>NC_138097.1:7510157-13030157 GCF_964212035.1 Myotis nattereri | reverse complement strand
GGAAATTCTGCAAAATATCTGACTAGTCCTCCCTAGAACTTCCAAGGTCATCAAAAGCAAGGAAGGTCTGAGAAGGTGTCACACCCAAAGGCGTCTATGTAGGCATGACACAGCTACATAAATGGACTGCGGTGTCCTGACTGGGATCCTAGAACAGAGCAAGGTCATTAGGGGGGAAATGAGGAAGTCTGGGAAACTTGATTATGTATTAACTTTGTTAATAATAATGTATTAACATCGGCTCACTAATGGCGACAAATGGACCACACTACTGTCAGATGTTGATAATAGGTGGACAAAACTGAGTGTGGGGGACAGGAGAACTCCTGGTACTACCGTCATAATAATTCTGTACACCTAAGACTGTTCTAAAATCAACTCTAAATAGTAGCAGGTATATTGGTTCTTAAACTTAACATGGTGTTTTGGAGCTAAAATACGTGTGACCATTTGGGGAGAAATGAGCTCTGTTGCCAGTTTAACATCTAGAGATGAAAGCATACTGACTATGATGTTAGGAAACTTACAGTCTTTAAGACTTTTTTTAAAAATAGCATTTGAGTAGCAGTAAAAAACAAAATTTCTGGGTAGGAGTTTACTTATACAAACCCTATAAAAGAGCTGGCTAGTTTAGGTTCACAAAAGAAATTGAAAATTTTCCGAGTTTGCCCATTGCTCTCTTGTAGCAAAAGAAAGCCACAGAGAAATATCTTTTAAGGCAATAAAAGGAAGGTATCCTCTAGTACAGACATATTTCAATCGTTATTGTTTTCTGAACTGACTGGATGATACTGGATAATAATGGGGATATTTTTGACAGTGTCTTATTTATGTGTCTCTGGATGAGTGTGTGCAGGAGTGTGGGGAAGCTTCAGTCTGCACAAGTCAGAGTAATATTTAAGGTTAATATGGTTGGAGTGAATTTATTTACTCCCCAAATGCATTGGTTTCTAGACTCTTCTAAAACAACTTTACATTCTACACCCACCACAGAGCTTATTTACATAAGTAGCAGGATATAAAAGCAAAAAAAAAAAAATATAATAGAAATAATATTCTGAAGGAACACTTGAGTTCAGTTTTGTTTTTTGAGCCACCCAAGTTGTAACGTCATTGAGCAAAATTCATATTAATTTACTGCAGAAATAATTTAATGAAATATTTGAGCAGTTGGTCTCTCTAGTGTAAACATCAATGGAGGTGAATTCACTTAATATAAAGATAGAATTTCTACAAGACTTTACTTAGTAGAGTATATTTTGCGTCCTGGCCAGTGTGGCTCAGTTGGTTGAACATCATCCCGTGCACAGAAAGGTTGCCTGTTGGATTCCAGTCAGGGCACAGGCCAGGGTATCAAGCTAGATCCCCAGTGCGGGTTGGGGGTGGGGGTGTGTATGTGCAGGAGGCAACCAATCGATGTTTCTCTTTCTCTCTGCTTCTTCCTTCCTCTCTCTCTAAAAATCAATTTTAAAAAATCTAAAATAAAAAATAGATAGTATATATTGCAACCTGGGCTTTGAGTCACAATGCTTAAAATTAAAACGGAATGGAAAGGGACTAGCTTTGCTTGCATAGCTATGCTGCTATTTTGATTTCAGAAATTCTTGTGAGGACAGTTTACATACATGTTTGGGATCAGCCTGATGAGCCCTAGGTCAGACAGTGAGGATGTCTATCCGGACACACTTACTGAGCACATTCTGAATGCAGAACCACTGACAGTTACTGAAGAAACAGAAAGACCCATGTTGCTTCTAAGAGACTCAGAGCATCCTCTGTGTTTTTTGTAGCATTTTTACCAGTTGCAGTTTATTAATAACTTAATTAATCAAGTGATACTCTCCTATCCCTATAGAATATATGCTTCCAGATAGCAAAGTTCATTCTTTACTCATCTCCAGTGCTTAACTCTGCTAGTTGCGAACACCATGCAAATATTCTCTCTCTCTCTCTCTCTCTCTCTCTCTCTCTCTCTCTCTCCTCTCTCTCCTCTCTCTCCTCTCTCTCCTCTTTCCTATCAAAATACAAGACAGTAGTTCAGCTGAAAAATGCATGTCTTAACCTTCTTTCCAGCTCCCAGTTGTGGCTGGCACTCCCTCAACACCTGGGAGTTGTGTTATGAAAGCCAAACCTTAGGGATGATAAAGCAAAAAGACAGATACAGAGCCCAAACCAGAGAGTCTCATAGGACCCCCTGACCAGCGGCAATAAAGGGCTTCCTTCCAGACTTCTGAGCACAATGGAAAAAGAAACTTCTCTATTTCTTGTGTCAGTTACTCGCGGCTCAGCACAACTTGTCTAA
The DNA here is from genome assembly GCF_964212035.1 of Myotis nattereri. Taxonomy (NCBI): domain Eukaryota; kingdom Metazoa; phylum Chordata; class Mammalia; order Chiroptera; family Vespertilionidae; genus Myotis; species Myotis nattereri. The sequence goes on along the minus strand of NC_138097.1, from coordinate 13,027,855 downwards.
TTGATTCCGACTGTTATAAATTCCTGTTGCCAATAATTGGACATATGTAGCAGACAAACTAATCCTATTAAGACGAGTGTGTTATTTCTTTTCCCTACAATCGAAGACCTTTATTGATTGGGTTAAATCAGTGGTTCTCCTTCGGGGGTGATTTTGTCCCCCTTCCTTCCCCCCAGCATATCTGACAATGTCTGGAGAGAGTTGGTTGTCACAGCTGGGGGCAGGGGTTGTTTGTTCTGGTACCTAATGGGCAGAGGCCAGGAACAGCGCTGTTGTCTTACAGTGCATAGGATCGAGCCCTACAACAACAACAATTATCTGGACCAAATGTTAATAGTGCTGAGGTTAAGAAACCCTGGGTTAAATCTTTATTAATTAAGTTGCCTACACAGCCCACCTAACCGTTCACTGTTGATTAATGTACATTTTGTGATGTGAGCCAGTGTGTTGACTTTGCCCACAGAGAAAATGATCATTTTTTTCTCAACTCACGAAATCAATTTATTAAATAAAAGTACGTTTTGCTTTTGTGATTAAGTGAAGGAAGTGGGTGATGCGCAAAATAATGGCCTAGGAATTCTCCTACATAAAGGTAATGTGAAGGAACAGGAAAAAGTGCTGAGTAATTCAGTGAGTCAGTGTTACCGACACAATAGTTAAGGGAACTACGCGACAGAGCGAACTGAAGGTGGTTATGCAGCTCACAGAACTTTTGATTGGAAATGAAGCTACAGTTGAATCGGTAATGGAGACATTGGAATAAGATCCCTACTATGAGAAAGTGGGTAAACTTGAAAAAAATTCCTTGGAAGAAAGTCCATTTCTAAGACTTCCTCATTTTCTTGGATCCAAAGATTTGGAAAGGAAGAAATAAAGAAAGAGGAAAGGAAGAAAGGCGGGATGGACAGAGGGACCAACGGGAAGAAGGGAGGGAGGATTGGGACAGTTATCTGACACTAAAGTGATTGAACCTATAACTGATAAGTTAAAAGTAATCAAGATTTAAATAAGTAAAAACAAGATACATAAAACCCACCTGATGTGTGCAATGACTGTGTTACTTGCCAGCAGAGTGAAACCTGCCCTAGCATTAACAGTTCATATGTACAGTATGTATAGGTCGCTTTATAATTATTGTTATCAGCAGCAAAAAGGCTACAATACCCGACTGCTGTCACGTTAACCAAAGCCTGCGTCGTAAACCTTGTAATTTTCTGCTGTCATGCTCAGCCACTTTCAACACATTTAAATTAGGAAGGACTATGCTAATTTGGCTTTCTAGCCAGGGTAATTGTTACAAGACATAATTATCTTCTCCCCCCCCCCCAATGTTTTGTTCTTCAGTTTTGTTTGAATTCAGTCGGTTCCCCGTGTTCCCTTAAACCTGTGCCGTCTCCAGCCCCCACCCCCTGGAAACACCCCTTTCATCTTCCTGGGCTCAGAGCTTAGAAGTCCTGTTCCCACAAACATCCTTTTGCTCTGTGATCTTCCCCAGGAACAGTGTGCGAGGCTCAGTTGATGAGTTAACTCTCTATTTAATTAAAAAGGGCTGCCCTTTATTTTCCTTATATTAATGCTTAACATACCATAGAATTGACTCAAGAAAAAAGTAATGAAAGGGTGGCAGTTGAAACATTGGAAACGAGATTGGAGGGGGAGGGGAACCACTGCTCCTTTTAAATACTTGGAAGAGAGAAGAGACTTGTATTGATCTAGAAAATGCAACTGGCAAATGAGCAGAAATGACAGGGAAGGAGATTTGGCCCCACATAGGAAATAATGCGGCAGCCGTAGAAGTGGACTGCGTTTCCTTATGAAGCGGTGAGCTCCAGAACTAAGGTGTCCCCCTGAGGTCAGGGGCCCCTAACTTAGAGGGGAGGGGACAGGCAAGCTCCTTCTTTGTGTGGGACAGGGATGTTTACCACGAACAAACTGTCAAAGTGAGGTTGATCTTATTATAAAGTGTCCCACTGGTCATAAGGCAAAAAAAAAAAAATGCATGAAGAGATAAATACTATTTTGCTGGCTGATGGGGTTGGCATCGTGTCACTATGTTAGTACTGGATGTGGGAGAGAGGATAAATCTTTCAAAGCTCACTCATCTGAGAAATCTGAACCAGCTGCGTTCACCTGTTTGCCCGGTGTCCTACCCAACGATCTGTGGGGTCACTAACCCGGGCATCCTAAGCAACCTGTGTCCTGACCAGGAAGCCTTCAGGAGTGAGAAGAGTCATTAATTCCGTTGCTTCGAGGTCCGGAACAGATTGAAGCATGGAGTGTCATACGTTAGCCATGTATGTTAATGTTCCAGATAGCCACCATGCTTTCCGCCTAACCACGAGAAGCCCAAGGCCAAGTCCACGTGTTTAAGTTCCTCTGTTGTTAAAGTGCTGGCACCAGAGGAGGAGAGGGGCTAATGTTAGCAAATGTATGCTTTTCCCGCTGGGAGCGCCGGCTCCCCATGAGCCACGCACCTCTTTCCAGAGTGCACTTGAACGTGGCAGGGGTTGGAGCTAAAGGAAAGGGTGGCAAATACCAGGGTAGAGGGCCACTGTCAAGTCACTGCAGACTCGCTCAGTTCCGAGGCCAGCAGATTTGAGTAGGTTCTTGTCTTTCAAAACATACTAAAAATTGGTTCAGGTAAATTCCACAGCCTCCCAAAATACTCCTGGTACATATGGAGCTAGCATGCATTGTATACACGCATATGCATTTATTCATTGCAGTCGGCATCGCTGGCCCACTATTAGATATATTACTTATCTCTCTCTCTATAAGCCTAATATGCAAATTATCTCCATGGGAGTGCGACTGGGAGATCAATTGCTTGCTATGACATGTGCTGACCACTAGGGGGTGGCACGGAATGAAGGCAGGCCCTGGCCGCCAGCCAGAAGGCCCCGATTGTCCCTGATCACCAGCCAGGCCTAGGGACCCTACCCGTGCACGAATTTCATGCACCAGGCCTCTAATAGTATAATGCTCTTTTTTTTAAAAAAAGTAGAGACATTTTCTGGAACTTTCCAAATGAGCATTGCATGCCTGTGGATATTGGCACATGTGGCACATTGATAAGGAAGCTATGCATGCAGTCAGGGGCTGAGTTAGGGAAGGTAAAATAAGCTGTTGTCAGGCTCCGGTAGGGGAGGCTCACTCAGTGCCCCTCAGTTTCCTGACCTGTATAATGGGGCTGAGATGGTTGCTTTCTACTTCTCGAGGGTGTTTTAAAGATTTATGAGATCAGTTTTCTAAAGCATTGTGAAGTTCTCGCAGAAGGTTACTATGAAAAATAAAGCATCATTATTCATTTTGTACTGAGACAGGACCCTTGGGGGGGTCCTGGAAAAGAACAAATAGAGTCATTTTTACTGGAGACAAGAGAGAAATGTTCTCATCTCAAATTCCAAATTCGGCGGCAAACACAAGGTTCTGAAAAACTATCCAGTCTGTCTTTCAAGCACTCTGTACACTCCTGCACTTCCCCCCTCCATTTTGCATCCTGTATTATTATAGCAGCAACTCAGGTTAACTGTGTGTGTGTGTGTGTGTGTGTGTGTGTGTGTGTGTGTGTGTGTGAGAGAGAGAGAGAGAGAGAGAGAGAGAGAGAGAGAGAGAGAGAGAGAGAAGGAGAGAGAGAATATTAAAAGGTTCTATCAGTGAACGCATTTGGAGAAATTCATCTTGGTTTATGTGAGTCAGTGTCGAATGCCCATTTATAATAGCTCCTGGTGTGTCCTAGTTGGTTGTCTACTTGACATTCAGAAGAGGTGTTTTGCTTTGGTTTTATTTTTCCCTTCTCCTTTTTCTTCCTCCTTTGGTAGAAGGAAAACTGTTATATGGACCACCAGGCACTCATTATTATGACATATATTCCCACTCATGGTAACAAACGACAATTGTATGGAAATAAACCTTGTTCTTCCTGTTTGATGATGTGATTGTTGGGCACCAATGGCAAACGCTTAGGAAAGAAAACAGCCTTGCAGCGGAACAGTTCTGAAAGAATTAACTCCCAGTTATTCTGATGTTCATCCCGCCCCTGAAGAAACGCCAGAGGCTGATGGGAAGGGTTTCCATCTGCCGCGTCTTCCCTGGGGCCCTCCTGGTGGATAGGTGCATCCTTTTTCCCTCTTTCCCTCACTGTCGAACTGCTGAACTCTCAAGCTTCATTGTAACTCACCTTTGACCTGAAATGCAAAAAAGGAACATTAAGTGTTCTTTTTATTTGACATTACAAGCACTGTACTGCCCCTCGGTTATTATCCAGTCACGTGATCCAGCCTCCGATGTGAGCTTCCCCTTCTCTATCCAAGGGTCCTAGCCCTGGGCGACGGGACAGGTCTGAGATGGGACCACCCTGGCTCTCCATAGGGCGCCTGGTCGCCGGCCCCCGTGGCTGGGAACCAGCGGAGCTGTTGTATGGACTTGGAAGGATATTGACAGCAATAATCTGGCTCTGCCTGCTACCCTCCCGCTCTGAGAGGGAGCTCCCTGCTTCCTTCCCAGCTGGCAGCCTGCCTCCCAGCCAGGGCCAAGCTGCCTTGAGGGAGCCACTTTTTCCGTCCTTCCCAGGACTCGCTGGTCTTGTCATCACCATCTTGGCTGCGTTCTCGCTCGCTCTCCAGCAGCCCTAGACGCTGGTGGGCACGCCAGGTTCCCCATCGCCTGCCCAGCTCTGGAATTGCAGATCTCAAAGATTAGAATCAGCCGCAGGGATCCTGTAATCCCTGGCTCCTCATGAGTGTGGGCCTCCGACCAGCGGCAGCAGCCTGATCTGGGAGCTCGTTAGAATTGCTGTCTCCTGGGTCTCATCCCAGACCCAGTAACGGAGCATCTGCTTTTTCTCAAGCTCTCCCGGGGCTCCTCAGCACATTGCAGTTTGAGAAACCCTGACCTAACTCCCATGCCCCTGATTTAAAATTTTACTGAATTCTTGAATATCCAAAGAAATGGCTTGGAGCTTTCAACGTTCTGAGCTCGTTTTTCTGGGGCACAGCCTGGGCATCAGTCCCCTGGGATCCCCACGTGCACTCAGAAGTGAGTACCTTGGATGGCCCAAAAGCAGTGGTTCTCAAAGCCTGGTCCCCGGCCCAGCCACATCAGCATTATTTGTTAAATCACAACTTCGCAGGCCGTGCTCCTAGACCTACTAAATCAGAAACTCTAGGATTGGGCCTAAAAGTCCCCCACGTTGTTCCCATGCAAGTTCTACGCTACAGGTTTAAGGACTAAGGATGCTCCACTCTCATCCCAGAAAAATGGGGCTGGACTGGTCCCACTATCCTGTGGTCGTTTTAATGTAAACACAGTTAAATGAAATAAAACTAAAAATTTAGTTTCTCATTTGGACTAGCCACAGTTTAAGTATTCAATGGCCGCAGGTTGCCGGTGGCCGCAAAAGAGGCACCACGGGTAGTAGAGCATTTCCATCACTGCTGAAGATCTGCTGGGTAGTGCCGGTCTAGATGTTGGGCTAGAGCAGTGATGGCAAACCTTTTGAGCTAGGCATATCAGCATTTTGAAAAACCCTCACTTAACTCTGGTGCCGTGTCACATATAGAATTTTTTTGATCTTTGCAACCATAGTAAAACAAAGACTTATATTTTTGATATTTATTTTATATATTTAAATGCCATTTAACAAAGAAATATCAACCAAAACAATGAGTTCGCGTGTCACCTCTGACACGCGTGTCATAGGTTCACCATCACTGGGCTAGAGGAAAACATTAATATTAATAACAATGATAACAGCAATAATGGCAAAATAGCAATTCGCATGTACTTGGTGATTATTATGTTCCAAGCAGTGAGCTAAGACATCGAGTGATCTTTTTTTCCTTAAAGATTGCCAAATATTATTTAAATCTTGTGCTTGAGTCTGTGAAGGATTTTCGCGAGGTGGGGGACAAGGAAGAAGAGGAGAGAAAAGAGAAGCAAGCGGAGCAGTTGTCTTGGCCATCCGTAGGAGACCTCATTTGAGGAACTGTGCTGATGTCGGTGCAAGGCAAGCCTTGATGGGCTACCAAGAAGATGTCAGCACATAAGTGAGATCAGCCAGTGTGATGTCGCTTCCAGACCTTTTCCCCTCTCTCTAAAACAAACATGCTAGGTGGTGCTAGACTCTCAGAGCAACGGAAGTGTCCACGTGGAGGTCTGTTGGCTAGATGTTTCTGAAGCTTTGCATCCAAGAGTGACTCTTTCATCAGCCTCCTATCAAAGATGTGCACTGGTCCCATCAGCCAGTGACTGCAGAGTAAGAGTCCTCTCCCTTCTGTGCCCAACATTTTCTTTTTTAAAAAATATATATTTTATTGATTTTTTTACAGAGAGGAAGGGAGAGGGATAGAGAGTTAGAAACATCGATGAGAGAGAAACATCGATCAGCTGCCTCCTGCACACCTCCTACTGGGGATGTGCCCACAACCAAGGTACATGCCCTTGACCGGAATCGAACCTGGGACCCTTGAGTCCTCAGGCTGACGCTCTATCCACTGAGCCAAACCGGCTAGGTCATGTGCCCACCATTTTCTCGCACAGTCCATCTGCATAATTTTTGGACATCCACTCCCCTCCACTTGTCCCTAGCTCCTGTAGGTCCCCACGTGACTGCCTCCTTGTGCCCTGTGACAAGCCCATTCAGCTCTCCTCCTCCTGCCACCACGCTCCCTGCTTCAGGTGCGAGCTGTCTGAGTCCTGCTAGGGCTGCGGGTGCAGCTGGGAACAGGCAGCCCTTCCCCTCTGGGAGCTGCATGCTGCGGAGGACCCTCTCAGATCAGAGTGCCGGTCTCCCTCTGACCTCGGAGGGAAGCGCACTGCTTTTCCTCATTTCCCACATCCGCTGAGGCTGGATCAGACTCACATGCACTGAGCACAGACCCTGAGGGGGTGGGAAGCACCACACCTTAGAAGCCAGGGCTATTAGAGGCAGGATCCACAGGCTTCTGCTGGGCCTGGCTTTACCAAGCCTTGGATTCCATTACTCACCAGCTTTGAAGCCCTGAGGCTTCCCCAGGGAACAAAAGAGGTTAATTGAAAGGTCTCCCAAAGTGGGCCCTCCCATTGTAAACAGAGGGTCTTTCTGGAAGGCACATTCCAGTCTCCACCTAGAAGAAAGAAACTCCTCAAATTCCCCCAGGGTGCCTTTTTCCCAACTTCCAAAAATGAGGGTTTGGTCCGGGTTACTTTTCCCTTCCACCTGCCAACCTCCCCGCCTCCCTTGATGATGTTTCCCTCTTCACAGTGAGAAGTAAACAAGAATCTGCAGGGGGATAATTCTTTAACTATTGCTTCTACCTGTGAATATGAGACAAGCGCCCCCACCCCCCCCACACACACACATAGACATTTTTGCATGCATTTACCCTGTTCAGTAGTGACAGCCGTATAGAGTTTAGCCCACCGGATTCTCAAATGTATTTTAACAGCAAAAATCTCTCTTCAAACCAAACCTTATATGGAAGGAAGCCCAGTATATGAAGCAGAGTAACATCCTGCTTCCAGGTTGAAACAAGAAGGGTCAGTGGGACCCTCTCCCTCACCCCGGGGCTGATGGGCTATTTGCAGTAATTTCTCTGGCCCAGCCTTCATTTTTCAGGTGGATAATCTAAAGCCAAGAAGAGTTGAACTGTTTCTAGAAGATCGGTGTTCGGTAAGCCTACAGCTGAGACCTAGGCTCTTTGGTGATCTGTCCTGCTTTTGCATTTGCTCACCCCAAGATGCTTATAATACAGTGGTTGTTCAGATCCTCAATTAGTAGCTCTCCTGAGTGAATAGTTTCTTAGCTGTCAACCTCATCTTCTGTTTAAAATCAGCTGGCTTCTCAGTCAACTCAAACTAGAATCCACCATCCTTACAATGGCCTCTCAGGCTATCCATTACCTGTTCGTGTTCTCGTTCTCTCTCTCTCTCCTCTCCTCTCCTCTCCTCTCCTCTCCTCCCCTCCCCTACCCTCCCCTCCCCTCCTCTCCCCTCCCTCTCTCTCTTTCTCCCTCTCTCTCTTTCTCTCTCTCTCAATTCCGAATTCTTTCCATGAACCTTGTTCTAGTCCAGCCACACTAGCCCCCATTTCTCTCAACACATCAGGGATAGTCCTGCCTCAGGACTTTGTACCTTCTGCTCACAGTGCTCAGAAAGCTCAGCCCGCAGGTGTCACATGGCTGGCTCTCTGTGTCCCTTAGAGCGCTGCTCAAATGCCCCTTGATCAGTGAGACCTTCCCTCTGTCATTGCAGTGGTGGTCTCCAAAGATGGCCGCCATGAACCACACCTCTGTTACCCAGGCCTTGTACATTCCCTCCCTTTTGTCTGAGGGCCCTGCAACTTGCCTTTGAGCAAATAGAATTGGGGAAGTGACACTTCATGACTTCCAAGGCGAGGTCTGACCGTGGGCTGCGTAGCCATGGGCTGAGCTCTGGAGTTTCAGAAGGAAATGGACCACACAAACCAATGCTCAGACGAGAATTTTGGTTGCAAATGCCAGTTCAGTGAAATGCTGGAGCCACGTTCTAATGAGCGGCCTCCTTAACTTCTCTATTGTCTACTCGAAAGTTATGTTTTCCTGCAGTGCTGGGCCAGCCATTGATTCATTTCCTTTCTTTGAGATGCTTCTGATGAGAGAGACAGACAGACAGACAGACAGAGAGACTGTCCAGAGACACAGCGGGGATATTTTTATTGCTTACAGTTGGAAGATGAGTCTGGTTTTTATTTGAACTTTGTGTGGTCCTCGCTGTGCCTGGTCCAGCCTCTTCCCTGTGTCTGCGCCAGAAGCCTGCGGGGCTTCGCTCCTCCTGGCCCCGCTGGCCCACTGGCCAGAGCTTCCTGCTTGCTCTCCACCTTCAAGGGTTAACTTCACAAAACGCCAGCCCTTTATTCCAGCCCCAGATTTCCCATCATACTTTAGGCCCAGCGAACCGTCCCTTCGTTGATGGCACCTTTTGGCTCCACAATAGAAGCCAATTTGTTAGACTTCTTTACAGGTCAGGGGCTGCGAGAGGATGTGGAGGGCGCAGCAGTGGGCCCTGGGAAATGAAGTTGTATTCGCTTGGCAAATTATACGTCTGCTGACTTTATGGGCCCTGATTTCCTTCCCTCTCCTCTCCCCTCACTCTCTCTGCCCCCTCCTCACCTGCTTGCCTTTTCTTTAAACTGAGGAAGCGTGTATGTGAGATATCGTCACACATCCAGTTCATGTAGGTTAATAGATTGATTCCAGTGACACGGATCATAATGAACAGTAAATTGTTTTATCTCTTAAGTCTTATTTGGTCAGCCAGGAAAACATATGAGGTAATATGGCTTGGACTAAATGGACCGTATAATAGATCTCCTTCTAAAGAATGAGGACGGGGTGACAGCGCCTCTCATGATTAATGAAAATAATAATGGTTCTGAAATTGAAATTTTTCTAATTTTTTTTCCCCCTTCTCCTCTCTTGGCTGCCACCAAAAACTTCAGCCAGGAGATGATTTGTGCACAGTAACGGCTCCGACTCCTTCCTGGGCTGAGAATACACACGTGGGTGGGGGCGGTGGAGAAGGAGGCAAAGCAGTGAATTGGCTGATAGCATCCTAAGTGTGCCACGTGCAGAGAAAAGGGCATTCACGCATGCGGTTTCTTTTCCACGAGCTTCTGATGTAAAGACTTGCTACAGAGCGTGAGAAGTTGGGTCAATATCTTTGGCATCAGATGTGTTGTGGGTCGATCTGGTTATTTCCTTTGATTCAAGTATATTCTGCCTTTTTTATTTTGAAGTCACACGATTTTCTCCTTTCCCTTCCATTTTTTTCCTTGGGCAAAGGAGGTTTTTTTTCTTCCAGATCTCTACATCAGGGTATCTTCTCACTGGTTATCAGAAAAAAAGCAAATGCATGTCTTGCGTTTTCACAGAGTGATACTTTGAAATCCTTGGGAAGACGAGAAAAGGAGGAGAGTTTTGGTTAATCGCCCATCATCAGAAACAAAGACATTACCGCCCTTGAAGGACAAAGTGGCAACCAGTTAGGATGGTATCCTACATGTCCTGGAACAGGGCACTCACTCTCCATGCTAATGGTGGTGGGCCATGGGATGGTGGTGCCGTTAGAGAAGGCTGGTTCCGTGGGATACGTGGGGGTAGCGGGGAATAAGGAGACCCAGCGAGAGGAATAAAGGCCCTCTGCTTCCACTCGAATAAGGACCCTAACCTTCGAGTCATTTCTTCCTCACTGCGGGCCACATGTCACCCGGACAGCAAGCAGCCTGGGAAATGGCCCACGTAACTGAGCGGCCCATCTTCCTCTCGGATTGTCCACATTCCTACAAATTGATTTCCCAAGAATTTGTCTCGTGCAGTCTTAAGCAGTGGCTTCTAGACATGCTTCATGGCAATGCAGTTTTTTCTATCAAATAGATAATTGTGATATCAGGTAGCACCAAAATGCTTGGGCAGCTTTTGCTCACTTGCATAGAACACGATTAAAAAAACATCATTAATCCAACATAGACAATTGTTTAGTGTCTCTTTGAAATCAGACTTGCTCCAAAGAACCCTCCAAATTATTTCATTGACCTTTTTGTTTTTCAACCAGTTATCATAGCAAGTCCCCATTTATTTATAGAAATTACTGTAGATAACCGTAGAAGAGGAAAAGATCTTTTTAATATACTGCTAATTTTGAAAAAAAATTAAAAAGTAATAGATGATATGGCTATTTAATGTTTACAAGTTTATATATGATTATGCGTATGTTTATAATCATTTATAAATTTTGCATATATATGCTATGGTTGTCACACAGTGAAAAAGTGAATGGCTAGGGTTTAACTTTTGTCACCTTCAAACAGATGAAGAATTAGAAGTAGAAATAAGGGAAAGATTGTAGATATTTTTGGCAATTTTTGACATGTCGGTGTAAGCAATCATTACTTTGGGAATGAAATAGAGAAGCATCTACTTCCAGTCTTTCATTGTTCTAGAAAAGTGAGCAATAAGTAAAGAATATGCCTATTTGGTAAATTTTCTTTTCCAGGGAGTTTCTTGATATTAAGAGATTGTCAAATAATGTGTTTCTTTAAAATGATTATAAGAGCACATTCTGATTATAGAATTCATTTTTCTATACTTTAGAAATGGGATGATCCATCAAGTATCTATTATTGCATTTGATCTTTTTATTGATCTCTCTACATATGAAATGTTTATTCCTAACCTTTATAAAAAATGTCCCCCTCCCCAATCTTATTGTGAAGACAAAATAAAATGACCATTTTATTTTGACATTCCTCATACTACCAACATTGGCAAAAACCAGAATTGCATTTAGAATATGAAATACACTTAACAGGAAGTGACTCTGTACCTAAAATGATGGCTAAGGAGGCACACATGAATATTTTATGGATTTATTGACATTAGAACTCACTCATATTGGTCTGACATGCTTTGTATTCCACCTCCTTATAAAACTACAAAGAAAGCTACCCCATTTGAGAAATAAAGTTGCAACACAGGAAATAGGGAGATCTATAACCATAAAAGGTTAATATTCTAATTAGACTTGACATCCTTCCGAAGGAAGCCAGGGCCAGAGGGAAGCCTGTGCCGGCAGCCTGAGGAAGGAAGGCCTACTTTTGCATGAATTTCGTGCATCGGCCTATAGTATCTTAAATAAAAGGATTTGAAAATCCAAATTGGGATTCAATAACATGGATATTCTTAATCTCAAATAAGGATGGTAAATTGTTAAGATCCATGATGTTTCATGGGACTGAAAGTGTAGAACCCATCTCATCCCAGAAGTCATTTTACAACATAGTGGGAAATGTCTTTAGGCACCATGAGCCTAAGTAGGTTGATTGACGGGTAGACGCTACCCATTTTAGTTCACAGTGCTTTTAGATGGAATTTATAGAGCTTACATAGGAATCACATATTTATTTCATTGATTTATCTACACACTTTCTTTACTTTTTGTTACCAAATCAAACCCTTTAGTTTTTAGTTAAGCTTATTTATGTTCTGTGGGCAAATTTTTCTAACCTGGGCTGTCAATAATTTATTTAGTGATTTTCAAACAATCCAGAGGTTTAGGTTTAGGTTTAGAAGGTGAGGAGGAAGAAGGAATAGATACTTCACTCCTAAATTTGAATGGAGGCCCCAAGGGGTTCAACTTCTTCTGTGTCCCTGCTTTCCAATTTGAAATTAGTTAATGACCATTTTATTTTGGCATTCCCCATGTAGTTGTACAGTATTTCTTTTTAATCACCCAAAGCATGTAGGAAAGTGAGGAATAAATAGTATAGAAGATGTTCAGAGCAGCGTTATTTATCATGGTACATGTTAGCAAAACCTTCAGACATGCCGAAGATTTGATTAACTAAACATCCTTACATTCATGAGAGAATATCACCTATCTATATCTATCTAGCTGTGATATTTAATAAGAACAGATAAAAAACAAATAAAAATATACATTCACTAGAACTCCAACTTTGTAAAAATCAAACACTCAGAAGGTATAAGAACAAGGGAAAGCAGTGATCATCCCCAGCTGTTAGGATTAGGACGTTCTTTAAAAAGTAAATTTCTGCATCCTACACATTTTTGACATGTACATATTGCTTATATCATTTAAAAAACAATAATAGCTCATTGTCACTATGTGCTAGTCACAGTTTTAAATACTTTTTTTTCGTAATGGAATCCTCATAATTGTGCTTTGAGATAAGTATTATTTTTACCCTTGAAGGGACTGATTCTCACAGCAGTTAAGTAACTTGCTCAAGGTCATAAGGCTGGAACATGACGGTGCCCAGATTTGAACCCATGCTGCCTGACTCCATGCTTTTAGTCCACTCTCTATTATATACAAGTTGTCCAAAAAGGATGATCTGTGATTACATAGTTGTTTAAACTAAATGCTATTACCAGGAGGATAACGTTAGCTCAGGCAAACCCACCTATGCAGAGCTTAAATCTGAAAAACAAAATAAACCAAAATAGAAACAAGCACATTAACACATTTCTGATGTCAAGGTTCAGAGTTTTTTAATTTTACATAATTTAATTTTCTGTATTCTAATTGTAGACTTGGCTAACAAGTTTGTCATGGGCAATTTGGACCTGCTTTCATGCTCAAAGAGGGCATGATCTTAAAGGCTGGCTCCTGCAGCTTTGTCCACACATGACCAAACCAAGTGAAGGTGTAATCCGGTTCACAGATCAGTGTGGATAGGCTAAATATTCCCAATGCCCAGAGGAAACAATTTCTTACCTAATGCTCTCAAGTTGATCGCATAGGTGTTGAATCTTTGATAGGGGCAGAAATAGAGTATTGGGGACCAGCTATAATAGAAACCGGAGCCTCCAGCCCTTTGCATATCACCAGATGTTTGAAGACCCCCAGGCTTTGCATCCCCGCAGGCCTCTGCAAGGCTCCAACCCCCTTACTTGTAAACTGCCCATTTGGCATAGCCTTTTGCCTACTTCCCATAGAATCTTTGTCCAAGACATCAGGGATGCAGCTCATGGCTGTGCTCCTACCTGCTCCTCTTCTAACCCAGGCCTCCGCCCACCTGTGCCTTTGTGGACCTTGGATTATTAAGTGGCTTTGAAGAGCTCCTAGCCCTAAGGCCGTTGGGTGATTGTGCAGTGTTGCTCTTAGGCCAGCATGGCTTCCTGCTGCCTGCCCGGAGAGTGGGAAGTCAAAGGAGTCAGACCGTTCTTGGGTCTTCTCTTCACTCCTCACAGCCAGTTGATTGTACCAGGTGTTAATTTTTTCTCCCTTTTGCCCTTCTAGTCTCATTTCTCCTCTATTTCCTTCCAGGTCATCATACCCATTTATACCTTTGTCTCATTTCCTTCCTCTTGAGATGAAAGAATATAAATACTAAAAAACAGACAACAAACAGATTATGTCTGATGGGTGTACATGCAGTTCTCCCCATCAGTGAAAAAGAAAGCCATGAATCTGAAAATTGCACTGGTCATCATGAAAAGCAGTGTCAGCAAGCATGGAAGCTAATAGAAATGCACTCAAGAGCCCTTCAGAATCTCCACAAAACATTTCTCCTTCTCTAATTCCACTTTGTTTTTCGACTTCTTTTTTAATACCAAACACATGCATAACCCCATAAGTATTCCTCATACGTGTTCCAACAGCATTGCTCGGGAATTCAGCCATTTTATAAGTTTTGTTTGAATTAGCCTGGGAGCTTAGGCAGCATTTAAGCATTTTTCTATGCAATTCTCTGTTCTAGATTTCAGAGATACAGATAGGGCTTTGAGGACTTCCTAAAGCAATAAACTCATGGCGTTGTACACTTGCTCTCCCACTCTGGCTCTTGTATGCAGAGAACGCGTGTCTTTACATATTTGCAGATTCACGTGTGCAACTGGAAATTAGCCTTCAGGAGCGTTGTGTTAATTAAAACAGGGAAATCAATGGGCCTGTGTGTCCACCTCTTCCTGGGGTTTGATTAAACTCCAAGAAGAAATTAAGACCCAGTTCGACAGAAAACCTACGAAGGTGGGAGAAATATTTCCCGCGTCCACACCACTCTCTCAAACACATACAAAGTACGTTATTTTATTTTTTTGGTGAAGAGAAAAGATATTAAAAAATCCAGTGACTGATTTTGCTTCTTGAACCAAATCAAATATTTTCTTGTCAGAGCGCTCATAACGGCAGCCTGCAGAGGTCACGGCCTTCACTTTCTCCTTCAGATGGTCTGGGAGTGGAATGTCCTTACCATTAGGGCTCCTTTTGTTTTCCTTGGGAGGGTTTTGCTTACACTGGCAAGCGCCGGAGACGCACCAAGGTTCTCTAGACTCTGTTTATTAGATTTTTATCTTCTTATCAGAGTCCTCCTCCTTAAATCATGTCAGCATTTTACCACTCTGCGGGGATTTCTGGTGTTTTATTGTCTATGAACTGCTTGGGGGGTGGTCGGGGAGGGAGCCGGCCTAACAAATATAACATTTATATAATAGCAGGGAGGGGGAGGAGGCCCCGTGCTCGGATCAGTCCCCCATCCACCGCTGTTTCCCCTCTCCCTGCCCCGCAGCCCCCGGGAAGCCCTCGCCTGCTCTGCCCAAGCTTATTTGTCAGCCGAGTGACATGGCTCCTCTGTGGACAGCCTGCCTTTCCGTCATTTTGAGAGGCTCTTTAAACCATATGCACTTGCTTAAGCCATTTTCAATCATCCGGCGAGCCCGTCGGGTGAGTGGGCGATTGCTTGGAACCAGGGAACGCGATTGGGTTTTAGTCACAGATGGAGTCCGGGTGGGGACTCCCCTCTCCTCCTGCCCCCGCCTGTCTTCCCCCCCTGGCTGGAAACTTGACCAGGGCCTCCTGCAGAGGGATCCAGACTCCATAGCCTCAGGGGGGAAAATGCCCGGATTTTGCTACGGGTGGGGTGCGGTGGGCCAGGGGAGGGGGGTAGCGGGAAGCCAGGAAAGCCAGAGGGAGGCCCATGCTGGGAAAGTGAGTCATCCTTTCCCTCTCAGTGGGCACCACGTGACTCATGCTACCAGCATTTCTGCTCACCATAAACTGGTCTGACTGAGTCCCATACTGTGTTTTGTTGTTTCTTGGTGGTGGTGCTGTTTGTTTGTTTTCAGATACATTTTAACCAGGAAGATGAACTTGAAAAACCATCTGGTCAGGGACAATAACCTATATCTTTCCTCTGAGGCAGGCCATCAGGCAAGTTCACCGTGTGGTTGGTTACAAACTGACCATTAGAATAAAACATTAACTTCCAAAGGGGTCCAGAGGCTGCAGGTTACGCTGCCAGGCAAATCCTCCTGGATAGGAATTGATTCGTATTTATCTCCCATGCGATCGGACAAGGTGAGAATTTGATCTATGCTGGGGGAATGCAGTCATCAGAGAGCATTAATGTGTTTTCTAACGTTCATCCGCCCTTTCAACAAAATATTTATTGAGTGCTTACCTGCGTGAGGCATTGTTTATCTTGGAATCCCTAGTCCGCTGGGATGCGGGAGTAGCTGCCAGGCGTACACACACACACTGTCCTCGCATCTTACGGGGCTGGGCCTGGGAACCTGAAATCCCCTTTCTGCGGACTTACTCCACCTCTTTGCTAAGACTGCAGGGCGTGGGCCCCCTTCCACGGTCAGGGAAGTGTGAGTTCTGTGGAGAGTCAACTAGTTTTTTTCCCCCTTTAATGAATTTTCAATGACGATTTTTTTCCTTAAGAGCATGTTCCCAACTTATTAAAGCAATAAGTTCCTGTGGAAAGTGCTTAACATAACAGTTTCTCGGCCAGCTTTCCCTTCCAGCTGATAACATCGCCGCGAAGGAGAAACACAGGGTTAGAAATTTGGGACCGAACACTCCCAGCATGTTTTGTAAGATAAAAATGAACAGTGATGAAAGACGTTTGAGAGTTTGTCAGGAAGACTTGTGTTCATTTTTCAACGGAGTTTCTGCTTGCTTTTTTTTTTCTCGACTCCCTTCTCAGTCCAACACAAATTTGAGGAACTCGAGCTCTTGACTGACCTGTGCACTCAGACTTCAATTGCAATATTTTCTGTGACTTGCTGTTCCAAGTATTTAGGATTTCTCTTACTTCTTCAGCATCACTGGTGTTTGTAAGTGGGCCTGTGCGGGGCAGAAATCATGAGAGAAAGAGAGGAAAGTTGGAGAATAACTATATTGGTAATATGTGCCTATTGCTCCTTCCTTCCTTCCATGCTTAACAATTTCACACAGGCCAGCCAAGGTGGTCTTACTTAAGACTATATCCACAGAAAGATTCATGCCAAATGTTCTTTTTTATTTTTTAAATATCTTTTTTTATTTCAGAGAGGAAGAGGGAGAGAGAGAGAGAAACGTCAATGATAAGAGAGAATCATTGATCGGCTGCCTCTTGCACATCCCCTACTGGGGATCCAGTCCACAACCCAGGCACATGCCCTGACTGGGAATCGAACAGTGACCTTCTGGCTCATAGGTCGACGCTCAACCACTGAGCCACACCAGCTGGGCACCAAGCACTCTCCTATCCCAACCTTGAAACCAAAGCAAAGGCAACATAATGATGAAAGGACCATGAGTGACAACTGGTGTAATTGCAGCTTCTCTATCTATAGGATGGTCCATTGGAACATCCCTAATAAGTGGTTTTGGTGGTGGTGATGGTGAATTCTAGGCGAGAAAACATAATTTAGAGACCAAAGGAGACAAGTAACCCTAGGAGAGTGACTGATACATGCTTTTTAATAAAGCAAATTGACAATCTGTATCAGAAGCCTTTAAAATGTGATGGTCACTGATCCAGTAATTCAAGTTTTTAGAATATAGACCAAGGAAGTTATTTGAAGCAAAGGAATAAAGTTGTATGCTTGATGCCCCATAGTGATCAACATCATGTTAGTTATACTGGAAAATACTTGGGTATAAGAAAATATACAACGGGAAAATAGAATATTATAAAGTATCCTCAAGTGGCATAATGAATTTCTGTTTATGAATTGTGTGTAGTAACAAGAAAAAGTATACATGATAAATTGCTAATGATAAAGCAGAATTCTATTCAAAATTCTATTTACAGAAAAATAATATCAATGATGAAACAAAAGCTAAATAAATAAGTCTAAAAGATTACTACCAAAACACCAGTAGAAGTCATCTGTAGGTAATTTGACTCTAGATAATCTTTTTTTGTGAATTCTTTTAAGGATTTTTCAAAGTGGAATATAATTCTTAGTATCTAAAAAAGTCAGATGTGAGGAGAAAGCAGACTTAAGTATTATGTAAATACTGTGAGTGTTGTGAATATTCAAGCTAATACCAGTTTATCATAGCTGGCATTGAATGTGTAGAAAATATGAGATGTTTCTCTTGGTATTGTTTACAGATTCCAGACAATCTGGAATATTATCAAAATTACCAAAGCTCCAATAGTAGAAACTTACAGCGAATTCAGTTTATTTTTATATCAAATGTGAAATGTGGATAGTGGGACTAGATTAATCACCTATTTCTCAATAACTAAAATAAGCAGGAATTTCTATTTCAACAATGGGAGACATTGCTTACCGCGTGTTTGTTCTGTAATGTGTTCGAACTCCTTTAAGTTCAGTCCAGAGAGATGGAGCTCAGTCTCTGAGTGATTCAAACTCCAGCACGTGCTGTGTGACCTTGGGCAATTCCATGTAACTAAAGATCAGATTCCTTATCGACAGCCAGGGTACAGGAATAGCAGCGATTGCATCTGTACAGCGCCGCCCATTTCTGGACTCGGGAATCATCCAGGGAGACTGACTTTAGGGTACAGGTAAGAACAGAAGACAGGTAGTGAGGTTAGGCACATGTGATGTCACTCGATTTAATGCCTAAAGGTTTGACTTCATCCTGAGGGCAGTAGGGAGCCATTGACTAGATGAAGCGGCAAGGGATATGCTTTTTAAGCATTTCTGGGGGTTAAAAACTGCTCTACCTAGCCCTAGCTGGTTTGGCTCAGTGGATAGAGCATCCGCCTGGGGACTGAAGGGTTCAGGTTGGATTCGGGCCAAGGGCATGTCCCATGTGGGAGGCAATCAATAGATGTGTCTCTCTCACATCAATGTTTCTCTCCCTCTGTCTCTCACCCTCCCTCACACTCTCTCAAATGAATGAATGAATGAATAAGGAAAAATCCATCAGGTGAGTCTTAACAAACAACAACAACAAAACTAGCCTGTACTATAAATGGCCAATAATGCGCGCATCTTGTCCCTGGTCAGATCAGCGTAGATGCATGGTTGGCAAAACCTCCTCTGACCTCCCGGGTGTTGGCAGCGAGGGCGAAGGTCTTGTCCTTGGCTTAAGGTTTTCCTGTGGCAGAACTCACCGGTCCTCTCCCTTGCGCCCTCCTCCCCCGCAGTGAAGCAGGCTCTCCCGAATGGATGGATTTAGAAAGAGGAAACGAGCCCCCCTGGCTCAGCTGCTTCCCACAGAAGATGCAGTGTCTCTTGATCTCCCAGTTGGCTGAGGGGAGAGGGCCCCTGGCTCCAGCCTGTCTGTCACCGGGAGGTGTGACATTCAGGAGTGCGCTGTGGGAAAATGTCCTGGCCACCAGAAGTAAAGATGTGCTCTCCTGCCCAACCGGAATAAACACCACGTTTTTTTTGTTCTTGTGTTTTAAATAGATTTTCATTGATTTCAGAGAGGAAGGGAGAGGGAGAGAGAGGTAGAAACATCAATGATGAGAAAGAATCATTGATCGCCTGCCTCCTGCACACCCCCTACTGGGGATTGAGTCCATAACCTGGGCATGTGCCCTTGACCAAAATTGAACCCGGGACCCTTCAATCTGCAGGCCGATGTTCTAGCCACTGAGCCACACCGGCTAGGACTAAGCACCATGGTTTGATCTACAAGTCCATGCTGCTTCTCTTTCTCAGCTAGCTCAGAATTAGCACCCTCCCTGCCCCCCAAGCCCCAGCAAGGGTTCTAGAAGCCAACTCTCCATCAGCAATGTCAGTGTTGAGGGCCCTCAGCACAGAATGAGTATGTTTAGCGGGTAGAGTAGAGCAGCTTTATGATACCGGCGAGGGAGACCCCAACAGCTGCCTCATATCCTAGACATATTACAGGATGGCCATGTAATTATATTTCAAGGGACAAGACAGGATTTGTTTTCCATCAACATCCACGTAATGATGTGCTATGCTAGCATACGGTTCTTCTGAATGTGGGAAAACACGATGAGGCAGAGCTATCTTGTTCTCACATGCCATTAAAATGCTGTCCGTTTGTAACGACAGGATTGCAAAACGCCCCTGATGTCACCAGGCGATATGCTGGCATCAGCCAAGGAATCTCGCAATTTGGGCCGTAATGGCCACAGAGTGCGCGCTGCTGTGGAGAGATATGCCGTGGCTTATGGAATTTTCACTAATATAATTATGCTGCTTGCTCTGGATTAATACCCAGTGGATGAACAAAAGACCAAGTTACGTTGCCAAATTCATCGTCTGCGGTGGAAAAGTTACCACTGTGTTGAGACTGCTACCAACGTTGATCAGCAAAGCGTGGCATTCGTTCTTAATATTTTTTCAGCCATATGGCATTTCACCCATGTAGAGAGGCGATGTCCATTTTGCAGAGTTATGGTGCCATCGTCGTAATAAGGAATTTGGGGGTCATTTAAAGAATTGGTAATCGCCAAAGGGAGTTTGTTCTGTAGAATTAGTTCAGCAGCATCGTAGGAACAAATGGGCTGAGCAAATCACTTCCAGAGCTGGATACTTACAGCACATTTCAAAGCGATTGGAAGTTGTCACATTGAATGTCTATGCTAAATAGCAAACAACCAAGCCAGCCAGTGAGGTTTCAATGAATGAGGAACATCCACTTTCTAATTCCCTACCTTTACAGGGAGGATTTCTTCTCTTTTCACATTAATGGGTTTTATATTTCTGCGTGGCTTGATGAAGCACATTAAATTGTTATTATGTTCCTAGCGTCAACCCACCAAAATTGGGGAGAAGAAATACTTTTCTTTTTTTTCTGCCTGTCTTGCTTAGGGATTTCTTAAAAAATTAATTGGTCGTCCATTGAAATGAATAATACAGGTATACATACTTAAAACACACATGCACAAGAAAAGACTCATTTTTAAAGAAATTGCCAGAAAAGTTACCTTTTTCCCATCTTCTATCAGTCCTTTAATTTTGCAAGTTCAAGGCTATAGCACTTCATAGTAAGAACAATCTTAAAAGGCTGCAACAAAACAGGGACAATTGCAGTAGCCTAACACTGTGTTCCGGCAATTCATCAAGGCTGTGATTAATTCAGTAGTGGCACTACCGACAGAAAATGAGCAACAATTCCTCTTTCATCGCAAATACAAATGGTTGTCCATCAGCCTTATTAATTATTGTTATTAAATGATAATAGGGATATTTGATGGGGACTGGGTGGTTAGACAGAGAGCTGTACTATTCCTTTCATTCAAATACTGCTGTCTCTTCCTCTCATAGATGACATACACAGAAGTTAGCTCTGCAAGATGTTTTTTGTATACATTTTTCACAATTAATGAATTTGCTTGCAAGTAGAAAAATTTCCATGACTTTATATATACACTTCACACATTTTGCATGGAGCTATTGTATTCTATATTTCCTCAATGTTATGATCACTATTACTTGTAATTTTGTACATTCTGTTCCCTCACCCTAAAACACTCTTCCCTCTAGCCTTTAATCTCCTTTTGAAAACGCCTATCTTATCCTCAGATATGAGCTTAGGTGTCACTTTCCTCTCCATTTTCACAGACCACACTAATTTGCCTCATGTTCAGTTTCCTAGCATCACTGTTGTGGAACTGACATAGCAATTGTAGTGTATTTCTGGTGTTCATTGTTGGCTGTCGTTGTGGGTACTCATGTTGAATCATCACCCTTCTAGAAGGAGAAAACCCTTCCCATGCCTTTCTGAGCACGTGCATCAGATCCTTCCAGCCTCACCCATGTCCACCCCCGTCTCAGCTCACACTGGAAACTACCACCCGGGACCACAAAGGCACAGCCCTGTAGCGCCTTACTGTGTCCTCATCTTCCCCAAGGCTTCCCCATTGAAGCCAGACCTGCAGGGGCCCTGGTATCTGCCTGGCAAACCTGTGACCAATAGGAGACTAGAGCTGGTGGGTGAAATCTTTCTTCTTCCTCCAGAATTGGCGGCCCTGAGGCACAGCCATTGAAATGATGGTGATGACACTTATGTAAGATCTGTGACATGTGATGGCAGGTTCATATGGCAGGTCCCACCCCCCCCTCCTTTTTTTGTTGTTAATCCTCACCTGAGGACGTTTTTCCATTTATTCTTAGAGAGAGTGGGAGGGAGAGGGAGAGACACACAGAGAGAAACATTGATGTGAGAGGGACACATCGATTGGTTGCCTCCCACATGTGCCCCAACCAAGGCCGGGGATGGAGCCTGCAACCAAGGTATGTGCCCTTGACAGGAATCAAATGCAGGACCCTTCCGTGTTCGGGCTGATGCTCTATCCACTGAGCCAAACAGTCTAGGGCCTTTTTCCCTTCTTTATTTTCTTTTCCTCTCTGTTTTGAGTTCCTGGGACTGTCTCCCTACCTCCTGGGGAACCCAGGCTAAGATAGGCAGCAATGAGCACATAGTAATTATGTAATAAATAGTTTTTAGTTGAATTAAGGTAATCTAGAATGAAAATGTTAAAGACCCTCTGAAATATCTTCAGTTCAGAATCTTACCTATGCAGGGAGAAAACAGTTCAGTGTTAGAGTGAGCTGACCTCAAATCGGTAGTTGTTGGAACTAAATTTCCTACGTGAGTGCCATATAGCTGCACATGGGGTTTTATCCAGGGGTAATTTAGGAAGGAAAAATAGTCGTTAACTCTGACGTCTTCGGACACTTTCCCAAAGGCCTGAAGTGCTGTTTGGCAAAATACTCGCATATCACAGTTTTGGGCAAGAGCAGGGCTGGGAGACAGCTAACCCGGGTTCTTCTGGAAAAGCCAGGCGGCAGGAAACCAGATCTTTTGGACCCCACTGTTCACAACCCCCACCGAGGGCCCTGGAACCGCTGGCGAGGGGGCCAGGTAGGGGAGTGAGACTTCTCAGCGCTCAGAGGCGGTTGGCTTGTTTGTTTAAAGCTGCTTTCTGGGATTAGCTCTCTCTGACTCTGTGCGTTTTGGGCTGCAGGTTAGACTCGGGTCAAGTAGGAGATTTCAACACATCTGATAGGAGTGTGTTCCTCACGAGAAAAGGAAAGCTTTTCAGCATCGGGCCCATGCCCCCGTCTGAAACTCTTTGTACTATTTGTATGTGTAAGGAGGTTCGGGGCGGCGTAGGGCCGTTTCAAACCCCAACGCCCCAATCCATAACATTCATCACTATCTGTCATGGGGAACTATTATAGGGCCTCAAAGCTCGCTGTGCAAATATGACTGTTCATTAGCGTTGACCAGGTCACACGGGATTGCATTAGTGGATTAGGAACCAATTGAAGCCTGTTTTTAAAACGGGAATTATCGCAGCTAAATATTTGTGAAAGCAAAACAAAAAGGTGTTCTTCGACGTCTAAATGCTATGTTTACTCTCTTTTTTTAAAAACTGCAATGGTCTTAAATATTTTTCATAGATGACTGTTTATTCTTTAAACATATGTGTGTTTGTTTATGGGCGTAGATTCCAGTTTCAAGTACTTTTATCAATCTCCAAGAATGGCACTAAAAGGTCCACCTACCTCAATGACATCAGTTTTCACAATTGTATTTTAGTGGAGAGATGGGGGGGGGAGTGGAGAGAGAAAGAGAAAAAGAGAGGGAGCAAGAGAGAAAGGAAAGACAGAGAATGGCTGACCCCTGCCTCAGGCCCTCAAACTTCACGCTATGCATTACAGACCCACAGAACTACTCGCTGCACCCTAAGGTGGCTGGAAATGGGGTGGGGAGCTGTTCCTTCGCCCTCATCCCCAAGCCTTTGCATTGACTCTCGCCTCCAGGTCTTGGTTAGGGACTTTCTCTGAAAGTCCAGTGCACATTTCTAACAGTACACTTATCCCTCCATATTTGCTCATCTGGATTTTTCTTCTTGCTAGACAATCCTCAACTTCTGTGTCATTCGCTGCTGTGTCCCTAGAGCTTGAACAGAGTATGTGCTTGATAAATGCTTAACAAGTGGGTCAATGAACACCAACATTACAGCTACCTGATGTAAAAAGATATACCCTTCACTCCTGCATACACTCCATATACAGACTGTTGAGTGTCCATGCAACTCAACCGAGTTCCACATAGTTAAGTAGATGTGCTATTTTTTTAATCCTCACCCAAGCATATTTTTCCATTGATTTTTAGAGAGAGTGGAAGAGAGAAAGACAGAGAGAAATATCGATGTGAGAGAAACACATCGATTGGTTGCCTCCTGCATGCGCCCCAACCAGGGCTGGGCGGCTGGGGAGGAGCCTGCAACTGAGGTATGTGCCCTTGACCGAAATCGAACCCAGGATCCTTCGGCCCGCAGGCTGACTCTCTATTCATTGAGCCACACTGGCTGGGGCTAGATGTGTTGTCTGTTAGACAAAACCTTTCTGCCTTTCAGCTGTGTCATGGCTGAGGCTGCCTGGCCCTCTTTTAATAACTTTGCTGTTAATTCTTCTGAATCATGCCGGGCATCTTAAACCCCTGGCAGTAAAGTCTTTATGTGCATTTTTGCACTCCTCATACCAGGGCCATGAAAGAGGAAACTACTTAAAAATAATGCTGTAATATCATAAATAGGGTCCAGTGTCATACTTCAGACAAAACAGATGCTAAATAAATAGCTAGGTAGCCACTGAAGGTGGCCAAGCCCCAATATAGAAGGAAAACAACAAATATGGTTGAATTACAGGATAAGTCAAATGTAATGCAGTTGTATTATAATTCCATCAGTAAGCATTTTCTTTTATGTTGCGTTCTAATTAAGTCCCAAAGCCAGTCCTATTTTAATACTCCTCCATGGTATGGAGGCCTTACAGCTCATTCTATTCTCACCCCACTGCATCCCATGTTTTATTTTAAAGTTGCAGTGACCATATATAAAACTGCAAACTGCATTTTTCTCATACATTGTGATTTTATGAGATAATTGTTTGGCATTAACCATATACATAACATCATAACAGTCCATTCATCCTATTAAAAAGTAGTTACAGAAAGAGAATCCACATGCAGTATGGCACATGCATCATGATTTTACCTCAACATGATTTTACCTCAGGACACTATCATCTTCTCACTTTATATTATCAGTAAGACCCTCATAGTTTATGATATTTCTACTTTGTGTCACTCAGCTTCCATCTTTGGGACAGGATTAACTATCGCGATGCCATGGACCACAAACCTTCCATTCCCCACACTTTCTTACCTTGATCTTGATTTTGCTTTTAAATTTCACCTTTTCTCTTCTCTGTGATTTTTCTTCCATTTCCAAAATATCAGAATGGCAGGAGACAATTCATTTGACCCCTGGGCTTTTTTAAAATATATTTTTACTGATTTTAGAAAGGAAGGGAAAGGGAGAGAGAGAGAGAAAAACATCAATGCTGAGAGAAAATCATTGATCGGCTGCCTCCTGCACGCCCCACACTGGGGATCAAGTCTGCAACCCAGGCCTGTGCCCTGACTGGAAATCAAACCGTGACCTCCTGGTTCATAGGTCCATGCTCAACCACTGAGCCACACCAGCTGGGCCACCTGATCTTTTAAGTCACGTATACTTCCCACTCTCACTGTAGACCACCAACATCTCTTCTTGGAGGCTTATTCTTGCCAAGTCAGACCCCACCTTTACTCCCTGTGTCTTCTCAACCCGAAATGTCTTTCTCAGCGCTCTGTGTCCATTCAAACTCATAGTCTCTTAAACTCTGCTCCTGTTCATATTGACTCTTGAGGTCTCATTATGACAAAGCCATCCGCAGTGATATATAACTCCTTGGGTGAGTATGGCAATTTTCCACCAGGTTCCCATTTGCCAATTGATAATATACTGTATTTCTTTGCTCATTCATTACTCTATGGTTATTAGAAGCGGTTCTCCAATAAGCTCATAACAGGGGTTGCAAACTCTTCCTGTAAAGGCCAGATAGTAAATATTTTAGATGCTGCAGGTCATACAATCTCTGTCTCAGCTACAGAACATGTCATCGTAGATGAAAGCAGACATAGACCTTCTGGAAATGAATGGAAATGGGTGTGTTCCAGTAAAACGTTATTCATTGGCAGTGAAATTTGAGTTTTATATAATTTTCACTTGATACAAAACATCATTCTTTTTTTTTTTTAATTTTCAACCACTTAAACATGTAAAGACCAGCCTGGCAGGTGTGGCTCAGTGGTTGAGCGTCAACCTATGAACGATGAGATCAAGGTTCAATTCCCCATCAGGGCACATGCCCTGGTTGCAGGCTCAATCCCCATTAGGGGATCTGCACGAGACAGCCAACCAATGATTCTCTCATCACTGATGTCTCTCTCTCTGTATCTCTCTAGCGTGCGCTCTCTCCCTCTCTCTTCCCCTTCCTCTCTGTAATGAATAAAAATTACATATATTTTTAAAAGTGAGGACTATTCTTAGTTCACCGACCATACAAAAACAGGAGACAGGCCATGGGCCATAGCTCGCTGACCCCAGGATTATAACCTCCTTGAAGGCAGAAACAGGTCTTATGATACCGTGTGCCTTCCATTGTAACTAGAATCATAACAGTCTCTTCTGGAGCCCAAACGTTGCTCAGCGTTCACATAGGTGAAGGCAAGGGACCAACAATGTTGAGCCATCCAATCTGGCAACCTTAGGAGGGCCTGGAGGGGCCCTTAAAAACACAGACAATCAGCACAAAAGAGGTGTCAGAGGTCGAAGTTCTCACGGAAGAGGGGCACAGAGCTGCCACTTCCCTGGCGACTTCGCTCAGGTCTGTGGGTGTCTGTGTTCACACACAGTATTTCTTTGAACTAAGCAGAAAGCCGGGCCGGGCAGAAGGCAGGCTGGGAGCCGCAGATGCCATTTTGAATGCAGGCTTCATCTGGTCTCCGTGGGAGTCTGCAGACCCCCGCGCTCCGCTCTGTGGGAGTCCTGCACTTTGAGCGTGATGGCTCTGTGTTTAATTACACTGTATATTTTCTTCTTTAGCGCTGCCATCCAGAAAGACAGACCCAGAGAGCGGGGGAGATAGAGTCAGCGAGAGCTGCTCTCGGGCCTGGAGATAAGGGACATCCTTCCTCCAGAGCCGGCCCACGAGGCGCACGGAGATACTCCCCCTCCACATTATTTATCGAGAACGTTCTCTGTGAGTTATAGTTCCAAAGGGGGAAAATACTCATTTAACGAAGAGAGAGTTGGGTCCAGTTTAAAAGCCATAATTTTGTATGCATGTCAGAAAAACACATCATCTCAACCATAAATTCGCCCAGCCAGACTGAGGGCCCACTTGCCACTGGAATCTGCTTTTCTTTTTAATATAATGAGGCGACATCCCCTTCCTTGGAGAGGAGAGTTCAATAGTTTAATTTTTGTTAACTGAGATCTCTTGTACGAAGGTAAATTACATTGCCTTTTCCATTACTAGCTCTGTTAATTGTCAAGCAATCAGAGTTTATGCACTCAGCCAAGGCAGCAGAGAATTCCCCATAATGTTGCAGAATAAAACCTGACAAAGCACAATAATCTTTAGTTTATTGATGTGCTACCAGGCTGTTGAAAGCCTCGGATCAGTAATGCGCTTTGGTTAGGAAATTGGGGTCTAGGGAGAAATATTGGGAGGAACAGAGAGAACATCAGGGCTTGAAGAAAAAATATATTAGGAGTTAAAAGGGGGAAAAGATGTTTGTGGTGGGATTTTAGAGTTTTTGAAAAAAACACACAATACACTAAGATCTTATAGGGATTCTGAAGGAAAACACATCTGGGGTGGACAGGTGAACTTTGGCCCCAGAGGCCAAAAGAGATTTATTTTTTTGGTGGAGGGAGGTGACACATATCATAATATAAATAACACACACAGAGGCCAGACTTGCAGAAAAAAGCACACGCTGGAGATATTTATTGCAAATACGAGAGCTCCCACGTTATGGTTTAATGAAAACAATTAGGTGGCCAGGATGGCCAAGCGGAACCTGGATTTGGCTGCACAAGATGAAACCGAGGGGCTCCCTGAAATATCCCAGGTGCTGTAGTCTCCTTGCAAATCTGAACTTCCAGTGCTGAGAAAAAACATTTCCATATTTGCTTTGAGCCTTGGGGACTTTTAAGATGCGCACCGTTTATTCTTGGAGGGTGATTTCCATCCTGTCTTTTTTGGTTTCGTTCCTGGGCTGTTGGGTCCTTCTCCTGCTCCGTGTCTGATGCGGGTCCTGCCTTGGACTGGCCACGCCAGACACCCGCAGGCTCGCAGGCCCGGGTCGTGGCGAGGCGCTCTGGCTGCATCAGTGAGAGCAGCAAGGCCAAGGTCTGCCGCCGCCCTGGCTGCACTGCCTCTGAGTGCTTGGAGGGTTTGAGCTTCTAATGCAAAAGTTTAGCTTTTGTAGCCGTATTGACTCTAGGAATTAAGATGTGAGCCGCTTTATTAAATTGTTCCCTCCGATTGGAATGTTCTGCTCTGAGAAGCTAAATAGTTTGCGTAATGAGTACAGAGAGTGCGTTCAGGACGCGGCCTTACATTAATGTCAGATCATACCCAGACTCATTTTCGGAGTCAAAGAGAATATATGAAACCTCTAGGATAGGAAAGGAAAATGTTGATTAAGCAACTAATCCAAGCAAAAGAAGGGCAAAAAAGATTGTACGTTTCTGATGGGGCAGTTTGATGTTTAAAAAAAGATGGGTTGATTGTAAGAGTTTATAGGTGTGTGTGGGAGATCAGTGTGTGTATGTGAGGGTGTGTGTGTGTGTGTGAGAGAGAGAGAGAGAGAGAGAGAGAGAGAGAGAGCGAGAACCTGCAGAACCAAACATGGAGACTCTCTGCCTTGCAATAAAAGACGGCCAGGTGATAAATTAGTGCTCTCAGCTGAAATTGATTACTTTGCGTTCCCATCCAGTTCATGCGGCAGCCACACAGGTGCTCAGAAACACCTCAATGACACATCGGAGGGAACTTCTCCAGTGGGCTCGCGCGGGGCCCCCCTCCTCCCCTATGGGCTCCGAGAGCGCACTGCGTGTGTGCCGCACGCGTTAGGGAAGCGCCGTGCAAACAGCCCGCTCCCTCTTGCACGGGGATGTCTTCATTTTACACCCCCACCCTTTAAACAATCCTGGGAGCCTCAGTGCTAAAATGAAAAATGTCAGTGATTTTGTCTTTTCAAAGCTTGGATATATCCCCAGCTCTCTGGAGAGGCGGCACATAGAGCAAAAAGATGAAGCCGTACCAGGCCACCTAGAGGCAATCTCCTAGCCTGCCCAGCAAAGCAAAGCAAAATTATGGCTTATTGCCATAATGGTAGATGGAATGAAACCACCTGGTTTCCTCACGCAGATTAAAAGGAACAAGTTACCAATACACTCGAATTAAAGGAGTCGCACACGAGATGGAATCATTTCCGTCAGGCCCTCAGTTTTAAACAATTTGAGAATTCTCCTTATGGTAAAATCCCAAGTGGGGATGTATCGATAGCTGCTGAAAAGTAATTGATTCCATTCCGCTGCAATCGTGAGAATAGGTGATGATCTAAGAAATGTCAAAAATGTTTTACCACCTGCCCGATTGGTGTGGCTCCATGGTTGAGCATCGACCTATGAACCAGGAGGTCACGGTTTGATTTCCAATTAGGGCACATGCCCAAGTTGCTGGCTCTATCCCCGTAAGGGGCATGCAGGAGGCAGCCAATCAATGATTCTCTCTCATCATTGTTGTTTCTATTTCTCTCTCCCTCTCCCTTCCTCTCTGAAGTCAATGAAGAAAATATTTAAAGAAATGGTTACCACTTGAGGATCTTACAGCTGTGAAAGAAGACCCAGATTTCAGATTTCAATGTTTGTGTGAGTGTGGAACTAGTTCTTTGGGAGCCAGCAAGGATGGATCGGATATTCTATGAGTTATCTGTATATCATTTCCCATAAGCTTACTAACCTGTATTTGTGTTTAATAATTCTCTGTTCTTAGTCATTCTGAATCTGCATCAAGTATTCTTTGTGTCCTATTGCATCAAACCCCATGCACTTACCATTTCCATTGGGTGTTTGTAAACACTGACCAGTCGTCACAACAGCAGTGGTCACTTGAGGGACCATAATCAATACTGGACACTCTTGTGCCCATTAGACACAGGCGATGGGACAAGTTCCTTTATGTACAGACTCTACAGGTAAAGAAGATAGCTTACTGCCCAGCGAATACAGAGCCCTAAGCCCCCATCAAGACCTGCATAAAGACCCCTCGCTCCATTTTAGTGCCTCTTGGGATCCCGTCAGAACCCTCGGACTCTGGGCCGCGTAGTTTGAGAATAAATCTCCTAAACGATGGAATTAGAAGCAGGTTGCCTTGGCCAGCGGCCTCTTCCTAACTGTATATTATCTGTGAGTTGATTCAATTTCACTTGCCTTATCCACTCCCCTCATGACAATTCTCCCCTTGAGTGCAACCTACTAGTTGTGTGTGTGTGTGTGTGTGTGTGTGTGTGTGTGTGTGAGAGAGAGAGAGAGAGAGAGAGAGAGAGAGAGAGAGAGAGAGAGATTTGATTTAATATTCCTCAATAATACTGATAGGATTCCCAGAAAGCTCCTGTTACCTTTATCTTTGCTAAATGTTCAAGACCAACCTTCCCTTTGAATTAATTGAGCATCTTCTACATGCCAGGTACTGTGAAACCTGGGGATTTGTGTTTGGATGTCAGGAGATTCAGTTTCAGCATACATTACTCTGCCTTACTTGACTTTCTATTCAAGAACCCTCAGAATTTTCAGATACTTAACCGAGAATGGAAAATTCAAGTAGATAAGAAGAATTGTTTCCATAGCAGTCTTCAATTTAATAGTAAAAGCACAATTAGACTAAGTGGGAGGTTACAAATAATTACACTCAGGGAAGTGGAAGCAGACTGTGAAAGAGTTGTTGCATTTCCTCGCGCTGAATGAAATAATACATTATTGGAATGGTTCTATTACCGATCCTTAACGGAAACATACAGTGCCTGTCCTATTTCTTCAAAGAGCTTGTTAATATGCAATCACCTAGTACAACTGCTAAGTTTTTAAAGGTCACCCATGTTTTATTCATAAAGGGTGGTTTTCTGGAGGGGAAAAAGGTTACAGTGTCATGTAATACCATATTCTCACGGAGGCTTTGCTTTCGAAGGTAGCTTCTAATGAAGCAGATGGGGCGAGGGAGAGATTGGGGGACGGGGATGTGATTCTTCCAGAGAGAGCAGTCAAACTTCACTCAGGACCTGGGGAACTCTCAGGCAGGGGAGAAAGATTGATTCTGCTTTTTAAGGATCAAGTGAGCCTGGCAGTGGTGTGACTTACGTTCCCAGATATTCCATTTCCCCGCAAGGCCAGGCAATGGAAGTGACTGTTTCCCAGCCTCCTTGACGTTCAGTGGCCACGTGGCTAATTCTGTCCAATGAAATGTGAGTGGAAGTGTGAGGGGTCCCTCTTTTTCTCTCCTGTCAGCTGCAGAGGACAGTATTGAAGTACATAGACTCGTGTCCGGATCCCTGAGTTAGTGCTTGGGAACCATTGCCCCAAAGATCTGCCCAGTTGCGAGTTTGATTAGAGTGAGTTTACGTGGCTAAGAGAGAACGTTTTGGTGTTGAGTCACTGAAATGTTGACGTTCTTACCTGTACTAGTCAGAGTTCTCCAGAGAAACAGAATCAATGCGTAAGGATAAATGCCTGCGCATAGGAAAGCAGATGGTGTAAGTCCAAGTCCTACTGTGTAAGCTCCCGTCTGAGACCTCAGGCCTCAGCACCAGGATCGCTAGGTCCAAGTAAGATGGATGCCCAGCTCACGCAGAGTCAGTCACCTTTCCTTCACCTTTCCGTACTATTCAGACGCTTAGTGAATTGGGTGATACCCACCCTCATTGCTGAGTCTTGTTTTGATTCAGTTTATGGATTCAAATGCAAATCCAGAAACAGCCTCATCGAAACAGCCCAGAAATAAAGGTCGAAGAGCTACCTGGCATCCCTTAACCCCGCCAGGTTCCCAGAGCAGCAGGGAGCTCCCCTTAGATGTTTGAGCCAGAATTAGTAACATGGATGGTGAGAACACGGTTTATGGCAAAATGGAGAAACAGACCAAGTTAAGGTTAAACAAAGTGTGAAAATCTGTAAATATTAGGGCTAAACAAGAAAGTTGGACCTGTGTCAGAGTTTAGGAAATATTAGTAAACATTCTCAAGGTTGATAAGCCTGCTTCCCCCCGCCCCCTCCCCGCTTTAAGCAGCTTCAGATCAATCCAAATAGTTTTGGTACTTTTTAAAAAATCCACATATATTTTCATGCAAAGTCACACATTCCTTCAATCTTTATTTCAAAGAACCAATAAATTTTCTTGAAAATGACCCCTTCTCACACTGTCCTTCCCCCCATATCCGACCCTTCTGATTGGTTCAGAAAGATCCCCACTAAGTTATAAAGAAGTTGTACAGTAAAAAGTCTGCGAGATGAAGTAATAATGTAAAATACATTGGTTTAGGGGCCGGGTTTTATTTGGTAATGGTGCTGCGGTTATATTTGAAGAATATATTGTAATGAATGATTTAATTATACTTCTACCCGCAGGCTCCAGGCAAGGATCAATTTTGAAATGCAACCAATGGAGTAAATGGCTGTGTGCATGTATATATAATACAAACTCGTTACGTCTCTCTGTGTGAAAAGAACAGTAAGATCAGTGATTTGATGGTTGATATTCAAAAATTCAATCTGACCTCATTTCACTGTTTTTCTCTTTAGGACCAGAAGCAGAGCCAAAACCATTTAAATGGAAGTTTCAGTAGTGTCATGATTTTTCTTTTGCCCTATTACTAAGAGACAGAGCTGTCAAAGCAGCCACTTTCAAGTTTCACAGTCAAGTCCACCACCCAGCTTACCCGTAACCAAAAGCTAATTTACAGATTCACTCTTTTCGAGCAAATTTCATCCCTTGCACCAGCCAGTGGGGCTCAGTGGATCGAATGGCGTCCTATGAACCAAGAAGTCCTGAGTTTGATTCTAGGTCAGGGCACATGCCTAGGCTTGGGGCTCAGTCACCACTGGGGTGCATGCAAGAGGCAGCCGATTGATGTCTGTCTCTCATCATTGATATTTCTCTCTCTCCCTCTCCCTTCCTCTCTATCTAAAAATCAACAAAAACATTTAAAAAAATTTCATCTCTTGCAACTCCCCCACAATACAGGGTTGCCACATAAAATACAGGCCACCCAGTTAAATTTGAATTTCAGATAAACAACAAACATCTTTTTAGTGTCAGTATGTGCTGACTATTTGCTAAATCTGACAAGCCTATGACCGCACGCCTGAAACTGTCTGGTACAAGTCCTATGACCCTCTCATGCAATGGCATGACCAGAAGGGGACTGTGGACACGTCATATAACCTGGACTCCCATCTGCCCCACTTTCTCAGTGCCTTTGGCAACATCAAGCATTTCTCAGCCCCCTAACAGAGCATCTACTTTATGACCAATACATGCTCGGCATTGGGCAGAACAAAATCAACAGAGCAGTGGTTTTGGACTCCAAAAAGAAATTCACTTTCACTCGTCAGTATTTTCTAAAAAGGGTCATTTATTATTTTTTTCTCAACAAAAGCTTAAGAGTTTCGAACATGCAGTCTGTAGGCACAGAGCTCCGGTGACTGCTCACTGGGGATGTGGCAGTTTTCCATGCCCTAGCAGGGGTGGGGGACCCTCTTTCTGCCAAGGGCCATGTGGATATTTATAACCTCATCTGCGGCCATACAAAATGATCAAATTAAAAATTAGCCTGCTGGCTTTGATCAAACATTTAATTAACTCACCCCTGATGCCTTGGCAGGGCCAGACCAAAGGATTTCAAGGGCCTTGTACTGCCCACGGGCCGGACCTTCCCCACCCCTGGTAGAGGAACCTCCATGACTCCACCCAACACAGTATAAAACCCCTGCTTTCACGCACCATAGAGTGTGACGCTTCTAACAAGGGAAGACACTCGAGAAAGAAGTTTGGGCCACTTCTGCCACTTTCTCTGTTAAAGGTCCCCATAGTTGACTTCAGCCCGAATGCCATCTAGAGAAAGGTTTTCTGTTTTATTTTTTCCTCCCCGTTCAATGATTGACTTTGTAGGAAATTCTCCTGCCCAGATTTAGGCAAACAGTCCATCTGAAAGCATCCTTGGAAAAGAACGCCTAGAATGTCAGGGTAAAATGTCTTAATATGGTTGGCCAGGTGTGTCAATTCCCGAAGGTCTATACCCTACGGGCATGTTATTTTAAGAAATAAGCCAAAACTAATGGGCTACTGGGAGAGGAATTTTGTGTTGGCTAGGCTTCATTGGGGACGATTTTTCAACCTCACTGGGCTGAAGGCACAGCTAAAAGCCACTTGCTCAGGGATCTGCCTGTGTTTGTGTTGGGGTTTGATTATTACCACTCCATGCAGGCCTGCGAAACGTGGCTCTGAATTGTAAGTAAAGCAGCTCTACCTTTTAAAAGTAGCGAAGCCCTTGGAGTCACTAGACCAGCGAAGAAATAGTTGGTTCCAGTGTTTAGATTCCAAGTGAGCTCACTAAATAAATCTCGGCATAAATAAGGTTTTAAATCTGTGCGTTCCTTAGCACTGTTTACCCGCGGTGACATTTCCCTGGCCTCTCTCGGAGTTCCAGCTTTGCTCTCGGAGTTGGATTGGGCCAGTCTCAAGGATATGTGGATCGCAAGGGGCAGGGGAAGCCAAACTGAGCACGTTTGGGGAAGGAAGTATTTGACTGCACTTGTGTCTGTCTGTTTCTCTGCATCATCCCCACTTTGCCTGTTGATGAACTTAGGCCAGTGGTCGGCAAACTCATTAGGCAACAGAGCCAAATATCAACAGTACTTCTTCAAAATAGACTCGCCCAGGCCAAAAACCGACTTCTGCGCATGGGCCACGAAGTTTCAATCGCACTGTATGCGCACCCGCACGTGGTATTTTGTGGAAGAGCCACACTCAAGAGGCTGAAAAGCCACATGTGGCTCGTGAGCCACAGTTTGCCGAGCATGGATAGGCCACTGAAGTTGAAAAGAGCACAGTTCCACCCGGCCAGCATGACTCAGTGGTTGAGCATCCACCTATGAACCAGGAGGTCCCAGGTTCGATTCCCGGTCAGGGCACATGCCCTGGTGGGGGCTCGAACCCCAGTGTGGGGTGTGCAGGAGGCAGCTGATCAATGATTGTCTCTCAACATTGATGTTTCCATCTCTCCCTCTCCCTTCCTCTCAGAAACCAATAATATATATTGATATGTGTGTGTGTGTGTATATATATATGTGTGTGTGTGTGTATATATACATATATGTATGTATGTGTGTGTGTATATATGTGTGCGTGCATGTGTATATATACATATATGTGTGTGTGTGTGTGTGTGTGTGTGTGTATAAAGAAAAGACCATGATTCCTCACCTAGCCCAATTCTCAGGTCTCATTATCTTAAACCTGTCAAAGTACATTTATTTAACTGAAAACTCAGTAAGTCAGTGTCAGAACTTCTCGTCCCAGTTTTACAAATGGAATCATACATCAACTTTCAATTACCGGGGATAGCCGGGAGAAGAGAAATTCACAGATTATTCCCGAATCTTCATTTTGACAGTGGCGTCAGCATTCCCTCCTTCAGAATGAGTCTCAGTGAGCAGCTATGGAACATCTGAAAAGTGACTGAACTGCATAATAACAGTGTTAATATTAATATTGTGACTGTAGGGTTTTCTAAGTGTTTCCACATTTATCATCTCCTTTGGTTTTCATAAACTCACTGTGATAGAGCTGGAATGTGTGCGCTTTCATTTTTCTTTAAAGATGAGGAAACAGAGAATGAAATTTAGATCACTTGTCTGTGCACCTGGTTAGTCAGTGGCTCTGTTATATGATAGTGGAGCCCTGGCCTGTGTTGGTCAGTGGTTAGAGCATCGCCTCTCCCACCAAAAGGTCGCACATTTGATCCCTGGTCAAGGGCATGTACCTGGGCTGTGGGTTCACTCCCCACCTCAGGACAGGGCCTGTGCGGGAGGCAACCAGTCGATGAGTCTCTCTCACATTGATGTTTCTCTCTCTACTCCTCACTTCCTCCCTCCCACTCTCTGAAAAGCAGAGGGGAAAAATATCCTCAGGTGAGGATTAACCAGAAAAAGAAAAAGAAATTAGAGAGTCAAACATTTGACAATCACAATATCACTTTGTTATCTGCACCTTGATACATGATGACTTGACATTGAGCTGATGAACTGACAATGAGCCAATGATTTGGGGATTGAAAGAGACAAACCTAGTTTTTAACAAGGTGTTTTAAGATTTCCCTAAGAGTCGTTCCCATGGTGTTGGGAGTTCAGTTTTGTAGATTTTCTGATTGACCTCTGTTTGAATTTCCACATCCTGCCTTTCTCTCCCCTTATGTCCTTTTATGTGATGGTCTCATTCGGATGAGTAGCTCTGGCCTCTAGAGCAGTTCCCCAGGTCTGATACTGCGCACAGGCTGCAGTACCCCGCATCGCTCACAGTGTAAAATGGGGTGCCAACGCTGCTATTGTTCGAATGAAAGTTTCCCTACTGATCGTGTGCATTGTTCTAGCCTATACTGGGAGCTTCATAGTCTAGATTCAAACATGTGACCCATGAATTCAAAAGTCCTTCAGGGAATCTCATATCCTCCCTGAGGGCTTTCCCCTTTTTCCCACCATGTGGGAATACAAGACAACCGTTCTCAGAGAGAATCATTGATCCGATGCTTCCTGCATGCCCCCCTCATCAGCTTTCTCCTGCACGCCCCCTACTGAGGCTTGAGCTTGCAACCCAGGCTTGTGCCCTGACCAGAAATCGAACCGTGAACTACTGGTTCATAGGTTGATGCTCAACCACTGAGCCACACTGGCTGGGAAGGGCAACATTTTTGAGGCATGAAAGGCATGTGTCCTCTTATCATCTCCCCAGTCTCTTCCTGCTCAAGTTTCCAAACAAACGAACTTAATTGCTGGGTTGGCAGAAAATGAGAAACAGAGAAATAGGAAATGGAAATATTGGTCAGACCGTACTTGCCTTTATTACATTTTTCCCCTAAAACTAATTATTTTGGCTTCAGAAGGAAAAGAAAAGCTAATTAAACACAATGTGACTCTTTACTTGGTTCCATGCTTTGCATAGAGCCAAAATATTAGGCAGGGTTTAGGTGGAAACCCTATTAGGGTTTTTTTGTTTGTTTTGTTTTATGTTATGTTAGTTGCAAGTTTATACCCTTATTATGTGATCATTTTTAATTAGATTATTTTATGGAATATTTTTCACTTTCAAGGAAAAAAGTAAATGACCTAACTTAGAAATAATACACCTGATTTTCACTTTTAAAATAGAGCTAAGTTTTAATCTGAATGAATGTGTAAATGGATATTGTCAAAAATGTCAGCAAATTGGCCAATTTATACCTCAGTCA
Source organism: Myotis nattereri (assembly GCF_964212035.1). Lineage (NCBI taxonomy): Eukaryota > Metazoa > Chordata > Mammalia > Chiroptera > Vespertilionidae > Myotis > Myotis nattereri. The sequence continues at coordinate 12,990,739 of NC_138097.1, read as the reverse complement.
TTTACCCAAATGGCCAATAAACACATATAAAAACATCATTTTATGTTAAACGTCATTTGTCATTAAGTAACTTTGAATCAAAATCATAAGCAGGTACTATTTCACACCCACTAGGATTGGTATAATAAAGTCAGAATGGCGAGTGTTGCTAAGGATACGGACAAATTAGAACCCACACACACTTCTTAGAGGAAAGTAAATTGTTGCCCACAGTTGGAAAATAATCTGGCAATTCCTCAAAAAGGTTGAACATGAGTTACTCTTGACTTGGTAATCCACAACTAGATATATGCCCAGGAGAACTGGAAACGGCTGTCCACACAAACACTTGTACGGCAATATTCACTCACAGCAGAATTATGAGTAACACGCAAAAGGTACAAGTCATCCAGAAACCCACCAATTTAGGTAGAACCTGAACAAAGGAATATGATTTGGCCATGAAAAAGGAAGGAAGCGCTAATATGTGCAACAACATGGATGAACCCCGAAACCTTGACATTAAACTTGGCGGCGCCGGCTAGAACAATGTTCTAAAACTTACCGCTTGTGCTGATTTCAATGAGACGTTTTGTGGGACGAGGGGCCCATAGTTGAATGAGCATTGAAACACCTGACTGCTCTTGGAGATACACAGCTTGCAGGGGCCGAGTTAAAGGCCTTGAGAAGTCCTGCAAGAAAGCAGTTGGTTGCATGTTGTTTTCCCCATTGATTCACAAACTTATTTGATCACGGAGTTCTCAAATCATCCTTGAAAAATAATGCTCCCTGAGAACACTGTTCTGCAGAGAGAGCCTAGAGCAGCCGTGGGCAAACTACGGCCTGCGGGCCGTATCCGGCCCGTTTGAAATGAATAAAACTAAAAAAAAAAAAAAAAAAAAAGACCGTACCCTTTTATGTAATGATGTTTACTTTGAATTTATATTAGTTCACACAAACACTCCATCCATGCTTTTGTTCCGGCCCTCCGGTCCAGTTTAAGAACCCATTGTGGCCCTCGAGTCAAAAAGGTTGCCCACCCCTGGCCTAGAAGTACTGCACACCCATTTCCCCTCTGGGTAGACTGAGGAGGGATGTGCTTCCTCTAGTGCAGTGGTTCTCAACCTTCTGCCCCTTTAAATACAGTTCCTCATGTTGTGACCCAACCATAACATTATTTTCGTTGCTACTTCATCACTGTCATGTTGCTACTGTGATGAATCGTCATGTAAATGTCTGATATGCAGGATGGGCTTAGGCGACCCCTGTGAAAGGGTCATTCGACCGCCAAAGGGGTCGCGACCCACAGGTTGAGAACCACTGATCTAGTGTAAGGTGGGGAAACATGTGACAAAAGGACTGTCACAGCTACCTAGAATGGGTGGTCAGAGCATCAGGGTGCTCCTTTAATTAGATCCATTGAGTCCCCGCACCTCACCAAGATGCCCCCCTCAAACTCTCCACTGTTTTATCTGAACCAGAAATCTAAATGTGAGATGCGATACTCCGAAGTCTCGTGTGCAGTGCAGATGAAAGACAGCAGTTCCCTGTGTCAGGAGTGGGAGCAGGTGTACACGCCCCCGGCTTTCACTCACCACCACCTTCCCACACAGAGTGCCCACCTCCGTGGAGCTCGGTGTGCATGTCAGTTTCCTAAATTCCACTCTGGGGACATGCAAGATCATAACAGAGCTCCATTTCCCCCCGCAGTCTTTTACCTTTTACAGACTTGCTTTTACTGATTTACATGGGTGGCAGGTCACTGGTGTACTTCGAGGACTATTAGAAGAACTGTCACATCCAACTGAGCATGTTAATATTATTGTATGGATGTTGGCAGGCTTCCCACTCAGCAGACAGTACAGTTTTCTCTAAATGAGAATCCATGGCAAAATTTCCCCTCTCATCTCAGTATCTGGAAAATCTCTCCTGTTTGCTTTTAACATATGGCCTATTAGCCAGTATGTCTCTCTAACTTACCACGTGTTTTTCTTTGCTTTGATCACTGGGAAGTAAACTTGAAGCCAAAAGTTTGATTTACTTCCAACAACTTTACAATACCTCGTGGAAGACATGCCTTGTCTGTTCAGCTTATGCTAGCCCAATTTCTCCCCTCTCCACATTGTTCTTGAGCAGGAGTTCCTGCATTATTTTTTATTCTGGATTTATTCCTCTATAGTATATACACACAGACACATACCAATGTGTAAATACTTACAAACAATCGCAAATATTTTGTGGAGTGGGTGGGACATAAATAAACAACGACATAGTGTGTGGGTGCACGTGCACGTGCATACATGTGCGTGTGTGTGTGCATGTGTGTGCATGCTGCCTCGGTGTCTGTCAAGCCCAGAGCCTTACAAATGGGAGGTGCAAGATGAATATTTCCAGATCAGTAACTGGGGAGTGGAGATTTACTTGGAACATCTTGCATGTTAACTTCTCTGATGGCTTTATTAGTAGTGTGCTTTCTATTATATGCACCCTGGGTACTGATTCACTTAAAGGGGCTTCCGAAAGGTCCCCTCTGGTGTGGAACTATGCTCCCCTCCCCATGGCTGCCCGCAGCACAGTTGTGAGCAGGGGTCCAAGCGGATTCGGGCTCACTGGGAAGATCTTGATTGGTTAGGGTTGTCTGCAGTGCATCTAGAAGGCATGAATTGCAGCCACATGCCACACTCATGCCATTGCTACCTCACAACCAAGTAACTCACTCCAGTTTGCCTATAGCTCATCCAGCACAGAAAAGAGAAATAATTGCTTTTGCCTAACAAAGACATATTTGGCCAAAAACATGATCTCCGATTCTTCATTTGTTTCTACAATCGTTCCTCCAATGGATGTCAAAACCAACAGAGGAAATAGTCTTTATGGGGGCATCATTTTAGTTCTATGAGCACATTCGTCTTCTGTTGCCCCAGAGGTTTCTAATACCACGAGGATGCTTTCCCATTCATTCCCACATGAGCCTTTCACACAAGGGAGATTGAAATGCATGTAAGAATGGTTTAGAACATGCGGGTATAAAAACAGGGATTAAATTTTACTCACCACACTCCTAACTAAATTTCACAGATGTTTTATGTGAATTAAGGATTGTAAAGCACTTAGAACAAAAGAGCGAGTGCAGTGATTACCTTAAACTCCGTTTTAATGCCAGACAAGTTATTGCATCTGTTACCAAATGGAATTTCAAATTAACAAATCTCTACAACCTGTTCATACCATTCCATGGAACTCTGATATTTAAATGTCTAAATTGTAAACATTTCAAGTGATAGGCATGAATTAATTTGCTTTGAGATTTAATACTTTATGGAACGCCTATACTGGGGAGTGTGCCTTTGTGTAAGACAAAGTATTTTCCGGAATCCCAGCCTGCCATAGTCCTTAACAAAATCATGTGACTCTTCTAACTGATTTTAATATTTTGGTCCCGTGCCCATAGAATAATCTGCCCACTGCTGTTTCCCATAAAGTTATTATATCACCACCGAGAATTCATAGACAAAACTGTCTAAAATCCTAAATCTTTTTTTTTAAATGTAGGACTTAGCTAGTCAGTGACTATTTTCCATGAAAACATGATATTTCTGGATTTTTACAGCATTTCTTTATCCAGATATACTTATATATGGATAATATTCCCTAAAATGGATACAATAAAGTAGATTGAGATGAATTGGTCTAATTAATGGGTACAAACTGGCCTTTCACCCTAACCATGGTAGACTAGTTCAATCTGGGAATTAAAATCAGGGTCTGCTGTTCTAAACCTTAGTGGACATCAATTCACATCATAAAATTTGGCAGAGTTGGCCCAGGGATGAACTTTCCATGGATTTGACCCTCCCAGTCATAGATAGGGCAGCACAGGGAAAGGAAGTGAGAGCATCCAGTCACACACACACAGACACACACACACACACGCACGCACACACACATGCATGCACTCACGCATGCACACATGCGCACGTTCCCCAGAGCACTGCAGCTCTCTGACTTTTGTGAAAAGATCGAAGATGCTACTTTAAAAGACTTGACTAGAATTCATTGATTACCAAAGAAAATCATACAAAATAGCATCCTTGACGATGATCACTCTTCTCTTCATTGAATTAGAATAATTCCAGTTAAGACTGAGAAATAATGTTTGTTTACATCCTCACTAAATCCTACTGAACATTAGTCCTGTAAAACAAGTCGGATTTTAGGCATACAGGGATCCTCAGCGTTTACACTAGTTCCTCTGCAACTTGATAAAAAAAAAAGACCCATAAGAAATTAACAGAACATCTCCCCAAACAGTGCACCTTTTAAAGAAACACATTTCTTTCAGAGAGGCCAGGAGAGGGGGAGAAAGAGAGACATCAGTGATGAGAGAGAACCATCGATAGCCTGTCTCCTGCACGCCCCACACTGAGCATGAAGCCCGCAACCTGGGCATATGCCCTGAGCAGGAATCGAACCTTGACCTCCTGGTTCATAGGTCGATGCTCACGCACTGAACCATGCCAACTGGGTGAAACACATTTCTTATTGCATTTATAGACTATCCATTCTTTGTAAAACAATGTAAAGTGTGCATATCTGTGTGTATTAGTATTATTTTATATTAGCATAGAGGATTGCTTTTCTGGGAGTCCCCTGCTTTTGTCCAAACAATCATGGAGGGCATCCCAGTGGTCACAGCCGCCAGTCAGCCCAGCACAAAAGGTCCCTGAGAAGGCCTTGCTAACTGAGGAAGGCCGGGGTGGGGGCAAGGGGTCATCCAGCCAGTGTGGGCGCCAAGCTGGTTTGAATCAGAAAGCTGTGAATGACAGCGAGGTGGATGGATTTCAGAGCAGGCTTCAGTTACGGAGGCCACGCTAGCACGATGAAGCGTGGGGCCTTGGAGAATAAGACTGCTGTTCGTGAATATTTGTGTATTTGGCAGTAAGAATATTATTTTACTGTTAATGCAATTTTCTCAATGCATGGTGGCTGAAATACACAGCACAACCTTTCCTTAAAGGTCATATATCCAAAAAAGGGAAGTAATGTAATTTTCTACAAATAAAATACTCTTCTCTTAAAACAGGAAAAAAAGTACATGAATTTATGCCAAGTCTGGTGGAATTTTAGTTAAAACATGTGTTTGTCCACAGTTAAATGCAAAATTGAGGGTATAGATTTTTAAGTTCTAAAGGCAGGATCCATTTGAATAGATGTTAGGAGCCTTTGACTAAAAACATGTAGATCTCATGCTAACAAGTCTCTGATTAGGACACATTGCAATAGCTTCTGGGATGACTTTGCTCAGCAAAACTCAGCCTAATCTGTAGATTTCTGGTTTAGGGCATTTGAAAACATGCCCCTTACCGCAACAAATAACTGAATTTCAAGATCTACTCATGTCCCATTAATAAAAGTATAATCATCATATGTGGGGAATATGAGTTAACCTTCCTTAGTAATAACTTTTAGGATTTTCCTTAGATTTATAGGATGACTGAATGATTTGAGAAGGGTGAAATAGAAATTATAAGGTGATTTTCTAAGTATGTAATTTTATGAGAAATCAAATCATGCACACACAGCAATGAAATTTAGGAAATCAAGTACAGTCCAACATTATATTATATTATATGATCAGATAACTATGCATTCTGTTTCTGATCTGCGATGGAGCCAAAATAAATTATCTTCTCTTAGCATTCCCCACCCCATTATTTTCCTCCCTTAAGCTTCAGTGGGATTGAAGCCATCTTTGTATTATTACTGAGCGTGAGAAAGAGAAAGCATAAAGAACATAAAGAATTCTAAAGACCAATAACACAGATTCTTTTTTTTCCGCTAACACATTGCTGAAAAGACTCGGCATCGAAGTGTACCATAAGTTCATTCTGATGAGAAAATTAGAAAGTTGGACGTATTTATTATACCATCCATGGGAACATGCATGTAGTTAAATAGGTCATTTCCAATTTTAACAATTCTACCCCCGATTTCATTCAACATCTTTGACACAGAAACCCAGTTTAACCCCTCCTGGGACCAGTGAGCCCCTTGAGCAGCAGTTCCCTGCGTGGGGCCCCCCATCTCTGGGATCTCTCCTTTACTTAAGGACAGCTTCTCCAACACGTGAGCTGCTCCCTGTAGACATGCTGGTGGGACACCAGGGGAGGGAAAGTTATTTAAAACATGAAGGCAAATTCACAAAATGTATTAACTGCTATGAAGGAGACTAATAGATATTAGTTGTTTCAAATAAAAGATGAAATAAGGCCCCCAGGTTTGAGCTCGGGTGTGTTCATTCATCTCTAAGAACATTGAGCATGCTACCCCTGCCTTTTATTTTCTCTACACATTTGCTTGGAGTGTGTAAGCTCCAGGATTTATTTTTGTTTGTTTGTTTAATGTATTTTTATTGATGTCAGAGAGGAAGGGAGAGGGAGAGAGAGAGAGAGAGAGAAACATCTATGATGAGAGAGAATCATTGATTGGCAGCCTCCTGCATGCCTCTTACTGGGGATCAAGGCCGCACCCCAGGCATGTGCCTTGACAGGGAAAGGAACTGTGATCTCTTGGTTCACAGGTCGACACTCAACCATTGAGCCACATCGGCCTGGCCAGGATTTCTTTTTAAAACTCTTTTACAATTGGCAAGGATGCCAAGGACCAAATTTCTTTGCATTGGAGAAAGGCAAATAATTTAGTTGTTGGCTTCTGCTTACAGAGGCAAAAGCTATACTCAAAACCCTGCTCCCTCTGTTTATCCGCGGCCAGATCCTCCAAAACCTCTTGCCAAGTTGTTCCAAGTGGCAATCTGAAATCGCCTTCAGCTGCCCATGTAATCTGGTGACACTACACACCCACCGAATCCGGTTATGCAGTAAAAGCCTTGTGAGGAATAACAACGGTTACCCATGCAGAGGCTGATGGCAGAATAAATTGGGTCATTGACCTTGAACCTCAAAAGGCCCGAGGTTAGATCTGGATTAAATCACAAGGGAAATGATCACAGAGGTTTTGCTTCAAAAATTAGCAGTCAGGTTGATTCGCTGTGACAGGAGAAGGCAGGGATGCCAGGGACGAAATTAAATAGAATTAGATTTTTGTGCCTAAGTGGGGCATCTGTTGAGGATAGCACGTTATTCTCATCCATCTTAACCTAACGAATACCCAGGTTGGCTCTCTTTTTTTTTCTAATAATACCTGGTTTAAAAATAGTTTTGAGATAATATAAAGGGTAGCAGGATAGCACAAGAGGGTAAAACTGCACAGTGGCTGCGCTCATTTGACAAAAATAGTTTTTGATTAATTACAGTTGAGTTCCAGTCCATGAAAACTGGTAGATACATCATGCTTCACTAAAGTATTTTTTGAAGGTAATATTCAGTCTCCGCCTTTATTCAACCTCTCTCCAGGACTTGGGAAATGTATATACATTAGTCTAATGGGCATTGTGAATGTATGGGACATACTATCTCAAAAGAAAGATGTATTTTTTCCAAAGGCCCAGCCAGTGTGGCTCAGTGCTTGAGCGTTGACCTATGAACCAGGAGGTCACAGTTGGATTCCTAGTCAGGGCACATGCCTGGGTTGTGGGCTCCATCCCCAGTGTGGGGCAAGCACGGAGGCATCTGATCAATGATTCTCTCTCATCATTGATGTTTCTCTCTCTCTCCTTCCCCTTCCTCTCTAAAAACAAAGTATATTTTCAAAAATGTTTTAATCTCCTTTTTCTACAAAACAAAACAAAACAAAACAAAAAAACCCTCAGCTATATACTCTTAAGAAAGTTAAGGACAGCCTTGTCATTTTATGATAAGGGGCCAAGAATTTCAGTAACAGAAACTGTTGGGCTATGTTCTGATGAGAGTATTTGGAGAGACTGGAGCCTGTTCGCCATGTGGCCAGGAATTCTCAGGGTCTCGCTGCAGGATTCAACTCCACCCGGGCTCTGAGGACTCCTGGTGCCACCTGCCAGCAGGCGCTCACTCTGGCTTCTGTCTCCCTGAGGATGTCTCTGTCCTCCCACTTAGCTGGTGGCCATCGAGTCCCCCTGGTGAAGAGAGATTAGGTCAGAAGACTGCCCAGGTTCACATTGTGTGCATCCCAGCACACACACTGCCTGCCATGTCTCTGCCTCGTCTCACCTTGGCTTCCATGGTTCACTCCCCCCATTTTCACCATGAGAACTCTTGGCACGCCCCTTATTGGCAGGAATCGGCTGGCTGGCACATAGCAGGCACTCAGTACATGGTTATGGGCCCCAAAGACTTGAGTTTTAATCCATCACTTCCTAGTCTTTACTAAGCCTCTAAATTGCAACCTCTCATCTTACAAAACGGTTATTATAAATATTTAAATGAGAGAAGGTATGCAAAAAGCCTGAGCCATAATTGGTACTCAGTAAACACTGGGTTTCCTTCCATACAAAAAAAAAATCAACAAACAAATAAACAAAAATCCAACTCAGAATTTTCATAGAAAAGGTACCTCTAAAAAGAAAAAGCAAAACAAACAGTGATACTTTATTTAAGCAGCTTGTCTGAGTTTAATGAAACATTAATAATGTAAACAGTGATAGTACAGATTAGCAGGAAAAAACCTGAATTTTGGCTGATCTGGTTCGATCTGGATCTTACTGGCCCACAGAACTGGTCCCAGGCTATGGGAGGGCCATGTTGATGGGCACAGTTGAGTCTCTGAGCGTCCCAGCTTCCTAAGGAGCGTCAGGCCCGCATTCTGAGGGGAGGACAGAAGAGGAAGGAGGAGCAGCAAAGGGGTGCACATTTTCAGGCCAGACACCACCAAGCCCCTCATACACATTTTAGCTAATGGTATTGGACACCCTATGTGTAAAGTGAAGATACCAATTGACAGAAAAGCCGAGTCAAGCTCAGAGAACTGAGTGTTTTGGGTTTTTTTTAGAATGGCCTGACAAAACAATGCTTAGAATTCATCTTTAAGCCTTTTGAGGCAACTGAGTTTATTTCTTCTCTGTTCCTCTATTTAAATACATTTATTAGAGACGTTATACTATTATATGTTTTTTTATTGGCATAAGAAGTAACTGAGGCTAGTGATGATGCCTAATACTGCTTCAAGTACTCCCTCAATTAAGAATGCCATATCTCCCTGTCACTGGTTTCTGACCTTGGGAAATCTCCGATTCCCATATAACTGTGCCTTCATTCCCTTAAATAAAAACGCATCTGGAATTAGGAAATGAAGTGCTAGCATACTTTTAAGTGGATAATAGATGATACAGTTGTTTGTTCTGTTCCTTCAAGACCACTAAAAAATTAAATATTTTGAAAGTCACAAAAAAAACGCTGCTGTGACTTGCAATTCTTTTCCATTTCCATGCTGCCTCCAAACTTCCTGATTCCAGCTGGGATTGTGATCAAAAATGCAAAAACATATGTAGAAAAGTTATTCTTGGGGAACATCTGACCGGAAGCAGGAAATGCAAGCTATCTCCTGGGACTGCCTTTTATCAAAATATACCCGGCTCAGCACTGCAGAGACGAGAGGGATGTGTTTGTTACCCAGATAAAGAGAATTAGGATTGTGCTGTGGACACATCCCCTGTGAAAGGAAGACGGACAGAGACATTCCTAACAGGTCCTAGTCCCTGGTTCACTGTGTGAATGTGCGAAGTGTCACATCCCCTCTGCCGGCCTCATAAAGATATCTACAAAGCAAATCTAGGTAATGCTGACTTGAAAGTACAGAGCCTTCAAAATCTTGCATGTGGGAAAACTCCCAGAATTACTACCCAGTGATACTGAGGAGTCAGTTTGGTCTCAGAGTAGTGACTGAGAAAGGTTTCCTCACTAACCTCCTCCATCCCTATGCACAACAGCCCTGATTTTGTTATTTGAGTTTAAAATGAAGCATTTCGTTTTCCCTGGAAGCCTTGAAAATATTTATTTGAGCTTTCCAATAAAATTAAATTTTATGGAAATATGTATTCTAATTACATGGTAATTAAGCTTTATCCGCTTTCTATAAAAAAAGTAGAATAAATAGAGGAGAAACACTCCTCAAGAATTCTAACCAGATATTCTAAATCCATCCATCATAAAATCATTGGCACACAGCAGGCAGTGGAAAACGGGTAACTTTTAACCTCAACTGGCATAAATGTGTGTATTTATTTTTAAGAAGTGGAATATAAACAGACATGCTGAGAGCCAAGTGTTTTATGAATAAAAAAAGATCTCTCTCTCTCTCTCTCTGTCTCTCTCTGTCTCTCTCTCTGTCTCTCTCTCTCTCTCTCTCACACACACACACACACTCGCACACACACATATAAAAACTTTCCCCAATGGGCCACAGGATTTATGTGGATGTGAGCTCTATTTACTGTTAGAATTAAGGAAATGGTGGCTTTTTAACAAGTTACTCATGCCTGGAAAAAATCCCAGATTTGCAAGTTATCCAAGATTCTTTGCCAAGTGTCCGTGGGAATCACTGGGATGGGAAAGTTCAAATTTGTTTTAAAAGAACTTGCTTAATGGAAAATTAAAAAAAAAAAAGAAGAAGAAAACCAGCGACCCACTGCACTAATCTTTTGGTTAAATAAGAATAAAGGATAGCCTGGTTGCTTTATTTTTTTTTCTTTAGTATTATTTTAAGAAAAGAAAAAAAGATTTCCATTTTTATGTTACCCATAAAGTCACATTTAGGACTTTATTTCGGTTATTCAAGGGCATGATGACTTGCTGGCTTTGTTGAGCCTCAGAGAGTACCAAAGGGACACGAGGGCCTTGGTCATGCTGTTAAATCAGAGATTTAGCTTTGGCTCCTAATCTTCTGTCATTTTCCTAAAGCTCGTTTTATTTTATTTTATTTTATTTTATTTTATTTTATTTTATTTTATTTTATTTTATTTTATTTTATTTTATTTTATTTTATTTTATTTTACCTTATTTCATTTTTTGTTGTTACTCCTCACCCGGGGATATTTTTCCAGTGATTTTTAGAGAGAGTAGAAGGGAGAGGGAGAGACAGAGAGAAACAATCGATGTGAGAGAGACATATCCATTGGTTGCCTCCTGCATGCACCCGATCAGGGCTGGGGAATCTATAATCAAAGTATGTGCCCTTGACTGGGATCGAACCCGGGACCCTTCAGTTCATGGGCCGATGTTCTATCCACTGAGCCAAACCGGCTAGGCCTTAAACTCCTTTATTTTCTATTCCAATCATAAAGCTAGGTCTGATTGCATTGGTGCTGTCAAATTTCATAACTGCAAAGAAGTTTTTTAAAAAGTCACCATTAAACGCTATGGGACGGAGAGTTAAAATCAGCAACAATCCCACCTGTTCTGGCACCTGTGGGGTGCCCAGCACTGCTCAGGGGCTCTGATATATTCGCTCCTTTCATGTCTCACAACAGCCTTACCCAGCGGACACCGTGTTTTACCCTCCTGTTGCAGATGTGCCAACTGAGGCCCAGGGAGATGAAAGTAGCTTCCCTCCTGCACCGCACACATTCTAAGGGGCACGGCTGGGAGAGGGCCTCCGGTGGGCCGGCCCAGGTTCCCCCTTTTTACCTCTTAAGCGATGCTGCTTCTGAGAAAGTACATTCCGTGAATTCTGTTACCAGGAGACTGTATTAGAATCATCACAAATTAGTATGGTTCTAATTTGATATCCCAGAAGTCGCTTATCATACACGAGGGAATGGGAAAATGAAAGCTTTGCGTTTTCATTTGTGATAAAACAGATGGGAAAATTATCTGGTCGCCACCCACCTCAAGCCCGTGTATCCTTCCTCCTTTTTACTCTTCAGAGGGACACTTGGGGCAGAAGCATCCATGGGACCAGGCTCATATCTAGAGACAGTTCTTATCCAAGTAAACAAATAAGCAAAAACTCTCCACTTCCCTGAAATAAATAGATTACTTTCTAGAAAAGTGAGGTGGTAAAAGGAAAATTCTAAATATTTTCTATTTCAACCAAATTGTTAATAATTGTTAAGAAAGCTGGTTCTCTCTCGTCCAGCTGGTGTGGCTCAGAGGTTGAGCATCAGCCAGTGAACCAAGAGGTTACTAGTTCGATTCCTGGTCAGGGCACATGCCGGGGTTGCGGGCTCCATCCCCAGTGGAGGGCATACAGAAGGCAGCCAATCGATGTTTCTATCTCTCCTTCCCTCTCCCTTCCTCTCTCTCTCAAAAATCCATTAAAACAGATTTTAAAAATCACACAAAAAAAGAAAGCTAGTTCCCCTAAGTAGGCATCTCATTAGAAACTGCCTTAAATCTCACTGTCTTAATATTTGTATATTTAAAAATGTGTTGTTGAGCATGTTCCAGAGACGCTGCCCGTCATTTATTTTAGCACACAGACTCTTAGGGAGAAATAGTAACTTCAGGTTCTTTTTTCCCCCTGCGTTTATATTTTGTGATGTTTTTTCACAATTTAATATCTCGGCGGTTGCTTGTGCTTGGCAGGATGGGGAAACACTGCCAGTGCGGATCTAAATATTTTCACACACGACAACCACCACACAGTGCTCGCTGAGCTCCGGTGATTTACAGGCTCCGAAAAAATGGGTCTCAAAGGCGACTTTGCCAAGTTGTAAACCAAGAAGCCTTCATTGAAATTTTCCTGTCAGGGACACTAATGCTTCGTCAGAGATAAAGTAGTCTTGTATTCTCACACACGTAAATAAAGGTTTATAAACTGCATTCAAGCTGATATTATTCATACCTTTTTTTAATACCTTGCTGTGCAACAGAAATGCGTAGTATTTTCACTGGGTAGAGTTCCATTGACGCCCCTGATTCTAAGTATAATTTGTATAATAGAAATCCCAGTTAACATTATTTGATAGTAGAGGATGGAACTTTAAGCTGTGAAAGGTAGTTTAACTTTCTAATTGATATCAAGTAATTTCTCTAAGGACCATACAGTTCAGAAAAATAACAAGCATATACTTATATTTTTTAAATGGGACAATTTCTGCATCCACAGACTTTAATGTATGACTTGATTCTTTTGCATGTTGCTATTAAAATACATGTTATAAAGGTGGCACTTCAAATCAATTGAAAATGATTGAATTATTCATTAAATCTTGTTAGGCTGAGTGGTTATGATTGGGCAAAAGTTAAAGTGAGGTTTCTTTTTTGCATCAATTACCAAGATAAATTCCAGACATCTTCAGTTTAACCGAAGAGAAAAAAACACACACAAACAAAATGAATGAAGAATTATTTTTATTCGATTAAAATGTATTCCTTCAATAAGTGTTTACATTTCTTACAAGGGGAAGTCTTTCCTAAGCAAGACACCAATAGGAAAAAAATGTTTTGTGTTAAAGATCATTTTAAGTAGGACAAGGCACATACAACCCGCATAGAGTATTCAAAATATTCGACTCATCAAAAGGTCATATCCCTTATAAATGAAGACAGTCTTACATTCAGTAAGAAACTGACCAGCACCCTGACAGAAAACTGATCAGAATATTTATGATATAGATACAATTTTGCAGGTTTAAACATTTGAATTAAAATAATTTAATTTTCACTTTCTGAAATTGTTATTCATTAATGAAACCTTCTGTTGGGTTGATAAAAAGTGATGTGAAATAATACTTCCATCTAGAAATTTCACTTTGAGGAATTTATCCCATGGGGGGAAAAATTCGACTAAGACCTAACTTCAAAAGTAGTAATTACGATAGTATGTATAATAGCAAAAGTTTGTAAACAGTTCAGACTTGTAGAAATATTAATTATTTGAAGAAAATATCGAATTTTACAGTGAACTATTTCCAAGCATCAAAAATGCTCTCTAAAAGTATATGAAATGGCATGAAAATTGGTGATCCGTGTGATACAATAGTAAGCAGGAGATCTGGTTGCAAAACTTGATTTCCTGCTTGTGTGTATAAGCATGTGAGGAGATCATCCCCCACACAGAGATTGATTCGGGAAACACAGATTAATTCTGCTTTCCCCCTTGTCTCGTCCTTGCATTCTTTCACTTTTTTTTCCATTTTCTGTTTTTCCTCATGTGATTACTTTGTAATTTTTAATGATTTTTTTATTTAAAATTTTAAAATAGATGTTGGCACTATTGTGGATGTCCCCATTTTCCCCCTCTTGGCCCACCTCCACCCAGCCTCCTCCCCCCTCCCCCGACCCACCCCACACTGTTGTCTGTGTCCATCTGCTATGCATATATGTTCTTTGGCTAATGCCTTCACCTTCCTTTACCCTGTCCCCCTCCTCTCCTCCCCGCTGACATTTGTCAGTCTGCCCCATGTATCCATGCCTTCGGTTCTGTTTTGTTTGTTCATTAGATTAAAATGATTTTAATGTAATGGTTTGCTGTTTTATAGAAATGAGGGCCAAAGGTGTAGAAAGTTTTGATCACGTGTTTTGACCCAAATCCAAAAGAATAGAGGGGCCTCCACTGGGTTCTACATCCTGATGTTTTTATGTTCTCATGAATAAAAGTCTTAACAGCAATTTTATAGCATCTGAGTAACAATTGGAGACCCATGCAGGTGGATGGCCAAGACGCCACTCTTAACTTCTCTTGTTTCTGAGCTCTGGGAAATTAGAAGCTAATGATATTCTTAATAGTGGAAGTGATATATTTATGAAAACCCAGGGCAGCCATTAAATTAACAACTACTACTACTTTTGTGTTTTTCTTTAGAGGGTCACCGTATTATTTTAACCAAGGTTAGCCGGGGTTTTTTGTTTTGTTTTGTTTTGTTTTCCTGGCCTTATAATCGTGGTGTGGAAAGTAATTTAAACTTTATGGTCCATTTAAAGCAACATTATTTACATCTGTGTGGCAGTGTCTATGTGTGTGCATGTAATTTATACTCCACGGCTATTACTTCTCAAATTTCTCCTACTTGAGTGAATTTATTTCCATTGTAAGCTTGCTGTTTTTCACTTCGGTTAGAAATTTGAAAAAAAAAAAAAAAACTTTAAAAATTTTTTTCTAACTAAGGACTAACTCTGTGTGTATGTGTGTGTGTGTGTGTGTGCGTGCGCGCGTGCGTGCGTATTTCTTTAGTGTTTTACTGTTTGAAACCTACCTTTTCATAGTTAGGAAATGAACAACTCCACAGTGAACCTAATGATGTTAGATAATCTTTTAATTAATCTCCCTAAACACTAATTTTAAACGATTACATCAAAAAAGCCCAGCCAGCGTGGCTCAGTGGTTGAGTATCAACCCATGAACCAGGAGATCACTGGTTCAATTCCCAGACAGGGCACATGCCCAGGTTGTGTGCTCGATCCCCAGTAGGAGGGTGCAGAAGGCAGCTGATCAATGATGCTTCTATCTCTCTATCCTTCTCCCTTCCTCTGAATAAACACACAGACACACACACACACACACATACACATACACATATATGAAGTCCCTAAGGAAACAGGATTACTCAAATGTCTAGTGGTTCCCATCGGAGGTCATCCATGTTTCCATTAGGAAGAAGATGGGGTTAAGTGGCTTGTACAGAAAAATAAGGAAGAGTAGGTTGTGGGGCTGCCTTATCAGTAAAACAACTTCTGCAGAAAAAATAAATCGCTCTGCTATGTGCTTTTAAACAACATTTATTCTAGAAGAAATCTCTCTTTTATTCTTCTAAGTGGCATTGGATCCAGGCAAGAGGCCATCTAAATCAGTTTATTGAGAGTGCCACTAATTATTGGGCTTTGCTTTTGCATAAAATTATAAAGAACTTTCCCTTTGACAGCTGAATCAGGCTGCATTTCTTCAGGGATGAAGACCAAAGGTAGGATGCAGGCTGGGAAACAGTGAACAACTCCCTTTCTGATGAAAAGAATCGTGTCTTCTGAGTTCTTCTCGTGCGCCTGCGTGTGTTGTCTATAAATGCTCAGGGGTTAGAGCTGGCCTGTGCATCAGGAAATTCCTCCCAGAGCCTGATTCAAACCTTCAGCTGTGTTGGTCATTGGCATTTTTTTAAAAGCTGAATGATTGTTCCCATGTACTCTCCGTTACTTAGAACTGTGCCATAACATTTCCGTGGAAGAATTGCTAAATAAGACCCTATCGCATTCTGTTTTCTAAAATAATACAGAAGAGCCATTTTCTTATTTGGACTGAGTTAGGTTTCCAAAATAAATTCAAAGGGAGGAGAGGGCGTGCGGAGAAGGAGTTCTCACTCTACAAATGCACTTGTAAGACATTACGATGAAAATTGATAGAATGCCTCTATCTATCTCCTCGGCACCTGTTGAATTGTTGTACTTCCCCATTAGCACTCCATTTAACACCAGAAGGCAGTTCATAAATTTTTCCTTCCTGTGCAGGAAATTGACTAAAAGACACAAAATTAGCTTTTAAATTTTAAAGAATTAAGATCGGTCCTGCTGACTTTTTCCTTCATCCACTTACCTGGAGATGAGCTCTGAACCTTGTTCCTTGTGCAACCAGAACCTGTTGGATAATCAGAGCCCAGACTGTGCTGCTAGAAGCCCCAGCGTCTGTGGTTTCTCACATCCTCCCGGCAGGCAGGCAGCCGTTCTCAGGAGAGAGCCAGGCCAGGTCTCCTGTCTAGGCCACTGGCCCCAGAGGCCAGAGGTCAGGCTTTTGTGCTGGGCGGTTGCCTGGGGATACACCAAAGAGAGACATCTTTATGGCTTCCATGGAGATTTTACATGGCTATTTTGAGTTTAAGAAACAAAAAGGCAAATTCTTCCAAAAACTTAATGCAGGGGTTTTAGTTCCTTGAAACAGAGTCCCAATAGAACTTTCCAGTTATAAACTCTTATGAAGAACAGCTTATGAAACTTTAAAATAATAAGACCCATATAAATCTCTTGAATTAGTGTTATAGACGCTAACAGGAAAAACCACTAGCATTAAAGGACAATGTGAGGATGGTAGTGACTTTTCATTGTTTGTTGTTTAACAGTTCGTTCATTTGTTTATTTTTTAATTTATCTTTATTGTTGAAAGTATTACAGATGTCCCCGTTTTCCCCCGTTGACCCCCTCCACCCCACTCCTCACCTCCATCCCCCCTCCAGGCCTTCACCACACTATTGTCAGTGTCCATGGGTTATGCATATATGCATATAAGTTCTTTGGTTAATCTCTCCCCATTCCTCCCCCTCCCTCCCTTGTCCCATTTCCCTCTGAGATTGGTCAGTCTGTTCCATGTTTCTGTGTCTCTGGATCTCTGTCGTTGGTCAGTTTATTTTAATTATTAGATTCCACATATGAGTGTGATCATGTGATACTTGTCTTTTTCTGATTGGCATATTTCGCTTAGCACGATACTTTCTGGGTCCCTCCCTGCTGTCTCAAAGGGTAAGAGATCCTTCTTTTTTACAGCTGCATAGTATTCCATTATGTCGATGTACAACAGCTTTTTTATCCACTCATCTACTGATGGGCACTTGTGCTATTTCCAGATCTTAGCTATTTTAAAAGTGCTGCTATGAACATAGGGGTGCGTACACACTTTCTGATTGTGTATTTGGCTTTTAAAAATGTCTATATAAAGAATGGATGTAGGATGGGGGTAAAAAATTAATAAAATGTTAAAAATAGTGTTCTAATTTTAGTTCCACCAATCTCTACTGTACACTATTTTAAAAGTCTATTAGTGGAATTTTTTAATTGTTTTGAGGACTCTTTTCCTAGATGATTGCTACCTATACCAATCTTAGGATATTTCTTTTGACATCATAGTGGGGCATACATGAGAAAATTAAATTTCTTTGTAGTAGTGAAAACACACTTTTCAGATATTTAAGAATAATCTCGCTGTAGCCAGTTTGGCTCTGGATAGAGTATCAGAATCAAAGGGTCCTGGGTTTGATTCTGATCAAGGGCATGTACCTCTTCCCAGGCTTGGGCCCTGGTTGGGGCTCCTACAGGAGGCAACCAATCAATGTGTTTCTTTCACATGGATGTTTCTCTCTGTCTTTCCCTCCCTCTTCCACTCTCTCTAAAAATCAATGGAAAAATATCCTCGGGTGAAGATTTAAAAAAATAAGAAGTATCTCATCATTAATTGTCCTAAAATCCTCGCCGTGCGTTGCATTAAGCAGTGTTTGAGCATGCAGCCCTTCTTTGTACCATATCCCTTTCTTATAAAGTAGTGAACAGTGCTGTTTTCTAAAGGTAGAACCACTTATCAGCCTCCTAGTAAGCAGAACCTGAAAAGAATTTTCCTGGGTTTTGGAGAAGCTCGCCAAGCCCGTGCCATTGGGCAGCATTTCCCAGGTCGTCATTGCCGGAGCCAGAGAGCCATTGCAGGGTAAAGCAGGTTGTCAGGCACGCTTCTCCGGAAGACGGTGCCAAGCTTCCTGAAAGCAGCTGCCATCAGGGCTTTGGAGGGGCCATTAGCAGAGCCCTCTGCAGCCTTTCTGATTCCTTAAGGCAAACTGAGTGTCCAGGACGCAACCACTGCCTTGAACTAGTTCCAGCCGCAGCCAGGGACTTGTCAGTGATAGATAGATAGTCAGCCAACTACAGGAAAGTCTGGTCTCAGGAAGGAGAGTTCTTTGGGGCAAGGACCTGGATGTTCCTGTGGGCATGCGCATAACTGCTCACATGCATCCATCCTCAGGGTTGGCGATGGACCGTGACTGTGCCCTGGCCCGGGAGCTCTCAGCCATTCATCCACTCAACGTTAAATAATGGGCATATAGTGCTTAACAAAATGGATATGTTATTCCAGCAGCAGATCATGAAAGAGTATCAACTGTGTACCTAGCACATTTGCAAGGAGATGTAAGAAAAGCAAAAGAATTCCTCGGCCTCCGTGGATTTTAATCTCAGTGGGGAAAGAGATGTTCATATTGAAAACTATTACGGAACAAGACAGGGCAGTATTCTTTTCGCCATCCTACAAAACTTCTCTCCCTCTCAATAAGTTTAAAAAAACTCTATTCCGTTTCTGTGAGATGAAACTTTTCTAGGACGATGCAGAGAATGAAAGCATGCTAGATCTAGAGACATTTCCACAACATTCTCTTTGCCACCGGCCCTACGCTTCCTTGTGCTGCTGAGGGAGCAGGAAGCCTGCTCTTCCTCTGACTAATTCGCCTTTTCCTAAACTGTAAATCAGCGTCTCCATGGCCAGTGCTTGTGTGTTAATGTTCCTTTAGGAAGCACGGTTTGTGGCTTGAACATGACTTGCGGAAGACTTTGAAACTCACATCAGCTTCGTTTCTGGTGCAGAAAGAGGGCGTCCCAAACCGTGTGAGTCCTGTTCTACCGCCAGAGTTTTGGCTTGTCTTTCAAATAGAGGCAAGATCTGCATCTTCCTGAAATGTTTTCTTTTGTCCTTTGATGTAACAGGTATATTCGTTCCTAGCTTGTCTTTGACTTGTTTTCACCATCTCCTCAGAACATATCTTTTATTTTCATGTGTAGCTCACAAGAGGAAGTTTAATATTCTGTTCAATTCTGTTGTATTTTCAAGCTACACTATGGCTCAATCCATAGCAAAAAACTGGGATGTCCAGTGGCCAGGAACTCTTTTAGTCAAAGCTTATTGGACAAGGTTATTCTACCTATTTCTGCCTCTGACACAGAGGGCAGAAGTATGGGAATGTCATTGGCCGGCAGGATTTCAGCTCGTGTGTGTGTGTGTGTGTATGTGTGTGTTTTAATGTCTTTTCATTGATTTCAGAGAAAGATAAAACATCCATGATGAGAGAGAATCATGGATATGTTGCCTCCTGCATGCCCCCTACTGGGGATCATGCCCGCAATCTGGGCATGTGTCCTGACCGGGAATTGAACCAGCAACCTCTTGGTTCATGGGTCGACACTCAAACCATTAAGCCACACTGACTGGGCTTTTTTCTGCTGCCCACAGTCCACCCTGAGACTTGAGACAAATTTAAAGGCAGGAAACATTGATTTCATCACTGCCATGTTGTTGAAATCATAGAACTACATAACCAGCGAGCAGAAAGCCAAATTTGATAAACACCCTAATGTATGGCACATGACTAAGTGATAAATCTTGACACGTTTACCAAACAAAGTGAAAATCTTCATTTGTCCTCCGGAAAGAGAAGTGTTCCCATGTGTTCGGACATCTGCGCCGTCCACATGTGGCAATTATTGTGCGAAAAATAGGATCACTGTAACTGCCGCTGCAAATTACAGCCTCATTGATTAGTATCTCACTCCCCCTCCAACCCTCCACCTCGCCGCAAATAGGGAGACGCACACACTCAGAGATTTTCCCCAGCCGGTTTAGAATAGATTTTCTCCCAGCAGGCTCTCCCACACCATTACACAGTCTTTGCTTTTTGGTTAAGGATGTCTTGAGTATTTCTTGCACACGTTAGTGTATGTTAACTCGAGCCCTGAAATTAAATACACATAATGAAACCATCTGTGGCCGACAAAATTAATAAGTGGAATAGCATGTTGCTGTGAAGATGGATGTTCAACTAATATGGAACTTGGTATTTCTCACGCGTGGCTGAGAATTTTTGAATGGGTCCCAAGGAAATTGGGTGTCTAGGGATTGCACACTGAGGCTGAAAACCTCACGAGCTTCTTCCCATGAAACGTTTCCAGTTCCAGAAGTACAAGACTTTCTATCTTGAAACTGTGATGTAATACACACATGTTATGTTATGATGTTTGGGAAACTGATCAAAGATGGGTTATAAAATGCCAGTTGTCAGGTATTCTGAAGACAGTTCTCCTCAGGGTTCCATTCTGTTTTCCCTCCACATTAACCAGACCTGATCTGGGGCTGGCTCTTTTTCAAGGTCTATATGCGGGATATTCCTAGGTGATGTCAAACCGCCCCACTACAGCTATCAGAATTTCTGGGAAAAGCAAGGAGGTGAAGTACGAAGCAATCACCCATGAGCTGCACCTGGCTTCTATGTAAATAGTGGAAGGCTTGATTATTTATGCCATTTCTGTCAAGCCCGTGTTTATCTTTATTTCCCAAGCAAATTTCCTACAAAGCTGGAGATGCTCCAAAGCTGGGCTAAGGTAGAGAAACGGCATTTAGCCTTTGAACCTGTTGCAGAAGGCACTTACACTGAAGTTCAGAGTCATTGCCTTCACGCCCTCCCTGGGATAAAAGGGGCACAAGCTGATACGTACACAGCAGAGCTGCTGGGCTTAGAGAGCGAGGATGGGTCTGCGAGGGGTTGTTCCGTGTGCATTGGCCCTGGATAAGCAAACAGGAACTTGCCCAGAGCTGGCTGGCTTCCCTCTTCCATGGTATCCACCAGAGGGAGAGGGGCTAGGATGTGCCATTCCCCTGCATAGTTCATCACCAAACCGTCCTTGGATTGATACATGAATCTATAATAATAAAAGGGTATTATGCTAATTAGACTGGACGTCCTTCCTGATGAAGTCGGGGCCAGAGGGAAGCCAGCCCGGGTCCCGGGTGCCTGCGGGCAGCTGGAGGAGAGAAGCTAGGGTACCGGGTGCCGAAGGGAAGCCAGTGCTGGCAGCCAGGGGTAGGAAGGCCTGCTCTTGCACGAATTTTCGTGCATCGGGCCTCTGCTTCTGTAAATAACACGGAAAGGGGAAATCTGGGCCAACTGGTGTCTGGTTGTGCAGGACTTGGCGCCCTGTTTTTCAGGTCTTATGGGATGGAGCCCGAGTGTGAGCACTTCCTGGGGAAGGCCTCAGGTTACGTTTTCACATCTACCCTCCTTCAGACACCTGGGTAAAAACGTCATCCTCCAGCTCCCCCAGTTCCTCCCCCACCGCAGAACTCCCCAGACAGTGGATCAGGCCAGTTGAGGGGTGTGTCTGCTCTGGGAACCGCCCTCACCGCCTCCCACTGTGGGCATTTCTGCCCAGTTGAGATGGTTCCTCATAAAATTGCCCAATTTCTAGTAATCAGCGTGCGCCTCACTGTAGGAAGCACTGTAAGTGGTTTTTCTCGGGAAATAGTGATTGATGTGAAGAGTTTCACACCTTCATACATACCACCTGTCAGTGAAGAACTAGAGCCCCAATGCACGAAATTCGTGCAAGGGGCTTGGCCCTCGCAGCCAAGTTGGCTGGGCTTGGCCCTCACAGCCCTGGCTTTGTCCGGAAGGTCATCTGGAAGGTTGACCGGATAGATGTCGGGAAGGTCGTTCGGCTGTCCGGTCTAATTAGCATATTATGCTTTTATTATTATAGATGGAGTAAAAGTAGGGAGCGGACGCTTGATGAGCACTCAGCACATGTTACACTAAGCTAGGCACCAACACACATGTCCTTATTTAACGCCTCAGCACCTGCAGGAGAGAACATTAAACGTACAGATGCGGGAACTGGGGCTCATAGAGACAGCCAGGGGGAGACCTTGGACTTGAATCTTTGAAAATCTTTTTTCTCCTTCCAACTGCTTTTTTTTTTTTGGTTTGTCTTCAGTGATGTTTTAAAAATAGCCCTGCCCATGGCTCATCATTGGAGAGTCTTACCAGCACAGGTGACGTCTACTTCTGTGGACAGTCTGTTGTGATGTGACAGAACACTCTAATGCCAGGAGTAATGTTGGCAGTCACTCCTGGGTGAAAGATCTTGGCACTCGCACAGACCCACTGAAGGATCTTGAATGAATCATTTAACCACACACGCAAATTATTTACATACAGAAGGGGCCATTATAAGAAAGACTGCTGATTCCTCAG
The DNA here is from genome assembly GCF_964212035.1 of Myotis nattereri. Lineage (NCBI taxonomy): Eukaryota > Metazoa > Chordata > Mammalia > Chiroptera > Vespertilionidae > Myotis > Myotis nattereri. The sequence continues at coordinate 12,968,130 of NC_138097.1, read as the reverse complement.
CATCTGCTGTCTCTCTTCCCCACTTGGTAGCAGCCAGCAGTTGAGTGGGATTGACTCAGAGTTCAACCCCAGTTAGGTCTTAATTTGCCCAAGACTATCAGCCTAATTTTGACTGCCATGCCACCATGATGGATTCCAGGATATTGATGGGATATTGATCGAGTCACAGTGAAACCTGGGACATTGCATGAGGACAGTCAAGGATACATCTCCTTATAATGCTTTGTCTGGGTGTGTGTCCTGAAACTCTGTGGCCACTTTTTTTTTTCATCATTGGCTGAGCCAAGCGTACAGGCAGATAGTCACCTGGAAGTGGAGGTGAGCCTGTGATCAGTCCCCTCCTCCCTGTACCTGGGGCTCTGCAGTGGTTACAGGTCAATCAGTTCTAATGTACTGTTTACACTAGGTTGATTTGAATCATCTGCAGCCTAAGTTATCAAAAGCTATATGTACCCCTAGAGCAGGGGGTGGGGAACCTTTATTTCTGCCAAGGGCCATTTGGGTATTTATAACAACATTTGCAGACCATCCACAATTATCAACTTAAAAATTAGCCTGCTATATCTGGTCAAACATTTAATTGGCTCACCCCTAATACTTTGGCACGGCCAGACCAACTGATTTCTTGGGCCTTATATGGCCCACGGGCTGGACGTCCCACTCCCCTGCCATAGAGTGAGGTAGGTACTAGGGATTACTACTAAAGGGGGTAGAGGGAGAACTCAGTAACTGTTTTGCCCTAGAATCGTATCACGCCTCTGTAGTATTTCTCTGAAGTAGATCTCTCTTGTTTTTTTTCCAATCAAAAGTACCTCCTTCAACCTTGATACATGTGCCAGGCCTTCAGTAAGGTATCCTCTGAAACCGATGTAGATTAGCTAACGATATCAGCAAACGTTAGGTCACCATCTTGATCTGTCTAAACGGACCCTCCCAAAGTCAAGGTGCAACTGACCAGAGGCCATGAAGCATGCCCACTGTTGGGAGCCTTAGACTCTGCAGGTGAGTGAGGCGAGCGGGGCTGCGTCAGGAGGGAGTGTGCACACCTCGCCTGACTTCCCATGAGCCCCACCCCATTCATCACACCCGTGCATTCCAAAAGAACGTGCGGTGGATCAGTATTTGCCCCTTTGTCTCTGACCCAGAGGCTGCCTCTCGCTTTAGTCCTCAGGCCACCCATCAAGTGAGATAGGAAGCTGGAGTCAAAACACTCAGCCTCTCCCGGTTCGAACCTCTGTCCTGAGACCACCAGGCGAGCCGGCCTCGCCCTGAAAGAGCTATTTTAGCCAGGGAAGGCCGAGCCTCAAAAACTTGCTAGTTCTGTTTTTTTTTTTATGAAGTTCCCAAAATTGTGGATGCTTATCTGGATGCTATCTGAACTATTCACGTCTCTGGGGACAGTATAATTGGACTGGAAATTTCTTAAAAACAAACTTTCTTGTAAATGCTTCAGGCTGGCCTGCTTTGGATCAGGCAAGAAAGATCCCTTCTGCATCCCTCGGGCTGATGTGAGCACCTCTGCCAAGGGTATCAGTTAGGACCAGGAGTAAGTTCCCGGTGAAAAGCGACAGGATAGTCTCAACACAGCTCCAAAAGGTTGATGCTGGGTCCTACCAAGATCCGGGTGTTTTCCATCGTCCGAAACAGAAGTTATAAGTTCTTTGGGTACTTCCCCAGGTGGCCTCATTAAAAAAAAATAATAAAGCAATTCTCATACTTTTCCCCATAGAGAATAATGATATTTTAATAATGCGATGCCATTAGTTCTTTAGGACAACAACCAGAGAGAAGAATAGCAAGGGACATCAGTCCTGGAAACGTGCCCAGAACAGAGCATTAGGTGGCTGGCAAGAGATGTGCCGGAGAAGGAAAGAGAAGGCAAAGAAATGCATGAACCTAAAGACAGGAGAGAACCAACAGCCACGGGTACTGCACAGTGTGAAGTCATTATTTCTTAACACCGGGCGCCTGATGAATGATTGGTGTGTGACTATTGCAAACACAGGCCTGAGACATTCTCGTATTTTTCCTTTTTCTTATTTGGGTTCGACCTCTGAGAGACAGAACCAGCTTCTCAGGCAGTCTTTCTTGGTGTCGAATGTAGATGTCAATTTTCCTTTCATACAGGGCTTATTGATCACTTTCCAAACAAATGGAACTCAGGAAAATTGAGTCAGCCTCATTCCACTAATCGTTGGTATTTTGTGTGAGGCTGGGGCGTCTAGCTGCAAAGTGCGTGGAGGTATGAATTTTCACGTTATTGTATCTGACTGTTGAGTGAAGCCAGTGGGATTGTGGGTGATTTGTGACAAGCTAAGGAATTCCTTTCACAGCCTGCTGTAGGCGTGAAGCGCATTATTTAAAACCTACCTCGATCATTGATATATTGTCATCTTATGCTTTTAGAGGGCTCTTTCCCATAACATAGCATTTTCTCCCCGGCCTTTAGCTTTTTGTTTCAGATCTTACTCTCGGATATTATGTTGCTTTTATCAAGGTGAAAAGCCATTTAAAATAGGTATCCATTTATTAATTTGATTATGCATGACATTTTTTGCTTTTCATTATTTTCTAATTTATTTTTTAAAAACATTTACTTTAAATATATTTTTATTGATTTCAGAGCGGAAGGGAGAGGGAGAGAGAGAGAGAGAGAAACTTCAATGATGAGAGAGAATCATTGATTGGCTGCCTCCTGCATGCCTCCTACTGGGGATCGAACCCACCCAGGCGACTGCGGTGCTGCCCATTCTGAGCCCAAAGGGGGACAAGGCCAGGCCGAGGTGGACTTTGGAGTCTGGGGACACTAGAGCGACAGCCACTCTGCTGCGGTTCTAAACCACTGCCATTTGGGGATTGGTGCGCAGGTGGCAACTGATCCGATACATCTGTAGACACTGAACTTGCATTTCCTGTGTTTGGTGTGAAGATCAGAGAGCTTTCCAGTATATTTCTTCCGTATCTTAGCACATAGCTGAATGCTACACACATTACACATTGTCAGTCATGTCGAATGAATGAATGAGCATGTAGATGATTTTGTGCTGCTAGAAAGAGAAATCAACCACAGTTTGACAAGTTGTTTTTTTCTGAAATATCTGAACACATCGCGCAAGTTTTATTTTGTCCACGTAGACCCAGTCCAGTAAGAAAGATGCATATTTTGCCTATCAACTTAACTACCTATCAATTGATTACCTATCAATTCACCTATCAGTCTAGACTCTGTTACTCACACTGTACTGAGGGATATGAAGCCCAGCATCACCTGAGAGCTTAGGAAAAGTACATCTTCCAAGGCCCCATCCCAGGTCCCCAAAATCAAAATCTGCATTTTAATGAGATCTCAGGGGGCCGCGTGCACGCGAGATTCTGACACGTGTGGCTCCAAGCCGCATGGCTTTCTTTGTTCCTTGTGAGCATACCAAATAAACACGCTGAACACATGCTTAAAAATATATGACAATAAATAGGGTTCTGGGAGGAAGATATTTGTGATTGACTGTGTCTCACAAACAAGCTCGCGCCGATGTCAACAGCGTCCACACTCTCGGAAGCCTCCCGCCTCGGCCCCCGTGTCACCCAGCTGTGACAGCCGGCGCGGTTTCAAGCACCGCTGATTGACATCTTAAACGCTGCCGGGAAATGCCTCGCTCTGCAAAATCCTTCATCACGAGAGCACATCTGCCTTCAAGTCGGTTGTCCGAGTAGAGGGGCATTTCCTCCAGAAAGCAAAACACCCGGCTTTCATCTCTTCAAAGCAAACCCACATTTTTGGTACAAAGAGGAGATTTCCCGCCTCTGCCCAGCTCCTTGGAGTGCCCCCGGGGTGAGCAGGGGCCCTGAGCCCAGGCCCTGCCCCGAGAACAGGCCAGGGGAAGGATTATACAGATGATAAACCTCAGAGCCACCAAGCAGTCACCGTATATCCTAGGATCATGTTGTGCGAGTGGCCACGGGAGAAACCCAGGGGGATCCGGTTACAGGAAAGGGCTGCCATTTATTTATTTATTTTCCTCCTTGGGTAACTAATTCCTAAAACAGACCCTCCTTGGGAGCCGAGTGCAAGCGAACAAGAAGAATTCTGCAGAACTCTAATTGGGGAACAGTTGACTTAATTGGTGTCCATTTGGCGGACAATGGCAAAGGCGACCCAGCTGTCCCGGGAAGGACCCGCGGGGAATATAGCTTTGCAAGAAGCCCGAACCCTCCGGGGAGCGATTGTTTCCCCCGAGGTGAAACCTGGACCCCAGAGCTTAGATTAACTCTACAACTGTCAGGCTCCATTAGGGGCCATCGGAGGAGCCTGGGTTAAACAGGAAACAGAGCCGACAATGGAGGCACATGTCTCCAAGAGCAGGCCAGGGAGACAGGCATGGAGATGTCTAATAACAAACACAAACATTTTTCTTTCGGGTTCAGATGCAGCACTGATGGGTCAGAGATATTCCTCAGTGTGGGGTGTTAAATGTCAAGGATCAGGAACCCGAGAGGTTCAGTTGCACGTGCTGATTCCGTGCGATCTGATGGTGTTGAAGACTTTTTCGGAGCATCTCAAGTCCACGGAGAATCAGTGGCTGCTGAAAATCAGGAGCTGAGAGCCGGCTGGGCCCGAACCCGGGAGGACCGGGCTCCATTCCCAGGAATGGCTCTGCTGTTAACCAGCTCTCTGCCCCCGGACCGCCCCTCTGAGTCCACTAGGTCCTGCTAAGTCACTTCAAAAACGGGGTTATAGCTGATCATTTCTGAGGACCCTTTTAGCATTCCATTCCACTAGCTTATATCTCACTGGAGTTCAAGAAACACAGAATGCTTTTCTGTGCGTGTGGGCGCCTGAGTGTGGAATAGCATGTACAGGGTGGAACACTGCATACTGTGTATGTGTAATACGGCACACAGTCTTGTGTCATTTTGTAATACTTCATTTTTAAAAAATATATATTTATTGATTTCAGAGAGAGGGAAAGAGAGGGAGAGAGAGAGAGAAACAGATAGAGAGAGACATCAATGGGCTGCTGCCTGCACTCTCCCTACTGGGTATGGAGCTGGCAACCCGGGCATGCCCTGTGACCCGGAATCGAACCGGGCCTGTGACCTCCTGGTTCATAAGTTGACACTCAACCACTGAGCCATGCCAGCCAGGCTAGTTTTGTAATAGTTTAAAAGAGTGATGGGTTTCAGGACACCCTACCCTTAAATATGCCATCTTGGCTTATTGAATATTTGAGAAAACTCCTAAGAGTTCAACTCACCCGTGTGACAGTGTAGAGAGAGCATTTAGGCCAAAGTTAATAGACTGTTCATATGAAGGTGGTACTTTTAGGAACTTTTACACAAACATTTCAGGCCCCCCCAAGGATAGAAGACCTAACTTCCTCCTTTTCCAGGGGTTCCCTCATTGAACGTGGGCTCCTCAAAGGCAGGAGCGGCCGGGAATGCTCATCATGAGGCCAAGGTTGGGTGTAGAGAGAGCCACGGCAGGTGAAATCACATCAGCTTATGATGGCCGCGGGCTTTCTCGGTTCCCAAGCTCGCATGCCCTTCTGGCCTGATCTGGAAAGTCTTTCAAGAGTAAACTCCAGAGCGAGCCATGGCCTGGTAGGTGAGAGCAGGGAGCAGGAAGGAGGGGCCGTGTCGTTCCAGAAGCCGTACACGTTGCGCACTGTGGGCCACGGCAGTCGGCAGCAGCGCAGGCTGGGACCAAGGTGATCCCACGTGTCACTTTTTCCAGGATTGTCCCGAATTCATAAATTTAAAAAATTAAACATCCTTCCTCCAGCTCTGGAAGAATGGAGCACATGGCAGGAAGTCATTTTTGCCGTTGACACGCAGGCGTCCGGCTGCAGGCATCTCAGATCCCCGGGAGAACAAGGGAAGGGCTCCCTTCCTCTGTCCACGGGCATTTCCTGAATGCCGGCAACGAAATCAGAGCCTTAGTCTAAAGCACAACGAGAGTCTGCAGCCACCTTGACCTTTAAGACGCAAGGTTGGCAAAATCCATTCTGATCTGGGCTCACCTGTCTGCCTTCTCTCCTTTCGGAAATGTCAATCTTACCGAAGAATTTGGCTTTGGGAGATAGGAAAAACCTTTATAGGCAAAACGGGTATTTTAATGTTTGCATGCATGCCTTTCTCCTCTCCTGTTAGACACTTCCATCAGCAAGAAGAGCTGTGAGCTGGGCGGTTTTTTCTTTTCTCTCTTTCTTTTTTCTTTGCAAGCTTAACTTTGAATTAAGGGAAGCACCTTCACTTTCCCGAGAGGAGTAATTAATTCAAAAGGGGCTTTTCTTATTCGGGTCAAGATATTTTTAAAACAGGTGAGCTGTCACTGGCGATGACAGGAGATTAAGAAAAAAGAAGAACGTCTTTGTGGCTGAAAATGGATTAAATTGGAAAATAAAAGCCATAGTGTTAAGAGTGAGAAGTTAGCATTCTTTGGCCTAATTAAATCTCAATTATGCAATTGAATCACCTTTTTTTCCCCTCTCTCCTCACATTTGTAGTAAAGGCTGCCCTCTTATTCTCGAATGCTTGTTTCCTTAATATTTTTTTATTGTTGTGTTTGCATTCTAAGCGTCCCATTCTGCCTTGTCCCTCTCAACCAAGCGCTACCTCTTCGGTTTATCTGTAATTCTCCCTGTACTCTGCATACCTGTACTGCACATTTATCTTTGTTCTTGCATCTCTTCTCCCAGGCCCACTCCGCCCCGGGGCTTGTCAATTTTATGATTCATGGGCGTATTTTTCCTAGCCTCCTCCAAAGAAGGTCTTGGAGTAATTTAAAAACAGGTATTTCCATTGGCAAAAAAAAATCACTTATTGACTGGTCTCATGTTGTATAATATAATCTAATAATAAGACCTGCTCTCAGAGGAAATATTCAATAGATGTGATAGTGTTCACGCAGATTTTACACCGCATGCTCAGACACATAAACTATAACACAACTGTCCAGTTAGTTTCTGTTGACCATGCCACTCAAAAAGGAAGGATGTGATATTTCTTTCAAAGCCCAACGTTGTCCCTCCCATCGCTGTATGAGCCTATGGTTTGCATTCTCTATAGACATACCTCTAGACAATATTTAAATGGCCACTCATTTAGGGAGCTCTTTGCAGTCTTCCCGGTAGTTCAATGCAAAATAGCCTCGTTTACTTACAGCAAGTGGATAAGAGCAGCTCGCTTCACATGCCAATAAAATCTCTCATCAGTGGTCATTTTCGGAGTGCTTTGTGGAGAGGGCTACGCATGCGTGCTCTCCTCCAGCCCTGCAGCTGTGTGAAGTGAGTGGTACGTTGGTTATTTCCATGGCACCAGGGGTAATAGAAAGAAAAGTGTGTGGTTATGGCAGTTACATGGTTGATAAGTTGCAATGCTCGGATGGAACCCAGCCCGTCAGGGTCCATTAGTGTATGCTCTTAATCTCACTATACTGCCAAATATCGGAGCTCTTCAGTCTTCCATTCATTCCTACATTTTTATAAAGTATGTTTTTATTAATTTTTTGTTTTTAAGAGAGACGGAGAGAGGGAGAGAGAGATAGAAACATCAATAAGAGTAACATCGATTGTCTGCATCCTGCATGCCCTCTACTGGGGATCGAGCCCACAGACCTGACTGGGAATCGAACCTGGGACCTCTTGGTGCATAGGTCATGCTTAACCACTGAGCATCACTGGCCGGGTGGGCTAATGCCTAAAGTTTATCTTGGATATAGTACTTGGCACAAGAGAGGAAGGTGGTAGGAAGTTGCACTTACTGAATATATACCATTGATCTGAGGCTGTGCTCAGTGCTTTGTTACTACATTCCCAAGCGTTACGTCTTATTATATGGTTTTACAAGCAAGGGAACTGGGGCTTAAAATGTGTGAAAGAACTTGCTCTAAATCACACAGAATTATTTCTTCAGTGTGAGATTTAAACCTACGTATGTGTGTCTCCAAAGCTCATTTTCCTTCCACTAGATCCTCCTGAGTCCTCATGCTATCGTGGAAACATTCCCTCCAGTTTGGTTTCACGAAATAAATCCTTCTTGTTTATGAGCACAGCATGTTCAGTCGGGCATTTTCCCTCTCCTGTGATCAACGCTCCTAATTGGGTCTCATTGTTTCATTCCTTCTTTCATTTACTCCACATCTCTTGGCGATTCACATACTATGAACCAATATGCATTTGCCAAAACTGGGATAGTGACCGTTTTCATAAATCCAAGAAGAGTCCTGTCTGTTGTTGTTGCGACAGGAGACTATTATGAACTCATCACCTCCCCCATCCCATCGGTCAGTTAATCCGTTAGTGATGGTTGAGAGCCCACCATGCGGGAGCTGCTGTGTGCATATCTTGTTGTAGTGAGGTTGCCCTCATTCTCTATGCCTGCCGTCAAGATTCTAAAGACCTGCCCTGGCCAGTTTGGCTCAGTGGATAGAGCGTCAGCCTGCAGACCAAAGAGTCCCAGGTTCTATTCCAGTCAAGGGGCACGTGCCTCGGTTGCAGACTTCTCCCCGGCCCAGGCCCTGCTTGGGCTTGTGCAGGGGGCAACCAATCGATGTGTCTCTCTCACATCGATGTTTCTCTCTGTCTCTCCCTCTCCCTTCCACTCTCTCTAAAAATCAATGGGAAAATATCCTCGGGTGACGATTAACAACAACAACAAAAAGATTCTAAAGACGTTCCAAAAGCTGACGTAGACTTATGTCAGAGGGCTCTGGTTTCCCGCCCCACTCCCATCTGGAGCACAGTGAGTAACTACTACTCTACAGATGTGACACTGACTTCCATTTCCCAGTGGTCCATGTAGAAACCTCAGCGTCTGTACACCTGGACATTTTAAGCTACCTTTTCCTCTACTCTCAAGTCCTAGAATGTTTCCCTTCTTGGAAATTGGAGTAAATCCCCCATCCCTTTTCTTTTCTGGCTGTTGCCCAGTCCCTATCATAGCGTCCAAGTTCCTAGCTCATCTTCTGATTAAAGAAGCACCCCCATCTTCCATCCCTCCAGATGGCTGGAGCTGTAACGTGGTACCCAAGAAGCCATGAATACCTGTTGTGAAACTTATAAAATACTTTTACTTTCCGACAGTGAGAAATGGTATTTACATATACATTCATATACTAAATATGTATATATACATAATATACCAAATACATATATTTATAATATTGTCTAACTTAAAGTGTGGCATACGCTTGAAGCAGTGCCTTAAGTTAACAACATCGATATTTTCATGGGCCGTGTAAGAAGACGTATCTTAACTTATAAAATATTTAGTAATTTGACAGTTTTAAAATGTCACAAAGCAGCTTCCAACATAAAGATATCTTTATTGCTAATATTGTAGATAGATTAAATTGGTCAAAATTTAATTACTGCTTTTTATAAATGTACTGGGCACATAAAAATTATACCAATAATTTAAATGAACCCCTTTTGGAAACTTACTTTCTTATAATCATTATTACAACTGTACATCTTTTACCTGGCGTAATCCTGACATGGCTAACATATGTGGGTCATAAGTCTTTAAAGAGAGTCCTGAAATTAGGAGAAAGCGTATTTGGAGACTTAAGTTACCTGACAGAAAGGTTGGGCTGCAGGAGGACTCCACCCTCGAGCCAGACACTGCTCCCAGACAAATGATTAATTCCCTGGCTTTCTTGTTTCCCCACCACATTCTCTTACTCATTTCAGTTCTGCATTTATCACTCCTTGTTTTAATAATTAGCTCTAGCCCTAGCTGGTTTTGCTCAGTGGCTACAGCGTCGGCCTGCGGAATGAAGGGTCCTGGGTTCGATTCCGGTCAAGGGCACATACCTCCATTGCACACTTGATCCCTGGCCCTGGTCAGGGGATGTGTGGGAGCCAACCAATAGATGTATCTCTCTCACATCGATGTTTCTCTCTGTGTCTTTCCCCTTCTGTTCCACTCTCTAAAACTAATTGTTGGGTGAGGATTAACAACAAAATAATAATACTGATAATTACCTCTGTTATGCAAACGTGTGGTTCCATACATATGGCTTCTTAACTGGGTGGCCCATTGGGTCATTTTATATATTAAACTTTTGCACACATTAAATGAAATCAACATTAAATGAAATCTTGGTGTGAGGAAAAGAGCTCTTGAATTGGAGGAATTGGTGTTTGAAATATAGCTCTTAATACTTATCAGCTATGTCCTTGGGAAAATTCCTAAACTCTGAGTCTCTTTATGCTGGGTAATAAAATAAAACAAATTCAAATGAGTCCAGAAAGAATTGTTAGGAAAATTAAATGAGATAAAACTTGCAATGTGCCTGGCACAGTGACATCCACAACATAGCAGGCGTTCACCAAATGTTGGTTCACTTTCTTCTTTTTTGTTGTTATCTTGCGATGTTGATGGTGGCTTCCCTTAAAGAGTTACTGTTTTAAAAATAGAAGATATTTAAGAACCCACAAGCCCTCATTGTGCCGCCAAATTCAGTTTTCTGCGATTCTAGAAGTTTCTAAAATTTCCTACAGTGATTTATAACCTTTGAGGGGAAAAAAACATTTCTTAATTCTCCATGGTTTCTGATCACTTGGGCTTCCTGGACTGGGTAGCACAGCATGCCACATGTTTTCCTAACAAATTGCATTCGGACACTTTCCGACACTTTCATTATTTTAACTCAGGTAATAATTAGTCACTGTCAGAGGAAGGACTTAGGTTGTGCAAATCAGAATAAATTTACCTTGCCGTAGCAGCAGTCACAAATGAAGCAATAAATTAGAAATAGCAAATTGTTACGGACTTAAGAGATCACAAATCAAAATCGCTTCCAGAAATCCAGGAAAAGGTAGAGGGCTGCCAAGATTTCTTTGAGAGCTTAATTTTTCCAGATAACTTTGGAGTTGGATCAGTTTGCGACAAATCCCAGAGACGCTGCAGACACTTGTCCCAAAGGCGACGTTCTGAGATTTCGCCCCCCGTAACGGAAGCTAGTGCATAAAAGAAGAAATGCATTTTTCTTCTGATATTTGAGAGATCCTAAATCTTTTATGTACACTCACACACATATATACACATATACAGAAACATACATGTACACAACATATACACTCAGGACCCTTCAGTCCGCAGGCCAACACTCTATACACAGACACCCATATATGCACACTGTCTCTACATATACACAAATACAGAAACACACACAGAGACATAACGAGAAAGTGAAGAATTCTTCTGTAGAGTTCCTTGGAGTATACAAAACCTTTCCTGCTTTACCAGTGATGACACCGGTGAAATTCGAGCTCCTGAGAGGGGCCTGGACTTAGCCGAACATCTGTTCCCAGAGGTGGGCAATTAAGTGAATTGATGTCACGAGGGGAGATGAATCTAGAGGCATGTCATGCTCACCCTGCACTCAGACTCATCTTGTTCCCCATTTTTATCCGGGGCCAGAAAGATGATACAGAAGGCAGGCTCATCAGATGCTCTCCCATGAAGCCAGACGGGACCTTGAACACAGTGAAGGAAAGAATGTGAATGGGTGTGGATGATGGGCCGAAATATACAGTCATGTGAGTGGGACAGACAGGAGGTTCTGCACTTCCATCCACAGAAGCAAGAGGCCCGACTTACTGGCTGAGAAACCCGTGGCTTCCTCAAAGCCTCGCTGGGAAAGATCGGTGGCTTCACTTCAGGAAAGAGCAGTACGTGTCAGTGGGGTGATGTGGCACCATCAGCTAATACCGTGTAGCCTTTGATTACAAAACGAGAGGTGCCTTATTGAAGGAGATGATCATCCCACTTAAGCACCGGTCAGCTAACAGCCAGAGTGTCATGTGAGCTGCAGACATGCAGAAACACTGGATGAGACACTAAATGAGCAAACCCCAGTGTCCTCCCCCCATGGGAGAGCCCCTATCAGTATCACTCAGATATGTGTTGGAGCTGGCTTCCGTTACTGGCACTGGTACCATGTCAAGGAAAGAACAGCTTGGATCTCTTTGGAGCAAAGCTACGAAGGAACTGCGATCTCAGAGGATGGAACTAAAACCAATGGGTATATTTCTGGTTAAAACGGACGTTTGATGTTGAGCATCTAATTTTCCCCAACTACTGCTGCCCACCAAAGCTATCGGTGAAATTATCCGAGTTTTCTAACTAGGGAAAACCCGGCTCATCCTGATACAGTTTTCTAAGTTGACCCTTAAAACCCTAAATCCTGGGATCAGCTCTGTGAAAACGCTTTTGTGGCCCAGTACTTGAAAAACAACACCTGCTATGCCCGTCTCTCTGATATGCACGATGCCCAATAGAAATTAGAGATTTCAGAGCCTTGCAGCAAATCAATCTTTGTCCTAGAGATTCCCCCAAGACTTTTATCACAAATTTTTCTTATTTATTTGTTGTTTGTGTGATGTAATAATATTAGTATCTTCAAAAGAAACAGAAAGTACATTCCTTTAAAATTATTAGGGCCCGGCCCATGTGGCTCAGTGGTTGAGTGTTGACCTGTGAACCAGGAGGTTACGGTTTGATTCCTGATCAGGGCACATGCCCTGGTTGCAGGCTCAATCCCCAGTAGGGGGCATGCAGGTGGCAGCTGATCAATTATTCTCTCTCATCATTGATGTTTCCATCTCTCCCTCTCTCTTCTCTGAAATAAATAAAAACATATTTGAAATGATTGGGAAAATTACAACTCCGTATGTCACAAGGAGATGGGAATGAACTCTTGTCCATGCATGACGTGTTAGGGGAGTGCCTGCCGTATGACACAGTCCTAGGTATTGATAGCAAAGTTTCTGCTGAGGAATGAGCTGTTGGTGTCTCAGCAACTCAGGAGATGGTCCTCACCGATTAAAGAGGCTGACGTCCATTTGTTAGCCCCTTAAATGGCTGAGGGAGCTGCTGATTGCTGGCTGCTGTGCTCCGGAAGCCACCATATTTGCAAACACAAATGCATATTTACACTCTGATGAATAACGAAGGTTATTTATTGCATGTGTTTGAAATAATGGTTGATTGTGGAGTGCTGTTCATAAAACCTGCATCAAAAAGTGTGTGACGGCCTGACGTTTTCATGGCAGTTCAAGTAAAATAGTCCTTGGAAATTGTCTTGCTACCAAATTGCAATCATAAAGGCAGGAGTTCAGACTGGGAGAATCACTTTATATTGTGAACTTGTGGATAATATATAACATAAAGGGCTTAATTGAATCATTCAGTTGGGTTTTTGCCCAGAAAAGTGGGAATTTAAATGCTGATACAGCTTCTGTTTCCAATGACACCAGTCAGCACTCCTTAGATTGGATGTAAATAATCCTATTTGCAGATATGCAATGCGATGGGGGTATGCTTGTCTGTAAACTTGCTAGCAAAGGTAATTAAATAATTCCATCATGTCTTAATACATATGGAAAAAGTCACTGACCTCAGAGTAAGATTTGATATGCATTTTCCTTCTAGCTAGTAGAAGAAAACACTGAATTTTTAGCAACCTTTATCTTACTTGAACTGCAGAAGCCAGATAGAACACACACACACACACACACACACACACACACACAGCTCAGAAGTTACCATAGTAACAGTAATAACCACTCCTGACCCAGGTTTGGAGAAGTTTGTTGCAAACACAGTCCAAGGTGATTGGGCCATTTGATTCTTCTTTCCTGGGATTAGAGAGTCGAATATGGTTCAAATTCTACATTTTAAAGTTCATCTTGATTTAAATTCTGAACTTCTCAAATCCTGTTTCCTGAGCTCCAGCCTTATCACAGCATTCATGGGAAAATGCATCAGATACGGAGTCACTTAGAACATTGTAATCTAGTCAACACACAGCAGGAATAAAATGTGTCTCAAAACCAAGGTGCTTCAGCAAAGATGCTTTTGGGGGTAGCCAGTTTAGCAAGAACTCTTCTCAGTATGTTCCAAATGGACACTGTTCATGTGACTAAACATTGAATTAATGTGTGGACAAAATAATTATGAAAGGAGCTCTACCAGTGTGGCTCAGTGGTTGAGCATCGACCTAGGAACAAGGAGATCATGGTTCAGTTCCCGGTCATGGCACATGCCTGGGTTGCAGGCTCAATCCCCAGTGTGTGTGTGTGTGTGGGGGGGGGGGGGGGAGCGCATACAGGAGGAAGCCAATTAATTGATTATTTCTCATCATTGATGTTTCAGTATCTCTTATCCTCTCTCTTCCTTTCTGAAATCAATAAAAACATTTTTTAAAAATTTATGAAAGGAAAGGAAGAAAGTGTCATTTAGAAACCCTTTCCAGTGGAAGTCCATCCCCCTGGTATCATAAAGGTGGTAGTATGAAGCACGCTGCTTTTGGTATCATCTAGATCCTCTCTCTTGGTTCTTCATCTTCCTTATGATTATTCCATCTCAGTTCCTGTTTTTTTCTTCTTCATTCATCCAGTGTTTGAATGTTGGTGTTCCCAGGGGCGCCATCTTGGCCCCTTTCTCGCATCATCGAATATTCTTTTCCCAAATGAGGTTAGCCATTGAAAGACCGATCATTTGTCACCATCCGGCTCACTGGAGTCTTTATGTCCACCCCTGATGGCTCTTCAGAGCTCTAGCCTGCTTCTGAGTTGACTCTTTGAACTTGACTTCTTACCAAAACCCAAAGTCGTTTGCCTCAAGTTGCCGCCTTCATCCCTGACCCTCTCCATGTCCCCCGATGCTGCCTATCATCTGTCTCTCATCGCTCTCTCTCGGGCTGTTTCAGACATTTCCAAGCTGGAGTCCCTGCTCCCTCTTCCATGCTGTGATACTGTGAATTATAAGTTACTCAGATTTCACCCATAGTTCTTGTCTCATGGCTCCCCAAACCCTGGGAATTGCCTGAGTGTTAAGAGAGATAGTGAGGTCTTTTGTCATTTAAAAGAGGTGATTTTTGGACTCCAAGAACCAATCATGAGATTAGAGGGATGGATATACTTGCCCCTCCTCCCAACTCCCACCTCCAGGGAGCGGAGAGGGCTAGAGTTGAGCTCAGTTGCCCGTGGCCAGTGTCTTAGTCAATCATGACGATGTCATGAAACCCCCATAAACACCCAGAAGGACAACGTCTAGCTCAGCCGTGGGCAAACTACGGCCCGCGGGCCGGATCCGGCCCGTTTGAAATGAATAAAACTAAAAAAAAAAAAAAGACCGTACCCTTTTATGTAATGATGTTTACTTTGAATTTATATTAGTTCACACAAACACTCCATCCATGCTTTTGTTCCGGCCCTCCGGTCCTGTTTAAGAACCCATTGTGGCCCTCGAGTCAAAAAGTTTGCCCACCCCTGCCCTAGGCCTTTCTCGTTTGGAGACCGTGCCGGAGAACTCGAATGCTCCTTGGGCGACATACCAGGCCCCGGCTCCATGGGGACAAAGCTGCTCTGTTCAGGACCTCGCCCCATGTATCTCTTCATCTGCTGTTGGCTTGTGTCCTTTAAGGTCCTTTGTAACAAGTCTGGAATCTAGCCAGTAAGAGGGTTAGGTGGATGCTCAACCACTGAGCCACACTGGCCAGGCTAAACATCATTTTAAAACACTGTGTAGGCTCTCAGAACTCCCCTGTAGGCCAGATGCCACCTCTGGAAGCTGCTGTCACCTCTGCTTGTGGTCTGGCCACTCGGAGACTTGCATTCTGTGAATAAACTAGGCGCTCTGGAACTTGGAGCCTCCTCACGTGAAGTTTCCTTGAGATCATTTGCTGGGTATCTCGAAAATCCCTAAGACGGTTATTTCTCTCTGCATAGCCTCTAGACCAGTGGTTCTCAACCTTCCTAATGCCATGACCCTTTAATACAGTTCCTCATGTTGTGGTGACCCCCAACCATAAAATTATTTTTGTGGCTACTTCATAAATGTCATGTTGCTGCTGTTATGAATCGTCATGTAAATATCTGATATGCAGGATGTATTTTCATTGTTACAAATTGAACATAATTAAAGCATGGTGATGAATCACAAAAACAATATGTAATTATCTATGTGTTTTCCGATGGTCTTAGGCGACCCCTGTGAAAGGGTCGTTCGACCCCCAAAGGGGTCGCGACCCACAGGTTGAGAACCGCTGGTCTAGATAATGGCGTCCATAAAGGCAGTCACCCCCAAGCTTCTGTCTGCTCTTGGCCCTGCGCCTCTGGGGCCCTGGATTAAGTAGGAATACCCTGAGCCAGCAGACTGAGGTGGAGTTTTATTTCTTTATGAAATGCAAACAACAACAAAAGTTTAGCATTTGCACGGTGATTGACAGCTCCCCACATGTCGTACATTTCACATGTCTGAGAAGAAGTAGCACTTCAAAGGGCATGAAGAAAGCAATAGGGGAGGGAAGAAATCTTACTTGTGGGCAGTGGGCAGATGACTGTGTCGTTGATATAACAATTAAAAAGCAAGTTAAACTATCACCTCTGTTTGAGAAGTCTCTGAATCACTTATACTTTTCAAGCTTGTGAATGGTCACCCCAAATCCACTTTCTAGATTGACTCCGGTTACCACGTGCCCTAAACTTGTTTCTCGCAGGCACATACCAAGGTTTTTTGTTTTTTTTTAATTATAGCCATATCATGCTTCTAAGAAGTTTTCTTATTTGAATTTATGGAATTGTTAGATTGAAATGGAATTGCGTTACACCTTTAAACCTCAAGTGGCTACTAATATTTTATTAAATACAGCTGCCACCGGGCAGTAACGCTCGCCATGGGATCCGGTGTTTTTCATATCTGCTCCTTGCAGCAGCCATATGCTAGTCATACGCACGGGCCGCCTGGCCTTCCATGTACACGCCAGCTCTGTGTATAGTTAGCCGAGAGCAGTGCGCGGCACCTGCATAATTTCAAAACACTGAGCCCTCGATGTCACAGAAAAAACCCTGGGCTGTGCTCTGCAGCGCACAGGCACTCCCGGCCGCTTAATGAGATACACAGAAAGCCGCTGCCAACCGGAGAAGTCAATTCCATTAGACAAGTTGAGGAAATCACGGTGGACTTTGGAGGACAGATTTTTCTGGCGCCATAATTAGCTTTAAGATAAATCCATTTGGTCTGCATTTGGGTTTTCATTAGGGCGCGCATTCTCCCTCCCCGGTGCGGGGTTTGAAAGGTTTACATTACCCAGAATTAGAGCTGCAGAAACTGGATGCCGCGGCTCTTTCTGTCACGTGCCCCTGGAGCACAGGAGCCCGAATGATAGCGCCCATTGTATGCCACGCACGTCGATAAATACAGAACATGAATGTGAATCAATGCCGTGTTAGTATTGGGATTAAGCAGGCTCTTTTCGCCTCCTTTTTCCCTTCTTCTTCTGGGGAGATGAATATGAGTAAATAAAATGAGTGTTTGTCTGCAACTGTGTTGGGGGATTAGGTTGTGTGTTTTCCTTTCGAGGCGCAGCGTGCCAACTGGCAGGCTTGGCTGCCTACCTGGGCCGAGCAAAGGGGAGGCGATGCTCACCCTTGGAGCAGCGCGATGGAGGCTGTGAAGGACGCCTGTGTGTGTGGGGGGGGGGGGGTGGAGGGGGGCAAGGGGGAGGGGGGCTGTTCTCGCCCAGAAAAACCAGGTGCAGTTTGTGCAGCCGGCAAAGGTTATGCTTCATATGACTTCGTTTTCTCTCTGTAAATTAAAGGACAATTTATGAGTGTCTAGACAGGAATTAATCGGAATAATATTGGCTGCTTTTGACCCGAGAGTGCTATTACAATAAAGTATACACAACACAAATATAGGACAAAATCATTTATATAGCCTATTATCATGCCAGCATCCAGAGGCACCTTACAATAATAAAATGATTTACAAAAGAAAACACTAACAAAAACATATCTCCGATGATGAATGGCTTCGGAAAGCAAACTTAATCTGTTCCCGAAGTTAGAGTCCTCTGTAAGTGCTTACAAGATAAGGAGATTTTAAATGATGGCGAAATAATAAAACAGATCGGTGGCGGGGAATTGCACATCTCGGGCAGAACTGCTGGTTACAATTTACAAGAAGTCAGCATGGGAGCCTGGCCGGTGTGGCTCAGTGGTTGAGCATTGATTGACCTATGAACCAGGAGGTCACAGTGCAGTTCCTGGTCAGGGCACATGCCTGGGTTGTGGGCTCCATCCCCAGTAGGGGGCGTGCAGGAGGCAGCTGATATATGATTTTCTCTCATCATTGATGTTTCTATCTCTCTCCTCTTTTCCCCTTTGAAATAAATAAAAATATATTTTTTTAAAAAGAAGTTAGCATGTGAGAATCTTCTAAAATCCTGTAGGTAATAAACTAGGAGATTAGAGGTTCAAACCTAAATGAATTAAATGCCCATGAAGTGAAATAGATTTTGTACATACATACATAAAAGAAGAAAAATGCAAGCTTTTTTATGAAAAAAACATTATGAAGTTCAGAAATGGAAAAATATTTTTACACTAATGAAATGTATTATTTCTTAGAAAATTAAAAAGAAATAATGTTCTTGAATTTGCTGCAAAGAGAAAAATATTTGAAGAATTGAGCAAGCCATAAAGAATTTCAATATAGTATTATGTGTCCTTCACTGCCGAAAACAACTGTTTAAACAACCTGATATATGGTGGTCTATTTTCTGAATTTAGATAATTTACTAAATGAAAATGAACTTTTTTTCTTCAATTTTACTTGGTTGAATACAACTGTTTTTTCTCAATACAAAGAAAATATGATGCTGTACACTTTATTATTTAAAAATAACTTTTCTTCACTACTTAAATAACAGTTTATTATACAAAACTTGGAAAATACATATGAGTATCAGCAGAAAACCAAATTTATATATGATCTCCAATTCCAAAAATAACCACAGTTAATGTCTTGGCATATTTTCTTCAAAATAAGAGATTTTTCAAATTAACTCTAAATTAATTCCAGCTTCATTTTAACCTGGAAAAATTAATTACTCCCATGAAAACTCACATCAGGTAGAAATGAGAATTATGGTAACTGCTGGGTCAATTTATTTCCTCTCTATGTTTTTACCTATCTTGATAATTATTGCAAACATATTTTAATTGAATAATTATAGTTTTAGTACTTCAATTTAGTTTAGAAAAGAAAAACAAAGCTACTCTTATTAAAACGAAATTTTAATATTATTTATATGTATATATTATTAACTTCAAGCTGTAAAATATTTAGCCATTTACTTTCCTTTTTGCCTAAGTAATGTTAAGTAATGAATCTAATATTTTATGTATACACACACATACATATATGCATATATATATACTGGCATAGGTATCCTATATAATAAAAGGCTAATATGCAAATTGACCAAACAGCAGAACGACAGGTCACTATAACGCGCACTGGCCACCAGGGGGCAGACATTCAACACAGGCGCTGCCCCCTGGTGGTCAGTGCACTCCCACAGGGGGAGCGCCGCTCAGCCAGAAGCCCTGAGCCTGGCTCACTGCTGGCGAGCTCAGCAGCTGTGGCGGGAGCCTCTCCTGCCTCTAAAGCAGCACTTAAGGATGTCCGACAGACATCTCCTGCGGGCTTCCGGACCGCAAGAGGGCACAGGCTGGGCTGAGGGAGCCCTCCCCACCGCCTCCCCCAAGTACACAAATTTCGTGCACCAAGCCTCTAGTATATATATAATTTACTGTCTATAATGTAAGACTAGGAATTATTCTACTGTTCTACATTTGTCCACTTGCTCAAAAAAAGAAGAAAATGGAGCAGAAGATGGGAGGCTCTATTTCTATTTTTGTTCTGGCAGTCTGGTCCTGAATGAGTTTAATTGGCTGAGAACATGACTGCACAGGCTGGGCACCTCTGTCTGACTCCACTGAGCGCTGGCTCACGGTGACCTGGGCTGTGACACCCTGTGTCTCAGTTCAGTGTGGATCATTTCGAAGGGTACCATTGTGAATTGCTGTTTTGGGGAAGGAAGAACACGACAAAAACTGTCACAAAGAAAATACAATACAAATATAATATGAATCCTGTCAGATCAAAGGCTATTAATTTGCACTTTTATAAGTCATTTGCTGTCTCTTCGCCCCTTCTGTTTTTTAATCCTTGCTCATATTGTCTTCTGTCCTGTCTTTCTAACAGATTCTGCCAAGTTCTAAGGGGGGTGGCAATAAAAACTGAATAACAACTGAAAAAAAATAGTTCAATAAGTTAGTTGTAAAGACACTGAGAGACAAGGCCCCTCATTTTTGTGCCTCATAGTAACGGCCATATTTTGGTCTGCATTCTTCCTTATTATGATGGTGGTGGCCACATGGGTGCCTGAAGGTGGCAGTGATGAAGGGAATGATACCATCAGACTATGACAAAACGTAGATTCCACATGTCATCAGGAGAAATCGGGGAATAATAGGCCACAAGTGGGAGAGTCAAATAAAAACCCTTGAGGACAAATGTGGCCCCCGGAAATGACAGGAGGAAGAGCAGTCACTTGTCATGGAGGGTTTCAGTCGCCATAGGTAAGGGTGTGGCATTGCGCTGCGTCTCATTGTTAACGTGCTTCAGTTAGGGATGAGAAGCCCAGCCATTTTGCTTGTGGGAGGCTTTCGTGGCTGTTTTTACTGTTACCCTCACTCATTTGATTATGTCCCCCCCAGGAAGGGGT
The DNA here is from genome assembly GCF_964212035.1 of Myotis nattereri. Lineage (NCBI taxonomy): Eukaryota > Metazoa > Chordata > Mammalia > Chiroptera > Vespertilionidae > Myotis > Myotis nattereri. Next base: position 12,947,546 of record NC_138097.1, on the reverse strand, counting down.
GAGCTGAGAAACCTGGACTAGATTTATAAAATATAAATATCCACATGGAAAGCAAATCTTCACTATTTACCATAGAGGTCTGCCTGGGAATCATAATAAACAACGATATAGTGAGCAGTGAGACAGGCCTAAGAGTGGACCCAACACATCCCCTCCAGCCACGAAGGAAAACAGTCCTGGGTCAGGCCAGGCTCCTCTGGGGAGTGTTTCCACAATAACAAACCAGACAGATGTACTTTCGCCTTCAAGTGCATTTCGGAATTGCAGGATGGTCCAAGCAGTTCTTAGGGATCTTCAGTTGATATAAACAGACTGATATTTGTGTCCAGCATATGTGGAACATCAAGAATTGGACGTGCATCAAATAACTAATTCACATTTATGGACCACAAAACAAGAAAGGAATTCCAGAATATGCAAAGCTATTAATGTAATCGGAGTGGGAGGCAAAGAAAAGTCTGTGTGTCTAAGGAACTCGGGAAGATACACACAGCCAATCCGAATGTGCATGGAAGAGGCAAATGGAGTGAGGAGTATACATAAGTGATTGCTTTTTTAAAATAGAGAAAAAATGCTGTATGTATTTATTTTATGTGTGTACTTATGCTCTTGTATTGTTTTCTATGTAACTGCCTCGTTAGCTCTGAAGATTTAAACTTCATATGAAGTTCATGGCCCCCAGGAAGTGAATTAGCACCTCGGGAGCGTAGTGGGCGTGACTGAGGGTTGTATGGGGGCAGCAGACATCAGTCTATTGGTCACAGAGAAGAATGAATACAGCTGAAGGAGTCTAAATACATTGTTATTTGTGCTCGCTGTTTTCAAAATATGCACCAACTGAGGCCTGGTGAATATTTAATTGATAATTAGGTAGATAAGTGCTCCATAAAAATATGCAAGTATAGTGATGAAGAATAAAATAAGTGTCTTTATAGTTTGTTTCATATTAGGGACTCAATAAGTAGTAATAAAGGTAGCCGACAGCCTTGGAATATAATGGGTCTGGCATCTGCCACAGAACTTTTTATACATTTTTCACATGATCTCTTTTGTATCTGTAATTGTGTCAGGAGATAAAAGCTAAACTGCGCCCTGTTGTAGGTGAGGAAACCTCTCTACATCACAGCCTGCCTGGATGGTTTTGCCAAGTCTTCTAAAACCTCATCCGTCTTCAAACACAAATAATGAATAAATAACTTAAAGTTGTGCAAAGACCAACATTCAAATACAGTGCTAACATTTCAAATCATGTCCATTTATGTGGAAAATCTCTCTATTTTTGCATCTGAAAGCAGAGGCTTATGCCATCTTTGAAAATCATGAAATGACAACACTTTTTGGCTTCCTATAATAGAAGACATTGAATTTCGAAAAGAAACCCAGGGTCTTGGGCTAAGTCCCACGGTGAATAACTGTTACAGGAAGGTTGAACCGGGGCTTAGTTGCCCAGTTGATCTTAATTTGAAGGTGTAAAGAAAACACATCATTCAAACTCACAGCACATGAATTAATGCCTTTCTGTCACCAACCTCTTTTTTTCCCTACTCACTGGTCAAGGGCCCTATGGCCTCTCCTTTCCTCTCTGGGGAACTTCAGAAAATACTTTTTTAAAAAACATGGTTCCTGAGCTGCTAGCACCTGTATTTTGTCTCAATCAAGACAGGTCTGCTTGTTCAGAAAATATTTCTTTAAGAAGTTGAGAACGACGTTGGTGCTCACCAGTTGAGAATGTAAACTTGCCCACTTTCATCTTGGTCGTGAGAAAGGTGACCGTATAATTTATTGTCCAAACCTAGATATATTTGAGCGTGACGGGGGTGCTAATAAAAATTAAAATGGGACTCCAGGCATATATTGTCACAGGCAAAGGGGAATTATGGGTCTTACAGATTGACTTGAGGGCTTATGTTTATTTCCGCAGAGAAATGGGAAGCCAGTGACATTTTTAACAAGTGAAATAATCAAATGCATGTTTTGAAAAGTTAGATCGCACAGATCACTACAATGTGGAGAAGCCAAAAGTGACTGTGGCTGAAAAAGCAAGCCAAGAAATATGATGGTAGCCAAGATTATGGCGCAGCAATGGAAATGGATAGAAGTGTTCAATTATCAGAAATCTATTGAGATTAAAAAAAAATACAACAAAGTGACAACAACTATTAGCAGATGAGGGAGAGAGAAGAGCCAAGGTTGATTCCTTTATAATTTACCTAACTGAGTTGCATGGTAGCTATCGCGCATTCATTAATAACTGGCAGAAGGCTAAGATGGGTGACCCAGGGATAAGATGGTGGGGAGTAGAGATCGTAAGTTCAATATTGGACACCATATGGTTTGGAGACTTTCATAATAACATCTGTATTAGGGTTCTTCAGAGAATCTGCAGATTAGATGGAAGAATGGATGGATGGATGGATGGATGGATGGATGGATGGATGAATAGATAGATAGATAGATAGATAGATAGATAGATAGATGATAGATAGATAGATAGATAGATAGATGATAGATAGATAGATAGATAGATAGATAGAATGAATGAATGAATTATGAAGGCTGTCAAGTCCCAAGATCTGAAGGCTGATTTGGGAAGCTTGACACCCAGGAGAGCCAGGGGTTTAGTTTCGTCCCAAAGCCAGCAGCAGTTCGAGACCCAGGAAGACTTGATGTTTCAGTTTGAGTCTGAAGGTGGGAAAAAACCTCATGCACAGGTTTGAAGGCAGTCAGGCAGGGAGAATTCCCTCGTACTTGCAGGAGGGTTCTCCTCCTTGTTCTCTCAGGCCTGCATCTGACACCAGGGAGGGCAATCTGCTGGACTCAGTCTACTGACACATTTTTAAATGTTCATCTCATCCACAGACACCTCATAGAAATGCCCAGAACAATGTTTGACCAAGTATCTGGGCACCCTTGTCTCAGTCAAGTTGACACGTAAGATTAACTACATATCACTGGAATATACAGACTTGACCTCAGAAAAAAAGACAGGGCTTGTAAATTCAGTTGAAGAACTATCCGTGGAAAGCTGATAGCTAACGTGTTGGACCTGAGTAAAAGTCCATCATCGAAAGGATGAGAAGTTTAGGGTTCTAATACTGGATCTTCTTCTGATTTATTCCTTATTCATTCATTTACAATTGCCCTTGCTGTGTGCTAGCTGTATGCTAGGAAAGGGGGATTCGGCAGTTCAAAAGGCAGATAGGATGCTGCCCCCGTAGGATTCATGGGAGTTTACCACCGAGAAAGATGCCAGCCTTTTGGACAAGACCCAGTGCTCCTTATATGATAGTCCCTAACCAATCGACCTCTTCAATTGATATTTTTTAATATATTTTTTATTATCAGAGAGGAAGGGAGAAGGAGAGAGAGAGAAACATCAATGATGAGAACCATTGTTCCGCTGCCTCCTGCAGGCCCCCTACTGGGGATTGAGCCTGCAACTTGGACTTGTGCCTTGACTAGGAATCAAACCATAACCTCCTGGTTCGTAGGTTGACTCTCAACCACTGAGCCACGCCCACTGGGCTGGCCTCTTCAATTTGGAGCAAAGAAGAGAGTTTCTGCCAATCCTTGCTCTTTTTTTTCTCAGATTCCATTTCCTCCATGTCTAGACAAAGCGCCTGCCATTAAGAACACCAATGTTGCAAACTCTCTCAGTCCCCCTGCAAATTATTTAAGACAGCAGCCAAGCCAGAACACCATTTTGAACTTGCCTGAACGGCCACAAACCCTTTTAAGCTGCTTCGGATATTATCTGTTTCCCTTAAGTGGCAACCAGGTGACCCCAAAAGGCACATTGAGCTTCCAAAAGGTGCTTAACAAAGAATGAGGGGGGCACTCTGGCCCTGAGAAACACCGGATCATTAAATAATGCTTGCCTTAAACGCGCCAATAAAACATCGCACATTAAGGCTTGGCAGTCAGAGCGATGAGCCCAAAGACGGCTTCTTAAATCCCTTTTAGAGGAATTGGGCCGGAGATTTCCTTTGCTGATCTTCCTATCATGGGGGGGCGGGGGGATCTCCCCATAGAGTTTGTTGGCAGAGCAGCCACTGCCCACACTGCTTTTCCTCTGCTCCCCAGGGACAGGCCCGTGAGAAAGCACGTCGCACCACTCCGCTGTGGGAACCGAACCGCCAGGAGAAGGGCTTGTCCCATATCTGGGCGAATTGAGCAACGGAAGGCAGCGCTCACGAGCTTCCTTGTTTACGTTCTTCTCTGTGAAAACATTGGCACCCGCAACAAGTCAGAAGCGTGTTGGCGCTGAATGACATCAGGACGAACATGCCATTCCCAGCGAATCGCGGGGTTTCCTTCCTGAGCGGAGAAAGCTGGAGGCCCGGGCGGCCTGTTCTGCATGTCCATTTATGATCTTTAGGAACAGCTGTTTTTTTTTTTTTAAATTGACTGGTCCTTAACTACATCCCACCTCATCTCGTCTGAGCCAAGTTTTACAGATGCTATCTTAAAAATCAATTCAGAGCGCGGCTATAAACTCAAACGCTTCCTCCGTGAAGTGTCTCTGGCAGAACGCAGTCTTGTGTAATTTTAATTGACAGAGATGTCAGCCTCAGAGAATATTTTAGAATATTAGCAGGAACGGTAAACTGGTGCCTTGACATTTTTATGGTATAATGGCATAATTCCCTGGAAAAAGAGTCCGCTGTCAGGGTTTATACTAAAGCAATACACGTGTTACGTCCCGTCCCCCCCACCCCCCGCCCTTAGTAAAGGAATGACAAATGTATTACTAATTCCACAATGGCTTTATGATGTAGAGCTGTAATTGCAATCTTTTCTGGATTTTCCAGCAAAGTTGAGCTCCTTCCTAAATGATTAATTCTAGCAAATGGACTTGAGTAGAAAAAATGGATTCCAGCTGAAGGGGTACCAACTCCCTGCCCCCTTCAGTTGGAGATCCAGGCACGAGACACAGAAACTCCTGAGGACAGACTCCCAGGTCAGCAGGCACAATGATTTTAACAGAGTTGGAGCTTTCCAGCAAGAGATGTGCGAAGCCGACTGATGCAGTCTCCTCACTTTTAAAATTTAGAAGTTCAAGGGTGGTAGGAATCAGGATTACTTGGGCTTTTAAAGTTTCATGTGAGGGCAAATGCGACTTTTTTCCTTTTTTCTTTCTTTTTTTTAAAAAATATATTTTTATTGATTTTTCACAGAGAGGAAGAGAGAGAGATAGAGAGAGTTAGAAACATCGATGAGAGAGAAACATCGATCAGCTGCCTCCTGCACATCTCCTACTGGGGATGTGCCCGCAACCCAGGTACATGCCCTTGACCGGAATCGAACCCAGGACCTCTCAGTCTGCAGGCTGACGCTCTATCCACTGAGCCAAACCAGTTTCGGCTCCTTTTTTCTTTTTTAATGTATTTTTACTGATTTCAGTGAGGAATGGAGAGGGAGGGAGGGGGAGAGAGAGAGAAACATCAATGATGAGAGAGGGAGTCATTGATTGGCCGCCTCCTGCACGCCCCACAATGGGGATAGAGCCCGCAAACTGGGCATGTTCCCTGACCGGGAAATGAACCCTGACCTTCTGGCCCATATGTTGATGCTCAACCACTGAGCCACACTGGCTGGGCTGAGTAAAGGCCGCTTCTTAAAATTTCTGTAGCAGCCAGTGCAGACTTGGACCCTAGAACTTACTACATTGTGTTGAAATAGTGTCTGTATATGTCTTCTCCATTAGAGTACACTGGGAGGTCTTCATTAACTTTGTATCTGTAATGCCCTGCATAAGGTCATGGCACATAGTAGGTACTCGGGAAATGAGTGCAGAACTGAAAGTGATCATTGAAACTCAGCTAATACAAGCCAAGTGACAGTTCTGTGACCTAGAGATAAAACAAAGACACCACTTTTCTGAAAAAGGATTCTGCAATCCTAGGACTAAGCCTTGGTCCTCAAAAAAATATATGGCCTACTGGAGTGTGAACTATTCTGTCAACTTTTCATGGTTTCTGAGGCTGAAAACAGGGTCCCAAACAACAGTGAAATCAATGATCATAGCAAGACATTAATACAGGACGTCTTCAGGGCATTGGCCAAAGGGAAATTAACTTGGAAAGATGGCATACTTCCATCTCAGACATTTAGTCACTGGGTTCTCGAATATAATTTTAGTTCAGTCTATTGACTTCAGTGATCCACTAAGTCCCTGTGCCCTGAAAGAGATAGTGATCCCATGGGGTCAGGGTAGAGTATTGGGGGGAGGGGTGCGCGCAGCGGCAGATAGGTACTCATCGTTACCTAGGCTATACGTTAATGAGACTGTGTGTGCAAACTTAGCACTGTGTCTGGCACTTAAGAATAAAGGCTTGCCCTAACTGGTTTGGCTCAGTGGATAGAGTGTCGGCCTGCAGACTGAAAGGTCCCGGGTTCAATTCCAGTCAAGGGCATGTACCTTGGTTGCAGGCACATCCCCAGTAGGAGGTGTGCAGGAGGCAGCTGATTGATGTTTCTCTCTCATTGATGTTTCTAACTATCTCTCTCCCTCCATCTCTGTAAAAAATCAATGAAATATATTTTTAAAAAAACAAACAGAATAAAGGCTTGCCCTAGCTCCATGGTTGGCAAACCGTGGCTCCCAAGCCACATGTGGCTCTTTGGTCCCTTAACTGTGGCTCTTCCACAAAACACCACATGTGGGTGTGCACATACAGTGCGATTGAAACTTCGTGGCCCATGCGCAGAAATTGGTATTTTGTGGAAGAGCCACACTCAAGGGGCCAAAGAGCCGCATGTGGCTCAGGAGCCGCATTTTGTCGACCACTGCCCTAGCTGGTTTGGCTCCGTAGATGGAGCATGGGCCTGTGGACTGAAGGGTCCCAGGTTCAGTTCCAATCAAGGCAACATGCCTGGGTTGTGGGCTTAATCCCCAGTAGGGGTTGTGTGTAGGAGGCAGCCGATTGATGATTCCCTCTCAGCATTGATGTTTCTGTCTCTCTCTCCCTCTCCCTCCCTCTCTGAAATAAATAAAAATATATTTAATATCTATAATAATAAAAGCATAATATGCAAATTGACCGAAGGGCTGAATAGTGGAATGACCATCCAGACGACCTTCTGGACAACCTTCCGGACGAAGCCGGGGCTGTGAGGGCTGAGCCCCTTGCACGAATTTCACGTGTTGGGCCTCTAGTATATATATGTTTTTAAAAAGAATAAAGGCTTAAGAAACAGAGCGTAAAATAATGAGAGCTAGCTAAGTATAAGATGAGGAAATGTGTGCGCAATACTACTATAAATGGTTGTGTAAGAACCACAGGGAACGATTACTTATAAGATAAAAAGACGCTTCCTAGCATTTGATAAGGTTCTTTGAGGATGAATAAAATCTCAAAGGCGACCATAAGGATGAAGGGATTTGGAGGAGAAAGCATTTTGTGGGCCAAGGTGCGGAGACAGGGGACTAGTTTGATGTTACTGAAATTTAGGTTGGTCTGTATGTAATGGGTGATTTAGTGTAAAAGGTAGATTGGGACTTCTTCCTGGCTGTAAATGCTATAATAACGCTATAATAACCCATAAGAAATTAAGCCCCGAAGTCCATGCATGCGCCATCTTTACTTGCCTCTGAGAACTGCCCATTCCAAGGCCTTTATCTGAAGACAGTCCTCCCTAACCACTGCTCTCCTCAAAGCCAGCGCTCAGTGTGTTGGAACTGCACCCACTTAAAACCACATCCAGGGGTCATCGGTGGCTCTTTCATTATCCCCAACACATTGAATTTATATCAGTGTTTAACACATTGTGTTCTGAGACGCCCGGCTTAGCAAGGAATGAACTGGTGTTTCTCCCCCAAGAATCCCATGGTTTTGTAAGTTTCAGGGATGCGGGCAAAGGCCATGTTTCTCTAGGGGATTCAGGGTGCACATTTGCAGGTAAAAGGCTCCAAACATCCTGCACTCAGAACACCGGCTGAAGTCTGTGTCATCTCAAACCTACTCCGTGTGTGTGTGTGTGTGTGTGTGTGTGTGTGTGTGTGTGTGTTTGGGGGGGAGGGGGGGGCTCGTGTATCTGGAACAGCCATTAACATCTCACCAACTTAACGCTGTAAGAAACATGTTTTGGGAACTTTTCAGAGCAATTCCTGAGCTGTTGCAGTGGTAACGGTGGGTGGAACCAATGGACTTGGAACTCTGTACAAAGCCTTATGGGTCAACAGATATTTCCAGAACTTGGCTAATCATTTCACCTTGAAGTGTACTAACATAGGTTGTTCCCACCCAAATTATGGTTCAAACCCTTCTAGAATACTGCTACTGAATCCATGCAACCTTAACACGTAAAATGTTATATAGCCTTTCCGTGCCAAAGTATTTCCACATCTATATAATGAAAGGCAAGTGACCTTTATGGTGGAACAACCAGAATGACCCGCCACTATGATGCGCACTGACCACCAGGGGGCAGATGCTCAATGCAGGAGCTGCCTTCTCGTGGTCAGTGCCAGAAGCCGGCCTGACAGCTGGTGAGCGCAGCAATGGTGGCGGGACCCTCTCCCGCCTCCACAGCAGCGCTAAGGAGCAGTGAACGGTCAGGCAGTAAGGAGCGAGGGGTCCTGGACTGTGAGAGGGCGCAGGCTGGGCTGAAGGATCCCTCCCCCCCACCCCCCAGTGCACAAATTTTGTGCAACGGGCCTCTAGTATACTATAAATGGAAGGAAAAACCTCACCAGGCTCTTTTCAGAGTTTGACAGATAAAATGAATAAATCTTCTAGCCTTTTCCTAATGTCTTCAGCTCAGTACAGCCTGGCCTGGTTGTTGTGTTGAGAGTGTGATGCAAATGAATTAGTGTGAGGGAGTTTAACTTTAATAGCCAAACTATCCAGAGGTCACTGCAGTGAAGGTGAAGGCTGCCTTGATCACTCTGAAGGTAATGTCACATCGGAAGGAAGCGAGACACCAGCGAAGTTCAATGTCTTGTCCAAGTCCTGTAGCAAATTCATGACCAGACACTACCCTGGAGCCCAGACTGTCTATTTCTGCTCACACATAGTTCTTCCCCCAGCACTGACGATTCCTCATGTGCAGCAAGAGGAAATTTCCACTGACTTAGAGACAGAGGCTTGAGAAAAGACATAGATGCTCCATATAAAAATCATTTCTAGGAGAAACGCAGAGGTCATTGCCAAGTCAGTCGGTGATAGACAGCTGTGGAGAGGAGAGGCAGCAGGTCTGTCTTTTCCCAGACTGTCCGTCAGGGAATATGTTTGCAAATACACTAGTCGGGAAAATGCACCAAATGACCAGGTACAATGACCGATGGGCCCAGCAACCCAAAGTCAAGGTTAAAAATTCAGTGCGTTTTCAGGCCTGTGTCTGATTGCAGAAGACACCGACCCGACCATCTTCGTCTCTGCTTTCATTCTCTGGGCTCCCCATTCGTCACCTGCACACTTCCAGGGGTTTCATCCCGCAGGAGAAAAGTGATGGTGGGAGGGGCGCGTGGAGGACCAAGGAGGAGCCACCACGGGCAGTGCAGCCGCTGTGTGATCTGGGAGCGGGAGCGTGCGAATTGTAGGTCAGCTAAATCAGGACACGCAACTACAGCTGCTAAGCCACAGAGGTCCCAGCGCATGGCCCTGCCCAGCCTCCAATCTGCGAAGAGAGCCTGGCATAGGGGAACCTCCTTCCCCCCCAATTAGTGCCTTTTCACAGCGGCAGGACGGAAGGAGGTTTGACCAGGCTACATTCGTGAGGCTCAGGAATATGCAAAAGATCAGTGAAATCAATCCCCATCATTTCAAGGGATGCAGCATCATCAGAATAACGCACAGTTAAGACACCGCAGTGCAACCGCTGCCTAATCAGCTGTGATGATGACGAGCCAGCAGTGGTTTCATCCTTACTTCCTAGCCCGTGTGCCGCAGCCAGACTTCCTGCTATGGCGGGTGAAACTCATGGATTTTGAGGTGTCACTGGGCTGGAAGTTCTGGGGGGATTGAATCATAGAATGTCGGGCTTAAGATCATCACAATTTCTCCACTCTTACCTCTCCTATTGCATTTGTTTCTGTGCTGTTGATTCTCTGAATTACCTTTTTTAATGAAAAAACAAACAAACAAAAAGCTCAGAAAGAATGAACAGAAGCTAAATGTTCTTTTACAAAAAAGCTAGGTTGATGGTTATGCCAATGGCACAGTGCCCGAGTCCCCCCACTTTGCCCTCTGCCCCATGCTGATAGCAGTCAGCCTTGTTTGGCCACAGCTTGGCACCGCTCTCCAGCATTTTTGCCGCTCTATATTTCAGCCATGACTTTTGTCATATTTTGAAGAGACACTTGCACCTGGTCAGCCTACTTGCATGCCAAGCTCCGGCCCATTGAGGTTTAAAGTGGATGTGAATCGATCGCCCTCTGAATTTAGAATGTGCAAAAAGGCATCAGGGAGGGTCACAGTAGCATTTCCATGCAGAGTTGAAAATAAAATGAAGGTTATTGTGATAGGTAGCGTCCACTTCCCAGTGTCTTTAAAAACACCGGCAATATGTTTTGCTCTGTGCAAAGATGAGGGAAGGAAAAACAGCTAATAAAATGTGTCATGGAAATAACATGCACTTTTCTTTGCCCAGCCAGTGTGGCTCAGTGGTTTAGCAGTCCATGAACCAAGAGGTCACGGGTTCTATTCCCGGTCACTGCACATGCCCAGGTTTCAGGCTTGATGGGTGTTTCGCTCTCACCTCAATGTTTCTCTCTCCCTCCTTCCTCTCTTGGTCTAAAAAAAAAGAAAAGAAAATATGTCAAGTATAACATTGCTGCTGAATAATAGAATTACTTCCCTTGATGCAATGCTATTTTTATAGCAGGAGTCCAATTTTTAAGCAAATGTTACAAATATTGACACCATAGGAAGATAGTAATTCCCTCTTGACCACACAGAAGAGATAGCTGTGAGGCAAAAAAGTATGATCTTCAAATGTATAGGGCATGAGTAATGGCTAGGCGAAGTTACTTATATAGTGTGCATTTTTATGCCTACTTAAAATTGAGAAACTAAAATGGATTTTCTTCTAAGTTTGTTTGCGGCTTATCTATTGAGATAAGGTTTCTGTACATATGAGTTGGATAAAGGGATGTGAGTAGCTTATGGAAATAACTTTAGAAACCTGCCCAAAATATTTTTAAAAGTCCTTGCAAATAAAAGAATGGAAATCCAAGTTAAATATCACCCACTCAGGTTGCAGTCTACTTATTTTGGCAATGAACCCATCTCACAGTGCCCTATTGAAAAAGCAGGTTTTACCCCTTTAAGGAGAGATAAGCCAAAGAAATACAAAGGGCATTAGATAAAATATTCCTTCCGAATTTGGGAGAATTTCTTTCCACGAAGGGTAATGTCCTCCACTGACTTTGACAATGACTCACTTTTTATTCCATAAGTAAACTCTTTCTGTCCTCATTTGGCCAACCTCCCTGCCGCCCCCCCCCCCTTTTAAATATATTTTTATTGAAGGGAGAAAGATAGAAACATCAATGATGAGAGAGAACCATTGATTGGCTGCCTCCTGCACGCCCCTCCACTGGGGATCAAGCCTGAACCTGAGCCTGTGCCCTTGACCGGAATCGAACCCGGGACCCTTCAGTCTGCAGGCCGACACTCTATCCACTGAGCCAAACTGGCTAGGGCCAAACTTCCCCCCTTGCATACAATTTCAAACATGTCCCCGTCTTTAGTAGATGATTCTGTCAGTGCTGTGTTTGCCACAATTCTGCCAAAGATTCCTAACCTTGGCAATGCCCTTTGCACAGATAGGCATAAGCAACTGGACTTGGAGGTTTCTCTAGCTGCCTGCGTTGTAGCTTGTGAATTGTTCCAGTACTATTTCCACGAGAGATATGTTTGTTTTCCCTATCAGTTAGAGCTTTGGTCCATGAGTCCCCGCTGAGACTCCCAGGCACTTGCCCAGTCCCCTAGACCCCGAGAACACCCAGAAAAGGGCTCTCACTGACAAATACAAAAATGCAAACTCTCACCCCAAACACATGCGCACAGGATGCCCACCAGAACGGCTGCTTCGTGTTCAGCTAGAAACACACACACCAACAAAAACGCAAATCAAATAGGACGTTTCTGGCCGGTTGGCCTTCACCTGGACACTTTGGTTTAAAACAAGCAGATCAAAGAAATCAACACCCCCCCCCAAAAAAAAGAGCGCCCCCCACCCCCTGCCATCAGATCTCCAAAGTAAATAAAAAGTGGAGCCGCCGAGAGCGCATGGCGGTGGCAATCCCGGGGAGAGGCCTGATTTTATCACCGCTGGACCAAATTTGTCATTTAGGGGAGCTCTTGTGTCCCTTTATTGAGTTCCACTGTAACGAACAATTTCTGCCTGCATCCCTCGCGTGTCCTTCGGTTTATTATCTTTCTCGGCGAATTGAGCCTCCACAATCAGTTTCATGGGAAGCCTAATTTCCCTCACCGCGTCTACATATGAGGCGACACCCCTGCCGGCCTCCCCCCTCCCCCCACCCCCCCTCTCTCCCAATGTTCTTATCAAATGAAGAATTGTGGATAAGGGTTAGGTGCAGATAAACATGAGTGTAGCACTTCCAGAAAGGTCGCGACCCCCCCATAAGGTGCTTCTTGTTATGCCTGACCTTCAGATTTTCATCATCAGCCCGCCTGACAACTTAATAATGCAGAGGACCAGGATTCATTTCGCCCCTCGGAGAAAGCCGGCACGGGCCGCCCTTTCCTCTGATTATTTCCCTGCACTCCCGGCTGCCCTTTATAAGCCAACCAGAACTCCATCAATCATGCTCCTCTCCCCGCGCCTCCTCGGCCCCCCGTCTGCGGCTCCGGAGCTGCCCTGCGCCTTTTGTCTGGGCTGCGATGTGCGTCCCCAGGTCCCCAGAGCGGGGCCGCCAAGAACACCTTGCGCACATGACCGCCCTTCCCCGCTCCGGGCATCTGGGTCCCCACAGGGCACGTTTGTTCGGCCTTCTGGTTTTTTTTATTTGTTTGTTTGTTGTAAAGACATGCTTTCCAAAGTTCTCCTCCTCACGCGTGTGTGTGAGCGTCATGCACCATCTCGCTTAATGAGCTCCGAGAAGTGCCGGGCTTTAAAACAGCCCGAACGTAACGTCAAGGTTTTTCTCGTTTCCTGGCCCGGTTGCTTCGTGATGGCGGGTGTTGTGGTTATTCAAGTTTTTATTGTTCTAGGAGGAGTGAAAGGAGATGGAACCTGTTTTATACCTGCCTTCGGATCCCTCTTTTCTCCCGGAGAGAGAGGAAGGGAGAGGAGAGCGAGCAGCAGACACAGGGATGGGAACGTAGCGGTCAGGGGTGACCCTTGGGCCGGTGGGAGTGAGTAGTTAGGCATTTTTTCCCCTGGACCAGAATAAAAATGGCAGAAGTGTGGAAGGCAGAGGCTGCGTGCTTTAGGAAGGTGCTGATGTAGATTGCAGTCGGGTTCCAATGGCTGTAATAAGCCTGCTCTATAAAACACACATGAACTTCACCCTTCACCTCGCAAGCGTGTCTGGGCCAATAACGAAGTGGTTTCAGAGCACAGGAGAGATGCGGGCTCCCCGTGGCCCAGTGTGCCCGCTGCTGGCCCGGGACCACGGTGACAGCTGCCTTTGCTCTCGGGAAGGGGGAGCGTCGCCCCCCGGCCAGCAGCTCAGCTGGATGCGGGGCCGGCAGCACACCCAGCTAGTGGACACGCATCCCAGGCGGCCCTGTGAGCAGGATGAAAACCTGCGCCCCGCTGGAGGGGGTGTTACTGTCAGCCCAGCTTGCGTCAGGCTGCTGTGCTAAATTAGGGTTTTTTTTTACGAAATAGAAAGAAGGAGAACACACTGGGAAATACAATAGATTCACTTGATTGCTAAATAGCCATAGAAAGGGAGGGGGGAAGGAGGTGATCTTAAATCATAGCAGAGAGGTGAGTGCAGAAAGTGTATTGTGTGATGTTTATCAAAGGTATAGATGGACCCTGTATTTCCCGGTAAGAATTCAAAGCCCTTTGTTGAAATAGGAAGCAAGTTGCTCAGTTCTGTTTTCTTTCTTGAGGGAGTGAGTGGAAGTGTCCAGATAATGGGTCTCTCAGTGAACCCCAAAGCTAATGAACACCCATTAATTAAGGGCCCAGCACGCACCTGGTCTTTATTGAGGCGCCCTGATACTCAGCGCCTGATTTTAATGGGAAACTGGCATTATAGACATGAGGGGAAACTAAAATTCAAGATTTCTGATGTTAGCATGTCATTTGTAATACCTATATCCAAAAATGAATAGAATTAGATTGGAGCACTTGACTTTGACCTCCAAGAATTTAGTGTGCATGTGTGTGGCTCATACTGTGTGTATTTATCTGTGCCTCTTGTAGAATAAGGAAGTCACTGAAATTATGCTAGCGATTATTCTGAAATAACAGAGATGTCAGTAAAAATATTTCTAGCAAGAGACCTTGGGTACCCTGGGAGACTGGAGACACCACAAATGATCATGTATGACCTCCCTCAGCCCCATGTGCCTTCCAGGATCATAGTCCTTAGGCCAGGGTAAGGACCTCCCGCTGAAGAAGCAAGCTTAAAGGGGAAGACACTGAATTTATCTTGGTCTTTCTTGAGTTCGATGCTTGCCAGACATCCAGGTGGCGATATCTGTGGACAGACAGTTGTGTACATGAGTGCGGGGTGAGTGCAAGACCCAATAGATTAGTTGACACCATGAGAAAAGAGAAAAATGCGAGGAATGAGAAAAGATATAAAGAGAGAAACCTAAACACTACCAAGATGACAGGGTTGCCAAAAGAAAGAGAAGCCCAAGTTTGAGGCAGAGACAAGTTAAAAAGCATATGATGAAATTGCCTTGTTTGTATGTTTATTTACTGGAGCAGTATTCCTCTCCACCTCCCCCAACATGTAAGTTCCTATAGGGTGAGCGCGTGCTCACAGATATTTCTGGAATATAATAGAACACCAAATAGAGATCTGTATGTAAGTGAAAACGAATGATGGGGAAAAGGAAAAGCTGGACAGAGTGGTATCACAGGTATGTGAGTAGAGGGAGTAGAGCTTAACAAAGAATCTAAAAGTGCAACCTAGTGGCAGTGCATAGTGTAAGGACTGGGAAGTAGACTTGAGACGTGCCAGTAGGGGGTCATTGCGATTGTTTGGGGGTTCCTCCGGCAGAGCAGTGAGGACAGAAACTGGATTGTTGAAAGCTGGTAAATGAAAGAGGCAAAAGCATTTATGCTTCTGGATGTAAAATGTATTTCCAGGAAACGTTTGGGTAAAAAGGGCTTGGCAGCCAGGCCTGTGGGTAGACTTGAAACAGATGCTTTTCTTAGTTTTCAAGTATTTACTGGCGGCGGATCTCGCTATGGTTTGACTGAGCATCTATGGCAGGCTTTCGCTATGATTTGACTGCTTACAAAATGCAGTGATCACTTATTATCTATAATTAGCCCAGCCGGTGTGGCTCAGGGGTTGAGCATTGGCTTATGAACCAGGAGGTTACAGTTCAATTCCCGGTCAGGGCACATGCCCAGGTTGCGGGCTCCATCCCCAGTGTGGGGCGTGCAGGAGGCAGCTGATCAGTAATTCTTTCTCATCATTGATGTTTCTCCCCTCTCTCCCTCTCCCTTCCTTCCTGAAATAAATTAAAAACATATTTAAAAATATCTATAATGAAACATACAAGGAATTAGGATTTAATAGGTACCTTTTATTCTAAAATAATATATTAATTATAAAATACAAAAATATAAATAAAAACCACATCTCTTTATCCATGGTTTAATATTTTGTTTTTTAAATATATATTTTATTGTTGATAGTATTACAAATGTCTCCCATCCCCCCCTTCACTCCCTTACCGTTCTGTTAAATTAGCTTCTAATATTTTTCTCTACAGATATTTAAAAATGGAGGTGTCCTTTTTTGCCATTCCACATTATTTTATATTAGTTTCAGGTGTACAGCATAGTAGTTAGACATTTATGTAATCTACAAAGCGATCCCCCTGATAATTGCAGTAGCCACCTGCCACCACGCAGTTATTACAATACTATTGGCTGTATTCCCCATGCTGTACTTCACTTCCCTGGAAAATGGAACTATTCTATATTTATAGTTTTTATATCTATCTAGATATTTGTCATGTGCCTTTCTATGAAATGTTCTTAAGTATGCCTTTTAGTTAACTCACATTCCTCTATCCTGTGGATATACATAAAGTTTGGAACAAAAGTAGGTTTATAGTTGTGAGTGTGTGAAACACAGAGTTTATTCTTGTATTATTACTTATGAATTATTGCATATTTTTCCATACGAACAACTGTAAACCTACTTCTGCCCCACTAAATATACATTCTATATGTGTGTGTGTATAATTGGGCTTCTCTTTTTTCTGGAAACCCTTTATCTCTTTACGTCTTTTGTCATTCCTCATATTTTTCTCTTTCTCATCTTTTTCCCTAACTAGTCTTCTATTAGGGGATGTTTAGGTTCATGGAGGACATTTGTTATTCTTTGGCTGCCCAGCAACTTCTGCACCTCTTTCCTGTACCTGAGGAATTTGCCGTACACAGGCCCTGCCTTCCACCTAAGAGACCTTACTTAACTCTCTCTTCCAGCCTGCCATTCCAGAAGGATGGGGCCATGTGACTCAGCCTCAGCCAATCAGCCTCTGATGCAGGACCCCTCTCTTAGGGAGAAAGCAGTGCAAGGGAAGTGGGCAGATCTGTTTCTGAAGGAACAGTAATGTTGGAGTCTGGCTTTTGAGCTTCATAGTGGCTGGAGTTCTGGTGTGTAGGACCCAGCCTCAGTAGTAGGAGATGTGGGTTCTTTGACAAAGGCAATTTGAGGGTCTTCACTGGAGTGTCCCCATAGTGAGCTGCCTCGCCCTTGAACCTGACCTGACACTCCCTCTGTGCCACTCCTAATGAATTCTTTTCCTGTTGAGACCACTCAAGGTGGAGTCTACTTTTGTTTGTTTAATGGAAGAGTCACAGTTGTTTGTCAGGTTTGGCTGGATGGAATATTTTTATGTATTCATCTTCTGGTTCTTTTACTTTTCATATTCCTTGCAGAATTTCTGAGTTAAATGATGCTAAAGTTTTTAAGGTTCTCGATCTAGTTTAGCAAATTCTTGACTCTCCCAACTAAGTATCACAGTGGGATATATGGAGAGTCATCTTATTGAGGCCTCACTAATATTGAATATTAGCTCTGAAAACTTTGTAATTAAATGGGCAAAATAGATCTTTATATTAGTTTCATTGGTGCTTTTTCATTACTGAGGAGAACAATCTTATGTGTTTATGTTCTTTATTTTTCTCTCACGGTTTGACTGTCCATTGTCTCGTTTTTATTAGAGTGATGCCAGGAGCCCAGTGCACACCCAGGAGACCACTTAGTTTTAACCTCGTGGAGGACTTAAAAGAAATTCTGGCCTGGCCAGTGTTGCTCAGTGGTTGAGTATCAACCCAGGAACCAGGAGGTCACGGTTTGATTCCCTGTCAGGGCACATGCCCAGGTTGCAGGCTCCATCCCCAGTAGGGAGCGTGCAGGAGGCAGCCAGCCAGTGATTCTCTCTCATCATGGATGTTTCTATCTCTCCCTCTCCCTTGCTCCCTCTCTAAAAAATCAATTTTACAAATTCTTACTGAACCATCCAAAGTAAACTCCCCCATGAGGTTAACGCAATAGAAATCACAATAAACATTAGTATAACTTGTCGCGACTTTGTCCTGTCCCCCTCCTGGCCTTGACTTTCACCAAACTGCAACTTCCAAGTTTCAAGCAATCTGTTCTGCCCTGGAAAGATCTATTCAATGAGGAAGCAAAACAAAAATCTCCAGCCTCTCATTTGGAAATAGTAGACTCTTCTGGAAAGGCCGGGGTTGGGGGTGTGTCTACCTCCACCCTGACCTGCTCCTGGCTGAGGGAGCATTGCAGAAAGGGAGGAGGTGGTACCTACCTCCCTGTCTCCCCAGTGACGGGGCTGCAAAGCGGTCAGGAGAGTGTGCCCCGGAGCCCCGACCCCCAACTCCTCCATCCTCTGGCTAGGCCGGAGCTCCGCTTGGCAGAGAACCAACCAGGAAGCTTGACT
This sequence comes from Myotis nattereri, assembly GCF_964212035.1. Taxonomy (NCBI): domain Eukaryota; kingdom Metazoa; phylum Chordata; class Mammalia; order Chiroptera; family Vespertilionidae; genus Myotis; species Myotis nattereri. The sequence continues at coordinate 12,929,463 of NC_138097.1, read as the reverse complement.
AGATCAGGATGCAGAATATGTAGCCTGACTACATTACAGAGAGGAGCCCTTTCATATTCTGAAATACAGAGAGGAGCCATTGATATTCATTTCGGAGGCAATCCCATTCTCATTATTGGGGAGAGCGGGTTATTTCGGTAACTCAAGCAGAATGACCCAATTAAAACTTGATATAGAAATTCAACACGCCAGCTAGTACTTTACCTGTCCAAAGTAAACACAGACAAGCACAATTTATTTTACTGGAGCATCTCTCATGCAAAATTACTAGGGAGTCTATCACAGCCAATTACAGGCCACTGTATATGCAAATTATTACTCTTTCAATTATTTATAGAGAGCTATGCACGTACACAGTTCTTTATAGAGCATCAAACACAGAAGACAAGGGCTCTGAATGAGAAAATGTGAATAGGGGCACTTCTCTCGGAATAACATGATTAGGTGGCAGGGGAAGAAATGAAATGTGTTTGCAGACAGCTAAGGAAGGAAAGGGGGAAATATTATGACTTGGCCATTCATGAAAGCTAAACAGGAGGACAGGGATGGACCCCATGCAAACATGGGACCACAGCACATGTTTTTTTTCTCTAGCTTCCATTCCCCACTCCGACTCGACTGCGAGTGAGGTTCTAGACTGTGTTTTTACCTTATTTTTTACTCAGCCTTATGTACAATAAAAGACACCATGAGCAAAGTTAATAGAAAAACACATACTGAAATGCAGTATTTCAACGTACCTAGCAGTCCATGAGGACTGTCTGGAATACATAAAAACCCGAAAGGTCAATAAGAAAATTACAAACGGCCCATCCCCAATTCATAGACAAACTATATGAAAATGCATTTGCCATATAAAGTAACATAAGTGGCCAGTTACACATATGAAAAGATGCTCAACATTATCAGTCACTGGGGGAAATGCCAATTGAAATAAGATGCCTTTCTGGCAAAAATGTTTAAAAATTGGTAATATAGTGGGAACAGCCAAGGGAAATGCATGCTCTCAAGCAGCTGCTTTTGAGTGTATATTGGTGTGGCTGTGTGGGAGAAAACTGGGAGTTTTATTAAAAGCTGTCTTTGCAAGTGCATATCCGGTACCCCAGCCATTTCACTTCTTATTGACCACCCAAGATATCCACTCAGACTGCACACAGGAGATACAGTTAACAATGCTTTTCAAAAGGTATTTAGATGCCCTGGCCTGTTTGGCTCAGTGGATAAGAGCATCGGCCCATGGACTGAAGAGTCCTGAGTTTGATTCCAGTCAAGGGCACTAATCTCAGTTGCAGGCCCCATCCCTAGCCCTGGTCAGGCACATGCAGTTGGCAACCAATCGATGTGTGTCTCTCACATTAATGTTTCTCTATCTCTCCCCCTGCCTTCCAGTCTCTCTAAGAACCAATGTAAAAAATATCCTTGGGTGAGGATTAACAAAACAAAAAAAGATATTTAGGGCCATGAACCTCTTCTGTGTAATATTGTAATCGTGGATACGTGATATTATGCATTATTAAAAGCCATAGAACTTTCCAACACAAAGAGTGAGCCCTAATATAAACTATGGACTTTATTAAGCAACAGTATATCAATATTGGCTCATCCATTATAAGAACTATCCCACACTAATATGAGGTTTTAGTAATAGGGGGAAACTGAGGGATAATGGGAGAGTCTATGAGAACTCTTACTTGTTGCTCCGTTTTTCTGTAAACCTAAGATACTACTCCAAAAAAAAAGTTTATTAATTATAGAAAGAAGAAGACAATGGGGCACCTATCATTTTCTTTCTGATGTGGTGGTATTAACAGTGACAGTGCTGACAATAAGGGTGATCTAGAAAGGAGATGGTGTGTGAGTGTGTGTGTGTGCACGCCTGTATGCGCATGTGTTCACAGGCGCATCTGAACAATGACCGTAGAGAATATATCTTCTTTTTATCTTTTCCATCCTTTCTTGTCAATGTAAAACTGACTTTTCTCCAATGAAAGAGGAAGCTCCTAGAGAAACTGAAGGCTTTCCTTTTTAATCACCCTGACCAGAGAACTATGAAATGTCTTTATCTGAATGACCAACAAATTTCATTTTTACTTTGATAGAATAAACCAAAAGGGGTACCAGAAAAAAACAGTAGGTCATATCAACATTACGGTCTTTTTATCCTAAAAGAGAATTTAAATCTTAAAAAAGAAAATAAATGAAAAAGAAAATAAAGGTCTTTTATAATGGAGTGTTCTAAAGTAAATTCCTATTTTCTGTATTTCCAAAACCATTTGATTATCACGGTCTGTAGATTTTGCCTCCCTGCTCCCACATGTGTACCAGACTCTTTCTCACATCCACCTAGTATTTGAGATTCTCCGGTAAAGCAGATAGTGTTGTAGTGTTGCTCTGTGCCCTGTTTGTTGGTTGGCTTTCATTCTTGGCATCACACCTCTCTCCCTTCCAGCCCTTTCCTGCCTCCTTACTTACAGCTCTTAATTGGATGCAGTTAACTTCCAGCTCTCCTCTGCCTCTCAGCTTCCAGGTCTTTGTGTCTAAACTTCTGTGAGGCTAGCAGCCAGAGCTTCTAGACAAATTGGATGGCATGTTAGCAGGTTACCCAGTAATCCCTCTGTGGATTCAAAAGACAGTGTGTACAGACCTGAGATTAGAGTTCAAAAACGAGAAGACCTTGGATGTTAGGTTGGGTTTCTGAGATACTCAAGTTTACACAGACAGGCCGCCATTAGCTGCTATATGAGAAGGCCTCTGGACCAGAGGACTGTTGAAAGGTTCAAGCCATTGCGAACTGATGCGGCCTGGGAAGGTCCTCCTAAGGGTTAGCAGACCAGGGCCTTGGCCCTTACAGCGGCCAGCACCCATGCTGGACTCAGCACCCACACTGAGCATCCAAATTGGTCAGAGCCGGAGACTCTCACAGAGCCCACAGCTGGGGTGATGCTTTCTCAATGGGCAACACTTCCACTCCTTGGAATTCCATGAGGGCATACTGTTTGCTAAGAAGCTCCGCTGAACCTGGAAATGCATGCCTTTATTTCGATGGGCTTTCCTTTCTACTTTGAAGTTCTAAGACAACTGCTTAAGCAAACCAAGAAAAGGTATAATGGAAGTGATAGCACATTCAGCCGAGACAGATTGCTTGTCAAGAGCTTAAGTGTGCCAACATATACTGTCTTTCTTTAAAAAAACAAACAAACACAAAACAACAACATATTTTTATTGATTTCAAAGAAGAAGGGAGAGGGAGCGATAGAAACATCAATGATGAGAGAGAATCATGGATCAGCTGCCTCCTGCACACTCCCTACTGGGGATCAAACCAGCAACCGGGGCATGTGCTCTGACCGGGAATCGAACCGTGACCTCCTGGTTCATAGATCTGTGCTCAACCTGAGCCACACCGGCCGGGCCATACACTATCTTTCTTGAAAAGCGAAAGTAATTGGTAGGGAAGAGGGTGTACAGAGTTCCTGGATGAAGCTTGTTGTTTCTGGCTGCATAGAATCTAGAGAATAGTGTAAAAATAGCTTATTAAATATTGACTGAAATGTTTGTGAAAATGGATATTGAATTTCGGAGAAATTTAAATATATAATTAATAAGGTGAATTTCATCACCAAAATAATAATTTTGGGAGGAAATTTTGAATGAAGTACTAAGTAAGAAAAATAGATGTAGGAGAATTTTATATAGACAATACATTTTTGAATGAGTACAGTAATGTGGTAACATAAAATTGACTGAGAAAACTTTTCCCCTTCCTTTAATAGCTCCTGAATTAAATTATCAAGGAGTGAAATACACGGAAATAAAATTAATAATGACTGAGGTTGGTTATTAGGGAGTTTAAAGTATCTTGAAGAAAGAAAAGACTAAACTTATCCAGATACGTAACACTGTATATGGTACTTTTATTTATTTTTTTAAATATATTTTATTGATTTTTTACAGAGAGGAAGGGAGAGGGATAGAGAGTTAGAAACATCGATGAGAGAGAAACATCGATCAACTGCCTCCTGTACACTCCCCACTGGGGATGTGCCTGCAACCCAGGTACATGCCCTTGACTGGAATCGAACCCGGGACCCTGGAGTCTGCAGGCCGATGCTCTATCCACTGAGCAAAACCGGTTAGGGCGGTACTTTTAAATAATTAAATTTATTAAATTATAAAATAATACCTTCTCATTGAAATAAAAGCTATGTACAGGAGAAAAACATAATATTATTCCCTCCCCACTTCTAACCCTGCCCTTTCGGTAACCAGTGCAAGAGTGTTGAGTACATCATTCCACATCTTATTATGATAAACACTAAAAACATTTTAACTATTCTTAGATACCTTGGAGTTTCTTGCTAACATAGATCATGCATTATTCAACTATATAGCCTCAGTAAATAAACAATGATTGAATAAATGCATGAATGAATGAATATTTACTACTGTTTTATGGTAAAATGTCTAAGGCAAGATATTTTGTCTTATTAATCTTTACATTCTAATTAACTAGAACATTGGCATACTTATGTAATAGTGCGTAGTCAATTCATTTTTCTTGAATTGTTTCATAAATGGATGAAAGAAGGGTGAATTCAATCCTAAATTTGTTTATTACTGGGGAAAATGAAGGAGAAAAATAAATAATAAAAGAAGCATAAGGAAAAGATGAAGAAAGTGTGAGATGACTAATGAGAAAAAGATCTCTTCTATCACAGTGGGAAAGGGGAAAGGGAGCCGATAAATGGTGATGGAGGATGATTTGACTTTGGGTGGCCGGCCCTCAATGCAGTGTGCAGATCATGTATCGTAGAAGTCTATGCTTGAATCCTATATGGTCCCATTAACCAATGTCACCCCAAGAAGTTTAATTTTTTAAAATAAGATCACTTCCATCTATATCTTTCCTCTATTTTCTTGAGCACTTGTCCTAGAATTTCAGAGTGGAATCCCTTCATAACAGAAGCTACATTTCCAGGTTTCAGGGGAGCTTCATAGCAAAAAGTATGTCCTCATAAATGTACTTGAGCCAAAGGACTTTATCTCAGGATTTCAAGCAGCCACTGCTGCTGGGTGGAAGGGGTATGTAAGATGCAGTCAACTGACCATTCCTGATATGTGACATCAAGAAACTCATACTGTAGTTGGAGATAGAACATTTCCCATAAATGTTGCTGTGTTTTAAGGCAATGTTTTGATTAGTAAAATGTGTGTTGTTTGAATTTAGTAGGAGAATTCACTGTGGTGGGAGCATGAACGGGGGTGAATTTAGATAACTGGTCTACCATTGGGTCTTAAACTATGACTTAGAGTTTAAAGGAGGAGAATGTTCTAACAGAAAAAAAATCATTAAGAACAAAAATGTGAATAGAGGGTGAATGTGCTCTGTATTTATCATGAAGCAAAGTAGTACTTTTTAAAAAAGTGTGCTAATGTAACTTCTTAAAATCCGAAGGAAATACCCGATTCTAGCTTATTTTACTATTAGGTTAAATACACCTTCCCCCATTCATGCCTTCAATGAATTTTAAATTTCAGACATGTTCCCTTTCAGCCTGTGTCTTTCCAGCTAGAATTTGAATTTTCCAGTCTATCACCTCTTATCCCCTTGAGCATCTTACTTGTCATTCTCTGTAGGAGTTGCAAGTGCTGGGCACATTCCTGAAAAGAGTCAAGGGCTGTGGTGACAATAACTTCTCATGTGCAGACTTGTATGAGTTTCTGAAGAAATGCTGGTGCAAACAACCACCAGGAAATCATCTTGGACAGGTTATTCTTTCACTTTCCCTGTCACATATTGTTCATTATTGATCTCTTCTTTTATTCAACAAAAATGTATTGGGGGCAAGCCACCCACAAGATTTTGTCTAAAACATTGAGGTTAAAAGATTAATAGGATTTATAAGAAACTAGAGGCCCGATGCATGAAATTTGTGCAAGAGTAGGCCTTCCTTCCCCAGCTGCTGGCACTAGCTTCCCTCTGTCACCCAGGATAATGGCCAACCAAAAAGATGTGCCAAATATGTCTAAGGTAGCCAGAAAGTAGCCCTGCCAGTGTGACTCAGTGATTGAGGGTTGACCTGTGAACCAGGAGGTCACGGTTCGATTCCTGGTCAGGGCACATGCCTGGGTTGTGGGCTTGATCTCCAATGGGGGGGCGTGCAGGAGGCAGCCAATCAGTGATTCTCTCTCATCATTGATGTTTCTCTCTCTCTTCCCCTCTGCCTTCCTGTGAAATCAATAAAAATATATACATATACATATGTGTGTATGTGTATCTATATCTGTATATAGTTTATATCTGTAGACATATAGATAAATATATATATATATATATATATATATATGTATAAAGATAGCCAGAAAGTAAGTTATACTATCTAGACTGATCTCTTTTTTGTCAAGTTCAGCAGTCAGCTGTTTAATTTTATTTAGGAGTACAATATTTGGAAAAAATAAAATCCTAACAATGCGTAGAAACTCTATTTCTTTAATCACTTTAATTAGTGAAATAGTTAAGGAAATTTTAAATAGAGCTTATAAAATTCAGTGGGCCTTCCTTTTCAATCAAAAGCTGCAATTAAGTTCTCTCTACTGTGTGCCATTTCTACTCTGCCAAAGAAATGTGAAAATCTATATTTTGCCATTGTATCATTTTAATATTCATTCTAATGACATAATATAAAATTTCCACTTTACTAAGAACAGCCATAGCATAAATACCCTATCACAGGACATTTTAATTTCAGCAGCAAAAAAATGTGTGCGCTTGCGTCACTCTTAGCATGATGGATAAGAGCATCCAAATTAGGTTTTTAGCACAACCTTTGGACCACATTAGCAAAAATAAGTATTAACACAAGAAGTACATGATGGAAAATCTTTACTATATGAAAATTAATTCAAAATGGCATATTGATCTTCAGGCCACCTAAAATAAAATATATTAAGCAATTCTAAATATTTCTGTAGCAAAAGCCTTCAATATTTCACACTTTTTAAAGCTAACTTTAAAGAACTTACCAAGCATTGAGGCGAATCTTGATGGCTTGGGTAGAAAATTCTGCCTAGACAGAATTCCATAATTAGAGAATATTTTCCTAGAAGTGGCTTTGAAGTCAGCTTCTTTTAAGATAGGGAGTAAATATTCATATAAATTACTCTCATCATTTCATGTTCATTTGGATGAAATAGCTGATTGTTAGGAAAGCTAAAATCTTGAGAGAGAGGAAGACTCATCAATCTGGATAGAGGAACCAAGAAAAGGGGTCCATGTTATTTGAACAAACTGTCTAAAATAAGGTAGAAAATGGGAAACAGGAACAAAAAACAGAATGGAAAAATACCAAAACAAGAAAATGGTGGATCCTAACTCCAGCCATTCTGATAATTATTACATGGACGTGAGCTAAACCAACCAATTAAAAGACAGAAATTTTCATATTAGGTTTAAAAGCAAAAACAATGTATTATTTAAAAGAAACTCACTTCACTATAATGATAGCAATAGACTGCAGTACAAGGTTGCGAAAAAGATATAGAATGCAGACGCTACTCTAAAGACAGCTTTAGTGAATATAGCAATATCTAAGGAAGTAGATTTCGGAACATGCTTAGCTGTTTCTTAAAAAGTTAAACATAAATTACTGGGTCTCACAAGTAGGTATTCACCCAAGTAAACTGCAAAGCTGAAGAAGTCATGTCAGAAGCTTTATGGCTTGGTCCAAAGGCCACCATGGCCTGTGCAAAGGTCTAACTTGGGAGGAGACTGTTAAAGGGACCACGGACGGAAGTGCAGGGTTTGTACAGTCTGTCAGTAACTTCCATGTAAACCCCATAAGCAAAAGGCAGGAGAAGAAAATGAGTAGGTAGTGTAATTATTGGCCGCAGTTCATTTTAGAAACGATTTATCACAACTGAGGCAAAAAACTAGAAATTTGTGTGCCATAAATTATGGTTAAAAAAAGTTATATGCAGCCCTAACCGGTTTGGCCCAGTGGATAGAGCGTCGGCCTGCGGACTGAAGGGTCCCAGGTTCAATTCCAGTCAAGGGCATGTACCTTGGTTGCAGGCACATCCCCAGTAGGGGGTGTGCAAGAGGCAGCTGATTGATGTTTCTCTCTCATGGATGTTTCTAACTCTCTATCCCTCTCCCTTCCTTTCTGTAAAAAATCAATAAAAAATATATTAAGAAAAAAATTTATATGCAGACTCTTAACAGGAACTTCCATTTTGGGAAGAGATGTGCTCTGTTGACCTTGAAGTGAAGGCAGATAAAGGACCTAAGGGAAAAATAATCTAGCTCAGCTGGTGTGGCTCAGTGGTTGAGTGTTGACCTATGAACCAGGAGGTCACAGTTCTAGTCCAAGTCAGGGCACATGCCCGGGTTGCAGGCCCGATCCCCAGGGTGGGGCATGCAGGACACACCTGGTCAATGATTCTCATCATTGATGTTTCTCTCTCGCGCTCTTTCTCTCTCTGAAATCAATAAAAATATATATTTTTAAAAATAAAAATAATCTGTCAGTACCAGGAATGTAACCTTACTTGTTTTGTATCATTAACATCTAGTATGTAAGGTGTTGTATGTGCCTGCTTGCTCTAAGATGCCTTGTGACCCTCACATATAATGGTGGCTGATGGCCTGTGAGCTCAGGCAATGTGGAGAAGCAAAACCAAGAATGATTTTCGACACCGTGGAAAACACTGATCATTTTGCTGAAAAATACAGCACTCAGCTTTTGGGACGCCACCTCTGGTTCAGTACAAAGGGACTCAATCTAATTCATTGCAAAACTAAAAATAAAATCTGCTGAGTCACCAAAAGAAACAAAGCCATTTCTTTTATCTGCATGGTATCAAAAGCTGCTAAAATAAGAATGAGACTGTCATTGGGAACTTTATTATGTATCTAAGTAGATAAAATGCTGTTTATTATAAAGCGGCAGTGCATAACAATGCCAACTTCTCTCACATGCTTAGTTAGAGCAGTCCTCTAAAATCCAAGGACTTAAAGTTAGTGCAGGGAAGTGCGAACTCAGCATTGCCTAGAGGCTTATGGGAAATGCAAATTCTTGGATTCCATTCCAGACCTCCTGATTCAGAGCATGCAGTGAACAAGATTGCTAGGTGATCGCATTACACATTAAAGTCTGAAAAACATTGCCCTCGAAGGTAACCTGGGTTGGCAAAGGGAAAACCAGAGTTTGACTACAAATCCCCATGGAAGAGAAAAATGGGGTGTTGACCCCAGTGGTGTCAACTGAGCTGCAAAGGCACACTTTTTAAAAATAATTTTTATTGAATGTATTGGGGTGATATTAACATTATATTTCAGGGGTACAGTTCTATAATACATCATCTGTACATCGTATTGTGTGTTCACCACCCGAAGTCAAGCATCCTTCCATCACCATTTATTCCCCCCTTACCCTCTCCTACCTCCCCCTCCCCCTTTTATTCATCATACTATTGTCTGTGTCTATGAGTTTTCTTTTTTTTCTTAATCCTTTCAGCTTTTCCCCCAACCCTCCACCCGCACACATTTCTAATGCAGGAGATGGCTGATAGCATTTGATCCAACTTGTATCCCTGTTATCAGGCACCCACACTTGTCTGAATCTGCTGTTCTCAGATAAAGTTAGCATTTTTGAAATGAGTAGCTATATCAGTCTATTTCTCCTCAAATAACCACCTTAGGTTTATTCTCTGTCTGTGGAAGAAGGTACATGAGTCGGCACACTCCACCTTGACTTCAGAATGTATTCATTCTTTTTTAAATTCAAAGACAAACAGAGATGTTCATTTTTGGACTACATTGAGTTTAAGAGTAAATATCAATAGTAAAGAAGTGGCTCAGGTTAAAATGGGTTTCCTGGCGAAATTCCTTTCCATAGCTGTGCTTTCTGAAACTGGCTTCAGCTTTCAGTCTTTAGTTTCTCTCTTGATTATTTGAAATGCAAATATAAGTAGTACTTTCTTTTGCATTTGAAAACCTATAATTTGAAACTTTTTACCTTTCAAAACAATACCTTAGGGGGAAGGATTTTGGTTGCTTAACTGTAGATCAGTTCTCCCAGTGGTTAACAGATAACACCTGCAGCAGAAGCCCATCAGAAGGGTCCTTCATTCTCCCCCTATGCTTTCTTAGTCTTGATGAGTTGGTCTAAACATGCCCCATATGTGTCTTTGGGGGGCTATGGACCTAGAGCTCTGTGGACTCTGGACAGAAGAAAATTTTCATGAGTTATACCACAGTCCACCTACCTTTTCTGGAAAACTGTAACAATGGCAAAATGATTGTACCTGTAATATACTTAGATGCAACAAGAGAAGCCATTGTTCATATCAATTAAAAAGTTAAAAATTAGTGTTAAGATTAATGTATTTTTTTTACTATATTTTTTTATTGATTTCAGAGAGAGGAGGGAGAGGGAGTCAACCAATGAGGCTCTCTGGGTGGGCAGTGGATGTATTATTAGATATTTTATTTAGTTGTTATTATAACAAACAGACTTAAGCCAGCACAGTTTTATAAAGTATTACAATTTTTAATCAACACAACGTAATAGACTAGGCTTTAATTTTCCCATGGACCTAATTCTTAACCTTAGACATCGTTACTCCTAAATGCTTATAAATAGGATATGTCTGCTCATTTAAAACTAATTTAATTGAATCCACAAGGTTTAACAGATTTGTGGGTAGAGTTTAGGGAGATCATTTGTATTTTTGCTTTTTAGCAACATACTGTACTATATTTAAGACAGAAGTAGAATAAGTCCAAAAGGTGAAAAATGAGGATTTATTCATTTGGGCTCTATGCAGAATGGGAATTCTCCCCACATTTCTGGTCTAAGGAATCTTTGTCCTGACTCACAGCTCTTGCTTGGTAGCACTGATTCCTGGGGTTTAGCAGCTTGTTTATGGAGTGGGGATGGGGAGTGGGGATGGGGAGTTGCGCTAGAATAGCCTAGGGCAGTGGTCAGCAAACTGCAGCTCGCGAGCCACATGCGGCTCTCTGGCCCCTTGAGTGTGGCTCTTCCTAAGCCTTAGGAGGACCCTAATTAAGTTAATAACAATGTACCTACCTATATAGTTTAAGTTTAAAAAATTTGGCTCTCAAGAGAAATTTCAATCTGTACTGTTGATATTTGGCTCTGTTGACTAATGAGTTTGCCTGCCACTGGGCTATGGTCAGAGGAAATGGTGGGAGGGAAGACCAACTGGAAGTTACTGACGTCTCTGCAATAAATACTGACATCTTAAGTGGAAGTAGAGAGAAAAAGATGGGCATAAGAAGAATTTCAGGGTCCTAAGAGGCTTGGTTTGCAACTCATGGCAAGTGGAGGAAGAGAAGGGAAGAGGGAGCCACCAGGATGATTCAAAGATCTGAAGGCAGCCGTGGTGACTTTCAGAGAATTGAGGCACAGAAGAGGAGGCAGCAGCTTTGAGGAGACAGAAGGAGGTTCCCAGGCTCGGGAAGGACCCATTTGGAAAAGTTCATCGTGCAGTTAAATTCCAGCACCTCACTGAAAATATAGCAACTGCAGATTTACATTTAGGAGTCAGCCACATGGAGACTAGTTGGAGTCAGGTTCTCTTAGTGCAGCGGTTCTCAAGCTTCTGGCCCTTTAAATCCAGTTCCTCATGTTGTGACCCAACCATAAAATTATTTTCGTGGCTACTTCCTAACTGTAATGTTGCTACTGTTATGAATCGGTATGTAAATATCTGATATGCAGGATGGTCTTAGGCGACCCCTGTGAAAGGGTCATTCGACCGCCAAAGGGGTGGCGACCCACAGGTTGACAACCACTGCCTTAGCGGATAATGACAGATTAAAATATTTTATTGAAAAATATTTATGAATCACCTACTGAACTTTAGAGTTGGCGCAAGTGCTGTTGGCTATCTCTCTAGTTCAATCCTAGGCAAAAAGGGTTTAAAACGAGATACAATAAGCTGTGGATGCATAAAGGACTACCTAACGAATGCCTTTCATGTGGGCCCCGTTTTTAATGGACCTCCAGTGGTGTCACATTTATCAGGCTAAAATCTGCAGCCAGAGGTATTAGGGAGTGTAGGTTTACGGACACAATTCATTGCACGTGAAGTTGACCATAACACATGGCTATTTTCATTCTGACATCACTAGCAACAGGACTGAAATGCACTTGCATCTTACCAGAAACATCAAATAAATTCCCATCGCATTGATAGTCATACATATTTTATCTGGGAAAAGAGATTTCTTGTGAGCCTAGCATATTTTGATATATGCATATTCTGTGTATTTATAAACATAAATACCGAGGAACTAGGAGATAGGATACAGGGGACCAGTTTCTAATGTTATGGGTGTATATTTAGGGAACTTCAACATCAGTTCTAAAGAACCAACTAAAATATTGAACACACAATAATTTGAAAAAAATCAAAGAAAAATTTGGTGAAGCAATGATTAGTAGGCAACTCCTTTCAAATGAGTTGTCTTCTCGTATGTTTGAGTAGGTCAGGATTTTAACCCAATGACAGTTTGTAAGTAGACAAATCACCAAGGACCCCTCACCCTCATGGCTCCGTTCTCCTTCTGTACATTCCTGCTTATCAGGTTAAGATTGGACCCTGGATTCTTTCTAAAGCCGTTCTGACTTGGCGTGTCCAGAGTTCTTTCGGGTTTGGAGATGTGCAGGGGTTGTCACGTAGATGAACTGCTTCCCTTGGATGGTACATCACACTTCTGTATGAATTGATGCAGCCATAACTCACAGGCTATAACCCAGGTTAAAACCATGCCAGGTGGGACGCAAAGAGCATTTCAGACGCCCTCATAGGAGGTATGACTTCTGCCCAATGGCAGCCCATATATAAATATTACAGGTTTATATTTTCAAGGCATAAGGCCTTACTGTAAGAACGCTTTTATGGTTATAATTTATTTTTAAATAGTTTTTGAGTTAGTGAGGTGCCCTGTGCACCCATGAATTTCAAGGAAGCCCCAGACCAATCAGACTCACTCACTGTTGGGCTGGAAAATGAAGGCCAGGCAACTTATGCCCATCTGGAAAATGCTAGAAGGCAAAGGAACTTTCCATGGAAGGACATCGAGGGGAAGAGTCAACTTTTCTACCTTAGCTTGCGTGGCTGAACGAGAGGACACAATTTTAGATGGTAGCTGATTTTTTTAGATTAGTTCTCTATTTGGTTCAGTAGATGGAACACTTGTCTTCCACTTTGTATTATGTAGGCAAGGTACGACTGGTGGTCGGAGTGTCGTCCTGTACATCAAAAGGTTGCAGGTTTGATCCCCAGTCGGGGCTCATATGGGAGGGAAGCAACAGATCCAGGTTCCTCACCCTCTCTCTCCCTTCCTCTTTCTCTAAAAAGTCAATAAAACATATTCTCTGGTGAGGATCAGGGGGAAAAAAGTTACCTGAGAGCAGGAGAGGGTGTGAGGTAGGGAAGAAACAGGCTCATACATTTCCTAACACACATCCTCTAAAGATGGTGAACAGACTGCATATTGTTAGATGTGCAATCTTTTGAGTTTGTTGTATTAGTGACACCTAGTCTTCCACTTAGAGCTGTTGTGTTATAAATTTCATTGGCAAGAAATTGAGCCCATTTTGAGTGATATGCGCATTACTGCTCAGTTTACTGTATTGAAGACCTGGTAAGTTCTCAAAATAAATGATTTCATCCACTTGGCCATGAAAACCATGATATAGTTTCCTAAATGAGGCCTGCATGAGGCAAATTTTTTCAAATATAGAATTTCTTTGTTTCTAAGAGTTTTTAAAGAAGCATGCAAGGATGTTAAGCAGAATATTGGATTAAAATATTCTACTGGGAGCAATATGGGTCATATAAACAATAGGCTCTAATATAGCAAATATTTTTAAAGCACTTACACTTTATAGTCTCTTGGTTATGAAAGTACGTGCTAACGTTAAAATATTTAGAATATCTAGGAAAAAAATTGAAAACACAAATTAAAAATCACTTGAAGTCTTCCAATCCAATGAACTACTTTTTACCATTTTGGTTTGTATTCTCCCAATCACTTTTCAAGCATTTAAAACAGAACAGTGGCCATTAAGGGTTTTACTTTTCTCCTAACATATTAAGTTCCCATTTATATATTGTTATATTATGAATGTAGCTATAGGTTCTAAGCCTTACCCAAGGATATGTTTTTATTGATTTGGGGGGGTTTTTTTAGAGAAAGAGGAAGGGAGATGGAGACGGAGAAGGAGGGAGGGAGGGAGAGACAGACAGACAGACAGACAGACATGGATCGGTTGCTTCCCTCCCATACACACCCTGACCAGGATTGAACCCCCAACCTTTAGGTGTACAGGACGACGCTCCAACCACCAGTTGACTTTTATGATATGTTTGTATCTTGTCTACATAATACAAAGTGGAAAACGTGATTTAGAAATGTTGACCCAGGTGTCACTTTCTGGCTTTAGTTTTCTGATCTCATCGCCTCCTGTGAGTTCCCAGACCTCAAATAATTGGCTCAGCATCTTCCTGGTCAACCCCACTTTGCATCTTTGAAACATATTTTGAACATAACCTCATATAATCCCCCCTCACTACCACCCACCGGTAATTGAGAGGAGAAATATATAGACTCAGTGCTTAGTGCTGCAAAGAAGACAGATCCTGCCCTAGCTGGTGTGGCTCAGTGGATAGAGAAGCGGCCTGCAGACTAAAGGGTCCCAGGTTCGATTCCAGTCAAGGGCACATGCCTGGGTTGCAGGCTCGATCCCCAGTAGGGGGTGTGCAGGAGGCAGCCGATCAATGATTCTCTCTCATCGTTGATGTTTCTATCTCTCTCTCTCTCCCTTCCTCTGTGAAATCAATAAAAATATATTTTTAAAAAAGACAGATCCTCCCGTTGGCAGTGTGTAACAGAGGACTGCACTCTTACCTGCCTGGGAAGCCACAGGGAATTAGATTGTCCTCCATTTTAATGCATATTAAGACCACTGATGAAGTTAGTTCTCATTTTCCCTTCCTTCACCTCAAAATACATGTCAATGAATATGAAAATATTCCTATGATTTAACTTACTTGTTTTCATTGCAACCTTACTATTTGCCTTTCTTTTTTTTTTTAATCATCCCTAACCCACCCAACACTGCAGCAAAAATGCCTGGGTTCCATTTCTTTTACACCCCTTCTTGCTGAATTATTCCTAGGTTTGAGTTTTAAAAATACGCTAGCAGACAGCTCAAGTTGGGGACATAAACACGTTTAATTCATTTGTCACTAGGCCACGCGACACCGTGTCCCTTTAACTCGGCAGCCCCGCAGTAGGCTAGCAGAAGCCCCTCTTGGCTGCGTGGGTTAGTTAAGATGTATCTGGCTGTTTTGCACTATCTTTAGTATGCAGGGAGCAGAGAGATGGAGATAAAAGGCGAAATGTCTATCTTTGAGTCCTCCGCAATCCCAAGTAAGTTATCAACCCGCTAACATGCATGTCTGAATAGGCTCCTTTGGCAACAGTGAGATGTTATCTGCCGTGACATGCGGATTCCTCCCTCATGTCAGGGCCGGGAAGTACTAAAGGATGAACACGCCAGGCAAATGAATGTGGCCACACCGCTGGGCACGGGAGCGCGTCATATGTCCCCCAGCTCCTTTAAGACAGTTCTTCAGCTGCATCCTCGATATACATATAAATGAGTGAGTCTGCAGAACGGCTGCAGAAGCCGCTCTTTCATCTCACGGAGTAGGCAAGGGGAAGACGCTCCGTTTAATGCTCAGGGGCTTGTTTTTCTCCTTCAACTTGGCCGTCCTCCTCCACAGCCAAACACAGACGCATGTAGGCGGAAGCCAGGCAGTTGTGCTGGGCGTGGAAGCAGACACTTGGCTGTGGCTTGACCCAGAGTGGACTCACCCACAGCGACAGCCCGCAGACTGCACACCTGATTAATTCATGACGACAGCCAGGCAATGAATAAATGGTGCTAGTAAAAATCCCAGCCTGGCGGAAGCTATATAAGCACGTTGCATCCCTATAGCCTTGGGAAGCTACATTGTATTTTCATTTTACAGAGGAGGAAACTGAGGCAGAGAGAGCAACAGCTAGGGAGCGGTGGGTTGGTACTCAAACACAACATTATGGCTCCAGAG
This sequence comes from Myotis nattereri, assembly GCF_964212035.1. NCBI lineage: Eukaryota > Metazoa > Chordata > Mammalia > Chiroptera > Vespertilionidae > Myotis > Myotis nattereri. The sequence goes on along the minus strand of NC_138097.1, from coordinate 12,913,314 downwards.
CCCAGGCCTGTTGTCCTCTGCTAGCCTGTCCCTACATTGTAACACATGCAGTATCGTCTTTCCTCACCATCACCCCATAGGAGGGTTTCGCTGTCCCCATACTTGAATGTGCAAACATCATGTAGCAGGACTCAAAGACCTGGCGATCCTGTGTAAATGAGCCAGCCACTGTTTTATTTCTTAGGGTGGAAATCAGATCACTTACTAACCTACGGCAAAACAATGTGTTTTTAAGAATTTAAAGACTATAGTGAACTTGGATGGATGTCTTTCTGGACAGCACGTGATACAGCGAGGTCTGTAGCCCTGGGATTTGAAAATGACAAAGGTATAAAACTTTAAGTCCTGGTAGTAAATGGCTCTAATCAATGTTCCTGATGTTACTTAGGGTCTGTATGTACCAGGACCATTCTAGGACTAAGTAATGCAACAATAAAAAATGAACCTTTATTTCAATGGGCATTGCCATGATTTAATTAAAAGTACGGTTCGAAGACTATCAATATTTATATTCAAATCAATATATATCTAGAGAAGGGAGATAGATTAGATGAAATTTATACAAAAAGAATAGTAATAGCTAATGGGGAGTCTGTAGTAGTATTTAATTAATCATAATATTATTCAAGAAGCAATTATTAAAACTTTCATCGTATATAAGGGATTCTACTAGGTGATATAATTAATACAAATTAAAATTTTTTAATGCCATCTCTTGAAGAGTTTTCACTCTAACTAGAAAAATGAAACGAAATGGTGGAGAAAAGTGTCAAAACATGAACATATCCATTCTGCACAAAAGTTCTGGAACACAAAGGGAAGCAGACGTTCAAAGGTGAGGTTAGTTCAGGAAGTACTCTTGAGTGAAGGAAGATGAACTGAATTTTGTGAAAACTGCACAAGCTGGAGAGAACGGAATAATGCCAGTGTCATAGAAAGGTCATGGACAAAGGTATAGAGATCCCAAACAATGTCAAGGGCTGGCAGTAAGGTTTGGTGTGGTGGACACATGAAACTACAGAACCAGTGAGTGTCATAAAAATAGGATAAATGATGCCAGGTTAAGGTTGGATAGGGTAAATGCCAAGGGTGGGGGAGCGCATTGGTATCAAACAAGTGAGAAGGAGCCAGTAGAGATGCCAGAGCAGCCGGTGTGACATGGCAGTGGGTTGGTGGGAAATGGTGGGAGGTTTGTCAGTGTCTTTTCTTGGATGGAGAGAGACCACTATTAGAAAGATTGAGCACCAACTTAACTGAAGTCACTCCGATCATCAAGCCAGAAAATAGTGCAAATTAAACTCAAACACAGGCCTATCTGCATCCACACTCACACACTCAAAATGGTTTCGCCGAAGACAAAATGGTTTCGCCGAAGACAAAATTCACCTCTCTCTCTCTCTCTCTCTCTCTCTCTCTCTCTCTCTCTCTCTCTCTCTCTTCTATATTTCCCATAGAAATATCTGGTCAGTGCTTTTCCTTCTATAAAAAAATGTGCCAGCACTCATCAGTTGGTGGATTACAAAATAAATTCCCATCGTCCCCATGTCCCCTTGCTTTCTCTTCCCCTTTTCTATTTGCATTGGCACGAGAACTTCTAGTTCCACTAAATGAGCCATTGGGGACCAGAAAATTAATCTATTTGAGCAGATGTATATAAACGTTGCTCAGAATAGAATCACAAAACAGCCCAGTGTTTACATAAGGTCCCTATAATTGATGACCTTTTATAGTTTTGTGTGAAGAACCCGAGGAGCGCACGAAGGAGCTACATGGGAAATATCAACATGATTAGAAATAGAGGCTCGTCTCTCGAATTCTAATTCTGTGGTGATGCACGGTGAACGTAGAAGAGAAAAGTAGCCACGGAATTGCTCCTCGGATCAATACATTCTGCGCCCCCTGAGCACCAAGATGGCTGATGCTGAGGCAATACTGTGCATTGCAAAAGTTGAATGTCACCTTTTTTAGCCGAGCACTTGTCTTAAGTTTGCCTTCAATGGTCTCATTCTATTTCTGTTCACAGTAATCATCTTCCCTGTGTGACATTTTCAAACTTCTGACTGGGATCTTTTGCACAAAACGAAGAATACTCCGTTTCAAAAAGCTCCTGGCTAAACATAACTCTTAACTTTATGGATCAGAGGATTTTCCTCAAGATTAAGACCTTTCATTTCGCAATAGTGCAGATTCTGTACTTCTTGACTAAGGTGGGGAGGAAGAGCCATCGTTTGGACGTGGGGTTCTTGACAGCAGTGGGTAGAGTTTTCCAGGGGAAAAATGTGCCACAGATTTCTCCAAACACAGGTGAGGCCTCTAAAGCAATAGCAAAATTCTTGAAAAAGTCAGTAACAACACTTTTGCTCAGCTGGCATGGCTCAGTGGTTGAGCTTTGACCTATGAACCAGGAGGTCACAGTTCAATTCCCAGTCAGGGTACATGCCCGGGTTGCAAGCTCAATCCCCAGGGTGGGGCATGCAAGAGGCAGCCAATCTATGATTCTCTCTCATCAATGATGTTTCTCCCTCTCCCTCTCCCTCTCTGAAAGGAATAAAAAAATATTATTTAAAAAAGTCAGTAGCATCTCTTAAAAACAGACTATCAGGAAGTAACTATCTGAAGGTTAAGTGTGTAGATCATTATAAATGACACTTAATTTTGAAGAATGAAAAGTAAAAAAACCCAACAAAACAAAACAACAACAAAAAAACACAAAATCTCTTTCCTTGGAGAGTCTAGTGCAGCCGTGGGCAAACTACGGCCCGCGGGCCGGATCTGGCCGGTTTGAAATGAATAAAACTAAAAAAAAAAAAAAAGACCGTACCCTTTTATGTAATGATGTTTACTTTGAATTTATATTAGTTCACACAAACACTCCATCCATGCTTTTGTTCCGGCCCTCCGGTCCAGTTTAAGAACCCATTGTGGCCCTCGAGTCAAAAAGTTTGCCCACCCCTGGTCTAGAGGGACAATAAAGGAAATTTTTCTGAAAAATAGAGAAAAAGGTAAAGGAAGAACAAATTCAATGGAGGATCTGAAAACCAGGCAATGGTCAGTGGGAGGTGACGAGAGTCTGACAGGTGTTTCTCAGCCCACGCCTGACAAGAACTTTAGGAAGAGTCCAAGGAATGACTTTGTTTACTGCCAAGAGTGATGCCAGAACAAGGATCGGTGGCTAATAAACACACTCCTGTGTATAGATGCACCACTTACTGTCCTAATACAGTGAGGAAGCTTGCCTACACAGACATCACAGCAGATACTCATTTACTAATTTATCCTTCAGTAGGACACTGTGAACCTCCTTTGGCAAGGCAAGGACTATTCCAGAAGATAGGGAAACGCATACGACAGTTTGGTGAGCAGGACTGAGAAACCACTCCCATTTTTCATACAGCTGGTCAGTGCCGTGTAGAACACGGGCATTGTGGGAACACAGGGACCTCCAGTCAAGCTCAGAGGCCAATCTGCCTTTGCTCGTATAGAAGCATGGGCATTATTAGCTATTGGGCGAGGGGGACAGTGAGAAGAGGACCTCAACGGACTCTCCATCTTGGGAGGAAAAACTATGGAATGAAATGAAAAGGGTGTATGATTCCAGGTAGCCACTGAAGAGCCCTGTTATTTCACATTTGTGACATCTATATATATAAAAGCCTAATATGCAAAGTGTCCCCTTGGAATTCGACTGACCGGAAATTCGATTGCTCGCTATGACATGCGCTGACCATCAGGGGGTGGCGCGGAACAACGGAAGGCCCCAGCGGCAGATACTAGGGACCCTACCTGTGCATGAATTTTGTGCACTGGGCCTCTAGTTTATTAATAAAAAGGTATATTTGTTCATTATAGATGATTGAGAAATGAATTAAAACATTAAAATAAAGCTGCATTTTAATCCAACCACCCCATTTATTACTAATATTGTATACTTTCTTCAGTCCATTTTTCTGAACCATACCTAATACTGCACTCTACATTTCTAAGCCTGTATACTGTTAAATATTCTTAGAAAGCTTTTCTAGTTCCTAAGCAATGCCCCCCCCCATGTTTTCCATAATTTCACTGGCAGCAACCATGTGATTTTTCAAGTCTGTGTGTGGGATGCAGATGCCCCCAGAATGAAAGATGTGCTGAGTAATTCCGGAGACAACCTCGTGGATAGATCAGAAGGCATTTGTTTTTGTGAATCCCGCGCTATCTTATCACTGTACACTTTATCTCTCCAAATAGACAGTAGTGTCTTCGTGAGCTGGGATCATCTCTTAGACCATTTGCATTTTCTATGACACTAGAGTGCCGGGCATATAGTCAGTGTCAAACGATACTTGATAGATGGGTCTGGGAGGTCTCAGACTCGGGTAAGAATTTAATCACACACCCTTGGCCTCACATGCTCAGGGCTCGGCACTCCATTTAACTGGCCACAGAAGAATAGGGGCTGAGCCAGAGCCACCTGGACCTCCGCCCCTGAAATCCCGAGACCCGCCTGGTGTAAACCTTTTAGACTGTCTCCATGTTGGAGCCATAAATTACCTAATTCTTCTTAACACCAATTACCATGATTTGATCTCTGAGACGCTTGCATTAGTTGACCCCAGACTTCAGTGAGCTCATATCTGAACCTGAGTTATGGTTCTTCTCTTTGATTTCTTTTAATTTTCCGAAGGTAAAGGGACCCCGAGGGTGGCCTTCCTCGGAGGTGACAGTATGATGTAATGACTCTCGGGTCAACATGTCATGAGTCATCTTCCAGAAAGTGATAACCCTCTTGTCCACCACTCCATCCTCGGATGCCGCGGTTAGATTCCATCTGGCCAAATGGAAAGTGGCCAGCCAGGCTGCCGTCGGTGCTCACACCGTCCTCACAGAGCACTCCGGCTGCCCAATAAATCGCAAATCAGCAGCAAAACCCCACGCCGTGCTCTCGGCGGAATCAGTTCCTGGGACAGTTACGATTTGTTTGGTATATTCCTCAGTTTTCTGCTTAAAAAAAAAAAGAATTAGCAGCCTTTCCCCCCCCCTTTCCCTCCTCCACTCCCTTAGGGCCTCAGCTTGTGTCTGTGCGTGAGTCCTAGGGTCCTAGGTGTCAAATGTCAGGCCTTGTACTGAGCTGTCAGAGAGAAGAATGGGCTGAGATGATTGATGACTGGGAGGCCTGAAACCCAAACCTCCACTGCAAATGCTTCTTTTACAAAAAAGCTGGGGCTACCCACAGTGCCTATATTCAAGGTCACTTCGCATGCCATTACACCCACCGCTCTGGGCTCCCAACAAGCCCGGCCATTCACACAGGGGCTGACTTCCCTCTTCCCTGCCCAGCTCCCCCCTCTCCCTCCCATCCCTCCTCTGCTCCCTCGCAAACTCTGGCCCAAATGTGGGAATGCTTAATCCCAGGCAACTGAAAAAAAAGATAAATGAAAAGATAGGGTGTTTCTGTTTTGTTGTGTTGTGTCTTGTTTGTCTTCAGGCTACATTTGCTCTGAGAAGCCACGGACTGGAGCTTCCTGGAGCACAAGTCAGATGACAAGATTATTAATGGGAGCAGGGCAATGTCATATCTGATTTCATGCATATTCATGAAGGGAGCCACACAGCTGGGACCATGCGCTGTGGAGAAGGAAAATAAAGAGTTGTCTACCCCCCACCCCAGGCATGAAGAATGGCATTGTGGAGATGAGCCTGCCTGGAAAAAGTTTAAGAGACTGTATCTTTTATTTTGAAAAGAGGGAGATAGAATTGGCAGAAGCAACAAAGGGCAACACAGCAAGCTTTGGCTGCTAGGGCTGAGCTCCGTAGCTCAATTCTGACGTAGACCCCCTGACCTAAAATCACCTACCTGACGCTCTCCTAATCAGACTATGCAGAGGGATATCCTTTGCAAAGGATATCAACAAAAGAAGTAAGTGTACTGAGAAAAATAAAAATGGGAGGGAAAAAGTAGAAGAAGAAAGAAAAGAAGAAATCAGTGAACAGGATAAAGATTTTTAATGGCCATTAAAACATGGCATCGTCTTCTGATAAACAATAAATAATAATTAGTTATGAATGAAACAATCCTACATAATAAAAGCCTAATATGCAAATTGACCGGATGGTGGAGCAACCAGTCGCTATGATGCGCACTGACCGCCAGGGGGCAGAGGCTTAACGAAGGAGCTACCCCAGCCTGCAGGCCCCAGGCCAGCTAAGGTGGGTGCCAGTGGGGGCCCTTCCCCCCCCCATCACCCCGCTGGTCATCCTGCAGAGGGAGGCGACCGGCGGCAGCGGTGGGGTCAGGGCTGGTGAGCGGGCAGCGCCAGGTTGGCCAAGGCGAATGCCAGCGGGCCCCTCCGCCCCGATCGCCCTAGTGGTCACCCCACAGACCGGCCCTGATCGCCAGCCAGGCCTAGCGAAACCTACCTGTGCACGATTTTGTGCACCGGGCCTCTAGTGTAAATCTAAGAGGGTTGAACCTACCTTGGTTACTAGGACCAGGATCAGATAGCATTCCCGTCCCAATAAAAGAATTGCAGGAAAGCATCTGGGATCTTAACTCCACAGCACAGACACATGGAGAAGCTGCTGCCTGCCGTGTCACAGTGCCTCTCTGGAAGCCCCACTCATAGCTGACTTACTGGGCAGGTCCTGGGGATTTCCAGTCCTCCTTAGTCGTTGGAGCAGGCCTGTTTCAGGAAGTAGTTACTCCAGACATCTTGGATCACTGGAGGCATCTTGCTATCGTTTATACATAATCTTATTCGATGAATAAAACTTTACAGAACCCCTGATCAATTTTCTTGCTGCTTATTAACTTCTTTTTTAACATCAGGGTTCTAGGCTTCTGTTCTTTAACCAGTAGTTTAATTTAGACATAAAGGAAATAAGCTTAAGGATTGAAAAATAATTCATCTGACCACTGTGATCACAGAAGCATCCCAGGGCATCCTTCTGAGTGGTGGGTTGTGAGTGACAGCTCAGGGCAGGGCTGTCTGAGCCCCATCAATGCTGGATGTGCTTTCACCTTCAAGTCACCTTGGGAGGCCCCGTTTTGAAGAGGAAATGTTTTGATAGTTGAGTTATTGATTGAAAGTGGAAATTAAGCAGACCCCTTACTGCCTTTAAAGACAGGAAGTGTAGGGGGCTTTTGGACCCCTGGGATAAGCTGCTGAAGATGGAGGGGAGCCATGAAAGGGTTTTCCACCACGATTAGGCCTGGTCAGATTTGCCTCAGTGTGGGGAAGGAAGGAGAGGTTGGGTGGGTGGCGGGAGGTGCGGATTGGAAGTGGGAGGAAGCGATGAGGGATTATTGCAGCAATCTGAGGACCAGATGGCAATGGCCTGAACTGGGACACGAACAGTTAAGATTTGGAGAACTGGACCAATTCTAAACATTACAAGGAGGAACATCTGTATCTTCAGTAATTGCTCACTTGTGGAGGACATGGGTGGCGAAGAGGACAGATGATGGGAAGCTCTGGTTAGGGGCACAGATGGGACCATGATGCTACTCTCTGAAGTAAAGAAGACAGGATGAGTCTAGCCAGCGTGGCTCAGTGGTTGAGCATAGACCTATGACTCAGGAGGTTGTGGTTCAATTCCTGGTCAGGGCACATGCCTGGGTTGTGGGCTCCATCCCGTGTGGGCGTGCAGGAGGCAGCTGATCAATGATTCTCTCTCATCATTGATGTTTCTATCTCTCTCCCTCTCCCTTCCTCTCTGAAATCAGTAATTACACACACACACACACACAGGATATTAAAAGATAGGATGAGGAATAAGTTTGTGTGGAGAAAGATGATTGCAGTTTAAGATATTTTCAGTTTGGCATATTTGTAAATAATTTAAGAAGTAATGTCTCCTAAGGATACTTTATTCAGAAGTCTAGAGAGAATATTGGTTGTAATGGGGCTGGAAAACTTTGGGTAGAATCTTGTGAAATGCTCCCATGTAGGGGACTAACTCATTAACAGCTGGTTACCACTCTCCTAACATAATACTCCCTCTTTAATATCAATTTAGGGGTTACGACTTAAAAGGTACCTTCTGTTCGCATGTGGAATATATGTTCATTACCTATCCCAAACAATTACAAAACCATTAGGATTAGAACAAACTTTAAAATTTCCATTTCTTGTACCTTACTGCATCTCCTGAAATAAGATCCTTGAACTAGCCCTTTTAAAAATAAAGATCCCATTGTAAATTCTGACTCATTATTCCAGATTTCTTTGGTTAATAAAAATTAGCTAAAATGAGAGCCAGAACAGAACTTGGTGGTAAGACTAAACAGCAACGCCGAAACTGGTTTGGCTCAGTGGATAGAGCGTCAGCCTGTGGACTGAAAGGTCCCAGGTTCGATTCCGGTCAAGGGCATGTACCTGGGTTGCAGGCACATCCCCAGTGGGAGATGTGCAGGAGGCAGCTGATCGATGTTTCTCTCTCATCGATGTTTCTAACTCTCTACCTCTCTCCCTTCTTCTCTGTGAAAAATCAATAAAATATATTAAAAAAAAAAAGACTAAACAGCAAGAATCAGTGATGTCTGACATTTTGGGGCCCACTCAAATGCAAGCTGATGATAGTACCAAATATAAAATCCTTTGTTAATTACCTGCATTTAGCCTACTGCATCATTTCTGCAACCAGTCGAGTAGTGGATAATATTTTTTATATGCATATATTTTTTTTTTCTTAATTTCAGAGAAGAAGGGAGAGGGAGAGAGAGAGATAGAAACATCAGTGATGGGAAATAATCATTTTATCAGCTGCCCCCTGCACGCCCCCTAATGGGGATCGAGCCCACAACCCAGGCATGTGCCCTGACCAGGAATCGAACCATGACCTCCTGGCTCAGAGATTGACGCTCAACCACTGAGCCACGCCAGCTGGGCAAGTACTGGATAATTTAAAGCCCTAAAAAAAATGCCATTTTTTCTCACGCCGATAAAGCAAAGAAAAATCCTCCAGTAGAGATTGTAACGGTGTGAAGAACATGACAGGGGAATGGGGACAGAGCCCATCGCATGTTAATGACTTTCAGCATTCTCCCCGTGTCAAGTCATCAGCATTTTTATTGCCCCTCTTCCTCAGCATACACTATTAGAATTTATTGAGCCAATCTGTCTCCATCACCTGTGATATAATATATTTTATTCAATAAGATACGGAATAATATTTATCTTTCAACTCCAATGACTGGCTTTCGGGACAATAACTGCTTATCAGCCAAGCATTACAAGAGCGGGAGCAGTTGTACATTTTAATATCCGACCCGAAGGTTGTCATTTTAGTATCTGTAACTTGGTACGAAGAAGGGCAAGGCTTTCAGAAGTCACTCCGATTCAGTACTTACGGCAAATGATAGTATCAAATTGTGTATAAAGTTCTAGCCTAGTGAAGCATTTTGCAAGAAGGAAGGAAAAGAGACTCGGAAGTTCACCCTATGAGGCTTTTGCACTGGGTTCTCTCTACCAGAGATGAGAATCAAGCTCAGCACCAAACTTATTCATCTCCTAAGAAATATGGAAATAGAGACTAGGTGTTTTTTAAATGCCTCAAGTCTCCCTCAGATGCCCGGCTGGCATGGCTCAGTGGTTGAGCATCAACCTATGAACCAGGAGGTCATAGTTCGATTCCAAGTCAGCACATGCCTGGGTTGCAGGCTCGATCCCCAGTAGGGGGCGTGCAGGAGGCAGCCAATCAGTGATTCTCTCTCATCATTGATGTTTCTATCTCTCTCCCCCTCTCCCTTCCTCTCAGAAATTAAAAAAAAAAAAATGCCCTCATAGAAGTGACTGTGTGATTTATGTCCTCCCGTCATCCATCAAAACCTGGGTGCATTCCAGGGCTGGCCACTGGGCCTCCGGTTTGCCATGTCCTTGATGTACTTGACATTCCACAGTGCCCCTTTGGAAGGAGAGTTGCATTGTGGGTGGCCACTTGGTTCTATGGAGGGAGGTGTATAGCTCTTAGCAATCATGCAATACAATTAGCCAAGTCCTCCAGTTTCTTCACGTTGGCCTCTTTTGCTTACCTCGGGTAATTTTGAAAAAGAAAGAATCAACTATTTTATTCCCCATCTGTTCTTCGATAAACGTTTCTTTCATATTTGCTGCTTTCCAGTTTTTTCCCTTGAAACCCTATGTCAGCGCGTTGACAAAGGGTTGTCACAGCACTGATGTGATGGAGCTGGTATTTGTGGTGTCACCTCAGACTCAAGGGGTCCAGACTCCTGCTGCTAAAAAGCCCTAACTCATCTGCTGTGGGCTTTCTCCGCAGGAAGTCCCCTCTCCCAGCCAGAGCGCACAGAGCCGCACACGAGCCACTTCCTGTCAGGCAGTTTATTGCTTGATTGTGTCAACTGCTGCCAACTGCACGGTGGGTCAGGCAGCAGGTAAAAGCCAAAGATGCGCGCCTTCCAACAAGCACATGTCATCTCAGCACGTGCCATTTAATACCACGCATGCCCAGTGCAGCCCCCATCGTCACTGCCATTTCTTCACCTTCACCTGAACTCTCCTTACAATAATACTCAGTCGAAGTCAACTTTCTCTGCCAAAACCACGCACCTCTTCATTCATTCTTTACTACGTAGTAGAAGTGAAAAAATGTAGATGCTGAATCATCCAATTTGAATTCAAATCCCAGTCGAGCTACTTCCTAGCCGTTTGATCTTAAATAAACTCCGTTCTCCGAGCTGCCGCCCCTTTGTCATTAACGCGGCCTGTAAGGGGCTCTGATAAAGATAAATGAAATAATATATGGAAAGGGACGGCCCCAGGTTCTGACTCACAGTAGGTGCACTTGCTTCCCTGAAGACCAAAAAAACACTAAACTTTTAGGTTATATTATCCTCTCAGAAGAACACACTAGAATGTTGCTTGTTGCTTCATTTATTTACTTATTATGGCACAGGAAGGGGGAACCAGGAAGGAGGAAGTGTGGTTAGCAGAGATCACGCATTCACCCCGTTGGGAATGGCTCTGCGTGTGTGATTTGTGTATCCGACTTCTCTCCCCTTAGAGTCCCCGTTTTAAAGGCCCGTCCTTTCTTTACTTTGGCATCACACGAGACAGTAACAGTGGGATTCAAAGGAGTGTATCTGGTTTAAGATTTGTCTCCAGGCTCCAGGGAAGCCAGAAGGAGGTGTTATATTCCCAGCTTAGCGGGGGAGCTCTTGGCACAGGAACCTCAGCCCCAAAGCCTTGGCTGTCCTCCACCGACTGGAGGTTGCTTTGTTGTGTGTGTATATTTGCGTGTTGGTGGTGGGGGTGGGAAGAGCAGGGAAAGTGAATGAAGCAGGGACATCTTGAATTTTGTGTACAGGCTGCCAACCTTGGCAGGTCTCGCTTTGGTCAAGTTCATCAGTCCTAAGGCACTTGGGTTTTCTGTAGAGAGGAGAGGGTGACATATTTTTCTGGGAAGCCAAATGAGGAAATAAAAATAAGGTATAACCACGCCATTTTGGCTCAGTGGTTGAGCATGGACCTATGAAATAGGAGGTTACAGTTTGATTTCTGGTCAGGGCACATGCCCGGGTTGTTGGCTCAATCCCCACTAGGGGACGTGCAGGAGGCAGCCAATCCATGATTCTCTCTCATTGTTGATGTTTCTATCTCTCTCTTTGTCTCTGAAATCAATAAAAATGTGTTTTTAAAAAAGAGAGAAACTAGTTAACACGTATGACGTTGTCACTGGTGAAGAGGAGATCCAAAAAGACCCCTTATTTAATTTCTCAAATGCACATTAGCCATCACTGGGTCAAACACATCTCCAAGGTGTCTCCTAACACAAACTTCAGGAGGCCGTGTACTCCTGGACTGACACCCACCTGCTAATAGGCGTCTGGTAAATCTATTTTCTGCTACCTCTGTTAATACATCTTAGTAAAGCATGAATTATAAAGAAATGCGATGTCTTAGCTAAAAGAAATCAATAATGTGTTTAAACACAAACTCATTAGTATTAAAGATTATTCCCATTTTTCATTATGTTGAGAAAGAAAGAAAATGATCATCATATCAATGCTTGCCATTCATTGAACTGATATAATGTCAAATGCAGTGTCCACAAAATTAAAATGTCCCACACAAATCAGATATTATTTATTTATTTACTATTCCTTTTTCTTTCCCAGCCAGCTTTTCGCCTCCACACACAGTTCTTTCCAAAGATTATTTGAGACAGCTTATTAAAAAATGCACACGTTCACAAAGACAAAAATAGATAAAGAAATCAAAGAGGCATATGTCGAAGCATGGAACAGATTGACAAATCTCAGAGGGAAGGTAGGGTTGTGGGGCAGGAAGATATTAACCAGGGAACTTATACGCATACTAGAGGCCCGTTGCATGGATTCATGCACTGGTGGGGTATCCTCTGCCTGGCCTGTGCCCTCTCACAATCCAGGACCCCTCGGGGGATGTTGGAGAGCTGGTTTCGGCCTGATTCCTGCAGGCCAGGTTGAGGGACCTCACTGGTGCATGAATCTGTGCACTGGGCCTCTAGTATGCATATGAGATCTTTCGTTAATCTCTTCCCGCCCTCCGCCCTCCTCCCTTCCCCCTTCCCTCCGATATTCATCAGTCTGTTCCATGTTTCCATGCCTGTGGTTTCCGCTCATGCATTGATCGTCTGCCCCCTGCTGGTCAGTGCGCGTCACAGCTACCACCTGTCGGCTGGTTAGCCGGTCACTTAGGCTTTTATATATAGAGATATGCATAGGCCATGGACACAGACAGTAGTGTGGTGGAGGCCTGGGAAGGTGGGCGTGGGATAGAGGGGGTCACTAGGGGAAAAAAGAAAGGGGACATCTGTAATACTTTCAAGAATAAAGATAAATTTTTAAAAAATAGCAAGTCATATAAATAGTAAAAGGAACAATATAGCATGTTCTTTAACAGTGGTTGCTTTTCATCCTGTAACCTAAAAGTACTCTGTCTATATCAACTAAACGATACTCATATTGTATTTGCCCAGGTAATTCATTTTAGAGAAGATAAATATGCAACAAGATACCAAGTCATTTGAGGTTACTGTAGAAACAATAAATATTCTGGAAAATAGTTTTCCATCTTTTACGTCATTTTCACAAGCTCATGCGGGAATCATAATAGTCATTCTTAACAAGAAAATCTCCATGGGATATTGTCTGTGTGTGCTAGCCCAGTTTTATTCACCCGTTTACAATGTAGTCACGTGTATTTGTATGCTTCTGTTTTAGCATATGTAGATATATGTGTACTTGCTATGTGTGGACAAAGATATTCCCAGAAGGCAGCTGTGGATGGAGGCCAGGGCATTTCTTAGTGCTTGTGGTCTGCAAGCCCCTGGAGCCCCAAGACAAGTAGGTGAGTGGCCTTCTGCCAAGCAGGATCCCATCCCTGAGAGGCAGCTACTTATCCCCACCTGTGACTGTACCCCCAAGGTTATTGTAACAAGCATGGGAGCTCCCTACAGGTAAAGGTGGGAATCAGGCCGAAACCAGCTCTCCAACATCCCCCGAGGGGTCCTGGATTGTGAGAGGGCACAGACCAGGCAGAGGATACCCCACCAGTGCACGAATCCATGCACCGGGCCTCTAGTATGCATATAAGTTCCCTGGTTAATAGCCCATGTTGATCAGAGAGAGGAGCTGGAGGCATGGGGACCATGCTAATCCTTTTACAGGGGATACAAATCCATCAAGGGTCCCAATGCCATCTCATCCTATATAATAAAAGGCTAATATGCAAGTTGTCCCCTCCATGGGAAGTTCCACTGGGAGTTCGACCAGGGGGCAGGGCCAGCTGGCCAACTGCCTGTGGCCCCTCCCCCAGTCGGCCCTGCTCCCAATCAGCCTCCCATATCCCATAGGGGCAGGCTGACAGGCCAACCTCTCGTGTCCCCTCCCCCTCCCACCAGCCCCCTCCACCCTGAACCAACCCCATGCACGAATTCGTGCACCGGGCCTCTAGTCATCATATATAAGAACACCATACCAGAAGTCTCCCAGGAAAGCAAAATACAGTTTTTTATAAAGCACTAAAGTCTCAGTGGTAGTTTTGGCATTCTGCATAAATTTCACTTCAAATATTTATTACAGGGGATTGCTCTATTTTTCTTTTCCTGCTTGCTCTTTAAAGAAGGAAATGTTCATTGACAAACCATGGGTATAATATATGAAATCAAGATCGCCTACTGCCCAGGAAAAGCCAAACATCACTAAAAAGGATTAGTTTCTTTCACTGTCTAGAAATTTTTCATGGAAGACCTTGGCTGGCCTTTTGATATTAAAACTTCCTAACAAGTATTACACAGGAGTTTTAAATTAGAACTTTCTGTCACCGAGACAGTTATAAACTGTTAAATATGTCCTTTCTATGCTAAGCTCCTGTAAAGTATGCACATGGCCGTGGCCGAGACACCCTCCCTGACAAGTAGCAGGGTGAGATCACAGGGATGTTTGAAAGCTGCCTCCAGGTGGCCCCGCTAAGTGTGTATGCGTATGTGGGGAGTGTTCGCCTGTGCGCATGCGCCTGTGCCTGTGTGTTCAAAATAAGCCACATTTCTCTGCTTCTCAATCATATCATTCCCCCCAGTGACTCATCTTCGTGTCCTTGGAAGTGAGCGCAGTGTGTGGGCCATAGCGTGTGCTCAGTATGTGTTTCCCAATATGTAACTGCACTTGAGACTCATACTAGAAGCTCCCACAGTGAAAAACTTAATCAACTATGTTTCAGGCTTACTTTGAAATGATGAGCGTATCAATCTGTCTAAATATTAAATCAATCCAAACAGTGTTAGAGAGAGCAGGTAGGCAGGTTCTGAAACTTACGGGACGTCTTCTAACGCTAAGATCCCCTCCTATGGTTTTTCAAAAAGAGGAAAATGTAAGGATATTTGCATCCCTGACATTTAGTATCGCTTACTATGGGCTCTTGCTCTGAGCCAGGTCTGGACAGGTTCATGCATATCTCAGGAAGAGAGAATAAAAGTTGATGTCTGAGGGCTCAGAACTTTGATTGGAATGCCAAGGGCTGTATCCTTTTCGCAAACCCACTGCATCTCTCCCCTCCCCTTACTCTCCCACCCTCTTCCTTGCTTCATTACCTGCATCTGCTCTTGGGGTGGGGGCAGAGGGAGAGGAAATCCAGGAACGTGTCTCCTTCAAGGTGAAGGGCAGCAGGTCAGACTCTTCATTTAAGGGTGAGAATGGGACCAAGAGCCAGCCAAATCATTATACACAGAGATGACAGAACCTCAGCCAAAGTGCCAAGAGTCACTTGGATGTACTTAAGGACAAGAGTCTGGACTTGAAATGGGGAGGTGGTGAATGATGCCTTTTTCATTCACAATTGTATTTCTTTACAACAGTAAAAATGTGATAGAGTTGCACTGACTTATTTTAATGAGAGAAATAAATATAGAAGCAGTAATTTTAATTACATTTTTTCCTTCCATGATGTACTTGGTTTAATGAATGTAACACTGTTACCACTTACAACATTTTATAAACTGTTCTGACGTAGAACTCTGCATTCACCTTCTCTTTCTCTAGTGGGCTCATCATTAATCTGCATTATGCAGGGTTTTGCAACAGGAGAATCCTAATATCTTGTAAAAAGGAAAAGAAAGAAAGAAACCTAGGTTTCTGAAAGGAACTTGCTTATTCATAGGTGAATTTCTCGGGGCCATTATCGTTTTTATCTAATATGCACCATTCTGCACTGCTTGCCTCTAGCACCCATGCTTGTTAAGGAGTTGAAGAGGAGAGTCTGTTGATTCCAGGGCCTTTTGGAGTTCAAGGGCAAAGTGATTATTTCCTTAAAGGAAAAAGAGATCACGGACTCATCACAGTCCTGGAAGTTCAGCTCTTCTTTGCATCACTAATTAGAAGTCAGACCCAGTGCAGATCCGGAGGCTTTTATACACGCAGTCAGCCCTTTGCCCTGGGACCAATTACAGAAAAGTGTCTCTTACACGTTACTTTCTGGGACTATCTAGTGTTCGCATACACCATCATGTTTCACCACTCGACATGCTAAGGCCATGTAATCACACAGTTGGAGACCTAATGCAATGTTTGCTCTCAGTTTAACTACAAATACAACTGCATTTAGGCCTGTGGCTTCTCTGTAGCCTAGACATGAATGCATGTAAATATACATCCATGTAGTCATGTTTTAAAAATGACGCTATTGAATCAGTAAGTAATATGCTCTTTTCCGAAAACTATGTTCCTATGTCTAACTTTACCCACGGCAGCATTCTTTTTTCTTGCGAAATGAAAGCAACAGTTGAGGGTGTGTATAGAGAATTTGACTTGGATACCAGCAGGGATGAGCAGTCTTTTTCAGTGTGTTTCAGAGAACTTTGGGGGCACTGGTTATGTCCATCTACTGTTTAAAATGGCTTCATCTTGCCCTAGCCGGTTTGGCTCAGTGGATAGAGCATTGGCCTGCAGACCAAAGGGTTCCACGTTTGATTCCCGTCAAGGAAACGTACCTCAGTTGCAGGCTCCTCCCCGGCCCCAGCCCTGGCTGGGGCTCATGCAGGAGGCACCCCATGGATGTGCTTCTCTCACATCGGTATTTCTGTCTCTCCCTCTCTCTTCCACTCTCTCTAAAAATCAATGGGAAAATATCCTTGGTGAGGATTTTAAAAATAAATAAAATAAAATGGCTTAATTTTCCCAAAGGTGTTAATCTAGAGCAGTGGTTCTCAACCTGTGGGTCGCGACCCCTTTGGCGGTCGAACGACCCTTTCACAGGGGTCGCCTAAGACCATCCTGCATAGCAGATATTTACATTATGATTCATCACAGTAGCAACATTACGGTTATGAAGTAGCCATGAAAATAATTTTATGGTTGGGTCATAACATAAGGAACTGTATTTAAAGGGCCAGAAGGTTGAGAACCACTGATCTAGGGGAAAGAGAGAAGAAGGAGGGAGGGAGGGAGGGAGGGAGGAAGGGGGGGGGGGGAGGCGCCAAATTCCAAATGGCTTTACTGTTGAATCCCATCAAACTTTCAGAAAGGTTTATGCCTGTTCCACCTCCTCTCTTTCACCCAGGAGTAAAAGAGAAACTTATTTTCCAACTCTTTCCTTGAAGACAGTATAACCTCATTATTAAAATCTGACCATGAGTAAGTAAAATGACAGTACCTACATGTTAAAATTCTAGAAACCTGAATGCAGCAAAATATAAACATGATTAATCTTTTGGGTTAATTCAGGTATTCAAGGTCAGTTTAATATTTACAGCAATCATTATATTCACCACATTAATCAAATGAAAGAGAAAAAAAGTGTGCATCAAAGGGAGCATGCAGAGTGTCTGGAAACCTCTGAAACATGTACCAATAATAATGACATTGTGGTATATTAATACAGTATAGTACTATTCAGCTACAACAATGGACAAACTGTAGCTACATAGACACAAGAATAAGTTACACAAAGATAATATTAATCCAAAGAAACCAGACACAAAAGAATAAATGCCATTCGATTCCATTCACATCAAAGCCATAGAGTTTTGGATGCATGCTTAGGGGTATAAGGAGCAGCGAAGGTGATTATGTAAATGCCAGGGTTCTGATGACGTTTGGAAAGAGCTATAGGAGGTAGTAATTAAGATGGGGCAGCTCTAGGAGGCTGCTCAAGTTCTATTTCTTTTGTTGTTGTTGTTAAACCTCACCTGAGGATATTTTTCCATTGATTTTTTGAGAGCATGGAAGGGAGGGGGAGAGACACAGAGAGAAATATCGATGTGAGAAAGACACATTGATTGGTTGCCTCCCAGGCTGGGGGTTAAGCCTACAATCGAGGTACATGCCCTTGTCCAGAATTGAACCTGGGACCCTTCCGTCCGCAGGCCAATCTCTATCCACTGAACCAAACAGGCCAGTGCAAGTTCTATTTCTTGACGTGGGTTGGGGTTACATGGGTGTTCATTTTGCCATAAATCATTTACCTGCATATCTTTTTTAGTATAGCTTTCTGAACAATTTTGGGTTATATTTCATAGAAAGTTTTGACTGTTTATTTGTCTCTCACTAAGGAGAGATGTTGATTGAAATATCAAAGGTCTATGTCACAGATGGGGAAAAAAGGTATTAAAAGAATTGGTGTTCTAGTTATTCGTGTGAACAAATTCCAAACAGCCCTTCTTGGCCTTCCTTCTCAGTTTACCTACACCTCAAGCAAGGACTAAATCACCTTAGGGAAATACAGAAAGCAAAGCCTGTGCCCCATATGAAGCAAAATTCTTATTCAAGATCACGTTGAAATTCTGGGCATTTCACAATTTAGAAAACAAGGACCATAGCCATTGAAAAGACACCAAAAGCCTTGGCTCACGCCTTTCCTCTGAGAATCGTGCTTCTAACCTGAAGCAGAAACGTACAACCCCATCATCTCTAGTTAAATTATGATTGTGAATCAATGAGTGTATCAATTTAATTGTAAAAACAACACGAAAATCGCATGAATAAAGAAATCTGACTTCATTCTGATGTGCAAATACTGGATGAGGAACTGCACTTGTGAATAAGTTTGTCACTTTGGATCTATCAAACGAGGACACCTTTCAAGGGCAGAACCTGGGCATGACTTTTCTTGTCTTCTCTCTACAAAGCACCCATTGAAAGATGCCTGTTAACTCTGTGTACACTTCATTTTGAACAAGCTAAATGCCAGGTAAAGCTCAGGTAGGAAAAAACACTTCGGGAGAAATGAGGCAAGTCACAGTGGGAAGGGGAGGACAGAAAGGAGAGCAGGCCCCATCCTATGAGAGCTCTCAGGGAGAAGGAAAAAATATTGGCCCAAAGAGGTGCCGGACCACTGACCCAGCTGGCAATGGGGCCTGTAGAATTCCACTAGAAACCGGCACTTTGGGGACATACATTTAAGCCCTGCTTCACGGTGTAAAGTTCCTTTAAAAAGATAGGGGTGAGGGCGGTTGAAAGAAGCAAAGAAAGTAAAACGGGGCCTGAGGAAAGGAAAGCGGCGGGCAATCCAGGGAGGGACGCGGTTAGAGGGAGTTGCACGGCAGGGGGTTGGGACACACAGGAATAGAAATTGAGAGAGAGAAAATTATTTAGCCTAGGGCTAGATGTAACTCATTACACACACACACACACACACACACACACACACACACACACACACTGATTGCAGTGTTCAGTGTTTAGCATTTTTTTAAGTTGTCTTAATTCCAGTCAATATGTCTTGGTAGAGGGTGGGCATGCCTGGCATGTGTATGACACCGATCAATCAATATGGACCTCTTCTTTTCACCCTTCCTTTTAGGATCATAAAAATGCCACACTGACCAACTTTTATCAGCCCATAGAACTCCCCCGGCCCCAGTGGGTGGAAAGATGGTTGAAAAAGGCTCCTTGGGCCCAGCCGGTGTGGCTCAGTGGTTGAACGTTGACCTATGAACCAGGAGGAGGTCACGGTTTGATTCCTGGTCAGGGCACATGCCTGGGTTGTGGGCTCGATCCCCAGTAGGGAGCGTGCAGGAAGCACTGATCCATGATTCTCTCTCATCATGGATGTTTCTGTCTCTCCCTCTCTCTTCCTCTCTCTAAAAATTAATAAAAATATTTTAAAAAGAAAGAAAGGTGCTCCTTGGCAGGGAGATGTAATCGCACTAAAAATAGAATGAGGGCAGGAGCCACGGAGCAGCAGGTCAGCCCGTGTCAATGGCCGGCCCTGCAAACAGCCTGTCTCTTGAGCAGAGATTAGGGCCGCTCTCGGTCAAGGGGCAGCAGAGGGCACTCCAGGCCTCATCAGGTTAAGTTGTGGTCACTTTATCTCTTGTTGTTGACGCAAAGTCCCGAGGCCGTGGCCCAGGGTTTTCCTGCCCAAATGTGTTCACAAGCAGGTCAAGGACTTGCAGACAGATAACCATTAGCAAAACAACTTTGCTATTGACAACAGAGCAAAGAAAGGTGTGTTTGCAGATGAATTATCACTTGCTTCTTAAAGGGGAAAAAAGAAAAAAAAGCTGAGTCCCAGCCTTCTTCCCCATGAGTCTGCTGAGTTGAGGGAGACCTGATTCTTGCCTTTGCCCAGTTCCATTCACATCTTCCCAACTGCAGATGAATCAGGAGCAGAAGTTTCGAGACTTCCAGTAATATCTACAGCTATCCAGTTGGATCTTATTAAGATAAAGAAATTCCTTAATGCCCGCCTTAGGAAAAAATGGGATAAAATGCTGAAATAGCAAGAAAGGAGCCTTTGAGCTGGGGAAAGCGAAGTCGCAAAAAAAAGTGCTGCGATTTCCTGGTTTGCACCTGTGTCATGACCTCCTGGCTAAGGACATTTGGGGTGAAATCCTAAATTGATCAGGACTGAAGGCCCAGGAGGGAAATAATTTGAGAACGTGGAGGGAAGTGGGGGAAAAGGAAATCTTTTAAAACCAATCAACAAACAAACTAAAAGACTTGAATTAAGGCCCTGGCTGGTTTGGCTCAGTGGCTAGAGCGTCGGCCTGCCCACCGAAGGGTCCCGAGTTCGATTCTGGTCAAGGGCATGTACCCCAGTTGCAGGCTCCTCCCTGGCCCAGGCCCTGGTCAGGGCGCATGCAGGAGGCAACCAATCAATGTGTTTCTGTCACATCCATATTTCTCTCTGTCTTTCCCTCTCTCTCCCACTCTCTCTAAAAATCAATGGAAAAATATCCTCAGGTGAGGATTAAAAAAAAAAAAAAGACTTGAATTTAAGGTTATGAGAAACAACAGGAATGAGAAGCTTGGTTAATGAACAGCAGGAAGGCTGTGAGTGCCATGGCCCCTTGCAGCTTGCAGTGTGATGTAACTCTTGCATAGAAGCTTTGGGGCTAAAAAAAAAAAGAAAAAGAAAAAGAAAAAGAAAAGAAAGCTCCTTGTGTCATGGCTGCTCTTATGCTAAAGAAGGGAACTCGCATTTTCTCTAAAGGGGCAAAATGTGAACTTGGGAGTCCCACAGGGGTAAATCTGAGCTGTCTCATTAGAAAGATACTTCTCCCTCCCTCTTTCTTTGGCCTCCCGGGCGTCTGACGCACACCCACACAGACCCCCGTCCGCGCCTGTGAAGGGTCGGAAAGGTTCCTGCCGATCTCTCCCCATAGAAGCCCCGACAATGCGGCCTGTGCAGTCCGGACAATGGCATGCCACTCAAAGTCCCTCCCTTCAGATTGTCCCTCCCTTTAAAGGAGACAGCCAACGTGAATGAAACACTTTTTTCCCCCTGGGGACGTCTGACTTGCTTTTATTAACCCAGATTCAAAGTGCCACTCAGAGGCCTGGACAGTCGGATCCTTTATTCTCCTAACTAGCGATTCATTTGCCCCTCAAGAATAGCATGCAGGCTCTTTCGTTTGCTATATTTCTTATTTATTTTACGTTCCCAGTGCTCCAGGAGGCGTGCTTATAAAAACATTGTCATGTACTGTAAAGTCTTCCTATTAAAAGGACATTTTAAATGGTTTCATCTTAACGCGCTTCTGTCACTCAAATTGGAAAACTTGACGCTGGTTCTTTTCCAAGCTGTTAAAGATTAGCTTGATGTAGATAAGGCTATTCCCCAAACTCATTATCTGCCTTCCGAATGCACCTTAAGGACTCCTTAATAAAGTCAAGGTTACGTGAAGCGTATTCCACTGGAAATCAGTGAATGACTATTAATAAGTCTGCATTACAGACGTTATTTTATTCTGGCTGTCCTCTTCACAATGAATGATGCTTTCCTTTTTTAGGTTTTTTTTTTAATATGTTTTTTATTGATTTTCTACAGAGAGGAAGGGAGAGGGATAGAAAGTTAGAAACATCGATGAGAAACACAGATCAGCCGCCTCCTGCAGGCCCCCGACTGTGGATGTGCCTGCAACCAAGGTACATGCCCTTGACCGGAATCAAACCCGGGACCCTTGAGTCCTCAGGCCGACGCTCTATCCACTGAGCCAAACCGGTTCTGGCATAGTTTTTGAAACAATAAGGCTATTTCTTAATTCTGCATAACCAACAAATCAGTAATAACTGGTTGGAAGCGGCTAGAAAATGCTTCCACCCATTTGTAGGTGTTATATAAATACCTTTGACTTCTACATCACCCCAGGATTAAAATTCCTTCTTCACACCCAGCTATTAAACTCCCACACCCATACATATGTGGGAGTGTGTGTGCGCGCGCGCGCGTACACACACACACACACACACACATCCACTTCCGAAATAAGAATATAGAGAGCTCCCATGTGATCATCTTGGTTTTTCATCCCAGTAAAGCAAAATTCCAGTCCATGTCATGAAGTAACAGGTGTTTCTCCAGCTCACAGAGATTTCAAGTACAGCGGAGTTGCCATCACAGTAATTCTGTTGTCACCCCTGCCTCTAAGTAATCAGAATGCCACCCCAATATTATTTTCCGGTGTTTAGTCTTCCACTAAACCTGTACCTTTCCTGGCACCCACAGCAAATATCATGTATTGCATCGTAAGAATCACCTCTTTATTTTACGTTATTTTGTTAATCCTCACCTGAGGATATTTTCCCATTGATTCTTAGAGATAGTGGAAGGGAGGGGGAGAGACAGAGAGAGAGAGAGAAACATTGTTGTGAGAGACACATCAATTGGTTGCCTCCTGAACATGCCCTGACCGGGGCTGGGTATCAAGCCTGCAACTGAGCTACTTGCCCTTGACCAGAATGGAACCCAGGATTCTTCAGTCTGAGGGCCGATGCTCTACCCACTGGGCCAAACCGTCTGGGGCCCACTTCTTTAATTTTGGACCCAGGGTTTCTCCTCCCGTCTTCACCAGAGTCAAGATCCAGGGTTATTTGGGATCTTTGTAAAAAATAAAACCTAGTAATTGTTAATTTATTATAAGCCATCAGTGAGCATCTCTCATAAAGTAAGAGGTTTTAGTAGTAGAATCTTCACAGTTGCTTTTACCACGTATAGCAAAGCTGTGAGCAGAGCTTTGGATGCTGCTGACGGGCAAAGCCAGGTTTTCTTCAGTTCGGTTCTAACAAAACTGAGCCATCCTCACATATTTTCATTGAATCGTTTCTACTGGGATCTTCGAATCACTGTTTTTTCAGGAATGATATTCTTACCTTCTTGATACAAGTTGGATTAAAATGCAGTGTATGCAAATCACCTATATTTATTGGTAACTAGTGGCCCGGTGCACGGATTCGTGCACATTAAAAGGAAGTTCATTAGAAGGTTGCTGGTGGGGCGGGACTGGGCTAGATGGGCCCTGGAGCCAGCCTCCCTTGGTCCCTCCTGAGCCAGCCGCACCTGGGGCAGTGCCACGGCTCAAAGGGTGTCTGCAGTCACCACAGCTCAGTAGTAAACCAGATTTGGGGCTGACAGTGCTCCAGCAACAACATAACCCGTGGCTGAAGGTGGAATCACACGGCCCTGCAAGGAATCGGGCTCCCTCCTCTCTGGTTCTGGGGTGCATCCCCCAAGAACCGCCGCTGCCAAGTCACAGCAGCTCTGCAGCTCATGCATTGAGGGTCTGCCCCTGGTGGTCAGTGCACGTCATACTTACCAGCCGGTCAGACGGTCAGATGGTCATTTAGCCTTTTATATATGTAAACCCAAATCCAACTCAAACCCAAATCACCACCTGTGGACATATGACCATAGTAACAGTGGTATGGAAGCCAGTGCAATGATGGACATTTCATGGGCTCCTGGGAATTATAT
Source organism: Myotis nattereri (assembly GCF_964212035.1). Lineage (NCBI taxonomy): Eukaryota > Metazoa > Chordata > Mammalia > Chiroptera > Vespertilionidae > Myotis > Myotis nattereri. The sequence continues at coordinate 12,889,645 of NC_138097.1, read as the reverse complement.
CAGATGCATAATAATGTTGCGAAAACTGCACCTTCACCTGCTTGAATAGGCATCAGTGGATCCTTGTTCCCTGGGCCACACCTTCTTAATAAAGAGACTTACCCACTGCTTAGTGTCATCCTGGTTGCCTGCGCTCCACACCCACCTTTAAGAAAATTGGGGCTCAGCTAGTGTGGCTCAGTGGTTGAGCATTGACCTTTGACCCAGGATGTCACAATTTGATTCCCTGTCAGGGCACATGCCCAGGTTGCAGGCTCTATCCCCAGTAGGGGGTGTCCAGGAGGCGGCCGATCCATGAGTCTCTCTCATCATTGATGTTTCTCTCTCTCTCTCCCTCTCCCTTCCTCTCAAAAATCAATAAAAATATATTTTAAGAAAAGAAAATCGGGAAAGCCATCAGCCTTCCTAGTGGGAGAAGACAAGCCCGGCCTGCTTCATGTTTAGGGGCAGAGGAAGAACTAAAGATTTCTTAAAGTCTCTTCCATTCCAGTCGTCCCAAAGCATGCTGGGATGTTTTGCTTCTGTAGTTATCCCAGAGGAGGCCAGCCTTGCCTTCTGTCTGCTGGTCTCCTCTTGTCCATCCTGTGTGAGTCTCAGCTGATCGAGTGGAGGGGCAGAGGCAAAGGAGGTATGTGGGGGGGCAGCAGTACAGGGGAGTCATAGCACCAGTGAATGGCAATTCCCAGCAGGTATTTCCCAAGATCCGGGTCAGTGGGATGACTCAAGATGGTCACCACGCAAGTAATCCCCGTGACTGTGGGAGGGCCCTTCTGATTGAGAAATTTCTAACTCTCCGGAAAATAGGCTTAAGGGACAGAGGTTGCAAGTGAACCTCTAACTGAAAGCCTTTAAAATACTTTTACATCCTGTAAAAGAGAATCATAAAAGCAGCCCATGAAATAAAGAAAATAGCAATGACACTTTATACATTTTTAAATTAGTCATAATGAGCACCGTATATTTTAACTTCCATTTGCCATCCTTGGCTTGCTGTAAATTTTCAGTGTTTTCCTCCCGGCTTCTCCTTCACGAAGACACTTGTAGATTAAAAATGAAAATTATAGCAAAATGTGCTTTAAAAGAAAATCAGCTCCAACAGTACATTTATGCTCAATGCATCCTGATTTTATGACTGGGATTTATTGGCAACTAACTGGAGTTGAGAGTCCCTGAGTGGGTCCGTAGACCAACTCCCACTATAAGCTTTTCTTCTGGGCTTTATCTCTGGCTCTGTGATCTATTTTTGAAACATCTAACGGTCAAGGTAACACCCTTTAGATTTAGACTGAATTCATACCCCAGTTCCATCACTTACTGCCATAAGATTTGTCCCTTTCCCCCATTGAAATTTGTCAAAAATCCAATGTCTGTATATATCTAAATTGAATTATGGGTATCTCATTCTATTTCAGTTTTCTGCATGTCTGTCTTTAAGACAAAACCACAATAAATATATTGATTATTTTACCTGTATAAATCTTTAAGTCAGGTAGTATAAGTCCTCCAGCTTTATCTTTTACAAAATTGTTTTGGCTAGCGAGGTCCTTTGAATATACATTTACATTTTTAATAAGCATGCCAGTTTCTTAAAAAAGCAACTTTCTGGGATTTTGACTGGGATCATGTTGAATCCATAGATCAGTTTGAATATAATTGATATCTATATGATTAATGTTTTCAAAAACTAGCATCTGATTTTTGTTAATTTCCTATGTGGTTTGTTTTCTATATCATTGATTTCTGCTCTTATTTTGATTCTTTCTTTTTGTACACTTACTTTGGGTTTAATTGGCTTTTGCTTTTTCAGTTTCTTAATGTGGAAGGTTATTTAATTGATTTTACATCTTCTTTAATTTGTAATACAAGCATCTGAAGTTATAAATGTTCCTCTAAGTGCTGCTTGCACTTTATTCAGCCAATTTGGGGGTCTTGTTATTTAATCCAAAATATTTTCTGTTTTTCCACCTGTGATTAATTTGGAAATCCATGGTTTATGTGGCGATGTCTTGATAAATTTCCAAATACTTAGGGATTATTTTCAGATATTTCATCACTGTCCCCTTCTAATTAAATATGTTGTGGTCAGATGATATAAGGGGAAATTCATTTCAAGCCTTCCATGATTATTAAGACATGTTTTAGTATCAAGTCTGTACTCTAATGTTTCATGGGTATTTGTTAGGTATAGCATTCACTAAGTGTCAGCTATGTAATATTGGTGGTTGTCCTTTTATCTCTTATTTTCTTATATTTTTCTGTTATGTTATAATCCTACAATACATTAATAATTTTATTAATTTTTTGCTTTAAACAGACATCAGTTGCTTAAAGCTATACATATATCTAAAGTGAATATTCTACTGAAGTAGGTCTTTTATGTTTACCAAGATACTTACTCTTCTGGTATTCTTTAATCTTTCTTGAAGAAAACTTTCAGTTCCATCTGCTGCTATATTTTTCGTTTGGCTAAAGGAATGTATTTTAGCATACATTATAGTATTGAATTTTATATGTTTCAATTGCTCAAGATTTAATTTCAGCTGAAAATATTAAAATTCCTTGCGGGGGGAACTTCTGAGTTTGGAATACAGAAAGACAGTGGGGGTAGGGGGGTGCGCTATTTTTCCTCTCCCTTGCCGTGTGAAAACGCCAAAAGAATGCTCCATTCCACCATCACTCGGAACAGTGGATATCAGTCAGTGATATTTTAGACACCAAGATAAATGCCCATCTTCCAGTCAGGTAGGGACCCTTCTAGCCTCTTGGAGAGCACCTGATTTCTGGGTGGCAAATACCTAAATGTCCCTGGGTCTCAGCTGGCAGAACAGACATTCTGTGTGTCTGGCAACTGTTGGTCTGTGCCCAGCAGTCATATTTGCCTAGGAAACCTGAGGCTACCTGGGAAATAACTTACCTGGAAGGAATAAAAAATACTAGGGACAGATATCATTAACCAATAAGAGAGCTGGTTCCCTTGTTAGCCAATAAGAAGCTGGTTCCCTTATTAACCAATAAGAAGCTGGTTCCTTTGTTAACCAATAAGGGAGCTGGTTCCCTTGTTAGCCAATAAGGGAGCTGGTTCCCTCGTTAGCCAATAAAAAACTGGTTCCCTTGTTAGCCAATAAGGGAGCTGGTTCCCTTGTTAGCCAATAAGGGAGCTGGTTCCCTCGTTAGCCAATAAGAAGCTGGTTCCTTTGTTAACCAATAAGGAAGCTGGTTCCCTTGTTAGCCAATAAGGGAGCTGGTTCCTTTGTGAACCAATAAGGGAGCTGGTTCCATTGTTAGCCAATAAGGGAGCTGGTTCCATTGTTAGCCAGTAAGGGAGCTGGAAAGATGATGGCTTTAAGTCACGGATTTTTTTTTCATGAGTACACATAGAAAAACCTCCAAGGAAGCTTATAAGAAATTTAGAGATCTGAACTGATAAAAATATTACTGTGAATGTGGTATTTGTACTTGTGTACTCATACAGCTTGACATGTTTGAATTATATAATAGTAATGATAGGAAACCTGGAGAAAAGGTTCTTGAATTTGGCTGAATACAAATGTAAACTTCTACGTTTTAAGTAAAAGCTTGAAATTATCTAAACAGCAGTGATCAACTCAAGAAAAATCAAACAAAAAGTGAATGACCATCATATAAAAAACCTCTTAGAAGAGAATTCATGTATTTAAAAATACATGAAAATACAAATAAGGCACTTCCCTGAAGAAAAGCACATGGAAAGTAAACATACAAAGGATGTTTTTAAATTCCTGGTAGTCAAACATGCAAAATAATATAACAAGATATATTTTATTCATCGTAATGGCAACATTTTTTTTAATGATAATGTCCATTGTTGTGCAAGTTCATTCATAGACATCTAAGAAGCTTTAAGGAGTTATGTTTCACTCATTGATGGGCATCTATGCAACGATTCAGAATTACTTAAAAGAAAATATAGCAGTACGGAAGACAAGCCTATATTGTGATGTTAAATAAAAGGCAAGTTACAAAAATACAATTATCTCATTTTTGTAAAAAAAAAAAAAAAAGTATAAAATATAAATTTAAGGATCTATGTAGGTAGTCCTTACCAATATAGAAGTTAAATGTCTGGGACTCTAATGAAAGACAAAGCCACAATTATATTGAGAGACTAGAGGCCTAGTGCACAAAATTCATGCATGGGTAGGGTCCCTAGCAGCTGCCAGCCAGGGGCACCTCCCTTCCCCTGGCCACCTACCACTGCCACTGCCACCAGCCCCGCCCCCTGGTCGAACTCCTGGTCAAGGGGACAATTTGCATATTAAGCTTTTATTATATAGGATAATGGTAAATACACATTTTACTAAAAAAGAGTAAAGCTTAGAAAGTAATCTATTATAGAATGAAAAAGATTTATAGTGTAAAAAATATATCCGATTTGGTAGTTAATTATACTACTGATTATCCTTCAGTCTTCCAGTGAAATATTATTTTTATTTATTTTTTTTTAATATATTTTATTGATTTTTTTACAGAGAGGAAGGGAGAGAGATAGAGAGTCAAAAACATCGATGAGAGAGAAACATCGATCAGCTGCCTCCTGCACATCTCCTACTGGGGATATGCCCGCAACCCAGGTACATGCCCTTGACCGGAATCGAACCTGGGACCTTTCAGTCCGCAGGCCAACGCTCTATCCACTGAGCCAAATCGGTTTCAGCTGAAATATTATTTTTAATGTCCTTTATCTGCTAAACGCAGTGTGTTCCACTGATGGTCTGTTATGTGCAGGCTATTCAGAACTTTTTTAACCTTTATTAGTGGTTTGTTGTTATTGTTGACCCTGTGTTTCTCTGTCAATTTAAAAAAAAAATAGAAACCAGCCCTTTAAATAGCCCTCTAATCTTTGTACAGAGTCACACTTTTCTATGTCTCTCCCTTTATTTTCATATCAGAGGGGTGGCATTTAAAGAGATCTCCTCCTAATGTACTTGCTAGAGGAGACTGGACCGAATCCCATATATGTAAATAGGTTGTGGATTTCAAATGTTGGCAAAATGATACATAACAGTGTCATCTCAAAACTTGGGTTGGCAAAGCTGGGGTTGGCAAGGGAGTGTTATATCTCAAAATACAAATTATGATTATCTGGACTGAATTATAAAAGATTTTTTCCACTGTAATTTTCCAAGTTTCTGTAACAACGTGTTATAATTGGAAAAAAAGAATGACTATTATGTAAGAGCACATATGTGGACCTGTCGTTATTTGGGGCACGGGGCCTAGATCTAAACATGGTTTCGGGGTGCTCTAGCTTGGGAGTAAGTGGTTGGGGATTTTTCCTGCAGAAGCCAGGAGACATAGCATCTTATCGTGTCATTTGGGGGCAGAGGGAAGAGATAAATTTGTGTCTTTTAGTCCTGAAAAGATCATATTTGTCTTTTTCAGGACGCAAAGTGTAATGTAATAATTTGAGAAGTCAATAGCAATTGCCCACCTAGGTTTGCCCAGTTGCATGGAGCTTTTAAAGCTTAGAAAATTATTTAACCTCATGTTGGCACAAATGAAGTTTGATATATGAGTATGCCAATTCTCATCAAGATTGCCATTTTAAGAAACAGGAATAAAAACCCAAAAGGGGTGGGGGGAGAGAAAAGAAAACATCTCGCCCTATGAAGCAAAATTGGATTTTCAGCATTTTGCAGTTTCGAATTTGAACATGACGATGACCTTAAAGATGGTGACCATTGAAACAGTTGTTAGAAAAGTGTATTATTTACACGCCGTGTGCTTTGGAAATAGAGGTTACAGGAAGACATAATCACGGCGTACAGTGTAACCTACTTTGAAAGGTGTAGGCGGCATAGCAAAAATGCCCTTACATCATACTTGTCAAGAAACAGAAGTTTTATTACCGAGGAATTTCACTTTTGCTGCTTATTTCTAACACTTGCCCAGGAGTGAGAGGATTTGTTGATCTAATATAGATAGCGATGTCTTGGGTTTGTTCAGATTTATATGGACAGCAACTGGGGATCAGGAATTACATTGAAAATGTAATAAAATGTTCCTGTGCACCTTAACTTACAAATACCATCCTTAAAAAAGTAAACATCAAATAATCACAGGTATCTTTCAAGAAAATGTTGACAGAGCTCACGGAGCTACGCAGCTATCTTGGAATCGTTTCTAGGTAAACTTAATAAACTCATATTCGTATTCTATTACTGTGGAATAAACTGTCATACCTGGGGGAAGACGAGATATCAAAGCCAATGCTCTCATTTGCTCCAAAATGCGTATATTCTAGTCTAGAAAAAAGATGATTTTTTAAACATTATCAGAGAGGGCCATTCAAACTAAAAATAAGCATTTATAAAGGGCAATCTGTTACCAAGAAACTACACCAAAAAAAATCAGTAATTGCCCATAAGAGAGCAAATGCCCTTCCATTATTCTCATATTATTCTCCTGAAGCATACATATCGTGGTCAGAGTTCCTATGAGACACACTCCAGAACAACAGTAATTTCTATTTAAAAAATGTTTTCAATATTTCTATTTAAAAATGTTTTAAATCTTTGAAACGAAAGACCTTCCTTCAAAAATTAAAAACAAAACTAGGAAATTGACTGAAGTGAGATTACCAAAACACAACTAGACAGTCCACTTTGTTGACTAGAGAATGGCACTTGCTAACATTCAATCTAATTTCGATAAATCAGAAAAGAGACATATTCCCCACAGCTGCTTGATCTTCCTCATTTCCCTCAGCTCCTGGAAGCCCATCAACTCTCTTTAAGTAATTGATTGACAATACAGTGCCGTGGTACATATTAGCTCAGCCTTTCCAAGGTTGGCCTGGTTACTACATCAGAAGCTGCAGGATGCCATTATCCTAAACTCTGATTTGTATATATATGCATTGCCTCCAATTATATATATCCTATGTATAATAATAAAAAAAAGCTAATATGCTAATTAGACCGAACAGCAGAAAGACCTTCTGGATGACTTCCAGAAGAGGCCAGGGCTGCGAGGGCAGAGTCCCCCCATTGCATGAATTTCGTGCATCGGGCCTCTAGTGTGTGTGTGTGTGTGTGTGTGTATACACACATATATATTTTCTAGAATATTCTGGAAAGAAGGAGAAAGTTTTAAAATCATACTTGTGTAGCTTCTTTTTGGAATTCCACTTCATTGGTTATTAGAGGTATAGAAAATTATTTCTGTTATTTTCAAGACTTGAGGCAATTTTCTTACCTTCCACAGGATAGTTCAGAAAATTAGACTTGAGTTTAGGATGGATGTCAGAAGTTAAGGTGAAAAACTATTCTACAGATCCAAGATGAAGATGAGAAACCGGGCACTCAGGTTTTACAAATTTAAAAGAACTATGAATGAATTTTGTGCATCAGGCCTCTAGTGTGTGTGTGTGTATGTGTGTGTGTGTGTGTGTGTGTGTGTGTAGGTGTGTGTGTGTGTGTATATATGTGTATATATACACACACATTGAATATATTTTCTAGAATATTCTGGAAAGGAGGAAGTTTTAAAATCATACTTGTGTAGCTTCTTTTTGGAATTCCACTTCATTGGTTATTAGAGGTATAGAAAATGATTTTTGTCATTTTCAAGACTTGAGGCAATTTTCTTACCTTCCACAGGATAGTTCAGAAAATTAGACTTGAGTTTAGGATGGATGTCAGAAGTTAAGGTGAAAAACTATTCTACAGATCCAAGATGAAGATGAGAAACCGGGCACTCAGGTTTTACAAATTTAAAAGAACTATGAATGAATTTTGTGCATCGGGCCTCTAGTATGTGTATGTGTATGTGTGTGTGTGTGTGTAGGTGTGTGTGTGTGTATATATGTGTGTGTATATATATATATATATATATATATATATATACACACACACACACACACACACACATTGAATATATTTTCTAGAATATTCTGGAAAGGAGGAAGTTTTAAAATCATACTTGTGTAGCTTCTTTTTGGAATTCCACTTCATTGGTTATTAGAGGTATAGAAAATGATTTTTGTCATTTTCAAGACTTGAGGCAATTTTCTTACCTTCCACAGGATAGTTCAGAAAATTAGACTTGAGTTTAGGATGGATGTCAGAAGTTAAGGTGAAAAACTACTCTACAGATCCAAGATGAAGATGAGAAACTGGGCACTCAGGTTTTACAAATTTAAAAGAACTATGAACTAAATATGAAGTGAAAACAGGCGATTAAAATTAATTAGGCAAAATATATAGTAATATATTGTTATATCATAGCATATTACATTACATAAAGGAAACAAACCTGATAAACTACAACAAAATTCTAACAGGCTAAAAATCCCTTGGAATTTTATTAAGTTATTTATGATGGATTTAGGACATTTCCTTTTTTTCTTGTGAGCCAGGGCAAGACCAAACACTTATCATTCCCTGCATTGGCCTCTCATGTAGGAAACGTGAAGTGATAGGACACATGGTCTCTACCAACAGAGAGATTACCAAGTCCTAACTCTCTCCTTCCATGGGATTCTGTGACTCTTGTGTTGTGTACCGTACTGGAGGGAAATTCACAGACACCTGGAGGTGCCTCGGAGCAGATCACGTCTGGATTCTGTGTTCCTCTGTGGGTGTTTGCATGAAAAATCCACTCCTACCCTCTGGGCTGTGTAGCCCTGAAATTCTAAGCCTATTGTTTCTTCCTTTATCTGCTTTTTCATTTCTCCTTTTGATTTTGCATTGTCAGTTACATTTGAGGGATAGAGTGAGGAATTTCAGGGTAAAAATGACATCACCGTGTTCACCCTGTATTCATTACAAGCCTGGATAGCAAAGTAGATAATCTCGATCGGATTTACTAAATGCATTAGGAAAGTACAAATCTGGATCCATATGCGCTTTGAGTCCTTTTAGTTCTTAAGTAGTATTACTTGTGATGCCAGGTGGGTACTGGAATATCAGGGGGAACACTTTGTCAAGTTTATGATTGTCCTACCACTGGGCTGGGCACCTAAAATCAATACAAAATAATATTGAAAGTAAACTGTAATTGAAAAATTTTTAAAAGTATTATTACATTATTAGGTGTCGTAGGCTTCTCTTTCATATTCCCCAGATAGTTCCTCTAAAGTTGTTTTAGTTATTGCACACGCACCACTGCCAAAATCAGGGAAATTAAAACTGGAAAAAAAATGCAGAAAGTTATGCTACTCTAAGAAAAAAAATTTTCCCTGTGCACGTTCTTTTGCTGTGCTTGCCCGTTTATGTGCAAGCATACATTTGCAGTTGTAACCATTTTATAGATATAATTTTTGTGTTCCTCATTTTTTATTTAGCTTCCATAGTAGCCATTTTCTCAGACCGTTCTGCATTTTCTCATTTCTCTGCAGGGCAAGTTCCACTACTTAGAACTACTTTCTGGATCTGAAAATACCCTTATATGGTGGCAATTAAATGTTCCCATCCCCCCTCCCCCTTGTCCTTCGCACCCTTTTCTAAATATTGCCTATTCCAATCACAGGTCAGTAGATTATTCAGTCACAGATCAGCAGGTATTTTAGACCTGTCCTGTTGGGGTAGCACTGTATCTAATTTGCAGCTACACATTTTAAAAGGGGCAGGCAAACCGAAGCAGGTACAGATGGAAACAATAAAGATGATTAAAGGACAGGGAAATAGGACCTCTGAGGAAAGATAAAAGGAGTTGAGAGTATTTGTTCTTCAGAAAACCGAAAACGAAGGGCCGTTTTACAATGTTCTTCAAGAATGTGCAGAATCACCACCAGAAAGCATGTGTCTAGTTGTTCCCTCTCTTTGGGGATGGAACGGGATCAGTGGTTTAAATTGTGATTAGGTGGGCATAAAGCATCTACGATGACGTACCTCTGGGATGGGCAGCAAGAAGCATTCATGAAGGGAGCCTTTGAAGGATGAGAAATACTCAGGTGGCTTCTCACGAGGGCTGTGTCTTGCCATCTGTTCGCTGTGAGTAGTTCCTTGCTGCCTTTTCAGGACACTGTTGATTTTGCAGACTACCTCTAGTGCCCATCCTCAATCCTTCCAGCCTCGGCTTCATGTATCAGTATTGCAGACACCAACTTTCCCATGATGCATTTTTCTCACAATGGCCATTGTGCTAGTGGTCCTCCAAAACAGACTTAGCCTCCAGTCCCTACTTACTTTCCCTGGCTGGTTGGGCCCTTTGGAATGCCATGATCCCAAGAAGCAAAGACTTCTGCCTAATATCATTCTATTTCCCCCTCCCTCTCTCTCTCGCACTCTAGCCCGTCTCAGAGGCATACGCAGCAGCTGCTTAAACGTAGATTTCACTAATGAAATTTTTTGGAAATTCTTATGATAGGAAAAAATATGTCAACTAGGTAATTTTCCCATATGGTACAATTTTTCAGTGTATTTTAAGAAAATTATTCTCTTGGAATCATTTCTCTCTTTTTTTTCTTCAGCTTGTGCATGCCTTTATTTTAAAGCATCCACATTAACTGGTTTCCCTTCCGTTTCCCAGGAGAGTGGTCTTAGAATCATTTCTTGTTTTTCTTACTTTTAATCCCCATCCTCTAAGGTCCCCAAGATTACTCACAGTTCCCCTTGCCACAGAGAAAACAAGCTTTTGGACATAGGCTAATGACTTCTCCTTATTACTGGATTGAGGTTGGGGATTGAGCCAAAAATTTAAAAAGACAGAAAAAACTCATGGGCAGGGACCACAGTGTGTTGATTACTGAGGGAAGGGGGGAGGGGTAGTGGAGGATGCTGTAGAGCCATAGTCGACAAGCTGCGGCTCTCGAGCCACATGCGGCTCTTTGGCCCCTTGAGTGTGGCTCTTCCACAAAATACCATGTGCGGGCGCACGCATACAGTGCGATTGAAACTTTGTGGCCCATGCGCAGAAGTCAGTATTTTGTGGAAGAGCCACACTCAAGGGGCCAAAGAGCCGCATGTGGCTCGCTAGCCGCAGTTGGCCGACCACTGGTGTAGAGGGATAAGAGGCGATGGGCGATTTGACTTGGGGTAGTGAGCACCCAGTACCTTGTACAGACAATGCACCTGAAGCCTGTATAATTTTGTTAACCAGTGTCACCCCAATAAATTCAGTAAAAAGGAGAACATTGTTCTCTCATGCACTACAATTCTTTAAATTCTCTAAAGCAGTAAGAATCCCACTGTGTTAGAGAGGCTCCGTGTTATAACTGTTCACCATACAGATCTGGACTCGGACCCGCTGGGTTCCCATCCTGGCTGGAACACATTGGTTTGGTGGATTCGTAGAACTTATTTCACATCATCTTAGCTTTAGGATGATAATTCCCCCCCATTCCAGGCTGTTTGGATCTCCTAGCTGTACACACAACAGCCGTTCTAAAGAGTGTCCTCTCTTCTTAGCACCTTTATTCCAACATAAAATTTGCCTTCAACATCCACTCTGAGAAACAAATGCAAAGATGCCCATCACATATTGGACAGTTTTTCAAGTTTTCTCATTTTTGCTCTCTTCTCCCTCACACTACCATTAACCAAGAAGTCCAAATTCTTCTCTGATGTGATGCAAACCTATTTCACCAAGCATTTAGCCAGATGTTATCCTCACAGCTCTCTTCTTCCTGCAAGAATTTCAGTGCCAGATGTTATAATAGCACCCTCTCTCCCTCATTCCTCAAGGTTTGAGTCCAGGCTCAGCCACCCCGTACCTTTATGGCTCTGGTCACATGACCTGGAACGCAAGAATGGTAACACCCAGGGTTTGGAAGTGTTCAGCCGAATGTCTGGCAAGGGCACATCGATAATAGGTCTCAGCCATCCTATCCCTGAAATCACTGAGCATTTTAATGATCAAATTAACTTAAGTTTATAAAAAAACAAAACAAAAACTGGAGGCCTGGTGCACGAATTTGTGCACGGGTGGGGTCCAGCTGGCCCACCCCAATTGGGGTCCCGATCTGGCAGGGCTGGCCAGGGGGAGGGGCTGCAGGCAGTTAGCCACCTGGTCCCACTCCCGATTGGGGTTGGGGGTCGATTGGGGGCAGGGCCGGCCTGGGGAGGGGCCATGGGCAGTTGATCGGCTGGCCTCGCTCCCTGGTCGAACTCCCGGTTGAACTCCCAGTTGAGGGGACAATTTGCATATTAGCCTTTTATTATATAGGATTGGATCTACTGCAGAGTCCGGGTTGTTACTGATAATACCATGACCATTATTGGGTTTTACCCCTTTCTCCTCCTTGCATCTCTGCTTCTGTACGTAGAATGCAAGGCGTCCTGTGAACTCATGCTCCAAGTGGGTTTGCCAAAAAGAATGGGGGACGCTCTTGTTTGGCCGAGTCCTGGTCAGCCGTTGGCAAAGGAGCCTCACTATACCTGCTGCTGAGTTCTCCCGCAGAGATGCACACAGTTCTGGAGAATAGATGAGGTACGAAACCCAAACAGACTGGAACCCCCTCACTAAACAGAGGGCAGTGCATGCCTTCTCCTTGTCTCTTTAAGTTAATTAATAACCCAGTCGGTGTTGTAATGCAGCTAACATGGACTTGGAAAGTACAGGGTGTCTATCCCTTAATTAGTATCACTCCTGACCTTGGGATGATTGCAAGTTATCAGAGGGATTTTCATAGGAAACAAGGACCAGAGAAGCAGGTTGTTTATGTCGAGCCACCTTCTAATAGTCACCAGTAAATATTTAGAAGAGGAAGGGGCATGTCTAGGGGGCTTGGCGGTGGATTTTAATGGTGTTAAAGGCACGTTGGTGGAATATTTTTTAAAAAACAAGAGGAGAAAAGGTGTTTTGTTGTAAATCTTTAAATATGCTTGACTTGGCTAGCCCGTGACGAATAAACGGAGGAAGTCACTCTTTTCTTTTTATTCCAGCAAATTCTGCAAACGTAGCTGTGCAAATATCTGACATCATTGAAGAGAAAGTAGCACAGCCTAAAGCTGATGCTGTGGGTGACTACAATGTGAGGGCTCACACTGCACAGATTGGTTGTGTTGTCTTCAAGTTTTTAAATAGCTTGTGAAGCGGCCCTAGCTGGTTTGGCTCAGTGGATAGAGCATCGGCCTGTGGACTGAAGGGTCCCAGGTTCAATTCCTGGGCAGGGCACATGTCGGGGTTGTGGGCTTGATCCTCAGTAGGGGGCGTGCAGGAGGCAGCCAATCAGTGATTCTCTCTCATCATTGATGTTTCTCTCTCTCTCCCTCTCCCTTCCTTAAAATCATTAAAAATATATTAAAAAATAAAAAATAAGAATAAATATCTTGTGAAGCGTTAGCCATTTTTCTGTGGTGTTCGGCACGTCTTGTGCGTAATTTGGGAATCTCACCCCAGCTCATCCTAACATGGTCAGGTTTATTAATTTTGACAGACTAGTGGGTGTTAAATAATATAATGTTCATTTTGCATTTTTCAACTCGTTAAGGAAATTGGACATCTTTTCAAGTGTTTATTGGCCAACCTCTCCAGTGAATTACCTGTTAATTTTATTTGTCCATTTTTTGGAAGTTTGTCTTTTGGTCGTATATGTTCTTTACATATTCTTCAAATGAATCCTTCTCCATTATAGGTGAATGAATGCATTCTTTTGGTCAGGATCTTGTCTTTAACTTAGTTTACTGGACTTTATTCACTAATACCATTTAAGTGGAATTCAGACTACAGTGGAATTTAGAACTTGAAATTTTATTACACTTATCTGCTTTAAACTTTTCATTTTATAGAAGAAGAAAGTGAGGGTGATAAAATATGCATCTCAGATTACCCTCCTGGTTCGTGGCACAGAAAAATTAGAAATTGGGTCTCTTGATTTCTGGGCTAGTGATTTGGAATCCTACCAACATATTCTCTACAGGGTTCTGGTTAAAGTTGTATTCTTAGAGGGGATATGTGCGTGTGTGTGTGTGTGTGTGTGTGTGTATTAGATGTATTAGATGTATTATATATAACATACATATATATCCACACCCTCTACTAATTCATTATGTCTTAAATTATTCATATACTGATTTTTTTTTTCAGCAAAGGCTACATAAAGGTATAAAGTACATTTTTGAGAGTTCTTTTTCCCTCCTCCTCTCTTTTCTGCTGGGCTCCAGCTGATCCCCATGAACCATGGATAAAGGCTAAACATGGCTTTCCCATACCTTAGCACTATCCTCTGCCTTATTTATGTCTGACCTGGTACAGCACAGCTGACCTGGGGAAGTTTAATTGAGGCTGGAATTGTCTGGCACAGCTTGAGGCCACCTGAATTTAGGGGGTGTGACGCACACAAAGACACACACACGTTGACAATGTGCCTAATGAACTGAGAGAGTGTGTGTGTGTGTGTGTGTGTGTGTGTGTTTTCTGATGAAATGACAGCCAGGGAGACAGTCTATCATGGTTTTTACTGAGCAGAAATCTTATAAAATAAGAAAATATACCTATTTTCCCCCATAATTAAAAAATACAGTTTAGTCATTAAATAAATGCAGAATTACTTAAGTCTGGAAGCTATTAAGGTAAAAGCAAAACAACAGTCGGTTGTAAGTAATTCAAGGCATAACTATTCCATGAAATATTTTTTAAATATTTTATAATTGACCAAGTTCTTGAGAAATGCTGGCCTTTCCACTGTGTGGTTAAGATAATTTAGTAACATAAAAGCAAACAAAACATTTGATAATTGATGTTTTAGATAATCATTTAAATTTTTAAATGGTTAATTATTTTAAATATGGTATATTATATTTAATAAGATTATGACCAAGACTTTGAGTATGTTTTCTACATGAAACCAAAGACATTACTATTGAGAAGAAAAAAATAAGGTAATTTTTGTTTATATATTTACTAGATTTAAAATCAGTTGTACTCTTGGTCATATATTTCCCAATTATCATTTTACTACATGGTAGATTCTGAACTGTTTTAGTACAGATATTATTGTAAGTAAGATAAATCTGAAAATTAAAGCAGTGCTCATTCATTGTACTTTATATAATTAAACAAATATTTATACCATTATTTTTAGAGGAAGTACTGCATACCCTGGGTTAACAGCATGCTAAAGCCCAAAAATATTTGAAAAACATACTTACATTTGGATGAAGTACAACACTTATTTTTTGTTTCACCCAGCACAATTAAAACCAATCCCTTGAAATAACCACAGAGGAAGATTAAATGGATCTATACATATTTTTATTCAAATACTTGTGTAAGGGTGTGTATACACACATGTATATGAAATGCCTCTAGAAAACATGCTTTTCAATAACCACAAATATCTGGAAAATTTCTCTCATTTGTTGTTTTGATACAAAGCATTTCATAGATGTGAGCAGTGCTTAGAGTTTGTGAAAAAGACAGGAAGAACTCCAACTTGCCCCCAGGGCATTCTAGCCTCATACACATAGAGGCTGGACAGATAATTGCACCCATATGCACCCGTATAAACTCGCCCACAAGTGAAGTTTATAGCTGTGAGTGAAATTCAAGATGTCCCAAGTCACAGCCTATAACTTCATTAATAATCCAAACAGTCAATGAAATTATTTTAAAATTCTCAGAGTTCAAGACTTCTTAGTTAAAAAATCATTTCTCATATCAGATGAGAAATGAATATCTAAAACGTAGCAGTCATTTCTAAAATTTAAGATCAGTGGTCAAAAACAAGAGAAAGACTGAGGACTTCATTCATAGTCTGCCACGAGTCCCAGGTTTTATCGATTTTATTTTGCTGGGAGACGCACACAAATTAGATTGTCCTAATAACTGTGTCCTAATCCAAAAATCTGCATTGACAAATAAAGATAATGATACGTGTGGTTAGCAGCCCTTATGTAACACTGTGTGCCCAGCACCGTGCTAAACACCTTACAACTAGCAATTCATTTCATTGTAGTTACTCATTAATCAAATGCTCCCGCATGGGGTAGGAAGGAATGCTATTTGACTATTCAGAGGTAACGTTAAAGCACATTTTTCACAGAAAGAGCAGGCAACATTCAGACCCATGTGTCAGCCTTCATCCAACCTCACATTCATTTCTGACTCTGGGTCATAGCACAGAAACCACAAAGACTTACGAGAACTCAGTTTACAAATGAGTGGGAATGTGCGTTCGGTACCAGATCTTAAATGCTTTTTAGTAAGAGAACTAGATAGCTTCAAAAGTGCCTCCCTCCCAAGATAAACATGACCAGAGTTAGATTTTTCTGGCTATAATGATTCTCTAAACACCTTAATCATTAACCTGGAGAGATTTTATCTCCGTCTTCCACGTTCCATACAAGCCTGGGGCCCGTAGTACCTTCTGAATACCTGCAGCCTCCTGGCCCCAGAACGCCTCATCCTATATAATAAAGAGCTAATATGCTAATTAGACTGAACAGCAGAACGACCGTCCAGATAACCTTCTGAATGAAGCCAGGGCTGCAAGGGCTGAGCCCCTTGCACGAATTTTGTGCACCGGGCCTCTAGTGTTTGAGAATATAAAATAGCAGGAGGATGCCAAACTCAAAGGACTTGTTAAAAATAGGTATTGGATTATGTCACATGTATATGCAAATGGCACAGCTATCCATACAGCCGATTCCTGATGGACTCTGCTTCTGCTTGACGGTTATACTCATTCATGATTCGATCTAGAGCTATTAGTTAACGGGACCTATTTGTGGCACTGAATTAACTATGCCTGGAACGGATGGTTGCCATATTCAGAAGTTATTGTTGGACATTGATCCTATTGTTATTCCCCCTCTAAGGTGGCAGGAACCCACCCAGTGTGAAGGATTAAATATGGCTTGATCTATTCTTTCTCAATCTGTCAAAATGCATAGACATTATGCTCTGACATTATCTAAATTAAATAAATGCTTTAAAAACTAAACTCAACCGGGTAAAAGATACACATATACATATACATATATGGTGTCCCCAAAAAATGCATGCACACACCTTGAATAATTATAAAATCACTGTTTACTAAAATATATTGTATTTTCAAAATTGAATATGCATTTTTGGATAATACACACACACACACACACACACACACACACATACATGGCACATAAGAACAAAAGATAGAGTCAAATAAAATGGCTTGCCTCTCTGCTCTTAAATAGGGTGATCTTTTCCTCCCGTGTACCATCCCAAGACAGACATAAACAGCGCGTGGACGCTGAGGCTGACAGATGTGCCATATTCTGCAGGGAGACGTTTTATGATTGAGGGCTGTTGCCCTCTGGAGATGGAGCAGACGCCATGGACCACTTCCCCGAGACCACAGATCACACTCAAGTCCCAGGCCCTGGAGCGGTTGCCATCCCAGGGAACCACCAGCGTCCCCTTTTTGTCCAGATCTTCATCTCTTTCCCCTCTGAGGTCAGTGGGGCCAAAGGCACTGAGATGGTCTGCATAGGTCCCTGCCGATTCACCGTCAGGGGAATTGCCTTTCTTAAGACCGCTCTGCTTTGGGCCGAGGTACATTCCACAGCAGAACATGAAACAGCAGTAAATACCCATTCACTCACGGCACCTTTGGCTCCTTGGCGAATTACGCACATTTAAAATAATAACAATCATAAATTGACATGAGAAAAGACAGTGTGACTTTTCCATAAAGAGCATCATCAGCAAAGTCCCCACCCTCATTTTTTAGCCTGTGTTTGGCGATTTCTGTTGAGTCACGCCTGCTTTGACCACTATGGGAGTTTGGCCTCCATGGGAGGTTCTGGAGTTACTTCCTTAAAGTGTGCGAATAAGGTCTGTTTATTCAAATGGCGAACCATATGGAGAGACTCCCAGACATCGATCTGAGGCCATCATGCCTTTAACGTGACTCCAGCCGTGTTTATTCTGGCGACTCTGACAAGATCCCAGCGTTGCTGACGATTCTGTACGTTTACGATGAGCAATAAAGTAACCAAAGTTCTGGGACTGGAAAGAAATCTTTTTGGATTTCTTATTTATTGCAGTTTTAATAGAAACTCAGGGAAAGCCTTATCTGCTGTCATTTGGCTTAAATTCCACTGTCCTTTTTGTATTTCACCGAATTCCCTTACCTCCGATTCCCTTGTATCCTGCGTGCCAGCCTCCGAGCAGTTGATGTACTTATCTGTGGTTTTTTGTAATAAAATTTTAGCTCCTATCCAGAGAAAGGAGAAAAACTACAAGAGGAAAAGCTGCTCCTCAGATACTAAATTGACCAGCTGCCCGCGTCCATCATACAACCTGGAAATGGCTGCCTATTCTTGGCATGTTTAAGAAGTCTGGGGAGTTAGTCCCATGATCCAGTTTAGACATGTACACTGTGCCTCAGGTAATAGCCTCTGGCTTCTTTATAGAAGAGAAGATAGACAAGGAGTAGAAGGTATTAAAAGGGAAGAAACAAAACATGTGTAGAGCCCTAGCCGGTGTGGCTCAGTGGATAAGACTTGGCCTGCGGACTGAAGGGTCCTGGGTTCAATTCTGGTCAAGGGCACATGCCCAGGTTGCCAGCCCAATCCCCAGTAGGGGGCGTGCAGGAGGCAGTCGATCAATGATTCTCTCTCATCATTGGTGTTTCTATCTCTCTCTCTTCCTCTCCCTTCCTCTCTGAAATCAAGGAAAATACATATTTTTATAAAAGCACAAAAACACACATGTACACACACACACACACACACACACACACACAACCAAATGGCCGAACAGCAAGGAGAAGAGGCTAGAAGTCACATACGCCGAGGGTGTCCTTCCTGCTCTCTCATTCCAGTCCAAAGCAAGCCATTATCTCTGTTTCAAAACGGAGGGGAATCCTGGGTAGCTTTGTGGCATGCCTTCCTTATGTGATTCTAAGTACTTCACTTACTTTCATCCCAATTCATAAAAGAAGAAAAATTCAAAACCAAGTTGCATCCGAATGTGCCAGTTAGTTGGACATCCCAGCCATCTAAAGTTGTGGTCAAGTGTGGCTTCTGAAAGTCTCATGGTCCTCATGCAAGGAGATGAGATACAAACTTGTCAACAAGTAGGTAAATGCCTCTCAGAGGGCGTGTGGACAGTGGCCTTCTTTTCAAAGGGTTTGAGAAGGCCAGTCTTCACGCTAGTTACACGTCTGGTCAGATCCAATTCAACAAGCATTGCTAAGCACTTACTGTGTGCTAGACCCTTTCCTGATGTGTAACTTAGAAGCATTTTGCCATCAACCGTAGTTAGGAACCTCACTCATCTCATCTGTAAAATGGAGACCATGCTAGCTGCTCTGCTTGGAATTACATGATGTTTTAAAGTCCTTGCTGAAATATATAACTTTGTGACTTGAATTATTTCGCTGGTTCTATGGACCAAATGATGTTCTATGAAGAAATGGATTCCTTGCCGAAACCGGTTTGGCTCAGTGGATAGAGCGTCGGCCTGCGGACTGAAGGGTCCCAGGTTCGATTCCGGTCAAGGGCATGTACCTGGGTTGGGGGCACATCCCCAGTAGGAGATGTGCAGGAGGCAGCTGATCAATGTTTCTCTCTCATCAATGTTTCTAACTCTCTATCTCTCTCCCTTCCTCTCTGTAAAAAATCAATAAAATATATTTTTAAAAAAAAGAAAAAAAGAAATGGATTCCAGGTGAATCTCCTTGAGGAAACAAACTCAGCTTCCCAGAAAGCAAAGTTGGAATTCATGGTCATACTGAATTATGGGCAATCAAAATACTCATAGTTAGGTGCCTTCTGGAACATTCCATCTGGGTCCAGTCCACTTTGCCAAATTTGACACTAAGGTGCAGTTAGTGCAGAAAACACTCGCTTTGTTCCGTCTTAGTCAGGAACCATTTGCTGCCTCCCCGAAGCTTGGGATCTTGGACACTGCCTCACCAGAACTTCTCTGGGAAGGTTCCTGAAGAACACGGAAGTCCCCTTCTCCTTCCTGTCTTCACCAACACGTGTTTGCCTCAGTGGCTCAGAACAGTAAACCCTGCAGCAGTGGAGGTGGGACTCACAGGGAAACACCCCCTACTTCCGAAGGGAGCAGGCTGATTGCATTGCTGCCCCGACATTCTGTGGTGACAGAAAGTGACAACTACCCCTCTTCATTTCCCATTCGGCCTCTAGGAGGTGACAGATTCGTACCTTTACCCACTTTACATCTGAGAAACTTCTCCTTATGCTGCTTCTTTTTTAATATATTTGTATTGATTTCAGAGAGGAAGAGAGAGAGAGATAGAAACATCCATGATGAGAGAGAATCATGGATCGGCTGCCTCCTGCATGCCCCACACTGGGGATGGAGCCTGCAACCTGGGCATGTGCCCTGACCGGGAATCAAACCGCAACCTCCTGGTTCGTCGGTCGATGCTCAACCACTGAGCCACCCCGGCCGGGCTCCTTATGGCTTCTTATGAGTCCTGAAGGCTGGGAAAAAATCAGGTTACTTCATATTTGCAGCAAGGATTCGTATTAAGCTGCTTCAATTTGCAGAGAGATGCAAGTGGCGGTTTGCAAATATCGTCCCCGCTGACCCAAAGAGGTTCCCCACCTGCACCTCTGGTGTCAGGAAATGCGCCGTTTGCAATCACAGCCCCACGTCTCTTTGCTGTTTTGCCAGGTTCCAAGCTGAGGCTGTCAGCATTACTCTCACTTGTGATCTTGTACAGCCATCAGTTTAAAACAATTTCCATGCACATTCATTCAGGCCGAGGCGCAAGCAAGAGGTCCCAGCGTGGCAGGTTCCTGCATTGCTCTAATCCAGTTACCACCGAGTTAAAATGCTTTCATTACCGTTGCAAACCCCTGGAGAAGGGATCTATGACAAGCGAGGGTCTGCTTATTATGTTTCAAACCGAGACTGGCTCCAAGAAATAGAAGCAAGACTGAACAAGTCCATTTTTACACACTTCCCTTCGTCTGTCTTCCTTGGTTCATGTTTTCAATTCTTCTGAACTTGAACTCTCCATAAGGTCTTTCGGCCCACCTTGTTGGAGATTTGGGAGCGACCATGCAGGCAGTCATGATAAACACATTCCCTATTTATGCAAAGTCCTTCGCAAACCTCATCTGTCTTGGGCGTGCCTTCACCTGCCCCTCGCCCCACCCCCCACTCAACTAAAATACTTTGCAACTGTCTCAACCTGTTCACCTAAACATTGGTGAATTATTAAAAATTAACTACTTCCTTCATCATTGCCGATGAACATTCTAAATCAAATATTTAAGGTGCAGTTTGATATAAAGCGACTTACTGATGCTATTATTATTAATGCAACAGCTACTTCAATGCAGGTACTGTGCTAAGCATGCGTCTCGAGGAAGAGAATGTGCCAGGGATACCAGCATTTTCTGAATTTGCAATCTCAGTGGGGAAACTGGGCAAGCAAGCACATGATTTTAATACTTTCAGACCTGCGCTGTGCAAGGGACATCTCTAGACCCCTTGCAGAAACCCGTCTCCTAGACAGGAATCATTTGGCTAATGTTTCTAAGTGGGAATAAAAGCTTTTGACTACAGTGATAGTATTTTCTGAATCAAAACCCAATAATATATGTTATCTGAGAAACGTAGTGTCAGAGATTTGAAATCTGGACAAGCCTACAAAGTTCAATGCTTATAATAACTTTTAAATGTATTGCATCATGCCCTAGCCCAGTGGTTCTCAACCTATGGGTCGAGACCCCTTTGAGGGTCGAACGACCCTTTCACAGGGGTCGCCTAAGACTATCAGAAAACACATATATAATTACATATTGTTTTTGTGATTAATCACTATGCTTTAATTATGTTCAATTTGTAACAATGAAATTGGGGGTCACCACAACATGAGGAACTGTATTAAAGGGTCGCGGCATTAGGAAGGTTGAGAACCACTTCCCTAGCCGGTTTGGCTCAGCAGATAGAGCGTCAGCCTGTGAACTTGAAAGATCCTGGGTTCGATTCCCATCAAGGGCACATGCCCAGGTTGTGGGCTCGATCCCAAGCAGGAGGCAGCCGATCAATGATTCTCTCTCATTGATGTTTCTATATCTCCCTCCCTCTTCCTTCGTCTCTGAAATCAATAAAAATATATTTTAAAAAAAACTAAGTGTATTGCCTCATAATAACTATTACACAAGCTACTATGAAAACGTCTGCCTTCTAACTAGCATTCACGTGGCTGAACCCCCGGGGCAATAGGCCAGGTCTTCGCTAAGAGAATCCTAGAAAGACAGGGAGCCAAGTCCTGACTCTGGAGTGCTTATCTGAACTAAAATCCAGCCCTTCAAGCTTGTCACCCTGCCATTATTAATGGATCTTTAACACCCTGCTAAGCTGGTCTACCACTCAGCTGTTTTCTTAAAGTCGGTTGAATAAGTGGCATTCTTCCTGCCCACACAGCCTTTGTTAATGTGCATATTGCAAAATCATCCTGAGTAAACAGTGTGTGCCATCCGCATCGGAGGGAAGTAATGTATGGATTAGTGTATAATAGCCTGGGTTAGAGAGAAAAATGAGTCACCAAAGTAGCTGGTTCAAAGGCATAAATAACTAAATCATTATCTTGATGCCTGACTTAGAAAGCTTTAGCTCTCAAAGGCGTAGTGTCTACAGTATAAAGACCATGTGAAAAGGCTGCTCGCGGACTGCAGGTTGGTCGCTTCTGCTGCGGGCTGTGTCTACACTTAACAAAACATAGGATTTCATGGGGGCGGGGGGGGAAATGGAAAGAAATTATTATGGACTTCAGCCAAATGTCTTGCTCCCTGATGGTGACGATGAGAAGGCATTGCCATGAAAGAGGTATGGTAGATAAGAGTCAGTGCTTTGCTTGTTGAATATGGATGCGTCCGGAAGAACATTCCTAATGGCACCCATTCTGTGTTCCCGGTGCAGGGGATGCGTAGACAGATGAGATGTGTCAGCCATCAAGGACAGCACCGTTGGCACCAGATGTGGCAAATAGGTCTGATGGATGTCTCAATGGCATTTGGTTAGAAGAGGCTGCCAGTGGCACTGTTTTGAGATGAAGACTCACTGACAGATGTTTGCCAGCAGCGATCCAGGGGGGAGAAGAGCCAGTGAACAAGGTGTGCACTAAAATGGGACAATAGACATTTCCAGGAAGGACTGTGGGGGCACAGCTGAGGTGAGGTGGGTCAGGGGAGGTTTTGGAGGGAAGATTGCATTCAGTACACTCAATTTGGGTTTTGAATGGTGATCAGGTATCCGGTGTTATGGACTGCCTATTGTGTCTGCACAATATTCCAATGTGGAGGCCCCAGGCCCCAAGGTGGTGGTCTTGGAGATGGGGCCTTTGGGAGGTCATTAGGGTTAGATGACGTCAAGGGGGCGGAGCCTCCTTGATGTGATGGGGCTTTATCAGAGGAGGCCCCAGACTAGCTTCCGCCTTCTCTTCCCTGTGGGGACTCAGCAAGAACACAGCCATCTGCAGCGAGGAGGGCTCTCACAGGACCCGGACCCGCCTCCCCTGGGTCTGATTATCAGAGGAACTGAAGGAACCTGGAAGGGTCGAGGGAAAATGTGTTTCTCCCCCACAATAACAAGGCTGTTTGTATATGTAGGAGCTGCCAAGAGAGATCTTAAAAGTTCTCATCACAAGGGGAAAATACTGTGTAACTATGTGAGGTGATGAGTGTTAACCAAACTTATTGTGGTGATCAGTTCCAGGATGTGTGTGTGTAACTGTTATGTTGTACACCTTAAATCCATACAATGTTATATGTCAAGTATATTTCAATATAACTGGGAGGGGGTGCAAAAGAAGTCTAAGGATGCCCACTGGCTCAGTGCTTGAGCATTAACCTATGAACCAGGAGGTCACGGTTCGATTCCCGATTCCCGGTCAGGCCACATGTCAAGGTTGCTGGCTCAATCCCCAGTGGGGGCATGTAAGAGGCAGCCGATCAATGATTCTCTCATCATTGATGTTTCTATCTCTCTCTCCCTCTACCTTCCTCTCTGAAATCAATAAAAATATATATTTAAAAAAAAAGAAGTCTAAGGAGATCCTGAAAGGAGTAACCCGCTGCAAATCATTTCAGGAGAGCTTCAGTAAGGCAGGGAGAGAGACGGCTGTTGTCGCACACGTAGTTATCTTTCAAACAAAGTCTGTGAAGATTCATGGTTGTGACTTGGGGGGAAAGTGGGTCAATAAGATTTTATCTGCCGAATTGTTGTCGTTAGTGGTGCAGAATGCTTTCCGATTAATTTTCTGCGGTTCAGTAAATGCGTTATTTTGGGTACACATACGAGTTTGTTTAGGAGATCATTTAGAATCATAAAAAAAGAGAGACTTGAAATAGCAAGACTTCTTAACTCTGCCCAAGTTTCTGTCTTTCTTTCTTCCTTTCCACTCTGTTTTGACATCAATACTACCTTGTTTTGGCAACTGTGCTGGAGACAGATAAGGGTGGCAGGTATGCAGCTCCGTAATCATTAAGTCTGAAGTTGTCTTGACATCTGCCAGTAGCTAAAACACCTTATTTTCAAGTCTGAGTTATCTGCTCATTCACTTTTCTCGCTACTCAAGTTTAGTGACACAGCCAAGAAACACCACCACTACCAACAAGAAAACTGCACTGCAGGAAATAGAAAAGGCACTTTTAGAAAGCCCGATTACTTTCCATTAATTTTTACTTTCTATTTATTTGTAAGTTACTGTTGCAAAATAACTTATTAGGCTAGATGGCGGTTGGATGGTAGCAAGCGTGTTAAAAGAGAAAACAGTCTTGCCCTAGCTGGTTTGACTCCGTGGACAGAGCATCGGCCTGCGGACTGAGGGGTCCCGGGTTTGATTCCGGTCAAGGGCACCTGCCTGGGTTGCAGCTTGATCCCCAGTAGGGGGCGTGCAGAAGGCAACCAATCCATGATTCTTTCTCATCATTGATGTTTCTCTCTCCCTCACCCTCTCCCTTCCTCTCTGAAATCAATAAAAATACAGTTTTTTTAAAAAAGAGAAAACATTCTTGAAATAATAATAATTCAAGATTGCATTCCTTCCACAAATAAAACTGGAGATCTGAACACTGCTTATTAAACTATGAATATCACTTACAAATGGGTTATCCAGACCTAACCATAATCACAATTAATTTTTGTAAATGTCTTCACCAAAGGGCTCTTCTCTTATCAAATAGAATAATGATAATTATTACCAAATATTTTGAAGGTACGTGACTGTAATTTTGGCCCGAAACAAAATATAGGCTAAAACCAAAAAGCATTTAGCAGTTGGTCCCATTCTGAAAAACACATGTTTAACTCACTGTGGTGGTGGTGGGGGGAATATGTTTGGTGTATAAATATATCACTAACTCGTTTTTAAGCAAAATTAAGCATTTATTTCAGGGCAAGAAAAATCTATGAATGAAATAATGCTGAGCTAGCATGAGACTACACTGATATATTTTTATTTTAACAGCATGTTGGCTAGGGTGTGAAGTAATGGCACTTCCATTCATTGCTGGTGGGGCTGTAACATGATAGAAACTCATTGCAATATAATTTGGCAACACATCCAATACATTAGGATGCTGGTTAAAATACTGTATGGGGAGTAATTATTCAGTGGAGTGTCTGCGGCATTATCAGAAGTTCATACACAGAAAAATTAGTAACAAATATTAATTCTGAAAAATTAGTTTTTTAAGTTAATATTTTACATATTTGTTCATCAGTAATTAGAAAGTTAGTTTAGGTATTTTGCCCTACTCATTTGTTAGTATCAATGATGAAACAATATTTAATTCCCAAAGTATGTTGACTCAACTATCTTTTATTTCCCTTCTTCCTTTGCACTTGGGACTATGAAGGTCAGAGAAGGTCAAGTTATAACAGAGTCACATGCAAACCAGCTCACCATGCTACCCCTGCCCATTTCTTCCAGCGTGAACGCATCCCCAGTTCCTCTGAGCTGCAGTCCTCAAACATGCAGTCTTCGAAAAACTCCCTTTGGAATTCTGTGCTTTTCAATAGCAGTTTAAGTTTCAATCCTAAGCTTTATTTTCTTTCCATTAGATAGCAAGCAGGGCAGCTTGCTCATGCCGTGTTAAAGGGGCATGCTGGTTATAAATACCGGTTGTAATTTTTTCTGCTAGAGGAACGTTTTAAAGAGGAACATGCTTATAAAATGAAAACTCAGAACATGGAAGTTTCCCGTTGTGACTTCGTGGGCCACAGGGCCTTTCTCAGGAGCATGTCTCTGCCCAGAACCCTTGGTCAACGGGCTGGGCCACTTTTTCTGGCATTTAGAGTTGCCTATCGGGATAGGAAAGGACTTGATACTCATTTTTCATTAATTTCTTCCCCGCACATATATTGGGATTTTTACGTTTTAAAAAGTGATCAGAGCTCCTTATCTTTTTAAAAATTTATCTTCATTGTTGAAAGTATGATAGATGTCCACTTTTTTCCCCATTGACACCCTCCCCCTTGTACCCGCCCCCTTCCCGGGCCCCCTCAGCCCCAGGCTTTCACTGCACTATTATCTGTGTCCATAGGTTATGCCTGTATGCGTGTAAGTTCTTTGGATAATTTCATCCCCACCCTACCCTCTGAGATTCATCGGTCTGTTCCATGCTTTCATCTCTCTGAATCTATTTTGTTGGTCAGTTTACCTTGTTCATTAGAGCCTACTTAGGAAAGCACCTCATCTTTTCTCTCCCCAAATCAGCCACTTCTAATTTACTGAAAACATCTTCTTTATATATAAAAGTCTAATATGCAAAGTGTCCCCTTGGGAGATCAACGGGGAGTTTGATCGTTCTATATGACATGCGCTGACCACAAGGGGGCGACGCAGAATGAAGGGAGGTGTGGACTGGCAGCCGGCAGCCACTACGGATCCTACCCATGCATGAATTTCATGCACTGGGCCTCTAATAGCATAGTAACTCAAGACTGCATCAGGACAAGCATCTTTTGGTTGTGGTTGTTTTTTTGTATTGTTGATGTTATATTTTGGGGTGCTCTTGCTTTTTCTTAATCTCAAGGTGAAAGCTACATCAAAGAGAAGCATCTTCATTCCATGGGGTCTCCTAACCCATCCAAAAACGAAATTTAAAAAAAAATCTCAGAAGAAGATTTGACTTTGGGTGGTGGGCACACAATGCAGTGTACAGATGATGTGTCATAGAATTGTACACTTGAAACCTATATAATTTTACTAACCAATGTCACCCCAGTAAATGTAATTAACCATTTTTAAAATCCCATAATTAGATCTCATATAAACTACCAAATAAATTGAGTCATGCCTACCCTTTTTATTGCAACCACTAACAAGATGAAATATTACAAAGGAGTGAAATTGTCAATGTCAAAGGGAAGCAAACAAGTTGGATTCTGGTGTCTATGTTTGTAAACATTTATGTAAAGTAGAATAGAGGGTCAAAAGGGTGGGACTTAACAATAACCTGTGGCCATAGTCTTTGGGGTACGTTTAGAGTCCTCCTGCAATTCATCTTCTGTTTCAGGGCAGGTAGCGTGGACAAAAGGAGCAGCCGCTCTCCACGGCGTCAGCTCACCTTAGGACCTCGCGTTTTGGCAGAGAGCAACGTCACCAGTGCTGAGAAATAATATCCTCGAAAATGAATAAGAAATAACCTCAGATTAATGCTATATAAATACATTTGCTACAGGTTTCATTAAATATTCATGGGACACACATGTACAGGTCAAATTACCTTTAAATATTAAATTTCTTTCCAGAGGTGGGGAATTTCTGATTTATTCCGTGTTTATAAAGAGCCAGGAGGGGACCCATATGTTATTATCTGCCAGCAGGTTCAGCTGCCACTTTCACTGGGACCCCAAGGTTAGAAGGGACTTAGCGCATAAAAACGTGAAATGGCTCAAGTGTCTCTGGCCTAGAAATTGCAAGGGGAACTCGAAGATGTACTAAAAACATAAGTATTTTGCACATACTTTATTTTTTAAGTTATCTTTATTGTTGAAAGTATTACAGATGTCGCCTTTTTCCCATTGACCCCACTCCACCTGCACCCACCCCTTCCGGCCTTCACCACCCCATTGTCTGTTCATCAGTTTATTTTGTTCATTAGATTCCACATGAGAGTGAGGTCATGTGATACTTACCTTTCTCTGACTGACTTATTTCGCTCAGCATTCCATCCATGTTGTCTCAAAGGGTAAGAGAGCCTTATTTTTCAATGCTGCATAGTATTCCATGGTGTAAATGTACCACAGGTTTTTTTTTTATCTGCTTGCCTATTGATGGGTACTTGGGCTGTTTCCAGATCAGATCTTAGCTGCTGTGAATTGCTCTGTTGTGAACATAGGGACGCATGTAGTCTTTCTGATTGGTGTTTTGGGTTTCCTAGGATAAATTCCCAGAAGTGGGATCACTGGGTCAAATAGCAGTTCCATTTTTAAGTATTTTGAGGAAACTCCATACTGTTTTCCATAATGGCTGCACCAGTCTGCATTCCCACCAGCACTTGTCATTTGCTGATTTGTTGATGGTAGCCATTCTGACAAGTGTGGGGTGCTACCTCATTTTCATTCTACAATTTGCATCTCTTTGATGATTAGTGACCTTGAGCCTTTTTTTCATATGTCCCTTGGCCAAATGCATGTCCGCTTTGGAGAGGTGTCTATTTGCATATACTTTAAAGAAAGAAATGAATTGTTTCAGGCCTCCTGTATTTTATGCCTATAGCATGCTGTATTTAATACATGTAATACAAGCAGATGATTGAAGTAGGAAGTAGCATCCTTCCACGCAATGCAAGAAAAATCAAGAGTTATCACAAGTTGCATGTGACCTCAGGAAATGTCAGACTTGGGATGGAACCCTGGCGTGACAGAGCCCAGCAGTGTCCCTGGTCATGTCAGTTCTCCCACGGGGCACTGGGGACCATGAGTCTGGAAGCAGTCACAGCCAGGACAAGGGAAGCAGTGCAGACTTTCCCATCATGCACTGCGGTGGGGAAACGCTCTGGGTTCAAGTTTAAAAGAGTTGTGGTCTCCATCCTGTTCTGCCTCTGAGTGTTGAGGTGCACTCACATAGGCCTCTGATTTTGTTCATTCAGGGAAACACAGAAATGATATTACCAGTACATGCTGCCTGGCTCAGGTCAAAGGATCCGCTGAGGCATCTATGGGGCCAGGGTCTGGAAAACACCACGTTCAAAACAATGTAGGTCTGCAGAGGGTCTCCTCGCCCATCCCTGGGAACAGGCCAGAGCACCTGCCACCCCTCACCCCTCCCTGGAGGCGACTCCCACATTCATTCCCAAAGTGCCCCCAAATGAGACTTTGGACGCTTCTATAAATAGGCTTTACATGGAATTACCAAGCCACACGGAGAGTGTGGGAAGCAAGCGCTCAACAGACAGGTTTCAGCATATTCCCGAGCTGACCAGGCAATTATCGTGCAGACTGGGTGTTCTGGGAGCGGGTTACTGGTTATGCTGGGACAGCGCGTGCGAAACGGACGGCCTGAGCCAAGTGAGGGGAACGATCACCATCCATAGACCCCATGATAAAGCTGCCCTACTGAATCCTCCGCACATAAATCAATGTTAGGAACTCTAGCCTGCTTTTAAATGTTTTATTTTACTTCTTTAAAAATATATTTTTATTGCTTTCAGAGAGGAAAGGAGAGGGGGAGAGAGAGAGTCATTGATCGGCTGCCTCCTGCACGCCCCCTACTGGGGATCGAGCCTGACCTGGGCAGGCGCCCTGACCGGGAATGGAACCATGACCTGCTGGTTCATATCACCTGATTTGCTTTAAAAGCCACAGTTGTGTTGCTTGTACCTGAAAGTGTTCTTTTGATACGCATAAAAATGTCCAATATGCCACAGAGTTCCCAAGCCTGTTCTCTTTATTTGTTTAATATACTAATCACCTTTTTTTAAGAAAAATGGAAGTGCTTTAGAACTTTCTGAGCCTCATCCACAGCCCTGGACTTGACCTTGCCCAGCCCTGTCAGTGCATCTCAACTGCCTGGGTGTTCTCGGTTCAGTGTTTCCTCCAATTCAGCGTAGGTGAGGCCAACCTCCCCGCAGACATGCTCAGACTCCCAGCGACAGCAGATGACTGCCTGCAGTCCCGCTGCTTTTGTGTTCACCTGCTGGAGCCGTCACCCTTTGCACCCCGCTAGCTAGAAAGGAATCAGGGGAGAGGAGTGATGTGAGTGAGAGCCAAGCCAGCAGCCCGGCTGGTGGCTCGTGCAGAGGCCTCTGTTGCCTGTGGTGGCCCCCTGTCCCCGGGGGCGGGGTGCCCAAGCTGCAATGTCAAGGGAACTCCAGGAGCGGGCTCAGGGCCAGGCACCTGAGCCTCCGCTGGCAGCATGAGGAGGCTCGGGGAAGTGGCTTCTGGGAAAGGGACGGTGACAAGGACTCGTGCTGGTTCCCCATCTGTCACTTACCTGCAGCACCATCTGTAACACCCACTCGGAGCCCAGACGTGCCCTGGCCTCTGGGAGCGGAGAGCCCAGCCCTGCAGACACTGAGTTGATGGGCACCTGCTCTGAGAGGGGGGGCAGTTCTTGGCCCACAGCATCCCGCACCTGTGTGAGTCCTCAGCCGGCTCTGACGCGGGTGCCCATGTAACTGCCCCCTTCTGGCCCATTGAACGAGTCAGTTCAATCACACGCACCCACATTCACATGCTACGCTGTCACATCTTTCAGCTTGAGGCCCACAGCATTCTAAGGCCCCTTTGACATAGAGCAGTGGTTCTCAACCCTCTGGCCCTTTAAATCTAGTTCCTCATGTTGGGACCCAACCATCACATTATTTTCATGGCTACTTCATAACTGTAATGTTGCTACTGTGATGAATCGTCATGTGAATATCTGATCTGCAGGATGGTCTTAGGCGACCCCTGTGAAAGGGTCGTTCGACCGCCAAAGGGGTCGCGACCCACAGGTTGAGAACAGCTGACATAGAGACTGCCTCCGTGGAAAGAAATTCACTAAGGGTCATCCAAATCGTGACTGGTGGATAAGGAAAATGCAGTAGATATGGGGGTAGGAGCCCCAGGGCACCCACGAAGCCCTGACATGCTGCCCGGAGCTGTAGGTGGTCACTTCAGTGAGGACCCCTGTGGCGGAGGGGCAGACAGAGGCCTCTGGGTGCTTGGTGCCCCCGGCTACCCCCCCAGGCCACCCCTAGTGGCTCTTGTCTGACTGGTGTTCCTCTCTTGCTGACATCGGGTGAAAGTGGGGTCACTGTACCCGGTGATGGAGACTTCCTGGGCCCTGGCACCACAGCGGGGGTCTGTCTGTTCAGGCTACAGCCTTTCGGGGACTCGGTTACCAAAACCTAACCTGGGCCTAATTAATGCAGGTTTTCCATACACAGTTTATGTTTTATCTTTAAAATGGGGCACCATTAGTCCATGTACACATCAGAACACTGAATTTCAAACGTTTACAGTTACTTTCTGAAATCACGTAACTCTTAAATAGAATAGCCAATGTTTAAATACCGTTTTGTTTTACAAAGCCTACATTTGGAAAATTTTTCTAAACAATTGAATATTTGTTCTTAATTTTTTAAAATGGATACTTCCAAGTACTATTTTTTAAATTGATTTCAGAGCGGAAGGGAGCGGGCTAGATAGAAACATCAGTGATGAAAGAGAATCATTGATCAGCTGCTTCCTGCACACCCCATGCTAGGGATAAAGCCTGCAACTCGGGCACGTGCCCTTGGCCAGAATCGAACCCAGGATCCTTCAGTCCACAGGCCGACTCTCTATCCACTGAGCCAGACCGGCTAAGGCTTTCCAAGTACTGTTAAAAATCATTAGTTTCTATAAAGTACAGAGAAGCCCTAGCCAGTTTTGCTCAGTGGATAGAGCATCAGCCTGCAGACCGAAGGGGCCCGGGTTCAATTATAGTCAAGGGCAAATACCTCGGTTGCAGGCTTCTCCCTGGCCCGGACCCTGGTCTGGGCATGTGCAGGAGGCAACCAATCGATGTGTTTTTCTCACATTGATATGTCTCTCTGTCTTTCCCTCTCTCTTCCACTCTCTCTAAAAATCAATGAAAAAATGTCCTCGGGTGAGGATTTAAAAAAAAATACAGAGAGAAGTTGCCTGGTTTCAGTGTCCATCTTCAAGTTCCCAAACTCTATAGAATTCAGCAAGTATATAGCAGAGTATTGCTTTTTAAATAAAAATGAATAATTTTATGATGTTGACAGGGGGCATATCTTAAAATAACTGGCATTATCTTTAAATGTGGCTTATTACAAAATCAGACTGACTTACAATGTCCATAGCCTTGTCTGGCAAATAAATGATTTCATAGAAAATTTAAGAAAACTCTATGACTAAATGTGTGCCTTCTCCATGACTAAATTATTTTCTTCTCACAGACCTTAACCTTCTTGAGTGTAGGATTTCTGTCATATTAGTCTTTTTAGCTACAAAAGGCCTCACACATTCCCGAGCATGGAATGGATGCTTAAAATATACTTATTTACTTAAATTATACAATATTCCAGTCATAGTTCTGGCCTCTGAAAGTAAAAAGGTTTTGCATAGCTTTACAGCTGATAAATCATTTTTATAAGTGATATTTTTAGGTGCAATTGCTATGGTTATCTCCCATTCAAGCTATAAAAGTTAGAGCTGAGAAAACTTAAAGAGTTTCCCAAGATAACACGGCTTTTAAAAATGATGCCTTGATGAGCCCAACATAGATCTTTTGACTCCCGATTCTGTGATCTTGCTTGTATGAGATTGTAGACTTTGCTGAATGAATGGATGGCTCAATCAATCAATCAATGAAACCATCAGAAAGTGGCCATCACAAGCATGTTGAAAAGCAACCGGCTAATGGATGATCAGGGCCAAGGTTACTTGTTATATGTTCTTGATTATTATTATCATTATTATTATTATTATTATTTTTTGCAAACAAGACTGTGGCAGATGAAACACAAGAACAAAAAAGGTACCACACTAAAACAGTGGTCACATGCTTGTCCCAATGATGTACCTACACCCAGAGAGAGGTTCAGGGAGGGGTATTGTTTGATGAAAACGATTCCCCAAAAGCTGACTGTTGGGCATCACAGTCCAAGTGGCTCCTCGTGGGCCATGGCCATGGTCATAAGGCTGGACCTAACTTCAGAAGCACCAAGGGCCATCTGGCTCCGAAGAGCAATTCTATTTTTATAATACCAAGTTTGCAATAAGGGAAAACTACACACATGGCTTGGATTTGGACAAGCTTCCATTTTTAACACAACTGACTTTCCTTCATCTTCGGGGGGAGGGGTGGCGAAGTGGGTGGGCTTTTTTCTCGGCCTCCGGCCTTATCTCTGGGAAGTTGTACAATGGAGACCCCGAAGTCACTGAACACACAGGGTAGGGTTCTCCATCGCAGACCTTTTGTGCAGATCCATTTCACTGGCTTTGCTTCTCCAAAGCAGGGAGTGGCTCTCGCCTCCGCACTAATAATATCCTTCAGCCAACGATAAAGTCAAGTCCAAAGTAAACGGAGACGCCTTATCAGCATGTCACAGCTCTCCCCTTACCGCACCATACTCGCCAACTGTGCGTCCTCCTCCGAGATGGGGTCTGGATGCCCATTAAAAGGCACTTCCCGGGCGGGTGTTTGTCTGCCAGAGGTGAGTGGGCCGCCCTCGGGTTCCAGTCCCCGGGCGTACCCCCCCATCGGAGGAAGAGAGGTGTACTTTACAGCGAGCCTCCCTCCTCCAGGATCTCAGAACTGGAATCGGGGGGAATTCAGATCTCTGTGCCACGTTATCCTTTCTCTTCCTCCTTGTTAATATTAACTGATGGGCCTCTGGGAGGGAAAGTATATTTCTCCCTGCGAGCCGAGAGCTCGCTGTGGTCGACCAGTTACTCGCCCACCCCGTTGTCAGAGAAGATGAGTCAAAAGGGATTTACACACCCCGTTAATCCTAACAGATGGCCCTTCCCCTGGATTCTGGGAGAAGTTGAAAATCTACCCACGTTGCCTCCAACTCCAAATTAGGCAAATTAGCACACGGGCCTTGATGGCTGCTGAGCAGAGTTCTAGCAAAAGAGACAGGGTATGAAGGATAAAAGATGTAAAAATTTAGCAAGACCCGTATCTCATCTCACCTCATTTAAAATGCTGTCCTCTCCCCCCCACCTCTGACATACAAATGATGCTTATCTGGGAAGGCGAGAAAACAGTAGTAGTGTGTGTGTGTGTGTGTGTGTGTGTGTGTGTGTGTGTGAGTGTGTGTGAGAGAGAGAGAGAGAGAGAGAGAGAGAGAGAGAGACAGAGATAGAGAGGCTTACCACCCTATGTCACGTCCAGTACAGGTTCCTATGTACATGCGCATGCATGTATAGTGTGTATAAGTGAAACTGTAAATATGTGAAATGTTTATGTTGTATATACTACACACACTCAAATAGCACAAGGGAACAGGAACAATGGAGGCTGCTTATGTTGGGAAACAGCAAGATGTCGCAGGTTTTCTTGGCTCTTTTTTTTTTTTTTTTTTTTTTTGTGGTTGTAGACTTATGCCCCCGGGAGTGGCTGGCTCAGGAAGGTGCGATGGGCTGGGAAGGCTTTTCTCATAAAATCCCCATATAAAAACCCTGTCAAGATTGATAGATACTGGAGTATGGACCACACTATTGCCGCATCCATTTCATTCCCTACACAGCATGCCTCTGAGGGCTCTGGCTTTCCCATCAGACCCGCCGACAAGAAAGGCTGGAGGGAGCAACCTCCCATGGCCACCTCTCAAGTGAGGGTGTGTGTGTGTGTGTGGGTACCCCGCCACCCTGCCCGCCATGGGCAACATGATCAGACTCCTGGGTCAGGGCAGGCCAATCAAGTCTTGTTCTCGCATGAGCTTCTTGACTTGAACAGAGAATGACTTTAAAGGATGGAGTGAACTAACAATAGCTCTCAAGAGGGAAGGACCCGAAGCAATTGCTGTTTGAGGCCCCAGGACCTCAACACGTGGTTTCTGTTCTTTCTGAGGCCACTTGATTCAGTCCTTTTATGACACGTCAGCATCCTTGCGATGAAGAGCCGTACTTGAATGCGCTAGGTCCGTGGTCGGCAAACTGTGGCTCGCGAGCCACATGCGGCTCTTTGGTCCCTTGAATGTGGCTCTTCCACAAAATACCGACTTCTGCACCTGGGCCACAAAGTTTCAATCGCACTGTACATGCGCGCCCGCACTTGGTATTTTGTGGAAGAGCCACACTCAAGGGGCCAAAGAGCCGCATGTGGCTCGTGAGCCGCGGTTTCCCGACCACTGTGCTAGGTCACATCATTTTCTGCTGCTTGCAAACCAAAGAAACCGCTAATATGGTTTCTTTCATTTTGAACATTTTATTATTTTTAATTAGTATAAATCTTCTTAGTGATTTTTCCCTTGATAGATAATGATCAATTCCCAAGGAAAAAAAATGTTCCGTTTATTTTCAGACCAATAGCATGAGAGGGCAGCCAACATCCAGCTGAAAATCTGATTGCAAGGTCCCTGAGGAAAGTGACTGTGTCTTGCATATTTTTGGGATCTCACTCATGCAATTCCCCAGAGTGGTAGCTAGCTAGTTATTTTCATCATTCCAAAACCCACTGAATAAAAGGCTCTTTTTTTTTTTTTTTTACATTCAGTAACCCAAGTGGAAGGAAGATGCAAATACTAAAATCCTACTTAAAAATTAAAGAGGTATATCCATTTCTAAGTCTATTTGTATGGAGCTGGCTTTATCTGCTTCACATCAATGTGCTTAAGAATGACCGGTTGCATTTTGCATGTACTTCACAGCTGAAAGGACGTTCTGAGCAGCCATATTTACCATGGCCAAGCTCTCCATAATGAGCCTTGTCATCGGAGACCACGTGTGCTCGGGAAGGCCTTCCAGCAGCTCCCGCTGTGGCTCAGGACTTCAAATGAAAAGCTTTGCCCGTCACTATGATCCTTCTGCCCTCCCGCCTCCCCCCTTCCTGCATCACCATCTGGGTAGCGATGCCTAAGGCACTGCCAAAAATTGCCTCATCCGACAATAGGTGTCACTCTGTGACAGCCGCCAAAGATCAGGCTGTTCCCTCAGGTTGACGATAACACAAGAATGAAAGGGTCTATGCAGCGGTTCTCAACCTGTGGGTCGCGACCCCTTTGGCGGTCAAAGGACCCTTTCACAGGGGTCGCCTAAGACCATCCTGCATATCAGATATTTACAGGACGATTCATCACAGTAGCGACATGACAGTTATGAAGTAGCCACGAAAATAATTTTATGGTTGGGTCACAACATGAGGAACTGTACTTAAAGGGCCAGAAGGTTGAGAACCACTGGTCTATGGGCTTAAGAGCTGGGATAGCTAGAGACCTGGTGTTAAGGTTGAGTGTGGTTTTTATTCTAGCCAAACCGATACGCATCCATCTTCATCTCCCTGTGCAATGACCCTCTGTGATGGGGAAGAGTTAACTGAGAACTTGTTGCTACCCGTCAGGAACTTGAGATGAAGAACTTGGAAAGCTTTTGCCTAAGAGGCAACTGGAAAACAGTTCAAGTCCAAAGGCCAGGTTCAGTGCTGTAATCTCACCAAGGACCACATATTACCGGCTACCGTCCATTATAACTATTAATTCTGTCATCTCATGTTTGCAAAGGTTTCAGCTCCAAACCTACTTTCTCCCCATCTGATGGAACATGAGATATGTTGAGACTGTTAAGAGCTCAGACGATAGGGTTTTATCAGGCCATCCAAGCCACTCAGAGAGCCCCGAGCGCTCTCCTTTGCGTGTATTATAATAAACCAAATCATGCTGGTGTCACGGACCTTGAATACCTACCAACCTTGATAAGCACTTACGTCTAAACAAAGAGAGAATCAATTTGCATTTTCCTCTCTGCCGGCTCACATAATGCCTCGTGTTACAGTTGCCATTAAGGGTCATTGCTGTCTCTACGTAGCGCATTAGGCCGTGCGTGTCCATTGTTCACGCAGAGTTCCAGCAGCAGCTTCAGGTCGGAGGCGTTTGCACAATGATGTTGCTTTTGTCCTGCCCCCACGCTATTATCTCCAACCTGTGCATCCCAACACGTCCCTCTTCAAGACCTGAGAACGGTCCTCTGTGAGACCTGTCAGTCATCAGCTTCCCTCACAATCAGAATGAACAATGCTCAAGGTCTCACTGAGCACACGTGGGTGTGCGTACACACAAACACAGACACGCACACACACAGCTTACCTGGGGGGGCAGGTCAGCAAAGCCGCCAAGCTTCTTGGTTGCTTGGCTGAGCCTCAAGAATTGAAACCTCCACAAGCTCAAGAAATTCCTTGAACAGCCCGGCCGGTGTGGCTCAGTAGTTGAGAATCGACCTGTAAACCAAGAGGCCACGGTTCGATTCCCGGTCAGGGCACATGCCCGGATTGCGACTCGATCCCCAGGGTAGGGCTTGCAGGAGGCAGTTGATCCATGATTCTCTCTCATCGCTGATTACATCTTTCTCTCTCTCTCCCTTCCTCTCTGAAATCAATATATATATATATATATATATATATATATATATATATATATATATATTTTTTTAAATAGCAATTTCTTGAACAAATCATAGAATTCCAGACCATCTCCCCAAGCTGACAAAAGCTACCCACCATACCCTGCCTGGCCTTGCAGTCACATTGTCTCCTCTGATCTATGGCCTCTTAACATCCTGGGGCGGAGGAAACCAACCACAGGCATTGATTAAGCAAACATGTGCGTATGGGAAGAGATGGAAAGCGGCTCCGTCTGGAAATCACAGCCCCTCGCGTGAGAGTAATTGAGGAACGGCCGCTGGCAGGTCGGGGACCACAATTATTATAGATGTAACCTTTGGGGAAGTGAAGCCCGAAAGTCTTAACCTGGAAAGACAGATGCACTCAGTGAGAAAGAATGGCCACCAAAGGCCCCTTTCTCAAAGAAAACCCGTGTAAGTAGTGGCTGCAGAGCCCATTCCAACAGTGACAAATGGCTTGGTCAGAGATCAAAAATTAAAGCATAAAATATTGATATTTTAAAATTGAGTTTTCGTAATAAAAAAAAAAAAAACACTCCGAAGAACCATTTTCTCCCGGTATGTTTGGCAAGCCTATTTTATTGTATATTCAGCTGTTCTGTCTTCTGCATGAGTCCGGGGCCCCTTTCATGTCCTGATTCTATTTGAAATCAATAAAGAATGCACCCGGAATATTTTTACAGTTGTGAAAAGTCTGAATCTTAACGCCAAATCCTTAATCTGGTCATTACTGATTAATCAAGTTGTGTCATGGACAAAGGAGGCTCCAAGATCCTAATGGACAGGTAAAGTCTTTTTAAATTTTCTTCAGGTCCTTGTGTGAAGTAGTTAATGATGATAGAGGAGATGCAGATAAATAAAAATAACACAGGCACAGACAGAACTATTGATCCTGGGGATATATGGGCATCCTGCAAAGAGTTTAAAATATAATAAATAACAGTGCACTCAGAAATACAACTTGATGTGTAGGCCAGTGAAGGAAAGGAAAACGAATATTCCTGGAACATGGAACTGGGGTCCCTACACCAGTATTTGGAGTGAGCCCCAGGGCATAAAAAGGTGGATGAGGCCACGGCCCTGTTCTGTAGAATTTTCCAGGACATAATGCAGTTTGGCAAGCAAGTCATGGCACAGAGAATGTGCTAAGTGCAGATTTCCATGTGCAAGATTGAAAATCACTGTAATATTACCATCTCCGCCTGGCCGGTGTGGGTCAGTGGTTAAGCATCAACCATGAACCAGGAGGTCACAGTTCGATTCCCAGTCGGGCACATGCCCAGGTTGCAGGCTCGATCCGCAGCAGGGGCCATGCAGGAGGCAGCCGATCCATGATTCTCTCTCATCATTGATGTTTCTCTCTCTCTCTTCCTCTTGGAAATCAATAAAAATATATTTTTAAAGATATATGTTACCATCTCCTTCGTCCGCATGATTTTCCTATGAACCTGGTGTTTGTTACCATAGTGCACACCTGGACATCTGGGAACTCTGGGAGATTGCCCGGGAGTCAGGGAGGAGCCAGGCACACATCTCCCTTGCCCTATTCCCTGCACACGGAGTAGTGATTTTTCCACCCGAGTGTAGAGCCCCTGGGTATTTCTGAGGCCCTCCCAGAGGAAGACAAGGTCTAGGCAAAGCTGCTTAATTCCCCTCTCAGCCGCACGCCAGGTTGGCAGTTCCCACCAAAAGGCTGCAAGAATATGATGGGATGCCACAGATAGCAATTCAAAGAAAGAATCTGAAGACCAAGCCACTGCCGTTCACAATTCCTCCACATCCATAGCGCATCCTTTCATTACAAGGCCGAATTAAAGTTTACTGACAAAGGAGGGGAAGCATTTACTCCAGTGAAATGAAAGCCATTTATTATTATTTTATTTTTATTTTTATTTTTTTTGGGGGGGGGGCAGGAATAAAAATACTCTTTGGATGACTGGGAGCTCCACTGAAAGGATTTTAAAATAAAACTTAAAGCCGATGAAAAATTGTTTAGCGGTGAATATTTGTATTATCCAAAGGCTTTTCCTTCTACGAAAGGGCTCCCCACAGAATTCTTCTAAATGGTGAAGTCCCCCGGTGCGTCTAAACGGTGTTTACAGATCATTAACTACTCACAAAAAGTCTGGTGCAGAAAAACTGCCAAAGTGTGAGAATCTTCTCTGATGAACCAAAATCTAAGGGAAGGATCCCTGAGAGGTGGAATCCGCTTCGCCAGAAATGAATTTTCACAGTGGATTTTGGAATATGTCTATGTGTGCAAGATTTCCTCTTTGAATGCAAACTGAACCCAAATTTTAAAAACATTTTTTAAAATATATTTTTATTGATTTTAGAGAGGAAAGGAGAGGGAGAGATAGAAACATCAATGATGAGAGAGAATCATCGATCGGCTGCTTCCTGCACGTCCCCTACTGGGGATCGAGCCTGCAACCTGGCATGTGCCCTTGGCCAGAATCAAACCCCGGACCCTTCAATCCGCAGGCCAACGCTCTCTTCACTGAGCCAAACCAGCTAGGGCAAGAACACTATTTTTAATGCTGAAATATTTGGGCTTTATATGAAAATATCAAAATTTGTCAAACTATTAGCTAGAGGTGGTATTTAGGCGATTTTCAAGTGTGTGTTTTTTAATTCATTACATTACACTATTATTACTATCTAAGTGCACAAAATTTTGTCCACATTTCTACTTGAGTCCTTGGTATTGACTTGTAAAAGGCAAAATGCACACTTTTTTAATGTTGCTGATATAAATTGATCAGATGCTTTTCAGAAAGCAAAATCTGATACATGTTCCCATCACCATTGTGCCCTATTTACTGCATCTTCCCCAGAAGTGAATATGAACATTTTGAAAATGGTTTCTAATGTTTTAGCTGAAAATAGTACTTTTTTATTTATTTTAAAATCATTGTGAGTATAAGTAAAATTTAACACTTTTGTTATTTTAATTAGTGATTTGTATTTCCTCCTATAACCTAAACCCTTGGTAGCATTTTCCTGTTTTGTCTCAGTGCTTTTAATTATTGATTTGCATAAGCTTTTCGCATATTGAGGATAAAACTTTTCATGTCAATGTTTTTTCCTAGTTAAGGGTGTGAACTTTTAGTTTTGTTTGTGGAATATTAAACGTGAGCTTCTGATTTTTTTCCACCGATTTTGACTTAGAAAATTCTTTCTCCAGAAATTACATGAAAAGGTCATTTATGTTTTCTTCTATGGCTTTCACCATGTATGTGTTTTTTTAATGCCTTTACCAGCTGGATGAGTAGGACTGCCCTCCTAATCTCTCTGAAACTGTTTTTTTTCCTTCAGTGTGGAAATTATAAGAAATATTTTGCAGAGTTCTAGGCGTTCTATGATACATTTTTAAGCTCTCTGTCCTCATAAGTTGATAAAAATGAAAGTTTAATATTATTATAGCTGACAATCTGATATGCTAAGTTTCGACATACCTTGACTAAACACAGCAAACACAAATGCATCTTTTTTCAGAAGGGAGAGAGAGAGAGAGGGAGAGGGAAAGGGAGAGGGAGAGAAACATCAATGATGAGAGAAAATCTTTGTTCAGCTGCCTCCTACACGCAACCCCACTGGGGATCAAGGCTGAAACCCAGGCATGTGCTCTGACCGGGAGTCAAACCGTGACTCCCTGGTTCATAGGTTGATGCTCAACCACTGAGCCACACCATCTGGGCCACAAATGCCTCTTTAATAGCTTTAAACAAGTCAGAAGTCAGTAACTACATTTTATATGAGCCCTTGTGACCCCAATGTTACGACTTTTTTACCTTTAGTTTCACTTTGGTGTTTTTTTTCCTCCAAAACCTACTCCAAATAATGTTCAGTAAAAGGCTAATGTGCCCCAGAGAACAATGGAACCTTCTAAACTCTTCTCCCTGTGATCTTGGAAAAAGGTTTACCCCGCCTCCCTCAACGCCACCTCCATTCCCACCCCCGCCTCACCGCCCAGTTTAATATGGCTCCGACCATCTTCTCATATCCCCAGCCCCTGCATGAATCATTCTCAGTGCCGAGTTCTGATCATTATATACAAGGTCACTTTTTAATTAGAACAATATAGTAAAACATATGCTCGGAAGATAAATGAGGTACAAAGCTAGCTGTGCTACAGTGAACCCTTTTATTGGAAAGCCCTTAAAAATAATAAGCGTCATGTAGAGTCCAGGGGCCTTTGCAACATATTTCAGTCCCGCAAAGTGCCTGCCATGGTGGATGAATGCCCCGTGATCGGGAGCCATCATTTGGCAGCCTAGGTGATTTTAATGGACACATCACTTTAAGCGAAGCCTCCGCCATCTGTTCTGCCCTCTAATTACAGATGCAAAAAGCACATAATTCACAATTGCATCATAAAA
Organism: Myotis nattereri; assembly: GCF_964212035.1. Lineage (NCBI taxonomy): Eukaryota > Metazoa > Chordata > Mammalia > Chiroptera > Vespertilionidae > Myotis > Myotis nattereri. The sequence goes on along the minus strand of NC_138097.1, from coordinate 12,847,799 downwards.
AAGTAAGATATAAGTGATTTAAATGCATGTGGGTCTTCCTTATTCAATGCAGCACGCAGCTGTTGTGTTGTTTGCATGTTTCAAACACAAATGAGGGTAGAATCGCTCTTCTCCAATGGAGTGGAGTCTGCAGTACAGGACATGGTGGGGTGTGGTTCAGTGTAAAAGCATGTGCGGACCTAGCACCTGACATTACATGAGAGGCGAGACCATTCTGTAAGGCACTCTGTGATCTGGTACCATCTGCGATGGGGTGTGTGTTTATGTTACAATCTGATTACCAGCCTTGGCCGGCATGCTCAGTGGTTAGAGCGTTGGCCTGCACATTGAAGGGTCATGGGTTTGATTCCTGGTCAAGGGCACATACCTGGGTTGCAGGTTTGACCCCCAGCCCCAGTCGGAACACGTGTGGGAGGGAACCCATCAATGTGTTTTTCTCCCATTGATGTTTCTCTCTCTCTCTCTCTCTCTCTCTCTCTCTCTCTCTCTCTCTCTCTCTCTCTCTCTCTCTCTCTCTCTCCTCTTTTCTTCCTCCCTTCCACTCTTCCTAAAAATCAATGGAAAAAAATATCTTCCCTCTCTGGGTAAGGATTTTAAAAATCTGATTTCCATTTGGTTCTTTATCATGCTTCCACATTTCAGTGAAGGTGCAAGTATGCGTATTCATGTCATAACCAGTATAGATAATTGTGTTACAATAAAGAATCCTTCTTCAGAGGGTGGGTATCCTGGTTGCCCCCAAATCAGAGGCAGTTCTTGGCATAAGCCCATGTATATCTTATATGAATCCTTTCTGATTTCCCAAGACTAACTCTGGTATTAGAAGCAGAAGGATGAAGCTCCTTTTCTCTCCCCTAAAGTATCAAAAATGCTTCAAGACTCCCTCATGGGTTTCCATGTTAATGATGACTCATTGGGGGAGGATGTCTTAATAGCGAAGTTCAAGGTGAACTGAATTCCTCCCTGAGAAGCAGCGAAACTTCCCTGCTCTTTGTACTGACAGAGTCACAATGGACCCCAAATGCAATTTTGCTTCTTAAAGGAAAAGTTTGTTAAATTCATACTAGGTATAATCAGTTTGTTTTCAAACAATGAAGTTTGCTAGTCAAATGAAATTTTGATCGAGGAAAATATTTACTTCTTAGGGCTAACTGCTGGGGGATGGGGCTAAAAGTGAATTAATTAGTAAAGAGTGCAAAATAATAGCTTAAAAAGCAAGCAGACTATTTGAAATTGCATGTTGTAACCCTATCAGTGATAAGAAAATATGACCTCTACACACCAGCTACAAAGAATTCAAGCATAATGCTAACCAAGGTTGCCCTTGAGTGGCGACATCCTAAGAAAGTAATCCTCTTCGGTGGTCCTTCCCAATTCTAAAATTTCTGTAATGAGTGCTTATAATTTTTAAAATAATTAGAAAATATGTATTTTAAAACTCCAAACAGAAACACATTTGCGTGTTAAGGTATTATCTGAGCCATTTTCAAGCCTACTGTTGAATTTGGATTTTTATGAGATTCTTCTTAACATGTCAGTTGGTATAGACCTTGTTTCTGAGTTCCCTGGACTGTCATATAAGACTGAACACACATTGATTGAAGTCTATAATAATAAAAGCATAATATGCTAATTAGACCGGAAGTCCTTCTGGATGAATCTGGGGCTGCAAGGAAAGCCCAGGACCCAGGTGCCAGAGGGAAGCCAGTGCTGGCAGCCGGGGGAAGGAAGGCCTACTCTTGCATGAATTTCGTGCACCGGGCCTCTAGTAAGAAATAACCAATCAGTTCATTATGTCAATTAATTCATAAGAAACCTGGATAATTACCTTCATTAATAAGAAAGCATTGCCGTTTTTAAGGAAACAATAGCACACAATCAGAAATTCCCATCAAAGCCACCGCCATATTCTTTTATGTTTCAGTGATTCTCTTATCTAAGAAAGTAATAAAGAAACCTTTCCCTATTCAGCTCCCACCTCAGGAGCAATATGAGAAAAGGAAGAACAATGAGTAAAACCAAAATGTATTTAATAATTTTAAACTTTATTCTGATACTACATTTCTTCTTGCTCTGATTTTTAATTAAAAATGTGTAATAAATGACGGAATAGGAAAACTCATGTTGCCTCTCACACTGATTTTAATTTTCCGTCTCTGTAAACTTCTGTCTGCTTAGGAATTTTCCAACTGTAGCTTAAAAATGGACCCCAAATACAATTTTGCTTCTTAAAGGAGAAGTTTGTTAAATTCATTCTAAGTATAATCCATTTGTTTTCAAACAATGAAGTTTGTTAGTCAAATGAAATTTTAATATAGGAAAATATTTACTTCTTAGAATGTAGAGAACTCTGGAAAGTCAAAACAGAAAATCTGTTAAACACGATTTTTTACCTTTTCTTTTTTTTTTACTCAGTTAACCTGTTATGTGGACATATCTTTTAAATTTAGATTGTACATTGGGTATATCTGTACTCTAGAACATTAGGGTTGATGAACTATAAAAACAAACAAATCCAGTGTTCGTAACCCAGATGCTCATACATACATGTTAGAAAATTCTTTTATTTTTAAATTCTTTTCATGATTGGCGATACATTTTACAAAAAAAAAAAAAAAAAAAGAATGGAATTTCAGGAAAATCAACTGGAAAGTAACCATGACCTTCATCTACACTCAGGCCCTTTACATTATTTTTATTTCAGAAGAACTTAAAAAAACGTTAAATCAATATTTCTGAACATGCAGCATTCTAGGCAAGATGCTTCAATAGTTGTTATTCAAACAATCAGTTCTCTTTATTTAAATGTATGTCATTTGCCCTTGGAAAGAGAAATGAATCATAAGCAAAATATGTTTCACCTGAACTTCGTTTTTCAAATAAATTACAACCAACATCTCTTTTTTTGGCACAGATTTTAATTGCGTTTAATTTAAATTCAGTTTTAGTTCCGACATTTCAGAGCTATTACTTATTAGCAAACTTTAAATTGAACTTAAAAACAAATATATTTATTGAATGGCATATAAAGAGAACCCACTTTGGGAGCAAGGATGGTGAGTAGATAAAGGCCAAAGAGGAGGTAAAGGAAGGTAAATGGGGGTGTAGTCACAAATACTTTCCCCAAGCAGGGGACATTACAGCCCCCTTTCCCAGAAGAGGGGCACATATGACACATGAGAAATGAAGATGTACAGTTGTATGTTTATGAAGTCCAACAGAATCTTTGCTCTGAGAAGATTAACTGAGCCTAGCATTATAAATCCTCTAAGACCCCACAACTCAGTGTAGTATTGTTGTTAGTACTGGAACCATGGTTGTCATTTTGGTAATTGGTATCCATTGACATTTAGAGATGCATAGACATAAGTGATGATGATGGTGATGATGATGATGAAGATGAAGGTGGTGGTGATGATGATGATGAAGGTGAGGATGATGAGGAGGATGATAATGGTGATGACAGCGATGATGATGAAGGTGGTGGTGATGATGATGACGAAGGTGAGGGTGATGATAATGGTGATAACAGTGATGATAAAGGTGGTAATGATGAAGGTGGTGGTGCTGATGATGACGAAGGTGAGGATGATGATAATGGTGATAACAGTGATGATAAAGGTGGTAATGATGATGATAAAGGTGGTGATGATGATGATGATGATGTTGATGAAGGTAAGGATGATGATGGTGAGGATGGTGATATTGAATACATATAAAACTACCATTCGCCGGCTCTGTTCTAGTTGCTTTGTTTTTTTCTATTTCATTGAATCCTCTCAGCAACCCTGTGAGGAAGTCACTGACACACTACCAGGAAGAGACACTCCAGGGAGCAAACGACACTGGGTCTAGGAAACTCTTCAGCAACTCACGTTGGCTCACCTGTACCAGCCCTGATCCCTTCTATTATGAATCTAGTCTTGTTTGGCAAATACTTGTGACTAGGATAAATGGAGAAAAACGGGTTTAAAATTATTTCATAGTAAATTAAAATCTGAAAATGATTATTGTAATTATATTAGCATATAATAGTGTATTTACTAAGCAGCTATTTCCCCAAAATCAAAATAGAGAATGAGAAATAGCAGTTAACTATTTTATTGAACTGATCCCTGTCCTAGTAAACTTGGCAGGAATGTGAATATATAGTCACAGACCCGCAACAGAGGTTTCTTGGTGCCAACATCAGTGAGAAGAGGGACAAACCAACGCAGCCATTCCTTTTATGATCATATGCCCATGGGCTTGGTTCTACAAGGAACCAGGCTCTGCGGGCTGCCGCTGTGCTGTACACAGAGGGAGTTCTTCAATCCTTGGATGGAAAAACAAAATCTTTTTATCTGCAGCAATAATCTAGCTCTCAGAGGGAGGCCTTGCCAGCTCCCCCCAGCTCCCAGAGCACCTACCAGTCACAGTGTGGCCTGCAGCCTGTATTGGCATCAATACAAATGGATTGAAATACTCATTTTACCTAGAAGGAAGGTTTTAGAGCGTGCAAATAAAAAAAAAAAAAGAGTTTTGTCAGAAAGCAAGACCTTCGACAAGCCAGAACACAAATGTTTATTAAAAAGAATTTTTAAACTGATTCGGGCCAAAAAACCGGGCCAGTTGCAGAATCCCATGGGGGCATCTGTATGTGGAGGTCTCTGCCTGGAGAGTCATTTGTTAATGGCGTGTTTACAAAACTCTTTGTCCTCCAGTGGAACTAAGAAAACGCCAAAGACAATATTCAGTTCCAGTTCCACGACACGGGCCTAAATTTAGAGCAAAGGAAATGTGCGGTCAATTATACGCATCAAATTCCATGACATTTCTAGATGGGATACCAACAGCACCCTATATTGAGCTTAGAGATTTTTTAATGTTCAATTCTTTTTTAAAACATTGTATTATTTTTCCCCATAAGCACATATAATGCAGCTCAAAGTTAGCAAATAGGGAGTGAGAGATAAAGAAAAAAATCATTAGAATATTTTCCCTTCAATGGAGATCTCTTTAAACCTAGCCCTCAAGCAACATTCTCTAAAACAAGATTGTAGCAGAGTTGTGGTGTAGGATAGAGATTTTGAAGTAACTTAGTTGAATAATTCCTATTGCGGTATAATTTTTAAATACTTATTAAATTGATTGGGGTGACATTGGTGAACATGAACATACAGGTTTCAGGTGTGGGTTTCTATGTTGCAAGATGTATATATTGCACTGTGTGCTCACCACCCAGAGTCAAATCTTCTCCTGTCACCTTATATTATGACCCCCTTCTCCGCCCACCCCCTTCCCTCTGGCAACCACCCACTGTTTGTGTTCACAAGTTTCAATTTATATCCGACATATGAGTGAAATCATATAGTTCATAGCTTTTTCTGACTGGCTTATTTCACTTAGCGTAATGTTCTCGAGGTCCATCCATGCTGTTGCAAAGGATGCTAATTTCTAAAACGTATGCTCCAGAGAGGCAAAGAGGTATTCTAAGTAGAAGAAGATTCAAAAGTTGGAAGCCTGATAGGGAGATGGGAAGGAAAACTCAGCCCAATGTTAAAAATCAGCCACGTGTGATGGATCTGAGTCCCACTGTTGGTGTTTATAACTTTCTTTGGACATTCGTGGCTCAGCCCTAACTTTTCTTGGACACCGGGGACCTGTAGGTATCTGAGCTACCATACTTTCCTCTCTGCACACAACACACTTCTGGAGAGCTCTTTGGCATCAGAATGCTGCGGCTATTGGAAGTCACTCTGAAGAGAGAGCTCTGAGTGAAGACCCATCGTTGCCTACAACTGGAGATGGCTCAGACCCTGTTTCCCCATGAGCCTCATTAGAAGGTGAAAAGGTAGATCCAAGATGGCACTAGACAGATCTAGGATGACATTCAGCACGGCGATCCACTCCGGCCAACCGAACTTGGCCGTCAGCCATGAAGTCCAAATGGGATCTGGGATCTGTCTTTCAAATTCTTTCTTCCCTGACACAAAAAGGAATCATTAGAACGGTTTACCTACGCTGATGCCAAGTTAAAACCAATGATAACAACAACCAAATGCCACAGACCACACCGCTGATGGGTTCCTGCCTTCAAACACGGGGAATTCTTGAATTCTACTGCAGGGCTCTTGGCAAGTCTTATTACCAAAATGTTGCCAGGAACGCATGTTACTGTCTGGCCTTGTGATAATCAGAAAGATACCAAGGTGGTTTAAAAAAAAAAAATCCTTTAAATCGTAGCATTGTTCATGGCTTTCTGCCTTGCTTCCCTCATTCATTTTCCCCTCTAGGGGAGTTGGATCTCAGGAAAATGAAAGAAACCAGTGTGACCGAGCTGGAAAACCATACCACCTCCTCAGAGGGGACGAGGAATGGATCCCAGGCCTCTGTGCTTGTCCGCTGTTTACTCACCTTCTGTCAGCATCACATGTCCACTCTGCACCCTCATGGCCGTCGCTGAGCCCACACTCACAGCCCTCCCTCGCCAGCGGGGAGAGGGTCCCATCTCCTGGGGCCACGCTGCGACACCTGGAAGAAGATGTTGTCTTTGGGGAAAGAGCAAAATTGTGTGACTGCATTAAAGTCAACACTATTTATCTTCACCTCTTGTCCTCCCCGCGGACAAAGGGGCACCACTGTTCGGCCCAGCCCCCCAGCCCAGCTGCAATGGGACGGAGGCAGGGGCTGCGACTTTCAAGTGTCAGCCCCTTTGTGCCCGGCTACTAGTTTATGAGGCTGATGTCTAGCACGGCAGTCAATGAAGCCTTTGTCCGAGGTGTGCAGGGCAGGGCAGTGGAAAAACTGCCCCCTCTTCTATCCCAGGCCCATCCATCTTCCCCGCGGCCCGTTTCTCAACTTCTCCGTCGCTTGAGCCGCCAGAGAGAGGATCCCTCCTGGGTTAATGTACTGGAAAATTGCCCGGCCTGGTTATGAGGGGGTCCCCTCCCAACGCGAGAGAAAAGGAAAGGCCGAAAAACCCGGGAAGAGGAGTTGCTTTCCCACTGAACTCGTTGGCCTTCCGCTTGTGGGTCTGACCCTGATTCAGGAGACCTCAATGCCCTTCTCGGAGGGTTATTGTCAAGTCTGGCAGAACGCACTTCCGATTGAATTTTTTTATTATTTATCATCACAGAGTGGATTTGAACAGCTCCCAGCACCCATCCCACCCCCAGCTGCGCGCACATACACACACACACACACACACACACACACATCCAAGCCCTTAGCTTTGAAGAGGTCCCAACCACTCACATGCAGTTGTCTTCAGAACAGTCTCCTCTCCTCCTTGGAGCCAGTTCCCCAAGGCCCGTGGTCGGCAAACTGCGGCTCGCGAGCCACATGTGGCTCTTTGGCCCCTTGAGTGTGGCTCTTCCTAAGCTTTAGGAGCACCCTAATGAAGTTAATAACAATGCACCTACCTATATAGTTTAAATTTAAAAAATGTGGCTCTCAAAAGGAATTTCAATCGTTGTGCTGTTGATATTTGGCTCTGTTGACTAATGAGTTTGCCGACCACTGGCCAAGGCCATTTCCTATAAATAGCAGATGTGTTGTTTTCACGGGAGGCTGCACTGTGTGAACTTCGCCGTGGACGTGAAGCCCAGAGGACGCTGCCTTCTGCGATATCACACAGTCACTTATTTTAACTCTTTTTTTCCGGCCAGAAATAATATCCTCTATCTCCAGTCTCCTCCCTGCATCACCTAAATGAATGCTTCTTCAGAAGGCTTCAGCTTAGCACACAATGTCCTGTAAGTAGTTAAGGCATCAACTAGGCACCAGCTCTGTGCTCCTGGATGTGTCGGCTGTGCCCAAGGTAGCGCCAAGAGATTTTCACACAGCAGCAGAGTCCTTCCAGAAACTTCTAAGCCAAATCATGGAAACTAGGAACACACGGGTCCGGATCATTGTAACCAGTGCACAGTGTGCACTTTAGAATTCAGCAAACATAGCAAGTGTGTTTTTTAGAAAAAAAAGTTGAGCAGCTGGGTGGATTTTCTTCTTCCTTCAACCGATTTTCCAGAAATTGTTTTATGCTTCCATTGATTTTAATTTGGCCCAAGAAATGGGAGATGAGGGATATTACCAGGTCCAAGCTCTATTTCTTGGTGACAGAAAAAGAAAATAGGGCCCTCGCTGGTTTGGCTCAGTGGATAGAGCATCGGCCTACGCACTGAAGGGTCCCGGGTTCGATTCCAGTCAAGGGCACATGCCTGGGTTGCAGGCTCAATCCCCAGTAGGGGGTGTGCAGGAGGCAGCCAGTCAATGATTCTCTCTCATCATTGATGTTTCTGTCTCTCTCTCTCCCTTTTCCCTTCCCCTCTGAAATCAATAAAAATATATTTTTAAAAAGGAAAGAGAAAATAGGATTTTTTTACAAGGGAAATTGGTGGGAAAGGCTTAAAAGTGACTCAAAACCAAAAAGGTTAACGAAAGTGGAATCAGCGTTCAGTCCTCAGACTCCCTCCATTGCGAGGTCTGTGTTCATTTTGAGGCTTGTCACCAACCTCCACGTCAGATGCCTGTGAAACCGTAACTTCCTGGTAACTGGGGGACCACCCATCTCTCCTGTTACGAAGTTGATTGCAGAGTGTGACAACGCACTATTATAGCTGTTTTCTCAATTCCACGTATGGCGTCCGAGTGGAGACATTTTTGTGAAGAATCGCATGAGTTGTTGCTCTTTTCTCTCCTTCATTTTCCCATTCTATATTTTCATCAACCCCCCCCCACACACACACACACACATATCAAAATCTCACTTTCTTTACTGCAGTTTCAGATGCTAACCCCTGACAACTTATTTAAATATTTAGCACGGTGATAAGAAAGAAATGGGGTACAACTGGACAATCCTGCCCAGAAGAGGGGGGTCATTAAGTCCAACACAAACATTCGTCGGCACCCCTGATCTCCCAGCCTGTCCCCTTTTGTGGCAAGAGGCCAGGAGTGTTTGGCCCCCACGCCCGCTCCCTAAAGACCCTTAACAAGCAGCTGTTACTGTAACATGCCCAGGGAATGGAGCATAAATATGACCCCTGACCCCGGCTGTCAGCTGATCCACCGAGTCCCTTAGAAATATACTCTTCACTTTGCTCAATTCCCACTCTTTCCCACCATCCCCCTCCGCTCCACCGGGCGCCCCCGCCTCGGGTTTCCATGCCTGTGGCTCCTGCTCAGGCGCTGGCACAGTTGCTCTCTGTGTGAGCTTTCTCTTCACAGAGGTCAAAGGCCCAAGACCTCAGGCCGGCCTCTTTTCTTGCTAAAGGCCAGCTGATGAATCACTCGTAACTTGAAGGGAACAGAGGGAGGGGTTGGGGGGGCGGGGGCTCTGGAGGCCTTTTGAGAGGAACAACTGTGGCCTATACATCAGCATTTACGCTGTTCTGACACTTTCAAAACTCAGGGTCCTCTCTGGGAACCACAGGGAGAGGGACTGCAGGAGAGACAGACAGATCTTACTGCCCGGGATGCAGAAAATAAGAAGAAAGAAACGAGAGCATGATACCTGTCATCAGGATTGTGCAGCGAGAGACAAAGACAGACAGACAGACAGACAGACAGACACACACACACACACACACACACACACACACACCAGCCTGATTTCAGTTTATCAGAGTCACTTTTCCCAAAACAGTAGAAAAAGAGAATTCTCCCCACTGCTATGCGTTTGATCAAGAGGACTTTGTTGAACGACTCAGAATCCTCTTGTTGTTTAGCAAAGTAGAAATGATCTAACTTTTAAAAGAGAGAAACCTTAAACCATATGTGTGTGTATTCTTTAATAACCCCCCTGTGAGTAGATTCAGGAGGGAGGGATGGGGTGACAAGGTCGGCTAGGTAGCTAAAATACCTAAAATGTATTTCAGTTTTCACTGCCCTGTTATTCCTACAAAGTCCTGCTTTTCGTGTTTTATTTGTCAGTGGTATAGAGGTGGCCTTTCATATCTCTGGGGTTTGCGTCTCTAATTCAATCAACTGCAGGTCAAAAATATTCGAGCAAAAATATTCCAGAAAATTCCTAAAAGTTTGCCACCCACTGACCAGTGCACTTAATTCGCACGAAGGAAGAGATTAGGGTCGCACCGGCTGTAGCCTATATCAAATGTTGGCTCCATGCAAATACTACTCCTTCCATGGAAGGAACTTGAGTTAATTTTGGTTTGTGGGTGGCATCCTGCAGCTAATTCCCTGCAGAGACTGAGGGATGGCTGTATTTCCCTGAGGCCAGCTACAAAGTCTTCAGTAGCCTGACAGGAGGCCCGGGGTTTGGAAATCTCGCTGAGGAGCATAGAGAACTGGAGGTCAGGTCCCCAACTCACTGTTCGGGCCCTGCCAGGGAAGGACCTCTATGGGAGCAGCGCTGCTTGGACTAGAACTTGACTTCTTAGTTTGTTATCCACCGGTTTACAGGTCTTCAATGAATTAACTGCTGTGACTCTCTCTGACCATTTCAAGAAACACAGGGAGTAACCACAGAATACGTTATGCCACCCAACATTATGTGAGTTTAGGAAAACAAATGAGGGTCAGTAAGTGTTTAAGTTTTTCTTCAAAATGGCCTCATAGTAGCCTGTACTAACCTCAGATTTCTCATATTAAATTGTTTTCATTAAGATGCAAAATTGAAAAAAATAAGTATCATATTCTCACCTTTGCTTATAAATACGTTAATGTACATAAATACTCTTGCTTGCTTGCTTACTTTTTCGTCCTCTTTTTGGCTCTTTCTTTTTATCAAAAGTGATAGAATATAGTGAAAGCAAGGCCAAGAGGTAGCTGTATAGTATCCTGTATAATAAAAGGCTAATATGCACATTGTCCCCTCCTCTGGGAGTTCAACCAGGAGTTCGAACGGGGGGACAGGCCGGCCAGACCCCACCCATGCACAAATTCGTGCACCAGGCCTCTAGTTAAGTATATAAATAGAAAAGGAGAAATATCTACAGCCAATAACCTACGCCTCCATTCTAGAAACTTAGAGAAAAAAAGTGCAACATAATCAGGCAGTAGAAAAGGAATAAAAATTAGAATACAAATCAGTGACATTGCAACCAGGAAAGTATCAATAGAGAAAGACAAGCTGTCTTTGAAAATCTCAATAGAAATGGAAAGCCTCTATCCAGGCTATGTAAGAATAAGAGAAGACACTGTACACGTGACCAGTATCAGAAATGAACAGAGGGTCATTGCTACTGATCCCCTGGGCATTAAAAGAATAAGAAAGGAAAAGAATGATAAAATGTATTGGACTGATTCCTTAAAAGACACACACTGTTAAAACACATTCAAAAAGAAATAGTAGTATATGGAAACAATCTGAATTTTCCCTACATTTATTGAAAAAAATGAGTCAATAATTAATAACTTTTATAAAAGAAAAGGCATTAGACCCAGATGGCTTTACTAGAGTCCTACCAAATATTTAAAAAGACAACAATTCTCATGATTTCTTGCAGAAATCAGAAGCAGAAGGATCACTTTTCACCTCATATTGTGATGCCAGAATTACCCTGTTAGAAATTGCCATTACTCCAATATTAAAGTCAGGTGAAGACATTACAACATAGGAAAACTGCAGATCAATATCTCTCATGAACTTGGGGACAAAATCACCTTTGTTAGTCTTTTAAAAATCAGGTTTGCTCCAAAGAAAGTAATTATTCCAAATCAGGACTCTCAAATACAGTGGCTATTATAAAAAATTGTTTTTTCAGTTTTCAATGGAGAAACTGCTACTTGGAGAAAAGTTTTTAAATTTTCTCTTTCAAGGATAGCATTGCCCATGAGGATCAAATGTGTATACAGGTCAGTCAGTTAGAAAAAGTAAAACACTACATATTATTACTATTATTATTATTACTAGTATTATTATATACTCACTGTAAAGTGGAGATGCTAATGTATTTCTCCATGCATTCATAATCAATCAGACATATATTGTGTGCTCTAATTAAATTACCCGCCTCACTTTCCTTAATCCCAATAGCTTTTTCTACATTCATAGGAAGCATTCAAACACAAAGTTTTGATTTTTTTTATTAGTTTCTTTCCAGGTGGCAGCCAACTTGCATGAAAGGAAGGGAAATAAAAGGATGAGCAAGATCTTTTTTCACGAGTCTTCAGCCCTGATAAAACTCTGGAAAATGAGTTTTACTTTGTCACTCCCTCTGCTTCTTCTGCCTCCTGCTCTGGCCGAAGTTCACACACTCTCTTTGATCTGCTCCGTTGAGCAAATCTGAAGTGAGATGTGATTTAGAAGGAGAAACTAATGAGAAGGTATTTGCCAGAGAAAAACAATTCCAGCCCATGGGTACCCCACCCACGGGCCAGACCCCAGCTAATATGGGGGACGTTGACCTCCTGTACAGCATGGTCCGTTAGCATCTGGGAGATGCAGCCCGTTGAACACAGGTGGTCACATGAGAGGCAGTAACAGGAATTGGGTGCTGGGAAGGGACAGGGAGCGAGTGTGTACAGCTGGAGGCTTGCATGAGAGTCAGATGGTGCTAAGGATAAAGAATGTGGCTTTGGGTATCTATGTCCTAGTGTGTAAACGTTTTCTGGAATGGTGCCTGGGACAACGAGAATTTCCGAGCTGCATTTTAGGTAGCCGCGTGGAGAATTGCTTAGGGAAAGGGGAGATTTGGAGATTCAATTAAGAGATTAGTGTGAACAACAGAGCGATCATGTGGATCTGAACCCGATCCACGCATATGACAAATGAAAACAAGTTTCCAGGGTGCTATTGATAGGAATCAATGACCAAGTAAATGCTGCAGCCGCGAGATAGATAGGGAACAAAGGGATGTCTGAGACTGCATACCTGTGTGAAGCTCAAATGAGGGTGGAAACAGTGCGAGATGAGAAAGTAGCCCTGGCTGGTTTGGCTCAGTGAATAGAGCGTTGGCCTGCTGACTCAAGGGTCCCGGGTTCGATTCCGGTCAAGGGCACTTGCCTAATTCTTGGGCTTGATCTCCAATAGGGGGTGTGCAGGAGGCAGCCGATCCATGATTCTCTCATCATTGATTTTCTCTCTCTCCCTCTCCCTTCCTCTCTGAAATCAATAATAATATTTTTAAAAGAATTAAGCACCATTATATTTAAAAAAGAAAGAAAGTAGGAGGCATTGATGGAGAAGTTATAATTTTGTTTGGGACTGGGATGGAACACTTTTGAAAAGTATAACTACGACCTAACGTAAAGATCACTGAGCTGTAGAACCCGTTGACATAATCTTGGTCATATTCTACAATAACGCTGATTTATGGGGAAAGCATAACATAAGTCATTAGAAAAAAACCTAACTATGGCTAAGAATAGCTCTGGGCTTATGGCGGGATTAAGCAAGAAGGGACACTATGTCCTTAGAAGTTGGATGTAGCTTCATGGGAAATGGCAAATACTTGGGAAAGGACATAGACAAGCAAATCCTTGGGGATGCAAAACAGGATCAATGAAATTCCTTGGTGCTACATTGCTAAAACCCCATGAGGAAAAGGGGGACAGACAGATGGTGCTTTCAAGCTTAGGATGAACTTTTTGTTTTTTTCATCTCAGAAAGAAAAACTACACTTGCCCTTAATTTACCCTCAATAAATCTATAAATAGATTCATGCATGCCTTTTACTAAAGTAACATGGTCAGGTTTATAGTTCCATTTCTTGAACATCGTCCTAATACAACAAACACATCTATCTCCAAGATGCTGTTTTCTAATTGATTTGAACGAAAAGTTGAAGAAAATAACTTGGTTAGTAGCGTTTTCTTCAGTGATATAGAGTATTCACTTGATCACTCTGTGTGCCTCTGTATGTATTTCTCTTAAGCAGAAATACATAAAAACTTTGCAGTCAGTCGAAATGATATATTGAGAAGCTCCCTTGCACAGATTGTGGTGACTGACAGCCTCAGAATATATGGTATTACATTCCTTTCAAAAACACTCACTCCTGAGGTTGGTGGAAGCTCAAAAAATATCTTTCTCTTCTCTCTCAGGCCTACAGAATCCAACCTGAAAAGAAGCCCATAAAACAAATGAAAACTTGAAAACAAGAACGATATCTTTCTAGAGTAGGTGAAGATCTGTATAATTGACTAGAGGCGCGATGCACAAAATTCATGCAAGAGTAGGCCTGCCTTCCCCCAGCTGCCGGCACTGGCTTCCCTCTGGCACCCGGACCCGGGCTTGCCTCACAGCTCCGGCTTCGTCCTGCCTCTTGTCTAATTAGCATATTATGCTGTTATTATAGATGCTTAGATATCGGGAGGGTTTATATATTCTTTTTGCATATATTTGATTAATATCCCTATTCATGGATGATTAAATTGACATGGGTTTTATTCAACTATTTGACTATTTGCCCTGTGCTGATATGTGGATGTTGTTCTTTGAAGAGTATCTATATAACCAGTTGGCAACCCAGTCACTTCTTCTCAGGAAATTTGTAATATTTAGAGAATTAATAGTTTATTCAAATTCATTAACTCAATAAAAACACTGGCTCACCAAATGTTTCGTGGGCACACATAGAAAGCACATCAGACAAATTAATCTCTTAGATGACTTACCTGGTTGTTTGACCAAACTCACTGGAGGGATTTGTAAAAATGTTTAAACTAATTATGTGTGTGGAAATGGCAGTGTAATCGATATCTGGATGTTTAATGTCAGCAAACATACGGATCTGGGAGTTTTATTCAGATGATCCAACAAGCTTCAGATTATTTGTTGTCCTCAAGGCAACTGATGTCATTTTGGGGAGGGCAGTTGAGGGAGACCAGGCCTGCAGGGGAGGGCAGTTGGGGGTGACCAGGCCTGCAGGGGAGGGCAGTTAGGGGTGACCAGGCCTGCAGGGGAGGGCAGTTAGGGGTGACCAGGGTATCTAAAAATCATCTGTAGAGGGGACCTGGAAGGTTCTTGAATATTCTGTTGGTGGCTGGGTGGGCATTACACATTTGTTCTTGAATATTCTGTTAGTGGCTGGGTGGGCATTAGACGTTTGTTCTTGAATATTCTGTGGTGGCTGGGTGGGCATATACGAGTTTTTCTGTTTTGATGTGTTCTCCAACCATTTGTACAACAGACTCTAATAGACTTAACACTGCCATGTGGTAGATGAAAGCTGCCCTCAGTACTGTATGCCACCAACACAGAATGTTTCTATTATGTATT
Source organism: Myotis nattereri (assembly GCF_964212035.1). Lineage (NCBI taxonomy): Eukaryota > Metazoa > Chordata > Mammalia > Chiroptera > Vespertilionidae > Myotis > Myotis nattereri. Next base: position 12,832,636 of record NC_138097.1, on the reverse strand, counting down.
TCTATCATAATACAATATGCAAAATACATAATACCTATTCTTTAAGTGAGATTTAATCACTGCCAGATTTATATTGTTTCCAAAGTTCCTCTCTATTCTCTTTGTTACATTTATTTATTCAAATATTTACTAGTACATCCTACATTCCAGGCATTACGTTGGGAGCTGGGTGTATGGGGAGAAGAGAAGAACATGGGAGAACGTGTTACCTAAACGAATATCTAACAATATGCTACACATTGGAGGTTCACAGATGGCATTATGGGGATCCAAGGGAGAAAACGACGCTGCCAGGGAATGCTGTATATGTCTTTATGTTCCCACGGGTCCTTCCAGAGCTAAGACTTGATGGACACTGGGGTGCAGGCAGGAGTGACCCATTCTGGCATTTCACAGGCTACTTAGCGCTAATACTGGGACTGGAACCGAGGCCTAAACCCCAGATATCCTGACTTCACGACCAGTGTTGTTGCCAGTAAACCACCTAGATCAGCCATGGGTAAACTACGGCCCGCGGGCCGGATCCGGCCCGTTCGGCTGTTCTATCCGGCCCGCGGAGCCGAAAGAGCGGAGGGTTCTCTTGCTCTCCCCTCCGCTCCTTCACCAGCAGCAGTGTTAACATGTATTAGTTCACACAAACACTCCATCCATGCTTTTGTTCCGGCCCTCCGGTCCAGTTTAGGAACCCATTGTGGCCCTCGAGTCAAAAAGTTTGCCCACCCCTGACCTAGATCCACAGTTACTTAGCATGCCTACATAGCTGTATGATTTTGCATTTAACCAAGATGCTCAATGCCTTCACCCGAAGTTCTTTGACCTTTTCATCTTTCTGTCTTTATCCCCAGTGCTTTGCATAGAATATAGGCTTAGTAAATTTTTGTTGAATGAATAAGTAAATGAATTATGTGCATATTGTGGGTACAAAGCAAAGTTATGAGAAGGAAGATAGGTAGGTAGGTAAGTAGGTAGGTAGATAGATAGATATAGATTTTAGAAAAACTTTTTGGAATATCTCACATTATTCCAAAACAAACACATACAGAAACAGTTCTAAAGCTGTTGTTACTAGAGGTATTATGACATTTTCTTTTATTAGTTTCACTGAAGATTATAATATTCTAGTTAAGTTTAACTCTTGTTGCCAAACCCCATTGCCCAACTAAAAATTAGCTCTCTCCCACTTTCATCCAGATACTAAATTCCTGATGATTGAGAATAAGCCACAGAAGTCTTGCCACCAAAATCCTTTAGCAGAAAGAACCCTTTGGCCACAGATGCGTAAAGCTAAAAATGCAAAAAAAAAAAAAAATTGGCAATACTTTTTTTGCATGATTATATTTTTATAAAGAAAAGAATACTAAGATTTTGCAAAAAAAATCATTTTTGCACTTTTAAATCATATTTTGGGGTAGTCAACAAATACTTTAAATATTATAAAATTAAAATATTATTAAATTAAACATGTACACAAGTCACATACTTTTAATATTAACGGAATTACAATTTTCTTCTACTTAATAAATTGGAAGGAATATTGAAACAACTTCATCAAACTAAGCACAGCAAAGAAAGAAAAGCTTTTGTAGGAATCTTGTGCCTTTCTCATTCAGTAATCTTGCAAATTGGAAATTACAATCACATGAATAAATAAATTATATTTTTCAGATTTGGTGTTACTGGCAATATATCCAACTTCAATTAAAAGTTTGATTGGCCTTTTAAATTTTCCCTCTTGTAGCAGTCTTAAAAATAATTCGCTAATGAGAACATTGCTTTACTTGTCTTTACTCTTCATACATCCATATCATCAATAACATTCTTTCATTTCCTTTACTTAAAAGAATCCTTTGATAATGTTTCCCAAAACTCACAGTATTTTTCTTATCCCTTAACTCCTAGGAGGGGAAAAATGTTTAAATCTTCCAGATAGAATTTCTCCAGCTCACTCAAAGAATTTCACCTTCTCAACACCCTTGCATTTAACTTAATGTTTTTCAGACTTCCAAACTCTATTACCAGGATGCTAAACAAATAACTCCAGTTCAAGGGTCAGAGAAAGGGACCTATCGGTTAAAGGTTGAGTAACTTGAAAGCAAAGTGTTACAGCTTTAAGAGAGAGGTTTAACAGGTTTGGGACCTTTCACCTCTGGCAAGGGTCCCTTCTTTCTTCGCTTGGCTCTTCCCCACTAAGGTGTTAACTTTTCAGCTGCTGGGGATTTGAGCTTTATTATGTTTTTCTCCTTCCATTTACTCATTACATTAGAGGAAACATTATTTCGTGGCCAAACAATATTTCAGACTTTATGAATTAGCTTGCCTTGGGAGAAAGCCGAGTTAAATTGGTGCCGTAAATTTGTTCTCATATTTATAACCAAATCAATTCTGTAAACATCATTCTTTTTTTTTCTTTGTTGATTCAGGTATTAATACATGTGTGTCCTTATCCCCCCATTGTCCCCTACCCCCGCCACTCATGCCCTCACCCCCCTGGTGTCTGTGTCCTTTGGTTGGGCTTATATGCATGCATACATGTAACATCATTCTTAAGAAACACATTGTACCATTCAGGTTAAAACAGATGTTATGCATCCATATAGAAACCGCAAATGTGATGCTTTATGTGACTATCCACTCAAGAGGCGAAGGAAATCAATCAAGTATACACCGGGCAGAGCAAGGGCGTACACACAGTTTGATTATCATATTTAAATTTTTCTTTTCCTCTTATTCCCTCCTTGAGATTTTGCCAAAGAGGAGAAAGACAATATTTTAAAATTATATTTTTATTGATTTCAGAGAGGAAGGCAGAGAGAGAGGGAGATAGGAGCATCAATGATGAGAGAGAATCATGGATCGGCTGCCTCCTGCACGCCCCACACTGGGGATCGAGCCCACAACCTGGGCATGTGCCCTGATTGGGAATCGAATGGTGACCTCCTGGTTCATAGGTCAGTGCTTTACGACTGAGCCACACCAGCTGAGCAGAAAGACAATTTTGCTGAATCTGTTTTCCATGAGTAGATGGTCTGACCATGACAAAATGAAAAATAGCAGGCTAGTAAGTGATGAGGGACCCAGAGACTAACTAGGACCATAGGAAGCTGAGAGTTTCTTACAGAGATGAAAACGTGAACCTTTGCTGCTGATGAATCCGTCCACTCATCCATTCACCTAACTGTTCATTCAACAGCTACTAAGTGGTTGAATGAAAATGAACCCTAGCCGAAACCAGTTTGGCTCAGTGGATAGAGCGTCAGCCTGCGGACTGAAGGGTCCCAGGTTTGATTCCGGTCAAGGGCATGTACCTGGGTTGCGGGCATATCCCCAGTAGGAGATGTGCAGGAGGCAGCTGATCGATGTTTCTCTCTCATCGATGTTTCTAACTCTCTATCTCTCTCCCTTCCTCTCTGTAAAAAATCAATAAAATATATATATATATAAAAAAAAAAAGAAAATGAACCCTAAAACCCCAAGAAAGTTTATTCTCTTCAGTCATATGAAACTGCTCTGTAAGAAGAATTCCACGAACACTCTCTCAGTGGTTCAAAAGGATGTAGAGAGGGCTTGCCCGGGTTCACCTCTGGCCTGGGTGTGTACACATCTGGGCTCGGCCACCAGATGTGCATCGGCTATGCTAACTTTACTTGTGGTTACAGTAAGGGCAGCCCATGGCCACTCCCCAGCCTCGAGAGGATTTGTGCAGCTCTGACTCAGTGGCAGAACTAAGTCATCTCCACCCACTGCGTACATTTTCAGAACCCAGAGTTATCAGTGGGCAAGGTTTGTCTCTACCCAAGAGGTTGGATTTTCCTTTGAGTAACTGTGGAGATGCAAGATGATGAGGGTGGGATGTATCTTGTTCATCAACGAGCTCTCCCTAGTGTATCCGGACTTTCAGAGAACTTGCTGAGTTATGCTTTCCATATCCCTGTTTATTCCATTTCCTCACTTTATTATAAATAAAGCAAGGTTTGCTTTTGTCTTTCTTCCCTTCACTAAGTCCCATTTAGGTATAATAGCTGGCTTAAAGCGTAAGATGTCTTGTTGGCTTTAGATCCTTGAATATATTAGTGAGAAGAGTTAAATAGTTTTATAATAAATGTTTAATATTTTTTTATTGATTGCAGAGAGGAAGGGAGATGGAGAGAGAGAGAAACATCCATGATGAGAGAGAATCACTGATCAGCTGCCTCCTGCACACCCCACTCTGGGGATCGAGCCCACAACCAGGGCATGTGCCCTGACCGGGAATGGAACCGTGACCTCCTGGTTCCTAGGTCCATCCTCAACCACTGAACCACACCAGCCGGGCGAGTTAAATATTTTTCATTGACTATACCCCAGAGAAAGTAGACCACAACGCTATCACTGGCTTGGCCATCTGTGATAACTTCAGACTGGAGCTAGTCACGTGAGTCTTGCTAGAACAGAAATGGAGCCTGGGCTGTGTCTTTCAAAAGGCCGTGTCTTTCATTTCTGTTTTCAGTTACCGTAGAACTCTTCAGTCCCCAAAAGGCTCATGCTCAACTTGTGATTGGCTGACACTTGCAGACTCTTCCTACAGCTGGAACATGTGTAAATGGTGTTGGGAAAAGACACTTACTAGCCCTGGCCAAGTAGCTCTATTGGTTAAAGCATCATCTGATATGTCAAGGTTGCAGTCTCTGGTCAGGGCACATACAAGAACCACCCAATGAATGAATGAATGAATGAATGGAATAACAAATCGATGTTCCTCTCTCCCTCCCTCTCCTTTTCTCTCTCTCTTTCTCTAAAATCAATCAATCAATCAATAAAAAATTTTTAAAACATGCAACCCTTTTCAGATAGGACAACCCAGGATCAGACCACCAAGAGGCAGAGCAGGAAAGGAAGCAGTACGTTCTGCAGTGTCTCTTCCCAATGGCCAGGGACCCCCCTCCCAGAGGAACTTCCCACATCAGCCACCCCCCCCCCCGCCAAGAGCCACGCCCAGCGCTGTCTCCTGCACTCTGAAAAGAAACCAGCCCTCTACATTTACAAGGAGTTTTTGTACTTACTTTCCTGCAAAAGGCATTTTGATTAAAACAATGGAAAGGAGTCTGATTTCCCCACAGAGCAGCGTTGTAACGGGGGCTGTGTCTGTCCAAGGGTCTGTTGCCTGATGGCTTGCAGAAATGGCAGCAAACAGCACATTCAGTGAATGCGGAACAGATTTGAGGGCTGTGAGGTGTAAGGCCTTCCAAGGTGTGTGGAAAGCATTTAAGCTGGGAGCATAATGACAAACAACTTCTTTAACTTCTATCAGACACCGTTCCTGAAGAGGCTCAGGGGAAAGTGTGGAATCTATGAAAGCTGATACTGGGAGAGATAAGGTGCAAAGCGAGCAGAGGAGAAAGCATGTCGCCACGCAGAAAAAAAGTGAGCAGTGCAGTGGGCACCGTGCCCGCTGGAGAACCACGGGGCAGGCTCGATGTGTAAAGAGAGGGGAGGAAAGAAGGAAGAGAGGGACGGAGGGAGGAAAATGTCCCCATTCATCCTCATTATCCTCAGGGCAAATGGCCATGGCCAGTGCAAACTCCCCCCCCCCCCCATGACTTGAGAATTAAGACAGAAAAAAATTCACCCACGTAGAACAAAATAAATAAAATCTGTCAGTTTAGCGTTTTGTTTCAGGCCTTGCAGAAACGCGGGCCTCCTGCAGCTGGGAGGCATCAGGGAGCAGCAGGTCACTGCGATGGGATGCTGGGGGCGGGGGGGTGTGCCCCAGCTGTGGGAGGCTGCAGGAGCCACAGGCGATCCACCGCCATCTGGAAAATGCACAATCTGTCCTCAGAGGTCACTAGGTACAAGTGGGCGGATCACCAAGGCTTCTACTAGGGAAAGAAGTCCTCATTATTTTATAATAAAGGTAAATACGCCCTGGCTGGTGTGCTCAGTGGTTAGAGTGTTGCCCCCCCACCACCACCACCACCCACCAAAGGGTCCCAGGTTTGATTGCTGATCAAGAGCCTGTACCTGGGTTGTATGTTCCATCCCAGGCCCCAGTTGGGGCTCGTGTGGGAGGCAACCAATTGATGTGTCTCTCTCACATCAATGTTTCTCTCTCTCTCCCCCTCCCTCCTTTACACTCTTTCTAAAAGCAATGGGAAAAAATATTCTTGGATGAGGATTAATAGAAAAATAAAAAGGTAAACGTAAACACATAAGAAAGATTAAGTGATCATTTTATTTGAGGATGACAAGCAAGGCTTTGTATCAAACTCTCATTCAAGTATGTGAAGAAGATGTTGAAAGATGTCTTTTCCTTTGACTAAATTGCATGCATTTATTGAACACTTACTAAGCTCCGGACACTGCACCGAGCCCTTACTAATCATGATTTGACCTCATATCAGCCAGTCAAACAAACAATATTATTGAGATCCCATAACAGGGAAGGTAGACATAAGCCAAACGCTAAAAGAACACAATAGAGATGCCTTTTCTGCCCTCCCAAAGCTCGTCAACATAATTGGGGAAATTAAACGTGCAGTCATACACATAAAAGAAGCACAAGGGAATATGTTACAGAACGATGATGGTTGGCAGGAGACGGGGGGCGGGGATCTGGAAGGAGGGATGTCCGGTTCCAGACAACCTTCCGCATCTGAGAACTTGGGAAGAGACACAAGTACACCATCCAGGTGGGAAACTGAAATAGTTGCGGACAGTCAGAACACGGGAAAGGCGCTGACACTGTGCGGCCCACTTCCACGTGTTTATCCACGTAAAACAAAACCCAGGCCGTAGCTTCCATTTTCTCACACACACACACAACAAATTCCCCATATAAGAATATTTCTTTTCACTGAGTCACATATTGACACGCACACACACAGAAATTCCACCACCGCACCCCCCCATTTGGCTATCGTACATAATAAAAGGGTAATGTGCAAATAGACTGAACGGCGGAACAACCAGCCGCTATGATGCGCACTGACCACCAGGAGGCAGACGCTCAACGCAGGAGCTGCCCTCTCCTAGTCAGTGCGCTCCCACAGGGGGAGCACTGCTCAGCCAGAAGCTGGGTAACGGCTGGCAAGCGCAGCGGGGGTGGCGGGAACCTCTCCCACCTCTGGGGCAGCACTAAGGATGTCCAACTGTGGCTCCCGGACTGCAAGAGGGTGCAGGCCAGGCTGAGGGATCCCCACCCCAGTGCACCAATGTCGTGCACCGGGCCTCTAGTTTATAATGATAAAACTAATCAGATCATTGTCTATTTTCCCTCTTATTTTTAGCTACATAAACTCAAGTACTTCTCTGGAAATCTTGGATTTAAAAATATATACCATTATATGCAGTTTCTTGGAATGGCCCAATAGTTGAGGCTCCAAGAAAAATCCGTTCCATGAGCCTCTTGTCATGTCAGTATCATGTGGTTGTGTTTTGCAGTTTCAGTTTCACTTCAATGTCTCTGTGAGCCAGGGTGGGTGGGGTTGGGATTACAGACATTACCACCCGTGTAATCAGTGCAGAGGCATGTGCTAGGAGGTGGCTACATTGCATACATGGAACCAAATTGCTCATTTTTTTATGTGAAAATGAAAACTCTTACCTTGAAGGACAATTATTACAGTTTCCCTGTAAGAATAAAGTATCAAACAACCTACCTCCGGGAACAAATGCGCATCATACTTCCATGAAATTTGCACGCGATACAGGTCGGGTAGTTAATAAAGCCATAAAGCAGGCCCCCATGTGACGTGCCAGACATCGGGTATTCGGCTGACCTTGTGGTTAAGAGAGCGGAAGATGTTTATTGCCACAAGCCACCCTTCTCCATTCGAGAGGCCGTTCATCGCCAGCTCTTTGTAAATAAACATATAACCTTTGCAAAGGTAATTTAAGGCTGTGCCTTCGAGAAGAAGCTAAATGCACCGGGAGGGAGAGCGGAGATAAAAAATCTCATGAATAACGTGGAAGGCTGCAGGCTAAGGTGGTTATTAAGTCCCAAGCTGTTTTGCCTTCACTTTTCCTCGCCACCGAAATAAAAACAATTATTGCTGTGATGCTCTAAAATTAGACCACATTTGTCGTTTTTAAAGGCGGATACAACTAAAGGTGAGCTCAGCAGTAAAAGGGGGAAGCAAAGAAAACATTGGTGCCCAGGCCCGCCCTCTGCGTGCGGCATCAGCCTGGAGGAAAACCATGTACAAGGTTATACACAGGGGTCCTGGCAGAAGGGGCCTCCTCAAAGGGGTTTAAGAAATCCCGTGGGATGCCCTGGCTGGTTTGGCTCAGTGGATAGAGCATTGGCCTGTGGACTGAAGGGTCCCAGGTTTGATTCCAGTCAAGGGCATATGCCTGGGTTTCAGGCTCAATCCCCAGAGGGGTCGTGCAGGAGGCAGCCGATCAGTGATTCTCTCTCATCATTGATGTTTCTCTCTCTCTCTCCCTTCCTCTCTGAAATCAATAAAAATATATTTTTAAAAAAGAAAAGAAATGCCATTGAAGCCTGGTGGTGTGGCTCAGTGGTTGAGCGCCGACCTATGAACCAGGAGGTCATGGTTCGATTCCTGGTCAGGGCACATGCCCGGGTTGTGGGCTTGATCCCCAGTAGGGGGCGTGCAGGAGGCAGCTGATCCATGATTCTCTCTCATTATGGATGTTTCTCTGTCTCCCTCTCCCTTCCTGTCTGAAACCAATAAAAATGTATTTACAAAAAAAGAAAAGAAAAGAAATCCCATTGGATGGTTCCTAGGGCAGCAGTGGTACAGCGCATGGGGATCCCAGTGATGCAGACAGCAGGGCTGAACCGCCTGCCTGGGATTGGCTGCAGCCCCCCGGAGGCGACCTGCGCTGTTCCCGAGGGGGAACCTTCTTGGAATGTGCTGTGCCTTCCAGAAACCCAGGGGCTGTGAACCGGGTTTCCTCCCTGCCCCTTTCTGCAGCTGCGCAGAGAGAGAGACTCCCTGAGTAATCAAAGAGCAGTGACCAAGGGCCCTCCCGTGCGGCTGGAGGAAAAGTCAGGGCTACCGCAGCGAATTGTGCAAAGGCGGCTTTTACTGAGAACATGCAAGTGTTCCCACATTTTCCTCAACTTAAACATCGCAGCCAGAGAAAGGTGGGGCCGGTCCCTTAATTACTGAGATAATTGCCTTAATTCTCTCTTCACTTTGTGTGTAGCTGTGGCTCTGAATCTTATGCTTTATCCATTAGGTCATTGTAATTAGAAAAAAAAAAACTGGGTTATGACCCAGTGAATCCCAACCTAGCCTTTTTTAACAGTGTTGTGAAGAGTGAGAATATATATATACACACACACATATAAATACCCATATACACATATATGCATACACACATATATGTACATATATCTATAGAGTGATAAAATATAAAATATTTTATAAAATATAAAATTATGTCAAATTTATTTAAAATATATACTATATTACATTTGTGTATACACACACACATATATATACTAGTGTGTGTATGTATATATATACACATATGTGTGTGTGTGTATATGTGTGTGTGTGTGTGTGTGTGTGTGTGTGTGTATATATATATATATATATATATATATATAGTCATTACATGAAACAAAAATAGATTTCCAAGGGTGAAATGTTCTCACATTTGCAAGCACAAAATTTGAGATTGCTTAACTGAGGAATTGAATTTTCTGTTGTGTAAATATTTGATTGCACTTACAAATAATCTAGCACCCCACCATGGATGTGTGTGTTTGCTTGTGTTTTATTTTCAAAGAAAAACATAAAAGCTGAGGCTGAGGGCGGCTGGCTATGAGAACGCAGAGTGACAATCGGATACCTTTGCTCTGTTCTCCACGTCTCCATGGACCATGGTCTTCCGAGGCTGGGAAGCCTCCCCCCCTCTCCTGCCTCCCATCATCATGAGGTGAAGGGCAAGGTCCAGGCCGGGGTGCAGGAGACAAGATGCCCTCTATCCCACCAGCCCCCCTGTTTTCACGATAAAGTCACTCATGGCTGGCTTTGTGTGTGGAGCCTGTGGCAATTCTGTGCAGGCCTGGCTTTCATTTTAATGCTATTGTAAAATGTCTAGAGATGCGTAGCTATAAGGCACCATAAAGTTTAAGATATTATTGTTAAAAGGACACGGCAAGGCTATTCATAGCAAAGGTTCAGCGCGGAGCTGAAAAGCCGGAGGACAATCCAGGAGAGGTTTTGTTGTTTTGATTTCCACGTCTTTCTTTCAGCAAGAATATAAGTGCTTGAGGTACACAGGGACTCCACACCAGCTTTTCTTTGTTCTAGGCAAGTTATCGTTGGAACTAAAAAGCATCAAAGCATATATCACCCTCAGAACAATTAAGGAGAGCGGTGTGCATTTATTTGTTTTAAATTCTCACCTGAGGATATTTTTCCATTGCTCTTTTTTAGAGAGAGTGGGAGGGAGACGGGGAGACAGAGAGAGGAACATCGGTGTGAGAGAGACACATCGATTGGTTGCCTCCCACATGCGCCCCCGACCAGGGCTGAGGATGGAACCTGCAACTGAGGCACATGCCCTTGACCGGAATCAAACCAGGGACCCTTCAGTCTACGGGCCGACGCTCTATCCACTGAGCCAAACTGGCTAGGGCAGTGGTCGGCAAACTGCGGCTCAGCAAACTGCGGCTCGCGAGCCACATGCGGCTCTTTGGCCCCTTGAGTGTGGCTCTTCCACAGAATACCGACTTCTGCACATAGGCCACCAAGTTTCAATCGCACTGTACCTGAGCGCCCGCACGTGGTATTTTGTGGAAGAGCCACACTCAAGGGGCCAAAGAGCCGCATGTGGCTCGCGAGCCGCGGTTTGCCAACCACGGGGTTAGACCATCCGAAGTCCCCCTGCTGTGGTGACCACATTTGGAAAGCCCGGGCATGTCTCATTGCATTTTGTCTCCCAGATACTGTGGTTTTTACACATCGACGGAGCTTGACCATGTGACTGAACGGCTGCCATCTCAGGAAAGATCTTCAACGGGTGAGGCGTTGCTCCCGTCGATGAGCAAAGACAGTGGTTTCTTGAGATGGAATCTGCTCCTGGCGAAGGCGATGTGAAGATCGTTGGCATGACAACGAGGGACTTGGGTGAGGACTACGCGTAGTTGATGAGGCAGCAGCAGGGCCGAGGGAGTTGACTTCAGTTCTGAAGGGAGTTCTGCTGTGGGTGTGATGCTCTCAACAGCATCCCACGCTCTGTGGAAACCATTCATGAACGAAGAGTCCGTGGATGCGGCCAACTTCATTGTTGTCTCATTTTAAGGAATTCCCACAGCCACCCAGCCTCCAGCAGCAACCCCGCCCCGCCAGCCATCAGCATCCAGGCAAGACCCTCCACCAGCAAAAAGGTTACACTCGCTGAAGGCTCAGAGGATGGTTAGCATTATTTTAGCAACAAACTCTTCTCTTTTTTTGAATTAAGGTGTAGAGATTGTTTTGTAGACGTAATGCTTTTGCACACTTCATAGTCTACGTAGCTTTTATGTGGAAACAACTTTTACGTGCACTGGGAAACCAAAAAAAATATCGTGTGCCTCGCTCTATTGCGATACTTGCTTCACCGTGGTGATCTGGAGCCGAACCCGCAATATCTCCGAGCGATGCCTGTGTTCGATCAATATCCAAAGTGCGTCAAGTCTCATGACAGTCACTTCATCCAATACAGCACTCACCCCCCCTCCCCCAAATTCCACACTGTATTCAATCTAAGACAGCATCAAGTGTAAGTCAAACCTTCAGTCTGTGGATCGTTACGAAATAAAGGAAAATGGAAAGGCCATTACCAATGAAACTATGGCACATGGCTTCTTACCACTTCGATTGTTGATGTCACACGTATTGAGAGGGTGCTTTTAGACCTGCGTACATCAGTTGTTGCCAGCTTTCATTCTTGCATGTGGAGGGGTGTACACATCCACGTGACTGAGCTGAGGAATGCTGGGTATTTCCTCATAGTCAAGTGTGACTCTCCTGTGTCACTTCCGTCCTCCATGTCCTTGATGTCGGTGCTCAGAGCCCTTCTCCAGTACTGTCCTCTCTGTCATCAGGACAGATGGGGAAATAACCTTTTTTTAAAAAGAGAGAAGGAGAGATAGAAACATCAATGATGAGAATCATTGATCAGCTGCCTCCTGCATGCCCCCTACTGGGGATCAAGCAACCTGGGCATGTGCCCCTGACCAGGATCAAACCTGGGACCCTTCAGTCCGCAGGCCGACGCTCTATCCACTGATCCACACCAGCTAGGGCTGAAATAACCTTTTAAGAAAACAACTAGTTGGTAAAACGGGAATGTCGTTCAATATTTTCTCACTTGGTCTACGGAGATGCGATCCGATCTGGGTTTCTGTCTAATTGCCCCGTACATTTTAGTGTGAATTTTAAACACTTCCCAAATGGAGAAATTGAACAGGTAAAACAATAGTGGGTTTTTCTCAGTGGGGCAGTGATGATGCCAAGAACTAGAACTATCTTTCTCTTTGTTGTTAAGGACATGACCTTGGACATGACTCCAAGGACACCCTCCCCAGCCTTTTCCACAGTGTGCTCAGGTCTGGATCTTCTAGAAATTTCTCCCAAATGTCTCAGAACCACCCATACGTGATTGACCTCTGTCCCACCGTCTAGCGAGCTGTCCTTTACCTGAACAGGAGGAGGGAAAGCACATCTGGAATATACATGAAAGAGTATATGACAGCCTCTGTTCTCCCTGATCCCACCTGCCATTCACATTACGAAGAAATGAGTACTTACACCTCAGTTGATCTACGTTTCTCTGATTAGATCCTGTTGACAAGGTGAAATTATCCATTAAGGAAAGCCTGGCTAGAGGTGAAAGACAGCCTCTTTCTACTTCCATTTCAGCCCCCATAGGAACCTGATGAGCTCAACCTCAGACCAACATTGAGACACACAAGCTCAGATTTCTTTCAGCCCAAATCTGACATCTTGATGCAGATAGAATAAGGGTTTAAAGATGGTTTTAAAAGACATTCATTGGTATTTTTGAATGCCAAAAAGGTTTTATTTAAAAATAAATTCAACCCTAGCTGGTTTGTCTAGTGGATAGGGCTTCGGCCTGTGGACTGAAGGGTCCCAGGTTTGGTCCTGGTCGAGGGCATGTACCTCAGTTGCAAGCTCGATCCCCAGCTTCAGTCATGGGTGTGAGCGGGAGGCAACCAATCTATGTCTCTCTCACATCGATGTTTCTATCTCTCCCCCTCCCTTCCATTCTCTCTAAAAATTAATGGAAAAATATCTTCAGGTGAGGATTAATAAAAAATATATATATATTTTTTTTTTTAAAAAAAAAATAAAATAAAATATAAACAAGTTCAGCCTGCCAGAGTGGCTCAGTGGTTGAGCATCAACCTATGAACCAGGAGGTGACAGTCCGATTCCCAGTCAGGACACATGCTCGGGTTGCAGGCTCGATCCCAAGTAAGAGGGCGTGCAGGAAACAGCCGATCAATGTTTCTCTCTCATCGATGTTTCTATCTCTCTCTATCCCTCTCCTTTCCTGTCTCTCAAATCAATAAAAACATATTTTAGAAATAAAAACAAGCTCCGTGAGTTAAGTTCAAATGAACCAGAAACATAAGGGTCAAATTTTCCTTAATATAGACTTGGGCCTAAAAATTAAGGGAGAAGTACTAGGAAACAAAAGAAGCTCTCTCTGGTTGTGGGAACTAAGAACATTTGGCGAGAAATAGGCAACATTGGACAAATCTAAGGTATAGTCAGTTTCCCCCCTTCTCTGCGTGATCAAGCCGGTGGGCAGCACGCTCTCCTCATTGGTGGAAGAGCAGAGAGTCATGATAGATGATCTTAAAGAAACAAATGCTTATTTTTTTTTCCCTTTCAGAACATGAACTCTTACATGTGCACACAATTCTTTCATTCTGGTAAAATAAAATTTAAAAAGGAGAAGAAAGATAGAGACATACGCTGAAAATATTCTGCCCAGCTTCTCATGGTATATTAAAAGCAGAGCGGCATCGACTCAAAGTGTGGAGGTTTAACCCCAGGGAGAGAAAATTATGGTTTTCTCCATTTATCCATGAACCCTGCAGCTGGTAAGACTGCTCTCTGTTAGTAATTACCCCGAACAGATGAGGGGATTTTTACTTTTTTTTTTTTTTTTTTCTTATTTGACCTGCAGTTAAACAAAATTTGCTTGTTTTATTTTTGGTTAAAAAATGATGAGGCAGCAGCAACCCCGGTTTCACCCCAGAGCTGTTGATTTTTCCCCCTGCTTCCTAATTTGTTTCAGACTGTGCGCTCCGTTTCAGTGGGAAGCGGCTGCAGCCAAGAGCTTCGGGGGCTTTATCTGCAGTTTATTTTGTTAACTCCGAGTTGAAGATTGTTGCGCGGTTGTTGTTTCTCTTCCTTGCGAACTTTGCAGCTCATCGCGCTTTTAGGAAACAGATTGAAAGCGACAGAAAGGGGAGGGTGGGTTCGGAGGAGGCCGAAAGTGCCAACGGCGGTCTCAGGCCAGGGATAGCGATAAGAGGGATCATAAAATAATACAAGCGGATTCACTGCCTTCAAGATTTAGAGCATAGTTCACGCTCCACTCCCACCCCTCCCCTTGTAATTCAGATTTAACACTAATAAGTGAGAGGAACTGGAGATAATTGGCCAGAATCAAGCATTACACAGCAGGCATTTCACAAGCTGGCCCCGCCAAGCAACTGCAGCCCGACGCATTGTAACCGAGGAGCTCAGAACAAAAAACAATGGTTCATGAGGTGGAAAGAATGTGGTACAGCACCCCATTGCCCTCGCTGGTATTTATAAAGTTTTGGCAAAATTTCATAACAAATTTTTAAATAATGTGAAAGTGGCCTGTTTCCGGTTTCTGCCCTGCACCAGGCCTGCCCTGAGGATGTTGTGGTCGGGGCAAGTGGCCAAAGATTCTGCCTGGCAACAGCCCTGGAACAGAGAGGCGGCTAGGGAGCTCAAGTTTTTATGCTGCGTCCTCGTCTCCTGTCTCAAGGAGCCTTTATGTCTGTCCTTCCCTTCGGTCGCCATCCCCAGCCCCGCAGACCAAGCTGCTTTTATTCTCCTGGTGATGAAAACAAGATTTAAAAATAGGGGACTTGCCCTTGTCACTTTGGCTCAGTGGATAGAGCATCAGCCTGTGGTCCAAAGGGTCCCGGGTTCGATTCCAGTCAAGGGCACGTACCTCGGTTGTAGGCTCCTCCCCAGCCCGGGCCCTGGTGCAGGAGGCAACCAATCAATGTGTTTCTCTCACATCGATGTTTCTCTCTGTCTTTCCCTCTCTCTTCCACTCTCTCTAAAAATCAATGGGAAAAAAAAATATATCCTTGGGTGAGAATTAAAAAAGAAGAAGAGAAGAAGGAAATAAAACTAAAAAAAGTTGGACTTGACCAAGGACATAGCTGATAAAGATTACTATAGAAATTTACACCCACGTTTCTGGTCCTCAGGCCAGATAATTTTCCATCAAGATTCAGATAGGAAATTCACTACACTAAATCCTCTTCCTCCTCTTCCCGGTAGCCCCCCCACAATCACAGGATTCTGTTCATCACCCCAAGATCATCACTGAAAGAATGTTCCCCACTGGATATCCCACAGCAAAGGATGATTAATCAAAAGCCCATTATTTCATAGAAATTAAATCTCTCCATTCACTGGCCAGTGTTTGTTTTAATACAGAAAAACAAATCATCTCATTTAAAGGCCATTGTGAAACATTCAGTCTCATAGCATATTTTGCTGCTATCATTCAAATTCAAAGGAAATCAGCCCTAATCTATGAAATTCAGCCACACGTAGACCGGCCTCCAAGAGAGAGGTTTTACCAGCTGAAATGTATGCCGCGCCCACTGGTGGAAGCACATTGTTCTGGAACAGAGGTTGTGAGACAAGAAAAATCTGGGTTAACATCTTACTCCTGCCATTTCGCCTTTTTGTGACTTCGGGCACATCATGTCACCTCACTGAAAATTAGTGTCTTCTGTCCAACTGTTCATTTAACCTGAGGGGGTTCTTGTGAGGATCCAGTTAGACAGCACGTAGACTACGTCCATAAAGTGGAAGCCCCTTTGTTGGGTTCTGTTCGGAATCCTTTAGCTCACAGAAGCTTCTGGAGCTTGCTCTTCTGCTTTGGGTTTCCAGATGGGGTCCTGGCCTTTGACTGTATCTGGGCAATTGTCCTGAATTAGGGTGTGATTTTCATGGAATGAGATGGCGCAGACTTGGATAATGCTGGGATATAGTTTTCTCCAACGGACGACCTGCCACCACTGACAGGTTGTGGTAAAGATAGTGGGGACTGGGAGAGAGGTAATATTTGGAATAAGTACAACTAATATTTTTATACTATTTCATTTAATCCTCTCAACAACCTGGAGTGGAATATTAAGCAATGATATTTACAGCAAATAAGATCAACAGTTTCTATAGTCAATCTCAGCCATTAGGACTGAAAGTTGTAAATGAATCCTTCAGTATTTATCTTAACTTTCTGTTGCTCTTTGCTCACTGTAAATGATCAGACCTTGGATAATTTATTCAGTTAACTGGTACTAAGGCCCAACCAGATCCTTCAGATCTAAATGATTCACACTGTCTTGCAAATTAGCCCAACATTTAAAAGAATACGCCCACGTCTCCTTGCCTTTTTGCTTAGGGTTTCATCTACGGTGGGACAACCTACCTACCATAAAAGTGGGAGCAAATGCCACCTGGCTTGCCCCATCTTGGGGTTGGAAGGAGGTAAAACTGTTTTCTAGTTTTGGTAAAAACTGAATGAGAGGCATTATCAAATATTTCAGGGCCTTCCAGCAAAGAATTCTTTGGAGGTTCAAATACAGGATAATTCCATGGTCCTAAAAAACTGAAACTTAAGGATGAAGGGTTATTCGCCTAAAATATAACCAAAATTTTCCATTTTATTTTATTATTGTGTTAATCGTCACCCAATAATATGTTTTTATTGATTTTTTTTAGAGAGTGAGAAAGAGAGAGAGAGAGAGAGAGAGAGAGAGAGAGAGAGAGAGAGAGAGGGGGGGGGGGAACATTGATGTGAGAGAGAAACATCGATCAGTTGCCTTCTGTATGCCCCAACCAGGATCAAACCCAAAGCTTAGGTATGTTTCCTGACTGGCAGTCAACTCTCAAGCTGTCTGGGATGACACCCCAATCAACTGAGCCACCCTACCTACCATGCCAGAATCTTCTATTTTAAATGGCTCTTCAATGTGGAGGGCTCTTTCAAAGCCAAATATCATAATACAATTCTAGGAGAGACCCAAACAGGGTACAGATGAAATTATAAAATTTTTAAAAATTGCCTGAAGACTCATCATCATTACATTTTTCTCCACTGAATAGCTCTCTTATCTGTTAACTAGCTATTTAATCATTCTTGATATATACTGGGCATAATATAAAAATAACATGTGCATGAATATTAATACTTCCTTGAGCTCCGAAGACAATTTAGCTGAAGATCAAAACACACTGATAAATACTTTATATGTGGTAACTTTCCAGAATTGAATAGGGTTCTGATCAAAGCAGGGAAAACCCAACAACAAACATGTCTTATGCAAAATCAAAATGTGATTGCCATCTTCAAAGTGTTCCTCAATTTTAGAGTCATAGAAATTTAGGACTTTAGACAATCCTTTGCCATTTCAAAATTGTGGGGTTTTTTAGTGTTTCCAGTTCAAACCTACTCCCTAGTTTAAAGTTAAGGATCCACTGGGCTTGAGGATCCACATAGAAGGCAATCCTTCCCAGAGCATGCAAACATCTGAGGTTCTCCCAAAACACACCAGGTACATGCCACACAGTGATAGGAATGGAGCCAAGAATTTAAAATAGAATTGCTCTGTTGCCCCGCCAGTGTAGCTCAGTGGTTGAGCATCAACCCATGAACCAAGAGGTCACCGGTTCGATTCCCAGTCAGGGCACATGCCCAAGTTGCGGGCTTGATCCCCAGTAGGGGGCCTGCAGAAGGCAGCCTGCTAATGTTTCTCTGTCATCGATGTTTATATCTCTCTATCCCTCCCTCTTCCTCTCTCTCTCTCTGTTCTCTCTTTTTTCTTTACTGTATTTTTCTTGCACCCACTGAACGGCCAAAATTTGAAGGTGAAGATATTCCAGACCAACCCATTTTACTTGTTGCAGATTGCATCAGTTCAGCCAAATTCTTTTACATACAAGAACAGATGGTATGATATTTTATCATAAAATGACTTTTCCTTTGCTTTAATGTAAAAAAAAAAAAATTCCAACCCCACATGACAGTCTATCTTTCACAGACCTCTGGCCCGTACTAATCTGAGCTATTTCATCTCCCTGATCTAATTTGTGGTTGAGTATGGTTTCTTTTGTGCCTGCAAATGTACCAGATTAGAAAGCCCTTTTACAAATGGAAATATCTTTTTCTGTTTGCACAATATGTGTGTGTTTAAAAGGAGGGGGAAATAGTTTACCTGCATTTATAAGCGAGGTTCCATTGTTCAGAAAATGGATTGCTACTTAGCACAGTTTTCTTTCGCTTCAAAATTAATTATAGGACCTACTCAGATGTGTACACTCTGCCCGTGTGTACACAAAGTGGACATTGGAAGAAATCTCTTGAATATTTCAGGCAGAAAAATACTTTATTTAAGACATACAGTCGATTAAGGGAAAGTAGAGAATTTTGTTTGCATTAAATTGTCTGCTGTTAATTTCATTCTTGTGTGGGGAGAGTCATCTTTTAAATAATTCATGTCTCCTTATGACCAAGTTTTCTTCCTTTGCTCATATGTACTTTAGAGATAATTATAGAAACTGAACCTGCAACACGTTACTATGAAAATGTAAGACCACTCGCTGAATTTCCTAATATCCCACCATTTTTCTTCTCTCTCTCTCAACAAGGTTATGTTTTTACCTCAGCATGTATGATGTTCAGGACCACCAAATTGATAGAATTTAAGGAAATTAAGGATTTGGGGGGTTTGCTCTGTGTGTGTGTGTGTGTGTGTGTGTGTGTGTCTTATTTTCACTTTGAAAAATGGAGTGTTTAGCCCAGCCACTGTGACTCAGGGGTTGAGCGTCAAACCTATGAACCAGGAGGTCACGGTTGTATTCCAGGTCAGGGATCATGCCTGGGTTGTGGGCTCCATCCCCAATTGGGCGCATGCAGGAGGCATCCGATCAATGATTCTGTCTCATCATTGATGTCTCTATCTCTCTCTCACTCCCTTCCTCTCTCTATATAAATAATAAAACATGGTTATTGTTGTTTTTTAAGGAAAATGGAGTGTTTAGTTTCTGGGTTATATCTAGTTTCCTTAGAAGGGAAGATGCTAGTAGGAATGAGCTAGGAATGACCAAGTTTAGTCAAATCAAGGTATCCATTTAGCACGAGTCCCTTTATAACTCGTGTTAATTGGCAATTGCAGGTGGTCTTGGTAGAGAGACAAATAACTGAACGGAAAGAAGTCACGGTCCCCAAGGTGGGCCTGCTAGTCCCCAAGCAGTGTTACAATAACAAGAACACTGGGTTGTTCCGCTAATTTCTTCAACCTGCCACGGAGCTAGAGAGGGGATCCAGGCTCGGTTATTGGGGTGCTGTCTGTCACCAGCACCAAGTGCAGTCCCAAGAAACCAAAGGAAACTATGTCAGGCCCATTTGGGGCGTCTTTCGGATTCACAGCCGATTCCCCACGTCCCATGAAGGGCTCGCAATAAAGAGTAATATGCTGGGGAGATTAAATCATGAGTGGGGACTGTTAATTACACCCACATCGCTTTAAAGCTGCCGCGGATCCTCTCCCTGCCCTTTGCCGCACATTTTGCACGCCTGCCGGTTCCTCTGGCGCGGCTGCTCGGTCTGTTTCTCCCTAATCTCCCACCCCTCACACTCCACCACCCACTTCCAAGCGCAAACACAAATGTAAAATGTAAATTGCGGCCTAGATTGCTGCTGCTGGAGTGTGGAGAGAGACCGGCTTCTGTAACTGCCTCGATGAGCCAAGATGGACCAACTCCTCTGTAATCCATCACTTTCCTCTGGGGCTTCCCGGATAGTTTTGTTCTTTGGCCAATCATGTTCATTTCTCCTGCTAATTTCCATAGAAGGGGATGCTCTGCACTCCAGACCTCCAGGCCCACTTACTTAGCATGGTAAATTTTTTTCTTTTTTTTTCTTCCCCATGCTAAAGCCTGCAGGATAATTTAGCCCCATTTCCCGCCTGCAGTAAGCATCTATTTTACGGTGGCATCCCCAAATTCTTCAAGTATGAGCAGTATGATAATGTACTAAACTGACTTCCACCCCTGCCCTCTAAGAGCTTTTGATCAAAGAAGGGGTCTCATTGCTCTCAACTCCAAGGCTCCCTACTATCAATCAAAAATGGGAGCACATGTCCCCGCCCAATGGTCTTGGATCATGAGGCGTGGTCATCATGGCAGCTGATGGTGAAGGGCAGTGATGACGAACCTATGACACGCGTGTCAGAGGTGACACGCGAACTCATTTTTTGGGTTGATTTTTCTTTGTTAAATGGCATTTAAATATATCAAATCAATATCAAAAATATAAATCTTTGTTGTACTATGGTTGCAAAGATCAAAAAATTTCTATATGTGACACGGCACCAGAGTGAAGTTACGGTTTTTCAAAATGCTGACACGCCGAGCTCAAAAGGTTCGCCATCACTGGTGTAGGGTGAGGATTGGCAGGACACAAGCTGGAAAGAAAGATGATGTTCCAATCATGGTAGCTCTTAGGCACTAAGTATTTAGATTTCACCCAGGTAGCAGCAGGAAGGAATCAAGGAAACATTGATTGTTAGAAACATTGTCCCCTATGGCATTCTTTGGCAGGGATAAGAAGTTCTGATGGTGACACAGAGAGGAAAGCTGTTGCGACCATCAGAACAAGCCATGATGTGCCCCCGATGGAGGCAGTGGGAGTGTGTGAACAGAAAGAAGGGCCTGGTGTTGGTGTCATTCCTGAGGCAAAGCGATGGGTGGCACTTCTGGATGGTTCTTCTGTTCTGTTGGAGGGGTGGGTGGGAAAGAAGGGTGCCACGTACATAGATCATGACTTCCTTAACAGAGAGGACAGGAGAAAGAACAGATGTTACCAACAGTATCCCAATTTAATTGGAGCTACAATGACCGGGAGAGACGTAGGGAGAGATAAGCTGCCCGCTGACAGTTGAAAACAGCCTGGCTTTGCACAATGGAGTCAGGGCCGGAGAGAGAGGTCGGTGAGAAAGCCATAGAGTTCTTGGAGTTGCCACACAGAGAATCTAAGAGAATAGAACTGGGAACAGGGACATAGACACGACCAGCATTTAAGGAACAGGCAGTGGGTGGCGGGCCGAGTCAGTGATTCCATCTGAGAAGAAGCTAGTGCAGCGAAAGTCAGAGCAGGAGTCTCACTGTCACATCCAAAGGGGGACCTCGCCAACAGAGGGACAGCTGGAGAGCAGGTGGCAGGTGAACGCAGACTTCTCTGCAGGTGGCGATGTGGGCATCGCCCCTCTGACAGTTTGCCTCCTGAAAGCTACGACAACCCTCGGCAGGTTTTGGGAGTCAGTATTAAAAGTCACCATTTTAATCGGGAATGTGGTTGTTTTTTATTGTTTTGGTTTAATATATATATATATATATATATATATATATATATATATATAATTGATCAGAGAAAAAGGGAGAGGGAGAGAGAGAGAAACATCACTGATGAGAGAAAATCATAGATCGGCTGCCTCCTGCACGCCCCCTACTGGGGATTGAGCCCACAACCCGGGCCTGTGCCCTTGACCGGGAATCGAACCATGACCTTCTGGTTCATAGGTCGATGCTCAACCACTGAACCACACCAGCTGGGCCATTTTTGTTTTTTTTTAAGTCAGCAAAGAAAAGTGGGTATTTTCCCCAATGATTTGTGTTATTTGGTCTTTGAGAATGCACTCAGAAATGAATTGAAGCAAAAAGGTTCTCAGCCTAAATAAAAAAATATAATTATACTAGTGATGTTGTGTCTCATGGAGCAAACGTGAACTTGACCTAAGGGTTGTTCTTTCGTCGTTATGTATATTTCTACTTTTATTTATTTGTCATTAGCTTTGGAATGCTGGTGAGTACTGACTGTGACTGGTGAACAGTGAGTCAGAAAATCATTATTTAGCCTGTACCGAGAAATCCTATGTCTGCAGTGCTTACTTCTGTTCCCAAACTAATGCTTTATTTATTTAGCTGTTCCTTTTAGGAACACGAAAAGCATATTTTTTAAAAAACCCAAAATTAGCCTTGGGAACAGATGAATAAATGTGAAAACAATTTATCCCTTTAACGGCCTAATAAAATATGTTTTCATTATGCTAACTGACCCCGATAAATTCAATCGCCATCAGTTAAATATATCCATCATCCTTGAGAAGTATATCCAAATGTTTGCTCATTTTTGATCCTCAATGAGCCTTGGTCACATGATGATTATTAATTGTGACATCTATCCTATAATACTTTTTTGGCTTTCACTGTTACAAAGAACGGGAAGGAGTCCTCACCTCAGAAAAGGAAATCCTACTTCAAGCCACTTCCACAGCTTGATTGAAGTCCATTTGCTCTTTCTTCATCAGCGCCTTGGATTCCTTCAGCAGCCACTTTCCATGACTTTTTACTGTCACAGAGTTAATGGCATCCATTTCCGTTTCTAACTGGGAAGCTCCAGGGATTGACTTGCCTCATACGTGGTAGGAACTGCCGTTGTCTTAGCCAACCCTCCGTAGAAGTGGCCACCAGCCCTAGCCAGTGTGGCTCAATGGATAGAGCATAGGGCCGAGGACTGAAGGGTCTTGGGTTCGATTCCGGTCAAGGGGACCATACCTTGGTTGCAGGTTCCCCAGCCCTGGTTGGGGTTCATGCAGGAGGCAACCAATCAATGTGTCTTTCTCACATCAGTGTTTCTCTGTCTCTTCCTCCTCCTCCACTCTCTCTAAAATCAATGGGAAAATGTCCTCGGGTGAGGATTAACAACAGCGAAAAAAGAAGTGGCCACCACCTTCTTCTAAGGATGCCCAGTGGATAGCATCGGATACAGGATGTCAGTTTTGGCACCTCCCTGTGATTTCCGGGACTAATCGGTAGGGTAAGTGAGGGGAGAGAGGGAGCTAGCTGGGTGCCCGTAGCCTGGGTGCCCGTAACCTGGGTGCCTCACATTGCATCTGGACGTGAGTGCATCGGTCAGGACTGTGAGAAGTGGACAGTCTAAGCTAGAATGAGCCCTCTCAGAGTCGGGGGGTGGGGGGCAGGCACTCCCAGCTGGCTCTGCTGGCAGGCTTAGGGGACATCATGGGGGACTCCCCCAGGCAGCAGATATTGACGAATAACTAAACATGATTGATAGGCAGGCAACCCGAGAGAGCCTTTCTAGCCATTCCTTTCTTGTTCTTCACTCCGTAGCCTGTCACGTGGCTCTCTCTTCCTCCCTCCCCCAGGGCCATTGCTGCTCCAATCCCTAAAACCAGGAACACGTGCTCTCGTGTGCACATCTGGCCGGGGTAAGCCTGGCTCCAATTTAAAAACCTACATGTTGGTCCAATTCCATTATTGGACAAGGAAATTCTGTTAACTGGTGGGCTCATTTGCATGTCATTACCCAGAATGCCTACCGGCTCACAGATGTTTCCCAGACGCAGGGTGAGGAGAGGGTGGGGGAAAGGTGAGGCTTTGGAAACAAACAGAGAGATTTGTGTATATGTTACTCGAAATTCTTTTCCCTCTGTTTTGTATCAAGAAACAAAATGTAATACAAAGTTATGAATTTTTACCTAGCTCTGAGAGAAAACTCATCACCTTATTTTCAGGAAATTTAAACAAATGGAAACCAGAAAGCTACCCACCAGGTGATGTTCTATTAATTTATGCAGAAAAACGAGCCAGGAACAGGCTCCCATACTGTAGTTTCAACATTTGCCATGGAACTGTCCCTTTCGGGGGGAGAGGGGAGTCAAAGCTCTTTTTAAAAAAAAAGTGACATTAAATTGAGAGAAATGTTGAAGGTCTTGGTGGGACTAGATTTTGATAAAAGCCACAGTCTGCTTGGAAGGCTTTTAACTGGCTAAATGGCAGTCACACCAGTCCTGTCTTCCAGCCTGAACTCATTTAGTTGCTATGTAAACTCCTCTATTGTCTTCTGACAAACAGCAAAATGATTCTGGGCGACAGTCACAAAACTGGGCTCTCTTTACCAAAAAAAAAAAAAAAAAAAATGACTTAGAATGTCCAGAGTGAAAGGTTTTAGGGTTGGTTATCTTACTTATATTGTACAAAAGAAAGGAATGCTTCATTCACAGCAGACAGACCAAAAAAATCAAAAGAAAGAAAAGAAACGAAAAACAGAAAGAGGAGAAAAAGAAATGAAATAAAATTTAAAAATAAAATAAAACAGTGTAATTGCTTTGGGGACCGAAGTTAAAATGCAGGTGTTTTTGAGGGAAACATAAACATTTTTTCCTAAATGAGGCGTTGAGGGCTGGGAGAAGGGCAGTAAAATTAGTGGAATTACTGCCTGATTTTAACCAGATGATGGCTGCAGTTGGACACCAGCGAGTTTTCATTAGGGACTCTAATTTACAAGCCATTCAACACATTCCAGTGGAACTCAACAACTCCCCCAGGTCCTAAGGAATGCCAGCTCCCCCACTTTATGGCTGGGATGCCGAGCTGTGAGGCTTTTAAAGGCCGGCGCACAAGCTCTGTGAACTGGGGATGAACACGCCGGCTCCCACAGGGGATGTCCCAGGGAACTGACTTCTGACACGCACCTCACCCTCAGTTTATGACCTTGTGGCCAGTAGGTGCTGTGTGCTGGCAGGCACGGTGAGTCAGGTAGATGCTCCCATGATCCTCAGAGAGTGTGACTTGTTTGTACAGCCCGGTGATAGATTCGCTTCTCATCGGCATCAATAAAAAGGTGTCTAACCTTGTTTCCTTCAATATCGAGGCTTGCTGATCATGCCAGCGCAGTTGATAAACACTTATATGTAGCTTCCCAGCATCCCTAGGCCTGTGGGAGTCAGGATTTCTGTGGCACATCCCTCATGGGTTGCACCAAGACATATATATTTTTAAAATATATTTTTATTGATTTCAGAGAGGAAGGAAGAGGGAGAGAGATAGAATGATGAGAGAGAATCATTGGTTGGCTGCCTCCTACATGCCCCCTACTGGGGACAGAGCCCACAACCTGGGCATGTGCCCTGACCGGGAATTGAATTGTGACTTCCTGGTTCATAGGTCAGCCAACACTCAACCATTGAGCCACGCCTGCCAGGCCAGTTCGTGTATTTTGATTGGGCTGTGTCAGCACACAGGGTTAGAGAGGGTCAGGAGTTCAAGCCTTGCTGAGGGTCTCAGGGACCTGAGTCCTTCAAGAGTCACGAAATCTCTACCATGGCACCAAGTGGCCTGAATATCTCGGGGTTGTATTCTGCTGAGCCATAACTTCAGGGGGAGTTGACACAAGCCATCTGTCAAGTCCTATTTTCTAGGTTGTACCTGAAAAAGGCTGGCCGGTTGGTGTCCCGCAGACATCCACTATGTCATAGTCACCTAGACCTGACCATGCCGTTCTATCTTTTCGCCGTGGCTGGTGGCGGGCGATGCGTACTGTCATCTAGAGAATCTTCGTGTTTGTGTTTGCCCTTGTTTTAGCTGCATGGGATTCTATACCGTAGTTGAAACTCAATTAAAGGTTATTCTACACACCCTTCAAGTACGTCTTTGGTCATGGGCCCGAAACCAGCATAAATGACAAATTGTGGCTAAACTTTAGAGTCTCATGTCTTAAAACCTGTATCACAGTAAGGGCTCCCCACCCAGTGTGCATAGAGACTAATGCTGTGGACCGGCTTTTGAGAAAAGAGCAAGCTTTTATCTGTGAGTTCGGCCAGCAAGGAGACAGGAGGCAAGGCTCAAATCTGCCTCCCCAATCCAGGCAGGGGGCTGGATTTTAGGGGGTTTCAGCACCAGATCGCCCTGGACAGCGGATCCTCCGCTTATGGCAGAAAGGGCTCAGGCCTTCAGGTTCTGATCATGTCCGTCCTTTGGTTCAGTTAAGGGTTCACAAGTGTTATTGTAAGTGGTGTATCCTAGGGCTAAACTCGGTTTCTGGTCTCCTTGCAAAGAGGACAGGACCCGTTTGAGTTGATTCTGTTGGCTCTCTAGACAGCCAATACTAGAAGAAATAAATATTTACCACGCGTCTAGAGAGGCCACTGAAGCGACAGAATCATTTGCTATCACACATCACCTTGGATAATTTGTTTCGTTTGCTTTAAGTTATATTAGGGTGAGAGAGGACATTAAAAGTTTTTCATTTCTGGTTTCTCCAATTCTAGACTACAGACAAACAATGAATTTTCTAGGCACATAAAACGACGGAATCTTTCTTAGATTCATGGAATCCTGATTTTCTAACTCATGGTCAAAGAATCAGGCTATCATTGTTTTCATATTTGCCCACAAAATTGTTTGCGACCTCTCATGAAAAAATTCTAGAAAGTGAATATTGGGGTTAGCATTACTTACCAGAGATGACATGGAGAATACCATTAAGTTGATGAAAAAATCATGTCCACTTCACTTAACGCTGCTGACTGAATGGTCTGGCCACCGGAAGTTCCTTTCAGACACCAAGAAAAGTCCCAGAATGTCCTGTGGAATAGTTTTGATTCCGCATATTTCTAGAAATATCTTGAAAATACTTGCCAAGACTTTATTCGTGTTGAACTTGATGGCTGTTTATATTTCATGTAGCTGAGCTATAAATCTCATTTATTCATTACAAAAAAAACAAGAGCTGTATAATAATTATTATTGCCTTCGTTGTTTCAACAATTGTACTTTAAGTTAGATAACTCAGCTGTTAGGAATTCTGTGTTTTTGCATGTTAACTAGTTATATCAAAAGCTGTACAGGCAATAACTTAAATTTCTAGGAGTAGGGGCATGTGGGGGGACTAGGAAGGAGTTAGGGCTGTAAGTAGCCCTGAAAGTTACATATCTATAATAATAAAAGTGTAATATGCATATCGACCAAATAGCCGAACAGCAGAGCGACAGTCCAGACGACCTTCCAGATGAAGCCGGGGCTGCAAGGGCCTACCCTTGCATGAATTTTGTGCATCGGGCCTCTAGTATATACATAATTTGTTAACTTTTTAAAAATACAAATTCTAAGAAGATAAAAAGAACTTGTAATCCCACCACCCAGGGAAGTGGCATTTTGGTAAATATTTTACTGCATTTTGAAAAATCTTGATTGCATAGGGTATATGCTGCTTTGTAGCAGTTTTTGCTTCTTTTAACAGTATATTAAGACTACTTCCCTTATCATCATTCTCCTGAAGCAAGATTTAGAATAGCTACAGAGCTATTCTATTACATGTACAAATTCCATCACATTGCGTTGGACATTGTTTTTTGGTTTTCACTATTTTAAATAATCCATAATCATGGGAAAATACATCGCAATGGCTACTTTACATGTAATCTTTGTGTATACTCCTGACTGTTCTTTAGGGTATCAGCATTTGAATTTTTAGGTAAAGTCTACTCACTTGCTTCATTAAGGCTTTTGATTTGTTTTGACAAACTGCCTTCCAGAAATATTGCACTGATGTTGACTCTCATTAGCAATGTCCGGGAGAGGATTTGGGCTCACATAGGCCTTTGTAAAAAAATCTGTATATTTCATGAGAAATCTACAGCACGTTCAGAAATACCTTCCCAACAGCATAGGCGCTCTGTTCCGTCTGACCCATGGTCATTTATTGTGTGTTTACCCCGCGCCAGGGTTTATGCTGTCCCCTTACGTCACATACGTCACCCAGTGTGATGCTTACAAGAATCCCACGGCATCCCCTCCGTCTCGTCCCCTTGCCCTACAACGTGAGAGGGTAAACAACCTGCTTAGCCTCACACGGCTCCCACGCATCAAAGCCTGGCCTTGAACCGTGATCTGTTTTATTTCAAACTCCAGGCCCTTCACTAGCACTAAACAGCCTGCTTCTGTCTTGCTCTGGTAACTACCTATTAACCAAACACGGAGCCTGCTGCTCTGCCCCACTCTGGCTCCTAAGCCGGGACAGAGCGGCTCTTTCCACAGTGAGCGCCCAACGGCTAATCTATTCGATCTCTAGATTCCTGTTTTCACACCTTTTACCATTTGGCTTCAGCCTGCGCCCAGGCCACGTCTGGGTTCTGTTCACGCTGCCAAGGGCCTGCTGAGTAACGTGACCGCAGGAGAAACAAACACAGGGAAGAGGCCTCCGCCAGCGGCACTCAGGCCGCTGAAAGGAACGCACGCCACCCACAGCACCGGGGTGTCCGCCTGCGCTTACAAAAGCGGGGCTTCCCCTCCTCGCCTGCTGGGAACGTTGTGAGCTCTGTGTGGAGGCTGATATTTCAACTTCACCCCAATGTACGTGCAGCCGGATGGGCTGCGAGATCATGGCGATTTGATGTGCAGATCAGACCGCAAACCTGGAAGAGCTCATGTTATCCCAGATGCATTATCTCCAAATCTGCAGGAACGCGGTCTTTCAGCGGGAAGGAGCTGGAAGGACCCTCCCTGGAGCAGTAATAGCCGCGTCTAATCCCTGCTCCGCCTGGGAAGGGAAAGGCTCACCCAACCTCCCGTGTCAGGGCAAGCACCAGAATTCCTCTCAAATTCTTCAAACTCTGCACAGCACTGAGCAAGAGGAACCCTAAATATGAGTCATCCTTGAGTGATTAAAAATAGAATTCATCTTCCCAGAAGGATAATGATAAACAGTTTGAAATTCCAAAGGCAAGGGAATGGCTTTGGCTTAATAGCAACGAAAAAGAGGATGGCTTCTGACAAGAGCTCCGGGAATGTACTCCCAATAATTACATCTAACTAATTTAATCATCTGAGTAAATCGGTATTTAAGAAAATAAACTAAGAAATCAATTGCAAAAGCGATTTGCCGTTTAGAAGAGGATGTAAGATGTGTGTGAATAGTTTTCAGGCAGCAAAGATTCCTGAATAATCCTTACCATTGCTTCATTTCAGTCTTGTGATCTGTAAAGGGGGAGGGGCGTGTTCATTCATTCAACAGGAAGTCACTGAGAGCCAGTATTTTCTCACCATGGCTCCTGCACTCAAGGTTCCTACTACCAGGTGGACTGTAACTTTATTGAAGGTGTTTTAGGGAAAACAATGAACTTCTGATCATGGTTCTGAGTTATTCAATTCTAAGACAAATAGCCAACAGATTTCAGAGAGAGCATCGTCTAGTGCAGCGGTTCTCAACCTGTGGGTCAAGACCCCTTTGGCAGTCGAATGACCCTTTCACAGGCGTCGCCTAAGACGGTCCTGCATATTACATATTTACATTAAGATTCATAACATGAGCAACATTACAGTTATGAAGTAGCAATGAAAATAATTTGATGGTTGAGTCACAACATGAGGAACTGTATTTAAAGGGCCAGAAGGTTGAGAACCACTGGTCTAATGGCTAGAATTCAGGGGTGGGCAAACTTTTTGACTCGAGGGCCACAATGGGTTCTTAAACTGGACCGGAGGGCCGGAACAAAAGCATGGATGGAGTGTTTGTGTGAACTAATATAAATTCAGAGTCAACATCATTACATAAAAGGGTACGGTCTTTTTTTTTTTTTTTTAGTTTTATTCATTTCAAATGGGCCGTAGTTTGCCCACGGCTGGTCTAGATCCTTATACCAGAAAACCGAGTGTCCCAATTTTCTCGATTTAGCTTCCTCATCTTTAAATTAATGGGAAGACCAAAGCTGACCTCCAGTTTCCCTTCCAGTTCTTCATAAAATGTGACTTCGAGTATTTACTGAGCAATGACATTGTGCAAGGTTCTAACCAGGACATAGCTCCGTTTCCTTCTTGATGTTAAGAACAACGCAAGATAGAACCGGATGTGCTTAATGTCCCTATGACAATTTTTATCAGATTCCCCAAGTGGATGGTCCCCTGGTCATTCTCAGATCAGTCAAAGGTCTCTAAGGCTCATAGAACAAGCAAGTTACATTCTTCCAAACTTTTCCCGTTTTGGTGATTTTCACAACCTGATACAAACTTTCTGCTATTATTCATTTTCTGTTTGTGGACCATTTCTCAGTGGGCATGACCACTTTATCGGGCTGATAACCCACTCTGAGTCTTTGTTGTTGGGGTGCCTGTGGAGGTGTACTCAGCACGCTGCCAAGTTTAGATTGATTGGATTTGATTGTGGTCTCAGCAGCCCATTCATTTATTCAACAAGGCTTTATTGAACTCTTACCCTAATGTCACCACAGCTCACATACCAGACAGCCAATTAGAGTTCTTGCCCTTCTCAGGGCATAAAATAGATACATGTTAGTTAAGTTAGCGGTTTCCAGTCTAAAGTAGCTTGACCCAATTCAAGTCTTCCATCAGATTTTTAGTCCTTCCCAACTACTTTTCCTGTGTCTGTGTTTTACTGACTTCCCATTACTCTTGGCTCTTGATTTCTTTCACATTCATTCTCTAGCTTGCTCTTGTTTTTAATTTGTCTTTTCAAATTTTTAATTACAAAGGATTTTTTAACCTATAATAATACTATGCTGTGTTTATCATATTATTCTGTTACTTAGAATCCTCAAATCATTTTAAATCAAGATGCAAAAACCTACCCGGCCAGAATGGCTCAGTGGTTGAGCATTGACCAATGAACCAAAAGGTCAGGGTTGGATTCCTGGTCAGGGCACATGCCTGGGTTTCTGGCTCGATTCCCAGTAGGGGGCGTGCAGGAGGCAGCCCATCAATGACTCTCTCATCACTGATGTTTCTATCTCTCTCTCCCTCTCCCTTCTTCTCTGAAATCAATAAAGATATACTTTTTTAAAAAAGGTGCAAATACCTGGACCTAGGATTCAAGACTGTTCATAATCTAAAACAACTCAAATTTCTCACCATATTTCAAAATATTTTCTTCCCGTTTAGCTATGCAAGGCTCCTTGTTTTTTCCTGAATGTGTTGTGTAACACCCATAACTTCACTCACAATAGTTCCCTCACTCAACACACCACCCTCCATTACTGTGCCTTTCTTACAAGCTGCCAAAGTTCCAAAGTGAAATTGCAGAACTGACTACCTAAGTCCATGAGTGACCAATGTGTCCTTTATATTTTCAAGGAATGTTTATCCATGAGATATTAAATCACACCCTGTCTTGTATTTTCATTTTTTATATGTTCTTTATTCCAGTCGATGAAGTATGTGTTTCTTAGGACTATACATCCAATAATTGGCAAAGTCAGTATTCAAATACTATTCCTCAATCTGGTTCAGAGCCTGTGTTCTTTCTACTTATCATTCAGAGGAAATATAAAAGAATCATCATCAGAATTTAAAGACTAATTTTAATGCGTATAAAGAGAGAAATGCTCACCATTAACAGAATAGAGAATCATTTTTATTACTCTTCGAGTTAAGCTTGTTCTTAGAAGTGATGTGTATAACAGAAGGACCCTCAGGCAGACATAGCTACTGAGAATTTAGAAATTTGTGATCAGAGCTTAGTAATGATAACAGGCCCAGATATGTAGATTTGAGTCACAATAATAAAAATTGTGGGATTTTAATTTTGAAAGTGGTCTTAGAAAGTAGCCATCCACTCCTTTATTTCCTAGATTATCCTGTATAATAAAAGCCTAATATGCTAAGTGTACCGTCAGCCGTTCAACCAATCAAAGCGTAATATGCTAATGTTATGCTAAGGCTGCTTAACCACTTGCTATGACGTTCACTGACCACCAGGGGGAAGATTCTCCGACTGGTAGGTTAGCTTGCTGCTGGGGTCCCACCAATCAGGACTGACTGAGCGAGATGGGCCAGACATGCCATGGAGCCCTCCCGCGGTCCCTTCCCAGCTGGCCAACCTCCCGCGTCCCTCCCTGGCCCAGATCATGCACCAGTGAGGTCCCTTGCCCTGGCCTATGCCCTCTCACAATCTGGGACCCCTCAGGGGGATGTCAGAGAGCCGGTTTGGGCCCGATCCCACAGGCCAGGCCGAGGGACCTCATGGTGCATGAATTCATGCACCAGGCCTCTAGTGTATCTATATAAAGGCCAAATGTGCCCAGCCTGAGTGGCGCAGTGGTTGAGCGTCAACCTATGAACCAGGAGGTCATGGTTCAATTCCCAGTCAGGGCACATGCCAAATTATGGGCTCGATCCCCAATAGGGGGTGTGCAGAGGGCAGATGATCAATGATTCTCTCTCATCATTGATGTTTCTATTTATCTCTCTCCCTTCCTCTCTGAAATCAATAGAAATATTTAGGAAAAAAATTCAAGGCTAACCATGAGGGAAGAATACAGTCATTGAAAAAAAAGGAAGAGCAAAAGAACTATTTGCTTTATAAGACAATTTATAGCTGAGACCGGTTTGGCTCAGTGGATAGAGCGTCGGCCTGCGGACTAAAGGGTCCCAGGTTCGATTCCGGTCAAGGGCATGTACCTTGGTTGCGGGCACATCCCCGGTAGGAGATGTGCAGGAGGCAGCTGATCGATGTTTCTCTCTCATCGATATTTCTAACTCTCTATCTCTCTCCCTTCCTCTCTGTAAAAAAATCAATAAAATATTTTTAAAAAAAAGACAATTTATAATTTGGGGGCATAAGGAAGAAACTGAGCCAGAGAAATTTAAAAAAGAAAGAAAAAGAAAAAAGGAAGAAATATAAACTAGGATGGCTTGGGATCATGGCAGCTGTAACAGTTCCTGAAATCATTATGGATTTGGTCACCTTACCCTATTTCTAAATCCCAAGGATCTTGCGTCTGTAGGTCAAGGTAGTCACCGCTAGATGGCACTGTAAGTTTCAGAGACCTCAGGCAATGGCATCTTTTGTCATTGATGAGTGAGGATTCCTCTCGAAATCTTTTAAAAGCCAAGAGGGCTTTGGTAAATAAAATTAATTCATTGAAATATTAGCCTAAATATAGGTAAATTTTATAGACTATAGATATACTAAGGGTAATGGAGTATTAATTTAAGGATAAATAAAACAGAAACATTCCAAATTGAACCATCTTGTGCTGTTCTTAGCATTTAATACCTTTTAAGAAACCCTAACATATTTTCTGTCTTTTTGCCTTCCTTCTCCTGAATCAAAGGCATCCGAGAATGTACACACTTTTGCCCCGCCCCTCATAGCTTTCTCAACAGTTGACCTTAAAGCTTTTTTTTGGCATTTGGAAGTCTAGAAATTTATTTCCGTAATCCTTGACAGTCTCTACTGAAAATCAATGCCTCCCCTTGCTGCCTTCAGACACTCAGTTGTTAATTGGATGCTCATCCAATACCTTTATCTGAGGCAGCAGGGCCCATGAAAAACTGAAGAACATAGTAGAACAACTCTACTCGTCTACCTTATATTCATTCTCCCCTTCTTTCTTACTAAGGGAACCCTAACTCTGTTTCTGATAGGTTCCCACTACATTTTTCAGACTTCTTTACAAATAGAATCATGGTATCACATTCTTGTCAATAAAATCTCAACATAAGTTGTTGAGTCGGGCTTGGTGTTGGGGTCCAACTCAACGGGCAGGCATCTTTTATTGTTGCTTCTGTTCCATTCTTCCTGCCTGTAATGCAGAGATGATGGCTGTGGCTGCAGTGAGTCACTTTGCAGCCATGAGATTACCCTGGGCTAAAGGTTTGGAGCAAGAGGGCAGAATCAGGTCCCTTTCAATTTTTAAGGAAGCGCCATGACATGAGGGAAACAGTATCAAATTGTCTAAACCACTAAGTGTTTGAGGTGGCTGTTACTTGAAGCCAAGTAGAAATTCTAACTGATGTATGTGGGTGTGACATCACTGTGAATTTATATTTATAGCACGCATTTATCAACAGATGCATATAGCCCGGCCGGCGTGACTCAGTGGTTGAGCATCGCCTATCAACCAGGAGGTCACGGTTCGATTCCCGGTCAGGGCACATGCCCTGGTAGCAGGCTTGTTCCCCAGTGTGGGGCGTGCAGGAGGCAGCCAATCCATGATTCACTCTCATCATTGATGCTTCTATCTCTCTCCACCTCTCCCTTACTCTCTGAAATCAATTAAATCAATAAAAATATATTTTAAAAAACCAAAACCGATAGATATAGGCACATAGATAGGTACATTGATAGAGTTTTATAGTATTCGAAGTATTTTCTCTCTAAATGTCTTTTATATTTATTTTTAAATATTTAGACACCATTGTGAAGTCTTCTCCAAAAATCTATATAGTGACATGCAGCGTTTATTTATCTTATTAATTAACTGAAGCACCACAGCCCAGAAGGCCCTCTGCAGTTTTATTGTTTTGAAACCTCTAGCCAGCACAAAACCAAGTAGAACCACTGAGGACTAATCTCTTCGCTGACAGTTTCTCAAAACCTAGATGGGCTTCCTAGGATGTGAGACGCGTGGTCCCTATCACAATCTTTGAGAAAATCCGCACTAGATAAACTTGTTGAACTTTGCCTTTTCATAACTTATTTGCTTATAAAATGCTTTTTTGCCCCCATGAAACCCTCCGAATTTCTTAGCACAAGATGAAAGCAAACTAGGGCAGGTGCTCAACCTCTTTGAACGTCTAATGGAAATCACACAGGGCGTGGTCCCAGGGTAATTGCTTTCTGGAAGTTTCCCTACAGAAGCCAAAGTCAGGGAGCCGTTCGGGGAAGAAGGGTCCTCCAGGTGATCACCATGTCACAATCCACCTCAAGGAGCTCAAGGTCAGAGGCTGGGGAAAGGTCATCGGTGGTGCTCATTCTGTATGTGATGCCCCGGTGACCTCTGGCCAAAGTTTAACCTATTTTGAGCCCCAAATGTCTTCTGGCTGATCTCTGCAGAAAATAATTCCCAGTCCCCTTTGGAAAGGGATAAAGAAGTTTTAATGATCTGTGTGTTGAATAGTCTTGCTTGCAAGTTTCTTGTAAATATGCGGAAGTTGAGAGCGGCCGGCCGTTCCTCTGCCTTTCAGATGCCCTGCTTTGTACTTGGAGAAACCTTAGCAGAAAATTATTGTCCGCAATAAATATTTACTTTTCAGAAATATCCTGAGGAGACTTGAAACAGTATGGGCAAATCTCCCCGGGACCATTTTTTCATTTGGAGATGACAAAAAGTCTGGGGGGAAAAGTGACAGTTTTAAGGGCTTGGAAAAATATCTAATGCTTTAGGTTTGAAATTGGCAGGGAGCCAGGTCTTGTCTTAAAGGGACAGGCACTTTATTATACTTTCTAATTCTTCCAAAGTCTGTCTTTACGATATATGAGCTGCCTCTAATATGACTGCTCTATTCTCCTCCTCTCCTGGTACATTTTGGTCTGAGCTCATAAATTGAAAATTGAGGATCTGTAAATCAGGGCAGACTATTTCAGAGAGCCATTGTGAATTTCCAGCCAGATCTTCCAGTTTATCTTAAATATTTCATCGTAATGTCACCCGAAGAAAAGTCTTTCATTCAAGGAAGTTACAACATCAGCTTCTAAACGGATTGCACTCCTCGACTGACCTTCTGCTAAGAGACCGCTTTTGGGCATTCATGTCACTTCTGCTGACCTATTGTTGAACTAAAGGTAGACTTTTTCAAAAAGTCAGATTATTTCTCTATACTGTAGCCCTGGCTGGTTTTTCTCAGTGGAGAGAGGGTTGGCCCATGGACTGAAGGGTCTCGGGTTCCATTCCGGTCAAGGGCACTTACCTTGGTTGCAAGGTTCGTCCCCAGTCCTGATCAGGGCACGTATAGGAGGCAACCAGTCAATGTGTCTCTTTCACATCCATGTTTCCCTCCCTCCCTCCCTCCTTCCCTCCCTCCCTCCTTCCCTCCCTCTCTCCTTCTCTTCATCTCTCCCTCTCTCCCTGTCCCTTCCAGCCTCTCTAAAAATCCATGAAAGAAATATCCTTGGGTGAGGATTAACAACAACAAAATTATTTCACTATAAACAGATAAAGAATAGGAACCAGCCCTGACCGGTTTGGCTCAGTGGATAGAGCGTAGGCCTGCTGACTGAAAGGTCCCAGGTTCGATTCCGGTCAAGGGCATGTACCTTGGTTGCGGGCACATCCCCA
The DNA here is from genome assembly GCF_964212035.1 of Myotis nattereri. Taxonomy (NCBI): domain Eukaryota; kingdom Metazoa; phylum Chordata; class Mammalia; order Chiroptera; family Vespertilionidae; genus Myotis; species Myotis nattereri. The sequence goes on along the minus strand of NC_138097.1, from coordinate 12,796,509 downwards.
GTAGGAGGTGTGCAGGAGGCAGCTGATCGATGTTTCTCTCTATCCCTCTCCCTGCCTCTCTGTAAAAAAATCAATAAAATTTATTAACAAACAAACAAACAAAAAAAAAAAGAATAGGAACCAAACGTCCGTCCACTAGCTGCCCTGTAGGTAAAAGCCAAGGAAAGAATCACTTTCTGGTCCTTATTTGCTCTTTCTATTTTTATTGCCATTTTGTTTTAAGACATCCAGGCCAACATCCAAACTGCGCTGAGGTCTGAGGTGACCGCCTCGGGTCGCACACCGAAGCATCTACTCCTAATTAGTAGCCAAACATCTGCTGTAAGAATTAGGCTCACTCTCTTTCACCTTCTCGAGGTACTCACCGTCGCGTGAACCTCTGCCAACTCTGACTGCCCTTGGCTGACTTTTAAAAAAATGGCTTCCCTCATTTTTCCTTCGCTGGAACCACCGCCCGGCAGGTTAAATGGAGTTGAGGTTCTTTCCATGTCCGTTTGTTTATACAGGAATCAACAGATCCCACCCTCACTCACCCACTCACCAGTTTGATGTTGAACTTTCTTGTCATTTGATCTGGCATTTAATAACCTGTCAGTTGAAAGGACTTTAAATAAACATTTGCGTATAATATTTAATACAATTCAAGGGGACGTGCCCTGAGGCCAAAGATGAATAGACAAGAGTAACAAGACGTCCTCTTTAGTAATATATATGTATTTCTGCACATCCTAATCCTTTAGTCCTTGAGACTTAGAGGCAACAGCCTTAGATCCACAGGAATCCAAGAATAAATAAGGTAGTAATAGACGCTCTGATTCAACTTCCTGTACAAGAGCCTCCTAATTGCCTCCCTCCCCGTGAGCTCCCACCCACAGAATCAACAGAGAAGCAAGAGCAAGGTTATTTGGTTTTTTTGCCAAAATCGCTTGAGATTAACTTGCCATTTAAAATTCAAAACTTGTCACGTATCCAGGTTTCCCAGAAGCAAAAATCGCGCTGGGGTCAAGGTTGGAGTGGTGGATTAACTAATTAGTCCACACCAGGCCTGAGGACGGGAGGCCAGCTTGATACCACCCTACATAAGTCATAAAATCTCGCCCGGCCGGCGTGGCTCAGTGGTTGAGCATCAGCCTATGAACCAGGAGGTCACAGTTCGATTCCCGGTCAGGGCACATGCCCAGGTTGCAGGCTGGATCCCCAGTGTGGAGTGTGCAGGAGGCAGCCGATCCATGATTCTCTCTCATCATTGATGTTTCTATCTCTCTCTCTCCTTCTCCCTTCCTCTCTGAAAACAATAAAAATATATTTTAAAAAACAACCTCATGCTACTGAGGTTCATCTGTGAGCAGGGCCAGGGATGAGATAATAGATGAGGGGAAAATCTAATGGAAGATTGAAATGCTCATACCTCCCCCATCTAAATGCATTCAGTGTTCAATTTTAAAACAGCTGTGGCAACCCATAGAAGAGAGCAGAACAGCAGAACTTGGTCTGCCAGTATGAGACCGGGTCTTCATAATGAACGTGAACTAGGCCAAGGATTATAAAACGCAACCCACCCGCCCAACCAAGAAACATAACTGATATTAAAAATGAGCTGTTCAGAGGACAGGATGGGTTATAATTTCAGACAACTGATTCACTGTTTTCCTGTGCTAGCAAGGAACCACTTACATAGAATTCAAAAAATGGAGCAGAGAGCAGATTTAGATTTTTGTCTAGTTCAAAAGTTGAACTGCCTAATAGTTGCATTTGCAATGAAAAAAAAATATATCTATATATCTATAGATATATAGATATATATATCTTACCTAATAATAGACAAACATGTAAATTGTCCCTCTGCTAAGATATCACTGGCATCCCCAGAGGACACACAGAGCACTTTTAAAGATAAAAGGACAGTGGCAAGTGAATATCATTTGCTATCATCCAGTTTTTGGAAAATCTCTAAGTTTTATCCCTTGCCGTTTGCTTATTTTAATTTTATGGTGTTGCAATTTTTTTTTTTTAATTTTTTTACTCCTGTAAAGGCCTCTGCCAAACCTCTTGTCCTTAAATTGGACCAATTGCAGAGAAACACCTCTTACTTCTCTCTCCCAAAGTCGAAAGACTGGCTGCACCACCTCATTACAACCACGTTGGCACAGCCGAGAAAGTCCTCAATCCATCCATCACCTGAGTTTCCACAATGATCTTTGCAGTCCTCTGTGTTTTAGGAAAAACCTTTTTCAGAATTTATCTCCAGTGTTGGATATAATTTCATTTCAGTAGTCATGATGTGAACTACATTTGCATTCAAGAAGTAAAAAGACTAGTATCCAAAATTAAACAAAATATACATTAGAAAAAAATATCAAATTTAAGTTGTAAATATGTTAAAAACAAACAGAGAATTTCACCACTGACCTGCAAACCCGTTTCCTGGTCCATTGGGTATTTCTCAAAAACCAAAAATTTGATATGATATTGGCGTATTTTAATTCTTTCTCCCACCATGTAATCAAATGGTTTATCCCCAAAAAAGAGTTTAGAGTCATGCTATACTGTTCCCTGCTAGTAAGGACAAAGGTGACTTTGAAAGGGAGTCACTATTCTGGGCCACTTGTAGTATGGCCAAAGGATTTTTCTCTTTCCACAGTCATCGTCAAAGGGATTGTTTTATATGAACAGATTTTGAAATCTCACCAATCATGGTGGTGGAGAGGACAGACTTACAGGCTCAGAGAGACTCTAAAAGCCCTGAATGCAACCCTTGAATCAACTCATTGAGCTTAAAGGGCTGTGTTCACTACTTAAGTGCATTACAGATTAGAGTTGTCAAAACTTATGTTCCTTAAGAAGAGCAGTGGCAGAATAACTTCACATTGGAGCTCCATAAAGCTCTTGAAAACTCCTACTTTACTTATTAAGCAAAAGTATACTATGTTCAGCGAACAAAAATACGTGTCTCTCGCCAATGACGTCACACCATTGATGCTTTCTAGTGTGAATTATGGACAGTATCTGAGGTTATTTGCTCCTTTCCTCTTGCACATCCCTGACATCTGAATTCCTTTACTAACCTGCATATTAAAAAAATAGATAAGTTTGTCCTATTTTAAACACAAAAAGTTACGTTTTTTTCTTTGCTTTCTTCTTCACAGATGCTTATTCCCTTTCCTATATTGGGTTGAATCGGGTATCACCCCACTCCCCCCTGGTGCCGACTCTGTGGTTACCCCACAACCTACTTCTTCTTGGAGAACATCCCACGCTCCGTGGCTTAGAAATGGCTTTAAAATCCCCAAACGCCTCATGTCAATCCCACCCAAGGCCCTCCGCTCCTTCATAAAAACACGCTACATTATTAGCCCCATGTACCATGCCAATAGCCCATGCGCTGTAACACGGGGTCGCTGGCACAGAACGCAGCAGAATCCCTTTTATTGGGCTTTGCCTCAGCAGGAAAGGAGCAGGGTGACCCCCAGATGCAAAACTAATGGGCAGCGAACAAAGGGGGTAAGACCGGGTTTTCCTTACAAATCAACAGGCTCTTGTTCCCCGGGATCAGAGTCTGCCTTCCCTCCAACGGGCCCAAGTGTTATACCTGGCTGCGTTTAATTTGTTATTTATGTCAGCTTTGCATATTTGTAAGGTTCAAAGGTTTATTGGCCTGGCCTGACCTCGCCAAGTCAGAGCTAACATGTGGTTCTCTAGTAAGCAGTTGCTTTCTAATAAACTTGACTTGAAAGAACATGTGTGACAGATTTTGCTTGTGATTAAAATGAACAGTTCTATGTTCATGGTGCCCCAGTTTGGTTTTGAAGTTCTCTTGAAAGTCACCCCTGAACTTCAAAAAAAAACAAACCCCAAAAATATTGGTTACTTCACATATTCTCTCTTAAATGTCCTTGCCAATCTTTATGGTGCTTTATGTTGTACAAGGATGTCTTATTTCTGACTATTCTAAAGATCAGTACAAGCCGATAAAGCCAAGTGAACGATAGGTTTGCAAATGGTTAGTAACATTTGACAAGTAGTTTAAGTTTGGTTGTGAGAATGATTGAAGTTCGTTGAGCAATCTCCAGTTGGTTTGCTTACTTTAGAAGGTTTCAGTTAGTGTGCGAGTGAGATGTTATTTGCCCAACAACAGGCCATCAGAGAGCAGAGTAAGGGCATGTTATTATTAGTGGGCCCAGTTCTGTAGCTCATTCATTTTGGGGAGCTAACTTGATAGAATATATTTAATCTGTCCAATCATTGCAGGTCTTCTCGGGGAGAACCCAACTTCCGTTAGGAATTGGCTACAAGAGAGGGACTCCCGTGTCTATAGCGGCCCAGGACGTCTCCAGTGTTAAAATACAAAGCCCAGCCTGGCTGATAGCTTGTTGCTTAGAGCGTCCTCCCAATACCACCAAGGTTGTGGGTTCGATCCCGGGTCAGGGCACATACAAGAATCAACCAATGAATGCATAAATAAGTAGAACAACAAATCTCTCTCTCTTCCTCTCTCTCTCCCCCCCCCATCAATAGATAAAAGTAACATAAACTAGAAATAGACAGCCCCATATTCCAGAATGCCTCCTGGGTCCAGGCAAGCAGATGATGGCTTACCCCATGGCCCTCATATCTACCTGGAGAGGTTTCTGCCTCCTTTTCCCTTAGGTTGGCCAAGGGCGCCCCTTAAATATAAATGTTGTCTTGAGGGTTAACGGACAGAGACAATAATCAAAACCTAAGCACATGCATTGATCTGTTCCTCTGAGTACGAATGAGCGAAGCTGCCTTCAACGTAACCTGTTCAAACAGCTGTTTGCCTTAATTCATTTCCAAAATCTTGAAATCGATTACCCCGAGTAAGAAGAAAAGTCTCTTAAATAGTTTATGGTCATCGGCTTTCTTTTCTCCTTTCGTGTTTTCCTGTCGGACTGTTTGCTTCCCTAATGCTTCTCTGTCTCTCTGTCTCCCTTTAGAGTTTGAGTTTGAAACCCTCAATCCTTCCCGAGGACCTCAAACCCTGGCGGACGCATCATTGTGTTTCCGTTAAAATCCAGAGGCTCAGGGAGGGGTGGCTGGGCTTGTCTGGACGAGGAAGGGATGCGGGTGGACAGGGCGCCTACAGGTCTGCACTTTGGGTGAAACATTTATCTTCTCGTGAGCACTGGCATCCAGCTGTGCAGGCAGCTGTTCTCTTGAGTCCTTACCTTGAATCACACTATTTTCAGTCACATATGGATTAGCAGTTCCATCGTATGTCTTGTTGTTTTAAAATTAATATATGATTAAAATAGTTATCGCTTCTCTAGTACCTTAACAGTCAAATTAGTTGCAAGTCATGTGATTTGGGAGTCAAGAAGAAAATCATTTGGTAATTTTAGGATATTTAGGATAGATAGATAGATAGATAGATGTATAAACTTACAGATAGGACATTTTGGAGACATATATCTATCTATATGGCAATATAAAATTTATATATATTTAAGTTTGAGATATTTAGAGATATAGATTGGCATGCCTCATAAGAAATATGTGGTAAATATTTGCATACCTATTTGCAACCGTACAAATAGGAAAGTGAGAGGTTGGGCTGAGAGAAGATTAAGTAGATTTGTGTTGCAAAACCTCTAAGAACTATTACAAGGTGTATCCAAGGGGTATTTTTTTTTTCCGCTCTCTGCGTGATATGGGGGCAACCACGCAGGGAATTGGGTGAGGTAACCTCCTCCCATCCCTCCAGCCCCACACCCTACACCTCTGTGCCTCTCGCCCTCTGCTGCTGTCTGACTCCCAGCTGGCATGCAGGCGCATGCGCATGCTCCCTCCGTGGAACCCTACACTCACCACAGTGCACACTGGCCTGTGTCGGAGAGGCGGGGCAGCCCAGCGTGGCGATGCAGAGCTAGCTGTGAATGGGACCGTAACAGCATTATTGGGGGGTTTCTATCTTCCTTTGAAGTAGGCAGCATTAGCCACTGTCAGGGAGAAGATACCAAGCCAGACAGTAATTGCAATAATGGAACAGACAAATGGTCTATGTCCCCATTAAAGTCATCAACACCTCTAATTTTTGAAAGGGGCTTGTTTGAAATACAGTAATTGTGATGATGTTGGTCCATAAAGGCTACGGGTGGTCAGCAGTTGTAGGCATTCCCCGGGCCTTTCCAATAGCCCCTGCGCAGTGCTAACGAAATCCGAACGCTGACACACAATTCATTTCTGAATAGCCGTACAGAAAGGGTGTTTGAGGATGTTTAGAAGTTTAATACAGTGTCTAAATAACACCTTCCATTTGTAACGATTTCTCTTTCTTTTTCTGATTTTTGTTTTCAATCTCTGCTTTCAAGTTCTTTACTACGTGGCATTTGCTCCAAAACCAAACAGCCTGATCCGCCTCCTTCCTCCAAATGGTGTTGCAACCCTTTTCAGAATGATGCCTCCCCGCGTTTCCTTGGTAATTTGCCCCTGGGCACTTCCACATTCCCTCTGAACATCTCCTCCTTCTCCTTGGCCTGCCTTCCTCATCTGAGTCTAATAAGTGTGTTTCAACAAGGTCACAGCTGGCAAACAATTGACCACATAACATCTACAGCATTTTATAGAGGGAAATCTTCAGAGTTTAATGGCAAGAAGAAAGGAGAGTTCTCCGGCTGGTGTTGCCCAGTGGTTGAGCATCGACCTATGAACCAGGAGGTCACGGTTCTCTTCCCGGTCAGGGAATATGTCCAGGTTGTGGGCTCAATCCCTGGTAGGGGGCATGCAGGAGGCAGCCAATCAGTGATTCTCTCTCATCATTGATGTTTCTATCTCTCTCCCCCTCTCCCTTCCTCTCTGAAATCAATAATAATTTTTTTTTTTAAGAACCCTCGCTGGTTTGGCTCAGAGGATAGAGCATCAGCGTGTGGACTGAAGGGTCCCAGGTTCGATTCTGGTCAAGGGCACATGCCCAGGTTTCAGGCTTGATCCCCAGTAGGGGGCATGCACGAGGCAGCCAATCAATGATTCTCTCTCATCATTGATGTTTCTCTCTCTCCCCCTCTCCCTTCCTCTCTGAAATCAATAAAAAAATTATATATATATATATATATATATATATATATATATATATATATAAACTAGTCTGATGTTGAAGGTTATGGGCCATTTTTGAGCTGATCATTTAGAGCGGAACGTGAACCACCACGAAGCCCTCAGTTCATGCCAAAGAATGGAATCGTTCGGGTTCCAAGAAGCATCATGACATGAATGACGTCGATGAATGGTATAAAATTAACTCAGAGCGAGGTGCCGTCAGCTTATTCTGTTACATTTTGTCTAACTGTCTAGCAGTGACAGGAAAACAGTGAGAACCTCACACCATCCACCAGAAAACCTCTTTATTAACAAGGTTCCTTCCTCCCGATGCTTCTGACCCATCCGATTCCAAAACTCAAGGCTTCGCCATTTAATCTTTAACAGGGTCCTAGGCCATTGAAACCAGTATGAAGTGAAATTTATGGGCCAACGTTGAACTCTGAAATTATTTCCCCAAATCTTCCCAGCTCACGCTCTACTCTGGCGAACCATCCTTTATTAGCAGGAGTCGCTGTATGAAAGGCCACTGTTCAGACACTTACCAGACCCCTGGGCGGGCCTTGAATTGCACTGTCCACTCCGTTTGGGAGCCTCTGCTGCTCTCTTTCTCCTTTTGTTTAAAACATGCTGACCACACAGCGACCCCTCCTAACCCATCGGTCGAAAATTACAACCAGCCACACAAACAAGCCGCTCGGGGTCAGAAGGAGCAGGGTCTGCTAAAAGTTAGTAATCAGACATTAATTCCCTGACATAATTAATCAAAACGAACCCGCGTTATCTAGCAAGAAACCTTTAACCTATTACAAAGGGGTCAATTTGCGAACCACTTGAGCCTGGGAGTTTGGTACAAATAGCAAGCGCCCTTCATCCGGGATGCCCTAAGGAGGGAAAAATGCCTTTGAAGTCCCAAATCTTCTAGATTTAGATATAATTTCATCAATCAAGTTAAAAGCCTGCCTCCCTGCCGAAGGATTTCAGGGGGCGCTGTCAGCCCCCCTCGTTGAGTGGTGACGGAAAAGCCACTTGGAAGGCCTGGTCTGTCACAAGTCGGCTCGAGGCGGGCTGACCCGACAGAGCAGCCAAAGGTTTATCAAACTGAAGAGGAAGGAGAAAGATTTGTGGGGGAATGTGTTTCCCCCTTGCAAGAGGGGCAGTAAATTAGATGGTGTGGGGCCATGCTTCCATTTGCCTGCCTTCTACATATCTGGGACTTAAAACATGAAGCCTGCCAGTTGTTTGGGATCCACACTTATATGTGCGGTCAGAGAGGAGGAGAAGGCAATTAGAAGAATGGAAACTCTTTAGCTGTGATTCAGAGACTCTAATTGTCACTCGAGAAAGGGAGAGTTTGGGCCTAGCCGGTGTGGCTCAGTGGATAGAGTGTCGGCCTGCAGACTGAAGGGTCTCGGGTTAGATTCCCGTCAAGGGCACATGCCCAGGTTGCGGGCTTGATCCCCAGTACGAGGGGTGTGCAGAAGGCAGCCGATCAGTGATTCTCCCTCATCATGATGTTTCTATTTCTCCCTCTCCCTTCCTCTCTGAAATCAATAAAAATATATATTTTTTAACAAGAGAGCGTTTTCCCTTTATTATAATGCAAGCACCCTCCCAGGAATGCATTAGGCATGTCCATTTGTAGAAAACAGGTAAGGATAAACCATGGTCCTTTTGGTTTAATGGAGATAATGAAGCCATTTTATTCTTTTAGAGCAGAATGTGAACCATCACGAAGCCAAAGAATGGAATCATTGATTTTATTGATGTTAGCAAGGCAGAATGAGCGAATGAATGAATGAGTGAATGAATGAATGAATGAATGCCTTCTGGCAAAGTCAGGCTGTGAAATGGATTTCTGGGGAGGCTCATTCTTTACCCACTTGCCCACCCTGGTATTTGGTATTACAGGTTGGTCGGCTATAGCTACAGAGAAATCTGTGACTTGCTAACGGGCAGCAGAGGCCGAATAAATAACACCAATCCGTGGGCCTTCTTTCTGCACCAATGTCGGGGAATTGTATCCTCTCTCCTCCTCAAAATCTCTGAGGGGGTAGATGTCCATTTTTATACTTTCTTTCACGTTAGCAATCTTTTAGGCCCGTGGTCGGCAAACTGCGGCTCGCGAGCCACATGCGGCTCTTTGGTCCCTTGAGTGTGGCTCTTCCTAAGCCTTCGGAGTACCCTAATTAAGTGAATAACAATGTACCTACCTATATAGTTTAAGTTTAAAAAATTTGGCTCTCAAAAGAAATTTCAGTCGTCGTACTGTTGATATTTGGCTCTGTTGACTAATGAGTTTGCCGAGCACTGTTCTAGGTGCATCCGTATGGATGATTCTACTTCAAAAGTCCTTGCACTCTTGGCAGTGGACACAGAAGCTGACTTTTGCTGGAGGCTCCCCAAGGGCCACTAGTGTGACAGACACTTCTCAGGCCCTGGTAACTCAAGAAACCCCTTGCCCCTGCTCTATAGATGAGGATGTAGAGGCTCCACGGGGGAGGGGCTACACCCAAGAGGTAGCCCTTCATGCAAATTCCCTGCCATGCCCCGCCCACTTGGAGCAGAGCAGGAGAGGAGCAGCACTAACTAGCCCAGTGGTCAGCAAACTGCGGCTCTCGAGCCACATGCGGCTCTTTGGCCCCCTGAGTGTGGCTCTTCCACAAAATGCCACGTGCGGGCGCGCATGTACAGTGCGATTGAAACTTCACGGCCCATGCGCAGAAGTCGGTATTTTGTGGAAGAGCCACACTCAAGGGGCCAAAGAGCCGCATGTGGCTCGCGAGCCGCAGTTTGCCGACCACTGAACTAGCCCATCAGCACTGATCATGCGTGAAAAACGTTGTGGCGCATGTTCAGGAGTTTGATCCCTTGCAATGAACTAAGTAAAAGTCACTCGGGATTCATTTTAGCTGGTCTCCTGCTGCCATTCAGCCAACTAGTGAGCACAGAAGTAGGTATTCCCCTTCCGAAAGGATTGACCGAGAGCCATGGACCACGTCATCCCTGCCCCGTGGTGCCAGGCGTAGGATGCTGAGCGCTCTTGCTTAGATGCCCCAGGGGTTCTGTCGCTTTCACTTTGTGAACGTGCCCAGGGAAACGTGGGCAGCGTGGCTTGAAGTCACCAACCTACACACATGCGAGTGTAGACCCACAGGCTCCTGGAAGCTCTTCTGAAACCTCCCTGAACTCCACGATGAGGCAAACCCGTCCTCTTCTTTTTTTTTCCAAAATACTTTTATTGATTTCAAAGAGAAAGGGAGAGGGAGAGAGGGAGAGACACATCAATGATGCGAGAGAATCATGGATCACTGCCCGCTGCACGCCCCACACTGGGGATGGAGCCCGCAACCTGGGCATGTGCCCTGACCGGGAATTGAACCGTGACCTCCTGGTTCACAGGTAGACACTCAACCACTGAGCTATGCCAGCTGGGCAAACCCATCATTTTAAGGCTGGAGGGTCATGCATGTTGCAGCTGCTTCCACCCCGCATGCCCGGCCTCCAGTCACCTCCCCCAGGAGCCGGGTTGGGGCCCGTGCCGGGTTCTCCTCCTCACTAGTGAGAGCTTTCAAAGCCCACCGTCCCTGGTCCTGTGCCGATCCATGTGGGCTGCTGTCCCCGCACATTGTCCGTCCTGTCACTCCTGGGAGGGGTGGCACCCTGCCGGGGAAATGTGAGCCTGGGCCACCTGCTCGGCTTTCTCAGAAACCGTGTGGATGAAATACAATGCCCAGCGACCCGGGGCCTCCACAGGGCTGTCCCAACAACGAGCAATGCCAACATGGCCCGACGCACACTGCCCCGTGACAGGAGGGTGCGGTGGTCTGGTGAGCAGCCTGCACATTCATTCTTGCTCATACATGAACTTCACAGGAGTACAAGGCAGACGAAGTGATTGTAGGAATGTGCAAGACCCCCCATTGCACCGTGGATATGCAAGGAAGAAAGAAGTCCTGGAAAGAAACTCTAAAATTACTCCTATTCTCAAGGAAGGTGCAAATCTAGGCCAGAAAGGCGACTCCCGGCAACCAGCTCATCGGAGCCCTTCTGGAAATCTCCAGTCACGTGCTCCCCCTTAACAAGGAGTGAGGGAGCTGTAGTCAGTTCCATTTATATCTCCCGTATTCTCCCACTGAAACAGTTTCTCTTTATTTTTTTAAGGCGCAATCTTAGGTATTTATTTTACAGAGTCATTAAAACCAGACGAAGGAGCCTTGCTGTTAAATTGTGAAACCTTTATAGATACCGTGAAAGAAGTCTCAGCCGGAAGAAGAAATGGTTAGCACTTCGCGATGGGCCGTGGGTTTGAATCTCGGGAACAGAAATCTGTCCCACAGCGTGGACTCCAATGACATAAATGCTTCCTGGAGACCGAGGTCAGAGGGCCTTCAAAGCAAGTTCAACACCAGCTCTTGGGGACCTCCAGTAAGAGAGTGTATCTTTCCAGAGGAGAAGAGAAGATGTTGTAAGAGATGTACTAGAACCAGGAGAATTTAGGCTCAAATCCCAGCCCCCCTCCTACGAGGTGTTTGACCTTAAAGTGGTTACGTGGCTTTCTACGCCTTAATTTTCCCATCTGTAAAATGGGAACGCTACTTAATGGGCTTATGAAGATTAGTAGGTGTGTGTGGGGGGAAGGGAGGAGAAGTACTAAAGAAGTGGAGACTATTTTATTCCTTGAGGATTGACCCAGGACAAATGCAGAATAGTTTTCATTTTCTGAATTGAATTCTAGTTCTGACTCCTCTGGGCTCCATCATATTGTTCTAACTGGTCACAGATGAGGAATTTGGGTTTGAAGCTACAGGACCCAAAGGGAATTCTTCCTGGAAGGAATGAGTTATTAAAAATACTTTATTTTTTTCTAGAACAGTTATACTCAGGAGAGCTTGCCTGACACCCCAGGGTGTCTCAAATGATCTCTAGAGATATTTGGAAATTCTCAAATTACTTTCAAATAAAAAAAAAAGACTTTTTAAATGAATTCACTTGGGTTTTTGAATTGGTATGTGCCCTGTGTGGGTCTGCTAATGCTTTGGAATGTAGGAACAAATGGGTGTTGGGCTTTCAAAAAGATTGGGGATCCTTGTAGCATGTGGTTGTTGTTTTTTTTAAATATATTTTATTGATTTTTTACAGAGAGGAAGGGAGAGGAATAGAGAGTTAGAAACATCAATGAGAGAGAAACATTGATCAGCTGCCTCCTGCACACCCCCTACTGGGGTTGTGCCCGCAACCAAGGTACATGCCCTTGGCCAGAATCGAACCTGGGACCTTTCAGTCTGCAGGCTGATGCTCTATCCACTGAGCCAAACCAGTCAGGGCTGTAGCGTATGGTTTTTAAGGGCTTTCTTCTTCTCATTGGAAGGATCCCCATGCTCTTCAACATGCTAAGTCAAAGGTAGGATGCATGATACATCAGAAAAGGCCAGAGACTTGTGCTGACGTCTAGCCTATGTTTAAAAGCTGGGAATGCTGATTTTTCTCACTTAAGTAGTAGGGGAATATCAGGGTGGTTCCTCCATTGGTCTCTCCCCACGCCAGAGTGCGGAGGTGGGAGCAAGTAGGTCTCCTCTGTCAGCTCAGGCCCGCTTCCTTCCTCCTGGATCCTTCCTTCCAGCCCTGCTTGGGAACCCACCACACAGACAGGCCTGGGTCCTAAGAGAGTGACGGCTTCCCTCAAGTGCTGCCCAGCCCCCTGACACTCCCCACTCCCAAATGCTAGAGACTTTGTTGTTGTTTTTTTAAATGAAATCCAGGATGATAAAGAAAATCATGAAGATGCATCTCAGAAATGAGGATGAGTTCTCCCCCTCACCTCAAAGATGTTAACTAAAAGCAGTGATAATGCACATAAATTTAAAATCAATTTGGAGCATTCAGATGTTGGCAAGTTCTTTCAAAAATGATAGATGCAGAAAAACAAAAAGAGAGAGGAGAGAGAGAGAGAGAGAGAGAGAGAGAGAGAGAGAGAGGAGATGGAAGGAGAGAAGGAAGGAAGGGAGGGAGGGAGGGAGGGAGGGAGGGAGGGAGAAAGGATGGGAAAAGAAAAAAGAAAAAGAAAAGAAACAGAAAACTCTTTTTCTCCAAAGGTCTTCCTTAAAGGCACAAGCAAAACAACAATTTCCATCACTTTAAGTGACTTTCCAAATAAAACCAGTACTATCTTGGTTGGGTTTTTAAATCTACCAATAATTACCCTTTTTTTTCCGATTAGTAAGCACTCAAGCAAGTTTCCCAATTAAAAATGTAGATGAAAGTGTTTTTTTGACAGAAACTCCTTTTTGATACACTCGGACTGTCCAGTTTTAATGAAGAGATTAGGCAATGAAGAGATTTTAAAATGATTCCTGTCCAAATTCAGTGCCAGACCAGATGGTTGGCACGGATGAGAGGATTGGTTTGAGGGACCATGGATTGTGGAAATTCAGAGGCAAATCCATTTCTGAGAGAGGACAAGAGCCAGTCAATGGCGGAAAAGACAGAAGGAACCTTAACTTGGAACAATGAACACACAATCCAATATACAGATGATGTTTTATAGAATTGTACCTCTGAAGCATACATAATTTTATTAACCAATGTCACCCCAATAAATTCAATCCAAATAAAAAGTTAAAATAAGTAAAAAAAAAAAAAAAAATCTAGGCCGGTGTGGCTCAGTGGTTGAACTAGGAGGTCATGGTTCAATTCCCAGTCAGGGCACATGCCAGTGTTGCGGGCTCAATCCCCAGTAAAAGGTTGTGCAGGAGGCAGCCGATCCATGATTCTCATTCATCATTGATGTTTCTATCTCTCCTCTCTCTCCTTTCCTCTCTGGAATCGATAAAAATACATTTTAACAAATAAATAAAACCGAAAAAGAAAGGTAATACATAGCATTTTTATATTTACGGAGAAAACTATGCAAGGTAGTGAGAGGCTCCTCCCAAGTACTGGTGATGCTCGGTCTATGAGGGTTACTGTTGACCCTCTGAATTTCCTCGTTTTCACCATCAGAAAACCCTGGCATTTTCCTCCACCATCCCGTCTCCTGGCTCTTCCTGGTTTGTGTCACAAGTTCAATTAGGTTATTTAGACACTTCGGACATTTAAATTCTTTGTTTGTGTATGTTTAAAATCAAGGAAAAATGTCATGGAAGGTTACCAAATCCATGTAATTTACCCAAGAAATGAGTCTACTGGGTAAATACATATTGAGGCAATTTTTAAAGTCATTTATTTATTCTACACACCTCGGCCTGTGGAATAAATAAATATTTGAGCTGTGCCCTCTGTGTGTTAGCGCATCTCATGAAAATGGATGTTGACACTAGATGTTCCAGAAGAATCTCGCGTAGAAGTTTTATATCTGAGCCGTTTGATTTTGGGAGTGGGGATGTCGGAAAAAAGGAGGAAATGAGACCGTTTTTTATGGGTGTCAATTACCTGCTCGCATTCTTTACACCGCCCGCCCCCCACCTCCCACCAACCCCCCATCCAAGAATATGGAAGATCAGGGCCTGAAACTTGGCCACAGTTTTTCCCTTTTCTTTTCAAAGCCCCAAAAAGTGTGCTTTGTCAGGAATTCCTTTCAATTCTCCCACCTCTTACTCCAGGAGGCATCAGACCATCCAGGCCACGTCTCCAAGCCGGAGATGTTTAAAGGGATGAAACCTTAAAATCTGGGCTTGTCTTTCTTTGTTCTCTCCTGGAAACCTGGGCGCAGCCCCTTCCAGACACTGTATGGATCTCCCCCCACCCTTCCTCGCATACATGCTAATTGTACCTCTGTCGCAAAACAATCTTATTATCATGTTAATTAGTGGGAGGGCTGTTGAGGTTTTCCACTTCATTACCTACTAATTTCAAGATAAATGAATCCACAGGTTACTAAGTAAATAAGGTCACCTAAGCAAGTGTTTGTAAACAGGGCGGGGAGGGGGCGGGCAGGGGCAGAAGGAAACACGTTTGGTTTTCCAGTGAGTGGGCTGGTTGGGTTTGGCTCTGGGCTGTCCGTGGAGCTGGGAGTCCCCCGGGGGGGTGGCCCTGTCCCCGAACTCATTTGTAATGGAGAGGGACGTTGGCCGTCCACCTGGCTTCCCAGTGGGGCATTTCCTTCACGCTCTCAAAGGGCCTTTGTGGCCCATTCATTCCCTGTGCTGCGGGCCCAACGTGGTTGCCTTTGTAGAGGGAGTGGGTAGGGAGGTTTACACTTTTTCTGGGAACTTTGAAAGGGGCCGGCCGGTGGGTGGTGTCCTGACAAAGCACAGGACTGGGGTTTCCCACTCTCACTCCTACTTGCACAGGGCTGGGCTCTTCTAGTTTCTCCGCCTTCAGAAGTGAAAGGATTCGTTCCAAAGGGAATTAGAAAGCGAGGCCTGCCCCGTGTGAGATTGTTTTAACCAGTTTCATGAAGGCGGAAAGGAACAAAAAAATGTTAGCAGGCTTTCACCTTAAATACCAAAGACTGGGAACAAAAGGGGTCTGGGAGTGACTTTCCTTCCCCTCTTAGCCATTTGTCTTTTCAAAAGGGCCATAGGAAGGGGTTGTTGTTTTGCCTTTTAATCTGTTATTGACGCCCGTGCTTACAAAATGCAAAGGGAACCGGGAGATTGTCTGGAATTCCATGTGGGGCACCCCCAGGAATCTCACTGGCATCTGAACCATCGGATCCTCCCCTCTTTTTTTTAATTAAGATAATAAATTGGTCTTAAATTATCCTTGAAATCAGACCAGTGTTGATTACAATGGGCCTCATGCTGTGACAGCTCCAGAGGATGTTATTTTTATTCCTTTTCAACGAGATCTTAATCTGTCGCCGCCTGTAAACAAATTGTCACCATAACCTTGTTCTCCTCTGGCCGCCAAGACCTTTAAAGGTTCGGGAGATAACAGATCGGGCGTGATTTCATCAGCTCCTCGTGTGGTGCGGATCGCCCCGTTCACTCCCACCGGCGGGGGCTTTGCAGGGAGAGGGGGAGTTAATAACCACATCTCACATGAAAAGCTCCGCGGGGGCCTTTGAAAGCGGCATGAGTCCTGTAGTTAGAGTTCCAAAATGGCCAGCCACCGCTCTGGGCCAGAAACGCGTTCGCTTCTGTGGGAAGTACGAGAGCCAGCCCGCCTGAGCCCTCGGGGCCGGTGGCAGAGGGGCCACTGGGCAAGGGACCAGGAGGAGAGACACAGAGAGAGGGACCACAGGGCAGAGACAGTCAGAGACAGAGAAACAAGGAGAGAGGCAGCCCCCAAAAAGGGAATGAAGGGGGGAAAGGGGGGTAAAGAGAAGCATGAGGAGCTGGGGAAAATGTTTGACCCCCTGACCTGTAAACACAACGTGAGGAACCACTTTGCTCTCGGTTCCTCTGCAAAAACATTCCAGAAAGAGAGGAGATCAGATTACCTGGCGGGCATTTCAGAATCATCAGTGGGTGACTTAGATTTCCCTGGTGGGAGGGGGTGCTCCCAGGCCCTGACAGGGGACAGTCGGTAAATGTCACCAGGGAGATGCTGATGAGCAAGAAGCTGGGGTCCCCAGCTCAGAGCCCCCAGATGACAGCCTTTGCTTGTCCGCTTTGAGGTCAGTTGAGGGATATACCAAGATCAGTGCAGACTCTCAGGACAGATTCGAAGAGAATGGACAGCTAGACTCCAACGTGTGGGGAGGACGGTGAGGTTTATCTCCCGTGATCTCACCCCAGACTCCAACAGGGCCCACCCAACAGACCCTTCCAGACACACTGTGGTTGCTTTTTTAAAATATATTTTTATTGATTTCAGAGAGGGAGAGAGAGAAACATCAATGATGACAGAGAATCATTGATCGGCTGCCTCCTGCACGCCCCCTACTGGGGATTCAGCCCATAACCCAGGCCTGTGACCTGACCAGGAATTCAACCGTGACCTCCTGGTTCATAGGTCGATGCTCAACCACTGAGCCACCCCAGCCAGGCCCAGACACACTCCTTTCTTCATCTTCCCCATCTGACTTCTCCTGTCCTGGGACTCCTCAACCCACTCAGCCAATTTGGTTACAGAAATGCCACCATGAGGTTTAACGGGTGATTATCTCTTCTGTTAGTAGAGGACTTTGGTCACAAAAAGGGGTAAATGGATGTAGGAAGAATAAAGCTCTGAGCTGGCCTGGCCTTTGAAGAATTTGGGGGGAAGCTCATGAATTTCCTCGTCCCAGCAGTTTTGAGTAGAGATGTGTTGGACTCTGGTTCGGACGAATAACCTCTGAGCATCTGTACAATAGGACAGATAGCATCTTCCCCCTGGGCTGCTGCAAAAATTAGATGACTTTTGGTGGATCAAATATGAAGAACAGTGTCTGCATCTATAATAATAAAAGCGTAATATGCTAATTAGACCGGACGTCCTTCCAGACGTCCTTCCGGATGACCTTCTGCAAGGGAAGCCCGGGTCCCGGGTGCCAGAGGGAAGCCAGTGCCGGCAGCCGGGGAAAGGAAGGCCTACTCTTGCACGAATTTCGTGCATCGGGCCTCTAGTATTAAAAATAAAAGTTTTGCCCTGGCCAGTTTGCTCAGTGGCTAGTGCATTGGCCCATGGACTAAAGGGTCTAGGGTTCAATTCCGGTCAAGGTCATGTACTTCGTTTGCAGGTTGGATCCCCATGCGGGGAGGCAACGTGTGGATGTGTCTCTTCACATTGATGTCTCTCTCTCTCTCTCTCGCTCTCCCCCTCCCTTCCATAAAATCAATGGGAAAAACATCCTCTGGTGAGGATTCACAAAAAATAAAAATAAATAAATGAAGCTTTCCAGTGGCTGTTTCTGTTCACACATGTCCCTTCTTCGGAATGTGCCAGAACCTGAATTAAAGTACTTCAGGTCACAGAATGAAGGCATTGGCTTTGAGGGCTGAGTGAACACCCTTGCTCTCCCGCAGATAAATGAGTAGATGATAGGGGGCTCTTCTTGGTGAAAAGTCCCGGATATAGGACATTTTTCCCTTGGGTCAGTGCTGCTTCTTTCTCTTGTTTCTCTGGAGACTTTTTCCTCTTTAAGAAGCTGGCTTTGGTAATATTAGGTGATGTTTAAGTACCTGCTGGGTATTAGGCCGCTTAATTTTATTTTTCATTAAGTCAAAGG
Organism: Myotis nattereri; assembly: GCF_964212035.1. Lineage (NCBI taxonomy): Eukaryota > Metazoa > Chordata > Mammalia > Chiroptera > Vespertilionidae > Myotis > Myotis nattereri. The sequence goes on along the minus strand of NC_138097.1, from coordinate 12,778,361 downwards.
ATTTGCGCATAATTGGTTTCCCTCTGGGCTTGGTACCCACCTGTGGTTAGCAGCCACGGTTGGGATCTAGCATCAGACAAAGGTGGCTTTGCTTGTTTTTCTTTCTTTTTTTCTCTCACAACTTTTAGAGGCTTACATCAGTTCCTTGGTTTACTTCGTGTTTGACAATAATATTTATTACACTTTTTCTGGAACATGTTCGTTAAAGAAAGTTTGCCCCAAAGCATACATACGTACGTATTTCCTACCATTTATCGAGCACTTATTATTTGCAAAACCCTTATAAAGCTTAGAGCCTTACGGGCATACGCAACTTAACCTTCATAGCCATTTGGTGAAATAAGTAACTTTCCCAAGACCACAGAATTATAAGGTGGAAGAGGCCAGCCTTGAACGTGAGTCCATCTCCCTCTAGAGGGGATGGTTTTTATCCCTTCCTGTGATATCACCTGTGATGAGGTAGACAAGCAAGAATCATGCTGTTCTCAATTAGTTGCGAGAAAATCTTTTTTTTTTTCTAAAATTCAATTTATTGGAGCATATATTTGAGCCATGCTGGTTGATAGCCTAAGTTTTATTGCAAACATGTAAATGTTAAACTCCTGGTCTTACTGCTCATTAAGAGATAGGATATTGAGAATCCCTTCAGGCCACAATAACAAAATACTACAGACTGGCTACTTATAAGTAGCAAAACTTGACTGCTCGCCGTTCTGGAGGCTGAAGTCCATGGTCAGGTGCCAGCATGGTCACGGGAAGACCTTCTGTGCGGTTGACTTCTACCTCAAGAACTCTGTGATCTCTTTTATAAGACCACTAATTCCTTTCACAAGGGCCCCACCCTCTTGACGTACTCACCGCAAGGCCCCATCTCCTAATACTATCACCTTTGGGAGTTAGGATTTCAACATAGAAACTTGGGAGGGACCACAACATTCAGATTATAATATTGAGTAAGTTACTCACCCTCCTCATCCTCTTTTATCTGCAATGAAGCATTCAACTCACAGTTGATATGAGGAGTCAATGAAAAAAATATGTGCAGAAAATATTTAGTACAATAACATAATAACTAAAGCGTGGGAGAACTCAATACACAACACACAGAGATACGTACACATTATCTACACACATATATTATAAAAATAGGATGTCACTCTATGTAGTTTTACTTCTCTAGCATCTTAAATTTAACATTATGATTCTGAATATTTCCTGTTTATATTCATAGATTTCCTGTTTATATTCAGCCATATATTTTTCTTTCCTGCAGTTTCACCATTATTAATATAATTTAATGATTCTGTATTGTTATATATTTAATTCATCTTAAATTTTTGCCATTTTGAATAATACTTAAATGTAACCCTCATACCTGAATCATTGAGCATCATCTGCTTTTTTTTTCTTAAAATTGTTCTAAAAATCACTGAGTAAAAATATATGCATATTTTCAAGGCTTTCTGGATGTACAGCCAAATGCTGTTCTGAAAAAACAAAACAGATTTACACCCTAATAAGAACATGAGAAGTAATTTGTTTTGCCTTGGCCAATAAACAATGCCAATTCAATGCCTTAAAAAGGTCTCTTTGATACTTTAATTTTCTTTTCCAAATACAAGTATGTTTTATTCCTTTGATTTTCAGTGTTAGTGAAAATTTTTCATACTCCCATTAGCTAATTGCATAAATTCTGTTATCACTATATGTCCTTTTGTCCATCTTTTATTCTTTAGCTACTTGATTTTTGTAGGTTATAAATTTTGTATTTAATTGTCTCTTAATTATATGTATATGTATACCATACACAAATCTTAATATTAAGCTAGCTAAATGTCTATTTTTATACCTTCTCACTTTGCATTTATTCATAGAGATAGAATATAGTCATCTATATATTATCCTAATTATTTTATGATTTTTATTTCAATGGTTATCTTTCATGAACAATATTGACATGTTATTGGGGATGTATACATTATCTCACTTAATTCTAAAAAGCAAAACAAAACAGTAAGGCACCTATTAATATATTCTTTTGGAAAAAAATATATATCCAGGTGAAAAATCAGACTTGCTCTGATTCTAAGAAACATCAGTTGGCTAAGTTGTGATTCAAACTCAGATGTTCTTAGCTAAATAGTAAGAAGATGAGGGTTAGAATCATAAAATTGTCTAGTGTCTTTATCACTAGGCGGTGATAGTAGGTATAGGTTCAAGAGATGCTGGAAGGTGGATGGGTGGATAGAAGGATGGATGGATGGATGGATGGATGGATGGAAGGAAGGAAGGAAGAAAGGATGGATGAATGGATGGGTGGGAGGAAGGAAGGGAGGGAGGAAGGAAGGGAGGGAGGGAGGGAGGGAGGGAGGGAGGGAGGGAGGGAGGAAGGGAAGGAAGGAAGGTAGGTTAGATCAATGAATGGATGGAAGTATGGGTGGGTGGGTAGGTGGATGGAAGGATGGGTGGATAGATGGATCAATTAATAGTCTCAATAGGCAATTTATTAGCCTCACAAAATGTCTTTCTCTGCTTGATAGACCATTAGTCTGATTTAGTCTATATTCGCATCACAATCCTCCAGCCCCCAGAGGGGGCTCATCATTATGGGGAAACTGAAGGGATCTTCAGGGTCAAGGTAACTGGTGTGCATGGGAGATTCTGTCCTTCCTGAGACCAACAATCCATCCTTTTATGCCAAAGCCAGTCCCCAGGTGAGCACTTTATTTGAATGTTGTGTTGGAGTTGAGAGCAAGGGCGCGTGAGGCTGGTTAGCACGTCTGAATCGCAGCTCCCTAGCTCTCCAACATCAGGCAAGGAAGTTACATAACCTCCCCGGGACTGTTTTATCATTTGTAAAATGGGAACATTTACATACCGGTAACTTACTGTAGCAGAGGGCCTTTTTTCTTAGATCAATAAGTTAATAAATTCAAACCCCTCGAAATAGTGCCTGACACTCAAAAAGTGCTATTATCATTATTACTTCTTCCTAAATTAAATTGCATGTGATTCATAATGGTAACTGCTCTGTAAATAGCAGGAAAGTTCATAGGGATTTTCTCCTAGTTCAGAAACGTGACCCAACATATTCCCGGGGGGGGGGGGGGATTAAAAATACGGACATAGAACGATCCAAAGAGTCTATGATTAACCTTAAGAATTCGGTCTTTGGGGACACACATGATTGTGCTGAGGTTCTGTAAGTGAAGCTTCAAGGTCTTAAATCCGCCAGCCACGGCGTATTTCCATCGAAAACTCTGTGCATAGTAAGATTGCATCATGGGGATGAACTCATTTGAAATCTGGAACAGTTTTATAGTGAACACATCCAATAGGCCTTGGCAGGGTCCGCATCTCCTTGGAGAGTCAAACAGAAGAAACTGGTTATTCAACATCATTATAAGCCTCGGAACAGGCCGTGTGTGTGTGTGTGTGTGTGTGTGTGTGTGTGTGTGTGTGCGTGCACGCACTGTATAGCCACATGTTCAAACACCAGACTTAATGGAGAGAACCCTCCCGTATCTTATCCTGTAGACCCTCCGCCACCCACCCCTCAGAGGGCAGTCAGAGGGCAAACAAGACACCCACACAAACTCAGAACGGCCCCAGATAACCACAGTTTGAAGTTTACAATAGAGAAGCAGCCTATCTCTGGATAAGCCAAATGCTGGGGGCTTCTCTCCTCCTTCTGGGATTTCTGAAATCTCGCCCTGGCGTGTAATCTGCATGTCGCCCCTTTCAGCCACCTCCCCATCACCACTACTACAAACAGACGCCCGGGAGCCTTGATAGGTGGGGGAATGCTTAAAGGCTGGGCGATAAGCCCTTCCCACGAAGCTAAATAAAACAAAGAAAGCTGCCCTAACCAGTTTGGCTCAGTGAATAGAGCGTCGGCCTGTGGACTCAAGGGTCCCAGGTTCGATTCCAGTCAAGGGCATGTACCTAGGTTGCGGGCACATCCCCAGTGGGGAGTGTGCAGGAGGCAGCTGATCGATGTTTCTCTCTCATCGATGTTTCTAACTCTCTATCCCTCTCCCTTCCTCTCTGTAGAAAATCAATAAAATATATTTAAAAACAAACAAACAAAAAAACACAAAGAAAGCTGTGATGCCTCTTGTTAGTGGTTTAATTCCTAAGAGCAAAAAGCGTCATCATTTCGTAGCTGAGCTGAAACAAGACCAGAAGATGTTACGAAAACAATCACCCGTGTCTTATAAGAAATTGATTTCTTTCAGCTGCTTCGGACCAGCCAAATTGAAACTTTGCACTAAAAAAAACTCCCACCCGCTCAGATGACAGCCAAAGGGAAAAGTGATGACAATGAGTGTTTGAATCTGTATTTTAGCTGCAAATACACCTATGTTTATGGGGACATGAAAAAGCTATCAAAGTAAAAGACAATTGTAACAAAAGAATCCTGTACGCTCTCGTTGGGAGGAATGTGTAATACCGTGAAAGTCAAATAATATATTTTATAACGGTGTCATTCAAACAAACACAGATGTTTAGAACACGATTTGATGTCTGCGAGTGGGGTAGGAAGTAAAATCATTCTAGACTCCTGTGCACTGTTGTACAATAAAAGACAGCTTCATTTTCGAGCCGGAATCTCAGAGGGCTGGGGATACACACAGGTTGCTTTAGGATAATGGAAAATATGATCTCATTAGCACCCGGTTTGTTACTTGTTCTCTCACAAAAAGGTAAATTACCACGTATTAATGCAGTTACTGTTGTTTTTAATGTGCGTGGGGATCCAATAAAACGTTTATTTGGGAAGTGTGATGGCATGTTTGTTCTATACATCAGCATCCGGCTGGGCCTTAGCAGCCAATCACGTGGCCCAATGGAGCATTCTCGTAATGATGTAATAAAACCGGACTCTGATATTGTAAAATATGTTTATGGGGAGGCTGTTGGGATATTTTTACGCAATCTTATTAGAGCAGGTGCCTAAACCTATTATATTTTGTAGTCCAATTTCAGTGGAATTTTTAAAATGTCAAATTCCTAATCTGGAGTTTGAATGCTGAAATGATTATATTACGATGCGGAATATTATGCAGACTCCCTCCTCCAGGCCTCACTTGTATGAGCGAGCGTGCAATTGCCATGTGAACGCAGCCGTCTAAATAGGTGTTTTGTCAGTTAATAGAATGCTATTGGCCAGATTGTGGGATTTTCCAACTGGGCCATGGGACATTTTTAAAGATAATAACTACAGCCCAGCCGGCGTGCCTCAGTGGCTCAGTGGTTGAGCGTCGACCTATGAACCAGGAGGTCACAGTTCGATCCCAGTCAGGGCACATGCCTGGGTTGCCAGCTCAATCTCCAGTGTGGGGTGTGCAGGAGGCAGCTGATCAATGATTTGCTCTCATCGTTGATGTTTCTATTTCTCTCTTCCTATCTGAAATTAATAAAATTATAAAAAAGACAAAAGAGGCGACCTTAAAAAATCCCCTATATAATAAAAGGCTAATATGCAAATTGTCTCCCCCACCAGGAGTTCAACCAGGAGTTCGAACAGGGTGCAGGGCTGGCCAGCCAATGGCCTGAGGCCACTCCCCCTGGCTGGTCCAGCCAGATCAGCCCTGATCACAGCAGGCCAACTGGACCCCACGCGTGCACGAATTCATGCACTGGGCCTCTAGTATAATAATTATTATTATAGGTACATGTAACTCCACAGTGCTTTCCTAGGTCTGTTGTTGGCCACTTTCCTTCTCGGGCTCATCATTGATTTAAGGCCGCAGTGGTCGGAAATACTGTCCACCTTGTAGAAGACAGTTGGCCTGGAAATGCAAAACAATGTGTGGGGAGGAAAAATGAAATCATCTATTTCTAAGCGCTGGACGAGGCCCAAGGTGGCTAAACCTCCCCTTTTCAGAGTAGCGTGAGCTGCTCAGACTCATACCGACTCCTCCCTGGGGAATCGACAGTGACAGTCCCCTCTCATGGAGCTTATGTTCTAAGCCAGTGATGGCGAACCTATGACACGCGTGTCAGGTGACACATGAACTCATTTTTTTGGTTGATTTTTCTTTGTTAAATGGCATTTAAATATATAAGATAAATATCAAAAATATAAATCTTTGTTTGACTATGGTTGCAAATATCAAAAAATTTCTACATGTGACATGGCACCAGAGTTAAGTGAGGGTTTTTCAGAATGCTGACACGCCGAGCTCAAAAGGTTCGCCATCACTGTTCTAGGTGTTGAGTAGGAATCTGTCTGTATTTGAGGGATACAGTTAGTATCCATCTTCCACATGGCTTTGGAGCTCTTGTCCTCTGTAATCCCATCTACTTCATCATTTAATTATCTTTGTTATAAACAACCTCACATTCTCTCTAGGAAGGCAGGAAGGATCTTAAATAAAAATAAATAAAGATTTTGGGCCTGGCTGGTGTGGCTCAGTGGTTGAGCATCGACCTAGGAACCAGGAGGTCACAGTTTGAGTCCCAGTCAGGGCACATGCCCGGGTTGCGGGCTCAATCCCCAGTAGGGGGCGTGCAGGAGGCAGCCGATCCATGATTCTCTCTCATCATGGATGTTTCTATCTCTCTATCTCCTCCCTTCTTTCTAAATCAATAAGATATATATATTTTTTAAAAACTCTGGATACTATAGAGACCAACACACATGTCTGAAAGTCTCCAAACAAAGTTGAAATTCCCAAGAGAATTCTGGAGAAGAAGAAAAAAGACATTCCTTCCGTTGATTAATGAAAGAGAAGGACAGGGAGGTCACAGTGGAACAGTTGCCGAGACTCCTACCGCTGAGGAGGGCCGTTTAGGAAGAAGAATCAATCCGGCTTTTAAATCCTCCCTGCTCACAGCACACGGAGCACAGCTCACAGGAAATCGGAAAACCAGAGCCACAAAAATTACAAATGGCAACGCTATTATTTAGCCCTCGTTGCCAAAGGCACTCAATATAAAGGTTTTACAGAGGTGTCAACTGATATATAGCAAACACACAAATAGTCTCCAGCGCTGTAAAATATGCAAGGAGAATTGGGCCGAAATATTAGGCATATGAATTACATTTTTGCAGAAAGTGCTTGCTAGGCACTGTAGTTAAGAGTAGCAATAAATACCAGGGTTAATGCTGCCAATGTCTTGTTGGGGGGGGGGGGGAGAAGGAGTTACACCCGCCATAATTTTGGTTTTCCATACCATGCTCCCAATCCATATTTTGGATAATGGAGTTATTAGGCTATTTCTTTCTGGTCTGGTGTACATTTAAAACAGGTTTCAGTCCTCTCTCTCTTTCTCTCTCTCCCCTTCTCCTTCTCTCTGTCCTTCTTCCTCTTCCCTCTCTCTCTCCATCAGGATTCATTTGGGGAGCCAGACATGCGAAAGGAGGACATGATAGCTTTTTAGGATCCATTCTCCCCTCCACACACACAGACTCACCCAGTGCAACCAATGCATGCATACATAAGTGGGACAGCAAATAGATGTTTCTCTCTCTTCCTTCCTCTCTCTCTCTCTCTCTCTCTCTTTCTCTCTCTCTCTCTCAAAATCAGTTTTATAGATCTTAGCTTATTCACATTTCACGAGCAAATCTATATAACTAATTGAAAATATCCACTGGGATTTGGATAAATAAAACATTATATTTTAGTGAGCATCTATTATGTGATAGATTCTGTGACAGATGCTCTAAGTCCTGAGAAAATAAGACAGTCTTCCCCCCCCCAAGTCTTTAATATCCACTTCTCCTGTCTCTGTGACATGCACAGAATACGTTTTATACGTTCATACCAGTGGTCGGCAAACTGGAAGGGCAGCAGCTGGAAACTGGCTGGGAGCCGCTGCCAGAGCCCACGTGCTACGGGATGAGCAGCTGGCAGCTCTCACTCCCCAGCGGTGGAAGGTCCGAGGCGGCATCTTGGTTCAGGGCCTCTTGTGTGTCTTCATCACAGCAGAGCTTTCACCCCCCACCCCGCCTCCCGTTCCCCATCCCAGCGGTCAGAGAGGTTGGAGTTCATTGATCCTTTCCCCAAGTCTTACCACGGATGTGAAAGCATCCTGTGAGCAAACTATTTTTTCTTCAAGTCTCCCTGAGGCCGTCTCTATTCAGAGAAAAAGCAAAGAGCTGATGGAAGGATCCAGAGCTCCTGGGAGCATCGCCGTCAGGCCAGGCAGTGCAGCCGCTCCCAGGCCTCTGACAGAGAAGGGGCTGCTCGTTCCCCAGCTGCCAGCGCTCTTCCCCGGCCATCCCAGCACACCCCAGGCCCTGCACTGTTAGTGACGCTGTACCATCCCTCTGGCAACCTTCTGGCAGCACCCCCACCCTTCTGTTTCCAGGCCAAGCATTTCTTTCCAACAGATTCCACACTGATGCCTGCGAGATACCACAATGGATTATTGGACAGCCTAGGCAAGCCCTGGTGTGTGAGTGTGTGTGTGTGTGTGTGTGTGTCAGAGATAATATGCCTTGGGACCCTGAACTTGGACTTGAAGACAACTCACCTTTTTGTAGTTGTTGTTATTGTTGTTAAATAACCTGAGGATATTTTCCATTGATATTTAGAGAGAGTGGAAGGGAGAGGGGGAGAGAAAGAAACATCAATGTGAGAGAAACACATCAATTGGTTGCCTGCTGCATGCAACCCAACCTGAGCCAGGGAACCTGCAACCCAGATACATGCCCTTGACCGGAATCAAACCCAGAACCCTTCAGTCCGCGGGCCGATGCTCTCTCCATTGAACCAAACCAGCCAGGGCTCCAATCGCCTTTGATACATGACACACTATAAGCACCATAAAAACAATCAAATAACTGTAAATGATAAGATTCAGAATTAGACTCAAATACAAGAAGCAGGCATATAGGCAAATTTGAACTCCGCATTTCCAAATGCGAGGCCCCTAAGACTGGGCAGCCAGAGGTGAGGGAGGGAAGCTCTCTAAACAGAATGATGCCGGGTTATTGAAACATATTTAAGCTCCCTGACAATGTTAGCATTAAGATGGGGGGCTGTGACTTACTGCTCTCGCTAAAAATCCAATCATCCACCACGGGAGACATGAATACGGTCATCCACTCTGGAACAGGAACATTAGGTGTATGTCCAGGATGCTGGGTAGTTCCCACGCCTCGGCCCTTCTGCCTGTGGCTGAAGAGAAATTTCCACGGCCTTCTTTTCCTCTGGAAAGAGGCAAAGGCATTCTCCCCGTGGAGCACCCGCACGCTTTTAGAAAAAGGTACTTTAAGTATGTCTCCTTAATTTTTATTTTTTTAATTACAGTTGACATTCAATATTATATTGCTTCCTGATGTACAGCATATTGGTTAGACAGTTAGATAACTTATGAAGGGATCCCCCCATAAGTCTAGTACAGGGGTGGGCAAACTTTTTGACTCGAGGGCCACAATGGGTTCTTAAACTGGACCAGAGGGCCGGAACAAAAGCATGGATGGAGTGTTTGTGTGAACTAATATAAATTCAAAGTAAACATCGTTACATAAAAGGGTGCAGTCTTTTTTTTTTTTAGTTTTATTCATTTCAAAAGGGCCGGATTCGGCCCGCGGGCCGTAGTTTGCCCAGCCCTGGTCTAGTATCTTACCTGAGTCTGTCTGCTTTAGTCCTCAAGACAGTCCTATGATGTAGACATACGTGCCCTATGTTTTGTACAGGATCAGAGAAGTTAATTAACATGTCAGAATTCACATACCTAAGGGAGGAAAAGTTAGAACTCAGTCATGGACTCCAAATTTCCGCTGTTGTATCCACTCTAATCCCTTCCCAAATGTATAGACGTCAACATCAAGTTGATTATTTTATCATTTCAGCCTTGGTCAAAGTTGAACCCTGGAGATTCTGGGACAGTTTGATGTACAGTTGGTTTATTGCCCAAAATAGCCTTTTGAATTCTTTGTTAAAAAAAAATAAAAGATCAGCCCGGCCTGTATGGCTCAGTGGTTGATCATCAACCTATGAACCAGGAGGTCACGGTTCAATTCCCAGTCAGGGCACATGCCCGGGTTGCAGGCTCCATCCCCAGTGTGGGGTGTGCAGGAGGCAGCCGATCCATGATTCTCTCTCATCATTGATGTTTCTATTTCTCTCGCCCTCTCCCTCTCCCTTCCTCTCTGGGATCAATAAAAAGAAAAGAAAAAAAATCAAAACTCAAAAAATAGTCCCCATCTCTCAAACAGCTACCTAAGCAGTTCCCTAAACACTCAAGGGTGATGGGAGCTGCTGAAATAATTACGACTATTCAGTAAGGAGGGCCTGCCCCTTCCCAGTGTTCTGATCAAACTTTTCCTGTTCTAAGAAGCTCACGAGGGGAAAAACTCAGCGTGATTCGCAAGGACCTGCCGAATAAGCCAGCCCTGTCGCTTTTAACAGAAATCCCAGCTTAATGTCCAGACCTGTGGAGGGGAACTGGCCATTTTCTCTCCAACTGTGTACAATACTTATCAGGGCCAGTCCAGCTGCTCGTGGCTAACTAGCTTGCCGAAGTGACTCCCCCGGGCCCCAGCCAGGAACAACTAAAATAAAACCCAAAATGCACAGCCCCTTCCGCCTCACAGATAAAAGGCGGCGGGCTATATAGGCCTCGTTTAATAGGGCCTCGGCGCGGGCTCTGTTTTTTGCACCCACAGCTAATTGAAGGGGTGACGAGAGCAGACACAATTGAACATGTAGTTAAGGAGCCACCTGACCACCTGGCTTGCGCACACAATTAAATATTTGCACCTGCAGGGGTAGTATGTGTGAGCCTTATCCCTGTAATTAGTTGTCGGGTAGAAATAGATATAATTTTTAAAACCCTCTCTAATTCTAACTAATTAGTGTTTTTACAAGGAACTATTTCATATTGAGTTCTTTTTAGGTAATCCACTAAAAGTAGATCTTTCTACAGTTCCTATTAAGGAGCATGATTTCCATGCATTTTCAATGGGTTTGGCGTGGGATCAAGTCTACTCGATTTTTTCATTCATCCTTTCATTTATTTCATTTCCTTTATTCTTTCGATAAGCACACTGAGCATGTCTCACACCCGGGTCCTGGGGCGCTGGTGTGTATAAGACCACACATCTTCCTTGAGGCTCATGCACATGGGTCCACTTAGGGTTGATGTGTTTTTGTTTTGTTTTAAATATATTTTAAGAGACGAAGGGAGAGATAGAAACATCAGTGATGAGAGAGAATCATTGATTGGCTGCCTCCTGCACGCCCCCTACTGGAGATCGAGCCCGCAACCCAACCCGGGCATGTGCCCTTGATCAGAATCGAACCCGGGACCCTTCAGTCCACAGGCCAACACTCTATCCACTGAGCCACACCGGCTAGGGCAGGGTTGATGTTTTTAGCGAATAATTATAATTCAATATGGCAAGTGCATACCACTTACCGGAGGTGACAGTCCATGGCAAACGCCATGCAGGGCTTAATTCTCCCCAAAACACATACCAAGGGAAATCCTTAAAACTTTTTGTAAAATTCAAAACCGAGTTATTCCTCGGCTGTGCAACAGGTGGGACCATGGTGTGCATACGATGTGACCAGGACATGGGCTCCTCATTTGAGAAGATCCTACAGTTTACTTCACCTGAGTTGTACTTTAATGACAGGAAAGATTTGTCTATTTTTATTTTTTTATCCTCACCCGAGGATATTTTTCCATTGATTTTTAGAGAGAGCGGAAAGGAGAGGGAGAGATAGAGAAAAACATTGAAGTGAGAGAGACACATCGATTGGTTGCCTCCTGCACACACCCCAACCAGGGCTGGGGATTGAGCCTCCAAACGAAGTACATGCCCTTGTCCAGAATCGAACCCGGGACCCTCAGTCCTTAGGCCGACGCTCTATTCACTGAGCCAAACAGGCTAGGGCAGTGGTCGGCAAACTCATTAGTCAACAGAGCCAAATACCAACAGTACAACGACTGAAATTTCTTTTAAGAGCCAAATTTTTTAAACTTAAACTATATAGGTAGGTACATTGTTATTAACTTCATTAGGGTCCTCCTAAGGCTTAGGAAGAGCCACACTTAAGGGGCCAAAGAGCCGCATGTGGCTCTCGAGCCACAGTTTGCCGACCAAGGGGCTAGGGCAAGACTTGTTGATTTTTGTCATGCGGGGAAAAGTGGAATAAAGGATTTTAGCAGATAAACATATTGCCCTGTCTCGGCCTCTGAAATGCCTCTTAGCATTGATGGAAAATGAAGCTCCTCCCCTCCCCCCCAAGAAAGACAACACATCAGCATTTCAGCCAACACCTCAGCCCAGATGTGCTCGGTGTGTCTTTATCTGGGACGGACCTGTGTCCTCTAATTCTCACCCCGCATTCCTTATGTTATTTACAATGAAAGGAAAGGCCTGCAGCTTTGAGGGTAAATCCTCCACGTGTAGATTTCACACGGATTGTTTCTCCTGCCTTCACTTTGTGCTGGAACTCACGCTTCCTTACGTCTCAAAAACGGACGGCTTTGGCCCATCATATCTGGTCTCCTGATAAGCTGGCCTGTTTAGGGTTGACCTGTAGACATAGGTTAGCCCTAGATCCTGGCATTATCACTCATTGTGGCATTTCCACCCAAACCTGGAGCTTCCAGAAAAGCAAAAAGCCCCCAAGAAGGCCCGCTTTTCCGGGGCGATGGCCGGCCAGGGGCACAGGGCAGGACGGCTGAGAAGAAGCCAGGGTGTGGGGGAGGTGGGAGCAGGGGGGGGGGGAGGGGCAGCCCCCTAGACCTTGAAGTGCAGCAGCTGCGCGTTGTCTTTGAGGCCGGGGATCAGGCCGAGAATATGAGATAGGCAAACGTTGGCTTAAACGTCCTTCTCTCTTTGATTGTCCTTGGACATCTGCCTCTTCCCCTGTCAAGAATGTTTGGCAGCTGTGAGCTCAGAATAACACGGTGGTGCCGCGCCAGCCGCTGCCCCAGCCGCCTAAGACTTTAAGCCAACGAGTCGCCGTTCGGGGACCGGCCCCGCTTGCACAGCTACGCTAATGCCTGGAGCTCACTGGCTCTCCGTGGGCCCTGGAAGGCACCAGGGGGGAGTCCCGGGTTTATTTTCCTCACGTGCTAATTGGCTTTAATTGTTGGCCAATTGGATTTCAAGTTCAGAGAAGAGGCGCCCGCACAAAGACCAGTGTTAACTTCAGACCGTGGGAGAGGCCGGCCGGCCCTTTGGTCTCTGAAGTGGCACGATTTATGCAGATGCACACGGATGCGGGGCCTGCGGGTTCCAGGGAGACGTCTCCAGGCCACCATGATGGGTCTTAACATTCACACTGGTCCCCATGGGCCACCTACCAATTTACCAGAAATGGGGGCGGGGGGCTATTCCTTTCGATCAGCCTGTAAACTTGTCATAAAGAAAGGACTTCAGCGTATTTGGCTCCCTTTCAATCCCAAGTTTTCCTCCTAAGAGCCTACTTTCTGTCATTAAGAAATTACCATCTCGAGGCGAGAAAGTGCTGAGTTTAAAAATATTGAAAATGGACATTTTCTGCTTCATCCGTGAGAGTGATCCGCCGCGATCATAAAAATGTAGATTTATTCCGCCCGCCTCCTCAGTATCGCCCTCCTGGGAATGGAGTCAAAGTCAGACAGAAACTTTGAAACCGGCCCCCGGACAGCGGGGCTTTTGCAAGAAAGTGCCAACTAAGTCACAGAAGCCCACTGCGCGAGGAGATCAGGGCAGGCCAATCAATAGCATTGATTTCTTGCCGCTAATGGTTAGGGATTGTTTCTCAAGGAGGGCCGGGACTTCAGTACCCTGGCTGTGGGAGGGTATCAAGGAGTGGCGACTTACTATGCATTTTCTGAGTCCAAATGGTCCTCCGGATTATTCCAGGGCTAATTCCTCAAATTCTCCTTTTCTATATTGGGTCTGAAATGTGTCCACGCGCACAGATGGTCGTACTGCTTTGATGGAATTGACCACTCGCTCAGTCGCACACCTGTCAATTCAGTCCCAGAATTTTTGACTGAATTGCCCAGGTGTGAGGCTGAACCCCACTGGTCGATTGCATCAAAAATTGTCAAACCAGCTTTTCGTGACAGGACAAAATCTGAGTCTGCAGGCGCTTAGGATTCCTCCATCTACCTTGTTAGCACACTTATTTTCTCACTTTTTAAATAAAAACCTCAATGCTGAAACACCACGTTTATACATATATTCATATGTGCATATATGTGTGAGGGTCTCTGCCAATTAATGGTTTTTATATTTGTAATATACCAACGGTAATGAGTGTATATCACCCATCCTTGTAGCCGTAGTTTCCAAATAAAATAATTTATTCACATCCATTTATTCTGCTTGCGTTTCGAGCTCTGACATAGCAGAGAGTGTGACAAGGGCAGACTTAGCAGGCCAGACAGATGGTCTCACGAGTAGCTTTTGGAGAATGTTTTTCATTTTTGTGCCCCGTAAGTTCAGAAATAGCGTATTCTGAGTGTTGGTCATTGCCTGTCCCACCCTCCACCTCTCACAGGAATTTAAGAACCATGAGAACAGCCATTTTTGTCTATTTTATTTCCTGATGAATTCCAAATGGTTACAACTGTGCCTAGTACATTGCACCTAGACCCCCAATCATGGTGCTTGGAGATTTTAGGATCAGCAGTGTCTGTTGTTATGGGGTAGATCAAGGAAGTCCATTCTGGGACTTTTCCATTCTCTCAACGATTTCAGCACTTTCCCCTGACTTAATTTGAATGATTTAGATTACTCTGCGTTACATTTATGATCTAGTTTTACCCTTTTCCCCTAAGTTGTGAATTCCCAGCATATAGGTAGTGCCCTAGTGAAGTCCAGGGCCTTACACAGAGCTGACAAGGAGAACTATGGGCTTAAGAGCGTAGTCACCTATGAATGAAATAGCAGCATTCACTATGAATGGTCACTGCTCATTAGAAAACTCCATGAACTTTAATAAATAACACAATTCAGTCTTGGTGGGGGGGGGGGCGTGATGTCAAACTGATTAGAAATGAGGCGTCTTCTAATTCATTAGTGGTCTTGATTGGAATCAGAGTTACCATCTTATACTGACATTAAGGCAAAATGTTCTTAAAAATATAGAGCATTGTGGCCACATACGCCCTAAGTCAGAGCCAAGCTGTATTAGAATGTCTCTGACAAAGGACGCCGCTGAGGAGCTGTGTCTGTCCTCGCAAAGAGCATCTGATGGACAGAATACCTCCATCTCTATTGGAGGATGACTGTTGTCCCTCCTGCCCCTCTCTCCACCCTGTCTGATTGCATCGTTGCACGGGGACATGGCCAGGGGACATGGAGCTGGACACTTCCCATGAGCTGGAGACACATCGTTTCTTGACTCTTTACCAGACCAGCTGCATCTGTCTGTCACCCTTATGTCCCTTGAAAAGAAAAATCCTTCTGAAGAGCTAAATGATAGTATGAGTCACATTGAACTGAACATCAATTTACAACCAGGAATGCCTCCTCCTCAGGTTGAAATGGAATCATCTTCTCCAGCTTTGAGAAGGACTCCTTCCTTTTACATCTCCTCTTTCCCACTGGCTGCCCAAGTCAGAGTCATTCCCTTTTCTAGTTTGTTCTAAGGAACCTTCATACCCCAGTCACTAAAATGGTTACACTCATAAGAACACTTTGATTTTAAAACAGTGATTTTTGAAATATCTAGAGCTCTTGATCTGTTTAATAAATAATAATAAACAATGGTCATAAGTGTATTGCCTGCTAGACATTGTGCTAAACACATTACCTCAGTACAGTCCTTCCAATAAATCCATTGACCGTACTTGTTATTTCATCCCTCCTGTCCCTCCACAGTGCTCCACACCTACCTCCATAACCAAGATCGCACTGGGGTGCAAGTCCCAGGATTCAGGTTATGGCCAACAGTAAAGGTCAGCAGCCAGGAAAAATTCAGGGTTCTTTCTTCCACAACAGAGCTGTTTCTTTCAAACCAACTTAGGTAGAGCTTGCTGTTGAGTTCAAGAAGTGCGGAAACGAAGCATGGAGCTATGAACTTGGAGTTGAGAGTTTGAATCTTCATTCTGCCAAGGACTGGCCCATAAACAAGCCAATGACCCACTCCCCTTTGGGTATCATGTAAACAAAAATAATTTTTTAAATTATTGATTGATTTTAGAGAGAGAAGGAGGAGAAGAAAGAGAGAGAAAAACATTGGTGTGTTCTTCCACGTATTCATGCGTTCGTTGGATGATTCTTCTATGTGCCCTGACTGAGGATCAACCCTACAACCTTGGTATATGGAGCCAACTCCCTAACCAACTGAGCTACCCAGCCAGGGCCTAAACAAAGGAATTTGTATATCAACTTGTATTTCGGAAATATCTATAAATGAGAATAAAGTTCTTAGACGATCACTCTCTTTTGCCAAAGGAGTTGTTTGCCCTCTCTGTCCATCCTCATGTGTCTTTACCTGAAAAGTTGTAAAAATGGTTATGAAAAGTCAGTCCCTGGTGGTTACAGCCCATGTGTCCTGGTGCTCCGATGAGTGAGGACCTTTGAATAAAGCCATCGTGTGGGACTGTACCCTACATCGGTGCTGAGAAACGTTACTGTCTCCAAATCACTGGTTCTGAACCTAGGAACATACTTGCTATTTCAAAAGTAAATGTAGACATTCATCAAAGCAAATGGATTGCTCCTTTATTCTCTTCAAAGATGATCACAATGGTTTTATTGTGAGCAGGATATGGCTCCATATTTGCAATGCCCAAAGAGACGTTGAAATCTTTTTCTGGATCAAACAGTTTACAAACTCAGCATCTCTCTCTGACATCAGGCCAACTTTTGAAAACAAAAGAAAGTCAAAAACAAACAGAAAAAAAACCTCAAACTAAAAGCTAAAGATCATCTATGTTTCAGGACTTCCACTCTCCCAAAGGTTTGCATTGTAGACACAATGATTTTTTTTTCCTCTCTTGCCCCATTGCTATATCTCACATGGAGGAAAAATGGCAAAGGAATTAACATACAAACAAATTGAATATGAACTGTAATTTTTAAAAAATGTTAAATGCTTAAATTAAAAAAAAAAATTATCTTTCCAGCCAAGAAAGGAAGCTGGCTCCCAGCACAGCTGTTACGGGGCGAGGCCTCAGTTCTGGGCGCGCCTGACCTTGAGCTTCTGCCTCCTCCGTCTCTTGACAATGTCCTGTCCTCCCAGGTGGGCCATTTTCCTTTGAAGACAGATGCTTGGAAGAGCAATGGAGAGCGCCTCCTGCTATCTGCCTTTCCCTCTGCACAAGACAAGACCACCCAGGGTCTTGCCTGGAGAAACATTGCACAGGGTCGCGGGCTGGAGCTCAGATACTGGTCCAGGCTGCACAGCGATGCTGACAAGGGGCCAGGCGAGGACAGCAGAGAAAGTTCTCTTGGACAGGGTCCCCCAGATTATGTAGAAGGTCACACCCCTCCAGACCCATCTCTCCGGCCCCTCCCCCAATATTCAACTCCTCGAGGAGATAGATTTCTAACGACTTATGTCAATAAATCATTTCTCTTGGCCCATCTGGCGTGGCTCAGTGATTGAGCATCAACCTATGAACCAGGAGGTCACGGTTCGATTCCCAGTCAGGGCGCATGCCTGGGTTGTGGGCTTGATCCCCAGTGTGGGGGGTGCAGGAGGCAGCCGAACCATGATTGTCTCTCATCATTGATGTGTCTATCTCTCTCTCCCTCTCTCTTCTGCTCTGAAATCAATACAAACATATTTTTAAAAATAAAAATAATTTCTCCAGTAAATGTTCCTTATTACCCTATTTCATCACGAAAGTCTTCATGCCAACTCCAGCGTAAGTTCTGTGAGCCTTTCATTACATAACTAGAGGCCTGGTGCACGAATTCGTGCATGGATGGGGTCTGGCCAGCCCACCCCGATGGGAGCCAATCGGGACCAGACCAGCTGGGGGGAGGGACCGCAGGAGATTGGCTGGTCGGCCCCGCCCCCGATCAGGCCAGTTGGCCGGCCTCAGTTCGCGTTATAGCAACCAGTTGTTCCGGTCGTTCTGGTCACTTGGCTTTTATGTATATAGATGAGCACCCTTCGTCCCTGTGGCCCCAAAGGAGATCCCTTTAGGACTCCTGATGCTTAACCTCTTCATACAAAATGGATGCACAGCTTCACCAGGGTGGGAGCTGGTCACAGTGAGCTTTCCGCATAGCTCACCCTCTCCTGTCACCCTGCCTCCCTCCTCCTCAAGTTTCTCTTCCCATCACCTGACTCTTGACCTGATCAGGCAAGGAAATTCCAAACGAACAGAGAATCAGATGCTTGTTTGGGGTCATGACGGGGCCTACAGTTTCCTTGTTGGTGATTTTCCCCTGCCCCACGGTCATGTGATAAAGAGCAATAGGAATGGAGCTAGGTGCGAGGTGGTGGCCCGGGAAACCTCCTTGACAAGGTGACTTTGAGTTGGGTCCTAATAGATAGGAGGATTCAGCCATTAGGATTTGGGCTAACATTCCAGGGGAAGATTAGATATGAATAATTTTGAATAGTAGTTTATAAATGGAACCAGTGAGGAGCCTGGGTTAGATACACGCACACACATACAGTGCATATATTATACATTGATAATATTCATAATATTTACGCCTATGTAAATAATGATACTATAAGTTATAATGTTGGCTTTGGAACTTACCTTATTGAATCCCAAGACACCACTAAATGACGAGGATTATTCTGTCCCTTTTTTGTTCAGTTATGAGACTAACCTTAACATACAAGTTAAGTAATCTCCCGAAGTTTATACACTGAGTGACAGAGCCTACTTACCATCCACAACGGCGCCTGCCATGGATTTTTGTAAAAATGAAGAGATAAAAGAAATTGTTCCTTTCTCTTTTAGGACGTAGCAGTTTTCTTATTGTTTTAAAAATGAATAAGTAAAGTAGCACAACTGTCTATGAACTGCCAAGTAGATTCGTAGGTGAATCAAGGTTTGTGCATTTGCAGTAACACCAGTTATGCCCTTGACCACAAACACTGACGCATAGAAGTGTTATTACATGCAATGCTCACTTCCTTCTCCACTGTCCTAGAAGCAGACCCCTGGGTACAGATGGCTGGCGATATGGGAAAATTCATATACTCGGCTGAGAAATTAGGGACTCACTCATACCTTCAGGGATGGCCCTTTGGAAATATCTAGAGCAGCAACAAAAACAGTGGCAGAGAGGAAATTCCCACCCTGGTAATGATAGCAAGAAATGGAGAGATGAAAGACGTCGCACAGATGCTTAAAATCAACCCAACTGCACGGGTAGGGAGGGACTGTTAAAGAGACTCCCTTCGACACATTCAATTAAAGATTGGAACTGGCCCTAGCTGGTTTGGTTCAGTAGATAGAGCATCGGCCTGTGCACTAAAGGGTCCCAGGTTTGATTCCCAGTCAGGGCACATGCCCAGGTTGCGTGCTCAATCCCCAGTGTGGGGCATGCAGGAGGCAGCCAACCTATGATTCTCTCTCATCATTGACGCTTCTGTCTCTCTCTCCCTCTCCCTTCCTCTCTGAAGTCAATAAAAATATATTCATAACTTTTTAAAAAAAGATAGAAGCTGGAGTGTCCCCCGTAAGAGATGGCATGCTTTGGCTTAGGTTATATTTGTCGTCCAGAACTCATCTCCAAGTAGCTTCTGGTTTGTGTTAGCAGCCAGAGATCTGTGTAGAAGCTAAAACCCAGGGCTGAGCTGCCCGCCATTGCTTGCTGCGATACCCTCCCGAGTTTTCCATTCAGGATGCACTGAGAGGCGGCTCTGAATATCAGCTCTGTCCTGACAACTGGGCTGCTGGGCCCGGAGGCCTGCGGGGCCCTCCAGCATTCCTCTCCGCGGTGGTCTCCTCAGGATGTAATCCCCAGCCCCGCGGCCACCAGCTCTTCCTTTGGCCTCCGCATCCTGGCGGTGGTGCCTTTTTCTCCGACACAGCAGGCCCCACTAGCGCCTCTTTGGCTGCTGGGGCGGGATCCCAGGAGTCGGGGGTTGTGGGGGCCGAATGGATAACGGTGCCCATTGACTTTCGGTTCCCCATCCCACCTCTTTCATTCTGCTGGGAGCTTTGTCCCCGGGGAAGATTATGCGGGGGCCGCAGAGGAGCTGGGCGGGCAAAGATAGAGCGCACACAAAAAGTGTGACCAATCGCCATGACAGGGCTGCGATGGTCGCCTGTGATGGAATGAAATTAAATCCCCAGCACACAATACAGCTTTCTTCTGTGTCTATGGGGACCCTTGTTGGGCCTGGATTGAGAGAGAAAGTCAGAAGAGGGCAGGAAAGACACAGCGTCCAAAGGATATTTCTTTTCCACGCTCACCGGAGTTGCTTTCCTCCACAAAAGGGCAATAATCTAGAAATGTGGCAAATGGATCACCGTCCCTGAGCACTGAAGTAAGAGTGTGGAGTGTTATGGAATGTTCTTTGTATCTCACTGATTCTTTTATTTATTTTTTAAATATATATATTTTTGGATTTCAGAGAGGAAGGGAGAGGGAGAGAGAGATAGAAACATCAATGGTGAGAGAGAATCATGGATCGGCTGCCTCCTGCACGCCCCCTACTGGGGATCGAGCCCGCAACCGGGCCACGTGCCCTTGATTGGAACAGGCTGACGCTCTATCCACTGAGCCAAACCGGCTAGGGCTCCCTGATTCTTTTCGCACTTCAGGCCCTTGTTTTTCTAGAAGAATCATGAGCACTGTTCACCCAGCACCTTCTTTTCACCTGCTGGCTTTTTAGGAACCCGAAGGGGAGGCACTGATTTGTGTGTTACTGTCAGTTACAAATGTCCCGTAATGTAGACTCAGGTGCCCGGGCCTCACAGAACTCCTTCCAGAGAGAAACCACTGGGGATTTTGAATCCCAACTGTTGAAACTGCCAAGGTAATGTTCATGGCTCACTTCGCACAATCCGCAGAGCTGCCCACTGGTGCCTGGGAGGGAGGCTGCCCCCTTAAAGGAGCAGTGTCAACAAGGGGAGAGTTAGGGTGATGGAGCTGCGTGCTGGACGTGTCCCACATCTGTAATGCATTCTTTATTGTAGGAAAATCCACGTAACATAGAATTCACCATTTTCATCAGTTTAAAGCATGATTGTAGACTCTGAACCTGCAACACATTACTATGAAAATGTCAGATCACTCGCTGAATTTCCGAATATCTCAACATTTTTTCTTCTTCTCTCTCAACAAGTTTATGTTCTTTCTCAGCCTGTATGCTGTTCAGGACCAGCAGATTGATAGATTTTAAGGAAATTCAGGGTTTGGGGGATTTGCTCTGTGTGTGTGTGTGTCTTTCTTGTTTTCATTTTGAAAATGGTGTGTTTAGTCAGGCCAGTGTTGCTCAGTGGTTGAGCGTCTGCCTATGAACTAGGAGGTCATGGTTGTATTCCCGGCCAGGGCACGTGCCCAGATTGCGGGCTCGATCTCCAGTGTGGGGCGTGCAGGAGGCAGCTAATTGATGTTTCCCTCTCATTGATGTTTCTCTCTCTCTCTCCCTCTCCCTTCCTCTTTGAAATCAATAAAACTATATAAAAAATAAGAATAATAAGCAACAAGAACAGCCAAACTTGCAGTGGGATTTTAAGGGAGCATTTTCACCAACGTTTAGAGCAGCGGTTCTCAACCTGTGGGTCGCGACCCCTTTGGCGGTCGAACGCCCCTTTCACAGGGGTCGCCTAAGACCATCCTGCATATCAGATATTTACATGACGATTCATCACAGTAGCAACATTACAGTTATGAAGTAGCCACGAAAATAATTTTATGGTTGGGTCACAACATGAGGAACTGTATTTAAAGGGCCAGAAGGTTGAGAACCACTGTCTTAGAGGCTTCTGCTATTAATTCAAGCGGTTAGTTGAGAAATGTGTACTCAGCATCCACATCCTTAACAACAGAGAACTCTTCAAGGGAGGAAGTGCTAGATTGACAATATCAACCCATTTACCTGAATGTGTTAAATAAACAGTTGCAGAAAACAAATCTCCCCATAATTTTCTTAATGAAAAACTGCCGGTTTTGCTTAGAATATGAGGTTCAGAAAGCATACAGCATTTTAATTTGGTATGTCCGAAGAGAAGTACTGACACCTATCATTGCTTTTCTGTTTGATTGTTTTTATTTCCTTTAGTTAAGAAATAGAAAGTAAAGAATAAAGAATAAAAATGAAATTCCCACCCTAGCCGGTTTGGCTCAGCGAATAGATCATCAGACTGCCAACGGAAGGGTCCTGGGTTCGATTCCAGTCAGGGCACGTATCTCAGTTGCAGGCTCCTCTCTGGCTGGGCCCTTGTTGGGCAGCTCCTGCTGGAGGCAACCAGTCATTGTGTCTCTCTCACATAGATGTTTCTCCCTGTCTCTCCCTCTCTCTTCCACTCTCTCTAAAAATCAATGGAAAAATTATCCTCGGGTGAGTATTAACAAAAAGAAACAAAAAAGAAATTCCCAATTTAGAAGCAACATCACCCACCACCATTTCTCTTGTTTAGAGGGATAGCTTGGCCCACGGAGTTAGAATTGATTTGCTAGCACATGAGTTGCGATCAGTAAAAGCGTCAGTGATCTCTTGTTTGATTCTAGCTTGTTCTTTTAGGTCTATGGGTGACATCTGGGGAAAGATGGTGCATAACGGTGGTCAGTGACTACCCAGAGACTTAAATGTCGAAACAGGGACGTCGCATCTTTTTTTAGCATTTTGAGGGTGTTCAGCATTTGTCATTAGGATAGCGGAAACTAGTTATACTTGGCGCCTCCTGTCCCCACCACCTTTACCCTCATCTACACCCGCAGTGAAAGTTGAAAGGGAGTTCAGGTTGTTCGGATAAACAGCTAAGTAGCCAGGCAAGTAGATTATTTCTATCTACTGAGGTCCCGCCTACCAGTTGTGGATATTGTCACTATTGTTATTCATTTTTTGTTGTTGTTTATTTCAGTGCCACTGTGGTTCTAGCTGGGAAAAGTTTTATATCCCAATTTTTATCCCAATTTCCCCCTCAGTCTTCCCCTCCTCTGCCCCCTCGCCCTCCCCATGCACACCCCAGCTTTCAGGGTCAGACTTTCAAAACATTTCCGACTTAAAAGGTTAAGATCTAAGGGCTGCTGATTTTATCTGAGCTTTTAACTAACACAGGCAGGTGGATTAGAGAGATGTGTACAATCCCGACTCTAGACACTTGGGTAAATTTGCACAAGGGCTGGGCAGCCGAGGAAGCAATCCGATGTTATTGTCCATTAATTCCAAAGTGGAGATTAAAGAAATCAGTCGTGTAAATACCAAAAAGGATTTCCACTTGCATAGGACGACATTCCGCCAGCAGGCCAGTGGGCCCAAGTCACATGGCGCCTTTTGTTTTGGTTTGGATTCGAAGAGGGGTGGGAATTCGATTTGCTTGAAATCTGCATCGTTTCTGGCCTCTCTTTGTCTGCCAGGAAGGTGCTAACCCTTCCCAGAGGTTCCCTTCACGTGGTAGCAATTTGTGCCGCTTATAGTTTCCATGTAGTTTTACCGCAAGAACAGGCCAATGTGCCAGAGTCGTTCCGTCCAGTCAAGTTTTATTTTCGGGGTCTCTCTTTATGGAACGTTTCCTAGAAATGCCAAAAACACGGGCTGAGCAAAGCTGCCTCTCCATCCAGAGCATTTCTAACTTGACAGCATAGAAAATCCCCCCCTCGCTCAGCCAAATTTCCCTCTAAATTGGACACTCCGAGCTGAAGTTAAGTCGCCCCTGTGTCACCGCAAATGAATACCATGTGACGGCTGCAGAAGTTAAACACAAACCCAGCCATTTTCCACGCCGCTGCAGAGGGCTGGGCCTAAGGCTTCCAGAACTCTGCTTCGGGGAGTGAAACGTCAGTTAAAATGCAGGTGCCCCAATTTCAGCAAAAGCCATCAAGCGCCCCCGTTCGCTTTTATTATGCTATCCAGGCATGTAAACACTCACACAGGCCCTCGCGGCTTTTCGATCGGCCCAGCAGCTCAGCCTGCCATGTAGGGAAAATGTCTCAGAATATCCAGGAACTAGATTCCGAGGGGACTTGTCCACCCTGTTTTTCAAGACCCGAATGACAGCTCTCAGGCCACCTTTAGGCGACACACGTGGCCACACTCAAGAGTCGCCTGTGGCTCGCGAGCCGCAGTTTGCCGACCACTGCTCTAGACCAGTGGTTCGCAACCTTCTGGCCCTTTAAATACAGTTCCTCATGTTGTGACCCAACCATAACATTATTTTCGTGGCTACTTCATCACTGTCATGTTGCTACTGTGATGAATCGTCATGTAAATATCTGATATGCAGGATGGTCTTAGGCGACCCCTGTGAAAGGGTCGTTCGACCGCCAAAGGGGTCGGGACCCACAGGTTGAGAACCGCTGCGCTAGACTGAAACTTTGCCCAAACTTTGGTTCCCCCCAAAATTATCTCCTCCAGCAAATACTATAAACCCGATCAACATACCAACATGATCACTTGCTCTTTTTTTACACTTTCATTCTCAGTGTTCATGTGGCTTTAGCACAGATGGACATAATTTCAATCTATACTGGACTACTGATTCGTCACAGAGCCTGACAAATTCCCAGCCCTGGTTCCCAAGGACATTGACCTCTGATTCTGTTCGCATCGGGGCAGGGATGGGCTGTGTGCAACTGGGACTGGAGGCAGTTTTGGAAAAGAATGGGAGGGTGGGGGTCTCAGAATGATTTTTCTGAAAACCAGGCCATTTGCCATTGATGGCCAGCTTGCCGTGGATGTGGGAAACCAGTGTGGAATCTTGGGGCCACTCTACAGAAACCAAACTTTCAACTCTGGCATTGTCATCTGGAAGGAGAGGATGAGTCCTGTTCTTACCTTTAACAGAACGAACAGAAAAGAAATGAATGAGCCCTGGCTGGTTTGGCTCTGGATAAAGCGTCAGCCTGCGGACTGAAGGGTCCCAGGTTCGATTCCGGTCAAGGGCACATGCCCGGGTTGCAGGCTTGATCCCCAGTGGGGGGCGTGTAGCAGGCAGTCATCAATGATTCTCATCACTGATGTTTCTCTCTCTCTCTCTATCCCTACTTTCTGAACTCAATAAAAAATAAATAAATAGCCGAAACCGGTTTGGCTCAGTGGATAGAGCGTCGGCCTGCGGACTGAGAGGTCCCAGGTTCGATTCCGGTCAAGGGCATGTACCTGGGTTGCGGGCATATCCCCAGTAGGAGATGTGCAGGAGGCAGCTGATCGGTGATTCTCTCTCATCGATGTTTCTAACTCTCTATCTCTCTCCCTTCCTCTCTGGAAAAAATCAATAATATATATAAAAATAAATAAATAAATAAATAAATAAATAAATAAATAAATAAAAATAAAAGAACTAAGTGATGACGGCCTTCCATCACTGCTGTTTCTCTCCCTTCCTCTCTGAAATCAATTAAAAAAATTTTTAAAAAGTAATGAAATAATACAGCTAAAAATGTTCTTGGTTTTCTGGCTTACTCTAAAGAGGGCAAGACTCTTTGCTGGGTGATTGTTTTCAAATTAAAGCAGGAAGCAAATGTAGGGCTATGTCTTGCGCCAAAATTTTGAAATTACTTGGAAAAAGAAGCCCCGTGAGGTGACGCTCCCGTTGTCCTGCAGGTGTTTGAATCTCTCCATAGAAAGCTGTATGTGGAAGCCCAATTGAGATCTAGTTACAGTTTAACACTCACAAATGGAATAAAAACAAGTGTCCATTGAAAAATATAAGGTTTCTGTTGGTCATCGCCCCGATTTTCAGACATGGGGGAGGAACATCAAAGAAAGAACTCGCAGTGGTGGAATTCTCAGTGTTTTGGGGGGAGTGTCTGGGGTGGGGGTGGGGGGAGGGACAAAAGTGGGGAAATCAGTCTTTGTGGCAAGTGATTAATAGTTCAAAGTCCTGATGGCTTTTCTATGAAGAACAGACCCAAGAGGAACCGTCTGAAATAAAACAGAGATCCTCAATTAGCTTGTCCACACTCTCTTTGGGGTTCTGAAGGAGGGCGCTCTCGGGGTGAAAGGGCACGGCGAGCCCCACGCTCTCGGCGCGCCCCCGCGCATTTGGGTGGCTCTGGTTTCCAGAACCCGCGCACCTGGATTCTGTTTGCTAATTGCACCTCTCGCTTAGCATCAGGCCAAGCGAGTTATGAAAAGAAGGGCGTACGTGGGCAGGGCCGCAGCAGAACTCGCCTTCTATCATGTGGCTCTTGAACAAGTCCTTTAGCATTTGCTTAGCCTCGGCCCTCACATCTGTAGGATGGGAACAATATCTTGCTCTAGGTTTAGGTTCACAGAAGAAACGCGTTGGAGGTGTTGTGATTCCAGCACGATTAAACAACAACAACAAAAGCAGGGCCCGGACAGCGTCGACCTATGAATCAGGAGGTCACGGTTCAATTCCAGTCAGGGCGCATGCCTGGGTTGCAGGCTCCATCCCCAGTGTGGGGGGTGCAGGAGGCAGCCGGTCAGTGATTCTCCCTCATCATTGATGTTTCCATCTCTCTCCCACCTCCCTTCCTCTCCGAAATCAATAAAAATATATTTTAAAGCCCTAACTCTAAACTCGTTTGGCTCAGTGGATAGAGCATCAGCCTGCGGACTGAAGGGTCACAGGTTTGATTCTGGTCAAGGGCATGTACCTTGGTTGCAGGCACATCCCCAGTAGGAGGTGTACAGGGGGCAGCTGATTGATGTTTCTCTCTCATCGATGTTTCTAACTCTCTATCCCTCTCCCTTCCTCTCTGTAAAAAATCAATAAAATATATTTTTAAAAAATATATATATTTTTAAAAACACAAAAAAAGCAGGACAGACGTTTTGTCTGCCCCAAGGCACACTTGTGGATTCCACGTCACTATCTTCCATGTTGAATTTTCCCTGTGTCTGCTTTTGCGTTGTACCAGGCCCTTTCACCACCAGACCAGTTTCAAAGAAGCCAGTGAACTTAAAAAAAAAACACCACATTTTTTAAAATTAAAAAAATAGATCAGCCTAAATCTTTTTTTTAATCCTCACCTGAGGATATTTTTCCATTGATTTTTAGAGAGAGAGAGTGGAAGAGAGAGGGAAAGACAGAGAGAAACACCAATGTGAGAGAAACACATGGATTGGTTGCCTCCTGCACGCGCCCCGACCAGGGCTTGGGCTGGGGAGAAGCCTGCAACCCAAGTACATGCCCTTGACTGGAATTGAACCCGGGACCCTTCAGTCTGCAGGCCGACGCTCTGTCCACTGAGCCAAACCGGCCAGGCCAGATCAGCCTAAATTTTAAAAAAACGAAACAAACAAAAAAAACTCACCAGCCTTCTGCCACTAGACAACCTCTCTAAACTCAAACCTCTTGCAACTCAAACGCAGCAAACAAAACAAAACAAAAAAGGAAAAAAACGCATTCCTGGAAAGCTGGGGTCAGCCCCCATGTGCACGCCCTCTACCCACAAACCAAATCGGCGTCAGTGTCCAGCCCAGCTGCAAACCAAGATCCCTGGATGGGGCAGGAAGCGACTCCCCAAACCAGGGGCCGCAAAGAAACCAAACAAATAAAACCCCTCCTCGAGGTGCACCTGCTGGCGACGCCGCCCGCAGCCCGGCCCGGCCCTAACCTGCCTTTGACGCGGTGTTGTTGCAGCTGTGGGACCCGGCGGTTTATTTAAGTGACTCCAAATGCCTGTCCGTGTGGCAAGCAGCTGAATACATAAAACAGGCTCTCCAAACCCTTAATGGCCCAGGGTCAGCGTAAATGGAATAATAAAATCCAAATGCTTTTGTCTCATTTTCCATCACCCAGGCCGTCCGCATAAATCTGCAGCTTCGCCGTGACCTCCGCGTTCCTTGCGGGATGAGGCCGCCGGTCGGAGATACATTTGGTCTGCATCTTGGGTCTTTAAAAGCTTTTTCCAATTAATTTTAACTGGCCTCCATCAGAATCAAGTACAGCTTCCTCCCTCCTACCCCTCCCACCCCACCCCCCCGCTCCAGCCTTTTTAACCAGCTGAGTGACACAGTGCTCTAGAGAAATACAACAGGTACAGCCCCGTGGTGCTCCGAACCGCCCAAGACCAAACAGACTTGGGTTTCATTCCCAGGCCTCACCCCGAGCTGCTGCACGTCTATACAAAGTGGAGAAAAATATGGGAAGGCTTTCCGAGAACACCCCTAATTTGAACGCTGGAGATGAGGGTATTTGTCCTTGGAGTGGAAGGCAGAAATCCCAATGTCAGATTAATGAGCGTGGCATTGGGAATGACTCCAGTAGCACAGAAATATACGAAGACTGTGTCTGATAGACGTGTCTTCCGGGTGCTTCAGAGACGAAAAGAGAAAGAGCAGCGGATGACTAGAGGAACAGGATAGAAGAGGAACCCTGAAAGCTCTGAACTGGGACCTCTTCCTGTCCCTAAACTGGAGAAAGACCCAAAGGGCCAGAATGAAGCAGGAGGAGGCACGTTTGTTCTCACGCACCAGAGAGGACCGATTTAATGCCCCTGCTTGGTGGATTGTGTCATTTCTTTTTTTTTTTAATATATTTTATTGATTTTTTACAGAGAGGAAGGGAGAAGGATAGAGAGCTAGAAACATCCATGAGAGAGAAACATCGATCAGCTACCTCCTGCACACCCCCCACTGGGGATGTGCCCGCAACCAAGGTACATGCCCTTGACCGGAATCGAACCTGGGACCCTTGAGTCTGCAGGCCGATGCTCTATCCACTGAGCCAAACCGGTTAGGGCGGATTGTGTCATTTCTCAGGGCTAGCTGTGGTGAGGGACTCCGACCTCAGTAAGACACGAGGGTTCCCAACTCTTTCACAAAAGCATCGGTCACAGAGCTTTACTGCAAAGCAAACGTGGCTCGTGAAGAATATTTTAATAACGAAGGTGCAGGAGAAATGAAGTAAGGCCTTTAATCCTTCGTCTCCATCAGCAATCCGGGTCCCCTGGCCACTCCTCCCATGATGCCCCTTCCTGCCATCACACTGGGCAGTTTCTGCTTCAGTTGTGTCTGTATTCTGCCCCCTTTTCTTTCCTATCTCCAAAATTGTATTCCCCTTTCTTTTTCTAAATACATTCTTACTGATTTTAGAGAGGAAGGAGGAGGGAGAGAGAGAGAGAGAAACATCAATGCTGAGAGAGAATCCTTGATCGGCTGCCTCCTGCTCGCCCCACACTGAGGATTGAGCCCACAACCCGGGCCTGTGCCCTGACTGGGAATGGAACTATGACCTCCTGGTTCATAGGTCAACACTCAACCCCTGAGCCTTGACGGATGGAATTAAAGGTATAAAGCCTGAATGCTGGAAAAGAGATTTCACCATGAACTTGTGAACAAATGGGTTGAAAGGCTCGGCCTTATGTAAATCTGCCCTGAAATGATGGAACAAGAACATGTTTGAAAGGAACAGTAAGGGAATTAAAGGGCCAGGCACGACAGTGCAAAGTGATTGATCAAAAAGTGTATCCTGTGTGCTCTGCTCCTTTCCAGGGAGTTTACCCACCAACCATTGAAATGATGGAATCCTGTGGCTCTTGAGCGTCATTCATCGGTACCCTGAGTCTTCCTCATTGAGGCTCAGCCTGGGCAGTCCCATCGGAAAGGGACTGAAACGTTGACTTTAGGCAGCCGCTGCCTTTCTTTCGTGTGTTTTTGTTACCCTTTTAAATATAAGGTTTTCCTTTTCCTGGTTTTAACAGCTCATTTTTTAAAAAGTCTTTCCTTATTAAACACTCCAAACCCAGCTCCGTGGTGGTACTTCAAGGCTGCCATGCGGTGTCGCGGAAAGAGCATGAAGTTTCAAGGAAAATAGTTCTGGGTCCAAAATCCACCGAAGCAACCCTAATTGTCAGGCTCTTCATCTGTAAAACATGGGCAATAAAACAGACTTTGCAAAGTTGTCGTAAGGATTAAGTGAAATAACACACGTAATGGATGGTTGGCATATATAACGGGTATATAGTAGCAAGTACACACACACACACACACACACACACACACACACACTGTCCTAGTGTGTGGTTCTACTTTCGTCTTTGGCATGAGGCCCTTTTTCCATGGGATTCCCAACTATATTAGCAGATCTGGGCTATTTTACCAGGTTAAACACCCCAGTTGCTAAGAGAAGATTTAAACAGAGAGAAGTTAAGTCAGGACTTCTCAGTTAGGCTGCAGCAAGGCTGAGCTTTGTTTGTTTTGTTTTTTATTTTTAATCCTCCCCCGAGGATATTTTCCCATTGATTTTTAGAGAGAGTGGAAGAGAGAGAGAAAGACTGAGAGCAACTTCGATGTGAGAGAGACACATCGACTGGTTGCCTCCTGCCCCCACCCTGGCCAGGGAGGAGCCTGCAACAGAGGTATATGCCCTAGACAGGAATCGAACCTGGGCCCCTTTGGTCCTCATGCCGACACTCTAGCCACTGAGCCAAACCGGCCTGGGCGCAAAGCTGAGCTTTAAACTCTGTATCTCAGTGGCTTTTAAAGCTGTGCTATTTCCATCATCAAATATTAGTGTTTCCCTGTCTACTGAACTCGGGCAGTGACCAAGCACCTCTCTCGTCATAGTTCTTTTCACGGAAAGAAGCTTGAAACTTCAGTCATATTAGTGGGTTTGCCCCAAAGAGAAATTATTGGTCTGCCTCTGCCTTCATTCCAGCAGTAGAGATATTTAAGAAATAACACACTAATATGTCACAAAGGGGCTGAACTCACTTGCCTACAAAGCTTGATATGAGACTCTCATTGGCACTATTTCTGGCTCAGCCAAGACCAGCTTATACAACGCATAGCTCAGTGGTTGAGCATGGACCTGTGAACCAGGAGGTCTCGGTTTGATTCCCGGTCAGGGCACGTGCCCAGGTTGCAGGCCCAATCCCCAGTGTGGGGTGTGCAGGAAGCAGCTGATTCATGATTCTCTGTCATCATTGATGTTTCTGTCTCTATCTCCCTCTCCCTTCCCCTCTGAGAGCAATAAAAGTATTTTTTTAAATGTCTATTGGAGATGACACATCATATCAACTTTACAAGAATGTCAGAGTTTCCTTCAATTAAAAGATTTCAAGTGGCCTTATTTTTCTCATTTTACACAGCTGTTGCTAAAAAGAAATGCGCACTCAAACCGTGAGAAGACGTGGAGGAACTTTAAGTGGCGGAAGTCAAGCTGGAAAGCTACATCCTCTCTGACCTTCTGGAAAAGGCGGAAGCATGGAGTCAGCAAACAGGTCAGTGGCTGCCAGGGGCTGCTGGGAGGGAGGGGTGACAGATGGAGCACCAGGAAGGTTTAGGGCCATGAAGCGGTGATACTGCAATGGTAGACGCGCGTCACTTTCCATTTGTCAAAATCATAGAATGTGCAACTCTGAGAGTGAACTGCGGTGCGAACTGTGGACTTTGGGTGATAATGATGTGTCTGTGCAGGTTCGTGATTATAACAAACTAGGGGCCCGATGCACAAAATTCATGCAAGGGGCTTGGCCCTCGCAGCCCTGGCTTTGTCCAGAAGGTTGTCCGGAAGGTCATTTGGCTGTCTGATCTAATTAGCATATTACACTTTTATTATTATTGAGGCTCCACACTGGTGATGTTGATAATGGGAGGCTATTGCCTGTGGGAGCCCAGGGGGTGTATGGGAAATCTCCGTACTTTCCTCTCAGTGTTGCTTTGCACTTGAAACTGCTCTAGAACTGAAGTTTTCCACTTAAAAAGTCAAGATTTCTTTGCCTCATTTTAATACTTAGCCTATGCCGGTGACTTTTTAAAACATGCAATACCTGACTATTAGGCATGGGCACTTAGATTTTTAAATAAGAGAGAGAATGACAACAGCCAACACAACAACAGCCATCCGGTGTGAATGAATCAAAATTATACCTATTTTTTGTCAGATCGGTGGAAAATACATTTTTTGGTGTGCCGCGGAACTTCAGTCATTAGTTGATGTGTGCCATGAGATGAAAATGGTTGCAAATCACTGGCCCTGATATTAAGAATAAAAGGGAAGGACTATTTCATAAGCCAAGAGACAACTTTGGTGATGGAGAGAATCCTCCATTGCCTGATGCCCACTCTGATTTATGGTCTCATTCCTGGACCGGGAATGGCTTGTTAGCCTTTAAATACAGTCCCCCAAGTCAGTGTCTGGGCTGTCCATCTGTCTTGCCGGCCCGCTGTCCTGCTCTCTGGCCTTGCCATGCGCCTTCGGCTGGTCTAGTGACGGGGAGGCTTTCCAGAAACTGCCTCGGGAGTAGCGGCTGGCCGCCCAGATCAAGGATATTGTCCATTTAACATCACACCCAGGGGCCAGCCATCTGGCTAGAGCCCACTAGAGAATGCAAGGTGGACAGCGAGGAGGTGAAGGGAGCATGGGGAAGGGTCCAGCAGGATGGGGGACGACGGAGAGGAGAGGAGAAGGTTTTACTGAGATTTGGAGTTCTACTTGGTACCAGCTACTCTGTCCTGCCATTGGCTGAGCGAGGCGGCCATGCTGTGTGGGCTGTGCTGAGCCTGGGCCAGGCTACTTCTCTGAGGAGAGGACGTGAGGGAGCCAGGCTGAGCCATCTGGACAGAAAAGGGGAGAGATTTCTGAGAGCGAATTCTCAGCGAAGAGTTAATGGCTTCCAAATGACATGGGCCAACAGGTGATTATGAAATGGGCGCCAATCTGGCTTGAGAGCAGGTGGTAGGTACCCGGGACATCCCAAGAGGCCACGCCTGTTCTCAGTTAGAGGGAGCAGGGGTCTGGGGCTGTGTTCATTGGGACATAGGAAATGGCCCTACGTGACCACCACTTTGGCTTCGGTTGTCTCCCAAAGTAGCCAAATGTGGACATATCTAAAGAACTATGCAGAACGCTAAGGCATGGAAGCGCTGTTCTTGAGCCAAGCTCTCTAAGGTAGGGTCACAGTTCCTGTGCTTAAGGGCATCAGATTGAGCCCGGCCAGCATGGCTCAGTGGTTGAGCCACGACCTATGAACCAGGAAGTCACGGTTTGATTTCCGGTTGGGCACATGCGGGGTTGCAGGCTCGATCCCCAGCATGGGGCGTGCAGGAGTGATTCTCTCAGTGATTCGATCAGTGATTCTCTCAACATTGATGTTTTTATCTCTCTCTCTCCCTCTCCCTTCTTCTCTGAAATCAATATCTATCTATATATCTATATATCTATATCTATATCTATATATCTATATCTATATATCTATCTATCTATCTATCTATATATATATATATATATATATATATATATATTTAAAAAGGGCCTCAAAATGACAAACTCTCCCCTAAGGGTGAGAGAATACACAGGGGGCTTAGAGCTTCCCAGAGTCACGTGGCCCGTGTAGAATGAGTCACGTGGCTGAAGGTCCCAGAAACTAGAACTGGAGGCCAGGGTGCTGATCGGAGCAGGAGGTGCTGATGTGGCAGCGAGCGCGGCGTGTGTCTGGCTCGCAGGCTCCCACGGCTCTGCTCCTCGCGGCACTTGGAGCGCTCCCAGGAACCGCTGGTGATGGAGTGGGGCCTTTTCCATTCGGAGAGGTGATTTTTATTATTATTACCGGCTTTTGTCAGGATCACAGAAATTGGGGGGAGAAAAAGAAAAGGGCCTAATCACAAATGCTATTTACCAAACCACATTAGTCAAAATACTGCATTTTAAAACCCCTTAAGTTGTTATACATCATCATATAAGTCACCGCCAAGTAGTAATACAAATTCTTGAGAGTTATGTTGACATGGAATTTGTCAGCGAAGTGCTGGAAAATTTACCTCTGCTCATATATCTGTAGTCATATCCTCCAAAGAAATTAACATATCATAACGCTAATATTTCAAGGTAATGTTTTTTCATGAGGATGCCATATTTTATCAGTTAATACCATCTGTGTAAAAAAGTGTTCAATTACAATATCAAGCTGCAGATGATTAATATTGATTTCGGCACGATAGCAGTGACTTTGCAAGGCATGAGAGCGAACCTGGGAGGAGAAATGCATGCATTTCTGCCAAATAACTAACAGGCAGGGGAACTTGGGACTCATGAAAAAATAAAAAATAAATGAATAGGTCAACAGAGAGCCAGCCATCTCTACTAACAGTCCCAAGGCTTTGGAATTCTCCTGAGTCTTACAGGCAAGATTAGGAGTGGGAGCTCTGCGGAAAGATAGGGATGGTAAGTCGGAGTCTCTCTAAAAGCCCATGCAGGCCTGGCCCATGTGGCTCGGTTGGTTGGGTGTCATCCTATGCACTGAAAGGTTGCTGGTTCGATTCCCAGTCAGGGCGCATGCCCAAGTTGCAGGCTTGATCCCCAGTAGGGGCATGCAGGAGGCAGCTGATTGATGTTCTGCTCTTACATCAATGTTTCTCTCTTTCTCCCTTCCTAGCTTTCTAAAAATTAATAAAAAAATATTTTAAGTGCATTCAGATTAGTAGGCTATAAGCATTCCTCATCACACAAAAATAAAAATAAAAAAGGAATACCCAGTATTTTTTCCTTCAAAGATGTTGATTAAAATAGCCATAAAGAGATGGGCGTTCAGAAGGACAGAGAAGTTCAGCATATCCTCTCTCTAAACAGTCAATTATAAAGCTGGGCAAAATAGACAATTGCAACAATATCCATTGGAGACTTCAATACTACATTCACATATTTGATAGAATATCTAGACCAGTGGTTCTCAACCTTCTGG
The DNA here is from genome assembly GCF_964212035.1 of Myotis nattereri. NCBI lineage: Eukaryota > Metazoa > Chordata > Mammalia > Chiroptera > Vespertilionidae > Myotis > Myotis nattereri. The sequence continues at coordinate 12,743,707 of NC_138097.1, read as the reverse complement.
CCCTTTAAATACAGTTCCTCATGTTGTGACCCAACCATAACATTATTTTCGTTGCTACTTCATAACTGTAATGTTGCTACTGTTTTGAATCGTCATGTAAGTATCTGATATGCAGGATGGTCTTAGGTGACCCCTGTGAAAGGGTCGTTCAACCGCCAAAGGAGTCGCGACCCACAGGTTGAGAACCGCTGATCTAGAACAAAAAATATGAAGGATTTACAAACATTGAACAGCACCCTCAGTTAACATCACCACATTGATAGACCTGAAACACCACGTCCGGTCATAGCAGAACACGCATCCCTTTAAGTTCCATCTTGGAGCATCCTCCAGGTCGACCATGTGCTAGGCCTAAGTCTCAACTGGGATCCCACAACATACACCGAGTTGGCCACATTCACTGGCTGCATTTGGCACAGATTCTCCCTTCGGCTCTGAGATTGCCCCCGATTCGCAGAGCTGGTTCTTCCAAGACAATGTGTGTCAGAGCGTCCCTCAGGGTCTGGGTGATAAGAACTCATCCTTATGGCAAATAGAGCAGAGTGGATGTAGCTAATGAGAGCCGCGATGCCACACTTGAGTCCACAAAGCATACGCCCAGGGAATATTGAGTGAAGTTGGAATCCCCGGGGGCCCCAACGCGCACCTCTGGAGGAAAGCAAGAATAGATGCGATGCCGAGAGATGTAACACGTGACCCAAGGGACCCACTCGTGAAACAGGCCCACAAGCCCATGGACTATACCTATGAACTCAGCAGCCGGTTGACAGCCCAGTCATTTATGCTGCTGTCCAATTCAATCAAAATGGGCAGGTTAGTGATGCCAAATGTGCCTTTCAAGGAACTCGAAGAAGTATGAGATGTTTATCTCTATGAGCATCCGGAGATTCTATTCTGAAGGAAGCAGACAGACTTCTAGTACAAATAAAATGCGGCAGGAACAGTAGTTTTTGTTGTAATTATTAGCTCTTAGCTCTCCTCTCTCCAAAGGGCTCAGCCTGTTTTAAGTTCATGGTGACTCATCTGCGATGAGCAGGGAAGAAAATGCTGGCAAAAAATTAAATACCTGAGTGCATACTGAAACATGGATGTCTTTTTCATATTTAATATTGTGTATTTGACTTCTTGTGAGTAGCCATCCACACAGGTTATACTGATTCATTTTAGGTGCCTAGGTGTCTGGTATAGAAAACCTTGAGGAGAGATGTATGTGTGAGGCAATTTAAGAGGAGTCTGTAAGACTCTAACTCACACATATAGACCATTTGGAAAACTCTTGAAGAAAGGGAAGTTACTTTTCTTGATGAAGGGATGAGCCAAGGAAACACAGTAAGGAGATGCCAAAGTGGGCAAGGACGGAATGTGGACCGTTAATTTATTGGATGTATTTAACAGAGGGAAGCACATTTCAAAATAGAGACAAGAAGGAGAAAGTGGGGAGGAGGCAAACTGTAAAGGAAAAAAAATTATTTCGATACTGATTCTCTGTCGTACACACATTTTGAACGGATTGTAAAAAGCGAGTCAAGTGCAATTAGATTACAAAGAGCACACAATCCCCTAAGTACAGCTGGCTTGGAAGATGGTGTTTCCCATAGTCCGTGAGAGCTAGTGTCTTTGTGGGCAGTGTGGGGCCTTTTCCGTGACGTGGTCATGTGACTTGCTAGGCTTCGGCCATGGCCCGCAAGTACGCACTACAGTTAGTGGCTTGATTGTTAATTTCAGCCTGGCCAGGGACAGCTGGGTTCATGGTGGACTGACTACATTTTTAGGAGAAAACTGGTTACTTCCAGCTCAGCACTGATTTCATCGGCTAACAAAGGCAGTAGGATGTCTCTGAACCCAGAACAAAATAGTAACAGAATCACCTCCTTGCAGGTTTTGTGAAATGCCCCCTCCAATGGGAGAAAAACGGTTTCTAATTATACACTAATGCACTAGCCCGCTCATTAATAATTCTAATGGTCAACAGCTAATAGGTTCCCGTAGCGTTCCCATCACTCGAATGACTTACCGGGCTGCATGGCAAGTTTATTATTTTATTTCAAGACTAGAGGCCTGATGCACGAAAATCGGGCAAGGGGCTCGGCCCGCGCAGCCCCCAGCTTCGTTCGGAAGGTCGTCCGGATGTTCGTTCTGCTGTTTGGCCTAATTAGCATATTAGCTCTTTATTATATAGGAGGATAGCATTGGATTGGATTTCCCTGGGCCGATATGGACAAGCTTGATAGCAATTTTTGTGGTTGTACGGGATGGGCACGTGGCAGCATTTCTGAAATGTGTCGGCATTTCAGATAAAAAGTAGCTGGGAAAGATGGTTCAGCATCTCCAGGCTCTCAGAACACAGCTCTCACGTGACCAACTTCAGAGTCACAGTTAACCTTGACGAGGAGCTTTCACAACTGAACTGTCTCATCCTTGTTATGAACCTGTGAGTTCAGTGTTATTATTTCCCTACTTCACATATTAAGGGTCAAAGCAGTTAAATGATTTGCTTATATTACACATAAGAGACAGACTAGATTTCGACTCAGATTTGTACTTTAAAATATATATATATATATATATTATTGATTTTAGAGACGTAGGGAGAGGGAGAGAGAGAGAGAAACATCAGTGATGAGAGAGAATCATTGATCGGCTGCCTCCTGCACGCCCCCCACTAGGGATCGAGCCCACAGCCTGGCCATGTGCCCTGACCAGGACTCGAACCATGACCTCCTGGTTCATAGGTCAACGATCAACCACTGAGCCACACTGGCCAGGCTCAACTTAGATTTAAATTTAAACTGTGGTGTCTCTGTGGGGCCACAGATGTGAATAATACAGACATGTGGACAGGACAGAGTGCTGTGCACAAGCCAAGAAGCACTTGTCCCTCAGACCACGCAAGAGGAGAATAATAACAGTAAGCCTGAGAACAGCTCAACCAGTTTGGCTCACTGGATAGTGTCACCCTGCGGACTGAAGGGTCCTGGCTTCATTTCCGGTCAAGGACACATGCCCAGGGTGTGGGCTCGATCCCCAGTCGGGGGGGGGGGGGGGGTGTAAGAGGCAGCTGATAAATGATTCTCTCTCATCATTGCTGTCTCTGTCTCTCTCTCTCCCTCTCCCTTCCTCTCTAAAATCAATAAAAATATTTTTTTAAAAAAAGACTGAGAATAGCATGCTGATCCTACCGTCTTATGAAGGGACACTTAGAAATGTTTTAATTTTTCTAAGGAAATTTAGACAGAAGATTAAGGACACATCTTCAAAATAAAGTTGCATCATGAATATGCTTACAAACCACAATCTATCCTCAAGCTTGGAGACTCTTGAAAGCTATATCCGTGTAAGCATCAAAGTAAATTCTTGCCCTGGTCGGTGTGGCTCGGTTGGTTGAGCATCGTCCCATGCACCGAAAAGTCACCGGTTCAATTCCTGGTCAGGGCACTTGCCCAGGGTACAGGTGAGGCAACCGATCCATGTCTCTCCCTTCCATGGATGTTTCTCTCTCTTTCACTCTCAATTCCTCTCTCTCTTAAAAAAAAATAAACATAAAAACATGTTTTAAAAAATAGAAAATTAAAATTTTTTTAAAAGCCAATTCTTCCCTAGGACTATGAAAGGGGAACAGAGAGATTTCAGGTGCCACCCAAAGATTTTTAAAATCCAGCCATTTCAAAGGACCAGGCGCTGTGCCCACCCCAGCCCAGCTACTTGGGGCATCCTTATTGGAACTAACAGCAATGGCATGAAGTACGAAGCACAGAAAGATCCGTTCAGAAGAGGAAGTTACTGTACAAAAGAATTTTCACCAACACTGCCCGAAAAAAATTACCTTCTCTGCTTGACGAAGCTGATGGAGATCAAAAGATTCACTAAATTAGCACAATTCCTGGAAAATGCCTTAAGAGAGACAATAGATGAGGGGGGGAGAGAAATTTAAATGGGGCCTGGGTTATGCCAAATAGAGATTGTCTAATTAAACAAAGAAATAAGACGGAATGAACATGCAGGGACTTCTCCTCACACAGCAGGAAAAGCAAGCCTCACAATCGAAGTGGGAAGTTTGTGGTAATTTTTAAAGGAGAAAAATAAAAAGAAGACAGAAGATTGGTTGACAGCTGATGTATTTGCATAGAGAATGAGACTCCTCAACACGGAGCATAAAACCTATGGCCATGGCTTCTGAGGGCGTCAGTGTGTGACTTGGCTCCAAAGACAGGTAACAAGTCCACCAGGCCCGGATGGTGTGGCTCAGTGGTTGAGCGTCGACCTAGGAACCAGGAGGTCACAGTTCTACTCCCGGTCAGGGCACATGCCCGGGTTGTGGATTCCATCCCCAGTGTGGGGCGTGCAGGAGGCAGCAGATCAGTGATTCTCTCTCATCATTGATGTTTCTCTTCCTCTCCCTCTCCGAAGTCAATAATATATATGAAAAGTCAATCAGGTGGGACTGCTAGTTGCCCACCAAGATCTGTCCCCTGCTCCACCGGGCTTAGGAACACAGTCCATGTCCTGGCCTCGTTTGCCCTGAGATGTGGTCCCATGACTGACGTGTGCACAGAGGCATGTGGGGAGAAGTGATGCGTACCTGGGCTGAGTCACTGCCTCCTGTGCCTCCTGCCAGCTGGCACGCAGCCCGGGTTGTGACCAGGTCACCACCTGCCCGTGCGCCCTGGGAGGACCCTGAGTGCCTAAGTGACCCTGGGACAGGGAGGTGTTCCCTAACCGGGTCACTAATTCACCAGCCGAATGGCTTCTATGTCTCCGCCACCGTCTGTTTGTGCCTGTACCTTTGCTCTCCCCGAGCTGTGTGCCAATCAACCAGAGGTTGGTTCGGAACTACTGACTGAGAAACGGCTGAGCTCCCAGCCTGGTTTTAGGCGCTGGACACCCAGTGCTAAGTCGGACACATGCATCAGTGACTCACTCCGGTGCAGCCAGCGCCGGATCCTGGAGCCATGCACCAGGCAACCTGGGAAAACCACAACGGGTCGTCTCGTGCCGCTTGGAAGGGAGGAAGGAGGAACCGGCGTAGCATCGGCGGTTGGACTGTGCCCGAGAGCAGGCGTCCTCTGGGGAAGAGGAGGGAAGGAGGGGGCATTCGTGGGGCGATCGGGAAGAGCAGCGTGCCGCCCCCCACAGGTGAGCAGCACTGCGGACCTGACAGGGACAGGGACAGATGGCCGAGTCACCTGCTCGCTCATGGCTCTCACTCCGTCCGCGTCCTAGGCTGCTGCTCTCAGCTTTCCGATCTGGAGAAATTAATTCACTTTCCCCTTCCCCCGCACTAGAGTGTGTAGCACTTTCTCTTCAAAGGGCCCTCGTGGCACTTCCAGGCTATTCCTGCCAACTTCCTGCACCGTCACCTACCCAGGAATCCTCAGGAGCTGCCCCGGCTCCAATCCCCGCCTTCCTCAATACCACCAGTCTGTCTGGCTGACCTTCTAGAACCTTCTCCTTGCCCTCCTGTTGTGTGGACCAACAACATCTGGCTTGAAGGATGAAGGATAATAAAGCTCAAGACAAGGAGAATTGAAAAAACAGAGAAGGGAAGGGATGAGGAAAAGGGTGGAAAGTAGAAGGTGGTCCTTACCCCCAACTGCCCACAGGACCTCTTCAGGCCTCGTGTTCATAAAAGAAAAAAAAGTTGTGCAGTGTCTTCTCTGAGCATCCTGACAACCCTCACAAAACAAACAGGTTATTCTACCACAGCGAAAAAACCAATTGCTGTTTATGAATTGAGCATTATGATAACCACAATCTCTAGATTTCCGATATGGCCAAACTCATTTTGTAAAACTACCAAACTAAATCACAAATGAAATGAGCTAAGAAATGGGCAAGTTCTTGGAGTACGTGTTTCCAGAGCCTAAACAAACACAATAGTTTTAAGATTCGGAATCATTTAGCGGGAGTCAGTGTAGAATATGAAATTAGCAATAATTGCCACTCTTAGAGTCAGAAGAATAATCCTTGTAGCCAGAAAGGATATATAAAATTAATACTAATAATTACAGAGCAATTACTTAATTATCTGACTTATCAAGAGAATACAATCAGATGCTCTTAAATAGAATTGAGCCTCATATTACTTTACTCTTATGTGTCAGTCAAACGGGGTTTTGGGGAACAAAGAAACCCTGTTAAGTTGGTGCTTTATGCAGGATGATGCTTAGTTGGAACAATTATCTGCTCTAATTAATTTAATTTATTCTGCCATGCCCTGGGTTCAGCAAGGGGCATAACTTGCAAAATATTGGGGCACATTATTCAAGGAGGCAAATGTTAACGAAACTGCTGGGACCCTCTCATAAACTTGAAAGCAAGCATGCCAATAAGGAGAGGCATGATAGGCTGTTGGACAAAATGCCACGTGTTGGGGAACGTCTCAAGTCTTTTAAAAACAGTTTTTACCTAATGATTGAAGATCCTCTCTAGAGAGCATTAAGCATATGCAGATAGAAAAGTAACAATTATTTAACTCCATGTGTCTGGCTCTCTTTTTTGTAATATTTTTATTGATTTCAGAGAGGAAGGGACGGGGTGGGAGAGATAGAAACATCAATGATGAGAGAGAATCATGGATCGTTTGCCTCCTACATGCCCCACGCTGGGGATCGAGCCCGAAACCCGGGCCTGTGCCCTGACTGGGAATCGAACTGTGACCTCTTGGTTCATAGGTCAACACTCAGCCACTGAGCCACACCGGCCAGGCTCTGGTCCTCTTGAAGACCTGTGCCAGCGAGGAGCATTAACAACTTCCACTGTCTGGATCAGGGATTTCAGACCGGCAAGGGCCTAAGAGTTCACCTTCGGGTAAATCAAATATTTAAATGAGCTTTGCTGGAATTGCCTCCCTCACTCCTGCCAGAGCTTCCACGGGTAGCCATAAACTGGAGCATTATCCAGAGCAGGCCAGATAAGACAGCCTGACGTCCCCCCAACTCCAGGGACTCACTAGGCACTCCCAGCGTGTGCAGCTTGTCCTTAGGAAAGAGAGGTAACTTATTCCTGATGTCTCCAGTGACAGCGTAATTTATTGTCCGCATCGGGCACTTTTGAGAAGGAAAAGGGATGCTATTAATAATGACTGCAGGAAGAAAAAAGGAAGACAAATACAATGCTGGCCCCACAAACTGGGACATACTGTCATCACACTACTCATGGCTTTTTTAATTGAATGTATTGGGGTGACATTGGTTCATCAAATTATATCGGTTTCAGGCGGACAATCCCACAACACATCATCTGTATTTTGTACTGTGCATTCACCACCCTCTAGTCAAGGCTCCTTCCATCACCATTTAACCCACGGTACCCTCCTCTACCTCCCCTACACCTCTGGATTATGGTGCATTTCGTCTTTTTCCACTTTTGAGCTCCATCAATTCAGTTTCACGTTTCTCCATCCAGACAGGGATTTAGTTATGGCCGTGAGTCAACAAAATGACGTCTCAGTGGCAGCTAACGATAGAGCCACGAGACACAGAGGAAATGTCCTCGCAGGTCACACGAGCCTTCGAATGGCCCTGGTGTCACGTGGCCTCTAAGTCATCGCTTGGGGAGGATTTGTGTTTCTTGAGAGGCTACTTGGAAAACACCTAAGAATTGTTGTGCTTATCGAATGTGTTAGTGGTGACACAGACTTTCCTACCTGGTGACAAGTAACTCGCATTCTTATTTTCCCATAGGACTGTCTAGATTGACTAATTGGGAGAATTTGGAGAACTTTTTGATCATGGTTCTACAGAATCAATAGGCAACTTCCACTCATTCATTCTCACATTGATTCTCATTCATTCTTTCTCACATTGATATTCATTCATTCTCACATTGATATTCATTCATTCTCACATTGATATAAATATATATTTATGTATTTAAAAACATTTTTATTGATTTCAGAGAGGAAGGGAGAGGGAGAGAGAGATAAAATCATAAATGAGAGAAAATCATTGATTGGCTGCCTTCTGCATGCCCCTCACTGGGGATTGAGCCTGCAATCCGAGCATGTGCCCTGACCGGGAATTGAACCATGACCACTTGGTTCATAGGTCAACGCTCAACCACTGAGCCATGTCGTCAGAGCACATAGATATATTTGTAAAAAAATATTTATCAAAATTGAGGGTCAGTGCTTTTTTTTATTCATGGAAATAATATAAATTCATTCATTTATTTATACATCCTGCTTGTTTGAATGTCTGTGTGCCAAACACTGTGCTAGGTACTGGAGGACATATCAGTTAAATGGGACAGACACTTAGCACTTGCAAAAACAGATAAATTAAGCCATCAAAAATGGAGATCAGTGGTGTGAAGAAATTATAAATATATGAGATGCTGAGTTGAGAAGTAACAGAAAGGCTTGTCTTATTGTTTGTGTATTGTACAAATACGTGTGGTCTGCTGTGTGCCCCACACTGCTGGGCACTGACATCGCAGTGGTTACAAAAGGGCCATGATTGCTGCCTCCTGGGGTGTTCAGCCCACTGGGGGGACAGACAACAAAGTCACTGAGCACAGGTTTCCTTTCCAATCGCAATAAACAACATCAAAGACTATCAGGGTTAAGCAACATGGCGGGGTCAGCTCTCCATGGCCCCCAGGCTCAATGCTGCCCACTCTTTGTCGGCTTTTGTCAATAAAGTTTTATTGGAACACTCCCACTCCCAATCATCTGTGGTCCGTCCACCATGAAACTGCAGTTACATAGTTGCCACAGAGACCTATGGCCCGTGAAACTTGAAATGCGCGCTGCCTTGGCCCTTTAGTGGAAAAGGGCGCTGAGCCTGCTGCAGGGAATAATGACTGATGACAGATGGCGAGGGCGTCTTTGCAGATATGACATTTAACCAGAGGCCAGAACAGGGGTGGGCAAACTTTTTGACTCGAGGGCCACAATGGGTTCTTAAACTGGACCGGAGGGCCGGAACAAAAGCATGGATGGAGTGTTTGTGTGAACTAATATAAATTCAAAGTAAACATCATTACATAAAAGGGTACGGTCTTTTTTTTTTTAGTTTTATTCATTTCAAACGGGCCGGATCCGGCCTGCGGGCCGTAGTTTGCCCACAGCTGGGCAAGAAGTTGAAGGAACTAGTCATAGGAATCAGTGGACGAAGAGCCTCCCTGTCAGAGGAAATTGCAGCCGGGGCGCGAGGGTGCGGGCGGGGGGGGGGGGCGGGGGGGGGCGCAAAGAGGCCAAGTTGCGGAAAGGAGACCTGGGGGGGTTCCGTGCGATGCAGAAGAGAGGGGCCATGGAGGGCCAGGCTGAAGGGCTGGGCAGGGGCCAAGTTCAGGAGGCGCTGGCGTTTGTGAGAAGAAGATTAGATTACGATGTAAAAGCAGTGAGGGACTGGCAGGGAATTGTATCAGGGAGTTAACGTGATTTGTTGGGAATTTTAAAAGATTGTTCTGGCTGCTGATCAGGGATGCGATTCCAGTGGAACTGGATGCTGGGAACTCGCTGGGAAGCGCTGCCTGTTGTCCGGGAAGGGCAGCGTGCTGCCCCCCCCCCCCCCCCAACCACACACACACAGGTGAGCAGCACTTGCAAAAACAGATAAATTCAGCCTATATGATTTTATGAACAGATACATTTTCCCTCCATATTTACCACCCTGGCGGCGTGGCCTATCCAGCGGCAGGGGGATTGGGAAAAGCCGCTATGTGAGCAGGCTGGAGCTCAGGGTCTCTCTGCCCGCCCTTTCTCAATCAGGAATGTGGATCTAAAGGGTGTCCCAAAATTCACGCAAGAAGTAATTTTGATAGAAAACACAGGTTTGTAATTAAAAATCGTAAATGTTTTATTGATTCATAAAGGATACAGTATAGGGTTATGTATGGAATAGCACATCGGGTCAATGGCCTCCACGGCTTTGCTGGCACAGACGCAAAGCCGTGGTCTTCATTGGCCTTCATGGTCCCTGTTCCTGGGCCATCATTGGTACTTGGTAATGCTTATCAAATTGAAGGGATTGATTCAGGGCAACAGATATTAGAATCTGATTCAATAAACCAAGTAAAATTAGCCTTTTATTTGTTGTTGTTGTTGTTGTTAATGCTCACGCAAAATTCAAATCTTGCGTGAATTTTGGGACACCCTTTAAGACTGATGGGAATGTTCGGCTCAGAGTTTCTTCACTGCTTGAGAGAGACACCCAGGGCCTGAGGGCTAGGTAGGTTCTGAGTCCCAGATGAGCCACCTTGTTGGATGGTTAATCTTCATCCAGACAATTCAGTGTGATTGTCTCGGAGCCTGAAATGGAGAGAATTGGAGAAGCGTGACTCCCCACTGCGTGACTCTCCCGACTCGCACTGGGGTCCCCCAGAATGAGGGGGCCAGCAGACTGCACAAGCAGAACAAGGCGAGAAGACACGGTGGGGACACGCTTGAGTTGGCCACTGCTGTGGGCACCGGTGCTCAATCTGTCCAGGGCCCTCTGAGGAGTGTTTAAATGGGTCTCAGAAATCTTCACCTGGGTGCAGAATATAGTGGCATGTTCTGGCTCCTATACCCCAAGAGTTTCTTCATGGGTTGTCCTGAGTAATGCATGCGTGGCCTTAACATGGCTTTCTAGAAGCTTCAGCCCAGAAATGTAGGCAAAGTTGAGTTACCTGGGGAGCAAAGGGGAGGACTGTCAAGCTGTTTGCTCCAGCAAGAGCTCAAATAAAACTTGGGTCTAAATCGTATAAGAGGCACAAAGGTGTCCAATAACAACCTTTTACGAACTATGCACCACTTTCATGCACCCCTTCCCTTTGACCTTCATAGAGCCCTGTGAGACCCCAGCTGGTGTGGCTCAGTGGACAGAGCTTTGGTCTGGAGACTGAAGGGTCCCAGTTTCGTTTCCAGTCAAGGGCATGGGCTCAGTTTGTGGGCTCAATCCCCAGTTGGGGGCGTGCAGGAGGCAACCCATCAATGATTCTCTCTCATCATTGATGTTTCTATCTCTCTCTCCCTCTCCCTTCCTCTCTGAAATCAACAAAAATATATTTAACAAAACAGACCAAAAAAAAAAAAAAAAAAGACCTGTGAGGTGTTTATGGAATTCTTCAACAAGACTTAGCCTTCCCATTTTGTAGATGAGCAAACTGAGTCTCGGAGGCACAGAGGAAACAGGGCGGGACTAGGATGCACATCTTATCTCTCAACCAGTGCTCTTTGTATTGCACCTGCTACCTCTCCCCCATGACTGAGCGACAGGCCAAGGCACAGAGACATCAATGCTTCTGAGTATGAATGCGCAGTAAGGAGGAAGCTGATTGGCCTGAGGGAAGCCAGGTACGAAGGCCTCCTGATGAAGGCATCTTGTTGGAATGATCCGGTGTTTGGTAAATAAGTCCTTCATCCAGTGGTTCTCAACCTTCTGGCCCTTTAAATACAGTTCCTCATGTTGTGACCCAACCATAAAATTATTGTCGTTGCTACTTCATAACTGTAACGTTGCTACTGTGATGAATCGTCATGTAAATATCTGATCTGCAGGATGGTCTTAGACGACGCCTGTGAAAGGGTCGTTTGCCCGCCAAAGGGGTCGCGACCCACAGGTTGAGAACCGCTGCCTTAATCACACACTCTGGGACTTCTGATGTTTACAGTAATGCCATCTCTCAACTTCCCCCCTTCCCGGCCTGGGTCATCCCAGGTTCTCTGGTTGCCTGGCCTGTGCTACCCTCAGTTTCTCATTACATGCCAATCCCCCAGTTTCGCCAGAGCTTCCTTGAGCTAGAATGCAGGCGTCCCACCATGTGCTGGAACATGCTGATTGCTACTTATTATTGCTGAAAAACAGGATTAAAGCACATGTGTGACTGAGCTCCCCCGGGCAGAAGTTGTCACTGTTTGGGGCCTTGGCCTGTCTTGTGTGCTTAAATCTACAACTTGATTAAAAGTCCAGTTGTAGCCCTAGCTGGTGTGGCTCCGTGGATAGAGCCTCATCCTGTAGACTGAAGGGTCCCAGGTTTGATTCCGGTCAAGGGCCCATGCCTGGGTTGTGGGCTCCATCCCCAGTGGGGACGTGCAGGAGGCAGCCGATCAGTGTTTCATTCTCATCATGGATGTTTCTCTCTCTCCCCCTCTCCCTTCCTCTCTGAAATCAATACAACTCTATTAGAGTCCAATGGGAGTGACCCCAGAATCATCACCTGTGTCCCCACTGGACATAGCAACTTTGGGTTTTCTCACCTTCCTTGGCCGTGACTCACCCGGCAACGTGCCCACACGGAGGTGGGGGGATGGGGGAGGTCACACCTGAAGGCTGCAATGATGTGGCCACCTGGCCCTCCCAGGCAAGAAAACAAACTTTGCTGCATGGAGTAAAACCAGCTTTATTATTCAAGGACAGTCTAGAGTCCATAAAAAGTTGCACAAAATAAAAGTAAATCACCAGGAAAGGCCATTCCTTGAACTGTCATCAAAACTTAGACATGAGACTCCTGGCCGAGTGGCTCAGTTTGTTAGAGTGTCATCCCATATACGAGAGGTGGGTTCAATCAGTCTCTCTCTCTCTCTCTTTCTCTCTCTCTTCCTCTCTCTAAAATCAGTTTTAAAAAAAACACCAAAGCACAATTCAGGCATGAGAGATCTCACTTTGGATTCCCATTCCCTGTCTGTTAAATCACCTGCCTCTACTGTTATTGCAAATTCAAGCTAGACATTAATGCATAAGATCCTCATTTAAAACACTCTGGCCCAGCCAGCATGGCTCCGTGGTTGAGCGTCAACCTATGAACCAGGAGGTTACGGTTCGATTCCCGGTCAGGGCACATGCCCGGGTGGCAGGCTGGATCCGCAGTAGGGGGCGTGCAGGAGGCAGCTGATCAGTGATTCTCATCATTGATGTTTCTGGCTCTCATTACCTCTCCCTTCCTCTCTGACATCAATAAAACATAAAAATAAAATAAATATAACACTCTGATTGGCAATATTAACCTGCCTTGTGGGAAAATAGCACAATAGATTGTCAGTCAGCTCTCCTGCTGGAATAAGCCTTTTACCCTCTTGAGCCCAGAGGTGCTTCTGTGTAGAAGGGGGATACAGCACTGGGTGAGCAGGGCCAAGCGCATAGTAGGTGGTCAGTAAACGCCAACTTACAGTTAATGGCCGCAGCATTATAATCAAAAAAGCAAGTAGCCTGTCCTGTGACCCACAAAATGTCCCCAAATAAACATCCTTTGGTCCAGACGATGCTGTGTCAGCCAGGACTTTGCTGAACAGACACTCTCCCGGGCGACAACCACATAGAAGTCAGCCTCTCTCCCTCCCAGCGCACCTTCTAATTATCTCCGCCGCGTTCCGCATCCAGCCCCTCCGCCACCAAATCCTCCATTATCCTGACAGCCAACAAACTAGACCTATTAGAACTCGGCACAACTGGTGCCTAAGGCAGGAACTTCGCGAGGCCACAAATCGTGTTGGTATTAAAAGTCGGTGCATAAGAACTGCCCTCAGCTTTCGCGCTAAATTGCTAGTTGGAAGACATTCATTGCGGTCTATTGTATTTCCACTCTATTCTGCTTTAATAGACTTCGTGCCGGAGTGTATGAGAAGAGTTTTCAAGCCCGAGGTAGCGCACGGCCAACTTTTTTTCCCCTTTCGTATATTCTCCCATCTTTTGTGTGTCGCCTTATATTGTTTTTGTGGCTTCACGTACATAAAGGACCAACTCCTCAGCTGTTTGGTGGGGGTGCAGACCGGCCTCACTATTAAACATTGGAGCAATCAGGCTAAAGAATCTGAGGTGTATTTTTGCTGCCACTTGCATGAGACTCGTTTTTAAACCAATGGAATATATCCCCTGGGAGTGTAATAGCGCTTTCTGTGCCCTCGGTTGGGTTTTTTTCCCTCTGTGTTGCCCGCCTATGACCGCTCTGTAGTTAGAGGGGGAAGTAGAAGGGTCCACCCAGCATCTTCCCCTCCAAGTGCCATGATGCTTTGATCCCGGGTTGATGGATGGGCTGAGATGCTGACTCACCTGGCCTTGCCCATCCCATTGTTCACGTCCCAGATGCCGTGGTGGGAGCCTAGGGATCCCATATTTACCACCCAAACCCTAACCCCCCTGCACCCCCACCTCTGGTTGGGGGCTGAGCCGTAGCGTGTCCACTTCAACATCTTTCTCACATCGTCACCCCTGTCTCTGGTCGAGGCCACCTCTCCCCTAGGTTCACTGCATTCGCCTCCTATGGGCGCTCTGCCTTGATCTCTGTATTCTACTTACTCCACCTGCTGTGTCATCACCAAAGTGGACTTTTCTAGCACAAATCAGATGACAGGGTTCCCTTCATTCAGCCGGTTATAGGGCATCACAATACGTTGAGGTGTGAATAATCATGTTGCTATCATAATATTATTGGCCAAATCAAAGCCAGATTTGGTTTTAGCAAGATCCCTTTCTTGACAATGTAACCCCAATACATATAACAGAAAAAGGCAGCCCTGGCCTGTGTGGGTCAGTGGTTAGAGCGTTGGTCGGTGCACCAAAGGGTCACAGATTCAGTTCCTGGTCAAGGGAACATACCTGGGTTACAGGTTCAATCCCTGGCATGGGTTGGGGTGCATGCAGGAGGCAACCAATCGATGTGTCTGTGTCACATTGATATTCCCCTCTCTCTCTCCATACCCCCCTCTGTTCCACTCTAAGAATCAGTGGGAAAATTATCCTCAGGTGAGGATTGCCCTCCAAAACAAGGAAAAGTAAAGAAAAAAAGCCAGAAAAGACGCTGCTGGAGTCCAGCCCCCTATTCAGCAACCCTGAGCCCCCCGGCATCTCTGAATCCCCAGGATTATAGAAAAGCATGAGCACTCCGCGTGCTATAGGGCATTTCCTTCTTAATTCTCAGAAACGCAACAACTGAAGAGAGACAACAGGAACTAACGCATTAAATGGCAGCGAAACAGAAGGTTGTTTGAGTCTCAATTCCATTGAGGTCACTAGACTATGTTTGGAAAGACCAACATGATTTGGAATTTAACAAAAAAAAAAAGGAGAAATGGGGAAAGAAAGTACTAAAGCAAAGAAGAAGCAAGCAAGCAGCTCTGAACTGCTCAACAGCCTCTGTTTGTTTTTTTAATATATTTTTATTGATTTCAGAGAGGAAGGGACAGGGAGAGAGAGATAGAAACATCAATGATGAGAGAGAAGCACCGATCAGCTGCCTCCTGCACACCCCCTATTGGGGATCAAACCTGCAACCGAGGCAGGTGCCCTTGACTGGAATTGAACCCGGGACCCTTCAGTCCACAGGCTGACGCTCTATCCACTGAGCCAAACCAGCCAGGGCAGCAGTCTCTGGTTTGAACGACTTTGGCTGTCACTCTGGGCCCAAGTGCCCCTGAGTTCCCATGCCGACCCCTACCGTGTCTGTAGGTGGCTGACAGCCGAGGGCAGGGTAGCAGCTCTTTGCAAACCTCTTCAGAGCAAAAGGGGAAACACGGTTTCACATAACTTCCCGTTTCTAACAGAGCTATGGGTCTTCCCCCTGCCCTGTGTTTTTGTTTTTCTGCTCATTCTCATGGAGAAAAAAAACACAAAACAATTTGGAGATTGTTAGGCAAGGAAAATAACTTAATTAGAAGCAGGGAATACTCAGAAACTTCCATGGGGCTAAATGCGCATTTCCTCTTTCTCTCTCCACCCTGTATTGGGGGAGTTTGTACATATCCTGTGGATTTTGTGAGTAGCGGGTGAAAAAGATAACACAGGGACAGCCTTTGCTTCGTGCGTTTTATGCTCATTTTCTTAGAAGTCGGATGCCCTGGAAGAGGTTTAACTCCAGGGCTCTTGTGTGAAGAAGGCTCTTTGGGTTGAAGACTTTTCGGATGTGGCTAAGGCTTCTTGGTTGACCCTTGACCTGACCTTTAGCTGGAAGGTACGTGGGCCCACTCATCTCTGTGACCCCTGCCCCCGTCATCACAGCTCCGGGTACAAAGTGGCCACTCAGAAAGTCGACTGAGTCCGTGCGGGTTGGACGTCACAACCCCCAACTCCCATCTGCCATCTGCAAAGACAATAACAAGAGCCCAGAGCCAAGATAATCGTGTCGTTTGTAATTTCTGAGAGCCCTTGGAAAGTAGTTCCAGAAAGATGGCCCGGGACTCCCTGAAAGAATAAGAACCAGTGTGTACAGTGTTAACCTCTGACCTTTTCAATGCAAACGCTCTCCTCTGTTACGTACATGTAGATTCCCGACCAATGGAAAATGTTATGTTTCCCACGAGAAGGCCAAAACAACCGGCCAGTTTCATACAATGAAACAGTCTACTGGCAACAGCCAGGGGTGGGAAGATTCTAGGTGGGTCTAGAACAGTGGTTCTCAACCTTCTGGCCCTTTAAATACAGTTCTTCATGTTGTGACCCAGCCATAAAATTATTTTTATTTTCATTGCTACTTCATAACTGTAATGTTGCTACTGTTATGAATTGTAATGTAAACATCTGATATGCAGGATGGTCTTAGGCAACCCCTGTGAAAGGGTCGTTCAACCACCCAAGGGGTCGCGACCCACAGGTTGAGAACCGCTGCTATATGCACACTTGGAAGGAGTTGGAGAATAATGTGCGTCATCTCACGTGTAATTGTGAGAAGCTGATCGTTTCTATATGCAACTGGTTGGGGAGAAAGACCCTGGGAAAATGCCGCTTACCAGAGGTGACCTGTTCATTGAAGTGTTATTGGAATGAATGATGGTATCCCAGCAGATCTGTGCTCACTCTTTCCTGAATCCCCATTGGAAATCCACCTGAACGTCTTTAGAAAATGACATTGGCCCTAGCTGGTGTGGCTCAGTGGATAGAGCATCAGCCTGTGAACTGAAGGGTCTGAGGTTCAATTCCGGTCAAGGGCACATGTCCGGGTTGCAGGCTCGATCCCCAGTGTGGGGTCTTCAGGAAGCAGCCAATCATTGATTCTCTCTCATCATTGATGTTTCTTTCTCTCTCTCTCTCTCTCTCTCTCTCTCTCTCTCTCTCTCTCTCTCTCTTGCGCTCTGAGATAAATTTTTAAAAAAAATTTTTTAAGAAAATATTAGACCAGAATGGTATTGGAATGTGATTTCTCCCATCAAGTCCTTTTATTTTGCTCTTGTTAACCAAGGAATATAAAAAGAGATCTTAGATCACTCCATCTGCAGATAGAATGTGGAAAGAGGATGGGGAGGAAATATTTAGGGGAGGTGGGATTCACATTTGCCTTTAAAAGAACGGGAAAGAAAACCCGATTTTATTGCTGTGAACCTGGGATTTACCCAGAGCAGATCGGACACCCTGCTGCCGGCTGCCTTAAGCAGCGCGCAGCCAGCGGCAGCTGGAGCGCAACCTGAGGCCGAGCCTCCGATGGGAGAGGAAGAGCCGGAGAAGGGGAGGCGAGCAGGAGAGGGTCAGAGAGGCAGGAAGGGCAGCCCTGGGAGAAGACATGGAAAATTAGAGCAGGAGCTGAGAGCCCTGGGGAGAGTGGGGAAATGACAGCTGAAATTAGAGCAGGAGCTGAGAGAAGAGCAGGCGGGGATGGAGGGACGAGGAGATGGAAGGAGGGGAGAAGCCGCTGAGCCGAGTGGACAGAAAAGAAGCAAAAGCTCCGCGCGCTCAGGGGGCCCGAGACTCACGTGGGTCCCGCAGCCGTGCCCTGCATGGATGCAAACCAATCAGTCGCCCTCCTGAAGTGACGGTGAAGGGTGGCACGGACTGTGCCCCGACAATCAATATTGCCTTTTATGCCTGCTGCACCTTCAAACGCCTCCCGGAGACATTGGTTCGAGTAAGTGTCTCCTCTTTAAACGGCCTTTGATTATTCGCTTTCACGGTGGCTGAGCAGGAGTTGGCACCCTGACTTGGGCGGGTTCAGGCGGTGAGGTTGAGGCTGTGCGGGCCGCGAGGTTGTGCGGGCCAGGAGGTTGTGCTGGGCGCTGTGGCTGGGGGAGGGGGGTGGGGGGCGGGTGATGCTCTGGCAGGAGGCAGTGCTGTTCCCGGGACAACCCCGGGCCGCATGTGGAAGCCGGGGGTTGTGGTTTTCATTCCGGAGCAGCATTCTTAGAAAGCCGACAAGAGCTGCGCTGGCTTGGTGGCTGGCTTGGTGGCTGGCTTGGTGGCTGGCTGGGTGGTTGGCTTGGTGGCTGGCTTGGTGGCTGGCTTGGTGGCTGGCTTGATGGCTGGCTTGGTGGCTGGCTGGGTGGTTGGCTTGATGGCTGGCTTGGTGGCTGGCTGGGTGGCTGGCTGGGTGGCTGGCTGGGTGGTTGGCTGGGTGGCATGGTTTGGGCACCTCAGAAGTGGTATTTTGTGGCCAGCTATACAAGAGGAAAACCTCTGATTCCGATGGGATGCTTTGGGAGACCTAACGGTGGGTTTTTCCAGGCAAGGCCTTTGCAGAACTAGCCAATCAGGGCTCGGGCTTTGCCACTGACGTAGGCTTGTCTGTTGCAGCCGACACCCCCACTGGATCAGAACGGATCCCACCAGGGAGGGTTTGTGTTTGAGGCTGACTGCAGGGGGTGTCAGGCTGGGCTATTTAAACACAGTTGCGGGGTGTTCCTCGCCTCCTAAATGCCAAAACTAGAGCCGAGGTTGCGGGCCTGGAATACATTCTCCATTATATCAGAAATCTGCAGGTTGTGAAAATGGGTTTCTTTGAAGGGAACCCGCCACCCTGTCAGCTTCATGCTTGACTTAAATACTATCTTCCCAGGATCCGGGTGCCAGCCATGATTCTTTCTAGATCTTTCTTTGGTTTGGGCGACGCATTGTACCTTCTCTCGGTGATTTCCAGGATTCAGCTGCTGGAGCACCCCGACTTGGGAAGCCCTCTCATTAGCTGGTCCTAAGGAGCCCGATTCCTGTGCTCCATCCCACCCTGGAGAGTCCCCGGTGGTGCCTCGGATGGGAGAATCCGCATGTCTTCACTTCCAGGGCTGACTCCATGATTATGGATGTACCTGTCATACAACTAACTACTTACTATCTATCTTTCCCCCACTGACTCTTACCTTCTGCCTACAAGTGGAGACATGTCTCCTCAGCCCTAAAATCTCACTCACTCATTCATTCATTCACTCATTCATTCATTCATTCATTCAATGGATGTTTGTTGAATCAGCATCATGTTCTTGGTAGCGTGAGAAACACCATTCCGCTTTTATTCTGTTGACTTTCACTCATTCAGATGTTAATGAACATGAACCACATTGGGGAGGGGGCTTTTCAAAGTGGTGAAGGTAGAATACAGAGCAAATGAAGATAAAGCGCCAGTGATTGCCCAGCTGGTGTTGCTCAGTGGTTAAGCGTTGCCTTATGAACCAGGAGGTCTCGGTTCGATTCCCGGTCAGGGCACATGGCCGGGTTGTGGGCTCATTTCTCAGTAGGGGGCGTGCAGGAGGCAGCTGATCCATGATTCTCTCTCATCATGGATGTTTCCATCCCCTACTCCCTCTCCCTTCCTCTCTGAAATCAATAAAAATATAGATTTAAATAAAAGAAAATAAAAATAAAGGCTCCCCTCATTTCCATGACCTTGTGACAACAGGGACCTCTTTCCACCATTCTTTTCTCCGTTCTCATCTTCCTCCTCTCCACTAGACATTCCCTCCCTCCCAGGGACACCAATCTTCTTCACCCCTTTAAGGAGAACCCCTGTTTACCTCCAGCCAGACCCTCTGCATTCTCACTCTCCATTTCTAACTTCCTGATGGACATTTTTGATCACCTCTTTAGCCAAAATATGCTATTGCTGGCTCAAGCCAGGATTTTTATTTTTCAGAGAGGCAGGAGAAGAGAGAGAGAGAAACATCAGTGATAAGAGAGAATCATTAATCGGCTGCCTCCTGCACACCCCCAACTGGGGATAGAGCCCACAACTCAGGCATGTGCCGTGACCAGGAATCAAACCCCGACTTCCTGGTCCATAGGTTGATGCTTAACGCCAGCTGGGCTCAAACCAAGATATTTTGAGCCATATTCTCACCTTCCTCCCCAAATCAGTTCCTCGTCCCGATTTGTCTATTGTAATTAATAGCATTAGGAGCCCTGCAAGTCTCTAGGTTTGTGAGTTAGATGCTATTGCGATCTTTCCTCTGCCTCTCACCCTCACACCCAATCAGCTCCCTCTGCCATCACAGCCTGTACCCTCAAAGGGTCTCACAGGGTCTGAGAGCTAGCAGACCCTCGGTGCACATGCTAAGCGAATCCTCGCGAGGTATTGAGCCACCCTCTCTGTTGTCTGTGCCACACTGTCATAGGTCCTCGCGAGTCACCCCACTGAGTGCCTTACCGCCAGCCCAGTTCCCTTAGAGCTACAGGATGGGCTCGCGCATTGGCTGACCCTGAAGAGAGGCCATGCCAGTTCGCAAGTGATGGGAAGAGGTGCAGCTAATAGAATGACTAAATGTTCCAGGACTTGGTGTCTGTTCAGATAGCATCCTTCATGGTTTTGCAAAGAGGCAAAAGTGTCAAGTCAGCGCTCCTCTGAAGCCATTTGGAGACATTTGCAACAATGAATGCATGATTAAGTTTATTGTTTAGTAAACAGTCTGCAGACATTAGCCAAGGAAGAGTTATGGCGGCAGTTTACAAATAATTGCAATTGAATTAGGAAGACTGCAATGCAAAAGCCGGGCAAATAACTTGCCAATTCCATAAAGTGTTTTGCAAACAGATTCTGGGAGAAAATAGGATGAGAAAAGCAGGAGAGCCGGAAAGGGATGTTTTCGAGCCGGCTCTGCAGATAGCGAGAGGACGCCTGCGTTTCGCCTCCTGATTGAGTGCTGGGAGCTGTGTTTATTTCTGCTTGGCCTCCGAGACAGAACTTGGCGCAGACTTCAGAGTGGGACCAAGGGGGCGTGGCTTGGCAGTTCACAAATTCGATCAAACAAGCGTGGCAGAATAATTTTAAAATAGAGTACATGTGTTTGGGTCCAGGGGGGTTGTGGTGGGGGACCCTGGCTTATGGAAATGCAACACTCATAGCCCATGATATGTCTTCAGTGCATTGTACTAAAGATATTTATTTTATTAAGCACATTTTATATAACATACTTAATACATTAAATAACATTTATATTTTATTAAGTATTTTTATTAACTATATTACAGAACATATCAATAAAATTTGTACATACACATAATTATGTATATACGTATAATTATATATAAATAAAATTATGTATATGCACATAATTATATATACATAGTTATGTATGTATAATATATGTGTATAGTATAATATATGTGTATATCATATACTATGCATATAAATATGATACTTAAGAATACATAATAATATAATATTTAATAATATACAGCATTTCCATATCAAGGTTATCTGTCCTATGCCAGTGGGGGGAAACATTACAGTGGTTAGGTATGTCCTTTTATTCATTTATTACCACGGATTTTATGAATTGAAGATACAAATGCAGCTATAAACACATTGGAATAATCCTAGAAAGCCAATAAATAAATTCCTGTGCAATGCGTAAATTGTGCACTTACTCAGTAGAACTGTTTAGATAAGGATCCTGCAGCCACTTTAACTCAGTTTTGATGTTTAAAAGAAGAAAGGCACAGCCGAAACCGGTTTGGCTCAGTGGATAGAGCGTCGGCCTGCGGACTGAAGGGTCCCAGGTTCGATTCCGGTCAAGGGCATGTGCCTGGGTTGCGGGCACATCCCCAGTAGGAGATGTGCAGGTGGCAGCTGATCGATGTTTCTCTCTCATTGATGTTTCTCTCTCTCTCTCTCTCTCTCTCTCTTCCTCTCTAAAAAATCAATGAAATATATTTTTTTTTAAAAAAAGAAGAAAGGCACAGAGAGCATTCATAAAAAGTGGGAACATGACGTCGTGAGAGGTTTTCTGAGCAAGGAGTACCCACAGAGTGTTAGTGCTTATAGGTTGGCGTTGTCTCTGCATGGGTGATTTTCCTCTACCAACCACACCCACATCACATGCTGTTGATTTTGTAACTATCCAATGACAGCCTCAGGTTCAAAAATGCACGCGTGGAAGCGTAGGTGATCTTAAAGCAAACTCAAGAGTTTGATCCCACATACCAACTGATGGGACAACTGGTTTACCAGAGGATTCCTGTCTCCTCTGAAACAATCCAGGATCGATCACACGCGAATAAGAATTTGAAGCAGTCAAAAATATGGATTAAGAATTTACATTTCCGCCGAAACCGGTTTGACTCAGTGGATAGAGCGTCAGTCGTTGGGACTGAGAGGTCCCAGGTTCGATTCTGGTCAAGGGCATGTACCTGGGTTGCGGGCACATCCCCAGTGGGAGATGTGCAGGAGGCGGCTGATGGATGATTCTCTCTCATCGATGTTTCTAACTCTCTATCTCTCTCCTTTCCTCTGTGTAAAAAATCAATAAAATATATATAAATATATATATATATATATATATATATATATATATATATATATATAAAGAATTTACATTTCCATCCCTTCTCCACACATTCTGTAATCTACAAAAGATGCACAATTTATGCATTTAGCGTAACACGTTTGAAGTGCCCAGATCTGCATAGTAGCTGAGGTCAGGATCATGGGTCAAGTATATCATAATGGGACACTTCTGTGCACTGAAACCAAATACCGAAACGTGCCTACTTTTTCCAAAGACAAGTTATGTCCATGCAGTGCCTCGCCTCATTTTACACATTCAAAAGTGTCCATTGTCTAACACCATAGCGGTTTGAGGGGAGATAGATCAGACCCAGAGAGGGAGACTCTGGCGTCAACTCAATGCAGCATTTTAGTTGCAAAGTGATTCTGCCTCGGAGGGGTTGGCACACTAGGACGCGTCTGAGTTGGAAACTAAACGGAAAGAACACTAGATGACAAGGAGCCCAGGCGCTCTCTCTCCCCCTTTTGCTCTTTGCTCTCGTGTCCCTGAAAAGAGCCAGCATCGTCTCCTTGCAACTCATGGAGGAGGAAGATGCCTACTTTCAACACTTGTTGATCCCAACAGGGAAGATTGACAAGGAGGAGACAATTATATCTGACATGAATATGGGCACGGACGGGACCGTTGAAATGGAGACCCTTGCTAATGGAAGGAAGTGACCCCCGCCTTTTGACAGATGTCAAGTAGATTGGAGTCCAATGAAGTTAGAACCATTTAATCTGCATCGCAGGAGAAGACAAATTGTATGACTGATAACCTCTTTCTTTTCCTATAATTTTTTTTTACTCCGCGGTATAGAGATAGGGTTCTCCGCTTGCTAATGGGGGCCAGCATTATCCGTCCAGAGTTTCAGTGGCACCAGAGCTTTTGTTAGTTGGTGGCCTCTCCTCTGGGTCAAGGAAGAAAAGAAATAAACGAAAAAGTCGTGAATAAAGAAATGATGGAAATCAATACCAGAATCACGACTCTTTCAATGAGATTTTGACCTCAGTTACAGGAATGCAATTTCTGAGTCTGTCTGAGAGGCATTACTGACTTACTTAATGCATTATATGAAAGTAAGGTAAGGATGAAAAATGCACTTGAATTCCATTTGCCGCCACAGTATAATGGAGACAGAAATGTTTTTTATTCCCAAATAATCTTTTATCCTTTTGAGATGTGTGTATACGCCGGTGTGTGTGTGTGTGTGTGTGTGTGTGTGTGTGTGTGTGTGTGTGTGTGTGTTTCTGAGTAAAAATTATTTTTAAAAATAGTCGCTTTGTTTCTCTAGTATGTGAGTACAGGCAAAGAGGCAAGGGGATGAAGACTTACCTGTGACCTCAGCACCCTTCCTATAATGTCTGTTATTATTTTTCTTGCCTGGAGAGGAAGGTCCTCAAAAAACTGCCCTCCACTCCTTGTGTAGAGCTGTTGAGTCCTATTCAAGGCCAATTCAGTTGGGTAGAACTTGGAAAGTTCCTCCAGTGGTAGACACTTCCTAACACTGCAACGTGCTGAGACTTCTGAGGGTTAACATGGTGGAGCACGGGCAAGCTAAATAGCCATATCTGCGGGTGGATAAAGAGAAATTGAATTTATTTAAGGAAAGGGGATACCCAAAGAGAAGGGCCGCACAGCACCCAGCCAAGGGGACATTGGGCCGATGATGGCAGCCCCCAGGGGCTGGCGTTTCATCCTTATATGCAGTCACTGGTGGGAAGCTTTTGTCAGCACTGGGTTTGGGAGCTGAGTCCATGGACTTGGAATGGGGGTGGAATGCAGGTGTGTAAGCTGGTGTCTTCAGGACAGGTTCAATTTTTTATGTGGTCTGACTGCTGGTGTCCAGCGAATGTCTGTGTTCTCTGGGGGTGGGAAGCTTACAAATGGCCGTGAAGGACTGGATCGCCCTATAGTACTACCGACTCCAAAGTGAACTTGCAATGGAAATCCCACCCACTGGCGACAAGTCGTTTTCTCTTAAGGTTTCAAAGGAGTTGGCAGCCCTGACTGGTTTGGCTCAGTGGATAGAGTGTCGGCCTGCGGACTCAAGGGTGCCAGGTTCGATTCTGGTCAGGGGCATGTACCTTGGTTGCGGGCACATCCCCAGTGGGGAGTGTGCGGGAGGCAGCTGATCGATGTTTCTCTCTCATCGATGTTTCTAACTCTCTATCCCTCTCCCTTCCTCTCTGTAAAAAATCAATAAAATATTTTTAAAAATTAAAAAAAAAGAAGTTGGCAGTGGGATTCAGAGAGAAAGCCCTTGTCACTCCAGAGTGAATGAACTTGGCCTAGTGGAGGCAGAGAGCTGTTGGAAATCCCACACCACAAACCAGGCTGTGGGGCTTTCTAGTCCCCTCTTTCCTATGATAACCAGGTTACAGATGGTGCTCTGTATAGGTCAACATGCATTTCTTGAGTGTCTTCTCTGTGTCAGGCAGGGCACTGGCTCCTGGATGGGCAAAGACAGGGGATTTGACCTCAGGGGGCTTGTAGTCTCAGGGGACATTCTCAGCCATGGCCTCTCAGTGCAGTGTAATGACATAAAGAGTCAGTAAAGCAGGAGAGGGGCGGGGGGGGGGGGCAGCCAGGACAGAATGCCTCCTGACAACGTTCAGATGTTCTCTGCTCAGCGAAGCATCCTTAGGGCGCTCAGCAGTGAGCCACATGGGGGGGACCCAGAAGCTTCCAGGCCACAGGAAGTAGTTTGAGGACAGTCACACAGGAGTGGCCAGGAGTGATGAGTGGTGAGCCCTCCCAGGAAACTCCTAGAGCACTGCTGTCCCACTCTAGGCCTTGCCCACCCTCCCTCTTTACCTATCCATCGTGTCGGGTCAGCCCTCCAGCCTCACCTCTGATACCACTGTGGCCACGGGGTCGCCCATAGGCATCAGAATTACAAAAGCAACCCAATAACATTGCCTGTGGAATTCCAGAAGCCTTCCCAGTTCCAAGAAAATGAAATGTATTGATATCGGTTCATAAAGCTAATAGTTATTAAACATCTCCTCGGTGCCAAGCACTGTGCTAGGGGATAGTGACACATTTTTCCCCAGAAATGTACCCGCCACACATATGATCAAGGCCTAGGAGAATTGATGAGACAGTTGTTCTTGTCTGAGTCAGTGAGCTTGACAGTGACTGTAGTTGGAGCAGGATTGATTCAGTAGACATCGGACATAGTTTGGGTTTGCTCTCCCACCACATCGTATGCTGTAGAATTTCTGGAGGCATTTTTAGAACTTAGGTTAGACTCTTTCTAGAGTGGAAAAAAAGGTACTGTGTGGTTTGTATTTTAGGTATTAACTTATTCCCAAGGTTTATTAAGTACGTATCCTATGCTCAAAATAGCTGTTAGAAGTTAGGGGGCTCTGCCCAGCCAGCGTGGCTCAGTGGTTGAGCGTCGACCTATGACCCAGGAGGTCACTGTTCGATTCCCGGTCAGGGCACATGCCCAGGTTGCAGGCTCGATCCCCAGTAGGGGGCGTGCAGGAGGCAGCCGGTCCATGATTCTCTCTCATCATTGATGTTTCTATTTCTCCCTTTCCTTCTTCTCTGAAATCAATTAAAATATATATATTTTTTTTAAAAAAAAATAAGTTAGGGTGCTCTAGTGGGAAGATATTTTTGGAACCTGTATTTGCTGGCTGTTGTAGTGTCTGTAAATGAAAGGTCAAACCTTTGCTTGAAAATATTTTGGTCGATTCAGTGAATGAAAAAGGAATTGCAAGAAGCCACATCTGTATGTGTTACTGGTTGACTCGGGATGCCCAGGGCAGACCCTGGGTCCTTGGAGATACGTAACCTGTAGACCCTCTCATCTCCTAATTTCTGGTTCGTCCACTGCAAACCGAGATTGTATCATGATGAAGGCGCTGTTCTGATCATGAGATAATGAATATAATGTGTTTTGTAAATTCTAAAGTGGCATAATGTTATTAATATTCATATATAGACATCTCCACAATTACAGCTTCTTCCCAATATTCCAATATAAAATAATACATTTGTATATACTCTTAAATTGCCAGCATCTTTCCCAAATTCCTAGTGCAGATCATTTGTGAATGAGGACAGTTGCAAAAATGCCTGAAGATGGGTGATATGTTGGAGCCTGCTCTGTTTAAAGTAGAATCATGTCTTTGTTATTCATATACCCACATGATGACAGTCCATGATCAGGGAAACATGAGTATGTGCTGAGGACCTCACAGGATCTCACTTTGCCTTCTCGTCCAAAGTCCAGGGTCAAGGGCATGACTGAGCCCAGCCGGTGTGGCTCAGTGTTTGAGCATCAACCTATGAACCAGGAGGTCACAGTTCGATTCCCAATCAGGGCACATGCCGGGTTGCGGGCTCCATCCCCAGTAGAGGGCCTGCAGGAGGCGGCCAATCAATGATCCTCTCTCATCATGGATGTTTCTCTCTCTCCCTCTCCCTTCCTCTCTGAAATCAATAAAAATATATATCTTTTTTAAAAGAAGCATTAATGATGATGAAGGGAGAGTGTTGAAGTTACCAACCAACCTAGAAGTAAACCGTGGTGCTTCCCATAAAACATTTCTGTTTCTGAGGGTTCTTCCAACTCACAGCAACTTGAAGTAACTTCCCCAAAGTTAACCCCCGTGGTGCTTGCCTGCGGGCAGGTAGATGTGGGTCCACGGCCCCCCTAGGATAGGCTGCTCCAGATGGTCCAGAAATGACCGAATTTGGATGCAGCAGACACTTCCCTAGGAAGCAGAACTCACCCTGGAGCCCCCCACGTACAAATTATAGCCACCATTTAAACCATCATCACAGTATTTGAGGTTGGTAAAACATATTGCTTGAGCTATAAAACATTCTAAACTAGCATTCCAAATGTCTCGCCTCCAGCAAGCACTTAAATTAAAGTTTCAGACAGCTGGCGCTGGAATCATAATAACAGTTTTACACAAAGGGATTGGCTAAACATGATTATTGTTTTGATAATTTATTGTCAACAGGCATTATTGTGCCCTGATCCCGACACTTGGCTTTCTGTCTTCTCTATTGTCAACAGGTGATGACAAAGTCTGTCTCGGGTTATAGAGAAGGAACATTCAATGGCCTGGTCCTAGGTTGATCACACACACACACACACACACACACACACACACACACACAGAACTTGGGATGTTGTCATTAATGTCCATAATCTGATCATTGTTACTATCTTCTTCCTATGAATTACTTTGTTTAAAAAGGAAGAGAATCAGCCCTAGCCAGTTTGGCTCAGCGGATAGAACATTGGCCTACAGACCAAAGGGTCCTGGGTTCAATTCCAGTCAAGGGCACATGCCTTGATTGCATGCTCCTCCCTGGCTCAGACCCTGGTTAAGGCTCATGCAGGAGGCAACCAATCAAGGTGTCTCTCTCCAATTGATGTTTCTCTCTGTCTTCCCCTCTCTCTTCCACTCTCTCTAAAAATCAATGGAAAAATATCCTCGGGTAAGGATTTGAAATAAAATACACACACACACACACACACACACACACACACACCAAAGGGACCATTTGACCGCTACGACCGGTAGCTATGATGTGCACTGACCATCAGGGGGCAGACGCTCAATGCACAGGCATGGAAACATGGAACAGACTGATGAATCTCAGAGAGAAGGGGTGGGGGGAGGGTAGGAAGAGATTAACCAAAGATCTTATATGCATACTAGAGGCCCAGTGCATTGATTCATGCACTGGTGGGGTTCCTCAGCCTGGCCTATGGGGATCGGGCCAAAACCAGCATCCTACATCCCCCGAGGGGTCCCGGATTGCAAGAGGGCACAGGCCAGGCCATAGGACCCCACCGGTGCATTTGTGCACTGGGCCTCTAAATAATAAAGAGGAAGAGAATCTGAAGGTACTATTCTTAGCATCTTCCTTACAAAAGAAAAAAGGTGGACTAAATAAATACGATTTATATATGTTCTCCAAGAATGCCTGCGGAACAGCTAACTTCCGTGCCTCGTTTTGTGGAACAGATAAAAGCAGAAAATGCAACTTTATTCCCTTTGTCCCTTCAAGCACGTACTGATAGTGGCCTTGTGTCTGGTTGGTCCTACAGGGTGCTGGTTCTCCCAGGAGGCAACAGTGCTAACTATAACTATTGGCCCTTTATCCAATTCTAAAACGCAATATTTTTGCAGCCTTACTGTTGTATGTTCAAGTATAGCAGATTCTTTGTTCACTCCAACTTGGAAAGATTTTAATTCCACCAAATGGGAATCCCATGATCAACATTGTTCCATTTCACTTTAACTGGACTCATCCACAGATTCCCCTAGCAAAACTAGAGCATAAAATTACACTGTTACTGTTAAATATTGAGTCCAACCATCCTACCAGCAAATTTTGCTCTCCGTCTTCGTGAACTGTTAGAAATGGTATAGTAACGTGGTCACCCTTTTTGTAAAAGAATATTTTCTTCTTGATTTCAGAGAGGAAGGGAGAGGGAGAGAGAGAGAAACATCAATGATGAGAGAGAATCATTGATCAGCTGCCTCCTGCACGCCCCCTTCTGGGGATGGAGCCCACAACCTGGGCATGTGCCCTGACCAGGAATTGAACCGTGATGTCCTGGTTCATAGGTCAATGCTCAACCACTTAGCCACACCAGCCGGGCTGTCTTGACCCTTTTAATGACGAAGTAGCCACTGCTTGTCATTGGGTGGTGAGATCGCCATGTAAGTGCCGTAGGTTTTTCTGGTTTGTGTCTTTTCTACGCACACACACACACACACACACACACACACACACACACACACACACACACACATGCAAAGAATCAAAAGCAGCCAGTACGCTTGGCTCAGTCAAGAGGGAAATAAAAGGACACATTTGAGTACCTTTAAATTTTTTTCTGAACATGACTTCCCATTGGCTTTAATTAAGATTTCATTAAACCCTGAGTTTGGAAAGCTTTTAATTGAGAGGAAATTTGCTTATTGGGCATATTTTTTCGGACTGCGAAGAGAATAGCTATCATAAATGGCTCTTTCAACTTTATAGTCAAATTCAACTTTGTTCTACCTTTGCAGAAATTGGTTATAGATCCACTCTTAAGAAATGAACCGAGCACAATAATGATTTTTATCTCGTCATAAAGTGGCCTGAGTTGGCTCCGGAACACTTTCTAAGTATATTGCCTGCTGACAAATTAATCCAATTAGCCAAGGTGAAGGTTTATAATTGGGGTTAACTAGAATTTAACTGGTCATCGCTTAGCAAACCCTCTGTCACCTCCCCTAGCGCGTGGTGGCCCCTCCAGTTATCCGCATGGTGGCATCTAGTCCCCGGATGTAACCAAAGTCTGACTTCAGAAATCCCTTTGCAAGGAAATCAGAGAGAGAGCCACCTGTCCAAAACCATGGCAACAGTGGGACTCCGTGGCTTCTATTTGCCTGCTGTCGGGGAGAGTGACTCTCTGTCCCAGCCCCTCTCCACTCCTCTACTACTGAGAGTATTTTTATATAGTTCATGTCCCTATTGGTCTGCAGTTTGCAGTGAGGTTTAAAAAGTAATACATCTTTTCTTAGATGTACCCCAGTTTCTGCTTTTTAATAGACATGATAATGAGCTTTTGGGTCTTCATTTCCCAGTGTGCTGAGAGCGCGAATAAATCTTCGCTTGTTCGCAACCCGGGACCAGGTTCCGGAGCGCCGGGCCCCACTGAGGTCTCCCTAAACAACTATTGTTTTAAGCATTTTTTTTTTTTGATGTTGGACTTTTCTGGTGCTATTGGACGTTGTTTTTATCTCTTCAGTGGCATCTGCTTATCATGAGCGGAGACAGTGCGAAATAAATGCCTTTTGCAGTGAATTAGAATGAATGAAAGTTCCCAACTGTTTGGGAGCAGACTGATGTGCTAGCTGTGATATTGGCCATAGAAAAGGTTTCCTGGGTCCTAGCCGGTGTGGCTCAGTGGATAGAGCGCCAGACTGTGGAGCAAAGGGTCCCGGGTTCGATTCCGGTCAAGGGCACGTACCCTGGTTGCAGGCTCCTCCCTGGCCTGGGCCCTGGTCTGGGCTTGTGCAGGAGGCAACCAATCGATGTGTTTCTCTCACATTGATATTTCTCTCTGTCTTTCCCCCTCTCTCTTCCACTCTCTCTAAAAATCAATGAAAAAATATCCTCGGGTGAGGATTAAAAAAAAAAAGAAGAAGAAAGGCTTTCTGGTAGGAAAGGGGGAAAGAAAGCTTCGCACCAGGTCTTTACAAAAACCGGTTTGCGTTTCGTTTCCTAGAGTTCAAAGTTTTTGAAGATGTTTCCGGTTCATGCATGCCAGCAAGAAATACGCTTACCACTCTGAGGGCCCTTGGTTGCTTTTGAAGACTGAGTTCTTTCTATGTAGCGCAACACAATTGCTTATAAACAAAACATTTTCTAAGAAAATCAAGCTTATTCAATATGCATAATAGAAATATGCAGCTCTATGTTATTTTCAATTTTTTTAGAAATTAGAACATCCTTTGAGCAATTTCTGTCTTCCGAATAGAAATCCACTACGGCAAAGACCTAGTGTTGCCAGGTTTTTAATAAGTTTAATGGAAAATGTACTTCCTTCCTCCCTTTTTGTTTCTTAGTGGGGAGAGGAGCCGTGGCATCAGGCACAGATGTTGGTCAGACTTCAAACAACCTCTATTACATTGACTACAATTTTTGGTTACTGTAGCTGAGGTGTTCGCTGCTTGCTCCCCCTGATTCTAAAATAATCCATCGGAAATTATCTTCCTATCTCTACAGGTGTAACTCCATTTCCCTGCTTCCGGTGGGAGGTGGAGATACATTTTATTTTAATTTTTTTATTCCTGTGCCTTACAGAAAAAAAAAAAAAGGAGAAAAAGATGGCGGCTTGAGCCCATCCCCAAAGCTTTAGCCAATTGACTATGATTGAATGCTTTTTCTTATTACTACTCGCTGGGATCTTCTTATGAAATGCACATTTCATTTTTATCCAGGACCTGGGGATATGGGGCGACAGAGGAATATTACTTGAAATTCGGCCCGCCACCGTCTGTAGGCAGCTCCACGCCGAGATGGCGGAAGAGTTATAATTTTAATTCTTTTCGCAATGACATGGTGTCCCGAAGTTAAATGATCATTATCTGTGCAACCCAACAGCCCGGTGCACTTCTAGGAGGACCAGGCGGCTTATTCTAATTGATAGGATCTGAAGATTCCCAGGGTGAGCTAAGATCTAAGCGCTCCCAAATTAATAGGGTGATTGAAGGCAGGGGCTGTGTTTGCGATGCGTTGGGGCTGAAATGGGTATTTGGTGCCGCGGATCCTGATGCAGCGAGCATCACTGTGATCATCGCGGAGCCAGGTAGCAGCACCTGCTCTGCCTCGGGCTTCCCAGTTAATCCCTAACAATCAGTTGATTCCTGGGAAACAATGATGACCGGACAAAGATGGGAGCCCTTAACCATCAGAGGGGCGTGCGTTTGACACTGGTCCATGGGAAGGCTGTGCTTGCAGCATCCCAAAGGTGAGGGCAAGGATGCTCAGCTGACAAGCTGAGCTCCGTTGTGTAACATACTCAACAGCCTCTGTGGCCATTTTCTGGTTTTCTGGTGTGACTGTGAGTTTCAGCTGGGATGTTGTGTGTTTATAAAGTCTGTGTCAGTAGCAGGGCTTGGTTATATGACTCACACGAAGATTCTGGGCTTGTCATTGTGCTAGAGGTGCTTTTCTGGTTTTGCCTTAAAAGGAAGAAATAAAACATAAAACAAAGGGAGTTATTTTACCACAGATGATATAATAGGGAATATATATATATGTGTGTGTGTGTGTGTGCGTGTGTGTGTGTGTATCATCTCCAAAATGTATACAAACACCTTGAATAATTATAAAGGCAGTGTTTATTTAAATACATTTCATTTGATTCAGGGTTCATTAGGGTATCTCAAATGCCCTTCATAATTTTATTTTATTTTTTTACTTTTCCCAGAATAAAAAGGAAATTGTATAATCGAATGTCAATTCTTTTCTGGTCATCTGTTTTATGTATGACTTCAAAATAAGAATGCACTACCCACTGCGCCCTAACCAGTTTGGCTCAGTGGATAGAGCGTCGGCCTGCGGACTGAAGGGTCCCAGGTTCGGCTCCGGTCAAGGGCATGTACCTGGGTTGTGGGCACATCCCCAGTAGGGGGTGTGCAGGAGGCAGCTGATCGATGTTTCTCTCTCATCGATGTTTCTAACTCTCTATCCCTCTCCCCTCCTCTCTGTAAAAAATCAATAAAATATATTTTTTAAAAAATACGAATGTAAATGAACAGAAGCTCACAGCTCATATACATAAAATTTGGGCCTAGCCCCATTGTTCACTTACAGATGCTGGGATCTACGTCTGTGTTCTCAGGGTCTGTCTTGAGGATTTCACATTGTGTATTTCTGAACAGGCTCTTAAAAATTTTGAAGAAAAAAAAATGGGCCATCTCCAAAAAACACTGCCACTGGTCATTTTGGGGACCTTGAGCAATATTCTTAGACACTTTTCCCCTTTTATTGACAAAGAAAAATAAGACCACCTCACAGGATTATTGTGAAAGTTGAGAAAATGTGAAATCGTCAAGTAGGGGGACAGACACATAGGGGAGACTACATGGCTGTTTCCTCCCCCTTTCCCAGCATTCCTTTGCTTGGCTAGACATGTGTTCAAAGAGTTCTTTGCAGAAATGTTAGTAAAATGTGTATCTTTAACCAAATCAATACGAGTTTTCACTTTCGTTACCACTGGCGCGTGAAAGGCCTGTCCAAGCAGAAGCTTGATGAGGAGACTGCATGAATCCCACAGCCTTCTTTTTTTAGATATATATTTTTATTGATTTCAGAGAGGAAGGGAGAGGGAGAGAGAGAGAGAAACATCGATGATGAGAGAGAATCATGGATCGGCTGCCTCCTGCACGCCTCACACTGGGGATCCGGCCCGCAACCCGGGCATGTGCCCTGACTGGGAGTCGAACTGTGACCTCCTGGTTCATAGGTCGATGCTCAACCACTGAGCCACACCGGCCGTGCCAAACTGCCCTCTTGAAGAGGATGTCTGGGCAGCCGAATGAGCCGGTGCCATGGTTGGGAAGGTGTGTCATTCAGAAGCAAAAAGACAAAGGAAGTCCCAAGGAGTGTATCTTGGGCTGATGTGCTTCTCAGTGCTGACGTTCCTGGATTATTAAAAGATCATAGATCAGCGGTTCTCAACCTGTGGGTCGCGACCCCTTTGGCGGTCGAACGACCCTTTCACAGGGGTCGCCTAAGACCTTCCTGCATATCAGATATTTACATGACGATTCATCACAGTAGCAACATGACCGTTACGAAGTAGCCACGAAAATAATGTTATGGTTGGGTCACAACATGGGGAACTGTATTGAAAGGGCCAGAAGGTTGAGAACCACTGTCCTAGAAGAAATGAAAAACCACAGAAGTGTTATTTTCCAAATATGTTCCAATGTCCCTGTCAATATCCACGTGGGATCCCCTACCAATGCTGTGATTGTCAAAGGACATGCGGTCTAGATTAATAGCCCCAATTAATTAATTAGCTTTATTGTCTCCTTGCCTTCCACTCTCCTCCCTACCCCCTGCCCAGTGGCTTTTCCTCTGTGTCTCCCCTTTCCCTTCTGGAGGGCCCACTTACTCATCCTTGCAGACTTGCCTTTCCCCCCCGGACCTTTGCATATATGAGCTGTGAGGCTCTGCTAATTTACATTTCTATTTGGAAGTCATATGCGACACATCCAGCTAGAAAAAAAATTGATGTGGGATTTTACAATCACCTTCCTTTTCTACTGGGGGAAACGCACGAAGAATTACGCGGAACGTTTGAGAGAGCAGTGAGAAACCCCCCATGCACCCTGAGCCAATCATCGCTGGCACAATGTCGGGGAGCCATCACATAAGGTGGGTCAAGGGATTGACTGCAACAAGTTGGGCAAAGAATCCCACACCCGGAGATGGGGCACAAAGAGAATCAGTGAATCAACTGGATTGTTTCTCCAAGATCACCATTCTGAGTCTTGCCCAAGTCCGACCGTACTGCAATCAGAGAGAGACAGGGAAGAGCTTACCACAGTGGTTCTCAACCTTCTGGCCCTTTAAATACAGTTCCTCATGTTGTGACCCAACCATAAAATTATTTTCGTGGCTACTTCATAACTGTCATGTTGCTACTGTGATGAATCATCATGTAAATATCTGATATGCAGGATGGTCTCAGGCGACTCCTGTGAAAGGGTCGTTCGACCGCCAAAGGGGTCGCGACCCACAGGTTGAGAATCGCTGGTTTACCAGCTGTAGTCTTCACTCAATTACAGAGACTAGGGGTCCTCTGAAGTCACAGAGAGGCAATCGCTTTGTTTAGGTTTTGGAAGCCCTCCTAGTTTTAATAAGAAATAATTATTTGAGAAAGAAGTAATTACATCTCTAGCCGACTTGGCTCAATGGATAGAGCGTTGGTCTGCGGACCAAAGGGTCCTGGGTTCGATTCCGGTCAAGGGCACATACCTTGGTTGCAGGCTCCTCCCTGGTCTGGGCCCTGGTCGGGGTCTCATGCAGGAGGCAACCAGTCGATGTGTTTCTCTCACATCGATGTTTCTCTCTGTCTTTCTCTCTCTCTTCCCCTCTCCCTAAAAACCAGTGAAAAAATATCCTCAGGTGAGGATTTAAAGAAAAAAAAAAGAAGTAACGATAGCAGTTTGTAGGGTTAAAATGGAGAGTAAAATATGAGAGGTGATTGAATAAGTGGACATTGGAAAACATGGCTAGAATCTTTTCTTTCTTCCTTTTCCCCTGCATTTCTTCCTCCCAGTCAACCGATGCCTCCTTGCCCTGCCCCTTCCTGGTGGGAAGGCCGGAGCAGAAGACGGTCACCATGAAAGCAGCTAATGGGGGGCTTGGCCAGTCAGTCAGCTCTCCGTGGCTGCCCATTGTTTACACTGAGAAGGGGCCCCAAGATTCCTGATCTCCAATACGGCGGGCTGTGCAAGTCAGGGCCGCCAGCCCTCCTGCCAGCCGCCGCAGCCTCCATTTAATTAACTGCCGCTCCCTGCCCTGGTGTGACTCCCCTGGCCGGGAAGGTGTTTCCCAAGGAAATCAGAATGGGGGGCAGAGAGGGGAAGGAGGGGGGGAAAGGCGGGTTCAGGAGGGCAGTGCGACGGGGGTTAACAAGGCTGCCTACAGATCAAGGGCTGGAGTGCTGCGATGCGGCCCGACTTGAAAACTTTAATTTACTGTCACTGCAAGCCCCCTTTGAGGGTTCTGGTGGTATTTATACACAGAGCATCAATCACATGAAACAAGGGGGGGATTTATAGTTTGTTTTAAAGACTGCAAATGCAATGTAATGCAAATAGCTTGCCTCGTGGGCATTTACGTTTAATGGGAAAATTACAGATGCAAAAGATTGGGAGAACAAATTTTAAATTGACTTTATTACATCGAGTGCTTTTCAGAGAATACTATTAAAAAAAAAAAGAAAGATATGGTAATGGAGTTCTACACTGCAGCCTGACGACTTTAAATTCCACTTAACTGACTTTCTGGGGGGGTTTTCTTTTCTTTCTTCCTTCCCCCCCCTCCCCCATATTTCTGCATACATTACTCTTACAATAAGTTTGGCTGAAAATTCCCCAGGATCATAAACTGATTAGAAGTTGGATTTTTATTTTATTTTATTTCATATCACTTTTTTCTAGGGCCCAGCCAAATAGCAGAGCCATATGATGTACACTCACAAAATTACATCATGGTTGTGTATGCGTTTTTAGCCTGTGCCGTAAAATGGCTACGTTGTATATTAATATGTGAATGCCTTTAATCAAGGATTTGAAGTTTTAGAATAGATCAGTTCTCTCATCTTCATTTTTCTTTTTTTTAATATATTTTTATTGGTTTCAGAGGGAAGGGAGAGGGAGAGAGAGAGAAATATCAATGATGAGAGAGAATCATTGATCGGCTGCCTCTTGCATGCTCCCCACTGGGGAGCGAGCCCGCAACCTGGGCATGTGCCCTGACCTGGAATCAAACCATGACCTTTTGGTTCACAGGTCACTGTTCAACCACTGAGCCAGGCCAGATGGGCTCTCCTCATTTTTTTAAAAACATACATGTGCACGCAGGTCTGCACATGCACACACATGCATTTGAACATCCCAGGGGTTCTTTGACTTGGAGCATTTTGGGTGAAGCTCTTTTCCTGAAATCGCCAGAAGCTATCCCAAGAGGCTGTTGAGTGTTTGCATGGGATGAGCTGGTGGCCTCAGCATGTACTGTGGCTGGTGCTGGTGCTCGCTGCACAGAGCTGACTTTGAAGTTGGTACCACCCATCAAGGGACAAATGAGGGCTAAATAGGCAGGAGCGGGCTTTGCGTGTAACAGTGGCTGCAACCCCCCCCTCAGGTGCACAGAATCACATCTACTTCCCAGTTAATGGAGGACATTTCCCAGGGTCACCTGGGCCGCGCCCATGAGAACCTGCATTTTATTTCTGTATCTATACAGATTCTACGTAAAGGACTTTTCTTACGTTGATTTCTTCTTTTTCCCTACTTGTTCATAAGGGACTTGGGGTGGCTTGCTGAGATGCATGTGCTTCTAAATACAAGCATTTGGGGAATATGTTCTGTTTTTTATCTTTATAACTTCATTTCATAAACCATTAATTTCATATAGATATTGCTCGTATGTATTCCATATTCATATGCACCTTCAGTAAGAATCAGTACCACACCCCACACGTGTCCCAGAGTCGACAAGAATATTTCTATCCATATTTGACAGAAAGTAATCCTTACACGAAAAAGAGTTGGTTGAAATCTGCGTCTATTGATAAGATCACCAGAAGGGACATTTAGCTGTGTGATGATCAGATCATCAATTATATCGACTTCCCATGTTCATGAGACCGGTATGTTCACGTTCAGCATTGGTGATATGCTGTGGTCTGAATTTTTTTATTTATTTGATAGGTAGAGGCATGATTTCAAGATCAGCATCATTAGCTATTTAGTAGTTTATATCTGGGTGCAGCTGCTCAGATATTCGAAGCAAAACAGCATGACTGTATTTTTCCTGATTTGACAAATAACTGGGGGGTGGGGAGAGGGCATATTTAGCCTGAAATCATCAAAATCAAGTTGTCTGAGTAGCTTCCAGCCTTCTACTCCTTTATGCAGAGTCGACAGAATTTATAGACCCCAGCATTTGCCCGACATTGGGCTTGCGGTACTTGTTTCATTTCATGCCAAGGGGTAGGTAACAGGAAGGCAATGCGATTCTCAGCCGCGCTGTTCAGAGGAGATACTGAGGTCGAGCATAGTTCACAACCTGCTAGCTACTGTCAAGACCAACATCAGCCGAAACCGGTTTGGCTCAGTGGATAGAGCGTCGGCCTGCGGACTGAAGGGTCCCAGGTTCGATTCCGGTCAAGGGCATGTACCTTGGTTGCGGGCACATCCCCGGTGGGAATGTGCAGGAGGCAGCTGATCGATGTTTCTCTCTCATCGATGTTTCTAACTCTCTCTCCCTTTCTCTCCCTTCCTCTCTGTAAAATATCAATAAAATATATTTTTTTTAAAAAATACACTGGAACAGAAATTAAAACACACACACACGGGATTTATACTAACAGCAGTCATATAACACCTTCAAATGAACAAGCAGCCTTTAAAATGCAAAGGCAAACGACCGATTACGGCTTAGACATTTTTTTAAAATATAGTTTATTGATTTTACAGAGAGGAAGGGAGAGGGATAGAGAGTTAGAAACATCGATCAGCTGCCTCCTGCACACCCCCTACTGGGGATGTGACTGCAACCAAGGTACATGCCCTTGACCGGAGTTGAACCTGGGGCCCTTCAGTCTGCAGGCTGACACTCTATCCACTGAGCCAAACCAGTTAGGGCAAGGCTTAAATGTTTGAAGAGATCAGGGCACAGACGCACAGAAACCAGGGAGAAGACCACCTACAAGCCAAGGTGAGAGATCTCAGAAGGAAGCAGCCCTTCAGACGCCTTGATCTTGGACTTGTAGCTCCCAATACTAAGACCACCATTTTCTGTTGAATAGGGTCCTAGTCCCTGGCACTGTATTACAGCAGCTGTAACAAACTTAAACGGAGAGTTTTAAAAATGGTTAGAGCCAGGCTGGCGTGGCTCAGTGGTTGAGCATCAACCCATGAACCAGGAGGTCATGGTTCCATTCCCAGTCAGGGCACATGCCTGGGTTGTGGGCTCCATCTCCAGTGTGGGGAGTGCAGGAGGCAGCCAATCCATGATTCTCCCTCATCATTGATGTTTCTATCTCTCTTCCTCTCCCTTCCTCTCTGAAATAAAGAAAAAAAAGGTGGTTAGATACAGTCTGTCTCGGGGGCCTTTGCACAATCACTTACTATAAGTTCCATGCAGGAGTGAAGCGCGCATGAATGTGGGCGTTGCACACTGTTGGCCAGAGGGCTAGCACAGCCGTGGGCAAACTACGGCCCGCGGGCCGCATCCGGCCCGTTTGAAATGAATAAAACTATTGAAAAAAAAGACCGTACCCTTTTATGTAATGATGTTTACTTTGAATTTATATTAGTTCACACAAACACTCCATCCATGCTTCTGTTCCGGCCCTCCGGTCCAGTTTAAGAACCCATTGTGGCCCTCGAGTCAAAAAGTTTGCCCACCCCTGGCTAGCACATGCGCCTTATGTACTAGCCTTAAACCACAGTCTGACAACCTTTTTAATTATTCCTCCAATTTCTTTATCCCTTGATGGCCATTGTTTACAAAGAAACCAAGTTGAGAGGTAGATGCTATTTCATCCAGTAGACAACTCAACTACGTAAATGCTTGTTGCCATTCATATTCATAGTTTTACTGTATCCAAATGTATGCCACAGTAAAAAGCCTAATTTCTGCATGTCACCAACCTTTTGCTTTGTCCAGGACTAGTTACAATCTTACAAGTTACACCCAACTACACCAAGATCTGCTTTCATGCATGTAGTAGATTGGGTATGTTTTGGGGAATCTATTTTATTTGGTAGCAAATAAGCTGTATAGTTATTTAAATTTTGCATAGGGTCCGGCTGGCATGGCTCAATGGTTGAGCGTCAATCTATGAACCAAGAGGTCACGGTTAGATTCCCGGTCGGGGGCACATGCCCGGGTTGGAGGCTCGATCCCCAGTAGGGGCTGTGCAGGAGGCAGCCGATCAATGATTCTCTGTCATCACTGATGTTTCTGTCCCTCTCTCCCTCCCCCTTCCTGTCTGAAATCAATAAAAATATATTTTAAAAATAAATAAATAAATTTTGCATAAGAAAGCTCTATGTAATTGCAACTTGTAAAGCAACTATTTAGTTCATTTCATTATTTTTAATTCCTTGTATCCTTGACTTGATAAAAACGCTGGTGTCTCACGGTGAGTCTGACGCCAGTTTATTTGGGTTTTTATTTGGGGGGTTTTCATTTATATTAATAACCGTATCCTGTAGTGGCCATATGGGCTCTTTAACAGACTGCCATTATATGTGCCTTCTTGCGTTTGGCATCACAAGTTGTCAGTCTGCATCGCAGCCCTGTTTTGAAACTAATTCAAAGAGACGTTATTCCACTCTCCTCCACCGCTGGCTGAAGTCCTGCTCTCGCCTGGGAACTGCCCGGCTAGAGCTGCAGGCCAAATCTGGCTTGAATTTACCCAAAGAGTGGCCTGAGTGTTCCCATTTCAATGCTGAATGGGCTATTGAATTCCACTCCCCCCAACCTCTTTCGTCCTGAAGGTTGACTGTCTCCCATAAAGGAATTTGTAGATTTTTTATTAACTTGTTAACATTTTTGTAATGGGTCACAATGAGGGGTTTTCTGTTGAGCATTTCGTGATACACACTGAACAAGGATACGTACTGGAGACACTGGTACACGCCAGAGGAAGGACTCATATAAACAATTTGGGGGATGGCCAGTCTAATTTTGAGACATTATGCATACACAAGTTTACCCAATTTTTTAAAATATATTTGTATTCATTTCAGAGGAGGGAGAGGGAGGGAGAGATAGAAACATCAATGATGAGAGACAATCATGCATCCATCGCCTGCCTCCTGCACGCTTCTGCTGGAGGTAGAGCCCGCAACCCGGGCATGTGCCCTTGACCAGAATCGAACCTGGGACCCTTCCTTCCACAGGCCGATGCTCTATCCACTGAGCCAAACCAGCTAGGGCCAAGTTTACCCAATTTTTAAGTACAGCTGGGGGTAGAGCAGAACACTGTTGCTATTGCTCTAGTGCAGTGATGGCGAACCTATCACACGCGTGTCAGAGGTGACACGCGAACTCATTTTTTTTGGTTGATTTTTCTTTGTTGAATGGCATTTAAATATATAAAATAAGTATCAAAAATATAAATCTTTGCTTTACTATGGTTGCAAATATCAAAACATTTCTATATGTGACACGGCACCAGAGTTAAGTTAGGGTTTTTCAAAATGCTGGCACGCCGAGCTCAAAAGGTTCGCCATCACTGCTCTAGTGTATTAAGCCCTGTTTCTTCCGTAGAATTTCCTTGGGACATTTCAACTCCTATGGACTTTTTCCCATCAATATGGCCATTGACATTATAGTTGCAGTTGAAGACTTAGTATTTGAATGCTCTCAGATCGCTTTCTACACAGACATTGTCTTCCCTGCTTGGCAGGGAGATGTTTAAGGTCAGAGAAATATGGGATAGGCTCCTCTGGATGCTAAAAGCAATTTGGAAAAGAGATGGCAGTTTCTTATGTAGTTAAGCATATGCTTACCATGTGACCCTACAATTCCACTCCTCGATATTTACCCAAAGGAAATGAAAACTATAGCATCAAAGACGTACGTAGGAATGTTGATGGAAGCTCCATTCATGATAGCTAAAAACAACTCAAATGTGCATCAGCAGGTGACTAGACAGGTAAATGTGATTGCTCTATAACCATGCAATGAAATACAGCTCAGCAGTCAGAAAGAATGAGCGACGGACACATAGAACAGCATGGATGAATCTCAAAGCCATTATGCTGATTCTAAGATACATACAGAAGCACATCTACTGGCCTAGCTGGTTTAGCTGAGTGGATAGAGCTAGAGCGTCGGCCTGTGGACTGAAGGGTCCTGGGTTTGATTCTGGTCAAGGGCACATAGTCGGTTGCAGGCTCCTCCCTGGTCCAGGCCCTGGGGGCTCATGCAGTAGGCAACCAATCGATGTGTTTCTCTCAATATTTCTCTGTCTTTCCCTCTCTAAAAATCAATGGAAAAATACCCTTGGGTGAGGATTTTAAAAAAAGAAAGAAGAACACATATTATATAATTCCACTTGCAGAAAATTCTAGGAAAGTACGTGAGGGAAACTTGGGGGGGTGGGGATTGAAATGTTATATAACTTGTTTACAATTATTGTTTACAATGCTCACAACGCCTCAAACTGGACACTTTGCATTTTAAGTGTCAATCACACCTATATAAAGTTGATTTTTTTAAGTAAAATAGTCTACTGAGAGGATCACAGCTTCCTTGACCCTCACATTCTATGGTGTACGTTCAATAATTTACGATAAAGTAAATTTTTAAAATGTTGCCTCTCCCAGAAGGATTCCCGGCAGCTCCTGCTCTTTGGTTTGCTCGGTAGCTTCTAATTAGACTGGACTTCCTACTTTCTAATTATGAGCAGAAAAATGCCTCTGCTTTCTGTGTCCACCTGAGCTGTCTTTAGTCTTAAATTGACACTTAAAATCTTCTGATTGAAATAAAAGCCAATGAGTGGCAGAGGAAAAGCAATCAGAATTATATACCAAGAGAATGAATGGAGAAAGGAGGAGGGAGGGAGGGAGGGAGAGAATAAAGGGAGGGAGGGAGGGAGGGAAGGAAGGAAAAAATAAAGGAAAGAAGGAAGGAAGGGAGGGAGGGAGGGGGGATGGAGAGAAGGAAAGACTAGAGAAGCATCCGATAAGTCAGAAAGTGATCAGTCAGATAAAACACAGAGCCTTTGTCTGGAACAATTCTGTGTGACCAGCTTACGGCTGCCCTTTGCTGTCATTGTTTACAGGGGAACTTTTATGATGACTTCTGTCGGAGGCCAGCCAGGGGAACCCATTCCTCTCTGGAGGTGCAGAATTCCCAGCTCTCTTCTTTAAAGTTTCATACTTAATGGACCCCACTGGGGAGCTGGAAGCCAGACTATTTTGAGGTTTTCTTCACCCTTTCCGATATGCATCTATATATTTTCTCAAAATCTGATAGAGCCCCATTCATATATGAGCCAGTCTTCATGATTAAAAATTCACGTTTTACATGGTATCAACCAGCCATGGTCAAGGCCATGGTATCTGCGAGTCACGCTTTCTGCACCAGGTGTGTGTGTAGAGAAGAAACTAACAGAACTGCTCTCTTACACTCTGCTAAGCTCACTGCAAAGTCCAAAGAGGCCATAAGGAACACGTTAACGTGGGGGTGCGGGTGGGGGCGGGGCGAGGGCTCTTGATGGACAGGGCAGAATTAAGTTTCTTGTAATAACCACGTACCACTGCTGACAGCCAGGCCTGATCCCTGTGTCCATCACACCTCGGCTGGGGCCGAGGCCTCCAGCATCATAAAGCGAACCTGTGGGGATGTCTTGAGGCAATTAGGAGATCAAACAGGCGGGAGAGGTGAGGGCTCTGGCTGGCTCGGCAATGGAGACCTGGGCCGTAAAGTTCTGGAAATGAAGGTTTCTGGGCCATCAAGCCAATGACTGCCACATGCCAAAACACAAACCAGATTGCATAATGAGTGGCTTTTTCATAATTTCCTCAAATTAGGTTTTTATTAATGCCTGTCAACAGCAAATGACAGGCATGTGTTCCATTAACGGCTGCCACGGGCGATGCCAGCTCGGAGATTCCAGCTAATCGAAAGCTTGCCGTCCGCCAGGGGCCCACGGGCGCGCTGCGCAATGAAACCACCGCTGGTTTGTCATAAAGAAGAAAGAGTAGGGTCCCCATCTCATTGTTAATGGGGACTCGTTATTGTTGAAAGTGGTTTTGAGCAAATGACAGGGGTTTACATCCCAACGTGAATGCCCCCTTTTCGCCATGGTTTGCAGACAGCATGGTTGAGCACAAGGCCCCTGGCGTGTTTCTGGGATACTCCAAGGTTCTGGTCTGTGAAGTCCTGCCCTCCTAAAGCTTCTCACACGTAATCATGGAAGATGGGTGCCTCCAAGGGGGGGGTACTGATGATGTGGTTGCTTTCAGAGGGCCTCACGGTGGGCTTCTAGAGAGAGGAGCCAGAGAGTGCAGCCATGTGTAAGGGAGGTGTTAGGCGGACAACAAAAGGGCTTCCCTGCTGACTTTCCCTTTAAGAGGAAAACACAATAAAATAGCTCAGTTGGTTGAGCATCATCCCATGAACCAAAAGGTTGCTGGTTTGATTCCTATCAGGGCGCATGCCTGGGCTGTAGGCTCGATCCCCAGTAGGGGGCCTGCAGGAGGCAGGCTCTCACCTGGATGTTTCTCTCTCTCCCTCTCCCTTCCTTTCTCTCTAAAAATCAATTAAAAGTATTTTCAAAAAAAAAACAGTAAAATAGAGACAAAGATACTATTTTACTAAAAGCTAAACATTTTTATTAATAACATAAATGCAGCCCGGCTGGCGTGGCTCAGTGGTTGAGCGTCGACCTATGAACCAGGAGGTCAGGGTTCAATTCCCAGTCAGGGTGGGTTGCGGGCTTGATCCCCAGTGTGGTGGGTGCAGGAGGCAGCCAATCCATGGTTCTCTCTCATCATTGATGTTTCTGTCTCTCTGAAATCAATAAAAATATTTTTTTTAAAAAAAGCAATTGGTAATCAATCACTCAGACCCTTCAAAACTTTTGGCAGGAAAGTGTGTTGAAATGATTGGTTGGCAAAGCTACTTATTCACTCTTTCCCTGTTTCCCAGTAATACAGAGAATCCTGAATTGGCTGAAATAGACATGACAACATCACTTAAAATATATAAAAGCCTGTATTTGTATGTATTAAATAACTTCGATTCGATGCCAAATTTAATTTGCCCACATTGAATGAAGCTGGCATGTTTTCAACTGTCAGTTATTCCTGTAAGCACATTCGTTCCCCACTGGAAAGCAGAAAAAAAATGCAAAGCTCACGA
The DNA here is from genome assembly GCF_964212035.1 of Myotis nattereri. Classification (NCBI taxonomy): domain Eukaryota; kingdom Metazoa; phylum Chordata; class Mammalia; order Chiroptera; family Vespertilionidae; genus Myotis; species Myotis nattereri. The sequence continues at coordinate 12,699,168 of NC_138097.1, read as the reverse complement.
GAGCCAGGATTGGGCGTCTTAATAGATGCAGCATATTGATCATTTCAGGGCTCAATGATTAGGGGGTAAATTGCAAGGGAAATACTAGCATTCCTCACTTTACCAAACGGCCATGGTTCTGCCTTCCAACAATTTTTCAAATATTTTAAATTGCTAACATTTCCAAAGATGGGTGGACTCAAGGTGAGAGTTCAAGCCCTGTAGGCAAATGTAAAAAATGTATTCTCCCTTAAAAAATAAATAAATAAATAATGCATCCTTCTTTTAAAAAACAAAAACTGTTGCAGGAAACCTCGCGAGTTTTGCAATGTTAAGCAAGTATTTATAACAACGGTTAGCTTTATGCCCATGACCGCAACTCTTTTAATTGATGGAAGATAATCCAATTTGCTAACAAGTAAATAAATTTGGGGAGAGGGAAGGGGGGAGAGAGGTAATATGTTTTTAAGTGCCTGCAGGAAAATAGAGTTTCTTTTTAAATGGGCATTGGAATGTAATAGCAAACTAGAATTGAAATGCAGGTAGTTTAGAATGTTTGAGGATATAAGTGTGTGTACGAGGTACATGGCCTGCTTTCTCTATAGATTAGAAACTCATCATTGAAGAGCCTTTAAAAGTGCTGGAATAAACATCCTAGCTCTGTGCAGTGGTAAGGAAATTAGTCTCCAGGCACGTCCCAAACCTTTCGAAGTTCCTTTCCATTTTTTGCAAAGTTAAGTTCAACCGTGAGAGCTTGATGTTCGCTTCAACACCCTGCTTGGGCAGGTCAGCTGTCGGCCTCCCAGCCAGGACAGCCATGGCCGTGGGACGTCTCATCAAAACACTAAAAACTCTATCTATATGAGTCAAGTGCTTCCTGTTGAGTTATCTGATCTGTCGTAGAGTGGACTCCGGGTAACGTTTAACTAGTAACAAATGGCCCTGGCCAGTTTGGCTCAGTGGATAGGGCGTCAGCCTGGAGACTGAAGGGCCCCAGGTTCAATTCCGGTCAAGGGCACATGCCCAGGTTGCGGCTGGATCCCCAGTGGGGGACCGTGCAGGAGGCAGCTGATCTGTGATTCTCTCTCATCATTGATGTTTCTCTCTCCCTCTTTTCCTCGTCCTTCCTCTCTGAAATCAATAAAAAACTATTTTAAAAATAGATAAAGAAGCCGTAACCGGTTTGGCTCAGTGGATAGAGCGTCGGCCTGCGGACTGAAAGGTCCCAGGTTCGATTCCGGTCAGGGGCATGTGCCTTGGTTGTGGGCACATCCCCAGTAGGAGGTGTGCTGGAGGCAGCTGATCGATGTTTCTCTCTCATCGATGTTTCTAACTCTCTATTCCTCTCCCTTCTTCTCTGTAAAAAACCAATAAAATATATTTAAAAAAAATAGATAAAGAAGCCAAGGTTTCCAATGATCACACACACACACACACACACACTATATATATATTTTAATAGATAAAGAAGCCGAGATTTCCAATGATCACACACACACACACACACACACACACATGCACACACACACACACACGCACGCACGCAGGCACACACCAGAAGAAAGTTCCTTCCAATGGCCCTGCCATTCTGTCCCATTGGCACAGGGTCACGTGTTCTTGTCCAGGAGACCACCTTTCTGAGAATCCATGGAAAAGCACAACCCGATTATGTGCTGCTGCCAAGAAGTGCATGCAGAGAGGAGTCAGCCCAAGGATTTTCCTCAGGGGATCCTCGCACCGTAACTTGATCCCACGGAGCCCCACGTGTGGAGCAAATACCCTCAGATGTGGTGCAGCCGGGCCTTCCAACAATGGCCGCTGCTGTCTACAGACAGTGGTTTATTAAGTGGGTTTCATAGGCAGGGCCTGTAGCCTGGAGTGATATACGGTTCATTTTGACACGGGACTATATGGATGAGTAGCTCGCCGCTGCAGAACAGGTTGGAAAAAAGTACCTCTTCCTCGTGTCTGGCGCCATGCTAGAAATGTGCACATTTTATCTTTCGTGTTTATTTCAGCCATGAAAGGGGGTGGCATTGCCCTAATGGATGACAGGAGATTGAGGTCGCGATCAATGAACTGGACTAGGTCACTCAGCCAGCAAACACCCAGCTGGGGCTGGGGCTCCGCGTGTCAGAAAAGTGGACAGTATTTCCACTACCTCGTGCCGCCATCCAAAAGGTGTCCCAGCACGCTTGTCCTTGCAGCAGATCTGTCTCAGAGAATCAGAGAGTTTTAGAAGCGACAGATTTTAGGGGTCAGCTCATCATCCTGTTCAATTAATTGCATTGTCCTCAAGCTCTTACATCCTGGACCAAACTCATGATCATTCCCCATAAACTCATCATCATCCCCCACACATTCATGATCATCCCACACACGTTCATGATCATCCCCCACACATTCATGATCATCCCCCACACATTCATGATCATCCCCCACACATTCATGATCATCCCCCACACATTCATGATCATCCCCCACACATTCATGATCATCCCCCACACAGTCATGATCATACCCCACACATTCATGATCATCCCCCACACATTCATGATCATCCCACACACATTCATGATCATACCCCACACATTCATGATCATCCCCCACATAGTCATGATCATCCCCCACACATTCATGATCATCCCTCACACATTCATGATCATCCCCCACACATTCATGATCATCCCACACACATTCATGATCATCCCACACACATTCATGTTCATCCCCCCATACATTCATGATCATCCCCCACACATTCATGATCATCCCACACACAGTCATGATCATCCCTCACACATTCATGATCATCCCACACACAGTCATGATCATCCCCCACACATTCATTATCATCCCCCACACATTCATGATCATCCCCCCACACATTCATGATCATCCCACACACATTCATGATCATCCCACACACATTCATGTTCATCCCCCCATACATTCATGATCATCCCCCACACATTCATGATCATCCCCCACACATTCATGATCATCCCCCGCACATTCATGATCATCCCTCACACATTCATGATCATCCCAGCACATTCATGATCATCCCCCACAAATCCATGAACACCTTTCCTGGTGTTCTCAGTGGATGAAAAAATAATCTATGAGGCCATCCAGCCAGAAGCCCAGGCTCATTCCTAAGGGCATCTTCTCCTTCAGTCTTACTAGGTAAACCCAGCTCATCACCAGTGCGGCCAATTGTCTCTCTTAAATGTCTGTCCGTTCTCCATCCCCTTGGCTCCAAGTGCTGGCAACTCGGATGTCTTGGCAAGTCCGCTCCAGTAGCTGCCCCTGCTTGACCTGACCCCATGCTTGGTCTCCTCCGCGAAGTTCTCCACAAATCGTTGTGCAACTCAAATCAGACCTTACCCCATCCTCCTGCGGGACACCTACCTCTGCAAGCTCATCTCAACCAGGTGTGCCCTCGCTCCCTTGCTGCTCACCCTCCACGCCCTGCACATTCTGTCTGTCCCTCCTGCACATTCAGACGTCACATCTGGGCAGAAGACTTGCTTCCTCCCTGAATGGGTCAGAGCCCCTCTACGCCCTAGGATGGCCATCTTGGCTGCATGGGCGTCATTGTTTGATCAATGGCCTTCTTTCGCCGTTGACTTGAAGTCCTCTCTTTGTTCGCGTTTGAATCCTCAGACCCACAGAGCTCAGGCTGTGTGGTGGATGTTCCATAAATATTCATTGGCTCAACTCCCCCTCTCCATTTTATAGATCATAAAATCGGGTCCCGTTGAGGGCAAGTAAGTAAATCTCTCCAGGCGCAGGGCTGGTTGGTGGCAGAATTGAGACTTGAGCCTCTACCTCCTCACTCCATGTTCAATACCCCTTCCCTTCAGTGCCCCTCCCACCGCCCTCTTCTTCCTGGGCAGCCGACTCTTCCCAGAGCAAAGATGGCGGAGGCTGAAGGACTCTGCTCAAAGGCACATGTGCAGTAAACACCCCCAGCTTCAAACACGAGTCCGCATCACCTGTCAACCCGGGCTTCCCCCAGCTTGGCAGGAGGAGGACTGTACCGACCTGTCACTGGCCCATCAATTACTGGCTTCAGCAGGAGGGAGATGATGAGTGGGTCCTTTAACTCACAATGGAAATTGAAATTAATCTAATTAATTTGAAGGAGCACTTCAATGCCACCGTGATAAGCAGTAGATACCCGAGATGAAAAATGGGAATACAAATGAAAATTGATGGTCGTTTTCTGTCTAGTTTGAGGCTGGAGATAATTTTTGGAGATTTGTCTTATCATTAAAATTCCATACACTGACGAGACCCCACTTCTTAACTCTTTAAACGCAGACGCATGCCCTGGCCGGTTTGCTCAGGGGATAGAGCGTCGGCCTGCAGACCAAAGGGTCCTGGGTTTGATTCCGGTCAGGGGCATGTACCTGGGTTGCAGGCTCCTCCCCAACCTGGGCCCTAAGTCAGGGCATGTGCAGGAGGCAGCCAATCAATGCGTTTCTCTCACATCAGTGTTTCTCTCTGTCTTTCTCTCTCTCTTCCACTCCCTCTAAAATCAATGGAGAAATATCCTTGGGTGAGGATTAAAAATAAAAATAAACACACAACACACACACACCTCTTCATCACAGGTGGCTAGAAGGTGACAAAGTTTGCAACAAGTCAGTTGTACCTTCCGCATTTCTTCCCTGGCTTTGGAGACTGTGCAAGGTGTGAATGTTTTGGTCAGTGTCAAGTACTCACTCACAATGACCCTGCGCAGTCGGCATCATAGCTTGCAATGAGTACTTGAGGTTCCACAAATACTATTTCTCTCAAAACCCTCTCAATAGTCCTGGCTGGTTTGGCTCAGTGGATAGAGTATCGGCCTGCGGACTGAAGGGTCCAGGTTTGATTCCGGTCAAGGGCATGTACCTTGGTTGCGGGCACATCCTCAGTGGTGGGTCTGCAGGAGGCAGCTAATCAATGTTTCTCTCTCATCGATGTTTCTAACTCTCTATCCCTCTCCCTTCCTCTCTGTAAAAAAATCAATAAAATATATATTTTTTAAAAAGCCTCTCAGTAAATGACCCAGTGCTCCCACACCAAGCTCTGCCTTATGGTCTCCCCCTGATGGGATAGAAAGATCACACGCGTACGGCCCCTGTTTCTAATGAATATGGACCTTTCACATATTGCAGAGGGAAGCTGCACGGACATTATTAAGAAATAGTGACTGCTCCAAACCGCCGAAGGGAAACCCAGGAAAGAATACGTCCGCAGCTGTTCGATAATAGTTTGTATAATAAAAAATTCATATCATCATATATTTCCCATCATAGAGAATGGGTCTTAATGTCATTTTAATATTTTTCCGACGAAAAGACAATTTTAATTAAGGCGAAAGATATATCGCCTAAGGAAAGCTGAAGTGTTTAAAATTATTAACTGCTTGAATACTTGTTGCTACCCTACAAGCCGCCATAAAAGAAAAGAAATTAAGCACTCGAGGGATTAAGGCAATTTTGAAAGCTGCCCACACCCCCCTCCATCCCCCCCTCGCCCCCCCTGTCGCTTCTCCTTTTAGATCCGCCTAAACGAGTCATAACCATTCCCCTCCACTCAGCCAGGCTCCGGCTTTGTGGCTTTTTTAATATCCTGGGCCCACTCCTGAGCTCTCTCACTCCTTGCTCTGCCTACAAGCACATTTCTCCCAGTGGCCCCACAGCCGATGCCTCCCTCTCTTTGCCTCTGAAGCATCTCCTGGCAGTTTCATCGAAGGGGCGGTGTTGTGTTACCCTGGAATCAATAGCCCAGCGCTTCCCAGCTCGCCCATTACCTTGTCAGTCAGGGCCTGGGGGAGGGGGGTGTCAATCCCACCCCACCAGGGGCTGGGGGGTTGCAAAACCCAGGAATGCTGGCGGCCGGTGGTTGTCTACCACCTGTTGCTCTGAAACATGTGCGAAGTGAATTAACTTTCGCGGCCACATGCCTCAAAGGTCAACGGCAATGGAAGCCTTAAACCCGGGGAATCTTTTAACTCATTACCCAAAGCCCAGCACTCCTGGTCCGCCGGGCTCCTGCAGCCAAAGGGGGGATGTGTGCTCTGAGAGGCTGAGTTTGACAAACAGGTTGGCCCTGGGGGGTGGGGAGTCCTCAGGAAGGGCCTGGAGGGAGGGAGATGGGTTTCTGATTTGATTTGTCAGAAGCAATGGGCTGCCCACTTCTTGATTACACATTAATGCGGAACAGTTTGCACGGGGCATGTGAGCTTGCTGGGGGTTTCCATGGCGTGTGTGTGAGTGTGTGTGCATGTGTGTGTGTATGCATGTGTATGTGTGCGTGCATGTGTGTGTGTGTGTGTGTGTGTTTCTTGCTCAGACTCCTAACAGGACTCTTGGGTAATTGAGGAGCCTAATTTGTATTCTCTTTGTCCAGAAGTTGGAAGGAAACACACGAAAATGAAAAGTTAAAGAGAGAAACACCAAAGGATGATGCGTAACTTCTTGGCCCACACACCAAAAAGCGGTGGCAGCATTAGAGCTGATAAGAGATGAGATGCTGATTGTGTAGCAGGTGATTACTAAGCGATGCAACTTGATTTTTTTATATCATTTTATTGATTTCAGAGAGGAAGGGAGAGGGAGATAGAAACATCAGTGATGACAGAGAGTCATGGATCGGCTGCCTCCTGCACGCCCCACACCGGGGATCAAGCCCGCAACCCGGGCACGTGCCCTGACCGGGAATCGAACTGTGATCTCCTGGTTCATAGGTCGACGCTCACCCACTGAGCCACACCGGCCGGGCCCATGCGTCTTCAATGTGCATGTGTGTTAAAAAGCCCGGGTTCCACTGTGGAGAGCTGTGAACTCGGCCCTTTGAGTGTCGGTGATGCCTTCCAGTCAACCTCAGGAAATCTCTTTACAGATATTTATGATCCAAAGCCACGTCACCCCCGACCACAAAAGGAAATTCTGTGCTTAGTACATAAAGGCACGGCGGGCTCAGCAAGGTTTGCTTTCAGCACCCGGGAGTTTTCTCACAAAACCCCAAATAAACTCACCACAAACCACAATGTCAACCGCCACACTTCAGATATGACTTGTTAACCTAATTCCACCAAATTAATTCGCCCATTTTAAGAGGGATTTCTGACTGATGGTGCAAACAAGAGCTCCAAAGCCATGTGAACACCCATTTGAATGCAAAGGTTGGCAGGGGAAATATTAATCTTTTGAAAGAGACACACTCAAGGCAAACATTGAACCCCAGAGTGCCAAATGTAATTTGTTTTAAAGTTTAACTTAACCTGATGGGAGAAAGAAATACGTCCCTTTCAGAATAGAGAACGTACGTAGCACCTCAAGTCCATTTCCCTAAATTGCTGGGTTGCTTGTCTTTCTTTTGTTCTATCAAGTCTGTAACCTGGGCATGTGCCCTGACCAGGAATCAAACCATGACCTCTGGTTCATAGGTTGACACTCAGCCACTGAGCCATGCTCACCTGGAAGAAGTTTAATTCTTACTGATGTTTAAAAATAGTGTTAATCAGGCCGTAGCTGGTTTGGCTTAGTGGATAGAGCATCGGCCTGCGGACTGAAGGGTTCTGGGTTCGATTCCAGTCAAGGGCACATGCACGGGTTTCAGGCTCGATCCCCAGAAGGGGGCGTGCAGGAGGCAGCCGGTCGGTGATTCTCTCTCATCATTGATGTTTCTATCTCTCCCTCTCCCTTCCTCTCTGAAATAAATAAAAATATATTTATAATCAGTGGGTTATCTTGTATCACCACCTGTTGCCAATGAAATTGGGCTTCTTGGGGTGCCATGGGAAGAACAACTTCCTGAGGTCCCCCCCAGGAGGATGAGGCATTGTGAAAAGCTTTATTTCTATGGAATTAAACCTCTGAGTCTCCAAGATGCCATCTCCCTCATTGATGTTTCTCTCCCTTTCCCTTCCCCTCTCTCTAAAATCAATTTTAAAAAAAACATTAATTAGACCTGATATAAATAGGAAGTATATTTATCTAATTCATTTAATGACTTAAGGCTGAATTTATTTTAATTTCTTATTCTAATTGGCTTTACATTGAACATTGCAAATGTGGATTCTTCATTCTATGCAACATTCGTCTTTTCACTAAAAAAATTTTAGGACATCTGCTTTGTGGTATAATTTTTCAGGAACCAGATATAAATGTGCCTCAAATCATAGTTCTACAAGTTCTGTACAGTCGGATAGAGCACTTAATTCTGTCCCCTTGTTTGTTTTCCTGTGGGTTTTTTTAAAAAAATATATAATTTTATTGGTTTCAGAGAGAGGAAGGTAGAGGGAGAGAGAGAGAAACATCAACGATGAGAGAGAATCATTGATCGGCTGCCTCCTACACGCACACAGCCCGGGCATGCTCCCTGACAGGGATTGGAACCCTGACCCCCTGGTTCATAGGTTGACGCTCACCACACTGGCTGAGCTGTCTCCTCGTTTGTCAAGAAGCGAACCCCTTGGTATCCTAAGCCAGGATTCAGCCTTTGTCCCAACAGATGAATTCGGGGGTGGAAATACCGCGGCTCTAGAACCAAATTAGAACCTGCTGACTTCTGAGTCCTCATCTTCTTTCTCTCCTTCCTCATGACAGACAGTTCCCTACAACTGGCTGTGACAGTCCCTGGGCCTGCGCCTTCACCGGGCCTGGGGAGCCTAGAAAAAGGTCCCTCCATCATTCTTCAGGGTGGACTTTACCAAGAGCAGCGCAGGGAAGTGCTCAGTGAGTTGCCACTGTTTGTGTGTGGCACCGGAGAGAGAAGCCTTATCCCAGATTAGGGCACCTCTCTCTGGAGTGTTCTTTTTGGGTTAGGGGTGAAAGGTCGTCCTCTCAGAACGGATAGTCCTACTCCACCAGGATCCCAGGGTCCCTACAAAAGAGATCTTTGAAATTCCGCCAAAAGATTGTTTTTGCAACTGATGTCCGGAAAAGCACAAGTAAGCCAACAAGAGCAGCTTTTACGACCCATTCAGAAGAGGGGGCGTATTTTAAGTTCTAGTGTAATTACTGACAACAACAAACACATAGATTTAGAAATTGTCAACCAACTGTGCGCTATCTGTGCCACTTTCATAGACTGCCGAACACCTCCCTTTATCCCACCAAGGTCTAAATATAAAAAGAGGTGAACACGGATTGTCCTATTGAAATGTTAACACTCAGGAAATCCGGGCAGATGCGGATAGAGGCACCGCTCAGCAGAAAAGCCAGGGATGGCCTTGGACGGCCAATTACACATCTTTATTTGCTCTGTTTAACTTGGGGAATTAAAGCTGCTTCAATGAAAAGGAGATTGGATTTCTTTTGCTCCTTTTCTCTGGGCATCATTCAGCCAAGGACAGTGACTTGCAATGCTTTTTCCCTTTCTTAAAGTGCAATTGTCAGGTGTGAAATTCCCGCGTAAAAAGGTGTTGAGTTGGTGTGTTTCTTTTTAAAATTATGTGTGTGTGTGTGTGTGTGTGTATGCGTGTGTATGTATATATATATATGTATGTATGTATGTATTTATGTAACATATTTTTTTATTTCAGAGAGGAAGGGAGAGGGAGGAAGAGATAGAAACATCAATGAAAGAGAATCATTGATTGGCTGCCTCCCGCAAGCCCCCTACGGGGGATAGAGCCCGCAGGGGATCGAGCCCACAACCTGGGCAGGTGCCCATGACCGGAATCGAACCAGGGACCCTTCAGTCTGCAGGCCAACGCTCTATCCACTGAGCCACACCAGCTAGGACACATCGGTGTGTTTCTGTGTCAAAGATTGCAGAGCCTATTGCAGGTCTGAAATGCTCTCCTCTGGCCTGAATATGATCAGAGGGAATTTAGGTCAACAGTTTCGTCGTGATGAGCAAGTGTCTCCATCGCTAATACTTGGTTTCCCTGAGTTTCCTTAGGGCACTGTATGCGATTTTCGACTCATCCTTGCTTTTTCTTTTTTTTCCCACACAGAAAATATATCTTGTTGAGTGGAAAATCATTTTGATGTAAAGAATTTCAGATTCAGAAACCAGTGGGTTTGCCCTGGCCGGGCTGTAGACTGAAGGGTCCCGGGTTGGTGTTGCTCAGTGGTTAGAGCGTCAGCCTGCATCTCCTCCCCCCATAGAGTCCACAATTACAAGGAAACCTTGAACTCTTCTCCTGTTCCACTAAACTGTCCTTAAAAAGAACAGAAACAGTTGCATGGGGCTCATCAGAAACTGTGGTAGGTATTTTGGAAATCCGGTGCCATCTGCTAAGAATCCCAGCCAAACGGGCCCCCCACCGCCCCACCCCTCAAGTGACCCCACACAGGACTGGGAAAGTGGGCAAGCAGCTTGGCCCCACACCCCCCGTGTGGGAGGATTAATATTACATGAGTCAGTGCATCTTCCCTTGTGCGATTTGCCACAAATGAGAGAACTTCCGCTGCCCCCTCACAACATCTGGATGCTGCTGGCCAGGCCTCTGGTCCAAGTGGGAACATCTGGGTGTCCGAGCAGAGGTAGCACCGGCTGGCATCGGCCTAGGATTTTTTCTAAAAGCTGCTTGAGTCAAAGCGTTTGGAAAACAAGGAAGGAGGAAAAAAGACGCTTAGTGTTGTTTTATGTAAATCCACGGTGTACTCAGATGCGCTCGTGTGTTTTCCCTGCCAGCTGCTTCCACGAGCTCTGCCCACATCATGGGAAAGAAATGGTTTGCTGATTTAAAAAAAAAAAATGTAGCTGTGTAACCACGCCGGCCTTTCCCAGCTGAGCTGACCCTGAACTGCTGAGCATGGAGCCTTTGTGTCCTTGGGGTGCTGGGGTCCCCTCTGCGATTCAGGAATTCATGGGTAATGTTGGCCCTGGCCACTCCGAACTCCCACTCCGCATGCTTTTCCTGTGACGGGCTTCCTCTCGGGTGGCTCAAGAGAAAAATGGGAGCAGGGTGTGTGAGACCGAGAAATGCGGGCATTAGTCATTGTATCCAGTGCCTACTATGGGGTTGTCGCTGTCAAACCTAATAAAAGTGCAGCTGAAACACTTTACCGCGAATTGATCTGCGCCCACACCTTCCGTAAAGACGTTGGAGGAATGGAGCCCTATCCTTGGGGAGCCCCCCCCCCCCAGCTTTAATGCAGAGGGGAGTGAGCTTCCTGTAACTGTTTATTTTGGAAACAGTTGAAGAAGCATCTGACCTCAAACTTTCCCATTGTTCAGCTCTTGCCCTATAATCCTTTGGGTGAATTGAAATATCTTGGATTGCTGTGTGTAGGATTATTCTTTTATTGTTAACATATGACTCTGGGTAATAAGTGTGGGGATTTTTTTGTTTGGTGGTTATTGTTGTTTGCTTTTGCAAACGATATTCTTTCTGCCTTCTTACTAGTTCTTGGACTGCAGGCCGTATATTGAATGTCCAGTACAGTGTAAAGATCTGTACTAAGAGTTCTACATACACGCTTGTTTAAATGCTTGTCACAAATCTCGGAGGAGCCGAGGACTCGGCGTGTTTTCCAGATAAGAAAGCTGAAGCTCAGATGAAAAGGAGGAGAGGGGAAGCGTCTTGCCTGGAGTCACCAAGCAGGGCTGGTGCGGGAATCCGGCTGATTCTAAAGCCCAGCTCTCAACCCCTTGGCCAGCTGGCGAGTTCATGTCTAGAATTGGAAAGGCACCTCCTGCTGAATAGATGTTTCTGCTGGAAAGCAAATGCTGGAGAATCTGCACCATGACCTCCCTCCCCCCCGAGGCCCAAAATAGATGCCAGGACTCCAATTCCCAGCCTCCCTTGCATCTCCCAGGTGCCCTCTGCATGAAATGCCCGGATGAGAATTTGGTTCCAATGCCCAGTGGGGCCTCCGTTTTGTTGGTTTTGGGGGCAACGCAAGCCTCCAGGTTGGGGTGGCCAAGTTGAGTTCCCAGCACAGGCTTGGGGTTGCAGGGACCTTCTGAGAATTTTCTACTTGTGCCAATGACACTGTCTGCTCCTGCTAAGCTTTGTGGCCTGAAGTGACGTATATAGTTTTTATACTTTTTTTATATAGAAATTAACTGCCCGCCGGCGGTTGAGCATCAACCTATGAACCAGGAGGTCACGGTTTGATTCTTGGTCAGGGCACATGCCTGGGCTGTGGGCTCCATCCCTGGTGGGGGGCGTGCAGGAGGCAGCCGATCCATGATTCTCTCTCATGGTTGATGTTCCTATCTCTCTCTCCCTCTCTCTTCCTCTCTGAAATCAGTAAAATTTATATATTTTAAAAAGAAATTAACAAGCATAAAAACAAAATTTGCAAATGCTACAACCTTCCAATCTTATCCTATCCCTTCCAAACTCACTCATGCTAGCCATGTTAATATTCCTAATGGAATAGTAAAAATGCATTCTTTTTGATCCAATAACTCCACGTCTAAGGAATATATCCGAGGGGGGAAAATTCATATAGGCAACCAAAATATATAAGCAAGATGATTTATAATAGCAACAATTAGAAATAACCTGCATAACCAGGAATAGAGGGATTGCTAATCTTTATTGTGTAAAATTATAGTAAATAATTATAATGAATATTATGTGATTATTAAAAATAAAAACTTTAAGGAATATTGGATAGTGGAAAAATACTTATGGGGTAAAAATGTAGCATTCAAAACTGCATGACAGTGATTCTAATTGTGTGTGTTTTTTCCTAAGAAAATTCATATGTGTTAGTTTAAAAGACTGGAAGAGATCATGTCAAAATATTGTCAGTAATGGAATTTTCAGTGATTGTTTTTCTTCCTACTTTTCCCAATTTTTTTATTATTAACATAGAAATGTTAATGTTACAGGAAAACTCAGTAGATAGGACTTAGAAGCACAGAAACAAAACCGAACACTGGCCAGGCAATCAAACCGTGGCCAGGCTGCTCGGGTTTGAATTCCTTCCTTGCGAAACCCCGGGCAAGTGACTTGAGCCCTCCATGCCTCAGTTTCCCCCCACGTGAAGTGGAGTTGATGACAAGTTCATACTCTTGTTAGGCTAGACCAGGCATTTAGGAGACTGCTGGGCAGTGATTGTTTTAAGAACCAAGGTGAATATCATTCTCCAGCATTTGCTGTGCAGCATAGTAATATCTCAGTCGCACAGATGGAATTGCCTGGGGCGCAGCCGTGCCTGCTCTGGGGAATTCTTGGGGATGCCCTGCAGTAGGTGGTCCCCGTTCTAGGCTCCCTTCGCCCGTGTGGTTCTTTACTTACAGTCATTCCCTCGGTCCTTAACTGACCGAGTTACTGATCTTGCCTTGTTCATCATCGCACCCCCAACACTAAGCACCTTTATGTCCACACTAGATGTTTCCTATTAGCAACAGGCTACAACACTTACCGAGTATGGCCAGTGGGTATGATTAATGTTATGTTGTTGTATTACACACACACACACATACACACAATATACCACGTAGAGAGATTTTGAAAGAAAGGATGTATTTTTCCAAAATGTTACGTCATGCATTGAAAGGTATTGCTACATCTGTAGTCCCTTCTTTTTAGTAAAGTTGATATAAAAGGGTTAGGATTCCAGCGATTAAAATCAGATCCCTTACTGGAATGACTTTCCTCGGCCTATTTATAGAGATATTCCATGACTCCAATTGGAGCTGCTAAGGAAACGTTAAGCAGAGACTACTTAAGCGGTTATTTCTGTGCCCCTAAGAATAAAACCAAATTTCCAGCCATTTAAGCTCACTGGTATTTCTGGATAGACAGAGCGGGCCTCCCCGATCACGGCAGGAATGACCTTGGCCTTCTGGGCCTGGAGACCTGGATTCCGGATCAGGTGACCCTGGGGCAGTCGGGGGAGGCGTTCACTGCACCTCCCCAGGTCTGAGTTCCTCTCTCACCCATTGATAGGGCTGCCGAACTTTCTAGAATCCGAGCTAACCGGGGAACAGCTCAGACCCCTGAATACTCTGCCCCACTTAGCAGGTGGCAAATAGCAAAGAAGGGGTGAGGTGGTGCCTTCAGTTAAATGAGTATGCGAAGTTTATTTGGCTTGAAATTTCTAGATGCTTCCCAAACACTGCTGTGCGTCTCCATTTTCCTAAACAACTCCTGGAGCTGTTTGTGGTCCGGCCCTGCCCAGGCCCAGGGATTCCCGCGGGGCCAGCGAGGCAGCCCCGGACCCGCCGCCTCATATCAAACGGGGCTGCCCGCTGCGTCTCTTTACACCATTAAATCCCCTCCGATGTGCAGCCAGGAGAAGTGGTCCAGGTGTTCACATTCCCGGAGGGCGGGGGAGCGGGGGCTCGCATTAGATCCATACCACGCTGGGGCGCTGCACAAAGGACCTTTTTCACGGTGCGGGGCCCCCCTCCGAGCGCACTGTTTCGGAGGCGGCCTGGCAGGGCCCCCGAGGCCGGCTGGCTGTCACTCCCGGTGACACCGAGCAGGGCGGGCCCGGGAGCTCCCGATGGTGGCGGCCCGCAGACCCGGGCCCCACCCTGATCCAACCTGCGCGCCATGGAGATGCGTGGACGGGGCGCACCTAGATCCGCCCCAGTTCTGCGTGTCCCCGGGGGGGTCCGAGCGCCGGGACCCGCCAGCCCCCTCCGGGAGCCGCTGGGAGTGAAAAGCCAAGACTCCAAGCCGCCCGCCGAGCCACAGGTTGAAATCAGAGCTGGAGCCCGGCTCCCCCGCCAGGTGAAGAAAGCTGGCAGGGTCAGCCATCCAGTCACCAGGTGGTGCATTTAATTTAAAAGGAGTGTTAACCTTGTTTATACAAAATAACAGCAATATGCAGAGAAGCAGTAAATCCATTGTCGTTAAACAGCGGGGCGCCGCCGGCGCTGGCAGGCTGCCCACCGGCGACGTGAACCCGGCTGGCACCGAGCGATCGGGGGAGCCCTCCGCGCCCTCCGGCTGGCTCCCTGCATTCTTGTCAAATATATTTAGACCACGAGGTGTCCACTTAAAGAGACACATTTGTTAATCACTTCAACGCGGCCGCTTGGCCGCTGGCCAGTTCCACCTTTATAACATGCGCGGCCGGGCTCCAGCTACGGGGGCAGCCCCCGCAAGTCCCCTCTCTGCCCGGGTCCCCTCGGATTGACCCGGGGTGAACGTCCCTAGCACCTTATTAATTGTCCCTCGCGGCGGGGTTTCCCGAGCCGATGCCACGGCTCCTATGAGAAATAAATAAATGATAACGTGGGAGGGAAAGGAGGGCGGGTGGCTTTAAGCAGGGGACAGAGCCCAGTGAAATTCCTGTTGACCCGGCGCGGGTGTCGACAGCCTCCGTGTTTACCGGCAGCTGTCCCCGCTAATGACACTGATAACTGGAGGCTGCCCGCTCGGGGTGCCGCAGATAAAGGGGCCTCTGTTTAAAGACTGCGGTCCTGGCCCCTGATCCTCCCTAACTTCTGATCAGAAGAGGCAAACCCGGGATGAGAGGTTTTCACTCTCCAGCCTGGGAGGTCACCTGTCAGCTCTTGGCCAACTGATGGGAGACAGGGGGACGGGAAAGGCAGGGGGCGGGGGTAGGGGGGGGGGTACGGGAGGTCAGGCTAGGCTTCAGGAGAATCCATCCTTTTGTTTCAAAACCACTGACACTGCCCCGCCCCCAACAGGTCCCTGTAATGAAGGTGCCAGGGACAAGGTTGCAGAGTCACTTGGAACCATGTCCCTCGCGAGATCGTGGCGATGTAGAGGCCCTGGTGTGGCACCCAGGCTGACGCTCGGACCTGGCGCCTCTGGTGGCAGATGTTGCCAAGGATAAAGCGCTGCTATGGTCACGGAGCAAGTTTGGCGACTGCTCTCCGTCCACCATCCTTTTCAAACACACAGACAGGGAGATGGAAATGTTATTCACATTTTATAATACACCCACCTAACACACATACACACACATCGGGCTAGGAAGAGGAAATGTAGAGATCTGTATCTTTAAATGCATACAAGGAGATATACAATGGTCTATCTCTTTAAATTTCCTCCTCCTACCCTGATCGAGTTGTCAGACAGCAGCTTTCCAGTGTGTTCCAAGCTGAGAGGAAGCCAAAGCCCTCACCTGGCTCAGGTCCCAGCCGGGTAGATCCTTGGCTTCCCTCAAGGCCCACGTCCGCCCTGATTAGTTCATGAATACAATCCATTTGAAGATCAACAAACCTGGAATCCCATAATCCCTTTCATGCTCTAACCAGTCAAGCAGACGTACCTCCAATAAAGCAAATGCACAGAACAAATTGATTTCTGCTTTTCGAAAGTGCAGATGGCGCCCCAGCCAGTGTGGCTCAGTTGGTTGGAGCGCCCTACTCTGCACCCAAGGGTCATGGGTTCAAGCACCCAGTAGGGGCAAGTGTTGGAGGCACACAACCAATGTTTCCCTCTCACATTGATATTTCTCTCTCTCTCCTTCTCTCCCTTTCATAACATACTAGAGGCCTCGGTGCACGAATTCGTGCACTGGTAGGGTCCGGCTGTGGGGAGGGGCTGCTGGCAGTTGGCAGGCCAGCCCTGCCCCCTGGTCAAACACCCGTTTGAGGGGACAATTTTCATATTAGCCTTTTATTCTATAGGATCCTTGGGTGATGATTAGAAAATAATAATAATAATAAAGTGCAGACGGTAGGAAAGAAATTATCTCACATTCATTCACCTGTCTTTCCACCTATAGGATGTCGCCTCTCTGACTCTAGAGATTTTGAGAGGAAAAATAAGTAAGTTAATAAAAGGCAGGCAAAGTATGTTAAGGTGCACAGAAGAAAGGTGGTAACATTTTGACCTAAGCCATTTCCTCAGCAAAGTTCTTCACAGTGTTTTTAAGGATAAACTCCTATAGCATATTCTCCGAGGTCTACACCCACCCAAGGCTCAGCACTCATATTTCTACACTGTAGTGATGGCACAGTTTTCTCTTGATAGCGCAGAATTATAAAATTATTCTTTCCACGAGATGTAAATGTGGCATTTCCTTCATTATCAACTGTTAGGGGTTGAATGGTCTTCCCCTAACTTTGTCTGCTGAAGTGCTAAAGCCCAGCACCTCAGGATGGGGCCTTGCGTGGGGAGAGGGCTTTCAGAGGGAGTCAAGTTCAAATGAGCTCAGCTGGATGGGCCCCATTCAGCATGCCTGGTGTCCTATATACACGGGAAATTGTAGAGATATGTATAGAAGGGAGAAGATGTGGAGAGACAAGGGGAGGAACTGCCTCTCCATGGCCAAGGATGGAGGCCAGGAACACATCCTTACCTCAGAATTAACCAAAGCTGCCAACACCGTGACCTTGGCCTTCTGGCCTCCAGAGCTATGAGACCTAGAAAACTAAAATACCAAACAATTTTAACCACCTCAGTAACTTTATTCCCCGGAATCAATACTTCAAAAGCTGATGAACTTCAATTTAAATGGCTTAAAATTATTGTTAGCGTGCTACATGGATGGGGAAGGCACACAGAACCAGTACTTGTTACGCATCTATTATGTCCTGGGCAGGATTGGGGGAACTTGATATATTTTTGTTTATTTTGCAGGTTTAAACCATGCTTTGAATAATACAGTTTTATTTAACTCAATAGGAGCACATTTTGTGCTGTAAGGACATTTACAGTAAACATGAATAATTGGAATGAGTACCAGTTAAGGGAATTGTCCATTGTTTAGCATATTTCATTACATTACATACCAGAGAAGGCGGGATCTCTCTACTTTATGAGCAGTGGTACATGGTGAATTCGTCCCCATGATTTCAATCACATTTTTGATCTATAATATAATTCATAGTTGAGAAGTGTATAGTAGTTTCTGTCAAGGAGCCAATTGTGAACAGAGGTTATTAAACACACACACACACACACACACACACACACAGTTGAGAAGGTTTCCCAAGTAGGTACTTTGGATAATGTCCTAAAGGCGGAAGGTGTAAGCCTGTAGCTCCTGTCTTTGGGTAGCTGGTGAAAAAGGCCGTAAGCAAGACAAGAAAGTAAATTAAAATTACACTTACAAACAATACCTCATCAGCCCAGCCAGCAGGGTTCAGTGGTTGATAGCCAACTATGAACCAGGAGATCACAGTTCCATTCCTGGTCAGGGCACATGCCCTGGTTGCAGGCTTGATCCCTAGTAGAGAGTGCGCAGGAGGCAGCTGATCAATGATTCTCTCTCGTCATTGATGTTTCTATCTCTCTCATCATTGATGTTTCTATCTCTCTCTCCCTCTCCCTTCCTCTGAAATCAATAAAAATGTATTTAAATAATAATAATAGTAAGTTGCTAAAATGTCTTCATTCATGGAATCCAAAGTCCTTGACATCATGCACCAGAATCAGGTTGGTTACATTGTTTAGCTTATCCTATATAATAAAGAACTAATATGCTAATTAGACCAAACAGCCGAACGACCTTCCAGAAGAAGCTGGGGCTATGAGGGCCGGATGAGGCTGTGAGGGCTGAGCCCGTTGCATGAATTTCATGCATCAGGCCTCTAGTTTCATATAAATAGAGAGCCAGAGAGTGACAGCCCCCCACCCCCCGCCACCCCCAACCTTTTCCTGAGAGATCAGTAGAGAGCATGATAACAGTCATAGTAGCAGCAGGTATTTCTTTAGTGCCTCCTGCATCCCAGCCATGTTGTGGCTGAATCCCGTCAAGACCTTGGCAAGGGCAGCAGTAACTTCCCTGGGGCTCAGTTTCCCAAAATGTAGAGAGAAGGTAGGTGGTCAGGCATCTGTTAAGCATCAGGGCCAAGACTTGACTCCAGGGCCAGCTGCATGGAGCCCACGTGTGTTCTCCTCACCCCACAGGACGGGCTGGAAGGCAGCAGGCGGAGGACCTTCCGGCACCTCGAGAGCGCAGCCTACTTCAGAGTCTAGAAAAACATGATCGTCCTTCATGCACAGACTCTGCAGAAATGGAGGTGCAGGTAAGGCTCGCTGTTCTTTACTTCCAATGAACCTGTACCGATCGCGCTGTCCATGTTCATCAAAATGAAGCGATCGCCGCCCGCTTTCTTCCATGTAGTTATTAGGCAGTCATTTCGGATTAGAAGTTTGTAGACTGGGTGATGTTTGATGGAAGTATAACTCTATGATTCTGAATGCGGCGGTGGTGGAATCCTCAAAATGAAGAAAGACTCCAGCTCGTCATTTCTGTTGGAGACTCTCCCAGGTAAGAGGCAGCCGTGTTCCCATCACGTTTCTTTCTTAGTTGTTCGCAGACTCGGTACACTTAGCTCACACATGACTAGAAGGAAGCTCTCTGGTTACAAGGAGACCTGAGTGGTGTCAGTTGCAGCCATCACTGGCTTTTCTCTGAGATCTCCCTCGCTCAGCCTCACAGCTCCAGGCTTGTGGGGAAGAACTTTGTGTGGAGAATTTGCTTTTGAAAAGAACTTTACATTTTATTTCTAATCACAGTTGGCATTCACTATTGTTTTGTATCAGGTTCAGGTGGACCGCGTAGTGGTTAGACAATTATGTCCTTTACAAAGTGTCCCCCTGATATTTCCAGTGCCCACCTGGCACCCTGCAGAGTTAGTACAATACTAGAGGCCCAGTGCATGAAATTCATGCACTGGTAGGTCCCTAGTGGCTGCCAGCCGGGGCCTCCCTCCCTTCCCCCAGCCAGCCTGCCCCCTGGTCGGAGTTGGTCGAACTCCTAGAAGAACTCGTGGTCGAGGGGGCAATTTGCATACTACGCTTTTATTATATAGGATTGTTGACTTTATTCCCTATGCCATACTTTACATCACCTTGACTATTTTGTATCTACCAATCTGTACTTTTTAACCCCTTCACCTTTTTCATCCAGTCTCTCAACTGCTCTCCCCTCTGGCAACCATCAGTCTGTTCTCTATATCTATGAGTCTGTTTCAGTTTTGTTTATTTTGTTCGTAATTGTGAGGGAAATCATATGGTATTTGTTGTTCTCTACCTGACTTATTTCACTTAGCATAATATCCTCTAGGTCTATCCCTGCTGTTGCAGATAGAGAGCTTTCATTCTCTTTTATGCCTGAGTAATATTCCACTGTATATATGTACGGCAACTTCTTTATCCATTCATCTAGTGATGGGTACTTGGGTTGCTTGGCTATTGTAAATAATGCTACAAAGAACATAGGAGTGTGTATATTATTCTGAATTGGTCTTTCCAAGGTGGTGGCATGAAAGCAGAAAACCAAACAAAGCATAGATATGAGCCATGCGTATATCTGGGGTAAAAGAACGTTCCAGAAGGAGGGGACCACAAATACAAGTCCCCAGAAGGAGGCAGTGTGGTGGAAGGAACTACTGGGTGAACTCCTACAGTAATGAGTTATTATTAGAACTCAAAAACATTATGAGTTTCAAGACAACAGGAAATCATTCAAATTTTATATTTTTAAAAATGTTATAAAAATTCTTTCATAGCCATCGTTATGCTATGGTTTAGTTCTGCACTTCTTAATGCTGTTCTGGAAAATAAATCTTAATATGAAAGAACTAGATACTAGAAAGTTGTATCGAACTAAAAAGAAATATGTCCTTCAAGGCATTCCTTTAAACCCATTTCCTGTGAGCCAAACAACCCTAGGTATTCCTTGAAGTGATTACCCAATTAAACTCTGATAATAGAGGTTCCTGAATTTTTTTTTAATATTCCCTATTTGAAAAAAAAAAAATGTCCTAGATTTAAAAGGATATCGTAGGACATAGGTCTGTGGCATCTGCGATTTTAGCTGAGTCCATTGAGAAACTTGGCTGTGGAATAAATACTAGTACATAAATAAAACCATGGACTATGCACTTGGCGTACTACAGACGCAAAACAATAAGAATTATTATTAAATTGTACATAGTTACATAATCATAGGAATAAATTGCCTAGCCTCGCAGTAACCCGATACCTATATGCACATTTTACAAATGTGACTTTGCCTGTCACACCCGCATACACGTGGCCCGGGTCCATAGGTAACAGATGACAGAGAGATGTGAATGCAAGGTTCCTTCCAGAGCCATATGCTTCCTCAGGTAACCTGAGGCGGACAAGGTGACATCATACCCACCTCAGACTCCCCTCCATCCTGCTTCTGTACTACTCATCCCATGTCAGTACTTTTGGCAGGCAAAGTGACTTTTCCCGTAATAATAACTCATCAATAAAGTAGCTCACAGAGTACATTCTTTGTCTGTTACATCCCTTGTTCCCTCTCCCGTCCTTCCACCTGTCTCCCATGATTGTCCATGGTTTCCAAACCTCATGCCTTTAAGCCTGAGGACAGTGGTGTTGTTAAGGGAGCAGGAAGAAAGAATAATTATTGCAGCTGGAGGGAGTTACATAATCCCATCCAACCATTCTTGCTTGGTTTACATCTGACCTTCCCCCCAAGCTTCCCAATGGTCTCAAGGTAGAAGCTCTTGACCATCTTGCCAAAGACCTACCAGGTTCTGGTTGGCAGACAGCTGGGGCCCCTCCACCCATGGGATCGTATGAAAGTGAAGTCTCGCCCAGCTGGTGTAGCTCAGTGGTTGAGCGTCAACATATGACCCAGGAGGTCGCATTTCAATTCCTGGTCAGGGCACATACCCGGTTGCAGGCACAGTCCCCAGTGGGGGACGTGCAGGAAGCAGCCGATCAGTGATTCTCTCTCATCATTGGTGTTTCTATCTCTCTCTCTCTCTCCCCCTCCTTGAAATCAATAAAAATAAACTTTTTAAAAAAACAAAGTGAAATCTCGGCTCCCTCCTGGAAAGGTGGCCATGTAAGGAACAAACATTATTCGTGGCCACTGTCTAATTTAGGCCTTAGTAATACTAAAGACGTTTCTGATCATGTTTTTTAAACCATCTAGTTATTTATACATTTTCAAGAAGTTGTGTGTTTATTTTTCTCGGTTGCTTCAGTTCACTTGTTGCTATTTATCTTGCAATAAGACTAAATATTTTAAAATTGGGAATGACAAGCTGATAGGGCCCAAATTCTTTGGCCTCGCCAAATTCTAATCTCTTATAAGGATGCAGGTCCCAAATTTATTTTGGAACGGCCAGTTGCCTCAGAAAGTCATTCTCAACTGGATTTATAAAGCTGGTATTATTTTTAGACTGCCTAATCTTTTTTCCAATTCCCTGATGGTCATAATACATTAAAAAACAAAACAGAAAAAACAAGCAGGCCCAAGTCATGCCAAAAATAAAAACTTACGGTTTCGAGCCTTGGTAGATGATCGCTCTTCCCATTGATGTTTTGAAAAAGTTTTCATTTGAGGAAGAAAAATAGTTCTACCACCAGCGATATTTAAAGTTCATCAGGGACATTTTTATCAAGGGCTCAGATAACTTTTATTTAGTCCCCAAATAAGTAAGTAAAATAAACACACGATAATATTAATCTTAGCGTGTTTCTCAAATGTCACGCTGTAGGACGCTTGACATACATGTTCTCATTTAATAGCCACAGAAAGGCCATTTTAATCACCAGCTTACAAATAAAAGGACCGAGATTCAGAGACGGAGGTACTGGTTGAAATCACTCAGAGATGATCAGGATTTGAACCTGAATTGTGTGTCTCTAACCTTAAATATTGTGCTGTGGTGAGTTGGCCAAGTGGTCTTAATAAAAATCTGAACTTAAGCAGAAAATTGAACTTAAAAATAATGGATGTTTAAAACGGTAGTGCTGGGATTTAATTTTTTCTGATAATTTTCTCAGTGCCAACCTGTGATGGCGAACCTTTTGAGCTCGGTGTGTCAGCATTTTGAAAAACCCTAACTTAACTCTGGTGCCGTGTCACATATAGAAATTTTTTGATCTTTGCAACCATAGTAAAACAAAGACTTGTATTTTTGATATTTATTTTATATATTTAAATGCCATTTAACAAAGGAAAATCAACCAAAAACATGAGTTCGCGTGTCACCTCTGACATACGTGTCATAGGTTTGCCATCACTGTCTTGTAAGGTCCCTCTCCACCTGATCTCTCAGCATCAAAGGCTCATGGTCACCAGACTGTTGTTTATCTGGTTCATGTCCATCAGGATGGGATTTGAGAGGTGTTGCTGTTTATGTACATCTCTCTGTGTATATTATATATAAACCTGTAGTAACACTGAATTGTGCTCATGTCAGTTTAGGTAGTTAAAATTAGAACTTTTTTAAAATATATTTTTATTTATTTCAGAGAGGAAGGGAGAGGGAGAGAGAGAGAGAAACATCAATGATGAGAGAAAATCATGGATCGGATGCCTCCTGCACGCCCCACAGTGGGGATGGAGCCCAAAACCGGGGCATGTGCCTTGACCGGGAATCGAACCGTGACCTCCTGATTCATAGGGCGACTGAGCCATGCTGGCCGGGTTAGAACTTCTTCTTTCAGACATGAATTGAACAGGAAACATTGTGTCTTAAAGGCCAGAACTGATTCATTCATAACAAGGATTACACCACTCATGCATATGCAATGGAACATTTAAAAAAATTGGGTCTACTTAGAATCACAGAATTTAGAGTTTTCAGAAAAAGCTAAAAGACGCTTTCTGTTGATTCCAGTAAAACTGACCTAACAGGTTAAGAATTTACTATTCCCGCCCAGGCGGTATGATTTCAGCATTTGAGCATCAACCCATGAACCTGGAGGTCGCAGGTTCGATTCCTGGTCAGGGCACATGCCTGTCTTGCCAACTTGATTCCCCAGTAGGGGGTGTGCAGGAGGCAGCCAATCTAAGTTTTTATCTTTCTATACCTCTCCCTTCCTCCCTTTCTAAAATCAATAAAAACATACCTTTTTTTTTTTTTTTAAGAATTTACTATTCCCTTAAGAAGACAATTTTCCACTAGATTTAAGCTGGGGGATTTTTAACAAGATCTCCATAACCAATGTGATTCTTAAAGCACACACACTTCCCATCTGCAGTCAGATTTTCTGCATGTACGTATTCACTCAACCGCTGTTTATTTCTACAGCACACAAAAATGGTACCATACATGTCACCAGGTTTTCCAAGTCTGTGCATTGCTATGGCTCTGGCATGAGCCCGGCTGGGTGCAGGGGTGCAGTCTTTCCCTGAGTGCGATCTTACAAAAGGGGGAGGAATTATCTGCTTCATCCCTAAACACCAGCTTTGTCGTTTAGGCTTGCAGACGGCAGCTGCTCCCTAAATACAAGTTTGTTGAGACTTTGGGGGCCACCAGTCAATAGTAGAACCTATTGTTTCCAAAATATCCCTGGAATGGAACATGTTTTTAGTTTAATAATAATTAAGCAGACTCTTGGGCTCAATACCATGTTTGAAGAATCGCTTAAGTAGTGATAACAGGTATCCGAGACCCACAACACAGCCCCGCACCCAATGGCTTTGCCTTTGATGTAGCAGTTTTCAAAGCCATGGAATCACTGAGAGCCTGACCAGGCAGAAATGGGCGTTGCTGGTCATGGATGCTTCTAGGCAGCAGATATGATTTCTGGCCCCAGGTTCCTCTTGTACCACCTCTGGGGTTTCCTTTGGGATTCTCCAAGGCCCTTCTGTTGGCCTGCACGTCTGGGAATGGGGGGCTTGGGGACCTGAGGAGGCCACAGGATAGACATCTGTCCCCTGCCTCCAGGGCTCAGGTCCAGAAGGGGCAGAACCGTGGTCCAATCAGAACCAGGCTCTGCATCTCTTCTGCGCCTCCCTGTACACCGGCTCTGGAACAGGCCCCCAGCTGTGGCTCCACGGAGTCCCCATCTCTGGGTTCCTTGTCCAGCCCCCCGTCATTTCTAACAGCGGCCCCCGATCGGGGTCTTTGTAGCTCTTGAGAATTCTCAGAGGGAGCCCTGGAAGGCCTAAACTATGTCCTACATTTCAGAACGCCTGCACAATCCCGCAGTCATCATCAATTAACGTGATGGATGTACTTAATAAATACAGTGGGATATTTTTTAATGAATGAGATTCCTGGGGAGTCAGAAGCAGATAATTAAAGGGGTCCTTGATTTTTTTCAAAAAAGTTAGGGACACTTGCCCAGCTGATGTGGTTCAGTGGTTGAGCATTGACCTATGAGTCAGGAGGTCACAGTTCAATTCCCGGTCAGGGCACATGCCCGGATTTGCGGGCTCCATCCTGGTAGGGGGTGTGCACGAGGCAGCCAATCCATGATTCTCTCTTATCATTGATGTTTCTCTCCCTCTCCCTCTCTGAAATCAATAAATATAAATTTTTAAAAAAGTTAGGGACACTTATACTATAGCATACAACATGGTCTGAAGAGCTGTAGAGAACCTGTGCTTGCATGTATGTCATTGACATGGCCACGTGTATGGCCCAGATTCACAGATTATCAATAACCATTGAGCCTCCAGGTAGGAAAAGGCATGCCTTTGACGCCAAGAGCGCTCACATTTCCATAAATGACATCCACAAAACTAAAAGGAAAGGGAGGAGGAATAAAAGAAAAGACACAGAAAGACAAAGCAAAGAAGGTTCTGGAATTATGCCACACCTACCTACTTCTCAAAGCTTTGGGGCACGTGACCTAACCTGTTAATGGCCCGACATTCAGTTACAGGCCGAGGGCCCCTGGCCTGGGGCTGGAGAAGTTGCCTTCCCGGCATTGCCAAAGGGGAAGAACAGGAAACCAGCGCTCCTTTTTCAAGAAGGAAATTTGCAATCAGGGAAGTCTCAGGTGTCTGTCTCCCTCCACCCGGTCTCGGATTCAGTTGGCCGATTCCCAGAAGGGAGATGCATTGGGCAATGGGCCCCGGATCTGGGATGTTTGCTGATGGTTCTTGACCTGCAGTAGCCACAAACCTGATCTCTTGTCATCAGCATGTGCCTGACTCAGGGACTGCGCCATACGCCCAGCGCCACTGCCTCTCCTGCCTGTGGTTGGCATGGCGCTCGGAGCAGATGGGCACCAGGCCACGGTGCCAGGAAACAGTAGGCGCATCGTGTCGGTAGTTTAGGGCGGCTGGCTAGGCCAGGATTCCAGCTAAGGAGTTTGGATCGTACAGTTCCATCCTCGCGGGGAATGTGGCTACTCTTTGCCTCTTTTTATTTTCCTAACATTGATTCATGAGTAGGGGAAAAACACCCAACTTAGGCAGAAAATTGAAATTTAAAATAATGGATGTTTAAAATGGTAGTGTTGGGATTTAATTTTTTCAGATAATTTTTCTCAGTGCCAAAGAAAACCTTTTTTTTTTTTTTTGTAAAAATATTTTTTTATTGCTTTCAGAGTGGAAGGGAGAGGAAGAGAGAGAGAGAGAAACATCAGTGATGAGAGAATCATAGATTGGCTGCCTCCTGCACGCCCCCCACCGTGGACTGAGCCCGAAACTCAGGCATGCGCCCTGACCAGGAATCTCACTGTGACCTCCTGCTTCATATGCTCAACCACTGAGCCACTTGGCTGGGCAAGAAACCCTTTTTCAAAGGTAATAGTATTCAGAGCTTCAGTATAAAGCAAAATAACTAACTATCCTGGGAGGCAGATGTAGGGGTGTGGGTGGGAGGCAGGGATGTGTTCTCACCCTCTCTCTACAGCTTCCTATAAGGGCACTGACCCCTGTGAAATTGAAAATGTCCCCTCAACCATACGCATCTGTACTCTTATCAAGCATCTCTTCCTAATGTGAATAGACGCACCAATGGGGAAGGCTGTGGGTATTACATAAAGAATTAGTTCTTGCCCGGCCGGCGTGGCTCAGTGGTTGAGGGTCGACCTATGAACCAGGAGGTCACAGTTCGAATCCCAGTCAGGGCACATGCCCGGGTTGCAGGCTCCGTCCCCAGTGTGGGGCGTGCAGGAGGCAGCCCATCCATGATTCTCTCTCATCGTTGATGTTTCTCTCTCTCTCCCTCTCCCTCCCTCTCTGAAATCAGTAAGAATATATGTATATATTTTTTTAAAGAATTCGTTCTTGAGCTGGGTAAGTGCTCCCAAGGTGGGAGGAAGAAGGAGGAAGAGTGCTGTGTGGTCCCATTTCCCATGAACAGGCCCAGCTCACTGTTCAGTTTTAACAACATGGAGCCGTAATATTGGAATGAGCCTACGGATGCCCAGCTGAAGCCAGAGGGTCGTTATTTAGCAAGAGGAGGAACATGAGCTTCTCTGTCAACCCAGGACCTCCTGGGATGAGGCCTGAAGAGCCAGGTCCCCTATCATAACCCTTCCCCAACTCTGAGCTCTTCTTACCAACCCTGAACAAACTATAGACCTGGGGGCCCAAAGATGCCCACTGAGCTCAAGGGTTGCAACCAGCCCACAGATGTGCCCGCAAGGTTCTCACAGTGAATGAGATATGATATCATATGATACGATGTAATGTACATAATATGATATGGTATACATGATATGATATGTAAATAAAATGTACATGCACAATGATATATGCACATATAAAACAATGTGCACATACAAAGGAGAGAAGAATACCCTTCCGTAAGCTGGGATTTGGATATGTTTCACTGCTTTAAAAATCTCATGAAGAAATCATGTGATTTTGGTTTTTCAAACTGAAGAAAACCAAGAATAAGTCCCAAAAGAACTAAAATGTTTGCCAGTTATAAAATCCTCATCCTCATCATCATCATCATCATCACCATCATACATATATGTATGTGTGTACATTTATATATATGTTTGCTTTATACTATATGTATATACACTTTTTTCTATATACATCTTGCATGTCATATATATACACACACATACATATATATGTGCATACAACATGCACGTATCTCCTATATATAGGATATATATATCCATAGTATTCCTAGGATATACGCATATTGCCAAACTGGCAGTTTGGCAATCTTTTAAAGTCACAGTAATATATAATTTTTAAAGCCAACTAAAAGCACACGTGGTTTCACGATAGCTTTTATATTAGAAAAGACTTCCAATGAAAGCTCTGACCTGCCTTCATCTGTGACCCACGTATTGCTAATTTAATTGCCAGAAATGTCAATATAAATTAATAAATCATTGTTTTCTCAATTTTTATTTTATGAATTAAAGATCTGGTAAGCATTTTTGTGCACATCCATAATTATTTAATGATATCTACACAAAGGCTTTAATGATATGGGAATAGTGATAGTAATTCTAAAAGCCCACACTCAGCTGATAAAATATATATTGCTAAAAATTGTTTACTAGAAATGAATTCTTTCCGCCAGTGAATGGCTCACAGGACATTTTTTAATACTTAAAACACAGACAAGGAAAGTCTTCTGTTTTTATACTTTTTTGGGGGGAAATTACTAGTTTGTGGGATCTGATTTTTTTCTTGTTTTTGTTGTTGTTGTTGTAGTTTTACTAACCTAGAACTTTCGTTTATTTTCTTATTCTTTTGGTGGCAATATGTACCTACTGAATCTGAAAAGACTAGTAACAACAACAATTGGAGCCGATTCTACATGACAAAATTTTGTTGAAAATTGATGCTCTGGGGGCAGAATCCAATTGCATGCATGTTCTTATGCGTTTAGCAGAAACCAAACTGCATCTCCCTGTGAAAGGAATCTCATCCCATCCATTTATCTCTTTACTATGTCATCCCCCAGATTCCCATCATTTTCATCAATATTTGTAAAATCAAGATAAAACAAAAATCCAGTGTTTATGTATGTGATAACTTTAACAAGTGTTCCTTCTTATATATAACTTGCATGCAAATAATAAATAATTCAATACAGGAGACCATTTCTTTTGAAAATGACTGGAAATTAAGAATGTTAGTGTCCTTAGCTGAAATTGGCACCTTGGTAACCTGCACTCATGACATAATTGCAATGTCAAGAACATAGTCTTCCTGTAATTTCTTTTTTCCCCTGAAAACTTAAAAAGGAAGCATTTATTTTTACAAACCCATTCACCTTTGTTTTTGTCTTAATACAAGGAAATAATACTGCAATAACCTCCTGAAATGAGAATATTTCCATATTACAGTTCAAGATTTGGGCTCAGGGAGTGGGGTGGGAGGTGGAGAAATTAAGGCTGGTCAATGAGATTAGTGTTTCAAAAATAAAAAGAGAGAGAGAAGGAGAGAGTCCAATTAGAAGTATCCTGGGGTTATTAGTGATAACAGTGCTCATATCCAATTAAGATGAAAACCATTTTACCAGCTTAATGTGCCACCTCTGGCACTGTGGGTTTATTAGTTTTATCAGACTTGAGAACTGAATCTTGAAATGATCCGTATGCGGAGTACCAAAGAGATACCGTTAAGACTGAGAGATAATTGCGATAAAATGAGATGCCTCAAAAGTTGTTGATTAACAAGCATTGTGGGTTTTGGGGAGGGGAAGAAATCAGTCGTTTCAGACAGTGTCTGAAAGGAAAACACTCATTGGACTGTGCAATGACACTCTGAAGATAAGACGGTACCACGACCTTCCTTGGTGTCCAAAAAAAGCAGTCATATGACATAACCATGTAAGACAAGACAGCCTAGATTCATAGTGTACCTTCCATACTGAAATCTCAAATGAACAGAAGCAACTGTTTGTGATGTATGGCAGGTTTCTTGTTTTCCTTCCCAGATTAAGGGCTATCATAATTAATGATTGATATTAATAATTAATGAGAAAATCTTTTCAAGATGGGCTACATTATCCATGAAACTTCTTTTCGTTAATTGAGTTTCACTCCTTTATGTTTTTAAACAGTCATTTGAACTTTTCAAAAAAAATATCTTTGCATTTCTCTACCACCCATTTGAGTAGCACAGAATGATTAAAAGCAAACAAATGCCCACACAGTAAAGCTGCCCACTTAGGCGGCCATAAAATCACTGTTGCGTTGCTTCCATAGACACCTCCTTACCTAATAAAATTCTTGTCACTCACTTCTGAAGCCAGTGGGGGAAAGCCTCCATTGTGCAGGCAGTGTTCTGGGTGCTTGTCTTCAATAAAATATTCAGTGCATGCCCAGGAATGCGTAATGGAAATAGTTGGTGAGGTGGCCTCACCTTGAATTCTGGGAAGCACACCAGCACTTCCTCTGCTAAAGCGTTAGAGCCAGCCCGGCCAGTGTGGCTCAGGGGTTGAGCATCAACCTTTGAACCAGGAGGTCATGGTTCCATTCCCGGTCAGGGCACATGCCTGGGTTGTGGGCTCGATCCCCAGTAGGGGGCATGCAAGAGGCAGCCGATCAATGATGCTCTCTTATCACTGATGTTTCTCTCTCTCCCTTTCCCTTTTTCTCTGAAATCAATAAAAATACATTAAAAAATAAAGTGTTAGAGCCACACATGGAAGCCTGAATCCATAATGCTAAGGAATGAACAGAAGAGCCTGGGGAGCAAGTGTGGTCCAGGCTGGGGTGAGAGGATGCCATGACCAGGGGGAGAAATATAGGCCATCTCAGCTACATCACAGGATTAATGGAATATTCCCGTTCATAGACAAATGTTAGGCTCCTGAAGGTGAACCTTATTTGGGTAGTGACTTTGTGATGAAATGTCTCATCATGTGAGACTTTGAACTCTACAACGGAGTAAACATGTTATTAGAATGGCAAAATGGATGTTTGGTTCTGCCATGTAGGAAACCACGGGCTCTCAGTAAACCTTAAGTTGACACAGGTCACATGTGATTCTTCAAGAAAACAAAGTAGCCTTGGCTGGTGTCGCTCAGTGGTTTGAGCATCATTCCGAAAGATTACCGGTTTGATTCCTGGTCAGGGCACATGCCCAGGTTGCGGGCTCCATCCCCAGTGGGGCCGTCCGGGAGGCAGCTGATTGATGTTTTGCTCTTGCATTGATGTTTCTCTCTTTTTTCCTCTCCTTCTCTCTCTAAAAATCAATTTTAAAAGTCTTCTTAAAAAATAAAACAAAATAAAAATAAAATAAAACAAAATAGAAATTAAATTTTTTTTAATCATTACATTTTTAAAGTGTCTGTGTGTGTGTTTGTGTGTGTGTCTGTGTCTGTCTGTGCCTGTGTCATATTAGATCTCTATTGTTGTATAATAATTGACCAGAAATTTAGCAGCTTAAGCAACACGTATTTATTGTCAGACTGTGGCTTAGGACAGAGTTGAACCAAGTCTTCTGCTTCAGGATCTCTCAGGGTGTTGGATTGGATTGGGATCTCATCTGAAGGTTCAACTGGGGAAGGAGTTACTTTCAAGATCATTTATGTAGTTGTTAGTTGCCTTTGTTTCCTTTCTTTGGGGGTTTTTGGACTAAAAATCTTAGTTCCTAACTGGCTGTTGGCCAAAGGCTGCCCTCAGTTCTTTGCCATGTGGGTCTTTCCATCATGGCTCCTTGCTTCAGCCAAGCCAGCAAGGAAGAGAGTTAGCTTGCAAGACAGAAATTATCATCGTAGGTAATGTAATCACAGTAGTGATATCCCAACAATCTTGCTATATTCTCATTGGTTAAAAGTGAGTCACAGGCCCACATTCTGGGGGAGTCTAAATGCCAGGCGGCAGGAATCATTGGTAGCCATTGTATACAGTCTGCCTGCCACAGTCGGTCTGTGGTTGGGGGTGTTACAATAATCTGAGTTATGCTGGTAAAGTGTATTTACATGGGACAGGGATTTCTGCAAAGTTGTGGGGAAAATAGTTTGTCTTTTAATCATCCTCAGTTTTAAATTATTTAATTTCTTCAGTTATAAAAGTTGATCTGCTTTGGATATTCCTGTAATTTAAAAAAAATTAAATTGGCTGGATGTTGTAAAGAATCCTCACACTGCCCCTATGGCTTATATAATTTAATATTTAAGTGAATTTAAAACATCTTAATTGGTAGACAGCCAGTATGTACATATTTTTACTCACCACATTATTTATATTTTTAGGAAAACAGAATTTACCTACGACAACATGGCTTTTGCTGCATTTTAACTTAACTTTGGCCTCACAATATAGATGTGAGCAATAGTAATCAGGGGATATGCATCTTGTATTATTGGCAATAAATGGCATTTATTTGAAAAATATCTCTGTCGCCCTCTTTCAAGAGCACATTCAAATGGCATGTGTAGAATCATAATCCCGCGGAAAGAGAACTGATGGAAAAAGAAATATTAAGTGATAAACTTTCTGGTGCCTATCAATGCCCCATTTTTCTAACATCCTTATAATAGTTCCATACCTGACCAATGATTTTGTGCACCTGCAATAAAATCCATCCATAAAGGCCGTAATCAGTGGTTGATAGCAGACGGAACCCAGAACTGTCCACTTTCCCCCAAATTGGCTTTTAATTGCCATAGTCAGCAGCTTGAATTATTGGTTAACTGACAGGAATGCGTTGTCTCTTCTGGCAGTAAGCGAGGTCACAAGTTCTTTTCCCGGTCATGGCACATGCCAGGGTTTCAGGCTTGATCCCCAGTAGGGGGCGTGTAGGAGGCAGCCGATCAATGATTCTGCCTCATCATTGATGTTTCTATCTCTCTCTCCCTCACCCTTCTGCTCTGAAATCAATTAAATAGATATTAGAAATAATAATAAATAATAATAAAAGGGTTAACCAGAAACTGAAACATTTGTGACTAAAATGGAATTTAATGATAAGGCACAGAATGCCCAGCTTCATTCACATTAAAGAGGAAAATATTGATGTACCTAGTAAACTTTAAAACTAACTAAGCAGCCAGCAGCACCGACTTCAAGTTGGGAAGTAATGAATCCGCAAATCATTATTGATTAAGCGTGAATTTGAGATGGCTTCTAGCCTAAGATTCCTTGGCCCACCTTTTTTCTCTTCTTTCCTTTTGTCAAATGGATTCAATTAGTAGTTGCTGAACACTTGGCCAACGCGTGTTATGCAGGGAAGGGGAAAAATACTCAGGTCCAGTCCGTAGCCTGCTTGCCAGGCCACACGCTTTCCTAAGCAATGTCAAGGCCCTCTTCCAAGCCAACACACACTTCCTCCTCAAGGCAGAAGTCAAGGTCATTCACCGATGGAACATCTTGCCCTCTGGCATCTGCACATGAAGCATGGTTAGGCCCTTAGCAGACTTGCTTGGTGCCACCAGGGGGGTAGCCTTCGTCCAAATAGTGAAGGAGTAGCTGTAGTTTCCAAGTGAAGGGTGTGTGTAGAGCAAGTCAGAACAGTGGTGGAGTCTCCATTCATAAAGCAGCTAAGTCTTCATTCATAAAGAGGCCCAAGGCCACCAGCATCTCCAAGGACCTCCTGGGTGTCAGGGACTGGGAAACCTGGAGGCGGGCCTCAGTGCTGCCTCGGGGCTTTCTGGAGAAGACACCCCAGCAGGTGCCTGGAGGTTTAAGTTCCGGCTTCGCCACTTGCCAGCTCTATGCCTTTCAACACATTCATGTGTTTCTTCATCAATTAAAATAAAAGCTGGGACTCATATTTCTCATGAACGTGGAGAGGATTAAATAAGGGGACAATACATAAAAAGCAAGTTGTATGCCCGGCTGGCGTGGCTCAGGGGTTGAGCATCGACCTATGAACCATGAGGTCACGGTTCGATTCCTGGTCGGGGCACATGCCCGGGTTGTGGGCTCGAGCCCCAGGACGGAGCCTGCAATAGGCAGCTGATCAATGTTGTGCTCTCACATCAATGTTTCTCTCTCACTCACTCTCTCTCTCTCTCAAAATCAATGAAAATATATGTTTTTTTAAATTTCCAAATCATAGCAACCTTTGCCTCACTGTCTCCTAAAGAATCTTCCAAGATTTGCTACCACCCAACACATGGCTTACCACACACACCCCAATTGTGCTCGTTCACTTCCAGGCCCTGAGGGCAGGAACCCCAACTCGGGTCTCCAGAGCCCAGCCCCCCAGAACACGATAGGAGCACAAAGGAGACCGTGTGAGCCAACCCACACTGACATGTTTTCATGATTCACAGTCGATTCCCCTTGAAACGCTTTTAAAAAACTCCCTGTCTTGTTTCAATTTGGGTAAAAATAAAGTTCCTTACAAACAAATATTTCTTTCCCAAAATGTATTCCCACCTTCAATAAAAGAAAAAGAAAACATTTTCTTTACAGCCTGGGATGGCCAATGTCGCCATCTTTATGTACCTAAGATACGGGCTTATACTATAAGGATTTTTATTGGAATCTATTTTTATTTTTAAAGCTACCTCCTTATGCAATCTTTTGAAAGCAACAACAAACCGTAAATTGTATTACCAATACCACTCAACGTTCTAAACGTAGTAAAAACACGAGTTGAAGTCAGGTTTTTTTGGTCCTTTTTAGATCCATTTGCTTACAAACACTGCATACTTTGTCTTGTTACTTGCGGGAGATAATTAAGAATCTTTAATAAATAAATAAAGCCTGACCATAAATTTAAAACGGGATCAAATGGAGGCCGCTTTCACAACTGTAGCTTGCAGCTTTGCTACACGTTTATGGTGGGTTTTGTTTCCGTAGAATGAGTATGTTATGGTGGGCAGGGAGTCAAGGAAAGTTATTGAGTGCCATTTCATCCAAAATTCACTTATGTCAGAAATCAGAAGGACTTCCACACTTGTCACCATTGAGTTCTAGACCGATTCATCCTTTAAAATAAAAATTAAAAAAAAAAAAATCAGCAACATTCTTTCCTAGGAAAACCTATCCAGTGAGGAATTCAGTGACTGTGGGAGATTTTTCCCCCTTCCTTCCTTCTATCAGGGTATTTCGCACAGGAAAGCCTGGCTCTATTTTCCAGCAGAGTCACTGCCGTTTCTGTTACTAACCTGGGAAGAATGTAGTTGGAGCTGAAAAGCCCCCTGTCCCATTGTTCGAGTCCTGGGCACTGATCCTTGCTTTTAACATCATAATGAGGGATATTCTTTAGTGGATTATCTTGAGAAGGGATTAACTCCTTCAGGTCTTCTAGGGGGCAAGGTGTTTTGAGCCCTAAATATACACCAATTGCCTGCTTAACTTTTCATCTTATTTTGAAAACTGCCCAGCTGGATCCCAGATTCCTTTCCATAGAGCTGAATTTTCTTAGTAGCAAAGTTGGGGTGGGGGGTAGCAGATGCTAAATATAAGCACTGTTCCTTTAATCTCCTGGGGCCACATGCCTCAGATATTCCCCCTGAGACCGGCAAGGCACAGGGTAAGACTCAATCCGAACTTGGTTGCACACTCTACAAACCATCTCCCAGGCCCACGATTTAAATGTGCAGAAACACCTTTAGAAGGGACTGGCCCTTTAAACTCCATGTGCTCGTGTGGCCCTGGTACCATGACTTTTAACATTATTATGGACATTTTTAAAGTCATACTCAAAGCAGAATTCAAATACCTAATACACACACACACACACACACACACACACACACACTTGAAAAGAGGGCTAATTGCTCAGTAATTTATAATCAAGTGGTTTCTTTAAGCTTTGCTTTTTTTTTTTATCTCAATAACCATTTATTTCTGGCTGCCTATTACATTAATACCGAAATCTTACATTTGTTTCATAATCACCTTAGCCCTGCTCTAACCTTATTTCTGTTATTAACTACCCATTGTGCTATCATATGATTTGCCAAGAAACTAGATAATTTTCAATGTGTTCTTTCTTCTCCTTTCCTGTTCATCCCAACTTTTTTCCTTAATCACTTACACCTTTTCTTTTGTTCAACCCGAAGAATATTTTCCCCCGCTGAACACACTCATTTTAAAAGTGTTAGTTAAATGTAGAAAATTCCTTTTAAACGCACAATGATTTTTTTTTTTCTTGGAACTTCACCTTACAGGTTGATTTCTTTTGTAATCAAATAGCAACTCCCATCACCAGTTGCTTTGAAAAAAATAATGTATAAATGAGTTATAAAATGCTCCATTAAATATGCAAACGTTTTAAACGTATATCCAACCGCAACTAAAAAGCAACTAAAGGATCTTGAGAGAATGAAGTTGCCTGCTTTTTTTAGGCTCCGAGTCCAGGTGCGCTTCTGTGCGAACAAGATGAAATGAACTCTTATTCTTTGTTTAATATATATAATAACTGTATTCTAGAGGCTGTGCTTTACTTGTAAATAATCCTCCACATTCTTTCAGTGTAAACTCTTTAAAGAGTCATGAATTTTATTTATACTCTCTCTCGTTCTTTGAGAGTCTTTTGTTTATTTGCTGTTTCATTCTTTGAGAAATAACACTCACCCAGGAAAATCCCCCTCTCTGCTTAAGGAATTAGGCCGGAGACAAAGCCAGGGAATTCTCTAAAGCCTTGTTTTGTGCTAAGAGAAATGTTTGACATTTCTGTGGAGAGGTGTTTAGTTAGGATTCATTAGGTCTTAGGGACTCTTTTCTCTCCGCTGGCCTTTCAGATTCTGCCACTGTGGTTTTTTTCCCTTCTGTGTTTGGTAGACTGGAGAGAATGTACCAGGGCATAATTAGGTTTCCTACATGCGAAGAGCAAAAATCCAGTGGTTTTCAATGCAATGCCCACGTATTCCCCTCTCTCAGCAGGCCCAAAACTGAACCCCTCTTTCTCATCCCCATCTGGGTGAGAGAAAGGGCAGCTAGCAAAGCGAGGAAGAGGAAAAGCTCCCGCAGAAGTTACATTCTGGTTGAAATAAATGCCTCCCCACAGCATCTTCAAACAGAGTCACTTGACCATCCCTCTCACCGTCCATGCTTCGTCTAGAAACACTAAATAAATTCAGGTGTCATGTCATTTTGAAGGCAAAAGAAAGCCTTACAATAGTCTTTATTTTACAACACCTTGGTGAGCCTTCATTCCTCTCTGAGATCATTTAAAAGCTGTCCCCGATGGTTGAGCGTCGACCTATGAACCAGGAGTCATGGTTTGATTCCTAGTCCGGGCACATGCCCAGTGGGGGGCGTGCAGGAGGCAGCTGACCCATGATTCTCTCTCATCATTGATGTTTCTATCTCTCCCTCTCCCTTCCTCTCTGAAATCAATAAAAAAATATTAAAATTTTAAATAAAAATAAAAGTTTCCTTTCCTAAAAGACAGCATAGATGGGCTCTGGGCAGGAAAGGGGATCAGAAGGAAAAAGAGAAATACCAAGGAATCTAGCACATCCAAGCGAACACCCTACAGTTACCCAAATATCTTTCTTTCTTTCTTTTTTTTAAATTAATTAATTAATTTATTTTTTTATTGCTTAAAGTATTACAAAGGGTATTACATATGTGTCCTTCCCCCCCGCCCCCCCCCCGCCTTTGACAATTCCCTGGCCTCCCCTACCCCCCAGTGTCTTATGTCCATTGGTTATGCTTATATGCATGCATACAAGTCCTTCAGTTAATCTCTTACCCCCCTCCCTCCTGCCCCCCAACCCTCCCCGGCCTTCCCGCTGCAGTTTGACAATCTGTTTGAGGCAGCTCTGCCTCTGTATCTATTATTGTTCAAAAGTTTATAATGGTCTCTATTATCCATGAATACTATGCTGCTGTAAAAAAAGAAGGAACTCTTACCATTTGCAGCGGCATGGATGGAACTGGAGAGCATTATGCTAAGTGAAATAAGCCAGTCAATGAAGGAAAAATACCACATGATCTCACCAAAATGTCTTTCTTTGAGTGGAGCATCAAAAAACTTGACAGGCAGGGGTTTGCAAGAGTGGGAAGTGTCCCCAGTCCCCTTGGGAAAGGTTGTCATCCTCAACAATGAGGCCATTAGAGAAGCATTCCCACCTCCATTACGGCACTGAGCCTAAAGCACCCGGAGGGGCAGGACAGGGAGCTGGCGAAGGAGTTGCAATTTCTGTGGGAAGTGACCAGGAGAAAAACACAAATACCATCGTCCTTAAAGCAGTGTTACCCTGAGCCATAACACAGATGAATAACTAGTGAAAGGAAAACTCCTTTTGTCGTTGTGGCTTCATTCTCTGGAATAAATTTGAGTTGACCAGATAACCTATATAATAAAAGGCTAATATGCAAATTATCCCCTTGGGAGTGCGACAGACCGGGAGTTTGACCGCTTGCTTTGACGTGTGCTGACCACCAGGGGGCAGCGCGGAACGAAGGAAGGCCCCGGGCCGGCCCTCATCACCGGCCAGGCCTAGGGACCCTACCCATGCACGAACTTTGTGCACCAGGCCTCTAGTATTTAACTAATTGTATTTATTGTTTTCTCTCCTGTTAAAAAAAAAAAAGTCAAAGGTGGGGAGAGATGCTGAGCTTTCCTTGAATACCAAAGAAACAAGGTTTGCTTAAGATATGCCGTGGCTTATTCATTATTCAGTGGGGAGTCGATTGGGCTGTTTACCCCTGGAATGTCATTAAGCACAAGGCCAACGATAAGGATGTAACAATGATGGCATTTGCTCTGCAACTGTGCATCTATTCACACCATATAAAATCAATTACTATAATCCCCACAGGACTTCTTCCCCCCTACACCTACCAAATATAAAGGGTTCTACTGTGCAAAGGAAGCTGTAGACATAGTCTCCACCTTCACCCTGAAGCCCTTGACCATCATCACCTCAATGTGGAGATCCAGGGTCTTCCCTAATGGTAAAGAATGAGAATCAAATGTGATTTGATATTTTAAATCCCTGTGGAAATGTACCTCCTATATCCTAAACGGAAATAGCCACTTTTTCTGCAAAGCATTCTTATGTCTTCACTAGAGGCCTAGTGCACGAATTTGTGCACAGGTGGGGTCCTGCCAGCCCGCCCCAGTGGGGGCCTATTGGGCCAAGCTGGCAGGGGGAAGGGGCCATGGGCAGTTCAGGCTGGTTGGCTGCCGCAGTGCGCGTCATAGCCACTGGTCGTTCCACTGTTCCGGTCGCTGGGCTTTTATATATATAGATTACTGTGCAGGTAGGAACTTTAAAGACACATGGTCCTTTAACTTCTTCATAAAGACAAATGGCCTTCTTTAGCCATCATAAAAGGGGGCATGTTTTGTGATCAGATGTGAGTTGGTAGTTTTGAGAAACTGTAAAATCTAGTGTTTCTTAAAAACAACAACCTCATGG
The DNA here is from genome assembly GCF_964212035.1 of Myotis nattereri. Classification (NCBI taxonomy): domain Eukaryota; kingdom Metazoa; phylum Chordata; class Mammalia; order Chiroptera; family Vespertilionidae; genus Myotis; species Myotis nattereri. The sequence goes on along the minus strand of NC_138097.1, from coordinate 12,660,387 downwards.
ACATAGACAACAGTACGGAGAGGATGGGGGTGGGGAAGGTTGAAGAGAGTAAAAGGGGTCAATTATGGGGTGACAAAAAGAAACTAGGCTTTTTTTTTCTTCATTCTTTCTATTGCTGAGTAATATCTCATTGTATATATACCACATCCATTCAGCTCAGGTTTAGGGCTATTGTGGAGGAAAACCATGAGCCTTACAGACAAGACTTTTTCCTTTCTCAGGAGGTGGCCAGTTTGTGCAACAAGTAGAACGGCACCATTTGCCCGGCGGCTGGCGTGGCTCAGTGATTGAGCATCGACCTAGGAACCTGGAGGTCATGGTTTGATTCCTGGTCAGGGCACATGCCCAGGTTGCAGGCTCGATCCCCAGTGTGGGGTGTGCAGGAGGCAGCCGATCAGTGATTCTCTCTTATCATTGATGTCTTTCTCTCTCTCCCTCTCCCTTCCTCTCTGAAATCAATAAAAATATATTTAAAGGAAAAAAAAAGCACAGCACCATTTCATAAGTAAACAGAGAAGATAAGAGAGAGGGTGTCCAGGGAATTTTTTCCCTTCCGTAAAGTTCAGACCATGCATCATCTCTAATGAGCTTGAGAAAGCCAAGCAAAGCAGACGTACCCTAATCCATCATGTTGCCCATCTCAAAGGTGGCAGGCAACCTACGGGGGAAGAGCCTTTATTTTGTAACAACAACAAAAAATGAAGGTGGGATAATCACATTTAAAATAATACCTCCAGGGGAACCCTTACAACCCACATCAACTATAGAAAATTATCTCATCATGGTGGGAATTTGTTTGGTTAAGTCTGTATCAAAAATTTCTATTAACACCTATAAGCAAAACACTTGATTTTTATATTACCCAAATGTGGGAGAAAAGAATTTCTTTAGAAGTCTTTTCAGATTTTGAGGAATAAGGTGCTGTTACTGTGAGAACAGACACCATGTTTGCAGTTGTTAGAAAATGGAGAGGAAGAAGATGAAAACATGGAAAATAATGGTGGAAAGAGGTCCCGTTGTCACGAGGTCATGGAAATGAGGGGAGCCTATATTTTTATTGTATTTAAATATATATTTTTATTGATTTCAGAGAGGAAGGGAGAGGGAAAGAGAGATAGAAATATCAATGATAGTGGGAATCATGGATGGGCTGCCTCCTGCACGCCTCCTACTGGGGATCGAACCCACAACCTGGGCAAGTGCCCTGACCAGGAATCAAACCATGACCTCCTGGTTCACAGGCCGATACTCAACCATTGAGCCACACCAGCTGGGTTATTTCATACATTCTGTAGATCATTCATGCACTAGTCATTTTTTAATAGCTCTCTGTGGCTTATTTTGTTAAGTTCCCACATTCGATTTGGCTGAGATCTAAATTTGAGAGTTGATGATCTTTCTGATTTTAAAAACTGTATAAATTTACATAATGGAATGCAAAGTGTTTACACTGGTGTCTAAATTAGATACTGGCTCAAGGTTACCCTCTTTTTCTTCCTCTTAATTCCCAGTTGGAGGCAGCCCCCAAACTGGGAGATTTCTGACTCCCAGTGCTCATCTCCAAGCTATCAACCCCAACAAGGTGATTTTCGTGTAATAATTTCCTGCTCATAGTTTTAACCTCTTTTGGTGCGTTCCTATTATTTCTTTGTCCTTACTGGTGGTTACACCAGCTCCCAGTTTAATATCATTTGCACATTTCATTAATATGTGGCTTACTCCCTCTTCGAGATCCTTAATAAAGATGTTAAATTAGATTGTATCTGACATTGACCCCTGGGGCACCGCCGCGCTTTAACGATATCCCGTTTCCCTGCCTGCTGTCTACAGAGTCCTCGCAGAGTGTGTGCGGCACCGTCTCAACCTGGGATAAATCTTCCATTTTAATTCCACAGCAGAAGTCAAGTCATGTGGTTTGGGATAACTTGACATTGCCAGAACATACTTGGAGTTGCTAGAAGTCATATTTTAGCAATTAAGGACAGGTTTGCCAGATCCATGTCCGATTGCCAAGCTGCTGACAATTACAAGAGATAGTCTCTCTTTTCCTGTCTCATGCGTTTCAGTCAAACAGGGAAGGGTCTTGTTTTGCCCGACGAAACTGGGCTTTTTTTTCTTTCCAGGCTAGCAATCAGCTTTCACCAGCTTTTAAACAGCACGCCTGCTCTGTGTTTCCAAGCAGATTTCTTAAAGAGGCTGTTGCGCCCTGGCCGGTGTGGCTCAGCAGAGAGTCAGCCTGCAGACTCAAGGGTCCCTGGTTCGATTCCGGTCAAGGGCATGTACTTTGGTTGTGGGCACATCCCCAGTAGAGGGTGTGCAGGAGGCAGCTGATCGATGTTTCTCTCTCATGGATGTTTCTAACTCTCTATCCCTTTCCCTTCGTCTCTGTAAAAAAATCAATAAAATATATTTTAAAAAAATAAAAATAAAAATAAAAAGGCTGTTCCGCCCATCCGTCAATGTACACAGGCTGCAGGGAAGCGGACCAGGCCCCCACTGAGCATCTGGAGGGGAACTCCGCTTTCAGTTTTCCGAAATTGACCATTTGGAAACGCTGCTTTTCTAATAGAGAAGGTATAATGCCATACGGTACGCCTGGCACAACGTTTAACTCGCTCATAATATTTGGAGAAACCTAGAGATTTAGATCAGATGCAGCATTTCTTCAAATAAGCTGTAGAATGATATCTGAAGAATTAGTCCCGGCTGGTGTGGCTCAGTGGTTGAGCATCAACCTTTGAACCAGGAGGTCACAGTTCGATTCCCAGTCAGGGCACATGCCCGGGTTTCGGGCTCAGTCCCCAGTGCAGGAGACAGCCAACTGATCTATGTTTCTCTCTATTGTTGTTTCTTTTTAAAAAATATATATTTTATTGATTTTTTACAGAGAGGAAGGAAGAGGGATAGAGAGTTAGAAACATCGATGAGAGAGAAACCTCAATCAGCTGCCTCCTGCACACCCCCTACTGGGGATGTGCCTGCAACCAAGGTACATGCCCTTGACTGGAATCGAACCCAGGATCCTTCAGTCCACAGGCCCATGCTCTATCCACTGAGCCAAACCAGTCAGGGCTCTTATTGATGTTTCTATCTTTCTCTCCCTTTGTCTCTGAAATCAATGAAAAAAATATATATTTTAAAAGAAAAGAATTAGATTGCATTACCAAATAACCCACAATTCCTCTGCCGTGAAATTGACATATGCGGACTGCAGCCTAACTTGGACTGTTTACAACTGATACCCTCATTCAACTTAAGGAGACAGATAGGATGTTTCCACTGTGAAGCCAGCGTTGCTCAAAGAGATACATCAATTCTGAATGAGCAAACCATTGGCGAGTCCAGAAGCCTTTCTTGTATGTCCACCAGGTGTGGAATAGTTTGATCAGCCATCTGTCAGTGTTTGCATTTTGTGGAGTATTGAGAATGTGTGACTTTTCCAAGCCCACCACTGCCCATGAGTAGTGGCCATCAAGGGACTCGTACAGAGCAGCTGAGGATCCAGTGACCCATCCTCTTCCCCCGACAGGTAGTCTGTGGGTCTGCAGCCATCCACACCCGAGAAAGCATTTGAAGAGCCTTTAATAAAGGCAAATGCTTTTACTAGTTTCACCATCAGACACTTAGAAGAGATTTTGGTGCAACAAAAACTATAAGTCATCAGAAAACCATTCTTAAAAATGACTCCATACTTATAATGATGGGTAAAATAAATATATCTATCCTGGACAGTGTGGCTCAGTGGTTGAGGGCCGACCTATGAACCAGGAGGTCACGGTTCGATTCCCGGGGTTGCGGGCTCCATCCCCAGTGTGGGGCGTGCAGGAGGCAGCAAATCAGTGATTCTCTCTCATCATTGATGTTTCTATCCCTCTCTCCCTCTCCCTTCTTCTCTGAAATCAATTAAAAATATACATATATATAAAATAAATATGTCTAATCAAAGAATGGTTTATCACGAGAAATAAAAATGAACACTCTTTTGCATTGAAGATCATTCTCGCGGATCTAATTTGAGAGATACTTAACAAATAACACAACAAAGGCTTTCTTTCTGTTATAATAAGTAATTGATGGAGACTGAACCGTTTTTGCCTGATGGATTTCGGAGCGGAAGAGTGACAGTTGCTCACAGCACCGTCATTGAAAAGCTGCGTCCAAATGATTTGTGCCTGTTTTCCGTAAGACATTTGAATGCTTTCCAAAGTGAGAAAACGTCCTAGCCACAAAAGAGTAGCGTGGTAGCCCTTTTCTTGGAAGACTGTGTGCAGAATTTTCAAACAATATTGAAGGTCTAGCACAGGGGTCCTCAAACTTTTTAAACAGGGGTCCAGTTCACTGTCCCTCAGACCGTTGGAGGGCCAGACTATAGTTAAAAAAAAAAACACAAACTATGAACAAATTCCTATGCACACTGCACATATCTTATTTTGAAGTAAAAAAACAAAACGGGAACAAATACAATATTTGTATTTGCATGTGGCCCGCGGGCCGTAGTTTGAGGACCCCTGGTCTAGCATATAAACCACGGAGAATGAGTCTGGCCTCTGACTCACGGAACTGTCTTGCTGGTCACTGGACTCAGGTCTCTTCTGCATCTAAATTTTCTTTTTCTTCTTTTTTTTTCACTTTTTTTTCTTTTGCATCTAAATTTTCCAATGCTCACCACAAGAGCGAGGTTTCTCTATATAAAGCTCACCTCATTCCTTCTTTTTTCAATATATATTTTTATTGATTTCAGAGAGAAAGGGAGAGGGGGAGAGAGAGAGAAACATCAATGATGAGAGAGAATCACTGATCACCTGTCTCCTGCACGCCCCACACTGGGGATCGAGCCCGCAATCTGGGCATGTGCCCTGACCGGGAATCGAACTGTGACCTCCTGGTTCCTAGGTTGACACTCAACCACTGAGCCACGCCAGCGGGGCAAAGAATGTATTTTTGATTAACTTTACATCCCACCCTCCTCTATCAAATAGCTTATGTGTCTGGCATATAATTAGGGGCGGGGCGGGGGGGATATTTGTTGAGTGCATGAATGAATGAATGAATGAATGAAGACCTGAATTCAGCTGGTGATTTAACCAGTAAATCACCAATGACTTTTGGCCAAGTCATTTGATCTCTCCGCACCCCATATTCCTGCTGCGAGCCGGGGGGGAGATACTAATTGCTACCTGCCATGGAGGGCTGCAGCGAGGATTAATGAAATAATTTTTTGGAAAGCAGTTTGAGCTCCCTGGAAGAAAGGCACTCTGCAAGAACAAAGTGCTATCATAATTATTGTGTAGCACCTTTCATCTGCGAATCTCAGAGCACTTCACCAAACATTAACTCATTAGCCTTCCGGGGGCTCCTGGGAGAGCATCCCAGGACCTTCACTGGACCAAAGGGGCCAGCGCAGACAGCAAAAGGTTAAACGCCCGGCCTGGCGAATGCCACTTCCAAGAACAGGGTTCAGGATTCCTCGCCAGGAGACGCCCTTTGAACCGTGAGGCTCGGAAACTTCCCCCTTTTCCCTCCACAGAGAAAGCCCGGATGGCACATATCCAGCTGGATCGAGAGTCCAGGTTAATACCTCCCACAGAGGAAGGGGTGGCGTGGGGCAGCGAGGTGGCGACCACAATCCCTCCCTCAACTGTAACAATGAGACGCGAACGCCTGCCCAGCCATGGCTCAGGCCCTCCCAGGCCCGCGCCTCCCCGCTTGTCATCAGCTCCCTTTTAAGTCGACACCTTTCAGCCAGGCCTGTCTCGCAGCCAGGGGATGTCTCATCACCTCCGAGTACAAAGGTAGCAGTTTAGCAGCCGCAGAGACGCTGCTAAGTAGGACATTCAAAGGCGCTTTCCCCTCCTAATGCTGCTTTTCCTGCTGAAGCCCACGAATGTGAGCTGGGACAGGTGCTGCTAATCCTCCTTCTAAAAGGAAAAGGGAAGAATGTTAGCTATTCTGCATGGGCTGGGGGAGGGGGCGGCTTTCGGATAAAGATGCTGTTACATCGGGACCTGCCAGCAACGCGGAGCCATTTCTATTCAGGGAGGCGACACGTGTGTTTTGCTCGCAGATGTGAAATTCCTACTTCCTGGAGGTGGTGGTCAAGATTACCGGCCGGCGTGGCTCAGTGGTTGAGGGTCGTCAACCTATGAACCAGGAGGTCACGGTTCGATTCCCAGTCAGGGCACATGCCCGGGTTGCAGGCTCCATCCCCAGTGGGGGGTGTGCAGGAGGCAGGCGATCCATGAATCTCTCCCATCATTGATGCTTCTCTCTCTTGCCCCCCCTCTTCCTCTCTGAAATCAAGAAAAACATTTTTAAAAAAGGGAGAGAGATGTCTGGCCCAATAATGTGGGTACATCTTCGACAAACATACATGCAGGTGAGTCTCAATGTCCTGGAAATAGGACAGTGTCTGCAGGCCAGGTGGGTTGGCCCATCATCGCTCCAATAGCCACTCCTTCAGATCATGCCTTTTGAGGGGAAACATTCATGTCCTTCTTGATATTATTTATTTATTTTTGAACATCTTAAAATGTGTATTTTTAATTTTTTTTTAATTTGTCTTTACTGTTGAGAGAATTACAGATGTCCCCTATTTTCCTCATTGTCGCCCTTCCCCCCAGTCCTACCCTCGCCCCAGGCCTTCACCGCTGTTGTCTGTGTCCTTGGATTCTGCGTATATGCAGACAAGTAGACAAGCTCTTTGGTGGATCTCTTCCCCTTCGCCTCTGAGATTCTTCAGTCTGTTCCATGCGCCCAAGCCTCTGGATTTGTTTGCGCCTCGGTTTATGTTATCATTCCATCTTGACTTTAAATCCAGAAGAGCCGAATAAGTTCCTCAGGCTAAGTTTCATGCTGACACCACCTCTGAAACTTTGAATGGGATAGCCCTCAACTTAGTTCAGACTTGTGACTTTTCCCTTAACTCTCTACGCATCTTCCAGCTCCTCCGTTAAGTGACGTCATCAATGGAGAAGGGAAAAAAGTATTAGGACTGATAACTTTTAAATCCACTGTCTATATGACTCCCCCCGCCCAGAGTCCAGCACATGTTAAGTAATGAACTATTTTACTGACCAAAAGAATGCTTCTTTGATTTGGGGATCCAGACTTTATTCTCGGAACTATTCTGTTCCCCGTGCCCCTTCGCTATTTCCAATTCTCAGCAACACTTGACTCTCCAAATGGGAAGTATGTTTCACCCAGTGACCCAGTCCCGGAAGTGGTCAGCATTGTGCAAGCACTGACCTAAAGGGTGGACCTGTAGGGGGCCCCACACTTCTCAACAGGAAAGTTAGAATGACCCCAGGAGGACCAGGTCAAAAGAGAGAGCGATCGTAATCACTTCCACCTACCCCCCTTCCCAATGGGCCAGCCACTGGCCTAAGCCCTCCTCAGACCGATCACACAACAGCCAGGGGGGCCGTATACCTTCACCCCACTATCTGTATAACCCCACGGTGAGCCACTCAATGACTCAGTGGCCAAGCTGGGCTCTAAACAGGTCCATCGGCGCCCCAAAAGGCTCTTCCCACCAAGTAACTCTCCCCCCCCCCCGCACAGGGAAATACTTGCCATTCTCTCAGCACCCCCTTTGGCATGCACCTCAGTAGGATCCTTGCCAATGTTCCTGAAGTCCCCAAAATTTCATTTCCAACTCGGGCTCAGCAGAAGACATGTGTCCCATTGTAGTTCACAAACTGGAAATGGAAATTAGCGGTCTCTATACCAGACAGACGGAGGTCTCCTTGCTCAGAAGAACCCAGTGGGGGGAAGTACAAGAGAGTTTTAACTTTCTACTTGGTCTCTTAGACATGAAATTTACCCGGCCCAGAATGGTCAGGTCAAAATCGAGAAGACTCCATAGCACAGCTTGGGAGATTCAAGTCGTCATTGAAAATGAAGAAGATTTGAATGACATGACTTAAAAGTTATGCCTGAAATGACCACTAGGATTTCAGAATGACTATGGGAGGGAGAGTGTAATGAGCTCAGCCACAGAGGTTCTCAACCTGTGGGTCGCGACCCCTTTGGCGGTCGAACGACCCTTTCACAGGGGTCGCCTAAGACCATCCTGCTTATCAGATATTTACATGGCGATTCATCACAGTAGCAACATTACAGTTATGAAGTAGCAACGAAAATAATTTTATGATTGGGTCACAACATGAGGAACTGTATTTAAAGGGCCAGAAGGTTGAGAACCACTGGCCTAGAGAATTTCTGGAGAGAGTGATAGGGAGTTGAATAGCTATGGTCTCATCCCAAGAAAGTGAACCTTGCATTAAGGGGGCCAGGCTTCTCATTGCTGCCAAAAAACACCCCCAGATGTTTCTACACCTCAGCCGTTTCCAAATAGTGGAGTTTTACTTAAATAATAATCTCTCTAAAATATAATCTCTATAACACTGCCCCTTAGCTAAACACGGCTAGATTAATAGAGTGTGTTTTTAAAAATATATATTTTTATTGATTTCAGAGAGGAAGGGAGAGGGAGAAAGACAGAAACATCAATGATGAGAGAGAATCGTGGATCGGCTGCCTCCTGCACGCCCCCTACTGGGGATCCAGCCCGCAACCCAGGCATGGCATGTGACCTGACCAGGAATCGAACCATGACCTTCTGGTTCATAGGTCAGTGCTCAACCACTGAGCCACGCAGGCCAGGCGAGAGTATATTCTTTAAAGTTGTTCTTTCCGGATGGACAACTCTCTCTCCAAATGGAGAAAAGGGATCATGGCTCGACCATCCAGACCCTGGAGCGCGTCTGCACTCAACACCTTTTATTGGCCTTTGAAATTCTCACCTCCGTTTAGGGAGAGTTTTAATTGGATCCTAGATCGCTGGGTTTCTCACGCCTCCTGCTCCTCAGGTTGGAGGGAGGCTACAGACCCCGGGTCCTCAGCAGGGAGACTGGGAGGTCCAAAGGGAAGGCCTCCCGCTGCTTCCTGTCTCTCCAAGATTAGAGAGTAGATCTCACTCATTTGCAGACGTGTCTAGACAGCTGCTATAGCAACCACTGATGCTACTAGGACCCAAATTACACCCAGAGGCAGATAACCCCATACACATACACAGCACCAAATAAGACCAGAAAGAGACCCGGGTCCATCCAGAAGCAAGGAAAGGCAGGGAATTCTCAGATAAGACAGAGCCTGGAGGAGAAAATTCCAGATGGCGATAGGAACTGGACCCGGGGCTCTGGGGTGTCCTGGACAAAGAGCCTGGAGGTCACTGGGCTTTTGGTCTGTTATCTGTTTGATTTCACACCATCGTATGCATGACAGTCACTTGCTTTTCTGCATTTCCTACTAGAATCTTTTAAAGGCAGGGAATGGATCAGCTCCCCAATACCTGGCACGGTACCCACCAAAGGGTAGACACAGACGGTGTTTATTTGAGTATCAAATGTCACCCCCTGACCTGGGTCAATGGACAGCTTCCTTCATTCTACAGATATGTGTCGAGTTGCCCTCTGCGTTCCAGACCCGGCCTTGGTGGGATGCGGTTGGATGAGACGTGAGTTCTGACCAGGCAGGTGAGATGGTTTCCAAGATTTCACTGCCGAGTACGTGGTCCAGGCTCTCCGTCGGGAGACATTTGCTCCCAGGCAAGAAAGGTCATAACACGGCGAGGAAGGAGGAAACCAGACAGGCACAAGCAAAATCAAGTGGTGCTGCCCTGACCGGTGTGGCTCAGTGGATGGAGCATCGGCCTGCGGACTCAAGGGTCCCAGGTTCGATTCTGGTCAAGGGCATGTACCTTGGTTGCGGGCACATCCCCAGTAGGGGGTGTGCAGGAGGCAGCTGATCGATGCTTCTCTCTCATCGATGTTTCTGACTCTCTATCCCTTTCTCTTTCTCTCTGTAAAAAATCAATAAAATATATTTTTAAAAAATCAAGTGGTGCTAATACCTCTCATTCAACAGGTGCTGATGTGAAAATAATGATGGCCACAAATTAAACAGCTGGTACTCAGCCCCCCCCCCCCCCATATGCAACTATAAACTGGTCTATCCTATGTATGGATTCACATCTAATCAGATGGGGCCTATAAAACTGTCCTGATCATCTAGAAGCATCCATTCACAATCTTGGATTATAATAACTTTCACTGCACTTTTCCTCATTCCCATTCACCATTTTTTTTATCATAAAAATCTGTCTTGGAAATGATGGCATAGATGGCCGAAGAGTGAAAAATTCAGCATGTTTAGATGCTAATTTGGCTGAATTAATAATGACCAGTCGTCCCGACACGCGGTTCCATTAGTTCGCTCTTGCTGCGGAAGGATGCCCATAAAGACTCTGAGATACAATTTTGTCTTCAGTTCCCTCCACCAAATTTTCATCGCTCATCTACTCTAGGCAATATTATATGGCTTTCTGTCTTTGCTAACGTCGCACCTAGCGGTTCATCGCGGGGGATGCTAGAAGGGCCAGTTAGGTAGCCCTTCCCTAGACTTAACCAAGCGATGAACAGAGAACTGTAGGCTTAACCAGAGAATCAATGCAAGTTCTTTCTCATGTGGCACCTGAGCAATGAAAATCTGTGACTGACCTCTGGGTCTTCCGCCAGTTCACACTTCCAGTCCCACAGGCAGGGGGAGAATGTCAGGTATCCTGAGAATTTGCCATGTCTTCCCATTTAGCGGGGAGAAAAGATAGCATGACACATGGGGTTGACCAGTTGCTTCTTCCAGTTGACTGAACCAATCAGGTGTCCCAGGATTTTGTCGTCTGAATCATCCAGGCGACGTGGTCCAACCAGTAGACTTTGAAAACCAGCCTCACTTGCTCAAAAAATATGTTTATTCATCATTAATACATGTGGAGTTTTTCCCATTTTTTACTGAAATAGACTGGACGCACAACTTTGTGTAAATGTAATGTGTACGGCATGGTAATTTAATACATTTATATATTGCAATGTGACTCCGGTTGTAGTGATCATTAGCACCTCTATGACATCTCATAATCATTTCTTTTTAGTGGTGAGGATAATTAAGTTCTGATCTCTTAGCAAGTTTGATGATTGTAATACAACATTATTCTCTAGATTCATTATTCTGTGTATTAGATCGCTAGGACTATTTACTACGTGTTGAAAGTTTGTATCCATAGACATCTATTCTATCCTCTAACTTCCCCTCCGCTGGTAGCAGCCATTTTACTCTCTGTTTATAAGAGTTTGGCTTTTTTAAGATTCCGCATGTAAGTGATAACATACAGCATTTCTCTCTCTGTCTGATTTGTCCCCTTTAAGCATAATGTCCTCAAGGTCCACTCATGTTGTCGCAAATGGCAGAATTTCTTTCTTCCCATGACTGAATCACATTCTGTCTTCTCTCTCCATTCATTCATTGATGGGCACTTAGGTTGTTTCCATATCTTGGCTAGGTTGAATAATGCTTCAGTAAACATGGACGTGCATGTATCTCTTGAATATTCTGTTCAAAACAATTTAAAATTCTGATAAATTTCTCACCCAAAAGAAATAAATATGCCCTAGTACAATAATTAAATTACAAGAATATAAAGTAATGAAATTTTAACAATAATGTCACTTGCCAAAATAAAAGCTTAATTTGTTAGTCTTCTACAGCTTAACTGTCCTACCTTCTTCTTTTCTAGTATATTCTAGTAATTATTTCATCACATTTTTATTGAGCCACTATCCTCTGCCACATACTGTATCCCTAGGGTTATATTTAGTATTTGTTCCATGCAGCTTATAAATACAAATTTTGGGGAAAGCTGCTTAATCCACCCACTACATTCATCAAAAATGTAGACTAAATCACTCTTTTTCAAACGGTGGCTCCTAGCCTCCTATTAGAGATGCCAATTTTATGGTTTGCAGCTAGCATTTCTTTTCAAGGTGAAATAGAATACGCTAGAAAATATCAATGTACATTTAGGGTTGGAAATTCAGCATCTCATTGGAAAAGTTTGTTTCACTTACACACATTTGCATCTGTGTTGCAGTGCAACTATCTCTCTTTCTGTGGGTCTCAGCTAACTTAATTTGAAAAATACTTCCCTAGACTAAAGGCTCTTAGAGTGAAGAGTTTCTCACTCGTGTTTCTCTCTCCGACTGAGCACGTTGCTGCTGCTACTGCTGGGTTATTACCTCCTAATTCGGGAGAAAGTTCATAGTTTGTTGATTCCGGATACGACTTTGAGATTTGCAAATGATGTTGTGATCTTCTTAATATGACTGTCTATTCCTGCATCTATCAAGGCATCATCAGCCAGTGGGATGTCTGGATGGCATAATTCAGTGACTTTTTTGTAAAGGAACAAAATCTTTCTTTGGTCTTACGGTCATTTAGTCCTTTCCCAAGTACTTTTCATCATGTGGACATGGGTCTCGCACCTTCGCTGTTAATTATCCACTTAGATGACACTGGATATTCTTATGGGGGAAATATATTTGATGAGGAAGTCTCGGGGGTGACAGTTCACAAACATCTCCTGTGTGGTTTATACAAGGTCAATTTTGGAAAGTCCCACGGGATAGGAAACACAAGATCAAACCTTAGATGTGTTGTCCCACCTCATAATTGTACCCAATTCCCACGAATCTAGGCCTTTAGTTGGTTAAATTTTTTGTGGAAATAAATCTTTATAGAATGGTGGCTGCCAGAGGCTGGGGGACAGGGGAGATGGTGGTCAAATGATACAAACTTCCGGCGATAAGATAGATAACCTCTGGTGATCTGATGTACAGCATGGTGACAATAGTTAACAGCACTGTACCATATATTACAAGTCAAGAGAGTAGATCTTTCAAAAAGGCAATTGTGTGAGAGTATGGCAGTCTTTGCTAACCTTATTATGATAATCATTTCACCATATGTATATCAAATCATCACATTGTATACCTCAGTCTTACATATATGTCAACTAGAGGCCCGGTGCATGAATTTGTGCACAAGTGGGGTCCGGCTGGTCCAACCCGATTGGGCTGGGCTGGCCGGGGGGAGGGGCCGTGGGCAGTTGGCTGGCCAGCCCCACCCCCTCATTGAACTCCCAGTCGAGGGGACAATTTGCATATTAGGCTTTTATTATATAGGATAATACCTCAATAGCCCAGCCGGTGTAGCTCAGTGGTTGAGCATCAAGCCAGGAATAAGAGACCAACAATTCAATTCCCAGTCAGGGCACATGCCGGGTTGTGGGCTCAATCCCCAGGAGGGGGCGTGCAGGAGGCAGCCAGACACTGATGCTTCTCTCTCATCGATGTTTCTATTCCTTGCCCTTCCTCTTTCTCTCTCTAAATTAACAAATAAATATATAAAAATTAAAAAAAATGATATTTCAATAAAGCAGGAAATAGTTAAAAAATAAACTCCTAAAGGATGTGTGAGGGAAAAAACATGAATCTGTGAATTATGTCAAATCATAATTTGTGGCACAAGAACAAGAAAGCGATGTAGTATATGCAAACGGCGACCGTTTTCCACAACGTCTATCCAACAGATTGTGTTGTCAGGCTCATGTGTGTGTTCAGTGCAGAGTGGCTTTGAAGGCAGAAAACCTCCAGATTAGTCGGAACCGGAGCCAGGATGGGAGAGTGTTTTGTAAATAATGAAGGAAACCGCAGTTTCAAGAGGACAGCAGCGCTAGAAATTGGGCCATCGCCACTCCCCGGCGTTAAGACAGAGCGTTAAAGATTAAATAAAGGATAGAAATTCCCACCTCCTCCGGCTGATGAGCCAGCCCCTCCGTGGTCCGAAGATTAAAAATCAACTTTGTTTTTGCCCCTTCCTGGTGGTAAATTGTCTTGGCTCAGAAGGGACTCAAGCAGTGGGCCTGAAAAGCATTGCCAAATTTCCAGTTCATTTGGAACTACGTGCCTGTCTCCTGCGGAGAGAGCCTGGGCTTGTTGGGTTGGTCAACACGGAATTGGCCTCTGCCTCAACACTCATTTCTGTTTTTTTGAGAAGTCTCTGCCAGGCCCAAGCTAGAAGTCTCCCTTGGTCACAAATTGTCGCATTTGAACCTATGGCTGCAAAGAAAGCCTGGCTTTGGGTTGCATGAAGGTAATCTTTTTCCCCCATCATGACTACCAGCAACACCGCATTTGATTCCCGGTCAGGGCACATGCCCGGGGTTGTGGGCTCGATCCCCAGTAGGGGGCGTGCAATAGGCAGGCAGAGGTGTTGTTAGATTAGAGTATGATTAGATCGATGGGGAAATACTACGGAAAGTACAATGATTTGCTCTGAAATCTTGGAGGATTACATGCTTTAACTGGCCTACATAAGTGCCAAACTTTAAGGCTATAAATAGACAGCTATTCCCCCAAACCTTGAAAATGCCCTGGTTGGTTTTTAGCATCAATGGAAACACAAGGAGAGAGCAGAAGAGAAAAGCAAAGGAAAATCTCCAACATCCCATGCCCTTTTCCTTACTGTCGGCACTTTTTTTAAATTTTTTTTTTAATCCTCACCCAAGGATATTTTTCCATTGATTTTTAGAGAGAGAGGGAGAGAGAGGGAAAGACAAAGAGAAATATTAGTGTGAGAGAAACACATTGATTGGTTGCCTCCTGCAAGAGACCTGACCAGGCCCCGGACCCGGGCCAGGGAGGAGCCTGCAACCGAGGTACATGCCCTTGACCAGAATTGAACCTGAAACCCTTCAGTCTGCAGGCCGATGCTCTATCCACTGATCCAAACCATCTAGGCTACCCCCCTCAGTACTTTATACAACGTATTGAAATATTTGTTTTACAAGTCAACTCCCATCCCACCCTCAGTTATATAAGAGAGACCTGGGCGAGAAGAAAGATTTATCCGTATCAATTAAAAATTTCCATTACCCAGGCATTTCTCTTCATGAGTTTATGACTCATTGAATAAGACATCTTCCACATGGTGACTGTGGGATGGAGGGGGAACTCTTGTTATAATTTATTGTCCTTTTGCCTCGCCACCTGGTCTCACATTCATTAAATTCCAAAGAGTAGCACAAAGAATGTGCGGTGCCCGGCCAGTGTTGCTCAATGGTTGAGCATTGACCCATGAACCAAGAGGTCACCAGTTCGATTCCCGGTCAGGGCACATGCTCAGGTTGCAGGCTCAGCCCTCAGTAGGGGGCGCGCAGGAGGCAGACGATTGATGATTCTCTCATCATTGATGTTTCAATCTCTCTCTCCCTCTCCCTACCTCTCTCTCTAAAACCAATAAAAAGATATTTTTAAAAAAATAATGTGTGGTTACCTCCATCTTCAAGACATTATAAAACAGACATGATACACAAGACGATGAACTGAAATGCTATTTTGAACACTAACATTTATTTTGCTGTAAGAAAGAGGTTCTTCCTTCATGAAAGTCCTATGACCATGCTCTCTGCTAGGGTATAGACCAGTGGTTCTCAGCCTTCTGGCCCTTTAAATACAGTTCCTCATGTTGTGACTCAACCATAAAATTATTTACCTTGCTACTTCATAACTGTAATGTTGCTACTGTTATGAATCGTAATCTAAATATCCGATATGCAGGATGGTCTTAGGCGACCCCTGTGAAAGGGTCGTTGGACCGCCAAAGGGGTCGCGACCCACAGGTTGAGAACCGCTGGTATAGACTTTGTCCACATGGGAAAAATAGCCAACCATCCACCTAAAATCGTGCCCTGTGATTCTTCGCCCCAAAGGGTTCCACTCCCCCAGGCAACGCCAGCCCTCCAAAACCCATCTCAGATACCCGGATGTTTCTCACCACAGCTGGGGCTCAGGGTTACAACACAGCAGCCCCAGGGGCCCTGACCTTCTGACAGGCCTCTCCCGTTCCCTTCGGCCTCGGATGAGTTAATACCTGCGGCAGGACCGCGCATGTTCGGGTAATTCACTTCTTAAGAACATCCAAGGCCTCTGGCTCTTTGACAGCCACAGAAAAAGCACAGCAATCCCGTGACCTCTGACCCTGGCTTATCAGATGACAGGTGTCATGCTGTCAAGGCCTCCTCGCTGGCCATGCGGGTAAAGACCACATTTTATAGGTGTTTGTAGCAGTTTAAGGTTCACGCTGCCAGTCCGTGTCAACACTGGGCCATGCCGGCCGACCGGTTTGGCGAGTGGGGCCGCGCACTGGAAGGAAAGCCAAGAGCAGAAATCCTTACCTAATTAACGATCAGCTCTTTTCATTTTTTTCTCTTTTTTACTATTTTTTTTTAATCCTCACTTGAAGATATTTTTTTCATTGGTTTTTAGAAAGAGTGGGAGGGAGAGGGAGAGACAGAGAGAGACATCGATGTGAGAGAGACACACTGATTGGTTGCCTCCTGCACGCACCCTTAACAGGACCAGGAAACCTGCAACTGAGGCACATGCCCTTGACTGGAATCGAACCCGGGACCCTTCAGTCAACAGGCCAATGCTCTATCCACTGAGCCAAACCGGCCAGGCCTACAAATTTTTTTAACGGAAAGCCGTGTCCCTTGTATGTTTCCCTACATGGTCACAGGTGGTGTGGTGGCAATCGCCTCAAATACTAAGTACCACAGAGATACCAGCTACTCACCCTGACCCCCAGGGGTCCCTGGAGAACATGCTTCCAACTTTCTACTAAATCTACAAACTGTGATCCTTCTAGCCACAGGGACCTAAGGGAGGGACTGTCACCTCACTCAAGGGAAAAACTGAAGTGGTTGGACTAATTGTGTGGGCCACACATGCATGAGTAGAGTACTTCATGGGGTGTGTGTGTGTGTGTGTGTGTGTGTGTGTGTTAGTACTCCATGGGTTGTGTACAAGTGTGTGCACACATCACATGCTCCCTGGCTTTATCTAAATTGCGGGCAGTAGTGACAAGGTGGCCCCGTGTAATTGCTCTCTGCCTGGAGTCGGCAAGTCTGGGTTCAGCGTCTCCTGGGAGGTGCATTGAGCACTCCGCTAGATGCACAGTGAGGTCTGCTGTCCCTTCGCTGCCTTCTGGTCCCGAACTCCCGAAGGTTCTCAGAGTGTCTGCAGGAACCTTGTGTCCTGAGTAACTGAACAGCACCTCACTTGTGGGAGGCGAATGCTTCCTCTTCGTAAAAAAAGAATTTATTTATTAGTTTTGGGGGGGAAGAGGTAGGAGATAGAGGGGAACATGGATGTGTTGTTCCACTTATTGATGCGCCCATTGGTTGATTCTTGTATGCTCCCTGACCGGGGATCGAACCCGCAACCTTGGTGTATCGGGAAGAGGCTCTAACCAGCTGAGCTACTGGGCAGGGTGGGAGGCAGATGCTCCTGACCATGTGGCCAGGCTGGAGCTCTGTAGATGGGCATCGTCCTTCCTTCCCCCTCCCTCCTGACATCACATATGTGGGCGCCCCCCTCCTGACATCACATATGTGGGTGCCCTCCTCCCCCCTGACATCACATACGTGGGTGCCCTCCTCCCCCCTGACATCACATACGTGGGCACCCTCCCTCCTGACATCACATATGTGGGTGTCCCCCTCCCTCCTGACATCACATATGTGGGCGTCCCCCCTCACTCCTGACATCACATATGTGGGTGTCCCCCTCTCTCCTGACATCACATATGTGGGGGCCCCGCCCTCCTGACATCACATATGTGGGCCCCCTCCCTCCTGACATTACATGCGTCCCCTTCCCTTCATTGTCAGGCTTCCTCCCCCAACTGAACTTTTCCCCCAAAACAGAAATGTCCACAGATAGTTTGGGTTTGAATAGCCATTTTATTTCACTGTACATTAGACTGAGAACACGTAAAATAAGCTCCTTTATCTGTTTCATAAACCTCGAATCCATTTTAGTTTGTTCTCGTCTCAATTTTCTTTTGTTTCTATAGAAACAACAAAATCAAATCCTAGCATTTAGTGTTCATACATGTGAATTTTCAATTTATAAAATGGTCTTTCTCTATTGTTTAATGTCTAGCAAATTCAAAAGTGCCGTTGAAATCAAGCTATTTATCATAAAATCTATAATAAAAAAATACCTCCACGCCCCCAAGGAAAACACCAGTAAAAGACAATTCAACTATATTTTCTAATGTTCCCAAAGGAACCAAGCACTGTAAGAAGACACTTTGCTTAGTCAACTTGGTTTTAAATTTTTTTGATGCTAGTTCTGCTTTAATAATTACTTTTACTGCCCGGCCGGCATGGCTCAGTGGTAGAGCGTTGACCTATGAACCAGGAGGTCACGGCTCAATTCCTGCTCAGGGCACATGCCTTGGTTTTGGCTCGATCCCCAGTGTGAGGCGTGCAGGAGGCAGCCAATCCATGATTCTCTCTCATCATTGGTGTTTCTATCTCTCCCTCTCTGAAATCAATTAAAATATATTTTTAAAAAAATTACTTTTACTTACCTACCTGATTTTCTTCTTCTTAAGTTGAAAGCCCAGGGGGTTGTTTTGAGATATGGCATTGCCAGTGGTGAATTTCCCACAAAGAAATATGAAAATCCAACTTTAGGAAGTCTGTGGAGTCAGCATTACAAATACTATGCTGCATTCGGGTAGAGCAGAAAGTATCAAAATGACTCGAATTGGAATCTCAGTCTTGTCATTGACTTTAGCTATGTTATCGGCCCTCTTTGTGCCTCAATCTTTTCATCTGTAAAATGGGAGCAAAGTCTATTTTATAAAGTTGTTACATAGGACAAATGGGTTGATTGTCATAGTAGCCGCCCTGTATTGAGCTCTCATGATCACATATGGCTCTCGAAATAGTCCTGGGGAGAAGGTAATAATGCCCCCATTTTTTTCTGGCAAGAAACTGAAGATTCAGAGGGGTTCAGAACTTGGTCGAGCAATTAGTGGCCAAGGTGAAACTCAAACCCATGTCTGTGATTCTCACTTCTGTGTTCTGTTTGCCACTGCAAGGTGGAAGTTCACTTATGTTCATTTCTCCACATTGTGGCAAAGCAGCGGTTCTCACAGTGTGGTCCCAGGACCAGCAGCGGCACCTGGGAGCCTGGGAGAAATGGATGTCCTCAGACATCACCCCAGACCTACTCGGAAGCGTTAAATGAGGGGCCCAGCAGTTTCCCTAACAGACCCTTGAGTGACGGTGATACTTGCTCCTTCATCCTCTACTATCTGATTCGTGTGTGTGTGTGTGTGTACATATATATATATTGATTTCAGAGAGAAAGGGAGAGGAACAGAGAGGTAGAAACATCAATGATGAGAGAGAATCACTGATCGGCTGCCTCCTGCACACCCCCCACCAGGGATCCAGCCCGAAACCTGGGCCCTTGACCAGAATCGAACCCGGGACCCTTCAGTCCGCAGGCCAACACTCTATCCACTGAGCCAAAGCAACCAGGGCTACTACCTGATTCTTGTTAGATTTTCTTTTAAGGGTGATTTATTTCTGATTATGAAGTTCGCTAGAGGCCCAATGCACGAAATTCGTGCAAGAAGCTCAGCCCCCTGCTGCCGTGGCTTCGTCCAGAAGGTCATCCGGTCTAATTAGCATATTATGCTTTTATTATTATAGATACTTCTCAACTGACTATCTAGAAATTTAGTGAAGTGTAAGGATGATAATAGAAATCAGTTCATTAGAGCATGTTAACATTCAAATCATTTGCAAGTGTGTGTATCTCTGCTTGTATGTGATAGAAGATAGATAGATAGGTAGATAGATATAATGGATGGATGGATGGATAGATAGATAGATAGATAGATAGATAGATAGATAGATAGATAGATAGATAGATAAATGAGAGAGAGATAGAAAGAGAGATTAAACCTTAATAAAACTGTCATCTTTTTCATTTCACTGAACCTAGTGGGCACTTTTCCAAAAATTTTTTGAAAACACAACTCTGATAAGTATGATATTCTAGGCCCTGGACAGTCTGCAGATGGCTTGGTGCTCTGATAGCCATCCTTGTACACCATGACTTGTCCACAAGTCTAAGTTTCTGATCATCTCCACAGGCCCATTCTTGCAAGTAGAATTAAGGACCAATGAATATAAATATGTTAGGGATCATGTAATACACCATGAGACCAGCCTTGAGGGGGTTACCCTCTTTATGCCTCAATCTTTTCATCTGTAAAACGGGAGCAAAGTCTATCTTAAAAAGTCATTACATAGGACAAATGGGTAGATTGGCATAGTAGCCGCCATTTATTGAGCACTTGTGATCTCATATAGCTCTCAAAACAGCCGGGGGAAGGTCAAGGAGGGGAAAAAAGGAGACATAATGTACTACTCTTTGTAAGACTTTCAGCCAGTGGTTCTCAACCTTGGCTGCACATTAGAATCACCTGGGAATCTTTTTAAAATCCTGATTCCTGGGCCTCATCCTCCGGAAATTCTGTTTCTTTGTTATGGGCTGGGGCCACAACATGAGTAACAAAGAAACAGAATTTCCGGAGGATGAGGCCCAGAAATCAGGATTTTAAAAAGATTCCCAGGTGTTCTCATGTGCAGCCAAGGTTGAGAACCACTGCTTTAAGCAATAAAACAAAATTTAAAAAATTAATTAATTAATTAAAATAAAATAAATAGCCCTGGGGAAGAGGTGATAATGCCCGCTGGGCCATTATCATCAGTTTATGAACATATCAATCTTCAATCAGTTTATGAAGGTATCCATCTATGTTACCTTAGCCTCACCAGCATTATGTATCGTCATTTAATATATTTCGATTTTTTATGCTTTTTATAACAATAGAGTACTTTGGGACTGACATAACCCTACCTTTTAGATTGCATTGCCTTTTAACATAGCCTGACAGCGACTTCTCTCTGACATTCTCAGAACATAACTAATCCCAAAAAGACCACTTTTCTGATACAGCCATTGTCGGTGCCTGGGCACCAACGCATGCTGTCAGTAGCTGCCAATAAATGCCCCAAAGTATGAGAAACTGCGGAGTGAAATGTCTCGGAGACCAAACGAACACCCCATGGGAACCAGAAGACGACAAATATATGTGGCCTCTGCACCCAGAGCAAATTCATTCATTCATTCATTTCACTAATATGCAGGGTGACAAATTAGCAATCACCTCCATTAAGGGCTGCCCTGATTATGAACAGAAACATTGGGTGCAGACAAGATCTTCGTAATGCATGAGAGGTTAGGAATGATCGCGTCTGATGGTAATTGGGAGAATTCTCTGTGGGGTAGGTGCCCTCTGGGCAAATGAGTCCCCAGCTAATTTCAGGGCCTGGTGAGTGAACGGGGTGCTCTCTAAGGACCAGTTTCCCTCTCATTAATCAGGACTGTGTCCTATGATGCCAGGTTTAAAATTGCTTTCCTGTATGATGGCTTTCTTCAAAAATTAAATTCAGACCGAGGCCAAGTATACCCGCTTTGTTTTTCACTGATAATTAGTTTACAAAGCAGGATATTTATGATGACTTCTCTCTGGGTTATCCTGAGAAACTGTTAATAATACCCACCTTACCTCCTAACGTCACCTCCTCTGTGAAGTCCTCCCAGCCACTTCCAGGCCGAATCAGTCTCGGTTTTCTCTGTGTTTCTACAGTTCTTTGTGTCTGCCTCTGTTATGGCATTTGGAGTGTTGGGTTGGGGTAAACTGGTGCCGTGGTGGTCTCCCCAAATGACCTGAAGCTGAAGATCATGGTTCTAATCATCCCTGTCCTCAGTACTTGCTTGTTGAGTAAATGGATTGATGGACAGGTGCCAGTGTGGCTATGGTGTATGGGCACACTGAATCCATTCAGCTTGGCAACCCTCTAAGCCCATGGTCGGCAAACTGCGGCTCGCGAGCCACATGCAGCTCTTTGGCCCCTTGAGTGTGGCTCTTCCTAAGCCTTAGGCTTACCCTAATTAAGTGAATAACAATGTACCTACCTATATAGTTTAAGTTTAAAAAATTTGGCTCTCAAAAGAAATTTCAATCGTTGTACTGTTGATATTTGGCTCTGTTGACTAATGAGTTTGCCGACCACTGCTCTAAGCCATACAAAGTCAAGGACGTGAACTAAGATGATGATGGTGGGAACTAAGGGGTGTCAGGCTCTTCCATGCTACCAATGACAGTGGAAGTTTCTTTTAAGAAAATATAGAGAAGTAGCCCAGCTGGTATGGTTGAGCACCAACCTATGAACCAGTAGGTCACGGTTTGATTCCCGGTCAGGGCAGATGCCTGGGTTTCTGGCTCAATCCCCAGTTTGGGGCGTGCAGGAGGCAGCCGATCCATGATTCTCTCTCATCATTGATGTTTCTCTCTCTCTCTCCCTTCCCCTTCCTCTCTGGAATCAATAAAAATATTTAAAAAAAAAAAAAGAAAGAAAATGTAGAGAAGTAAGGAGAATAGATTTGTAGAGACTGTCCAATACCCTTTCGCTGGGCACCTAGCCAGTATCAATCCACACTGTCTTTTTTACCAGCTGATCTCTCATTCATTGGAGCAGAACTGTGTCCAGATGCTGGAAACTGCATTTCTCTGCCTCTCTGTTGTAGATCCAGTGGCCATGCATGTTGGCTCAATAGGCACAAACCAAGAGTATTGGGGGCCGCTTTCAGGAAAGCTGCCTCAGTTGGCGGGTGCCCCTTAATCCTGTGATTTTCCTCCTTCCTGTCTGGGATGCAGAGGTAATGGCGGCAGCTCCAGCGTTTATCTTGAGAACATGAGCAGGGCCATCACGGTGTCACACAGACCTGGCATCTTCTAACTGTGGCCGACCTCTGAGATAAAAGTGACAGGGCTTACAGATAAACTTGGGGAGGTGCTAGGATCTGGAGGTCAAACAAGAGTATAGAGACAAAGATAAAACCTGAGGTCTTTAGGCTTTAACACCATGAGAGTTTATATTCATGTGCAAACAAAACTGCCAAAACCCAAAGGAAGGCATGGCAGATCTGGCTCCCAGGGAAATGGATGAGTTCTGACATTCTATACTGAGTTTGAGGAAATGCAGCTTAGGAGCAAAGCGATGGTGGTCCAGCCCTTGGGGTGGATGGAGGAGATAGCTGGGGCGGCAGGAGTGAATGGGTCACCCAAAGACCGATCCTTGGCCAAAGAGAAGATGATAAAGGGCAGAATTCCGAGCTGGCCCTTTGTGGCCACTGGAAAGAAGTCATCAGAATTGAGAAGAAAAAAATAATCGAAGGCTATGGAGGCGTTTCCAAGAAGCTAGTCAATGAGGCAAAATGGTGAAAGGTCCTTCACACATTGTCCTTGGATGTGGCCCTTGAAAAGTCAGAGTGTCTGCCCTAACTGGTTTGGCTCAGTGGATAGAGCGTCAGCCTGCGGACTGAAGGGTCCCAGGTTCGATTCCGGTCAAGGGCATGTACCTTGGTTGCGGGCACATCCCCAGTGGGGAGTGTGCAGGAGGCAGCTGATCGATGTTTCTCTCTCATCGATGTTTCTAACTCTCTATCCCTCTCCCTTCCTCTCTGTAAAAAAATTAATAAAATATATTTTTAAAAAAAGAAAGAAAGAAAAGTCAGAGTGTCTCTAAAAATGCAGCTTCCATACTTGGGGTGGAGAGAGCGGAGGATTCCAAATCCTTGAAGGAGAAGTCAAAGGGCGAGAACATACCACATGACCATTACCTTAAAGGGGCAGCTGGCTAACATATCTCCAAGGTAGATTAAAAACACAATTTTTTTCATTGGATAAAACTGTGACCTTTAAATATTGAATCAAATCAAACATTCACTAAATTCCTACGTTTAATGTGTATAGGAAATACCAAGTGAAGAACCTACCAGTCCAATTGGGGCCAGCCAGGCTTCCGTAGTGAATATTTGTCTTGAAGACCACAGGCATCCTCTGGGAATTCTTAATACAGAAATAACTTGCAGAAACAATATACTATTTTGGAATTAAGAGGCCACGAGATAAATGTTTTAACCCCACAACAATTTTAGTATGGCCTTTGGATATATTTATACTTTTTCATCTTTCTCTCTTTCCTGATGAAAATTAGATGCTAAACATTGCCAAGATCAGCATTGCTTCGTACATGACAATGGCTCAGCAAGTCTTTTTCAATCCCTCCCTTACATCCTTACATTTAGCCCAGCCCGTATTTTGGGTCTGACCAAGTAAGTTATGGAAATACTGCTAACCCACACTCGAAGCATCCCCTGCTAAGACAACGCATGCAGTGAGATTCTGTAGAGTGTGTCACTGTTTGGGAGAAGGGCCCAGAGTCACACAGGCGTCTGCAGATTTTCACTTGTCTGTATTTGGACTGGCTCCTGGAATTGTGAGCATATAACGTCACCATCATCACTATCAGTTCATACATTTATTAGTGGCCACTCATTTTTCTAGCATTAACGATGTGCCAAATATTAGATAGATAGATGGATAGATAGATAGATAGATATTTAGATATAGATATTTAGATAGATAGACATTTAGATAGATAGGTAGGTAGGTAGATTGATAGATATTTAGATAGATAGATAGATAGATAGATAGATAGATAGATAGATAGATAATAGATAGAAAGACAGATAATTTCATTTACTTCTCCCAACCACACTATCCCTATTTCACAGATGATAAAAGCGATGGTCAAAGATATTTTGTTACCTTGTTCGGATCACAGAGCTAGAAAACAGATAAATGAGGATTTGTACTCAGATGTATTTGATCAGAAAGTTCAAACCTTCCTAGGTAGGCTCTGGCTGGGTAGCTCAGTTAGTTAGAGCATCGTCTCAATACACCAAGTTGTGGGTTCAATCCCAGGTCAGGGCACATACAAGAATCAACCAATGAATGCATCAATACGTGGAACAATAAATTGATGTTCCTCTCTCTCTCTCTCCGAAAAAAATTAATAAAAAAATAAAAGTTTAAATAAATAAAAAAGGAAGTTCAAACTTCCAATCACTGTGAATCCCTGACTTAGATAACATCGTAGACACTACAATTGTCAAAAGATTTTGAAAATACTTTGCTCCTCACAATGACCTACTTAAAATGGGCGTCATTATTCTTTCATTATTCTTAGGAATCTTACCCACAAAAAACAGACTCACAAATGCACCCTCATCGCTCAGCCAGCATCGAAGCCCAGATGTCCTGTTCCAAACCCCAGTCTGCTTGCCTTTATATCACTTAACACTGGGACATAAAGCATGTTCTTCAAATCTGGCCTCTGCTATAGTGACTGTATACACGTATGACAACCCTTTAGACCAGTGGTTCTCAACCTTCTGGCCCTTTAAATACAGTTCCTCATGTTGTGACCCAACCATAACATTATTTCCGTGGCTACTTCATAACTGTAATGTTGCTACTGTGATGAATCGTCATGTAAATATCTGATATGCAGGATGGTCTTAGGCGACCCCTGTGAAAGGGTCGTTCGACCGCCAAAGGGGTCGCGACCCACAGGTTGAGAACCGCTGCTTTAGATGGAATAGAGTTTTGTTTTGCTTTGCTTTTAATTATCAATAAAAAAACAATGTTCTTCAATGGTTTCTAAAATCCATTAGCGATGGATCAGCCAGGTGGTTTGGCACCCGGCTCTGGGGTCATTTTTGGAACCCGAGGCAGAGCAGCCACATTTAGTTTACTATTTTGAGGTCCTGAAATGTGGGGCAGGGTTTGCTCCCTTTGGTCCGCAGCCAGGAGCAGAGGCAGAAGGGCTCCAATGCCGCCCGAAAGGGTGTGCTCGCAGCGCTTCTGGCTGGGGCCCGATCGCAGCTTCCGGAGCAAGGCTGTTCTGCGAGTTTTCCTCCCAAACCTGCAAAACAAGATGCTTGGATATAAAGGTTTTTAATAGTTATCTGAAACAAATTCTTTTTTCATATATATATTATATATAATATATTGATTATATATTGATTATATTATATATAACATATATATAATATATTGATTTCAGAAAGGAAGGGAGAGGGAGAGAGAGAAAAAAACATCAACGATGAAAGAGAATCATTGATCAGCTGCCTCCTGCACGCCCCACACTGGGGATCGAGCCCGCAACCTGGGCATGTGCCCTGACTAGGAATCAAACTTTGACCTCCTGGCTCATAGGTCGATGCTCAACCACTGAGCCATGCTGGCCGGGCCTGAAGCAAATTCTTACTGTGAACTCTGCCCACGTTGACTGTGAAATTTACAAACCCGTCCATCCTGAGACCATGTATGTGCGTCACCGTCCACTCATGTTTATATGAGCAAGTGATGCTCTTTCTTAAAATATATTTTTATTGATTACAGAGAGGAAGGGAGAGGGAAAGAGAGATGGAAACATCAATGACGAAAGAGAATCATCGATTGGCTGCCTCCTGCACACCCCCTACTGGAGATCAAGCCCACAACCTGGGTATGTGCCCTTGACTGGAATCGAACCTGGGACCCGTCAGTCCCCAGGCCAATGCCCTATCCACTGAGCCAAACCAGTGAGGGCAGTAAATGATTGTTTTACAAACACACCTCCACCAGAGAGATTCATTTGGCCACTTTCACTTTTCACTCCCACGTGGACATATTAGAATTCAAATATTCCACTTGAGCTAAGAGTACATACCAGGCAAATGACGTTGCCAAAATAACCTACCAAATAGTATTGTTTCCCCAAAACCTCTTAAATTGTTGGCATAAAGGAAATAGTCCTGTCTCTCCTCCAACACCCATTATTTAAATCTTTTTTTCAGTGCACCTATATAAATTCCTACCAAGTTTATTTTTGACTCTTGGATTAATTTAGCCCTAATCATAACTTGCACTTCTAATTTTATCCCATCCCACTGGTTTCAGGGGTGAGGTATGATCTCGCAAAATGTAGCTAGCTTTCCTTTATTTAACAACCGTGCACGATGAATTTCTACTGTTTAGCTATTAATTTTATTTCTAAATTGATGGCTTCGTTCCTTTCTGCATTGTTTGTGTCCTGTCTTGGTAAGCGCAGGCATTCAAGGGAAAACTATAATAGTTCAAGAGAATTGTTTCTTTTCTTTTTAAAAAAATATATGTATATATATATTATATTATTGATTTTAGGGAGAGAGGAAGAGAGGGATAGGACATCAATGATGAGAGAGAAACATTGATCGGCTGCCTCCTGCTCATCCCCCCACTGCGGATTAAGACTGCAACCCAGGCATGTGCCCTGACCAGGAATCGAACCAGTGACCTCTTGGTTCATGGCTCAATGCTCAACCATTGAGCCACACCCACCAGGCAGTAGAGTGGTTTCTCATATGAGAGTTCACTTCAGTGAGTAGCTCAGAAAAAGAGCAGGTATTCTTCAAGATGATCTTAGACCAGTGATGGCGAACCGTTTGAGCTCAGCGTGTCAGCATGTTGAAAAACCCTAACTTAACTCTGGTGCCGTGTCACATGTAGAAATTTTTTGATATTTGGAACCATAGTAAAACAAAGACTTATATTTTTGATATGTATTTTATATATTTAAAAGCCATTTAACAAAGAAACATCAACCAAAAAAATGAGTTCGCGTGTCACCTCTGACATGCGTGTCATAGATTCGCCATCACTGTCTTAGACCAAAGCACACAGTCCATTCCCAGAGGGAGGTTATAGAACTTGAGAACATTAGTTAGCGGTCATAGAGAGGAATGACCCCGAAAGCATGTTCTGTTGAGCATCAATGAGTAATTGCCCCTTGAAAAGGGATCTGGTGGTTAAAGCACTTTGAGAAGCCAGTTCCTTCCCTTCTGGTCCTTTCAGATGCTTCCATGAGCGAATGGTCCCAGCAACAGTCTCAAAGGAGGCACAGTGTACGGCTGGCAAATATGATTGACGGGTGGGTGTTCCCACTGAGCATCTCACGGGCCTCTGCTCCCACTTTGGGGAGATCTGACCCAAAACAGCCAATACCCACCAGGAGAAAGCAAAGTGAACCTCTTTCAAGCACGGTGCTGGTGTGGTCCTCACAACCCTCTCACTGGATAGGAAAGGTACCCCTGGTTTGCAGATGAGGACACAGTATCAGACTTACTGAGCCATAACCCAGCAGCGTGGCCAGGGACCTGGGGGCCTGTTTGAAACTCCACAGATGGTTCTGTTGTTCAGCTGGGGTTGAGAACCAATGGAGAAGCTATCCCCCGGGCCCACACGTTTATTTTTATTTATTTACTTTAAGTATATTTTTTATTGATTTCAGAGAAGAAGGGAGAGAGAGATGGAAACATCCATGATGATGAGCGAATCATTGATCAGGGGTCCGGCAACCCAAGGTCATGTGCCCTGACCGGGAATCGAACCTTGACCTCCTGATTCATAGGTTGATGCTCAACCACTGAGCCACCCTGGCCGGGCCACACATTTATTTTTTATTTTATTTTTTATTACAGTTTGCATGCGACATTCATTTGGATTCATTCCAGGTGTGCAGCATGGCACTTACCAGTGGTTCTCAACCTTCTGGCCCTTTAAATACAGTTCCTCATGTGACCCAACCATAAAATTATTTTCGTGGCTACTTCATCACTGTCATGTTGCTGCTGTGATGAATCGTCATGTAAATATCTGATATGCAGGATGGGCTTAGGCGACCCCTGTGAAAGGGTCGTTCAACCGCCAAAGGGGTCGCGACCCACAGGTTGAGAACCGCTGACTTAGACAGTCATCTGCTTTCCAAAGTGTTCCCCCCAATATGTCAGGTGCCCACCTGGCCCCGTATGTAGTTTCCGCAAACCAGCTGAGACTTCGGATTCTATCTCCTGGGTGTCTCCAGGTACATGTCCAGAAACTGTCAGAAGGTACACACTGGCTGGCAGGTGCCCTTTCCCCGTCAGGGTTCAAGGTGGAACAGTGACCCCGAAGATAACCAGGTAAACAGCCAAGATGCTTTAGAAATAGGAGTCAATACATTACATTACACATTGACTTTTTGCGCAACCACCTGGAGACAGCCGTCCACGGCATTGTCCCCAGGAATGCTCGCCCCTCCTGTCACACGGAGCTGTTCACTGCTCCCCAGCACGCCGCGTGGATTCCGAATGTTTGCCAACTGGTCCTTAAAAATCTAAATTCAGCTACATTCTCAAAGGTGGAATAAGCCCCTTTCTTTGGCCTGTGTACAACCCCTGCAAACTTTCCCTTTGCACATAAAACAGGGACTTCTTCCAATCTGCTTGTCTGCCCTTCATTCTGACTGGGAGTGTTCCGGTTCAGTTCCCATTTCTGCAATAAAACTGTTGGGTTTTTGTTGTGTGTGTTTTTTAATTGTCGGCAATAATTAACCCCTTTGCTTCTGCTTGCTCTGGTGACAGATAGGAATTGGGCAGATTCCCCAGTTAAACGCTGACTTTGTCAAATTAAAGTGCCTCAAACTCGAATTGATGGGGGGAGGGGGGGGATGGTTGCATTTTGTTACCTCTGAGACGGTTGGTTGATCTATTCTGTAGATATTTTCCTTTTTTCATTCATCTCTTTAGACCTTGTATGCTTTGCTGGTGCCTCTGTTAAGAAGGAAAATCTAGCCCGGCCAGTGTGGCTCAGTGGTTGAGCATCGACCTATGAACCAGGAGGTCATGGTTCGATTCCCGGTCAGAGCACATGCCCAGGTTGTGGGCTCGATCCCCAGTGTGGGGCGTGCAGGAGGCAGTGGATAGATGATGTTTCTCTCTATCCTTTCCTCTCTCTCTCAAATTAATAAAAACATATTGAATATTTTTTTTAAAAGGAAGGAAAATCTATGAGATCACCCCTTACATAGACCCACTCAGTAGATGAATGCATTTCTCAGGTATTCCTTGAGCTCCGGCACAGAACAGGCAAACAGGTAAACCTTAGAAAAATGTATCCCTTTGTTCTAAAATGAGCTAAGAAAATTACTTAGCAAAAAAGGAAGCAAGGAGAATTCAAAGAGAAATTGTGCTGTGAATGTATTTACAGGTCACGGGCCTATTTTAGGGTACAGTGTGCATATTTTGGTAATGCATAATATCCACTCAGTTGAGCCTAATGGCTCTTTGCAAGCCATTAAGGCGCCCTGAGTAAACACACCTCGTGGGTATGTGTGCTAATTTGAAAAACCCACTATTTCATTTATAATGCGCCCCTTCACGTCAGAACCCCATGGCCCACTATTTGGATTGGGTGGTTGGCGAGGGGGGGGGGGCAAAGCTTCGGGCCGCTGGGCAAGCCTGGTTACGTGCCTCTGTACGTGGGACATGCATTCCTAAGGGTTACTCACATTGTCGAAGAGTTGCAAGCAGTTCCTGGTGGGAAGGAGCTAAGAATGGATAGGTGGGTGGGTGGGTGGATGGATGGATGGATAGGTGGGTGGGTGGATGGATGGATGGATAGGTGGGTGGGTGGATGGATGGATAGGTGGATAGATGGATGGATAGGTGCGTGGGTGGATGGATAGGTGGGTGGGTGGGTGGATGGATGGATGGATAGGTGGGTGGGTGGATGGATGGATGGATGGATGGATGGATGGATGGATGGATGGATAGGTGGGTGGGTGGATGGATAGGTGGGTGGGTGGATGGATAGCTGGGTGGGTGGGTGGATGGATGGATGGATGGATGGATGGATGGATGGATGGGTGGGTGGATGGATAGGTGGTGGGTGGGTGGGTGGATGGATAGATAGATAGATAGATAGATAGATAGATAGATAGATAATTGATATAGATAGATGATTGATAGATGGATGGATAGATAGATAATGGATGTGAGAGAGAAACATTGATCAGTTGCCTTCCATACACTTCTGACTGAGGATCAAACCAGGTATGTTTTCTGACTGGGAGTCGAACCTGTACCTCTCAGAGCCTGGGACAGCGCTCCACCAGCTGAGCCTCCAGCTGGGGCTGACTGTGAGTTTAACTCAATGGTCTATCACAGTCTAGAGGTTATTGTCAAGCGCCTCCATCCCATTTTTGTCTCCGTGACTTACCAATATTGAAAGTTAAGGACCTCAGTAATTTCTTCTTGGAACCTTATGCAAGTGGCCCGTTGCACTATAATATGTCACAGCGTAGCCTTCGTGGACATGACATACCCTCTCTCACCACGATGACCTCCCACCTTTACTGTAGTCCTGTCGGTCCTCAGGTGACACCTGCTTAGCCTGCCACCAACAGCTCAGCGTGTGCCATACCGAGCAGATGGCTTGAGGCCTGATGTGTTAATGGCAGTGATTACTTTATGAATAGTGACAGCTGATCGGGGACATCATAAAACAACGTGGCTGCTATCCTGGGAAAGGTGCTAAAGAGGGGTGACATGCTTAGTGAGGGCTACCCCTCTCTCTTGAACCTCATCATCAATTCCAAGGGGACCCCAGACCAGCCAGGCAGTGGCAGGCTCAGACACAGAGGCAAGAACTGGACCAGCACGAAGATGTCCCTTGGATGTAATTGGAGCCAGGGAAGAGGCCCAGCTTCTAATGTCCCTGTTAATGTGTCTTCCCAACCCCTCTCCTCGGTTTCCAGCCTGCGAGCTGTGGTCCGACTCTCTCCACTCCTGAGAGAGCACACTACTGTCCTTCCACGCATCCCCGCCTTGAGCCAGTGTGGGGAAACCCACTTTGGTGTCTAGTGAAATTGCCTTTCTGGTTTTCATCTTTGATTCACGCCAAGGACAAGATTGTGTGAAGGGATTGGGCTAGGTTTCTGATAAAGGTTATTCACCATTCCACACACTGGACCAAGGGACATAAAGCCAGCAGGGCCCACCCTATCTGCAAGGGCACTGGAGTATTAGAAAGGCATGGGCATAAACAGTCCATTATAAACCAGGGTGAGGAGCATCTGTGTTGAGTATAAAACTGAGGTATGACCAAACTTATACCTGTAATATATATACAGCATATATATAGCTTATAGCAATACAAATTTATATAAAATTACCTAACAAAATAAGCATTCAAATTTTGGATGAGTTTATCCAATCCTAGTGACTAACCCTAGGTTGTCAACATGCTTTTTCAAAAATTTGGAGATAATGGAGATATGTACTATGCAAAGGAACAGGAGGCCCTCCATTGCACGTGTGTGTGTGTGTGTGTGTATTTTAAATTGATTTTAGAGAGCAAGGAAAGGAGAGGGAGAGAAAGAGAGAAACATTGATTGGCTGCCTCCTGCATGCTCCCTACTGGGGATTGAGCCTGCAGTCCAGGCCTGTACCCTGACCCAGAATCTAACTGGTGACCCCTTGGTTCATGGGTTGGCACTCAACCACTGAGCCACACCAGCCAGACTGCACATCTGTTCTTTTGAGGCATCCAGTGCATTTTGCTCTTATCTTGTTACCAAACACATACTCTAATAACCTAAAATAAAAAGCACTGTATACAAAACACTTCTACTTCCTTTGATGAGGAGAGGTGAAGAGAAACACTGGAATGGATTTAAAGGCAGAGCTGAATAAATGCGGGTGTCCTCTCCACTTAAGTTTCGCTGAGCTCACGACCCATAGGCCTTAAAGGGCCAGCTCTGGACGTGTGATCTGCCACCAATGGTGTCTTCACAAGTCTTGGGACCCACACGAAGTGATACTATCACACTGACTTCATCCTGCCATGACGGCATCTTCCCAGAGGGATTGTGGGGAGAATTGCGGTGTTATGTCTGCCCTGGGGACATCTGAAGGTCCTAACATATTCCAGCGATTTTACTTAACCCCGTAATGAGTTTACACCGTTTTATGGAGATTTTTACTGCTTTAGAGATGACACTTTTTCTTCTTGAAATTAGTTCTGATGGTCAGTCCTTTCATTTCACGGTTTAGGAGAGGCCTGATATATTGGGTAAAAGATCTTCATGTAAGAATTTAGGGGAAAAAGTTCCCTTCCACTAAATGAATGCGGTTTTTTGTTCAGTCTCACTCTTTCTGTTAATTTTTTTTCACTCGTATCCTGTGTGGGGTTGTTTATGAGGAAAACAGAACAGCAGTTTAAATATGTGGCTGACTTTTATTAAGTATAACAGACGTTTTCAATAGGAAATGCAGAAAAATGATTTAATAATTTCCAAGGCTTTGAACATGTCATCCGTGGGTATAGAACAAGTGACAAAAAACCTCACCAGGGGGGCTGTGAATTTATTAGGCACCTTCTATGTTCCTGGCGCTGTCTTAGGCCCTGAGGCATAGCTGTGAAGACAGAATAAATTCCCTTCTCTCTTGAAATGTACATTCGAGAGGAGAGAGAGAATAGCTGATTGAACAGAGATAAGTCGATGGTTACAGAAGAGGAAGAGAGGTAGAGAGATCAGGGAAAGCTTAGGGAGTAGGCACATGAGAAGAGACGTGGAGGAGGTGAGAACTAAGCCATGCAAAAGTTGGGGAAGAGCTGGGACGGTGTGGCTCAGTGGTTGAGCATCAACCTATGGACCAGGAGGTCACAGTTTGATGCCTGGTCAGGGCACATGCCCAGTTGCGGGCTCGATCCCCAGTGTGGGGCGTGCAGGAGGCAACCGATCCATGATTCTCTCTCATCATTGATGTTTCTGTCTCCCTCTCCCTCTTCCTTCCTCTCTGAAATCAATAATTAAAAAATATATTTTTTTTAAATTGGGGAAGGATGTTCCAGAAAGAGGGACTATCAAGGGTAGAGGCACAGGCCTGAAAAGGAGCTGAAGAGGCGGTCCCAGGCCATGTGCTCTTAGCGAGTGAGCGCCTGGAGGGGCCTGAGTGGTGGGAACCCTTTTTGCCCCGGAAGCCAACAGAAGATGGGCCCTTGCCAGAACCGGTTTGGCTCAGTGGATAGAGCGTCGGCCTGCAGACTGAAAGGTCCCAGGTTCGATTCCGGTCAAGGGCATGTACCTGGGTTGCGGGCACATCCCCAGTGGGGGGTGTGCAGGAGGCAGCTGGTCGATGTTCCTCTCTCATCGATGTTTCTAACTCTCTATCCCTCTCCCTTCCTCTCTGTAAAAAATCAATAAAATATATATATAAAAAAAGAATGCCCGGGTTCGAACTTTAAAAAAAAAAAAAAAGAAGAAGAAGATGGGCCCTTGAAAGTGACGTGTAAAGAGATTGGACAACCAGGAGCAGAGCCACAGGGGTTCTGACGAGGCATGGAATGCGTAGCTGTAATTGAAAGCATTTATTTGGCCACAACTGAACATCCTAACACATGTCAGCATTTGTTGCCAGTATGCTTCCTAATTAAGGACAACATAAAATCATAGGAAGTCCTGTCTTCATGCACTTTTTCTTTTTCTTTTTAAATATATTTTTATTGACTGTTTACAGAGAGGAAGGGAGAGAGAGAGAAAAACATCAATGATGAGAGAGAGACACTGATCAGCTGCCCCCTGCATGCCCCCTACTGGGGATTGAGCCCACAACTAAGGACGTTCTTCTTGCTAGGAATCGAACCCAGGACCCTTCAGTCCAAGGGCTGATGCTCTATCCACTCAGCCAAGCCGGTGAGGGCTTCATGCGTTTTCCATGTAGCGCCGGTGCCCTGGCGTTCGTTTGCCAGTAGAGCTACCATTGAAAAACAGGTTGATTCCTAAGTCCTATCTTGCCCACCACAAACTATCGTGTCATTCACAAGATGCATGTACAGTATTACAGAACTCACCACCCAGCATTTTTCCCTCTTAAACAAATGCTGCTGTTGAAACTAATTTAAAATGAGGGGAAAAAAAAGCTAGTGCCCCGGCCGGTGTGGCTCAGTGGTTGAGCATCAACCTATGAACCAGGAGGTCACAGTTCAATTTCCGGTCAGGGCACATGCCCGGGTTGCGGGCTCCATCCCCAGTAGGGGGCATGCAGGAGGCAGCCGATCAATGATTCTCTCTCATCACTGATGTTTCTATCTCCCTACCTCCCTCTTCCTTCCTCTCTGAAATCAATACAAATATATAGTTTAAAAAAACAATAAACATTTTCTATAGGACTTTTGGATGATTTTCAGAATTATTATTTTTTCTTTTTTTGGCAACTGGAAGGCCCATGCTCTCGCTGCCGCTTTCCCGGGCATGGCTTCGCGTCCCGCCTCATCGTCTCCCCCTCGCACCATCTATTTATTGCTTGTTGTTCTTGGCCGGCTCACTTTCCATTTCTCATGATTAGCTCTTTATGATGGCGTGTTTCCTTTTCTTCTCCCGCATGGCTGCCCGCCCAGGAGCTCTCCCCGGGCCCTCGAACTTCCCTTCGCTCACGAAACCAGAGCTGCCTCCCTCCCTGGCTTTGGCCATCCGGCTGTTTCCCTATTAAAATAAAAAATCATCTGTAGTCAGTGATGTTGCTGGGTAAACCCCACTCCTTCACAGAGCAGCTGATAATCCCACGAGCAATGAAAAAGGTGGTAGAAGAAAGGCATACCTGGCCCTGGCCACTGTGGCTCAATGGATAGAGCATCGGCCCGCGGACTGAAGGGTCCCGGGTTCCATTCCGGTCAAGGGCACGGACCTCAGTTGCGGGCTCCCCAGCCCTGGTCGGGGCGCGTGCAGGAGGCAACCAATCAGTGTGTCTCTCTCACATTGATGTTTCTCTCTGTCTCTCCCTCTCCCTTCTACTGTCTCTAAAAATCAATGGAAAAATATCCTTGGCTGAGGATTAACCAAAAACGGAGGGAGGGAGGGAAGAAGGGAGGGGGAGGGAAGGTACCTGGAAAGCTTGGGAGGGGCTAGCAGAGGGCAGTAAACAGAAATCACATTCATTTTTGAAACATCCCAAGGAACACACACAACAGGAAACTTTTTCTTCACTGCTTTCATCTTTTGGCGCCCGTCGATGGCAAGTTGGTCTTGAGCACATTCTATTCCCTTGGCTGCATCGTGCCCCTCCCACCGCGCCTCCTCCATCTTCTGGCCTCTGGGAAGGTACCCTGCCCAGTGCCGCGGCCTGGGAGCGGGTGTGACTAGGTGGTGAAAAGATGCCAAGTTCAGGAGCCGCCTGCCAAGTCCAGGCCATGGACTGCAGCGCCCTGTCTGGGCCGGGCTCCGGTGTGCCCTTGGCATCATGGAAATTCTGGCAAAGCTGATGTCATCAGGCGGCCCCTGCTCAGGTTTTCAGAGAAGTTCCCTGAACAAAACAACCCGTTCGCTTCAGCTTTCAGATCCCCCAGGTTTTTTAGGAAAAACCGATGAGCTCAGGGCCGTTGCTTTACACAGAAATGCTGATTCTTTTTTCTTTCTTTCTTTTTTTGGTTACTCCTCACCCAAGGATATTTTTCCATTGAAAGAGTGGAAGGGGGCGGGAGGTGGGGGGAGACAGAGAGAAACATCAATGTGAGAGAGACACATGGATTGGTTGCCTCCTGCACACACCCCGACCAGGGCCAGGGAACCTGCAACCAAGGTACATGCCCTTGACCGGAATCGAACCTGGGACCCTTCAGTCCACAGGCCGATGCTTTATCCACTGCGCCACACAGGCCAGGGCAGAAGTGCTGATTCGGTCTCTTTGTTATAAGTGCAGAGACCTCGGTGAGTGGGAATGCACAGTCCACCCAGGCGTCAGGTGAGTACATGTAGGAAAGGCTTTATTGATTAGACAAAGAGGCTGATTTAATAGCTCCCACAGCTCTTGAGTTTTTAATAAGTTCTGTCTTAGATCTGAGCAACTCTCCCATCTCTAAAAATATTTTTCTGATCGAAAATTTCCAATGGAATCAATTTTTCGCCACGTAGAAAAGAGGCAAAAACATAATGAACACAAAACGGCCCGGGTGATGTGGCTCAGTAGGTCAAGCCAAGTCCCTGCACCGAAAGGTTGCCGGTTCGATTCCCAGTCAGGGCACATGCCTGGATTCATTGCGGACTCAATCCCCGGTAGGGGGCGCGCCTGAGTCAGTTGATCAATGTTGTACTCACATCGATGTTTCTCGGTCTCCCGTCCCCGCTCTCTAAAAATCAGTTTTAAAACTCTTTAAAAATTAATTTTTAAAAAAGAAAATGAAACAGAGAGGAAACCAAAAAAAAATACTTATCAGACAAGATAGCCTCACCTAAAAATAATAATCAAGTGAGACAAAACTCAGCGCCTTCATGGGAAGGAGTGGGGTTACGGGTTCCTCACCAAATGCCAACCACTTTCATACACACGTCTAACCTCACTGAACTTCATCGTCCCCAAAAGGCAGGGAAATAGAAAGTTAGGGGTTTTTTATGACAAGCCTCACAACTTTCCAAGATAAACATTTTCTGGGAATTAAGCTCATTGGAATGTGTGTCCCAAATACAAGCACCCCACAGGCTCTCCTGTGAGAGTCTCTCAGACGATTCTCTTGTCTTAGAAGGACGAGACCTTGGGGTAAGGGGAGGGCAGATCTTGGCTATCATATTTTTTTAATGTATTTTTGTTGATTTCAGAGAGGAAGGGAGAGATAGAAGCATCCACGATGAGAGAGAATCATTGATCGGTTGCCTCCTGCTCGCCCCCCAGTGGGGATCGAACCTACAACCTGGGCATGTGGCCTGACCAGGAATCAAACCCTGACCTTCTGGTTCATATTGGTTCTGGCTCAACCACTGAGCCATGCCGGCTGGGCTTGGCTATCATATTTTATTCTTCGATCAGCTCTAATAAAAATAATTCCACAATCTCCCCAGTCAGAAAGCACCACACGCATTGCCTGTCCTCAAACGGGGTTTCAGACACAGCATTCTTGAGCCCCAAAAGTCTAGAGGTGAATCCTACCAGGAAGGAGGCAGGAAAGACGCCCCCCGCCCTCCTTGCCGCACCCCAACCCCAGCCAAAGCATGAGCCTTGCTCGATGGTGATATTAATACCTGCCCCACAGGCCAATGGAAGCCTTATTAGTAGCTCCGAGCTCTTCCTGATCCCAGTTTCCCTTCTCTGTCTGGCCCTTCCATACCCCCTGCCCTGAGTGCTGGCCCCAGGCTCTGACTCACAGCCCATCTGATCCCAACCCTTTGTCCCGAGACCATCCTGATGTCTGGGTCCTGTTTATCCCTCTGGCCCCCAGATAGGTACCAGCCCCAGGTCACTTTGACCCCTGCCTGTCCACAGGTTTTATCAACCGTGACATCAGGTCAGGAACCGGACAGGATAGGGAGCCCAGGGGTTGCACACTCACCGGGGTCAGGCTCACGGCTCCAGGAATCCAGACAGCCTGGCAGAGTGCTTCCGGGGAGCTCCGACCCCTCTGTTTCCATCCAGATGTTGGCCCCTGGAAGCCCACCTCGGCAGAGCAGAACAAGAGCTCAATACTTTATCTCCGTATCTCTCCTCTGAGGAATTTATCAGGGGAAAGGGACTCAATAGAAATATCTTTCTCAACTGTCTCTGTGTCGCCAAGAAGAATGTTTAATTTTATTTTTGTTTTGAGAATCATCTTAGCCGAAACCGGTTTGGCTCAGTGGCTAGAGCGTCGGCCTGCAGACTGAAGGGTCCCAGGTTCGATTCCGGTCAAGGGCATGTACCTGGGTTGCGGGCACATCCCCAGTGGGGAGTGTGCAGGAGGTGGCTGATCGATGTTTCTCTCTCATGGATGTTTCTGACTATCTCTCTCCCTTCCTCTCTGTAAAAAAATCAATAAAATATATTTTTAAAAAAAGAGAGGATCATCTTAAGAGCACAAATATATCACTTAAAGTTTATCTCTTTTTATATATAATTGATTTCAGAGAGGAAGGGAGAAGAAGGAGAGAGAGAATCATTGATTGGCTGCCTCCTGCGTGCCCCACACTGGGGATCAAGCCCTTAACCCAGGCATGTGCCCTTGATTGGAATCGAACCCCGGACCCTTTAGTCCACAGGCCAACACTCCATGCACTGAGCCAAACCAGCTAGGGCTGTAATAATTTAAATTTAGAGGAAGGAAGGAGGGAAGGAGGGAAGGAGGGAAGGAGGGAAGGAGGGAGGGAGGGAGGGAAGGAAGGAAGGAACTTGGTTAAGAACCCCTCTGATGATAACTGGGTAGCCTAAGCAACCAAAATTCCCAAGCCACCCTTAGCTCTAAGGTTTCAAATCTAAGCTATAGCCAAGCAGGAGCATTTATTTATTCAACAGATATTTCTGATGTTATGTGCAGGGCGCTGTGCGGGAGTCCCAGAGATCTGGTTTATTGTTTGCTGTAGCATCCCCGAGGGGTGGGGGTGAGGACATTACATTCTCAGGGTCAAAGCACACATAATGCAAATACTCTCCTGTATGTAATTGTTATCAATGTTTATAGCATTTTAGGCCATATGAAGGCTCTGGTAAAGTGCTCAAAATTAAGCTTTTCGTTAAAATTAAAATAACTTTGGGAGTGTTGGGCTCCATTAGTACCCGCAAGTGTTTCATCCTCCGAATTCCAGTGGGCATGCTTCTCCACCAACTCCCTCTGCAGTTTAACTTCAGCGCTACCCTGGGGGAACCAGCTCATTTCTAATAGCGGGCTAAGCAAAACATAATTAGGAAGGCAAATTTCCAGGGGGAGAATCCTATGGAATATTCCCAAGCCAGTCCATGCGATGTTGCCACAGCTACACTCTGAGTTTGTCTCTCCATTTCTCCCCGCCCCAGAAAATCTCAAGGCATTTGTAATTAAGTCACCCAGATAAGTGGCAACAGGGCCATCGTCCTGAGAGTGGCTTCAGGGTCTCTGTAACGCGCCTCGATTTTTATATCCACCTCCATTTTTTTAAATATTTTTAAATTGATTTCAGAGAGGAAGGGAGAAGGAGAGAGAGATGGAAACATCAATGAGGAGAGAGAATCATGGACCGGCTGCCTCCTGCACGCCCCCTACTGGGGATCGAACCTGCAACCTGGGCATGTGCCCTTGACCGAATCAAACCGAAATTCACAGAATATTGGAGCTCACCAACTGGGCCTAAGAGGTGATCTTGCCCACGGAGGCCCAAAAGGTTCAAAAAGATTGAAAGCATTATTTTGTCCACTTTGAGAAAAACCTCCCCAGGGCCCTCCACACCTAAACTGTTTATTTCTAAATTTGATTTTGCAAATAATGATTGAATCCCCTTCTTCACATGAGGCATTAAACTAACCACTACATCATTCAAGGAAATAGACTTCTCATTCCCGGGCTGTTTGTCTATGCGAGAGCAGGAAGTGAGGTTCCACACTGACAGACTGGCTTCCAGGGTGCAGTCCTTGAGTCGCGCCTCCCTCAATCCGAGCATAAATGTGAAAAAAGTCACCTGGATTCAGTGCCCTGGATTTTACCCTCAACCCTGAGAAAGAGAGGCCTGGTTCAGACGGAGTCCTATTACTCACCGCCCTGTAAATCCACAGTTTCCATCAGGAATTCTAGACCACCTCCCCGCCACACACACACCCCAGGGTTTGAATTTGAAGCTGCCAGCAGAACAGGCCTTGGGTTTGCCATGAAAAAAGGAAGAAATATCCCTGCCTGTGTGCCCATCCCATGAATCAAAAGGTCACTTGCTCTGTTCCCCGTTGGGGCACATGCCCAGGTTGCAGGCTTGATCCCCAATAGGGGGCGTGTAGGAGGCAGCCAATCGAAGTGTCTCTCGCGCATCAGTGTTTCTCTCTCTCCCTTTCTCTCTCTCTAAGATCAATAAAAACATTAAACAGGGGGGAAGGGGCAACCACAGAGAGCTGGTTGCCTGCTACTCAGCTCTACCCTGCTATTTCTTTTTTTAAAATATATTTTATTGATTTTAGAGAGGAAAAGAGAGGGGGAGAGAGAAACATCAATGAGGAGAGAGAATCATTGATTGGCTGCCTCCCGCACGCCCCCCACTGGGGATCGAGCCTGCAACCCAGGCATGTGCCCTTGGCCGGAATCGAACCCGGGACCCCTCAGTCCGCAGGCCGATGCTCTATCCATTGAGCCAAACCAGCTAGAGCTACCCTGCTGTTTCTTTCCTTGGCATGTGTCTATCTCTCTCATCTCTGCCCCACCCCTCTGATCCCATATCTAGGAGTGTATGAACGCACAGTACAATCCCCAGGGATCACCATTAATAAAAAAGCAAGGAAAGGGGTTTTTTCAAAAGAGAAAAGCAAGTTCCCAGTTCTGGGGGATCTACATGTAAATTAAAATGCAAATCAGAGTCCTCATTATTCCTTTTTTAAAAGTACCAACTCCACTTAAAATGCAGATTCAGACATACACTACACATGCAGTGTGTGTGTGTGTGTGTGTGTGTGTGTGTGTGTGTGCATGTTTCATGCCCTTCTCCAGGAAGGTCTGAGATCTCCCATATGAGAACTGGAAACCATGAAATAGCCTGGCCGACGTGGCACAGTGATTGAGCGTTGACCTATGAACCAGGAGGTCATGGTTCAATTCCTGGTCAGGGCACATGCCCAGTTGCAGGCTCGATCCCTGGTGTGGGGCGTGCAGGAGGCAGCCGATCAATGATTCTCTCTCATCACTGATGTTTCTCTCTCTCTCCCTCTCCCTTCCTCTCTGAAATCAGTAAGAACACATTTGGAAAAGAAAAAGAAAAACATGAAACACCCATAGAGCAGAGCGTGGTCGTGGAGGCAGGTCAGAGAAGCACCTAAACGCAGAGTCAGGAAGAAACCTAGATTCAAATCTCTCTCAACCACCGAGCAGCTCCATGACCTGGGGTTAAATTGTGCCTCAGAGCCCAATTGTCAAGAGGAAATGATGCCGTAAAAGCAGAGCATTATGTTGGGATGTAGTAGTTACTCAAGAAACAGCAGGTCGTTTATTAATATTGTGACTGTACGGAGGGGACAGGGCCATCGGGCATAAGCCATCAGCTCACTTGGAGTCATTCGGGCCCTGTCCACCCACTCAGAAGAGATCTTTGTCACATGCTGGACTGCTTTATCTGCATGAGTTATTCTTTTCCTGCACATCCTTTCCTAAGGCTAGCATTATCCTCTCCCCAAATTTGCCCTCCTCCTGTGAGCACCCCTATACACACACACACACACACACACACACACACACACAGGGTTACCATTTAATTGCCTGGTAGACTCAGCTTCTAGAATCTAGAAGGACTGTCTCAGTGCTAAATATAGCTCCATCTTTCCCAACCAGCGAGCCTTTAAAGGAGCTAAATTGCCTTGCTCTTCACTCTCTACCCAAACTTGACCTCCTGCTTTAGGAGAGAGAGACCCACTGAGGGCCTTCTCCCATAGGCGCTGGGCTATTGACACGTGGCCCGTGGCTGGGGAGGTTTTGTGTGCCGGTACTTAACCCGTGTTTCTGTGACAAGCCCGCTAGGGAAATCCGAGTCCCGGACACGAGTTCCTCATTTATTTCTGAGCCAAGATCATTCTAGGATTACCACTTAGAAAATCGGGAGAACAGACTGCTACAGAGTTACTGGGCAGACGGCATTGAAAACAGACGCAGGCAGAGTACCTTTTTGGTGACAAGGTTAGAGAGAGGCATTGTGGTGAAATGCCATTAGCGACAACATTACACTCATTAAGCGAGCCCTAGAGGGGGAACTGAGAAACCTCTCCCTCCCCCTCCCGTGGCCCCTCTCTTCCCCAAGCTAGGCCCCTTCAACAAAGGGGGTTCCTTGCCCAGGAAATGCCACTTAGGAGTAAATTCACAGCGTGTCCCCACGCCAAGCAGCTCCAAAGCCAGAACACACTGCAAAGGGCACACGCCATCGTCCAGAAATCTACCAACATCCACAGCCACATGCCATCTCCCTCGCGCTCTTATTCCTCGGGTGACCTTTCTGGTTCAGAAAGTATTTCTCCGCGTGGACGCGAACACAAACTATCCCGCCAGCATTACTCAAGAATGTAAAGATTCTATTCATCTGGCGTCTCCATTGTGATGGCCAAGGGGAAACAGGGGTGCCTTTGTTTCCCGAGTGACCACAGGCTTCTAAGAAAGTGGCCCCAGTGTTGGAGTTGGCATCGCCAACCGCAGGCAGCTCTGGGCACAGTGAGACTGAAGTGGAACTAATTCCCAAACGTTAGGCCGGGAAGGACCGGAAACTGGGTGATCTGCAGTGAGCTGCCTGGGTCCAGGCTGATGGAGCTTTTCTCCCATACCTCGTTCATCCTGAAGATAGTTTTGAAATGATAGTCAGCATCCTGGCTGGTGTGGCTCAGTGGTTGAGCGTCGACCTATGAAGCAGGAGGTCACTGGTTCAATTCCCGCTCAGGGCACATGCCCAGGTTGTGGGCTCCATCCCCAGTAGGGGGCATGCAGGAGGCAGCCGATCAATGATTCCCACTCATCATTGATGTTTCTGTCTATTTCTCTCTTTCCCTCTCTCTCTCTCTCTCTCTCTCTCTCTCTCTCTCTCTCTCTTCATCTCTGAAATCAATAAAAATATATATTTTTTAAAAAATTAAAATAATGCTCAACAAATGCGTATGTCAAGACTGAGGGAGGTGCCCTAACCGGTTTGGCTCAGTGGATAGAGTGTCGGCCTGCAGACTAAAAGGTCCCAGGTTCGATTCCGGCCAAGGGCATGTACCTTGGTTGCAGGCACATCCCCAGTAGGAGGTGTGCAGAAGGCAGCTGATCGATGTTTCTCTCTCATTGATGCTTCTAACTCTCTATCCCTCTCCCTTCTTCTCTGTAAAGTATCTATAAAATATATTAAAAAAA
Source organism: Myotis nattereri (assembly GCF_964212035.1). Classification (NCBI taxonomy): domain Eukaryota; kingdom Metazoa; phylum Chordata; class Mammalia; order Chiroptera; family Vespertilionidae; genus Myotis; species Myotis nattereri. The sequence goes on along the minus strand of NC_138097.1, from coordinate 12,617,031 downwards.
AAAAAAGACTGAGGGAGGTGACTGGGGTAGCCAGTGGTAAAACCACACACACACACCATGCCAAACAACAACATACAATCAAAAGGGAGAGGAAAAAAATCTTGCCATAGTGAGAAAGAAATAAAAATCAGTGTCATCCACTGATATTATTCTATGCACTTACTGGTTATAAGACATTGAGAATCAGCCACAGAAAATAAAGTAAGATTTAGCTGTTTCCTCCCAGTGGTTCCCTTCCCCCGGGAGGAGCTAAATCAAGAGTAGAAATATCTCTGACACACACTGAGCACACCTCCAGCTTCGGCATACAGGACGAGAAATAGCTCCATGAAGAAACGCGTGGCATTTGAGTTGGACCTTAAGAACCAGGCGAAAACTGAACTTGGGAAGACGGGTTGAAGAAATGAGGATGAGCTGAGCTACAAAGGCAGAGAGATCTGAAGCATTTAGAAGAAACCGCGCAATATTTTGGAGTAAGCACAGGATATTCCAGAATTGGCAGGAGAGAAAACAAAAAATATATATAAATTGTGGGTGTTTTGGAAAGACTGGCTGATACTTAATTCAGGAGATAGTCCCTGACAGTTTCTGGGCCCGGAAATAATACAGTCGGAGATGATGATGATGAAGAGGAGCGGAGTAGTAGGCAAAAACATGCCCGCATGCACTCCTTCCTCCCAGACTTGAGTTGGACACTTACCCTGGGGCCAGTTGTTTATCTAGTTGAGAGGCGAGGCTTAGAGTACATGAACTATAAATAAAAGAGCAAGGCCCGGCCGGCGTGGCTCTGAGGTTGGGCGTCGACCTATGAACCAGGAGGTCACAGTTCGATTCCCGGTCAGGGCACAGGCCTGGGTTGTGGGCTCCATCCCCAGTGTGGGGCGTGCAGGAGGCAGCTGATCCATGATTCTCTCTCATCAGTAATGTTTCTCTCTCTCTCCCTCTCCCTTCCTCTCTGAAATCAATAATAATAATAATAATAATAATAATAATAATAATGTACAACCTTTGAGTCTTCCCTCGTGGGCAGAAGCAACATAGCTAAGCGGTGATGGGGCTGGGCAGCGGGAGTGGTGTTTGACGTGACCAAGACAGGCTGGGAGCTGAGAAAAATCATAATCAGGTGCCTCACCTTGTCCTCCACCAGGTACCTTCCCCCCATCCCCTGCCGCCTCTGCGCTTATTTACCGAGTCAATTAACAAAAGATAACCTCCCATTGTGCAACCATCAATAAATCAATCGCGTTAATACTATCTTGGAATGTCCCCGCTATTGACTCTCATATTGTTGACATTAGACGCTTGAGAGAGCCAGCCCGTTGGCTGGCTTCGGTGTTAATGGATCCTGGAGGCGCCCATGAATACATAGAAATTCGCTTTGGGTTTCTCCGAGGTTCACCTGCTCTCTGAGCGCCGGCGGGGCCCTCACCCCCTCCTGGCACGATCCCCAGCGCGGAGGCCGGGGCGCAGTCAGGAAGGCAAACATTCATTTCTGAGCAGGAATGGCACAGTCACTGCAGGCACACCTACTTCTTTGTGATTTGAATAATCTATTTCCACCCTCCCCAGCCCCCCACTGTCAACAACCCCCGGACAATCTAGGGAATCGAATTAATCTTCAATTATGTGAAAGAATTTCAGGAACGAACACGGCTCAAGTTACCGAGTAACTTGTGAAGGGATTCATTCCACAGGCAGCCCCGAGGCAGGACACTGTGACTTGCTATTTTTTTTTTTATCCCTAGTGATATAAGGGGGATCTTTCTAGCCAGCGATCGTCTCTGCATAGGAAGTCTCAGACATGGCGAAGGCTAGCTTTCAAATGAATGGAAAAAAAAATCTACATTCCTCCAGATACAGAAAATGAGGTTAAATGTGATTATCACAGAGATGGATTTAATGTTATGTTTTTGGTTTTAGTACTTCCTTAAGAGAAGGGGTTTGGCCCTGGCCGGGTTGGCTCAGTGGCTAGTGCGCCGGCCTGCAGACCAAAGGGTCCCGGGTTCGGGTTCAATTCCAGTCAAGAGCCCATTCCTGGGTTGCAGGCTCCTCCCCAGCCCAGGCCCTGGTCGGGGCTCATTCAGGAGGCAACTAATCGATGTGTTTCTCTCACTTTGATATTTCTGTCTCTCCCTCTCTCTTCCACTCTCTCTAAAAATCAATGGAAAAATATCCTCAGGTGAGGATTTTTTTAAAAAAGAGAGAAAAGGGGTTTGTTTTAGGAGTGGGACTCCCCTGCTTCCAGACCCAGGGAGTTTGTAAAGCCCCGGCATCCAGGGATTACAAAGGAAGGGGGGAAATTCCACCCCCCCCCCCACCCCCACCTCCTGAGGGTTCAGATTTCAGCGCTGGCTGCAGACCTGGGCAAAGTTCACCGCTCCCTGTTCACAACATGCTACATATTTTGCAAGTTCCCACTTGCTTCTTGGAGAGGGAAAAATGTGGCCTGGGAGTTCAGGTTGCTAAGGACACCCTGAACCGTGCATTCCTTCCCCAAAAGATAGGCCCTGCGCTGTTGCCTTTTTCCACCGTAAATACCACCCAGGCCCGGTCCTCCTCACTCTGAACAAATACTTCTTCTGCAACTTGGAAGCCAACTTTCTCCCTCGGTGGGAGATGAGTTATTTTATTCCTTTCCTTTCGCTGCCTGAGACACACGTCCTGACATCTCATCAGAGACGTTATTTTCCTCCTATAGCGATGGGTCTTTATGATGCAAGTATTTAAAATGCACGGATTACCGGCTAATGAAAGAAGATTCTCATTGTTTTGTCTTTCTCTGTTTTGGACTTTCTTTGGTTTTTGCTCTACTCTGACCTCAGTATGTGTGTGTCCACTGAGGGGTGTTTTGAAGAGGGCGGGGGAAACGCACGGGACTTTGAAAGGAAAAACAGACGTCTAATTGGCTGCCTCTGGCAGACCCTTCCATGACCCCGCGCGAATCACCCTGATGGGCACGTGTGATCTTGGAGCCTCCGCCGTGATCAACAAGTTTTATACCTTCCACTTGTTTGTACAGCAGAACTCTTGATCCTTCTCAAAAGGATGTGTGTGTTGTTAATGGATAGGCCATTAGCATACATATCTTATACAAGGAGCTATGATGCTTTCCCAGATGTATAGCTATAATTTTTTTTTCTTTTAGAGAGAGTGGAAGGGAGAGGGAGAGACAGAGAGAGACATCGATGTGAGAGAGACACCTCGATTGGTTGCCTCCCACATGCACCCTGACCAGGGCCAGGGTTGAGCCTGCAACTGAGGTATGCGCCCAGGTCGCATAGGGCAGCGGTTCTCAACCTGTGGGTTGTGACCCCTTTGGCGGTTGAACGACCCTTTCACAGGGGTCGCCTAAGACCATCCTGCAGATCAGATATTTACATGACGATTCATCACAGTAGCAACATGACAGTTATGAAGTAGCAACGAAAATAATGTTATGGTTGGGTCACAACATGAGGAATTGTATTTAAAGGGCCAGAAGGTTGAGAACCACTGGCATGGGGTCTCCTAAGCTCTTTTGTGACTTCGTACTGTGTTGTCCACTTGTAGGCATCGGGGCCCTCATTCCAGCCTGTGGACAGGAGAAGGTTCGGGGAAGACCAGGCACCATAGAGCTAAGCAGACCTGGGAATATCAACGTCAGAGACCAAGTAAACAGTGACCACAAAGCAGCCCGCCCGAGAGTTATAACTGGGGGTGACTGAGGTGCAAATGGGGTCTGGTAGTCAACGGGAAGGTCATTCCTCAACCCCCTTTTTTAAAAAATACGTTTTTATTGATTTCAGAGAGGAAGGAAGAGAGACAGAGAAACATCAATAACGAGGGAGAATCATTGACCGGCTGCCTCCTGCACATGCCCGGGCTGTGGGGATGGAGCCCGCAGACCAGGCACGTGCCCTGACCGTGACCTTCTGGTCCACAGATACACGCTCAACCACTGAGCCACCACCAGCCGGGCCGTTCCTCTCTTGACAGGCCGCAGCAATCATGATGGACTTGGGGCGCAGTTAAACAAGGTCAGAGGGCCCCCATGCCCCCTGGCACAGCTACCCAGAATCCAGCATTGCCTGATCGGCGCCTAGAGCTCCCAGGAAGCGTCCTGGGCTTTTGGTGTGGGGGGCTTCCCATTTCAAAGCCAAGCTCCTCCCCCTACCTCCTCATATGGAGAAAAAATTAAGGAGCATAAATCCCAGTCAGCATCCACATAAGGCCCCCGAGAGGTAGGTCCAAGATCTGAGACCAGGAGGAATCAAGCAGGAACAAAATGCTCTTTGAACTGGTCCTGTAGCTAACATTAAACAACAAAAATATCTAAGGAGCGATTTCTTCTCAGATTTCAACAACAATGGCGTCTCAGGGTTGAGGCCTCGGGCGCTACACTGAAGAGAACGCTGATTGTTAGTTAGAACAAGAAAGCATCTATTAGTATTAGTTCACCCTCCGTGAAAAGGAAGGATTCCTTCCACAAAATCTCCCCCATGCCCAGCCACCTCTCAGTGGTGACAGCCATAGCAACAGTAACAGTGATGAGCCCTGGCCCGTGTGGCGCAGTGGATAGAGCGTCGGCCTGCGGGCTGAAGCGTCCCAGGTTCGATTCCGGTCAAGGGCACGTACCTCGGCCCTGGTCAGGGGGCATGCGGGAGGCAACCAATCGAATGTCTTTCTCACATTGATGCTTCTCTCTGTCTCTACCCTCCCCTTCTCTCTCTAAAAATCAATAAAAAAAATGTCCCCAGGTAAGAATTACCATAAAAATAAAAAAATAATGATGATAACTCTAATGACACTGGTGACAAGCACACATTTCACACTGACTGTGTGCCAGACATGGTGCCAATCAGCACCGTCTGTAGGATCTGTGTGTACAGTGACTCCTCGAATCCTTGCAGTGCCTCTAATTCCAAGCACAGATCAGTAGCCACAAGAAGGGGTTAAAGGAGTTGCAGGAGGTCACGCAGCGAGACAGAGGGGAGTGGCGAATGGAACTAACAGCCCAGCCCCGGAGCCTGTCCCTTTAACCCTGTGCTCCCAGTGGGGACAGGGGAGGGAGCCAGGGTGGGGACATAGAGTCTGTTTCAATCCGACTTCATAGAAAAGGCCTTCGGTTTTCTGAGCAAAATCTGCCTCCTCTAGTCTTCCTAGGATCCGCTAGCCCCAAACAGAATACCTGTCCATTGGAAAGTTGTTTTTTCTGCTGCAAAACACTTTATTGTTTCACTTGGTCCAATGCATGGGAGTGGGGTCCCGGGAGGTTAAAGGAATGGCTCGGGGTTTCGGGGAGACGCCAGGGGGTGCAGAGGGGCCCCTCAGGCTCCTGGTCGTGCTTGAGGGGGCGCCTTTCGGACAGACACTCGCCCGGCCGCCTGGGGGCCGCCTGGGGCGAGCCAGGTGCTGCCCACCCTCCTGATGCGGCTCCCCCCTCACCCGGAAGTGGTTCTGCCGGAAGTGGTTCTGCCGGAAGTCACAGGGCCCCGGGTCCGCGCGGGCGGCACTGGGGCCTGCGGCTCCACCAGGGCCCGGTCAGGGTCCCCGCCAAGGCCAGGGGGCCCCATGGGGTCCCGAGTGTCCCCCCCTCCCCTGGGGGGGGCGGCAGCTCGTCCTGGAGAGAACGGGGTTTGCATCTTTAGGAGACGCTCCCCTCGAGCTTCTCTTCGGCCGCCTCGAGGGAGGAGCGGCCTCGTCCTCCACAGCCACGTGGTCTTGTCGAAACAGAAGCCCCGACACAGGTAGGTGCGCGAGGCCGCGGGGCAGGCGACCAGGCGGTGACGGGGCCGCCGCCTCCGGGAATAATTCTGAGACATTTGGGAGCTCGCGGTCGTGTGGCTCGTGGTTGTAAGGGCTCAAGGTCGGAACGCGGCGTTGGCTGGTCTCCGAGGCCCGGGGTGGCTGGGGTGGCTCCGAAGGCGGCGGCGGGATCAGACGCCGGAGCGTGGTCGAGGCTGCAAAAGGGGCGTCCCTGGGTCTGTTCCCTCCAGACACTGTGGAGGCCGGAGACAGATGGCGGGGACCCCAATGGCACTGTGGGAAAGTTCTTGATATCTGGGGTTGGCAAACTACGGCCCGTTTTTGCATGGGTCGTGAGTGAAGAGTGGACTTCAAATTTTCAGATGGTTGGGGAAAAAAATCGAAGAATAATATTTTTTGCCCGGCTGGTGTGGCTCAGTGGTTGAGTGTCGACCTGTGAACCAGCAGGTCAGGGTTCAGTTCCTTGTCAGGGCACATGCTCGGGTTGTGGTCTTGATCCCCAGTAGGGGGCGTGCAGGAGGCAGCTGATCCATGATTCTCTCTGATCATGGATGTTTCTCTCTCTCTCCCCCTCTCCCTTCCTCTCTGAAATCCATGAAAATCTCTATTTTTAAAAAGATGCATAGAATAAAGGCACAGAGACATCCCCAATGAGACGCATCCATCCAATTCACTAGTGAAAAGCAGTGGAAACTACACCGTGAGTTTACCCTCTTACCTTGCAGAGCTGGCAGGGACAAGGCGCATGTGCTCCATGGAGGCTGAGTTCCTGGCCTGTCAACCTCCCCAGTACGTTGACACCTGTTTCTCTTCCTACGGTTCACCGTCACTTGACGGACAATATGCCCATCACTGTTACAGACATCAGATGAGCGTGTGGGCATGATAAGAGTTTGCAAAAAGTCCTCCAAACCGGCCCCTAATCTCTGGATTATCTGTTTCTTTAAGGGGCCTCTACCGGGTGGAATCTGCAGGCCGATTCTGTCGCTTTTAGGCAATGCCAATATTAGCAGCAGTCACATAATCATGCTTCAACTGTGTGAAGGTCAGTTAGCTGGAAAATTCTACTTTCTGAGTGGAAACTGAGCACCGAGGAAGTAAGCAAGGGAAATCGCACAGGCAGTCAACACTCGGAGAGCATCAGCTCACGTATGGGCTCCTGGAAGAGTCTGGAAAGTCAACATTAAAAATCTGATGGCATTTATGTAGGGACAGTTCTAACAAGCCTGGCTTTCCAGCTCCGACCTTAGGCCAGGTGGCTCACAGGCAGGCACGGGGAAAGCAGCAAGAATGGGAGGAATTCTTACCTCCATTCAGAACTCAAAACGAACTGCAATTTGAAAAGACCTTAAGGCGACAAATAAAATTATAGTCCCACTAGATACTAAAGATGGTCCTTAAAAATAAAAAAGAGGAGCCCTAGCTGATTTGGCTCAGTGGATAGAGCCTGTGGACTCAGGGGTCCCAGGTTTAATTCTGGTCAAGGGCCCGGGTTGTGGTCTCGATCCCCAGTGTGGGGTGTGCAGGAGGCAGCCGATCAATGATTCTTCTCATCGTTGATGTGTCTATCTCTCCCTCCCTCTCCCTTCCTCTCTGAAATCAATAAAAATATAGATTTAAAAAATGAAAAAATAAGCCGAAACCAGTTTGGCTCAGTGGATAGAGCGTCGGCCTGCGGACTGAAGGGTCCCCGGTTTGATTCCGGCCAAGGGCATGTACCTGGGTTGCGGGCACATCCCCAGTGGGGGATGTGCAGGAGGCAGCTGATCGATGTTTCTCTCTCATCGATGTTTCTAACTCTCTCTATCTCTCTCCCTTCCTCTCTGAAAAATCAATAAAATATATTTTTAAAAAAATGAAAAAAATAAGAAAATTAGAAAGAGGGGGGGCTGTTATCAGACATGTTCAGGAAATACTGGTCTATTTGTTATGCTTCAACCTTTTTGTTGTTATGATTCTAGCAACTTCTAAAGAGAACATTGGTTTTTTTATGTTGTCCTTCCCTTTCCCGTTCTCTCTCTTTTCCTTTGATTTTGGCTGGAGTTTGCTGATGGTATTTTCTCTCCTCGTCCTCAGGCTGTCTGCCCGGACCTCCTGGGCGAGGGGTGGCTCTGGCTTCTCCCACACCCTTCTTCCCACAGGTGCTTCCTCCATTCTGTTTCTCTCACCCTGCGATCTGCTTTGTACCCGTTCCAGGCGGCCTTTCCCGCTTCTGAGGACCCCTTCCAAATGGCCCACGTGTTCGCCTTCTTCTCCGCGTCCCTCCCTTTTCGTTTCCTGCTTTCTTTCCCATCTCTTCCCTCCCCAAGCACACGGCCAGCATTCTAGGCCCGGGGGCCACCTCTGAGTCCTTCCTGCGTTTCCCCTTCAACTCATAGCTCTGCGCTGCTTTTCTGCTCGCGCTCTCCTCTGGGATTCTTATCCTGAATCCCAGCTCTTTCTCCCCTTTGCCAGCTCGAATGCTTGAGCTGCGAACCCCCATTCCCTTCCCACCAGTATTGCCCCCCACACTTGACATTCAACATCCATGTTTGCTGAGTGAGCCCACCGTCCCGCATGGGGTCAAAGGATATTGCTCTACCCCCCTTCTCTGCCCGCCCCCCGAGTGTGGCCACCTTGACTGATCATGTCCACCCTCCCATCAGCAGTGGGATTTGAACCAGGAGATCTGTGCTCAGTCTCGGCCCAGCCATTTCATTCCTCTGAGCCTGAGTTTCCCCATCTGTAAAATGGCAACAATACTCTGAGCCTGATCTGCCCTGCAGGGTTGGGTGGGGCCCGTGAGGCCACGGTTCGCCAAGCTCTTCCTGGGATGTAGGCTGTTCCAGCCTCATGCCTGCCCTTGGAAAGCTCTGTTCATGGTGAAGTCAGTCCTGGAAGTAGAGCTCCCTTCTCTTTCATGGCCTTAACCCGTTAACTGCCACGCGTCCAAAACGGAAACCATCCCCATTCTTCCATATGCGCTGGAATGTTTACGAATTTATATTACCATCATTTTCTTTACAAACCCAGAGATGTCACCAACAAGCCTGATTTTAAAATGGGGCGACCAGAGTTGATGTGTGAGGTTTGTGGCTATAGACGCGCAGGGCGTGTGGGGAAGGTCGGCCACTTGCGTCTGTAGACATTTATGGCGTACAAAGGGTTAATCTCATCTCATTCTGACACAGCGGTTCTCAACCTGTGGGTCGCGACCCCTTTGGCGGTCGAATGACCCTTTCACAGGGGTCGCCTAAGACCATCCTGCATATCAGATATTTACATGACGATTCATCACAGTAGCAACATGACAGTTATGAAGTAGCCACGAAAATAATTTTATGGCTGGGTCACAACATGAGGAGCTGTATTTAAAGGGCCAGAAGGTTGAGAACCACTGTTCTAACAGGTCTTTGTTATTCTCCACACACCTCACCAAATTCCCAGCTGAGAATCAACTAACTTCCAGTTACGCTGTTTGATCAGAGCTCAGACTTGTGAGTGGGGATCCCGAGAGGAAAGGAACCCAGGGGTTGGGTACACCCCAAATTCTGGGGCTGAAAACCCGGCTCCATCACTCACTGGATGTGGGACACTGGGAATGTCCACTCAGGCTTTACCCCCTCAGTTTTATCTTTAAAATGGGGGGCTGGAGGGGGGGGAGGCATCTGCAATACTTTCAACAATAAAGATAAATTTTTAAATAATAAAACATAAAGGAAATGGGAATGACAGGAAGCATGCCCACTATGGCTGTGATGATTTTGGACAAAGGGTGTCCAGCTCAGCCAGCGAAGCTCAGTGGTTGAACGTCGACCTATGAACCAGGAGGTCACGGTTTGATTCCAGGTCAGGGCACATGCTGGGGTTGTGGGCTCCATCCCCAGTAGGGGGCGTGCAGGAGGCAGCCGATCAATAATTCTCTCTCATCAGTGATGTTTCTCTCTCTCTCTCCCTCCCCCTTCCTCTCTGAAATCAATAAAAATATATTGAATTTTTTGAAAATGGGTGTCCAGGCTGAGCACACGGGAAGCTTGCAGTAATGTCTGCCCTCAGTCACCAGTTACTCCCTGTCGTGCTGCCCTGCCTCCTTTTTGTTCCTCGGCTCCTCCATTCTGTGTCCTTCCGTCACCCCTCTCCCTGTCACCCACAGGCATTGGTCGCCCCACTCCCCGCCCACCCAGGGGCATCTCAGGGGCAACCTCAGAGTCTGGAGCCTCCCCGGTCTGCTCCTCCTCCTCCTCCCCTCCGCCTCCCGCCTCCTGGCCCCTCCGCCCTCCCCCACATGCTCTGCTGGCACCTTCCCCGGTTTTCACTGTCTCCCTGATTAGAGTACTGGGACCTGGCAGGGTAAGTCACTGATATATTAATTTGTGTTTTTATCTCCGCCTTGGCCCGCTCTCTGGGCCCCTGCCCCGGGGGAGGTTTGTGTTAAGAGGCCAAAGCCCAGACACCTGGCTTTTGTTTCCCCAAAGCCCGGGCTCTGGGAGGAGATCATTCCTGCCAGGAGGAGGAGGAGGAGAGAGCGGGGCCTTTAAGAGCAGAGAGGGAGGAGGGGAGGAAGGGGAGCGAGGGATCCTGGTACATGGGAAGGGGTGAAGGCCAGGGAACCCCGCTACTAGCAAAGCTTTGGCCTCCATCCATGCCGCCCCCCTCGAACAGTGGCCAGGCCACCAGATGGAGGGCTCTGAGGCACATCTGGGTCCCTAGGCCCCATCACTGTGCTCAGCAAACATTTCAGCGCGGGTCCCTGGGCCCAGTGCCCCCAGGGACAGCAGAGCTGCAGACGGTGTGATGACCTGCAGGCCGGGACAGGGGCGGCCCGAGGACACAGGGCCAGAGCGACACACGGACCCCAACACCCAGCCTCTGCTGCCCACGAGACCACACCAAGCACGGGTCCTGGTCTTTACAGGTATGAGAACAGTTGCTCCCCACGTACACAGACAAGGAGACTGAGGCCCAGAGAAGTCAGGCAACTTGCCCAAGATCACACAGCCAGGACACGGCGAAGCCAGGAGTCAGCGCAGGCAGGAATATTTAAACAGGCCACCAGTCCACGGTGAAGTGTTCAGCATGAACTGCTGCGTAGACACAACACCAAGGCGCTCCGGGTGCCGTGGGAAGGGGGACAGTGGCAAGGCCTGGGCCAGGGCGAGAGAAACACGGATTTGTCTCCCTCGTATCCACGTGCTCGTTGGTTGATTCCTGGATGTGCCCTGACTGGGGACTGAACCTGCAGCCTTGGTGCATCGGGATGATGCTCTGGAACTGAGCCACCCGCCCGGGACTGTGATGTCTGTCATGGCCATGGTCAGCCCCACTGGCCAGGCCTGCGCAGCCCTGCAGTGCCTTCTCCAACGACTCTACTCCAGCGAGACCGTGGTGCCTCGATACAGGGCCTTCTCCAAACCCGGCTGCTTTTCCTGAGCGTCTCTGTGTGTCAGGCACTGTGCTGGGTGCCGCGGGATCCTCCCAGCATCCCATGGGGCCCTGGACCAGCCCTAGGTGGGAAGGGGAGCAGATTCCCTGCAGAATTGAATGGTCGGAGTCCTGACAAGCAGTGGGCAGCGAGCTAGGAGCCTCCCCACTCGGCTGCCTCCCCTCCCGGGCCCACGCGCACTCCTGGCCCAGCTCCCGCAGCTCACTGGAGACGTGAGCAACTGTGAACTCGCATCACACTGGGCCCAGGACCAAGCCAGCGGTGGCGAATCCAAAACAGCTCAGGGCTGTGGCACATTCCGGAAACCCAGGTTCCCAGGGCTGCCTGCAAGGAGGCGCGTACAGTTGAGCCAGGTGCCCATATGACATGAAGAGGAAATGCCCATGTGGGATTCCGACTGGCACGGTGCAGAGCCTCTGACTTTGATACCCAGATAGAGATCGGAGAAGAGCACCCGACAGCCCAAACCCAGAGGTGGTGAAGGCGTGCGCGCGCGCACGTGGGAGGGAGAGAAACACAGCGCCGCGGGCCGGCTGGGAACACTCCTCTCCGCTCCCAGAGCAAAGCATGCCGTCAGCGAGGCCCCGGCCGGCTCAGCCACTTCGCTTCTCTCTCCTTCCTGTGTCCCTCATGGACGCTCAGTTTTCAAAGAAAATGATGTCTTTCTGACCGTATTTTCCCTAGATGCCCGGGCCTGCCGCGGAGTTGCGATCCTCAGCTTGCCTTTGAGGTGCTTCTCAGTGCTGTCATTATAAACTCCACAGAAGAGCCAGGTCCCACCCTAGCCTTTTTGGCTCAGTGGATAGTGTCAGACAGGGGACTGAAGGGTCCCAAGTTCGAATCCGGTCAAGGGCATGTGGCTCAGTTGCAGGCTCCTCCCCAGCCCTAGTCAGGCCCGTGTGGGAGGCAACCAATCTATGCATCTCTCTCACATTGATGTTTCTGTCTCTCCCTCTCCCTTCCACTCTCTTTAAAAATCAATGGAAAATGCCCTGACCGGTTTGGCTCAGTGGATAGAGCGTCAGCCTGCGGACTGAAGGGTCCCAGGTTCGATTCTGGTCAGGGGCATGTACCTTGGTTGTGGGCACATCCCCATTAGGGGGTGTGCAGGAGGCAGCTGATCAATGAATGTGTCTCTCTCATCGATGTTTCTGACTCTCTATCCCTCTCCCTTCCTCTCTGTAAAAAATCAATAAAATATAAAAATAAAAAAAATCAATGGAAAAAATAGCCTCGGGTGAGGGTTAAAAAAAACACACAACTACACATAACAGCCGGGTCCCTACGCTTCCTTGGAAAATCTGTGTTTTGTTGCCGGTGCAATGATTGAGTCCACTTGTCTAGTCTAGGATGCTAGAGGATCTAACGAAGTCAGAGCGCCCCACGTCCGGCCCATATATCTATTTATTACAGAGCTCACTGGGAAAGACAAGCTGAATGATCATTTAGCGGGAAAACCTGAGAGGTATTTATGTGCAGGAAGCGCAGCGGAGCCATCCGACACAGGCAGGCTTGCAGCGGCAGCACTGCGATCCACGCCAATCCCCTCACCGAGGTGGCGATGGGCCAAATCAGTGGTCCCCGCCACTCAGAGCAGCTCTGGAAGTCTTACCTTCTCCCCACCCCCATCCCAGCCCTCCAAGATCCCCAATACAACCGTTGGTGACAGATTGCTCCCTGGTCGTCCGCCTTAAACTCTGTAAGATAAGTTCAACCCGAAGCGACAGGCCCAGCAAGCGTTAGGGCCAGATCTGAAAAAACTAATGTTACTGAAGTTAGGACTCCACCAACAAGACAGTGTGAGCACGCACCCAGGGCCTAACTCAGGAACTTGAATCTCTACAAATGCCATCACGGTCATTTACGGCTGGGTGATATTAATATTTTAAATCGTTTCAATAGAGAAGTGCCTTGAGGCATTAAAATGGTATTGCTGTGCGAAGATAACAGTGTATCCATGGGTTTTCCCTGTTGTCAGAAATGGTTTAATTTCCCTTAACTGTAAATTTTTTAAAATACATTTTTATTGATTTCAGAGAGGAAGGGAGAGGGAGAGAGAGAGAGAAACATCAATGATAAGAGAGAATCACTGATCGGCTGCCTCCTGGGGATCGAGCCTGCAACCTGGCCTCATGCCCTTGACCAGAATTGAACCTGGGACCCTTCAGTCCGCAGGCTGATGCCCTATCCACTGAGCCAAACCGGCTACGGCTAATTTTTTTTTTTTTTTTTGAATCTTCATTGTTGAAAGTTCCGTGCGCTGCTGTTAGTGGAACACGGGACAGTGATAGGGGCTGCTTTTGTTATTAAGTAACCGTCCTGCGCTTAAAATCTAAGCAAAAGCTCTTCTTCCGTTTTTTTATTATTTGGGAGTGATGGCCTGCAGGCCCAGAGAAGTCAGGCAACTTGCCCAAGATCACACAGCCAGGACACGGTTATTAAATATTATTATTTAATATTTATTGGGCCGCCATTGTCTGTTTAAATTAGGTAAATGCAATTCCGATGAGTCAAAAAGACAGACTCCAGCGATGGATGAAATTAGGGTCAACGGTTGAAGCCCTAATCTAGCGACATGGAGCAATCTCAGCCTGGGCCATTCCAAGCGAGCAGAGTGGCGATGTCTCGCTGTGTGGGGGTTAATGCAGACGGGGCAGCCAGAGATAAACCCTGCAGGCTGGCCCGAGGGTGCAAATGCTTAACATATTTTTTAAAAAGGAAAATTGTGTTCCGCGCCAGGACTGGTCCAGAGTCCTTTCCTTGGTTTTCTCTCCACACACAGAGGCAAAGGAACTTTTTGACCCTGACTGGGTTGGTCAGTGGTTAGAGTGTCGCCCTGTGGACCGAAGGGCCTCGAGTTTGAGTCTTAGTCAAGGGCAGGTACCTCAGTGGCAGGTTCAATCCCTGACCCTGGTTGGGATGAGAGCGGGAGGCAACCAATCCATGTGTCTTTCTCATGTTGCTGTTTCTCTCTCTCTCTCTCTCTCTCTCTCTCTCTCTCTCTCTTCCTCCCTCCCTCCCTCACTCCCTCCCTCTCTCCCTCTTTCCCTCCCTCCCTCTCTCCCTCTCTCTCTCTCTCTCCTCCCCCTCCTCCTCCCCTTCCACTCTCTCTAAAAATCAATGGGAAAAATATCCTCTCTGCTCTAGTGAGAATTAACAAAACAAAAAAAAAACTTTTGGAGGGTCATCATTTTGTCTCCTTTCCCAGGGATCCTTGCGTTGGCCATTTGTGTCTATTTCTTGCTCATTTCAAAACGGGAACTTCTGTGTCTCAATCCTCTTTAATAACAGCTCTTGTCTTCCTTTCCAACTCCATAAAGATGACCTTCGCGTTGCCTGCTGTTACTTTACTTTGTGAAGGACTTGCTTCAGGTAGGCCGTAGATATGAAGGAAACCCCGTGCATAGAAGGGGGGTGGGGGGAGAGAAAGAAGGAACAAAAAAGAGAGGTTGACATTTACAGCCCGGAGAGAGGTACGACATTGCAAAGGTCATCAATGAGTAAACAGATATTAATGGTTAGCTGGGTAACTGGCACATAAACAGGTCACATTAATCATTAACAGCAGGGAAGACTTGGCACTTCAACAACCAGGCGCAGGAAAGGAGGTGCCTACCCCACTGCCAGGGGACGAGGGAAGCCCAGTGGTGATTGCAGATTGCTAGAGAGTGAAAAGTTACTCTTCCATTTTTGCATTTCGCCTGTTCTCACCCCAAAACCCGCTTGAGATGGTCATGCTGTTGCTTTTGAGAGCCTGTTTTTTTAGAGCAGTTTTAGGTTCAAAGGAAAATTGAGAGGAAGGTAAGAGGTTGCCCATATATACCTCTGCCCATATACCCTCTGCTCACACACAAAGTCCTCCCTCCCCCCGAGTTATCAACATCCCCAGAGCGGGCCATTCCTTACACCTGATGGACCCACATGGACACATCAAAACCACCAAAGTCCATAGTTTACGTTAGAGCAGGGGTTCTCAACCTGTGGGTCGCGACCCCTTTGGTGGTCGAACGACCCTTTCACAGGGGTCGCCTAAGACCATCCTGCCTATCAGATATTGACATGACGATTCATCACAGTAGCGACATTACAGTTACGAAGTAGCCACGAAAATAATGTTATGGTTGGGTCACAACACGAGCTGTATTTAAAGGGCCAGAGGGTTGAGAACCGCTGCATTAGGGCCTTGGTATGGCGTGTTCTGTGGGCTTGGAGAACTGTACAAGGATGTGTACCCACCGTTCCAGTACCACGCAGAGCATTTTCATTGCCCGAGCAATCCCCTCTGCTCCACCTGTCCATCCCCACCCTGGCCCCGTCCCCTGGCAACCGCCGACCCTTTTACTGTCTCCACAGCTTTGCCTTTTCCAGAACGTCATGGAGTTGGAATCCAGCAATGTCACCCCCATAACTCGGCCTCTTTCACGTCATAATGTGCATTTAAGGTCCTTCCATGGCTTTCTGGGGCTTGATAGCTCATTACTCTTTAGCACTGAGTAATATAATAACGTAATAAATGTACCGCAGTTTACCTGTCCATTCACCTACTGAAGGACAGCGGGGTTGCTGGGAAGTGTGGGCAGTAGCGATTAAGCTGCCATAAGTGCCCATGCGCAGGTTCTTGTGTGGATATGTTTCATCCCTGGTTTTTGTTTGTTTTTAAATATATTTTTATTGATTTCAGAGAGGAAGGGAGAGATAGAAACATCCATGATGAGAGAGAATCATGGATCGGCTGCCTCCTGCAGGCCCCCCACTCGGGATCGAGCCCGCAACCCGGGCATGTGCCCTGACCGGGAATCGAACCGTGACCTCCTGGTTTATAGGCTGGCGCCCAACCACTGAGCCACACCGGCCAGCCTATCCATGTTTTTTATTGGGAAAAGTCAAAACCAGGCCTGGGGTTATGAAGGCAAAGGCGTGGAAGGCAGGCAGGGAATGTTGGCGAGATGTTGAGGAACAGAGAGAAAAGTGACTGAACCCCACAGAGGGTCGTGAGCATCATATCCTTGATTTTTTTTTAAAGGAGCCAGGTTTTATGTGAAAGCTCAACAGTTCTGGGCTTTTAAATATTGGCAACTTATTGAAACCATGGCCAGGTCAAACAATATGCATTTCCTGCAGCCAGTTTAGAGGTTTTGTCTAAATGAAAAATAAACAATAAACAAACCAACATCTCTGAAAGTGTACAGAGAAAGAAGAGAATCTAAGTGTATCTTTAACATTTATTATACAGTCTCTCTTCTCCGATAAATACACAGCTCTCTATAGGAATATTATCTAAAATAAAATTAATAAAACGGCCAGTACACTTAATGGAGAACTGGAATCTCTGAGGACCTCAATTTCATTCTCACAACGATGTAACAGGCAGATGAGAGGCTTTTATATATTGTGGCCCTAAAGCTTTACAGATGCATGGATAGCACCACTTTTAAATATAATGCAAAGAAACCAATTTTTAAATAAATGTGGAGTTTGACTCGCAAGCCCACAGGAGACACTGTGACGTGCCCAACCTGAAAATCAAATTATTTAAGCTTGGTTATGCCCATAACAGCCTGTAACCAACTGCTGAAGTGGGTGATCAAACCAGACCAGTCGAAGGCAGCGGGCAAGGAGGGCTGGAGAGGAGGTAGAAAAAAACAAGGTCCTGGGCCCCTCTGCTAGTTCGCTGTGGGGTAGACGCTAACCCCCCTCAGCTACAGCGGTGACTGGGAGCTCCTTGCTCACCCTGTTATGGGAAGATGAGGGTCGGTCTAGTACTTCACAGTCCGGTCCCTCTGTCCCACACAGCCACGCACCCCGCCATGGATTCTTGTCGCCATTGACAGTGAGCCATGCTCTCCCGACTCTCCCAGCCTCTCTCAGCCTCATCTCCACATGGCCCTCCCTCTGACACAGGCACTTCCTTATTTGTCCTATGAATCCAACCAAGGTCAAGTATCTCCTCTTCCAGAAAGTCTCACCCAACCCCTGTCCACGTGACCGGGTACCTCTCTCGGGGTCCCTGGAGCACCTGCCCCAGCACCCGTATCTGCCTCAGCACCCCTCTCTGCCTCAGCACCCCTCTCTGCCTCAGCACCCCTCTGTCTCAGCACCCCCTCTGCCTCAGCACCCCTCTGTCTCAGCACCCCCTCTGTCTCGGCACCTACCTCGCACCACAGTCATGGGTGCCATGGATGTACATATCCATCTCCCTGTCGAAGGCAGGGGCTACTGTTTTCATCTCTGAGCCTCCCCCCTAGCCCCAGGGAAATAGCACGTGAGTGTTGAGTGACCGAGTAAATGAATGAAATGAATGAACTCAAGCAACAGTGCTGAGGAAAGAGACTTGCTGAGTCAACAGGAATGAGTGACTCTGTTCTCTGTCTTGGTCTGGATCTTCGCACGTGAGCATCGCATGACATTTGTGATAGCGAGTCTTATTTCGCAAGATCTTATGAACTGTCTGTCTCGCAATAATAAAAGACCCAATGATTCGGGTCTTTAGTGTCCTTATCTGTAAAGTGGGGGTGATGATGCGTTCCCTGCCAGCCTCAGGGTTGGTGAGTCGGCACCCTAAAATGATGTCTGTGGCCCGATGTGAAGAGCCACCCTTCAGACGGCCAAGCCCCCAGGGTCATCAGACCGAGTAGTCAACCCTCCTTCGCTCACCTCTGTCTGAATCGATTAAAATCCTCTGTCCGGCCCAGCCGGTGTGGCTCAGTGGTTGAGCACCGACCTATGAACCAGGAGGTCACGGTTCAATTCCCAGTCAGGGCACATGCCGAGGTTGTGGGCTCAATCCCCAGGGTGGGGCGTGCAGGAGGCAGCCGGATCCATGATTCTCTCTCAGCATTGATGTTTCTGTCGCTCTCCCTCTCCCTTCCTCTCTGAAATCAATAAAAATATTTTTAAAATAAATAAATGAAAAGCTAGCACATTCACATTCACAAATCAGGTCGAATTGATATGCCATTTACATTAAATTTACAAGGACATTTTAGAGCTCATAAACGTTTTTAAATAATTCTTCTTTGTCTGATTGATCGAATTTACCTTTATAAAAACACACACACACACAAACACATATTTTCCCTTCTCACAGAACACATCTTACACAACTAAACAGTTGTGTCTCCCTCACAAAAGACCAGTGGCCGCTCTCTTAGAAAATCAGCCCAGACTATCGACTGGCACCCCAGCGGAGAAAGCAGAACTCAACAGAGACAGGCCTCCCAACCCGTAATTAAAACAATAACTAACTCCTACGCAGGGCACCGGCGTTGGCTCTTTTAAAAATCAAAAGAAAAAAGAAAAGAAAAATCAGCCCTCTGTGAAACCCGCCTCTATCATTTTAAAAGCCTTCCCAGATTCCAAACAGCCTGGCCCGTTAGGAACCATCCTTAATGCATGGGGTAGTCATTTCAGAATAAATCTCCAAGTCATTCAAAACAAGGACTGTTGGGTAAATAGTTGAAATTAAGGGGGGGCAGGGGAAGTCATCTGCTTTCCATTAAGATGATAAAATAGTTCACTTGAAACATTTTACAAGATGCTGTGTTACTGGGAGGTGTCTGCGCTTCTCACTCCATCACCAGCCATTTGACACAACATAAAAGGCTCCCAAAGCCGCGTTAGGCCTCTTAATCAAAAACTAATTGTAATAGATATTGGGGAGTGTTAACACGGTGACCGCCAGGTTGTAGCCGGCTGCGGACGGACGCGGCAGCGAACATTAAACACAACCCCCAGTTGATAGGGCTTATCTCCGCTTCGGAGCTAAGTGCTAAGTACTACAGGCCGGTATCTCCTGGCTTTTGCTTTGTACCACTTTGGGAGTTAATTGCCCCATAAGGTTTCATCTTCCTAATGAAATTTATGGCATTGTCAGAGAACTTGGGAGATACTGCCGCAATTTAGGAGATTTTCCAGAAAACAGAGACATAAACAGAGGGGAAAAGAAAATACATCCGTGGAGCCTCATGCATCAAGAGCCTTCACACAGTGGGGCCGGCCTCCCTAGGCGGAGGGAGGGGGCGGGTGGGGGGGGGGGGGCTCATTAACTCTTTCAGGCCTGTAGTAGGATATTCATGGAGTGCACTGTAATGGACAGTTAATAACGGGCATCCTAGGACCCATGGTAGGCATTCAGTAAATATGTAGTGATTGGACTTACAAGACCAGAAATGCCCGCAAGCGGTGAGTGGGAATCACGTGCCCTGTGACCCCATGCCTGATGCCGTGTCCAAGCTTGGGCTGCCCTCAGGAGGGGCGTTCTCCATGCTTGATGAATGACTAAGTGATGTTGCTGGAGGGTAGTGCTTTATGCTTGTCAGGTGCGTTCATGTTTGTCCCCATAGCCACCCACGCCATCCACTTGACCCAGGCCCTAGGGTTTCATTCAGGACAGATCCAGGCCTCAAACAGGAGGTCCCACTCTAGTCCTCTTGACTTCACATGGACTGGAGAGCTTCTCTGAATGTCCTGTTATCTGAGCCTGATGAAGGAGGGTCTCAAAACTTAAAGACCAGTCTGGCCTGTATGGCTCAGTGGTTGAGCATCGACCTATGAACCTAGAGGTCACAGTTCAATTCCCTATCAGGGCACATGCCCGGGTTGCGGGCTCCATCCACAGTGTGGGGCGTGCAGGAGGCAGCCAGCTGATGATTCTGTCTCATCAGTGATGTTTCTATTCCCCTCTCCTTCTCCTTTCCACCCTGAAATCAATAAAAATGTATTTTTAAAAAATATTAAAGACAAAATGTGATTTTGCATCCTAAATTGTAATGAAAAAATAAATAAAATAGCAGAAGAAAAATGGTGAAATCTGGAGTTTAGTTAATAGTATTATACCTATTTATATATAAACTAGAGGCCCGGTGCACGGATTCGTGTACCAGTGGGGTCCCTCGGCCTGGCCTGCGGGGATCAGGAGACCTCTGCGCCATCACAGCCTGGCCTTACCCGCCAGCTTGTCAGGCTTCTGCCTGCTGTCCGCATCAATCCCACACAGCACGAAGTAGTGCGCAAAGGCTGGGCACCGCTTCGCTCCCACTCATCCCTGCCCCGCTGGGCCTGCCACCGCTGCCGCTTGGGCACGCACTGCCACAGCTGCACTCAACAGCTGTCAGCCCAGCATCTGGCACCCGTCTGTCAGCTGAGCGGCGCTCCTGCTATGGGAGCGCACTGACCACCAGGGGACAGCTCCTGCATTGAGCCTCTGTTCCCTGGTGGTCAGTGCATGTCACAGCTACCAGCCGGTCGGCCGGTCGTTTAGGCTTTTATATATATAGAACTCTAAAATTCCTATTTGGTTCTTTTTCTTATAATTGATATCTCTGTATTGGTATTCTCCGTTTGGTGAAACATTATTCTTGTACTTCCCTTTAGTTTTTTGAATTTGGTTATAGCATTCGATTTAAAGTCTCTGTCTAGTAAGTCCAACTTTGGATTACTACAGGGACAGTTTGTATTCACTGCTTTTTCATAATTCGTGCATGTAGACCATACTTTTCTGTTTCTTTGGAAAACTGAACATATAAAATATATATAATGTGGCTACTATGGAAATAAGATTTGCAAATACACACACACCCTTATTATTGAACACTTTGTTGTTGCTGCTGCTTGTTTCTTTAGTGACTTTCTTGAATTAATTTTGTAAAGTCTGCAGTGTTTGTCATGTATAGTCAATGAAAATAGTATGAGTCAGCTATTAGAGAGAGATTTCCTTAAATGGTTTGATCAATAAATCTCCCTACCTTTGCCAAGGAGCTCTGAAAAGGGTGGGCAGGGAGTATATTCAATGCTCAGCCAGGTAGTTGAGAATTTCACTTTAGCCTTTACTTCCTGCTTACACAGAGCCTCAAGGTCAGCCAAGGTTAGAGATTAGAGCCACCTCAGGTCTGTCCTGAGCATGTGGATACCCCTGTGCTTTCATGTGGGTTTCTAGATTCCCAGAACTATGTTGGGACTTTCAAAGCCCTTTATAGACATTTCATTATCCAATTTTTAAAAGTATGTTCTTATTGATTTCAGAGAGGAAGGGGGGGGGAGAGAGAGAGAGAGAGAGAGAGAGAGAGAGAGAGAGAGAGAGAAACATCAATGATGAGAGAGTATCATTGATGGGCTGCCTCTTGCATGCCCCCAACCAGGGATCAAGCCCGCAAACCAGGCATGTGCACTTGAACAGAATTGAACCTGGGACCCTTCAGTCTGCAGGCCAACGCTCTATCTATCCACTGAGCCAAACTGGCTGGGGCCCAATTTTTGCTTTTTAATATTTTGCTTTGTCTCTTGGTAGCTCCAACATCAGACAGCCACTATGTTAAACAATTGCCATTAATAGTTGTTAACAAACACCCTAGTGAAATGCTATTTGTACAGAGTGGGATCTGAGTTAAGTCAAATAAAGACAATCTTTGAGACAGGTCAAATTGTGACAGTTTTGGGGGGGTGGAGTTTTGGGGGGAGCTTCAAACCCATTCTCCCTTCAGTGGTGTCTGGGGTGCTTGTTTTAATTGCACAAGTACCATGCTGTTGATTTTCAAGGCTACTATAGGACTGGGGAAAGTGGGATAGGACTAGGTCAAGTTAAAATGCTACAATGCTTACTCTTCTAAATAAGAGTTAACCGTCTTTCTTGAATAAATACTTGTTAGATTTTTTTTTCAAGCCTTTACCTAATTTCCAGAGTTCCGGAAAAGTTGCTATTGATAATTTTTGCCGGTATTTCTATTGTTTTGAAGGAGGAATGGATTTTTTACACCCTCACTCTATCATTCCAGGATTGCTTCTCCGCGTGTTTGTATTTTAATCTAAATGAAGTTATATCTTCCAATTTTTTCATCATATCATAATAAATTGGGTTAAAATGCAATTATAGTAAAGGATACTGTTCCTTTTGAGATCCAAATAGTTGTTAGCCAAACCCAGAAAACAGTTGCTTCAGAAATGCTCTTGTAGAAAATCACTTAAAATTATAATCTTAACTTCATTAGGATACCAATGCCGATTCTCCAAATATTTGAATCTCAGCAACATTTATGGATTTTACTCTACATACAAGGACCTATGCTAGTTGCAGTGGGAAATTCAAAGATGTAATACACAAAGTCTGCTCTGAAAAGACTTAAGGAATGTCACCTCCCCAGGGAGGACTTCCCTGACCACCCGTCTGAAAGAAACCCTCTCTGAGTCCCTCTCCTTCCCCTGATTCCAGTGGCTAATCCCCCCAACCCCCCCCCCCCCCCCCCCCCCCCGTCTGCCTGGAACTGGGCTTTCCTGGGATGCAGGAAATTACCTTTCGGTGCTAAAACCAGAACAGTGCTGGGCAAACATGGAAAAGTTGGACATCGTATCATTATCCTGCTTTGTTTGCTTTGTTTTTATACGCGTTGCACTATCTTATATAATTTAATTTACTTGTTTGTTTTCTCACTTCCTTCTAATTAAAATGTAAACCCCTCGAGTGCAGGAACAGGATTTTGTCTGTGTGGTTCCCAGCACTCGTTGGCACATGGCTGTTTGCTGAAAGAGGAATTAATTGTCAATTCATTGATTGAACCATTTTTTAAAAATATCCTTCTATCTCCAAGTTTAACAACAAATGCATAAGGAATACAGGGTTTTGTGGGAAACCACAATGAACCGAAAAAAGCATTTTGTATGACTTTAACGACGGAGTTGTAAGCACTTGAACTCGTGCGGCTGTGAGAACTGCAGCCCAAACAGTATCATTAAGAAGGATTCACTGAAATGTAGACAATTTTTCCATTTACCCTGGAATGTTGGCTCTACCCAATACAACCCAGTCTAAATATAAGATTCGCAATTGAGGGAAATGCTTTTCTCTATAAAACTGCGCTGAAAAGGAAATCGCTACTTTTTTTCCCTTATAGAAGCGGCAGTCTAACTCATAAGACCCATAATTACCTTAAATGTTCCGCAAGAATATTAGAGCTACGAATGAGCCCAAGAGGCATAGTTCAGTAGTTGAGCATCAACCTTGCCAGGAGGTTACGGTTCGATTCCTGGTCAGGGCACATGCCTTGGTTGCAGGCTCCATCCCCAGTGTGGGGCGTGCAGGAGGCAGCCGATCAATGAGTCTCTCTCATCATTGATGTTTCTCTCTCTCTCCCCTTCCTCTCTGAAATCAATAAAAATATTTTTAAAAAATAAAAGGTACAAATGCTAAAACACAGTCTGAGACCACATCTTTGGACTCTAAAAGGCGCCAGATAAAGAAGCTGCCCTTTTCCCCACGATCAGTTTACTGTATAAATGAGAAGACATAAAATAGTTTTAGATTTAATTAAAGTAATTGACTGAATTGCATTCTGTAGTTGTGATTGTCATTAACTTCCTTGACCTCTCCGCCACATGGCTATGCCAGAGACTTTTTCCAATGGATATTTATTATGAATATTATCATCAATAAGCACCATCAACAGATTAAAATTAATTTTAACTTCTTTATGGGAGACAGAGCGCAGCCAGCTGCTGAAAACCATCCGCCCTAAATCATTTTTTATCGATTCAACACGGCTCAACGTCAGGTCGGACTAATAGGGGGTTTTATGTGTGTGTAGGCAAGTTTCTGTGTATGTATATGAAATTGTTCATTTGATTGTATATCTAACTCTGGTGGCATTCGCCACGGAATTCTCCAGGGCCCCTGCTGAAATTCACTTGCCAGTCCGAGCGCTTACCGGGCAATGCTCACGCTGGCTTGTTTCATGCCCACGTGCACGTTACGCGACACACGGACGTTTGGTCTTATTTTGACTGCTGGCAAAGAGCTTAATAAAAGACAGGCTTTAGTGCAGCAAAAGAGCTCAGCCCACAGGTGTTCCGAGCTGGGCTCACTTGTAAGCAGAACAAACAAAGACGCTCTGGAATTTGAGACTCTAAATTGTATCAGTTGAGCCCAGCAGGTCCTGGAGGGAGGGAAACACCTTTTATTACATTCCCCGGGGGCATGCAGGCTTGGGGCTGGGTAGGGTTACACAGCAGATCCTCCCCAGGCAGCTAGCCGAGGCCTGCTGCTCCGTCTGTGAAAGCTGCCCGGGCTTCCAGCTGGACATCTGCAAGGTCTAGCCAGCCATGGGCAAACTACGGCCCGCAGGCTGAATCCGGCCCGTTTGAAATGAATAAAACTATTGAAAAAAAAGACCGTCCCCTTTTATGTAATGATGTTTACTTTGAATTTATATTAGTTCACACAAACACTCCATCCATGCTTTTGTTCCGGCCCTCCAGTCCAGTTTAAGAACCCATTGTGGCCCTCGAGTCAAAAAGTTTGCCCACCCCTGGTCTAGCCCCATCTCTAGCTCCATCCATAGCTGCTCTGCGCTTAGCGACCCTCCACATCTCTCCACATTTGTCATTCATGGAGCATCGCGGAGCACAGTGCTGAAGATCTGAAATACTGCATCGCATCTCAGCATCTCATTCCTCCCAACAACACCGCAAGGCTGGGTATCGTGCACAAGGTCACGTACTCTAAGCAGCAGAGTCCGGACTCCAAGCCACGTGGTCGGACTCCAGGGCCCTCATCTGGATCACCAGGCTCTTCCCTGTGTAGCATCCCAGTGACCACGGGCTCTGGGGGTCTGTGGCCCCCCGCCTTTGCTGACTCCCCCTTTAGTCCTTAGTTCCTTGGGTCGTATGTCCCCGGATGTCCAGGCCACCCAGACCAGGCAGGCTGAGCAGCCCCGGGTGGGGAAGCAAGCACCTCTTCAAACAACACATAGCATTCACATTAGAACAGAAATCGGAGGCACTGAACTAAGTCCTGGTTTGCTGATGGAATCGACAAGGAAAATCTGGGTGGACCAGAAAATCCAGACGGCGTGGATCTTGCTGGCCCTCCATCTCTGGGAGGCAGTGCCTCTCTTCCTGTCTGGCAAAGAAAAAGGCAGCCCAAATACCAGAATATTCGGAAGTGTAGATGTCCTGGAATACTGGACCTGTACAGTCACCATAAAATAAAAAAAAAGGGCAGGGGGAGATTGTTTTTGTAGTAGCAGTAACAAAAGAGACTGTAATAGTAATTAATAATAAGGTTAGTATGTGCTGGGTTTGTTTGACCAATTTATTTGACTAGTGAACCTTCTGCCTCCATCCCCTTTGGGGTTTTTTTGTTGTTGTTTTTTGGTGTTTTTTTTTTGTTGTTATTTTTTGTTGTTATTTTGTTTGTTTCCTTGTAGTGGCTTTTTTTAACAGCGCACCTGATAACATCTCACTAACCTGGCATTCGGTAGAACCAGTTTGGGAAGCGCGGTTGTGCAGAACTCATGGGTAACAGCCCCGGAAACATTGCCGGGGCTCCCGTGAGGGCCCGGTGGTCCCGTTCAGCAGCTCTGTCCTCACAGCCCCTGGGAGCTGGCGAAGGCTGCCGGGCGCGGACATGGCGTGATCAGCTCATGGATAGAACTGGTCTAGTCAGAGAGGGAAGCCTCTGGCAGCCCCTGAGCACTAGCTGTAAGGTCCTGAGGGTCCAAGCTCCCCTGGAAAAAGGAGTCTCTTCATCCGTTTCCATTTCTCCAGTTCCCATCCCAGCAGCTCTCGTGCCCTCATGAATATTCAGAGGCTGAATATTACGGGCAGTAGGGAGAATTGGGGCATCTAGATGACCCCGTGAGGATGCTTGACTCCCTAAAGCCATTCCATGGCTCCTCATTTTTCTTAAAATTAAAGGTAAAAGACTGCCCCTGTCCTACAAGGGCCTGTGTGACTGGCGTGGCCACCTCTCCTGCACACTTCATTGTCCTCCCCTTTGCCCTCACTCCCAGTGGGACAGCAAGTGCCTCCCTCCCAGGCCACCTCATTGGACTGTAAGGTGCATGAAGTCAGGGATACATCTCTTTTTGCTGATTCCAGTGCCCATCCAGCACATAGTAGGACCGCCATAAATGTTGTTGGATGGATGGGTGTATGGATGGATGGGTGGGTGGATGGGTGGATGGGTGGGTGGATGGATGGGTGGATGGGTGGATGGGTGGGTGGATGGATGGATGGGTGGATGGATGGATGGGTGGATGGGTGGATGGGTGGATGGATGGGTGGATGGATGGATGGGTGGATGGGTGGATGGATGGATGGGTGGATGGGTGGATGGGTGGATGGGTGGATGGGTGGATGGATGGATGGGTGGGTGGATGGGTGGATGGGTGGATGGGTGGGTGGATGGATGGGTGGATGGGTGGATGGATGGGTGGATGGGTGGATGGGTGGGTGGATGGATGGATGGGTGGATGGATGGATGGGTGGATGGGTGGATGGGTGGATGGATGGATGGGTGGATGGGTGGGTGGATGGGTGGGTGGATGGGTGGATGGGTGGATGGATGGATGGGTGGATGGATGGATGGGTGGATGGGTGGATGGGTGGATGGGTGGATGGATGGGTGGATGGGTGGATGGGTGGGTGGATGGATGGGTGGATGGGTGGATGGATGGATGGGTGGATGGGTGGATGGGTGGATGGATGGATGGGTGGATGGATGGATGGGTGGATGGGTGGATGGATGGGTGGATGGATGGATGGGTGGATGAATGGATGGGTGGATGGATGGACAGCTGAGTGAATGGAGGAGATGTGGGTTTTGGAATGCTTTCTAGTGGGTACCACCAGCTTCCAGCCCAATACCCAAAGTCAAGATTAACACATTATAAGCTAAAACCCTTCAAGTGCACGCGTCACTGTGTGAGTTTCTATCTCATATGGCCTCTCAGGCTTCTGTGGGTCAGAGCCTCCAGCTGGCAAGGATCCTATTTGTCACTTCTTGGCAGGCAGAAACCCCAACACTCCAATGCCTGGTTGCTTTCTCCTTTTTCCTATTCACAGAGCACCCCTGTGCTTGGGGGGCGGGGGGGGCGGGTGCAATGTCAATGTCTATTGTCTTTGTCATGCACACCTTTGGCATCTTCACTTACTTCCTCAACTGCTAACATCTCTTGAAAGAAACTGACTTAGGCTAGGCCAGGCTATGGTGGCTCAGTGGTTGAGCACCAACCTATGAACCAGGAGGTCACGGTTCGATTCCCAGTCAGGGCACATGCCCAGGTTGCGGCTCAATCCCCAGGGTGGGGTGTGCAGGAGGCAGCCAATCAGTGATTCTCTCTCATCATTGATGTTCTATCTCTCCCTTTCCCTTCCTCTCTGAAATTAAGAAAATATACATATTATTAAAAAAAAAAACACGAGTTAGCTCATTTCTACTCTGAATTTTTAACTTTTTCAATTTGAGTTCAATCACGGAAGTCATGGCAAATGCCTGCCCCCTCCCCGTCCCCCCCCAAAAAAAAAGTCGGGAGGGACTGAGACATTCCCCATGAATGGCTTATGTAGGTTCACCTCCGCCAGTTGTGTGCTCCCAGGATAGCTGAGCTATTCCAGACCTTCCACGTGGAGCCCACACTACCTTCTCCTCCTTATCGTCCGCAGTATCTCTCAGTGAATGTGCAGCTCAGCCGCCCCGAGCTCTAATGAGCTTCACTATCTAGAGCCCAATCTCATCTTCGCTTTACTGCTGCTTCCCATGCCCCAGAGTCTTTTGCCATTTTGTGGGTTTGCTTGGCTGTTGGGTTCTTCCTGAGTCCGGCCAACTGCACGTTGCAGACTGAGTCGGGCTCCTAGTCACTGACTGGAACGGTCAGGGTTGGGGTGGGGTGACATCTGGGCATTTCAGGCCATTAAGGCCGTCTTGCAACTGCTCCGCTCTTTGTGGAGGGGCAAGTGGGCCTTCTGCATCTCCTTCTGGAAGAAATTCTCCCTTATTAAAAAATGCCACAGAAGCCCAAAGGTCTAAAGAT
Organism: Myotis nattereri; assembly: GCF_964212035.1. Lineage (NCBI taxonomy): Eukaryota > Metazoa > Chordata > Mammalia > Chiroptera > Vespertilionidae > Myotis > Myotis nattereri. Next base: position 12,589,065 of record NC_138097.1, on the reverse strand, counting down.
GTAAAGACAGATCTGCCCTGGCTGGGCCTGGAACATTCTCCTGAGGCCAATGTTCCCTGACCATTCGGCCCCAGGCACGCCCAGGAGTCTTCACACCACACCTCTGACAGCCAGAAGGTATTTACTGCTCTGTGACTGGGCTAGCCTGAGGCCCCAAGTCCGGAGAGGCCCTCTCAGAACACTTCCGGGTCAGCTGAGCCTTCTGGGGCCTGGTTTATGGCCCTTTGTCTAGAGCAGCGGTTCTCAACCTGTGGGTCGCGACCCCTTTGGGGGTCGAACGACCCTTTCACAGGGGTCACCTAAGACCATCCTGCATATCAGATATTTACATGACGATTCATCACAGTAGCAACATGACAGTTATGAAGTAGCAGCGAAAATAATTTTATGGTTGGGGGTCACCACAACATGAGGAACTGTATTTAAAGGGCCAGAAGGTTGAGAACCGCTGGTCTAGAGGACTGTCTAAACAATGACCAATTGGGCCATCCCCTGCCGGTCCTCTGTCTCCAGAAACACCCAGAATGTTCTCTGAGATGCCTGGAGGTCAATTAAAGGTTCCGCCCCAACAGCAGTCAGTCAACATCAACACATACTTAGGACATTGCCCAGATAAGTTACATTTGATCTTATGACCTAAAGGTGAATTGTAGGTTACACTTAATTACACTTGCAAGAGCAAGTCAGTAACAGACCTTCTATTTCACTCCAAAATACCTCGAAACCCCTTAGGGAGCCCGCTGATTATACTGTAGAGGTTTGTAGGAACCAACGAGGGTAAATAATTAGACTATATTTTTAATTAATATCGCCATGCCTTCTAGCACAACGATAGTTAAGATTATGATAGCATTGGAATAACAGTCGGTGGAGAAACAGTCTTACCCTTGACGACGCCAGGAAGAACAAAGAAAGTTTTGTCAGATGGTCAGAAATACCCTGCAATTTTGGCAGTCTTCTGTCCAAAGTTTCGGGTGTGTTTAAAGGAAGTTTTTAATTTAGCAAATGCTCTGTTTGCCAAGGTGAATATTGGTCTTTATTACCAAAAATAAATCCAGAGAAAATGAAAGGGAGGTACTGTACATTTTTAGTTGGCATAATTGCAAAACTTTCTGTAATCATGGGAATTTTATGGGAATAATAACAATTAACGCAGATTTCATAATGGGCCATTTCAGTTTTTCTTTCATTAAGCTTCATAAAAATATAAGCTCATGAAAAAGCTAGCTCAATTAAAGTATGAACTTTTCATTATTTTTAACACATTTTACCTATTTTTAATTGATGAAAGTGTTACGTATTTTGCCAACCAAAGAATGTTTTCACACTTTTTTAATTCAAACCAGCTTGATTTTTTTTGCAATTCCAATAGGTTATTATTTTGTATTAACTGAAAATCAAGTAAAGTAATGGTAAAATTTATTAAATAGATTACAATGCATACATTATTTCCTAAGGAAATTTATTTTATACATTCAATATACAGTAAATACATTTTTGTTTAACCCTAGTTAATCCTCACAATTTCTTAATGAGTTATTATTCTTCCAATGATATTTTATAAGTGAGAAAGCCCAAGCTTTAAAAAATTGTATAGCTTGCCCAAGGTCATCCAGCAAGTAGAATCCAAACATAGGTAATTCGACCACTTGTAATGTATTTGTAGTCTTAATAGGCTCCTTGAGCAAAGGTTGTAGCTGTTCTTTTATATACGTATATTGGCTTGCTTTTTCCCTAGGCTCTGTGGCTGTGCTAGGCACATATTAGTATCTCTATAAATATAGTTAACAGATGGTGTGTATTCAGCTTTCTATTAAACACAGCTCTCTATAACCTGCATATCTATACATTTATGGTCAAGAAATACTTAGTGATAATTCCAATGACCCCTGAGACACTGCTAGACACTGTAGCCCCAGCTGCTGGCTGAGATGACCAGCTGTATCCATAAGTCTTATGGGTACTTCAATTATGTCACGTCCCCAATGACATTAAATTTCTCATCTTCTACCCACCATTTCACTGTCCACGTTTCCCACTGGAAACGAAGAAATTGCCCTCCAATCATTTTCCTCATTCCTCCCCCATAAGGCCATGGAGCACCCATTCTACCCGCTCAGGATCTTTCCGTTCCCTCCTTTCTATGTTCAGTGGCTCCTTTTCGATCCTTACTTCTTTTTCCCAGAAGAATTAGCAACCTGGTCCTGTCCTGTCTCTTCCCATGGCACTCTTGGTCGCATCTCTCCAAAGTTCCTTTCTGAAATAGACACCAGGCACTCCTTAAAGGCTGCTGGCAGCTGCCTCTACCTTCTAGCAGTGTCTTCCAGCGTGAGATCCATGGACCCTTTAAGAACTGTACAAAGGGAAAGACACATGGGTGTAGGGCAGTGATGGCGAACCTATGACACGCGTGTCAGAGGTGACACGCGAACTCATTGTTTTGGTTGATTTTTCTTTGTTAAATGGCATTTAAACATATCAAATAAATATCAAAAATATAAGTCTTTGTTTTACTATGGTTGCAAATATCAAAAAATTTCTCTATGTGACACGGCACCAGAGTTAAGTTAGGGTTTTTCAAAATGCTGACACGCCGAGCTCAAAAGGTTCGCCATCACTGATTTAGGGCAAGCTCTTGGAAATGTATAATACAGAGTAGCATGTTAGAGGCTCTGAGAATGCCTGCAAGAAAGAATCCCATGTAACAGCCTAACCCAGCGTTCCCCACACTTCATTTGGTTTAAAAAAACCCTGTTTTCCCAGACAATACCAATGAACGTTGAGGAACTAGTGTCTTTTGAAGCATAGTTTGAGAAAATACCATTCTACCAGATGACGAAACTATAGGGCCAACTCTCCTTCATTGAACACCACCTTCCTAAACCCATTGCACCATGTCTGTGGCTATCGCCAAGGCCATAACACACTCGTTTGGTCAAGTTCAATGTGAACCGGCTTCGAAATAGAATGCACTCTCCCCAACCTTCATTCTGAAGAACTCTCGCTAATAACTGCAAGAACCAGCTCTCTGAGGCCTTCCTCCCGCTGTTCCTTCTGCTTGCTCTGCCCCGATGGCTGTGAAATAAAGTCAGGGTGATACATGAGACTTGGAGATCCTGGTGGGAATCTGGCCGAAGGCACAAGTTGCCTTTATAAGGTTGAGACCTTTCAGATTATTCTTCCATTGTTTTGTAAGGGAGTATAATGCATGAGGCAATTTAAACAGCCCAGGCGAGGAGCAAGCCAGGCTCCCACCCGGGACTGGCACAAGCCACACACAAAGAAGGCCCCGGCCACTGTGGGGCGAGGGCACCCGCGCTCAGGCACGCGGGCCCTCCTGGCTCTGGAGTTAATGAGGCCATCGGTTCCCTTCTTTGCCTTCCCAGAGATGATCATGATCAATTTGCATGATGATTATGGGAAAAATTAAAACACTATTCCCAAAGATCGAGTTAATAAAGGCCTTGGAGACGCCACATTCCCTGGCGGAGCAGGGTATATTGAGATGAGCCGGCGTTTAGCTCCATGGGGCTACGGTGAATTCCTAACCCCCCCCCTTTTATTCATCGCATCTCACAGCCTCGATTAAACCCTGGAGAGACCCTCTCTCCCTCGAGAGCATGCGGCGAATTTAATACAAATTCAAAGGGAAATAAAGGAGCCGGGGAACCAAACTCCACACGAAGCGAAGATGCAGCTGTGGACTGACTCCCGTGGGGGAGAACCTGTGTGCTTCTCCCTCCACCGACTCCTGCATTCTCCAGATTCAAGCTGAAAACCCTTTCTCCTTTGATACTCAAGCCCACCTACGAGATAGGCATCTACAAGCAACTCGCTTCCATCCTAAGGGTCTCGCTAAAGCAGCGGTTCTCAACCTGTGGGTCGCGACCCCTTTGGCGGTCGAACGACCCTTTCACAGGGGTCGCCTAAGACCATCCTGCATATCAGATATTTACATGACGATTCATCACAGTAGCAACATGACCGCGATGAAGTAGCAACGAAAATAATTTGATGGTTGGGTCACAACATGAGAAGCTGTATTTAAAGGGCCAGAAGGGTGAGAACCACTGCTAAAGGCAACTGCCCCACATACAGAGCGGGGCCTTCTTTTACTTCCGTTTTATCCCGTCTTTTACCCAAAAAACCCCCTAGATCCTGCTCTCTTCCTTCTAGGGACACTTGCATTTTCCGCCCCATAGAGAAAGCATTGAGCCATCTGGGCTCCGTGTCCCAAGAGGGACCCCCTTGTGGGGAGTCACAACCAACGCCCCGAAGGTCAAGGTGGAAATGGAAAGAGAGGAAGATCCGAGTTCTTAAAATTTCTCTTCACAAAATGGGGCAAAAGAAAAAAAGGAAGAATGCTGCTCTTCCATCTGTGAAGAATTTTACTTTCAGCGTCTAAACCATCGAAGGGAAAAATAGTTAAAGCAAGTAATACTCTGTCACAACTAACTTGCCCCGCAAGCGGTTGTCAGTGCCTCTGTCATCCCCAGACCTGCGTTTAGGAGCCCGGCCGTGTGGAGACGCACGGACTCTGCTTTAATAATTTGTGTCACCTCCTTTTCTCCATGGTTTTCTCCTAATCTGTGCTGCTGTTGATTCCCTGTGGTCACCAAGAAAAGAAAGAAGGAAGGAAAGGAAAGGAAGAAAGAGGAAGTACCCGGCTGGCGTGGCTCAGTGGTTGAGCGTCGACCCATGAACCAGGAGGTCAGGGTTCGATTCCCGGTCAGAGCACATGCCCGGGTTGCAGGCTCGATCCCCCATGGGGGGGCGTGCAAGAGGCAGCTCATCAGTGATTCTCTCTCATCATTGATGCTTCTATCTCTCTCCCTCTCCCTTCCTCTCTGAAATCAATAAAAATATTTTTTTTAAAAAAGAGGAAGGAAGAAAGGAAGGGAGGAAGGAAAGGAAAAGAAAGAAGACACCTTTAGGGTTTGTGTCCAGCAAACTCAGAAGGAACGAAATAATGTGTTCTCTTCTATGATGAACTCCGGGGAAGAAACATGTTAAGAAGACAAGCGACTACTATCGTGGTGACTGCATCTCCTCCATGCAGTCTTTTCAAGGACTAAAGTTCCCTCTGAAAATATAACGCCATCATTCTGGGCACCACAGTGACGGGAATAAGTTGAGTTTGAAATCTCTACTGAGCGTGTACGTTGGGCCCTGCACCGTGTGAAGTCCACCACGGACAGCTGTGTAGGTTGTACCCAGCACAGCGGTGCCCAGGGGACGAACGGGGCAGCTAAAATCCAGCCACGCCAAACCCCGGTGCCGGCCAGTCCTGCCTGGAGGAAGCGTGGCTTCTGGAACTCGCCTGCCCCAAGGGCCCAGCTCTCTGATAAGCATATTTGACAGAAGTTGTTCAGAGCCTGGGGATACGGGGGCGTGTAATCTAATGGCAGATCAACTCCATAGAGGTGATACCCATAACCGAGCAGCAGTCCTTATGGGGTAAAGGCTGACCAGGGGGTGGCCGCCACGTCCCCCTGTAGAGTTCCTGCTCTCGCCTTCTTGGCACGCACAAAGGTGCTGCGACGGCCTCTGAACCAGGAGGTCACAGTTCAGCTCCCGGTCAGGGCACAGGCCCAGGTTGGAGCTCCATCCCCAGTGTGGGGCGTGCAGGAGGCGGCCGATCAGTGATTCTCTCTCGTCATGGATGTTTTCCTCTCTCTCCCTCTCCCTTTTTCTCTGAAATCAATAAAAATATATTAAAAAAAAAAAGTTGCGGTCAACTCTATGAGGCAGGGGTCTGACTCCCCTTTTTCCAGCCCAGGCCACCCAGCAGCTAGTTGACCCCCAAGTCCCATGTCCTCCCAAGGGAGAGGGACCCAGAAGAAGGAAGACGGAGAGGTGGGTGACTGGAGTGAGGCTCGGAGCAGGGACCCTGTGGTATTCGGCAGTGATCGCCAGTACCCAGCATAGTGCCTGGCACATGGAAGGCCCCCTAGAAGTATTTATTATTTAAGAAAATATGTTTTTATTGATTTCAAAGGGGAAAGAGATAGAAACATCAATGATGAGAGAGAATCATTGATCGGCCGCCTCCTGCACGCCCCACACTGGGGATCGAGCCCATCATCCAGGCATGTGCCCTTGACCAGAATCAAACCCGTGACCCTTCAGTCTACAGGCCGGCGCTCTATCCACTGAGTCAAACAGCCACGGCCCCGGAAGTATTCTTTGGACTGAACTGAAGTGGGAGGCCGGAGAACCAGCATCTTTTGCACAGGTCCAGGAAGCACCTAGGGCCGTGATGGCGAACTCATTTTTTGGGTTGATTTTTCTGTTTAATGGCATTTAAATATATAAAATAAATATCAAAAATATTTATTTTTGATAATAAAAGTCTTTGTTTTACTGTGGTTGCAAAGATCAAAACATTTCTATATGTGACACGGCACCAGAGTTAAGTTAGGGTTTTTCAAAATGCTGACACGCCGAGCTCAAAAGGTTCACCATCACTGACCTAGGGTGTCACATGGGGGGCGTCACTGGCTCTCAGGGTGACCTCACTCACATCACCCAGTCCCAACCCTGCTCCCCCTCCCACCCCACATTCTCCCACCAACCCTCCAGAGCTGGGTGATCTCCCTCCCCCACCCCCACCCCACACCGAGTCTCACAGACAGAAGTTGGAATTACTCACTGAATTCTCGGTTCTCGCCTGCCCACGGCCCTTCCCCAAGTTCACTGCCAGACTCCACCAGGAGACAGGAAAACCCTCGGGGCCAGCGCCCCATCCATCTTCCCCGAGGTCTTTCATTTCTTTGCCAATAAGGCGATCTGCTCCACCACACACTTCAGCATCCCTGACACCTGTCACAAAGCCCCGGCCCGGCCTATCTGTCTTCCGTTCAAATGCGCCGTCCCACAGCGGGGCCCACCAGGAATAGTTATTGACAGGTCGTCCCCTCGTCCAGCCGGCCTCCTTAATAGGAGCCATAACTTACCCGGGGCCTGGTTCCCCAGCCCATCAGAGGCACGCGGTACCCCTCAGGGACCAGCAGGAGACGCAGGTCTATTAAAGGGGACGCTTGGGGTTGAAATAAGTACCTTTCTGTAGCATCTCTCAGAAGTTAGCCACTGTGTCCATCCGCACACAGCTGTTTCTTTGCAACAGTCGTGAATTTTCTCATCATGCTTTGCTGAGACGGGTCTCACGGTCACGCACCACAGACAGAAGCTTCTAGAAGTTTTCTGAGCGACAGTGATTCCTCTTTAGACTTGGGATGGCTCCACCTTCCAGGAAGGTCCAACGTCGGGAGAATTCTGGACTCTCGTGCCGCACTCGGAACGCAGGAGAGAGGCAGGCCTCATCCTGATTGCTCCCCGGAGGAGCTCCCCCAAAAACAGGTTTGTTCCCCAAAGGCCTGCCAGTCGGAAAAGCTGTCACAAGATTATTAAAATCTCCACTCCGCGCAAAGGTGTTACAGCCCCTTTGAGCCTCTGTGGGCCGGGTACATATGGCAAAGTGTGTAATGCTCCCCTCTTGGGTAGAGGAGGCGGGCAAGCAGACGCCTTCTGGTGGATCGGGAAGACAGGGAGCGCCTTCTAGAAGGAAGAGGGATTTTAAGAAGACGTGTCCTGGTTTAGCTCTGTTTTTGTTGGGGAAAGAAGAGGGACCCTTTCTGAAAATGCAAGCAAATGTTTCCTTGTGGTCACACAACCACACAAAGGTCATTTTAGCAGCTAGGATGTGCTGAACAAAACCTGTTTCTGGAAACATGTTTTACTCGGCGGGGGTCGGGGGGACTGGGATAGACCAAGCTGTAGATGCTTCTAGAATCAGGGCCAGCTAGACCACCTGAGCAACCCAAGTAACTGGGCGGGGTGGGGTGTATAAAAAAGAATGCAAAGATTGAGAACTAGGGCGGACGTGCCCAAATGTGTGGCTCAGCAGTTGAGTGTTGACCTATGAACCAGGAGGTCACAGTTCAATTCCCAGTCAGGGCACAAGCCCAGGTTGGTGTGGGGCATGCAGGAGGCAGGCAATCAATGATTCTCTCTCATCATTGATGTTTCTCTCTCTCTCCCTCTCCCTTCCTCTCTGAAATCAATCAAAATATATTTTTTATAAAACCCTAGGGTGGACCTGCCAGGCCGGTGTGGCTCAGTGGTTGAGTGTCAACCCATGAAGTAGGAGGTCACAGTTCGATTCCAATTCAGCGCACGTGCCTGTTGCAGACTCAATCCCAGTTAGGAGGCATGCAGGAGGCAGCCGATCTATGATGTTTCTCTCTCATCGATGTTTCTGTCTCTCTATTCCTGTCCTTGCCTCTCTCTCTGAAATCAATAAAAACATACTTAAAAAAAGAACCAGGGTTGCCCTAACCAGTTTGGCTCAGTGGATAGAGCTTCAGCCCACAGACTAAAGAAAGGCTCTGGGTTTGATTCCGGTCAAGGGCATGTACCCTGATTGCGGGCTCGATCCTCAATAGGGGACGTGCAGAAGGTAGCTGATCAGTGTTTCTCTCTCATCGATGTTTCAAATTCTCTATCCCTCTCCCTTCCTCTCTATAAAAATCAATAATATATATATATTTTTTAAATCCAGGGTAGACTAAACAAATATCCAAAGATCCATACATAGTAAGAGAGTCTGTTCTCTCATCAGACCCAAAAGGGACTTTGAAGAACAGAGGAAACATGTGCACACAGGAGGGAAGACCCCGATTGTCAAAAGGTGGACAGAGGACCCGAGTATTTCTGGCCGGTAGCCTTATTCCTAGGCCCTTCCTCCCACCCACCACCCGAGGAGGTGCCAGCGATGGCTGTTGGCACGCACTGAGCCGGCTCACCCCACACGCCCAGGGGAAACAGACTCTCTCCCTCCAACTGGGATAAATCGTTGAAAGAGATGTGAGCGCCGAGTGTCTTCTTCGCGACCAGGAAGCCATCTCTCTCGCAGACTCCGACCCGCAGCGTTGTTCAGAAGAAGCACGTTCTCCACGGGGCTGCGGGTAGCCAGGAGCAGGGGCGGCTGTTGAAAGAGAAGCGTTAGAAGTATCTGGGGGAGAGAGTAACTCCACAAGAGGCAGAGGAAATCGCCCATTCCCCCCCCCCCCCCCCCCCCCCCGTCCAACCCACTCAGCTCAAACCACCCCCACCTGTCAGTGGATCTGAAACGAGAGGAAGCGGCCAATTGGACGACCAGGAACAACATTGATGGTTGGGGATGTTAAGATAAGGGTAATGGAACTCGTGTTTCCTTTCTTTTCTGGGTTTTCTTCTTCTTTTAATAGATTTCAGAGAGGACGGGAGGGAGGGAGAGAGAGAGAGAGACATCAATGATGAGAGAGAATCATGGGCTGGCTGCCTCCTCCCGGGGAGGGAACACTGCATGTGCCCTTGACTGCGAGTCCAACCTGTAACCTCCTGGTTGATAGGTTGCCCTTCAGCTACTACACGGGCGGAACCCGTGTTTCTAACCAGGAGCGCGTCAGTTGCAGGAACCCAGGAAGCACCAGCCATGACATTGACTCCAAACGATCTGTCGTAAAGCCCCAGGCCACCAGTTTTCAGAGCAGAGAGTCACGCATCCTGTCTCCAGCGGCATCCAGGTCCCCGTGAACGTGGGAATGGTTCCCCTTCGCCAGCGTTCGAGCAAGACAAGCACGTCAGTGATGGCAAGACTCCCAGGTTCCCCATAGATCAGCGGTTCTCAACCTGTGGGTCGCGACCCCTTTGGCGGTCGAACGACCCTTTCACAGGGGTCGCCTAAGCCCATCCTGCATATCAGATATTTACATGACGATTCATCACAGTAGCAACATGACAGTGATGAAGTAGCCACGACAATAATGTTATGGTTGGGTCACAACATGAGGAACTGTATTTAAAGGGCCAGAAGGTTGGGAACCACTGCCATAGATGAAGAGGCGTCCATTTTCAAATGCAGGGAACGACCGTCACGTGTTAGCTGGTGATGCGTGGCCACCCAGCAGGCATCCTGCGATCTGTGGGGCGTTGGGCCTGTCCCCTGTCCTCACTGCCCCGCGCACGTGTACAGGGCCTCCTCAGGATGGCCATGGCGAGCTCAGCGCCAGGGACAATGGAAATCGTGCCAGGAGGGCCGTTCCTCTTGCCCTGGCAGCCGCCGGGTGATTGACACGCTGGAGAACATGAAGCCCCGTTCACATCGGGCCTTGGCATGCGGCTCCCTGTGGGGCCGGAGGGGAGCCGGTCCACGGGCTGGCGTCTAAACTCAGCGGATGTGCTGAGGAAGAATCGGGCCACCTTCCTGCCAGGTTTTGACATCCATGCTGTGTTTGGAGGGGAGCGGCAGCTCTTTTTATGTGATTGGGTATAAGGCAGCATAGCTTTTCTCCTTGAGAAATGGTCTCTCCATCCCGGCCGGCCAGTGTGGCTCAGTGGTTGAGTGTCAGCCTATGAACCAGGAGGTCACTGTTCAGTTCCCGGTCAGGGCACATGCCCGGGTTGGGGGCTCCATCCCCAGTGTGGGGCGTGCAGGAGGCAGCCCATCCATGATTCATCCTTGATGTTTCTATCTCTCTCCCTCTCCCTTCCTCTCTGAAATCAATAAAAATATATATTTTTTAAATGGCTCCCCTTCACGATGGAGGCAGGGCCGGTTCTGATCCCAGGAAGTGCTCTGGCGTCTGCTGTCCACGGGCAAAGAATGAGGCCATTTCTCACCCTCCCGGGTCGCCTCTCCCCTTTTGGGTAGATCCGCCTTGCGCTGTGCCGCTTGTCACGTGACTCTGTGATTGGGTCTTCATCGTATTCAGCACGAACAGCAGAGGCTGCCCGTCCAGGTTTTGTGCTAACCAGCTCCTGCTCCTCGACGCGCTGACATTTAGACGCTCTAAGCCCACACACTTCGCCTGTGCTCCCTTCCTTTCCCAAAGCCTGAATCTGTACCCCGATCGCTGGTGATAGCATTTCTACAGCCATTGCTAAGCCTCTTAAGTTTCTCCTCCACTTGAGTATTTAGCATATCGTTTGCTAAAAACCGGCCTGCATGCGCCCCAGGTGAAGTGAGATTTGATAACACGTTCACGGGAGATTATCCTGGACTAAGCTACTGAGCGACTAGCTCAGCCTCACTCAGCCGGTGCCTCTGTACGTGCACCTTCAGACACCTCTCTGGGGTAAACCGGGCCAGCTGATTTTTTTTAAATTGATTTTAGAGACAGAGGCAGGGAGAGTTATTCCACTTAGTTATGCATTCAGTGGTTGATTCTTGTCTGTGCCCTGGTGGGGACTGAATCCACAGCCCTGGTGTATCGGGACGATGCACTAATCAGCTGAGCTATTACGGATGTGCTTTGAGCACATACGGGAGACAGTCATTGGGGGTGGCGGACTGTGCAACTCTCCGTGTTAAGGCTCAGGGGATGTGATGGAAGAGCGGGGGCGCTACGTACCAAATGGTTCTATGGCATCCACTTGTTTGTAGGGACCCAGACTACTTCGGCTTCAGGTAGAGAGGCTTGGCAAGGATGCTGAGTTTGGGTATGTGTTTTGCTCCCACCCAAGGTTCAAATCCCCTTCCTGGCGCTTGCAGCAATTGAGAAGCTCAGTGTGGCTGAACGGAGTGTCCATGTTCTATGCCCCCCAAGGCAAGCTCTGGAGGCCAGGGGCAAGCAGGGGACCAAGCCCCTGAAGGGAGGGCCTGTGAGTGGCCAGCAGGGCGTCCATGAACATGGACGTGACATTGTCTGCACCTCTTTCCACATGAACCGCCATCCGTTAGCAGCCAGCAAAGCGATCGCCTTTCCCAAGGTGTTTCATTCATTGGCTGCAACACAGAGTCATTCAGACATCTCAAGTATGAAAGTCCTCTCTTGAACTTCTTCAGTGACCTAGCAATGTGTTTTGTTTTTTCATTCTCTCCCACTTTCCTGAAAAAAGGAATTAAGCCAACGTGGATCAATGGTTGAGGGTCAGCCTATGAACCAGAACGTCACGGTTCAATTCCCGGTCAGGGCATATGCCCAGGTTGTGGGCTCAGTCCCCAGTGTGGGGCGTGCAGGAGGCAGCTGATCATTGATTCTCTCTTATCATTAATGTTTCTCTCTCTCTCTCTCTCTCTCTCTCTCCCCCCCCCTCCCTCCCTCCTTCCCTCCCTTCCTCTCTGAAATCCATAATAAAATATATCTTTTTTTAAAAAATTCATATGCAGCCCTAACTGATTTGGTTCAGTGGATAGATAGAGTGTCAGCCTGCGGACTAAAGGGTCCCGGGTTCGATTCTGGTCAAGGGCATGTACCTTAGTTGCAGGCGTATCCCCAGTGTGGAGTGTGCAGGAGGCAGCTGATCGATGTTTCTCTCTATCCCTCTCCCCTCCTCTCTGTAAAAAATCAATAAAATAAAATTTAAAAATTCATCTACATGTATACACACAATTGTCCTGATATCAAATATCTTTGTAAAGGAACCCAATTCACAATCAGACCAAACGAAAATGGATCAGAAAGATGCCCCGGATTCCATATCTGATTCTTCACTTCCTGTGCAGCCATGGTCCTCAAGTTCACAGCCTGGCCGACACAAGTCAGCCACTGTGACATCGAGTAGGGGACTTGTGTTGATGACAAGTGTTTTATCCCCTTATCCAAAAAACAGGCATCTTTGATATTTTGCCAAAAGTGCTCTAAGTGGATTATATCTACATCTGACTTTGTGTTAAGTGCAAAGACAAAAATCTCTGAAACTTATAAACAAAAGATTGGGTGTGTGTGTGTTTTTTGGCCTCAGAGTTCAAGGCCAAAAGCAGCCATCGCTGACTCTCAGACATACCACAGCTTGAATGTTACAGGGACATAAAACGTATTTATTGTTGCCGTAGCTCAAAATTTCCATCCTACTGCATTTGAGGAGTTGGAGTTTGCAAAAATAACATCTGCAACATTGCCAGGGAGAGCCTATAACCTTAACACAAAATATGAAAGTAGAAAAGGCATGTAACCTTTTTAAAGTTCTCTCTATGCAAATACCATGCAGGAGTCACTGACTACTGAGCACACGCCTCATAAGATCTGAACCAGACTGAAATCAGCAGGGCGAAGTGGTTTTTCTGATCTTTCCAAGATTTCTTTTTTTTTTTTAAATCCTCGCCCAAGGATATTTTTCCATAGATTTTAGAGAACGGGAAGGACAGAGAGACATATCAATGTGAGAGAAACAAATTGGTTGCCTCCTGCTTGAGCTTGAACCAGGACCCCAGGCAGGGGAAGAGCCTGCAGCCTAGGTACCTGCCCTTGACTGGAATCGAACCCAGGACCCTTTGGTCCACAGGCCGATGCTCTATCCACTGAGCCAAACCAGCTAGGGCTCTTTCCTTTAAAAAAAGAAAAAAAGAGCCCTGGCCGGCTTGGCTCAGTGGATAGAGCGTCGGCCTGCGGACTGAAAGGTCCCAGGTTCGATTCTGGCCAAGGGCACATGCCTGGGTTGCAGGCTCAATCCCCAGTAGAGGGTGTGCAGGAGGCAGCTGATCAAGGATTCTCTCTCATCATTGATGTTTCTATCTCTCTCTCCCTCTTCCTTCCTCTCTGAAATCAATAAATATATTTTAAAAAGAAAAGAAAGAAGAGGGTGGAAGAGAGAGAGAGGGAAACATCAATATGATAGAGACACAGCGATTGGTTGCCTCCTGTTCGAGCCCTGCCCTTGGCAGGGAATCGAACCCATGACCCTTTGGTCCATGGCCTGACACTCTAACCACTGAGCACACTGGCCAGGGCCCAGATTTCTTTAAGTTCCTACTCACTTTCTGTGATGGTCTCTGTATCTACAACCGTCATCGATTAATAGTAAATTTCTGAAGAGTCCAATAAGCAGAGAATCACAAAAGCAGCTTTTCCTAAAACTTCTGGGTCTATATACCCTTTGAGACCAAGTCATCACTCTAGGCCTAAGCCGTCCTCTAAGACAGATGGCAAAAAGGCAACTCCAACCAGCTAACATCAAAGGAGGGCTGGATTCCTCGCCATCAGTGCAGAGTCCAGAAAGCTCTGGCTCCGATCAGGGCGGGATGCAAGCTACAGGCACTGGCGTCTCCATCTCACGCTCGCTCTCCCTCTCCCTCTGCTCCTCACTGTCTTTCTTCTCCCCTGGTCCCTCCTCACCAGCAGTTACAGGATTGCACATGGCTAATCGAGAAAAGAGAACAATTCTTTTTTTTTTTTAATCCTCACCCAAGGATATTTTTCCATTGATTTTTTTTTTTTTATGAGATTGGAAGGGAGAGGGAGAGACAGAGAGAAACACCGATGTGAGAGAGACACATCGATTGGTTGCCTCCCTCATGCTCCTGACCGGGGCCGGGGAACCTGCAACCCAGGTACATGCCCTTGACCGGAATCGAACCCGGGACCCTTCAGTCCACAGGCCGATGCTCTATCCACTGGGCCAAACCGGCTAGGGCAGCACTTCTTCTATATCACCCACCAAAGTCCCAGAGAAGCCTTGAGTTGGCTTAGCCTGGGTCTTGTACCCATCCTTGAACTGATCACTACCTTCAGAGGGATAAGGCATCTGATTGGCCAACCAAGAGGAGGAAGAGGAGGAGGAGGAGAAAGAGAAGAGAGAAGGAGGAGGATTAGGAGTAGGGGATGGTGATCAACAGAAGTGCCACCCAAGAGCAGCCTCTCTTCGCCCAGAGGCGTCTTGCTCATTTTTTTTTTAATATACTTTATTGATTTTTTACAGAGAGGAAGGGAGAGGGATAGCGAGTTCGAAACATTGATCAGCTGCCTCCTGCAAACTCCCCACTGGGGATGTGCCCGCAACCAAGGTACATGCCCTTGACCGGAATCGAACCTGGGACCCTTGAGTCCGCAGGCCGACGCTCTATCCACTGAGCCAAACCGGCTAGGGCTCTCTTGCTCATTTTATCTTCATGTTGTCTCCAAAGTTTAGCTTCTGATAAAGGAAGTAGATTGTAGATCATTGCATCCTCCTTTTTAGATTGTTTACGTGTTCATTCATGTATTTATTAGGAAATGGCACAACTCTGGAGAGAGCAAGGCTTTGGTGTCGATGATCATGGCCCTTACCACAGTGAGTCACACCACTCCAGCGACCCTACTCTCGTCTTCCGGTCCACAGATTGACAAAGGGAGGCTGCGAAGTGGGCCGCGCTTGTATTTCTTTCTCAGACTCGGGGACAGGGCGAGAGCTCCCCTGTGGTCCTTCCTCGCACTGTAACATCCCTCTGGCCCGCGGCACACAAGGGTCGCAGTGACTGGAAGGACGGCCACGCTGGTGCGCAGGGCCCAAGGGTTGGGGATCCCGGAAATGCTCAACTGGTTCAACAAGAATGAACACCACCCCTTCTCCAGGCTCTGCAGTGAATAAGCCACCAAAAATGAGAACTGGGAGAAATGAGGGAAGTCCCTTAGGCAGGGAGGGTCTGTGGCGATGGAGCGTTCAGATAAGAGCGAGTGAGTATGTCGGGCTCTTAGCTTCATTCCAGGCTCACATTTTTTCTGTAGAACTGTTGACTTCCGGGAGAGAGAGAGAGAGAGAGAGAGAGAGAGAGGGAGAGAGAGAGAGAGGGAGAGAGAGAGAGGTGTTCCTCATGCCTGACCCTGAATCCCCCACAACACTACTCCTACTAACCTTCTCTTTCCCGTGACTGTTTTTTGGGTTTTTTTTTAAATGTATTTTTATTGATCTTAGAGAGGAAGGAAGAGGGAGAGAGAGAGAGAGAAACATCAAGGATGAGAGAGAACCATTGATCAGCTGCCTCCTGCACATACCACGCTGGGGATCGATCTTTTTTGATTCATGGGCAGAACATGGACTAAGTCATACTCCTCTCCTCGTAGTGTGATATCATCATAACTGCGTTCCAGGCCCTTCACTCATTTGCTTGGTACCTTTATCCCATTTCCCTCCTCAAACCCCTAAAGCCAGTGGTCGGCGAACTGCGGCTCGCGAGCCACATGCGGCTCTTTGGCCCCTTGAGTGTGGCTCTTCCACAAAATACCACGTGCGGGCGCGCATGTACAGTGCGATTGAAACTTCGTGGCCCATGTGCAGAAGTCGGTATTTTGTGGAAGAGCCACACTCAAGGGGCCAAAGAGCCGCATGTGGCTCGCGAGCCACAGTTTGCCGACCACTGCCCTAAGCAACAGCACTGTTAGTTTGGGTGACATCCTTGGATTTGTATATTGTCCTCAAAAGACACGGAGTATATCCTTGTTCTCTGTGTATATAGTACATGCAAATGATGTCTGCGTATTTTTTCCAACCAGAACATTTTTATTTATTTTATTTTATTTTTTTAATATTTTTTATTGATTTTTTACAGAGAGGAAGGGAGAGGAATAGAGAGTTAGAAACATCGATGAGAGAGAAACATCGATCAGCTGCCTTCTGCACACCACCTACTGGGGATGTGCCCACAACCAAGGTACATGCCCTTGACTGGAATCGAACCTGGGACCCTTCAGTCCGCAGGCCAACACTCTATCCACTGAGCCAAACCAGTCAGGGACAGAACATTTTTAATGTGTATCTACACTACTCCTAACTGCTGTATGTAAGCCTCCTGACATTTTTTTAAATCTGTTTTTATTGATTTCAGAGAGGAAGGGGGGAGAGAGAGAGAGAAACATCAGTGATGAGAGAGAGAACCACTGATCGGCTGCCTCCTGAATGCCCCCAACTAGGAATCAAACCCACAACCCGGGCCTGTGCCCTGACCGGGAATCGAACCGTGACCTCCTGGTTCATAGGTCAACGCTCAACCCCTGAGCCCTGCCGGCCGGGCCCTCCTGACGTCTTATTCTCCATCTCCCTGGTGATGAACTCCTAGTCACCACCATCCTCTCCGCCACAAACAGCGCTGTGAGGGCCATCCTCACCCAGCGCCTCAGGGACCAGTACGAGCGCTTTCTGGGCTCTGTGCCCAGCAGGGCCAGCAAGGTCAAGAGACTTGACGATGGGTCTCCACCTGGCTCCCCGTCCTGACCAAACTAGGCTACACTATCCGGCTCCCATCACTAAACAGGAGGGTCTGAGGCTCAAATCTCCCTGATTCCACGTGGCTGGTTAAGTGGCAGAGTGTGGACTCCATGCAGATTTCTCTGCCTCCCGGTGTGCACCCTCTCATTGCGCCACACTGCCTTCCCCGTGGGACTTCAGGCTCCACGGCCGGTGTCAGAGGCATCAGGGACACGAGGGCTGGAAAAACAATCCTTCCCTTCACCAGGCACCCCTTCCCCAGCCTACATGCATGGGGAGCCCTCTGTGCCACGGGGCCCAAGACCCCTCGCCTGGGGTGGGCAGCGATGCATCATGGGAGGGAAGGGACAGCCCCATTGGCCAGGGGCCAGCCAGCTCAGCCCCCCCCGCACCTTTGATGCGGGCAGATGAACAGCTGCCATCTGGCAAGCAGAGTGTCTCCAGGCAAACGGCACCCCCCCCCCCCCGAATCCCGCGCGTGTCCAGCACCCGTCAAGCCCAGTGCAACTTTGATGGCTCTATTAATGAAGATGAAAAGTTGAGATATGCCAACTGCAGATTAAATGGCATCTCGGTAACATGATTATCTCGGAGTTACTAGCTGCGCAGTGAGGCGGCCAAGTGACTAATCCGGGGAGGGCTGGGAGCCGTGGGCAGCGCGGCCTCCGGGCGCCTTTATTGCATCAGGAGCCGCTGACTAAGGAGCACCTGGACGGTTTCCACCCGCGAAGTCACCCCTTCGCTGGGAAGCTTTAATTTCTTGAAATGCTGGGTGAAATTGAGGCTGGTCTATAGCAAGACGAGCAGGGGCTATGGCAGGAGGATCTGCAGACATCCATGTACATAGAGAGCATGGCTGAGCACATGAGCAGAAACCGAAGGATAGGGCGATAGAGACAAAGTCTCAGCGCCACCAGTCACTGTCTCCCACTTCCTTTCGTGGAGAAACGTCAATAATGAGAGAGAATCATTGATCGGCTGCCTCCTGCATGTCCCACACTGGGGATGGAGCCTGCAACCTGGGCTATGATCAAGTAAGTTCTCCTGTACCAGCGCTTCTCAGTCCATAGGCGACATCAGTGCACGTGAGTCCTGTGAGTTAGGTGTTGTCCTCCCCATTTTCCAGACGAGAAAGTTAAGGCTGAAAAGTGCTATGAGTCACTTGTCTCCATTACTGAGCATCTGGACCAGCGATGGCGAACCTTTTGAGCTCGGCGTGCCAGCATTTTGAAAAACCCTAACTTCACTCTGGTGCCGTGTCACATAGAGAAATTTTTTGATCTTTGCAACCATAGTAAAACAAAGGCTTATACTTTTGATATTTATTTGATATATTTAAATGCCATTGAACAAAGAAAAATCAACCAAAAAAATGAGTTCGCGTGTCCTAGGTTCGCCATCACTGGGCTAGACTCTGGCCAAGCTGTGAGTCAGCCTCGGGTTTTTCTGAGTCCAAAGTTAGTGTCACCATAAGGAGAGTTCATGCTTTGACTTCCCGATGTTAGGGAGCTCCAGAGAATTTGGGGGGGAGGGGGAGGGGAGGGGAAGGGGGAGGGGGACGTTCCAAAGATCATTCCCAACAGAAATGGAAAGCCAACCCCAGTAGAGGGGCTTTCAAATTTCATCTTGAAGACACAGGATGAGTGTGTTTTGGGGACGTGGGGTTGTCTGTGAAGATCTGTGAATAGTTTGACAACTAAAATGTCTTTCAGCCCGGCCAGTGTGGCTCTGTGGTTGAGAGTCAACCTATGAGGTCACGGTTCGATTCCCGGTCAGGCCACATGCCCAGGTTGCAGGCTCCATCCCCAGTGTGGGACATGCAGGAGGCAGCCGATCAATGATTCTCTCTCATTATTGACGTTTCTCCCTCTCCCTCTCCCTTCCTCTTTGAAATCAATCAAAATACATATGAAATAAATAAATAAAACGTCTGCCAATTCAGCTGGAATTTTCCGAGAAAGCCTTGGCAACTTTGAAACTTCCAAGAATCCTATTCAGACCCAAATGTCTAGAAATCTCCCTCCAGTTGGACTGTAGGAGGGAAAGAGCATGAATTTGCAGTGTGTCACCTGATTTAAACTGTGTTTTGTATCAAGTTATCTAACTGCATGTTGCAAAACGCAGTTTCTCTTGCTACGCATTTCCATGCATGCCAGATAGATGAACAAGAACTGGCTAATTATGGTAGGATGATTAATGCTTACATTTCGCCCTATAAGTAGGACTTTGGTTTTTTAATCCTCACCCGAGGATATTTTTCCATTGATTTTTAGTTAGAGAGGAAGAGAGTGGGAGAGACAGAGAGAAATATTGATGTGGGAGAAACGCACTGATTGGTTGCCTCCTTCATGTGCCCGGACCAGGGCCCACATGGGGGAGGAGCCTGCAACCGAGACAGCACGTGCCCTTGACCAGAATCGAACCTGGGACCCTTCTGTCCACAGGCCTGCGCTCTACCCACTGAGCCACACCGGCTAGGACAGGACTTTGATTTTTTGGTGAAGTCCTCGAAATCCCTTCCTGGAAAAACAAATGAGATTCCATTCTCCATTCTCCTGGTTAACAGTGTCATTGTCAGACCGAGATCCTCAAACAATCAGCTAAATTCCATTGTCCTGCCGAGTCCCTTCGCTTTTGTGATGCATTCACAAACTTTCTTAGTCTTCCGCCCGCTCAATGGCCCCAAATTTATAGAAACTACCAGCAAAGGTCCGTAATTGGAACCGGCTTTAAAAAGCCCTCTGGAAGGATGAGTAATCTTCCTTTTTGTCCACGGCTTCCCTAAATATCCTTGTCCTTTGTGTTTCTCTGTACCTTTTGCACCCAGCTCTGGTCACAACTCTTGTTGGCCATTTGCCAGTCTGAAATGTCCTACAAAATGAATTGCTTCTTTTGTAAATAGGAAAAATCTTGGGGAAAGATGGCTTCGCAATAGTGTGCGGGAGTTAGAGCTAGCCGGCAGCCCTGTCTGTGGGAGCCAGGGAGGGTGGTGAGTGTATAGTCGGTGCCGTGTGTATAAATCATGATTCGGAGACGATTGTGCGCTTGCCTTCCTGTCTCCTGCTGTCTGTAGTGTGGGCATCGCAGAGATTTTTTTCAAGAAAGCATCCCGTATTTCCTGTGTCGGAACGGCACATGCATTTGGGGTTCCCAATGACGCCAGTACCACAGAGAAATGGGGACACATTTGTCACCACTGGTCTGAGGCTTAATGAGGACACCGTCATTTTGCCAGTGAGTTCACCCACTTTTCCTGGCTTCCTTGTCTTACCTTTTCCTTGAGGAAGCTAATTTATTCCTCTTACAATGCAAATGCCAGCATTTTCTAATACTATTCTTGCGAGGTAACTTCTGATTTGTCCACTCCTTATCTTTCCTCTATTTCATATCATCCAATGCTATCCAGTGTGGTCAAAATTAACCCAATAATGCCCTTATAGGGCACATTATCATAAAATAATAAGCTTTTGTGCTTTTCACAAACTTAGCAACGCCAGTAGCAGCACATTAAAGGGAAAATTTTTAAGCTCGCACTTTAAAAAGAGAACGAATTCTCTATTTTTGCCCACTGAAATGCAATGGCATCATATATGTATACACACTATGAATCACTATGTGGGATTATGAAAATAACTTTCTTTCAATACGATTATTTTCAAATGCAGTTCTTTTCAAAGCATACATCTTAATGTAATATTCAAAATTATGAGGATACAATGAGAGAGAGAAAAACTATTGAAAAGATGCCTCATTCAAAGCAGGATTGGATGGATGGTCAATTAGAACTATATCCACACTTCCACTGGCAGGTGGGTTTGCTTTTTTCACCTCTGAAAATTAGCCGAAATGAAATATATTACACCAAGATATCTGGGCAGGAAATTGCCACTAGGTGTGAACAAGAGACATCCAATCGCCCCATTATAATGAAAATGCAATCAGTCATATCTATACTGAGGAAAGAAGACAAAACACTGAACTATTTAGAAAAGTACCATTAAATTAGCTCAACTTATAGTCAGAACTGGGACTGAACAAATCAATGAAGGAGATGTAAGTCCCTCTTTCAAAGACTTTTTTTAAATATCAACAAATGTTTTCTAATCTG
This sequence comes from Myotis nattereri, assembly GCF_964212035.1. Classification (NCBI taxonomy): domain Eukaryota; kingdom Metazoa; phylum Chordata; class Mammalia; order Chiroptera; family Vespertilionidae; genus Myotis; species Myotis nattereri. The sequence goes on along the minus strand of NC_138097.1, from coordinate 12,568,016 downwards.
TTTGAGCATCTATCTAACTTCAGAAGGAAAAACATGCAGATATAAACAACGTGGCTGTCCATAGACATATTGAAGAAAATCAGAACTACACACCCGGCAGGTGTGGCTCAGTGGTTGAGTGTTGACCTATGACCCAGGGCCACAGTTTGATTCCCATAAGGGCACATGCCCAGGTTATGAGTTCGATCCCCATTAGAGGGGCGAGCAGGAGACAGCTGATCAGTGATTCTATCTCATCATTGATGTTTTTATCTTTCTCTCCCTCACCCTTCCTCTCTGAAATCAATGAAAATATTTCTAAAAACGAAAAATAAGAGCTACTCATTGTATAAATTTATAAAATAATATAAATGCTCCAAACATAGTCAAATACTGAGCAAAAAGTACAGTGATGTGAGCCTGCTTGATGAGAATCACAAAGATTCTTCATCTCTCTGGATCATTTCTCAAATGGTGTGTTGCCTCTGGAAGCCAGCTTTCATCGTGGGAAAGACTTCATTGTAAGGACCAAGTGCTAATAGTCCAGCTTTGCAGGGTTAAAGAAAGAAACTGGTTTTAGCAGAAATTTTAATGGGGACCAGTAATGACTGGTGTCACAACCAGTAACACACTAGCTTGAAAAATATTAACTAACCCTGAGGCTTCACAGCTGTGTGAGTGTGAGTGTGTGTGTGTGTGTGTGTGTTAATCCTCATCCGAGGATATTTTCCCCATTGATTTTTAGAGAGTGGAGAGGGGGGAGAGAGAGAGAAACATGGGTGTGAGAGAGAAACATCAATTGGTTGCCTCCCACAGGGGCCCCGAAGGGGATCAAGTCTGTAACCACATGGGTGCCCTTGACCAGACTTGAACCTATGACCCTTCAGTCCACAGGCTCTATCCACTGAGCCAAACTGGCTAGGACGTGTGTGTGTGTGTGTGTGTGTGTGTGTGTGTGTGTGTGTGTGTGTCTTAATTCAAGTGTTTTCCCAAATGAACTTGGCCACAAAACTCTTCCTCTTGTTACTGGCCTATTTTTGTTTTCTTATGTGGTAGGGTACGCATTTCTGTGGTTGTGAACAGCTCCATTTGATTAAAATCTGTCAGATTTATCTTTTCAGCAGGAGAAAAGAAATATGTGTTTCTCCAGAGAGGAAATCAATGTGTCTTGTTGATCGATGCGGAGCGGGGAGCTGGTTGCTGTCACTTTAAGCGGAGGAGCCGAAAGACAGGGAGGCTCCCAGCTCTGGCCATTGGCTGCTGACATCATTGTGGGGCGGCCAAGCCCCGCTGAAATCTCATAATCCCTGTTTATAGGACAGACTCCCAGTCACTGGCCTGATAGTCACTATTCCGGGTTGTTCGATTACAGAGCCTGCGGCCGAGATGCCCATAGTTCCGCTCTGTTTGCGCTTCCTTAGCCACCTCTTGTAGCCAGTTCTGCTTGGCTGCTCTTCTGCACCATGAGGAGTATTCCTGCCCTCAGAGGAAGACACCAGGTCTTCAGGGGGTAACTGGGGTGCAGAATTTTCTTTCTCGGGGCAATCAGAAGGAGGGAGCCTGAGAGCAGCTCCCAGGCCACGCCAGAGCCCAGGGAGGCCACAAGCATCCTCAACGGGGTGCCATCGGAGGCTGCATGTGACAGAAATGTGTCCAAAGGGCTCCCTCCTCTTGGGACCCGCCCGCCTCCCCCAGATCCCAGAGGCTCCACAGGGAGCTACGCTGGGTGGAAAGGAAGCAGCTTCTGGCATCGTGGGGTTATGAGGCTCTGCACTAAGAGGGGCACAGCCAGCAGACACCCCCCGTTAAGCCTGAGAAATCAGGGTGAACAGGGGCCTTTGCATCAGGAGTAGTGAGTGCCTCTGTGGTTACACCAGCAACACCATTCCCATGAGCCTAGGAAGCAATGTCAGGGTTACAAACTCACGTGTCCATTGAAATTGCTGCCTCTAGAATGATATCTGTCAGTAAAGTATGAGAACTATTCATTTATGGCCAGTTTCAGTAATAATGTTCTGTGAATAAGCCCCTCTCCTAAGTAACTTTAAAAAAAATATGTTGCCAGCCAGTGTGGCTCAGTGGTTGAGCATCGACCCATGAACCAAGAGTCACTGATTCGATTCCCAGTCAGGGCACATGCCTGGGTTGTGAGCTGGATCCCAAGTAGGGGGCGTGCAGGAGGCAGCCGATCCGTGATTCTATCTCATCAATGTTTCTTTCTCTCTCTCCCTTCCTCTCTGAAATCAATAAAAATATATGTTTAAAAAGTATATGTAGAGCAGGGTGCAGTTTTATTTACGTGTAAGAATATATTCCAGCGAAAGGGAAAATTCATTTCTGGGTATTCTTAGTTTTGCCTTGTGTATTCTGCTTTTTCTCTGTAACGAGGAAACGGTACTTTTATATGTCAACACACAATAGGAGAACGTCCATTGTGATGGGAAACGCAGGTGGGCGCTTGTCTCCGCCCGCCCAAGCGGTCCTCCCCGGGTAAGCCCTTTAATCAGCTGCCTCATCGGCCTGTGCCTTCGGGTGATGGATGGCTCAGTGGCCTCTGGCCTGTCATATTGTTATTTGCTTTGAAATCTAACATCTGGGTGGCAAAGACCGGAGCTGTCTAATATCATTTTTCTAGTGTTTGAATGTACAGAAAAATACACAACAGTTCTTCTGATCGTCGGGATGAGGCAAAAACAAGCAGTTCTGCGTGTTGAAGGCAAGTCAACCTCATGAGCTTAGCTTAGGAGGAACAAAGGGCCCGGCCTGTGTCCCCTGTCAGCCTGTCTCACAGACATGGCATTCTGAGGGCCCTCAGTCATGTTTAAAACAACCCGGCCCAGCCAGTGTGGCTCAGTGGTTGAGCATCAACCTATGAACGAGGAGGTCAGGGTTTGATTCCCAGTCAGGGCACATGCCAGGGTTGCGGGCACGATCCCCAGTAGGGGGCGTGCAGGAGGCAGCCCATCTGTGATTCTCTCTCATCATTGATGTTTCTCTCTCTCCCTCTTCCTTCCTCCCTGAAATCAATAAAAATATTTTTTTAAAAAAGCACACACAGCCACAAATGCAGATTCCTTCACTGCCTGGCGTTTTCTTCCTGCTCTAAGTGGAGTTTCTCCAGCTACCCTTTGCTTCATTACATACGTGACCACATTCATGGACCATTTTCTTTCTCCTTTTTTTCTTTTTTTTAAATATATTTTTATTGATTTCAGAGAGGAAAGGAGAGGGAGAGAGAGATAGAAACATCAGTGATGAGAGAGAATCATGGATCGGCTGCCCCCTGCATGCCCCCCACTGGGGACCGAACCCACAACCCAAGCATGTGCCTTTGACTGGGAATCAAACTGTAACCTCCTGGTTCATAAGTCGATGCTCAACCACTGAGCCACACCAGCCGGGCCATTGACCATTTTCAAAGCTCTCATTTTCCTTATCACTCTGCACATACATTTTGGTTTCCTCCCCCAGAAAATTTTAGAATCTCCTCTGATGTCCACTGACCACTGTACATCCAGTGGTTCTGGTCCCCTTCTACAGTGAATTACAAATGTGTTACCAAGAGTCCTAACGGTCTCACTCCTCATTCCTTTTATCCAGGTTGTTTACTGATAGAATCGGAGACAATGCAGCATGAATTTGTGGGGTGGCCACTTTAAGCATGGTGCATGATAGAGCGATAGCCATGGAGGGAGCCTCTGGTATATTTTAGACTGTGTTTTTCAAGTTGCTGTTGCAATGGTCGGGAGAGCCAAGTGTGAATGTTGAACATGGCTGGGTTCCACAAGGGCATCAAAATATCTTAAAAGGACCCTACCTGGTTTGGCTCAGTGGATAGAGCGTCGGCCTGCAAACCAAAGGGTCCCGGGTTCAATTCCAGTCAAGGGCACGTACCTTGGTTGTAGGCTCCTCCCCGGCCTGGACCCTGGTCAGGGCACATGCAGGAGGCAACCAATGGATGAGTTTCTCTCTCATCCATGTTTCTCTATGTCTTTCCCTTGCTCTTCCACTCTTTCTGAAAATCAGTGGAAAAATATCCTCCCGTGAGGATTTAAAAAAACATATATCTAAAAGGAATTGTTGCATTAGAATGAGAAGCAGTGAGACATGCATAGCTCAAGTAGAAATCTGGAAAAGACTTTAAGGGGAAAATAAAATTCTAGTAAATGGTCTGCTGCCTAGAGGAACCACTCTTCCTTTGCCAGGGAAGCTTGAATTACCTGCCTGGCCCTTTAAGCATTTTCATGTACAAATCAAACACAGATGGCCCATTATGTTTATGACCTCCTGTCAATTACTCTAGATGGAGCATGCATTAATTATTGAAATATTTTCATAGTATACAAGTTTTTAGTGGTTACATTGCCACAGATAATTTCAACTTTCTGATTGGAAGCCAGTCTAAGCAATTTTATTTACGAGAATTAATCTCTTGAATGTAGTAAAAACTACAAATACAGTAGTAGGTGTATGGGGTTTTTTCCATTTAACAAAGCCAACCTACAAATCCTGGCCTCTATCCTTAGAAGCCAGCGTTAGGTTAGCATTGCACACAATACATAAACTCTGCCAAAATCTATTACAATTGTAGTAAATTTTGATTACTGGAGTTGTTTGTTATTTATGTTTCGAAGATAAAGATAATATTGGGAATAGCCCTCTTCTATTCGATATATAAATTACATCCATAAAATATCTTGTTTTATAAACAGTGAAATAAAAGCAGGCCAAACTTGGTTAAAGCTTCAAATGGTTGCATCTACTTTAGTTCAAGTCAATAAACACTTCAGATGATAGGAGAGTCCACGGAGTGTTCAGACTTTTAACTATGCCACTAGTTTCTGTCTGAAGGGACCACAAAATCCCAGGCCATGTAGCTGTCAGAGAACCAGAGAACAGCCCACTCTAATGAAGTCAGCACGTTGAGGAAACTTCGAGAGAGACACGTATTTCCTGTCACTCTGGCAGGAAGCTGTTCATTCAACAAGTATTAATTGAGCACCTACTATGCTCAGAGAACTTTCATAGGTACCTGGAGTACATCGGGGAACAAAGCAAAGGCTTTGCTCCTACCATGAGATTCTAACAGGTTCCATTGCCTCCTTTAACCATGTTTGCACAGAGAGAGAAGCGAAAGATCAGAGAGGTGAGTCACCTACCTGAGGTCACCCAGTGAGAAAGCAGGAAAGCCAGGATAAGAACTAAGGCCATCAGAGGCCGTATTGTTTTAAATATATATATACACTAGAGGCCCGGTGCACGAAATTTGTGCAAGAGTAAGCCTTCTTTCCCCCAGCTTCCGGCACCGGCTTCCCTGCAGCACCCAGGATCTGGGCAGCCCCGGCTTCCTCTGGAAGGTCGTCCGGAAGGCTGTCTGGTCTAATTAGCATATTACACTTTTATTATTATAGATATATATAGTTGATTTCAGAGAGGAAGGGAGAGGAAGAGAGAAATAGAAACATAAATGATGGGAGAGAATCATGGATCTGCTGCCTCCTGCATGCCCCACACTGGGGATCGACCCCACAACCCCGGGCATGTGCTCTGACCAGGAATGGAACCCTGACTTCCTGGTTCGTAGGTCAACGCTCAACCACTGAGCCACAATGGCTGGGCCAGAGACCATATTCTCAACCCACCATCTCTCTTGTGCCTTTACTGTTGCCAACTCACCCCTTCACTATAGAAGAATGTTTAGGCCAAGATGGGACGAGTGAGATTGGCATCATGGGAATGCTGGTGTCACAGCCCAGCATATGGTGGCCCTGGAAGCGGCAGGCAGTCCACACGTAGCCAGTGGCTTCTTTCTCCAGCCAAAGCCCAGCAGGTCTTGAAGTTGCTAATCCTGGAAAGGGCTGGTGGCTGGCTGTGCTCACCTACCTAGTGGCAGCTGAGGCTGGAGAAAAGGTGCTCCCCAACCAGAATTGCAGAGATTCGGCACATGTATGAGGTGCAAATCATAATCGATAGGGCCCTTCCTTACACAGTGGACCCTGTCACAGATACCATAACGAACACTGCGAATGGGGAGGATTCATATAAACATGAATGCCATGTTTGTTAAATGCTGTCAGTTAATCATAGATGTTCATTTTGCCCAATAAAAAGTAATGTATTGCCCGGCCGGCGTGGCTCAGTGGTTGAGCGTCAACCTATGAACCAGGAGGTCATTGTTCAATTCCCGGTCAGGGCACATGCCCGGGTTGCGGGCTCGATCCCCAGTGCGGGGTGTGCAGGAGGCAGCCGATCCATGATTCTCTCTCATTTCTGATGTTTCCATCTCTCTCTCCCTTTCCCTTCCTCTCTGAAATCAAAAAAATATATACTAGAGGCCTGACGCACGAAATTCGTGCATGGGTAGGCCCTCGCAGCCCCAGCTTCGTCCAGAAGGTCGTTCTGCTGTTCAGTCTAATTAGCATATTGGCTCTTTATTATATAGGATTTTAAAGTAATGTATTTTTCTACTCTAATAATAAAAACCCCTCAAGTTTCTTTAGCTCATCACACTTTTCTAAGTCTTTTTCTCTTGGTGAAAGAGAGAGGGTCAGAAACCTCAGATGACCTGGCTGAGGCCACATCACATTGGACTAGTACAGCCTAGAACCTGGCCTCACGGAGTCTGAACACGGTTCAGGCTCTTCCTTATTTCATCCTCCCCAAAGGAGATAGAGAAGATACGCTCACGTCCCGGGACCCCTCGGAGACAGGGCTCGATTTGGGTCAGAAGGAAGGAACCAAGGACACAGAGTTCAAGGGTGTGTTGGTGAACAGGGCCTGGGCAGCAGAAGCCAAGCCCTGCAAGAACCAAACATGGACTAGAAATATGCACATGGGCCCGGCCGGCGTGGCTCAGTGGTTGAGCGTCAACCTATGAACCAGGAGGTCACGGTTCAATTCCCGGTCAGGGCACAGGCAGCGACAACAACACCTATCTGTGCTGTCATCCAAACCTGAATGATATCACGACTTGTTATGCAGCGTCTGAAGCCGGTGGGCTGAGGAGGTTGCACAATGGAATTCCTTGGGAGGCCTGCAGACATAGTCTTGTGCTGACTGAATCCGGAACTTCGGCCGCAGAACACAGGCATCTGGTGCGGACCGAGCCATATTTGGAGCTCAGAGTCACATCTTGATGCTCAGCGTGCAGTTCGGAGCAGGGTCACCAGGAGCCTCCAGGCACTGAGGAATCTAGACCCACCCAGGCACCCTGAGTCAGGATATCCCCAGGCCATCTCAGTACAGCGAAGAGCTCTGGGCTACAGCTTCCCTCGCCTACTGTACATTTAACAAAAAAATAATCTACAATAATAAAAGCATAATATGCTAATTAGACCGGACGACCTTCCGGACGAAGCCGGGGCTGCGAGGGCCGAGCCCCTTGCACGAATTTCGTGCATCGGGCCTCTAGTAATAATAATCAAGAGCTTGACGTAGACTGTTCTTGTTACCGCAGGAGAGATCCAAGTGAGCTCTATTTCTATGTTCTAATTCTTTCCCCACCTAAGGGTCTAGATTCCCCATCACCCTCTGCTAAAGGCTCACAACTTACCAAGTTAAATTATATTGAAACTCAACATCTCATGCCTGGGCTATTAACCCCTCGAGTGTCGGGGAGCGCGATCACACCACTCCTGTGTTTCGCCAAAAGTGCCAGGAGCGCTATCAAAGCTTCGAAATGGCATCCAGTTCTAAGTCTGCTTTTATCAGTGATGATGCTATTGCTAAATATGTCAAAGCAGTAAAGGTTTCCTTAAGTTTTTGAATATGTAACTTCATTTACTTGCGATTCATAATTTTTTTCCCTAAACTGCTGTAAAATCAGCAAAAATGCCTTGGCAATTTTAGCATAGTCCCTAGGACATTGGTTGGCACTCAAAGGGTTAAGTGTTCCAGGCCTTTCCAAAATGCACCTTCGAACGTAAATGGAACATAAATGACCATGTGCAACCTTCTCAATGCCCAGTAACGTGGCCAAACGCTTTGGCCATCCCATCTTCTGGTTTTCTTGGCATCAAGATCAGGGGAGTCGGGTGTGTTCATAGGAGATGTTTGCTTACATCAGGATCCTTGAGGGGGATGGGGGCAGCTTCTCCCTGTTTGTAAGTGCGATGTGTGCTCTCTCTCCTATCCAGGGGGAGCCCGCCGCATATCATCATGGGACAAAGGAAGAAGGAATCTGCCAGCCCAGCAGTCACCACTCAGGTAGGGTCCCTACTGCTACTGTGATGCTTGGGTTTTGAAGTCCATTCAAAGCAATTTAAAAAAAATAAAATGACTTGCAAGTCAGCCATTCTGACAAGTTCATGGTTCCTATCCATGTCAAGTTCAGGTTCCATCTGGGTTTGCCTTTTAACATTCCTTATGTGTATATGATACACACTTTTTCAATATTGCTATAGACTTCAGCACATTTTCATGCCCACATAATATCGCACTATTGAGATGCTGTGTGTATGCAGTCAGTCTACTCCTGGACATAGAGTTGGCGTCCAGGTATTCATGATTAGAAATAAATGCTCAAGGCCAACATTGGCGGTGTTATCGGTTCAATCCAATATTTGACAGTTCTTCTTAAAGAAAAAGGAAAGACCATTCAGTAGGTCTTTTCATTGTGTTGATGGTTTCCTTTGCTGTGCAGAAACTTATAGTTTAATGTCGTCTCATTTGTTTACTTTGTTTGTTTCCCTTTCTCGAGCTAGAGCAGAAAAAAATACTGCTGAGAGAAATGGCAGAGATTTTACTGCCTATGTTTTCTTCTAGTCGTTTTATGGTTTTGAGTCTTACATTTAAGCCTTTAAACCATTCTGAGTTTATTGTTGTATATGATGTAAGAATGCGGTTTAATTTCATTTTTTTGCATGTCTCGGCCCAATTTCCTAACATTATTTATTGAATAGACTGCCTTTTCTCCATTGTATGTTCTTGCCTCCTTTGTCACAGATTAATTGACCATAAAGGCATGGGTCTCTTTCTGGGCTCTCTCTTCTGTTCCATTGATCTATGTGTCTGTTTTTATGCCAGTACCTTGCTGTTTTGGTTATTGTGACCTTTTTATATAATTTGATATCAGGTAGCGTCATATTTTCAACTTTGTTCTTCTTTCTCAGATTGTTGTGACTCTTCATGGTCTTTTGTAGTTCCATATAAATTTTTGGATTATTTGTTATAGTTCTGTGAAAAATGCCATGATACTTTTGATAGGAATTACAGTGAATCTATAGATTGCTTTGGGTAGAATGATATTTAAATTATGTTGATTCTTCCTATCCATGAGCAAAGTATATGTTTCTATTTATTTCTATCTTCTTCAGTTTCTTTCTTTAATATCTTATAAGTTTCCAAGTACAGGTCTTTTACCCCCTTAGTTAAATTTATTCCTAGGTATTTCATATATTTTCCTAGGGGTGTGTGTGTGTGTGTGTGTGTGTGTGTATTATTGATTCCTAGGTGAGTGTGTATATATATATATATATATATATATTTTTTTTTTTATTTCAGAGAGGAAGGGAGAGGGAGAGAGAGACAGAAACATCAGTGATGAGAGAGAATCATTGATTAGCTGCCCCCTGCACACCCCACACTAGGGATTGAGCCTGCAACCCAGGCCTGTGCCCTGACCAGGACTCAAACCGTGAACTCTCGGTTCATAGGTCAGCGCTCAACCACTGAGCCACACCGGCCGGGCATTAGTTAGACTTTTCAATGGTTCATTATCGCTGTATAAAAATGCAACCAATTTCTGAATATTAATTTTGTATCCTGCTACTTTACTGAATTCATTTATCAGTTCTAATAGTTTTCTTTGGTGGAACCTTTCGGGTTCTCTATATACAGTCTCATGTCATCTGCAAATGGTAACATTTTTCTTCTTTGGGAAGGCACTTTGGATGGTCTTTAACTTCTTAGAGAAAGAAAGGCAAAGTTTTTAACAGAGAATAAGAGTGGCAGAGTGGTATGAAAATCTAAGGAGAGTAGAGAAGAAGTATAATCAGACATTCTGGTAGGACGTCCACTTAAAATTAAAAATGCTAGATAATTTGGCAGTAACCAGTAAAACATAAAACATGCGTGCCCAGCACTTTCACTGTATGGCCCATGCTAGAAAAACACTCATTGCGTGTGAATGTTATGCATGTTATGAATATGAACATGTGGGAAATGTTTGAGTACATAAGAAAGTATGTACAACGCTACGCACTGCAGTGCTGTGGATAATAACAGAAACGTGGACGGGCCCTAGCCGGTTTGGCCCAGTGGATAGAGCATTGCCCTGCGGACTGGGGAGTCCCAGGTTCAATTCCGGCCAGGGGCATGTACCTTGGTTGCAGTCACATCCCCAGTGGGGAGTGTGCAGGAGGCAGCTGATCGATGTTTCTCTCTCATCGATGCTTCTAACTCTCTGTCCCTCTCCCTTCCTCTCTGTAAAATATCAATAAAATGTATTTAAAAAAAAAAAACTTGGGCAGAATCTCCATGGCTGTGTATGACAGTAACGCAGTGAGCTCTGGTATGGCCATACCAGGAGAAATGCTCAAAGCAGTTAGAGAGAATGGTGTGCGTGAACCTGTTCCTGCTGACAGGTGAGATCTCCCACACACTGATGAGGGAAAAGAGCAAGTGCACAGGTACATTCAACATGACACCTGGTTTAGAGCAGTGGTCGCCAACCTTTCGGACCTCATGGACCACCGTTGGCGACCGCTGGTTTAGAGGTTTGTTCGGACAGAGAAAGGACTAGAAAGATGCACACCTTTTCTAACGCAGGTCATAGTGAGGAAGGTGGAAAATCAGCTGAGGTGGCAAGGAGGGCATTAGCCTTATCTTCTAATGCTTTCATATTTACATAGAGAGTAAGTGTCGGGTCATTGATTTGCGTTTCAAAATGTATTTGAAAAATATAAAATTCCTTGGTCCTAAGGAATTGCTTTTCCACATATCATATCTTTTATCAAGACATCTTTCCTCTAAAATAATTTCTTTTACTTTTTAAAGTCAATGAGGTGTTGGTTAATCCAGGAGTTAATGGTTGAATTATGATAGATAATGGATGGATGGATGAATAAATGATAGATAGAAAGATAGATATATAGACAGGTAGGTAGGCATATAGGTGGATGGATGGATGGATAGATAGATAGGTAGGCATATGGGTGGGTAGATGGATGGATGGATGGATAGATAGATAGATAGATGATAGATAGATAGATAGATAGATAGATAGATAGATAGGCAGATAGATATATGGATGGATGGATAGATAGATAGATAGATAGATAGGCAGATAGGCATATAGGAGGATGGATGGATGGATGGATGGATGGATGGATGGATGGATAGATGATAGATAGATAGACAGACAGACATATGGATGGATGGATGGATGGATGATAGAGAGATGGAGAGATCGACAAGCAAACCTCCCATTGACGAATCTCCATTAGAGGTATCAGTTGTATGCAGGATTACCAAGGCAATTTTGTTCTCTATAACTGTGCATCTCCCACAGCTTAATGACGTGGCAAAATATCAAACGGCAAAGCACTGAATCACAAGGCAAGAAAATCTCATCGCATGGCATCAGCTAAAGGGGAGTGTGAAACAGCATATCTGCCTGAGATGAGAACCTTGAATGGAGCTGATTTAAAATCAAAACTAAATACTCTTGATTGGAATTTATTCCCTGAAATACTCTTCTAGGTTCTGAAACAAATGAAAGCAAATTATTTTCCAAATTAGGAATCATGTTGCCCAGTGGCATGGCTCAGTGCTTGAACATAGATCTATGAACAGGGAGGTCATAGTTCGAATCACAGTCAGGGCACATGCCCAGGTTTCGGGCTTGGTCCCCAGTGTGGGGCGTGCAGGAGGCAGTTGATCCATGATTCTCTCTCATCATTGATGTTTCTGTCTCTCTCTCCCTCTCCCCTCCTCTCTGCAATCAATAAAAATATATTAAAAATAAAAATAAATAAATTAGAAACCACGTGTATAGTCTCTTGTATCAGGTTCAGTTTTCGAGGACAAGGCAGAGCTAATGCGATTTTCATCTGGGTCAGCAGATAGCGGTTGTGGCAAGATCATCTTTGTTCCCCTAGGACCTTTTCACTTAAGAACTTGATGGTGTGGGGGTCAAGTGTTAGAAGAGGGACTCCGGCACATGACAGAAAAGAAAATATTAACCCACTGTGTAGTCAAGAGCTGGATTAATCTTTGAAGCAATTGGAAAGAGAATTGGAACATGAACCCCAGGGAACAGGTCAAATAGTTTGAAAATGGCCCCAAACATGTCTACTTGTAACGGGCCACTTCGGTGAATTTTTGGCTCTTGGAATCATATTGTTTTTAACTCCTTGATTCAGAAGCAAATTTTAATGGAAGTCATTTTATTTTTTCATGTGTTTTAAAAGTAACAACCACTGGCCCAGCAGGCATGGCTCAGTGGCTGAGTGTTGACCTATGAACTTGAAGGTCACAGTTCGATTCCCAGTCAGGGCACATGCCCCCGGTTGGAGGCTCGATCCCCAGTGTGGGATGTGCAGGAGGCAGCCGATTCATGAATCTCTCTCATCATTGATGTTTCTATCTCTCTCTCCCTCTTCCTTCCTCTCTGAAATCAATAAAAATATTTTAAAAAATAAAATAAAAGTAACAGCCACTGAACAGGGCTTTTCAAATAGATACGAATTTTGTTAATCTAAAGTTGAAGACAGTCTTCCTGAGCACATGAGAGCCACTCTGGGAAAAGAGTGATTAATGAGTAACTTTGCAGTGAAAAGGCCTTGGAAACTCCCTCTCTAAACATTATATCCGTGCTTTCCTTCTGAAATACATTAACAGCCTCCAGGGGTCTCAGAGATGCTGGCGACCCTGTGGGCAGACTTCAGAAGTCCCTGAGGTCTCAAAGCACATGTGCGCACGCTCCACCCTCCCCATCCCTGTCCTGCTCTCGGCCACCCCCACCCCCACCCCCAGCCCCAGCCAGTGTTTGGAGATCGTGTAGACCGGAGTTCTCCCAGAGAGAAAGATTGATAAAGCAGAGCAATCGCAGTTATTTCCTATGCATGAAATTGATTAAATGCTTCACTAAATGGCTTATAAATTCGCTTCTCATATTTCTGTCACCCACTGAAAAGATTACAGAAACCCCGCATATAACCATGTTGTATACAATACCAAATTACAAAAGGTTGTAAAAACTAATGTTTTGTTTAAAGTTTTGAGCAGGACCATATGCCTTCAGTGACCTTGAGTGAGCTATTTTAATTCAAAACATTTCAAAGAATGGAAAGGGGAGAAATTGCCAACTGCAGAGCAAGCCAGATGAGTGGCGGGTAGACCAGCTAGCCCCAGTGAACTGCTCTTTCTCACAAGGGTATGAAGTCCGCTCCTAGCAATGTCTTGTGTCTCCGAAGCTGGGAGCTCATGTGATACCCACAAGGATATATTTACAGAAGAGATGAGAAAAGGGCTCCCAGACCTCCCAAGTCTAGTCTGCTCCCTTATTTTTAGCTCAGAGATACCTCCTAATGAGTTCCAAGTCTTGTGCAGACGTGCAGGATGATGTAGAAAAGATGACAGCCTGGCCGGCGTGGCTCAGTAGTTGAGCATCGACCTAGGAACCAGGAGGTCACAGTTTGATCCCCAGTCAGGGCACATGCCTGGGTTGCGGGCTCGATCCCCATTGTGGGGTGTGCAGGAGGCAACCCATCAATTAGTCTCTTTGATCATTGATGTTTCTCTCCCTCTCCCTTCTTCTCTGAAATCAATCAAAATATATTTTTTTAAAAAAGAAAAGATGACAAATATTAGCACGGGTTGGTGGGACTGGCTTATTTTTAGGTTGTTTTGTTTGTTTATTTTTAATCTTGACACATCTTTCCTTTCGGCTGAGCCTTCCAAGTCTTGTGCAACAATCGGGGAATATTTTAGCAAAGAGGCGATTTATAGGCAAACATGTGACCTACAGATGTTACTGGGGAAGCTAATCCCTTTCTTAGCATGGCCTTAAAAGTGCCTTCGCCGCTCCGGGGAAAATGATATTCCCTCATCACATTTATAAGACATCATGTCCCCAGCAAGAATCAACATTTGGCGTTAACACGCAGCCTGGGCGGACACTTCAAGAGGAGATTTCTACAACATAGGCTGTGCTTCAGATGCCACTGGCCTGACCTCTGTAGCTCACGCCCCCACTGCCCTAGCACCTTCGGGATTAGCCAATGAGAAAAGCAAGATGCTGCGCCAGCCACAGCCCCTGGAACCCAGTGCAGTGGACCTACCCAGGGCAATGCCGTCGGTGGGCGGCGAGGCGTTTCCCACATCAGCCTAGGCACACATCTGCTTCCGTGGGGGTTTCTAGGTACAAGCCAGGAGTTCCAATGAAATCATCTCTCGCTTGTGAAAAATACAATGTAATCTCACTAGTAAAATCCAGGGATTTTTTTTAATCAGTACCTGTTCTGGGAGATCCGCCAACAATTCAGGGATGATTTAACCGGACCATCAACAGCTGGACAATTTATTTAACTCTTTGGTGATGTTACATGAGCCTCCTAGATGGCTTCAAGCCACCACATAATTAATGTTGATGCCAGACACGGAGGGTTTCATAAATCATAACAAAGAAAGACATTCCTTATTATATAACATCTAGAATAAACTAGCTTCGACCCACCGGTGTGTGTCATCTTAAAAGATCTGAATTCCTGTTTCCTAAAGTGTACTGCTCAGAACACTAGTTTTGCAAGGTCACGCTTTTTTATATGTATACTAGAGGCCCAGTGCACAAAATTTGTGCAAGGAAGTCGGCCCTCACAGTCCCAGCTTCGTCCGGAAGGTAGTCCAGAAGGACGTCTGGAAGGTCGTTCGGCTGTCTGGTCTAATTAGTGTATTATGCTTTTATTATTATAGATTTTTTATTATTATTGATTTCAGAGAGGAAGGGAGGGGGAGAGAGAGACAGAAACATCAATGATGAGAGAGAATCATTGATCCGCTGCCTCCTGCACGCCCCTCACTGGGGATCAAGCCCGAAACCCGGACCTGTGCCCTGACTGGGAATCAAACCGACAACCTTTCAGCCAGCCGAGCCACACCGGCCAGGCCGTTCCCTCATTTAATTTTTTCTGTAAACCATTTGCACGGTTCAGCCTCTTAACTAGGGTGAGTGACAAATGACCCCCGCGCAGCTCCGAGGTGATGGATGGTAACGCCGAGTT
The DNA here is from genome assembly GCF_964212035.1 of Myotis nattereri. Classification (NCBI taxonomy): domain Eukaryota; kingdom Metazoa; phylum Chordata; class Mammalia; order Chiroptera; family Vespertilionidae; genus Myotis; species Myotis nattereri. The sequence goes on along the minus strand of NC_138097.1, from coordinate 12,552,816 downwards.
GCAACCTTTTGGCAAAGATCTTTGCTCTCCGGCCTTGGTTCCCCAACTGGAGGATGCACCAGAAGCACCCAGAGGCTGCGTTAGAACAGGGATCTCTGAGCCTCACCCCCAGCGTGTCCCATTCAGCCGGGCTGGTCTGAGCCTTGAGAAATCGCCTCTCTCCTAGCAATCTCCCAGTGACGTGGAGCCTCCTGGTCCGGGACCCACTCGGGGAATTACCGCGTCCACCAGCTCCCTCACCTGCTTGATCAAAGCTACCACCACAAACTGACAGCCCTGCCCCAGAGCACTCAGGGGGTCTCCAGGAAAGAGACTCAGGAATCTGTATTTTTTTAATTTTGTTTCTTTTGTTAATCCTCACCTGAGGATATTTTTCCATTGATTTTTAGGGAGAGTGGAAGAGAGAGGGAAAGTTAGAGAGAAATGTCAATGTGAGAGAAACACATCAGTGGGTTGCCTCCTGCACGAGCCCCAACCAGGGCCCCGGGCCGGGGAGGAGCCTGCAATCTAGGTACATGCCCTTGACGGGAATCAAACCCAGGACCCTTTGGTCCATAGGCCGACACTCTCTTTGGTCCATAGGCCGACACTCTCTCCACTGAGCCAAACCAGCCAGGGCGAGGATTTCTATTTTTAATAAACGCCCCAAGTGATTCAAAGCATCCAGGACCCCTTCAGCCTGAGACACAGGGCTCACCTTGTGGATCAGGGCTGGGACCCCTGCCTGCCTCTGAGCCCAGGAATCTCCCGACTCCAGGCCTCTTCAAAGGGCCAGGAGGCTGGGCCCCGTGAATGCCCCAGCCAATAACTTGTCGGGTAATTGGCATATTGATTGCTAGTGTCATCATGTTTTAGCAGATATAAACCCCTCACTCTAGGACACGGCCCCCGACCATCCAGCGAGTCATTGTTTATTCATCGCAACTCCCAAACCGGCCCTTGTCAGTTTCTGCTGCGGGGCCGGCAGATAAGAATCAGCAGGTCATTGGACGCACACATTCTTAACATGACTGACCCATGACATCTCCCAGGGCAGCCAGGGAGCCTGCCATTCCAGGACAAAGCTTTTCTTTCTTCCTCCTTATCTGGCCCCAGATGACTCGGAGGTTTTGATTAACTCATTAATGACTGAAGATGTCATTAGAGGCAGTAGAAGGGTTTGTTGTGTTGTCTTTTATTTTCTTTCTTTTTTTTTTTTAAGTGGGATAAGTGTACAATTTGTTCATGGTGGGAGGGGCTGAGCTCACTGATGAAACAGCTGAGACAAAGCCAGGGTAGAGACGGGGTTCTTTTATTACAATTTAAAGTCTGGTGGACAAGTGCTGGGCCGGAGACGCTGCCGACAGAAATAATCAAGTTGACAAAAATGGGGTAGTTCGATGAGGAAATCGAAAGAGCAACCCAGAAAACTCGGCAAGTCCTATGGTGTTGTGGGCCCAATCTTTTCAACCTGACAGCTAAATTCACACACACAAAACAAATTTTATTTTTTTTTTTTTGAATAAGGCTTTGGAATCTCTGTGTTTCTTAACCTGCACATTCATTAAGCCGTAGCTTGCTCCTGCCTGCCTTTAATTTTCACATCTGCAGAATTGCTTTTAAAAATCAAATGAGACCTTTTGAAGGCACTCGAATGGCAACAACCTTAGGTTTTTTTATTTACTCTGGGGTCTCGGGCTTTTCATCCGGGCTGTGTGTCCAATTAATGGCATATCTCAAGGAGCACCGAGCCTTCTGGAATCTTGAGGCTCGAAAAAGCAAGCAGACTATTTTCATTAGAAGTGATTGGCTTGAGAATAAACTGGAGAGGAAATGTTCAATAATTATGATGACTTTTTTAGATGAGCTCACACAGAAACGTCAGTCACAGAAGGTGTTTTTCATTTCAAGGGAGTCTTTGAGGTCCTGCTCCAGCCGATTCCTTTTTGGGGTTCAGCCGCGGGCATGTCAGAAGGCTGCTCGGAGAGCAGGTTTACACTGATTTTATCAGACGGCCTAATTCACTTGGCAAAGAGAACGCCTCTTATTAGAGGTATCTCCCATGTTAGTGTTTACGAAATTTTACTATTGTCAAAACACATTATAAATGAAGGGATCCTCATAGCACGTGGCAAAACCACTCCCTGGGAAAGAATATTGCTGTCTGAGAAGCTAAAAAGATTCTTGCCCAAGGAAATTGCTGTTAGTCAACTATGACCACGATTTAAATGGTTTTCTACTTTTAAAAAAGTCACCTAATTATATTCTGTATGTATTTGCCTCGTGGAGAATTTTGTTCATTACATACTATGTTTAATAGAATAATTAGTTAATATTTGTAGATTAATTAAATACAGGAATTGTACCTAATTCGGTAATAATGGTCTTAAAGGCTTTTGGTTGTTTTGTGTGTGTTTTTACCTTTCTGTACACGATGCCGAACACCCGGATAAAACCTGGGGGGAAAAACAGTCAAAAACCCAGATGTTTTCAAAGATCCAGATGTATGGTGTCAAGTAAACAAAACATCAAGGATTTTTACTAATTTTTTCCCTTTCCAGCCAGATGTTTGGTGTCATATAAACACAGTCTTAATCTGTTCCGTCATAATCACAATGTTCTTTAATGTCATTTGCCAATATTTGAATCCCTTCTCCACCAAATATCTCTAAAAATCCTTCTGTTTAATTCATCCCCGGGGGCGGGGGAAGGCAAAGATTTTTTTTTTTTTCCCAGAAACAAAAAAATTGAATGCCCAGCAGAATCATACCACAAGAACACCAGCCAAAATGGTGCCCACGTCTTTCTGTTGAAATACACTTCCTATCAGTGGTTTTATTTATTTTTATTATTTTTAAAAAATATACTTTTATTGATTTCAGAGAGGAAGGGAGAGGAAGAGAGATAGAAATATCAATGGTTAGAGAGAATCATTGATCAGCTGCCTCCTGCACGCCCCCTACTGAGGATCGAGCCCACAACCTAGGCATGTGCCCTGACCAGGAATCAAACTATGACCTCTTGAGTCTCTATCATTGGTTCATAGGTCGACGCTCAACCACTGAGCCACACCAGCCAGGCCTATCAGTGGTTTAAAACAGCGAAAGATAGTTCAGCTTCAATGGTTGAAATGGCAACTGCATTTTCATTGGCAGGCACTTGCTAATTTCAATTCTAGTAAGTAGTTTCAGAGAGTAGCAGGCTATGGAGTGTGAATGAGGGCCATCTTTTCAGTGGGTTTTCTCCCAACTTCCTCCCTTATTGCCAAGTCCCACTAAAGGTGGCTTGACCTTTTAGGAACCCTCTCCACTCTGGTGACTCGGGGTGTGCACAGGCACTGACCTGAGAGTTTCAGGGCTGGATGTTGGGTCCTAGCACCTCCACTTTCTAGCTGTGTGGCCTTGAGCTAGTCATTGACGCTATGAACCTCCGAGTCGCCTGCTTTAAAATGAGACGAACTGACGAATGTTCCTGACCCAGCTCACCTGAGGATGTGGTGGAAAGAACTTCGGAATGACAAATGGCTGCCAATATAAAGACCTCATTAATATGCAAAATATTTGTATCATCAATTTTATGCATAATTAATATGTAAATATTACTATGTAAAAGCATCCTTAGTGGTAATATGAAATCCAGGGTACAATAGAGATAGTCACACTCAAAAAGATCTGGTCAGATACTGTTTACAAATTACACACGGGAATGGCTGTAATCATCAGGTGTGCAAACCAATACTCCCTTGTACTCCTGTGCCCTCTGCTCTTCACCCCGCTGAGAGGAGAAATCGTTTTAGGGTTCTCTCTTTACAGTAACTAAATAGACTGACCATAAAGCCCACTGACTGGGCCTTTATTACAATAAAGCACTTTTGCCAATTTAGACCCATTCTTTTGGCCAACTGGTCTACTTAACCTCCATGCACTCACACACTCTTCCGGCCAATGGTAGAGACTCAAGCCTGCGCACACAGCAATTTTGTGGCTCCAAAATATTCAGAGAGACCTCATGCTTTCTATCAAGGGAGATTGCTTTCGAGCTCTTTTTGCTTTTAGTAAAATGTGCATCTGAGAAATTGTCGTCAAAGGATAGGCCAACTTTCCACCTCGGAATGTCAGAGTTTCTGTTGAGAAATCAACTCATGTACTTGTAAAATGCTAAAGAGCATTCAGGCCCTAGCGGGTGTTGCTCAGTGGATAGAGCATTGGCCTGTAGACTGAAGGGTCCGGGTTTGATCTGGTCAAGGGCACATACCTCAGTTGCAGGCTTGAACCCCGGCCCCGGTCGGGGTGTGTGCGGGAGGCAACCAATCGATGTGTCTCTCTCACATCGATGTTTCTCTCTCTCTCTGTCTCTCCCCCTCCTTTCACTGTCTCTAAGGATCAATGGAAAAAATATCCTTGGGTGAGGATTAACAGCAACAGAAGCATCAAGCACTTTATACTTCCTTTTTTGTCATGTCTCCAACATTTTTGAAAAAACAAAACAACAAACTTTTGCGTTCTATTTTTAAGCTATTGAAAGGTTCTTGAAGAACCAAAAAAAAGGGGGGTGGGGAATAAAATTAATAAAAGGTAGGAACCTAGTTTAACTTTTTAAAAATCTGCAACATCAGAATGCGCCAGCAGTCACAGCCCCCACATTCAGAAATGCCTTTAAAAGTTTAGTCCAACTTTTTTCTCAGTTACATGACTGTGGAGAAGATGGGATGAATAATCAAGTTTTAGTTCTTCAACTTTTCAAAGTCACACATCTCTCATTAGCATGTTGCCCTATTTGAACACTGCCTGGAAGAGCCAGAAATCAATACAAAAGGCAAGAGTAATAATAAAAGGGAAGGTTTCTCGCATCCTAATGGGGAAAGGTGTGTGAGCTGGAGGGAAGTACAGTACAGAGCCCATGACAAGTCATGATAAATGGGTCGTTATAAAATTCATGTTTAGGCAGCACCAGGCCGGGGATAATGCCATTCGTCATGGCAACACTAGGCCGCTAATGAGCCCTCATTGCATATTCATGTCCGTGGCGTTTCTTCGCTCCCTCCCACCCTGAACTTGAGCCTGGAAATACCTCCAGCTCAAACTGGAGCTCAGCGTAGGCCTTCTTCGTCTTCTTCTTCTTTTTTTATTTGTTGTGTTGCAGCAATTACACTGTAAAAGTGCTGCCCAAGATTGATTGCTCTGATCCGCAGTTCAATTGTAAATTAGAATACACATCCCCCCAGGGACCCACGGGCCCTATTTGTGATTAAGAAAAAAAGCCCCATAATAGACTAATAGCTAAAGTTCTCTCTCTTTTACTTTCAGGCAATTAGCCTGATGAAATGGCCTCTTTTTTGTGTCCCTGGAAGTGGAAAGCGATATCATGGTGAAGGATATGATGTTGATTCTATTATTTTCACCTTGCCGGGACGCGGGGAGGCTCCAGGAATGGCTGCTTTGTCCCATCCGTTGAACTAATTCACCAGGAAACTATTTCTTAAAGATGCAGGGTGTGCGTGCTGGGGCTGGAGTTAAGCAACCCCTCGCTGGGGGTTCACCTCCCGGCAGAGGACTCCCTACCACAGAGGAGGAAAATGAGTTCCCACATGAGTAGGGAGAGCGGGATTCTTACGTTCAGGGGCCACCTGGCTGCTGGGCTGCTGGGGTGGATGAGGTGGCGAAGGACACATGGCAGCACTCAGGGTCCCTGTCCTCCTGCAGCAGCGGTTCTCAACCTGTGGGTCGCGACCCCTTTGGCGGTCAAACGACCCTTTCACAGGGGTCGCCTAAGACCATCCTGCATAGCAGATATTTACATGACTATTCATCACAGCAGCAACATGACAGTTAGGAAGTAGCCACACAAATAATTGTATAGTTGGGTCACAACATGAGGAACTGTATTTAAAGGGCCAGAAGGTTGAGAACCACTGTCCTGCGGTGACTGTGCCCAGCGAGACTCCAAATGACCACATGTGTCCTCATCTCCCCAGGCAGCTCCAGTCTCGCGTGGTTGAGATCAGACCTACACAAGGGCCTATACAGCCATTTTTTAAATTTTTTTTAATCCTCACCTGAGGATATTTTTCCATTGATTTTTAGAGAGAGGGGAAGAGAGAGGACAGAGAGAAACATCGATGTGAGAGAAACACATCACTTGGTTGCCTCCTGCATGTGCCCGGCCAGGACTCAGACCATGGAGGAGCCTGCAACCCAGGTAGGTGCCCTTGACCGGAATGGAACCCGGCCAATGGGAGAGACTCAAGCCTTCACATACAGCAATTTTGTGGCTCCAAAATATTCAGAGAGACCTCATGCTTTCTATCAAGGGAGATTGCTTTTGGGCCACAGGCTGATGCTCTATCCACTGAACCAAACCAGCTAGGGCTATACGGCCATTTTTAAGTGAATTGCAGCACCCTGCTCCCAAAAGTCTTAACTTTTCAACATCCAAAACTTTGATCTCCTGAGCTGACAAGCTCACATTCTTGACCTTCCTCCACGCACCAGCTGACGAGGTCGTGACCAGCCAGCCAGTGAGCCCAGTCACGTGGACCCGGTGCACGTCCAAGGCAGCTGATGGATGCTCTTCTTCGGCGATATTTTAACATTTGTTTTCTTTTTGTTTGTGACGGTCTCAAGAGTACAAGGACAGAAAACGTGTCCCAGTTGGAAAGATAGAAATAGAAAAAAGAAAACAAACCAACAATCTATCCTGGTCTACATGGTGTGTTCTCTCCCTCTCTCTCTCTCTCTCTCTCTCTCTCTCTCTCTCTCTCTCTCTCTCTCTAGCAAGATATTGATTATTGTTCTGATTTCCTGCCCTCACCAATTTGCACCACCCACCCAACACCTCCTGGGCTTGTGTTGTCTGAATGAACTCTATTTGAGTTTCTAGAAAATCACTTTTATGTCAAAGGATCTCACTAATTTCTTAATACTGAATTGCATGTGCATTTTAAAATTTAGAGATAGTCTCTCGTCTGTACATATAAAATGTGTCTTCATTTCTTCCCAGTGACTCTAGTCACTTCCTAGTTAAATAAAAACCTTTGGGGAAGTTTATTACTCTATCCTGAAAAGCGATTCTAATGTTGTAAAATTTCCCAAAATAGCCCTGACCTGTTTGGCTCGGTGGATGGAGCGTCAGCCTGCGGACTCAAGGGTCCCAGGTTCGATTCCGGTCAAGGGCATGTACCTTGGTGGCGGGCACATCCCCAGTAGGAGGTGTGCAGAAGGCAGCTGATCGATGTTTCTCTCTCATCGATGTTTCTAACTCTCTGTCCCTCTCCCTTCCTCTTTATAAAAAAATCAATAAAATATTTTTTAAAAAAATTTCCCAAAATAATACAAAATGAGCTCTCCAAAAATAGTTTCGGAAAATCCACGGGATGCCTCTATTGCTAAAAATCAAACTTTTTTTTTTTTTTTTTGCCAATCTTTACTTGGGAGCTGACTTCCTCTTCAATGTTTACAACTGTGAACTGCTGTGTAAATGATCAGTCTGCGACATAATTAGAGATGTTTGACTGTCTGGCTGCCACCTTGCTGCCATCTTTGAAATCTGCTCTTGTAAGCTTGCAGGGGCCTTTGAGCCTGGGAACCCTCCACATTTACAGCACTCGCTTGTCACAGTTTTGAAGAGCACCCTTGTCCTATACCAGTAATGCCTCCTGTTCACAGAGTACTTCGTCATTTTGGAAGCCCTTTCTTTTTATTGTTTTAATTCTTGCCCAAGGATATTTTTCCATTGATCTTTAGGGAGAGTGGGAGAGAGAGAGAAAGACAGAGAGAAATATCGATGTGAGAGAAATACATTGATTGGTTGCCTCCTGCATGCAACCCCCCCAGGGCCCGGGCAGGGAAAGAGCCTGCAACTGAGGTACATGCCCTTGACCGGAATCGAACCCGGAACCCTTTGTCTGCAGGCGGGAGCTCTACCCACTGAGCAAAACTGTCCAGGGCTGAAGCTCTTTCACATAAATAACATCATGGAAGTGAGATAAATGAAGCAAATAATTTTATTGTCACCCTAAAAGGGGGCCGGAGGGGGAAGGGGGAGATTGAGGCTCAGAAAGTTAAGTGACTTGCCCAGCGTCACACATCAGTAAGTGCAAGGTTGAACCTTGTCCCCAGGCCCTTAGCTCCCAAATCAGAGCTCTTCTGGCAGCCATGCTGCCTCGTCACTGGCTGCACATTCGACATAAGCAGCAGCTCTCCAGAATCTCACAGCCTTGCCATACACAGGGCTGGTGATGTGTCTATATACCCGGCCAAGATTGACATGTGAGTGTACACACACACACACACACACACACACACACACACATTGTTAAAAACCTACAAAGAGCCCAGCTGGCGTGGCTCAGTGGTTGAGCGTCAACCTATGAACCAGGCGGTCATGAACCAGTCAGGGCACATGCCTGGGTTGTGGGCTTGATCCCCAGTGTGGGGCGTACAGGAGGCAGTCAATCAGTGATTCTCTCTCATCATTGCTGTTTCTATCTCTCTCCCCCCCCCTCCCTTCCTCTCTGCAATCAATAAATATATATATATTTTTTAAATCTACAAAGAAAGAGATGGAATTCACACTGCAATGTTGCCTACCGACCTAGATTTAAAATAAACCATCTATATCGGATTACGAACATCTGCTTAGCCTGGGTAGGTCGCCACAAAATGGAAGCAATGATCCAGATCACTCCAGTTGGAGAGACAGGTTGAGAACCACGTCTTTTTGAGAGACGTGGCTTTGTATCCACATTTTCCAGAGATGATGCTGAGTCTTTCCGGCAAATGTCTCTCCGAGACCTTTGCCCGTGCCACTCCCTCTTGCCCCACCCGTGGCCCGCGTCACATTTCACATTTCCCCGTGAACCAGCTCAGCCTGCCCAACATGCTGGAATCGGCTCAAAGACCACTCCTTGGAGAGGCGCCTGATTCCCACCTCCATCCCTCATCCAGGTTCCTTTTCATTCCATCTCCTTAAGGGAGCCTACTTCATCCCATCACGGCCTTTCCCATGGGGAAGCCAGTGAGGACAGGACTGGGATCCAGAATCCAGCAGATACACATGCTTCCCAGGCAGCACTAGACCCATCTGCTGCAGGGCCTCCCACTCTCAAGGCCCCCACACCCCAAGAGCCACGCTCAGAATCCTGAGACTCACTCAGCCGCCCCAGGCTAGTTTGGCAAAGGAATGGCCACCATTATGATGAGGGACAGGCAGCTGACCGTGGCTTGCCCTTGTTGGCGTGGCGTTTAAATGACACCTGCACCCGATAAAACAGCCAAAGCAGAAGCCAGTGGTGTAGGCCAATCAGAGACAAAGCTCACGTCAGCCATGATTTCCTGTGAAAAGCTATTCCTGCCTGAACTTGAGAAAAGAAAAAAAAAAAGACCCCAGGAATGGGCCCAAAACAATGTATAAATGTATCCAAATCCCAGCTAGGACATCACCTCAACTTCTCAAAGAAATGAGATGTGTCATTATTTCATTCATTTATCCACCATTCAATAATTCATTCAAGGGGGTTGGGGGGCAACGTGGGGTAAGGACACATATGTAATACCTTAATAAAGAAAAAAAAGAAAGAAAAAGTAAGGTACAAAAATAATTCATTCAACCCCTAGCCAGTTTGCTCAGTGGATAGAGCGTCGGCCTGTGGACTAAAGGTTCCCGGGTTCAATTCCAAGTCAAGGGCACATGTTGGGTTGTGGGCTTAGTCCCCAATGTGGGGCGTGCAGGAATGGTTCTCTCTCATCTTTGATGTTTCTATCTCTCTCTCTCTCTCCCTCTCCCTTCCTCTCTGAAATCAATAAAAACATATATTTTAAAAAATAGTTCATTCAACAAATACTTACTGAGCCTTGAGGTCATTGCAAAAATAAACATCATTGCTGCCCTCATGGAACTCACAGTTTAATGGGGGAAACAAACATATAATCACCATAAACATTGAGTATAAGATTGACTATAAGATTGCTTGCTACCTTCCATGATTGACTATAAGATTGCTTGCTACCTTCCATGCAGGAAGTATAACTCAGTGTAAAATGGGCTCCTAGTGGGAGCTTGACATACACAAGCGCTTCCATATGCAAAGCCTTCCAGTGGAAGCCTGAAGAATGAGATCATAGATGAAGATACAGGGAAGGGAGGAAAGCAGAATGTGCAAAGGCCCTGGGGTGGAACCCAACTGAGCAAGCCAGAGGACATTAAACAGGCCTGCGTGACCTGGCCACTGGGAACTAAAAGTGAGATAGAATGTGGTGAGGCTGAGGGCGCACGTAGCTAGGCCCCGGACGTGTAGGGCCTTGCAGACCGCAGTAGGATGTTGGATGCCAGCTCAAGTCCAATGCAAAGCAAGTCATCTGGAGAGGCCATGGTCATATATTCCGTGAGCCAGACGGTGACCGTGATGTCACAGTTGGAATAAGGAGCTTCGGTTTTCAGTAAAGAAGCACACAGTGTTTTGTCTTTCTAGCACTGGCTACCAACCGCGCTCTAGGGAGCCACGTCCCCTTCAGTCCTAGAAAACAGTCCTCTCTAGCCCATGTCCTACGTGAGCCAGCACCAGGCCTGCCAGTGGTGAGTGGGAAAGATCTGGATATCTACATATATAAAAGGCTAAAATGCAAAGTGTCCCCTCAGGAGTTCGACTGGGAGAATGGGAGTTCGATCACTTGCTAGGACATGCGCTGACCACCAGGAGGGTGCACAGAATGAAGGAAGGCCCGGCCAGCAGCCAGAAAGAAGGCCCCGATCGGCCCTGATTATCGGCCAGGCCTCGGGACCCTACCCATGCATGAATTTCATGCACCAGGCCTCTAATCAGCTATAATATCAAAAACCTGAGTCCGTTCTAAGAAACAAGGACTACTCTTTGTATGGCAAACTGTGTGTTAATGTCCTACAGCAGAGCTAGCTATGCTATGAAGGCTCTGAATGAAATGGAGCAGGAACTGATCCAAATATCCCATAAGGAACCATTCTCAACATCTTGAAATGCTGCCCAACGCTATATGACATGTTCTTGACGCTCTCTCCTACACCCCTTGACCTGGAAAGGACCTACCCTCTCTAACACCCCTGCCCCCTGTCAGAACACTCTGTTGTCATCCCTTGTTAATGGCCTTGTCTCCACTCAGCAGTAAGATCCACAGGACAGGAGAGGCATGCATATTGACCCCTTTATTGCTAATGCCGGGTACAGTTGGAACGTTGGTTTGTCTCATATGTACGTGGCATACAACACACTGTGTTGTGTTGACTTTTTCCTCTTTCTGTGAGGTCTTTGAGAGCAGAGCCAATGTCGCCAACATTGTGTCTTCAGTTGGCACCTGATAATAGGGTTGGTTTATTATTTGGTTCATTAATGTATGGATAAAGCAGTTATTATAAAGGATCCTTATTAACGCAAGCAGCTCTCCCTCCTCTGTAGTCAGCCACAGCATGTAAAAACCACAGGATCTGGGAACCCTCCATACCATCAGTGTTCACTGCTGGGAGATGACCCCTTAGCAATGGTGGTTCATGCATTCCTACATATTAACACACGCCCACAACGAGAATGCATGTAACTGTCAGAGCCAAATAAGGACTGTAGCTGGTTTAACAGTATTGAATCCATTTCCTGATGTTGACAAGGTCCCATGGTTATGTGAGATGTGCATTTGGGGAGAAACTGAGTGAAGGGAATTAGAAACCTCCGAGTTATTTGTACAACTTCCCGGGTGTCTTAAAACTGTTTTAAATCAAAGATTACAACACTTTTAAGAACAAAAGTTAGATTTTCATTTTTATTTCCACATATATTTCTAGAACATATTTCATAGTATTACCTTTCTTTTTTAAAAAATATATTTTTAGTGATTTCAGAGAGAAGGGGGAGGGAGAGATAGAAACATCAGTGATGAGAGAGAATCATGGATCAGCTGCCTCCTGCACACCCTACACTGGGGATGGAGCCTGTAACCTGGGCATGTGCCCTGACAGGGAATCGAGCCGTGACCTCCTGGTTCATAGGTCGATGCTCAACCACTGAGCCACACGGGCTGGGCTCATAGTATTACCTTTCAGTAGTAATGATGAGATGAGGGTGTCGTGCACCACGCTGGTATGCAGGAGAGGTAATGCCCTAATGCTGGGCACTGCCCCCTGGTCTGGCCAGGTTGGCATTCAAAGCATGCTGGGAAAAGGCAGTGCATTACTTGTGCCTGATTCAAGCACATCCTCAAAATGATATTTTTCCAAACACGGCGCCGACGGCTACGCTCTTCTCTTTCCCTTGCATCCTAATTCAGGTCAGTATCAAGCATCTCAGCTCCCTTCTGCTGACTCCAGGTTTTGGAAGAGAGAGAGCAATTACAAGCGACAGGAAACTGTTCCTGCAAAACTCAAAGGAAGCCAGAGAGCCTTCCCACTTCTTCCCACTCAGCACTGTCCCTTTAGAAAACAGTGTCAGTTTCACAGTGTTACTGGGTTCTTACCTGTATGCTGAAGCCACACTGTCAGTTACACGGGTAGCAGTGGGCGGGACGTCAGGAGTCTGCAGCACAGGAGACACAATTTTTCTGCTGTTGGGAGATCTGAAACCACCAAGGAACTCAGATGCGCCCTGGCCGGGTGGCTCAGTTGGTTGGAGCATCGTTCCGTGCCCCAAAGGGTTGTGGGTTCAGTTCTCGGTCAGGGCACTTACCTAGGTTGTGGGTTCCATCCCCAGTGGGGACACATATGGGAGGCAACGGATTGATGTTTCTTTCTCACATCAGTGTTTCTCTCTCTCTCTCTCTCTCTCTCTCTCTCTCTCTCTCTCTCTCTCTCTCCTTCCTCCCCCCCACCCCCCCATCCCTTCCTCTTCTCTCTAAAAATCAATAGAGATATATCCTTGGGTGAGGATTGGAAAAAAAAAAAAAAAGTCCCTATGCATGTAGATTAAGCCAAAATTTCAGTTTAGCTTCAAGTGCTTAAACATTCAAGTTCAACAAGGACTCCTCCGGCATAAAAAGCTGCAAATCCCAGTGCCATTCAGCTAATCAGCTCCCTGCAACCCAGATGATGAAAATGACGAGAAGGCCCGTGGCTACTCCGCACAGAAAGCCTAATTCCGAACAGGAACGCCAGTCCCCGAGGTCTTCCTTCCTTTTCTCAAAGCTGCCTGCTCTTCAGTGGCCCCTCTCCGCAGTGGACCTGCTCCGGGGTCCCCGTGGCTCTGCGTTCACGGGAACCTGCTTACACTGAGCCCAGCGTGGGCACCGCAGTGCGTCGGCGTCTTAGCGACCGCGGGCTGGTCCAGGATGGCTGGCGAAGGATGCGAAGGATGCAGGCGGATGGCCAGGTGCAGGCGAAGAATGCCTCGCTGATTACTGGGAGCGCTCATTAGGGAGGGCGGCCATCTTTCTGCAGCATCCCTTCCACCAGCTACAAAAGCGGAGTTTCCCTACATGAAGGAAGGGGAGGAAAATGCAAAAATGGGTGTGTATGTTTTTTAAAAATATTTGGCTTATTGATTCATGAACCCAAGAAGAAGAAACGATAATTACCTCCGGTTCCAGCCGAACCGAGAGATTCCCACCGCACAGCCTTCTGTGTGGCGGGAACAAAGCTCCCTTCCGAAGCAAATTTCACTCGCAAACATCCCCAAAGAGATAAAGTGCCCGTAAGATGCGGCAGCTCTTCCATCCTTGCCACAGGCCACGTCGGGCAATTAGAATCAGTCTCTCTAAGTGCTGGAGCCGGGTGATGCTAATAGATCACTTTATAATGGGAGCAGTTTTTAAAAGTCGCATTTAATTTTCCATTATTACCATACGGAATGCGGGTGGCGTCCATCCATTCAGTTACAGATTCTTAAGTCCAGAAATGGAGGGGCGGTTTGCTGCCTCCCGAGATATCCATCCTGGTTTTAATTCTCAGAGGCCCGAATTGAAAGTAGACCACACTGCCCCGGCTGGTGTGGGTCAGTGGTTGAGTATCCACCTATGAACCCGGCGGGCACAGTTTGATTCCCCAACAGGGCACAGGCCCGGGTTGTGGGCTCCATCCTCAGGGTGGGGCATGCAGGAGGAGGCAGCCGATCAGTGATTCTCATCATTGATGTTTCTATCTTTCCCTCTCCCTTCCTCTCTGAAATCAATAAAAAAAAATATTAAAAAAAGAAAACTAGACCACATTTCCACCTTCTTCCTAAATGTGTTTATTGTTATTTCCAAACCAAAGGATGATGGCTTCTTTGGTTTCTTAATTATTTTATTTTATTTTTTTAATATATTTTATTGATTTTTCACAGAGAGGAAGGGAGAGAGATAGTTAGAAACATCGATGAGAGAGGAACATCGATCAGCTGCCTCCTGCACATCTCCTACTGGGGATGTGCCCGCAATCCAGGTACATGCCCTTGGCTGGAATCGAACTTGGGACCTTTCAGTCCGCAGGCCGACGCTCTATCCACTGAGCCAAACCGGTTAGGGCTATTTTTTTTTTTAAAATACAGATTGAGCCCAAAGCTCCGTCCAGTGTGTGTGTGTGTGTGTGTGTGTGTGTGTGTGTGGTTTTCTTTAAGAAAACGAAATGAACCATAAAATAAGCCTTTAACAGTAACCTAAGAAATAACACAAAATCATTTACAACACATGGGATTGTTGCGGGATCTGTCAAGATTAGCCGGTTTAGGGAAGCTCTGAGAATATGGAAGCAATTATCATGAAATTCATGACTCATTAGCAAACATCCCGGATTGTGTTTCTCATTTCTGGGTCAGTGTGACTAGGAAATAGAGACTCCGAGCTGAGATGTTCCATTGGTTTCGACGCTGGGTTATATAGACAGTTGCATCTTAAGAGAATACACAGCAAAGCCTCCCCCATTTGGAACTTCATTTCTCAGACGTCGGCAATTTGGTCCTTAAGAGAAGTTGGAAACGAAACAGCCCCGGGAGCGTATGGGGAGGAAGCGATGACGGAAGGGCTGTGTTATAAACGCAAGTAAAATTGCCCGGTCAGGACGCACACCGGCGCTGGCGGTGGGATTTCACATGCGCGCTGCTTGGTATGCAGAATGGCCGGTGGACTCAAGTACCCAATACAGCGTGTAATGGGTAGCAGATGTCTCACAGAGAGAAAAATATTTTATGGCAGTAAATGTGACATGGACTCTTAAAGGGTTCGCCTCTGCGAAGCCACTTCCTGGGTTCACTTCGCTTCGTATTCTCAGATAGATCGCGTCCAGAAATTACATTCGTCATTTCAAAAGGAAACGTGTTTAACTTTGCCTCCGAGTTCTAGGATGCATACGTAAGGAGAAAGGATCTGAAAGAGATCATTTGGGGAGTCGTTCGTTTACAAAAGCACTCTGCTCAGCAATGCAAAAAAAAAAAGTATATTAAGGCCCTGGCTGGTTTGGCTCAGTGGATAGAGCATCGGCCTGTGGACTGAACGGTCCCAGGTTTGATTCCAGTCAAGGCCACGTGCCACGTGCCCCAGTTGTGGGCTCAATCCCCAGTAGGGGATGTGCAGGAGGCAGCCGATCCATGATTCTCTCTCATCATTGATGTTTCTCTCTCTCCCTCTCCCTTCCTCTCTGAAATAAAAATATTTTTTTTAAATGGTGAGAATGATGAGGGCTATGAAGTGAGCAAAAGCAGAGGACTTATGATGATGATATTACTAACGATGGGCAAAATCTATTGACCCCTTACTTATATGACAGATTATGTGCTGGGAACGTTAGGTTCATATCACTTAACCATATTGTGGTATCAATCTTACAAATGAGACATAAGGTGTTGAGGTAATTTGCCAGAATCACACAGCTAACAGTGTCAGGGCAGCATTTGAACTCGGAGCTATTTAACCCCAGAGCGTAAGCAGCACATTCACCCATGAACCCTTGCACATCCACAGTGGTCCCTGTGCAGTCACCAAAATTGTAATCAAAGAGAAGATACGATGAGACAGAAATAAATGTCTGAAGCCCTGGCCAGTTTGGCTCAGTGGATAGAGCGTCTGCCTCCAGACTGAAGGGTCCTGGGTTCTGTTCCACTCAAGGTCACATGCCCAGGTTGCAAGCTTGATCCCCAGTAGGTGGTGTGCAGGATGCAGCCGATCAATGATTCCCATCATTGATGTTTCTCTCTCTGTCTTTCCCTTTCTCCCTGAAATCAATTATATAGAAACTAGAGGCCTGATGTGCGAAATTCATGCAAGAGTAGGCCTTCCTTCCCCCCGCTGCTGGCACCGGCTTCCCTCTGGCACCCAGGACCTGGGCTTCCCTCACAGCTCTGGCTTCGTCCGGAAGGACTTCTGGTCTAATTAGCATATTACGCTTTTATTATTATAGATGGTTGTAGAAGGCAGGAGACAATGGCCATAAGAAATAAAATGAAATGAAAACAGACACTTCAAGTGAGGAGTGGACAGGGAAGGGCTGGGAGAGATCATTGGACTGAAAAAATGTCAGTGGCAAAGCAAATAAATGAGGAAGGAGAGTAGAAGTAATTCTTTTCACGCACAGAAAGGATCGAGTGACGGTCAGGGCAGATAAGGAGATGGAGAGAATTTAGGACTATGGAAGAATGTCGTGGAAAGAAAGGATGGTTGATGGGACCAAGGTAGGTCAGGGGAAACGCAACAGGTGACAGGAAAATAAGATAATGATACAGCCTGGCCACGTGGCTCAGTGGCTGAGCATTGACCTATGAACCAGGAGGTCATGGTTGGATTCCCGGCCAAGGGCACATGCCTGGGTTGCGGGCTCCATCCTAGTAGGAGGCGTGCAGGAGGCAGCCAATCCATGATTCTCTCTCATCATTGATGTTTCTGTCTCTCTCCCTCTCCCTTCTTCTCTGAAATCAATTAAAATATATTATAAAAAAGAGAGAGAGAGAGACCTTAGGCCTGGCCGGCGTGGATCAGTGGTTAGAGCATCGGCCTGTGCATGTTAGTTGGATTCCCCGTCAAGGGCAGGTTTGATCCCCGGCCCAGAGGGGGCACACTTGTGTTGGGAGGCAACCAATCAATGTGTCTCTATCACATCGATGTTTCTCTCCCTCCTACCCTCCCCCCCCCCCCCGCCTCCATCTCCCTTCCACTCTCTAAAAATCAATGGGGAAAAAATATCCTTGGGTGAGGATTAACCAAAACAGAGAGAGAGAGAGAGAGAGAGAGGCCTTGGCTGAGGGCTGCTCGGACACAGTGGCCTGGAGCCCGCCCGGCTCACCTTGCTCAGAGAGGAAGTGACCCGGGTCACTGAACAACGGATCAAGCTTGGAGGCTGAGGACCAGGCAAAAACCAGACCAGAAACTGTCCCATCCACGTGGAGGGGAGACGTCCCATCTGTGCCGACCCCGGAAGCCGCCTTGACAAGCCCCGGTGGGTGCGCACGGACCACACGCTCCCAGAGCCTTAGAGACGCGGCCCCAGGAATGGCAGGCACGTTGCCGAGAGCAGCGCCCGGCAGCCGAGTAACATCATCTCAGGTCAAGGAGAAGCCTCGCAGCCCAAAATAGCCGCCCTGCCCAGTTGCCGCAGGCTCTAAAATTACCCCGTGGGGACTGGTTCCCGCGCGCACCTCGTTTTCATTGGGGGCCGATCCGGGGTGGGGGACCCAGGAAATGCCTCCAGATGGACACGCAAAAGGCCTGCCAGCTTCTGGGAAGGAGGGGCTGTTGCCAGGGGAGGAACTGGGCACCAAGGGGCAGCTTCTCCTGTTTCACATTTCCCCCGAGGAGCCTCCCTGGCAGCGACTGGGTAGCACCGAGGCCCGAGCCACTCGCCAGTAAATGTGAACCAGGCGTGCAAACAGCTCTGGCCGTGTCTTCCTTGAAATGCCTTCCTAAGACATTGCGATGCAGAGCTGCACACTTCAGATTGTCTGCACAGGGCGGGTTGGGGGGCGGGGGGGAGAAGGAAATTAAGGGGCAATTAGAAAAAAGTGACAAGAGGAAGCGTGAGGAAGCAGGACCTGCCTGTCGCGCGTGGGACCCGCGTATTCCAGCCAGTGTCCGCTGTGGGGACGGTTCCCGCAGACATGCAGGCAAGGCCGCTGTCTCTATAGGGCAGTGATGGCGAACCTATGACACGCGTGTCAGAGGTGACACGCGAACTCATTTTTTGGGTTGATTTTTCTTTGTTAAATGGCATTTAAATATATCAAATAAATACCAAAAATATAAGTCTTTGTTTTACTGTGGTTGCAAAGATCAAAAAATTTCTATGTGACACGGCACCAGAGTTAAGTTAGGGTTTTTCAAAATGCTGGCACGCCGAGCTCAAAAGGTTCGCCATCACTGGCCTAGGGGATGTGAGGCTACCCTGCCCCAGAGGGTCAGCAGTAAACAGGAGAAAAGCAAGTGATCACACTGGAAACAGGCCTTTGGTCCACTGTGTTTTGTTTGTTTGTTTGATTTTTAGAGAGAGAGGAAGAGAGAGGGAAAGACAGAGAGAAACATCAATGTGAGAGAAACACATGGATTGGTTGCCTCCTGCACAAGCCCTGACCAGGGCCCGGATGTGCAACTGAGGTACGTGCCCTTGACTGGAATGGAACCCAGGACCCTTTGGTCCGCAGGCCGATGCGCTATCCACTGAGCCAAACCGGCTAGGGCGAGTCCACTGTTTTAACTGGCAATGGTTCCTTCCGTTCCCATTTTTAAAATCCTTAAGAAACGTACCAAAATGTCACGCAGGCCCACCCCGCTGCTGAAGCCACCTCGGGGGCCGAGAGCGAGGTCCCACGATGCTGCTGATGTGTTTAAACCAGTGATTCTCAACCTTCTGGCCCTTTAAATACAGTTCCTCATGTTGTGACCCAACCATAAAATTATTTTCGTGGCTACTTCATAACTGTAATGTTGCTACTGTTATGAATCGTCATGTAAATATCTGATATGCAGGATGGTCTTAGGCGACCCCTGTGAAAGGGTCATTCGACCTCCAAAGGGGTCGCGACCCACAGGTTGAGAACCGCTGGTGGTTTAGACAGGGGCAGGGATCCAATAGGGAGCAGAGAGAATAAGGAAGCAGAACAGAAAGGGCGAGACATGCAGATCTAGTGGATTCTGAGAACTGGCTCCCATAAAAATGACCGTTTCTCCACCATTTGGCAGTTTCTGAAGATCTGCCAGGTAACTTTACCTCCAACCCTCGACCCTGTGAAGGAAGGAAGTTGCCCTCCCCTCTCTACGAGTGAGCGAACTTGGACGAGAGATTAGGTGACTTGCCCAAGGTCAGACAGCTGGGGATGTGGGCAGGTCTGGAAACCGAGTCTAATTAACTAAATCCCCTGGTTGTTGTTTTTTTTCAATTCTGAACAGCATTCGGAGCTACAGAACCCAGAGGCTCCAGAAATGTTATTCCTGGGTCTTTGGGTAACTCACAAAGCGATTTCTGCAATGACGATTTTCCTTCTCAGCCTCCATTCATTCATTCACTCAGCAAAGAATGATGAAGTCTTGCCTACTGCCGGGCGTGGTTCTGGAAGCCGGGGGTCACCTTCACGGCGATGTCACATCGATACCGCCTGGGTGGCCAGTCCCACTGTCCCCTTCCCAGAAAGCCTGCATCCATTTCTAATTTTCCAATAGGCCTTAAGACAGAGGTTCTCAACCTGTGGGTCGCGACCCCTTTGGCAGTCGAACGACCCTTTCACAGGGGTCGCCTAAGACCATCCTGCATATCAGATATTTACATGACGATTCATAACAGTAGCAACATTACAGTGATGAAGTAGCAAAGAAAATGTTATAGTTGGGTCACAACATGAGGAACTGTATTTAAAGGGCCAGAAGGTTGAGAACCACTGCCTTAAGAGCATCTGAAGCCATGTAGTTTATATCTGTATTCACTATTTTACTGCTTGTCTTCTCTCTTGAAAATTAGTTCCTTCAGCCTGGCCAGCGTGGCTCAGTGGTTGAGCGTCGACCTATGAACCAGGAGGTCACGGTTCGATTCCCAGGCAGGGCACATGCCCAGGTTGTGAGCTTGATCCCCAGTGTGGGGCGTGCAGGCGGCAGCCAATCGGTGATTCTCTCTCATCATTGATGTTTCTGTCTCTTTCCCTCACTTTCCTCTCTGAAATCAATAAAAATATTTTTTTTAAAAGAAAAGAAAATTAGTTCCTTCAGAACAAAACTGTCTCTCCAATGCATAGAACAGTTCCTGCACACAGTAGGTGTTCAGTAACTATTTGTCTCAAGGAGAGCCTTTTTCCCGTCCTACTATGTGTTTACACCAATCGTCTGACTTAAGGAAGGGTGCATGCCCAATAGAAAATACGCAGCCCTAGCCGGTTTTGGCTCAGTGGATAGAGTGTTGGCCTGCGGACTGAAGGGTCCCGGGTTCGATTCTGGTCAAGGGCACATGCCTAGGTTGCAGCTCAATCCCCAGTTGGGGGCGTGCAGGAGGCAGCTGGTCAATGATTCTCTCTCATCATTGATGTTTCTCTCTCCCTCTCCCTTTTTCTTCCTCTCTGAAATCAATAAAAAATACATTTTTTTAAAAAGAAAAAGAAAATGCACAAAGGAGATCGGGTTTTGATCATGGCAAAGAAAGTGCTCAGACGAATTAAAGCGCCATTTGCAGTGCCCATGCCCTGCGCCTCTTACTGCCCGAACAGGGGCCATCTGGTGATGTTAAAAGGTAACAAATTGAAAACGAATAAGAGCGAATGGTTCTCTAAAACAGCGTATAATCTACCTGTGGAATTCGCTGCCGCGGGATATTATTGAGGCAAATAGAGCAGCAAGATTCAAGAGCGGATTAGACATGTATGTGAATAGGAATAATGTTGGCAGGCCCACTCACTGGGTTAAAGAGTTACCAGGCATGTCCCCCATCCTGGGCTCCGGGGCATAACTGTTCAGCAGCCAGGGCGAGGAAGGAATTTCTCCTGCCATAAAGCATTGCAGATCCTGGCCAGATGCGTGGTGGCTATTTCTTTCTTTCTCTGTGTGTGTGTGTGTGTGTGTGTGTGTGTGTGTGTTTTGTGTGCGCTCATTGGTAACATAGGCAGAGACCACTGCCCAAGGAACATTCCTGTGTGGATGGGCTTGAACATGGCATTTCTGTCTTCTTGTTGCACAATCCTCAATTGGTAGGGAATCATGCAAAGCCTTTTGGGATTCGTGCCTAAAAAGACTGTAAATATCACAAAGCAGAAATAGTCAAAATAGCGTGCTTCTTGCTGATCATGGAAATATTTCACTCCCGGCCTGTGTGGCTCAGTGATTGAGCATCAACCTATGAACTGGGAGGTCATGATTGGATTCCCGGTCAGGGCACATGCCCGGGCTGCGGGCTCCATCCCCAGTGTGGGGCGTGCAGGAGGCAGCCGATCCATGATTCTCTCTCATCATGGATATTTCTATCTCTCTCTCCCTCTCTTTTCCTCTCTGAAATCAATAAAAATATTATTTTTAAAGAACATTCTGTAAAAGGTAGAGCAAAAGGGAAATTTAAGTCACAACCTCAAGCCAGCAGTGTATCCGAAAGATTTCAAAGATCCCTGAATAAAAGTAAATAGATATCCCAGAAAATGTTGTACAGATGTTAATAGATGTGTTTTTATTTTCTGGAGAGACAGAGATGAGAGAGAGAGAGAGAGAGAGAGAGAGAGAGAGAGAGAGAATAGATGCCATTAATATTTTCAAATACGTCTCACACACACAAAAATAGCTAAGAACCACTAGTCTGGGGCCCAGTCCACGGGAAAAGTCTCAACTCATTCAGAACAATGTGCTCCCCATATGCGTGTAAGATTCGCTTCCTTATATTGACGGCATCATATGAATGAGACCCTCTCCATGTAAGATCATGCACATAGCATCACATTCCCACCCCGAGAACAGAACTTACAACATATGAGTGTTGCTTCAAATAGCTAACCTGTCATTCCATTAGCTGGCCTTCGACACGCCTTTTCAAGCCGGGCGACTTTCTCTCGCTGAGCTTTCCTACTTACTCTTCCCTGGGATGATCGTAAAGTAGAACTTGGCAGATTTTCCTTGGTGCGTGCGGAGTTGGTTTTGGTTAGGGTTTTGGTGGTGGCGGTTAATGTTTGATTTTTACTTCAAGTGAACCACGTAGCCAGAGGAATTACAAGTTAAGCGTGTCAGCTCCGTAGTCCATCAGGATTGGGTCAAAGTTCAAAGGAGCAGGGTAATCTCTTTGTGACTCTCTTTCCTCATCTGTAAAATGGGGATAGAATAAATCTGGCTTACTCTGGTGAGCAGATTAAAGGAAACAGTGAGTATGAAGTATTTGACCCACTAGCAATCACAGATTAAGTAGATAATACGTTACCTATTTGTAACCACATATTTGTAACCATTAGGAATATATATATATATATATATATATATATATATATATAATATATAGTATATATATATTACATGTAATATATATATACTATATATTATATATATATATATATATATCCCATTTCCATATTATTACATCGTGCACATAGCAATCAACATCAGGAAACTGTTTTGTAGTTCCATTTCCCATCTTGTTAGGTTCCTATTTAGTTTCTAGTTACTGTAAACAATAGCTCAATGAACATCTTTGTGCATCATTTTTGGTCCCGAGAATGGGTGCCCAGGAGTACAACTGGTTGGTCCCGGGTTGTAAAAAGTGTTCAGGCTCTTTATACACACTGCCGGAAATGGTATTGCCAGCATACCCTGCCCCAGCCATGGGAGTTTCAGTTTCACCGTGCATGGGTGAACAATGGAAATTGCTATCTACCAGGAATGAAAAGGGGAGAAAAAAATAACAGAAATAGCAAGTAAGCTTTTGTGTTTCCAGATCTCGAAAAAAGAAATTGTGTGAATGGTGCAAATGTCTATTCCTTTAACATCAGCCAGTTTCCTTCCAAACGATTATTGTCCTCAACTTCGAAACGCAGTCCTCAGTCACATCGTGTGGTTCCCTGGCGAGGGAAGCCACTGGGGGGGAGTGGTGGATGCCTCCTGGTTTCCTGGCAGATGGCCAGCGATCCCGGGAAGGCCGGCGACCCAGCTGCCCGCCCCCCGCATGGGGACAGTGCACGCAGGCCATTCCCAGAGGAGATGGGCCCGTGAAGCTAATACATAAATATTTTCTTGCCAGGTGAGATCATTAGAATGACACGGCCCACCTCTGACCACAGAACATAGACGGTGTAACCCAATGCGGCCGAGCCCTGAGCTCTGAGAGGGCTAATCCCAGGACGAGCAGTTGGTTGGGCAGCTTTGCCAGAGACCCGAATAATACCTGGTTTTGTGGGAAGAAAACAAAAAAAGGAAAGAAAAGAAAGAGAACACCTTGGCCTTTGGTTGTGAATTCACTGCAAGTGAAAGGCGAGGGACTGACGAGGCTGCATGGACATTTTCTCACTGGAGACCGCGTAGGGGCTTTTCCCCACCCTTCCCACACAATGTCCTTCTGCCCCTTCTTTCTCTTGTTTTCTTTTTTTTTGGTTATTGTTGTTATTGTTACTGTTGTTGCTGTTGTTGTTAATTCTCTCCCGAGGATATTTTTCTATTGATTTTTTTAGAGGAGTGGAAGGGGTGGGGAGAGACGGAGAGAGAGAAACATCGATGTGAGAGAGACACATTGATGTGAAGAGACACATCAATTGGTTGACTTCCCCAGGCTCCCCAGCCAGGGATGGGGATGGAGCCTGCAACCTGGACATGTGCCCTTGACCAGAATTGAACCCAGGACCCTTCAGGGGTTTGGCTCTATCCACTGAGCCAAACCGGCCAGAGCTGATCCCTTCTTTCTCTTGACACAGTTCTGAGGAGCCCCCACACATTTGACATCTGTGTGGCCATGTTCTAATAAGACACCTGATCTCCCTCCTCATCCGCTTCGAAGTCTCCGGTGAGAAATCTCGTGTAAGTTGCTGTCACTTCTGAACCTAGTTCAGCTCCTCTCCCAGCTCAGTTACAATGGAGTCCTCCCGGAAAAGGCACAAACCGTGGTTGCGCTCTTTCTACATTTGCGGGTGGCGTGGCATCATTGGCTGAAGTCCAGATTCTAGTGCTGCCTGAGCAGGCGGAGACGATTAATCACTCCTCCCATGACGTCTGGTCCTGGCGCTGTGGCTCTCTGCACATCTGGGTAAGCAGCACACCTGGATGCAGATGGGATGACTCAGCTTCCCATCACTTGCTAGCTGTGTGACCTTCTGCAAGCAATCGACCTCTCTGAGCCTCGCAGTTTCCTTTGTTAAAGGGAGATTGTAGCACCCGCCTTGTAGACTTCCTCTGAGGAAAGGGCTGGGGAGGTTTTGGTGTCCTCATACGGGCACACACACGCGCGTGTAAATACTTGAGTTACTGAACATCAGCTCCATCGTTATAAAGCAGGTGATTTCTGAAAAGTCAGTCAAGAAGTAAGCCCGGCCAGCGTGGCTCAGTGGTTGAGCATCGAGCTGTGAACGAGGAGCTCAAGGTTCGATTCCCGGTCAGGGCACATGCCCGGGTTGCCAGCTCGATCCCCAGTAGAGGGGCGTGCAGGAGGCAGCCAATCCATGACTCTCTCATCATTGATGTTTGTCTCTCTCCCTCTCCCTTCCCCTCTGAAATCAATAAAAAATATATTAAAATGAGAAAGAAAGGAGAGAAACATATTTCCCTCTCCAACCAGAAAAAGCAATTAAATGCCCAATATGGACTGTTCCTGGGAGTGGATGTGTTTAATGGGTGAAAGGCTTGACCATTAGAGACCTCTGATCTGCCATTCCTAAGAAGGGCCCAGGGAATATATTTTTAAATTGAGTGGAAGATAAAATGCAAGAACCAGTGTATCCATTCAGAAACCACTTTTTTGTCCATTTTCAGGAGCCTCCCGATTGCGTCATGCCTCTTAAGGGGCCCAGTCTGCTTAACAGCACTTATTGAAACCCTCCCTGTGCACAGCATTGATTTATGATCGGACTGATTAAAGCAATGGGGTCTGAAGCAATAATGATTTCAATTATAGAACTCTCACCAGTGCGCATTATTCTGACGTGTTCCCCATTCTGTATTCACTGCATAAGGGGGTGTGGGTAGGTGATGTCACTTTCAAAAGGCTCCGGACACAGTTACTATTAGAAAGGAAGTACAGGCAGGACTGATGCACCCTTTTTGATGGAGTCAGTGTATTGTGTGTGTGTGTGTGTGTGTGTGTGTGTTTTTGTTTTTTTATATTTTTATTGATTTCAGGGGGAAATAGAAACATGAATGATGAGAATCACTGATCAGCTGCTTCCTGCACACCCCACACTGGGGATCGAGCCCGCAACCCGGGCTTGTGCCCTGACCCGGAATCGAGTCATGACCTCCCGGTTCATAGATCGATGCTCAACATGAGCCACGCTGGATGCGCCCAAAACTCACTTTTTATTAACAAACTATCTTTATTCCATTTCATAAACACTTAATGGAAATCTATTATATGTTGAGTACCAGGTGCCAGGCATTGCGAAGGCAAAATAACAGTATTCATCATCCAGCATCAGGGAACTGACGATCAAGCGTTTCTATACATGAGTTATGAAGAATTTCAGGCAGAAGAAAATAAGGAGAAACACACCCTAATAATGGGGCTCAACCTACCACATTGAGTTATATTCTTCAGGCAAATGACTTCGTCCCTATGCCCCACTCTGACACCCTGTTGTAATTTGAGGACCACTCCCATGGATACGTATGGTCATATAAGGTACATTATTACCATTAAAACTCCCACAACAGGCCGGCATGGCTCAGTGGTTGAGCGTCAGCCTATGAACCAGAAGGTCCCTGGTTCGATTCAGGTCAGGTCACACGTCTGGGTTGCAGGCTTGATCCCCAGTGTGGGACGTGCCAGAGGCAGCTGATCAATGATTCTCTCTCATCATGGATGTTTCTATCTCTCTCCCTATCCTTTCCTCTCCAAAATTAATAAAAATTTATTTAAAAAAAAAAAAAGACTCCCAGCAGCAACTGGCTAATGGTCCCTGGGACTGAAATTAGCCACCTGTGCAACTCAGCACAGTGACTGGCAGGTCCTGCACAGCACAGCACATGCCCATGCCTTTGACATAGCGCAAACCCCACGAACTGGCGTGACAGGCCAAGGTCGACAGACACTCAAGTTCATATTCGTACCTTTACCAACTAGTAGAACGTTCAAGCTCACCATAGATATATTTCAAATAATAGCTACTGTGAATAGACATTTTCCGTGACCTTGTAAATCAATAGTGTTCAATAACCTGAACTGAAACTATAAATGGTAAGGGGGCCCATTAAAGAAGAAATCAGTTAGATCCTCTATTTTTTTTAATGTGGTATTCCAGAAAGCTGCCTCTGGACATAACTACAGAAAATTAACACAATAAGTAAAGCATTCGGGACACATATTAACTGACGACACTAATAAAAACCAAATGGGCCTGGATTCTGCTCCTCTGGGACAGGGGGCAGATCAAATAAACAGCAGACGAGGAATGGGGAGTCCAGGATAATTGATTTGAAGCTATAATAACACGGAAACCTCCCACCAACTAAAAACAAAAAAAAATATTTAAAAAAATCCAGATTTGTATCTTCACTTCCGGAAAGACAGAAAAAAAAAAACACAAAACTCTATTTGCTTCCGGAAAGACAGAAGAAAACAGCTTTGTCACGGCCTAAGTGTGAGACCAATAAGGGTGTTTTTCAGGCTAACAGATTGGAAACACGAGGGCGCGCTGAGAAGGAAGTCTTTAAATGCCCGGCTGATGACTACAGCGACTCTTTTATTGTAACACCAACATGAGGAGTCTTTCCAGCCCCCCTCCCCTGAGGAAGACAGAGCCATGGTCCCTCAGGATGTGAGCCAGTGATGCTTGGCATTCACGGCCAAGGCCACGCCTGACAGAGGAGGAAGCAGGGGGAGGCGGGGCAGAGGCAGGGGGAGTGGGGGTCCTTTAGAAGTGCACCCCATTGGATCAATCCTACAGTTCTTGCCTTAGCCGGTGTGGCTCAGTGGATAGAGCATCAGCCCGAGGACTGAAGGCTTCCGGGTTCGATTCCGGTCAAGGGCACATACCACATTGCAGGTTCCCCTGCCCTGATCGGGGCACGTGCAGGAGGCAGCCAATCAATATGTTTCTCTCACATCAATGTTCCTCTCTGCCTCTCTCTCTCTCCTCCACTCTCCCTAAAAATCAGTGGGAAAATATCCTCGGGTGAGGATTCACCGGAAAAAAAAAATTCTTGAGCATGTTTGGGGTTAACTCTCCATAGAAAGTTACAGGAGAAAAAGCTGTGTTCTTTCCATGTAGTTACCTACAATGCGGCCCCTGTTCCTGCCCTCACACCCAGCCAGGCGCCCGCAGGTCCTCTTAGCACACCCGCTAGGTGCCGCCTGTCCTACCAAACGCCTGACACTGACTCGCAAGCTCACATCGTGCTTGCAAGGCTGGTGGCAACCCTCCGTGTAGAGATGAGGACACGAAGCTCGGACGATACAGAGATGTGTCCCTGCTCCCACCTGATGAGGTCTGGCCCACCGCAAGGCCCCTCACCCTTCCCCCTTCCCGTAGGTCACCTGGCACGAAGGCTGACTGCGCCCTGATTCTCTCCTCAATCTGTTCACATATTGTTCTAACCCAGGGGTCCTCAAACTACGGCCCACGGGCCACATGCAAATACAAATATTGTGTTTGTTCCCCTTTTGTTTTTTTTACTTCAAAATAAGATATGTGCAGTGTGCATAGGAATTTGTTCATAGTTTTTTTTTAAACTATAGTCCGGCCCTCCAACGGTCTGAGGGACAGTGAACTGGCCCCCCCTGTTTAAAATGTTTGAGGATCCCTGTAACCAGTCCAGCCCATGGAGCCGATCTTGCCTGCGCGGCATAGTCAAAATCAAACAGGTTATTTTTGCTTTGGGCTGGCAAAAAGTCAGCCGATTCATGGGAAGTGATCATTTCTATGTGAGAAAATAGTTTGGCATTTTGTTAAAATGCAAATATATTAAAAAAAACCGGAGTTTTAAGTTGGCAGAATAGAGCCTTGCAGTTGCATCTGAGCTACAAATCAAACCACTGTGCTTCAGATCTGTAATGTGCTGGTCTGAGCAGGGGAAGTGGGCCTTTCTATAGTACAGCAGACGGGTTTCAACTAGACAACTAGACAAGAAGCGTCCGTGGGCACGTGACGGGTTTTCTGTCTAGAGATAGGGCACTCATAGTAAAAGGGTCAGATTTGTTAATACTGGGCAGAAGGGCTGTGCCCCCCGGGAGATAAACAGGAGCCCAGTGACCAGAAGATTCAGGGAGGGTGATTAAAATCTGAGGCCAAAACCACATTCTAAACGCCAGAATTTTTCAGGCCCTGGCTGGGTAGCCCATGGGTTAGAGCATTGTCTCAATACGCCAAGGTTTCAGGTTTGATCGCCGGTCAGGGCACATACAGGGATCAATCATTAAATGCATCCATAAGTGAAACAACAAATCGATGTGTGTGACTCTCTCAAATCGATTAAAAATAATTTTTTTTAAAGAATAAACCTTTGAAAAATAACCAAAACTTCTCAGAAACACATTGTAATCATGCCATGATACTTGGTAGTGAAATATTGGAGGCATTCTGAGGAAAGAATATTTTTAAACAATTTGCAAGTTCTAATCTTTTGCTGTAAGATGGGGGGAAATGAAGAAATTATATAATTTGGAGGAAGGGGACAAATGTATCATCTGCAGGTGACCATATTTACTTAGATGGCTAGAATCAACAGGCAAACTCTTTGAATAAGAAACCAGTAAAGTGGCAAATAGAAAATAAAAATGCCTAAGTGAGTGCCTCTCCTCAGCAAACACTTATAAAATTTAATAGAGAAACTCTGTTCACAATAGCAGTGAATAAATTTAAGACGATATTGAGAATTTGAGACTCTACTCCATGGGGAAACGACAACTGCACAGAAGTTTATATGGAAAGAGAAATGAAAAGGCATGCTTTATTTCTACATGAGAAAACTCAATGTTAAAAGACCTCAAATTCCCACATATTCATGTATAAATTGTATTCTCTTATATTTTGGATTTGATGAGTTCTTCTGGATTAACAAATAGGGAGTACAATCCAGAAAGTTCATTGTACTGAGGAAGAATTTGCATTACTAGATACAAAAGCATCTTCTTAAATTATAACAAAAAGAGAGGGTTTTGGCCAAAGAAGTGATGAGACCCAAAAGATGTTGAAATAAAATTTAAATACAAGGAAATGGGCCCAATGGCATACACTATTTAGGTCAGTAAGAAAAAGAGATTTTAGAAAAGAGATTCTTATTTAACAAAGACTAGAATAAATTTCAAATAATTAAGAAATTTAAATTTTTAAAACAAAACAAAACAAAGAGCCACGCCCGACTGGCTTGACTCAGTGATTGAGCGTCAACTTATGAACCAGGAGGTCACAGTTCGATTCCCGGTCAGGGCACAAGCCCGGGTTACGGGCTCGACCCCCAGTGTGGGGCGTGCAGGAGGCAGCCAGTCAATGATTTTCTCTCATCGTGGATGTTTCTGTCTCTCCCTCTGAACTCAATAAAAATATATTTTTAAAATGTGTATATATATATGTATTTTTTTCTCTTCTGTGTTTTAAATCCTAGGTGGTGAGAGTGTGGAAACATACAGAAGGCTGCCCGCAGAGAATGCTACCAGAGAGATTGAGACCAAAGTGAAACCCAGGCCACGGGCCTTCTCAACCTCGTGAGTCGATGCCTTCTCCTTATTCTGGCTTTTTATTTTATTTCATTTTTAGTGTTTACTTTTGGGGGGAAGGCTGTTCTCGAAAACTTTGCAGCTCCCAGCACCATTTTCTCTCCGCCCCTCCTGTGAGTGACAGAGCAAAGTGTCCCAACAATACCGAATGCATTTCGTGTCAGGGGCCTGTGGGTCAGCAGGGTTATTAATAAACATCGCCTCTTGTTCTAATTTCGGTCCCGTCTCCTCCTGCCCTGCTTTCTCTTTCGCACCTCGTGCTGCCTGACCCCTTTCCCCGTCTTTCTGATACAAAAATGCAACCTTCCTTCCAAGCCCACGGCTGGCGCGTTTCCCGTGGCGCTGCTCTCGTGTTGTTGTGGGTGCTGTGGAGCTTTCATGGGGCATTTAAACGTGGGTGAGATGCTCAGTGTCCTAAATCGATTCGATGCAGGCTGATATGATACTGGGATCTGACGTGTGCCGGAGGGTGGAGGGAATAAGTAAAATGGAGACAAAATGTGGATGAGCGTGGGGGGCAGGGGGTGGGGGGGTATCCCGTGTTTTTTTTTAAAGAATTTCTGTTCAAATAGATTCATGGACCACAAAATGAGCCAAATTTGAGAGGCAACTGCGATCAGCCCTCGTAAAAGGAAGCAAGGTTGGGCAGCGGAGGCAGCTTTGAATTTTATTATTTTCTTTTAGGTTTTCATAAAACAAAGAGAATTTAAAGAGTTGATCACGTACGTTTGGATGTGTATACCAATTTTGTTACCCGATTTAGAGCTTGACTTACATCCTAAACTTCTATTTAGAGTAAGTCTTGTTTTTTTGTTTTGTTTTGTTTTTGCTGATGGTATCACACAAGTAGAAGTGGCCGGCCCTGGCCAGTTTGGCTCAGTGGATAGAGCGTCAGCCATCGGACTGAAGAGTCACAGGCTCTGTTCCAGTCAAGGGCATGTACCTCGGTTGCAGGCTCAATTTCCAGCTCTGATCAGGGCGCATGAGGGAGGCAACCAATGGATGTGTCTCTCTCACATCGATGTCTCTCTCTCTCTCTCTCTCTCTCTGTCTCTCCCTCTCTCTTCCACTCTCTCTAAAAAAAATCAATGGAAAAATATCCTCGGGTGAGGATTGAAAGAAAAAAAAGAAGTGGCCACATTGTCACCGGTACCAAATTCTTACACACACACACACACACACACACACACACACACACGCTCCTTAAAGCCCTGAACTTTATACAGATCCTGTCCAATGTTTTTTCACTTTGACATTTTCCAACTGCAGTTTCAAATCGGAGATAACTGTGAACTGAGAAAAGTCAACTCCTACACGCGCGCGTGCGCACACACACACACACACACATTTGCATGTGCTTTTCCCTGATTGTTTAAACTTCAGTTCTTCCTGTCTTCTAATAAACACAAAACTGCATCCCCTACCTGAGAGCGCTCAGGAAGTTTCAAGTACCAAAAAGCAGCTTTAAAAAAAAAAATATGGGAAAATAGGCAACAGGAAATGCGTGGTTCTTGGTTGAATTAATCATACTTTTCAGATTCACCTGTTGTGCTCTTTCCCACTCGCAAACGCATTTTCTTTTTTTTTTTAATATATTTTATTGATTTTTTACAGAGAGGAAGGGAGAGAGATAGAGAGTTAGAAACATCGATGAGAGAGAAACCTCGATCAGCTGCCTCCTGCACATCTCCTCCTTGGGATGTGCCCGCAACCCAGGTACATGCCCTTGACCGGAATCGAACCTGGGACCTTTCAGTCCGCAGGCCGACGCTCTATCCACTGAGCCAAACCGGTTTTGGCAACGCATTATTTCTGTAATGGGACCCAGCCCACCTTTCTTAGCACAAGGGGAAGTCACCTCGAGTGATGTCATCTTTGAACACAGGGTTCATTCTAGTCTGAGCTACAGCCCTGTATTGAAGAAATAGGAAAAAATAAAGAAATGACAAGGAATTTAATTTATTCAGAAGAAAGAGAGTTTCCTATATCTGAATTCATTATCCTGAAACATAATCGTTTTCTAGCATGAACAGAAATTACGCCTGGCTTTTGGTCTTCCCCAAACTAAGAAAGAAAAGCAATGTGACTTGGAATGAATTATGCATTTGACTTGTTGAAACGGTCACCCCTTCCCGGCACAGAGAGGCAGGGATCCTAAACGCAGCTGAAACCTCCACTGCAACCAGCCGTCCATCCGCCTTGGCGAGTGTCTGATTCCGTTCCTTGCTCACTCTTTTTTTTCCTCCTTTTCGAACAGCTCATTATTACCTTTCCATAACAACCATCAAGGGGTGGCTGTACTTTTAAATGTGTTCTGTGGGTCTATGGCAGGGGTGGGCAAACTTTTTGACTCGAGGGCCACAATGGGTTCTTAAACTGGACCAGAGGGCCGGAACAAAAGCATGGATGGAGTGTTTGTGTGAACTAATATAAATTCAAAGTAAACATCATTGCATAAAAGGGTACGGTCTTTTTTCTTTTTTAGTTTTATTCATTTCAAACGGGCCGGATCCGGCCCACGGGCCGTAGTTCGCCCACGGCTGGTCTAGGGCCATTTGTCATTCATGGGAGAATATGTAATTAAGTCCCTTTTTTTAAGGCAGCGGTTCTCAACCTGTGGGTCACGACCCCTTTGGGGGTCGAACGACCCTTTCACAGGGGTCGCCTAAATACACCCTGCATATCAGATATTTACATGACGATTCATAACAGTAGCAACATCACAGTTATGAAGTAGCAACAAAAATAATTTTATGGGGGTCACCACAACATGAGGAGCTGTATTAGAGGGTCACGGCATTAGGAGGGTTGAGAACCACTGCTTTAAGGGCGGTATTTTTGCTTCTGTACATAGGCTTACAAGAGTGTGGACATACGAGGTTGTAGTGGGAAAGAAGACTGGAAGGAGAAGGAGGAAGAGGAGGAGGAGGAGGAAGCTTTAATTGAGTGCCTACTGTGTACCACATGGGATGACTTCTGCATCATTTATTCATAGAGCCTTTCTGCTACGCTCCGTGTCTCGCACATCTTTACTGATGGTGTTTGTATAGCATCGCAGTGAAGAAGATGTTGTGAGCCTTAGCCGGTGTGGCTCAGTGGATAGAGCATCGGTCTGCGGACTGGAGAGGCCCAGGTTTGATTCTGGTCCAGGGCACTTACCTCGGTTGCAGGCTCCTCCCTGGCCCCGGCCCTGGTCAGGGATTGTGCAGGAGGCAACCAATCGATGTGTTTCTTGCACATCAATGTTTCTGTCTGTCTTTCCCTCTCTCTTCCAGTCTCTGTAAAAATCAATGGAAAAATATCCTCGGGTGAGGCTTAAAAAAAGATGTTAACCTCGGGGTACAGTGGGAAAATAGGGGGCTTAGAGATGGTAGGTAACATGCCTAAGACACACATTTAGAGCCAGGATTCGAACCCAGGCTCTGCCCTGCAAACTACAGCGAATCGGATGATCTCAAATAGACCTGATTTTTTTTTTTTTTTTATAATGGTGAGGGCTCAAAGTAGAGATGAAATCTGGAGTTTGCTGCAGGCTGGGCCTGCGGTCAGTGATACCTGCTCACCTCCAAGGTCTGATCTGGGGATGCCTGAGAGGCCAGAGAAGACCCAGAGAATCATATTAGATACCGTGGTGGAAAGCATGAAGAAAGGACTGATACGCATACTGTCCTATTGGCATGACAGTACCACGTTATATAGTATAATGGCCATGACACCCAGAGGTACAGAATAGACTAGTGACTTTGAAAAGCGTGGCGTCTTTGTGCCCTTCTTTCGTGCATTTTATTTGTTTGTTTGTTTGTTTATTTTTACTGATTTCAGAGAGGAATGGAGAGGGAGAGAGAGAAACATCGATGATGACAGAGAATCATCAATCGGCTGCCTCCTGCATGCTCTACACTGGGGATCGAGCCTGCAACCTGGGCATGTGCCCTGACCGGGAATCAAACCTCGACCTCCTGGTTCACAGGTCGATGGTCAACCACTGAGCCGCACCGGCCGGGCTTTCGTGCATTTTTAAATACTCTAAAGAGGCTCATTGGGTCCAAGATATCCCTTTAAGTGTTGCTACATAAATGTCTGCCGGTCACCGAGGGAGGCGTCTCCCTCACACTGAATGCAAACGCGGTTTGATGCCTGTAGCAGCCCGCCTCTCTCATGCCCGTCTTTCCGAGTTGCTTCCTGGCCACCTCC
Organism: Myotis nattereri; assembly: GCF_964212035.1. NCBI lineage: Eukaryota > Metazoa > Chordata > Mammalia > Chiroptera > Vespertilionidae > Myotis > Myotis nattereri. The sequence continues at coordinate 12,518,934 of NC_138097.1, read as the reverse complement.
TGGGATCAGCGGGTTGCAGGACGAGGACAGCGTGGAGAGCGTCAGTTCCTGTTCTTCCTGCTCCAGGGGCAGGATTTCTTCTGAAAACGGGCGGCTTTTTTATTCGCGCGCAGCCTTTTGCACACACGGCCAGGTCTCCATGTGTCGCTGCGCCGCTGTGGGGTGGCTGGGAGCTGTGTGTCTGAGCTGGGGCAGCCCTCGGCCCGCTGAGTGTGATAGCATATCTTCCTCGGGAGATGATGGATATGATACGGGCGATGCGGAATGGAGAGGGCAGGCTGTGGACAAATTCCAAATGACTCGCGACACCCCTTTAGGACGGCCGCTGTCAAGGTATTAGCCCTTTCCACACTCAGCACTCAGCGATCACATTACCCATCCCTCCCTCCTCTCCCCCTCCTCACACATCTCCAGTGGGTGATCGCCTCAGGGGGAGCTAGTGAACACACCCAAAAAGAAACCACTGACCGAAACCGGTTTGGCTCAGTGGATAGAGCGTCGGCCTGCGGGCTGAGGGGTCCCGGGTTCGATTCCGGTCAAGGGCATGTACCTTGGTTGTGGGCACATCCCCAGTGGGGAGTGTGCAGGAGGCAGCTGGTCGATGTTTCTCTCTCATAGATGTTTCTAGCTCTCTATCTCTCTCCCTTCCTCTCTGTAAAAAGTCAAAATATATTTAAAAAAAAAAAAAAAAGAAAAGAAACCACTGGTGAGTTTGCTTCTTTGCGCTCGCCTGTGTTAACACAGGAGGAGAATAGCAAACGTGTTTACATTAGCATGGAAGCCCGGCCGGTGTGGCTCAGTGGTTGAGCATTGACCCAGGAACCAAGAGGGCACCAGTTTGGTTCCCAGGCAGGGCGCATGCCCAGGTTGTGGACTCAGTCCCTGGTAGGGGGCATGCAGGAGGCAGCTGCTCGATTTTTTTTCTCTCTCATCAATGTTTCTCTCCCTCTCCCTCTCCCTTCCTTTCTCTCTAAAAATCGATGAAAACTGTGCCTAGAATATCTTTGGGGCTAATATATTGGGTATATGAGTGGATGAGTTTCCATAGTCTTCCAGACACTGTCTTTAGGGATCTTGTCTTGCTTTATTTTCTTTGTATAATAACTGGTGCCTGATATGTGCCTGCCACTAGTCTAAATGTTTCACTATATTAACTCATTTAACCATCAAAACAACCATAGATGCTACAGTTGCATTATTATGCCCATTTTACAGATGTGGAAACTGAGACACAGACAAACCAACATGCTCAAGGCCACACACCTGTTATATTGGCAGGACCAGGATTTAACCCAGTTCCAGAGACCCTACAGTTAACCACTGCTTATGAGCTAATTGGAGAAAGAAACCCATAACAATTTCCCACATAATCACTAGTGACATCAAAGACCCTAAAACCCCAGAAAGCCTTGGCTTCTGTGATATTTAGATCAATGATTGGGCAAAACTGTAAAAGACACACTAGTCAATTTGTTTAAAAAAAAAAAATGAGACACAGACTCTAAAAGCTACCAGAAAGCCAAGACAAAATGCAATTTAATGGGGATAAACATGAGACATTCTTCAATGCAGTAAACCCCCTTGTGGGAGACCTGGGTGACTGAGATCTGACTCCCCCGTGTGGGGCTCCTCCCTGTCCCCATCGTCTAAAGCCAGTCACGCCCTAACTGGTTTGGCTCAGTGGATAGGGTGTCGGCCTGCGGACTGAAGGGTCCCAGGTTCGATTCCGGTCAAGGGCATGTACCTGGGTTGCGGGCACATCCCCAGTAGGAGATGTGCAGGAGGCAGCTGATCGATGTTTCTAACTCTCTATCCCTCTCCTTCTCTGTAAAAAATAAAATATATATTTAAAAATAAAAAATAATAATAATAAAGCTAGTCATGAGGCCTGGTGGACAGTCCTGGTCACTCTGAGTGTTTTATTTGTCCCTGATCATTTCTTTAAGAGACTCTGGCAGCCTGGCCGGGGTGGCTCAGTGGTTGAGGGTCGACTTGTGAACCAGGAGGTCACTGGTTCAATTCCTGGTCAGGGCACCTGCCCAGGGTGCAGACTCGATCCCCAGTGTGGGGTGTACAGGAGGCAGCTGATCAATGTTTCTCTCTCATCATTGATGTTTCTCTCTCTCTCTCCCCCTCTCCCTTCCTCTCTGAAATCAATAAAAATATATTAGAGAGAGAGAGAGAGAGAGAGAGAGAGAGAGAGAGACTCTGGCAAACCCAGGCAACCCAGGAAAGCAAAACCGCTGTGTCCCCATCATATGGGGAGCTGGGGGGTTTAGCCAGTGAAACAAACGCGGGCGCTTGAGGGCTGGGGAGAAGGAAAGTTGTTGAGTGTGTGTGAAAGTCTGTCATGCGCTAAAGGAAAGAGGTGCCGACGTATTGCTTCTGAGGACAGAATCCAACCCAGGAGAGAGAAGCTCCAGACAGATTTCTGCTTTCATCGAAGGAACCAAACTGCCTAAAAGAAAAGCTCCCAAGAGTGATAACCTTAGGGACCCTGAGCCCTGACCCGTCCCTCTCTCTGGGCGGCTGGCCCTGGCCCACCTGGCGGTCTTCACCCAGACCAGTGGTCGGCAAACTGCGGCTCGCGAGCCACATGCGGCTCTTTGGCCCCTTGAGTGCGGCTCTTCCACAAAATACCACATGCGGGTGCGCGCGTACAGTGCGATTGAAACTTTGTGGCCCATGCACAGAAGTCAGTATTTTGTGGAAGAGCCACACTCAAGGGGCCAAAGAGCCGCATGTGGCTCGCGAGCCGCAGTTTGCCAACCACGGACCCAGACCTTCCTATATGGATGTCGCCTGCCTTGAAGTTACACCTCCTGAAAATTTCTGCCGCGGAGTCTGCCTAGCCAGCTGCCCATCCCAGACCTCTGGGGGAAGTTGGCTGTCTTGTTCTTTAAGATCCTTCAATGGGAAGTTGCCATGACTTCTTTTTTTCTAAATATATTTTTACTGATTTCAGAGAGGAAGGGGGAGGGAGGGAGAGAGAGAAACATCAATGATGAGAGAGAATCATTGTCAGCTGCCTCCTGCACGCCCCTCACTGGGGATCGAACCCGCAACCCGGGCATGTCCCCTGACCGGGAATGGAACCATGACCTCCTGGTTCATAGGTCGTCGCTCAACCACTGCGCCACACCAGCCGGGCCCAAGACTTCTTGATTCTATTCCAGAGCCTTGAATTCCAGAATGTTTTCAAAACCGGTTGTCCCTGTTTCGTAGCTGAAGAAATATCAGAGGGCTGAGTAAGGGCAGAATTAAAGGGAGATACGATCTCCCCTCTCACACCTGGATTCCTTCTTCCCTCTATAGCACCAGCCTTCGCACTGCTACAGAGCGACTCAGTCCTAACCTTATTCTAGAAAATTGGTCTGCTCCCCAGTGGCCCCGGTATCATTTAGCTGAGAGCTTACTATCATCTCTAAGTTAATTTGTGAGTTAATTGTAAGTGTCAGGAGGCTCCGACGCTACAGAAAATGTCCATTATGGAGATAAACCCAGGTTGGAGAATTCCAGAATTGAGCGGGGTTGGGTTTCTGATCGGTTTCTATCAGGAAAATATGTTGCGTGGGAAGGGCCTGGAACAATATCAAATATGAGTGTCCTCCGAGGGCAGCCCTCCACTAAGTGGACACTGGATTCTTGGATAAAAATACTTTCCAAGATTCCATCACCCGCCACCCTCAGAGCCTCAATCACGGTTTCATCTAAATGACCTCCGACCTGTAGAACAGTACACAGAGGCACTCGCTCCCGGCCTGTGCTGCGAGTTTTCCAACTCGCTGATGTGGACGTGGTGGGGAGGGTGGCTCGACGAATCTCTGAACACGTAGGCCCCGCAGCCCATGGGGAGATAAGGCTAGTCTTCCCCGCAGGGCGGCGTCGGGCAGACCAGTCCCATAGCTTCCCCTTGCTGTCTGACCTCTGTGGTTCCTCTCCCCCACCCCCCCTCCCCCACCCCCGCCAAGGCCAAGCCCTGAACAGCAGGATTCTGTTCAGAGATTTAAGATGAATATTTTCCCAAAGTACTCACCTGGGAGCGATCCGCGTTGCACCAAGTGGGGACTGGTCCTTCTTTGTAAAAGGAAACCTCATCTGAAGCCCAAATGATCCAAACCCCTAGCAGCCTCCAAGTTTGGGCCACATGATGGGGCTGGGGTATGTTTGCCCACTTGGCTGTATTGGCCGCGATCTAGGTCTCACCACTCTCAGCAGCATAGCTTCTCCGATACTAACTCCATTCTGTCATTTTTTTAAATATATATTTTATTGATTTCAGAGCAGAAGGGAGAGGGAGAGAGGGACAGAAACATCAAAGATGAGAGAGAACCATGGATCGGCTGCCTCCCTCACGCCCCACACTGGGGACCGAGCCCGCAACCTGGGCATGTGCCCCGATCAGGAATCGAACCGTCATCTCCTGGTTCATAGGTCGATCAATGCTCAACCACTGAGCCACACCAGACGGGCTATCATTTTTACTGATTAACCCACTGCCTACTGAAAAACGGGGTACTATCGGAGTGCAAGGTACTTAAGCAAAAGATGCCAGAAAGCCTTTATTTTGTAACTTCTTTCGCCAAAAATCATTTTCCAGGAGAGGCAGACGGCAAAACCACATCCTGACACATCAGACACAATTAGACTCTCCCTGGGTGAGAAATCCAGGCTCCCAGGGCAGGGATCTGTGTGGTGGGCGTCTTCCTTGGGAGAGAAGATTCAACTCCCCACTCATTGCAATTTCAGGGCAAATAGCAACGGGCTTTTCCTACCTGCTTTTCTCCACGCGCAGACACACGGGTCAAAAGAGGAGTCGGCGTGCGGCTGAAATGTCTGTAATTTACAGTCTCCAGCATGTGGGCCAGGGCCGAACGGCTCTTGGCTACACATTGTAAACAGAACATTGTTGCCTCTTAATCTGGGTAATTGGTCCCAAATGCTGTTGCCACTCTTCAGATCGGATGCTTTACATACTTTGAAAGAACCTGGAACTTCTCTCCTCTGGCAGGGAGAAGTCGGGGGCATAAGTCTGTTTTCATCAACACCGAGACTCCTGTGAACAGCCAGGCAATTTCACTGGGGGGCCTGCTTGGAAGAGGGGGTGTTTACCCGTCTATCGGTGGCTCCCCCATCTGTGGGATGTTTCTTTGACATGGCCAGCTTCTTCAAGAGCCGGGGGGACCGAGCCACCTCCTACGGGATGTCAGCCAGGTTGCAGAAGCGGGGCTTTGCCTCATCCCAGTGTAATGTGTTCTTATCGCTACGTTCCTTGAGGGTAACGCAGCCTAATGAAATCTGGCTGAAAACCAGTTGTTCGGTGACCTCGTCTTCAGGGCAAAGCCATGGGGATGTTGTGAGAGAAAAGACAGGGTGGTATTCTGGGAGGGGTCCAGGCTGAGGGAGGACCCTGGGCCCGTAACAATCTCCCTGAGCCTCACTTTTCATATCTGCAAAGTGGACATAACACATCCCTTGCAAACTCATCATGAGGATGAAATGAGAAAGTGACTATACAGGTTATGAGGACCCTGGCTGGTTTGGCTCAGTGGATAGAGCATTGGGCTGCAGATCTAGGGGTCCCGGGTTCGATTCTAGTCAAGGGCATATACCTTGGTTGCTGGCTCCTCCCTGGCCTGGGCCCTGCTTGGGGCTCGTGCAGGAGGCAGCCAATCGATGTGTTTCCCTCACATCGATGTTTCTCTCTTTCCCTCTCTCCCTAAAAGTCAATGGAAAAATATCCTTGGGCGAGGATTAACAATAAATAAACAATAACAAGATAAAGGTTACGAGGGTATTACACATACTATTCTGATGGAAGCATTTTTGAAACCCTATTCCTGAAGCCTGTTTTCCTGCTTGGACTACACAGGTCAGGGCACACATTTCTGCTCCTGGGGGAGTGCCGGTTTGCGCCCTGGCGTTCCAGGAAAACATACCCTTGCTCATGGGTCCTGCAAGGCCAGGACCAAGTCCGAGTTCCCGTCATTTGCTCTTCTCTTAGACCTCCTCCTCACGTCTCCCCGCTCTCCCTGGTGGCACTGTCAGGCCTTCGTTGCCCTCCTGAATACTTCTAGGATGGCCTTGAGCTCTGCCTTAGCCACCCCTCCTCTGAGGTCCACCTCGCTCGCTCCTTTGACCTTTCCTCCCAAGGCACACTCCCGCCTGTCATTCCTGTCCTTTTTCTCTTTGAATTCCACTCGGTTTATCTCTGCCCCTGCTGCCCTGTGTGGCCTGCATAGGTGGCATTCCAAGGGGAGACGGGCAGAGGCTTCTGGGAGATTCAGGACGCCAGCTCCCTCCTTCTGGGTAGGAAGGTGAGGCAGGAATGAGCATTCTCTCCCTCGGCTTCTCCCATCACAGTTACTGCTCGCTGTTTCCAGAGTTTAAACAAAAAAATTGGGAAACGTCTGCCTCATTCCGAGTGTGTAGCGGTGTGTTCCCGGGATAACACCGTGACCGCGTTCGACAGAGATTCCAGAACAAGCCATCCCGGGGCTCAGCTCCCTTAACGAGCAGGGTAGCCTTGGACCAGTTACGTCACTTCCCGGGCTAGTGCTCTTCAGCCGCAGAATGGAAATAGCAGTGTTTGCTGCCACTGCTTTTATTTCGTTAAATGTATTTTTATTGATCTCAGAGAGGAAGGGAGAGGGAGAGAGAGAGAAACATCAATGAGGAGAGAGAATCATGGATCGGCTGCCTCCTGCACGCCCCATACTGGGGATCGAGCCCACAACTCGGGCATGTGGCCTGACCTGGAATGGAACCATGACCTCCTGGTTCATAGGTCGGTGCTCCACCACTGAGCCACACCAGCCGGACTGCCTGCTACTGTTACAGTCAAATTAATTGAATTAAGACAGAGTTTAAAACAGTAAGCACTCAAGAAATATTCATCAATATTTATCTAGGTTCTCCTTGATTAAAAAAACAACAAGCATACATATGCCCCAGCCAGATACTCAGCTGGTGGGAGCATCATCCTGACACACCAAGGTTGTGGGTTTCATCCCTGGGTCAGGACACATACAGGAATCAACCAATGACTCTCTCCCTCTCCCTTTTTCTCGCTCTAAAAAAATCAATTTAAAAAATAATTTTAAAAAATGTTTAAAAAGAACCAACCAGCCGTGACTGGTTTGGCTCAGTGGATAGAGCATCGGTCTGTGGACTGAAGGGTCTCAGGTTTGATTCCAGTCAAGGGCACATGCCCGGGGTTGTGGGCTCAATCCCCAGTAGGAGGCATGCAGGAGGCAGCCGATCCATGATTCTCTCTCATCATGGATGTTTCTATCTCTCCCTCTCCCTTCTTCTCTGAAATCAATAAAAATATATATTTTTAAAAAAACAGTGAATGCATAAATAAGTGGAATAACAAATGGATGTTTTTGTCTCTCTCTGTCTCTCTCTCTTCAGTCACACACACACATGCATGTACACACATACATGCACACACAAACACACAAAACCCTTATGTATCCTTAACTGTCAGTGTCCTCACTGGGCTCTCATATGCGGTCACCTTTCCACATACGTCATTGGAAATTTGCTTCATACACTGTCCTTCCCACACTTCAGAGTGTTACAGGAGGTATGAACTCAAATAGGCAAAAACAGCCATTTCAAACACATCTTGTAGTTCTCTCCTCCCAGCCCCTCATCTATCCATCATTAGCTATAGTGGGATGAAAGCTTTCTTATTTATGAACCCCAAACACAACTGTAGTTTACCCTAAACGGAGCGAGTCTGGGTCCGGTTTGGGGAAACCTGGTTTGAATTTTCGTTCAACCTCCTTCGACTCCTAAGCACCCAACGAGGATTTATCGTTTCAGGCGGGTACCAAGCGAAATTTGCTAAGTTCATCTGAGTTTTCCTTTGGGTTTGTCATTGCAATGAACTCGAATTGCATGCAGCCTTAATCCTTATATTTATGGGTTTTCTGCCATTTTCACCTCAGTGGATAAAAAAAAATTTTATTAAAAATTGAGACTTGCTGGTTAGTATTTGAGCACATTGAAATACTCCAGAATGTATACATTTCTGTCTCGAGAGTAAATTAGGGAAATATACTCCTGGTAACATGTGCTTTAATGAGTCAAGCTATTTTTGCAACTTATCACCTTTATTTCATACCCTGTATATTAGACAGGAAATTCCAAATGATCGTTAACAGAAAGGATTTCTTTCTGCCAACACGGAAAGATCTACAGTGCCTCCTCTTTTCATCCTGGCTCAGTTAAACTGTGACTTTAAAAATCAAATTTGTAATATTTAAGCTGTCTCCATTTTTGCGTTGCATCCCCCAGAAGTCAGGCTCCCAGACTTTAAGCTAGCTAATTTTCTCAAATTATATGCTAGAGGTTGGGGAGATTTCAGGCTGCATCTTGTACGTCCAAATGATAGGTTCACAGTTTGTGATTGACGATCTTGTTCATATAAGTGATGTATGCCCATTAGATCAGCGGGCCTTCTGGGATGAGAAGATGAGGCCAAAGTGAGCTTCGAGAAATTTCTAACGCCTCCGCTTGCGGAAATATAGGCAACATGCTTCCAGTTTAATTATAAGACAAATAATCTTTTAAATAACTTAATATGGAGATTAATATATCAGTGAGCTCTACAAAGATTTCTTGCCTAAAAGGACATTTTTCCTTCCAACAGTTAAGTGAAAGCTTTGTAGTTCTATTACTTTGAATATTTACTTTTTAAATATAACTAAACAAAGTTATTCTGGGATGATTTTTATTCTTAAGAAATATGCACTGAGTAAAATTCCCCCAAACAGTCCTGATAGCGTTTGATAAATTGACTTCATTTATATTAGTTAAAAAAATTAAAATCTGAAAACACACAAAAGTCGGGAGGTTTTTTTCCCCTTCTTCTCATCTGTAGTCCCCAGACGAATGCTCACAAAAATAAACTTTACAACATCTTGGAGCATCTCAAAGAACCCGGTCAAGGTTTGTCTTGGCCGGAAAAGAAAGCAGTTTTGCTATTCAAAAAGTTGGCCTCCCTCTCTCAGTCCCCACAAGGGCAAAGCCAGCTAATCTTAGATGGCGATTCTAATTAATTCTGTAATCCAAGTTAGTCCTGCATCATGTTTTAAAATATGATCAAACAGTAGGGACCGAGGGAAAAAAAAAAAAGAGGCCGTTTCAAACATACCTCAAAATAGAAAAACTGAACATTTTTTAAGGGGACTTTTCTGTGTCTAAATTAGAGGTTGCAAAGATGTCTTCATGTAACAACAACAAAAAAGTCCAGTGAATGTCAGCTTTCCGTGGGTAAGTAAGTATTCCAGGTGTCATCGTAGACAGCAGAGCAGCTAGCTACGGCTCTAACACACACACAGCCAGCAACCCACCCTCGCACACGCATGCGCACACACGAACATACCCCACGAAACCTGCCCAGGCCCTGCCTGGGCTGCTTCTGACGGGCATATTGTGAGCCCTGGCGAGAATTGTAATCTACACGGTTTGAAAATAGGGGCCTTTTAAATATGCTGCCTACAATTTGTGATGGTCATCGCGAAAATGCCGCTCCATTATCCTTCTCCATTCGGAATGAATGAAGCTACTTAATTTCAGGCCATACTTGGTGAGGTCAGCACGGAAGGGGGGGGGGGTGAGGGGGGGGCGGGGGGGGGGTGCCCGCTAGACATCGCTAATCTCTTTCAGCTGAGAGTGATGAATTAAAGATGAAGCCTGCTTTTGCAGGCCTAATTTAGAATGTATATCAAAAAAAAAAAAAAAAAACCTACAGCAAATAATACTCCAGCCGACAACAAAGGAAAACTTGCTCTCTCGGGCTCCCCGGGCTGTGCGGGTTTGCAAGACATTTTCTGGCCTCTCCGGCAATCCATCCAGCTGTGATCGGGGGAGCCCTATCAGGGAAATCGAGCCCTCTCTCGCACACGGCCATGTGGACAAAAAGTGGTATTAAAGGGAAGAAAGAAAAAGCGAAAACAAAAGACAACAATCGGATTGGATCCCTTGTGTATTAAAATTCCACGGACACATTAGCTTCTTCTTCTTCTTCTTCTTTTTTTTTTCTTCTTTTTTCCCCCCTCCCAGGACTGACAAAAATCCCAAATTAGCAATACCTATATTCGAGCAGCGACCACCCAGCTCCCCGCGGGGGCATTTCAAAGCAACACGCTAAATGAGGCGGCCCGTTGTTTTTAAAGCAGATACCCTAATGAGGCTGATTAGGTTGTGCCATGTGTCTGTTTTGAAAGCCAATAGAGATTGACCAGGTAGATAATGCGATAGCTTTTATGAAGCCAAGAAAGAGATTGTAAGACCGCATGTGCCTCCCGGCCACGGTGTTGTGATGAAAGTCAATGCTAAACCAACTTCCCCAGTTGTGAAAGGGGAGGGACTCCCTGATGTCAATTCTACAGAGAAGAAGGAATTAGTCATAATTTCTCAAAGAGAACCACTCCAGCCCGGCCTGCGTGGCTCCGTGGTTGAGTGTCGACCTATGAACCAGGAGGTCACGGTTCGAGTCCCCGTCAGGGCACAGGCCTGGGTTGCGGGCTCATCCCCAGTGTGGGGTGTGCAGGAGGCAGCCGATCAGTGATTCTCTCTCATCATTGATGTTTCTATTTCTCTCCCTCTCCCTCTCCCTTCCTCTCTGAAATCAATAAAAATATATTGAACATAAAAAAATAAAAAAGATAACCCCCTCAGGACAGCAGAAAAGGTGGCTTACCCCCAAGACTGGAGAAGTCACCCTGCAAAAATGATTTCCCTCCCAAGAGAAGCCTGGCATGGTAACGTGCACCATCCCCGATGGGCAGCCACCACGGAGCCCGACTCTGTATCCCAGTAGCCCTCATTAGAAAAAAAGCTGCTTCGAATTAGGTCCAATCTACACGCTGAATCAATCTTTCATCCCTTTGATTGCTTCTGAAAATATTTATATTTCTTAATAATGCACATTTTGTCTCGCAACTTCTGATTAAACCCAGACAGGGGTTCCCATCGCCGGCGGTGGATGTGGGAGGGTGACGTAGAACGGTAAAAGGAAGATTTAAAAAAAAAAACCCGATTTTTTTTTCCCCATTGGGGAGCCATTAGGCAGTCCAGATCTCGCATTTGGGGCTGTGGAGTGTCCAGGGAGGGTGGTAATAAATATAGATCGGACTATCGGAGTGGCCTCGTGGAGATGAGGGAATATTCTTATTCTTGTGCGATTCTTCATTGCGGTTTTGACTCTCTGGTTAGCTTACTCGATTTTATGAAAAATGATGGTGGGAGAGATGTAGGAAGATTTCATATTACAACCAACAATAACACATACAAGGCAAAACTAGAGCAATAGCTATAATCTGGACATGACATAGTGTGGGGGGATGTTTGGGGGAGTGGGGTGGGTTCTTGGTTTGGGGGCCAAGAGAAAGAGGGTGTAGTTTAGGGGTGGGCAAACTTTTTGACTCAAGGGCCACAATGGGTTCTTAAACTGGACCGGAGGGCCGGAACAAAAGCATGGATGGAGTGTTTGTGTGAACTAATATAAATTCAAAGTAAACATCATTACATAAAAGGGTACGGTCTTTTTTTTTTTAGTTTTATTTTAGTTTTATTCATTTCAAACGGGCCGGATCCGGCCTGCGGGCCGTAGTTTGCCCATGGCTGGCTAGTTTCACCTTTGTCACCAAAGAGCTGGGGGATTGACATTCCGTCAGTCACCTGATCTCTCCAGGCCTCAGATTTTTCCTCTTGCCTTTTTTTTTAAATATATTTTTATTGATTTCAGAGAAAAGGGGAGAGGGAGAGAGGGACAGAAACATCGATGAAGAGACAGAATCATTGATCGGCTGCCTCCTGCACACCCCACAATGGGGATCGAGCCCATCACCCAGGCATGTGCCCTAACGGGGAATTGACCCGTGACCTCCTGGTTCATAGGTCAACATTCAACCACTGAGCCACACTGGCTGGGCTCCTCTTGCTTTTTACCTGGGAAATAAGTAAGGCAAACTAATTTGGTGAGTTTTCAAGGCTCTGGTTTCTCTTAAGAACTGCCACGGGCTGAAATACTCCGTGGGCTCTGGAGGCCGAGGGGAAGCCAGCGGAGCCCCTATCCCATGTCCCCTGGCCAGTCTGTGAGACAGAAACCACCCCTTCTCCACATGCCCCCACATCCTCAGGGGTGGCGTGGCCTCTCTGGGCCACTGCCTCCTCTTAGAACAGTGGTTCTCAACCTCGGCTGCACATTAGAATCGCCTGGGAATCTTTTTAAAATCCTAATTCCTGGGCCACATCCTCCAGAAATTCTGTTTCTTTGTTACTCATGTTGTGGCCCCCACCCCATAACAAAGAAACAGAATTTCTGGAGGATGAGGCCCAGGAATCAGGATTTTAAAAAGATTCCCAGGCGATTCTAATGTGCAGCCAAGGTGGAGAATCACTGTCTTAGAAGGAAGCACCCCAAAGCAACAGTTGCCTTTGGCACACCACCCCATTTTACAGATCAGGCAAATAAAGGCCAGAGAGGCCGAGCCCAGACTTGGGAGCCAGTAAAACTACAGTTTAAACCCAGGCCTCCCAAACCGAGCTCTATTGTGCTGTGACACACTGGCCCAGATTTTTAAAGAAAGGAACCTGGGAGACCTAGGCCCAGATTTTTAAATTCCAAAAATAAGTGGGATTTCTTGTGACCACTCAGTGCAATTGGAAACGGGGCATCGGATGGGCAGTGGCTCCGAATTCAGACTTCCTGTATTTGAATAACGTGTCCGCAACTTGGCGGCAACGTCACCTTCAGGCAAGTCCCTAAACTCCATGAGTATTGTTTTTTTTTATCTTAAATAATGGAAGTAATAACAGTATCCTCCTTGGAGAGTTGTATAGAGATTAAATAAAGTAACATGTTTACCATAGTTCTGATATATAGTAAATGTTAGTTGCTGTTAATATCACCATCATCTCCTTCATTTACATAATTACTGGAGTAGGAAGACCCTGAGCTCAGCCAGCGTGGCTCAGTGGTTGAGCATCGACCTAGGAACCAGGAGGTCACGGTTCGATTCCCGATCAGAGCACATGCCTGGGTTGTGGGCTCGATCCCCAGTGTCAGCGTGCAGAAGGCAGCCAATCAATGTTTCTCTCTCATCATTGATGTTTCTCTCCCTCTCCCTTCCTCTCTGACATCAATTAAAAAAGTTTTTAAAGAAAGGAACCTGGGAGACCTAGGTACAAATTCTGACTGTGTTCCTGTTACCCCCATGGCCTTGGATAATTCTCTGAGCCTCAAAATGGGCATTCAGAATATCTGCATGTACAGGAATTTAGTAAAAATCGCATGCATCAGGCATGGGCAATGGCTTTTTAAACCCTATGAAAATACAGGGTTGGTGGTTTATTACAAGATTATTCTTCCTACATTGAAAGGTCTATGAGTGCTTAGAAGAGATGTTACCACTCATCTGTTTCTGAAACAAACCACCTTCAAAATGAGATACACCCAACACCGTTCAGTCAGAAAAGAAAACAAGCATGTTCTTGGTTGTCGTCATTCCTTTCATCCTGTTCTACTGTTCTCTACCTGAACTTGCCGTTCTCTCATAGTTGTATTTTACGAGAGAATTCGATGACAACTGGGTCAAGGGGCAGGGTTCAGAACGGGAAGATGCAGCCCCCTCTCCTCTCTGCCTTCCAGGAAAAGAGAGAAATATCTCAGAGGAAAGAAAACACATTTTATGAAACATTAAATGGTGGCTTCCAAGTGGCTAAAATGCTGTCAGACTTTGCTGTTTACCAGCTGTCCCTGGTACGAACTTAAAAACATATTCGTTATTGCCAGTGGTTGGGCGTCGACCTAGGAACCAGGAGGTCACGGTTCCAATTCCAATCAAGGGCACATGCCTGGGTTGTGGGCTCAATCCCCAGTGTGGGGCCTGCAGGAGGCAGCCGATCCATGATTCTCTCTCATCACTGATGTTTCTCTCTCTCTCCCTCGCCCTTCCTCTCTGAAATCAAGAAAAATATAATTTAAAAAACATGTTCATTATTGAGATGTCATTTTGTTTAAGCTACAGAAGCATCGGGGTGAGGAATTGTTTTCGGAGCGGGATTATTAAAGAGTTTGGGGCCCAAAGGTGTGTGTCTATTTTAAAAAGAAATTTTCTGATTGCAGATAACTCCTCAATTTGATTTAGCGTCGAACGATAGTGATGGGGTTGATAAGGGAGCATTCATCGGTAATTCATCTTGCGCCGGTAGAAATTCACAGCAAAGCATGCTTTCCCAACAGTGACAAGCCCTATTAATCTTCCCGAGACACATTTCAATAGGTGTCCCCATCTGTGGCCGACATCTAAACACTCTGGCATCACCGGCGACTCGGGGACACCTTCCTTTCAAGCTGCACCCGCGCGAACGTGATTCTAGATTGTCCTCCATTTTTTAGCCTAATTCTCTCTCCTCCTTCCATTAGCCTCCTTGCCTGGGTTTTCTGCTCCTATGTCACGGCATTTCCAAGAGATCTCTCAGAGCTTCGGGTTCATGGAGATGCTCCCTCTCCCGCAAGGTTAGCCACCAACATCTCGACAAAATAAAATGGCCAGGATTCCAGGGGAGGGTTTAGGGGAAAGGGAGAGGCCGCCACATCCACTTCCTATGCACAATGCAGTTTTTCACCTTCACCTGGGATGCTAATTTCAGCGCAGGGACTGCTGGGAAGAAGAGAGGCATTTCGGAAGAGGGGATGGAGGAAAAGAAACGCCCTGTGTTTCAACATCCAAAGGCCACTGCATCTGGCCGGGCCCTCCAACACAGAAGGAAACAGAGCAACCACTTTAGGGAGAGATGGTGGCACTCAGATGGCCTGGTGGTGCCCGCAGCAGCTCTCTCTGGCTGCCAGGTCAGTCCAGGTGAGAAACGTGGAGCGTGCGCTTTGTTGAGCTATTTTCAACCTCCTCCTTTTGGTCTTGCAAAGAAATAAAATTCACACCGCGTTTTTCTTGGGCACTTTCAGAATCTTACCAAAGACAAAACGCCTTGACACATGCTCATTTTTGGAAAGATTAGGCACAGCTATATAATGAATAATATAATAAATATAATATAGCATAATATAATATAATATGATATAATTTACATATATCACATATATCAAATATAATATAATATAATATAATATAATATAATATAATATAATATAATATATAACCATCCGATTTTTTTAACTTAATTTGACTTTTCTGTCCCTGTGTGATGTGAAATATACATGTTACTAGCACGAGTACGTGTATCCATTTATGTGACCAAGAAAGACATTCTCCAAAACGTCTCCTCATACAAATTATTTTCCCCGATGATCACGGGAGTTTGTCCTAGATCTCAGGAACCTGATTGTCGGCGGCAGGTTTAAATGTACCATATTAATAACTTGTTATCCAAGACAAATTAAGTCCTTATGTGTCAAAAGCACTCGGCACTGGATTATCTACAAGACAAGTATTTATTGAATAAACGTTGAGTCCAATTTCATTTTAATGTGACTGACTGTACGTTCCGGCCTCTTAGGCAGAGATAAAAACACTCAGACCTATGACTGTGTTGCAACATTACACCTAACTTGTCTGGTTCTATTACTGTCTCCTAACTTAGTATATGGAAAGAAGGCATTTTTTTTTCTTTCTTTTTTTTTTCTTTCTTCTTTTGGTCGTGGTTGTTCTGAAGAGCAAGGGGGAGAGATAGAAAACGGGCTGGCATTCAGCCTAAAGAGAAATCATTGAAACAAATTAATCCTATGCCGTTTAAATTGACATGGTAATCCATCATCAGAGAAGGCAAACTCTGAAAGCAATCTAGTCCTTGCCCTGCTCTTCCCCTGGCCCCGGAGGCAGGAAGACAGATAGGAGAGGAAAAAGGGGGGTCATCGTAAAAGTTGGGGACTCCTTGGCAAAGAATCAGAGTGGTTGGCTCAGCTCAGGGGGCCCAGGCCCTGCAAACCTCCTTCGGAGAGGAGAGATGGACTTGCAACAGTTGCTTCCCGAAGTTTCTCTCTAAGAGGCAGCTTCCCTGCTAGGTTGCCTCCTCCTCCTGGCTCCAGGCTGCTCACTGCAGTCGAACCAGGGCCTTTGAAAAGTACATCAATTGGGAAATTCACCAGGAACTTCCCCAGAAACTGACACAGACATTTTCCCACGGTGGCAAGGGGCTTGTGAGGTGGGGTGCAGGATTGGGGCTTGATTTTAGTTTTGTTGTTTTGGTGGGTTTTGGGTGGGGGGAAGCGGGGACCAGATCTGTTTTGGCTTTTCTTCTCCTGTAATCATCTTGTTGGCGGCTCCATGCAAAAGCATGTTGCTGTCATTTTGAAAGTAAAGATTATGTCACATCACTAAAAACTGCGGCGCGTCACCCTGCCCGGTCACTTTCCCGGGTCTTTTATTTTAGACGCTTCTTTCTCAACCCTTCCTTCGCTTCTGAAAGCCTGCAAGTTGTTCAAACTTGCTTAAGAGTCAAAAATTCTATTTAAAACTGAAGCCATCCGTCTTGGTAGATGGTTACGATGAAAAAAGCCTTATTAAGAGCTCCCCTGTGCAAACAGTTTGTGTGTATTTTCAACAGACTGAATCCTAAGGGGTTTTTTTCCTCTTTAACTTATATACAGAATGTTGTTCTTGCTTTTCTTTTTTTTTGGGGGGGGGGGAGTGGAGAATCTCACCTCCTCATTACTGCGTGGACATACAAAATTTAAACACAGAAATGAGTATTACGTTTCCGTTTAATAAGGCATCAAAAAGCTATAAAAGCAGGGCAATTTGAAAATAATTTCTAATCTCAGAAATTTCACCCTGTTAACAATACAGTGTATAGCGACAGAAACCCAGATACCTCAGCGCCAAAGTAAAGAAGGCAGAGAGCATGGATATAAAACTGCCCGATTTCAGTTTATCTAGGATAGAGTTTCTTCCAGTTTATTAAGAAAACTTTATATGTTCCTGTAACTTTCACGTAAACATCACACCTCTTTTCTATAATTAGAATTTTTATTCCCTGGTTTTTTAAAGGGGGCAAATAGTACCTGCATATCAGCTAATGATGCTTTTTTTTTAAGTTTGTAAGCGGAAAAGACAAATGGAAGCCATTTCCAGGCTAAATAGGAAGAGAGTTAAAAACTCTTACATCAAATATTCATCCACAGTCGCCCAGTTGCAATGTTAATAGTTGCTAGGAAAGAAGAAGAGGTTTGGGTGCTGATGGGTGTCTTTGTGTTTAACAGGACCTGGGATATTCAGATAGTAGCTCTTTAACAACTGGCCAGTTACACTCTCTGAACTTTGCCTTTGAATTTGTTTTCAATTCATGAACGGTAGAGACTTCGGCAGAATAGTGGGTCATTTTAAAATCCATTGAATTAACCAAAGTCGTATGAAAAATCAGTGAATAGACAAGTGTAAGTCCTTACCACTCAGAGGATTCTATGGAAAAAAATATCTTTTTAAAGCACCCCCCCCCCCATGTAGATTTCACAACTGCTAGCTAGCTTTTCTCTCATTGCTTGGTAACATGGCAACAAAGGTATATGCCAGGTGAAAATGTGCAACATAACATGGGGAGCCTGTAAGGAAGCTATTACTATACATTCTGCAAAGATATCAGGTGGCCTAATTTTTTTTCACTTCCTCCCCCTGACATGGGAGGTGATGTCGAGAAATAGTTAATGCCAGGAGCCAGGATTCCCTGCCTTCTTTCTGCGTTTTCACTTTTGCTTTCAACTATTTTAAGTGATATCATCTCAATCAATTTCCCTCAGTCAAGCACATCATAATCTCTCCAGTGATGACCATTAAAATATTCAAAATTGCCAGGGACAAAGAGGTAAAAAAAATGCCTTTCTCTATCCTGGATTCAAAATAAAAATTAAAAAAAACAAAAAAACAAACAAAAAAAAAACACGAGTGTCAATTTTATTTAAACGTTACACTTTGTAAACTCTCAAACGGATACTTCCTTTAGTCAAGAAACTGAATATGATATTCAACACCTTCCTCTTCATTTTTCCTCCAAGCCCTTTATTTTAAACTGTATACCTTCAACATTTCAAGCAATTAGCCTTTTAAGAGGAGAGATGCAGTTGGTAATTAAATAATTAGTTCTGTTTCCTAAATGCCTGCAGAATGTTTTTCTGCTCTGTCAGTGTGTCTGTCTTTGTCCATCTCTAATCATACGCTTTATATTGAAACCGGGGCACTGGGAGTCTTCTGAAGACCAATACTATTTCAATTCTTTTTCTCCTGAAATTCACCTTGAGTCTGTGGCTCCTGGGAGTTAAATCAGGTAACTTCCTCTGCTGTGCTGGTTATGTTTTATTTAAGTACCTGGATACAGCTAATCAGCAATATTAATTTATCTGGATATTTGCCTCGCGAACACCTTCACATTTAAAGGACTGGCACCGATACCATTTGATCCAGGCTTTTTCTCACAGACCGAAAATGAACTGTCACTTTAAAGATTTCATCACCAGGCTCTTGAGAAAGAGAAAGCATATAGAATGGGACCATCTTTCCTCACGCTGTCCACTTCCAAATAAGAACGGATGACCACCTGGCTGTGGACGTGTTTAGAACTTTCTCAGCAGGGGCTGCTCCGCAATATAATAGGAAAAGCCTGGCGAGCCCACATCAGACTTGGCTAAATGGCCTTGAGCAAGCCCTTTACGCTATCATCTTTGGCCAGAGCCGCCTCTCTTTATATCCTTCAATTCCCTGAAAAGTCAAATAAACAGAGTAGCATATTGTGGAATTTAAAAATAAATACGCTAGGCAAAAAGATGCTCACCGTTTGTCTAAATGCCCTGGCAGAGCCACCAGCCTGGACACTGACATGCCCCTGCCACCTGGCTTTCTGGGGCTGTGCCCGGCACAATGGCTTGGCCCCCCACTACCTGGCTTCAGCCTGTACCCCCCCCCCCCAGCAGTGAGTCCCAGAGCTCATGCAAAAACTCCTTTCCGCTCTGCCTCCTGCCAGACCTCCCCACGGACACATGAGTGACAGCCCTTCCCTGGAGCTTGAGTGTCTGAACCTTGAACCCAGCGTGGGCCCTCTCACACCCAGACACGCACACCTTCACGCTCATGGCGGAGCGGCTATTCCAACACAACCAGGTTTGAAGTCAAGCAGCATGTACCCCCTGCTTTCATCCAGACTTGTATGGCTACCAGGGGGGCACCGACAAGACTCTCAATGAGCTTAAATGAAGGAAGGTAAACTAGATATGGGGTGCGGGGCCTTTGGGAAACCCCTCCCGCTATGATCTATTGTGTGCATGTTAGCAGTGTAGTTAAGGTGAACCGGGAGCTCGGATACATGGAAGAAAATACTTCGCTACATCGTGTTTTCCTGTTTCCCAAAGTCCATGTCCAGGAAGTGGCCGCCTTCATGGCCCAGACTGTTGTCTTTCTGAATGGAAACCTGCTTCACAGGAAGGGGGTGGCGGGGGGGGGGGGGGGGGGGGGGGGGGGGGGGGAACCAGGGAAGAGCAGAGAGCTCCCAAAGCCTTCACTAGAGTGCATCTCCCTGCCTGCCTGCCTTTTTTCTTTTTCTTTTTTCTTTTTTCCTTTTTTTGCTGCAGCCCTTTGGTCTATTAGTGCAGTTAACCTTCGCTGGTCCAGCCGGAGAAGGGTTAATGGAGACCGGCCCCTCCACCCTCAGGGTCAGCCAGGCGGCTCCAGGCTGGAGCCTCCTGGCCAGGACTCAGATCACCGAGGGTGGACCCGGAGGCCTCAGTCGCCTCACACAGGAGCATGTTGCTCCAATCCGTTGGGATTCATCCATGTTTTTAAGAAAATTCTCCTCTGGGAAACGATTCATTGGCTCTGCAGTCAGAGTTCCTGTTGCACGGAGGAGCCTACACTGAATTCTCCCAGCTGCCAAGGGGGTGGCGGGGAGGAGATGATTGATTGATTAGCAAGCTATCAGTTTCTCCAGGAAAAGCAGATTTTTTTGGGAAAAGTCAGGGGAGGGGAGAGAAAGAAGATGCTCCCCTTTCCTCACTTTGTACCCCTCCTTCCCCCCAAAATCAGTGCCCTCTTGATTCTGCACAGCTGCCTCCAACCTCAAGGCTGGTCCACAGCAGCCAGGGAGACTCCCGCTACCAGAATGGCAAAGCCAGTTGCTGCTTGAGTTTGGGGAACAAACTCCCCCCAAAAGCCTGGCAAACCCTCTGGCTTTTCAGGCGCCCGCACCCAGCCTTGGGGTCCCAGCGTGATGCCACCGCTGGGGGGTGGCTCCATTCCCCTAAGGCTGGATTCCCATCCTGGGGGCGTTGTTGGTGCGTGTCACCCTGTCCCTGCCTTCCTCCTCAGGCCTCCTTCCACCTGCCCAGGAGCCCCGAACCTGGAATCCACTGGAATCCACGGGCCCTGCGCTCCCCAGCCGTCCGCCACCCCGCGGCCGCTCCGGACACTGGGTGGGTGGCAGGGAGAAGCAGCAATTCCGGCTGGGCCGCCGGATCCTCTCCAGAAACATCCAAGGAGCCCAGGGGCCGGGATGTCAGGGAGAAAAGTGCCAGGATGCGGTGGGTCCCGGCCAGGGGGCGTTGTGGGGGGACCGCCCGCGTCCGGGCCCGAGCTCTACTCCAGGAGGCGGCCCCGGGGGCTGCGCGGTGGCGGGACCTGCCCGGGTCCCCGGCCTGCGATCCACCCCCGCAGCCACCTGGCCAAGGCCACTCCCGGCGGGGAGCCTGTGGCTTCCGAGCCCGCGCCCCGTGCAGCCCTCCTCCGGCCGGTGCGGAGGCTCTGCCGCCGGCGTCGCCCGTCGAGGAGGGAAGGACACAGGCCTTCGCCCGGTGGCTCTCCCGCGGTGGTCGGGCCGCCCCCCTCGAGGTGGGCTCCCCCCCCCCCTCCGCCTCGCCAAATCCCTGAAAGCCCGGGCCCCCTTCGTCACCCCGGGGGCTCCTAATCACCCGGTATCGATTTCCCTAACTCTTTTCATTCCGTTGAAGACACATCTTAAAACACTTGGAGTGTGCTCCGGGCTTTATCCACACTAATAAAATGATTTACCCTACTCTCCGCGCGCTCCGTACAGAGGAAAATCGTTCGAGCCGCGGCTATTGGTGTGTGATCAGTAAATATTTAGTGCGGCGACATCCTCCGCTCGGCTCCCGATCGATGCGGGGCCCACCGGGAGGTGCGCATGGCCCGGGCGGGGCCGCGCCGGGCCCACCGCGGGGGCTCCTCCCGCCCTCGCCGCCGGCCGCTGATTTACGGCCTCCGCAGCCAGCCCAGGGGGCGAAAACGCGCCGGGAAAATGGGCTTTTCAACCTTTTTTACTTGTGACATTCAGGCGCCTCCCCAGGCGCTGACTCTCGTCCCTGCTCCCCCTCTAGCCAGGCCCGACCCAGGGCGCCCTGTGCGCCCCGTGCGCCCTCGGTGCAGCCGCGCGCTGCGCCCGCGCCTGGGGACCACCCATCACAGCCCTGCGCCGGCGGGGGAGGCCCAGGCCCCGGCTCCGGGGTCGTCGCCTTTGGGCCAGAAGCACTCAGCCCCCCACCCCCACATACACTTCTGAGCGCGAAGAGAGGGTGGGGAACCCCGAGCCGCCTTCGCTGAACCCGGCGCTACCCTCCTGGATACCTCGTTTCCTGTCCCCGGTCCTTTACCCACTTCTCCCTGGGCCTCGACGCCCTCGGGCGGATGGCTTCGGATGGAAACTTTACTTTCCACGCCGAGAAGCGTCCGTTTCCTTAGAAGCGAAAAAGCGCCTAGTGGGGAGGTGTTGGAAAGGGGCCTCCTACCCTGATCTTGGTTTCCGGGGGCTGCGGCCGCGACAGGGCCAGCCTGCGCCCCTTGGGCCCTCCCTGCCTCCCCCTTCTCATCGCAGGTCTGCCACCAAGCCAGGGCGCGACCCAAAGCGGGGCACAGCACGCACTGGCCACCCCCTACGGGACCCGCCACCCTGGGCCCGATCCAGAGTCCAGGGAGGAGGGTGGGAGCCATACTAACCGCCTGGGCGTCCCCCGCGCTGCCTGGGCCAGAGGCGCGGGCCTGGGCTCCAGCTGTCAGCCACCTGTTAGCGGCCTGCTCCCCTCTCACCTGCGGCCGGGCCCAGGGGGGAAGGTGGGCGACCCTGCTGGGCCCATGCACCCCTCCCCGTCGCCGCGCCCTCTCCTTTGTCTCGCACGCGATTTTCTAAACCGCCTTATCTGCAGACTATATCTTTATACTAATGCATACTTAATTGGCCCGTCTTGACTGTCCATATAAAACAATTTAATTAGGGCGCTTTCTTGCCTTGCAGAGCGAAGAAAGGACGCTGCCCGGTGCTCATTGTCCTTAGCACCAATACAGGCAGAAAATGTAGCACAAGTTTTTGGTTGAAAGAGCACCTCTGTGCCCATTGAAGGGCGCTGATCCGAAAAGACAGAGGACAAGTAAAATCGATTTGAAGCGACCCTCTCTGTCCCTTTCACACCATTCAGAAACCCCATTCCTTCCAAGACAAAGACCAGCGCTTGGGAATTCTCAGGGGAAAGGGGCACTCCAGTCCCACAAGCCTGGGGCACTTTTAAAAAATCCTGGACATTGCACTTAAGACCGCTCTCCGTGCTGTGCCCCCCAGTGCGGGGCTTGGCAGGCACCCCCTCCCGAAGCGCCAGGCTGCGTGGCTCACCAGCCCCTACTCCTCCTGCCTGGGCCTTCGGGCCAGGCCAGCCTTTTAGGGTTAATGCAGCCCTCACCTTTGACCCCCACGATCGCAGTGGCTGCCAGAGGGTGTGGAGCTATCACTCAGGCCGAACTTAAAACCAAACAAAGCCCCCAAAATCTTTCTGGACTGCCAAACCCAGGGAGACCAGGTCTGGTCCCGGGCCTGAGCCACCTTCCCCCGTAAGCCACCTCCGCCCTCAACTTTATTTTGTTCTGTTTGCAAAAAACTGCCCTCGCCACCCGGAGAGCAGGGGACTGTCAGGGCTGCCTGTGGCCGGCTGCAGCGAGTTGTCCTCCATTAGGGACCTGAATGCCAGTTTATCCGCCAGGCGCCTGGGCCGGGAAAGCGGTCATCCATCAGACCTGGCTGAGAAGGGACGAGTGGGAGGGGGAGAGGGGAGGGGAGGGGAGGGGAGAGGCTGGGCTGTGATCACCTTCACCTGCCCCGAGCCCAGCCCCCCTGTTCAACTGTCCCTCGACCTTGTGCTGGGGTTAAAGGGGGCGGGGGCGAAAAGGAGGGGGGCGCCCCCCATGACCCAAGTGGCCTCCTCCTTGGAGAGAATGAGTTCACCACTTCCCCAAGGAACCTCCCCATCCATCCATCCACTCGGTGCAACTGATGAGCTAAACCGCAAGGCAAAACTTCTGTAGCCCATATTTATGGTATTAATGAATAGTTAAAAAAAGATTTACACTTCTTATGATCAATATTCGGAGTTATTTCCCTCAAAGTATATAATTACAGTGTCTTCGGGGTTTTCATCATTGTTTTTGAGGTGGCAAACCCATTTGTAATTTTCATTAGCCAGTAAACATGTAATTAACATTCAGCACTGTGTTTAACTTAATTCCTGTTTAAGACAAGGACAAGAAGCAGCCGAAAAGCCTGCGTTCCATTTGTCAAGTCTGACATACATCTTACCATACAGTTTCCTAAAATAAAAGATCCGTGTTTCCCATTATTCTCGTCTTAAAACAAAACACAAAAATCCATTAGTTAAAACTGTATTAAACTGCAAGCCGCTGCGTAAGTTACTCTCGCTTTCTCTAGTCACTGTGTTCCTGCTTTCTTTATTCATTCTGGGGAGGGTGGGGGCCCGGAGGGGGTGAATCAAGCATTCATTATCTGATGACAAGACATAGGGAACCCCTCCCCCCCCCCAGAGGAACAGGTTTCCTCTTTAGGAAAGTTCTAGAATGGGGACCGGGACTGGGGGGTGGGGGCACGGATCTGCAGGGGAGAGGGGAAGCTCACTGGGGAGAACTCGAGTCCGAAGTAGGAAAACGAGGGTGCCTACACATTCCTAGGAAAAACATCGCCTTCCTCTTTCCAGCCCCATCTCTGACCCAGGAGCCTGCTGCCTTTCCCCCCTCCTCTCCCACCTCTCTTTCCTCCCAACTTGCTGCAGGATTAGCCCTGCATCCCTCCCGACCCCAAAACAGTGGAATCCGGCTGCGGCTCGCTCGCCCCTGCCTCGCAGCCCATCGCCTGGAGTTGTGGGCGCCTCTCCGGGGCTGAGCAGTCTAGCCTGCTCCCAGCCTCCGACTAAACTCATTAAGTTCGGAGATTTTTTTTTTTTCTTTCTCCAATTGGACGGGTGTTTTGAAAGTCTCGTCTTTCCAGCCCCAAACAAGGTGTAACAACGCACTCTTCCTTCTAAGGAATGAGATGAGACACAAGGATCACTCCAGACATCTCCTACCTACGGTTTGGGGTGGGTTTTTTTTCTTTCTTTTTTTTTTTTTTTCTTAAAGGCGAGGCTCGCATTCCTCAGCAGCTATGTACCAGCTCCCTGAAACCTCCTCGCTCTAAAGTTGGCGAGCAGGGTTTCCCGAAGGCTCGCTCGGCGCGCCCGAGACCCGGGAAGGCACTTCCCCCCCAGGTGGCCGGGCGCTCCCGTCACCTCTCCTCTTCCCGCCGGCGAGCGCCGACTTTTTATCAGTTTGCACAATCGCTTAGATAAACACCGAGGAAGAGAGAGAGTCTCTTTAATTATCCAAGACACATCATTTCAGGGGTCCAACAAAGCGCGTATTGCACCCGCCAAACTAAAGGACAGTTCTTCCAGTTTTAGGAGGAAGATGCAAGCGATTTGGGATCTTGAGCAAGGCAAATACGGTTTTGGTATGTTTGCTTACAGTATTTTTTCCCCCCTCTCTCTCTTTCTCTCTCTCTCTCTCCCCCTCTTTCTTTCTGCTTTCTCACTTTTCTCCCGGTGCCGTGTGGGGTTGGGGATGACTTGGGGATTTTTTTCAAAAAAATCGTATTGCTAACATGTATGCAATGCCTTGGGTTGTGGTTTAAGGGGTTCGGGGAAGGGGGGGACGGTCCATTCAATGCGTTGCCATATTTTATTACATGTGTGCGGTGGAGGGGGGCGAGGGGGAAAATCCGCTTGCGAAGGTGCCAAAATATGATTAAACCGAAGGGGACAGACAGACCGCCGGGCCGCCCCTCGCCTCCTCGCGTCCGCTCCCACCCAGCGCCTCCTCCGGGAGCGCAAACTGCAAAGCGGTCCTCGGAGCTGTTTCTCCAGGCAGGAGATGACTCGCTTTGCTAGCTCAGGAGCTGCTAGGCTCGCCCCGGAGGATCAGCGTGTCCTGGTGGATCGGCCGCTGAGCTACATTTTTGCAACCTTGTGCAACTGACAGCCGGCCGGGCGCGCGGGGAGGGAGGCGAGCTCGCCGGGCGCCTGGGCCGCGGCTCGGGGGGATGCGGCGTGGGCGAAGCGAGGGGGACAATCGCGCCGCAGAGGGGTACTCACCGTCCGGCCGGCGGGCTGGTGCAGCTGGCGTGCGGGTTGCAGGGAAACGTGGACCTTTCTGCTGTGTGCGGCCACAGCGGCGGGCTGACTTAAGAAGCCGTTCTGGGCTGTGTCCAGCACGATCCAGGCACGGGGTCCTCATTTTTAAAAAAAAAAGCCAGCGAGAGAGACGACAGAGACAGAGAAAGGAAAAGAGAGGAGGGGGTGAGAGGGACGCACAGAAACCCAGTTCAGGGGGGAGGGAGAAAAAAATCATCACCTCGCCGCCAGTGACACGGGAGACGCAGGAGGTGGCGAGATAAGGGTCCGGTCCAACCCAGCCAGAGCCAATTAATTTTCAATCCCGGGCAATGATTCCGCGGAAAAGGCCCAGAAGTTTCATTCCCCTGCGCCTCCGCGAGCCTCAAGTCGTTCCCCTTTAAGAACCCCTTTTCTCTTAAAGTTGGATTTTAGGCAGCGAGGACTCTTACACTAGGGGGCAGACAGATACTGCACTTGCTCCGATCTCCAGCAATTTTTTCCCTCCCGGCATATGCTCCGATTGAGCACTGTAAATTTTTCAGGGGTACCCAACTCTGACAGCCCCTGGTGATTTTCAAAGTACCACAAGCCAGCGGTTAAAAATGGCATTGACTTGGGAGTTGAGAGGCACACAATAGAGGCCCCTTCTCCTATTCAGGGAGCTGCCGTGTGCTGGAAGGGGAAACACACAGGAGGAGATTGAAGGGAAGGAGCAATTCAATGCATCGTGGTGGACAGGGCTGGCTGCTACCGAGTTCAGAGTTAAACTCGGCGTTTGCTGGGGTCTGTATGCATCTGGTGACCGAATCTGTGGTCAGGCCGCCTTCTGTAATGGAATCATATTCCTGGGTTGGGGTTCCCTTTGCTTGGCTTGGGATCCCCAGAGGAAGACCAATGTTTTTCCAACTTTCTCCCGGCCAAATGAAAGCTTGCCATTCCTCTCATTAAAATAAATTTACATCTGCAATAAAAGACTGGGCTGGATTTATTTTATTTTTTTTCCCAACCGTAACAATATATTGATGTTCAGCGGTTAGTCTTAGAGCTGTTGTATTTCAGAGAAATGAGCATCTCTAAGTAAGACATTTTTAATTATTTCTCTTTTTTTTTTCTTCTCGGTCTGCAGTCCTTTCATACAGTAAAAATAACTGCAATTAGTACTTTTTTTTGTGGCTTTTTAATTGCATCTGCATAACTATGAATGGGTCCCAAAATACAAAGTAAAAACACTTCTGACTTCCTGGTAGCCCTGAGGTCCTGAGCCTGACAGGCTCCAGTTCTGCTGGGGACGGTGGGGAAATCTTCATTTTAAATCTGAGGCCATCAAACTGGACTTCAAACACCCAGTTTCTCTAACTGGACTGGGGAAGCCTGTCCCCCTCAGAATTTCCCCCCCTGCATGTGTGTAAAAGGTGGCTCTTGCTGTGGAAGTGTCTGTACAAGAGTCGAGATTAAGATTTCCCCATCATCAATTATTCTATCATCTATTAAACCGAGATGGATGAATGCCCATCAGACGTCCTAGTCAACCCCAGTCCCACCACAACTCCACTGAGTTTGCCCCAGATCCACTGACATTTGCAGCATAGGGCAATTTCTCGAATCACAGAGGTCGAAAGGGGGAAAATATTTCCCTGGAATAATTCCTCTCCCATGCTCCTTGTCCCCCTCAGGAGAAAGTTACATGGTGCCTGTCATCAACCTGAAATTCGCAGCCTGCCTTGGCTCTGTGGCAACCTCATTACACACCAGGTTTAGCAGAGCTCCCTGTCCACTATAGGTTTGTGTTTGGTTTGGTTTTTTACAACTTTCAAATCATCCCAGCACCTGCATCAAACAGCGAGAATTGCCCCCCACCTTCCAGAACATTCACTGTTTCCTGAACTATGTGATTTCAGCCGGGAAAGGGTGAGAGCTAAGAGGTTTCAGAAATGAAGCGGAAAGAGGATATTTTTTTTTCTTCCCTTAAAACTAGCCCCTATCTGCCTCCATCTCCACTCAGCCCCTACCCTGTATTCTGCCTGTGTGTGTGCAAAGGGTATGGAATGCAAAATGCAATCTACACATGTCAGTTTCATGTGTGGCGAATTCTTCTAAACAATTCTTCATCTTTTTAATTTTTTTTAATTATCAAGGATGCTTTCTGGTGGTCGTCCCTTACTATTTCTGTGTGTCCACGTTTCCGGCAGCTCGGCGTGTTTCGTGCGAAATATTTTAATTGTTCATAAACCTGGTGGGCTGACCAATGTACAGCTTTTTTCCTGGTGCAAAGTGTATATGACGGAGTCACCATTTTCTTTCATAAATACGGAGTAACCATAATCCACTAACTTTTTCTCATCACACAGAGAGGTGCATTGGGATAGTGTGGGTTCTGGGAGGTGGGGGGCCATTCTAGATGTTTGATGTTTAACCCAACGCCCAGGAATTTAGAGACACAGTCCTGTGGATGATTTTAGCCCATGGAGCAGAATGGGAGAGACTGACGTTGGCCTTATTGCAGCCGATTTCTCGGGATAGAGTGTGGCTGGTGTGTGGTTCTTGAGTTCTACTGGTCTTGTCCCCAATATGGGGCAGCGTCTCTGGGTGTGTTTTAATGGCTATATGAATGCTTTTAAGTAAACTTAAGGAACAATAAAGTCCGCACTTAACTGTCCCACGACCTAGAAGTGCAAGTGGCTGAAGTCTTTGTCTGTGTACATTGACAAATGTGCATCTCATACATGTACACTTACATGTGTGTGCAGAGGCCACACACAGGGGAGGCTGGAGGCCGCCTCTGCTTGCCCATCAGCGGGCAAACATCGGTCTTTTCCCCTCTCGCCCTGACTGGGTGTGGGGCAGGATGTTGGCTTGCGAGTTCGTCAAAACTAAGGAGAGAGGATAAAGTTGAGGGACATTTATTTTAATTGCGTCATGACAATGAGATGAAGTCTATTTCTGCTTCTCCGCATCCGAGATGCTTTATTTGAGCAATTAAAATGTCAGGCCACATACCTGTGAAATGTTAACCCTACAAGGAAAAGACAGACTCTAAAGAGCTTTTTTCCCCTCTTTTAAAAAAAAAAAAAAAAGCCACCAAACCAAGCAAGTGACCGGAGCTGATTAAGAGAGGGGTCTACCGCCACCCGGGTTTGGCCAAATCTTTCGTTTGGAAATTGCCCGCGAGCTGGGCACGCGGCGCCTTCCCACCCCCACCCACTACCCCTCTGCGAAGAATCGGGGGACTTGTCTCTCTCTCTCGGGCATCGCGGGCGCACAGATGCGCCGGGAGTCCCGGGTGGTGCGCGCGCGGCGCCTTTCGTGGCCTCGCCAAGTTGCCAAGAGGCGAAGTCCTCGATCCCATCCCCAGCCGCTCGCGGAGCCTTTAAGAGGCGTTTTGTCTGCGCGCCGCGCTCCGCTCCGCGCTGGGGCGGAAACCTCGGGTGCGGGGCGCGCGATGCGGGGGTGCGCGGGGGGCCGCGCGCCCGGGCCCATCCCCCCCCCCGCGCCAGGCGGCGGCGGCGGCGGCGGGGACGTGGCCGCCCCCACCCGGCCCCCCGCTTCCCCCCGCGCGCCCCGAGCCGCGGGCCGCGACGCCGCTCGCGCTAGGACCGAGCTGAGCCCGCGGCCGCCATGGCGGGGCCGCCGCGCTCCGGCCAATGACGGCGAGGGGGCGGCGCGCGCGCGCCGGGCCAGGCCAACCCCGGCGGCTGCCTTATAAGGCGCGCCGTCGCCATGGCAACGTGCGCTAAGTTGCAGCAGTCGTGTCAAAGTTCACTATATAGAGAGCTCAGTGAGCTGATCGCGGAGAAGCCACTTCTGCCAGCCCCGGCGCCTATAAATCGCATTCCCTCCCGCGCCCCCCTTTTTAGCATATTTGATCACTTTGATTCTCTGTTCTTTTCTCTCCGCGGTGTGTGTGCGTGCGCGCGTGTGTGTGTTTCCTCTCCACCTCCTCCTCTCCCCGAGTTGCCTCCTTTCTCCGGGTGCCGTGCTGGCTTTTTTCCCCTCTTTCATTCTTTCTCTCCGTCTTTTTTCCTCCCCGCGCTGCGCACGAAGGATGTGCTTCTAGGTGGTGATCTGCCCTCCTCTCTCTTTTATCCTTTCTCCCCCGCCGCCGGCGAGTTGACTCTTTCCCTATGTGTGTGAGGCGGCGGCGGCAGCAGCAGCAGCGGCTCCGGCGGTGGCAGCAGCGGCAGCAGCGGCTTCAGCGGCGGCGGCGGCGCTAGACGCGGCGGCTCCGGGCCCGACCCCGCGGCTTCGGCGGCGGCTCCGGCGGCGGCGGCGGCCCGGGCGGCCCGCAGGGATCGGCGAGCGGCCTCCATCCGGCGCGAGCGGGCGGCGGCGGCCGGAGCGAGCCGGGCGCCCGGGGCAGGCGGCGGCGGCGGCGGCGGCCCAGCGCCAGGACGACGCCGCGCAGCGCCCGACGCGGACCACTTTCATGCTGATTCCCCCGGACCCGGGCAGCGCTCCGGCCACTCCGCGGGCCGCCGGCCTCCGCCCCGGCCTGCCCGGCCCTCTGGGCGCCCCTGCGACCGGCGCCTCCGCGCTCCTAGTCCTCCCGATTTCGATGGCTTTCCTGAATGGCTGACTGTGGGCTGCCCTGGACTTGGCCCCCGGACAGTCGACTCTCCTCCTTCTCTTCCTCCTCCTCTACCTCCTCCTCCAACTCCTAGGCACACCGGCTCTGAGCGCGAGAGAGGGAGGGAGAGAGAGCGAGCGAGATCTTTGGAGAGATTTTTTTTTTTTTTTTGCCTCCTACTTCTCTCTTGAAGCCAGACAATCGACTTGCAGCTCTCCCTCCCCTCCCTCTCTCCACGTTCTGCTCCCACTCCCTCTCCCCGGCCCTTCCCCTCCCCTCCTGGAGGAAAGCCCCCCGAAAGCAACAAAGCTGAGCCGAGGGACACAAACAAAACAAACACACCGGGCCAGACCAGCCATCGCCAAAACTTTGCAAAAGCAGAAACAAAAAAGGAAAAACTAACCAACCTCAACCAACCAGCCCCCCGAGCCACCCGGGGCGCCCTCCCGCGCCCTCGCGCACACAAAAGGCGGCGCACCGGAGCCCGCGACCCGGGAGCCGCCGCCGCCCGCAGCCAGGGGAGCAGGAAGCCCGGACGCGGCCCCCATAGATATGGCAATGGTAGTCAGCACGTGGCGCGACCCCCAGGACGAGGTGCCCGGCTCGCAGGGCAGCCAGGCCTCGCAGGCGCCGCCCGTGCCCGGCCCGCCACCCGGCGCCCCGCACACGCCGCAGACGCCCGGCCAGGGGGGCCCGGCCAGCACCCCGGCCCAGACGGCGGGCGGCGGCCAGGGGGGCGCCGGCGACAAGCAGCAGCAGCAGCAGCACATCGAGTGCGTGGTGTGCGGGGACAAGTCGAGCGGCAAGCACTACGGCCAGTTCACGTGCGAGGGCTGCAAGAGCTTCTTCAAGCGCAGCGTGCGGAGGAACCTGAGCTACACGTGCCGCGCCAACCGGAACTGTCCCATCGACCAGCACCACCGCAACCAGTGCCAGTACTGTCGCCTCAAAAAGTGCCTCAAAGTGGGCATGAGACGGGAAGGTATCGGCCTCTCATTTCTCCCCCCTCGCCCGCCCCGGGGTTGGGGCCCTGGGTGCGTGTGGCTAGCCTGCTCGGGGTCAGGATCCGGAGCCCCGGGCTCTGCCTGGCCGTGGGCGGCTCCAAGGGGGTTGCTGCTAGAAGCCAAGTTCGGCACCGGATCCCTGACCCCCCAGATCCGCATGCTGTGGCCGCCTGATCTCCTCGCTCTCTCCTCTGGGCCGGTTTCCTGTTCTTTGCGTGGATTGCGAGTTCCTTCGAGTCGCCTTTCTGCAAGGGATGGGGTGGTGTTGGCTGATTGTTGTTGTTTTCAAGCCGCCTTTACTTCTCCCTCTCCCTCCTCTCAGATCCTCTCTCTCTCCCCTGGTTTTTCCTGCATGTTCAACACATGTCCCTCCTCCCCCCTCTCCCCAGCCCCCACCCTCTAAAAAAAAACCCAACCTGAGATTGTACTTTTGTACAGGAGGTTCAAATTACAAATGGCAATTTTATGCACTTCGTATTAACGCTGCCGCCCGGGCTGAGCTCATGTGACCCTCCGTGGATTAACATTCTGCTAAAAAAAAAAAAAAATTCCTCCGTTTTCTTTTTTCCTTTCACTTTTGAAAGGAGGACAGCGCGATCGGCCGGGAAGGAAGGGTGGGCGAGGGCCCGCGGCGACCGCTTTCGCTCCGCGCGAGTTGGGTCTTTGTGAGAGAAAATTCGCCGAGCACCGCGAGCCAGGCTCGGCCAATGGCGCGCTGGGCTCCGGGCTGGGGCGAGCGATCGCCGGCGTTTCTTTGTGTTTCTGGGGAGCGGATCTCCCCTCCGGCGTCCGATCACAGCCCCGGCCCGAGCCTCGCCGGCTCTCCCCGGCCCTCCCCGGCCCTCCGCGGGCTGCGCCGGCCGCTTCCTCCCCGCCTCTCCCCGGCTTCCTCTCGCCGCCGCCGGCCTCTCTCTCTCCGCCCTCTCCCTCTCCCTCCTTTCTCCGAGCACACTGATCAGGCTGCCGGCAGACCTCGGCTCTCGGCTCGTTTCTCCTCGGGAGTCCCCCTCCGGGCTGGGGCCGGGGCCGGAGCCGGGGTTTGGGGGCTTGGGGTTTGGGGGAGTCATCCCGGGGCGGCCACAGGCCGTCTGGGATGAACCCTTGTGTCTTTTGCAAAAGCGTCTCTCCTTCCCCAGCCCATCCCAGACTCGCCCCGCCCGCTCCCTCTCCTCCAATCAATAAGAAATATCAGCTGTTTAGCAATAAAGAAGAAAGATGCCCCCAGAACGCCGCTTCCCGCCCACCGCGCCGGGACCCCGAGGCG
The DNA here is from genome assembly GCF_964212035.1 of Myotis nattereri. NCBI lineage: Eukaryota > Metazoa > Chordata > Mammalia > Chiroptera > Vespertilionidae > Myotis > Myotis nattereri. The sequence goes on along the minus strand of NC_138097.1, from coordinate 12,486,646 downwards.
AAGTGGCCAATTCCGGGTGCTCCGCGGCCCAGCTCCGGGCGGGCCTGGGAGGCTCGGTGCCTGGTGGCCGCCAGCGCCGGCCTGGGAGGGGATGGCAGGGGGAGCTGCGGCTCCGGCGGCTCCCGGGCGCACTGGCTGGAGGGGCAGGCCTGCCGGGTCTTGTTCTGGGGCAGGTGGGGGTCGGGCTGGGGCAGGCCCTGCGAGGGGCGCCGGGGGACCCAGGCCGGGCATTAACCAGACACTGTCTTCTGTCCCCCCACAGCGGTCCAGAGGGGCAGGATGCCGCCCACCCAGCCGACCCACGGGCAGTTCGCGCTGACCAACGGGGACCCCCTCAACTGCCACTCCTACCTGTCGGGATATATCTCTCTGTTGCTGCGCGCCGAGCCCTACCCCACGTCGCGCTTCGGCAGCCAGTGCATGCAGCCCAACAACATCATGGGCATCGAGAACATTTGCGAACTGGCGGCCCGGATGCTCTTCAGCGCCGTCGAGTGGGCCCGGAACATCCCCTTCTTCCCCGACCTGCAGATCACCGACCAGGTGGCCCTGCTTCGCCTCACCTGGAGCGAGCTCTTCGTGCTCAACGCGGCCCAGTGCTCCATGCCCCTCCACGTCGCCCCGCTCCTGGCCGCCGCCGGCCTCCACGCCTCGCCCATGTCCGCCGACCGGGTGGTCGCCTTTATGGACCACATACGCATCTTCCAGGAGCAAGTGGAGAAGCTCAAGGCCCTGCACGTGGACTCTGCCGAGTACAGCTGCCTCAAGGCCATAGTCCTGTTCACCTCAGGTAGGAAGGGGCCTGGCCTGCTGCGCCCGCCCGAGGGCTCTAGCCCGGAGTTAGGGACCAGCCTCCCCCTGGAAAGGCCAGACTGTTGGGTGCTACTTGGATGAGAACTTGGAGTAGCTGCTGGGCCCCCGCAGGCCTGTGTGGGAAGGAGAGGAAGGCTGGGCTGCAGCAGGCAGGATGCTGCAGACACAGACTCCAAATGGGCCAAGGGGAGGCCTCCGGGGCCTGCTGCCCTCCTGCCAGGCTGGGGTGTGAGCTTCTGCCACACACACACACACACACCCTTAGCCCAGGCCCCCTGGGCCAGCTGAGCCTGTGGGGTCTTGTCAACCCCAGCGGTTCTCTCTGTCACCCTGGCTTCGCCCTCCCTGAGATGCCCCTGGGTCTGGGGGCGGTCCTGGCATCCGTTCGCAGGGGAAAGTTTGCCTGTTAACTCGTAGGAGTTGGAGCTCCAGGCAGAGCCAACTGGAGGGCACCAATTTCCAAAACCAGCTTCTTAGGAAGACAATGCAGACGGCCAGGGGAGGGGAGCGAGCCGCCAGGCAGGGGCAGGAGGGAGAAAGGGACCATCATAACTCTTCAGAGTGTCTGCCGGGGCCTGGGGAGTCCGGCCTCTTGCTCCCCCCTGGCCAGGCAAACACTTCAGGCGATTTCCAAACAACTCCAAGTGTCTGCCAACCTGGGCTGCCAGCATATGAATGTTGCTGGCGATATAAAACCATCACCGACTGCGTGATGAAATCTAATTAGTTTGCATGTAGTTTAACCTGTGTGAGCAATAGATCTCATATTAATTAACTCTTGAGGCCAAATGATTTTTGCAAGTGCCTGGCTTTGCACTGTGGGCCACACCTGAGCCTTCTGGCCCCTCCACCTTCTTGTGCTAAGTTGTCAGCTGATCCCTTTGTCAAGGCCGAGGCGGGGAAGCGGTTCCCAATGGAGCACACCCACCACTTGGACGTGGGTTTGGGGCTGGGATCCTAGTCCCCACTGTGCGTTCAGCTCCAATCGGGACAGGGGAGAGCTTTGTGGCTAGCGTGGCGGACAAAAAAACCCAGCCCCTTCCTCATTGTGGGAAGGAAAGCTGGGGACCCAATCTATGGCAGGTTCTGAGCGTTTCCTATATCGCTGCTGTTTTCATAAAACCCCCTCACTGCCTTCAAAAGTCCTGAGGTGATCCATTAAAGGGCAGTGTCCGGGCAAAGGATGGCTATGTCAGAGGCTCGAATCTGGAGTCTTCTCCCTCGGGGGGACCTGTCAGAACTGGACCACTGGACCGGTTGCCTGATGCAAACCTAGCCTGCTGATGGCCCCCTGCCCCGCAGCCTCCTTAAGCCGGTCCCCGGACCCCACACCCACCACATTCCCAGCCCGTGGGGGTGGCTGTGAATCCCTGGCCATCATTGTTAGTCTCAGCCTTCCCCCTGGGTCTTTCAAGGAGAGAAATGCCTGATACTGTCGTAACAGTTTAATTTATTACTATTTGCAAAAGGCCCAGGCCTGTGTGGGGAGCGCACATCACCCCACCGAGAGATAAAGGTCCCTGTTATCTGAGTCTCGGGGAGACCACAGGTGCGGGTGCTCAGAGAAGAGTCTTCTGCAAACAGATCTTTTCATGCCTGACCACAGGCACCCACCCCGGGCGGGCAGAGGCGGGCAGAGTCCCGGAGACACACAGGAGCACATTGCATGTGTGTTCTGGGGCCTGGGGTGGAAGGGGCCGATTTCCAAGCCCCGCTTTAAGATGCACAATGTGTGTGTGTCAGCCCCAGTCTTGTCTGGGGAGCCCCCTGAGGTCAGGTCACAGGCTGCGCCGCCTCCACCGAGCAGCCTCTCATTTCAAAGGCACTTGTTGTATTTTTTTACGTATCAGAAAAAGAAAAGTGTTTTCCTGAAGATATCGGGGAAGGGGGGGGTATCTCTCTGGAGGGGCCTGAGTTGTTAAAAAAAAATAACTAAAGGGGGGTAAGAGAAAAGGGGAGAGAGAAGAAAGGGGGGAAAGAAACAGCTCAAATGAACAGAGATCACAGTTTGCATGGCTGCCCTTCAATGGGCTAAACTGACAAGATCAGTTTTAAAGGACCACTTAAATCAGTTTCAAAGACCGGAGAAAAATGAGTCGCCCTCTTTGGGGACAATCCGCGGCTGGGTCCTGGATGCCATTCCTCCACGCTGGGCTGGGCCGGGCTGTCGCCCACCCCCCTCTATAATTATGAGCCTAACTATTATTTACAGAGGAGGAGGGGAGGAGCATGGGCACTTTTGGTTTCATCTGTTTGTCTTTCTGTTTACTGACTTGAGCCAGATTTCAGCCAGTGCACTTTGCCTGGGCCTCCCAGTGACCAAGCCTGGGGCTGGGACAGGGAAGCCTGGAGAGCTACAGAACTGGGGTTTATTTTTTATGCAGATACCCCAAGACCAGCTCCAGCTCCCCCCCCCCAAGTTTTCGGTCCTAGGCATTTCTGAGGCAGTTGGGAGATTGGGGCAGCTTGACGGAGCCATGTATACACACCTCATGTGACCCATTGCAAACCTCTTCATCTGATGACTGCATTTTCCTTTTTCCTTTTTTTTTTTTTTTTTTTTAACTTTCTTCCAGATGCCTGTGGTCTGTCGGATGTAGCTCACGTGGAGAGCTTGCAGGAAAAGTCCCAGTGCGCCTTGGAAGAGTATGTCAGGAGCCAGTACCCCAACCAGCCAACGCGATTCGGGAAGCTGTTGCTTCGCCTCCCTTCCCTGCGCACCGTCTCCTCCTCAGTCATAGAGCAATTGTTTTTCGTCCGTTTGGTAGGTAAAACCCCCATCGAAACCCTCATCAGGGATATGTTACTGTCCGGCAGCAGTTTTAACTGGCCGTATATGGCAATTCAATAAAAAAAAAAAAAATCCAAGTCAGAAGGGAGAGAGAAGCAGAGAAAGCAAAGGCAAAAGACTGGTTTGTTTGCTTAATTCCTTCTGTTAAGAAAGGATATAAAAGGATGTTACACGTTTGCTAAAAAAAAAAAAAAGAAGAGAGGGGAAGAACTTAATGGACTGTGAATTTCCAAAAAATTAAGAGACTGTCAAATGAACTTTTACAGAATGCATTAAAAAAAAACCAACTCCTGTGTCGGTCAGAACAACTTGCTACTTATCATTTTTTTTTTGTATAAAAAGGAAATTAGTCTTTTTCTTTTTTTTTGGTAAATTTTTGAAAAATATTGCTAAAAGTGCATTTAAGGAGATTGGGAGAAAATTAGCAGAATGGAGAAAGTAAGTCTTTTTTTTTTTTTTCCAAATTATTCATTGTCCTGTGTCTGTACCTCTAGCTGTTCTCTTTTTGTATTTTCCTGGTTCTAAACCAGTTTACTCTGTGGTTCTATAATAAGTTTTGATATAATCTTGGCTTCTTAAAAACTGTGTATCCTTAAAATATATGTTCTGCAAGAATTAAAACTGAGTCCATGAAAATATCATAGGAAGACATTAAAACTTTTTAAAAGGAAACTCAGAACTGATGGGAACGCACTTATAGGTCATGGCCAAAAATTTTAGGTGAAGTTGAGCTAATTTGAGATCTGCAAGAACCACATACAACACTTAACTCCCCCTCCCTGCCCCCCCCCAAAGACACCAAGACAAACCTAGCTTTTTAAAAAATATTTTACGAAAGAGAATGAACTGTGGAATTTATTGGCAGCCAAGGAATGTGTCCAAGACACATGCTGAGGTTTTGAATAAAAAGTGAACTTTTGTAATTTGAATTGGGTCCCACTTAGTTCTTGAATTGTTATGGAAAATCCTCTATCTGTTTGTATATTTGCAAACCCTTTGTATTATAACTGTTGATATTCCCTTTTTAAAAAAAAAATACCCATTGAAATCAGCATGACAAAATAACACTGTTGGCACTTATAGATAATGTGATTGATTCAGTATCTTAGAGTTTACAGTTTGTGTTTTAAAAAAAACTGAAGGTTTTTTTTTTAAAGTGCAACATTTCTGTATACTGTAAAAGTTATAATAACTGAACTGTTTGGTCGAGTCTTTGTGTGTTATATTCCAAGGAAAATTTGAAAGTATTCAGAAATTAAAATATTATTTGATATCTGAAACCTGTTTGGCTGTCCCCACTCACTGACTTGCCATGGACAAGAGCCCCCTAAGAGCTGTCCCCAGTGGGGCTGGAGGGCACACTTGTTTACGATCCCCAGTTTGTTCCAAAGTGGACCAGTGTTATTGCCTGCTTAATTTGGGAATGTTGGGGGGGAGGGGAAGCTGAAGTTAATGGTTTATCTATGGTTTTAGGAAGTGCCATCCTGATTTGGTAAACCACCCCCCTTCCCCTAATCCTCTTTTTAATTAAAAATGGATTTTCCAGGAAAAAAAAATAAAGGCCCTTATATTTGTCACACTTAAGTGCCTGCTTAGGGAAGAGAAGGTATTGTGCAAAGTCTTAGAAATCTGGAGATCAGTATCTATTTTATGATCAGGAAAAAAAAATAGTGTTTTGTACATTTCTGACGCAGGAGACTGTGTGTAAGGAGTTTTTCCTGAAGTAGGTGTGATTTTAAAAAATATATATATATTCTGTGATTCTTACCTAGCGTAGCTGTTGAGAGGATTTTTAAATGCTGTGCTGAGGGGTCTGCTTTTACTGTCTGTGTGACAACTGCCTGTCCCCTCCCCGCTTCCGTGAGGGCCTGACACAGGGCCACTGGCGTTCTGTGCCTGAAAACTCATGGACATCCTGACATTTCAGACCGTGTGGACGCTCTGCTCATGGGACCCTTGGTCCTGGGGAGCCAAATGAAGAAAAAGGAGAGAGAGGGAGAGAGAGAAGGAAGGAAGGAAACTTGGCTGACAGGGTGTGCTGAGTGGAAGTAGGGGCTATTTTGTCTGGGAGTCTCTTCCCTCCTCCCCAACCCACCCCCCTTTCCCGGTGTGGAGAAAGCTCAGCTCCTGGGAGCTTGCAATTTTGTTCTTGTTGAGGCTCTGTCTCCAGCACCCCACCCCCCATTTCCCTGTGTTGTGGTTTAATTTAAAAACGGGGTGGGGAGGGGAGGAGGAAGAAAAGGGGTCATTTTGCAAAGTCTATTAAACTTGGCGACTCAGGTGCCAGGCGGTGCATGTAGAGCAGGACTCTGGTGTGATGTGAGCATCTGGGCAGGTCCCCATCGCACCCTCCGCTTCCCTGGGTAGCTCCGCACATACATGACTCTAAGCATGTTCTTGGGCAGAAGAGCCCTGACTTTCTGGGTCGAGGTTCTGTGGGTCCTTGTCTCCTGGGCGGCTCCTGTCTCCTCTCGCACCAAGGGCTGTCCATGCAGAGCGTGTGAAGTTGGTCCAGTTAAAGTCACACACAGGCCCGGCTCCTGCCTTGTTTTGTGTTAGCTTCTTGTAAACAGCCATTTGTTGTAAAGTATTATTGGCATTAAATGATAATTTATGATCTTTCCAAGCCAAAGACGGTGCCTGTTTTATTCTGCTTCCAGCATGGGTCCTAGGCGCCCGGGTTGTGTCCTCTCTCGGGCTCTGGAGTTGCAGCAGATCCGGGGGGTGTCTGCGCGGCAGCCCCACAGCTCCCCACATTTCTCAAACGGTTAAAACAAAACCTCTTGTCTGTGTTGAGAGTGGCCCGGAGGAGGATCTGTTTAGATTCTTGAGCTTGGTTTAAGTTTATTGCATTTAAAGAAAGTTTTTCTTTTCACGCTGAGTTAGAACAAAAGATCTTTTGCTGCGACTGAATCGGACAAAAGGCGAGGGCTGGGACCGAGCGGGCGCGTTCTGTGTGAAATTGACGAGATCTTTAAAAAAGCTGCTAAACATGGCGACTCTTTCCCTTTAAGTGTCTCTTTTTCCTTGCTGCTTTTTTTTTTTTTTTTCTTCCGATCTGAGCTCGCTTTATTTCTTCTCTCCCAGCCCCGCTCCCCCTCCTCCTCTCGGCGCTCGGGTGTGTGAGCGAACCCAGTTAGACGCGAAATGCAACAATAGTCCGAGGAGAGAGGGGTGGGGGGGGGGGTGAGGTAGGGGGGCGATCGCTGCTTCTGGCCACTTTCAAACAAACCTGGGGGCACACGGCGCTGGAGGGGGGGTGCTCCTGGCCCGATCGCAGGGCGCGCGCTCGCCCAGCCTCGGCCTTGCACCCTGGGCTGTCCCCGCGCCGCCAGGGGCCGGGCTCCGAGTTAGCGGGCGGCGTCCGGGGCCGGTTCCGCGGAGGAGCATCCGGCGGCCGCGGGGACGGGGGCCCGGAGTTGGCAGCCGCGGCGGAAAGTGCGGGGCCCCCGCCCCCGCCCCCACTTACGCGCGGCGGTGGCGGCGGGATCCCGCCCGCGCCCCCGGGAGGTCCGGGCTGCGGGCGCGCGGAGCTGCTCGCCGGGCTGTGCACCCCGCGCGGCGGCGGCGGCGGACGGGACGGGGCGGGGTGGGGGCCGGGGGGCGGGCGGGGAGCCCGAGCGTGTGAAACTGCCTCGAAGCTGCTCTGCTCGATCCTGCGAGCTGAGCCAACATGGCGTCTCCCATTGCTCCGCGCGCCCGGCTGCCGGGCACGGCAGGGCCGGGTAATAGGAAACACATTGATTCCCAAAAAGAAAAAAAAAAAAAAACAGAAAAAAAGGAGGGGAGGGGGGCGGCCAAAGGCCATTCCATCTGCAGGCAGAAAACCCTCCGCTACACTCTGCCCGGCCAGGCAGTGCGGTGGGTGCGCGATGATCTGTAATTAAAGCAGGATTTGGGGGACGGGGGGGGGTCCCTTCTCTCTGCGCCCCCCCTCCCCCCAGCAATCAGGAGAGTTGATTTCACGTCTCCCCTCCCTTCGAGCATCCATGTCGGGGAAGCCAAAGTCTGGATCCTCCGCCGATCTCCCATGTTTTAATGGTCGGGGGGAAGGGAGGGCAGGCGCACCGGTAGGTTGTTTGGCTCATTAGGCGCGTGCGGGCCGCGCTGCGGGGAGGGGGTCGCGCCGCGGACGCCGCTGGACGCGGGCAGAGCTGGCTGCGGGCAGGGCCGAGTTCTAGGTAAGGCGGATTTCGGGGCGACGGGGGGGCGCGCCGGGGCCGAGGGTCGCAGGCCCTACAAACGTGTGGACCCGCGAGGCCGGCCGTGGGACCAGCCAGCCTTCCCGGGAGAGGGTCTGCCCAGGCCCTGGGCCCGGGCCGAGCTCGCACCCCACGGGCCAAACCGCCCCCCACCGTCCAGCCCCAGCCCCAGCCCCGACCCCTCGGCCGCCGGGGAGGGGAGGGAGGTGGGGACCGTCCGAATGCTGGGCCTCGTCCAGATGTATTGAAGTTGGGTTTCTCCAAACGCGCCTCAGATGATTTTTTCCCATTTTCTCAGATTTCAAAGGCTCCCTGCCGCGCGGCTGCCTAATTAATGGTGAAATTCAGCTAAATCTAATTATGCAGTAATTTTAAAGCAGTTAGTCCTGGGCGTTGGTTGGTAATAGGACCCCCGTTTTTTGAAAGTTTGCTTACTGTGTTGGTTTAGGGGAAAGCCATGTTCCGTGGGGCAGAGGGAGAGAGACTGGGGGGATCGTTTGGCTGCGTGAACCCCAGGGCTGAGAACTGTCCCCTCTCGCCTCCAACTCCATCCCTCTTCTATGCCCCCCCACTTTTTTCCTCTCTCTCTCCCCCAAGCTCAGGCTGCAAAGCTGAGCCAGGTACTTCATCAGCCAGGAGACCCGGTTTCAGAGCCAAAGGGCAAAGGACGCATTGCCCATCAGGACACAAAGGGGTCTTGGGGTCTGCACCCCCATATCTGTAGGTGTCCCCAAACAGGGAAGGGGCCCTCGTGTCTCCTAGAGAACAGATTTCCACGCCTCACCCCCGTTGTCATTAAGGCAAAAAGCTAACTCTCAGAGTTATAAACCTTACCGTCCTTCTGGTAACACACTTGCAATAAGTTAGCGTCCTAGTCAAAGTGAATTGTCAAACTGCCTCATTTAATATGGCATCTGTGTCGTTAAAACTTTTATTTTTTTCCCCCCCTGGAGTCTTGCAGGTCTGACATGGGGGCCAGTGCCCAGGTGTGGCTATTGGGCCTCTGGGGGCGGTAGGTGGGGTCAGGGGTGTGGGAGATGGGCTGCCTGGCTTCAGCCTGTGACTCTTGGTCTGGGGTGAGACACCCCTGAGGCACAGAGGGCCTGGGTGTGGGGGTGCTCTGTCATCCCCCCGCCCCCCCCCAAGCGGCCCCCTGAAAATGACGTTCCTTGAGAGAGTCATGCTTGTGATTAGCTAAGAAAACACATCTGCTTTCGGAGTGGGGCCTTCGCTAATTAGACGAACAAAGGGCCGTTTGCGTATTTTACCTTTGGCTGGGGGGGGGACCTGAGGGGGGGAGAGTGTGTTATTTCAGGGGTGTCGCGGGGCCCTCCTCTTTGCAATCGCAGCCACGACGTTAATTTTATTGGGATTACTGATGGGAAATGAGGTGGCGCAGGCTTCCGGGAGGAAAAGCTTGATCATTACCCCCTTTGGAACTATATTTTTCCACCCTGCCTCCCGCTGAAGGGGAGGGGGGGGGGCGGGCTGCGCAGCGAGCCGGGAGCCCCTGAATCAGGCCGGAGGCCCGCTGATGTCGGGTGACAGAGCGTGCGTGGAGGCTGAGCCCTCTAATTTGCGCTTCTGTTCGTTTATTAGGCCTGGACAACGAACTAATGAGCTTTGGCCTCGCACCGTGTCACTTGTATTTATTTTCTTAGGGCAGCTTGGAGGGAGCGGAGAGGCAGGGAGGGGGCTAGGCGTCCTGGCCACGACTGTCTGGTGGCCCCGGTCCTTGGCTACATCCCGGGGGGATGATGGGGGGAGCGAGGGCGCGCAGAGAACTGACCGATCGCAGGCCATGGGCCTTGAAGCGAGGACCTGGGGCAGTGAGGGCGGCCTTGGGCCCTTCTCAGGCTCAGACGCGCCTGCAGGCCCAGCTCCATGAGCTTGAGGTCGAGGGGCACGGGGCAAGCCCAACGCAGATCTTCAAGGCGCAAGATGGCCAGAGGGGCCTGGGTGTCCGGGTCACCCCTGGCGCCGGGCTGAGGAGGGACCCAGAAGCAGAGCATGGCAGGCCAAGGAGCCCTGGGAGCGCGCACGCGAGGCCGTTCCGCCCGTGGCCAGGGCGTCTGTGTGCTTTGTGCGGAGGGAGCGCTGGTGGGTGAGCAGAAAGACTGCTGTAGGAAAGCTCCCGGGGGTCCTTCCGTCTCCGGTTTGGCTGAGCCTCAGGGGTGCAGGTGGAAAGGCCTGGAATCAAAGCAGGAGTGAGGACAGAAAGGGTCATCGGAGGCAGCGCCACCATCCCTGGCGCCCTGGCGTAGAGCACAGGATCCCCCCCCCTCCCCGCGTGGAGAGGGGCAGGGGTGCCAGGGAAGGGGACGCCCAGGGCACTGCGGGGTTTGCGGGGGACTTGGCTCAGCGGCCCTCCACTTCCCACGGCTCTCGCCTGGCTAATACTGCCCAGGCTCCGAGCCCCGCCTGCCCTGCCCGCCCCATCTCTCCCCGGCCGCTCCCGGCTGCACCCCTCCGCCCCCCCCACCCCCTCCCCACCTCTTCCTTCCTTCCTGCAAATGGGTGTTAACGCGGGTCTTTATGTTCTGTCTATAACTAGGATGTAATCACGCGCCCCATGCCTCTCTCTAAAAGCATTTAATAAATGTCTATTAAAGCGCTACAAATGTAAGATGAATTTAGTGGCGCTGCTGCCTCCCTGAATCCAAACGGTAATGATGGATTTATCAACGGGGGATTCGCCTGCCGCACAGCGAGGGAGGTTTACTCAGCAAATACGGCCTGGAGGACCCACCCAAATACAATCACGGGGTCCCCTGCGGGCGCGCCACCTCACCCCTTCCCCACCGGCCTGGGTCTGGGCGGGCTGGGGGGCCACAGCGCTGCCCCTCTCTGGCCTCTGGCCTCCTCCTCTGCGCCTTGAGGTCTCCGCTCTTGGAGGGCTGGAGGGGGGCCTGCCGAGTAGGTTTGGGGGTGAGGAGCGGCTGGTGGCCGCGCCAAAGGCTTTGCCAGGAGCCGTCAATGGCTGCCCTCCTGCCACTCTTGGTTTTGAAGGAGTAGCGATGATTCCCGCTTGGCGTCTGCCAGGGGGCTCTTGAGAGCCGTGGCTTTCCCCAAATCTTGGGGCGTGGGATCCCCGCTGGGCCTGGAGGCCAGCCCAGCCCTGGGCACCATTTCAAGGGAGGCAGGCGGCTGGAGGGCAGAGGCACCCGACCCTCTAAGGGGCTGAGTGTGCCCAGAGTGGGTGCCCGCCCTCCTGGGGTCCATGGACCCCGCTAAGTTAAAGCAGGGGCGGCTGTTGTCCAAGGTTGGGGTGTAGCCTGGAGGTGGGGGCCAAACTTCCAAACCTCTAACCCTAAACCCATCTGGCTTCCGCCCCAGCAGAGCGCACCGGCCGCTCTGAAGTTTGCGCGTGGCTGCGGGGGTTTTTAAATCGGGGGTTTGGGCTGCGATCGATGGGTGGTGAGGGGCACAGCCCGGGCCCAGCGCCTCTCTCTTTTTGTCCCCGCTCTTCCCGTCGGGAGCAAAGTGCCCGCCCGCTCCGCCAGGCCCGGGGTTCGCGGGCGCTCTGGCCTCTGATTTCTTTCTTCTTGGGAAATTTCATTGAGATGTCTCTGTGCTTCGCTTGTCAGTTATCTTTGTTCCTCTTAAATAAAGGGCTTTTAAATGGACTTATTGCTCCCAGCGTGGGCTCCTCTCTCTAAATGTTAGAAAATTGTGCCATCTACCCGCTACGCTGAGTACTGTCACACTCCGAGACCTCGGGACCTCGGCGCCGGCTTCAATGCCGCCGAGTCAGGGCGGGAGGGGGCGGGGGAGGGGGGCGGGGGCGGGGGAGGGGGGCGGCTCACGTGGGTTTCTCCCGATCTCCGCCTGCAGCCGGGCCGCGTGGCCGAGAAATTGGCCACAGCGGCCGATCAGGGGCCGAATCCCAGGCGCGTCCCTTCTCTGAGCTGCCCCAGGCCTGGGAAGCGGGGCGCACGGGGCTGGTTTTAGACGCCACCAGCCGCTGTGGGTCCCGGGGATCAGGCGGAGGACAGCGGGGGAGGCTGCCTGGGAGGGGGCGGGGGCCGGGGGGCGGTGCGGCCGATTTGGAGCGCTCCTGCCCGGCTCCAGACCCTCGCTCTCCCCGGGAAGCTGGGCTGGGCGCAGGCTGCCTCCGGGTGGCTCCCCAGGCTCTCTGGGAGAGAGAGAGGAAGAGAGAGGAGAGCCTGGAGCCAGGGCCATTCGGCTGCAACTTTCAGCTGCTTTTTGCCGGATGGAGATGTTGCCGGTGTGTCTGCAAGGCCACCGCTCGCTGCGCTCTCAGGGGCTGGGGTTGAGCCGGAGCGCGTGCGCCTTAGCACAAGTCTGGTGTCTGATGGGGGGGGGGGTCTCTTCCCTCGACTCCCCCCCTCCTCTGCCAAGCGTCCCACCCGCACCGCACCCACAACCGCAGGTCCTTTCTGCAGGAGTTAAAGTGGCTTAAACAGTTTAGATTTTATGATGTGGCCACCCCGCCCCATGCCTGTGTGTGTGTGTGTGTGTGTGTTTAACCCATTCCTATTAGCTACAGTTGGGTATTTATGCTCGTGTTTGGGGGGAGAGGAAAAAAAAAGACCCCGATAGGGTTTCTGACTTTTATTACACGTTTCTCGCTGTTGGAGAAGTGGAGTTGGAAACAACATACAATTAAATCTATATTGCTCTTTGGAGAAAGGCCAGGGGACTCGAAGCATCCATTCGTTTCGATCTTTTGATACTTGTTGCTCAACGCAAACTGTGAACTTGCAGCCTGGACGTATGGCTGCCTCCCCTTTCCCCCCCAAAGTTGTGGGGCGACCACATGGACAATGACAGTGGCCTCCCCCCGTTGTTTCCCTTGGTTATTCTGCCCGGATTGGGCTTTAAAACACCCAGACTGTGCTCTCGCTGCAGTCTCTCCTCCCGGCCGCCATCAGCCGGGTTGCTCCTTCCCAATGCATTTCTTTCTCCTTTGTACCGTTTGAAAATGAATTTCCCACCCGCCCTCTCGCAGCCCTCCTCCCCTTGCCTGCCACTAAGAAGGGAAAGTGTGTCGTTTCAGAACCACAGCGATACCGTGTCCAGACAAAGGCAGAACTATATTCTTTATAACCAGGATGAGGCTAGGGGGATGCAGTCTCTCTTCTCTCCCACCCCCTCCTCCTCCCCACTCTCTCTCTCTTGCTGGTCTCTGTGTCTTTAAATAAGCATCTTAAGAAATAATCTCCTGCGAACAGAAACTGCTTCCTCCTGGAAAATGCCACCGTCCCCACCTCCCTGGCTCCCTCCGAGCCAATCCCCTGGGCTGCCTGGCAGCCCTGTGCCTGCCCTTGGCCCTGGCTGGGGGCGGGGGAGGGGGTGCACCTATGGAGACGGGCTCTTTAAATGCTGTGGGATCCTACCCACCTGGCAGGGCGGCTGACCGGGTCTGACAGCAAGTTCCAAAACGGGGCTTGCTCATTTATGCAGTAATGGGGTCCCCCTTAGCATCTTCTCCCTACAGCCACAGCTTCCCAAAGAAGGGGGGAGGGGGATTGCATCTACCCCCCACCCCCCGCCCCCAATTTCTTGCTCTGCTTCTCAGTCCCGGACACCCCTCCACCACCCGCATCACCATTTTAAAAACCCTGTTGCTTTAGACACCTGGATGGTCTTCTCCATCCTCTCTCCTCCAAGAAAGTGAAGGGATGGGTCCGAGTGTCATTAACCTCATTCCAGAAGCTTCCTTTGCCTCCTAAGGGAGGAGGCCTCCTGGGGGCGGGGAGGTGGCAGGAGGAGCCTGGCCTCCACCCAGCGCCCTGGCCCTGGCACCCCGGAGGCCTCTGGCTTCCACGCTGCCGCCCACCTTGTGCCCATCCCTGCGCCGCTGCCCTCCTGGCGAGGCAGGTCTGGGAAGCATTTTCTCGCGCTAATTTTATATTTCCCCTTCCCCCTGCCAACATTACACATAATTTGGGGCTGTCACTGTCGCTAAGGTTGCGGTTTGGTGATGTCTCCACTTGGAAACATGATCCCTGCGCCTCCGACAGGGAGCCCTCCCTGCTCAGCCCCTGGCAGGCCCCGGCTCCATAGGGAAGCCAGGGTTTCTGGGAAGAGAGAGAGAGAGAGACTGAGAACACAGTAATCAAGGCCAGGGGGGTCCCCACCAGAACCCCACAATCATTCCAAACCCCCTCGGCTAGGACTGCGTTCTGCATGTGCGTTTGGTCGGTGGCTTGCTTGTCTAATAAAATCCCTGTATGTGTTTTTTTAATGTCGCCTCCTCCGTGAAGTATAGCCACGGCCACTCCACTTCCAAAACGTCTCTTCGGATTTGTTTGTCCGGGGGTGTCTGTCCTCTTCATCTCTGTCCTGTGTCCCTCCCCCACCCCACCCCCATATTTTCTCTGGCTGAGCAGTAATCCCCGGCCCAGCAGCCGCCGATCCTGGAGCTCAAATCCATTTATCCCCGTGGTGCCGCCGGAGGCCCAGTGAGCGGGGCCTTCTCGACAGGCTGGAGCGGCAGAGATGAGGCCCAGGCCCTGCGCCCCTTTCCTTCCCTGAGCCAGCCTGCAGGGGGTTCAGGGTTCGAGCCCAGGAGCCCCACATCTGCAGGGCCGCTCGCTGCCCCTGCTCGCAGTTCTGGGTGCTTTACGCTTGTTGTTCTGGGTTTTTGTGGGTATTTTTTTTTGGGGGGGGAGCTATTTGCAGGGCTCTCGGCACCCAGGCCGGGGACTTCAGAGCGATTATCTCCTTCCTCTGGTGCTGAGCCAGCGGCCTGCAGCCCCTGGACCGGGCATTCAGACAGACCCAACCCCAAGGTTAATGTTCCCGCATTAGCATCTGCATAGCGCGCTGGCTGCTTGGGGTCTGGGGTTCTAGCCTGGCTTCTCCCTGCTCCCCTCTCAGGATCGCCTCCCCAGGGTGGCCTACATTCTGCCAGGTTTCCTTTGGACCCTCAGCCTGATCCTTGAAAACTCATCTCCTCCATTTCCACTTTGCCTGTTTTTGGTTTGGTTTGGTTTTGTCTTTTTCTTCCTAGAGCGCAGCTCGTTGTGCACATCTCTCTCTTCCCCGCCCCTCGTGGGTTCTGCTCCCTTCGCTGAATTAGTTCACCTCGTCCCCTTTCCTCCCCTTTTCCTCCCCTGCTCCCTTATTTTCCTCATGGGCTGCTAGTAAAAGCAAAAGACACAAAATGGCAAAGTTCAGGGGGGAAGCCAGTCAACCCGGCCGCCTGGAAAGAAGCTGGAGGTTTGCAACAGAAGCAGCAACAAAGAAAAGAGAGAATCAGAGAATCGCGTTTGTGGCTTAAGTAGGCGAGTGTTTGCGTGTCGGTGTCTGTGTGTGTGTGTGTGTGTGTGTGTGTGTGTGTGTGTGTGTTAAGATTTCTTTGAGCCGCCTTTGTGCAGACTCGGGAGAGGCATTTGCCGAAGCCGGTCGCTGTAGGGACTTTGAACTAACCTCTTCTAGCAAATGCGTCTGTCCTTTCAGACACGGATACACCTCCACCTCCAGCTGCCTTTCCCAAACCCAGCGTGCCACCGATGAGACGAGACTGGGGCTCATGATAAAGTTTCCCAAACCGACTCCTGTTTCCCCTGCACCCTTTTCCCGCCAACCAACCGGGGAAAAATCCCCCCATCCAACAAATTCAAGTCCAGGGCAGCGGCAGCTTTTCCTGGAGATGCTGGGGGGAGCCTTGTACCTGCCCACAGCCAGCCTGTTGCCTGAAGTGGCTCTCCAGGCTCAGACGCTGCAGTGATTTATGGTTTTTTTTTCCAACAAGTCATCATTTTGGCGCGGTGTTGAGGTGGGGCCGAGACCATCTAATCGTTGTGAGGCTGGGGGAGGGGTGGTCTGCGCTGGGGAGGAGAGTTCACAGCAGAACATGGGTCCCCGGGATGGAATTGGGGAAAGAGGCTGCCCCTGCCTGCTCCCGGGCCCTCCAGAAAGACATTGCTCCCCACAAGGACACACACAGCGCCCCGCGCTCTGCCTCGGTTCAGAGCTGAGCTACTTTCAAGATTTTTTTTTTTTTTTCCAGCAACACTGTGCGTTTGGATGGCGTTTCTGGGCCATTGGAAACGCCACCTTTAGCTCGCGGGATATGGGCAGAGAATTCATTTTCTCATCTGCTCCCCCTCCTCCTGTATTTTCTTGATTTCCTGATGGCCTCCCCACCTTTTTTTTTTTTTTCTGTTTTCCAGTTTTGTCCCGAGGCCCCACAGACTCTGGGATCTTTCCTGTTTCTCCCGCTCAGCCATTCGCTTCCTTTCTCTCTTTCCTTCCTTAAGGGACAGGGGAAAAGAAAAGAAAAGGAAAAAAAAAACCAGGAGGGGATTTCCAACTGGTTCCTCGATAAGTATTATTAATTACTGCTACCAGGCGGCCGCCTCTCGCTAATAACAAAGTTGTAAATTACCCCCGACTTTCACATATTTCCCATTTGTCAGCTTTGATTGATTTGATTCCGATTCCGCTCTCTGAGATCCCTTTGAGCCGCTGCTGACAAGCGGCTCCTCTCCTCACCCCTCACCCCTGCACGGACCCGCCCCTCTGGCTGCCCTTCCCCCGAGGCCCAGGCCCGGGCCTGGCCGGCGATGCCCGATGCCCGAAGGTCCCGGGGCGGTTACAGCGCCAGGAGCCCGCGGCTGGCAGACCTGCCGGGGTGCACGGACTTAGGTGTCATTTTGAAAACACAGGCGAGCAAATTCATTATATGGAAGGAGCCAAACCATCAGTTCCGAGGTCGCCTGGGTGTATTTCTCCTCCAGATTCAAGGCTACAGGAATGGGATTTTTTTTTTAAAAAAAGATTCCTAAACCCAAGAAACACACCCACGCCCAGCCCTGTCTCTCCTTCTATTCCTGGCTACCTGAGCTGAGCAGGAGATGGGGTTACTGGTGGTGGGTGAGGAGGGAAAGGTGTGGCCACAGGGGACCCTGGAGACCCCCCCTATTAGGGGAGGGGGTTATGTACCCCTAAGGTCCCTTCCCCTCCCACCGTCATGTTCAGATGCAATTTTTGACGCCATCAATGCCCGCCGCCTCCAATACCTCCGGAGTTTTCATCTTAATTATATTATTAAGTGAAGTACTGTGCTGTCGGGGGATTGAACATGATTGATGACGTCGCCTATGAAAGGATCGATGGCGAATATCGCTACTATCATCTATCAATATTCTCGGGCCGGGGCGGTGGTTTGTAAAGCCGACGTGAGAGACGGTAGGAAAAGGCCGTTTCTTCTTCGCAGGACTGGCTCGTGTTCCAGCCGCATCTCGCACCCGGGGAGAGTTTAAAGATTTTTTTTTTTTAATGTTTAAACCAGTGAATTCCCCATCGGATCTAGTAGAGGAAAAACCAAAGTCGGGTGTGTTTTTTTGTTTTTTGTTTGTTTGTTTTTAGGGAAAGAGGTAACCTGTGCAGGCTGCTAGGGAGTGAGGCTTTTAGCTGCCTGGCCATTGGCAGTGAGACTCGCAGGGACCAGGGACCGCTTTTGGGGGGCGGCTGGATGCAGAACTGGCCATGAGTGGGGGCGGGTGGGGAGCAGACTGTGATTTTGGAGCAGATGTCGGGGCTGTGTGCCTAAGCCCTTCCACGTGGAGGTGTCCAGTTTCTGGGATCCATCAGGCTCCTCCTGCGAGGCGCCCCTACAAGGGAGCTCACCTGCCCGCGCCCCCTCTGCGCAGGTGGAGGCGGGTGCGGGTGCCCCCGAAATGCTAGGAGGAGCCGGGTGCCCAGGCCTTTTGTCTCCAGGCTGAGCGCGCCTCCCGCTTCTCTCCACCCTCACGGGGTGGAGGGGTCACGGGCAGCGCAGCCCCGCTCCGGGGGGGAGGGGAGGGAGGGGCCGTGCCTGGGGCCTGGGGGAGGCACTGGCGGCCTGGACGGCCCCTGCCCCTGCCCCGGGCACATCAGGCCGCCAAGGCCCAAGCTCCCAGCTCAGCTGCCCAGGCCTCGGGTCAGGCCAGCGCCTGCAGCCGGGCCACTGAGACCAGAGCGGAGTTGGCACGGGATGCAGGGCCTGTCCTCACGGCCATCACGGCCCAGAGTGCCACCCCCAGAGTCCAGCTCCAAGAAGCAGGGACGTACTGGAGCCTGTTGGCCTGGCCTCCCCCCACCCCAGGCCTGGGCCCGGCAGCGCATGGCCACACCGGGCAGGCCAGCGGCTTGTTGGATGCTGACCACAGGCGGGGAGGTGGGGGCCTCGGCCTGGCTCCTGGCTGTCCCCAGCGCCCCGCCTGTGACACCTCCACCCCAGACCCCGTCCCTCCTGCCTGCCACCTGCCCGCCCCCCCCCCCCGCCTCCCCCTCCGAAGGGGCCTCGGGGTTTTGTTCTCAGGGTTGGAGGCTCCCAGGGGCCCGGACACAAGGGTACACAGTAAGCACTCAATAAATGCTCGCTTTGTTACCAGTAGGCACAGCTGGTCTCCTCCGCCAGCACCTCCTCCATAGGGCCCCCCCCCAGCAGCCTCTGCCCCCTCCCAGGCGGGAGCTGCCGCCCTCCACCCCTGATGTGGGTGAAACCGAGGAGGCCCAGGCCTGGCCTCTGGGAGCCCAAGACACTGGCCTGAAGCAGGTGCTGCAGGGTCCCGGGTTCGATTCCGGTCAAGGGCACATGCTGGGGCTGCGGGCTCGATCCCCAGTGGGGGGCGTGCAGGAGGCAGCCGATCCATGATTCTCTCTCATCATGGATGTTTCTCTCCCTCTCTCCCTCTCCCTTCCTCTCTGAAATCAATAAAAATGTATATTTTTAAAAAGGGGGACCTTTCGTGAGAAAAGGCTTGTGTGCGGGAGCGGGTGGGGGGCAGGGCCGGCCCAGGTAGCAGCTGAGTTGGGAGCATCATCCGAATGACAACTTCTTCCAGGAATGACTCTTTGGAGAAACCTTTCCCGGGCCTGGGCCGAGGGCAACCCGTTGCGGGGAGCCTGAGCCACTAAAAAGTACAGGTGCCAAGTTCAAGGCCAGGTGGCGGGGTCCTAGCTTCCCCCCTAAAATAAATAAAACTCCACCTTGGAGATTCTTCTCCCCCACAGCACCATTACTGCTGTTACTGTTTTGATTATTTTGCAAATGACACATCAGTGCCAGGAGGCCCGGGAGGCGGCCGGAGCCACGCCCAGGCCGGGGACCACCTGCTGCGCGCCCCCGGGACTGTCCCCCTCCCCGGGACCCTCCCCCCCAGGCTGATGGATCCTCGGTGCAGACCATCCCGACCCTCTGTCCCTCTTGCTTTCCCATCAGTTTTCAGCGCCAGGAGGGCGCAGGCCGGGCGGCGCGTGTCGCGGGCCCCGCGTTGTACCGTCATCGCCAAAACCTTGGCCCAATTTGAAGCTAATAGGCGTCGAGCGAGGGAGTCGGGAGGAAATCAGTGGCCTAAGGAGAGTCCGGGCCTGGAAGGGGGCTGTGATTCCCAGGGGTCCCCCCCCCCCCACCACGTGCGTCTCCGCGCTGGGCCTTTGGGGACGCGGCTCTCCGTGTCCGCGCTCCTGTGCGTCCGGGCGCCCTTCCCTGCGCTCGGCCCCCGGGAGGAGGCGCTGGTGGCCGGGTCGGTCGGCTGGTGCCTCCCCGCCCTGGTCCCCGAGCCCCGATTCACAAAGCCCCGCTCGGAGGAGGCGGAGGAGGCGACACACACAGCGCCGAGGGGGTTTGATCTCGTCTCATTGGCGTCTGGGCCTGAAAGGAAACTGGTTCAGCTTCAGGCTTCATGCCCGGCTCCCGCCCCCGCCCCTCCACCCGCCCGCTCCCCGCTCCCCGCTCCCCGCTCCCCGCTCCCCTCCACCCCGCCCGCCACCCACACTCCGCTCCCAGCCGGGCCCCGGCGAGCTCCGTGCGCCCCGGCCGGAGCCCCCAGGGACGCCCGCCTCGCTGTGCCCGGGGCAGAAGCGGACGGCAGGGCGGTGCGACCCGCCTGGGCCACGGTAGGAACCGCGAAACCTCCCGATCCCCTCGGGAGGGCTCGTCCTGGGGGAGGGGAGTTCGGATCCGGACCCGCAGGGACCATCGCGCGCAAACCGAGCCCTGGGGCCCCACCAGGCGGTCAGGAGCCTTCGCAGGCCGCGCTGCGCCCCAACACCCCGCCCCCCGCCCCCCCAGGGTGACTGGTCCCCGCCTCCCTCCGAACGGCCTGGGCTCCCGGAAAAGCCTTTCCTGCATATGAAGCGTTTTTTGTAAAGTTTGATTCTTTCCAAAGAAGGGTTCTTCCGCTAACTAGCCGTAAACGTAATTAATAGTTATTAACATGCAAAAAAAAAAAAAAACCCAAAAAACTACCACCAAAAAAGGCTTTGTGGCCTTTAAAAGGAGATGGGTTCCTCTCTAGTTCACACTCTCAAGCGTGGAAAAAAATCTCTTGAAATCTGAAAACATCCTGATTAGATTATTAGGCCTGATTATAGGGCCCCCCCCCCCATCTCTAATGAAATTCCTCTCTGCTCCCTTCCTCCTCCTCGCGCTTCTCTCGGCCTCCCAGTCCCGGCTCCCTCTGATCCAGGCGTCATTAGCAACAGCCTCTGGCTACATGTTTTGCATCAATGAAACATTGTGACATGGTTGTAATGCAAACTCCGCCGCCGCCTTGCACTGCGTCTTGCGGTAGGAAGTGTAATAGCAATAAAAATCATTTTTCATCTCCAGGCATTATTCGTTGGGGGGGGGGGGAGAAAAGCTGAATGTGAGAAGAGGAGGGGGTGGAGGAGATAAAAATGAAGGCAGGGAGGAGGAGAGGGAGGGAGCAAGGGAGAGAGAAAGAGAGAGAGAGAGAGAGAGGAAACCTTTCCAATTTAGAGACTTCTCCAAGCTGGAGACATGTAGATACAAGCTTAGCATTTTCTGTGCTTCTACTCTCTTCTGGGTTTGTCTCTGCTTCTCTGGGATGAGGACCAGGACTTTCTAACCCCCAGTATCTCTCTGCAGCCCCCCGTGTCCCCAACACAGCGTCCCTTCCAGCGACAAAGCCCCCGGACCCCCCAGGGACCCGCCACCCTCCTCAGTTGGCTGGGGGGAGGGGTCGCATTCAGTCCCTCTCTCTCATCTTTCCCAGCCTGATGCAGAAGAGACCAACCACCCAGAAGGCCAACCTGGCTATTTTCGGGGCTCAGCCCTGTAATTTGTGAGCAGAGCAGGGCGCAGTGCGTGTTGTTGCGAGAGAAGGAACTCCCTCCGTGGCCTCCGGAGCGTCCAGAAAGGGCCTCGGGGCCGAGTTGGCTCAGGCTGGGAAATGCAAGGGTGGAACCCTCTGCCCCTCAGTTCCCAGATCAGGCCCATCATACCGGGATCCCCTGAACCCCTTCAAACAAAACCAACGCTGTCAGAACTACATTGGAAAA
Organism: Myotis nattereri; assembly: GCF_964212035.1. Taxonomy (NCBI): domain Eukaryota; kingdom Metazoa; phylum Chordata; class Mammalia; order Chiroptera; family Vespertilionidae; genus Myotis; species Myotis nattereri. Next base: position 12,465,577 of record NC_138097.1, on the reverse strand, counting down.
AGATTCTGTGTGCCCTCCGCCCCCCCAAAAAGCAACCTCCCCCCCAAACATACAAATCCTTACTCCCGTTGGGCACCTTTGCAGGAGCCTCAAAGGCCATGAACTTGGTCTAAAGAAGCTTCCAAAGAACAGGGCCTCCAGGAGAGAGAAAAAATAAAAGAACGGAAGATCCTTTGCAGGAGAAATCTTGTTTTCTGGAATTTGCTTTTGCTTACAACCCCTCTCTCTGGGGCGGCGAGTTTTCAGGTAGATTGTAGCAGAGGCTCACCGTGGAGCTGGTTTGATTTTCTGTCTATATTTTTAGTTTAGGGCTTTAAGGACTGGCTGGGTGAAACAGGGCCAGGAGCCCAGCCCCGATGCACCTGCAGAGAACGCACCATGTACTTTGTGACTCCCGGGCTGCCCGCCCCGGGCTGAGGTGTGCACAGCCTTAGGGGCCGCGTTTTGTGGCTATTTTGCCAGCAGAACCGAAGGGTGCTGGGGGTGGGGGTGGGGGGGGCAGAGACTGGCCACTTGGCAGGGCATCTGGTGTGTCTGGGCAGATGAGCGGATTTCGGTGGGAACCCTAATGGGAAAGGGGTGACTTCGGAGACACGTATTTGCATTGGCCGCAGCGGAGTGGCCCGACCCAGCTGCGCGAATCTATAGCCTCGGGAAGACATTTCTTTTCTGTTTTCTACCAAAATAGCCTCCCAATTTAGACGTGGTGAAATGGTGCCTCTATTTTCTTTTCTCCTCTCCCCCCTGCTCTGTCCCCCTCCCACAAGGCAGACCCTGCGCCGTCAGGGATCAGGGGGCGCAGCCGGCGGGCAGAAGGCCCGTGCGCTGCAGTGTTCCTGAGGGTTTTGGGGGACAGTCCCAGGATGGTGCGGGGAGGCTGGGAGGCATGGCCTGCAGTTCCAGTTTCCGCAGCGAGGTGGCGCTCCAGGGCACGGCAGCGCGCCCGGCTGCGGCCGCGTTCCCGCAGCGAGGCCCCGGCCGCCCAGCGAGGTGCACCCCGGCTTCCCACGCCCGGGCCGACATCGGGGCGCGCTCGGACCCGCAGGACCGGCTGGTCGGCGGGTGGGCAAAGGCCCGAGGCCACGGCCGGGGAGGCTGGAGGCTGCGGGGAGCGGCGCCGGGCAGAGGCGGGGACTCCGGGGAGTCGCGTTGGGACCGGGCTGGTGCTGATAAGGGGGTGCGGGACCCCCCTTCCGAAGCTCGGGGACCGGAGTGCGGGGATCAGGCTCGACACTAGCGTGGAGGGCCGCGCCCAGGCACACCGAGGAGGTCCCCAAGTGTTGCAACCCCTGCTCGGGACACTTCGCTTCTTTTTTTATTTTATTTTCCTTTCTACCTTCTTCTGTTTAAAGAACCAAAAAATAAAGGATAGAAAATCTTATTGCCGTCCCCCCAAACTAGGCAGCTTTCCTATTTGACAAGGGTTTTCCCCTTTTTCTTTCCTGTAATTTTACTTCCCTTTTTGTTCTGGGTTTTTCTTTCCTTTTCTTTTCTGTTTTTCTTTTCTTTGTGGCTAACTTCCCAGAGCTAGTTCTGTGTGGGTGGGTGGGTGGGCGAAAGAGAGAGAGAGAGAGAGAGGGGGGGGGGGGTAGGTCACCATCAGCCCTGAAACTAGTTCGATCTATTGAGCACATGTCCCTCCGGCCATTTCGTTTGCTCCCGCACCTTGGCTTTTCCTGGGCATCTCCCAGGCTCCGAACCCAAGGCCACGGAGGGGGTGGCCTCTCCTGTAGGCGCCCCTCTCTCTCGGCCTGCGGCCGCTGGGGCCCCTTTAAAACCATTTTGGAAACAATCCTAGAAACAGTAACAGTCAGAGCCTCAGGGAACAGCAGGACCCCCCCCCCCCCCCAGAATTTCATTGTAAATTTCCTTGTGACCAGAGCCAGGCTAGAGGTGCGGCTTGAGGCTGGGCTCTCTGTTAGGGGTTCCCCTGGCCCCCCAGGCACTTGGCCTGGACCCCATGGAGCTGGGAAGCTTTGCTGAGCCTCCCCTGGGCGGAGGGTGACCCATTGATGCCTGCTTCCCGCCCCCCCCCCCAATTCCCTGCTGCCTCATCTTCCCCAAGGTTTGCCAGGAAAAATGCAAGCATTTTCGCCCTGTTTAGGAGTCTGTGGAAGGCAGGGGTCAGGCCCCTAGAAATGCTAACGGGGCCGGAGAATTACAGGCATGATCTGAAAGTCTCTTCCAATCCGTTTCTCAGAGCATTTACTCGTGTGCAGTGATGAAAAGTGACGGCTGGGAATCAGCTTTTAAAAGTAATGAAGTCAGGTGAGGCTTTAGCCTGTCCCTGGCTATCCGTCAGCTTCGAAAAAGATGAAGGGAGAAACTGTTGGGGTGCAGGGGAGCCTGCGTTCGCTGGGTGGGAGGAGGGTCCTCAAATCCTCGCGTCTGAGCAGGGAGGGGGCAGGCCCCGGGTCTGGAGTGTGGCCCTCGCCTGGGTGCCATGGCATTGCCTGTGGGTGACAGTGGGTGGGGCAGGTCCCCATCTGCACCAGTGGTTTCAACCTTCTGTGTCCGTGCCCCAGCTCAATATCTGTAACATCCTGATGCCCCCCCCCACCTATAATTCTTATTATTCAAAAAGTGAGCTCCTCGTCACGTGGAGGAAGTCTCAAAGGCCATGAACTTGGTCTCAACAAGCTTCCAAAGAACATGGCATCCATGAGAGAGAAAAATAAAAAAACAAATGGACAGTGGAAGGACTGAGGAAGAAATCACTAAGAACTTGTTTTAAAATAATAATACTAGGAAGTGATATAAAAATAGCAAATAAAGTTCCAAAGCATAGACTAGAGAACTGAAATGCATCCATAGGTCAGCATATATATGTATAGACTGTACATGAGCCTAGAACCAGAGGAAATGCAAAAAGTTCAGTTAATGACTCATTCTCCAATTGCCCCCCCCTTAAACATCAAATGGCCCCCCTGAGGGGTGTGTGCCCCAAGCGGGAGCCCCGGATGTAGACTTAGCTGTGAACTTGGGCCACCTCCGTGTGTCTGTGCCTGGCCAGGTGCCCCCAGCGCTCGGCACAGCTGGGACTCGGGGCTGACACCCAGGCTACAATCTAGATGGGTCCTCAGCCTGGCTCCCAGGGAGGGAGGGCCAGGCCTGCAGGCCTGGGAGGGGGGGAGGTGGCGCCCTCATCTTACTCTTACTAACCTTTTGGAAATGGTGCGGCGAGGGCAGGGAGGAAGGTGAGGAAGATGAGCGGGAAATGTCATTTCCCAGGGCCCCTGGGACATCAGGTGGCCCTGGCCTGCGAGGGAGCCCAGGGCAGCCCCAGAGGTGTGACGGCGTTTCCGTGGGCACCTGCCCTGCTCACGGAGCTCAGATATGGCTCTTGAGGAATCAGCTGCTTTCAGATACACTTGATGGCCCCTGGAGTGGCTCAGGGGTTGAGCCTGGACCTGTGAGCCAGGAGGTCACGGTTTGATCCCCCATCAGGGCACATGCCCGGGTTGCAGGCTCCATCCCAGTGGGGGGCCTGCAGGAGGCAGCCGATCCATGATTCTCTCCCATCATTGATGTTTCTATCTCCCTCCCCCTCTCCCTTCCTGTCTGAAATCAATACAAATATTTTTAAAGGTTTTTAAAAATAAAATTTACACATTTTCTTGGAGGTCTCAGCTCCCCCACAGTGGCAGTTAGGTCAGAGCCAGACATGGGGGGCAGGGGGCGGACAGTGTCTTCCCAGCGCCTGCGACCCCACGTGGCATCTCACAGGGTCCCCGAGGGGCAAGGGACCCAGGATCCCCAGCAACAGGTCCTGCTGGCGTCCTCCCCTGCCCCCTGCACCCCTTCTCCTCCCATCCTCATTTCTGGGGTCCCCAGGAAAGAGGGGGGCGCCTCCAGCCTCCTCTCCTTGCCCGTAGAGAGCATCCCGTGCGAGGTGGGGAGACCGGGCTGGTTTGGGGGCAGGTGCCCAGCTGGGCGGCTCTAGGGATGGTCTGGCCTGTGGCCCGAGTTCTCTCAGCTTGAAATTCCCAGAATCTGGCTGGACGCTGGGTTCGGAGGGAAAAGTGTCTGTGTGTTGGGGGGGGATGTGGGAGGGGTGTGTGGGGGGGTGGGGGGCCGAAGTGAAGGATGATCGTAGCTACTTGGGGACACGGAGCTGGTGGCTCCATTGCGCCCCACCCTGGCCTGCGAGGCCCCCCTTCCCGGGCCTGGGGGCCGGATGCCCACCTGGGGAGCGACCCTCCTCCTTCGGAGACTGGGACGTGGCCAGGGAGGCGCCCCCCGGGGCGGCCCCGGCTCCCTCCGCCCGGCCTGCCCTGGGCGCAGCGGGAGCTGGGACCTGCCGGCCCCGGACTCGGTCTCCGGCGGGTTCCCACGTCCCAGGCTGGGGCGTCGAGGGCGCGGGGGTCTCGGGGTGGAGGGCGGGCAGAGGGGACGGCAGCGTCCCGTTCCCCGAGGGCGCAGGGAACCCGCGGAGGGGCCGGGAGCCCCCCCCCCCCCGCGTTTCCATACATCAGGCCCCGGCAGCTGCTAATGAGCTCCGGGAAGAGGGGGAGGATGGAGCGTCCGGTGCTGGGGGGGGGGCGCAGGAGGGGGGGGAGCAGCATTTCCGGGGCCGACGGGGACCTCGGAGGGCGCCCAGCCCGGCCTCCCCCCGCCCCCCCGGGGCCTCCGGGACGCGCCCCCCCCCCCACCTGGCGCCCGCCCGCGCCCCCTCCCCCCTCGCCCCTGCGACGCGGCGGGACTTTCAAAACTCGTCCCCGGGGGCGCCCTCCTAAGCCTGCGGCCCGCGCCCCGAAAACCCGCCGGGAACATGGGGCGCTCCCCGGCTGGGGGTGCCCGGGCTCCCCGACGCCTGCGGGATCGGGGCGGGAGCCTGGTTCTCCTTCCCCCGCGAACAGGCGCGGCCCTTCAGGTGGGACGCGGCCCTGGGGTTGGATTCGGGGCCCGGGGCCGGGAGTGAGCCGACTGTTTACTTCTCTGTCCCTCCCCCTCCCGGCCCGGGTCCCTCTCCCCCCTCCCCCGCCCCCCCCCACCCCCCCGCCCCCTCCCTCCCGGGGCAGGGACTCGCCGGTGACATCACCACGGAGACAGCGGCCTCTCCGCCCCCGGCCCAGACCCCCGGGCGGAGATTGGCAGGTGTCGCTCCCGGGACAATGCCTTCCAGGTGTCGCTGTCACAGCCTCCCCCTCCCGGCCCGCCCTCCCGCCCCCTCCCCTCCCCCTCCCCTGCCCCCTCCCCCGGCGCCGCTGCGCTCGGGTCGGCGCTGGAGAGGCGCGCGGGGCGGGGGTGGCGCGGACCCGCCGAAGGGCCGGGCGCGGGGAGCGCGTGTGCTTTGGGGGAGCCGGTCCCTGGGCCTCCCCGTCCCTCCATCCCCCGCCCGCACACAGCACAGCAGTCGCGGAGGTGACCCGCCATCTGCCACCGCCCGCATTTGGCGACTGAGCTCGGGAAGCGGGGCGCGGGTGTAGGCGGCCGGGGCTCCCCGGGCTGGGGCGAGGGGCGCCTGCCCGCACCAGCCCCCCATCCCCATCCCCGCCCCGACCCCCAGGCTTTCCGCCCGTTTCCCTCCCACTCTGGGCCTGGGCGCCGCTCGGAGGCAGGGAAAGGGGGCGCCCGTGTTGTGGGGGCTCCTTCCGCGGGAGCTCCGGCCCCGATGGGCTCCGTTAGGTAACAGCCGAACGCACCGCCCGGCGCGGCCTGTGGGCGCGATCGCCGTCGCGGGGCGGTAAGCATCACCCTTATTCGATTTCTTCAAAGCCGTGGGGCTTCGCTTGCTTTTTTATTATCATTTTTTTTCAAAGGAGGGCTTTTGTGCCAAATTGCCCAGCGCCCGTGTGATAACTGTCAAAAGTTGGACATCAAAGGAGCGAACATGGCTCGGTGGCCGGAGGAGCCGTCGGTGGGAATGAGCAGATCTTAATTACGAGGACGGAGTCTGGGGGGGAGGGGGCGCCCCGCCTGGTCCTGAACTTTCTATGTAAACACGTGGTCCGGTGGGGACACGGGCTCCGGTCCTTCGTGGGCGAGATCTCCACCCTCCCCGGTTCGGGACCAGGCCCGGGAGCCGGCTCCCTCGCCGAAGGGACTAAGGTTTCCCGGACAATAATGTGGCGATTGTGGCTGGTTTGTGACCCAGAAAACGCGGAGGTGGCCGCGCTGGCTTCGCCGTGTAATTATGCAAAGCGCTTCCCATAAAGACTTGCCATTCGATCTAATGGCCGGGCCGCGAGGGTTTCAGAAAGGGAGGGTCTGTGCGCGCGCGCGAGAGAAAAGTAACATTTGCTTTCACGCAGGTTGGGTGCGGGAGGGAGGTGGATGCATACAAACAGGCGCCAGGCCGCCCAAACTATTTATTTTTTTTGAGGCGAATGAAAATAACGATGAGGGGGTTTAATCAGTTCATCAACAAGGCCCCGTCCGGACCCCGAGGGGCGGGGAGGGTGCAGGCTGCAGCCTCGCGCCTGGGCCTGGGCTTGGGAATGAGGGTGAGTCACTTCCCGCTGACGCAGGGAGGGGTGCGGCTCCCTCTCCACCTGGGCTGAGATGGGGGGAGGGCTGGGCGGCCTCCCCTCCCCCAAATCGTGTCTAGGAAATTATTTGGCAGGAGACATGTTAACAAAGCGCCACACTCCCAGTCCCTTTCCCCAGGATTTAGGGGTCCCCAGAAAGGCAGTGGGAAGGGATGCCAGGGAGGGAAGCAGGCCTGAGTGTTTGGGGGGGGGGAAAGAGGGGGGGGTTTGAGCCTGAGACATTACTGGTGGGGCGACTCCCAGTAAGGCTGCCCCAGCTCCCATGCAAAAGGTTTTGTTTTTGTTTTAAAATAATAATAATAATAATAATAATAATAAACAATAATAATATAAGGCCCGGCCAGCATGGCTCAGTGGTTAAACATCAACCCAGGAACCAGGTTGTGAGCTCGATCCCCAGTGTGGGGCGGGCAGGAGGCAGCCGATCCATGATTCTCTCTCATCACTGATGTTTCTATCTCTCTCTCCCTCTCCCTTCCCCTCTGAAAGCAATACAAATATATTTTTAAAAAATCATAATAATATAAGAAAACATTTGAAAGGCCTGCAAGGGGAGAGATGGGAGGAGATGGAGATTGGTCACGGGTCCAGCCCCAGCCCCGGCTGCGGGCTAAAAGCAAGTGCAGTGACCAGTGAGTGACACAGTAACCAGTGACATTGTGGATTTTTCAAGGGGGGGGGGTGGGGAAGTGATTAAAAGCCAGAATCATGTAAATATCAAAGTGCCACCTGGGGAGACCTGGGGGAAAATGTAAGCTAATGAAAAGCAAATAAAGAAGCAGGCACTCGGGCCGGGAAACTCAATATTACGTTTAAGACGGTGCTTTCTGTGCGGCTCGGATCTCCCATTCATGTCCACATCACAGGCACCGGGTTTGTCATCGGGAGGCGCGAATCTGAAAGATACTCCGGCAAACGAAGTGCTGGCAGCGGGAGGAATAAAGGCACCGCGCCAGGGGTCAGGCGGCCCCGACTGCTTGTCGAGATCTTTTGAAAATTTCACCCGATTGAAGGCGAGGGCTTAGGGGCTTGGCTGCGCTCGCATTTCAAACTCAGATCAGTGGGATCACAGGCAGAAATAGAGGTCTGGGCAATTCTGATGCAGAGATGGCTGCGGCTGCAGGGTCTCTCTCTCTCTCTCTCTCTCTCTCTCTCTCTCTCTCTCTCTCTCTCTCTCTCTCTCTCTCAGCTGTGACCCCCTGGATGACAGTCCTCAGAAAAGGAAGAGAAAATTGCATCCTGTCTCCTAACTCCCTTCCAGTCAGAAGGAATTTAGGGGCTCGTTGCCCGTGACAGAGGGGGAATGATCATTTGCGAACACGCCTGGGACCAGAGCTCAAAAGAGTGTCTGAGTCCATCATGAATGACCCCCTCCTAGACATCTAGGTCCCCTTCCTGGTGAAGGTTTAGCTAGGGGTGTTGATCCCCAGTATGAAGATGAATTCTCATTCCCTTCGTGTGCTGGCCTCACCCGGAAATCTCTTTCCACCGCCGATTGCACGCAAGTTCTGGGGTCTGTGTGCACCAGCCCGGGAGACTCACTGGGAAAAATGCTCACTCACATCTGCCCGCCCCCAGCAACATGTCAGCACTTTCTGGCTCAGGAAGGACACAGGAAAGTCAGTTGTCTCTGGGATGGATCCATCCCGGGAGAGAACAGAAAAGAAACTGGGGCCCAGCCAGTGTGGCTCAGTGGCTATGAACCAGGAGGTCAGGGGTTCGATTCCCTGTCGGGGTGCATGCCCAGGTTTCAGGCTCCATCCCCAGTGTGGTGTGGGACTTTCGGGGTGGAGGGTGCGGGGGGGGGGGGGGGGTGGAAGCAGGCAGCTGATCAGTGATTCTCTCTCATCACTGATGTTTCTCTTTCTCTCTCCTCTCTGAAATCAATAAATATACACTGAGTGGCCAGATTATGATGATCACCCCATCAGTACTTCATTGACACTTCCAAAAATACTGAATATTGAAGACTTCCTAAGCAAATACTCTCAATGTTTTATTATTATTTGCATAACTAATTCACTTCATTGTACTGATGGGGTGGCCATCATAATCTGGCCACTCAGTGTGTGTGTGTGTGTGTGTGTGTGTGTGTATTATTATTATTTTATTTTTATTTTTTAAAGACAGAAACGGAAGGGAGGGAGGGCGTTTTTCTAAACACAAATCAAACCGAGGAACTCTGAAATGAGGCCAGGCTGAGTTGATACAAAAAAAAAAAAAAAAGGAAGCGACTTAGGGCAGCCAGGGCTGGAAGCCACTTCCCCACCAGCCAGAACTCATGCCAGCTGTGCCCCAAGCGGGTCCCATCAAAAATGAACTTCTCCCGGCTTGGCAAACTCTAGAAAGAGCTGGGGGAGGAAATGATACATTTATCACCGCTTCGCCAGCTGTCATGACTACCTGGCCGCCTCACACAAACAAGGTACTTGGTACTTGAGTTGCGTCTCATTAACTCTGAGCCCAGGGGAGCGGAGGTTAGGGCCCGAGAACTGCCAAGTGCAGAGTTGAGGAGACCTCGCTGCCCGGTACAAAGAGGGTGGCCTGTTTGCTGCATTATCCGCTCCTCCATCCGCGCTCTCCCACGGCCGCAGCGGGAAAGTGGGGGGTTACTCTGGCTGGTGTTCCAGGTTCCGATCTTTGATTCCCCTATTTTCTGCCGGTTGCGGTTGGGCGACTCCCGGAGGAAGGTGGGGAAACGCTGGTGGGAGCCCCTCGGCCTCCAGCCTCGAAGACACCCGGCCCCGCAGACACCCGGCCCCGCAGACACCCATCCCCGCAGACACCCGGCCCCGCAGAAACCCGGCCCCGCAGACACCCGGCCTCTCAGACACCCGGCCCCGCAGACACCCGGCCTCTCAGACCCCCATCCCCGCAGACACCCGGCCCCGCAGACCCCCATCCCCGCAGACCCCCATCCCCGCAGACCTGCCCCAGGCTCAGGGGAGGGCGGCCTGCAGGCAGCCCCTGCCCTCAGATCGATTCTCCGAATATATTTATAGGTAATTTCAGGCCCGCAGTCCAGGAACAGAGAGCAGGCCTTAAGTATAAACTTCGTTAAACTTGAGCAGAGACGCAAGCGAAGGGGCCGCCCGCGGGCCTCTCTCAGCCTCGCTCCTCCTCCGTCTCCCTCCCAGGACCGGGCGCCCCACTGGGCTTCACAGGCGGCGTTTTGTGCGTTAAAGCCGCAGAAGCCGGTCCCGGCTTCCGGGAGAGATTGGAGGGAAAGGGGGCGGCGGGAGAACCCTGAGAAAGCGAGACCGGCAGGCGGGGACCCTGGGCCCGTGGGGACGGAGCCGCCTCCGAGCCGCCGAGGGTTCGGCTGAGATCCGCGCCTCCGCGGGCCGGGCCGGGTGCGCCCGAGGCGGGATGGCCCCAGCGCCGGCCGGAGAGCGGACGATCGGATCTGAGGCCCCTCCGGTGGGATGCGGGGGACCCTGGGGGACCCCTCCCTGCAGGAGGCAGAGCTGGCGGGCCAGAGGGCCGCCCGCCTTGCCCGCGACCAGGGTTTCCTCGGGCCAGAGGGGAAGAGAAAGCCGTGCAACTCCGGGCCGGTGTCGGGGGCGCCGCATGTCCCCCCAAAACCTGGGAACCAGGAACCCTGGGGGCGGGGCAGGAGGGCGACCACTCCAGGCCACAGGCTGAGGGTGACCCCCGGGTACATGAGGGGCCCTGGGCGCTGAGGACCGCGAGTAACCTTTCTCTCTCCGTCCCTGTCTCGCTTTGCAAGTAACTAAATAGATACATACATTTGCAAACCGGAGGTCACGGGCTTCACAAATCTTGAGAGAATAAGGAGCCTCCGTGTTTTAAAGCAAAGAAAACCCCAAACAGCTCGAACCTGGGAGCGTCTCGGGCCGCGTGGGAGCAGAGCGCTCTGTCCCCCGATGATCCAGACCCCAACCCTGGCCTGGCCTGGACCCCCGCGCTGGGCTGGCCCGAGTCAGGGGACCTGCCCGCACCCCTCTTTGCATCTGCTGGACCCTGGGGGGCGCCAACCAGGGAGGGAGGGAGGGCGCGGGTCGGGCGGGGAGCTCAGGGACCCCGGAGGCTGCTGGCCCCTTCCCATCCCGGATGCTGCGAGCGCGCCCTGCCTCTTGGGGACAAAAACGCTATGCTCTCCAGGGCCTGGCGGGGTCTGCAGAGGGAGGAGCAGGGCGATCGATTGAGATCGATCATTGATCAGAGGCTTTTCCCCACCGCGTTCCCACTGGCGCGGGAGATGGTGTTGCCCGCGTGGGAACCCCCGTGTGTTCGCGTCTTGGCCTTTTTCTGAAATTATTCTTCTTTTCAATCATGACACTGAGCACTCCAGGCCAGGCCTCGGTGGGACGTGAACTAAACGCAATTCTCTTTCAAGTCCGCGCCCCGCTCGCTTCAAAGGCGCGCGTGTTAATTTCACCTTCATTTCCGCGCCGCGCAGGCTGGCTGGGGAGGGTCCCCCCTCCTGGCCCTCCCCCTGGGTTTTAAGGGAGGGAGGACGGTGCTGCCTCCGCGCCTGGAGCTCCCACCTGGCGTCCTGTCTCCTCTGGTGGATGTTATTAATCGCAGGGGCCGCTGTGGGAAGTTCAGCTGGAAATGCTGGCGGGCAGGACACGGTGGGCGAGCGCGTGGGTCAGCGCCTATGAATTCGCGGTGGCGACGTACCCGGAGGCCCCGACCTTTGTGAGGTGCTGAGTGCCCGCAGGCCGGGCCACATGGGAGGCAGGGAGCCCCAACTCGTGGCTGGAGGCGCCCCAGACGTGGGTAGTTCAGCGCCCAGGTGACCACACGCCCAGCTCCGGGGCGGCCGTGCCACGGGGGACCACAGCTGTTTCTTGCAGGAAGAGAAAGAAATGCGAGGAAGGCGACTTTTTTTTCTTTTTCTTTTTATTGATTTCAGAGAGGAAAGGAGAGGGAGAGAGAGAGAAGCATCAATGATGAAAGAGAATCATTGATCGGCTGCCTCCTGCACGCCCCCTACTGGGGATGGAGCCCACAACCCGGGCATGTGCCCTGCCCGGAATCGAACCCTGACCTCCTGGTTCCTAGGTCCACGCTCATGCACGGGGAGGGCGATCCTTTTGACGCCACGTCAGCTTGTAGGGTTTCCTGCCAATCTCTCCGTGTGTTGTGTCCAGACAGACCGCGCTGTTTGGGGTTAATTAACCCGAGGCCCAGCTCCGGTTCCTAGATCCTAGAGAGCGGAGAGGAGACGGGAGTCGGAGGGAAGAGCAGTTCATACAAAGCAACGGCGGCGAGGCCTGTGCGGAGCCGCTGGGCGCAGGTCGGGCGCAGGTGGTTCCCGACTCCCCAGCCGCCAGGCGCTGCCACTGAACCGCGGGGAGAACACCTCTCCGGGCACAGCCGCTGCCCCCGGGTGCGGGGTGCCTGCCGCTGCCCGTCTTCCCGCCGGCCCCGCCGCCCCGCAGGCGGAACTGGAGGAGCCTGGGCCCCGAACCGGAACCGGCGGGGCAGCGGCCGCCCTAATGTCTGGGGCGGCCGCAGTGGCAGCTGAGACGGACTCGGGGTGAGTGTAGGAGCTGCAAGGGCAGAAACTTGGAAAATCAAAACGCGGTCGTCTGGGTAGACTCCGCCCTCCAAGGCCTGTGCCCTCGGGTTTCCATGGGACGCTGGGCAGCTCCACAGCGCCCCCTCCCTCTCCCCCAGGTCCGGCCCCTCGGGGCGCCCCTGGCCCCAGGAATGAGCTTCCTGCACCGGCGCAGGGAGCCGGAGGTCGGAGTCCCCTCTCCGCGCTCAGGCTCAGGGCCCCCCCCCCCCCAGCCTCGAGGTCAGCCCGCAGCCCCCAGGGAGCCGAGAGCCAGCCTGGCCTCCGCCTGGGCCCGTGGACTCTGCACCCCTTGTCGCTCGAGGCCTGCGTCCCCTCCCCCCAGGAGCGTGCTCGCTGCGACCCCAGGGCCGGCTCCACTCTGCCCTCCGTCCCTCCGTCCCTCCGTCCCTCCGTCCCTCCGGCGGCGGCTCAGCACAACTTTGCCAGCAGAGAGCAACCTGCAGACTCATCCCCCCATTCCACCCCCCACGCCCCCAGCCAGGGTCTCCGGCTTCCAGCACAGCCTTCGAGGGGTCCACGGAGCACAGCAGGTTGAGGCCTCCCCACCCGGCCGCCTGGAATACGATCCCCGTGCCCCACAGCCCCCCAAGGAAAGGTGGGTGCAGGCGGCTGCTTCACCGGCCGGGGAGGGTGTCAGGGTGAGGCCGGGACCAGCGCCCTGGACCCCAAGGGTGTCCCCGGAAATTGGGCATCTCCACGGGGCAGGTCAGCCCGTGAAGCCTGAGATTTTCGGGGCACAGGGGCTCCTCCATTCCTGCGCCTAGATGGGGAGGACGAGGAGGAACCGCCCTGGGTTGGGGGTGAGGGCGGGGGCAGAGGGGCGGGTGAGAGGAAGGCGGGATGTGGGACGCGGAATGGCAGGCACAAGGCCTCTCACTAGGACTCCATTCGGTCCTCTTTCCAGGACAGCAGCTTCCTCCCGGTGGAGCCTTTGTCTGGGGAACCGGCAGGTTGCTGCTCTTGGAGGCACCCGCCCCGGAGCCAGGTGTGCGCTGCTGTCCTGAGGCCTGGCGGCTCCCCCAGCGCCCAAGCCTCCAGCTTCTTTCCTGCGAAACCGAGTGCCTTCCTGCGGCCAGAAGACAACCTGGGGGGGGGGGGGGGGACCCTGGCGCCTGGTCCTCCCAGGCCTCAGGTTAAGGCTGGGGACGGCAGGAGCACCTGGGGCTGGGCTGGGGGGACATGGCAGGGCTCAGCTGAGCACAGGAGGAAGCAGGTGAGCCCTCAGCATCTGGACCCCTTTTCTCTCTAGGTCTCTGACTTGCACCTCCATCTTCCCAGGATGCAACGGGCCTGCCAAGTCTCTGCTTCCACCTGCAGCCTAGGGAGGGCCAGGAGGCGCCCACAGCAGAAGGGGCCTCAGAGCCCTGAGGGAGGCAAAAAGCCTCCTTCTGCTCAGAAGCAAAGCCTGGAGGGGGCTGGGTGACTGGAGACCCCTCCGCCTGGACCACAGCAGAGATGGACGCCACCCCTGGGCCTCTGCCTGCAGATCACCGTCCATCTCCACTCCCCGCTTCCCTTGGCTGAGATTCCCCAAGAGTAGCCTAGTTTAGTAAGGGAGAGAGAGGTTCCGGGACCTAACTTAGCTTAGCTTAGCTTACCTCAGAGTAGTCTACGTTAGTGAGGCAGACGAGACCATTCGGACTTAGCTTACCTTAGCCTAGAGAAGCTGAGGGAAGGTTAAGGACCTATCTTAGCTTAGCCTAGCTTAGCCTAGAGTACCTAGGTTAGGGAGGCAGACTGCAGGCTTAGCTTAGCTTAGGCTAGAGCAGCTGAGGGACCTTCTAGGTAGCTTAGCTAAGCTTAGCATAGCCTGGAGTAACCTAGGTTAGGGAGGCAGACAAGATCATTGCAGACTTAGCTTAGCTTAGCGTAGGCTAGAGTAGCTGAGGGACCTTAGAGGACCTAGAATACCTTAGCTCAGTTTAGCCTAGAATGGTTATGCTTAACTGATATTAGCCTAGGTTAGTCAGGAAAAGAGACCAATGTGGACTGAGCTTACTGGTCTCCAGAGTAGCTGAGGGACCTTTGAGGACCTAGCTTATTTAGTATAGCTTAGCTTACCTTAGCCTACAGTAGCCTAGGTTACTGATGCAGACGAGACCATGGCAGACTTAGCTTAGCTTAGGGGAGAGTAGCTGAGGGACCATAGAGGACCTAGCTTAGCTTAGCTTAGCTTAGCTTAGCTTAGGGTAGAGTAGCCTAGATTGGGGAGGCAAAGGAGACCATTGCGGACTTAACTAAGTTTAGGGTAGAGTAGCTGAGGGACCATAGAGGACCTAGCTTAGCTTAGCTTAGGGTAGAGTCGCTGAGGGACCATAGAGGACCTAGCTTAGCTTAGCTTAGGCTAGAGTCGCTGAGGGACCTCAGAGGATGTTGCTTATCTTTGGCTAGATTATCTGTTGTACCTTAGAGGAACTAGGTTAGCTTAGGCTAAAGTAGCTGCGGGACCTTAGAGTACCTAGGGTAGCTTAGCTCAGATTAGATTATGTTGCCATATGGTAGCCTAGCTCAGTGAGGCCGATGAGACCATTGTGGACATGGCCTTGTTTAGCCTAGAGTCGCCTCGGATAATGAAGTAGATGAGACCTCAGTAGACTGGGTTTCCCTTCTCTTAGCCTAGAGTACTCCATGTTACTATAGGCTCACCTAGGTCCACAATGGTGTAGTCCTCCTCCCAAACCTTGGTTCTTCTAGGGTAAGCTATGCAAAGCTAACCTAAGCTAATTGTCAGCGTTCCCTCAGCTACTGTACGCTATGCTAAGTTAAGTCCGCAATGGTCTCCTTTGACTCCCCAATCTAGGCTACTCTAGCCTAAGCTAAGTTAAACTAAGCTAGGTCCTCTAAGGTCCCTCAGCTACTGTACGCTAAGCTAAGTTAAGCTAATCTAGGTCCTCTAAGGTCCATCAGCAACTCTAACCTAAGCTAAGCTAAGGTAGGTCCTCTAAGGTCCCTCAGCTAGGCGAGCCTAAGCTAAGCTAGGTCTACTAAGGTCCCTCAGCTACTCTAGCCAAAGCTAAGCTATGAAAGGTCCTCTAAGGTCCCTCAGCTACTCTAGCCTAAGGTAAGCTAAGGTAAGATAGGTCCTCTAAGGTCCCTCAGCTACTCTAGTCTAAGCTAAGCTAGGTCCTGTAAGGTCCCTCAGCTACTCTAGCCTAAGCTAAGCTAAGCTAGGTCCTGTAAGGTCCCTCAGCTACGATAGCATAAGCTAAGCTAAGCTAAGCTAGGTCCTCTAAGGTCCCTGAGCAACTCTAACCTAAGCTAAGCTAAGGTAGGTCCTCTAAGGTCCCTCAGCTACTCTAGCATAAGCTAAGCTAAGGTAAGCTAAGCAAAGCTAGGTCCTCTAAGGTCCCTTAGCTACTCTAGGCTAAGCTAACCAAAGCTAGGTCCTCTAAGGTCCCTCAGCTACTCTAGGCTAAACTAACCAAAGCTAGGTCCTCTAAGGTCCCTCTGATACTCTAGACTAAGCTAATCTATGCCAGGTCCTCTAAGGTCCCTCAGCTACTCTAGCATAAGCTAAGCTAAGGTAAGCTAAGCAAACCTAGGTCTTCTAAGGTCCCTCAGCTACTCTAGCCTAAGATAAGCTAAGCTAATCTAGGTCCTCCAAGGTCACTCAGCAACTCTAACCTAAGCTAAGCTAAGGTAGGTCCTCTAAGGTCCCACAGCTACTCGAGCCTAAGCTAAGCTAAGATAGGTCCTCTAAGGGCCCTCAGCTACATTAGCCTAAGCTAAGCTAAGCTAGGTCCTCTAAGGTCCCACAGCTACTCTAGCCTAAGGTAAGCTAAGCTAAGCTAGGTCCTCTAAGGTCCCTCACTACTCTAGCCTAAGCTAAGCTAAGCTAAGCTAGGTCCTCTACGGTCCCTCAGCTACTCTAGCCTAAGGTAAGCTAAGCTAAGCTAGGTCCTCTAAGGTCCCTCACCTACTCTAGCCTAGGCTAAGCTAGGTCCTCTAATTCCCTCAGCTACTCTAGCCTAAGCTAGGCTAAGCAAAACCAGGTCCTCTAAGGTCCCTCAGCTACTCTTGCCTAAGCTAAGCTAAGGTAGGTCCTCTAAGGTCCCTCAGCTACTCTAGTCTAAGGTAAGCTAAGGAAAGATAGGTCCTCTAAGGTCCCCCAGCTACGTGAGCCTAAGCTAACCTAAGCTAAGCTATGTCTTCTAAAGTCCCTCAGCTACTCTAGCATAAGGTAAGCTAAGCTAAGATAGGTCCTCTAAGGTCCCTCTGGTTCTCCAGACTAAGCAAATCTATGCCAGGTCCTCTAAGGTCCCACAGCTACTCTAGCCTAAGCTAAGCTAAGCTAAGGTAGGTCCTCTAAGGTCCCTCAGCTACACTAGACTAAGATAAGCTAAGCTAAGCTAGGTCTTCTAAGGTCCCTCAGCTACTCTAGCCTAAGCTAAGCTAAGCTAGGTCCTCTAAGGTCCTCTGGTTCTCCAGACTAAGCTAATCTATGCCAGGTGCTCTAAGGTCCCTCAGCTACTCTAGCCTAAGGTAAGCTAAGCTAATCTATGTCCTCTAAGGTCCCTCAGCAACTCTAGCCTAAGCTAAGCTAAGGTAGGTGCTCTAAGGTCCCTCAGCTACTCGAGCCTAAGCTAAGCTAGGTCTACTAAGGTCCCTCAGCTACTCTAGCCTAAGCTAAGCTAAGATAGATCCTCTAAGGTCCCTCAGGTACTCTAACCTTAGCTAAGCTAAGGTAAGATAGGTCCTCTAAGGTCCCTCAGCTACTCTAGGCTAAGCTAAGCTAGGTCTTCTAAGATCCCTCAGCTACTCTAGCATAAGGTAAGCTAAGCTAAGCTAGGTCCTCTAAGGTCCCTCTGGTTTTACAGACTAAGCTAATCTGTGCCAGGTCCTCTAAGGTCCCTCAGCTACTCTAGACTAAGCTAAGCTAAGCTAAGCTAGGTCTTCTAAGGTCCCTCAGCTACTCTAGCCTAAGCTAAGCTAAGCTAGGTCCTCTAAGGTCCCTCTGGTTCTCCTCACTAAGCTAATCTATGCCAGGTCCTCTAAGGTCCCTCAGCTACTCTAGCCTAAGCTAAGCTAAGCTAATCTATGTCCTCTAAGGTCCCTCAGCAACTCTAGCCTAAGCTAAGCTAAGGTAGGTCCTCTAAGGTCCCTAAGCTACTCTAGCCTAAGCTAAGCTAAGATAGGTCCTCTAAGGTCCCTCAGCTACTGTAGTCTAAGCTAAGCTAGGTCCTGTAAGGTCCCTCAGCTACTCTAGATAAGCTAAGCTAAGCTAAGCTAGGTCCTCTAAGGTCCCTCAGCAACTCTAACCTAAGCTAAGCTAAGGTAGGTCCTCTAAGGTCCCTCAGCTACTCTAGCCTAAGGTAAGCTAAGGTAAGATAGGTCCTCTAAGGTCCCACAGCTACTGGAGCCAAAGCTAAGCTAAGGTAGGTCCTCTAAGGTCCCTCAGCTACTCGAGCCTAAGCTAAGCTAGGTCTACTAAGGTCGCTCAGCTACTCTAGCCTAAGCTAAGCTAAGATAGGTCCTCTAAGGTCCCACAGCTATTCTAGCCTAAGGTAAGCTAAGCTAACCTAGGTCCTCTAAGGTCCCTCACTACTCTAGCCTAAGCTAAGCTAAGCTAGCTAAGCTAGGTCCTCTAATTCCCTCAGCTACTCTAGCCTAAGCTAGGCTAAGCTAAGCCAGGTCCTCTAAGGTCCCACAGCTACTCTTGCCTAAGCTAAGCTAAGCTAGGTCCTCGAAGGTCGCTCAGCTACTTGAGCCTAAGCTAACCTAAGCTAAGCTAGGTCTTCTAAGGTCCGTCAGCTACTCTAGCATAAGGTAAGCTAACCTAAGCTAGGTCCTCTAAGGTCCCTCTGGTTCTCCAGACTAAGCTAATCTGTGCCAGGTCCTCTAAGGTTCCTCAGCTACTCTAGACTAAGATAAGCTAAGCTAAGATAGGTCTTCTAAGGTCGCTCAGCTACTCTAGCCTAAGCTAAGCTAAGCTAGGTCCTCTAAGGTCCCTCTGGTTATCCTCACTAAGCTAATCTATGCCAGGTCCTCTAAGGTCCCTCAGCTAATCTAGTCTAAGCTAAGCTAGGTCTTGTAAGGTCCCTCAGCTACTCTAGCCTAAACTAACCTAAGCTAGGTACTGTAAGGTCCCTCAGCTACTCTAGATAAGCTAAGCTAAGCTAAGCTAGGTCCTCTAAGGTCCCTCAGCAACTCTAACCTAAGCTAAGCTAAGGTAGGTCCTCTAAGGTCCCTCAGCTACTCTAGCCTAAGGTAAGCTAAGGTAAGATAGGTCCTCTAAGGTCCCACAGCTACTGGAGCCTAAGCTAAGCTAAGCTAGGTCTTCTAAAGTCCCTCAGCTACTCTAGCATAAGGTAAGCTAAGCTAAGATAGGTCCTCTAAGGTCCCTCTGGTTCTCCAGACAAAGCAAATCTATGCCAGGTCCTCTAAGGTCCCACAGCTACTCTAGCCTAAGCTAAGCTAAGCTAAGGTAGGTCCTCTAAGGTCCCTCAGCTACACTAGACTAAGATAAGCTAAGCTAAGCTAGGTCTTCTAAGGTCCCTCAGCTACTCTAGCCTAAGCTAAGCTAAGCTAGGTCCTCTAAGGTCCTCTGGTTCTCCAGACTAAGCTAATCTATGCCAGGTGCTCTAAGGTCCCTCAGCTACTCTAGCCTAAGCTAAGCTAAGCTAATCTATGTCCTCTAAGGTCCCTCAGCAACTCTAGCCTAAGCTAAGCTAAGGTAGGTCCTCTAAGGTCCCTCAGCTACTCGAGCCTAAGCTAAGCTAGGTCTACTAAGGTCCCTCAGCTACTCTAGCCTAAGCTAAGCTAAGATAGATCCTCTAAGGTCCCTCAGGTACTCTAACCTTAGCTAAGCTAAGGTAAGATAGGTCCTCTAAGGTCCCTCAGCTACTCTAGGCTAAGCTAAGCTAGGTCTTCTAAGATCCCTCAGCTACCCTAGCATAAGGTAAGCTAAGCTAAGCTAGGTCCTCTAAGGTCCCTCTGGTTTTACAGACTAAGCTAATCTGTGCCAGGTCCTCTAAGGTCCCTCAGCTACTCTAGACTAAGATAAGCTAAGCTAAGCTAGGTCTTCTAAGGTCCCTCAGCTACTCTAGCCTAAGCTAAGCTAAGCTAGGTCCTCTAAGGTCCCTCTGGTTCTCCTCACTAAGCTAATCTATGCCAGGTCCTCTAAGATCCCTCAGCTACTCTAGCCTAAGCTAAGCTAAGCTAATCTATGTCCTCTAAGGTCCCTCAGCAACTCTAGCCTAAGCTAAGCTAAGGTAGGTCCTCTAAGGTCCCTAAGCTACTCTAGCATAAGCTAAGCTAAGATAGGTCCTCTAAGGTCCCTCAGCTACTGTAGTCTAAGCTAAGCTAGGTCCTGTAAGGTCCCTCAGCTACTCTAGATAAGCTAAGCTAAGCTAAGCTAGGTCCTCTAAGGTCCCTCAGCAACTCTAACCTAAGCTAAGCTAAGGTAGGTCCTCTAAGGTCCCTCAGCTACTCTAGCCTAAGGTAAGCTAAGGTAAGATAGGTCCTCTAAGGTCCCACAGCTACTGGAGCAAAAGCTAAGCTAAGGTAGGTCCTCTAAGGTCCCTCAGCTACTCGAGCCTAAGCTAAGCTAGGTCTACTAAGGTCGCTCAGCTACTCTAGCCTAAGCTAAGCTAAGATAGGTCCTCTAAGGTCCCACAGCTATTCTAGCCTAAGGTAAGCTAAGCTAACCTAGGTCCTCTAAGGTCCCTCACTACTCTAGCCTAAGCTAAGCTAAGCTAGCTAAGCTAGGTCCTCTAATTCCCTCAGCTACTCTAGCCTAAGCTAGGCTAAGCTAAGCCAGGTCCTCTAAGGTCCCACAGCTATTCTTGCCTAAGCTAAGCTAAGCTAGGTCCTCGAAGGTCGCTCAGCTACTTGAGCCTAAGCTAACGTAAGCTAAGCTAGGTCTTCTAAGGTCCGTCAGCTACTCTAGCATAAGGTATGCTAACCTAAGCTAGGTCCTCTAAGGTCCCTCTGGTTCTCCAGACTAAGCTAATCTGTGCCAGGTCCTCTTAGGTTCCTCAGCTACTCTAGACTAAGATAAGCTAAGCTAAGATAGGTCTTCTAAGGTCCCTCCGCTACTCTAGCCTAAGCTAAGCTAAGCTAGGTCCTCTAAGGTCCCTCTGGTTATCCTCACTAAGCTAATCTATGCCAGGTCCTCTAAGGTCCCTCAGCTAATCTAGTCTAAGGTAAGCTAGGTCTTGTAAGGTCCCTCAGCTACTCTAGCCTAAACTAAGCTAAGCTAGGTACTGTAAGGTGCCTCAGCTACTCTAGATAAGCTAAGCTAAGCTAAGCTAGGTCCTCTAAGGTCCCTCAGCAACTCTAACCTAAGCTAAGCTAAGGTAGGTCCTCTAAGGTCCCTCAGCTACTCTAGCCTAAGGTAAGCTAAGGTAAGATAGGTCCTCTAAGGTCCCACAGCTACTGGAGCCTAAGCTAAGCTAAGCTAGGTCCTCTAAGGGCCCTCAGCAACTCTAGCCAAAGCTAAGTTAAGCTAGGTCCTCTAAGGTACCTCAGCTACTCGAGCCTAATCTAAGCTAGGTCCCCTAAGGTCCCTCAGCTACTCTAGCCTAAGCGAAGATAGGTAAGCTAAGCAAAGCTAGGTCCTCTAAGGTCCCTCAGCTACTCTAGGCTAAGCTAAGCTAGGTCTTCTAAAGTCCCTCAGCTACTCTAGCATAAGGTAAGCTAAGCTAAGATAGGTCCTCTAAGGTCCCTCTGGTTCTCCAGACTAAGCTAATCTATGCCAGGTCCTCTAAGGTCCCTCAGCTACTCTAGCCTAAGCTAAGCTAAGCTAAGCTAGGTCTTCTAAGGTCCCTCAGCGACTCTAGCCTAAGCTAAGCTAAGCTAGGTCCTCTATAGTTCCTCAGCTACTCTAGCCTAAGCTAAGCTAAGCTAATCTATGTCCTCTAAGGTCCCTCACCAACTCTAGCCTAAGCTAAGCTAAGGTAGGTCCTCTAAGGTCCCTCAGCTACTCGAGCCTAAGGTAAGCTAGGTCTACTAAGGTCCCTCAGCTACTCTAGCCTAAGCTAAGCTAAGATAGGTCCTCTAAGGTCCCTCAGCTACTCTAGCCTAACCTAAGCTAAGGTAAGATAGGTTCTCTAAGGTCCCACAGCTACTGGAGCCTAAGCTAAGCTAGATCCTCTAAGGTCCCTCAGCTACTCTAGCCTAAGCTAAGCTAAGCTAAGCTTAGGTAGGTCCTCTAAGGTCCCTCAGCTACTCTAGACTAAGATAAGATAAGCTAAGCTAAGCTAGGTCTTCTAAGGTCCTTCAGCTACTCTAGCCTGAGCTAATCTAAGCTAGGTCCTCTAATGTTCCTCAGCTACTCTAGCCTAAGCTAAGCTAAGAATGGTCCTCTATGGTCCCTCAGCTACTTTAGCCTAAGCTAAGCTAAGCTAGGTCCTCTAAGGTCCCACAGCTACTCTAGCCCGAGGTAAGCTAAGCTAAGCTAGGTCCTCTAAGGTCCCTCACTACTCTAGCCTAAGCTAAGCTAAGCTAAGCAAGGTCCTCTAAGGTCCCTCACCTACACTAGCCTAGGCTAAGATATGTCCTCTAAGGTCCCTCACTACTCTAGCCTAAACTAAGCTAAGGTAGGTCCTCTAAGGTCCCTCAGCTACTCTAGACTAAGATAAGCTAAGCAAAGCTAGGTCTTCTAAGGTCCCTGATCTCCTCGAGCCTAAGCTAAGCTAAGATAGGTCCTCTACGGTCCCTCAGCTACTCTAGCATAAGCTAAGCTAAGATAGGTCCTCTAAGGTCCCTCATCTACTCTAGCCTAAGCTAAGCTATGCTAAGCTAGGTCCTGTAAGGTCCCTCATCTACTCTAGCATAAGCTAAGCTAAGGTACGCTAAGCAAAGCTAGGTCCTCTAAGGTCCCTCAGCTACTCTTGCCTAAGATAAGCTAAGCTAGGTCCTCTAAGGTCCCTCAGCTACTCTAGTCTAAGGTAAGCTAAGGAAAGATAGGTCCTCTAAGGTCCCTCAGCTACTCGAGCCTAAGCTATGCTAAGCTAAGCTAGGTCTTCTAAGGTCCCTCAGCTACTCTAGCATAACGTAAGCTAAGCCAAGCTAGGTCCTCTAAGGTCCCTCTGGTTCTCCAGACTAAGCTAATCTATGCCAGGTCCTCTAAGGTCCCTCAGCTACTCTAGCATAAGCTAAGGTAAGCTAAGCAAACCTAGGTTTTCTAAGGTCCCTCAGCTACTCTAGCCTAAGATAAGCTAAGCTAATCTAGGTCCTCCAAGGTCACTCAGCAACTCTAACCTAAGCTAAGCTAAGGTTGGTCCTCTAAGGTCCCACAGATACTCGAGCCTAAGCTAAGATAGGTCCTCTAAGGTCCCCCAGCTACATTAGCCTAAGCTAAGCTAAGCTAGGTCCTCTAAGGTCCCACAGCTACTCTAGCCTAAGGTAAGCTAAGCTAAGCTAGGTCCTCTAAGGTCCCTCACTACTCTAGCCTAAGCTAAGCTAAGCTAAGCTAGGTCCTCTACGGTCCCACAGCTACTCTAGCCTAAGGTAAGCTAAGCTAAGCTAGGTCCTCTAAAGTCCCTCACCTACTCTAGCCTAGGCTAAGCTAGGTCCTCTAATTCCCTCAGCTACTCTAGCCTAAGCTAGGCTAAGCAAAACCAGGTCCTCTAAGGTCCCTCAGCTACTCTTGCCTAAGCTAAGCTAAGCTAGGTCCTCTAAGGTCCCTCAGCTACTCTAGTCTAAGGTAAGCTAAGGAAAGATAGGTCCTCTAAGGTCCCCCAGCTACGTGAGCCTAAGCTAACCTAAGCTAAGCTAGGTCTTCTAAAGTCCCTCAGCTACTCTAGCATAAGGTAAGCTAAGCTAAGATAGGTCCTCTAAGGTCCCTCTGGTTCTCCAGACTAAGCTAATCTATGCCAGGTCCTCTAAGGTCCCTCAGCTACTCTAGCCTAAGCTAAGCTAAGCTAAGCTAGGTCTTCTAAGGTCCATCAGCGACTCTAGCCTAAGCTAAGCTAAGCTAGGTCCTCTATAGTTCCTCAGCTACTCTAGCCTAAGCTAAGCTAAGCTAATCTATGTCCTCTAAGGTCCCTCACCAACTCTAGCCTAAGCTAAGCTAAGGTAGGTCCTCTAAGGTCCCTCAGCTACTCGAGCCTAAGCTAAGCTAGGTCTACTAAGGTCCCTCAGCTACTCTAGCCTAAGCTAAGCTAAGATAGGTCCTCTAAGGTCCCTCAGCTACTCTAGCCTAACCTAAGCTAAGGTAAGATAGGTTCTCTAAGGTCCCACAGCTACTGGAGCCTAAGCTAAGCTAGATCCTCTAAGGTCCCTCAGCTACTCTAGCCTAAGCTAAGCTAAGCTAAGCTTAGGTAGGTCCTCTAAGGTCCCTAAGCTACTCTAGACTAAGATAAGATAAGCTAAGCTAAGCTAGGTCTTCTAAGGTCCTTCAGCTACTCTAGCCTGAGCTAATCTAAGCTAGGTCCTCTAATGTTCCTCAGCTACTCTAGCCTAAGCTAAGCTAAGAATGGTCCTCTATGGTCCCTCAGCTACTTTAGCCTAAGCTAAGCTAAGCTAGGTCCTCTAAGGTCCCACAGCTACTCTAGCCCGAGGTAAGCTAAGCTAAGCTAGGTCCTCTAAGGTCCCTCACTACTCTAGCCTAAGCTAAGCTAAGCTAAGCAAGGTCCTCTAAGGTCCCTCACCTACACTAGCCTAGGCTAAGATATGTCCTCTAAGGTCCCTCACTACTCTAGCCTAAACTAAGCTAAGGTAGGTCCTCTAAGGTCCCTCAGCTACTCTAGACTAAGATAAGCTAAGCAAAGCTAGGTCTTCTAAGGTCCCTGATCTCCTCGAGCCTAAGCTAAGCTAAGATAGGTCCTCTACGGTCCCTCAGCTACTCTAGCATAAGCTAAGCTAAGATAGGTCCTCTAAGGTACCTTAGCTACTCTAGCCTAAGCTAAGCTAAGATAGGTCCTCTAAGGTCCCTCATCTACTCTAGCCTAAGCTAAGCTATGCTAAGCTAGGTCCTGTAAGGTCCCTCATCTACTCTAGCATAAGCTAAGCTAAGGTACGCTAAGCAAAGCTAGGTCCTCTAAGGTCCCTCAGCTACTCTTGCCTAAGATAAGCTAAGCTAGGTCCTCTAAGGTCCCTCAGCTACTCTAGTCTAAGGTAAGCTAAGGAAAGATAGGTCCTCTAAGGTCCCTCAGCTACTCGAGCCTAAGCTATGCTAAGCTAAGCTAGGTCTTCTAAGGTCCCTCAGCTACTCTAGCATAACGTAAGCTAAGCCAAGCTAGGTCCTCTAAGGTCCCTCTGGTTCTCCAGACTAAGCTAATCTATGCCAGGTCCTCTAAGGTCCCTCAGCTACTCTAGCATAAGCTAAGGTAAGCTAAGCAAACCTAGGTTTTCTAAGGTCCCTCAGCTACTCTAGCCTAAGATAAGCTAAGCTAATCTAGGTCCTCCAAGGTCACTCAGCAACTCTAACCTAAGCTAAGCTAAGGTTGGTCCTCTAAGGTCCCACAGATACTCGAGCATAAGCTAAGATAGGTCCTCTAAGGTCCCCCAGCTACATTAGCCTAAGCTAAGCTAAGCTAGGTCCTCTAAGGTCCCACAGCTACTCTAGCCTAAGGTAAGCTAAGCTAAGCTAGGTCCTCTAAGGTCCCTCACTACTCTAGCCTAAGCTAAGCTAAGCTAAGCTAGGTCCTCTACGGTCCCACAGCTACTCTAGCCTAAGGTAAGCTAAGCTAAGCTAGGTCCTCTAAAGTCCCTCACCTACTCTAGCCTAGGCTAAGCTAGGTCCTCTAATTCCCTCAGCTACTCTAGCCTAAGCTAGGCTAAGCAAAACCAGGTCCTCTAAGGTCCCTCAGCTACTCTTGCCTAAGCTAAGCTAAGCTAGGTCCTCTAAGGTCCCTCAGCTACTCTAGTCTAAGGTAAGCTAAGGAAAGATAGGTCCTCTAAGGTCCCCCAGCTACGTGAGCCTAAGCTAACCTAAGCTAAGCTAGGTCTTCTAAAGTCCCTCAGCTACTCTAGCATAAGGTAAGCTAAGCTAAGATAGGTCCTCTAAGGTCCCTCTGGTTCTCCAGACTAAGCTAATCTATGCCAGGTCCTCTAAGGTCCCATAGCTACTCTAGCCTAAGCTAAGCTAAGGTAGGTCCTCTAAGGTCCCTCAGCTACACTAGACTAAGATAAGCTAAGCTAAGCTAGGTCTTCTAAGGTCCCTCAGCTACTCTAGCCTAAGCTAAGCTAAGCTAGGTCCTCTAAGGTCCTCTGGTTCTCCAGACTAAGCTAATCTATGCCAGGTGCTCTAAGGTCCCTCAGCTACTCTAGCCTAAGCTAAGCTAAGCTTATCTATGTCCTCTAAGGTCCCTCAGCAACTCTAGCCTAAGCTAAGCTAAGGTAGGTCCTCTAAGGTCCCTCAGCTACTCGAGCCTAAGCTAAGCTAAGGTAAGATAGGTCCGCTAAGGTCCCTCAGCTACTCTAGGCTAAGCTAAGCTAGGTCTTCTAAGATCCCTCAGCTACTCTAGCATAAGGTAAGCTAAGCTAAGCTAGGTCCTCTAAGGTCCCTCTGGTTTTACAGACTAAGCTAATCTGTGCCAGGTCCTCTAAGGTCCCTCAGCTACTCTAGACTAAGATAAGCTAAGCTAATCTATGTCCTCTAAGGCCCCTCAGCAACTCTAGCCTAAGCTAAGCTAAGGTAGGTCCTCTAAGGTCCCTAAGCTACTCTAGCCTAAGCTAAGCTAAGATAGGTCCTCTAAGGTCCCTCAGCTACTGTAGTCTAAGCTAAGCTAGGTCCTGTAAGGTCCCTCAGCTACTCTAGATAAGCTAAACTAAGCTAAGCTACGTCCTCTAAGGTCCCTCAGCAACTCTAACCTAAGCTAAGCTAAGGTAGGTCCTCTAAAGTCCCTCAGCTACTCTAGCCTAAGGTAAGCTAAGGTAAGATAGGTCCTCTAAGGTCCCACAGCTACTGGAGCCTATGGTAAGCTAAGGTAGGTCCTCTAAGGTCCCTCAGCTACTCTAGCCTAAGGTAAGCTAAGGTAAGATAGGTCCTGTAAGGTCCCACAGCTACTGGAGCCTAAGCTAAGCTAACCTAGGTCCTCTAAGGTCCCTCACTACTCTAGCCTAAGCTAAGCTAAGCTAAGCTAGGTCCTCCTAGGTCCCTCACCTACTCTATCCTAGGCTAAGCTAGGTCCTCTAATTCCCTCAGCTACTCTAGCCTAAGCTAGGCTAAGCTAAGCCAGGTCCTCTAAGGTCCCTCAGCGACTCTTGCCTAAGCTAAGCTAAGCTAGGTCCTCTAAGGTCCCTCAGCTACTCTAGTCTAAGGCAAGCTAAGGAAAGATAGGTCCTCTAAGGTCCCCCAGGTACTTGAGCCTAAGCTAACCTAAGCTAAGCTAGGTCTTCTAAAGTCCCTCAGCTACTCTAGCATAAGGTAAGCTAAGCTAAGATAGGTCCTCTAAGGTCCCTCTGGTTCTGCAGACTAAGCTAATCTATGCCAGGTCCTCTAAGGTCCCTCAGCTACTCTAGCCTAAGCTAAGCTAAGCTAAGGTAGGTCCTCTAAGGTCCCTCAGCTACTCTAAACTAAGATAAGCTAAGCTAAGCTAGGTCTTCTAAGGTCCCTCAGCGACTCTAGCCTAAGCTAAGCTAAGCTAGGTCC
Organism: Myotis nattereri; assembly: GCF_964212035.1. Lineage (NCBI taxonomy): Eukaryota > Metazoa > Chordata > Mammalia > Chiroptera > Vespertilionidae > Myotis > Myotis nattereri. Next base: position 12,438,996 of record NC_138097.1, on the reverse strand, counting down.
TCTATAGTTCCTCAGCTACTCTAGCCTAAGCTAAGCTAAGCTAATCTATGTCCTCTAAGGTCCCTCAGCAACTCTAGCCTAAGCTAAGCTAAGGTAGGTCCTCTAAGGTCCCTCAGCTACTCGAGCCTAAGCTAAGCTAGGTCTACTAAGGTCCCTCAGCTACTCTAGCCTAAGCTAAGCTAAGATAAGTCCTCTAAGGTCCCTCAGCTACTCTAGCCTAACCTAAGCTAAGGTAAGATAGGTTGTCTAAGGTCCCACAGCTACTGGAGCCTAAGATAAGCTAGATCCTCTAAGGTCCCTCAGCTACTCTAGCCTAAGCTAACCTAAGCTAAGCTTAGGTAGGTCCTCTAAGGTCCCTCAGCTACTCTAGACTAAGATAAGGTAAGCTAAGCTAGGTCTTCTAAGGTCCTTCAGCTACTCTAGCCTGAGCTAATCTAAGCTAGGTCCTCTAATTTTCCTCAGGTACTCTAGCCTAAGCTAAGCTAAGAATGGTCCTCTATGGTCCCTCAGCTACTTTAGCCTAAGCTAAGCTAAGCTAGGTCCTCTAAGGTCCCACAGCTACTCTAGCCCGAGGTAAGCTAAGCTAACCTAGGTCCTCTAAGGTCCCTCACTACTCTAGCCTAAGCTAAGCTAAGCTAAGCAAGGTCCTCTAAGGTCCCTCACCTACTCTAGCCTAGGCTAAGATATGTCCTCTAAGGTCCCTCACTACTCTAGCCTAAACTAAGCTAAGGTAGGTCCTCTAAGGTCCCTCAGCTACTCTAGACTAAGATAAGCTAAGCAAAGCTAGGTCTTCTAAGGTCCCTGATCTACTCGAGCCTAAGCTAAGCTAAGATAGGTCCTCTAAGGTCCCTCACCTACTCTAGCCTAATCTAAGCTAAGATAGGTCCTCTAAGGTACCTTAGCTACTCTAGCCTAAGCTAAGCTAAGATAGGTCCTCTAAGGTCCCTCATCTACTCTAGCCTAAGCTAAGCTATGCTAAGCTAGGTCCTGTAAGGTCCCTCATCTACTCTAGCATAAGCTAAGCTAAGGTAAGCTAAGCAAAGCTAGGGCCTCTAAGGTCCCTCAGCTACTCTTGCCTAAGCTAAGCTAAGCTAGGTCCTCTAAGGTCCCTCAGCTACTCTAGTCTAAGGTAAGCTAAGGAAAGATAGGTCCTCTAAGGTCCCTCAGCTACTCGAGCCTAAGCTATGCTAAGCTAAGCTAGGTCTTCTAAGGTCCCTCTGGTTCTCCAGACTAAGCTAATCTATGCCAGGTCCTCTAAGGTCCGTCAGATACTCTAGCCTAAGCTAAGCTAAGCTAAAGTAGGTCGTCTAAGGTCCCTCAGCTACTCTAGCCTAAGCTAAGCTAAGCTATGTCCTCTAAGGTTCCTCAGCTACTCTAGCATAAGCTAAGCTAAGCTAATATATGTCCTCTAAGGTCCCTCAGCAACTCTAGCCTAAGCTAAGCTAAGGTCGGTCCTCTAAGGTCCCTCAGCTACTCGAGCCTAAGCTAAGCTAGGTTTACTAAGGTCCCTCAGCTACTCTAGCCTAAGCTAAGCTAAGGTAAGATAGGTCCTCTAAGGTCCCTCAGCTACTCTAGTCTAATCTAAGCTAGGTTCTGTAAGGTCCCTCAGCAACTCTAGCCTAAGCTAAGCTAAGCTAAGCTAGGTCCTGTAAGGTCCTTCAGCTACTCTAGCATAAGGTAAGCTAAGCTAACCTAGGTCCTCTAAGGTCCCTCAGCAACTCTAACCTAAGCTAAGCTAAGGTAGGTCTTCTAACGTCCCTCAGCTACTCTAGCCTAAGGTAAGCTAAGGTAAGATAGGTCCTCTAAGGTCCACAGCTACTGGAGCCTAAGATAAGCTAGGTCCCCTAAGGTCCCTCAGCTACTCTAAGCTAAGCTAAGCTAGGTCTTCTAAGGTCCCTCAGCTACTCTAGCCTAAGCTAACCAAAGCTAGGTCCTTTAAGGTCCCTCTGATACTCTAGACTAAGCTAATCTATGCCAGGTCCTCTAAGGTCCCTCAGCTACTCTAGCATAAGGTAACTTAAGGTAAGCTAAGCAAAGCAAGGTCCTCTAAGGTCCCTCAGCTACTCTAGCCTAAGCTAAGCTAAGCTAATCTAGGTCCTCCAAGGTCCATCAGCAACTCTAACCTAAGCTAAGCTAAGGTAGGTCCTCTAAGCTCCCTCAACTACTCTAGACTAAGCTAAGCTAAGTATGGTCCTCTAAGGTCCCTAAGCTACTCTAGCCTAAGCTAAGCTAAGATAGGTCCTCTAAGGTCCCTCAGCTACTGTAGTCTAAGCTAAGCTAGGTCCTGTAAGGTCCCTCAGCTACTCTAGATAAGCTAAACTAAGCTAAGCTACGTCCTCTAAGGTCCCTCAGCAACTCTAACCTAAGCTAAGCTAAGGTAGGTCCTCTAAAGTCCCTCAGCTACTCTAGCCTAAGGTAAGCTAAGGTAAGATAGGTCCTCTAAGGTCCCACAGCTACTGGAGCCTATGGTAAGCTAAGGTAGGTCCTCTAAGGTCCCTCAGCTACTCTAGCCTAAGGTAAGCTAAGGTAAGATAGGTCCTGTAAGGTCCCACAGCTACTGGAGCCTAAGCTAAGCTAACCTAGGTCCTCTAAGGTCCCTCACTACTCTAGCCTAAGCTAAGCTAAGCTAAGCTAGGTCCTCCTAGGTCCCTCACCTACTCTATCCTAGGCTAAGCTAGGTCCTCTAATTCCCTCAGCTACTCTAGCCTAAGCTAGGCTAAGCTAAGCCAGGTCCTCTAAGGTCCCTCAGCGACTCTTGCCTAAGCTAAGCTAAGCTAGGTCCTCTAAGGTCCCTCAGCTACTCTAGTCTAAGGCAAGCTAAGGAAAGATAGGTCCTCTAAGGTCCCCCAGGTACTTGAGCCTAAGCTAACCTAAGCTAAGCTAGGTCTTCTAAAGTCCCTCAGCTACTCTAGCATAAGGTAAGCTAAGCTAAGATAGGTCCTCTAAGGTCCCTCTGGTTCTGCAGACTAAGCTAATCTATGCCAGGTCCTCTAAGGTCCCTCAGCTACTCTAGCCTAAGCTAAGCTAAGCTAAGGTAGGTCCTCTAAGGTCCCTCAGCTACTCTAAACTAAGATAAGCTAAGCTAAGCTAGGTCTTCTAAGGTCCCTCAGCGACTCTAGCCTAAGCTAAGCTAAGCTAGGTCCTCTATAGTTCCTCAGCTACTCTAGCCTAAGCTAAGCTAAGCTAATCTATGTCCTCTAAGGTCCCTCAGCAACTCTAGCCTAAGCTAAGCTAAGGTAGGTCCTCTAAGGTCCCTCAGCTACTCGAGCCTAAGCTAAGCTAGGTCTACTAAGGTCCCTCAGCTACTCTAGCCTAAGCTAAGCTAAGATAAGTCCTCTAAGGTCCCTCAGCTACTCTAGCCTAACCTAAGCTAAGGTAAGATAGGTTGTCTAAGGTCCCACAGCTACTGGAGCCTAAGATAAGCTAGATCCTCTAAGGTCCCTCAGCTACTCTAGCCTAAGCTAACCTAAGCTAAGCTTAGGTAGGTCCTCTAAGGTCCCTCAGCTACTCTAGACTAAGATAAGGTAAGCTAAGCTAGGTCTTCTAAGGTCCTTCAGCTACTCTAGCCTGAGCTAATCTAAGCTAGGTCCTCTAATTTTCCTCAGGTACTCTAGCCTAAGCTAAGCTAAGAATGGTCCTCTATGGTCCCTCAGCTACTTTAGCCTAAGCTAAGCTAAGCTAGGTCCTCTAAGGTCCCACAGCTACTCTAGCCCGAGGTAAGCTAAGCTAACCTAGGTCCTCTAAGGTCCCTCACTACTCTAGCCTAAGCTAAGCTAAGCTAAGCAAGGTCCTCTAAGGTCCCTCACCTACTCTAGCCTAGGCTAAGATATGTCCTCTAAGGTCCCTCACTACTCTAGCCTAAACTAAGCTAAGGTAGGTCCTCTAAGGTCCCTCAGCTACTCTAGACTAAGATAAGCTAAGCAAAGCTAGGTCTTCTAAGGTCCCTGATCTACTCGAGCCTAAGCTAAGCTAAGATAGGTCCTCTAAGGTCCCTCACCTACTCTAGCCTAATCTAAGCTAAGATAGGTCCTCTAAGGTACCTTAGCTACTCTAGCCTAAGCTAAGCTAAGATAGGTCCTCTAAGGTCCCTCATCTACTCTAGCCTAAGCTAAGCTATGCTAAGCTAGGTCCTGTAAGGTCCCTCATCTACTCTAGCATAAGCTAAGCTAAGGTAAGCTAAGCAAAGCTAGGGCCTCTAAGGTCCCTCAGCTACTCTTGCCTAAGCTAAGCTAAGCTAGGTCCTCTAAGGTCCCTCAGCTACTCTAGTCTAAGGTAAGCTAAGGAAAGATAGGTCCTCTAAGGTCCCTCAGCTACTCGAGCCTAAGCTATGCTAAGCTAAGCTAGGTCTTCTAAGGTCCCTCTGGTTCTCCAGACTAAGCTAATCTATGCCAGGTCCTCTAAGGTCCGTCAGATACTCTAGCCTAAGCTAAGCTAAGCTAAAGTAGGTCGTCTAAGGTCCCTCAGCTACTCTAGCCTAAGCTAAGCTAAGCTATGTCCTCTAAGGTTCCTCAGCTACTCTAGCATAAGCTAAGCTAAGCTAATATATGTCCTCTAAGGTCCCTCAGCAACTCTAGCCTAAGCTAAGCTAAGGTCGGTCCTCTAAGGTCCCTCAGCTACTCGAGCCTAAGCTAAGCTAGGTTTACTAAGGTCCCTCAGCTACTCTAGCCTAAGCTAAGCTAAGGTAAGATAGGTCCTCTAAGGTCCCTCAGCTACTCTAGTCTAATCTAAGCTAGGTTCTGTAAGGTCCCTCAGCAACTCTAGCCTAAGCTAAGCTAAGCTAAGCTAGGTCCTGTAAGGTCCTTCAGCTACTCTAGCATAAGGTAAGCTAAGCTAACCTAGGTCCTCTAAGGTCCCTCAGCAACTCTAACCTAAGCTAAGCTAAGGTAGGTCTTCTAACGTCCCTCAGCTACTCTAGCCTAAGGTAAGCTAAGGTAAGATAGGTCCTCTAAGGTCCACAGCTACTGGAGCCTAAGATAAGCTAGGTCCCCTAAGGTCCCTCAGCTACTCTAAGCTAAGCTAAGCTAGGTCTTCTAAGGTCCCTCAGCTACTCTAGCCTAAGCTAACCAAAGCTAGGTCCTTTAAGGTCCCTCTGATACTCTAGACTAAGCTAATCTATGCCAGGTCCTCTAAGGTCCCTCAGCTACTCTAGCATAAGGTAACTTAAGGTAAGCTAAGCAAAGCAAGGTCCTCTAAGGTCCCTCAGCTACTCTAGCCTAAGCTAAGCTAAGCTAATCTAGGTCCTCCAAGGTCCATCAGCAACTCTAACCTAAGCTAAGCTAAGGTAGGTCCTCTAAGCTCCCTCAACTACTCTAGACTAAGCTAAGCTAAGTATGGTCCTCTAAGGTCCCTCAGCTACTTTAGCCTAAGCTAAGCTAAGCTAGGTCCTCTTAGGTCCCACAGCTACTCTAGCCTAAGGTAAGCTAAGCTAAGCTAGGTCCTCTAAGGTCCCTCAGCTACTTTAGCCTAAGCTAAGCTAAGCTAGGTCCTCTAAGGTCCCACAGCTACTCTAGCCTAAGGTAAGCTAAGCTAAGCTAGGTCCTCTAAGGTCCCTCACTACCCTAGCCTAATCTAAGCTAAGCTAAGCTAGGTCTCTAAGGTAACTTAGCTACTCTAGCCTAAGGTAAGCTAAGCTAAGCAAGGTCCTCTAAGGTCCCTCACCTACTCTAGCCTAGGCTAAGCTAGGTCCTCTAAGGTCCCTCAGCTACTCTAGCCTAAGCTAAGCCAAGCTAAGCTAGGTCCTCTAAGGTACTTCAGCTACTTTAGCCTAAGCTAAGCTAAGCTAGGTCCTCTAAGGTCCCTCACTACTCTAGCCTAATCTAAGCTAAGCTAAGCTAGGTCTCTAAGGTAACTCAGCTACTCTAGCCTAAGGTAAGCTAAGCTAAGCAAGGTCCTCTAAGGTCCCTCACCTACTCTAGCCTAGGCTAAGCTAGGTCCTCTAAGGTCCCTAAGCTACTCTAGCCTAAGCTAAGCTAAGCTAAGCTAGGTCCTCTAAGGTCCCTCAGGTACTCTAGTCTAAGGTAAGGTAAGGAAAGATAGGTCCTCTAAGGTCCCTCAGCTACTCGAGCATAAGCTAAGGTAAGCTAAGCTAGGTCCTCTAAGGTCCCTCAGCTACTCTAGCATAAGTTAAGCTAAGCTAAGCTAGGTCCTCTAAGGTCCCTCTGGTTCTAGAGATTAAACTGATCTATGCCAGGTCCTCTACGGTCCCTTAGCTACTCTAGCCTAAGCTAAGCTAAGTTAAGGTAGGTCCTCTAAGGTCCCTCAGCTACTCAAGCCTAAGCTAAGCTAAGCTAGGTCCTCTATGGTTCCTCAGCTACTCTCGCCTAAGCTAAGCGAAGCTAATCTATGTCCTCTAAGGTCCCTCAGCAACTCTAGCCTAAGCTAAGGTAAGGTAGGTCCTCTAAGTTCCCTCAGATACTCTAGCCTAAACTAAGCTAAGGTAAGATAAGTCCTCTAAGGTCCCACAGCTACTGGAGCCTAAGCTAAGCTAGATCCTCTAAGGTCCCTCAGCTACTCTAGGCTAAGCTAAGCTAAGCTAGATCCTCTAAGGTCCCTCAGCTACTCTAGTCTATGGTAAGCTAAAGAAAGATAGGTCCTCTAAGGTCCTTCAGCTACTGGAGCCTAAGCTAAGCTAGGTCCTCTAAGGTCCCTCAGCAACTCTAGCCTAAGCTAAGCTAGCCCAAGCTAAGACAAGCTAAGCTAGATCCTCTAAGGTCCCAAAGCTACTCTAGCCTAAGCTAAGCTAACCTAAGCTTGGTCCTGTAAGGTCCCTCAGCTACTCTATCCTAAGATAAGCTAACCTATGCTAGGTCTTCTAAGGTCCCTCAGCTACTCTAGCCTAAGCTAAGCCAAGCTAAGCTAGGTCCTCTAAGGTCCCTAAGCTACTCTAGCCTAAGCTAAGCTAAGCTAGGTCCTCTAAGGTCCCTCAGCTACTCTAGCATAAGCTAAGCTATGCTAACCTAGGTCCAATTAGGTCCCTCAGCTCCTATAGCATGAGCTAAGCTAAGGTAAGCTAAGCTAAGCTAGGTCCTCTAAGGTCCCTCAGCCTCTCTAGCCTAAGCTAAGCTAAGCTAAGCTAAGCTAAGCTAGGTAAACTCAAGTCCCTCAGTTACTCTAGCCTAAGCTAAGCTAAGCTAAACTAGGTCCTCTAAGGTCCTTCAGCTACTCTAGCCTAAGCTAAGCTAAGCTAGGTCCTCTAAGGTCCCTCAGCTACTCTAGACTAAGATAAGGTAAGCTAAGCTAGGTCTTCTAAGGTCCCTAAGCTAATCTAGCCTAAGCTAAGCTAAGGTAGGTCCTCTAAGGTCCCTCAGCTACTCTAGCCTAATCTAAGCTAAGATAGGTCCTCTAAGGTACCTTAGCTACTCTAGCCTAAGCTAAGCTAAGATAGGTCCTCTAAGGTCCCTCAGCTACGCTAGCCTAAGCTAAGCTAAGCTAGGTCCTCTAAGGTCCCTCAGCTACTCTTGCCTAAGCTAAGCTAAGCTAGGTCCTCTACGGTCCCTCATCTACTCCAGCCTAAGCTATGCTAAGCTAAGCTAGGTCTTCTAAGGTCCCTCAGATACTCTAGCATAATGTAAGCTAAGCTAAGATAGGTCCTCTAAGGTCCCTCTGGTTCTCCAGACTAAGCTAATCTATGCCAGGTCCTCTAAGGTCCCTCAGCTACTCTAGCCTAAGCTAAGCTAAGCTAAGGTAGGTCGTCTAAGGTCCCTTAGCTACTCTAGCCTAAGCTAAGCTAAGCTATGTCCTCTAAGGTTCCTCAGCTACTCTAGCCTAAGCTACGCTAAGCTAATCTATGTCCTCTAAGGTCCCTCAGCAACTCTAGCCTAAGCTAAGCTAAGGTAGGTCCTCTAAGGTCCCTCAGCTACTCGAGCCTAAGCTAAGCTAGGTCTACTAAGGTCCCTCAGGTACTCTAGCCTAAGCTAAGCTAAGATAGGTCCTCTAAGGTCCCTCAGCTACTCTAACCTAAGCTAAGCTAAGGTAAGATAGGTCCTCTAAGGTCCCTCATCTACTCTAGTCTAAGCTAAGTTTGGTCCTGTAAGGTCCCTCAGCTACTCTAGCCTAAGCTAAGCTAAGCTAGGTCCTGTAAGGTCCCTCAGCTACAATAGCATAAGCTAAGTTAAGGTAAGCTAAGCAAAGCTAGGTCCTCTAAGGTCCCTCAGCTACTCTAGCCTAAGATAAGCTAAGCTAATCTAGGTCCTCCAAGGTCCCTCAGCAACTCTAACCTAAGCTAAGTTAAGGTAGGTCCTCTAAGGTCCCTCACTACTCGAGCCAAAGTTAAGCTAAGCTAAGCTAGGTCCTCTAACGTCCCTCAGCTACTCTAGCCTAAGGTAAGCTAAGCTAAGCAAGGTCTTCTAAGGTCCCTCACCTACTCTAGCCTAGGCTAAGCTAGGTCCTATAAGGTCCCTCAGCTACTCTAGCCTAAGCTAAGCTAAGCTAAGCTAGGTCCTCTAAGGTCCCTCAGCTACTCTAGTCTAAGGTAAGGTAAGGAAAGATAGATCCTCTAAGGTCCCTCAGCTACTCGAGCCTAAGCTAAGCTAAGCTAAGCAAGGTCCTCAAAGGTCCCTCAGCTACTCTAGCATAAGTTAAGCTAAGCTAAGCTAAGCTAGGTCCTCTAAGGTCCCTCTGGTTCTAGAGACTAAACTAATCTATGCCAGGTCCTCTAAGGTCCCTCAGCTACTCTAGCCTAAGCTAAGCTAAGTTAAGGTAGGTCCTCTAAGGTCCCTCAGCTACTCAAGCCTAAGCTAAGCTAAGCTAAGCTAAGCTAAGCTAGGTCTTCTAAGGTCCCTCAGCTACTCTATCCTAAGCTAAGCTAAGCTAAGGTAGGTCGTCTAAGGTCCCTTAGCTACTCTAGCCTAAGCTAAGCTAAGCTATGTCCTCTAAGGTTCCTCAGCAACTCTACCCTAAGCTAAGCTAAGGTAGGTCCTCTAAGGTCCCTCAGCTACTCGAGCCTAAGCTAAGCTAGGTCCTGTAAGGTCCCTCAGCTACTCTAGCCTAAGCTAAGCTAAGCTAGGTCCTGTAAGGTCCCTCAGCTACGATAGCATAAGCTAATTTAAGGTAAGCTAAGCAAAGCTAGGTCCTCTAAGGTCCCTCAGCTACTCTAGCCTAAGATAAGCTAAGCTAATCTAGGTCCTCCAAGGACCCTCAGCAATTCTAACCTAAGCTAAGCTAAGGTAGATCCTCTAAGGTCCCTCACCTACTCGAGCCTAAGCTAAGCTAAGAATGGTCCTCTAAGGTCCCTCAGATACTTTAGCCTAAGCTAAGCTAAGCTAGGTCCTCTAAGGTCCCTCAGCTACTCTAGTCTAAGGTAAGCTAAAGAAAGATAGGTCCTCTAAGGTCCCTCAGCTACTGGAGCCTAAGCTAAGCTAGGTCCCCTAAGGTCCCTCAGCTACTCTAGCCTAAGCTAAGCTAAGCTAGGTCCCCTAAGGTCCCTCAGCTACTCTAGTCTAAGGTAAGCTAAGCTAAGGTAGGTTCTCTAAGGTCCCTCAGCTACTCTAGACTAAGATAAGGTAAGCTAAGCTAGGTCTTCTAAGGTCCCTCAGCTACTCTAGCCTAAGCTAAGCTAAGGTAGGTCCTCTAAGGTCCCTCAGCTACTCTAGACTAAGATAAGCTAAGCTAAGCTAGGTCTTCTAAGGTCCCTCATCTACTCGAGCCTAAGCTAAGCTAAGATAGGTCCTCTAAGGTCCCTCAGCTACTCTAGCCTAATCTAAGCTAAGATAGGTCCTCTAAGGTACCTTAGCTACTATAGCCTAAGCTAATCTAAGATAGGTCGTCTAAGGTCCCTCAGCTACGCTAGCCTAAGCTAAGCTAAGCTAGGTCCTCTAAGGTCCCTCATCTACTCTAGCCTAAGCTAAGCTATGCTAAGCTAGGTCCTGTAAGGTCCCTCATCTACTCTAGCATAAGCTAAGCTAAGGTAAGCTAAGCAAAGCTAGGTCCTCTAAGGTCCCTCAGCTACTCTTGCCTAAGCTAAGCTAAGCTAGGTCCTCTAAGGTCCCTCAGCTACTCTAGTCTAAGGTAAGCTAAGGAAAGATAGGTCCTCTAAGGTCCCTCATCTACTCCAGCCTAAGCTATGCTAAGCTAAGCTAGGTCTTCTAAGGTCCCTCATATACTCTAGCATAATGTAAGCTAAGCTAAGATAGGTCCTCTACGGTCCCTCTGGTTCTCCAGACTAAGCTAATCTATGCCAGGTCCTCTAAGGTCCCTCACCTACTCTAGCCTAAGCTAAGCTAAGCTAATGTAGGTCGTCTAAGGTCCCTTAGCTACTCTAGCCTAAGCTAAGCTAAGCTATGTCCTCTAAGGTTCCTCAGCTACTCTAGCCTAAGCTAAGCTAAGCTAATCTATGTCCTCTAAGGTCCCTGAGCAACTCTAGCCTAAGCTAAGCTAAGGTAGGTCCTCTAAGGTCCCTCAGCTTCTCTAGTCTAAGCTAAGCTAGGTCCTGTAAGGTCCCTCAGCTACTCTAGCCTAAGCTAAGCTAAGCTAAGGTAGGTCCTCTAAGGTCCCTCAGCTACTCTAGTCTAAACTAAGCTAGGTCCTGTAAGGTCCATCAGCTACGATAGCATAAGCTAAGTTAAGGTAAGCTAAGCAAAGCTAGGTCCTCTAAGGTCCCTCAGCTACTCTAGCCTAAGATAAGCTAAGCTAATCTAGGTCCTCCAAGTTCCCTCAGCAACTCTAACCTAAGCTAAGCTAAGGTAGGTCCTCTAAGGTCCCTCACCTACTCGAGCCTAAGCTAAGCTAAGAATGGTCTTCTATGGTCCCTCAGCTACTTTAGCCTAAGCTAAGCTAAGCTAGGTCCTCTAAGGGCCCACAGCTACTCTAGCCTAAGGTAAGCTAAGCTAAGCTAGGTCCTCTAAGGTCCCTCACTACTCGAGCCTAAGTTAAGCTAAGCTAAGCGAGGTCCTCTAAGGTCCCTCAGCTACTCTAGCCTAAGGTAAGCTAAGCTAAGCAAGGTCCTCTAAGGTCCCTCACCTACTCTAGCCTAGGCTAAGCTAGGTCCTCTAAGGTCCCTCAGCTACTCTAGCATAAGTTAAGCTAAGATAAGCTTGGTCCTCTAAGTTCCCTCTGGTTCTAGAGACTAAACTAATCTATGCCAGGTCCTCTAAGGTCCCTCAGCTACTTTAGCCTAAGCTAAGCTAAGTTAAGGTAGGTCCTCTAAGGTCCCTCAGCTACTCAAGCCTAAGCTAAGCTAAGCTAAGCTAGGTCTTCTAAGGTCCCTCAGCTACTCTAGCCTAAGGTAAGCTAAGCTAGGTCCTCTATGGTTCCTCAGCTACTCTCGCCTAAGCTAAGCTAAGATAAGCTAATCTATGTCCTCTAAGGTCCCTCAGCTACTCGAGCCTAAGCTAAGCTAGGTCTACTAAGGTCCCTCAGCTACTCTAGCCTAAGCTAAGCTAAGATAGGTCCTCTAAGGTCCCTCAGATACTCTAGCCTAAACTAAGCTAAGGTAAGATAGGTCCTCTAAGGTCCCAGAGCTACTGGAGCCTAAGCTAAGCTAGATCCTCTAAGGTCCCTCAGCTACTGGATCCTTAGCTAAGCTAGGTGCTCTAAGGTCCCTCAGCTACTCTAGCCTAAGCTAAGCTAAGCTAGATCCTCTAAGGTCCCAAAGGTACTCTAGCCTAAGCTAAGCTAACCTAAGCTTGGTCCTGTAAGGTCCCTCATCTACTCTAGCCTAAGCTAAGCAAAGCTAAGCTAGGTCCTCTAAGGTCCCTAAGCTACTCTAGCCTAAGCTAACCTAAGATAGGTCCTCTAAGGTCCCTCAGCTACTCTAGCATAAGCTAAGCTATGCTAAGCTAGGTCCAATAAGGTCCCTCAGCTCCTATAGCATAAGCTAAGCTAAGGTAAGCTAAGCTAAGCTAGGTCCTCTAAGGTCCCTCAGCCTCTCTAGCCTAAGCTAAGATAAGCTAAGCTAAGCTAGGTCCTCTAAGGTCCCTCAGCCTCTCTAGCCTAAGCTAAGCTAAGCTAAACTAGGTCCTCTAAGGTCCTTCAGCTACGCTAGCCTAAGCTAAGCTAAGCTAGGTCCTCTAAGGAACCTCAGCTACTCTAGTCTAAGGTAAGCTAAAGAAAGATAGGTCCTCTAAGGTCCCTCAGCTACTGGAACCTAAGCTACGCTAGGTCCTCTAAGGTCCCTCAGCTACTCTAGCCTAAGCTAAGCTAAGCTAAGGTAGGTCCTCTGAGGTCCCTCAGCTACTCTAGACTAAGATAAGGTAAGCTAAGCTAGTTCTTCTAAGGTCTCTCAGCTATTCTAGCCTAAGCTAAGCTAAGGTAGGTCCTCTAAGGTCCCTCAGCTACTCTAGACTAAGATAAGCTAAGCTAAGCTAGGTCTTCTAAGGTCCCTCATCTACTCGAGCCTAAGCTAAGCTAAGATAGGTCCTCTAAGGTCCCTCAGCTACTCTAGCCTAATCTAAGCTAAGATAGGTCCTCTAAGGTACCTTAGATACTCTAGCCTAAGCTAAGCTAAGCTAGGTCCTCTAAGGTCCCTCAGCTACGCTAGCCTAAGCTAAGCTAAGCTAGGTCCTCTAAGGTCCCTCATCTACTCTAGCTTAAGCTAAGCTAAGCTAAGCTAGGACCTCTAAGGTCCCTCACTACTCGAGCCTAAGTTAAGCTAAGCTAAGCTAGGTCCTCTAAGGTCCCTCAGCTACTCTAGCCTAAGGTAAGCTAAGCTAAGCAAGGTCCTCTAAGGTCCCTCACCTACTCTAGCCTAGGCTAAGCTAGGTCCTCTAAGGTCCCTCAGCTACTCTAGCCTAAGCTAAGCTAAGCTAAGCTAGGTCCTCTAAGGTCCCTCAGCTACTCTAGCATAAGTTAAGCTAAGCTAAGCTAGATCCTCTACGGTCCCTCTGGTTCTAGAGACTAAACTAATCTATGCCAGGTCCTCTAAGGTCCCTCAGCTACTCTAGCCTAAGCTAAGCTAAGTTAAGGTAGGTCCTCTAAGGTCCCTCAGCTACTCAAGCCTAAGCTAAGCTAAGCTAAGCTAAGCTAAGCTAAGCTAGGACTTCTAAGGTCCCTCAGCTACTCTAGCCTAAGCTAAGCTAAGGTTGGTCCTCTATGGTTCCTCAGCTACTCTAGCATAAGCTAAGCTAAGCTAATCTATGTCCTCTAAGGTCCATCAGCAACTCTAGCCTAAGCTAAGCTAAGGTAGGTCCTCTAAGGTCCCTCAGCTACTCGAGCCTAAGCTAAGCTAGGTCTACTAAGGTCCCTCAGCTACTCTAGCCTAAGCTAAGCTAAGATAGGTCCTCTAAGGTCCCTCAGATACTCTAGCCTAAACTAAGCTAAGGTAAGATAGGTCCTCTAAGGTCCCACAGCTACTGGAGCCTAAGCTAAGCTAGATCCTCTAAGGTCCCTCAGCTACTCTAGGCTAAGGTAAGCTAAGCTAGGTCCTCTAAGGTCCCTCAGCTACTCTAGCCTAAGGTAAGCTAAAGAAAGATAGGTCCTATAAGGTCCCTCACCTACCGGAGCCTAAGTTAAGCTAGGTATTCTAAGGTCCCTCAGCTACTCTAGCCTAAGCTAAGCTAAGCTAGGTCCTCTAAGGTCCCTCAGCTAAGCTAGTCCAAGCTAAGACAAGCTAAGCTAGATCCTCTAAGGTCCCAAAGCTACTCTAGCCTAAGGTAAGCTAACCTAAGCTTGGTCCTGTAAGGTCCCACAGCTACTCTATCCTAAGATAAGCTAAGCTAAGCTAGGTCTTCTAAGGTCCCTCAGCTACTCTAGCCTAAGCTAAGCAAAGCTAAGCTATGTCCTCTAAGGTCCCTCAGCTACTCTAGCCTAAGCTAAGCAAAGCTAAGCTAGGTCTTCTAAGGTCCCTCAGCTACTCTAGCCTAAGCTAAGCTAAGCTAAGCTAAGCTAGGTACACTAAAGTCCCTCAGTTACTCTAGCCTAAGCTAAGCTAAGCTAAACTAGGTCCTCTAAGGTCCTTCAGCTACTCTAGCCTAAGCTAAGCTAAGCTAGGTCCTCTAAGGTCCCTCAGCTACTCTAGTCTAAGGTAAGCTAAGGAAACATAGGTCCTCTAAGGTCCCTCAGCTACTGGAACCTAAGCTAAGCTAGGTCCTCTAAGGTCCCTCAGCTACTCTAGCCTAAGCTAAGCTAAGCTAAGGTAGGTCCTCTAAGGTCCCTCAGCTACTCTAGTCTAAGATAAGGTAAGCTAAGCTAGGTCTTCTAAGGTCCCTCAGCTACTCTAGCCTAAGCTAAGCTAAGGTAGGTCCTCTAAGGTCCCTCAGCTACTTTAGACTAAGATAAGCTAAGCTAAGCTAGGTCTTCTAAGGTCTCTCATCTACACGAGCCTAAGCTAAGCTAAGATAGGTCCTCTAAGGTCCCTCAGCTACTCTAGCCTAAGCTAAGCTAAGATAGGTCCTCTAAGGTCCCTCAGCTACTCTAACCTAAGCTAAGCTAAGATAGGTCCTCTAAGGTCCCTCAGCTACTCTAGCCTAAGCTAAGCTAAGCTAGGTCCTCTAAGGTCCCTCATCTACTCTAGGCTAACCTAAGCTATGCTAAGCTAGGTCCTGTAAGGTCCCTCATCTACTCTAGCATAAGCTAAGCTAAGGTAAGCTAAGCAAAGCTAGGTCCTCTAAGGTCCCTCAGCTACTCTTGCCTAAGCTAAGCTAAGCTAGGTCGTCTAAGGTCCCTCATCTACTCCAGCCTAAGCTATGCTAAGCTAAGCTAGGTCTTCTAAGGTCACTCAGATACTCTAGCATAATGTAAGTTAAGCTAAGCTAGTTCCGCTAAGGTCCCTCTGGTTCTCCAGACTAAGCTAATCTATGCCAGGTCCTCTAAGGTCCCTCAGCTACTCTAGCCTAAGCTAAGCTAAGCTAAGGTAGGTCGTCTAAGGTCCCTTAGCTACTCTAGCCTAAGCTAAGGTAAGCTATGTCCTCTAAGGTTCCTCAGCTACTCTAGCCTAAGGTAAGCTAAGCTAATCTATGTCCTCTAAGGTCCCTCAGCAACTCTAGCCTAAGCTAAGCTAGGTCTACTAAGGTCCCTCAGCTACTCTAGCCTAAGCTAAGCTAAGATAGGTCCTCTAAGGTCCCTCAGGTACTCTAACCTAAGCTAAGCTAAGGTAAGATATGTCCTCTAAGGTCCCTCAGCTACTGGTGGTTAAGATAAGCTATGCTAGGTCCTCTAAGGTCCCTCAGCTACTCTAGCCTAAGCTAAGTGAAGCTAGGACCCCTAGGGCCCTCAGCTACTCGAGCCTAATCTAAGCTAGGTCCCCTAAGGTCCCTCAGCTACTCTAGCACAAGCTAAGCTAAGGTAAGCTAAGCAAAGCTAGGTCGTCTAAGGTCCCTCAGCTACTCTAAGCTAAGCTAAGGTAGGTCTTCTACGGTCCCTCAGCTACTCTAGCCTAAGCTAACCAAAGCTAGGTCCTCTAAGGTCCCTCAGCTACTCTAGCATAAGCTAAGTTAAGGTAAGCTAAGCAAAGCTAGGTCCTCTAAGGTCCCTCAGCTACTCTAGCCTAAGATAAGCTAAGCTAATCTAGGTCCTCCAAGGTTCCTCAGCAACTCTAACTAAGCTAAGCTAAGGTAGGTCCTCTAAGGTCCCTCACCTACTCTAGCGTAAGCTAAGCTAAGAATGGTCCTCTAGGGTGCTCAGCTAGTTTAGCCTAAGCTAAGCTAAGCTAGGTCCTCTAAGGTCCCACAGCTACTCTAGCCTAAGGTAAGCTAAGCTAAGCTAGGTCCTCTAAGGTCCCTCACTACTCGAGCCTAAGTTAAGCTAAGCTAAGCTAGGTCCTCTAAGGTCCCTCAGCTACTCTAGCCTAAGGTAAGCTAAGCTAAGCAAGGTCCCCTAAGGTCCCTCTCCTACTCTAGCCTAGGCTAAGCTAGGTCCTCTAAGGTCCCTCAGCTACTCTAGCCTAGTCTAAGCTAAGCTAGGTCCTCTAAGGTCCCTCAGCTACTCTAGTCTAAGGTAAGGTAAGGAAAGATAGGTCCTCTAAGGTCCCTCAGCTACTCAAGCCTAAGCTAAGCTAAGCTAGGTCTTCTAAGGTCCCTCAGCTACTCTAGCCTAAGCTAAGCTAAGCTAGGTCCTCTATGGTTCCTCAGCTACTCTAGCATAAGTTAAGCTAAGCTAAGCTAGGTCCTCTAAGTTCCCTCTGGTTCTAGAGACTAAACTAATCTATGCCAGGTCCTCTAAGGTCCCTCAGCTACTCTAGCCTAAGCTAAGCTAAGTTAAGGTAGGTCTTCTAAGGTCCCTCAGCTACTCAAGCCTAATCTAAGCTAAGCTAAGCTAAGCTAAGCTAGGTCTTATAAGGTCCCTCAGCTACTCTAGCCTAAGCTAAGCTAAGCTAGGTCCTCTATGGTTCCTCAGCTACTCTAGCCTAAGCTAAGCTAAGCTAATCTATGTCCTCTAAGGTCCCTCAGCAACTCTAGCCTAAGCTAAGGTAGGTCCTCTAAGGTCCCTCAGCTACTCGAGCCTAAGCTAAGCTAAGGTAAGATAGGTACTCTAAGGTCCCACAGCTACTGGAGCCTAAGCTAAGCTAGATCCTCTAAGGTCCCTCAGCTACTCTAGGCTAAGCTAAGCTAAGCTAGGTCCTCTAAGGTCCCTCAGCTACTGGAGCCTAAGCTAAGCTAGGTCCTCTAAGGTCCCTCAGCTACTCTAGCCTAAGCTAAGCTAAGCTAGGCCTTCTAAGGTCCCTCAGCTACTCTAGCCTAAGCTAAGCAAAGCTAAGCTAGGTCCTCTAAGGTCCCTAAGCTACTCTAGCCTAAGCTAACCTAAGATAGGTCCTCTACGGTCCCTCAGCTACTCTAGCATAAGCTAAGCTATGGTAAGCTAGGTCCAATAAGGTCCCTCAGCTCCTATAGCATAAGCTAAGCTAAGGTAAG
Source organism: Myotis nattereri (assembly GCF_964212035.1). Classification (NCBI taxonomy): domain Eukaryota; kingdom Metazoa; phylum Chordata; class Mammalia; order Chiroptera; family Vespertilionidae; genus Myotis; species Myotis nattereri. The sequence goes on along the minus strand of NC_138097.1, from coordinate 12,422,215 downwards.
CTAAGCTAAGCTAGGTCCTCTAAGGTCCCTCAGCCTCTCTAGGCTAAGCTAAGCTAAGCTAAGCTAAGCTAAGCTAGGTACACTAAAGTCCCTCAGTTACTCTAGCCTAAGCTAAGCTAAGCTAAAGTAGGTCCTCTAAGGTCTTTCAGCTACACTAGCCTAAGCTAAGCTAAGCTAGGTCCTCTAAGGTCCGTCAGCTACTCTAGTCTAAGGTAAGCTAAAGAAAGATAGGTCCTCTAAGGTCCCTCAGCTACTGGAACCTAAGCTAAGCTAGGTCCTCTAAGGTCCCTCAGCTACTCTAGCCTAAGCTAAGCTAAGCTAAGGTAGGTCCTCTAAGGTCCCTCAGCTACTCTAGACTAAGATAAGCTAAGCTAAGCTAGGTCTTCTAAGGTCCCTCATCTACTTGAGCCTAAGCTAAGCTAAGATAGGTCCTCTAAGGTCCCTCAGCTACTCTAGCCTAATCTAAGCTAAGATAGGTCCTCTAAGGTACCTTAGCTACTCTAGCCTAAGCTAAGCTAAGATAGGTCCTCTAAGGTCCCTCAGCTACGCTAGCCTAAGCTAAGCTAAGCTAGGTCCTCTAAGGTCCCTCAGCTACTCTAGCCTAAGCTAAGCTATGCTAAGCTAGGTCCTGTAAGGTCCCTCATCTACTCTAGCATAAGCTAAGCTAAGGTAAGCTAAGCAAAGCTAGGTCCTCTAAGGTCCCTCAGCTACTCTTGCCTAAGCTAAGCTAAGGTAGGTCCTCTAAGGTCCCTCAGCTACTCTAGTCTAAGGTAAGCTAAGGAAAGATAGGTCCTCTAAGGTCCCTCATCTACTCCAGCCTAAGCTATGCTAAGCTACGCTAGGTCTTCTAAGGTCCCTCAGATACTCTAGCATAATGTAAGCTAAGCTAAGCTAGGTCCTCTAAGGTCCCTCTGGTTCTCCAGACTAAGCTAATCTATGCCAGGTCCTCTAAGGTCCCTCAGCTACTCTAGCTTAAGCTAAGGTAAGCTAAGGTAGGTCGTCTAAGGTCCCTTAGCTACTCTAGCCTAAGCTAAGGTAAGCTATGTCCTCTAAGGTTCCTCAGCTACTCTAGCCTAAGCTAAGCTAAGCTAATCTATGTCCTCTAAGGTCCCTCAGCAACTCTACCCTAAGCTAAGCTAAGGTAGGTCCTCTAAGGTCCCTCAGCTACATGAGCCTAAGCTAAGCTAAGATGGGTCCTCTAAGGTACCTTAGCTACTCTAGCCTAAGCTAAGCTACGATAGGTCCTCTAAGGTCCCTCAGCTACTCTAGCCTAAGCTAAGCTAAGATAGGTCCTCTAAGGTCCCTCAGCTACTCTAACCTAAGCCAAGCTAAGGGAAGATAGGTCCTCTAAGGTCCCTCAGCTACTGTATTCTAAGCTAAGCTAGGTCCTGTAAGGTCCCTCAGCTACTCTAGCCTAAGCTAACCTAAGCTAGGTCCTGTAAGGTCCCTCAGCTACGATAGCATAAGCTAAGTTAAGGTAAGCTAAGCAAAGCTAGGTCCTCTAAGGTCCCTCAGCTACTCTAGCCTAAGATAAGCTATGCTAATCTAGGTCCTCCAAGGTCCCTCAGCAACTCTAACCTAAGCTAAGCTAAGGTAGGTCCTCTAAGGTCCCTCACCTACTCGAGCCTAAGCTAAGCTAAGAATGGTCCTCTAAGGTCCCTCAGCTACTTTAGCCTAAGCTAAGGTAAGCTAGGTCCTCTAAGGTCCCTCACTACTCGAGCCTAAGTTAAGCTAAGCTAAGCTAGGTCCTCTAAGGTCCCTCAGCTACTCTAGCCTAAGGTAAGCTAAGCTAAGCAAGGTCCTCTAAGGTCCCTCACCTACTCTAGCCTAGGCTAAGCTAGGTCCTCTAAGGTCCCTCAGCTACTCTAGCCTAAGCTAAGCTAAGCTAGGTCCTCTAAGGTCCCTCAGCTACTCTAGTCTAAGGTAAGGTAAGGAAAGATAGGTCCTCTAAGGTCCCTCAGCTACTCAAGCCTAAGCTAAGCTAAGCTAAGCTAAGCTAGGTCCTCTAAGGTCCCTCAGCTACTCTAGCATAAGTTAAGCTAAGCTAAGCTAGGTCCTCTAAGGTCCCTCAGCTACTCTAGCCTAAGCTAAGCTAAGATAGGTCCTCTAAGGTCCCTCAGATACTCTAGCCTAAACTAAGCTAAGGTAAGATAGGTCCTCTAAGGTCCCACAGCTACTGGAGCCTAAGCTAAGCTAGATCCTCTAAGGTCCCTCAGCTACTCTAGGCTAAGGTAAGCTAAGCTAGGTCCTCTAAGGTCCCTCAGCTACTCTAGCCTAAGGTAAGCTAAAGAAAGATAGGTCCTATAAGGTCCCTCACCTACCGGAGCCTAAGTTAAGCTAGGTATTCTAAGGTCCCTCAGCTACTCTAGCCTAAGCTAAGCTAAGCTAGGTCCTCTAAGGTCCCTCAGCTAAGCTAGTCCAAGCTAAGACAAGCTAAGCTAGATCCTCTAAGGTCCCAAAGCTACTCTAGCCTAAGGTAAGCTAACCTAAGCTTGGTCCTGTAAGGTCCCACAGCTACTCTATCCTAAGATAAGCTAAGCTAAGCTAGGTCTTCTAAGGTCCCTCAGCTACTCTAGCCTAAGCTAAGCAAAGCTAAGCTATGTCCTCTAAGGTCCCTCAGCTACTCTAGCCTAAGCTAAGCAAAGCTAAGCTAGGTCTTCTAAGGTCCCTCAGCTACTCTAGCCTAAGCTAAGCTAAGCTAAGCTAAGCTAGGTACACTAAAGTCCCTCAGTTACTCTAGCCTAAGCTAAGCTAAGCTAAACTAGGTCCTCTAAGGTCCTTCAGCTACTCTAGCCTAAGCTAAGCTAAGCTAGGTCCTCTAAGGTCCCTCAGCTACTCTAGTCTAAGGTAAGCTAAGGAAACATAGGTCCTCTAAGGTCCCTCAGCTACTGGAACCTAAGCTAAGCTAGGTCCTCTAAGGTCCCTCAGCTACTCTAGCCTAAGCTAAGCTAAGCTAAGGTAGGTCCTCTAAGGTCCCTCAGCTACTCTAGTCTAAGATAAGGTAAGCTAAGCTAGGTCTTCTAAGGTCCCTCAGCTACTCTAGCCTAAGCTAAGCTAAGGTAGGTCCTCTAAGGTCCCTCAGCTACTTTAGACTAAGATAAGCTAAGCTAAGCTAGGTCTTCTAAGGTCTCTCATCTACACGAGCCTAAGCTAAGCTAAGATAGGTCCTCTAAGGTCCCTCAGCTACTCTAGCCTAAGCTAAGCTAAGATAGGTCCTCTAAGGTCCCTCAGCTACTCTAACCTAAGCTAAGCTAAGATAGGTCCTCTAAGGTCCCTCAGCTACTCTAGCCTAAGCTAAGCTAAGCTAGGTCCTCTAAGGTCCCTCATCTACTCTAGGCTAACCTAAGCTATGCTAAGCTAGGTCCTGTAAGGTCCCTCATCTACTCTAGCATAAGCTAAGCTAAGGTAAGCTAAGCAAAGCTAGGTCCTCTAAGGTCCCTCAGCTACTCTTGCCTAAGCTAAGCTAAGCTAGGTCGTCTAAGGTCCCTCATCTACTCCAGCCTAAGCTATGCTAAGCTAAGCTAGGTCTTCTAAGGTCACTCAGATACTCTAGCATAATGTAAGTTAAGCTAAGCTAGTTCCGCTAAGGTCCCTCTGGTTCTCCAGACTAAGCTAATCTATGCCAGGTCCTCTAAGGTCCCTCAGCTACTCTAGCCTAAGCTAAGCTAAGCTAAGGTAGGTCGTCTAAGGTCCCTTAGCTACTCTAGCCTAAGCTAAGGTAAGCTATGTCCTCTAAGGTTCCTCAGCTACTCTAGCCTAAGGTAAGCTAAGCTAATCTATGTCCTCTAAGGTCCCTCAGCAACTCTAGCCTAAGCTAAGCTAGGTCTACTAAGGTCCCTCAGCTACTCTAGCCTAAGCTAAGCTAAGATAGGTCCTCTAAGGTCCCTCAGGTACTCTAACCTAAGCTAAGCTAAGGTAAGATATGTCCTCTAAGGTCCCTCAGCTACTGGTGGTTAAGATAAGCTATGCTAGGTCCTCTAAGGTCCCTCAGCTACTCTAGCCTAAGCTAAGTGAAGCTAGGACCCCTAGGGCCCTCAGCTACTCGAGCCTAATCTAAGCTAGGTCCCCTAAGGTCCCTCAGCTACTCTAGCACAAGCTAAGCTAAGGTAAGCTAAGCAAAGCTAGGTCGTCTAAGGTCTCTCAGCTACTCTAAGCTAAGCTAAGGTAGGTCTTCTACGGTCCCTCAGCTACTCTAGCCTAAGCTAACCAAAGCTAGGTCCTCTAAGGTCCCTCAGCTACTCTAGCCTAAGATAAGCTAAGCTAATCTAGGTCCTCCAAGGTTCCTCAGCAACTCTAACTAAGCTAAGCTAAGGTAGGTCCTCTAAGGTCCCTCACCTACTCTAGCGTAAGCTAAGCTAAGAATGGACCTCTAGGGTGCTCAGCTAGTTTAGCCTAAGCTAAGCTAAGCTAGGTCCTCTAAGGTCCCACAGCTACTCTAGCCTAAGGTAAGCTAAGCTAAGCTAGGTCCTCTAAGGTCCCTCACTACTCGAGCCTAAGTTAAGCTAAGCTAAGCTAGGTCCTCTAAGGTCCCTCAGCTACTCTAGCCTAAGGTAAGCTAAGCTAAGCAAGGTCCCCTAAGGTCCCTCTCCTACTCTAGCCTAGGCTAAGCTAGGTCCTCTAAGGTCCCTCAGCTACTCTAGCCTAGTCTAAGCTAAGCTAGGTCCTCTAAGGTCCCTCAGCTACTCTAGTCTAAGGTAAGGTAAGGAAAGATAGGTCCTCTAAGGTCCCTCAGCTACTCAAGCCTAAGCTAAGCTAAGCTAGGTCTTCTAAGGTCCCTCAGCTACTCTAGCCTAAGCTAAGCTAAGCTAAGCTAGGTCCTCTATGGTTCCTCAGCTACTCTAGCATAAGTTAAGCTAAGCTAAGCTAGGTCCTCTAAGTTCCCTCTGGTTCTAGAGACTAAACTAATCTATGCCAGGTCCTCTAAGGTCCCTCAGCTACTCTAGCCTAAGCTAAGCTAAGTTAAGGTAGGTCTTCTAAGGTCCCTCAGCTACTCAAGCCTAATCTAAGCTAAGCTAAGCTAAGCTAAGCTAGGTCTTATAAGGTCCCTCAGCTACTCTAGCCTAAGCTAAGCTAAGCTAGGTCCTCTATGGTTCCTCAGCTACTCTAGCCTAAGCTAAGCTAAGCTAATCTATGTCCTCTAAGGTCCCTCAGCAACTCTAGCCTAAGCTAAGGTAGGTCCTCTAAGGTCCCTCAGCTACTCGAGCCTAAGCTAAGCTAAGGTAAGATAGGTACTCTAAGGTCCCACAGCTACTGGAGCCTAAGCTAAGCTAGATCCTCTAAGGTCCCTCAGCTACTCTAGGCTAAGCTAAGCTAAGCTAGGTCCTCTAAGGTCCCTCAGCTACTGGAGCCTAAGCTAAGCTAGGTCCTCTAAGGTCCCTCAGCTACTCTAGCCTAAGCTAAGCTAAGCTAGGCCTTCTAAGGTCCCTCAGCTACTCTAGCCTAAGCTAAGCAAAGCTAAGCTAGGTCCTCTAAGGTCCCTAAGCTACTCTAGCCTAAGCTAACCTAAGATAGGTCCTCTACGGTCCCTCAGCTACTCTAGCATAAGCTAAGCTATGCTAAGCTAGGTCCAATAAGGTCCCTCAGCTCCTATAGCATAAGCTAAGCTAAGGTAAGCTAAGCTAAGCTAGGTCCTCTAAGGTCCCTCAGCCTCTCTAGGCTAAGCTAAGCTAAGCTAAGCTAAGCTAAGCTAGGTACACTAAAGTCCCTCAGTTACTCTAGCCTAAGCTAAGCTAAGCTAAAGTAGGTCCTCTAAGGTCTTTCAGCTACACTAGCCTAAGCTAAGCTAAGCTAGGTCCTCTAAGGTCCGTCAGCTACTCTAGTCTAAGGTAAGCTAAAGAAAGATAGGTCCTCTAAGGTCCCTCAGCTACTGGAACCTAAGCTAAGCTAGGTCCTCTAAGGTCCCTCAGCTACTCTAGCCTAAGCTAAGCTAAGCTAAGGTAGGTCCTCTAAGGTCCCTCAGCAACTCTAGACTAAGATAAGCTAAGCTAAGCTAGGTCTTCTAAGGTCCCTCATCTACTTGAGCCTAAGCTAAGCTAAGATAGGTCCTCTAAGGTCCCTCAGCTACTCTAGCCTAATCTAAGCTAAGATAGGTCCTCTAAGGTACCTTAGCTACTCTAGCCTAAGCTAAGCTAAGATAGGTCCTCTAAGGTCCCTCAGCTACGCTAGCCTAAGCTAAGCTAAGCTAGGTCCTCTAAGGTCCCTCAGCTACTCTAGCCTAAGCTAAGCTATGCTAAGCTAGGTCCTGTAAGGTCCCTCATCTACTCTAGCATAAGCTAAGCTAAGGTAAGCTAAGCAAAGCTAGGTCCTCTAAGGTCCCTCAGCTACTCTTGCCTAAGCTAAGCTAAGGTAGGTCCTCTAAGGTCCCTCAGCTACTCTAGTCTAAGGTAAGCTAAGGAAAGATAGGTCCTCTAAGGTCCCTCATCTACTCCAGCCTAAGCTATGCTAAGCTACGCTAGGTCTTCTAAGGTCCCTCAGATACTCTAGCATAATGTAAGCTAAGCTAAGCTAGGTCCTCTAAGGTCCCTCTGGTTCTCCAGACTAAGCTAATCTATGCCAGGTCCTCTAAGGTCCCTCAGCTACTCTAGCTTAAGCTAAGGTAAGCTAAGGTAGGTCGTCTAAGGTCCCTTAGCTACTCTAGCCTAAGCTAAGGTAAGCTATGTCCTCTAAGGTTCCTCAGCTACTCTAGCCTAAGCTAAGCTAAGCTAATCTATGTCCTCTAAGGTCCCTCAGCAACTCTACCCTAAGCTAAGCTAAGGTAGGTCCTCTAAGGTCCCTCAGCTACATGAGCCTAAGCTAAGCTAAGATGGGTCCTCTAAGGTACCTTAGCTACTCTAGCCTAAGCTAAGCTACGATAGGTCCTCTAAGGTCCCTCAGCTACTCTAGCCTAAGCTAAGCTAAGATAGGTCCTCTAAGGTCCCTCAGCTACTGTATTCTAAGCTAAGCTAGGTCCTGTAAGGTCCCTCAGCTACTCTAGCCTAAGCTAACCTAAGCTAGGTCCTGTAAGGTCCCTCAGCTACGATAGCATAAGCTAAGTTAAGGTAAGCTAAGCAAAGCTAGGTCCTCTAAGGTCCCTCAGCTACTCTAGCCTAAGATAAGCTATGCTAATCTAGGTCCTCCAAGGTCCCTCAGCAACTCTAACCTAAGCTAAGCTAAGGTAGGTCCTCTAAGGTCCCTCACCTACTCGAGCCTAAGCTAAGCTAAGAATGGTCCTCTAAGGTCCCTCAGCTACTTTAGCCTAAGCTAAGGTAAGCTAGGTCCTCTAAGGTCCCTCACTACTCGAGCCTAAGTTAAGCTAAGCTAAGCTAGGTCCTCTAAGGTCCCTCAGCTACTCTAGCCTAAGGTAAGCTAAGCTAAGCAAGGTCCTCTAAGGTCCCTCACCTACTCTAGCCTAGGCTAAGCTAGGTCCTCTAAGGTCCCTCAGCTACTCTAGCCTAAGCTAAGCTAAGCTAGGTCCTCTAAGGTCCCTCAGCTACTCTAGTCTAAGGTAAGGTAAGGAAAGATAGGTCCTCTAAGGTCCCTCAGCTACTCAAGCCTAAGCTAAGCTAAGCTAAGCTAAGCTAGGTCCTCTAAGGTCCCTCAGCTACTCTAGCATAAGTTAAGCTAAGCTAAGCTAGGTCCTCTAAGGTCCCTCAGCTACTCAAGCCTAAGCTAAGCTAAGTTAAGGTAGGTCCTCTAAGGTCCCTCAGCTACTCAAGCCTAAGCTAAGCTAAGCTAAGCTAAGCTAGGTCTTCTAAGGTCCCTCAGCTACTCTAGCCTAAGCTAAGCTAAGCTAGGTCCTCTATGGTTCCTCAGCTACTCTCGCCTAAGCTAAGCTAAGCTAATCTATGTCCTCTAAGGTCCCTCAGCAACTCTAGCCTAAGCTAAGCTAAGGTAGGTCCTCTAAGGTCCCTCAGCTACTCAAGCCTAAGCTAAGCTAAGCTAAGCTAAGCTAGGTCTTCTAAGGTCCCTCAGCTACTCTAGCCTAAGCTAAGCGAAGATAGATCCTCTAAGGTCCCTCAGATACTCTAGCCTAAACTAAGCTAAGGTAAGATAGGTCCTCTAAGGTCCCACAGCTACTGGAGCCTAAGCTAAGCTAGAACCTCTAAGGTCCCTCAGCTACTCTAGGCTAAGCTAAGCTAAGCTAGGTCCTCTAAGGTCCCTCAGCTACTCTAGTCTAAGGTAAGCTAAAGAAAGATAGGTCCTCTAAGGTCCCTCAGCTACTGGAGCCTAAGCTAAGCTAGGTCCCCTAAGGTCCCTCAGCTACTCTAGCCTAAGCTAAGCTAAGCTAGGTCCCCTAAGGTCCCTCAGCTACTCTAGTCTAAGGTAAGCTAAGCTAAGGTAGGTTCTCTAAGGTCCCTCAGCTACTCTAGACTAAGATAAGGTAAGCTAAGCTAGGTCTTCTAAGGTCCCTCAGCTACTCTAGCCTAAGCTAAGCTAAGGTAGGTCCTCTAAGGTCCCTCAGCTACTGTAGACTAAGATAAGCTAAGCTAAGCTAGGTCTTCTAAGGTCCCTCATCTACTCGAGCCTAAGCTAAGCTAAGATAGGTCCTCTAAGGTCCCTCAGCTACTCTAGCCTAATCTAAGCTAAGATAGGTCCTCTAAGGTACCTTAGCTACTATAGCCTAAGCTAATCTAAGATAGGTCGTCTAAGGTCCCTCAGCTACGCTAGCCTAAGCTAAGCTAAGCTAGGTCCTCTAAGGTCCCTCATCTACTCTAGCCTAAGCTAAGCTATGCTAAGCTAGGTCCTGTAAGGTCCCTCATCTACTCTAGCATAAGCTAAGCTAAGGTAAGCTAAGCAAAGCTAGGTCCTCTAAGGTCCCTCAGCTACTCTTGCCTAACCTAAGCTAAGCTAGGTCCTCTAAGGTCCCTCAGCTACTCTAGTCTAAGGTAAGCTAAGGAAAGATAGGTCCTCTAAGGTCCCTCATCTACTCCAGCCTAAGCTATGCTAAGCTAAGCTAGGTCTTCTAAGGTCCCTCATATACTCTAGCATAATGTAAGCTAAGCTAAGATAGGTCCTCTAAGGTCCCTCTGGTTCTCCAGACTAAGCTAATCTATGCCAGGTCCTCTAAGGTCCCTCACCTACTCTAGCCTAAGCTAAGCTAAGCTAATGTAGGTCGTCTAAGGTCCCTTAGCTACTCTAGCCTAAGCTAAGCTAAGCTATGTCCTCTAAGGTTCCTCAGCTACTCTAGCCTAAGCTAAGCTAAGCTAATCTATGTCCTCTAAGGTCCCTGAGCAACTCTAGCCTAAGCTAAGCTAAGGTAGGTCCTCTAAGGTCCCTCAGCTTCTCTAGTCTAAGCTAAGCTAGGTCCTGTAAGGTCCCTCAGCTACTCTAGCCTAAGCTAAGCTAAGCTAAGGTAGGTCCTCTAAGGTCCCTCAGCTACTCTAGTCTAAACTAAGCTAGGTCCTGTAAGGTCCCTCAGCTACGATAGCATAAGCTAAGTTAAGGTAAGCTAAGCAAAGCTAGGTCCTCTAAGGTCCCTCAGCTACTCTAGCCTAAGATAAGCTAAGCTAATCTAGGTCCTCCAAGTTCCCTCAGCAACTCTAACCTAAGCTAAGCTAAGGTAGGTCCTCTAAGGTCCCTCACCTACTCGAGCCTAAGCTAAGCTAAGAATGGTCTTCTATGGTCCCTCAGCTACTTTAGCCTAAGCTAAGCTAAGCTAGGTCCTCTAAGGGCCCACAGCTACTCTAGCCTAAGTTAAGCTAAGCTAAGCTAGGTCCTCTAAGGTCCCTCACTACTCGAGCCTAAGTTAAGCTAAGCTAAGCGAGGTCCTCTAAGGTCCCTCAGCTACTCTAGCCTAAGGTAAGCTAAGCTAAGCAAGGTCCTCTAAGGTCCCTCACCTACTCTAGCCTAGGCTAAGCTAGGTCCTCTAAGGTCCCTCAGCTACTCTAGCATAAGTTAAGCTAAGCTAAGCTTGGTCCTCTAAGTTCCCTCTGGTTCTAGAGACTAAACTAATCTATGCCAGGTCCTCTAAGGTCCCTCAGCTACTTTAGCCTAAGCTAAGCTAAGTTAAGGTAGGTCCTCTAAGGTCCCTCAGCTACTCAAGCCTAAGCTAAGCTAAGCTAAGCTAGGTCTTCTAAGGTCCCTCAGCTACTCTAGCCTAAGCTAAGCTAAGCTAGGTCCTCTATGGTTCCTCAGCTACTCTCGCCTAAGCTAAGCTAAGCTAAGCTAATCTATGTCCTCTAAGGTCCCTCAGCAACTCTAGCCTAAGCTAAGCTAAGGTAGGTCCTCTAAGGTCCCTCAGCTACTCGAGCCTAAGCTAAGCTAGGTCTACTAAGGTCCCTCAGCTACTCTAGCCTAAGCTAAGCTAAGATAGGTCCTCTAAGGTCCCTCAGATACTCTAGCCTAAACTAAGCTAAGGTAAGATAGGTCCTCTAAGGTCCCAGAGCTACTGGAGCCTAAGCTAAGCTAGATCCTCTAAGGTCCCTCAGCTACTCTAGTCTAAGGTAGTTCCGCTAAGGTCCCTCTGGTTCTCCAGACTAAGCTAATCTATGCCAGGTCCTCTAAGGTCCCTCAGCTACTCTAGCCTAAGCTAAGCTAAGCTAAGGTAGGTCGTCTAAGGTCCCTTAGCTACTCTAGCCTAAGCTAAGCTAAGCTATGTCCTCTAAGGTTCCTCAGCTACTCTAGCCTAAGGTAAGCTAAGCTAATCTATGTCCTCTAAGGTCCCTCAGCAACTCTAGCCTAAGCTAAGCTAGGTCTACTAAGGTCCCTCAGCTACTCTAGCCTAAGCTAAGCTAAGATAGGTCCTCTAAGGTCCCTCAGCTACTCTAACCTAAGCTAAGCTAAGGTAAGATATGTCCTCTAAGGTCCCTCAGCTACTGGTGGTTAAGATAAGCTATGCTAGGTCCTCTAAGGTCCCTCAGCTACTCTAGCCTAAGCTAAGTGAAGCTAGGACCCCTAGGGCCCTCAGCTACTCGAGCCTAATCTAAGCTAGGTCCCCTAAGGTCCCTCAGCTACTCTAGCACAAGCTAAGCTAAGGTAAGCTAAGCAAAGCTAGGTCGTCTAAGGTCCCTCAGCTACTCTAAGCTAAGCTAAGGTAGGTCTTCTACGGTCCCTCAGCTACTCTAGCCTAAGCTAACCAAAGCTAGGTCCTCTAAGGTCCCTCAGCTACTCTAGCATAAGCTAAGTTAAGGTAAGCTAAGCAAAGCTAGGTCCTCTAAGGTCCCTCAGCTACTCTAGCCTAAGATAAGCTAAGCTAATCTAGGTCCTCCAAGGTCCCTCAGCAACTCTAACTAAGCTAAGCTAAGGTAGGTCCTCTAAGGTCCCTCACCTACTCTAGCGTAAGCTAAGCTAAGAATGGTCCTCTAGGGTGCTCAGCTAGTTTAGCCTAAGCTAAGCTAAGCTAGGTCCTCTAAGGTCCCACAGCTACTCTAGCATAAGGTAAGCTAAGCTAAGCTAGGTCCTCTAAGGTCCCTCACTACTCTAGCCTAAGTTAAGGTAAGCTAAGCAAAGCTAGGTCCTCTAAGGTCCCTCAGCTACTCTAGCCTAAGATAAGCTAAGCTAATCTAGGTCCTCCAAGGTCCCTCAGCAACTCTAACCTAAGCTAAGCTAAGGTAGGTCCTCTAAGGTCCCTCACCTACTCGAGCCTAAGCTAAGCTAAGAATGGTCCTCTAGGGTCCCTCAGCTACTTTAGTCGAAGCTACGCTAAGCTATGTCCTCTAAGGTCCCTCAGCTACTCTAGTCTAAGGTAAGCTAAAGAAAGATAGGTCCTCTAAGGTCCCTCAGCTACTCGAACCTAAGCTAAGCTAGGTCCTCTAAGGTCCCTCAGCTACTCTAGCCTAAGCTAAGCTAAGCTAGGTCCTCTAAGGTCCCTCAGCTAAGCTAGCCCAAGCTAAGACAAGCTAAGCTAGATCCTCTAAGGTCCCGCAGCTACTCTAGCCTAAGGTAAGCTAACCTAAGCTTGGTCCTGTAAGGTCCCTCAGCTGCTCTAGACTAAGCTAACCTAAGCTAAGCTAGGTCTTCTAAGGTCCCTCAGCTACTCTAGCCTAAGCTAAGCTAAGCTAGGTCCTCTAAGGTTCCTCAGCTAATCTAGCCTAAGCTAAGCTAAGAATGGTCCTCTAAGGTCCCTCAGCTACTTTAGCCTAAGCTAAGCTACGTCCTCTAAGGTCCCACAGGTACTCTAGCCGAAGGTAAGCTAAGCTAAGCTAGGTCCTCTAAGGTCCCTCAGCTACTCTAGTCTAAGGTAAGCTAAGGAAAGATAGGTCCTCTAAGGTCCCTCAGCTACACTAGCCTAAGCTAAGCTAAGCTAAGGTGGGTCCTCTAAGGTCCCTCAGCTACTCTAGACTACGATAAGCTAAGCTAAGCTAGGTTTTCTAAGGTCCCTCAGCAACTCTAGCCTAAGCTAAGCTAAGCTAGGTCCTCTATGGTTCCTCAGCTACTCTAGCCTAAGCTAAGCTAAGCTAAGCTAATCTATGTCCTCTAAGGTCCCTCAGCAACTCTAGCCTAAGGTAAGCTAAGGTAGGTCCTCTAAGGTCCCTCAGCTACACCAGCCTAATCTAAGCTAAGTCCCCTAAGGTCCCTCAGCTACTCTAGCACAAGCTAAGCTAAGGTAAACTAAGCAAAGCTAGGTCCTCTAAGGTCCTTCAGCTACTCTAAGCTAAGCTAAGCTAGGTCTTCTAAGGTCCCTCAGCTTCTCTAGCCTAAGCTAACCAAAGCCAGGTCCTCTAAGCTCCCTCTGATACTCTAGACTACGCTAATCTATGCCAAGTCCTCTAAGGTCCCTCAGCTACTCTAGCCTAAGATAAGCTAAGCTAATCTAGGTCCTCCAAGGTCCCTCAGCAACTCTAACCTAAGCTAAGCTAAGGTAGGTCCTCTAAGGTCCCTCAGCAACTCTAACCTAAGCTAAGCTAAGAATGGTCCTCTAAGGTCCCTCAGGTTCTTTAGCCTAAGCTAAGCTTATCTAGGTCCTCTAAGGTCCCACAGCTACTCTAGCCTACGGTAAGCTAAGCTAAGCTAGGTCCTCTAAGGTCCCTCACTACTCTAGCCTAAGCTAAGCTAAGCTAAGCTAGGTCCTCTAAGGTCCCTCAGCTACTCTAGCCTAAGGTAAGCTAAGCTAAGGAAGGTCCTCTAAGGTCCCTCACCGACTCTAGCCTAGGCTAAGCTAGGTCCTTTAAGGTCCCTCAGCTACTCTAGCCTAAGCTAAGCTAAGCTACGTCCTCTAAGGTCCCTCAGCTACTCTAATCTAAGGTAAGGTAAGGAAAGATAGGTCCTCTAAGGTCCCTCAGCTACTCTAGCATAAGCTAAGCGAAGGTAAGCTAAGCAAACCTAGGTCTGCTAAGGTCCCTCAGCTACTCTAGCCTAAGATAAGCTAAGCTAAGCTAGGTCTTCTAAGGTCCCTCAGGTACTCTAGCCTAAGGTAAGCTAAGCTAGGTCCTCTATGGTTCCTCAGCTACTCTAGCCTAAGCTAAGCTAAGCTTATCTATGTCCTCTAAGGTCCCTCAGCAACTCTAGCATAAGCTAAGCTAAGGTAGGTCCTCTAAGGTCCCTCAGCTACTCGAGCCTAAGCTAAGCTAGGTCTACTAAGGTCCCTCAGCTACTCTAGCCTAAGCTAAGCTAAGATAGGTCCTCTAAGGTCCCTCAGCTACTCTAGCCTAAACTAAGCTAAGGTAAGATAGGTCCTCTAAGGTCCCACAGCTACTGGAGCCTAAGCTAAGCTAGATCCTCCAAGGTCCCTCAGCTACTCTAGGCTAAGCTAAGCTAAGCTAGGTCCTCTAAGGTCCCTCAGCTACTCTAGTCTAAGGTAAGCTAAAGAAAGATAGGTCCTCTAAGGTCCCTCAGCTACTGGAGCCTAAGCTAAGCTAGGTCCTCTAAGGTGCCTCAGCTACTCTAGGCTAAGCTAAGGTAAGCTAGGTCCTCTAAGGTTCCTCAGCTACTCTAGCCTAAGCTAAGCTAAGCTAATCTATGTCCTCTAAGGTCCCTCAGCAACTCTAGCCTAAGCTAAGCTAAGGTAGGTCCTCTAAGGTCCCTCAGCTACTCGAGCCTAAGCTTATCTAGATCTACTAAGGTCCCTCAGCTACTCTAGCCTAAGCTAAGCTAAGATAGGTCCTCTAAGGTCCCTCAGCTACTCTAACCTAGGCTAGGCTAAGCTAAGCTAGGTCCTCTAAGGTCCCTCAGCTACGCTAGCCTAAGCTAAGCTAAGCTAGGTCCTCTAAGGTCCCTCATCTACTCTAGCTTAAGCTAAGCTAAGCTAAGCTAGGTCCTCTAAGGTCCCTCACTACTCGAGCCTAAGTTAAGCTAAGCTAAGCTAGGTCCTCTAAGGTCCCTCAGCTACTCTAGCCTAAGGTAAGCTAAGCTAAGCAAGGTCCTCTAAGGTCCCTCACCTACTCTAGCCTAGGCTACGCTAGGTCCTCTAAGGTCCCTCAGCTACTCTAGCCTAAGCTAAGCTAAGCTAAGCTAGGTCCTCTAAGGTCCCTCAGCTACTCTAGCATAAGTTAAGCTAAGCTAAGCTAGATCCTCTACGGTCCCTCTGGTTCTAGAGACTAAACTAATCTATGCCAGGTCCTCTAAGGTCCCTCAGCTACTCTAGCCTAAGCTAAGCTAAGTTAAGGTAGGTCCTCTAAGGTCCCTCAGCTACTCAAGCCTAAGCTAAGCTAAGCTAAGCTAAGCTAAGCTAGGTCTTCTAAGGTCCCTCAGCTACTCTAGCCTAAGCTAAGCTAAGGTTGGTCCTCTATGGTTCCTCAGCTACTCTAGCATAAGCTAAGCTAAGCTAATCTATGTCCTCTAAGGTCCATCAGCAACTCTAGCCTAAGCTAAGCAAAGGTAGGTCCTCTAAGGTCCCTCAGCTACTCGAGCCTAAGCTAAGCTAGGTCTACTAAGGTCCCTCAGCTACTCTAGCCTAAGCTAAGCTAAGATAGGTCCTCTAAGGTCCCTCAGATACTCTAGCCTAAACTAAGCTAAGGTAAGATAGGTCCTCTAAGGTCCCACAGCTACTGGAGCCTAAGCTAAGCTAGATCCTCTAAGGTCCCTCAGCTACTCTAGGCTAAGGTAAGCTAAGCTAGGTCCTCTAAGGTCCCTCAGCTACTCTAGTCTAAGGTAAGCTAAAGAAAGATAGGTCCTATAAGGTCCCTCACCTACCGGAGCCTAAGTTAAGCTAGGTATTCTAAGGTCCCTCAGCTACTCTAGCCTAAGCTAAGCTAAGCTAGGTCCTCTAAGGTCCCTCAGCTAAGCTAGTCCAAGCTAAGACAAGCTAAGCTAGATCCTCTAAGGTCCCAAAGCTACTCTAGCCTAAGCTAAGCTAACCTAAGCTTGGTCCTGTAAGGTCGCTCAGGTACTCTATCCTAAGATAAGCTAAGCTAAGCTAGGTCTTCTAAGGTCCCTCAGCTACTCTAGCCTAAGCTAAGCAAAGCTAAGCTAGGTCCTCTAAGGTCCCTCAGCCTCTCTAGCCTAAGCTAAGCTAAGCTAAGCTAAGCTAGGTACACTAAAGTCCCTCAGTTACTCTAGCCTAAGCTAAGCTAAGCTAAACTAGGTCCTCTAAGGTCCTTCAGCTACTCTAGCCTAAGCTAAGCTAAGCTAGGTCCTCTAAGGTCCGTCAGCTACTCTAGTCTAAGGTAAGCTAAAGAAACATAGGTCCTCTAAGGTCCCTCAGCTACTGGAACCTAAGCTAAGCTAGGTCCTCTAAGGTCCCTCAGCTACTCTAGCCTAAGCTAAGCTAAGGTAGGTCCTCTAAGGTCCCTCAGCTACTCTAGTCTAAGATAAGGTAAGCTAAGCTAGGTCTTCTAAGGTCCCTCAGCTACTCTAGCCTAAGCTAAGCTAAGGTAGGTCCTCTAAGGTCCCTCAGCTACTCTAGACTAAGATAAGCTAAGCTAAGCTAGGTCTTCTAAGGTCTCTCATCTACTCGAGCCTAAGCTAAGCTAAGATAGGTCCTCTAAGGTCCCTCAGCTACTCTAACCTAAGCTAAGCTAAGATAGGTCCTCTAAGGTCCCTCAGCTACTCTAGCCTAAGCTAAGCTAAGCTAGGTCCTCTAAGGTCCCTCATCTACTCTAGGCTAACCTAAGCTATGCTAAGCTAGGTCCTGTAAGGTCCCTCATCTACTCTAGCATAAGCTAAGCTAAGGTAAGCTAAGCAAAGCTAGGTCCTCTAAGGTCCCTCAGCTACTCTTGCCTAAGCTAAGCTAAGCTAGGTCGTCTAAGTTCCCTCATCTACTCCAGCCTAAGCTATGCTAAGCTAAGCTAGGTCTTCTAAGGTCACTCAGATACTCTAGCATAATGTAAGTTAAGCTAAGCTAGTTCCGCTAAGGTCCCTCTGGTTCTCCAGACTAAGCTAATCTATGCCAGGTCCTCTAAGGTCCCTCAGCTACTCTAGCCTAAGCTAAGCTAAGCTAAGGTAGGTCGTCTAAGGTCCCTTAGCTACTCTAGCCTAAGCTAAGCTAAGCTATGTCCTCTAAGGTTCCTCAGCTACTCTAGCCTAAGGTAAGCTAAGCTAATCTATGTCCTCTAAGGTCCCTCAGCAACTCTAGCCTAAGCTAAGCTAGGTCTACTAAGGTCCCTCAGCTACTCTAGCCTAAGCTAAGCTAAGATAGGTCCTCTAAAGTCCCTCAGCTACTCTAACCTAAGCTAAGCTAAGGTAAGATATGTCCTCTAAGGTCCCTCAGCTACTGGTGGTTAAGATAAGCTATGCTAGGTCCTCTAAGGTCCCTCAGCTACTCTAGCCTAAGCTAAGTGAAGCTAGGACCCCTAGGGCCCTCAGCTACTCGAGCCTAATCTAAGCTAGGTCCCCTAAGGTCCCTCAGCTACTCTAGCACAAGCTAAGCTAAGGTAAGCTAAGCAAAGCTAGGTCGTCTAAGGTCCCTCAGCTACTCTAAGCTAAGCTAAGGTAGGTCTTCTACGGTCCCTCAGCTACTCTAGCCTAAGCTAACCAAAGCTAGGTCCTCTAAGGTCCCTCAGCTACTCTAGCATAAGCTAAGTTAAGGTAAGCTAAGCAAAGCTAGGTCCTCTAAGGTCCCTCAGCTACTCTAGCCTAAGATAAGCTAAGCTAATCTAGGTCCTCCAAGGTCCCTCAGCAACTCTAACTAAGCTAAGCTAAGGTAGGTCCTCTAAGGTCCCTCACCTACTCTAGCGTAAGCTAAGCTAAGAATGGTCCTCTAGGGTGCTCAGCTAGTTTAGCCTAAGCTAAGCTAAGCTAGGTCCTCTAAGGTCCCACAGCTACTCTAGCCTAAGGTAAGCTAAGCTAAGCTAGGTCCTCTAAGGTCCCTCACTACTCTAGCCTAAGTTAAGGTAAGCTAAGCAAAGCTAGGTCCTCTAAGGTCCCTCAGCTACTCTAGCCTAAGATAAGCTAAGCTAATCTAGGTCCTCCAAGGTCCCTCAGCAACTCTAACCTAAGCTAAGCTAAGGTAGGTCCTCTAAGGTCCCTCACCTACTCGAGCCTAAGCTAAGCTAAGAATGGTCCTCTAGGGTCCCTCAGATACTTTAGCCGAAGCTACGCTAAGCTATGTCCTCTAAGGTCCCTCAGCTACTCTAGTCTAAGGTAAGCTAAAGAAAGATAGGTCCTCTAAGGTCCCTCAGCTACTCGAACCTAAGCTAAGCTAGGTCCTCTAAGGTCCCTCAGCTACTCTAGCCTAAGCTAAGCTAAGCTAGGTCCTCTAAGGTCCCTCAGCTAAGCTAGCCCAAGCTAAGACAAGCTAAGCTAGATCCTCTAAGGTCCCGCAGCTACTCTAGCCTAAGGTAAGCTAACCTAAGCTTGGTCCTGTAAGGTCCCTCAGCTGCTCTAGACTAAGCTAACCTAAGCTAAGCTAGGTCTTCTAAGGTCCCTCAGCTACTCTAGCCTAAGCTAAGCTAAGCTAGGTCCTCTAAGGTTCCTCAGCTAATCTAGCCTAAGCTAAGCTAAGAATGGTCCTCTAAGGTCCCTCAGCTACTTTAGCCTAAGCTAAGCTACGTCCTCTAAGGTCCCACAGGTACTCTAGCCGAAGGTAAGCTAAGCTAAGCTAGGTCCTCTAAGGTCCCTCAGCTACTCTAGTCTAAGGTAAGCTAAGGAAAGATAGGTCCTCTAAGGTCCCTCAGCTACACTAGCCTAAGCTAAGCTAAGCTAAGGTGGGTCCTCTAAGGTCCCTCTGCTACTCTAGACTACGATAAGCTAAGCTAAGCTAGGTTTTCTAAGGTCCCTCAGCAACTCTAGCCTAAGCTAAGCTAAGCTAGGTCCTCTATGGTTCCTCAGCTACTCTAGCCTAAGCTAAGCTAAGCTAAGCTAATCTATGTCCTCTAAGGTCCCTCAGCAACTCTAGCCTAAGGTAAGCTAAGGTAGGTCCTCTAAGGTCCCTCAGCTACACCAGCCTAATCTAAGCTAAGTCCCCTAAGGTCCCTCAGCTACTCTAGCACAAGCTAAGCTAAGGTAAACTAAGCAAAGCTAGGTCCTCTAAGGTCCCTCAGCTACTCTAAGCTAAGCTAAGCTAGGTCTTCTAAGGTCCCTCACCTTCTCTAGCCTAAGCTAACCAAATCCAGGTCCTCTAAGGTCCCTCTGATACTCTAGACTACGCTAATCTATGCCAAGTCCTCTAAGGTCCCTCAGCTACTCTAGCCTAAGATAAGCTAAGCTAATCTAGGTCCTCCAAGGTCCCTCAGCAACTCTAACCTAAGCTAAGCTAAGGTAGGTCCTCTAAGGTCCCTCAGCAACTCTAACCTAAGCTAAGCTAAGAATGGTCCTCTAAGGTCCCTCAGGTTCTTTAGCCTAAGCTAAGCTTATCTAGGTCCTCTAAGGTCCCACAGCTACTCTAGCCTACGGTAAGCTAAGCTAAGCTAGGTCCTCTAAGGTCCCTCACTACTCTAGCCTAAGCTAAGCTAAGCTAAGCTAGGTCCTCTAAGGTCCCTCAGCTACTCTAGCCTAAGGTAAGCTAAGCTAAGCAAGGTCCTCTAAGGTCCCTCACCGATTCTAGCCTAGGCTAAGCTAGGTCCTTTAAGGTCCCTCAGCTACTCTAGCCTAAGCTAAGCTAAGCTACGTCCTCTAAGGTCCCTCAGCTACTCTAATCTAAGGTAAGGTAAGGAAAGATAGGTCCTCTAAGGTCCCTCAGCTACTCTAGCAGAAGCTAAGCGAAGGTAAGCTAAGCAAACCTAGGTCCGCTAAGGTCCCTCAGCTACTCTAGCCTAAGATAAGCTAAGCTAAGCTAGGTCTTCTAAGGTCCCTCAGGTACTCTAGCCTAAGGTAAGCTAAGCTAGGTCCTCTATGGTTCCTCAGCTACTCTAGCCTAAGCTAAGCTAAGCTTATCTATGTCCTCTAAGGTCCCTCAGCAACTCTAGCATAAGCTAAGCTAAGGTAGGTCCTCTAAGGTCCTTCAGCTACTCGAGCCTAAGCTAAGCTAGGTCTACTAAGGTCCCTCAGCTACTCTAGCCTAAGCTAAGCTAAGATAGGTCCTCTAAGGTCCCTCAGCTACTCTAGCCTAAACTAAGCTAAGGTAAGATAGGTCCTCTAAGGTCCCACAGCTACTGGAGCCTAAGCTAAGCTAGATCCTCCAAGGTCCCTCAGCTACTCTAGGCTAAGCTAAGCTAAGCTAGGTCCTCTAAGGTCCCTCAGCTACTCTAGTCTAAGGTAAGCTAAAGAAAGATAGGTCCTCTAAGGTCCCTCAGCTACTGGAGCCTAAGCTAAGCTAGGTCCTCTAAGGTGCCTCAGCTACTCTAGCCTAAGCTAAGGTAAGCTAGGTCCTCTAAGGTTCCTCAGCTACTCTAGCCTAAGCTAAGCTAAGCTAATCTATGTCCTCTAAGGTCCCTCAGCAACTCTAGCCTAAGCTAAGCTAAGGTAGGTCCTCTAAGGTCCCTCAGCTACTCGAGCCTAAGCTTATCTAGATCTACTAAGGTCCCTCAGCTACTCTAGCCTAAGCTAAGCTAAGATAGGTCCTCTAAGGTCCCTCAGCTACTCTAACCTAGGCTAGGCTAAGGTAAGATAGGTCCTCTAAGGTCCCTCAGCTACTCTAGTCTAAGCTAAGCTAGGTCCTGTAAGGTCCCTCAGCAACTCTAGCCTAAGCTAAGCTAAGCTAGGTCCTGTAAGGTCCCTAAGCTACTCTAGCATAAGCTAAGCTAAGTTAAGCTAGGTCCTCTAAGGTCCCTCAGCTACTCGAGCCTAATCTAAACTCGGTCCTCTAAGGTCCCTCAGTTACTCTAGCATAAGCTAAGCTAAGGTTAGCTAAGCAAAGCTAGGTCCTCTAAGGTCCCTCAGCTACTCTAGGCTAAGCTAAGCTAGGTCTTCTAAGGTCCTTCAGCTACTTTAGCCTAAGCTAACCAAAGCTAGGTCCTCTAAGGTCCCTCAGCTACTCTAGCATAAGCTAAGCTAAGGTAAGCTAAGCAAAGCTAGGTCCTCTAAGGTCCCTCAGCTACTCTAGGCTAAGCTAAGCTAGGTCTTCTAAGGTCCTTCAGCTACTTTAGCCTAAGCTAACGAAAGCTAGGTCCTCTAAGGTCCCTCAGCTACTCTAGCATAAGCTAAGCAAAGCTAGGTCCTCTAAGGTCCCTCAGCTACTCTAGCATAAGCTAAGCTAAGGTAAGCTAAGCAAAGCTAGGTCCTCTAAGGTCCCTCAGCTACTCTAAGCTAAGCTAAGCTAGGTCTTCTGAGGTCCCCCAGGTACTCTAGACTAAGCTAACCAAAGCTAGGTCCTCTAAGGTCCCTCTGATACTCTAGACTAAGCTAATCTATGCCAGGTCCTCTAAGGTCCCTCAGCTACTCTAGCATAAGTTAAGTTAAGGTACGCTAAGCAAAGCTAGGTCCTCTAAGCTCCCTCAGCTACTCTAGCCTAAGATAAGCTAAGCTAATCTAGGTCCTCCAAGGTCCCTCAGCAACTCTAACCTAAGCTAAGCTAAGGTAGGTCCTCTAAGGTCCCTCACCTACTCGAGCCTAAGCTAAGCTAAGAATGGTCCTCTAAGGTCCCTCAGCTACTTTAGCCTAAGCTAAGCTAAGCTAGGTCCTCTAAGGTCCCACAGCTACTCTAGCCTAAGGTAAGCTAAGCTTAGCTAGGTCCTCTAAGGTCCCTCACTACTCTAGCCTAAAGTAAGCTAAGCTAAGCAAGGTCCTCTAAGGTCCCTCACCTACTCTAGCCTAGGCTAAGCTAGGTCCTCTAAGGTCTCTCAGCTACTCTAGTCTAAGGTAAACTAAGGAACGATAGGTCCTCTAAGGTCCCTCAGCTACTCTAGCATAAGGTAAGCTAAGCTAAGCTAGGTCCTCTAAGGTCCCTCACTACTCTAGCCTAAGGTAAGCTAAGCTAAGCTAGGTCCTCTAAGGTCCCTCAGCTACTCTAGCCTAAGGTAAGCTAAGCTAATCAAGGTCCTCTAAGGTTCCTCAGCTACTCTAGCCTAAGCTAAGCTAACCTAAGCCAGGTCCTCTAAGGTCCCTCAGCTACTCTTGCCTAAGCTAAGCTAAGCTAGGTCCTCTAAGGTCCCTCAGCTACTCAAGTCTAAGGTAAGCTAAGGAAATATAGGTCCTCTAAGGTCCCTCAGCTACACTAGCCTAAGCTAAGCTAAGCTAAGGTGGGTCCTCTAAGGTCCCTCAGCTACTCTAGACTAAGATAAGCTAAGCTAAGCTAGGTCTTCTAAGGTCCCTCAGCGACTCTAGCCTAAGCTAAGCTAAGCTAGGTCCTCTATGGTTCCTCAGCTACTCTAGCCTAAGCTAAGCTAAGCTAATCTATGTCCTCTAAGGTCCCTCAGCATCTCTAGCCTAAGCTAAGCTAAGGTAGGTCCTCTAAGGTCCCTCACTACTCGAGCCAAGCTAAGCTAGGTCTACTAAGGTCCCTCAGCTACTCTAGCCTAAGCTAAGCTAAGCTAAGCTAGGTCCTCTAAGGTCCCTCAGCTACTCTAGCCTAAGCTAAGCTAAGCTAGGTCCTCTAAGGTCCCTCAGCTACTCTAGCCTAAGCTAAGCTAAGCTAAGCTAGTTCCTCTAAGTTCCTGCACCTACTATAGCCTCACCTAAGCTTAGCTAGGTCCTGTAAGGTCCCTCAGCTACACTTGCCTAAGCTAAGCTACGCTAGGTCCTGTAAGGTCCCTTAGCCTCTCTAGCCTCAGCTAAGCTAAGCTAAGCTAAGTCGTCTAAGGTCCCTCTGCTACTCTAGCCTAAGGTCAGCTAAGCTAAGATAAGGTAGGGCCTCTACGGTCCCTCTACTACTCTAGCCTAAGCTAAGCTAAGCTAGGCTAAGCTAAGCTAGGTCCTCTAAGGTCCCTCAGCAACTCTAGCCTAAGCTAAGCTAAGCTAGGTCATATAAGGCACCTCTGCTACTCTAGCCTAAGGTAAGCCATGCTAAGCTAGGTCCTCTAAGGTCCCTCAGCTACTCTAGCCTAAGCTAAGCTGAACTAAGCTAAGCTAAGCTAAGCTAAGCTAAGCTAATCTAAGCTAGGTCCTCTAAGGACCCTAAGCTACTCTAGCCTAAGCTAAGCTAAGCTAAGCTAAGCTAGGTCCTCTAAGGTCCCTCAGCTACTCTAGCCTAAGCTAAGCTAAGCTAAGCTAAGCTAGGTCCTCTAAGGTCCCTCAGTTACTCTAGCCTAAGCTAAGCTACGCTAAGCTAGGTCCTCTAAGGTCCGTCAGCTATTTTAGCCTAAGCTAAGCTAAGCTAAGCTACGTCGTCTAAAGTCCCTCTGCTACTCTAGCCTAAGGTCAGCTAAGCTAAGATAAGCTAGGACCTCTAAGGTCTCTCAGCTACTCTAGCCTAAGCTAAGCTAAGCTAGGTCCTCTAAGGTCCCTCAGCTACTCTAGCCTAAGCTAAGTAAGCTAGGTCCTCTAAGCTCCCTCAGCTACTCTAGCCTAAGCTAAGCTAAGTTAGGTCCTCTAAGGTCCCTCAGCTACTCCAGCTTAAGCTATGATAAGGTAAGCTAGGTCCTCTCAGGTCCCTCAGCTACTCTAGCCTAAGCTAAGCTAAGCTAAGCTAGGTCCTCTAAGGTCCCTCACCTACTCTAGCCTAAGCTAAGCTAAGCTAGGTCCTCTAAGGTCCCTCACCTACTCTAGCCTAAGCTAAGCTAAGATAGGTTCTCTAATGTCCCTCAGCTACTCGAGCCTAAGCTAAGCTAGGTCCTCTAATGTCTCTCAACTACTCTAGCCTAAGCTAAGCTAAGCTAAGCTAGGTCCTCTGAGGTCCTTCAGCTACTCTAGCATATGGTAAGCTAACGCAGGTCCTCTAAAGTCACTCAGCTACTCTAGGCTATGGTAAGCTTACGTAAGCTAGGTCCTCTTAGGTCCCTCAGCTACTCTACCCTAAGCTCAGCTAAGCTACGTCCCCTAAGGTCCCTCAGGTACTCTCACCTAAGCTTTTTCTAAGCTATGTCTTCTCAGGTGCCTCAGCTACTGTAGCCTAGACATGGTAAGTTAGGTGCTCTGATTTACTCTGCCACTGTATCCTAAGCTAAGCTAAGCTAAGCTAGATCCTCTTAGATTCCTCAGCTACCTTAGCCTCCGATAAGGTATGCTGGGTCTTCATACCTAGCATAGCAGCTACTCTATCCTCCGCTAAGCTAAGCTAGGCCCTCGAAGTTCAATGCTCCCTCAGAATCCTATGCTCTGTAGGCTAAACAAAAGTATGTCCTCAAATGTCGTTTGTCCCTTACTAACTTATAGTACTCTAGGCTAAAGTAAGCTATGTCTTCAAAAGTCTCATTTCCCTCACTGTCCTGAAACACTCTAGTGTAAGGGAAACTACGCCTGCCTAGGTCCAGAAAGGTCTCATCTCCCTCACACACGTAAGTTACTCTATGCTACGTCCTCGAAGGCCTATACCCCCTCACTATGCTAAGCTATGCTAGCCTAATGTAAGCTAATGGCTGCAAAACTGTACTAGTATCTTAAAAATTATACCGTGGCTCGTGGGTGAGTGTTGACTTAGGATCCAGGAGGTCAAGGTTGGATTCCTCTTTAGTGCACCTGCTGGGATTGATGGCTGGCTCCCCATTCTGGGAGCACAGGATACAGCGAATCAGTCGCTCTCTCTCGTCATTGATGTTTCCATCTCTCTCCCTCTGCCTAACTCTGTGAAATCAATAAAAAAATATTTTTAAAAATATGACGATGCTGGTATTTTCTTTAGACAAGATCCTATTTTTTAACCCCCAGGAAATCCCCGTCACTCACATGGATTTACCTTTGCTTAATCTGTAGTCAGTGCGGGTCCAATGCCCCACCGTGTGCGGAAGGGGAGACGTGTATTTGCCCTCCGCTCTTTCTGCAGGGGCCAATTACTCTTCTCCGAGCCTGGAGTGCAGGATGAGGGGACAGCCACCGCCTTCTTCAAACAACATCCATTTTATCTGTGTGGGAAGAGTCCATCATCTTTATTTCATCAGTTTCAACTGCCACTCAGAAAACGCTCCCTAAATACCAACTCCTCTCATACAAATCCGTCAGCAGACTATGCTTGTAAATCAGTCCTATCAACAGGCATTTGTTTAGCACATTCCTGGGTCCTAAGTCCTTGCATGTCATGCAGCCTTGGGAAGCAGGCAGGGCAGATAGGAACAGCCCCATCCTCATATCCGAAATGATGAAACAGGCATGGGGTGACCTACTCAAGCTGATAATTACTGTGAGTCTTCAGATTCCAGACCCCGGGCTTCTCCCACTACATCTCGTTATCTAAGATCGGGGAGGGCGAGAGAGAAAGAAACATCAATGATGAGAATCATGGATCGGCTGCCTCCTGCACGCCCCCTACTGGGAATCGAGCCCGCAACCCGGGAAAAAGCTCAGAGAAAGAACCCTGGAATGAGATGACCAATGGTTCCAAGACTGGCTCTGTTGATTGTTATGGTGTGGCCTTGGGCAAATTTCGTAAGGACCTTGCCCCAAGTGACTCATTTGTGTTGTTACAATCGTTCCATACCTCACAGGATTCCTGCGATGATTAAAGGACATAATGCATGGCCTAGCTGGACTGGCTCAGTAGCTGAGCATCGACCAATGAACCATGGTTCGATTGCTGGTCAGGGCACATGCCCGGGGTGTAGGCTCGACCCCTCAGTGTTGGGTGTGCAGGAGGCAGCCGATCACTGATTCTCTCTCATCATTGATGTTTCCGTCTCTCTCCCCCTCTCTCTTCCTAAGTCAATAAAAATATATTTAAAAAAAATAAAAACAGCCTTAGCCGGTTGTGCTCAGTGGATAGAGTGTTGGCCTGCGGACTGAAGGGTCTTGGGTTTGATTCTGGTGGAGGGCACCTTCCCAGGTTGCGGGCTCGATTCCCAGTAGGGGGCGTTCAGGAGGCAGCCGATCCATGATTCTCATCATCGATGTTTCCTTCTCTCTCCCTCTCCCTTCCCCTCTGAAATCAATAAAAATTTAATAAAATAATAAAGTGGAAAATAATTT
This sequence comes from Myotis nattereri, assembly GCF_964212035.1. NCBI lineage: Eukaryota > Metazoa > Chordata > Mammalia > Chiroptera > Vespertilionidae > Myotis > Myotis nattereri. Next base: position 12,396,991 of record NC_138097.1, on the reverse strand, counting down.
TAAAAAATAACGAAGTGCATGGACAGCACTTGGCGAGGCTCTATCCCAGGGGTGGGCAAACTTTTTGACTCGAGGGCCACAATGGGTTCTTAATCTGGACCGGAGGGCCGGAACAAAAGCATGGATGGAGTGTTTGTGTGAACTAATATAAATTCAAAGTAAACATCATTACATAAAAGGGTACGGTCTTTTTTTTCAATAGTTTTATTCATTTCAAACGGGCCGGATCCGGTCCGCGGCCGTAGTTTGCCCACGGCTGCTCTAGCCCCTGCTGGAATGTGCTAGGTGTTGTCAGAGTTGTGGTCACGTGTCTCTAAGTGTAGTCTCAACCTGCACTCACAGAGAGTACAGCACCTCCCTGATTGCTCCATGCTCTGCCTCTGTGGACGGCCTCCATCAGGATGGGGCGACTTTCCTGAACCAGTTCTTTGGAAAACACTGGTCACTTACACGGCTTTAAAATTTTATTTTATAGCCTATACACCCCCACCCCACCCCCATATATTATTCTATAAAATATAAAAATTTAGCCCAGCCGGTGTGGCTCAGTGGTTGAGCTTCGACCCATGAACCAGGAGGTCACTGTTTGATTCCCGGTCAGGGCACATGCCTGGATTGGGGGCAATGATTCTCTCTCATCCCGCATGTTTCCATCTCTCTCTCCCTCTCTCTGTCTCTGAAATCAATAAAAAATATATATATTTTTCAAAATGAAAATGTAAATGGTGTTATCTATGTCTAGTCCATGTGCAAAGCTCTGGGGAAACATAGTGTTAAAGAGAAGAAGGCCCCTTGAGATTCCAGTGTCATCTCTCCTTACCTTCGAATGGCTTGATCTATTCCTCTTTCCATTCCAGGCGCCCACCACAAAGCCAGTATTCATGCTGTACACATTCAAAAGGTTACAGGGTTAATGCTGTTTTATATATTCTGGGAGGCAAGTGTAAACTCTGCAAAATGATTCCATAGTTAAGTTTAGAAACACCTCCACCCACTTGAGTCGTCCTTCTTAGACTAAATGAGCCCCAAAGAAAATGTCTCTCACCCAGCCAGTGTGGCTCAGTGGTTGAGCATCCACCTGGGAACCAGGAAGTTAGGGTTCAATTCCCGATCAGGGCACCTGCTTGGGTTGTAGGCTCATTCCCCAGTGTGGGGCGTGCAGGAGGCAGCCCATCAATGATTCTCTCTCATCATTGATGTTTCTATCTTTCTCTCCCTCTCCCTTCCCTCTCTGAAATCAATCAAAATATATTTTGAAAAAATATGTCCCTCATTTTACTTTGTCCCACACTTTTCCCACTTGAGACTGTATTACAGATTGCACCATTGCTAGTTTTAGGAAGGATAAAGCAATGATTCCTATGCAACCTCAGTACTGGTTCTCCCGTGATGTGGGCTTTGGTTGTATATAAGGGTCAGAACCTTCCCGTCATTCAGCAGGTGGTTTTGTGACGTCAAGACAAGCGTGTTCCTGACGTAAGCCAGGCTTACCTGTTGGTCTTGGTCACCTCTTTCATCTGTTTACAACCACGGAACGGCATCGGAGATGGAGCAGCGGACTTCGACTTGGGGAGTTCTTCTCAGAGGTGGGCACATCCAAGCAGAGGCCTGATGAATGAGCGTCATGACCTAAGTCAGGGTTTGGAGAGAGAAGAGAGAGATGTTCAGGCCACGGGAAGAGCAGACTCAAGGACAATGAGGATGGAGTCAATGTAGCTGGGTGGTGGAATGCAGAACGCAAGGACAGACCCGGCTGGACAGGGGGCATTGGACAGTGTCTGTGCAATAAGTCTGTCAGGGAAAGACGGATACTGTGTGAGTTCACTTATACATGAACTCTAGCAGACAAAATAAATGAACAAGCAAAATGGAAATAAGCTCCTGTAATTTTTTAATGTATTTTTATTGATTTCAGAGAGGAAGGGAGAGGGGGAGAGATAGAAACATCAACGATGAAAGAGAATCATCAATCGGCTGCCTCCTACACATCCCCTACTGGGGGTTGAGCCCTGGACTGGAATCAAACCCGGGACCCTTCAGTCTGCAGGCCGATGCTCTATCCACTGAGCCAAACTGGCCAGGGCCAGACTCCTGTATTCTTGATGCATTAGGCTCAGGAGGGACCCACCTGATAGAAGGTGGCTGGGGTACAGGCAAGGGAACTAGCTGAGGAAGGACACTCCCAGCTTTGCACATCTGTCTCGTTGAGACCATGGACAGTCCACTGTCGGGGGCCAGCTCATACTCTGAGGATGCTAATGCGAGACAATGCTTGGGAGAAAAAGGAGAGAGTGCAGGCAAGGAAAAATAAAAAAGAACAAACTAAAAGAGAGAAGAAGGAAGGGAGGAAGGAAGGAAGGAAGGAAGGAAGGAAGGAAGGAAGGAAGGAAGGAAGGGGGGAAGGAGGGAGGTAGAATATGATTTTGATGAGTCAGTGAGGGGCTTGGAATGGTTTTCATGAATGGTCTGGTCTTGGCAACTCTGAAGAGAGGAAAAAGGGCACCTCCAGCTTTTCTAGCAGAGGCTGGGGCTGGGATTTTCCCGGGTTCCTTTCCACTCCAAACCCTGGAAGGAGCCTTAAACCCAAAAGGCTCCATGTCTGCCGCCATGTCCTGCTTTCTCCCCGCCAGGCTGGGGAACGCCATTAATCACGCCCCATGCCCATCTGTGTGTCTGTCATCCACGCTGCTCCCCACGGTCAGGGAGGCGGGCGCCTGGCAGGTTCCACACTTTTCACCGTGCCGGTCCCGGGCGATGACTGGCTGGGAAGTTACTTCTCTTTGTCTACATTTTAATCTTCATGAGATGCAGTGGATTCCGACAGAACGAGGCGGTTGTGTGTGGTGGGGATGGAGCGAGCCCAGGTCCACTTGGCTTTCTTGCCGAAGGGAAGGCATTCCAGGGTGTGACTCTCACTGGGCACGCGCACACGTACCTCAAAGGCGATGCGAGGGACCAGGGTCCGGGATGCTAGAACAAACTGGTTTTCTACCTGGTCACTCGAGTGATGCTTGGTTTGAGGCACAGATTCAGCCAGGGCACGCATTTTACTAGTTTTGTGGTGCATAAAATGGCTTAAAGAGGCCAACTTCCAAGTCCTACCCACCCTCTCACGCCCCAGGGAAATGACACCCATTAACTCTGATTACACAGACATTTCCCAAGATATCGACTATTCTTTTGTTTTTTAAAAAGATTTTTAATTGATTTCAGAGAGGAAAGGAGAGGGAGAGAGAGAGATGGAAACATCAATGATGAGAGAGACTCATGGATTGGCTGCCTCCTGCATGCCCCACACTGGGGATGGACTGACTGGGAATCGAACCGTGACCTCCTGGTTCATAGGTTGATGCTCAACCACTGAGCCACACTGGCCGGGCTCAAATATGATTGTCAACATGAAGTGTTATTCATGGTATATGGACCCCTCCCAGAGGCCCCAATGCAATTTGATGATTAGCTCAATGTATAGATTCCAGAGAACCAGGGCGAGGCCTCCCTCCCGGGCAGAGAGAAGCTCTCAGGGAGTGCCTGGCTCTTTGCCGGCGCCGGAGGCTGCTGCCTTCAGGGTCCCCTGGGGGGCGGGGGGAGAGATAGACACATCAATGATGAGAGAGAATTATCATTGCCTCCTGCACATCCCCACACTGGGGATCAAGCCCGCAACCCAGGCATGTGCCCTGACCAGGAGTTGAACTGTGACCTCCTGGTTGATACATTGACACTCAACCACTGAACCACCCCATCAGGCCATAAACTAAATATTCTTTAAGAACCACAGACATCCTGGAAAAGTTACCCCAAATTAAATGCAAATCTCTTCCACATCAGTAGTGACTGCCTCACTGTTCAATTTTTAAAAATAAACTTATTGGGGTGTCATTGGTTAATAAAATTATATAGGTTTTAAGTGTATGTTCTATTTAATTATTTTTTAAAAATATATTTTATTGCTGTTTTACAGAGAGGAAGGGAGAGGGATAGAGAGTTAGAAACATCGATGAGAGAGACACATCAATCAGCTGCCTCCTTCACACCCCCTACTGAGGATGTGCCCGCAACCAAGGTACATGCCCTTGATCAGAATCGAACCCGAGACCCTTCAGTCGGCAGGCCAACGCTCTATCCACTGAGCCAAACTGGCTAAGGCTCTATTTAATTTTTAAAATTAAATTTTGTTTCAGTTGATAGAAAGGGGTGGTTCATTTTCTTTTCTTTTCTCTCTCTTTCTCTCTTCCACGTTCCCCAAAGCTTAAAACAATGTTACTACTTGTGAAAATGGAGGTTAGACCAGCCGTGGGCAAACTACGGCCCGCGGGCCGGATCCGCCCGTTTGAAATGAATAAAACTAAAAAAAAAAAAAGACCGTGCCCTTTTATGTAATGATGTTTCCTTTGAATTTATATTAGTTCACACAAACACTCCATCCATGCTTTAGTTCCGGCCCTCCGGCCCAGTTTAAGAACCAATTGTGGCCCTCGAGTCAAAAAGTTTGCCCACCCCTGGGTTAGACAATAAAAGGACTTCAGATCCTGGGGTATTACAATGTTGCTTTTTCTTCCTTGAGAATCTGCCTCCTACCTCGCTTTATCATAACACTCAGGAGAGACAAATCACTGAGGTGAATACTAACCGGGGATTGTGAGGATTATGTGTACAAGTGGAAGGAGAGAGAGACACAGCGACAGATCTGAGGTCACACTTAGGTACAGAGGGCTAAAATGTGATGTTACCCACAAAGGACAAAAGCAAGGCTTCCTATGGACCGCGTCTTCCCAGGTGCGACCCTGACAGTGACTCCCTCCTGACACTTAGTCTCAAGCACATACAGTCCGTCTCACCCACAGAGGAGATGAAAATAAGGACACTTCCTTTGAAGAAAAAAAAAAAAAGAATAAAAATAATGCTTATTTGCCCCAGCCAGTTTTGCTCAACCTGCAGACTGAAGGGTCCCGGGTTCGATTCCGGTCAAGGGCACATGCCCGGGTTGCGGGCTCGATCCCCAGTGTGGGGCGTGCAGGAGGCAGGCGATCCATGATTCTCTCTCATCATTGATATTTCTACCTCTCTCTCCCTCTCCCTTCCTCTCTGAAATCAATAAAAATATATTAAAAAATAATAATGCTTATTTAACAAAGTGTAAAAAACCCCACCACCTCTTGGTTGTGATTTGATTTGATTGTTGAGACTGACATGAGCTTCCTAGGGAAGATGAAGCGCCTTTCACAGACTTGAATCCGTGCATCTCTAGAGTACAACCTGGTAAACGCACAAGATGAGCTGCGGGCGAGATGCAATTGCATATGGCGCCACTGGGAACCGGAGGGCTCCTGCCGGCCTAGGCTGCCTGGCCCTGGACCAGTGTGTCCACCGCTAGCATCTCCATGTCTGCCCTCCGCCCGCTGCCAGCACTCACATGGGCAGGCGGGAGGGCGCACAGACATCCCAGGAGTGGAGGGAGCTTATTCTCCATCAACAGTGCGCTCTCTGGCCACTCGGAGAGTGTGCCAAGCAGGTTGCCAATTCCGCGGTAGACACCTGTCCATTTGGAACAGGAATGAAAGCAGCCACTCGTTTCCTAGAAATCATCAAACACCCTGTCAGCGTGCAACGGCTCTCTGCCCACTGCAATCTGGGCACGACATGAATGGGTCACGGTGACGGCCAAGTCCCAGTCCACGAGCCAGTCCGCGCCTGAGATGGAGAGAAGTCTGTGACTCCTTTGGTTGGAGGAGGGCTCTTTTTTTATGGTTAATCCTCACCCGAGGATATTTTTCCATTGGTTTTTAGGGAGGGTGGGAGAGAGAGGGAGAGACCGAGAGAGACACTGATGTGAGAGAGACACATCGATTGGTTGCCTCCTGCCCGGGCCCTGATCGGGGCCCGGGCTAGGGAGGAACCTGCAACCCAGGTACATGCCCTTGGCCAGAATCTAACCCGGGACCCTTTGGTCCTCAGGCCGATGCTCTATCCACTGGGCCAAACTGGCCAGGGCGAGGATGGTTATCTTTTGATGATGATGACATTAAATGGCGATCACTCTAATTTTTGCTATGCAATGGGTCCTTAGAACAGGGCTGACCAGGACTTGCTAATAAGAGTCCACGTTCGGCCTAACCAGTTTGGCTCAGTGGAGAGAGCGTTGGCCTGCGGACTGAAGGGTCCCAGGTTCAATTCCAGTCAAGGGCATGTACCTTGGTTGCGGGCACATCCCCAGTGGGGGGTGTGCAGGAGGCAGCTTATTGATGTGTCTCTCTCATCGATGTTTCTGACTCTCTATTCCTCTCCCTTCCTCTCTGTAAAAAAATCAATAAAAAAAAATATATATATTTTTTAAAAAGAGTCCAAGCTCGGCCCATATTTTCAGGTGCTTCCCCAATGACATTGTCATTGTTCAAACAATAATGAAAATGGTTTTCTTTCTTTTAAAAAAATATTTTTACTGATTTCAGAGAGGAAGGGAGAGAGAGAGAGAGAGAGAGAGAAACACCAATGATGAGAGAGAATCATGGATCGGCTTCCACCTGCACGCCCCACACTGGGGATCCAGGTTGCAACCCTGGGCATGTGCCCTGACCGGGAATCAAACCTTGACCTCCTGGTTCATAGGTCAATGCTCAACCACTGAGCCACACCAGCCGGGCTGAACATGATTTATAACCACATTGCTGTTGGAGTCTAAAAATTATGCATAATTTCAAATAGAAGTATATTCTCCAGTGTGTGTGTGTGTGTATGTGTGTGCACCTGTGTGTGAACACCTGTGTGTGTGCACCTATGTGCACCTGTGTGTGTGTGCACATCTGTGTGTGCACCTCTGTGTGTGTGCGCACCTGTGTGTGTGCGCCTCTGTGTGCGCGCACCTGTGTGTGCGCCTCTGTGTGTGTGCACCTGTGTGTGCACCTCTGTGTGTGTGCACCTGTGTGTGCACCTCTGTGTGTGTGTGCACCTGTGTGTGCACCTCTGTGTGTGTGTGCACCTGTGTGTGCACCTCTGTGTGTGTGTGCACCTGTGTGTGCGCGCACCTGTGTGTGCACCTCTGTGTGTGTGCACCTGTGTGTGCACCTCTGTGTGTGTGTGCACCTGTGTGTGCACCTCTGTGTGTGTGTGCACCTGTGTGTGTGCACCTCTGTGTGTGTGCACCTGTGTGTGTGTGCACCTGTGTGTGTGTGCACCTGTGTGTGCACCTCTGTGTGTGTGTGCACCTGTGTGAACCTGTGTATGTGTGTGCACCTCTGTGTGTGTGTGCACCTGTGTGTGCACCTTTGTGTGTGTGCACCTGTGTGTGCGCGCACCTGTGTGTGCACCTGTGTGTGCACCTCTGTGTGTGTGTGCACCTGTGTGTGCACCTCTGTGTGTGTGTGCACCTGTGTGCGCACCTGTGTGTGTGTACACCTGTGTGTGTGCACCTGTGTGCGCCTGTGTGCGTGCGCACCTGTGCGTGCACCTCTGTGTGTGTGTGCACCTGTGCGTGCACCTCTGTGTGTGTGCACCTGTGTGTGCACCTGTGTGTGTGTGTGCACCTGTGTGCGCACCTGTGTGTGTGCGCACCTGTGCGTGCACCTCTGTGTGTGTGTGCACCTGTGCGTGCACCTCTGTGTGTGTGTGCCTCTGTGTGCACCTGTGTGTGTGCACCTGTGTGAACCTGTGTATGTGTGTGCACCTCTGTGTGTGTGTGCACCTCTGTGTGTATATGTGTGTGTGCACCTCTGTGTGTGTGTGGGGGGGGGGCTCTTTAGCTCTTCACCTTGACCTCTCTGGCCTGGCCCATCCAAGTATACCGACCATGAGTCTGAGGTGGAAACTGTGAGGTCAGAGCTGCCTGTGCCTCTCAGAGGCCACGTCGCCGCGGGAGAGAACTCCTAGGAGCCGGCCCTGCCCCGCGGAGGCTGCAGATGCTCGTGGGCTTGGCGCTGTTATGAGCCGGGCGGCTGGACGCGGTGACGACACCGGTCTGCCGGCCATGTCCTCGGGGCTGTCACGTTCAATTTGCACATGACCTCCTGGCCAGAAAGCGGGGACGAGGTGGCAGGACGTGGGACTGAAAGCCCCTCGGATTGCTCTGACAGCTCCGGTCGCCCGGAAGTAACGCGAAGCGCAATTTATATGGATACACTCTGACCTCCTGCGCGGAGGGCGAGGACCTCATGATGGGCCGGGCCCGGCAGGACGGCGCAGGCCTCCGTGCAGCTGGAGTCTGTCTCCACTCGGCTCCTCAGCCCCTCAATTACAGCCAAGAGAGAAATGAAACACGCACGGTGCCCGGGGAGGGACTGCCACGACTGCTTTCCATTCTAGTGACTGGCTTCTGGCTCGGCGTCTTGGCAAAGGCGGCTGCCGCACGCCTTATTTCACCGGAGACAGATAATCCGCCTGCTCTGGGCGGACAAAGGCCCTGGGCCTGGGGGTGCGTGGTGATGCCCGTCAGAGAGAAAGGCAGACGTCAGCCACTCGGTGACGCGGTGGATCTGCACGAGGTGGGGGTGGGGGGGGGTTAAGAAGGGCTGACATGCTAATCCTATTCCAGTCGGGCCAGGAATAGGCGTGTGCAGGAAGCACCCTTCACGTCATTGTCGTGGTCCATGCACATCAGGAAGCTTGCTGGCTTCTGCATGCGCCCAAGAGCTTCGCTTTGAGCAGAGCCTGGGAGAATGGAGCAGTCGCTCCAAAACCCTCACACTGGGCCTGGGTATTTCTGAACAGTGTTGTGTTTTCTTAAAAATATATATTTGGATTGATTTCAGAGAGGAAGGGAGAGGGAGAGAGAGATGGAAACATCAGTGATGAGAGAGAATCACTGATCAGCCGCCTCCTGCGCACCCCCTATTGTAGGGCGCGGCTGTAGGGTCAAGCCTGGGACTGACGGGTTGGCAAAGCCACAAACAAATCCCAGCTTAGAAGGCACAGTCCTTGTAGCATAATTAGGCTTGACCTTATGAAGCTCCCTAGATCCTTCCTGGGTAGCTAATGGGCTGTGGGAGGTGCAGCAAGTGCTGCCAAAACAAGTGAAACTCACAAGAACAGTGTAACTATGGTGACCACTACTTTGTTTACCTCTGACTATAAAATAAAGGCTCAGCTTGCCTCTGGATCTCTCTCTGTGGCCTCAGCCAGGCACAGAAGATCCACCTAGACCCAGCTTATTCTCTTTGTCATTTCTTCATCCTTTCGCCGCCCTCACTCAGGCTTTCGAACCCTTGGCTGAGCTGGCTCGGCACACCTGGGGATCGAGCCCACAACCGGGGCATGTGCCCTTGGCCGGAATCGAACCTCGAACTCTTCAGTCTCAGGCCAATGCTCTATCCACTGAGCCAAACCGGCTAGGGCCTGAACAGTGTTTTGAATGAACACCATCTCTAGGCTCTACAGCCTCACAGTTTGCACAAAAGTAGGACGTGGGGGGTGGGGGAAGGATTAGGGCTTTGTTCAGAGATTAAAAGGGACCATAACCACCACCTCCGTCAAGGCAGCAGCACCTGCAGGCAGATGGCCAAATACCACTTTAAGATGCTCACATCAAGGACCACGCAGACACCCCCGCCCCCCACTCCCCACCTGCCCCCGTCAGCCTGGAGAAACAAAGCAAAACGGGAAATGGGAACTTGCAATAAACAAGGCCATCGACTATTCCGGAAAGAACTGCTCAAGTCCAAGTACCTTTTCCTATGTTCTTGCTGAAATTTTGTTCTCTTTCGGGGATAAAAAGCCTCCTAGACATATCCAGTGCCTTTCTCCCCACTGTTTCTCGCCAGGGCCTTCCGATGATGCGGGAAACTGAAATGCATTTTTCCCCCCTTAACTGAACAGAATGGACGTTTATGCGGAGGAATATCCAATAACCCCCGCTCTCAAATCAAATCTTCCCACTTCCCCTCTCTTATTGCGTGTATGACACACACTCTCCCTCCCCAGGGGTCACCTGAAGGGCTGGCCAATTCGTGCAGGTTCCCTGTGGGGGATGCAATGCGGTTTGGGCTGAGGAAGGAAGTAGATTTTAAAGGTTTTATGGGGCCACTAGCTCCCCAGCGTGGAAAGGAATGAGCAGCACCTGTCTGGATGGGAAGAGGGGTGGGCACGGACGCCTGGAGCCTGTCACAGGCCCGAGTCAGAGCCATCTCTCCCGGGGACACGGTGAAGACGGTGGGGGGCAGGTGGGGGGGGGGAGTGGCAGGCAGGCTGCTTCTGTCACAGCTGCGTGACAATAAGCTCAGGACCCCTCCTGTCTGGGGACCTGGTGGGGTAGCCGCCCCCCCCCCCCCCCCCCGCCCACCACCACCCCTGCCACCACCCTGTTGTTGCTGCTTTTCCGAGAGGAGGGGGAGATAGTGAGAGAGAGATACAAACATCAGTGATGGGAGAGAGTCATTGTTCGGCTGCCTCCTGCACGCCCCACACGGGATCAAACCCGCAACCCACCCTGATTGGGAATTGAACCCTGACCTCCTGGTTCATAGGTCAACGCTCAACCACTGAGCCACACCGGCCGGGCTCTACAACCACTTTAAACAAACACACGAAGGCCCAGGAAGGCAGCTATGGGGGTCTGGGTTTGGTTCCTCTTTCTCAGTCCTGTGCCCCCCCTTACCTGCCTCCCTGATCCCCCTCCCCAAGCGGGTGACATCATAGCCACCAATCCCCGCCCCCCCCGCCCCCCCCCCCCGCCCCCAGCGGTCAAAGATAACGAAAGAATACCAGGGACCCGGGGTGTTCTAAGCTGACTTCTTTGGGGGCCCAGCTCTTTCGAAGTCCATAACTGGGGGGAGAAAGAACCCAGGCAGGGCACCCCCTAGGACAGGAGGAGGCGAAGCCAGAGGTGTGTTTGGGGGGCGCTCCCCTGAGCTAGGAGGAACCCCCACCACCTGACCACGGGGCCTGCGGGACACCCCAACTCCAGGCCTCTTGGGGGGTCCTGAACCCCTGCGCTCCCCCACCTCCAGTGAGAACAGCTGTCAGTCCCTGCCAACGCCTAAGCTTCACACACACACACACACACACACACACACACACACACACACACGGCAGAAAGTCTCAAATACATGTCCCCGTGTTGATGGTTCTTAGGCAAGAATCATAGGGTGAGTCTGAGAATGAAGGACATGGTTTGCACCAGGTAAACAACTGGGGGGCGGCGGGGGGGGGGTTGGGGGGGACCCAAGATGTGGCCCAAGTGGCCTGGGCGACATTCTTCTCATTCCCCTCCCTTTGTTCCTCTGGGTCAAGCCACCCCCCCCCCCACCCCCCGCCCCAGTTAAGAAAGACGTGCAGCCCTGACCGTTTCGGCTCAGTGGATAGAGCGTCGGCCTGTGGACTGAAGGGTCCCAGGTTTGATTCCGGTCAAGGGCATGTACCTTGGTTGCGGGCACATCCCCAGTAGGGGGTGTGCAGGAGGCAGCTGATCGATGTTTCTAACTCGCTATCCCTCTCCCTTCCTCTCTGTAAAAAAATCAATAAAATATATTTTTTAAAAAAGAAAGACGTGCAAACAGGCTGTGCGCAGCTCCCAGGCCCAGAACGTTCTCCACCTTCTCCCTGAGGTCCCCACGGGGCCCAGCCCATTGTTTTGGGGCCGGGGGTCCCTGTTGGGACCTCAGGACTCAGGGCCCCAGCCGGCCCTCAGGAGTTCAGTGCAAGGCAGACAAAGGAAGGGGGGGGAGGGGGGGGGAAGAGGCCGCGTCCTTGCAGGGCGCTGCTCCCTGGACTTGAACCCCCGCCAGCCCGGCGAGGGCACCTGCTTTCAGGCTGTGACAAGAGACACGGAGCCTCAGTGAGGAGACGGGGCGAGGGGAACAGAAAAGGCTGGAGATGCTTGGCCGACAGCGAGGAAGGAAGATGCCAGGGGAGATAGGGCTGCAGGCGGCTCGGTGGCTGGTGTCGCCCGCCGGCGGGAGGGGAGCGGGCCCCCAGCTGCACGCTGCCCGCACGCTCACCCTCGGAGGGTGCAGCCGCTCCTGCAACCCACCCACCGGGCCGTCAAACCCATCCCCCGCCCTTCCCCCCAGTGGCCGCTGTGTTTGCGGCTCTCTGCAGGAAACCGGCACCCCCTCCTCCCCCTGCTTCTTTCTGGAACTTCGGGGCGACAGGGAGGGTCACCCTGGAATCTCCCCGCCCGCCCCCCTCCCCAGGCGCCCAGGAGACTGGCTTAGAGTTGTTTGGGTTTTTTCCAGCGCCGCCACCCTCTCACTCAGCGCAAACAGGCGGAAATGAAATCAAGCCAGAGCTTTCTGTTTTGGGGGCCAGGTCTTGGGGGGTCCCGCTCTGTAAGGCCCCCAGTCGCAGCAGCTGCTGGGGTCCCTGGGACCTGCTGGTTTTGCAGGGCGGTGGCGGTGGGGGGAGTGTGTGTGAGGGGGTGGGGGTGTCCCCCTCCCCGCACCCTGGCTGCTTTTCAAATGCTTTTCATCACCCTCGCCTGGAACACAGCTCCGTGTCTCTGAGTGCTCAGACCTGCAGAGCCGTGTCCTGCCCTGAACCCCGCGTGGGGTGGGAGGCCCCACACAGAACCCCAAACAAGCCTGACTGGAAGGAAAGCGGGCAAGATTTGGGGTGGTCGGAGGGTGCCCCTGAGCTGGGGGGGGGGGGGAGGAGTGGGGTGTGTTTACCCAGATTGCATTCCAGCCCCCAACCCGGGGAGGAGGCGGTTAGCAGTTTCAAGAGCAAGTTTTTTTTTTTCCTACAACGTTGCTTTCTTTGAAGGGACAAGAGACTTTCTACCAGCGGCACTTAGCACAGTAGGGCACGATGCTTCAAACTCACACACACACACACACACACACACACACACACACCCCAAACCCCTATAGATCCTTCCTTTTTCTTCCTCCCTCTCTCTTGGTTAAAAAAAATAATAATAAAAAATAATAATAAAGCAAATGTGAGCTTCCCTGTTTACCTCTGATTTGGGGGCAGGACAGGCGGTAGATAAATGGCAAATAGGTCGCTTAATAGATAATAGTGTTTCCCATTCTCTGGGGGGGGGGGCGCTCGAGTGCCCGCATAATGGTTGAATCAGATAAACTAACGACCCCCAAACGTTTCAGAGAGTTGGCTAAGCAGCCCCTTGTACCCTCCTTCCCGGGTGCATCGGACACGAAAAACCCCAACTTGGTTTCCCCAAGCCCCACCCAATGGTTCCCTCTGTCTCTCCCAGAACTATTTATGCCCCTCATGCCGCACGTGTGCCTGGCTTTTGTGAGCCTAAGTACCTCCCCGCTAACCTGCCCCTGGCCCCCATGCTTGGGCCAGACTTTTATTTCAAATGGGTGGCCCACATTGGAGAAGTTTCCTAGGGAAACATCTGAGCCTGGGGGCCAAGTCCCGCGTGTCTGCGGGGTGATGGGCAGCTGAGCCAAAGCTCGTGTTCAATGCAAAGAACTGCAGCACAAAGTGAAGGGAAAAGGTGCGGGGAAATAGAGAATTTTTACAGCAATGAACTCACAGAACAAATGGAACGGGAGATACTATTTCTTTTTCTGCCCTGGTGTGCCTTTGTGGTCATTATACCTTGAAGGTAAAACTACACTTCCCCACAAAGATCAATTTCTTTGTGTTATTTATTTTTTTTTTGCTTTAAGCTCTTTAGAACACACACACACACACACACATCACAAAATAGTTATTTTTCCAAATGGCAATGAATCGGCTCGAAGGTTTGCGGGACTTATTATTAAATAAGAGACACGGAGAAAAATGTTTTAGCCTTTGATGGAAAACCTCCCTCGAATGTTCTGCTTTTGAAAAGACTGGGCGACAAGAATGGTGAACGAATTCACGGCCCTGGCTTGGTCTGTGCGTCCTGAAATCCTTAAGGACCTGCTGGGGCAAAATCATACGGAGCAGAGTCTGACCGCGTAAGACTCAACCTGGATTTCTCTGTTCCGTCCCTCTCCCTTTCTGGAGTCTGGTTAGATGATCAACTGGTCCTCCAGAATCCAACTCTAATGCTGTTAAAACTCCTGTCCCCTTTCTGGACACAGCAAATTGTTGAGAGCAAAGAAAATCAAACGTCCCCAACTTCCCCCCCCCCCCATCCTTCCGAAAAGAAGTAAGAGGTACATTGAAGTAGAAGATATATGAAGCTGTGGGCAGCAATGCCACCGGGGAGGGGAGTGGGGGTAGGGTGGGGAGAGAAACAGCTGTAAAAATAAGAAAGATCATCTGCAAGGAAGTTAAAACAGGAGCGGTCACCCGTAAGAGAGATTGCAACAAAATCGCCGCTTAGAAATGAACAGTAATGAAGGTGCTGGTGAGGAGACAAGGGGAAACTTTGAAAAGAGGGGGGGTGGACGAAAATAAGCAAATTCCCCAGGAATTTTTTTAATATTCCTCTCTTTATAAACCTTCCAGGCCGCTTGGAGGAAAGCCGGAAGGCAAGGCGAGGACGATGAGACCAGGAATCCCGCAGGCACGAGGTCTGGCCCCTTTGTAAGAAGAGGGGGGACGTGCCCTTCACATTCCCGCCCCCCCTTCTGAGCTTTGGAATAATAAACTCAAGTGGCCGCCCGTCAGCCCCTGTCCATCTTCCTTAGCAAACTTGACACAGTGGAAGAAATATGACACGTGAATTATTAAAGAGCAGCTAGTTGACTTCTCACCCTGGCTGCTTTGCAGACCCCATTACCTGCGGATCTAGCAATAGGCTGAGAATTACAGGGCGTGCGGGCCAGGGAGGAGGCAGGAGAACAGGGGCAAGCAGAGTGAGGCTTTGGGGGGGGGGGATCAGGTGTTTTACCCAGCCCATTTGGCACCCCCCCAAGGGGATGAGGAAAATGTTTGAGAAAACAAACCCCCTCCTCTAAGAAGGAAGTCAATTTCTCAGCCCCAGGCAGCAAGGACTGAATTTCAAGCAGAAACAGAATTCACAGCCTCCTGGCAGCATCTCCCTGTTCATCCCTCGGACTCCCACTCCCTGCAGCCTGAGTCGTGGAGGATTTGAATCTGGATCTTTAACCTGATTTCGAGGAATTCTCAGGTTCATAAACAGGCCCCCCCCCCTCTTCCTTCTTGAGACATTTCCCCAGAGAGAGGCAAGATTTCTCGAAGAGGCGCGCTTCCAGACAGCCCCCAGACCCTTTCCCAGTCGGCTCTCCCAGAGCTTCAGGCAGCACCCAGAGACCGGAGCCTGGGCCACTGAAAACACGATGAAAATCAGCTCTAACCATTCAGGCAGACAAACAAAAGCTGCTCTGTGCTAATTAAGCAGCCGCGATCCTGGGGGGTCGAGGAACGGGCCAGCTGCGTGAGGTTAGAAACAGGAAGGAATTTTTGAACACCTAGGGGTGTAGGGGTGTCTTCTTGTAAAAGGGACAAGAGGAGAGAGGGAATGATAATGGCCGAGATGATGATGATGATGATGATGATGATGATGATGATGAAGATGCTGCTGTTCTTGGGGCATGGATCTGCCTGCCTATCCTCTGGCCAGCGTGCAGATCATTGAATCGATTCCAAAGGGGGAGTGGAGCTGTCGTCAGGAATGACTCCATCGGACAGAGAAGCCAGGAGGCGAGCGATGGAGACTATTGTCCAAACGTGACCCGCCATTAACACCACCTCGCAGCATCTGCATCCTGTCACCGTGTCCCATCCCACAGCCACCGGGGCCGCCTGGCATGTCCCAGGAGCCGCCCTGCTGCGCTCAGCCCCGCAGACACTCTGACCCACACCTCTCCGCCCCCCCCATCTTCTCTCGAATTATTACCCCTCCCGGGCCCCTTGTCGCACAGGTGCTAGCGATTTGCTCCTTATCTCGCTTCTGTTTACGAGGGCCTTTCTTAAAGACAGAGGGAGAAATGGTATTAATATTAATTAACACAATAAAATGAAGCCGTTTTGGGGGAATCCATCCACCAAATGAGTCATCTCATCGCCTAATTGGAGAGAGAGAGAGAGAGAGAGAGAGAGAGAGAGAGAGAGAGAGAGAGAGAGAAGAGGGGGAGGGGGAGACACCGATGACCTACTGGGTGACAGGCACAGGTTGGAAGGGTGACATTTTATTGTAAGTCTCCCCGTGAAAGGAAGAAAAGGAAGGGACCAGTCAATGTAATGCAGGGACCAAGAGTGCAAGAGTGTTGCTAAGAGACAGGGATGCGGGGAAAGTTCTGTGTGAAGCACTCCCTGACCTTATGCAAATCGAGGCGGCCAAGTCTTTGTGGCCACGGCTGCGCGTCCACCCCCTGTGTCACCAATACCTGGCAGCGAGCCTTTTATTCAAATGTCCTCTAAACACACACAACCGAGGACCTGACAAAAGCGGGACACATTTAGGGGCTGGAGAGAAAACACACACACACACACACACACACACACACACACACACACACAATCGGGGGAAGAAGAAGCAAAGTCCTAAGTTTTAAAACCCAGAAAAAAAGAAAAAAAAAAAACCCCAACAAACCCAACACCAGATCTTTGGGTGGAAATGTCGCCCGTCTTTCCCTCCCCACACTGTCATCTCCCTCAAGCTGGGAAGTCACCGAAAGACGCAGAAACGGCCTTTTCGTGGCAGAAATAGATGCTGATTAAGATACGCCCGCCAAGTCCTGCCATGAATTCCCACCCCGGCAGCGTGGGTGGCAGGGGGTGTGGGAGCTGGCGCAGGCTGCAGAGGTTACATCAGCGGCTCCTGTCCCCACAGACACAGCCGGGCGCCCCGCCTTCTATCTTAACCACCAGCTCTAGGGCCCAGGTTAAGTGCAAAAGGCCAGAGAGGCTTGGGGGGTTCCCTGGATCCCCCCCAGACCCCAGAAGTGGCTGTTCTTACAGTTATAGAAAGTGGGAGGCCTGGCCGTCCTGGTGGGGGCACCTGGGAGGGGGCTGCGGAGGGGTCTTGGGCAGAACGGGGAGGGGGGTGCCCCTTTCCACCCCCTGAGAGCAGGACACTCACGGGACCCCTTTGTGTGGCCAGGTGCGCCTCCAGCCCCTGTCACACACACACACACACACACACACACACACACACACACCCCTTGCTCTCCCTTTTCTTGGTCCCTGAGAAGCAGGCAAGACAAACCCTACCCACTACCCAGCGTGGCCGGGCCTGGAGTTGGGGTTTGCCACCCTCTGGGACACTGTACCCTGTCATTTCCAACTGTCGGGGCCAAATCCTCCCTCTCTCTCCCCCCTCCCCCCACCTCCTCTTTGCACTCCAAGCTATCCCCAGTCCCCCTGGGACATGAAAAGGAACCTCATCCCTCAGAAAACCACAGGACCTGAGGGCGCCGATCCCCCAAAGGTTGCAAAGCCGGTGATTCTCACAGTCCTGGGAGGAGATCTGGGGTTTGAGGCAGGGGATGGGGGGAGCTGGGAGGAAACTCTTCCTCCCCCTCCCCCCTAACTCCCCCCCCCCCCACACACACACCTGCCGATCCACAAGCCCTAGGAGGCTCCACCTAGGGCTGGCTGCAGCCAGCAGCACCTCTGGAAACTTCTGCGGCCCCCCAGCCCTTCCTGAGGATGCTGGCTGTGGGAAGGGGGGAACCTGTGTTAGTGCGGCCTCAGCACCAAGGCGCACAACTTTGCAAAGTCCATTTACCCCGCGGGCTGCGTACCACTCCCTCCCGGCCCGCTTTTGGATTCAGTGTTGACCAAATACCCTGCGGGTTCCCGCCTTCTTGGTAGCAGTGGCGCCTGGATACATTTCAGGACTGGGGAGGGGCGCGTCCCAGGCGCTGAGCGGCGGGGAACTCTCTAATGGGGGGACTTATCACGCGCGCGCGCGCGCCACCCTTAAACTTTCATCTCAGCGGCGCGGAGGGTGAACCTCGCCGCGGGAAAGGCGATCGCCGCTGTAAATATTAATGGAATATGAAACGAAGCCACAGCTCCGCCGGCCCGACAGCGAGACCCCGTGAGCGTGCGCGCCCCCGGGCGGGAAGGGGCCTGTCGCTGGTCGCTCGCGTGCGTTCTCACATCAGCGCGGCCGCCCGTAGCCGAGGCGCCGGGTCACGCGTGACAGATGCCCCCGCGTCCCCGCCGACAGGCCGCGCGTGGCCCTGCCACTCCCTCCATCCGCCCAGCAGGCCCGCGGAGGGCGCCGGCGGGTGTCAGTTCCAGGGAACCCGCTCTCCGCGTCTCCAAACAGGTTACAAGGTTTTCGGCGCCGCCTCAGCGCATCGCCCAGGGAGGCTGGATGCAAACTACTGGGCAGGGAGCAGCCAGATCCCCGCCCGCACCCTCCTCTCCATGCCTCCGCGCCCCTGCCCAGCGCCCAGCCTCACAGGCGCCCCTGGGAGCCGAGCAGGGCGCCCGGGAGGGGCCGGGGAGCGCAGTCCAGGCCCGGCGGCCCCCCTCCCAGCGTTGTCTGGTCTCAGTCTGCCCCCACGTGCGTCCAGGTGGCGCCGGCCCGCTGGGGAGAGGGGCAGGCCGGGGGTGGGTGGCAGTTTGCTGAGATCTACGCTCCCTCGGACCCGGGTCCCCGGGTCGCCCGGCGCCGCGTCTGCCCTGGTGTGCATTCCGGGAGGACCGGAGGGGGACGCCATGAAGCAGAGACTTTGGCAAGGGCTGCGCGCCCACCCGCGCCAGATTGGCTCGGCCCCAGCTCCCGCCGCCACCGCCGCGGAGGGTCTGGGAGGCCGTCAACACCCCGAGCCGCCTGGCGAGTTATTTCAACAGCCGGGGAGGCCGGTAGTTTGAGTGGCAGGCGACGCCGGTCCTCCCGCCGGTCCTCCCGCACCCCCGGTGTTCCCGTTGCACCCGGGCACTGGGGGGAGCTTGGCTGTACATGGGGCCTTAATCTGCACTTTTGGGCGCGTTCACCCAGGCCTTCCCCACCCTCGGCCACTCCGGGTGACACAGCAGGTCCACGCGCGACAGAGGCAGGTGAGGGACCGGGGATGAAACCCGGGGCAGGTGAGCGCGTTGGAGACGCCACACGCGCCCGCGCGCAGCACGTTAAAGCCAAACTCGACTTAAGTCCACCCCGGTCATGTCCGCCTCATTGCAAATGGGGCGACTGGGGTACACATCACGGCGAGGAGTTTTTTGTGGGTTTTTTTTAAGCCCCAAAGCACACAGGCGCTCACCCCCTCTCCGCGGACTGGGGACAACTGTCTGTCCCTATCACTGAGCCCCAGGCTTGGCGGGGCTGCGATGAACAACGGAAACTACAAGGATGGACTTTTGCAGCAGCGGGTTCCCTGGGGGGGGGGGCAGTTTCTAAAGTATCAGGTTAAAGGGCCAGGTGAGGGGGGCATCGCCCCCCCAACCTGCGGCCAGGTCCCCACCCGCACGGCTGGGGATTGGGCATCGCCAGTGCCATTCACTCTCCATTCATTCTTCTCCTCTCCTCCCCACCCCTCACTTCTGCCCCCCAGCCCCACCCCCCGTGCCCTTTTAAAACAGTTACACTTTCCAAGACAACATCAAAAAAAATAAAAATAAAAATGGAAAAGCCCCATAAAGGTTTGGTGAGTGTTAAATAACTTTCTCAGCGTGCACGGCGGGGAAGGTGGTATTTTCTCAAGAGCTGATTGTGGCCGGGCCGGTGTGTCTGCAGCCCCGTGTTTATCTCACCTGCTGGGGGGCGGTGCGCTCCCGCGGAGGGGGGCCCTCGCATTACATAGCACCCCCGGGCACCTTGATTGACTGTTCCCACCCCAGAGCCTTCGGGGCGCAATTGAGCACAGCGGGTTGAGCATCGCCGACTGGGTTTCAAGAAACAGAAAAGAAAAAAACAACAAAAAAACCCGGTGAGCAATTTCAGTGAACAACTTAGCACCAAGCAACCTTCCTCCGCCGGTCACCCCGGAATAGCTGAAGGGCCTCCGGAGATGGTCCGGAGTTTGGATCATTGCAGGGCGTGCGCGGCCCCCATTCCCCCTCGGCCCCCCAAGTGTGGCCAGAGGATTCAATTTTCATCTGGTTGGGCCAGCATTGCCTGAACTGGGCTGGGCTGGGGGGCAGCCTCGCCAGGATGGGGTGATGGTGGCAAAAGCCGTCCACTGGCGCGGGCTTCCCCCCCCCCTCTTTTGCGATTTCTTTCCATAACAGGTTGTGGGGTGTGGACACGGCAGAAAGCCAGACAAAACCCGCACGTTTTCGCATCTCCGGAGGTTGCCCGAGAATTCGTTGATAAAGTCCTTTGGCAGCCGGCTGGGGTTTCGCTCTCACCCCCATGGGGGAGGAGAGATTATTATTTTTTTCTTACAAGCGACAGGCTGTCCAGGTTGGGGAACACACTTCGGACTATGTGATCTTTTTCCAAGTGAATTATCCCAGTCATCTGGGCACATCCTAGAGCAGTGATGGCGAACCTTTTGAGCTCGGCGTGTCAGCATTTTGAAAAACCCTAACTTAACTCTGGTGCCCTGTCACAGATAGAAATTTTTTCATCTTTGCAACCAGAGTAAAACAAAGATTTATATTTTTGATATTTATTTGATATATTTAAATGCCATTTAACAGAGAAAAATCAACCAAAAAAATGAGTTCGCGTGTCACCTCTGACACGTGTGTCATAGGTTCGCCATCACTGGCCTAGAGTTTCTAAAACCCGTGATATAAAAAGAGCCGGCTAAAGGACCAATGAATAAACAAAGCATAGACTTCCCAGGGTGACTTCTATAAGGAAGAAACAGTATTTTTAGCCAGTACCCACAGGTATGTACACTAGCTAATGAGTGCCTGATAAGTCCTTTTTTTTTTGCTGTAATGACAATGGGACATTTTCCTGTGCATCTTGTGGGTTAGAATTATTCGGACTAGCAATGGTTGTGTATGTGTGTGCAAAAGGGAAATTTCAAAGGGGCGCTATTTCCCGGTCACAGAAATGCTGTTTATGGCGCCGGTTAATTTTGTCCTTCAGAAACTCCTTCGGGCCCTTGGACGTGTCCCTTTGTCCACAGAGTTCCGTTTGGGGTCTGATGGGAAGGTGGCTAATTGGATATGGGTATGATGCTGCCTGGAGGGTGGGGATTCGACAAAGATACCAAATGCATAATTGTTCCCCAAATAAGTCAACACATTTAAAGTAGACCCCTCCCCCCTGCTTCAGCTATTAGGTTAATGTTGGGGGGGGGGGATTCTTATAGTCTCAGCAATGGCTATAATGGCAACATTGACAATGAAACATTTCTTCTCCATCGATTCATCCATCTCATTCTTTTATCTTGATTGTGTACTGTATAATGGTGGTCATGAAATTGACCAAGTGTGGTCTACACCTCCCATTCTAGTTGATAGTTTCTTTTTATCAAATGCCTCTTAGCTGGTGTGCTCAGTGGGTAGAGCGTCGGCCTGTGGACTGAAGGGTCCCGGGCTGGATTCCGGTCGAGGGCCTATGCCAGGGTTGCGGGCTCGATCCCTAGCAGGGGTCGTGCAGGAGGCAGCCCATCAATGACTCTCGTCTCTCACCACTGATGTTTCTATCTCCCTCTCCCTCCCTCTCTGAAATCAATAATAATAATATATTAAAAAACAAAGTCCCTTATATTTGGGGCAGGTTACGAAAACCCCAATGGTATCCCTTCTTTGCTGATAATATCATTTTTCAGCAACTTAATTTTTAGCCCTTGATGTTGCTATTTACCCTTAGATGGTGTTCAGTGACTAAAACCAAAATATTTGCAAAGCCCCAGGAGATCCCTCCGAGAGCACAGCCCTTATCAGAAGGGAACACAGACACACTCTCCAGACAGAGAGAGAGAAAGGGCCGGCTGACAAAGGAAGTGTTTACCTCGGACTCAGTGGTGGGCAGGGACTGCGATGGCTGCCAAGCAAGGTGAAGTGAAGGTCAACTTGTTTGTGGCCAGAGTTACACATTTTAATCACGGAGCTAAGGGGGTCTGAGCTGCCATGTGAATCGATTTGCAGCCGTTTTCCAGAATGTTCTGGAAATCATTGATGGGCATAGAAAATACATTTTCAAAAGGCGTTCACCACCAGTTTTTTTTTTTTTAAAGAAATTCAATTTACATTACCCTTAATCACAAAATAATTTTACAGGTTGTTTCTTGGGAAGAAAAGTAAATTAGGTGGGGCCCTATTTCTTTTCAAGGGGGGCACTTTTACCGCACTTAAAAATGCTCACACGCAGACATAACTACAAATGCACGTCTGTGACATGTGACCACTTCCTGGCTGTGTGGCCTTGGGCAACTTACTTGAGCTCTCTGGGCCTCATGTGAAATGATAATAGTACCTTAACACACACCGGAAGCTCTATGCGATTATCATAGCCCACAGCCTGCGTCTGTGTTATTATTGACAACGATTTTTTAGTTATGGTAACCCAGAAAGCTGTGACCAGACTCTGAAATTTAAACTCTAAATTTGAAATGGTTCTCTTAGGACCATGGTCGGCAAACTGCGGCTTGCGAGCCACATGGGAGAGAGAGGGGAAGGCAGAGAGACACACCGATGTGAGAGAGACACATCCATCGGCTGCCTCCTGCACGAGCCCTGACCAGGGCTGGGGAGGAGCCTGCCACCAGGTACGTGCCCTTGACCAGAATGGAACCCGGGACCCTTCAGTCTGCAGGCCGACGCTCTATCCACTGGGCCACACCGGCCAGGGGCCGAACACCACTTTTTGACCTTAACTCCTTACAACCGGGAGCTGAACAACCAGGAGCCCCCACATTTGTCAGAATTATTTCCGGAGGTGGCGGCCCCGCCACCCGCCTGGTCGCCTGCCCCTGCACGCCTCGCCCACCTACCTCTGTCGGGGCTTCTGTTTCCATGGCGACCAGGTGCCCAGTGACAGCGTGGCCCTGGAGGAGGAGGCCACCTCTTCATGGAGGCGGCGGCGGAGAACCCCGAGGCCCGAGCGTCTCTTTAAGTTGCAAACCCCGCGGTGGCCGCAGTCTCTCCAGGACGAGCTGCCGCCCCCCCAGGGGAGAGGGGGGGGCCCTCGGGACCCCATGGGGCCTCCTGGCCTTGGCGAGGACCCTGACAGGGCCCTGGTGGAGCGGCAGACCCTGGTGCCGCCCGCGCGGACCCGGGGCCCTGTGACTTCCGGCAGAACCACTTCCGGCAGAACCACTTCCGGGTGAGGGGGGAGCCTCATCAGGAGGGTGGGCAGCACCTGGCTCGCCCCAGGCGGCCCCCAGGCGGGGCGGGGCGAGTGGTTCTCAACCTTCTGGCCCTTTAAATACAGTTCCTCATGTTGTGACCCAACCATAAATTATTGTCGTTGCTACTTCATCACTGTAACGTTGCTACTGTGATGAATCGTCATGGAAATACCTGATATGCAGGATGGTCCTGGGCGACCCTGGGAAAGGGTCGTTCAACCGCCAAAGGGGTCGCGACCCACAGGTTGAGAACCGCTGGCCTCGCCGGGTGGCTCAGTGGATAGAGCGTCGGCCTCCAGACTGAAGGGTCCCGGGTTCAATCCCGGTCAAGGGCACATGCCAGGGTTGCGGGCTTGATCCCCAGTAGGGGGCGTGCAGGAGGCAGCGGATCAATGATTCTTTCATCATAGATGTTTCTCTCTCCCTCTCCCTTCCTCTCTGAAATCAATAAAAACATAAATTTTGTTTTAAAGGCTTATCTTCAAGCACGACCAGGAGCCTGTGGAGCCCAGAGGCCTTTGCGGGGCCCCTCTGCACCCCCTGGTGTCGGGCTTTTGCCTGAGCCTCTCCCCGAAACCCCTGGGCATCCTTTTAACCACCCTGGAGCCCACTCCCATGCATTATACCACTTGGAAACAATCAAGCTTTTTGCAGGAAAAAAAAAATTTAAAAAACATACACAAAACTTCCCGGCTGGTGTGGCTCAGTGGTTGAGCATCGACCTATGAACCAGGAGGTCACATGCCCGGGTTGTGGGCTCGATCCCCAGTAGGGGGCGTGCAGGAGGCAGCCGATGCATGATCCTCTCTCCTCATGGATGTTTCTGTCTCTCTCTCCCTCTTCTTTCCTCTCTGAAATCAATAAAAAAAATTTCAGAGTCGAAACCGGTTTGGCTCAGTGGATAGAGCGTCGGCCTGCGGACTGAAGGGTCCCAGGTTCGATTCCGGTCAAGGGCATGTACCTGGGATGCGGGCACATCCCCAGTGGGAGATGTGCAGGAGGCAGCTGGTCGATGTTTCTCTCTCATCGATGTTTCTAACTCTCTATCTCTCTCCCTTTCTCTCTGTAAAAAATCAATAAAATATATTAAAAAAAAAAATTTCAGAAATAAAACCTAAAACAAAACCATGGCTGTCTTGGAGATCTGAAAATAGTGACACTTGTCTACACAGGTCTTTTCTTTGCCTCTTTCCTTTCAAGCACAGCCCTTAAGCAAGCAGACACTTTACTTCGACGGCTTTTTCTTTATGGCCATTTCAGAGCACGGCTATCAAAAATAAGATAATGTCCAAGGCCTGGGACCCCCCGCAACCCCTCCCCCCCCAGCTCTCTAGCGGAGTTTAAAGCGTCTAAAGGCAGCTCTGGCCCCGTGTGCGGCCCACAGCGCTGTTTGCTCTGCCACAGTTTGATGGAGAGGTAATGTGTTTGCAAGATAAGCCGAAAGGGTCCAGCCCAAACCAGCCAGGCCCTGCGTGATAAACCCTGACACGCGCAGCCATTTCTCACACACATGAAAGGCAGGCCTGGGACGCCAAGGAAAGCAGGGCTGTCCTCGCGCGCCCAGCAATGTTTATCGAAACCAAGAAGGCAAACAAGACTGGCATCTCTTCGCCCATTCAATCGATTGGTGCAATTAATCAAGTCTCCTTCGTGCGGTTCTTCCTGGATGGGAAGGGTAAGGGGCCGGCGAGACAGGGTGTGGTGTGGGTGTCTTGCCCGGATGCAACCTGGGGTCCCGTGTGAAGTTCAGCTTCGAGGAGGCTGAGCTGCTGGGACGGGAGGTGGGAACTCAGTTGGAAATGGTGCTCACACACCCACGGGGACATTCTTGGTTCAGTGATCTGTAGCCTGTGAACTGACTGATAAGCCCGGATGAAACTATGCCGCCTGACATGCCTTTATAATTAGAGGTCAGGGCTACAGGTCAATTAAGACAATTTTTTAAAAAAAATATTTTTATTGATTTTTTACAGAGAGGAAGGGAGAGGGATAGAGAGTTAGGAACATCGATGAGAGAGAAACATCGATCAGCTGCCTCCTGCACACCCCCTACTGGGGATGTGCCTACAACCAAGGTACATGCCCTTGGCCGGAATCGAACCCGGGACCCTTCAGTCCGCAGGCCGACGCTCTATCTACTGAGCCAAACCGGTTCGGGCAATTAAGACAATTTTTGACATAAAGATGTTTTAAAGTAAAGTAGCTTTGCAAACTAGAGTGATTAAAAAGTGCTGGAAGTGAATTACTGATTCTTTTACTTTTTGACATTTAAAGGGATACTTGTATTGATTTCAGAGAGGAAGGGAGAGGGAGAAAGAGATTGAAACATCAATGATGAGAGAGAATCAGGGATCGGCTGCCTCCTGCATGCTCCACACGGGGGATGGAGCCCACAACCCGGGCTTGTGCTCTTGACCGGAATCGAACCCAGGACCCTTCAGTCTGCAGGCCAATGCTCTATCCACTGAGCCAAAGTGGCCAGGGCATGAACTATTGATTCTTTATAAGAATTACCCATTTCTAGAAAAAGTAATGGAAAAAATACCAGAATTTCACAAAATAGAGCCCTCTTTCAAAATAAGGACTTTAATTTATATATATTTATTTATATTTATATATTTAAATTAATTTAATTTATATAATTTATTAAATTAATTTATATATTATATATAAATATACCTATATATTTAATTTAATATACATATATTCAATTTATATATATATGTTGGGAGTGATTGTTTATACTGTGACCACTTTAAGTTAATTTAGAAGGAAATGTCAACTCTAAATTAATGTCCTGGAAAATTTATCTATTTCTTTTTCTGAGAAAAAATACTTTTCTGGTTTCTCATTCTTCTCAATTAACAGTATTTGAGAAAGTGAGGAATAGGCTCCAGTCGATCGGCTCATCTATAGCACATTAAAAATACAACCACGCGGGCCGTAGCTCGTGTGGCTCAGTGGATAGAGTGTCGGCCTGCAAACCAAAGGGTCCCGGGTTCGATTCTGGTCAAGGGCACGTACCTCGGTTGCAGGCTCCTGCCTGACCTGGGTCCTGGTCAGGGCGAGTGCAGGAGGCAAACAATTGATGTGTTTCTCTCACATCAATATTTCTCTCTGTCTTTCCCTCTCTCTGAAAAATCAATGAAAAAAAATACACCTGAAAGTAATACCACACACACACACACACACACACACACACACACATATATGTATAACCACTTGGATATCTAGGAATGTGTTTCTTCTCTATATTAATCACTTCAAATATTTTTATGCCTTAGTGTTAATAATCTATGAGTATAGAGTTTTAGATGAATTTAATGTCAACTAGGGATTAATGTGAATTAATTAAATTGACTGTATTACTTTAATGAGAAAAAAAGGATTTCGTTTTAATTCTGGTGATCTTAATAAAGCCCTCTACTTATCTGTATTTTCTCAACATTAGGAATTATTTTTATTAGAAGGTGGATTAATTTAATAACGGCAGAGTGGGAAAGAAATCAAGCGACTGCAAGCTGACTTTGTTATTGTTATTGAGGCTGCGTAATCAAATCAAGTAATTCTCAATTAAAAAGGAATCAATTTGCGTAATCTATTTAAAAATAGAAACATAACCTGGAGTTCACATTTAATTTTCTTTTGAAACAGCCATTCCACAGAATTTAAAACAATGTCTGTGATGACAGGTAACTGTGTCACATGTTCGACGCCACTCTCTAAATAGCAAAAAGTCACATCTTACACGTGCATCGCCAACAAAAGTATTGTCCGAAAAGACGTAGTCCTATAGACAGACAATTTTTAGTTAAAACAATCCTGTCAGATTGATGATAATGCTTCAGATTGATTGTTTTATTTTATTTATTTTTTTCAATAAATTTTTACTCATTTCAGAGAGGAAGGGAGAGGGGGAGAGAGAGAGAAACATCAATGATGAGAGAGAATCATTGATCGGCTGCCTCCTGCACGCTCCCTGCTGGGGATCGAGCCCGCAACCCGGGCATGTGCCCTGACCATGAATCGAACTGTGTCCTCCTGGTTCATAGGTTGATGCTCAACCACTGAGCCAATTTTTTAATTAATCAATTTAATTTTTTTCAATCACGGTTTACATTCTTTTTCTTTTTTGGTATTACTTTCAGGTGTACAGCATAGTGGTTAGACACAAGATACTTCACAAAGTGTCCCCCAATATGTCCAGTACCCACCTGGCACCATACACACTTATTACAATACTAGAGGCCTGGTGCACAAATTCGTGCACAGGTGGGGTCCGGCTGGCCCAGGGGGAGGGGCCGTGGGCAGTTGGCTGGCTGGCCCAGCCCCCTAGTCAGACTCCCATTCGAGGAAACAATTTGCATATTAGCCTTTTATTATATAGGATTATTGACTCTATTCCCTGTGCTGTATTTTCCCTCCCCCTGGACTGTTTTGTAACTGCCAATCTGCACTCCTCCATCCCGTCACCTTTTCCACCCGTCCCCCAACTCCCTCCCCTCAACAACGGGGCCACACAAAGACGGGCTTTGCTTCCAATGTTAGCAACTTGGGTATCATTTGGAGTCTTCACATTTAGCAAGACGTGCAGGTTTTTTTGAACATCGCATCGAAAAGGTCTGGCTTCACTCACTGTCTCTCTCCCTAAAACTTCTTTCTTTTTCTCTGTTGAGCGTATACATTCCTCCGTGGCCTCCCCTTTCCCAAAGCCCAGATGTGCTAACATCAATTATCATCAGCGTTATTTGCCTTCCCACGCGGACGAAGAGTTGCAGCCAGTTCACTCCATCTCTACACTCACCTCCCTGTCTATAAAGCTCTCCGCTGGGATTCCCTGGGAAATATGTCAGTGATCGCTTCATTTTGCAGACGAAGGGAACGAGGAGAATAGAACATTTCTGGGAAAGCTGACAGTCCGACGTTGAAACGTTAAGCGCTGGAGATTTCACAGAGGCAAACAAGCTGATCCTCCTCCTATAACGTCAGGACATCCCCCAGCTGCTGTCATCGCTGCTCCTGAGATGGGCCTCATTGGAAAGAGTTTGCCATTTGTAGTTTTTCTTCTTTGCTAGACCAGTGACAAGCTTTAGAAAATGGGGCCCCTGTGTGTGTGTGTGTGTGTGTGTGTGTGCAATTAGCATATTGTGAGGATATGTATTCTTTCTGAATAACATTTCTTAACCTCTTAAAAATAATTTTATTGATTTCAGAGGGAGAGAGAGAGAGAGAGAGAGAAACATCAATGATGAGAGGGAATCGTGGATCGGCCGCCTCCTGCACGCCCCACACTGGGGATGGAGCCCGCAACCTGGGCATGTGCCCTGACCGGGAATCGAACCGTGACCTCCTGGTTCATAGGTGGACGCTCTACCACTGAGCCATACCGGCCGGGCTTCTTAATGTTATTTTTAAAAATTCTTCAAATGTCTTAAAATCCTTTTTTTGCTGTGACAACAATCCTATTTCTCTGTTAAACTGGAAGCCTTGACTCAAGCATTGTTAACTGTATAATTATTTAACTTCATACCCAAATTAGTACAAATTCTTAATAGGATTATACACATACACGCACACACAAGGCACACAGCTCAAATCTCTTCAAAGTATTTATTTACAATATATGCAAAAGGTATTAGCTTTTAAGGAAAATCTGCATGTCTGATATTAAGAAAAATCTCACTTCTAAAAGTGAGCCTTGCCCTAGCTGGTGTGGCTCAGTGGCTAGAGCATTTGCCCCGCAGACTGAAGGGTCCCGGTTCGATTCCAGTCAAGGGCACATGCTGGGTTGTGGTAGGGGGTGTGCAGGAGGCAGCTGAGCAATGATTCTCTCTCTTCATTGATGTTTCTTTCTCTCTCTCTCTCCCTCTCCTTTCCTCTCTGAAATCGATAAAAATATTATTTTTAAAATATTGCCCTGTGATTGCTGAAATTTCCAGAGTGGAAGCTCCTACTGAAATGTGAAGGCCCCCGAGCCGAAGTTTCACGAAGCCCCGTGGATTCTCCTGTATTTGACCGTGACCACCCACGTTCTGAGCTTGTGCAGAACCCATCCACGCTGCTCAGAGCGCTCACCTTGGGCCTGGTGCCTGGCCAGGACCGTCCACGGGGACAGGGCGGACCCTCCGCTCCTCTGTCCCAGCACAGGCAGGCCTGGCTGCATCCCAAGCCCCTGGCCAGGAGATTCCTGCGTGTGGCTGGTCTGCAGGGACCCCTTTCCAGCCCCCCCTGCCCCTCCAGAGCTGCCTCTGCTCTGCCTGCTCCCAGACCCCGCTCCACAGCTGCAGGTAAACATCCCTCGCTTCTAATCTCCTGCCCACAGATTCGCTTCACTTGACATTAGCCAGAGCGACTTTTTTCCCCCTCGAAGGACCCATCATATTTTGGAAACTAGCCATCAGACCTAGTCTGCCGAAGTCATTTGCCAGCCTTTGAGTGGGGTGGGGGGCAGAGGTGGGGACTTTGAGTAACAATATTCCAATCCCTTTGAACAGAAAGGGGCTAATTTATTGAATGAGAGGACCATTTAAGGCTTGCCCCTCCCCAAAATAATAATACTTCTGCTTCTGTTTGTCTAGTCCAGTGGTCGGCAAACTGCGGCTCGCGAGCCACATGTGGCTCTTTGGCCCCTTGAGTGCGGCTCAATATTCCAATCCCTTTGAACAGAAAGGGGCTAATTTATTGGATGAGTCTATTTTGAAGTGGCGTTAGAAGAAGTGGGGGTACGTTCGCTGAGGTCGACCCCTCAGATGGAGGACGTTTTTAGCAAAGGCCAGCTTAGGAGCACCCTAATTAAGTGAATAACAATGTACCTACCTATATAGTTTAAGTTTAAAAATTTTGGTGCTCAAAAGAAATTTCAGTCGTTGTACTGTTGATATTTGGCTCTGTTGACTAATGAGTTTGCCAACCACTGGGCTACTCTCCTTACTAATCAAAGGGGTGAACTGGGTGTCACAGAATTCTGACCTCATATCAAATGATGCACAAAGCTGCCCATTTCCCGGATGGCTGAGATAATCATCATTCCTACATTTTTTGCCGGTGTCAAAGGTGCCGGTGCATTATCTCATTTAATTCTGAGAACAACAGGATGGTAGAGGCGCTATTATGATGCTCATTTTCCTGATGAAGAAATCAACTTAGGCCTGGCCCGTTTGGCTCAGTGGATAGAGCCTTGTCCTGCAGAACAAAGGGTCCTGGGTTCGATTCCCGTCAAGGTCACATGCCCAGGGTTGCGGGCTTGATCGCCAGTAGGGGGCGTGCAGGAGGCAGCCGATCCATGGTTCTATCTCATCGTTGATGTTTCTCTCTCTCTCTCTCCCTCTCCATTCCTCTCTGAAATCAATAAAAATATATTAAAAACAAAAAGAAATAAACTCCAAGAGGTTAAATTGCTGGCGCATGGCCTAGCCGGCAGGCAAACGGAAGTACCCAGCAGCCCCACGCTGACCTAGGGCTCCACACGGAATATCGTAATTATGGGCTGGATCAGAAGACCTGGTTTCTGATTACACAGGTTGTGGGAATAGATACTATTTATTATTCATGTTTATTAGTCCCAACCCCACAGTTAATGAATAGATTTCATATTTATTGCATTTGTTTATAAAAATACGCTTTGCTTTTCTGATTAAATGGCTGGTGGCAGGGGCTATAACTTAATTACATATTACTTAATTGGTGTATTCGTGAATAATATGGAGTTAATTTTTAAAAAATGAAGTAATTAAATTGTATAATACGTTGCTACTATTCTAATGTCAAACAGATTTCTCTGTTGGTTTTGAAACTTTGACTCAAGTCTCGTCAAATGTATAATCAGTTCACTTAACACTAAATTTGGGATAGGTTGCTAGTAAGATTATATACACGTATACACACAACACACACCCAGCTCAAATCTCCTCCAGCCATTTGTTTACAATATATGCAAAATATATTCCAATGTAAGAAAAGTCTGCAGGTAACTTCCAAAAGTGAGACTCCAGCCCAGCCAGAGTGGCGCAGTGGTTGAATGTCAACCTATGAACCAGGAGGTCACGGTTGGTTTGATCCCCGGTCAGGGCACATGCCCGGGTTTCGGACTCTAACCCCAGTGTGGGGCGTGCAGGAGGCAGCCGATCCATGATTCTCTCTCATCATTGATGTTTCTATCTCTCTCTCCCGCTTCCTCTCTGAAATCAATAGAAATATATTTAAAAAATAAATAAAAGCGAGACTCCACTTGGAGCCTAGCATGGATATTTTGTTATTGAAATTTAGCATTTCTCGGTCTTATTACTGTCTCCTATGATTTAAGTGGAAATGATTGAAAACCCACTGTGAGAAAATGACTTAACTCTGCTGTCGGCGGCTTTAGGGCAGGGCCACTGCGGGACTGGCTTCCTGTGGAACAGCTCTGGGCGCAGTCCATGTGTGCAGAATCTGAATGGAGAATTTCAGTGAAATGATGCTGAAAATTTCCCATCAGCTCCAGCTATCCATCTGAAGTTAAGCCGGCAGAGCTGCCCTGCGTAGAGGAGTCATTCATAATGAGGTTTCTGCTGAGATCCCTTCGCTGACAGTACAGAATGAAATGCTTCCCCTTTGAGGGTTTTGTGCCGATCACGCGTGGCTGGTGTCTTTAACTCAAGGGAAAATCGTAGCATTTATGATCATTAAGGTTTCTGATACCTTATGGGGCAAGAAATGAATGAAATTAGCTCGATTACTTATTTTGTAAGGACAAAGAAATAGAAGCTCAGAGAGGCTGAGTGACTTATTAATGTCACATAGCTAGCTGCTGTCGAAAGTACAGTGGTTAGGCCCTAGCCGCTGTTGCTCAGTGGGTAGAGCGTCGGCCTGAGGACCAAAGGGTCCTGGGTTCGATTCTGATCAAGGGCATGTACCTCGGTTGCAGGCTCCTCCTCAACCCGGGCCCTGGTCTGGGCGCGTGCAGGGGTCAAACAATCAATGTGTTTCTCTCACATCGATGTTTCTCTCTCTTTCCTTCTCTCTTCCACTCTCTCTCTAAAAATCAATGGAAAAATATCCTCGGGTGAGGATTAACAACAAAAGCATAGTGACTTTGGGTCTCAGTTCTACTGCACCTATCACAGAACATCCTATTAAATGATTAGAAATTAATTATTACTCATTTTTGAACTTGACATTTTCCTACCCAGTTCTCAAGTTAGAGCCTTACTCCATGTACCTGATGCATAGGGGAAATGACATTTTCCAGTGGGCCATTTCAGGGTAAAACTTTCCCGTGAAGTATTTCGGGCATTCCCAATACTCAGGATGAGAGAGCTTAGTTCTCCATACACTTCTGTGGAATTATAAGTTGCTACAGCCTTACTGGAGAGAGTTTTGGAAGTTTAACAGCCTTAAAAGGGGCATTTCTTTCCATCTCGCAGTTACATTCTAGGATGATACTTAAAGTGGAAAAAAACCCACAAACCTCAGAAATGTACACACACACACACAGAGTCACTGTAGCATTGCTCAACATTGAAAGCATACTGCCCAGCCTGTGTGGCTCAGTGGTTAAGCATCGACCTATGAACCAGTCAAGGCACATGCCCGGGTTGCTGGCTCGATCCCCAGTGTGGGGTGTGCAGGAGGCAGCCAATCCATCATTTTCTCTCATCACTGATGTTTCTATCGCCCTCTCCTTCTCCCTCTCCCTTCCTCTCTGTAATCAATAAAAATATATCTGAAAAAATAAAATCAGAAGCATACTTGATGTCTACCTATGGGATTGGTTCTGATACATACTTTGTAACTGTGTTTGCTGAGAGCGGTCACACTTTCCTAATTGGTACATACATCAGATGGATCAGCAGCAGAGCTAGACTAAATTTCAGCAAAAGCTAGTATATTGAGTCTCTGACAGTTGAGTTTTTATAGATAAGTCAGGCCAGGAAATACCTCAATTGCAGCAGGGGTTTAAGTTAGTTAGATCAAAGAGGCATTGATGGAGGTGGGTTTTTGTTTTTTGTTTTTGTAAAAATGTTTTTTATTGATTTTTAGAGGGACTGGAAAGGGGAAGGAGAGAGAGAGAAACATCAGGGATGAGAGAGAATCATGGATCGGCTGCCTCCTGCACGCCCCACACTGGGGATCGAGCCTGCAACCCGGGCCTGTGCCCTTGACGGGAATCAAATGCAGGCCCCTTCCATCCGCAGGCCGACGCTCTATCCACTGAGCCGGACCAGCCAGGGCTGCCTCTACTCTTGAAAGAAAAAGGGTGCTTAATGCATTGGAGCTCAGAGGCAGGCAGACTAAGGGCACACAGAAGTCAGAGTCAGGTGGGCTACACTCTCCTCATGCATTCCAAATGAAGAGGCCAGGC
Organism: Myotis nattereri; assembly: GCF_964212035.1. Classification (NCBI taxonomy): domain Eukaryota; kingdom Metazoa; phylum Chordata; class Mammalia; order Chiroptera; family Vespertilionidae; genus Myotis; species Myotis nattereri. Next base: position 12,363,646 of record NC_138097.1, on the reverse strand, counting down.
CGGGGTGAACCCTGAAGGACACCACCTTGAACCCCTCGCTCTCTTTATGGGGCAGGCCAAGAGTCCCCGCCTATTATCTTATTGTCCGTGCTCGCTCCGCAGGGCCGAGGACCAGCCTGGTTATGGATTAATACGGTGATCAATAGCAGAGCCCGCCCCCTCCCTCCCGGCAGGGGGGAAAATGAACTCCGAACGCAGTCACACTCTTATTGATCAAGGATATAGGTCTCACTTTCATTACCTCTGGCTGCTGATAGCCCGCAAATAATGGGATGAGTCCCTAATCTCTCTGATTCTCAGCGGGCCCTTCACCCCGCCTGTCCGCAGGCCGGCCTGGCGTGTTCTTCCATCTTGATGCGCACCCCGTGCAATCCGTGGGGCTCTACCTCCCCCTCTCCCGTCAGGCCTGGTCAATCAGAGCTAATAACATCACTGTTCGCCAGGGACCTCAGCTCCGGCGACTTCAGAATGCAGTCTCCACACATGGCGAGAAGGGGCAGTGTACAGCCGGCTACTTGGGGGGACAGAGCGAGGGGACTCTTCTCGACCACCCAACACTGAACCCGTCAAACTTCTTCAGGCTCTCGCCTGCTTCTACCCAAGTGGCCCCGATTTTACACATTGAATCGTTCAGGTCTCTTGGAGGGCGAATCTCGTCTTAGCTGCTTCTGATCCCAGGACTGGAACTGATACAGGCCTCAAGCTTTAATTATTTTTTAATTTTTATTCATTTCAGAGAGGAAGGGAGAGCGAGAGAGAGAGAGAAACAGCAATGATGAGAGAGAATCATCGATCGGCTGCCTCCTGCACGCCCCACACTGGGGATCGAGCCTTCAACCTGGGCCTGTGCCCTGATGGGGAATCAAACCGTGACCTCCTGGTTCATAGGTACATGTTCAACCACTGAGCCATGCCGGCTGGGCGAACCCAAGCTTTTGTACCACCGTGAATATTGGCTCTCTGTGTAGGCATGGGCTGTGGTCCCCTTACCTCAATGTCTTTTTTCTTCTTTTTAAAATATGTTTTTATTGATTTCAGAGAGGAAGGTAAAGGAATAGAGAGAGATAGAAACATCAATGTTGAGAGAGAATCATGGATCGGCTGCCTCCTGCACGCCTCACACTGGGGATCGAGCCTGCAACCTGAGAATGTGCCCTTGACTGGAATCGAACCCGGGACCCTTCAGTCTGCAGGCCAATGCTCTATCCACTGAGCCAAACTGGCCAGGGCACCCTCCATGTCTTAATGACCTTGGGCCTCTTCTGTTAAATAGCTGTAGAAAATACCTATAAAAGTGGAGGAATTTCAGACTTGATATTGTGTTGATTTTATAATTACATGTAGTGTGGTAGGACAGAAACCATATGGCTTTTGGGCCAGAAGCCCTACTTTCTGAGTTCCGGAAGCTCTCCATACTCAGATGAGGATGCTATAATTGGCAAAAAATAGATCACTTACGTTTAGAAAACTCTCATTGGCTCTAATTTCTGAGATGAAAGTGGACCTCAATGAGAGTTTTAGAAAAAGAATTCTATTCAGAAGTATAGGTACTTTTCCATGTGTTAATAACTTATGATGACTTGATTGCCTGTTTTTTTCTCCTTCCCTCCCTCCCTCCCTCCCTCCCTCCCTCCCTCCCTCCCTCCCTTCTTTCTTTTTTGATCTGCAACTTCTTTCTTTTCTTAAAATCAAAGTTAAAAAAGACAAACTTGCCCTGGCCAGTATGGCTCAGTTGGTTGGGCATCGGCCTGTGTACCTAAAGGTTGACGGTTCAATTCCTGGTCAGGCCACATGCCCGGGTTGCAGTCTTGATCCCCAGCAGGGGGCGTGCAGGAGGCAGACGATGGATGATTTCCTCTCCCTCTTCCCCTCTCTCTAAAAATCAATACAAATATTAAAAAAGGAAAAAACCCCTTCATCTTCTAATTACAGATGTCAGTCGTGTTAGCTAGACTTCTGGCTTCTAGGTCAGCGGTCGCCAACCTTTCAGACCTCACGGACCACCAGTGGTCCACGGGCCACCAGTTGGCGACCGCTGCTCTAGGTGGAGGTGGGCAAAGTGGGGGGACCTGGGGAGGAAAAGGGACTTGGCTTGGGGCGATGGTGCAGTGAGCTGATGATGTCTGATTGAGTTGGACACTAGGATCTGAATGCTTTGGAGAACCAATGTCACCCAGTGAATTCAATATAAAAAAATGGCATTGGCCCTACCTGGTCTGGCTCAATGGATAGAGCATCGGCCTGTGGACTGAAGGGTCCCAGGTTCGATTCCAGTCAAGGGCACATGCCCAGGTTGCAGGCTCGATCCCCAGTGGGGGGTGTGCAGGAGGCAGCCAATCCATGATTCTCTCTCATCATTGATGTTTCTCTCCCTCTCCCCCCCTCTCCCTTCCTCTCTGAAAGCAATAAAAATCTATTTTTTAAAAAATGGCATGGAACAGATCTAGGGAAGAGGCTACTGAAATTCATTATTTTCCTCCACCAAATTATTTGAGCAAAATGAGAGCAAGCAACAGTGGCTTTACCTGTCCCATAGAAGCTCAGGGAACGGTCCCCTATTGAATCAGTTGTGAGAAAAACTGTCATATTTTCCGCTGCCAATCTGATGACGACAAATGGGTAACGGCACAAAAGTTGAGACCCCGATGATCACGTGCAATGAAGCCAATGGAATGATCGGCTCGAATTCAGCCCCTGGGGTCTGGCTGGGGCTCCCCAGCTCCCGTCCAAACAATTTGTACACCTGTTAAAGACGGAATCAAATATGACAGCGGTACAAAGTCCGGGGATTAAAGCGATCCACACTGAGCTCTCAAAGCCCAGGTAATTGCAGGTCTCATTTCCTCCTTTTGTTCGGCAAAGCTGCATTTGAAATTTGACAAGGAAGTCCCCTTCTTGCTTTTTATACAAGGTTGTAGGTGGAATTTCACCCGATTCTCTCTTTTCTTTTTAAAAAAAAGATATATATTGATTGATTGATTTCAGAGAGGAAGGGATAAAGATAGAAACATCAGTGATAAGAGAGAAGCATGGACCGGCTGCCTCTTGCACGCCCCCTACTGGGGATCGAGCCCACAACCCGGGCACGTGCCCTGACCAGGGATCAAACCAACCATGACCTCCTGGTTCATAGGCCGACGCTCAACCACTGAGCCACACGGTTCAGGCCTCCCTTTCTTTTTCACTCTGTTTTGATTTCATGGAAGGAGATGACGGTAGACCAGCGATGGCGAACCTATGACACGCGTGTCAGAGGTGACACGCGAACTCATTTTTTTTGGTTGATTTTTCTTTGTTAAATGGCATTTAAATATATAAAATAAATATCAAAAATATAGGTCTTTGTTTTACTATGGTTGCAAAATCAAAAAATTTCTCTATGTGACACGGCACCAGAGTTAAGTTAGGGTTTTTCAAAATGCTGACACGCTGAGCTCAAAAGGTTCACCATCACTGCGGTAGGCCCATCAGTGGATGACTTTGTTTACCTGGTAGATTTTGGAACTACCTTTTTTTAAAAAAAATATATATATTTTATTGATTTTTTACAGAGAGGAAGGGAGAGGGATAGAGAGTTAGAAACATCCATGAGAGAGAAACATCGATCAGCTGCCTCCTGCACGCCCCCTACTGGGGATGTGCCTGCAACCAAGGTACATGCCCTTGACCGGAATCGAACCTGGGACCCTTCAGTCCCCAGGCTGATGCTCTATCCAGTGAGCCAAACCAGCCAGGGCTGGAACTACCTTTGATGACAAACTCTTTTACCTATTTTTTTTTTTCAAAATCCTGGGAGGATGAGAGGAAAGTGGGCATGGCTTAGGCTGGCCAGAACGCTCACTCTGTTTCTCGTAAAGATGGACAGAGAAGGCACTCATGTGTCCTTGCCCCCTCTGAGGCATGGCGCTCACTTAGCTCTGATTCGCTATACTTTTTTGTTGTTGTTGTTAATCCTCACCCGAGGATATTTTCCCATTGATTTTTAGAGAGAGGGAGAGAGAGAGCAGAACATCGATGTGAGAGAAACACATCCATCGGTTGCCTCCTGCACCTGCCCTGACCAGGTCCGGGCCGGGGAGGAGCCTGCCACTGTGGTGCCTGCCCTTGACCAGAATCGAACCCGGGACCCTTCAGTCCGAAGGCTGACGCTCTATCCACTGAGCCACACCGGCCAGGGCTGATTCGCTACACTTCTCAGCCGGCCAGCGTGCTACCGAATCCCTCTGATGCTGCCGTAATTGTGTGTGTGATCTCCCATCACGGATGTCATCAGCGGTTATCAAACGTAACAGAGATAAAACCGAGACATTATTGATTGGTTCTGCCGTGCAAACCTCCCAGGCTTCCCCTGCGAGGGGTCTCCTTCTGGGGGAAGCTGGCTGTGTCCTTCCCATCATGCTCCTGCCCTCGGACCCCCGGCGGCTTTGGAGCTTGCTTTGGAGGCACACATCAATCATATAATTAAGACGTCTTAAGGCAGCGACAGCGACCCCCCCATTGGGTGGGCCTGTTCTCTGGTCTGCCGCCCGATGTTAATTCCGCCCCCCGGCCTCCCTTTCATGTGGGTGGAATCACAGCCGCTCTCTGTTTAGGGTTCTCTGTGGCATATTTCCTGTTGATCCAGGTTTAACCAGGCAGACCCCTCCGTGGATTGAAATTCTCCTCCCTGATTCCTAAGATTAATGGGATGCTAACAAAGGAAGCCGGATTCTTTTTATTTTATTATTATTATTATTTTTTTTTTGGTTAATCCTCACCCGAAGATATGTTTCCATTGATTTTAGAGAGAGTGGAAGGGAGAGGGAGAGACACGTCGATTGGTTGCCTCCTGCACGAGCCCTGACCAGGGCCCCACCAGGGAGGAGCCTGCAACCCAGGTACGTGCCCTTGACCGGAATCGAACCCGGGACCCTTTGGTCCGAGGGCCGATGCTCTATCCACTGAACAACACTGGCCAGGGCAAGGAAGCCATTTTGTAGACAGCTAGGCCATGCCCTTCAGAAATGATGCCCAGGTGATGCCAAACGTTCGGATGGCAAAGGAAGAATTGGGACCATCTGCCAGATGTGCCAGGGGGCCAGATGTTTGGTATCATGTGGGTAAAGCAGCGGTTCTCAACCTGTGGGTCGCGACCCCTCTGGGGGTCGAACGACCCTTTCACAGGGGTCGCCTAGGACCATCGGAAAACACATATATAATTACATATTGTTTTTGTGATGAATCACTATGCTTTCATTATGTTCCATTTGCCACAATGAAATTGGTCACCACAACATGAGGAACTGTATGAAAGGGTCGTGGCATTAGGAAGGTTGAGAACCGCTGGGGTAAAGCGCCCAGATCACTGACCTTTAAGAAAGCAAATTCTCATCTGGGTGCTTTAAAGTCAGGCAAACACATACAATTTCCAATTCCCATTCCTCGTTTTTTGTTGTTGTTGTTTATTTGTTTGTTTTCCCTCCATAGTCTTTTTTTTTAAAAATATATTTTATTGATTTTTTACAGAGAGGAAGAGAGAGAGATAGAGAGTCAGAAACATCGATGAGAGAGAAACATCGACCAGCCGCCTCCTGCACATCCCCCACCGGGGATGTGCCCGCAACCCAGGTACATGCCCTTGACCGGAATCGAACCTGGGACCTTTCAGTCCGCAGGCCGACGCTCTATCCACTGAGCCAAACCGGTTTCGGCTTCCCTCCATAGTCTTATTAAATCCTGCAGTCTCTTGGCTTTTCTTGCCTTTCACCTTCCCAGTCATGCTACCTTTTAAAAAAATATATATTTTTATTGATTTCAGAGAGGAAGGGAGAGGGAGATAGATAGATAGATAGACAGACAGACAGACAGATAGATAGATAGATAGATAGAAACATCAATGATGAGAGAGAATCATGGATCGGCTGCCTCCTGCATACCTTACATTGGGGATTGAGACCGTAACCTGGGCATGTGCCCTGACTGGGAATTGAACCACTACCTCCTGGTTCATAGGTTGATGCTCAACCACTGAGCCATGCCAGCCTGGCCCAGTCATGTTACCTTAACATCTAATATAAAAAGAGGGATGGAGTCCAGGCAGGATAGTGAGGGAGGTGTCTCTTGGCAAACATCTGAGCCGAGTGGCCATTCTGGCTGCACTGCTAACTAGATGTTTTTCTATGGCACAAACCCTACCACTTTGGGTCCCCACCCGGTACATGCATTTCTTGGAATAAAAACGAGACCTCCCTGCAGGAAAAGACTTCGGTTTCTGTCTGAACAGGGCCGGCCCCCTGCTGAGCTTTAACCAAATCTCACTCTGAAAACACAAGCAACAGATTAATCACCTTTCCTGTCTTCATGCCTGGTGTTGAAAGCATATGGCTCTCGGCTTCAATAAGATCATAAACTATCTCCAGTCTAGGTTCTTGTTAGAGAATTATTTCATGAGATGTTGGCAATTCAGCATCTGCTAAAGGTTTGTTCAAACATCTTGTATTCATGTAGAATGGTGGATTTTTTTTTTTTATTTTTTTTTTTTTTACTAGCTGGGCCATTTAACCCAGCTTCCTGGGCCGGTGGCTCCCCTGTGAGCCCAGTCACTCACCAGGTCTGCAGGGAAACTGGGGACAAACTGTGTGTCCAGTTTTTTTCTAAAACAGAACTTGACGCCAGAAACGTTTTTTTTTTGTTTTTTTTTACAAAAACCTTATAAAAAGATCAGGAACTGCTTTCTGATTTGAGTTTAGTTTCTAGAAGTTTTGTTGCTGTAAAAAAAAAAAGGTGCTACACCTTTCTTTGAGCAGAAAAAGAAAACCATTTGCCCCATCAGAGCCTGTCCTCTTCGAGGTCAGCTCCCTAGCAACGGTCTCCAGGGAGAGTGTCTGCTTCCTTTGCTGTCTTTGGAAAAGTGGTCGTCAGCCCTCGCAGCATGTCAGCATTTCCTGAGCAGTTCAAAGCCTGGAAACTCTGACTTAATTGATTTTGGCTTTGAGCTTATTGGGTAAGACCTTCTGGAAGTTGGTGGAGTAGATAGACGCAATATACAAACTATATTAAATCTTATGTTCAGCATAAGACAGGATATACATGAATAGATACAGAACACCATTAAGCAAGTGAGGGAATTAGCAAGGGGGCCCTGGACGAGCCACTTAACCTGTCTGCCTTTGCTTCCTCATCATCATTGCCAAGGTCATGGCAATGGACTCACCTTGGTCGTGGTCTCCTGGCCTCTGGGTCCCCCCCAGCCTCGCTCAGTCCCTGGCCTCTCACCCTCCACTTGGCACCTCAGGTCATCTTTTCTGCCTGCTGTTTCCCCTCCTTCTTTCTCAAGACCCTCAAATGACTCCCCATTAGCTCCCGGGTCATTTGCAAATGATGACCTATTGGTTTCAAGGCCTTTAGTCAAGCAACCCCTTTCTATGTCACTTTCCATCTCTCACTGCCCTGCTCCTTGTAGCTGCCAGATTCCTCTCCACCAGGCAATTCTGGTTCCTTCTCTCTCTTTTCCTCTGAACACGGCTTGCTTCTGCCTAAGGGGAGAACTTTCTAGATAATGCATACCTGGCCTCAGCCAGCCTTCCCATCGTCCTAGAGCAAGCACGTCAAACTCAAAGGCTCACACGGGCCCAATAAACAAGAGTGTATGTGGCCGCAAAACAACAAAAGCTTCCATGTTCATAGAAACGTAGGTTTATTTCGGTCGAGACGTGCTGAATGCAAAGGGCTGAGATAAACGCGTCATCGTTAACATAAAATCATAGAACATTTAATAAAAATTAGTATTTTTCCTTGAACATTCACTTACCAGACACTAAGTAACTGCATAAATGAATAAACGTAACGCAAATAAACCTATTTTTCTGGTTCTCCGAAAGCAAAATATTTCCTGTTGCGCACACCAAACAAGTCAGTTCAAGGCTAATGACGTGGCCATCGGCTGCTAAAATATTCGCTGCTAGTGTTAGTGGAGAGAAATGGTGCGCCTGCGCTTAAGGTGCGTAAGGGAAATGAATGCAAGATGATTATAGTAATCAGTCATTAGCGAATGTTGTGGTTTTTTATTAATAATTACGTATAACAGGATATTGTAAAAATTAAGTAACAGAGTTTTTATTAAAATGTTTCTTACATACCGTTATATTGGCTAGGCCGCAAAAATATGCATTGTGGACCACGAGTTTGACATGCTTGCGCTGAACACTGCTTGCTTCATACAACCTAAGGGGAGAACTTTCTAGATAATGCACACCTGACCTCAGCCATCTAGAGTTAACCCTTCCTACAACCTCAGCGATCTACTACTGCCGTATAACTCTGTATCCAGGCGTTGCTAGTCTGAGATACATCAGAGAGTCACTGAGGGACCTACCTAACCCAAACATGCAGAACTGACCATACAGAGCAGCGGTTCTCAACCTGTGGGTCGCGACCCCTTTGGGGGTCGAACGACCCTTTCACAGGGGTTGCCTAAGACCATTGGAAAACACATCTATAATTACATGTTGTTTTTGTGATTAATCACTATGCTCTAATTATGTTCAATTTATAACCATGAAAATACATCCTGCATATCAGATATTTACATGACGACTCGTAACAGTAGCAAAATGACAGTGATGAAGTAGCAACAAAAATAATTTTATGGTTGGGGGTCACCACAACATGAGGAACTGTATGAAAGGGTCGCGGCATGAGGAAGGTTGAGAACCACTGATATAAAGGAAGGTAGCAAAAAACAGATGCATAATTCGAATTTTCTGCACACTGTCCAGGTCACTTCGTGGTCTGCCTCCCCCCCCATCCCTCCTCCCGGCCCCAATCATTAATCAATAAGCCAATTGCCCTTTCTCTCTTCTCACATATGTTTCTTAGTAAGTGTAGGAAATGGGTCTCTGTGCTCCATCTCCAGCATAGTCAACTTTTATTTATTTTTATTTTTATATTTTATTGAATTTTTACAGAGAGGAAGGGAGAGAGAAGAGAGTGAGAAACATCGATGAAATGGAAACATCGATCAGCTGCCTCCTGCACACTCCCTACTGGGGATGTGCCCGCAACCAAGGTACATGCCCCTGACCAGAATCGAACCCAGGACCCCTGAGTTCACAGGCCGAGGCTCTATCCGATGAGCCAAACCGGTTAGGGCAGCATAGTCAACTTTTAATGGAAATGGTTACCGAATCGCCCCAGGCAAAGAGAATGTAGGGAGGAAGGAAGAGGACAGAAGAACAAAAAACTGTGTATGTGAGCCAACATCCCACCCCCCACCTCCAGGCGTCTGCCTCAACTAGCCAGGGGGAGGTGGGGCAACTAGAAAAGGCCTCAGCCCATTTTTTCAAATGGCCCAATGGGAGACAGCAAGACCTAGGCCACGTATGAGGAAACAGGTGACCAAATAGTACTCAGCCAATGAGGAACTGGAGGGACTGAATACATAGGCTGTGATTGCTACTCTGATTGTGCCTGTATGACCAGACGGACACCCGCTCTCCAGAACGTATTAAAAGTCTCGTTTTTGCCATACTTCTATCTCTGAGTCCGTTATTTGAATTCAGACAGGTGAGCAGTTCTCACAGTAAGTCTTTAAAATGGAAATAGAACCCAATACCTTAGATCTGGGGCTAATATGATTAATTTCTCATTGCAACTATGTCCAGAAGGAATGCAAGAGGCATTTGACCATGAATCACCACATCTTCTGTTTTGAGTTTACTTTCTTTTTTAAGTTTATTTTTATTGATTTCAGAGAGGGAGGGAGAGGGAGAGAGAGAGAGAAACATCAATGATGAGAGAGAATCATGGACCGGCTGCCTCCTGCACACCCTACACTGGGGATGGAGCCTGCAACCCAGGCATGTGTCATGACAGGGAATGGAACTGTGACCTCCTGGTTCATAGGTTGACGCTCAACCACCAAACCACGCCAGCGGGGCTCAGTGAATTGCTTTTATTTTTGTCAGCAAACTGTGTCTTTTACCACAGTCAGAAAACTCCTGTTCTGGTGGGTCTGTATCAGAGTTCCCACAAATCAGGTTAATTGGTGATCAACAGAGCTTTTTCTGCCTTTAATGAGGCCTCCTCGCCCAAGGCAAGGCCTACCTCTTGATAAGGGACTTGCTTTTTCCTTCTTCTGAACTCTTTGATCACTTAAGGGAAAAAAAAAAAATACCAGTAGGAACAACCACCAGGAATGTCATTGTTTTTTAATTGCCTGATTACCAAACCTTGGAGATAAAAGATAGATGTGCTCAATTAATAACATTTACATAGATTAGCATCACTAACAAGCCTCATTAGGAGCTGCTGGGTTTTGTTGAGATGGTGTCCCCTGTCATTTGCTCTCTCCCGGTGGTGTGATCGAATGTACCTTTAGGATGACAAAACCTGGCCTTCTCATCTAGTTCTATTTATCACACAGCAAGGCATTTTATTTTATTTTTTAAAAAATATATTTTTATTGATTTCAGAGAGGAAGGAAGAGGGAGAGAGAAACATTAATGATGAGAGAGAACCATGAATCGGCTGCCTCCTGCACGCCCCCTACTGGGGATCGAGCCCGCAACCCGGGCATGTGCCCTGGACGGGAATCGAACCTGGGACCCTTCAGTCCGCAGGCTGACACTCAATCCACTGAGCCAAACCGGCCAAACCGGCTAGGTCAGCAAGGCATTTTAATATCCAGCCAGGTTTTTCATGAATTAAAAGTTAGTATTACCTGGTGCAGATTTAACGAAAGGTTTCAGAGGTTAACCAAGTCCAGAAACTGTTTTGAAACTGGGACTATATTTTATAGCAGTAAAGAGAGCAACAAAAGGAATAGTTATCTAATGGGCACTTACAAAACCCTTTGCAATGGATTGTCCCTACTGATATTCATAATCACCCCATGACAAGCATATCATTCCAGAAATAGATAGATAGATAGTTTGATAGATGGATGGATAGGAGGTATCCTGTATTTGGCACCTCACTCAGAAAGTTCAGAATTTACCAACTATATGTAAAACCACTTATTTTAAGCAGCTGTATTTGGTTCTGCCTTTTTTCCTTTTATATTTTATAGAGCTTAGACACCTTCCTGGATTCATCACAAGCAAGCATGTCTGTCTTCACATAGGTGAGCATCACAGAGCTCCTTTCATTTACTGATCGCCTCTCCTGTGCCTCACACTTTGTTTTATTTTTTTAAATATATTTTTATTGATTTCAGAGAGGAAGGGAGAGGAAGAGAGAGAGAGAAACATCAATGATGAGAGGGAATCATGGATTGGCTGCCTCCTGCACGCCCCCTACTGGGGACCGAGCTCACAACCCCGGGCAAGTGCCCTGATCAAAATCGAACCCGGGACCCGTCAGTCCATAGGCTGACTCTCTATCCACTGAGCCAAACCCGCTAGGGCTGTGCCTCACACTTTAAACATCTCGTGCCATTAACCCGCCAACAGCTCAGGGAAGGCAGGAATATAAGCGTCGCGGCTGTATACACAAGCGAAGGCTCAGAGTTTAGGTGAAGAGCCCATGATCACGCAGACTCACTCTGATTGTCAAGTCCACGTTCACTGCACAACCTTGTGCATCTAGAAAAAGAATTCACTAGTATGCTGAGCAGAAGCAAATGTTCAGGATAACCTACAACTAACCAATCAGGGGTCGTATTGTAGTTAAGAGGTTAAGGGTGTGGATGCTGTATGTTGACGCCCTGGGTTTCGATCTTGACTCTCACTAGCATTTGAACTTGGAAAAATTACTTAAGCTCTGTGCCCCTCAATTTTTCTTCTATAAACTTGGAGTTATAATAGAACAGAATTCCTATGAACAATGCCTAGCACACAGTAGATGCTCAATAAATGTTAGTTATTCATCTTCTGAGAAAAAAAGAATAAAATTCATGTTTTGTTCTGAAATCAATACATGCTCATTTTAGAACAGAAGAAAGAAGCAGAAAATAGACGGATCAGTTCCATGTAGTTTCACTATATAGATAATCTATAATAATAAAAGGGTAATATGCTAATTAGACCGGACGTCTTCCGTTCATCATTCCGGACGTCCTTCTTGATGAAGCTGGGGCCGGAGGGAAGCCAGCCCAGGTCTCAGGTGTCAGAGGGAAGCCGGTGAGGACAGCCAGGGGAAGGAAGGCCTACTCTTGCACGAATTTTCATGCATTGGGCCTCTAGTCACTATTAATAAGTATATTCCTATTTCTTATTTTGCTAAGTATTTAAAACATAATTGTGATTTCATGAGAATATGTAATTTATACAAATGAAAAAGTCACGTGTACTTTTTCCGATTACAAAAATAATACATAATTATTGTATGAAATTTTAAAAAATAAGTGAAAGAACCATAACTCTTTGCTTTTAATTATAAAAGCTATCCATGTTCATTATAGCAGATTAAAATATTTTATAAAAATGAACATAAAGCCATGGAGAATTCCATTCAACAGAATAATTATTTACATTTGATGTATGCTATTCTAGACATTTTATGAACTCTAGAGAAGAATATACCATATATAGGAATATTTATGCTTAAGCATCAATTGTACAGCAAAATCTGTGAGTTCCAACTCACGGGTGATGCGGAGAAGGGCAAAGTGGTAGAAATATTTGCCAAAGGTGGTTTATGGATCTTTTCCAATGGAAAAAAAACACACAGCTAATGAAATGGCTGTCCAATATGACATTTAACACTGCAGAAAATCATTACTCAAATTCCTTGGTAGTGAAATCAGACATGCAATCCTCCAGGTAACTCTATTTTGTGGCTGAGAGAAGAAATTTGTTTTTAATCTAACGATTCCCTTGACACATTTCCCCAAGCTGTTGAGCCAGTGTTAGATGGCCGGGGTATTTTTTTTTTTAAACATAGATTTTAAAGAACATGATAAGATGAATTCCATTTTTTAAATGCTAAAGTAATTGGAGTGTTTTTAAGGCAACAGCTGGCCATGTTCACTTCTGTATTCCCAGCACTGAGCTCAGGTCTGGCTCAATGTGTATTTACTGAAATGACTGATTCAAATAAGACATCATCTGTAAAGTGCTGGTGATCTCTTTATTGTCCTGTTTGGATGATAAAATTAAAATACAATGGTTGTAAAATTTCCAACGGTACAAACATATTCAACTCAGATGGTGAAAATAGCTATAAAAGTGAGTTACTGTGAACCTGTTTCGTTTCTTTCATTTTAGCTCCACTGCGTAACTAGAAGAGTAGACGCTCTAAGACAGCGGTTCTCAACCTGTGGGTCGCGACCCCTCTGGGGGTCGAACGACCCTTTCACAGGGGTCGCCTAAGACCACTGGAAAACACATCCATAATTACATACTGTTTCTGTGATTAATCACGATGCTTTCATTATGTTCCATTTGTAACAATGAAATTGGGGGTCACCACAACATGAGGAACTGTATTAAAGGGCCGCGGCATTAGGAAGGTTGAGAACCGCTGCTCTAAGAGTTCATGCCTTTGTTAGCTCTGCCTGAGCAGCGGCAGCCATGGCCACCCAAGTTCACCAGCAGGACTTCTCCAGGAAACCATGGCCTTTACATCCCACCTCAGGGTCTATGGGTCAGAGAATGGATCAATGCCAAAGCAATTGGGGAACCTCTGGTCAACCGCCTCCTGATCTCTCTTACTCTAGTTTTTTCTTAATGTATTTTTTTTTTATTGATTTCAGAGAGGAATGGAGAGGGAGAGAGAGAGAGAGAAACATCAATGATGAGAGAGAATCATTGATTGGCTGCCTCCTGCACACCCCCTACTGGGAATTGAACTTGCAACCCGGGCATGTGCCCTGACTGGGAATCGAACAGTGACCTCCTGGTTCACAGGTCGATGCTCAACCACTGAACCACGTGGGCCGGGCTCTCTTACCCTAATTTTTCACTTGTACAAATACTCTCTTTCTACTAAAGAAAAACACATTCTGTTTCAATCAATGTGCTTCTCTAGGAAGAACGCAGAATTAAAAAAAGGGACATAAAATCCAATTGACATAATCACTTTAGTGGATCTAGGATTTCATATTGGCGCAGTAAATCATTTTATTTTTCTGTTAGATGCAATAAGTAGTTTTTCTGATAGACGTTATCCCCAGGATTGCTATGTATTATGCAAACTTGGACAAATATGTACAACATGCCGACACTCGAAATTAGCTTGCCTCTCTAATTAGTTATTTAATAAAAACAGCCATCCTTAATCTCAGGCTAAAGTGTCAAAGGTGGATACAGGAAAACCTCCTTTTCTAATTACTATTTTATTGAATGATCAGTTGCAAAAAGAAAAAAAATAAGGAGGAACCATTTAAATTGTCTCATAAAAAAACATCTACCTAGAAAATAAAACCATACAATTTTCTAGAGCCTTAAGGGGCTAAATTTGCTTAAGGTCACCCACCTAAGATTAGAACCTAATTCTCCTGGCTCCCTGACAACTGCACTTTAAAAGAAAGAAGGAAAAAAATATATATATATACATACATACACACACACACACACACACACACACACACACACACACACTAGAGGCCAGGTGCACGGATTTGTGCACTGTGGGGTCCCTTGGCCTGGCCTGCATCCTCTCGCAATCCGGAACCCCTCAGGGGATGTTAGAGGGCCGGTTTCAGCCCAATCCCTGCAGGCCAGGCAGAGGAACCCCACGAGTGAATGAATCCGTGCACCAGGCCTCTAGTATGCATATAAGAACTTTGGTTAATTTCTTCCAACCCCCCCCACCACTTTTCTCTGAGATTCATAAGTCTGTTCCATGTTTCCATGTCTGTGCATTGAGCGTCTGCCCCATGGGGGTCATTGTGCGTCACAGCTACCGGCCAGTCGGCCAGTTGGCCGGTCAGCCAGTTCCTTAGGCTTTTATATATAGAGATATATTTCATTGATTTCAGAGAGGAAGGGAGAGGGAGAGATAGAAACATCAATGATGAGAGAGAATCATGGATACGCTGCCTCCTGCACGCCCCCTTCTGGGGACTGAGCCGGCAACCCAGGCTTGTGCCCTGACCAGGAACGGAACCGGTGACCTCTCGGTGCATGGGTTGATGCTCAACCACACCAGCCGGGCGACAATTGCACTTCTGACCCCACCATTGGACTGGCTGCACTGGGAACAGTTGATAACTACGCCTTGAACATTCCTGGACCCGCTGTGAGATTGGAGTTGCTCAAGGATTTAGGCCAGGGGTGGGCAAACTTTTTGACTTGAGGGCCACAGTGGGTTCTTAAACTGGACCGGAGGGCCGGAACAAAAGCATGGATGGAGTGTTTGTGTGAACGAATATAAATTCAAAGTAAACATCATTACCTAAAAGGGTACGGTTTTTTTTTTGTTTTTTTTTTAGTTTTATTCATTTCAAACGGGCCGGATCCGGCCCGCGGGCCGTAGTTTGCCCACGGCTGATTTAGGCAGACACAGGGAGCAAGCAGGAGGGAAGTATATTAGCGGGAACGGGGGATGGAGCCACAACTGGGGAAGGTTAGGACTCAGCCTTCACTGTCCTTGGGGTTGAATCTTATGCACCCAAACAGCAAGGGGCGCAGGCTGAGGGATGTAAGTGTTGTAGTCTGATTAGATGGAGTGCGTTGTCCTTCAGACCGATGAGTGCTGGCCCGTTGAGGCTGTGGGCTGTAGGCGGCTGTTGCTATCGTTGGCCTGCTGCCTCCCGTTGAGCCGAATAGGGTGACCGCAGGCTGTTCCACAAGGTGAGGCTGGGGCCATGTTCTCCTTCGGGACTTTCTAGTTCGCCTTAGCCAATGTCCTCGCTGGCCTGTCACCCACCACCAGGGTTTCTAATGTCGGCTGTGGTCCCCAAGCTAAGTATCTCCATAAAACCACTTGGGAGGAAGAGATGAAACTGGCCGGCAAGTTTAACGCTGTTAAAGAAGGGATTCCCTTCCTTATTTTCATTCCAATTTGTGTGTGTGTGTGTGTGTGTGTGTAGATGCCAAGAGTCCACAGACAGGACTACACTTCTCATCAGTAGTTTTACTAGATGAGCAATGTGACATACAGCTTTTTTTTTTTAAATTTTTTTTATTGGTTAAGTTATTACATATGTGTCCTTATCCCCATGTTACTCCCCATCCCCCCCACTCATGCCCTCACCCCCCTGTTGTCTGTGTCCATTGGTTAGGCCCGTGGTTGGCAAACCGCGGCTCGCGAGCCACATGCAGCTCTTTGGCCCCTTGAGTGTGGCTCTTCCACAAAATACCACACGTGGGCGCGCACGTGCAGTGCGATGGAAACTTCGTGGCCCATGCACAGAAGTCGGTACTTTGTGGAAGAGCCAGTATTTTGTGGAAGAGCCACACCCAAGGGGCATGGCGGCCCCCTGCTCTGCTGTCCTGGGGATCATAATGGCCCTCACATGAGTGATGGTTCTGGTACATTCCTCCACCCACTTACCTGATACGGAGATTCAGAGATGTCATCTGACTTAGAGGGTGAACATCTTGCCTCAGGTGTTGGCGTTTCAGGTACGTGAATGTCACTTGAGTATGAAATTCTTTAAAATCTTTCAATGCATCTGTTCTTTAGTTTTGGATGTTTGGGGGGAAAAAACATCACTAATTTGACAAGTTTTCTTAGCGACTTGGGACCCTTAAAAGCTGACTCTGAGTACGATGCAAATAAAAGAAAAATCACTCAGAATGTCGCAAAATGATCCCCCAACCAAAAACAAAGGTTTAATTTCATCCGGGAATTTCTAATGAATGTTTAAGTGGGGTTCAAATTCCCTAGTCATATCCCCACCCCCCCACCCCGCATCCTTCCTGCCATTTGGGGAAGTTGTTTAAGCCTGAGGGCACCTCTTAGCTCAATGCTAGCAGCCACATTGTATGCTGAACAGAACAGCAATTATAGCAGCAAAGAACCCTTTCATTCCCAGGATACTCACTCCAGCTCCCTTAGCAGGGCTCATCCACGTTTCTTTGTTTTATTGTGTTCCCGCAAAGTCTAAAACCAAAGTCCATTTACTCTTTTCCTGGGACAACCACCGAGGCGCTCCCTGCTTCTACCTGGCCCAGGTTGAGCCTGAAATTGCGTTTTCTAAGCAAACATTTCAGCAGAGCAGAGGGGCCCCGGGACCCTTCGGTCCGCAGGCCAACGCTCTAACCACTGAGCTGAACCGGCTAGGGCAGGTAGATAATACTTTTTTGGTGAAGAACTAGAGGCACACACATGGGGTGGGAACACAGCTGTTGTCTGAATAGACAGAGAGAGCAGGAGGAATTTCAATACACAAAAATAAAGAGGCTGTGATTGTGGGATTTTGTCTTAGCTTTGCGTTTTTTTCCCTTACATCTACTCCATTTGTTGACACTTACCCCGACGGTTACTCTAAAACCCATTTTTCACTTAAATCAATCTTATAGGTGGCATTTATATAGTGAGATGTCAACGCGTTCTTCAGGATATGTTGTTGCAAAATAGAAAACCAAGGGGGACAAAAGAGCATTAGCACACGGAGGGCTGTTTGCAGATTTAAGCTCTAGCCACTTCCTCCATATGTGGGTTTTTCTTTGAAGCCTTGACCCAAAATCAACCTGATTCAGAAAAGTGCGTTTAAAACCATCCTCTTGGAATTGATACAAAAACATCGGCTCACTTATGTTTGAAAAATAAAACAAATTAACACTTTAAGGCACTTGGAAGAAGAGGACTTACGAGCTGCCGGTTCTCCCTGGCCTTCTGGTCACCCAACTCTGCCGAGCACACAAAGCCTTACATTAACCTTGGTCTGCTCTTCGCTGAATGTGCTGAGAAACACCCAGATGTTAATGCAATTCAAAAACAGGGAATGCAGGAAGTTGAAGTATCAATTATTGATGTTCAGGGCCAGTTTGTTTGTATTACAGAAATGTAACTCAATTTAACATGCATTTCTTGAGCGCCTACGTGACCCTCACAGGGCCTCTGAGATTCCTGATGGTGGGGAGAATCTCCAATAGAATCAGATGCTTTCTGTGGAAAATCTGGAAAAATCTCACCAGGGAGACACGGCCTCATGCCCCCTCAACTAGAGGTAACATGATGAAATGATGGAAAGGCCAATACGGGCAGGAAAGGGAGAGGCCCAAACTGGGAGCAACTGGTGCAACTCGGTGGACGAGGGGAACGCAAGGCTAGATGGTTATGGAGGGAGGAGTAGGACTGGGTAAGAAAAGACAAAAATAAGGGCAGGTTAGGTAGTGAGATCAGGTGGGGTGAGGGGCCTGGCTTGTGGAAGAATCTGTGAGCTGAGTTGGCAATCCAAGAGGGTGGGAGGCAGGAGGCCCAGCACCTGGCAGGGCTCTGACACTTGCATCCTGCAAGACCAAGGTCAAACTGTGAGACCAAGGTCATCCTGTGAGACCAAGGTCATCCTGTAGGACCAGGTCATCCTGCAAGACCAGGGTCATCCTGCGAGACCAAGGTCATCCTGTAGGACCAGGTCATCCTGCAAGACCAAGGTCATCCTGTGAGACCAGTGCCATCCTGTAGGAACAGGTCATCCTGCAAGACCAAGGTCATCCTGTGAGACCAGTGCCATCCTGTAGGACCAGGTCATCCTGCAAGACCAAGGTCATCCTGTGAAACCAGGGTCATCCTGTCAGACCAGGTCATCCTGCAAGACCAAGGTCATCCTGCGAGACCAAGGTCATCCTGTAGGACCAGGGTCATCCTGCAGGACCAAGGTCATCCTGTGAGACCAGTGCCATCCTGTAGGACCAGGTCATCCTGCAAGACCAAGGTCATCCTGTGAGACCAGGGTCATCCTGTCAGACCAGGTCATCCTGCAAGACCAGGGTCATCCTGCGAGACCAGGGTCATCCTGTAGGACCAAGGTCATCCTGTGAGACCAGGGTCATCCTGTAGGACCAAGGTCATCCTGCAGGACCAAGGTCATCCTGCACCGACCAGGGTCATCCTGTGAGACCAGGTCACTGCGAGACCAGCAGCATTTGCAGGTTCTTCCAGCTCGAGAATTCAATGGGCCTGGGAGCTTAGTTCTCTAGAAAAGTCCCTCTGGCAGGGGAAATTCAAAATTTTTATTTTTTTAAAATGTACTTTTAGAGGAAGGAAGAGGGAGAGAGAGAGAGAGAGAAACATCAATGATGAGAGAGAATCATTGATTAGCTGCCTCCTGCATGTCCCCTACTGGGGATCGAGCCCACAACCCGGGCATGTGCCCTTGACCGGAATCAAACCTGGGACCCTCCAGTCCACAGGCCAACGCTCTATCCACTGAGCCACACCAGCTAGGGTGGAAGTGCAAATTTTCAATCTAACCAATTACAAAGAGAAAGGGTCCCCCAAAGCACGGGTTCCACGCAGGGGAAGCCTTGTGTGAAGCCCGGGCCTGTTTACCTAGAGGGTGACAGGTCCCCAGCATCGGCCCGGATGCCACGCACAAGCCCCGTGGCGTCCAGCCATCCTGGACGTCTGCTCTGGGGCAGCACTTGGGATGCGTGTCGCGTGCCGGAGATTCTCCGATGGTGATTATGGCCGATGACACGGGAGGGATGCCGTGTCCCTCATCATATCCCTGTCATCCCCATGAAAGGGAGACGCTCACAGTTGCCTCCTGAATAAAGATCAGATACAGCATCTCAGCCCGGCGCTCACACACCCACGTGTGAGGGGCCTCGGTGTGAGGGGGTCCCGCTTTCTCTCTACCCCAGCTTAACCCCCACCTGCTCTCTCTCTCTCTCTCTCTCTCTCTCTCTCTCCTGTTTTATTTTTGGTTAATCCTCACCCAAGGATATTTTTCCATTGGTTTAGTCATTTATTTATTTTTCTAGGGAGCGTGGGAGAGAGAGGAAGAGACAGAGAGAAACATTGATGTGAGAGAAACACATCGATTGGTTGCCTCCCCCACCTACCCTGACCAGGGCCAGGCCCGGGCTGAGGAGAAGCCTGCAACCAAGGTACGTGCCCTTGACTGGAATCGAACCCGGGACCCTTTGGTCCCCAGGCCGATTCTCTATCCACTGAGCCAAACCAGCTAGGGCTCTCTCCCTCTTTTTAAAATTATATTTTTATTGATTTCAGAGAGGAAGGGAGAGAGAGAGAGATAGAAACATCAATGATGAGAGAGTATAACTGATCAGCTGCCTCCTGCATGCCCCCCACTGGGGATTGAGCCCACAACCCGGGCATGACCCTGACCGGGAATTGAACCGTGACCTCCCGGTTCATAGGTTGACGCTCAACCACCGAACCACACCAGGCAGGCCTGTCATATATTAATTCTTTGTTTGATTGGCCGTCTCCCCCATCATCTCTATCCTCCATGAAGGCAGCATTTTATCTGGTTTATTTTGTTTCTCCTGCAGTATCCCCACCTTTCACAGCGTCTGGCACAGAACACGCAGCAATAAGTAACCGATCGATAAACAAACAAACGCGTCAAGGCATGAACGTCCAAGCCAGACCGTTTCAATCTTTTCTCAGCTGGAAATGAGCTCTTGAAATGAAATGAGCTTGCAGACAATGAAAGCCACGGCACGGGTTTCCAAACCCTACCACCCACAGCCCGGGAACAACAGCTCAGGTTCGGGCACACGCGGAACTGTTCGAGAACAGGACAAAACGGGCGCTCTCCGCTGGCTGCTTTCCCTGCCTGGAAACGACCCGTGGGCCTTGGAGATTCCTTCTTGGAGGAGAGGAGACTGTGTATCGGGAGGCACGCGTGGCTTCCGTTTTGCCATGGGACGCGTTCCACGGGGAGCCCACCTCCCGCGTGCCGCGCTGCTCGCGTAGGTCTGGTTTATAGCAAGTTGGCTGGAGGTGGGCAGATCTGGAGCCGATGTTGTGCCTATAAATGACATGGGGACTGTATGGGGCTGGGAGCCCGGCTAGGCCCAACCCCCCTGGGTGCTCTGGGAACCCTCATTTGGTGAGCCCTTGACCCCTGACCTGTCCAAAGTGGCAAGTGTGTATGTGGGTGTGTGATGGTAATTATTCGGAAGGGCTCAACACTCTTTCCTAATCTCTGCTACTTCTAGACAACCTGTTGGCTTTTATCCCAGAGCCTAATCCTGATGGTGAGGCTCATGGTCCCAAACTTCTCTTTTTTCTTTGTCTTAAAATATATGTTTATTGATTTCAGAGAGGAAGGGAGAGGGAGGGAGAGAGAAACGTCAATGATGAGAGAGAATCATGGATCGGCTGCCTCCTGCACACCCCACACTGGGGATCGAGCCCACAACCCGGGCATGTGCCCTGACAGGGAATCAAACCGTGACCTCCTGGTTCTTAGGTCGACGCTCAACCACTGAGCCATGCCTGCCAGGCAATAAAAATACACTTTAAAATTTAAAAAAATAATTCACTTTTTGTATTATGTCATGGCAATATCCGTAAACAAAATTTTAAAATTCCGAGAATCCTTAAAAATGTCAAGAGCAACAAATGAACTTTAAAGTCTTCCATCTGCAGGAGATATCAGGTGGAAACAGCGTGGCTGGAAGGGGCCAGACCTTGTCTGAACGTTATAATATATGAAGACGTAATTGCTGTCAACGAATTTAATGTGGCCCCGTTGAGTAAAATCGAATGATTGCTTAGGGTTTCCCAAAAGCCCCTAAAATTGCTTCTCTACCACATGTAACCACATGTGGTACAAATAAAATGTGAGTCCAAGGAATGAGGAAAGATAAACATATAATTAAAAACAGCCCGCTAGGTGCTCGGGCTCATTCATTTGCGCAGTTATAGACCCGCCATATATGGGCGTTGACTGTACCCCATAAAACACTTCAATGCAGGTTGGGCCCCAATTATTCGACCTCAACAATAAATCTGTTCCAGGAACAGGATAAAAATGATAACTGTTGATCATTGTGGAGAGTGGCAGAATGTGAATAGTTACACGTTCTTTTTAAAAAATATATATATTTTTATTGATTTCAGGAGAGGAAGGGAGAGAGAGAGAGAGACGCATCAATGATGAGAAAGAATCATGGATCAGCCGCCTCTTACACGCCCCCCTCTGGGGATCAAGCTTGCAACCTGGGCATGTGCCCTGACTGGGAATTGAACAGTGACCTCCTGGTTCATAGGTCGATGCTCAACCACTGAGCCACGCTGGCCGGGCACATATAATAGATTTGCCAATTCAGCAGAGAATATACACGTATCATACTGTATAGCAGGGGTCCTCAAACTACGGCCCGCGGGCCACATGCAAATACAAATATTGTATTTGTTCCCGTTTTGTTTTTTTACTTCAAAATAAAATATGTGCAGTGTGCATAGGAATTTGTTCATAGTTTTTTTTTAAACTATAGTCCGGCCCTCCAACAGTCTGAGGGACAGTGAACTGGCCCCCTGTTTAAAAAGTTTGAAGACCCCTGCTATATAATTTGGATTTTGTTATTTTTTTGTGGTGTGTCTGAGTCACAGTTTTAACTGATGTGCAGGAACGGGGCTGTAGAATTCTCTCTTCCCTGTGCTTTATAATCAGCAAAGGTGGTTATGAACAGGTGTCAGAACTGTTAATAACTTTTAAAGTTAACAGTCCCCACAGGCACCCCCTGGCCCTTGATTGTGTAAGGTCTGCTAATGTAACCAACGCCGGGAAGAGGTTTTAAATGCATTCACGCTTTCCATATGCCATTTTCCCATCAAAATATTTCCCCTTATTTGGCCCAGCGAGCTAATGCATTTAGGAGACCCGGCAGTGGCCTCATACCCTGACCCCTTTCTTCTCATCAGCGCACAGTCCCCCGGAAAAGTGGGAGGCAATTAGGTAAATTAGGTAAAAAGTAATCCTTGGGTTTGATGGTCTTTGCTGATTCAGTAACCGTGAAAGTGGTTCCCCAATTGGGTGATGTTTTAGGCAACACCGAAGGAGATAAATTGCTGGGATCCGTATCTGTATCTATGGCTAATGGTCCTGTGTGGGAATCATTTCAATCCTCGGGGTAGCACACATCCCTGGGACCTGCTGCGTAGCATCCTCATCTCCTGTGAACTCATGGGTGCTGGACTCTGCGTCCATCATCTTTACCCTGTCATCTCCATCACCTGATTGAGCCAGGAAAATAACAATGGAAAACGTGTCTAGAATTGGAATACGATCCGGTAGCAGATGTAACGGGAAATACAGGCCCTTCTCGTTTTCATTGACTTCGGGTCTGGTTTTCGTGCGAATCTGTGAAGTGTAGGTACCGGGATAGCTTTGTCTGCTAGAAGCAAAATGCCGATGCCATTGTGTGGAGGAAGGACAAGGGAGAAGTAGAGAAGCAGCTGGCGGTGGCAAGGAGGGAAAGAGAATGATGCTGACAAAGCCACTGTCCTGTGGTTTCCTCTCTACTGGACGCCAGGGGGATGGAAACATAAAGAAAACTAAGACCTAAATATGGGGATCAAAGCCTTGAGTATAAGGAAATAATCCAAGTAGGGCAGAGAACATTCAGGGTGAGACTGCGGCCTGGAGAAGAATAAAATTGGTGGGATGCGCCCGGCTCTCTTGGCTCAGTGGTTGAGTATCAACCTATGAACCAGGAGGTCACGGTTCGATTCCTGGTCAGGGCACTTGCCCCAGTTGTGGGCTAGATCCCCACTAGGGGGCGTGCAGGAGGCAGCCGATCCATGATTCTCTCTCATCATTGATGTTTCTATCTCTCCCTCCCTCTCCCTTCCTCTCTGAAATCCATACAAATATACTTAAAAAAAAATTGATGGGATGCTACACCAGATTTTTGGTTGTAAATGGGCACCTGGATGTCATATGACTGCACTGATGCATCCTGGGGGCACGGTTAAGGGACAGTGCGTCCTGGCCAGGCCTGGGGGCAAGCTGTCCAGAGCTCAGGGGAGGAGTATGTTATAGAGGAGCCTAGAAGCTGGGGTGCTGGGGCCTAGAAGCTTCAACTGAACTTGAACACAAAGAGAAACAGCCCTGGGCAGAGAAAACTCAGAATTCAGAAAGTGTTGGGCAAGGTATGGAGATTGCAAATATCTCTTTCCAATCTCAACATCATGAACGAAACTCGCAGGTGTTTATTGCATGTTTGGTGAGCAGGAGACCAAGGTAAACTTGAAAAAATAAAGCTCAGGGTTTTCGTTTGTATTATTCTTTTTGCTTAACGTTAGATTTTTTAAAAAAGTAAATTATTTTTTAATATCTATTTTGTTGATTTTAGAGAGAAGAAGGGAGAGGGATAGAGCGAAAGAAATATTGATGAGAGAGAAACATCAATCAGCTGCATCCTGCATGCCTCTTACTGGGGATCGAGTCTGAAACCGGGGCATGTGCCCTGACTGGGAATTGAACCATGACCTCCTGGTTCATAGGTCAACGCTCAACCACTGAGCCACACCGGCGGGGCAACATGTAAGTTATTTTTTAACATGATAACCTGTGCCAAACCAAGGAGGAGGAACTAGTATTTTATTACAAAGGTGAAAAGTCTTTCTCAGCCATTTCCACAGATAAAGATTTTGTTTTTTGTTAAGGAAACAAAATCGATAATGCCATAGGAAGAGTTGAACCAAGATGAGAGGCGGTATGTCCAGGGACGCTAGGAAAGCCAAAGACAATGGTAGAGGGAGGTTGGTTAAGCCTGGACTCCAGAGCAGACAAAGGAGTTTTCCAAGTACAGTTCCTGAGACAAAAAGTAGTTTTTTCTCAGGTAAGTTTAAGGACGAGAAGACCAAGAAAAGAACACCAAGTTTTTTATGAAAGACAGGTTGCCCTGAGACAAAAATGAAAGTCAGAACTACAGAGAAAATTCACCAAAATTTAATAAGACACGCAATTACATCATCATCTATCATTTTCTTTGATATCAACCCCTTTCACGGACATGATTTCCTTTGTACCTCGTGAAACGCCTGTGGCCAGTATGGTCTTTATTTTACAGATAAAGAAAAATGAAGCTCAGAGAGGTTAACAGAGTTGCCCAAAGCCACACAGCTGGGACCTGGAACTAAAGGCATTCTTTTTAAAAAATATATATATATTTTTATTGATTTCAGAGAGGAAAGGAGAGGGAGAGAGAGAAACATCAATGATGAGAGAGAATCATGGATCAGCTGCCTCCTGCATGCCCCACACTGGGGTTCGAGCCCACAACCTGGGCATGTGACCTCCTGGTTCTTAGGTCTATACTCAACCACTGAGCTACACCGGCAGGGCCGGGTCAACAAACTTTAAACTCACACTTCTGAGTCCTTCCTAGGACCAGGAGAAATAGAGAATCAATTTATTTTGTTGGCTTCCCGTTGCTACACACTGGGGTTCTAGCGGTGGAGGTGGGTCTGAGGACAGCCATCCGGTTGGAAGTCACTGGAAGCTGTGATTGTAGATTATACATGCTTTTTGTTAAACCTTTTTAGAGTGACTTGGGGAGGGGGGGGCGCGCAATGGGGACTCCTTTTTCCATTGACATGGTATCTACCTGCCAATTTGGTTCCAATTTTTTCTCCTTTCCATGCACGACTCCGGCTTTGTTGGAAGAAAGTAGTTACGCGTTGCATATTTTCAATGAAAAAGATTTACCTCTATTACACATGAATTTGTAGAAGCATCCACGACCCTGCGCTGTCTTCCGAGGCGGGGAAGCAAGCCCTTCGTCTTATCTAGTTAAGTCTTTAAATTTGGTATTTAGGTTAAATACAAAATGTGCTTCTCAGCATTATGCCGAGGCCACTGTTCATGATGAAAAAAAGCGCTAAACGCGGAGAAGTCATGCATGGAAAATCCATTATTAAAGGTGCACCCCCTTATCTACAATAGCAGTGACTTTAACACGATTTCCTTGCATTGTGGGGACACACTGCTTTCCTCGTCGCTAAAGCTCTGTCAATGTTCCCATTATACATCCCTATTCAGCATTTCCACCAGCTCATAATTCGATGCATCGCCGAGCTAAACTTTGCTTTATGGAAATCGCACTTAAATATATATATCCCAAAATTCACGCAAGAAGTAATTTTGATAGAAAACACAGGTTTATAATTAAAAATTGTAAATTTTCTATTGATTCATAAAGTATACAGTATAGGGTTATGGATGGAATAGCACACCGGGTAAATGGCCTCCACGGCTTTGCTGGCACATACGCAAAGCCGTGGTCTTCATTGGTCTTCATGGTCCCTGCTCCTGGGCCATCATTGGTACTTGGGAATGCTTATCAAATTGAAGGGATTGAAATCAAAGGGCAACAGATAATAGAATCTGATTCAATAAACCAAGTAAAATTAGGCTTTTATTTTGTTGTTGTTGTTGTTAATGCTCACGCAAAATTCAAATCTTGCATGAATTTTGGGACTACATAGATAGATAGATAGACAGATAGATAGATAGACTTCAGAGAGGGAGAGGGAGAGAGAAATAGAAAGATAACTGCCTTCTGCATGTCCCCCACTGGGGATCGTGCCGCAACCCAGGCATGTGCCCTTGACCAGAATCGAACCCGGGACCCTTCAGTCCACAGGCTGAAGCTCTGTCCACTGAGCCAAACCAGCTCGGGCACGCTCTTCAATTTTTAAAGGGCTTTATTCATTCCACAGATGATCGGTCCATTGTACGCAAAAACAATCCTTTGTTATTTTATAAATAGAGCTTTTATTCTAACACTGGAAAATGTCAAAATCCAGGGCAGTTTTCTTTAGAGGTGTGGCTTCTTTTTTCTTACTCAGAATAGGAAGGAAAAAAATGCAGGAGTCTGGGGATTTCTGCTGTAGCGGACACCCCCTCTGTCTTAGCCCCGCGTGGGCCAGGCATAGAAGGGCTCCACGCTCTTTGAATTTTCCTAGAAGGACCCAATCAGCCCACTGTGTGAGGGACGCTGCACATTTGAATCCAGAAGGAGAGAAAGAGTCAGTAACCAGCCCCAATTACAGCCTTGGGAGGGGGTGATTAAGATCAAAATTGGAGGGAGGTTTTTAATTTAGTTGCCCGGATGGAGCTGCCCCCGGTGGAGCCAAGCTCATCAGCTCATGCACACGCCCCGTCCCTTCACCCCGCACCGCCACTCAGAGCAATTACATCAGCAACGACGCCAAATGGATCGCGTGGCCCCATGCCCTCTGCCTGCAGGCCTACCGGAGTCTCCTTCCCATTTTATTTTATTTTTTAAAAAATATATTTTTATTCGTTTCAGAGAGGAAGGGAGAAGGAGATAGAAACATTAATGATGAGCAAGAATCAGTGACTGGCCGCCTCCTGCACGCCCCGCACTGGGGATCGAGCCCGCAACGCAGGCATGTGCCCTGATCGGGAATCGAACTGTGACCTCCTGGTTCCTAGGTTGATGCTCGACCACTGAGCCACCCCAGCCAGGCTCCTTCCCATGTTATACAAGCGACAAGGAGCAGATGAAAGTCAAGTTAAGCAAAGCAAGACACGCAACAGGAAGAAGTGGAAAGACTTCGAGAAATACGTTCCTGTTGCCAACATGAGTAACTGTAGCTGTGGGTTGTTAAGACGCGGGTTTCGCTTTCTCAATATGTGCTCTTCCTGCTACCGAATCACCTCCCAAGCTCTTTCTCGTGTATTTCACCTGCAATGAATCACCCTCCGCACTGTCAGATCAGCTGCATCAGGCCGGCACCAGTGTCTCCCTAAAGCCTTAGATCAGCGGTTCTCAACCTGTGGGTCGCGACCCCTTAGGGGGTCGAACGACCCTTTCACAGGGGTTGCCTAAGACCACCAGAAAACACATCTATAATTACATATGGTTTTTGTGATGAATCACTATGCTTTAATTATGTTCAGTTTGTAACCATGAAAATACATCCTGCATATCAGATATTTACATGAGGATTCATAACAGTAGCAATATGACAGTTATGCAGTAGCCACGAAAATAATTTTATGGTTGGGGGTCACCACAACATGAACTGTATGAAAGGGTCGCGGCATTAGGAAGGTTGAGAACCACTGCCCTAGGTGCTAATGCATATTATACTGATGATGTGCGTGGCCGAGATGAGGGATTACTTTGAAGATGTATGGGAGTGAGTGACTTCCGTTGGGCCCTGATGACGTACTGGTGCCATTAGGGAAGGGGACCCACTAGTAATCCTGCTAACGACTCCTTCTATGTCCGCTCTGCTTACGATGTGCCTGGCAGGGTGCTAGGTGCCTGATGGCATTATCGCTAACGCTGAAAACACCAGGGATGAGGGTTCCGTTCATCGCCAAGGCCATGAGTCCACACGTGGGTGAACATAATGCAAAATGATGCTCGTCTGTAAACAGATTTGAATGTTAGACGCTACTCCGGAGGTATGCTTATCGACAGCCCCACACAGCCATTATTTATGGAAATCAGGCCGATATAATTGCACTTCATATTGCCACAAACCCCGCATCAATATTTATCAATGAATGTTTAATCAACATATTGGTCTAAGCAGGTGTCCATAGGCAATAGGTAGGTACAGACATTGCAGAGTTTCAGAGCTGTTGCCAAAATGAATGCTTGTAGATTTCAAAGCCTGTTTTTCACTTGAAGAAAAACACGAAATGAGTGTTTGTCAAGTGACTCAGCCTATTTGAAAGAGAAATGTAAAGATAATAAGCCCATTTTTTTCACTTGGAGAAAATGTTGTTTTTCATTTGGAAAAGAAGGGCACCCTTTCTTATAGATTTCCTGATAATATAGTCTAGAATATGAATGTGGGCCCATCGTTAACGAACTGTTTGTTCACTGCCTCTTAATTAAATTAGAAATGATGAAATATTTTCAGGCTTCCCATTAAGGACATTACTGGTGAGGACAGTATATTCTTTTCAGATTAGAGCTGGACTTAATTCGCTGTTCTCAGTACATTGCTCTTGTCATCAAAATAATCAAAATCCTTCAGTCAGTACTCTGAAAATAGTCAACTTTGCTTTGGGTTTAATAGAACCCAAATCAGTCAACCAAATGAATCAGCAAAGTCTTCAGCTCCAGCAAGGATGTGTTTTCAATTCAAATTTTTACTTTGTAAACCTCTCTATTCACAAGGCCTCCACAGAAACGTACAAGGACAGCGAGGCCATTGGCCTTCAACTCACCATAATGCACAACAAGGTTTATTCCATCCGGCCTGCCTCACTTTGTTCATTTTCACACTTTAAAAGCTGAAGATTTTTAACTGTTCCTATTGCAGATATATATATATATACACACACACATATACATACATATATAATATTAAATAATATATATTATATAACTATATATAATATATAACTATATTATATAACTGTATATAACTTTATAAACATATGCATATATATACATACTAGTATATAGTATATACATACACACATATAAAACCACTGAGCATTTTAAAAAGCATGTTATGTTAGTAAATGTTTTTAAAAAACAACTCTATGATAACTCGATAATACCCTCTATTACCTCAGAAAGCTTCCTCTACATTTAAGTGCCTTTTGTTTTCTGGAAGACTATTTTTTACTCTAGAATTTTCTCATTCATTACTATGGAACCTATTCCTGATTATACAAACACAGAAGAGGCTACAATAAAGATGTTCTAATGTGGGAAAAAGTTAGGAAAATGATTTTAATTTAAAAAATTGTTTTTATTTAACGGGAAACTTGGCAAATAAATGAGACAATAATTTTTGGTTAAAATGGATTGTTACCTTCTGACCAGTCTAAACATGCTTCTGAGTCATAATTCACATCTCTGATAATTCTTGGAAATTAGAATTTAAATAGCCATTTAATGGTCTCAGTCTGCAGTGAAATACGCACATATAAGAAAATATTTAAAGTAAAACCAGCATGAATTACAATAAAACATTAGACTTCGACACCCTCTTCTTTAAGTTGCTACAAACAAAATACTGGTCAATTTTTTCTCCTGTTAACTGGTGCTGGTTATAGTTTGTCAAGATTTCAAAAGATTTGTAAGTAAATAGCAGTATAGCACCAACCACCCAAATTAGGACAAATAATTTGAAATTTTAATACAGTAGCCTCATTTAAATATTCAGTTAAATTTCTTTAAAGATTGAGCTTTAGAGCTGACAATATACTTTGTATCCAAATAATTTAAAAATAAGACTAAAAATATCTATTTATATTTTCCTTCAAATTATAATATATATATATATATACATATGCTGTTTGTGCCTTAAGCCTTTTAAAATGTGAAGTAGTTTATCTCAGTTTGCATTTGAGCAAATGGCATAAGTAATTTTCATCATGTAATATCAAAAAGCTTCATTTGTGAAAAAAATTTAATGGTAGTTGTTTAAGTTTCTTAATTTACAATGGAACGAGTATTATATAAGCCGGGTGAAATAGGTCAGACAGACAAGGACAAATACCAGATGATTTCACTTCAACGAGGAATCGCAGAAACAAAAAAAAGCAAGTAAACAGGACAGACACGGACTCAGAGATACAGAGAGCGCTTTGAGGGTTTCTGGGTGGGAGAGGAATTGGGGGGCTGGGTGAAAAGGTGAGGCGATTAAGAAGCACAAATTGGCCGTTGCAGAGTAGCCAAGGGCGTGGAAAGTATGGCACAGGGAACATGGTCAAGAACATTGTACTAACTACGGATGGTGTCAGATGGGTACCAGGTTTATGGGGGTGTTCACTTTGTAAGTCCTAATCTTGGGGTTGTACACCTGAAACTAATATAGTATGGGACGCCAACTGGAATTTAAAAATTTTTAAAAACATGTGCAAGTGGAAATAATGAATAACATTTCAATATAAACAAGATAGCCTTGATTTTAACAATTTGAACTGCAAGAAGAAATTGACCATCTTTTGTCTTTGTCCACTCTCATTGCCATGTGTCGGGTGCTTGTTCTTTAAATCAAATACTAATTTAAATTCTTACACACGAATGCTTATGTCCATTTATTTTTTAGAGAAATGTCCTTTTTTTAAGTGGCACACCAAAGTGAAACAGAATTCAGGATACTGTTTCCTGTTTTTACAAATCTAAGTTCATGTGAGTCACTTCTATAATTTTGCTGAAATTATTGAATCAAAGTAATGGATTGGACATTTAAGATTTCTTGGAAGAGTACTAAATGATAATAATTAGAGTTTAACGACATTGCTTAGTTATTTTAATACTTCCTTTCAGACTTTCTTTTTTCCTGTCAGCATTGTCGGTATTTTGACATTTAGAGAGGGTGAATTTTAGACATCTGATTATGTCTCCATTTAGCTGCGGACTATAATACAATAAAACTAAAACATAAGCTCATGCCGATTTTTACATGGACCATCACAATCAGAGACAATCTCAGTGGTAATATATGTTTTCCATTCTATTACAATCTGTGAAAAGGCCTCTTTCTTAATTCTAATTCTATGTAATAAAATTCAACTACAGTTTTTAGTTCAAGGGCAGTAAGAATGGGGAGGTAACTTGTAATATTTTAGAAATGTTTTGCTTCAATATATTGGATATATCATAGCAGTCGTTTTAAAAGGCAATACCAGGAATTACAGAGAAAGTAAAGATTCACAGGTTCGGCTGTATAATTTATGATTTTTTTAAGTCACTTAGAATTTTTAAATGTGTCCAGTACACAAAATTCTAATTAAATATTACTATTTCCGTTTCTGTAGTCCATAAGGAGTAACACAATCTGGCAAAGCAATTCAAGTTTATCTGGCTCCATTCTATTGGCCTGATTTTCATATTCTAGACCATGTATACAAACCACAGGCACCAGTGAAAAATGATTAAAAGATATTTCAAAGGTATTATTCTGTTAAAATTTGGAGTTGATACCATGGTTAAGAAATCACGCATTTGGGTCCCTTCTGGGGTAGGAAAAAAACTACAACACAACAACACACAGAAACCAGCCAAAACTTTGACATCTTAATCTTGGTTATTCTTTCAAAAATTAGTACTGTGGCAAAGAGTTTTGTTAGCGGAGGGAAAATTCGTAGCAGGAGGAAAAGTGAATTTTCTGTGTCTCATCGGTCTGTGTCAATATTGGCACAAGTAGACTATTTGCTTCTATTTGTTTTCATCCGTAGACGTGTTTCATGGACGTCTGCAAGATTCAATTCATTTTATTTGCTTTGTGTGTCCAAGGACTTACTTAAGTCTCCTCAGGTAAATGAAGAATACGGGTTTTTAAAACGAGGTAGCCAAGCATGGCATTTTTTTTTTCTTCCTTCAACATCTAGAATTTTTGGTATGTGGTCATTTACATCTAAACACTTTTGTCAAAGGCAGAATGTCCCAAGATAAAGATACATTTCTGCCATTGACTTTTCTCTGTTTCTTCATTTTAATCTCTCGGCATAGAGAAAAATCAGATCCCCCGCTTAAAATTTTATTTATGCCGATATTTACAAATCCTCAAAGCAAAAACGCTGCTACGTGTAAATATCTGGTCATTTTGCATAAAAGATTCCAACAGCTTCCAGTTTAAGCAACATGGCTAAATGCTCAGTTCATATCACAGGATACAGAACCTGAACATGTTTCATGGAAAGTTAACAACCCGTGCTGAAAAAAATAAAACAATTTTAATGATTTCTCTAGCAAGTCCATTTCTCAATTGATGACTTAAGCTCAGGCGGCTCACAGTGTAAATTTTCTCCACGAAGGTAATTAGTGTAATTAATTAATTATTCGATAATTGCAATGCAGGTTAACAAACTTCCCTATGAAAGTTTTAAAAAATGTCCTTCATTCAAACGGTGAACTCTTAAGCCTATAAAACTCTTCAAAGAACCCCAAGAAATCAAGCAACCTTTTATTTAGCTAAACCTACCCCCCACCTTTATTTTCATTCAGACTTAAATGCTCAGTCTGCTCACAGCTCAGAAAAAACCCAGAAAGCCTTAACGGATCACTGATTTTAACCAAAGAGGTAGGTGGGTATTCCTGGTAAGTGAATTCAAAACAATTTTTTTTTTGTTTTAGCATTAATAGTTTTTATCAAATGAAAATGAGCAGAGTTAAAGTTTGAAGAGCCTGCTGATTAACATATCTATTATTTTAAACCCGAGGACAAACATTCTGAAACAATATCTATTACGTTGGAACAAGGGTGCTTTTTTTTTTTTTTTTTCCCCTCCCGGCCCATTTTCTAATATTCTCACAGCGGCGTTCTTTTGAGCCACGTACAAAGCCAAGGATTCGGTTGAAAACGGCGGGAAGACATCCCATCAGTTTAAGGAAAATGATATTTAATCTCGCATCGGTTCAAGCTAATGGATGAGTTGGTTAAGCCTTTCATTTTGCAGGAGGTTGAGAGCTCCGTCTTGGGTGCTATGGCTTTGAAAGTGTATTTATGACTTAAAGAGAAAAAGACGCAGGTCTGAATTTAGAGGTAACATGTTTTAAAGATGCTGATACATTTTAGGTAAAATTATTATAATCAACAGCAAGAAGCTTTCTCAGTATTTGTTCGTGCCTTTGTTCCTTAAATATCTACATAATCTCTTTAGAAGACACATACTTTGTGAAATGTATGCTTTTTTTCTTCTCTCTCTGAATGATCCTGTGTGTCAAACATTGCTTTTAAATAATATTTTTCCTAGCCTTGGAAATGCATGCCAACTCAGAAACTGATGGTGAAATAAATTATGTATCTTGACAAAAAACAGTGAGGGGGTTAATTTCCATTTTTACCCAAAAGAGGAACTTGAACAGCATTAAATCAGGAATGAGAAAAATCACTCTAAATTACACCAGTGCCCCTTCCTTGCTCTCTTTTCTAAAAAAAGTACCCAAAAAAGCTTGAAGGCTGGAAACGCAAAACCAGTCATAAAACCGCCTCAGTCGCTTGTGCAATATTGATCTTGTAATTACCGCCTTGAGGACCAAAATGGACCTTTTAATGTGTGATTATGAGATGTTATCAAAAGTAAATGTTTGCAACAAGTGTCTCCCACGCTTACAAAGCATTTCCATGCTAACTGGGCAAGATTGATGGTAAGTGCCGAACTGTGAAAACACAACCTTCCCACCAAAAAAAAAAAAAAAAAAAAACACAGAAAAAATCTATAACTTTGGCTTTCTCTTTTTTAAATGGAGGTTTTTTTTGTTTTTTTTTTTAAATGGTATTATTGATTGCACTTGATGAAAAGAATTCCTCACATACTTCCCGTGCCCTTTCGGAGTGCACTGCCTTGCTACCTTGCGGCGTTTGCGTGCGCCAGTGTTTCTAGCGGCCCCTCTATCTTTGTGGCGCATCATTCAGATTTCTTGTCAAATCCAACCCAAGTCCTAATCACACACGCACATCTCAGACGGACGGACGACAGCCAGGGTTTCTTGTCCTAACCCTCTCAGTGGGGACAGGTAGGGGCACGAACAAGTGGCTGATGACCCCGTGCGGCCGTGGCTCTCCCGTCTGACACTTGTCAGATAGGAACAAGCTAAGTTGCTCTTATCAATTGCAGGTTCTCACGATCGCACCGGGGAAGCTAGAAAGATGGCTTTTTTTTTTTTTTGAAAGGATGACATCTGTAAGCTATTAGAAAGGGCTAAGAAAAAGACTTTTAAATGCTTACAGGCCAAAAAAAAAATGTAAGAAAAATCGTGTTGAAAATAAAACATCAAGTTCTTCTTTTTTTTTTTTTTTCTGTAGCTAATAGAGACTTAAGAGGCTGAAGTATTTTAGCATCTGAAGTGAGAGCACATCACACAACACAGCCAAATGCAGCCCCAACCCCGGCCAGGAGTAGGTCTGCACTATCCCTGTGAGCTAATTAAATATCAACAGTTGGAGTCTTAAGAAATATCCCGGATCAAACAGAATTTCTTTTTCGGTCATTTTGCTGCAATCCGATCTTATTCCCTAACCTCGTTACGGGAAGCGAGGACGGCAGCTAATTTTCTTCAGGTAGAAAACCATTTCTTCAGGGAAGCTCTCCTGTCTGTGCAAAAGGGAACATTGAATAGCCGGTCCTCCCTGCTAATTGACATGATTTCCTTTAAATAAAATCATTTACTCAGTGACAGCAAATGCCATCAACAGATGTGGACTTATTTGCGGAAGCAAGACAGCAGATTAAGTGATGGAAGTATCCATTCCAGCTATGGAAATAGATGCTATTTAGGGGGACGGTGGGCTCCGCAGATAATCATTCCTATAATTAGAAACCGGGAATGAGGCAACAGGAATTGCTTGGGCATAAAAACGCCTTTTGAAACGACGTGAAGTGAGGTGCTTACCAAAGTCTACCCAGTGCACGTGAAATTTGCCGTTTTCTTTCGAAGACCAGACTGAGCTAGATCTGGGAGACAGACCGAATTGGGTGCAAATAAAAATGCTGGTAAATGCTCTGCATTCTATGCCAACGGGTTATCTGAATGTCTTTAAGGCTGGATACATTTCCAAATTTAATTTCCCCAATTAATGTCTTCCATAGCAATTGTTGGTCAAATTGTTGCATATTACTGACTAGGACTCCTGTATAGAGAAGACATTTAGGCTTTCCTTATTGTGGCCAATTATGTGATTCTCCCTCTTGCCTTAAAAAATGTAGCATAGCCTAGC
Source organism: Myotis nattereri (assembly GCF_964212035.1). Taxonomy (NCBI): domain Eukaryota; kingdom Metazoa; phylum Chordata; class Mammalia; order Chiroptera; family Vespertilionidae; genus Myotis; species Myotis nattereri. The sequence continues at coordinate 12,328,183 of NC_138097.1, read as the reverse complement.
TGGTTTGGCTCAGTGGCTAGAGCAGTGATGGGAACCTATGACACGCATGTCAGAGGTGACACGTGAACTCATTTTTTTGGTAGATTTTTCTTTGTTAAATGGCATTTAAATATATAAAATAAATATCAAAAATATAAGTCTTTGTTTTACTATGGTTGCAAAGATCAAAAAGTTTCTATATGTGACACGGCACCAGAGTTAAGCGAGGGTTTTTCAAAATGCTGACACGCCGAGCTCAAAAGGTTCGCCATCCCTAGGCTAGAGTGTCGGCCTGCGGACTGAAGGGTCCCGGGTTCGATTCCGGTCAAGGGCACATGCCCGGGTTGCAGGCTCAATCTGCAGTGGGGGGTGTGCAGGAGGCAGCCGATCCATGATTCTCTCTCATCACTGATGTTTCTCTCTCTCCCTCCCTCTCCCTTCCTCTCTGACATCAATAAAAAAAATATATAGCATAGAAGAAAACAGCAGAATAGTGCTATGCTGAGAGAATGCAGAATAAATGATTATAAGACATGAGAATGGGAGCACCTCTGTGAACAAAGTCCATCGAAAGGAACACCACCACTCAACTGTGGTAAGACTTGCAAACTACCCAGAATGCCCTAACTGCACCAGAACCTCACCGCCAACCCCTGAACATTCACAACAGTTTTTGTTCACCCAGGATCCCAGCTCCACGTTAAACCGAGGCCAGGGAGGCAGGCTTGCTGCGCAGGCGCACGCAAACATTGGCCAAGCCGTGTGGCAAGGGAATCCACACAAAAGCACGCTCCTCTGTGGCTGATTCTCAGGCAGCTGTGTCTACATGGAAAAGAGCCATCAGAGAGAGAGAGAGAGAGAGAGAGAGAGAGAGAGAGAGAGAGAGAGAACGAACCCGGTCATGATGAACTCCCAGCAACTTCAGAAAGCAAAGCCCCTCACACAGCCATTGACATGGCTGTGATCTGGGGAGAACAGCGTTAAACCCAGCACGCATCCCACCTGCAACCCCGCAGCCTGCAACGCCCCAGGTCAGGGCCAGGGGGGCTCGGGGACACGCCTGCGGTCGGCCATTCTGAATAATCAGCCCCTTGGTTGTCTGTCCCTCTCTCCACCGCACAATGGGGTGTCACCGCCTAATGGTAGCTTGCAAGACGGAGAAACTCATCCAATTGTGTGTGTGTGTGTGCGCGAGTGCATGTGCGTGTGTGTGCATGTGTGTGCGTGTGCTCGCGTGCACATGGGCCACTATGGTGATTAAAAGCAGTGCCACTCTGCAGCCTACTGCAACCATTGAGGGCCCTTTCCTTACAGAAAGAGGAAAAAAAAGGCTCTGAGACAAGGAACTTTGCTAAAATGTGGATGTGTACGAGGTTGTTCTGCACCCTGGTGAGATACTGTAGTTTATGGCGCACGATTATTCATCATTTCGTAGCTTTTCATTGAACGTGAGCAGTGGTCCATTTGGACGGTACGTTGGGGTTTACGGCAAATGTGCAATAACATCCTATTTCTACAACAACGTCCTTTAAAAAAACCACGTTAAGATTTATCATTGTTAAGTCCATGTTTCCGCTCTGGGCCGAAAAGATTCTGGGGCCGAAATACAGAGAAACAAGAGGTTTGGTCCCTTCGGCAGTTTTATAATTTGGCATCGCCACAGTCGACTGGCTCATGATGGCGAGTTTGCCCAAAGTCCAGAGAAGCAAAAACTCCCAGGGGGCGTGGTCCCCATCAGGGCATCCACCTGGTACGCGAGAAGGTTTTGCAAAAAAAAAAAAAAAAAAAAAAAAGACCTTAAAATGCCGGTAAAAATGAATACATGCATCTCAGTAAGCTAAAAAGTTGAAGTTTGTGATGACTCTTTGCAGACACATCTCTATAGAAAGAAAACATTATTTTCAAACCCCGTGGGCACCCTGTATCTGGTCCTTATCCTATTTCTAGCTCCTAGTAACTCCTCGGAATACGGGCCACATCATCTAACCAAAATAAGTGGCTCACAGCGCTTCCACCTCCGGGAAAAATACCACCACGTTCGAATGAAAACATAAAAGCCATAGTCCGCATTGAGAACAGATAAGAGACACGTATTAGATCACGTCGATTTCTCATCAACCCCCCCACCCCCCAACCTTTTCCTTATAATCCATCTGACCACGGCGCCTTCTTTCAGATCATGGCTTTGTGTCCCAGGCCCACGGAACTCGAGCGACTCAGAATCAAACTGTTCACTTTTCAGACCCACATGAAAGGCACCGGATGGGGAAAAGTGCGTCGCGGTGTGACCACTCGCGTCGGAAAGGTTTTATCTCTTTACTGTATTTGATCAAAGGCCTTGGGTTGAGTTAAGCAGCGGATCCGGGAGAATAATTAGTCGCTGTGGAGTCTCTCACCCACCCCCACCCCCACCCCACCCTCCTTTTTATATGAAAGCTTAAATAAGGGAAAATGGGATGTCAGTCAGAAACTGGCTCACACCAATCACAGTCATTATGATCTATTAGAATGAAACCATCACCATTAGAATCTCTGCTGTTCTCCTACCTTGGGGTGGGCTGTTTTCCTCTGTTTCGTGAAAGCGGTAATTTTTACAGAAGCTCTTGGTGTGTTTTCATCATTGTCTAAAGCAGCCTAAAGGGGGAAAAAAATGGAAAAAAAATAGCAAAAATAGCTCCTGGCTATAGAAATATACATTCATGCGTTAGTGACTCAGAGCAGGCAACTGGGGTGCTACGTGTGTCTGGGTGTCTGTCTGGAGGCCTGGCCAGCATTTTTGCTCATCTCGCCCGGCAGCTGGATCCTGACCTTCAAGTTCTTTTTTTTTTTTTAAGAAAAAGAATTCTTTTCAGATGCCAAGTTTCCTCCCCTTTCTTCCCCTCCCACTGACACCATCCTATTCAGACCGAGAGATAACTTTATTCATCTGCACATCATTGTATCCAATTCAATAGGCAAACTGCTCGGCCAGGCCTCAGAGTGGCTGGACAGTTACGTCTTCATTCCCCTCCCCGGCCCTCCGTGCAATGAGATTTTCACCACCAACCCCTCAGGCATGAAATGAACACACTTGCAAAAAAAAAAAACCAAACCCCTCATTCCCAGCAAGTGTTTTATGACTCCGCTGGGTCCCCGTAGCTATAATTCCTGGCAAACTTTTTCACGGGATGGGCTGCAGCTTAGCATCCTCTCCATGTAACACATGTTGGAGGATCCATGTATTCATTCGGTGTCATAAACCACTGAGGGGACGTTTCCATGAAAAGAGGTGCTGGCATCTCACGTGTGCGCTTTGGTGCCGAACTCAGGGCACCGACCCTTATAAAGCGACCCCTCACACAGACGATACAAAGAGCCAGAGGTAGGATGCTCGTCTCCCAGCCACCACAACAAATATCCCATCCCCAGAAAACAAAATATTACGTGTGTCTCGGGATGGATTGCGGGAGAGAGAGGGATTAAAGAGAGAGGAATGAAAGCCACACACACACACACACACACATACATCCAGGCTCGATAACACTTTGATTTATTTCACTTTGGGGAGTTTGGAGTTTTCAAGAGAAAAGAAGCAAGAACTTGCTCAGTGCCAGGAACATCAAATACGTGTTTGATGTTGGCCACTCTCACTACAAAACCAGTCTAGCGTCTTCAGTCAGAACACCAGGTGTCGGATGAGCGTGTGGGGTGGGATCTGGCTAAAATGACATGCCTTCCCCATGAGGCTGCGATAAGGCAAAATAGTTAGTTCTTTTCTTACAACCTGGGGTGGCTTTTTTGAGAATCCCAGAAGGAGCCCTTCCCCAAACCGAAGAGCCTTTGGAATTGCGATGTTGGAAAAACAACAACAACAAAAATCTTGGTCGAAATATCTCAGAACTGGACCACGCATCCTTGTCCATCCTGGGACCCCTCCCCTCACCCCCCAAACACTCCCCCACCCCACCCCCCGCCCCCATCAGAATGCAAAGCCTGAACTGTTGAATGATTAAAATTAAACAGAGCATCGCCAAGTCCTGAAAGGGATATAAAACTTTCCAGCTCCTGCAGGTGGAAAAAAGGAGAGAGATCTTTTGAAAAAAAAAAAACAACAAAAAACAAAAAAACCCCCCAAAACCAGACTTACATCCCTGAGGAGGCATTTGCTACTCTAGCTCCTGTCTGCGTGTGGAGCGGCTGTGGCAGACCCTGGGAGGATTTGGGAGTTTCAAAAGCGAGAAGTTTATACATTAGGGCTTCGGGTTGCAAAACACTGTTGATATTCAAATGTTTATTGTGCAAAATCTGGGATAAGCCGCCGACGAGGGCCCTCCTTTAAGTGCCTACAACTCTTGCTAATTCCCCTCAGCATTGAGGCGCGCACAAAGGCCTTAATCCAACTCCACTTTTTTTTTTTTTTTTCCAGAAAGCTCATGCCATTTTCTCGCACGTAAACTAACAACACCGGCCCGGCCCGCTGCAGAGGGGGTCAGGGGAAAAGCACTCCGTGTTTATACTTGGCCGGCACTTTGTGCTTCTCGGGCAGGCGAGGAACTTGGAGGGGGTCCCCAGCCTTCGTGGTTTCTGCGGGGGTGGGGAACGCTTCAGACTTTGGGGAGCGGGGAGTGAGGTTTAAGGAGGAATAAGGCACTGGGGTGTTGGGTGTTCCCTGGGAAAAGAAATTGATGGCTGGAGACTTATTCTTGTCGTTCTGATTTAGGTGGGAGAAAGCAGGCTTGTTTGGTTTAGGTAAGGATGCACATTTTGTTTGTTTGTGGTAATCCTCACCCGTGGATATTTTCCCATTGATTTTTAGGGAGGGAGTGGAAGAGAGAGGGAAAGATAGACAGAAACATCGATGTGAGAGAAACACATCGATTGGTTGCCTCCTGCATGAGCCCCAACCAGGGCCCCGGCCAGAGAGGAGCCTGCAACCGAGGTCCGTGCCCTTGACTGGAATCGAACCCGGGACCCTTTGTTCCACAGGCCGATGCTCTATCCACTGAGCCAAACCAGCTAGGGCGATGAGAAGACATTCTGGTGGATACATTTGAAGTTCCTGTGCTTGGAATGGAGACAGCTGATCTGTATGTCTTTGCTTGAGATTACTCTGTGTCCAGTAGCTTCTACCACAGAAAACAAGGTATATTCGCCCTGGCCAAATAGCTCAGTTGGTTCGAGCATCGTCCCAATACACCAAGACGGTGGGTTCAATGCCAGGTCAGGGGACAAATGGAATCAAGCAATCTATATACTACATATAAAAGGCTAATATGCAAAGTGTCCCCTCGGGAGTTCGAGTGGGAGTTTGATCGCTCACTATGACATGCGCTGACCACCAGGAAGCAGTGCAGAACGAAGGAAGGCCCCGACCGGCCCTGATCGCTGGCCAGGCCTAGGGATCCTACCCGTTCACGAATTTCGTGCACCGGGCCTCTAGTGAATACGTAAATAAGTGGAACAAATCTCTCTCTCTCAAATCAATAAATAAAATAAAATAAAACAAAACAAGATACTTTCAATACAAGATAATGCACCTTAAAGATAGTAATCTTTGCAGCAAGAGACTATTGTTACACAGCATAAGATTAACTTATAGAAACTTTGGTAACTTTTCTAACGAATCATGCCACACATTTGAAATGGTGTCTGTCTTTAACTAGATTGCAGTATCTGAAGTCAGCTGAGGGGGCACCCCAAGCTAAACCCCAAATGGTTAAAAAAAAAGACATTTTCTATCATGACTTTGAATACGAAGAAGATAACCAAGTCAATGGTCTTTCAGAACCTAAATCAATTCCATTTAAAACAAGTTAAATTTATTAGGGTGACATTGGTTAATAAAATGGTATAGGTTTCAGATATACAACTCTACAATACTTCACCTGCATATTGTATACTAGAGGCCCGAAATTCATGCACGGGTAGGGTCCCTAGGACTGGCCCGTGATCAGGGCTGATTTGTGAGGCAACTGGCGGGGTGATCGGGGGAACCCTGCTGGCACCCACCTTGGCTGGCCTGAGGCCTGCGGGCTGGGGGCAGCTCCTGCATTGAGCGTCTGCCCCATGGTGGTCAGTGCGCATCATAGCGACCTATTGTTGTGCTGTTTGGTCGATTTGCATATTAGGCTTTTATTATATAGGATTGTATATTTTAAGGCCTGGTACAAATCCTCTGATTTCTGCAATTGCATATTTGTCTAAGCATAAGAACTATGGTATATAATCACTTTTAAGATTTCAGAATGGCCCTAGCTGGTTTGGCTCAGTGGATAGAGCATCAGCCTGCGGACTGAAGGGTCCCGGGTTCGATTCCGATCAAGGGCACATGCCCGAGTTGCAGACTTGATCCCTGGTAGGGGGTGTGCAGGAGGCAGCCGATCAATGATTCTCTCTCATCATTGATGTTTGTCTCTCTCTCTCTCCCTCTCCCTTCCTCTCTGAAGCCAATAAAAAATATATTAAATAAGAAAGATTTCAGGATGGTCTTTATCTTTGAAATCCTTTTCAGCGAGGAGAAAAAATTCTGCACAAAACAGCCAAGCGGGGAACAATCGGGACATCACGACGCAAAGCGAGCCCCGCTGAATCCAGGCCGCCGTGGCTAATGGTTCGCTGTTACATTATCGAAATTAAATCACTTATGTCATTAGCGTGGTTTGCATCCTCGCCGGCCTTCTGGGTAGACAGGCCAAGGGCCTGAATGAACATGGAAATGGGTTTCTCCTGCTGCCGCCTAAGGTCACTCCTGGAGGGGACTCAGTGTGGCCGCGGGTGGGCCCGGTCTCCCCGCCAGGGAGGGGAGGCAGGGCCACAATTTCTCCTAAAAATGGCGATGGTGCGACTCAACCCCAGAAAATATTCAGCATAATTAAAAGCTCCTGGCTTTACAGCAACAGGCAACATGCAGTCTGATGGTGAGCACTTCAGGCACCAGCAAGCAACGGCCAGCCCCGGTGAATCTGGCCTTTAGTGGCCTATCGCTGGGTAATTAACAAGGGTATGTATTTTTAAAAAAATATTTTTATTAATTTCAGAGAGGAAGGAAAAGCAAGCAAGAGAGATAGAAACATCCATGATGAGAGAGAATCATGGATCGGCTGCCTCCTGCACGCCCCCTACTGGGGATCCAGCCTGCAACCCGGCCATGTGCCCTTGACTGGAATCGAACCCGGGACCCTTCAGTCTGTAGGCCGATGCTCTATCCACTGAGCCAAACCGGCCAGGGTAGGGTATGTATTTTTTTAAGGTTTTCATTAGTTGGGCCAAAGATCTGAATGAAGATCTTCCCTTTCTTCAGGGAAGAAAAGAAAGAAAGAAAAGAGGAAGTAAGGAAAGAAGGAAGGAAGGAAGGAAAGAAAAATGCATTTGAAGATAAGATTAGAGTCCAGCACTTTATTCCCTAAAATCTACCAGAGAGAACGAGGGGGGGAGGGGATGGTGGTTGTGAGTTTCATGTTTTATTTTACTTATTTTTTTTTTAGTTACTTTATTTAAAGGTGGGGATACTGCAGTAGGAGGTGTGCAGGAGGCAGCCAATCAATGATTCTCTCATCATTGAGTTTTTTCTCTCTCTCATCATTGATGTTTCTCTCTCTCTCTCCCTCTCCCGTCCTCTCTGAAATTAATAAAAATGTATTTCTTTTTTTTTTTAAAAAAAGGTCATGGTTTGGTTCCCAGTCAGGGCACATGCCCAGGTTGCAGGCTCGATTCCCAGTGGGGGTCGTGCAGGAGGCTGCCAGTTAATGTTCCTATCCCTCTCCCTTCCTTTCTCTCTAAAATCAATAAAAACATATTATTATTATTATTATTATTATTATTATTATTATTATTTAAAAGAGTGATTTGCCTAATTTCTGCTGGTGGAAAGGCAAGAATCCATCCACCCTGGCTCTGAGGTGGCCCCCCAAGGTAACCCTCAGACCCCAGGGACACACCCCCTCTTTCTAATTGCAACCCACCCCTTCTACCCGCAGGTGGATCACCCCGCACAGGGCCATTGAAACCCTCCTCTCCACGCTCTCTCCCACCTTCTAAACTCAAAAGGGACGCACAAAGGCCTCTTCTCCCCGAAGCCCTTGTAAGGGGCTCATTAGGCACCCGCCCAGGCTTGTCATCAAATACTTGGGAAGCGGCCGGCCCGTAAGTAGCTGCCTGTTTGCAACAGATACTATCAAATTGGAGAAACATGTGAAAGCACATGCAAACACAGTAACACGAGATGGGCGCTAATGATACGGGCCCAGCACACGGGGAAATAATTAGTCACCCCGGGCTCGGGGCTGGAGGTGGGGCACGAGGCCAATTCCGGGGGAGGCCACGGCGGCGGCGTCTGTCTTGGGTGTTCTGTGTACGGGGTGAACGCGCGCGTGGAATTCCCTGCGGGAGGAAACAGAAATGATGCTCCCTCGTTAGGGTCGGCACTCGAGTATTTACTCAACATTGCTCTTAAGGCCCCCTTAAAGCGATGCGGTGAGCTATTTTGATCACAGCAGGTATGGATCTATGTTGTGTAAACTAGCCTGATTCCGGATAAAAATGATTTATGTCGCCCGAGCCGGTGTGGCTCAGTGGATAGAGTGTCAGACGGCGGACTGCAGGGTCTCGGGTTCGATTCCGGTCGAGGGCACGGACCTCGGTTGCAGGCTGGATCCCCGGCCGGGCCAGAGCATGTGTGGGAGGCAACCAATCGATGGGTCTCTCTCACATCGATGTTTCTCTCTCGCTGTCTCTCCCCCTCCCTTCCACTCTTTTTTTTTTTTTAATATATTTTATTGATTTTTTTACAGAGAGGAAGGGAGAGGGATAGAGAGTGAGAAACAACAATGAGAGAGAAACATCGATCAGCTGCCTCCTGCACACTCCCTACTGGGGATGTGCCCGAAACCAAGGTACACGCCCTTGACCAGAATCGAACCCGGGACCCTTGAGTCCGCAGGCCGAAGCTCTATCCACTGAGCCAAACCGGTTAGGGCCCTTCCACTCTTTTAAAAAAATCAATGGAAAAATATCCTCCAGGGGAGGATCAACAACAAAAAATTATTTACTTAGAATATGATGTTAATGCTAAAAATCAGTTTCTTCATTTACAATGAATAGAGTATTGTTATCTATGCCGGACGTTAACATGAGTGATTTGCAAACAACTGATTGCTGATCACCTGGTAGGAAATCACAATGGGAGGGAGTGATATTTTGAGGGAGAATTTCTCAATGGGGGAAATTTTGGGTTTCCATTATTATCTGTGTAATAATCCTATGTAAAGTCCCCTTCTATTCATTTCAATGAGTTTTGCTCAAGAAAAACTCTGTCTGCTTCAGAAAACTATATGTCCAACGTTTCTGGGGAAATATTTTTCTTATTTTTAAATTTTTTATGGATCTCAGAGAGGAAGGGAGAGGGAGAGAGAGAGAGAGAGAGATACACCAAAGATGAGAGAGAATCATGGATCGGCTGCCTCCTACATGTCCCCACCCTGGGGATCGAGCCCACAACCCGGGCATGTGCCCTGACTGGGAATCAAACCTTGACCTCCTGGTTCATAGGTCGATGCTCAACCACTGAGCCACACTGGCCGGGCTGAAATATTTTTATGTCTAAAACTTTAAAAGATCAGAAGATATTCTGTACCTCATCACAGAAGAACCATCAGTGTGATTTTTGATATCGTAAATGCTTGGTAAGCATAGTTCATATAGGACCTTACTTATTTTGTCAGTATGGCAATTAGCTACACAAATTGTACCCTTTCTCACCTTTGCTTCCCCCTCTACTACCAGGATCAGCCATTAAAAACGACGCTTCCATAAATTTAAACTTAGCTTCTTCGCCTTGATGTAGGCTCCCTGGGATCCAAGATTGGGAGGAGGTGACCTTGAAACCAGAGATGCCTGACCCTGAGCGAGCACCCTGGATTTTTCTAGGCATCTCCCCGTCACGTGTAACCACGGACGCATCCCTGCGTGTCCTTCGTGTCCTCATCTGCCAACTGCGAGGGCTGGGGAAATTGTTCCTACCTTGACCCCCAGCCCCCCAATTCTATTTTTATGATGTGATCAGGGTAGAGGGCACAGACACGTGACCTGCCGTGGACACCCGGGTTGAGCAAACTTTCTTAATTAGCTCATCACGTTGGCGGAGAGGATGACTTAGTGAAAAAATCACTGCAAACAATTTTTTTAAAAAAATAGGGCTCTTTGTGCGGCGTGATGCTGAATGACGGACAGATTCCTCCTTTGGAAAATGGATATAAAATAGTACCTTTTTAACTGGACAGAGTATATTCACATCGGAAGATCTTCCGGACACAACTGGGCCCCTACTTCCACCATGTGTGCATCCTCTGTCACAGTAAATTATCTTGTGGTCCTTTCTCCTATGATTCCTATCACTCTTCAATTGCCATTAAAAACAAAACAGCCAGCCCTGACCGGTGTGGCTCAGTGGATAGAGCGTGGGCCTGCCGACCAAAGGGTCCCGGGTTCGATTCCAGTCAAGGGCACGTACCTCAGTTGCAGGCTTCTCCCCAGCCCGGGCCCTGGTCTCGGGGCGTGTGTGGGAGGCAATTAATTGATGTATTTCTCCCTCATCAATATTTCTCTCAGGCTTTCCCTCTCTCTTCTACTCTCTCTAGAAATCAATGGAAAAAAGTATCCTCGGGTGAGGAATGAAAAAAATAATTAAAAACAAAACAAAATAATGCAACAAAACAAAACAGCCCTGAACCGACAGCCCTCAGGTGAGAGTTCAGGGTCTGGAGGGAAGTTCCCGCTGTGTCTCTGAGGCTGAGAGAGCAGAGAGGAGGAAGTCCATAGCCCTGAGGGTTGCCATTCTTTCCAGAAATTAACATTCGGTCTCCACATCCCACTCAGCTGTTGGAACACTTCTGCCTGGAATGTTTTTTATTTTTAGGTTTTTTTTAAAAATATATTTTATTGATTTTTTACAGAGAGGAAGGGAGAGAGATAGAGAGAATTAGAAACATCGATGAGAGAGAAACATCGATCAGCTGCCTCCTGCACATCTCCTATTGGGGATGTGCCTGCAACCCAGGCACATGCCCCTGACTGGAATCGAACCTGGGACCTTTCAGTCCAAAGGCCGACGCTCTATTCACTGAGCCAAACCAGTTTCTGCTATTTTTAGTTTTTAAAAATATATTTTTGTTGATTTCAGAGAGGAAGGGAGAGGGAGAGTTAGAAACATCAATGATGAGAATCATTGATCAGTTTCCTCCTGCACGCCCCCCACTGGGGATTGAGCCCGCAACCTGGGCATGTGCCCTTGACCGGAATCGAACCCAGGACCCTGTAGTCCCACAGGCTAACGCTCTATCCACTGAGCCACACCGGCCTGGAATGCTTCGGAGGGTTGACCAGAAGTTTGTCGTTGGTCTGACGAAGCCCCGTAGAAATAGATTTTCTTCAAAGCAGCCTGGACACTCCAGTTTCTTTCCATTGCTTTTGATTCCACGGGAAAGTATTTCATGAGACTCAGAGCTCCAGATTGGACTTATTCCTTTAGCAGGCGGGCTGTTTGGAAGTTGAGCGATGAGTTCTGGATCTCATATCAAAGGGTTTAGAGTTAATGATTTGAAGTGTGGGTGGATTTTACTGCTCCTCTGGTGGGCTAAACCCCTCAGCCGCTCTTTGACCTTCGCTCAGTCAGTTCAATTCCATCTAATGCGCTGTGACTAACATGGTGGATATTTAATCTACTTTGCTGCCGAAATTACTTTCAGACTCACTTCTTTATTTCCTTGAGGAACTTCCTCCTGGGAGAAGTTGTTTACTGTAAGCTCCAAATACGTTGTGTAAGACAGAATAAATTTTTTTAAAAATCTATTTTTATTGATTTCAGAGAGGAAGGGAGAGGGAGAGAGAGAAAGAAACATCAACGATGACAGAGAATCATGGATCGGCTGCCTCCTGCACGCCTCACCCTGGGGATGGAGCCCGCAACCTGGCCACATGCCCTGACCGGGAACTGAACCGTGACCTCCTGGTTCATAGGTCGATGCTCAACCACTGAGCCACACCGGCTGGGCCAGAACACACTTCTGAAAGCTTTTCTTTGGGAGACAATGAACCCTTATCACTTATTTTGCTATCGCATTACACGTGGAATGCGGAAAGTAGTGTTATTCTAGAAGCCAAAGAAGAGTCAAAAGGGAGAATGACCTGAAACTGGTATTAACGCTGATATCATAAGCGGTCACTTCTTGGCCAAATGTCTCCTGCAGAGCAATTAAACGGGGAGACAAAAATCAATGAGTCCCAGGGTTATGCGCAAAGTTGATTCCTTTCGTCTACTTCCTGGTTCGGAACGCGTGTGGCTGCTTTCCAAGGCTCACTGGGAGGCAAACGCAGTCTACGTGTTGACCAAGCAAGGTGGTGACTACCTTGGGAGCTTGGGCAGGTGCGGTCCAGGTACTGGCTGAATAATAGAGACCTGGCCTTATCTGCCGGATCGGACCTTTCCCTTGTCCCTAATGAGTGGGACGATCCCAGGGCCAGCCTTTTTTTTTTTTTTTAATATATATTTTATTGATTTTTTACAGAGAAGGAAGGGAGAGGGATAGAGAGTTAGAAACATTGATGAGAGAGAAACATCGACCAGCTGCCTCCTGCACACCCCCTACTGGGGATGTGCCCGCAACCCAGGTACATGCCCTTGACCGGAATCAAACCTGGGACCCTTCAGTCCGCAGGCCGGCGCTCTATCCACTGAGCCAAACCGGTCAGGGCGGCCAGCCTTTTTGTAAACATAGATTTTTATTGATTTCGGAGATGAAAAAGAGAGAGAGAGAGAAACATCAATGATGAGAGAGAAGCATTTTTTAAAAAAATATATCTTTGTTGATTTCAGAGAGGAAAGCGAGAGAGAGGGAGAGATAGAGAAACATCAATGATGAGAGAGAATCATGGATTGGCTGCTTCCTGCACACCCTCTACTGGGGATTGAGTCCAGGCATGTGCCCTTGACTGGAATTGAAACCGAACCCTTCAGTCCGCAGGCCGGCGCTCCATCCACTGAGCCACACCGGCCAGGGCTGTGGCTACTTATCTTTATCGACGGTATCAAGAATTAAGAGGAGCGTGGAGATGGTGAGACAACCGGCCGTCTCACATTTTCCCCTGAGCAACACGACACTCCCCCTACCCGTGTGTCCCGGGCTGGCGATGACTCACTTCTCGCCTGTCTTCACCTGGGTGTTTCTTAAGACAACGTCAACACCGACCTGACAATCTGTCTCCCACACACGACAAAGTGAAATAGCACCTGCCCTCCTCCAGTATGTGATACCATGGCCCTTCCCATCAGTGACTCCATCCACAGCGCTGCAAGTCATCGTTGCCAACAGCTTCTCTCTCACTGTCTCCTGGGCAAACTCTCACCGAGTCCTGTTGACTTCATCGCCCAGGTATCCGTGGCATGGAGCAAACAGAGAGCCCGAGCCAGCTGCCACCTCCTCCGCGGACTCCCCACCATCCCCCAGACGGGGTCAAGCTGCCAGCACTCCACCCGGAAGCCGGCGGATGCCTGGCACAGGCTGGGCAACGTGCAAAGGTGTCGCCCAGCTTGTGAGTGAAGGTCAGTCCTGGGCAAAGACTGGCAAGAGGTCTTGTTCGTGGATCAAACGTTGTCTGTGTCAACAAGAGTTTTCCCCAGAATGGAGATAAGCGAGGTTACAGGTGGGACACATGAGAAGATGAAAGGGTGGCCCTCACCGGTTTGGCTCAGTGGTTAGAGCATCGGCCTGCGGACTGAAGGGTCCCGGGTTCGATTCCGGTCAAGGGCACATGCCTGGGTTGCGGGCTCCCTGGTAGGCGGCGTGCAGGAGGCAGCCGATCAATGATTCTCTCTTATCCTTGATGTTTCTATCTCTCTCTCTCTCCCTCGCTCTTCCTCTCTGAAATCAATAAAAATTAAAAAAATAAAAAGGTGACCATGGGAAGTGTAAGAGTGACCAGCAGTGTCTGCTAATGAGGTTAGGACATTTTTCAGCACAGCCTCCCAGGCTCAAAGTCAGCTCCATGTCCAATGGGGACTTCCCGCCTTAAAATCAGTCACCTCGGTGCCACCTTCAGGAAGGTCCTGGCTGAAAAGTCCTTAGAAGTTGCCAAGTTACTCTTCACAAGGCATCAAATGGATTTCCCTTAAAAAAAAAAAATGAATTGCACAGTAGTCATTTCCATTAAATAGCCAACTTAAAAAAAAAAAAAAAGAAGGGACCAAAAGAGAAAAAGCTTTGAAAATCTTACAGGCAATATCTTTTCATTCTTTCTTTGATGTATTTGGAGTGAGGGGAATACATTAGTGCCTCTTAGCTTGGCAGCCAAGTCTCACAAATGTGAAGTAAATGGAAAAGAAGCTGACTTCATTTTCAGAACTCTAATGTCCAGTGTTTCCTTAAAAGACCAAAAAAAAAAAAAAAAAAGTTAAGGCAGTGCTGAAGTTGTTTTTGTCTTTTTAAAAAATATATTTTTACTGATTTCAGAGAGGAAGGGAGAGGGAGAGAGAGAGAAACATCAATGATGAGAGAGAATCATGGATTGGCTGCCTCCTGCACGCCCCACACTGGGGATCGAGCCCACAACCCAGGCACTTGCCCTGACCGGGAATTGAACCCTGACCTCCTGGATCACAGGTGGATGCTCAACCACTGAGCCACACCGGCCAGGCAGTGCTGAAGTTTTAAACAACGCCTTGACTTCTTGGGAGCAGCCAACCTCAATGATGCTATGCAAATGTTTTCAACCAAGCATGCCAAACTCACGGCCCGCGGGCCGCATGCTGCTCACAACGAATATTTTTGCGGCTCAGCCAACCTGACGGTGTGAGCAGTTATTTACAATCGTGAAAGGAAATAAGTCTCCTGTTCGATCCGGCATTACCAACATTCACCGTGGGTCAGTTTTGAAAGTGATCGCTGCAAACAAGACTTCCCCCGAAGTAGGAAAGATGGTAGCAGAGAGATGCCAAGCGTCAGGAAGAAAACATGAATTTTATCATTGCTCTTGTGCTTTTTATATATATTATAGTTTTTGAAATAAACCTATGTTTCTATGAGAATTGAAGCGTGTGTGTGTGTGTGTGTGTGTGTGTGTGTGTTTTGCGGCCACTAAAACGTAAACCTTGTTTATTGGGCCCGTGTTAGCCTTTGAGTCTGACATGCTTGTTTTAAACCTTTAAGAATTCATGATATTAAAAAATTCAGTCTTAGGAAGAGAGGTGGTGACTTCCATTCTGCAAGCAGTCAGCACGGGTTCCTTTCAAATAGTTGATTTTAAAACTTACTGAGGAGTTCTGGGGACACACACAGGCACAGGCTGTCCCCTAGAATTGAGGGTAAAAAAAAAATAAAAAATCTTCCGTCTGGAAAGAACTGCTTAACACCCTGTAGGCACAGCCGCCCACACACAAGTTTACAGATATTCCGTGCGTTCCCACGCATCCCACAGGGAGATGGAAGCTGTGGGGACCGAGCTGGTGGAGATCGCGCAAACAGGAGAAGCAGACAGACACTGCTACCCTGGCTCCCTACCCTGGGGGGTGGGGGGAGAGTCATTTGCTCATTAGAAGTTTGTGCATATTAATTTTAAGTCAATTTCAAGGAATGCACACTTCAAACAGATAAACCACCAGTCGATCAAGCAGATCTTGGGCACGACTAAACAAATAACTACTAAATGCTACTTCAGTCCCAGATGGGTAGGACTTTATTTGTTCATAAATCAGTTTTGGAGCTCAACAAATAACAACAGCAAGAAGGAATTGACCAGAAGTATTGTATAAATGGTGCACAGAAAAATTATCTAGGCCTGCATTAATTTTTACCTGTATTTTTCTAATTTTCTACAGATATTGCCTATTTGTCAATGTAAAAAGGGAGTGAAAAATGATTTAAAATTACAGAAGACTATCTATCTATCTATCTGTCTATCTATCTATCATCTTTGTCAGTGCCTTGTCTGTTTAGCTATATCTAGGGTGTCCCCCAAAATGTATATACACACTTTGAATACTCATAAAAGTGGTGTTTATAAAAATATATTTCCTTTTCAAAACTGGGCTGTCAGCTGTTACAGTATGTATACATTTTGGGGGACACCCTGTATATGTTTATTTTTTCAACATTTAATTTTTCTATTTACAGCATCCCCCAAAAGGCAGAAGTAGTCACATAAAAACCATAGGTTTCCAAAGAAATATAGTATAGGCATGAACATCCTAGATCCATGCATTTCATATAATTATCCAGCCCTAGTCGGTTTGGCTCAGTGGATAGAGTGTCGGCCTGCGGACTGAAGGGTCCCGGGTTCGATTCCGGTCAAGGGCAGGTACCCTGCCTTGGCCTGGTCGGGCTCGTGCAGGAGGCAATCAATTGATGTGTTTCTCTCACATGGATATTTCTGTCTGTCTTTCCCTCTCTCTTTCACTCTCCCTAATGGAAATTCTCGGGTGAGAATTTAAAAAAAATAAAATCACCCAAAGGACATAGGTTCTCCCCAGTGAGGGGATGGGCCCATCGGACACCCAATCCTGACCTTGGCCTGTGACACCCATGGCATCACAGCCTCATGCCACCTGATCCCAAGCCCTCTTTGATCAATGTTTAATGATCAGAGTTTACGTCGCCATCAAAGGCACCGCGAAATAGCAGATATTCATAGTGGATGGTCAATGGCCGCTGCAAACGCCGATGCCCCCGGCATTCAGACACATCATAGTATCAAAGGCGCTTGCTCTGCCCTGAGCATGAAAGCGAAGGAAAACACAGATAATTTGAGAAACCAGGAACTCATCAGGGCCGGGATCTGCAGGCTCCGGGGGCCACGGATCGCGCGTGGGGCCCCAGCCTGCATGCCAATGCCCCCTCCCCCCGTGGCGACACCTCCTTTTCCCCCAACCAGAGCATGTTGCTATTCACGGGGCGGATGAATGAACCAGAATCGCATCAGCTGCGGTGGAGAGGCGGACAGGAGCGGGCGCCGGCTGCGCGGGCGAGCACTTTACAAGTGGGAGCTGTCAATCAGGAGGCCTGAAGGGCCCACATCCAGGGACCGAGGCTCCCACCCCGGTGATACCAATCCTAATAGAGTGCCAGTCACTGATGCAAATTGGGGCCGCCCTGCAGATGGAGCTCAGCTGAGGCTGGGCCTTGTCCCCCGGCAGGGACGGGCCATGTGTACTGAGAGTACAGTACGGGCATGTGACGAAGGTTGCTGCTGCCCTCGCTCTGAGTCCTTTAAGGCCTAGGGGAGGGTGTGTGTTGGGGGGGTGGGGGGAGGTGCAGCCTTCTCCATCAGCGGCTGAGCTCTGG
The DNA here is from genome assembly GCF_964212035.1 of Myotis nattereri. Classification (NCBI taxonomy): domain Eukaryota; kingdom Metazoa; phylum Chordata; class Mammalia; order Chiroptera; family Vespertilionidae; genus Myotis; species Myotis nattereri. Next base: position 12,310,898 of record NC_138097.1, on the reverse strand, counting down.
GAAGTCACAAGGAAAGCGTTTCTGCCGCTGGGGACTCGGAGCTTGTTTCTAAGGAGACACACAGATCCCCAGCGTGATCTCTGCGGACTCGGTTTTCTCATCTGGAGAATGGGCTGATGGCTTGCGACAAGGCCGAAACTCCAGGGCAGCGGTACCCAGCAGAAAGACTGTTAACCACATTAATGCAAGTTTCTTGTACCTACATTTAAAAGGGAAAAAGAGCCCTAGCCAGATTGGGTCGGTGGCTAGAGCGCTGGCCGGCGGACCAAAGGGTCCTGGGTTCGATTCCGGTCAAGGGCAGGCTTCTCCCTGGTCTGGGCCCAGCTTGTGCAGGAGGCAACCAATCGATGTGTTTCTCTCACATTGGTGTTTCTGTCTTTTCCTCTCTCTTCCACTCTCTCTAAAAATCAATGGAAAAATATCCCTGGGTGGGGATTAACAAAAAGAAAGAAAGAAGAGAGAGAGAGAGAGAGAGAGAGAGAGAGAGAGAGAGAGAGAGAGAGAGAGAGAAAGGGATATGCCTGACAGGCATGGCTCAGTGGCTGAGCGTTGACCTATGAACCAGGAGGTCACAGTCCTATTCCTGGTCAGGGCACATGCCCAGGTTGCAGGCTCCATCCCCAGTGTGGGGTGTGCAGGGGACAGCCAATCAATGATTCTCTCTCATCATTGATGTCTCTCTCTCTCTCTCTCTCTCTCCCCCCCTTCCTCTCTGAAACCAATAAATATTGTTTTTAAAAAGGAAAAAAATGTGACATTTCACTAATATTTAGTTCCATGCATCTACGATATTATCATTTAAACTGTAATCCATACTAAGATATTACCAATGAGACCTGGGGGGTGTTTTTGGACTAAGCCTTCATAACCCAGAGAATCTCTGACATTAAAGGCACATCTCCATTCAGACCGGCCTCATTTCAAGGACTCAGTAGCCTGTTTGGTTAGAGGCTACCGTACTGGCCAGCATAGCTCTCCACCCTGAGAAAAATAGGACCATTTACGGACAGCCTAGAAATTTGAAAATGAAACTATTTAAAAATGTTCCATAAATGTAGCCGATGATCTCCCTGAGGCCTAAAATTGAGAAGGTGAAGGTTTATAATTTCCTCTACTAGTGAAGGTATTTTTTTTTTTTTTTAAGCACCTAAAGTCCCTGGCCAGGAAGCTCAGTTGGTTAGAGCATCATCCTGATACGCCAAGGTTGCAGGTTCGATCCCTGATCAGGCCACATACGAGGAGCAACCAATGAATGGATCAATAAGTGGAACAACAAATCAATGTTTCTCTCTCTCTCTCTTTAAAATCGACCAATCAATAAAAATATTTAAAAAGCACCGAAAAACAAGTAGTCTGATGTGTATAATTTCTAAAATTCTATCCGTCTCCATCAAAACTACCTGTGTGAGATGACAGACCCATTCTTTCCAGAGCTCTTTAAAATAACTTCGTCAAGCCCTGACTGGTTTGGCTTGGTGGATAGAGCGTCGGCCTGCAAACTCAAGGGTCCCGGGTTCGAGTCTGGTCAGGGGCATGTACCTCGGTTGCGGGCACATCCCCAGTGGAGAGTGTGCAGGAGGCAGCTGATCGATGTTTCTAACTCTTTATCCCTCTCCCTTCCTCTCTGTAAAAAAATTAATAAAATATATTTTAAAAAATAACTTAGTCGACATACATCTCCATGTGGCTACACCAGCGAGATACACAAACAGTGGGCCTCAGCCACAGACACGTTACTAATCATTACTAATCAATATGAAATGCTAACTTCCCAAATCCCAGGGCCCCAAGTGGAGTCATCTGAACAAACCACCTCCTTGCATTTTTAAAAAAAATATATTTTTATTGATTTCAGAGAGGAAGGGAGAGGAAGAGAGATAGAAACATTAATGATGAGAGAGAGAATCATTGATCGGCTGCCTCCTGCCCGCCCCACACTGGGGATCGAGCCCGCAACCCGGGCACGTGCCCTGACCGGGAATCAAACCGTGACCTCCTGGTTCACAGGTTGACATTCAACCACTGAGCCATGCCAGCTGGGGCCGCCTCCTTGCCTTATAATCACTCTCCTAGTGATCACCTTTAATAGCATTAATAACATTAAAAAATAAACACGTGTAACCTGGAACATGCATAATAGTCATCTTGCCATCTTTGAAAATGGTGAGACCCAGTTAGTTGGCCCAGTGGGATGCAGGTATTACAGGGAACAATAATTAAAATATTAATTACACATGGGCTTCGGCATTGCCTATCATTTCTGCATCATCGTTATTGTTATGCTGCCGAATATTGCTTTATGCAGATTTTGCTTGAGGGGCAAGAGAATCTTTTGTGGTTTTCATATTGACTCTCGTAGGGCGCGCGGAGCCCCTTGGGACACGAATGTGGGATCTATCAGATGGAGACGATCAGATTGGGCAAGCAGGAAATACATCGCCCTGGCTTTGCTGTGGGCCGGTTCTCATGAATCTGAGATGTTGAGCATGTAGCGTGCGTCCTTGTGTCAAACGCATGTCTGAATGGGAAGTACGCGGAAGAGCCATTTGGTTGCGTGCTCGGTGGAGTGAACACGGCTAAACATTTCCATCAGGCAGAGAGTTCCCCAGATGTGGGACACCCTGTATATATTTAAACCTTGTTAATAAAACTTAAACCTTGTTTATTGGGCCCGTGTTAGCCTTTGAGTCTGACATGCTTGTTTTAAACCTTTAAGAATTCATGATATTAAAAAATTCAGTCTTAGGAAGAGAGGCGGTGACTTCCATTCTGCAAGCAGTCAGCACGGGTTCAACCTCCTACTCACTTCTGCGGCCTCCCTTCTTCCTGCCACTGCAAATTCCTTCTTTAAAAAAAATATTTTTATTGATTTTAAAGAGGAAGGGAGAGAGAAAGAGAGAGAGAGAGAGAGAAACATCAATGATGAGAGAGAATCATGGATCGGCTGCCTCCTGCACACCCCCTACTGGGGATCGAGCCTGCAAACCCGGGCATGTGCCCTGACCGGGAATCGAACCCGGGACCCTTCAGTCCGCAGGCCGACGCTCTATCCACTGAGCCACACCGGCCAGGGCAGATTCCTCTGTTTTGACGCTGTTATGACCGAAGTGAAGACTGTTGTGGGAAACACGGGTTGGTTCAATCAAAATCACACCCCAGAGCTTCGCTCCCCAGTTCTCACCTAGTACAAGGCAGAGCAGGGCTGTCGTTATGACTTTAAATTTAGACACCAAGGCCCGGCTGGTGTGGCTCAGTGGTTGAGCATCGACCTATGAACCAGGAGGTCACGGTTCGATTCCCAGTCAGGGCACATGCCCGGGTTGTGGGCTCCATCCCCGATTGGGACTCCGTATAGGAAGCAACAGATAGATGTCTCTCTCTCTCTCTCTCTCTCTCTCTCTCTCTCTCTCTCTTTCTCTCTCTCTCTCCTGTCACAAATCAATAAAAAAACATATCCTCTGATGAGGATTAAAAAATACATATGTTTACCACCATTTAAATTTTCCTTTGTTTTTCTGTTTATTCCTAAACCTGTACCTCTAATTTTCTTTTTTTTTTCTATTTAAAATACTGCTGTGAAGCTTAATACAAAAAAACAAAACAAAACTGTCAAAAAAAATAACAGCAGAGGAGTTGATATCCAAAGTAAATCTCACTAATTTTTAGGTCAGATTTAATGTGCACAGAGCAGGGGTAGTCAGAAGTATTTCCTGACCATCTCCGGGTTTAAATATTTTGGGGCCCTTTTATTTTCCTTGTGAATTTCAGGTCCTGGGAACTTTTCCCCCACCCCTGAAATGCTGTCATTTAAATTCTGAAAGCATGGAGCCCCAGCTGGCTTGGTTCAGTGGATAGTGCATCAGCCTGCGGACAACAGGGTCCCGGGTTCGATTCTGGTCAAGGGCACGTACCTCGGTTGTGGGCTCCTCCCTGGCCCGGGCCCTGGTCAGGGCGCATGCAGGAGGCAACCAATCGATGCTTCTCTCCCAATCGATGTTTCTGTCCTTCCCTTTCTCTTCCACTTTCCCTAAAAATCCATGGAAAAATATCCTCGGGTGAGGATTGAAAAAAAAAAAGAAGTGAATGAATAAAGAACTCTCCCCTCATTAAAACAAAAAACCAAAATTCTGAAGGCTTGGAGCATTCCACAGAGCAATCAGCCCATCTTGACAATGTACTAGCAGGAGCTGACCGTCCACTATATCAGAGGCCACTATAATATATTGGAAATACAGTCCCATGTAAATACAATCTCTCTCTCACCCGATCGACCTGCCTGCTTTGCAACTGGGAGAGAGATTCACGCTGAGCCAGGGCCTCCTCCATTCATTCCCAGCTCCGCTCACACCCAACCTGCATCTGCCTGCCTCAGTCCCTGAGTCGGAAGCCAGGGAGCTGGACGAGCTAGCTGGTCTGATTAACCTATACGGAGGATCCAACGGAAACGCGATTAAAAACTCATTGAATGGTATAGGAACTGATTACTTACCCAGGGAGCTCTAAGCAAATCGAAGCAAATTGCCTGAGATTTAATTTGACAAACATTTACAGAGCATCTGCTCGCAGCGCAGTGCGGCCCAGCGCGGAGCTCAGAGCTAGGGGGGATGCGAAGATAAGACAGGCAGGCTGCCCTTCGGGGGCTCCCCCTCTGGCACGGACGCCCCCTCAACCCTCCAGAAAAAAGGATCTGTCCTCACTCGGAGCATGAGGACATTTTACCCGCTTGGGGCAAACTGGTAAGGGCTCAGGGCAGGTAGCTGAAGAAGCCCTGACCTACAGCATAGCAGAGGCCACTATAATATATTTGCTGCTGTTGTTAATCCTCACCCGAGGATGTTTTTCCATTGATTTTTAGGGAGAATGGAAGAGAGAGAGGGAGAGACAGAGAGAAACATCGATGTGTGAGAAACACGTGGATTGGTTGCCTCCTGCAGGAGCCCAGGCCAGGATCCGGGCTGGGGAGGAGCCTGCAACCGAGGTACATGCCCTTGACCAGAAATGAACCCGGGACCCTTCGGTCCACAGGCTGATGCTCTATCCACTGAGCCACACTGGCTGGGGCAAGGCCACTATAATAAATGCCAGAAAGCCTTAGGTGCTGGTGGGAGCGCGTGGACATTACCCACTTCTGACCACGAATACCAAGGGTGACTTCTTTTTTTAAAAATGTTTTTATTAATTTTAGAGAGAGAGAAAGGGAGAGGGAGAGAGAGAAACATCAATAATGAGAATCATCGATGGGCAGCCTCCTGCTGGGCCCCCACCAGGGCTGGAGCCTGCAGCCCAAGCATGTGTCCTGACAGGGAATCGAACCGGCGACCTCTTAGTGCGCGGGACAATGCTCAACCACTGAGCCACACCGGCCGGGCACTATTGCTATTATTTCAGCGAGACATTAGAACAGGATTTTTGAAGCCGTGACTATTTGAAACCACCGCTGGGAGAACAATCAAAAGGCCAGGGGAAAGAGGGTTAGGAATTCTAGGATCCCAAAGTTGTCCGAATGATATCACAAGGGCAAACCTGCCTTCACAGATTTGGAATGATTCAGACCTGAGTTTTGGAGGAACTTGGCTTTTTAAAATTGATTGATTGATCGACTGATTTCAGGGAGAGGAAGGGAGAGGGAGAGGAAGAGGGAGAGAGACATCAATGATGAGAGAGAAGCATTGATCGGCTGCCTCCTGCACATCCTACACTGGGGATCGAACCTGCAACCTGGGCAGGTGCCCTTGACCGGGAATCGAACCGTGACCTCCTGGTTCATAGGTTGACGCTCAACCACTGAGCCATGCCGGCCGGGCTTGGCTTTCTTTAGGATGCTGAAGATGCTGTGTCCGGCTCCTGGGGTCCCCACAGATATTAAAAATTGGTATAAAAGACACTAGACTCCTGAGCAGACTCAGACATGCTGCATGAAATTCCTATGAATTCAGAGCGGCCGATACTAGTATTCTAAATACAGAGCCAGGAGATGAAGCAATGAACTCACAGGCGTATATGCACAACCCATGGACGCAGACAATAGGGTGGTGAAGGCCTGAAGTTGGGGGTGCAGGCGGGCTGGGAGGGGGCCATCGGGGGGAAAAAGGACATCTGTAATACTTTCAACAATAAAGATAAAAAAATATAATAATATAGAGGCAACACGGCCACATCTCATTAGTGATACATTTGTGGCAAAAAAATTCTCAAGTTTCCGTAAGCCACATGAGCGCTCGCTGGCTCGCTCGGGTGTGCAAGAAGAAGCATCCTAATGGCTGGCCTCCTGCTAAAGTCTCCCTACAGTGAAGTCCTAATTACCATTTGTCAAGAGAGTGGGGGAATCAGAGTTTCACAGGGAGGGGAAAATAAACACAAAACACCCCTATTTAAGGAAAAACATGATGCTTTTCATTTGATAGGAAAGTAATTACTGCAGAGGGACCCCGAAGTCTTGCAGACCGCGGCCCCCCTCTCTCATACGCCCTCGCGGCAGAGGAGTGGGGATCAGAATGATTCTTTATCAGGTCTGCGGGCCAGGAGCACTCCGTCTAGGCAGGTAGGAATTAAATAGTATCGGAGTTTAATTAAAATGATAAAAAAAAAGGAGAAGAATGGTCGGGAGGCGGCTCGCCTGCGTCTGAAACCATCACCTCAGACCCTCATTAGAGATGCTTTTCATATCTTCCCGGCGCAAGGGCTTAATCTGACGGGCGTCTGCGAGCCGGGGTGCTGGGCCCCGTGTTAATTCCGCGCCCGATCTCGGTCTGTCTGGAGCCGGGTGGCGCTGACGGACGGTGCCAGGCAAGGACCCCGTGACTTCGCGGGGATTTCCATGCAAGGTGTTAATTGCCAGGGTGGCTTCATCTTGGAGCATCCTTGTCCCCACGCTCTGGGCCATCTTGGGGCTCCCTTTCCTTCCTCCTAGGCACGTTTGATCTCTGCCTTGTCTCTCCATGATGATTTCGTGGGCCCGCGGCAGACTGGCTCTTCATCAGTGGTTCTCAACCTTCCTCGTGCCGCGACCCTTTCATACAGCTCCTCATGTTGTGGTGGTCCCCAGCCATAAAATGATTTCGTGGCTACTGCATCACTGTCATGTTGCTCCTGTTATGAATCGTCATGTAAATATCTGATAGGCAGGATGTGTTTTCATGGTTACAAATGGAGCATAATTAAAGCACAGTGATGAATCACAAAAACAACATGTGATTGTATATGTGTTTTCCGACCGTCTTAGGCGACCCCTGTGAAAGGGTTGTTCGACCCCCAAAGGGGTCGCGACCCACAGGTTGAGAACCGCTGCTCTTGATGAATTTGGTGGGAGAAGATAAGGCCTTGACCTCTTGTCTGACTTCACCAGCGATTTGTGTGTGTGTGTGTGTGTGTGTGTGTGCCCGGCTCACCAGGCAGAGGGGGGTCCCGCTGGATTATATTCATGTCCCACCCGCAGACACACACACGCACACGCAGGAAGGCCCTGGCTTCTTTCCTTGCTGCTCGCCCGACCCTCCCCTTCCTTGGCCAGCTCAGTGTCTCAGGGAGGAGAGAGGACCCAGCCAGGGAGCAAGGAGCAGCATCAAACACGCGGAGGAGGCGGGAGGCGAGTCCCAGGCACGGGTTTCAGTGGGATTCCAGGGGAGTGCTGGGAAAATGCTAGTGGTTTTTTTTTTAACTGATGATTTCTTTTTTTAAAAAAAAATTTTCATATATTTTATTGATTTTTTATAGGGAGAAAGGGAGAGGGATAGAGAGTTAGAAACATTCATGAGAGAGAAACATCGATCAGCTGCCTCCTGCACACCCCCTGCTGGGGATGTGCCCGCAACCAAGGTACATGCCTTTGACCGGAATCGAACCTGGGACCCTTCAGTCCACAGCTGACGCTCTATCCACTGAGCCAAACCAGTTAGGGTAAATGCTAGTTTTTTTTTAGTCCTTCGGTGCAGAAGGTCTGGGGCAATTAGCAAAGCAGGAGAAAACATAGGGGATAGGATATCTGTATTAACACACACACATGCACACAGGCACATGTGTGCATGCACAACACACACGTGTGTGCACACATGCACAAACATGCACACACACTCATGAGGTTGCACCTAGCACTGGTGCAATGCACTAAAGAGGCAGCCCATGATTCTTGCTTTTTCAAACTAAATAATGAATGTTTCTTGTTCCCCCCTACCATGTAATGGCGCAGGCCTATCATTGCATTTCCAGGAGGAAATTTTGACTGCAGGCGGGATTCATGCAGTCTGCCTGACCTTAAACACGCCTCCCTGGTCCTGGCCGGTTTGGCTCAGTGGATAGAGCATCAGCCTGTGGACTGAGGGGTCCTGGGTTCAATTCTTGTCAAGGGCACATGCCTGGGTTGCGGGCTCGATCCCCAGTAGGGGGTGTGCAGGAGGCAGCTGATCAATGATTCCCTCTCATTGTTGATGATTCTATCTTTCTCTGCCTCTCCCTTCAGCTCTGAAATCAATAAAAAATATATTTTCAAAACAACAACAACAGTAAAATGCCTCCCCGGTGAACGGATGGTAGCAGAGGAAGCGAAAGTAACAGCATGCTCACAAGACACAGGGAATCAATGGTGACTTTTTAAAAAAGGGTTATAAAACAGCCCCCGTGTTATCCGGCCTCGACATGGAATGTATTCCTCTGATTCATTTCCTTACTCCGCCATGGGTGAGTTTAATTAGAATGCGCCATCGGGAGCCACAGACCCCGCCCTGGGGGCTGCAGGGGGGGCCTGGGGGCTGCAGGGGGGGGACGAGGGGGTGTCACCCCACATCTGGTCACACAATGGTCATTGTGCCCTGCTGGTGGCCAGTGGCTCCCTTTTCACACTGGCTTTTAATTATTTTCTTGTATTTTTTAAAAAGTATATTGTTATTGATTTCAGAGAGGAAGAGAGAGAGAGAAACATCAACGATGAGAGAGAATCATTGATTAGCTGCCTTCTGCACGGCCCTCCACTGGGATCGGGCCCGCATGTGCCCTTGACTGGAATCGAACCCCAGACCCATCAGTCCACAGGCCGACGCTCTATCCACTGAGCCAAACCGGCCAGAGTGCTTTTCATTATTTTAAATGTTACAGTTAATTAATATGAGACAAAAAAAGAAACAAAACAAAAAACAGCTCCAACTCTATTTTTGAGTTCATTTCCAAGAATATTGATAAAGTAATATTCATCGTCAGCCTCTTTATTAATAAGTTAATGACTGTAACATTTAAAGACGGTTCATGGCGCTAATGAGCAAGCTAACCTTTGGCCGGCACGGTTACAGAATCTCCGAGCTCACAGGGGCTGATTCCACACCCGGAAATCTAATTATTTCCTTAACGAGTTCCTGGGTGTTCCGATTCCTCCACACCACACACTGTTCGTGGCCGGAGAGTTTCTGGTTCTTCCCCGAACGCTGTGCACAATTCTCGGGGTCCCTGTTCTCTCCAGGGATGAGCCCTTCGCTTCTTTGCCGCCTGCTGGCTCTTCCCCCACATCATCTCCTTTCCCTTCATCAGACTTTTCACCCCTTCGCAAACCAAGGACTCGGGTGTGAGACGCACAGACATGTGTTTAAGTCGAGCCGGAGTGAAAACGCAGGGAACCAGGCTAAGGACACCTGCACTTCAGCCGTCTGGCGTGCATGTGCCTTAAAAAAATAAACCCACCGCTTCCTGGGCCACGGAATCAGCTTGCTCACCTCTAGGCCTCTGGGGGTGGGAACGTCCGGCCCTCGGGCCATACAAGGCCCTTGAAATCATTTGGTCTGGCCCTGCCAAGGCATTAGGGGTGAGTTAATTAAATATTCGACCAGATATAGCAGGCTAATAAGTATAAATGTCCCAAAATTCACGCAAGAAGTAATTTTGATAGAAAACACAGGTTTATAATTAAAAATTGTAAATTTTTTATTGATTCATACAGTATACAGCATAGGGTTATGTATGGAATAGCACATCGGGTAAATGGCCTCCACGGCTTTGCTGGCACATACGCAAAGCCGTGGTCTTCATTGGTCTTCATTGTCCCTGCTCCTGGGCCATCATTGGTACTTGGGAATGCTTATCAAATTGAAGGGATTGAAATCAAAGGGCAACAGATATTAGAATCTGATTCAATAAACCAAGTAAAATTAGGCTTTTATTTTTTGTTGTTGTTGTTAATGCTCACGCAAAATTCAAATCTTGCATGAATTTTGGGACTAGATAGATAGATAGATAGACTTCAGAGAGGAAGGGAAAGGGAGGGAGACAGAGAAACATCAATGATGAGAGGGAATCACTGATCGGCTGCCTCCTGCACGCCCCACACTGGGGATGGAGCCTGCGACCTGGGCATGTGCCCTGACCGGGAATCGAACCGTGACCTCCTGGCTCAGAGTCTCTGCTCAACCACTGAACCAACCACGGGGCTATTAATAAATTTAAAGGCACGCACAGAAGAAGGAAATGCTTCCGTAACTAACAACTGCAATTTAAAATATAGGAACTCATCACTTCTAGACACCCTGTCAGGTTTGCTTTTGTAAGGACACAATCAAAGTAAGTTTTTGCTGAGTTACGACCCGGCCCCCAAAATGACTTCAGTGAAAATGTGTCCACTCCAGGGGATGCCTCCCTCGCCTCTGTGAGGTCTGTGAGATCTGCTGTTTAGCAAATTTCTCTGAGACATTACCTTGGAACTGACTTCAGGTAGTAGGTGGGTCCGCAAAAGTAAGATTTAATTCTCTTCTATTGGGCTGTCTATTCATAAATAAATAACATTAAGCAGATAAGAAGTTATGCTTCATCTTTCCTTCCTTCCTTCCTTCCCTTCCTTCCTTCCTTCCTTCCTTCTTTCCTTCCTTCCTTCCTTCCTTCCTTCCTTCCTTCCTTCCTTCCTTCCTTCCTTCCTTTTTCTTTCATTCATAAAGTTCCCTTTTGGTTTTTGCACTTTTAAAAAATATATATATTTTATTGATTTTTTACAGAGAGGAAGGGAGAGGGCTAGAGAGTTAGAAACATTGATGAGAAAGAAACATCGGTCAGCTGCCTCCTGCACACTCCCTCCTGGGGATGTGCCCACAACCAAGGTACGTGCCCTTGACGGGAATCAAACCTGGGACCCTCCAGTCCACAGGCCGATGCTCTATCCACTGAGCTAAACTGGTTAGGGTTGGTTTTTGCACTTTCATCAGCCATCATATTTTAGAAAAAGGCAGGAAGAGACATTTTTCCTTGGGAGGTGCTGATGGATAAAACACTCCAGGTCCAGCCCCAATGTCTAGGCTACAACGTGAAAAAAAAAAGAAAAAAAAAGAGAGCCATTTTGCTCTAAAGCAGTGGTTCTCAACCTTCCTAATGCCGCGACCCTTTCATACAGTTCCTCATGTTGTGGTGACCCCCAACCATAACATTATTTTCGTGGCTACTTCATAACTGTCATGTTGCTACTGTTATGAATCGCCATGTAAATATCTGATAGGCAGGATGTATCTTCATGGTTACAAATGGAACATAATTAAAGCATAGTGATGAATCACAAAAACAATATGTAATTATATATGTGTTTTGCGATGGTCTTAGGCGACCCCTGTGAAAGGGTCGTTCGAGCCCCAAAGGGGTCGCGACCCACAGGCTGAGAACCGCTGCTCTAAAGCAAAGTCTTTTCCTTCGACTTCGAGACCAGGAGGCCCCCTGTCCGCGATGTGTATCAGTCAATACAATTCTATTATATTCACCGCAACATTGCCTTTACCCATTCCCACGGGCCATATCTCATTGTTCTGTGGACAACTGCATGTGGCCTGTGCACTGCATTGTCATGTGAAGCCCCTGAAAGCGTCTATGTTTCCCGCTTCTGTGTTTCAAAGCACAAGTGACTTCATACTAAGCCGGGGACAGCCTTTCTGTCGGCTTAGCTCAGAGGCAAATCGCCTGGGGCCTGCGAGGCCCCTCCTTAGACCCACGGATCCACGCCTGGCCACGGCATTGCGCTGAGCCACTGTGGGATTCCTCGCAAAACACGTGCGTCCTGTTCCGGAGCCCGCGATTCCTGGTGCCGGTGTGCAATTCTCTTTTTATTCTGTTTTGTTTTGATTGATTGATTTCAGAGAGGAAGGGAGAGGAAGAGAGAGAGAGAAACATCCATGATGAGAGAGAATCATGGATCGGCTGCCCCCTGCACGGCCCCTCCTGGGGATCAAGCTGGCAACAGGGGCGTGTACCCTTGACCGGAATCGAGCCCGGGATCCTTCAGTCCACAGGCCGACGCTCTGTCCACTGAGCCAAACCGGCCAGGGCTGGTGTTGCAATTCTTGACATAGAACCCGGATGTTATTTTCAAATTCTTCCTGGGAAATTTGGGTCTTCCCCTAAGGCACCAGGAGAACGTTAGGAAAAGGGATCCTAAAAACAGGCCAATACGATCAGGGCCCTTTCCTGGGGTTCGGTTCTGCGGGCCCCATCCCCCACCTGCGGGAGGAATCGCTAACCCAGCCGGGGAGACTCATTCCATTATGAGCCAGCTTTGTGGTCCCGGCCTGAGCTGGACCATCTGGCTTTGCACGGGGTGCAAATGTGTGGCTGTACCCCCCCCCCCCCCCCGGAATCTCAGCATCAGGCAAGAGACGCGGGCTGGGGGCCTCTGCCCTTTGACCTTCTCCAGCTCCCCACCGGTTCCCCAGGAACAACTCCCAGAAAGACAGGAGCTGCTCCCTGAAAAGCATCCCAGCCTTTTTTTTTTTTTTTAAAGACACAACCCTGACTCTGCCTCGGCATGGCCATGGCTACGACTCCCCTCCCGCCCTCGCCTCCCCGGGAACTCCTCGCACCCCCTCCCATCCAACGGGGAAGCCTCTACCGCCAAGAAGGAAGAAGAGGGAAAAAAAAAAGTTGGCAATTTCATTCAAACAAAAGAAGCTTGAAATCTATAAGCACAGCAACTCAGAGGCTTCTGGCAAATAGAATTCTAATTAGTATGTGGCTATTTTTCTTTTAGACAGATGAGCGCTGCCCCCTATTGACTCTCGCAGGCAGGCTGGTGAGGGGGGAAGGCGAGGGGGGGTGGCGGGGGGCGAGCCAGCAAACCTTGCAGATTGCAAATTATATTGCAAACCTTGCCAAGTCCCTGGCTCTTGGCACCAGATTTTTAATGACACCCTGGAAAAGGGAGAGAGGAGCCCTCCGCGACGGGCTCAAAAAATGAAGGGTTTTACACTGCGATCCGCCTTCGCTTGCAGCCCAAATGGCCGAGCGCACACCAGGGCTTTGAAATATTCATAGACGGACGTGAACATGAGGCGATGAGGAAGTGCGTTGGTTGCCTGGTCAATTGACAACTCATTCTGCATATTAACGCAAAGCGATGATCTAATTTTAAAGGGATAGCCCGTCTTTTTTTTTTTTTTTTTCCATGTGACTTTTGATGACTCCGAGACGGAGGGCGAGAAACATCACAGGAAAGTCTAGCAGCCACAGAGAGCGCCGATGCCTTTTGATGTCGACCTGGGACTAACTAGTTCTTTGGTCAAGAATTCCGGGGGCTCGAAAGCTATGCTTTTCTTCTGTGCGATCTCTCTGATGTATCTCGGCCGAGCGCTTTGATTTTTCCTCCTCCCCCCACTTCTTTTCCTTCTGCAGTGGTAGGGTTTTTATACACAAATAGATCATCACAGGCGGGGTGGGCGCCTCTTTTAATAATCAGACCTCCTTCCTTCCGGTCTGAGGAGCCCTAGTCACACATAACGTCCTGTGTTGAAGGTCTGAATGAAGAAAAACGTGGAAGGCCGAGATACCCTCCTGCTCTGAGCAAACTCATGATCGCTTTTAACTGAGAAATCTCCAACTATATATCCTACTTTTTTAAAAAGATGTTTTTTATTGATTTCAAAGGAAGGAAGGGAGAGGAGAGAGAGCTAGAAACATCAATGATGAGAGAGAATCATGGACCGGCTGCCTCCTGCAGGCCCCTCACTGGGGATGGAGCCCACAACCGGGGCATGTGCCCTGACCGGGAATCGAACCGTGACCTCCTGGTTCATAGGCCGACGCCCAACCATTGAGCCACACCGGCTGGGTTCAAACTCTATATTCTAAAACATTCATCCACAGACTGTTCCACCCATTGATTGGGGAGTGGGGGTGAGGGATAAAAATCTTTGACTTATTTCTTTGTACAAATTTACATGGGATTTTGTGTCTTCAGAACATCAGAGGCATAGAGAAAGCCTTTTAAGAAATCTAAGAACCGTCTTGACCTGTTCCCTTGAATATCATGCTTCTTAGTTAATATGCTTTTTTTCCTAAGGGGGGCAAGGACCTGTCTGGATGCTGGAAAGCAAAGCCCTTTTCCCATGCAAATGAATGGGAGTCATTCAAAAACAAAGCGAGACGATGAAGAACAAAGCGCTTCCCTCGCCGGTATGGCTCAGTGGATAGAGCATCGGCCTGTGGACCGAAGGGTCCCGGGTTCGATTCCGGTCACGGGCACGTACCTCAGTTGCAGGCGCCTCCTCGGCCTGGGCCCTGGCTGGGGGTGTGTGGGAGGCAACCAATCAATGTGTTTCTCTCACATCAATGTTTCTCTCTCTCTTTCCCTCTCTCTTCCACTCTCCCTAAAAATCAATGGGAAATTATTCTCGAGTGAGGATTAAAAAAAATAATAATAAAAATAACAAAGTGATAAGCCATGCGCGACATAGTGGCCGGCCCATGAAACATGGAGAAGACATGTATGTGGTGGTCATACTGCTTAGAAGTAGCCAGAGGGTGAGCCTCGAGGTCCAGGTACGAGCTTGCCCAAGGAGACGAAATTAAAATCAGTTCCCCCAAGAAAGAACGAGGCATTTTAAAAGATATTTCTCAAGCAGGAATCACGGGCCCAAATAGTCCAGAAAGCATTGGCCGTTGTATGGAGAAATCAGCATCGGCTGGTCAGGACCTCACCGAGGTTATGAGAATCAGGGATTTTCTTGGGACGATGCAGAAGGCCCCACAATGCATTTCCACTTCTATTTAGACAGAACACACTTCTAAGCTATCTAGTTTAAAGAAGGGTTGTTTGGGTTTTTTTTTTTGTTATATGTAAACTTACTGAAAACAGTCTATTTAAAGCTCCTAGGAATGGCTCAGAAATGCACGCACAAAAAAAGATAATTATAAGTGTTTTCCAGTTTACCTGCAAAGCGGTTACTACTGAAATCTTGTTGTAATGAGATAATTTTGGAGAGCAGGGGGTACAGAGTTTTGGGGTGCTTGAAGTTTTTAAGAAAATATATATTTTATTGATTTTTTTTTCACAGAGAGGGAGAGGGCTAGAGAGTTAGAAACATTGATGAGAGAGAAACATCGATCAGCTGACTCCTGCACACCCCCTACTGGGGATGTGTCCGCAACCAAGGTACATGCCCTTGACCGGAATCGAACCTGGGACCCTTGAGTCCGCAGGCCGACGCTCTATCCACTGAGCCACACCGGCCAGGGCTAGTGTTTGAAGTTTTTGTTGTTGTTAATCCTCACCTGAGAATATTTTTTCCATTGCTTCTGAGAGAGAGGGGAAGGGAAGGGAAGGGGAAAGAAATATCGATGTGAGAGAGACACCTCGATTGGTTGCCTCTCGCACGCACCCCGACTGGGCAGTGGGGTGTTTGAGTTTTAGAGAACGGACTTTAAATGCCATCCTGAATAAGGATTCTGCTTGTTTGGTCCCTGAGCCACTATGTCACCATCTTTCATATCCTTGGAAAGGGAGAGAGAAGACTGGCCAAGGCTTTGGCCTCCGGGGCCAGACACCAACTTTAGGGACTTCTTATATGACGGTGGCGAATGGGAGGGGCACGGGTTGCTTTTAGGAGCGATCCCACCCCTGGCAAGAGGGACGGTATCTTCGCAAGGATGGAAACTTGCTCTCCCTCCTGACAGAGCTGCGTTTCAAAGGGAGGAACTCTCTCCATCTCCACCTCCACCCCCAACCTCACATCCTGGCTGTGCTCCCTGCGCAGGTGAAGAGAGGTGACAAGCAATTTCAGCGCCCGGTGGCTGAAAGGAGTTCAAATGACTCCCGAAGTCATATTAACTTGTCAAATTGACCAGTATGTTCTGTCATTGAAACATTAGAATGAATAGCTCCGGACAATAAAATTGTTTCAATTATCCTGCATTATGCTCGAGCCTGGGGAAGCGGGGATGCAGGAGGCAGAAGGGGAAGCAGCCACCCACGTGTTCTAGAATGAATTCCACCGGAGACCACTGAAGCCAGCAGTTCCCAGAGTGGGGCACCCGCCCCACAGGGGGGCAATGTGATGTTTCGGGGGGGCAATTCGAGAGTGAGTTATTAACCGTGAATTTTTTTGCATTGCTTCCGGTTCTAGGGGCCTCATAGGCAGCCTGTAAGTACATATGGTGACATAGGCATGCCTTCCAGTTCTCTAGTCTATGTTTTGAAACTTGATGTGCTATTTCTTCATATCACTCCATGTTGTTATTATTTTTTTATTTTTATTTATTTATTTATTTTATTAGTTAAGGTATTACAAATGTGTTGTTGTTATTATTTTTAAACAATTCCCTAGTGATTTCTTCCTCCGTCCTTCCACTGTCCTTTCGTTATTTTATTTTTCTCTCTCACGGATGCCATGCTCTTTGGAATCTTGTTTAGACCAAGTTCATGGCCTTTGAGGCTTCCTCCACGTGAATAGGAGCTCACTTTTTTTTTTTAAAAAAAATATATTTTATTGATTTTCTACAGAGAGGAAGGGAGAGGAATAGAGAGTTAGAAACATCGATGAGAGAGAAACATCCATCAGCTGCCTCCTGCACAACCCCTACTGGGGATGTGCCCGCAACCAAGGTACATGCCCTTGGCCGGAATCGAACCCGGGACCCTTGAGTCTGCAGGCTGACACTCTATCCACTGAGCCAAATCGGTTAGGGCAAGGAGCTCACTTTTTGAATAAAAATTATATGTCACGGGAGGGCGGGGGGGGGGGGAGTGGGCGCATCAGGATGTTAGAGACGCTTAGATGGGGCGTGGCCAAAGACAGGTTGGGACCCACTGATTTCAATGCATGCCCGTTAGGGGGACATCACAGAAATAAATTCCCGTCGAGGGACACGGGCAAGTAAGTCTACACCCGTCCCCCCCAAGAAGAATGGCACCGCTTGGGGTTGTCATATTGGCTGTGGATAGGAAATAGAAGAAATGAAATTACCCCAAGTTATTAAAGTCACCGTCAATGGGTGCTAATTACACTAATTGGGGATTAATTGAGATTTCTTTTGATAAATAGCAAGGAGGCGAGGCAAAAGGGAGCAATTTTCCCAGCCCAAAAGGAATACAGTTCTGTTCGCCCTTCTGTTAGCACCAGAAGAGGCACCGATCCTTAGCGATGCCCCCCACTTCGTTGAGGCTGCAGCGGAAGCTGCCCGCGGGAGGGGAGCCTGGGCTGGGCCTGGATTCCTGCGCTTTTGCAGGCGGCTGCCCAGGAGGAGCCAAACCAGTGGGATGGTGCGGGTGTGCTTGCGAGCATGCGTGTGCCTATGCCTATGTGTGTCTGCGTGTGTGCATGCATGTGCATGCTGTGCATGCTGTGCGTGTGTGTGTGTGTGTGTGTGTGTGTGTGGCATTGCCCAGGCTTCAAGGCTCTGTCTGCCAGGCCACTTGGCCATAGTTATTTTATGCCAAGATTCTGGCTCTCCAACTCAAAGCCACTGGATAATGGGTTTGTGCTCAAGCCAAGAATCTTAGGGTTGGGCTGCCGGGCAAAGGGCAGGTGGAATAATGGAACAGGGTGTGTGTGTGGGGGGTGGGGGCAAGGCCTGGGGGGAGACTGATATTTTCTCTTTTTTTTCATAGCAAAGACCCACCGTGTGTTTGAGAGGTTTATAAATCTTTACAAAGACCCCTTCTACCCCATCAAGGAAGATGAGAGCCCCCAATAGGAAATAATTATCATAAGAAAATATATTCCTGGTATACACTTAATTTTCTCTCTCCAGAGTTGGAAATGTTGTAGTTTTTAAAAAATATAGTTTTATTGATTTCAGAGAGGAAGGGAGAGCAGGAGAGAGAGAGAGAGAAACATCAGTGATGAGAGAGAATCATGGATCAGCTGCCCCCTGCACGCCCCCTACTGGGGATTGAGCCCACAACCCAGGCATGGGCCCTTTTTTTAAAAAAAAAATATATTTTATTGATTTTTTACAGAGAGGAAGGAAGAGGGATAGAGAGTTAGAAACATTGATCAGCTGCCTCCTGCACACTCCCCACTGGGGATATGCCCGCAACCAAGGTACGTGCCCTTAACTGGAATCGAACCCGGGACCCCACAGTCCGCAGGCCAACGCTCTATCCACTGAGCCAAACCAGTCAGGGCAATAACTGGGCCTGTGCCCTTGACCGGGAATCGCATCGTGACCTCCTGGTTCATAGGTCGACGCTCAACCACTGAGCCACACCAGCC
The DNA here is from genome assembly GCF_964212035.1 of Myotis nattereri. Taxonomy (NCBI): domain Eukaryota; kingdom Metazoa; phylum Chordata; class Mammalia; order Chiroptera; family Vespertilionidae; genus Myotis; species Myotis nattereri. The sequence goes on along the minus strand of NC_138097.1, from coordinate 12,292,464 downwards.
AGGCGTTTTTTGTTGTTGTTTGATTTTTTGTTTTTCTTTTTAACAGGCAGCCTGAATCCTGGCCTCCTCTGGTGTAGCCGAAGTCCACAATCCTTACTATTCTATATGAAGTAAATGATCCTTTTCCAAGTCTGTTCACAGAGCCATTGGATTTGCCTGTATGTATTGAGCACCTGTTATGCAGATGGCACTGTGAGGAGCTCCACAGGGACAGAGGGAGACGAAGACACGGTCCTTCGCCAAGTTCACGGTCACGTGTGGGAGTGCTTACATGTGGGCAGTGGCGCATTTGATCCCCGTGGAAGATAGATATGACTTCCCGCCTTACCACCCGTACTGGTGAGAAATCCCCTTGTCCTATACGTCCCCCTTCCTTGTTTTTCTGTCACTCGAGTGTAATGGAAGGCGTTCTGACTACCCAACGAGCCACTTTATTCCGAGGTGAAACCAAGAAGTGACGTTGCGTGCCAGGGGCTGCCTCTCGCTGTGGTTTCGTATCTGTGCCTCGGCAAGCATGACCGCAAATAAATGCCAATTGCCTGGTTAAAAACCCACTGTCACACTGTAGATCCCACCCTCAAAGTCACAGAAATGTCTTAAAATACCTCGGTCTCTGTGCCTGGATTCATTTGGGAGTGCTTTCCCAAACAAATCCATGCCTCTACGTGATGCACGATTAAAAACACAGACATGCCCTGACCGGTTTGGCTCAGTGGATAAAGCATTGGCTTGCGGACTCAAGGGTCTCGGGTTCGATTCCGGAAAAGGGCATGTACCTTGGTTGCAGGCACATCCCCAGTGGGAGATGTGCAGGAGGCAGCTGATGGATGTTTCTCTCTCATCGATGTTTCTAACTCTCTATCCCTCTCCCTTCCTCTCTGTAAAAAAACCAATAAAATATATTTAAAAAATAAATAAAAATAAACACACACACACACACTTGCAATGACGCACTGGCTAGGATGCTTGCAATCGCATCTCACGGCAATTCTGGGGCAGGAGGGACCGCAGCCCGCCCTTCCCTAACCACCGGCTTCATACGGTGAATTCAAAAGGGAGGGCTGGGGGTTAGAGGCTCCAGCTGAAAGGGAAAATCAGACACAGCAGTGCCTTCGCTTTTGTCTCCGGCCTTCTCCCGGAGATGAGAGAGCCTGCGGTGGGTGGCCGACCTGCATCCCACCTCCCAATTCTGCTGATCACCTGCGGGTGACACTCCGCAATTACCTCTTTAAAATGCCAATTAACCCATTCAGCGCTGGCTGGCACGCCGTGAGCTGTCAGGAACAGCCATTGTGCACACGATAGCTGGAGAGTGAGAAACTCAGGCATGTGCACGCACACACACACGCATGCATGCTCACACGTATACATGCACGCACATGCACGCACACACATGGAGGGAGGGGCAGGTGGGAAGCGGGGGTGGGGGGTGGGGGGGTGGCAGCCAAGGTCTTGGTTGCCTGCAGCAGGCCCGGCGAGCATCACCATGGTTCTTCACGTCTCGTGGGAATTTAATAATTTCTCCCCATTGATAAAAATCAAGAATAAGCAGATGCGGTGGGATGCCTATGCCATTGAGAGGTAGAATGAAGACCCGAACATCCAGATAGGATTCACGAGAAAAAAAGCAGCAACTGAGATTGGGCAAAAGGCCCCCCCTTTTTTCCACTGTATCGCACCAGCTTGCAAAGCGACGGTGAGTTAAATGGATCCATATCACTTCGGCGGTTAGAGTGAGTGCTCGCTCGGAAGAAAGGAGTGTTGATTTAAGCTCAGTATGTGCTACCTGGAGGCATTGAGTAAAATTACTGCTCACATCCGTGGCATCTTCTGCCTCCAGCTTGGAACCCTTCCCAGCACAGCATTTTTTTGTTGTTGTTAATCCTCACCTGAGGATATTTTTCCATTGGTTCTTAGGGAGAGAGGAAGAGAGAGGGAAAGACAGAGAAACATCGATGTGAGAGAAACACATCAACTGGTTGCCTCCTGCACGAGCCCTGACCAGGGCCCAGGCCGGGAAGGAGCCTGCGACCCAGGTACGTGCCCTTGACCGGAATGGAACCCTGGACCCTTTGGTCCACAGGCCGATGCTCTATCCACTGAGCCCAAAGGTCTAGGGCCTTCCCAACACTTTCTTGTGTCGTCTTACAGGGGTGCATCGGGCAGGAGAGGGAGTGTTTATTTCGGGGGTGAAGAAGGAAAGGAGGGGAGTCCTCCCAGCCTGGGGCCTCAAGGCATGAGGGGCGGGCCTTCCCAGGAGACCTTGCAGTCCAGGTGGTGGGTGTGTGATCCGGGTTGGAGGTCACTGCATGGTTGCCTGGAATTCCGGCCTTTGGTTGTCACCAGTCAAAACTTACAAGACTTTGGACTGACTTGCTAAAGAGATGGAGAGAGAAAGAACTGCTCTAGAGGGGCAGGCCTCTCCCATGCAACCAGGCTCCTCCCTCTGCCAAGTGTGCTCAGATGTGCACAGGTGTGCACCGGAGCCCAGATGTGCAGTGAGTTCATTGCACAGGTGTGCACAGGTGTGTAAAGGAACCCAAGTGTGCAGTGAGCTCATTGCACAGGTGTGCACAGGTGTGCACTGGAGCCCAGGTGTGCAGTGAGCTCATTGCACAGGTGTGCACAGGTGTGCACAAGAGCCCAAGTGTGCAGTGAGCTAATTGCACAGGTGTGCACAGGTGTGCACAGGAGCCCAAGTGTGCAGTGAGCTAATTGCACAGGTGTGCACAGGACCCCAGGTGTGCAGTGAGCTCATTGCACAGGTGTGCACAGGTGTGCACAGGAGCCCAGGTGTGCAGTGAGCTCATTGCACAGGTGTGCACAGGAGCCCAAGTGTGCAGTGAGCTAATTGCACAGGTGTGCACAGGACCCCAAGTGTGCAGTGAGCTCATTGCACAGGTGTGCACAGGAGCCCAGGTGTGCAGTGAGCTCATTGCACAGGTGTGCACAGGAGCCCAGGTGTGCAGTGAGCTCATTGCACAGGTGTGCACAGGAGCCCAGGTGTGCAGGGAGCTCATTGCACAGGTGTGCACAGGAGCCCAGGTGTGCAGTGAGCTCATTGCAGTGGGCATTTTTCAAAACCCAGAAGTTGCCTCTGTGGGATAAGATGACCTCGGCCAACGGTAGGAATGAACTTCAGACAGTTCCTGGTTTCACTGGCCCTGAAGCTGAAAAGCCAGCCCCAGTCCGCGGGCACGACAAGAACAACCGTGAGGGAAGGGCAGAGAAGGAATTCTAATTCAAGGTCCAATGGAAACATCCAGGACCCAGACGGTTTGTAAAACCCAAGAGAGTGCACTTAGTATTAACAGGGAAAAGAGAGCAGGAAGGAGAAATAATGAACTCTAAGAAGGTCACAGTAAAGCTTCCGTGAATGGTCTAAACAGTGGTTCTCAACCTTCCTAATGCCGCGACCCTTTAATACAAGTTCCTCATGTTGTGGTGACCCCCAACCATAAAATTATTTTTGTTGCTACTTCATAACTGTCATTTTGCTACTGTTATGAATCGTCATGTAAATATCTGATATGCAGGATGTATTCAGGCGACTCCTGTGAAAGGGTCGTTCGACCCCCAAAGGGATCACGACCCACAGGTTGAGAACCGCTGGTTAGTCTGATATCTAATGGGGATTTACAACTGAGAGCCCCTGGGTTTGGGGTTCTTCCTCATATTTCCATGTTGTACACAGAAAGGGGAAGAAAAAGTTGTGACTCACAATGTCCCCCACCTCCTCTAAGGAATAAAATGGCCCTGGCCGGTGTATCTCAGTGGATAGAGCGCTGGCCTGCAGACCAAAGGGTCCCGGGTTCCATTCTGGTCAAGGACACGTACCTCGGTTGCAGGCTCCTCCCCGGCCTGGGCCCTGGTCGGGGCACATGCAGGAGGCAACCAATTGATGTGTTTCTCTCACATCGATGTTTCTCTCTGTCTTTCCTTCTCTCTACCACTCTGTCTGGAAATCAGACAGATATTTTTCCAAAGAAAAATATCCTTGGATGAGGGTGTGTTTTTAAAAAAAAGGAATAAAATGCATGAAAACAGCAACCAGAGAAACCTTGAAGTAACATTGGTGGGTTTTTAAAAAGTGACTCCTCTTCCAACATATACCCAAACTGCCAACCCGGGGTGGCCAGACTGTTTTACAGGCAACGGTCCGTCGCATTCTCTGTATCAACCGGGGGAAAAAATTACAACGCACATCTGGGTGCGGAAGCACCTGCAGTTGCACCAGATGTTCCGTGGACAGTTGGAGTGCCGGCAGTTGACATGTTTAGGGGGACGTGTCATAGTGGAGGCAGGTGACAGGGGTTGGCGGCTCTTAGGTTGTCAGTAACACAAATGAGATTGAGAAGGACATGGTAATGTATTTTAAATGTTACTTCTTAGCGTGTTGTGAAGGATACATAATATAGCAAAGGTGAACTGGGGTTCGGTTTGTTAACAAAACAATCAAGTCAACTTTACTAAATCTGCACCGATAGATGTATAAAGTATCTATCTTTTAAAAAACAGATTTTTATTGATTTCAGAGAGGAAGGGAGAGGAAGAGAGAGATGGAAACATTAATGATGAGAGAGAATCATGGATCGGCTGCCTCCTGCACGCCCCACACTGGGGATGGAGCCCACAACCCGGGCATGTGCCCTGACCAGGATTCAAACCATGACCTCCTGGTTCATAGGTTGATGCTCAACCACTGAGCCACGCCGACCAGGCTATCTCTCTATCTTTTTTCCTATTTTATTAAAAGACCTAGGAACACACTACACGCTCTACATAAACATACTGAGATGGGGTAAAAATTCATTTTCAAGTGAGTCGGCTGTTCATGAACACATAATTGCACAAAATTAGCTCACACTACACAAACTTCTTAAGAAACAGAGTTTAGTGGGCAATCCCCACAATGTCTTCCTGGTGGACTTTCATCAATTATTTTCCAGAAAAGATAGAGGTGGCACAGTGCATGACCCAAAATGCAAATACCACTGAAAGAACATAATGAAAAGAATTTGAGCGACTCTCGCCGGAGGACGTATCTGGGATGTGCATGCTTTCTGATCTTAAACGACAGAGTAACAGTGCTATTTTCTTCATTTTTATGGCAAAAGATCCACAGGAGGCCTTTGAAAGACAGTTTCTCGGGCACGCAAGACATTTACAGAATGATGAGAATGTGAATGTCTCTCTCCTCTGCCAGCCCTGCGGACATCAGCGGTGCCTGCCTGGCGCTGTAGATGCAGACTCCACCAGTGGATGGATATTTACTCCAGGAGACCCGAGCCGTGGCCTTTCATTTTCTGAGGACTGGTACCTACTCTCGGCGCAGCCATGGGACAAAGGACTCCTCGTGCCTCTAAAGCCTGGACTGTGAGCCCAGCCTTTGCAAGCCACCTAAGCGATTAGAATAATGGGGGGCGGGGGGCGGGGAAGGGAGGAAAGAAAAAAGATAAAATACAAATTTTACTCAGCTCTGTGCTGGATTACTTCCTCGCGCCCTCGCCTTTATTGAGTGATTTGGAGTTTCATTAGGATTCAGGATTCCTGTGGAAGAAGAATCCACGGCTTGTCTTTCAAGGGGTTGCCGCCTGACCCATCAAAATGAAAAGGCTCAGCGCGCTGTGACAGGTCCCCAAGCAGCCTTGAGTGACAGCTTCATTTCAAGGAGTTCTCAGATGAGGGTTGCATCGAGGGGGGAGAGATGGTGCTGGGGACAGTTTGTTCCTTAAAAGTGACAGTCAGGTCGGTGGCTCTCAGACCAGGAGCCGAGGCACAAAAGGATACTTGGGCATAGTGAACGTCTCACGAATATTTCCTGCCCACCAGGTTTCCTTTCAGATGGCGAGTTCTTACCCATAGATAGCTTTTTATTACTGATGTGGGGAGAAAATAAGAGAGAGATGAGTGATTGTAAGGAGGCTAAAGCCAAAGGTATGTCACTCGACAATTTTTTTCCCCCCAAAAGGAATCGGGATTGAAGTAGGGCGGCCTCCCAACAAACACCACGGCAGAAATCTCATCAGACAACGACGAAGCGAAATCAATCCTTGCGAAAGAAACGTCTCAGCTCTTTCTCCTTGGATAGGATCAGATTGGAACCACAATAATCATGAAAAAGAAAAACAAAACAAAACGCATGAACGGTCCCTTGTCACTGTGCATTCACTGTCCTGGGGTGAATTTTGGGGCATCTTTTCTGGAAATAAGATGCCTAATAATTCGAAGGGGCTACCTACCCCTCAGTGGGTGGAAAGGGCTCAGATTTGTCTATTTCCAGGGCAGCCACGGTTCCCGCCTCCTGGTGCCCCCGCCACTAATGAAAGGAGCTTAGAAGAAGCAGACAATAGACCGAACTCAGCTGCCCCCTCTGGCATTTTTCTCATGGTGCTATCCATTTGGAGTTTTCAGCTCAGGAACAGCCCTATCCTGCATCAGGAAAAAAAAAATCACAAAAAACGTATGCACACTCTCTTAACATCACACTCGTCATTTTGAAGACTCTTTAAAAAAACGTATGAAAGAATTTCTATGGTAGGCGAATAGGGAACTCTCTTCTTCAAATGCATCCAAAATTCATCCATCGTATTTCTTATTTTTCAAGAAGAAGAGTATTTCCCCGAGTAACAGAATAAAACCACAGCACAGTGCTGCTCTTAAGGTGCATCTGATGTAGTTATTAATCTTATTATTTTTTTTTAATTCTCACCCGAGGATATTTTTCCATTGATTTTTTAGAGAGAGTGTAAGAGAGAGGAAAAGACAGAGAGAAATATGGATATGAGAGAAACATCTACTGTTTGCCTCCTGCATGAGCCCCAACCAGGACCCCAGGGACGTGCCCTTGACTGGAATCAAACCCAGGACCCTTCAGTCCGTAGCCTGATGCTCTATCCACTGAGCCAAACCGGCTAGGGCTGTTGTAGTTATTTTTAACGGGGCAATAGAGCCTAGACCAGCATAAATCTATTGGTTTGCCAAAGTGCATGTTAGGGATAATCTTAGCAAACTTCATCCTATGTATTTTTTTTTACAGTTTTCTTATGTTTTATGTTTTCCTTCAATAAATGTGTGGGTCCTACAAAATTAAGAGAAATGTATCTTTGGTATGGGAAAAGGAAAATCTTAAAAAGCCACATACATTTTGAACCAATCATGCTATTAGGCGTCCTGGGATTTTAAGAAATTTCATTTGTGTGTAACATGTGTGTCAATAAAATGCAGCGTGTATTTTGCAAACATTCATTAGTGCTGAAGTTTTTATTGCACGTTGCCAATAAGAGTGAATTCCCAACTTTTAGTTTTCTTTGGATTCTTTTATCTCGGGGCCCTACAATTTTTGTGGCCTCAGAGCAAGTACTAACTAGCCAAGTGAAATAGCGAATAAAAATCTTATTTAAGTAAATCCGACAAAATGCAACTAAATCATTGGTAAAGTAAATTTGTTTCAAACAGCTGGGTATTTCTGTATCAAAGGCTGAGTATTGTATTCTGATTTATTGAGAAACACAGCTGAATTCTCACCTTCGTCTATGTTTGGTTCTTTTGAAAATAATATATTTTTATTGATTTCACAGAGGAAGGGAGAGGGAGAGACAGATAAAAACATCAGTGATGAGCCACCTAAGGGATTAGAATAATGGTTTTTTGGTTTTCTTTTCATAGCAAAGACCCTTTAAGAGAGAGAATAATTGATTAGTTGCCTCCTGCATGCCCCCTACTGGGGATTGAACCTGCAACCTGGGCATGTGCCCTTGACCGGAATCGAACCTGAAACCCTCAGTCCGCAGGCTGATGCTCTATCCACTGAGCCAAACCAGCGAGGGTTCTTAAAGGTTACCCATACCTCTGCCATACGCCAATAGGAATGGAATAAGGCATGCTGGGGAGTTTCTTGCTTGACTTTAATACTTTCAGTTTCATTCCATTCATTCGACAACAATTTACCGAGCACTTGCTGTAACCATGTTGGACACCCAAGAAGCAGCAGGCCATATTGCTCAGTAGAAGTTCACTATTCATTGCTCAGGCCTGCTTTCTCTTCCCATGGGAAACGCTCCCACAGGAAATGATTATTTCTTATTTTTCCTTACTCCTCAATTCCTAGCAAGAAGGACTCTAGCAGGGAGGGACTAGGTTAGATTCTAGGTGATTATGGTGTTGTTTTACCCTTCCTGGAGGAATCCTTAGTACAGTGTAAGTTCTGTTAGGATGAGAGTTTTGGTGGTGGGGGGCTCACAGGTAAGGAGGTTACAGCAGGTCCGAGGTGGGGCTTGGGAAGAGGACACGGAAGTAAAGAGAGGTTCTACGAGGGAAAAAAAAGAAAGATGAGCCAGCCAAGTTGGGGAAGTTTCAACATGTATCCTCCTAAAAAAACACACGCTGCTCGTTCGAAATCTACTTGTATTTTCCCTTGAAAATTGAGCTCGTTATGAATTAAAACAACACACAGAAATGTACAGATTCCTTCCCATATCACTGCAATTACCACCCTTAACAGGTGTGGTACGCCCTTTCAGACTCATTGTTGTATGTGTGTATATGTATGCGTGTGCCTATAACATATAACCATATATGACAAAATCTCAGTTATTTTAACAATCTGCACCTATAGATTTATAAAGTATCTATCTATCTTTTAAAAAATAGATTTTTATTGATTTCAGAGAGTAAGGGAGAGGAAGGGAGAGATGGAAACATTAATGATGAGAGAGAATCATGGATTCATTTATCTCTATTCCCCTATGGAATAATACATTCCAGACATATTTATATGAATAGAATATTATATATGCCTATGGGAACAGAGATAGATGAAGAGGTAGATATTCTTGGAAAACTGTACCAACTTTTTTTTTTTAATGCTTTACAAATTTTATTAAGATTCTAAGCCAGGGGTGGGCAAACTTTTTGACTCGAGGGCCACAATGGGTTCTTAAACTGGACCGGAGGGCCAGAACAAAAGCATGGATGGAGTGTTTGTGTGAACTAATATAAATTCAAAGTAAACATCATTACATAAAAGGGTACGGTCTCTTTTTTTTTTAGTTTTATTCATTTCAAACGGGCCGGATCCGGCCCGCGGGCCGTAGTTTGCCCACGGCTGGTCTAAGCCTTTGGATTGAAGATCAATGAACCCCAAACAGAATAAACATCGAGTTCAAACCACATTAAACCAATCGCTATATTGTTTAAGATTAGATACATATATGGTAAAAGCAAAGGCAATCATATGTAATGCTTTCAACAATAAAGAATTATTAAAAAAAAAAAAAAGCAAAGGCAAAATTAACCAAAATTCAGGATAGAGGTTATCTCTATGGAGGATGGGGGGCGGGGGGGAGGATGTGGTTAGAGAGGGGATGCTTAAAGGCTTCAAACATATTATTTAGTATCTGCTTTTTCTCAAGTGACATAAAAGGGTAGGTAAGTTTCACTGTACCAACTTTTTAATGGTTGGTTTAAATTCTGCACATTGCACACTCAGCTTGGTTCAAAAAGTTGGTCTGAATAAAAGAGTACGTAGCACGCAAACACACCCTTAAATATGTTTGCTCATCCCCGCTCTGATTATCCCATGGGGATGAATTTTACAAGTGGAATTCCTGGGTCACACGGGGTCAGAGTGTTCTCTGGAAAAAACATAACCATCTACCCGTTGACCGGCTGAGTCTTAAAGAGCCCGTGGCTCTGTGTCCTTTGCCAAAAGGATGCTCTCATGGTTTGAATCTTCACATTCGAACATGTGCAACCTGGATCGCATGTTTTCTACAACTTGCATGTCTTTCCTGAATGATCAGGCTCAGAGCTTCTTTTTAAAAATTGTTATTGGCGTTTTAATTTCTGTGTGCATGCGTGCGTGCGTGTGTGTGTGTGTGTGTGTGTGTGTATGATTTGTCTTTTATCCCGTTCATATGAGTCTTTCGTATAGATCTTATATTCATGGACCAGTTTCCACAATTTTCTAAAGCAGCGGTTGTCAACCTGTGGGTTGCGACCCCTTTGGGGGTTGAACAATCCTTTCACAGGGGTCGCCTAAGACCATCCTGCATATCAGCTACTTATATGACAATTCATAATAGTAGCAACATTAGAGTTATGAAGTAGCCACGAAAATAATTTTATGGTTGGGTCACAACATGAGGAACTGTATTTAAAGGGCCAGAAGGTTGAGAACGACTGGAATACGAAGTTTTGGACCAGATAATCAATGCTTCAGTTTTCATTTCATCGCAGCCTTTCAAAGTGAATCTCTTAATTTTCCTCTTTATTTTTTCATTTGTTGCTCTGGCAAGATCTTTATTGCACTTCACCTTCCGGCGTTTGACTAAGAGTCAGTTACGGAATTGAATGTGGAGAAACGATTTCAGGATGTTTGTGTCATTCCCGTCCCCTCTGCAGCACAGACAGGCACATGGCTGTGTGAGTTTTTTGATTAGTTTCACCCATTTGACAATCCGGGGTCCCGCTAGCCTAGATGATCAGTATTTATTCAGTAAAAGGTGAATAAAAACGGGGTGCCAACTGCCTCTTAACAGATTCTCAGAGAAACAGGTCACGATTGTAGAGTTCTGAGTGATCATTTTAAGGCTGGGCCGATTTAGAGAAAATGAAGCTGAAGTTGGGTGGCCATTCTGTCAGGGATAGGCCTATAGCGGCCCAAACTCCGATACGATCCGAAAACCCCTAATTGGTCACATAAAAGATTGCTTACAAAGGAATCTGGTCCGATTTTTCTCTTAGCGCCTACGCAGCCCGTGAGAATAAAATGAGAAGATCTTAATCATTTGAATTAAAGTCGCCGGGGGGAAAAAAAAAACCCACACAAAACCCACGATGACAATAAATCGCTCAAATGATTCCCAACCGTGGGGCGACCTTCGAGGCCAGACACTCATTCTCGAAGACCTTTAGAAAAGTGAAACAGAGGATGATTGAAACCACCCTGAGTCCCTCCTGCCTTGAGCTTTCGCAGGCCTGAATGCTCCTTGGAAAATCCCCGAGAAAAAAAAAAAAGGCTGATAATGACTATATTAATATGACATTTCAACAGACGACACCATGCAAACTAAGGTTAAAAAAAAAAAAAGAGAGAGAGAGACAGAAGAAGAAGAAGAAAAAAGGGAAAGAAAGCCACCCCCAAGTCCCAAGGACTCAGGATGGAATCGCAACCCCGTGCGGGTTTTATTCGCACCCCAATACTCACAAACACCCAAATGTAACTCTTTCACTAGGAATTCCCTTTGAGTTCAGCGTGATAATGAATGTGAAGAGTTGGGAGAGGGGGGAGGCGGGGACGTGGGGGTGGGGGGGGCGCTCTGTGATTTTGCAGGTTCACACCAGAGAGGCAATTTTTATAGCCTGAAAAGGGGAAGTTTTCTTTTGTTAATGGCTCACAATCCCATGAAAGGATTCATCAGTCTATTTTCGGGCCCCACCACATGGTGCGTATCTTTTATAAATGGAGGCAGGCTCCGCTGCGAGCCCTCCTGCCTAATTGTCGTATGCAAATAAAAGCAATTATAAGGCTTTTAGGGTGAAGGGATGACAGCTGAGTTTGGCAGTTGCGAAGGCCTCACCCACCTTGTTGTCATAGCAACCAGGGAGGCAAAGGACAAACTAGTGCAGGAGGCCACAGGAAATCTCCATCTCTGTTTTGGTTCAAGAATTTTAAAATAAAGAGACCGGCGCCGAAACGTCCGTGTCAATGTGTAGTAATGAGTGCCTCTGCTGAAAATATTATTTAGATGAAACTCTTACTTATGTCCCGGCCCCTTTACAATGATCCCTGCCATCGAACTACCATTTATCCGCTATAGCATCTGCGATGGGAGTTGCTACTTGGAAAGTTCCGTGCGGATCGTAACAAGGCATTCAATCATTAGGAGAATGGGAATTTCAACAAGCTTTTGCACACACCACCGGGGTGGAGATTTTTGTGAAAGAAAAGGCAAATTCTGAGGAAAGAAGATGATGTAATGCGTGTGTGTGTGTGTGTGTGTGGGGGGGGATGGGGCAATGTATGCAGCTACCGGTGCACAGAGTTCAATATATACACATATTTTTGAAATGTTTGCGCCAACGTGTTAAACAAGTTGAATAAATAGCACGCAAAATTAAAACGAGTCACCAATGGGTATCTTCGGTGGCAATCTATTTCACAATTACTCTTGTGGAAGCTTTCATGAATTAAATATGAGTTCTGTCTTGAAATTAGGTGTTATAAGGCTACATTACAACAGGCAGCAGTAATTGAGGTGGTGGCAACAGGGGGGTCTGTGAACTAATCTCTTGCCATGTCACGTGTCGTCCCCCCCCACCCCCCCTCCCATCGGCCAATGGGCAGCCGCCCTTCACAAAAACAGAGGCAGCTGAGAAAAATTGATTTCTCATCGGAGCCATATTTGATAGCTTTTGAAATCGAAAATTGAAATTAACTAACCTACGCCCCATTGTAACAAAAGAGCAAATTAAATATGCAACGACGGTTCCTGTTGGCAGCCAGAGGGCCTGCCAAGGTAAATTTGTAAATAGAGTTTAAGATGCAATTCTTCCCCCACCCCCCTCTCTTTTGGTGTAAAAGTAGAAGTGTATGTGGCTTTATAAATTATTTATATATAAAAAAATCATCGGCTGCAAATGGCCACTGTGGTTAAGGATTTCCATGGAGGAAACCATTGCATTTGGAGAGTGAATCAAAATTAAAAATCCATGATTCAGACATTACTTACAATAAAGAGTAGGAATATTTTAGACTTCCTTTTCCAAACTCTGCTTTTATGTCTTCCATCCAGCTATGAAAAAATAACTACAATAATTTACTGAAATTAAAAAGACAATCGAACATGCCATCCATTTAGCCATCCCACCGTCTTGTAAATAATTATGAGTTCATTTTGATGTGCTAACTGCAGAAAGCCAACAGACCACTCCATTGTCTTATAAGCGATGCTTTAAAACACAGCACTTCAAACATATTTTCCCCACCGATTCCCAGGGATACGGCAGCCCGGGCTATTGATTTTGAATTTATAAACTTATTAGGTCCGATGAAGGGGATGGAGGTCTCAGAGGCGATATCCCGGGCAATCCAGCCATGACAGTTTTTAATTTATGATTTCCCTCCTGCCTGTGCCAGAGGCTGCCCACAATAATGTTTGTTTAACCACAGAGAACGTGTTCTGAGCCCCACTTTTTTATTGCATTGGTAAGTAGGCGAATTAATTTTCTATGTTTAAGAGGTAGATGGTGGAAGATAAACATCGTGAAATCATCACCCAGCCCCGTGTTCCTGGCTCAGAGCTGAGCCGTGTAGAATTCAGCGTCAAGTGCGGTGGAGGATAGGACCCTGAGCCTGCCTGTCAGCGCACAGATCCCGTAAAAGTCTTTTTCTGCTCTAATTTATTATTTTTAGTGTCAATCAGCCTCCGACGAGGAGCGTAACCTCCTCCAGGATTGGGATCAACGGTTCAGTACTTTCCCAGTGCAGCTGAAGGAGCTGTCATTATGTGAACCAGGACGGAGACATACCAGACAGCCACAGTTGCAAAAGTTTTCCTTCTGTGCAGGAATCTTTTTAAAAAATATATATTTTTTATTGATTTCAGAGAGGAAGGGAGAGGGAGAGATAGAAACATCCATGATGAGAGAGAATCACTGATCGGCTGCCTCCTGCACGCCCCCTACTGGGGATCGAGCCTGCAACCTGGGCATGTGCCATGACCGGGAATCAAAATGTGACCTCCTGGTTCATACTAGCAGATTGACACTCAACCACTGAGCCACACACGGAGGAGAGAGGAAAATACAGAGAGAAACATTGATGTGAGAGAAACACATCGACTGGTTGCCTCCTGCATGAGCCCCGACCAGGGCCCGGACCAGGAGGAGCCTGCAACCGAGGTACATGCCCTTGACCGGAATTGAACCCGGGACCCTTTGGTCCACAGGCCAACGCTCTATCCACTGAGCCAAACCGGCTAGGGCTGATGTATATATTTTAAAAAAAATGATACAGGTTCAGCCGAATGAGGCTCTAAATGAGATTGTAAATGCCTTAAGAGTGACTTTCTCTTCAACCCTTGTTATTTAAATTAAAAAATCCGTGCTGTGAGCATCACTTAGCTTCACATTTCAACAATCACCAATTTGTTCCTCAGGAAGAGAAAATACAGGGAATTGCTCTTAGAAAAAAGAGTAGATGGATGAAATAAAAAGAAACGCTCTCACAGCGAGCTCTACAATGTATTTTAAGCATGTTGAGGTGTTTTATTTCATCTGCGGGGGAGGAGAGGTTTGCTGGCTTCTGAGCTATGCCCCTTTCTAAAGTTTCCTTCAAAGGCCCCTCCGTCTCTAACCTCACGGCCACCCTGTCCCAGGACTGCAAAGACCTCACCCCACCCCGACACCTACAGCGAAATTAAGCTTTAGGCTCCAGTTATATATGAAAAGAAAGATGAGCCCTAGCCGGTTCGGCTCAGTGGCTCGGTGGATAGAGCGTCGGCCTGTGGACTGAAGGGTCCCGGGTTCGATTCCGGTCAAGGGCAGGGACCTGGATTACAGGCTCCATCCCTGGCCCTGGTCAGGGCACGTGCAGGAGGCAACCAATCGATGTCTCTCTCACATCGATGTTTCTCTCTCTCTGTCTCTCCCCCTCCCTCCCACTTTCTCTAAAATTCAATGGAAAAATATCCTCGGGTGAGGATTAACAACAACAAGAAAAAGACGAAGAATTACATCATTGCAGGACTAAAAGGCTATAGTATAGCGATTTCGGAATCGAAACGTACAGCAATGTTTAACGAACGCAACTCGCTTCATTACCAACCAGTAACCATATCCACATGTGCATATGGTAAGATTAAGCCAAGCCATTATAATAGCCTTACAAACGATGAATATTCGACAATGGCAAGTCTGGCTAAACAAAATCGCATTTGCTCGATGCCATGGTATTATTTATTTGGACGCAGGGTGTTTCCCCAATATGCACCTTATAATTATGGGGCATTTCCATTTTTTTAAAAAATTCATTTTTATTGACTTCAGAGAGGAAAGGGGAGGGAGAGAGAGAGATAGAAACATCAACGATGAGAGAGAATCATTGATTGGCTGCCTCCTGCACGCCCCCTATTGGGGATCAAACTGGCAACCTGGGCATGTGCCCTTGACTGGAATCGAACCTGGGATCTTTCAAGTCTGCAGGCCGACGTTCTATCCACTGAGCCACACCAACTAGGGCCAGGGACATTTCCCTTTTGAAGGAACATGAGAAGGCCCAGCTTTAGGATGCAGATGTTATTGCTGTTATCAATCTCAACCTACTAAAAACACCAACATTTTGGGGCCCAGTCCTTTTGCAAAATTAACATTTCCCACGCTGGAGCCATTTTCACACATTTAGTTTTAGTGGGAATTATTTTTTTCGGGGATTATTACACACAGGGTCATGACGTAGATAAGCTAAAATACTGGGAGATTCAGAATGTTAACTCATATTTTTAAAGAGTTGCTAAGGGGGAAAAAATCAGTCTGCCACTTATGAAAAATGATCAACAGACAACCACATGTTATTTTAAAGGTTTTCTTTAGCATTGGTGATCTGATAATTGACATACATTTATATACGTACTAGAGGCCCGATGCACGAAGATTCGTGCAAGAATGGGCCTTCCTTCCCCTGGCTGCCAGCACCGCATTCGCTCTGGCCGGAGCCACCTTTCTGCCTTCACTGTGGCCTGGAGCCGCCTTTCCGCCTTCCCACGCTGCCCAGAGGCCCAGAGCGGCTGGGGCTGTGTGGAATGCCTGCATCCCGCCCCACCCGCCAGCCGCTCAGCACCTGCTATGCAAATTAACCCACCATCTTTGTTGGGTTAATTTGCATACTCACTCCTGACTGGCTGTTGGGTATTGTGAAGGTGCGGTCAATTTGCATCTTTCTCTTTTATTAGTGTAGACTAGAGGCAGTGCATGAAATTTGTGCACTGGTACGGTCCCTAGCGGCTGCCAGCTGCTGGCCGGGTACTCCCTCCCTTCCCCCGGCAGGCCCTGCCCTCTGGTCAAACTCCCGGACAACCTCCCAGTTGAGGGGACAATTTGCATACTACCCTTGCATTATATAGGAGATGTATAAATATATATTTAATTCTGAGGGAATCCTGTCTCATTATTACTAAATTTTGAAAATAAAATTTCCTACATTGCTATTTGTCTCTCCACTGCTATTTCTCCAATTCATGCTGTTCAAACTTTTCCCTTTGGCCTAGATAATTTCAAGTTTTAATTTAAAATCACCCAACTTGCTTGTAAAACAAACATTATATACCATTTAAAAGCCGACTTTCTAATAATACCTCTGAATTTTCCTGTGATCTGGATATGTAAGTATTTACATATATATTACTAGCCCTTATTAACTTCACATTGCAAGCAGGGGAGGCCTGACGTTTTATTTTTAGTGAGAGAATTGCTCCTGCCTCTGGACCCATTTCAAGATAAAATTGATGTTAACCTGCTAACAGGAAGGTAGAATTTTAAATCACGTTCCAATTGGACATTTTAGCTAATGCTTTCTTTACTTATTTTCGTCACAGTATGTATTTAACATGCGATCGTCATACCTTTTCACGTCACAAAATCTTTTAAGCCTCCGTTTAGTTAAAGGTTGAAGGATTTATTTATCTAATAAAAAGCTACTAATTAAACATTTGTGGATTTTTCTCACATTAGAGGCCCCTAATTCTTTTTTTTAATGTATTTTTATTGATTTCAGAGAGAGGAAGGGAGAGGGAGAGATAGAAACATCAACGACAAGAGAGAATCATTGATTGGCTGCCTCCTGCATCCCCCCTACTGAGGATCGAGCTGGCAACCCAGGCATGGGGCCCTGACCAGGAATCGAAATGTGACCTCCTGGTTGATAGGCGGACACTCAACCACTGAGCCACATGGCCAGGCAAGGACCCTATTTTTTTTTTTTAATATGTTTCATTGATTTTTTACAGAGAGGAAGGGAGAGGGATAGAGAGTTCGAAACATCGATGAGAGAGAAACATCGATCAGCTGCCTCCTGCACACCCCACTACTGGGGATGTGCCTGCAACCAAGGTACATGCCCTTGACTGGAATCGAACCTGGGACCCTTTAGTCCACAGGCCAACGCTCTATCCACTGAGCCAAACCGGTCAGCGCAGGGCCCTAATTCTTAAAAAAAAAACAAACCCATCTAAACTTTTGGACGTTATTTTCGCCTGGTTGGTTTCTTCTTGAGTAAAACAACCCTTTGTTTTAAGATGCATTGATCAGTAGCTGGAATAGCAGCTTCGCTATCAACTTACTGATACACACGCACAGAAACATTCGCCCCCGACAAGGCACTCAGGCCAAAGCCACTTCTCAGAATTTTTCAAAGGTGATGACACGCAGAGTCAGGGGTGTAACCACAGCATCCTTTGGGCCGTGGCTGGGACGCTCTTCCACGGGGGATCCTGCTAACGCGGATGACAAGTCCCTTATATCCCGTCCGCGAGCGTTTTGATGCCTGCGATGCTCGTCACACCGCCTTCTGACTCCCGGGACCGAGTCGTCCCAGGGAGCGGCGGCGAATGTCACGCTAACTTCTGACTCCGCGACGACATACAGCGTGGGCAGCGCTTGGCCGCGCTCGTTTCATTCCAAGGGCGTCAAAGGGAGACTCGGAAAATGACTCCAGCCCCACGGCTCTGATAAAATAAGATGCTTACCCACCGACAGCAATTACCATAGAAATAAAAAGAGGACACAGCTTCCTAATGCTCTCGAATCAAAGAGGCAGAGGTGGGGAGGGCCGGGGCTGATTGCGGGATGGGCCGTCAGCTGCGTGGGGGGAATCGTTGAGACTTTCATCCGGCAGGTTTGCTCCTTGGACGACGGGGAAAGGTTATTCATCATTTTCAAGAGCAGAGGGTTTTTGCTCAGTCATTTCTGGGGGTGCCTAGCCTGGAAACTTTTGCTCTGCAGACAATAGAGATTAATTTCCAAGAGGAAGGGGGGAGAGAGAGAGAGAGAGAGAGAGAGAGAGAGAGAGAGAGAGAGAGAGAGAAAGAGAGAGAGAGAGAGAGAGAGAGAGAAAGAGAGAGAGAGAGAGAGAGAGAGAGAGAGAGAGAGAGAGAGAGAGAGAGAGAAGCATCAATGGTGAGAGAGAATCCGTGATGGGCTGCCTCCTGGTTCATAGGTTGATGCTCAACCACTGAGCCACTCCGGCCGGGCTAGGCTCTTGTGGAACTTAATGAAAGCTTAACCACTGACCCAGGAGGACAGTGTTAACCCTAAGATTGCCAGTAAGATTGCTGTGTGGATGCCAAAATGAACCAGAGGGTAAATCTAATCTCACCTAATTCTTTTGGTTAAAGCTCAATGATGTTGTCTGCATTCAAGAGCCAAGACAGAACGCCGACCCCGGTTCTGGCACAAATGGGCCTGTGACCTTGACTGGGTTTGCAAGAGTTGCCAGGTCCTGCTGGGTTACCCTCCTGTGGACCAACTAGAGGCTCTTCCCATGTCCTTCAAGGTTTCTTCTAACTGAAAAACAGTGCCACCCTAGCCGGTGTGGCTCAGTGGATAGAGAGTCGGCTTACGGACTGAAGGGTCTCAGGTTCGATTCCGGTCAATGGCACATGGCCGGGTTGCAGGCTCCATCCCTAGTAGGGGTCGTGCAGGAGGCAGCCGATCCATGATTCTCTCTCATCATTGATGTTTCTCTCTCTCTCTCCCTCTTCCTTCCTGTCCGAAATAAACAAAAATATATTAAAAATATAAAAAATAGTGCCATTTGCCCCTCTCTCTCCGAGAGGTGGTGGATAGTTGCTGCGTTCGGAGTTACTTGGCCAGTCCTGGGCGGAAGAGGTTGGACACAAATCCAACAAAGTCTCCTACCTACCCCTCCCTTTGTCGGATTTGCAATATATGACAGAACTAAGTGATACATAGCCCATTGACTTTAACTTCATGTTTTGGTGTCTTGAGTTCGGATAATGAGCCTGTTTGTTCCAAATCCAATTACCCATTCTATTTTCTCACCCCCGGCCCTCCCCACCACATATGCGGAGACATTCATTACCCACTTCCCTACACCACTCCCAGGGCCACGGAACACACAAAGCGGGCTTTGTCCCAGAGGTGGGATTCAAAGCGAGGGGAGGGGCCGGCTTGAAAGGCAAGGCATTCTTCCAGGTCTCAGGACCGGCCTGGAGGAAGTGTGAAATCAGAAGTGGGAAAATCAAACACGCAGAAGTGGAGTTTGGGGAGAAGGGAGGGAGCCCTGAGGGCGAGGGTCTTCAGAAGGGACAGGGGGACTAAACATTTCTCTCCAATCAGAACTGCATGGCAGCTCCAAGAAAGACAAAGACATGCCTTCAGCTCTAAAGGAGCAAACGGAGACGCAACTTAGTGAAGAAATAGGGGTGACTCCACACACCCCCTGTTTGCATCAATTAGGGCTCAGGCTGGGCCGGGTCCAGGCATCCACCTACGAAAACAGCGCTGAAGTTAAGACACTGGGTACCCGTCCAATTACCATCAGTTGGGCGTCTGTTCTCTCATCAAAGCGACGTGACACGGAGACACAGAGTCAAACAGATGGCTGTATTTTGCTCAACTGGACTTTAATGAAAAAGTCCAGATTCTTTTGTTGCGGAGAAAAAGGGATTATTGCCTGAGAGGACGTTCACTGCGGAGGGAATAAGATAATGCTACATCAAAGAGCTGCAACGGAAAATGGAATACGGCGAGATGATTTCGCCCCCTCACGGGAGAGAAAGAGAACAAAGGAAATTTAGATCGTGTGAAATATCCCGAATTCATAAAAAGAGACAACGCAGCCAGGATCCCACTGAAGATCCAGCCCAGGTACCCGAGTTGAAACGAAAGCAAATCCAACTGGCCCGATTCATTGCAAAAATCGAAGAATATTGAACGAGGGATGCCGGCCACGAAAAAGGGGACGTGCACACAGAGGCAGAATCAATAGCAAATGATCATAAGGGGAAGGTGGCTCAAATGGAAGTTTCCAGAAAACCTCAGCCTTTCGAGCTGAGTAATTCCCACAGGACAATGGTGGTCTCATTTCTGACAGGTTGTGTAGTCTCCACCTCGTGAGGAATGTGGGGATGTCCACGAACATAGGGTGCACCTTTTGGGTTTTCCAGAAGGGAAGTCATTCATCAGCTCTTGGTTTTGAAACGCCTCATTTTTTTTTTTTAAAAAAAAGATATTTTTATTGATTTCAGAGAGGAAGGAAGCAGAAGAGAGAGACAGAAACATCAGTGATGAGAGAGAATCATGGATCGGCTGCCTCCTGCACGCCCCCTATTGGGGATGGTGCCCGCAACCCGGGCATGTTCCCTGACCGGGAATCGAGCCTGGAACCCTTCAGTCCGCAGGCCGATGTTCTATCCACTGAGCCAAACCAGCTAGGGCTGAAACTCTTGATTTTGGAGTTGCTTTTTCTCAAATAATTGTCTTTATATCATTTTAAAAGGGAAAAGGCAGAGGAGGTTGTATGAATATGGGAATATGGTTCTTTTCAAAGCTCACTAATTGAATGCCAATGCATTGCCAGCTCATTACAACGCAGGCTGCTTTAATTAAAAACGGGCCCACGTGCTATAATAAAAACGAGAGAATGAGCCTGACTTAGAATTGGATACCTTTTATAAAAATAATCCTTAAGCAAAGGGCAGAAGAACTTTTTTTGGTATTGTTTTGTTAATTCTCACTGGAGAATATTTTTCCACTGATTTTAGGGAGAGTGGAAGAGAGAGGGAGAGACAGAGAGAAACATCGATTGTTTGCCTCCTGCACGAATCCCAACCAGGGCCCGGGCCGGGGACGAGCCTGCAACTGAAGTACATGCCCTTGACCGGAATCAAACCCGGGACCCTTTGGTCTGCAGGCCAACGCTCTATCCACTGAGCCGAACTGGCCACGGCAAGACATTTGACAATGTTTATAAATGTAGACGATCTTTCAGTAATTGTCATTATAAGCAAAGGCACATGCACGGTTGCCTAGCTGGCTAAGGCTTAGCATTCGTTGACGGCACAAGCTACGGGCTGCAGTGTAGCTTCGCGGCATTGAATGTCTCCAAAGAGGCTTTTATGAGTGGACTGAGGACCAACTCAGTATCTCATGACAGAGATGGTTTCCAATCAGGGGTTTGAAGTGCATCTTCTAATAACTACAGGCGAAGGAGAAATCAGTTCGCTTGCCTCTCACTCATAAAACATAGCGCTGGTTGTCAGATAAACAGAAAAGGAAGTGATCAGTGAACTTGACAAACACAGGAGGTTCTGCAGCAGCGCGTGTGCGGATTACATGTGACCTTGGACGTGTCGACTTCAAGTGTCTGCCTTCCTCTGTCTACTTTCCCCACTTGACGTTTGAGTCCATCCTATATAATAAAAGCCTAATATGCTAAGTGTCCGGTCATCTGGTTGTCCCTTCAACCAATCAAAGTGTAATATGCTAATGATATGCTAAGGCCACTCAACTGCTCACTATGATGTGCACTGACCACCAGGGGGCAGACACTCCAACCAGTAGGTTAGCTTGCTGCTGGGGTCCCGCCGATTGGGACTGAGCTAGACGGGCCGGACACGCCCTGGAGCCCTCCCGCGGTCTCTCCCTTGGCTGGCCAACCTCCCATGTCCCTCCCCGGCCCGAATCATGCACTGGTGGGGTCTCTTGGCCTGGCCTGCACACTCTCGCAATCTGGGACCCCTCGGGGGATGTTGGAGAGCCGGTTTCAGCCCGACTCTGGAGGCCAGGCCAAGGGATCCCACTGGTGCATGAAATCGTGCACCGGGCCTCTAGTTTATTTATTAAACATAAAAGGCACTTCTCAGTGCTCTTTTAGCAGGATGAATAGAAAATCAGTAGAGCTCTCCTTTAAAAAAAAAACACCTCTTATCATTATTATTATTATTATAGACTTTACTACCATT
Source organism: Myotis nattereri (assembly GCF_964212035.1). Classification (NCBI taxonomy): domain Eukaryota; kingdom Metazoa; phylum Chordata; class Mammalia; order Chiroptera; family Vespertilionidae; genus Myotis; species Myotis nattereri. The sequence goes on along the minus strand of NC_138097.1, from coordinate 12,270,481 downwards.
CAGGCATATTTTTCTGGATCTTTCTCTGTGCAAAAACTTTTAAAAAATATATATATTTTGATTGATTTCAGAGAGGAAGGTAGAGGGAGAGAGAGAGAAACATCAATGATGAGAGAGAATCACTGATCGGCTGCCTTCTGCACGCCCCTTACTGGGGATCGAGCCCACAACCCGGGCATGTGCCCTTGACCGGGAATCAACCCATGACCTCCTGGTTCATAGGTGGACGCTCAATCACTGAGCCACGCCAGGCGGGCATCTATTCAGTAAATGTAGACAGTCAATAGTAAGATGGCCAGAGAGCTGAATTAACACAGAGCTGTGGCATCACCCACGTCTTGTAGAATCATACACATTCTCTGTGTGGGCAGTTGGACTATACTAACTGCCGGAATGTATCAGGACCCAGACAACTGATCAGAGATGTCCCATCGATTCTAAGTGACATCAGGAGGAAAAGGCGACATGTTATGTCTAGAGCTTGGGTTTGAGACGGTTGTAAAAAGTCACCCAAAGTCAAGGACGTCTATTCAAACTCAACGATCTAAGACGATAGTGAAAAATATTACTTCATAATGATTACAAGAATCGTCACCTTTCATTGGGCAACTCATTGTATGCGGAGCACTTACCTTCACGGTGGTGGGGTTCAAAGGTCACCAGCCTTCCGAGTGTGAAAGCAACAAGCGCTTCCTGTGTGTCCCTGTGAGGAGAAAACAAAATAGACAAAGTTAAACAAAGAGAAGAGAGTACGTAGCATTCATTGCACATCATGCTTTCTTGAGTTTCCATTGAGACTGAATTATTGGATTTCCCCTCCTCCCCCAGGTAATTTTATTTATTCTTTTTTTTAATGTAACATGCAATAAACCTTAATATTTCAAGAAAAACTATCTGAATTATTGGATTTAAAAAATATATATGTTTGCATTGATTTCAGAAAGGGAGGGAGAGGGAGAAAGAGAAACATCCATGATGAGAGAGAATCATGGATCGGCTGCCTCCTGCACGCACCACCCTGGGGATCGGGTCTGCAACCCGGGCACGTGTCCTGACCGGGAATCGAACCGTGACCTCCTGGTTCATAGGGCGACGCTCAACCACTGAGCCCCATCAGCTGGGCCTGAATTATTGGATTTTAATATTTGTATGTCTCAAGTTACCTAGATTTTATTTCCTTACTCAGCACCTGATTACATTCATCCAAATCGAGAGAAAAGAGTATTAAATGTGATCATCAACACTGAAGACATGAAAAATTACCATTAAACTTTACAGGCTAATGAAAAATCATGGGATGGACTTAATATGTTTAGCATCTGCAATTACTGCCTGGATGATACAGAAAAGCAGCTTCTGTCTGTATCACCCCTTCACTGGTTCCTTTCCTTTTGAAGTGTTGGCAACTATAATTTTTTCCAGGATATTTTCTGCACAAATAAATATCAAATTCCCACCCGAGCCGGTTTGGCTCAGTGGACAAGAGAGAGCATCGGCCTGTGGACCGAAGGGTCCTGGGTTCGATTCCGGTCAAGGGCACATACCTCCGCTGCAGGCTCCTCCCTGGGCCGGGCCCTGGTCGGGGCGCGTGCAGGAGGCAGTCAATCGATGTGTTTCTCTCACATCGGTATTTCTCTCTTTCTCCCTCTCTCTCCCACTCTCCCTAAAAATCAATGGAAAAATATCCTCGGGTGAGGTTTAAAAAATATATATATATCGGGCTCCCACTCCTCTATTTCCAGATACAGTGCTCATTTCCTCTAATTTTGGAAGAAACATTTGCATGGGACCCAGGAAACGGAGTGATTATTTGCCCGTGAACCTACTAGTCAAAGGCGAACGTTGGGGATTATCAAATAGGCCTCATTATGAAAAAACCTGTTGCTTCAAGACAGTCCCATGGCAGCCACGCAATTCGCCCCAATAGCAATTCTATCTCAATAAGCGCCATGCACTCTAGGGCCTAGGCCAGTGATGGCGAACCTTTTGAGCTCGGCGTGTCAGCATTTTGAAAAACCCTAACTTAACTCTGGTGCCGTGTCACATAGAGAAATGTTTTGATATTTGCAACCATAGTAAAACAAAGACCTATATTTTTGATATTTATTTTATATATTTAAATGCCATTTAACAAAGAAAAACAAACCAAAAAAATGAGTTCGCGTGTCACCTCTGACACGTGTGTTATAGGTTTGCTATCACTGGCCTAGGCTAGTGGTTGGCAAACTGCGGCTCGCGAGCCACATGCGGCTCTTTGGCCCCTTGAGTGTGGCTCTTCCACAAAATACTACGTGTGGTCACGCATGTACAGTGCGATTGAAACTTCGTGGCCCATGAGCAGAAGTCGGTATTTTGTGGAAGAGCCACACTCAAGGGTCCAAAGAGCCGCATGTGGCTCGAGAGCTGCAGTTTGCCGACCACTGGCCTAGGAGACGTAAGCAGCAAAGCCCAGCATCCAGCATGGTCCCTGACCCATAGTAGGTGTTGTTTGTTTTAATAAGAGAATGGATAACAGACATTTAAAAAACCCTCATGATCATCACACTTATAATGAGCCACATATGACTTTAAAAACCTTTTTTAAAATATATTTTTATTGATTTCAGGGAGGAAAAAAGAGGGAGAGAGAGAGAGAGAGAGAGAGAGAGAGAGAGAGAGAGAGAGAGAGACATCAATGATCAGAGAGAATCATGTATCGCTGCCTCCTGCACGCCCCCTAACTGGGGATGGAGCCCGCAACCCGGGCATGTGCCCTGACTGGGAATCAAACCCATGACCTCTTCATTCCTGGGCTGACTCTCAACCGCTGAGCCACACCGGGCAGGGCTAAAAGGCCTTTGATTTGGGGGGTGGGTGTTGGAGGTTCAGGGAACATGGGGGACTCCAAAAACAAACGCTGCCCTGATGACTGGACTTCGACTTGGAGCCGATGCCTCAGGTATTGCAGGTGCCTCGATGGATGGTCACCCAGCCGCCCCATGGCCTTCCGGTCGTGTTCAGCAGGCCGTGCCACAGGGCTTGAGTGGGCCTCTGGGCTGGCAACCCGGTAAATGATCGGACAGCAGGATTTGGGTTTGTGTCGCTAAACATGCTTCCAGACACACTTCCAACCCGAGTGCAAGCAGTTGCCAACCTGGAGAGCACTGCCCTGAGCTGGTTCACCAAGCGCTGGTTGAGCTCCCACGCAGGCCAGGGTGTGAGGTGGCTGTCATCTGGGTTTCCCAAGCCACCAGCCAAGGAGACAGGAGATAAGAGGACCCAGGACTGTGGCTTCCGGTGTCTCCGCCGCAGGTGAAGGTATGGTTGATTCAACAAACAAGGAGGAACCAAGGAAGCAAAGACTCTGATCGGCTAAGGGGCCAGGGCCAGGTTGGCGTGATGGCTCTGCCCACGGCCAGATGGGGGGGTCTTGGCTCAGACCTTGTGTGTCCCGTGTCCTTCTCGTCCTCTGTCCCTGGGCACGGCTTCCTTCCAGGTCTCCGTTCCCTCCGTGATTCATTGTGCAAGAGAGCGGGGGGCATTGCGATGGGACATTGGGGAGCAACTGAAACTCTTCGCAGCTGAGGTTTTTATGTGGAAAATGGGGCCAAAATACTTCCTTTCTCTCCTGATTGTTGTAAGAGTCAGAGGACATAACACAAGCAGAGGCGCTGGTCATCTGATATTATTTAAAAAATATATTTTATTGATTTCAGAGAGGAAGGGAGAGGGAGAGAGAGAGAGAAACATCAATGACCAGAGAGAATCATGGATCGGCTGCCTCCTGCACTCCCCGCACTGGGGATCAAGCCTGCAACCCAGCATGTGCCCTGGCCTGGAATTGAACCCGGGACCCTTCAGTCACCAGGCAGACGCTCTATCCACTGAGCCACACTGGCTAGGGCACGTCAACCTTTGAATGAACAGAGCTTCCTTAGAAATCAGCCAGGGCTCTGCACATGGAAGGACACATATCTTACAGGGCCCACCACCAGGGATGGATTGGAGTCTAAATCTGTGGTCGGCAAACCGCGGCTCTCGAGCCACATGCGGCTCTTTGGCCCCTGGAGTGTGGGTCTTCCACAAAATACCGCCACACTCAAGGGGCCAAAGAGCCGCATGTGGCTCGTGAGCTGCGGTTTGCCGAGCCGCAAGTTTGCCAACCACTGGTCTAAATCATTGCCCTTTTCTTTCATTTGCCCTTTTTTTTTCTTCTTTTTTTAAGAGAAAGAGGGACGGGAGAGGGAGAGAGAGAGAAACATAGATGTGAGAGAGAAACAGCGATCGGTTGTTTCTCGTACACACTCCTCCAGGGAATCGAACCCCAAACCTGGGCACGTGCCCTGACCGGGAATCGCACCGGCAACCTTTCGGTCCACAGGGTGAGGCTCCAACCAACTGAGCCACACCGGCCAGGGCTCATTTGCTTTCTCATAAATGGATCATACTGGACCAGAAGGCATGTTTCAAATGACTCCTGGCTGCCTGAGGTATTGGAAGGCTCGCCACATAACGACCAAGTTTTTCACTGTAAGGCCCAGATCCATTCAAGAGACGAGGGGGCCTTTGATCTCGTTTCTTTGTAAAATTTTAAAGATGTACTATAGCTGCATATATCTCGAATCCCCCCCACATATTATAAAACCACCGAAATCAAACAAATCATGCTTCATTACCGGCCTTTGATTTTTATACCCGTGCCTGTTAAAAAAAAATAAAATAAAATAAAATAAATACAAAGAAAGAAAAGGAAAAGAAAGAGAAGGGAAAACGACACATGTGCGCTGCCTTTTAATAACGATCATATTAAAAATTCAATAAATAGCAATATCTCTGATCTCTTAACAAAGGCTTCTGGTGTACAGGAAATTAAATGGAAAAAAAAATCTTGTTAATCCTTTTTGATTTCTGTACATTGTAGCTGGAAGCAGAATTCGCTCACTCGCACGTTCCTGCCTTGGTTTTTTTTTTTTTTCTTCTTCCCCTTTTTAACATTAAAAAAAAAAAGAATCTCTTCTTGCAGGAATGAACGTTGTTGTCTGGGCAACCTTAGCACGGCGGCTGGGTTCTGGGAACCATTTGGAAGTGGGGGGGGGGGGGTGTGGCGGGCAGGGAGCGAGCGAGGGCCTGTCATTGCCTCATCCCGGGGCCTGGCCAGGAGGGACCCACCTCCAACCAGGTGATAACCTTCGAGACTTTATCTTGTCGTCCCCCGGCCTCCCCGAAGCCAGCCTGGCCTTTCTGCCGCCTGTTAGGCATTTGAAATGTCCCCCTGGAGCCCTCACCTCACCCCTTTCTCTGCTTGTCAGCGGCGATGTCTGCGAGCTGTCAGAGGCGTGTTGCTTATTGATGTTTCCGCGTGTTTTATGTCGGCGCTGCGCTCCGACAGGCCCTGACACGGCGCTGATTTCCATCGGCCTCTCCTGCCGGGGCCGGAGAGTTTTGAGTTGCACAACCCGCGTCTCCAGCGACCGTCAGAGGCCTCCCCGGCTGATGAAAGCGCCTCCGCGGAGGCTCTGGGCTCCCCGAACAGCAGCTGAGGGATTCGTGGGCCTTCAACACACACCTGTGTGGCCCTGGCCGGTGTGGCTCAGTGGATAGAGCGTCGGCCTGCGGACTGAGTGGGTTCAAGTCCGGTCAAGGGCACATGCCCGGGTGGCGGGCTCGATCCCCAGTAGGGGGCGTGCAGGAGGCAGCCGATCCATGATCCTATCTCTTCATTGATGTTTCTATCTCTCTCTCTCTTTCCCTCGCTGACATAAATAAATAAAAGAATATATTAAAATAAAACACCTGTGTGCCTGCTCTCACATTCTCCTCCCTCCCCCACTCTTTCTCTCTCTCACACACACACCCCAGAGCCCCGGCCCCTCCTTTTGTTATAAGAAAAGCAAGAGTAGAAAGTGACCTCAGGAGCCCAAGGCCCCGACACTGAGCCAAATCCCTTTAGACCTGAGCTGACAGGTGGGCGGCTTTAGATTACGTTATCACCCCTCTGAGCGAGGCAGGCCCAGGCTCGGGGCTCCCAGCATGGAGCGTGCTGGCCACCCCACCCCAGGCCCTAGTAAGTCAAGTTCTGATGCCTTGTCAAGAATGAAAGCCCATCGCACAGGGACGGAGCGGGAGGGAGACATGGAAATAAAACGTGCAGCTAGCTGGTGGGGGGCCTGTGCCTGTGACTTACAGCTGGTCTGTAGGAGATTAAAAATATGGGGAAGACCTGGCCAGTTTGGCTCAGTGGATAGAGCGTCGGCCTGTGGACCAAAGGGTCCCGGGTTCGATTCCGGTCAAGGGCATGTACCTTGGTTGCGGGCACATCCCCACTAGGGGGTGTGCAGGAGGCAGCTGATCGATGTTTCTCTCTCATCCATGTTTCTAACTCTCTATCCCTCTCCCTTCCTCTCTGTAAAAAATCAATAAAATATATTTTAAAAAAAATATATGGGGAAGACATAGCCGGTTCGGCTCAGTGGATAGAGCATCGGCCTGCGGACCAAAGGGTCCCGGGTTCGATTCTGATCAAGGGCACGTAGCTCGGTTGCAGGATCCTCCCCGGCCCCGGCCCTGGTCAGGGTGCGTGTAGGAGTCAACCAAATAGATGTGTTTCTGTCACATCGATGTTTCTCTTTGTCTTTCCCTCTCTCTTCCACTCTCTCTAAAAATCAATGGAAAAATATCCTCGGATGAGATTAACAAATAAAATGAAATAAATTAAAAATATTGAGGAATTATTCTCGGTGAATCGTGTATGATTTCCTGGAACTTATACAAATGGCTAATTGTATACCCCGTTGGTTGTGTTTAAATTAGACAAACAGGGGTTTCTGGACCCAAAAGCGTTTGATTTAGCCCCCATCAGGGCACCTATTCAAGGCCACCGACACATCTTCAGACACCTGAGCAAGTGTTCAGGACGCCTTTGGTGTCTGTGTCCAGCAGGCTGTGCAAACTTGAACTAGTTTAAGGAACTCTGTGTGTCTGTTTCTCCTATTCAAAGTAATAACGTTGCCCGGCCGGCATAGCTTGGTGGTTGAGCATCGATCTGTGAACCAGGAGGTCACGGTTCGATTCCCGGTCAGGACACATGCCCCAGTGGCAGGCTTGATCCCCAATAGGGGGCGTGCAGGAGGCAGCCGATCGATGATTCTGTCTCATCATTGATGTTTCTATCTCCCTCTCATCTGAAATTAAAAAAAAAACAAACACACCAAAAACCACAAAACAATCCCCCAAACCCCCCATAAACACCTTCAATAATCGTTAGTTCCATCTTCATCTCCTCTTGGGATACCTTCTGTGTCCAAGGCTGGCTCCTCACGGCGCTAAGTCAGAGTTTCAGGGGCTTAAAAAAATAAAAGATCGCCTGCCTCGAAGCCACGCGGTTCGAGAACCACAGCTAAAAGCGGTGTTCCTCCACCTTCATCCCATTTTTAAAAATGTGATGCTATTTTAACGATATTAATACAATGACAGCAGCATGCGCTTATTGGGTTAGCCCGTATTTCAGGACTCACTATCGAATTTCTGGCTTGTCTCCCCCGCTCCTGTCACTATTCATTTTTGTTCCCATTTTTTCCATCGGATGCAATGTTGTCACAGGACTATTGCCCGCCCGCGATAAGCAGGCCCCGCTGCAATTACTTCAGATCTGCTTACCGACGGCCCAGGCACAGCTCCCCAAATTATTATTTTTTGTGGCACAACTGTGTCAGCAACTTAACCCCTTGGCCACCGAGAGGCCCCTTCCTTTCAGCCGCTCCGAAGAAGTCAGAGAATCGGGAAGGACAGCTGTCACTCTGGAAATCCCGGGGGCGGGGCTAGAGAATGCCTTCCCAGTGTGACTTGGAGATGGACACGGACATGGGTCCTGACGCCTGACCTGGCCCAGGCTGACTGCAGCCGCAGCTGGGAGCCAGGAGCCAGGAGCCAGGAGCCAGGGCTGCTGCAGACCGGTGAGGGCTGGTTGGGAGAGAAACTGGGCCGGCAACTCCTGGGGATCATAGGTTTTTGGAAAATCGCTGCCAATTTGGCCTGGTCTCAGCTGACTGCGTGCCCAGGAGGGAGGGAATGGCAGCAGTAAAGCAGGTTAGTGGGGAAGATATTGCTTCGAGCTCCCAAGGCCTCCCGTCTACTTTATGACAACATTATTCACTCACACACCCACGCGCGCGTGCACACACACACACGCACATACAGATGCACACACAGATGCACACACACAGAGACACACACAGATGCACACACATGCATGCACACACAGATGCACACATGCACACACAGATGCACACACAGAAAGGCACACACGCACATGTGCACACACAGATGCACACAGAGAGACAACAGAGAGACACACACAGATGCACACACACGCACACACAGATGCACACACATGTACACGTGCACATGAAGATGCACACACAGATGCACACACACAGATGTGCACGCACACACAGATACACATGCACACACATCCACACATGCACGCACACACATCCACACATGCGCGAACACATGTGCACAGACATGCAGACGCTCACATGATAAGCAGGACATATATAATTTTGGAAGCAGAGAAAAAAATCTATGGCCAAACCCAGCAATGTTATAGTTTATGGCTAAACTTCAAATGATCCCAGAACACTTTAGAGCAGCGGTTCTGAACCTGTGGGTCTCAATCCCTTTGGGGGTCGAACGATCCTTTCATAGGGGTTGCCTAAATGCATCCTGCATATCAGATATTTACATGATGATTCATAACAGTAGCAACATTACAGTTATGAAGTAGCCAGGAAAATAATGTTATGGTTGGGGGTCACCACAACATGAGGAGCTGTATGAAAGGGTCGCGGCATTAGGAAGGTTGAGGACCACTGCTTTAGAGTTTTTCTCTGTTGTTCAATAATGGGGGAAGCGCTAGTGGGGGCATTAACACCAACGGGCTACACTTGGAGTGGAAGCCAGGGTCCTGTGGTCAGCCCCTCGCTGGCCTGGGGGGCCCACAGCCTCTCTTGCTCTTTCTTGGATACTGGAGGCCCGGTGCATGAATTCGTGCATGGGCAGGCTAGGGGGAGGGGATGTGGGAGGATGGCTAGCTGGCCCCGCCCCCTAGTTGAACTCCCAGTCGAGGGGACAATTTGCATATTAGGCTTTTATTATATAGGATGAGCATTTGACCAAGGAAGATGCTCCAAGGGTCAGAATTCTAAGAATCCTTTGTAACTTTTCAGGGAGTGATGCTACTCATATAACACAAGTTCACATTTCTATATAAACTACATTACAATACTACATCTATATCAACTGCACTGTCAGGTAGTATGTTAAATTAATTATGCTCCACTAAAATTTGCCATTAAAAATATTCATGCTTTTTTGCCCTAGCCAGTTTGGCTCAGTGGATAGTGCGTCGGCCTGCAGACTGAAGGGTCCCAGGTTCGATTCCGGTCAAGGGCACATGCCCGGGTTGTGGGCTTGATCTCCAGTAGGGGGCATGCAGGAGGCGGCCGATCAATGATTCTCTCTCATCACTCCCTTCCTCTCTGAAATCAATAAAAATACATTTAAAAAAATATTCATGCTTTTAAAAAAATACTAAAAGTATAAAAATTCATAGGAGAGAAACAGGTGGTGGCCAGAGAGAATTTTATATTTTCATGGGAGCCCCCGTTTGAAGAGCAAATATCAAAAGCCCACTTCAACATGATACACGGAAGACACTACGCTTTGCAATGAGAGCGAAGAACTGAATTTCACTTGCTGCAGTCAGACCGAGAAGTACTATCGAGCAGTCAGAATACTAGGCATTTGTGCAATTTTTACAACAACCTGGAAGGGTAGAGGGCTCCGTGTTCCCGTTTTATGGAGAACGCTGAGGTTAATGATGTTAAACAGCATGCCCAAAGCCCCCTACTTTGCATATGAGAGAGCTAACGGTTTAACTCGGACCATGAGGTGTTCTGCCTCTAATTTTATGAAGCGTCATAAATCCACTGTATATAGAAACTTCCTAAATGTTGAGGCCCGTTACAGCAGGAATTTGTTATGTAAGTACCTTACATATTTTATATATATATATTTTTAGTAGGAATATAATTTTTTTTTTGCAATGCACTTAATGTTTTTTTATTTTAAATTCGGGCTGGCATACAATAGCGTATTAGTTTCACGTGTACAACACAGTGATTCAACATTTATATACCTTACAATGTAATTACCACCCTAAGTCTAGTTACCATCTGTCACCGTGCAGTTATAGCAATATTATGGACTATATTCCCTGAAGAGCACAATTTTCAATATATTTTTATTGATTCCAGAGAGGAAGGGAGAGGGAGAGGTAGAAACATCAATGATGAGAGAGAATCATGGATCGGCTGCCTCCTGCACGCCCCCTACTGGGGATCGAGCCTGCAACCCGGGCACGTGCCCTGACCAGGAATCGAACCCTGACCTCCTGGTTTGTAGGTCGATGCTCAACCACTAAGCCACGCCAGCCCTGCATGAAGAGCACTATTTTTGAAAAGAAAAGTAATACTACCATTTAACAATTTGTAGATGAAAAGAATCGATTTCTATTGTCGAGGTCTCCCTCCAGCATCTGTTTGGTTTGGAGCCTCTAAGAACACAGGTAGGGAAAGTAAAACCACTGCCAAACCATCGGACTCTCAGAATCTTCTCGCACTTGCCATGAACTGAGATTCCAATGGAAAGACTTCATCCGAGGAATTGTAAGGGAGGTAATCCAGCCTTCCCCCTCTTGTGAAAGTCACAACATCCACAATTGACTAATTACAGAGAGAATTGGGCTTTCCAGGAAGATTAAGGGCGAGCAGCTAATTACACCCACAAGTGGCTAACAGCACGTACAATTAGCTGTTTATAGGAGCCATTATTGGGGAAGCCAATTTGGTAGCCCAAAATAATTACAGGTGCAAAACCTCACCTGCCAGTCAGGAATGCTCTCCTTCAAGATGCTGGCCCTGTGGGTGCAGAGTTTCCATTCCTTCACCGGGAGAGAAAGAGGACCAAGGCAATCCCCAAAATGGAGATGCCAAAATGATAGCAATGCTTAATAAATGTATTCTGGTGCTTGAAAAAACCGTCATTAATTTACTTCCTATGGTCTGCTAATATTTGAAGCCTTAGAAGAATACAGCATAGCCCGGCCGGTGTGGCTCAGGGGTTGAGCGTCGAATTAGGAACCAGGAGGTCATGGTTCGATTCCCGGTCAGGGCACATGCCTGGCTTGTGGGCTCAGTCCCCAGTGTGGGGTGTGCAGGAGGCAGCTGATCAATGATTCTCTCTTATCATTGATGTTTCTCTCTCTCTTTCTCTCTTTCTCTCCTTCCCTCTCTGAAATCAATAAAAATATATTTAAAAAAAAAACCTCAAGCCCTAGCTGGTTTGGCTCAGTGGATGGAGCATCGGTCTGAGTACTCAAGGGTCCCGGGTTCAATTCTGGTCAAGGGCATATGCCCAGGATGCGGGCTTGGTCCCCAGTAGGGGGCATGCAGGAGGCAGCCAATCAATGATTCCCTCTCATCACTGATGTTTCTATCTCTCTCTTCCTCTCCCTTCCTCTCCGAAATAAAAAATATATTAAAAAAATAAAATAAAATAAACTCAAAACAAAACAAAAAAACACAGCACATTCCAGCTAGAGTCAGGGGCTCATTTTTGTTGCCTCAAATACTTTTCTCTTTGTAAGTAAGCCAAATCTCTCGCTTTCAGCAGGACTTTGGGGCCTTTAATACCTTAAGCTCTCGGTGCAGCCAGTGGAGATGGGACGTTGGCAGCGCACACACCGAAGGGCTTCGGAGATTGCAAACCAGCAGATGCCCCAGAGTTGCTGCAGGCGACACCGTGCAGGACCGGTGGCTACATAATCCCTCGGAGACAGACACCGGCGCCTGCGTTTGCAAGAACAGCCGCATCCCTGGTAGGGGCGTCTCGCTGTTTATCTTCAGCAGCAAACAGAAGACAGTATGTATTTGAATCACTTGTCTGCGAAGACGCGGGATTCAATTCCAGTCCTACTTACAGGCCGCATCTTTCAGTTCTTGGGAAAATGAATCGAGGTGTGGAAGGAGATAAGCCACAGCGTGTGAACCTCTCCGCATACCCACCGAGCGGACGCACTGTGGCTAATTGGCCATCACAGGGCAGCGTGCCCATCGCGATGTTTTATGAAAGTGTTCGGATTTTCACTGAGGAGGGAACCGAAGGCATGACATCCAATTGCCATGGGGAGAACACAGCGAGGTCCATCTACCTTACACCTCTGCGTTGTCTTTCTCTAAAAATATTTTAAAAAATATTTTTATTGATTTCAGAGCGGAAGGGAGAGGGAGAGAGAGAGAGAAACAGCAATGATGAGAGAGAATCATAGATTGGCTGCCTCCTGCACACCCCACACTGGGGATCCAGTCTGCAACCCGGGCATGTGCCCTGACCCGGAATCGAACAGTGACCTCATGGGCACAACTCTGAGGTTTCATACGTGATTGATTTGTGCCCACCACCATTTCTCTCTATTGAAGTACAGCCTCCGGCTTTAAAGGGACCCCTCAATCATTCCCGTAAATGTAATACATCACTTTTCTTCGCGTTTGCCTCCTATACTCAGTTCACTGTATCTGGGGTGCTTTTAAGAGATTCTTTAAGTCCTGGCTGGTAGCTCAGTTGGTTAGAGCATCATCCGGATGCACCAAGGTTGTGGGTTTAATCCCCAGTCATGGCACATATAAGAATGAACCAAACAACGAATGAAAGCTTAAATAGGTGGAACAACTTTCCTTTTCTCTCTCTCTCTCTCTCTCTCTCTCTCTCTCTCTCTCTCTCTCTCTCTCTTCCCCAGCCTCCCTTCCTTTCTTTAAGAGATTCCTTAAATGTATTGGAATGGACTCTCTGAAATGAGGCCTGGGGAATATGCGTTCTTAAGCCCTCGCAATAAACAAAAATATGAAATGTTTCATTGCTTATTTAAAAAAAAATCTAAAAGTATCTTTCTTGGCAGAAGATATGATTGCATAATTGGTAAACCTAAGAGAAGCCACTAATATCTATTAGAATTAATAAGATAATCAGAATTATGGGATAATATGGATATGTATAATTTCTCAGTTAAAAGTGCAAGGATAGAAAAAAAAATGGATTCACAATAAATATGAGAAAGCGAAAGCCCAAGAAAGTCACAGGATTTCACTGAAGAAAAATTTTAAATCTTATTGAAAGTCAACAACAAGAAACCAGTTAGCCGGGCCATGGAGGCTCGGTGGTTGAGCATTGACCGATGAACCCGGAGGTCAGGGTTCGATTCCCGGTCGGGGCACATGCCCGGGTTGTGGGCTCAATCCTCAGTAGGGGGCATGCAGGAGGCAGGTAATTAGTGATTCTCTCTCATCATTGATGTTTCTATCTCCCTTTCCCTCTCCCTGCCTCTCTGAAATCAATAAGAAAACGAAACAAGTTAGAAAGAGTCAATAATACTTACACTGCACAAGATTTTAGAATATCAAATGTTTTCAAGATATTATATCACTTTGATATAATTCAAATTAGAACGCCAATTTTTTTTTTTGCAGTAAGGAATGTGCAGAAGAAATCTGAAGTTCACATGGAAAAAAAATAAATATTGAAACCAGCCAAGAAAATTTTCCAGAAGAAAAAGGAAGTATAAAAATAAACTAATTAAACATTCAATGCATATTTGAGTAACCTCGGCGTGGGAAAGGCCTTTTTTTTTTTTTTTTAAGAGACTTAAGAAACGAAGATGCTCTGAGGGAAAACAGACAGAGCCTGGGAAGAGATACTCGCCATACATGCGACAAAGAACTCATCTCCTGTCCCGCACGTGTCTAAGAGACACAAACAGCTTCGCAGAAACACAGGAACTAGGTATTAGCTCAGAGTTCAAGGAAGAGGAAATCATGGCAGACAACAGGCGCCCAGAGAGCGATGCTGAACTCTTTCGTGGAGTGAAAAACTGCAGATGAAAACAAGCCACTTTCAACCTCCCGATCGGCAAAACGAGAAGAGCACCAAGAATAAACGGACCAGCAGTTGAACAGAGCCCCATGGGGGACATGGGCCCCCGGCCCTCTTGTGTGCTGCTGATGGAAGAAACACATAAGTTGCTGATTATTACCACCTTTTTAGGGAAACAATCTGGAAATTCTCTTAAATTAAAAAGCGTGTGTTCCTTTAGACCCAGAAGTTTCACTTCCAGGAATCTACCCTTTATAATTTTTAATACTTTTATTGATTTCAGAGAAGAAGGGAGAGGGAAAAGGAGAGGGAGCGAGAAAGAGAGAAACATCAATGATGGATCGGCTGCCTCCTGCATGCCCCCTACTGGGGATCAATCCTGCAACCCGGGCATGTGACCTTGACTGGAATCAAACCCGGGACCCTTCAGTCCGCAGGCTGACGCTCTATCCACTGAGCCAAACCAGCTAGGGCAGGAATTCACCCTTAAAAAAATTTTTTTAAAAAAAATATATTTTATTGATATTTTACAGAGAGGAAGGGAGAGGGATAGAGAGTCAGAAACATCGATGAGAGAGAAACATGGATCAGCTGCCTCCTGCACACTCCCTACTGGGGATGTGCCTGCAACCAAGGCACATGCCCTTGACCGGAATTGAACCTGGAACCCTTCCTTCCGCAGGCCGATGCTATCCACTGAGCCAAACCGGTTAGGGCAAAAAAAATTTTTTTTTTTAATTTGTTTCAGAGAGGAAGGGAGGGGGCTAGTGAGACAGAAACATCAATGATGAGAGAGCATCATGGATGGGCTGTTTCCTGTGTACCCCACACTGGGGATCCAGCCATCAACCTAGGACCTGACCAGGCATCCAATCGTGACCTCCCGGTTCATTGGTCGACACCCAAACCACTGAGCCACACTGGCCGGGCACGGGAATTGCTGCTTTTGAAATAAAGGCATCAGTAGGTAAGGACTCCCGTACAAGAAAATCTTGCTGCGCCCCGGGGAGCCCGGCTGAGCGCTCCCCGAGACCCCGAGCGCGCACCCGCGTCATCAGTGTCTCCCTAGCAACCGAGAGGGGCCACGTGGGGCCCGCGGTTCCTCTTGATGAGAGGGAGGGATCCTCCTGCGAGTTATTACCTGAAATAATACCATATGGTAAAATGTAAACAACATCTGCATATTCATGTAATAATTTCATCTGTTTAATTAGTTCCAGCAAAGCAGTTTACCCTCCGAGGCCCTGGGCTGTCAGCACGGCGAGCACACATCCCGGGCTGGCTGGCGGGCCTGACAGCCTTCTATTGTTCGCTCTCCGCCCGCACATCAGCAGTTACTGTAAGTGAATCTTGGGGGAGGGAGGGCGTCTGTCCCCACCGATCCACACATGGGGGGGGGGAGCTGTCAGCCTGGCATAGGGCTACTAAAGACAGGTTTGACAGACTAGGTGACGCTGGTGGGGAGAGACGGAGATTAGTTATTCCTGCGCTTTCCTATTTTGGCTGTGAGCTTTGATGAGCTCTCGGGGTAGAGAAGTTCTCAGTCCTTGCACCCCAGCCGCAGTTGGACCAACTACCCTGTAGAACTGGGGCCCACCTCCTTCTGCCTCATCTCAGGGCATCTGAAGCTAAACATGGGTTCCTACAGGCTCAGGCATCCATGTGGTATAAAGAAACTAAACAGCTCTGGCTGGTTTGGCTCAGTGGATAGAGCCTCGGCCTGTGGACTAAAAGGTCCCGGGTTCGATTCCGGTCAAGGGCACATGCGCAGGTTGCGGGCTTGATCCCCAGTAGGAGGTGTGCAGGAGGCAGCTGATCCATGATTCTCTCTCATTATTGATGTTTCTCTCTCTCTCTCTCTCCCCTCTCCCTTCCTCTCTGAAATCAATAAAAATCCTGTATCAAAAAAGTCTAATATGCTAAGTGTCTGGTCCTCCATTCAGCCATTCAGCCAATCAAATCATAATATGTTAATGATCTCCTAAGGCCCACTCAACCACTCGCAATGACATGCACTGACCACCAGGGGGCAGACACTCTGACCGGCAGGTTAGCTTGCTGCTGGGGTCTGGCTGATTGGGACTGAGCAAGATGGGCCGGACATGCCCTGGAGCCCTCCTCAGCTGGCCAACCTCCTGTGTCCCTCCCCGGCCAAGACTGTGCACCAGTGGGGTCCCTGGGTCTGGCCTGCGCCCTCTCACAATATGGGACCCCTCGAGGGATGCTGGAGAGCTGGTTTCAGCCTGATGGCGGAATGACCGGTTGCTAGGATGTGCACTGGCCACCATGGGGCAGAAGCTCAATGCAGGAGCTGCCCCTTGGTGGTCAGTGTGCTCCCATGGGGGAGCACTGCTCAGCCAGAAGCTGGGCTCACAGCTGGCGAGCACAGTGATGGTGGTGGGAGCCTCTCCCGCCCTGCGGCAGTGCTAAGGATGTCTAACTGCCTTGGGGGAGGGGGCGGGGGCATGGGCCTAAGCCATCAGTTGGACATCCCCTGAGGGCTCCCGGACTGCGAGAGGGTGCAGTCCGGGCTGAGGGACCACCTCCCGTCCCAAGTGCATGAATTTCATGCACCGGGCCTCTAGTGAGTGTGTGTGTGTGTGTGTGTGTGTGTGTATGAAACTAAACATTTGGGAGTACACACACACACACACACACACACACAAAACACAGAAGTTGGAAGTGAGCTTGAAGGTCCTTTAGACCAGATATTTTCCCCCTACGGATCTGGCTAAAATACAACGATCAAGTTTACCAGCTCACTTTCTCCTACGTCACCCTGACCTTGGATATTGAAAAGATAGCGGTGCCCACTGAGAGACGGATGTACATCGTTGCATCCAGGAGTCCTATGCTTCTCAAGAAAAGCAGCTCAACCCTTTCTGCTCATGTGTTAGGAGATTAAAAAAAAATCCTAAAAAGCCGCCATATGTAAAGAGCCACAGGCTTCCAATAAAGTGAGTGTTTTGGTCTTGCTTGGCCTTCGATGAGCTGGCTCACCTTGCTCAGGTCACATGAGCCAACTGGTCCTTGTTCTCCTCTGGAACACGAGCACGGAGCCTCCCGCCTCACTAGTCAGAGTGTGGTCCGCGGACCAGCAGCCGGCACCTCCCCGGAGAGCTTGTCAGACACGCAGGACCGTAGGCCGCTCTTCAGACCAACAGACTCAGAATCGATGGGAATTCCGGGACCATCTCTCTTCCAGAGATAGTCAGTTCTTCTGTCAGAGAACCGGAAGTCGGCTAGAAGCCAGGAGCTGGCTTGGATCAGGGCTACGGCACCCCCATTAGAGCATTGCCCAGATTTGACTGGGCATCTTTTGTAACTACCACTGATTCCTGGGACGTGCTTTGCATGTAGTGATGGCAGGCTAAAGGTTGCACATGTCTGTCTTATACTGACCCCAAATCGTCCCCACATCTGGATGTCATACTATACTCTCAAAACATCAGAACTCTCTGAAATTGGATGCAAAAGGAGTAAAGACGTGTTTTTCTTTTTCTTTTTTCCTGGGGAACAGGTGACCCCCAAAAAGATAAAAGCAGAGAGCTAGAGTTGAGCGACTTCATTCATCTGCTCTGGATCCATGTAGTTATTTAAAAAATAATGCCACACCATGGAATACTACGCAGCTGTACAAAAGAAAGAACGCTTACCATTCGCAGCAGCACGGAGGGACCTGGAGAGCATTATGCTGAGCGAAATAAGCCAGTCGGAGAAAGATAAGTATCACATGGTCTCACTCATATGTGGAATCTAATGAACAACATAAACTGATGAACAAAAATGGACCCAGAGACATAGAAGCATGGAACAGACTGTCAAGTTTCAGAGGGAAAGCAGGAGAGGGTGGTGGTAGTGGGGGGAAAAGATCAACCATTGAATTCATATGTGTATATGCATAACCCATGGACACAGACAATAGGGTGGTGAAGGCCTGAGGGGGGGGGAGTGGGGGCAGGATGGAAGCGGTCAGTGGAGGTAAAGGGGACATAGGTAATACTTTCAACAATAAAGATGAAAAAAACATTAGCTCCATCCCCAAGGTATTTTAAAAATGTCTGTATCGTAGCTACTTTGTCACAGATCCGGTTGATTTCCACTAAAAAAATTCTCACTGCCCTGACCGGTTTGGCTCAGTGGATAGAGCGTCAGCCTGCGGACTCAAGGGTCCCGGGTTCGATTCCGGTCAAGGGCATGTACCTTGGTTGTGGGCACATCCCCAGTAGGAGGTGTGCAGGAGGCAGCTGATCAATGTTTCTCTCTCATCGATGTTTCTAACTCTCTATCCCTCTCCCTTCCTCTCTGTAAAAAATCAATAAAATATATTTTTTTAAAAAAGTTCTCACTAACTAGGGAGCCTACTGGGACCCCGTCTTTGCCGGCCATAGCCCTGGGCAGCCCCACCTTCAAACTCCCCAGAAGTTGTGATTTCCTGGTCAGTTTGCTGTACATGTTCAGTGGCTACTCTTCTATTCTAGGAAGAAACTGTACAACTAATGGAAACATTTTTTCCCCCCTCAAAGTACAATAAAATCATTCTCTGAAAGTTTCTTCTTCCCATTAAGTGGCTCGTCTGCGGAGAATTTTATGCAACCCCGGAGTGGCGCCTCAATGAGCACTCAGGAAAGTCAATTAGACGCTTAAAGGCCTGTCTCTAATTGTGATGGTCGCCTCGTGCGTGTGTCCAAATGGTTTCTAATGGGCATTTCAGGGCACGCGGGTTAATGGTATCTCTAGCACGGCAAGCGCGCTGGCCAGAGCAGGGTTAATTTATTAAAATAACTCCGCATGGTGTTTCCAAACCATTTTCATGGTCCCCGGGTCTCCTTAACTCATATCTGGGCTTTTGCCGTGTTTTTAAATGGAGCTATATCATTACGTGGCTCGATATTAATTCGGTTGTTGGAGATAATTTGGTGTCTTATCCGCCCGGGTTAAAGATGGACTCCTACTTTTGCAAATGAAAAGAATCCCTGCCGGAGATGAAAACATACCTAATGAAGCCATGTTTTGATCTTTGATTCTGCGAGAGCTTGGCTCTCTCGCCTCCCCTGCATAATCTTGACAAAGGAAACTCCCGCGTCCTGATTTGCCGGCCTCGGACTAATCCCCGGGCCTCGCCGTGGCATTGGCCGTGATCAATAACTAATTATTAAACCAGCAATTCCTTCCAGGGCTCCTTGTGAAAAAATTGCTCTTGGCTGAGAGAGGAGGAAGGAGGTCGTCTCTTTGACATGGTTGCCCGTCTTTCGAAATCCAGGGGGCCATCCGATTGAATTACTGTCCTACACTAATTGATATAAATTTGAACAGAAGAATGCTTATGACTGCAGAATCTCATAATGATGTTCTTGACGGGAAAACGCTGGGGAGGGAAAAAAACACACACAAAAAAACCAACCCCAACACCGATGACGAAGCATCCACACACTGCTTTAGAATTGGGAACTGGAAAAGACAGAAGTTGGGGTCGGGGTACGGCTAGACACACTGGAATGTTGAGACTTCTTTTATTGTTTTGTTAATCCTCACATGAGGACATTTTCCCACTGATTTTTAGAGAGAGTGGGAGGAGGAGGGAGAGAGAAACAGTGATGAGAGAGAATCATGGATTGGCTGCCTCCTGCACGCCCTCTACTGGGGATCGAGCCCGCAACCAAGGCATGTGCCCTTGACCGGAATCGAACCCGGGACCCCTCAGTCTGCAGGCCGAAGCTCTATCCACTGAGCCAAACCGGCCAGGACGAGTTAATTCTCTTAGATGAAGAACTTTATGCATTGCAAGCTCTTATTAACAGTGAGTCTGGAAAGGTTTGAGATGTCGTGTACAAATGCCCTGATCGTAGGAGAGGATGCAGGAGAACCAGAGATGAACAGCGAATGAAACGTTCAGGGTGGAGTTCAAACAGATTCGAAGACAGAAATGAAATTCCCAGATGAAAATGTATAGGGCAGTGGTCAGCAAACCGCGGCTCGCGAGACACATGCGGCCCTTTGGTCCCTTGTGTGTGGCTCTTCCACAAAATACCACGTGCAGACACACGTAAGTTTACTTAAAACTTTCAAGTAAAGTTTATTAAGTTAATTTTAGGGAACATTGTGGAGTGAAAGAAGATGTAGTGTCGAGGATGGAGAAAGATATGTTGAGATGGTGTGGACATATAGAGAGGATGAACGAAAGGAGATAGACGAAACAAGTATACAAGCGAGTGTGGATGGGAGAGTTGGAAGGGGTCGACCTCAGCGAACATACCTCCATCAGATTGCGGACGTTTTTAGCAAAGGCCAGCTTAGGAGCACCCTAATGAAGTTAATAACAATGTACCTACCTATATAGTTTCAGTTTAAAAATTTTGGCTCTCAAAAGAAATTTCAATCATTGTACTGTTGATATTTGGCTCTGTTGACTAATGAGTTTGCCGACCACTGGGATAGGGAATATTGAGGAAAAAAAAGAAAGAAAAGAAAAACAATTAGAAGTGAGAAGGGAGGAAAAACAATTGGATTAGGAAGTGAAAAGGACCGGATTCGAATAATGAATGTGGTGAAATCAACTTGGATGAGCAAGACGCGAACCAGATGAATGACAGCAGCGAGCACCGGGGATTTTGGGGACAAGAGTTAAAGCTGTCAAATACCACAGCGACTGCCACTCGGATGAAGAAATTTCATTCAACCCAGCCAGCGTGCAAGGCCCCTCTTCCATTCAGAGGGCTGCTCCCAGCAGAGTACCAGCTAAGACACAGAAACCGCCCCCATTGCCCCCCCCCCCCCACACACACCCTGGTTTACATACTTCCTGTTCCTGTGCAAACTTCCTCTGCAGGGTTTGTCATCTACAAAACCTCTCTCTCCTTGCAGGGTCACCGGTTACCATTGACTTCTTTATTTTTTAAATATTTAATTGATTTTTTACAGAGAAGAAGGGAGAGAGATAGAGAGTTAGAAACATCAATGAGAGAGAAACATCGATCAGCCGCCTCCTGCACACCCCCTACTGGGGATGTGCCCGCAACCAAGGTACATGCCCTTGACTGGAATCGAACCTGGAACCTTTCAGTCCACAGGCCGAGGCTCTATCCATTGAGCCAAAGCAGTCAGGGCTGACTTCTTTTTTTTTAAGCATGCTTAGAGGAGAGTAGAATGCTATTAAGAGATACCTTGGCTAATTATTATGATTTTATTTTAGGCAGATGATTAAGTAAAGAAATGTAACAGTAAATGCTGAGGCCAGGGTGGGGGCAGAACACACAGAACAGAAAAACTGTTTCCTTCTGTGATCTTTCTTTTTTCTAAGCATATTTTTATTGATTTCAGAGAACAGGGGAAAGGGAGAAAGAGACAGAAACATCAGTGACGAGAATCATTGACTGGCTGCCTCCTGCACGCCCCCTACTGGGAATCGAGCCCACAACCCGGGCATGTGCCCTTGACCAGAATCGAACTCGGGACCCTTCAGTCTGCTAGCTGATGCTCTATCCACCGAGCCAGACCGGCTAGGGCTCCTTCTGTGATCTTGAAGGCAGGCCGGATGTACTCAGCGTTCTTTCACGAATGCCTTACACTCTTGGTTCTCGCTTATCAGCCTCAATTGCTTTTTTATTTAAAAAAATATTTTTATTGATTTCAGAGAGGAAGGGAGAGGGAGAAAGATAGAAACATCAATGATGAGAGACAATCATGGATCGGCTGCCTCCTGCACGCCCCGCACTGGCGATCGAGCCTACAACCCAGGCATGTGCCCTGACCCGGAATCAAACCTGGGACCCCCTGGTCCATAGGTCGATGCTCAACCACTGAACCATGCCAGCCGGCCCTACTTCTACTTTTCTTATCTGCCTTTCGAAATTGTAAGTGAGACTGTCCTAGAACTTGACAGTCCTGTGAGTTCACTGTGTATTTTTTTGTACTTGATTCTCTCGGTTTCATCATGTCCCAGGCACTGGAGTCTCTCCTATTCTGCTAGAAAACAGAAAGTACCTTGCCTTGCATGCGTATGAATAGTCTGTTTTGTTATTCTAAGAATCATCCCAGGCTCCCCCTCCTGCAATAGGTAAAAAGCAGGGAATTCTGAAGTAGTGAGTGAGGAGATAAATGATAACAATTAGTAATCTGACCAATTACCAAAGGTTTTGATATAGTAGTTGTTTTATCCATGTACACTGTCCTACTTTCAGAACTGTAGGAATGTTTCTTTCCTAAAAAAATTGTCTGGCCCAGCTGGCGTGGCTCAGAGGTCGAGCATTGACCTGTGAACCAGGAGGTCACGGTTCGATTCCCGGTCAAGGCACATGCCCGGGTTGGGGGCTTGATCCCCAGTGTGGGGTGTGCAGGAGGCAGCCGATCAGTGATTCTCTCTCATCATTGATTTCTCTCTCTCTCTCTCTCTCTCCCTCTCTGAAATCAATACAAACATATTAAAAAAATAAAATAATTGTCTAGTTCTGGTTGATGATAGAAATCAACAGTGAAAGGAACTTAGAAAGAGTGACAAAGGAAAACAGTGTGGAAACACTTGGGCTGGGCCCAGGCAAGCTCCATCCTACAGGGCTGTTCTGCATTTGTTCAGCCGCCTGAATATGAAGGTAAAGAACCTCTCATTGCCTAGCAGGGGGTAGCTCGGTGGTTGAGTGTCAACCCAGGAACCAAGAGGTCACAGGTTCGATTCCCAGTCAGGGCACACGCCTGGGTTGAGGGCTCCATCCCCAGTGTGGGGCGTGCAGGAGGCAGCCGATCCATGATTCTCTCTCATCACTGATGTTTCTCTCTCTCTCTCTTCCTCTCTGAAATCAATAAAAATATATTAAAAAATAATAAAAACAAGAAACCTATAACTTTTTAAAAAAAGTCTTCATTCTTCCCTCAAATTCTTCCCACTGTATCCTCAGGGGCAGCACAGGGAGGGGCGAGAGGACTCCCTTGGGGTTCGCCCTATATATCGATCGGCTCCTCACATGATACCTCGGCAGTAGACAGGCTTTCCCTTGGCCCGCATCGTGGTAATTCTTTGCCGGGAGAAATAAACAAACTCAGAGGACAAATAAACGCATGTCAGCCAGCCTCCCGACATGCCAACAGGCCCCGCCCCTTGCCGCTGCCACTTGCAGGGCGGCCTTGTGTGGGGCTCTGCTCCCTGCGTGTAGATCTGAGAGACACTTCCCCGCTTCCCTTTGCCCTTTCTCCATCCATCACAAAGAGTCACGGAAATAATTATGAAGCCAGATAATTATTTCACAGCGTAGAAGGGGCTTGCCTTGCCCATTTGCATCTCAGCACCATTCCTTCCTTGCTGGGAATATTCATCAGCCCTGATCACTTGTTTGAAGGCGCGGGGTCGCCCGGGGAGACCTCAGGGGCGTGGGCATGTGCCATGTAAAGAAAACCTTTCGGAGAGAGTGTGAGATGATAAATGCCATGCCCGGGGCGGGGAGTGCTGGTGGCACCTTACCTGTCACTCAACACAGAAGGGGAGGAGACCCGGGAGGTACCCACCTGCGGTCATGGCCATCTACTCCAAATTAATAGTCCTCAAGGTGGGAACTGCTCCGTAGCGGGGGTGTGAGGGGAGAGAGGACGGCGCTTTATTGGGGCTCGGGAGTTTCACAGGATGTCTTGCCACCGCGGATATTTCCTCATTCTCACACTAGCCACCATCAGGGGGCGGGGAAGTGGGATATTCTTCTTGCCGTGATCATTTAAAAAAAATATTTTCATTGATTTTTTTACAGAGAGGAAGGGAGAGGGACAGAGAGCCAGAAACATCGATGAGAGAGAAACATCGATCAGCTGCCTCCTGCACACCCCCCACCGGGGATGTGCCCGCAACCAAGGTACATGCCCTTGACCGGAATCGAACCCGGGACCCTTCAGTCCCCAGGACAATGCTCTATCCACTGAGTCAAACTGGTCAGGGCTTGCCGTTATCATTCTTGTCTTCACCCAGCTCAGTGGAGGGGTGGGGCGGTCCCTTCATCAGCGAGGACTCTTATTTTTGGAACCTCTTGTCTTGAATGGGGGCCTGACTCAGGCTTCTAGGCCAGTCCGAGAGGCGAACCCGGACCTGACCTGATAGGAAGCAAGGCCTCCCTCCCTTTTGAAAATCTTTTAAAAAATGTGCAATTGTTGCAGAAATCTGGCATGAGATCCAAGACCTAAGGCAGGCTGTCCTCCTCACTCCGTATGTACTTAGGCCGCCTGAAGTCCAGGGTTTCTACCTTGGGGCTTCCTCCAGGTCTGAGGTTCAGGACCACGAAACATGGACAGCAGCCACAGTGCCGGGGTATTGGCCTTAGGGGCTGCCTTCTGGGTCATGACCTGAGGCAAATTGTGGACGAGAAGGAACTAGTAAGCTTATAAGGTTGCTTATAATGTTGTCATGTTTTCACCTGGGTCCTCTCTTTATCTTCAATTTTTTTTTGTAAATACATTTTTATTGATTTCAGAGAGGAATGGAGGAGGAGAGAGAGAGAAACATCAATGATGAGAGAGAACCATGGACTGCTGCCTCCTGCACGCCCAACACTGGGGATCAAGCCCATAACCCAGGCATGTGCCCTGACCCGGAACTGAACCGTGACCTCTTGGTTCACAGTTCAGTGTTCAACCTCTGAGCCACACTAGTCGGGCTGATCCATTCTTTTTTTTAAAAAAAATATTTTTTGATTTCAGAGAGGAAGGGAGATAGAGAGAGAGAAACATCAATGATGAGAGGGAATCATTGATCAGCTGCCTCCTGCGCCCCCACACTGGGGATCGAGCCCACAACCTGGGCATGTGCCCTCAGCTGGAATCGAACCTGGGACACTTTAGTCCACAGGCCTACGCTCTATCCACTGAGCCAAACGAGCTAGGGTTTGATCCATGCTTATTAACTACTTGTGCAAAGCCAATTTTGAACCAAGACAACCGGTCTACAGATTCATGCTCTTAACCACAGCAACGCGCTGCCTAAGAGAATGGCCAGAAGTCTTAGACAGATAGAGTTGGCCTCAAGTAGACATAAATATTTTCAGAGAGAGCAAGTCTGACACATTCCTAATAGAATGACTTAGATCAAATGGATCCCCTTAATGATGAGATATACCATGGATGGTATTCTTTTAATAAAAAAAATATTTTTATTGATTTCAGAGAGGAAGGGGGTGGAAGAGAGAGATAGAAACATCAATGATGAGAGAGGATCATTGACCAGCTGCCTCCTGGAGATCGAGCCAGCAACCTGGGCATGTGTCCTTGCCCGGAATCGAACCTGTGACCCTTCAGCCTGCAGGCCGACGCTCTATCCACTGAGCCAAACCAGCGAGGGCCGTGAATGGTATTCTTTCCCCTTGATTTTGATGAATGAGGGAGCTGAGGCTCACAGACATTCAGAGCCTGCCTCCGTTCTCCCAGCTATTTAGCAGGACGCCGAAGGCCAGGGCCCTGCCATCTAGCCAGTGGCCCCAGCTCGCTGGAGACATCTGCAAATTAAGAGCCATCACACCAGAGACAAGGCAAGCGTCAGGACTCTTAATCCTGAACCCTTTCTGCTACTCTCATGCTTCCCTGCTTTGCAGAAAAAAACGATCACTTGTCTGAGCCAACTGATTGTTTCTTCTGAAAGAAATCAAAAATAGTGTCATTTTTGATCATCAGAGGGAAGGCAGGGGAGGGTGGGTGGGAAGAGATCAACCAATGCACCTGTATGCGTATATGCATAACCTGTGGACACAGACAATGGAGTGGTGAGGCGCTGGGGGTGGGGGTGGGGAGAGGGGATGGAAGCCGGCTGGAAGAGGTTTATGGGGGAAAAGGAGGATCTATGGAATACGTTCAATGATAAAGTCAACTCTAAGACTTCCGGTCGAAGTACTTTTATCAATAAAGAAAAAAAAGTGTAATACCCAATACCTATATGTTTCAAAGGAGCACATATATGGCGGTAAAGAGTTAAACAACAAAAAAAGCATGAATTAAAAAAAAAAATTCCGACCATCCATATAGGGCCTTCTCATTGATATCAGTTGCAACCCGTCTAAAGCCTGACCTCATTACAAGAGTTTAATTGCATTGTTACACAGTCTCTCTTCTCCTCTCTGGCCTCTTTCTCTTTATGACAGCTTCAGAAAGGGATTTCAGCTCAAGGTCAAAGGAAATTAATTACTGCTTTCTTAATCTGGGCTCATCTACATTTAGAAAACTTTGGGCTTTCTACCAGCGTCTCCTAGTTGCCTGTTCCTACAGACCCAAACTTATACAAGTGACACCTCAGACCTTTAAAAAAAAAAAAATTCCACAAAAGCCCTCAAACAGCACATATTTAATAAGTGTGGGTCAAGTCCCCAGAATGCACCAGGGGCAGAAGAGAAATTCCTGCCATTTAGCAAAGATAGCAATGCTTTGAAAGTTGAGAATTATCTTGCACGGAAAATCGTGTCCCATAATTACACCGAAGGCTATTCCTGGGATGTTAATAATGTTCATCTAGCCTGACTGGAGTGGCTCAGTGGTTGAGCATCAATTTATGAACCAGGAGGTCATGGTTCGATTCCCGGTCAGGGCACATGGCCAGGTTGTGGGCTTGATCCCCAGTAGGGGGCGTGTAGGAGGCAGCTGATCCATGATTCTCTCCCATCATTGATGTTTCTATCTCTCTCTCCCTTTCCCTTCTTCTCAGAAATCAATACAAATATGTTTTTAAAAATAATATTGATCTAGTAATGCAATAAGAAGGAGGGTCTAAGAGAGAAGAACCACAGCGTGCCTAGTGATGGGCAATAGAAGGATGTAGCTGCAGATTTAAACCTGGCTTTCTGGGCAGCATCTCTGTCTGTTGTTGGCTTACGCACCAGGAGGAACTGATTGTTTTCATTCCTGCATTAATTTTCTAAAATGCCCTTTCCTTTCCTTTCTCATGTCCTTGTTTGCCAGGGAGATGCCAAATCCCCAAACACACACAAACACCTGCCCCAGTGACCAAAGCTCAATTAATAATGTCATTCGGAAAAACCAGGAATGATAGTATGGCCCTGAGGATAAAGCCCGAGTACGGAGAAGGTGGCTGACCTGGGGAGCGGTGCAGCCAACTGAACATGTAAAGGCGGAGTGATAGCACAGGCTGGAGGAAAGCAGGCAACAGTCATGAGGAGATCATTGCATTGGCAGAAGCAACAGAATCTTCTATTCGATTCTCAACTCGATCAATACCTTGAAGTAGATGGGAGAAAGTGTGGGAATGATGCGGGAGGGTGCAAAGGAATTGTTTAAATCTTTGAAAATCTGGAGTGGTTACTATGGATCAATGAACTTCAAGGCTGATTTGCCTGGAATAGAGACGCAAATTCTGTAGCATCACCCCTGGTCCCTGTCCCACCCTTTGCTGGTCTACCCATGCCAAGGCTGTCTTAAGCATCTGGATGCCAGCCCCTCTGAAACCGCTCTTTCTCATGTTCTTAAGCAGCCATTAGTATAGTGGTGCTAAGCTAATGCATGGGCAGGAAATCCCAGCCCAGCCTTAATTTTCACAAATTTGAAGTCAGTTATAAACCACACAAAACTACCAGCCTAAACGTAATACCTTAAGATTCTCATCTGTGGGAGAACCCAAATATGAAACAAGATTGATTGATTTGGAAGTTGAGTTTTATGGTGATACATGGAGAGTTCTTTTTTTTTGTTTTTGGCAAAAAAAAAAAAAATTCAGTTTCTACAATGAAATGAGTAGATTCTGAACTAGGATAATTTTTTCTTTAATGAATAAATTAAATTTTGGATAAAGACTTACTCTGAAACAATTCTTGTTAGCCAGGCCGATGACCGTGGAATCATTTTATCTCGGCTGTCATCGTTATTGTTGCTGTTATTAATCCTTACTACTACTAAATCTGTACTCGATAAGGAATCTGAACCCCAGAGAGGTCACCCCCTCAAGGCCACGCCTCCAGTAAGAGCTAGAGCTGGCTCCATGAAGGTAGCTCACCTGTTCTCTCTGATGGAACCTTTCTGGGTCTCATGTTGGAGGAAGTCGAACTCGGGACAAAGGGCACAGTGGCCTGAAGACCACTCAGGAAAGTTCTCCTTTATGAACCACAATGTTGATGCATTAGGATGAGGTTATCAGCGTGTTAAAAGCAGAGTAAAACTATAAAGCAGGCGTTTCCTGGACCCGATAGAAAACAAAACCCAATCATCAGAAATATGTTAAACACACTGGAGACCAAGTTCAAGTCTTTCCGTCGTGGTTGCTTAGATGGATAACCTGGCAACTCTTCTATTTTTTGAGTTGTAAAGTAATAACCAAAAGCTTGGCCCGGCCGGTGTGGCTCAGTGGTTGTGCGTTGACCTAGGAACCAGGAGGTCGTGGTTCGATTCCCTGTCAGGGCACATGCCTGGGTTATGGGCTCGACCCCTAGTGCGGGCCGTGCGGGAGGCAGCCGATCAATGATTCTCTCTCATCATTAATGCTTCTCTCTCTTGCTCCCTCTCCCTTCCTCTCTGAGGTAAATAAAAATATATTATATTAAAATAAACAAAACAAACAAACAAGAATCCTTGTACAGGTTACATTGAGCAGTTGCACAGGGATAATGCAGGAGAAGGAAATAAGGTAGAAAGGAAAGGGAAGAATAGACAGCTCAAACTTAGAGAAGGTATTAGTCCCATAATCCTCTTATTGCATTTTCCCAAACACTACTCAACCCCCTCCGCCACACCCCCCCCCCCCCCCCCGCCAGCCGGGGTCACTGCCAATAGCTACCTGGTTGCCAGGCCCCTGTGCTCCCTTCTCTCTCTCTCTCTCTCTCTCTCTCTCTCTCTCTCTCTCTCTCTTTTTTAAATATTTTATTGATTTTTTACAGAGAAGAAGGGAGAGGGATAGAGAGTTAGAAACATTGATGAGAGAGGAACATCGATCAGCTGCCTCCTGCACATCTCCCACTGGGGATGTGCCCGCAACCAAGGTACATGCCCTTGACCGGAATCGAACCTGGGACCTTTCAGTCCGCAGGCCGACGCTCTATCCACTGAGCCAAACTGATTAGGGCTGTGTTCTCTTCTCCTGAAGCCCGAATCACAATGTATCATCCTTTCCCCTTGCCTGGAGTCACCACCCATCTGGGAGCCCCTCCATGACATCCTAGTGTCTCTCCATCTTCGGGACTTTGGGGACTGGTCATAGCAGACTGGGTCTCTCGGCTGGAATTCGAATAGCAGAAGCTCTGATTTGTAGATCTGCCACGAAAGACATTCTTTGGGTGCTAAGCAGACTGAACCGAGGTCCCGAGGTGAGAAAGAATATCTGATATTTAGAGAATAAAGGGCAGTCCTGCTCAGAGGCTGAGCCTGGAGAGCGGACGGAGAAACGAGGGGGTCTTAGAAGTGGTTGACTCAAAAGGCGTGGGAAACCACACCGAGAGCCATCTGCGACATCTCTGGGAGGCAGGTTTCAAATGCCTGGCATATGGTAGGCGTTCAACTAATATTTGTTGACACAATGCGCGTTGCTCAGGGCAAAAAGATGAAGTGATTTCAGGACATCGCAAACAGCCTACCAATGGGTTAGGGTGAGGCCACATAGCAAACACGGAGATAGAACATGCTCAATCCCAGACCTAACGCCACGCCTTGCTTTCTGGGAGTGGCCAGACATGACCTTGGGCCCTGGCAGAGTGCTTCCTTTTCTTTATTTTTTCTAAATTTTTTATTTTTGTGAATCCTCACCCGAGGATATTTTTCCACTGATTTTGAGGGAGACTGGAAGGGAAAGGGAAGGACAGAGTAACATCGATGTGAGAGAAACACATCGATTGTTTGCCTCCTGCACGTGCCCCGACCAGGGCCCAGTCCGGGGAGGAGCCTGCAACCGAGGTACGTGCCCTTGACCGGAATCGAACCCGGGACCCTTTGGTCCGAAGCCTGATGCTCTATCCACTGAGCCAAACCGGCCAGGGCCAGAGTGCTGTCTTATATCTAGCCTATATCCACCGATATGAGCTGTTTTCCTTGGGACCGTGCGGGGTCTTTCCTTGTTTAAGACAACAATGAGAAGTACAAGCCCAGCACCTTAGAAGTATCCACATATCGCCCTGGCTGGTTTGGCTCAGTGGATAGAGCGTCGGCCTGCGGACTGAAGGGTCCCGGGTTCGATTCCGGACAAGGGCACATGTCTGGGTTGCGGGCTCCATCCCCAGTAGGGGACGTCCAGGAAGCAGCTGATCAACGAATCTCTCTCATCATTGATGTTTCCCTCTCTCTCCCTCTCCCTTCTTCTCTGAAATCAATAAAAATATATTTTTTAAAAAAAGAAGTATCCACATATCCATAAACGCCTAGCAACTAGAGGGATTATCTTTATTCAGAAGAAGAAGGCACTTTGAAGACTCAGAAATATATATATACATACATATATCTATATATAAATTGGGTTCTGAAATGGTCATTTTTCCCCTCCCCTCAGCTATGCCATTATAGCGATCAGCCAAGCTTCGGGAAGGTAAACACTTTTGGAAAATAAGTGGAAATTTGCTGCAAATCAGTCCCTTTTGTGCATGGCCGCGGGAGCATGTTGAAATGTTTGGACACTAATACCCATTCATTTTCTTGGCTCCATAAATAAAAGCCGGCCGCACCGTGGCGGCCGCCAAATGGCATTCTTCGGGGCCCAGCGGGGGCCCCCTTCTTATTACCGCTGCGGGGGGCAGGACAGGCCCAAAATAGCAAGACAACTAAATCAAGACATTTTCAATGTCGGACAAAATGACTGTGTTTTAGAAAGAACCCAGAGGTTGAGAGAAATTGGACAGCTTTTGTGCTCCGTGTAATACCTTTGTTAAAAGAGTTCAGACGGGAAAAGGGAATCTTTCAGAAATGTATCAGCATACTTGTGAATATCATTTAAAATCTCGGGAGAGCTTATGGAACCGCAGATCGGACGGAGTCATGGGGGGTGGGGGGGGGCGGGATTTGGGCTGGAGCGGAGTTGCATTTGGGGACCCCAGCCCAGGGCAAGCACGTGGGCCCGTGGAAGAATTGGGGGTGGCCTCATGGTGCGTGGGAGGTTCGCAGGGCCGAGGGACTTCAAAAGGAGGTCAGGGAGGCCTTTGAAAGAACCCGGGCAGCTGTTCGGCCTGCAAACCTTTCTCAAATTAAGATTTTTTTTTATTCCTTCCTGAGCGTGTCTTGGCCATTACCGTTCCTTTTATCCAGGAGAAAAATTAGCAAAGGTATTTTTGAAGAGCCCCAGAGGCATACCAATCGCTGGGCTGAGACACAGGAAAGAGTGTGCAGAAGATAATGTAGAATTTTCTTCCCCTTACTGCATTCCCTCCCCCACTAACCCCCAGAATTAAGTACTGTTCACCCATTTTGAATAAGCAATTAATTCCTTTTTTAAAATCCTCACACAAGCATATTTTTCCATTGCTTTTAAAAATATTAATTAATTAATTTATTTATTTAGTTTTATTGATTTCAGAGAGGAAGGGAGAGGGACAGAGAAATAGAAACATCAATGATGAGAGAGATTCATGGATTGGCTGCCTGGAGTCTGCAACCCGGGCATGTGCCCCTGGCTGGAATCGAACCCAGGACCCTTCAGTCCGCAGGCCGACGCTCTATCCACTGAGCCAAACCAGCTGGGGCAAGTAGAGCAATTTTTAGGGGATTGTAAAAGCCAAGTGGGCAGGCGGGCCACGCCCAGCTGAGCGGCACTGCCCCACTGTCTTGTCACTTTAGGCTCCTGTCCCTGGTTTTATCTGCTTTTGACCAACCTGGCTAGTTAGCTGCACGTATGGACAGGCAACAGGGAGAGACATACTAAGCCCGGCCGGCGTGGCTCAGTGGTTGAGCATCGGCTTATGAACCAGGAGGTCACGGTTCAATTCCCGGTCAGGGCACATGCCCGGGTTGTGGGCTCGATCCCCAGGGTGGGGGGTGCAGGAGGCAACCAATCGATGATTCTCTCTCATCATTGATGTTTTTATCTCTCTCTCCTGCTCCCTTTCTCTCTGAAGTCAATAAAATACATTTTAAAAAAAGACATATTAACAAGGAGTGGGGAAGTGAACAAATAGCAATGCTTCATTTAGACCAGTGGTTCCCCGCGTGGAGCACACGCCCACAGGGGGGCAATGTGATGTTTAAGGGGGGCAATTCGAGAGTGAGTTATTAACAGTGATTTTTTTGCATTTCTTCCGGTTCTAGGGGCCTCCTAGACAGTCTATAAATATATATTGTGACATCTGTACGCATTTCAGTTCTCTATTCTACGTTTTGAAGCTTTATTTGCTATTTTTTCCTATCACTTCCTACTATTATTATTTTAAACAATTTCGTAGTGATTCCTTCCTCAGTCCTTCCACTGTCCTTTCATCCTTTTATCTTTCTCTCTCATGGGTGCCATGTCCTTTGGAAGCTTGTTGAGACCAAGTTCACGGCCTTTGAGGCTTCCTCCACATGACTAGGAGCTCAGTTTTTGAATAATAAGAATTACAGGTGTGTATGTGTGTGTGTGTGGGGGGGGGCATCAGGATGTTACAGATGCTTAGGTGGGGCGTGGCCAAAGGAAGGCTGGGGACCACTGCTGTAGACCAAGTACAGTGACCCAGACACACCCGATCGCCTCGCAAAGATCTCGACCAACCTGCCCTGGGACGCGTTTGCTGGTGGCACCGATAAGGCTGACCCGACAAGACGGAGGCCAAATCACAGAGCGGGATTCCCTGTGCAGCTAAGCCGACGCCCCGGCTCTGGAATAACCAGGCAGGCGGTCATGGGGCTGCTCTCAAAGGGTCCCCTACAAAGCGCAGGCCAGCCCTTCCCCGTCCATGTGGGCCGGGTACCCCGGGAGCTGGCGAAAATCAGAAAATAATGACATCAACATGACCGTGCTTAAGCCCCTGGCGGGCTCCCGGCTGCGTGGCCTGGGACAACAGAGGGAGAATAAAGACGCCTTCTCGGCGGCCCCAGCTCTGATCAGCGGCGCGGTGAGACCCAGGGAAGGTGTGACAAGGCCCGCACTTCCACAGGCACCAGGTTAATCTCTCAATTGGGGGAGACGCGACAGACAACGGCAAGGGGGCCCTAGCCGGGGACAGAGGCGACCAGTGACAATCGCTCGGTGTTTAACCCTTGGCTAATAGAGACCACGTTGCCTTCCCATCGGCTTCATCTTCTCGGGATGGGTGGGCAGGGAGCCCGAACACCAGTCAGCCAGTGGACATCCTCTCTGATATTCCCATTCCTACGGACTGCTGAGACTCACGGCTGAGGGAGGGGGAAAAACTCGAACCGTGTAGATGGAAAGTGACAGGCCTGTCTTAAAAGAAACACTGATGGAATTTATTCCGGCCCGGGATCTTTAGAAAGTGGCTTAAGCTCTCTGCTTTTAGCTTCCTTGCTTGGAGAATAGGTTAGAATGCAGAGGGCTGGGAGTGAAGGCGGCCGCACGCACAGATACCCACCGAGAAATTTCTTTTACAAACACAGGGAGCTGTCTGCGTGCTATTTATTATAGGAAACGCAAATGGCTGCTTGCACACGCATATAGGTGATTGTGTGCGTGCGTGTGTGTGTGTGTGTGTGTGTGCAGGAGGGAAGTCATGGGGGTAGGAAGCGAAGAAATACGTGAACTAAAATCTTGCAAGAAAGCAGTGAATAGAACTGGAATTTCTCAGGTGCAAGGACTGCGTTTTTAGCACGTTTTTCTGTTAATCTGTTTTGTATTTGTTTTATGATTTCCTGCCCCATCTCTTTCTACCTACATATTTTTTACTTCCCTGATTAAATATGCTGACACAGAAGTTTGTAAATTTAAAATATATGAATTTATTGATTTCAGAGAGGAAGGGAGAGGGAGAGGGAGACAGAAACATCAATGATGAGAGAGAACCATTGATGGGCTGCCTCCTGCACGCCCCACACTGGGGATCGAGCCCGAAACCCAGGCATGTGCCCTTGACCAACTGGGAGTCGAACTGTGACCTCCTGGTTCCTAGGTCGACGCTCAACCACTGAGCCACGCCCACTGGGCAAGCAAAGCACTATTACATCCCAACCCAGTTCTGTCATTTTCATGAATTCCTTCTGAACAAAAACACATATTTTTTTGTTGGGGATTTTTCACATTTTGGTTGCATGTTGCAAAACCCCCTGTACCAAGGCCAGTTCGCTAGTAAAATTAAATTACACGCGCATTCAGCATTTGGCAAGTTTACTCAAGATGGAAGTTAGCTGCAGGCCGTGAGAGTTTTGAAAACTCCAAAGCGAAAAGAATCGAACTCCAGGAATCATAAGAGTCAACAGAATAGGAAAGTAACCTAGAAAGAATACCTCTTGCTTTGAACCAAAAAAATCAGGGCTCATCTGTTTGGATGGTTTCCATTAAAGCACCTGATAGTAGATGGAAATGTCTCAGGTTAGATCAAAGGGAGGGAAAAGTGGGCAGAAAAACTAGGACGTGGAGAATGAGACATAAAATTACTGCTTTTAGAGGCTGACAGGCAAACACATAAAAATTCAAGGTTTGTTAAAATTATAATGTGAAGCAAGAAAGATTAACCTTTAGACAATTCGCCTGAAGATTTAAGAAGGGACAACACATTGCAATGAAATGGTAGAAATATCCCCCCTTAATAAACAGTGACCTGGCCCTGACTGGTTTGGCTCAGTGAATAGAGTGTTGGCTTGTGGACTGAATGGTCCTGGGTTCGATTCCGCTCAAAGGCACATGTGTGGGTTGCAGGCTCGATCCCCAGTGGAGGGTGTACAGGAGGCAGTCGACCAATGATTCTCTCTCATCATGGATGTTTCTCTCTCTCCCTTTCCCTTCCTCTCTGAAATCAATAAAAATATATTTTAAAAAACCTGAAAAACAGAAAAATAAACAAATAAAATAAATAGTGACCTGGTGACAGTATAAAAAACCCCCAAAGGTCCCATTTCTGCAATCTTTGGCCAAATCTCCTATTGGAGAAAACACTGACATTGGTAACTATAGAATCAGATTTTGGGGGCAGAAATCTAAGGTTCAACACAGGTTAGCTCTAATCCAGGATTAGTCGATGAATGAATTATCATACGACTTGAGAGAAACCTATGTTATTTCATGTGGAACCGTCACTCCACAGATGTCCCATGAGGCCCTTCCATCGCACATGACAATCACCCCGAATTCGCACGCGCTTTGTATGACGAAGAACGTAACACGAATCTCATACGTTAACACATCCTTTCCTGGCTCTCTCCCGGCTCCTTCCCCACGGCTTTCATTTGCCAACGTGTTTCCTACGGCTGGTGGAGCCCAGCAATGCCTGAGCCAGGCAAATAAGTCAGTTTCTGAAATAAACATGTGGGAAATTCACACAAAACAACAAGGTGGTGTTGAGAAAGAGGGAGGCCTCATGGCATCCAGAGAAGCGGGTGGGGTCCTAGTTAGCAAGCTGAACTCACTCCAAGCCATCCTGGCCTGGAAACTTCCCAAATATGTTTCATCCCGAAGCCAGCGGTGGAACGTACATCGCAAGCATCCGATGTGATTATCTCGGCACTTCAAGCTACCAGCTTTTAAGTCTGAGTGGGAGGAGGGGATTGATATCCAACAATGCTGGCAGTCACGCATCCCGTGGGATTAATTCTGATTCCAGATGCAAACTTAAAACGTTAGCTGAGGTTTTGTTGCCATTCATTGCTTCTTCCCTGGGATACTTATTAAAAGGGAGGTCTGTGGTCAGGGTCTGCGTGCGAGGAACCAAAGAAATGTGATCACTCTATCTGCTGATACCTAAGTGGTAGGAGTTCTGCGTCGTTAACTAAACAAAGGGGTGGGATTAGAAAGTGGATCACAAGGGAATTAACATTTATTGAGCCTCTCTACTATGTTTTAGAAACGTTATGTTTATTATCTATGATCCTCACAGCAGTATGTATTTATTTTAAATATATTTTTTATTGATGTCAGAGAGGAAGGGAGAGAGGGGGGGGGGGAGAGAGAGAGAGAGAGAGAGAGAGAGAGAGAGAGAGAGAGAGAGAAGCATCCATGATGAGAGAGAATCGTGGATCGGCTGCCTCCTGCACACCCTCTACTGAGGATCAAGCCCGCATCCCGGGCATGTGCCCTGACCGGGAATCGAACCGTAACCTCATTCATAGGTCGACACTCAAGCACTGAGCGATGCTGGCCGGGTGTCACAGTGGTATTTACATCTGGGCACTGGCATCCCATTTAGAGATGCAGAAACAGACACTTACAAAAGTGAGGTCACTTCCTGGAGATCAGAGCTCTGGTGGGGTGGTTGGCAGGCACATGTGACTTAGATTCCTTTTCACCATTAATGTATTATCTATTAAGAAATTACTGGGGCCCTAATTGGTTGGCTCAGTGGATAGAGTGTCAGCCTGTGGACTGGGGGGTCCTGGGTTCAATTCCGGTCAAGGGCATGTACCTTGGTTGAGGGCACATCCCCAGTAGGGGGTGTGCAGGAGGCAGCTGATCAATGTTTCTCTCTTGTCGATGTTTCTAACTCTCTATCCCTCTCCCTTCCTCTCTGTAAAGAATCAATAAAATATGTTAAAAAAAAAAATAAGCTACTGGAGTTACTCTTCGATTTCTGGGAAATGCACACTTTCTTTTCTGCTACTAAGATGATCAAGACTTGAGTTTATCTTCCTAACTGAACCGACTGACTTTCTATACCCCAAAGCTTCCTTCCATTGCCATTGTCTTACACCGGTAAACTTGTGTCCCCCGGAACATCAATAATGCCTCCCCTGAAATGCATTTCTAGAGTTTGGACCAAAATAAAGGCTCAGAGAGCTTCTCAAAGGCCAGCGAATTGGACCTCAAATAAAGCATCTTGTCTAGCGTCCCCATAATGACCTACAGATGATAAGAAGTTGAAATACTTCATCCTTCGCTTTTCCATGTTGGAAAAACACAACTTTCATCATGTTAAAAAGGAAAAGTAGGAAGAAAAATAAAAAAAACCCCAAAGATACTGTTTTTATTTATTGTTTTGCATTTGAAACCATCATTTTTGCAAAATTTTCTTTTCTTTGGAAGGGAACTTTTAAAAAAAATCCTCACTCAAGGATATTTTTTCCATTGATTTTTTTTTATTTTTTAATTTTTTTAGCGAGAGTGGAAGGGAGAGGGAGACAGAGAGAAACAGAGAGAGACACATCGATTGGTTGCCTCCTGCATGCCCCCAACCAGGGCCTGGGACCCTGCAACCCAGGTATGTGCCCTTGACCGGATGGAACCTGGGACCCTTTAGTCTGTAGGCTGATGCTCTATCCACTGAGCCAAATCGGCTAGGACTGGAAGAAAACATTTTGAGGATACATCCCTGGTCTTGAAAGGATCTGGAAACATAATGAAAAGAGTCCAACCAAGGACACTCAGAAGAGAAAACATCTCTCTGTTCATCCACATCCATTGGAAAGATTCCATAGCAACCTGTGCTGGCCCCGGGGAGGCCGCCCGTGAGAGGCCACCACCTCAGCCTCCAGGGCTGTCTCACCTCCACGCTTTGCAGCCCAGAAGCCTGCGCGCCCGCTCTGGGCTGGGCTAAGTCTGCAGATGGCTTTTCTTGTTTGTTTGTTTGTTTGCTTGTTTATGTATTTAATCCTCCCCCGAGGACATTTGTCCATTGATTTTTCGAGAGAGTGGAAGAGAGAGGGAAAGACAGAGAGAAACATGGATGTGAGAAAAACGCATTGATTGGTTGCCTCCTGCACATGCCCTACCAGGGCCCTAGCCAGGGAGGAGCCTGGAGCCCAGGAACGTGCCCTTTTGACTGGAATGGAACCTGGGACCCTCGGGTCTGTAGGCCGACACTCTATCCACTGAGCCACACCAGCCAGGGCTGCAGATAGCTTTTTGGAAGTGTGCACCTGTCCATTAGGAATGGCAAGGAGACTCCCAACTCGTTTTTCATTGGCTCCTGGGTAGTAGTGGATGCTAATGACTTTGGAGTGTTTTGTCTTTGACAATAAGCCGGAATCTTGACTATGCAATGACTGCAACCACATAAATGGCTATTTGGAATGAATCTGAATATATTCACTCGTGTCTATAAACATGGCTTCCCTGCACTTTCCCCATCCAGTGGGGTGGTTGACATTCTACCCATTTTCAGTGAGCACATCTGAATGAAACAGCGGAATGTAATATGTTCCGCATTCGCATCAGCTATTGGCAAAGCCCAGGGATTAAAAGTTAATTCCGTTCTCTTAATTCAGGGGACGTAGAAATGGCATGACTGGTACAGCCAGCTCCTCTTTTTTTAACTGTCCTTTCCTGCTGCCTTCTCACTCATTCGTGGTGGTTCCCATGCTACCTGCATAGTAAAAGCCTGGAGTTAATTTACGAAGATTTTACACGAGTGCAAATGAAAGAAAGGAAAGTGCTAAACAAGGCAATTAGCACTCCGTGTAGTGCACGCCCAAAATAAATGCAGGCAATTTGCAATTTGGCAAATGGCACCCTATCCTGCTCCAACTCACTCATGCCTACGGGGGTGGCGTGGTTCATTGGGGGGTGAGGGGTGTTTATATATATTCTGCTACTGAGGCCCAGCCCATTCTGTCTCCTAGCCACAGATGCGACACCTCCTGAGGATTCGGAGTGTTTCTTGCAGAAAAATGCCCAACTATTATGCTTTCGGATAAATTGCCTAAGAAGAATGCCTGTGACTATGGGGCCTCGGTGGCTAGCTTTGGAAGATGGGTGTGTGGACGTGTGTGTAGAGGATGGCCTGCAAACCTGGAGTCATGGTGTGTGGCTCATTTGTGGCTCTTAAAGCATGGATCTCACACCCTGGCCGGATAGCTCAGTTGGTTAGAGTGTCGTCCCGATATGCCAAGGTTGTGGGTTCTATCCCCAGTCAGGGCACATACAAGAAACAACCAATGAACATGTAACTAAGTGGAACAACACATTGATGTCTCTCTCTCTCTCTCTCTCTCTCTCTCTCTCTCTCTCTCAAATCAATAAAAATAAAGCATGCATCTCTACTTGAGATCCCTTGGAACTGTTCACTTGAAGTACAACTGACTCTTTCTTTTTATTTTTTATATATTTGTATTGATTTCAGAGAGGAAGAGAGAGAGAGAGAGAGAGATAGAAACATCAATGATGAGAGAGTCATTGATCGGGTGCCTCCTGCACGCCCCCTACTGGGGATTGAGCCCGCAACCCGAGCATGTGCACTTGATTGGAATCAAACCCGGGACCCTTCAGTCTACAGGCCAATGCTCTATCCACTGAGCCAAACCGGCTAGGGCCAACTGACTGTTTCTTAATTGACAGGAAGGTTTTTTCCAAGCCTTTCATATTTATTCTTGTAAGGCTCTTATTAGTGAACAATAATAGATGTTGTTAATGCAGAATCACAACCAACATTAATCTTTAAGATGTTAGAGTGATGATGGTTAAATGTGTCTCTTATGGCTTTGAACTTGACAAAACAGTTCAAAGACAGAAAGATGGGCCCAACTTGGGAGAATGGGGCCTGAAGCCCAGCCTCTCATTCTTTGGGGTTTACTGGGAAGATCAAGTTCACTTTCATGTGTTACCATCATCTGGAATTTGGATTTCTGTTGGAAAGGAGATATGACACATTGACATCTGGGGGAAAAAATGGACATCCTTGTGTTTTTGCTTATTTCTGAGCCTAGAGAGTTTCACTCAGTGATTAAAAAAAGAAGAAGAAGAAAAGAAAAGAAAAGAAAGAAAGACAAGCCAGGTAAAAGCATTCTTTTGTGCCCTCTAGCTGCTAGAAGCACACATGGAAAATCAAAGTCTCTGATGATTAAATTCACCGAATCTGACTTGGGGCGGGGGTGGGGGGGTCGCTAAAGTCCTTTTTTCTTTATAAAAGAGATACCTCAATTAATAAAAGTTTACCTCCTTGAATCAATTGGATTTCCATGTTCACAAGACAAGGCAGAGTAAGAATCCAGTCATAATTAGGCTGGAATGTAACTTCTCTGATGCAGTGTGACGCACGCATTGTTGGACTACATGTTAATCGATTCCTCAAGGAAGGCGAGGAGATTGGATTGCTGGTTTTAGGAACACTGGGGTGGCTTCTAGAACTGATGACAGGGCTCCTATGCATACAGATGTTTATGAAAATAAGAGTGGGGTGTATATTTCATTTCTAGGTAACCCTCTGTCGTTCTGGGCCTGACAATATCATCAAAATCAGTCCGTCAGAAAATGTTGACTGTGGGGTACCAATCCTGATAGCAGCTTGGGTTACCACCCTTTAAATCTAGGCCAGTGATGGCGAACCTTTTGAGCTCGGTGTGTCAGCATTTTGAAAAACCCTAACTTAACTCTGGTGCCGTGTCACATATAGAAATTTTTTGATCTTTGCAACCATAGTAAAACAAAGACTTATATTTTTGATATTGATTTTATATATTTAAATGCCATTTAACAAAGAAAAATCAACCAAAAAAATGAGTTTGTGTGTCACCTCTGACACATGTCATAGGTTCGCCATCACTGATCTAGGCTGTAGCCCAGATTTTATTTTTTCAAATCTAGAAATCAGCACCCCACGGGGGGAATCAATGGCTTACTGATGAGGCCGCACAGTAGAGTCCCTGATGCCCAATTTATTGCGCATTTCACTTCCGGGGAGGAAAAGCCTCGCAGCCTGGGCCATGGAGGCTGCCAGAATCGCGAAAAGGCAAGAGAGAAATTGTTTGAAGTTTGCAGAATTACTAGTGTTTTCTGAAAAATCTCTCCAGGCTTCCAAAGAAAACGGTTTTCAAGGGTTGTTCAGTGTGCGGTGGAGAGCCTGGGCTGG
This sequence comes from Myotis nattereri, assembly GCF_964212035.1. Lineage (NCBI taxonomy): Eukaryota > Metazoa > Chordata > Mammalia > Chiroptera > Vespertilionidae > Myotis > Myotis nattereri. Next base: position 12,229,721 of record NC_138097.1, on the reverse strand, counting down.
GGAGGGGGTTGGGCTGTTTAAGGAGTCAAGGCAAATATTATCTGAGGACATTTTCCCCCAGTGAAGTGGACACACGCTCAGAGGGATCCCCGATCGAGGGCAGAGTTCACCCCAAAGCGCTCAGTCTCAACAGATGTCCTCAGAGACCCCGAGTCGCTCTGGTGGCGTGGAGAGACCAAGAAACCCGGCTCCATCCACTTAGGCCGCGGAGTCCAAAGATACAGGTCAGGGGCGCCGGCATCTGAGTCCACAGCCCTGCCCATGTGGCCACTGACAGACAGGAACTAATTAAGGGCTGGTTGCCCTTCTCGGCGAAACCTCAAAGATGAACGGTGCTGAATTATTAAAAACAACACACACACACCAAATACCAAAAAAATGAAAGAAAGAAAGAAAAAATCCCCCCACCCCCCACCCCAGCGGTGTGCCAGATGAAAAGGGAAGGAGCCATCAGATCCCACGGAACTGGCTCTCTCGGATGAGAGTGTCCCCAGGTCCCCAGATTCCTTTGTTGTGATGACAATTTTTCTTCCTCCGAAGGAAGGCAGCAGCCAAGTGCGGCGCGCGTGCGAGCAGCCTGTCTTGCGTTACCTTTGTCTGCCGAGCTCAGCTGGGATTTAATTGGTCGGCAATAGGAGGGAGGTCTCCTTGGAGGGAAGGAATATTGACTGTTTATGTTGAAATGTCACCGTGACAAGAGAGCCTACAGGAAGCAGGAGCGCCCGGCGTGAGAGCCGCCGACACAAAGGCGGCACCGGCGCGGGCGGCATTCAGACGCGGGGACTCAAAGGGATGAAACGGACCAGGCCCGCGTGTGTGGGAATTTCCAGCCACCGCTGACAGGTGAAAAAGTCATCATTTCACCGGGCCGACTCCCGCAGGATCCTGCGGGTCCCCTAAGGCAGTGGTTCTCAACCTTCTGGCCCTTTCAATACAGTTCCTCATGTGATGACCCAATCATAACATTATTTTCGTGGCTACTTCATCACTGTAATGTTGCTACTGTTATGAATCGTCATGTAAATATCTGATATGCAGGATGGTCTTAGGCGACCCCCTGTGAAAGGGTCGTTCGACCACCAGAGGGGTCGCGACCCACAGGTTGAGAACCGCTGCCCTAAGGTGACAAGCAGGCCCTGACTGGTGTAGAAACGTTTTAACGGAGACGCCTTCCCTGTCTCTTAAGGAATGATTTTCGGGAAATGGGGCTAACCCCACAGTTAAGAATTCTGTGGATTCTAAGCCTCAGAAAAGGAAAATACAAAACAAAACAAAACAAAACACAGCAACACACCAAAAAAAACAACACGGACAAAACAACCAGAAACCAGAAGAGCAACTTTATAAGGTGAGCCCTCTCCTCAAATACCCAGCTTCTGCATTTTCTTTGTATTGATTTCAGAGAGGAAGGGAGAGGGAGAGAGAGACAAACATCAATGACGAGAGAGAATCCCTGATTGGCTGCCTCCTGCACGCCCCCTACTGGGGATCGAGCCCACACCTGGACACGTGTCCTGGCTGGAATTGAACCTGGGACCCTTCAGTCCGCTGGCCGACGCTCTATCCACTGAGCCACGCCGGCGAGGGCCCAGGGTTCTGCATTTTTAAACAAACCGGCTGCATGGGGCAGTTTTGGGTCCCGGTAATGAGAGATGTTGGGGGCACCACGAAAGGCACATAGGGTCTGATCATTAGGTTTGATGGGTTGAAAACATGGTGGTTTAATAACCTGAGACGTTATTGCGGGCCTGTCTTTGTGATTTGAGGGTGGCTTGAGCTGAGAGCTGGGGCAGTGGGGGGCTTTATTTCCCGCCCCCCTGCCCCCCCCCCCCACACCCGCAGTGGATTTTGCGTCATTGAGTAGAATTTTCCATTCTTATATTTCCAAATAATGACCCGCCGGATGAGTAATATGAGAGAGAGAGAGAGACGGCGAACAGAACGTCTAAATGATGCCAATGCGTAGGAAGCACTCACACTGCCCAGCTTTTAAACCAGGGGGAGGGGGGCCTCTCTCTGGCTCCCCACTTTGGGCTTCATGACCATTTTTTGGCATATTACTGATAGCCACAATATTGTATTTCTTGCCTCTATATTGTGTACTCAAAGGGGCAGGAAACAAAGACATAACTATGTGTCCACTGAGTCACATTCATGGGAAAACGAAGAAGATGGGAGAAGCCAGATCGACACAAAACTTGAGTTGCTGGGCCCATGAATAGGCAGTTGCGTTTACAGCGTGGCTTTGCTGCTCACGGAGCGGAAGTTCACATACTTGACCTTGACCATCACTGGGACCCCCGTCGCCTCACATTTCTGGGGCAGCGGCTCATTCATTACCTTTTCCTCTGGATCGCTCCCAAACGCAGAAAGTGGTCCCTGTGTTATGGCCCAACCACGCAATGATGGTGTGTGTGTGTGTGTGTGTGTGTGTGTGTGTGTGTTTGTGTGTGTGGGTGTGGGTGTGTTTTAAGCCCAGTCAATAGAAAGATGACTTCTGGAGTCACACCCCGTGTCACGCTTGAGCCCTAACCTGTGACGCTCACCTACCTCGAACCCACAAGCCGAGGCGGCATCCATCCCGCGAAGAGCGGCTGATGCCTCATTTGCAAGAGCCGGTTCGCCTGGGAAAAGGCCGGCTTCCCGTTCGCATCCGGCGAGATTGAGACGTCTCGGGGCTGCCCGTGACATTTAGGGAACCTACCAGATGAGAAAGGAAGTCATTACAGCCCTGGCTCACCTGCGAAGGAGATGTCAGGAAAGGAGGCAGCGCAATGAAACCCTGTCAAGTCGTGAGGGCCGGGAAGGTAACCCTGCCATCGCAGATGGGGCCGGGGAATGGGCCAGCCTCCCATCGTCGCTGACACGGGGGGAGCCACCTGTGTCAAAGGTGTCCCCTGCCGGAAACGTTCAGGTGTTGCTAAATTCATTAATGTGTCACTTTGAGAAGACGTGATGTCACTCCGGTTGTCTGCAGGGATGCAAACGGGCGGCTGTCAACACGCTATCATCTTAATTCCGTTTGCTCTGCACCTGGTCCCGCCATCTGCAGGGGTTAAGGGCCGTGGCCGTGGCTGCTTAAAAGGTTACTAATATCTGACATATATCATTTTAATCGGCCTTTTCATCACCACTCCCTCCCACCAAAAAAATAAAATACAAAAAAAGGGTAAGTCAACACTCCTTGTGTTGCTTGCCTGATTTTTGCAAATGAGAGGAGTATAGAGGGGCAGGGATCTATTCTGTTCTTGCATTTGTGTTTATTATTAAAGATAAATGTACTTACTTTTCTTTATAAGATTATGTGCCTCTGTGGGTGCATATCAGGGCAGGAATCTGACATCGAAAACTACAGACTCCGGCCAGCTCTCTCCTTCTTCGTTTATGAACATTTTCTTCAAATTTTATTTCAATCATTTGTTTCTTTTACTTTCTTTTCTTTTTTTTTAAATGCGAGGGACTTCGTAATGGGTGTCTTGATAAACGGGATGCAAATGCTTGCCCTGTATTTGACATGACAAAGAATATTCATTTAGCAACTTGTACCAGAAAGGATGGAGGTGGTTATAGTAGAGAAAGCAAAAATATAAAACAGAATACACCGTTTTGTGAATAAAACAAATCCCATTTTATAGTGGCACGTCATCAGAAGATAAAAATTCTTTTTTTAAAGATATGTGTCGGAGATGATGGTTTTAAAGACAGATCACATCGTAACAATTCATTTTTGTTCATTTTCAGATATTAAACCGGTCTAAGCAAATTTCAATTCAATACAGATTATTTTATAAAAGTGAAACCAGCAATTTTCACACCCTGGTTCAAGGCAATGTTTATTGGCTTAATTTGGTTTTCAAAGGACCAGGTGGAGTTTTTTGCAACATTTTCCCTAGAACAAAACCTTTATAGTCACACTAGAGGCCAGATGCACAAAATTCGTGCAAGAGTAGGCCTTCCTTCCAACCAAACAAAAACAAAATAAACAAATAAAAACCAAACAAAAAATCCCACCACTTTGTATTATTTCCAAAGGAGTGAAGCAGGTAATATGTACCTTTTAAAAAAGATTTGCCCTGATTTCAGAGAGGGAGGGAGAGAAAGAGGGAGAGAGTAACATCAATGATGAGGATCATTGATCGGCTGCCTCCTGTACCCTCCCCACTGGGGACCCAGCCCACAACCCAGGCATGTGCCCTTGACCGGAATTGAACCTGGGACCATTCAGTCCGCAGGCCGACGCTCTATCCACTGAGCCAAGCTGGCTAGGGCCAGGTACTATTGACTATTGACAGTGCATTCTCTGATCCCCCCTTCTCTCTCCTAAGTCACCTCTCAGACTTGGCCCAGGCAGGGAGCAGTTCTCTGGAAAGCTGTGGAGTGTAACCAGGGACCCTCACCCCGTTTTCTAAAAGAATGTTCACTGAATGGGGGCTCATGGGATCGAATTCAAGTCCTACTTACCCCATACTCTATAATAGTGACCCATTTCCATTCTTTTTTTTTAAAAAAAGTATATTGTTATTGATGTCAGAGAGGAAGGGAGAAGGAGAGAGCTATAGAAACATTAATGATGAGAGAAAATCATTGATCGGCTGCCTCCTGCACGCCCCACACTGGGGATTGAGCCAGCAACCCTGGGCATGTGCCCTGACCGGGAATCGAACCGTGACCTCCTGGTTCCATGGTCGGCAAGTCGCGGCTTGCGAGCCAAATGCGGCTCTTTGACCCATTCAGTGTGGCTCTTCCACAAAATACCACATGTGGGCACACACGTACAGTGCGATTGAAACTTTGTGGCCCATGTGCAGAAGTCAGTATTTTGTGGGAAAGCCGGTATTTTGTGGAAGAGCCACACTCAAGGGGCCAAAGAGCCGCATGTGGCTTGCAAGCTGCAGTTTGCCGACCACTGTCCTGGTTCATAGGTCGATGCTCAACTACTGAGCCATGCTGTCTGGCCCCTTTCCACTCTTATTCAATGGGTGGGGGCGACCAGTTTCTGTTTACATGTTTCTATAATGTGCAGCCACTTGGCAGGGTGTTTTGGGGGGAGCAGTGGCGGGAAGCCACAGAGGACCCCGCTGTCCTGATGGCGGAGGAAGGAGGACATTGGGCCCGAGCCTGCTCACTGCCAGCCTCAAGCTGTGACTCTGACCCAGGCTTTGAGGAGGACACTGACATTTAAGAGAACCTCCCCAGCTTCATAAAACGCATGTGGATGTCTATAAATATTGATCCAAAACGAAGGCCATGAATAATTTATCGTGAAATATACTTTCTTTGTCTTCCCGTCTTTAAAGCGGCTTAGGTTTTTTTTTTTTTTCACTCTAAAAATTTATGGTTAGACAAGCATCTTTTTCCTCTCTCATTTTAGAGCCTTTTCGTCCTTTTAGAGGAAAAAGTGATATTTTCAAAAGATGTTGGAAGTGGGGGAGAGAGGGTGAAGACCAACAATATACACATTACCAGAATGGAAACACATTGCAGGTGATCTAATTGGGGGTGGGGGGTGGGGGGAATATACCTTGAGATTATTTTTAAAAAAGCAGATATAATTTGTTGTCGGAATTTTGTCTCCTCGATGCCTATTCTCCTCTTGCAGAATCATTTAAACATCTCTTGTGTTGACTTGAATAAAAATAGGGATGTTACTAGTATGTGTTGGAACTACGGGTTCCATCCCAAAATATTCTCTCATGTGATGATAGCAAAATAAACAGGTGGCCCGACACCATCCACAGTGTGCGTGACACGGGGCGGCCAGTCTGGGAGGCGTGGTCAATATCCCCATAGCTCACAAGGAGGCAGGCTTTGATGGATCCAGATTCTGGGTCCTTTTTGGAACATCTGTCAATATCTTCACAAGGGGTCAAAGTGTCTTTCTCTCTCCCCCCTTCTCTCTCTGCACCCCTAGACAGGGATTCGTGGACGTAAATGCCTCACTTTGATTTCTTGGACAAGATTTGCAGGAGGGGAGCCCTTGGTTGTGAGTTCTCTAGGCTTTTCTTAGCCTCTAAATCTGTTCAGATCAAAGGATTTTATTGTTGTTGTTGTTTTGTTTCCTCCATGTTGAGCTTGCCATCTCAGATTCTAATGCGTCCCTTCTTCTCTCACATAGTCCATAGCAGTAGCCTCTTAACCATTCTGTAATATTCCCCCCAATATATACTGTGTGGAGAGCTATCGCCCTGAAATGGGTATCTACTGGGGGGGGGGGGGGCGGTTGACCCTGAAAAGCATTTGGTGACATATTTGATAAATGACCAGATTTTAGAAATGAGTATGGCATGCCTACAAGATATTCAGTGGGGTCACATGACAGAAGGGACCCCTGGGGGGAAGCTACCATATTCCCTGAATAATGTTCATGGCAGCATGCTTAGCTGTCTCTGTCCATGCTATTTAAATCTTGGCCATACATCTGTTTTTTCAATTCTCACCCGAGGATATTTTTCCATGGATTTTCACCAAGAGTGGAAGAGAGGGGGAAAGACAGAGAGAAAAATCTATGTGTGAGAAATATGTCGATTGGTTGCCTCCTACACGCACCCCGACCAGGGTCCGGGCTGGGGAAGAGCCTGTAACTGAGGTACGTGCCCTTGATCGGAATTGAACCCGGGACCCTTCGGTCAGCAGGCCGACGCTCTATCCACTGAGCCAAACCGGCCAGGGCTTGGCCATAAATTTGGAGGTGACTACTTGAAGGGGTGATGGGTATGTCAAACAAAATTGTGTGTGAGCCTCAAGCATTAGGCTTTCTGGAAATGTAGTCTTCCTTTCCTATGTTCATCTTGTTCTTATTAAGGAAGAACTTTTCTAACGTCATGTTAATCCCATTGTATTGTTTAAATGTGGATGGGGGTGGGGGGACACATTTTACATTAAGTGCCTCTGTTACTTGGACACACTCCTGACAGAATGAAAATATGACCATCGGGTCCAGCCGGTGTGGCTCAGTGGTTGAGCCTCAACCTATGAACAAGAAAGTCACAGTTCAATTCCTGGGCAGGGCACATGCCCGGGCTGCGGGCTCCATCCCCAGTGTGGGGCGTGCAGGAGGCAGCCGATCCATGATTCTCTCTCATCCTGATGTTTCTATCTCTCGCCCCCTCTCCCTTCTTCTCTGAAATCAATAAAATACGTTAAAAAATATGACAATTGGGCAATGTTACTTGCATCCTGTTTATTCAACGTGCATAGATGTATTGTTTCTGTGGAAAGTGTGGACAGCAAACATCAGTCCCGTTTTCTTCTGAGCTGTCTGCTCCAACAGAGGGGCAGCCAGAGTTCACACACGCCACAGCCCTCAGACCACGGTGGGAACAATTCTCCCACTCCTTCCCTTCTGGCCCCGGCTCTCGGTGTCCCCAGCGTTAAGAGGGTTAAAGGTCAGGCCGGGGGACGTTCCTGCTGACATCCCGCAGTCCTCACGGGCGGGATCACTAATGGGTGACCTTGGGGTTCGACCGCCCCAGCCCGGAGAAGATCAAGTCTCAGGCCCTCCTGCTGGTGCGCTGACCCGTCTGTTCGCACTCTCCCCGGCCTAGCCTTTCACTCACGGATCTTGGACCAGAATATAGAGCCGACACCTGCCGGGGCCTGTGGTCAGAGGCTGTGGGCTTGGCCATCTCCCACGATTTCATGTGAGGAAGCTGTGGGATCATAATGAAATACGGCGCAGGTCTGTAGTAAGTTATGATGTTGTTACTGACCGCACGCAACACAGACTCTGCAACAGCCCGTGTGCACGGTGAATCAATCGTAATCAAGTTGACCATCTATTAATGAGTTGTTGGTGGGGACGCTACGGCTCCTGTTATGTGCATTAACACTGACAATAGCGCCAGGATGTCGATTCCCTCACACTGAAAGAGACCGAGTCTCAGATTAAGTTTACAAGACCCGAGATCAGTGGTTCTCAACCTTCTGGCCCTTTAAATACAGTGCCTCATGTTGTGACCCAACCATAAAATCATTTTCGTTGCTACTTCATCACTGTCATGTTGCTACTGTGATGAATCGTCATGTAAATATCTGATATGCAGGATGGTCTTAGGTAACCCCTGTGAAAGGGTCGCCAAAGGGGTTGCGACCCACAGGTTGAGAACCGCTGCCCTAGATCCACCACAGACAGTAATGCAGCTTGCACTAATGTTAACAGAGGGACCAGGAATCATTGAAGCGATTAGATGAAAAATATTCGGTGAGGTCAGCCGGGATGAATTTCATGTTTGGAGGGTAGGAGGGAGGGATGTTCCCATTTGAAAATGACTCTGGCCCTAGCTGGTGTGGCTCAGTGGATAGAGCGTCGGCCTGCAGACTGAAGGGTCCCGGGTTCGATTCCGGTCAAGGGCACCTGCCCGGGTTTTGGGCTTGATCCCCATTAGGGGTGTGTAGGAGGCAGGCGATACATGATTCTCTCTCATCATTGATGTTTCTATCTCTCTCCCCTGTCCCTTTCTCTTTAAAATCAATAAAAATATTCAAAAAATAGACAGTGAATTAAGAGAATGTGTTTGCTACTAATACGTAGGGGCCTGAAATATCTTTAGCTGGAACTTGTCATGGTCAGACACAAATATATAGGGTTTCCCCCAAAATGTACACACACACTTTGAGTAATGATAAAGGCAGTACTTATCAAAATACATTTCATTTTCAAAATTGAACTATGAGATGTCAAAGTGTTTTCTTCTCTGGAAGAAAAGGATTTTAGGGGTGTGCTTAGGAAGGGGACAAAGAGTATGGAGAGTCATAACTTGTTGTTAATCCTCACCTGGGATATTTTTCCATTGATTTTTAGAGAGAGGGGGAGAGAGGGGGAGAGAGAGGGAGAGAGAGGGGAAGACAGAGACATCAGTGTGAGAGAAACACATCAACTGGCTGCTTCCTGCATGCACCCCGACCAGGGCCCGGGCTAGGGAGGAGCCTGCAACCCAGGTACGTGCCCTTGACTGGAATCGAACCCGGGACCCTTTGGTCCGCAGGCTGATGCTCTATCCACTGAGCCAAGCCAGCCAGGGCCAGGTGGCTACTCTCTATTTTGCATGAGGACTAAGGGGGAAAGAGCAGGGTGAGCTATAACTTATATTTCCTCCAACCACAAAGATGCAATGTTACCCCCCCCGCTCTGCCCTCCCCCCCCATCCCCCCGCCCCCCCCCCCCCCCCACAGCTCCGCTGCCTTTTTCCTTTACTGATTTTTAAGGAAAACACATTGACATCATGAGAGAATGACTATCCCAGAGTCAAGGGCAGGAAAAAAACCCCAAAACCACGAGGAGACAGACTCCCCCAACCTCCACAGCCCGAGGGCCCAGCTGACTGCGGGGAAAGGGGAGCCCTGAGCCCTTACAGCCTGACACTGACCTTCGGGGACTCCGGATTTGTCTCGCCATCTGCACCAACGTGAACTCTGCCTTCTCAGTGCACGCGTCCAGCTGGGGGAGACCTCCATCATTTCCCTCATAGCCCCGTCGCCCCTGGCCTGACAGGTTACTAGTAAACATATATGTGCGTGGAGCCAGGGCTTCCCTGGGCACGTGTGTTTTTATTGCAGCTCATGGGCGGCAGGTGAAGGCGGACACGACATGATTTGAAAAGCGTGACCCTGATTAGGCGCCGATTGGAGCCCTGGGCGCCCTCCCACCTAAGACCTTTCTATTAGCAGAGCCGGCCGTCACATCCAGGCTCGGAATCTCCCAGAGATACACGCGGGGTCACGTGATGCCATGCTACTTCAGTGCAAATAAACGCATAGTTCCAAGTGCCGTCTTCTCTGAACGTGTCCTTACGGATCCCCGGCCTGTCACGTGTGTGGCCGAGGTGTTGATAAAGATGTGAAAGATGTGTCGTCTGCCCTATCCGGTTTGGCTCAGTGGATAGAGCGTCGGCCTGCAGGCTGAAGGGTCCCAGGTTCGATTCCTGTCAAGGGCACATGCCCGGTTGCGGGCACATCCCCAGTAGGGGGCGTACAGGAGGCAGCTGATCCGATATTTCTCTCTCATCGATGTTTCTAACTATCCCTCTCCCTTCCACTCTGTAAAAAATCAATAAAATATATTAAAAAAATAAATAAAAGGAAACAGCATAAATTCACTCCTAGCTCAAGAGGTGATGCTGACCTTCAAATACAACACGTGGGAACAGTAAGAAAAAGCAACAAACTCTGGTAAGTGGGCTTTTGCTCAGAGAGGGCTTCTGCTCAACCTGTCCTGGGCCTGGCCCAAATGTAGGAGGGAGGCATGCTGGGATTGCTGATTTAGGCCATACAAAGGCAGTGTTTTAACGGAGACAGTGAAATCCAAGTGAGGCAGATTGTCCAGTTAAATTGTTAGCCAGAGACCTGGAACTCTGGTGGGACTTAGCGGCAACGAAACCTGGACAGGCAGGCTCTGGTGGGTGAGCGTGAGGGCAGGAGAGCAGCCATTTGGAGGGAGCCCAGCTGGGAGGTGGCCAGCAAGCCGCCCTCTGGTCACTGACCAAGGCATTGTGTGCTGAGTCATCGCGGGCCTGCTTTCTCATTCTCTGTCAATCGACTGATCTTCCTGCCGCCCCAACAGGGGCCATGGGACGTGGGAAAATGAGACTAAAGTGAAAAATGAAAATATAATCCAACTTGAGTCGATAACCGACTGCCATGCAACTCATTTCTCCCGTCTCAGTCTTCTGGATGCTTCTCCAGTTGGGATCTCTGAAACAGCCTGAAGACTCCCCTTTCAATATGCAAGAAAACTAGCTAGCTATCATACCCTTGTCTGGTTCAACAAATCATCACAGGATGTTACTCTAATGAACATTATTATTTTTTCTGGATTTTGACTCAGTGGGATTTTGTTCCATTATTTTGTTCCTGATGGTGATTGTATTTATTTTATTGTCTGAGATGATTTGTGTTGCTTCTCCTAATGTATACTGAAATGCTGTTAAAGTTTATATCTTAATAGTTAATTTTACCATTGTTCTGTTGGTGACCGAGCAGCATTTGGATATATGGATATTCTGATCAAACATAACTTATATGCACACATTTATTTATAGACATAAGCTATTCAATTTTACACATGTGCATCTATCTATCTATCTACCTACCTACCTACCTATGTATCGTCTATACAGAATTTCACACAGACAAAAATTCTGTTATCTGCACTTTAGGAGTAATTGTTGAAGGAAGAGGCAAGTTCTTTTCAAATAGCTGGCACCAATTTGTACCACAGTCTCAGAAGGAAAGAGAGCATAGGAAGCAAATATTGGTCAAACACGTACTATGTGCCAAACACATCACACTAAACAATTGGAAATCTATAATTTCTCCTCGATTCTCACCAAAACCTTATGATGAAGGTATTATTATCTTCAAGACAGTAATAAGGAAGCAGACTCTTGGAGGTAAAGTGACTCATGGAAAGTTATTCAGCTTGAATTCAAGCCTGCCTGACTTCAAAACAGATCAGCAGGGATATACATAGTAATAAACCCAAACTAAGGTCTGGGGCAGGCAAGAAATAGATAGATAGATAGATAGATAGATAGATACATAAATGAGTGACAGATGGATGGGTGGACGGATGGATGGATGGATGGATGGACAGACGGACAGATGGATGGGTGGATAGATAGATGGTAGATGTATTGATAAACAGATGATAGATGAATGGATGGATGAATGGGTTAATGGATAGGTGATAGACAGACAGATGAATGGACGAATGGATGGACTGATGGAGAGATGATCGATTGATGAATGGATGAATGGATGGATGCATAGATAGCAGGTGTATCATCTCTTTCTCTTCCATTATGTCCCGCCCCCGTGGCCCTGGTGTGTGCACCCCTAGATCTCTCCAAACACAGCGTGTGGCTGTGCCTCCGTGTGCCATGCAGCATCCTGTACACTCGACTGGGTCAGCCACGCACACGGAGTTTCCTTCCACAATGGCCACTAATGATCCCTAATCAAGACACAATCTCAAAGGTAAACAAACCAACAGCTCCTTTGTTTCTGTGGAGGGAGAACTAAGGGTTATCGATTCTTCCTCTGACCCAGCACAGATCTGTATGGATCTGCAGGAGATTGATGGCTCTTTTGATCCGAGGCTCAGCCAAGCTTGACAACGCAAGGCCGTGTTAGAACTGGACTGTCACGGCGGCACCTGGCCCCACTCTGCCAGCCTCTTCCCCCTCCCCCTCTCCTTCCCCCTCCCCCTCTCCCTCCTCCTCCCCTTTGAAAAACCCTGGTCAGTTCTACTCACCTCATCACAAGGCCCATCCTGATGGAGAATTCTGCATTGGTTCCTGGCTCTCAGCCTGGGCATCGCTGACCCTAAGGGATTGAAAAACAAAACAAAACACTTTTCAAAAAGACTTTTTTCAGCTGCATCATTCATATTTCCAAAGCCTCATGGAAACTTTACGTTTATTCACAAGGACGTGGTCCAGGCTATTTGCTTCACGGTGGTAGCTTTGTCTGCAACACAATGAAACAGCAAGCAAGAAGGGACTTAGGTTGATGGAGGCCAGTGGTTCTCAACCTTCTGGCCCTTTCAATACAGTTCCTCCTGTTGTGACCCAACCATAAAATTATTTTCGTGGCTACTTCATAACTGTAATGTTGCTACGGTGATGAATCATCATGTAAATATCTGATATGCAGGATGGTCTTAGGCGACCCCTGTGAAAGGGTCGTTCGACCGCCAGAGGGGTTGCGACCCACAGGTTGAGGACCGCTGATGGAGGCTCTGCCACACGTGTTGGAGACTCTGTGTTTCCTGCAAAATCTATGTTTGCTCTACTCGGCTGCTGGGAGTGCCGCCTACGGGGTGACAAAGGCTGCTGACTGTCATCGGGGTGCAACGATGACCCGCCAGGTCTCAGGGACGCTGAGGGTCTGTAAGAGGCCTGCTTATCGCCACAGAGGCTCTGGGGTTCACTGACCACTTTGAGGTGTGTCACAGCCCGTCTGCAGCCAAACAAGGGAGTCTTTTAGACCCCAAACTTCTGCACGGATTTGCCTGGTCTGAGAAGCAGTGTTTTGAGAAGGGAAACAGATACTTACAAAAGTGCGGTGTCAGGGCCCAGCCAGTGTGGCTCAGTGGTTGAGCATCGGCCTATGAACCAGGAGGTCGGGATTCGATTCCTGGTCAAGGGCACATGGCCAGGTTGCGGGCTTGAATCCCAGTAGGGGGAATGCAGGAGGCAGCCCATCAATGATTCTCTCTCATCATTGATGTCTCTCTCTCTGCTTCTCCCTTCCTCTCTGAAATCAGTAAAAAAATATTTTTAAAAAGTGCCGCGTCAGATCTTAAACATTTACCTGGAGTAATTTGGAGATGTTAGAAGTTAAACCCAGTAGCCATCTATGTGTTTGCATAAGGAGTTGGACATAATACATAGATTTACTAGTATGTACTGGTATTAGTAAATACATATATTTACTGCTGTTTTTTATCCATCATTCCCCTCAATGTGGTTGTACTTATTTAAAGAGAAACATTAGCCCTAGCCAGTTTTGCTCAGTGGCTAGAGCATCAGCCTGGGGACTGAAGGGTCCTGGGTTCGATTGTGGTCCAGGGCACATGCCCGGGTTGCAGGCTCGATCCCCAGTGTGGGACATGCAGGAGGCAGCTGATCAATGATTCTCTCTCATCATTGATGTTTCCATCTCTCTCTCCCTCTCTCTTCCTTTCTGAAATTAATAAATTTTAAAACAAACAAATAAAAAAAACACCCCAAAGTCTTAAGGGAACACAGCCTGCCTGTTTACCTGAAGTCTACGGCAGCTTTTGAGCTATGATGGTAGAGTTAAACAACGAAGTCCATCTAACCTGCAAAGTCTAAGATATTTACAAAATCTAAGGTATTACAGGACAAGTTTACCAACCCCTAGTCTAGAGAAAGAACTAAAAACATCAGCTCTTAAAACTAAGAATTATCTACTTGTAGATCATATTCTGCTTATTTTAAAAACAAATAGATAATATGTAATTTACCGCCCAAATGTCAGTAGAATCAGGTCAGATTTAGCCCTTTTACCTTTTTTAATGTGACTTAAACTTTGAAGTTTTGGGGTCAGGTGTTTCCCTTCTCAAAAAAACGTAGAAAAGTATTTTTTTAACAGTATTTTTTTTTTTTTTTTAAATCTGAACTCTCTCTGTTGGGAACTTTTTGGGCCTCCACACTCAGTTGATTTAAAATGTGTGAAATATGTAAGGTCACTTTCTATATTTAATTTGGGAGACAGAAAGGTCCCAATTCAAGGACCTGTATTTGGAATTTTACAGGCATATTGTATTTTCCTTTAACAAAACTTCTAACTGAAATAGGTTTTTTTCTCCTAATATGAAATCTTTCTTTTTAAAAATTATCTTTTTTAGTACTTATCAGCAAAAATCCTTCTGCTGTTTTAATGGATCTAGAATTGAGTAACTAAAAAACAAATAAACAACCCTAGCTGGTTTGGCTCAGTGGATAGAGCATCAGCCTGTGGACTGAAGGGCCCCGGGTTTGATTCTGGTCAAGGGCACGTACCTTGGTTGCGGGCTCCATCCCGGCTCGGGCCCCGGTCGGGGCACGTGGAGGAGGCAACCAATGGATGTGTTTCTCTCACATCGAAATTTCTGTCTTTCCCTCTCTCTTCCACCCTCTCTAAAAATCAATGGAAAAATATCCTCAGGTGAGGATTAAAAAAAAACACACACCCAAAATAACAACAAATAAACAAAAAACAATGACCTTGACATAGAACTTAGGAGGGAAAAATATATGTTTACTGAGCTCCTGCCTGCCTTGTGATAGCTGCTGGGGGAACTAATTCAAGTGTAAGAAATTAATCACTTTTCAGGGTTTTTCAAAGCAGTAAGGGGAACTCAAATGAGAAAATCAGTGATTGCCGAATAGTGCGACACTTACTTTAAGTTCAGTAGAAAACCTCCCTGGTAGACATTGACTTGGATAAGCCAGTTGAAAAAAATTTATGGAGGACTCAAGGCTAAGCATCCTGATTAATAATAGAAATATACTAATAAAAAGTGAATATTAATGACTCACATAATCTTCCCATTGTAGGAAAATGGAAAAACCCTCTTAGAAATACATTAAATAATAAACATTATGCTAAGCGAAATAAGCCAGTCCGAGAAAGATAAATATCACATGACCTCACTCATATGTGGGATATAATGATCAACATCATTTGATGAACAAGAATAGATCCAGAGACAAATGGCAGGGGAGGAGGGGGGTTAGAGAGCAACCAAAGGACTTGTATGCATGCAAATTAGCATAACCAATGGACACAGACACTGGGGCGGTGGGGGCTTGCCCGAGTGGGAATGGCTGGAGGGGAGCGTCAATAGGGGGAAAAGAAGACATATGTAAAACTTTAGATAAGAAATAAAAAGAAAAAATACATATTTCTCCAAAATGTTTTATTAATGAAGACAATTAGGAAATATGGTAAAAGTCAAAATACAGATCACTCCTTTGTGTGTTCAATTTTTAAACGAAAGATGATGCCTTCTGTGTTCAGAAATGTTGCTCGGCCAGCATGGCTCAGTGGTTGAGCATCGACCTATGAACCAGGAGGTCACGGTTCAATTCTGGTTAGGACACATGCCCAGGTGGTGGGCTCGATCCCCAGTGTGGGGTGTGCAGGAGGCAGCCCATCAATGGTTCTCTCTCATCAATGATGTTTCCCTCTCTCCCTTCCTCTCTGAAATCAATACAAATATATTAAAAATTAAAAAAATGTGCCGAACTGATGATCACATGAAAGACAAGGTCATTAAGCCAATATGCTAAGACGGTGCTGGTAGTATGTGGCTGATCTTGTCCCATGTTGTTGTTGTTGTTGTTCTTGGTTTGTTTCGTTCACTTCTGTCCCCTCAGGTCCCACAACAGCTGTGTCACAAAGTCACTCAGTAAATATTGGTTGGACGAACCACGACATGAGTGTAAGACGGAAGCTCTATGAAACGCACACAGGCAATGGAGGCTGACGGGCCCTCCTGTCTTCCATGCAAACATCCTTCTTTCTAGAAATCCAATCCTTGTCCAGACAAATAGCATCTATTGGTATAGACTGCAGAAGGTATTACCAACTGCTTCCTAAACATTCAAAAAGTGATGGGCTGCCCTAGCCGGTTTGGCTCAGTGGATAGAGTGTTGGCTTGAGGACTGAAGGGTCCCAGGTTTGATTCCCGTCAAAGGCACGTATCTCAGTTGCAGGTGCCACCTTGGTCAGGGCCCTGGTCAGGGTGCGTGCACAAGGCAACCAATCAATGTGTTTCTCTCACATTGATGTTTCTCTCTGTCTCTCCCTCACTTCCACTCTCCCTAAAAATCAATGGAAAAATATCCTCGGGTGAGGATTAACAAAAAACATAAATAAATAAAAAATGATGGGCTGATGAGCATAAAGTTTTTAATTAGATGCTTAATACAGAGGTCTATATATTATTCAACAAAACATCTGTTCTGAGTTATGCATTTTCATGCTCTGAACTTTTGTGTTCAAAAAGAATTTGGGGGCAGGATCTGAGGCATTTGTGACTTCATTCACAGTGAAGAGTAAAAATGATTAGGAAGGTTACGTCTTGAAATGACATTCACTCCCTTTTTGATCTCCATTTATAAAAATGGGGAGCAAAAGCTTTGAACCTCCACTTTTTGGTAAGAAGGTTGAGAAATACTGTTTGGAAGTGGAAGCATGGATTATGCTTGTGAGCAGCAAAAAAAGTATCTATATATATAAAAGTAAGGAGCCAAACTGGAGAAGTATCCTATCTTATAATAGACAAACATGGTAATTGACCATACCTTCACTACGCTTCCCATGGGCTAGTCAGGGTGATATGCAAATTAACTGCCAACAAAGATGGCGGTTAATTTGCATACGTAGGTGCAATGCTGGGAGGCGAAAGGGGAAGGACGGAACAAGCCGCCTGCCACTGACGGTGATCAGAAACCCAGGCAGCAGGCAAGAGCCGGTGATCGGAGAAGCTGGGCAGGGCAGGGAAGAGGCAGCCACCAGCAGCCGCCTCTTCCCTGCCCACCCGCCCCCCACCAGTGATCAGTGATCCGAGAAGCTGGGCGGGTCAGGGAAGAGGCGGCCGCCAGCAGTTGCCTCTTCCCTGCCCCCCTCCGGCTGGTGTTCGGAGAAGTACTTGTATTTTTAATAATTTCTTGACATGGTAAAAGAATTTTACATTATGATCCAAGGGTGGTGGGGTGAGGAGAAGGAGCAGCAGAACAATCCAACAAACAAAACGTGAAACAGAAATGCATGGTGGGAGGGATTTGAAGGGTGGGTAGGGGCATTGCCCAACTAAAATGCAATTGGTTTGTTACTGAGTACTATTCATGGGAAGACAGCATCCTGACTCCTTCTCTATACAGCATATTGGGAGTAAAAATGATGCATCCAGGTGGAAATATGATTAGGGGTTGGAAGACAGACAGGGAAAGAAGTCAGAAATAGACACTGAGAGAGTCTCTGGCTGGCTGGCTGCAAATACTGACTCTCCAGTAGTGATAGAATAAAAAAGTGGGGGATATCTCTGGAAGATTCAAGAGATAGGGGGCAACTCTTCTATGGTTTTGACTTGCCCAGCAGATTTCCACATACACACGTGTACATGCCTATGTTTGCATGCACACACATATACACATAACTGACTGCCCTCCCTGGAAGCACAGAAGAAGAAGCCGCTGCCAGAAGAAGCCGCCGCCCACCTTTGGTCCAGGTGCCAGCACCTGCGGCTGGCTGCAGCCCAGGAGACGGACAAGCCACGCGCCTGAGGTCCCAGGCTACAGCCACCTGGAGAAGCTGCCAGCCCTGTGGTCCAGGGCGCCAGCGCCTGTGGCCAGGGAAATAGGTTCCCTCTTCTCTTACTGCAGTCATTACTTCAATATTCCCCTTCTGAATTTCTCTTCTGTGCTGCAACCCAACTCCACTTTTCATCGGAAGGATACAAAACAGAGAGAGAAGTGTTAAAAACTTACATTTTTAAGCTGGTAAGGTTGGTACTTAAACATATAAATGGAAAAGTAGAGTTCTTAAGGTAACAAAGGCTACAAAGGACAGGGACAGCGCATGACCTATTATCTCCAGCAATCCATGTGGGGACTGAAAACTTTGCAATGATGACAATTAGTGAAGATATGAATCAACTAAAATAGTTGACAGGGACAATTCTTCCATCTTTGAAAATATCTACATCAAATCTGTTTAAATAGATTTTCATCTGCATAATATAACACATTCTGACAAGACCACCACCACCACCAATGTGGTCAGTGTTGTGCGGATAAATGTTTAATAACTGAGGGACACCCCCCCCCCCCCCCGAGTGCACAGGGAGAGGCGGGACAGCCTTGCAATGGGCCGGAGAGCAAGAGTGGCTGTCTCACGGAGCTGCTCGCTGGCACTCGGGGACGCGAGACGTGGAGTCGCAGAAAGGCGAGCAGTTGCGGAGATGCCATTGCCCCTTGCTCCGCCCTGGTGATTCCCGGGGACCCCACCCTACTCAATTTACATCCCCACCCAAGCTGTGCTAGTGGCACAAAGAGAACCACCGGCGCTTTTGCAGCCCAGCAGAATGCAGATTTCAACTCCTCACATACATAAGGGACACACTCAAGAAGCAGAATCAGGTTTGGAGGAAGCCGGAACCGGACCCGACCTGGCCGGTGACATGGAACCGCTGTACCAGCAAATGCACAGGCAGGTCCACCAGATCCAGTCTCACATGAGAAGCTGGGAGATGGCAGACAGGCAGTCTGTGCACTTGGTAGAAAATGAAATCCAAGCAAGCATACCAGATATTCAGCCACCAGGAACACCTGGAGATTTTGTTCAGCAAGGAGCCGCCTAAAAAAGGACAGAATGCCAAACTTCGTGTTGCTGAGACAGCCCCCGTGAGGCCGAGATGGTCCCCATGAGGCCGAGGTGGCCCCTGTGAGACTGAGACGGCCCCAGTGAGGCTGAGACGGCCCCGGTGAGGTTGAATCAGCCCCGGTGAAGTCGAGACGGCCCCGGTGAGGTTGAATCAGCCCCAGTGAAGTCGAGATGGCCCCGGTGAGGCTGAGACGGCCCCGGTGAGGCCGGGACAGCCCCAGTGAGGTAGAGATGGCCCCGGTGAGGTCGAGATGGCCCTGGTGAGGCTGAAATGGCTCTGGTGAGGTTGAAATGGCCCATGTGAGGTTGAGATGGCCCCTGTGAGGCTGAGACAGCCCCAGTGAGGCTGGGACGGCCCTGGGGAGGCTGAGACGGCCCCGGTGAGGTTGAATTGGCCTTGGTGAGGTCAAGATGGCCCCGGTGAGGTCGAGATGGCCCCGGTGAGGTTGAGACGGCCCCAGTGAGGTTGAATCAGCCCCGGTGAGGCTGAGACGGCCCCTGTGAGACTGAGACGGCCCCTGTGAGACTGAGACAGCCCCTGGGAAGCTGAGAAAAATACCACATGAACTCACTCGTTTATGGATAATAAGGACCATTATAGACTGATGAACAAAAATGGATACAGAGGCAGAGCAGCATTGAGCAGACTGTCAAACTACAGTGGGAACCCTGGGGAGGCTTGGGCGGGTATGAGATCAACCGAAGGACTTATATGCATGCATATGAGAATAACTAATGGACACAAGACACGGGGGGTGGGGGAAGCCGGGGGAATGTCAAGCGGGGGGAAAAAAGGAGACAGGTGTAATACTCTTTGTAATACTTTAAGAAATAAAAAAAAAATAACCGGCAAATTGAATGGTGAATAATATGTATTTAATGAGACACACCCACGGTAATCATGGAGATCGGAGACCTAGAGGCAAAGGAGATCTACCTCCCGCTGAGAAACCAAGTTAGCAATGCAGCGGCAGCTGCCATAACAAAGCCAAGTGCAATTGCTCCTATTATGGTCGGAGGAGGCGTTACCTTGGGAGCCAGCTTTTTGCTATCCGTGTTCCCGCACTTGTATGATATAGAACAGTGATGGCGAACCTTTTGAGCTCGGCGTGTCAACATTTTGAAAAACCCTAACTTAACTCTGGTGCCGTGTCACATATAGAAATTTTTTGATATTTGCAACCATAGTAAAACAAAGATTTATATTTTTGATATTTATTTTATATATTTAAATGCCATTTAACAAAGAAAAATCAACCAAAAAAATGAGTTCGCGTGTTACCTCTGACACGCGTGTCATAGGTTCGCCATCACTGGTCTAAAGCGATAGCTTCTCTCTGTAGTTTTCTCTCTAAAGTTTTCCCGTCTTAAATAAAGTGTTGTGTGAACGCTTCAAAACAAGAAAACTTCCATGAACGTGTCCAAAATGTTAACCAGATAACACAAATGTCTGACCGTTTTTGGAAATTTGCAGACAAATGAGGCTGCTGCTTAAAATGTAGCTGCAGCCCTAACCGGTTTGGCTCAGTGGATAGAGCGCCGGCCTGCGGACTGAAGGGTCCCAGGTTCGATTCCAGTCAAGGGCAAGTACCTTGGTTGCGGGCACATCCCCAGTTGGGGGCGTGCAGGAGGCAGCTGATCGATGTTTCCAACTATCCTCCTCCCTTCCTCTCTGTAAAAAAATCAATAAAATACATTTTTTTAAAAATGTAGCTGCATTTGTGTACGCAAAGAAGAGTTATACCCAGCAACGGTGTCTGTGACCGTGGGAAGAACTCAGAACCAGGGAAACTGTGTGGTTACCATCCGCCCACTTCCCATTCCTCCTGCACAACTCATTTCCTGCATTCCACAAGCCGAGCCCCGATGTTGGGCTTCAAAAGCAATTTCAGCAGCAAAATAAGGTGCTTTTCTCCAATTTTCCAGCCATTTGTACGGGGTTAGTGTTGTTTACCCACCTCGTACAATGGTATTTACATACCCCTTGGAAGAAAATTGGTGGGTATGATTTATGGAGTACCGTAAGCGCGCAATTTTCCATGTAGTGAACCTAATCTGAAAGCTCACTTGCAAAGGTCGCTCCGGCCACACAAATACCAAGTCTCCTCTTTGGAATAAGTTAGGATATTCATTTTTCTTGGAAAATGTCAGCGGCACCCCGGTCCGGGGGTTAGTTTATGCAGATAAATGCGTAAGACTTTAATCTGAGAGCCAAAATACTCGGCGCGGTCCGAGCGGCAGTCCATCGATCACTGTTAAGACCTGTAATTTGTTTTTATTTAAATCTCCAGCCAGGCGGAGTGGGCCACAGGACCATTAACACGGCACCTCACGCCTAAGCCGGGATCAAGGCCCATAAACACGCCGGGACTCCCAGGCCCGGGGGCTCGCCCAGCCAGGGGTGGCATTTTGTACCTTTTTCAGCCAGAGGCGTCCTGTCCAGCTCAGCTCGTGGGAAATCGCCCGGTGAGACTCATCTCCCAGCCCACACTTGGGTTCTAACGTAAGGGCTCCCTTCAGCGCAAGGAAGAGAAAACCCAGCCAGTTAGATCCCTGATAAATGTCCCTTTTCCCAGAAGAGCAGTCCCGTGCGGAGAAATCTCTCATGTTCCCATCAGGAATCACCAGGGCCCTGAGGTGCTTACTTTTGCAACTGACAAGAGGAAGAGCCGGCGGCCCATTGTCATTTTGCTTCATGGTGACGCGCCGTCACACACTTCAGCACACCAGTCAGAGACACGTTAAAAGATCTTGCCTGGGCCGAAACCGGTTTGGCTCAGTGGATAGAGCGTCGGCCTGCGGACTCAAGGGTCCCAGGTTTGATTCCGGTCAAGGGCATGTACTTGGGTTGCAGGCACATCCCCAGTGGGAGGTGTGCAGGAGGCAGCTGATCGATGTTTCTCTCTCATCGATGTTTCTAACTATCTCTCTCCCTTCTTCTCTGTAAAAAATCAATAAAAAATATATATATATAAAAAAAAGATCTTGCCTGGGAAGCACCAGTATTTTGTGCGGGCGGCCGTGCTTTCTATTCTTGCCTTCTTTCGTGCCCCAGAGAAGCCCTGTGAAAACGTGAGCTTTATCCCCAATCGCGGTGCCCGGGAGAGCCTTTCCTAATAGGAAATGTAATCTTGAGGTGTGATTATGAACTGCTGGCCTGCCTGTCTACAAAGCGAGGGAGGGAGGTGGGAACCCAGGCCGGGACCCTCGGACGAGACTTTGCAAAGGTGCCTTTGGAGTCTGTGGGAGGTGTGTGGCCAGCCAGGGGTGACGCCTGGAGTCTGGACCAATAGTTGACATTGATGCTGCCATCTCAATGTCACCCAAGCGACTGGGGAAAGTCATCCCCATGGAATGGCTTCCTTTTCAAAACGTGGCCAGCCCGTGTTCACCACCCACAGCCAAAGCTATACATTTGACCCCCTGCCCCCTATACACACAATGTGTTATTATAGAGCTCTACGCTGGAAACCTATATAATTTTATTAACCAGCATCACCCCAGCATCACTTCCCTCTGCTCACTTGGCTCTGTTCCCCTCTATTTCCTCAAATGCGCCCCGAGGCTGTCCTTGCTGCCTCTGATCCCCTCTCCCCGGAAGGAACCATGGCTGGGACCCTCCCCCTTCAGGCCTCTATTCCCCGCCTCGTCAAACTCTTCTCTCGTCCCTGTCACTCCGTGTCCCACACCAGCGTGACACTCCCAGTCACCCTTCGGCGCTGCTTATGTCGTGCCCACAGACCTTGTCGCCATCTGACATGGCGTAGGTTTCGCTGACTTGGTTGCTGTCTATTCGTCTCTACCCTACCCCCCAGCCCCCCAATAACGTAAGTGCCTCAGAACCCGGCTTTGTTTTATTTACTGCTGCATCCTCAGTGCCTAGAAAAATACTCATCACCGGGGAAATCTTCAAGTAGACAGTCAGCAGTTGGACCCACAAATGCCTGTGACCGCCTGTGGGATGCCAACGAAGTTATAGTTGTCATCTCTCCTTCACGAGGTTTCCCCCCCAAAACGTATGGGCCTTGGGCCTCACACAGTCACCTCTACACATGAATGTTTCTTAAACGAAACACGTGGAAGGCATGAAAGATGAGCCCAGAAGCGGCCTTCTCCCATGAGGCCAGGCTGAGTCGGGGCGCAGTCATGCCTGAATTCAGGTCTTGACCTTGAGTGCGGACAGACCTGAAGGGATGAGGACCCACAGCAGAGGGAACGGGAGAGCATGGGTTCGAATCCCACCGGGCTAGGCCACACACAATGTGCGTGCTCTATGTAAATCAAAGGAATGGAGAGAGTCCTATTTTGTGACACATAAAAACGTCACCAGTACACATTTCAGTGTCGGTTAGGAAAGCGTTGCCAGACGCACGCGTGCGCTTTCGTGGGCATATTGTCTCTGGCTACTTCTGTGCTACGAAGACAGGTATGCATGGCCCACGAAATCTCACATTTTTATCATCCTGCTCTTTCCGGGACAAGTTTGCTGATGCAGGTCTCACAACAGTGCCTCCATTTAATGGCCAACCTGGGGGTGTTCCCGTTGCCTGAAGTGGGAGAGTCCCACGAACGTGTTTCTGGGAATTTCTGCTGGGCAGGCCCAGGCGG
Source organism: Myotis nattereri (assembly GCF_964212035.1). Classification (NCBI taxonomy): domain Eukaryota; kingdom Metazoa; phylum Chordata; class Mammalia; order Chiroptera; family Vespertilionidae; genus Myotis; species Myotis nattereri. The sequence goes on along the minus strand of NC_138097.1, from coordinate 12,206,219 downwards.
CGGGATCCTCCCCGAAACGGGGCTCCTGTCCTCTCTCTCTCAGATGCTTTTACACCGTCATCTCTGGACCCACACGGTGGAACCCTTTTATGTTTTTTGCTCCAGAAAGCCCAAAGGGGTCCAAACCCTTTCCTCTTTATCTAACGCTGCCTTCAAGAGCCTTGAGAGAATTTAGCCTCCAATCTGATTGCTTTTGCAATCAGAATTATTTGAGTCAGTCTTCCTTGCTTCGGAAGTTTGCATTCTGTTCTCCCAGCGGCACTTTCCCAAGGGGGCAAATCTACCTCAGTTTAGGAGAAGTAGGTTGCTTGACCCTGATAACTTTTTAAATGCTTTCTAATCGAAAGCCCGCCCTACCCTGCCCCTCTCCCCTCAAAGCTCATCCATGGATAAGCCACTAAAATAGAAGGACGCAAGGCTTTTGTTTGTGTCAAGGGTGCGGGTGGGGGACAGCTAGCTTTGGGGGAAGGGCTCGGGAACCTAGCCGATGCCCAGGACCCACCCAGAGCCCTGACTGCACAGCGTTCATCCCCTTCCCTGCTGGTGGGCCATCCCCATGGGCACCGCCGCCAGCCACAGGCCCAGGCCCGCTCCCGGCTGCCAGGCCCTTAGTTGGGAGCCAGGGCAGTGTCCCAGGCCCCTGGAGCTCGCTGGCCCCCTCCTCCCCCCCACCGCCCCGTTATGAGCTGCGTGACAGCGAGGAAAAGGGTCGACCTCCTCTCCTGGCTTCTCTTGCAAAAGGCCCTCGTAGCCGGAGGGCTGACATTTCACCACATTTCTGCTTTAACTAAAGTCCGGGAGATGAACTTCGCTTCCACCCGCAGCAGCAGCATGAATTAGACGGAATTGCAGCCGTTGCTTCTTTTCAGTTCTGCTGTTTACATCAGCACTACGTCCAGAAATCAGTGACACCCGGGCACCATCCTGCAAAGAAACCGCCGGCCACACGCGTCCGGTGGTGATGCCAGTCCCCTGAAAGTCCTCACTGCACCATCCTCGCTGCAGGCCTCGGCGCCTGCACCCCGGGAGGCTGGGCTGTTCAAGTTCAAGGAGCCCTGATATCCTCCGGGTAGTGACTGCGGGCTCTGGAGTGTGGCCTCGACTTAACAGTGGGAGGCGCCTTCTTGACTCACCCCAACCTCCCTCTTTTCCTCTGCTGACATTGGGGAAGGGAGGGCACCCCCCTACCCCCAGTTTAATGGGGTCTAATGCTGCCCTCCCCTGGATTCTCCTCCGAGTTCAGTAAGAAAACATACTTGTAACAACAGAGAAAGCACTAGTCGAGGGTTACAAACAGGTTCTGAGCTCCCGCCGGGGAGGCCGCGGCCTGCACTGGTTAGTAAGTGCCACTCAGTCAGACCCACCATTCAGCAGCTCTGTGGCTTTAGGCAAGTTACTTAACCTCTCTGAATCTCACTTGCCTCATGTAGGAAAAGGGGATAATAACTGTCCTTACTTCATCGGTTGGTGATGAAGACCAAGTGAGAGAACGCATACATATAGCCTCAGATACCCATCCATCTAAGCTGTTCAGTGCTCAATAATGACTCGATTTTGTGTTTGCTGCTCTGGTGACAGACAAGACATGCCAGCATTTTGCTCAGCCCAGGATAAAGAGGAGTCTCTCCCTTTGCCTCCCAGGACTTAACACTGTAGACTCTTTAGCTGCGTCAAAAAGAGAGAGAAGAGGGTAGAATATAAAAGGAGTGAATCAAACCGATTTGAGCCAAAGAAGCAGGGCCGATTAATAAGCTTAAGCATCAACAGGAGCGTTCATGCTCCTACAAGTGCTAGGGGTTCTCGGACTGTTGTCCTCCAAACTGTAGCATCCAGTGTCAAAGAGGCAGCGGGCTCACTGGGGGTATCGGGTCCAGTTGTGGGAGCAGTTCTGGGAGTTTCCAAGCGGCTATGGACCAGCCAAGGAGTGGCCAGAGAAAGATGGCCAGGAGGGTCCGAGCTGTCTAGTAATCACATCACAGGGGAAATGAAAGATGGATGCTTTTCTGGGGCCAAGAAGTCTAAGGGGCACAGTGGCTACTGCCAGGAAAGGGGCAGTCATCTGTCCCTTAGAATAGCCCAGCCATCAACCCAGAGAGGATTCAGAGAGAAGGTTCTGAGCCAGACTTAGGACTTTTGAATCAACAGGTTGGCAGCTTAGCCACTGAAATGCCCCTTCCAGGTGAGGAGCGGAGTCTGCCTGGGGAGGACTCTTTCCGGGAGGCCTGTGAAGGGCACCCTTAAGTTGGAGAGGTCAAACCAGCCGGCTTCTGGGATCCCTTTCAATCCAAGTTCTGAGAGAGAGAGACTTGCTTGTGTGTGCGTTGTAGGGAGAGACTTGGGCTTTGCGCACTAGAGTTTTCTCTCTCTTCTGCAGTTGCCAAATCTCCTCCATGGGTCTGAAATACGCATGGATGTGTCGTGCCTACCAAATAAGCAGGTTTACCAGTAGGGGATGGCCTTTGGAGAATTGGAAGCATTAAAAAAATGCATGTTTGCTGCCTGGCTGCCGTGGCTAGGTGGTTGAGCACCGACCTCTGAACCAAGAGGTCATAATTCGATTCCCGGTCGGGGCATATGCCCGGGTTGTGGGCTAGATCCCCGGTAAGGGGCGTGCAGGAGGCAGCCGATCAATGATTCTCTGACATCATGGATGTTTCTCTCTCTCTCTCCCCCTCTCCCTTCCTCTCTGAAATCAATAAAAAAATATTTTTTAAAAATGCCTATTTTCCTGTCCAAGAAAACTAAAAGCATCCCTTATGTCCCCCAAAGGCAAAATAGGGGAAAGGCCTCATGGGAACCCCCATCTTGGAAAGCGAGGTGTTCCTAGCCATTTCACCTCATAGCCACACAGGCACCCACAGTGGCGCAGGCTGGGGTGCTTCCAAATAGGTGGTTAGTTTGCCACCGAAGCATGACCGACGCATCAGCTACAACAAGCGAACACCTGGCTGAGCATGTTAACATCATTTCCTATCATTTCTATTCGAGGTGGCTCGGGTGCAGAGTCTGGGATGCAAGCCACGAAGTAGATTTCTCAAAATCGATGAGCATTTTCCCGGACATTGGCAGCCCCTTCTATGGCATTTCAATGTGAGTTAACATGGATTAGTGCCTTTGGAAAAATAGGTACCGAATTGCTGTGCAAATCGAGGCAGCGCCAGACGTGGGATGAGGACAGGATAAAAGCCTACGGCAGGACACGAGATCCATGTGCTGAGGCCACTCCAGCGAGATGAGAGCTTGGAGGAAAGGGTGTAAATGGTTCTGTCCAGTTTTATATTAGCTGTTGGTACTCGTCGGACACTTAGATTCTGCGTGTGACAACGTGTAAAATGGGTTGCACGCTTGCAGGACAGAGGTTGTTGGGTTCTTTGTCATAACATGAATCACGGAGAAACTCATTTTCATTGTTAAAGTGGAGGCCCTGTACAATTTTGTAGGAATTTCATTGTAAAGCTGCCCACTCTTCTTTAAAGTTTCAGTGGTTTTAAGAATTGTCACGGCGGCCCTAGCCGGTTTGGCTCAGTGGATAGAGCGTCGGCCTGCAGACTGAAGGGTCCCAGGTTCGATTCCGGTCAAGGGCACGTGCCTTGGCCTGGGCCCTGGTCAGGGCAAGTGCAGGAGGCAACCAATCAATGTGTTTCTCTCACATCAATATTTCTCTCTGTCTTTCTAAAAATCAATGGAAAAATATCCTTGGGTGAGGACTAAAAAACAAACCAAAAAGAACTGTCATGGCAGATAGTCAACCAAACCCAGATGGTTGCCGGTAGGAGTGATAAATTGGTAGAAGTTTGGCAATTTCTTGATTCCCGTCCAGTTTGCCGCATACAACCACATACAAGTCACCGTGTCCCTTGTCTGTTATCAAACACAGACAGGAAGTTGGGAAGTGAGTGGAGGCAGGCGCATCTCAGAACAATGGGAACCTTCAAGGTCAGCTCTTCTTGTCAATAGCTGACATTTAAGCATTTCTTTCAGACGCTGCTGATAATGTTTTTTTTTTGAGATAGTCAAGAAGAATTGCTGTGTTGGTATGCAATTAGGGTCATAATGAGATGCAAAAATGCAAATAGGGTGGTACGTGCCAGTTCTTCCGAGTGCCTTTTGACAGAGCTGCAGGCACCAAGAGACGTTGATAGATACCATGTCACTGTGCCGAGTTGGAGGGCTGATGGCTTTTAAAGAAGCATCTCTGACGTGTTATCTCGAGATGCAAATGAGCAGGCACCTTTAGCGATGATAAATGTAGAGGTCACTGGTTTTTTTCTGGGTAAATTTTGACAACTTCATTGAACCGGTTGTATCAGTAGGATTTGTCAGTAGATGCAGTCAACATCTTCATCCTTTTTTTAATGAAATGTGCCCTATAAAACGCATTGTATATTCATCAGGGTATCCACGGGAAGGCGACCTTGCATGAAGTTCATTTAAAATGTAAATGAGTGGGTAACCCATTCAGCGGCTCCATCAGGTACTTAAACACGACACGCTATCCTTTCAATCTATTCTTTCCATCTTTGCATTTTGTGCTTTTGTAGAGAAGAAAAATCAAAGAAGTTGTGTAGATGACGACTTTGAGAATGATCACATAGCATGAGCTCTTCTAGTTAAGCTAAGACAGTTTTCGAGAATCACAAAGTAATTACAGCGATGGAAGTGGCATAATGAAGACGACAGAAAGCCAACCCTCATTTCCAGAGCTTCCTTCCCCAAGGCCAAGTACTCATACTTGAGTCTCACAATGGCCACAGGAAGGGACAACTTGAACAATGAATGATCTTGATCGACACATCACATAGAATGAAGTGAGAGCTAAGGTATGTGTCCTACAAATGTTTTACAATTGTCTACTGGGTGCGCTACTCTTGACTAGATATGGATGAAAGCAACACCCCATTCGCCTCAAGACTCTTACGGGGAGTCAGATATGAAAACAATTACATGACAAAATGATCATGCCAGACGCATGAAGTTCTGGCCCTGTTCCCTGCCCTTGCACCATCCATTCAAGATGGCCGAGTTGTTGAGAAACAACCTGAGTACTTGGAATGAGTCCTGAGTGTCTTGACTGCTGGCCCTGAGCTCTGGGGTTGAAACCCCATCGGGTGTTACGCACCCTTCAGAGAGGTCAGCTAGAGGCCCATGCACGTCTGGCTGTCTGCTCTGAGAATACACCAGCGAGGTGGAGAATATTCAGTCTGCAAAACGTGGAATGGGGAGTAAAGGTGCATCTCACTTTCATTAAATTTCATAAAACTATTTATTCTAACACTATATGCTCAGGACCGAGGTGGCGGTAAGGGCAAAGCCTGGCACCAGCGATAGGAGGGAGGGTTATGATGATGAGCGGGAAAGAGTAATCTTATGAAAAAACAAAGGAGTGTTTTCATTTGAGAACAATCCAAGTTGCACTGTTAATTTGAATTAGTTCTCACATTCTGGACACACATAGACTAGTATCTGACTGGTTGTCAAGGAAGCCACAGCAGTAAATTGTATGCCTAGGTCGCTACTTGGGTGGAAAATTTCCATTCCAGGGACAAAAACGATACCTCAGACATTGCATTTCAGGGTGATAATTGCACTTCTCAGGTGCTTAAGGGAAAGATGATCTACAAATAATAATTAAAAAGTTGTGCCCCAAGGGAATGGGATGTCAGATATGGGACTCACACACGTGAAATGCTAGACTTCTGGCCTGACCTCGTTCTATCGGATTCAGTATTATGAATTCTAAGCACATGCATGCTTCCATATTTGAGGTGACAATCTGAGAGTGCAGGAGGTGGAGACAAGGTAATGTTGAGACTAGTGTATTAAACCACCCCATTGACGCCATAGCTTCTTCTCGACACTTTCAAAGCGTCAGGCTATTAACACGCATAATTAATCAGCTCCCACGTTCTCCTATGCGCTTTGGAGGCACACGGTTGGGGGAGGGGAAGACAGACTCAGTTCCCCTGCCCCACGTCAATGTCACAGACATGTTCTACTCTGGACACATTATTTTAGAAGTCTGAAGATCTGTTTCTCTCACTTCAAAAATCAGAAAAATAGGAACACAACATTTGGATTGCTGGACTCTCTCAGTTGGACAGTGAGGGTTGGCGTGGGAATCAAAAGATCTAGCGAGACTGATCACGTGGCCCTGCGTAGCCACGATGAGCTGGAGCCAAGTCTGTCTCGTGTCCTCCGAGAGAGTCACGAGGGCGTTGGCTTCTCGCAGACTCCACGCGTGGATGCCCCTCCCCGCATTCCTGCTGCTCACCTTGCTCCCGCATGAGGTGAGTGTATGTTGGGTTTTGCTTCTGAAGGAAACCCTGGCCCGGCCTGAGTCTCAGAGATTGAAATAAAACCAAAGTTTGCAACATGGTGGGAGAGCGTGCCCTGTGTTCCGTGCCCTCCACAAGGGACCAGAGGAGAGATTAGAAAGATGTGACCCTTCTCTCCACGAAGCCGGGCCAGCAGGAGGCTGCGACGCACAGATCACGGAGGCTGGGCCAGCAGAAGCTGTGTTGCACCCGACGCAGGTACAAAGGCGGCGGAGCTCCCTGGGCTGCCAAGGGGAGGTGGCATCTAAGCTGGGCTCAAAGGCCCAATGGACGTTTTCTATGGAGAAGGAGGAAGAGGGACAGCCCGAGGGTGGAAACATCATACATAGAAGCAAAGAGGGGCGCAGGCCTGCAGTGTGTTGGGGGACTGAGGAGCAGCTCCTGAAGGAAGGAGGATGGGAAGCTGACGGGAGGCGACTCGTGTGCCAGGGCAGACCACGGCATTTGGTCCTTAGCGTTTACGAAATGTCAGGGAGGAGCGCGAGTCCTCAGGGACGCTGAACAGAGGAGGAGCCGGTCAAGTTCAGCTTTGGTGCCTGGGAAGGCGAGTTGTGCTGAGGCCACGATGGAGGGCTTGCTGGCGAGTGAGCAGGGAGGCATCGGCACAGGGCGCCCCCACGGCTTAGGCGAATTTGGTTCCACGCAGCAGGCGTGCGTCATCTGGCTGACTTCTATGGCATGTCCCATCCATCTACAGCCATCGGAGTGTGTCAGGTGACTGATAATGATGGCCATTCGCAGTGCCAGTGCCTAGGTACCCTCTGCCACCACCGTCTGCTGCCACTTGAACAACAGGGATGAACAGATGAGGTGGCCTTCCTACGTGGGTGCCCAGACCACCAGCTGGTTCCAAGGAGGGCCTGGGACTCCCCTTACCGCCACCGGGGCCCTTTGACACGCAGCTAGAGGGGATCATTTCAAATAAAAAGTCCCACGAGTGGCGACGAACGGAGGTCAGGAGGACTCTGTTCAGAAGGACAGTTGCTGGCAGAACAACATGGCTGGGACGGAGTGAAGGCGGAGTGACGGCCAGCCCCCGGGGAAAGGGAGAAGCAAGCTGCTGTGGGGACGGACTTGACCGGGGCGGGGCAGAGATGAGCGCAGAGTCCACGTTGTCTGACTCCGTGCCAGTCCAGGGCATGGGCAGACACGCTCTGGGGGGAGGCAGATGGCACATGGCACCAGGAGGTGGCCCCAAGCCAGACTGGAATGTCCAAAACGAAGTGCCCTATGCGCACCCTTCTGTGCTCGCATAGCACCTTGTCACTGCGGGTCCAAGACCTTCCTGGTGTGTTTCCAGGTGCTCTGGCAGGTCACTGGATCATCGGATCACGGGTTAATAGTCACACGTGAAAAGAAGACCCTAGCCTGGTTTCCAGCCCAGAGACTCTGTGCCCGCTGCTAACTTTTTAAAAAATGGTTTGATCCTAAGAAAAGGAGTAGTGGCGGGTAAGGGGGAGAGGACATCCATGTGACAGTGCAACACTGATCAGCTACCTGCTGCACGCCCCCCACTGGGGATCGAGCCCGCGGGCCCCGACGGGGAATCGAACCGGCAACCCTTCGGTGCATGGGACGACACCCAACCAACCGAGGGACACGTCGCTAACTCTGATCACACTCTACTGCTGTTTGCTCATTTGTCATCTCTGCCAGATTGCCGGGTCCCTGAGGGTGAGGATTTCACGCTTCAGCTCTTTTCCCCAAAACCGTGTTTCTCAGATTGGGCTGGAGTGGGTCTGGCGGGGCGTCGTCTTGGGCCCAAGTGAATGGCACCGTGGGAGCGCCATCTGGGGCAAAGACTTCGGGGGCCAAGCATTCTATATGGACATGTTTGGAACGTGTATTAAGGGGCGCGATGTGATACGGTGTGCGGGGGTGGGAAAAACATCTCTGAGATGGTTTGGCTTGGCTCGGGCTGCTTTGTGCTAATTCCTTCGGCCTGGCTGGGGTGGGAGCTCACTCACAGGCCTAGATTAGAAGCAGGGCCTGCTAATGGGAAGGAGGGAGGGAGGGAGGGGGGAAGACGCTGGCCACACCCAGGGTCTTTCATGCTCATCACAACATCACATATGGAACCAAATGCCACCACAAGTGAGGAAAGACAGCCGAAAACCCACATTCAGTCATCACAGCACTGACAGTAACAAAACTTCCTTTTCCTGCTACTTGTCCTCTTAGAAGTATGTTTGTAATGGCTGGAGATTCATTCGTGAGATTATGTCCTTTATTGTGTGGCAAGATTTTATTCTGTGCCACTGATCTGTGTCTGTCGGTCTTTACACCAATGCTGTGCTGTCTCGCTCACTGCAGCTTTGTGGTAAGCTTGGAAATCAGATAATTTGATTGTTCATCTTTTACAAAATTATTCTGGCATTGCAGGCATTATAGTTATTTTAACTTCCAATACTTGCAGTCATTACACTTTTAGAGAATAGGAAGGACAATGGGTTAGTAAACTCTAACTATGAAAAGAATGGCCCTGGAAAAGGCTTTAAATCCACGGGTTTCTTGACAAATGTTTCAATAATACATATATATTTTCAATAATATGTATTTATTACGTGCATGAATGCATATATATATATTGCATGTGTAAATGCAAAAATTGCATGCACGAATGTCTTTTGCATTTGTGAATGTTATGTGCATATTGTATGCATGTACACATGATAAGCATGTACAAGCATGTATGCACATACACATGGCAAGCATGTACACACTGCATGTGTGCACATATTGTATGCATGCACATATTGTATGCATGTACACATTGTATGCCATATATATTATAAGCATGTGCACATGGCATGCATGTACATGTGATAAGCATGTACATTTTGTTTGTATGTACACATGGTAAGCATGCACACATTGCATGCATGCACACACTATATGCACGTACATATTGTATGTACGTACATACTGGTATTGTAAAGCATGCACACATTGTATGCATGTACATACTGGTATTGCAAGCATGTACACGTGGTAAGCACGCACATATTGCATGCATGCATGTATATTGCATGTATGCATGTGCATACTTTGTAATAAACGCACTCTCGGCCCGCCTGTGCTTGGAGGCCACCGCACCGGGGACGCTGTGCCGCCTGCCGGGCGCCGCCCCGCCGCCGCTGGTAGGTAACTGTGATCTATCGCTTGCAAGCAGCCCTGCTGTTTGTTACCGGCAATTAATCTCTCCGGTGCCTTTCTTCCATTCAGCCCCAGCCTTTATGTTCTAAATCCCGCTATTCTCACGCGCCCCACTTGTGCTGTGCAGAAAAGGCCCAGGCTGGCAGATTATCGCGGGGCAGTTAAGCATGTAATTGCTCAAATGAGTTAAAATCCCTTCAAATATCTGTCTTTGTACCTCATCACACCACTTCAGGGACTCAAATATTTGACAATTGATGAAGATAAACTAAAGGGGTGTTCATTAGCTACCAACCACCGTGACATGCTTCTTTTCAGCGGAGCCTGGTGAATTTTGGAACTTATTATCTACTTAGAAACTGCGGGAAAGCAGACAAATACTTCAGTGAACTTTCGAATAGACAAGGCTGGAAGCTTTACATGGAAGCGGGGGTTGGAGCAAAACCCGCGGTTCGCTCATCTCCGGCTGCACTCGTTAGAAAATGTGGGGTAAGGCGCGCAAGAGCACTGATCCTATAAAGGGCGGGAAATATGCCCACACCCCCATGGCACCGCCATCCTGGCCCCGGTGTTACAGTTGGAGGTAATTAGAGAAATGGAGGGCGGGTGGCAGAAAGAGGCTGATCTTGGTGGGGGGTGGCCCGGCTGCAGGAGGGAGGGCCCCTGCCCCAGGGTAGACCCAGGTGCTGTGCTGAGTGTGTGTCTTGGGAAATGCATGGACATTTGCTCTGGCACAAACCCCAGCAAATCCTCTGACTTTCAGGGACCTCCCTGCTTTGTATGAAGCTGTTCAGACCGGATGGCTCATGTGCTAACATGAGCAGCGGGTGGTCGGGTGGAGTGGAGAGCGGATTTCCATGTGATGGCCTTGCCTTTCACCATTGTGAGCTATGGGCAAATTCTAGCTTCCATTTTTTCTTGTTAATCCTTACCCAAGGATCTTGGATTTTAGGGAGAGTGGAAGAGAGAGGGAAAGACAGAGAGAAACATCGATGTGAAAGAATGTACCCTTGACCGGAATCGAACCCGGGACCCTTTGATCCGCAGGCCAATGCTCTATCCACTGAGCCAAACCGGCTAGGGCCATTCCTTACGTACTGAGCGGACCGACTAATTCAGGTTGCGTATGATTGCTTTGTGAACTTGCAAACTCTATTCCATAAACATTAAAAAAAGCACAAATTTACGAAGAATTATATATTCTTCTTGGAGATGAGCGCGGCTGGGCTGTCCCAACGGCTCTAACAGGAGGAGGGCTTTGGGTTTTCAGGCTGTGTGTGGGGACAGACCCACCCTGCAGGCCCGTGGCCACCCCGGCCCCGCTAGACACCTCTCTCCTGGCTGCTTCACTGAGGTGGCTGGTTACAGAGCCATGGGGATTGGACATCTTTGATCGGGTCTTGAATTTTATAGGAATTCTAGTGTTTTACATTTGAATATGATATTGGCACTTGTTTAGACAGAATAGCTCTAATTAAACATTTAAGCAAGACGTTCAAAGAAGAAAATAACAACATTAAACCGCTATTAGCTTTTTATAGACAATTTGTCTCTTAATTGCGGACAGATCATGAGAATTCTCGTGTTTTCTGTTCTAAGGCTTGTGGTCAATCACGAGAATTCTTTAAAAAGATATTAGCTTGTAATAAATAACTTCAAAATGCAATGGGTATTTAATTTTACAGTGTGCCTTTAACATTTATGTAAAATGTCTTTTGTACTTGTTCAATAGAAACTTATCTGGCCACTGGGTAAAGCTAGCAATAAAACTACTGGTCCGCAATGTGTTAACGTACCTACCATCTGTCTATTGCCAGCCGTGGGCAAACTACGGCCCGCGGGCCGGATCCGGCCCGTTTGAAATGAATAAAACTAAAAAAAAAAAGACCGTACCCTTTTATGTAATGATGTTTACTTTGAATTTATATTAGTTCACACAAACACTCCATCCATGCTTTTGTTCCGGCCCTCCGGTCCAGTTTAAGAACCCATTGTGGCCCTCGAGTCAAAAAGTTTGCCCACCCCTGGTCTATTGCCGTATACATACATACACACATACATACACATGTATGTACACAGTAGGGCTGTACAAAATCCAGCCAGGGTTTTGTTATTCACACCTCTTCACAGGCTCAAATATTTGGCAATTGATGAAGATAAACTAAAGGGATCTATTCAGTTTTGCTTTAACCTTGGCCTTCAGAAGGTCTTCGGAATGGCTACTTTCTGGCCTTAGTGTATGATCAATGATCAAATGATCATATTGATCACTATCATGTCTAACAAATGTAAGTAATACGGTGAATACATGAAATAAAAACAAGACCTATCCTTTGAACATTCTGTGATATTTTAAGATTGACTTTTTTGAAAGATAGGCGTTCTGCATGTAGCTCTAAGCAAAACCCTGTTTTTAATTCTACATTCTATATTTAATATGTTGATGTGCTATTGGTCATGTATAAAATAGTAAGATTGAAATGATAAACTAATTATTGTGGAAGGTATTACTTTTATGTTCAAGTTCAATTAAGAGTTTCCCAATTAGTAATAAAATAAATTGGAAGTAGTTATATAAAAAGTGTCGATTAGATAAATTAAAATAGTTTGGGATAAATAATTATAACTTTCAAATTAAAATACAATAGAAATAAGAAAATGGGGACAAGATTAAATGAACTCAAAACTTCATAAAATTCTTTTGAGCTCCCATTCATAACATTAAACACAGTAAACTTTAGGAACTATACTTATTGTTTATGTTCTAAACATGAATGTAATATAGAATTTAAAATATAAAATGAAAAAATGATTCAACTAAAAGCCTTATAAATTATAAAATTTAAAAGGAAAAAGAAAAATACGTGTGAATATTTGATCTTAGGCCGGGAATGAGTCTTAAAGCACAAGAACAAAAGAAAAAAACAAGATCTGATTACATTTAAAAGTATCAACTTCGCAAATCTCAATTAATCTGTGACAAAGGAGACAAGAACATACAATGGGGCAAAGATAGTCTATTCATTAAATGGTGCTGGGAAAATTAGATACATGCAAAAAAAGTGAAACTAGACCATTTTCTTACACCATAGACAAGAATAAACTCGAAATGGATTGAAGACTTAAATGTTAAGACTCAAAACCATAAAAATCTTAGAAGAAAACAGTCAGTAAAATCTCTGACATTAGCAATATTTTTTTCTGATATATCTCCTCCTCAGGCAAGGTAGACAAAAATAAATAAATAAATGGGACTACATCAAATTAAAAAGGTTTTGCACAGCAAAGGAAACCATCAACAAAAATAAAAACCTACTGAATGATTATTTGCAATAAATATAAATCAAGATATATATTTATATTTATTAGAAACCACGGCCCCAGAAGAAAATGGCATAATATTTTTCACTTGCTAAAAGAGAATAATTGTCAACCTAAAATCCTATAATCTAGCAAAAATATTCTTTGGGAATGAAGAGAAAATCAAGACATTCTCAGATGAAGGGAACTCAACTGACCTCGTCCCTAGCACACCTGCCCTAAGAGAATAGCTCAAGTGGATTCTATCCGTAGGAAGGAAGCAATACAAGCAAGACTTTAGCACCATCAGGTAGGAAAGAACACGGGAAGCAAAAATATGGGTGCATACACTAAGACACCACCACACGTCTATCAGAACAACTAAAAGCAAAACATCAACTGAAATACCGCCAATACCACGTGCTGGCAAAGAAGCTATAGCTACAGTGCAAGGTTATAGGAGCCTGCCCTCTCCACCATCACGGCTTTTGACAGAAAGTTGAACCCGGGATCAGCAATCCCCTGGGATTTACTGGAGAGCATGCGAAAGCACGGGTCCCTACAAATACCCGTATTTGAATGGTTGTGGCAAATTTTATGCACAGTCACCAAATCTAGATGCAGCCCAGACGTCCATTCATCGGTGAACAGATAAATGACGGTGCACATATGTGCATAATGGACTGCTGCTCAGCAATCAAAAAGGAGGACATGACCGATACATGTGACGACATGGATCAGTGTCAAAAGCACCATGGGAGGTGCACATCGGGGCCAAAAACATCATGGCAGCCACGGAAGGACACCATCTTCCCCTCCGTCAGGAGACGCTGTGGTGGGAATCCTATCTGACCAGCCCCTTGCGGGTGCCTAGTGTTCACCCTCACATCCAGGCTTGAGAAAAACACTTTAAAATCCACTTTGAAGAAAACGAATCAGGCGAACGCAGATGTATCGCCCTGCATCGAGAAGTGCAAGAAAATATTCTGTAAAAAGGAACCTGTGACTTTTCCCTCTCCACAGTGCAACTTGAACTTGTGGCCTCTTACTGAAGTGAATCACACTTGATCTCTTGAGTAAAAATGTTTTTACCATAAAACAATACTCCGCTGAGATCTAACAAACTCTATTTTAATTGTAATTGATTTATACCAAAAGATAAAACTGAGCTAATGAGGGCATGCTATTAGAATTATTGGCCAGGGAATAATACATTTGATACAACTAGCAATGGGACGGAAGATCATTTTAGAGTCTGAAGCAAAATGAATTTTAAATCCTAAGATACTCACTTAAAAACCACCTCAGTCTATATGGATTAAAATTTTATTTTACAAAATATTCTTTTCTATCCAGAATATACAAAATAATTTTCTATAAAAATATAATACAGTGCCATGTGTTATGGGTAAAAACGCCTAGTTCATTTCTACTTCCGCTGAGCAGCCATGCTGTCCCCTAGGCAGGGAGCCCTTGGACCACAAGCAATGTTACCTAGAAACACTGTACTTCCTCCCTTCATCAGATATCCCAGTAACACACAGAGAGAAAGTTAAGCCAATGATAAGCCAGCAAAGGAAGAGGGTTTTGGTCACCCCTTGGTCACTGAAGACAACTAATATCTATTGAATACCCATTATTGTGTTGTTGTTTTTTATAGACAGCCTTATTCTATCTTTACAATCATTCTAAAAATATGTTTCATATATATTTTAGAGACGAGCAAACTGTGGTCCAGAGAGGTTCAAAAACACCCAAGATAACAGTGTAGACCAGCTTTAAATTCTCATCTGTCTAGGTTCAAAGCTTGTATTCTTTTTAAAAAAAATATATTTTATTGACTTTTTACAGAGAGGAAGGGAGAGGGATAGAGAGTTAGAAACATCGATCAGCTGCCTCTTGCACAATCCCTACTGGGGATGTGCCCACAACCAAGGTACATGCCCTTGACCGGAATCAAACCTGGAACCCTTGAGTCCGCAGGCTGATGCTCTATCCACTGAGCCAAACTGGTTAGGGAAAAGCTTGTATTCTTGTTTCTATCCTATGCTGGTGTGTCAAACAGAAGGCATGATATATAGGCATATATTTATCAGCATTAGCGATCCTTGAGTAGCTAATGCCAGCAGCTGCATTATTTTGAGTAAGGGCTTCGCCCCCCCCCCCCCCCCGCCCCAAGATAAAGATGGGTTTATCATGGGGTGGTTACCTCGGAAGCCCAGAGTAATTTAAATAGGATGAGATGTCTATTTTTTTTAAAAAAAATATTTTATTGATTTTTTACAGAGAGGAAGGGAGAGAGAGAGAGAGTTAGAAACATCAATGAGCGAGAAACATCAATCAGCTGCCTCCTGCACACTCCCACTGGGGATGTGCCTGCAACCCAGGTCCATGCCCTTGACCGGAATCGAACCTGGGACCTTTCAGTCTGCAGGCCGACGCTCTATCCACTGAGCCACACCGGTTTCGGCGAGATGTCTATTCTTAAACTAGCTTCCTAGCAAGTCAACAGAACGGAAACTTGCAGTTTCTGTCTGCCGGGTCCATTTCCCTCAGCCTGTTTCTTTGCAGAATCAAGGGGTGCGACTTGATCATTTCCAAGCCGTTCCCATCTTTAATATCCAGTAGGAACAAAGTCTGATCCGTTTCTCCTACACCTGTCGCCCGAGGCGGCCAATTAGGAAGCAAAGATGAAAGCAGCTAAGATGACTGCCTTCTCGTTGCTCTTCAGAATGAAATGTGCTGGCCGGCAACCTGTGGTTTCTGGGACAAGGCTCCGGTTTGAACCAGACACTAAACAGAGATGCTTTTCAAAGTGTGTGGTTTCGCGTGTCCGTGAGGAGAGAAGGCACATGTTTCACCACCAGCATTTCCAGGGCTGTTCTCCGACTGCTCTGACGTGTAGTAAATGTGGGTGAGAAAGGAGGTTTCTCTGGGTGCCGTATCGTACCACTGTACATTGGAAACCTATATAATCCTATTAACCCATGTCACCCCGGTACATTTTAAAAAATGCTAAAAACTTATCTGCAGAGGGGGTCACACAGGCGTGGCAGAATGCAAGTGACTTCAAGTTTTTCCAAAGCGAATCCCTAACGGAATTTCTTGTCATCTAAGGCCGCATCTTCATGACTATAAGGAAGTCGTCTGGCTATTTTAAGTGGGTTGTGAAATATAAATATACACTAAAAAACCGCGTAACAGGCTCTCTTCAATGCACTAGAATGGTCCGCACTAGTTTAATTGAACATTAAACTTAAAAGATTATTATTTCACTCTCTTAAACCTCAATGAGATTCACCATTAGGGGACATGCAGTAAAGATCACTCTATATGCTCTTTCCAAAATGGTCTCACGGCTGTAAATTTCTCTTTAAAATTCATTCTTAATCAATTGAAGAGTTTATGCTCTTATAAATCCATCAAGTAAAAGTTTCTAAAGAAAATCACATTTGTCCCAATCCCCTCAATAGAACAGTGTCAGCAACAGATTTAATTTGGGGGCTAATTACTAAATTTAAATTTAGTTTTTATAAACATGAACAGTTTTGTGGCACCAAGACTAGCAAGGTTTTTCCGTTATGATACCTTCAATTGTTTTATGCATGGAAAACACTCCCCCGAAGTGAGGTTCTCTCGTTATATTTTCTTCATATTCTATTTTTTTTTTTTTAAAAAATAACACTCCTCAAATATTCCATCCAATTTAAAAGTCTCCTGTTTTTATTATTATTGCTTTTCCTGCCTCAGGTTTATTTGTGCAAATAGCACAGGAGGAGACTAGCCCCATGCAGATAGCAGCCCGGGGTCACCCTCGCCCTCATATCCCCTCTGCTGTGGGGCCTCCATGGGGATCTGAGCTGGAGCTGCAGCCGCGGACCGGGGCTTGGTTTGCACCTCGGCCTTGGCCGTGGACTTTGGCCCGTGGAGCCTGAGACCCTGGGAGATGCTGGCACCAGCACATTTCCCAAGCTTGGGGTGAGCGATGTAGGCAGGTTGCCTGAGCTTGCGGCTGCCACCCTTTGGGGACTTGGG
This sequence comes from Myotis nattereri, assembly GCF_964212035.1. Taxonomy (NCBI): domain Eukaryota; kingdom Metazoa; phylum Chordata; class Mammalia; order Chiroptera; family Vespertilionidae; genus Myotis; species Myotis nattereri. The sequence goes on along the minus strand of NC_138097.1, from coordinate 12,189,393 downwards.
CTTGACACCTTGGGCTTCACAAGGGCTCGAGAGCCACAGGATGTGCGCTCATGGCCTTGGCCTTGCTGAGCTGTATCCTCGTCAGGCCCGTCCTGTCATGCTTCTTGGCTAAGAGCATGTGCCTCAGGAACTTGGGTCAACCCCTCAGAAGATTCGCATCTGCGATGGGGGTTTCTTGGTGCCATTTTGGTGCCATTTTCGGGACAGGTTGTGGGGGGGGGAGGTGGGTTCTTGGATGTGGCCATGTCTGCATGGCACCTCGCCAGGGACTGCCGCCTGTATTCTGCCTCTCAATCTGCCACAAAAGGAATGCAAACTTTACTAGCAGCAGCTTCTGCTTTTTTAGGCATTTCCACAGACAGCTGCGGTCGACCGAGGTCCTAATCAATCTTCCTCAATAATTGGCATACTCCTGTCAATGAGAACGGGGGCTAAGCCTATCGGATATGCAAATACCAAGTCAATATCGGACCTCCTTGCGGGCTCTGTTTGCCTACATGTTAATCCAATACAAATTTACTTAAGTTTCTGCTCTCTGGCTATACTCAAAACGGAGCTTGTGGTGAGATGCAAAAGTGACAATGACAAGCAAGTGCTTACTTTGAGATATCCACTGGCTAGCAAGGAAGCCGGGCGTGAAATAATTACGATAAAAAAGTAACAAAATTCTGTTACCCAGAGTTTTATGAGAACACAAACGTTGGGATTAAAAACCAAAAAAAAAAAGAAAGCAAATGTTAATCCTATTATCTTTAATATTCATCCCCATATGCCCTAAGCACCATATATTTATTCCGCTGTTGGAAGAAGAGTCAACATTGGGAAGTCTTTATTTCTTCTCTTCCATGCATTGTAAGTGCCACCCACAGCAGAGATTAGAATCCGAGGGGGGGGGGGCACTGGGGTTGCTAAATGTCTCTCTATACTTTCTTCTCAAACTGGACTCTCAGTGAAACGTCTGACCTGGTTGCCTAGGGCAGTGGTCGGCAAGCTCATTAGTCAACAGAGCCAAATATCAACAGTACAACGATAGAAATTTCTTTTGAGAGCCACATTTTTTAAACTGAAACTATATAGGTAGGTACATTGTGATTGACTTCATTAGGGTACTCCTAAGCTGGCCTTTGCTACAAACGTCCTCAATCTGATGGAGGTACGTTTGCTGAGGTCGACCCCTTCCAACTCTCCCATCCACACTCGTCTTGTGTACTTGTTTCGTCTATCTCCTTTCCGAAAACTGGCTTCTTTGCATGGGCCACAAAGTTTCAATTGCACTGTACGTGCGCGCCCACACGTGGTATTTTGTGGAAGAGCCACACTCAAGGGGCCAAAGAGCCGCCTGTGGCTCGCGAGCCGCGGTTTGCCGACCACTGCCAGGCCAACTGCCAGCAGTGATTGCCAATTCTGTCACGTGGTCCATGAGAGTGTTATATCGGGGCCAGGAGTCTAAGTCTCAGAGGTGGAGGAGGCACAAGGCCCAATTTTTTTTATGATGAGGAATTTTGAAGAGTTGGAGGGACACAAAGCTAGCAGCACACCCCCACGCTCAGACCCCCTGGGCTTGACAATTTCTGGCTGGTCACGGCGTGCCAGGCCTGTGCTGGGAGCCGGAGAGCGGTACCCAGCACACACAGAGGCTGCACTTGAGGACTTTTCTTGCAACATAAGGGGCAAAGGTTTGAGCATCTTTGGGGAACAAAAGTCCTCTCCTCTCGGTGTCCACTGAGGACACAAAAATACTTGGTAGACCATTTGGGATGAGGGAATTGACTCCTATGAGCTTCCATCACCCTGAACCACCTTCAAGAACCGAAGGATGGAGGGATTCTTTTCTCATATAAACTGGACCATCTCCATGTTTCTGAGAGAATGGGAAGAAATGGTGCACACGGTTCTGGAGAATTAAAAACCATGTGACAAATCCAAAATTCAATCATTCTCTTAGAATTTTAGACATATTTCTTGTATTGTTTAACTTTTCCAGAAACGGGGTAAAATATTCACTTTGCCTGCCCTTAGTAAGCAACACATTTTTACTGTGTGATTCACGAGGTAGACGCCCCATTTTAATCACTTAAACTAGAATTCGTTTCAACACATTTACTGTTGTATGTTGAAACATATTTGCGTTTTAGGGCAATATGTACTACAACAGATTTACACTTCAGAGAATGGATGGTCTCGAACAGTTTTAAGGACCACAAGGATAACGTGAAATGCACAAAACGATGGGTTTTAATTTAGCCTCATTTTGCATGCCAGCAACCTACTGTAATGGTCCACGGTGCCTTTTAATCCAGTGTAACCTTCCCCCGGCTGTGGCCATCGGTCAAGTGCCTATTTGGATGGGTCCCTTTCCCGGAGCCCATCGTTCAAGTGCATCTCCAAGTTAAAATGTCACAAATGACCATTCCACTCCGGAAATGTACTCAGGAAATCACGCCCATCCCCCAGCTTCCCTCCCCTGGGAAACGGCGAAGAAATGGAAAAGCGCTCACACGTTTCCAGAGTCTGTGTCCACGGGATCAGGGGCAGAGCCTGGCCACCGGCTGGCATCCAGCTTTGAGAAGTCATCCAAAGCAGATGCACGCGACACCCTTCACCCCGGTGAGCATTTCCGGCCCGTTTCCCCGCCATCGCCCTTGTCCCCGCCCCTCCCGAGGGTCCCAGGTACACGGAGGGCTACACTCAGCGTGTTGCCGTCTGTTCAGACCCCTAAGCCTTCTCTTGGACTATGGGCCCGTGCAGGCGTTGGCTGGGCTCAGGTCAGCCAGTGTCTTCACTGCTCGGGAGTCCAACAGTGACCACAATGACCAGTGTGGCCTCCACACCCGGCCCCGAGCCAGGCTTTGCTGACTGGGACCTTCCCAAGCATGAGCTTCAAGGAGCAACTAATTCATAACCGTGCTGGGGTCCAGATAACGCACCTATAAAGCCATCTCTATCGCATCACGTCCCCTCCCCAAGTTGTCACAGCCTGTGTGGCGCTGTCTCTGACTGTAACAGGTCACAGATGGTCTTCGCGATCCCTGAGCTGGGCTGAGCTGTGATTCGTACTGATTCTCCCAGGCCCTTCCCATTCATTCTAACCCCCCAGAGCAGTGATTAAGGAAAGACGCCCGAGTAGGGTGGGTTGAGCAGTTACAATTTCTTTTTTTCTCCATAAACATGTTTAGGTTCAAGCAATGGAACCTCACTGCCTTGCTTTCCCCCCACCCTTTTTTTTTGGAAATGAAATCTGCCCCCCGAGTTTCCACGTCTTGGACTCAAAATGGGGTCATCGCTTAGCTGTGGGTGCCATTGTTTTCCTGTTCCTACCGCGCAAATGGCCAGGGGCCATCTCACCAGCTCTGCTCCTGGGTCATGAGGTCAACAGAAATATTCTAATGGCAACGGCAGCCAGGGCCCCTCCGTCCCTTGTGGCCGCACGGGGCTGGGCGCCTGAGCGTCCCTCAGGGACATTCTGAAGCCCTCCCCGAAGGCTGGCCACTCCCTGCGGGACCGTTGGGTGACAGCCCACACCCCTGAGGTTTTCTATGAATCCTTCCCAAATCCCGGGAGGCCCAGCCATGCTTTCTTCTGTTCTGGCTCCCCCCCTCCCACCCCCCTCCCTTCGACAAAGAATCCATCTGAACTCAATGGACACCTTGGCATATTCACATCCTGGAGAAACGCGCCAACCCAGGTGGGGGTTCTTGGTGACTCAAACCTTGCAAAACAGCCCTACCCCAAGCAACTTCATGGCATAGCGTGCCAGCCGCCCGCGGAGTGGGCAACCCCTCCTCTTGTAAGGCCCCCAAGCCCCACGCCGTGACTTCTAACCTCCCTTGGCTCCTACTGTCATAGTCCACAGTGCCTTTTAATCCAATGGAACTTTCCCCCCGCTGTGGCCATCGGTCAAAGGCCTATTTGGATGGGTCCCTTTCCCGGAGCCCATCGTTCAAGTGCATCTCCAAGTGCCACAAGTGACCATTCTAACTTGCCTGATAATGTACTCTGGAAATCTCACCCATCCCCCAGCTTCCCTCCCCTTGGAAACGGCAAAGAAACGGAAAAGCGCTCACATGTTTCGAGAGTCTGATTCCACGTGATCAAGGGCACGTGGAATCCCCCCCCCTCCACACACACACACACACTGGCATCCTGTTTTTAACTACAGGTCTCCCACTCTCTCGGATGCCGGGCACGCATCTAGACTCCAGGGAAGCCAGCCCGCTGCCTCCGGCTGGGGCCGATCTACTTCTTTTCCATAGTCCCATCTCCATTTTGAATTTTCTGCATCTTGTTCCCTTAAGGCAGGTGACTTTCAGGTTCACGTCCAGCGAAACGACAGTTCGGGCGGCTGCCCGGGAAGTAGCAGCGGCAGATGTTCCTCCATTGGCCATGTCGAAGAACCATGCATCGATTCTGCAAACGCACGCGGCACCCACAGCGATGCCAGGCCTGGGCCCTGGGACATACAGGCGTGAATAAGATGGGGGTCCCTGCTCTGAAGGAATTTACAGCGTTTTGGGGGAGACCAGGGGCAACGAGGACTCTGGCCTCTGAGGCACAGAGCGAAGCAGGGGGTGCCAGATGAGCCTTTTGGGGGGGAGCCCCTCTCCCGGCCTGGGGAAAATTCCAGAGACTTCCAGAAAGAAGCCAAATCGAAGGTGCGCCCCAGAGGATCAAGGCGTGAGAAGACCAGGGGGAGGGGGTGCAGGCAGCCACGTCCGGCACGTGTGGCAGGATCGAGAGCAGAAAGATCAGGGTCCTTCCCGCACCCCAAGGGAGGCTCCAGGCGCGAGGAGGCCCGCCCATGGGAACCAGGGCGGGGGAAGAAGCAAGCGATGTTTCTCTAACACCTTCGGGACCCAAAGGCCCCCGATTCCAAAAGAGCCTCTAAGTAAATACGGATGAGACAATTTTTTTTCCGGCCACCATCGTCCGAGAGCCCACTCATGCAGGATCCATAATTTTTCCAGAAACTCTCAGCTAACAACCAGCCCCCCTCCAGCCGGTTTTAGCCAGACCACCAACAGCCATGCCGGCCACCAGCGCCCCCAGGGCCTCAGAAGATTCCAGACATCGGGCTCGAACCTTTACGACACCGGACTCAAACCTTTAATTTAATGCCTGTGCCCGCTCACTAGCGGGGGTGGGAGCTATTTCTGACTCCCAGCCTCGAGCCTCGGCTGCTTCTGCCCACCCCCTCCTGGCCTTGGACTGTATCCTGGTGCCTTGGTTTACATGGGATCAGGCGGCGGCACGCTCTGGACTCGGGGCGCTCTGGGCTTGGGGTGCGCTCAGGGCCCACTCTCCCCTGGGGCGCTGCTGAGTCTCCCAGGGGGGTCCCCCATGAGCTGCTCTAACTGGGCTTCCCACGCAGAGGCAAAACAACCCCAATGAACTCTTCCCTTTGCAGAAGATGCTCCTCCCCGCTCCCAGCCCCTCTGAGAAACTCCCCTAGAAAGGGTCTGAGGAGGTGCCTGGCCAGCTTTTCCCCTTAAGGAGAGCCCCCCCCCCACACACACTGGCTCCAGCCCCTGCCCGGCCCCCCTGGCCACTTCCCCATAAAGCTGGATCCCTGCTCTGCTATCCAAATCTCTTCCCTTCCCAAACCCATGGGCCACATGGCCGGGGCCCTTCAGTTTGAGGCCACGGGGAACCCAGCTTTCTCTCCGAGGCCCAGGAAGGGACATAGCAACACAAGGTCCAAGAGCCTGCTCCCAGGAATTCCTTGGCTTTCCCAAGCCGCCCACATTTTAAATGAAACCTTTGCGCGTGGGGGGTGCAATAGGTCGGGGCTGCTTTCTTTGTCATTCTTAGCTCCTTACTTAAAAAAAAAAAAATTAGCAGAAATTGTCCACCATTTGGTTTTTTGTTGTTGGTGGTTTTTTTTAGGGGTTGGGGAGGGTTTGGCTTTTAGAACTTCAATGAAGACACAAAACTCCTGTTGGCAACAACCTGTTACACATTTTGTCTGTCTTTATATGCAAAGTTGGCGCTTTATCTTGGTAAGGGATGGGCCCTTAAGTATGTGTTTACTAGCCCTGAATGTGGCAACGTGGCAACGTGGCAATGTGGCAATGGGGGTGTGAATCCTGAAATCTACCAGGTACCCCCGTGGGCCCTTGGCCCCGACCACCCCACAGCCCTGCTTAGCAACCACCCTTTTCTAACAGGAAGGGGTGGGTGGCTTCTGGCGGCCAGCTCCCCCAAAGGCCGCCCCCAAATAAGGGACATTGTGATTTGAATCAAGGTAGATGGCGATCAGGAAGGTAAGTGGCAGCTGCCAGACATGCCCACAGCCTGAGCCCTACAACCACTCGATCATACTTCTCTCGTCTCTTTTCTGCCTTTAGTTACATCGGATCAGACCCCCGCCCTGTAGCTGCTATGAGTTCCTGTAAACAGAATGGAGCAGGTAGGGAGGGAGGGGCATTCTTTGGACACCCCCCGCACCCCAGAAACTTCCATGTCCTTGACACAGCTTCCCCAGCTGCCCCCGCCTCTCTCCAAAACCCATCTCTTCCACCCTTTCAGGCTCCATGGAATAAGGCTGCCCCAGCGCACCTCCCCGCCTCCCTCTCCAGCGCCCTGGCGTTCTCCCTTCTTGGGAAGAATTCATATCTTGCTCCACTTCCCCACACCGCTTTTTTCCCTTCTCCATTGTTAGTTTCCTTCCCCCAAGTCTCTCCCTTTGGCGATATATCTCCATGTGTCTCTTTCTAGGAAGAAGATCAATTTATTTTTCCCCCCATGGGCTTGCCTCTCCACTTTTCATTCCTTTGCCAGCGCCTGTCTCTATCTGGCTCAGCGAATGGCTGGAGCCTGAAATGATCTCGGGGTCATAGGGACACCGAAGGGGACAGACCCGTGTCTCTTCACCATCTAAGGGACCATGGGTTCAGCCGGGACCACCCTGCCCCGAAAAACCACCTGGATAGCCCATTCCCACACTCTTTCTTAGTGGTCCCGGTCCTCTCCACCAAACGGCATCCAATCAGCATCCATCACTCTCCCCGTCTGGTTCTTTACTCTCCAACTGGGAACAGCAAGAAATCACCCCACTGTCTTGTTCTCGAACCCCAGTGTTGTTTGTAAATTCCCATCGGGTAGCCCCGGCCCAGTCTCCCGTTCTGCAACCCATCGAGACGTCTGGAACACGGACATTCTCAATGGGGGAAGGCGTAGACTTTGAATACCATCACTGCTAGAAGACTGACATAAAAGAAAGCTCAGTAGATGTCAACGAAAGGGTATGTATCAGTGATATGAGGTGAAGAATTCAAAGGTGTCTTTATGGATCTAGGAAGCCAACCAAAGCATGAAGCCAGAGTGAGAGGAACTGAAGGGAAAGGAGAGAAAAAAGTGAATGAATACCAGGCCATTGTGTGTGTGTGTGTGTTGGTTCTCTGAACACTGTTGGAGGTTCCTAATGACCTCATACACATGCGACGGAGGAGCCCTACAAAGGTGCATGTCTCTTGTTACAAATGGAGCAAGACCTGCCCAGATCCCAGCTCGAAGTCCGGGCCCAGCTTTTAGGATGGGCTCTTGGCGAGGGCCCTGACTTGTGATGGGGCCATTTCTTGAGCAATGCAAGGCCTTCTGCGCCTCCCCTCCCCCACCCACAAGGAGATCTGGGTCGGGATAGGGTCGAAGGGCTCCGGCATTGGCTGTTGCTTCAAACAACATATTCGTGACACCTCGGAGAAAGCCGAGAAATCTTGGCTTGATTTCTTAAGCAAAAGATGGTTGGTGAAAGAGGCAGAAGATTGTATTTTAGGCCTCTCTGAGGATAGGGGCCGAACCCACACAATTAGCCTCTGCACTGAGGCATCTTGAGGCCACTGTGTCAAGGCCAAAAAGGCGAGGAGATCCGGTCCTCCCTCATTCACGCGAGGGCTTGACCCAAACTCAAAGGCACCTCCTCACTTCAGGGGACTCCCCACCGGAGGCTGATCATACAAAAAATTCCCCAAAATGTGTAGGACTGGGGCTCCACTCAAGGCCAAAGACCAGAGATTGCAAATGATGGCAGGCCATCCCCCCACGTACCGGGGTGGGGGGTGGGGGGTTGGGGGGGCGACTTCCAGGAGTACCCACAAGAACGTCATTGACGGCCACCAGACACACACACTCCTCTTGCCCTCTGGTGGCGTCCCGAGGCCTCCACGGGCCTGGATCATCAGCATCCAAACACATCTGACAAAGCATGCGCGCTGAGCTGGAAAACGGGGGACGCATCTGTAATACTCTCAACAATAAGATCCATTTTAAAAAAGTCGAAGGGAAATAAGCTGGGGGGGTGGCCTTTTCAGTGGCCTCAAGCGATTTGACCTCATCCAGTCATGTCCTTCACCAGCGCCCACCCACCCCCCGCCTCCCTTTGCTTCCGGTGTTTACCAGGGACTCATTGGGGGTTGGAGGGATGCGATAAAGGCGGGTACATTTCCAGCCTTTGCAGTACTTTGTGCCTCACATCGACGGCTAGAATCCTTCCTTCCTTCCCCACTTCTTCATGTACTTCCCCGGTATGTCCTTTGCACACCCTTCTCCCCACCACCACCTTTCCTCTGTTTCCCAGGGCTTTGCCCGCGCAGGGTTTTGTGTGTGAAGGGTCCTGGCCTCAGTGGGTAGAGTACTGTAAGCGAGAGCTCAGTTCCTGCTCTTTTGCCCTAATTTGTGCCCTGTCTCTGGGAGAGACACGTTTGCTTCTGTCTTCCGCTGCCATCTTCTATCAGCTCCTTTTTTCACTCACTGCTCTGTACACTGGCCTTGCCAGTGCACGCTTCCAATATAGTTGCTATTTTCCTTCTCTTTTGTTACGGTGCCTCGCTCTATACCGATGTGAGAGAGTAACATCGATCGGCTACCTCCCCCGCGCCCCCCACTGGGGACTGAGGCAGCCCCCCGGGCATGTGCCCTGACAGAGAAACTGAACCAGGGACCTCTTGGTGCATGGGACGATGCTCGAGCCACTGAGCCACACCGGCAGGGCTGTCTTTTTTTTTTTTTTTTTTACATCTCTTTGTATCCCTCTGTATAGCCATGTGCCCCTGTACCTACCAGCTTCTCCTTCTCTGGTGTGGCTACTCCAGTTCATTCATTGACATGGCTGAAGCGGGGCTGGAAAACTGGGGTGGCATTGGTTGCTACCTCATGGCCCCTCCTTATGAGCGCCTGCAAAACAGCCTAGGGCCCCAGGGCCTCGGGGAGCGGGGAGCAACTTTTTGTTTCGCCCTCTTTTCTTGATATTTTTCTAGAGGCACATGGCTTCAGGAGGCCACATCTCCTGACCTCCGCTGGCTCACTGCCTTCCAGACAAAAACTCAACAAAACGGCTTCCCATTCCAACTCGGGGGGTCCCTCGTCCCCAAGGCAGAACCTTATCAAGTGCTGCACCTGTTAGACTTGGACGTGTCTGCCTGGCCAGCAGGCCGCTCCTAGGGGCTCCTGACGCGTACCCGAGCCGTGCATGGAGTAGCGTCTCTGTGCATGGAGTAGCGTCTCTGTGCATGGAGTAGCGTCTCTGTGCATGGAGTAGCGTCTCCGTGGCTTTCTCCCATTTGCCTCCCAAGAGACGGACTCCCTGTGCTAACTTACAAAGCCCACCCCTCTGCACCGAAGGCTATAGTACAAGAGGACGTGCTTTTAGAGAAAAAGACACTGTTTCTCAATCATTTGCTGTCTCCTCGAGACTAGCGTCTCCGACTCCGATTGGGTGTGTCTCGGATGACACGAAAACGTGACTGTCCAATAATTTCCCAAAGTGTTTCACGCGGGCGCAGAAGTCTGAGACAGTCTGCGAGGCAGAAATGGGAGAGCAGCCAGGAGCAGGGGGCAGCGGTGGTGGCGGGTGTGGGAGCCCATTGAGTTCTCGAAAGGACTGGAATGTCAGCTCGCCAGGGAGGGCCCAGCTGCGGGGAGCCACAGCTCTCGCACCTGAAGAATCCCGGGGACCCCAGGCAGGAACTTGAGAAGGAGTTCCCAGAAGGTCATGACTTTCCAAGCAGGTGCAGCCAAAACTACAGATCAAGGCAAGAGCTCCCTGGACGCAGGTGACGAAGCATGGTGCTGGGTCGCTTTCCCGGGGGACTGAGTGAGTGCTGGCAGGAGAACAGAGTCCACAAATGCTCCCTTCAAAATAGGCATTCTCTCTCTCTCTCTCTCTCCTTTCACTGCAGAGCAAGGTCACGGGCGGAGCAACAGCGCGATGGGGCAAGGCTCAGGCCGCACCAGGTCCAGCTGCGAAGAAGGGGGGGGGGGGGGGTGGCCAAGGCCAAGGATGGGAAGCAACATTGCAGGCCAAAGCCATTGGAGCGGTCAGCTCCTCTCCACAGCCTTGCCTGGCCTCGCCGCTCTTAAAGGAGCTCTACACCAATGATCATTTGATAACTCCCTGTGCTTGGGAAGCCATTCTTGGTGAAGAGCATTTTGAAAAAAATGTATTGGCTTCATTGACATTGGTTGATAAAATTATATAGGTTTCAACTGTGCAATTCTTCGGGGCCTGCTGGGGCGGACAGCTCACCCTCCTCCCCGATGGCCATAGAAACAGAGGGAGAAATCAAGGCCAGCCCAAGTCCCACGGCTCCCCCCTGGGGGTGACGGCGCCCCCAGGCCCCAGGCCCTTTGCTTGGGGAATGCCTATTTTGAAGGGAGAACCTATGGGTCTTGGTCCATTTCATTCTCTTCGATGCCAGCACTTGGTTCTCTGGGGCCTGGCTGAGAACCAAGCAGCTCACGGGAACAGCACCGAACTGAGCCGCTGAGTAAGGAGAGCCCCAAGTACTCAGTGAACCTCGCCCCAACATCGCGCTCCCTCTCCCTCGCTGCCCACAGCCTCCTGCCCCTTCCATCTTCCCCCACTACACCGCCCCCCACAGTGTGACAGACTGTGGGTCAGGCAGGGGCCAGCCTGGCCCCTCGCTGGCTGGGGGAAAACCCTCCCTTCTTTCCATGTCTCCCGTCTTGGGGGGACTTATGCTTCATGAACTTCCTCTCCCTTAGAAACATGGGCTGAGACTCAGGAGGAAAAACAGGCAAGTCAGGCAGCCATTGGCTCCTGAGTGCCTGGCCGTGGCTGCCTTTCAATTAGAATGCTCTCTGTCCGGGAAAGAGGTGCCTTTGGCTCCCCTGGTGCCCGGGCCCCGCCCCCTCCATGTCCACACTGCCTCCTGCCCCCCCCCTGACCCCCTGCTTCCTCCAGGGCAGCCTTCTCCCTCACCTTCCTTCGGCTCTTTGCTATTCCTTTCTGTGCCTGGTCTCCACCCAGGACCCCGCAGCCTGCATCTGTGGGGCTGCTTGAAAAAAATCGTCTACAGTGGCAAAATCATCACCATGCATCAAGAAAGGGCCACGACCCTGTTCCCTCTCCCGGTCCCCCTCTGGGGTGTCCCCATGCCCCCCCTTTTCCTTTCTTCTAGGCTGCCTCAAGGCTCCGTCCCCGCCCTGCCCCACTCCCTGCTTCTCAGGTCTTCAGCTGGAAACAGCAAAGGGTTTTCAATATAAAAAACGGTACTTCAGCCCCCCAAGACTGGGATGGAGGACAAGACCCCCCCCTATCCCCCACCCCCACCCCTGCCCAGGAGGTGGGAGCCGGGCGCGAGGTCCCCTGCTGGTCTGGGCACACGCCCATGGCCTCTTAAAAGCGTTTCCATTGGAGGACTCGCCAGGCCTTGCGCCCTCAGCTCTGGCTGACCCCATGGACCCAGCTTCTCTGGGTGTCAGGGCACGAAAGGACATTAGCACAGGGTCCCAGGAGGCCGTCCCTGTGGCTGCCTCCTCCCCTGAGCCTGGGGGGTAAGGACTTGGGATCCTTTTTCTAACTCGGAGCAGGCTCAGGGAGGGGCTGCCTCCGAGAACGCGCCCCTGAGACGAGCCGTATGTAGGGACTGGCCCAGGGGAATGAGGCTGAGGAGCACTTAGTCCGCATCGGCACTCCTGGGACCCAGCCGCCCCCGGGTCGGGGTGCCTCGCTCACTGAACGAAGCTGTCAGGTGGGCATTTCCTGAGTGGCCGGCCTGTGCCTGGGACCACGCGGAAGGCTGCTTAGCTTGAAGAAGGGAATAGGACGAGCAAGTCCCTATTGAGAGCCAGGGGAGCACCGGGCTCGCGGGCCACCAGCACCCACTTTCCAAAGCGCCCCGCCCCCCGCGCCCCGCAAACCCACTTTCCAGAGGCAGACACTATGTGCCTCCGTTCTGTGGCAAGACACGTCTGCCACTGAGATGAAACTTCTGGAGAGAAAAGCCCAGAATCCTCTGCTTCTGAGAACCATGTTGAAACACGCACCAGGAATTTGCCAGTCAGGCCGTCTCACTGTGTGAGCCAGAGTCCCTCAAACACAGGGCCTCCGGGCTCTCAGGAAAGGAGGGGCAGTCAAGAGAGAAACAATGGAGGGTTTCCTAAAGGACTGCAGAGGAGGGGCCTGCGACAGGGTTCCCCTGGGGCGGGGCCTGGAGGTGCCACCAGGCAGGGCTAAGCCGGGGAAAACGAACCTTCACCCCAGGGCAGACCCCAGCCCGGGTGCAGGGCTGGCGATCCGCCTGATCCCGCCTCCATCTGCATCCTTGCTCCCCAAATCGCAACTGCCGCAACTGCCGGGAGGGATGGTGAACTAGGACTTGGCGCACAGCTTGGTTCAAAGAGAGAGGTGGCTGTCTCTTTCCCACCCGGCCAGCCCGCCAGCTCTCCCTACTTCGCCCAGAACACTTAGCAGTTAAGAAGAGGAGTCATTCCAAAGAGGGGGAGACCTCGACCTATTTCTGAGTAACTTACCATCTTCCCGGCCCCTCCCCACGCTCCCCTGCAAGCTTCTCATTTCTAGCACGGAGCAGTGACCTTCAGAGGACTCTAACTATGGTCCAGCAGGAAGCCAGGGGCAGGGCGGGGCCAGCTGCTTCTGATCCCGGGCTGTGCCCCCACCCCCACCCCACCCCCGTCTTGGAGTGGGGCGCCCTGGTCCCAAGGGCCTGTTCAGACCTGGAATCTTTATTCCTCTTCTGTCCCTGGTCCCACCTCCCACCTCTGTCCCATTTCTTCTTGGAGCTCTCAATGTCACTTGCGCTCCCTCCCTGTCCTTGTTTGCAGTCGTGATCACAGGATTCCTGTTTCCCCCTCCCCGTCTCCGGCCTGGCGTCCCCTAGGCCTGGGGGCCACAGCAGACCCCCCAGCTTTGGCGTCCGTCCCCTGGGTCACCGCTGGAGAGGCTCGAGAACAGTAACGAATGGGAGGATTGCCAGCCTGCCTCGCTCCGGTCCTCTCCAAGCCGATGGGGCGGCCCCTCTTCCTTCATATCTCAGGGCCCTTCAGCTTTTCTATTTATTTTTTTTTTTGAAATCACGTTGAAATACAACCTGAAGTCGACCACGAAACAATTCGCCAGGCCCCGTTTCTGCCAGGAAGCGCCATCATCACCCGCATCACCCTGGTCCCCGCCTCCAGGAGCCACCAAGACTCCCCCCCGCCCCCCACTGGCCAATATCTGGGCTGGCCCCATCGTCTTGGGAACAGCCCCTGCCTGGCCTCTGCCCTGTCACCGGGCAGACACCACGGGGCCCGCTTCCAGGCACCACCCTGGCCCTGCGGGCACCCACATCTCCAAAGTCTGCATCTATGGGGCCCCCCGGCGCCCCCTTCGCCAGCCCCCACCTCGCCCCCCCCCCCCGCTGGTCTCGATAGGCATGTGCCCCTTGCTCCTGGGTAGGCCCCTCTGGCAGCCCCTTGTCAACCTGGAACTCCCCTAAGCATTTTGGGGGCCCTCTCCACATCCGACAGGTGGCCCCAACTATTTTTCCTGGTCCCTAAAATATCAGTAGAGCAGAAAGGGAGATGGTGGCCATTTGGACACTCAAGGGAGCGTCTCCTTTAAGACGATAAGAGCCTGGTGAGCCAGCGAGGGGTCCTCGCCCACTGCCTGCTGTGGCCCCAGGGCTTTCCAACCAAAGTCATTCGGTATTGACATTGGAGCCACCTGAGCCACAGGCTGGATGCAGGAGAAAGACTATGGAAGAGTGGCCTCGGGGTTCCAACAGAGGCATCTCCCCGGGATGCTGACAGGCCTGCCCCCCAGGACACGGTGAGCAACTTGAGAGCAGGCTTGCGCCCCAACTCAGTGTTGCATTCCTGGGACCAAGTTCAAGCCCGTGGCTGCTCGCGGGAAAAGATCTGAGAGAATTATAAAAGCGTGGGCCGCGGTGGAATGAGAAAAGAAAGAGCAGATGGGGGGGGGGGGTAGGGGGGACATGTGTGGAGGGCCCTGTCTTGGAGCTGATGGATACATGGCTTTTACACCAAGGGAACAGGACAGACACCCCTTAAAACGGCACGTCTCCTACCGCTCAAATAGTCAAAGCAGCTGATCCAGAGAGAACCCCCTCGGGAGCCGGGGTGGAGAGGGGGCCGAAACCCGACCCCCGATCCCGGCTGAACTAAACTGTGATCTGACCTTTTCCCGAGAGTCCAAATCGGGTCCCTGAACTCCTTCCTATCACCCCCCCCCGGCCCCCCTCCCGCCCCCTCAGCAGGGCTGGGGCCTCCCCCCACTCGGATTCTTATGTAGAGGTCGGATATCAGCAGAACTCTGCAGCAGAAGGACCCGGGGCACCGGATCCTCTTGAGACTCCCCTCCCCTGCACCCCCCACCCACCCCGGGCCTGGAAATGGCTCTCCTGGGGGTAGGCGCCTGGGGAGTGGCCTGGAAGGCAGACAGGGCCACATGGGGTCTGGCCTCCGGGGCACACACCCCAACTATTAGTTCCATGTAGTTGCTGGGCATGACCAAGTAATGCCCCCCTGCCCCCCGCAAAGAAGGGCTGCCTCCCCTCCTGAACTGCTCATCCCAGGCCGAGTCCCCACCCCCCACTTGAGCCTCCTCAGGTCTCAGACTCCCGTGGGTGCGCCTATAGTTAAGGGCAGGAAACTTCTGGGCGGTGGGGTGGGGTGGGGTAGGGGGACCCAGGGCCCTGCTTCTGTGGAAATCATCCATCTCCATTAGGGCACCCAGGCTGGGCTGGGGGCTCTGGAAGACACCCCCCCCCCCCCGATTTCCCACGAGGGCCTGCGGTTCGAGGCGTCACGCAGACCGCAGCTGAGCTCTCCCCCGAGGGAGGGCCACCACCCAGCCCCGCTCCTCGCCTTGACTCCTTTCCCTCCAGATTCCACACCGGCCAGTCTGGAGTGAGGGGCAGAGGGGACGACAAGGATTGACCACATGTCTGCACACCCATCAGGAGACCCCCTAGGTCCCCGTCCCTGGGGGAGTGGGGAGGAAGCTTCTCCTGCCCATCTCAGCATCCCATACACTCGCTCGGCCACTCCGCTCCCACCCTGCACTGCTGGACAGCTCCACCCTCTAGGCAAGGTCGACCAGCTGGCTCTTTTGCTGCTTCTCCTAATTTGACTCTGGTGCCCTGTGCCCCCCACGTTGCCTCCACCCCCCGCCTCGGGGGGGGGGGGTGCCCTCCCTGCTCCCTCTCCTCCTCTTCTGTCTCCTCTTTTCCACAGGATATTTGTCATCGTGACTCCTTTCTGTCTCGCGCGCCCTCTCTCATCGTTTCTATCTGCAGGTGAGACCTCAGTATCTCTTGCTTCATGCCCTGCCCTCTGGGACTCTTCAGGGGCCTGAGTGCAATGGGCTTTGATTCCGGGAAAGAATCAGAGCCCGGGCCCCAGAAATGATGAACCGAGTCCTGAACAGCAAGGAGAGCGCGCGCGCGCCCCCCGGCCGAGGGAGGGACAGGCTCCTTCCTTTGAAAGGCTCTTTCCTGTCTTCTAGAAAGCACCATCTTGGTGCTACCCCCAAGGCCACCCGCCTCGCCCGGGTCCCCTCTGTGAGCGACCAAGATTCCTCGCAGGCCATCTGACCCTTTTCCCTGGGCAGCCTCCATGGTAAACTCAAAACCCCTCTAAGAGTTGGGTCTCCAGCACGTGGGGTCACGTGCAATGGCTTTCTTCCGGGCCACACCCATGGGACTCTCGACATGGAAAAGGCCCCCAAGTGGCTTCCTTTTCCCAGGCCCCCGAGATGCTCAAGATCGGGACCCTGATAATAGGGCAGTGTGTGTCTTTCTCTTGGACTCCTCTCCGGAGTGGACAGAGAACACTCCAGTATCCTACTTGATGCCGGACCGAAAGGGAATTATACTATTTCCTGGTTGATCCGGTTCCCTCCGCCCCATCAATTTCCAAATGTTTGCTTTTCTCTGAGTGGACGTACGGACCAGGGTCACGGGGGTAGATAGGCCTGGGCCGTCCGCCCTGGGCACTATCTCCCATTGCCACTCTCGGCGTGTCATCCTGCCCTTTCCGCTATGGGTGAGGGGGATGGGTGGGTGGTGGTGGGGGTCTTCATCTTTATACCCCCACTGCCCAGCCAAGCTCACGACGTATTTCCTAAAGCAGCGAGCTCATGACCGGCTAACGTCAGGCACGTACGAGGAATGTGAGGGACGACCCGGTCAGGAGGCCACGGTGGGGGGTGGGGGGAGAGGCCGCGACCCCTGGCAGTTGGGCCGTTGGGCAGTTGGGAGTGGGTTCACTGGGCTCACCTTCTGACTTTCCCACAAAATCCTTTTCTCCCATGGGGTTTGGGGCCTTCCCCAAGTGAGCACGCTCCAACGGTAGCACAGTTAGACGGCCCCGACCCTCTTGTCGCAAGAGCACGCCCCCTGCCTGGCTGGCCATCGCTGGGCAAGAGGAGGGCGATGCCCTATCTCTCTTCACCTGCCTGCAGTTCCCCCTCCTCTTCGGGACCTGTCTCCACCCCGGTTCCTATCTGCAGGACTCTCTCGGCCCCTGAGCTAGCAGAGCTGGTGGCCAAGAAGACGGGTCCAGAGCCTTGGAGGTAGTTCCCCGCCCCCCGCCCATGCACCCCGTTTCCTCGGCTGCTGGCAGAAGGAAAGGGGAGGAAAAGCGGCTTTTGCTCCTGCTGGGGTCTTCTGAGCAGCCCCCAGCCAGGGGCTCTCTTGCCCATCCCCTGGCAGGTCTGTACCCCCAGTTTTCAATAAGGAAACCATTTCTGCTGACCTCACAGACGCTTTCCCCTGGGGCCCCTGAGGGAGGGACCCACGCTGGGGTTTGAGGGGTTCAGGAGGACCCCCAAGACCGTCCCCCGCCCCATGCACACTGGATGCTTAACTCTCCACCATTAGATGTAGTTGTCACTGCCTTTGAAGCATTTTGGGGGCTAAAACTTCTCCCTGGGAAGGACCCCCAGCTCCCAGCCTTCCATCCCCCCTGACCCAGGACCCTCCCCTTGTTTCGGGCTAGGCTTTGGGGATGGCTGGGACCAGGGGACAAAGCAGAGACAAGAGCACTTTGGGGTTTTCTGTCATCCTCTGTCACGCCCTGTGGGCCCCCTCAGCTCCCTGCCTCCCAGGCCGGTCACTACTTCCCTGCTTTAGTCCTCGCTGCCACCCCCTGACTCACCCTCCACTACCTTCCCCTCCCCACCCCTTCCTCTCCCTCTCAGCATCGCTGCCCCACCCAGCTCTGCCCCTTTCCCACCCCTGGACGCTTGGTCTGTGAGGTGACCCTCCCCTCCTGTTGGCCCTCTTTGCTTTATAAGAGTCAGGGCTCCGACGGGTGTGGGGTGGTGGGCTCAGTGGGAGAGCAGGAGCGGGCAGCCCAGCCCGCATCCTCTGGCTCTAGGGCCAGTACACAGAGACCCGTGTCGGGCTGCGGGCGGGCTCGGGGACCGGGGCCACCTCCTTGCTGGCAAACCTGCTTCTGGTAGTCGCGGCTGCCCTGCACGGTCACATATATCTTTGTATATATACACAGATATACATGATTTTAAGCACCTCGGCTGCCTGGGCTAAGATTCGGGGGGGCTGAGATTTTGGGGGCTGAGATTTAGGGGGCCTACGGGGGGGGGGTGGAGGCATGTCTGGGCAGCCCTCAAGTGACCCTGGGCTCTCTGTAGGCCCCTGCTCCCCTCCATGAGGGGCAGACGCTGAGGCCACTGCCTCCCCGGGGAGCACAGCACAGCGAGTGGCCTGGTGGAGGGACCGGTGGGCTCTCAATGGCAGTTGCTTCCGTTGGCTTCCGGGGAGGGGGGGCACCCAGCAGGGTTCTGGAGCAGTGGTGGCAGTTGGCCCATAGAATGCTCGATCCCCCCCCCCCCTCAGTCCGGGCACAGGGGCCTCTGCAAACAGGGATCCCAGTGGCCCAGGCAGGGCCTCCCACGGGGGACAGGCCGCTCTGGCCTAAGGAGCCAGGGCCACCTCTGTGCCTTCCCGCGGCAGCCGGGCGTCGGGAGGGACGGCATGAGCAGCTGCCGTAGCTGAGAGTTTGGGGTGGGGGGGTAGGACAGCCCTGCCCTTGCTCAGATAAGGCTCGCCCCCAGATACTGCCCTGGCCCGTTAGTCTCAGAGCCCACAGTTCGGGCTCCTTCCCCGATGAAGGGCTGACTGGCTCCTAGGAAAAGGCAATGACCTCCCCAGGCCTCCAGCGCCCTTTTGTTCTCTAATGTGAGTGGTCAGGACCCCTTCGGATTGAGCGCGGTGCAGAGGGGCGGTCAGGGCCAAGGAGCATGCCCAGTGCGCCTGTGCCGACTGGAAGGGATGGGAAAGCACCTGAAAACACTCGCAGATGCCCCAGGTGGCCTTTGGGGGGATGGAGGGAGTCCCAGCCCCGAGGGGTGGCCTGCCCAGGCCACCGTAAGGCCGTGCCCAGCAGGCGGAGTCCCAGTGCTTGAGGCTGGGCCTCGGGGTGCCGGCTCCAGGCCGGTTCCTGATGCTGACGGGCCATCCTGACGATAACGCGCCCCCCCCCCCTCTTTCGCTCGTAGACCCGCCCAGCGCCAGTTACCAGAAGCCATGACATGTCCCTGCCTGGGCCCAGCATGGCTGAAGACAGAGGAAGGTAGGTGGCCCGGCTGCCAGCTCTGGGGGTGCCCTCCCCTCTCTGTTTCCTGAATCTGGGTGCGAGTGATGGGAGGGAGGCTCTGGACCCGTGTCCCCTGTGGGGCCTGTCCCCAGCCTTGGGTGTCTGTCCCCGCTCTCACTGTCAAATGCTGCTCCTGCCTCCATGTCCCTCCCTTTTCTCCTAAGATGCCATGCGGACGCAGAGCCGACTTCTGGGGTGGCTCGTTGTGTAACCTGTCCCTCTCTCCCGCCTCCGCATTCAGGAGCTGGCTTTGGGCCTCCTCTCTGCTTGAGGTGGCCTCCTGGCTTCTGTGTCTGTTTCTGCCTCTGAACTCAGCTCCCCCACCTCCAATTCTCTTGTGTCTCTTGGTGGAGACCATCTCTCCACAGCTCCCCATCGCTGAGGGCCACAGGTGGGCAAAGATCACGGTGCATGCCGTCCCCACGGCGGCCGGTGGCCTTGGCCAGGCCTCCCTGCACCCAGCTGGGCTCTGCACCTGCCCTCGCTACGCGTGCGCGGTGAAGTGAGAGGGTTCAGGGGGCGCTGCTCTCCTACTCATGCTTTCCCTCCCGCATCGGAGGGTCTGCTTTGTGTGCCTGTCTGCCCCTTAGCATCCCCTTTATGTTTTGTTCACAGAGCAAATTGGACCCCACGACGAGGGAGGAGCCAGGAGACTCAAAGGAAGGACTGCGTCTGACTCCCCATAGGTTCATAACTCACCCGCTCAGGTGGGGAGGAGGGAAGCACCTTGCTTCTTTCACCTGTATCACCATCCCCGAGGGCCCAGAATCTCAGTGCTCAAGACGCCCCCACCCCAAAGCTCTTCCATTGGCCATCAGAACGCTAGAAGGGCGCTGGTCTCTTGTCTGTTCCCCCATCATCTGGCCCTCAACTGGAAATGGCAAGAAGGCCCCACGTTGGGCACCACCTCCTGGTCCCCGGGGGGAGGTTTCGGTCCTGTCAATACCACAGCCTCCTAATCCCAAGAAAGACCTGTCCTCACCACCCTCAGTGTATAATTCTAGATCTGGAATATTCTACCCACGATGTGTGCTCAGGGCCAAAGCCACCCCAAATTCATGTCTTTCTAAGCCCAGCTCAGCCCAGCCCCACTTCCTTGTCACCCTATCTTGTTCACCTGTGCTCCTGGAGGACAAGACACTGTTTCTCATGCATTTCTGGATCCCGGGTGCTTAGCTCAGGGCTGGGCATGAGTGCTTAGCTCATGCTTTGTTGAATAAAATATCTCAACATGGCATATGCAAATGTTGAATTATTCCCCCCCCCCCCCACCTCGGAATCAGCGATAAGGGCGGCGGAAGAAAGTGTAAGGCAATCCTCACACGCTCAGGAGAAAAGACAGATGGGACCAAAAAACTGGGATGGGCAGGGGTGTACAAGTTTGGGTTTGGGAACCAAGATAGCCGGCTGAGGCCGAGGTGCTGAGATTCAGTGCCCCCAAGGCTGAGCTTGAGGACACTTCATGAGTTTCAGTTTCAGGGTCTGCTCTAGAACTTGAAGCAACCTACTGTGCGTAGGAGTTGTTGCTAAAGGCACCAGAAGAAGGTAAATCCCACCAGACTCTGATCAAAGGGGGCTTTCTCTGCCTAAGGGAGGCTCAGGAATTGCTGTAAAACAGGACTGATTTCCAGTATTTCTCAGCGCACTTTCTCTGTGCACACCCCTGCTGCTCTGTTTGATGAAGAGATACGTTCAGGTTAGGTTTCTGGCTTTGGCACCAAAAAACCAGAATCTTGTCCAGCTGGCATATTTTGGTGGTTGAGGGTCAACCTATGAACCAGGTCACAGTCTGAGTCCTGATCAGGGCACATGCCCAGGTTGCAGGCTCCATCCCTAACAGGGGGCGTGCAGGAGGCAGCCGGGCAATGATTCTCATCACTGATGTTTCTCTCTCTCCCTCTTCCTGCTTCTCTGAAATCAATTACATATATACTAGAGGCCTGTTGCACGCAGAGATTCGTGCAATAGGCCTTCCCTTCCCTTGGCTGCTGGCATCAGTTTTCCACTGGCACCTGGGACCCAGGCCTTCGCTCTGGCTGGGCTCCAGCCAGAGTCCACCCCGCTCCAGCCGTCAGGCCTCGCGGCTCTGCTGATCCTGGGGGTGTGAGGCCTCGCTGCTTGGCCAGCTTCTGGTACGTTTGTCTTCCCTCTACTGCTTGGAGCCTACGTATGCAAATTAACAACCATCTTTGTTGGTGGTTAATTTGCATATCGCCCTAATTAGCCAATGGGAAACATAGTGAAGGTATGGTCAATTACCCTTTTTGTCTTTAATAATATATATATATGCATATATATATATGCATATATATATACATATATATATACATACGTATATGTATATATATGTAAAAGATTTTAAAAAAAACCACTGGAATCTTAAACTGTTCCTGGGCCCCCAAGGGCAAAAATATCTGGATGACATTAAAATGTGAGGAAAATAGCTTTGCGATGAAAAGCCATGCCTGTGTGTGTGTGTGTGTGTGTGCGCGCACGTGTGTACGGTTTTTGTTGGCATGTGTCAGTGTGCTGGGTACAATGCTCTCCGCACAACAGTAGCCACAATGCTGTTACTTGCATTGTCTCCACTACCAGACCTTGCCGGGAGTTTCCTGGCTTGATAGTGGCTATGCAACGTGTGGTGCTGACACAGATGTTGTCGGCAAGTCTGAGCAAAGAGGGAACGAACACAATGATGGGTAAGTGGTGACCCACACCAATGGGCACAAGGCCCGTGACAATCAGCCTCATCCACGTCTTCCCAATCTCATCCCTCCTCTCCTCACTGCCGGGGCTGGCACTCGGACCATCAGCTCTTCTCTCAACCTCCTAAACCCACTCCCCCATCCTCCTCCACTGGCCCCAGCCTGGTCTTTCTAGAACTTGAATATGAGCCAGTAACTCACAAACTCATGGGACTTGCTGTTGCCCCAGCTCGTTGGCCTGCCAGCCCCACTTTGCCCTAAGTCCATCTCTCTGTCCCCCCGCCTCCGTTCCAGGCACACCGGACCTCTCAGCGTTCCCCAAAGCTTGCCTGTGGGCGCCTGCCTCTGTGTGCACCAGGCCTTTCCGCCCCTTCCATCTGGTGAGCTCCCCCTCACCTTCCACGTCTCCTTTGTGTCTCCCACTTCCTGTGCGCAATGGTTGGTTTTATGCGTCAACTTGGCTAAACGACAGCACCCAGTTATTCAATCAAACATGAATGTAGGGGTATCTGAGAGGGGTGACTTTCAATAGAGATGAGCTTCAGTAATCTGGGCGGGCCTCACAGGGTCAGCTGAATGGCCTTAGAGCAGCGGTTCTCAACCTTCCCAATGCCACGACCCTTTCATACAGTTCCTCATGTTGTGGTGACCCTAACCAACCATAGAATTATTTTCGTTGCTACTGCATAACTGTAATTTTGCTACTGTTATGAATCGTAGTGCAAATATCTGATAGGCGGGATGTATTTTCATTGTTACAAATTGAACATAATTAAAGCATAGTGGTTAATTACAAAAACAATATGTAATTATATATGTGTTTTCTGCTGGTCTTAGGCGACCCCTGTGAAAGGGCCGTTTGACCCCCAAAGGGGTCGCGACCCACAGGTTGAGAACCGCTGCCTTAGAGCAATATTGAGTCTTTTGGAGGAAAATGATTCTGCTTCAAGTATCAGTCCCTGCCCAAAACTTTCCAGCTTGCTGGTCTACCCTACAGCGTCTAAGTTCTTCCCTCCCCCCACTCCCATTCTGCTCTGTAAAAAATCCATTCTATATACTAGTAAAATGTCTAGATATTTGATAACCTTCGCCCTATTCATGTATCATCATCCATTCAGACCAACTCTTCATTCCAGTTTATGAGCCACCTTTACAGAGACATCTCCTCTATGGACGGGTATATCCGCTACGTTTGGTATCAGAATCCTGCTCGTCTAATATTGTGCTGGGGTGTGGCGGGGGGGGAGGAAACTAACATTTATAAACACGCCACCTCCTTTACATACGTTATGCCCTTTCCTCATTGCGACGACCTGGCGTAGCCCGAGTTGCTGCCTGTTTTACAGATGAAGAAAGCGAGGCTTGGGGACAGACGCTGGCGGACGTCAGAGTAGCTAAGAGAGCCACACTGGTCTGCATGGGCCCACACTTTTTCATCTGCCGCGGTGCCTTCCAGAAAGTGGCTAGTGGCACAGTTACCCAGCGTTACCGTAAAGCTGAGCAAATAGTGTTTCATGCACTTCCCCACCAGGCTACTCCCGTTAATTACATTTCCACATACAGGAGGCAGCTTTGGCTCAGGTAACACCTTCACTGTAATCGGATAAGGCCCAGCACGTACACGGGCTCTTGACTCACTTTTGTCTCAGTTCATTTCCTTGTCCGGAATGATGAGCTCGACAACACAGGGGGTCTCCAGGGAGAAGATGATAAAGCTAAAATGAAAAGACAGGAGAAACCTCTTAAATACTCTCAACATCGATCACTTAAAACTGCCAAGTCCAGTCAATATTGAAAACGTGCAAAAGGTGATCTCAGCTAGATATTGGAACTTGGGGCCCCATCTCCACCCAGTGAACTATGTGGTATGGCATCATTTTAATCTCATATAATTCAACAGGATTAATTTTGTAAGACCATGGAGCAGTGGTTCTCAACCTTCCTAATGCCGCGACCCTTTCATACAGTTCCTCATGTTGTGGGGACCCCCAACCATAAAATTATTTTTGCTGCTACTTCATAACTGTAATTTTGCTGCTGTTATGAATCGTCATGTAAATATCTGATATGCAGGATGTATTTTCATTGTTACAAATTGAACATAATAAAAGCATAGTGATTAATCACAAAAACAATATGTAATTATGTATGTGTTTTCCGATGGTCTTAGGTGACCCCTGTGAAAGGGTCATTTGACCCCCAAAGGAGTCACAACCCACAGGTTGAGAACCGCTGCCATGGGGGCTTTTACAGCTGCATTATTCAACCTTTCAGAAGAAAAGGAACAATGTTTGTTTCTCCTTATTAATGGGATGCATCAAATTTCCCTGTTTCTTTAAATTTGCATGAGCTTGACATACCCTTGTAGTTAGCTACCTGAGGTAGAATGTCAAAACTAGCTTTGGGATTATTATAAAGCTTGGTATGACCACAGGCTTTCCTGAAAATATATCCTATCTTGACAGTGCATGAAGCCTTAAAAGTTTAATGAACACATGTCAGAATGTGTTTCTTCTAAAACGTGATACAGGAACAACCAGTTCGTATGTCCTGTGTCTAACATTTTAACCCTTAAAAGAAAGAGGGGCACACTTCACATCTTCCCATGACTTATGCTAACTGAAATTTGATGTTTTAAAACTGAAGCACATATAACCTAATACAAAAAAAAATTGAAGCATCTTACTGTTTTAGTTCACTTATTAATTTATAGACTATCGGTTTACCTAGTTCATATCATTAGGTCAGTGGTTCTCAACCTTGGCTCCCAGATGAGGCCCAGAAGTCAGGATTTTAAAAAGATTCCCAGGTGATTCTAATGTGCAGCCAAGGTTGAAAACCACTGGTTTAATGTCTCTAGATCGCTCCTTTATCTTCTGGGAAATGCGGTTAACTGTATCTTTATCCCCTGCACGTGTTTTTACACATAACAGGTGAGAAAACACATGTACAGACACGCTGGTAACTAAGGGGTCATGCTAAAGGTTTATTTTTAATTTGTTCACACCTTCTTTATCAAAGAATATACATGTACAAAAAACAACAAGAACCCTCACCGGTTTGGCTCAATGGATAGAGCGTCGGCCTGCGGTCCGAAGGGTCCTGGGTTCGATTCTGGTCAAGGGCACCTACCTCCATTGCAGGCTCCTCCCTGACCCGGACCAGGCGCATGCAGGAAGCAACCAATCGATGTGTTTCTCTCACATCGATGTTTCTTTCTGTCTTTCCCTCTCTCTTCCACTCTCTCTAAAAGATCAATGGAAAAATGTCCTCGGGTGAGGAGTAACAACAACAAAAAAACCAAAAATGTAAAAATACAAGAAAAAAGAAGAAAAAGGGCAATTTAGTCTTATCTTAACCTTCTATCTTATTCAAGGTTCTCTTTCCCTTTAGTCTGTTTTCTCTGCTCATATAGAAACACACCCACGTGCATGATTCCAATGGCTTACCAGGGACTTACTTAATGAATTAAGTCCCTATTACATATTCAGCTCCTTTCTATTATCATGTTTTCGGGAATGATATGATGATAACCTGTGCAAATGGACCTTCGGACACAGCTCCGATGACTTCCTAAAAGTGACATTGCCGAGCGAAAGGGCACGCATATTGGTGAGGGTTTTGCTACCTGTTTCCAAATTGCCCTCAAGAAGCATTTTCTAATTTACGCTCCGCCAGCAACGGATGGGAGGGCCCCTCCCCGCGCTCCTGTCAACACCAGGCAGTTGCATGATTTTCAATCTTAATAAGATGTTATTGCCATTATTATGTACATCTCAATCGTCCTGGTAGCCTTCTTTCTCTGTGTTTTGTATTTTTCCTTTTCCTTTTTTTTTTTTTTGTCCTTTCTCACCTACTTGGGGAGAAAATGCCGGATGTGAAATTGTCACTCTTTGGACCAGAACTCCTTTCTCCAGGGGCTCAGAGAGCTGATTCATAAGGAAACGTAGTCCGAGCTCCATAATTTTAAGCGTCCCAATTACTCCCGGCCTCTTGCAGGCCCCGGGGGCCGACAAGGATGCCCAGCAGCCCGGGGAGGATGTGAATTGTGCAGCCTTTGCTTTTTATTCCTTCTGGCGGCCTGCGCCTCTGGGATGTCTTTGAGACGGTGGTTCATGCTTTTTGTAGCTCGAGTTACTGATCAGGGGAGCAAAAGGGAACGCTCGCCAAGGCCAGGAGAGGTGCTCTTACCTGAGCCTGTGGCCGGCGTCCGAGGGGCCACTCACACTTCAGAGGGTCTTGAGTCCTGTTGTGCGTGACATACCTAATCCTGAAAGGGGGGGGGGGTGGTCTTGATGTCAGTTGGGAAACCAGGACAAGCTGGGATTTCATGAACGAAAGGGAAGTATTATAAGACACGTTGACAGTCATCAAAAATTGTTTTGCTTTGGGAGTCACGCTGCTGCTCTGTTAAATTTTAAGTTCAACCAATTCCATCTATAAGAATGTATTACAGCCCGGCTGGTGTGGCTCAGTGGTTGAGCATGGACCCATGAACCAACAGGTCACGGGTTCAATTCTCTGTCAGGGCACATGCCCAGATTGCAGGCTCCATTCCCAGTAGGGGTTGTATAGGAGGCAGCTGGTAAATATTTCTCTCTCATCAATGTTTCTATCTCACTATCCCTCTCCCCCCCTCCCTCTCTAAAATAAAAAAAATAAAAAAAGAATGTATTATAAATGTGTGTCCTCTAAGATCACTGTGTTAAGCAATAGTCCAGTTCACCCAACTCCCCAACTCTTCTGGGAGAATGGACAGATGGATGGATTGAACTTGGCATCTTGGAGTTGGGTGGGACCCTCCCCTCTGCCTTGGGGACAAGAAGCATTCCAGGTCCCCAAGTTGGGACAACCCAGAGCAGAGCCTGCAGACAGCCACAGCAGCAAAGGACGCAGATATGAGGAAACCGACATTGCTTTGCAACCCTGAGATTTTTCGGTAACCATTTTCCTAATAATTTGTTACTGCAGCTTACCCTAGCCCATCCTGACTGATACAGATATTTTGGAGGGTTTTACTTCCCTAGTGAATATTTAATGGCACCTATGAACCTTATAAAAAAATAAAAATCATCATTGATTATAGGCAGAATTAAGTCTCTGATTAAGAAGACATCCTATATAATAAAAGCCTAATATGCAAATCGACTGAATGACAGAATGACCGGTCTCTATGATGCACGCTGACCACCAGGGGGCAGACGCTCAACAGAGGAGCTGCCCCCAGCCCGCAGGCCCCAGGCCAGCCAAGGTGGGTGCCAGTGGGGACCCCCCAATCACCCTGCCGGTCACCCCGAAGATTAACCCTGATCGCCGGCCAGGCCTAGGGACCCTACCCGTGCACGAATCTTGTGCACCGGGTCTCTAGTTCACTTATAATTAAGAAGCAAAATATGTTTTCTGCTATTGCCCTGATTTTTTTTTTGTTTTCATGTTTTCCTTTTCCCTATTGGTTTTAATTAATTTTGCCCTAGATTCATGGGCTTGGTGACCCCGACAATTTTTAAATTTAAATGAATAAGAAGAGCCTGCAGGTTTTGCCTAGACTCCCGGGCTTTCATATTAAATTACTGTTCTCTGGCAGGATCATCTGCAAAACTCCCGATTTTGTTTCTCCCTCTGTCCCCATCCCCGTCGTTGCGGCTGAACTCCCTTGTCTCTAATACGCTGTATACTTCCCACCTGGCAAAAGACTCGGAACAGATACAGATCATAAATACCCCGTAGACACAGAGAAACTGCTGTAATTGCTTTCGTAATGACTCCGAGACATCAAAGGAAGGCAAATAATGGTATTTAACAGCGGTTCCGTTCTTCAGCTGCAATGTAATTTTATAGAGTCATTGTCAGGCGCCACGGCGCATGGTACAAGTACGACTGTCATATTCCGCTCACGTTAATGAGCTGCCCAGGAGAGGGCCCGGTGCGGGGTGGCCAAGCTCTCCTCGTTTCCGATGGCCTGATGCTCAGACAGAAGCAGGAGTGCCCCGGCTTGATTAACATAGTTGCTTAGATCAGGTTTTCCCCAGGAGGATGTCAATTGGCATTTTGAAGAATCAATTAATTAGCACTCCACATAATCTATTCTTGGGTGAAGGGAAGTGTTTTGTGCAGTTGCAAATAAAAAAAAAAAATTACACGAAGGAAAATGAAAGCTTTCCAAAGTGGCAACGAAGCACATTTATCTCGGGAAAACGGCATTGTCCGTTTCAAAACGCCCCCCAAATACACGCATTCTTGGAAAGCCAGAAAACTGACATGTGTAGTTTTGAACCACAGTGGGGACCCATCTCGGCTTAGGATAAGGCCAGTGGTGGGTGTGCTATGGAGGCGCCGAGATTAGAACTTTTATTTCCACTGCTGTGTCCCTTGATGGTGTCACCCTAATTAGGCTAACTCACGGGCAGCGTTTCGCATGCCATCAGCCACTATTTCCAGCAATTGCTCTTTGCCAGCAGTACGCTTATCAACACTCCAGAAATGCCAGTACCACTCAGATAGATACCCCTGCTTTTAAAAGCAGGAGATAGATGAGCATTACAAACGGAAGAAGCCAATTTATTTGTTATTTATTTTTTCCATTGAATGCACTGGGGTGACAGCATAAATAATAAAAGGCTAATATGCAAATTGACCAAGTGGCAGAATAACTGGTCTCTATGATGTGCACTGACCACCAGGGGGCAGACGCTCAATGCAGGAGCTGCCCCCTGGTGGTCAGTGCGCTCCCACAGGGGGTGGGGGAACCACTCAGCCAGAAGGCGGGCTCACGGCTGGCGAGTGCAGTGGTGGTGATGGGAGCTTCCCCCACCTCTGTAGCAGTGCTAAGGACCCCTCAGGGGATGTCCTAAGCCAGCAGTCAGACATCCCCTGGGGGGTCCCAGACTGCAAGAGGGCCCAGGCTGGGCTGAGGAACCTTCCTTCTCCCAAGTGCATGAATGTCGGGCACTGGGCCTCTAGTTTCTTAATAAAATTATTTAGCTTTCAGGTGTACAAATCTGAAATACATCATCTGAATATTTTATAGTGTGTTCACCTGTTCACCATCCCAAGTCTAGTTTCCTCCCATCACCATTCATCCCCCCCTACCCTCTTCTACCTCCCCTGCCCCCTTTCCCTCTGGTAATGACCATGTGGTTGTCTGTGTCTATGAGGTGTTCTTTTTTAGTGAGTATGTTTTTTGTAATCCCTTTTACCTTTATTTTTTTTAAATATATCTTTATGGATTTCAGAGAGGAAGAGAGAGAGAAACATCAATGATGAGAATCATTGACCGGCTGCCTGCTGCACGCCCCACACAGGGGATTGAACCCTCAAACTGGGCATGTGCTCTTGACCGGAATCAAACTGGGGACCCTTCAGCCTGCAGACAAACGCTCTATCCACTGAGCCACACCGGCTAGGGCCATCTCTTTTATTTCGAACCAAAGCTGTTTAACTTTGAGATATAACACATGTCTTACGATATAGCTGAAATGATCAGAAAACCAAACTCTGAAAATCTGACTCCTTGGCCATCACTGAAATCTTCCCCTTGGCACACCTTGTAGGTTCTCCCCTCTACATAAGGAAAACACAAGTGCTGTCTTCTCTAACTCTCTGATCCAAATTTAAAGAACTTAGTTTTGTGGCAGCCCCCCCTTCTCTCTCTCTCTCTCTCTCTCTCTCTCTCTCTCTCTCTCTCTCTCTCTCTCGCTCTCTCTGAGATTATCTTAATCAAGCCTAGAAGTACACAAACCAGTTTATCTGGTGTTTCAGCTCTCTCCAGTCTCCACAGGCTGGTGCAGCTAACATGTGGTCTTTAGATAACAATTCCTTCTCCAGGAAATTCCACCTTTTATCAGCATCCCCGATGGAAATTGCCTTTAAATCATGTTCAAGGCCCTTGAAAGGAAAAGTGTCAAATAAATATTTGCCAAATAAAAGTGAGTTATAATATCAACTAGAAATTATTTGGAGGGAAGCTATGAATTTAATCATCCGCGTGAATATTGTTTTGTGTCGTGTGTGAGAAAATGTGATTTCTCATTACTACGTAATTAGTAACTTTCCAATTTCATTCATGAGACATTGCTATAGATTTAGATTAAAAAAAACCAAAACACCCATATTTAAAACAGACACAATCAAGTGTTCTGCTAATATCAGGCATAGCTTGCTTCCATTCCCTTATATTGTTTTAGTTAACACTCAATACAGTGTTGGGACTTAGGGGATGTTGAAGTACATTTTTCTTTTTTATATATTTTTTATTAATTCCAGAGAGGAAGGGAGAGGGAGAGGGAGAGATAGAAGCATCAATGATGAGAGAGAATCATCGATCGGCTGCCTCCTGCACGCCCCACACTGGGGATGGATGGAGCCCACAACCCGGGCCTGTGCCCTGACCAGGAATCGAACCCTGACCTCCTGGTTCCTAGGTCAAGGCTCAACTACCGAGCCACGCCGGCCGGGCGATTTTTCTGCTTATTCTTTGGATGAGAGGTAAGAGGTAGTTATACGGTAACAGGAGGCTGAGATTGCTAGCACACTTCAAATGCAAGAATACACAGAGGAAAAAATATAAGCATGCCCCCCCGCTCCCCCCCCCCCCCCACACACAGACAGACAGAATTCTGTAGAAATGAGCCGCTCATGGTTTCCTATTAGATTGAATGAATCCCCAAACCTAACTGTTGTAACTGTTTGCTTTCAAGGTTTAACGAGGCCAGTGATGTCAGCGATGGGGAAAAGGCATCTTTTCGGAGCTGCTGGGGGGCCGTGGCCACGCCCTGTCCTTCAAGGTGAGGGAAGATGGGCCAGGGACCGGTTTCCAACCCCTCTGAGTGGATGCGGTGCGATCCGGCATCGCCTGCTTAAGGCCCTGTGTGTTGCCTGTTCCTTTATTTTTCAGCCGCGCTCGGCAACGCGAAATAGACAAGGTTCCCGGTCCCTGCCCGCCGTGGACGGCAGCCGGCGCGGCGATCCGTCGCTTCTTTTGTTTGCCGGCTCCTTCCATATCTGCATGCTCATTTTCTGATAGCTGACGGGGGGAGGGGGGCGGGGGGGGGGGAGACAAGGTCATTGGACGTACAAGTACTTATTTAAAAATAGACATGAGAGTGAGATGGAGGTTAGTCGGGTCCATCAGAGCTGTCAATCAATTAATGAAAATTATTGAGCAAGGACACGGCGGGGGGAAGCGAACAGAAGGAGGGAGAATGACCATGGAGACACGGCAGAGGGAGACGCCAGGACTGACTGGCCGCGGTCACGTGGGCGCGACAAACAGACAAGCCCACCTCCCCGGAGAGGGCCGGGGAGACACGCACCCGGACTCTGAGCCTCCTCCGCTCAAGGGCTGACAGCTCGTTGCTTTTGCCCAAAGGTATGCCCGGAACAATGCCTCTCCCTGCACGTGGGGGGCAGGCAGGATGCCTGATGCATATGCTATTAACGCGCCGGAGACCCCCGTGGCCAAGATCGCCCGTCAGTTACAGACAATGTCATCCAGACCCAAATGCGGGGTAAACAGAAGCCAAGGGAGT
Source organism: Myotis nattereri (assembly GCF_964212035.1). Taxonomy (NCBI): domain Eukaryota; kingdom Metazoa; phylum Chordata; class Mammalia; order Chiroptera; family Vespertilionidae; genus Myotis; species Myotis nattereri. The sequence goes on along the minus strand of NC_138097.1, from coordinate 12,158,282 downwards.
ACCAATAGCATCCTTACTCAAGGAGAGAAAAGATTAGATTTCCACCGAATAACTGAGGAATCGGAGAAAAGGCCTTTTTATTTTTATTTTTTTAAATCCTCACGCAAGGATATTTTCCCCATTGATTTTTAGAGAGAGAGGGGAAGAGAGAGGGAAAGACAGAAACACATCGATGGGTTGCCTCCTGCACGAGCCCGACCAGAGCCTGGGCTGGGAGGAGCCTGCAACCGAGGTACGTGCCCTTGACCGGAATCGAACCCGGGACCGGAGCAGGCCGACGCTCTATCCACTGAGCCACACCGGCCAGGGCTAGGAAGGGCTTTTGAAAGCTCTCTGACTAGCCTCCCACTGTGTTTCCCCCCCTGAATGTTGGCACTGGACAAGCCCACACCATTGATCACAACAGAGAAAGAATTCATAACTTCATCCTTGGCGGAGTGGAAAATAAACGAGTAGAAACTATATATATGAGGGGAAAGAGAGAGAGAGAGAGAGAGAGAGAGAGAGAGAGAGAGAGAGAGAGAGAGAGAGAGAGACTGAGGGCCCAGGGCAGACACATTGCCAATCGGCTTGTGCGAGGGAAAGATAGCGAGGGAGACAAACGAAAAGGCGGCAAAGTCACCAACAGGATACTGACACGAAATTGCTGCAAAGCGTTCAAAATCTTCCAGCTGCCACGCTTTTAATTTGCTGCCGTTCTAATTAAAATGCAAATTAAATTTATAATTAGCATCCGCGCTTTGTAAAGAAACCTTCTCGTGTGCCGCAAACATATGGGATGATGCCGGGATGCAAAGTTTGTAAAACAGGAGTCACGGTACAGAATCGGGGGGTACAGAATGGGGGGGGTGTGGCTTTGCTCTCTCCCCGGGAGATGAGTTGCGTGTCTGCGCAGAGGTGGGCTGGCGGAGGGGCCCACGGCGGCGTTTTCTTCTTAGAAGTGGGTGACTGGCCCATCGCAACAAAAGAATTGCTGAATATGGGAGATCTGCGGCCAGGGCGTGACTCGTGTGGAGTCAGGTGTCAAGGGGGCGACCCTGGATGTCATCGGGATTGTCTAGCAGACGCCACAAGGCAAGAGGGGTCAGGCCTCCTCATCAGAAAGTCTATGGCCAAAATTAACCGCTGCTTGCTTCCAGATAATTAATTTAAAAATTGATGGGGAACAAAATACCCAAATTACCTCATGATTCGAGCATGGATCATGTTTTCAGAGTAAACTCTCACCCAGACTCGGGGTGGGTGGAGATCTGGGAGATACATTAACCCAGTGCAGGGGGCGGGGGGGGGGGCAGGGAGATGAGCAGGGGGGTGGGGGGGGGGCGTTTCCTTGGCTGGGGACTTCGCTGAATGTGCAGGTTTAGCTCTGCACTCCTTTAAGCATCAGTATGTCAATCTTGAGATTTCTCTTCTTTTTCTTCAGAAATACGGTGGTGTTCACTGCAGCTCATGGGGCAGAAATAACGAGCCTGCAGATGCAAAAGGGGAAAAAAAAATCTACGGCAAAGTCGCCCTTCGATTCCCACTGTTTTGGTTCCGGGCATCTTCAGGAATTAAAAAAAAATAACCCCAAAACCTGTGATCCTCATGGTCATCGCGCGTCCCTTCCCAGCGAAGGCCTCCCCCTTCCCCGAAGTGCCGTTAATATGCCAGAAAGTCTCCTTTATCTCCTCGCCAGGCTCTCCATCAGATATTTGAAAATTTGAATGTAACAGGAATGAATATTTCATAGATGTGTGTTAAGCTGTTATTAAACTATAATGTAAAGCAGTTTTGCAGGCATGCTTTTATATGTCGCAAAGTCAATTAAAATGATAAGCCTGTCCTATCACTCGCGTGGTCCCGTGCGAGCTGCATTTCACATGCACGGCAGGTCCGGGGCCACCTAGCGCTTGGGTGGGAGGCAGGGCCATTACACATTCACAGGCCGGCGCACTTCAGTTTCATTAGCAACACTCTGGCTCGTTTTCGGCAGAGATTAAACGGAGGGCTATGAGGGTCAAGCTCACCTGACTTGATTTTTACTTAGTGTCACAAAAATGGCATTTAAAAATATATATATATATATTTCTTATTGATTTCAGAGAGGAAGGGAGAGGGAGAGAGAGAGAGATTGAAACATCAACGATGAGAGGGAATCATTGATCGGCTCCTGCCCGCCTCGTCCTGGGGATTGAACCTGCAACCCGGGCATGTGTCCTTGACCGGAATCGAACCCGGGGCCCTTCAGTCCACAGGCCGACGCTCTGTCCACTGAGCCAAACCGGCCAGGGAGGCATTTGGCATTCTTAAAGGTAGGTGCTTAGCAAATTACACAATAGGTTTATTTTGAGGAACAATGAAGGTGTCCAAATAAAATCTCTGGTGAGCATGCCACCCTCGACTTGAATAAAAGTGATTTGGCATCTGCCTGAGAAAAATGTCACAGGAAACTGAAGACAAGGAAATTAAAACGAATGTGGACCAGCCCTAGGCAGTTTGGCTCAGTGGATAGAGCGTCGGCCTGGGGACTGACCGGTCCCGGGTTCGATTCCGGTCAAGGACACATGTCGGGGTTGTGGGCTCGATCCCCAGTAGGGGGCGTGCAGGAGGCAGCTGATCCATGATTCTCTCTCATCGTTGATGTTTCTATCTCTCTCTCCCCGCCTCCCTTCCTCTCTGAAATCAATAAAAACATATTTTTTTTTAAAAAACAAATGAGGCCCATAATAATATTGTAGTTAAAAACCCACAGATTCCTAACAGCAGGCTTTAAAATAAAAACAAGCTTTGTGCAGGGGGGTAGGGGTGGGGGTCTTTTGGGCACTTTGCTTGCATCTTTAGTTAGAAATCTTTCGAAGTCTAGTTGGTTGGCGAGCTTGGAATGCCTTCCACAGAGTTCAGCGCTTTCCCAAACTTCCTTTTGCCCATCAATTCTTCCCGGGCAATGGCCATTGTCAAAAACGGGATGCGAAAAGATGACGCGGCTGACAGGTTTGACATAACTCAATTAATCAAGACCTCGCCAAAGAAAGAAGAATAATTCTGCCCATACGGCGGTGAAAGGGGGCCTCGGAGACCCCCAGAAAGCGAGTCCCTTCCTCGGTCCTGTGGTACCAGGAATGCAGGCCTCCTAGGTCCGCCTTCTGTGCGGGGACAAAGGGCCGAAAGCCCGGGCATGAAAGCAGGCCGTTGCTCAGTGTCTAATTGTTGCCCTCCGCTCATTCAGAAAATGAAGTCACCTTTGTCGCCGTTTCATGAACCGCTGGGTAATCAAAATTATTATGCCGCCACCTGTTGTCTGTTAATTATTCAGAGAAGATACTCATAAATCATAAACACCGGACAATAAATCAAACTGTCAGCTGCCGGGTCAGAGGTCGCCCGCGAGGAGTGACAGGTCAGCCGCAGGGTGCGAGAGAGCAGGGGCCTGGGGCATCACTCATTGTCAAGCCTGTGGGGAACAAAAGGGGAGCTGGAATTCCAGTGGGGAGTGGCCAAGGGCGCAAAGGGGAACCGAACCCACGGCCAGACAGTCCCGCCTGGCCCGGCCCTGCCTGGCTGAGAAATGCTGCAAACCTGCAACCTTGTTGCAAACAGGGCTGCTTTGGGGGAAACGGGTGATGAGCTACAGGATCAGAGCGTGATCTCCCGTTTCCTCCTCAGTGCACAATGCACGGGAAAAAATCGCTTCCTGGTGCATTTTGTTTGTTTATTTGTCAATCCTCACCCGAGGATGTATATCCAATGATTTTTAGGGAGAGAGAGGGAAAGACAGAACTATTGATGTGAGAGAAACATCGATCGGTTGCCTCCTGCATGTGCCCTGACCAGGGCCCGGGGCTGGGGAGGAGCCTGCAATCGAGGTACGTGCCCTTGACTGGAATCGAACCCGGGACCCTTTGGTCCACAGGCCGACGCTCTAGCCACTGAGCCACACCGGCCAGGGCCTCCTGGTGCATCATCATGGAGACGATCACGTGTCGCGCCGCAGGGGACCAGGCGCTGCGTCGAATGCCTTCCTTCCTAAATTAACTGGGTTTGGAGCACATGCTTCCTCGGGGTGTGACAAGGACTTGAACTGCACTGAACACGTTCAACTCATTTAGGCTCGGTCCCCTGTGTTTCAAGGAACGCCCTGACGTCAGACCAGCGTGGGTGGATGGAGAGCCTCGATCTGAAACCTGCTGAGGGGTGCACGGTGTCTGACATGGTGGACGCCACTGTAGGGTGAGGCATCATCCAGGCACAGTGATCAGGCAGCTGCAAGCAGAGGTCATGGTTCGCTTGGGGGGTGCACTGCCTGCCGTGTGAATCCAATTCTGCAAAATGGATGCTCTGACTTCCTTAAAGCTGTCTGTCCGGCCCTGGCCGGAGTGGCTCACTGGATAGAGCTTCGGCCAGATTAGGCAACCAATCGATGTGTTTCTCTCGGATCAATGTTTCTCTCTGTCTCTCCCTGTCTCCTCCACGCTCCCTAAAAATCAATGGAAAAATATCCTTGGATGAAGATTAACAAAACAAACAAACAAACAAACAAACAAACCAACAAATAAATAAAGCCTTAGCTAGTTTTGCTCGGTGAACAGAGCATCAGCCTGGGGACTGAAGGGTCCCGGGTTCGATTCCGGTCAAGGGCACATGCCAGGGTTGCAGGCTTGATCCCCAGTAGGGGGTGTGCAGGATGCAGCGGATCAATGATTCTCTCTCATCATTGATGTTTCTATTTCTCTCTCCTTTCTCCCTTCCTCTCTGAAATCAATAAAAATATATTTTAAAGAATTAAGTAAAGTAAATAACGTCGCTCTCAAATGTTAATTTTCCCCTGTGTTCATTTGTTATTTTCTGCTCAGATAAGCACAGCTTCCCTCGGGAGGACCAGGAGGACATGGCCTTCCTCACTCTGAGGAGGAAAGAGGGGCAGGATCCAGGGAGAACAGGAGAGCCAGATACGGGAGCCCTAGGAAATGGTCCTTGCACACAGGAACCGCCAGGCCTGGCACAACTACAGGAACGCGTCCCGAGACATGCATCGGTGGGCGACTTTGTCATTGTGTGAGCATCACAGAGTACACGAACCTGGATGGTACAGACCACGACACACCAAGGCTAGATGGTGCAGCCTATTGTTCCTACACTACAAACACAGATGGCATGTTACTGACCTGAACACTGCGGCAACACTGCAATGGCTCCATGTCACTAGGCCACAGGAATTGTTCAGCTCCATTATATTTGTATAATCATAATCATGCGGTCTGCCATTGACCAAAACATCGTTGTGCATGATTGTATGATCATGTCCATTCTGCAGATGGGAAACCTGAGGCTCAGAGACATCCATTTCCCCCAGAGTCTAGGTTAGAAAGTGCCAAGGTCCCAAATGAAATCCAGGTCAATCTCATACTCTACAACAGGGCACACCTCTCCTAATTTATTTATTTTATCATATCAAATATATATATATTTTTTAAACATGTTTTTATTGATTTTTAGATAGAAAGGGAAAGGGAGAGGGAGAGAAAGAAACATCAATGATGAGAGAGAGAATCATGGCTCGGCTGCCTCCTGCACGCCCCCTATTGGGACTGAGCCACAACCCGGGCAATTACCCTGACCAGGAATCTGTGACCTCCTGGCTCAGAGGTCAACGCTAACCACTGAGCAACTGGCCGGGCTCATTTCAAATATTTTAGCATCAGATGATTGTCCTTTGAAAAATCACTTGGAGCCTTCAAAGCCAAATGTGTTTCTGTAAGATCATAACGGCTTCCCCCATTTTTAAAAATACAGGAAACAGTTCTGCTTAAAAGACATTTTCAGCGACTAATACAGTGGTTCTCAACCTTCCTCATGCCGTGACCCTTTCATACAGCTCCTCACGTTGTGGTGACCCCCAACCATAAAATTATTTTCGTTGCTACTTCATCACTGTCATTTTGCTCCTGTTAGGAATCGTCATGTAAATATCTGATAGGCAGGATGTATTCTCATGGTTACAAAGTGAACATAACTAAAGCATAGTGATGAATCACAAAAACAAAATGTAATTATAGATGTGTTTTCCGGTGGTCTTAGGCAACCCCTGTGAAAGGGTCGTTCGACCCCCAAAGGGGCCGCGACCCACAGGTTGAGAACCGCTGGGCTAATACGTTAGAAGCGTGTATCTGAGAAAAGGGGTTCCCTGTGCGCGTGTGCACGCGTCATCTTTCTGGCACCATAAGGAATGGGGTTACCCTGCAAGCAGCACTGGTCCGCCCTGCACCTTAGCGCTTCCAGCAAAGGGCGTTGGGAGAACGAAGCCTCGAACAAAAAGCAGGATGTAGCTGGTGAGGCTCACTGTTGCGAGCCACCCGGCCAAGAAGAAGTCGGAGAAAGGGACCCGGGGGCCTGCGAGTCACGGGAGAAGCGGGGGACAGAAGAAGGTGGAGGAGGGGGGATTACCAGCTGATGTCAGACGCCGCTGGCAAACCAAGAGGTAGGCCTCCCCTCCCTCCCCTGACTGTCATATCAGGAAGAATCCAAACCTGGGACACTAATTACAGGGGCTTGTTTTGACAGCTCAGATCTGCCCTCTGTGTCTGTTGCCTGTTTGTTTGAAGAAACAGTGGTTGCTGCCGGAAAGTTTTCTCTGTCCAATTGCGTTACTTTGCGGCTGCGTGGCAAAGAGCTGGGATAGGGCTCTACCCTTCTGAAACGCAGGTTTTCAGAAAAGAACTCCAAATCCCAGCAGCGTAAAGGCACTGCAACAGCCCAAAGCTGCTGCCCTAATTCTTATATTTGCTTTCTTTTTAAAAAATTATTATTTCATTGGTATTTTTTAAAATATACATATTTTTTGATTTCAGGGAGGAAGGGAGAGGGAGAGAGAGATAGAAACATCAATGATGAGAGAGAATCACTGATTGGCTGCCTCCTGCACGCCCCACACTGGGGATTAAGCCTGTAACCCGGCATGTGTCCTGACCGGATTCGAACCCGGGACCCTTCAGTCTGCAGGCTAACGCTCCATCCACTGAGCCAAACCAGCCAGGGCTATTTCATTGGTTTTGAAAAGCACCTCAAGCTCCTTTTAATAATTTAAAGTCATATTTCCAAGTACCAAAAAATAAAAAAATAAAAACAAGAAAGAAAATCAATTCAAAGCCCATCTTAGAAATTTCCGTAATTGCCCTGGCCGGTGTGGCTCGGTGGATAGAGCATCGGCCTGTGGACCAATGGGTCCCAGGTTCGATTCTGGTCAAGGGCATGTACCTCGGTGGTAGGCTCCTCCCCGGCCCGGGGCCCTGGTTGGGACGCATGCAGGAGGCAGCCAATGTTTCTCTCACATGGATGTTTCTCTGTCTCTCCCTCTCTCTTCCACTCTCTCTGCAAATCCATGGAAAAACATGCTCGGGTGAGGATTAAAAAAAAAAAGTGAATTGGCCTGGGGGATGCAACCATTAGGAAAACTGATGGGTGCCAGGTAGGCACTGGTAGAAGTTGGAAGGCATAGTTTTAAAGCCCCCACTTCTAATACGTCAGCCTGGTCTTCAGATGTTTAAGGAAAAGGTAAGACTTTTTCCACCTGAGCTCTGATGGCCTGACTTATATTTCCTTTGCTTGAGGAGTGTTTGTAAACCACCTCAAACCCTTAGTAGCAGAGGTGAGATATAAACGGACATGCATTCTGAGGTCTTTATTAGATTATAATTTTAGTTTTAAGGACCAAGTCTCTCGAGGCCTGGGTAGTGGCTGCGTGTCTGAGTGTTACCTAGGTGACTAGACACATCACCACCACTTCCGGTGGCCAGTCATTTTAAACACCCACCGACGACATCATGGTCCTTCTGGTGATGCTCTCTAAGGCAGCGGTCGCCAACCGCTGGTCCGTGGACCACTGGTGGCCAGTGAGGTCCGAAAGGTTGGCGACCGCTGCTCTAAAGGATGAAATGGGGGCTCGACGTGGGGAAATCTGTTAGGAAAAATGTCATCTGATCTCGGTGGTGGGGCAACGAGGTAGAACGTTGTGCGTGTTTGTAAAATAAGCTGCGTTTTGATGCATTTGGCTGGAGCGATTATATTAATCAACTGCACGGCCAGGGCGAAGATTATTCATGATGCATTAAAAGTGATTGGCCCTTAATTGCTTCTCTGTAAAACAAGGGGCTTGAGTTTCAGGGGAAGGTTGGCGAAAATGTAGCTTGCCGGCACGCAAATTCAACTTTCAGAAAGGGCCCTTTGGAAACAAGTGAAATCTCCTGATGAGACATAATTACACATAATATTTCCCTCAGAAAGCAGGATTCATGTTTTATCTAAACCAGTCCTTTTTTTCGTTTCTTTATGCTTATAAAGCATTTCCATCAGAGGAATGCAAATCGAAACCACAATGAGGTACCACCTCCCACCTGTCAGAATGGCTTTCATCAATAAACCGACAAACGACAAGTGCTGGCGAGGATGTGGAGAATGGGGAACCCTCCTGCACTGCTGGTGGAAATGCAGGCTGGTGCAGCCGCTGTGGAGAACAGTGTGGTGGGTCCTCAAAAAACTGAAAGTGGAACTGCCTTATGACTCAGCAATTCCACTTCTGGGATTATATCCGAAGAAACCCGAAACATCAATCCAAAAGAATATATGCACCCCTATGTTCATTCCAGTGTTATTTATAACTAGAGGCCCAGTGCATGAATTTGTGCACAGGTGGGGTCCCTCGGCTTGGATGGTGATTAGGGCTGATCTGGGCTGTCTCGCCCAGTTCCGGCTGGGGTGGGGTGTGGGGGACTGTGGGAGGTTGGCCAGCCACGGGAGGTTGGCAGTGGGAGCACACTGACCACCAGGGGGCAGCCCCTGCATTGTCTGCCTGGCCCCTGGTGGTCAGTGTGCATCCTAGAGACCGGTCGACCAGTCATAACGGTTGCTTAGGCATATATATACATATATACATATATATGTGTATATATATCCAGCCAGCCAAGATTTGGAAGCAGGCCAAATTCCCTTCAGTAGATGAGTGGGTAAAACATCCAAGGTACATTGACACAATGGAATACTACTAAGCCATAAAAAAGAAAAAAACTTTACCCTTTGTGACAGCATGGATGGACCTGGAGAACATTATGCTAGGTGAGAAAGACAAGTACCATATATGATTTCGCTTATATATGGAGTCTAATGAACAAACTGAATCGACAAGCAAAATAGAGACAGACTCATAGATAGAGGCTGGCTGCCAGAGGAGGGGTTAGGAGGTGGAGGGGGTGAGCAAAAAGGGGAAAAAATAGAAAGAACTTATGAACATGGATAAGTGTGGTGATTGCATGGGGGAGGGGTGTGGGTGGAGATGAAAGAGGGTATGGGGATAAAGGATGATGGAAAAAATAAGTAAAATAAAGAAAAAACATTCATTACTTTATATTATTTATAAATGTATTTAGTAAAAATATATTGAAGTAGACTTTGATTGCCTATCACATCTAAGACCTAGGCATCATGAGAAATGTAAAAATGAGTCACAAGTTAAATGATTGGTTTCCAAGATTTCATCTCTTTTTTTATTTTTAAATATATTTTATTGACTTTTTACAGAGAGGAAGGGAGAGGGATAGAGAGTCAAAAACATCGATGAGAGAGAAACATTGATCAGCTGCCTCCTGCACACTCCCCACTGGGGATGTGCCTGCAACCAAGGTACATGCCCTTGACCGGAATCGAACCCGGGACCCTTCAGTCTGCAGGCCGATGCTCTATCCACTGAGCCAAACAGGTTAGGGCCAAGATTTCATCTCTTAAAACACCCTCAGCTAACTTTCTTTCAAGACGTTACTATCTCCATTGTGTTTTCAATTTAAATTTTATTCTAATGCCTTTACAGACCCTTCCCTCTTCCTACACACACAGAGGCGTGAGCACTTTTCCATAAAACATTATTCTTTTATAAAAATGTTTTCCTGGCCCGGCCGGCGTGGCTCATTGGTTGAGCATTGACCTATGAACCAGGAGGTCATGGTTCGATTCCCGGTCAGGGCACACGCCCAGGTTGTGGGCTCGATCCCCAGTGCGGGGCCTGCAGGAAGCAGCCGATCAATGCTCTTTCTTCATTGATGTTTCCATGTCTCTCTCCCGCTCCCTTCCTCTGTGAAATAAATAAAAAAAATATATAAAAATAAAAATGTTTTCCCATTTGGCTACTCGTGCACCACGGGCAGCAGTGAATTCCTGGGTGAAAGTGGATGTGGAATCTCCAAGTTCATTGGCCCCATGGAATGATGGGACTTGTGTTACCTCTTCCCATCAGTGGATTTATCCCAGGGGGAAAGTGGGAATCTCCAGTGAGGGCTGGGCAGAGTGTAAAATACTGAGCGCGTCGCCTGTGAAATTTAGGCAACAGGTAAAGGCTAGACTCACAGTGGTTCTCAACCTTCTGGCCCTTTAAATACAGTTCCTCAGGTTGTGGTGACCCCCAACCATAAAACTATTTTCGTGGCTACCTCCTAGCTGTCATGTTGCTACTGTGATGAATCGTCATGTAAATATCTGATAGGCAGGATGGTCTCAGGCGACCCCTGTGAAAGGGTCGTTCGACCGCCAAAGGGGTCGCGACCCACAGGTTGAGAACCGCTGGGCTAGGGGAATGATTTCCAGCAGTCTTCCAAACCTCCCCGGGATTGTGTTTTGTTTTCCTCTGTTCTGAAGGTTTGACTTTCCTTGGCAAGAGGCAGGTGTGTACCGGATCGAAAGCTAGTGGGAGCCCTGGCTGGTGTGGCTCAGTGGATAGAGCGTCGGCCTGCAGACGGAAGGGTCCCGGGTTTGATTCTGGTCAAGGGCATGTGCCTGGGTTGCAGGCTCGATCCCCAGGAGGGGGCATGCAGGAGGCAGCCGATCAATGATTCTCTCATCACAGATGTTTCTCTCTCCCTCTCCCTTCCTCTCTGAAATCAATAAATCTATATATATATATATATATATATATATATATATATGTGTGTGTGTGTGTGTGTATGTGTATATATATATATATGTGTGTGTGTATGTATATATATATATATATATATATATGTATATATATATATATATATAAAAGCTCGTAGGAGCAGTAGCGTAATCTATACATCTCCACCAACATTGCAACCTCAGGCCATGATCCTTCCGGCCACACGGAACAGCTCGCATCTCTGTGCTCTGGTCCTTAATGCATCTCTGAGGGAGTCGCCTCCATGAGCGCATGTGCGAGGTCTGCTCGCTAAGTGTCTTCTCACACCCCGAGGACTTTTCTAGGCAATTTGCATCCCGTAATGAGAGAAATCAGCTGGAGAGGGCTTATTGTTTAGTGGAATGGAGAGGAGTGTGAAAAGGCCCGGCCCTACAGATGGCTCCCGAGCGTGTACGTGCGCAAGGAAGGGCCGTTTCATCTGAACCAATACAGCCACCCAAAGGGCTATTTTTAGAGGGGAATTCACAGTTTGCTCGGATGGCAATAATTAGGAGGGTTTCTTTAAAGAGGGATGGAGGAGTTATTTGAACTCCTGGCTGGAGAGTGACTACATGAGACGGCATGGAAATCTCTCCCCGCACCATCTCTTTGAAACGGTGAACTGTGATACGCCTCTAAGGCCACCAGCCTGATGTTTAAATAACTCAGAAGACAAATCAAGGTGCTCCGAGCCGTCGCTGCTGTGCGTGAGCGTCTCCTTTGCGGCAGCAATCTACAGATGAAAGCCGAGCTGAGAAGGCCGGGAATGAAGACAAAAGCCCTTTAAAGAGAATCTTTGAAAGGAAACTGTGTGTTCTTAAAAATGCGTATCAATCAACAAGAAAATCTTGGCAAAGCTTCAAGATCATGACAATTCACAAACTTAGCCTGAGTCTTGTACGGTTCCTTCTTCAAGTTGAATATTTACTTCTAAGTGTGACAGATAAGGTACATGCCTTTAACCTGAATTGGATTCGGGTCGCTTCGGTCCGCAGGCCGACGCTCTATCCACTGAGCCAAACCGGCCGGGGCAAGTCCTTTATTTTTTTTAAATTTTGTTTCTTGGGTGTAGTGCTCCTTCCCTGATGTCAGTCTCTTCCCACTGTGTGTCTCCTCCCTTTACACTTTCCCTGTGTGCCAATTCCCAGACTTCACTGAGCCCTCGTGCTGTGACTCGGTTGGTTGGGCATCACCCCATGTCCCATTAGAGCAGCGGTTCTCAACCTGTGGGTCGCGACCCCTTTGGCGGTCGAACGACCCTTTCACAGGGGTCGCCTAAGACCATCCTGCATATCAGATATTTACATGACGATTCATAACAGTAGCAACATTATAGTTATGAAGTAGCCACGAAAATATTTTTTAATATATTTTATTGATTTTTTACAGAGAGGAAGGAAGAGGGATAGAGAGTTAGAAACATCAATGAGAAAAAACATTGATCAGCTGCCTCCTGCACACCCCCTACTGGGGATGTGCCCACAACCAAGGTACATGCCTTTGACCGAAATCGAACCTGGGGCCCTCCAGTCCACAGGCTGATGCTCTATCCACTGAGCCAAACCGGTTAGGGCAACGAAAATAATTTTATGGTTGGGTCACAACATGAGGAACTGTATTAAAGGGCCAGAAGTTTGAGAACCACTGCATTAGAGGCATCAGTTAAACAACATACACTTTGGTGTTTTGCCAATTTAGTCATAAATATTACATTCAAAATATATCACTATGAAGGTGGTAATAATTTTATGGCATTATATGTGTCTGTTTTTTTAATCTTTTAAATTCTCACACAAGGATATTTTTCCATTGATTTTTAGAGAGAGTGGAAGGGAAGGGGAGAGACAAGACAGAGAAACATCGATGTGAGAGAGACACATTGATTGGTTGCCTCCCGCATGAGCCCAGACCAGGGCCTGGGCCAGGGAGGAGCTTGCAACCGAGGTACGTACCCTTGACTGGAATCGAACCCAGGACCCTTTGGTCCACAGGCCGACGCTCTATCCACTGAGCCAAACCGGCTAGGGCTGGCATATGTTTTTAAACACGTTCTTAGGTTTTCTAATCATAGACATGGATTCATTGTTCTCTGGTAAGCATTCGGATTAGTTCTTTCTTCAATGCATTTTAGTCCTAACATTTCCCTGACCGTGTGCACATCCTATTTGCATTTACAGTGCATAGAACTGTAATAGAGTTCAGTGAAATAAAGACTTCTATTTTTCTTACTTTCAAGTATTCTTAGTTGAAAGCATGCATGGTTTTCTAAACTATTTTTTGTCCCTGCCTTACCTCGTTTTCTGTCTTGACCAAATAGAGTACATTACTCGGCCAGTCATGGAAATTGCATGACCTTTTCCTTTGGAAACTCTGAGAAAATACACACACGTATATTTTGGGCCAGTTATTAAGCCTGACACTACAAAAGCCATATTATTTCTAAACAAATTCCTTAGCCCGCTGCCATCGGTGTGTCAGTCCAAGGCACACCTACCTGTGAGAGTTTCTATTTTCTATGCTTCAAATTACCCTGAAATTACAGTGTACACAATGGATTATCAGATGGAAACACTGAAACAGAGATGAAATATCTTTCATAGTTTCCCAAACCCGATGAACCAAGAGTCTGTTCTCTGCTCTTAAATCTGTCATTTCTCTCAGATTAAACAGCTAAATTGAGACATCTGTGAAGAAAACTATGTGACTTATTTCCAGTAAAGGTGATTCCTGTTCTGACAACTTCGGCCAAAGAGCAGACACCATCTCAGGCGCTCTTTGGCTAAACAACCCCTCCCCTCTATATACTTTTATTGCTTTCAGAGAGGAAGGGAGAGGGAGAGAAAGACAGTAACATCAACGCTGAGAGAGAATCATTGATTGGCTGCCTCCTGCACGGCCCCAACTGGGGATCGAACCCTCAACCTGGAATCAAACCTGGGCCCCTTCAGTCTGCAGGCCGATGCTCTATCCACTGGGCCACACCAGCTGGTCCTGAACAATTCTAACTGGTCCCTTCTGTCCAGAACCACTCTTTCCCTCTGAGCTTTGGGGGTCATCGGGGAACTTTAAGGGCCCATTTGTTTTTAGTTGCTGTTGTGTTTTAATGAAACAGACAGTATTCTTTTCTACTAGAAAATTTCTATTGCTCTGTTATGACAGCTGCCTACTGGGTGACTTTCAGGCTCCATCCTTGGTGTACAACAGAGGAAATATTTAAGCATTAACACCCAAGAACTGAGAGACTGCCTGGCCGGTGTGGCTCAGTGGTTGAGCCTCGACCTATGAACCAGGAGGTCACGGTTCGATTTCAGTCAGGGCACATGCCCGGGTTGCGGGCTCCATCCCCAGGGTGGGGCGTGCAGGAGGCAGCCAATCCATGATTCCCTCTCCCTTCTCTCTCTAAAAATGACAACTTAGTCATGCATACCTACTAGGGTGAATTATTTCCCATTTTTACTAATTTTCTCTTATTCTGTCCACATTAAAACAAATTTGTATTACCTATCATCAGATTTTGGGATGAATACGGGCACGGTAGGTACCTTTGGCATATACCTCCCAATCCTCAATTTAGCTCTGTGAGGTGGGCACGGTTACTTACATATCACAGCATTTAAGGAAATAACGCAGAACATTCCTCAAAGTTTCGTGTACATAGATCCTCAGTTCAATATTGGAAACAATTCAAAGCTCCGATCATAGGAGGGTTTTTAATAAACTACGTTACAAGGGACCTTATGCGGCGATTAAAAGGATGTTCGCCGAGAGCTGCCACCAACGCGAGGCAATACATACTGTTATTTCATGAATAAAGAAACAAAACAAAATATATGTCAACACAATCATCCCCGTCAGGCCAATACACGCACAGAAAACAAACAGATGGCACTTCATTGTTATTTGGGGTGATGTCTAGGTTAGTGGTCCCCAACCTTTCTTTGGCCACGCCCCACCTTAGCATCTCTAACATCCTGATACACCCCAGGACCTGTAACTCTTATTATTCAAAAAGTGAGCTCCTATTCACGTGGAGGAAGCCTCAGAGGCCATGAACTTGGTCTAAACAAGCTTCCAAAGTACATGGCATCCATGAGAAAGATAAAAGAACGGAAGGACAGTGGAAGGACTGAGGAAGAAATCGCCAAGAAATTGTTTAAAATAATAATAATAATAATATGAAGTGATGTGAAAAAAATAGCAGATAAAGTTTCAAAACACGTAACAGGGAACTGAAATGCATAAATATGTCACAATATATATTCACAGACTGTATAGGAGGCCCCGAGGACCATGAGCAATGCAAAAAGTTCACTGTTAATAACTCACTCTCGAATTGCCCCCCTGAAACATCAAATTGCGTGTGTCCCACATTGGGAACCACTGGTCTAGGCCAGTGATGGCGAACCGATGACACGGGTGTCAGAGGTGACACGCGAACTCATTTTTTTGGTTGATTTCTCTTTGTTAAATGGCATTTAAATATATCAAATAAATATCAAAAATATAAGTCTTTGTTTTACGATGGTTGCAAATATCAAAAAATTTCTCTATGTGACAGGGCACCAGAGTTAAGTTAGGGTTTTTCAAAATGCTGACACGCCGAGCTCAAAAGTTTCGCCATCACTGGCCTAGGCCATTTCTGATGTTTCTAAGGGTTTTGTGTTGTTTTTTTGTAAAATTTTCCCTTTATCACCTTTATCTATAGATATAAAAAGCCAATGACCAGAACGACCAGAACACCAGGCCCCTCCCCCAGGCTGGCCCCGCCCCCCAGGGAGCAGGTAGGGGCGCCCCTAGGCAAGGCGACAGGGTGCGAGTGTGATGGGGGAAAGTCGAAGACATGGGGGGAAGGTCTTAAGGGCCTGCGGGGTTGGGGTGGTCGCCGGAGTAGGTGTGGGGTGAGCTGGGGAAGGAAGGGGAAGACCCGAGTACGAAATGGCTCAGCTCAGTACCTTTCTCATTGCGAACCAGGAGGCGCCAGCCGGGGACTGAACGGGCGGGTGTTTCCTGAGTCCGCTCGGCCCGACAGGTTCATGGCAGCGGCTGTGCTCCCGAAACGTCACTGACTCCAAATAGTAAACAGCTACCAGCGTCAAAGAACAAAAAATCCTCTCCAGCTAGAGGCCCTGGCCTTGCAGCCCGACCGAAGGAAACGCCACTTAAGGAGGAGCTAGAAAAACCGGAAGTGTGCAACCAGAGGACTGTGGGATTGTGGAGGACGCCCGGGCGCCCAGAGGACTGTGGGATTGTGGAGGACGCCTGGGGGCAACCAGAGGATTGTGGGATTGTGGAGGACGCCTGGGTGACCAGAGGACTGTGGGATTGTGGAGGACGCCTGGGGGCAACCAGAGGATTGTGGGATTGTGGAGGACGCCTGGGTGACCAGAGGACTGTGGGATTGTGGAGGACGCCTGGGGGCAACCAGAGGATTGTGGGATTGTGGAGGACCCTGGGGGGGCGCCTAGGGGATTGTGGGATTGTGGAGGACACCGGGCGCCTAGAGGACTGTGGGATTGTGGAGGACGCCCGGGCGACCAGAGGATTGTGGGATTGTGGAGGACGCCCGGGCGACCAGAGGATTGTGGGATTGTGGAGGACCCTGGGGGGCGCCTAGAGGACTGTGGGATTGTGGAGGACACCGGGCGCCCAGAGGACTGTGGGATTGTGGAGGACGCCGGGCGCCTACGGCCAGCACGTGAGCTGTTACTGCGCATGTACATAGTCCGCCCTACAGTCCTCAGTCTCCCAGTATTTGGACGCGACTTCTGGGGGGAAATTATTCGTTTGTTACCTTGCTTTGAGGCGGAGGACAAGAGCCGCGAGTACGACCAGCTCTACGTGGATACACACGCCCCCCCCCCACCCCCACCGCCCCCCCAGGAGCTGCCCATGAAGCACACCGCACCGCAATGGAAGCCTTCCATGAAACCATCAAGATCTTTTTTTAAAATATATTTGATTTTTTACAGAGAGGAAGGGGGAGAGACAGAGAGTCAGAAACATCGATGAGAGAGAAACATCGATCAGCTGCCTCCTGCACACCCCCCACTGGGGATGTGCCCGCAACCCAGGTACATGCCCTTGACCGGAATCGAACCTGGGACCCTTCAGTCCTCAGGCCGACGCTCTATCCACTGAGCCAAACCGGTCAGGGCAAAGATTTATATTTTTGATATTTATTTTCTATATTCAAATGCCATTTAACAAAGAAAAATCAACCGAAAAAATGAGTTCGCGTGTCACCTCTGACACGCGTGTCATAGGTTCGCCATCACGGACATAAACTGGTGAACAGAAACAGATCCAGAGACAGAGGAGCATCGATCAGACCGTCAAACCTCAGAGGGAAGGCAGGGGAGGGCGGGGGGTCAGGGGGAGAGATCAACCTAAGGACTTGTACGCATGCATATAAGCCTGACCAATGGACACAGACACCAGGGGGGTGAGGGGGCATGAGTGGGGGGGGGGGCTGGGGGGTAATGGGGGGATAAGGACACATATATAATAACTTAATCAATAAAAAAAATAAAATAAAATCCTTGTTCCAGAAAAAAAAAATGAGGGGAACAAAAATGAGCCTGAAGACCAGTACGCACTGATGGAGGATGAGGGTGGCCTCCCCCACCATGAGGAAGGAACCTGGTGTGAGGGCTGCTCCTCATCCCTGACAGCAGCCAGTGGGGCTACTGTGCCCGCTCGGTGGTGGCAGACAGCCGATGCCAAGCCCTGTGTCACCTACCACACGGCCACTGGCTTGGGTTTTGCAGAGCCCAGCCACCAGCCCACCTCCCTCGTGCAACACAACGATGCACTTACTGCTACCCTGGCACCTCCCGTGGGAGCCCGGGCCCCACGCCCCCCACCCCCACCCCAGCCCGATGACTCATACAGAGCACGACTCCATCTTCCTGTCCGTCTGTCTCTCTTCTTTGTGAATCTTTCTTTGTCTCAATCTCTCTCTCTTGCTTTCTCTGAGTCTCTCTCTTCCTGTCACTCTTTCTGTCCCCAGCTCCGTCCTCTCTGCCTCTGTCAGTCTCTGTTAGAGGAGCATACCTCCTCCACCCCATGCCCCCTGTCCCCATGGCACTGCCCGCCCCTGGCTCTGGCTGCCCCCACCAGTTCCCAGGGTTCCCCCAAGCTCCCCCTGCCTGCACCTGCCATGTTCACAAAGGCCCCTGGGGTGCTCAGCCCCAGCCTGGTGCCCTGATTTTTAAGCCCATAGACCTGGGGTCGGGGCAGGAAGGAACCTCGCTGGGCCACTTCCAAGAACCTCCGCTGTGACATTTGGGACCGGGCCCCACAGACCCAACGCCCCACAGACCCAACTTCCCCTCCGAACCTTGAAGTGTAACCCACACCGGTTACCCCCACATGGAGCTGCTGCCCGGAAGCTCCCCTCCCCAAAAGCAAAATGATTGAAAATGACCTCAAGCGCTGGGCCTTGCCTGACCCCAGGCTTCCCAGGAGCTGAGGCTGCTGCAGGGAATGCTGGGCCAGACGAGAGGCACCGCTGCCCACGGCACCTCCGCTCGACGCAGTTTCAAGTCTTCTTGACAGTGTTGGGCTCTGATTTTGTTTCCTTGACTGGAAACCCATCTTCTCCTCTTTTGGGACAAGCACCCCAATTTTCTGTGCTGCCATGGACCCCCCTCCTGCCTGCCCAGCGAGGCCGGCAGGTGGGTTTTGTATGGTCCGTTGATACTGATGTGGATATAAAACATTGAACTAAAAAAAAAGAAAAAATGAAAAATGGGATAGTGACGAATAAGAAACTTTGGGGACAGTGAAAGGCAGTTTGTCCAGACTGTTGAGAGCTCAGAACTGGAGTTTAATTGGGATAGAACTCCCGCTAAAGGCACCTGATGCCTGAAATCTGAGCTCTCTGCGTTTAGGTTTTCCAGTTCAAGTGTTTGGACGCTGCCGATTAAAACATTCCTGGTTGGAAAGTGTTTGTATAGAAGCCATAAGTATTAAGTATTTGCTGTGTTTACCGTGCTTAGCTCTCTGTAAGGAATATGGAATCATGTGAAATGCCTCATGTTCTCAAGAAGCTTGACTTTTTTAAAAAAATACAGAAGAAATATAAATATTAAAAATAAAGAAAGAAGAAGCTTGAGTTTTAGGGGTGAAATCAGGCAGCCAGGTGCGTGGCTAGGGGCGATCAGGCAGGCAGGCAGAGTGGTTAAGGGCAATCAGGCAGGCAGGCAGAGTGGTTAGGGGCGATCAGGCAGGCAAGCAGAGTGGTTAGGAGCCAGCGGTCCTGGATTGCGAGAGGGATGTCTGACTGCCGGTTTAGGCCCGATCTGTGGGATTGGGCCTAAACCGGCAGTCAGACATCCCCCAAAAGGTCCCAGATTGTGAGAGGGTGCAGGCTGGGCTGAGGAACCCCCCCAACCCCCATGCACCGGGCCTCTAGTCCTATCCTATATAATAAAAGTGTAGTATGCAAATTGTCCCCTTAACCGGGAAGTTGTCCAGGAGTTCGACCAGGGGGCGTGGCTGGCGGGGGGAAGGGAGGGAGGCCCTGGCTGGCAGCTGGCAGCGACTAGGGACCCTACCAGTGTCTGCATTTCATGCACTGGGCCTCTAGTTTTTTAAATAAAATAGGTACAAACAGAATTTCTATCGCCTTTTCCACAAAGGACTGCTGCATTTCCAAAGATTCTATGCGATTCAGATACCTGGCGCCAGTGGGGAGGGGCCGGCCAGAGCCAGGGCTGTGGGTTAGTCCCAGATCCCCGTGACAGCACCAGCCAATTCTGTGTTGGTCTCCAGCGCATCATCAGCCGATTGATTTTAGAGTTTTATCGACTCTTCTTCTGAGACACTGCCAGGCAGGCCGTAAGCCCTTTCTCTGAGCCCCCGGTCCCTCTGCCCTTCACTCCCGGCTTTGATCGAGCTATGGACATTTTCTCACGTGAGGCCTGGTCCCGGGAGGGAGGTTTCCAGCCTCGGAAAGATTCTAGGTCCAGCTGTTTGCGGTTTCTTTGGCTTTTGCAAAGCCTCAGGGCTTCTGTGAACATGTAAATTCTGCAGGCATGAACCTTTCTGACACGAGTCTTCCTCATGATTCCAATTCTATGAGGTCCCTGAAGTCGTCAGATTCATAGAGAAAGCAGGGTGGGGTGGCCACAGGCTGGGAGGAGGGCGAAATGGGAATTTGTGGTTGAATAGGTACAAAGTTTCAGTTTTTGAGAGATGATAAGAACTCTGGAGATAGAATGCACAACCATGTAAATGTACTTAACACTATTTTATTTATTGACTAGAGGCCCGGCGCACGACATTCGTGCACTGGGCGGGGAGGGGTGGTCCCTCAACCTGGCCTGTGTGCTTTAGCAGTCGGGGAGCCCTCAGGGGATGTCCCACTGACGGCTTAGGCCCACTGTCAGCCCGGCTTGTGGCTGAGCAGCGCTCCCCCTGTGGGAGAGCACTGACCACCAAGCAACAGCTCCTGTGTTGAGTGTCTGCCCCTGGCGGTCAGTGTGAATCATAGCGACCGGTTGTTCCACCGTAGGTCCAATTTGCATAT
Organism: Myotis nattereri; assembly: GCF_964212035.1. Classification (NCBI taxonomy): domain Eukaryota; kingdom Metazoa; phylum Chordata; class Mammalia; order Chiroptera; family Vespertilionidae; genus Myotis; species Myotis nattereri. The sequence goes on along the minus strand of NC_138097.1, from coordinate 12,137,817 downwards.
TACCCTTTTATTATATAGGATTGACTTTAGAGAGAGTAGAAGGGAGATTATACATATTTGTTGTTCCACTTATTTGTGCATTCATTCCTTGATTCTTGTATGTGCCCTGACCAGGAATCAAACCCACAACCTTGGTGTATCAAGAGATTGAGATGATGCTCTAACCAACTGAGCTACCTGGCCAGGGCAAGCTCAACCCTTTTTTCTTTTAAATATTTTTAAGGATTTCAGAGATGAAGGGAGAGGAGAGAGAGAGAAACATCGATGATGAGAGAGAATCATGGATTGGCTGCCTCCTGCACGCCCCACACTGGGGATCGAGCCTGAAACCCGGGCATGTGCCCTGACTGGGAATCGAACCGTGACCTCCTGGTTCATAGGTGAACGCTCAACCACTGAGCCACGCTGGCCGGGCCAAGCCCAACTCTTTAAATGTTTTTATTTAGCCTTTGGGGACCATGTTTTGAAAAGGTTCCTTTTGGTGTCACACTCTGTCAGGAGTCAAATGGCTGATGACATTGGTGAGCAATGATTGCTTTTGTCAAAAATGATGCCCACTGCTCAGAATTACATATATTGGGTGACACATAGCCACTTCTAATGAATATAAAACTACCTTCAGGGAGCCCAGCCGGCGTGGCTCAGTGGTTGAACGCTGACCTATGAACCAGGAGGTCACGGTTCGATTCCCGGTCAGGGCACATGCCCAGGTTGCAGGCCCGATCCCCAGTGTGGGGCATGCAGGAGGCAGCCGATCCATGATTCTCTCTCATCATGGATGTTTCCGTCTCTCTCCCCCTCTCCCTGCCTCTCTGACATTAATAAAAATATATTTTTTCAAAAAAGGAAAAAAACTACCTTCAGGAAAAAAATACGTCTCCTCTCAAACCATCAGAATTTTGCCAGGCAAAGAACCTATTGGGTGAAGGGGCCCCATATTCTGGAAAATGCCCTGTTGCCTGGCGGAGGGCTGCCATCACTCACCGTCACGTTTCAGCGGCGAAGGCGTCTGCGGTACTTTATAATCCTTACGCATTCCAGAACCCCGGCTCTCAGCAGCTTCGACCTCAGGCATCCACTTCAGAAAGTTACATAAACAACGGCCAGCCTCCGACGGGGAGAATGCACGCGCGGAACATGTTGGAACTCTCCGTATTAAGTCAGTTTAGCACTTTGATTAAAGAGTTTAATCAATCACCATCCTAAGCTGTTTATTAATCACTTTATCAAGGAGTTGATGCATTGCCGGTTTTAATAGAATCCATTTATTTTGATTTCTACCTACTTCATCTTTCCAAAGGGCTTTGCGAATCAGCTGTGATAAAAAGGGAGAGGGAAGGGGGGGAGGAGAGAGAGGGAGGGAGAGAGAGAGAGAGAAAAAAAAAAGTGGGGGAGCAGGCGCATCAAAAACTGGCAATGAATCTCTAACTGAACCCCAATGTACTTTATTATCAACGCCCTATAAAGACTTGGCCAATTTATTACAGGTTAAAAAAAACCAACAACAACAAACCAGAGCGCTCCGGGAAGTGTTTGGGTGAATCCACACGGTTTAGCTCAGATAAACACAGGCCATTCGTTTGCTTTCACACCTGACACCCTCATGATATACGATCCTAATAAGATTAATCTCCACCGCCCTCCACCCTCGCCCCCCCCCCACCCCCCCACCCCAACCCGCTCCCTCCCTCTTTGTTCCAACTGATTTGAGATCCCCCACTTGCTTCCCGGACAATTTCCCCACCTTGGGTTACAATTTGTGGTTTGAGTTAAAGCCCTTGTTCCCTCGCTACAGGAAAACAAAGATTTGTGGGAAGAAAGCATTTTGTTATGTGGCTTAAATTTTACTCCGGGGCTTTTTACATCCCTTCTGCCTCCGGCACGAAAGGGAGTGAGTCTTGGAAGGCGGCCCACACAGCAGATCCATCAGGGCTCACTATGGGCTGCGCCACCCTCCCTACTGGGCCGACCCTGTACCACGCTCTCAACGCTGCTTCTGTTCCCAACAAACTCTCCTAGGCCCGTGGTCGGCAAATTGCGGCTCGCGAGCCACATGCGGCTCTCTGGCCCCTTGAGTGTGGCTCTTCCTCAGCCTTAGGAGTATCCTCATGAAGTGAATAACAATGTACCTACCTATATAGCTTCAGTTTAAAAAATTGGGCTCTCAAAAGAAATGTCAATCGTCGTGCTGTTGATATTTGGCTCATTGACTAATGAGTTTGCCGACCACTGAGCTAGGCCAATGCCAGGGATGGAGGGGGACGCTGGCGGGCCTTTGATTCTATTCTTATTGGTTTGGTTCATACTGACGGTAAATATGACCCAGGTAAGCCCTTTAACTGTATATTCTCTCTCTCTCTCTCTCTCTCTCTCTCTCTCTCTCTCTCTCTCTCCAGTTAAAAAAGCCTCTAAAAATATCTCCCACCTCTTTTTCCCTAAGAGGAAAATCATATCGTGGGGATATTACCTTTAAATATTAGTATCAGCCCTAGCTGGTGTGACTCAGTGGATAGAGCGTCAGCCTGCAGACTGAAGGTTCCCACGTTCGATTCCGGTCAAGGGCACATGCCCGGGTTGCAGGCTCGATCCCCAGAAGGGGGCGTGCAGGAGGCAGCCGGTCAATGATGCCTCTCTCATCATTGATGTTTCTATCTCCCTATCCCTCTTCTCTGAAATCCATAAAAACGAATATTAAAAAGATATTAGTTTCATAGGCAAGCGTTGGGTGCATCTTTCTATGACTGTGTCTGAGGTATTTCCTCTACTCTCGTCCCCATCAATTTGACAACAGCCGTGAGCGCTCTCATCCTCTGGGCCCCTGGTGTCCCATAGAGCAGGCACTAGACCAGGGGTGGGCAAACTTTTTGACTCGAGGGCCACAATGGGTTCTTAAACTGGACCGGAGGGCGGGAACAAAAGCATGGATGGAGTGTTTGTGTGAACTAATATGAATTCAAAGTAAACATCATTACATAAAAGGGTACGGGCTTTTTTCTTTTTTTAGTTTTATTCATTTCAAACGGGCCGTAGTTTGCCCACGGCTGCACTAGACACCTGTGGCTACGGAGCCGTGAGATGAACTGTGGCGGATTGAAATTGAGGTGTGATGCTATAGAGCAGTGGTTCTCGAACTTCTGGCCCTTTAAATACAGTTCCTCATGTTGTGATCCAACCATAAAATTATTTTCGTGGCTACTTCATAACTGTCATGTTGCTACTGTTATGAATTGTCATGTAATATCTGATATGCAGGATGGTCTTAGGCGACCCCTGTGAAAGGGTCGTTGGACCCCCAAAGGGGCCGCGACCCACAGGTTGAGAACTGCTGCTCTATAGAGTCACCTCCCTCCCCACAAAGACCTCACCACGCCCACGTGGGAGAGAAAGGATGCCCATGCAGGCCCAGGGCTCTGCAAAGCTGGTCCATGCATGATCTCCACCCTCTTCACCCCCCCCCCCCCGCCTCGACCCCCGGCCGGAGCTCCAGCCACGGAAGGCCTCCGGGCCTCATTCTGTTGCTCTAGAAGCCGAAGGTGTTGACCAACGTCCACTACAAGGTCCGTCCCATGTACACTCTTCCATGCACTCCTCGCAAGCTCCCGGTGGCAAGAGGACAGGCTGGCTCTCATCCCGTGCAGGTGGCCAAGGAGAGAGAGGGGAACCTGGCCAAAAACGCCAGCCGCCATCTAGCCTTCCCAGCCCCTGCAACCTTGACCGTGACCCTCGAGCCAGGAGTCCAAGCATGACTATGCCCTCCCCCCTGCTGCTCCATCCCTTCTCTGCGTGGCTCTCGCATCACAGGTGGCGGAGGGTGACTGCCTCTTAGCTCTCCTGTCACCCAGGCCCCGGCTCTGCAGAGCTGCGTCACCCCTCTTCCAACAGTAAATTCTCTTCCAACTGGCCCGGCACGGTGAAAGGGGCTTCGGAACAGCAATTCCAAAAATATTAATTAGGGCTGAATGGGCGGCCGAGCAGCCAGGTTCCAGGCTCCCCGGGCGAGGGATGGGTGGCCCAGCTGTGACAGCCACTTCCAGGCCACTAGCCACTGCAAGGGAATGCCCCTCCAGCTGAATTGTGGGCGATCCAAAAATGCTAATTAAGTGGGGGACACAGATGTAACACAGCAGCTTGCGGGCGGGGAGAGAGAGAGAGAGAGAGAGAGAGAGAGAGAGAGAGAGAGAGAAACATCAATGATGAGAGAGAATCATTGATCGGCTGCCTCCTGCACACCCTCTACTGGGGATCGAGCCAGCAACCTGGGCATGTGCCCTGACTGGGAATCGAACCCGGGACCCTTCAGTCCCAGGCCGATGCTCTATCCACGGAGCCAAACTGGCTAGGGCGTGCCTGACTTCAGTTTGTTTTCATGTTTCCAGCTACCTTGAAACAGATCAGGGTTCGCATACAATAGGGAAGGAGAATGGGCACCTCGAAGACAAATGGGTTTTCTAGAATTAAGTGAAGACCAGAGCTTTGGTCATTAAAGTAAATGTGAGGGGAGAAGTAGGTGGGTGTACTCCCAGGTTCTCCACGTGGAAGGCAGTTGCAAATCTGGGCCTGCGTTTGGAGGAGAGGTTGAGACGGGAAGAAGAGACAGGGCAGTGATTTCAAGGTCAGACGACAGAGTAGAACAAAGAGAATAGGCAGAGGGTCAAGGAATAAAAGTGAAGGGAGTTTGGGAAATGCTTTCCTACCTTTTCAAGCTCTTGGATTCAATTCTCAGCACCAGACACCCGATTTGAGACTGCACAGATCTATTTTTTCAGCCTAGGATTGCTTAAAAAACAACCACGTGTGTGTATGTGTGTGTGTGTGTGTCTGTGTGTGTTTATTGATTTAGAGCAGCGGTTCTCAACCTGTGGGGTGCGACCCCTTTGGCGGTCGAACGACCCTTTCACAGGGGTCGCCTAAGACCATCCTGTCTATCAGATATTTACATGACGATTCATCACAGGAGCAACATGACGGTTCTGAAGTAGCCACGGAAATAATTTTATGGTCGGGTCACAACATGAGGAACTGTATTGAAAGGGCCAGAAGGTTGAGAACCACTGATTTAGAGAGAGAGGAAAGGAGAGAAAGACATCCATCTCCATCGGCTGCCTCCTGCACCCCTCCCCGCTCCTGGGGATCAAGCCCTCACCCCTACATGTGCCGGGGAATTGAACCTGTGACCTTTTGGAGCACAGGGCAATGCTCTCAACCACTGAGCCTCCCGGCCAGGGCTCAACTTACTATTGCTCTTTACAGCTTATTAATTCACGAATAACAGACTCAGGCGCCTCCGCACAAAGGATAGCACGTTAGGAGCTTGCACAGGAGCTCTTAGATCAAGAGGTTCCACTCCCTGGAACTATTCTCTCTCTCTCTCTCTCTCTCTCTCTCTCTCTCTCTCTCTCTCTCTCACTAGCTCTGCCTGCTAACTCTTCTGATTATGCATGGAAATGAAAGGATCCTCACCAAAGAATTCCCTGACACATTTCAAGACCTCGAGGGACGAGAATCGGCCGCCGTAAGTGTGATATGCAAACTGCCCGTCTCCGTGCGGCCGCACGCGCGAAGGTGTGTACGGTGGGGCCCTGCGGAGGCTTTGTAATGGGCTTCAAAGTCGTCACGCGCGTGGCTCAGAGGCCCGTGGGAGCCGCGGCATCCTCCTCCTTTTTGCTGAGGCTGGAGAGCCAAAGTGCTCTCTTTGATGGCGGAGTTGGCGTTTCGAGATGTTGGTTCTGCTAATGCACTCTCCCGAATGGAGTTCCCACTTCACCATCTCACAGGCAGCCCAGAAAGGAAGGGCTCTATTTGCGTGAATATTAAGACGGGGAGTCTGCTTTGGCTGCTTCCTCAAGGCCACGGAGGAAATGATGATGTGGCCGGCTGGGCCGAGATGGCGAAAATGTAAATAGTTAATATCCGTGTGCGTCTCCTATTGTGTAGAGCAGTGGTTCTCAACCTTCCCAATGCCGCGACCCTTTAATACAGTCCCTCATGTTGTGGTGACCCCCAATTTCATGGTTACACATTGAACATCATGAAAGCATAGTGATGAATCACAAAAACAATATGTAATTATAGATGTGTTTTCCGATGGTCTTAGGCGACCCCTGTGAAAGGGTCGTTCGGCCCCCAAAGGGGTCGTGACCCACAGGTTGAGAACCGCTGGTGTAGAGCAATTGATATGAATTACCTTTGGCAGCCCCCATAGGCACCCTATGTAGCTGGTACTCTTATGACACCCATTTAATAGATGAGGAAACTGACCCTTAGATTAATTAAGTGTGGTGCTCTGGCCCAGCCGGTGAGGCTCAGTGGTTGAGTGTCGACCTATGAACCAGGAGGTCACGGTTCGATTCCCAGTTGGGGCACATGCCCGGGTTGCAGGCTCGATCCCCAGTGTGGAGTGCGCAGTAGGCAGCCCATCAATGATGGTCTTTCCTCATTGATATTTCTATCTCTCTCTCCCTCTCCCTTCCTCTCTGAAATCAGCAAAGATATATATTTTTAAAAAGTGTGATGCTCTATGTGCTAAGATAGTGGGAAATAAACTTGGGTCTGATGTGTAGGTGTTGATAAGAAGCAAAGACACAGGACTTGCAAAGATACTAACAAAGAGAAGTGCAATATCACAGATGGGATGAGTAAATGGTAACTTGCCACAGACACCAGACCAATAGGCTGGTAGCCTGACTTGCATTTCTATCTCTATATATAAAAGCCTAAGTGACTGGCCAGTAGCTATGACATGCACTGACCACCAGGGGGAAGACGCTCAACACAGGAGCAGAAACCACAGGCATGGAAACATGGAACAGACTGATGATTCTCAGCAGGAAGAGGGGAAGGGAGAGGGCGAGAAGAGATTAACCAAAGATCTTATATGCATACTAGAGGCCCGGTGCACGGATTCGTGCACCTGTGGGGTCCCTCGGCCTGGCCTGTGCCCTCTCACAATCTGGGACCCCTCAGGGGATGTCAGAGATGGTGGGTTGCGCCAGCCGTTTTGGCTCAGTGGATAGAAGGTCAGCCTGTGGACCAAAGGGTCCCAGGTTCAATTCCGGTCAAGGGCACGTACTGTGGTTGCAGGTTCCTTCCAGGCCTGGGCCCCAGTCAGGGCACCAGCAGGAGGCAACCAATTGATGTGTTTCTCTCACATTGAAGTTTCTTTCTGTCTTTCCTTCACTCTTTTACTCTCTCTAAAAATCAGTGGGAAAATATCCTTGGGTGAGGATTAAAGAAAAAAAAAAGATAGTGGGTGAAGGGTTGGAAGTAAAAATATATATATATCATTATAAATTCAGAAAAGAAATTCCGACATTTACAATTTTGTTACTGAGCTCCGTAGGAGCAAGTGATAATGATTTAAAACCAACACAGTTGAATGTAGACAACACAATTCAAAAACTGTTGCGGAAAGCTTGGCAAATCCACAGTAATTATATTTTAAGGAGTATTTGTAAACTTTCGTAATTACCTGAACAAAGACAAGTAAAAGACACATGAGCCATATTATGATGGAAAAGCAGGTGTGCCGTGGAAATAAGAAAACTATTTGGAAAGAGTCTTCACATCCTTAGAGGAATTCTCTACACAAGAGACGCAGCCTCAACTCCAGGCAATATTTTAGCTCTCTCGTGTTTTGTGCAATTTTCCAAAAAACAAATTGAATTTCCAGAATTACAGTATTTGTTTCCCTGAGGATTCCTTGGAGGGGATTAGGGTCTACAGTGGAAGGTGGCACATACGAAAACAAAAAAGAAAGAAAAATAAAGCTTCATTGGTTTTTCTCTTCCATTTAGACTCAAAAAAAAAAAAAAGACTGACTATGGAACAGCTGTGAAGAACTGGTTGGCTGTACATATATTCAGTCTGGGGATTTGAGACAACATTTTTGGTGGATAGAAACCCCTCAAAGTACAGGGACTTACTTTTCATTGGGGTGTTAACATTTCTGCTTCACTTTTTTGTCCACCATCTTTGTTTTTAACTGTTGCTTTATTTATCTTTATTTAATTTTAAAAATCTAGTCTAGTTGGTATATGTTATATATTTATTATTTTTTATTGACTTTTTTAGAGAGAGGAAGGACAAGAGGGAGAGAGAGAGAAACATCGATGTGAGACATATCTAAGGTTGCCTCCCAACCAGGGATCGAACCTGCAACCCAGGCATGTGCCCTGATGGGAATGGAACCAGCGACCTTTCAGTGCACGGGATGACGCCCAACAAACTGAGCCACACTACCAAGAGTGATATATGATATTAATACTAGTTTTAGGTGTATAGTGATTCAACATCCTATATGATAAAAGGCTAATATGCAAATTGTCCCCTCGAGAGTTCCACCGATTGGGAGTTCTACCGCTCGCTTGATGTGCATTGACCACCAGGGGGCAGTGCGGAATGAAGGAAGGCCCTGGCCGGCAGCTGGCAGACGGGGGAAGGAAGGCCCCGATTGGCCCTGATCACCAGCCAGGCCTAGGGATCCTACCTGTGCATGAATTCCATGCACCAGGCCTCTAGTTTATATATAAACCTTACAATAGGATCAGCACATTAAATCTGGTATTCATCCTGCAAAAACTTATTACAATATCATTGACTATATTCCCCTTCACTTTTTTCACCCATCCTCTCCCTGTCCCCCATCCCCTCTGGCAACCATCAGCTTCTGTCTGCCATGTTTTATTAAGATCTTTTCATGGGCCAGCCTTGGACAAGGTATTGCAGATGGAATAGGAAATGTATCAGAAGGCAAATGTCGACAAATCGGGCTTAAGTGGAACCAACCAGGAAGGCCAGACAATAAAATGGTACCATATGTCGACCACAGGGTGTGTTGGAGGATTTAGACACAAGCAATCCATCCAACATGATAGGGATGGTATGTCAGATGAAGGGAATCTATGTTTTGTTTTTTTAAATATTTCCATTGATTTCAGAGAGAAAGGGAGAGGGAGAGAGGGACAGAAACAACCATGATGAGAGAGAATCATTGATTGCTGCCTCCTGCACGCCCCACACTGGGGATCAAGCCCACAGCCCGGGCATGTGCCCTGACCGCCAATTGAACTGTGACCTCTGTGTACCATCCTTTGCCTCAATCATTACATGTTACATGGGATGAGTCAAACATTTAGACTCAGTAGCATGACAATTGGGGTATTTCTATTTTAGCCATGCCCCTGCTGGAAACCAGAGTACTGAAAAACAAACAAACAAAAACCCATACCAGAGAAAATCTGATATTTTCTATGTGTAGATAGAAAGTGTATATACAGCCTGAGCTGGTTTGGCTTGGTGTATAGAGTGTTGTCCTGTGGACTGAAGGGTCCCAGGTTCGATTTCAGTCTAGGGCACATGACTGGGTGGCGGGCTCGATCCCCAGTGTGGGGCCTGCAGGGGGCAGCCGATCCATGATTCTCTCCCATCATTGATGTTTCTATCTCTCTCTCTCCCTCTCGCGTCGTCTCTGAAATAAATTTTAAAATAATATTTTTTAAAAAGTATATATTCAGCAAAGAAATCATCAGAAAATTGTAGAATCCCAGTCTTGATGGTTAAAACTGTCTGGTAGCGTATACTTCTGCTGAGACGCCATTGCTGGGAGCAAAGGCAGGACCCTCTGCGAAACATTTAAAAGACAACTCGATCGGAGTCGAGCCGGCTTCTGTGTCTTTTCCCGGATTGATACGTGTGCCCTCCTCCATTTCAAATGAAGAGTCCTCAGACAATCCTAATCACATTGTCAGCCACACAGGCATCCCCTGAAAGGGGCTCCTTCACCTTTAAGGATGCATGTACAATAGTGATATGCAAGCAGCTCAAAGCCTCAATACCCCTTTTTCTTCTGCAAAGCAAGGCTGGGTTAGGGAAAAATCAATACGTTGCAAGTAAAGGTCAGGCGAGGAAAAGTGACAGGACACAGAACTAAGGGAACAATATCCTTCATGGAGGGTGTTTGAAGTTCCCTTCCCCTGGTGATGCCAGCTTCGCTGCAGATATATTCCACCCTTGCGTTGCGCCGGCCGCATTCTTCGGGGAAAAGTCATATTTTAAATATTTATCTATTCGGCAGCATCCTTCTTGCATATTATCTTGGCCCTATTGACTAATACTCCAAAGGCATAGTCGACTTTAAAGTCCACGTGCTGTATGCAGTTGCCCGATTGTTTTTTGTTGTGTTTTGTTTTTTTTTTTTTGGTGGTTCTTTTTTTCTTTTCCTTGGGAGCCATGGGATGCGAACACACACACACACACACACACACACACACACACACACACGCACGCATCTGCCTACCTTTTGGAACGGTTCTCAATTTACTTTCTCAAGTGGGCCAGATGCACTCCTATAGCCCTTCCAGGGGTCAGGACAGTCCCCTGATCTCCCCCTCCCGTCCCCCCCCCCCCCCGCACTCTGTCCTTATTGCTTGGGGATAGCTTTAAAGTAGCCCATGAACCCTTTTCACTCTCGCAATACATTTACCCACAATTAACAATCAAGCCGCCTTCCCTCCATTCAGGCGGCCATTCTCCCCGGCCTCATTTTCCCTGCCTCTCTCTTGATCTGCCATTGTGCCGAGAGCTGTTTGTGCCATCTCAATCTGCCCCCCTCACCAGCCGCACAAGGACTGGGGGTGGGGGGCGGGGTGGGGGAGAAAGCGCCCGCCATTCAGATGTTGAATAGCAAATTGCTCTTGAGTGTCCTTGCTCCCCCCTCTTCCTCTGCACATACCCCCCCCCCTCTTCTTTGGGAAGGACAAGGGGGGCGCTGAAAGCAGCCAGACATTCTGCTCAGGGCTCTTGAAAACAAGCGTTTCACACCTGAAGCCTTTCACAGTGGCCCAGAAGGACCCCTTCAAACCACTTAATTGCCAATTGCTTCGGGGCTCCTTGTGCGGGTCCATTATGCCGCCAGCTCCTCGGCCGAGAAGCATCCTCCTTCCAGGGCCAACGTGCATTCAGACTCCCAGGATCTCGGCTCTGCTCTTGTGAGCAGCCCCCGGCTGGCTCCCGTTGGAGGAATGCACGGAGGAACCTTCCAGCACTCTTCGAAAATGAAAGATGCCATTCTCCTTGTGTCCTTTGTCCCCCAAAAGATCAAAATAAAGTGTGGCCAGAGGTGCCCAAGAAGGGATGATGACACACACTGGCTGCCCCCGGGCGCTGGGCCGAGGCATGGGCCTGGGCGAGAAGGCCCCAGGATAGCGCCTCTATCCGCATCCAGTCGTCCTTCCATTTTTTTGTTTTTGTTTTTTGTTTTGTTTCTGTTTTCCTTGAAGTTTGGAAAAAAAAACAATGAAAGGCTGTGCAGATTCTCCAAGTTAAAAGGCACCAGCCTCGGAGTCCCGAGAAACTCACAATGAGATCTTCCCCGAGAAAAGCCCGCTCACGTTGAATGCAAAGACACCAAAGGCGAATTCGCTGGAGAACTCTTTCCCACTGGAGGGCGTAGAAATGGATTTTTTTTTTTTCCAAATGACTCGGCCTACTTCTCCCTCCGGTTTCCACTACAATTAGCAACAACGCAATCAGCCTGATGGAGACCCACACTTTGTAGGCATCTGAGGGAGGAATATAATACTCTTGGAGCAACAGAGGTCTTCTCCATATTAGGTGTGTGCCCAAGTGAGAAAGACATGGTAATAAAATATGATCTCTAGCCAGAGAGCCACCCAGCTGGATGGTGGAGGCAGGGGGTCCATTTGTCAGGATGGCTCAAGGTTCGTTCTTTTTTTCTTTTTCTTTTTTAAAATATATTTTTATTGATTTCAGAGAAGAAGGGAGAGAGAGAAACATGGATGAGAGAGAATCATGGATCGGCGGTCTCCTGCACGCCCCCTACTGGGGATGGAGCCCACAGCCTGCACATATGCCCTGACCAGGAATCAGACAGTGACCTCCTGGTTCATAGGTCAACGTTCAACCACTGAGCCACACCGGCCGGGCATGGCGTCTTCTACTTAGTACACACGCTGGATTCTTGGGCTTCCACGGGTGTTCCCCCAGCACTTCCAACCACAGATCTGACACTGGAGGAGTTCCGATAACTTGGGAGCATGTCTTCCAATTTCCCGGTTGGCGTGTGTTTTGCAAAACGGACCTCTATGCCTGCGCTTGGGAAGTTTTCCATTGAGTCCGATCCTTTTGAACTGGGGCCCCCTGCTCTGGGGGAGGAGGAGTATGAAACACGTCTGCAGTCTAGGGACACATGGACACGTTGGCTTCTATTTTGAGCCCAAACTCTTTTCCGAGGGTGGTGATGGGAGACTGCCTTCCTCATCACATGCAAAATTCCTTTTGCCAAGCGATGGGTAGACATCCTTTGGCTGGGAATCTGCTTTTTATGTTCTAGGAGAAAAGCCCTGTTATAAACCATATAAGCGGGAATGCCTGTTCAATTACATTGTTTTTAATGAAGCATCGTCAGCACATCTGTCTCTCTGGATAGACCAGTGGTCGACAAGCTGCGGCTCGCGAGCCACATGTGGCTCTTAGGCCCCTTGAGTGTGGCTCTTCCACAGAATACCGACTTCTGCGCCTGGGCCACGAAGTTTCGATCGTGCTGTACGCACGCGCCCGCACGTGGTATTTTGTGGAAGAGCCACACTCAAGGGGCCAAAGAGCCGCATGTGGCTCGCGAGCCACTGTCTTGGTGAATAAGACCTGTTTCATAATCACCTGAGTCTTCAGGTCCAGCTCTTTGGACATGGAAAGCATGAAGCAGCGAAACAATGCACAGGTAGTCATTTTGGGGGGTTGCTCATGATGTCACCCCACTTCTTGACACCGCAGGGGGAGTTTAATTGCTTAGGGAGCAGCGGTAGGCTTCTCAAATGCAATTTCTTCTTCCCTTTGTCTTCACTCTATTCCCCTTACTCCAGCTTCCTGGCATTTTTTGAAAAGAAGTGAGCAATTTCTCTTAAGGAATGGCCTTTTATATAACTGCTTCAGCAACAAAACACCTTTTATTCTGGCACAAACAGTCCATTTCCCACGAGGGAGTCTTGCCTTCTCTTAGCCAACACCTTCAATATGGCAGCTTCTTTCGCCACCGTCCCTTCACACAAGTGTGCCAAACTTTTCTGCCACCGACCTGGCAACATTTATTGACGGAAACAGTGGCAGGTTTAATCAAAGCCTTGCCAATACCTCCTGGTGGCAGAATTGTAATCTTGCATTATCTGGCGTTCCTCTGACCATTTCCCAAAGGGGACAAAAAGGGACTTTTCCTTTCTTCTTCTTCTTCTTTTTAATGCATTTATATTGATTTCAGAGAGGACGGGAGAGGGGGAGAGAGAAACACCAATGATGACAGAGAATCATGGGTCGGCTGCCTCCTGGACACCCCTTTCCGGGGATCAAGCCCACAACCCGGGCCTGTAACCTGACTGGGAATGGAACCGTGACCCCCTGGTTCACAGGTTGATGCTTAACCACTGAGCCACACCGGCTGGGCAATTTTCTTTTTCTTGGAAGAACAACTCTCCATGGACAGAAAGAAGGTTCACACCTCTGGGAACTTTTAAACTAGGACGTTTAAATCTGTATAATTGTTTGACTATCTTTCTGCAGCCCAACCAAACTGGCTCAAAGATGTCTAGATGACAAGATGCGTTCGCACACTGTTGGTTTTGAGCAACGCTTGGAATTTGAGCTCTCGGAAAGAAGTGGCGCTAATGCTTTTGTGTTCCTTCTGAACCCGGCCCTGTACATGTGTGATATCATTTAGTACTCACCGATGTGTGTATTTAATTTATTATTAATGATGCCCTGGTAGGAAGCTGTCATTGACCTGAATTTCCAGAGGAGGAAACTGAGGCAATCATGTTAACAGAGCTAGAGAAAGGCCATCTTTTTCTCTCATTCCCTCAAGCAAAACAAGTGCGGTCCACTCGCCAGGAGCCCCAGGAAACTGTGGGTGATAGTACTCTATGCCATTGTCAAGTTCAACAAGGTGATATCCTATATAATAAAAGCATAGTATGCAAATTGTCCCCTCAACCGGAGTTCTTCCAGGAGTTTGACCAGGGGGCGTGCCGGGTGGGGGAAGGAAGGGAGGCCCTGGCCAGTGGTGGCGGCTGGCGGCCGGGGGTGAGGGAGGCCCTGGCCGGCAGCCGGCAGCCACTAGGGACCCTACTGGTGCGCTCAACATCATCTTAACCCAGTGGCCGGCAAACTGCGGCTTGCGAGCTACATGCGGCTCCTTGGCCCCTTGAGTGTGGCTCTTCCACGAAATACTGACTTCTGCCCATGGGCCACGAAGTTTCAATCGCACTGTACGTGCGCGCCCGCATGTGGTACTTTGTGGAAGAGCCACACTCAAGGGGCCAAAGAGCCGCATGGGGCTTGCGAGCCGCAGTTTGCCAAACACTGTCTTAACCCAACACACAAGAGGATCTTCCTGATCCTTTTGGATCCCCCTCATTGGTATGACTATCCCCCCATTTTCCTCCCATTCTAGACCACAAGCCCCTCAGAGATGACAGCCATGTGTCGCCAGCTCACACCTGAGGATCAACAAATGCTTGTTGAAACAATGAACTTAGTCCAAAGATCTACCAAGAATGATTATCAATTGCTATTTAAGATCTATAATACAAAGAAATTGAGCTAGTTTTGGTGTTACGGGCCCCATACATAATTTGCAGGCCCATCATTTTCCAAAATTGTTTGCAAGTTAGCAATTAAACGATGTCATGCAAATCTTCATAGCATTGCTCTCAGGCCACTGAGCTGTTCTCAAACCTGAGCAACTGATAGCTTATGGCAGCGGTTCTCAACCTGTGGGTCGCGACCCCTTTGGGGGTCGAACGACCCTTTCACAGGGCTCGCCTAAGACCATCGGAAAACACATACATCATTACATATTGTTTTTGTGATGCATCACTATGCTTTCATTATGTTCCATTTGTCACCATGAAAATACATCCTGCATATCAGATATTTACATGACGATTCATAACAGTAGCAACATGACAGTTATGAAGCAGCCACGAAAATAATTTAATGGTTGGGGGTCACCACAACATGAGGAACTGTATGAAAGGGTCGCAGCATGAGGAAGGTTGAGAACCATTGGCTTATGGGAAACAAAGTTAAATTCCTTTGAAGGCCACACCCCTGACTTGACAGTGAATCATGTTTCTGTTTATTTAAAGGAAAGCCAAGTCCTATCTGTTGTTGTTTGTTGAAGCAGTTGTGCGTGATCCCTGCTGTGCACATGGGAAGTCTAGGTTGCTAGTTCCCAGGCAAGGTTTGGCAGCCAGCACAGAGAATGGCTTTGGCAGACTTAGCGTAATTGACTTAAACTTGAGCACTGGCCGTCCCTCACACAGAAATTCCCAAAGCTGCTCTTAACGGGCCTCACAAATCTAATAGTAAAAGGATTTGCTGATGAGAAACATCTGCCTAAGGGCCCCGGGAAGATTCCGTAGAAAGTTATACTCTCCGTGCTGCAGCCTTATATGGAATTTCCCCACCGATCTTTATCACGGGGAAGCCCCTCCAATCATTCCCACCCAGGTTCCCCAGGAGCTTTTCACATACTTCCCCTCCTCAGCGGGACCCCTGACAGTGTGTTCCTGTTGGGAAGAACAGAGAAGCTGTGGAATTAATCACTGAATTAACCCATCACTGCCCTCGGACCCAGAGCTTTGGGTGTCTTTAGGGGTGAATGTCAAAAATGCCAAAGGGAGAAGCTTTATATATTGTAAGACTATCTCAATACATACAAAATATAGTTAAAGCAGTATGAATGGTATGAATGTAGCACGTTCAATAATTTTACGATTTCTCTGATTTGTATAGAAAGGGATTTTGGAATGAAAGGAACTCAGCTCACTATTCTCCCAGAAGCATATCCAGCCCTACCCACGACCACACAGATTGGCATTCAAGGACATCCACAAGGTCAGCCAGTTTGGCTCAGTGGGTAGAGTGTCGGCCTGCGGACTGAAGGGTCCTGGATTCAATTCCAGTCAAGGGCATGTGCCCAGGTTGCAGGCTGGATCCCCAGAGGGAGGTGTGTGGGAGGTGGCCAATCAGTGGTTCTCTCATCATTGATGTTTCTGTCTCTCTCTCTCCTTCTCCCTCTCCCTTTCTCTCTGAACTCAATCTATAATAATAAAAGGGTAATATGCTAATTAGACCAGACATCTTCCGGATGTCATTCCGGACGTCCTTCCTGACCAAGTCGGGGCCGGAGGGAAGCCAGCCCGGGTCCCAGCTGCCTGTCAGAGGCTAGAGGAGGGAAGCCCGGGTCTAGGGTGCCAGAAGGAAGCCAGTGCCAGCAGCTGGGGAAAGGCCTACTCTTGCATGAATTTTCATGCATCGGGCCTCTAGTAAAAATATATTAAAAAAGCAAAAAAGCCACCCCCAGAGCTGGGCACAAAGAAACACGAACAAGCCCTCAACGAATGTTGAATTCAAATATCTGATTGACATTTAGGATCCACATGTCCTAGCTGAGATGGAGGATTTCGATGGCACAAGGAATGAAGATTGAGGAACTATCCAGGAAGGAAGACGGATTATGCTGTTCAGGGAGCTGGAGTCCTCTTTCTGGCGCCTACCAAGGGAGCCCGTGTTATGCTCCATTTGCAAAAGCAACTTCTACAGCCCTGCTCTCTTGGTAGGAAGAATCGCATTTTAATGTGCGCTTAGGCATGCGGTGTTGCTGGGAGAAGGTGTGTGTGTGGGGGAGGGTGCTTCTGGGTGGGAGGGATGAGTCTGATTTCAGGAGGCTCTCCTGCTTTTCAACACCAAGAAGCCAAAACAGTCAACTGGATGAATCCCTCTGCTGATTAGCCAAGAAAAGCAACAAGGCGTTTTCCTCTCCCCCAAGCAGGGGACACTTTTGCCATGAATTATTTAAGAAATGCTTTCCTTCCATACCCTGAGCAGATGCTCCAGTTCCTGTTCAAAATTGACAGTTTCCTTTTAAAGACTCGATGAAGCACATGGTGATTAAGGACCGATGGAAGCTCATCCATACATTTTCCATCGGGTAGCTCTTCGTTTTGAATGCCAGGGGGCATGGCACCGTGTTTAATAAGTCAGGTATTGGATGGCATCCAATAAACATTCTCAAAGCTACATTTTATAACTTCATCTAGATTACCCATAAAAACATGAAATGTATGAAAATACAGATTTTCAGAACCACCCAACCGGTGTAGCTCCATGGTTGAGCGTCGACCTATGAACCAGGAGGTCATGGTTTGATTCCCAGTTGCGGGCTTGATCCCCAGTGTGGGGCGTGCAGGAGGCAGCCGATCAGGGATTCCCTCTCATCCCTGATGCTTCTATCTCTCTCTCCCTTCCTCTGTGAAATCAATAAAAATATATTTAAAAAAATTTTCCAGCACCATTTCATCATCCTTTATTATCTAAGCAGTTCCACTTGTGGTCGAATGTTGGAAAATGTAAGCTTTCCACTTGCTAAGAAATCCCGGTCCACACTCAGGCCCAATTCCTGATCGTTTCTGGCCTCGGAATGCTGACCTGTTGCTCTGAGGTCAGCGAGTTGACAGGACAAAGGGAAGAAGGCAGAAAGAATGGAGCCATCTACAAAGTCATGGCCCCAATTCCCGGTATTGCTCGTTGGCTTGGCGACGGGGAATTTGTTCCATGCCTTGAATTTGTAACAGAAATCCCTGGGGTCAAATGTAGGCATGCAAAAGCTCAGATTCCCTTGATGAGAGTTGCTTCATAAGGTCTTGGCACCCACTCATCCTCCCCGCCCCCCCGCCCCGTCCAGGGTGATTATCTTGGTTCCTGGTGGGTGGTTTCTTGCTGCCAAATTACACTCCTGAGAGTACAACTCCATCAGGTTTTCATAGCTCATGGTTTGGAGTTTTGGGACTAATTGATTTAGATTTGTTTTATGCAGAAACGATTGTTCTCATCACTGAAGGACCACCGTAGCCTGGAAACTTCTCCCATGGAAACCAACGTCTGTTTTCTCGAAAGATCGCTTCTTGAGTGTAGGGAGCATGTCTGTTTGACATGTGTTATGTGGGTCCTCCAAGACCAAGCAGTGCCTGCCACACAAGAGCTCAACAAGGGTCCCTTGGACTGAATCGTGTACGTGTGCCCTCGCTTCCGGCGGATTCTATACGTGGGAAGCCGTCTGCACTTCACAGAACAAAGAGTAGAAATGATGGTCTGGCAACCATTGTTCAAGTTCTGCCTTTGCTGTTTATGATCGACGTGATCTTGAGCAAATCACACAATCCACCCAAGCTTCCTCTTTTTCTTTTTGCTACTATATTTTTTTATTGATTTCAGAGACGAAGGGAGAGGGGGAGAGAGAGAGAAACATCAATGATGAGAGAGAATCATGGATCGGCTGCCTCCTGCACGCCCCACACTGGGGATCGAGCCTGAAACCCAGGCATGTGCCCTGACCGGGAAACAAACAGTGACCTCCTGGTTCATAAGTTGACGCTCAACCACTGAGCCACACCAGCTGGGCTAAACTTCACCTTTTCCACCAATAAAATGAGAGCATTAGAAGCTACTGGTACTGAAGGTACAGAATTATCATGATGTTCAAGGGGGGGGGGAGGGGGGAATCTACATGTAAAAATACGCATCCCTTAGAAACATACTGCACGATAGAAATCTAAAGTATAATTAGAATTACATATTAGATAGGAACATAGTGGGTCACAGTTTTCTGTCTGAGTCTCTGTCAAATACCACCACGGCCTCTGAGATCCTGCCTGAGAATGTTCCCTTCCAAGATTGCCGGTTTCCTGTCGGGCATGAACACTCAAAGCCCAATAGGGTTATCTCGGTCATTCTGACCCATGTTGGAGGTCATTGCCTCTGCAGGAATTCAGGAAATGACTGTGGAGAGAGAGTACATTTAAGTCTGGTCTGGAAGGATGAGTAAGATTTCTCTGGGCAGAGAAGGAAGAGTGGCCTTAGAAGACACAGGAGCAGCAGTCCAGAGGCGACAATGACAGGACTCAACTGTAGCTGTCTACACAACTAGACGCAGAGGATGGATGTAGTCAAGTGATTCAGCCTCAGATTTAACCGAGCTGTACTGAGCACCTCTCCCTGACAAAAGCCCGGGGTTCTCAGGTGCATGACCTGATGGAACCCTCCAGCAATGCCGGCACAGGTATCAGGACACCTCTGACACAGATGTGGGTGTGCCTGCGGACGACCACAGAACCACACAGGCCAAGCGAGAGAGGGAAGGAAGTCGCTTGGAGCAAAACACACGCCTGGGTCCACATCTGGCCTAATTCTCAACTGTTGGTGGTGGAAACCATGTTCAGTGAGAGAGGCTAAGTGATTTACCCAGTGGAACCAAGTGGCTCTGTGATAGACTGGGATTCAGATGTGGGTTTTCCGAATGTAAGTCTGGTGCCTTTCGATTTCCTCTATGATTTCCTTCCTTCCTGCCTGCCTTCCTGCCTTCCTGCCTTCCTCCCTCCCCTCCTTCCTTCCCTCTTTCCCTCTTTCTTCCCTCCTTCCCTTCTTCCCTTCCTTCCTTCCTTCCTTCCTTCCTTCCTTCCTTCCTTCCTTCCTTTCTTTCCTTCTTCTTCTTTTCTCTCTCTCTCTCTCTCTCTCTCTCTCTCTCCTTCCTTCCTTCCTTTTTTCCTTTCTTTCTTTCTTTCTTTCTTTCTTTCTTTCTTTCTTTCTTCTCTCTTTCTCTCTCTCTCTCTCTCTCTCTCTCTCTCTCTCTCTCTCTCTCTCCTCCCTCCCTCCCTCCCTCCCTCCCTCCCTCCCTTCCTTCCTTCCTTCCTTCCTTCCTTCCTTCCTTCCTTCCTTCTTCTCTCCCCTTCCCTTCCCTTCCCTTCCCTTCCCTTCCCTTCCCTTCCCTTCCCTTCCCTTCCCTTCCCTTCCCTTCCCTTCCCTTCCCTTCCCTTCCCTTTCCTTTCCTTATTTAGGACACTATGTTTTGCTCTCTGTGAAGCCCTTTGACTGAAGAAATAGAGACCTAAGTCACTGCCCTGCCATCCAGGATTGCGGACACGAGAGGTGTGGACACTGATGAGCAATACCATTGCTTTCTTTATTCCAGAACTACACCGCACAACCGCAGAGTGAGTCTGTGCACACACCAGCTCCTGTCGGGGTAGCAGGCCTGCTGGGACCCAGCTCCCCCGCTCCAGGTGGGTGACAGTCTGGGAGCCCATCTTTTGTGCTCTGTGCAAACAGCTTGAGATAACACTTCAAGTCACAGTCGTATTTTTTTTTAGCCAGAGTTAAGTGCCATTAACCTGAAAATTCAACTTAATGTTTCTCCATGGGCTTATTCCAATTTAGAAAAAAAAGTTTCTGAGTGCTAACCATCTTTACAAGCATTGCACTATGAATCACGTTTGTAATTTTTTCTATGGGGGCAACATGACTCTATTAGATTAGAGGCCCAGTGCATGAAATTCGTGCACTGGGCCTCAGCCCGGCCTGTGCCCTCTCGGAGCCTGGGACCCCTCGGGGGATGTCCGCCTGCCGGCTTAGGCCCGATCCTCCTGGGGCTTTCGCAGCCCGGGACCCCTCGCACCTTACTGCCTGCCTACAGCAGAGGCGAGAGGGGCTCCTGCCACCGCCACTGCGCTTGCCAGCCATGAGCCTGGCTTCTGGCTGAGCAGTGCTCCCAGTGTGGGAGTGCACCGATCACCAGGGGGCAGCTCTTGTATTGAGCGTCTGCCCCCTGGTGATCAGTGTGCATCATAGCGACCGGTCATTCCGCCATTCGGTCTCTTTGCATATTAGGGTTTTATTATATAGGATGGTCCCCAAATCATATTTAAGAGTAGGAAACACAATTTTGTTTTTTGTGGGGATTTTTTTTTTTTTTAATCCTCATCCAAGGAGGATATTTTTCCACTGATTTTTAGAAAGATTAGAAGAGAGAGAGGAAGACAGAGAGAACTACTGATGTGAGAGAAACACATTGACTGGTTGTCTCCTGTAAGAGTTCCGACCAGGGCCCGGGCTGGGGAAGAGCCTGCAAATGACATACATGCCCTTGACCGGAATCGAACCCGGGACCCTTTGGTCCACAGGCCAACGCTCTATTCACTGAGCCAAACCGGCTAGGGTGGGCGGAAACACAATTTTGGATGTGATTTTAATCTGATGCATGTGGGAGAAAGATCTCACAGGGACCCCTTCGTCCCCTCCTTTACTGATTATTTTGCCTGGAATCCTGGACGGGGCGGGTCATTCTCTTGCTGCACCGCCCAGCCTCCCTTGCTCTCCTGTCTTTGCAGTTGCCGAAGCTTCGCCTGTTGCTATTCGGCGTGGCTCGACCCTCTGGCCAGCAATGACTCCCGGGGGTCATTTCTGTGGGGATGGAAGAAAGGAGGCCAGTGTGAACGGCAAAACAGCTGCGGACCACCAAACCAGTCCCCTGCCATTGGATGGAGGCAGATCTAACAAAAAAAAATTGCTCTGAAGGCACAGCGTTAAAGGGAAAATGCATCAGAAGACATTTCTCAAGTGATCGAATGCATTGCCTAATAACTTTAAATAGTCCATTGAGCCTCCCGGAATTTTTTTTTGGTTTTTTTTTTTTTTTGTTCTTCTTCGGGAATAATCTGCTTACATCGTTAAGACCTCAGCTAATTGCCAGTAACGCAAATTGCCAGATGTTGTAACCCCCCAGTGTCTCCCTCAAAAACCACCAAACGCACTGAAAGAGAAAGGTCATTGTCCCTCCCTGGCTAGCAAGCTATTCCTGCGAGTCCCTGCAAATGACAGGAAAACACCTCCCGGCCGCCCCCAGGAACCTAGGCCCGCCCCTCCCAAGGGTCCCTGGTTCCCTTTGTGATTTTCTAATAATGCACTTATGTGTAAGCTAATCATGGGAACAGAGGGAAAATGAAGAGACTTTTTATATAAAAAAAAAAAGAGGGAAAAAGCAGAATGAATTAGGGCAATTGAGGTCGCTCTGTTCCATTTTTTGCTGGGAGGATTTGAGCCCTTCTTGTTACCTTATCGCTTATTACACAATTTCCGATAAAATGAGACGCCAGTCCATTCTTATTGTCCCGCGCTCGCCTATTGAACGTACATACATAGAATTCATTTCGGATTGAAACACTATCTTAATTATACATGGAATAAAATGGACAACCTATCAAGGTCTCGAAATTGCATTCTCACAAATAGTTTTATTTTATTTTTTTAAAATCATATTTCAACTGATGACATATTCGGTATAATGATGTTTAGGGAATATTCCTTTTTCATGCAGTGCCTTAATTATGCCAGAGTATTTCCCGTTCGACAGCTAATAGTCATGTTTCTTTTTTTGTTTCTGACTTGAACCCTATGTCATGCCTCATCCTATTTTTCATGAGGTTCTGCCTAAATAACATGATTAGGAAGTCTCCCTATTTTGAAATCACTTATAAATGCTAAACGTGTGACATAGGACAATGATATCACATATAATTTCTTATTTTCTTTAAAAGTAATGAGAGTGTCTGTATTTAGAAACATAGGGAGAAACTTTTCCAACAAAAGCCACAAAACAAATTGGAAAACAATGCAAGAATATTCAAATTGTGCTTTAAATGAAATATACAGTCAATAAAATATCAAAAGTACTTAAAAAAAACATACGTATGTGAACCTAAAAAGTTTAGTATTTTATTTATATGTACTTGCCACAAACTGAAAATTGCTGTAAAGAAAAGTTATGTACATGATAAAGCTGTAGTTTTATAGCCCTTGCAAGAATAATCTGAATTAATTAATAATACAAGTCCTAGTCATCATAATATGATACGGTGTATTTTATACAAACATTCATTCATATTAATATATTTTAAAATACTAAAGAAAAACTACATTTAGAAAAACTGTTATTCGAAATTGTAGACAATATATAATTGTGTAACTAAACATGTATGCTAATAATCGGTATTTGCTGGAGAATTTCCTAACTTCACATGACTGAAATGTAGTTTTACATATCAAATAAGTAACCATTTCAGGGACAACAGGGGAAGCAAAATCATTAGCACTTTAACGTTCATTGATTATTAATGTGCTAGCTTTACCAAGCCGCCTCATGGACTTGCTAGCTCTTGCTCTATTTCTGCATATTACTCCAAGACGATGCTATGTCTATAGAACTACACACACATAAGTTTAGATTTTTTTGTTTGTTTTCTTATTTTTAAGGTTTCTACGCAGCATCTACCAAGTGAACCTGGCCAGCTGGTCCTTCAGAACGGAGCCCTGGTGTCTTTTGAAGTTTGCACGTCTAAAGAAAGCATTTGTCCCCAAAGAACTTGGGGCCACCCTGCTGTCCACTTCTTTTTTTCCTGAACAATAATATGAAAGCGGGACCATTTCTCTCTCTCTTTTGCTTTAAGTAGGGGGTACGTCAACACACACACACACACACACACACACACACACACACACACAAGTTTTAAGCATCCCCCCCAATTTAAATGATTTGCTATCACAGTCCCTGCATCTTTTATCTCTCCAATAGTTTCAACCCCGTTAATGTGTGCATGTCCTCCCTTCTTATCAGCCCCTGGGCAGCATTAGTGATTCCTAGCCGCCATCAAGGTGATAATAAACTCATTCACAAGCCGAACAAACATGGGGGGGGCCCTAGTTATTCTCCAGGCAAATCCACCGCAAGGCTGGGCTGCGGAACCGGGGAGAATGGAGATGGTGTTGATTGATAAATTGACAGGTTAATTTACAAGTGGATAATAGGAGTGAGACCCAGAGGGAGAGAGGAAGGCAGAGGGAGTCTAGCGTGGTTGCACTGCCCTCTGTCTTATGCCCGGGAATCTGCAGGGCTGAGGCTGTGGGATCCAGAGCGCACACACATTCTTCATCACTTAAAGACAAAGGCCTCCATTTACTGCTGTGGGATGGCTTTGTCGCCTTGGTCCCCCCCGCAAATTGACCCTCAGTGGGTCAGACACAGGGCCGCGTCGTAACCGTGCCTTAGAAGCGCCACTTAGAACACGGTTCGGACTAAGTTGTTGCGTCTGTTTCAAAAGAGAAACAGCGCTGTTTTCAAGACGCTGTTTCAACAAACAGTCATTGTCGGTGGCGTGTCGCTGGTCTGAACGTCTTCTTTCAAGTTCACAGGCTTTTCGTAGGGACGTGACGAAACCCGTCGTTGTATAGTCTTTGCAAGGATCATCTGAATTAATTAATAAGTCTTCATCATCACGGCACTTGTGTGTGTTATAAAAACATTGATTCCTGTTAATAGGATATCTTAAAATACTAAAGAAGAAGCAATCTAGGTATACATCTTTGCCAGCCCTCATCCCAAATATCTTTAAATTTTTTATTTTTTTTTAATCTTTGGTGTTAAATGCAGCCGGTGCAGCTGTTTGCAAGACAGGATGAAACAAATGGTATGAATCTCCGATGAACTCTTCGCCTCACCCCCTTCTCTCCGCGTTTGATGATGGCAATACTTGAAATTTACATACTTGAAATTTAAAAAAATACATCCACAAAGTCCTTGGAGAAAAAAAATATATAAAGCATTCGTCCAGGTGTTTATTTTTCTCTGGCAAGGAAACGTTTTATTTCACAGGCCTGCCTCTCACGGTGCTAGCTCTGCAGAAACAGGCTTGCACAATAACAGACCTCGGAGATGAAAAAGAATCCAATTGGCTGTGCAAGTCCATCAGACAAGGAACTCGTCCTAAATGGTCAGGGTAGCGCCCCTACAGTGGCCCTAATGGGACTGGGAGATTGCAATGACAGCAAACCCGCAACTACTGCCACTTTGGTCTTTGAAAACGAGCTGCTTGGAGACGGTTCATGTCACCGGCTGTGCGTCCCAGGCCCTGTGGTTCGGTCCCCACTTCCCAGCGCCTATAATCTTGGGGCTGAGATCCTGACCCTTTTTCTCTCCGTCTCACCACATGGTGAGCGAACTCCCTTCTCAGATCCCAGATCCGAAAGCTCCCGCCAGGCTTCCCAACAACATTAACCACTCGGTAGGTTTGCACGACTAGCTCAACACATTTCGAAAGGAAATTCCAAATGGCACGTCTCGCGGTTTCTGTAATTCATTACCAAACACCAACACTAATATTATTTTCAGCGGACTGCCTCCTATTAATCAAGGTATTACAATGAACTATTAAAACGATGCCTTCGGTTGAATAAAACGATAAAGCCCAGGGAGAAATATGCGATCAAGAATGAATGTCAGAAAATAAAAACAAACAACTTCGCATGCCTGGAATTTTATGGGTCACAAGGTTAAAAAATCTCCCCTTAAAGGGGGAATAATATCCTTTGCAAAGAAAATGCATTTCTGTATGAATAGGACGTTGAATAGCCTTTGCTGCTTTGTTCAAACACGGACAATCATCTTTGCAATCTTTTTTGGCAAGTGGTGTGTACTTTTTCAAAAAAAGACTCATAAAAGATCACACACTATGTCTATCTTGAAGGTGGCTAATTTTTTAAATGTGGTAACTTTTGTCAGAAAGGTATATCATGCAAAAAAAAAGTGTTTCGGTAATTTTTAAACTCTGTCGCATCCAAAGTAAAATTGAATGCTTCAGAATAAAACAAGGCGTTTTATTTTCTGAGGACGACTTCAACTTTGCACTTTATCCGAGCTTTCCATTTAGAAACTTAGCAACATGGAAAATGAGATGTAAAACAGAGAAATAATTGGTGGGGAGTTTACAGAAACACGGGGGCTTTTATACCTTCTTTCTACAGGGACTCTCAAGCGTTCAAAATTCAGTGTAATATTCATTGTCTCCTCTCTCTAAATTCCAATGGCAGAACTAGCAGAGTTATAGATAGACATAACCTCCGGGATGTTATACTTTTAGAACTTAAAATCCATAAGCTAACTTCCAAAAAAAAAAATCGAATAGTTTTTGAAACCCATGTATCCATATCTCTTTTAATGAGAAACATGCTGATATGGGGGAGATTAGAAACCCCAGTGCAGGGATGCGCAGGCACTCGCCATTTGACGTGTTTATAATCGAAGAGAAGGCACATTCCCGCTGTGCAAACCCAGGCGAGGTTTTCCCACCTTCTCCTCCTGCAGGTACCAACACAAATCCTGACGCCAAGCAACGCAGCGGCGAAGAGATGGGATTTCATATCCCACCCAGCTCCCGCGTTAAGCCGGTGACAAGGAGGTTTGGAAGCGAGCCGATTAGGACTCATTGATTTCCGGCGCCGCTTTCTTCTTATTTCAGATGTCACATCAAGGCTCGGAAATGAGATAAATGTGAGAAGGGCCCGGTGATCCCTGCTCCTCCTCGGGAGGAGTTTTCAAAGCCGCTGGCTGTGCACGGAGCCTGCTCTGCCCGCAGGAGAGTTTGGGGGAACTCGGCTCCCCCGTGTCATTCTCTCACTGCGATGCCTGGCTCTCAAGAAGGTCCCCGTTGAACTGAAGTCTGGCAATTCTCAAAAAGTTAAACATTATGGGGGGTTCGGTGGGGGGGCCCTTAAATCATCTTTTCTCTCCCTTTCACTTCAAAGTCCCTTGAAAGGAACGTGCCACTCCGATTCCGGGAAACACGTTTTATGAAGGAAGTCACGCATGATCCTTGAATAACGGGGTGACACGCAAGCTCTGCGCTTTGAAGAGTCTGTGATGATTCATGGAAATCAAGGCTGGAGATGGAAGGTGCGTCACTTATGTCTCTTTTCTCTTGCGGTCTTTCCCCTGGAAATTTTTTTTTTTTTCACACTGTAAAGCAGACAGTCGTCTAATTGGCAACAAAGATCAGAGTGCTGATTAGGGCCTAAATTACACCTGACAGACGTTTTTACAAAGGCTTTATTTTATGTAAAATATAATATGTCATCACGGCTCTTCAGGTTGAATAGGTAGATTATTAACTTGGTGTGTATCGTACTTAAAAAAGGATTTCAGCCCTGGCTGGTGTGGCTCAGTGGACAGAGCATCAGCCTGCAGACCAAAGGATCCCGGGTTCGATTCTGGTCAAGGGTAAGTACCTCGGTGGCAGGCTCCTCCTCGGCCCGGGCCCTGGTGGGGGCTCGTGCAGGAGGCAACCAATCGATGTGTTTCTCTCACATCGATGTTTCTCTCTGACTTTCCTTCTCTCTTCCACTCTCTCTAAAAACCCATGCAAAAATATCCCCGGGTGAGGATTTAAAAAAAGGATTTCAGAACAGGTATAAAACATTTAAAAATAAATTTTGAAAAGTCCTAATAGCCATTTGGTCCAGGAAAACACAAATTTTAACAAGTGACCAAAAGAGTTGAAATAGAATAAATGCAGTGGATAAATATCAACAAGTTTAAACCTGGCCCGGCCGGTGTGGCTCAGTGGTTGAGTGTGTCCGCCCTATGAACCAGGAGGTCACGGTTCGATTCCCAGTCAGGGCACATGCCCGGGGTTGCGGGATCGATCCCCAGTGTGGGGCGTGCAGGAGGCAGCCGATCCATGATTCTCTCTCATCATTGGTGTTTCTCTCTCGCTCTCTCTCTCCTCCCTTCCTCTCTGAAATCAATAAAACTATATTTTTTTAAAAAAAGTTTAAACCTGAAAATATTTAGGAAAAAAAAACATTTTAGGGTTAAAAGGTGGCTTCTTTCTTTTTTGTTTCACATCCTTACCCGAGGATATGTTTATTGATTGGAGAGAGAGAGAGAGAGAGGAAGGGAGAGAGAAAGCAACATCGATCGGTTGCCTCCCACACATGCCCCAACCTGGACTCAAACCCACGACCTTTTGGTGCCCACGGCGACGTCCAACCAACGGAGCCACGCCACTGGCCAGGGTGAGGAAATACAGAAAGATGTCCTCTCTCTCTATTCCAGGGAAAGACAAGTTCCAAACAGACTCGGCAAGTTCAAGAGGGAAGCCGGGTCACGGCACTCAGTTCTGCAGCTGTGGATCCAGGGCCCCCGGACAGAATCTCAGTCCGCCATCCGTGGCCTGGAGCCTGGGGCAGGAGGACAGGACCGCGGCTGCCTCCCCTGCGTGCCTTGAGAGACTCCCTTTCCCCGCATTTACAATCGCTTTCCGGCCTGTGGAGTCATCCAGGCTGGAGGAAATTTTATTGCAGCTCATGGGGAGAACGCACTTGCTAAGCTGTAATTTCCTAGGATTCGAAATATGGCTCCTGTAGGCCACCCGCCTGGGATCGCTCAGAAAAAAACACAAAACAAGACGGGGCTGATCTCCCAATCTTGGCTGCATACCCAGCCATTTTTAACTCAAAGCCCTCTTAGTATATTTCCCTTGAATGCGGCCACGCTTGCGGTGTGGGCAGTCTGGGGCGGCGGCATATTGTTCACTGTTATTCACATGGTATTTTTAGCCCAAATGAAATGTCTCTCCTCATCACATTATTTGAAATATTGAATTAATTTGTATAAGAAAACGTAATGTATTAATATGAGTGAACATTTACAAAAGTAGGATTGAGCCTGACCCACATAGCTCAGTGGTTGAGCATCGACCTATGAACCAGGAGGTCACGGTTCGACTCCCGGTCAAGGGCACATGCCCGGGTTGCGGGCTCGATCCCCAGCGTGGGGCGTGCGAGGGGCAGCCATTCAATGATTCTCACTCATCACTGATGTATCTATCTCTTTCTCCCTCTCCCTTCCTCTCTGAAATCAATAAAAACATGTTTTTTAAAAAGTAGGATTGAGGTTAAAACGCTGTATCAGAGAACAAATAAAACAAGGAACTTAGAAAGCATAACCAACAGCAAAAAATCATATAAATGTAAAGTTTTTAATATGGGTGATTCTGCAGTCCTGTCTTCTCCCCAATCTTTACAGAGGAGAAAGCTAAGACCTAGAAAGATCAAATAAAGTCCCAAGTGCTCATGGGTATTTCATCCCAAAACAATGGCCAGGATCCAGGTCTTGGGGGTCTCGGACTGGCTTGGTTCCCATGTCAGCATGAGGGGGACAGCTCTTGAAGCTGGACCATTATAGCGGCTAGTGAGCAAGGGAAGCCACTTGGCCAGCGAGCATCAGTTTTTGCATCTCGAAAATGGGCACAATGGCACTGTCTTCTATTTCTAAACATGGAGAACAAGGTTTTAGAGTTTTAAGTGAACACTGAATTAATGGGGGGGAAACAAGAGAGTCGATGTGGTATTGTTTATGATAAATGTGGACTCTTTCATCCAGCAGTGGAGCCATTCAAGGGGGAAGGCAGCCTGACCATGGCCATGACCATCCTAAGAGCAACCCTATGCACAATGATGGGGTAACAATGGCCTGCTGTCTCTCCTATGAATGTGCGCATGCACGCACACACACCCACATACGCACACACACCCATAAGTATGTGGATTCTTTCTCAGAAAAATCCTCCTATCATGTAACTATTTTGAGTTGTTTTTTTTAATTGATTTCAGAGAGAAGGGAGAGAAAGAGAGAGAGAGAAATATCAATGATGAGAGAGAATCATCGATCGGCTGCCTCTTGCACGCCCACTTACTAGGGATCAAGCCCATGACCCAGGCATGTGCTCTGACCAGGAATCGAACTGTGACCTCCTGGTTCATAGGTCGACGCTCAACCACTGAGCCATGCTGGCCGGGCACTGTTTTGAATTTTATTAAATAGACCAGATTTAGGGTCAGCTTTAGCTCAAGCGGTTACTTCGGTTTCTGCTCGGTGCGGACACATAACCCTGCCTTAAATAGACCAGATTTAAAGGCATATCTCCTTGGGAAAGAAATTAATTTATATTTTCAATCTGAACCCCTTATTTCTAGTGACCCCCAAACCTCTCCTTGGTGAATTGGTATGATGTTTGACTCTATCCAGAGACTCAGGCAGTGTGTGTGTGTGTGTGTGTGTGTGTGTGTGAATGTGTGTGTCTGAGTGTGTGTGTGAGTGTGAGTGAATGTGTGTGAGTGTGTGTTTGGGGTAGGAGGGTGGCTAGGATGGCCATCGGACATTTGAGGAGGAGCCAGCGAGGGAGTGGAGCACAATGAGAGGAGGCGTACGGAGTCTGCCCCCACCCCCACTCCCTTCTCCATGATACAGTCAGGGCAGGGGGCAGGAAACAGTTCCCATGTCTTGAATCCGTGTGTTTTTGTGTATGAGATAAGCATTCCCTAGCATATCGCATTTCTCTATTTGTTGTGGCTGCTAGGAAACTCAGAATCATGTTTTCTGCCCATTTGCTATATTTCCCCCCTTCAGGCAGCCCTTGATAAATGATGATGGGCATTTTGAAGGATTTTAATGTTTATATGGGTAATTTTTTAAAATTGTTTGTATCCCTAGGTCTCTGGGGGAAGGAAGTGATATGATTGAAGGAATATTTGAATAAATGAGCCTCAAAATATCCAGTAAAACCATCCAAGAAGTGAGTTGGGAAACTGACAGTATTTTTAAGCCTCCTCTTCCTGGGGATAGGTAGCTCACGAATCCATAAAGTGTAAATGTCACATTATGCTTAATAATAATCTATAATAATAAAAGCATAATATGCTAATTAGACCGGACGTCCTTCCAGACGACCTTCCTGACAAAGCCAGGGCTGCAAGGGAAGCCCATGTCCCAGGTCCCGGGTGCCTGCCGGTGGCCGGAGGAAAGCCTGGGTCCCGGGTGCCAGGGGGAAGCCGGTGCCAGCAGCCAGGTGAAGGAAGGCCTACTCTTGCACGAATTTTATGCATCGGGCCTCTAGTGATAATAATAATACAGACCCATAGTACAAAAATCTCAGCACAGAGAGAACCCTCACAAGCATGATTATCTTTTCATAAACCTATAGCTAATAAACATAAATAACTATAGACAAGTGTGTGTATGCGTGTGTATGTCCAACCTACATTCTGGCAAATTTGAAGTCATAATATGGTATTCTTTTAGAACCTATTTTTCCCATATAATAATTATTTTGACTATTCTCTACATCATTATGTATCCTCACAACATTCTTTTCCAAAGACTCTCACAAAGGAATTCACATCACTGCTGGTAAGAGTTCACATCGTGCATTTAGATGTTTATTTACACACTGCACCATAATCCACGCAATCTTGCATAAATCCCCCCATTAATTAAGTTCACAGACTTTTATTGAGGGGACTGGAGGCCTGGTGCATGGATTTGTGCACTGGTGGGGTCCCTCACACGAGTACATGATCAGGGCTGGGGAGGGATCGTGGGAGGGCTCCAGGGCATGTCCGGCCTGTCTCACCCCGTCCCCATTGGCCAGACCTCAGCAACAAGCTAACCTACCAGTTGGAGTGTGTGCCCCCTGGTGGTCAGCGCACATCACAGCTACCGGTCAAACAGCCGAACGGTCCCTTAGGCTTCTATATATATATAGATTATTTCTCTTTTCCAACAAAATCTGAAAAGATCTTGAATACGGAACATGCCTTCTTATACGAAAATTATGTCAACAACTTCAAACTCAGTTAGCGACATTCCTCCTCCTTAGCAGACATTACTGTCATGCCTTTGGCCATGGGGACCCCGAGACAAGAGCTGGGCTTTCCTCCAAGCTCTCCTGCTATATCGCAAGGAACTCAGGCTCAGAGATGACAAACCATGGAGCCGAGCGGTAGTCTAACCCCACTACCCCTCTGCCTGCCACTGCCAGTTTGGAAGGTTGTCATGCAAAGTAATGGGACCTGCCCAGTCTCCCCTTCCACTCAAACATGCAAACATCTCAAGGGCCATGCAGGTCCCCGGGTAGGTGGGTGCTTTATCCACTTTACTATCAGTGACCTTACGAGCTCAGGTCTCCTTCTACTGGCCTTCCTACCCTTCCTAGAAACCTGCTTTCCATTCCCACTGAGCGCTCCGACGGTCTCTCAGCATCTCTCCTTGCTCTATACTACATTCTGTTCTACACTCTCCTTGCCATTTGCTTTTCAAAATGCTCCCTGGGTCCTAGCAGGTGCGGCTCAGTGGATAGAGCGTCGACCTGTGGACCGAAGGGTCCTGGGTTCAATTCCAGTCAAGGGCACGTAATTTGGTTGCAGGCTCCTCCCTGGCCCGGGCCCTGGTCAGGGCACGTGCAGGAGGCAACCAATTGATGTGTTTCTCTCACATCGATGTTTCTCTGTCTTTCCCTCTCTCTTCCACTCTCTCTAAAAATCAATGTAAAAACATCCTCGGGTGAGGATTGATAAAAAAGAAAGAAAGAAAGAGAGAGAGAGAGAGAGAGAGAGAGAGAGAGAGAGAGAGAGAGAGAAGAGGAGAGGAGAAGAGAAGAGAAGAGAAGAGAAGAGAAGAGAAGAGAAGAGAAGAGAAGAGAAGAGAAGAGAAGAGGAGAGGAGAGAGAAAGGAGAAAGAAGAAAGAAAGAAAGAAAGAAAGAAAGAAAGAAAGAAAGAAAGAAAGAAAGAAAGAAAGAAAGAAAGAAAGGAAGAAAGAAAGAAAGGAAGAAAGAGAGAGAGAGAGAGAGAGAGAGAGAGAGAGAGAGAGAGAAAGAAAGAAAGAAAGAAAGAAAGAAAGAAAGAAAGAAAGAGAAATAGAGAAAGAGAGAAAGAGAGAAATAGAGAAAGAGAGAAAGAGAGAAAGAGAGAAAGAAAAACAATCAAAACTCTCAGGGACCTATTCATGTCCCTGGGCAGGAGGGCCCTTTACCCACTTGACTGTCAGTTACCTTAAGAGCCCTGTTCTCTGTGTAAGGTCTTCCTACTCTTTCTAGAAACTTGCTTTCCATTCCCATTGAGTTTTCCGATGGTCTCCCAGCCCATTCGGCTACCCAGCACCTCTCCTCTCTGTACTACATTCTGTTCTACACTCTCCTTGCCATTTGCTTTTCAAGATGCTTCCTGGCATAGGGCCTGGGAACATCGGAGCAGATATGAGAAAGGACGCACACCTCACCCAGCTACTCCACTTATTCTCTACTGAGTTCTGCTAGAGAAACAAAACATCCCAAAGGAGCTGTCTAAAGCAGAGATTCTCAACCTGCGGGTCGCGACCCCTTTGGGGGTTGAACGACCCTTTCACAGGGGTCGCCTGAGACCATCGGAAAACACATATATAATTACATATTGTTTTTGTGATTAATCACTATGCTTTCATTATGTTCAATTTGTAACAACGAAAACACATCCTGCATATCAGATATTTATATTATGATTCATAACAGCAGCAAAATGACAGTTATGCAGTAGCAACGAAAATAATGTTATGGTTGGGGGTCACCACAACATGAGGAACTGTATTAAAGGGTTGTGGCATTAGGAAGGTTGAGAACCCACTGGTCTAAAGGGACAAAGAGATTCCGGGGAAACAGAACTAGTAGGGCGACAAGTAAGATCATAACCATTAACTGCCCGGCCGGCGTGGCTCAATGGTTGAGCATCCATCTATGAACCAGGAGGTCACGGTTTGAAGGTCACAGTTTGATTTCCTGGTCAGGGCTCATGCTAGGGTTGGGGGCTCAATCCCCGGTGTAGGGTGTGCAGGAGGCAGCCGATCCATGATTCTCTCTCATCATTGAGGTTTCTATCTCCTTCTCCTTCTCCCTTCCTTTCTTAAATCAATAAAACTATATTTTATAAAGATCATAAGCATTACTGAGACTGGAGGGTATAATGTTGGGAAGATCAGTTGACTTCAACTGCCGGAGACCAATGCCAGCATGTCATAATTTTAAGAGTTTCATCAAAAGGTTGATGAGACTTGGGGACTCAACAGGGTTGAGTGACACATGGAGTCACCTGTTGGGAATGGCTAAAGGCATTTCCCCAAACCTGAATAGGAAACTGATCGTGGCCGCCAGACAGTTCAAGGGCGTCTTAATCTACATGTTATTGCCTCCTACTGGCCAAACACCTGAGCAGCCGTAGGCTAATTCCCCCATTCTGACAATGCTTCTGTACCCTTTGAAGTGTATTATCTCCACCTTGCCTTAGGACAAATGGTGTTAATAAAAGCAAGGGTCCTAGACAAGGAGGGGTCTTCAGTTCCTTTAGCTGAATCTCCTCTGACCTCCAATGCCTTTCAAAATTATATCTCGACTCCGGACTCTTTATTAGTCTCTGGATTTCTATGTCATCTACGCGCAGCCCCTTTTCCAGATTCCTGAACCCTTCTTGATGCTGGGACATGAACCCCGGCATTCTACACCAACCAGTTGAAGATGAGTCAGAGTTGAAGCCTGCAGATCCCTACACTGCCCCGGAGAGCAATTGAGAATTGCGATGAAATTAAACTAAGGGGATCCGTGTACAGCATTTCTGGAACACAGCTATTACCTTAGACTGTTTACACACGCCGGATACAGCCAACAATGTCCTAAGACGCTCAAATTAGGTGCCAGGGCCTTCTTGGAGAGCATCGGACCTAATTAGAAGTGTGTGGAAAAGCCATTTGTTGACTCTGGGAAGGCATCTTGAAACCGGGAAGAGGAAAACAGCCTCGTAAAACTGGAAGAGAAAAAATGTGGAATGCCACTTCCAGAGGAACAACCAAATCCCGGGAGTATATTTAACACGTATTCCCAGCGTGGGTCTCTGAGAAACGTCCCCATCTTATATCGTTCCTGCCTCAGCCTCGTCCGCCTCAGGTTAGCATCTGTTAACACCTAAAGGCAGTCCGGCTCTGTGCTCCCCCTTCTCACAAATCTTTTTTTTTTTTTTTAATCTCCCTCAAGGATATTTTTTCCACTGATTTTTAGAGAGAGTGGAAGGGAGAGGGAGAGACAGAGAAAAACACCGATAAAAGAGAGACGCATCGATTACTTGCCTCCCCTATACACCCCGACCAGGGCCAGGAGCATGCAACAGAGGAATGCGCCCTTGACGGGAATCGAACTTGGGACCCGTTAGTCCGCAGGCCACGCTCTACCCACTGAGCCACATGGGCTAGGGCAAGAGGTTCTACTTTCCAGGTTGGTGTAGACATAGGAATATTTTGTGCTGATGGTTTTCTTCCTGCCTCCACATTTTTCCATTTCTCCCTCTACTCTCTGAACTCACCAGTGGGTCACGTGGTGATCCTTGAAACCCATAGGCAGATGGCTCCATTGGATCCTAAATACAGTTGCTGCCATTGAGGACTTTGCTATTAGCATCATGCAGATGACGGGCACTAGGCTGACAAGAACATGAATCAGATGGATGAGTGTTTTTTAACGCATCCCAAGAGCAAGAATGGCAGCAAGTCTCAAAAAGTTGCCAACATGGACTGCAAGGTGCATGTGAATGTCACAGAAGGGAGGACCAAACAGGAAAAGGCCAGCCCTTCTCAGAAATACTCCGAAAAATTGAGAAGGAGTGTGAACAATCTGAAATGTAATAGGGGTGATAAACAGAAGCCTGTGAGAGCTCGGTGCTATTTCTATTCAGGAAAAACCAAAGTTCATGAAGATCTCTGGACTTTGCCATCATGGCAAGGTGGATGGTGAATAAATGCTAAGCAGTAGAAAGAAGTGCTGGCTGCCTTCTGTCCTGCCTGCCTGCTCTTGGTGCAGGGAATAGGAACTGCCTAGATCAGTGGTTCTCAACCTGTGGGTCGCGACCCTTTTGGCGGTCGAACAACCCTTTCACAGGGGTCGCCTAAGACCATCCTGCATATCGGATATTTACACGACGATTCATCACAGTAGCAACATTACAGTTATGAAGTAGCCACGAAAATAATTTTATGGTTGGGTCACAACATGAGGAACTGTATTTAAAGGGCCAGAAGGTTGAGAACCACTGTGATAGACTATTCTGTAAAAATATATATTGATTGATTTCAGAGAGGAAGGGAGAGGGGGAGAGAGAGATAGAAACATCCATGATGAGAGAGAGTCATGGATCGGCTGCCTCCTGCACGCCCCCCACTGGGGATTGAGCCCACAACCCGGGCATGTGCCCTTGACCAAAATCGAACCCGGGACCCTTCAGCCCCAAGGCTGACGCTCCATCCACTGAGCCAAACTGGCCAGGGCTAGACTAGTTTGGGGTAGTTCTGCTCAAAGCTAGTTGTCATTTACTCAGGTTTCACATGAGTAGGGAAAAAAAAATATGTCAGAGGGAGATGCACAATTGAAATATCGAATCATAGAGCATTGCATGTGGACTAGCTCTGGGGCCCACAGCTCTCAGACTGCCAGGGGGAGGTGATGAGGAGAACAGCTCGGAGGGCACCTGCCTGGCTCTGGCGTTTGCTTTCTCCCGAGCTGAAGCAGAGGGCAGATTTAGCAACTGTCCCTTGTGGCAGAAAATCGTCTTGATTGTGTACGAGGTAGAGGGTTGGAGTCAAGCTGAGACAGAGAGTCTCAGACGAGAAAGCCTGACCCGATCCTGCCTTTGCCTGATGAACCTGTTATAACTCCATCCGCTCCCAGCGAAGGCATTTGCAATTCAGGGAAACAGAAGGAAAAATGAGAACAGAGTGCTGGCAAGTTTGAAGGCAGTCGGACTACAGCCAGCGGTTCTCCACCTTCTGGCCCTTTAAATACAGTTCCTCATGTTCTGACTCAGCCATAACATTATTTTCGTGGCTACTTCATAACTGTCATGTTGCTACTGTGATGACTCGTCATGTAGATATCTGATATGCAGGATGGTCTTAGGCGACCCCTGTGAAAGGGTCGTTCGACCGCCAAAGGGGTCGCGGCCCACAGGTTGAGAACCGCTGGAATACACAGACCTGTAGGATGTGTCTTTGATTTACAAGTTTTTCTTCAAGACTAAGGAAGAGAACCTGGTTTCCTCCTGTCTCAACTTGATCCCCCAAGACAAGCTGGGAGTCAACTCTTTTGATTTCAGAGAGGAAGGGAGAGAGAGAGAGAGAGAGAGAGAGAGAGAGAGAGAGAGACATCAATGATGAGAGAGAATCATGGGTCAGCTGCCTCCTGCACGCCCCCTCCTGGGGCTTGAGCCCACCGCCCGGGCATGTGCCCTTGACCGCAATCGAACCCGGGACCCTTCAGTCTCCAGGCTGATGCTCTATCCACTGAGCCAAATCCGCTAAGGCGATTTTCACTGCTTTCAATGAACTCTACACCCCATACTGTGTCTACAGTTTCCCATGATCTTCTGATCTGCTTTCTTCAACTCTGATTCCACTTCCACGGTCCCTCTGCCTTAGCCACGGTGAACTCTGGTCTCTCCGACCCACCAGGCTCTTTTTGGCTTCAGAACTTTGTCTTCTTCCTCCCTCTGTCTGCAAGGGGCTTGCTCATTCTCATCTCTCATCTTGTCACATGTGTTTTGAGCATCTGTTGGGATGATGCTAGGATTTCTGTCTCCCATTCTATGAAAATGGTGCATCCCATTTCCAGATCTGCATAATGTCGAACCATCCTTGTATCCCAAGAATAAACCCCAGGTGACCAAGGTGTATGATGCTCCTTTGAATGTGTTGTTGGATCCAGTTGGCTAGTGTGTCGTTGAGAATTTGATTTTATTGAGATGCGACTGTCAGGACTCTTACCTGGCCCAAATAGTAACGGTCGGTCATTCACTAGAGCGATTCCACTACCTCGAAAACATCTTCAACAAACACACTGCCATATTTTATTCATGAGACCACTGGGGGAGATGCAAATACTATTGCTACAGGGACGTATGATATCTTAGGAGCCGGGACTTGCTCATCTTTTATTCTGTTCCACCGTTGTAGAACTCTATGATCTGTCTCTAATATAAATTTTTTCCCCAGGAAACTACTTTAGTACCTTAAACTGTCCAAAACCCATTTGATGTCTAGACATTCTTTTTCAATCATCCAATAACGAGTCTCCGGGGGAAAGACTTTGCCTACTGATGTGCTCAGTAGGTTGCTCTTGGCTGGCTGGTTTCCGTACCCGCGAAGCTCCCTGCTCACCTGCACGTGGAGAGACGTCTCAAAGTCACGTCTAATTAACGCGGCTCAGTGGATAACAAGACTCCGTTATGACTTCTTATACTCAATGCAGGTGAATTTTTTTTTAGATCTTTCCAATCTATTACATCCACTGTAAAGATGACAAAGCCTAATATCTGAAATACTTCTATTGCTTAAACCCTTTCTGTGTCCCTGTCTTATTTATTATCATCATTATTACTAGAGACTCAGTGCACGAAATTCATGTACTGGTAGGGTCCCTAGCAGCCGGTCAGGGCCTCCCTCCCTTCCCCTGGCTGGCCCTGGTCGAATTCCCCGATGAACTCCTGGTCGAGGAGACAATTTGCATACTACGCTTTTCTTATATAGTTTTACTATTTTGGTATTTTTCACCATTTTCTTGAAGTCCATGCTCTTTGCACCCAGCTCTCCCCTTTTTAAAAATCAAATCCTTCTTCCAATGTGAATTTTCATCACTGGGGAGCCTAATTGTAAGTCTCTCTGAATCCAATATTAAGGAAGCAGATTATATCACTTGTTTAATATCTCTTTCAGTCTTCTTGAGGAAATCTTATATGTGTGTATCTGAAATCATCACTATAGTTTTGAAAAAAAAAAAAGCAAAAAAAAAAAGCAAAAACCTCTACAGATGTTTGAATTTGAATAGGTTGCTGAACCAAATGAAAATCTGGGGACATGAAATGGGAAACACAACACCACACCTACCAGAGAGTCCTTATCCAATCGTTCACGCGAATAAACGCGGATTCCTTAAGTATCCTATTAACTGTTCGTTATTAACCAGATCTTCAAATCCGTCATTCACACGGCTGTCCTAGTTATCTCCTGAAAATCCAGTCACGTGACATTTCCCCAGCTCATCACAGTCCGTAGGGGCTGGCAGCCTAAAGAGTCAAGTTGAATTGCATTAAAATGACATTCCAACCTTGACTGGGTAGCTCAGTTGGTTAGAAGGTTGGCCCAATACACCAAGAGTGAGGATTGGATCCGGTCAGGGCACATACAAAAATCAACCAATAAATGCATAACTAAGTGGAACAACAAATTGATGTTTCTCTCTCTCTCTCTCTCTCTCTCTCTCTCTCTCTCTCTCTTTCTCTCTCTCTCTTTCTCTCTCTCTGTCTCTCTCTAATATCAATTTTAAAAAATGACATTCAAGGCCTTCTACAATATAGTCCGAAACTCTTCTGGCCTGATCTCCTACCAAATTGTGTCAACCTCACCACTCACACTCTCTCTCCTCACCGGATGGCATGCCTATTTGTAACGCAACTCCGTGCCTGTCCTCACGGAGTTCCTAAAATTCCCACGCACCCACGCCAACGACTGAGCGAGTCTTCTGGTGGCTGTGGCCACCGTCTGTTCTTCCTGATTCTGCTTCCGCTGGAAGATGTGTGGTTGCGTGAGAGACAGGCTTTATCTTCCTTCTGTTCTCGTTATTGATTTGTGGTTTCCTCGTTGCAAAGTAAATTCTCGGAAAAAATCGAGGTGCTTACCCAGCTCTGTGCGCTCAGGGAACGGGTCCTCGATGCGTATTTCTTTCACGGATTCAGAACCGGAGGTCTTACTGGAATCCATATCATTTTGTGTGGGAGTTTTGGAGGGTGAGACCTCCCTGAGATTTCATCTTTATTGAGCATCGCTTAAGCAATACCTTCAGGCTGTTGTCCACAGTCACCCCATTGCACCAGGGACTCTATCATCTGTGTATGTTCTCAACCTAAGTTACTCTATTGCTACCTCTTATTTACTTTATTATTATCATTCATTATGTGTTTGTTTTTTAACCCTCACCTGAGGGTATTTTTCCATTGATCTTTTGGAGAGACTGGAAGAGAGAGGGAAAGACGGAGAGAAACATTGATGTGGGAGAAACACATCGATTGGTTGCCTTCTGAATGAGCCCCAACTGGGACGGGGCCAGGGAAGAGCCTGCAACTAAGGTAACTGTTCTTGACCAGAATCGAACCTGGGACTCTTCAGTCCATGGGCCAACGCTCTATCCACTGAGCCAAACCGTCCAAGGCTATTTTATTATTTTTTAAACTTTATTGTTGAAAGTATTACTTATGTCCCCCTTTCACCCCCCATTGACCTCTTCTAGTCCCCCCCTGCCCCACCCCCACCCCAGGCCTTTACCACCCTATTGCCAGTGTCCTATCGCTAGGTCTTACACAGGCAGGGCACATGCAGGCCAGAGGTTTGGAGATAAATCCCCCCAAAATGCAAGGGCCTAGCCCAGTGGTCGGCAAACTCATTAGTCAACAGAGCCAAATATCAACAGTACAACGATTGAAATTTCTTTTGAGAGCCAAATTTTTTAAGCTTAAACTATATAGGTAGGTACATTGTTATTAACATAATTAGGGTGCTCCTAAGGCTTAGGAAGAGCCACACTCAAGGGGCCAAAGAGCCGCATGTGGCTCGCAAGCCGCAGTTTGCCGACAACGGGCCTAGACCACCATGATGAATTCTCTAGTGATCTACTGTTCTGCCTAATGGTGGGTCCATGCGGTCAGGGCATTTGGGGGGCAGGTTTGGAAATCTGAAACAAGAGGGTCTGGGGCGGGGGAGGCATGTGCCATTCAGAAACATCACAAATGCTGAGGTCATTCTGAAATACCAAAGGCCATGCCCACTGCAGACGAGGCTCTGAATAATCGCCAATGGTTTCCTTGAAGCATCCTTGCTCTAGGTACGTATTTCCAGTGGCCATGGAACAAGTTCAAGTGCTCAAGGTGGCTGGAGAATGTGGACTTCCTGCCCTGGTCGGGCAGCTCAGTTGGTGAGAGCATCGGCCCCGTATGCCAAGGCTACGGGTTGGATTTCGCAGTCAGGGCACATGCAAGAATCAACCAGTGCACGCAAAAATAATGGAACAACAAATCGATGTTTCTCTCTCTCCTCCCCCCCCCTTCTCTCTCTCAATCAATTAAAAAATGTATTTCCTCTCTACCAAGACTATTCAGGCTACTCCTACTAACAGATGTCCAATTGACTGTTCACCGGGAATGACACTAAAATACAAAAATACATTATATTCCAGAAGGGCCAGTCAGGTGTCTGCTGATTGGATACTAACACCTTTCTGCACTGAAATAGATATTTGATATGGATTTCAAGCACTACTTACATTCTGCGAACACTTTTATAGCTTTGCACATGTGCATGGATTTGTAGTAATATACATACTAGAGGTCCGGTGCACAGATTTGTGCACCAGCAGGGTCCCTCAACCTGGCTTGTGGGGATCAGGTCAGAACCAGTTCTCCAACATTCCCCAAGGGGTCCCAGATTGCGAGAGGGTGGTTCTTGGGTGACACACCCCGGAATTGGGCTCCCTCCTCTCTGGTTCTGGGTGTGTCACCCGAGAACCACAGCTGCCAAATCATTGCAGCTCAGCAACTCCTGTGTTGAGCATCTGCCCCCTGGTGGTCTGTGTGCATCATAGCTACCGGTCAGATGGTCCCTTAAGCTTTTATACATATAGATGCATTGGTCCATATATGTACAGTCTTAAGTATATTTATATCTAATAAAATATCAATTTGTTGCTGTAATCATCACTTTTTTCATTTTTCTTCCTATACTTCTTTTTTTTCAAGACTAGCTTTATTGATTTTTTAAAATATATTTTATTGATTTTTTACAGAGAGGAAGGGAGAGGGATAGAGAGTTAGAAACATCAATGAGAGAGAAACATCGATCAGCTGCCTCCTGCACATCTCCCACTGGGGATGTGCCCACAACCAAGGTACATGCCCTTGACCGGAATCAAACCTGGGACCCTTGAGTCTGCAGGCCAACGCTCTATCCACTGAACCAAACCGGCCAGGGCGCTTTATTGGTTTTTGAGAGAGAGAGAGAGAGAAGAAGAAGGGAGAAGAGAGAAACATCGATGCAAGAGCAACATCAATCAGCTGCCTCCTGCACACCCTCTCCCCGGGACTGAGCCCAAAACCCAGGCATGTGCCCTGACCGGGAATCGAACCAGCGACCTTTCAGTGCATTGGCTGATGCTCAACAAACTGAGCCACACCAGCGAGGCCTTGCTTCCCAGTCTTCAAGCTGATCTTCACTATTGGTATTTATGAGATGCTAATGGCAGGATCCCATTTTTCCTGTAACCGTATTCTTCCCCTCAGCGAGGAGCTCCTGTTGATTTAACTCCAACAAGTATAAAACCCACTTTAATGCCGGCTTTCCCAACCGGGTTGCTGATCCTGGTCACGCAGCCCCTTTCTGCACGTGACGCTGTGCTGTGTGTGATGTCGCCTGAACAGACAGCCCCGGGGCCTCCTCCCTGACTCAGCTCGCAGCCCGAGGGAGCCAGCCTGGTTATAAATAAACATGACGGTGCGTGGGCTAGCACAGACATGGGGGAAATTAATACTGTTATCTATTTCTTGGATAGGCAGTACAATGGTTGGGTGTCCGCAGGAGGCTTTGGGAGAGAAATGATGCTTTTATATATGAGAAAGGAACATGGAACATTTGCGAGCTCTTTCTCTTTTCCCTCCCAATCATCAGTGTCATTATTCAACTCGGCCAACTTTACAGATTCCAAATGAGTCCTTCCTCTATTCATTAAGATAGCATCGCGGGCGCTGGGCGCAGACAGTGCACGTCTGCGGAGGACAGGCGCCGTGTCTGCTTGCTAATAAGGCCCTCGTGAAGTTGAGACTCCCGTTTCTGTGACATGCGTGCTGCCGGCATGCTAATTCTATCTGACATGGTACAGTCGGGTCCTCTGGATGTGTCTTGCTGTTGATCAGTTTCGCAGAAATAGTTGGTCTTTGTCCTGTTAAGACAGCGGCCTCGAAGGAGCTGTTGGGCACAGGATGCCAGAAAAGTGCATTTATTAGTAATCGCCTGGCCGGTGTGCCTCAGTGGTTGAGCGTGGACCTATGAACCAGCAGGTCATGGTTCCATTCAAGGTCAGGGCGCATGCCCGGGTTGTGGGCTCGGTCCCCAGTAGGGGGCGTGCAGGAGGCAGCCGATCCATGATTCTCTCTCATCATTGGTGTTTCTCTCTCTCTCTCTCTCTCTCTCTCTCTCTCTCTCTCTCCCTGAAACCAATAAAATTATATTACAAAAAACATGAGAAAGAAGTCATGAGGACAAAAGCCAGCATGTCAAGGTTCGCAGAGCAGGAAGGCAAAGAGAAGGTGGCTGGTGATGACATCATTAAGCCCGTGACTTCTCCCTCAACTGCCCTGCCCTGTTTACTATGTGACATACGAACGTCATGACGACCTAAATCCCTTTTGTCAGG
The DNA here is from genome assembly GCF_964212035.1 of Myotis nattereri. Lineage (NCBI taxonomy): Eukaryota > Metazoa > Chordata > Mammalia > Chiroptera > Vespertilionidae > Myotis > Myotis nattereri. The sequence continues at coordinate 12,094,788 of NC_138097.1, read as the reverse complement.
TTTTCAGTACTTGCACCTAAGACATCCTAACCGACTTAATAAATGTCTTCATTCTCCCAAGAAACTGAAATGGCAATTGGAGTGTCTCTAATAGAGGGACCCGGCTATAAGGAGAACATTGTTTTCGTTTCATTAGGAAAGCAGGTCAGGTAACAGTCCTAAAAAGATTTCTTGCTTACAAGAATTTTCTAGAAGCTGTCTTTATTGGAGAGATCATGTCTTTCTGATTCTTTTCCTGAGATTTCCTTGAGGAATTCTGGGTGTTGGGATTGACTCAAGCCCTGAAATTAACCAGGTCCCATCTGAGCAGTGAATCACTGAGTGTGACACCCATCCCTGTGTGTGACAGTGTGTGTTGTGATAAATATTGGTTCTGTGGCTTGGACTCAGATATCTGTATAGTTCACACCACGGGCATCTGTCTTTTTTCAAGACAAAAAATGGGTAACATGACAATTTCTCAGGTTGATCCAAGTAATCCCTGCTACATTCCTATACACCATGTAAAACTTTCACTCTTTAACGATGACATATTTGAAATGATTTTAAAAACTAACAGCGTTGTCCGGCTGGCGTGGCTCAGTGGTTGAACGCTGACCTATGAGCCAGGAGGTCACGGTTCGATTCCAGGTCAGGGCACATGCCTGGACTGCGGGCTCCATCCCCAGTAGGGGGGCGTGCAGGAGGCAGCCGATCAATGATTCTCTCTCATCATTGATGTCTCTATCTCTCTCTCCCTCTCTGAAATCAATAAAAATATATATATTTTTAAAAATTAATGGTGTAGAATAAAAACTGAGGTATGGGGGAGTAATGCCTCGGTGCAGATCAAACCAGACACCAAAAGGAACCAGAAGAGTTGACTAACATACCATCGCAACAACCACAGAGAATGTGTCGAAGCTTGAAGAGCAATCAAAACACTTTCATGCCAGGATCCACAAAAAGGGGAAAGTGCAGGGCGGTGAGCCTGAACTTCTGTGATGTCTCCACTCAAACGACTTGCCAATGAGTTGGTGACACGGGTCCAAGAGACTACACAGTGGAGACTGGCAGGAAGGGGCCAGGACTGGCGCTGGGAAGGCAGGATCTTGGAGGTCCACGCTACCCGGCAGCAAGGGCTGCAGAGACCCAGGCGCCAGGAAGGACTGAGTATATATAGGTGAGCGTGAAATTCCGCCCCCTACCTCCCATCAAGGCAGAACCAAGAAGCTAAAAACATCCAACACAAAGCAGGGGTCCAAGGTCTAGGCAGCCAAACAGAGATCATGGGAGTGCCAGGAAGGTGAGAAGATAAAACTGGAAGTCAGGAACCTCCAAGGAAAAGGATGATAAACACCCCAAAGTTCCAGGTAGAACCAACAACAACCTATGACTTAGGAGTAAGAGATTCGTCGGCGTCCAATACAGTCCCAGCTGCTATAACACGGCTTTTGAGCAAATCAAATGTACCCAGTCCCGCCCTGGCCGGTTTGGCTCAGTGGATAGAGCGCCGGCCTGCGGACTGAAGGGTCCCAGGTTCGATTCCGGTCAAGGGCATGGACCTTAGTTGCGGGCACATCCCCAGTAGTGGGTGTGCAGGAGGCAGCTGATCGATGTTTCTCTCTCATCGATGTTTCTCTCTCATCGATGTTTCTCACTCTCTATCCCTCTCCCTTCCTCTCTGTAAAAAATTTAATAAAATATTTAAAAAATGTACCCAGTCTAAATTGAGATCTATTATGAGGGTAAAATACATACCACATATTGAGGTCTTAGTACACACACACACACACACACACACACACACAATGTTAAATATCTCATTAAAATTTTTATACCAATGATACGTTGTGGAAATAGTATTTTGAACACAGTAATAACAAAATGACCTCCCCCTTTTCTCTGTACTTTTAAAATGTGCTACTGGATAATTTGAAAGGATGTATGTAGCTCACGTTTTATTTCTACTGAGTAGCACTCTTAGAAATCCATCAGCCCTCACAAAAGCTTAGCATGTGGTTTAAGCTTGATCACTTCCACCTAAAACTATGGCCTCAGAAAAAAGAGAAATTGGTTAAACTGATAGGCGAAATAGGTCATTTACAATGTGAGTGATTTTTTAAATTATTATTGTTTAATCCTCACCGGAGGGTATTTTTGCATTGATTTTTAGGGAGAGTGGAAGTGAGAGAGAAAGACAGAGAGAAACATCGATGTGAGAGAAACACATCGATTGGTTGCCTCCTGCATGTGTCCCAACCAGGGCCCGGGGCTGGGGAGGAGCCTGCGACTGAGGTACGTGCCCTTGACCAGAATCCAACCCAGGACCCTTCAATCCGCAGGCTGACGCTCCATCCACTGAGCCACACCGGCTAGGGCCAATGTGAGTGATTTTTAACCACCTTATTCAGCAACTTATAGAAGAGATAAAATCAGTAAGAGTGTAGATGATTTCCATCACATGATGCTTGAACTTGACCTTATCTGCATACATCCAAATCTGCCCTCAACAATTTAAGGCCATATTCTGAGCCATAAAGTAAGTCTTGATGAATTTCTGAGGCTTGAAATTCAGAGAGAGTATATTCTCTAACCACAATATAATTACACGAAAAATCAATAGCAAAAGAAAACCGGAAAAGCTGTAAGACTTGAAATTTATCAATACATTTCTACAGAGACCACGGGTCAAAGAATGTTCGTGATGGATATTAGAAAATATTTTCTGCTGAATGATAATGAAAATGCAACTTTTCAAGACATATGGGAGGCCGCTAAAACAGTGCCCAGAAGGAAATGAATCTTGAAAGCACATATTAGAAAAGAAGAAAGAGTAAAAAAAATCAATGATCGCGTGTCTTCTGATGGAGTTAGAAACAGAAGTGCAAATAAAGGCCCCCAAAAAACACAAAAGGAAAGAGGCAATCATTAGAGCAGAATTATATTCACAAAACGGAGAGGAAGGCACTATGGAGAAAATAGCAAAGTTAGAAGCTTGCTTTTTAGTTATTTTTTATTTTAAAATATATTTTTGTTGAATTCAGAGAGAAAGGGAGAGGGAGAGAGATAGAAACACCAATGATGAAAATCATTAATCGGTTGCCTCCTGCATGCCCCCTACTGGGGATCAAGCCTGCAACCTGGGCATGTGCCCTTGACCGGAATCGAACCTGGGATCCTTCAGTCCGCAGGCTGATGCTCTATCCACTGAGCCAAACCAGCTAGGGAACTGGTTCTCTTTTTAAAAGACTACAAGAATAAAAATTAAGAAAAATTTTACCCAAATCAAGTGCCAATGGTGGCAAGTTCCTTTACTTTCTCATCAGTCTTCCCATCTGTACAATGGGTGCGATGCCCCGCTTTCTGGGTTCTTGAGCAGAAAAACAGATGAGATGTGCACAGTTCTTGGTGCAGTCCATGCAAACCAGAGGCATTTGCTAGCAGCAAGCGCTCCTACTGTGTGGCAGGAACGATTTGAGGAACTGGCCATACAGTGATGAGTACTGACAGCAGAGAACTCACCAGAACTGAGTCGCTGTAGGAATTAGTGACACGGTGTTGGTAAATACACCTAGCACCCGGAGGCACACAGACGTGCTACTTTTCCCTTTTTTAAAGATTTATTTTATGGAAGTTGAGTCCAGACGCTCAAAGGCTCCACTGAGAGATGTTCGAGGAATAAGAGACCTAAATTAGTGATTTTCACATCTTAATATTTTATATCCAAATAAAAAGTGGTCACAGGGTGCACGGTGTCATTTATAACGGCAGTAACTGTTTTCTGGGCACCTATGTGGCCCATGCATTTTCTTTTATTTCTTTTTTTTTGGGGGGGGCGGGATTAATCTTCACCTGAGGATATCCTCCCATTGATTTCTTAGAGGAGCAGTTCTCAACCTGTGGGTCGCGAGCCCTTTGGGGGTCAAACGACCCTTTCACAAGGGTCGCCTAAGACCATCGGAAAACACATCTATCATTACATATTGTTTTTGTGATGAATCACTATGCTTTCATTATGTTCCATTTGTAACAATGAAATTGGGGGTCGCCACAACATGAGGAACTGTGTGAAAGGGTCAAGGCATGAGGAAGGTTGAGAACCACCGTCTTAGAGAGAGTGGAAGGGAGAAGGAGAGACGGAGAGAAACATTGATGTGAGAGAGACACATCGTTGGTTGCCTCAGGTACACACCCAACCAGGGCCTGGGAGCCTACAACCAAGGTACGTGCTCTTGACTGGGAGGAGCCTGCAACCTAGACATGTGCCCTTGACCAGAATCAAACCCGGGACCCTTCAGTCCGTTGGCCGACGCTCTATCCACTGAGCCACACAGGCCAGGGCCCGTGCATTTTCATTCTCAATGTATCCCATAATGCTCTGCATCGCCTTGTGAGGATGTAGCAGCTGCATCTGACTCAGTGAAGAGCGGTTCAGAGAGGTTAAGTGGCTTGTCTAAGGGCATGCACACACGCACACACACGCACACACACGCACACACACACCCTGCAGGGCCGCAGCGCCCCTCACTGCCTGGTGTGAGCTTCCTGGCGCCCCCACATGTTAGGGGCAGGGCCAAGGGCAGGGGCGCTCCACCCTGTTGGACGAGGACACCCCCTCTTCCCCGCAGGTGCACGGGACACTGCAGGACACAGGAAAGCCAGGCAGCTCCTGCGCCTGGGCACCCGGCAGGTGGATTTGGAAAAGGTGAGACTGCATTGCTCAGGGATTAGCAAGGGGCCTGCTGCTCCCGGAGGCTCCCTCAGCCCCTGAGTGTGGCTGGTGGTGGCATCAGCAGGAGTCACAGCCCCCGTGTCTTGATAGCACTGCAGCCATGGCATTAGCAGTAGCATCATTGGTGGCACTAACAATAACAATGGCAGCAGCAACAATAATAATACCCCTTTTCAGGGAAGACGTCTCAAAGGGTTAAGTATTGGAGGGATGCCTGCTGGTGTTGCTCAGTGGTTAGGCGTTGACCTATGAACCAGGAGGTCACAGGTTCGATTCCTGGTCAGGGCACATGCCCCTGTTTCGGGCTCGATCCCCAGTGGGGGGCGTGCAGGAGGCAGCCGATCCACGATTCTCTCTCGTCATCATTGATGTTTCTCTCTCTCTCTCCCTCTCCCTTCCTTTCTGAAATCTATTAAAAAAAGAATCAGAGGAAGGCAACAATAAGGATGGGCTGAAAACGCAGGGTGGCTGGGGAGGAATAAAACAAGAGGGAAGCTAAACCAGTGACCCTTGTCCGCAGTGAAAGGCGGCAGATTAGAAAACGTTTCATGCTAATTTCCATGGAGATTTCTCTAATTTATCGAAGATGGCTTCCCGGCCGGGCCTGGCGTGCTGGCCGCGTTCTCCGTGGTCGCTGCCCTGGCCTTGCCGGTCACCCGGGCGCCGCCAACATCTCCATCAGCTGCGCCCGCATCGCGCGCGCTGCTACCAGGATCTCGCTTTTTTTTTTTCTCCTCCTTTCTTTCCGTCTTAGGATTCTTGTCACATGATGGCTTCATCTGGGCCCTCTGCTCCTGATCCCTTTCAAGCTCTCTCCCCCCGCCTGGCATATCAAAGGAGATTTGTGGGTCGCTGCGCGGGGACGCGGAGTATAAAGTCATCAGCCCGCTGCTCTGCGCCACCTCGCTCACTGGCCACATTGTCCGCCTGCAAGAGGCCGCGCATGGCTGGGGCTGTTTAAGCCCTAGATTAGCAGCTCCACGAAGGATGCTGGCTTTTCAAGATGAAGCATAGAAAGGCAGGGACAGAGTGCCAAGTCACATTCCCTCCCCCCAACTCCCCCCACCCCCGTCCTGAAACTTATTAGCAGCCTCAGATAAAGAAACACATCCCAGGACCGGGAATGTTTCGCAGAATCCTTACTATTTACCATTATTCTCATCGTTTCGGACAGTGGTTCTCAACCACGGCTGCACATGAGAATCACCTGGGAATCTTTTTTTTTAAAAATCCTGATTCCTGGGCCTCGTCCTCCTGAAATTCTGTTTCTCTGTTTCTTTGTGATGGGGTGGGGCCACAACAGGAGTAGCAAAGAAACAGAATTTCCAGAGGATGGGGCCCAGGAATCAGGATTTGAAAAAGATCCCCAGGTGATTCGAATGTGCAGCCGAGGTGGAGAACCACTGGTCTAGGATTTCACGAACGCATGCAATATTCCATCCTGTGCTCATTTGGCCACGAAATTACGAGCTGTCCATTTTCGGATGTGTGCACAAGCCTTTTAAAGAATAACTTTTTTAGAGTGTATTTTTATTGATTTCAGAGAGGAAGGGAAAGGGAGAGAGAGACAGAAACATCAATAATGCGAGAGAATCATGGATCGGCTGCCTCCTGCACGCCCCACACTGGGGATCGAGTTCACAACCCGGGGAATGTGCCCTGACTGGGAATTGAACAGTGACCTCCTGGTTCATAGGTTGACGCTTAACCACTGAGCCATACGGCTGAGCGCCCACTACTAGTATAATATTTTTAATAATACTCTATTAAATTCCTTCTTTCTAGCTCATAAAATGTGGGCAGGAATTTAAGGAGTCTCTCTCTCTCTCTCTCTCTCTCTCTCTCTCTCTCTCTCTCTCTCTCTCTCTCCTATTCCTAGCATCCCTGCATTTTGTAGCCCGGCTATTTATAATGAGGCCTGGAGTCCACGGTGGAAATATTAGTCTGCAAATGAGCACATATTTAGAGGTGGAGGATTTGGGAGTTGTTAACCCCTCAGTCATAACAGTGGGCATGGGGCACTTTTATACAAATGAAGCTTTAGGTAGCATGTTGGGGACAACACCCACATGTCTGTCCTACTTTATTCTCACTAAGCTCCGGTATTTAACATACAACTGGGTCTCTCTCTCCCTGTCACCTCCTCAAAATTTCAGATTCCTCTCCCCGCTGATGTGGCTCAGTGGTTGAGCGTGGACCTATGAACCAGGAGGTCACGGTTCCATTCCAGGTCAAGGGCACAAGCCCGAATTGTGGGCTCAATCCCCAGTAGGGGGCATGCGGGAGGCAGCCGATCCATGATTCTCTCTCATCATTGATGTTTCTCTCTCTCTCCCTCTCCCTTCCTCTCTGAAATCAATAAAAAATATATATATTTAAAAATTTCAGATTCCTCTTGCATTTCATTCTGGACTTTGGGGCTGTCCGTTCCCACAGGATGAAATCCCATCATCAGGGTTAAAGTGGGGAGGGCTGGCGAGGGTCACACGGCTCCTGTTATAAATATGCCAGCCGAAAATCAGGGTCACCGGGGCCCGCCGGCGCTCAGCGAATTCCTTCGTGTCCGCCGCACACATCAGCTGGCCAGAGGCCTGAGCTTTCAGATAGCCACCCCAGGGAAGCAGATTTTTCAAAAGTGATTTCACCCCCTTTGTCGAAGGGCTGTATGGGCTGTCGAGATAGGAGAGGAGAAAGGGGGATTTTGTGTCGCAGCTTAGCTCGCAGACCAGCGTCGCTGCAGACGTCCTGAGCGGGCTTAGGGCCCTTGCGACTCACTGTTATTCTCCCGCTAATGCTGATGAGAGCCGAGGAATAAGCCGGCAACTATTTAATAGCATCTGGATGCAGATGACTGAGCAGGATCATCTTGAGAGTCAAGTCTCACTTGGAGAATCCTGCTTTTATCTACTTCGGTTACCGGTGGCATTCCTTTATCAGTGTTGTTGATATCTCCAGCCTTTCTCTTTTTTTAAATATTTTTTTTAATTGATTTGAGAGCAAGAGGAAGGGAGAGAGAGAGAGAGAGAGAGAGAGAGAGAGAGAGAGAGAGAAACACCAATGATGAGAGAGAATCATGGATCGGTTGCCTCCTACACGCCCCCCACTAGGGATTGAGACTGCAACCAGGGCATGTGCCCTAAGCTGGATTCGAACCAGCGACCTCTTGGTGCATAGACTGACGCTCAACCGCTGAGCCACGCCAGCCAGGCTCTTGTCCAGTGATGGCGAACCTTTTGAGTTTAGCGTGTCAGCCTTTTGAAAAACCCTAACTTAACTCTGGTGCCGTGTCACATATAGAAATTTTTTGATATTTGCAACCATACTATAAAAAGGATTTATTTTTTTAATATTTAGTTTATATATTTCAATGCCATTTAACAAAGAAAAATCAACCAAAAAAAATGAGTTTGCGTGTCACCTCTGACACGCGTGTCATAGGTTCGCCACCACTGCTCTAGTCTTTTTTTTTTAAATATATTTTTTATTGATTTTTTACAGAGAGGAAGGGAGAGAGAGAGAGAGAGTTAGAAACATCGATGAGAGAGAAACATCGATCAGCCGCCTCCTGCACATCTCCCCACTGGGGATGTGCCCGCAACCCAGGTACATGCCCTTGACCGGAATCGAACCTGGGACCTTTCAGTCCGCAGGCCGACGCTCTATCCCAGGGCTGGGCAAACTTTTTGACTCGAGGGCCACAATGGGTTCTTAAACTGGACCAGAGGGCCAGAACAAAAGCATGGATGGAGTGTTTGTGTGAACTAATATAAATTCAAAGTAAACATCATTACATAAAAGGGTACGGTCTTTTTTTTTTTTTTAGTTTTATTCATTTCAAACGGGCCGGATCCGGCCCGCGGGCCGTAGTTTGCCCACGCCTGCTCCATCCACTGAGCCACACCGACCACTGCTCTAGTCTTTCTATCTTACGTTTCTTGGAGTGAAAACATGGGAAGTGCTAGCTTGGCCTGAGACATGAGTGGTGTGGGCTGGAAGCAACATTAGACAGTAAAGGGAAAGGAAGGAGAGGTTGCTATCGTAAGGGCTTTTACGTTTTCCAGCTCATGCATGCGTGTTTTCTTTACCTTTCCTCCCATGATTTCTCCCACAGGCCCGGCCTCTGCACCCACAAAAGAACAAAAAGTTTTTAGAAGATTGCGCGAGACCGACATCCCAACACCCACAATGGTACATGGAACTCACTTGCTAAGACTGCGGTTCTCAACCTGTGGGTCGCGACCCCTTTGGCGGTCGAACGCCCCTTTCACAGGGGTCGCCTAAGACCATCCTGCATATCAGATATTGACATGATGATACATCACAGAAGCGACATTACAGTTATGAGGTAGCAGCGAAAATAATTTTATGGTTGGGTCACAACATGAGGAACTTTATTTAAAAGGCCAGAAAGTTGAGAACCACTGCCCTAATGCCTTTCCTCATTTCCTCTTCCTCATCTTTCAGGTCTCCGCTGGGAAGGCACCTCCTCTGGGAAGTCCTCCAGGATTTGGAAGACTTAGGCCACCTGCCCTGTGCCCCTAGACCTAGCACGCACCAATCTTCATCACCATCCATCCAATCCGCACGGGAGGGCTGGCGCCTTTGTCCTTCATCATTCTTTGTTGATGTCCGACCTAATTCCTATGCCTATGAAAATAGGCTGCTCAAGAACTGACCACCATTCACCACCGGTGAATGTACAATACACTCCTTGCTTCTGGACACTGTGCTTCTATGAATACAGCTTAACGTGGCATTCTACTTTTAAAAAATTTGCAGCCCTAGCTGGTTTGGCTCAGTGGATAGAGCATCGGCCTGTGGACTGAAGGGTCCCGAGTTCGATTCTGGTCAAGGCCACATGCCCAGGTTGCGGGCTCCATCCCCAGTGTGGGGCGTGCAGGAGGCAGCCGATCCATGATTCTCTCTCATCATCGATGGTTCTATCTCTCTCTCCCTCTCCCTTCCTCTCTGAAACCAATGTTAAAAAATCATTTTTTTTTAAAAAAAGAAAAGAATGTTATAGAGTTTGGCCTTAGTTAGAACTCCCATGGGGCCACTGAGGACATTTCCCGTCATAAGTTGCCTCCCTCAGACCCAGGGTCTGTTTACCAGTTCTTGGTTCCCTTGCCCACTCCTCCAGCAAGGGTATACGCCTAGCTGGGCCCTGCAGACATTGTGTGGACTCACTGCCAGATGGATGGAAGGGGTGGTGGACAGCACGCAACAGGAAGCTGGTCCTTAGCAGGCAGGCGACACCTGCAATGACGGAACAGGGACCCGAGGTGGGTCTGTGCAGAAGAATCACATGATGAGCTATGACAGAAGGAGGCTTAGGGTCAGCCTGGCAAGGGATGTAGGTAATATCCTTCCCTTGTCTGCCTGATCCCTGGGAGGCTGGCCCTTGTCTATTTCCTGTCTCCTTCCCTGGTACGGGATCTCACAGACCCTGGAAGGGATGACCCAGCGATGACTAATTAGAGCTGATCCTGCACTCATCGCTCCTCCCTTTTGTCTAATGGGACATCTGCCGCCTCCTCTTTCTGTCTGGCCTCGCTGCCACCTTTGATCAGCACCGGCCATTCATATTTAAGAAGAACAAGAAAGCTGTTGCTTTCACTCGGATGCCCTCAGGTAGCCAATCGGTGTTCAGAAAGCGCCCCTGGAATGAGCGAGCAGGTGGCCGAGTGAACAGCTCGCGTGTAATTCATCGTCTTCGAAGGAGTCACGTGTCTCTTCATCCTGGTGTCTCCATCTCGTCCCTGGGGAGCTCTGGGTAACCTGATCACTGTGACCCTTTACGAAAATTAACTCACCAAGGATCACAGGCCGAAATGTAAAAAGGCAAAACTAGAATCCGCCTAGAAGATAACAGAGGAGGCAACCCAGATGACCTTGGGGAGGGCGATGAATTTTTCAGCTACAACAGCAAAGGCCACAGAACATGAAAGAAATAATTGATAAGCCGGACTTCATTAAAATTAAAAACTTCTGCGCTGGGAAAGACAATGTCGAGAGAACGAGACGCCGAGCCACAGCCCGGGAGAAAAGACTCGCAAAAGACACCTCTGATACAGGACTGTTATTTGACATAGACGAGGAGTTCTTACAACTTCACAAGAAGAAAGCAAGTGACCTGATTAAAAGATAGGCTGATAGCCTGAACAGGAAACTCACCAAAGAAGAGAGGGGGATGGCAAATTAGCATGGGAAAAATGCTGCCTACCATATGTCATCAGGGAAAACGCAAGGAAAACAAAATCAGACACAACTGCACGCCTGTTGGAATGGCCAAAATCTGGAACTCCGACAACACCAAGTGCTGGCAAGGAGGTGGAGCAACAGGGACTCTCATTCATTGCTGGTGGGGATGCGAAGTGGTGCAGCCCCTTCGGAAGGCAATCTGACAGTTCCTTATAAAACTACACATACTCTTCGCCCATGGCCCACCCATCACATTCCCTGGTATTTACCCAAAGGAGTTGAAAAGTAATGCCCAGTCCTAGCCGGTGTGGCTCAGTGGATAGAGCATCGGCCTGCAGACTGAAGGGTCCCGGGTTTGATTCTGGTCAAGGGCACATGGCCAGGTTGCAGACTAGATCCCTATAGTGGGGGGCGTGCAGGAGGCAGCCGATCAATGATTCTCTCTCCCATCATAGATGTTTCTGTCTCTCTCTCCCTCTCCCTTCCTCTCTGAAATCAATAAAAATCCTATGTAATAAGAGCCTAATATGCTAAGTGTCCAGTCGTCCCGTCAGCTACTCAACCAATCAAAGCGTAATATGCTAACGATATGCTAAGGCCGTTCAACCCCTCCCTATGACGTGCACTGACCACCAGTAGGTTAGCTTGCTGCTTGGGTCTGGCCAATTGGGACAGAGCGTGATGGGCTGGACACGCCCTGGAGCCCTCCTGTGGTCCCTCCCCGGCTGGCCAACCTCCTGCATCCCTCCCCAGCCCAATTGCAATCCAGGACCCCTTAGGGGATGTCAGAGAGCCGGTTTCAGACTGATCCCGCAGGGCAGGCCGAGGGACCCCGCTGGTGCACGAATTCGTGCACCGGGCCTCTAGTAAGTATATAAATAAATAAGAATAGTAAAGCCTCCACAAAAACCTGCACATGGATGTTCAGAGAAGCACTTGGAAGCAGCCAAGATGTCCTTCCCCCGTAAACTGTGGCCCATCCAGATGTGGACTACGCCTCCGCACTAAGAAGAAATGAGCTACCGAGCCAGGAAGAGACATGGAAGGAGCTTCCATGCAGGCTCAGTGAGGGAAGCCATTGTATAAAGGCTACTTACTATACGATTGCAACTACAGGACGTTCTGGAAAAAGCAAAACCACCCAGACACTAAAAAGATCAGTGCTTAGGGGCGAGGAGGGACCGAGCAGGCAGTGGAGACAGTGAGGCAAAAACAAGTCCCCTTCAGAGTTCTTCACCCACGTGAGTGTATCGCTTTGCTGGGTACTGGAGACAGAACCCCAGGCGGCTCTGGGCCCCTGAGCCCCCTAGAAAGGCAGGGGCAAGTGCTGGTCTCCTGGAAGGGGCGTCTGGTCTCTTGACATCCCCGAACCTCTCTGAGGACTCCGGGTTCTGCGAGGAGCGCAGATCAAAGTCTGCTCTTTGAGGTATTTATCTGCCGTCGTTTTAATCTCTGACTTTCACGCCAGCCCTCCCCACAGCGGCGGAGTCCTCCCATTGAATTCTCTTTAGCCACCGGCCGCTCTTTGATGAGCTCGGCGTTGCCCAGCTCCAGTAAATGTGATTCATGCTTTATTTGAAAACAGCAAAAATAGATATTGACTTTTTTTTTTTTTTTTTTTTTGCTTGCTTGCTTTCTTTTGGGCTTTTAGATCCCCAATAGATCTTGATGTATTTGTTGTTGTGTTTCTTTGCTGCTTGCTGCCGTTCCCGAGTGCACGCTCAGGGGGCAAAGTTAAGAGGAAAGGAACCGGAGGGGGGTTTTGAAAAGAATCACTTAGTCGGCCGGCTTTCGGCTCAAACGAATCAATATTCATGTGCCCCTCGTGCGGGGGGACCCATTTTCCCCGGGATGCGGGATGCGAGTGAACGGCTTTTCTTTTAAGAAGGGGTGCTGTTTGGATGGGGGACCCTGGCTCTTTGCCTGGATCCAGCTGTTTGCCTCTGCGCTACTGCAAAGGCCGTACGGATGCTCTGGGCAGACACAGACCGGAGATGCTTTCAGGGCAGCCGGTGGCACTGACGGTTCTGCAGATGGAGCAGGAGCCAGCGTGTCTAGAACTCCGAGCTCCCGGACACTCTAGCTTTTAAGCGTAGCCGCTGGCTTCCCGCAGCGGGTGACCCTGGGGACCTGGCCACTAAGAGCGTCGTCGGACACCGGTGCCCTGTGCTCGGGGTGGCACGGGAGGGCGAAATGAAGCGGCAAGTGCTCTCGTGCCTTAGGTCTGCTTTGGGGTATCAGCATAGAGGTGCTCTCACCCCCAAAAGCCCCCTGGGTAGGCAGATGTCAATCAAGGGCAAGATCTATACCAGATTGACTACTTATAGAAGGGCATCGGCTACACTGGCATCAATTAGAGTTTTATTCATCGGTAATAAATAAATCGGTACCATTTGGAAGCTTAGATTGACACTAATTTTTTAAAAAATATATATATTTTTATTGATTTCAGAGAGGAAGGAAGAGGGAGAGAGAGATAGAAACATCAATGATGAGAGGGAACCATGGATCGGCTGCCTCCTGCACACCCCCGACTGGGGATCGAACCCACAACCCGGGCATGTGCCCTGACCAGGAATCGAACTGTGATCTCCTGGTTCATAGGTAGATTGACATTCATTTTAACGAGGGATTTATCAATCAAACATTAGACCATAGGCACTTACTATTGATTTCGAAGTTAGGCATCTTTAATAAATTACAATACAAACTGGTGTTGGTACCTTAAGAGAAAGCATTTTTTTTTTTTAGAATAAAATCTTTTTGGCTTTTGCAGTTTTGTATTTGCATACTTTTTCTTTTCCCTTATGACAAGAGACAGTTGCCCGGCCGTATGGCTCAGTGGTCGACCTATGAACCAGGAGGTCAGAGTTCGATTTCCGGTCAGGGCACATGCCCAGGTTGTGGGCTCCATTCTCAGTGTGGGGCGTGTAGGATGCAGCCAATTGGTGATTCTCTCATCATTGATGTTTCTATCTCTCTCTTTCCCTCTCCCTTCCTCTCTGAAATCAATAAAAAATATATTTTAATCAAGAAAAAAAGAAAGAGTGGACTGAAAAACATCTGTAAGAATCACTCCGCTCCCCCTTGGCGCTGACATCAATATGATGTCCTAAACATACTAGGGGCCCAGTGCATGAAATTTGTGCACAGGTAGGGTCCCTAGCGGCTGCCGGCTGGGGCCTCCCTCCCCCCAGCTGCCTGCCACTGCTGACGGCAGGGGTAGGGCCGGTGGGGAGGAGGGGCCACAGGTGGTTGGCTGGCTGGCCCTGCCCCCTGGTCGAACTTCCGGTCAAGGGGGCAATTTGCATATTAGGCTTTTATTGTATAGGATAGCGTGAACATGCTTAACATACTATGAGACGTAGTACGCTCAGGGAAGATTTTTCATGAATAACTTACCACCCAAAAGCACAAGGGAGCTGTTATGCAAAGAATCTACGTGCAAAGGGGAAGAATTGCATGTCATGGGAAATACCTCCTGCATGCAGTCCACCCAAGTGTCGTGACCCCCTAATGCAGTGGTTCTCAACCTGCTGGCCCTTTAAATACAGTTCCTCATGTTGGGAACCAACCATAACATTATTTCGTTGCTACTTCATAACTGTCATGTTGCTACTGTGATGAATCGTCGTATAAATATCTGATATGCAGGATGGTCTTAGGCGACCCCTGTGAAAGGGTCGTTCGACCGCCAAAGGGGTCGCGACCCACAGGTAGAGAACCGCTGCCCTAATGTGTGGACAGATACCTCACCTTCACCCCCATCTATGTGAGGGGCTCCCATGAGTAAAGCATGGATAGACCAGGGTTTCCCGGACCATGGAATCCACCCCCTGGTCTCCCAACTTTCCATTTCCTGTTTGATTTTCTTACACTGACCACGACAGGACAATGGATTATATATTAATCTGTTGCTTTGTTCTGTTTTTCCGTCCATCCTTCATTTTCCTCAAACTACAATAAATTGCAACGGCAGGCCGGGAAGTCAGGAAGCCACTTGTATTTTTTCATGGTTGTAGATCCACTGCCTGGGACGCAGTAAACACTCAGTAATAAGTGTTTTTTGAATGGATCAATGGGGGTCTTGCTGAGGTTAAGTGGATGGGTGGTACCACTCATGCATCAAACTGAAACCGGTGATATTGAAAATGTATTTTCATTGATTTCAGAGAGGAAGGGAGAGGGAGAGGAGATAGAAACACCCATGATGAGAGAGAGAGACTCATGGATCGGCTGCCTCCTGCACGCCCCCTACTGGGGATCCACCCTGCAACCCGGGCATGTGCCCTGACCGGCAATCGAACCGTGACCTCCTGGTTCATAGGTCGACACTCAACTACTGAGCCACATCGGCTGGGCTCAGTGATTTAACATATAATGGTATTTACAGACAAAATCTTTATTTGCTGCAAGCAAGACACTCTGACCTGGTCTCTCAGATGGCAACGTGAAACAGTTAAGAACGAAAGGCTGGCCCTAGCTGATGTGGCTCAGTGGATAGAGCATCGGCCTGGAGAGGAAGGGTCCTAGGTTCGATTCCGGTCAAGGGCACATGCCGGAGCTGCGGGCTCCATCCCCAGTAGGGGGCGTGCAGGAGGCAGCCGATCCATGATTCTCTCTCATCAGTGATGTTTCTCTCTCTCTCTCTCTCTCTCTCTCTCTCTCTCTCTCTCTCTCTCCCTGTCCCTTTCTCTTGAAGTCAGTAAAAAATGTAAAAAAAAGAAAGAAAGAAAAGAAAAAAAAGGGAGGCCAGAACTCAGGCCCTGAAACTGAACAGCAACATGGAAACGGCGGCCCTCGCTTGGGACCTGGAAGGCTGTGCTGAACCTGAAGCCGTTTCTCCCATCACAGAATCTTCCTTAATGGAAACCACCACGGAGAGGCCGACGCTACCTACTTCCAGGGGCTTATTCACCGGAGCTATTAAGGGCCCGTCGGTGGGAAGCGTGTGTAATTGCAGGTGGTCCGCCCGCGACCGCTGACGGTGAGGCTGCCGACCAAAGAGGTACGCGCCGCCCTCAGGGGACCTGGGCCCAGGAGGAGGATTAAAAGATTCTGGAAGGGTTGATAGATGGGTAGGAGCTCATGAAACCAAATCTGAGCGTTTCCTCTGACCACAGCCTCGGCAGATGGACTGCCGTGGGGAGCCCAAGAAGTAGGAAATGCGTCCCCCCGCAGCCTGCGTGGTGGGGCCAGCTAACAGCCATCAAAGCTAAGATGGGCAAAGGCCCCTCCCCTACGCCGGGCAGTATTCTGGGCGCTTTACACAGATCTCGGCCAATCCTCGCAGAAAACCCCTGAGATTTCTGTCTCTTTATTTCGGCTGCGGAAGTTGGCCACAGGTAACAGACTATTAAAGACTGCCTTTTTCCCTACACAATTCACAGGGTGTCCGAATCTTCTCGTGCCACTTTTTTAAAAAAAAATATATAGTTTTATTGACTTCAGAGAGGAAGGGAGAAGGAGAGAGAGATAGAAACATCGATGATGAGAGAGACTCATTGATTGGCTGCCTCTGGCACGACCCACAATTTGGGGGGCTCGCTGAGATGCTGGCGTGCTGTTACATTTCAGCACATGTCCCTCAATGAAGACAGATTGGAGATGGAGGGTGGAGGAGGTTCATAAAGTATTTTCCCAGGGAAGTAACACTTGGTCAGAGTTTCCAAAGTAGGAAAAATTGCCTGCCCGAGCTGGATTGGCTCAGTGGATAGAGCGTCGGCCTGCAGACCCAAACGTCCAGGGTTTGATTCCGGTCAAGGGCATGGACCTCAATTGCAGGCTCCTCCCTGGCCCGGGCCCTGGTTGGGGCTCATGCAGGAGGCAACTAATCAGTGTGTTGCTCTCACATAGATGTTTCTCTGTCTTTCCCTCTCTCTTCCACTCTTCCTAAAAATCAATGGAAAAACAAACAAACAAACAAAAAGAATTGCCAGTACAGAAGGAGCAGGGAACGGTGTGCGAGGTGGAGGGAACAGCATGTGGGGCGGCACTGAGGCAGGAACTGAGAACACACATTTGGGGTCTTGTAATTCATTGGGACTAAATGATGGAGAGCAGCCGAAGCGAGAGGTAACAGCTCCAAAACAGAAGTGCCCATTCGCAGAGAGCAGCGCTTGCTGTTAAAGAAATATACGGCCCCCAGTCAGCACAAATCAGTCCTTCACACAAAGTGGGTAATCACGGGCCACAAAAAGATCCACAAAATCCATCTCTTCACTCCTGTGTCTTCTGGATGTTCCTGCTACAATGCGGCCTGGGTGTGGGAAGGTGTCGACCACACATTCCCATTCACTTAACCCAGCGGTTCTCAACCTGTGGGTCGCGACCCCTTTGGCGGTCGAACGACCCTTTCACAGGGGTCGCCTGAGACCATCCTGCATATCAGATATTTACATGACGATTCATCACAGTAGCAACATGACAGTGATGAAGTAGCCACGAAAATAATGCTATGGTTGGGTCACAACATGAGGAACTGTATTGAAAGGACCAGAAGGTTGAGAACCACCGAGTCTTAAACGCTTCCCCATCTTCCCCTGTGGCAGCGACCACGTTCTCTCAGCACAAGGGAGAGAGAGGTACAGGGTGCTCCGGAAACAATGAAGACGACGCTATGTCGGAACCAGCACTCCCGGTCACCGACCTGATACCATTCATATTGCAAACCCGGTATTCGAACGGCGGAGTCTCTTCCATGTTTTATTTCTGCCGGCTTCATCCTCGGCGATGCCATTTCCCACCCACATTCCCAGGGAGCTCGAAATTTGGCAATAGGCAAGCGACATATATATAGGGTGTCCCAAAATTCACGCAAGATTTGAATTTTGCGTGAGCATTAACAACAACAACAACAAAAAATAAAAGCCTAATTTTACTTGGTTTATTGAATCAGATTCTAATATCTGTTGCCCTTTGATTTCAATCCCTTCAATTTGATAAGCATTCCCAAGTACCAAGGATGGCCCAGGAGCAGGGACCATGAAGGCCAATGAAGACCACAGCTTTGCGTATGTGCCAGCAAAGCCGTGGAGGCCATTGACCCAATGTGCTATTCCATCCATAACCCTAGACTGTATACTTTATGAATCAATAAAAAATGTACAATTTTTAATTATCAACCTGTGTTTTCTATTAAAATTACTTCTTGCGTGAATTTTGGGACACCCTCTACAGTCCCGGTTAACCCTCATTCACCCGCAGCATCCTGTGTAGGGGGAGGCGTGTCCCGGTGCGATGGGGAGAATGCCAGTTGCGATGAGAAGGCGGCCTGTGTCGGAAAGACTCTCACTCCCAATCCAGACAGGGGAGGAGGAGAAAGGGATGCTAAGGTTGCAGCAAAAGTGAGCGCATTGCGATCTTCAGGAAAACAGGGGCAAACACCTGCTCCTTAATTGCTTGGCTGACCTCAGAGATGAGGGAGGAGAGCAAAGTCTAAGGGAAATGCGTGGCCTTTCTCCCGACAGGGCCCGGCCCTGCCCGCAGGGGCCTTGGCCGTGGGGCTGGGTCCCCTTGGGGCTTCTGTGTTTCTGAGCAGGGAGAGTGCAGCTGCTTTAATAGCCCGGCAGAAAGTGCTGCAGGAGGGGATCTGCAGAGAGCGGGGTCCAGGCCGCAGCCTGTCTCCCCACCAGGCCCCACATATCGAACCTTCCAGTAACTACAATTACCAGCCAAACCACAAAATGCAGATTTTACGGGGGGTTTTCAGCAAACGCCCATTCCGATTTACTTATATTTACACTAGAAAAATTAGGGTAAGTGCTCCTGTGACCAGGGACGCAGACCAGGATCAATAACCAACCAATTCTTGGCGAAGAAAGCACTCCTCTAAGGTCTCCGGGTGCTCCGCGCTGGCTCTGAGGTTGGCCTTTAATGTCTCAGCCATTGACTCTTCCCGTAAATCCGTCCAATGGAGGCCGTGCAGGGCCCGAAAGAGACATGGGCCCGGCGGTTTGGTAAGAATTGCTAATTAACCGAGTATGTAAAACCTGTAGCTGCTACGGCTCGGCTCGGGGTGGTTCCACTGGGGGGAAACTGACACGTGACAAGGACTTAAAAGGAAAATATGAACGTCCATTGCAGGTATAGTTCGTGTGTGTGTGTGTGTGTGTGTGTGTGTGTGTGTGTGAATACCCCCTCTTCCAAAAATCATCTTTAAGGAAAGAATTTTAAAAATATATATAGCCGCCCTAACCGGTTTGGCTCAGTGGATAGAGCGTCGGCCTGCGGACTGAAGGGTCCCAGGTTCGATTCCGGTCAAGGGCATGTACCTGGGTTGTGGGCACATCCCCAGTAGGGGGTGTGCAGGAGGCAGCTGATCGATGTTTCTCTCTCATCGATGTTTCTAACTCTCTATCCCTCTCCTTTCCTCTCTGTAAAAAAATCAATAAAATATATTAAAAAAATATATATATATATAGCCTGCCTGAGCTGGTTTGGCTCAGTATATAGAGTGTCAGCCTGCGGACTGAAGGTTCTTGGGTTCAATTCCGGTCAAGGGCAAAGGCCTGGGTTGCGGGTTTGATCCCATGCAGGAGGCAGCCGGTCAATGATTCTCTCTCATCATGGACGTGTCTACCTCTCTGTCTCCCTCTCCCTTCCTCTCTGAAATCAATATATATATAGTAGGTCCTTTTGCTGTAAGTCAGTGCTCACCTACAGAAGCACCTACATCACTCACGTGGAGCACATACACAGCAGTCATGAAGTGAAACAGTAAAAAAAAAATTTAAAAGAAAGATAACAATTCCTGATCTTTACTTGTGTTAAATAAATAATAAAAAACATAAAGCACCTATGTACATACATCAAAATGACTGAACTTTTTTTTTTTATAAATAAATAGGAGATGGTGAAGTAACCATGAAACAACGTACATCAAGTCTGACGTAACCCAAGGACTGCCTCTGTGTGTGTGTGTGTGTGTGTGTGTGTCCTATATAATAAAAGCCTAATATGCTAAGCATCCAGTTGTCTGGTCATCTGTTCAACCAATCAAAGAGTACTATGCTAATGATATGCTAAGCCCGCTCAACCACTCACTATGACGTGCACTGACAACCAGGGGCAGATGCTCCAACCAGTAGATTAGCTTGGACTGAGCAAGATGGGCCGGACATGCCCTGGAGCCCTCCTGTAGTCCCTCCCCAGCTGGCCAACCTCCGGTATCCCTCCCTGGACCCCCATCGTTTTCGGTGGGGTCCCTCGGCCTGGCCTGCACCCTCTCACAATCCGGGACCCCTCAGGGGATGTAGGAGAGCCAGTTTCAGCCTGATCCCGCAGGCCAGGCCAAGGGACCCCACTGGTGCACGAATTCGTGTACCAGGCCTCTAGTACATACATATATATATATATATATATATATATATATATATATAGAGAGAGAGAGAGAGAGAGAGAGAGAGAGAGAGAGCCTGGCTGGTGTGGCTCAGTGGTTGAGCATCGGCCCATGAACCAGGAGATCATAGTTCAATTACCCATCAGGGCACATGCTCGGGTTGTGGGCTTGATCCCCATTAGGGGGCATGCAAGAGGCAGTCCATTGATGATTCTTTCTCATTGTTAATGTTTGTATTTCTCTCTCCCCCTCCCTTCCTCTCTTGGAAACCCATGAAAACATATTTTAAAAAATAAACAGTAAAAACATATACATATCTGTAACAGTATTTTTCCTGATGTTATACAGCCGTTCGCCAGGAACATAGCGTGCGGATGTGTCCTTGCTGCCCAGGGATCCTTTCATCACGCTTAACCTCCTTTTGTACAAAGTTCTCCGCTTTACAGCCACCCTTCATATTCGAAAGGTCAAGAGAGATTAATTGGGCTTCTCATGCACTGGAATCATTAATTGGGTTCTGGTAACAGCGCAGGGTCTTTAATCAAACCGAGAGGAAATAAAATAATGCCCGACGAGGGCAGGAAAGGAGGGAGGGATCTGGAAAGGGCTGCAGAATACAGGATCGCGGGCAGGCCACGCCACGATGCCTGTGCTTGCAAAGGCCTTAGGAATCAGCCTGGGGAGCTGGGTTCATGCATCCAGGCCACCCCCACCGCCCTCGTTATCTCTGTTCCTGGTGCCAGAGGCACCAATCCCTGACTCCACGGATTAAAGTCAGGCAAAGGGTGTGAGGATGTGATTTCTATGATCGCAGTAGCTCGAGTCCAAGTTCACAACCGGGTCCAGATCGCGAGGAGACGAAGGTGCGTGTGAGACGGTCCTGGTGAAACTATCCCAGATCGTGCGGAAACGCCTGCCCTGAAGACAACCCCCCCGGCTCTGTGGGCAGCCCTGGACTCCCTTTTCCTCCCAGATGTACTGCTTCCCTCCAATTTTTATGGAAAGAGGGCATTTTGTCTCATTTTGAAAAAAATAATTCCTAGGTTATTCAGTTTAATTTTCCAGTCGATGGATGAGGTTCTAAGATGGTTGCCAATGAGATTTCATCACCAATAACTGGCATGTATGTGCCCCTCCCCATCCCATGACCCTGCCTCCTTCCGGAAGTACCCATCACCCCAAAATTTGTGTCTATTTTCCCTGTCTTGTCAAGAATGCATTTATCACCTGGCCGGTGTGGCTCCGTTGTTTGAGCATCGTCCCAGGCACAGACTAAATATACTAAGTCTTTTTTAGCCCCTTATAGTCCTATCAAATCTAAAAAATGAAATAATGCATGATGAGGGGGTTGTAGTCCTATGAGGGGGTAAAAAAGACTTACTTATTTAGCCAAATTGAGGAAACGCTGAGTTACATACATGGCCCATCATCCAGGTATCTGGACAGGGGCTAAGGGAGAGCTGCTGGCACCAGGGTCAAGTTCTAGGTTGCCGTTGATGGCACAGAAACCACTTAGAGCAGCGGTTCTCAACCTGTGGGTCGCGACCCCTTTGGGGGTCGAACGACCCTTTCACAGGGGTTGCCTAAGACCATCGGAAAACACATAGATAATTACATATTGTTTTTGTGATTCATCACTATGCTTTAATTATGTTCAATTTGCAACAATGAAAATACATGCTGCATATCAGATATTTACATGACGATTCATAACAGTAGCAACATGACAGTTATGAAGTAGCAACAAAAAGAATTTTATGGTTGGGGGTCACCACAACATGAGGAACTTTATTAAAGGGTCATGGCATTAGGAAGGTTGAGTACCACTGACATAGAGATATTAAGAGCTCTCCATCCTGTGGTATCATCGATGAGTCCCAGACACTAGATTTTGAAAATTATGAACTCTCTCCATTAAAACACCTCTCAAAAAAATTAAAGAAAGAAGCCAGCAACTAGGAAGAAGAAATGTGCAAGCCATGTGACAGAAAGATTAGAATTTAGAAATACATAACGAACACCTACAAATAAAAACAAAAGAGCCCTAGCCAGTGTGGCTCAGTGGGTAGAGCGTTGGCCTGTAGACTGAAGGGTCCCGAGTTCGAGTCCAGTCAAGGGCACATGCCCGGGTTTCGGGCTCAGGTTGCGGGCTGGATCCCCAGGGTGGGGTGTATAGGAGGTAGCCAATCAATGATTCTCTCATCATTGATGTTTCTATCTCTCCTCCCTATCCTTCTCTGAAATCAATAAAAATATATTTTTTAAAAAAGGAAAAATAAAAGACGTGAACAGGAATCTCAGAGCAGAGAAAGTGCATAATGCTGCTAATTATCAACAATGTTTATCTTAGCTTTATCAGGATTCATGCAAGTGTTCATCAAGATCACCAAGAGATGCCATTTTATACCATTACACGTGCAAGTCTCACGGGAGTCTAGATAACACTTGCACAGGGCTGGTGGGAGCAGTGATTAATATACCTACTTTGAAAACAATGTAGAATCATCTTGTGACGTTAAATATTCACATTCCCTAAGGCCCAGCACATGGGCCCCAGGAAATGTGTGCCCTGCTCACAGGCGCAAAAGGCTGGAAACAACCCAAATATCCGTGCGCAAGAGAGGTAATACACTAAACGGTGGTGCAGTGAACACGATGGAAGATCTTCAGGAATAATGAATGAACTGCAGCTACAAGCCACAACATGGACGGATTCTAGAAAAGTAATTCTGGAAATACGATCTGGAACAAAAGTAGCCACAAGCCAGGAAACGTCTTACAATGGAGCTTGATCGTAAATCCTAAAAAACAAGTGCAATGAAACAGTATAATCTGCAAATATAATGTGTATGTGAGACATGCATTCTTTTTTAATGTTTTTATGGATTTCAGAGAGAGGAAGGGAGAGGGAGAGAGAGAGAGAAACATCAATGATGAGAGAGAATCGCTGATCGGCTGCCTCCTGCACGCCCCTTACTGGGGATTGAGCCCAGGTGTCCTGACTTGAATTGAACCATGACCTCCTGGTTCATGGGTTGATGCTCAACCACTGAGCCACACCGGCTGGTGTTGAATTTTTAAAGAGTTGACTAGCAGGGACTCCCCTGGGAAGGTTATCATTGCCTCACCTGGCCTCAGGCTGATGGATTTTCCTGGTAGGAGAAGAGGGAAGGACCAGGCAAGGAAAAAACAGAGGTTTCTCATGGCCAATGACCCTCCCTCACCAAAGGGCTTCTGGGAGTCCCAGATGCCCCGCCTTCTCTATTTCCAAACCTGGAGTGACAGCTATGGTAACCTATAGCCAGAGGGCTTCAAAAATCCCAGTAACCATTTAATAATCGTAACAGCTACTTAAAAAAAAATAATCCAAAAACAAAAAAACCCCAAAGACACTTAAAAAGCAGAGCAAGTTATAATGAATGCATGCACGCATGTAAATAAAAACTCCAGAAAAAAACCATCAACTGAACAATAATGATCCCTGGGCGATTGTCATTTTCTTCTTCTCTGTAGCTTCCAAATATTCTACTCTATGGAACTATTTTATGAAGTTTGTATCTGGAAAAATTATGTTAATGCTATGTAATGGTCTCATAGAATTTTCCGTTACATGAATTGTTGATTGCTTCCAGCATCACCTTCCTGGGGTCCTGCTGACCCATTAAGAGTGTTTGTGCCTAAGCAATGCCCTATAACCTCTGGGATTCAAGTAGACGGGATTTAGGCTCAAGAAAACATCCTTAGCAGGGGTGCTGGTCAGAGACATGGGGGGTGGGGGGTGAGATATAATGGCATCTCTTATGGTTGTGTTTATCCAAGGAAAGTGAAGGAAACATTGGATTTCATGGCTACGATGATGTGATCTGCAGAGTCAAAGACTGAACGATGGTGGGTTTTGCTCTTTTTTGAACAAAATATATTTTTATTATTGATTTCGGAGAGGAAGGGAGAGGGAGAGAGAGACAGAAACATCCATGATGAGAGAGAATCATGGATCGACTGCCTCTTGCACGTTCCACACTGGGCATCGAGCCCACAACCCGGGCATGTGCCCTGACTGGGGGAATCCAACTGTGACCTCCTGGTTCATAGGCCTTGCAGGAGGCAGCCAATCAATGATTCTCTTTCATCATGGATATTTCTAACCCTCTCTCCCTCTCCCTTCCTCTCTGAAATCAATAAAAATATATTTCAAAAATGTTTTTTAAAATGCAGCCGATCACCTGGCAAGGCCTGGGCACCTCCTCCTCCTCCTCTGTCGAACCATTTAAAGACACAAAAATAAATAAATAAATAAATAAATAAATAAATAAATAAATAAATAAGACGGTTTGGCTCAGTGGATAGAGTGTCGGCCTGCGGACTGAAGGGTCCCGGGTTCGATTCCGGTCAAGGGCATGTACCTCGGTTGCGGGCACATCCCCAGTAGGAGATGTGCAGGAGGCAGCTGATCGATGTTTCTCTCTCATCGATGTTTCTAACTTTCCATCTCTCTCCCTTCCTCTCTGTAAAAAATCAGTTATATATATATATATATATATGTATATATATATATATATATATATATGAAACAGTAACTGTCTGTCTGTCAGGAGTTGTTTAGTCTTAGTTGGAGTGGAGAATAGAACGGGTGTCCTGAGATTCCTAGCAATTACAGGCTCCCAAACTGAGGGGCAAAATGAAAAGTAGTGAAGATTTAAGGAAAGCTCATGTTCTCAGAAGCTTCTCACAATACATCCTTCACCAAATTTCCCCAGGACTCATCAACGTATCTCTGTCTCGGTGCCTTGGGACCACTAAGACAAAATTACTGTGGACTGGGTGGCGAAGACAACAGGCATTTCTTTCTTTTTTTTAATTGTATCTATTGGGGTGACATTGGTTAATACAATTATACAGGTTTCAGGTGTACAATTCTACAACATATATCATCTGTATATTGCCTTGTGTGTTCACCACCCCTTAGTCAAGTCTCCTTCCATCACCATCTATCCCCCCTCTACCCTATTCTAACAGGGGGAGTAGAACAAATATTTCTTTCTTACAGTTCTGGGGGCTGGAAGTCCAAGATCAAGGCACTAATAGATTTAGGTTCGGATGAGGTTCCACTTCCTGCTTCCCAGAAGGCCTCCCAGAGAGCTCTCTGGGTCTCTCTTCTCAGGGCGCTAATCCCATTCACGATGGCCCCACCCTCATGACCTAGTCTCTCCCCGCCCCCCAAAGGCCCCGCCTCCTAATGCCATCATAGTCAAGATTAGATTTCATGTATGAATTCTGGAACACACACACACACACATTCAGTTCACAGCAATCTCCATTACCTCTGGGTGAAATAAAAACACCCTCTCCATACCAACACCCTGGGCCAGTCTAGTTTCAACCCCCCTCTGTACCGAAGTCTTTGCTCCAATCCGGCTAATTTATCATTTCCCTTCCCTCTCAGAAATATCTCTCCCTTCATACTAATCTCCCCAATTCAGATGGACTTGCCTTTGCTTTTTTTCCCCCCTTAGGCCTCTTTAAGACCCTACTCAAGTCCCAAAGATACCATAGGAGTTAAAGAAATATAATCTCTTCGAACCACCTTTAATAACACATTGCACTATGTCAAGTAAAATAGGTACTTTGCCCACGACCAGCTCTTCCCAGAGCGTATATTACCACAAAGAGATGATTTTTCATTTTGATTGATTCTCCTATCCTCGGCTATAGCGCATAACCAAGGTTGGCTAATTCACCACGGAGGGAGTATGGTAACATTTGGAATTTTCAGTATTTGTTTGTTCGCCGAGTACTTTAAATCCTGAATTATTTACATGCTAAGGGGATTGTCCTGCATAAATATTACATACAACACGGACAGCAGGACTCAGGCTTCCCCCATATAATTATTCCTTTTGGCAGGAAATGGACATAACACTTAGACCTTAAAGAACCACTGTGTTTTTTAAAAGGTCATATTCGGCCAGACTTCATTTATCCTACGGATCTTGCAGAAACGGACAAGACTGATTCAGTGGACAGAACTCAGTTATTTTTTTCCCCATAAAACACTCCACAGATGTTCATAAGGAGGTATAATTTCTTCCCAGACCAGGAAGAAGAGAACAATCAATCTGACGAATTGGAAAAAAGAAAAAGTCACAAACT
Source organism: Myotis nattereri (assembly GCF_964212035.1). Taxonomy (NCBI): domain Eukaryota; kingdom Metazoa; phylum Chordata; class Mammalia; order Chiroptera; family Vespertilionidae; genus Myotis; species Myotis nattereri. Next base: position 12,068,383 of record NC_138097.1, on the reverse strand, counting down.
TGAGAAGATAAACCTGCTCAGAAGATCAAAACCAAAGCAGTAAACATACATTTACCTAATTCTCAATTGAAATAGCTTAAGAGTTTGAAAAGCCTGTGATGTTTTCTCTACCTTCATATTTGTGAACGAATAACTTTAGGGAGTAGAATTATCTATAATAATAAAAGGGTAGTATGCTTATTAGACTGGACATCCTTCCGGATAAAGCCAGGGCCAGAGGGAAGCCGGTGCTGGCAGCCGGGGGAAGGAAGGCCTATTCTTGCATGATTTTCGTGCACCGGGTCTCTAGTACTTAATAAGACATTTAGAGATAGTGCAGTATTAAGGAACTTTATTTAGGTGTTCAATCAAACCAAATTATTTTAAGCTAGAAAGTAAATACACTTATCCAAAACTGAAAACAGTTGAGAATAACACATTTTCCTGAAATATGAAAATAAATTGACAATATTAGGGTAGTTGAACATTTTTCCTGTTTTTATTACTCACATTTTTCTCCCCAAAAAAGCTTGAGCTAAGGTCTCTAAAGCATATATAAAAGTTTATAGAGAGCTTTAGTACAATCCACGTTTTCTGGGTTGAAAATGTGATATTTATCCTTGGCATTTTGTGAAGATTGGGGATTATGTCTGTGGTTCAGAAAATCATGCACCATTGCTTTTATATTCCCAGTGAACTGAGGCTGCCTTTTAAAAAATGAATCTATACGCCCTAACCGGTTTGGCTCAGTGGATAGAGCATCAGCCTGCGGACTGAAGGGTCCCAGGTTCGATTCCGGTCAAGGGCATGTACCTTGGTTGCAGGCACATCCCCAGTAGGAGATGTGCAGGAGGCAGATGACCAATGTTTCTGTCTCTTGAATGTTTCTAACTCTCTATCCCTCTTTTCCTCTCTATAAAAAAATCAATAAAATATATTTTAAAAAATAAAATAAAATAAATAAAAATGAATTTATAATGCAAACACTGAAAATCTTATAGTTTAATTGCACATGTGGCCAAATTTTCACAAACTGGACATACTGGCACCCAGTTAGGGGCTGATGACAAAGAGACGCTTTTGCTGCTCATCAAATGCTGCCTTAGATTATTTGTTATTTTTTTAAATTACTTATTATCCTCACCTGAGGATATGTTTATTGATTTTAGAGACAGAGAGAGGGAGAGAGAAACATTGATGTGAGAGAGACACATCCATCTGCTGTGTCTCGTTGTGATCTCTTTTACCTGCCCCAACGTTTGAATCAGAAAACTCCCAAGGGACTCAGGGGTCTCCCACTTCAGGGCACTCAATGGAGGGGAGGCCAAGAAACAGACCATAAATTTATTGAATCCAGCAAATGACTTTTTATAAGGATTCAGACCCGCATGTTTCTCCAAATGCCATATTTGAAGTTAAAAATGCATTGTTCTTTACCCATTTTATTAAAGGCAGCTGTGCGGTTGTTTTCCACTCAATGTCTTTATTTATTTTTTTATTGATTGCAGAGAGGAAGGGAGAGGGAGAGAGAGAGAGAAACATCCATGATGAGAGGGGATCATGGATCGGCTGCCTCCTGCACGCCCCCTACTGGAGATGGAGCCCTCAACCCTGGCATGTGCCCTTAATGGGAATCGAACCCGGGACCCTTCAGTCCTCAGGTTGACGCTCTATCCACTGAGCCACACCAGCCAGGGCTAAAACTCCAGCTTTTGATGATGTTTTCTTACCAGGATCATCCCTCACCTTTCTGAATGCAAGTGACCAATCTGAGGGTCACTGGTTTCCAGGTGAAGAGAACAGGCCCTTCTTTCAAAGCCTTTGTGAATGTGACCAGTTTCAGTAGCCCGACACTTTGTCCAGACGTTGAAGACTTGAACATGGGTTTTGCTCCTTTAAAACTGTGAATGAGCCCTAGCGGGTTTGGCTCAGTGGATAGAGCATCAGCCTGGGGACTGAAGGGTCCTGGGTTCGATCCTGGTCAAGGGCATATGCCCGGGTTGTGGGCTCGACCCCCAGTGTGGGGTGTGCGGGAGGCAGCTGATACATGATTCTCTTTCATCATGGATGTTTCTAACTCTCTCCCTCTCCCTTCCTCTCTGAAATCAATAAAAATATATTTTAAAAAAATAAAATAAAAAACTGGGAATGGTTACCATAATGCAGAGATCTCTTCCCACAATAAACAAAGCAATTAATGTGTCTTTAATTTGAACCTTACCAAACCCGGCGGGGGTGGGGGGAGGTGGGGGGGTGCACTCCTCCCATGTGACATGTAGACAAATTTTTCTTTAAAAACCAAGTTTCACGCTGTGACTACAATTAGTGTAATTGTCAGCTCTTCTCTCAAAACAAATATGTATTAAGAGAAACGCCAGCGTTGTGCCCTCCTCTGGTGTGAAAATGAGACAATCAAAATCTATTGTAATTACCTCCGTGATATTATAATTAGCCACGATTAAGTTATTCCATGCTGTTTTTCTCCTCTTGGCTACAATTAAAAAAGTATATATCTTTCCATTGCACATTACAGCTGATCATTTTACCTCCACGCATGTCTGGTAAGTGGGTAAATTAGAAGTAATTTTAAAGCACAACTCCGTTAAAACATATATCTTCCTATTAACTGCCTTAACCCTGTCGGTTCACCTGGGTTCCTTGCTGTTTGGTGCAAAAAGCACATTTCCCCTTGTCCCTTGGTCAGAACTAAACTACATTTTTCAAAAGACAGGCTCGTGAATTGTTTTAATTACAGATATCTGACTGATATGATTAATCGTTCAGTTCATGCCAGGCATGCCCACCCGGCTCCAAACCTCTGCAAAATTGGCAAGGACCAGTTCTGAAAATCAGTGGCTGAAAAGCCAGCCAGCTGCACCGTCACAGCAAGGGAAGGGCTGGGTTAGACGAATGTCTTTCTACTCGGTTTAGAAGAAAACGTGAATTGTACCGTAAGTATATAATGTATAAACATCATTATAAGCCCTAGTGCAGTGATGGCGAACCTTTCGAGCTCGGCGTGTCAGCATTTTGAAAAACCCTCACTTAACTCTGGTGCTGTGTCACATATAGACATTTTTTGATCTTTGCAACCATAGTAAAACAAAGACTTATATTTTTGATATTTATTTGATATATTTAAATGCCATTTAACAAAGAAAAATTAACCAAGAAAATGAGTTTAGAGGTGACACGCGTGTCATAGGTTCGCCATCACTGCCCTAGGCAGCTTGGCTCAGTGGATAGAGGGTCGACCTGCAGACTGAAGAGTCCCAGGTTCGATTCCAGTCAAGGGCATGTGTGTCAGTTACAGGCTCGATCCCCAGCCCTGGTCAGGGTGCATGCAGGTGGCAACCAATCAATGTCTCTCTCTCACAATGATGTTTCTCTCTGTCCCTCCCTGTCCCTTTAACTCTCTCGAAAATCAATGGAAAAATATCCTCGGGTGAAGATTGATATATATATGTATATATTGGTTAATCCATGTCAAGCCTACATTTACCAAGATTCTGTGCAGGGAGTATATCCTATATAATAAAACCCTAATATGAAAATTAACCAAACAGCAGAACAACCGGTCGCTATGACACACACTGACCACCAGGGGGCAGATGCTCAACACAGGAGCTGCCTCCTGGTGGTCAGTGCACTCCCACAGGGTGAGCGCGGCTCAGCCAGAAGCTGGGCTCACAGCTGGCGAGTGCAGTGGTGGCGGCAGGAAGTGGGCTTAAGCCAGCAGTTGCACATCCCCTGAGGGGTCCAGGCCTACAAGAGGGTGCCGGCCTGGCTGAGGGACCCCTCCCCACCCCAGTGCACGGATGTTGTGCACCAGGCCACATATATATATATATATATATTTTTTTTTTTTAAATATATATATATATTTTAATTTTATATATATATATAAAATTAAAATAACAATTATGTCATAATATATAAATGTATCAAAGTTATAGGATGTACACCTTAAACGTATATGTTACATGTCAGATTTATCCAATACGAAAGGAAAATGTATTCAAATAAAATAGTGGAAATAAAATAAAAACATACCCTGAAAAGAAAAGACAGCTCCCAATTAGCAATGCCCCCTTTCATATTCTGTGGGAATTTTTCAGATCACTGACCCCACCAATTTCTCAAAATAGGTTAGCCCTTGAGAAGGAGACTGGAGAATTCGAGCTCCTTTCTTGCTAATAATCATCGCTCTCAGTTCAAGATCTGTTAGCCAAACCTGCCTGCAGCAGAAATCAATGCGAAGGGAGAAGAAAAGGCACAAAGCAAGGAAAAAAAATTACAGTAACATTTTCTGGCTCAGAATCTCATAGTCAGCCCCCCACCCCCCTCTCCTTGCATCCTCTCCCCAGGGACTAGAATTGCATATCTTCTAATCAAGTTTTATGTTACAAGTTGTTTTTAGGTCCTTAAAGAAACTCAATGGAAGGAGTAGAATCTTTCTACTTTCAAGCCCAGAAGCACAAACTTCCTTATTCGTTTTTCTTAAAGTCTATGTATAGGAATGCCTCCGGATGGGAATATGTTTACGATTATCGATTATCGGTACTCTGGGCGTCGCTGTGGGGTGGCACCTATCACCTCGCCTGGCAGAGGGTTATTTACGGTCTTTCTCACCATCAACATGATCAGCTCCATGGGGGCTGAATCATTTTCTGTTTTATTTTTTTAATTCCTTTTCACTTCCTATAGTGTGCTTCCTCGACTAGCAGTTTCGCCATCAACCAGAAGTTTGTAAGAAACACTGAAACTTGGCCCCATCTCAAGCCTGCATTTACCAAGATTTTGGGCAGGGAGCACACATGGAGAAGCATTAATTAAATATATATACTAGAGGCCCGGTGCACAAAATTCGTGCACGGGCAGGGTCCCTAGGCCTGGCCGGCAATCAGGGCCGATCAGGGCCTTCTGGCTGCAGGCCACGGCCTCCCTTCTCCAGCTGCTGGCTGCCTGCCAGACCCTTCCTTCATTCTGTGACACCCACTGGTGGTCAACACATGTCATAGTGAGCGATCGGTCTCCAGTCGAACATCTGCGGGGACAATTTGCATATTAGGCTTTTATATATATATAGATATTATTTTATTTTTTGTTAATCCTCACCCAAGGATTTTTTTGCCCCCTTTGATTTTTAAAGAGAGTGGGAGGTAGAGGGAGAGACAGAGAGAAACATCGATGTGGGAGAGACACATCAATTGGTTGCCTCCTGCATTCACCCTGACCGGGGCAACTGCAACCAAGGTATGTGCCCTTGATGGGAATCGAACCTGGGACCCTTCAATCCAGAGACCAATGCTCTATCCACTGAGCCAAACCAGCTAAGGCTATATGTATTGATTTTAGAGAGGAAGAGAGAGAGAAACATCGATGAGAGAGAAACATCAATCAGCTGCCTCCAAGTAGCACACGCTTTCTATCACATCGGATGACTGCACACATGTTCCTTTTACCTCAGATGGTCACCGGTCACTTTACATGTAAACATGGACACATGTGGTGTGCATGTTTCACGTATGTTATATGTTAAATAGATCTTTCTCTATATGTTAAATCAGTATGTACGAGCATGTAAGGAGATACAATGGACTTAATACAAAAGCTTTAGAAACTCTGCCTTTTATGAAAAGAGCAAAACAACTCGATTACTCCTTTAAATGCCTATTTGTACTTCTCACTAAGAAAGTATAGAAAACATCACTATAAAAGACAATCCTACTTATTTTATGCCCAAGAAAAGAGAGCTTGCCAAAAGTGGAGATGCTGGGTTGTGCTTTAATTTGGAAAGGAATGTAGGGCAGTCAAATGAGATTTTTTTTTCCTTATCAATTAGAATAAAAATTAACCTTATGTTGATGGGGAACAGATTTCTTCTGTTTTGCTTTTGTTACACATGCTGGGAACTCCAATGGAGATGAAATTGCACTGCTTCAAAATTCTATCGCAGGAAGAATTTACCCACTGCCCATATTTGGACTTGTGGATACATTTCAGCTAGCATTTGACCAAAGCTCTGCTTTTTTCTAGTATTACAGGGATTTTGGTGTAACTGGCAACTTTAGGATAGAGAATTGCAACCGATCAATGATTCTCTCTCATCATTGATCTTTCTATTTCTCTCTCCCTCTCCCTTCCTCTCTGAAACCAATAAAAATATATTTTTAAAAAACCACCTAAATCATTATTTAAAATTTGATCTAACTAAAAATATAGACATGGGCGTTTTACATGTTTCTCATTCCATTTTCATTTTATGAACATTTTGAGAATATTATCAATATGGTGGACAAGTCAATTCTTTGGAATCAAACTTGTTTATTCTCTATGATGTAGTTTCCGATTAGTTTTTGGAGACTAATAGAAAGTATGGACCTGTTTTACAGAGTGGGCGGGGGTGGGGAGAACTTTGTTAAAGTATTTGCAGTCAGTAAACTTCTGGTGTTCTGGCTTTGACTTGATGTTTGATATTTGTCAAAACCTAGCAGAAAATGCCAGCAAAAATACACATTTGGAGAAGTAGAGAAATCATGCTTTGGCTAACAACTACCCTATATTATTATTTCTTCAGTATTTACCTTATTCGTTTTGAAATGACTCACCTTATTACTTTTATTATTTATTGTTTTTATTATGTTTTTTAGTTTTTCATATTATTACTATTACCTTCAATTCTTGCCATTTCTACATTAGAAAATTGGCACCTAGTTCTTTACCTATATTGAGGGTTTATCTGTGAGAAATTAGGGCAAACTCCTCGCCGGGAGCCATAAGAATTCATTTCAATCAGGGTCTTCAAAGAGGGGTGCAAGGGCCACAGGGTGCCAAGAAAATCTACTGTGAAAAAATACATTAGTGTGAATACATCTCATGTGAAAATCTGTGAAAAAGATATTAGTGTGAATACATCTACTGTGAAAAATACATTAAAATGCATGATTATTTGTATTCAACACAATAAGAAAATTAAACATTTTATTATTTAATAGGTGGGTGATCACTAGGGTCCTCACTGTTTATCAGGATATCAATATTCACTCACCAGGTAAGTGAGCAGCAATTTTCAACCAGTATGTGGTAAGAATTGCACTGATTGACAAAAAAGAGATACACATTTTTTTTTAATTTCCCTAACAACTTCTGTATAATTGGTGGACAAGACTGACAGAATGTGGGGAATTATTGTGAGATATTTTTCAACTATGATAACCATTATAACCAGATAATTGGGATAGACTGAACTTAGGACAAGACAGTCACATTTCTGTAGACTTCGAAAGAGAAGGAATATTTATGTTTTAGATATTGTAGTCATAATTTTAGTGCATGCAAAAAGCTGTTTAGGCTTATAATACAAAATAAATCTTTCGTTTCATGATTTTCTTGCTTCCTATTCCTCTGTTAGTTCCATTGTGTATATATAACGTGCATACATAATTGATAAAAACTTCCCATGCATGTTGGGAGATCCAGTGAATTGGTAGGTTACTGGAATGGCTCAAGGGCAACAATATTTAACCCGATGCTGGTTTCATCTCTCCTTATTTGCTAGCACATGATACGCCTGCTGTGTAGGGTGGCACAGGATTATCAAATACTAGAGGCCCGATGCACGGAATTCGTGCAAGGGGCTTGGCCCTGGCAGCCGGCTTCGTCTGGAAGGTCGTTCGGCTGTCCGGTCTAATTAGCATATTATGCTTCTATTATTATAGATAATTGATGGTGTTTTAAAAAAAGTTCCATTAGAAACATTTGGTCCTGAAAACATAGTATGATTCTTTTTTTCTTGTGTGGAGATTTATGTTGCTAATTTGCTTAGAGAATATGATATAATCAATGCAAAATATTGTAAAACTATGCTAATTGAGATTAATTAAGAAGAAAAGCCTATCTCCTTTAATAATTACAACAGAATTACTTTTTTTTTTAAGCAAGCAAGGCAGTGTCTGCTATTTTCGGATATAGATAGTGACTTAAGGAGGCTCTGAAAAGAGAGTCAGCTTTTGGGATTTCATTTGCATATGCAAATAACTCTATTATTCTATGCAAATACATGCCTCTTGAGTGTTTGGAATTTTTCCCTTAGGAAAATATTCTTACCTACCATTTTGTGCACATTGATAACGTGTCCAGCAAATTATTTTATGCAAAGATTTGTTTCTGTCCCGTCTCAGTCTTATTAATTATAAATTCTAGATTAGGGAGGTACATACTACTTAGACCTGGTTGAATTTCTCTCTTTAGTCTAAGAGTCAAAAGATTTAAATCTTACATTTGTTTACTACATCAATTTGGCCATTCTTGTGATACCCATCCCCCCTACCATTCTACACGTGGGAGCTCTAGCTCTATTTTTGAACAAAACTGTCTTTCTCTCTCTCTCTCTTTTTCTTTACAAAGATTGGTAGCCATGAAGTCAGGAAGTGCAGCTCTTAAAAGGTCCCCAGAGGCAATAGATGTTGAGGAAGCTGCTGGACATGAGAATTGGGAGTCCTCGGTCACCATTCTGGGAGTGCATTGATGGATGGGAGCAGGCCTCGCTGTTGGTTTTCGATAAACAAGACAGGGGCAAAGATTGAGAGTAACTGTTGAGGCTAAGGTTTAGACAAGGCGGTTTAAGGGGGAAAAAAAGTCTACCAAAATGACAAGGAACTTTGCTGTTTCTCTATGCCTTTCTTTACGTTCAAGTTCGCCTCACGTTAGCTGCCCACTGAATTGTTCCACGGGCAAATCCTGCAGGTGTGTGGCATCACCTTCCTTGCTATGGAAGGAAGAAGGCATAACATTACCTCCTACAGCAAGTCTGAGGTACATGCCCTTGACCGGAACCGAACCCAGGACCCTTCAGTCCATAGTCCGACGCTCTATCTACTGAGCCAACCCTGCTCGGGCTGAATTTCTTAGTTATAAAATTCAATCTTCAAAAAAATGTAACCAAAATGCATCTTCAACGTAAGATAGAAGCTGCAAAAAAAATTAACTAGAATATGGTTAAATTCCAGGTTCATATTTGTGTACAACAAGTCTGGTCTCTAATACCTTTACGTTGAGGAAGTTTCATCAGTAAGAAATGTTATCTTTTAGAGGCTGGGAAAAAATCCAAGTTCATGCTTATGTTTCCGTGCCTGAATGCTTTCAAAAAAAAAAAAAATCTGAAAAGAAAGCAGTCAATATCCTGCCTTGTTTGTTCCCTTAGGCGCTTCCCCTGGTGCCTCCCCCTTCTGACCTCACTTTCTGCCCTTCTGCTTTGGGCTCTCAGGTCTCCGCTGAGGTTTCTTCGCAAAGCCCAGCTCTGGCCTCCACTGGGCCTGAAAACACTGCTTGCTGGGAATTTGATGTTTAGCTTCTCAAGGAAATGAAACAAATGTCAGTCTGAAATCACTGACTGTGCTATAGAGGGATGTCAAAGGAATCAAATTTGGAGTCTTCTTATTGTTAAAACTAGAGGCCCAGTGCACAAAATTCATGCACTGCTAGGGTCCCTAGCGGCTGTCAGCTGCCGGCCAGGTACTCCCTTCCACCGGCTGCCTGCCGCCGCCACGGCCGCCGCCCGCCGCCAGCCGGGGCCTCCCTCCCTTTCCCCCACCGGCCCCGCCCCCTGGTCGAACTCCCAGACAAACTCCCAGTCAAGGGGGGACAATTTGCATACTACGCTTTGTATTATATAGGATTAGAGTTACTTTTACTCAATATTCATGATTTAGTTTATATGTTACTAAGGACACAGCTCTGCAAGATCTGACATATCGTAATAGGCAGGTGAGCTTCAGGTCCAGCTCGATTTATATTTAATCCTTACCCTAGGGTATTTTTCCATTGATTTTAGCGAGAGGGAAAGACAGAGAGAGAAATACTGATGGGAGAGAAACACATCGATTGGTTGCCTCCTGTACGTGCCCAGACCAGAGCCCAGGCCAGGGAGAAGCCTGCAACCGAGGTACGTGCCTTTGACCGGAATCGAACCTGGGACCCTTTGGTCTACAGTCCCACTCTATCCACTGAGCCAAACTGGCTAGGACTAGCTCAATTTAGATTTACATCATGGTGTTTTATGCTCAGTATCTGTGTGACCTTGACCCACTCACATAACCTCTTTAAGCCTTAGTTCTCTCATCTATGACATGAGAGTCACATAGCCTCATTTTGATGTGAGGATTCATCGGGACACTTCGTGTAAAGCTGTGAACACATTACCTGGAGTAGAGAACTATTGCTTTGAGACCTTGGTAAAGGTCTGGAAGATGAGCATCAGCTCTTCTGGTCACTGATACACTCATGACACCATCCATTCATCTGTAATGCATCCATTCATATATTCACGGGTTTATGAATGAACCCTGATGGACAGCCCATGATGTCATTATGACTCTTGTGTGCCGGGTCCTGATGGGTACTGGCAACTAAAGCAAATAGGAGATTGCTAGGAACGGAATTGCTTTTCCCCAAATTCATAGGTTGAGGCTCTCACCCCCAGTGTCCCAATGTTCCTCTATCAGAGATGTAAATGAGGCCGTCGGGGTAGAGAGCTAATCTCTCTCCCTGTGTACACACGGAGGGAGGGCAGGATAGGGTCTGCCCAAAAGGTGATCATGAACAAGCTAAGAGAGAAACTGAATCAGTCATCCCCTTGATCTCAGACTTCCAGCCTCCAGAACTCTGAGAAAATGCATTTTTTATTGTTTAAGGTGCCAAGTCTGGCCCTGGCTGGTTTGGCTCAGTGGATAGAGCCTTGGTCTGCGGACTGAAGGGTCCCAGGTTCGATTCCAGTCAAGGTCCCATGCCCGGGTTGCAGGCTCGATCCCCCTGAGGGGTGTGCAGGAGGCAATAGGTCAATAATTCTCTCTCATCATTGATGTTTCTACCTCTCTTTCCTTCTCCCTTCCTCTCTGGAATGAATAAAAATATATATATTTTTAAATCACTAAGTTTGTGCTGTGATTTCATGGTAGACTGAGCAAACGAATACAAAGAAAATCTCTAATTTCCTACAAACTAAAAAAAAAAAAAATGCTAAGAAATTTATACTTTTTTCGTATTGATGAGACACTGCAGAAAGTTTGATGATTTAGAAGTGGATAAAGTAGAATCACCATATTGTGAAAGACAAATACCATATGATTTCACTTATAGATGGAATAGGAAAGACAAAATAAATGAAGAAACAAAAACGAAAGAAACTCATAGATAGATACACAGAACTGATTGATGGTTGCCAGATGGGATGGGGTTGGGAGGATGGGTGAAAAAGGAGAAAAGATTAAGAATTGCAAATTTCCAGTTATTGAAATAGTCACAGGAGATATTAAGTACAGCCTAGGGCATCTATAATAATAAAAGTGTAATATGCTAATTAGACCGGACAGCCGAACGACCTTCCAGAAGACCTTCCGGACAAAGCTAGGGCTGCAAGGGGCCAGGCTCCTTGCACGAATTTTGTGCACCGGGCCTCTAATATCGTCAATAATATTGTATGAACTATACATGGTGTCAGAATGGGAACGACTTATCGGGTGATCAGTTGGTAAGGTATAAAAATGTCTAATCATTATGTCGTACACCCAAAACGAATACAATATTGTACATATGCCAACTGTAATTAAAAAATAAATTTAAAATAAGAAAAAAAAATCCCAGAAGGTTACATACTTTATGATTCAATTAATATAACATTTTTGAAATGAGAAATTCTACAGGAAGAGAAAAGGTTAGTGGTTACTAGAGGGAAGGAAAGAGTGTGGACCAGAGGGGAGTGGGTGGGTGTGGCTGTCAAAGGAGAACCTTAAAGATATTTGTGGTGCTAGAGTCTGTATCTTCACTGTATCGGGTAAATATCATGGCTGCGATATTGTAATCCAATTTTATAAGTTTCCTCACTGGGGAAAACTGGTGGAATGATATACCAGGTTACTTTTTACAACTGTATGTGAATTTTTTTATTTTTATTTTTATGTTTTGTTAACCCTCACCTGAGAATATTTTTCCATTGATTTTTCGAGAAAGTAGAAGAGAGAGGGAGAGACAGAGAGAAGCATTGATGTGAGAGAAACACATTGATTGGTTGCCTGCTGCGTGAGCCTGACCAGGGCCCCGGGCCGGGGAGGAGCCTACAACCGAGGTACGTGCCCTTGACTGGAATCGAACCCAGGACCCTCTGGTCCGCAGGCTGATGCTCTATCCACTGAGTCAAACCGGCTAGGGCTATATGTGAATTTTTAATCATCCCCAAACAAAATGTTTAGTTGGAAAACATGAATAACATGAAAAAGTCATCCAGGACGTGGCAGAGAAACAGTGAGTTGTGCAGTGTGATCCAGGAATCTCTAGGTGCACTGTACTGACTCAGTGTTTTAAACCTCCCATTACCGTAAAGGCATTAGACACAGATTATTAATGAAATCAATCACAATTAATTCCTTCAGTGTTCACACACTCACGGTTTATATTTCCTGAGGAGTTTCAGTCTAGTTTGACATTAATGGAGATGGAAAATAGTGAAATGATTCTGAATTTATCAAGTAATGTACACCAATCCTACATAATAAGGTGTTTTGGGTCATTGAGAGGCACTTGTGGCTTTATAAAGCAAGATCATGATGACTTTTATATGAATTGCATATAAATTCTCTGTATGATGCCGTAATAATGGATACAGGTCATTATACATTTGCCCAAAACCGTAGAATGTACAACACTAAGACTGAACCCTGAGATAAACTATGGACATTGAGTGATTACGATGTGTTACTGTCAGTTCATCCTGACATTATAACAAAAATATGCCATTCTGGGAAATGATGGTGATAATGGGGGGGTTATGAATGTGGGGGCAGAGGATACAGTGAAATCTCTGCACCTTTCCCTCAATTTTGCTGAGAATCTAAAACTTCTCTTTAAAATAAATAAAGTTTTTCTTTAAAAATATTTTTTAACCAGTATTAAGAGTCCAGAAATGAACTCTTGCTTCTGTAGTCATTCCTTTTCTTAAAAAAAAAAGATATATATTTTTAAATATGTTTTTATTGATTTCAGTGAAGGGAGAGGGAGAGAGAGATAGAAACATCAATGATGAGAGAGAATCATGGATCGGCTGCCTCCCGCACGCCCCACACTGGGGATCGAGCCCACAACCCAGGCATGTGCCCTTGACTAGGAATCCAACCGGGGACCCTTCAGTCCACAGGCCGGAGCTCCAGTTCTTTTCCTTAAGAACAATTAGAAATAATTGCCGTAACCGGTTTGGCTCAGTGGATAGAGCATCGGCCTGCGGACTGAAAGGTCCCAGGTTCGATTCCGGGCAAGGGCATGTACCTTGGTTGCGGGCACATCTCCAGTGGGGAGTGTGCAGGAGGCAGCTGATCAATGTTTCTCTCTCATCGATGTTTCTAACTCTCTATCTCTCTCCCTTCCTCTCTGTAAAAAATCAATAAAATATATTTTTTTTTAAAAAAAGAAAGAATTAAAATAGCTCCTACTCCATAGGATGGTTGTGAATACTCAGCATAGCATGCATTCAGTACAGCGACCAGTGAGGGGCTTGTACTCCATAGCGCTCTCTCTCTCTCTCTCTCTCTCTCTTTCTGTGTGTGTGTGAGAGAGAGTGCACCGGGCCTCTAGTCCTATATAATAAAAAGCTAATATGTAAATCGACCCTGATGGCAGAATGACCAATTGCTATGACGCACACTGACCACGAGGGGGCAGATGCTCAATGCAGGAGCTGCCCCCTGGTGGTCAGTGCACTCCCACAGGGGGAGCACCGCTCAGCCAGAAGCCCTGAGCCAGGCTCACAGCTGGCGAGCGTAGAGGTGGTGGCGGGAGCCTCTCCTGCCTCTGAGGCAGTTGGACATCTCTCTCTCTCTCTCTCTCTCTCTCTCTCTCTCTCTCTCTCTCTCTCTCTTTCTGTGTGTGTGTGTGTGTGTGTGTGTGTGTGTGTGTGTGAGAGAGAGAGAGAGAGAGAGAGAGAGAGAGAGAAAGAGAAAGGGGAGAGGTGAGACTCAAGGAAATCTGCAAATATAAGAATTACATCTCAAAACACTGTTAATGTAACTATGGGGCTAAGTGAAATCAAATACATAAGAAAAATACTCGTGTTAAGTGAGTTATACTGAAAACCAAACTACCAACAAATTAGCCTGGATTAAAAGCCTGTAGTACAATGTAAAATGACACACTTTTTAGGGGGGGAAGGAGAAATATCTTTAAGATGACTCTCTTAGATTTGATACCCACCGCATTAACCATAACAGGAAACAGTTATTTATAAGAAATGAGTATTAGCACACACAGAGAGCCTGTATTCAGAGTTCCCAGAGTATAAGGAACGCGTAATGGTATTCAGAGTACAATTCATCATCCGGGATATTGCCTTTCTGTTTTTAAAACACACACAAGGACAGGATGAATGCAGCCCTTCTTCCTGAGCCTACACACTTTGAAATGAAACACACATAGAAACAAAGGACAGAAAAGAAAACACAAACAAAAAAAACCCCCCACCTTCTACCCTCTCTCCTGTCTTGGCTTTGAATTTCATGGAGGACCCTTCATTTCTCAAGGCCCTCGCTCTGGGATGGGGCGGAGGGTGCAGTGCCTGCAATTGTCGGCTATTTCCCCCGAGGCCGCGCCTGTGCCCCAGGCATTGTGGGGCCTTTCACGCAGCCGCTGAGGCGACTGCCTGGAAGTCTGTTTAACGACAACCCAATGCCCACTCGCGGAGAAATTCATCATTGTTAGAGAGAAAACAATGACAGTGCACTCTTCTCTGTGTCAAGTAAAACCCATACTTCACAGGAAAATGGAAACCCTCTGATCCTTTCTACTTCTCTCTCTCTCTCTCTTTGCTCTTATCATCTCCCCCCAACCCCACCCTATCCCTCTCCCATTCTAGCAGGGACAACAGAAGCAGTTTTCAGCAAGAGGGAAGAATTTAAGGTTATAAAGATACTAGAGGCCCAGTGCACGAAATCCGTGCACTGCAGTGGGGGGGGGGGGCGGGTGTGGAGTCCCTCAGCTTGGCCTGTGCCCTCTCGCAGTCCAGCAGCCCTCAGGGGATGTCCAACTGCCTCAGAGGCAGGAGAGGCTCCCGACACCACCTCTACGCTCGCCAGCTGTGAGCCTGGCTCAGGGCTTCTGGCTGAGCGGTGCTCCCCCTGTGGGAGTGCACTGACCACCAGGGGGCAGCTCCTGCATTGAGCATCTGCCCCCTAGTGGTCATAGCAATTGGTCATTCTGCCGTCAGGGTCGATTTGCATATTAGCTTTTTATTATATAGGATGAGAGTGCAGGTGATCTTTGCAAACTGACAACACTGGCCCATGATAACAGAGGAGGCACCCCAAGAATCCATTCGTTCATTCCCAGGTCTTTTTTTTTTTTTTTAGTCCTCACCCGAGGATATTTTTCCATTGATTTTTTTAAAGAGAGTAGAAGAGACAGGGAAAGACAGAAATAGCCATATGAGAGAAACACATTGATGGGTTGCCTCCTGCATGAGCCTGACCGGGGCTCCGCCTGGGGATGTGCCTGCCACCGAGGTATGTGCCCTTGACTGGAATCAAACCCAGGACCCTTCAGTCCACAGGCCGACGCTCTATCCACTGAGCCGCACCGGCCAGGGCTCATTCCAATGTCTTATGTGGAGAAGGGCGTCATGCGGCTCCAGCTGCACCCAATTCTATCCTAACCAGAGTGGCATTTTGCTCTTAGAGTCATAACCATCTGCTACTCTCCTAGGATCCTGCTCTGTCTTCCCTTTAAATTCTCTTGTTTTCATCTTTGGAGAGAATATTAACTGGGGAGAAAGTGAGTCCAAGACTGAATTTGATGATAACAGTTTATGTTGCGTTGTCCTTTCTTGTATCTTTTATGGCAGTAGGTGCACTGGAAGGTTCTATAATACGTGGAAAAGTCCTGTTCGCCTGCAGCATTATGGTCACTGGCTTTTTATAATATAGATATGAGATTAAAACGCTAGTGATTATAAATTATTTTAACAGATACACTTACATTATAGCTTTAAAACAATTTTATAAGGGGAACAAAAATTATGTTATTTCTATTATATTGATGAAGAGATTGAACTACTCAGTAGTTAGCACTATTCAGATATGATACTCATATAAAGCCAATTATTTTGCCTGAAAAAGCTTTGTTCTTCTAAAAAAAAAATAAGTTTTGCTAGCTGGCCATAAATATTTTGATTCTCTACCTGAGGTCAGAAATCTTAATGATTCAAATATACCCTTCTAGGTTTAGTTACTTAATTTATTTTAATTGATAAAATCATGCTTAGCTGAGTGGTACCATGGAATTGACTAATAAATTACATTGGACTGTCAGTGTTCTAGGGTTCCCTAAGCAGTGATATTTGAAGCAAAGTTGACAGTAATTAAATAATTCCGTCACCAATAACAATTGAATATCTTCAGCTGAGTAGGTCACTCATGCAACTTGCGGAAAATCCGAATCTTATGGTATCACCTTGCTCGGTGGATGGATGAAGAGGACAGACACTTTTTTAAAAAGGAAACTATGGATTATGATGGTCCTTCTACTGTAAAGATATTAAAATAAAACCTGATTTGTTGGTTTGTTTGAAGTGGAAAACTCTTCTATCAATTTGACTAATTTGAAAGCCAATCCAATTGTAACCATTGCCTCCAGTCCCAAATGGTGTTCCCTTGGGACACTAGCAATAAAATAGACTTTTGGGAACGCAAAATAAATGAAAGTCTCGGTAATATGAAGACTTGCATTTTTTTTCACATTGCTAGACATCCTACAACTGGGTCATAAATTAATGGGTTGCACCTTTTTTCTTTGTCACATTCTTTCTCCCTTTTCACTGTCCCAGAACCTTTGTCAAAAAGTAGCCCTAGCCGGTTTGGCTCAGTGGATAGAGCATCCACCTGCAGACTGAAGGGTCCCGGGGTTCGAGTCCGGTCAAGGGCAGATGCCCGGGTTGTAGGCCCGATCCCCAGTGTGAGGTGTGTAGAAGGCAGCCGATCAATTATTCTCTCATCATTGATGTTTCCATCTCTCTCTCCTTCTCCCTTCCTCTCTGAAATCAATAAAAATATATATGGAAAGAAAAGAAAAGAAAAGAAAAAAAAGAAAAGAAAAGAAAAGAAAAGAAAAGAAAAGAAAAGAAAAGAAAAGAAAAGAGAAACACTAACTAAGCAACCCAACCCCAACAAAGAACCACACAGACACACACAGCTGCTTCGGCTAGCTGGAGCGAATGCGGGCCTTCTCCCTGAGTCACGAGTATTATCTACTCTGAAATACATTTCTGCTGCCTCTGGCCCTGGTCTGGTCTTTTCTCAGACCCCCTTCTGTATATCCCCTCCCATCTGACCACTGTCTCGTCAGCATTGTAAGGGATCACGCATCTTTAGATATGACCCTGGACTCCAAGCCTGGCATGATGGTTAGTTACTAAGCATCCAATGTGCCTCCTTCCTTTTCCCAGGCAGCAGGCTTCCCTCCTGAATTTTGCAAGAAGCCAAACAGACTCCCTCCCCCTGATGGGAGGCAGTAAAGCTAAATCTCCCCCGAAGATTCCCCATGGCTTCTTACAGCTGGGTGTTAGTACCTTTTTATATGCAATTTTACTTCATTTAGTCTTTAAGGTTGTGCCTGAGGTTAGTTTAAAAGGTTAGTTAAATGTTAATGGATGTTAATGCTGCAATTAAATTGTTAAATCAATTGAAAACTGTGTCTCAGGCTCTCTCTGCCTTCGTGCAGGCCGGAGCTGCATCGGCGTATAAATTAAGAGCTGTAAATCCACTGCCGTCTAATTAGAGACCAAATTTCTCATTTATCTTATTTTCACAGGACTGTAAGCACTGATAGATAATCAACGAAGGGCTCAAAGTTTTTAACATTAAAAAACTATTTTATCTATTCCAGGATGCAGGTGACTGATTATAATTCAGATCCAATTACTGTAAAAGGTCAGATGGGAAATGAAGTTCCTTTCAGACACTCCAAGTTTTATTGCACAAGTTTGCATACAACCCTTTCCCATCCCCATCCCCATCCCTAGCCCCAAAAGCAAATATAAATACATGCTTCTATAGACCGACTTTAATAGCGTGTTAGAATAACCTCTGGGCGAAACAGTGTGTTTAATAGACTACTTGGATTCTTTTTTTTTAAAGCTCTATTAAAACATTTTTATTTTGCAATAATTTCAGAAAAAAGGAACAAAGAATTCCCATATAAGTTTGACTCTAATTCCACAAAGATTGACATGTTACCAACAGCACGGATAGACCTGGATAGCATTAAGCTAAGACTGTTTGGATTCTTTGCGGCAGATTCGTCAGGGAGCAAAATTGAGCCTTGAAGGATGTGTAAGGGGAGAATTTTTCACTGTTGCCGCAAATTGGCTGTTGTTATCTTGCTTCACCCAAAGTCTGAGGACCCTTATGTATCCAAGAGTCCAAATGAAAGGATTTGTCCAGCTTAATGGCCCTCAGTTCACTGTTGTAGAACAACTCTGTTGAAATTGAAATGACTGTGTGTGACTCAAACTCAGACCATACACACACACACACACACACACACACACACACACACACACACACGCTAGAGGCCCGGTGCACAAAATTCGTGCACTTGAGGGGGGGGGGGGCTCAGCCTGGCTTCTTGTACCCTCTCGCAGTCCAGGAGCTCTTAGGGGATGTCCAACTGATGGCTTAGGCCCGCACACCATGGGCCTAAGCCAGAAGTCAGACATCCTTAGCAGATGGAGAAAGGAGCCTCAAGAGGCACCACTTAAAAAAAAATACATTTTAAAGGGAGAGAGAGAGAGAAATATCAATGATGAGAGAGAATCATGGATCAGCTGCCTCTTGCACGCACCATACTGGGGATCGAGCCTGCAACCCAGGCATGTGCCCTGGACCAGAATCGAATCTGGGACCCTTCAGTCCGCAGGCCAACGCTCTACCCACTGAGCCACATCGGTTCAGGCAAGGGACCACTTTTTAAAAAGTTAATCAGCCCATCCACCTGCTCTCAAGGCAGCCCATCGGGGGGGCCCCCCTCAGAGAGATTCCTGATGTGAGGTAGTTAGCGATTCCCCTTCCTTCCTGCCCGGTACCGACCTGCCCGAACCCCGCCCCACTCACAACCACCCAGGTCGCCCAGGCCAAGTGTGTTGCTTGCAATGGAAAGCACCGTTTCAAAGGGGGCCTGCTAGTCCCCTTTCCCTCCTCCCCAACCTCTCTCCTGCCCCCCCCCCCTCCCCCCAGCTGCGACTAACAGCCAGAGAAGGGGGAAGAGGCTCCCCCAGCCTGCAGGCCTCAGACAGGCAGGCTCTGGGGGAAACAGGAGAAAGCCATTAACTGACCACAGCGCTATCTTGATTCTCTAGGAGGCACGGGCTGGAGACGTGCAGTTTGTAGACCAGGATGAGAACAAACAGTGTGACGGATGGATGTCCGGTGCCTGCATCCAGAGAAAAGGCTATTTGCGCCTCTGAGGACGGAGGGGACGCGTACGATCTCCCTTCTCTCCTTTAAAAATGGTACCTTTTCCGCGTCCCTTCGGGTCCAGGAGCAGGCAGTGGACGGGAGGGCTCGGGGTGTGCGGGAGCTTGCTCAGGATGCTGGCTTTCAAGTCCACTGACACAGAACATGCTGCCCAGAGGCCGACGTAAGAGGGTTTCTCTGTAGATGTCTAAGTCACGGCTCCATTTTTCCTGCGCTGGTCGCTGCACGCCAGTTGGCGATTTTAGATGAAATCATCCGGACTCTGATTCCTTATGCTTCTGACCGAGACGGGGTCAGAGGGCAGGCGGGCAGAGCCCGGCTTCTCAGCTCAGAAATTCCCACGTGGCCGCCAGCCCTAGATTTTCGGAAGGTGACTGGGTTTCTCAGCCCCATCCTCCAGACTGTTCGTTTTCGAGGGGGCTTAGCTGCGTCACTTAGCATTTGGGAGAATTTCTTGATGTGGAGCGATCTCAGAATATAAAACCCTCATCGGATCCCTTGGTAATGACCGAGATTGGAGTGCTACCCTTGTTGGTGGCCAAGGGAACTGCCAAGTGTCCCCTGTACAAAGCTGATCTTGAATTTCCAGAAAAAGAAAGAGTGAAAGAACGAAAGAAAAGAAAAGGGAGAAAGAGAAAGAATGGAAGGTTTGAGTCCGTACCCCAATTCAGGGAACTTGTCGTTTAGATCAGACTCAGCCTGGAGTCTTGCGTAGCTTTATTTTCACAGAAGACTTTCATTTGAATAAATTCACAGGATTTATTTTTTTTATTATTATTTTTTGGTGCTAATTTCCAACCAGCGTGAATCCTCGTATCATGGCGATTTGGCAATTTGGCTTTAATCCGCAGAAGTGCGACAGCAAGCTGTCTGGCCTCCCTGTAGCTCTATCTCCCAGAATTCCAAGTTTTCTGTGGAATCACAGCCTAATCAGAGTTCCATTTTTTTAAAAAAAATTGATTTCAGAGAGGAAGGGAGAGGGAGAGGGAGATAGAAACATCAATGATGAGAGAGAATCATTGATCGGCCGCTTCCTACACGCCCGTACTGGGGATCGAGCCTGCAACCCAGGCATGTGCCCCAACCAGGAATCGAACCGTGACCTCCTGGTTCATAGGTTGAATCTCAATCTCTGAGCCATACCAGCTGGGCCCAAGCAGAGTTACTCACTGTGGGAAGGATTTGCAAAGAACAGTCAATTTCACTGCTGCTTAACCACCAACACGCCAGCCTCCTGTGCAAAGCTAATCCCAGAAAAGTAGTGTAACATGCAGTTCATATTTTCTGTGAAAATTCACTCCTCCTAAGCCTTACAATGTCCATTGTTTCACCCAGCAATGCCAATTTTTCTAAGAAAATAGTCAAAGGTGGTTGTCAAACTTCACTTATAAGAATATTTACTGCAGCGCCCAACCAGGAAGTCACAGCTCAATTCCTGGTCAGGTCCTAGGTTGCAGGCTTGATCCCCAGTAGGGGGCGTGCAGGAGGCAGCCAATCGATGCTTCTCTCTCATCATAGATGTTTCTCTCCCTCTCTCCCTCTCCTTTCCTCTCTCTGAAATCAAATGAAAAATATGTATTTAAAAAAGAATATTTATTGCAGCAACTATCATGTTATGCCCCTATCTGTGTTAGAGAATCAAAGTCTTGCAAAGTTTCCTTTTTCTTTTATTGAAGATCATGTACTTGCTAAGTCAACAAGTTCTTGTTATTAAGTAAAAAAATGAGCAGTTTGGGTACATTCCTTTGAGTCACTGTAGTGCACTAGGTCTGCTCAGTCTGTCGTAACAACACACCACAGTCTGGGTGGCGTAAACAGCACTTATGTCTCACAGGTCTGGAGGTCGGGAAGTCCAAGGTCAAGGTTTGGGCAAGGTCATTTCCATTCTGAGGCCTCTTGGCTAATAGGTGGCCACCACCTTGCTATGCATTCATATCACCTCTTCTTTGTGTGTTTGTAGGGGGAGGGGAGAAGAGAGAAAAGGGAGAAGGGGAGAGGTAGAGAGGGAGAGGGACACAGAGAGAGAATCCTACCTAATAAAAGAGTAATATGCAAATTAACTGTCACTCCAACACAAATACGGTGGTACCCAGTCCTCTCAGCCCCGCTGGAGTCCTCCAGTCCCGGAGGGCGGATACTGAGAGCAGGGCCTACTTGGCCGTTGCCGCGGTGACCCAGGAGGGACCAAGCGGGCCCCACAGACAGCAGAGAACCACGGGTAGCGGGCCTAAGCCATCAGTAGGACGTCCCCTGAGAGCTCCCAGATTGGAGAGGGTGCAGGTCAGGATGAGGGATCCTCTCCCTGCTCCCCTCTGTGCACGAATTTTGTGCACCAGGCCTCTAGTCTACTATAAGTGTCTGTGTGTGTGTGTATGTGTGTGTGTGTGTGTGTGTGAAAGAGAGAGAGAGAGAGAGAGAGAGAGAGAGAGAGAGAGAGAGAACCAGAAAGAGACAGAGAGGAAATTTTCTTTGGCTTTCCTTCTTAAAAAGACACTAATGTTATCAGGTCAGGGCCCCACCCTCATGATCTCATTGAACCTTAATTACTTCCTTAGACCCTCCTTCTCCAAAAATAGCCACATCAGGGTTAGGGCTTCATTATTTGGTTTCGGGGGGTGGGCACAAACATTCAACCCATACTATACAGTTCCCTGGTGGGAGGAAGTTTTACTTAATGAGATAGTGTTTGAATAAATAGTTCACTGAGCCTCAAATAAGATGGTTAAATGAAGCCAAAGAAACTTCCCACCGAAAGCCTGAAGAAAGTTCTCCCTGTTGCTTTTCTTGTGACCGGAAGCAAGGCCCATAAACTTTCTGAATCTTGATTCCTACATCTTTTTTTTTTTTAAAAAAAGAGGAGATTAAACGAGATGTCTTCTCAAGTTTCTCTGAGCTCTAAATTTCACACATCTGGGATCGTTTCTCATAGCTCAGTGTTCTCACACCTGTGATACAACTGTCAGAAATCTCGTAATAAAATATTTCACAAAATTTATAGGTATAAAAGTTGCATGGGCAGATAATATACGCATGGGTACTTATTTCCTCACAGGCTCATTTATTTATACAAATTCTTCTGGGTTATTGTTATATTCCACAGCATCAACTAGTACGTATAATTCTTTTTAGTTCTGTCCTTGAAGTTGGAAGCCAATGGAATGAAATATAACTCACATTTAAAGGAGAAATTGGATCCATATTTGGAATTTCAGCAAAAACAGGAACCAGGAGGAGCAGTCCAGGAAAATAATGTAATTCATTTTTATGAGTAGAATATTAGCAAACATATTTCAAAATCCGAGCCTTCTTAATACTCTCTGTGTTTATATTTATTGCCTAGCAATTTCCTCCTTCTATGCCATAAAACAAAGACAGTTTTGTCCGATGAGCTCCGAGGACCAATTATATAAACAAGTTGGTAAGGACATGAAAGGAAAAAGGGGAAAATATAAATATCGGACTTTGTGTCAACAGGTCTGTAAAAATCTCAAAGGTTAGAGGTTATCGATTTCAGTTGGACTCTCTGGTTATTCTTCAGTCAGCTAGAGTTTAAAACGAAGAAACTGCTGGTGGGTTTGTTGGAAGAGTTGAAACACAGCCTCGGAAGGGACCATCATTCAGTCGTGAGCAAAATCATCCCTTGAGTCGAGTTTAGAAAACACTCCAAGATTCTTAGAGACCAAAGTTTCAATTCAAGTGTTTAGTGTTTCAATAGGTAATTACTTTAAAAGACACTCAGTAAACAATTTCCACTAATAGGACCCACTGGGCTTAGATGGCTCAACTCCCCAAGGCTTTCTGGGTGTGTCTTTCCATGTATTTTTTTTAAATCGTCACTCAAAGAGTGAGGATATTTTTTTCCCATTGATTTTTAGACAGGAGAAGGGAGATGGGAGGGGAGGAGAGAGAGAGAGCAAGAGAAACATTGACATAAGAGAGACACATGGATTGGCTGCCTCACACACAGGCCCAGCAGGAGACCAGGATCGAACCTGCAACCCAGGTACATGCCCTTGACCTGGAATCAAACCTGAGACCCTCCAGGGCACAAACCAATGCTCTAACCACTGAGCAACACTGGCCAGGGCTTCCATGTAGTATTTTATGATGTTTTATAAAACTCTTTTCCATCCTACTCCTTACCGCATCCCCTCGTTGGCATGAATATAATCAAATTTCTGGTCTCAGCATACTTCATGCTGGAGCCAGTGTAAGTTCAAGCCACATGAGACTAAGTTGGACTTTAAGGGAGTAAGAGTCGGAACCAATGACAAAGCAAACAAAAAGCCCGCACTCTCATCAATGGGGAAATATGTTAATTTTATGGATGGGAAAACATCACGAAACTATGCTCTCATTGTTTCTAAAAGAAGTTTAACCTGGACAATTATCTGAAGAAGAAATTATCTGGAGAAATGAGCCTGGATAGGTAATCGATTTGGAGAGGCCCGAGATGAAACAGAAAATCTGTAACTTAATTATATGATTGCCAGAGGCCCAGTGCACAAAATTCGTGCATGGGTAGGGTCCCTAGGCCTGGCCGGTGATGAGGGCTGATTGGGGCCTTCCGGCTGCCAGCCGGGACCTTCCGTCATTCAGCACTGCCCCCTGGTGGTCAGTGCACATCATAGCGAGTGATCGAACTCCTGGTCTCCAGGTCGAATGCCCAAGGGGACACTTTGCATATTAGCCTTTTATATAGCGAGATGCTATCTCCATAGCTTCCATTTGACATATAACTACCAGCTCTCTTTTTTATTTTAGAGTCTATAAAACTAGTCATATATTTCATGATAACCGTATAATGTGGAGACTGGGAGAAAGATCCTGACACCACAACCTTAAATGACTTTCCATCTCTCTTTATATTGTTCTACTTTATTTTTATCTCTGGTATTTATTACTAGCTGATATTTCCTGGTTTTGACCATTTAAGTGTGAATTTTGTGAAAGCAAGGTTCTTTTCTGCCTGGTTTACCTCTACTCCCAAGGCCTACTGCTACTCCCTGGTATCCAGCAGTTTCTCAGAACAACCCTGATACAGGAATGAATGAATGAATGAATGAATGAATGAATGAGTTTTAGTTGCCTCATCTCATCTGGGGAAGCATTGCCTACCCCAGAGCTGTCTAGTGCACACAGTAGGGAAATTCAATTTTATTTTATTTTATTTTTTTTAATATAGATATTTTTTATTGATTTCAGAGAGGAGAGAAGAGGGAGAAAGACAGAAACATCAATGATGGGTGAGAATCATGGATTGGCTGCCTCCTGCACGCCCCCCACACTGGGGATCGAGCCCACCACCCGGGCATGTGCCCTTGACCGGGAATCGAACCCGGGACCCTTCAGTCCGCAGGCTGACGCTCTACCCACCGAGCCAAACCAGCTGGGGCAGGAAGTCCAATTTTAAATGGCTTTCCCAAGAAGCACCCAAGAAATACTCATCTTTTCCCTTCCTCCTTGACTTTATGTATTTTCCATGGTAATTAATGAGACGAGCCAAAGTTCTCATGACTTCGACTTTTGACATCTCCTGCCCTTTTCCTTAACGTGAAGAGACGGAGCACATCTCCAGGAAATAGATGTGCCCGGAAGCCCCTGCTTTCAACAACCCTCCCACCCACTTCCTTTCCACGAAACGCTCATTGGGACTCTGTGATTTTTCTCCTCTCCGGTGTGTCTCTATTTCTCGCGGTGGCCCTGTTTATGCGAGAGACCTTTTTAAGTTCATGTTTATGTGTGTTGTTTTTCTTAGTCTTTCCTCCTCCTCTTTTTTTTTTTTTTCTTCTTCTCTAAGTGAAGATAATCAGGTTCTCACGTTACTGCTAAGTGTTTTAGCGGATGGAAAAATGTTGCCACATGAGGTCATTGCTGGGTGGGTGAACTTGTAGGCCGGGGCCTATCAGCCAGCATCTCAGGGAAATATTAGAGGGGCCATCAAGGCCGCCTCGAATTTCCTGATGGCATATATTCAAACAGGATAAGCTCCAGTTACCGGAGTCCTCGCTTCAACATAATGGAGAATTGGAGCTGCGCGGGGATTCTGATCTCTCTGAGAAGCCGAGTGGACCTGAAAATATGAAAATACAGTTCGCTATCGAGAGCTGGAAGATCGGCGGAGCTAAGGAGCCAGGCCGTATCATTTAGGGCAAGAAAAAGAGAGAGAGAGAGAGAGAGAGAGAGAGAGAGAGAGAGAGAGAGAGAGAGAGAGAAGGGTTTTCAGAGTTCAGTTCAGGTTTGGAGCTTTTCACCCAATACGGACCTGAAATGCATCGCTTCGGATTTCTTCTTCCCGGTGATGTGTCAGATAAGATACAGAAACCGACCCTAATGGCTCTCACCCTTTCTATCCGTGGCCATAAAATGACCATTTACAAATGGGATTGCTTCTCTGGCCTCAGACCCCGTGGCTTCTGGCCCTGACCCAGCGAGTGGGACTTCCAGCTCTAACAACAGCTAACTCCTTGCCCTAGCCGGTGTGGCTCAGTGGATAGAGCGTCAGCCTGCGGACGGAAGGGTCCTGGGCCCGATTCCGGTCAAGGGCACATGCCCCGGTTGCAGGCTCTCGATGCCCAGTGGGGAGCGTGCAGGGGGTAGCCGATCAATGATTCTCTCTCATCATTGATGTTTCTCCCTTTCCCTTCCTCTCTGAAATCAATAAACATATATTTAAAATATTAAAAAGCAAACCATCAGCCAACTCGTGCACAAAATTTCCCACCATCTGCATGTGATGAGGGGCGTTGCACCAAAGACAGCTGCCTAGAACAGCTGTCTGATTCCACGACCATCTTGGGGGAGAGTGATTAATGAACTCACTTGGGCAGCGAGGAGCCTGGTTCGCTGATCCGTGGTCACAGCACAGGTATTGATGTGAAACTAATGAGGAACGTGATGCTCAAATTTGAATGTTTATTCCAATTACCAACCGGCAGATCCAAATTTTTTTTTTTAAAGCTTAAGTCATTAACCTTTTGCTAGGAGCAGGCAACATCAAACCGTGGGTTTATAGCATGCTTTAGAACTTATAGGCTGAAGTGATGGGGGGGCAGGGCGGAGGTTGGGGTGGGGAGAGGGTGTTTTGACAAATGGTCCACCTCCCATGCACTTACGTCACTTTTTTAAAATGTCACTTTGGGTTTCTACCTAAGGAAGGAAGGAAAAAAGAAAGGGCCCCTTCTGTGCCTGTCACATGGCAGCTACTTAGTACTGAACCCCTGAATACGATGAAAAGTCCCCCAAACCAAACTGATACGACCCTACACTGAATATGGCTCAGTATAGAGTCCAGCCAGGGTCTTGAGATTCTAGGTCTTCTTTACTCCGGTGAAAGGGCCCATGGGGCAAAGATTGACAAACGCATAAAATAAAAAAAAAATTCACTTAAAAGAATGGAGCTATGCAAGCCAGAGAAGATGAGACCAAGAAGGGGTTAGAGCAAGTAGACTGCAGATCAACAATATGCATACATTGGCTATTCACTGTCCATGCCCGGCCAGTGTGGCTCAGTGGTTGAGCATGACTCCTAGAGGAAGAGGTCACTGGTTGATTCCAGGTCAGGGCACATGCCCCGGATACGGGCTTGGCCCCCATTAGGGGACGTGCCGGAGGCAGCTGAGGGATGTTTCTCTCTCATTGATGTTTCTATCTCCCCCTCCCTTCCTCTCTTTCTAGAAATCAATCCAAACATATTTTAAAAATTAGAAAAAAAATATATTTACTGCCCATCCCTGTCTGGAATCCATTTCAGATACTGTTAATCCAACAAAGCCTTTTATAGTAACCAGGACAAGACCCATGTCCCAGCCTTCACTGTGGAGAGCTAGACGGCGCTACCCACCAATGGGTATCCATAGACCCAGAGCGGATGGGATCAGGGTCCTTGATCTTTCTCCTCCCAGCGCCCTCCCCCCAGGTCTCTGCTCACCTGGAAGTTTGCAAGGCGGGTCAGGCCTTCCCTGAGCACTTGACCCCGAAGACAAACTCGCAGCTCCCTCATCACCCCGTGTGCTCAGCATTCTCCTCTGCCCAATTCTTCTCCCCCTGCCATTGTACATTGTTACATTTTTCGTTTGCAATCAACACGGAATATCTTACGTCTGACATGGTGATGAGACGTTTGTAGAACTCACAAGGTGATCCCCTGGGTAAGCCCCCCACCCCCCTGGCCCCATCCGTAGTTAGCACAATATTGTTGACTATGCTATACTTTACGTCCTGACAGTTTGCATTTTCACTTATTTGTCTGTTTACCTCCCTCCTCTCCTCCTTCAGAAATGAGTCCCACAGGGGAATGACTGTCACTTTTGTTGATTGCTGTATCCCCAGCAACTAGATGGGTGCCTGACTCACAGTGGGTGCCCAGTAAATGGCTGAATCAATAAAAGAACGATTTAATTAACATATTAGTAGGAGTGTCCTGGGGGAAATAATTAGCTTTCCTCTATGAGGCCCTTTAGCACGCAATACCTCAAGTGGTTAAAGATTTGGAGGGTTGCCCAGCTGGCGTGGCTCAGTGGTTGAGCGTCAATCTATAAACCAGGAGGTCATGGTTCGATTCCTGGTTAGGGCACAGGCCCGGGGCTGTCGGCTCCATCCCCAGTGGGGGGCGTACAGGAGGCAGCCCATCAACGATTCTGTCTCATCATTGATGTTTCTATCTCTCTCTCTCCCTCTCCCTTCTCTGAAATCAATAAAAAAATATTCATTAATAAAAAAGTTCTGGAGGGTTGATTATGGCAAATTATGAGAAAGAGGTGCCAATTAGACGTGTCAAACACAGTAAGTAAAAGGCTGCTTTCTGGAGTCTTCTGAGAGCAAAGGCCTCAGAGTCCTCGCATCCATCAGGCCGGAGGGCTCATGAGTCCTACAGGGAATAGACTTGACCACCTCTGAGTTGATAGACAAATTCCTGCGGAAGTTGAAAGTCACGGTTAAAGATTCATGCTGCTTCATTAAAGCCACCACGCAATGCCCACGGGCCTGGAGGAGGCTGCCAGAAGATCCAAGCCACTGTGCCTTTGGGGATAATGCTAAGAATATTCTTATTGCCCTAGCTGGGTGGCTCAGTGGTTGAGCGTTGACCTCTGAACCAGGAGGTCATGGTTCATTTGCCTGGTCGGGGCACATGCCCGGGTTGCCGGCTCCATCCCCAGTCGGGGGCATGCAGGAGGCAGCTGATCCATGATTCCCTCTTATAACCAATGTTTCTACCTCTCTCTCCCTCTCTGAAATCAATAAAAATACATTTAAAAAAAGAATCTCATTTGGGAGGTGGTAACTGCAGCAGGAAGCGAGGCTAAGGTGCGCGCAAGGAGTTAACTGCTCTCGGAAGAGCCTGTCGCTAAGCCAGGATATGGCATTAAAGCAGAGAGAAAATTGGGCCCAGTAATCTCCACAGACTCTTGGAGGTGCTGAGCTGACATTTGGATACGCGGCACGTTGGCAAGTCGGCGTTTCCGACTTTATCTGCAGATTCCACATTTGCAAAGTCGAGTTTCCCACTTCCGAAAAGCCCGCACCTGCGAACACCTCCGGCCGTATCTACTCCATAAAGGCAGACTTTCAGAAACCCAATTCTGCAGGAAAAGGAAGCTCATTTCTGCGTAAAACCAATGCCTGGAATTTCAGAAGGCCCCGAGTATCAGAAAAACAATAAGCGGTGGAATGATAGCGAGGTGTAAGGTATTACAGAGCTGGTGCTTTTGAAAATAAAGTTAGGACATGCTTGAAGTGTGAGTTTTAAAATCAGTGGGGGCTCTTTCATGTGGTTTGGCCATCATATCAAAGTACAATTCTGTTTTGATTCTTCGCCAGTCAGGTTGCTGAGACGGACTCCCTACCGGGATTTCCAAATTTAATTCAAAGAGGATGTCCACTTCTAACTACTGTGTTGTGATAACTCAAGAGAGAGAAGTCAGGGTGGGGTTAGAAGGGAGAGAATGGGTCTGAAAGTTACTGTAGGTAGATGTGGTAATCACAACAGAATCAGTAAAATCAGATCTATAAGTCCCTTTCCATTGATTCTCTCTGATTATCATGTCAAACATCCTGTTTCCCAGAAAGGCTTCTCCATTCCTCAGCCCAAGTTTGCTTCGCTTATAAGCTCCATTGGTCTCATCACTTCTTCATGTGACTCAACGCAAGAAAAATGACCTGACCCACGTCACCATCCTTCCTACAGGCGTGGGTTCCAGGGGGGCCAGGCTGTGTGCGTGACATTTAATGATCTCCACAGCCTGGAATAAAGCAGGATCTCAGTAACAGCTGCTGAAGGTAGAATTATCCTTGAGTCTCCTTTTTTAAAAAAAAAATAATTAAAAAAGTATTTTTATTGATTTCAGAGAAGGGAGAGGGAAAGAGACAGAAACATGAATGATGCGAGAGAATCACTGATTGGCTGCCTCCTGCACACCCCACACTGGGGATCGAGCCCTCAACCCGGGCATGTGTCCTTGAATGGAATCGAACCCGGGATCCCTCAGTCCACAGGCCAGTGCTCTATCCAATGAGCCAAACTGGCTAAGGCAGGCAGGAAATTTTTTAAGTTATTGCACATTTCTACCTTTGTAGGTGGGGAATCTTGTCCACACATGTCATTGTTGAATGCCATGCCCCCCTCCCTCCCAAAGGAAGATGACTAAAATGATTTTTCTTTTCATTTTTGATGCTACACATTTTTTTTTCAATTACAGTTGACATACTGATATATAAGTTCCTGGTGCATAAACCAGTGATCAGACATTATATAACTTACTAATTGATCAGTAAACATGACTTTTCTATTATGGACACACTAGAGGCCCAGTGTACAAAATTCGTGCACTGGTGGGGTCCTTAGCGGCTGCCGGCCAGCCAGGTACTTCCTCCCTTCCCCTGGCCAGCCCGGGCCCCTGGTCGAACTCCTGGACGAACTCCCGGTTCAGGGGACAATTTGCATACTATGCTTTTATTATATAGGATTTCAGAAAGTCAATGATCTTCATTACCGCCCTTTGCGTGGTGATGAGACATCAGGGTAGGACTGAGCAAGGGTGTCCCTAACTTGAAGCTCCATATGTAATGCTTTTCATAAAGCAAATACATACTTGGTGTTAATTTTATTGGGCTTTACAAATACTATCGGAGCTTCAAAGAGACCTCTCAGACGCTTTACAACATCGGTTCTCAACCTGTGGGTCGCGACCCCTTTGGCGGTCGAACGACCCTTTCACAGGGGTCGCCTAAGACCATCCCGCATATCAGATATGTACATGACGATTCATCACAGTAGCAACATGACAGTTATGAAGTAGCCACGAAAATAATTTGATGGCTGCGTCACCACATGAGGAACTGTATTTAAAGGGCCAGAAGCTTGAGAACCGCTGCTTTAAAAGCTGAAAGATTAGCCTTGAGCCGATGGAGCAAATTATCTAGCATCTCCCACTGCCCAGGGATGGGACACATGTGCCTTGAATGATTCGGAGAGACGCGATGAGTGTGGAAGGGAAATGCTCCCTGGGAACCAGCCCGCACAAAGGCCAGTCTGTGGACTGGAGGGCGGGCCCAGGGGATCTCTGCTCCCACAGATGAAAAGATTGCGGTGAAATCAAACCGCTACTTTGCCTCTCTCCCGGGCGTTCTCCTTTCGCCTGGGAAAAAGCCGGGGGCCGTGGTCAAGCAGAGGTGGCTCAAATGAAGCCGGCAAATGCGCACGCCCACCTCTGGGGGCCTCCAGGACAACAAAAGAAATGGGTCATGCGCTTTGAGCATTGCGCGAAGTTCCTGTTGTCACCAGGATGACCGTTCCCTCCATCAGGCGTGTTCGTGGTGAGTTTGCTTCAGTTCCCCGCGCTGCCCAAGAGAGTCAGCTCGGGGGTGGCCTCGCCTCTCGCCCGCCTGCAGCTTTTGAGGTTCAATGTCAAAATCACAGATTCGTTTGTTGTTGTTGTTTTTGTTAATCCTCAAATAAGGTTATTTTCCCATTGATTTTTAGGGAGAGAGAGGGAAAGACAGAGAGAAACATCAATGTGAGAGAAACACATCTGTTGGTTGCCTCTTGCACAAGAACCTGACCAGGGCCCCGGCCGGGGAGAAGCCTGCAACCGAGGTACGTGCCCTTGACGGGAATCGAACCCAGAACCCTCTCATCCAGGCCAATGCTCTATCCACTGAGCCAAACCTACGAGGGCACAAATTCAGTTTTGTTTACATAGCCCGAGAGAAGTGGCTTTTATACAACACACTCGATTCAGAAATTGATGAAACTATTACGTTACAGCTGCGATGAACGGATACTGATTTAGAAGGAAAAAACCCACAGGCCATCAAGAGCTTTTTTTATATACAACCCGTGAAATCTTGGCTGCCAGGGACGTAGGACGCAGCCCATTTTACACACAACATACTCCAGAGCAGCGGTTCTCAACCTGTGGGTCGCGACCCCTTTGGCGGTCGAACGACCCTTTCACAGGGGTCGCCTAAGACCATCCTGCATATCAGATATTTACATCACGATTCATCACAGTAGCAACATGACAGTGATGAAGTAGCGACGAAAATAATGTTATGGTTGGGTCACAACATGAGGAACTGTATTTAAAGGGCCAGAAGGTTGAGAACCACTGCGCTAGAGAGACGCTGCTGCCCCTCTAGGCTGAGGGGCGTGGGGGGGAGCCAGGCTTTACAGGTCTGCAGCAGAATTATGGGGCCAGCTTGCCCAAACGAGTGACAATATTACAGCCACCTTCCCTGGCACAAGGAAGATCCTTAACACACGGGGAAAAATGAAGTTGTTGTGGCCGTACATTGCAGCCCATGGAAATCTGTGTTTGGAGCCGGTTCCGCCCCAGAATAAATCCCCAGCGAACCGCCCGGTTCCCCCCCCCCCCCCCCTACTTCGCAGTCACATCTGGCCAATTCTAACTTGTGGCTGGAGCGGGAAACCGTGCGAAATCCTGTGGTTACAGTCATTGCCACCAGGAAGCGGAGCCACCGAGTGGTATGCAAATAAAGACTTTCCCGTCGGGTTTATTTTCATTTCCGAGGTGGCCCTGGAGGTTCGGGAACACACAGGGACTCAAGTGGCAAACGAGTCCTGTGCACAGCTCTGGATGTGAGCATTTGGAAACGTTATTCTTTCCCTGAAAAATGTTCTTTCTTTCTTTTTTTTAAATTTATGGAATTTAGTGCTGGGAGACTTGTTTTTCCAAGAGAAAGCAGTGAGAAGACGATTTCCCACTTCCTCCCAAAATGATTATTTCCATTTCAAGGGTGAGATTCCATAGAGCGTCGGCCTGTGGACTGAAGGGTCCCAAGTTCAATTCTGGTCAAGGGCACATGCCCAGGTTGCGGGCTCGACCTCCAGTAGGGGGTGTGCAGGAGGCAGCCGATCAATGATTCTCTCTCATCATTGATCTCTCTCTCCCTCTTCCTTCCTCTCTGAAAAAAAAAAAATTTTTTTAAAGAAGGATGAGCCCTGGCTGGTTTGGCTCAGTGGCTAGAGCATCGGCCTGTGGACTGAAGGGTCCTGGGTTCAATTCCACTCAAGGGCACATGTCCAGGTTGTGGGCTTGATCCCCAGTGGGGAGCATGCAGGAGGCAGCCAATCAATGATTCTCTCTCATTATTGATGTTTCTATCTCTCTCTCTCTCTCTCTCTCTCCCTTCCTCTCTGAAATCCATAAAAAATATCTTTAAAAAAAGAGGAAAAAAAATGGATGAGATTCAAACAAACATACAAAACTTCAGAAACTCCCATCTTTCTTCCTCGATGACCCAGCTCCACACATGGGACTTCAGCTGCCCCTTCCCCGCCTCCCCGCTCAGGATGCTGTTGGAACTGTTGCCAGTTCGGAGAGGCTGGCGGGAGGGAGAATGCACGTGGCCAGCGCCTAATCGCCACCCTCCCAACATCAGCTGGGATGTTGGCCGCTGGGCCAAGGGGTGTCTTTGCAACAGCCCGTCCTCCAATGGGGCCTTATCTGTAAGTTACTTCTCAGGAACGGAGGCCGGATCGATACCGTCTCCTTTCAGGCCTCTCTGAGCCCAGCGGGGAAGGCAATCATCAGAGTGCGACTCCCTGCACCTTCTGGAGCAGATCAATACCCCGACAGCGCGAAGCTTTGTTCCTGCCCCAGCCCTAAGATGTTCTGCTTGCTCTACATGATTGCTTAAAGGCCCGCACCCCCTGGCCCCGATGACAACACGGCGCCCGCCGCACCCTCCCTGAGAGCATCACTGTAATGGCATTGACAAGAAATAGCTCAGACCCCGGGTCTGGGCTTTGAGGCCTATTTTGAACGTGTCAATTAATAAAAGGCGTCGATGGGGCTTTAATATGGAGTCGGGGCTTCCATGGGAACCTACACTTATTTCCACGGGTTTGCAAACCCCACGGCGATGATTTTACTTCTGGGGATCACGTGGTGGGGGGTTGTTTCAGGGGAGAGGGAGATATAAACGCCCAGGCACGAGATTATTAACTTAAACTTTATGCGGCTTGAAGCCCGTTCTATCTACCCCATACTGTCGCAGCAATTGTCTTAGGAGGGCTCTGTGTCTTATTTACTTTTCAAAGCCATGCCAGGTAAGATGAAATATTTATTTTACTGTTTTCAGCCAGTGTTCCATTAAGTGATAAATAGCACAAAACCTCAGCAGATCCCATTTTCTCAATTTCTTTTCCTTTTTTTTTGGTTGTTGCTGCCTGCCACGCAAAGTTATTGATATGATCTGAAGGTTTCTCATGCACATTTTGCCTCATACTTCTCATCTCCCTCCAAAAAAAAAAACACAAAAAAACAAAACAACCACAAATAACAACAACAACAAAAGCAGTTAAAATATATCTTAAAATATGTATTACATAATAGCATTAAAAATAAAAAAGTACAGTCCGCCCAGCGTGGCTCAGTGGTTGAGAATCAACCTATGAACTAGGAAGTCACGGTTCGATTCCCTGTCAGGGCACATGCCTGGGTTTCAGGCTGGATCCCCAGTAGGGGGCGTGCAGGAGGCAGCCCATCCATGATTCTCTCTCATCACTGATTTTTCTATCTCTTTCTTCCTCTCCCTTCCTCTCTGAAATCAATAAAAAAAATATTTTAAAAAATAGAAAAGTATAAATGAAGACCCACTACTTGGCCTAAAGAATAAGCTTAGCCCTTTCGTTGCATTTAACTGGCTTCAAGCTCATCACTTCCACCTCTTCAAGCGCGTGTCTCTGTCCAGGGTCCTGAACGCATGATTCTCTTTGGTAGCTCCAGCCTTCTGTGTACCGTTCCCCTTGCTTTCCCCTCAGGCACACCTCTCTCTACATCCACCCCACCCTTCAAGGTCTGGTGTCAATTGCAGTCCCTCTAGGAGCCTTTGAAGACAGTCTGACCCCGTGGTCACAATAGGGTCCGATTATAGGACATGAGCAGCCAAAGGCAGATGAACTTCCCAAGTTGGCCAACAATTTGCTTTCTAAAATGATAAATATAGATATTTATTGACTGATCAATCGAACCATGATTGTTCAAGGTCATCCTTAATCATCTCATTCTCTCCCTGGCACACTGCTATATATTTCTAATAATAATAGAGAGGGGTAAGGCTGTACCCCCTGACTTGTACTTTTGTTGAAGCTTGTCTTATACAATGCATACGTCACTTTTGGCCAACTGCTGCGTGGTGGTAAGTATCTAAGACTTGTGATAACATTCCCAAATAGATGATTTGTATTTTTTTGGGTCATCCACAGCCTCAATACTATACCTTATACATATGATTAGGCACAGAACAAATACTTATGAAAGTGTTGGCTGGTGAAAATCACCCTTTAATAGAAACCAGGTATGTCCTATGGACCATACACACACCATGACCATGAAAAAGAAAAAACAAAACAAAACACAACTACCCAGAAACACAGCAGAGGGAAGTAATTCAATACGCCTCCAGTATTACAAGCTAATTAGATAAATTGTCACTTCTTATGGCAGACACATCAGGCAAAGTTGCTTTAGCTAGTGGCTCACTTTAATTTAATACTCAGTCCTCCTCAGGTTGACTGTTTAAGTACAGCTCCTGAATACACTGGGTTGCTAAGATATATAATTAAAAAGTCCAGCGGAAATATTCTGATGCTTTAAGCTGTTACATAGAGCGGAGAAGAGAAATCAGCTTGTCAGACACTTGACTATCTTAAGGGAAGGAAATTGGTTTCACTCGCTGAAAACCTTCAGGATGACAACCACATAACAACGTAATGATGAGAGAGGAAGAGGCGCAGCATGAGACAGAGGGAATTATTTCTCCTGCATTCATGCGATTTGGTTGCGACTGAATTAATATGCATTTTCAAGTCCATTGCGTTACAACTATAGGAGCTACAAGCCAACACGTACGCGAGTTTATGAAATTTATTTTAGAAGCATTTGCCCGAGATGTGGACGTCGACGAAGAAACCAAAGGGAGGACAAGAACTCATTATAAGGGACAGAATAGGTTGCAGAATAGGCGGCAGTGTGGAACGCTGAAAGAAAGGAAAATTGAAGTTCTGTTTCTAATTGTTAATGTAATATATTTTAAACAAAGAAAGGGCTCAGTCTCATCCTTCCTTCCTTCCTTCCTTCCTTCCTTCCTTCCTTCCTTCCATTTCCTAATGTTTCCTCTCTCAATTTTTTTTCTGCATCTTCAAAATTGAAAGAAAATTTTTTTGATTAGTTTATATTCAATATTATTTTGTATTTGTTTCAGGTGTCTCAATTTCTTCTTTTTTTTTTAAGCGTAATAAAAATTTACTTCATAATCTGGATTTTTTTAAACAATAATGGTCCAGTTACACTATTGCATTTTTACAAATCCATTAAGATGATGTTTTTAAATTACTTATAAGGAAAAGTTAGTATGGGATATAATAAAATAACATACTGGTAGCTATAACATAAGGTGTCTCAATTTCTATAAGAGTTATCAAACTCCTCAATGTGGTCTCCTCTGTGACATGGTGTGTCAACGGACAGCTGCCCAGTCCTTTGCTGGTACCTTTTGAATATATTCAGGGTGATATGATCATTTTCTCTTTAATATCACAGTGGGCAGCGGAACTGCCCACCCAGTAACCCACTTCACCCTGAGGAGAATACACGGCATACACATTTTTAGTTTAAAAAGTGCTATGCCAAAGGAAAGGATTATTGAAATCATCATTTC
Organism: Myotis nattereri; assembly: GCF_964212035.1. Classification (NCBI taxonomy): domain Eukaryota; kingdom Metazoa; phylum Chordata; class Mammalia; order Chiroptera; family Vespertilionidae; genus Myotis; species Myotis nattereri. Next base: position 12,031,712 of record NC_138097.1, on the reverse strand, counting down.
CCCAAGCCCTCAGCATTCTTGGCTGCTGTTTACTATTCATTGAGTATCACTATTTGCCACGCACAGGGTTTGAAAAAGCCATTATATGGCCAAATACCTCTACTGGTTGACTATACTTCATTGCTTAGAGTACTGTTTTCAGTGTGGTCTTAAGGTTTTCATTTTTCCCCAAGTCTACCAGGTAAAAATGTATTCATTTTCATGCTAAATAATGGCACAAGTTTAGCACCTAATATTTAGTCCTTGGCATTTTTTTTTTTAAAGCCCATTAAACTCAAGCTGGCTTAAACCAAACTTGATCAATCCAAACTACCTAACTCCTGGAGAAAAAATAATATAACAATAGAATTGTTCACTTAACTGGACACAACGCAGTGTTTGATATGAAATGCCCATGCAGGTAATAGAAGCAGTCTCTTGAATACTGTTTTCTGGTTGTTTTTCCTACTTCCTGGAGGTATATAAGAGCTATACCCATTCGTAACAAATTTCTGTTTTGAGAAAAAAATTGAAGTTACAGAAATTTGTAAAAAATAGTGCAATGAATCTACAATGACTGCTACCCAGAGTGAAGTCACACCTCGCAGGGTAGGGCAGAGCTCCTCACAACTGTGTTCTCATTTGTGACACCGGTCATAAGGTGAGAAGTCCCCAGGCCATCCCCACTTCGCAACTGTCCTCCAATTTGGGGGTTCCCATAAGCTGCCCAGTTTGCTAATCTACTAGACCCGTGGTCGGCAAACCGCAGCTCACGAGCCACATGCAGCTCTCTGGCCCCTTGAGTGTGGCTCTTCCACAAAATACCACGTGCGGGCGCACATGTACAGTGCGATTGAAACTTCGTGGCCCATGCGCAGAAGTCGGTATTTTGTGGAAGAGACACACTCAAGGGGCCAAAGAGCCACATGTGGCTCGCGAGCCGCGGCTTGCCGAGCCGCAGTTTGCCAACCACTGCCCTATGGGGTTTCCCATTGGCTGTTTCTGATTTGTGTCCTTTTGCTATAATAAAACTCTAATCATAAGAATAGAACTCTCTTGACTTCTGTTCATCTAACAGTGGTCGGCAAACTGTGGCTCGGCAAACCGCGGCTCAGGAGCCACATGCGGCTCTTTGGCCCCTTGAGTGTGGCTCTTTCACAAAATACCGACTTCTGCGAATGGGCCACGAAGTTTCAATCGCACTGTACGTGCGCGCCCGCACATGATATTTTGTGGAAGAGCCACACTCAGGGGGCCAAAGAGCCGCATGTGGCTCGCGAGCCGTGGTTTGCTGACCACGGCCATAGGGCAATGTATGGGAGAGTCCCAAAAATGGAACTGCCATGGTCTCTGGGGACATGTCACCCTCTGGCACATCAATGCATGGTAAATACACAGAGTACCGCCAATCAGGGAAGCTCACCCAAGGTTAATGCCCATATTTTTTGGTGTGTGTGTGTGTGTGTGTGTGTGTGTGTGTGTGTGTTGGGGGTGGGTGGGAGTTAGTCCTCACCCAAGGACATTTTTCCATTGATTTTTAGAGCAACTGAAAGGGAGAGACAGAGCCAGAGAGAAACATTGATGTGAGAGAGACACATCAATTGGTTGCCTCCTGCACATGCCCCAACCAGGGTTGGGGATCGAGCCCACAACCCAGGCACGTGCCCTTGACCAGGAATCAAACCCAGGACCCTTCAGTCTGCAGGCCAACATTCTATCCACTGAGCCAAACCAGCCAGGGCGATGCCCATCGTTTATACTGGGCCTTCATTAGGTTGGCACGGTCCATTGAATCATTGGCTCTATGACTGGATATTCACTTCCCCGCCCCCATCCCCAGAATTTGGGCAGATACCAAGTGGCTCAAAGCCTCAACTCTCTAATCACATGGTTGATTTTCCTGGCATGACCATTTTCCATCCTGAGTAATTTCATTAGCATAAACTATCTAAGGGTCCACCATGAGTCACCTCGTTAGCATAAAGTATCCGACGAGGTTCAAGAGGCCCACCGTGCATAACAAAGACAGATCCTCCCAAAGACAGGAAATTCCACGTGCTTAAAGCCTATTTCCTACCCAGGGACAAAGGCCAGCCACATTTCTTCATTATACACAACGGCTGTTCTTGTGCGAAACCATCTCACACGAGACACAAGCTTTTAAGCGTTTCCACATGAATCTCTTATTAAAACAAGGATAGGCTCCTTAGAAAAATACGCCATCCATGAGGCAATGACTCAGGGAAGGACACGGAACACAAATATAACCACATTATCTAATCTGGAGTCCAAATGCAATTTTCTGTCGTCGTCTCGCTTTTTGTCTTCCCTTTCGGTTTAAGTTCCAATCTCGAATCACACATTTCACTGAGATGTTATGTCTCACTACTCTCTTTAAACGGAAATTGTGCCTTCGTTTCATCCTTTCCCCTGTGACATTGACGGTCGGGAAGAGGGTAGACCAGTTGTTTTATTTAAAACATCCCCCCGGCTTAGGGTGGTCTGTTTCCCCAGGATCTCATTCTGGCTGTGCATTTTCTGGCAGGAATTCGACGTTTAAGTTTTGTGGTGTCCTCAACTGAACTGTAGCAGGAAGCACATGATCATGTGATTTCGGTTTTAGACGCACTAATTTTCTATTGTAAAGATCTCTCTTTGTTACCCTTGGAATTCATAAGAAATCTATGTGGTACTACTTTGAGATTATGTCAGGGGTCCTCAAACTACGGCCCGCGGGCCACATGCAAATACAAATATTGTATTTGTTCCCGTTTTGTTTTTTTACTTCAAAGTAAGATATGTGCAGTGTGCATAGGAATTTGTTCATAGTTTGTTTGTTTTTAAACTATAGTCCGGCCCTCCAACGGTCTGAGGGACAGTGAACTGGCCCCCTGCTTAAAAAGTTTGAGGACCCCTGGATTATGTGGATACACCATGCTTTTTTGTTGTTGTTAATCCTCACCCGAGGATATTTTCCCACTAATTTTTAGGGAGAGTGGAAGAGCGAGGGAAAGATGGAGAGGAACATCAATGGGAGAGAGACACATTGATTGGTTGCCTCCTGCACGTGCCCTGACGAGGGCCAGGGCCACGGAGGGGCCTGTAACCAAGGTACGTGCCCTTGACCGGAATCGAACCCGGGACCCTTTGGTCCACAGGCCGATGCTCTATCTGCTAAGCCAAACCAGCCAGGGCTGGATACACCATTCTTTAACAAAATTTCCTACACTAGTTTCAGTGTCTAAGGGTGATTCTTGCCTATATCACTAATGATTATGGTAGTTGCAAAGGGGTGATTTCGACTGTATTATTCCTCCTATATCTGTTATTTATTATCCTACCATAAAAAAAGCTTTCCTTTCCTTCCTGTCTTCCAACGGCCCAGCCCAAAGGTACCGTCTGTGTCCTCTGGAAACTTGATTGAACACAGGTACCAATGCAGGTGTCAGCTAACGTGATGACATGATGTCACCAAGTAATTAAGTAGCCCAGGCAGTTTTCAAACACATGAGAACATGCCTTCAAAACCCGAGATCCTTTAAACACGCTGTCCTATTTCCACACGCCCGGTGAATGGGGACGTGGAACGGAGGCAGCCAGACAAACGCGCAGGCCCGGGAGCGACCCCAACACGGTTCAGTGAGCAAGTCTGTCAGGCCAGGCTTTCCTAGGCCCAGGTGATGAGGATTCTGAGTGATTTCCTAGGACTTCTGCATCATGACTTTCTCTTTCACCCCAGAAACAGGGACATGTAGGACTCAGCAGCTTTGACCACGGAGTGAAGACAATTTACTTGTGTTGGGGATTTTAAAAAGAAAAAGGAAGTGGGGAGTTTTAAGGGAGAAGGAATTAATGAAGAGGCAGGACTTATAGGTAATAGAAAAAGTGAGTGATCCCAGACTTAGCAGACAGGAGGCGGTGGGGAGGGCAGAGCCACCCACTCCTGTGAGCACCCCAAATGCCATGACATGTAAGCTGAGGCATAAAGGGTCATGAGGTAGGAACGGACAGAAAACAGCCGCTGGGAATAACTGGAGACCACAGAAGACATGTCCCCGTGCTCTCTACACACACAAACACACGCCACACACGCACAGGCACACAGCTACACACACAGCTACATACACACAGCTACACACACAGGCACACAGCTACACAAACACACACACCAACACATTCACAGGCACACATGCACAGGCACACATGCACAGGCACACAGCTATGCATGAACACAGCTACACACACAGCTACAGGCACACAGCTACACACACAGCTACAGGCACACAGCTACACATGCACAGGCACACAGCTATACATGCACACAGCTACACACACAGCTACACACACAGGCACACAGCTATACAAACACACACCTACACATTCACAGGCACACATGCATAGGCACACATGCACAGTCACACAGCTATACATGAACACAGCTACACACACAGCTACACACACACAGGCACACAGCTACACATGCACAGGCACACATGCACAGGCATACAGCTACACATGCACACAGCTGCACATGCACAGCTACACATGCACAGGCACACGGCTACACATGCACAGCTATACATGCACAGCTACAGACGCACAGGCACACAGCTACACATGCACAGGCACATAGCTACACACACACTGATACATACACATAGCTACACACACACAGGCACACAGCTACACATGCACAGGCACATAGCTACACACACACTGATACACACACACACAGCTACACATGCACAGGCACATAGCTACACACACACTGATACACACGCACACAGCTACACACACACAGGCACACAGGTACACACATGTAGGCACACAGCTACACACACACAGACACTCAGCTACACACATGCAGGCACATAGCTATACACATGTAGGCACTCAGCTACACACACGCAGGCACACAGCCACCCACACAGACAGCCACCACAGACCCTGGGGACACACAGCTGAGGCAGAGTTCAAAGGCCACGAGGGAGCCAGGGCAGCACCCGCTACATCAGCGGCGCTGTGACATGGAGGGGACAGCTGTGTGTCCAGGAGGCTTCTGGCGCCCACACTGACCCAGCTTCCCCTTTCCTGAAGCTGTGGTGACATTAATGTAATGAGTGACACTCAACCTTTTTTCCTGGAGATGTATTTATAGTTCCCAGGTGATGGAAGGAAGGAAGCCCTGGTACAACAAGTGTAACCCTAGCCCTGGCCAGTTTTGCTCAGCGGATAGAGCGCTGGTCTGTGAACGGAAGGGTCCTGGGTTCAATTCCCGTCAAGGGCACATGCCCGGGTGGCGGGCTCGATCCCCAGTGGGGGGCGTGCAGGAGGCAGCCAATCCATGATTCTCTCTCATCATTGATGTTTCTCTCTCTCTCTCTCCCTTCCTCACTGAAATCAGTAAAAAAAATGTTTTTAAATATTTTTAAACCTACTAGAAGTGGTCAGCCTTCCTTTTTCCAAAGACGTACCCCAGAGGTTAACGAGTCCAGGGAGCCCTGGGAGAAGGGACAACTGTGTTTAACGCTAAACTGTCCCCCAGGGAAGTGTCTCCTTGCTAACAATACGCCTAAGCAAAGACCCTCTGGGTTGAATGAGTCCTGTAAGCTGAGCTCTTGGCAAACTAGCCTCCTGTGCTTCCTCATTGGAAGCCCAGGCCGTCAAACTTCCCGCGGGTGTCAGACAAGGTGGGCAATCGCGTAACCTGTTAATTTGCTCGAAATAATGACAGCTATAATCTGATCAGGTGTGGCAGGCTGTCGCCGTGGGAAGTGGACAGTGGTTCCTCCTGTTAAGACGGTGACACGTGAAGACAAGGGTGCGATTACTCTCTCCAGCGGTGGCTCTCGGGGAACTAGAGACAGCCCACGGCTGTGTGAGCGACCCGTTCCCCACCCCTCCCCTCCATTTGCGGTGACTGGCACGTTGGTGTGCTTGAACCTGTCTCCAGGTCCCTTCTATCCTTCTGGGACGACATCTGTCACAGATTCCTTCAGCTGGACTCAAGTGCACTTATCAATACCTTAGCCCCTCTCCACAGACACCCCAATGGGGGTTATTTCTGGGTGGTAGTGAGAAAGCTACTTGAACTCTCTAACGAAGGAGAACAAAGACACAGGCACACCAGAGTGTTGGAGAAGGGTTATATTTAGACTTTTTTGATAGAGTAGAAATTGGATCTTTGTGTCTGTCTAGTACACGAGCCAGTTTTAAATTCCTCTTAAATTCTGTAGACATACCATCCAGTACTCCTTGACACCCAAACCTGAGTTCTGAGGACAGACATTTTGAGAATATTAAGAGAGTAAAATCATTTCAATCTGGGTAAATCTATTTGGACAATAGTTCATATATCCACTTTCTCAAATATCTATCGTTGTCTAATCAATGACAATTTGGGGAATGTCACTGGAACTCTCCATGATAGTATACACCAGTGATGGCGAACCTATGACACGCGTGTCAGAGGTGACACGTGAACTCATTTTTTTGGTTGATTTTTTCTTTGTTAAATGGCATTTAAATATATAAAATAAATATAAAAAATATAAGTCTTTGTTTTACTATGGTTGCAAATATCAAAAAATTTCTATATATGACACAGCACCAGAGTTAAGTTAGGGTTTTTCAAAATGCTGACACGCCAAGCTCGAAAGGTTCGCCATCACTGGTATATACCAAGACCAATAATGGCAAAGAAGTTGTCATGAGATTTTTTTTTCTTCCAAAAGATTCCTTTCCTGTGAAGTAACTTACACAATTATTCCAACTTAATTAGGGTCAGGGTTGGGATATAGGCCCTTGATGTAAGGCCAACCTTACTAAGCTGTTATACAGTCTTAATCTTTTTCTCTTTTAATTTTCTTTTTTAAAGAGGAGAGACAAAACTTTTGATCCAACAGGTAGGTACACACTGGTACAAGAGAATTTAAATCCGATTATTGTAAGATAATTTTCCGATAATGCTCATTAAACAATTTTCAAACAAAATATTTTCTGAAATTTAAATTTCAAATCTCCGATCCAGATAAATAAGAGTCAAGGTTGTGTGAGAACTGGTTGATCAACTTAGAGAAAGCTGGGTAGGTGCTGGCCTTCATGAAGCTATGAAGCAATCACATCAATGTACAAAAATAAATATAGGAAGAGGAAGGATCTGCCCAGCCCAGAGGAGTTGGTGTCACTGCTCAGAAACATTCTGGAAGCAGTTATTAGAAGGGAAGCAATAATCATAAAAGTCAAAGAAATGAGTCATGTTGGGTAAATTTCATTTACTTGACAGATTATTTTTTTGGTTCCCTCTTGTCTAGTTTTCTTCCTTTATACCCCACTAGAAACCCAGTGCACGACATTCATACACTGGAGGGAGTTCCCTCAGCCCAGCCTGAGCCCTCTTGCAGGGAGCAGGCCTAAGCCAGCAGGTGGACATCCCCCAAGGGGTCCTTAGTGCTGCTGCAGAGGTGGGAGAGGCTCCTGCCACCGCTGCTGCACTCGCCAGCCATGAGCCCAGCTTCTGGCTGAGCAGTGCTCCCCCTGTGGGAGCACACTGACCGCCAGGCGGCAGCACCTGCCTTGAGCATCTTCCCCCTGGTGGTCAGTGTGTGTCATAGCGACCGGTCATGCTGCCGTTCGGTCGATTTGCATATTAGCCTTTTATTATATAGCATTCTATCTTTGCTCGCTACATTGAATTTGACTTCTAACTCTGATCACATAGGTCCTCTGTGTTATATGAATAAATGTTCGTACTCCTTTGCATAGAATACACATTCTCCATGATTTGGCCACTTACCATGACTCCAAGCCACTCCCAATCCCCACAACCACCTCTGTCATGCATCACTTGTTGCTAAATTCCTGCTGTCCTTCAACATCCGCCTTTGGTCATCTTTCCTGCAACGTTTCTCTGACTGTCACCTCTCCTTTCTCTACTACAAGGTAGAGTTGGTCACCCCCAACCCTTGTGCCCACATAGAGTGTGCACATACCTATATTCAGAGTTAAGATCTCACACTGAGGTTCAATTTTTAGTTTGCATTTCTAATGTCCCTCAGTAGACTATTAAGACCCCTAGAGCAGACACAGTGTTACCATCCTGTTGTTATCACCAGGTGACCTAGTAGGCAAAAGAGAAATAAACATGATCGTGTTACACCTTTAAGGTTCTGGAGTTATAAAATCATTACATAAATCAATTCTCCAAGTTGATCTATGGACTCAGTACATTCCCTATCAAAATGACAGCATCTATTTATAAAAATTGAAAAATCTTTCCTAAAATGTATATGCAAATGTGAGGGACCCAGAAGACAAAATGAGCTTTGGAAAAGAACAGAATTAGAGAACTTATAATTTCTAATTTACAGCATATTGTAAAGACACAATAATCAATGCAATCTGTTTCTGAAAAAAGTATATAAATAGAGTTTAATGCAAGGGAATTGAAAATATGGACATTTATTCTTATGATTTTTGACAAACATGTCCAGGAAGTTCAATGGGGAAACATAGTGTTTCAACAAATAATATTTAAAAATATATATATTTTACTGATTTCAGAGAGGAAGGGAGATGGTGAGAGAGATAGACACATCAGTGATGAGAGAGAATCATTGATTGGCTGCCTCCTGCACGCCCCACACTGGGGATCAAGCCCGCAACCCGGGCATGTGCCCTGACCAGAAATGGAACCATGACCTCATAGTTCATAGGTCAACGTTCAACCACTGAGCCATGCTGGTCGGGCTCAATGAATAATTTTGAAACAATTGGGTACTTCTATGCAAGGGAATGAATGTAGTCCCATACTTCATGGCATACACAAAAGGAGACTCAAGATGAATCCAAGACCTAAACGTAAGTGCTAAAAATGACAGAAATTCTAGAGGAAAATACAGGAGAAAAATCTTAGTGACTTTGAGGACACAGAAGGCTCCTACACTGATTCTTTCTGCTCAGAACTCCCGTCCAGCCCAAGATGTGGGCTTTATATGGGCTGCAACAATGGCCACTGCTTTTAGGGATGTGGACTTTTCCTCTAAAAATGAAACACCCAACCATTTATGAATGCGAGCACACTTTTCCAAAAATCTTTCGTTCGCTTCATGAAAATTGGCACCAGGGGAAGGAATAAAAGCCAACTCATTATCGTTCAGGCCCTAAGTCTAATTCTATGAAAATCCTCTGTGATGCACATAATCTGCATGAATAATTTCATGGTTCTTTCACTTTGACCATTGGCTACATTGAGCAAAGCAGTCGTAAGATTTACAAGTGAGAGACATAAGAAATACATAATAATTAACATTTAAAACACGTAACGCAACCTTCCGTCATCAACATGTATGTTCTGTTCATGGGATCTCAAAAGGATATTGATGAAATGCATGTTATGACTAAGAAATATAGGGGAATCTAATTAATATGTGTGCCTGAATGAAAATAGTCATCACAATGAACTCTGGGTCATCCAGGTTAACGCATCCTAGAGAATTCTTCAACACTCTTAGTAATGGGGTCTCATCGTTAGCAAACATTCTAAACGCTATTCTCCACAGTTGTTTGTAGAAACATTTATATCTGCCACGTGAAGCATTTTTCGTTGTTTTTCTCTATGCAGACACATTTAAAATAACTTTTTGCACCCTTCAGTGTCTTAATCATGGATACTGATGGTGTTATTCTTACTGTCGGAGATGTGGATTTTGCGAAGGACCTAGCATGAGTGCTGGAGCTAAACAGGTGTGCAATGCAAAACATATCTAACTAACTAAAAACTCTTCAATGACATTTTACTACTCTCTGGGCTCTTTAGGAATGTTTAGAGCATCTTCTATGTTTTGGTATTCCCAGCACCTGGGCCATAGTAGCACTCAATAACGTCAAAACACATTAATGGACCACTTAATCATGTATAACATGAATCTATAGTTTTAACTTATTTATATCATTTAATTTTTATCACTTATAAAACAACTGCAGTATCAGTGAAAGGACCTTTGAAAATGCCAATAGGTACATATTTATATATATCCTATATAATAACAGGCTAATATGCAAATTGACCGAACAGCAAAACGACCGGTCGCTATGACGCACACTGACCACCAGGGGGCAAACGCTCAACGTAGGAGCTGCCCTCTGGTGGTCAGTGTGCTCCCACAGGGAGAATGCCGCTCAGCCAGAAGCCGAGCTCACGGCTGGCGAGCGCAGTGGCAGTGGTGGGAGCCTCTCCCGCCTCTGTGGCAGTGCTAAGGATGTCTGACTGCTGGGGGACCACGGGTAGTGGGCCTAAGCTGGCAGTTGGACATCCCACGAGGGCTCCTGGACTGCAAGAGGGCATAGGCCAGGCTGAGGGACCCCCCCCGAGTGCACAAATTTTGTGCACTGGGCCTCTAGTATATACCTATTTATACATACATATATAACAAAACAGACATAAGCCAAGTTTATATAATTACAGGGTACATGTTTTATGAGGAATTTCTAGATAACCCTCTGATTAAAGAGAACTAAAATGATATTATTTGACTTTCCCTAATCATTCAAATATGAGCAAATTGGGTACTTCTATGCAAGGGAATGAATGTAGGTCCATAATTCATGGCATACACAAAAGGAGACTCAAGATGAATCCAAGACCTAAATGTAAGTGCTAAAAATGACAGAAATTCTAGAAGAAAATACAGGAGAAAAATCTTAGTGACTTTGAGGACAGGTCTTTGATTCTGTACAGCGTGCAAGGCAAGGTTTTCTGAGCGCCCAAAGGTGCATCTTATGAAGGCTGGCTGTTCCAATGGCACCGATGGGTATGCTCAGGGCTCCAACACTATATCTCAAGAAGACACACACACTTCCTATTCAGAAAATCCACAGGAGATTAACTGAAGAATCATCATCAGAGCAATAATGGCTCCTCCGAGAGAATGTGATGCCCAAATATTGTCGTCCACACACATTTTGGCTTTTTTTTTTTTTTTTAACTTGCAAGAGCATCAGGGCATAAGAAAGAATGAGTTTCCTCGGAGCTGTGTCTGGGTGGAGACAGGCCCAGATGTCTTTATTAGGCAGGCCCCCTGGGGGTGACCCCGGCAGGGGTACCACTCACAGGCGGGTGCCTAATCCGTGAGCGTCTCTGTGCTCATTAAGGTGTTCATTAGCGGTGGGTGACCTCCCAAGGAGGGACCTGGTACTGCGACTCCTCCGACTCTCACTCCAGGGGTAAGGAGGCACCCCAGCCTCACAGACACACACACACACTCAGGACGAGCCACTGTTCACACACATCCTGAGCACAAATCCACTGAACAGCTCTCTTCCACACGCCGGGGCTGTCTCATGAGAACGATTAAAAGGGGTTTCCATAGATGCCATTTAAAAATTTTTAAAAATATATGTACATATGTTTATTGATTTCAGAAACAAAGGGAGAGGTAGAGAGAGAGAGAAACATCCATGATGAGAGAGACTCATTAATCGGCTGCCTCCTGCACGCCCCCCACGGGGGATCGAGGCCACAACTCAGGCATGTACCCTTGATTAGAATTGAACCCAGGACCCCTCAGTCTGTAGGCTGACACTCTATCCACTGAGCCAAACCAGCTAGGGCTAAATGTCATTTTTATTTATTTATTTATTTATTTATTTATTTATTTATTTATTATTATTTTTAAATATATTTTATTGATTTTTTACAGAGAGGAAGGGAGAGGGATAGAGAGTTAGAAACACTGATGAGAGAGAAACATCGATCAGCCGCCTCCTGCACACCCCCTACTGGGGATGTGCCCGCAATCAAGGTTCATGCCCTTGACTGGAATCGAACCTGGGACCCTTCAGTCCACAGGCCAACACTCTATCCACTGAGCCAAACCAGCTAGGGCGAGATGTCATTTTTATTAGCCTATTACGGCTTTCCCTGAACCACTTCCCCAGTTAAAAATGCTGGATCCGTGGACAGTAATGTTCGAGTTGTGAATTTCATTTCTGTCTTTATTGTAACAAAAAAAGTTATACAGTTTCTTTATTCCTGAAATTTCACTTGTGAGAAGCTCTTGTACGTGACCATAGTGGTGGAATTTTTCTTTTTCTTTTTTTTTTTTAATGTGAGATTGAGTCTATGTACAAGGTGGGGCAAAAAGACTTTGTAAGGAAAACAATACAATAACTAATACCTAATAATACCAAAATAAATTAGTTTCACATACAACTGTAAACCTATTTTTGCCTCTCTCTCTCTCTCTCTCTCTCTCTCTCTCTATATATATATATATATATATATATATATATATATATACGCACACACACACACACACACTAGAGGTCCAATGCATGAAATCCGTGCAAGGGGCTCGGCCCTGCCAGTCACGGCGGCTTGCCTCATCCGGAAGGTCGTCCGGAAGGACATCCGGAAGGATGTCCAGAAGGTCGTTCAGCTGTCCAGTCTAATTAGCATATTACCCTTTTATTATTATAGATATGTTGCAATAGCCCTAAGTCTTTCTTTTATTTTAATCCTCACCCAAGGATACATTTTTATTGATTTTAGAGAGAAAGGAAGAGAGGGGGAGAGACAAATTGATGTGAGAAACTTTGATTAGTTGCGGCCCATACAAGGATCGAACCCGCAACCTCGGCATGTGCCCTGACTGGGAACTGAACCTGCCCCCTTTCGATGCATGGGATGACACTCCAACCAACTGCGCCACCTGGCCAGGGCGCTTTCTGTCTTTCTTTTTCCTCCTTTTCTTTCTTTTCTTACACTAGCCCTGAATCTTCCCTTACGCGTGATCATATCAATTTCTTACCCAAAAGCCCAGGCTGCCCAAGGAAACATTTACTGTTTTCATGCCGTTTCGCACCAAAGGAAACGCTAGCTCTTTTCATGGAAGCGCACTGCGGGTGTTAGCACTTAAGACGAGGTGAGCACCGGGAACTCAAGTTCGCTGTTTGATCTCTGCGTCCGTGACAAGCATCATCAGGGAACGTCCAAGGGTTAGACTTTCTTCCAATCTATGACTCTCTCACCATTTTCCCCCACAATCGGTTGGGAGATTAAAAAGAGAAAACTCATTTTAAAGCCCCCCTTTTCAAGAGAGAGAGAGAGAGAGAGAGAGAGAGAGAGAGAGAGAGAGAGAGAGAGAGAGAGAGACTCTATTACAGACTCAGTGACTTTGGACTTTTCTCTTCTAGGGGGTTTTATGCCACCTCCACAGCACAGCACTTTCTCTGACTCACTTGGGGGCAAAAAAACAGATCTTTCACCCTCACCTTGACTCACTTGCTTTATAGGAATTGGCTGAGGGATACTGCAAGTGTGGCTAAGCCGCAAGTTAATTCTGTCTGACACCGTCTCTGGGAGCTGGCGAGGGTGGAAAGAGAATTATATATAAACTTAGTGCTCTGATACCAGGGAGATGGCTTTTTTTTTTTTTTTTTTTTTTTTGCCCAAAAATATATAGTAAACGTTGTAACCTTCCATTAGGAAATTAGTTGACATGGAACCGAGAGAAGCTGGTTTACAATCTTCGTCCACACCTCGCCGATCTTCTATACACACTCTCTTTGTCATCATTCCCTGACCCTTTGCATCAAAAACAAATATTTAAAAAGACGGACCCCCCCCCCGACACCCCCCCCACCCCACAGATCAATGGACCAAGAGGAGAGGGCCCGGATCCTAACTGGCGGATGCTGCAACATGTCCCCACGTGGGCGGAGAGCTGCCCCATGCACAGACTCATCACTTACAACCCCTTCAGCTCAGCTCAGTGGGGTGGAGTCTGTCCTATGTCAACCAGGTTCGCTGCAGTCCGACAGTCCTGAACTCGCGAAGGCCTGTACAACTAAGAGCTAAGGTCAAATCCTGGCCCAAGGTCTCTCTACGGTGATTCAGATGCTTTTTTTTGGGGGGTGGGGGGTGGGGGGGTTACTCCTCACCAGAGGATATTTTTCCCATTGATTTTTAGAGAGGATGAGGGTGGAAGGGAGGGGGAGAGACAGAGAGAGAGAAACATGGATGTGAGAGAGACACATCAACGGGTTGCCTCCTGCATGCACCCCGACCAAGGCCAGGGGTTGAGCCTGCCACTGAGGTACGTGCCCTTGACTGGAATCGAACCCAGGACCCTTCAGTCTGTAGGCCGATGCTCTATCCACTGAGCCAAAGTAGCTAGGACAGCTGCTCTACTCTTATATATATATTTTAAAATTTTTATTGATGGCAGAGAGGGAGAGAGAGACAGAAACATCAGTGATGAGAGAGAATCATGGATCGGCTGCCTCCTGCATGCCCCACACTGGGGATCGAGCCTGCAACCCGGGCATGTGCCTTGATGGAGAGAACTGAACCGTGACCTCTTGGTTCATGGGTCGACGCTCAACCACTGAGCTACACTGGCTTGGCTGGATGCTGTCCTCTTAAGAGTCCCAGCTTGACTGAGCCCTACCACCTTAACTGTGGTCAGTTCTCACACCAGAGTGAAGAGCCCCCTGGAAGGTCTTCCCTTGGCCGTGACAGGCATGACCCACGGGTGACACACATCACCTTGCTCACAGCTCACTGGCCGGAACTTTGCACTTGACCCACCCACTCACCTGGGGGTGGGGGGCGGGAGTTTCCCTCCCGCCATAGGCCTGGGAGGCAAAGACCTTCGCGTCCCCTTTTCACCTCCCTCTTTTCCCACATTATATTCCGTTTTTCTCCAAGGACTTCTTCCTCCTTAAGTTCATGGTCATTGCTTCCCACCTGGACCTCAGAGCAGTCCCGGGACCACGGTGGCACCCGTGCACCCAATTCTGAGATGAAAGCAATTTAGCCAGAGTGCTCTGGCATCCTCACTTCCTATTAGATAAAGGGCTATTAGGGATCAGCCGTGTCATCATAAAATCTACTATTATGATGCATTTTCTTCCCTTCATTATCCAGGGCCAGTGGTCTTCCTTAATTACCCATTTCTGTAGAAAGTCAACGGGCAGCGATTCTTTGGGGATGTGATTATTTTGCTGTAATACATCTGCGAGGGTCCGAAACCATTGTTTCCGAGCAGCAGTGAGAGAGATCTATCCATTTAGCCAAGAAGGAAAACATCACTCTGAAATGAAAACACCTCTTTTCATTGCGTTTTGTGTAAGTTGGTTTATAATACGTGTATTTCGCAACACTTTCCCCGGACTCTCGTCTTTTTGCATTTGGGACTTGGCTGTATATTCACTGCTGGATGCTCTCAATGTGGCTTTCTTCCTATTTATTTATTTTTTTCTGAGGAGAGCATCCCCCTCAAATCAATCAAAAGTGTATCAGATGTAAGAAGAAGTCATACCACCAGGGAGAAAAAGACGTATCTTTCTACTTCCTACGACAACTCCCCATTTCCCAGCTCTCTTCCTTTCCTACCATCACAGTCTTTTATTAATGAAAAAAAAATAAAAATTAAGAGCCAACAAGAAATAATTCACATGGGTCCTCTACCCTATGATTAGCAATTCTGGGGCAAAGTCCTCACATCATATACTGAGGTTACTCAGTTATTTTATTTTATTTTTTAATCCTCACCAGAGGATATATTTTTTTTCCCATTGATTTTTAGAGAGAGTGGGAGCAAGAGGGAAAGACAGAGAGAAAAATCTATGCGAGAGAAACACACTTCAATTAGCTGCCTTCCGGAGCCTGCAACCGAGGTATGAGCCCTTGATGGGAATCAGAGAAGGCGGGACCCTTCGGTGCACAGGCCAAACTCTATCCACTGAGCCAAACCGGCGAGAGCTTACTTCGTTATTTTAAAATCATCTTAGATATTTGGGCCACTGGCTGTATCCCCAGCCTGCTCCGTTCAAAGCCAGCCTGCTTTTAGCCAGATTCCGGACAGATCACATACGCAGGAGGGTGCTTAAAACTCTCCTGTCAGCGGGATAAGCCTGTAGAATGCCATGGCCACAAATAACGCTTCGTTATCCAAGCGATCGCCAGAAAGAGGGGGATGCGACGTTCCGAGAGGCTTTTCGGTAAAGTTCCCGGGGCCCCAGAGGGTCTGGTGACCGGCCACTGGCTGGGCCGGGCCCCTCCTTGGGGTGCCTGTCAAGCGCCAGCAGCTCGCGGGGCTGAGTGAAGTCATTCCATGGGGCTCACCATGGGAACGAGGGTGGGGGCGCTTGGCCTGGGGGACCCCCACAGCTGTGATGTCACCGTGACAAAGACAAGCACCCCATGTGGCCAGGGTGGTGTCGGCTACACCTGGTCGCCTTTGTCTGCCATCCCCCTCCCCCGATCATTCTGTATCCTTGTGCGAAGCGCCTCATTAGGGGGACAGACTGAAAATTGGGGTCAGGGTATTTAAAGCTGACCCGCGCGCAGGGCCAGACAAGGGCGGGACCCCGGCGGCTTTCACCGCCGAGCCCGGACCACCCCTGAGGTGACACCAATTCAAGGCCGGTTTCAGCAAAGCTTTATTAATTATTGTCCTCGGGAGAGAGGGGGAGAATTGGCCTGAGAAAGCGAGTGTCATTCTCCGAGGAGGAGTGGGCCGGCAAGAAAAGGAAGGGAGAGAAAGGGAGAGGGGAGAGGGAGAGAGAAAGGAACAGAAGATCAAAAGGAAGTTGTTTCTCTTCCCCCCTCGGCACCCACACCCCCCCCCCTTTGCTTTTCATGCCTCCGAACCTCAAAGGAGGTGGGGGAACAATCAGACCGGGGTCTGCCTGTGCCTTCTGGCAATTAGACTCAGCTGATGGGTTGAAAGGCATGAATGCCAGAGTTCAAGGCCCTTCTCCCCGCGCCTCAGACAACAGGCTTTTCCGAGCAGCCGGGGCCGCAGACACCATCGAAATCATTTCAAACGGAGACTTAAAGGGAGGATTCATTAATTCACTCGCCGAGACAATGACGGGGGGGACCGATAACGTCTCTATAAACACTCAGAGAAAGACTGTCATCTCGGGCCGGCCTGTTCCCCGTCTCGTGAATGCCGCGTTCCGGAGGCATCTTTTATTTCTCCGGGGAGAGAATTAGAAACCCTTGGGCTGAAAAGCCCTCCACCCCCAAATAACTGGATATTTCATTTTTTAACATGAGGCTGAAAGAAGAAAAAAATAACCTGAAAAAAAATTTAGAAAACTTCCACCCTTGAATCTGCAACACTCAGGTTGCCTTCTGTCTTGCAAAGAGCAATGAGCTCTCTGGTTTCAGAATTCTTCCCTCTCTCCTTGATAGTCCTCCGTGTCTCTGTATTAATTTAATTTTTAATCAATTCATTGAGAAAACAAATTTTTTTTTTTTTTTTGGTAACTTGGTCCATGTTGGCTAATTAGAGGGGAGGCAAACGCAGTAATCTAGCATGCTGTGTACAGGGGGTGCTCACTGATTTTTTTTTGTATTTGGGGCATTACCTCAATTTGAATGAAAAAGAAACAAAGATGAGCCTGTGAGCGCTTTGGCCTTAGGGGGCGGCTGGACATGTAGAAGCCGAAGGAAAAATCCAAGGATGGGGGCTCCCTCGCAGGCAGCGAGAAGGAACGAGGCTGAATTTCCAGGCCTCTAATTCCGGAGCCAAAGGGGATCAAATGGTTGCGATCAGTTCGGTCACTTTTACCCCAGTGAGTGCTGATTTGCAAAAGTGCGGCCAGTTTTTATTTTATTTTATTTTATTATTTTATTTTTGTGTGTTTCTTTAAAATAGATTTTGATTGATTTCAGAGAGGAAGGGAGAGAGAGATAGAAACATCGATGAGGAGAGAGAATCATGGATGGGCTGCCTCCTGCACACTCCACACGGGGGATCGAGCCCACCACCGGGGCATGTGCCCTGACCGGGAATCGAACCGTGACCTCCTGGTTCGTAGGTTGACGCTCAACCACTGAGCCACACCGGCCAGGCACGGGGTCAGTTTTCAAAATCCTCTGTGACCCGAGGTCAGCTCTGGACTCCCCATATGTATTCTCCCTGGTGTCTTGCACCTGGAATACCTGTTAGGCTCCGATTTGGAGATGGAGCTCACGCTGGTACCGCACCTGAGAGCAGAAATCACCCATATGGAGAACATGTTTCTACGTGTGTGTGTGTGTGTGTGTGTGTGTGTGTGTGTGTGTGACCATGCTGGGCTGCTCAGCAGGGCCAGGGTTAACCACTGACAGACTGTTGACCCCTCGCAAGCAGGGCTGAGCACTGCTGTGTCAGGGCCTCACATCCGGCACTGGAGGGCTGCTGGGGACCACTGATGACAAAGTGATAAAAAAATAAAAAAAGAAAAGAAATATGGCCTGGCCAGCGTGGCTCAGTGGTTGAGCATCGACCTATGAACCAGGAGGCCACGGTTCGATTCCCGCTCAGGGCACATGCCTGGGTTGCAGGCTCGATCCCCAGTATGAAGTGTGCAGGAGGCAGCCGATCCATGATTCTCTCTCATCATAAATGTTTCTCTCTCTCCCTCTCCCTCTCCCTTCCTCTTGGAAATGAATAAAAATATAATTAAAAAAAATAAAGAATCATTACTTTCTTTAAAAAAAAGCAATACTTCAATGTCCTTTATATTTATCTCTGTTAATTTCTCCTAAATTCTCTTGTGATCTGCATAGATTCTTCCTTTTGTTTCGTGCCAATTAAATGTGGAGCTAGCCTCAGGGCTGTCGCTGGGTCCCCCTTCCTGGTGAGGCCTCTCGGGGAGCCAGCGCTGGCGGGCAGGGGCAGAGCGGGCTGCTGTCTGGCTGCGTGACAGGCCAGTTCCTCCCCAGCATCTGAAATATTAATGCCCAGTGTCAGGTAGCACATGACCCAAAGCAGCAGCGGCCCAGAGATGTGAATCAGCTTCCTCACTCCTCCTCTCCTAAGAGGTTTTGTGGTTGTCGATGTTTTTTGCTCAAATGCACATATTTTGAAACCTGCCAGGAAGAATCAAGAATTCAATTTTTAAAAAATGCCAAGCGGTGAACTCAAACCTGATTGTCTTTGCAGCGGAGAGGTTTAAATTCTTTAATCACTCCCAGCCATTTTGATGATCTGTCTTGTTTTTTTTTTAATCTTTTGTGTGTGTGTGTGTGTGTGTGTGTGTTTGTTTGTTATTTCTTGCCCGAGGATATTTTTCCATTGGTTTTGAGGGCGAGTGGAAGAGAGAGGGAGAGACAGAGAGAAACGTCAATGTGACAGAAGCCCATCGACTGGTTGCCTCCTGCATGAGCCCGACCAGTGCCGGGACCTGGGAGGAGCCTGCAACCAAGGTACGTGCCCGGGACCAGAATCGAACCCGGGACCAGAGTCGAACCCAGGACCCTTTGGTCCGCCGGCCGACACTCTATCCACTGAACCACACCGGCTAGGGCTCCCTCCAAAGCTTTTCTCTCCATTTTTCTTCCAAAGAACAGCCACTCATTTATGTAGCACGCCCTTCCCACCTCCCCCTCCCCCCTACCCCCATCTCTGGATTCCGGGTCCACGCCCATTGCCTTTCTCCATCCTGATAACTAATCTGCTTTCCTCTTACAGCTGCTCACTTAACACTTTAAACCCTGAAGCAGGTACCGACTTTGACAATGGATGGCCACCCTGCCTTGGCCTCATCCTCAAAGTACAGGATGCATTCCTGGCCCTTTCTTGTTCCTTGCAAAACACTATGGAGAACCCTAGCCGGTTTGGCTCAGTGGATAGAGCGTCGGTCTGCGGACTGAAGGGTCCCAGGTTCGATTCCAGTCAAGGGCACATGCCTGGGTTGTGGGCTTGATCCCCAGCAGGGGGCGTGCAGGAGGCAACTGAACAATGATTCTCTCTCATCATTGATGTTTCTTTTTCTCCCTCTTCCTTCCTCTCTGAAACCAATACAAATAAATATTTAAAAAAACAGCAACAACACTATGAAGACACCCCTTGGAAAGCCGGCGTCAGTTCAATACCCATTCGCTGCGTCCCTCCCTGGGGGCCGGCGGAGATGAAGCTGTCACCCCCTGCTTTGAGAGCCTTGCAGAGCAGTCAGGGGTAAGATGTATATACATCCACGTAAGGGCAAGAGGAGGATGAGAACAGAATAACATGAATCAAGAGCCCGCTGAGGGCCAGGCCTTTTCCATTCATTGTGGTGCTAAGTCATCACTGCGGGCTGGTTACAATTTTATTTTATGTTCATTTTGTATTTTTTTTTAATCCTCACCGGAGGACATTTTTCCATTGCTTTTCTTTTTCCAGAGAGAGTGGAAGAGAGAGGGAGAGACAGAGAGAAACATCGATGTGAGAGAAGCCCGTCAATTGGTTGCCTCCTGGCCAGGAGCCCGGGCCAGGGAGGAGCCTGCAACCGAGATACATGCCTTTGACCGGAATCGAACCCGGGACCCTTCAGTCCGCAGGCCGACGCTCTATCCACTGAGCCACACCGGCGAGGGCTTTCTTCATTTTGAACTTAACTGAATCAAATCTGATGGCAAAGACCAAGCTCCTCCCACGCTGGTCCATCACCTGAGTGCCACTCATCCAAGCTCATTGGGGCCTGGATGTCCCAGGTGACAGCCCAGATGACGACGGGGCAGAGGTCTCCCTAACCACAGAGCTGCCCTGGTCTCGCTCCTACATTTCATGGTTCAAAGCATCCAAGTCAATGGCACCCTCAGCTCCACACTCTACTCGCCAGGCAACTACCAACAGGCCAGACGGTGGCTTCAGTGCAAGAGAAATGAAATCCATGGCCCAGTTATTGTTTTTTAACCCAAAACCACCACTTGGAGGTCCCCGGGGCAGAGTTCAAGTCCTCCCAGCCCATGTGTGGGGAAGAACCTACTCTTTGCTTTCGAATGAACCGGCTTCTTTACCTGGAAAAGTCATTCAAACGCTTACGATTCAGGATCAAGGGGGATGTGAAAATCCTTAACATGTCGTCCATCCTAACCACTGATTTACGATCCAAAAGGAAGACAGTGAAGACACGAGGACTGATCCGTCTCCTGCGAATAGCGTCCGCTCTCCGGAGGGACTCGGGGGAATTCCTGTCACGTGAGGCCTGTGCCAGACCTTCTGTGAGAGGGGGTGTGCTTATGGCTGACATTCAGAAATCCCCAGGCGCGGTGGGTGGGAGGTGCTGGCAGGGAGGGAGCCAAGCGAACGTGCCCCAGAGCCATCCGGAATGTTCAACGGGGAGGGTGCCGGCTCTGCTGTGAACCCCAATTAAAGATAAAACCCTCACTGGGTGAGCCCACCCCGCCCTGAGGATAAACAGGACTGGATTCAGGGCGATTGCACGCCCCTCGCTGGGGTAGAGTAACACAGGGTATGCGCCTCTTTTAGGGAGGCACAAAAGAGGCGCCTTAATTATCATCTGGCCAGAAGGAAGGGGCCTAGTTAACACCTTTCTGGGTGGGCTGAAATGAATGCCCCCTCCCCCCCCCGCGACGGCCCACCTCCGAGTCCCATTCTAAACGACTATACAACCCATTCGTTGGTATTCAGATCACAGGAGAGGGCATTTAGCACAAGCATTCGTCTGCGGGGTTTGATCTCTCTTTGATTTTGTTCCGATGTACAACTGTGTTCGAAAATGAGATAACGGGGCTCCATGGGGCGGGGACCACGGCCATCCCCACCCAAGTCCGAACATCTGACGTTAACATTCGTTTTTTGTTCCCTAAATGTTTTCACAGGCGGCTAGCCAGGAGCCAGGCAGCGGGGTGTGTACAGTCGGGCTGCCCACTTCAGGCAACAGGAGGGGCTTTGGGGACAAAAAGACTGGACTTGAGAAGTGTGTCTCTGAAGGGTGAGAAGAGATCAGCCAATGAACTTGTATGCATCTGTTCCTAACCCATGGGGGGGTGAGGGCCTGGGTGGGAGGGGGTGGGAGCGGGCTGGAAGAGGTTAATGGGGGGGAAAGGAGAACCTATGGAATACCTTCAACAATAACGATTAAAAATATATAAAAATAAAATGCACCGATGGTCAAATGGGTGGGAATTTTACTCCCTTTGGGCACAGGGGGACTGTACCAGAGGTAATAATGATATCCAACTGTAAGGTAGCATTTTGTCCTTCCAATAGGGGTATAGGGAATGTGCGTATGGAGGTATAGAAGTCTATGTAAACGTAAATGGCATTTTCCTGAAATTACACTGTGTGGCTCACAAAGAGAGGAGTACAAGAGCTGGTGAAAAGCCCTCGCTGGTTTGGCTCAGTGGATAGAGCATTGGCCTGAGGACTGAAGGGTCCCAGGTTCGATTCCGGTCAAGGGCACATGCCCAGGTTGCGGGCTCCATCCCCAGTGGGGGGCGTGCAGGAGGCAGCCGAGCAATGATTCTCTCTCATCATTGATGTTTCTCTCTCTCTCTCTCCCTCTCCCTTCTTCTCTGAAATCAATAAGAACATATTTTTTCAAAAAAAGAATTGTAATCCTTACTATTAAAAAAAAATCTGGTGATGTCACAGATGTCACGTGATGTCACAAATGTCACAGATGTCACGTGATGTCATTAGGTCATGTGGCAATCCACACGAGAGGACAGCCCTGAAGTGAGGACACCATTAGTTCCGTTTTGCATGCGGAAAAGTGACTTTCCAAGCCTAAGTGATTCATTCCAAGCTAATGAGGATCAGAAGGCTCAACCCCATTTCTTCCCGACTCTAAACTCAGTGGCATTCAATGGCGTGACTCTGCCTTGCCTATGGGAACGCAGAGTGAGAGGGAGGGTGAGAGAAAGAAGGACAAACGGAGAAAAGCCTGATGGTGGGAAAAAGAACATCATACTAGAGCCCTGGCTGGGCAGCTCAGTATCGTCCCGACTCTCCAAGATTGCGGGTTCGAGCTGAAGCTGAGAGTTGGTGGGGAAAACGGGTGCATTTGTATTGAATTTCTCCATGTTTGCAAGGCCCCTCTCAGCCATAGGATTGCCACATGCCCTAACTCATTCACAGTTCCGTGTAGGTAGAAAAGAAACGGCACCAGCCCTGATTGGTTTGGCTCAGTGGATAGAGCGTCGGCCTGCGGACTCAAGGGTCCCAGGTTCGATTCCGGTCAAGGGCATGTACCTTGGTTGCGGGCACATCCCCAGTAAGGGGTGTGCAGGAGGCAGCTGATCAATGTTTCTCTCTCATCGATGTTTCTAACTCTCTATCCCTCTCCCTTCCTCCATGTAAAAAATCAATAAAATGTATTTTTTTAAAAAGAAAGGAAACGGCACCATTTTGACTTCCAACTGGTACCCTACTTTCCTTCAAGGGACATAGGTACGTTTCTCCTTGGCTAACGTCTTCCCATGGCAAGAGGGGCAGTAAGCAAATGTCTACACCGGGCTTGCGGCAGCCTCATCTTCCTTTTCTTTGGATTCAGAAACTGTCACTTCTGGGTTTCCTTTGTGAGAAGCAGTTCCCATAACAACGTGGGAAGCCAGACCTCTGGGGGACCCCCTGCGGAGCGCTGGAATGTTCTCTGCCTCCAACACAGGGAGGAGGATGCCAGCAATCCCCCAGCCTTCCTTGTTGATGGGCACTTGCCTGTGGAAATGGGCCAATCCCTGAACGCCAAGGGCAAACCTACTCTTCTGGCAATCGCGCAGCATCTCAAATGGCAAAGCTACATTTTTTAATACATCAACTGGTGACTAAAAGACGGAATTACTGTAAAATATTCCCGTAGACTGAAAGATAGATGTGTGTCTCGGGTATTTTAAATACTGATGTTAATCAATACTCTATACAGTTCAAAGATAGTGTATACATCTGTGTGGACAAAACATTTCTGTACATAGTAAATATATGTGTATTCGTTATCAAAGATTATCCATCTACGTTTTCTAAAGAATATTGTTTTAGGGGAAAAAAGGAATGATGATAGAATGTAGGCTAATTAGCTTTTTTGTATCTGTACCTAATTGCTAGTGTGGGCCGAACGCAAACACCTTTAGAATGAACTTACAATTCCGACAGGAAGCTACTGAATTACATGGTAACACATAGAAATAGCCTAGTTTAAAAAATGCCCGTTGCAGTTGCTTTTTAAAGAATTTCTGATATGGCCCCAGCCAGTTTGGCTCAGTAGATAGAGCGTTGGCCTGTGGACTGAATGGTCTCGGGTTTGATGCCGGTCAAGGGCACGGACCTCAGTTGCAGGATCCTCCCTGGCCGCTGGGGCCCTGGTCAGTCGGGGTGCGTGCAGGAGGCAACCAATCGATGTGTTTCTCTCACATCGATGTTTCTCTCTGCCTTTCCCTCTCTCTTCTACTCGCTCTAAATCACTGGAAAAACATCCTCGGGTGAGGATTAAAACAAAATAATAACAATTTTCGTTATGATTATTAATCTATTGTGATTAATGAATATATAACCTATAATTCATTATTTAAATTTAGCTAGACCTGAAAGAATTGGCTGGGGCTCAATACTCTCTCCGTAATGTAAGGCTGCAACAATAGATCATGTTCTCTTCACATTGTTTTATATTTCTAGACCCATGATAATAGCCCAAATGATTCCATTATACAGGTAGTTTTCATAATAATATTAAACTACCTTTACCTCATCCATAAATTGTACATAGTGATTTGTGCTATAGCCATCTTCTTTTTTGATGCTAGTTGAAATGAGAATTTTTAACCCCAGCTCTCCCAAATGCACCCATCCTATGTTTGAAAAAGTTGCCAAAATAACAGGCAAAAAGGAAAAAAAAAAAAAGATGGTATTGGTAATTGACTGACAACCAAGATACAACTAAAAGGATTCTGCTAAATAAAAGGGTCTTGATTTAATTTTTTCCCTTTTGTATATTTAAGTTGATTGGATTTGTAACATCAGAACATAATATCATGAAATATTTCATGCAGTAAAACTCTAAGAATCGGACTTTATCAGTCTACACTCTTTCCTGTAATGTGACCCGGGACGAAATCTAATTTAACTTTATCCTATCTTTACTGGAGGAAGAAAGTACCTCAATAAAATTATTAGAAGGTTTATGGCTTAATTCTTCTTAGTCTACTATGACATTGGCATTTGGGGGGAATAGAATATTTTGCATTTGGGGTTTGTATGACATTTCCTCCTGGTCAACTTCAGGTTATGTGTTTCCATTCAGAATATGACATAAGAACCACTGTGTTCTCAGCACATCATATCTGGATGCAGACAATATCCATCACCCAGTCAAGGTATTATCTTACTCCCCCCCTGTATAGCCATTATTCTTTCTCTCGCTAATAGTAAGTAATTTCAAAAAACCTATATAATAAAAGGCTAATATGCAAATTGTCCCCTCAACCAGGAGTTTGACCAGGAGGCGGGACTGGCCGGCCAACCTCCTATGTACCCTCCCCCTGGCTGGCCTGGCCCGATTAGGGCAGGCCTGCTGGACCCCAACCATGCACGAATTTGTGCACTGGGCCTCTAGTATTCAATAATTCCCTTTCTTCATCAATATCCCCTTAAATTGTTTTTCTCTTTGTTTCATTTAAAGAGCCACTATTGCCCAGCCAGCGTGGCTCAGTGGTCGAGTGTCAACCTATGAACCAGGGGGTCATGGTTCGATTCCAGGACATGGCATACGCCTGGGTTGTAGGCTCGATCCCCAATGCAGATGACAGCCAATTGATGATTCTCTCATCATTGATGTTTCTATCACTTTCTCCCTTTCACTTCCTGTCTAAAATCAATAAAAATAAACTTTAAAAAAATAGTCGCTACTGCTTTACTTGGCACCCCCATCTCCCAGCAGGTATCTTCATCTCCCTGGGCTTTGAAATGGCCATTTGTTGACCATGGACATGACCTCAGTGACCAGATGGATTCTTGAAAAGTTGGTCATTTGTTCCCTAACAGGTTTGGGGCTCTCTACTGTGTCCGAGTTGAAATAAGTTGGGCATTTAAACGTTTACTACACCTGGGGCCAAGTCTTGTGTATGAAACTAATGTTAGTTGACTTCCTTCTTTATACTCTTGTTCTTTGGTGCTTATTCTTATACTAGAGGCCCAGCACACGAAATTAGTGCATGCGTAGGGTCCCTAGGCCTGGCCGGTGATCAGGGACATCTGTGGGGTGACAAGCGGGAAGCAGGATGGGGGGGGGCTCCCCCACTGGCACCTGCCCGCTGGCCTGACCTCTGCTGCAGGTTGCCTCCCACTGCATCTGCCCCCTGGTGGTCAGTGCGTGTCATAGCGACCAGGCCTCTAGTGTTCATATAGTGGTCATAATACTTTATGCATCAAAGCTGTGCAGTTACTCTGTAAAATGGGAATAAAAAGTTCATTTTTTTACGTTCTTAAAATATAGTTTTATTGATTTCAGAGAGGAAGGGAGAGGGAGAGAGAGATAGAAACATTGATGATGAGAGAGAATCATTGATCATCTGCCTCCTGCACACCCTACACTGGGGATCGGACCCACAACCCAGGCAAGTGCCCTGACTGGGAATCCAACCATGACCTCTTGGTTCATAGGTCGATGCTCAATCGCTGAGCCACACTGGCCAGGCAGGAATAAAAAGTTTTCAAAAGCATCTTGCCAAGCAGTGTTTTAGCTCGAACGCAATCCCTTGCGCCAGAATCCAGTCACCCTTTTCAGCATGGATTTCAGGAAATGTATTTATATGCCCCGGACAACAGCCCACCTCAGGCCAATACGCTACTCAGCTGATTTATAACATCCATACCCGACTGCCTTCTTAAGAAACCATTTAATTTTAAAAATTACACGCAGAGAGTTTTTGTCCTTGACCTTCTTACAGATATTACTGAAAAATCAAGCCAAAAACTCTCCCAAATCCCATAAATTACCTCACTCCCCCAGCTTACCTCACCCTGCCTCTTCCCTGACAGCTGGATTAATTTCCAGGAGTCCCATGGAGTCATCTTCAGACATCCATTATCCGGGCATTGCAGCGGGGGCCTGGGTAGGCATTTGCCAACGCGTCCTTTTAATCGTCTCCTAATGATGAATTGGCCTTGAGTGAGTCTGTGTTCTGTCCCTGCTCCTTTCCTGACTCCCTTTTCTCTTGTTGGCCATTGTTCCCTCCCTTAGGGACTTTATTGGAAGCCACAGCATCACAGCGGAAACAAAGACATACTTCCTGACTCCCTCAGGCACCCAGCACCAGGGGTTCCTTCTGCACACAATTCCAACTTTATCAAGTGAGTCGACACCTCACTCTGTTCCTTGCTTCCATTTCCTGTTCGTGTTGGTACTTGGGGGACTGGATCCATTGGATTTGACTCCTGAGCCATAACCCGAAATGGGAACAGTAGCCCCACAATTTCTTGTCCCAATCATGACCTTGGTTTGACCCTCCTCTTCCATTCCTCCCTCAAACTTTCTCTCCCATGAGCCTTTGCCTCTCTTTCATCATAGAGCTGACATTTCACACATGCTTTGGGCACAGCCTTATATCACTCAGCATCTAGTCGGGAAACAAAGACCCCCTCCCCCCCAATAGATACTGAATAGACAGACTTGAATATCAGTTACATGGGTGCTGGGAAGCTGGAGAAGAAGAAAGAAAGCAAGAGATAACATGGAGATGCTAACTGCAAGGAGAAACTACCACCCATAGGAAAAGAGGGACTGTTCTCACCAAGGAGCAAAGAGGGTCCAACAGACGTGGAATGCAGTCTTCTGAGAAGGGGTTCCCCGAAGTATGGCTGTTGGTGGGTGTGAAGGTAGCTGGGGCGAGGACCGATGGTTCTGCTATGATGAAGGGTCACTGATAGGCTGACCCTGACAAGCAGAGGAAGGAGGAAGGCCCTTTTTTGCTCTCCTGCCTCTCTGTCTCCCTCCAGTGTCCCAATATCACAACCGAACAGGAAGTCGTCTGACAAAGGACAAATGCACTGTCCTCTCCATCTTCACAGAGCAGACACAGGAAGGTGAATTTGAAACGAAGAGAAAACAGCCTGATAATTACCTCACCAAGCTCCTTACGTTGGCTTCATCTCAACTAACCACAGTCTTTTAAAAATATATATATTTATTGATTTCAGAGAAGAAGGGAGAGGGAGACAGAGATAGAAACATCAATGATGAGAGAGGATCACCAATTGGCTGCCCCCCGCACGCCCCACACTGGGGATGGAGCCCACAACTTGGGCATGTGCCCTGACTGGGAATCGAACCGTGATCTCCTGGTCCCAGGTGGACGCTCAACCATGGAGCCACGGTGAGCCAGGCTACCCATAGTCTTTCAAACTCTTCACGCATTTTTTTCTCTGCCTGAAATGTTCTTCTTTGTTTTTACCCAGTGAATTCATTCTCTGATGTGATTTCTCCCCTGTAAATCATCTTTACTTCTGTAGCTTTTCAGACACATGGTCCTTATAGCCCTGGGCAATAGGTTCTGTCTAGAGCAGCAGTTCTCAACCTGTGGGTCGCGACCCCTTTGGCGGTCGAACGACCCTTTCACAGGGGTCGCCTAAGACCATCCTGCATATCAGATATTTACATGACGATTCATCACAGTAGCAACATTACAGTTATGAAGTAGTAACGAAAATAATTTTATGGTTGGGTCAAAACATGAGGAACTGTATTTAAAAGACCAGAAGGTTGAGAACCACTGGTCTAGAGAAGTGATGGTGAACCTATGACACGCGTGTCAGAGGTGACACGCGAACTCATTTTTTTGGTTGATTTTTCTTTGTTAAATGGCATTTAAATATATCAAATAAATATCAAAAATATAAGTGTTTTACTATGGTTGCAAATATCAAAAAATTTCTATATGTGACATGGCACCAGAGTTAAGTTAGGGTTTTTCAAAATGCTGACACGCCGAGCTCAAAAGGTTCGCCGTCACTGGTCTAGAGTATGTCTGTTTACAAGGGGGTTGGAGCTCCTTGAGGATGGGGTGGGCATATGCAACTATCTATTCATGGAGTCTAGCTCAAAATTAATGGTTCAATCTGTGCTCTAATAGTGACTGGCTGGCTATAAGTCAGAAATGGCGCATCTCATTTCTTTCCAAGTTCACTGGCCAGAACCCAGCAGTATGACCAACCCAACTGCCAGGGAGGTTGGAAAATATAGTCATTACATGTCCCCTCGGAGGATGGAGGGGATAAAGGTTAGTGATCACCTAGACAGCCACTCTCACACTCTCCGCCTTCAAGTATATCTCACCCAGCAAGTAACGTCATATAATGCAATATCGCACACATTGGCATATGCTTGGACACACACTACAAGGGATAATATCATTCTCAATCAACCCTAGTTATGGAAAGATGAAAAGCTGATCACATCAGAGCAACAACTTGATATTACTTTGATACATTTTCATAGAACTCATTGATTTAAGAAATATGACAGCAACTAGACTATGTATCTATAAAAAGAGACTAAGCCTTCTAGCTCTGCAAATATTGCTTCATAGGATTTTTTTTTAACTTTTATTATTTTGTTAATCCTCACCCAAGGATATATTTCCATTGATTGTTAGAGAGAGTGGAAGAGAGAGGGAAAGGCAGAGAGAAACATCGATGTGAGAGAAACACATCGATTGGTTGCCTCCTGCCATCTGGGCTGGGGAGGAGCCTACAACCAAGGTACATGCCCTTGACCAGGATCAAACCCAGGACCCTTTGGTCCACAGGCTGATGCTCTATTCACTGAGCCAAACGGGCTAGGGCGGATTTTAAATAAATGGAGCATGCTGTCATTAATAGTTTCCTTGTAAAGGTAGAGGGAAAGCTAATACAATGAAAAAGTATTATAATCAACTCAGATTTCATTATTGGAGGGGGGAGGGGAGCGGCACTTTATCCTGTAGTCTATTTCACCAGTATTAATGATGCTCTCAAATCTTGGTATTACCCAAATGCCCAAAATATGAGTAGGGATGAATAGTGACACGCTCACACAAAGCTCACTCTAAGCCAGTGGTTCTCAACCTTCCTAATGCCGCGACCCTTTCATACAGGTTCCTCATGTTGTGGTGACCCCCAACCATAAAATTATTTCCGTTGCTACTTCATAATGTTGCTACTGTTATGAATCGTCATGTAAATATCTGATACGCAGGATGTATTTTCATTGTTACAAATTGAACATAATTAAAACATAGTGATTCATCACAAAAACAATATGTAATTATATATGTGTTTCCCGATGGTCTTAGGCGACCCCTGTGAAAGGGTCGTTCGACCCCCAAAGGGGTCGCGGCCCACAGGTTGGGAACCGCTAATGTTTATGAAACCTTATCCTTTGAAGTGTATAACTCCACCTCGCCTCAGGACAAATTGTGTTAATTCTTTTTTTTTTAAATATATTTTATTGATTTTTTACAGAGAGGGAGGGAGAGGGATAGAGAGTTAGAAACATCGATGAGAGAGAAACATCGATCAGCTGCCTCCTGCACATCTCCTACTGGGGATGTGCCCGCAACCCAGGTACATGCCCTTGACCGGAATCGAACCTGGGACCTTTCAGTCCGCAGGCCGACGCTCTATCCACTGAGCCAAACCGGTTTTGGCAACAAATTGTGTTAATAAAAAGCATGGGGTCCTGAGACAAGATCTTAGTTTCTTTAACTAGGCTCCTCTGACCCCCCAAATGCCTTTCAAAATTATATTTCGTCTCTGGACTCTTTACTAAGTTACACACAGCCCTTCTCCAGATTCCTGAACCCTTCTTGATGCCGGAACAAGAACCCGGCATTAATGGCGGCCCGAACAGGGACTTTCTGAACCTTGTAGCACCAACAGTTCACAAACACCCCAGAGTCATCTGTGCTTGCCGACCTCTAGACAGAGACAGACTTGGGTGAGCAGGAGGGTGGCTTCTAGCATGCTTTCTCTCTCTGCTTCTTTTAAAAAATATATATTTGTATTGATTTCAGAGAGGAAGGGAGAGGGAAACATCCATGATGAGAGAGAATCGCTGATGGGCTGCCTCCTGCACGCAATCCAGGCATGTGCCCTGCCTGGGAACCGAATCGAACCATGACCTCCTGGTTCGTGGGTCGACGCTCAGCCACTGAGCCACACCGGCCGGGCCCTTTCTCCTTCTGGCTCTGGGTACGTTTAGCTTATACAGGATGCTTGTACACCCTCCTTCGAAATGGAGCAAGAGAAAAGCAGGAGTGATAAAAGGCTTCCTTTGCCCACACTGCTCTCTCACCCTCTGAGATAAGATGCTGCACATCCACTTTGCATGATGCAGAGAAACGAAGATCCAGTGTCCAGTGTGGGACGCAGAAGGCGGGCTCAGTAGGACGGCTCACGCAGAAAGCGGGGTCACACAGTAGGCGCTTTTCACAAGTGGAACCTCAAGTCCAAGACAACCGGGATCCTCATGTCCAGCGGTCGGCACCCGGGGGTCCGCGGGCCACTGGTGGTCCGTGAGGTCTGAAAGGTGGGTGGGCGCTGCTCACGATGACATTGACATGGCATCGTGATGCATATTCGGGGATCAACAGGGGTAGGTGTCATTTCAGCGCTGGAGAGAAACCGCGCTGTGAGTTTCAGCTCTTTGGACAGATTTAGATTTCGGCGGGTCCCGTGCTGTCCTTGCATTCTTCTTTTTTTTTTCAAACACACAAAACCCTCACCTGAACATATATATGCTTTTCTTGACTTTAGAGAGAGGGGATGGGAGAAGGAGAGGAAGAGAAACATCAAATCCACGACCTGGGGATGCGCCCTGATTTGGAATCAAATCCGTGACCTTCAGGTGCACGGAATGACTCTCCAACCACTGAGCCACCCGGCCAGGGCGCTGTCCTTCCATTCTAGTAGCAGTGCCTTGTCAGGTGCAGGAGGCTTTTCTCCACCCACGGCTGCTTTGCTCAGATGCTGCCCGTGCGGTCTGGTGCTCACAGGGAAGGAAGGTGGGCGGGCATCCCTGCAGATCCTGCCTGGTCACCTAGCACAGTGGTCAGCAAACTGCGGCTCGTGAGCCACATGCGGCTCTTTGGCCCTTTCAGTGTGGCTCTTCCACAAAATACCGACTTCTGCGCATGGGCCATGAAGTTTCAATCGCACTGTACGTGCGCGCCCGCACGTGGTGTTTTGTGGAAGAGCCACACTGAAGGGGCCAAAGAGCCGCATGTGGCTCGCGAGCCGCGGTTTGCTGACCACAGACCTAGCACAAGCGCTCGGCGAGCTTTCCAACGCTTTCCTCTCTTTTGTGAACAAACACAGAGCAGTTCTTTTCAAATAGGCCAAGGCCCTGGCCGGTTTTGCTCAGTGGGTAGAGCATGGGCCCTTGGACGGAAGGGTCCCGGGTTCTATTCCGGTCTCCAGTGCAGGCTCGATCCCCAGCCCTGGTCGGGGTGCGTGTGGGAGGCAACCAATGGATGTGCCTCTCTCACATCGATGCTTTTCTCTCTCTCTGTCTCTCCCCCTTCCTTTCACTCTTTCTCTCTCTCAAAAATAAAATAAAATAAGCCCAGATTTCTTTGGGGCTTGTCTCCCATCACAGGTGAGTTGTCTGAGGCCAGCACCCTCTCCCCTCCTGAGAAAAGGACTGGAAGTCACCAGGGCCCAGGGCTGTGCAGACCCCAGGTGGGCAGACAGGCAGCCTGGCCGGGGAGACCAGGGCAGGAAGGACCAAGGATTGGGAGGTAGGAGAGGGTGGTGCAAACAAGCCGGGTTGCCCCTTCCCCAGCACAGCGAGGGAACCGACCCCAGCCCCTGGCAGCACCGCCCTGGGCCTCAGACTCCGCCCTGCGCTCCACTTCTCATCATGTCCCCTCTCCCTCCCTGAGCGCGCCCGTCTTCCCCATGTTTCTCGACATCGCATTAACTCCCCTCCCAGCACAATGATCGACTCCAATCTGCTATTATCACGGAAATAGAAGAGGTAAAGTGCCTGTAATAGGATCCAAATCAAATCACTTTCACTTCAGCCGCTTTGGCTGTGCAGCCAAAGGGTCCCCCAGGGAGATTCAATACAGAGAAACACCTGCAGACGCAGGCTGAGGCCCCGGGCGGAGATGGAACACGACAGGCCCCGCTCGCCTGTACCCTCTGCCTAGTGACAAGGCGGGCACCTCGGGAGTAATGGCCCCAGGCAGGCTCCCGGGGACTCGCCGCTCAGAGGCCAAGCCGGGGCTGGACTCTCTCTCCCTCCCCCAGCCCCAGATCACCGGGTTGGTGGACAATTCACAGCGCGGGGCTGCAGTCCTGCATCCTTTCCCGAAGTATTCGCTTTCCTTGGGGGTGGCTCTGTCCTGGCTTCCTGCTGGTTCTCTGAGCGGCCTACCCTCCAGGTTAGAAAGGTGACGGAATGGAACATGGCTCTGGCCTGGTGGCGGGGGGTTGGGGGTAGGGGGAGGGGGAGGGAAGCCCCAATCTTTCCTTTGGGCACAAATGTTATGCACTTGGCATTCACCACGCGCTTCCCAGATGGCCACAGGCTCAGGTTTTTTGTGTGTTTTTTTAAAAATATATATATATTTTTATTGATTTCAGAGAGGAAGGGAGAGGGAGATAGAAACATCAACGATGAGAGAGAATCATGGATCCGCTGCCTCCTGCACGCCCCCTACTGGGGATCAAGCCCATATCCCAGGCATGTGCCCTTGACCAGGAATCGAACCTGGGACCTTTCAGTCCGCAGACCGACACTCTTATCCACTGAGCCAAACCGGCTAGGGCCAGGTTCAGGTTCTTTATAGTGAAGCCCCTCTCTCTATATGTGAGTCTATCAGGCGGCATCTATTTTGTTTGCATGCGCCCCCGCTCCCCCCTCCCAACCCCCGACCCCTTCCACACAGCTATTTACAGAGCAGAGCTGTGTACATCCGGGATCCCACCATTCATGCTCCTCATCTGGGCTCAGCATCTGACATGCACTTGGCAGGAAGGTCTTAGAGTCGATGCCGGAATTTGCATGCCGGAATTTGTAGATTTCAGCCGCCCAGACTGATGGTGAGTTCTGGTAAGTAGTGATGGGATCGGCAAGGAGAGCAATTTCTTTATTTCATAGACCGATTTTTAAAAAACCGTGCAGGTATTTCCCACGCAAACGATTCAGTGAAAACGTCTTCCCAGGGGAGTGCCCTTCAGTGTCCTTGGGTAGTTTTGACCTTGACCTCTGTCTGAGAAGTCAAGGTCAAAGCGTCCGGCGCTAATGAAACCAGAACCGGAATCAAAGACGCTGAGTTTGTATCCAAGTTTCAGCCTTACCAGTTTTGTGCGGCACTGGACAATGATTTGTAATATACATATATAACATTTTATTGGTTTCAGAGAGGAAGGGAGAGGGAGAGAGAGAGACAGAAGCATCAAAGATGAGAGAGAATCATGGATCAGCTGCCTCCAGCACGCCCCACACTGGGGATCATCAAGCCTACAACCTGGGCATGTGCCCTGACCTGGAATCGAACTGTGACCTCCTGGTTCATAGGTTGACGCTCAACCACTGAGCCACGCAGGCTGGGCTGGACAATGATTTTTATGTCTCTGAACCTTGAGTTCCTTATCAATGGACTCAAACCCTGGACCCCTCAGTCCGTAGGCTGAGGCTCTAACCACTGAGCAAACCGGCTAGGGCACATCCAGGCTTCTCGGAGGAGGGAAAGGGAAGCATTTCCAGTGAAACACTGAGGGATTCTCCAGGAAGGAAGCCATCAGCACAATTATGACTGGGCTTCTGCAGGATCTCACACCCTTAAATGCTAAGAGGGACCCCCAGAAAATGGTTTCACGGTGAACGTGGACATACAGAAAATCGTCAATTGCTGTCCCCACTGAGCAGCCTGTTTCCTTTCCAGCCCTTGACGTCTCTGTGTTTGCGTGGCGGACTCCATCATGGGCTTCCCGACAACAGGAGGGTGAGCTGTGAGCCTGGCCAGGTCAGAACAGGCTGCATGGCCCATGACGGGGTGATGTAGGCACGTATTGTACAAACAGCCACGTGAAACCAGGGCGGGTCCAATTCTGCATAATTCATTCTTCTCAACGGAGGACTTGCACTACAGGTGGAACCAGCCCTGATTGACCAGGAATAAGCTTTGGGAGATATTTTATACAGATATTAGTATATGGATATGTTGAGGAATCACATGGTCCAGTTTGAGATTTGAAAATTAAGATCTCTTAATCCTGTCCGGGTTTTTTTTTTGGTCTGTTTTTATAATGTCTGTTGAGTGCACAGAGAGGCCCATGAAGAGCCTGAGGACACACAGTGCAAGGCATTCTGATTTCCCTGCTGTGTGTGTCCAGGGATGGGGAGACATGAGGGCAACTAGGTTATAGTGGTTGATGTGCTATAAGGCACCTGGTGAAGAAGAGAGTAGAGCAAGCATGTCAAACTCGCAGCCCGCGGGCTGCATGTGGCCCACAAGGAATATTTTTGCAGCCCAGCCAATATAACGGAATGTAAGAAACGTTTTAATAAAAATTCCGTCACTTAATTTTGACAATATCCTGTTATACATTATTAATAACGAACTACAACGTTCACTAATGACTGGTTACTATCATCGTGTTGCATTCATTTCCCTTACATGCCTTATGTACGTGCAGGTGCACCATTTCTGTGCACTAATACCAGCAGCGAATATTTTAGCAGCCGATGGCCACGTCGTTAGTCTTGGACTGACTTGTTTGGTGTGCGCAACAGGAAATATTTCGCTTTCGGAGAACCAGAAAAATAGGTTTATTTGCGTGACGCTTATTCATTTGTGCAGTTATTCAGTGTCTGGTAAGTTCATGTTCAAGGAAAAAATATTAATTTTTATTAAATGTTCTATGATTTTATGTTAACGATGACTCATTTATCTCAGCCCTTTGCGTTCAGCATGTCTCTATCGAAATAAACCCACGTTGCTATGAACATGGAAGCGTTTGTTGCTTTGCGGCCCACATACACGTAAACGGTGTTTATTGGGCCCGTGTGAGCCTGTGAGTTTGACATGCTTGGAGGAGGGGAAGCAGACCAGATCCTCACTGGAAGAACTGGGAATGCCGGCCTCGGAGAAGAGGCGATGCGCGGGTGGAGATGTGGAGGCAGAGGAGAAAGTTGCCCGATGGAGGAGATTATGGGGGTGAGAAAGTGTGCAACAAACACCCTCTGTGTGTGCACACCGGTGAGCCCCCCGGAAGTGCCCACACTGATGGGCACACACACATTCTATCACAGCACTGACTTAAGTGCACAAACTCTAGTAGCCTGTGCCTTTAAAATGGCTAAGGTGTGTGTGGGGGGTCCCGTGGAACAGAGGACACAGGTGGCTGCCTGAGGGCCCCTTTATGCCTGTTTTCCCTCCTCTGTCCCCCATCTCTCCCATTTGTCGACGACTCTCC
Source organism: Myotis nattereri (assembly GCF_964212035.1). NCBI lineage: Eukaryota > Metazoa > Chordata > Mammalia > Chiroptera > Vespertilionidae > Myotis > Myotis nattereri. The sequence goes on along the minus strand of NC_138097.1, from coordinate 11,995,551 downwards.
AGTCTGTATGCCATCTCTTTAAATGGTTCGAGCTGTTTTATACAGAATTTTAAATACACACACACACACACACACACACACACACACACACACTGAGTGGCCAGATTATTATGACCACCCTATCAGTACTTCATTGGCACTTCCAAAAATACTGAATATTGAAAACTTCCTAAGCAAATACTCTCAAGGTTTTATTATTATTATAATTTGCATAACTAATTCACTTCATTGTACTGATGGGGTGGTCATAATTATCTGGCTGGTCATACACACACACAGACACACACACACACACACACACATACACACTAGAGGCCCGGTGCACGAATTCATGCATGGGCGGGATCTGGCTGGCCCACCCCGATCAGGCTGGTTGGTGGGCTGCAGTGTACGTCACAGTGACCAGTCATTTCAGTCATTCTGGTCAGTCCGGTCACTTGGCTTTTATATATATGTACATATATATATATATATATATATATATATATATATATAAACATATATATACATATATATATAAATATATATATATATAAATATATATATATATAATTTTAAAAAATATCTGGACAAAACTTTGTAAACTTGTAAAAAGCAAGTGATCGTCTGTTCGATGCTTCTATGTCTCTGGGTCTATTTTTGTTCATCAGTTTATGTTGTTCATTAGATTCCACCCACATATGAGTGAGATCCTGTGAGAGTGTCCAACCTCAGAGGGAAGGCAGGGGAGAGTGGGGGAGTGGGGAGAGATCAACCAGTGAACTCACATGCGTATATGCATAACCTGTGGACACAGACAATGGGGGGGAAGGGGGAAGTTCTCGGGTAGGGGGCAGGGGTGGGGTGGGAGAGATCAATGGGGGGAAAGGGGACATCAATGTAATACTTTCAACAATAAAGATTAAAAATAAAATAAATGGAATGAAATGAAAAGCAAGTGGAAGCTGATACAATTGCAGAATGTGAGTGGCGAAAGCGATCCTCTGGCATCTCTCATTTCTATTATGACATATTAGGTAGGAGAGTCCATTGGTGTCTGCTATGTATCCATATATATGCTTACATGCTCCATTAGATATTTCTGGAGCGATCTGATATATCGATGACTATAAAATAGCTACCATTTATTGAACACTTATAACTGTCAGGGATTCTACTAAGCTTCTTACACGAAGCATCTCAATTAGCACTGGATGTGTTCGTGTGTTGGGTAAGACACCATTGCCAGTCCATGGATCGCACAGATTCCCCTCTTTCTAATTTGACTTCCAAAGAAAATAATTATGTTTGAATGTAGAATTATCCTGACAGAACTGCTTCCTTCATTCCAAAAAACATGTAGATAATATCCAGATACCGATACTGTATTCGTCCTCTTTCCCACAGAAATACTGGCATTATTTTTCACCGTTTTGTACGTCTAGAGAACAAAGCTATTCGATTTGAACTTGATCTTGGACCTTCCTTTTTTTTTTTTTTCAGAAATGGAGGTGTAACGATTCTCAGGGGTCAGTCCAGCAGTTTCATTTATAAAAAGCTTAAGGACTGAGCACAGGAGAGAGAGAGAGAGAGAGAGAGAGAGAGAGAGAGAGAGAGAGATCTTCCAAGCCCACTATGAAAATTGTAATTGTCATTTTCTTGGGTTTTTATCATCTTTTGGCTAAAAGCTTAATGTGTGGTTGAAAGAGACGGCTAGCTAAGGAGGGATTTTGTATTTTGTTCCATGGTAGCCAGGTGGACAACTTCAAAGAAAGCATCATTATATCCTCCAAAATAATGAGGTATACCCGTGCGTGGTGATATTTCTGCAGAAACAGTTCCATATTGTGGTTTTTTCAGGGATAAACAGAAACATTCCACGCACACACCCCAATACCCACGGCAGCACTTACACCGCTCGAAAATGATAGCGGCGACCGAGAATTTTTGACTAATTAGGTTTCTCGGATAATAAGAGCTTTTTAATAAGGTACATATCATTTACAATATTGCTAATGAAATGTGAAAGCGAGTCAGTCCCCGGTAAGATAATGGCTAACTTGTTTTAATTGTTCACGTTTTTTCTTGCTGGCAATGACACAGTCATTATTTCACAGTCACCACTTATCATGAAATCCAAGAGGATTAATGGTTTCACTTATACCGGCGAAAATGTTTAAGCTGTCCCGATTATCAGCGCCGTTGGAAAGAATAATGGTTATTTGTCATCGCGTTGAGCAGGAGAGCGAATTGTCTCCGGAACGCTGGTGCCATTAACCCTTTGAGGCAGCGGTAATAGAGTTGGCGGGCTGAGCGGGGGAACGCCAGGATCTATCATCGGGTGTTTGCATGAGTGTGGCTTTTTCTCACCCACAGCCCCCTCAAAAGGACTGTCTCCTCTCCTGGCAGAAGTGGAAACACACAGCTTAGCTGGCTCCACCTTTCTGGATCTCTGAAATGAAAACGAGATAGTGACCCATCTAGTCGTGTGATGAATGAGCAAACTGCTACATGAGAATCAAGAGAAATGGGAATTCTGAAAAAGGAAGGAAATAATTATTTGTAGATTTCTTGCTCCTTTTTTTTTGTTGTTGTTAAAGAAACAGAGAAAAATGTGCAAAAACGGTCCCGTGTGGTTTCTCACTCGTCTTCATTATATTTTAATTCAAATGCTACATTTTAATAAATCCCGTATCTACTTTAAAAGTTCTCATCAGACCTACCTTGCTCAGCCATAACAAATAATAATTAAGGGCTCTGGCTAGTTTGGCTCAGTGGATGGAGCGTCGGCCTGTGGACTGAAGGGTCCCGGGTTTGATTCTGGTCAGGGGCACATGCCCAGGTTGTGGGTTCAGTCCCCAGTGGGGGGCATGCAGGAGGTGGCCAATCGATGATTCTCTCTCATCACGGATGTTTCTATCTCTCTTTCCCTCCCCATTCCTCTCTGAAATCAATAAAAATATATTTTAAAAAAGACAACAAGCCCTAACCAGTTTGGCTCAGTAGACAGAGCATCGGCCTGCAGACTCAAGGGTCCCAGGTTCAATTCCAGTCAAGGGCATGTACCTTGGTCGCGAGCACATCCCCAGTGGGGAGTGTGCAGGAGGCAGCTGATCGATGTTTCTCTCTCATCGATGTTTCTAACTCTCTATCCCTCTCCCTTCCTCTCTGTAAAAAATCAATAAAATATATTTTTAAAGAAAGACAACAAATAATAATTAAGGAAACTAAATTTTTAAAGGAAAGCATAGCATAGGGAATATAATCAATGACATTTTATAACTCTGTATGGTGCCAGAGGGGTACTAGACATAGTGGGGGATCCCTTTGTAAGTTAAGTAAATGTGTGATCCCTATGTTGTACTCCTGAAACTAATATAACATTGAATGTCAACTGCAATTAAAAACTTTAAAAATTTTTAATTAAAAAGTTAAAACATCACGTGATCTGCAAAAACCTTTTTAAAAATTTATTTTTATTTTTATTGATTTCAGAGAGGAAGGGAAAAGGAGAGAGAGAGAGAAACATCCATGATGAGAGAGAATCACTGATCTGCTGCCTCCTGCAGGAGCCCTCCTGGGGATCGCGTCTGCAACCCGGACAGGTGCCCTGACTGGGAACTGAACCAAGGCTTCCTGGTTCATAGGTCAACGCTCAACCACTGAGCCACACCGGCTGGGTGCAAAAACCTTTTTTAATGAACACTGAAATGATGCTAGCCGAGGAGCAAGACTGAGAAAGGTCTGTGTTCAGGAATCAAGCCTTCGATGAATAAAAAATGTAAGTGGACTAATGCCCATCTGCTGTTTTATGTTAAACCCCTGGCTTCGGAGGACGGTTTGATGAGTAAAACCAAATTCCAGCATCCACAGCAACACAGGACTCCATTCAGAACATCAATACCGATTGGCCTGCAGTGAAATTAACAGAAGCTGCCCTTTCCGGTGCTGACACGGGTTGGCGTGGCATGAATGTCCCACCCGGGCCCCTGGCAGGCTGACCACAGCAGGAAAAATAAAGCCCGTTTTAGGAGGCGCAGTTTGGAGAAAAGCAAGTGATGTTTACAGAAGCCTAGAAAGGCAGCCGACAGCCATGCGGAGTAGAGAGTATGGAGAGGGAAGGGATGCTTGCTACGGGCGGACGGACGGACGGACAGAGGTGAATTTGGAGGGCCTAGGGCTGGGGCCAGAGAGCCGCTCGCCTCTCCTGAATGGCTGGCTGCATTACCCCGCTTTTATTTTCCTCAATTACAGCCACTTCTGCCGCGCCAGCTGGAACCCGATATCTTGATTTCCCCCCTGTATTTACAATCCGGGAACCAGTGCTCCCTTCTCCTCCGAGGGCCACGGTTTTAATGAACATATTCCTGGAAAGAGATGAGGTCAATTTCGCTCAGAAGGTGCCAAATGTTTGTGAAATGGTAATTCTTCCAATAAAAAAAAAAAGGCTTCTTAAAATGAGTGTGTTTTACATTTTCATCGTTGGTTAGACTAGGACCCCAAGTTACCTGCGCGCGCACACACACACACACTCTCTCTCTCTCTCTCTCTCTCTCTCTCTCTCTCTCTCTCTCTCTCTCCTATCGTTTAGTAATTGAATTTCACAAATTCTTATCGTGTCTCAATCCCCGGACAGCTAAGCAGGACATCGTGTTAGGTGTCCTTAACGTGACTGCGTTCTGAAGTGGGGTCATCATTTCGCTGAAAATCACACTGGGTCTGGTTTGTGCAGCTGCACTAATGGGAAACCGGGGCCTGAAACTCCCTCCAATCACAGGCTCACCTGGTGATAGAAATGATTGCACCGGGGCACGAGGGCGCCATCGAATGCCCTGATTAAGGCGACAGGTCAGTTATTACCTTGGTGCCTTCAGAGAGAGAACACACACGCCCTGTCTCACATAGCTGGCTGATAATAGTCAAAACTATTCCAAAAATCCTGTTTCCACCCACCTGGTAAAATCACCAGGTGATACATCAAGAAAGAAAAAAAAACCTGCCTTGGCCTGGTGGCTCAGTTGGTTGGAGCATCATCATATACACCAAAAGGTTCTAGGTTCGATTCCCAGTCAGGGCGCATACCTAGATTGTGGGTGCGATCCCCGGTTGGGGAACATACGGGAGGCAACCAATCCATGTTTCTCTCTCACATCCATGTTTCTCTCTCTCTTCCTCTCTCTCAAATCAATAAAAAACATATCATAGGGTGAGGATTAAAGAAAAAAAGCAACCCTAAAAGATTTGTAGAAGAAGTCATGAGCACTCAGAAGGTAGAGAATAAGATACAAACACTGAGATGGGAATGTTGCAGGCATATCGATCCTAATTTGTTCAACTGTTGATAGCCTGTAATTTTATCTGACACTAATGGAGTACTGACTATGTGTGTATGAGTTCAACTCATCCAATCTATCTATCTATATAAAAGCCTAATATGCAAAGTGTCCCCTCAGGAGTTCGAGTGACTGGGAGTTCGATCGCTCACTCTGATGTTTGCTGGCTACCAGGGGGTGTCACAGAATGAAAGAAGGCCCTGGCTGGCAGCCGGCAGCCAGAGAAGGGAGGCCTGGCTGGCAGCTGGCACCCACTAGGGACCCTACATGTGCACAAATTTCATGCACTGGGCCTCTAGTCTGAGTAATAATCCTATAGGGTAAGAATGATGCTGACCAACATTTTACAGATACTGTGACCAAGCAGTTAAGTAAGTTTCCCAATGTGACCCAGCTGGTAAGTGGTAGGACCAACAATTAAACTAAGATCATCTAAACCCAGTGCCTACAGGCCTACACATTAGTCAGAACAGCTTCATTAACACATCTGACGTGGCGAAGAGACATAATGCACCATGCTCTTCACGCTCTGGAGCTGGGGAGACACCAGTAAGATTAACTAGAGGTGGTCCCTGGACCATACATTTTATTTATTTGCTTTTTCAGAGAAACAAATTATCCGACTGGTTTTTAGATACACGGGAGGCATGTTCTGGGGATAGGATTAATGAACAGATAGCGTGGGCTTGGAATGAGCAAGACGAATTCTTTCTCCTAAACTTACTGGTCACACGACCTTGGGGAAGGAGTTACTCCTCCCTGCCCCCCGTTTCTTCATCTGTAGAAAACAAAACACTCACTTTTTAGAGTTGCTGTGACAAGGTGGGGGCTCCAAGCCAGTTCTCATATATACATGGTGGTTGTTCTTGTCACTGCTGTTGTTTCTGCCATTGAATTACTGGCTTCCATGAACTCAGGACGATGTGCTCAGCTTAATTCAGGACGCGTGTTATTCTCCATGTCTTTGTTTTGTGAACTTACAAAATATATGGCTACGCGTTCGATGTTCAAAATGGTCATGATGCCTTTAAGAAAGCATTTTTGAAATTGTTTTTAGTTCGTTTTAAATGTCTAAGGCAATTGTAAAGGAGCAGTAAGCCTAGAGGATTAACCGCAATATATTCGAGATACTGCTTTACTATTTAAAAAATTTCATAGTGTTTTAACTAGAGAGTTTTTTTTGTTTGCTTATTTATTTTTTTACCCATCATAAAGCTCCTAAGGACTGTGTTAAGTCTGGGAGACAGAAACTAAAGCAAAGACATGAAGAGGCAGGTTATTGCAAATTAAAATTCAGATACGTTTTATATATTTTGCCTATCACTCAGTTCAGCCAGAAAGTGAAGAAGATGGTTACTAAAACGCTAGAGGATTGGTGCACAAATTTGTGCACATTGAAAGGAAATTAATTAGAAGAAATATTTTAGAGGCCGGGGAGGGACTGCAGGAGGTTGGCTCCCGGGCGTGTCCGGCCCGTCTCACTCAGTCCCTATCAGCCGGACCCCAGCAGCAAGCTAACCTACTGGTCGGAGTGTCTGCCCCCTGGTGGTCAGTGTATGTCATAGTGACTGGTTGAGCAGTTGACTGAACGGTCAATCGAACGGTCAGACACTTAGCATATTAGGCTTTTATATGTACAGATACCAATCCAATTCAAATCCATGATTACATACATACCTTTTGAAATTTAATGGCAATAACTTTTGTGTTTAGTTACAAGGCACTTTACCACACACTTGACTGGTGCAGAAACTATAGCTCTTAACTAACCTTCCTTCTGAGTTCTGTTGAACACCAACACAGACCTACAGCTGACGCCATTCCCCGCTAGCACTGTCTTTGGGGAAAACTTCAAGTGACAGATCAGCAAAGACAAGAAGAGTTCAGCCTGATCTTCGGTCCCCCAGATCCGGGGAAAGAACAAGGTCATAGACTTGTTTCCTTCTGAGACTGAGTGAGAAAAAAATCGCTTTGGTTTTCTTCTGTTTATTAGTACTAAAATGACTGCATTGTCCCTGGTTCAGCTCAAACTATTAGATAAATTCTACCCTGAGATGAACAGATGAGCACACCCAGAAATAGCATCTCCACCACTCATCATAAATCGCACCTTTTCCTCTATCCACTGACCGCACTTCCTCTCTACCCTATAAACACAAACAAAACAATAATAAACTCAAAGGAAACACACACGCGCTTCTGATGAGGTTCCCTCCCTCCCCACCATGGAATACCACCGCTGAGGAGGCATCTGATGCCACAGACCGAGCTGTCACCTGACTATTTTTTTAAATATATTTTTATTTTTTAAAAAAATGTATTTTATTGATTTTTTACAGAGAGGAAGGGATAGAGATAGAGAGCCAGAAACATTGATGAGAGAGAAACATCAATCACCTGCCTCCTGCACACCCCCTACTGGGGATGTGCCCGCAACCAAGGTACATGCCTTTGACTGGAATCAAACCTGGGATCCTTTAGTCCGCAGGCCGACGCTCTATCCACTGAGCATACCAGTCAGGGCTAAATATATTTTTATTGATTTCAGAGAGGAAGGGAGCAGGGGGAGAGAGAGAGAAACATCAATGATGAGAGAGAATCATGGATCAGCTGCCTCCTGCACACCCCCTACTGGGGATCGAGCCCACAACCTGGGCATGTGCCCCAACCTGGCATTGAACTGTGACCTCCTGGTTCATAGGCCGATGCTCAACTATTGAGCCAAGCTGGTTGGGCTATCGCTTGATTATTATTCACAGTGTAGCTCTGGCCACACGCACTGGTGCACGACCACCGCCAGCATCTAGCCTATTCCCGTTGATGTCATTGTTCCGTAAAGTGCTCAGGGAGAAGGGTCTGGGATGCCCCGCGGCCCTCGCTTCAGCGCAATTCAATTCCGTCAGCCATCAGCCATCCACACGGCGCAAATGGGACACGAGGAGAGAGCCCGGTCCAACCGCCTACTGGTGTAATTGACTCGGCAGAGCCAGCCAGCGCCATTAGCCCTATAAACAGTTGCATTTACAACCATAAAACTGAAAAGCACGGAAATTAAAAGCCGTTAGGATTTTTCTCTGGTGTGCGGTTATCTTTGAAGGAGTGCGTGCGCTCTCTAAACACATTTTTTGTCATCGCTTCGGGTACACGGGCAGCGGAGGCACCTGTGATCAGATTTGAAATGAGGGAACTGAGGGTGGGATCCAGGGGGGGTGGTGATGGACTCGCTTCAGGGTCCAGGGCACAGATTCCGTGTTAATTTAACGGCAGGGCGTCCAGTTTCTGAACACTTGGCTGGGGTTATAGCTGGCGGAACACTGTAAATAACATAATCATTGACATCCAGAATGATGCAGCTTAAAGAACTATTAGGCTGACAGTTCAATCTGTGCTTTGTGAATGGTATTTCTCCTCGGTGACTGTTGGATGGACAACTGCCCCTCCCCCCGCCCCCCCCCCCCCAATCATAGCATTGACTTGATTAGCGGGACCCTGTGAAGCAAGAAGACAGCATTCTGTAGAGGTGACCTTTTTCCTCACCACTCCCACCCCCATCGCCATTAAAATGAGGCTTTGAGGGTGTCTTCTGGGCACCCCCACGTCAACAGTAAGGCACTGGTGTCTTTCTGTCTCTGGTGACACGCCACCAGACCACGTAACCAAAAATGGAGACAGCGAAAGAGCAGAGTTCAGAGGTCACGATCGTTCTCATCAGGAGATGTTTCCGTGCACTGACTATCGGTAAATTCATCGATGTGCCTGTCTGGAGATGATCAGGTTTCGTCAAGACAGCTTTAATTGGGCAGAGCTATGCACTAAGAGGGAGATTTTATGGGTGGTCCTGGTGGCAATCGTCAAAGGTTACATGGTTTACAGCAAGGAGGGCTGTGACAACTGAGATGACATATGCATTGACATTCCAGGCCTCCCTAGAGCGGGCAGCTTGGAGAATCCATAGATTGGCCCAGAGCTCCTCAAATCCCAAAGTGGGCTTGTGGTTGGATCCACAGATAAGCAGAGAAGGATCACTCATTCAAGGGTTGCCCGGGTTGCTTTACTGTCACATCAGTCTTGAGGAAAGGGAACAGACCCTATGGGTTTTCCACTACATCCCAGGAACTTTCTACCTATAACTCAAAGGCCATTTTTGCAGACTCCAGCTCAATCACGGAATCACAAGCGAGGAAGATAAAAAGAAAAGGTTTAAATAATGATAAACTTCACTGCTATCCAGAGAGGGGAATGAAAGATTCTAACACACTTTGCTTTTCCTGGAATTTTTACTACCAAACGTTATCTTATTTATTTATTTCTTATTTTTTAATAGATTATTTTAGAGAGAGGAAGAGAGGAAGGGAGAGAGAGAGAGAGAGAGAGAGAGAGAGAGAGAGAGAGAGAGGCATCGATTGGTTGTTCCCCGCATGCAGGGATGATGTTCCAACCAACTTAGCCACACCAGCCAGGGTCCAAACATTATCTTAAATCACATTTCTATGAAGAGTGTGTCAATATATTCAAAGGGTCAGCATCATATAATCTCTCACTTATAATTGCATAAATCTATATTGACTAAAACTAAATATAATTAGAAGATGATCATAAACACTTTAAAAAGCATAAATGACTTATAAGATCCAGGTGTCATATTAAGATTGATTTTCAAATCCTGACTTTGTAAACAGAAGAGAAACTGTGACCTTCCGAATGTACCCAAACTCAATAAAAGCCATATGTATGGAATTCAGTTTAAAAGCCACCAATTTGGTTTGGGTTTAAAAGTTTAAAAATTTAAATAATAAACAATAATATTGCTTATTGAGATATTGATTCTATTCATCACTAGGGTCCCAAAAAGGCTAAAAAAAAAAAAATCCTTGTATGAGACACTTTGCTTGGAAATACTGTTAACAAGTACTTCCATAGTGGCTTACAGCTCATTGGGGATTTTAACCCAAAACTCATGATTCTGTGTTCACATTGTTTAGTTAATAATTCAGGAAGTATGTACGGCATGGCATTTCCTTTATTTTCCATCCATCCTCCACCCCCTTCCCTTTGGCAACCATCAGCTTGTTCTCTATAATCATGGGTCTCTTTCTCTTTCGTTTATTCATTTTTTCAGATTCCCCATAGAAATGAAATCATACAGTTTTGTTTTTTTCTCTGTATGACTTATTTCACTTAGCACAATACCCTGTAGGTCCAACCAAGTGTGGCAAATGGTCAAATTTCAATCTTTTTATGTCTCAGTAATATTCCATTTATATCTATCGATATATATGTATGTATATATACACACACATATATATTTATACACATATATACATACATAAGTACATATGTATATATACACATATACACTGAGTGGCCAGATTATTATAACCACCTGACGTTTGTAGGCAAATTAGCTATAATTTCACGTTGAAGTTGCTAGAGGGCCAGACCATTATAAATAGGGAAGCAGATTGCTTACCACAACAGTAGAAGTGATTTTTTTCTGAAGATATGGGTAAACAGCATGATTTATCAGTCTTTGAAAGTGGGATACATATATATATATATATATATATATACACACACACACACACACATATATACATATACATACATACAGTATATACATATATATACATACATATATGTGTTCTTTAAAAATTCATCTATTGATGGATATCTAGTTTGCTTTCATATCCTGACTATTACTAATAATGCTGCAATGAACATAGGGGTGAATATATATTTTCAAATTGAATTTGCTTTTATTTTCTTCAGAAATATACCCAGAAGTGGAATTGCGGGATTATATGCCCAAATTTAAAGATGAAAAAAAAAAAAGTTTCTTTCCAGCCATATCCCAACTCTAAGGAGTCTTTAGCCTCAACTCTTAGAGGAGAGAAAAGGTATGTGTTTGTTGTGAAGAAAAAGGAAAGGAGGGGAGAGGAAAATCTTGAGTAGAATAATCAACTAGATGAAAAATGAGATTGCTGCTGAAGCCACCAAGGAATGGCTTGCTTTGACTCTATATCCAGAATGAATAGGGGCCAAGCTTTCTGCTCTCCCAGCTCTGGTTTCTACCAGACTTGCCTTCCACACCTGCATCCATGCTGCTACTGTCAGGGAAAGAGTGACAAGGGCTGTGGAGAGGCAACCTGGGAAAAGCATTGGGGGTTGACCTCACATTCCCGCAGTCTGAGCCCTGATCTCTCCCACAGATTGTGTTTAAATCCTGAGATGTGACAAATGCTACAATTAATTCCCAGGAGAAATCCTATTTAGCAAGCAAGATGAATGAATGAATGAATGAATGAGTGAATGAAGGAATGAGTGAGTGAAGAAATGAGTAAGTGAATGAGTGAGTGAATGAAGGAATGAATGAGTGAGTGAATGAATGAATGAATGAATGAATGAATGAAGGCAGGAAGCTTGAACACATGCCTGGCTGCCTCTACCAGGCATAGATTTACATGCAGAGCCCTTTCAAATGGCTAGAGTCTGCTTATCTTCGAAAAAACATCAAGACAGCGAACACAGACCCTAGGCAGTTTGACTCAGTGGATAGAGCATCTGCCCGTGGACTGAAGGGTCTCAGGTTCTATTCTGGTCAAGGACACTTACCGGGTTGCGGGCTCGATCCCCAGTAGGGGGCGTGCAGGAGGCAGCCAATCAATGTTTCTCTCTCATCATCGATGTTTTTCTCTCTCTCTCCCTCTCCCTTCCTCTCTGAAATCAATAAAAATATATTTTTAAAAATATGATACTGTATGTCAACTGTAATTAAAAAGTTTAAAAAGGCTTAATCCTATGCAACGTGAAACACAATACTCCATAGAGAGGCACTCTGCCCGCTTCCCATGCTGTTGCTCCGTTAGGAAGACACCAGCCCAGCTGTGCATTGCTTCTAGGCCCCCTCAATCCTCAGTGTGAAGGTGAGGGCTTCCTACAAGGATCTGAAAGTCACAGGGACTGTTAGCTGCCTCTACCCACTGGTCCTATTGGTGGTCACAATGGTCCTATTGGTGGTTCTTATGAGTAGCCAGGAGGTTTATTATATTTACTAGAGGCCTGAAGCACGAAATACGCGCAAGGGGCTCGCCCCTCGCAGCCCAGGCTTCGTCTGGAAGGTCGTCCGGACGGTCGGTCGTTCTGCTGTTTGCTCTAATGAGAATATTTGCTCTCTATTATACAGGATATGGGGCAGTTGATTCTGATAAATCTCATGCCCGTGAGGACTACGTGTAGGAATGGAATTTGCCCACCACCAACCACGAGTTGGGTGGTGTGTTTCATAATCACCACCAGCATTGCCATGGTTGCCTAGTAATTCGTGTTGCTGAAAATACATCAAACTACTTTTCAAATATTTTGTGTTTGGCAAAACCCAAGACCGGTTTTGCCAAACACTAGCTCTCTTAATTCTCGAGCTCATGTGTACTTTAAGGAACATGCAATCCATATGTTTCTGATGTGCTCGCATTTAACTCACCCAACTGTTGCCTTACAGGAATTATGTTGATGTCCAAAAGGCCTTTACACATAATTTTGCAAGTGCTTTCCCTTTTAAAATGCTATTTTCCAGCAAGAGTCCATGGAACAGAAGAAAACACTGGATGTTGTAAGTGTAAGCCACACTATCATACAATGAACCTCAAACTTGGCCATGTCTCCCTCCATTATCAATCAGAGTTATTATTATGATTGAAATCAGAAATGCTGCCCTGTACTGGAATAAAGAAATGCCTTTTAAAATGGCATATTTCCCTAGCCGGTTTGGTTCAGTGGATAGAGAGCATGGGCCTGTGGACTGAAGGGTCCCAGGTTCAATTCTGGTCAAGGGCATGTACCTTGGTTGCAGGCTTCTCCCCAGCCCAGTCCCTGGCCCCGGCGGGTGCAGGACGCAACCAATTGATGTGTTTCTCTCACATCGATGTTTCTCTATGTCTTTCCCTCTCTCTTCTACTCTCTCTAAAAATCAATGGAAAATACACTGAGGGGCCAGATTATTATGACCACCCCATCAGTACTTCGTTGGGCCACCTTTTGCCTTCAGTACTGTGGCGATTCTTCTTGGCATTGACTCCAGGAGATGTTGAAAGGTGATGCGAGGAATCTGACACCATGCCTGATGAATGGCACTGTCCAGGTCTGTGAGATTTGATGGCTGTGGAACCAGCTGCCTGATGGCTCTTTGAACTTCGTCCCACAAATGCTCAATTGGATTGAGATCTGGTGACGGTGGGGCCACCTAAGCAAGGTAAATGGTTTCATGTTCTTGAAACCACTCCTGCACAATACGAGCACCATGGCATGGAGCATTGTCTTGTTGGAAGAAGCCATCTCCATTGGGATACGCCATCAACATGTTAGGATGAACCTGATCAGCAACAATACTTAGGTATGTTGTGCTATTCAGACGTTGTTCTACACGAATTAAAGGGCCCAAATCATGCCAGGAAAACATGCCCCAAACCATAACACTGCCCCCACCAGCTTGAAGGGTTGTACTCATGCATGTGGGGTGCATGCTTTCATGCTGTTTCCACCAAATTCTCCCTCTGCCATCTGCATGATGCGACTGGAAATGTGATTCATCGGACCCCATGACTTTTTTCCAATGCTCGACCGTCCAATCCTTGTGTTCCTGTGCGAATTGGAGACGTTTTATCTTGGTAACTGCAGACAGCAAAGGTGTTCGAACAGGCCTTCGGCTTCCGTATCCCATACGATGCAGTGTACGGCTAATTTGCCTACAAACGGCAGGTGGTCATAATAATCTGGCCACTCAGTGTGTAGCCTCGGGTGAGGATTAACAAAATAAATAAGTATATCAATAAGCAAACACGCATATAAATAAAATGGCATATTCACAATTCTGGCATATTATTCTTTAAACATAACGTTGGTAGCAGAAGAGAAAAACATAGTGTACCTTTATGAAATCAACAAAGCTACAGTCCTTCCATTCGCTCTCAGCAAAACTAGATCTAAGAAAAAAAAAGAGAGAGAGAGAGAGAGAGAGAGAGAGAGAGAGAGAGAGAGGAGAAAATGTATGCACGCCCAATTCAGTACAATGTCTTACTCCTATGAAGCGCCCAATCTGTGCTTGCCTTTCATCGGCCTCAACGTCATTCTTATTCATACACGGGGCAGAGAGTTGAATTATTTGGTTTTTCAGGAAAATGCCTTTACCCTGGTACAAGTTTTTTTAAAAGTGAACATGTTAAAGCAGCCACAGCACTTTCAACCCGCAAGAAAGCGATTCATTTACGGCCTCGTGGGCTGGAGCACAGCCCTTAGGAGGGGAGGGGGATCTTCGCGAATACATGATATATTAGAGAGGGAATGAGTATTCACAGCCAGGAAGCCAGCCCATGTTTCAATAAGACAAATGGCCCTGGAGAGTTCTGGTGGCAACCCATGATAGTCCGTGATCCCCAGACAGAGTGGGAGAAATTACAGAGAATTGATGAAAATCAGGGGCGGGAGGACAAATGGTTGTAAAGAGGAGAATCTGCGATGATTATTTCCGAAGCCTTCAGTCTGATGGAGCTTGAATCTATTGCCTTTGAAGAATCTATGGAGCCGCAGACACACTATGTCGGCGTGGAAATAGCTGTATTTGCTTCTTGCCAATGGGAAGTGATGAACTCCTCAGTGTGGGCGTAGCGATCACCCCCCAAGACACATTTCTGAGGAGATGGCTGCTGTGGCTTACAGTCTCCCCGTCGGTCAAGTTCACACTCAGATACCTAAGGGCTCTGTTAGCTTCAGTCCTTCCTACACTATTGTCGACATCGCGATTGGGTTCCGTATGGTTTAAAGAAACACATTTGTTTCAGAGCCAGGGATGATGTATTCAATCTATATTAATAAAAGGGTAATACGCTAATTAGACCGGGAGACCTTATAGGAGACCTTCTGGACGTCCTTCCGGACAAAGCCATGGTGGCGGGGCCAAGGCAGAAGTGGTTAGGGGCGATCAGGCCAGGAGGGGAGGGCAGTTGGGGGTGATCAGGCCGGCAGGGAGCAGCAGTTGGGAGCGAGCAGGCTGGCGGGGAGGGGGGGCAGCTGGGGGCAAGAAGGCCAGCGGGGGAGGGGAAGTTGGGGGCAAGCAGGCTGGCAGGCAGTGTGGTTAGCGGTGATCAGGCAGGCAGGCAGGTGAGCGTTTAGGAGCCAGCGGTCGCAGATTGCAAGAGGGATGTCCGACTGCCAGTTTAAACCTGCAGTCGGACAGCTCCCGAGGGGCCCCAGATTGGAGAGGGTGCAGGCCGGGCTGAGGGACAACCCCCCGTGCACAAATTTTGTGCACCGGGCCACTAGTAATAGCATAATTGTTATTTTATTTATTGTTTCCCTTTTGTTATTATTGTTAATTCTCACCCGAGAATATTTTTCCATCGACTTTTAGAGAGAGTGGAAGAGAGAGGGAAAGACAGAGAGAAATACTGACCTGAGAGAAACATATCGATCGGTTGTCTCCTGCACGTGCCCCGACCAGGGCCCGGGCTGGGGAGGAGCCTGAAACTGGAATCGAACCCGGGACCCTTCTGTCTGCAGGCCAACCCTCTATCCACTGAGCCAAACTGGCCAGGGTCTAAATGCTATTTTAGAGCCACTTTGTATTTGTTATTGCCATGAATGGATAAAGGACACTGAGAGCTCAGGTAGGATTCATGGTCCCCTGGTGTGCACGCTGTGTATGTATATGAGGAGTCTTTAAAATCCACTGCAATAGTGCAGAAGGCTTGGGATCACGGGTAGCTTACAGGGGTCCCTTGTGTGTAATACAGGCATGTTCCCTGGAACAGTGATCCGCAAACTGCGGCTCGCGAGCCACATGCGGCTCTTTGGCCCCTTGAGTGTGGCTCTTCCACAAAATACCGACTTCTGCGCATGGGCCACGAAGTTTCAATCGCACTGTACGTGTGCGACCGCATGTGGTATTTTGTGGAAGAGCCACACTCAAAGGGCCAAAGAGCCGCATGCGGCTCGCGAGCTGCAGTGAGCCAACCACTGTTCTGGAATTGCCTAAAAACTGTATTAGGGAGCAAGGTGCTTCCTGCAATAGGTTACGGGGTCGCCTCATTCTGTCTCAACATTAATCCTCAGTGTCACTGTCGCCTTAGGCACGTTTCTATGCCTCCATTATTCTTCCTTAAGCATAGGAATGCCAAACACCATGGCCCTCTTAATATTTTTAAAATATAATTTTAGTGCTTTCAGAGAGGAAGGGAGAGGGAGAGAGAGGTAGAAACATCAATGATGAGAGACATTGACCGGCTGCCTCCTGCACGCCCCCTGCTGAGGTTGGAGCCCGCAACCCGGGCATGTGCCCTTGACCGGAATCAAACCCAGGACCCTTCAGTCCACAGGGCGACGCTCTATCCACTGAGCCAAAGCGGCTAGGGCACCTCCCTAAGATTTGAAGGATTGAAGGAAGTACTTCATTTAGCTCTAATTACATTAGAATCTGAAAAAAAAAAAAAAAACCCACCATATTTCATCTGGTGGTATGTGCTAGCCACACACTGTCATTCTGGAATTTATCTGTACTCACGGTACTTTAAAAAACATGGGAAAAGACAATTTATGTTTCCTTTCCAAATGGACTCACAGTTTAAAGCTACATCATCCATGATCGGCATCCCTAACTCAGTCCCTCATTCAGGGGGTATAAACGATCTTAGATAATTCATCGGAGAAGTTGGCTTTAATGTAAGAACATGCGCGCTCCATTTGAAAACGTTAGCACTTCTTCAATATCATTTACGTTCGCCTTTTGGAAAAGTAACTAGTAAGACACCCTGGGAATTTTTCGAGGAAAAGCTAAAATTTTTTCAAAAGCAGTGTCGACTGCCCTTGTCTCTATATGACAGAACCTATGTCCACTGTTTTGCAAATATTTCTTCAAGCCTTTACCACTGATGCCTCTTTTGATTTTTTTTTTTTAAACTGTGGTGAAATCTAACTTGGGATTGTTTTCTTTCACATCTATTGCTTTCTAGGTCCTCTTTAAAAAAATTCTGCCTGCCCTCAAGTCACAGGTAAAGATGTAAAAGTGCTATCCACCAGAAAGGTATCCTATATAATAAAAGGCTAATATGCAAATTGTCGCCTCGACTGGGAGTTCCACCTGGGAGTTGGACCAGGGGGCGGGGCCGGCCAGCCAACCACCCATGGCCCCTCCCCCTGGCTGGCCCCACCCCCAACCGGCCCCCGCCACCAATCTGGTGCGGGACCAGCCGGACCCACTCGTGCATGAATTCGTGCACCGGGCCTCTAGTAACAATCATAAACATATATGGACCTAACAAGAGAGACCCCAAACGCAGGAAGCAAAACTGACCAGATTGAAGGGCGAGATTGACAACTGAACATTCATTAGTTGGAAACTAAAACACCCCACTTCTAATAACGGATCGAACAATTTGTAGCAAGATAAACAGAAATGAAAACTTGAGCGACTATAAGTCAAGCAGATCCAGCAGACATCTACAGCGTAAAACGAAATGCTCACCCAAGCAATTGGCAAATCCACCCCCCTCGTTTTACCTTTTGGTGACCAATATGTTTTCAATCTGATTAGGGAAACCAAGACAACATTCGTTAATATGCTCATTAAAGCCTGCTTGATATACAAGGGAATTAATTAATAAGTGAATAAAGTTTAGGTATGTCTTATAGTTTTCATGCAATCAAATTCTACTTATTGAGACTTTTACCTTCAGTAAATTTTTTTTGAAAATATATCTTTATTGATTTCAGAGAGGCAGGGAGAAGGAGAGAGAGATAGAAACATCCATGATGAGAGAGAATCATGGATCGGCTGCCTCCTGCACGCCCCCCTACTGGGGATCGAGCCCGCACCCCGGGCATGTGCCCTTGACGGGTATCGAACCTGGGACCCTTCAGTCCGCAGGCTGATGCTCTATCCACTGAGCCACACCGGCTAGGGCACCTTCAGTAAATTCTACAGTTTTCCTTTCTGGCTAAGAACAATGAGAAAGCAGCAAGGGAGCGGGCCCCGTTTCATCTTCTGCGTCTCTGTGCATCACTCCTCTCACTCACCGCTCTGTTTAAAAGTTCTCGCCCAGCCAGGGGGACCTCGAAGAGCAAAATGATTTCATCTAAACTCTCCCCGCGGCTCCGCCTCGCATGTGTGCCCACATCCCATCTTGTGCGGAGCGGTGCCTGTTGGGCTGGAATAAGATCTGTGTGTTTTACCCACTTTTCCAACTTAACTCCATGGTGAGCACAGAAGCCTCCCTCCTTGGTATGTCTGATCAAAGCGCTCGCTTACGAGGGGAGGGAGTGACTCCCACTGGGGCAGAGCAGCCACAGAGATTGCTGCTAAATTACCAGCATTTTCACCGAATCACCTTCCAGATACCTGCTCGCCAGCATGCTGCCCGGAGAAGATAATAAGTGAGGAAGCGGAATGAGCCCCTGCATCGCCTTGGGGGCCGGGGGGCCAGGCCTGACGCAGGGAACTGAGAGTATCATTTGCCTGATGCCTTTCTGGACAGCGGTGCTTTGAACGGAGCTAATATCTCAAATCCAGGCTCGAGGAGTGTACGCCATGCGCTTCCCTGTGGGGGATGTGGACGAGTCACTTCAATGAGATGACTCGCATCGTGCTCATCATATTTCTGGCGCTTTCAAAGTAGAAGGAATACGCGTGACAAGCTTTTCAAGGACACGCTAGTGTGGGGGGAACGCTTATGTTGTGGGCTTACCTAGAACCAACCAGCGTGACCTGGAGGCCAATTCGTAAATGTGAAAGCTTAAGAAAACCGTTCATCCCATCTGGATGTTATGCGCCCATATTACAAAGCATCGGATAGCTAATGAAAAAGTAGGGCCTCATGGGTTGGGGCACGTGCCTGGGTTGTGGGCTCATCCCCAGTGTGGGGCGTGCAGGAGGCAGCCGATCCATGATTCTCTCTCATCACTGATGTGTCTATCTCTCTCTCCCTCTCCCTTCCTTCTCTGAAATCAATCTATACTAATAAAAGGGTGATATGCTAATTAGACTGGGTCAACCAGCCATCTTCCAGACGTCCGACTTCCTTCCAGACAAAGCCATGGTGGTGGGGGCCAAGGCAGAGGCAGTTAGGGGTGATCAGGCAGGCAGGGGAGGGCAGTTGGGGGCGAGAACAGGCCAACAGGGGGTTAGGGGCAATTAGGCCAGCAGCGGAGGGCAGTTGGGGGCAAGATCAGGCTGGCAGGGGAGGGCATTTGGGAGCAACCAGGCCAACAGGGGTGGGCAGTTGGGGGAGAGATCAGGCTGGCAGGGGAGGGCAGTTAGGAGCAATCAGGCAGGCAGGCAGTAAGGTTAGAGGCAGTCCCAGATTGAGAGAGGGATGTCTGACCGCCGGTTTAGGCCCGATCCCTGTGGGTCGGACATCCCCCAAGGGACCCGGATTGGATACAGGGTACAGGCTGGGCTGAAGGAACCCCCCAGCCCCATGCATGAATTTCATGCACCAGGCCACTAGTATATATATAAATAAATTAGGGCCTCATTGCAAAAATGATTCAAAATGAGACCAGTTTAGGGGACCAACATTATAGCTCACACATGAAAGTCTAGTTTTAGTACTCAGCAGTGTTCAAATACAAGGAGGTTACATGTCTTATTCCACATTAGCTAATTAATAACTATTCTTTTTTTTAAAAAAAAAATGTTTGGGGATTTTTCTTAGAAAGAGAGGAAGAGAGAGGGAGAGAGAGAGAGAAACATTGATGAGAGAGGAACATCAATCGGCTGCCTCCTGCATGCTCCCCACGTGTGGGGAATTGAGCCAGCAACCGAGGCATCTACCTGCCTTGACTGGGAATCAAACCGGCAACCTTTTGGTTCATGGGGTGATGCTCAACTAGCTGAGCCACACTGGCCACGCAGTAACCATTCTTGTTGAGTGAACAGATGCTATATTCTAAATGTGTACTCACTTAGATGTGTTATTAAGTATATAAATATGTCCTATTTAGCACAAGGGCAATCAAGCATAGAAATGTGGCCCTCTGTGAACATTCTAATATTCAAATTACTTTGAAGCAGTAAGAATCTTAAAAGCAAAAGTGGCAACAGGCAGACTTTGGCTTTAGATAAAAGCTGGTTTCTAATAAAGCCATGTTCCCTTTGTAGTATTTGATCAGAACCTCTCTGCTTCTCAGATCTCTCATCTTTAAAATGGGATAATAAGCCTTAGCCAGCTTGGCTCAGTGGATAGGTGTCAGCCTGCGGACTGAAAGGTTCTGGGTTCGATTCCGGTCAGGCCACATGCCAGGGTTGTGGGCTTGATCCCCAGTGTGGGGTGTGCAGGAGGCAGCCGATCCATGATTCTCTCTCATCATTGATGTTTCCATCTCTCTCTCCCTCTCCCTTCCTCTCTGAAATCAGTAAAAATATATACTTTTTTAAAAAGCGTGTAAGCTCTGGTTCTCCCACTTACTACCTGTTTGACCTTGAGCAAGTTTAATTAACTTTTCCATGGCTGAATTTTCTCTTCCCTTACAGAGAGTAATAATAGTACCTACCCTTCAGGGTTGTTTGAAGATTAAATGAGATGGTGATGTAAAGAGCTTAGGATAGAGCCCTGGCTAAATTTGTTAGTTGTTCTTCAAGTTATTTCTATACCACTTGCTGCAAAAAACTACGAATATTTCCTCTTAGACACGTCAGTACTCCCGAACTAACCAACAAACAGAATGGCGTCAATAATTTGAAAGGTAAAATTTGGTCCTCCAAGATTCTGTTTTGTTAGAACAAATCCTTCTACTCTACATTCAAGATGATGGCAGAACGGAGAACAAGAACTTAAAACTCTTTAAAAAATTGTAATGTGAGTAAATGCAACTCAAACTTACTGACAGATATTATAGGGCACGCTAACTTAGATGATTAAATAAGCATTTAACTATGATTTAGGTTTAATCAAACAATTATGTATATTAACTTATAATTGATGATTATTCAATGTATAATTAGTGAGCTTGAATAACCCAGGAAAAGATAAAAATCTATCATTAATCTATTGTTCACTCTCCATATGTAAAATCCTAATAATCATTGTCATATAATATAATTATGATGTTATAAATATAAATCAGATTACTGGAAAGATGGATTTTAAATCCTTATTCACTTTATCTAATTACTATAAATTTGATTATAGATATATAGCTAAACTATAATATTGTATTTGAGAGTAAAGCTTTTCTGACTCAGTCCTTGAGCACTGATCTCAAACTGTTTAATTTTACAATGCCTGGGCAGTTGATGGCAAAAAAAATAGAGAATAAGACAAAAATGTAATTAATAGATTATAGCAAAGTTTAAATTTACCTGCACAAAGGTAAGAACTTGGGGAAGATCAGATTTGCTGTCAGATTAAAATAGTCGTATAAAGTTAAAGTATTTTTTATTTTTTATTATTTTTTAATCCTCACCCAAGGATATTTTTCCATTGATTTTTAAAGAGAGTGGAAGAGAGAGGGAAAGATAGAGAGAAACACTGATGTGAGAGAAACACATTGATTGGTTGCCTCCTGCAGGAACCCCAACCAGGGCCCAGGCCGGGGAGGAGCCAAAGTACGTGCCCTTGACCAGAATCAAACCCTGGACCCTTTGGTCCACAGGCTGACACTGTATCTACTGAACCAAACTGGCTAGGGCTGAAGTTAAAGTATCTTTTACTTTTATGAGCTCTCCTGATAGATTATTCCTTTGGATCTGAGCACCCTCCTTCTTATGATTAAACTGATGATATTCCCGGTCACAAATAAGGCAGCGCGACCCAGAATGCAACCCACACCATAGCAAGTACAGAAGCAATTTCCCCATCTCCTCCTCGTCAAAGGGCTCCCAAAATAAATGTACTTTCCCCTTGTGTACTGAAACCTTCATTTCTTTTCGTGCCCAAGGAGAACTTTTAAGAAACTGTAATTAAAGAGAAAAACTTCATATTAATTTATTTTATTTCAAATATTGGTTTTCATTTCATGCAGAGGAAGAAATGGAAAATGTGTGCTGGGTGAGTAATCTAACTCATAGTGGAGACCTATATCGGAATAGGAATATTTTAGCGGGAAAGTTCCCACGCTCCACCTCATCAATCTGCCAACTACTCAGAGGGAAGTGGTTGAATCTGAGGAGGGGCCCTGACTCGCTCGATACACGGATCAACCCACTAGGCCAGTGGTCGGCAAACTCATTAGTCAACAGAGCCAAATATCAACACTACAACGACTGAAATTTCTTTTTTGAGAGCCAAATTTTTAAAATTTAAACTATATAGGTAGGTATATTGTAATTAACTTAATTAGGGTCCTCCTAAGGCTTAGGAATAGCCACACTCAAGGGGCCAAAGAGCCACATGTGGCTCGCGAGCCACAGTTTGCCGACCATTGCACTAGGAGAACCGGGAGAAAGTGCTATATCCCCAGTCCCTGTCATGGCCCCTCAACTGGGCCTATAATTGTGTGTTATCTGATCACAATGGAGTTCAACTAGAAATAAGACATCGGAAAGAAAATCTGTAACATCTGCAAACATTTGGAAATTAAACAATGGGCATCTCAGTAACCCATGGGTTCAAGAAGAAAACAGAAGGAAGAGTAGAAAACATTTTGAAGTGGATGAAATTGGAAATACAACATATGAAAAATTATGGGATGCCGCTGAGGCAGCCCTTAGACATTTTTAGTTTGAAATGTCTATTTTAGAAGAAAAGTCTCCAATGAATGCTTTAAGCCCCCACCTTAAGTAATCAGAAAAATAAGAGCAAACTCAACCCCAGGCAAGCCAAGTAAAAAGAATGGTAATGATGAGAAGTCAGTAAAATAGAAAAGAAAAATTAAAAAAAAAAAGAAAATCAATGAACTCAGCCATTGGTTTATTAAAACGGTCAACAAATGTAGCCAAGTCGACCGAGAAAAGAGACAGATGAGATGTATATTATCAAAACCAGGAATAAAATAGACATTACCATTAAGTCTGCAAAATTAACGTGATTATAAGAAATATGATGAACAACTCTATATGTCAAAAAATTAGACAATTTTGATGAAATAGATAT
Source organism: Myotis nattereri (assembly GCF_964212035.1). NCBI lineage: Eukaryota > Metazoa > Chordata > Mammalia > Chiroptera > Vespertilionidae > Myotis > Myotis nattereri. The sequence goes on along the minus strand of NC_138097.1, from coordinate 11,972,162 downwards.
ATTCCTAAAAAGAAAAAAAATCACCAAAATTGAATCATGAAGAAAGAGAACATTTGAAGAAATTAGTAACTAATAGAGAAATCGACCACATAATTTTAAAATTTTCCAAAAAGAAAATTCCAAGTGCAAAGTATTTCTTTGGTGAAAATTATAAAATACTTAAGGAAAGCCAATATTTCAAAAGCTCTTTCAGAAACAGAGGAAGAGAAAAACGTGTCGCAGCTCATGCTATGAGGTCATGATTACTCTGAAACAGGCCATTTAAAGACACCACAAGAAAAGAAAGCTGCAGACCAGCATCCTTCACGAACAGTGACATGGGTCCCTTTAACAAAATGTTATTAGTGAAATGACTCCGGCAACATATAAAAAGCATCAGATATCATGACAAGTGGGGTTTAACCCAGGAATGCAAGCTTAGATTAACATCAAAAACCAATTAATGCAATATACCATATTTTTAGAGTCAAGAAAAAAACAACAACCCCATACTATCACTCCAATAGATGCAGCAAAGGCACTTTATAAAACTCAACATACATTTGTGATTAAATCTCTCAGAAAAGTGACAATAAAATGGAAGTTCTAATTTCAGGAAACATACCTACTTACAAGGAGAAGAAGAAGGAGGAGGAGGAGGAGGAGGAGGAGGAGGAGGAGGAGGAGGAGGAGGAGGGAGAGCTAACATCAACTTTAATGGTTAAAGACTAATTTCTTTATCCCTAAGACTGAAGACATTACTAGAATGTCAACTCTCATCACTTCTATTTAACATTTTCCTGGAAATTCAAGTGGGTACAGTAAGGAAAAGGGGGGCGGGGGGAGGGGGAGGGAAGGCATTGGGTTTGGGAAGGAGAAGTAAAACTAATTTGATGTGCCCTAACCAGTTTGGCTCAGTGGATAGAGCGTCGGCCTGTGGACTGAAGGGTCCCAGGTTTGATTCCGGTCAAGGGCATGTACCTTGGTTGCGGGCACATACCCAGTAGGGAGTGTGCAGGAGGCAGCTGATCAATGTTTCTCATCAATGTTTCTAACTCTCTATCCCTCTCCCTTCCCCTCTGTAAAAAATCAATAAAAATATATTTAAAAAAAACTAATTTGATGTAAACTTGCCTCTGTAGAGCTTGACAATCAATCCAAAAATTTATATGGAAATGGAAAGTATTCTTAAAACACTCTTGTGATGAGGTTGGGTCCAGCCCCTTTGATTACTTCAAAGTCAACTGATTAGTGACTTTAATCACCTATGCAACATGGCTTTGGCCATATGATATAATATAATCAAGGTATGATGTTGTCTCACAGTCCCAGGGACGATGATAGGGTAATGTTACAGCTTACAGTCCCAGGGACTAGGAAAGAACCTCACAGAGCAATATTTAGATAAAGGTTGTAACTGTCAAATGAATTCTTTAAAGCCAATACATTTTTATAGCTTGTCAACAATATCCCTGAAATGCCTCATTCATTCAAATATATGAACATCTCCCTTTTCATGATCAAAGAAGGGATAATAAAGGGTGTCCCAAAATTCACTCAAGAAGTAATTTTGATAGAAAACACAGGTTTATAATTAAAAATTGTAAATTTATTTGATTAATAAAGTATAGAGTATAGGGTTATATATGGAATAGCACATCAGGTAAATGGCCTCCATGGCTTTGCTGGAGGCCATACGCAAACATACGCACTCTTTTGTTAAAATTTTCCATGACCGTTTTTGCATAAATGTGGCTGAATTTCAATGAGGCTCATTTTCATCTTGATGGCTTGGTTAATCGACAAAATTGTTGCATTTGGGGCTCAGAAAAATCCACTAGTGATTGTTGAGAAACAAATGCATCCACAGCGTGTCACTGTTTGGTGCGGATTTTGGGCTGGAGTCATCATCAGACCATTCTGCAAAAATGCGGCTGCTTGGGCAATAAGAAAAGAGTGTGTATGTGCCAGCAAAGCCGTGGAGGCCATTTACCTGATATCCTATTTCATACATAACCCTATACTGTATACTTTATGAATCAATAAAACATTTACAATTTTTAGTTATAAACCTGTGTTTTCTATCAAAATTACTTCTTGCGTGAATTGTGGGACACCCTTTATGTAAGATCTTTGGAAAGTAGCAGTGCATTCCACCCTCCTTTACCCAGAGCTGTGTAGATGTTTACTAACAAATTGCTCCTCAGCGCCATGGGTCCTGATTACAGTTTTGCTGATATGAAGACGAGGTCGCACCGAGAAGCAAGAGTTTTCTGTTTACTTGTTTCAACGGACTCATCTCCACGGTTGTCGCTGTGACACAAGGTCAAAATCACGGAGGAACCAAGGGGTGAGTCCTGTGCTTCTGTACCCTTGGGTGTCCCCGCCCGCCGTGCACTAGGGCTTAACCAACAGACCCACTGCACCTACATTCTGACCAAAACCCTGAGTAAGAGGCAGAGCAGCTGAAAGAGCTACAAAATGCTCTTCAGGATTTGCTTCATGAGAGACCCTCCGATGCTCTAGGTCATTGGTTCTCAACCTTCTGGCCCTTTCAATACAGTTCCTCATGCTGTGACCCAACCATAACATTATTTTCGTGGCTACTTCATCACTGTCATGTTGCTACTGTGATGAATCGTCATGCAAATATCTGATAGGCAGGATGGTCTTAGGCGACCCCTGTGAAAGGGTCGTTCGACCGCCAAAGGGGTCGCGGCCCACAGGTTGAGAACTGCTGGTCTAGGTACAGGCGACAGGAGGCCACACTTTGGATGTGTGTGGCTTCACCTGTCTTTCACTCATTGTCCTGTCTAGTTTATTGTTCCAACTGGGACACTTTTGAGAGTGAAAGGGGGTGCTGTTATAATTATTCTGAAGCAACCTGGATCACCCTGCCCACCCATAACCATGTACTTCACACATATGACACATATGAGGTCTGGGGTTGCTGCTCTTATGCTAGTAGGATCCTATATAATAAAAGCCTAATATGCAAATTGTCCCCTCGATCGGGAGTTTGACCAGGAGTTCGGCCAGAGGGCGGGGCTGGCCGGCCAATCACCCACAGCCCCTTCCCCCCGGCTGGCCTGGCCCTGCCCTGGCCGGCAGTGGCAGCAGACAGCTGGGGGAAGGGAGGCCCCAGCTAGTAGCCAGCACCCACTATGGACCCTACCCTGTGTGCACTCATTTCGTGCACTGGGCCTCTAGTGGTAATATAACAACAACAATAACAGTAATCATAAGAAGAGCTACTTAGGAGAAAATTGCCAAGATGTCTTGTTTGGATGGATGGGGTTAATTTCAAAATTGGGTCATCGTTTTCAAAGACATTTTTTCCCAGCAACTGGACCCAGACACATGTGCACAGTGCATGACTGCACACACATGTAGATGTCTGTGCAACAATGCTCAATGGCTAGAGCCATGTAGTTTTCATACGTTCCATGGGGGACCGATTTTCTGACCATCCCATGCCCTCTCCTGCCCGCTTTCCTGCCCACGGGGTCTTTTTTTAAAAAAAAAAAAAATATATATATATATATATATATATATATATTTTATTGATTTTTTACAGAGGGGAAGGGAGAGGGATAGAGAGTTAGAAACATCCATGAGAGAGAAACATCGATCAGCTGCCTCTTGCACACCCCCTACTGGGGATGTGCCCGCAACCAAGGTACATGCCCTTGACTGGAATGGAACCCGGGACCCTTCAGTCCGCAGGCTGGCGCTCTATCCACTGAGCCACACCGGTTAGGGCCCACAGGGTCGTTTTTAAGGAGACTTTGTGCAGCTCATGTTTAAGCTGTGTGTTTCTGGAGATTCGTGAGGGGACACTGCTGCTTTGCGGGGCTCCTCACTCCCCACACTCAGTTCCCTGGATTCGCTCCACACCTCTATCCGATCGATTGTGCGACTTCAGGCTTCCTCATTTGAGAAGCAAGAATCCCCGGTCTCCTGTGGCCACCGTGAGTTTTAGCTCATGCGAGCGATTATTAGAAAAGGAAAAAAGCAAGCAACAACGTTGTAAGACCGTTCCCCGCCCAGGGCTAACCTTGAACTTCAGCTGCGGCATCACTCACAGGTGCCCTGGGACGGTTTTGGAGCCCGTCCCTGACTTTAAAATTATCGAACCTAAATTCGGTGGAGACATTTCCCTAATGCGCTCCTTTAAGAAGGAAAGATGAGCCGGAGTGCTCCTATATGCAAAGATACAATATGCATCACCCCGTGCACTATCATATCTGACCTCTTGGTTCTTTTCTTAGAGACGATCCCCCTAAAATGGACATAAGTAATAAGAAACACATAAGTAAAAACATCTAGACACAAATATATTTTAGGAGCCTATACTCTTAGGAAGAAAGAAAAGAAGAAAAAGAAAGAAGGTACGGAGAGAGGAAGGGAGGGAGGGAAGGAGGGAGGGAGACAGGGTGAGCACATTTAATAATCATATGATAACAACAATAAAAAAGCAAAACCATTTTTAAAAGTGAAACTGAAACAAGCAGAATAAACCTTTCTCTGTCTTTTTTAAAAATATATTTTTACTGCCTTAGCCGGTTTGGCTCAGTGGATAGAGCGTTGGCCTGAGGACTAAAGGGTCCCAGGTTCAATTCCAGTCAAGGGCACATGGCCGGGTTGGGGGCTCAATGCCCAGTAGGCAGCCGATCCATGATTCTCTCTCATCATTGATGTTTCTATCTCTCTCTCCCTCTGAAATCAACAAATATATATTTTTAAAATATATTTTTAATGATTTCAGAGGCCATGAAGGGAGAGAGAGAGAGAGAGATAGAAACATGACGAGAGAATCATGGATCAGTTGCCTCCTGCATGCCCCCCACTAAAAATCAAGCCCACACCCCAGGCCTGAGCCCTGACGGGGAATCGAACCATTGACCTCCTGCTTCATAGGTCCACACTCAACCACTGAGCCACACCGGCCGGGCCCTGTCTCAGTCTTCTCATGGCTCCCTGTCGGGCTAGCTTAGCCCACGCTGTGGTCCTGAGGCCACTGGGAGCCACAGAGAGGTCACGTGGTCTATGAGACCTTCAGCTCCTTCATTTCTAGACAGAGGTCCGAGCTGGGGGCATTCATAACCCCGCATGTGATCCTCCTTAAACGCTGAGACGCTCTCCTGCAAGCCGCCCGCCCCCCCCCCCCCGCACCCCCCAGCAATCCCCTCTCAGGCGCCCATGTAAGAAGACAATGTGTGGACAGCATCCCCCCCACAATTGTATCTGCTTAAAACAGCCCGCCCTGCGCCTGCTGGCTGACCACCGTTCCCCCTGCGTCCCTGCGATGATCAATAATTCAGGCCGGGTGCCCCAGAGGCCCCGGAATGAGGCTCCTCTCTTGTCGCAGCAAAGATCCCCTCCGTTTAGAGACATCTGAAAAGGTCCTTGAAATATGTCTCTGTGTCATCTTGAAGCTAAAGGAGGATCCGTGTGAACGCGTGTCTTGCACGATCAGCCCTCAGTGAGATAGGAACAGGGGCCGTTTAATTTGCTGTTTGGGGTGCATTATACACGTTGGGCGGCTTCGCATGAAAACCATACATGTCTACAGCGTATGGTTGCACAGAAACATGGATAGAGCTGCCCGGCTGTATTTTCCTGTCATCTCAACTAAAAGGGCGTCTAGAACAAAATACAGGCCACTTTGGCTATCAGGCAAATGACGGCCCTTTTATCAATTTGGGGGGCTCGGGCGGGGGGCTCCCCACTCCCGGACACCTTAAAACCTGCCCTGAAGCCTAGACATACTGTTCCTATTCTCTTTCAGAAACAACTCCCCGGGGATCAAGTGGGAGAAAGAAACAGAGCTGCTCCTATGCAAACCCCCGGCAGCATCACAAATCCCCCCCCGCCCCCCACCCCCATGTGGGGACACCGAGCCAGGCTAGCAAACGAGCTGGCGTCCACGCGAGGAGGGCCTGGGTCGCCCCGCGCGCCCCGGGAAATGTAATTGCAAGTAAAATGTTTAATGAAAACGGACATTTCTGAGCCTGCTTCTGGCAGCAGCCATCTTGCTGAGAAATTATATTTGTTCCACCGGCAACCTGGGAGGGAGCGGTTCGAGAGCCCCGGGGCCCACGGGGTGGACATGGGGAAGAGCCGAGATGCCCATCCCTTCTTCGTCGCTGGGCATGGCCCCGACCCATGGGACACGCCAGCCACGACAAGAAAGGGCAGCCGAGTGGCACTGGCGCTGTGTCCATATTAATTACAGCCAAGCACCCTCCCCCCTCCCTCCAAATCTTTGCCCCTCTCACTCCTGTCACTGAATTTTCTTAACAATCGGGAGCTCAGAAGCCACGGGCTTTTTTTTGTCCGGGCTGACATGCACGGGGACGCGTCGTCGCTAAAGTTATTTCTCGGCTGAGGCCCCCGAGATCTTTTCTCTCCCCCTCATAAAAGCCCTGATCCCAGTTAATCCCCAGCCTGGAGCGGGGCCTCGCCCACGGTCGGTTGGTCTGGCTGTGCTGGCTGCACGGGCGACCGGCTGCCCTGGGGCAGGTTGGGTCAGCCAATCCGTGTCGCCGGGCTCAGAAAATCTCCTGCGTGGAGGAGAATGTTTCTGGCATTTTCTAAAGGGCAAGGGCAATGGAGTTCTATGCGGTGGCTTCTCTGGCAGAATCCTGCAAAATCGCAGCTGCCAACGCAAAGGGGTTGGAGGATCCCGCCATGGAAGGCAGAAGTTCCAACTTTTATCCATTTTTCCATCCCCCCCAGCCCCCTCCACCATGTTGCTTAGGCTCACCTGCGCTTTCTGGGTGTCTACCTGCTCTGAAATCGAGTCACCGGCCCTAACAGTGAAGGCACACAAAGCTGGAAAGAAATCCAGACATAAAAGCCCGGATGTGGAAAACCCGTGAAGGATACGCACAGCAAAGCATTGGGGGGTGAGGGAAGTGGGGGGGCTGGGGTGCGGGGGGCCCCAGAAGATCCGATCGCTGTTCTGTCACCCATGATTTGGCGATTCAGAGGCCTGCCATTGTCTAGGCTCAGCGACCGTGACACTGACCACCTTTCCCTACCTGACCGTGTTCAGTGAGCGCCTGCCTCTAATCCAGTGGTTCTCAACCTCGGCTGCACGTTAGAATCGCCTGGGAATCTTTTAAAAATCCTGATTTCTGGGCCTCATCCTCCGGAAATTCTGTTTCTTTGTTATTCATGTTGTGGCCCCCACCCCATAACAAAGAAACAGAATTTCCGGAGGATGAGGCCCAGGAATCAGGATTTTAAAAAGATCCCCAGGCGATTCTAATGTGCAGCCAAGGTTGAGAACCACGGCTCTAATACAGCGGTTCTCAACCTGTGGGTCGCGACCCCTTCAGGGGTCGAACGACCCTTTCACAGGGGTCGCCTAAGACCATCGGAAAACACATAGATAATTACATATTGTTTTGGGGATGAATCACTATGCTCTAATTATGTTCAATGTGTAACAATGAAAATACATCCTGCATATCAGATATTGACATGACGATTCATAACAGTAGCAACATGACAGGTATGCAGTAGCAACGAAAATAATTTTATGGTTGGGGGTCACCACTACATGAGGAGCTGTATGAAAGGGTCGCGGCATTAGGAAGGTTGAGAACCACTGCTCTAATATGTTCTTTACGGCCCAGGGAATGCTGTTTGAATGCACTTTCTCGTTGGCATGATGATAAATCTTCATGGCGTCCCTAATGTGTCATCTCCTTTGGCACTGGGCAGAGGGATCGCCATTTCCCTAACACACAAGTTTCACTGGAGGGGAGACCAGAGGAGATTTCTCCATCGGAGTGGGGGGTCCCAGACATCTGTGAGCTCTTTCCCCGTTCCTGTCCCCACGTCCCCGTCCCCATAAAGACACGGAATTGGGGTACACTTTCTGCCTTACACGACCCATGATCCCTCACATCAGAGGTTGTGTTTAATTTGTGCGTGATCGAAGCCACTGTGCTATTATTCTTCCACTGAGGACCAGACGTACATTTTCATCTTCAGTCACAGACACGGCAAGGTGGAGTTCTTGTTGAAACAGCCGCCGGATTATTCATTTCATGTATCTGAAATCAAAGAGGCTATTTATTCCGAACTCTGATTCTGGTTGTTCGGGTTTTGCCACTGATCATTAAACACGAACAGGGGGAATGATTCCGGGGCGCTGAGATGAGAGCGAGCCTCCTTCTAATTTGGGGGTGCAGGCAGCAAGCCACCAAGATAGATGTGACGGTTAGTTCAACATCCAACAAGGCGTTCCTCACGTACGGCAAGTCCCCGGATCTCACGCGTTAAATACCTCCCCGAAAATGTTTCTGGGATTGAAATCTCCAGCCCCAAATGATTTTTTGTAAATGAATGGTGTTTGCTTCAGTCAAGTGTTACATCTCCATGAAGTGTTCATTTCACATTTGTGAACACGAGAGCTACACGAACAGATTACAAGCCCATACAAGAGAAGCCAACAACAGGGAGAAAGGAGGGGGGGGGGGGAACCCAAAACACAAAAAAACTTCTGGAAAAATACTTTTCAACTTCAGTGCACCAGACACAAGCTCGGTCCACGGAGCTGGAAGAAATGAAAGATTTTTTTTTTTCTCTCTCTCTCCCTCCCTCTTTTTTTTTTTTTTTAAACAGACATATGTAGGACATTTGTTTCCGTTTTATTTCTGCTGTCATCATAGGATGGTTTTAGCCAGTTTCTAAACACGCTTCAGCTGGAAACGCTACATCTTTAAATCAGGCGGCCCCGGCGCCCGTGTGAATTCCCTCGCTGCGCTCCCTCACCTTACCCAGGTGCATGTTAAATCAGTATTAATGACAATATCATCCTTGTGCAGTCATCTCCCGCCTGCAATTTGGTTTTAATTACCCGCCACGTTGTCTTTCCCCCTCACTGACAGCCATTAAATAGGGAATGACACCATAGCCCCAATCCCCAGGAATATTCAGGGCGCCAGATTGCGCGCCCTCATAAAGCAGGCTGCACTGCCTCCTAGTGGCGGACGTCAGAAAGGGCCGGAGTTGAAATTGCAGATTTTTCTATGCTTTTTTTTTTTTTTTTTTTTAGGTTGATTTGCAGACCCTGGGCAGTTTGGAGCTTGTGTTGACTATTTTGAAAGGGGATTTATTTTTTTTTTTTACAAAAAGGAAAAATGTCACATAGGACCAAGAGATGAAGGAAAAGCTGTGATTTGGCAAAGGGTGTTTGTATGGAAATAAAACAATAAGTCGACAGGCTATGTAAGCCTCGCCCGACTGACCGCCTGAAATGGTGGCTCAGAAACAACGAAGTTGTGCCATGCAAGGTCGCCGAACAAAGTTCTGGAAGGAAATTGCTCAGCAGCGGTGAGCTGCGGGTCCTCAATGAATCAATGACAACCTCAGATTTTTTTTTTTTTTTTGAACCTCTGAGATCAAATTTTAACTGGATCAGGGGCATTGTTTTCTCTTCTGCAAAAGAAAGCGTTTTGTCTTTCTTTTTCTTTGCGTCTTTCCCTCTGTTCTCTCTGTTATTTTTTATTTTCTCTTCTTTTTAATTTTATTTTACAAACTCCTTTTGTTTTGCTGTGAGTTCAACACTTTCTTCTAAGCTACGAGTGCATACGTGCACAGAAACACTATCTTTCTGTACAATGATGGAATTCTTCAGTGTGTGCGTGTGTGCGTGCGTGTGTGTTTTAAACAAAGTGCTCCCTTCTGCGGGCGTTTAACATTGGTGTTGTTTGTCCAAATGTTCACATTCGACACTATACAGACGCCCTGAATTGGAGATGTCCACACAATGGCGATCACATCTTGCATTAAGCATTTTTTTTTTCTTGGTGAAAATGAACGTGGAGCCTGCGCATTTCAGAGCAACCACAGCGGACCTCTTGCCCTATAAATTAAAAACATCTCTCACCGGCAATGCAGCACCATGCACTCGGAGTCACAGCACCAGCGAGGGGTCAGCCGGGATTTTACTTTCAGATTTTCCCGGTTGAGCCCAACGTCTTGTCCCAGGTTGGACGGGGGAGGGTCCAGGAGTTGGTCTTTGTGGTTGTTTGCTACCGTCCTTCAACAGGCGTACGGACTCGTTCTACTACTCACTCTGCATATGCCGGATGAGAGCCACAGCTAACGGCTTTCCTTAGAATGTGAAGCATTCGCAGCATATGCAGGAACTGGTGCATACGTTTACCGTGTGTGTCTGCGCGTGTACGCCCGTGTGTCTACAAACCTGAGCATCACCTAGAGATGCGGATCATTCACGTATCTCTCACTCCTCCTCCTCCTCCATTCTGCAAACCAGCACCGACTGCGATATGATGTGTAAAAATTCCTTTGTGGTCACTGCTCCTTTTTTTGAAGAGGAACTCTTTATTTACGTTTTTAAGTTAATATGAAACTCAACATTTCTTTGGGAAAAAAAAAAAGGAAGGACTGAAGAGTAAATTGAAGTAATATTCAAATAACATTGGTCAGGCCCTAGCCAGTTTGGCTCAGCGGTCAGAGCGTCGGCCTGTCCACCAAAGGGTCCCGGGTTCGATTCTGGTCAAGGGCACGTACCTTGGTTGCAGGCTCCTCCCCGGCCTGGGGCCCTGGTCAGGGTGAGTGCAGGAGGCAACCCATCGATGTGTTTCTCTCACATTGATGTTTCTCTCTGTCTTTCCCACGTACCCTAAAAATCAATGGAAAAATATCCTCGAGGGAGGATTTAAAGAAAAAAAAAATTTTTTTAAATTACATTGGTTAGAACTCGATATCAAATTTTCAAAAAGACCTTGATCTGAGAACTTCTTTTGCTGAAGGGGACACTTTAAGTGGCCTCCGAAAGTACCGGTATTTGGTGTTCCCGATCGCATCACCAATGGTCTAAAAACACGACTGCCTTTAACATCTAGAAAGCTCGCCTCCATTTCTTTCCAAAGGCAAAGTGCGCCTGCTTGATTCCTGCTTGTCTTTCGAGAGAAGGTTTGATCTTTCGCATGTGTCCTGAATGGATGTGACTTATTGCTTTCAGGACTATTTTGCATCATTAAATAACGGCGAGAGAAACGGGTATTCCTTCCAGACCGAGACGCCAAGCTTATGAGCGCCAAGAAGAGGAAGGCTTGATGTCCGATACGGCTCACGTATATTGGTTTACAGCTTCAGCACGGAGCCCCCATGGGCCGCCTCTTCCGTCCCGAATATGAAACGGGAAGCTGGGTCCATCTGATAAGTGAGTTTCATTTCCCTGGAAATGTATTGCTTCTATATCCCCGCGCCAAGGCCCCGCACGAGGAAAAACAATGAGGAGTCTGTACGCCGGGCATTCATGAGGGCTGCCGCTTTCTCACCCGGGGCCTGCACTGCAAAGGGAGGGATGCGAGTTATTCAAATGACAAGGCCTGTTTCTCCCTGTTGAGGATCGATCGTCATTCCCTCCGCCCGGTGGGTGTGATATGAAGTCGGTGTGTCCATCGGGCATTTCAGATCAACAGGAGGAAGCACGGGGAAGACAAGAGGGGGTCTGTGTGCCCTTTTCCTGGCTCTTGGGCAGAGCAGCGGGCCCAGTGCCCCGTGGAGCGGGCAGATGCCAAGCGCTCCGAGCTCTCGCGGGCCGACCCCACCTCCCCCCCCCCCCGGGCCTCCCCTCGCACCCCTCCTGTCTCCCCCTGCAACAGGCTTTGCACATTCTCGTCTCCACTCAACGCCTGTTGCTGGAAACCTTACAGATGGGCTAACAGAAGCTGAAGAACTTTGCAGAGAGCAAACAGTGCCCCTCCATTCATTAAACCCACGACGCACAGTGGTCCCTGAAGAAACAGGCCCAGAGATGGGCGTATGAAGGATGTCTGCTGAGGGCCCTCTGTCTGCCAGATGCACACAGGACCTACCCTGTCCCCAGGATGGCACTGGGCCCCGGGGGGGGGGGGGCAGGGGGAGGATCGTCTAAAGCTGGACCAACGGGAAGAACAGAATTGGGCTGCAGGGCCTCATCCATCTGCCTGACTTTAAAGCTGCTACATTGTGGTTTTTTGTGGGTTTTTTTTTTTCACTAAACAGTGATTCTGATTTCAAGAAACTTACACTCCCAATTTGGATTTGTTCAAGAGCTTAAACAGGGCGAACCCAGATGTAACTGGCAGGTGATTATATACATGCAGGAACCAAAGCCGCCTTGATCAGGGGGAGGTCATTGTGGGCTCAGACACGGGGAGAGGATGGGGGGGACACTGTGCTGGGCAGAGCCTTCCGGGGGGCAGAAGGTCAATGTGAGAAAACACACACACACACACACACAACACACACACACACACACACACACACACAGATGGAACATGGGGGGGGGGTAGGTGCGTGTTATCAGGCAGGACAAAATAGAAACCACTGCCCTAGCTCAGTGGTCGGCAAACTGCGGCTCACGAGCCACATGCGGCTCTTTGGGCCCCTTGAGTGTGGCTCTTCCTAAGCCTTAGGAGGACCCTAATTAAGTTAATCACAATATACCTACCTAGTTAGTTTAAGTTTAAAAAATTTGCCTCTCAAAAGGAATTTCAATCGTTGTACTGTTGATATTTGGCTCTGTTGACTAATGAGTTTGCCGAGCACTGGCCTAGCTGGTTTGGCTCATTGGATAGAGCAGCGGTCACCAACCTTTCAGACCTCACGGACCACCCATTGGTGACCGCTGGGAGAGAGCATCAGCCTGTGGACTGAAGGGTCCTGGGTTCAATTCTGGTCAATGGCACGTGCCTGGGTTGTGAATACGATCCCTAGTACGGGACGTGCAGGAGACAGCTGATCCATGATTCTCATCACTGATGTTTCTATTTCTCTCCCTTTCTCTCCCTCCCTCTCTGATATCAATAAAATATATATATATATATATTAAAAAAATAGAAACCATTTTCATTGCTTGCGGTTCAAAGGGTTTGGAAAGCTCAAGCTAAAATCAGGCAGCTTTCTGGAATGCAGGACTTTTCAGAGCATTGGACAGGTTAAAGTGCAATATGAAAAACTTAAGAGAAACAGACTATGCTGTTTCTTTTTTTAAATCAATATTTTTATTGATTTCAGAGAAGAAGAGAGAGGGAAGCAGAGACAGAAACATCAACGATGAGAGAGTCTCATGGATCGGCTGCCTCCTGCACACCCCACACTGGGGATCGAACCCACAACCCGGGAATGTGCCCTGACCAGGAATCGAACCCAGGACCCTTCCGTCCGCAGGCCGACGCTCTATCTGCTGAGCCAAACTGGCCAGGGCAGAATATGCTATTTCTTGAACTAATTTGGCCTCCTGTGTTTTTTTTCTTGCAGCCTCTCCCTCGGTCAGGAAAAGGTTGTAGTCATATTTGGCAAAAAAAAAAAAAAAATGTTCATACAGGGAAGAGGGTAAACTGAGCTAATGCGCATGAGTCCTTAGCGACATAAGACAGACGTGAAGCTGTAGGCTGGGAGGAGCCACCCACGCCTCTCACGGGGACCTGATTTCCACTCTTCCATGAATGGCAGTTCCAGTTTCCAAGCCTGAGACGGGGAGAGCAGCATATTCTCCAAAACCCTGGGGCCACGCTTGTCCAAACAAGTACTCCATGCTCCCTTCTCGGGCCGCGTGGAACGCAGGCGTGCGCTCTATGGCGCTGCCTTCCTGGAAGGAGTCCGGCCCCGTGGTTGGAGAGAACCCACACTTTACGGGTTTATGGGGCCCGGGCTGGGGATTTTAATCCTGCGGCGTATTTACGGACGGCACAGAAACCCTCTCCCAGGGCTCTGAGCGCAGATGGCATCTCCCTAGAGCCGTGGTTCTCAACCTTGGCTGCACATTAGAATCACCTGGGAATCTTTTTAAAATCCTGATTTCTGGGCCTCACCCTCCGGATATTCTGTTCCTTTGTTATGGGGTGGGGCCACAACATTAGTAAATGTTTTTATTGATTTCAGAGAAGAAGGGAGAGGGTGAAAGAGACAGAAACATCAATGATGAGAGAGAGTCATGGATCGGCTGCCTCCTGCACGCCCCACACTGGGGACAGAGCCCGCAACCCGGGCATGTGCCTTTGACTGGAATCAAACCCAGGACTCTTCAGTCCGCAGGCTGATGCTCTATCCACTGAGCCAAACCAGCCAGGGTGACAGTTTTCTAAACACTGCCAATTTTCACACAGATCTCTAAAAGCATCCATGAGTTTTTTTTTTTTATCAATATATGTTATATATCGAACCACAATAGAACTTCTTGATGTAAGTGAATGATGAAAGCTAACGTTTACAGAGCGGTCGCAAGTGCCTGACAATGCCTTAAGCACTTCAAACATATGTATACCTTTAACTCTCATAACAGCCTCCAAACCAATACTATCGTTGTCCCTGTTTTATTAATTAGAAAACTACCCCAGAGGGAAGTTACATAGATTGTCAAGATCATGCAACCTGATTCCATAGTTAGTCAGCTGGAGTTAGCTAGGCTCAGAGGAGTGGATGGGTTCGTGAGCATTAAACTCAGTCAGTCTGACCAGACCCCTTGATCTTAACTTCTCTGTTGTTCAGGCCCTTTCTGATAGAGGATGTGGCATACAAAGACCTCCTGGGTCCTCACACTTCAGTAATCCTATATAATAAAAGGGTAATATACAAATTGACCCTAACAGTGGAATGACTGGGAATGACCGGTTGTTATGACATGCACCGACCACCAGGGGGCAGTCGCTCAATGCAGGAGCTGCCCCCTGGTGGTCAGTGTGCTCCCACAGGGGGAGCTCCGCTCAGCTACAAGCCAGGCTGATGGCTGCGAGCGTCAGAGGGATGTCTGACTGCCTGCTTAGGCCTGATCCCGCGGGGAGCGGGCCTACGCTGGCAGGTGGACATCCCCCGAGGGCTCCCAGACTGCAAGAGGGAGCAGGCTGGGCTGAGGGAACCCCCCTGAGTGCAAGAATTTTCATGCACAGGGTCTCTACTATAACAATACTAATAGCTAACAGATTGAACTATGCACCAGGTACCATATGAAACCATTTATGGTGTGTATCTCCTTTAATTCATGAAACTATTCTATAAGATAGGCACACTTATTAACCCATTACACAGATAAGAAAATTGAGGCACAGACAGGATGGGTCTTACGGTTAAGCTCACAAAGGACCCATCATAGTAGCTTATTACTTACAACTGATAAGTGGTTAAGTCCGATTCCAGAGACAGTTGTCATACCCGTTTATTCTAATGAGCCATACCCTCTGGATATTGGTAAGGTGAAATATATTGCAGATGAAAATCACAGTTCAGATCTCCTATATCCCTGCTTGTTATTCTCTCTCCTCCATTAAAGAAGATATGGAAAAATATTGATTACGCTCAGATCCCAGTGCGTTTGTGAGCTGTATCCATATCACACAGGCTGTGGTATCTATTATGCACCCACAAGACACATGCTGGCTCTTCAAAATCGCTGTTTTCATTCTCTTCTCTCTCTCAAAAAAAGTCTTAAACAAACAAAAATCATCCAAAGTGTTTTTTTTCTCCAAGAGTCAAATCCTAACAAAGCTCAATTGCCCTATTTGTAGCATTTTTTCTCTGTATTGATGAAGTCAATGGAAAGAAAGTGGGTGTGCAAGAATGGCAGGTTATCTATAATAATAAAAGTGTACTATGCAAATCGACCGAATGGCTGAACAGCGGAACGACCATCCGGACGACCATGCTATGACATGCACTGGTGCAAGGCCAGCCAAGGTGGTTGCGATGCAATTGCCCTCTGCAGGGCGATGGATCGGGATGGCGGGGGGGTGGGGGTGGGGGTGGGGGGGGAGGCGGGGGGCTCCGCAATCAATTGTCCCAAAGAGGGAGGCCCAGGCCACCAACTGTGGGCTGCAGCAGGTGGGCGGGGCCTGCCTCTGCGGGGCTATCAATCACAGGACTCCCAGACTGGAGAGGGTTTAGGCCAGGCTGAGCGAATGCCCCCCCCCCCCCCGCGCCCTGCCCCACTGAGTGCACGAATTTTGTGCACTGGGTCTCTAGTATATAATAATATGCTAGTTCTAGGTGAATACTCTAAATAATTGAGATTTGGAAACACAACAATCAAAATGAAAGAATCTTGCCCTAGCCCAGTGATGGAGAACCTTTTGAGCTCGGCATGTCAGCATTTTGAAAAACCCTAGCTTAACTCTGGTGCCGTGTCACATATAGAAATTTTTTGATCTTTGCAACCATAGTAAAACAAAGACTTATATTTTTTATATTTATTTTATATATTTAAATGCCATTTAACAAAAATCAACCAAAAAAATGAGTTCACGTGTCACCTCTGACACACATGTCATAGGTTCGCCATCACTGCCCTAGCCAGTTTGGCCTGTGGACTGAAGGGTCCAGGGTTTGATTCCGGTCAAGGGCATGTACCTCAGTTGCAGGCTCAACCAATCGATGTGTCTCTCTCACATTGATGTCTTTCTCTCCCTGCCTCTCCCCTTCCACTCTCTCTAAAAAAATATCAATGGGAAAATATCTTCAGCTGAGGATGAACAAAAAACAAAATATCAAAAAACAAAGGAAAGAGCCTTACACCCAAATGATTTGGTATTTTGTCATCTTTCTTTGACGAAATCAATTGAACATTTTTTTTGAACTCTTTGTGGGGGGAAAAGGTATGGCTTATGAGTAAATATCATGTATAATCTCATTTTTTATTTAAATACTTAAACATGTTATAATGAGTTTTCTGATGTTCTTTCCATCCTTGACAACATTTTCTCTGAATCATTGTACGTACTGGGACGTGGTTCCCGGATCCTGATTTTTCTTGCTTATGATAAGGATACAGCCCTAAGTCATTATTTCCCAATAAAACACTATCATGAAGTGAAATGTTAATCAATATTATGCTCCTCAAACTTTGTCCTTTCAAGTTTTTTTGAAAAGGTGTTGAATACCAGGAGAGGCCTTTCTGTACTGCAGATTTCAGAGTTATTGATCCTTGTGATTCTGTGACGGGGGCTGTAGGACCTGCTTTTTGAAACTTATCCCTGGAACATTTTTTTATTTTAAGTCTATCTCTCTCCTTGTGGACTCTGGTATAGGTATTAATAAGAGAATTCTGGGATCTCTGGTTGATACAAATGTGATGGTATTTATCCTGTAGAAAATGGGGAGTCATCAATGAATTTGGGGCAGAAAATTACCATGATTATGCTGTTGCGTTAGAAAAAGTGTTCTTCTTAAAAAATATATTTTTATTGATTTCATAGAGGAAGGGACAGGGAGAAATGACAGAAACATCAATGATGAGAATCACTGATCAGCTGCCTCCTGCAGGCCCCACATGGGGATCGAGCCCACAACCCGGGCATATGCCCTGACCGGGAATCGAACCGTGACCTCCTGGTTCATAGGTCAACGCTCAACCACTGAGCCACACCGGCCGGGCTCTCCTAATATTATTAAGTTTCTTCCACTGACAACCATAAGTCAACACCATAGGCAAACGGAAACTGAATGAAAACATCATTGGAAGGTTCCTCTGCTTATTTTTGCTTCCTCAAGTCATTTGGATGGTCTTCTGAAGAGTTCATATTCCCACTGGAGGTCTTTACAAGGGTGGATGAGTGGATTTAAGATGTTGTTTAGTTATTTCAAATGGTCGGACTGAGTTTCTTCCCTCTGAAGATCTTTCTTCCTCTAGCATTAAAGAGCTAATGTTTAGGTGGCGTATTCTTTTTTTCTTTCAATCCTCACCCGAGGATATTTTTCCATTAATTTTTAGAGAGTGGAGGAGAGAGGGAAAGACAGAGAGGAATATCCGATGTGAGAGAAACACATCGATGGGTGGCCTCCGGCACGAGCCCTGACCAGGGTCTGGGCAGGGGAGGAGCCTGCAACCGAGGTACATGCCCTTGACGGGAATCGAACCTGGGACCCTTTGGTCCATAGGCCGAAGCTCTATCCACTGAGCCAAACCAGCTCGGGCCTGACCAATGTAATTTTCATATTACTTATCCTCATTTTCATTTCGCTGCTGAGATGGTTTTGGAGATGAATATAGAAGCTAATTCTGAGCATCACTTTGAAAAAGCACTCCTAGAACGGTGTTCAGGCGCGGGATCCCGTGTCGACAAAATATAAAATTGCATTCTGCGCTTTTCAGTTTTCACTCAAATATGAGTTTCAAATGAAAATGTAAAAAACAGCCCGTGTTCCACCAGCGGCCTCCTCCTCCAGAAACTGCAGGGACGCCGGGGTGTGCGAGGTGTGTTGATTTTGTGAGGTCAGCAGAGTCTGCCAGAAGGTGGCCAATATTCCCTTCGCTCCCTGCTCCTCCTGTCGGTGTTCAGAGATTGAATTGCTTGAACGCTTCTATTCCAAACACTTGCTTAAATGACTTTATTTCTTGAATACCACTTTTTTTTTAGGTGCTTGCTAGTGTCTCTTAATTAGACAACATCGTTCCTATCTCCCCTTCATGTTCTCTCTGGAAGAACGAACAAGCCTGTTACCTCATCATTTTTCCTTAGTTGTATTGCTTCACCTCACCAATATGTATGCACCAAAAGTCAACCAAGTCTATATATATAAAAGCCTAAGTGACTGTTACCACCGGTCGACCGAACGACCTGTCGACCGGTCACCATGATGCGCACTGACCACCAGGGGGCAGACTCACAACTCAGGACCTCCCCCCTGGTGGTCAGTGTGCTCCCAAAGCCCACCCCCTGTGGTCTCACTCCTGCCCGGCCGGCCCCGATCGGCCCCAATCGCCCCGATCGCTGGCCAGGCTGAGGGACCCCACCCCTGTAAGAATTTGTACACCGGGCCTCTAGTTGATAATACTAACACAGGAAGAATGCTTGGGGAGATCCTGACAGAGGGGTGTACAGGAACCAGTGGGGTTAAGAGGGCCCTCAGCATCCCGACACCTGCCTTTATTAATCTTTCTCTCCCCATGTGGTTTCCATCTGTCACCTGGGAGAGGTTCCACGGGGGTGCAGTTCACAGGAGGGTGAGCTGAGCTGTTTCGAAGAGCCTGACCCTCTGCTCAGCGCTTGGGTCTAAGGTGTGAGTCTCGGATCCGATTACGTCTCCCAGCCTGGCCCAGTTCAGGAAATTAGAGCCCGACCAGCTGTGTTTCCCAGTTTGCAGGGTGTTACCTGGGTCTCGGGCCCCCAGTTTGTTGTCCTTTCCTGGCGGCCGGGGGGGGGGGGTGGGGGGGAGACACAGATGTCTCTCCTAGCTCAGCATTCCCCAGAGTTCAGTCATGATTCCGCCCCATCGAGTACCACCGACATTCTTAACCGTCTGCATGTGTGATACTGAGTCACTGTTTAAAATATTTAGAGATGCTTTAGCCCTAGCCGGTTTGGCTCAGTGGATAGAGCGTCAGCCTGCAGACTGAAGGGTCCCAGGTTCGATTCCAGTCAAGGGCACATACCCAGGTTGCAGGCTCCATCCCCAGTAGGGGGCGTGCAGGAGGCAGCCAGTCAATGATTTTCTCTCATCATTGATGTTTCTATCTCTCTCTCCCTCCCCCTTCCTCCCTGAAATCAATAAAAATATATTTAAAAAATAAATATGCTTTGGATACAATTTGGAGTGACTAATGAAATGGAAAACTATTATTGTCTGGACTGGAAAGCAGGTAGCCACAAAAAAGGGGGCGTGAAATCAGAGTTCTAAATGCGAAACATATAAATTTGGGCAGGCCAAAGCTCTGAGCTCTGCACTCGAGGTTTCCATTCATTAAAAAAAAGGAAATAAGTGGTGAAATATTTCAAAGACAAAATCAAATGGAACCTTCCTTCTTGCGATAGCCAGAGAGATGCAAACATCTTTGAAAAGGGAATCCCCTTTTGACCTCGTGATGTCATTTATTGAAGGTTTGACTGGAGTGCCATTTCTCATCGCTTTTAAAAAAAAATATATGTTATTGATTTCAGAGAGGAAGGGTGAAGAAGAGAGAGAAACATCAATGATGAGAGAGAATCATTGATCGGCTGCCTCTTGCACGCCCCACACTGGGGATCGAGCCCGCAATCGGGGCATGTGCCCTGACCAGGGTTCTAACCGTGACCTCCTGGTTCATAGGTCAATGCTCAACCACTGAGCCATGCTGGCCGGGATCTCACCACTTTCTATAGGTGCAATATTGGCTTTCTGCATTTCTGGGAGGTGCTACGTTATTCAAACTCCAGCCTAAGAAGGTAACAGTGGATTTAGCTGGTGATGCCTGATGTCCTATGGGAAAGGGAGGCATCCAGCTCTGTCCCCATCAGACACCCTCCAATCTCAGATTCCTATGTCTTCTTTCCCATCACTGTTTTTTCTTTAATATATTTTTATTGATCCTAAAGCCAGAGGAAGGGAGAGGGAGAGAGAGAGAGAGAAACATCCATGAGAGAGAGAAACATCGATTGGCCGCCCCACACACACCCTGATCTGGGATCAAACCCACAACCTTGTTACACGCCCTGACCAGCAACTGAACCGGCAGCCCCTCGGTGCATGGGACGATGCTCAACCAACTGAGCCACACCAGCCAGGGCCTCTGCCACTATTTTTATTTGGAGCCTTCTCCAGGACCTTGATCCGAACCCAAAGATATTTCCTTCTTTGTGAACCAGTTCGGATGCTGGCTTCTCCTATGTTCTTGAAGGTGACTAATCTGGCTCGGAGAGGGTAGGAACCGGTGAGGCTGAAACAACCATACACAGCGTCTGGTGAGGAATAACGTGCCGATTCATTGGTGAGCGAGGCCCCCTCCACCTTTCTTCTTGGGCTGTAAGGTTTACCTAGAATTCACGAAGCTGTGTCCGCACGAGAAAGCTTCGCGCCATGAGCGAGAATTATTTAACGAAATTTCTAAAAAACGCCAGTGCCCATGGGTTTGTCTCCAAGTTCAGATGCTTTGTTATGTTGCCACCAAGAAGGAAAGAAAAAAAAAAAAAAAAAGCTCAGGGGGAATATGAGTGTCATAAATATTCCATTCCCGCAGCACATCGGCATGGCTCCGCGGGTTCAGGCCTGGCCAGCGGTCAGCACAGTAAATTCCAGCACCTGCGGACCCGTCGGGGTAATTTATGATTTCCATTAGATTTCCATTAGGGATGGGCTGCCTCGGTTCAGCCGGTTCACGCACCCCGGCCATGAGCAAGGGGGACCTGTGGGATTGTTCGCATGTGGGCGTTTGGCCTCATGGATGCCCTCCGTTGCCTTTTTGTATGGATGCTTATCATCTGGGGGCTGCGCAGAACTCAGACAGATGTGGCAGACAGCTGCCATCTAGGGTTCTTCTTTTAGCATGACCTGCACTGGTTTTATCCCTTCATTTCGCAGATGTTTAGTGAGCACTTGTGAAGGGCAGCAGCCCGTGTCGCTGGGGGTCCGCAGATGAGGAGATGGGACTTGTTGATCACAAGATTTCTACAGGAACAATTCTTTGTTGTCGTTGTTAATCCTCACCCGAGGATATTTTTCCCAATGATACTTAGAGAACGTGGAAGGGAGAGGGAGAGACAGAGAGAGAGAGAAACATCGATGTGAGAGAGACACATCGATTGGTTGCCTCCCGCCTGGGACCCGACCAGGGCTGGGGATCGAGCCTGCAACTGAGGTACGTGCCCTTGACTGGAATCGAACCCGGGACCCTTCAGTCTGTGGGCCGACGCTCTATCCACTGAGCCAAACCGGCCAGGGCCAGGAACAATAATTCTTAAAAAATGAATGGAACCCAGTATCCCATCGTGGTAGTAAGTACAACTAAACAGATTGAATGAATGGCGAGCACAATCCGAGCCTGCTGCGGAGAAGTCTTGGAAGAAATACCAAGTAGACAGGAAGACAGGAGGAGGGCAGGGTATTCCTGGCAGGCACACGGTGTTCAAAGACACTCAGGCCCGGCCAGTGTGGCTCAGTGGTTGAGTGTCCACCGATGAACCAGGAGGTCACGGTTCAATTCCCGGTCAGGGCACAGGCCCTGGTTCTGGGCTTGATCCCCAGTGTGGGGCGTGCAGGAGGCAGCCAATCAGTGATTCTCGCTCATCATCGATGTTTCTATCTCACTCCCTCTCCCTGACTCTCTGAAATTTAAAAAAAAAAAGTATTAAAAAAGAAAAGAAAAGAAGATCTTCAGGAGGCAGGGGATTTTGAACAAGGATCAGCGAGGTAAGCTGGGAGCTTGGGGAGCCATGAGCATCCCTAGCGAGCCCTTGAGGGGCCGACCCTAATGCTGCTAATTTTCTAAACATCATAATGGGATTTTCCTCCCAGCGGTTTGGTGGACTTTCCCTTTTCCCTAATCTGTCCCAGCGAGCTGTCCGCCTGGCCGTGAGAGGGAATTAGAATCATCACAGCAGAAATGAGGAGAAAAAGAAAGTGTCCATGCTCATGCTTTGACATTGAAAATGGGACGTGGGCCACCGTAACAAGACAGGGAGGAGATGGCATGAAGATGGCATGAAGAAAGGGAGAAGATGGCATGAAGATGGCATAAAGACAGGCAGGGAGGAAGGAGATGACATGAAGATGGCATGAAGACAGACAGGGAGGAAATAGTATGAAGATGGCATGAAGATGGCATGAAGAGAGGGAGAAGATGACATGACGATGGTATGAAGACAGACAGGGAGGAGATGGCATGAAGATGGCATAAAGACAGGCAGGGAGGAGATAACATGAAGATGGAATAAAGACAGGCAGGGAGGAGATAGTATGAAGATGGCATGAAGATGGCATGAAGAGAGGGAGAAGATGACATGACGATGGTATGAAGACAGACAGGGAGGAGATAGTATGAAGATGCCATAAAGATGGCATGAAGACAGGGAGGAGATGGCATGAAGATGGCATGAAGGGAGAAGATGGCATGAAGACAGACAGGGAGGAGATGGTATGAAGATGGCAAGAAGATGACATGAAGACAGAAAGGGAGGAGATGGTATGAAGATGGCAAGAAGATGACATGAAGACAGACAGGGAGGAGATGGTATGAAGATGGCAAGAAGATGACATGAAGACAGACAGGGAGGAGATGGTATGAAGATGGCAAGAAGATGACATGAAGACAGACAGGGAGGAGATGGTATGAAGATGGCAAAAAGATGACATGAAGACAGACAGGGAGGAGATGGTATGAAGATGGCAAGAAGATGACATGAAGACAGACAGGGAGGAGACAGTATAAAGATGGCAGGAAGATGACATGAAGACAGACAGGGAGGAGATAGTATGAAGATGGCAGGAAGATGACATGAAGACAGGGAGGAGATGCTATAAGATGGCATGAAGATGGCATGAGGGAGAAGATGGCACGAAGACAGACAAGGAGGAGATGGTATGAAGATGGCATGAAGACAGACAGGGAGAAGATGGCCAAGTGGCTGGACAGACACATCAACCAGCCAAGAAACTCCAACAATCACTGGCCAACCCCAGAAAGTAGAAGGATTCAGAGACAGATTTACCAAGAGAGTCAAAGGAGTCGTGTCCCTTCCGACACTTCGATGCTGGGGTTCTGGCGCCCGGGACCCAGACAATATATTTCTGTTGT
Source organism: Myotis nattereri (assembly GCF_964212035.1). NCBI lineage: Eukaryota > Metazoa > Chordata > Mammalia > Chiroptera > Vespertilionidae > Myotis > Myotis nattereri. The sequence goes on along the minus strand of NC_138097.1, from coordinate 11,948,674 downwards.
TCTAAGCCTCCCACTTTGTGGTCCTCTGAGACGGAAGTCCTAGGAAACAGATGCACTATGGTCCATATCGGTACCCATAGCTACCGACAGCTCACTTCCTGCTGTTTGATTTATTTGAGGATATACTAGTATATGGAATATCGATTTGTCCTCCAATGGTGTGGCACCGGAATTCACGCCAAGCCACTTCAACCTGTTCCTGAAAACACGTAGGAATAAACACACGCAAGCACACCCCGCCTGACCCTGCATCTGCGGTGAGTGGTGCCCTCAAGAGGGCGGTAGCTCCCCCTTGCTGCCCTATGTGCTAAGCATTGCTTTCAACTCCGTCTACACCAGTGGTTCTCAACCTTCCTAAAGCCGCGACCCTTTAATACAGTTCCTCATGTTGTGGCGACCCCCAATTTCATTGTTACAAATGGAACATAATGAAAGCATAGTGATTCATCACAAAAACAATATGTAATTATATAGGAGTTTTCTGATGGTCTTAGGCGACCCCTGTGAAAGGGTCGTTCGACCCCCAGGTTGAGAACCGCTGGTCTACAGAGCTGCTGGGCGAGGCAACAGGAGGAAATCCCACTGAGATAAGGACCCTCTTCAGGTTGCGGAAAGTCACGGTCAAATGCACTTGTGCTGAGATGCGTGTCAGCAGGACACCTGCCCTGAGAGGCCCACAGCCCGAGGGATGGAGGACGGGGACGCATCCCAGGCGGAGCGTGCGGGGAGCAGCACTCGCACGTAGACATGGCGACGCCCGGCCTGCGGTGCTGTTGGGAGTTTTGCTCTTGACACTCTGCTGGGACTGAGTGCACTGTCCTCGAACACTCACGTCTGTTTGCCCAGAGAGCGGCAAGGAGGTTAAAAACACACGAAGGAAGTCACACGTCAATGCTGATTTTTTTTTTAAGCAAGCCCCATGTCCCAAAGTACAAATCTGTGAAATAGAATCACTGACGGTTCGAGGGAAATGGATGCACATGATACAAATATTTTAAAAATATTTTTATTGATTTCAGAGAGGAAGGGAGAAGGAGAGAGAGAGAGAAACATCAATGATGAGAGAGAATCATGGACCGGCTGCCTCCTGCACGCCCCACACAGGGGATCGGGCCCGCAACCCGGGCATGTGCCCTGACCGGGAATCGAACCGTGACCTCCTGGTTCACAGGTCGACACTCAACCACTGAGCCACGCCGGCTGGGTGATAAATATTTTTATAGATAAAAGTCCACAACTGGCCCGAAATAGGACAAAAAAACACCTCAATTGAGTCATAGAAGTGCAATACCCTATGAGGCCATCTCACTTGGGGATTTACCGTGTGAGAGCGGAAGATGCAAACCTCACACTCTGCCAAGCACTGTCTTGCCCTGACGATAGGGAATTAGCAACACTGTTCATTACTGCACTACACACTAAGACAGCGGTTCTCAACCTGTGGGTCGCGACCCCTTTGGGGGTCGAACGACCCTTTCACAGGGGTCGCCTAAGATCATCGGAAAACACATATATAATTACATATTGTTTTTGTAATGAATCACTATGCTTTAATGATGTTCCATTTATAACAATGAAATTGGGGGTCACCACAACATGAGGAACTGTATTAAAGGGTCGTGGCTTTAGGAAGGTTGAGCACCGCTGCCCTAAGACACGGTATGCGTGTCTGTGTCTCTCTGCATGTATGTAGACATACCTGACTTCCACTCTTCATCCTCTCCACCAGACCCGCATATATGGAAAGCCATCAAAGCTAGGGGCCGTATGGCTTCCCGTTGACAGGGACAGACTCAGGGAAACCATCTGACCTTGAACGACAGCGGGGTTTGCTTGGAGAACAGCAAGCATGCAAGGCTATGATCCCCCATCTGTCTGTTGCACTGTGTGGTTGCTGCCCAAAGGAGAGGAGAGGATGAGAAAATCGCTCCTTTCTCCTCCTTTTCCTTCCCTCTGTGTGCTGTTGTTTCGTTCAGAATGAACGCGAAAGTTCCTTACGCTCTGATCAGCCCTTTCACCAACTCTGGCTTTTGTCTCTCGCAGGAAAGTGCTTTAACACCTCTAAGGCCGGCGTAAGGCACAGGTGTGAAAACAAGACAGCATTTTGGACGCTCTCCCTTGAGCTGAAAATTCAATTAGAACGAAGCTATTCTGGCTGATGGGGTTTTGTCATAATAACAACCAGGATAAAACCTGACCTTGAATCTCCAGGACGCCTTTGCTTTCCAGAGCTCCCAATGTGTGTCGCCAGCAACACCTGTTCAGGGAGTGCTGGGCCCTCCACTGACTCATTTTTAAAAATATATATTTTTGTAATGATTGATTTCAGAGAGGAAGGGAGAGGGAGACAGAGATAGAAACATCAATGTTGAGAGAGAATCATGGATCGGCTGCCTCCTGCACGCCTCCCACTGGGGATCAAGCCCGCAACCTGGGCATGTGCCCTTGACTGGAATCGTACCTGGGACCCTCTGGTCTGCAGGACGACGTTCTATCCACTGAGCCAAACCAGCTAGGGCTGACTCATTTTTTTTTTAATTTAATTTTATTTTATTGGAATGACATTGATTAATAAAAAGTATATAGGTTTTGAGTGTCCAATTCCATGATACATCAACTGTCTATTGCATTGTGTGGTTACCACCCAAAGTCGCCTCTCCTCCTACCACCATGTGTTTGACCCCCTCTACCTTTTATTTTTTTATTTTTTTAAATATATTTTTATTGATTTCAGAGAAGAAGGAAGAGGGAGAGAGAAATAGAAACATCCATGATGTGAGAGAATCATAGATTGGCTGCCTCCTGCACGTCCCCCACTGGGGATCGAGCCCACAACCTGGGCATGTGCCCCTGACTGGAATCGAACCTGGGACCCTTCAGTTCGCAGGCTGACGCTCTATCCACTGAGCCAAACCGGCCAGGGCCCCTCTACCTTTTATACAAGATACATGATGAGTCTACCAGAAGTCTATTTGTGATCATGCTCAGTAGCAGCCTTCATCTTAAAGCACTGAATTCATGCGGTATTCTAACTCTGTCATATACTGCACCTGCTTTCATTTCATCCACTATTTTTAAAAATATATATTTTATTGATTTTTTTACAGAGAGGAAGGGAGAGGGATAGAGAGTTAGAAACATCGATGAGAGAGAAGCATCGATCAGCTGCCTCCTGCACACCCCCTACTGGGGATGTGCCCACAACCAAGGTACATGCCTTTGACCGGAATCGAACCTGGGACCCTTCCGTCCGCAGGCCGACGCTCTATCCACTGAGCCACACCGGTCAGGGCTCATCCACTATTTTATAAACCCTACACTGAGCCTCCTTTGCCCACCAATGTGCTATAACTATCAAGAGCACCCCTGTTTTTGTTGTGCACAAGTTAGACCTAAATGTTGCGGTTAGGAAATAATATTTAGAGACCAAAATGCTTCTTTTGCTAAGGGTAACCTTGTTCCCAAAGATGCTAAATGCAGGTAAACTTCTTTAACCACTCAATGAAGACTTCTTTCCCCCAATTCTGACCAGGACAGCCTATGGATTCCTTTAATTCATCCTAAGTTAATGCCTAGGAAACAAAAAAGAGATAGAGTCATGGATACAGGGAACGATGGACAGACAGAAGTCAGAGGGAAGGGGGTGAGGGCTGGGTGAGAAGGATGAAGGGATGAAGCAAAGCAAAAAAAAAAAAAGCAAGACTCATGGACACAGACTACCAATGTGGTGATTGTCAGAGGAAAGGGGGTGGGGGGAAGGTAGGAGAAGGAAAAGGGGGGGAGGGAATAAATGGTGATGGAAGGAGACTTGAACTTGGGGTGGTGAACACACACTACAATATACAGATGATGCATTGTGGCATCGGGCACCTGAAACCCGTGTAATTTTATTAGCCGATGTCGCCCCAATAAATTCAATAAAATAATCATAATGAACCGACTTCTCTCCAGAAAAATGGAACTTATCTTTCAAGTCTTTGCAAGAAGAAGATTCTCACCCTCTCCTTCGCTGAGGACAGAAATGCTTTGATGGGGAGGGGAGGTCCTGGCGTAAGGAGCACATTTTGTTCGTGGCCTTGGTCGGTCAGCGGAACAGTCCTGCTCATTCATCGGGCAGAAAGGAACTCACCCCGAACTCGGGCCACGGCGGGCTCCAAGCGCCAGCAACCTGGCCTCTGCGAGGGGGTTTCAGATGGTTTGTTCTTTGCTTCCATTTAATTTCTACTTTGGAGGTCAAGTCCTGAGTCAATTCAATTACTTCTGCAAAGTCACGGAAAGTGCAGGGATTTTTTTCTCAAGATTCAAGATACTGTCGACTACGGAGGAGCTAAATAGAAAGCAAGTTGTATTAACAAGTTGAGGGCGGAGTGAAGGGGATGAGAGAGAGATACAACTAGATAATCGTGTATTCAGGCCACCATTAAAATGTCAAGTTGTACGGTCAGTTTACGTTCTCATTTCATTCTATTTTATTACTCCCACTAAATATACTCCAATGAAATATGTACCACATGGAAGAAAACATGTATAGACATTTAAATGTATGACACGTTCTAAATAAAATTAAATAAGGTCTAGATACAAAAATAGACTTAAAATGTACTTTATTACCTGGCTGGTGTTGCTCAGTGGTTGAGCATCGACCCATGAACCAAGAAGTCCTAGGTTTGCGCTAACCGGTTTGGCTCAGTGGATAGAGCATCAGCCTGTGGACTCAAGGGTCCCAGGTTCAATTCTGGTCAAGGGCATGTACCTTGGTTGTGGGCACATCCCCAGTAGGGGGTGTGCAGGAGGCAGCTGATCGATGCTTCTCTCTCATCGATGTTTCTAACTCTCTATCCCTCTCCCTTCCTCTCTGTAAAAAAATCAATAAAATATATATTTTTTAACAAAGATTAAACCCAATTCTTTTTTTAAAAAAAGAAGAAATCCTTACATTCCCAGTAAGGAAACATGCCTGGGTTGCAGGCTCTATCCCAGTAAGGGGCGTGCAGGAGGCAGCCAATTGATGTTTCTCTATCATTGATGTCTCTATCTCCCTACCTTTTTCTATTTCCCTTCCTCTTTCTCTAAAATCAATAAAAACACATATTTTTAAATATGTGCTTTATTTATCATTCTCAGACCCTGGCATCCTACTCTTCTCTGAAATGGTGCAGCTACTTACACAGACATGTTGTGTGTGTGTGTGTGTGTGTGTGTGTGTGTTTTTGTTAATCCTCACCTGAGGGATATTTTTCCATTGACTTTTAGAGAGAGTGGAAGGGAGAGGGAGAGGGAGAAACAAATAGAGAGAAACATCGATGTGAGGGAGACACATCCATTGGTTGCCTCCTGCATGCACCCCAACCAGGGCCAGGGAACTTGCAAACAAGGTATGTGCCCTTGACTGGAATCGAACCCAGGGCACCTTCAGTCCCGAGGCCAATGCTGTATCCATTGAGCCAAACCAGCTAGGGCTACACAAGAAATGTTGTACCAAACTGTATAGTAAGGGTCAAAGTGAATAGATGTTCTCTATGATCAACTTCATAGGAAGACTGGGGGAGCCTCTTCATGGTATAAAGAGGCAGAGGGAAGAAGTAAACTAGAAGACTGGTCAGATTAAAGAGCCATTGAGCCCTGACTGGTGTGGCTCAGTGGATAGAGTGTCGGCCTGCGGACTCAAGGGCTCCAGGTTCGATTCCGGTCAAGGGCATGTACCTTGGTGGTGGGCACATCCCCAGAGGGGGGTGTGCAGGAAGCAGCTGATTGATGTTTCTCTCTCATCAATGTTTCTGACTCTCTATCCCTGTCGCTTCCTCTCTGTAAAAAAACAATAAAATATATATATTTTTAAAAAGAGCCATTGAAGATTTCCAAAGGACAGGATGAGAAAAGACCACCACAGTCCTCTCCTATTGCCTTGACAGTCATGAAGGTATAAAGTCCCTTGAGAAGATAAATGCAGCTAACTGTATTGCCATACCATTAAAAACAACTATGAAATTTTAGAATCACAAATACTTTCACCACCACAATTAGACGGCGACAAAGAATTGTTACTCTGCACCATCCTATTTATGACACCACCATCTTACCTTAACTAAGTAAATTGAGTTGGATCCTCCTCCTCCTCCTCCTCCTCCTCCTCCTCCTCCTCCTCCTCCTCCTCCTCCTCCTCCTCCTCCTCCTTCTATTTGTAGCACATTTTGCTGCTGTGGTGGTTAGTCAAGGTTTTTGGTGAAGGGTGATTTGGTTGCCCTCCAGCACTTGAGTGTCTGGTATTTACCGCACAATCAAGGCATCGGTGGTGTCACATGAAGGCGATTCTCATCATATAATCAAAGTCCTCATGTTGGACTTGCCTTCAGATGAAGCAAACTAATGCAATGTATTGACCCTCCTCACGCACGTCTCCGTGCGGAGACGTGAAATACATGGGCATTGATCGGGAAGTCTGTGTTTCCCAGACACACGGGTGGCTGATTAAAGTGTCACGCTGACAACAGAGCCCCCTTTGAACAGGAAATTAATACCAGCTTTGGTGGCAAAGAGAATCTTCCTCCACAAGGCAACTCGGATCGTCTTTGATCCTTCTTAGGGGGAAAAAAAAAAAAAGGGTCTCACCTTTTACCCTAGAACAGCCTGGGGTTTTCTTGTTATGACAGAATAATCAGAGGCATCATCTGTGTAATTATTTTTTTTTAAATAGGACGCCTACGATAGTTCACGCTTATTTTGGTTATGAATAACTCAACAATAAGGGGACAAGAAAGCGAGAGGAAGAAATGTTTGAACCTTTCGTTAACTCAGTTGAATGAGCATTTAGCTTACACAGTGACAGGTTAAAATATCACTAATATTAGAGAAGTATTTAGCATCATTTATCTCCTGGACATAACATAAGAAAAGAAACCGCATTATTCTGAAATCGTATTTGATAATTCACCCAAACATTTCATTCCATCGCAAGTTTCTCTTTGTAGAAGATATGTGTCACTGTTACAGGATTCAAAACACAAAAGAGCCTACGAGATAAAGGATCAAGGCCTGGCCGGTGTTGCTCAGTGGTTGAGCTTCGGCCAACCCAAGAGGTCACCAGTTCGATTCCCGATCAGGGCACATGCCCGGTTTGTGGGCTCGATCCCCAGTGTGTGGTGTGCAAGAGGCAGCCGATCCATGATTCTCTCTCATCATTGATGTTTCTCTCTCTCTCTCCCTCTCCCTTCCTCTCTGAAATAATAAAAAAATATATATTTTTTAAAAAGATAAAGGATCAATGTGTATTCACACTTGATTTGCCAGCCCCGTTAAGGAAAATATTGCTCTAAATGTCAGGTTTCTCCATTGCTTTCATTTCTTTATTAATTTCCCTCCCAACCTTGCTTCATAATTCACTCAATAGATATGTCAATGTTGACATGCTTTACCTTAACAGATGAGTAACTAGTGCTTTTATTCAAGAGGCGCTTCCTCCAGCAGAAGGGGTATGGGAGAAATGAGATGGGAAAGAAGGCAGGGAAGAGGTGGATATGTGTCTATGACTGTCTCTCTCTTTTTTTTAAAGCAGTTTACTTTCAATATTATTCACCTCTACATTCATTGCAGCATTATTTACAACAGTCAAGATATGGAAGCAACTCAATGTTCATCAATAGATAAACGGATAAAAAAAAGGTCATGGTACGTATATACAATGGAATATTACACAGCCATAAAAAAGGATGAAGTCTTACTATTTGAAACAGCATGGATGGACCTAGAGCCATGGTCGGCAAACTGCGGCTCGCGAGCCACATGCGGCTCTTTGGCCCCTTGAGTGTGGCTCTTCCTAAGCCTTAGGAGGACCCTAATGAAGTTAATAACAATGCACCTACCTAGATAGTTTAAGTTTAAAAAATGTGGCTCTCAAAAGAAATTTCAATCATTGTCCTGTTGATATTTGGCTCTGTTGACTAATGAGTTTGCTGACCACTGACCTAGAGGATGTTATGTTCAGTGAAATAAGTCAGTCCAGGGTTACCTTTTTACATGTCCATCCATGGCCACATCAAGCGTATGGTCTTTGCAGACCTGAGTTCTTGCTGAGTGTAGAACCGAGGTCAGCACTCTCCTCACATTACTGCCCACGCCCCTAATGCAAGCTTTCACTCCCACTGAGCTCCCCACAAAGATGGACAGTGACTTCCTTCTGTGGCTCATCTCCTCTTCCCCCCTTTACTGCACAAACTTCTTTGGTTCGATATTAATAGCTTTTTGTGGACAAAGACTTGAATAGACATTTCTCCAATGAAGACATACAAATGGCCGGAAAGCGTATGAAAATACATTCAATATTACTGATCACGAGGAAAATGCAAATTAAAACTACAATGAGATACTAATTCCCAGGTGCCAGGACAGCGATTAGCAAAGCAAACAAACAGGTAATAGCAATCATGGGCAGAAATGCGGAGCAATTGTACCTATTGTGCAAGGCTGGTGGGAATAAAAAATGGTACAGCTTCTATATAGAAAACAGTATGGTAGCTCCCCCCAAATTTAAAATCCTATAAATTACTATATGATCTAGAAATTTCACTCCTGGGCATACATATATCAAAAGAATGTGATGTAGGGAAAGAAAGATATATTTGGACATTGTTCATAGCAGCATTATTAACAACAGCCAAAGTATGGAAGCAACCCAGGCGTCCATCAATGGGTGAGTGGATAAAAAATATATATATATATCGTATACTCACAATGAAATATTAGTCTTAAAAAACAAATTCTGGTACATGCTGTAACATGGCTGAGTTTTGAAGACATTAGGCTAAGTGAAATAAGCCAGTCACAAAAGAACAAAAACTGTATGATTTCACTTCAATGAAGTACTTAGAATAGTAACTTTCAGGGACTGAGTGTTGAATGATGGTGGCCAGGGGTTGGAAGAAGGGAAAATGGGGAGTTGGTTTAATGCAGACAGAGTTTCAGTTCTGCAAGATGAACAATGCTATGTGGGTGGATCGTGACGCTGGTTCCAGAATGTGAAAGTACTTAATGACACTGAATGATACACTTAAAAATAGTTAGAATGGACCTGGCCAGCATGGCCAACATGGCTCAGTGGTTGTGCATCAACCTATGAGCCAGGAGGTCAGAGTTCTATTCCTGGCACATGCCCAGGCTGTGGGCTCGATCCCTAGTGTGTGGGGTGTGCAGGATTTTCTCACTGATGTTTCTGTCTGTTCCTCTCCCTTTTTCTCTGAAATCAACAAAAATATATTTAAAAAAATAGTTAGAATGGTAAAGTTATGGTCATGTATATGGACCACAATTTAAAAAGAAACTAATTTTAAAACACCATTTAAATTGTCACAAATCCTAGAGCAGAAAAAGGCTGATATATCTGGCTCCTCAACCAACTCATTCATTCCACACTCACGTACTTAAGTTTCCAGAAACTCTCAAGTCAGAGAATTGAAAGAATAATTGAAAGGATCTTACAGGTTGACGCAGAATCCTACAGTGAAGCAGTTATTAAATGTAGAAAGCTAAGACCTGGATTTCTTTCATATTGCCCTCATCTCCTGTGCACAGGGGAGCAACTGGACACTTTGAGGCTAGGAATGACACGGTTTAAATTTTTTTTAAATGATCACCACAAAGACAGTATAAAGTTTCCTCAAAAAGCTAAAAATGGAACTCCCATTTGACCCAGTAATTTCACTTCCAGGACTATATATCCCAAGAAACCAGAAACACCAATCAGAAAGGATATATACACCCCTATGTTCATAGCAGCACAATTCACCATAGCTAAGATTTGGAAACAGCCTAAGTGCCCGTCAGCAGATGAGTGGATTAGAAAACTGTGTACATCTACACAATGGAATACTATGCCGCTATAAAAAAGAAGGAACTTCTACCATTTGCAACAGCATGGATGGACCTGGAGATCATTATGCTAAGAGAAATAAGCCAGTCAGAGAAAGATAATTCTCACATGATCTCACTCATATGTGGGATATAATGATCAACATCATTTGATGAACAAAAATAGATGTAGAGACAAATGGCCGGGGAAGTGGGGTGGTTAGAGAGCAACCAAAGGACTTGTATGCATGCATATTAGCATAACCAATGGACACAGACACTGGGGTGGTGGGGGCTTTCCCAGGGTGGGAATGGCTGGGGGGCAGGGGGAGGGTTAATTGGGTGGGAAAGGAGACATACATAAAACTTCAGACAATAATAAAAAAAGAATCTCCATTTTTAAAAAAATGATCCCCACAACTATTTCAAAATAATATTTTCAATCAGTATTTTTGTTTGCTTTTTTTTTAAAGACACAATTATTGCCTGTGTATAGCACGAAGTAATTCTGTGGTCCAAAGCAATATTTGTGACATAGTCACATTAGTATCGAACGTCAAACCCTGGGACTGACATGTCGGGGTGACTGAACTTTGCCATATGCCTTCTTGCTATTTATAACAGTCCCGAAACGGTGGCTGTTTCATCCATGAGCCTTCACTGATTACAATGGCCAAGTTTCAAGGAAGGGGGTCTGCTCACATCCCCCAATAGCTCTTGTAAGCAACGCTGGGATCAACGGATCTTTTGTAGTTCTCTTCAATGGGGTCCGAGTGATGAATTTACATCTATATATCACAAACACTGTCTTCTGCCCGGCATTACTAATGTCAGAAAATTGCTTCTATATAATTCATCAAAGTATTTCTATAGACTCCCTGCTTTATCATCTTTTCTCTTGCAAACTGTATAATTCCCCTTCATTACACGTCAGGGAAGACCTTTCATCTTTCTTGGCTGCATTCTGGGGTAGTTGGGGGTGTCTTTTTGCATTCAAGGGCCTTAGCAAGTACCACTGCAGGAAATGAGATGGGAACCTACAGTGATGGGAATAGCCCTATGGCCGTGACTTGAAGAAATGGTGAGACAGAAAACACTGTCCAATAGATCACAACCTAAAAACTTGTCTTACATGTCAGTGTGACCAAAATTAAGATAGCGCTCCTGTTTATGCATCACTTTATCTTTCCTTCATAATTCTCACCCTATCACATTGACTCAGCTTCTTGGCCCATCCCCAATACCTTCATTCTTTGTCCTCTGTAATAACAGAGACAAAAATGGAGTGAAAGGCCGGCAACCCAGCCAGTGGTTTTCCATCCCAGTGTTCTAATGGGAATGACAGGCGAGTTTATATGATTCACACCCCAAAGCCTTAGACGTCTCAAGGCTTACTCCATTCCTCTCTTGGCGTCTGCTGCCGGGGTGCATGGTGGGAAAGTACAGCTGAAGGAGACGGAGCCTCCCCTCAAGGGCCAACGTACCATTGACAAGTGAATTAGGAACATAACTTAATACCGAGAAACACGCTGACAGGAAAAAAATCAATGAGTTTTTAGATGAAATAAAAACACAGAGGTTGCAGCTATGAGTTGAAATCCCCTGCAAAGACTTCAAAGTGTGGGTTAGATGCACCGTGGGAAGTTTCATTCCTTGGACTGGCGAATGCGCCAGGCGTGAAAGGAAAAGATCGCCGGTTTATTGATGTCCTCAAACCATGATGGCTAGGCTCAACGGGAATAGAGATTTTTCTGACAAGGGCACAGAAGATTTGCCTGTAGCTCTGAAGAGTCGTGAAGGAAATTGTCCAAAGAACAATTGAGAAACATACAGGACTGTATTAGAGACGGACTTGTCTTCATCTTGGTCTCCCCAGGTTACTCATCAAAATGCCTGATAGTTAGTAGCTGCTCAGTAAATGGATTTGGGACGGAGAGGGGCCTCATGCAAGTCACTGGATCTCTCTGAGCTTTAAACTCATCGACTATAAATTGGGTGTTCAGTGAGGGTTAAAAACTCAGGCTGTGGACTCACACGGTGGAAGGAACGGATTTTAACTGCCCCATCTATAAAATACAAGGGTAGTAGGGTGGGGTGTCCTAGGGGTCTCTTCCCCAGGTGGGGCTGGGTTCCACTTGGTTTTTGGAGATTTCTGCCTGCGATCTAGAGAGCAGAAGTGAAAATCAGCCAACACTTGTGGGAATTCAATGCAGGGCCCAGGGGAATCCCATGGTATCAGCGTCATCTTAGCTTCGTATTCCAGGTCACATTCCTTGAGCCGGTGTTACAATGACAAAGAGTATGGACACGTTTTCTGGAGCCTGGTACTGTGATGAGGCCCTGGTAGAGCCTTGAAACAGAACCCACCCCCTTTGCCCAGGTTGGGTTCTGCAAAAGCCCATTTCCGGTTCTATGTTTACATCCTCTCAATGTTAGGTTTTGTACAGGAAGAGAGGACTGAGTTTTGAGAACGAATGCAGGAAAAAAAAAAAAAAAGGTCTGGGGTAAAGATAGCATTTAACGAATTACAGGCACCTGCCATTAGAAACCGTCAAGACTCTTGCCCCCATTTTTATTTGTTTTCTATTATTTTGCATTAATCTCCACGTTTGAACACTGATGTCTCATCAACACAAGCTGCTGTGGCACCTGAGAGGGGATCCTTTATTTTCCCAGCTCTTTTTTTAAAAAAAATATTTTTTTATTGATTTCAGAGAGGAAGGGACAGGGAGAGACAGGAACATCAATGATGACAGAGAATCTGTGATCAGCTGCCTCCTGCACGCCCCACATTGGGGGTCGAGCCTGCAACCTGGGCATGTGCCCTGACCAGGAATCGAACCATGACCTCCTGGTTCATAGGTGGACACTCAACCACTGAGCCATGCTGGTCAGGCCCACCTCTCTTTAACTGACTCAACAATGGATCTCTACCTTCCTATGAGGAGCCCACATGGGTTCTCTGAGGCCTCCAGATCATATGTAAAATGATACTTATCATTGCATATACGATCCGACTGGCGCAGAAGGTCCATATCGCTGATCAGATTTCCAATAAGGCTCCCAGGTCAAAAGTCTTACAACTGTGGCTTGGCCTGAATCTGTGTTTAACTATCAAGAGCCAGTGGATACGATGAATGACTATTTAGGGCGTCACCATTTTTCTCCTAAAGCTGTGTCCTCCCCAATGTATTACTGCTCATTGCTTCATTATAAATCATTTAAAACATTGCAACCACCAATAGCACTAAAATGAATATGATCCTTCTTTGTCACCAAAAAGTATGCAAGTAATTTAAACGGAAAGGATTGTTATGAAATGTAGCGAGGCAAGTTCATGCTAGATCTGCAGAGAGGCACAGATGAAATACAGACAGAACTCTTCTTGGGCTTAAATGTTGCCCTTAAATGATTTTATTCACCTCTGGGGCATTATATATATACTAGAGGCCCAGTGCACGAATTCGTGCACCAGTGGGGTCCCTCAGCCTGGCCTGCAGGATCGGGCCTAAACCGGCTCTCCGACTTCACCCAAGGGGGTCCCAGATTGTGAGAGGGCGCAGGCCAGGCTGAGGGACCCCACTGGTGCCGGGGAGGGACGCAGGAGGTTGGCCAGCTGGGGAGGGACCGTGGGAGGGCTTCAGGGCATATCCGGCTCATCTCACTCCAATCAGCAGGACCTCAGCAGCAAGCTAATCTAAAGGTTGGAGTGTCTACCCCTGGTGGTCAGTGTACATCATAGCAAGCAGTTGAGCAGCCTTAGCATATCATTAGCATATTACTCTTTCATTGGTTGAACGGATGACCAGACACTTAGCATATTAGGCTTTTATTATATAGGATATATATATATATATATATATATATATATATATATATATATATATATATATATTTTTTTTTTCCCAGAGAGAGAAAGGGAGAGGGGGAGAGAGATGTAGAAACATCAATGATGAGAGTGAATCATTGATCAGCTGCCTCCTGCACGCCCCCTACTGGGGATCAAGCTCGCAACTCGGGCTGTGCTCTTGACTGGGAATCAAATCTTGACCTCCTAGTTCATAGGTCAACACTCAACCACTGAGCCACCTCCATGGCTTCCCCCACAGCTCAGACAGTCTTATCTCCAGGTTCGTGGGGATTCTGTGCTGATGTTGCCTGACAGGCCAGCCCCCCAGCCTGTGCTGAGAGAGGTGGCTTATTCACAGGGGGCTAGAGCAAGAGAAAAAATTGCTGTCGGAGACAGAGGCCCCAAACCCGCACACAGTGTTGGCATGAACCGCCTTCCGGGGTGTCCAGCACAGCCCTTGGGGCCCACCATGAAGAGATGACAGATGCCTGGAATAGTTCCCAATAGTCAAGTCCTCCTTGACCACCAACTGCCCTTCTGTGCCTTGGTGTAAGGCAGTGGTTCTCAACCTTCTGGCCCTTTAAATACAGTGCCTCATGCTGTGACCCAACCATAACATTATTTTCGTGGCTACGTCATCACTGTCACGTTGCTACTGTGATGAATCGTCATGTAAATATCTGATATGCAGGATGGTCTTAGGCGACCCCTGTGAAAGGGTCGTTCGACCGCCAAAGGGGTCGCGACCCACAGGTTGAGAACCGCTGGTGTAAGGGAACACTTCGCTCTCGCTTTGCCTGCAGGGAAATACGATTTTTTTTTTAAAATATATTTTATTGATTTTCCACAGAGAGGAAGGGAGAGATATAGAGAGTTAGAAACATCGATGAGAGAGAAACATCGACCAGCTGCCTCCTGCACATCCCCCACTGGGGACGTGCCCGCAACCCAGGTACATGCCCTCGACCGGAATCGAACCCAGGACCCTTCAGTCCGCAGGCCGACGCTCCATCCACTGAGCCAAACCAGCTTCGGCGGAAATATGATTTTTTTTTCTTTAAAAAAAAATAAATAAATAACCCAACTAGTCAGAATAAATGTGCTCTGGGCTCATGCACAAAATACTTGAAAGTAAAAAAAAAAAAATAAAATTAAAAAGGATAAGAGCTTTTCAATCAATTGGATACAAAACTTAAGTTAATTAACAGAAGACTCTCTTCCTCCCTAGAAGGCCGTGCTGATCTTGATTATTAATGCAAGCTGGCGTTCCATCGCTGTGCATAATGACGGCAGCAACGCGGGGACCAGTTTCAGCCGGAGCCTAATTTGTTAGGAGATCTTGTCTAGTATCCATAAGGGCGGCCCCTGCCACCGCCTCCTCCCGCTCCTGGGCTGGCTCTGACCTCCGAGAACCGCATCTCCCTTCCCGCCTCCACCTGAGAATTAATCTGCAAGATTGTTTTGAGCTTGAGAGTAGGTCCTCAACCTCCCGAAACAAATCATTCATGGGATTTTCACTTTGCGTTCATTTTTCCCCCCTTCGTGTTCTATTAATAGCAACTCTCGACAGAACATCACACACATGCTATCTTTTCTTCCTCAGCAGAGAGAAAGGAGAATAAAGGGGGTCGCATTTTATTGTTGTTGCTAATCCTCACCCGAAGATATTTTTCTATTGATTTTTAGAGGGAATGGAAGGGAGAGGGAGAGACAGAAAGAAACATCGATGTGAGAGAGACACGTCGATGGGTTGCCTCCTGCACACACCCTGACCAGGGCCGGGGAACCTGCAACCAAAGTACGTGCCCTTGACCGGAATCGAACCCGGAACCCTTGGGTCCAGAGGTCAATGCTCTATCCACTGAGCCAAACCGGCTGGGGCGAAAAAACCATTTCATTAAATGTATTGGGGTGACATTGGTTAATAAAATGATATAGGTTGCAAGCGGACAATTCTATGATACATCATCTGTCCATTGCACGGTGTGTTTATCACCCCAAGTCATACCTCCTTCCATCACCATTTATCCCTCCTTTATCCTCTTCTTCCTCCCCCACCTCCCTTTCCCTCTGGCAAGCACCATACTGTTGCCTGTGTGTATCATTTTGATATTTTATGCATTGAAAATAGTTGAGCTGTCTCCTTGCTAGACGCACCTAAATTATCAGCATATCAAAGACGGCACGATGAGATTCCTCCGTGTGTTTCGTTGTTAATTTGGTTCCCTATATCATGACGGTGTTTGACATGCTTTTGCAGTAACTTTCATGTTCTTTCAGCCCAGGAATAAATCAGACGAACGTGAAGGTCACAGAAACACACTCCCTTTATTTTGCCTATGTGCATTCATCAAGCCATCTTCCCTCCCACCTGCCAGCCAAGAGTGGCCCCAGTCGTTAGTGGTGCCATGGGAGTTATTCACGTCAAACAGGCTGGTTCACATCCAACCGAGGCCCAGAGGACAGTTTTTGATACTTAAGACCATAAGTCTTTACTTAGAATTTATTGCCTATGCATTAGTGCCTTTCTCTTAAAAAGAAAAAAAGAAAAACAGCGCAGAAAAGAAACACATATGTGCATGTTAAGATAAAAGCTAGATCACTGTTACCCATCCTATGGGAACCCATCTGCCGAGCCACAAATCAAGACGCTGGCAAAGACGTCCCTGCCACTGCCGAGTGTCAGAGGATGGATGTGATGTGCAGGTGACATCACAAGAGGCTGCAACTTCAGGGCAGGGCGGTGACTAGCGGAGCTGAGGCTTAACCAGGCTGACAGCCCCGGAGAAACCCGCAGCACATGACCCCAGCGGCGACGCATTTCAATCCACGCATGGAGACCTCTACCACGGCGCCATGAGGACTTGAGTTTCCTAATATCTGGGAGGTATCTTGTCCCCGGTGCAGTCCTGGGGGCACGCAGGCAGGGCTGGCCTTCCGCAGTGGGCACCAGTGTGGCCAAAGCAATGGCTGGGGTCCCAGGTTCGATTCTGGTCGAGGGCACGTGCCCGGGTTGTGGGCTCAATCCTCAGTGGGGGGCGTGCAGGAGGCAGCTGATCCATGATTCTCTCTCGTCATTGATGTTTCTATCTCTCTCTCCCTCTCGCTTCCTCTCTGAAATCAATGAAAAAAAAATATATTTTTAAAAAGCAATGCCTGAGCTCCATCCATTCTGACAGTCAGTGCCCATAGCTGTCAGTTGCTAAATATATTTATAATTCATTCTCTCCCTCTCTCCCTCTCTCCCCACCTCTCTCTCCTCCTCCTCAAAAAGGGGGGTGTTTTATTGTAGAGCACAGATTTTTCGTAAAGGGAGATATATTTTTGCATACTGGCACAATATGTTTTTCTATATGTTATATATATATATACATATACATATATATATATATACATACATACATACATACATATATATAAAACATATAGAAAACATATATATATACATACATACACATATGTATGTATATATATACACATACATATGTATGTATATGGCATGTATATGCATATGTGTATGTTACGCACATCTACATATACTATCTAGAGCAGGGGTGGGCAAACTTTTTGACTCGAGGGCCACAATGGGTTCTTAAACTGGACCGGAGGGCCGGAACAAAAGCATGGATGGAGTGTTTGTGTGAACTAATATAAATTCAAAGTAAACATCATTACATAAAAGGGTACGGTCTTTTTTTTCAATAGTTTTATTCATTTCCAACGGGCCGGATTCGGCCCGCAGGCCGTAGTTTGCCCATGGCTGATCTAGAGTGTATGCATGCACATACATAACATGCATACAGGCAAATGTACATATGCATATTATATATTACCTCCCTATAAAATACGGGAGAAACACGGAGAGTTGGTGTGCAGAAATACTACCCGGTCTTGCCTCCCGTCTGTGGTGTATTCCATTCCCGCTGGTGAGGATCTGGGCTCTAAAATAAGACACTCACCTCTGTTGTTAGGCATATGTGTGCCAAGAACAGAAACACAGGTAGAAGCTCATCGCACCTGACGATCCAGCTCTGCACACTTTAAACCCTCTGTGCCAGCTCGCACAATGGGGACTTGGCTGGGGGGCGAGGGGGTGCAGGGGGGAGTCCTGAGTCATTTATCCAGATGCTGGATTTCGTACTGAGGCACAGAAGGGTGAGTTAAGGGCACTGAGTGGATAGCTTCCGGGTGCCCATAGAGATGCCAGGAAAAGAAACCATCAGACATGGGGGGAAGCGGGGAGGGTCAGGCAGAGGTGAGTGTTAAGTCTCAGCTCCCCAGCATGTGCACCCCACGAACCTCGCTCGGTGCCCACAATACTGCCTCGTGCTCTGACCCGGTGTGTTTCCAGGAAGCAGACTTGGGGCTTTTAACTAGGACTAGACCCGTGGTCGGCAAACTGTGGCTCGCGAGCCACATGCGGCTCTTTGGCCCCTTGAGTGTGGCTCTTCCACAAAATACCACATGCGGGCGCGCACGTACAGGGCGATTGAAACTTCGTGGCCCATGCACAGAAGTCGGTATTTTGTGGAAGAGCCACACTCAAGGGGCCAAAGAGCCGCATGTGGCTCGCGAGCCACAGTTTGCCGACCACGGAACTAGACAATATCAAATGCTCCCCATTGCAACACCCAACTCATCCCTGTAACTCTAGTCCATTTCTGTGGATGGAAACATCTCATTCTTTGAGCACACCCCAAGTCTTTCCCGTTCTTCTGTGGATGAATGTGATCTTATTTTGTTTTTTAAAAATATTTTTTATTGATTTCAGAGCGAGGGAGAGATAGAAACATCAATGATGAGAGAGAATCATTAACTGGCTGCCTCTGACATACCCCACACTGGGACCCAAGCCTGCAACCCGGGCATGTGCCCTGACCTAGAATCGAACCATGACCTCCTGGTTCATAGGTCCATGCTCAACCACTGAGCCACGCTGGCCGGGCTATTTTCAAGTTTATGGTTTTATAAGCACTGCTTCTCTGAACATCTTTCTCATGTCTTCCGGTGCGTAAGTGGAGGAGTTTCTCCAGGAATATGTTGACGAATGAAATCGCCGGGTGATACAATACAGGTATCTTTACTTTTACTGGCTATCGATCAACTATTTCTCAAATAACTTAAATCAAGTATCACCGGCAATGGGTAAGATTTCCTTTGCTTCCCCATCCTCAACCAACACTTGGCTATTGTCAAACTCCTTAACATTTGGGAGCAAAACGTATCTCGTTGATTATTGCACTCTAGCGCCCCGATTAGTCACGTGACTGGAAATATTTCCTTCCATTCATTGTTCACGGACGTGTCCTCCTCTGTGAGTTCATTGGTCAAATCTGCCCAATTCCCCATGAAGCTTCTGTTTCCTTTCTCAGAAGATTCTTCTCTCTCCAAGATCATGCCAACACACAGTCACTGAAAGGATGTTTCTTCGTCCAAGAGGACAGAATCTATCCCGTGAGCTTGGACTTGGCCACTGGATACTTTCCATTCTTTGCAAACATGAAAAGGAGGAAGACCAAGGTCAGGTTCATCACTGGCCCATAATAGGACGTTAGAGTCTTGTTGCCCGCTGAGCTTTAAGAAGGACTTCTCTCCTGGCAGTAATGTCCTGGAGGGCTTGGTCGGGATGGTCTTCTGGTCCGGAGAGCAACCCAAGCCAGCGATGGGGAGAGCCTTGGCCATGTCCAGGGAGGCACTGGGCAGGGCCCGAGTTCCTTACTTTGGCTTATGTCACTGATGAATGGCTGAGGCTGCTTCCAGACCCCACCGGCTCTTCCCAGCAGATGTGTGCAGGTGGCCTGCAATCTCCAATGCGTCTCTATAAATAAAGTTTATTAGGGGATAAAGCGATCACTTGTGAGTCTTGAGAGGAGAAGATAGGATCCCTGAGCCTGAGCATTCAGAGACCCGAGGGTTGCCCTGTCCACGGAGGTTCTCCTTCCCACATCTGTCAGTGTCTCTCTACCTCTAGAGATTTCTGACTTTTTTAAAATGTAAAATACATGGTCCATAAGCAATGCAATGTAGTAGATTATATCGAGCATGATAAAGTGACCATGTTTTTCCCCCTCGACAGATAGAAAACAGATGTGTCTCTGAAGCAGCTCAGAAAGGGAAGGTGTAAGGAAGGAAAAATCGTATTTTTTCAGCCAAGAAAATGAAAGAGCTGTATTTCCAGACCAGGGTCAGATGGGCCCAGCTCCACACCTGGGGAAGGCCATTTATCAACAGGAAAAAGCAGAAAAAGTGAGTGATCCGCTGGAGTGCAGGTTAGCTGTGCCTGGTACCCATGGCCACATGGAGATGAACATACATTATCCTATATAATAAAAGGCTAATATGCAAATTGACCAAACGGCAGAATGACCGGTTGCTGTGACACGCACTGACCACCAGGGGGCAGAAGCTCAACACAGGAGCTGCCCCTTGGTGGTCAGTGTGCTCCCACAGGGGGAGCACCGCTCAGCCAGAAGCCGGGCTCACAGGCTGGCGAGCGCAGTGGTGGTGGCAGGAGCCTCTCCCGCCTCCACAGCAGCACTAAGGATGTCCGACTGACGGCTTAGGCCCGTTCTGCTCCCTGCCGTCAGTCAGACATCCCCCAAGGGCTCCTGGACTGCGAGAGGGCACAGGCCAGGCTGAGGGACCCCGCGAGTGCACGAATTTCGTGCACCGAGCCTCTAGTTATTAATGATAATAAGAATGAGGGGAAACCTCTTCCACATATTGAAGGTTCATCATATTGAGTTCAGTTGAATTGAGTGAGTTCTCTTCTGTGGATTTTACAGACCACATTAGAGGGGGAAACGGAATTCACATATTTGAGTCTTAGCCTCCTGGTGTTTCACATGGGGAGGCTGCCATACTGTTTGGCCTCAAGTACTAGGCCTAGGACTAAAGTAAGAAAAAGCATCGTTGTTCACCGTCATTTAACAATAAAACACCACTAAGACCCAGGATGTGTGCCTGCCTTTCCCAGGGTCATACAGCCGACAAATGAGGTCAGATTTCACCCAGAGCCCAAGTCCAGTGTTACTTCTGTTAATAGACTTTCCCTCTCATCTTGGTGCAGCGAAGTTTGATGATGAAATGAACCAAGGGTTATGAATGTATTTTGAAAATCTAAGCATGCAGTCAGCTATATGACTTATGGTATTAATTTCAGAGAGAGAGAGGGGGGAGAGAGAGAAAAGAGAGAGAGAGAGAACGAGAGAGAGAGAGGGAGAGAGGAAGGGGGGAGAAAAAGGGAGGGGATGGGAGGAGTCATATTCAAGTTCAGCCCCTGTCAATCACTTAAAAATAAACTGTACAGAAAGTCCTTATTCTGGGATCTCAGGATGCAGAGCAGGATTCCCCTACTTGGCACTATTTTGAGTTGGATGAATCTTTATTGAGATGGTCCAGTGCATTGCAGACTGTTCAGCAGCATCCCTGGCATCATCGTTTCTGAGTTCTGTTTGTGTGTGTGTGTGTGTGTTTGTGGTAAGGTTCCACATATAAGTGAGATCATAGCGTAGCTGTCTTCCTCTGTCTGCCATCCCAGTCTTTCTCCAATAAGATCACCACCTCCTTTTAAACGACAGGAAACTCAGGTCCAGCGAATAGGAGATACTTGCCCCCAACCAGCACGTCTGCTGAGCTCGGTGTCTGGAGGCACAGCGGTGACAGGCCACCTTAGCAGAGGACGCTCCCTTCTGGAGTCACCCAAGGTTCTGCCAAACACTGAAGACGCCGCTGGGCCACGGCTCAAGTCGCTGTGAGGGACAGGCTTCTGCCGGGTTTGCCTGAGCTGGCAGAGTCTCTGGGTGAGGTCTGGGAATCTCTGAGACTCTAGCACAGCCGTGGGCAAACTACGGCCCGTGGGCCGGATCCGGCCCGTTTGAAATGAATAAAACTAAAAAGAAAAAAAGACCGTACCCTTTTATGTAATGATGTTTACTTTGAATTTATATTAGTTCACACAAACACTCCACCCATGCTTTTGTTCCGGCCCTCTGGTCCAGTTTAAGAACCCATTGTGGCCCTCAAGTCAAAAAGTTTGCGCACCCCTGGTCTAGCAGGAGGTCCCCTGTCAGAGGGAGGGTGGCGGGCAGGGCCTTGGGTGGTCGGCTTCCAGAGTGCCTCCAGGGGGCCACGGCACCCTAAACACAGCCCTGGGAGCGCTGGCATTGCCAGGAGGGGCTGCCAAAATACCCCTCCCCTCCCACAAATATAGACGGCAGAGCTTTCATTAAGTAGCCTAGAGTCTCTCCTTGGGCCAATTAAATAAGCCCACCGTGCCCCAGCCGGTTTGGCTCAGTGGATAGAGCATCGGCCTGTGGACTGAAGGGTCCCAGGTTCGATTCCCCATCAGGGCACATGCCTGGGGTTGTGGGCTCAATCCCCAGTAGGGGGCGTGCAGGAGGCAGCCGATCCATGATTCTCTCTCATCATTGATGTTTCTCTCTCTCTCTCTCTCTCTCTCTCCTTACCTCTCTGAAATCAATAAAAACATATTTTTTAAATGTATTCATTTCCTGGATTTAGGAAGGAAAATCTAAGCGGCATTAGCTTGTCCAGGGGAGAGCATTACCAGCTGTAATTTATTTCCGAATGTAGAAATTGTTGGGGGGTGGGGAGGCGCCCTGGGTGGACAATTTGCAGAATTCTGCCCCCCGATGACCTTTTGCATATGGACTTGAGCCCACTCCGCGGGGACCGTATATTTCCCGTGTCCCCCGCGGGTCAGTCCTAATTGATATCATTAGCGCCCCAGCCGCTCCCGCGTGGCCTTGGAGATGGCGGAGTGACCAAGAAAGCTGCGTTTGATTTATTTCGCTTTTCTTCTTCCTTCTTTCCCTCTCCCCTCTCTTCCTTTCTCAAGTTCTGCTCAAAGGCCACACTTGTGAAGCTCACCAACCTCCCATCCAACGGCCGGGTTGGCACGTCCCGACTTGCAAATCCGTTCCCCACATCGGGGCATCTAACGAGACGGCCTCGGCATGTCTAATGGGGAGCGAGGGGGTCTTTTTTTTTTTAAGGGGGTAAGTCTACGTGTGAGACACGCTCAAACGTTCCAGTCACTTCTCAGATGTTTCTTGTTCTCGTTCGAAGAAAAGGGCCGGCTCGCTTCAGCTGGGGTCGCTGGGCGACAAGTTTGCATTCTCAGCCTCAAACTCATAACGGAACCTGGACAGCGACGGGTGCTTGTAGGACGTCCTGCGGTTGGGCCTTGTCATGGAAGCTAAAACAATCCAATAAATATGGGGAAATGCATCGTGGTAGGAAAGCTGACGTGTTTTAGATTATGTTCAAATCCCTCCATCTGTCAAGAAAAGGGATTCGGAAAGCCACCAGCCAGCGAGGCTGACCCCAGTGGATTCTGGCAGCGACCCCCGTCCCCGTGTGCCAGTTGATAGCATG
Source organism: Myotis nattereri (assembly GCF_964212035.1). Lineage (NCBI taxonomy): Eukaryota > Metazoa > Chordata > Mammalia > Chiroptera > Vespertilionidae > Myotis > Myotis nattereri. The sequence goes on along the minus strand of NC_138097.1, from coordinate 11,925,585 downwards.
TTCAACTCTGCAGTGCGGTCCTTCCTACCTGTCGGTGTGGCTCAGTGGATAGAGCATCGGCCTGTGGACTGAAGGGTCTGGGGTTCCATTCCGGTCAAGGGCATGCGCCTCAGGTGCAGACTCCTTCCAAGCCGGGTCCCTGGTTGGGGCGCATGCCGGAGGCGGCCAGTCTATGTGTTTCTCTCACATGAATATTTCTCTCTGTCTCTCCCTCTCACTTCCATTCTCTCTAAAAATCACTGGAAAAATATCCTTGTGTGAGGATTTAAAAAAATGTAAAAAGACTACGCTTCATGGAATTTTATTCTTGTGATTTTTTTTTTTTGTAACATTTTTTATGTATAGAGGCCAGGATGGATATAGAAGACTTTCACAGGCACTTACTTAACTGATGTTCGGAACCATGCAAGGTACACAGGGAATTCCTGTGTTAGGGAGGTGGAGACTGATAATTAAAGAGGTGAAGGCATGCCCAACCGACATGGCTCAGTGGTTGAGCGTCGGCCTATGAACCGGGAGGTCACGGTTCGATTCCCAGTCAGGGCACATGCCCGGGTTGTGGGCTCGATCCCCAGTGGTGGGCGTGCAGGAGGTAACTGATCAGTGATTCTCTCTCATCACTGATGTTTCTCTCTCTCTCTCCCTCTCCCTTCCTCTCTGAAATCAATAAAAATATTTTTTTAAAAAAAGAGGTGAAGTCATTTGCCCGCGTCCACATAACTGAGGTAGAACAGGGACTGGTGCCCCTTCCCCATCATGCCTAGTGCAGGGCTGTGCCCAATACCCACAGTGGCCTGTGTGGGGAGAGGTCCCAAATTCATGATACCTCATGCAAAGCACCAGGTCGGCTTCTGCTGCCCGCGCTTCCCGTGACTTCCTGTCCTGCTAAATCAAATGCCCTACCTCAAGTTTCATCTGTTTGTTTTCCTAGACCTTCTCTAACATGCTTCTCTCTGCCTGGAATATTCTTCTTCGTAGATTGATATTTATTCTCCAGGGGGAAATAAGGTTACATTCCCCAATCTATAATAATAAAAGGGTAATATGCTAATTAGACCGGACATCCTTCCAGACATCCTTCCGGACAAAGCCGGGGCCAGAAGGAAGCCAGCTTGGGTCCCCGGTGTCTGCGGGCAGCTAGAGGGAAGCCAGCCCAGGTTCCTGGTGTCAGAGGGAAGCCAATGTCGGCAGCCGGGGGAAGGAAGGCTTACTCTTGCATGAATTTTCATGCATCGGGCCTCTAGTTAGCAAATGATGCTCTTTTTCCTTTTAATTGTTTTTATTGATTTCAGAGAGGAAGGGAGAGAGTGAGAGAGGGAAAAAAAACATCAATGATGAGAAGGAATCATTGATTGGCTGCCTCCTGCACACCTCACACTGGGGATCGAGCCCGCAACCCAGGCAAGTGCCCTGACCGGGAATTGAACTGGTGACCTTGTTCATGGGGTGATGCTCAACCACTGAGCCACCCTGGCCGGGCAGTAACAATGTTCTCTACTGTAGGACCACTCAGAGTCCTTAAAATGCTAGTAAGTGTTGCCAATGTCCAGGAGGCAGAGGGGCTAGGCCGAGTTTGCCAAACTTAAATAATCATGGGAGGTAAGTGATTTGCCCAAAAAAACATACAGTGACTCCGCCATCTGAGCCACCAAGTCTCTGTCCTTTGGTCAAAATAGAGAACTGATTGGGAGTAAGGAAGTCAGAGAAAGCAGCTGACACTGCAAAAGAATTGCTACTTTATAAGGAAACCCAGTCTCTCCCAGCATCCGTATCCAGCCCATAATTGAAAGCGAGAGCCGTCTGAAGCGGAGAGGGTTTAAGCACAGATCTTCAACTTGGTAGCAGCCTCCTCAGATGCCGGCTGGGGGGCGGGGGGCGGGGGGTTCCTTTTAACTGCTCTCCAAATCAGTAGCCATGGCCGGCTTCCATTCCACCAAGGGCTGGTCCCACAGAAAACATTCTAATCAAGCAGATTAAAACAGAAACAGCCCAGCCCGCACAGGGATCCCGCCGGAGCTGCCGTGGGGCCACGTGTTTCCCCCCTGAGGACACATTCACATTTTGAGGAACATCCGTACCTCCTGCGTTTTAGAAACTGGCACAGTCCGACCGCGGCTGAATTCCAGGGCACGGCGGTACCTGGGAAAAGACCAGCTACAGGGAGAGATGACGGGGGAGAGAGATGCTATGGGCAAAGCCGATACACCTGACATTTCTGGGTCGTCCGTTGCCTGCAGACCAGGCAGGCCCTGGCCCACACTGTACCTTCATGCAAATTAGAAAAAGAGATGAGGGGGGCAGAGGCGACCCCATAGCGAAGGCACCGCTGCAGCCAGGAAAGCCCGACCCTCCTCAGGGCTGAGGCCTGGTGAGCAGAACTCAGGCGTGTCCAGTCCCCAGCTGCCCCTGTCGCTGGAGGCCTCAGGCAGTAAACGCCCTGCACAGAGACACAGAAAGCTGTGGCTGCAAACAACCCAACCCCCCCCGCCCCCCCACCCCCCCACCCTTCCCTCTCCAGTCTCCTTCAAAATATGGCGTGTCATGGTGGGCAGAGAGCACCCCACCATTAAGGACCATCACCACCTAATACATTGTTACCGGCAGACAGTGTTGTTCTATAGACGTGCCCCCCCTTCCCCCCCGGGGTGCAGATCGGATAGCTATCAATTTCCCCAGCGGCTCCCAGTTTCTTTGTTCGGATGCTACATCGCCGCCGCACCCCATCGATCCCCTTCTCCGGCACCCTCTTCCTGACGCATCGGGCGCCCCTCCGCCCCGCCTCCCATGTGGCACCTGCTCCCCGACCTTCGCAACCCCGCACACATGTGAGGCCCCGAGAGTTCCCCAGCCGGGATCCAGGCACAGACATCCCGGCGGCCGCATTGAATTACACCCGTTTCATTTCCACCCGCGGCCGATCCTGGCTCCTGCCCTCCCCTCCCTCTCGCAGGGAGAAGAGCCTAGAGCAGTGGTTCTCAACCTTCTGGCCCTTTAAATACAGTTCCTCATGTTGTGACCCAACCGTGAAATTATTGTCGTTGCTACTTCATCACTGTCATGTTGCTACTGTGATGCATCGTCATGTAAATATCTGATATGCAGGATGGTCTTAGGCGACCCCTGGGAAAGGGTCGGTCAACCGCCAAAGGGGTCGCGACCCACAGGTTGAGAACCGCTGGCCTAGATGCTCTTGGGAACCCAGACAAATGGGTTCGGTTTGCAGAGACTGTTTCTTGTGCTGTTTCTTTGGGGGATCCAAGGGCTCCCCAAAAAGTAGCCTCCCCTGTAGGTCATATAGGGGCATGCTAGCTTTTCTGCTTTCAAAAAGTAGCATTGCCCGGCTGGTGTGGCTCAGTGGTTGAGCATCAACCTATGAACCAGGAGGTCACGGTTTGATTCCCAGGTCAAGGCACATGCCCGGGTTGCGGGCTCCATCCCCATTGGGGGGCGTGCAGGAGGCAGCCGATCCATGATTCTCTCTCATCATTGATGTTTCTTTCTCTCCCTCTCCCTTCCTCTCTGAAATCAATAATTTTTTTAAAAGGCATTGTTGAGAGCCAATCAAAATGCAACACAGGTCTGCATGTTCCAGGGGAAAGGAGACATTGTGACGTGAGGTTGCCCAAAGACTAAACCTTGGTTGGGTTATTATGAACTGCAGGAGCCTGGGTCCCGTAGTTCAGGCTGTCTCTGTTTTTGAATCAGCAAGACGGGACTGACAGCGCCTCCTACTGGCCAGGCCGTGGGAAGAAATGGGAAGACACAGTGTCTCTTGGGAGGATGTTAGATTCCTCCCTCCGCTCTGCCCTGAGTCTCTCTCAGTCTGTTAGTATTTCTTCCTCTTCGATGTTCCCTCTTTCCCAATGGTGCTTCCTTCCTTGGTTCACCCTTTTTCTTTTCCTCGTCTCCCAGTTTCCCCCCCAAAAAAGTGGTCTCTTTTTTTCACCTTGTTTTTTTGTTAATCCTCACCCAAGGATATTTTTTCCACTGATTTTTAGAGAGAGTGGAAGGGAGAGGGAGAGACAGAGAGAGACACATCGATGTGAGAGACACATCGATCGCTTGCCTCCTGCACGAGCCCTGACCAGGGCCGGGGAACCTGCAACCAAGGTACTTGTCCTTGACTGGAATCGAACCCGGGACCCTTCAGTCCACAGGCTGATGCTCTATCCACTGAGCCAAACCAGCTACGGCCTCACCTTGTTCTGTAAATAGGATTTTCCTCAGCAGGATGATGTCCTAACCTTTCCCCTCCTGTGAATAGAAGCATTTGGCTCGAGATAAATCCACCATGAGCTCTGACAAAAGGTCAGCTGAGACCAGTGTGGGTAGAACCAGCCCCACAAAGAGACCGTCCTCCCTGAAGAAGTTGCCCATTGAAAAGAATGTTTCTATTCACTGGGACATCTTTCCAACTTCACAAGGGGAAGTTAAAAGACTTGTACCTGTACTCAGGGTGCATCAAACTTTACGTATTTTGCTTCCTGGCAGCCCTAGAACAGTGAACTCTTCCTGGAGAAAGGCATTTGAAACATTACAAGAGAAACACCCTGGGCACTGGCCAAGTAGCTCACTTGGTTAAAGCATCGTCCCTATACACCAAGGTTGTGTATTCGATCCCTGGTGGGGGCTTATGAATCCATCAATACATGCATAAAAAAGTGGAACAACAAACCTCTCTCTCTCTCTCTTTCTCTCTCTCTCTCTCTCTCTCTCTCTCATCTATATATATAAAAGCCTAAGTGACCAAATGACTGGTCGCTATGACACTCACTGACCACCAGGGGGCAGACGCTCAATGCAGGAGCTGCCCCCTGGTGGTCAGTGCCCTCCCACAGCCAACCTCCCATGGCCGGCCAACCTCCCGCGGTCCCTCCCCGCTGGCTGGCCAGCACCTATGTCCCCTATCGAGACTGGGTGAGATGGCTCCGTTTGGCTCCGATTGCCAGCCAGGCCAAGGGACCCCACACGTACACAAATTCATGCACCGGGCCTCTAGTCCAGTGGTTCTCAACCTTCCTAATGCCGCGACCCTTTAATGCAGTTCCTCATGTTGTGGTGACCCCCAACCATAAAATTATTTTCGTTGCTACTTCATAACTGTCATTTTGCTACTGTTATGAATCGTCATGTAAATATCTGATATGCAGGATGTATTTTCATTGTTCACGACCCACAGGTTGAGAACCACTGCTCTAGTCAATAAATAAAAATATAAAAAACAAAACAAAAGTGAAACTGATTAAGGACTTGACTCAGTCATGAATTCATATCAGGAACAGACCTTTTTGGGGGGTGATTTTTCCCCTGAGGTTATCCGTCAAGAAGAAGGCATTTATGTGTAATAGGTTAAAAGATGGAAAGAAAATAGAATTCCACCTCTCTACCCCAGTCTCCATTAAAAACCCTTTTGGGACCAACTCCAACCTTGGAAGTGAACAAATTCAGGATTTTTTCACAGCATTTTTGTTTTTTAGTTTTAAATATATCTTTATTGATGTCAGAGAGGAAGGGAGAGGGAGAGAGAGATAGAAACATCAATGATGAGAGAGAATCATTGGTCGGCTGCCTCCTGCATGTCCTCCATGGGGATCGAGCCTGCAACCCGGGCACGTGCCCTTGACCAGAATCAAATCTGGGATCCTTCAGTCCGCAGGCCGACACTCTGTCCACCGAGGGCTTTCACAGCATTTTTAGAAAGTACGCGTTTGCTTGTAATTAAGAAAAATTTATATATAATATAAATTTCCACTTCTACCTCCCCTAGTTTTGTTCTCTTTCTGCCCTAGAGACCTGTGCTCCCTCCGCCCCAGAAGATTCTCTGAACTGTGATAAGCACTTCCCACCAAGTCCCAGCAAAACACAGTTCCCTTTCCAAGACCCAACCTTTTCCTAGGAATCGACATGTCGATCCAGTTAAATTGTTAAGTTCCAACCAGTTTACTCAAAAGCCATTCATTCAAATGGGCTTCCAAAGAAAACACCAAAACGCCCCACTATAAGAGGCTCACCCATAGGCGCCTCACTCAGACACCTCCCAGCACCCATGACGACTGGGCAGTGGTCATGGCTGCTGTATTTGATGTTACTGATATACGATAATTAGTGCCTATTAAAATAGGGGAAAAGACGTCACCTGTCTTGTAAGAAATTACTGGAATGAGTATGTCCAACTTTTTTTTAAATATATTTGTATTGATTTCAGAGAGGAAGGGAGAGAGAGATAGAAACACCAATGATGAGAGAGAATCATTGATTGGCTGCCTCCTGCATGCCCCCTATGGAGGACCGAGCCCACAACCCGGGCATGTGCCCTTGACTGGAATCGAACCTGGGACCCATCAGTCAGCCGGCCGATGCTCTAGCCACTGCGCCACACAGGCTAGGGCAATATGTCCAACTTGTTAAGACTCAGAGCTGAAGGGAAATGCCTGGTCTAAGTTAAGATGAGGGGTTGTCAGGATGACACTGGGCAGCACCATGGTATCAACTAGCGGGTTTGAGTCTTTCTATGGCAGGAAGACCATCCGCATCACACCTCCCAGAGGGCCGTGATCTAGAAAGCCTCAGGCTTTAATCCTTTACACTCCAGTTTTTAAGGGGAGCACTTCCTATTCTGATTTAATTGAGTTATTTTATTTTTTAAAATAATATATATTTTTATTGATTTCAGAGAGGAAGGGAGAGAAAGAAAGAGAGAAACATCAATGATGAGGGAGAATCATTGAATAGCTACCTTCTGCACACCCCACACTGGGGATCGAGCCCACAACCCGGGCATGTGCCCTGACTGGGAATCGAACCTGTGACCTCCTGGTTCACAGGTTGATGCTCAACCACGGAGCCACACCGGCTGCGCTGTTTGTTTTATTTCTAAATGCAGGTTAATCCGCGCTCACCTGTCAGCATTCATTCTTTCCCTTTCTATGTGGACACTCATTTCAGCCCATCCCTGTGGACTCTGTAAACGTGAACCCTCCTATGATGCTGCTATGATGGAGGTGCCCTACTCTCCATTTCCACTTGACAGAACAGCATTGAGAAAGGCTGACATGAGAATGATGGAACAGACAAGCCAGGCCGGGTTTCTAGCCTCTACCCAAATCCTCCCTTTGGGTTCACAATACGGTTTGATAAAAATTAAAAATAAAAATGTATTAAAACAATATACTCTCGGCAGCCAGAGAATCCAACCCTTGGAGTCCCAACTGCACCATTCAAATGACAGCGGTGGGAATTCTTTCTACACAAGAGGCGAATGCAATCGGGCTGGGCCCGGTTCTGGGGCACTGGCATTCGGCCGCACCCCCACATCTGTGTCAGCAGCGGGCCGGCTCTCCCCCCAGGACCCCTCTCAGCTCATCCTTTCAGCCCATGTCCCACTTCTCCTGATCTCAGAGTAAGGAGCTCAGGGCCCACGCTCCATCTTGTGGGGCTGATTAGCTGGTTAATGGGCCGTCTCTCCGTGGCTGTAGATTTCTCATATTTCATTACATGCGCAGGATTCTGAATTGCTGGTCGCTCTCTGGAGAACGCTCGTTTCTGAGTTTTTCCTTGAATATAAAAGTGTTCACGTCTCTTCTCTGTTTGCCAGAGGTGGCGTCATTCTGGAGTCCCCTAGTCACGGACAAAGGTCAAGTCCATCCAAATCGGGACTGCAGCCCGGCCGGCGTGGCTCAGTGGTTGAGCGTCAACCTATGGGCCAGGAGGTCATGGTTCGATTCCCGGTCAGGGCACAGGCCCGGGTTGTGGACTCCATCCTCAGTGTGGGGCATGCAGGAGGCGGCCAATCAATGATTCTCTCTCATCATTGATGTTTCTCTCTCTCCCTCTCCCTCTCCCTTCCTCTCTGAAATCAATAATTTTTTTAAATCAGGACTGCACTTTACCTCCAGTTCCCCCCACATCCTCTGTGGGGTCCAGGTCAGTGTCAGGGCCACTGGGGCATCACGTGTCTGGAGCTGCAGGTCTTCCTGGTCTCAGCGACTCTCTCTTCTGCTTTACCAGAGGGAGGAACATTGTTCTGACGTGTGAATGGAACTTCCTTCGCGGTCCCATTGGCCCCAGTCACTCCATGTTGTAAGGAATGTGTATTTGAATCAAGGGTCAGGGGAGACATAGCAGTTTCCTCTTTCTCAGATACACCCTGATGCTCGCTGAGTTCATTATTATGACTGGGAATTGGGGCGTTTGGGGAATTTGTCAGAAAATCGGTAAAAATGAAAATGTCACCCTGGCTAGCACTGGTCAGTGGTTAGAGTGTCAGCCTGTGAACCCAAGGGTCGCAGGTTCGATTCCAGTCAAGGGCACGAACCTGGGTTGCAGGCTCCCTGCCCCGGTTGGGGTGCACGCGGGAGGCAACCAACGGATGTGGCTCTCTCACATCAATGTTTCTCTCTCTCTTCTCTCCTCCTCCCCACTCCCTTCCATTCACTCTAAACTCAAAGGAAAAATCCCTCAGTGAGGATTAACCAAAAAAAAAAACACAAAAAAACAACACAAAACAAAAATAAAAATGAAAATGTCAAGACCAACCAAAAAACATCGGTATATATCTTTTTGATTTTCTCTTGATTCAGTATTTTTTTAACTCAATGCATTTTAAAGATGTGAGAACTGTTGATAAGCACCACACAGCTCATGCCTACTTTCAATGCCCCCTGAAAAGAAATATAACGGAATAACCCTTATGCATTTACCTAATAGCAAATCCTCCCATGGAGACAGGTCCACTAAACACAGTTCAGAGAACCCAAGAAAAGTTAGTGTTGTCTGTGCCCTGTAAAGCTGACCTCCACTGAGCAATGCAGAGGAGTGGGGGTTTTCATGTTTGTGTTAACCCCTGTAATCATCCTTTGTGGGATTTTTAAATAATCTATGAAAGGGAAACGCAAGGAAAAACATAAAATCAGGTCCACTGGAGTGGACAGTGACACATTGTGCAATCATGATAGTACAACTAGTTGACTTTATTACTAACAAGATTTTACCTCTGGCCCCCAAACCCAAGAGAGACCCCACCCCCGGTCTCCATTCCAGGGCTGAGGGTCTCTGAGGCCCAGTCAGATGGGGGTGCACATAACACTGTAGATGCTAATGTGGTATTTTTATCATCACATGCCCACACTCTAAATATATTATAATACACACACACACATATGTATATCCTATATAAATAAAAGCCTAATATGCAAATCGACCAAACAGCGGAATGACCTGGTGGAACGACCAGTCACTATGATGCGCACTGACCACCAGGGGGAAGATGCTCAATGCAGGAGCTGCCCCCAGCCCGCAGGCCCCAGGCCAGCCAAGGCAGGTGCCAGTGGGGGCCCCTGATCACCCTGCTGGTCGCCCCACAGATTGGCCCTGATCGCCGGCCAGGCCTAGGGACCCTACCTGTGCATGAATTTCATGCACTGGGCCTCTAGTACATATATAAAATATATAGTATATAGTTTACACACATAAATATAAAAAAATAAATATAAATATATATATATATATATATATATATATATATAGAGAGAGAGAGAGAGAGAGAGAGAGAGAGAGAGGATTCTAGTGAGTAAACTATTTCAATGACTCCTCTATTTAAAGATGTTTTTACTTTATCAGGTCTCTAGATTCTAAAAAGAAGCCACTTTATTAAAAGTAAGTATTTTAAAAGCTGGGAAGTATAAGAATTGTTAAAAATGAAGGGTTCTGAGAACCACTTGTTCTGCTTCACTGGGACACGGGAGATGTGAGCCACAGGACGACGAAACCCAGGACAGATTCCCCTCAGAGCCGCCCTGGCCGCACCTTGACCTTCAACGTCTACCTCCCACTCTGCAAGAGAACCCATTTCTGCTGTTCTGAAAAACCAAGATGGTTGTACTTTGTTACAGTAGCCCTAGGAAGCTAATACACTAAATAATCTCAATTAAGATATCATATTTCTTCTTATATTCTATTTTTAAAAAATCCCTAAAAACAAAAATGGCCAGGGCCCCTCAATTTCTTTTTATTTATCTCAAATAAAATCCAGTGAGCCGCATGTTGTCAAATAGAAACGTGTCTTTGCGTCAACATAATCATTCCTTTTATTAGATCCAGCTAAAGAGTAATTTGTGCGTTTGGACAAGCCACGCTTTGATTTTCTGAGCCTGGGTGTCTCTGGGGAATTTGGAAATGGTCAGGAAATCAATGAAAGCGTAGGTCCACACGTTTGGAATGGTAATGCATAGAGCAATAAGATTTCAAACAAAATATCCAATACCAGGACTCGAACACTCTATCTGGAAGCAGTTAAGCAGGTCAGCTGAGAAGATGTCTACACGGTGGAGCCGCTAAGAGTAGGGGTCTTGGGAGACTTTAGAATCCTTCTATCTGAATTGGAATCTGTACGCCCTGATTTTAGCCATGAGAACCTGGACAAGTCCACTCACCTCTCCAAGGTTCAATTCCCATCTGGATCAATATAGAAATGATGCCTGTCCCGTGGGGCGAGGGGGAGGATTAAATGAGTTCGTCCATGTAAAGTACTTAAGAACAGTGTCTAGGGTGGACTGAGCTCCGAACACGTGTTTACTATTATTAATGCGACTACGTAACTTACCTTGTCCATCTGGAGAATGAGGGATGTAAATGGGGCTCTATTATAATTAGCCTGGATAATAGTGTAATTTAAAAGTTACCGGAGGGAAAGGGGGCGGGGGAGGTAGGAGAGGGTACAGGGGGTAAATGGTGATGGAAGGAGGCTTGGCTTTGGGAGTGAACATACAATATGACATACACATGATGTATTAGGGAATTGTACGCCTGGAACCTATATAATTGTGTTAACCATTGTCACTAATAAATTCAAAAACATTTTTTATTATTTTTTATTTTTTTTAAAATATATTTTATTGATTTTTTACAGAGAAGAAGGGAGAGAGATAGAGAGTTAGAAACATCGATGAGAGAGAAACATCAATCAGCTGCCCCCTGCACATCTCCTACTGGGGATGTGCCCGCAACCCAGGTACATGCCCTTGACCGGAATCGAACCTGGGACCTTTCAGTCCGCAGGCCGACGCTCTATCCACTGAGCCAAACCAGTTTCGGCCAATAACATTTTTTAAAGTGTCTAGGGCAACCTGAAGTGTATGATAACTGAAGTCTTAATAGTTTTCTGAACTGAGCAAGTTCATCTCAAAGGGCCAGATATAATTCTGGGTACAGTTTTACTAACTTCTCTAGAAAGTCCGAGGAGGAGGAGGAGGAGGAGGAGGAGGAGGAGGAGGAGGAGGAGGAGGAGGAGGAGGAGGTAGAGGAGGAGGAGAAGGAGGAGGAGAAGGAGGAGGGAGAATGAGGAGGAGGAGGAGAAGGAGGAGGAGGAGGAGGAGGAGGAGGAGGAGGAGGAGGAGGAGGAGGAGGAGAAGGAAGCGGAGGAGAAGCGGAGGGTAAAAGATGGGAAGACACAGGCATAGCCAGAGCCTCCTATGTGCTTTGTGCTACAGGACCCAGTGCCAGGACAAGGAGCAGGCCTCAGAGTGAGTGCCCAGTCCCCAGAGGATGCCTTCAGTGAGCGGTGGTGATGCCCTGTTGGTCTCAGTGGTCCAGGGTGTGGTTCAGGAGCCGGCTCTGTCTCTGATGGGGTGGGAAGGGCACCTCTACAACTGCATGGAGGCCACCCTACTAAAATCTGTTAGGGATGCTCCGTGCTGGGGGGCGGGGGTAGGAGCTGATACAAAGGCAGTGCCAGGGTAGAAGCACCAGGTCACCAGCTGAAGCCATGGAGATCAGACCAAGAAGGCGAGGCCTCGTGAAACCAAAGGGCCTTTTGCTCCTCAGTTTGTCTCCTTAACAATGAACAGGCCTGGATGCCCCCGCTTTCCACAGAGACATGTGCTTAATAAGCACCATCACGTATGTGCAAGTATGTATGTTTGTGTGAACGGCTACTTTATGGGTAAGAGACAAAAATCAAAATGAGATCACATTTGCTATGGAGTCTATTTTTGTTTTAAAATGTAACTGTCAGGTTTGAAAAAAAAAACACACACACAAAAAAAATAAAGGAGCAACAGAGGGGGGGGGTCAATCTTTGGTCTCCTAGCAGATGTGTTTAACATTTAGGTACCAGAGCCAGGGTTTTATGTGACACAAAATGAAAATACATTCTCTCCTGACAGCATATCTCTCATCACCGGTACAGAACAATAAAACTGTGCATCGGGAAGGAGGAGACATTTGAAAAGTTGGGTGAGGCTGTGTCAGAAAGAAGAGTTAGCATCTGAGAGCTGTGTTTCTGGTTAAGCAGGGGTCAGGAAACTGAAGAAGGGGGAGAACACCCTTTTGTCCTCCTCTTGGGGCCTCAAAAATGGGGGTGCGTGCTTCTAAAAGCAAAGACAACTGCGCCCGTTGATACTTGCCGCATTGATAGCGGGCGGGGGGGCGGGGCTTGCGAGGGTCATTACTGATCAATTACCTTGTATGATCGATGGGGACTCTTCAATACTGTACTGAGGAATGTCAATACTATTTCAGCACCATCACAGCCTCCCGAGGGTGGCCGGGTCTTACAGAACGAAACCTTTAGTGATCACATTATCGTCCATAATGAGCATTTCCAATAGATGTTCCTCATTTATTGAATGGCGCTAACGCCTCATAAGCATGCATAAATGTTAAAAAACGAAACAACAAAACCACCATCTCTAATTGAACCAAAGGAATACTAATCAAAAAGGGCCCCTGCAAATACATTGTTATCTATATATATAAAAGGCTAATATGCAAAGAGTCCCCTCGGGAGTTCGACCGGGAGTCCAGGAGTTTGATCGCTCGCTATGACGTGCGCTGACCACCAGGGAGTGGCGCAGAACAAAGGAAGGCCCCAGTCAGCAGCCGGAAGGCCCCTATCGGTCCTGGTCAAAGGCCAGGCCTAGGGACCCTACCGGTGCACAAATTTCATGCACCAGGCCTCTAGTTCATTATACTTCAGTCACCCCCATTCAGAAAGTTTTACATGGTGCAACAAGTGGTAGAACTTATTATTATGTTCTTGACTCTAATTTTTAGCAAGATATATTTCTTCTCATTGAATCACATAATTCTTCGTGTGTGTGTGTGTGTGTGTGTGTGTGTGTTGTTGTTGTTGTTGTTTTTTAATCCTCACCCTAGGATATTTTTCCATTGATTTTTATAAAGGAAAAGACAAAAGTATCGATTTGAGAGAAACACACTGAGTGGTTGCCTTCTGCACGCAACTGGACCAGGGCCAGGGAGGAGCCCTTGAGTGGAATCGAACCTGGGACCCTTCAGTCCACAGGCCTGGGCCCTATCCACTGAGCCAAACTGGCTAGGGCTGCATCACATAATTCTATTACTTATGCCTTTCATTGAGCATAGATGGAGCTGCTATTTGTTGGATCTCTTAAGTATTTGTTTTGCTGTTGCTGCTCGGTGATAGGAGAGGCTCTGGTGGTAAGAGCTGTTTCCTAATGCCGACAAAGGAATGACTGATGGTTCTGTGAGAATGGCAGCCACCCCGTGGAAATAGGATGTGGAGTTCTGCATGTCCCGACTTTTCTCCATCCATGTCAGCCATGGGATGGCTGGACTGCACCTTCTAAATCGGATCGGCCTGGGCAGAATCAGAATTCAGATGTACTAGTTGATAGATCCTCCCTTCCCGCAACTGGTGGGCGGGGTATGATGTAACCTGCAGCCCAGAAATACCTGAGTGACTAACCAGGTACCTTATATGGACTATACATTGGACCACCAATCCACACCTGCCAAATACCCTAAGCCCTTGTCCTATATGGACAATGCAGTAAACCACCAATCAGTGTGCGCCGAGTACACTAAGCCCCCCACCCCTTCCCATTCCGCCCCTCAAAAGGCGTGCCCGCCCCTCAAAAGGCGTGCCCGCCCCTGCACGTGCTGCTGTCCTCCCCTTGTGAGACAGCCCGGCAGGTCCTGCTCCTCGAATAAAGCCTGTAGTCCTGGTTTTAGGCCTCCGTCTGATCTTTCATTTTTAGTAAAAGTCTTGGCCCTAGCTGGTTTGGCTCAGTGGATAGAGCATCGGCCTGAGGACTGAAGGGTCCTGGGTTTGATTCTGGTCAAGGGAATGTACCTTGGTTTCAGGCCTGATCCCTGGCCCTGGTCAGGGTGGGTGTGGGAGGCAACCGATTGATGTTTCTCTCTCTCTCTGTCTCTCCCCCTCCCTTCCATTTCTCTAAAAATCAATGGAAAAATATCTTGGGTGAGGATTAACAACAAAAACAACAAAATTATGATGTAAAAACCTTGGCTTTTTAGTCCCTTCTATTTATGTAGTTCTTCCAATCATTACAGTTAAAGATTATTTATTTATTTATTTATTTATTTATTTATTTATTTTGTGGAAGAGCCATATTGAAGTCACAGTAACTAATTTCAAATTTCGTATATGGCCATGTGGGACACCACGAAATTGATTATCTCCTATAAGAGTTCCCATTGGTTTTCCTCTTGCCAAACTCAAGTCTCATTAAGTTTTGTTTGGGGTTTTTTTATATTGACACTAGAGGCCCAGTGCATGAAATTCATGGATGGGTAGGGTCCCTAGGCCTGGCCAGTGAACAGGGCCAATCTGTGGGGCAACCAGCAGGGTGATCGGGACTGGCCTGGGGCCTGCGGGCTGGGGGCAGCTTCTGCATTGAGCGTCTGCTTCCTGGTGGTCAGTGCATGTCATAGCCACCGGTCATTCTGCCATTCAGTCGACTTGCATATCAGGCTTTTATTATATAGGATATTTTTAAAATATATTTTTAACTGATTTCAGAGAGGGAGAGAGAGATAGAAACATCAATGATGAGAGAGAATCATTGATTGGTTGCCTCCTGCATGCCCCCTACTGGGGACTGAGCCTGCAACCTGGGCATATGCCCTTGACTGGAATCAAACCCGGGACCCTTCAAGCCACAGACTGACGCTCTATCCACTGAGCCACGCCAGCTGGCATGCCTGGTAAGGTTGGATCTGAAGTGGAAATACTCC
Organism: Myotis nattereri; assembly: GCF_964212035.1. NCBI lineage: Eukaryota > Metazoa > Chordata > Mammalia > Chiroptera > Vespertilionidae > Myotis > Myotis nattereri. Next base: position 11,910,570 of record NC_138097.1, on the reverse strand, counting down.
TCCCAGTCTCACTGGAAAGGGGTGTTTGTAATCAACAGGCCACAGCCTTACTTCTGGGCCTGTGGACTGTGTGTGGAGTCTCCCCAGGGGTTCACTTTGTTCAAAGAAAAGAGGTCACTTTTCATCTTCTCTGCGGAGGCCAGGCTGCCTCTCACTCTGAACCAACTGTGTTTATTGTTCCTTCTTGATATTACCCAGTACCAGGAATTTTCAGCAAAAGAAAAAAAAAATACAACGGCAATTAACACCGACTTAAAAAAAAACTGTCAAAATGTACATGAATCATTCCTGAAGGATTAACTAGGGACAGCCCTGGGCCAAAAGAAATTGAATTAAAAATGAAGGAGGGGCCCTAGCCGGTTGGCTCAGTGGATAGAGTGTCCGCCTGTAGACTGAAGGGTCCCGGGTTCGATTCCGATCAAAGGCACGTACTTTAGTTCAGGCTCCTCCCTGGCCCGGGCCCTGGTCAGGGCTCGTGCAGGAGGCAACCAATGGATGTGTTTCTCTCACGTTGACGATTCTGTCTGTCTTTCCCCCTCTCTTCCACTCTCTCTAAAATCAATGGGAAAATATCCTAATATCTTCGGGTGAGGATTAACAACAACAACAAAAAAAGGATGAAGGGGTTCCGGAATGGTCCGTAGTTAGGTTAAGACAAAGATATACGGGGGAAAAAGGAGGAAAAAGCTGTTATGTCCATGAGCTGCAGAGAGTGAAATTAAGTAAGAAGAGAGTTACTCTAGCACTTTCTCAGGTATGTTCAACAGCCCCAGTAGCCAGTCCTAAATGATTAGGAAGAATATTGCTGGCTTACAAAGCTATTGGTAAATAATCCATCTATCCAAGCCACCTCGGATATGAATACATGATGTGCAGGTTGTCTAATCTGGTAAAAAAAAAATTTAAAAAATCCAAAATTATGCCCAGCTGGCGTGGCTCAGTGGTTGAGCACTGATCTATGAACCAGGAGGTCACGGTTTGATTCCCAGTCAGGGCACATGCCCGGGTTGTGGGCTTGATCCCCAGTGCGGGGCGTGCAGGAGGCCGCCGATCTATGATTCTCTCTCATCATTGATGTTTCTCTCTCTCTCTTCCTCTCCCTTCCTCTCTGAAATCAATAAAAACATATTTTTAAATCCAAAAATCATAGACTAATGGATATTTTCCTTGTTTCTCGCTGCTTTCCAAATGCGTTATTTTGGCTACTGCTCGTGTGTACGTGTGATCATCATATGCCCACACAGAAATGACATCAACTTCTAGGAGAAGCACTCACACGGGTCGCATCTGTCATGAGAGGAGACAGCTTTGGGGAGGGGGACCCAGTGTCGCCACACTGGAGCGGCTGGGACCTTTGACCAGCCTCCCAGGGCTGTTTTATCTCACTCTCTCATCTCTCTCTCTCCTACACAGGCTGCCTCTGGGAAGTGAGACCACACAGGGTGGTACTGGCTTTGGGAAGCAGAAATCAAGGACCTATTCTCTTGGCCAGAGCAGGGGGTGCTGTGCTGGCCGTCAGCACAGTGGGAGGTGGCGAGAGGAAGCTGAAATACAAGGATGCCCTAATGTACCAAGAGATGGGGGGGTATCATTTCGCTCGCAGAGAAGGACTTACTGTAAGCAGGCTGCCGGGGAGTGGCAGAGCCCCGCGTTTCCTAAACATGAACTTGGAGTTGGGTTGGAAAATGAGGACCCTGGAGCTCTTTCTCAGAGTAACGGGGTAAGGAAGGCATGAGAACAGGGGTTCTCCCCAGCCCCCCTGCTGCCTGCCATTTCTCCGTCCCCTAAGTGCCCCTGGTGGAGGGCCCACAGCCAGAGTCCTTCAAGGTGCTGAAAGCCTGGGAGGCTTCTGCAGACTTTTGCTTTGTTTTAGGTTTGATTTTGGAAGTGCAACTGATTTTTAGGGAAGAAAGGGAGGGAGGGAGGGAGGGTGAGAGGGAGGACAAGAGGGAGAGGAGGAGGGAGGAAGAGAGAAGAGATGGAAAGGAGGGGAAGAGAGAATAAAGGGATGGATGGATGGAAGGAAGGAAGGAAGGAAGGAAGGAAGGAAGGAAGGAAGGAAGGAAAGAAGGGAGGGAGGGAGGGAGGAAGGAAGGAGGGATGGAGGAAGGAAGGAGGGATGGAGGAAGGAAGGAAGGAAGGAAGGAAGGAAGGAAGGAAGGAAGGAAGGAAGGAAGGGAGGAAGGAAAGGAGGGAGGGAGGAAGGGAGGGAGAGAGGGAAGGAGAGAGGGAGGGAGGGAGGGAGCAGGGGTGGGCAAACTTTTTGACTCGAGGGCCACAATGGGTTCTTAAACTGGACCGGAGGGCCGGAACAAAAGCATGGATGGAGTGTTTGTGTGAACTAATATAAATTCAAAGTAAACATCATTACATAAAAGGGTACGGGTTTTTTTTTTAGTTTTATTCATTTCAAAGGGGCCGGATCCGGCCTGCGGGCCATAGTTTGCCCACGGCTGGGAGGGAGGGAGGAAGGGAGGGAGAAAGGATGGAGGAAGGAAGGAAGGAAGGAAGGAAGGAAGGAAGGAAGGAAGGAAGGAAGGAAGGAAGGAAGGAGGAAGGAAGGGAGAGAGGGAGGGGGGAGAGAGGGAGGGAGGGAGGGAGGGAGGAAGAGAGGAGAGATGGAAAGGAGGGGGAAGAGAGGAGAGATGGAAAGGAGGGGGAAGAGAGGAGAGATGGAAAGGAGGGGGAAGAGAGGATAAAGGGATGGAAGGAAAGAAGGAAGGGAGAGAGGGAAGGAGGGAGGAAGGGATGGTAGAAAAGAAGGCCAAGGAGAAAGACTAAAGACAGAGGGAGAGCAGACAGGCTGTGTGCGCGTGCATGAGGCAACCGCACATCTGGAGCAGCCCAGCTCTGGGAACCGGGCCACGCCCCTCTGGCCATTACAGAAAGCCACCTGCCAAGATGAGAAATGAGCGCAGGCGGGGCCGGGTATTAGGATTAATTGTCTCGAACCAGAGCACTGCAGCAGGTATGCAAGGCATATCGAGGCGGAGATAATGAGGCCAATGAGCGGTCCGCACTGTTCTGTTGGTGTCTCCCCATCCTCTCCCCTTCCCCACCCCCCACCCGCCCCGCCATAACGAGAAAGCAGAGATTTAAGTAACGGTACCAATACTTCCACCACAATGTAACTCATTTCGGAAACATGGAGTAAGACCAGAGGATGGCTTTTCTCTGTGTTAAAGATCTGCATTGCGGGAACACGCATCCCCCAGCAATTTGAAATGTCTGTGATTTAACTTCTGGGACACCTTCCCTTTTCCCTTCCCCCTTGACCCCAAAGAAATTGGTTTTACTTTTTGATATTTATATTGACTGAGACCTATTCCTTTATATAAATGGAGCTATTCTGCCTAGCACGGTGCTCGATAGTCAAGTAAATGAGTTAACTTTTCTGAGCTTGCCCCATTCTGTTAGAAAAAGAGCAAGAGAGACTCTGTTTTCCATATGCAAAGGTTGAAAAGCATTGCCCATAATCTATGTATATAAAAGCCTAATATGCACATAAAACATATTTTAGTTCACTTTGGTGGGGTTTGTTAAAAATAGGAATGGGACTTCGCTGAAGACATTCCTTTCAGGATATCGGAAGCCGTTCCTTCAGCGCCTCCGACGTGCCCCGAGGGCTCAAGATGGGGGCCAGGCCTGGTTTAGTCCCCGGTGTGTCTGTGGTTGCCCAGGGCTTTGATTTTTTTAAGCTTCTTGTAGGGCTTATTAAAATTTAAATCAAAACGATGGAAAATACTGTTTTATCTTATTCTAGGGGCCGTCTGAGCAACTGACTGCTTTTGCTGTGTTTCCACTGTTCACTGCAGTATCTGTGGTTTCATGAATCCACTCATGGTTGAATCCCTGCTGCCCTGGCTTGGTTCCCTGATGGTCGCCCCGAATTCCATTTCCATGATTGAAGAGAAAGAGGGCAAGGCCTGCAAATTGCGGGTGGGTAGCTGGGGAGGAGAATGCCAGGCTTTGCCAACAGGTATCTCTGGGGAGTGGCAACCCCCACAGGGAGGGAGGCGTGGCCAGATGGGTCCACCACAACAGATCAGTACCTGGGATTGGACACAAGAGGAAGGGGCTACCAAATAGGGTGGCAATCAAATAGGGTAGATTTAGGGTGGGGCTCAATGCTAATGGGGAAGGCAAGGCTGGGGCTCAGCAGGGTTGAAGGGAGCAATATTGGGAGCGGAAGGGAAGGCGATATCGCTGTGAGCAGCAGGTAGCAGGAGGGATCTATTGAAGTTGCAGGTTGAATCTCTGCACAAAACCCAGACCAACTGTGGAAGGCAGGAGTTGACACAACTCTCTTAGAAAGCGTCTGTCTGTCAATTGCTGCCATGACCTTCGAAGGAACTGCGCCTTCGTCTCATTGGAAAGGGTACCTTCGAAATAGAATAACCTGGAAAGAACTGATGCAGTTTAATGGGTAGTCTTGAAAGTAGATGGTCAGAATTCAGGTTGTGCCCTGAGTACACATTTGGTTCTCCCAAAGCCTTTGTTTCCCGAGGCGGGGATGAGGTGGGAGGTGGGAAAACGCGATTTGTCCGCGTCCTCAGAGTCTTGTCCTGGATTGTAAAGAAAGTCGCTGTTTCTTTAAACAGGCAGCATGGGCTTGGGCTGTGCGTCTCATTTAGATGAGTGCAGATGCCCTTGTCAAAGCCGGGAGAAGCTCCAATCGGCGTCGCCGAGGGAGCCTGACCCCATCCATCAGTGTGGCCTGTGGTCACAATTTTCTAGGAAATGAGGAACAGCATCACCCAGAGTAAATCCGCAGCCAAAAGGGCCTTCAAGTCGTCTCCATTTTATTTCAAAAGGTGGTTCACATCTTCTATCACTCATGTATCTTTAAATTTGGGTGTGGCAATGTTTAGTTCAAGAGTAGCCCAGTTGATTATGGCTGGAAACTCCCATAAGGAATCATGATTTTTTTAAAAATATATATATATATTTTTATTGATTTCAGAGAGGAAGGGAGAGGGAGAGAGATAGAAACATCAATGATGAGAGAGGATCATGGATCGGCTGCCTCCTGCACGCCTCCTACTGGGGATCGAGCCCACAACCCGGGCATGTGCCCTTGTCTGGAATCAAACCCAGAACCCTTTAATCTGCAGGCCGATGCTCTATCCACTGAGCCAAACCAGCTGGGGCCATGATTCTATTTTTAAATTCATTTTTATGTATTTTGAATGAAAATGCTTGGAGTAAGCCATTCTTGTGATGATCAAAAGACCTCACATGTGCAAGGCGCTTACTGCGACAACGGCAGCCACAGAGACAGGACCCTGGCCTCAAGGGTCTCTTGGTATTGCTGATGAGACAGTCACGTTCCTGAAAACTTATCTAGGGTTTGACAAGAGGAGATAGTCGGAGGACCAAGGGAAAAGCAGCTCTCCAGGCATAGGTCATGGAGGATAGAGAAGACACGGCCCCTTTTTACATGGACAGGTAGCATAATGCGGTTTCACCCAGGAATGCCAGTGAGCAGGCGACAGCATATGAGACTAAAAATGTAGGTTGGGACCAGATGGTGTAGATCAGTGGTCGGCAAACTACGGCTCCCAAGCCACATGCAGCTCTTTGGCCCCTTGAGTGTGGCTCTTCCACAAAATACCACGTGCGGGCGCGCATGTACAGTGCGAAGTTGACTTGAAACTTTAAGTAAAGTTTATGAAGTTAATTTTAGGGGACGTTGTGGAGTGAAAGATGATGTAGTGTCGAGGATTGAGAAAGGTGTGTGGAGATGGTTTGGACATACAGAGAGGATGAAGGAAAGGAGATAGACGAAACAAGTATACAAGACGCGTGTGGATGGGAGAGTTGGAAGGGGTTGACCTCAGCGAACGTACCTCCATCAGATTGAGGACATTTTTAGCAAAGGCCAGCTTAGGAGTACCCTAATTAAGTGAATAACAATGTACCTACCTATATAGTTTCAGTTTAAAAAATGTGGCTCTCAAAAGAGATTTCCATCGTCGTACTGTTGATATTTGGCTCTGTTGACTAATGAGTTTGCCGACCACCGGTGCCAATGGATTTAGTGATGGCGGAGAGAGGCCTTAGTGACAAACAGACTTTGGGGTAACTAGAGAATGAGGAGGTGATGATGTCCCATGGCTACTACCTCGTTAGACTTGAGTAGACTCTATCTCTTGAAAAGGAAAACACTTTTATGTGATCCACATGGTCTTAAAAACAATTCTTCGGACACAGCTCCATAGATATCAAATTACCCAGTTCACTATCATTCAGACCACTATCTCTACGGTGCCCCGACCACAGAGCTAGCCGGCCTCTGTCTGAACAGATGTACTTCGTAGCACCCCGTAATTCAGCAGCTGGATTATGACTAAGTTCTTCCTTATGTTGAGCCAAATCTGCCATAGAATTTCCTCACCCATCTCAGTCCTCCTCTCTGGGATCACTTGAATAGTTCTACATTTTCTCAGACATTACGGATCTGCAATTTATTTCATAAATCTGCCTATTGTTTTGATGTATTCTTTCCTCCATTGCTGTTGCTCACAGGACATAATTTAGATTTCCTACACTTGTCTGGTCCATTTGCTCATCTGTCAAAGTCCCTTTTCTGAGAGAGAGGGCCCTAGAAGTGAAAAAATATATATATACCTAGGTGTGTTCCAATAAGATAGAGTAGAATGTATCCAATTCTCTTTCTCCCCAACCCGCAGAGATCTCTATTTCTATAAGAACTCAGCAACTATAAATTACTGAGCAGACACCCAGGACAGGCACAGAATCAGGCGTTTGCTAATATGAATATCTCACCTGCTTAGCAAGTGATGGAGCAAAATCTTAAGTCTAAGCCAACCTCACTTCAGGATCTACCTCTTGTCATGATGCCCTGATGTCTCTCATTTATTTACTTGCCAAGCTCTGTCATCCGCAAGTCTGACATCTGAGAAAGGAATGAGGCCCCATCTAAGAGAACGCTACTCAACTGCAAATACAAAGGCACCATCAACACCTCTCAGCCTAGTTCAGTGGCTCCCAACCTTTCTTTGGCCACGCCCCACCTAAGCATCTCTAACATCCTGATGCCCCCCTCTGTGACATAGAATTCTTACTATTCAAAAAGTGAGCTCCTAGTCACATGGAGGAAGCCTCAAAGGCCATGAACTTGGCCCAAGCCAGCTTCCAAAGAACATGGCATCCATGAGAGAGAAAAATAAAAGAACGAAAGGATAGTTGAAGTGCTAAGGAAGAAATCACAAAGAAATTGCTAAAAAATAATAATGGGCCCTGACCGGTTTGGCTCAGTGGATAGAGCGTCGGCCTTCGGACTCAAGAGTCCCAGGCTCGATTCCGGTCAAGGGCATGTACCTTGGTTGCGGGCACATCCCCAGTGGGGGGTGTGCAGGAGGCAGCTGGTCGATGTTTCTCTCTCATCCATGTTTCTGACTCTCTATCCCTCTCCCTTCCTCTCTGTAAAAAATCAATAAAATATATATTTTTTAAAATAATAATAATGGCATGAAGTGATATGAAAAAAATAGCATATTACACTTTTATTATTATAGATAATTTGTTTAAGGCACTTTGAAGACTAACCTTTGACCTGTGACCTATGCTGTGACCTAGCATTTTTCTCAGCTACTTGGCCCATAAAGACCAACACAATCTAGCAAATTGGGCTTTTTGGCCCAACTTCTCTTTAGAGTTCCAGAAAACACTATTGTGCATATCCTCAATATTGCACAATATTGGTTGGATGCATTGGACCAAAAAAAAAAAGAGGGCTGGACAGAGATAGGGGGAAGATTAGGGGTTCTGACCAGCTGTGTTGACCAGACAAGGAAGGGTCAAAATAGAGTAACCCATGCTGAGGTCCAGGAGGAAGTTTAGTGGGAATGAGGTAATGGGAAAAATGACACCCAGCTCTTGGACTGGAGCTGGCTACTGAAATTTAAAGTTTGGCGATGCATCTGCAGTAGGATATGACAAAATTCACAATGTGGCCCCGGTAGCAGGGAGGGGAAGTGTGATAAAATGGTGGGGCAGGTATCTGGAGTTAGGAAACCCAATCAATTAAATAAATCATGAGGCCAAAGGTACATGTATCCATGCAGACATATTTTACTAATTTGATGGGTTAGCCAGACACATCAACCGATTAGAAAGACTACAGGTAGACGGGTGGCTAGAGAGCGAAATCTGAGGAAAGAACAAAACGGCGCCTTTTCTCCAGCAGACCGGAAGTGTAAGTGTGTGTCTCTAGCTCTTTGTGTCTACACAGGTGGACACGAATATTTAGTGATTGCGTCTGCGTGTTGTCAGCCTGGCCTCTGAGTAGACTTGTACCCAAAAAAGCAATGAGATCCCCTCATTTGTAACCCTCATGTCCATTTATTACTATCTAAACCAGTGGTTCTCAACCTTCTGGCCCTTTAAATATAGTTCCTCATGTTGTGACCCAACCATAAAATTATTTTCGTGGCTACTTCATCACTGTCATGTTGCTACTGCTATGAATCGTCATGTAAATATCTGATATGCAGGATGGTCTTAGGCACACCCCTGTGAAAGGGTCGTTCGACCGCCAAAGGGGTCTCGACCCACAGGTTGAGAACCGCTGATCTAAACGCTAAGTCCTTAATACTTCTGCACAATGACAGATGCCTGACTGCTTCCCCTTACTTTTATCTTTCTGGGGCAATTTATATGGAACAGCCTCTTACCTTTGGGAATCCTTCCCAGTTGCTTCTTTAGCTTCTGGGGTTCGAGAAGCATTCACAATGAGTCTGTGATGAGAGCTATGTTAGCCTCAGGATATATGCCCCCAGATTATGCTCCACATTTTTCTCCCTTTAAAGAACACTGGTCAGGCCCTGGCCGGGTAGCTTAGTTGGTTAGAGTGTCGTCCCGAAATGCCAAGGTTGTGGGTTCAATTCCTGGTCAGGGCTCATGCAAGAAGCAACCCATGAATGTGTCAGTAAGAGGAACAGCAAACATTTTTTTAAAAATATATTTTATTGATTATTTTTACAGCGGGAAGGGAGAGAGATAGAGAGTTAGAAACATCAATGAGAGAGAAACATGGATCAGCTGCCCCCTGCACACCCCCCACTGGGAATGTGCCCGCAACCCAGGTACATGCCCTTGACCGGAATTGAACCTGGGACCCTTCAGTCTGCAGGCCAATGCTCTATCCACTGATCTAAACCGGTCAGGGCAACAGCAAACATTTTTACTAGACAAATGTGACCCAACAAAGGCGAACATTTCGTAAGGAGACTGGGAAAGGACTTAGGCAGCAAACACATGGATAGCTTTGACTCCGTATCTTCTACTTCTATCATTTAAGTCAGTGGTTGGCAAACTGCGGCTCGCGAGCCACATGCGGCTCTTTGGCCCCTTGAGTGTGGCTCTTCCACAAAATACCGACTTCTGTGCATGGGCCACGAAGTTTCAATCACCCTGTATGTGCGTGCCCGCACGTGGTATTTTGTGGAAGAGCCACACTGAAGGGGCCAAAGAGCCGCATGTGGCTCGCGAGCCGCAGTTTGCCAGCCACGGATTTAAGTTCTTTCCCACTCTCTTCTGAGCAATGTCAGTCATTAGGGTTGGAGGGAGATCCCAGGCCATGTCTCTCAGAAAGTGGCTGAATGGGACTTGTGCCACGCTTGCCACCTGACCTTAGGGGTGCCCCGAAATCTAACACTGCTATTCCCGCCAGCCACATGGGTGGGGGCTTTGTGGAAAGGGGATCAGGAAGGCTCGCCTAGCTGGGGTGCCCTTTGTCTGGGAGGAAGGTGAGCTACAGCATCTGGAGACGATGGGCCGCGTGAATCACATTACCACCGAGATGATTAATATCTTCTTAACGCATCCACTTCCAGATTATCCATCATTTCATTAGAGTGAAAAAAAGTTCCCTGTGAAAAGGGGCGGGCCCTCTGAACCGTGAATAACTCAGCCACCTCTTGACATGTTTACTAATTGAGTAGCAGAGCGGGCTTAATACTTTAATACATTTATACTGGGCAAATTATGACTTTTTTCCCCCAATGCTCAGGGTGAGTTTGGGATTGCAGCGAAATAACACAGTGCTTTTGTTTGGCAATTAAAGGTCATTTTATGATTAATACTAAACTTAACCCTTGTTCTTGACAGAAAACATTAATTTTTTTGTCATAAGCCATTGACCGGATTTCTTGCGAGGGGTTTTTGTTATGCAATATTGGTTCATTTGCCCTGTGGATGTGACATTTAAAAGATTCCTCATTAACTGAGGGCCTTTGAAAGCATCTAGTTTTAGCGTGGGTCCTGGGTCCATGAATTTATTTAGTGTTTTACTCAAAGAGAGATTACGTATCAGGAGAAATATGGGATGATGTCAGATTTTCTTCATCCCCACCACAGAATACAACGTCTCCTTAGCCCCGTAGTGTTGCGTCCAAAACTGAGTCTTAAAAAATATAATATTCAAACTGTACTGAAAGTCATTTCAATTCATCTGACTTAAATAGAGACTCAAGAAAAGAATTGGTACAAGTCAAATAATGGATCACTATTTTAACTGAAATCAAAGTATTGATTTCTGACTTTAGTTCAATAATTTGCATGTTAGGCTTCTTCATTTCAATTAGGTAAAAATTGTAGGAAAATGCCAACTTGATATTTATCTTTTGGGACTACCTCCATCCGGCCCCATTCCCAATATTTTGGGTTGGGTTACGATTTTACTTTCCAACCAGCACTTTTGGGTTATAAAATCCCATCCAAGCATATTGGGAAATGGCCATAGTAAGAAGCCTCTGAGGAGAGTCAGAAACTGGTCAGTGTGGGCAGCGTTGTGTTCTTAAAAATTGAGGCTAAAGACTCAGGAAGTAGTTATTATGCCTAAAGTTAAAGTTAAAGCATCAACACACCTAAAGGTAAGAGTCTAGGCCAGGGTTGGGCAACCCTGGCACGCGTGCCAAACTTGGCACGCCAGTAACTTTTGCTGGCACGCAAAACCCTCTCTTATAATCTTCCATTTACAATTTTTTTCTTAATATCGACTTTTTTATTTTTCAGATAAATTCAGTGTAGGTGCATCTTAGATAAATAAATAATTTTACATAACATGCATACATGAAAAAATAAATGTATTTTTCATCATCATATACTGTGTTTTGGTCACTCGAATGAATTTTATTATTTCTTCAAGGTTCTTCACATACATACACCTTAAGAGATATCAAGTAGGCATAACATGTTCTCAAAAAGTTAGGGTTGGCACACAGAAGAATTTTGAGTCAGAGATTTTGCTGGTTTTGGCACACACTCACAAAAAGGTTGCCCACCCCTGGTCTAGGCTGATGTGTGACTCTGAGGGTACCACTTCCAGTCCCTTTGCACACCTATAAGCTAAAAGCTTAGGCTTAGTGGTCACTTGGTTAATCACTGAACAATTTTGATGATCCTATATAATAAAAGGCTAATATGCAAATTGCCCCTTCGACCAGGGGCACGCAGCCCCTCCCCCTGGCCGGCCCTGCCCCTGATCAGCCGGATCGGGGCAGGCTGGCCAGACCCCACCTGTGCATGAATTCATGCACTGGGCCTCTAGTTTTTACATAATTTCCTTATGTTAAATTGCATGTCATAATAAATTCTTCTTATATTTCCAAAAGTGGTAACTCATTTCGTTACCATGCTAAATAAATATTGTGATGTGCACATGGATATATCCATATCCTACAATTCAAATCCCAGCAACTAAATTGCCAACCCCTTTCATTAAAATAGCTCTTAAACATTTTGGGTATGTTTGTCGAAAGGAACCAACTAATTAGAAACACATTTATTTCAGGGAAGGTCCAAAAAAAGAAAAAGCTAGAGGACACAATTTATCTCGCAGGTCAATGAATAATATGCTTTGTTGCTGCAATGACCTAAGATGCTTAAAACCAAATTCAGGTGTGTCCACTCCCCTGCACCACACCACCATAAATGGAAACAGATCCAATGACGTAAGACCCATATCCTAAGCAATGGTCTACGGGACGCTATTCTGAGAGTCTTTTAGAAACACGAATGTGAAACACATTCAAATACTCGCTAGGAATGCAAGCTGAATGAAGTGAAATCCATTTCTTCACCGTAAGAGTTTTCAGATTTTTGTGAATTTTCAAGAAGCCACCTGGGTTTGCGATACTTCCCCAAGCCCTGGGGGAATAAAACCTCCTCATTGACTTATTCAGATTAATACTAAGTGGAAATGATTGCATGTATAGACTATGCATAAATGTGTGTATACATATTACTACATGTCTGTTTCTACAGTGATAGATAATAACCCATCATATTTAAAAATTGAGGCTAGAGAGGCAGGAAATATTTGTTGTTAATGTGATAGATATGAAATCCAACAAGAATTACTGCGATTCAAAACGTGGCAATGTACAAATAATTCAGGGTTAACAAAATGATTAACTATTTGTTTAAAATATATTTTTATTGATTTCAGGAGGAAGGGAGAGGGAGAGAAAGAGAGGGAAATATCAATGATGAGAGAGAATCAATGATTGACTGCCTTCTGCATGCCCCCTACCTGGGCATGTGCCCTTGACTGGAATCGAACTTGGGATCGTTTAGTCCGCAGGCCGATGCTCTATCCACTGAGCCAAACCAGCTAGGGCTATAGCTACACCTTTTAACTGTTAACTGAACACAGATCTTCTGATTCTAGGATAAGAAAATGATGTGGGGTTCTGGCTGCTGGCTTTACCTATAGTGAACATCACCCAGTTACCTGGGTAGAGAGGTAGCCTTAGAGTCATGTCAACACAAACCTCTTCTCAGGTTTCTGCAGAGCATGAGAAGACCATGGGCAGGTTCTGTGACACCATCTGTAGAAGCTGAGCACGTGGATTAGGCAGCCTTGCCATCATGCCCTAGAAGGTGCCAAGAAACACGTTCAGTCTATGCATCCGGGCCTGTGGCTGGGAGCAGCCACCCTGATGTTTAGAGGCTGGTCCTACTGCCTAGTCCAGTGGTTCTCAACCTTCTGGCCCTTTAAATACAGTTCCTCATGTTGTGACCCAACCATGAAATTATTTTCATGGCTACTTCATAACTGTAATGCTGCTACTGTGATGAATCGTCATGTCAATATCTGATATGCAGGATGGTCTTAGGCGACCCCTGTGAAAGGGTCGTTCGCCTGCCAAAGGGGTCGCGACCCACAGGTTGAGAACCGCTGGGGTAGTCCTACCCAGCTGCTTCTACCTATAACCATGGTGTCACATCTCTGCAGAGGCACAGTGTCCCAGTGTGAGTCCGGACACACACCCCCCGCCCCCTCCCCGCACACAACTTCAAACAAGTCACTTAGCATCTCTGGACCTCAGTCTACCCATATGAAGAATTACCCCTCTACCCATTACCGCATCCTGATCTCTGAGAATGAAATCCAGTTCTGAAGGGAGAGTATGAGTCACACAAGCGTCAGGCTATGGATACCACAGATCTTCCAGGTCACTCCCTGCCTCCTCAGTGGCCTGTGGAGAGCGTCCCTCCAAGATCCAACCTCCGCATGTCTTCCCCCCTCAAGGTCATGACTCTGGGCGCAGGTGCATGCGCCCGGGAGCCCTGAGCGTTGCTTCAGCTGCAGTTGGAGCCGAGCTCGGGGGGGGGGGACCCGGCCCTCCCCGCGCGTCAGGCCTCAGCACCCCGACTCCCCTGGCTTTTTGTCTTCCTCTCTGCCCTCTCTGCTCCGCTGCCATCGTCCCGGATTCTCCCTCTATGCAACTGCTGTCCACAACAGCTGCACCCACTACGCCTTCAGCACTGGACCGAGGAGGGGATTAATCATATTTTTGAGGAGGACACTCTGCTATTTATCTCCCTGACACTTCCCGCGATGGGCCGCCCGGGCCGGCCCACAGCCCATTGACTGGGGAGATTACATGTCCCCTTGCTCCATTGCCTTTCCTGCCCTCCCCATTGACTGGCTGCTCAACGGTGGACTTGTGTTTGCTCAATCGGACAGAATGGAGACCTTTTTTTTCATTGTTCTTCCGGGAGAGGGCATGTTAATTTCTTATGGAGCCGCATCCGCAGACTAATTGCGGGTTGAACAACACTGGGACGAAAGATGCTAAAAAAATAGGTCCTACATCCCGGGGACCACGGGGAGGGTGGGGACACGTAGCTTCGCCAGCAACTGCAGTCGCTGAAGGTGTCATCAGGTGACTGAGCTCCCAGTTTTGTTTAAACTGTGGACAGAGGTGCATCTCTCTGTACGCAGCCTCCGCCTCCCAGTAGATGCTCCACGAAGAAGTAGCCCATCCTTGCCCTGACCCGTTTGGCTCAGTGGATAGAGCGTCGGCCTGCGGACTGAAGGGTCCCAGGTTCGAATCTGGTCAAGGGCATGTACCTTGGTTGTGGGCACATCCCCAGTAGGGGGTGTGCAGGAGGCAGCTGATCGATGTTTCTCTCTCATCGATGTTTCTGAGTCTCTGTCCCTCTCCCTTCCTCTCTGTAAAAAAATCAATAAAATATATTTTTAAAATAAAGAAGTCACCCATCCGCTCATTTCCATGTAACGCCATTCTCCCTTCATGCGTCATCTCTCTCTTCAGTCCTTCGTGTCTGTTTGCCTTCTGCATCTCATAGCTCCCTTGGCCCCTTATCTCCTCACCTCACTTCTTAACCCTCTGATTTTATTTTAACGTGCACAGGAAAGGGGCGGGGAGCAGGGCTGCCTAATGACGGCGGCAACCCCACAATGTAAATGGCATTAATAATTAAATTAATGACCGATTAGCTCATCGGTCAGCTCCCTAATAAACCGGCTGCAGAGGACACACTAAAGGCTGGACCACGGCGCACCAAAGTGACTTGGCTCTTTGTTTCCAAACGCATTGTTCTCCTGCAAGTGTTTCTAGCGCCAACATTAATAATTGGCTCAAAATCTGCCCTATGCTGCTGAATGGGCAAGTTCAAGGGAAGAAAGGACGTATTCAATCAAGACTTCTCTGGATGGTCCCTGAGTCTATTCAGCAAGTAATTATGATGTCCCTACTGTGTGCCAAGTGTTGTGCGGGCAGCTTAATTTCTTCTGGTTACACACACACACACACACACACACACACAATTTTGCCGGCTTATTTACTTAGTGATAGTAAAATGGCACTATGAGGCCAATCTTTTTTAAAAAATATTTTTATTGATTTCAGAGAGGAACAAAGTAGGAGAGAGAGAAAAAAATATCAATGATGAGAGAGAATCATTGATCAGTTGCCTCCTGCAGGGCTCACACTAGGGATTCGAACCTGCAACCCGGGTATGTGCCCTGACCAGGAATCAAACCTTGACCTCCTGGTTCCTAGGTCGATGCTCAACCACTGTGCCACGCCGGCCGGGTTTAATATAAATCTAGAAATGCAGCTTACAAATCGACTCCTCATTATATTGTGGGGCTTGAATATTCTACTTAGGAAGGTGGACACGTCCATCACCTGGCTAGGGTTTATTAGTAGCCGGGAAAATAGTTGAGTAATAGCAGAAAGAACACTGGGTTTGCAGTGGCTGAGAAAGATTTTATTCCAATATTTATCTATATCTATATCTATATCTATATCTATATCTATATCTATATCTATACCTATATCTATCTGTCTCTCTCTGTCTTGGTTTTGAATTGCATTACCCTAATGATTAGAGAATCATTTCATGTACTTGTTGGCCATTTCTATGTCTTGTTTTGAGAAATGTCTCTTCAGGTCCCTTGTCCATTTTTTAAATTAATTAATTAACTAACTAGTTAATTAATTAATTTTGTTGTTAATCTTCACCCAAGGATATTTTTCCATTGATTTTTAGGGAGAGGGGAAGAGAGAGGGAATGACAGAGAGAAACATCGATGTGAGAGAAACACATCGGCTGGTTGCCTCCTGCACACGTGGGAGGAGCCTGCAACCAAGGTGCATGCCCTTGACTGGAATCGAACCCGGGATCCTTTGGTCCTCAGACTGAAATTCCATCCACTGAGCCAAACTGGCTAGGGCTATTTTTTAATCTGGTTATTTGTTTTCTTGCTATTGAGTTGTCTGAATTCCTTATACATTTTGGATATTAGCCCCTTGGCATATATTTGGTTGGCAAATATACCCTCCCATTCCATAGCTGTCTCTTCACTTTGTTAATTGTTTCTCTTGCTGTCAGTTTTTTGTTCAGCGTAAGCCCATTTGTTCATTTTTGCTTTTGTTCTCGAAGCTTCTGAGATCATGTCCAAAATTCATTACTAACGGTTACATCAAAATTTTTTCCTCTGTGTTTTCTTCTAATAATTTCATGGTTTCAGATCTACTTATTTAAGTCTTTAATCCATTTGTGAGTTAATTTAATACATAAAATGAGATAGGATCATATTTCACTAAAGTAGCGACTAGAAAAACAAAAGATGAATGAAACTAAAAGCTGGCTTTTTGAAAAAATAAAATAAAACTGGCAAACCTTTAGTGAGACTAAGAAAAAAAAGAGAGAAAACTTAAATGAAATTATAAACAAAAGACGTTATAACTGATACCACAGAAATACAAAGATCATAAAAGACTACAGATAATAATTATAGGCCAACAAATTGGAGAACCTAAAAAATAAAAGGATAAATGCCAAGAAACACACAACCTACCACGACAGAATCAGGAAAAAAAATAGAAAAGCTGAGCCAACCTATCTTTTGTAAAAGGACTGAATCAGTAGTTAACAACCTTCCCACAAATAAAAGTTCAGGCCCACTGGCTTCAACGGTGAATTCTACCAAACATTTATTTATTTATTTTTAAAAAAATATATTTTATTGATTTTGTGCCTGCAACCAAGGTACATGCCCTTGACCGGAATCAAACCTGGGACCCTGGAGTCCGCAGGCCAACGCTCTATCCACTGAGCCAAACCGGTCAGGGTTCTACCAAACATGTAAAGAAGAATTAATACCTATTCTTCTCAAACTCTTCCAAAGCTTTGAAGAGGAGGGAACACTTCCAAACTGATTGCACGAGGCCAGCATGACCCTGACACTAAAGCCAAATCAGGCGCCACAAGAAAAAAAATGGCAGCCCGATATCCCGGACGGACACATGGGAACACCATCAGCGCTCTATGTTTGCCCGCTGATGACTCCATCGGTAATGTTTCGCAACTGTACTCCAACTTTTGACACATCCACCGGGAAAACGATAGAACTGGAGCAGGAAGCACTTAGTCCAGCGGTTCTCAACCTGTGGGTCGCGACCCCTTTGGGGATCAAACAACCCTTTCACAGGGGTCGCCTAAGACCATCGGAAAACACATATATAATTACATATTGTTTTTGTGATGAATCACTATGCTTTCATTATGTTCAATTTGTAGATACCCCTATCTTGTCTAATTGCTCTGATTAGATAGTGGGGCATATTTACACAGAGCGTGTATACTGTCACACGTTGCCGATGAGCCAGTGACTGTATGCACACACACAGAGCGTGTGTGTACATACCCATGTCATACAGTATGGCACTGTGTTCTCAAATCCCACCATCACTCAACGTCTTGCCAAAGAGCATGACAGGAGGAGCGCCAGCTCTTTTCACGTCCCCACTGAAGCCCCTTGGAACCCACCGGGACGCGGCGGCGAACTCCATTTGCCAAGCTATGCGCATAAAAAAAATAACACACCAACCCATCCTTTGATCTTTCCGAGTCATAAATACGTAATAAACTACACGATGGCCCCGCTGATCTGTCCAACATCAATCTTACCTCCCCTCTTTACGGCTTCATCAAAGTAAGATATGACCGAGGGACAAAAGAGTTAAAGAAGCTGTTTATCTTAATGTTTCCTCGGAGAGCACACTGGTTCTTGTGAGGACAAATTATATACGTAATATTTCATGAGTGATGGGGAAGCATTAAAAATCACCTCTGCTTAGAGTTAACACGGCGCACTGGCTCCCTGCCAATGTTCCCTCATCCCCTCCTGGCCTCCTATAAGATATAGCGTCATTCTTCCATGATAATACTGCGGTGCTGCTCAAAATTCTATTTTTGAGTCATAGATTAGGTTCTTCACATAATCCTTTTTATTTTTTTTTTTAAGTCCAGGAAATTGCACCCTATGCAGCTATTTGGCTTGAGCTAAAGAGTGCTAACCAAAATTAGGGCTTATTCAAATGTTAACCCACAGTCAAAATACGGTTTATAGAGAATAAAATAAAAAGAGTAGAGATCACGGGCCAGGATTATGTTGGCAAAGGACAAGACATTTTGTTGGTGAACCATTAAAGGGGCAGAACCCTGGCTACCGTACCCACTTGTGGTTTATTGAGTGTTTTTGCCAGCAAGCTGCAAACACAGGTTACACCTTGGTGATGAAATCTTTAAATCGACTCCTGTGAAATATTGTAGGAAAGCAGGAAAATTATGCCAGCCATAAACTGAGTGAGTGATGGGGTGGGTAGTAAAATCTACATTTTTCCCCCCCAAAAGGACAAATAAGGTTGAACTAAGTGTTTCCATTATTAGAAGGATGTGTTACCTTATAACAGAACAAAATACTTACTGGAGTTTATTCTGATATATTTAGTGCAGTGAAAGGGAACGATTTATGTCAATGGACACATTTTCATAAGTGTGAGCTGTGGACTGTGTACTCCCTTCATGGTAGCATGAAACAGACTGGGTGTTGGTGTATAGATAGCAATAAACGAGAGAATTTTCTCCAGTGTGCATCATTATTCTACTAGAGGCCCCGGTGCATGAAATTTGTGCATGGGGTGGGGGGGTCCCTCAGCCCGGCCTGCACCCTCTCACAATTCGGGACCCTCGGGGGATGTCCAACTGCTGGTTTAGGCCCAATCCCTAAATTGGCAGTCGGATATCCCTCTCACAATCCAGGACCACTGGCTCCTAACCACTGGCCTGCCTGTCTGATCGCCCCTAACCACTCTGCCTGGCTATCTGATCACCCCTAACTGCTCACCTGCCTGCCTGATCGCCCCTAACTGTTTCTGCCTTGACCCCCGCCACTGCAGCTTCATCTGGAAGGATGTCCAGAATGAGGTCCAGAAGGTTGCTCGGCTGTCAAGTCTAATTAGCATATTATGCTTTTATTATTATAGATTAGGGAAAGGAAAAAAACAAACAAAAACTCTCAACAGTTCAATGGGCTTCAATAAGGTGGAAATACACCACAAAATTTTAATCTCACTCTCAGTTGTGCAAATAATTCATAATACAAATTTGGTCCAAAAAAAAAAAAGAATGAGAGAATTTTTCATTCTGATATATTACCTGAGGCAGATTTAAAAAAATGAGGACACCTTAAAGAAATTTCTGAAATCGGAGTATTTTTTCATTTGGCAAAAAAAACCCCAAAAACAAAACAAACAAACAAACAAAAAACCAGTAGGTCACACTTGGTTTACTGGTGAATTTGCGCAAGGAAAAGATCATGAACTGTCATGAATTCTATCTCAAACAAATTGATGGTTTATAGTGGTCTTACTGTAACTTTCTATTTAAAAAAAAATGCCTAAAACACTGGTCCCTGCTTTGCACCAAAAAACTTCTGCAATAGACTCTTTACTTAAAAAACAGAGCTCGCCAGATTGGTTTTAAAAAAACAAAAAATGAATAAATACTATACCTCCTACAAGATACACACTTTAGAATCAAATTCATAAATATGCTGGAACATTTTAAAAGAGATCTAAAGAAAAAGATGCATACATAATAATTATAATATTATTTTAAATTCTAATACATACTGATTAGAAATGCACATACATATTCAGAAACAGAATCCCAAACATACGAATAAAAAAAAAGGAATCGAAAGGAAATATCAAGCACTCAATAATAATTGCAGAAGATATCAATTGCTCATTCCCAATTACTGGTGGGACAAATAGATAGAAATTCAGAAAGTTTCCAGCAGACCTGAACAAGACTGTCACCGATTTAACCTAACCAATATTTACAAGCATTTTGCTCAATTACTGCCGAATAGACACTCTGTTCAAGCACAGAGAGAATATTGTCTGTGATTGACTATATGATGGGCCACCACATAAGTTTCAATGGACTTTTCAAATATATATTGTTATCATACCAATATGTTCTCTGACCACAGTGGAAGTAAATTAGGGATCATCCACAAATTGAAAACTTGGAAAGCCCTTCCCCTAACCCCAGAATGTTTGGAAATTAGCACACTTCTAAATAACCCACGAACAGACATGGTGAGAACTTGAGAATTTAAAGTTTTAAAGAAGAAAGCAAAGAACTTGTACCATTCTACACAGAATTCTGTTAAAACGTTTTAAACATTATTTTTTAATTCACAAGTACTTCTCCCTACCCCTTCCCCGGTTACTAACCATCACTATCACAATTATTCGGGATACAAGTCTGATGATTATTCTTACATTTGATTCCCTGAAATGGGGCTTGGGGGCAAGAGACATAAATGTTTTAAAGATCTTTGTATGTATTGTCAAACCGCTTTTCAAAGAGTTTCTGTTACTTTTAAAGCTTAGCAGAAGTAAACAGAAATGTCCGATTTATCACCTTATTCTGACTCTTGCGTTTTTATTTTTTAATCCTCACCCGAGGATATTTTTCCATTGATTTTTAGAGAGAGTAGAAGAGAGAGAGAAAAATAGAGAGAAACACTGATGTGAGAGAAACACATCGACTGGTTGCCTCCTGCACGCACCCCAACCAGAACTCATGCCAGGGAGGAGCCTGCAACTTGAGGTACATGCCTTGACTGGAATCGAACCTGGGACCCTTTGGTCCACAGGCCCATGTTCTATCTACTGTGCCAATCCGGCTAGGCCTGACTCTTGTATTTTAACATCACCATGATTCCTTCAATGGGAGAGAAAGGACAGCTTTGTGTTTTAACTTCATGCTTACAGAGAGTACTTGCTGTGTCCCTACCATGGTGCTAGACTCAGATTAGAAATGTTGACAAAGATGCTCATATTATAAAGACAAACATCAACCTGTGAAACTAGCAACAGAGACCAGGAATAAGAGACTCCTCCCGGGAAACAGAAAACACGGGTTTTACGTGATGCAATAAAATAGTAAGATCGTAAGCATAAGGAGTTTTGGACGCATTTAGCAGAAACCTGAAATGCCAAACAAAAACCATCAATGACAAGGCTTGTTCATGTTACTTTTTTTATTTTCAAAATTTTGATTTTCACTCATTTGCCAAATGAACTTTTATCCCTGAATTCGTTACTAGAATGCATATTCACAGCACGCACATGTCTAAATGCCTCACGAAATAACTGGATATTATACTGTAGTTATTATACCGTAACTCATACTGAGAGCCTTACACTATAACTAGAAGAATTAGGAATAACAACAACAACAAAAATGTGCCTTTACGATTCACCTGTTGTATTAGCTTCCCCTTGCTGTTGTAATGAGTTACCACAAACATAACTTAAAGCAACACACACTTTTCTTTTTTTCAAATTGCTTTCAGAGAGCGAGAGGAAGGGAGAGGGAGGGAGAGAGAAAAACATTGATGTGAGAGAGAAACAGTGGTCAGTTGTCTCTCATATGTCCCGACCAGGGATTGAACCCACAACCTGGGCATGTGAGAATCAAACCGGCAATTTTTTGGTGCACAGGATGGCGCTCAACCAACTGAGCTACACTGGACAGGGTGCAACATACATCTCTTATCTCACAATTCTGGGGATCAGAAAAACAGAAATGGGTTTCATTGGGTCAAACTCAAGGTCTGGGCTCTGTTGCATGCCTTGTGAAGGCTCCGGGGGAAAATTTATCCCCTTGTTTTTTTCTTTTTTTTTTAAATTTAAATTCTTTATTGTTTAAAGTATTACATATGTCTCCTTTCCCCCCATTGACCTCTCCCCGGCCACCCCCACCTCGCAGCACATGCCCTCACCCTCCTACTATCTGTCTGTGTCCATGGGTTATGCTCATATGCGTGCATACAAGTCCTTTGGTTGATCTCTTACTCCCTCACCCATCCCCTGCCTTCCCTCAGAGGTTGGACAGTCTGTTCGAATCTTCTATGCCTCTGGTTCTATTTTTGTTCATCAGTTTATGTTCATTATATTCCACTAATCAGTGAGATCATGTGATCTTTTTCTTTCTCTGACTGGCTTATTTCACTTAGCATAATGCTCTCCAGGTCCATCCATGCTGTTGCAAATGGTAAGAGTTCCTTCTTTTTTACAGCAGCATAGTATTCCATGGTGTAGATGTACCAGTTTTTTTAATCCACTCATCTGCTGATGGGCACTTAGGCTGTTTCCAAATCTTAGCTATTGTCAGTTGAGCTGCTATGAACATAGGGGTACATATATCCTTTCTGATTGGTGTTTCTAGTTTCTTGGGACATATTCCTAGAAGTGGGATTACTGGGTCAAATGGGAGTTCCATTTTTAACTTTTTGAGGAAATGCCATACTGTTCTCCACAGTGGCTGCACCAGTCTGCATTCCCACCAGCAATGCATGAGGGTTCCCTTTACTCTGCATCCTCCCAGCACTTGTCATTTGTTGATATCCCCTTGTTTTTTCAACAACTTCTAACTTGCCCTGGCTCATAGCCATTCCCTCCATCTCCAAAGCCAGCAGCTTCCTCAACTCTCTCTCTCTCTCTCTCTCTCTCTCTCTTTCTCTCTCTTTCTCTCTCTCTCTCTCTCTCTCTCTCTCTCTCTCTCTCTCTCTCTCTCCCTGACTCTGCTTCCCTTGGCACATTTCCTCTGACTTCTAAGGACCTTCGTGATGTCATTGGGGCCACCAGGCAAACCAGGGCAGTCTCCTCATTTGCACGCCCTTAACTTCATCACCTCTGCAAAGTCCCTTAAGCCCGTGGTCGGCAAACCGCGGCTCGGGAGCCACATGCGGCTCTTTGGCCCCTTCAGTGTGGCCACAAAATTTTAATTGCACTGTACGTACGCGCCCGCACGTGGTATTTTGTGGAAGAGCCACACTCAAGGGGCCGCAGTTTGCCGACCACTGCCTTAAGCCATGTTTGGTGACATATTCATAGGTTGCCTGAATTAGGACCAATACATCTTTTTTTTTGGCGGGGGATGGGGGACGCCTCTGTTTAGACCACGTATATTCTACAACAAACGTAAGGTTTTGGGACAAGGTGTAAATAAGATGCGATCACTGCCACTGAGTTTACTTTGCAAACATTCACTGAATTCTGCTATGGTGTGTGATGTAGTCGAAATACACTGTCTGCCGTGATGGTCTGTGGGAAAACGATACTTTCTCCTTTCCTGAATCACTCGTTACTGCCATTTTCTCATTCCGGACTAAAATTGGTGGGTACACAAAAACACACTTGTCAGCTGATGAGAAGAGGAAAGCCAGGCTATTTTCTCTATTAATAACTTTGCATTCCACATAATGTATTTTATGCCACAGGGCAAAAGGGACTTCACATATGAGAAAACTTAAGTACCCATGTTCAATACACACCCAGAAGATTAGATGGCTAGGGTTTGCTCTCTACAAGAAAACATGCATTTTAATGATCTAATTCCCCCCCTCTTACTATGTGACTTTAATAAAACGTCAGAATTAAAGTAGCTAAGGGCTTTGGAATCAGGCCAGAGTTCAAATTCTGACTTTTCTGCCTCCTGGATATTTGCATGTTGGTTACTTACTTAATGTTTCTGAGCCTTTGTAAATTGGGCGTGGTGATACTTACCACACTGGGATATTGTGAAGATTCGATAAAAGAAGGGATGAGAATGATATAGCATGTAACTTATCCCCAAAAATGTGAGCTAACTTCGCTCTACTATCCTGACTTTTAAAAGTATTGCATTCCATTTCTTTTAAAAAATATATTATTTATTGATGTCAGAGAGGAAGGGAGAGGGTGAGAGAGAGAAACATCAATGACGAGAGAGAATCACTGATCGGCTGCCTCCTGCACACCCAACATTGGGGATCAAGCCTGCAACCCAGGCATCTGTCCTGACCGGGAATCAAACTGTGACCTCCTGGTTCCTAGGTCGATGCTCAGGCACTGAGCCACACTGGTGGGCTGCATTCCATTTCTTATGTAGATATTTTCAAAAGACTTGACAATGATTCCCTATTGTTGATGTTTCTCTCTCTCTCCCCCTCTCCATTCCTCTCTGAAATTAATAAAAATACATTAAAAAAGATAAAAGATTTGACAATATTTTATTCTACTGATTGAAAAGAAAAATCAAGACAACTGATTTCCCTTCTACTAAAACCTGACTGTTTATATATGTCCGTCTGCATTCTATTTGTTCTCAGGTACTTTTGTGATAGAAAGATTTGTTTCAGATTATATTCCGAATAAGTTATTAGATGTGTAGGCTTTCATTCATAGGTGTTCAGCAATCAACAGCTTGATTTGGAAATAGAGATCACTGATAAAGGACGAACACTCTACATGGAATTTTGTATTCTGTGTACCTATGCAATGGAACGCCCGGCTTTGGAATGGCACTAGAACTTTCCCCAAACAAGCAAAGCTACTTGCTAGCATCTAGGAACCTTTCTGAAAAAGAACTGGTCCTACACGGAACAATTTCCTTGCACATCTTCAGCAAATTCAGCTCTTGCAGAAAACATCCTCCCAGGAGAACATATGAAACCATGAATATGAAATTACTATATTAATTGAATTATTAAATACTCACTAAAAGCTTAATATTAGCATTTTATTTATTTTATAACATCAAAGTTTATAACATTTTATTTATGTGTATAACCCTGGCTCATCACACTGCATCTTTTGTGTACAAGTTTGATGTATGCGACTAACCATATAACTATCATTGAGGTGGAGAAAAAGCCATGAATTGCCTAAACTTCAGAGATTCGTATGGTATATAAGTCATTACAGTTTGTGCACAGGAATGGGTAGCAAGGTATTTTAATAGAAATTAAACTATTCCTATAATTGCAGTATCTAAAGCCATTGTAAAGATGGGAAGCAGGTATGTGATAAAATGGAATAACCAATTAAAACTGGAGGCATGCAAAACAATACACTGAATTATATTTCAACTTTTCCAGCATTCCACTCTGAGTTTTTGGCAGATGTCTGAATAAATACTTCTCCTCATTTGAATGTGTGTTTTTATCATTTAAATGAACCATAATTAGGAATCAATTGTCTATATTCCCACTGCATTCAATTTCATTTCATCTGTTGTGTTTTTTTTAATGTTGAAAGAATAAAAAGAAGTAGACAGAAATCAATGACAAAGAAAAGAAATCACCCTCTTATTATCATCAACCATTCTTAAAGTTAACAGAGATAACCCCAGGGCCTACCAAGACTACCAAGCCTTAGAGCTTCTGCAGAGAGAAAAAGATAATTATAAATATGTTTTTCTACTGATTTTTTTTTAAAAAAGAGGAAGGGAGAGGGACAGAGAGATAGAAACATCCATCAGCTGCCTCCCGCATGCCCCCTATTGGGGATGGAGCCCACAACACGGGCATGTGCCCTGACTGGGAATCGAACCAGTAACCTCTTGGTTCATGGGTCGACACTCAACCACTGAGCCACACTGGCTGGGGAGAAAAAGATAACTGTAGATTTCTAGCCAATCCCTTATTCAATGCTTCCTCCTATTAGCTATCAGAATCTTCTCATATATAAGTGAAAATTATTTTCACTGCAAATCATTCCTTGAGTCTGTCATCAAGAGATCTGCAAGGAAAATATTGTGCGGAATCAGAGAAGTTGAACAATCCAACTTGAGTCCATTGAAGAGCCGGAGTAAACCCAGAAACCGCGGTCACGGGTTGCTATGGGCGTTCCTTCTGTCTGACAGGGACATAGGCTGATGCTCAGCTTCCTGACACCTACTGCGACCTCATTGGCTCAGATCAAGGTAGGTGTCTGAGATGTCCAACCCTGGACCAGCTAACCAGGAGCCAAGGTCTTCCAACAGCAATGGCTTGGGAAAACCCACTTTGCTGGGGGAACTTGGGACATCAGAGAAATGACGTTGGAAAACCAACCCAATAGGTGTCTTCTGATTGGTGCCATTTAGAGTGGAGGTCACAGGACTCTTTGCATATCTCCTCAATTCTTGCAGTCACCAAGACTATACTTTCCACATTCTGAGTTACTAACATGATTACTGTCTATAGCAGCGGTTCTCAACCTGAGGGTCGCGACCCCTTTGGCGGTCGAATGACCCTTTCACAGGGGTCGCCTAAGTCCATCCTGCATATCAGATATTTACATGACGATTCATCACAGTAGCAACATGACAGTGATGAAGTAGCCACAAAAATAATTTTATGGTTGGGTCACAAACATGAGGAACTGTATTTAAAGGGCCAGAAGGTTGAGAACCACTGGTCTATAGGTTTTAATAAATTAGTGGCTAGTTATGATAATTGTAGGCTATGGATGATAAATAATTTAGGTCCCAGATGACAATAGAGAAATCTGCCTAAAACAAACACAGAAAGAAAAAGAAAATAAGAGAGAAGGAGGGAAGGAAGGAAGAAGAGAGGAAGAGAGAGAGAAAAGAGATAAGAGTGAGAGATTTTCTTTAAAAACAAATTGGGGGATGTTTTCAAAATACGGAGAATTTGAAGATTGACCTGGAAGATTATTGTGTTCGTTCCAATTAAGCTTATTTCTAAGGCTGGGCTTGAACTGCAAAAATTACCAGTGCATAATAGTAGTTGCCTTTTGTTGCCTGCTAAGGAGCCTCCTTAAATAGTGACTTCAGCCGAAACCGGTTGGCTCGGTGGACAGAGCGTCGGCCTGCGGACTGAAGGGTCCCAGGTTCGATTCCGGTCAAGGGCATGTACCTTGGTTGCGGGCATATCCCTAGTAGGAGATGTGCAGGAGGCAGCTGATCAATGTTTCTCTCTCATCGATGTTTCTAACTCTCTATCTCTCTCCCTTCCTCTCTGTAAAAAATCAATAAAATATATTAAAAAAAAATAGTGACTTCAATATACATTTGGTGTAAGAAAATTAAGGTCATCAGTCCAGTGACTTGTTTAAATCAAGGTCATTATTAAATTCTCGGCTAAAGACTGCACCCTAGACTCTGTGTGTGGCCCTATATTAGAACTCCCTAATCTTTATTAGAACCAACCAAGGCTGAACAGTCTCCATCCAGGAAAATAGGATTGAAACTTCACAAAACTCCCGGATGTTGAGACCTGTAGGTTCCTTCTTTCATGGGGAGCTCACCATGTCTTCACTGTCCCCCAGAGACCAGGCAGTCCCCGGGGACACCCCTGAGGCCCAGGGACACAGTGCTGCCCAGAGGGTTCGAAAGCCCAAAAGGGAAGCATTCATCACCCTGATTCCACCCGACACATGACCGAAAGCATTTTGCTCTAATAGGCTCTGTGCCTGCCCAGACGATCAAAAGAGAGAGAATGAGGGGGCAACAGGTGTCTATTAAACAGACGCACACAGCCTTTGGCAAATGAAGACATTTTGCACACTGGTGGGTTTTGGAGGGATGGGTGAGGGATGAGGGGAAGGGAAATGGAGGAAGGATAACGGATTAGCACCCAGCAGCCCAGAAGGCCTCTCTCTCCCCGTCTCAGGTCATGGGGTCACCGTGGCCTCCACCCCAGGAGCCTGGCCGCCACTCACAGCCACGGTACAGAAGTGAGCCAGTGCTCACTGCTAGGCAGGCAATTATTCCAAACCGGTGTACAACCCCCTTGGCAACTGCTCCCAAAGCTCTGAGGAAACAGATTTGAGTTTCTCTGCCCGGACTGTATCTGAATATTTTAACTCTATATAAATGCAACTGCTCTAAGTTGGTTTCGGCCTCTACTGCGGTGCAATTAAAAACACACACGGAAGCCTGGAGCTAGTTGTTAACAGTGTCCAACTTTGCTGATAGCATCAAGCAAGGCCCGCTCTGAGCTCTGTGACTGGCTCCTGTTTGGAGCGGAAGAGTCGGGGAGAAGGAGAGAGGAGATGGTCTGATAAAAAACACATGTTCTCTTCAAAGGTAAACACAGCTGGGCCCTGACCACGGTCCCTTCACTGTCCTCGCCTAAGGCCTCTTCAGGGCGGCATTATCGTTGCTGGTATTTGCCATTATCTGTTTGGATTATCGGTAGGAAACGGGAAAATTCAAGAAAGGATAGATATGGACTCCAACTTCTGGGGCTGCGGTTAATCAAAAAGTCAATCATATTTTTCCAAGACCGAAACAATGGGTTTTCTTCATAATCCTAGTTTCTTGAGTTCTGCTAAGTCATTGAATAGGTTCTAAGCCAGCCGTGGGCAAACTACGGCCCGTTTGAAATGAATAAAACTAAAAAAAAAAAGACCGTACCCTTTTATGTAATGATGTTTACTTTGAATTTATATTAGTTCACACGAACACTCCATCCATACTTTTGTTCCGGCCTCCGGTCCAGTTTAAGAACCCATTGTGGCCCTCGAGTCAAAAAGTTTTCCCACCCCTGTTCTAAGCTGTTTGCGCTCTGACCTTTAACCCATTCGACTTTCTAAATAAATGACAGTGATTCCAAGATTCTTTAGGGCTCCTGGACACCTGGGAAGATTCTAATCTTGGTTACTCAACTCATAGCCCTTTTTGTTGGCAAAAGGGACATGGGATTTGAG
Source organism: Myotis nattereri (assembly GCF_964212035.1). Taxonomy (NCBI): domain Eukaryota; kingdom Metazoa; phylum Chordata; class Mammalia; order Chiroptera; family Vespertilionidae; genus Myotis; species Myotis nattereri. The sequence goes on along the minus strand of NC_138097.1, from coordinate 11,881,942 downwards.
GAAGACCATGGTGTATTTATGTCCATAAACATTTTCCTCCTTTGCTGTGTAAAATCATCACTACTTTGCAAAGGAAGTGTTTTCTAAGGAAATATTACATATGGGACAATCAGTTAGAGAGTAATGACTTCAAATATTCTTAGGGCTTATGCATGATGAGTTAATTCATATTTTTGTCTGGGAAATAATTTTAGTTGTTTATTATTTGAACAAAAGCAATAAATCTATATAAAAGCCTAAGCGATTGTTACGACTGGTCCACCGAACGTTGACCAGTCGCTATGATGTGCACTGACCACCAGGGGGCAGACGCTCAACGTAGTAGGTGGTCCCTGGTGGTCAGTGCACTCCCACAGCCAACCTTCTGCGGCGGGTCAACCTTCCGCAGTCCCTCCCCACCCCAACACCCCGGCTGGCTGGCCCCACCCCTATTGGGACTGGGCAAGACGGCCTGATCAGCTCTGATCGCTGCCCAGGCCAAGGGACCCCATCTGTGCATGAATTCATGCACTAGGTCTCTAGTATCATAAAACAAAAATGAAAAGGGAAATTTTAAAAATCCACCTACATAGATACAACTATTGTGAACATTAGGAAAATGCTACACCATACATTTAAATTCATATGTATACATCTAAATATAAATATGCATTTTAATGTAAATATGAATATGAATTAATATAAACCAACAGAGAGAGAGAGAAAGAGAGAGAGAGAGAGAGAGAGAGAGAGACTAAATGAGTAGAAAAATGGATAGATATGTGTGTGGATGAGTGAATATAAATAATGTCACAAACTGCATTTGGGCAATTTTTAAGTTTGAGAGCATTTAATTTTATTGAGGTTAGTAGAGTAAATAGAAGTTGTGATAAAACTGAATCACTCAACTTTAGGTAAAAGTTGTATGACCTCATGAACTATCAGCTCCTAAAAAACATTAACATTACAGAAATAGATAACCATAAAAATTAAATATACTGGAATGATTCCGTCCTTCTGAAAGAAAGTACTTCAATTTCAGCCAATATCTGTGGACCCAAACCATGACAAAATTTAAACATAGCATATTTTCTTCCACATCTAATCCTCTTGCTTCAACATCTATGTTGAAGATGGATGGTTTCCTTATATTATGTTCTACAATGCTATTGTATTTCTTTCAATAACTGGGGTTGACATTGGTTCATAACTCAACAAAACATCATCTGCTCACTGCATCATACACCCATCGCCCCAAGAAAAGTGCCTTTTGTCCCCATTTTCCTCACCTGTGCCCACTTCTACCTACTGCCCACCTCTTCTTCACTCTGGCTATCACCACACTATTGTCTGTGTCTATGTACGTGTGTGTGTGTGTGTGTGTGTGTATGTGTTTGCTTAATTCCTTCACCTTCTTTCATCCAGCCTTCTAAATTAGTTGTGTAGAGTTCTCGTCTCCATTAATCAACGTGGAATACTAGTCAAGAAAAACCCAGCGTAACCACCACTGCTTCCTAAGCTAAGAAATGAAGCTACATGCATGTACTAGGACCAGAGACATCAAAATGGTTTTTATCTTTTTCGAGCATGGCAGCCGAGTAGCCAAGTCCCACATGAAAGGCTTGCCCCCCTGGAAAATGGAGCTGAGAGCTAATGCTACTATTACGAGGGCCGCGGGTCTGGGGTGGGCTGGGGGGACTTCAAACGCTCGAGCTGCCATGGTCCTAGAAGCATTTTCTGGGAAACCTGGGCCCAAGCCTCATTTTCTTGCCTTTGAAGAGTTCTAATTGGGGAAGGAAAAATCAAGCATTTTCGACGAGACCCCTGCCGAAGAAAATGACGGGAGGCAGAGATGAAAAAGAATATGTCCTGATTGGCCCCATCTTTAAAAGTCCCCCGAACAGTAAGATGCTGAAAAGGTTCACCGGGGCTGATTCCTGAGGGTGACCGACTGGACCTGGAGGAAATGGATGCTCTTCCCCAAGGGAAATGGACCAGGTACTTATGGGAGATGACGTTACAATTTTTTTTTTTTAAAGGTTCAAAAGAACTGCAGATAAATTTGTTTTCATACAATCTAAACCAGTGGTTCCCAATGTGGGGCACACACCACAGCGGGGCAATTTGATGTTTAAGGGGGGCAATTCGAGAACGAGTTATTAACAGTGAATTTTTTTTGCATCTCTTATGGTTCTAGAAGCCTCATATACAGTCTATAAATATATATTGTAACATATTTATGCATTTTGGGTCTCTTATATGTTTTGAAACTTTATTTGCTATGTTTGCATATCACTTCATATTATTATTTTTTTTTTAACAATTTCTTAGTGATTTCTTCCTCAGTCCTTCCACTGTCCTTTCGTTCTTGTATCTTTCTCTCTCATGGATGCCATGTTCTTCACAGCTTGTTTAGACCAAGTTCATGGCCTTTTAGGATTCCTCCATGTGAATAGGAGCTCACTTTTTGAATAATTAGAATTACATGTCACAGGGGGGCGGGGGGCATCAGGATGTTAGAGATGCTTAGGTGGGGCGTGGCCAAAGGAAGGTTGGGAACCACTGATCTAAACAGTTACTTTTTTGGATACTAGCAGATTAATACCGTAATCCTAGGGTTGGTTTGTGAAGTCTCTGAAGTTTATCACTTAGAAATGGCGGTGTGTGCCCCCAATTTTCCTGAAATCATTTTACCACCTCAAATGTCACTTGCTAGATTAGTTTAGAAGTGAGTGAGTTTCTGTGCACAAGACAAACAGAAAACAAATCATAATAAATAACAAACAAATAGAAGGAAAATCACACCATCCCTCATAGCTCTGCCCTCGAAATCTCTCATATCCCTTTCTGCCCTCAATCTAGATAATGTCACAAGCTAAATGATTTAAGTCACCATTTATATATTAACTAGAGGCCCGGTGCACGAATTCATACATGCAAGAGGGCCCCTAGGCCTGGCTGGCGGTCAGGGCCAATCATGGCCAGGTCGATCAGGGCCTGCTGGCCGGGGTGAGGGACGGGGCACGGGAGGTTGGCCGCCAGCCCTGAGGAGGGAGCCGGCCCTTGGCCCCCCTGGGAAAGGGGCCACTTCCGCCGCCACCCACCCCCAGTTCCCTGTCCCAGTCTGGCGCCTGAAGGCCCCAGCGGGGTCTGGAGAGGAGGCAATGGTTGCTGGGCCGGGTGCAGAAGGAACAGCTACCAGCCGCCGCTGGCCGGCTGTGGGAGGTTGGCTGTGGGAGCACATTGACCACCAGGGGGCAGCTCGGTCATTCCGGTCATTTGGTTGTAGTGGTCGTTTAGGCTTTTATATATATATAGATGACTCCTAAATCTTAACCTATGACCTCTTCCTAGACACTAGCCCCAATTATCTAAGCAATATCTAGATGAGTTCAATGTCTACAGGACCTCTCCATCTCACTGTGCATCTTCTTTAGCTCTAAAATGAAGAACAAGACACACATATGCACACTGTTTTTATGAGGATTAAAGGAGTTTATGAGGATTAAAGTTTTTATGAAAACTTTCTAAAATGCAATCTGACCAGGCGGCTGCCCTGCTAACATCTCTCTAACACTTCCCTTAACTCCGGATAAAACCTAACCAGCCCATACAGTCCTCTGTTACCTGAGCTCAATCTCCATCATTGGTCTCTCTGCTGACCAAGTTAGATAGGTCCACTGAGAATTCTTCACACCCACTAAACCACCTGCTTACTTTCCTGATTCATTGGTCCTTTCATTCATTCTCTTATTTAGCACTTCATGTCGTCTCACAAAAAGCCAACACAGTGTCTCTCTGTCTTGGCACAGGCTGACTCTTCTCCCTGTTATGTCTTTCTCATTATCTTTTCATTCTTGGTCCAGGGGTCTTCCCACCGGGGCCAGACCCACAGCGGGAAGCTGATATCCTATCAAATCCACACCCACAGAAAGGAAAAGTGTTCTCTGCTCCTTTACCAATGGCTCACTTGCAAGTCTCAGGATTAACTCTTGTTTTGGACCAAGGATGGATGGTGTCCCCGTCACTAATCGTCATGTGACGAGGCCAAGGTCGAATCCGAAGAGCAAGGTCAGATGAGGACTAAGACCAGCACCTCTGCTGCCCAGAACCACTGCCCTGAGGAGGTAAGATAGTTTCTCCAACTAAATATGATGTGCTCTTACCAGACACTGGGCATCAAATATATTGTTTTTCTGAACTTTCAAATGTCCATTACACACAGTCCCAAGACAAACGACTTTCTGGACTTTTGAACTTCGTGGTAACTCATTGAGACCACTGTGTCTAGTATAGTTTTAAAAAATTGCCGAAACCGGTTTGGCTCAGTGGATGGAGCGTCGGCCTGCGGACCGAGGGGTCCCGGGTTCGATTCCGGTCAAGGGCATGTGCCTGGGTTGCGGGCACATCCCCAGTGGGGGATGTGCGGGAGGCGGCTGATCGATGTTTCTCTCTCATCGATGTTTCTGGCTCTCTGTCTCTCTCCCTTCCTCTCTGTAAAAAATCAATAAAAATATATTTAAAAAATAAATAAATAAAAAATAAAATAAATAAAAAATTATAATTGCCAAAGGACTTGTATGTATGCATATAAGCATGACCAATGCACACAGACAGCAGGGGGATGAGGGCATGAGCGGAGGGGTAGGGGTGGGGGGAGCAATGGAGGGATAAGGACACATATGTAATACCTTAATCAATAAAGAAAAAATTTATAATAGCATGTTGGTACCTATTCTTTCTAATCAGCACAGTGATACCTTTTAAACACAAAACAACTTCAGTATCTCTAGGAACATCCCAGCAAGGTGCAGAGATAACGTAGCTTCATCTCCTGAATTATTTAAAAGGCAGACTCTCTCAAGTGTCCCTGCTGCCGCCTTTTTTTAATGCTATCTTCTTGAACTTGAACTAGCTTTTGCAAGCTCATCAGGAAAGTTCTACTAAGCTTTCCCGGCTCGCCAAGTTCAAAGCTACACTCCGGGTCGATGTTATTTAAAGTCTACTGACGACGTGCAGCGGGGAAACGTTAAGTACCACTTAGATGTGCTCCTGAGTCCCTCGTCAGGAATATACTGGAAGAAGCAGCCGTCTGACTTCATCGCCATCCATTACAAACTCCCCTCTGGCCCTGCTCTCACACAGGTGCCTCGCTGCCACACGGAAACTCCTAAGCTTTTAAGACGACGAAGAGGCATTCTTCTTTCGGGTCCCCATCAATTAGCATTCAGGTCTAAAACAAGAGAGTATTATTAAGTGTGTCAGGCCGTAGTTTAAAGCTGACTGTTCCTAGCTCTTTGGCATAAAAGGAGAAGACAAGCCCTGGACAGTTTGGCTCAATGGATAGCGCGTCGGCCTGTGGACTGAAGGGTCCCGGGTTCAATTCCGGTCAAGGGGACGAACCTGGGTGGCAGGCTCCTCCCCGGCCCGGGCCCTGTTCAGGGCGTGTGCAGGAGGCAACCCATCAAGGTGTGTCTCTCACATGGATGCTTCTCTATGTCTTTGCCTCTCTCTTCTACTCTCTCTAAAAATCAATGGAACAATATCCTCGGATGAGGATCAACAACAACAAGAAAAAACAAAACAAAAAAAGAAGACAAGGCTGAAGGAAACCTGAGAGGGACTCCTAGAACGCAGGTCTCTTTGCAGCGGTTCTCAACCTGTGGGTCGCAAACAATGAAAATACCTCCTGCAGATCAGATATTTACGTGACGATTCATAACAGTAGCAAAATGACAGTGATGAAGTAGCCACGAAAATAACGTTATGGTTGGGGGTCACCACAACATGAGGAGCTGTATTAAAGGGCCGCGGCATTAGGAAGGTTGAGAACCACTGCTTTAGAGGGTATTAACGTTGATATTTGATATGAGGTCGGTTTAAGCGAAGATTTAAGCACCTAAGGCAAAAACTCCTCTAGGTTTGGCACAAAATGCAATACTCTGAAAACTGCTCCACATGAAAATGTTAATATTCTCTCTAACTGATCTTGAGTCAGTCTCCACTTTGTAACAGTCTAATACACCCAATTCTTCCCAGCAGAAGCAGTGAGCACACAGTCCCAGTTAGTCCCCTGTGCCTGCCACCATTAGAAGCTTGAGCTACCTATGCTCACCTAGCTGCCTGACTCTAAACCACAGCTGGGCCAGGGGACGTTTTTCCCATTTCTCCAACTCAGTTTCTGATCAGCAGAATGGGATTGCGATGATGCTACCTGTCGCCCAGGGTTAATGCAAGAACTGAGTGAGAAAATGCAACGTAAGCCTTCATCCCAGAGCCCTGACCTTGCTCAAGCTCTCAACAGATCCAAGCGCTATAAATGTAAACAGAGATTTAAGAGTGGACATTGGCCTGGTTGGCGTGGCTCAGTGGTTGAGCGTCGACCTATGAACCAGGTGGTCACGGTTCGATTCCTGGTCAGGGCACATGCCCGGGTTGCGGGCTCAATCCCCAGTGTGAGGCGTGCAGGAAGCAGCCAATCCATGATTCTCTCTCATCATTGATGTTTCCATCTCCTTCTCATTCTCCCTTTCTCTCTGAAATCAACCAATAAATATATATCTATACTAATAAGAGGGTAATATGCTAATTAGACCAGACATTCTTCCGGAAAAAGCCACGGTGGCAGGGGCCGAGGCAGAAGTGGTTAGAGGATCTAGGCCAGCAGGGGAGAGCAGTTAGGAGCGACGAGGCTGGCAGGAGTGAGCAGTTAGGGGCAACCAGGCCGGCAGGGGAGGGCAGTTAGGGGAGACCAGGCCTGCAGGGGAAGGTAGTTAGGGGCGACCAAGCCTGCAGGGAAGGGCAGTTAGGGGAGACCAGTCAGGCACGAAGAGTGGTTATGGGCAATCAAGCAGGCAGGCAGGCAGGTGAGCAGTTAGGAGCCAGTGGTCCAGGATTACGAGAGGGATGTTCGATCCCTGTGGGATCAGGCCTAAACCGGTAGTCGTACATCTCCTGTGGGGTCCCAGAATGGAGAGGGTGCAGGCTGGGCTGAGGGACCCGCCCCCCCCCCCCATGCATGAATTTTGTGCACTGGCCTCTAGTGTGTGTGTATGTGTGTGTGTGTGTGTGTGTGTATATATAAAGTGGACATAGGTTACAAGATTGTCCTACATGAAATGTTTGTGGGTGACCACTCTTCCTTAGATATGGAAATTACTGTATGCCTACTGCAGAGAAAGAAAATCTCACCTCTATGCTGACTCAAACGGCCAAAGTCCTCTCTTCTTGATGTCTTCCTTCCATTTTTTTTCTGAGCCATTCCCTCCTACCCCACCTGAGCTATTTCCGGATGAGTAGGTGAGATTTCATCTGAAGGCCTGCAAAGTTTTCATTTCAGTCGCAGCTAAGTACTACCTACCCGTTATCATTTTAGTAGCTAATTTTGCTCAGCACAACAATGGGAGCTACCCTCCTACCGGGACACGCACACTGGCAGTGACAAATTTACAAATTCTATCACAAAGCATTATTTCTGTTCTGACACTCGTGTGCGAAAGTATCGGTTAACCCAGTCCAATCTGTGGAACCCACAAAAACAAGGCTAAACACAGCAGAAAAGGACAAGGAACTATGGCACATTTATAATAATAAAAGCATAATATGCAAATCGACTAAACGGCCAAATAGCGGAATAACCATCCAGGTGACCACACTATGACACCCACTGGTGCCAGGCCAGCCAAGAAGGGTGTGATGCGATTGGTGGGGGGCCCCGCCATTGCCCCATGATCGCCTCACAGAGGGAGGTTGGTGGGGTGATCAATCGGGGGACTCCACAATCGCCCCAAAGAGGGAGGCCCAGGCTACCCAGCAGCAGCGTTGTGGAGGGTGGGTGGGGCCTCCCTCTGGGGGTCGATCAATCGCGGGGCTCCCAGACTGCACAAGGGCGCAGGCCAGGCTGAGGGAACCCCTCCCCCCACCAGTGCACATTTCATGCACTGGGCCTCTAGTGAGGAATAAAAGAGAATAGTTCCACAATGGTTAGCTAAGAAAGAAATGCATTTATTTTGTTTTAGGCTAGGGTTTTTAAATATATATATAATTCCTAATCAACAAGCCTGTGGAAATCTTTTCAGGCTGGAGACATTTATTTTCTCAATGTGCTTTAGACTTTTTAAATCAGCAAGTCCCCGCCCTGGCAGTTGGTTAGAGCATCTTCCTGATACACCAAGTTTGCGGGTTCAATCGCTGGTCAGGGCACATCCAAGAATCAACCAATACAACAAATCAACATTTCTCTCTGTGTGTTACTGTCCCTCAAATCAACAAAAAAATAAAAAGAAGCATGGGGCCATTCTTATTTTCAAGAAAGAAACATATTTATTGTGGCAAATATATATATAATGACAAAGCATGGATGGAAATTATAGAATGGAATCTGTAGCTGTATCTTGGGATGCTGGTAGTGAGGAAGCAATGCCTCATATATTCCACAATCTGGAGCCTGAGGACAGATAGACATGGAAAGGCAATTCGTAGTAAATTGTTACACAAGTGTGAAAACGCCCCTCGCCCGAAGCAAAGCTCTCCATGAGCACACAGGAGGAGCAGCAGCCAGATAGAAGCTCCTGCCCCAGAATGATTCTGGAAACCTAACTCACTTTGTCACTGCAGTCTCCTAGACAAAAGGGTCTTTTCCTTACGTGTGTGTGTGTGTGTGTGTGTGTGTGTGTGTGTGTGTGGTTTCCTTTTAATTATATTTGTACTGATTTCAGAGAGGAAGGGAGAGGGAGAGAGAGAGACAGAAACATCAATGATGAGAGAAAATCTTCGATCACCTGCCTCCTGCACGCCTGCCTCACACTGGGGAATGAGCCCGCAACCCGGGCATGTGCCCTGACTGGGAATCGAACCTGGTTCACAGGTCAACGCTCAACCACGGAGCCACTCCAGTTGGGCTTTGCCCTAAATGGTTGGGACTCGGAGGCCAGCATTTGAAATCCGCCCCATGCTTTTGGCTCCAACCCAAGCCCTCTCCTCAGTCAACAGGCAGGATTCATTCAAATGAATTCTCTGCATCCAAGGAAAGGTGAGAAAAGACAGAAAGGCCAGGGACGGGAAGGAAAGCAACGCTCCCCTGGAGAATGCTTTCATAATTATAATAGCGCGTCTTAATCACCGCGATTGTTTAATATGGTGTGAGTACAGAGCTCTAAGGACGAGAATTGTCTTATCAGCCCCGATCTCTTTGTTATGGCCAGTGCACATTTGGGGATTTAGCAAATACGCTCCCACTCCCCACACCTCCCTCGCGTATCCAGGGGCCTTAATTGCGTGGGCAGTCAGAGCTCTCTGGAGACAAAGCCAGGGGTGGACTTCACATCAGGTAAGAAGCAATGCTCACTCTTCCTTCTTTGTTTCTGCTCAGGCCCCTGTAGCTGAAGCCGCCCACGTGCCTTTGTCTCCATGTTTGAGGCACTTTAAATGTGAAACGCGTAATTTAGCTGAAAAATTCCAGTTATTTTTTTTTTTGTTCCCCTCTCGCACGCTTCATATGCTGGGTTAAAACCATTAGCATAGAACAAAAATGTGAGCAGATGCAACGCAACAGATTCCTTAAGGGAACCCATATTTTTACATATTTTGTAATAAGGAGACTGTCACTCCCAGATGGCATCGAGCTAATACCGGTGCTTTGCTTGCTGATAACATACTAAAAACTAAAATTAATTGTATTCTATGGGGTGACAAGGAAGGCATTACCATATATACTGCGCTCGTAAAGGGAAGGGTGTCGAGAGATCGGCTTTCCGGGTGACCAGGGTTAGAGAGCTCTCTGGCCTGGCTGGAAAAAAGCAACAGCAGTCCAACTTGGAGCCTGAAGCTGGAATTCCCTTGCACCTGGCATCAAAACGCACTATGGTTTATAAATGTGGTGCAGAAGGAGAAAAAAAAAATGCTGTGCTGAATCGCTAACAATATTAGGGAGAAGCCGGATGGTATAAATGTAATACGTCAGAGACTTCCAATCCACCTCCCAGAAGAGATCTGTGAGCTACTGAGATTTTTCGCCGCTAATTCATAGGGAAGACATCAACCACATTCCAAGTCCATTATTGCAAGCCATGCTCATCTGGAAATACGTATAATAAACCGTAAGATGAAAACCTAATATCGGTACATATTATGGTATATGCGTAGCTGTTTTTTCGTAATAAAGCAGTGCCTTTTCTTGGTGTGGTTTTTTTGGGTTTTTTTACCTGCAATCAACTATGGAATATATATATATATATATACACACACACCTTCCTATTTAGGACTTACAAGAATCCTATGTAATAAAAGCCTAATATGCTAAGTGCCTTGTCATCCATTCAACCAATCAAAGAGTAATATGCTAATGATATGCTAAAGCTGCTCAACCGCTCGCTATGATGGGCGCTGACCACTAGAGGGCAGAGAGTCAACTGATCAACCAGTGGCTATGATTGCACTGACCGCCAGGGGGCAGACCCTCCGACAGGTAGGTTAGCTTGCTGCTGGGGTACAGCTGATCAGGACAGAGCAAGTGGGGCTGGACACGCACTGGAGCCCTCCTGCGGCTCCCCCTCCCCCCAAGCTGGCCAACCTCCCGCGTCTCTCTCTGGCCCCAATTGTGCACCCATGGGGTCCCTCGGCCTGGCCTGCGCCCTCTCATAATCCGGGACCCTTTGGGGGATGTCGGAGAGCCGGTTTCAGCCCAATCCCGCAGGCCAGGCCGAGGGAATCTGTGCACCGAGCCTCTAAGTTATATAATAAAATATATCTTTCCTTAGCAGTCTCCCATATTGATCACAACTCTTTTTAGAACTACCTAGAAAATCACTGTCATAGGCAGTATGTTTTTGACTTGTATTTTTAAAGTTGCATCCTTTTATCTAAAGGAAACAAAAGGAAAAAGAAAGCCTCTCTTTCTCTTCCCTTCTTCTCCTTCCCCTCCCCCTCCGCCTCTCCCTCCCCCTCCTCCTCCTCCTCCTCCTCCTCCTCCTCCTCCTCCTCCTCCTCCTTTTCTTTCTTTCTTTCTTTCTTTCTTTCTTTCTTTCTTTCTTTCTTTCTTTCTTTCTTTCTTTCTTTCTTTCTCTCTCTCTCTCTCTCTCTCTCTCTCTCTCTCTCTCTCTCTCTCTCTCTTCTCCTTCCCCTAAGATTTTCATTCTGCCCCAAATCAATGTATTATGCTGAGATTATAACACCACTTGCTATGAGATACTGGTTATGGTATTATTTTTCAAGTTTGAACTTATTCCTTGTATAAAAACATACAGAGAGGGGTCCCCTATTGGACAGGACTCAATTGTACCATAATGTCAAAAAATAACCATAGTAAATATGGCTCATTCTTTGGAAGGGTTGAATGCTTAGAAATCACCTGAATAGGCCATCAGAATCATGAGCAAAAAAAAAAAAAGAATTATTAAAAAAATCTATGAGCAGTATTAAGTATATGAATAATAGAACAGATTGTATACATTAAATCTATGTCATAATGTTTTAACACAAAGGCAATTTTTAACTCTGAATCAATACTATTTTTGATGGTCAGAGGTTACTTAGTTAATAACCAGCTGTTTAGCTTGTCACAAGCTAAACTTCAGAAGATGATAATGACTGTGTAAATATCTATATGTTTATACGGTGTCCATACAGGTTAGAATTTATTGGGAAGTTATTGGTGGTGACGGAAATAGAGCTGACTATTCTTTGAGATCACATGGATGTCATTTCTTAAAGAAGATTCTCTGAGTGAGTAATGCATGGGTTACATTAGCATTTTACATACTGAGTTTGCTGGTCTACAAAATAGCCACAGGTGAGCAGTGGTGTCGGACAAAAGTCACAGACACATACAATTACAGAAACCTTAGAGGTCGTCGTTCAAACTTTTCCTTTTGCAGATACGGAACTCAAGGCACAGATCACAAAATTGGGACAAAGTGGATCTATAGGTTTCATTACAATGGTTGAAATGTATATACCTGTGAACTTCAATAGCAGATATGGAAAAACATAGGTCTGTTAAGATGTGATTCAAAAGCAACAAATTAACTACCAGATCAAGAGGGATTCCGAAAGTTCAACTGATTTTGATCCGTGCAACTCTCAGCAAGGTGGTTATTTTAGGAGGAGTGATGATTTCAATGTGATTTCTCTCCATTCCGGGACTTCTAGAAGGTGGTTTGCTCTGTTTTGTCAAAATCACCAACAGATACAAGAGGCACAGAGAAAGTGGATCAAACAGAAATATAGGAATTGGTCATATGATTTTATATATAAAATTTCGTATGTGTATTGTAAAGGCTGCTCTGATAGAAAATGAGATCTGAAATTTTTGTGGGATATTGTAATGATTCAAATCACAGCCTGAAGGCTTTCATTGTCTTTGCCTCCATCGACTAATCTGAATTTGAAGGCCCAGGCACTGCAGTAATGAACGGTCCTGGGTTCAACTCCAACACCAGGGCTCGAGTTATTTATAGTAGCTCAGCCTCAATGGGCAAGACCGTCAATGTCCAGGAGCCTCCGTTTTTCCAACTGTTAGGTGGAAATTTTAAAAAATATCTATTTTTAGCCCTAACCGGTGTGGCTCAGTGGATAGAGCATTGGCCTGTGGACTGAAGGGTCCTGGTTCAGTTCACGTCAAGGGCATGTACCTCGGTTGCAGGCTCCCAGCCCTGGTTGGGAGCATGCAGAAGGCAACCAATCGATGTGTCTCTCTCACATTGGTGTTTCTCTCTGTCTCTCCCTCTCCCTTCCACTCTCTCTAGAAATTAAATAAAAAGAATATTCTTGGTGAGGATTAAAAAATAAATACATAAATATGTATGTATGTACGTATGTATGTATTTACTAGAGGCTCAGTGCACAAAATTATGCACTTTGGGGGGAAGGGGTGTCCCTCAGCCTGGCCTGTGCCCTCTCGCAGTCCAGGAGCCCTCGGGGGATTAGGCCTGGGAAGTGGGCCTAAGCCGTCAGTCAGACATCCCTAGTGCTGCTGCAGAGATGGGAGAGGCTCCCACCACCACCGCTGCACTCGCCAGCCGTGAGCCCGGCTTCTGGCTGAGCAACGCTCCCCCTGTGGGAGCACACTGACCACCAGGGGGAAGCTCCTGCATTGAACATCTGCCCCCTGGTGGTCAGTGCACATCATAGCAACCGGTCATTCTGCTGTTCAGTCGATTTGCATATTAGCCTTTTATTATATAGGATTAGCTTTTCTGGGCTATAACCCAATGAGATAACCTGCATGAAATTATCCAATGAGGTAATTTGCATAAAAGTGATTAGGACACTGTTAACTTTCTACAGGTACGTTAGGATTTCTGAAAATTACAAGTCCACAGGTCTGATGGGGGGTGCTCTGGGGTTCATGCAAACCACATGCAACTGCATCCAGGCCCCAGAAGGCAGCTCTTCCTCCCCGGCCATGGAAAGCAGCTGCTCGCATTCCCTGGCTCGCAGTGCACAGGCCTGGGAAGCAGGACGGGAACAGACTGCTTGGCACAGAGCGGAATTCTGCCGAAGCAAAGCCCTGGCAGAGGAACCAGCTAAAGTAGTCAGATCCTCATCAAGACAAATGCTGATTGGAGTTTCAAACAAATGAGGCTTTGCCTGTGTCATGCTAAGAAGACAGCAAGGGTGTCTTCTGGGTTTGATTGACATGAGCTCGGCCATGCCTTCCTGAGGCGTGAATATCAGAACTGCACCTGCACAGGAACCTGACAGAGCTCCTCCCCCTCCCCCGCTCCCCGAAGGCAGGCTCCTCCCACCCAGAAGGCAGGCTCCTCAGGTACGATTGGATGACCTTAGAAGCAAAAAAAACATCCTGAAGGTCATTCCACATCACAATTCAATGCAGCGGCGTCCCATTCCAGTGCCACCGTTTTTTATTCAGGACACTCTTGGTTAGGAACACTATTTTGTTTAAATATATTTGTACTGATTTCAGAGAAGAAGGGAGAGGGGGGAAGAGAGAGAAACATCAATGATGAGAGAGAACCATTGATCGGCTGCCTTCTGCACGGCCCCTACTGGGGGTCGAGCCCGCAACCCGGGCATGTGCCCTGACCAGGAATCGAACCATGACCTCCTGGTCATAGGTTGATGCTCAATCACTGAGCCACACCGGCTGGGCTAGGAACACTATTTCATGCTTAACCATTTCTGTCGGTCGTTAAATCCCGTGAGACTTACTCCGTAGCAATTAGTAGGCACTCAGTAGCCATGAAATAAACTGCCAAGTCACTAAACTCATTCGTTTGCTTAGGAAATATTCAGCGCCATTTGTCCAGCAGGTGCTGGATGGATTCAGAAAGAAGCATTCTAACACTGAATTATGTTATTCACTGCGTGAGCATCGAGTTTCCAACATACCTCTAGTCTTGCTTCCTGGTTGCCCTTTGCAAGATCTGAGCTTCTTGTCAGAAAGCACATTTCAAGAGGAGCTTGAGAAGGGCAAAGGCGGAAAGGCCACAACTCCAGACTCGCTGTTATAAAGTTTAAGTGTCACGTGGCACCCTGGCTCGGCCAGCAACATCCAGAAGGAACGTGTGGGTCCTTTAACTGGCAATGCACAGGCATTCCTGGGAGCGGGAGGAGAGAGCCTGGCTTGATCCATCAAACGTAGTCCATTGAATACCTCCGCCACCTGACAATTGCTCATCTCGGTATTTAGTCTTATAAATGGGATTTAAGGCCCCAGGATCCAGGAGTGATGTGGTTGGTAACGTCTTGTGAGAGGAAGTATTGGTGTTCCGTATAAAATGAGTTGAGTGCCTTAGAGGTTTAAAAATACACGCTTCATCCTACGAAAACTTAATTTGGAAAGGAGAGTTTCTTGTTCGCGCCAGCGCATTATGCAATTTGTCTAAGTAAACGCGTCTCAGGAATGTTTGCTTCGACGATTGGGAGTTGGCATTCAATGGCTCCGTGAGAATTTGCCAAGACCCCATGAATAACTACGCAGAAACATGAGATGTGATACGGAGCCTCAATCCTCGGGGCAGATGCTCTTTAAATATATGCACAGCTGCGGTTAAAAGGGTGCCCCGGCCTAAGGGGGTTCTTGCTCTAACCAGGAAGTTAAGAAAATTAAGTACTGTTTCCTTTCATAAATCTCCCCTCTAATGGGTACGTTTACCTGCTGTAAAGAATTTTTGTGTTTATTTGAGCCAAACTGTCCACATATGCTGGGAAGCAGAACCTCAACAAATTGAGATAATATTCCAGAGAATGGCGGGTAACATTTGTATTTATACATTGCAATCAAAGGAGGGACATAGGAGGGTTACATGAAATCCATTGGTGATAGATTAAGGAGGAGGGATAAGCAAAGCAGGGAAACCCCTGGGATTGGATAAAAAGTAAAATGATGGACACATACTTAGGTGGGTGCAGGAACAATTAACATGATAATGAAGGAATCTGTGGTCTCTGTCCTGGCGCCCAGCACATTTGGTGGTGCCCCAGGGGCTCCAGAAAAAGGGAAGTTACAAGTTACCCAGACACTTCAAGGGTGTGTTATCATCGATGCAAAAAGACAGACAGGCTCCGTTAAGGGAAAGGTTGACTTTGTCAGGGAAGATACCGGCCTAGGACGTAACTGCCCACCATCACTGCTTTTAGTTCAAGTGTAATTTCAGACCATCCTTTGTGGTGACTTTAGGTCTCTGAGTTTGCAAGACCGCCACGCAGGCCTCCCCTGAGCCTGTCAGGTCCGCATGCGGCCCCTTCCGTCCGCACTGCACAAACCAGAGTTGGGTGAAAGTATCAGACTTCAGAAAGGAGAAGGACTGTGGAAGAAGGCTCACAAGTTCAAAACGATGAAGTCTTTTTGTCTGTTCCAAGGTGGTTTGACATGCAGAATCACACTTCAGATTTCACAAGGACCCAAATACGAAACCGAAGGAAGTAAGTTGATAGGTATTTGTTTTAGATGAGATATAGTCTTCGGGCTTTAAGATCACTCACTGCCTGACCGGTGTGGCTCAGTGGATAGAGCGTCGGCCTGTGGACTGAAGGGTCCCAGGTTCGATTCCGATCAAGGCCACGTACCTTGATTGCGGGCACATCCCCAGTAGGGGTTGTGCAGGAGGCAGCTGATGGATGTTTCTTTCATTGATGTTTCTAACTCTATCCCTCTCCCTTACTCTCTGTAAAAAATCAATAAAATATATTTTTTAAAAAAATGATCACTCACTGCTTCTCAGTATAGATATCACAGCACTAAGCCACACCCATAGCAACAGCAGTTTGGAGTAAAATCTCTCTGCCTAACTCCAGTTTCCTGGCTCTCCTCTCTCATTCTGGCAGCGCAAGCATGAGCTTTATTTGCAATTTGGGGTGTAGGTTTTCCCTTTGTAAGAGCGGTTTAGCTCAGTGGATAGAGCTTTGACCTGCAGCCGAAAGGGTCCCGGGTTCGATTCCGGTCAAGGGCACGTACCTGGGTTGCGGGCACATCCCCGGCCCGGGCCCTGGTCGGACCTCGTGTAGGAGGCATCCAATGGATGTGTCTCTCTCACATCGATGTTTCTCTGTCTTTCCCTCTCTCTTCCACTCTCCCTAAAAATCAATGGGAAAATATCCTCAGGGGAGGATGAACAAAAAAGAAAAGAAAAAAAGAGCAGATGAGCCTGACAGGTTGTGAGGTTTTTCCAAAAATGATCACGAATGTGTTTCAATAGGTACTTGAAGGCCATGGGCACCGGTGGTGTGAGGAGGGCGGGGCCTGCTTCTCCCTGACTTGCTTGCTGCTGAATCCCGAGTTCTCAGCACTTAGTGGTCAGCGTCAACAAACTGCTCCTGAAATTAGGGATAAAAGACCCAATTCTGTACCCGCTGGGAACTCCATGTGGAAATGGTGGGGGTTTGTTTTTTTTTTGAGCCATTGGGTTGGTTCCTGCCAACTTGCGACTTTTCTACCCTGCTTATTTACAGCGCTGGCACTGAATCAAGGGAGTTTATCAATAAATAATTTGCATTTATCTTGTTTTTCGCGAGGTGACCTACCACGTAAATCTTCTCCACGTTGGAGGTTTTGCCTTCGAGTGGTGATAATTCATTCTCACCGGGCTTCTGAATCTTGCACATTTCTAGCTGCGCAAGTTTGTGGGACATGAATACATGGGGCTCGCACGAAGCATGTCCTGGGTTACACTGAAAGAAGCCTGTGTGTTTTTCATTAGCCGTATCTCAGCTCTCACTCCCCAACACGCAAAGGGCAGATAAAAAAACATGCTGGGCAGGAATATTGCACGGGCTAGCATTGTTGCCGTCTAGAAAAATTCAATGCTGGTTTATTTGAAGCACGCTGTGTTATTATGAGCTCACAGAATAGTCTAGCTTCCTTTTAAAATAATACATTTTGCCCTGGCTGGTGTGGCTCAGCGGATACAGCATCAACCTGTGGACTGAAGGGTTCTGGGTTCGATTCCAGTCAAGGGCACATGCCTGGGTTGTGGGCTTGATCCCCCGTGTGGGGCATGCAGGAGGCAGCCGATCCATGATTCTTCTTCATCACGGATGTTTCAATCCCTCTCTCCCTCTCCCTTCCTCTCTGAAATCAATACAATTATATTTTTTTAAAATTACATTTTTATGAATCCTATCGCCTTGGTTTATTTGTATTTCTGTTAATGGTAATAAGTAGTTCATTCTCCTAAAAATAATACATAAATCTCTTTGTAAAAATATTAAAAATTGCAAATAATACTCAAGTAACCCCAGAACCACCTCCCACTCCCCAGGCACCACTTTCCTTCTAAAGAAGCAACTACAGGTACCAACGGGAACAAATGTATCCATCATGCCTTTTTTTCTTAAATATTTATTTCTTTATTGATTTCAGAGAGGAAGGGAGAGGGAGGGAGAGAGAGAAACATCAATGATGAGAGAGAATCATGGATCGGCTGCCTCCTGCACATACCACACTGGGGATCGAGCCCACAACCTGGGCGTGTGCCCTTGACTGGAATCGAACCCAGGACCCTTCAGTCCATAGGCTGACGCTCTATCCACTGAGCCAAACCAGCTAGGGCCATCATGCCTTTTGTTACATGTAAGCATGCAATAAATGTGGGCTCATGGGAAATGCATAATATTGTTTTATGGCTGAGTTTTATCCTTAATGGGTTTTTAGCTGTAAAACATCCTGGTGATTTTGTCCATGATCCAGCCTATAGTACAACCTCATTCTTTTTCATTGCTTCATAATATTTCATGGTACTGGATATGCAATCTATGCCATGTATTTGTTCTGCTGCTGAGAAATATTTAGATTACTGTCAACCCTTTTTGTTATCTTCAACAGGAGAGACAACAAGTGCTGTTGGCAAAGGATGGGGAGAAAAGAAAAGTCTTGAACAATGTTGATGAGAGAGAGAGAGAGAGAGAGAGAGAGAGAGAGAGAGAGAGAGAGAGAAACACCAATCTGCTGCTCTACCCATTCAGGCATTCATTCATCGGTTGATCCTTGTATGTGCCCTAACCAGCCAGCCAATATGGTGGCTCCTTATAAAATTAAAACTAGGTCTACCAGATGAACCAGCAATTTCATCTCTGTGTATAGATCCAAAGGAAATGAAAACAAGATAGCAAAGAGATATATTCGCTCCTGTGTTTACCGCAGCATTATTCAAAACTAGAGGCCCGGTGCATGAAATTTGTGCCCTTGGCGGTGGGGGGGGAATCCCTCAGCTCAGTCTACACCCTCAGGGGATGTCAGTCGGACGTCCTTAGCATTGCTGCGGAGGTGGGAGTGTCTCCCGCCACTGCCACTGTGCTCGCCAGCCGTGGGCCCGGCTTCTGACTGAGTGGTGCTCCCCCTGTGGGAGAGCACTGACCATCAGGTGGCAGCTCCTGCATTGAGCATCGGCCCCCTGGTGGTCAGTGGGATCATAGCGACCAGTCATTCTGCCATTTGGTTGATTTGCATATTAGCCTTTTATTATATAGGATAGCCAGCAGATGGAAAGTGCTGGTCAACAGATGATACAATGGAATATTATTCAGCCATGAAGAAGAATAAAATCCTGCCATTTGTGACAACATGGGTGGGCCCTGGGGACATTATACGAAGTTAAATAAGTCAGACAGAGAAAGACATGGTGTATGATATCACAGAGAGTCAAATGGTGGTACCAGAGGCTAAGGGCGGAGGGATAGGAAAGATGTTGTTTAAAGGTAGAAACTTTCAACAAGTAGTAAGTCCTAGAGAGCTAATGCACAGTATAAGGACTATAGACAACGTTATTGTATTATAATCATCTATCTCCCTAAGAGACTAGATCTTAATTATCCCAACCACAAAAGAGAAATTGTAATTATGCAATATGATAAAAGACGCTAATTACTGCTACATTGGCAATCATATTACAGTATATAAATGTATTGGATCCACACGTGTGTACCTTAAATTTACACAATGTTATATGTGAAATAGTTTCCAATAAAAATGTTTTTACCGATGTTTGGTGTTTTGGCTTCGTCCTTATTTTGTTTTGTTTTTTTGCCATTTTTTGAAGGCAGTAGGCAAGATACAAAACTTGCCGCACTATTTCACTTTAAGTTCATGATTCTTACTTGATGGTAACTCTAGCACTGTGTTTAACGAGCTCAGCGTTTCAGGATCTGAGACCAGTGATATAAAATGCTCACACTGGAGCCCTAGCCAGTTTGGCTCAGTGGATAGAGCGTTGGCCTGCAGACTGAAGGGTCCCAGGTTCGATTCCGGTCAAGGGCACAGGCCTGGGTTGCAGGCTCGATCCCCGGTGGGGGGAGTGCAGGAGGCAGCCGATCAATGATTCTCTCTCATCATTGATATTTCTAGCACTCTCTCCCTCTCTTCCTTCCTCTCTGACATCAATAAAAACATATTTAAAAAAAATAAAAATAAAAATGCCTCCATTCTCTCATGGAGGGACCTATGGCTTCTGGTTGCTGCGGGCTTAAGTTCGATCTCTGCGTCAAGCAACTCGGAATCAGGAGAGAAGACGGATGCCACTTTCACTAATCTGAACCATGTCTGAACGTTGCAGGGCCTTGCCGGGAGCCGGTCCATGCTTACTGTTTCAAGGGACCTGGCATATATGGCATACTGTTCTTAATATGTTTGCTCACCTTCTTGGCACCATGTGTTTTAACCAAGTTCTCTGAGAAAGGTTGTTTCCCCAGGTAGGGATTTTCCCCTGAAGTTAGGGAGGGAATAAAACCCCTCAACTAAGTGCCAGGTGGGTAATTAATCACTTTAACTATGAACAATCATGCTTAAGCTACATAATCTTTACTCCCTGGAATGGAGATAAGAAACGCCCTAACCTTTGTAATAGAGATTGATAGGATTGAATCAACTGGTATAAATACAGATGTAATAAGACAGCAAGAGACAGAGAGAGAGACAGAACCTAGGCACAGAACCTACACAGAACGTTCTCTAGAGACAGAAGAACTTTGCTGGAGAGAACATGGCAAAAGATCCTGGACTGAACCTGACTACAGAAATTGGCAAGAGAACCTGACTAGAACCTGGTGACTGAACCTGGCTGGAGAACCTGGACAGAACCTGGCTGGAGAACCTAGCGAGGGAACATGGCTACAGAACCCGGCTGGAGAACCTAGCAAGAGAACATGGACACAGACCCTGGCTGAAGATCCTAAGCAGAACCTCTCTGGAGATCGAGACCAGAACTTGGCTGGAGATCCTGGCTAGGCTGCTGATCAACTGAACACTGTCTCCGTGTCATTCCTTCTTCGCCGACTCCGTCTACGCCTTTGGGAACCCCTGGACCTGCTGGGGCTGGACCCCGGCATCTGGCATGGACCGGCTCCCGGCAGGGCCTGGCTGCCCTTCGATGTCACTGTGCGCTGGTTCCAGAGCAGGATTCGGTGGCACCCTGTGGAATACTGTGTCCTGCTCAGGGCTGGCTGCACCCAAAGCTGGTTTCAGCGAAAGCTGATAAACACGGCGCTAGGAATGGCTTGGATCGCCACAGTCAAATCCCGCAGTAGAGAGCTCGCTTCTGGCAGCGTGTCCTCATCAAGATGGGAGCCAGACAAATGTCGGGCAGCATGAAGGCTTCGTTCTTTTGAAGCGCAGGTCAAAACGTGACTTGTTAAATACAGGTTCTTTCTTTGTTGGTTTACATGGGGTAGGAGAGGGGCGGGAGGGGCAGGAGAGAACAGCAAAATTCCCTGGGTGTGGATGTTGATGGCAATGTGTGACTAGGCCTAGGCCACTGGTCGGCAAACTGCGGCTCGCGAGCCACATGCGGCTCTTTGGCCCCTTGAGTGTGGCTCTTCCTAAGCCTTAGGAGGACCCTAATTAAGTGAATAACAATGTACCTGCCTATATAGTTTCAGTTTAAAAAATGTGGCTCTCAAAAGGAATTTCAATCATTGTACTGTTGATATTTGGCTCTGTTGGCTAATGAGTTTGCCGACCACTGGCCATGTTGCTTTACATATAAGGATCAAATTGGAAGCTTTTCTAATGCATCATAGCTTTGTTTATGGTGGACTAAAAACTAGAAATGCCTTTATAATTCTCAACTCTCTCTCTCTCTCTCTCTCTCACACACACACACACACACACACACACACACACACACAGGCCACACCATCGGCAACTTTAGATTGTGAGTGCAGTCTCTTTAAAATTTAGTTTCTTTGGCCCTGGCCAGCGTGGCTCAATTTGTTGAGCACCGTCCCATGCACCAAAAGGTCGCCGGTTTGAATCCTGGTCAGGGCACATGCCCAGATTGCAGGCTTGATCCCCAGTAGAAGGCTTACAGGAGGCAGCAGATCAATGTTTCTATCTATCTATCTATCTATCTATCATCTATTTATATCTATCTATCTATCTATCTATCTATCTATCTATCTAAAAATATCAATAAGAGCATATTTTTAAAAACCTTAGTTTCTTTTGTGAATTCATGGTCCTTCAAGCAGCACGGGAACATTAATGCGATAAGCCCAGTATATCTAATATCCTCAGGTATCTAATGACTTTGCTAATTATTTACTTGCTGAACAGCCTAAAATGCCTTCCTCTTGCGCAGTCCATTTGAAGGCTGCACATCAATCAAACAATACACGCAAACTCGCTTTTCAATCTGATGGAACCGCGGAGAGTGGGGAACGCCCCTGAAAGCCGCACGCACCCCTCAATCAGCGGCGGTATCCGACAGCATTGGTTTAGGTGCTGGTGTCATTAATTATCTTTTTTTCACAACGGCCAATTGGCTGGAGAACCATAGATCTTCATTTCTGATTCAGAGTGGGATAACAGCGTTCCATGAAATAGCATGATTTATTGAACTTGGGAATTTCAGTAAAACGCTGAATGGCTTTCAGATCCAGTAAGAACTGCCGCTTTGATGATCACATTTAATCTAGTGGGAACTGTCACTGCTTCCGGCCAAGAAAAATAAGTAACGTGGCTTCTACGAAGCCGCCGTGACTTCCTGTCCATCACGGAGCGCTGCGCATCCTTCACTCCCACTCTCTCCTTGAAAACACGTGCGAACCGGGAGGCGTCCCCGGGCTCCCGACTGGCTGCCCAGGAAGCAAAATAAAGAGAGACTTAAACTTCACAATTGCCAATAATGAGCAATCATTACTCAAATTACTTCGAGCACTGATTAGGTTTACAGTGATGAAGACACCAGCATAATCAATCATCATCAACGCAAAGGAAGTCAGTCAGTCTGTGCGGGAGGGACTGGGAATTAGCACAGGGCTCCACCTACAGGGTCCCAGGGACGCAAGCCTGGCAGGGTGGCTGCAGGCCACGGGGAACCCCGCACTTCTGTGTGCCGGTCACCCCAATGCCTGCCCAGAGGTCGGAGAGGAGGAAAGCTAAACTCAAAATCTCTTTCCAATGGGGCTCTTTCCAAACAAGCAGTTCCGATGGAAACACAACTTACACTGTGGAGGTGTACATAGGGCTTGGGTAAAAGAAATAAACGAAAGTATTAAGGCAATCATACCTACACACAGTAAGGATTAGATAGGTAGGTAGATGGATGGATGGATGGATGGATGGATGGATGGATGGATAGATAGATAGATAGATAGATAGATAAGTGGATAGATAGACAGATAGATAGGAAATAATAAAACTTCCAACAATGGCCCGGCCAGCGAGGCTCAGTGGTTGAGCATTGACCTATGAACCAGGAGGTCATGGTTCGATTCCCGGTCAGGGCACATGCCCTGGTAGGGGGGGATCTGTCCCCAGTAGAGGGCGTGCAGGAGGCAGCCAATCCATGATTCTCTCTCATCATTGATGTTTCTCTCTCTCTCTCTCCCTCTCCCTTCCTCTCTGAAATCAATAAAAATACTTTTTTAAAAAGACATTTTCAACTATGCTGTAGGATAACCAATTGTTTTGGTCTAACAGGATTGAGGTAGGTTTTCCTGGGATATGGAATTCTCTGTTTTGAAAACAGGCAGTCCTGCCCGGCTGGCGTGGCTCAGGGGTTGAGCATCGACCTATGAAGCAGGAGGTCACGGTTCCATTCCCAGTGAAGGCACATGCCTGGGTAGGGGGCTCTGTCCCCAGTAGGGGGCGTGCAGGAGGCAGCCGATCCATGATTCTCTCTCATCACTGATGTTTCTCTCTCTCTCTCTCTCTCCCCCTCTCCCTTCTTCTCTAAAATCAATAATAAAAAAAAAAATTTAAGAAAACAGGATGGTCCTGGCAAACGAGATTAAATTAGTCACCCTACTACGATATTGCTTTCCAAGAAGGTGATGTTTTACAATTCAATTGATATTCATTATGATAGCAATATTGTGGGGAACTGGAATATACTAGGCAGCAAATTTTAAGGAAATCCCTTTTGGCTACTCATTTGCTGCCAAAGAGAACAACCTTCTCCGTGCGTGTAAGATGTGCTCCGCGAGTACCTGTGGGGCATTGGTTTCCGCCACTGAATCAGGAAGACGGCAGAGCCAAGAAATGGTTCCTTGCCATGTGTTTTAATTTCTGCTATGCTCGCCAGCTGACTGGGGTTCTGCATATCTGAGAAAGGATTCTACGGACACCATGAAATAGGAAAATGAGTCAGTTTAACAGGCCCCAAAAAGGACACATAAAAAGGAGGTTAAAGCGGCTGAACACACCCAGGAAATTTGCGATCACAGATGGATCTACACACACAGTGTTGGGGGAAAACACAGACCGTTTTGAACGTGGCTATTTGTTGGTCCATTTGGAAGATAACTGGTTGTATTCCGTCCAATGCTATTTTACTAAGCAGCTCTTATTCCAAAGAGAACTCAACTGTCTACCTGCTTTACGTGTGTGTGTGTATATATATGGGTGAGTGTGCGCGTAGCTATGGTCTGACTTAGAGCATCTAATGCAAATAACATAAAGTGTGCACCATCTTTTCCTAGCTTTTTTTTTTTTTTTTTTTTTTTTGCAAATAGAAAGGCAGGGTGTTTCAGAAAGATGGATTAGATTTTAAAGTATTTTTGAAACGATTTCTGGAAGGTTCATGCTAATGGCGTCCATAATTGAACTGCAATGTATTGGACTGCCTCCTAGAGCGAGGTTCTCAGAGACGGTGACAGAGCCAGTCTGCTTATATGAAAAGTTCCTACGTTACCCTTATTTAAAATGTATGTGGTCCATCTATCTTTGACAACAATAATAAATTATTTCCATGGTAACCAGAGATAGAGCCACGTGGGTGCCATCTCCGCACCAGCGACAAAGGGGGCTACAGAGGAAGTTCCTTGTCATTGTTCTGGTCAACATTTTAGAACGAAATTATCGGGCCTGTGACAGAAGGTGATCGGACTATTAGAAAATGAATTGTCAGAGGAAAGGAAAATTATCTTTTCAGCAAAATGAGAAATAACAACGCCGGGAGCGAAAATACCACCTACCTAGGTTTTTCGGACAAGACCCAGAAACTGGTTTGGGCTCTTCACAGTAGATGAATAATGAAAACTATATAATAATACGATTTTTAAATTAATAATGATCTTATGTCAAAATGTCAGATCCCAGTGAGGCGTTTGTGCTGAGAGATGTTGTTAAGGTACAGATTCCATTTCCATGTATAGCAGGCAGCAACAGCATTCTGTCAACAATGGTGTGCACTTGTGTTAACCTTGAATTTCAGAATATTCCATAATTCGGTCGATCCATTCTTGTTTATTTTCTCTCTTTTACTCAAGTAGACCTACTCTTGACTATACAACAGTCAGCTGATGCATCCATATACTTAAAACGTTTACCCCCAAATGGGGTTACTTGAAACTTAACAATAAACATAGTGGCTATTTGGCTTCCATGATGTCACCAGCATTGGTGAGGACCCCCTTTCTCATACATACGCAAAATTATCTTTCAAGTTCAGGCACTTAATTCGGTATCAATCAGTGTAAATAGTGCCAATTTCCAAAAAGATTGCATACATTAATAATTTGTTGCTAGAACTGCCAAAAACCACGGCTCAGGTCAGTAAAAGAACTATTTTATGAATTTACTCTTTTTTTTCCCTATCAATTGTTTAGATTAACTGAAGTCACACCTTTGAGTAACTGGAAATAATGAGGTCAGTGAGAAAAAATGAAGTAATCTATCAGTCCAGATGGCCATATCATATTCAAGTCCAATACCAGCTTCTGCTAGTCACTTCCCAGCTCTAACCCCATCTAATCCCAGCTAGTTGTGTGTTTCTTAAGAAAATAAATATCCACATCCCTTATCCTGTACTCACAAATCCACCTCACAGATTATAACTGTGAAATACTCATGGCGGTGGATTCATAGTAACTTCCTTCAAATTCGCATTCCTCTCTTATATAAACTTCGCACGTGACCAGAAGCTTGAGGAAATTGCCTCGGTTTCTTTTTTTAATCCTCACCCGAGGATATTTTTCCACTGATTTTTAGAGAGAGTGAAAGAGAGAGAGAAAGACAGAGAGAAACATCAATGTGAGAGAAACACATCGATTGGTTGCCTCCTGCATGAGCCTGACCAGGGCCCAGGCTGGGGAGGAACCTACAACCAAGGTACGTGCCCTTGATGGGAATCGAACCCAGGACCCCCACAGGTGGACGCTCTGTTCTCTGAGCCAAACCAGCTAGGGTTCAGTTTCTTACGCTGGTCTCAAAGATAGCCTTTAGACCACCATTTATTCTACACTTATTTAGGCTTCTGTTTTTCCAAGCTCTGGTCCATTTTAGCAAAACTGTGATCATACTAAAGGCGTTTCTTCACCCACCTGCCCATTATCGATTAATGACGCCTCATTAGACCAGTCACTTGGATGGCTGATAAGGTGTCCCTGAACACAAGGCCAGCCTGATCGATTGCCGGCCCACCTGTGGCTCTTGAGGGAACAGCCAAAGGTGAGCCCCGCTCTTGGGGGCCTCCATCGTGTCAGCAAAAATTAGCGAGAAGGTGGCCAAATTGTCAATAGAGCACAGAGACAATTACTTAACGATTAGGGAGCCAGGGGTTGGGGAATTGATAACAGAATGGGCCATCTCGGATACATTTGCATGCATTTAGAAAATCTATAGCGCAGTAAAAAGTGTATTACCGCGGAGAGGAAAATGACGTGCTTGAAGCCAAATTAAACAAGAGAACCTAAGGGTGAGCAAAAATAGGATGAGCAGACCTGGAAGAAGGTCATGGCTATGTCAGAATAATGCAGTAGCACCAACTAAAGAGATTATGTACCCCCAATTATGCGTTTTCCTTGACTTTCACAGGCCTTCCCTCTAAATTTGGATCCACGGATTGATTGATGATTGATTGATTGATTGATTGATTGATTCATTCATTCATTCAGCATATGTTTATCGAGCACCCTGATGAGCCAGACACAATGTCGAGTGATAAAGCCTATGTCCCCTGCTCTTTGAGGGGTGAAATTCCGGCAAGGAAGTCAGATTTTAGAAGGAAAAAAAAAATCCAATAAATACAAATTACTGTGCAGTGTGTTGAAGATATCCTGGGGAGGGGAAAAGAGGGGCTCTTCCTTCAGATTGTTAGCATAGGGGATTCTGAGGAAATCTAAAGTAGCTGTTCTGTTTTTCTTCTTAGAGCAAGCCAGCTCTCGGGCGTCCCTGGGCAGGCAGCGTGGCGTTCCTACCAGAACAAGGACTGGAGCGAGGCTGACGGGGCCTGAGCTGTTGGAAGTGTCAGAGCTGGAGATGCTCGTCCGCTTGGATCTATCCGCTTCATTTAAAATTCTGCTGTGGCTTTAGCCTAAGGGGGTATCCACCATCACTGAAAATGACGGGGTTGTCTGAGGTCATTTTTCTGACAGTTTGCAAATCACGGGAACCTGCTGTTCTCGCTTAAATGGCAGCCGTGGGAAATGGTGCAAATTCAAAGTGGTAGCACCGCATGCACGCCGGGCAAAGAGCTTCAGATGTTGGAAGGGGCTCCCCACGCAGAGCTGTCAAGCCATTTCCTGTCACCTTGCAGGAGACGCCTCCATCCTACACCAGACGCTGGGTCACTTGTCAGGAAGGCGCCGTCGTGACATCTCGGGGACAAAGAATCCTAGAGCTAGAAAGAGTGTTCATTCTGGAAGCGTGCTCATCCATCCACAGTCAAGTCCCCAGACCAGCGTCTCAGGGGGAAGAGCCAACTGGAACCCATCAGGTCCTCCTGCCTCGGGTCTGACCGGGCCCAAGCCAGAGTCAAAGGCCAGGTGTGGTAGCCCAAGATGCCATTTCAAAGTTTCCAGCTAAATGTAAGCCCGTTACGCCCTGGCTGGCGTGGCTCAGTGGCTGAGCGTTGACCTATGAACCAGGAGATCACGGTTTGATTCCTGGTCAGCGCACATGTGCCGGCTGTGGGCTCCATCCCCAGTACGGGGCATGCAGGAGGCCACGGATCCATGATTCTCTCTCATCACTGATGTTTCTCTCTCTCTCTCCCTCTCCCTTCTTCTCTGAAATCAATAACAAAATGTTTAAAAAAGAAAGAATGGACCTCGAGCCATCTTGACAAATGGACCCCTTGCCTCCATGATTCTCTCTCATCATTGATGGTTCTATCTCTCTCTCCCTCTCCCTTCCTCTCTGACATCAATAAAAATATTTTACAAATAATAAATGTAAACCTTTCAGGTCCACAGACTTCAACATGTTTAATTCATCTCATACCAACATTGTTTCTCTCCCTGACATACCTAAGCCCCTGAGTAAAATATACTTCTGTCAAATTTACTTTTACTTTGTTACAGGCCCGTTTATCTACAATTGAATTGATTACCCGCCAATTCTCCCCTTAGGAATGCAGAAAACTGATTGAGCGGGTGGTTTTCATGTGTTAATTGGATTCTGAGTATAAAGACACATCTTACTTTTTCATTTGGAGGACATATGAGAAAAGGTATTTTTTCAAATTAAAATCCCAACTCATTCTCCTTACAATGAAGCTTTTGGGTATTCCTGTAAACTTGGGAGTCTCTAGCTATGAATCTATAATAATTTCTCTTCACTGTTTTCTAAGTTTCTTTACAGACAGGGCTGATAAGAAGGACACAAATAAAGTCAACCACCGACCGCTTGGATTATAAATAAAGTATGCAATTCCCTTTAGACTCATTTAACCCGATGCCAAATCAACTGATCCACTCAGTCACTCGCTCAAATTAGCACACTGGATCAAGGAGTAATTTGGTTTTAGAGAGATAAAAACTATACTTCCCTTTGAAATGAACATTGGTTATAATCCCACCAAAACATTTGACTTCATTCCAGTAGCAGGGGCAGAAGATGGGAGGGACATACGCATATTAGAGGTTTAGGGTTATGAATGCGAAATACATGAGTGAGAGTGTGTGTGAAATCGTTATTCATTGCCTGGGATCTGTAATGTTTCATACAAGACTTCAGTGTCATGAGAAGCCTAGAAGGAAAGTGAAGAGTCAACATAAAATAATACATTCATCTTCATAATACATTCATCCCTCGAGGAAGTTGTTAAGTCAAATACTACACTCCTTTCAAAATATATAGAATGCTGATTTTAAAATAACTCAATTCAATGTCAAGAAATGATGTGCTCTGATTTCAGTATCTTTTGGAAAGTAAACCTTGAGTGAAATTTAGCAGGGTTCCCCCCCCCCCTACTTCTGTGAGAACTGCTTGTACAAATTTGTAATCCAGTTACCACATCAAAGTGACTGATGTGTGCTTTGGTCCAACCATTCTCTCTGCCTTCCTGTTAGCTTAGAAAAGTTCCTTATGCTCAAAGACTTGCTTTAGGAATATTTTCAAATGTCTTCTTTCATAGCGGAGGGATTTGCGAAGGTCGATTTCAGGGTTTTTACATTCTCCCCAGCCTTCAAAGAGGACTTCTTTCCATTTCAGGGGTCTTGACTGAATTGCCTGTCCAGTACTATTAACATACTATAATCAGAGGCTGGCTTCATTGGGTTACAAGAGAACACCATGGATTCTAAAAAGAGCCTTTAGAAGATGGAGGTACAGAGGGATGCAGAGATACAGGTTACCTTCTGACCCACTTGCCTTCCCATTGATGTGCGGATCCTTCGCTTTATGTAGCTCAGCGCTTTGACACACAAGCGTCCAATTATTTCCCGTTTAGACAGAGTGGTCAGCACCTCCGCTTCCCGACCCTGAGCACGGGTGTCCCACGTTTCAAAAGGAAGAAGAATATGTTTCAAAGGAATGAGAAGAGGCTTGTAGGTGTCTGACTCCTTTCCTTCTTCTCCCACAGATTATAGGAGCTTCCATTCTGACCAGGCCGGTCGATCGGAATAGAAAGAAAGTTTGACGCTGAAACATGGCACGGGTGTTACGGGGTCTTGGAGAATGGCTAGGGCAGGGGTCGGCAAACTCATTAGTCAACAGAGCCAAATATCAACAGTACAACGATGGAAATTTCTTTTGAGAGCCACATTTTTTAAACTTAAACTGTATAGGTAGGTACACTGTTATTAACTTAATTAGGGTGCTCCTTAATTAGGGTACTCCTAAGCTTGTCTTTGCTAAAAATGTCCTCAATCTGATGGAGGTACGTTCGCTGAGGTCGACCCCTTCCAACTCTCCCATCCACACTCGTCTTGTATACTTGTTTCATCTGTCTCCTTCCGTCCATCCTCTCTGTATGTCCACACCTTTCTCCATCCTTGACACTGCATCTTCTTTCACTCCACAGCGTTCCCTAAAATTAACTTAATAAACTTTACTTCAAGTTTTAAGTCAACTTTGCACTGTACGTGCGTGCCCGCACGTGGTATTTTGTGGAAGAGCCACACTCAAGGGGCCAAAGAGCCGCAGGTGGCTCGTGAGCCGCGGTTTGCCGACCACTGGGCTAGGGCAATGGGCATCCTCAATCCCTTCCTCCCTCTGATATCTCACGCCTGGCAAACATCACATCCTATTGACTTCATCTCAGAAACAGAATTCGAATTTCCTTCCAACTCTTCAATGCCACTGAATTTGCCCAGACATTTCAATCATAATTCTTTTCAGAGTGTGTGGTTGGTCTAGTTGGTCGGTGTTTCCATAGTTCATATCGGCTTTGTTAGGGTCGCCAAAGGAGGAACATACGAGGTCAAAGTGGTCAGGAATTATAAATGTATTAGGTCATCTGGATACCAGATGGGCTGAGCCCCAAAATGGCGCCAGCACCCCAAAGACGGGGAGTCGGAGGTCTTTAAAGGACTCTAGGTGGGCTTTTTCTGGGCGGAGAATTCTCTGTGCAGGTCCGGATCCTGGGAAAGTCCGGAGGGGAGAGAGAATGATCTAAGCAAGTGGAATGTGGTCTAAATAAGAGGAATGTCCATTGTGAAGTGGCCTGAAGGTCAGTTGCTGGGGGAGGGGTATCGGTTCAATTATTTGATCAGACCTAACAAGTTCGGCTTGACTAGCCAAGCCAATTTTACCTGACCACCATGCCTGGCTTGCAGGAGCTAATATGTTTAGCTCTGTAGAGTATGGTGTGAAAATTTTAGTCTGGTTGTCAGATTTGAGTCTATTCACGGAGGAGTTCAAATTTTATCGAAACCTATATTTTAATGGTCCAATTAGCAAAAATCATAATATTTTCACGTAAGTAGCTTGCATACCATCGTGCTGTGTCTTATGAGTCCTCCCCACGGAGTAGTGGAAAAGTTCAAGTATGCTTAAGGGAGAGATTTAGTGGTCTTCTACGGGACTGCGCTACTATCTCAGAAAATGCTCTTTGATTTAGAACTGACAGCTCAAGTGTGATGATAAATTATAGAGTAAATCATGATGGGCAAGGGGAATAAATATTATACCGGAGGGTTTGCGAGACATTCTGTGGACACAGGAGGGCTTTAAATCAGCTAGTCTGCTTACTTTCTGTTCTCTGTAGGATATTGGCCAACGCGATGGGTTTTTGATGGGGTAACATCTTAGATGAAAAATTAGATTGCATCACTCTTGCTACTCAAAAAGATCACTTCAATTTTAAGAAGTTTGAAATACTTATTTAAGATAAATCAACTTTTCAAGCCTTGGGAAAGTTAAGGGATGCAAATTAACCCAGTCGTTAACATTCAAAGAATATAATGTGCTAAAGGAGATGCCTTAGGCCTGTGGTGGGCAAACTGCGGCTCGAGAGCCACATGCGGCTCTTTGGCCCCTTGAGTGTGGCTCTCCCACAAAATACCACATGCGGGCGCGCACGTACAGTGCGATTGAAACTTTGTGGCCCATGCGCAGAAGTCGATATTTTGTGGAAGAGCCACACTCAAGGGGCCAAAGAGCCGCATGTGGCTCGCGAGCCGCCGTTTGCCGACCACGGCCTTAGGCTGTCCAAACGCAGAGGAATCACAGGTGCTCTCTTGGGCACATAGAGAACTCAATGGGAGCTACAACTCTATGGGGCTTGGGGAGTAGATGCCCATGTGGATGAGCCCATGCAAAACCACCACTGTTGCCTCAAGGTCATGAGAGCGTTGGGCAGGGAAAGAAGGCTGAATGACAAGCACAGACAAGGTCATCCAATGATTCTTTTGTTAGCTTGATGCTTAATTTTTGCTCTTTTTTTTCAGCTTTATGGAGTTATAATTGATGCATTCTGTATATTCAAGGTGTCCACTGTGTTGATTTGCAAAATGATCACCACCGGATGTCAGTTCACACCGCCATCCCGTCACCATTTCTTGGTTTGTGGGGAGAACATTCGAGATCTACTTTCTTAGCGATGTTTTTGGCCAAGGCTAGCTCTTAGGCATCCTGGGGAAGGGGTACTGGGGTATGTATTTCCTCCTTAACCAAGAAGAGGAGAGTATAATCCAGCATTGGGGGTTCAACAGAAAGGGCGGAAGAGCAGAGAGCATCGCTAGGTCTGTGAACTTCCAGCTGTAGCGCCTTGGGCAAGGCGTTTCATCTTGTTGGCCCTTACTTTTCACCCTCTGTACATTTCAAACAGTATGCTCATTCTGCCTCACAATGTGAAAAATAAAATAAGATGATTTGGGGGAAAATAAAATACAAATTAAGTCAAACATAGGAAGGAAAATAGTTTTCATCTTCATTGATTGCCTTGTATTCATTTCGGCAGCATACAGGATCCACCCAAACTACCCAACTCCTAAAAGATATTTCACAATAACAGATAATAACAGATTGTCTAGCATTTAAAGAACCAGCAAAGGAAATCAATAGGCTTGGAACCTATTAATTTGTAAATGCTAACCTCTAACCTTACTATTCAGATGACCTGGAGGACTTATTAAATCGAAGTTTTTAAAACTGAAAATGGGATAGTAACATGTGCCCCTTAGAATCACGCTGGGTATCCGAAATAATATATTTCATACTTATCGGTAGTTTCCACTGAATAAGTGTTTATTATTTTTGTTATTATTATCACTCTGCCTGAACATTCTCAAGTGCAAGAATGAAACTCACCCCTGAGGCGTTTATGTGAACCCCTTACAAAGTAAACTGAGCGTGTCTGTATGTGTTTGTCCATCCCCAAAGCACTGCCCTCAGACAATTCATGACTCATGTACCCAGATTTTGTGGAGGGTTTTTTAACTCTAGGGCAGCCGTGGGAAAACTACGGCCCGCGGGCCGGATCCGGCCCGTTTGAAATGAATAAAACTATTGAAAAAAAAGACAGTACCCTTTTATGTAATGATGTTTACTTTGAATTTATATTAGTTCACACAAACACTCCATCCATGCTTTTGTTCTGGCCCTCCGGTCCAGTTTAAGAACCCATTGTGGCCCTCGAGTCAAAAAGTTTGCCCACCCCTGCTCTAGGGCCTAGTACAGGGCCCTGCTCATAGTAGGACCGCAATAATGATCCATAAATCAAGATACTGGTAGCCTCGGCCGATATGAATGAGCTGCCATTTTACCCCACTGCAAAATAAGCCCATTAGAGATCTCCTCCAATGAAATGTTTGAAGAATCTGTATATTACTCTTCAGAATTCTGATATAAGTACTGGGATAAAACCTCTAAGACTTGGAAGGGAACAAAGAATGGCCCAAAAATGATCAATGCCAGATGACCAGGTTCTCATCAATACACATAGTTTTATAGACCTTGACTCTGAAAAGTACACCTTCCTCCTGAATAAACAAAATACTGTAAGTTAGAAGAGTATTTTTTTAAACAAACTAATACCAAGTCATGAATGATATGGACTCTGTGATGGGATGAGTCAGAGAGGTACTTTGGGATCAAAGTTATGGAACTGATCTTTTATTTATTTGTGTATTTATTTTATTCTTTTATACAAAATGAGTTTCTGGGACTTAAGACATACCACAAATTTAAAAGGCATGCAAACTCCTCTCCTCTTTCTCACATATTCTTTTAAAGTTTGTAAGAAACACTTTTCTTAAAAAAAAAAAAATATGTTTTCATTGATTTTAGAGAGAGAGGAAGGGAGAAGGAGAGAGAGGGAAACATCGATTGGAGAAACATTGATTGGCTGCATCCCGCCTGTATGTACCCCAACCCTGGGGATCAAACCCGCAACCTGGGCATGGACCCTGACTGGGAATCGAACTGGTGATCTTTTGGTGCATGGGATGACCCTCAACCAACTGAGCCACACCAGCCAGAGCAGAAACATATTTCAAATGCATGGTATGGTCCCCAGACGTATCTATCATAATAAAAGAGTAATATGCTAATTAGACAGACATCTTTCCTTCCAGACAGAGCCATGGTGGGCAGAGGCCGAGGCAGGGGCAGCAGCAGGGGCCAAGGCCCTTGCATGAATTTCGTGCATCAGGCCTCTAGTTCATCTACTAATGCCGTGTGCCCAACATGTCCCTGGTTAAGAGCCTAAAAGGCTGGGATGAGGTTTTACTTATAGGCTCTGCCGTGACATTGACTTGATTTTGACTAAAAGCTTTTCTTTGTAGACATTTTCTATGACTGCGGAACTTGAGAAGCATCAGCCCTGGGTAGTTGCTGTTTACTGGCTGTGCTGTGGTGATGCTGTGAAAAGAGGCTAATTGTTACACCATATATCCTCTTTAGAAAGATAAACAAATGGGCATATTCCGTGGCCTCAATAACAATGATAACTATACCTTTTTTGAATAAAGGATTTATGTTTTCTTAGAGACAAAAGCCAAAATATGAATTCTAGAGTTCTTTTTAGGGGCATAAATACTCATATTTGCATATCAATTCTATTCCTATAGAGTGCTCTATTAAGAACTTTTACACATATTCTCATTCATATATTTAGTGTTTCAGCACCATTTTAGGACAACTTTATTTGTTCTATTTTAGATATAATAATGACACAGAGTGAGTACATAAATTGCCCAAGAAAACTCAATTAGCAAGTGGGAGAGGTGAATGACCATGTAAATGTTCTGGCCCCAAGAATACGTGGGACCCTTCCATTCTTAAAATCAGCGAAGTCGTTGCTCACAGCTAAATTCTTTGTCTTCCTTGACAGTTAAGTCGGAACTGAACTAAGACATGAAACCTGTGGGTATGAGTTCGAGGGTGGCCCTTGTTCCTCCCATGGCCAGGTCCCCTGTGCTGCTCCACCAGCATCCGTTGTTTTGAGTAGAATGCTGTAAATTCATGTTAAAAGTTTGCATTTCCTACAGAAAAAAGCACATTCCCTCTCACTGGCTAAATTACTGAACCGGGAGGCAACCAACAGGTTAAGCTGTTGACTTAGGAAAATTGGCCATGATTTTGCTTCCTACTAGGGATATTATGAGTTGCTGGAACTCCACGTAGTGGATGTAACAGGCAACAAAATCCCTTAACCAGCAATGACGCCGTTGTCTGCCAACATAAACAGTACCCCTAAGGCAGCACTGAAAGATGCTGTTATCAGAAGCAGGCCAGACAGACATGAAACCCAACAGGAGAAATATATTCTGGAGAGACGGAATTGCCACATCGGTGAGTCACGGTCTTCTGATCTCATTGTGAAATGGCACAGTGACTCAGAGCTGCCGGGACATCGAGCTCCGAACTGGATTTAGCTTTCCAACATCTACTGTCACTGGGGGCCTCGCCCTGCTCGCATGGTGATGCGTCTGAAAACCAAACCCACCTTTTTTTTTGTCTTTTGCCCCTGCCATTCATCCTCCATGGAACCCAGGAAGTTCAGTTAAAAATTAAAATGAGTGTATGTCGCTCTTCTGCCCGCAACCCTCCAGGGTCGCCCATCACACTCAGAGCATATTCCAGACCCAGCTGATCGGGACCTGCCTACTAGTATTAACCCACCCGCCGTATTCACCAGCCCTTGCTCCTTCAGATGAACCACTTGTTCCGATCCATGGCCCACGCACTTTCTGAGCAGCACTTCAAAACGTACGAAGAACTGGAAAACTGGGTCTCTGAATGGTCTGCCTCAAAACAAGAAAAGTTCTATCGGGACGGTCTCCACAACTTCCCTGAAAGATGGGGGGAAAGTGTGGCTAGCGATGGACATGACTTTGAATAAAGCACTTTTGATGTTTCTCTTGAAATGATCGTGTGTTTTTTTTAATGACAAAATCCGCATTATTAACCGGTACACCTAGTACTCTGACTTCCTATTTCCTGCTCCCGTTCTAGCTCATGGGCCTCTCTGGTCTGCAACCAATCAAGCTGGTTCCCACTCCTGTGACCTGGGCATTGAGTGCTTCCTCCGTCAGGAACACCAGCCACCTTCTCCCCACCCCTTCCTTTCTACTTACACCTCATCTCCAGTTAAACAGCAGCTCCCAGAGGGAACGTTGCTAACCATTCTACCAAAAACATCCTCCGGCCAGCCAGCATGGCTCAGTGGTTGAGCATCGACCTGTGAACCAGGAGGTCACAGTTCAGTCCTAGTCAGGGCACAGGCCCGGGTTGCTGGCTCCATCCCCAGTGTGGGGCGTGCAGGAGGCAGCCCATCAATGATTCTCTCTCCTCATGGATGTTTCTCTCTCTCTCTCCCACTTCCTTCCTCTCTGAAATCAATAAAAATATATATTTTTTAAAAATCCTCCAACTAATACTTCAATACATATAACTTTCATCGTAGGATTTATCACCCTTTGATAAATAATAGAATAATTGAAGTTATTCTATTTGGGAACGTACACACGCATATACTCATTTGTGTTTTGGTCTCCATACTCCGTGTATGTCCTCAGGGAAGGGAGCACATCTATCAGGATTAAGCCTGCACTCCCCGCCTTCAGAACCAGCACAAAGAATGAGAAGTGATGGACAGCAAAAGCTGGTCAGACTGATGCAGGAGCCCGTGGGTTATTAGAAGACCAAAGGGAGGCTCGGGGGCCCTCCAGAACCCTGATGCCTTGGACAGACCGCGTGTCTCCCACCTCAGCATGGGAACGTTTACCTTGCCACCCATTAGAAGGAATTCCATTCTACCTCCACTTCTCCTGTGTCATTCCTGAAGAAGCCAACACCCCCAGGTCATCCATCAATGCCAAACTCTCATTCCTGGCATTATCCAATAGGACTCAAGCTTCCAACTTTCCTCAGCATTCCCAACTCTTTCTCTGAGCCTTTTGGAATATATGACCCATCGTGAGTAAAACTCCATTGATGTATAGAGGTAGATTCTCTGCGCTTACCTGATTCACTATCGCTTTCTTACCCTCTACTTCTGTTAAAATTCCCGGTAATGCCAATATCGAGATACCGTGTCAAGGTCAATATACCTTGGCCCCCTGGTTCCTTAAGCAGCTCACTTCCAAGGATCTTGTTGTATGTCTGTCTCCCACGATGAGGTTATCCCTTAC
Source organism: Myotis nattereri (assembly GCF_964212035.1). Taxonomy (NCBI): domain Eukaryota; kingdom Metazoa; phylum Chordata; class Mammalia; order Chiroptera; family Vespertilionidae; genus Myotis; species Myotis nattereri. The sequence goes on along the minus strand of NC_138097.1, from coordinate 11,844,769 downwards.
TCCCTGTCATCAGCAACTATTTATACATCTCATCTTTTTCTTTTTAATTTTTTTAAAATTTTTTTTATTGATTTCAGAGTGGAAAGGAGAAGGAAAGAGAGAGAAACATCCATGATGAGAGAGAATCATGGATCGGCTGCCTCCTGCACACCCCTCACTGGGGATGGAGCCCACAACCAGGGCATGTGCCCTGACCGGGAATCGAACCGGGACCTCCTGGTTCATAGGTCGATGCTCAACCACGGAACCATGCCAACCGGGCTCCATTATCTTTAGTCAATGCCTCTGATCCCTCCTTCTCACTTCTCCTAACCCAGAGCCTTCTCCAATGCCTCAAACTTGCCCCGGTCTACTGTGCACCCCACCTCGCTCCTCTCTTTCTTCTTTATCCATCCTACCTGGGACAGTGCAACACCGTGGTTCTCAGAGTGTGGGCCTCTGAGCGGCAGCATGGCTCTCACCAAGGAAAATCCATGGGCCCCACACCATCTATTGATTCAGAATCTCCAGGAAACAGTGTGTTAACAAGCTCTCCGGCTGATTCTTTGTTGTTGTTGTTGTGTTAATCCTCACCCGAAGACATTTTCCCACTGATTTTTAGAGCAAGTGGAAGGAAGAGGGTGAGACAGAGAGAAACATGGATGTGAGAGAGGCACACGTCGATTGGTTGCCTCCTGCACGCACCCCAAGCAGGGCCGGGGATCCTGCAACCAAGGTACGTGCCCTTGACCAGAATCCAACCAGGACACTTCCGTCCATGGGCTGACGCTCTATCCACCGAGCCCAACCAGCCAGGCCTCTCCAGCTGATCCTGACGCACATATAAGTCTGAGGATCACGGGTGTGACGTAATCACTTTCTAGGTTCCTTAATTCCATGCTCCTCCTTCCCTTCACATATGCACCAGAAAAATGCCCAACCATGTGAAATCCAACTCTGAGATAATCCAGAGCCCACTCTGGCTGCTCCACGCGGCTGGAGGACTCACTACCAGGACGATGGGCCACGTTCAGTGGTCATGACCTAGGGCGGCTGGCGGTGCTGACTCAGTCACCTCTCCCTCTGCCTCGTCTCCTCTGTCCCCTTGTGTCCGCAGACCTCCAACACACCCCTCTCCTTTACTCTCAACCAGCGATGTCGTTTCCTCCGTCAATGAGAGAACAGAAATGATCGGAACTTCCGTAAGCTTACTAGCTACATGTGCCACCAGTAGACGTACGTTTTCCTGCCTGCCTTTCGGGGATGAGCCAGCCCTCTGATTACCTTTGATCCTGTGCCCTTTAAGAGCAACTCAACAAGCATGGACTTTGGCAACTGTCCCCTCACTCGCCAGCGGTATTGAAAAGTCACTGTTTCAGACAATGGGGTGGTGAGGGCCTAAGGCGGGGGGCGGGGCGGGCTGGAGGGGGCCAATGAGGGGGGTAAACAGTGCATATGTAATACTTTCAACAATAAAGAATTATTAAAAAATAAAATCAAATAAAAATTGTTAAAACAGAAAAAAAAAACATAAAAGTTACTGTTTCATTCAGCTCACTTTTTCTTTCTTTTTTTTTTTTTTTTAAATAGCAAAATCCCAGCTCCCTGTCAGCTCTCAATGAAGGAAGCAGTGCGTTGATTTCTTCTCCGGTGCAAGTTTCTTAATCTAGGTAACAGCTCAACGATATTTTCCCAGTAGCACAGCTGTGACATCAGATAAATATATTCCTACACAAAATATGATGCTTCCATTAAGATAGTGTACACAGATCTACCCAAACTGCTAGGCAAGACCTTAAAGTTCAGAGACTTCTTTCAAAAATATGAATAGTAAACAAATAAAGAGACAAACCTGAAGGAAAAGCAACGAACTCACATAGCTGATGGTTCAAAAGTTATTTCCACCAACACCATCCAATGAAACATATATTCAAGGATTCAAGAGGGTTAATACTGGTGCCAAAAAAAAATCAAAGAATTTAGTCAAGACAGTGGGGGGTGAGCGGGGAAAATCTGTTGACTGAAGGAGTGACCTGTACACAAATCGAGGTAAAATTCATCAAAATCAAATACGAGAAAGATTATAATTATAATATTAGCTTTTATTTCCTTTCAGTTTCTTTTCATCCCCCTTTCTCACTACCCCCTCAGGCATTAATCACCAATCTGAACTCACCAATCAATTTCCACCATTGGAAAGAGTGGACGCTTTGGCACACCTTAAGACTCATTTTTAAAATCACCTAAGTTGACAGCTTTGTTCTGGAGTATAACTAACCACACGATGCAGGTCTTCTCAAGGGAGGTCCATGTACTCAGTGAACACTGCACACCAGCTTGGTGGCAAGGTAGGTGAGGCATCAAAGTTTATCTTAGAAAGAGAAGCCATTTCTTTTTTTTTTTTATCCTCACCTAAGAATATGCTTATTCATTTTATTTTTTTTAACATTTTATTGATGTTTTTACAGAGAGGAAGGGAGAGGGATAGAGAGTTAGAAACATCGATGAGAGAGAAACATCCATCAGCTGCCTTCTGCACACACACCACTGGGGATGTGCCCGCAACCAAGGTACATGCCCTTGACTGGAATCGAACCTGGGACCTTTCAGTCCGCAGGCCGACGCTCTATCCACTGAGCCAAACCGGTTAGGGCTGCTTATTCATTTTCGATAGAGAGGGAGGGAGAAAGAGATAGATAGAGATAGATAGAGATAGAGATAGAGATGGAGATGGAGATGATAGAGATAGAGATAGAGATAGAGATAGAGATAGAGATAGAGATAGAGATAGAGATAGAGAGATAGAAATATCAATGTGAGAAATACCAATAGGATGCCTCTCACACCCTCCCTCCCCGACTGGGGATTGAACCCACAACCTTTTGGTATTTGAGACAAGGCTCCAATCAACTGAGCCGCCCCGGCCAGGGCAGGAGCCATTTCTCTTTAGTCCAGCCATGGGCAAACTACGGCCCGCGAGCCAGATCCGGCCCGTTTGAAATGAATAAAACTATTGAAAAAAAAGACCGTACCCTTTTATGTCATGATGTTTACTTTGAATTTATATTAGTTCACACAAACACTCCATCCATGCTTTTGTTCCGGCCCTCCGGTCCAGTTTAAGAACCCATAGTGGCCCTCGAGTCAAAAAGTTTGCCCACCCCTGCTTTAGTCTGTAGGATTCTGATGACTCTAGTACTTGCGATGACCTCTTTGTGTTATTATTGCAGGTGATAGAAATCCCAGCTCCCTGTCAGCTCTCAGACCAAATCACCCCAAATGATCCCCGTGGTAATCTTTCCTTTTTTGGTTAGAGCAGTGGTTCTCAACCTTCCTAATGCCACGACCCTTTAATACAGTTCCTCATGTTGTGGTGACCCCCAATTTCATTGTTACAAATTGAACATAATGAAAGCATAGTGATTCATCACAAAAACAATATGTAATTGTATATGTGTTTTCCGATGGTCTTAGGCAACCCCTGTGAAAGGGTCGTTCGATCCCCAAAGGGGTGGCGACCCACAGGTTGAGAACCGCTGGGTTAGCGCGTCCTGGGTTCGATTCCCCATCAGGGCACATACAAGAATCAACCAATGAATGCATTGCTAAATGGAACAAGAACTCGATGTTTCTTTCTCTCTCTCTCTCTCTCTCTCTCTCTCTCTCTCTCTCTCTCTCTCTCTCCTTTCCTCTCTTTCTCTCCCTAAAATCAATCAATTGAAAAAAATAAAGATGGTTTATAGGTGCAGCTACCTTCACTGGCTGGCTTTTTGGGAAGCCAGTAAGGCACAACTGGCCAAGGAGTCCCTCATTTTAACTCATCACTGTGCGAAGGACAGGCCTGCGTGCAGTCACTGTCGCTCACGGAGAGATCGGGCCGCCAGGGAACCAGGAGTGCGTACGGCAGGGAACACAGCACGGGGCAGGCCGCCCGCACGCTCCCAGCCAAGGCAGCCTATCTCAGTGCAAAGTGGGTCATCTCGGGAAATATAAAAGCATCACTCCTCCCTCCGAGATTCGGTGGGGGGAAAAGAAAAAAAAAAAAAGTAATTACTTCTTCCACCAAGCAGGATTCTTTTCAATCACCTTCATTTTCGTCCCCGGGAAATGAAAAGAGGTTTATATTAAAAAGGCATTTCCTCTGACTCCGTGTCCTTGAGCCAAACAAAAAGATGTAAACCCAGCCCTCCCTGCGGCTTTGAGGGGAGCGGGGCTGCCATCTCTCCTTGTGAGCGGCGGCCCATTTAAATAAGGAGATGGGGGCCCCTCTTTCCGATCAGCCCCATTGTTTTACTTGTCAGCAATAGCACTTGAGCTGAAATGGCCCAGGCGCCCGCTCATTTAGTAATTATTGACACGGCGCGGAGCGGGCACAGACAGCAAACAGAAGGAACCGCGCCGGAGAAATGAAATCGGACGTGTTCGGATCGCGGTGCGATAATGGGGGGGATCGTCTGCAGCTTGGAGGGGGGCCGAGACACCTTTTTCCATCTTCCTGACACATTTATAATTTATGCTTTGTAATAGTTCCAAATATTTTAGGACACGGGACTTTGCTGGAGAACCTGGCCGGAATGAATGAGAATCACGGCGTACATGGCTTCTCTTTAAAGTGACAGCCCCCGCCTCTCCAGCCTGCCTCTGCTCATGCTCTTACCCCTTCTCCTGTTTAGGTCGCATTTCTATTTATTGTCTTCTGAGCTCTTAAAAAGATCTTTGTTGCCAGGTTAGGTGATGCACAACCCATGGAGTTACATGTCTGGGTGGTGTCTTTATTAATCTTTTAAATCTGGAGCTTTGGCTTAGTTCTAAGAACTTCCCTAAAGTTTGATAAGCATGGATTTGAATGGCTCGTTTTTTAAAAGATGTATTTTCATTGATTTCAGAGAGGAAGGGAGAGGGAGAGAGAGAGAGAGAGAAACATCAATGAGAGAGAACCATTGATCGGCTGCCTCCTGCACGCCCCCTACTGGGGATCGAGCCTGCAACCCAGGGATGTGCCCTGACTGGGAATTGAACCCGGGAATCTTTAGTCCACAGGCCAAAGGTTTATCTCACTGAGATAACTTGCCAGGGCTGAATGGCTCATCTTTTTTTTTTTAAAAAAAAATACATTTTATTAATTTTTACAGAGAGGAAGGGAGAGGGATAGAGAGTTAGAAACATGGATGAGAGAGAAACATCCATCAGCTGCCTTCTGCAAGCCCCCTACTGGGGATGTGCCCGCAACCAAGGTACATGCCCGTGACCAGAATCGAATCCGGGACCCTTCAGTCCGCAGGCTGACGCTCTATCCACTGAGCCAAACCGGTCAGGATTGAATGGCTCATCTTTTTAAAAATGGTGCATATTTGTGCACTGATGCAACTGTGCTAGAATAATGCATGTGAGTGTGATGACAATGCACATAGGTAATGATAAACTGGCATACAAATTAGAAAATTAACTGCTAGAACAGCGGTTCTCAACCTGTGAGTCACGACCTCTTTGGGGGTCCAACGACCCTTTCACAGGGGTCACCTACGACCATCGGAAAACACATATATAATTACGTATTGTTTTTGTGATGAATCACTATGCTTTAATTATGTTTAATTTGTAACAATGAAAATACATCCTGCATATCAGATATTTACATGACGATTCATAACAGTAGCAACATGACAGTTATGAAGTAGCAACGAAAATAATTTTATGGTTGGGGGTCACCACAACATGAGGAACTGTATTAAAGGGCCAGAAGGTTGAGAACCACTGTGCTAGAAGAACATAAAAATTGACTCTGAGAAAACACAGTGTATCTTTTCATAACCCTGATATTGGAAGGAGAGAAGGACACCTTTTATTTGGGGCAAACACATTACATTTCATTTACTATTTTATAATGATTATGTATCAGAACCTAACTGGTCAGTGCGAGCAGGTAAAGACTTTATGGCATCAAAAAACATGTGGCAAGAAAGTTGCACGGTATTACATTTTTCCTAATGGATCCTGTAGTCAAATCCCCACAGTGTTAAAAAGAACTGGAAACTTGGATTGTAAAACATAGTATTACTCGCTTTTAAAACACTTCACCGAAAGGGGTTTACATACACAGGTGGTCAAAGTATAGAAGACAGCCGGCCGCTGTGGCTCAGTGGTTGAGCATCAAGAACTAGGAGGTCCCAGTTGATTCCCAGTCAGGGCACATGCCTGGGTTTTGGGCTCAATCCCCAGTAGGGGGCGGGCAGGAGGCAGCTGATCGATGTTTCTCTCTCATTGCTGTTTCTAACTCTCTATCCCTCTCTCTTCCTCTCTGTAAAAAATCAATAAAGTATATTTTTTAAAAATGAAAGAATAGAAGGAAAATACCTTTATAAAAAATGTATTTTTCATATTTTTCATATTTTTCCTTGGAGTAAACTGGCGCTCAGAGGGGAGGTTCCTAATGTTGCCCAAAGTCATGGCTATGGTCTTGGTGATTATTGCCTCCTTACCTCTCTGGTTCCTGAGCCAACGTGCTCAAACACTACACTATTTTGCTCTTTCTAATGCTCTTTTCATCTTTGCCGGGAGCCAGTTCCAGCATGTCATAATTGCAAGAGTTTCACCCAAAGGTTGATGGAACCTGGGGACTCAACAAGGGCTGAGTCACCTATGTTGTCACCTGTTGGGAATGGCTGAGGGCATTTCCCCAAACCTGGAAAGGGATGATTGTTTGCTGCCAGACAGCTCAGGGCGTCTTAATCTACATGTTATTGCCTCCTACTGGCCAAACACCTGAACAGCCGTAGGCTAATTCTCCCCAATCTGACAATGCCTCTGTATAGGAAACCCTACCCTTTGAAGTGTATATCTCTGCCTTGCCTCAGGACAATTTGTGTTAATAAAAAACATGGGGTCCTGAGAGGAGGGGATCTTAGTTCCTTTTAGCTAAGCTCCTCTGCCCCCCAAATGCCTTTCAAAATTATGCTTCGTCTCTGGACTCTTTAAGTTACACACAGCCTTTCTCCAGATTCCTGAACCCTTCTGAATGCCGGAACAAGAACCCTGGCACATCTTCATCCTTCTAGTTTTCTATAGTTAACATCATTACTATAAAGATTAAACAAAACATAGACAATTTAAAAAGAGGACTCAGCACGGCTGGTGTGGCTCAGTGGTTGAGCCAAGTTGACCTATGAACCAGGAGGTCACAGTTCAATTCCAGGTCAGGGCACATGCCCGGGTTGCAGCCTCGATCCCCAGTAGGGGGCGTGCAGGAGGCAGCCAATCGATGATTCCCTCTCATCATTGATGTTTCTATCTCTCTCCCTCTCCCTTCCTCTCTGAAATCAATAAAAATACATTTTTTTTAAAAGAGGACTCAGCAGAGCATGAATTTAGACAACGGGTCACACCATGTTTTCCAGCTCTTGCCTCGCTCCCTGGACTATGAGTATCATTATTTTCCCTTGGCCTCCACAATTTTAGAAACTCCATCGTGTGTCTAACTATGACAAAACCGGGGAAAGCGTTCAATGGCTAGAGTACAAAATCAATGAGGAGCTACCATGGATGAACACACCAAGGATGTGACTGAGAACATCTGAGACAAGCACCTGCCCTTTCCAAAAGGAAAAGGTTACCAGCTACGTATTTTCTTGGAAGAATCACGACATAATCGCACACAGATCATCTTAAAGTTCACATTCCGGTGAAAAATGCATGCTCAAGGTTCCTTTTAGGTTGCATCACAAAATAACCCCCGTCCTGCGTCTGTGTTGGCGGGCAGTCGAGTGAGGACCCGCACAGGCAGAGAATACTCTTGGTTTCGTTTGTCTACACTGCAATGTGGATACATTTCTGAGCTGGACTGTGTTCTCGCTGTCGTCAGAACAGTCTATAAAATATATATATATATATATATATATATATATATATATATATACACATATATATACATATATATATACACACACACACACACACACACACACACACATATATAATTTCAGAGAGGAAGGGAGAGAGAGAGAGAGAGGGAGAGAGAGAGAAACATCAATGATGAGAGACAGTCATTGATCAGCTGCCTCCTGCACGCCCTACACTGGGGACTCAGCCCGCACCCCCAGCATGTGCCCTGACTGGGAATCAAACCCATGACCTTCTGGTTCATAGGTAGGGTCCATTGATCTATGCTGACGGGGCGTGTGCTCTCTCCTTTAGAATAACGTCCCTTCTCCTCACCTCCCAATCCTATCCTATATAATAAAAGTCTAATATGCAAATTGACCAAATGGCAGAATGACCCATGGAATGACTGGTCGCTATGACGTGCACTGACCAGCAGGGGGCAGATACTCAGGCTGGCCAAGGTGGGTACCAGCAGCCGCCCCGCCCCCCCCCACCCCGCCCTGATCGCCCCACAGATCAGCCCTGATCACCGGCTAGGCCTAGGGACCCTACCTATGCACGAATTTTGTGCACCGGGCCTCTAGTATCACTATAACACCGCATCAGATATTTAGAAATATTTTATTTAATGCCACCTGATTTTATCGTTTCTGTATCTGTTTCCTAACTGAGCCCACATTTCAGGGCGACACGTAGAACATGGCTTTGTTACTGAAGTGGGAACAAAAGCTGTGGTGGAGGAGCATATTAAAACGTTCAGAAAATCCTAAACTGAAATCTGTTTCCTAAGCCACCAGCTGTCACCTCCTCTCCTGGCTACCAGAACGGTGTCCAGACCATGGTCCTTACTCTATGCTCTCTCTGATGTTTTGTTTTATTTTTTTTAAAGGATCTCCTGGAAAAATACCACATTAACTCACTCACTTATGGATAATAAAGAACATTATAACCTGCTGAACAAAAAGATACATACAGAGGCAGAGAACAGACTGTCAAAGTACAGCGGGAAGGCTGGGGAGTATTGGGGGGCGGGGGGTAAGAGATCAACCAAAGGACTTGTATGCATGCATATAAGCATAACCAATGGACACAAGACACTGGGGGGGGGGGGTGTAGGCATGTGCCCGGGGGTAGGGGAGGCCTGGGGAAGGTCAGTTGGGGGGGGGGGGAGGAGAGGAGACATATGTACCTCTGTGTAATACCTTAAAGAATAAAATAAATTTTTAAAAAAAGGATTTACTGGAGAAATATTGTATTTAACCATGCTGTACAATTGCTCTCATTATCAATTAAATTCAGTGGGGTCCCTTTCAACCTGACTTTGAAATGAATGCTTGCAAGGGAGGCATGCCATCTCCAATCTATGAGTATGCTGACCTGATACTTGAGTTCAATGGTGAACGTCAAAGAGTGAAACATTGGGGTTTGCAGCTAAGCATCCGGGTCCAAATTCTAACAGGCGATTTCAGGCACACTGGACTTATTCTCCAATCTTAATGGGAGGTAAAGGCAGACAAAACGTGGATTCGGGAAACCACACTGGTCTCCCCATCACAACCCACTCCTCGCCATCACTTCAGAATCAGCCACATCTGACACCGTTTTTGGCAAACTCAGGAGGGGAAGGGAACCGCGGGTCGAACAGGCCATGGAGACCGGATCCCTTTTCTCCCCAGCTCAGGGAGAAGCGAATGTGCTTTGGGGATTCCTGTGCCCGGTGACAATGCCTTGGGGATGAGTGGGGTGGGTCTTGGCTGAACCTCACTCAGTTTGGAGAAAGAGAGAAACGTCTGTCTCCAAATCTGCCAACCTTGCTTCTTCCGGACCCACTATGCTCCCCCCTATTCCGTCTTTATGTGCTTCCTATTAAAACCCTACTTTTTTTTAATGCATCTTATTGATTTTTTTTACAGAGAGGAAGAAAGAGGAACAGAAAGTTAGAAATATCGATCAGCTGCCGCCTGTACACTCCCCACTGGGTATGTGCCCGCAACCAAGGTACATGCCCTTGACCGGAATAGAACCTGGGACCCTTGAGCCTGCAGGCCGACATTCTATCCACTGAGCCAAACAGGCTAGGGCAAAATCCTACTGTCTTAAAGCAACAAGGGTCATCCAGCCAGCGTGGCTCAGTGGTTGAGCATCGACCTATGAACCAGGAGATCACGGTTCGATTCCAGGTTGCGGGCTCCATCCCCAGTGTGGGGCGTGCAGGAGGCAGCCAATCCATGATTCTCTCTCATCACTGATGTTTCTATCTCTCCCTCCCTCTCCCTTCCTCTCTGAAATCAATAAAAAGAAAAAGAAAATCAACAAGGGTCTCAGCCTAGAGCAGGGGTGGGCAAACTTTTTGACTCGAGGGCCACAATGGGTTCTTAAACTGGACCGGAGGCCGGAACAAAAGCATGGATGGAGTGTTTGTGTGAACTAATATAAATTCAAAGTAAACATCATTACATAAAAGGGCACGGTCTATTTTTTTTTTTTTTTAGTTTTATTCATTTCAAACGGGCCGGATCCGGCCCGCGGGCCGTAGTTTGCCCACGGCTGGCCTAGAGAGTAGGCTAACCCTAACCTTGGGAACCCCTGAGCTCTCAACGTTAGACACACCCGCTGCATCACCCACCGGCAAACGGGCCCTATTGGCCAGGGAGAGGGATGTGCAACGTGGCGCCGCATTAATCAAACGCGAAACGTTATTCTTAAGGTGTCACCAAGTCCGCGCTGACTGACTGGTCCTTTTAATCTTAATTCTGAACAGTTGCTACTCCAATTAAATTCTCCCACCTAGGCATTTTCAAACGGCTCCTGGTTGTCTCCACCAGCTCCGCGCATGGACAGCTGTATCTGACAGGCACCCCCCCCCCGGCCCCCCATTTGCCAGGGCTGCCTGTCTGCGGCTGGCACCGGGGATATGCAAATGAACTCATGAATCAGTTGTCACCACCAGGGACCACAGACGCCCCTGCCTGCGTGCTGGGGAGAGGCTCGGAGATCAGAATGTGTGGGGAGCTCCGTTGGCTTCAAGGGAGGCTAAGGAGGGGGAACAAAAGGCTTAGATTTCTTGAAGTGAGTTTTTTTTCTTCTGCTTCCTTTTTTCAAGTGTCTCCAGATTATTTTCGCTCTGTGGCATTCATTAGACTTCAGGTCAGGCGAGTCCAATCTGCTCCCTGCCAATCAGCGGCAGACACCGGCCAGTTTGGGAATGAGAGAAACCGCTCAGGTGCCCACACCGTCAGAACCCCCGTAACAGAGACAGACTCTTATATGCATGTCCGAGTTTCACCTGTTTTCCCACCCGCGGGAGCAGGGGACATAGACAACTTTTCTCTCCCATGAGGAGGCGCTGAAGACAATTTTGCTTCGAGTCCAAAGCCTGGTGGTAACTGTCCTGAATTATTTGCAACGAGGAATTCGCTGAGCCCTTCCACCAGATGGGTCAAATGCTCAGCACACGGTGGGGAAAAGTTCCTTAAAGAGTGAGTGACAGCCCTGACCGGTTTGGCTCAGTGGATAGAGCGCCGGCCTGCGGACTCAAGGGTCCCAGGTTCCATTCCGGTCAAGGGCATGTACCTTGGTTGCGGGCACATCCCCAGTGAGGAGTGTGCAGGAGGCAGCTGATCGCTGTTTCTCTCTCATCGATGTTTCTAGCTCTCTATCCCTCTCCTTTCCTCTCTGTAAAAAAATCAGTGTAATATATTTTTAAAAAAAGAATGAGTGACAGCCGGGCCGCATGGCTCAGTGGTTGAGCATTGACCTATGAACCAGTGTGGGGTGTGCAGGAGGCAGCCGATCAATGGCTCTATCTCATCATTGATGTACCTCTCTCTCTCTCTCTCTCTCTCTCTCTCTCTCTCTCTCTCTCTCTCTCTCCTTCCTCCCTGAAACCAATTAAAAAAGAGAAAGAGAAAAGAATGAGCGACACCATCTCATTTCCCTTCCTGCCACAGATGTTTTGGCCATTGTAATATTTAGGGCTCACTCAAGGAAGTCCAACCTTGATGAGTGATACAGAATAAGGACATCATCATAGGGAGGGGACCTTACTATTTCACAGTAAGAGTCAAAAATGCAAATAAATACCCGGTGAAGATCTGCAGGTCAGCTGACGATGATCAGGAACCAGGAATGTGGGGATGACTATGTTGACCTGCTACTTGAGTTCAGGGGTGAGCGTCAATTTGTTAAAAACTGGGGTTTGCGGTGATGAATCCTGTTCCACACCGTAACTGGCGATTTCAGGGACATTGGAGTTATTCTCTAACCTCAATGAAATGTTAAAGTTGAGGTTGCTCAGGAGGCAAAAAGTGGTTTCGGGAAACCACTGGTAGTCTCCCCCCACTGTTGTGCCCACCGTACCTGAAGAAGTCAAAGATGCCATTCTTTAGCTCTGTGTGGCATTGCCAACAATGACCCCCCCCGCCCCCGCCCCAGTCACAAAACCACATTAGGAATTTGGTTTCTGGCCACAATGAAGTTTCCAGAAACAACTATTTAGGTACATGGCCCGGTGTGCATCTAATAACTAATATAGTTGCACAATGAAGAGCGCTCCGCTCTCGCCGCGTCTACAGGAAACTCTAGTCTGTATTTTTCACGTCTAGATTCTTCACATGAATCGCCCTTTATGCTCAAAGGGCCCCAGCTCCTGGCCAGAATACCCGTTCCTGGGAAAACACCTCGCAGGACAAGATGAAAATAGACACTTGGCAGCCGGGAGTCAATGTGTCTCTTGTCTGAACTCATTGTGTAGGGCTGGACTTACTCTCTTTTTAATCAATTAACGATCAATGCTAATGGCAGAATCATTTGTTTCTCATCAGCAGGTCTCCCTTCGGCTTTCGCACTTTATCGTGTCTTGGCCAGGTTCTCCTTCAGAGGCTTGAGAAATCAGAACTTTGGATCGATGGGTTGCTTGGCATTACACGGGCCCGAGTCAGTTCTGCTTGGAAAGCTAGATATTGTATTACCGGGCGATCCGTCCCTCCATTCCCATATTGAGTGCACTGCCCTTTTGGGCGCTTTGCTTTCTATCAGATCCCATGGATTATTGAATTTAAAAATGCAGTAACCATCCAAGGAATGCCTACAATCCTCTTACAAAAACAAGCCTAGCAATCTCAACAATGCCACTTTTTAAAATATATATTTTTTCTTATTGATTTCAGAGAAGAAGGGAGAGGGAGAGAGAGAGAGAGAGATAGAAACATCCATGATGAGAGATCATCATTGATCGGCCGCCTCCTGCACGCCCCACATTGGGGATCGAGCCTGCAACTTGGGCATATGCACTGACCAGGAATCGAACTGTGACCTCCTGGTTCATAGGTAGACAGATGCTCAACCACTGAGCCACACCGGCCAGGCAAGAATGCCACTTTAATTAGAGCGACATTCTTCTACCCCTCATCCTTATTTCTTATTTTCATCACTTTCTGTTTTTCTGGAATAACAGTATTCATCGCGTCAGAGTTGGTCTTGTTTGTCTGTTTGCCACTCTACGTAGATGGTAAGCTACTTGCTGATCCCATGTACCCTTGACGATGATGAAGGAAAAATCAGAAAGGAAGAAGGAGAGGAAGAAGGAAGAGAAGAAGGTATAAAAGAAAGAAAAACTTTCAAGACAGCATGCTATAGAAAGTTAGAACATGAATGAAAAATCTAAGAGGCATTATAGACTTGAATGTACCAATCATTCTACCAACATGCAAGCTATTAATACTACACATTCTATGCCCAGTGCAAGGGTGGCACAGAATAGTAAATACTCCTCTAGAGCCCGGATGGTTTGTGACACCTCAGACTTACCCAACTAAGCAAGGCAGCTCTTTAATCTTGCACCTAATTTGGTGCCTTCACCTGGTAGGTTTTCAGTAGATATTTAGAGAATAAATGCTTCGGTCAACAAATTCTTAGGTCAAAGCCTCTACTTCCTACCCACTATTTTTTTAAAATATATTTTCTTGATTTCTTACAGAGAGGAAGGGAGAGGAATAGAGAGAGAGAAACATCGAATCGATGAGAGAGAAACATGGATCAGCTGCCTCCTGCACACCTCCTACTGGGGATGTGCCTGCAACCAAGGTACATGCCCTTGACCGGAATCGAACCTGGGACCTTAGAGTCCGCAGGCCGAAGCTCTATCCACTGAGCCAAACCGGTTAGGGCTACCCATTATTTTTTAACAATATACAGAACTCAGTGTAATAGAAGACAAGCAAAAGCAACAGAGAGCCGGAGTGCTGGGTGAGATTAGATTGGTCCACAAGGGCTAGAGCAGTGACGGCGAACCTTTTGAGCTCGGCGTGGCAGCATTTGAAAAGCCCTAACTTAACTCTGGTGCCGGGTCACCTATAGAAATTTTTTGATCTTTGCAACCATAGTAAAACAAAGACTTCTATTTTTGATACTTATTTTATATATTTAAATGCCATTTAACAATGAAAAATCAACCCAAAAAATGAGTTCGCGTGTCACCTCTGACACGCGTGTCATAGGTTCGCCATCACTGGGCCAGACGATGCTGAGCTTTGCATCCAGGCCACTAGAATTTATCCACATTCTATTCTTTCTGCATCCTTTATTCTTTTCAGGCACGTTTGCTTGAGTTCGCAGTCCTCTAGCTTTTCCCATGTTCCCTTTAATTTCCTTTAAAATATGAATGTGATGGAAGAGCGGAGTCATGAATGACTTTATCTCTCTATGTCCAACTACCACAGGACAAGAGAGGCATAGAAGACACTCAAACACGTGAATCTCTTTAGGAGTAAGTGGCTGGTATATCCATCCGACTGGCTCATTTGTATACGAAGTTGGTGTCTGCAGCGCCCCGCTCAGGAAATATTCCGCTGGGTGGCGTCTGCTTGTTCGCACAGCTGAGAGGGTGCTCGTGTCACAGGCTGCTTCCTCTCATTTTTGGGTTTCGCGTTGCCAACTAGAATGGTGTACGTGCGCCTTTATTCCCTGATAATCTGGGAGGTCATGCTCCAATAATGTCATTTCCCATTGATGCTAAGGAAAAGGCCATATGGCTCTGTGTGTGTGTGTGTGGGGGGGGGGGGGGGGTGTTGTGTCCTCTTTTTTTTCCTATTTATTTATTTTTAATAATTCTTTATTGTTGAAAGTATTACCTATATTTGCCTTTCCCCCCTCTCCTTGACCCCCTCCAGCACTCCTTCTGCTCCAGGCCTTCAGCACCCCACTGTCTGTGACCATGGGTTATGCATCTATGCACACAAGGTCTTTGGTTGATTACCTCCCAGGCACCCACCCTCCCCCGCCTTCCCTCCGACATTCGGCCCTCTGTTCCACGCTTCCATATCTCTGGATCCACTCCGTTCATCAGTTCATTTTGTTACTTAGATTCCACACATGAGTAAGAACATGGGATACTTGTCTTTCTCTGACTGACTTATTTCACTTAGCGTGATGCTCTCCAGGTCCCTCCATGCTGTCTCAGAGGGTAAGAGGTTCTTCTTTTTCACTGCTGCATAGTATTCCACGGTATACTTTTTTTTTATTGTTCCATTTCCATATCAAACCTGATATGGTTCTTATTTTTCTCAAAAAGAGATTTGGGAACTGCCTGAGTACCTGAGAGTGTAAATAAAAACACCGTACTTTCCAAATCCTAATGGAGGCACTTTGGAGACACCACCGATGCGTTACATTCTCCGAGATATAAACTAAAACAGGACCATCAGCCCCCACGGCTCCTTGGTCCGTGAGCACCTTTTCAACCACAAGGAAGCAATGTCCAGGCGGCAAACAGAGAGGGGACAGACTTGACTTGGACGCGATTCCACCACTTCACCCCTCCGAAGTTCTGCTCCAACGGGCACAATAATATTTTCCTCTTAGCGGTGTATGGAGATTAAGTAAAAGAACATCTTCAGAGAACCTGTTTAGCGGCACAGCTATCAGGCACATGGTGCCATAAATGACCCCTGGTCTCCGGATTCATAAGGACATCAGACACTAAGATTAAAATGATGCTTCTCTTTCCATGGGTGAGGCTGGGCTGTTAATGAATGCCTTTCTCTGGGTGCCAAGCCTGGTATTACTGACAGACACCCAAAGCAGATGAAGAAGGGCTGACCTTTCCCACATAGAGAATAGCTGAGCCATCACAGGACCTCAATCCACACAACATTGGAAAGCATCTCTATTGTAACTGGCTATGTTTTCTATTAAAAATGGGAAGAAAAGGGCTGAGTTTGTTTTGTGTTTTTTTATAGGAAGTTATTTTGTTTCATTCTCATTTCAGTCCGGATATTATCATCCTGATTTTACAAAGAACTTAAAGCTCAGAAAGTTTAAGCCACCTCAAGACACACAGGGAGAGCCCTAGCTGGTTTGGCTCGGTGGCTAGAGCAGAGGTTCTCAACCTGTGGGTGGCGACCCCTTTGGGGGTCGAACGACCCTTTCACAGGGGTCGCCTAAGACCATTGGAAAACACATATTGAATATATAATTACATACTGTTTTTGTGATGAATCACTATGCTTTATGTTCAATTTGTAACAATGAAAATACATCCTGCCTATCAGATATTTACATTACGATTCATAACAGTAGCAACACTACAGTGATGAAGTAGCCACGAAAATAATTTTATGGTTGGGGGTCACCACAACATGAGGAACTGTATTAAAGGGTCGCGGCATTAGGGAGGTTGAGAACCACTGGGCTAGAGCATTGGCCTGCGGACCAAGAGTCCTGGGTTCGATTCCAGTCAAGGGCACGTACCTTGGTTGCAGGCTCCTCCCCGGCCTGGGCCCTGGTCAGGGCTCGTGCAGGAGGCAACCCATCCATGTGTTTCCCTCACAGCGATGTTTCTCTCTGTCTTTCCCTCTCTCTTCCACTCTCCCTAAAAATATATCCTCAGGTGAGGATTAACAACAACAACAAAAAGATTCACAGAGCGAGTGTGGGTATTGCTCGCTGTCGCCCATGCTACAAGCTCTCATCTTCAAATTCTACAGATGAGGAAACCCAGGCCCAGGGCAGGGAAAGGTACAGGTCTGGCCTTTGAGTCTGAAGTCTCTGCATTTCCATCCGCCTCTGCCCTTTGCTGGCAGTGTGGGCTCTGGCAAAAAGCAATTAACCTCTCTCAACCCCCCGAGAGTCTAAAACAGTGTATTTTTAATTGAGTTGTTTAGCATTTCCTAAAATACACCCCTTTGGGACATTGTTCCAGCAGATGTTTAAAAGTATTAAGTAAAAAAAATTATTTAAGTGGACCCCGCAGGTCTCAGAAACTCCGGTTTAAAAAAAAAGCTATGCAGGGGGCTCTTATGCAGAATCCTTAGGGCCTCGAAAATGCTAATTGCATGGACATCTCGGAGGGAGGAGAAAGCAGGCAGGAAGCACAAAGACTCCCAGAAATTAACCTGGCCAGTCCAGTTTCTTGGATTCCATTCTGGGCTATTGCACCTGAAGGCTTCCAAAGCGTCCTTTTTATTTCTATTGCCATTTCAACGCTGTGTTAGAATTTTACTGTTTTGCTCTCTCGGCTGTGCAAAGAGTAGCCCCTCCTTTTCGGGAGGGAATGACTTCGAGGGGGCAGACGGGAAAATTCTGAGGGCAGAATATTCTCGACGCGGGTCACAAGGATGGTTACAGCGATCCTCGTTGACCCGGGAGTCAAGGGAAGATTGGATAAGATTCATGGTTTTGTTTTAGTTGTTGTTCGGCTTTGGAGAATAAGGAGAGAGCTGCTCCGTGAAAATGAGAGGAAGGGCCTTCCTGGTGAGAGGAACAGTACACGTGGAAGCTCAGAGGAGTGAACAGAAGGATGAACATAGAGTTCCCATTTCTTTTTTAAAAAAATACATTTTTATTGCCGAAACCGGTTTGGCTCAGTGGATAGAGCGTCGGCCTGCGGACTGAAGGGTCCCTGGTTCGATTCCGGTCAAGGGCATGTACCTGGGTTGCGGGCAGTAGGAGATATGCAGGAGGCAGCTGATCGATGTGAGTATATGTGATTTTCCTTTTTTAAAATATATTTTTTCTGATTTCAGAGAGGAAGGGAGAGGGAGAGAGAGATAGAAACATCAATGAGGAGAGAGAATCATGGATCGGCTGCCTCCTGCACGCCCCCTACTGGGGATTGGGCCCACATCCCAGGCTTGTGCCTTTGAGTGGAATCAAACCCAGGACCCTTCAGTCCTCAGGCCGACGCTCTATCCACTGAGCCGCACCAGCCAGGGCCAGAGTTCCTATTTCTTCAGAGTCCTGTGCACGTGGGCGGGGCTGCAGACGGGGCCAGAGGGCCCCAGGGGGGACACAGCGATGCCCCTGAAACCAAGGGGCGTTTCCAGGAGCCCGAGGAACACAATGACAAGGTCGGATCCATAATTCAGGGAATCGGAATTTTACTTTGTTTTTGCTAGAATGACTGTGCAAAGAAATGTATGCAGCCCTAGCCGGTTTGGCTCAATGAACAGAGCATCGGTCCATGGACTGAAGGGTCCAGGGTTTGATTCCGGTCTAGGGCATTTACCTCAGTTGCAGGCTGCATCCCCAGTCCTGGTCAGGGCACATGGGGGAGGCAACCAATGGATGTGTCTCTCTCACATCGATGTTTCTCTCTCTCTCTCTCTCTCTCTCTCTCTCTCTCTCTCTCCCTCCCTCTCTCTTCCACTCTCTCGAAAAAATCAATGGGAAAATCCCCCCAGGTGAGGATTAACAACAACAAGAAAAGAATGCATAGATGCACCCATACTGTTTTTCTTTCTTCCCCCGGAAATAGGTTCCGAGGGTGTTTTCGAGTCTGTTAAGAGTAAAGAAAAGAATAGGCTGTGATCAGGAATGATGTTTACTTTGAATTTATATTAGTTCACACAAACACTCCATCCATGCTTTTGTTCCGGCCCTCCGGTCCAGTTTAAGAACCCATTGTGGCCCTCGAGTCAAAAAGTTTGCCCACCCCTGGCTTAGGATATGCATTGCCAAGGTACTGAAGGTTCTCACCATGTTATTATTTTTTGGAGGGGGTGGGGGGTTGGGAGAAGTTAGTATGCATCACATGGCTTCCACTGCTATTTGCTATTCAATGTCTAGCAAAAGCCCTTACTTCATGAATATACGGATTCTCTCCAGGCGTGGCTACTCCGTCCTATGTCAGTTCGCTGGGTATGTGCTCGGCCGAGATAGGATTGTGGGGGTTAGTACGAGGAGGCAGGGGAGGGGTCGGAGGAACCAGGGATCAGCAAGCATTAGCGAGACTGGTAGATACACTGAGTTGTATTATGTTGGCTTTTCATATTTTCTTTTCTTTTTAAATATATTTTTATTGATTTCAGAGAGGAAGGGAAAGGGAGAGAGAGATAGAAACACCAATGATGAGAATGGAATCATTGATCGGCTGCCTCTGCACGCCCCCCTATTGGGGACTGAGCCCACAACCAGGGCATGTGCCCTTGACCGGAATCGAACCCGGGACCCTTCAGTCCACAGGCTGACACTCTATATCCACTGAGCCAAACCGGCTGGGGCTCATATTTCCCACTGCAATAAAAACAAACAAACAACAACAAAAAGAATGTTTCCATCAGCAGAAAGATGCATTTACATTCAAAGAAATAGACTTTAAATGTCAAAAAAAACAAATAACAAATGGAGAATGAGGACTACTCGACCCCTTCGTACCCTCCTGCATAGAAAGAGAATCGCTGTTCCCGTCTGGCCTTGGGAAAAGCAGCCGGCGTTCATTGCTAAGGAACAGGAAAGAGTGGTTCACAGTGCCCCTGTCAAAATGCATTTCCGGTCTTCTAGATGCTGGGTTTTTAGTGTTTTTGTTTTTTTAATATATTTTTATTGATTTCAGAGAGGAAGGGAGAGGGAGAAAGAGAAACATCAATGATGAGAATCATGGATTGGCTGCCTCTTGCACGCCCCCTACTGGGGATCGAGCCCACAACCGGGCACATGCCCTTGACCCAAATCGAACCCGGGACCCTTCAGTCCACAGGCCGACATTCTATCCACTGAGCCACACCAGCCAGGGCCAGATGCTGATTTTGATTGTGTTTTCACATTGCAACAGTGAGGTCTCCCCACCCAGGGCCGCTGAAAGAGGAGAGAGGCTGCCCTCCCTACAGACATCGTGGCTCCCAGAATGATGAAAAAAAAAAAGAAAAAGAAAAAACGAAACCCAAGGCATTGAAGTCACAACTACAAAGAAATATAAAAGAATAGTCAGGCATTAGAAAACTCACGGCAGGGGGTGGCAAGCGGGGGAGAGGGGGACAGAAATCCATTACAACAAAATAATAAAGTCTTTTTTGAAAGTTTAAGGGGGGAAATCATCTTGTTTTGTGCAAAGATGGCGAGACGCGATCATTGATCATTTTAAGAGACAACAGAAAAAATTGGCCGCGGACGGAATGAAAGAAAATGAAGTTCCATTAATACAATGTGTCGAAAGACAACTTCGGATAAATTGATCAATGCAGCACAAATCATTTCTAACCTTTTCCCCCTGTTTAGAGAGGATGTTTTTCAAGAGCGCAGACAACAGACATCATCAACTTCGAGTGCTTTTTAGATGGCTCTTCCAGCAAATAATGGAGATGGAGAATTTCTGGAACTAGGCACAGAATGCTTTTTTTAATTATTATGATCGGCCCGATGAATATCAATACATTTGGAGATATTTGGACATAATCTGTCTTCTTCTTCTTTTTTTTCGGTAACTTTTGTGTTGCAGTGATTCCCTTGACTTCTCCTTTCGACTGGTTTTTAGAAAATAATAGATAAGCTGTAGCGTTTCCATTATTGCGTCCAGAACCCACCATTAAAGGGACAGAACCCAGCATTAACGGACAGTCACCTTGAAAAGATAATTGCATTGTTTATAGATTTCTGCACTAAAACTTGTAAGGGCAGCCGTTTTTCTTCTCAGCGTTTTCGTTCTCAGCTTGAGGAAAGAGAAAGAGTAAAAGGAATATTTTCATTTGTTTCTCCTATCTCCCTCCCTCCTATCAAATGAATAACTTAAACACGTTCCCTAATTAAGGGGAAAAAATACGTAAAATATACACTATAGCGTTTCTAAGATACCTTTCTAATAGCTGATAATAAAATTGTTTTCTTTTAATACATGGCACTGATTCTGTAGAGTTTATTGAAAACTACAGAATTTCAGCAGCGCAATGATGATATGGAAATCTACTTGGTACGACGCATCTCACATTAGTAATTTTTTTAAAAAGGAGTGTCAGAGACTGTGGACTAATATTAAAACTGTACTTACAGAATACTCATTCCTATTTTTTATTTTATTTTTTTAAATATATCTTTATTGATTTCAGAGAGGAAGGGAGAGGGAGAGAGAGAGATAGAAACATCAATGATGAGAGAGAATCATGGACCGGATGCCTCCTGCACGCCCCACACTGGGGATCGAGCCTGCAACCCGGGCATGTGCCCTTGACCGGAATCAAACCGTGACCTCCTGGTTCATAGATCGATGCTCAACCACTGAGCCACGCCAGCTCGGCCTGATGTACTTTTTCTTTCTTCCCTGTGTCATACTTCCCTGTTTCCTTGTTGTTGAAAACTGAACATTTAAATTATATACTCTAGCACAGTGATTCTCAACCTTCTGGCCCTTTAAATACAGTTCCTCATGTTGTGACCCAACCATAAAATTATTTTCGTGGCTACATCATAACTGTCATGTTGCTACTGTGATGAATCATCATGTAAATATCTGATATGCAGGATGGTCTTAGGCGACCCCTATGAAAGGGTCGTTCGACCGCCTAAGGGGTCGTGACCCACAGGTTAAGAACCGCTGCTCTAGCAACTCCATATACTGATTTCCCTCCCCCACATAAGTCAGGATCTGTTTGTTTATTTGTTTATTAGTTTTTTCTTTATTTGGTTTATGAAGCTGGCTCCCATGAGCTCTGGGAGAATTGTTTCAACCAAGGTCATTGCTGACTTCTAAGAAGGGCCCAAAACAGTCCTACCCTGAATCCTTTGCTCCTTCTTCAGCTCCATATCTTAACAGAAATCAAACCTTGTACCTGGCAACCAGTACATGAGCACCATGAGCTGTTTTTCCTTTTTTATTATTGTTATTTTTTTAATCCTCACCCGAGGATATATTTCCATTGATTTTTAGAGTGAGTGGAAGAGAGAGGGAAAGACAGAGAGAAACATCAATGTGAGAGAGACACATCGATTGGCTGCCTCCTGCACGCACCCTGACCAGGGCCCCGGGCCGGGGAGGCGCCTGCAACCGAGGTATGTGCCCTTGATCGGAATCGAACCCGGGACCCTTTGGTCCGCAAGCCGACGCTCTACCCACTGAGCCAAACCGGCTAGGACCCAGCTATGTATTTTTACACGAAATCTTTTTCCCGTTCCATGACGCTTGCAGTACTTCTGATTCTTCGAAGCAGCGAAGCCCAGAGGAGCTACGAGACAACATTCCTCGCTGAATTACATCTTGGTGTCTCCTTGCAATAAACACCTGTTACCAAAGGCAATCCGTGTGCCTCTCTTTCTTGGAACCTTCCAGAGCCTGGCTGTATATCTTGCATTCGCTGCGGAGAATTATCGGCCAACATCTACGCCGGTTTGAACAAGATGAAGTTTCCATTGTAACCACAAATGAATGGGCATTGTTCAGGTTGCATAGCTGCCTTATGGCTACGCGACTCGCGCTTTTGAGGGTGTTTTTTGTTTCATTTAATAGGAAATCCAATTATTATGTAAATATAAACACGGTATAATTGCCACAAACAAGCGAGCATAACAATGAACTGGGGGAGTTGCCGGAGTTAGGGGAACCTATGATTTATGAGTATCTCTCCGGTATGATGGATACAGAGTTCACAGAAATGGTTTTAACCATTTCCGCCCAACACGAGGGTAACGTTCTCCCGTTCTCGTCCTCCGAGTCCGTGCATGCCAATGAGGAGAAGCTGCTTTGGGAGGGAAAGCGCCCCCAATTCATTTTCCGTCTATTTCAAACTTATTGAAGACCAGCAGCTACAAACATCGTTATTTAAAGTGCCTCCCTGCAAAGTGTTCCCAGCAGATGTTTATGGAGAGAAAGTGATGCATCCTCTCTTGGCGAGACACGCAAGTGACATTTCTTGGGGGTTCTATTTGAGAATGTTCTCCTTGGCATGATGTCTTTAAACATCAGCAAAAGCCAAATAATCCTTACTATCGTGCTAACTTGGAAAAATGCAAAGTACACAGCCCCCTTGACGTTTAGAACACGCATCCATGGAGGAACTAACGGAAAGATTCTAGCCCTGGCCGGTGTGGCCCAGTGGATAGGGCGTCATCCTGCAGACTGAAGGGTCCAGGGTTTGATTCCGGTCAAGGGCACATGTCCAGGTCGCTGGCTCGATCCCCAGTGTGGGGCGTGCAAGGAGGCAGCCGATCCATGATTCTCTCTCATCATTGATGTTTCTCTCTCTCTCCCTCTCTCTCTTCCTCTTGGAAATCAATAAAAACATATTAAAGAGACAAGATTCTAGAGCAACTAATTGCCAAAAACCCCAGGTAAAATAAAAATCCCTGGTGCGAACTGACCTTCTGCCATATTCCCTGTTATTTTGCAATCAAGGGTGTGTCACTATGCATTTAACCGCATGATGGACGTAACAATATCCGGTGATGTTAATGTGATGTTACTCTAGATAACAATCCACCAGGCAGAAAGCGTTCATGCTTAACATTTCTTTTGTGAAATTTCCAAGCAAAAAATGTTTTTAAAAATCCATAAACGGACTCAGGTCTCCTTTCCACTGGCTGCCGCCTGCCTCTCTCTGCATCTCTCCTCTTGGCCCCTTGTCAGAGGTCTGCTATGTCCCGGGCCCTGTGTGTAGAGTGGAGTCTATCTATGCAGGGACAGGTACAACCAAGAAGATTACTGTCAAGGTTCCTCCGCTCTCTGAATTTTTTTTAATATATTTTATTGTTTTGTTGTTTTTTTTTTTACAGAGAGGAAGGGAGAGGAATAGAGAGTCAGAAACATCAATGAGAGAGAAACATCGATCAGCTGCCTCTTGCACGCCCCCTACTGGGGATGTGCCCGCAACCAAGGTACATGCCCTTGACTGGAATCGAACCTGGGACCCTTCAGTCCACAGGCCGACGCGCCATCCACTGAGCCAAACTGGTTAGGGCTCTCTGAATTTTTATGGTGTAAAATCTAGAGACGGAAGAAGAAAAAACCACAACCACAACAACAAACTCTGGGGGACAGAACGGAAAACGCCTCGGACCATACGCTGTAAAGGAATGAGAGTTGCAGGAGGAGGAAGATGGGGAAAGGAGGGTTGTGTTGGATGGAGAAGGTAAAGAGAGAAAAGGGACTGTTTTAGAGAAATGTGGTACTTGAGTCTAACGTACATGGATCGTGGAGGAGAGGGGATCTGACAAAGCGTGTCCAAGTCCTTCAGCTGCAGATCCCCTGTGAGGAAAACAGTTTCTTCTGAATGAGGTTGTGTTGTTGAACTTGGCCCCTCACACATGGCACAGCTCTGACACGGAAGGTACTGATCTAAGAATGCACAGAAGACACAGCTGTGAATGGTGTCAGATGGGCACGGATTTAGCGGGATGATTCCTCCATGTGTCATCTAATGTCCATTCACTGGCGTGTACACCGAAAGCTAATGTATACTGTATGTCAACTGCAACTGAAAAATGAAAAATAAATATAAAAGCAAAATGAATGAATGAATGAATGAATGAATAAACCCATAAAAATAAAGAATTTCTATATGAACAAAAAAAAAGAGAAAGGGGAAAAACGTATCTGGGTAGTTTATGTCATAAACTATCTATACTAGTCTATAAATCTTCTCAAACAAATATATTACAATAAATCGTGTCATCAATTGCTTGAAATATTTGCAGAATCTTCATTTATTTTTAACAGAATGCTGATAAATTTTGTGTGCCTTCTTCTATCAAATTGTGCAACATATTTTGAATTTCAATTCCCCAAATTTATAATGTGTATGTGTGTGTGTGTGTGTGTGTGTGTGTGTGTGTGAGAGAGAGAGAGAGAGAGAGAGAGAGAGAGAGAGAGAGAACAAACTTATATGAACACAATTCTACTCACGATAACTTTATGACAAATTACTTTGCATCAGCCATAACGGAAAAGTATACCTCAACTCCTTCCTTAACAGACAGTAACATAACATTCAAAGTTTCCCCCTTCCCCTTCCCCTTATTTTTCCTAAGGCTTCCTTGCAAAACAAGACAAAACTGAAACAAAACCAAAACCCAGCTAACTTCACCTCCACCGTCTACTTCTATGCTTTCCCCTTCTCTAGTCCCAATTTCCACTTCCCTTTTCTAGTTACAGCCAATAGGAATGGACCTGGAGAGCGTTATGCTGAGCGAAACAGGCCAGTCGGGGAAAGAGAATTATCACATGATCTCACTCATTTGTGGAATATAACGAACAACATAAGCTGATGAACAAAAAATAGATCCATAGAGACATAGAAGCATCGAACAGACCGTCCAACCTCAGAGGGAAGGCAGGGGAGGGAGTGGGGGGTGAGAGAGCAACCAAAGGGCTTGTATGCAGGCATATGAGCATCACCCAGGGACACAGACAGTAGGGGGGGGTGAGGGCATGTGCTGGGGGGTGGGAACGGCCGTGCAGAGGTCAAATGGGGGGGGGGGGAAGGAGACATGTGTAATACTCTAAATAAAGAATTTAAATTAAAAAAAAATTCTTAGGAGCAAAGGCAAGATGGACAAACACAAACCCCCACGTGAGGAGTGCCCGGTACCCCTTGAACCCAGGCCATGGGGATACCCCCTGCCCCTCTACTTCCGCCTCCTCTGGGGACAAGGACCGCTGTTCAGTGCGGGGACTGTATTCCTGTCCTGAATCATAGAAGACGCGAGTCCTCTCAACCTGGATGGGGGTCCCCACAAGCGCAGAAGGGGGGGCGCTTTCCATCAAGGCCAGCACCCTCCTTCCTGGGCGGAGGGGTGGGGAGCTGGGCCCTGAGAACAAACGTGCTTTTCAAAGGTGCAAAGGTCTGGCAGGGGGAGCCAGCGAGGGGCCAGGGAGGGCCATAGTGAAAACAATGCATTTTCCCTTCCCTGTCAATCACTTCGCCCTGAGGCTTCTCACCCATGGGATCAATGGCTTGCATTGTTCCCGAGGGGTGCAGGGGACCCAAATGCCACGTAGCACAAAGCAGTCATTGCTCAGCTTGCATTTCACACTCCCCCCCCCTTTTTTTTAAGTTCTTGGTCTTAAAAGCCTAGCTTTGTTGAGCGAATAAAAGATTTCTCAATTCCAATAATGTCCTTGTACACGTCCCTAGCAGAGCTGGGGGGGACAGGGGCGTGTCTGGTCGCAGAGATTCCCTGTAAACAGTGGGAACCTGAAGGCAGTCCTTGAGAAATGGAAAGGGAGCCCGGCCAGTGTGGCTCAGTGGTTGAGCGTCAACCTAGGAACCAGGAGGTCACGGTTCAATTCCCGGTCAGGGCGCATGCCCGGGTTGCGGGCTCAATCCCCAGTGTGGGGCATGCAGGAGGCAGCCAACCCATGATTCTCTATCATCATTGATCTCTCTCTCTCTCTCTCTCTCTCTCTCTCTCTCTCTCTCTCTCTGGTTCTCTATCATCATTGATGCCTCTGTCTCTCTCTCTGTCTCTCTCTGGTTCTCTATCATCATTGATGTCTCTCTCTCTCTCCCTCTCCCTTCCTCTCTGAAACCAATAAAAATATATATTTTTTAAGTGGAAAGGGAGAGGTTCCCTGGCGGGGAGGAGCTTGGAGCAATGACGAGGGCGCCCATCTCACGCTCAGATACTATCTGAGTCCTTTCAGGGAGAAGGGAGCCCATGTCCAGGGCGTTAGGTTCCGAATCTGCAGGAGAATGGGAATTCCAGATGTGGGGATGAGGCAGCCAACGCCGGAAGGGGCAGGCCATTCACTTCCTGTTAGGAGCTTTGACCTTCCTCATTGCTCCTTTAGACCTGTGGTCAGCAAACTGCGGCTCATGAGCCACATGCGGCTCTCTGGCCCCTTGACTGTGGCTCTTCCTAAGCCTTAGGAGGACCCTAATGAAGTGAATAACAATGTACCTACCTATATAGTTTAAGTTTAAAAAATGTGGCTCTCAAAAGAAATTTCAATCGTTGTACTGTTGATATTTGGCTCTGTTGACTAATGAGTTTGCCGACCACTGCTTTAGACCAGGGGTGGGGAACGTCCCATATAAAGTCCTAGAAACCATTCGGTCTGGGCCTGCCAAGGCATTAGGGGTGAACTGATTAAATGTTTGACCAAATATAGCAAGCTATGTTTTTTTTCTTTCTTAAAGGCTTGGTGGTTTTTTGTTTGTGGGTTTTTGTTTTGTTTTGTTTTGGTTTGGTTTTGTTAATCCTCACCCGAGAATATTTTTCCACTGATTTTTAGAGAGAGTGGAAGAGAGAGGGAGAGACAGAGAGAGAGAAACATCGATGTGAGAGAGACACATGGATTGGTTGCCTCCCGCACATGGCCAGACCATGGCCAGGGATCAAACCTATAGCAGGCTAATTTTTATATGTTTTTATTGATTTCAGAGAGGAAGGGAGAGGGAGAGAAAGACAGAAATACCAACGATGAGAGAGAATCATGGATCGGCTGCCTCCTGCTGCCTGTGCCCTTTCAGTCTGCAGGCTGACGCTCTATCCACTGAGCCAAACTGGCTAGGACAGTGGTCGGCAAACTCATTAGTCAACAGAGCCAAATATCAACCGTACAACGATTGAAATTTCTTTTGAGAGCCAAATTTTTTAAACTTAAATTATACAGGTAGGTACATTGTTATTAACTTAATGAGATCCTCCTAAGGCTTAGGAAGAGCCACACTCAAGGGGCCAAAGAGCCGCAGGTGGCTCACAAGCCGCAGTTTGCCGACTAGGGCAAGCAGGCTAATTTTTAAGTGGATAATTTTGTATGGCCCTGGAATGATGTTATACACACCCACATGGCCCTTGGCAGAAAAAGGTCGCCCACCCCTGCTTTAGACCAAGCAAGGCTTCAGGAGAAACCCTAAACTCAGGACAGAGAGAGAAATGTAGCAAAAGGGGGCGTGTCTTCGGCTTTGGTGAGTAAATGTAGAAAACGACGGAGGGATGGGTGTGTGGCTGGGGACGACAGTCACCCAATGAGCCAATGAACGCCCGGGGACAAACCGCTTTGGGGCGTCTTGCACGTGATGAGTCTGAGTGACATGAGAGTTGTCAGGGAGCCCGATGGCCATGCCTGGCACTGAAGGGAGCGGTCAGAGCTAAAGGGACACACCCCTATCTGCTTTGGCAGCGTATGTGATGCCCACAGGTTACCACCTAGGTTACCAGACCCAGCAGCACCTGGAAGGTTGTGAAAGCAGATTCCTGGGCTCGGCCAAGAGCGATTCTTACTCAGGCGGTCAGGGGCAGTGGCCAGGAATCCACATGGTTAAAACGCACCCTTTTTATTTTATTGACTAGAGGCCCGGTGCATGAAATTCGTGCATGGGTAGGGTCCCTAGGCATGATCTGTGGGGCAACCGGCAGGGCGATCAGGGGGCCCCCATTGATACCCGTGTTGAGGCCTGGGGCCTGTGGGCTGGGAGCAGCTCCTGCATTGAGCATCTGCCCCTGGTGGTCAGTGCATGTCATAGCAACCGGTCATTCTGCCATTCGGTCTATTTGCATATTAGGCTTTTATTATATAGAATTTCTTTTTTTTTTTTTAACCTCACCTGAGGATATTTTTCTATTGATTTTTTAGAGAGAGTGGAAGAGAGAGGGAAAGGCAGAGAGAAGCATCCATGTGAGAGACACATTGATTGGTTGCCTCCTGCATGCGCCCAGACCAGGGCCCAGGCTGGGGAGGAGCCTGCAATCAAGGTGCGTGCCCTTGACCGGAATCACACCCAGGACCCTTCGTTCCACAGGCTGACGCTCTATCCACTGAGCCAAACCGGCCAGGACTCTGGGTCTAGATTTTGAAACCAATGGATTGGACCACCTTGGGGACGGGGTGGAAAGAGCAATGGCAAAGTGCTGACGTCTGGGGGACCCAGGGGTAAATGAATGGGGCTTGGCAAAGAGGAGGCCATAGGGGAGCTTCGAAGGGAATGATCAGACAGGTGGAACGAAAAGCAACAGCGACAGACGTGCCAGTAGGAGCCTTTCTACCCCCCTTTCGCGCCCTGAGTCACCACTACATTATCATGTTCCCGGTATTATCTCCTCCAAGATAAAAACGTTCCTTTTCTATAGACTCCTTCTTTCTAGACGTGGGATTTTTTTTTACAGTGTCCTATTGAGTGGGGGAAAAAAAGCATTTTATTAAAAGCAGTAATTTGTTACTGCTCTAAATGATCTTTTATGGCTCCTAAAACACAGTGTCTTCTTGATAAAGCTGGTCCGAGCGTGAATTATTAGGCGGCTGGAAGGCCTCGCCGATGAACAAAGACATAAAACATAATGTGCCTGAGCCGGGTAATTAGCATGCTGCCGTTACAGCCCTTCACCTTTTCTTTGTTTCTTCTGAAAGTTTTCTTCTCGGGAGGGAAAAAAAATGATAAATTACATGCAAAGAGCGATTTTTTGAGACTCCAAGCACATCGCTGTGCGCAGGCAAAAGTTCCCACAATGGGGTGCGGAGCTATGTTTACTCACCACCGGCGAGGCGACACCCAGCGAGTGAGCCCGAGGCTAACGGCACAGGCGCAATCAGAGTGTGTGAGCGATGAGACATTTTATTTTTTTATTTTTATTTTTTAATATATTTTTATTGATTTCAGAGAGGAAAGAAGAGGAAGAGAGAGAGAGAAACATCCATGATGAGAGGGAATCACTGATTGGCTGCCTCCTGCACGTCAGACCAAGCCTGCAACCCAGGCATGTGCCCTTGACCGGAATCGAACCCGGGACCCTTCAGTCCGCAGGCCGACGTTCGATCCACTGAGCTAAACTGGCTTGGGTCAATGAGACTTTTTATTTTTCCCACTTTCTCTGGCCATATTTGTGGGCTGTCCTGGCTCATGGGATTGGGAAGGGAGGAAATGATAGCTTTGGCCATCAATACCCAGCCACCCCCACACCTGGGTTTCCACACACCTGAGTGGGGCTCTCACATCTCTGTCCTTCCTGTTAAGGACATCTGGGAGTCACCTTGAGGACCACAGATATGTTGTCACTGAAAAGCTGTTTGGCCCCAGCCGGTTTGGCTCAGTGGACAGAGCGTCGGCCTGCAGACTGAAGGGTCTTGGGTTTGATTCTGGCCAAGGGCACATGCCCAGGTTGTGAGCTTGATCCCCTGAGAGGGCTGAGCAGGAGGCAGCCGATCAATGATTCTCTCTCATCGATGTTTCTCTCTCTCTCTCTCTCTCTCTCTCTCTCTCTCTCTCTCTCCCTCCCTCCTTCCCCACTTCCTCTCTGAAATCAATAAAAATATATATTTTTTAAAAAGCTGTTAGGGCCCTGGCCGGGTAGCTCAGTTGGAGCATCGTCCCAATACCCGAAGGTTGTGGGTTCGAACCCTGTCAGGACACACACAAGAAGCAACCAATGGTTGCATCAATAAGTAGAACAACAAATCGATGGTTCGCTCTCTCTCTAAAATCAGTCAACAGAAATAATAAACAGAGAAAGAATAGCTGGTAGCAATTTCACAGCTGACAACGGTGCATCTCATTACTGAATTATGAAACGGGAGGCCCAGCCTAAAAAAGCAACATCCTGTCACTTGTCAAGATAAATTCAAGTGAAAAGCTGAGGTACGATTAGGTCGCCTCAGTCCGTTCTGCAGCTAAATTTGAAATATCCAAACTCGACAGGCAAGGATACTTAATTGCCTCTGGTACCTGCTTGAAGTTGGACTTGAAACATGAAGGCACGTGTGTGTTTGGTTTCTGCACTGGTCGCTGGGAATGACAGTGCCAACCTTCTGCTATTTTGCAGATTTGGTTCAGGCCCAAAGATTCTTTTCTGAACTTGAATTCTCACCCCACAGATATCACATCTGTGAGATTTCGGTAGAGGAAATAGGTAAGAGCGGGTGGGGTCAAGGTTAGGGAGCAAAGCTGTCTAGAATGGCTACCTTTTTAATTCTCTGCACCTGGCACAGAGTAGATGCTCAGTAAATTTCTGTTGAATTAATTTTGATTTTTTTGGGCAAAAGTTTGGCATATTGTGGGAAAATACCAAAATTCTAAAGAAATCCTTTATAATAAAAGGCTAATATGCAAATCGACTGAACGGCGGAATGACTGGTCGCTATGACGCACACTGGCCACCAGGGGGCAGACATTCAACGCAGGAGCTGCCTCCTAGTGTCAGTGCGCTCCCACAGGGGGAGCGCAGCTCAGTCAGAAGCCAGGCTCACAGCTGGCGAGCACAACGGCAGTGGCGGAAGCCTCTCCTGTCTCCGAGGCAGCACTAAGAATGTCCGACTGCGGGCTTAGGTCTCCCGAACTGTAAGGACGCAGGCTGGGCTGAGGGACTCCCCGGAGTGCATGAATTTTGTGCACCAGGCCTCCAGTAATATCAATAATATCAGACGGCCCTATAAGCAAGGTGGTTTCCAGTGGCCATGAGAAAAGCTCACCTATTGAAAAATTGCACTTTCTTGCAATGTCACTGAAGAAAAGCATACAATGTCTTGCTGAGGGGTCACTTGAAGACCAGAGGCCTACACACACATGAGAAATGTTAACATCACATCTTTAGGCTTATTAGAAACAGCCTAAATAATTACGCCATTCCAATTACTAGTGTCTTTGGCTCGTGTCCAGGATTTAGGTCAGGACCCAACATACCGGAATGCTGCATGGCACAAGTGATTGACAGAAGGAGGAAGTGGACTGATACCTTTCACATGGGAATCACAGATTGCTGCAAATATAAGCAGAATGCATATCTGGATTTTTGTGGGGAAAGTTTATTGTGCCCTAATTCAAATTCTCTGTTCCCAAAGTTGAGTGTTTTTTTTTTTAATTGTGATTTATTTACGTGCCTGAGATAAAACAGCTGTGCACCATAATAAAATGCAGGTCGGTATCTATTGGATATTGGCAGCCGGTTACATTCTGCTTCCAGGTTTGGTAGGGATGGCATTTGGAAGCTATTTGGCTGTATGGCAGAAATGATCAACCTGTACATTAGACGCCCCTTGAGAGCTTTTAAAAAACCCAGCCCACCTCTGACCAACTGGGCGGGGCCCAGGCATTAGTATATTATAGAACTTCGGGGTGATTCCGCTGTCCGCCAACACTGAGCACTATTATTAGGTCATAATCCTTTAGACATGCAGACTAACACTGTGTACACCTTAAGCATTGTTTGGGGGTGTTCTTTGTTGATGACTTTAGACATTTTAAAAACCAAACATTCTTTTGCTATTAAAGACTAAAGATGTTCATTTCTCCTTGAAGTGTACAAATCTGAACCAAATTCCATTTCAGGTCTCCTTCGAATACAGAAAAAAACTACTCATAATGATATCCATATTGTGAACTATTTTATTTAATATATTGATATATTAAAATATTCTTATACTACATGAGAGCAGACCATTTGAGGAGCCCATCAGAATATGAGATACTGGGTCTTTCCATTCAGTTCAATGGAATAAACATTTTTTTGAATGTTTATTGCATTCTAGGGACACCTGAATAGTGTCCAAACCACTAAAGCATTCATGATCAGTGGGAAATCCAGTTGATGTGCAAATAATTACAGTCCTTCGAAATAATTTCAGTAGATGAGCTGCTTATTTCAGTATTTTGAGATATGGTCAAGGGGTGATCAGGGGGTCACAAGGAGGCATCAACCTTGTGCTGGAACAAGATAGAGGAGCCCTAGCCAGTTTGGCTCAGCAGATAGCGCATCAGCCTGTGCACTGAAGGGTCCCAGGTCCGATTCTGGTCAGGGCACATGCCCGGGTTGCTGGCTCAATCCCCAGTTGGGGGCGTGCAGGACGCAGCAGATCCATGATTCTGTCTCATCATTGATGGTTCTATCTCCCTCTCCCTTCCTCTCTGAAATCAATACAAATCCTATATACTAAAAGGCTAATATGCAAATCAACCAAAGGGCGGAACAATCCGTCGCTTTGATGTGCACTGACCACCAGGGGGTAGATGCTCAACATAGGAGCTGCCCCCTGGTGGTCAGTGTGCTCCCACAGGGGGAACACTGCTCAGCCAGAAGCCGGGCTCATGGCTGGTGAGCATAGATTGGTGGTGGGAGCCTCTCCTGTCTCCATGGCAGTCGGACATCCTCCGAGGGCAACCCGGACTGCGAGGGGCTGAAGGACCCCGCCTGCCCCCAGTGCACGAATTTCATGCACTGGGCCTCTAGTATTTATTTAAAAAAAGAGAGATAGAGGAGGATCCATGGGGGTAAAAGGAAGAGGGCATTCTGAACAGGGGAACAACAAGCTCCTAGACAAGTGAGTTCATATTGTTTTTGGAAATGGGAAGCAGTCTGGTGGGCCAGTCATGAGGTTTTATACCCCCTAGCCCTACTGTGAAAAAAGAGTTTTCCCTAGTGTCTCAAAAGAAAAAAAAAAAAGAAAAGAAAAGAAGGAAGAAAGAAAGAAAAGAAAAAAGAAAGGAAGGAAACACTCTAATTTTTTGTAAAAAGCTTTTCAGTGAAAGTACTAAGGATATATATATATATATATATGTGTGTGTGTGTGTGTGTGTATATATCAATATGTTTCTTTATATTATAAAATAAGGCAAAAGCTTTTTCAAATTACATGACTCTTCCAAGCACTGTTCTCTAATGTGATGATCATGTAACAACAGTTAGATTTTCCCCAAAGGAATACATCACACGGGGGCAAGCGGCCCCAGCGGACATGCACAAGTTCAGTATTCGTGAGACCACCAGACCAAGTGGAAACAATTGCTCTCAGTCGTTTCTGCTTAATTGCGTGCACAGGTGTTTTTGTTTCCAAGAGGAAACTTTAGGTAAAAAGTATGATTAATTCTCATGCCCCTTCCGAGCGCCAGATGAAGAAGTTTTCCCCAATTTCGGAGAGAGTAGAGCACGCGGATGTTCAGGTCGTGAGGACGTGAAGAAAGCGTGTCTGACCCTCCGTGGGTTCCCTTCCTCCGGGTTGCCACAGTGCCTCTCCGTGGATCCCAGTGTGGACGCCAATCGGGAGCATCCTCTGCATTTATTTCTATTTAGTCCTGGCCCTGTAGGTAGACCCCACATTCACTGTGTTGTCACCAAAAACCCCATCCCAGCTATGTTACTGGAAAGCCTCCTAGAATAATTCATGCCTGTGGACTTGGAACCCAGAAGGGGGATTCGGATAACCCGCCCAACAGAAATCGCCTACATCAGTGGTCGGCAAACTGCGGCTCGCGAGCCACACGCGGCTCTTTGGCCCCTTGAGTGTGGCTCCTCCACAAAATGCCACGTGCGGGCGCAGATGTACAGTGCGATTGAAACTTCGTGGCCCATGCGCAGAAGTCGGTATTTTGTGGAAGAGCCACGCTCAAGGGGCCGAAGAGCCGCGTGTGGCTCGCGAGCCGCAGTTTGCCGACCACTGGCCTACATTGACATCTCCAAGCCAGAAGTTACACACTTTACACAAAGGAAAGAACATCTTTGCCGAGTGGAGGGGACACTGACCTAGAACCCAAGACACAAGCACTGAGGTCCTACCACATTCTGATCTAGCTAATGTCCGTGGTGCAGTCATTCAATGTGATCGCCACAGGTTGACCCTCGTGGTCCTTGACTCAAGACGGAGAAAGTAATGCTTTCTTTGTCATACTCTCAGGACTGGAAGAGCCTAATCAACATGGGAGAATTCTGGGGTGTTTTTTTTTAAATCCTCACCCAAGGATATTTTTCCATTGATTTTTAGGGAGAGTGGAAGAGAGAGAGAGAGAGAGACAGAGAGAAACATCGATGTGAGAGAAACACATCGACTGGTTGCCTCCTGCATTAGCCCCAACTGGGGCCCAGGCCGGGGAGGAGCCTGCAACCGAGGGCAAGGTGGGGGGATTTTAAAGCCTGTAATGTGTTCACACAGGTGAAGCAAGGATATTTTTTAAAAATATATTTTATTGATTTTTTTACAGAGAGGAAGGGAGAGGGATAGAGAGTTAGAAACATCGATGAGAGAGAAACATCGATCAGCTGCCTCCTGCACACCCCCCACCGGGGATGTGCCCGCAACCAAGGTACATGCTCTTGACCGGAATCGAACCTGGGACCTTTCAGTCCGCAGGCCGATGCTCTATCCACTGAGCCAAACCGGTTAGGGCATGCAAGAATATTTTGAACTATTGTTCTTGTTTGGATTTGACAGTTGGTCAAAGCAGACTCTCCTTAAGGTAAAAAATGTGGGAAACAGAAGAAAAAGACAGGTAAGCAAATCGAAATTCCTAGAGAGAAGTCACAGAAAAATGTTGCATTAAGACTCTCTGAATTATCTTTTCCATAATGAGGGGGCCGTTTAGGAAAAAAAAAATTATATCTGTATTTTTCACTTCTAGTTATAAAAATAGCTTTTCTCTGTCTTTAAGAAGTTTTCAGAAAGACTCCACACTCTTCCAATTTATAGATGCCTTTTGTTTATAATTTTAGCTCTATGCATAAAATTTTATCTGGATTGAAATTTCCTAAATCAAAGATATGCAGGAAGGATGTTGTTGGATCAAAATATATAAGCTTTTGATTCATGAGTCCAAGTTGATTTCTGAAAGGTGACACTAATTTATAGCTCATCATCAAGATGGGAGTGTATCCGTTTCAGCAAAACCCTTGTCAGCGTTGCATATTTCGATGTTTAAAAATAAATGCTGTCATTGTTTGGTTTTGCATTTCTTCAGTAACTTGTGAATCTGGGTTTTATTTTAATTGCTTATATTCTCCTTTGACTGGTTTCTTTATTCCCTTTCCCACATACTCATCATGCATTCCTACAGATTTTTATGGCTTCCTGAAATATTAAGACCATTCCATTTTAAATGTTTGCGTGAAATGCTTTCTCCCAGATTTTAAAAATCTTTTAATTTGCTTTCTTTTCCACTGTAGAGAGAAATCTTCCTCTTCGTTTTGTCAAAACGATGGTACTTTTTCTTTGTGATTTTTTTTTTCCCTTTGGAAAGCAATGTTGTTATTCTTGTTTGGCGCCGAGACAAAGCCTTCACTCTCCACACATACAGTTCTTCCCTAATTTCATCCAGTCAATAGATACTCATTAGAAGACCGATACTTGCCAGATATCAAAGTAGATCTTGGCTGACCCGAGCACAAATAATGTATTCCTTCTTCCCAGGAGGAATTTTGCAGCAAATTCAAAATTGGAAGGAAAGGCAGCTTTAGGGCTGGCGTTGGATTTCTTTATTTATCAACTCCTCATTATAGCCAGCGCTTTCCAAACCAAGTCTCTTTCTATCACTCTGCAAACTCAAAATTACGGCTGTACGAAGCTAAGGAACTTACTTAAAGTCACACTGACGGATTCAAAGTGAGTCTCATGTAGAGATGCTTATGTTATTATTTCTGAAGCGTGTGGACCATAATAATAAAATTGAAGGGGAGGGTGGGTGGGTGGGTGGGAAGAGATCAACCAATGAACTTGTATGCATACTAGTATATGCATAACCCATGGACACAGACAGTGGGGTAGTGAGGGGGGTGGGAGCAAGCTGGGAGAGGTTAATGGGGGGAAAAGGAGGACCTATGGAATACTTTCAACAATTTTTTTTTTGAAAGAAAAAAAAGGGAAGCCATTTTGATTATTTCTAAATCTAGGATTTTAAGAAACCAGGTAAGAGTGTCCAACATGGCAGATGCTTTGTTTATCCAGAATCCAGAGACCCCTGCTTTCCCTTAAGAAGACCTTGGTGGCCTCAAGAACCTCCTCTCGTAAGAACCTCCATCCTTCCCTAATCAGGATCCTGGTGGGAAGATGAAATACTTAGATAGGTAGCATCATGAGCAATGATTGGAGGAAACACTGACCTATCCTCCTATCTAATAAAGAGGGAATATGCTAATTGACTGTCACACACTCACAAGATGGCAGCACCCAGTCCCCCTCAGCTCCACCTCATCCAGCCAGAGTCCCCCAGTCCCCTCAGCCCCACCTCATCTGGCCTCAGTCCCCCAGTCCCCTCAGCCCTGCAGGGGAAGGCAGTTAGGGGCAATCGGGCTGGTGGAAGAGGGCAGTTGGAGGCAATCGGGCCGGCAGAGGAGGGCAGTTAGGGATGATCATGCCAGCAGGGGAGCAGTTAGGCATCAATCATGCCAGCAGGGGAGCAGTTAGGCATCAATCAGGCCAGCAGGGGAGCAGTTAGGAAGCTATTAGACTGGCAGGCAGAGTAGTTAGGGGCAATCAGGCAGGCAGGAAAGTGGTTAGGAGCCAGCAGTCACAGATTGTGAGAGGGTGCAGGCTGGGCTGAGGGACATCCCCCTCCCCATGCACAAATTTCCTGCACCAGGTCTCTAGTCCTATATAATAAAAGGCTAATATGCAAATTGACTGAACGGTGGAATAATCAGTTGCTATGATGCACACTGACCACTGGGGGCAGATGCTCAATGCACCGCTCAGCCAGAAGCCGGGCTCACAGCTGGCAAGTGCAGCGGCAATGGCAGGAGCCTCTCCCACCTCTGCGGCAGTGCTAAGGATGTCCAACTGCGGGCTTAGGCCTGCTCCCCACGGGGACTGCAAGAGGGCACAGGCTGGGCTGAGGAACCCCCTGAGTGCACGGATTTTGTGCACCGGGCCTCTAGTAATCCAATAATAAGAGAATCCTAGAAGCACACAAAATCAGTGGGTTCTGCACCAATGGCGGGATTGCCTACTGCCAAGGGTGTGTCCAGCCCCTTATGGTTTTAAGATACGAAGAGTTGATTCATACAATCAATAAAGAAAATATGAACAAGATATATAAAATTAACCAATCAACTAAGTATAACAACCTAATAGGGTATATACTTCCAAAGCCACAGAGAACTCACAGCGAACATAGAGCCGTGAGCCACCGCGTAAAGAAGGAAGTAGGCAGCAAGCCACAGCAGTGAGAGGAAGTCCCCATGGACAGGAAACGCGCAGACGTGTGTGACAAAGGTGATGGCAGAATCAAGACGACATCACGCACCTGAGAAAGGCCCTTATTCTCATCTCATTGTGATCCGATCAGAATGACTGAAAATCTTGGTAGACTTTTGTACTTGTCATTATTACGTTAGGGTGTATTTCCGTATCACCTACTTTTACCATAGAAATTTCCGTTTTATGAATGGGTATCATTTCCTGGTTCTCCTGTTGTCTCAGAACTCCTCAATGGAGTCGGCCATATGAGCTGTCTCTACTCCACGTTTTGTCTAGAACACAATCCTTTGGGCTTGTGCCCTCCATGGCGATTCAAACACGTCTAAGTCACCGACAACCCCTCGTGGTCAGCTCCAAGTTCTGAGCCTGCCTTACCGGGTGGCCCCGCAGCATTTGGTACAGACACATGAAGGACTCCCAATTTTGTTCTCCAGCCCCATCTCTGACCTGAACTTGTGCATATAGCTTCCTCCTCCAAATGTCCACATGGGCACCTGTTAACCACATCGAATTGAATGTATTTGAAACCAGCCTCATGATTTCCACCCCCTAAAACCAATCCTCCCTTCGCTGTACCTATCTCAGTCAAGGGCAAACTCCATTCACCCAACTAACTGCTCAGGACAAAAGCCTTGTAGTGCTCACCACTCCCCTCTCCCACACCCGTCTTCTGAATCAAATTCTCCTGGGACGCCATGACCAACACCCATCCGAGTCCCTGTCATCTCTAGACATGCAGGCTGCAAGACAACCGGCTCTCCCTGCTTCTCTTTCTGTCGCCTGAATTGATTGTCCACACAGCACAGCAGCCATCTTACCCAGAAAATATCATGTCACCCCCACCCTCTGCTAAAAATCTTCTATGAATGAACTTGTATGCCTATATGCATAACCCAC
Organism: Myotis nattereri; assembly: GCF_964212035.1. Lineage (NCBI taxonomy): Eukaryota > Metazoa > Chordata > Mammalia > Chiroptera > Vespertilionidae > Myotis > Myotis nattereri. The sequence continues at coordinate 11,805,927 of NC_138097.1, read as the reverse complement.
GGTCACAGACAATGGAGTAGTGAGGGCATGGGTAGGAGGGGACAGGAGCGGGCTGGAAGAGGTTATTGGGGGGGGGGTGCTGGGAGGAGGACTCATGTAACGCTTTCAACAATAAAGATTTTAAAAATTCCTCTAATGGCTCTGAATACCCCAATCCAAGACTTTTCTCTTGGTTCTAAGCCCACCTAGGACATGACCCAGACTACCTACCTCCCTGCCTCACTCACTGGCTACCCTCTGTGCCTAGGATGCTCTTTGCCGGATCATTGCATGGCTCCCTCCTTGGCCTCTTGTCCAAATGCCGCATTCTCATCATCCCTTCCCTGACTCCTGAATCTCAAACTAGCCACCCACACACTCTGTGTCCTTACCTTGATTTTTGTTCATAGAGTTCAGGACTCTTAACACTGTGATTGTCTCTAGTTCTTCCCTCAAACAGAGAATGCTATTTATTTTACAGATGAAAAAATGGAGGCTTTGATGTGACGGTTGAGTCTATGAGGTGTGTGGCTGACACCCAATGTTTTGAAGTCTACAGGTGCTCTTTTGATTAGACTATGATGCTATGATACTGCACGTAGGAGGGAGGGAGGGGGAGGGAGGGAGGGACGGAGGGAGGGAGGAGAGTTTGATGGGTAATTTCTTTTTAATATTGGACAGTGAAGAACAAAGAACTCTTCCTTACAAGCCATGGCTGTGTCCAGTGAGGAATGAAGCGTTTGAATGCCGCTGAGCAGCTGGTACGAGGACTTGGCCACAGAGCTTGGTGACACTGTTTTAAATGCCTGCAGGTGTGGCTTAAAGGCCCCAGAGGAGCCCGAACAGGGTGGAGGTCACCCTTTGGATGCCACAGGCTATTAAGATAATTTGGGCGCTGAGTCAACAAAGATGTGGTCTGTGGCCCCACAAGTCCAAAGGGAAAGGGAAAGCCTTTGAAAGGGGGGGAGGGTAAGTATTCCTTTGTCCCTTTTTTGGGGGGAAAAGGGCAAAGGTCAGCCAGCTGGCCACAATTACGTCTGCGAAAGGGCCAGGGGGCCAGGGGCGAGAGGGAGGACCAGGTAAACGCTGGCCTCTATGCCAACTCTGACACAAACCAGCCAGGGCAAAGAAAGTGAGGTCGATTTGCATATTCCCAGACCAATGTTAATGGAGCCATATGTCTACAGGCTCATCTGGAATAGCATAGGACCATGGTCGGCAAACCGCAGCTCGCGAGCCACATGCGGCTCTTTGGCCCCTTGAGTGTGGCTCTTCCACAAAATACCAAGTGCGGGTGCGCACGTACAGTGCGATTGTAACTTCGTGGCCCATGCGCAGAAGTCGGTATTTTGTGGAAGAGCCACACTCAAGGGGCCAAAGAGCCGCATGTGGCTCGCGAGCCGCAGTTTGCCGACCACTGGCATAGGACCCTCGCTGAGGACACACTGGTGGCACAAACGGAATGGGGGCCGCAGTCCCTAACAGGGCGCCCCCCTCCCAAGTTGATCACAAAGTTCAAGCTCAGGACCCCTCCCCCGTGTTCTCCATTGTCCCGCCCACATGTCCTTCAGACCAATGGCTACGCTCTCCTCACCTCTGGTTTTAGTGTTCTCCCCAGCCCTTGTGAATTTCTCTCCCCAGGGCAGAAATCTGTCTTGCTCATTTCCCTCAGATCCTGGCATGGATTTTAGCTTATAATGTCTTCAAAAAAATGTGATCAAGGAATTGTGAATGAATGGGAAAAAAACAACCACCACCACCAATTCCCATTCTGGAACCAACTCGTTGGCTCTGGCCGTTGGAATGAGACCTAAAGGCCGACCATGGAGGAGCAGCGCGCCCAGGGCAGCAGGCAGGACCACGTTCTCTCTGCCCAGCACACGTCTCACATCAGTAACAGGGTGGCCTCAGGCACCCAGCAGAAAGGGCTTCGGAGCAAAGCTGGGGGGCGCCCTGAGGAGGAAGAAAGAAGTGCAGCCGGGGGACTGCGGAGTCGGCCCCCAGGAGAGTTCCCGACCTGCACACCTGCCTGCAGGCTTCAGCTCTGCCTCCCCAGCCCCACAATCAAACACACCGATTCCTTTCGCTAAAACCTCACTGTGTCTGTCTATCTACCGATCTATCTATCTATCTATCATCTACCCTCTATCATCTACCTCTCAGTTAACTAACTATCTATCTATCGATTACCTATCCTCTATCATCTATTTCTTAGTTATCTGTCTATCTCATAATCTATTATCTATCCTCTACCTCTGTTATCTATCTATCTATATATCTATTATCTATTCTCTATCATTTTCCTCTTAGTTATCTATCTATCTATCTATTATCTATCCTCTATCATCTACCTCTCAGTCATCTATCTATTTATCTATTATCTATCCTCTACCTCTGTTATCTATTATTTATCCTTTATCATCTACCTCTCAGGTACCTCTATCTGTCTATCTATCTATTTATCTATTATCTATCCTCCACCTCTGTTATCTATCTATCTATCTACCTATTATCTATCCTCTATCATCTACCTCTCAGTTATCTATTTATCTATCTATTATCTATCCTCTACCTCTGTTATCTATCTATCTATTATCTATCCTCTATCATCTACCTCTCAGTTATCTATTTATCTATCTATTATCTATCCTCTACCTCTGTTATTTATTATATATCTGTTATCATCTACCTCTCAGTTATCTATCTGTCTATCTATCTATCTATTTATCTATTATCTATATTCTACCTCTGTTACCTATCTATCATCTAGCCTCTATCATCTACCTCTCAGTTATCTATCTATCTATCTATCTATCTATCTATCTATCTATTATCTATCCTCTGCACAGCGATGGCGAACCTTTGGAGCTCGGTGTGTCAGCATTTTGAAAAACCCTAACTTAACTCTGGTGCCGTGTCACATATAGAAATTTTTTGATGTTTGCAACCATAGTAAAACAAAGACTTATATTTTTGATATTTATTTTATATATTTAAATGCCATTTAACAAAGAAAAATCAACCAAAAAATGAGTTCGCGTGTCACCTCTGACACGCGTGTCATAGGTTCGCCATCACTGCTCTATCATCTGCCTCTCAGTTATCTATCTATCTATCTATCTATCTATCTATCTATCTATCTATTATCTATCCTCTATCATCTACCTCTCAGGTATCCATCCATCATCTGTGTATCTATAGACACGAAGGTTCTGTTTCTCTATTAGACTTGATACAATCGATGCCCATAGGCACCAAGCACACTTGCAAGGGCACATGCCTGTCCCTGTCTGCAGTGACTTGTCGCCCACCGTGATCTTGCACAGGAATTCCGACCACAACGCACAAGAGCAATAAGGTCTTTCAGAAGAGAATTCTGAAGTCTGAGGCACCCTATTACCTTCCACTTGTGGATTAGTCGGTTGCCATAGCAACCTGGGGTCCTTCCCCCAACCACCTGCAGCTGCTGGTCCCCAAACCCTGACTTGATCACAATAGTCAGGAAGAAGGATGCCTTTGTTGTTAGTTCTCCTGTGGATAAGGCGTTTTGATGTTGGGGGGACTGAAAAGTGGGGCGAAATGGAGAAAGGTGGTCAGGAACGAGGGAATTTAGGACATCGCTTTTGTTATCAGCCTGGGTTTAATTTTGTTGTTCGCTGGTGCGCTTCTAAGAGAGGACCAGGGGGCAGAATGAAGTAGTGACTGCGTACCCACGGGCATCGCCCGCCGCCAGCTAACTGTGCCTCTGATGTCTTCCCTGGTGTTTTCATCTCCTCGAGAGTATCGCTATGGTGCCCGTAGATACGGGCAGCAATATTTCAATTTCTAATCAGATGTGAAAGCCACTCTAAGACGTCCAACGTGCGATGTTTTATTAATGATTGGAGGGAGCCCCTGGTCTATTCTTTAACGTTCCCAAGCAATTACCCAATTGACGCCCACCTCCCAAAAGAAACACAAGTGTCTGCCTGTGCCTTAGTATAGAGAAACTATCTATATATATAAAAACCTAAGCAACCAACCATCCAACAGTTCAACCATCTGACCGGTAGCTATGATGTGCAATGACCACCAGGGGGCAGACACTCAAGGCAGGAGCTGCAGTTCTTGGGTGACACACCTGGAACCAGAGAGGAAAGAGCCCGATTCCGGGGTGCATCACCCGAGAGCCGCCCTTTCACAATTTGGGACCCATCGGGGGATGTTGGAGAGCTGGTTTCAGCCCGATCCCTACAGGCCAGGCCAAGGGACCCCACCGGTGCACGAATCCACGCACCAGGCCCCTAGTCCTATATAATAAAAACATAGTATGCAAATTATCCCCTCAACCGGAGTTCAACCAGGGGGTGGGACCAGCCAGGGGAAGGGAGGGACGCCCCGGATGTCAGCCTGCAGCCGGCAGCCACTAGGGACACTACCAGTTCATGAATTTCGTGCACTGGGCCTCTAGTTATCACACAGTTACCCATTGTGCATGTACTCCAGCACTTCCAATATTGTCATCTCTTGATTCTACAGCCACACTGCGAGGCAGGTATCAGCAGGACCTATGTTATCCTTTCTATCAGTGGTTCTCAACCTTCTGGCCCTTTAAATACAGTGCCTCATGTTGTGACCCAACCATAACATTATTTTCGTGGCTACTTCATCACTGTCATGTTGCTACTGTGATGAATTGTCATGGAAATATCTGATATGCAGGATGGTCTTAGGTGACCCCTGTGAAAGGGTCGTTCGACCGCCAAAGGGGTCGCGACCCCCAGGTTGAGAACCGCTGCTTTATATGGAAGGAGTTAGGCTCAGAGGCATGGAGTGGCTGATTCCAGGTCAGACAGCTGCCAAAGGCCAGAGGCAACATTCAAAGCAAATTCTCTTGGATGTCAAACGTTTATATTCTTGAATATTTCAAATGCCGAGTTTCCTGATCACTGGGCTCTTCGGTAAGACTGAAATCTTGACCTGGCTCCTTCTGAAGCCGGCTCTCGCCGCCATACCCTTGTCCCAAAGGTAAATGTCTGAGATCTTAAGGCGAGATGGGTCTCCAGCAAAGGAGTGGTTTGCAGGCCCGTAGAAAAGAGCGCTGGGCCCTGGCTGGGTAGCTCAGCGGGTTAGAGCATCTTCCCTATGTGCCAAGGTTGCAGGTTCGATCCCCAGTCAGGGCAGATACAAGAATCAACCAATGACCCCAGCCCAGTGGTTGGCAAACTGCAGCTCGGGAGCCACATGCGGCTCTTTGTCCCCTTGAGTGTGGCTCTTCCACAAAATACCACGTGCGGGCGTGCACGTACAGTGCGATTGAAACTTCGTGGCCCATGCGCAGAAGATGGTTTTCGGCCTGGGCGAGTCTATTTTGAAGAAGTGGCGCTAGGAGAAGTGGGGGGTGTCTGTCGGTCAGGCGACCGGAGACGCGGCACAGGCAGGGCCGAGGGATGCGCAGCGCGGGGAAGGTACATTGTTTTGAGGTACATTCGCTGAGGTCGACCCCTTCCAACTCTCCCATCCACACTCGTCTTGTATACTTGTTTCAGATAGACGAGTGTGGATGGGAGAGTTGGAAGGGGTCGACCTCAGCGAACGTACCTCCATCAGATTGAGGATGTTTTTAGCAAAGGCCAGCTTAGGAGGACTCTAATGAAGTGAATAACAATGTACCTACCTATATAGTTTCAGTTGAAAACATTTGGCTCGCAAAAGAAATTCCAATCGTTGTACTGTTGATATTTGACTCTGTTGACTAATGAGTTTGCCAACCACTGCCCTAGCCGATTTGGCTCAGTGGATAGAGCATCAGCCTCCGGACTGAAGGGTCCCGGGTTCGATTCGAGCCAAGAGCACGTACCTCGGTTGCAGGCTTGATCCCCAGCCCTGGTCAGGGCTCGTGCAGGAGACAACCAATCTGAGTGTCTCTCTCACATCGATGTTTCTCTCTCTTCCCTCCTCCCCCTATTTCTACTCCCTAAAAATCAATGGAAAAATATCCTCGGGTGAGGATTAACCAAAAAGAGAAAGAATCAACCGACAAATGCATAAATAACTGGAACAACAAATCCACGTTTCTCTCTCTCCCTTCCTCTCTCTCATCAGTAAACAAAGCCTGCGGTGAGGATTAAGGAAAGAAAAAGAAAAACCTTTGCCTTCCGCTGCCCTTACATCGATGATGTTTCCCTCTCCCGTGACGTCAGCTCGCAGCTTGCCTGCTGGGAGGCGCTCCGCCCTTCGTATTTTCTTTCCCCTCCTAAGGTGGCTTCAGGCCTCACCTCGGCACTTTGAGGAATAATCGTCCCTGACAAGAGGGTGCCTCACTGACAGGGAGTTGATAAGCATTACACACAGATGACAGGAGCCGGGACATCTCGGATTACTGCTGTGAATATAATAAAAGAGTCTAAACACGCTGGCAGCTCAAACACCAGCCATCTCCTAACTCTCTAGAGGGGCCATTATCTCCCATTTACGGCCGCTGATAACCAGGCAGCGGCCTCCCCGCCATCGCGTCGCAGTTCACTTAACACGTTGCTGGCCGGACGTGATGGAGGAGGCAGGGGCGATCATCGGGGCTTTGGGGGCATTTATTTTTAACGTTTATCTTCTGTACCCGCTTTGGGATGGATGGGGCCCTACGGGAGGGGCCGTGAAGCGTTCCTGGAGGAGAAGGCTGTGTGGAGGCACCCGCCCTTTCATCTGTGATTCCTTTGCGCATTTGGAGCTGCGCTGTCCGGCCGAGGAAGTGACAGTGGACTTTGTCTCCACTTCCTGGGCCTCAAAGCCCAGAGCAACGAGCGGCCAGGCTATTTTTACATCCCGAAGCTCTGAGAAGATACGATTATTATGTCTTCTGAGCTAGTCAGACCCCCCTGAAGGGACGGATCAAGGGCTGTGTTGTTGGGCAATATAGACAGCCAGCCTCGCCCTGGCTGGTTTTGCTCAGTGGATAGAGCGTCGGCCTGCGGACTGAAGGGTCCCAGGTTCGATTCTGGTCAAGGGCATGTACCTTGGTTGCAGGCACATCCCCAGTAGGGATTGTGCAGGAGGCAGCTGATCGATGTTTCTCTCTCATCGATGTTTCTAACTCTCTATCCTTCTCCCTTCCTCTCTGTCAAAAATCAATAAAATATATTTTTTTTTAAGACAGCCAGCCTCAGTGAGGATGTGGCAACAGGCAGCAAGTTCTCAGGCCCTGGACCCAGGGGCCCATCTCCATCTCTCTGGAGGGGGGGGATGGTATGAGAGCACAGAACCGAAGGTTTACATACACAGACTGGCAGGGGCGCCCTCCCCACAGACACTCAGCCTGCAGGAATGCATGAGGGGCAGGCTCCTCTCCTAGACGTAGGGCACGTGGTGGGTTGCGAGGGGAGCTCCCTAAGGTGAGGGTGACAAGGCCAGGAAGTGCATTCAATGCGGAACCGTCTAAGCAAGTGACTTTGTGTCTCCGATGTCCCTCCAAGACACGACAGGCCCCAGCACTTGGGTTGTACCTAAAGGTGAAGGCCCTGGGAAAGTCAGATCATTGTACAGGGATTCGGGGGACGAAGGTTGATGGAACCGGTTTCCGGGGATCTGCGTGAGCCTTCCATCTCCTATCTGGGCCCCCAGCGCTTAGAGACCATCAACGGGCATCTGGTATTCAGAGATGCTGTGAATTCCCTGAAGTGGGTGGCACCTCAGAGGGCTATTTCTGCTCTCTTTAAGGTATGAGGACCTGATTTGAAAAGCCAAACGCCCATTTACACAAGGAATTTAAGGACAGTTTGTGTGATGGGAGGTCAAGAACTTCAACTCTAGAGCAGGTCTGTCTCGTTATACCTGCCCCGCCTCCCCGGGACCTCTCAGTACCTTCTCAGACAAACTGGACATAGTGATCAAGTTGTTATGCAATTAAATTACTTTCAAATTCCATTTAAAGTTGGGCTCATAGAGCCCAGCCAGCGTGGCTCAGTGGTTGAGCGTCGACCTATGAATCAGGAGGTCATGGTTCGATTCCCGGTCAGGGCACATGCCTGGGTTGTGTAGGGATGGTGCAGGAGGCAGCTGATCAATCATTCTCTCTCATCACTGATATTTCTGTCTTTCTCTCTCTCCCCCTTCCTCTCTGATAGCAATAAAAATATATTTAAAAAATAAAATAAAGTCGGGCTCATAGTAAACTCCATAAAGGTAGCTGTGATGATGACACTCATTATCATAATTACCTTGCATGCCAAAACATGGAATTTCTGGAGCCTTCTGATTTTAAAGTTAAGGAGATGAATATTTAGAAGAGACTCAAAAAAAAAAAAAGGATGAATTTATAGAATTTGAATATCCAGTTTTCCCATACTATTTCTGAATGTACTTTTATTTTCTTGTTCCTGAAATGTCAAATCTTTTTAAATGATAGTTGACGTACAATATTATATTCGTTTCACGACCTAATGAGATTTCACATGTATATATCTTACAAAGCGATCACCACAAAAGGTCTACTATCTGTCCCCGTACAGTTATTGTGATAGTATTGATTGCATTTCCTACTCTGTACTTTACAGCTCCATGATTTATTTATGTTATAACTAAAAGTTTGTACCTCTTAATCCCCTTCATCTTTTTGCCCATAACTCCATTACCCAACCCTTTGGCAACTATCAGCTTTTCTGTATCTCTGAGTCTATTTGTTTTTGTTTGTTCATTTGTTTAGTTTTTTGTTTGTTTGTTTTTAGATTCCACACATCAGTGAAATGATGCAGAAATTCTTCTTATTCTCTGATTTCTTTCATTTGGCATAATACCCTCTAGGACAGTGACGGCGAACCTATGACACGCGTGTCAGAGGTGACATGCAAACTCATTTTCTCATTTTTTTGGTTGATTTTTCTTTGTTAAATGGCATTTAAATATATAAAACAAATATCAAAAATATAAGTCTTTGTTTTACTATGGTTGCAAATAGCAAAAATTTCTATATGTGACACGGCACCAGAGTTAAGTTAGGGTTTTTCAAAATGCTGACACGCCAAGCTCAAAAGGTTCGCCATCACTGCTCTAGGACTATCCATTTCTTTTTTTTTTTTTTAATATTTCTTTATTGATTTCAGAGAGGAAGGGAGGAGAGAGAGATAGAAGCATCAATGATGAGAGAGAATCATTGATCGGCTACCCCCTGCACACTCTCCAGTGGGGATCGAGCCTGCAACCCAGGCATGTGCCCTTGGCCGGAATCAAACCTGGGACCCTTCAGTCCGCAGGCTGAAGCTCTATCCACTGAGCCAAGCTGGCCAGGGCTAGCCACTTCTTCTTTATCCATTCATCTATTGGTGGACATCTAGGTTGCTTCTTTACACGGGCTTTTGTCAATAATGCTACAGTGAACATAGGGGTGCACCTTTTAAGCAGAAAACTACTGTCCTACGACATGGTACATACGTCATGGATTAGTCCTTTCAATGTGGCCTTCTTTCTCGAAGGTGTTACCAGTAGAAATACTCCTAATTTAGTCACAGGAAGTAAAGTCACCCGACAAAATTGTTTAACATTTGATCATCAAGAAAATGTTCATTGGGGGATGATTCAAAAAAAAAAAAAGCTACAATTTGTGGAATTAGTTTCTGACCTGTAAAACCATTGACTTCACAAAATAAAATAATTTCCAGTCTTGCAAATAAACTGGTTCCTCCATCTTTGAAAATATCCCTTTGCAAATGCTCAAAGTTAGAAATTTTTCTATTTTGGGGGGGAGGGGGGAGAGAAAGAAAGCCAGGAATGAATGAAAACAACCTGATTATTTTTAGAAATGCTTACTTACTAACTTTGGAATCAGGTTCCATCCATCAAAGGTAAGTGGATTGGGGTGGAAATAGTTAATAGGATGGCCATTATGCCATAACTGTGAAAGGATCTCTGCTCTCTGAAAACCATCTTCTTAATTATTTTAGGTTAATGCTTATGTCCATGGCAGGGGGAGGGGAGGGGACATGTGTAATCTGAACACCCCCGATATGGTGCCTGGCCTGCATGGAGATAACATTAAAGATTTTATTGCTGATACATTATAAATTATTTCTATTACTGCGGTCCTGTGGGTATTGCATTATCTGTGCACTTTGCCTATTACCTCACTTAATGTTATTAACACACTTTGGAGTCTAAAATTACAGTTTTATCATGGAAACCTTAAACACACAATCCAAAGTACTGAATGAAGTTATTATCTTGACTGACCAGACCCGTTTTATTGTCATTTTATCACTCATAAAATCTGAGATTCGATTTGATGTAACTATTAACTGAAGCTCCGTCTGCAGAAGGAGCTGCCCAGCTGTAATATTAATATATTAATATAGAAGATGACTTCATTTTATTAAAGGTGAGGTAACTGAGAAAAACCTCTTTTAATGTCTTTCTGCGGCTAAGAGAGTGAGCCTGACCTGTTTGAACTTCTCCACCAGCAGCGACAAAAAGTTAAGAGCACCTGCTCGCAGTGTGTCGAGCGCCGTCTCTAACCTGCGTCTGGCCTTGATTAAACGCCTGCGATGCATTTTTCAGCCGCAAAGTTGCGTCGCCCGTCCAAGCGTCAAGAGGCGATGTCCAGTCTTAAAACAAAAGGCCCTAAGGATTCACCATCATTAAAGAGACGTGGTCCGCCCGTCAGAAATGTGGACTGGAGACACGTGCTTGTGTCATTTCAATAGCTTCTAAACTAAGAGCGTGGGGTCATCTCGCCAGATCAAGCCAGCAGTCAGAAAGCCACAGGTCAGAGCAGGGACGGCGAACCTTTTGGGCTCGGCGTGTCAGCATTTTGAAAAACCCTAACTTAACTCTGGTGCCATGTCACATATAGAAATTTTCTGATCTTTGCAACCATAGTAAAACAAAGATTTATCTTTTTGCTATTTTATATATTTAAATGCCTTTTAACAAAGAAAAATCAACCAAAATATGAGTTTGCGTGACACCTCTGACACACGTGTCATAGGTTCGCCATCACTGGGTTAGAGCTTGGGCTGCTTAAGTTTTCCTACAGGGACCCTCTCCTGGGCTTGGCCCTGTGCCTACAGGATAGAAAGAAAGTTCTCGTCGGGGGGCTGATTTTATTTTTAAAAAAGCAATGCTTCTCTTGTCGTATTAAATGCCATCTTGATATTGGTTAAAAACTCTTTTTTAAAAATAATGTTGGAACTATGCTACAGTCAATGGCCAGAAACCAGATAAGAGGGTAAAGGATGTGGGTGCCACTACCCCAAGAATGATCATGATGGGGACACACTGCAATTCTGTAGTATGTAGTAATCCTCGCTTGACTTTGCATACCTTTGGACAAGGTTGGACTCAGTTAGGATGGGGCAACGAAGGAAGCATAACAGACTCTCAAAAAACCAGATTCTCGAGGCTCCGAAGAGGCTGCCGGGGGAGAGATGTGGGCTGGCCAAATGCCTGCTACTCTAACCTTTCGTGTTAGCACCGATAAAGAAGAAATACCACCTGCCTCTCTATGCAATCATTCAGTCATTTCCTCTAGTCCTGTCCTATCACATCAACATGAAATACGGCCCTTGGAGATAGCACGGCTTTGAACCTCTCCACCTCTTCTCTAATCTCACACAAGGAAAGTGTGTTTATTGAGCATCTACTGTATGCAAGACACTACACCACAGGGTATAGAAAGAAGCAACTCTTGCCCTAGCCGGTTTGGCTTGTGGACCAAAGGGCCCGGGTTTGATTCGATTGCAGGCTCCTCCCCGGCCTGGGCCCTGGTCAGGGCTCATGCAGGAGGCAACCAATCGATGTGTTTCTCTCACATCAATGTTTCTCTCTGTCTTTCCCTTCCTCCCCCACTCTCCCTAAAAATCAATGGGAAAATATCCTCGAATGAGGATTAACCAAAAAAAATAAAATAAAAATAGAAGCAACTCTTATTGCCCATGAGATGGCCACCTGGCCACAAAATGACGTCAAGTATAAAGTCCATCATGTTCTTATTCCCCAGCAGTTTATTCGGAGTTCTGTCTTAATTGGTTTGTTCAGCGAAAGGACAGAATGGACCGGGTAACAGATATTAAAACTATATTATTTGAGTAGCACCCTCAAAACCCACAGGGACTCACTTCACTGTGGGATATGCAAGACAAACACCTCATTCAGTTTTGATTTGCAGATGAAAACAAGCCCAGGCCAAATGAAGAAGAGTATCAGTTCGTGAGAGTAGCCACTTGCTACTTCGAATTTCTCAAGTCTATAGGAGAAGGCAGGAGCTTGGAGCTCAAAGACTGGGTCCATTGAATATAATGCTCTTTGAATGAATCCATTCATTCAGCAAAGGTCTTTCCCAAGCCTTCTGGTATACCAGATGTGTGCCAAGAGCTAGATCTGTGAGGTTTAACTCTTGAATTATGTTCTAGGAGGCTCATCGGAGGGCAAGCCCATGCATCTTGAAGTATCTGCTCTTTGGATGAGGTTGTGCCCAGTTACGATGGGGCAACCAAGGAAGCATAACAGACTCAGTGGGTCTCAAAAACACAGATTCTTGAGTCTTGGATTCTCTTGGTCCTGGAAGTTTGAGCTGACTCATGGGGATCTTGACTGGTTTCAGATAAAGGGATCTGGAGTCCTCAACCCCACGTGGATTCACTAGACAAGATGGTGCCCCTTTTAGAACCCCGTGGTTGGGGGAGAGGGGAAGGGAATGCACAATATAAACAGAGATTCCACAGACCAGCCCCAGCGATCGGATGAGTATATTCAAGTAACCGGCCCCGCACTGGCACGCACACAAAACCCTCATAGCAACAGAGATGACAGCTTGGTAACAGCAGCTGCTGCTTAATTGAAAACATTAGAAAAATATTACATTATATCTGTATCCCCTGTTTTTATGTTTATTTTCATCCCAAGTGAGAAAATAACCCAGGAAAAAATACAAAAAGAAACATGAAACAAAGGTTCAGGACTCACCGTAGCAAATGGATAAAGTGTTGCTTGGAATTTAATATCCTGGGGACTCATCCCACTCTTCACGGGACTGGGCAGTCCATTTTTTCTGTGTTCCAAGGGCCAAAAATGCCACCCATGATGTTGGATTTAGTTCCTAGTCAACCGTACACATTTGATTAACTTGGAGGAGAAATGACGCGTGTGTGGGTCCTCACGTATGTCTGGGTTTGCGTGTTAGGGAAGCGGTGTTAGGATGTCAAAGTGCCTCTACATATGCAGGGATAGAGTTGATACCCAGCATCTCACTCATGTGAAGCTCATGACACGAGCCCCGCCCTAGTAGAGTGGCCCATGCACCTCAAAACCAACACCAAAGTCTGGGGCCCCGTTAGAAGAGGGTTAGTAAGAGAAGAAGAGTATCCATGAGGTTTTAGGCAAGAAAAGTAGACCATGTACAAGTTTATATCTCAAAATAGGAAGCAAGAGAGGAATTAAGTTTCACGTGGCCTCTCTACTCATTCCGATCAGACGCTTGAAATTTACTTGGGTGACACAGAAAGCCACACAAAGGCAAGAGATGGGGTTGATTCAGTGGATCTTTGCCCCCGAAAATCATGCCAAAGGCACAGCCCTAATCCATCTCAGGGGCCTTACACATTCCTTGGCGTGAGGTCAGGATCCATCTGGCCACTGGAAACCGGGCGGCCACGTGTGCCAATGACATTTCCAAACGCGGGTGGCACCTCAAAGGTCCTCCTTGCGAAATAAACATTGAAAGTTCTACTGGATGGAGGTGCGCTCACCAAGGGAGCGCGCTGTGAACGTGTCGGTCAGCGACTCTAGCCTACAGTTACACCTGCTGTGATATGGTTCCAGAATTCAAAGTCTTTTAAAGATTGAAGACAGCGGACAAAAGAAAAAACGCTATCCTGTAAGCTCCTTGGAGTCAAGAATTGTGTCTTTCCTATGTCTACTCTGGCGTATTGCTGGGGTATAACTTTTGAGTTTTCTGTTTGTTTTTGTTTTTAATCCTCACCCGAGGATAGTTTTCCATTGATCTTTAGAAAGAGGGGAAGAGAGAGGGAAAGACAGAGAGAAATATCCGATGTGAGAGAAACACATCGATTGGCTGCCTCCTGCACGTGCTCCGACCAGACCCGGGCCAGGGAGGAGCCTGCAACCGAGGTACGTGCCCTTGACCGGAATCAAACCGGGGTCCCTTTAGTCCGTAGGCCGACGCTCTATCCACTGAGCCAAACCGGCCAGGACTGGTGGTATAACTTTTGATCACATATGCCCATGACTGAGGAATACTGATCAATAAGCCAGTTCCAGCACAGAGCAAAAAGGTTATGTTCATGTCTGGCATCTTCAGGGGTCTCAGGGATTTAGCAAGAAATTGTATTCTAGAGCCGGCAGAGCCTCAAACTAAATCCTGAAGAGAGAAAAGATACACAGGCTTCGTGTGAAAGGCAGCAAACTATACGATTGCCACTAAATGCCATTCTAGGAAAGGCTACACTATGGAGGCAATATAAAGATCAGTGATTGCCAGGGGACAGGGGGCGGGGGGCAGGGAGAGAGAATAGATGGAGAGAATGTTTAGTGCAGGAGCAGTTCTCTGTATGATACTCTGCAACAGCTACTCTATAATGGTGAGTGCGTGTCATGACATATTTGTCCAAATCAATAGACTGTGCAGCAGCAAGAGCGAGCCCTACTGTCAACTATGGACTTTGGATGATTATGTGTCAAAGTAGGTTCGTCTCCTGTAATAACTGTCCCCATCATGTTGACAGTGGGGGAAGCTACTACACAGGAACGGGGGTGTATGGGAACGCTCTGCGCTTTCTGCTCAATTTTGCGAAGAACCTAAAACTGCTCTTAAAAAATAGTCTTGCCCTAGCTCAGCGGTTCTCATCCTGTGGGTCGCGACCCCTTTGGGGGTCGAACGACCCTTTCACAGGGGTCGCTTAAGACCATCGGAAAACACATATTGAATATATAATTACATATTGTTTTTGTGATGAATCACGATGCTTTAATGATGTTCCATTTGTAACCATGAAAATACATCCTGCCTATCAGATATTTACATGACGATTCATAACAGTAGCAACATGACAGTGATGAAGTAGCAACGAAAATAATTTTATGGTTGGGGGTCACCACAACATGAGGAACTGTATGAAAGGGTCGCAGCATTAGGAAGGTTGAGAACCACTGCCCTAGCTGGTTGGCTCAGGAAACAGAGCGCCGGCCTGTGGACTGAAGGGTTCTGGGTTCGATTCACGGTCAAGGCGCATGCCCAGGTTGCAGGCTCCATCCCCAGTGTGGGGCGTGCAGGAGGCAGCCGACCAATGATTCTCTCTCATCATTGATGTTTCTAGCTCTCTCGCTCCCTTCTCCCTTCTTCTCTGAAATCAATAAAAATATACTTTAAAATATCTTTTAAAAATTCTACAGGCTTTAGAAAGCCTCAAATGTCATGAAAAGTAAAATATTATATATATATATATATATATATATATATATATATATAGTTTAAAATTGCTGGATTTCTGGACTTTTGTACTGAGCTGAGGGAGCCCAGTCATGATGGCTAATTACTGAAGAGAAAATCGGAAGGGAGCTCTGTTGACAAGTATGAACACACAGCTGTGTAGTCAGGAGGGTCAGCTCAGGTGCCCACCTCCCCTGCAAGCTGCATGCAGGCAAGTTTCTTAAAGTCTCTGGGCTGAGTTTAAACATCTGCAAAATGGGAATTGGAGCACTCACTTTTCATGGTTGTGAAGCATCTATAATAATAAAAGCGTAATATGCTAATTAGATGGAGGTCCTTCTGGACATCCTTCCGGATGAAGCCGGGGCTACAAGGGAAGCCAGGGTCTCCCGGGTGCCGGAGGGAAGCCGCTGCCGGCAGCCGGGGGAAGGAAGACCTATTCCTGCACGAATGTTGTGCATCGGGCCTCTAGTATTTGAGATAAAATTTGTGACAGTGCTTAGAATCGTTCAATGATTGATACATAATTGAAACTCCAAAATCCGCCCATTGAATGCAACTGAATGTTTGAGGTCTCACTGGTGTTCTCTTGTATGAATAGAATTAACAGAAAGGAAATGACCTGTTAATATGGAAATTTTAATTGACTATGATAAAATATCTCTACAAACAATGAGGTATGGGAAAATTAATTCATATTTATGAAGTTTTCTTCTCCAGTGATATTCATAATTTCTATCTGCCAAGCATGGTTAAATTATATTTCTGAGATCAAATGAAAGACTCCTTAAGTTTCCCATCAATTGCTCACTCTAAACCTATCATTGCCTATTATGCATCGTAATGTAATTAAAATACTGAATAGCCCATAAAATAAAAATATAAGCATATCTAATGAAAACTAAAAAGCTTTAGAAAATAAATTTTAAAATGCATATTGTAAGAATTATTTACATAAATTTATATTAATTATATGCTAATCACACTATATAAATCCTAAAATTTTTATGTAGTGCATGAAACATTTCTTTAAAAAAAAATGAAGCCAGCACAGAAAATACTGTATGTATGTTATAGTATACTATAGTCAGCATAGTGTATAATATATTATTATATTATATTATTTTATATTGTATTATATTATATTATATTTATTATATTATATTATATTATATTATATTATATTATATTATATTATATTATATTATATTATATCCCATTACTTTGGAACATTATTTTGCATTGAAAATCAGAAATGCTAAGACACCATGACTTGGTACACTTAGTCAAACTGTATTTTTGTTTCTATAATACAACCTTGCCATTTTCATATCACCTTGAGAGACAATTTATTAAGCGCTAGATCTGAATTAATGTTCAGTTGGTAATAGATTGAAACGCTGCAAAATTTCGTAGCAAAATAAGGTTATTAAAGGTTTGATACGCTAAATAATGTTATTTCTGGGTATTAAAAATCTACCAAGTTTTTATTGAAAATTAGAATTTCTCTTAATCCTACTGATTATAATTTCTCCAATCTAAATATATAACAAATAATCTCACATTGACATAGTAAGCCTCTTTCAGATGAATTATGCATGGGAAATATGATCAGATATCTTAGCAACTGAGAATGTTTGATTGGCCTGTAATCTCTCCAGACTCGTGTCTAATAAAGGGGTAATTCCATTTCATGCCGTGATCCTTTCCAGTTCGAGATCTGAGTTCGATATCTCAGTGTCTGTATAATCTCAACGTTTATGTGCAAGCATATTGATTCATCGTGCGGTGGCTCTGTTAGCGGCTATAGGGAGCTTTTACATCAATCCTATAAAAAAAAAAAAAACCCAACACAGGTCTATGAAAATGACCATAAATATTGTTACTAACATGCCATTTCCATTTCCGTTGGAGATTAGAGCCAAAAGGGCATTTAAAAAGACAATCTCCATTCCTGTGAGCATTTTAACATTCTGGGCGACATCCTGGAGATTTCAGAGGACTTGAGAGGAGGTTAAATTAATCTGAAAAGCTTTGGCAAACTTTTGACTGTAATTCACGGTCACTGTGGCAAGCTGAATAAAAGTATCTTTGGAGTTCGCCTATCACACGTCTGACACCTTTGCCATCTTTGGCCTTTGGAACTATGGCTCGGGCCTTTCCCAAAGGTGGGGGGAGGCAAGAAGGGGGGAAGGTCAAGGGCAGGTGGAAAGGGAGGTGGGGGAGAGAAGGCACAGGCAGCAGGAGGAGGGAACACCCCTTTGCTAATCACACATCACAAGCAATGAAATTTCTCAGGCGCGGAGCCTGCCAGGTGCATTTCAAAGGGAAGCGTTGGGGGGAGTAGGTGTCACTCAAGGCAGATATTTATGAAAGATGACAGCTTGCAAATATCTCAATCTTGGACAAGCCTGCACCGGTGACACGGAGGAGCGCGGCCAAATTGGACGAGTCAGCAGCCAACATTTATTTCATCAGGACCTGTCCAGTCCCCACGGACGGCTTGATAGTCTGGGGAGAATGGGGAGCAGAGGGGCTCACTCTGCCGGTTACGCTCAGTCCATCTGCACGGAGCACCCCCCAGAGGGTCTAATGAATATGCAAAGCAGGATCCCAAGGAGCTGGGAAAGCTGTGTTTGCAGAGCTAGCCTGCCTCTGGATCTCAGCGATGCCAAAGAGGAAGCGTCGTCATTACAGAAATATTGATGGCTGCTCCTGCCAGCCGACAGGGACAGAGCAGGGAGTCTAGCCAGGGCGGAGACCTTCATCCCCATACAGACACCCTGTGGGTCCAGAGGACGCAGAAGTGACCGTGGTCGATGCCATTCCCCTGGCAGCTGTCCTGAGGTCCCTGATACACTGAGCAAGTGAACTTGTTAATAACAGAAGTCTATATCCGCCCCCACCACCACCCTCTGCAGGGGATGAAACACTACACATGGGCCTGAACGAATGCTAAGATAAATGCCAGGGGGGATTTTTTTTTAAATATATTCCATTGACTTTTCACAGAGAGGAAGGGAGAGGGACAGAGAGCTAGAAACATCCATGAGAGAGAAACATCGATCAGCTGACTCCTGCACACCCCCTACTGGGGATGTGCCCGCAACCAAGGTACATGCCCTTGACTGGAATTGAACCCAGGACCCTTCAGTCCGCAGGCTGATGCTCTAGACACTGAGCCAAACTGGTCAGAGCAAGGGGGGAATTTTTTATAGTATTTCTTTGTTGGTTGGTTGGTTGGTTGGTTAATCCATTTATGCCCACTGGGAGGGCAGCCCCTTTATGTATATGCTAGAGGCCCAATGCACGAAATTCGCATCTGCCCCTCTGTCTCAGCCCCTGCCCACCGCGGCGGCCACCTTGGCCCTCGCAGCCCCAGTTTTGTCCAGAAGGATGTCCGGAAGGTGATCCAGAAAGACGTCCAGTCTAATTAGCATATTATGCTTTTATTATTATAGACTAGTGTCCTGGTGCACGAATTTGTGCACATTGAAAGAAAATTAATTAGAAGAAATATTTTAATATTGCTTTTTGCCCTTTCTCTATAATAGAAGTGTCAACCAAATTCACGATCGACAATGACAGACTGAAACACACCAGTGTGATTGGCGCGAGAGGTTGACTAGTATATGTATCGTGCATGTGCGAGTCAACTTAGCCTTTTATAGATATAGAATAGACTTGCTTAATTAGAGCTGCTTTCTGATGTAGCTAAACTTTTTCCAGCCCAGTGAAGCACCCCAACTTCTCTTTCAGTTAATTTTCAGCAACACAGCAGTAAATATCAACACGAAGCAGATGATTATTGCAGATCACGCAGGGAGAACAAAGGGTAAAATATTTAACTGCAGCAGTGTTTGACTATATTCTGCGCAGTGAGAAAACCTGAAGTCATTTTCCAGGTCCACCATTTCTTACTTCTTTTCAGTCGGGTCAAGTTTCTAAATTTTCTAAATCTCTGTTTTCTGGCTAATGAAAAGAAAATAGGATTCTACCGAGTCTCCTATCTACCTACTCCAGGACTTCTGTGAGGATCAAATGAGATGAGGCACGGGAAACGCTTCACAGACATTTGGTTAAAGTGTAAAATGTTTGCACCTGGCCATAAAGCAAGTCAAGTTCCTGGGCTGAAGAAACTGCAAGGAGGCTAATTGCTAGGGAGAGGAAGCCGAGCGTTGCTACATGACATCATTACCCGGCACCCACAGCCACCATTTCTGGGCTGGGCTGGGCTGTGGGCCGCATTTTGCGCCATAGGATCTTGGCAGCATTGGCTGCGATTTGGTAGGGTGTCGCTCTGGGGTGGTGGCGGGGCCTGTGTCCCACTTGGGGGGGGAGCTGAGTGTTGGTTTGTAGGCACCAGGCCCATGGTGCCGTTTATTTTTAAATGGCCAGTGTGCATCATGGCAGCTCCTGCGTTGAGCGTCTGCCCCCTACTGGTCAGTGCACATCATAGCTACTAGTCGGATGGATGGACACTTAGCCTTTTATATCTACACTAATAAAAGAGAAAGATGCAAATTGACCGTACCTTCACAACGCCCACCAACCAATCAGGAGTGAATATGCAAACTAACCTCATCGCCTCCATGAAGACTGACAGCAGGGAGAAGGCAGCTCCCACCATGGCCTGCTTGGCCATCGCTGCAGCGAACTGGGATCAGGCAAGCGCAGCCCTCAGGCAGCTCCCAGCATGGCCAGCTTGGCCGTCCCTGCGGTGTGGAGCAGGCAGGCCCTGCAGAGAACCATGGGGAGTGGGCCTAAGCCATCAGTAGGACATCCCCTGAGGGCTCCCGGATTGGAGAGGGTGCAGGTCAGGCTGAGGGACACCCCCCTCCCACATGAATTTTGTGCACCGGGCCTCTAGTATATAGGAAAAAGAGTAATTGCCACAGGGAAGACATGAAGAGGTATTGTTTATTGCTGAGATGAGGAGGAGCAGCGATTTGAATGCACTGAGCAGCCAGGCCACTTGCAGCTACTTTAAAGGGGGACAGGCCCACAGGAGTAAAGGGACACACACAGTGGGAGGTGCTGGAGCTACTTATAGCAGCGTTTCCTCATCTCTTCTGTAAACATAAACAAAAAGGGAAGTCACAGCACCAACTGGCTTCCTCCCCAGCATCTGGGATGAATTACGCCTAATGAGAGGTTGTAAGCCACATTGTCACCCCTGGGCACGTGGATGCTGTGCTTAGCCGAGTCACGGTTGCCAGTGCCGCAGCCCCAGGCGCCCAAATTCCCCGTAACTGCACAGACAGAGTGGGGGAGTGCGGTCGGCCAGGCTGGCTAATTGAAAAGGGAGAACATTACATGAAATGTGAGGAGTGTGTAACGTGCTGGGGCGCAGGCAGCCCCTGCTGTCGGCGGCTAATTGTGCCGTTCCCTGGCGTGTTGGACCTGCGCATCCCTCCCTGGAACCGAGCTGCCCATGTGCTTCGCAGGCACCCGGCCGGGTCCTCTGACTCGGGGCTTGGATTACAGGATGGACCAGTTGGGTGACAGCATCCCCCGTGGACTCGCGTTTCGTTTCAGTGAACGTACGCACACGTGACCCGCCTTGATCGAACCCTGGCTGGGCTGGGACCGGAGTCATTGCTGCCACTTAACACAGAGACCTCTGGTTAAAGAGGGAAAAATGAATGCAAGGAGGGTATGGGGTTTTAGTACATTTGAAAAAAAAAAAGAGAAGAATAAAAAGGAGAGAAAGAAAAGCAGAAGAGATAGAGGGAGGTTGGGAAAGAGAAAAGGACAACAACAAAAAAAGGAAAAAGCAATCAAGCAAAAACAAGAGTTTCATATACAGGAGAGTTTTTTAAAATCAGAACCAGTGCTCCATAAAAGATGGCAATATTCATAAATGTGCCTCCTCCTTTGCTGTTATTGCTGCAAACAGGCATCAGAAAAGACAGACTTCCTTGTAAAAATTAATTATATTGTCAGCGAACAGTGGCCCTAACAGTGCATTGATTCCAAACCCTAAAAGAAGACGCACGTGCCCGTTTATCCTGTTTCCTTACAGAAGCATTAGCGTTCAGCCAAAATTTTATATTTAGAGAAAATGACCCATGCAATCATTTTCATGGAATCTCAGTTATCAGCTGATAGTTGGTGACAGACATCTATACTAATAAAAGGGTAATATGCTAATTACATGGGGAGACCTTCCAGGAGATGTTCCGTAAGTCCTTCCGGTCAAAGCCATGGTGGCAGGGCCGAGGCAGTTAGGGGCTATGAGACCGCCAGGGGGGGTAGTTGGGGGCAAGCAGACTGATGGGGGGGGGCAGTTGGGGGCGATCAGGCCGGCGAGGGGGCAGTTGAGGGCGATCAGTCTGGCAGGGCCGGGCAGTTAGGGGTGATCAGGCCGGAAGGGGCGGGGGAGGGGTTTAGTTGGGGTTGATCAGGCCAGCAGCAGAGTGGTTAGGGGCAATCAGGCAGGCAGGCAGGTAAGCACTTGGGAGCCAGCGGTCCTGGATTGCAAGAGGGATGTCCCCCAAGGGGTCCCAGATTGGAGAGGGTGCAGGCTGGGCTGAGGGACACTCCCTCCCTGTGCACAAATTTCATACACTGGGCCACTAGTGCTATATAATAAAGAGCTAATATGCTGATTAGACTGAACAGCAGAATGACCGTCCGGACGACCTTTCAAACAAAGCCGGGGCTGCGAGGGCTGAGGCAGCTGGGGCTGCAAGGGCCGAGCTCCCTTCCACGAATTTCGTGCATCAGGCCCCTAGTACTGTAATAAACTAACAAAGGTCTAAATAATTTCCTAAAAGGTCAAACTTGAGAATTTTGCATGCCATAGATCTTGGCTAGTCCTATTTTTTTTTAATCACCCGAATACTGGGTATGTTTCTGAAAAGAACCTTGCAAATTCTGGCGAGTTTGTTTCTGGATTTACGTCTAAGACGCATTGTGAAACCTGAAGTGGCTTCCATGGATGTGAGAGGCGGTGCGGTTCAGGGTGAGGGGTTTGGGAGTGAGACAGTCTGAGCCTGCAGGGCGTTGGCAATAACACATAAGCTGAGGGGCCAAGCAAGGAACATGAGCTCTCTGAGATCCTATGCCTTCGTTTGTAAATTATAATCGAGCCTGTCCATTTAGCAAGGCAGGACGAGGACCAGCGAAAAGATGTAGAAGATGTATTTCCAGGATTTTGGAGGAAACCAATGGCTACCTTCTGCTTATTAACTAGACATTAAAACAAGTCCCCCTGCCTAGCTGGTTTGGTTCAGTGGGTATAGCGTCAGCCCAGGGACTGAAGGGTCCCAGGTTCGATCTCGGTCAAAGGCATATACCTGAGTTGCCGGCTTGATCCCCCAGTAAGGGATGTGCAGGAGGGAGCCAATCAAGGATTCTCTCTCATCATTGATGTTTCTGCCTCTCTCTCTCCCTCTCCCTTCCTCTCTCAAATCAATAAAAATATATATTGCCGTAACCAGTTTGGCTCAGTGGATAGAGGGTCGGCCTGAGGACTGAAGGGTCCCAGGTTCGATTCCGGTCAAGGGCATGTACTTTGGCTGCGGGCACATCCCCAGTAGAAGGTGTGCAGGAGGCAGCTGATTGATGTTTCTCGCTCATTGATGTTTCTAACTCTCTACCCCTCTCCCTTCTTCTCTGTAAAAAAATCAATAAAATATATTTAAAATATATATATATATTAAAATAATAATAAAATAAAAAATAAAACAAGACACCCCCCCCCAACGTGCTAAATGCATTAATATAGTCTTCTGAGCTTCACACAGCAACTACAAATGACCGACAATATCTCTCCTCTGCCTGGCGATCATGTAAATTCTCTACGCAGACAGGAGCCTTCCCCCAAAGTGGATCTGTATTGAGTGCTTCCCCCCGGGGACGCACTGTATACGTAACTCGATGCGTCTGTTACTGTTGTAATTGGGAAGCAGGAAAGCCATGGCCGCGGATAGAGAGCAGAGCCCAGGCCCCCTGCGATGACAATGAGATAGGATCCGAATGACATCTGCAGCATCATGTTCGCCAATTAGGTGTTGGGAATATGTGCGCACTGCTCCGGCCACCTGTCATGCGCCCGGCTTCCTAACGGGGCGCGGGAAGGCAAGCAAAAGTCAGGGGAAGACAACAAACAAACAAAGATGAGGAAGAAGGCGAGATTGGCCGAAAACCACAGCTTTCAGAAAGCAACTCCCCGAGACCGTGGCTGTGGGATCATTTTCACAGAGAACTGCAATGGTTGTCCAGGCCTGTTTTGGTGCAAATTTTATTGACGCCCCTGGCTGGCAGCTTAAGGAAGCTATGGTGCTATGGATCAGGGGTCCCCAAACTACGGCCCGCGAGCCACATGCAAATACAAATATTGTATTTGTTCCCGTTTTGTTTTTTTACTTCAAAATAAGATATGTGCAGTGTGCACAGGAATTTGTTCATAGTTTTTTTTTTTTAAAACTACAGTCGGGCCCTCCAACGGTCTGAGGGACAGTGAACTGGCCCCCTGTTTAAAAAGTTTGAGGACCCCTGCTATGGATCATCTCAGAAGCAACAAAAGGTGCTAGGAGTTGCCCCTTGCTGGGGTGCCACCTAAAAAAAAAAAGAAAGAAAGAAAGAAAAAAGAAGAAAAGAAAGGAAAAAGGTGCCCATGTTCTCCCAACGAGGTTTTTTCAAAAATGAATTACGCCATTAAGTGCCAAGAAGAAAATTAGCTATGAGCGTTTAAATTTCAAATGATCCCCCTTCTAATTGTAAAACAGTGGCACTTAACTGCTATTGATCCTGAGGAGACACATTAGGGAGCAGGGTCACCATAACTGTTAATATTCACGGCCTCCTGAAAGAGCATCAAAGGACATTTTAATGTCATCGGCTTTCTCAGGGAGTTTTTAAGGAAGCTCTGCCTCCGCCAGCCTATGACTGAAAAGGACATGAGGTAGACAAATGTAGAAACAAATGTGACGGCAATTTTCCGCTAATCAAATCATAACTCAAGATTGATTTTTTTTTTTTTTTTTTTTTTGGGCAAAAGTAGATGTCATATAGATTTCCAAAGCCAGGCGACATTTAAAAGTCAGAGCAGTGTATATGTTTTCTATAGACTGGGACGTTCCAGAAGATTGGCCAATGGGGAGTTTGGGGGTTTTTTTTGTTTTGTTTTTTTTTAACGCAGAGTTGTAAGAGAGAGTGTTCGGGAGTGAGGGATGTCAACTGTCAGGGGCATTTCATTCAAGGCTCCATCTGCCCAGCTTTTTTTGAAATGTTTATTAGATGAGACAATAAACCACATGTGAGTCCTCCGTTTTTTAAAAAAAGGTAGAAATTACATTTAGAGACACATCCGGGGGAGCTTTCCTCCCTCTGCCTGGATCCTACAGTGAAAATATTGAATCTGTGGCATTGTCAACATCTACAACGCTGACTTAGTCAAGCTAGGAAGCAGGACAGCAGTGCTTGTTGTTAAAATTAACAACTCTTGCCCGGCCAGCCGTGGCTCAGTGGTTGAGTGTCAACCTAGGAACCAGGAGGTCAGGGTTCGATTCCCGGTCAGGGCACAGGCCCAGGTTGCGGGCTCCATCCCTGGTGTGGGGCATGCAGGAGGCAGCCCATCGATGATTCTCTCTCATCATTGATGTTTCTCTCTCTCTCTCTCTCTCTCTCTCCCTCTCCCTTCCTCTCTGAAATCAATACAAATATATTACACCAATATATTTAAAATTAAAAACTCTTATTCCAAATCCCTCTGTTGCAGCCCAAGAGAAATAACATTGTATTGGACGTCCCCCAAAAAAGCAAACTTGTGTTAATCTTTATTTCCGACCAAATCAAGTCTTTACCTCGTTCCTAAGGGTATTGTTCACTATGCCAATTGATTTTTGCTAAAAGAGTATTATTGTTATTTTGTTTCCTAACTCAAATATGTATCTTCATTGCCTACAGAAACACATTTTTAGGGTGTAAATTTTGGCAAATATAATCTTGTAGGAATTTGCTAAATAAAAAGGGAGTTTGCTAAAGGAGTAAATGATGTCTTTGGGTGGTTTAAATTCTTATTGCTTAAAAGAATTTTATTTTTATGAGAGAGAGAGACAGACAGACAGACATGGATTTGTTGTTCTACCCATCTACGCACTCATTGGTTGATTCTTGTATCTGCCCTGACCAGGGATTGAACCCACAACCTTGGTGTATCGGGATGATGCTCTAACCAACTGAGCCACCATTCTTCATGGCATCACTGAGGGTTTTGGGGGAGCACCTGGGAACAGGTAGAAACCCACTGGTGTACAGAATGTATATACTCTTAGACTCAGCGATTTACCAACTGGAAACTAAGCAATATTATTTCTTGTGTGTCTGAAATTTAAACTTACTGCAGAGTCCAGTATGTTCACTGGCTAAGTCTGGGAACACTAGGTGGAAAGCCAAAGACAAAGGAGATGCTGAACGGGCCAGGACCATTTAGTTCAAAGAAATACGAAGCCATGCCGAACTACTTAAAGCAAACATAAAACTAAATGTTGTGCAAATACATGGCCAATTGACTTCTCATGATGGTGCAAATACAATTCGTTTGGATAAGGAAAAGATGCCAGACGACCTGCATATGTTTATATGGGGAGAAAAAAAAAAAAACTTGACCCCCATCTTACATCATGCACGATAATTAATTCGAAGGAGATCATATACCTAAATGTAAATGTTAAAAAGATAAAGTCCCTAAAGGCAAACACAGGAAAGTATCTTTACAACATGATAAAGTCCCTGAAGGCAAAAAAACAGAGAGATTCCCACTGCATTGTTGGAGCAACAGGGACAGGGACCTGACACAAACGTACAAGGTGCAGTCCCTCCTTCCTCCTCCAGCCATGCGGTCTCTCTATCGCCCCCTATTGGCAGAGCCTATAACAGAGGCGGACAGGGGCAACTGGCAAAGCAGGAATGTGGACAGAGTCTTTTGTCAGTATCCCAGATGGCAGGGTGGCGGCTGGT
This sequence comes from Myotis nattereri, assembly GCF_964212035.1. Taxonomy (NCBI): domain Eukaryota; kingdom Metazoa; phylum Chordata; class Mammalia; order Chiroptera; family Vespertilionidae; genus Myotis; species Myotis nattereri. The sequence continues at coordinate 11,779,571 of NC_138097.1, read as the reverse complement.
AGACAATATGTAAATGACTGTCATTGGTTAGTTTCCTGCCCCCCTCAGTCTCCAATAATATAAACCCAGGGAAACAATGAATTTTAATTAGAAGTCAGTCCAGAAACATACTGAGAAAGTAAGTTATATATATATATATTAGATGCACGAAGATTCGTGCAAGAATGGGCCTTCCTTCCCCTGGCTGCCGGCACCACCTTCACTCTGGCCGGAGCTGCCTTTTCGCCTTCCCACCTTCCCATGCTGCCGCGAGGCCCAGAGCAGCTGGGGGGTGCAGAATGCCTGTGTCGTCGCCCGGCCACTGGGCGCCTGTGTATGCAAATTAACCCACAATCTTTGTTGGGTTGATTTGCATACTCACTCCTGATTGGCTGGTGGCCGTCGTGATGGTCCGGTCAATTTGCATCTTTCTCTTTTATTAATGTAGATTTGCTCTGAGTGTATTAAGCCAGGAGTGTTACAAGAAGAATAAAAAAGAAAAGGGAAAGTAAAGAGAAGAAAAAAGAAAAAGACGGGGGAAACAAAGCTAATATAAACAACATTCTAAGAAACAGAGGAGTGTCGGTCTAACCATTACTCTTATACGGCCGGTCTAAATTATTACCTCTTCATTCACTCAGAAATATAATTCATTCATTGTTGGTACATGGGATATCAGTTTATATCTGACTTAAAAAGACCACACCTTTGGCTCTACATTTCAGACCAGTCTATGAACAGAAACAACACAATTCTGACCCGAAACACGAGAAAACTAAGTGAGTACACATCACATTTCAGAAAATTCTAGTCGTGGGTCTAGTTGTCAAATTTTTTGAACACTGTTTCCTACACGTGTGATCTAAGTCTTTTTGTCATTGAAAAGGTGAGTATTTTCTATTCAGTAAAAATATCTGTAAAGGCTCCTCCTGTTCGGCTGTGAAAACACACTGGGAAGACAGTTGTTGCCAAAGCAAATGAACTTTATTAGCATCCCAACTCTGAACAATGGAAAGCCTGCGTATGCGCTGTCAGCGAATGAGACACTGTGGAGTCTGAAGTCCACAGTGGATTTCATCTTCCAACTCTGCTGCTTACTTATCAGCTTTTAGAGAGGACGTGAGAGAAACGATACTGACTACGTCGCTGCACATCATGGTCTTTGTCACTGGGATGCTGACTCTCTTCTTCTTTTCTTTCCTTTCTTTTTTTCATCTTTTGAAAAGATTTTATTAAAGGTCTTTATAAAGCAGTGATGGCAAACGTTTTGAGCTCGGCGTGTCAGCATTTTGAAAAACCCTAACTTAACTCTGGTGCCGTGTCACATAGAGAAATTTTTTGATATTTGCAACCATAGTAAAACAAAGACTTATATTTTTGATATTTGTTTTATATATTTAAATGCCATTCAACAAAGAAAAATCAACCAAAAAAAAATGAGTTCGCGTGTCTCCTGTGACACGCGTGTCATAGGTTCGCCATCTCTGTTATAGAGCAACATCCAGACTCCAGCTCCAGCTGCTGAGGAGACCCTGTGATGCTGTGGGTACGGGCTGGGGCCTGGCAGGCGGCCCTGGCTTCCCACCCGAGATGGGGATGCTGGGCAGGATCTCGTCTTTGGGTCCCACAATGCTCACATGGTCAGATGGGGGCTTCTTAGGGCCTCTCTTACCACCTGGGTCCCAAGGAAGCATGATCTTCACTTTGATGCCCAGCCCACCTCGCCTGGGAAGCCCATGGCGCACTGCAGTGTCCACGTAGCAGTTAACAGGGTCCCTGCTGCGGATCATCAGACCATCGACAACCTTCACGGATGCAGCCCTCTGTCCTTGGAGTTTCCCAGACACCACAACCTCGCAGCCCTCGGCCCCACTCTCCATGCTGAACCGTGGCACAGCACAGCGGGCCCCCGCACAGCAAGGCCTCCTAGGCCAGTGGTCAGCAAACTCATTAGTCAACAGAGCCAAATATCAACAGTACGACGATGGAAATTTCTTTTGAGAGCCCAATTTTTTAAACTGAAACCATATAGGTAGGTACGTTGTTATTCACTTCATGAGGGTGCTCCTAAGGCTTAGGAAGAGCCACACTCAAGGGGCCAAAGAGCCGCAGGTGGCTCACGAGCCGCAGATTGCCGACCACAGTCCTGGGAGTTTGTTACGCAGAGACTGTGTCTGGGCAAAGGCCCTCAGACCACTCGGGGCCACCTCCTCACCACAGAGCTCTCCACTGCCCTCAGGGAAGCCAAACCTCTTCCGAACCACAACAGTCCATTCCCAGATCCGTGGGCCCTTCTCACCAGGAACATTCTGCGTCCCGGTGGCCCAAATAATCATTTCTGTCCTGTTCGGTGTCACTCGGACCTCAACTCCAGAGTAGCCATCGTCAGCCAGCTCCTGGGGGAGAAACTCGTTCGGTTCAGCTCTGAAGATGCCATCAGCAACCCACTGGCTCAGGCCCCCGCACTCAGTCCACCACCATCCGCAGCCCACGGGGATGCCTCGCGGCCCAAGCCACCGCCCGGGGCAGGGCATGGAGCGGGCGCGGAGCTGTGGGTCCCGCCACGGCACCTCGGGAAGGCCCTGACCCGCACTGCGCTGTCATCCCCGGGGCCCCAAGCCAGGATCTCACCTTCCTCCTGAGGCTCCTCTTTTAAAGGTGCACACAGAGCCCTTTCACAGGGACCACCACAGAAGCGAGACGCGCATAACTACAAGGGGAGACAACTGCACTGGTTCTTTTTATCCTAGGAATCGATTTCCTACTCTTACTTATCACATCGCCACGAAAGAACAGGAACCAGAGATCTATAATAATAAAAGCGTAATATGCTAATTAGACCGGACGTCCTTCCGGACGACCTTTCAGACGAAGCCGGAGCTGCCTGGGTCCTGGGTGCCTGCTGGCGGCCGGAGGGAAGCCCGGGTCCCGGGTGCCAGAGGGAAGCCGGTGCCAGCAGCCGGGGAAAGGAAAGCCTACTCTTGCCTGAATTTCGTGCATCGGGCCTCTAGTATTAGCAGAAAAACAGAGAGAGAAATAAAACACTAACCTATCAGACTCTTTTACAATGTTGAAGTATTTATTTATTTTCCTCAAATATCAAACTGAAAAGAGAAAATGTCATTACTTGTAACCCATCCAGTGCCTCATGAACAGTCCTAGCTGGTTTGGCTCAGTGGATAGAGCGTCAGCCTGTGGACTGTGGACCAAAGGGTCCTGGGTTCTATTCCAGTGAAGGGGACGTACCTCAGCTGCAGGCTCATGCAGGAGGCAACCAACCGATGTGTCTCTCACATCAGCGTTCCTTTATGTCTCTCCCTCTTCCTTCCAATCTCTCTAAAAATCAATGGGAAAAATACCCTCGATTGAGGATTAACAAATAAATAAACAAAAAGTCCATATCGAGGAAGGCCCTTGCCTTTGGGGTTCAGATATGGAAACCCAGTCCCCCCAAAAGCCAGCATGAAGGAAGCTGCCCTGCCCGGCTCTCAGATCTGCAATTTATTACCCGCTTCTCTAGGCTCAGAGCCCTGCCACCAAGACCACAGGACACCCCGCTCCTGTTCTCTACGTGGGGAGACGAGCTATTTATAGCTGCAGGCCACCAGGCTCGCATGCACTGAGCAGCAGACATGCCCAGGAAGTCCCACTGCTATTCCAGCTCCCACACCCCACCCTCCCCACGGGCGGGGGAGTGAGAGGAAGAGGAAGACTGTAATTTGGGTTTGTGCATTTATTATTCTTTTTTCTTTTTTTTTTTTTAACCTGGGATGCCATTTAGAAATCTTAAAGGGACCCTGGTCCTCGGTGCCCGCCCAGCTGTCCTGATTAGTGGCTCTGCGTATGCAGGTCAGATCCGGGGATTAATGACGGCTAATTTGCCCGAGGTTGGTGCAGCCCAGGCAGCAGGCTCTGCAGGACCAGCTTTCGCTGCCATATGGGCGGAAGCAGCTGTTTCAATTACTTTCAATGCCCAGATGTGTCAGGCGAGCCACCCGTCCTCGGTGGGGTACATCAGCCGCGAGGCAGCTAATTGCTTCAATCGCCGAGGAAGCGTGGTGCCGGGGACCCCGAGAGGGGCTTGGGGACAGCCGAGTCCAGCTGTCCTCGCCGCTCACCAGGCCGGCAAGTGGACAGGCCGCAAGGAGACTCCGGCCTCCGCCGGCGGGCCCGCGTGACACCTGAGCGGCCTGTCTCCGTCAGGTGCGCATCACGCGAGGACAGACCGAGGCGGGTGACACACCCGTGACCTTGGCGTGTCTCCCTCCCAGGCGGCCGTATCTGCCAGGAGCCGATGGGATGCGGGGCTGGCGCTCCGGGCCCGCCAAGGAAATCAACATCCCCGTGATGCCAATTAACATGCAGCACAGATTGGCCATCTGAATCCGAAGCTTCCAGGCACCTTTTGAAAGGTTAGCCTCCCTCTCCTGGCGCCCAGGCGGTCGGGGAATCAATGAATCGACGTGTGTGTGATGTTTTCTGGTGAATCCGATGGAGGCCAGAGGGGAAGAGGAAAGGACGGTCGCTACCACCCACTCCCCTATGCTCTCTGCGGTTCTTGGGGGGCGGGGGAGATCAGAACCAAATATCAGGGAAAGCCGTGTGCTCCCCTTGTGTGGACAGGGAGTGACGAGGAGCAGACCTGGGGGAGCTCAGAAGCTGTTATCATCATCATAATACAGCCATTTAGGAAAAGAATAAACATTTGTTTTGTGCTAATTCCGCAGTAATCAGGGTGATTGATTGTACTGTACTTGGCTACCGCGTTGCCATGGTTATTGCAAGCAGCCTGGTTATTAACGGCCTGGCCTCCGCTGCCGTGCTCAGTTTGAGACCATTCATCAGAAACGCGAGTCTGAACTTCCCGGTGGCATCCCAGCCACTTCGCAGCCCAAAAGAAGCGAGCTCTTTCGCGGTTTTGTATTCTGTCGCGTCCCATCTGCGTTATGGCGTGGTCTGTCCCCTCCTGGGGTCGCATTGCTTCTCTTTAAAAAAAAAAAAAAAAAACAGCAACAATAGGTCTCCCGTGTAAGTCACGGGGTCAGCCTTTTTTCAGATGGGTCTGCTGGTGAGGATATATTAATGCATCTGAGGCAGAAACTGTCTTGAAGAAACAGAGGTGGGTTCTGTGTGTGGGAGCGATTTGGGAGGGCCCGGGCCCAGAGCCTGGGAACTAAAGGTCTCAGGCAGAATAGGCCAGAGTTTAAACCCACGTTCCAACCCGGCCCTCACTGTCCAAGTGACATCTGAGTCTTCTTTTTTACAGAAAAAAAAAAAATAGGTGTCTTTTTTTTATTTCAGAGGGGGAGAGAGAGAGAAAGGGAGGGGGGAGAGTGAGAGAGAGGGAGAGAGAAACATCAATGAGAAAATCATTGATTGGCTGCCTCCTGCACGCCCCCTACTGAGGACCGAGCCTGCAACCTGGGCACATGCCCTGACAGGGAATCGAACCAGCAACCTCTTGGTGCCCGGGACGATGCTCAACCACTGAGCCACACTGGCCAGGGCCTGAGTTGAGTCTTCTTGATCCCAGGATTACTGACTCCTCTCCTCAAGCCAGCCACTCCCAGCGAGTCACAGTCTACTTCCTTTGTTCTCCTTACCAGTGGCGGTGGGGGCGGGGTGTGTTCCTGTGTGTTTGGGTTGATAACCATCAAAAACCACGTTTTCAGGAAGAACCTCAGAATTCTCAGAGACTGGGTGCGCACGCGTGCTCAAGGACTTATCTGTGACCCCCACAAAGAACCAGGCAGACTGCATCCGTGTTCTGAAGTCACAGCCCACCTGAGCCTTCCTAATAGATGACTTTAAAGCTTAATAGTGTAGCCCTAACCGGTTTGGCTCAGTGGATAGAGCGTCGGCCTGCGGACTCAAGGGTCCCAGGTTCGATTCCTGTCAAGGGCATGTACCTTGGTTGCGGACACATCCCCAGTGGGGGGTGTGCAGGAGGCAGCTGATCGATGTTTCTCTCTCATCGATGTTTCTGACTCTCTATCCCTCTCCCTTCCTCTCTGTAGAAAATCAATAAGATATATTTTTTAAAAAATAACTTAATGGCGAAAGAAGCCACAGTGACATCCCGTTTCTTAAGCTTCAGAGGTGGGTCTGGATGGTTCAGGTCCCCACACCAGAGGCAACTGCTTCTCCGAACCTCCATTTCTTCATCTGAAAATGTCAGTAATGGTCTCTCTGAGCCGTGCTCCTCATAGACTTCAGGAGGCAACTCAGGTGGCACAGCGGGCAGGTGCCTGCCCAGCTCACCCTCACTCAGCACACGTGGCTGTTTCATCTGCATAGGACGGACCTCGGGGAGGGAGACACGAGAACTGCTTCCACTTTTTTTTTCTTTTTGGGGGGCATTTAACTTTTTTAAAAAATATTTCAATAAAAACAGTTTTCAATATAATAACGTTGCCCTAGCCGGTTTGGCTGAGCAGATAGAGCGTCGGACTGCGGACTGAAGGGTCCTGGGTTCGATTCCGGTCAAGGGCACGTACCTCGGTTATAGGGCCCTGGTCTGGGCACATGCAGGAGACAACCAATTGATGTGTTTCTCTCACATCGATGCTTCTCTCTATCTTTCCCTCTCTCTTCTACTCTCCCTAAAAAATAACGGAAAAATATCCTAGGGTGAAGATTAACAAAATATCTATAAAATAATGTTCCATGCAATAAACATTAATCTTTCAAGGAAAACAATTTTAAATATAATAATATTACCAAAACTATACTAACACAGTATAATATCACAAAAGTTATAGGAAATATTAAAGATCTGCAAATCACAGGATTACTTCTATTAGATTCTAAAATATTCTTTTTCTCTGGCTCTATTTTTGTCCATCCGTTTATGTTGTTCATTAGATTCCACCAATGAGTGAGATCATGTGATATTTATCTTTCTCTGAGTGGCTAATTTCACTTAGCATAATGTTCTCCAGGTCCATCCATGCTGCTGCAAGGATGGTTAAGAATTCCTTCTTTTTTACAGCAGCATAGTATTCCATTGTGTAGATGTACCACAGTTTTCTAATCCACTCGTCTGCTAATGGGCACTTAGGCTGTTTCCAAATCTTAGCTATGGTGAATTGTGCTGCTGTGAACATAGGGATGCATATGTCCTTTCTGATTGGTGTTTCTGATTTCTTGGGATATTGTCCTAGAAGTGGGATCACTGGGTCAAATGGGACTGCTTCCACCTTTTTAAAAGCCTGTCACATGAAGCTGGTTTCAACCTTTTCTGTGTACTCTGGAGCACAGAGCTCTGGCAAGAAGTTGCACGGCAGTGCGTTTTACTTCACACAAAAAAAAAGAAGAAGAAAAAAAAACAGATTGAAAGCATAAATGGACTGCAGAGAAGTGAGCAACTTTCTCCACAGTTTTTTTTTTTTTCCTAAGAAAATCTTGCCTTTCTCCTTCCCAGAGATAATGTCAAGAATTTATGCCCTGTCTGGTGTGGCTCAGTGGATAGAGCACCATCCTGCAGACTCAAGGGCTCAGGGTTCAATTCCGGTCAAGGGCACATCCCCGGGTTGTAGGCTCCATCCCCAGTAAGGGGCCGTGCAGGAGGCAGCTGATCGATGATTCTCTCTCATCATTGATGTTTCTCTCTCTCTCTCCCTCTCCCTTTCTCTCTGAAATCAATAAAAAGATATTTTAAAAAAAGAATTCATGAGTCAGTGGAAGGTCAGGGATCCAAGGTGATGACGAACGAAGTGGAAGCTACACTCACCTCCTCCCAAGACCAACCTGGAATTACAACTGAAATGCAGAACAATCTACCCAAGTAACCAACTGAAGGTTAGCTTAGAGCAGTGATGGCGAACCTTTTGAGCTCGGCGTGTCAGCATTTTGAAAAACCCTAACTTAACTCTGGTGCCGTGTCACATAGAGAAATTTTTTGATCTTTGCAACCATAGTACAACAAAGACTTATATTTTTGATATTTATGTTATATATTTAAATGCCATTTAACAAAGAAAAATCAAGCAAAAAAATGAGTTCGCGTGTCACCTCTGACACACGTGTCACAGGTTCGCCATCACTGGTTTAGACACACGGGAGCCTGGCTGCTGGGGGAGTGAGCGTGGCCTTGAGGAGACATGAGTACCAAGGACAGAATGAGAAGCAGGGCAGCTCCGGCTCCCAGGGTAGGAATACGATTTCACAACAAAAATCTGTCAAGCTTCCTGAAACCAGGTGGCCACGGGAGATTGTCACTAAAAAAGGATTCAGATGACAGCAGAGCCTTTTCTAGTGCCACTGCCTGGGGACGCGAGAGGCGGGCTTTGCTGGGAGGGGGGGCCTTGTCCACAGGCGGCCGGCGGCTCGGAGAGCATCTCCTCCCGGAAAGAATAATGTTTGATGGAATGTCATCTTTTTTAAAATATATTTTTTTATTATCGATTTCAGAGAGAGAGAGAGAAATAGAAACATCAATGATGAGCAAGAATCATGGATCAGCGGCCTCCCGCACGCCCCACCCTGGGGACTGAGCCCACAACCCAGGCACGTGTCCTGACTGGGAATCGAACTGTGACCTTCTGGTGCCTAGGTCAACGCTCAACCACTGAGCCACGCCAGCCTGGCTGGCATGTAATTTTATTTTAGATATTTTTCAGAAGACCTCTCAGATAAATACACCGATAAGCCGCGAGGGAGGGGACCCCCACCTTGTTAGATCCTGGTGGCAAAGGGTGCTACTGCGTGTGTGGTCAGTGCGCATCATAGCGACTGGTCGTTCTGGTCCTTCCGCCATAATGGTCGCTTAGGTTTTTATTATATAGACTAGAGGCCCGTTGCACGAAGATTCGCACATAGGCCTTCCTTCCCCTGGCTGCCGGCACCGGCTTTCCTCCAGCGCCCGGGACCCAGGGCTTTGGTCCGGCCGCAGCAGAGAAGCCAAGCCTCTTCAGTCTTCAGTCTTCACTCTGGCCGGAGGCTTCAGTCTTCCTTCCGTGCCTGTGTATGCAAATTAACCGCCATCTTTGTTGGGTTAATTTGCATACTCATCTGATTGGCTGGTGGGCACAGCGGAGTGACACCAATCTGCATGTTTCTCTTTTATTAGTGTTGATTACTAGCCAAGGCACAGGGAGGTCCCTCCCTGCAGTGTTGATGGTTGTCCCAGGTCGTTCGTTTTGCCGTCTGCCCAAATGACCGCTTGATGCCTTGGAGACCTGCCCGTGTCTTAGTAGCCACAGCAGGCGAACACTGTGTCTCAGGTGAGTTCCTTGCTCCTAGGGCGGGGCTAGTAGCAATCACCGCGGACGTAACACATGACCACGCTGAGTGTGTTTAAAGGTTTGGCTGAGAGGTCAGGCTTTCATGCTCATCACTCTGCTTCATTAAACAGGGGGACTTCTCAAATATTGTTTTCTCTTTCAGAAACGGAAAAGACAATGAAGCTCACGGAAGGGCCGCAAAAATTCCAGAAGAGAGTTGGGGTCAGGGGGTACTAGTTCAGCTCCTGGCTGGCGCTTTCTCCTTACAAAGAGAACTCGATTCAAATCGATGTTGGCTAAATAAGCGTTAAAGGGGTGGGGGTGGGGGGGGTGATGGTGCTGTAAAAGAATTGTGTGTAGTTAAATCCTTAGAGAGATGGAGGGAAAAGCCCGGATTGGAAGAATGAAGGAACGTCTAAGGAATGTCTTAAAGGACTGGCAGGAAGTGAGGTCTTGGCAGGCAGTGCTACTCAGAACCCAGATGCAACCCTTCATTTGATTCATTCATCGCTGTTCACCGCACATCTGCCCTGAGCGAGACACTGTGCCGTGATGAAGAGGCTGAGACAAATATTTCAGTCTCTGCTCTGAAGAGATATACAGTTTACCAGGCAATAAATAAATGAGAAAAACGAAGAAGAAAAGGAAGAGGGTCATCAGAGGACCAAAGCCAAGCCGGTGAGACTCCCCCCCCGCCCCTGCCGCCACCCCGCCCCCGCCGCCCCCGGGCCACAGGCACTCCAGGACTGAGCAGGAAACATAAGTAAAAGTTACCAAAGATTTTTTCTTATCCTCACCCGAGGATATGTGTATCGGTTTTTAGAGAGAGGAAAGGGGGGGGAGAGAGAGAGAGAAACATGGATGTGAGAGAGAAACATCCATCAATGTCTCCCGTATGTGCCCCTGACCAGAAATCGAACCCGAAACCTTTTGGCGCACAGGGCGATGCTCCAACCAACTGAACCACCCGGCCAGGGCTAGCAAAGATGTTCGACGAAGCTTAATACCAAGGCGGGGATAAACAACGGAAAATCTATCAGTTCTAGAAGGAAAGGGATATTTTAATTGGGTGCATAAATGTAGCAGTTATGTTACGCCATTTACACGGGGGAAGTTAAACTCTGAATGTTGATATTCTCCTATGTTGAATAAGGACAGCAATAGAATATCAAAACGGTTAAATAAACTGTCATGTAAAAACATACGAGACCCTCAAACCCTTGTCCCCTTCCCACAGCCTCAACTTACACTGTTTGCTTCCAAGTTTGAGTATAAGCCTTTTTGCACAATCTCTACATCAGTGGTTCTCAACCTTCTGGCCCTTTAAATACAGTTCCTCATGTTGTGACCCAACCATGAAATTATTTCCGTGGCTACTTCATCACTGTCATGTTGCTACTGTGATGAATCGTCATGTCAATATCTGATAGGCAGGATGGTCTTAGGTGACCCCCGTGAAAGGGTCCTTCGAACGCCCAAGGGGTCGCGACCCACAGGTTGAGAACCGCTGCTCTATATGGACTTAAACTTCGTCTCGGCATCTAAGACGGCGTTATGCGCCGAGAAGAAATCCAGTTTCTCTTTGCCGATGAGCGGCTCCTTGCATGAACAGGAACCTTCAGAAAGTACACGTGAGTGGCGCCATGGACCTCGGTCTGCAGGGTTCCGTCCCCTCTCTTCGCCCTCTGCTTATTGACAGGCCGTCCAAGAATGAAAGTTTCCTTTCAATCTGCTGAGAGCAAAGGGAAATGACTCCTTCCCAGCGGAACGAAAACTATTGGCAGCTGTAAAATACACTTTCCTTTAAGCTTTTGGACAGACTCGATATAAATTTCCGTGCCTGGGGAGGCGGGCAGGGGCCACAGGACAAGATAAATGTCATCACTTATGCCTGATGACCGTCTATCTGTCCAGAAGGCCCCCTTTGTTTCAGAGAGAGGGAAACAATCAAGGGTTCAAGTTAGCCCGTCAGCCATGTGGTTTCATTCTCTTATGCATATTGAAATACTTCCGAGAGATTTATCACCCTGGTTCGTACAGTCAGAGTTCCAGTAAACGAGGCCCTTTTCTGAAGGTTAAATATTTATGCTCCTACTTTCCTGCCCCAAACGGACGCGAGGAAACCCACACTAGCCAGGGAGCCATGGTGACAGGCCGGGTCAGAGCAAGAAATGGCAGTTGGCCCAACACCCGGAGAATCATCTGCTCTCTTATTGTCTTAGAATGAATGAAACAAAGAAATAATGCATGAAAAAAGGATGGATGGATGGAATGGATGAATGACTGAAACAAAGAAATAATGCACGAATAAAGGATGGATGTATGGATGGATGAGTGAATGAATGAAACCAAGAAATAATGAAGAAATAATGCATGAATAAAGGATGGATGGATGGATGAGTGAATGAATGAAACAAAGAAATAATGCATGAATAAAGGATGGATGTATGGATGGATGAGTGAATGAATGAAACCAAGAAATAATGAAGAAATAATGCATGAATAAAGGATGGATGGATGGATGAATGAGTGAATGAATGAAACAAAGAAATAATGCACAAATAAAGGATGGGTGTATGGATGGATGAGTGAATGAATGAAACCAAGAAATAATGAAGAAATAATGCATGAATAAAGGATGGATGGATGAATGAGTGAATGAATGAATGAGACCTCCTAGGTGACCAGTCCCAGAAAGCAGAAGTAAATCTCTCTAGAAAATACAAGTCTAAGTTAGTCTACAACTCACCCCATATCCAGCCTAGTGAGACAGATCTTATACAAGATAATTATTATCCTTTAGACCAGCGGATCTCAACCTGTGGATCGCGACCCCTTTGGGAGTCAAACGACCCTTTCACAGGGGTCGCCTAAGACCATCAGAAAACACATATATAATCACATACTGTTTTTGTGATTCATCACTATGCTTTAATTATGTTCAATTTGTAACAATGAAAATACATCCTGCATATCAGATATTTACATGACGATTCATAACAGTAGCAACATGACAGTTATGCAGTAGCAACGAAAATAATTTTATGGTTGGGGGTCACCACAACATGAGGAACTGTATGAAAGGGTCGCGGCACTAGGAAGGTTGAGAACCACTGCTTTAGAAGAACAGCCATTATAGTGAATCAAATCCTTCTACAAACAGTTAAGCTTCACAGAACTCCATGGAGTAGACAGAGAGAAATGATTATTTTATTTTACGGATGACTACGGGGTGTTTTAAGTGCATGAAGCTGTGTCCACCGGTGGTTAAGGGCGGGACTATGACAATTATGGTGATCTATCGGGTTTGCTTCTAATTATGACAACCATAACAAAACAATAAATATGTATAAGTCAGTTACAGTTCAACAAGAGTATACCAGGTTTCCACACTTGATCTTCAGAGCTATCCTTTAGGCATTTTTTATTTCAGTTTGGTTTCCACCTAATATTTATTGGTAGGAAAGCAAAATGGATGTGTTTTGCAAAGTCCAATAAAATGACTCTTCGCGCCACAACCCACTCCCTGAGAATAAGCCATTTTTAGCTCTCTCACTTACTGTGTCTACTACTTATCCTCATGTTTTAAATGGCATTTTTGCATTGCTGTTTCTTGACTGTTCCATTTTGGACATTACGCATTGACTTCCACTATGAGAAATAAAAATCAAGTGCTGAACTTCCTCCCCCAACACACACTAATACATACTTCCCCCCCTCAATTTATCAATAGCCTTATAACAAAGTTTTGTTAAATCAATATTTAACGAGTATATCACCATGACCACTTAAATGCTGTTGAAAGTTATGACACAAAGTACTAAATTTCCCTTATTTCTCAGTTTTGCTCAACTTCTTCCTTTAATTTTTTCCCCACGAATAAAGTCAATATTTTTTTCTTAGTTTCCTACATACCTATCAAAAGATTTTAATCCAAAATCCTCTCAACATGAAGAAAATATGTAATCAGGTAATATCATCATTTAGGAAAAACATAAACATTCCAGAATCTTTGGGCTTGTTGTCCCAAATTCAAAAACAAATAGGAACACCAAAGCAAATTAAAACAATAGTAGGAAGAAGAAAGAAAATAATAAAGATCAAAGTCAATGAAATACATAATACAGAGAAAATCAATGAAACCAAATATGATTCTTTGAAGAGATTTATAAAATCGACAAGCTTCTAGCCCACTTATCAGTAAAGACAAAGAGAGAAGAACTAAATTATAAACATCACGACTGTGAGAAGCAGTATCACTTAAGATGCTACGGATATTACAGAGATAATATGGAAATATCATAAACAACACCATGCCAATACATTCAACAACTTAGATGGATTTGGTAAATTTCTCGAAAGACACAAACGACCAAAGCTCATTTAAGAAGAAACAGGTAATCAGAATGGCTCTGTATCTGTTGCAAAAATTAAATTTATGGTTAAAAACTTCTGCAAAGAAAACTCCAGACCTACAAAGCTTCAGAGTTGAGCATTACCAAACATTTAAGAGAGAGAGATAACGCCAATTCCTCACAACCCCTTCCAGAAAACGGAATAGACAATAACACTTCCCAACCTGTTCAATGAGGCCAACATTACCAAAAGACCAGATTTTGACAAATACATTCCCCCAAAATAGTCTCCTTGACTAAAAAAGCAAAAATTCTAGGTAATACCTTAACAGACTGAATCCAACAATTTATACAACTGATAACACATCATCATGACCAAGTGGGATGTATCATAGGAAAGTAGGGTTGCTTTGTAAAACGTCGAAGATCAATCAATGTAATCTACTACATGAACAAACCCCAAACAGTAAATTATGGAATCATTTCAACACGTGTAAAAATAAGCATTTAGCAACCTCCATTTCTGATAGAATTTTTTCAGCCAAGAATAAAAGGGAACTTGCTCAACCTGATAATGCACATCTATAAAAACATATAGCTAACATCATATTTAACGGTGGACTAAACATTTTCCCCTTACGAACAGGAGTAAGACAAGAATGTCTACTCTGACAATATTAATCCAACATCATACGAGGGATCCCGCCAACCGAATAAGGCAAGAAAAAGGTATAGATGGCGCCCAGATTGGAAAGGAAAAAATAAAACTGGAGTTACTCACAGATCATGTAGGAATCTGATGCAAGCTACAAAAAAAGGGAGAGATACAAGAGTTAATCAGTGAGTTATAAAGACTGCAGGATATACGATTAGTAGACAAAATTTATAACTAGAAATAAATTAGCAATGCGTAAACAGAAACTGAAATTTACCAAACGATACCTTTACAAATACATGTGAACGACCTTATGCTAAAAATGATATTCATGCAGGAACACATGTGTCAAAATTGAACAAATTATACGCTTTTAATGCATTCAACTTATTGTCTGTCATTAGACCCCAAGAAACTGTTTTTCAAAAGTTATGCTAAAACCATCTGTTGCATATTATTCTAGCATATCATTTAGCCTTCACATGTTACAAATACATGACTCGTCTCCATATTAAATCCTTCCCTGTTATTTGTTTTATTACCCCATAAAAATTAAAGAGCGTACAACTGCAACCAATATGGATGCGTTATTTCTCCAGAGGACAGTTCCTCACAGTGTGAGGAAGAAAACAGCTCTAATCATCACCTTATCACAAAACAAAGAGAAGAGAATTCCGTCTTTTGAATCACCCATTAAAGCAAATAAAACTTAACAAACTGCGGCTCAGCAAAGAGACTTTCCTTTAATCAATTTTTAATATGTTTTTATTTTTTATTTTAGAGAGCGAGGAAGGAAGGATAGAGAGATAGAAACATCGATGAGAGAGAAGCATCAATCAGCTGCCTCCTGCATGCCCCCTACTTGGGATTGAACCTACAACCATGTGCCCTGACCGGGAATCAAACCAGGGACCTCTTGGTTCATAGGTCCATGCTCAACCACTGACCCACACCGGCCTCGTAGGAAAGAGACTTTCTTGACCAGAATTGCTCATATGACCATCCCAAAACTCTGCCAGAAGGATAGATCCCCATGCCTGACTTATGGTAAGCAAAGTTAACTGGGGAACAACCTAACTTTCCCCTGAGGGGTCCCGGATTGCGAGAGGGCGCAGACCAGTCAAAGGGACCCCACCGGTGCATGGATGCACTGGGCATCTAGTGAAAACACATTTTAAAAGGAAGGAAGCAAGGAGAGGGAGGGAGGAAAAGAGAGAGGAAGGAAGGGAGGGAGGGAGGGAGGGAGGCAAAAAGGAAAGAGGGAAAAAAAACTCTCTCCACCTTTTCTGTCTTACACCCCATCCCCTCGTCCATCACTGATAAATCAATCAATACACCTTCCCAATAGAGATGTGTGGAATGACTCTACAGTAAACCCTAACCATCATCTACTCTTTCCGTTCAGCTCCTAGTTTGGTCCTTCCGATGCATAGGCGGGGATCACTTTGGGACAACTGGATGGCAGCCCTTCCCCCATCCCCCCACCCACCCCATCCCCCCTTGCATTGCATTGCAGCCCGTTGGGACCCAGGAAACCAACACCTGGGATGGTTCTGATAACCCAGAAATTTTCACCAAACTCTGGAGCTTTCTGTCAACTGGGGAGCCTGATTTTCTCTCTCATGGCACCATGAAACGTGTTCAGGAGTAAGGAGGCCGCCCTAACCGGTTTGGCTCAGTGGATAGAGCGTCAGCCTGCGGATTCAGGGGTCCTGGGTTCGATTCCGGTCAAGGGCATGTACCTTGGTTGCGGGCACATCCCCAGTGGGGGGCGTGCAGGAGGCGGCTGATCGATGTTTCTCTCTCATCGATGTTTCCCTCTCTATCCCTCTTCCTTCCTCTCTGTAAAAAAATCAATAGAATATATTTAAAAAATAAATATATATATTTATATATATTTATATATTTATATATTTATATATAAATATATATATTTATAAATATATATATTTATATATTTATAAATATATATATATGAGCCCTAACCGGAATATATTTAAAAAATAAATATATATATTTATTTATATATATTTATATATTTATATATTTATATATAAATATATATATTTATAAATATATATATTTATATATTTATAAATATATATATATGAGCCCTAACCGGTTTGGCTCAGTGGATAGAGTGTCGGCCTGTGGACTCAAGGGTCCCAGGTTCGATTCCAGTCAAGGGCATGTACCTTGGTTGCGGGCACATTCCCAATAGGGGGGGTGTGCAGGAGGCAGCTGATGGATGTTTCTCTCTCATCGATGTTTCTAACTCTCTATCCCTCTCCCTTCCTCTCTGTAAAAAATGAATAAAATATATTTTTTTTAAAAACGAGTAAGGAGGCCTGGGGTCGTGGACTCTGAGTATCGCCGCATTGCTGGGGGAGGAGCTGTTTGGAGAGAGTAGGATAAAACCCGCCTCCCATGTTTATACACTGAGCGCCCCACACCAGTAAGTCCTTCGCTTCCTG
The DNA here is from genome assembly GCF_964212035.1 of Myotis nattereri. Taxonomy (NCBI): domain Eukaryota; kingdom Metazoa; phylum Chordata; class Mammalia; order Chiroptera; family Vespertilionidae; genus Myotis; species Myotis nattereri. The sequence continues at coordinate 11,762,884 of NC_138097.1, read as the reverse complement.
ACTCCCTTCAGCCTGGAGATTCAGGATGAATAATACGGGTTTCCCCACGGCCCTTCCCCGCCATGATTCAGCCCGAAGAGTTAATAAGCCACCTTCAAGCCCCCTCCTGCCCTGAACAGACATTTTTTTCCATTTTTCCACACGGGTGAGCACGAAGAAATACTCCGATAGATTTTTCTTCTCAATTAGGCCTCTTGTTTGTAAACGGAAAGAGTGCTCGTGCTGCTCAAGCTCGCTGTGCACCGCACACGGCCATTCTGCCTGGGGGGACTGGCCAGGGGAGAAGGGATGGTTTTGTTCTAGTCTTCAGGCTCCTGGTGTGTGCAGGGTCATTCAAGCAATCGGGAATCAATCTCTCTCTCTCTCTCTCTCTCTCTCTCTCTCTCTCTCTCTCTCTCTCTCTGATGTGGGCCTCCTGCTACCAGACCTGCCCAGGTGGGTGAGTAGCCTGAGCAGTGAGGGCATGTGAGTGAGAGAGGAGGATGAGGGGAGGGACGGGCTGATGGTCCGAGGGACAGATTCCCAGATTCCCGCCTGTTCGCTTAGATTCCGCAGGAAGAAAAATGCCCAGCCTTGTGATCACAGAGGTTATGAACCACTGGGACTTCAGAAATGACCATTAAAAGATCTATGTAATATAAAGAATCAAAGTATTGTTCAAGCTTCTGGCAAAAAGAGAGAGAGAAGGGAGTGAGGGAGACTGGGAGGGAGGGAGGGAGGGAGGGAAGGAAGAAAGGAGGAAAGAAAAGGAAGGAAGGGAGGGAGGGAGGGAGGGAGGGAGGAAGGAAGGAAGGAAGGAAGGAAGGAAGGAAGGAAGGAAGGAAGGAAGGGGAAGGGAAGGAAAAGGAAAGGAAGGAAGAAAGCCCCCCCCCCCAGTGTAGCTCAGTGGTTGAGCGTCAACCTATGAACCAGGAGATCACAGATCACAGTTCGATTACCGATCAGGGCACATGCCTGGGTTGCGGGCTTGATTCCCGGGAGGCATGCAGGAGGCAGCCATCAATGATTCTCTCTCATCATTGATGTTTCTGTCTCTCTCTCCCTCTCTGAAATCAATAAAAATATTTTTTTTAAAACAAGGAAGGAAGGAAGGAAGGAAGGAAGGAAGGAAGGAAGGAAGGAAGGAAGGAAGGAAGGAAGAGAGAGAAAGAAAGAAAAAGGAAACAGAGCCAAAAAGATAAGGGCATTCAGATTACATTCTAAGGAAGCTGGCTGTCAAGGCTGCAAGGAACCCCAGGCCCAGACAGGGTCTGAGGGACAGCCTTAGGCACACTCCTGCCTTCCACCTTTGGGCGAGATTGTGCTGGATTTGGGCCAGACATCAGGAATTAACTTCCGGCCCCCGTGGTGAGTTTACAGTTGTGACACAGGCGGGCAACACATGAGAACATCACATTAGCAGTCTACCCTGATCTCCATGGACCAACGAGGCAAGGGACACCCCAAAGTGTGAGCCCGCCAGGGAGCTGTGCCCTGTGTGAATTCTCGGCATTCAAGGCTCCCTTTGGTCAGATCTGGGGCATTTTCGTGGCTCTGCCTGGATTAAATGGCTTTTCATTGCCAGGAGGTAGGAACAGATCGGGCCTTGTTCTCCTGTGACCAACCCCTTTCCTCCTCCCTCGGCCACCTGTTTTGTGGGTCCCACCCCATCAAGGAATGAGGGTCTGTCCTCATCACCAATTTCCCAACATCCAGTGTCAACCCTGTCCAGCAAATCTGCAACAGTGAAATGAGGCAGAGAGATTCAACACGAAATCCTTTCTCTTTTTTTTAAAATATATTCTTATTGATTTCAGAGAGGAAGGAAGAGGGAGAGAGAGATAGAAACATCAGTGATGACAGAGAATCACTGATCGGCCGCCTACAGCACACCCCACAGTGGGGATCGAGCCTGCAACCCAGGCATGTGCCCTTGACAGGAATTGAACCTGGGACCCTTCAGTCCCCAGGCTGATGCTCTATCCACTGAGCCAAACCAGCTAGGGCTCCATTGATTTTCAGAGAGAGGGAAAGACAGCGAGAAACATCGATGTGAGAGAAACATTGATTGGTTGCCTCCTGCATGAGCCCTGACCAGGGCCCAGGCCGGGGAGGAGCCTACAACCAAGGTGCATGCCCTTGACCGCAATCGAACCCGTGACCCTTCAGGCTGCAGACTGGCACTCTATCCACTGGGCCAAACCGGCTCAGCTGGTACCATTTGTTCTAAAGGATGAATGTACCCTTCAGCAGCGGCGTGCGTGTTAGGGTTAACTATGCACATTTTGCATCTCAGTGTTTTTTGTGTTTTGAAACTGCACCCTGATGTGGACTCCTACCTCTGTCCAAATCACCAAAAACAAATAAAACAATAAAATACAATAAAGCAGAACTGCATGGGTGGCTGAGTACCCCGCCGCCCTCCCAGCCCCGGGAGACACTCCGCCCACCCCTCGCCCAGCAGGTCATCTTTGGTGACTTCCCTGGTCTTCTCCCCTCCACCCCTCAATTATGAAATCCGCCAAACTCTCCGGAAAAGAAGACCCAGAAAAAACAAGCGTGGCAGCCAGAGACAGAGGGATCAATACCTTCTGAGTCCGAGGGTGTAATGGGCCCTGTAGGTCCGTTAATTATCAAACAGAAATTCTCTTTCAAGAAGGGGAGGATGCATTTTAATAGAAGCTCTATAATTAGCCGGTTCTGTCCCTGGCTTCCTCGTCCTTTTCACGTCTGTCTCCCTTCACCTTTCTTTCCTTTGACAACGCTCGCGTGTAAAATGGCTCACGGAATCTCTCTGCTTCTAATTATTTGCTGGAATAGCCAACGAGCGGAGAGAAAGATGAGGAAGCGACACAGATGGGTGCAGGGGCTGGGTGGCCTCACCGCCGTGTCCTTCTCACACCTGTGTATGTTTCGTTTCTTTTCTCGTGTGTAATTTGTAAGTATGCACAAAACACTGGCCTGGGTTTTATTTTATGACGATGTTAGATGTTTGGTCTGTGAGTTTGCTTTGATATAGACACACAGCCCGGCCGGTGTGGCTCGGTGGTTGACCTATGAGCCAGGAGGTCACCTTTCGATTCCCGATCAGGGCACATGCCCAGGCTGCGGGCTCGATCCCCAGTAGGGGGCGTGCAGGAGGCCGCCGATCCATGATTCTCTCTCATCATTGGTATTTCTATCTCTCTCTCCCTCTCCCTTCCTCTCTAAAATATATATATACATACATATATATATATATATATGTATGTATATATATGTATATATATGTATGTATATATATGTATATGTGTGTGTGTGTGTGTGTATATATATATATATATATATATATATATTTTTTTTTTAAGTTAACATAGACACACAGTTTGCTCAGCCCTCAGTAAAAAGTGGTTCCATGCTGGCCCAGAAGTCACTATTTGCCCAAATGGAGCTGGTGTGACTTGTGCTGGTTGGGGGTTGGGGGGTGGGGAGTGTCTGGAAATCATAATGTAAAACCAAGAGGAGGTAGGAGTTTGGATGCCTACTCTATAGCAGGGAATAATTGAGAAGGAAAAAAAAAGTCCGATTCCGGGGCAGCAATGAGAAATGAAATCCTAAGTTGGGCCAAAATAAGAGGCCGAATCCCCAGGATACATCAGGGTCAAGGCCAGTGTAATCTAATGAAAGCAGAATATTCACAGTGAGGGAAGTCGTCACCCAAGTGTCATGTCCTCAAACCTGAAATTGTTAGGCCCCGGCCGGTTTGGTTCAGTGGATAGAGCGTCGGCCTGCAGACTGAAGGGTCCTGGGTTCGACTCCGGTCAAGGGCACATGCCCGGGTTGCGGGCTCAATCTCCAGTAGGGGTCATGCAAGAGGCGGCCGATCAATGATCCTCTCTCATCATCACTGATGTTCCTATCTCTCTCCCTCCCTCTCCCTTCTTTTCTGAAAGCAATAAAAATATATTTAAAAAAAACAAAACTGAAATTGTTGACTCCCCTTTCTGAAAGCCGGTCTTACTAATGTGAGACCCAGAGTTCAGCATCAGACACCACAAACCTTGTACCATGAATAACAGGAGCTCCCTACTCCGTAGACACCTGACGTACGGAGAGAGAGCAAGGTCTGGTGTCCAAGCTGGGAGGCAGGACCCCCCATGGTCCCCCCATCTCCTCTGAGCCACACCAATGGCCATTCCCATCGAGTCACCATGACTCAGTGATCAAAACACGATGATGGGTGAGATGGCGATGCGGAACCTGCAGACAGGACGACGGACCAGAAATAAATGTCTGAGGGGTGACCATTTCCTCGTCACTAAAGGAGCCCAGCCAGTGGCTTCCGAGGTGAGGGGAAGACCAAAGAACCCCAGGGCCTCGTCAGAGCCGGGAAGCGACATGTCAACCATCCCCCAGGGGTTCCCTTTAACGGTAACACCAAGCGTAGATGGACCCACTGGCCGCTGCTGCAGATCCTAATACGTTTTCGACAGACACAAGCCAGCCCCCACTTTGACGGGACACAATTGTGATGTGATGGTGTAGGAAACGGAGCTCGGAGACCCATCTCCAGCAGGGTCAGCTTCGGATGGAATTTGCTGAATCTCCCCAGGGCAAGCAGAACGTAGGGAGGAGGGAAGAGGATGTAGGAACAAAGAACTTCACCTGGGCCAGCATCCTGGTGGGAACCCCCACCCCCACCCCCCACCCCCTACCCCCCAAGGCGTCTGCCTCAGCTAGACACAGGGAGGTGGAGGCAGCTAGAAAGGGCTCAGCCCCATTTTTTATTTTATTTTATTTTAAATATATTTTATTGATTTTTTACAGGGAGGAAGGGAGAGGGAGAGAGAGTTAGAAACATCGACCAGCTGCCTCCTGCACACCCCCTACTGGGGATGTGCCCGCAACCCAGGTACATGCCCTTAACCGGAATCGAACCTGGGACCCTTCAGTCCGCAGGCCTACGCTCTAGCCACTGAGCAAAACCCATTAGGGCACAGCCCCATTTTCTAAATGGCCCAATGGGAGACAGCAAGACCCAGGCGACGTTATAAGGAAACAGGTGACCGAATGGTTGTCAGCCAATGAGGAAATGGAGGAGGAGGAACTCTCTGCAATAGGAACCATACTGCCTGTGCTGGCTAATTGCAGTGCAGTGTGCCTGTACAACCAGGAGGGACACCCACGCTCAAGAGTATATTCAAAGTCTCCATTTTGCCATACTTCCGTCTCCGAGTCCGTAATTTGAATCCGGGCAGGTGAGCTATATTTCTCACCATGGGAGGGGGCCCTCTCTCTAGGAGTCCAGGGCTTGCATGGGGCAGGCATGGGACAGCTTCCTTTCAGCACAAGCAAAGGGCAAAGTCCAAGGTCGCCTGTGTCAGGCTAGAGCAGCGGTTCTCAACCTGTGGGTCGCGACCCCTTTGGGGGGTCGAACGGCCCTTTCACAGGGGTCGCCTAAGACCGTCGGAAAACACACATATGATTACATATTGTTTTTGCGATGAATCACTATGCTTTCATTATGTTCCATTTGTAACAATGAAATTGGGGGTCACCACAACATGAGGAACTGTATTAAAGGGTCGCGGCATTAGGAAGGTTGAGAACCACTGGGCTAGAGATTCAGAGCAAGATGAATGTCTGTCCTCCGAGCAGCAATGGTTCCTGGGAAATGATGCCTGCGTGGTTTACTGGCCCAGCTCAGAGTTTATTAGGGCTCAGCCCGTGTCAGGAATTCCGCTGTAATAAGCTCATATTTTCTGGGTGGAGGGATCAACCATCAAATTGGGCTGTTCTTGAACCTGAATCTTTGATAGCCCATCTCTGTTCAAGGTCACAAGAAGAGAAACTCAAGAGGGGAGGGCAGAGATAAAGAGATGGAAAGACTACCCCAGGGCTTTGGGATCAGAATTCCGATATTTACGCCTTTATCTCAGCAGGTTTTTCTTATTGTAAAGCTCACCTTTTTTTTTCATAGTTTTATTGATTTTTAGTGAGAGAGGGAAGGCAAGAGAGAGAGGGGGAAGCAATGATGTGAGAGCGACATCATCGCTGCCTCCTGCACACCCCTTACAGGGGGTCTAGCCCCGAAACCTGGGCATATGCCCCGATGGGGCATTGAACTGGCAACCTTGCGGTGCCCAACCACTGAGCCACACCAGCCAGAGCGTTAAGCTTCTATTTACTATGGGACATATTTGACAGAGAAATTTTTGAGAGAGAAATTACAGGTAAAGTCAAATTCACTTTTCCTCTCTACAGCGACCACACCCATATGTTACAAAATGACCAGGTCTTCACCTTTTCATTTGCTACTCAAGTCACCGGATGAACATGAGGTCGAAGGCTGCATAAAACAGCGATCACCAACCGGTGGTCCACGGCCCACTGGTGGCCCATGAGGTCCGAAAGGTTGGCGACCGCTGGCATAAAAGCCAAGAGAGAAAAAGGTAATGGTAGCCCTGCCTGGCTTGGCTCAGTGGAAAGAGCGTCAGCCTGCGGACTGAAGGGTCCCAGGTTCGATTCCGGCCAAGGGCACGTGCCCGGGTTGCAGGCTTGATCCCTAGTGGGGGGTGTGCAGGAGGCAGCCAATCAATGATTCTCTCTCATCATGGATGTTTCTATCTCTCCTCCCTTCCTCTCTGAAATCAATACAGAAATATATTTTTAAAAAGTAATGGTATTTTTACTTGTTGAATCTCTCACCATTCTTTTTATGCCCCCTTTGGGTGATCATGAGCCATTGGGAGACATGCGTTAAGGGAAATTTGGATGCTTTTCTCCAGTTAAATAAAATAAAATAAAAAATACCAATGATTTTGTTTGCTTGCTTTACTCAGACCAGCCTGAAGAAAACGGTTTAAACGTGTTAAACGTGCTTCCGGGGCCGCGAGGGCTCACAGAACATCGTTTGTGGGGGACCCATCGGAAAAGGCCCAGTCTTGCCAGAACGCCCCCGGCAGAGAGAAACCCTCACTGAAATGACACCACGGCTCTTTTAAATGGATTTTCGAATTCTCCACCTTTGCATTTCATCATGAGTGTTTCAGGGAAATTATCCTGAGATGGTGCCAACCAGTGGCTGCAGACTTCAGGTTGATAATTGCTCTTACTCATTTTGGGTTCCCAGAAGGCCAGACGGGGAACATAAATGCCCGACAAGATGGGGTTGATGATATACCGGAACCGGCGTTTTCTTGTTCAACACGCACCCACACAGGCGTGAGTCTGCAAGCAGCGATCGTCATTAAGAGGACCATGATGGAAAGCGGAATCTTGGCATTTTAAGAACTGGATCTAGATCTGGTTGCGTTGGCCAAAGGACGATGGTTTCTTTTTCCTAGAAAACTGGCACAGCCCTAGCCAGTCTGGCTCGGTGAATAGAGCATCAGCCTGCGGGCTGAAGGTTCCTGGGTTTGATTCCCATCAAGGGCACAGACCTTGGTTGCAGGTTCCCCGGCCCTGGACGGGGCGCGTGCAGGAGGCAACCAATCGATGTGTCTCTCTCACATCAATGTTTCTCTCGGCCTCTGCCTCTCCCTTCCACTCTCTCTAAAAATCAATGGGAAAAAAATATATCCTTGGGTGAGGATTAGCCAAAAAAGAGAAAGAAAGAAAGAAAGAAAGAAAGAAAGAAAGAAAGAAAGAAAGAAAGAAAGAAAGAAAGAAAGAAAGAAAGATGGCACGATCTAACCTTAATTTTATTTTTGCAAATGCCTCTCCCATTTTTTTTTTCAATTCCTCTCTCCAAATAAGAGGCTTGCTTCTAGCCACAGAGTGTATATATGATTAGGGTAAAAACGTGCATACCCATACCTACACACATCGCCATGGGCGTAAATATACCCACTGCTGTCTTCATTAAACGATGTGGTTTCAGAGCCGCCAGAGATCTCAGGGAAACGTTACCAAACGACCCTCCACTATCTTACGTGGAAGAATGGAAGGCTTAAGAGCTAATGAGTTTGCTTTAGTTGAGCCTGAATTGCATGAGCCTCTTGAGGAAAATGGCTCAAAAAAAGAATCATGCCTCCACCCCCCCACACACACCCAAAAATAATACCTGTTACAGATGCTAAAAAAAAGAAAAAAAAACTCACCTGAGGTATTTTCCCATTGGTTTTCAGAGAGAGTGGGAGAGAGAGGGCAAGACAGAGAGAAACATCAATTGGTTGCCTCCTGCATGTGCCCCGACAGGGGCCCGGGCAGAGGAGGAGCCTGCAACCGAGGTACATGCCCTTAACTGGAATCGAACCCGGGACCCTTCAGTCTGCAGACTGATGCTCTATCCACTGAGCCCAACCTGCCAGGGGGAACCTGACTTTTTTTTTTAACTCATCTAGTCAACAGAAATGATTAATTGCTGTGGACGACAAAAGTGCTCACGCTGAAATTTTATCGGAATATTGCTTGGAGGGACCATTACCATAAGATTATCTTGTGCCATACTGTGAAGATCTTTAGTACTCTGCCTAAATGTATATATAAAACTTGATAACTTATTTGGTGGAAGCCTAAATAAATCTACCATGTCTTCTATATCAATGGTGATGAGATGCCACAAGAATAATAACATTTGGAGATCATTTTACAATCCACCAAGAACCTTTACCTGTGGTATTTCTCTCTTTTTAATATATTTTATTGATTTTTTACAGAGAGGAAGGGAGAGGGATAGAGAATTAGAAACATCAATGAGAGAGAAACATCAATCACCGCCTCCTGCACACTCCCCGACTGGGGATGTGCCCACAACCAAGGTACATGCCCCCTATTGGAACCGAACCTGGGACCCCTCAGTCTGCAGGCCTATGCTCCATTCACTGAGCCAAACTGGCCAGGGCTATGGTACTTCCTTAATTACAGTTATGTTCACCCAACACCAAAGATGCAGAGTTGAAGAGCAAGAAATTTAGATATCCCAGTGTTATCATCCCCACTTCATTGTTTGGAAAATAAGAGCATTTCATTTTCTTAAGTGAAAAAAATCCAGATTTTCAAAGCGTAAATCAGTGTATCCTTGCCTATGCTATCCTGTCTTCTTCCTGTTAGCAAACATTATCATTGATAATATATTTTCAGTAGAAAAAGTGACCGTGGCTCAGCAATCTATAATAATAAAAGCGTAATATGCAAATCAACCGAACGAACAAAAGCGGAACGACCATCCAGTCGACCACGCTATGATACCCAATGGTGCCAGGCCAGCCAAGGCAGGTGCGATGCGATTGGTGGGGGGCCTTGCCATCGCTCCATGATCACCCCAAAGAGGGAGGCCCAGGCTACCCTGCAGCAGCCCTGTGGTGGGTGGGCGGGGCCTCCCTCTGTGGGGGCAATCCATCGTGGAGCCCTGGCTGAGTGGGCAGGGCCTACCTCTTTGGGGAGATCGATGGTGGGGCTCCCGGACTGTGAGAGGGCACCGGCCAGGCTGAGGGACACAACCCCCCCCACTCCAGTGCACGAATTTCATGCACCAGGCCTCTAGTTATGGTTATAATTGTTGTGGTAAGCCACTATTACACAGCTCTGGGCAACGTCTGCTACGTACAGGGATGTGAAAATCTACACGATAGGTACCATCACACGTTCAGTGTCAAGTGACCGGAGACTCAAGACAGACAATATCTCTAGAGTCACGGAATCTGTCAGGGGCATAAGCAGGATTTAAACCTGGTTAGCTCGACCCCAACTCAATTGTTCTTAACTCTTTGCTGTGCTAACTTCATAATAAGACAAGGCACACGTCCCATAAGATCCTAGCACATTGGAAACAAGCAAAAACAGAAATCAGTGCTCAAACCCCCTAAGGTTCAGTTAATATAGGAGAAAATCTATTTTAAAATATATTTTGATTTCAGAGAAGAAGGGAGAGGGGTAGAAACATCAATGATGAGAGAATCATTGATCGACTGCCTCCTGCATGCCCCCTACTGGGGATCAAGCCTGCAACCCGGGCATGTGCCCTTGACTGGAATCGAACCCTGGACCCTTCAGTCTGCAGGCCAATGCTCTATCCACTGAGGCAAACCAGCTGGGGCAAGAAAGAAAATCTTGACAGAAAAAAGAAAAGTTCATGAGGAGTGTGTGTGTGTGTGTGTGTGTGTGTGTGTGTGTGAGAGAGAGAGAGAGAGAGAGAGAGAGAGAGGAGGTAGGTATGTGTATATATAAAAGATATGTCATTTACATATAAATAATACATACGCGTTATATCTATATTTTTATTTATGGATATGTGTACGTTGAAAATAACATGGAGAAATATTAAATATTAAAACCTTTTTTCAAAAGAGAAATAACAGATAATATTAGTAAGATCTTTTGCAAAACCCTACAAAACAGGAATTAGAATTTATTTGATAAGTTTGATGCAAGGGACAGATTGCCACCAGCGTTCCAGGCGACTTTTTATCAGGATTTAATTGTTAGAGTTGCTTCATTTCAAGGAAAATGACTTCGCCCCCGGGATATGCAGATTGCTAGAATAATAAGCAACATTTCCTAATGAGGGGAGGGCCTCCGGCGATTCTTGCAAGAGCAAAAAAATTTCCAGGAATTATCCTTACTGCTATTATAAATTAATAAATTTTCATGGTGCCGCACCGCAAATCTTTGGCGCTGACCTCTATGGGGCCATTAATATCTTATGATATTGATTTCAAAGACCAAGTCCAGAACCTGATGGTAAACCTAGAGGAAGTGTGTCTCTCATGATAGATGCTGGTGTGAGAGTCACCGAATAATATCCAAGTACGTCATCACGCCCACTGGGGCTCAAGTTGGGCTCAGGGATCACGTGTCCTGTCCAGGCATCTCTGGGCACAGTTCCTATAACCTACCACCTAAAACATCACTGCTTCCTGAGCCTCTGCACCTGTCACGGGTGAATTAAGTGAAAATCTAGCTTAGCGCCGTTCCGATGGCAAAGATGACTGCCATCGTGCAAATGATTATTCTCATCAGAAATATTGCAAAGACACTGGGATGCCCTAGCTGGTTTGGCTCAGTGGATAGAGCGTCAGCCTGGGGACTGAAGGGTCCTGGGTTCAATTCCTGGTCAAGGGCACATGCCCAGGTTGCGGGCTTGATCCCCAGTGTGGGGGGCGTGCAGGAGGCAGCCGATCCGTGATTCTCTCTCATCATTGATGTCTCTCTCTCTCTCTCTCTCTCTCTCTCTCTGAAATCAATAAAAATATATATTTTTTAAAATGACAACAGTTCTGGCTGGTTAGGCTCAGTGGATAGAGCATCGGCCTGGGGACTGAAGGGTCCCGGGTTCGATTCCCGGTCAAGGGCACATGCCCGGGTTATGGGCTCAATCCCCAGTGGAGGGCGTGCAGGAGGCAGCCGATCCATGATTCTCTCTCATCATTGATGTTTCTCTCCCTCTCCCTCTCCTTCCTCTCTGAAATCAATAAAAATAAAAATAAAAATAAAAAAGCAGTGATTCCCTTTCTGCCTCCCCCCGATCCTCCCCGGCCCCCAGTTTACTGCCTTGAACTATGACCTTCATTCACAGGCTGCTAGCTGTATGTTGCAACCATGAGCCTTTTGGAGCAGCGGTTCTCAACCTGTGGGTCGCGACCCCTTTGGGGGTCGAACGACCGCTGTTTCACAGGGGTCGCCTTCGCCCATTGGAAAACACATCTATCATTACATATTGTTTTTGTGATTCATCACTATGCTTTATGTTCAATTTGTAACAATGGAAAAATACATCCTGCCTATCAGATATTTACATGACGATTCATAACAGTAGAAAAATGACAGTTGTGAAGTAGCAACGAAAATAATTTTATGGTTGGGGGTCACCACAACATGAGGAACTGTATTAAAGGGTTGGCATTAGGAAGGTTGAGAACCACTGAGTATCAAAACTAAACAGCAGTGTATATAAATAGCCAGAAGCATGTTTAGGAGCAGCCGGTCGGTAAGCCGCCTCCTCAATCCTCTCAATGTCGGGGGGGGGGGGTGTCTTCCCCTTCTCATCATGGCTATCAGCCCCCCAGGCCACTCTCCCCAAGGGGTCAGCATGGGAGACACACGTCCTCCCGCCTGCTCATCTCTTTTTCTGTCACTATTACTCATCCTCTCTGCTCCTCCTGGAGGCTGACCTTTCGCCAATGTTGGTTCTGCCTCAGAGACGTCCTGGGGTAAAGAAGAGGGCAGAGTACGGAGAGCAAAGGCCGGTGGAGCCGGAGGCCGTGTGGGGACCCGGGAGCCCTGTGCCACCTGCCCGAGGCGAGAGTTAACCTGCCCTTGGCCTTGGGAGGCGCACGGGGTCAGCCCCCACCTCCCACGGCTGCGGCCAAGCTGAGTTTATTACTATTCCCCCAGGAGAGCACAGCTAATGGTAAGAACAACATGATGGCTGACTCATCTGCTTGCCATGGGATATTATGGGGAATAAGGATCAGCAACTATCGGGGTCACTTAGAGGGAGATGTTGGGGACACAAATCAATCCATTGACGGGGCTGGTGCTGGTCGTTGGAAAATGTTCTGTCCAAGATTCGCATTTGCCATGTTGGTGCAATCCCTGAGGTCGGCATCGATGGAGGAGGAGGACCGAACGGGCCCCGTCGTGGAGTTCGTTTGAATGAAAGTCATTGCTGTGTCTGGGAGACACGGGATTCTGGTTGGGTGAATGACTCCCCTGAGCCATTTTTTAAAGAACCAGCAATGAAATAAGCATACTAGGTCCTCTCCACGTGCTTCTAAAGGTTGTTGTGGGAACAAAAGTGAGATCGTGCAGATCCACGCACCTCAGAAAAACTGCAAAAACGCTTACAAAGGGCACATGGGACTTGGGTGGACATCATTCACCAATTCTTTTTTTTTTTGTTTCAGTTTCAGATGATCAGCCCTAGCCGGTTTGGCTCAGCGGATAGAGCGCCGGTCTGCAGACAGAAGGGTACCAGGTTCGATTCCCTGGTCAAGGGCAGGTACCTCGGCTGCAGGCTCCTGCTCTGGTCAGTGGGGGTAGGGGAGGGAGGCAACCAATTGATGTGTCTCTCTCAAATCAGTGTTTCTGTCGCTCCCTCTCCCTTCCGCTCTCTCTAAAAATCAGTGGGGAAAAATATCCTCAGGTGAGGATTAAAAAAAATAAGTTTCAGATGAACAAAAAACAGAGGGGATTCCAAAATGAGGAGAGAGCCATAATGACTTATTCCTGGGGCCTAATACAGGGAGAGAAGCTTGCCCAGCGGGCGATGGAGAACTCGGTGTTTGCGGCGTCTTGAGTGAACCTGACGTCTCTGAGCAGGCATGTCTGCTTGCTGGTGTCGCTGAAAGGCAATGAGCTAGCTCACAGCCCACAGGGGCAGCCCTGGGGACTTTCTGGGGTGACCCCTCCCGGGCCCTGATCACTGACAGGTCTCAGGGGACTCTACGTTCAGCTGTGATCTTGGCATCATCTTTGAATGAGAGCAACAGGCATCATCAAGCTTCTGCATGGCCATCAAAGACTGCAGCAGAGAAAGAGAGAGAGAGAGAGAGAGAGAGAGAAGGAACTTCTCACTTGGTTGTGGGAACACCCAGCTCACGCTCTGAGTCGGGCTTAGCTCAGAATGCTGCATGTGGAGTCGGCCAGGAGGCCTGGGGGTCGCTTCTTAGGACTGGCTCAGGCAGGAGAGCTTGGAGAAGGCTCCATCCCACCTCCCCTCAGTGCCTCCTGCTTACTACTTTTAAAAAATATATATTTTAATTGATTTCAGAGAGGGAGGGAGAGGGGGAGAGAGAGAGAGAAACATCAATGATGAGAGAGAATCATTGCTAGGCTGACTCCTGTACGCCCCCTACTGGGGACCAAGCCCATAAACGGGGCCGGTGCCCTGACCAGGAATCGAACCGTGACCTCCTGGTTCATAGGCTGATGCTCAGCCACTGAGCCACGCCAGCTGGGCATGCTTACTTCTTTTCTGCACCACCTCCCTGGCCTTCCCATGACGGGTGTTGAGTTTGCGACCTCTGTCATTTCAGCGGCATTCTGGCATGTTACCATTTTTGCTTTGCAATGCTTTTCTTTTGCAGAAGAACCTCTTTAAGGAAGAAAATGGAAACAGCTCTTCAAACCGCCCTACATTGTGCTGCCACCCCAATCATTTGCTACGTGAAGACACCTGCATTGGAGTCTATCTCCAGGTGTGCCCTGCGACCCACTGCCACGTGAAAAAAATGATTTAATATTTCCTAGGTCAGTGGTCAGCAAACTGTGGCTTGCGAGGCACATGCAACTCTTTGGCCCCTGGAGTGTGGCTCTTCCACAAAATACCGACCTCTGCACATGAGCCAAGAAGTTTCAATCACACTGTACGTGCGCGCCCGCATGTGGTATTTTGTGGAAGAGCCACACTCAAGAGGCCAAAGAGCTGCATGTGGCTCGCCAGCTGCAGTTTGCCGACCACTGTACTAGGGCAGGTCCTCCTTAATTATGCTTTTCTCAGTGTGTTGGGTTATTCCCACTCTTCATTCATCCAATGAGCTTTCTAATCACATAAAGAAGCATCATAGCCCTAGCCGGTTTGGCTCAGTGGATAGAGTGTCGGCCTGTGGACCAGAGGGTCCCAGGTTTGATTCCAGTCCAGGGCACATGCCCAGGGTTGTGGGCTCAATCCCTAGTAGGGGGCATGCAGGAGGCAGCCAATCAATGATTCTCTCTCATCATTGATGTTTTCTCTCTCGCTCTTTCTCTCTGAAATCAATAAAAATATACTTTAAAATAATAAATAAATACTGTCTGATCCCATTTCTTTTTCTTCTATCCTTTTTCTTAATGTATAAGTTTTCCTTTCTGTTGTTTCTTTTTATGATATTAGCACACCCAGGTTATTTACCTACCTGGAGTTAACAGACTTCTATAAGCTTCTGAAAAAGACAATTATTAATTGTAATGACTGCTTCATTTTATTTAACATAAATTTATAGAGAGAGATCTTATAATTTCTATCTCTACCATTGTCATTAGGCCGTGTCTCAATTCTAATTTTATTTGTACTATCGATTTGACTATCTTGGGAGAATTCTAGAGGCATGTCTGGAATTGTTTCCCTTATAATCTCTGAATGATGAACTCATTTCTTTTGTCTTATTTAATAACTAGAGTCCCATTGCATGAAGAGATTCGTGCAATAGGCCTTCCTTTCCCTGGCTGCCGGCACTGGTTTTCCTCCGGTACCCAGGACCCAGGGTTTCACTCCGGCCGCAGTGGAGAAGCCAAGACTCTTCAGTCTTCAGTCGTCTTCAGTCTTCAGTCATCTTCAGTCTTCGCTCCGCGCCTGCATATGCAAATTAACCGCCATCTTTGTTGGGTTAATTTACATGTTCATCCTGATTGGCTGGTGGGCGTAGCAGAGCGACACCAATTTGCATGAATCTCTTTTATCAGTGTAGATGCTATTAATTTGCTTTTTACTGCAGTTTTGGAAGCATCCAATAACTTTCATGAGTAGCATTCCTTTTTTGCTTTTAAGATCATTATATTTATAACTTCGTTCTTGACGTCACAGATACTTATAATAGTAATTGAAATTTCTAAGTAGACTGATTTAATTTTCTTCACCCATGTAAGTTTTTTTTAAGGGGGGGGGTGTATTTTATGACTCAGAATATGATTCTTTTATCCCCCTTTAATTTTTCAATAGATGCCTAAAAAGGAAGTATTTTTTATAAGCTGGGTACAAATATTTGTGCTTGAGTTACTTTTCAGTGTTATCCTTAATGGTCCTGTGAGCCTCGTAAGGCTAAATGATTAGCAATAGAATCATCGTAAGGGGTTTGTTTGGACACTGTGCATACCCAGGTAGCTTTATTTCTTTTTTTCCTTCTCAATTTGTATTTCTCTTTAATTCCAGATACAAACACTGGCGATTTGTGGTTAGTGCAATAGTGATGTTTCTGTTTTCATACACAGCACTATTTTGTGGGAACCCATATGCATACATGGCAGTCACATATTCACTCTAGACTCCCTCGTTCAACCAGAGACCTAAAGGACCCTCGTTAGCACCACTCCCACCTAGTGGGCATTCTCAGAATCACACGCAGAGGTTCTCTGCATTAAAATCACCATCTGTAGGTTTTGGGTCTTTAACATGTAGTAATCTGATTCATAAATGGAAAGAATCATAATAACATACTAGAAAAATATTTCACTACAACAGAAGGATAATAGTCGTTTCTCCCTGTCGTATTACATTTTAGACTGAATTAAATTCCAACATTTAAGTTCCAGAATACTGTCAGGTTTCTTTTCCTTGAAGGGTTGAGAGAAGTAAAATCGA
Source organism: Myotis nattereri (assembly GCF_964212035.1). Classification (NCBI taxonomy): domain Eukaryota; kingdom Metazoa; phylum Chordata; class Mammalia; order Chiroptera; family Vespertilionidae; genus Myotis; species Myotis nattereri. The sequence goes on along the minus strand of NC_138097.1, from coordinate 11,746,647 downwards.
ACTGAAACTAGACGTGTCGTCTATTCTGCACAGACAATAAAACACCGAGGATGAGCTCAAATGTCTGTATTAGAAATCCATAGGAATAAGCCCTTTTGGTTTTGGGGAAAGGGGGTGTTTTAGATTATTCATCTGCATTCCAGTAAACTTCTCCACTCAGCTTCTCCTGATCACCAGGTTACGTTTGATAACATGACACCTTCGGTGATGCATATGACAGCCGCAGTGGCCCCGTTACGTGGATCTCATGTGAAAAAAAAAAACAGAGAGGAGACGGCAGCCTTTATCCACTGCAGCGTCTATCGGCACAATAACCCATTCCACTTACGGGACTGATGGTGATGTCACAGGACATTGGTCTAAGGACCGAATGAAAGGAATACTTTTATCTTTAAGAAGTGCTTTAGATACATCTCGAGTGGGTGCCCAATAGAAGAAACAGCTCAAACGTGTATTTCCAGTTCATTTGTACAATCAGCTCAACCGCTCATAAAGCTAGACACCCTCCCCGGGGCCTTCTCACATCTGCCTGCCCATAAGTTAACTTTCCAACTGAAAACATCATTCCTCACACCATCATGCTGGCGGGGGTAAAATCGCCCAATATTTTGCCGGAACTGGTTTGGCTCAGTGGATAGAGCGTCGGCCTGCGGACTGAAGGGTCCCAGGTTCGATTCCGGTCAAGGGCATGTACCTGGGTTGCGGGCACATCCCCAGTAGGGGGTGTGCAGGAGGCGGCTGATCGATGTTTCTCTCTCATCGATGTTTCTGACTCTCTATCTCTCTCCCTTCCTCTCAGTAAAAAATCAATAAAATATATTTTTTTAAAAAAATTGCCCAATATTTTAATCTCTCCTACGGATTCCGAAATAACCAGGCTTGTCTTGTAAGGCCCTCCAATGAACGGAAGCTTTTCACCAAGATAACACGACGTACTTACCAACAATGGCCTATTCTCGTCTGACCCGGGGCCTGCCTTCAGAATCCTCCACAAAAAGAAGGCAGCAAAAGCCTGCCCCAGTTGCATCTTGAAAGTGTAAATAAAGGCAAAAACGAGAGGTTCCGCTCATGGCAGAGTTATGGCCTTGAAATGCAAAGATTGGAACACAAATAAGTTTTTAATTGCTTTGCATGTTGAGCCTTTCAGTGTTTTTGGTTTTGTTTTCTAGGTTTCTTTTGTAGTTGAAGAAATGTAGTTTGGGGCTAAGCAAAATATAGATAGATATAGATACAGATATAGATATAGATATAGATATAGATATAGATGTAGATATAGATATATAGATATATATCTGTATATATAATACATAACATATAATATATATTCATGTATATATAAAATATATTTTTATATATAAAATATATATCTGTAATAATAAAAGCTTAATATGCTAATTAGACCAGAAGTCCTTCCAGATGAAGCCAGAGCTGTGAGGGAAGCCAGGGTCCCGGGTGCCAGAGGGAAGCCGGTGCTGGCAGCCCGGGGAAGGAAGGCCTACTCTTGCACGAATTTCATGCATCAGGCCTCTAGTATTCATATATATATATATGAAACAAGACATATGCCCAAAGAATCACTTTTAAAATAGAAAGCAACAAATAGTAGCAGAAAAAGGGGAGGGGGAGAGAATTACTGGATGGGGGGGAATTACTAAATTAATCGCATTAATTTATAAAACGGACAGAGCTGGGCCCGCTGAGAAGGCGGCCCCTCCCCCAGCCAGCCCTCCCGCCAAACTCCAAGGCATTCTCTCGACACCCCCACCCCCGCCCCCCCAGATCCCAGCCACGGCAAATCGCTGGAAATAAAGATATTCAATTAGCCGTATAACTACAGAAAATGAGAGGCATCCGATTCACTGTCTTTTATGGAGGCATCTCATAACATAAAACGATGATAAAGACCCGGGTGGAGGCGGATCTGTGAGCACAGCTATAAATTAATAAAACATTAACTACAGCGAAGACGCGGTGGCTGGCATTTGGAGCGCGTCGCCGTGACTTCCTGCTCAGAGACCCGGGGAAGTGCTGGCTGGCGGGCCTGGGACCCAGCAGCTGCAGAAGGCGGGTCCTCCCCACGAAGGCACCCTGACACTGGGATCGGGCCTCTGCTCCATGGACAAGGGTGGCCTTTGCCAGGCCAAGTGCGGGGCCGCGGGAAACAGGCCGAGCGCCCAACTTTAAATGCATCGAAGGCGCCCGAGGGATGAGGGCAGCAGCCCCCCCGGGTGCGTTGTGGCCATTTTCCTGGTGCCTCTTCAAGGGAAGGAGCACCTTCAAGACCGGAAGCAGACCCAGGAGGCTGCACACCCACCCCCCAGCCAATGAGAACTTATTCCAAAAGCCTATGCAGCAGCCGCATGATTCTGATGCTGATTAGCAGTCCTTCTCTCTCACCTGCAAATAATCATATTTCAAGAGTGTGCACCCTGCACATGAGATACCGTAGAGAGCGAGGATTTTGTGGAATTTTCAACTCGCCTGAAGGCGCACGTGACAAATTCTTAAGGGACCTCAGACCTCCCACCTCCCAGATCGAGCAGGGAAGTCTTTCCAAGCATTTAGCATGAGCAGCAAGTGGTGTCGTTTGGAAGCAGAATGAGCCAGGCACCGTTTTGCCTTTAAAGTCTTAAAGGTTCAAGAAAAAGGGGCGCACAGACAGGAGCACGCCAGGGAAGGAGGCGGCGGAGGAGGAGGAGGCGGGCGGTGCACCAGGCCCCTGCCCCCGGCCCCTGCCCCCGGCTGTCACACACAGCGCTGTCCTGGGGAGCCCTCTCGGTGACATCCTTGCCCCCCACCCCGGCTGCGGCCCTCCCCCTCGTCCCATTGAATGGAAACAGATTGTTTGGGGCTACAATACCGCGGGGCCTCGCTCTGACCTGCGTGGTACGGTGATACTGAGCGGCTCCAGTTTTTACATACAGCTGCATAAAGCAATTTTCATGTAAATCTCTAGGTGACTCGGCCCGCAGTTGATCTATGCCAGGGACACATACGCAGGAACCCTTACATTGGACAGAGGATGAGACGCGGGTCTTGTTTCTCGGAAGCCTCTCCGGGCGCCTGGGAGGGCGTCTGGGTTAGAAAAGCAGCCGCGTCTGTGCGCCTCCCCGCGGGGAGAGTGCCCATCTTTGCCTGCATATCGCCCAGGCTGCATGGCCTGGAATCAGAAAAGACCTGCCTGGCAAAGAAAGGAAGTCTGGCATGAAAACCAACCCTCAGCCCTCGCCGGTTCGGCTCAGTGCATAGAGCGTCAGGCCTGCACATCAAAGGGTCCCGGGTTCGATTCCGGTCAAGGGCATGTACCTTGGGCGCAGGCTTCTCCGGGCCCTGGCCCTGAGGAGCTCCTGCAGGAAGCAATCAATTCGCCGTGTTTCTCTCACATCGATATTTCTCTGTCTTCCCCCTCTCTCTTCTACTCTCTGTGAAAAAAAAAAAAAAGCAATGGAAAAATATCCTCGGGTGAGAATTTAAAAAAAAAAAAATCTGCCCTAACCAGTTTGGCTCAATGGATAAAGCGTCAGCCTGCGGACTCAAGGGTCCCAGGTTCGAATCCGGCCAAGGGCATGTACCTGGGTTGCAGGCACATCCCCAGTGGGGAGTGTGCAGGAGGCAGCTGATGGATGTTTCTCTCTCATAGATGTTTCTAACTCTCTATCCCTCTCCCTTCCTCTCTGTAAAAAAATATCAATAAAATATATATTTTTTTAAAAAAAATCAACCCTCAGATGAGCAGGGGGAGTCGGACTACGGTACCCTGACTCCTGGAAGGTGCAGGGGATGAGAGCACACAGCCCTGGTGGCCCCAGCGGCCCCACCACTCCCATCAGGGCAGCCAGGCCGGATCACCAAACTCTCAGCAGGTGGAGAGGGTTCCAGACATCAGTTTCGCAATATGCACCTTCCCCTGAGAGCTGGGAGCAGGCAGCCAGGAGCCGGGAGCCCGGGCGTCTGCGCCCAGCCAGTAACAGGAGTTAACAGCCATCTGCAGCCGTATCCCAGGCTCTCCTCTCCATCTAAATGCATCCCTGCCCAAAGGAGGCTCATTCCTCCGACATGTTCTCTTAAGGTGAGCGCGTCCACAGGGCTCAGGCCGCAAGAGGTCACCCCAACCTGGCCCGGGATGTTTGCTTATGCAATCTTTCAATAGCTCGCCCTCATCCCCGCGGCCTGGTGTCAGCAATACCGGTGCCGCCTGCCTCGGCCTACTGTTTGCCGCGGAGGCCTGTCGCGCGGGCGGGAAATATTACAGGGACGCGGGGAGATACACGCAGGAGTGCGACCTTTCGCGGCACTCCCCACAACCAATCTCATCAAATTAAAGCGCTGTGTATTTCCTTAATAATCTCTGATTAGGCCGAGGCGATGAGTGGGCACGGACAGCCGCCATTGCTATGCAGCCGGATGCGTGCTCCGCCACCAGCCCGGCGTCTGGGAATAAGTGAGCAAAATGCTTTAATTTGATAGGGTTAGAATCCTGCAGGCTCCGGGGTCAGAGGGCCCCAACAGCTCCCCGCGCGCGGAATATGCAGAAATAAAAAAGTAAATTGCTTGCATCTGCTGCGGGCGGCGGGGAAAGCGATCTGATTGGGCCGGCCGAGGGCTCTCCATCTCTTTTGGGTTAGAGAGAGGGTTTTAGAGCATCAAAAGCTTGTAATTGGAGTAATTCCGAATTAATGGACACGCGCGCACACGCGCGCACACAGGACATTTGGAGGCAGCTGTTGGCAGAAGCCTGCCTGTTTAGGAATGCTTACAGATTGCAAAGAAAGCGACTTTAAAAATAATCTCTTCCCCTCCACTCCCCTTGCCCCTCATCCCCCGACATGGATCCAAACTACAGGTTTGAATTTGACAACAGGTAACAGGTATGACGTTCTTATCCGGCTCACCCTCCCGCCACAAAGGACCTACATCTCTACTCGCCCGCATCTTCCGGAAACGGACATGCGCTGCGTTCTTCCTGCATAAAAAGAGGCTTGGGGACGTGCTTCCCTGGGGTCCCTGGGTCCCGCCCTGGTGTGTGATGGGGATTTAATCTGCGCGTCTGATCAATGAGACTCAAAGGTGGGACGGACGGACAGGCGGGGCACAAGGCCTTTGGGGCACAAGCCCGTTCAGTTTCACGCAGGGTGTCTGTTGCCTCGATGGGTGCCCGGGACCCTGTTTGGGAACTGGCCTCAGGGATCGCCTGCGGCCTGGCTTCCATCTGCTCGTTTTTTGTCTCGCGTTCTCCGCCGGCCAGGCCCAGGCCGCGTTTGGACTTTGCTTTCATTTTATTTTCCTGGATCGGCTGACAACAGCCTGCAGATCTCAATCACACCGCCTCGCCCCATTGTCCGCAGGCTCTGTCCTGCACTAAAAGCAATGGAAGGGGGGGGCGGGGAGGGAAGGGGGCTCCCCTGGCTGAGAGTAAGCCCCCCAAGGAGGGAGAGATACAAGTACTGAAACCCAAAGAGGGCCGAGGGGGGTCCATCCCGCGGGGCCAAATTTCAAGAGCTCCCTCTCTCAGCCCAGCAGTGGTCCGGGCAGACAGCCTTGGCCGGACAGAGGGGATCTGAACAGAAGGTTCCCAAACCTCTTAGATGCGCTCGCCTTAAAGGGACAGCCCCCCCCCCCCCAGGCTCCTCTGACATCTCCAGTAGTAAATGATGGCCAAACGCAAAATATTTCCCCGTGTTCTTACTGCTGCCTGAGCCTCTCTGACCACATCCCAACAGCCCCCAGACGAAAAGAGTTGCTACTGCCATTAACAAGCTAAACATATTCTACATGTCTGATTTTATTTATGCAAACACAGACACGCACACACACGCACAGACACACACACACATGCACACATACACACACGTGTAATTTCATTTCAATGTGGGCAAATCGATCGGTTTGATACCAGGCCACGCAAAAAGAAGTCTGAGTTCACTGCTCCCCTGTTCCCTCGGTGACACACGGACACAATGAGTCTTTTTAATTCCGCCGATCCAGGCGGGGTCCCTCGGGGCTGGCAATGGGGGTGCCCTGACTTGGTTTCTCTATTTGCACGAGGCCTTTCCTCCTCCGTAAGGTTCTGCCCCCGCCGAATGGCTGGGCCCCGGTCTCTACCGTCCTGACACCTCCTTTGTCTGCCGGGCGCGCTGCCGCATCGGAAGGTATTTGTCAGCCATTATATGTCTATTAAGAAGTAGTCAATCACCCTGGGCCCCCAGAGCCAGGCCTCCGGGGCCCGACTATTGACCGGAAGCTGTCGATATGCCATCCAGCCCGCTTCTCAGCAAAACACAGTCACCTGGGCCGGGTGGCTGTCTGCGAGCCGGCGCAGGCCTGCTTACGGCCCCTGCCTCTGATGGCGCCGCTCTCTGAGCTGAGGTTCGCTTGGAATGAATGAACGCCTTTTTGAAAAAATCCGAATAAAGGATCCTTATTAAGAGGCCATTGAAATTGGGTGGGGAGGTCGAGAGTTCATATAATTAAGAATCTTAGGGGAGGACGGTGCATGGAGGTGGGTGGCAATTACTCCTGGGAAAAAAAATAAATGGTAAAGGCGGAAGCAGTACGATCGGAAGGGACACTTTCTTTACATTAGCGTTGGCGGTCTTTCGTACCTGGAAACGCGTTCCTGCCCCCCGCCACGGAGTCCGGAGGTATTCGCCTCATTCGGGACAAAAGGGTGCGGTGTTCGCCCATACTTTCCCATGCGCGTTGCGTTTACAACTCTTACTGTGGGTTTTGTCATTATTAGCATGAAGGGCTTGTCTTTTCTGAAAGACTGGGACGTGTGAATGTCTTAAACTGAAACCCACCCCCCCCAACCCCCGGCAAAAAACCACAATGTGGGGGGTGGGGGTAGGGAGAAGAAAAGAAAGAAAGGAAACCCCAAGAAAGAAGGCTGCCCCCTTTGAACTGGGACCCTCCTCAATCACAAAATACACGCGTTTTCCGACAACAAAAGACGCATCAAACCCTCTCCCACAAAGGCCTCCGACACCTGACAGTATTCAAAGCAGATGCAGCAAGGGAGGGTTTCCGTACGAGGGGAGACGCACTCTTAAGATCCGCGACAGCCAGGGTTGGTTACATTTACCAAAACAAACACTTTCTCCTTCCTTCCTTTCAAAGGCGCCCCTGCGATTCGCATGGATGGAGGGGCGGCTCCATCGGATGGAGAAATAAACGTGAGTCAGGCGAGATGGCTCAGGGGTCCAGGTTATCAGGCAAAGAGAGCCAGGGATTAAGTCACGACCGGCCTCAGCCCTTTGGCTCCAGCCTTCTCTCATTCTCCCCCGCGTACTTTCCCTAAAACCAGGCAATCCCAATATCAGGGTACGACAAAGGAAGATCAGAAAGAAACCCAGAAGTCCAGTAAAACTTGTTTGGGGCGAGCCCAAAAATACAAAATGAAAGTTGGAAAATGCTGAAATGAACCGCAGGCCTCGTCTCCTCAGATCAAACAATAAACTGATGACAGAGACGCGCGATAAACCACCTGTCCCCAGTCTAAAGGGGAGATTCCCCATCCCCCAGGACCCCCGGGTCCCTGCCGGCATTCTGTGACCACAAGCTACTGGCTTTTGAGGTCTCTTCTGTTTTGCACGGGCTGTGGATGTTCAAATTCACGTACAGAGAGTCACATCGCCTCGGCCACACAGATTTAAAGGAGACCTGAGGTTCACTGTAGGGGATTGCTCAGGGAAATTAGGAGCGGCCTTAAGGAAATGCTCCCAGAGCATCAACAGGGAAAGGGACCCGGGTCAGGAACCCACACTCTGACAGTCCCCAAGTTGTTACTGGCGCCTCAGACCGTCTTGCTGCAAAGGTCAGCTGATCTTCTCTTTTGAAAGTAGCATGAGGTGCATTTACCAAACAAGCAAGGTGTGCAAGTTCATGGTTGCCGTCATTAGTAACACGCGTGGCCCTGGCTGGGCTGGGCTCAGTGGCTAGAGCGTCGGCCTGCGGACCAAAGGGTCCTGGGTTCGACTCCAGGCAAGGGCAGAGGCTTCGGTGGCAAGTTCCCCAGCCCCGGGTGGGGCACGGGAAGGAGGCAACCCATCGATGTGTTTCTCTCACATCAATATTTCTCTCTTCCTCTCTCTCTCTTCCCAGTCTCTCTAAAAAAGCCATGGGGCCCTGGCTGGTTTGGCTCGGTGGATGGAGCGTCGGCCTGCGGACTGAAGGGTCCCGGGTTCGATTCCGGTCAAGGGCACATGCCCGGGGTTGTGGGCTCGATCCCCAGTGGCAGGTATGCAGGAGGCGGCGATCAATGACTCTCTCTCTCATCGTTGATGTGTCTGTCTCTCTCTCCCTCTTCCTTCCTCTCTGAGATCAATAAAAATATATTTTTTAAAAAAAAGAAAACAAGAAAAAAAATAAAAAATAAAAAAGCCATGGAGCCGAAACCGGTTTGGCTCAGTGGATAGAGCGTCGGCCTGCGGACTGAGGGGTCCCAGGTTCGATTCCGGTCAAGGGCATGTACCTGGGTTGCAGGCACATCCCCATTGGGAGATGTGCAGGAGGCAGCTGATCGATGTTTCTCTCTCATCGATGTTTCTAGCTCTCTATCTCTCTCCCTTCCTCTCTGTAAAAAATCAATAAAATATATAAAAAAAATAAAATAAAATAAAAAAATGTTGATAAGCCAATTAAAAAAAAAAGCCATGGAAAAATATCCTCGGGCGAGGATTAAAAGAACAAACACGCATTACAGCGAGCCCTTACGTAGATATCCGTGCCTTAGACGCTGCCCGGACAGCTGCACCTCTTCCCTACATCAGATCCAAGGCATCGTCGTCTTTGCTGTGTTTAAAAAAAAAAAAAAAAAATCACTCGTCAGGAGGCAGCCGCCAACAAAAAGGAAATCCTTACTCGAAAGGACTCGCCACTGCGAGGCTGCTCTGATGCGGAGTCAGATAAGTCAGAGCGTGCGGCGCCGGGGCGAGAACCCTGTCTCATTAGACGCAGGGTGGCGGGGAGCAGCCGCAGACCGGGGCGCGCAGCTCTCCACGCTCCGATAATTAACTCTCTCCCACAGGAGAAGACAAACAAACAAACAAACAAATAGCACCAGCTCCTCCGCGTTCAGGCGGATGGGAAATGCTTTTTCCATCGCGGTGTGCTCCTGAAACTGCATTTTCCGAGCAATCTGCGCTCCCTGACATGTTCTTCCCCATCAGGGTCGGTTTGAAAGCTGATGGGACCCAGGTCTGAGCAAGACCCTTGGGTTAAAGCAAGTCTCTAACCGTTTTTTAACGACGTACTTTTTAAAGTCTGTATTCGCCCCAGCCTCCCTCCCATTAAGGCGTACACCCTTCAAAAAACAGAAAGAAAATCAAAAAGGAATTTCCTTAAAGCAATACTCAAATTAGTGAAGAATTAAATATTTAAAAAAGAAAAAAAAAGAAATGAATGCTTATAAGAAAGAGCTTAAATTTTACTTAAGATTTTTAGTTGATTTTTTTAACACACACCAACACATCGAAGCAGGAAAAAAGTGTGGTGTGTTATTTATACATTTTCTACACGTATAGGTGGAACGTGTATTGCCTGGTTGGGGGGGGGGGGGGGGAGAGAAATAAAAACATGAGCTTTATTTGCCAGAATAAAAACCATTTCATTCCTGTGATTTTCTCCTTTAAAGGGGCAACATGAGGCTCTGTGGGGACAACGCGTAAATGGCCATTCACTCTGATGATCTTATGGGCTGAAAAGCAACCCTTCTGACAGTTGTAGGTATAAGTGGGAGTTCCTTTCTTTTTGCATCGAGACTTTTGTTGAGCGAGTCATAACAAAACTTTCCAGACACGGATTTCGTCAAATCTTTGTCATATTTCCATCAGCAGGAGATCAAGTACGTGGAGGCTGGGGCTGACTCAGAAAGTCCAGGGATCTGGCAAAAGGTCGTAGCTCTCTGTGCTGCATGCCGGCCTCGCAGCCTCCACGCGCCTCACGGGGAGGGGGAAGACTTCGCTCACGTTTAAAATCCATCAAAATAAAAACGAGAAAGAGAGAGTGGGGGTGAGACAGGAGAGAGGATGCATAGGAATGCACATGTGAGCGGGGCGGGTGGCGAGCCGATGCAGAAATTAATTTTTTGCTTGGTTTTTGTTCAAAGAGGAGCCTTCGAAAATGCCTCTCTAAGACTCTAGCAATGGCCTCTCTCTACTTTGGGGTTAGTTCTCCCAGAGCTGGGGAGGCCCATATGTGGGCAAATGAAAACGACTTGTCTCCCCGGAACGCCGGGGCTACTGCCGATGGAGGAGGGACAAGGGAGCCCACCCGTGCCTCTGGGACCCAGCGCTCTGCACTGAGCCAGCCCAGAACATGAAAAACCGACGCAGAGGATAAACACGCTGCCCACAGGGAGACGGTTATGGGGTGCTGCTGTGTTACATGCAAAGGAACCCGACGGGCGTGCATTTTCGGCAAACAAAACAACACAACAAAAAGAGGGGATGAAACCATCGAAGGTCCCCTTTCCAAACTAAACACCAACCTGCTTTATTTTGCACATGCTTCCAACACATACCCGATGTAAAGACTGTTTCTCTGGTTTGCTACAGACACAGGCCCTGCTCCGTTCCAGAGCTGCTGCTGGTGGCGTCCAGAGGGCGTGCAAAGCCTCCGATGGACATCTGCCACACCGAGAATTCCCTCACAAAATGTGCTTTTTAAAAAACAAAAAAAAATGCTGGGAAAACGGCACCAGTTCAGTGTGTGCAGGAAGGACACGTACTTTCATTTTAAAATGCAAAGGTGCCTACGTACAAATACGTGCTTGTGTAAGGAAGAGGATATTTCTCATTCGATTGCTTTGTGGAAATATCTCTTATTCGATTCAGTACGGTTCTTTTAAAGTTTGACACACATTCGGGAGATGGTTAAATTTTAAATTTTTAAAAAAACAAACCTGACCCCTTTCATCCTTACACACACACACACACACACACACAGTGAATTCTTGAGGCCAATAAAGAAACATCGAGTCATCTCTATCATCCAAGGAAAGTGTTCCCTAATTATTCTTGTCCATTTAATTAGAAAGTATTACTTCCTGCTTTCAAATCCGCGATTTCTCTCTGAACAATAGATGAGGACACACCTTCAAATAATAATTGGGGGGTGGGGGGGGAGATCATCTACTTTCAGAATATTTAAGGGTTACATGCTTTATGCTCCTGGCAAAATTCATGGTGTCTTACTGCCACCTACTGACCAATGTTTAAACGTCATGACTTAAAGGTACAGGTTTAAATTTATAGAACTATATCTTAAGAACCAAAAACACTTTGAGAGCTCTCCTGGAACGGCTCATTACTTTGAAGGTTGCTCCAAATGTTTGAAAATACTTCCTTAAACTGAGCTGAACTCTGTCTACCTTTGGCTACCACCTCCTGGGCTGGACTTGGCTTTCTGTGGCTTCAAAATTCTGAGGGCAGGACTCGAATCCTCACCAGCACAACACACACACACACACACATCTTTTCTCCAAGCTAAGCAGGCATCTTTCCGGCATATCTCACGCGGTTTGCTGACTATCCTCTAAACCTACTTCACTTGCTTTTCTGTTAAATGTTGACTCTGAAAGAAAACACTTTGTAGAATGGGTTGATCACCTCCCTTGTTCTGCGTGTTCTACCTTTGTTAATGCAACCAAAGATCATGGCAGATACTTTTCGCAGTAACAAGCACAACTTAATGATTTTCACTCAAGAAATCTTGCAGCTTTTTTTTTTCTCTCTGTGCTGCTTGCTGCTAAGCTATATCCTCCTAATAGATTTATACTTTTTTTTTTTAATCTAAGAAACGATCCTTATATTGGGTTGTGTGACATAAATTCTTGTTAGAGATGGCTCACGGTTCCAGCCAAAGCATTTTTGGGATCATAATCCTACTATCTTTTCCAATTTTGTATGTAGCCATGCATTTGTTATTTAGCAATTATTATGATTTCATTGGCATACCATCAACTAATTGCGCCCTCCAAACCACATTTCTGTATTTCTACAGACACCTTCCAGTTCGATCAGCTACCTTAGGGAAAAGTCCCAAAGCTGTCACTTATGGTCTCAGCGCCTCATAAAACCACAACACAGGACAGCTATTCTTACAATTATCATTAAGAAAAACAATCAGTACAGATGCATAATATAAGCATAATCAATGACATCATTTGCCATTATGCTACTGTCTGTTCTATTCATAAAGGCTTTCTATCAATTACAAGTCCTTACTCAAAACCCAGCATTTTCCTTTTCTCCGCTTCCCTGTCCCTCACTCACAAGCCAGAGGTCTCATCATCTTCTCCAGCAGGATTCTTAGCTTCTCGAGCAGGGGTTCTCAACCTTCTGGCCCTTTAAATACAGTTGCTCATGTTGTGACCCAACCATAAAATTATTTTCGTGGCTACTTCATAACTGTCATGTTGCTACTGTGATGAATCGTCCTGTAAATATCTGATATGCAGGATGGTCTTAGGCGACCCCTGTGAAAGGGTCGTTCGACCGCCAAAGGGGTCGCGACCCACAGGTTGAGAACCGCTGTTTTAGAGGGCTAATTCCCCACATTCAAGAGCCTCGGCTCTGGAGGCCAATTGGGGATTCACTTGCAGAAATCCCCATCCCTGCCCTGACCGGTTTGGCTCAGTGGATAGAGCGTCGGCCTGCGGACTGAAGGGTCCCAGGTTCGATTACGGTCAAGGGCATGTACCTTGGTTGCGGGCACATCCCCAGTAGGGGGTGTGCAGGAGGCAGCTGATCGATGTTTCTCTCTCATCGATGTTTCTAACTCTCTATTCCTCTCCCTTCTGCTCTGTAAAAAATCAATAAAATATATTTTTAAAAAAAAGAAATCTGCACCCCACCTTGGTTTCCAATTCTCTCCTAATATATGTCTTTTTTTATCCCAATGAGGAAAAAACAACACTCTGAATAGAGAGAGGGTAGACGGAAAAGAGAAACAGCCTTTGTCCCCTCCCTTTGCTATGTCAATTGTTGGAGGCCGCCACACTGAGCCAGGGCCTGGCCTTCTCCGGGGTCCCATTCTTTACTTACACATTTTTTTACATATATTTTTATTGAATTCAGAGAGGAAGAGAGAGGGAGAGGGATAGAAACACCAATGATGAGAATCATTGATCGGCTGCCTCCTACACTCGCCCCACGAGGGATCGAGCCCGCAACCCGGGCATGTGCCCCTGACCAGAATCAAACCCGGGACTGCTCAGGTCCGCAGGCCGACGCTCCATCCACTGAGCCAAACCGGTCAGGGCCAGTTCCCATTTGTGCTCTGAGCATAACCAGAGGGTGACATTTGGGTCCCTGAGCCTTAAAAGTGGCAGGTCACCTGGGATAGTTCCAGCGTCCACCCCCTGCTCCCTGCTCTATGGAATGACCCAGAATGGATGTACGCAGTCCAGAGTTGCTCCATCTTAACAGGGCCCTGTATGTATTGGGACCTGACAGCCCACTTTTTTACTCTCACAAACTGGATTAAAATTGATAGCGTTCATTCAATCCACCCCATCTCTCAAGGGTTTATTGTGGAGGAAGTGAATGGCTTTCCCACCAGGAAAGAGAACTATCAAATGCCTCACCAAAATGTTAACCTTGTAGATTCCTTTTTTTTTTTTAACATATTTTTATTGATTTTTAGAGAAGAAAGGGGGGGAGGGAGGGAGAGAGAGAGAGAGAGAGAGAAACATCAATGATGAGAGAGAATCATGGATTGGCTGCCTCCTGCACGCCCCCTACTGGGGATTGAGCCCACAACCTGGGCACATGCCCTGACTGGGAACCACCCGGGAACCTTTTGGTGCACAGGACGATGCTCAACCAACTGAGCCACACCGGCCAGGGCACCAGTGACACACTTTAAGTCAACATCTCTCTCCCTCCTCAGCCTGCGGCCGTCTTCAAACAACCCAGGAGTGATCAGAAGGTGGCCCGTGGACAAGCTTCCGCATTTGGATGAATACCTGCTGCTAAAAGTCAGACTTGGGGGAAATGGATACATGTTTCTTGTGAAAATAACCCTCCCCACATCCGCTCTAGCGTTTCCCTGTACCTCCGCGTTTATGGTGGATGGCTAATGGACTTTTGATGAAGAACGATATTTGCATCATATATCATCCACTTACAAGAAAGAAAGAAAAAAGGTCTGGCTCCAGCCGGCGAAGCTCAATGGGAAGCTTGGCCTTCACCTTGGTTCGCTGGACGCGGATGCTCCGTGTCCCACCACTGGGCAGGAGCCAGCCAGGGTCCCCAGCGGCACCAAATGCTGTGGTTTCTAACGCAGTGGGAACCCCAGCGCCCCCAAATGAGTCACTATTTTAGCCCGAGCAACCCCTGTGAAGTCGGTCTCCAAATTATGAAGGTAAAGAAGGCGTCGATGCCATAGCTAAGTCCAACTTAACCAAATTTGCCTTCAATGCATAGATTTCCTGAGGTCCGACAGGTGCTGAGAATGGTGAGCAAATAGGATTTCTAAGATATATATATATTATTGGTTTTAAAGAGAGAGGAAGAGAGAGGGAGAGAGAAATACCCATTTGCTGCCTCCTGCATGCCCTCTACTGGGGATCAAGCCTGAAACCCAAGCATGTGTCCTGACCGGGAATCGAACCTACAGCCTTGGTGTTACCTGGAGGATGCTCTAACCCAGCGGTCACCAACCGGGGGTCCATGAGGTCTGAAAGGTTGGCGGCCGCTGCTAACCAACTGAGCTACCCGGCCAGGGCAGGCCAGATGTGGCCGCCCTTCAAGAAGCAAACAGCCACATTCTGAACTAAGGGGAGGGCGACAGGGCAAGTCACACCGTGATCCTTCCTGCCCCGTGACCACAAGTTTGGTTGGTTCTCTTTGATGGGACCCAGGGATTCCAGTGCTCTTAAAGCGACGCACCTGCCTGGCTAGTTTCATTGCCAACAGAAGCACCGATCGTTAACCACGAAGCAGCACAAGACGGGGAAATACTATACAAAGCGAGAGCCGTGTGATGAGCTGTGCCCTCCAGAAAAAAAGGAAAAAAAGTTCTTCCGATGTTTATTAATCCGATTTCTGTCCACTTTGATCGTGGGTGATATGGAAGAGAGGCGCGCGTTAGCAGGTGACCCGGGCGCCATAAATCCTCCTGCCGCTGATAATGGGCGGACCGTGGTTTCATGTCCCCATCAGATGCTGTCTGTAGAGCTTAATCCACCAGCGACAGCCAAAGCCCCATTCATTTGGATACCCTTGTTGTTAGGGATGAAAGCCTTAAAGCTGAAAGTAAAATCAATTGCTGGTAGTTACAGAGGCTCCTCGCTGTTCCAGCAGAGTATGGGGCGGCCGGTCTCTCTGTGGCCAAGCCCCCTGCCTCCCTGTCTCCAAGTCTGCAACTCGCCCATAAAAGCTGACACGCCCAGCGGCCCGCACATGGGGTCGAAGCGTAGAGAAAGCGGGCTCGTTTCTACAACCTCGGAAACACGTTCCTTAGGCAGATCACCCTCTGGGCACAGCAAAGCTGCCTCTGCCATGAAGATTTCCTTTTGCTTTTTTCTCAAACAATTGCTATTCGCCAAAAAAAAAATCCCATTGAACCCTAACCGGTGTGGCTCAGTGGACAGAGCGTCGGCCTGCGGACTGAAGGGTCCCGGGTTCGATTCCGGTCAAAGGGCATGTACCTGGGTTGCGGGCACATCCCCAGTAGGGGGTGTGCAGGAGGCAGCTGATCAAATGTTTCTCTCTCATCGATGTTTCTAACTATCCCTCTCCCTTTTTCTCTGTAAAAACAAACAAACAAACAAACAAAAAACAAATAAAAACCATTGAGCCATTTGGGGACAGGGGGTACTTAGATACAGCACAGCTTGTAAAAGGGTAGAACCACAACAACAACACGGCCATCTTGACCAGAGAAAAAGGGTTTGTTTGCTTCAGGCCTATCCTATAATCACCCTCAGAGTCAGAATGATCTGCATCCCAGCCCTGGCTGGTGTGGCTCAGTGGATAGAGCGTCGGCCTGCGGACTGAAGGATCCCGGGTTCGATTCCGGTCAAGGGCACAGGCCCGGGTTGTGGGCTCAAACCTCAGTGTGGGACATGTAGGAGGCAGCCGATGGATGATTCTCTCTCATCATTGATGTTTCTATCTCTCTCCCCCTCTCCCTTCTTCTCTGAAATCAATAAATATATATATTTAAAAAAATGACAGACAGATGATATAGATAAGTAGGTAGGTAGGTAGATAGATAGATAGATAGATAGATAGATAGATAGATAGATAATAGATACAGGGATAGATATATAGATGATTGATAAATACATAGATGGACAGATAGACAATAGATAGATATATAGATAGATAGATAGATAGATAGATAGATAGATATGGAGAGATGATAGATGATAGAAGGATATATGATAAACAGGTAGGTAGATAGATAAAAAGATGGATGGATAGATAGATGATACATACATAGGCAAATAAATAGATGATAAATAGGTGATAGATAGATAGATAGATAGATAGATACATAGATAGATACATAGATAGATCCATCTACTTACTTCTTAAAGAACAGGCACAAACTTAAAAATGGTTCCCATCTTTAGGTAGCGGAATTACTTTTTCACTCATTCAATGTTGCAATGACTCAATGTTCTAGTGGTTGGGGAGGTGGCAGTAAACAGGAGACAAGATCCTGACAAAACGCGTTCATTAGCTAACTAGACCCCCTCCCCCGTCTGCAAGGTGCTGGGAGGTCAGGCTGGGAGCCACGCCTTGTGCATCACCCTCCTGGCCCCGGCGCCAGGTCTGCCCGTGAATGTCTGCCGGCCGATGACTGAGCGAAGAGCGGTAACTGTGAGCCGTGGGTGTCGGTGTCTCCTGCTCCCTGAATGCTGTGGCTCAGAGAGCTGTCTCTTCTCCAGCCCGAATGGAGTCCTCCCTGCTTGGTTTAGCACCTGGCCTGGCTCCGCTGGGCTGTTCCCAGGATGACATGAGCCTCAGATGGAAGAAGGTAAAAAAAATACGGCATGTCGATTCTGGAACACATCAGTGACCACGTGTGGTAGAAGTTTATAACCGTGTGGAGGTGGTATTCGGTCGCCAGGGCTTGGGAAAGAAGCGAGGAAACAAAGGCACGGAACGAGGTGCGGTGTGAGGAGAGGCACGGCAGTGCTGAGAAAGAGACAGCGGGGAAGGGGCAGCAGGCAGGAGGGGCGGCGCCCAGGGAAGGTCGCCGTGACCTGGGGGAGAAGGCTTGGCTCTCCGTCAAAAAGGCATTCTGGCCCTGACCTGTTTGGCTCAGTGGATAGAGTGTCAGCCTGCGGACTGAAGGGTCCTGGGTTCAATTCCGGTCAAGGGCATGTACCTGGGTTGTGGGGACATCCCCAGTAGGGGGTGTGCAGGAGGCAGCTGATCGATGTTTCTCTCTCATTGATGTTCCTAACTCTCTATCCCTCTCCCTTCCTCTCTGTGAAAATCAATAAAATATCTTTTTTTAAAAAAAGGCATTCTGATGAGATGAGGTGAGCTCCACAGATAGGGGAGGGGTGCTGGCCACACACAGAACAAAGCAACCACCACCACAGCTGGTCCGTCCAGAACAAGGGAGAGGGCGAGAAGACAGGAGCTATGGGGCCAGGACTGCTGATGTCAGGAAGGCCAGCAGGCATCCGGCCATCATTTGAGTGGCGGTCCCATCTACTGGACAAAACCAGAGACATGGCGAGAGGTTCATTGTTGCTCCTACAGAGGCAAGTGGGGGAAGGTGAGGGTATCTACCTATCTATCAATCATCTGCCTGTCTACATCTATCATCTGTCTGTATCTATTTATCTATCATCTGTCTGTCTATATCTATCATCTGTCTGTCTATATCTATCTATCAATTATCTGTCTTCTATACTATCTATCAATCATCTGTCTTCTACACTATCAATCATCTGTCTGTCTCTATCTATCTATCTATCTATCATCTGTCTGTCTATATCTATCTATCTTTCTATCAATCATCTGTTTGTCTATATCTATCATCTGTCTATATCTATATATCATCTGTCTATCTATATCTAACTATCAATCATTTGTCTATGTCTATCTTTCTATCAATCATCTGTCTCTATCTATCTATCTATCTATCTATCTATCTACCTACCTATCTTCCTGTCTATCCTTACTAAGATAAGTAGGGAGACCATAATGGATTGGAGCTCAGGGCAGGCTTGCACCCCAGCTCCACCACTTACTGGCTGTGGGTCTTGGGCAGCTTACTTGATATCTCTGGCCTCAGTTTCATCGCCTGGAAAACAGCCTGGCCTGCTCGCCACCCGATAACGTACAAGGTGGGCGTGGTGTGAACACATTTTCTAGATCAAACCCCGAACTAAACACATGTGTGAAAACTGCACAGACGTGTTGAAAAGACAGATGCACGTTCATGATGGGGCAAAAAATTCTCCAAGAATTAGAAAACCAGCATTGACCTAAATGCATGAGAGAGGAAGAGCAAGAAAAAGAGGGAGGGCACAGAGGAATGACAGGCGGGGTTGGGATAGGAAAGGGGCGTTCTGGGGCTGGGAATGGGGGCGGATGAAATAGCCAGGCTTTTCTAAAGACTTCTGACCCAGCCCTGGCCGGTTTGGCTCAGTGGATAGAGCATCGGCCTGTAGACTGAAGGATCCCGGGTTCAATTCCGGTCAAGGGCACATGCCCAGGTTGCGGGCTTGATCCCCAGTGGGGGGCGTGTAAGAGGCAGCCAATCAATGATTCTCTCCCATCACTGATGTTTCTATTTCTTTCTCCCTCTCTGAAATCAATAAAAATATATTTAAAATAGAGTGTTCTTTAAAAAGAAACAAAGAGAGAGAGACTTCAGGCCTATGAGAGCTGCCGGGCCCTGAGGCGGACACTCCTGACACCATTTCAGATGTGTGTGCTTAGCAGGCGAGAACAGTCCACTCCCAAAGAACATGGTTTTACTTCCCTGCCCCTGAGGCCGGGCCCCCATCTCAACAGCAGCACCAACGACCAGCTTCAGAAGGTCATCGGCCCCGATATACGGAGCACATCAGCAAGGCCTTCAAGGCAACCCCTGTGTTACCTATGGCTTGTCCCTCTGAGCTGACACTAACGCCGGGCGAAGAGGCTGGGACTCAACTTCTCTTCTCTCCCGCAAACCTAGGTCCTCACCCAGAGGGTCATTACCAACCCCTGGGCACATCGGACGTGAGCAGAGACAGTAACCCAGAGGCTTCGGCTACAGGTCAACCCGGGCAGAACTGCAGTCTGTTGATCACGGTGCTTCCTTGCAAGGACAGTCATGATGGCGCCACGGACACTCCCTCCCACCCTGGAGAAAAGTAACTACCCTCCGTGGGGTCTCGGCCAAATGCCAGCTCTGGGCCACTGGCTCCCATGCACCCGGACAAGGGCTTTTCCAGGAGGTCGGGCATCGGGGCTGCTTCATATTCCCGGGGTCACAGGTTCAAATCCTGCGGAGGGGCTCCTTTCAATGAGACCTCTGCTAACCCCGGGGGTGGGGGGCGGGGGACGGACCTGGGGGCGCTTTGCTTTGCTCGCTGTCTTTCCTTTGCCTCCACAACGGTCCCCCTGGGAAAGGGAATGGCGGGTTAGCTTTCATTTCCCTTCTGGGTCAGTGCCCAGAGCCGAGCTGGCCCTCCAGCATCCCATAAGGCATCTGGCTCCATTTCTACCTTCAGCTGCCTGGGGTGAGGGTCGGGGGAGGTGGGGGGAAGACCTTCATTTCCTATTCAGGCTCGTGATTTATGCCACAGCGTCAGTTGCTACGCTTCAATAAAGTACAGTTGTATAACAAGTACATTAAACTCAGGTGCTCTCGAGATGAAATCATATACCATGTCCGATCGACACATTTCTGCCGCGGCGGCTACAGCTTGGAAACCTTTAGCGTGTGCATGCATTCGCACAGCTTATCACAGAGGGGAGCGAGCCCCACGCAAACAAGTCAGGTGGTGGGCACTGCACATAGCAAATGGCTAACATGTGCCAGGCACCGGGTGGCACGAATGAACAATTCAGCTCATTTGGTCCTCACGATGCCCCTTTATTTATTCTTTTTATATCTGTTTATTGATTTCGGAGAGGAAGGGAGAGGGAGAGAGAGAAACATGGATGATGGCAGAGAATCATGGATCGGCTGCCTCCTGCACGCCCCCTACTGGGGACTGAGCCCACAACCTGGGCATGTGCCCTGACCGGGAATCGAACCTCAACCTCCGGGTTCATAGGTCGACACTCAACTACTGAGCCACAAAGGCTGGGCACGACGCCCCTTTAAAATCATCACTAACGTGCTCCCCATGGTCCAGACGAGCTAACTGCCCAGGGTCACACAGAGTGTCAACAGTGGTACCTAAATTCACACCCCAAACATCTGGAGTGGGTCGAAGCTCTCAAACACTCGGTGCTATTTCTCCCGAAATACAGAGTTTGGCAACAGCAACCCCGGAGAGGTGAGTCCGTGGAACAATTTTAGTTTCTCATTTATGCTTTTCTTGGTGGTCAGCTTTTCTATCAAGAGTGGATATATTACATTTCTTTTTATATGTATATATATTTTTTATTGACTTCAGCAAGGAAGGAAGAGGAAGAGAAAGATAGAAACGTCAATGATGAGAGAGAAGCATTGATCGGCTGCCTCCTGCACACCCCCTACTGGGGATCAAGCCTGAAACCTGGGCATGTGCCCTTGTCCGGAATCAAAGCCAGGACCCTTCAGTCCGCAGGCCGACGCTCTATCCACTGAGCCAACCCAGCTAGGGCTATGACATCTCTAACGAGAAAAAAATGTTGAAGTCCTCCCTTTTCCACACTGTCCGCACTTCAGACAAAGACAGAAAACTGTATTCTCAGTACCAAGGAGCTTTTTCATAACGTTCCTTTTAAAAGATATATTTTTATTGATATCAGAAAGGAAGAGATAGAAACACCAATGATGAGAGAGAATCATTGATCAGCTGTCTCCTGCATGCCCCCCATCACCGGGGATCGAGCCATAACCCGGGGATGTGCCCTTGACCGGAATTGAACCTGGGCCCCTTCAGTCCACAGGCCGACGCTCTATCCACTGAGCCATACCAGCTAGGGCTCATAACGTTCTCTTTTGGGGGGAGTTTCCTGGACCAGAGAAAAGGTTTTAGGACAAGACAATTGGACAAGTTTCTCCACAGAACGTCATCTCTCTAAACCCACTCCCACTCCTCCCTAAGCACCGTGCCTCCTTTCTCTCCCTCGAATAACGGCCTCTTGACCCGTAGACCGAAGAAGACACTAGACATTAAGGGGCGAGACGTCGCTCCTCCCGGCCCAGCCCTTCCCCACTTCACGGGGGCGAACTTGGCCTCCGGGCACAGCCATGGCGAGGGCTTCTGAAGCTCTGCAGCCTGTCAATGGCAGGAGATAATTCCCCGTCTCAACCGTGAGAAGTGTGGGCTCGAGATCAATACGGGGTGAATTAGTGCTCGACAGCGATCAAGTAGCACAGGGGAAATAGGATTCATTTCTGAGGAGGGCTCAGGGGTCCGGCAGCTTATTGTGACGCATGGGGACACTGGGACATGGGGCTTTAATTTAGCGACAAGTGGGTTTGTGGAGGAGGCTGAGCACTCCAAAGTGTCTGAGACTCTCTCTCTCTCTCTCTCTCTCTCTCTCTCTCTCTCTCTCTCTCTCAAACCCCCCTTCTCTCTTCTCTCTCCTGTGTCTGCCGTAATAAACTATGGCTGTACTTCTTCCTACAGATGTTTCTGGAACCCCGAGATCAGTCCCTGGCAGGAAAAAGCAGCTGACCTCACCCCTTACTGCATGAAAATGAAGTTTCCAGTTCAACATTGGGGGGAGACGGCAATTAATCGAATTAACATTTGCTCCATAGATGGAGTTAAGAATGTCACACCTCGCGGCATACTTTTAATTTCAGGAGGAGGTTTCCCTTGACATTTAACTGCCTTGCCGTATGTCTTCTCTCTCGCAGGGAAATACAATTTCCGCATCGAGGATGCAATCTTGCTGTCCTGGGATGCTGGGGGTAGGACCCAATGCCCGTTACCTTAACATGAAGAGCGATGGCCCTGGGCATCGGCCGGCACATGAACGTCGCAAGGAATGGAGAAGGCATTCGGCTTGGTGCGTTTCACTATTAAATCTGAGCGGCAAAGAGCTGGATCTAAGCTTCACTGATACTAGACAGCGTCATTGTAAATAAACACGGATTTCTAAATAGTTTTAAACTTAGCAAATAAATGCACCCTATCTGAGTGTCCCTGGGCATGCGCGGGAGAGGATGGGCGCTTACACCTGGAGCACCCATAAGTCCACAGCAGGCCCTTCTCGGCCATCTCAGCAGTCAAGTGATGGAAGGGATGGAGCCTCAGTCACTGCAGAACTTTCTAGGGTTTTTCTGTGATGGATCTGGAAGAGGCATGTGAAATCCGTGTGCCTCCCCGCCAGGGAGTATTTTTGTGTCCCGTGCCTTTGCAATCAGTCCTGGGGGTCGGGTCCCCAAGTGCAAAACTAAACTCTAATTCATTCGGATACGCCATCCTCCAAACGCTAGCTACCACGTCATCAAATGTTTCCGAGGGGGGCAGTGCGTTCTTTGCTAAAGGGAAGCGGGGTTTGGGGGGCTGGAGAGAGAATTCTTCGAGCATACGGAGGAAGGACAGACAGATCCCAGCGTAGCCATGAAGTCACCCAGACTCTGCTGCCTCGGAGAGTTGAGAGCCGCCCACAAGTGGACATGAGGGAAGTTGTACAGAAAAGCACCCAAGTGAGGGCCAGCCGATTCTAGGGGTCCCTGGATGCTCCGCTCTCCCCCTGAAAGCTTCGCCCTTCCTGGGAGAATCTATAGACAGAACAAATGGTCACCAAGACGGCTGGGTCGCTGGCAAGTGACACAGCGTTAGAGTATTTGGGGACCAGGAACCCAGTCCCCGCAGGTGAGCTATTCCATGTCTGGACACTTTTCACCGGTACACCTGCCGGGGGAGACCAGATGACTACAACACACACACTGATTCTAGGAAAGAAACATCGACCCCTTTTAAAGAGACAGGAACTGAGTTTCAGACAAGTTCAATGTCTAGGAACCCAACGGGCACGTGGTAAAGAAAGACAGGATTCTAAGCCAAGTGTGGAGCACAAGTCCTTTCCACTTCGCCCAGACTCGTGCCATCGACATAAACTCGCCTTGAGCGTCACCTCGAACTCTTCCGATCTCTGTGGTTGTGTCGGTCGTCGCTCAATTATTCAAAATGTTCAGGAAGTGGGCCGTTCTGGTGACCTGAAATGCCACCCGAGCAAACAGAGTCAATGGAAAGAGACTGTTGCCATCCCTCTATCGTGCAAAGAGTAACGGCCCCCACTCCACAATCTGTGTCCTACTTGCAACCCGCATTTCCCTTGATCATAACAATTAACACACTTGCTTGTGATTGTTGGTGTCTCTCATCTTCCCAGTCCCATTGGAAGCTCAGTCCCATAGGACAGGGTCTTCTCGCCACATTTTAGCCCCAGAGCATGCATAAAGTCCTCAGCACATATATGTACATGCATGTGCAAGTACATGTCTATTTATATGTATACATGCATGCATATTATGCGCTATATGGTGTAATAAATAATCAGTAAATATATATGTCATCTATATATATAAAAGGCTAAGTGACTGGCCAACCAGCTGGTAGGTATGACATGCACTGACCACCAGGGGGCAGGTGCTCCACGCAGGAGCTGCAGAGCTGCAGTGACTTGGCAGCGGTGGTTCTTGGGTGACGCACCCGGAACCAGAGAGGAGGGAGCCCAATTCCTCACGGGGCCGCATGATTCCACCAGGCCGCAGGGCCCCACCTGCCAGAGGGGCTCTGCTCACTCCACAGACACCCTTCGAGCCTCACCCCCACCCCAGGTGTGGGGGCGGGGCAGGGACTGCGGGAGGTTGGCTCCAGGGCGTGTCCGGCCCAGCTCGCCCAGTCCCCCCCCACCAGCCACCTTCTAATTAATTCCCTTTCAATGTGCACGAACCCATGCACTGGGTCACTAGTATGTAACATAATACATGATGCCTAATACAAAATATATTTACCTTATAATAGCTAATATAGTAATTTTTTAGTATATATAGTATGTACATATATTACATACATAATATAATAATGTTTTGTATAGTATGTACATATATTACATATAAAATATATTTCATATTATGTAGCATGGATCATATATAACATATTATATATTTACCATATAATTTAATCATGTTTTATATCACAATTGGCTATAATTTACATATACATATACATATGTATATATATGTGTGTGTGTGTACATATATATACCAGGCCACATGTTATAGACTATACAGAAGATGCATATAGATACATAACAATGACAGAAAGAATGAATGAATGAAAGTCTGAGATGAAAGTGGTGAAGGTCCCCAGATACAGGTGCCACCCAGGGTTGGAATCCAGGCTCTCCCCTTAACCAGCCAATGTACTTATGGGCACATCCCTTAGTTACCTGCGCCCAGGTAAAATGAGAACCGCTCTACTAGAAGTTAGCATGTATGGACACTCTCCATGCCCAGGCACAGTGCTAAGCTCTTTGCATGTCTGACTCAATGAACTTCCCAGAATCCTGTGGGTTGGGGGCTATCATTGGCCTCATTAACAGGTGAGACGATTAGGGCAGAGTGAGGGTGGGTATCTGGTCAAGGTCAGGCTCAAGGTCACGCAGCATTCTGGGCCCAGGGCCTGCTAGAGCAGGGGACTCGATGAGACAGCCCGCACAAACCATGCTGCACAGCACGCAGCACATACTAAGCGCTCGGCACATGCTCGCCAGCTATTTCCTGCCCCTTTTAACGACGACAACCTCTGGCCGAGCATGTGCGCTGCTAAAACTTGACAATGTATTTATTTGCCCTGTGAAGAATGGAAGACGCCATCGGCTTGCATGGGTTTTATTTTCCAACTATCTATAAATAATAAGTTAAGGGAAACTTGCCTTTCTTATTTAAAGGTCTAATTTGGATTCTTTATCAACATGATTTAAAATGCCTTTCACTCGGAAGCCGTATTTCAAAGACTTTATTTATTAGACTTCTCGAAAGTGTGTTTTTAATGCACGTTCTGACTTTTTGCCAACCCTCTTCTCTGAAACAGTAAAACCGGAGCGGCCCCCTCTTTTAAAGAGTTACATTTATGAGATTTTTACATATTGCCACGGCCCAATTCATCAAAATAAATCTAACGGGGAACTGGCACATAAATCTTTCACTCTCCCAGCATGCCTCATGTCCAGAGCCCCGACCGTAACTCTCCTCTGATAAGCGGACCGAGGGTCCCCCAGCAGGAACGCCCTTCGAAAGACTCAGAGCCGCTGTGGCCACGCCACTCCCGTCAGCGCTGGGGCCCCGCGCGGGCCGGACTGGCTGGGTGCGTGGTGCCTGACGCTGGTAACTCAGCGGGACTGCATTTTAAACCCAAGCAGCTGTGAACGCCGCAGAATGTGCGGCGCCCGTGAGGCCAAGTCCTAAAACCATGTTGCCACCTCTTGGGGACATGCCGGGGAAAGTCCCCATTTTGTGTCTGTTCCTGCGGCCAGCCAGGGACTTTGGGCACATGCTGAGCCCAATGTGACAGTCTGCTCTCCAAAGAGCAAGCACTCTAAGATAGATCGATAGATAGACAGACAGATATAGATAGATAGATGATAGATAGATAGATGATAGATAGATAGATAATAAATACACGAATAGATGGTTGATAGATTGATAGATTAATAGATAATAGATGATAGATAATAGATAATAGATAAATGATAGATGATAGATATAAAGAGATAGATGATAGATGGTAGATAAATGATAGATAAATTATAGATGATAAATAGATAGATGATAGATTAATAGATGATAGATGATAGATAAATGATAGAAGATATAGATAAAGAGATAGATGATAGGGAGATAGATGTTAGATAAATGATAGATGATAGATAAATAGATGATAGCTTGATAGATGATAGATGATAAATGATAGAAGATAAGAAAGAGATAGATGATAGATAGATGGTAGATAAATGATAGATTATAGATAAATAGATTATAGATTGATAGATAATAGATAGATGATAAATGATAGAAGATAGATACAGATAGATGATAGTACGATAGATGATAGATAAATGATAGATGATAGATAGATAGATAGATAGATAGATAGACAGATAGAACCCACCCAAAATAGAAGCCACAGTCCTTTTATAACCTAACGTTGGAAGTGACCTGGAAGAGGCCTCCGTTACTTCCACCACAAGCTGTTCGTCGGAAGCAAGTCAGAATAGGTAGCCCACACTCAAGAGAAAGGACAGGAGGTGTGGTTTTTGAGGGGAAAAATGTCAAAGAATCTGTGGGCTTAGACCCTACCCGAGCGCCCCTCTGACGGGTTAGCAGGAAATTCTGCCATTATCCGGCCGCCCTGGAGCCGCCTGCCCTCCCTCTCCGGGACCCTGAGCACCACACTTCGATGAGCTTCTCTCCGCCCTGCCCCTCTGCCCCGGCCGCCTGCCTGGAGGAGAGGGAGACACAGGGAGGACTCCCACCTGTCGCAGGCATTCTGTCACGTGACTGACATTCCAGGGCGCCTTGTAAAAGGTACACTCTGAAGCGTATGTGGGGGAGAGGGGAACAGTATGTTGTAAGGAGTTGAAAATGTTTCAAAGTGTTGATTTCCTCTTAATGGGGAGGAAGGTGTATGGGACGGCTGGACACAGCTGCACGGGGGTTCCAGGTTCACCCAGAGCCCTGGCCTCTTCACAAACGCTGTCACCTCAATGGCACTACAGACTGGTCCACAGAGCATCCCTTTGCACAGAGCTCTGGCTCTTTGCAGTGAAAAAGCTCATAAAACACAGAGTCAGGTAGACTGGGAATTTATTCCGAAATCACTCGATGCACAGGGCCCAGGAGGTAGAAAATGAAAACCTCCTCCACCCGGTCAGACCCCGGAAGCCTGTCTCTCTCTCTCTCTCTCTCTCTCTCTCTCTCTCTCTCTCTCTCTCTTTCTCTCTCTCTCTCTCAGATGTAAGAAATCTGTCTTCCTTTCCATTCATTCCCCTCTGCTTCCTTAAGCCTCCTCCAAGAAAGGTTAAGTGCACACCATATCTGTCTCAAAGGCTCTACGATGATATTTTAAAGGGCAATTAGCCAATTATTATTTTAAAGCACATCCTTTCTTGGAGAAATATCAGTGCGTGGAGCATTTTCTCTACGAAACGTGCACATGAAGGAAGATTCCCCCACGCCCCCTTCCCCAACCTCGAAACCTCTCAAAGCCTTTGGAGACAAAGAGCCGATAGCAGACACGTGGTCTGCGAGTCGAGCGCTGCTGGTCTCGTCTTGGCGGTGTCTGGCCTGGATGGGATGAACTTGAACTTCCCTACGGGCAGGCGCGTCATTCTCTGGGGGTCCCGTCCAAGCTGCAAACCCAGACTTCTGGGGTCCAGTCCTTAGAAACTAGCTCGGTCGGGGCTGTCCCGGGACCCGCTGAGAAAGCTAAGTCAGACGTGCAACCCCGCGGGCTTTGAGCAGAGGGAAGGGAGGGTCCTTTTCCAGTTATGGTCGCTGCAGGCAAAGGTCAGGAAGGGGACGGAGAGTTCGCTGGTTGCAGTGATACCACAGGCACATCCTTCGTGGTCCGTGTGCCAATGAACTCCCACGACATCGCCTTTCTCACACGGATGTGCACCCTGGCAGAATACACACCTTCGTCCTCATTCTACTTTTTCTATTTTTTAATATAGTTTTCAGAGAGGAAGGGAGAGGGAGAGAGAGATGGAAACATCAATGATGAGAGGGAATCATGGATCGGCTGCCTCCTGCACGCCCCACACTGGGGATCGAGCCCGCAACCTGGGCATGTGCCCTTGACCGGAATCAAACCCGGGACCCTTCAGTCTGCAGCTGTTTATTTACCGTCTATCTATCATCTATCTCTTTATCTCTATCTACCGACTGAGTCCAACCGGTGAGGACGCTTTCTCACTTGGAACTTACCGGCTTGAAACGGGCTCAGACGAGCCCCCCCAAGTAGCTTCTGAACAACTAGAAAAGGTACTCGGGCTTCCCGCGTAGGCGAGTAAGACGTTACTGGAGACTTTAAAGAGACACCGGAGCAAAAGAACCCGAACTAGACGGACGGCTTTTTCATTATGGGATGGACTAAATTATCCATTATATAGGAGCCACACATAAAAGGCTTTCTCCACATCAAGTGAGAGATCAAAGGAAGGGAGGATGAGCGGGCCACAGGCACGAGCCACACCTCCCGGATTCTGAGGCCGGGGAGTGAACGGTCTGCATTTTAACTGCCTCCCGTTGACATGAAACAGCGCGCACGTGCCTCCCACTGAGCCGAGGCGGGTAGGCCCGGCTACAGAGAGCCTCCTCCACGCTCCCCCTCCTCCTTCCGTTCCCTCCAAAGGATGGCAGGTCCCTGACGGGGCTCAGGTGAATCTAATTTAAAGCCTGGCCCTGGCGTGCGTCCCTCCCTCCTTCCCTCCCTCCCATCGCAGCCTGGCAGAAAGGGCATCTGTCAGCGTCCCAGCCTGGGTCCCTGGCATGTTTACGGCTCCTGGGACGGGACGGCCAGCCCATTCCCACGCCAGCTGCCCCTGCTCCCGGCCCCACCCCCATCGGCACGGAAACGGCCCCACTAGACACTTGGATCCCAGTGACAGATGGAAGCACGCATCCCCCTGCCATCGGCTGTCCCTGTCCCCCCCTCTCAGAGCGGCGAGGGGCCATCAGCCATTCCCATAGTCGTCTCGCAACGGTGCCACGAGTTTACCAATATTCGAAAGAAGCCATTGATTCATTCCCTCCCTCGTCCAGCAGACATGAGCAAGGGTCTCCCACAAGCCAGCCCCTCGCCCAGCCAGTGAAAACCGTCACAGACGCAGGCACGCCAGCCCGGCCCCTGACCGCATGAGCCCATTCCTCTCACGCTTCCCATTTCGGCAGCTTCCGGACCGGACCGGTGAGCAGCCTGCTGTGTCCATTCATTTTCTAGGACGGGGATGGCAGCTATGTCTCTCGGAGGATTTCTCTTGCAGAGACGCTCGAGGCCTAAGACAGCGTTTCTCAACCTGTGGGCCACGACCCCTCTGGCGGTCGAACGACCCTTTCACAGGGGTCGCCTAAGACCATCCTGCATATCAGATATTTACATGACGATTCATCACAGTAGCAACATGACAGGAAGTAGCCACGAAAATAATTTGATGGTTGGGTCACCACATGAGGAACTGTATGTAAAGGGCCAGGAGGTTGAGAACCACTGGCCTAAGGGGTAGACAGGGCCACCCCGCGGGGACTTGTCCGGGGTTCACACACCATCCCCAACGGGGCGGGAGGTAGTGGACCCAGCGAGACCTCTGGCGTAGGAGCCAAGAGGGGCACTGGACACACCACTCCCTGGGCACCCCCGGTGACGTGCCTGCAAAGCCTGCGTCCTTCAAAGCTGCATCCAGGAGGCAGGGGTCTGCTCTGTGCTTAGGCCACACGTGCCGAAGCAGAGAATGAATGAAACAACGTTCTCAGAGGATATGTGTACATCCTCTGATACCTCCTCTCTCTCTCTTTCTCTCTCTCACATATTCTAGCCCAGGGGTGGGCAACCTTTTTGTGAGTGCGCGCCAAAACCAGCAAAATCTCTGACTCAAAATTCTTCTGCGTGCCAACCCTAATTTTTTTTGAGAACATGTTATGCCTACTTGATATCTCTTAAGGTGTACGTATGTGAAGAACCTTGGAGAAATAATAAAATTCATTCGAGCGACAAAAACACAGTCTATGACAGGGGTGGGCAAACTTTTTGACTCGAGGGCCACAATGGGTTCTTAAACTGGACCGGAGGGCCGGAACAAAAGCATGGATGGAGTGTTTGTGTGAACTAATATAAATTCAAAGTAAACATCATTACATAAAAGGGTACGGTCTTTTTTTTTTTTTTTTTAGTTTTATTCATTTCAAATGGGCCGGATCCGGCCCGCGGGCCGTAGTTTGCCCACGGCTGGTCTATGATGATGAAAAATACATTTTTTAAATATATTGTATTGATTTTTTACAGAGAGGAAGGGAGAGGGATAGAGAGGTAGAAACATCCATGAGAGAGAAACATTGATCAGCTGCCTCCTGCACACCCCCTACTGGGGTGGGGCCCCAACGTGAGTAACAAAGAAAGAGAATTTCTGGCCCAGAAATCAGGATTTTAAAAAAAGATTCCCAGGTGATTCTCATGTGCAGCCAAGGTTGAGAACCACTGTGACCTAAAGCATTCAAGGCCTCTACAGCTTCTAGAGCAGGCCTGGCACTACAGAAAGATTTTATGCCTGGAGGTCGGGGTGCAAAGCTACTCCAGGGGCAGCGACGGACCAGAGGCAGCACAGCCGGCCCGTAAACTCTGGGTAACCTGGTGGAAGAAACCAGAAACCAGACGGGGCCGGGAGCTGGAAGTCGCCTGACGGCCAGGTGATCCGGCTTATGAGGGAAGAGGCCAAGAGGCCAGACCATGGGAAATGAAATGGGCGAGCGGCGGGTCAGGGAGCAGGAGGAGCCGTAAAACTTGAGTGATTTCTTGTGTGATTAAGGGCTTATTTGGCGTTATCTGGAGGGAGAGGGAAATCCGACCGGGGAGCCGGGTGTCGAGGCCTCTGCCTACGCCTTCCCCAGTTTGATAGGAAACAAATAAAAAAAAAATGCTCCAAACAGGTTGTATGTGGAGACTTATGGTAACCTTTGGATCGCCCCCCCGCCCCTCCAAAAATAATAAAAGAAACCTCTTCTACACTCACTCTCTGAATCACACGTAGCAGTTTGGGGGACTCTGTTGCTTCAATCTTCTCAGAGAGAGAGATAGAAAAACGGCCATTTCCCACTGACACGTTCCGGATAAAGTTTCAGATTTTTATAAAGTCATCGGAGGTGTTCTGAGACTTAAAACGTTTCCAGGCTCTCGTTCTCCTTTTTATTATAAGCCGTCGTTTATTTCCAATAATCAATCACACACATACACTCACTGCAGAATCCACACACTTTCCCCCTGTGGAACAGGTTCTGATTGCTCATTTCATTCATGGAAGAAAGATACGAGTTTGGAAAATAGATATAGGGGAGAAGGATTTCATGCAAAAAGGTAGAACAACATTAGCCACTTACTCATCCTGTAATACATGTAGCTGGACTTCCCCCAGTTAAACATGGATAGACTTATTATTTTCCCAATAGACTTGCAATTCTTCTATAGTCTCGGGTTTTTCAAACAAACGTAATCGGATTCAAAAGCCTCCACTCTGACCCTTTCAGTCAGTGGTTCTCAACCTTCTGGGCCTTTAAACACAGTTCCTCTTGTCGTGACCCCACCATAAAATTATTGTCGTGGCTACTTCCTAACTGTCATGTTGCTACTGTGATGAATCGTCATGTAAATGTCTGCTATGCAGGATGGTCTTAGGCGACCCCCGGGAAAGGGTCGTTCGACCCCCCCCCAAAGGGGTCGCGACCCACAGGCTGAGAACCGCTGCTTTAAGTGTTTAGTTATACCTTTTCTTATCAGGGGTCCTCAAACTACGGCCCGCGGGCCACATGCAAATACAAATATTGTATTTGTTCCCGTTTTGTTTTTTTACTTCAAAATAAGATATGTGCAGTGTGCATAGGAATTTGTTCATTTTTTTTAAAAAACTATAGTCGGGCCCTCCAACGGTCTGAGGGACAGTGAACTGGCCCCCTGTTTAAAAAGTTTGAGGACCCCTGTCTTAGATCACTCACTAACTTTTTTGACCAGCAGTGCAGGGATGTGAACGTCTGTGCCAGCATTATGAAACAGCCACGGATTTTGTTTTAACATCACAGAAACTATTCAAAAAACTTTTCCGTTTATCCTTACCAACTCACTCACAAATAAGAGTTACCATTAGGGATTGTTACCCATTCGCTTCCAACATCTAGATCAGAAACTCTAAGTGGGTTAGATTTCCAAAGTCTTACGAACCAAACTATTTTTTTGGGGGGGCTGCAAAACAACATCAGCGAAAACTAAAGAAGAGAAACCTAAGATAGTAACGAAACTCACAGTAGAATAGAAGCCCATATCCCCTACTTCCTCCCATTCAAAGGATGGCCTCAAGGCTGGGCAAAGAAAACAAAACTGATACTTTAAAGGAAAAAGAAAGAAAGAAAAAAAAAGCTCAGTGCCTCTCCTGCATTTGGGAGCAGGTGTCCAGGCCGCCGGCCGGAACTCTGGGGTCACCGGGAAGGAATGTCAAAGGCGGGTTATTAAGTTGGAGCAGAAAATACGGCCTGAACGTTTCGCTTGGAAGGAATTAAGGATGTCCCGGGAAATGAGTGAAATATTTTCTCTCTCGAGTCACCGGGGCCCGCAGGTTGGGATCCGGCATCTGGGGCTGATTATGTGTGTTTTAAGGGGACAGGTGGCTTTCGGAGACGGAGCCCTGGCGGGGCTTTTAAAATATTTCCCGGGGAAGGGTCAATAATTGGATGCCTCCCTGCCTTCCCCCCTGCAGGCTTTTGTTTGAAAATACAAAAAAAAAACACACACATCTTGAGCCACATCAAAGGTCTTTCACTTGCAGAAGACATCCTTCACTCTGACAATGGGCCACCTCGGCCTCGCTTCCGGCCGCAATCTGTCCCGTGCACGAGGGGGGGGAGATCAGTTTCCAAATCCTATCGCTCACGTTCTAAAACTGATATTTATCGGCCCGTCTCTTTTTTTTTAATACTTGGTTTTCCTGAGGCTGAAAACTTTTATTGCCCGATGAGTTCCTAGGAGTAGCCACAGATGTTGAGCCAGAGAAAAGAACCTCAGATTTGGCACCAAAAAAAGAAAGAAAGAAAGGAAGAAAAATCACATGATGAGGAATCATTTTAACTTTGACAAATACAAGCAACGCCGTCTTGAGTGCCTGCCAAGTGCAGGGTCATTGCGCCGAGATCAAAGATGATGGATGATTTATGCGTTAAGTGTCGTCCCTTGCCTTTATTTATAGTTTTTTAACTGGCTTGCTTGTTGCCGTTTGCTTCGCTTTCTGCTTCTCCTGGCATTTGGTTCAAAACGATGCTTAGTTTGATGTTATAAGCCACCTGGAAACCCCGCTGGGCCCTGTGGACTGCATCTCAGAGAGGGACTCGGTACCTCTAACACTGCACTATATTCCAAAGACTTGTTCTGTATCTATAGTCATAGCACCATAAAGATGTTACATCGGGCATTAAAATTCAACTCAAAGGCCCTCGCTGCTGGTTTGGCTCAGTGGCTAGAGCGTCGGCCTGCGGACTAAAGGGTCCCAGGTTCGATTCTGGTCAAGGGCTGGAACTCCAGTGTGGGGCGTGCAGGAGGCAGCTAATCCATGATTCTCTCTCATCACTGAGGTTTCTATCTCTCTCCCTCTCCCTTCCTCTCTGAAATCAGTAAAAATATATTTTCAAACATTTCAACTCCAAGCAATCTGATTATTTTCATTGTAACGTCTTTTATAAAAAGACGGGATTCTTACGTATACGACCCGACAGATGTTTACATACATACGGACTCCTGGAACCACCACCATTGCATTCAAGGTAGAGGACGTTTCTGGCGCCCCAAGTATAAATAGCCAAGAGGGGTTTTTGTCAAACTTCTCCTATAACTGACATTTTCTTTTTAATAGAAAGTGACATTTAAAAAAAAAGAGTTTTAAAAATGAGCTTTTCCACATGATGGATCAACCTTTTTTTGTGTTATTTTACCCGGGTCCTCCAGGCTACTCCTGTTGGCAACACCAAGTCATTCTTCTTCATTTGGGAGAGAGAGAGAGAGAGAGAGAGAGAGAGAGAGAGAGAGAGAGAGAGCCCTCGGTGGTCCTGGCTTTGTCTCCGGCTTCAACAGTGTTTGGAAGGACCAGACCAGGGACACCCCGACTTCCAGCCTCGACCACTCTCCTGCGTCTCATCCCGCCGCCGCCTTCAGAACCACCTCCGGGACCAGCCAACGCACGGTTGGTTTGTTTTTCTGCCTTAACTCCTTATTGCCGAACAACCACGGGCTCCCAAATTCGTCAGAATTATTCCCCGAGGTGGAGGCACCGTCACCCGCCTGGTTGCCTGCCCCTGCGGGCCGCACACACCTACCTTTCTCGGGGCACCTCTCCCTGGAGGCGGCGGGGAAGCCCGAGGGCCGAGCGTCTCCTAAAGTTGCAAACCCCGCGGTGGCCGCAGTCTCTCCAGGACGAGCTGCCGCCTCCCCAGGGGAGGGGGGGGCACTCGGGACCCCATGGGGCCCCCTGGCCTTGGCGGGGACCCTGACAGGGCCCTGGTGGAGCGGCAGACCTGGTGCTGCCCGCGCGGACCCGGGGCCCTGTGACTTCCGGCAGAACCACTTCCGGGTGAGGGGGGAGCCGCATCAGGAGGGTGGGCAGCACCTGGCTCGCCCCAGGCGGCCCCCAGGCGGGGCCAGGGAGTGTCTGTCCGAAAGGCGCCCCCTCAAGCACGACCAGGAGCCTGAGGGGCCCCTCTGCACCCCCTGGCGTCTGGCTTTTGCCGGAACCCCTCGCCCAGTGGTTCTCAACCTTCTGGCCCTTTAAATACAGTTCCTCATGTTGTGACCCAACCATAACATTATTTTCGTTGCTACTTCATCACTGTCATGTGGCTACTGTGATGAATCGTCATGTAAATATCTGATATGCAGGATGGTCTTAGGCGACCCCTGTGAAAGGGTCTTTCGACTGCCAAAGGGGTCGCGACCCACAGGTTGAGAACTGCTGCATTAGACCAAGTGAAACAATAAAGTGTTTTGCAGCAAAAAAAGAAAGAAAAAAAGAAAGAAAGAAAGAAAGAAAGAAAGAAAGAAAGAAAGAAAGAAAGAAAGGAAGAGAATAACTAGCTAGCTATCCTATATAAAGGGTAATATGCAAATCAACCGAACGGCAGAACGACCGGTTGCTATGACGTGCACTGACCACCAGGGGGCAGACGCTCAACACAGGAGCTGCCCCGTGGTGATCAATACGCTCCCACATGGGGAGCACCACTCAGCCAGAAGCCCTGAGCCAGGCTCACGGCTGGCGAGTGCAGTGCCGGTGATGAGAGCCTCTCCCGCCTCCGCGGCAGCGCTAAGGATGTCCCCCGAGAGCTCCCGGACTACGAGAGGGCGCAGGCCGGGCTGAGGGACGCCCCCTACCAGTGCACGAATGTTGTGCACCAGGCCTCTAGTAAATATATATTTATATATTAAAATATGTAGTATATTTCTATATTATCCATAATATGCTAATTAGACCGGACATCCTTCCGGATAAAGCTAGGATTACAAGGGAAGCTCGGTTCCCTTGTTTTTTTGTTATTATTGTTTTTGTCTTTTTTGCGTATCTCCAATGCATCCTACATTTACAAGTTTTTAAATCAGAATCCAGACAAGTGATATGGATTTCTTTTATTCTTTTTTTTATTGTTATTCCCGTGAACTTATTGCCCTGACTTGTTGGAACATCATGGTTTGTCATTATATCTGCATAGGAGGTTCATGATCCAGTGGCTTCGTTTTTACAATTTGTGTAGATATGTCTGTACTTCTTTTTAAAAAATTCAGATGCTTGAGGACTGTTTTGGTTTTTGGTTTTTGTTTTGGGGGGGCCATTTTTGTGTGCTTTAATTTGAATGCAGTTCTGGACAAGAAGCAGGCACTTTAATAAATATTGGTGAGCGTCAAAGAGGCTCAAAACTGTGAGGGCTCCTGGAGGTCACCTGAACCAGAGATTTTCCAAGGCAGGTCCTTGGACCAGTTGCATCAAAATCAACTGGGATTGCCCAGCTGTTATGGCTCAGTGGTTGAGCGTCGACCTATGAACCAGGAGGCTGTGGTTTGATTCCTGGTCAGGGCACATGCCCGGGTTTCAAGGCTCCACCCCCAATGTGGGGCGTGCAGGAGGCACAGATCAATGATTCTCTCTCATCATGAATGTTTCTATCTCTTTCTCCCTCTCCCTTCCTTTCTGAAATCAATGAAAACATATATTTTTATTTTTAATATATTTTATTCATTTTTTACAGAGAGGAAGGGAGAGAGATAGAGAGCCAGAAACATTGATGAGGGAGAAACATCAATCAGCTGCCTCCTGCAGACCCCCTACTGGGTATGTGCCCCGCAACCAAGGTACATGCCCCTGACCGGAATCGAACCTGGGACCCTTGAGTCCGCAGGCCGACACTCTATCCACTGAGCCAAACCGGCCAGGGCGAAAATATATTTTTTTAAATGTCACCTGGGACTGTTTTAGGATACAGCTTCCTGGGCATAATTTAGCATAAGTGGGCGGGGCTTGGGAAACTCATTTTAATTGTCCAGGTATTCCCCTTGCAGCCATGTTTAAGAGTTACTGACTTCAGCTCCTCTCTACCTGGTACGAACACTGACTTGCTTGGATTATCAGCAGAGAAAAACCCGCAAAACATCTGCAGATTACATTCTTTACCTCTTAGAAGTAGACGCGCCCTCAGAAATGACTGTATTCATTCCCTTTACTTTTGTACCCAAAGAACAAAATTCTTTTTAAATTTCTCAAATGTATGGGGCCAATTAGCAGCAAAGTCAAGAACAGAGCTTAGATCCTGTGCCTGAAAATTCCAGGACCTCCCTCTTGGCTTCGCCAGTGCGTCCCAAGCAAAACCAGCCCAGAGCCTGCAGCACCCTTAGGACAAATAAGATCAGCTCAGGCACCACGGCTGGTTTGGCTCAGTGGACAGAGCGTTGGCCTGGGGACTGAAAGGTCCCAGGTTCGATTCTGATCAGGGGCACATGTCCAAGTTGTGGGCTCAATCCCCCAGCAGGGGGCGTGCAGGAGGCAGCTGATCCATGATTTTCTCTCATCATTGACATTTCTCTCTCTCTTCCTCTCTGAAATTAATTTTTTAAAAATCTGGGACCAAAAACAGGATCTCCCAAATCATGTCCTTGTTTTCTAAACAGCACGCACTGTGATTTCAGGGAATCTGTTGTGAACTATATGGTCAGGAACCTGCATCATCATGGAAACAAGGTAAACACAAAACATTACATACTGATATGGGTTTTATAACATTCAAAAGCATCCAGACCCAAGCGTGCTCCACCTGAAGACATCGTTAAGTAAACGTTAAATAATGCTCATTATAATTATTTCAGCACCAAAGGAAACCCGTGTGTTCATGTAAATTAAGAAAAAAAATGAATAGCATAGCTAAAGAAATCATTATTGGAAATTAGAAATTTCAGGGAATTCCGTAGCAATATAAAAGAATCCCAGGGAGCCTTAACCAGTTTGGCTCGATGGATAGAGCGTCGGCCTGCGGACTCAAGGGTCCCAGGTTCGATTCCGGTCAAGGGCATGTATCTTGGTTGCGGGCACATCCCCAGCAGCAGGTGTACAGGAGGCAGCTGATCGATGTTTCTAACTTTCTATTCTTCTCCCTTCCTCTCTGCAAAAAATCAATAAAATATATATTTTTTTAAAAAAAATTCCCAGAGAGATATTTATCCTTCATGGAAAAACGTACATATTCATAACTTATGTCTTTCCCACTTGGCTCTTTCTTTTTTTTCCTCCCTACTTCCGGCCCCAGGTTTCAGCAGCTTTGATTAAGCAAAACACCACACTGCCCTAACCGGTTTGGCTCAGTGGATAGACTGCAGGGTCCCAGGTTCGATTCCAGCCAAGGGCACATGCCTGGGTTGAGGGCTCCATCCCCAGTAGGGGGTGTGCAGGAGGCAGCCGACCAATGGTTCTCTCTCATCATTCATGTTGCTCTCTCTCTCCCTCCCCTTTCCTCTCTGTATCAATAAAAATTAAAATAATAATAAAAGAAGCTGTCATTGGGAGGAGGGATACGCTGCTTCTATCCACACCAGGGGACCTTAAGCTGCTGTTATTCTTCTTATTCTGCAGACACCTGGAAAAACACCCCCCAAAACTACGAGGTGATCAAACCACTCTCTCTGGTTAGAACTAGAAGATTAAAATCTATCCCCTTGACAAAAAGGGACTTGCTTGCCAGGGATATTGAGCCTTTTACCTGAGCGCGAAATATTATCTGATTAAAATCCCGCGCTTGAGAGAGATGTGTTTGCTCTGATATGTCCGCTTCTACGATGTTTGAGTAACGTGCCGAGCATGTAGTGAAATATTTAGCGCAGGTGTTTAAAAAGCAAAATCCGCCTAACTGGTGTGGCTCAGTGGATAGAGCATCGGCCTGCAGACTCAAGGGTCCCAGGTTCGATTCCTTTCAAGGGCATGTACTTTGGTTACGGCCACATCCCTAGTAAGGGCTTTGCAGGAGGCAGCTGATCGATGTTTCTCTCTCACTGATGTTTCTAACTCTCTATCCCTCTCCCTTCCTCTCTGTAAAAAATCAATAAAAAAATATATTTTTTTAAAAAAGCGAAATCCCAAGACGAAATTTCAATGTTAAAGGGTAGGACTCAGTCTGGTCTGGAGACATTACTCATAAGCAAACCTGAACTCCAGCTCACAGACCAGGGTGGGCCAGAACACCGTTCCTTTTTCTGTCTGAAGACCACCCACTGTACATACAAACAGTGTGGCCGTCCATTCACCTGCCTAAGGGTATCTCAGTACCATGCTGTCTTAGCCCTGGTAGCTTTGTCAGTAAGTTCCGAATTCGGAACGGCGGGCTCCGCCAACGTTTTTCCTCTTTTGCAATATTATTTCGGCTATTTTCAGGGTCCCTCAGTTTCCATGTGGGTCTGAGGATGGCCTTGTCTGTTCCAGCAAAATTAAAGCGGCATGATTTTGTTCCAGGTTCACTGAGTCTGTAGTAAGAAGCACCATGAGACTGTATCTCCCCACCTGGACAAAGATCACGCTCTCAGAACCTTCCTGGGTGCCCTAACCGGTTTGGCTCAGTGGATACAGCATCGGCCTGCGGACTCAAGGGTCCCGGGTTCGAGTCCGGCCAAGGGCATGTACCTTGGTTGCTGGCACATCCCCAGTAGGGGGATGTGCAGAAAGCAGCTGATCGATGTTTCTAACTTTCTATTCTTCTCCCTTCCTCTCTGTAAAAAATCATTAAAATATATATTTTTATAAAAGAACCTGTCTGGCTAACTACTCCGGGACTCTGGACTATCTGAAAGGTTGAAACAGCCAGGAGAAGGCTGGCCAGGGAAAGGCTGGCTAACTTTGGTCCGTCTCACTTCTTCACTCAGCCCTGGCTGCCCACTGCCCACACCAAGGCCCAGGCCGCTGTGTACCTGTTAGGCAAGCAGCTCCTTGGAGGCAAAAAGGACCCTGCCCTCCAAATATGAGGGACCTGTGTTCCCATCACTAATCACTGCTTCTGGCTGTACAGGTACAAAGAGGTGGGCGGCCATGGTTGTGGATCTGAAGTTTGTTTGTTTGTTGTTTTCTTTTTAAACATATTTTATTGATTTTTTTACAGAGAGGAAGGGAGAGGGACAGAGAGTTAGAAACGTCGATGAGAGAGAAACATCGATCAGCTGCCTCCTGCACACCCCCTACTGGGGATGTGCCCGCAACCAAGGTACATGCCCTTGACCGGAATCGAACCCGGGACCCTTCAGTCTGCAGGCCGGCGCTCTACCCACTGAGCCAACTGGTCAGGGCTGGATCTTAAGTTTATACAAGGACCCACCAAGGGCTGAAATGACACCCAGGGGACTTAAGGGGCTAGCACCCTTCATTTTCTCCCCTGCCTTTTTCTCTCTTTTTTTTTCCCCCCTTTTGGGAGCCAGACATGACAGACGAGGGCCGGGGCTGACCGGCAGACCCCGAGGGATGGATGAATGATTAACTCTGACACACGTTTCTGTGAAAGAGAGAGCTAAGGCACTACCTGGCTATCGTCACCGAGTAGCCCCGTTCGCCTGCCTCCTTTGGCTTTTATTGTCATAACAGCTGGAACTAAAATTAATTTCTAGATACAATCAGCAGGGTAAGCATCCTTGAGAAAGCACGTGGCTTCACCAACAGCGGTTCTCAACCTGTGGGTCGCGACCCCTTTGGCGGTCGAACGGCCCTTTCCCAGGGGTCGCCTAAGACCATCCTGCATATCAGATATTTACAGGACGATTCATCACAGTAGCAACATGACGGTTATGAAGTAGCCACGACAATAATTTTATGGTGGGGTCACGACAAGAGGAACTGTGTTTAAAGGGCCAGAAGGTTGAGAACCGCTGCTCTACAAGGTCAGGTCTTTAAAGACTAAACATAGAGACGCCAGTGAACACCCCGGGGATAGGACTTGTTCGGAAAAGTCAAGGTAGTCAGCAAGGTGCCCCTCAGAGGCCCCCGACCTTTCCGAGAATCCTCCTTACAGACTTTCCAGCCAAGTCCCATGCTTCCCACAGACGAGGACGGCGGTTTTCAACCTGTGCGCTGAAAAAATTGTTCAAACATGCAATACCCGACTCGT
Source organism: Myotis nattereri (assembly GCF_964212035.1). Lineage (NCBI taxonomy): Eukaryota > Metazoa > Chordata > Mammalia > Chiroptera > Vespertilionidae > Myotis > Myotis nattereri. The sequence goes on along the minus strand of NC_138097.1, from coordinate 11,706,144 downwards.
TAGTCAAGGGCGCTGGCCTCTTTGCCCTTAGATTGTCAAATTTAAAAAAAAGAAAAATGACAGTCAACAGAAAAATAGCCATCTGGTGTGAAAGAATCAAAATTATACCTATTTTTTTGTCAGGTCGGCAGAAAATGTGTATTTTTGATGTGCCTCAGAATTTTAGTAATTCGTTTATGTGCGCGATAAGGTGACAAAGGTTGAAAATCGCCAGAACATTCAAAAGCAACTGCGTGTTGTTCTCAGTGCTGCTACGTCTGCCCGTTTTTAGTAGAGGTAACACTGTCTTTGAGAACGAAAAAAAAAAGCAACTGCGTATGTAGGGGAAATTAGAAAGCCACCACACCGCTCATAAACAACCTGAGACGAACTTAAGTTTACACTTCAGAGGCAGCCTACAACAATCCTTTATAATAAAAGGCTAATATGCAAATTGTTAGTGTGAGTTTGACTGACTGGGAGTTAGAAGTGCACTGACCACCAGGGGGCGGTGTGGAACATGGTGGGTGTCGGCGATGCAGTACTGGCAGTGGGCAGCAGTGGAGGTGCTTCCGGCCCTGATGGGCCCTGCTCAGAGCCAGACCTCGGTGGGATGGTGGAGCAGGTGAGCGGGCGGCACCAGGCCAAGGCGGGTGCGAGCGGGAGCCCTGATCACCCTGCCCATCACCCCACAGATCAGCCCTGATCGCCTGCCCGGCCTAGGAAACCTACCTGTGCACGAATTTCATGCACCGGGCCTCTAGTTAAATAAATAAGCAAACAAAAGACAAATCCCAGTGGAAGGGGAGAATTTGATTTCCAGAATTATCATATTATTACATTTGAATATCCAGTTTTCAGCGAGACACCATAAGGCATAGAGAGAAGGAGGGAAGAATGGCCCATGCAAAGGAAGAGACAGAACTGTAGCTACATGGACTACGAAAAAAAGAGAGAAGACTCCAATTGCTAAACTCAGAAACGCAAGAGGGGCCATTGCTATCTATTCTACAGAAATAAACAGGATTCTACGAGAGTATGCCCACCCATGGTGTGCATAACAGGCAAAACTGACCCTGTCCACCCCAAGCTTCGGCCACTTAACAGTCATATCCCAAACTCTGACGCTCTGTGCCGGGCCTGTGCTACCTCTGGGGGTAACGATGAGGGTCCCGGGACTCCCCCCACATAGTTTGAAAGCTCCTGAATGGCGAACTCTTTGGACCTTACCTATACCAATACCCCATGACTCTACTATCTTCTTCCCTTCGCGTGAATTAGGACCCAAAAGAGCAGCGTTCGCTTTAAGAAGTCTGAATTCCATACCAGCTATGTTTATAACCTACACCCGAGCCGGTCTAGCCTGTCTAGGTCAGTGGGTCTGTTGTCAGCAGAGGCTGTTTAAAATGCAAAGGACTTGTTGCAAAGCAGCGAGATAATGCTGCACCTCCGCTGCTTAAACAGCCTCTTCCTCCTCCACCATCATCCGCATTCCTAAAATGCAGAGCCCAGGCGCCCTCGTTCGTGTGTCTATCAAAGGAGTTGGCCTTGAAGCAGATGGCGAATCACGGAGAGTGGGGGGGGGGGGGGGGGGCGGGGGGGGGGGAGGGTGGCGGGAAGCCCTGATCAGAGGGACCCTGAGCCTCAGGACTGCTGATGGCGCTCATGGCAAAGGCCCCAGCCTGTCAAATTCTAAAGCAGAGATATTCCGGTCAACCACACGGTGGTGGATTCCAAAGGTAAAACCAAGTCACGCCTGTGAGATATTTCTTTAAATATATTTTTTATTGATTTTTTTACAGCTGAGGAAGGGCGAGGGATAGAGAGTTAGAAACATCGATGAGAGAGAAACATGGATCCGCTGCCTCCTGCACGCCCCCATCTGGGGATCGAGCCCACAACCAAGGTACATGCCCTTGACGGGAATCGAACCCGGGACCTTTCAGTCCGTAGGCCAATGCTCTATCCACTGAGCCAAACCCAACAGGTCGGGACGCTCCCAGTGAGATTCTAACACAGGTAAGCTGTCTCTAACCAGTCACTGAGTCTGCACAAATTTGAGACTGGATCAAGTTCATCTGGGTTTCTCTAGCGTATGGCTTACTTTATGAGAAGGTAATGCAAATAAGAATAAGCAGGAGGACAATCATCCTAATATAAACCAAAATAAAATTGAGAAAGTAGAAAAGCTGCCCTAGCTGGTTTGGCTCAGTGGATAGAGCGTCGGCCTGCGGACTGAAGGGTCCCGGGTTCGGTTCCAATCAAGGACACATGCCCGGGTTGCGGGCTCCATCCCCAGTGTGGGGCATGCAGGAGGCAGCCAGTCAATGATGCTCTCTCATCATGGATGTTTCTATCTCTCTCTCCCTCTCCCTTCCTCTCTGGAATCGATAAAAAATCTCTACTTAAAGAATGCACCAGCTCCCACCAAAGCCACCCTGAGCGCAGGCCGAGCCCCCTCCCTCCCTGCCGCATCCTCTGCGTTAGGAATTCTGCAAATGAGAGTTCCTGGTTCACAGGGGAGGTTCAATCACATGCAACTGGCTGTTGATCTTTGGATGCCTGCAGGCCTGCAATCTGTTCTACAAGTTCATCCCTCCCAGAAATGAAAAAAAAAAAAAAAAGAGCAAGAAAAGGGAGGACAGGATAAGAGGATGGAACCAATGGAAGCATGTGTAGCAAGCTAATTGGACCCTTGTGGGCCACAAAATTAATACAAACACAGCCTGGCCATGCGCGCTGGCAGGACACGCCCCGCCTTGGATCTAAGGGCTTTTCCCCTGCCTCCCGCCCCGGGCCCCCATGTTTAAAGGACCTAATTAGGGGTCTCTCTGAAGGATCACAAGCCAGTTTCCATCTCAGAAGAATACGGCGTTTTGCCCCCCGAACCGGAGACGCGGTTAGAAGTTGGTAATTAGTAGGACTTGTTAATGGAGTTTGGCTGTGATGAAGCGGGGATTGAATGGGAGTTCGGTGCCTGTCAGTGGGTGCGCCTGGGAGGGGGGAGAGACGTTTAATGAGACACCTGTTGTGGGGGGCCCACTGGGGTTTGTTGCCGCTGATTGGCACTCGGACGCGGTGTGCTCCGTGATGAGGGCTGGGCTGAGCCTGGCTGGTGGTTGGCATCCGGGCAGAGCCCACGGCTCCCAGCAAGTCAGGGCTGGCTGAGCTCCCTAAGCGCTCTGCCCACGGCTGCCATACCACGTTCCCGCGTGAACTGGGCGGAATGGCCCTGTGCTCCAACTCCCCGGGGGCACTGCAAAGCCCCTGCAGGAGGAAGATGCCCAGGTGGGGTCTCCCGTGACCCCTGCGCCCCACAAAACACCGGGCTGGGCATTGGACCCTTCCCCTCCCCATCTTGTCCCCAGTGTTGAGATAAGGAAACTGAGGCAAAGGTTAAATAGTTTGCCACCTTGGGCCGGATGGATGCTCTGTATCGGAGACACCACCCCTCAAACCTTCAAAGGCCCCCGGGAATGCATGTTAAAATGCAGATTCTGACTGAGTAGGTCTGAGGGGGGGGGGCCGGGGGGGGGGGTGTCTGCTTTCTCAGACTATGAGTGCAAGTCCTAGGAAACTTGTACTGGAGGCGAACAGAACCCACAAAAGACAGGCGTGTTGTGCATTTCAATGTTATGCTTAAAAATCACATTCTGCTTTTTATTTATTTATTTTTTTAATGATATTTTTATTGATTTCAGAGAGGAAGGGAGAAGGAGAGAGAAAGAAACATCCATGATGAGAGAGAATCATGGACCGGCTGCCGCCTGCATGCCCCCTACACTGGGGATGGAGCCCACTACCCCGGGCATGTGCCCTGACCGGGAATCGAACCGTGACCTCCTGGTTCATAGGTCGGCGCTCAACCACGGAGCCACGCCGGCCGGGTCTCATCATGCTTTTTAAAGAAGAGATGCCTCATCTTTGCCCCCAAACAGAGCCTGATGCTGAGAATGTTTGGGAACGTCATGGCTAAGCGGGTGGTGGAGGTGGGAGGTGGACACAGCACAGACGTGTATGAGAGATGAGAGGAGACCCACACTCCACACTAATGCATCCGTAGAGCATTTCCAGGAGGGAGAGAGAGTCCCAACCCGGGACACTGGTTTTTCTTTTTAAATATATTTTATTGATTTTTTACAGAGAGGAAGGGAGAGGGATAGAGAGTTAGAAACATCGATGAGAGAGAATCATCGATCAGCTGCCTCCTGCACACCCCCCACTGGGGATGTGCCCGCAACCAAGGTACATGCCCTCGACTGGAATCGAACCCGGGACCTTTCAGTCTGCAGGCCGATGCTCTATCCACTGAGCCAAACCGGTTTCGGCATCACCACCTTTTCTAAGTCCCTGTCTACACGTACAGTCACATCCGAGGTACGGAGGGTTAGGCCTCCGTCCTATGAATCTGGGTGGGGGGGACACGGTTCAGACCCCAGCAGTGGCCATCACCCTGCCGCTGGCGTGGGACCCTCAGTATAAGCTCGCTGCCCCTTGTCATTGGCTCCCTGGACTTTCAGCATCGCCCCCGTGGGAATGATCCATTCTCTGCTCACGGAGGGATTTCTTCAGCCATCTCAAGAAATGAACAGATGGAGCTTCAACTCTGCTGGACTCCCCACGTCGGCCGGCCTCTCGAACATTCCCTCTGTAGAAGCATGTGGCTCCCCCCGCCCCCCATCCCCCCAGGGAATCGTGCTGAGCCGATGCTTTGCAGGATCCGGGTACAGCAGCCATGGGTAGGCGACATGCGCTGGACACGGCCGGATGCAGCACTGCAAAACACAGCGTGGCTTGTTCGGATGAACACGGGCAGATGGGGCCCCCTTCCCTCCCTCGCTCCTCGCGTTCGTGTTGGCTGACTTCACTGCTGTTCTTTTGTTCTGATCGGAAGAACCTTCTTTGCTTCCAAATCTAAGAAGGAAAGCGCGGGCGGGAGTCCAGGAGGACGCCACGTGAACACCTGAGCAGTCGTGGGGGTCTCCCACCTCGTGCCAGGACTCTGCTGCTGTTTACTGCGCCCCTGTCCCCCCCCCAAGAGCGCCGGCAGCATATGGTCCTTCCCCCAGCTCCCCAGCACCTTCGATGGCATATGCATGGGGCGCTCCCTCCTGGGGGACGCATGCAGGCCCCTCGCTGGGCCCGCGGCTGTATCGTCTGACAATGTACAGGTGACATATTGCTGGCCGCCGCCTCTGCTGGGAGCCAGCTCAGCCTTTTAAGGGTTCATTCAGAGGAGAAGGAGAGATAAGCAAATGCTCTGTGACCGTGAACTTGATGGGTTTCGTCTGGGGCGGGAAGGAGGGACAACTCCGGGAAAAATGCACAGATTCGACGGGCGGGCCAAACTGCAATGAGGGGACCCATTTGCTTCTAATTTATCAGAATAAAATGAAGATCGTGCCCACCGCCTCCACACGGGGCGTGCTGGCCATGTGCGAGGCCTTGGGCCAAGACGTGGAACACCACCTTCTAATCCAGCGGTTCTCAACCTGTGGGTCGCGACCCCTTTGGGGGTCGAACGACCCTTTCACAGGGGTCGCCTAAGACCATCGGAAAACACATATATAATTACATATTGTTTACAGTAGCAACATTACAGTGATGAGGTAGCAACGAAAATAATTTTATGGTTGGGGGTCACCACAACAGGAGGAACTGTATGAAAGGGTCGTGGCATTAGGAAGGTTGAGAACCACTGTTTTACATAGCGGGGCTGCAGGATAGCTCACAGTCAACCAGTGACGAATTACCAGGATAACAATCACAATGAGGAAATGTGTGGTCCTCCCCCCAACCCCTCATTTGTTGTGCCCTGAGGGGTCTTCGGAAAAAGGGAAGTTGCAAGTTACCCTGACATTCTACAGGTGTGTTATCCTGGATGCAGAAAGACAATGGGTTCAGTTAAGATGAAAGCTGATCTTTGTCAGGAAAGCTATCAGCCTAGGACAGGACTACCTACCATAACTGCTCTTAGTTCAACTTTTCATTTCAGACCGTCCTGTGGTGTCTCTAGGCCAGGCGTGGGCAAACTTTTTGACTCGAGGGCCACAATGGGTTCTTAAACTGGACCGGAGGGCCGGAACAAAAGCATGGATGGAGTGTTTGTGTGAACTAATATAAATTCAAAGTACACATCATTATATAAAAGGGTACGGTCTTTTTTTTCAATAGTTTTATTCATTTCAAACGGGCCGGATCCGGCCCGCGGGCCGTAGTTTGCCCACGGCTGCCCTAGGGATTGGTTGGCAAACTCATTAGTCAACAGAGCCAAATATCAACAGTACAACGATTGAAATTTCTTTTGAGAGCCAAATTTTTTAAACTTAAACTATATAGGTAGGTACATTGTTATTCACTTAATTAGGGTGCTCCTAAGGCTTAGGAAGAGCCACAGTCAAGGGGCCAAAGAGCCGCATGTGGCTCGCGAGCCGCAGTTTGCCGACCACAGCTCTAGATCTTTGAGTTTGCAAGGCTGCCACGCAGGCGTTCCCTGAGTTAGTCGGGTTAGCATGTGGCCCCTTTTCATTAGAGAGAGAGAGAGAGAGAGAGAGAGAGAGAGTCCTGGAGGAGATGATGGGGGTCGGGAGATGACGGACAAAGCGTTAAAGATGCGCGCGGCACTGTAATTTGGAGACAGGCAGTTAGCGGAGACTGACAGTGGGGGGATAAAGGAGCACTTAGGAGGTAATGTTCACTTCATAGCTTGCTTCACGATACGAATGTAGGCTTTCATCTGCACTCAACCCTACATAACCTCCTGGGGGCGAGGGAGCCCTGTTTACAGCATGACGTTTCCAATAGCCAGATGACGGTCCATTTGGGATGCATTACAAGTCTGCTCTCTGTCATCAAGCATTCCCGAGCCCATATTGCATCCATATGGAGGCTGGACCCCTTGTCCGTCCAGTTCTCTCCCATTTGGGAGAAAAAAATGGGAAAACGGGGAGGGGGGGAGGGAGGAGAGGGGGACAATTTCGCATGGAAGTCTTCCTTCATATTCTCTTTCGTCTCAATTTTCTAGATTGGAAACCAAAAATGTATACGATGGCGGATCAGCCAGGAACGACTGTTAATCACACCAGAGCGGAAGTGGACCTGAGTCTCATCCACTTGATATGCAACCTCCTGTCTCCGAAACCATATTGATCCATGAATTTCCCTCCAAATATGTTTCAGATATAAGACCAGGAGGGTCACTCTGATATAGTCTAATGAGAGGAGAGCTTCTTTTTTTTTTTCCCAGCCTCAGCTAAAAAAAAAAAAAAAGGCAACTTCTTTGAATCATGACATTCCATTAAATGCAAAAGGGGCCCATGGTTTTCATTGTCCCCAATGATAGTATATGGTTCTTTTTGATGATTTCTGACAGAGGATCCTCATTAGACCTCAGAAAGGATGAGCTCATTGTTTTCAGCCAAGTCTGAAAGATGGTCCTACCCCCCGCCACCCCCCCGCAACCTAATCCTACCTGGAAATCAAAAACTACAGCTTTACCATTCACAGCTCCTCCAGTACCATCCACCAAGGGCCATCCCCCGCCCACCTGTGTCTCGTTTCCATTCCCCAGCTATTTCTTTGTTCCTCTCTAAGAACGACCTGGTTGGAATGCATTGGGAACACAGGGAAGGAAGGTTTTAGACTGGGGGGAGTTGGGGGGGGGGTGGTGGCTGGGAGACAGTGGTTCTCAACCTTCCTAATGCCGCCACCCTTTCATACAGTTCCTCCTGTTGTGGTGACCCCCCAACCACAAAATTATTTTCGTTGCTACTTCATAAGTGTCATTTTTGCTACTGTTATGAATCGTCATGTAAATACCTGATATGCAGGATGTAATTTCATTGTTTGCGACCCACAGGTTGAGAACCGCTGGTTTAGAAGCATGATGGAGCCCTAACCGGTTTGGCTCAGTGGATAGAGCGTCGGCCTGCGGACTGAAGGGTCCCAGGTTCGATTCTGGTCAAGGGCATGTACCTTGGTTGCGGGCACATCCTCAGTAGGGGGTGTGCAGGAGGCAGCTGATGGATGTTTCTCTCTCATCAATGTTTCTAACTCTCTATCCCTCTCCCTTCCTCTCTGTAAAAATTCAATAAAATATTTTTTTAAAAAAAGAATGATGGAAATGAGCTTTCTTCTTGAACGGGGGAGTGAACAGTTTCAGCATCGATTGTGAGGGTAATGGAATCAGGCAGGTGAAAGGTTGGCCATGTGAGTCCTTCGCTTTGCACCTGCCTCCCATAGACTCTCTCCTCATCTGCCTTCAGGCTGCCCTCCGCAACTGACCAGGAGCCCCATCTTCGCCGTTGCAGAACCTCAAACTGGTGGACCCAATTTCTCCACCAGGGTCCAGCAGTGGGATCTTTTCTTCCAACCCTACCCTCGCCTGCCCACCCTGTGGGGACCCCACTCATCTGTGGGGATGACAACCGTGACACAGTTCACGTTGGAACTGCAGTGCAAGCACTGCGACAGGGGCTTCTGGGAGTTAAACCCCCAAGACATCATCGCTTCCCAACGCCTGTATAACAAACCCTGTTCTCACTTCCTTGAAACCCAGGCACAAGCTTACAGACCTAACTCCTGGGTCCTAGGCAGCAATGGATTCCCACTGGCCTGGAAGGTGGAAACGGGCATCGCTGTCTTACCTTCTAAGAGCAGACGTGACAGTGGTGGAGGGTCTGCCTAGGAACCAGGAGGTCACAGTTCGATTCCCGGTCATGGCACCTGCCCAGGTTGTGGACTCCATCCCTAGTGTGGGGTGTGCAGGAGGCAGCGGATCGATGATTCTCTCTTATCACTGACTAGAGCAGCCGTGGGCAAACTACGGCCCGCGGGCCAGATCCTATCGGTTTGAAATGAGTAAAACTAAAAAAAAAAGACCGTACCCTTTTATGTAATGATGTTTACTTTGAATTTATACTAGTTCACACAAACACTCCATCCATGCTTTTGTTCGGGCCCTCCCGTCCAGTTTAAGAACCCATTGTGGCCCTCGAGTCAAAAAGTTTGCCCACCCTGGACTAGAGGCCCAATGCATGAAATTTGTGCAAGGGAAGGTTCCCTAGTGGCTGCCAGCTGCCAGCCAGGGCCTCCCTTCCCACAGCTGCCTGCCACCGCCAACACCCGCCATGTTCCACGCCGCCCCCTGGTGGTCAGCCCACATTTAACTCCTGGCCAGTGGAACTCCCAGCTGTGGGGACAATTTGCATATTAGCCTTTTATTATACAGGATGTTTCTCTCTTTCTCTCCTTCTCCCTTCTTCTCTGAAATTAATAAAAATATTTAAAAATAAAAATAAATAAAACTAGACACTACCATGGCGAACACAAGCATGGGTAGCTGCCAAAGAATGTGGGTGAGGTAAGCACCTTATCACAGGTAAGGTGGATCTTTCAATGAACCTATGAGGACACTCAATGTGAGAGAAACATGGCAAATTGATTGCCTCCTGCACATGCCCTGACCAGGGCCCGGGCCAGGGAGGAGCCTGCAACCAAGGTACATGCTCTTGACCGGAATCGAACCTGGATTTCTTACACGTGCATTATGGGCCTCCCATATACAAAGTAGCCCTCTGAATCAATAACATATATGCGACCTCCATTATCTGATTTGTGATAAACAAGCCAATAGTTTGACATTCGTACAGAAGCGGCATTCCATTCTAATGGCTTGGGTTTGTGGAATTTCTCCCTCTCAACGCACCCCACCCACACATGTCCATTAACACGGGAATCAGATCACCCTTCTTTTATACACATCCGGGCTTTTCACCACCTGTCAGATAACCAGACCCCTCATTTGTAGTCACACTGTGTCTCAACCTTCCCACACGATTTCTACACATTTCTCCAACCTGTTTGGTATTCTCCTCCTGCCCCGTTTCTGACATGAGCCTTAGCTTTCTCTCACATGAAAACTGCCTGACATAAGGGGTGACGCTTATCTATACTAATAAAAGGGTAATATGCTAATTAGACTGGACGTCTTCCAGACATCCTTCTGGACAAAGCCACGGTGGCGGGGGCCGAGGCAGAGGCAGTTAGGGGCAATCAGGCCGGCAGGGGAGAGCAGTTAGGGGCGATCAGGCCAGCAGGGGAGAGCAGTTAGGGGCAATCAGGCCGGCAGGGAAGCAGTTAGGGGGCAATCAGGCCGGCAGGGGAGAGCAGTTAGGGGCAATCAGGCCGGCAGGGGAGAGCAGTTAGGGGCAATCAGGCCGGCAGGGGAGAGCAGTTAGGGGAGATCAGGCTGACAGGGGAGGGCAGTTAGGGGTGATCAGGCCAGCAGGGGAGCAGTTAGGGGGTGATCAGGCCAGCAGGGAAGCAGTTAGGGGGCGATCAGGCTGGCAGGCAGAGGTGGTTAGGGGCAATCAGGCAGGCAGGGGAGAGCAGTTAGGGGCAATCAGGCCGGCAGGGGAGAGCAGTTAGGGGCAATCAGGCCGGCAGGGGAGAGCAGTTAGGGGCAATCAGGCCGGCAGGGGAGAGCAGTTAGGGGAGATCAGGCTGACAGGGGAGGGCAGTTAGGGGTGATCAGGCCAGCAAGGGAGCAGTTAGGGGGCGATCAGGCTGGCAGGCAGAGGTGGTTAGGGGCAATCAGGCAGGCAGGCAGGTGAGCAGTTAGGAGCCAGGGGTCCCGGATTGTGAGAGGGATGTCCAACTGCTGGACATCCCCCTAGAGATCCCAGATTGGAGAGGGTGCAGGCTGGGCTGAGGAACACCCCCACCACCCCCCAGTGCATGAATTTCATGCAACGGGCCACTAGTCTATATTATAAAAGGGCTGTTGCCCTAACACCGTAACGACCAACGACCGGACGGGGAACCGAGTGGGTGGCGGCAGTGGCCAGAGTGAAGCAGCCCAGGTCCCAGGTGCCTGGCGGCCGGCAGGCGGGTGGGCAGGGCCGCGGGATTTCGCGCACTGGACTTCTAGTTAATAATGAACTTGAGCTGGTTCAGCTCAGTGGATAGAGCGTTGGCCTGCAGACTGAAGGGTTCCGGGTTCGATTCCGGTCAAGGACACGTGCCCAGGTTGTGGTCTCCATCCCCAGTGCGGGGGCGTGCAGGAGGCAGCCGATCCATGATTCTCTCTCATCACTGATGTTTCTATCTCTCCCTCCCTCTCCCTTCCTCTCTGAAACCAATACAAATAAAAATTAAAAGTAATAAGAATGAACTTTGATCCATCTAATCAACTGCTGTACAATCACTGACATGGGAAAAAAAACAGCAGCTTGTTGACTGACCACACGGCTGACGGCACCCTGTTCAAGGTGAAATCCCTCCCAGGTTTGCTGTTTCTTGCTCCTTCGCCAGCTCATCAGGCTTTTATTCATTTTTCCACAAACCGGATTTAATACCAGTGGTGAGACTTGGTAAGTAGTTTTGGAACGTTAGGACCCCGGGGACCTGCTTAAACGCAGTGACTACTCCCGGCGGCGACTTCTTTGTTTCCTATGAGGAGATCTTAACACGATAACAATTTCGAGCTCCACGTTTATTTCATTCACCAGGAGTTGGGCCCTAGTCTCTCCAAGTAGTTTGGGGCCATTTGGACTTAGTTCTGGGCTGGAGATGAAACATTTCTCAACCTCGAGGACCTGAATCTTTCATACTAGGGAATAACATAACGCTGCGTGCAATCGTTTTATAAATGCGCGTGGTTTCCCAAAAGACTACATTTTATGTGGAAATAAACAAAGGGACCCCCCCCCGCCCCCGCCCCCGATGGGAACAAGCAGGGGCTCTTTAGTCTGAGTTTGCCACAGCGAGGGCCTCAGCCACCAGCACCTGCATTTGTCGGAGAAGCAAAGAGAGACAGGCGGACGGCAACAGCGCCTTATGGTGGGGAAGGCGAAGACTAGGATGCATCCTGATTGGATGCTGTTGATGGAGAAGCTGGACACGGGCTACCTAGAAGGGGGCGGGGCGGGGGGCGTCCTATGTGATTGGTTACTGGGTACATTTGGCTTTTTTTTTTTAATATATTTTATTGATTTTTTACAGAGAGGAAGGGAGAGAGATAGTTAGAAACATAGAAACATCTATCAGCTGCCTCCTGCACATCTCCTACTGGGGATGTGCCCGCAACCCAGGTACACGCCCTTGACGGGAATCGAACCCGGGACCATTCAGTCCTCAGGCCGATGCTCTATCCACTGAGCCAAACCGGTTTCATTTGGCTTTTTCCACTTGATCCTGATTGGAAACAGGGGCAAACGTTAGGGAAGGTGTCAGCCACTGTTCAAGTCCTGGCCACTCGGGGCTCCCTGTTCCAAGGGTGGTTGCCTGATTTCTTGGTCTGGTTCCTGCAGATCATGGGTCAGGATTCTGGTTTTTGTTTGTTTGTTTTTAAATATATTTTATTGATTTTTTACAGAGAGGAAGGGAGAGGGATAGAGAGTTAGAAACATTGATGAGAGAAACATCGATCAGCTGCCTCCTGCACATCTCCTACTGGGGATGTGCCCGCAACCAAGGTACATGCCCTTGACCGGAATCGAACCTGGGGCCCTTCAGTCCGCAGGATGATGCTCTATCCGCTGAGCCAAACCGGTTAGGGCCAGAATTCTGTTTTTATTCCTGGTCAGACTGCAGTCGCATGAGGAGGGGGGGGGGGGGGGGAGTGCATTATGTTCCAAACTCCATGCTTCTCAGATGTTAGTGCCAGTTACTCCTTTTCTATTTCACAGTCGCACAAAACGGTACCTGCTTCTGAGCTCTCGGGAGAGAGCGAAAGCGAAGAAACATTCGCATGGCCTGTGGCGCTGAGGCTTTGAGCTCAGAGAGGCATCTGCGTGCAAATGACGAGAGCGACCTGCTGCTGCCGCCGCTATGGAAATCAGGGCCCGAGGAAGAGGGGGGACGGAGCCGGGGATGAGCAGTAGGGGCTGAGAAAAGGGGGAAATCCCCAGAAAGAAGATGCTGGACATCCCTGAACAAGAGCAAGCACATGCACGCATGCGCGCACACACACACACACACACACACACACACACACACACACATGCCTGGCTGGTACCTGCAATGATGCAACTCCCACCTTCTGGTTATGTTGCTGGGTATCTATCTATGATGCCAGCCTTCCACCCTGGGTGGGGATCCTCTCCCCATTCCTCCCCCTTTCCAGATGGTACCAATTAAGAGGAAGAAGGCCTTCGTCCTAACACAGCGGTTCTCAACCTGTGGGTCGAGACCCCTCTGGGGGTCGAACGACCCTTTCACAGGGGTCGCCTAAGACCATGGGAAAACACATATATAATTACATATTGTTTTTGTGATGAATCACTATGCTTTCATTATGTTCCATTTGTAACAATGAAATTGGGGGTCACCACAACATGAGGAACTGTATAAAAGGGCCGCGGCATCAGGAAGGTTGAGAACCACTGTCCTAACAGATGTTAACCAAATAAACCCAATCCGAGGCTTTCATGAACAAAGCTAGACACACTGGCTAGACCCAAGAGAAGGGAAATAAGTATCACGCATATCTATACGGTGGGCCGAGTGGGTGAACGTGTGCGGTCGGTGCTGTGAGCTGTGGCTGGGATTAGCGCCAGCGGTTCCCCCATGTGTGTCATTAGCACAGTGAAGGCGGGGAGAGCGGTTAACACAGTCCTATCCTTGGAACCCATCCTCTCACTTGGTTTTGGCTCCGTTATTGTTTGGAGAAGCGATTTCCACCTGTAAAGTACTTTTCCCGGCTGCCAGTGAAATGGGAAGTGTGGCTTTTTAAGAGTCTCGATCAGTCATGTGACGCTTGCTCTGTGTCAAGAGGTACTTCATGCCCTGGCTGGTGTGGCTCAGTGGATAGAGCGGCGGCCTGCGGACTGAAGGGTCCTGGGTCCATTCCAGTCAAGGGCACATGCCCAGTTGCGGGCTCCGTCCCTCCCCAGTAGGGGGTGTGCAAGTGGCAGCCAATCAATGATTCTCTCTCATCATTGATGTTTCCATCTCTCCCTCTCCCTTTCTCTCTGAAATCAATAAAAAACATTTTTTTAAAAAAAAAATTGTTAATGAAATAAAGAGCTCACCTTGGGATAAAAATAGTTTCTTCGCTGTGGAGACCTCCAGCTTCTGCAATTAACAGACCCCCAACACCAACACTCACTCTCTCTCTCTCTCTCTCTCTCTCTCTCTCTCTCTCTCTCTCACACACACACACACACACACACACAGGAGCGCTTGAGCTCGTGGAAAGCACAGATTCCAAAGCGACAAAGCCAGAGGGTGCTCTGGGAGGCAGCTGCCATACGATGGGAACATTTGGTTTCTGAACTGCCTTAAAACGCTGACCTTTTTCCCGTTGCCAAATAAACACGCCGCAAGCTGCACTCGTGCGGAACAAAGGGCTCCTCCGTGCGCCGAGCACGCCGATCAAAGCGGTGACTCTTAGGTCCTGCCGTCCTTTTGACCGGAACGGGCACTTGTGTGAATTCTGGAGCAGAGACCAGACCACTTTCCTTTTAATGCATACCTCACATTAAAAAAAAAAACCACACACATCTTGCAGGAGTGCACAGTGTGTGCGCACACACACACACACACACACACACACAGTTAGAAAGACAGAGATGAGCGAGAGAGAATAAAACACAAAGTCCCAGGGAACCCGCGTGACTAATTCTGTATTTTAAAAAAAAATGCCAAAGACGTCTGTTCCAGTGGGAACGGTCCCCAACTATTAGCAATTGCAAACGTGAGTCATGTAGACATGGAAAATACAGCCTGTAGCTCATCTAGTACATTTGCCCCAAAGTATCATCTATGGAATCTCTGCATCACCCATTTGGTTGCAGCATGTCGCCCAGCGACGCCCAGTTCAATTCCGCAGGCAAATCTGCCAGTTTTACTGCTTCCTCGAGTTCTCGGGGCGGCTCCCTCTACGACGAGTGGGACTCATGGACCACCCTCTATCCATCCTATTCCATGTCCTATACCCATTCTACTTAGCCTGCAGCCACACACACACACCCACACACACACACACACACACACACACACACACACACACACACAGAGCCTACTTCTGTTACTATAGATTCCAATGGATGCAAAGGAAACCTTCAGAATTAAGGTCAATACCGGACATAAGAGTCTTCGATAGCTCAGTCGGCCACTCTGCACAGCGGTGTCTTGGTGACCAGAGTGTGACTTTTTTTTCATTGATTAACGTCAACACTCCCAAGCTCATGGGTTGACCATTTTGAAGTTGTCCCGATGTCCACTGTGGTGGGGTCACGCACTTCTAAAAGTGGCTGCTTTGCCCTGGCCGGTTTGGCTCAGTGGATAGAGCATTGGCCTGTGGATTTAAGGGTCCCAGGTTCGACTCTGATTAAGGGCACATGCCAGGTTGCAGGCTCTATCCCCAGTAGGGGGTGTGTAGGAGGCAGGCAATCAATGATTCTCTCTCGTCATTGATGTTTCTATCTCTTCCTCTCCCTTCCTCTCTGAAATCAATAAAATATATATATATTTTTAAGTGAAATAAATAAAAGTGGCTGCTTCACCCTGGCCGGTTTGGCTCAGTGGATAGAGCGTCGGCCTGTGGATTTAAGGGTCCTGGGTTCAATTCCAGTCAAGGGCATGTACCTTGGTTATAGGCCCCTCCCCAGCCCGGGCCCTGGTTGGGATCATGCAGGAGGCAACCAATCGGTGTGTTTCTCTCACATCGATGTTTCTCTGTCTTTCCCTCTCCCTCCCACTCTCCCTAAAAATAAATGGAAAAATGTCCTCAGGTGAGGATTAACCAAAAATAATAATAATAAGAAGAAGAAAAGTGGTTGCTTTGAGGTCCAAGCCTAGTCTCTCCTCCTGCATCCAACGAGGCAGTGGCCACGCCAGAAATCTCCAAATCACTTTCCATTCCTTCTTCCACTGCTCCCCCCATATTCTCTACCCAACGGCCAACCTCCTAAGTATATCACCTGGCTACATAACCCACTCTCTTTTTCCCAGGTTCACCAAAAGCGTCAGTTCCTCCTGAAAACTGGCCCCCTCCCTCTCCTGACCCTAATTAAGCCCTGCCTCTGAGTATTCCCACAATCCCCCGTGCCCACCTCTGTCCCAGCAAAGTCATAATTTATGATCCTCCTCTAGTTACAAGCCTGTCTGCTCTAAGAGGCTCTGAGCTCCTTGAAGAAGAATTGCAACCTTTTTCTCTCTCTTGACTCCATATGTGCCTAACCCAGGTGCTGGGCAGATGGACGGACAGATGGCCATGTGGGTGGAGGGACAGTTAGGCCCCAACAAGAGGCCATTGGCTTCCCCTGGTCTTGCAGACTTGCCACGGATGCCAGCCCGAGTCACATCCGTCACCAGGACTTCCTCAGCCACACAGCTTGGACTATTCTTAAAAACAAACTATCCTTTTTTAAAAATATATTTTTATTTATTTCAGAGAAGAAGGGAGAGGGAGAGAGAGAGATAGAAACATCAATGATGAGAGAGAATCATGGATAGGCTGCCTCCTACACGCCCCCTACTGGGGACCGAGCCCACAACCTGGGCATGTGCCCCTGATCAGAATCGAACCCGGGACCTTTCAGTCCGCAGGCCGACACTCTATCCACTGAGCCGAACCGGCGAGGGCAGAACCAACTATTCTTAAAAGGAAATGTCATCTATATTCAAAGACAGTCCTGGAACGTGTGGGCTGATGCATTCTCTCCGAATTCTCCGGAAGCCATCATCTGAAAACGGAAATCATGACACGGATCCTGCACACAGCTGTGCGGATGGAGACACCTCAGGGAAATGAGGCACCATCAGGTTTTATGGTAGCGGTTCAAGCAAGACATCCCCCATGCCTACTTCCTTCTCTTTGGCCCCAAGTACAAGTGTAAGGGTCTGAGCCATGATGAAGGCTAGAGAGGCACATAGGGGACACCGTTTAAGGGGGCACGGAGTTTGACAAAAATACCAGTGCAGACTCAGCCCCTGAGAGCAGGGGTCTCCTTCAATTTTGCCTCTCAGGTGTCTTACTGCCTCTCCTTAGTCCTGACCCTGCAAATACAGGTGCTTCTCCTTGGGGGACAAGCATTGAACTTTCCCAACACACACATCGTAGTCATCTCTAGGTGGGAACAATCCGGGTTTATGCGGAAAGAGATTGCTATCCTTTTAGCAAGTGCACGGCACAGTGCCTCACCAGCAGAGAAGGACATAGCCATCGGAGCGACGCCCTTTGCCTGCGAGCTTGTCCCTGCCTTCATCGACCCCGTGAGCACAGAGAGCATGTGTTCCTACCGCAGGCTTGGAGGCGTAAACAACAGGATCGTACCGCCTCGCCATTCTGGTGGTGACCTGGCCTTCTCCAGCAACCTCAGCTTCTTAAAGCACCCACCACCCCAATCTCTGCTCCCCCTGTCACGCGGTGCTCTCTCTCTGCACCCACGTCCGTCTCCTACTTTCCTCTTTTCATATAACACCAGTCATATCGGATTCAAACCCGCCCCAATGATTTCATGTTACCCTGGTAACCTCCGCAAAGACCCCCATCTCCGAGTAAGGTCACATTCTGAGGTGCTGGGGGGTTAGGACTTCAGCATATGCATTTGAGAGGGACACAATTCAACCCATAAAAGAGCACCCGTACCTGACAGGTCAAGGACACACGTGTGAACGCCCAAGGTCCTTCAGACCGGTGACTGTGTCCCTTGAATTTCACTTTTGTCTGTAGATATCTCCCTACCCACCCTCCAGCCCCAAACCAACACCTTCCATCAATCGTGCTATATATTGTACATCCCCTAGGGACACTCGTGTGCCCCTCTCCACGTTCCACATGGGGACAGGCCCTGGACATCAGGGGGCATGGGAACCCACCCAGGCTCTGCTATCCCCACCACGAAACCACGCTGGACATGCCCCTAAGACACCCTCCGCCTCCCTCATTATCCTGTAGCACTGGGTCTATGAGAATTCCAAGGACTCTTCCTGTTCTAAATAAAAATCTTTCTACTTGCTTCACTTTCTGAGAAAATGGAGATAAAGTGCTAAAGCAACTCAAATCCCAGAACACTGTCCTTTCCCCCCAACCCCCAAGCAAAGAGCCCCAGGTCACAGGGGCGATTGGACGGGGCCTCTCTTGGACACTCAGGACAGCTGGGTGGGTGACGAGGGCCATTCTCTAAAGGCCAACAAGAGTCCCTTCCAACCACGGAACATGTGGCATCTCAAGCAGGAGTGATGACGGTTTATACGCATCCCAGGAGATCAGGACAAGATGTGATGGGGGGAGCGAGATGGGGGAGAATCCTGGATTCAGGGAAAATGCTGTTGTCCTGGGAAGAAGCAGCCAGCGGTGCGTCTGAAGCCCGGTTCTTTCTGGAATGGCTGTGTGACCTTGGGACAAATACGTCACCTCTCCGAATCTCACCTTCCCCACGCACAAAAGGGGATCAAGACGGCCGCTGCACAGGCTTGTTGGAATATCTATAATAATAAAAGTGTAATATGCTAATTAGACCGGACGTCCTTCCAAACATCCTTCCAAACGACCTTCCGGACGAAGCCCAGGTCCTGGGTGCTAGAGAGAAGCTGGTGCTGGAAACCGTGGGAAGGAAGGCCTACTCTTGCAGGAATTTTGTGCACCAGGCCTCTAGTTCAATTTAAAATGGCCCACTGTCTGGCATACCTATTCCAAGAGCAGTAGCTCTCAGTTCTCTTTATGGCTTCCCTGGAGGACTTTTTAAAATATATTTTATTGATGTTTTACAGAGAGGAAGGGAGAGGGATAGAGAGTTAGAAACATCAATGATGAGAGAGAAACACTGAGTAGCTGCCTCCTGCACACCCCCTACTAGGGATGTGCCAACAACCAAGGTACATGCCCTTGGCCGGAATCAAACCTGGGATCCTTGAGTCCGCAGGCTGAGGCTCTATCCACTGAGCCAAACTGGTCAGGGCCCTGGAGGACTTTTTAAATGAAACTCCAGCCTGGCCCGCGTTGTCAGTGGTTGAACGTCCACCTATGAACCAGGAGATCATGGGTTCAATTCCCGGCCAGGGCTCATGACCCGGTTGTGGGCTCGATCCCCAGTAGGGGGCGTGCAAGAGGCAGCTGATCCATGATTCTCTCATCATTGATGTTTTTCTCTCTCCTTCTCCCTTCCTCTCTGAAATCAATAAAACGATGTTTTAAAAAATAAATAAATGGAACTCCATTCTTGCAGAGACATCCATGAGGCCCAGGGGAGGGGCAGGGAGAAGGGCTGAAAGGTAGGGGGGACACACAGGCGCGCAGTCCTGGCTGCTGTCCATGGTACCGATTCTGTTGGGATCCGTGGTTGGGGCGCCTCTGGGTACAGAGAGGCGGACCAGGATGCGTGAGGCTCACTCAGGGGCCCTTTCCAGAGAGGGGTCGGGAATGATACACGATTCGACCCAAGGATGCTGAGAAGTGCACTTCGTTTTTTGGCAAAAGATGCTGGTGATTTCGTAAACCAAGAAGAAACGCGGGGCTGCATGTGCAAGCTCGGCACCGCGCCCGGCCGCCGCTAGGTGGCGCCGCTCAGCAAGGCAGCAGGAGGCGGCTGCCGGGCTCTGGGCAGTGGGCGGTTCCTGCAGGACCAGCTCTACCTGGTCCTTGCCTTCCCATACCTGTCTGCTGGGTAAAACATCACCTTTTATTTTTTTTATTTTTTAAATATATTTTTATTGATTTTTTACAGAGAGGAAGGGAGAGGGATAGAGAGAAACATCGATGAGAGAGAAACATCAATCAGCTGCCTCCTGCAAGTGTGCCCGCAAGCAAGGTACATGCCCTTGACCAGAATCGAACCTGGGGCCCTTGAGTCCACAGGCCGATGCTAAATCCACTGAGCCAAACCAGTTAGGGCCACCTTTTATTTTTTTAACACTTTTATCTTTCCAACCTGACATAACGACGCACAGGCAATACTTTATGAACACAAGACTCTGATGCAGTTGTCAGTTCCTCCTTACAATGGGGTTTGAAGAACTGGTCCCAGGAGACCAAAGGATAGGGCATTATTCCAAATTTTGTGACTCTTGCCTGGGGGCAATGTCTGAGTTGAACAATTAACACTTATAAAGTGCTATAAAAATTCGTTAAGAACTAGCTAAAATGTCTGCCCTGGCTGGTTTGGCGCAGTGGCTAGAGCTTTGCCCTGCGGACCGAAGGATCCCGGGTTCAATTCCACTCAAGGGCACATGCCCGGGTTGCGGACTCGATCTCCAGTGAGGGGCATGCAGGAGGCAGCCGGTCCATGATTCTCTCTCATCACTGGTGTTTCTTTCTCTCCCTCCCTCTCCCTTCCTCTCTATTAAAAAAATACGCAAAAATAATTTTTTTTAAAGGACTATAAAATTTCTTATATCACTTGCCAATGCAATTCGACAGCCCCCACCCTGTGGGCCAGGAATTCTGTTCCCCGGGAGGAGCTTGTCCACAAATGTGGATGCGATCAGAACGCTCACGGCAGCTTCATTCATAACAACCCAGAGCTGGCAACAATCCAAACGCCTATCAACAGGAGGACGGATGAGCAAAGTGCCGGGTGTTCATAACATGGGCTCACTCTCGGCAGTGAAGAGGGCTGGCGTGCTGATCTGGACAACAGCGTGGCTTTATGTTGAGTGACGGGAGCCAGACACCAAGCACTACGTACGCTAGGATCCCATGCATAGGACGTTCTAGAACAGGCAAAGTCACCTGCAGTGACAGAAAGAAGATCAGCGGTTGCATCTGGGGGTGCCGATGGCCTCGAAAGGGGCAGGTGGAACCTACTAGAGCAGTGGTTCTCAACCTTCTGGCCCTTTAAATACAGTTCCTCATGTGGTGACCCAACCATAAAATTATTTTCGTGGCTACTTCATAACTGTAATGCTGCTAATGTTATGAATCGTTATGTAAATATCTGATATGCAGGATGTATTTTCATGGTTACAAATTGAACATAATTTCAAAAACAGTATGTAATTATATATGTTTTCCAATGGCCTTAGGAGACCCCTGTGAAAGGGTCGTTCAACCCTCAAAGGGGTTGCGACCCACAGATTGAGAACCACTGTCTTAAAGCAATGTTGCTAGTCTCAACTCCCAGGGAAATGTTCTGAGAAGATACTGGGAGTAAAGAAAAGCCCAGCTCACTACACGGAGAGCTGTTTCTCTCTCTCTCTGAGCACTGGGTGCCATTCTGGCTACTAAGGTTAATGGGGCAGAAGCAACCAGGACAATTAAAACGTGGGTGCAGTTAACGTGGCTGCCACGAGAGGGCAGTCTAACAAGATTCCTGCAAGAGTCAGGGATGCTCTGGGCTCAGGGGTTTCAATCGCTTACCAGCGGTGCTCAACCTGTGGGTCGCGACCCCTTTGGCGGTCAAACGACCCTTTCACAGGGGTCGCCTAGGACCATCCTGCATATCAGATATTGACATGACGATTCATCACAGTAGCAACATCACAGTGATGAAGTAGCCACGAAACTAATTTTATGGTTGGGTCCCAACATGAGGAACTGTATTTAAAGGGCCAGAAGGTTGGGAACCACTGCTTCAGAAACACAAACATTCACAATCCCACTTAGTGGGCTCCCTTAGGGCAAAAGTAATGCAAAATGTGCGGTTGGGGCTATATCCTTAAAAGCAGTGATTACAGCAAAGATCCAAGAGAGGAAAACTGGAAGCCTTCAAAACATCCAACGATGAAGGAATAGCCAAGTAAATTATGATATAGGTAAAATCCTAGGCTTGCTTTCATCAAACATATTAAAGAACAAAATGATCGTGTTTAGCTTTTGTTGTCGTTGCTGCCAGTCCTCACCCGAGGTCATTTTTGCCACTGATTTTTAGAGAGCGTGGGTGGGAGGGGGAGAGAGAGACACACACATGGAACTTTCTCCCTCAGTATATAAAGAATGACCAGTTGACAGGGACAACAGTGCCGAGTATGAGAAACCCTGCTTTTATAGAATTTGATGGTGAGTCATGGGGCTGCTCACATGTTGCTCCATATCACTGAGCTCATCAGAGGGACGTGAGCAGACGGCAGCAGCCTCCTGAGCTGCTGAGAAAAGACCAGTCATCACAGTGGCGTGGACCATTCATTGCTTTTTCCAATTAAAACTGAATCAAACTAGCCCTAACCGGTTTGGCTCAGTGGATAGAGCGTCGACCTGAGGACTCAAGGGTCCCAGGTTCGATTCCGGTCAAGGGCATGTACCTTGCTTGCGGGCACATCCCCAGTGTGGGGTGTGCAGGAGGCAGCTGATTGATGTTTCTCTCTCCTTGATGTTTCCAACTCTCTATCCCTCTCCCTTCCTCTCTGTAAAAAATAAATAAAATATATTTTTTTAAAAAACAAAACTGAATCAAACTGGCCCTGGCTGGGTGGCTCAGTAGGCTGGAGTTTCGTGCCATTCACCAAAAGGTTGCAGGTTCATTTCCCAGTCATGGCACATATCTCTAGGTTTTGGGTTCAATCCCGGATTTGAAAGGCAGCCAATTGATATTTTTCTCTCGCCCTTCCTCTCTTTCTAAATTAATAATAATAATAATAATAAATAGAAAAGTATATCCTTGGGTGAGGATTTTAAAAAAGTATTAAAACTGAATCAAACTGTATTGATTAAAGCAGCGTAATAATGCCATGTAATACACGTGGTTCCCCGTATGCCAGTGATTTGCAACTGGGGCGCCACAAGGATTTTTAAAAGATGCAATAGCTGACTAGTTAGCCAGGGCACTGACCTCTTTTCCCTTGGATTTCTAAATGAAAAAAATGACTAGAGCCAACGCAACAATAGCTGTCCAGGACAAATGAATAAAAATTATACTTTTTTTGTAAAATTGCTTATATATATATATATATATATATATATATATATATACAATCTGACAAAGGTGCAACAGTCAAGGCATATATACATACATATATATATATATATATATATATATATATATATATATATATAGTATATAACAACAGTCAGGGCAATATACACACACACACAGTATATAATAAAAGGGTGATATGCTAATTAGGCCAGACGTCATTCCGGACATCCTTCCTGACGAAGCCGGAGCCGAAAGGAAGCCAGCCTGGGTCCTGAGTGCCTGCTGGTGGCGGCTGGAGGAGGGAAGCCTGGGTGCCGGGTGCCGGAGGGAAGCCGGTGTTGGCAGCCAGGGGAAGGAAGGCCTACTCTTGCACGAATTTTCGTGCATCAGGCCTGTAGTATATACAGAGTGCACAGCAGAATTTTAGTAGTTTATGTGGGCTGTGGGGTTAAAAAGGTTGAAAAGCCCAGCTTTATGCATTGAAATCCCTCTAACAAGATTCTCTCTGCAATAAATACTTGCTTCATCAGTGAATGAAGAAACAAAGTCCATCACACAGGGTTCAAATGCATTTCTTTGACAATGAGGTTGTCTGGGGATGGAGCATTGAATAGAAGAACCCCTGGGTTTATTAGCTTTCAAAAAAACTTTTAATATATTTTATTGATTTTTTTTTTTTTTTTTTTTTTTTTTTTTTTTACAGAGAGGAAGGGAGAGGGATAGTCAGAAACATCAATGAGAAAGAAACGTTGATCAGCTGCCTCCTGCACATCTCCTACTGGGAATGTACCCGCAACCAGGGTACATGCCTTTGACTGGAATTGAACCCGGGACCCTTCAGTCCGCAGGCCGATGCTCTATCCACTGAGTCAAACCAGTCAGGGCAGCTTTCAAAAATTTAAGCCTGCCCAGCCAGTGTGGCTCAGTGGCTGAGCATCGATGATGAGCCAGGAGGTCACGGTTCTATTCCCGGTCAGGGCACATGCCAGGGTTGCGGGCTCAATCTCCAGTTGGGGGCGTGCAGGAGGCAGCCGATCCATGATTCTAGATCTCTCTCTCTCTCTCTCTCTCTCTCTCTGAAATCAATAAAGATATATTTAAAATTTAAAAAACAAAACAAAAGAAAGGCAAGCTTTGCATGGAACAACAAATTCGGAAAACCGTGGTAAAGGTCATATTTACTATTTCATTCTAAAGGAACTCCATGCCAAGAATAACAGTGTGCTTCCAAAGTAGACTTCTTAGGAAAACTTTGTTAAAAATCATGATAAGCGACAATGGATCCAGCCTTTGTAAAGAATGGCGTTCAGACCACAGATGGGATACGGAGAACTGTGCTCAATCACAGATGGTATATTTTTTCCTATATTTCACAAAACAGGCCATTTCTACCGCTCTTTTTTTTTTTCTTTTACATTTTGCTCTTGGTAATCCTGTAGATGGAAAAAAAAAAACCCACCTAAACTGAATGGAAACGTGAACACATTTACTTTTAATGCTGTTTATAATCTTTCTCTTTGGTGGGTAGAAACATCACTGAATGTTCTAGCTGTCATTTCCTTTGAAAAAATAAACTTGGTGTGTAATTCATTTTAGGTGGGCAATTTGTTTTATGAGCCGTGCATGTTTATTCGGGGTTGCGCTGTTTGGGGTTTTGTGTTTTTATTGAGCACCATAAAGACACTTCTTATCAATTGATTTGTTGTATCAGCAACGGGCCCCTTTCCAGATGGAGACGTGGCAGGTTTTCCGAGGACATTACCCGGCTCGTAATTCCACCGCCGACAGGAATCCGGGTTCATCAGGGCCCACTCGCACGGCCTGTGCAGATCTCATTTCGAGGATTCCTGCTTGATGCTGGCGCTGTCTTTTCCGGCACACGGCGCATTGCATGGCTGTCAAATGGCTTCTCTCTTTTTTTGATGGTTCGTCGCAGACAAGGTTTTGAATGGTGCCAATGTTCATGCCAAACTGGTAAAATCGGAAGTTCAAAAGTTCACGTCTAATCCCACGTGATGTGGAAACTTCAAATACTGTAGAGCTTACACCTTTAATAAATAGCTAATGGAAGCCCTGGCCAGGTGGCTCAGTTGGCTGGATCGTCATCCTAGGGGGTCTGCAGTGAAATCCTATCTATCTATCTATCTATCTATCTATCTATCTATCTATTTTTCCCTTCATTGGTTAGATGAGAGCAGATTAGAATTTAGCAAACTTTTAAAAAAATACATGTTTATTGATTTCAGAGAGGAAGAGAGATAGAAACATCAATGATTAAGAGACTCATTGATCGGCTGCCCACCCCTGGCCTATACACCAGCAGTTCTTAACCTGTGGGTCGCGACCCCTTTGGCGGCCGAACGATCCTTTCACAGGGGTCGCCAAAGACCATCCTGCATATCAGATATTTACATGACGATTCATCACAGTAGCAACATTCCAGTTATGAAGTAGCCACGAAAATAATTTTATGGTTGGGTCATAACATGAGGAACTGTATTTAAAGGGCCAGAAGGTTGAGAACCACTGCCATACACCAAAAGGTGCAACGGTCAGAGCACATACTTAGGTTGTGGGCTCAAGAGGGGAGGCAACCAGTGATGTTTCTCTCTCTTGCTTTCTCTAACCTTCCTCTATGTTTAAAATCAATGAAAACAGATCTCGGGTGAGGATAAAAATGGATAATAATAATTATCCGGGTTGCTGAGTATGACAGACCCCCTACAAAAACAACTCACACAGGCCCTAGCTGGTGTGGCTCAGGGGATAGAGCCTCGGCCTGAGGATTAAAGGGTCCCAGGTTCATTGTGATGCAGGGCAGAAATTGAAGGAACTAGTTTATTATTTTGAGGAGTTCTTTTTCAAAAAAAATGTATTGATTTCAGAGAGGGAGGGAGAGGGAGAGATAGAAACATCAACCATGAGAATCACTGATCAGCTGCCTCCTGCACGCCCCCTACTGGGGATCGAGCCTTGCAACACTTGGAATCCAACCGTGACCTCCTGGTTCATAGGTCGATGCTCAACCACTGGGCCACACCAGCCCGGCCGGAGGAGTTCCTAACTCAAATGTGGATTTGTACATTTCAGCTCTACGTTACAGCAACCTTCTATCCATCCTGGGTATGATGAATACCGTCCTTTTGGGCCTACGTGCACGTGGGCACGGGATCACACTAATGCGTGTGTCTGCAGCGTGAGGAGATCATGCCATAGTGCAGATCGCCCAGAAATGCCCATCACACATCCCGGGGAACGTCCTCTGGCCCTTCAGTCCCGCCTGGCTTGAAGCAGGAGATGGGGAGGTGGCAGAAGGGGGTGGGAGGCGGACATACACCCGCAGGAAGGGGGGCGGCGAGACGCCACAGCTGTGCGCACCGGCTCCAAACATCGTCGAACCAGGACGCTGTGTCTTCAGCAAAGCATTTCTTTTAAATCCCCGAATATCACATCTGGTTGCATCCCGTTGTCGTGATGACAGAGGATTTAAGATGATTTAATGGGTCGTTGCGGGAATATGTTGGCGCTGACTTAACTACTGTGCGTTGAAGAGGATGGAGCCTTTGAGAGCCACGTCTGGCACCGCAGCTAGAGCGCTGTTCTTGGTGCTGAACGGCTTCCTTCCGCACTTCGGTCCCTGCGGTCGGTGTAAATGTAGGTGTTCCAACGTAAACAGAATGCACGTAGGGAGGGAAGAGTGAAGTGAGGAGCCGTGATAGACATCCGAAGTGAGCAGCAAACGGCAAAACACAGAAAACGACCCCCCATGGAAAATGAATGGGGGTGCTGAGCATGTGAAGTAAGATGCGAATGTCCCAATGCAAAGGGATCGCTTTTCTATTTTATTCTTTTTAAAATAGAGGCCCGATGCACGAAGATTCGTGCAAGAATAGGCCTTCCTTCCCCTGGCTGCCGGCACCAGCTTCCCTCTGGCACCCGGGACCCGGGCCTTTGCTCCGGCCCTGCCGCCCGCCTATAGCTCCCTCCACCTTCTGTCCCTCCTCTCATAGCAGGCGTCCCCCTGCCCTGGCCGCTCTGTGCCTGCGTGCATGCGCTGTCCAGAAGCCCGGAGCATCCCGGCCCGGCCACCGCCATCGCTGTCGCATCAATTTGCATATTCCCTCCTTATTGGCTGTGCGCACTGTGATCTTTGTCGTGGAATGACAGTCAATTTGCATATCCCATCTTTATTAGATGGGATATATTTTTATTGATGATAGGGAGACTGAGAGAGAAACGTCAATAATGAGAGAGAATCACTGATCGACTGCCTCCTGTATGCCCCACAACCCAGGCATGTGGCGTGACAGGGAATCGAACCATGACCTCCTGGTTCATAGGTTGACACTCAACCACTGAGACACTCCAGTCGGGCTGGAGAGGTATCACTTATCTGCTGTCCCTTGTTAGCAAGGCCCCCCCGCTGGGCCTCTGCCAGCAAACAGGTTCGTCTCCGGTTTCACGGCGGGTGGCTTAGATCTGGCTGCCTCCATCCCATGACCAGAAACTTGCCCCCTGCAGCCACATCCAGCTGCAAAGAACAGGCCAGGGTAGTTCGCTTTTATGCCGAGGGGCCATGTTCCCAGGCACAGTCCTACCGCTAGGTAAGAATGACACGTTACCCCAAGCAGTATACGCATTCAGGCACTGTTCCCATCCCAACAGCTCTCTTAGGGGATGACAAAGTATTTCTGTGACCTCTAACGGGGCAGTGAAGAGGTGAAGTTGTAATTAGAACAGCAGGCGTCCACCGAGGTCGCCTAATAATAAATGGCAGACCCAGAATCTGGGCTTAGTCTGTTCAGCAACAACGAAGTGTTCTCTTCACTCCCCTGCAGTATAACAGCACAGGAAGGAAGGAAGGAAGAAAGGAAGGAAGGAAGGAAGGAAGGAAGGAAAAAAGGGAGGGAGGGAAGAGGGACGGAGGGGAGAGGTAGGGAAGGAAAGGGCAAGGAAAAGGGAAGGGAAGGGAAAGAAGGAAGGGAGGGAGGAGGGAGGGAAGGAGGGAGGGAAAAAGGGAGGAGGGAGGGAAGGAGGGAAGAGGGAGAGAAGGAAAAAGGGAGGGAAGGGAGAGAAGGAAAAAGGGAGGGAAGGGAAAGAAGGAAGGGAAGGAGGGAGAGAGGAAGGGAAGGAGGGAGGGAGGGAGGGAGCAAGGGAAGAAAATAAGAATTGTTCTCTTATAGGCTTTCTTGGATCTTTAGAATATTTTGGGGCAATGTGCTTAAAAAAAAAGAAGAAGAAGAAAGAAGGCAAAGCAACTGTGTATTATCTACTGACGAATCTCTCTTGCATTTTTGAGTCTTTCCTGCTAATAAATTTCCCAGGATACCCATACAGGCCCCAATGACACATTCATTCCACCAGCCTAAAATTCAAACGGAACGTTGACTAACAACAGGCCCACTGGGAACTGGGCTACAAGTTGGAATAAAAAAAAAAAAATTGTTTCTGACTACAGGCGGCTTACAAGCACGTAGACAAGTAAGGGAGTCGCATGTGGGAAGCACTGTGGCAGGGCCAAGTTCAAGGAGCCGTGGCGGCCAGGAGCCCACGGCCACCAGACTGCATGTGAGCAGGCCGGGCAGGGCAAAGCAGCATTGAGTCTCTAAGCAGAAAAAAGGGCGGTGACCCGGTCACAGGGCAAATGTGGGAAGAAAAATCAGTTGTTCTCAACCTTTACAGGGTCACAGGCCCCAACCCTCAGAACCTTGGAGAGGTTGCTGAGTATGACAGACCTCCTACAAAAACAACTCACACAGGCCCTAGCTGGTGTGGCTCAGGGGATAGAGCCTCGGCCTCCGTACTAAAGGGTCCCAGGTTCAATTCCAGTCAAGGGCACATGCCAGGCTGTGGGCTCGATCCCCAGTAGGGGGCGTGCAAGAGGCAGCCGATCAATGCTTCCCTCTCATCACTGATGTTTCTTTCTTTCCCTCTCCCTTCCTCTCTGAAATCAATAAAAATATGTTTTTTAAAAAACAACAATTCGCACGGGTCTTTTCCCCCCAGATTTTAATTTTGATCCTGTGCCTCCATGTTAGCTGTCTTTCTGTGCCCCGTAGCAGCGGTTACCTTGCCAACAGAAAGCACGAACATCCAACGGCGAATCTATCTGCCTGAGCCTTCCTTCCCATCAAGCTCCTTCTGAAATATGCTTCGATTTCCTTTTCTAGTTTTCTTGTTATGTGTTTCCCAGAGATGTGCCCTTGACCAGAATCGAACCCAGGACCCTTTGGTCTGCAGGCTGACGCTCTATCCACTGACCCAAACCGACCAGGGCTCTGCTGTATTTGTCTTTAACGTCTCAAGTCGAGCATCAAACATTCACACGACCTGAAAAATATCCACAGGCAACATCAGAACCGAAATAATTGCTTGCATCCTCTTCGTCCTTCACATTCTCGTTGTTTTTCCAATTTGCTTCTACACAGACTATTATAAT
The DNA here is from genome assembly GCF_964212035.1 of Myotis nattereri. Classification (NCBI taxonomy): domain Eukaryota; kingdom Metazoa; phylum Chordata; class Mammalia; order Chiroptera; family Vespertilionidae; genus Myotis; species Myotis nattereri. The sequence continues at coordinate 11,676,927 of NC_138097.1, read as the reverse complement.
AACCTGACAGTACACTCACGTAAGTTTTGTTTTACACCAACAGTACTTGTTAAAAAGAAACTTGGACAAAAAGAGAATTTAAAAAGGCATTTTGTGCCCTAACCAGTTTGGCTCAGTGGATGGAGCGTCGGCCTGCAGACTCAAGGGTCCCAGTTTCAATTCCCGTCAAGGGCATGTACCTTGGTTGCGGGCACATCCCCAGTAGGGGGTGTGCAGGAGGCAGCTGATTGATGTTTCTCTCTCATCAATGTTTCTGACTCTCTATTCCTCTCCCTTCCTCTCTGTAAAAAATCAATAAAATATATATATTTTTTTAAAAAAGGCATTTTGCCAGGTTGGTGTTGTTCAGTGGTTGAGCATCATCAACCTATGACCCAGGAGGTCAGGGTTCGATTCCCAGTCAGGACACATGCCCGGGTTGCATGTTCAGTCCCCAGAAAGGGGCGTGCAGGAGGCAGCCAATCAATAATTCTCTCTCATATTTCATGTTTCTATCTCTCTCTCCTTCTCCCTTCCTCTCTGAAATCAATAAAGAAAATGTATTTTTTTTTAAAAGGACATGTATACATACTCACTGTGGACTCAGCTGGACCACTCTGCAGGCTCCATGAAGAGCCATTTTAATCTCTGGCCTAAGTTCAAAGTGGGCAACATACGTTAACCTATTTTACAAGTGACATTTCTGCTTCCTTGTGACCTCCGACCTCCCACACAGGTATGTTCGTAGGCAATTGTGCATATGATAGTAAGAGGTTCACGGTAGCCCTCCAGCCAAGAACATGGATAGGACCCTGGACCCCAGCCTCAAAGAGCCCCCATTCTCGATAACTCCCCTTTCCCTCAACAGAAACTCTGAGACCCATTGTTTTCACCGCCATTAGCCCGACTAATGTTTACATTATCTGGTTTTTATTGATCCCATTCACTCTGCAATTAACCTCACGTTTCCTGCAAGCACGCCGCCTCCATCAGCTATAGCATCACAAAGTCCACAAGGAGATCAATTCCAGGGTCCACTCAATTCAAGCCAGTGCCCAGATGGCATACGAAGTCCCCAGTGGGTTCCTAGGCCTAGGCTAGACTAGAACTCACTGGGCTATGCTCAAGCTTCGTAAAAATTTCTCCCCCTCTTAGAATTGGTAGCTGTATTTGAATCCTGGTCTGCTGTGTGTGTGTGTGTGTGTGTGTGTGTGTGTTTTATTTAATATACTTCATTGATTTTTTACAGAGATAGAGAGTTAGAAACATCGATGAGAGAGAAACATTGATCAGCTGCCTCCTGCACACCCCCTACTGGGGATGTGCCCACAACCAAGGTACATGCCCTTGACCGGAATCGAACCTGGGACCCTTCAGTCTGCAGGCTGATGCTCTATCCACCGAGCCAAACCGGTTAGGGTGTGTGTGTGTGTTTTAACATTCTCTACAACTACAAAGCAAATCATATACACTTTCAAAATAAGTTGAGCCCTAGTTCAGTGGTTTGGCTCAGTGGTTAGAGCATCAGCCCACAGACTGAAGGGTCACGGGTTTGATTCTGGTCAAGGGCATGTACCTCGGTTGCAGGCTTGATCCCCGGCCCTGGTCGGGGCAGGTGTGGGAGGCAACCCATCGATGTGTCTCTCTCACATCTATGTTTCTCTCTCTCTGTCCCCCTCCCCTCCACTCTCTCTAAACATATATATATATATATTCTCAATGGAAAAAATATCTTCGGGTGAGCATTCACAAAAATAAAATTTTTTAAAATATATTTCTTTATTGATTTCAGAGAGGAAGGGAGAAGGAGAGAGAAATAGAAACATCAATGATGAGAGAGAATCACTGATTGGCTGCCTCCTGCGTACCCCTCACTGGGGATCGAGCCCGCAACCCAGGCATGTGCCCTTGGCCGGAATCAAACCTGGGACCCTTCAATCTGCAGGCTGATGCTCTATCCACTGAGCCAAGCCAGCTAGGGCAATAAATTTAATATAAGTTAAAACTCTGCGATGGCCTTGAATTTTTAATGGATTAGGGGGAAAGGATGATTTCAAGGAGAAATGACAGCAAGTTCTCTATTGCTTCTCTTTCACTCATCGCAGTTACGGAAAACCTTCGATCAGACCTCTGACAAAGACCACGCACTCGATAATTTGAAGCAAAAGGTTAATGGTGTTGTCACAACTCCACCCACCCACCCCCCGCCCCCCGCTTTTAACATCACTATCCTCGTGGCTTTTATGGCGATATTACCTTCACCTTTGCATGAACCCACTTCGCCAGCTGTTCCCCTCCGTCATAAAGTTGGCTGAGCAGCCTCGTCGGAGCAGGAGAAATGCCATGTTTTATCAACCAAGCCTAAGGGGCTCTGAAGCTTCTCCGAACCACAACTGTAAGGGGAGTTTATTGCAAGTTTCAGTTTTGATTTGTAAATTGTCCTGAAGTCAAACACATACCTGGTGCCAAGGTACAGAATGTAGAAACGCAAGACAGCATAAGCGCAGAAATCGGCGTCGTAAACTTTGATGGGTTGACAGATGAGAAAGCTAAAGGCTCCTGAGGAAGGAAGGCACACGGGCTGGGCTCCCTTCCTCCATGAGCTCACACCTCGGGCACCTCTGAGCCTACGCGCCCCAAATTCCCGCTCCTTCCCTCCACACCGCCCCAGCACGCCAAGGAATCGAGGCGACAAATGACAGATGCTTTTCACTTACACAGCCCTACACAGAAAGTCTACACACAGTTCCAAATTTGACAAAGTGAAGACATTACTTAATCATGAGGCAATAAAATAAAAAATTTAGCCTGGCCAGCCTGGCTCAGTAGTTGAGCATCAACTTATGAACCAGGAGGTCAAGGTTCAATTCCTGGTCAAGGGCACATGCCCGAATTGCGGCTGGATCCCCAGTAGGGGTCGTGCAAGAGGCAGCTGATAAATGATTCTCATCATTGGTGTTTCTATCTCTCCCTCTATCTTCCTCTCTGAAATCAATAAAATATATATATTTTTAAAAATCTGTAATAATAGGTCTAAAATATCACCATTCAATGGGGACTAAGAAACATATAAGACATTATAAAATATTTATAGCTAAATGGCAGCAAATATCAAACATGTAGTTTACAGGAAATGGGTATTTTGAAGCAATTCTGCAGCATTAATAAGCATGTTAAAAGACTGAAAGTAAATTAACGATATATTCAGCCAAATATGACATAACAAGGGCAAGAGAACAAGTCCATATGAGGTAGTGGAAAGTAAAATGAGAGTAAAAAGTCATACTTTAAGAAAAAAATAGAGATGAACAAAACTGAAATTTAGTTTCCTGGAAAGATGAGTACTATTTACAAATCTCTAGCAAGACTAATCAAGCCCTAGCCGGTTTGGCTCACTGGACAGAGCGTCAGCCTGCGGACTGAAAGGTCCCGGGTTCGATTCCTGGCAAGGGCATGTACCTTGGTTTCGGACACATCCCCAGTGGGGGGGTGCGGGAGGCAGCTGGTCGATGCTTCTCTCTCATCGATGTTTCTAACTCTCTATCCCTCTCCCTTCCTCTCTGTAAAAAATCAATAAAATATATTTTTTTAAAAAAAGACTAATCAAGGAAAAAAGAGAGAGAGAGAGAGAAACCCAAATTACCAAAATTAGGAACAGGAAAGAAACATAACTACAGATAAGTCATATGTTATACTTATAGGAATACATTATAACTTATGCATAACTATAGCGAGGCAGTAAGTTAATACTATACACTGTTTTGCACCAATACATTAGAAAACAGATAAATTTTCTAAAAAATATTTTAGCCACCAAAATGACTCATTTAAAAAATACTTTAGCCAACTGGCGTGCGTGGCTCAGTGGTTGAGCGTCGACCTATGAACCAGGAGGTCACGGTTCAATTCCCGGTCAGGGCACATGCCCGGGTTGCAGGCTCCATCCCCAGTGTGGGGTGTGCAGGAGGCAGCTGATCGATGATTCTCTCTCACGCTGATGTTTCTATCTCTCTCTCCCTCTCCCTTCCTCTCTGAAATCAATAAAAAAAATATATTTAAAAAAGACTTTAAAAACTCATTAAACATCCTAACGGACAAATGTAACACAACCACAAAGCAAGAGCAATGAATGCTATAGAAACAACTCCGAAATGTTATTTTCGGCAAAGGCTGAGTTGTCCAGCAACATGGCCGTGTGGCAGGTCTGCGTATGCCAGGGCTCTCGAATGCCAGGAGAGGCCTAAGTTTCTGGCAATTGGGCCAAATATTCACATTCAGGCTATGAAGGCAACTGCCTCGTGTTTCCTGCTTTCCACTGACATATGGCAGCCTCGGCTGCCGTTCTATTCGCTCCTCGATGGCACTGCTGTTGACAATCATGCCGGCGTGGGACAGTTAACGACAGCTATTTCCTGCTGGTCACATTCCCTTACTAATTCACTATGCCAGTTGGGGAGGACAGAAGGCGCCAACTCCCTTTTCAGGCATTTAAACAGCTAGCAGCCATCTATATGCACAAAGTGGGCCCACAAACTTTGGAGAATGCAGAGTCCAGACGAATCAGACGCCTCCCCCCCAAAATATTTACCCAACTGCCGCTCGGCGGCTTCTAAAAGAAACTCACTCGTGGCTTTTTAGGTTGAAGTTCCAGCCATTGTCAAGCAGGGATGAGCCTGAGCAGTGGCCGCCAAGACAGTGGGGCTAGTGCTTAGGAGCACAGCCTTTGAATCAGGAAACTGTGAGGTCCAATCTCAGCTCCACCTCTTTTTTTTTAATCTAATCTAATAATAGACAAACAGGGTAATTGACCGTACCTTCGCTACGCCTCCCATGGGCTAATCAGTGTGATATGCAAATTAACCGCCAACAAAGATGGCAGTTAATTTGCATACGTAGGCTCCAAGCGGCAGAGGGAAGACTGAAGGTGAGCTGGAGCCGCGAAGAGGGAGGACGGAAGGCGGCTCCGGCTGGAGCGAAGGCCTGGGTCCCGGGTGCCGGAGGAAAACCGGTGCCGGAACCGAAGAAGGGAAGGGAAGGGAAGGCCTATAGCACGAATCTCTTCATGCAACAGGCCTCTAGTCTATATATATAAAAGACTAATATGCAAAATGTCCCCTTGGGAGTTTGACTGGGAGACCAGGGGTTCGATCACTTGCTATGACGTGTGCTGACCACCAAGGGACTGGCAGCCAGAAGGTCCCGATTGGCCCTGATAGCTGGGCAGGCTTAGGGACCCTACCCATGCACAAATTTTGTGCAATGGGATATATATATATATATATATATTTCAGAGAGGAAGGGAGAGGGAGAGAGAGAGATAGAAACATCAATGATGAGAGAAAATCATTGATCGGCTGCCTCCTGCACACCCCCTACTTGGGATGAAGCCTGCAACCCAGGCATGTGCCCTTGACTGGAATCGAACCCGGGACCCTTCAGTCTGCAGGCCGACGCTCTAGCCACTGAGCCAAAGCAGCTAGGGCAGCTCCACCTCTGAGGGTCCGAGTGACCATGCACAGGTTACTTATTAACCTTTCTGGGCTTCAGTTTCCCCCTTGGAAAAACTGAGTCTAAAATACCTACTATCCCATAGGGTGCTTCCGAGACTTAAATGTAACAATATATGCAATACACCTGGTCCAGAGCTCGCAACCTAGAAAGCACTCAATACACGCTCATTGTTACTGCTTTCAGTATCACTCATATTCAGGTAACATGCCCGCACCTCCCAGGGCCCGAACAGCAAGACCCAGCAATGTTTGACTCGCCAAGTCGCCAAGTCGCAGTAGCAGAGCTAATGCTGGTCCAGGCAGGATTGGCATCAGCCCCCCAGGGCAGCCACGTGGGAAGGTGGAGAAGAAGCCGTGGCTCAGAATGCAAGTCCCATCGCTGGCTTCTGTCAGCATCTCCCTCACCTTCACACGCCAACCTTGAAGCAGCAACAACAGAAGCCAAGACAGAATTCAGCACGAAGAAGGCAAGCCCAGGGCTGGGCTCCAGACCCCAGCAGATGCCTGGACAGGGGCCAAAAGACAAAACAGCCAGAAGGGGCCCTGGCCGGTGTGGCTCAGTGGATAGAGCATCGGCCTGCGGACTGAAGGGTCTCGGGTGGGTTCGATTCCGGTCAAGGGCATGTACCTTGGTTGTGGGCACATCCCCAGTAGGGGGTGTGCAGGAGGCAGCTGATTAATGTTTCTCTCTCGTCGATGTTTCTAACTCTCTATCCCTCTCCCTTCCTCTCTGTAAAAAAAATTAATAAAATATATTTTTAAAAACAGCCAGAAGGGCTACAGAGTGATGCCCAAGGAACACACAGGGCTCCAGTCACACTGCACTGGCTGGGGCAGGAGGAACGCTCCAGACCCGTCCAGAATCAGCAGAAGGGAGCGAGCTGGCACCATGCAGCTGAGACCCGCTCCCCACAGACTGAAGGCAGCGCTGTGCTGAAGCTGTCCCAGGGATTGTGGGGACACCCCCATCTCCCTCTCCGAGTGAAAGGAAGGAATAAAGACCTCCATGAAGGGGCAGCACAGAGTGCACCCCGGAAACAGCAGTTATCATCTGGAATGTCCAATTCGAGGCACCCCTTTTTTTTTAATCTATCCTATATAATAAAAGCCTAATATGCAAATTGACCAAACAGCAGAACCACTGGTGGAACGACTGGTTGCTAGGAGACGCACTGACCACCAGGGGGCAGATGCTCAATGCAGGAGCTGCCCTCAGCCCACAGGCCCCAGGCCAGCCAATGCGGGTGCCAGCGGGGGCCCCACTGGTTGGCCCACAGATCAGCCCTGATTGCCAGCCAGGCCTAGGGACTCTGCCAGTGCATGAATTTCATGCACCGGGCCTCTAGTCTATATATAAAAGGCTAATATATAGAGTCCCCTTGAGAGTTCGACTGGGAGACCAGGATTTCAATCACTTGCTATGACGTGCGCTGACCACCAGGGGGCTGGCAGCGGGAAGGCCTGGATCGGCCCTGATAGCTGACCAGGCCTACAGACCCTACCCTTGCACATGGCCCAAGGATCCCAGCCTCAGAGCCATTCTCAGCAGAACCCCCTAGAGACCCTGCCCCTCCCAGCGGCTCCACGAGGGAGGCGGAATCTGCGTTGCTGCCAGATGCTATGGTTTCAGACGCACGGTTCAGTTTAAGGAACTCTGTTAGGATGCCCTTAGCCGTCCAGGGATCTTGCATGGGTGTGTTCAGACCTATTTGCTCTCTCAAGCTGAGGAGGGCTAAAGGCCTGAAGGATGCCCCTCGTTGCAGAAACTGTAACCGTCTCTCCGTGGTCTGCCACAGGCTTTTGGCTCGTTAGATTGTCCGTATGTAACCAGAGCTAAGACGGTCCCAGCCAAGTGGAGACGGAGTGTTGAGTGAGAGCCAGTTGAGGAAAATGGAACAGAAATTTGGGGCAGGGGTATAGGAGGAATTTTAAGGCTCTCCATCTGACCCTTGACCCTGACTCCATATCTTATTTCCTTCATTGTTTGCTCATCTTGGTTATTGGTTCTGCTTCATCCTCTGTGACTCTGAGAAGGCCAGCAAACATTTATTGAGCGCTGGCTGTATGCGGAACTTGGGGTTAGGTAGCAGAGGGAACACCAATGCTGAGAAAAAGTTTTGCGTTTTAAGTGGGGGTGATGGCCAATCTGCAAATAAATACCTCAGGTCCGTTGGTAAGAGGCAGAGGAAGCGCATGTTGGAGGCTAGTCTGGAAGAACAGCTATTTCTGAACTTTACGCAGGACTGGTTGTCGGACCTGTTCCACTTTCTTGAGGAGGAGATAAGAAAACCTGGAACTGTGAAGCCTTTTTAAAATCTCACATTAATCATCTAAACTCAGAGAGAACAGCAGAGCAACCCTTAGTTTGGGATACAAGAAGAGAAAAGAAAAAGGGAAGGGAAGGGAAGGGAGCCTTAACTGGTTTGGCTCAGTTGATAGAGCATTGACCTGCGGACTGAAGGGTCCCAAGTTCGATTCCAGTCAAGGGCTCGTACCTTGGTTGCGGGCACATCTCCAGTAGGGGGTGTGCAGGAGGCTGCTGATCATTGCTTCTCTCTCATCGATGTTTCTAACTCTCTATCCCTCTCCCTCCCTCTCTGTAGAAAATCAATAAAATATATTAAAAAATAAATAAAAACAAATAAAAATAAAAGAATTTAAAAAAAGAAAAGAAAAGAAGTAGCTATATCAGGTAAGGTCGTAAATCTCAATATGAGGTTAAGCAATCATTATCAGCTCACTGACTTGGAATTTTTGTAAGGGACGCGTTTAAAAGGGTTAGATAATGATGGCCAGATAGTGGCGGCTATGCCAGATGGAACGGATAAGGAATGGAAGATAAAGGAAAACAAGAGAAGCAAGGACAGCGGGAACTAGCTCTGGGCGTGGACAAGTCATCAAAACCACTGGACATGTCTTGGGGCCTACGATACTCAAGTCACGAAGTGCTTTCGGGTGGAGCAGAAACTGGGGTGGCTGGTTTAGAAACAGCCTGTGATTCATGACCTGACCTTATTATTGCCAGCAGGAAGAATGACCCATCCAGCCATTCCCATCTAAGCGACGCTGCGAGCCCAGCGGCAGAACTGGTTCCAGCGGTGCCAGGCGGGGAGTCAGGGCCTCCATTCCCACCCTAGGAAAGAGGGCGAATTCTGAATCTGCAGAGAAGCTGGGCTCGGAACCTGGAGGTGACCCCATGCCAACTTGCCCATGAAAGATCCCAACTCTCATAAGGAAATGTTACTGAGTTCCACTTTCTAGGACATCTATTTGCTCTCGAAAACTGCAGATGTCATCATAACCGCAGCCAGTTCAGCCACAACTTCTCCTTCCAGTAGGAACCCAGTGACTCCAGCAAAAACGCTCTCCATGCTGCCAGAAACCCCGCCCCCGCCCGTAACCATAGGAACGCTGACAAGCCCCAAGCCCGGGGATTCCCGGTCCCTTCTCCTCCCTCCCGAATATTGTTTCTCACTCTCTGTCCACATGGGCGCACCACCTCCCTATTGGTCAGTGCCCCTGGGCTGTGCCTCGCCCCAGCCAATAAGCGGCCTGTGCACGTGCACAGCTGCGTATCCCGATAGGTCACTACGGGCCGATCACGCACAGCCTACCTGCGCCAGCTAACCGCGTGGGGCGCCAATGAAATGACTCAGTAGCCACTTCCAACCAATCGGCACCAGGCGGGGTTCGCCGCCGGCCTATGGGCGCGCGCCGGGGGCGGGCTGTCCCGGCCCGGTCTCCAGTCCCAGCGGGGTTTGTTAAAGCGACAGGCCCCGCGGCGCGCCAGGTCCTCCACGGGGCATCGCACCGCGGCCGCTGCGGCCCTCCCTGTGCGGCTGGCGCCCGTGACAGCGGCGCCGCTCTGCTCCCGACCCCGGATCCCGGGCGCTGCCGATCTGTTCGGCGGGATGGGCGGTGAAGCGGGGTCGGCAGGGGCCCTGGGCTCCGAGGGTCGCGTCAAGAGCCTGGGTCTGGTGTTCCAGGACGAGCACAAGGGCTGCTATGCGAGCGGCGAGACGGTGGCGGGGCACGTGCTGCTGGAGGCGGCCGAGCCCGTGGCCCTGAGCGCGCTGCGCCTGGAGGCCCTCGGCCGCGCCACTGCCGCCTGGGGCCCGAGCGCCGGCTCCGCAGCCCCGGCCTCCGCCTCGGAGGTGGAATACCTGAACGTGCGGCTGAACCTGCGCGAGGCCCCGGCTGGTGAGCGCGGGGACACAGCCCCGAGGTCCGGGTGCCAGCAGGGACGCTTGGGAGGAGGGGGCGCGCCGGGAGATGCCCACCTGCCAGGTGGGTGGCGGCGGGCTCCGGGGGGTGGGGTCCCCGTCGCCAGTCACGCGCAGGTAACAATGCCCGCACCCCCCAACCTCACAGCACCGGGGAGATCCTGCGCCCGGGGGGAGCATCCCTCCACCTGGCATCCCAGACCTCCTAGGACCGCTCTGGGCGTGAGCCGGTTGTCATGGAAACCTGGGATGCGCGGTCAGGAACCCAGCATCTGGGACCGCAGGTCTTGTGTCCCCTGCAGGCCTGAGGGAGGGAGGGCGCCACCAGAGGCCGTTCGGCGCCATGCCCTGTGGCACCCCGTGTTTTATGGGTCTCCCCTTCTTCCAGCCCCGAATCTGGATGCTGGTTCGTGGTGAATTGGCCAAACCTGTCCGGCGGGGTGGTGGTAGTTCAAAGAAAAGTGTTTCTTGGCCTTCATCCTTGCTGTCCCTCTCTGGAGAGTTCTGCCTCTGCCTTTCATTCTTTCTCTTTATTATTTTTGCTTCTTTTGTTTCCTTTTTCACGCCACCCCTTTAGAGACAGTAGGGTCTGGACATGGTAAGATTCTCTGGAGGGTCCTAGCTGCTGTGGCTCAGTGGATAGAGTGTCGGCCTGCAGACTGAAGGGTCCCGGGTTCGATTCCGGTCAAGGGCGCATGCCTGGTTGCAGGCTTGATCCTCAGTAGGGGGCGTGCAGGAGCAGCCGATCCATGATTCTCTCTCATCATTGATGTTTCTATCTCTCTCTCCCCTCTCCCTTCTTCTCTGAAATCAATAAAAGTATATTTTTAAAAAATTAGCTGGGGGAAAGATCACCCGTCTTTTCCACTCTAGTGAAAGTCCAGGCTTTTCCAGGAGTCTCCATGTGGGAACCCACTAGATCAGCGGTTCTCAACCTTTCACAGGGGTCGCCTAAGACCACGGGAAAACACATGTATAATTACATATTGTTTTTGTGATGAATCACTATGCTTTCATTATGTTCCATTTGTAACAATGAAATTGGGGGTCACCACAACATGAGGAACTGTATGAAAGGGTCGCGGCACTAGGAAGGTTGAGAACCATCTAGTGACTAGATGGATGTGCCATTAGCATTATGTGCAAACACTGATTTCCTTCAATCATGAAATGACTAGGAACATTGCATCTTAGTCTTCTTTTAGTTGGTAGAAGCTATCTTACTTTTTTTTTTCTGCCTCATCAACTTCAGCTTTTAGCTATTAAATAATGGTACAAGTCCCCCTCTCTCCCTCCCCAAGAGTAAGATGCATTGTATCTTTGCTTGACCCTTGCTATGTCTTATACAAAATCAATAGAATGTGCAGTTTTGCCTTGTCCTACTATGGAAAAGTAGACTGCCCACAGGTGAATCCTCAAGGTGTGTGAGAATGGCGTGGTCCCCAAAATTGTAGTAAGGAAAAACATATTTGGAACCAAAGCTCTCTTCTGTTTTATGTTTTTGTTTGTTTTTAAATTTATTTTTATTAATTTCAGAGAGGAAGGGAGAGGGAGAGACAGAAACATCAATGATGAGAGAGAATCATGGATCGGCTGCCTCCTGCATGCCCCCTACTGGGGATCGAGCCCACAACCGGGCATGTGCCCTTGACCGGAATCAAACCCGGGACCCGTCAGTCCGCAGGCCGATGCTCTATCCACTGAGCCAAATGGGCTAGGGCCGAAGCTGTCCTTTGGATGACCCAGAACAGTGTGCTAGGTGACAGCTGTTACCTGCCTTTGTGCCCTTTCATCATGAATATGGTTTCCGGGGGGCAATCAGCTTCCACCTGCCTCCCCCAAAGGTAAGAGACCACAGATTCTCAGGATGGCTGACAGGGCCGTGGAGAGAGAAGTAAGTTGTTTTTGTCCAGGACTTTGAACTCTGTCTCTAATCCCATGATGACTGAGTCAATAGATGTAAGATTAACAGCAGTTAGACCTACCTAGCAAAAAAAAAAAAAAAAAAAAAAAAAAACTAGCAAAAAAAATACTTTGCTAAAATCTGGGCTAACCAATAACATTATGATTCACAAGTCAAATTTTGTGTTTTCACTCCGATGGAATGGAATGTCCAAATCTAAACAACCTGATCGCTTGTTTTCAGAATGCATCATAACAAACACTGGCAAAAATATGTTCTACCTTAAAAAACAAACAAACATAGTTTTAGTTGCTTTCATACAGAAATAGAGATCGCTCCCGTATCTAGAAGAAACTCGGAAGAAGTCGGCAACTTTACATGGTCACAGACACTCAGGGTCACTGAATTCCAACACAGAATGGATTGCAATCACCCGAACACATTTTCAGAAATATTGAGAGTTTGGGGAAGGGTGGCTGTGGGATCTATTTTCTGAAAACCTCCTCAGCTCATTCTTGGGCATTGCTCATCTGACCCAAATACTTGTTTGCATTGTGACTGATTTTCTTCAGAATTTTATTGCGAAATTGTGATAGAGAGACAAGACGGGCCAGAGAGTTGGTTTCAGTTCTGGGTCACCCACCGGCAGGGTGACCTTGTGTGCACCCCCCCCCCATCCTTCCTGAGCCCCCCTCTAACTCTGTAAAGGGCTTCTAGCTCCCACAGCTCAGCAGTGCCTGAGTTATGGGCTCTGGCTGTAAGACCATTAGCAAATGGAACACCTCCCCGTGACATACGGGAAAGGACGCATGAGTCAGCCTGGGAAAGTTTTAAATTCTAAACAAATAAATGAGAAAGAGAAAGAGAAAGAGAATGAAAACAAATATTGGAGTCCAAATACTGTCACCCACACATTTATCAACTTCCTCAATTGTTTTTCCTGTTTATGTTTTGAGGTGATTATACGTCTCTTTTAAAGGTTCCTTTCTTAATATATATATATATGATCAGTTTCCAAGAGGAAGGGAGAGGGAGAGAGAAACATCAATGATGAGAGAGAATCATTGACCGGCTGCCTCCTGCATGCCCCTACTGGGGACCGAGCCCACAACCCGGGCATGTGCCCTTGACCGGAATTGAACCCAGGACCTTTCAGTATGCAGGCCGAAGTTCTAACCACTGACAGTTCCTACGTTGGTTAGTTTTGTCTTGAAGAGGGAACTTCAGCTCCCTCCTAGCCTCTCTTAAAACCCTGGACCACTGTCGCCCACACATCTACCATGCCCCGCTTCCTGCTGTTCCCTTCATCTGAGCCCCCTCCCACTCATCTCCATGCCAACCCCAACATGCGATGGGTGTGGTCCCCAGGGTGCCGGTCCCCGGCCCCTCAGGCTCCAGCACTCCGTGGTCACTACTTGGGTACCGGTGTCCAGCTTCCCAAGGCCCTGTTTGAGGATTCAAGTTACTCATCCTTATAGCCAACTGCCTGACATCTGAACACTATCAATTTTGACCTCAAATGAAACCCACCATTTTAAACATTTTATAGTACTTTTAAGTTGTCATATTCAGCCCTGGCTGGTTTGGCTCAGTGGATAGAGCATCGGCCTGCGGACTGAAGGGTCCCGGGTTCAATTCTGGTGAAGGGCGCATGCCTGGTTGCAGGCTCGATCCCCAGTAGGGGGTGTGCAGGAGGCAGCTGATCCATGATTCTCTCTCATCATTGATGTTTCTCTCTCTCTCCCTCTCCCTTCCTCTTTGAAATCAATACACACACACACACACACACACACACATATATATATATATTAAAGTTGTCATATTCAGTAACCTAGTGGTTACAAATCAGAACTCTAGCCCAGCTCGCAGGAGCACGGGGCCTGCCCTGAGCCTTCCCTTGCTGGCTGCGCAGTGAGTGGGGTGGCTTCGTTGCTCAGGGTCACGGGCACAGCTGGGCACACTGCTCCGTCTCTCACTGTCACCATGGCTCACATCCCCGTGACCTGTTCCTTAGCCTCCAAGTCACCCTCCTGTGTGTTCAGTTGAATGACCTTACATGGCAAACATTTTGTTCACTTCCCCCAATACCAGTGTATCCCACATTGAAAATTGGGGACAGATTCCGGAGACAATGGGCCAAGACAGTGTCCCTGTTTTCTAAAAGTGCAAGGTTGAAATGTTAACCGAGCTGTTTAAGGTCTGAGGACTCCAGCGAAAAACTATGCCGTCTCACTGCTGATTTCTGCCTTCTAACTGCTTTCCGTGAACGGACGCGGTCCTATCAAGTGGCCGGCAAACTCAGAGACAGCGTTCTGTCTCTGCGGCCCTTTCTTCGTCGTAGTCACCCCACCCCGGAGGGAATTCCACTGTAAACTTGAACCTGTGAGCGTGGGAAGAAGGGAACGTTTACAAGGTTCTCTGGAGGGCCCCCGACCAGCACTGCCAGCGTGGAGCTGGCCTTGGACCTGAACACAGGTGCTGTCTGCGCGTTCATCCAAGCGCCCGCGGGGCCTGTGGCCTGGCGCGGTCCGTCCACACCTTGCATCTCGGCCTTCCCACAACAGGGCTAAGCCTGGGCGTGAAATCAAATGGAGCTGGCTGACCCCGAGCAGGAGCAAGGGTCATGGCCGTGCATGGCAAAGCCCCTGTCTGTATCCCAAGCTAACCCCCAAACACCCACTCATCGGCAGACCTGGATTATAATCGATACGGGGTTCTCACTTAATAACCGGTCCTGTTGGCTGTGTAGTATTATACTCAATATGCATAACAGTCGAAGTTAATTTTTCACCTCTTTTTCCACCTCTGCCCAAGGAGTACACAACCTGACTTTTGTGATATACCCAAAATAGATGGATGTATTTTTTGATTAGTTCGTTTTCAGTCAAATTTAATATTGGTGTCTGATGTTAGCATAACAGTGTACGGCTGTTAGTATACCCGTGCTAGGATAAGAGTGGGTGGTATCCATACAAATGTTTATGTATATACATATAAGTGTGTGTACACGAGTTTATGTATAAACATGTATGGGTGTATGCAAATGTTTATGTATATACATGTAAGTATATGTACACATGTTTATGTGCATATATGTGTGTATACACATGTTTATGTATATACACATAAGTGTGTGTACACATTTATGTATAAACATATGTGCATACAAATGTTTATGTACGTACACATAAGTGTGTGTACATGTTCATGTGTACACATGTGTGTATGTATATACACATAAGTGTGTGTATGTTTATGTATATACATATATGCGTGTATACAAATGTTTATGTACATACACGTGTGTACATCTTTATGTATGTACATATATGTGTGTTTACAAATGTTTATGTGTATACACGTACGTGTGTGTGCACACGTTTATGCATATGGGAGCGCTGGGCTCTCACTTTCTGCTTGGTACTTGTGTAATTAATTGTCTATTTGAAGACAGAAGCTATATACGAGGTGAAACTTGGTACAAACTGACTCAAATTTTAATTCTCGAAATCTCCGTTCAGTGAACTCTCTGGCGTACACCAGCTATTACAGCCAGGGAAAGCTCCTTTTTAAAAAAACTTCTGATGTAGGTGGTGACACTTCTTGACTGAGTCCTAACCTTCGTCAGAATCCAATGTGTTCTCCTTCTTAGGTGAAGGCACCCTCCTGCTGCAGCCCGGAAAACACGAATTCCCATTTAGCTTTCAGCTTCCGTCCGAGTAAGTGTGACAGCGGTAACTTGTTTAAATTTTCTTCCCTGCCCCACGTCCATCCCCACGTGAGGGTACAGGCCCTTCCGGCTCTCGGGAGTGCCTGCTTATCCCGAAGAGCCCCAAACAGACCCGCCCCGGCTCAGGCTCACGGGCACGCCGGGCACACCTGGGCCACCCCTGCTCACTCATTTTTCTTTTAACCACACCAACATGCTAAGAGCTTTGCCTGGCGTGTGTGTGTGTGTGTGTGTGTGTGTGTGTGTGTGTGTGTGTGTTTAATCTTTATTGTTGCAAGTATTACATAGGTCCTCCCCCCAGCCCCATTAACCTCTCCAGTCCGCTCTGGTGTTACCTGAGCAATAAGCTTAGACAGTATCTCTTTGGCTGGCTCAGGCTCTTAGTCACGTCCTTCAGCGGGAAGTACGGAAGCATTCAGTACTGCGTGAGGGCAGTCTTGGAGAGGCCCCGGCTCCCCGAGCAGAGTGTCAGGCGGGAACTCCAGGTGATCAGTCACATCGATGTCAACACGCCGGCATTACTCGTAAGTCCTTCCTCCTTCCTTCCCGCCCCGGCCCTCTCTTCCTCCTTCCCTCCTTCCTCTCTGTGGTGGAATCCCCGCCTAACCAGTTTAGGGCTCGTCTGCCCTGTCCCTTTCCCGATACGATCTCATAACCCCGTGGTCGGCAAACTGCGGCTCGCGAGCCACATGCGGCTCTTTGGCCCCTTGAGAGTGGCTCTTCCTAAGCCTTAGGACAGTGATGGCGAACCTAATGACACGCGTGTCAGAGGTGACACGCGCACTCATTTTTTTGGTTGATTTTTCTTTGTTAAATGGCATTTAAATATATAAAATAAATATCAAAAATATAAGTCTTTGTTTTACTATGGTTGCAAAGATCAAAACATTTCTATGTGACACGGCACCAGAGTTAAGTTAGGGTTTTTCAAAATGCTGACACGCTGGGCTCAAAAGGTTCGCCATCACTGCCTTAGGAGTGCCCTAATGAAGTGAATAACAATGTACCTACCTATATAGTTTCAGTTTAAAAAAGTTGGCTCTCAAAAGATACTTGGCTCTGTTGACTAATGAGCTTGCCGACCACTGTGCCCATAGGCATTCATCCTACACCTGCGCTCCGAGGTTGAGCAAATGACAAATCGCGTGTTGCCAACCGGTGGCGCAGGCCGGGGACGCACGGATAAAGCTTATTACTAACAATAACGCGGACCCGGAGAGCCGTCACTTCCACCAGAGCCGCCACACGCACGGGGCTGGGGGGTTCTCCACCCTCCCGTAATAGCAGGTTGGGGAGCAGCAATTACGCAAGAGTATTAATCATGCGCAGCCTGTGATTGGGGCCCGGGCCATTATGCTATGCACCCGGCCATCTCGCGTGTCATTTTCTAACACGCCGTACGCGCATGCAGCTGCGTGGAGGTCCTTTCACTCATCATCTCCTTCTGACAGATCTGGCCGCATGACAGCATTGAACTTCTAATAACCACCCGGAATACTGCAGCCCGAGGAGAAAGATTGGGCCATAAGTAACAACGGAATGGCCGCGACGGGGGCTAATGAGCGAGATTCTTTTATCTAAACCCACATTATCAAAATCATATAAAATTATACCTTGTGCTTTCATGATAGCTGCTGGGACCTAATGGTTCTTCATTTCAATATGAATGATTTTTCTTTTTCTTTTTTTTTACTTCATATACTGGGGTAATTTAAACTTTTCATCATGACACTGGGCACAAAGATGTTATTTTAATATGGGAGGTTTCTTTTTTTTTTTTTTAGCTAATGCTTTTAAAGATAAGGGGAAAAGCCAGGTTTTAGAGGAGTTGTTTAACTCTATTTTCACATGAAAATGGGATAGAATTTACTCTAATGTTCACCTTTAGATTGTGAAAATATTAACAGATGTGCCCTGTTTGCACATTTGAGACCCAAATCATAAACTATCCGGCACCCAGCGATCCGGTTTATAGCTATGGCTTACCCCCGGCTTAACACCTTTGAAAACTGACAATGCTACATGTTTTGTATTTTTAAAAACTAATTCGAATTGGGAGATAAACTATTTATGGGGCCATTGTGGCAAATGATTTAAAGAGCTTTTCTTTTTTGCCAAAAAAACAGAGATACTATTATCCTTTATTATTCTTCCTTTTTTAAAAATATATTTTTATTGGTTTCAGAGAGGAAGGGAGAGGGAGAGAGAGAGAGAAACATCAGCGATGAGAGAGAATCATTGACTAGCTGCGTCCTGCACACTCCCTACTGGGGATGGGGCCCTCAACCCAGGCATGTGCCCTTGGCCGGAATCGAACCTGGGACCCTTCAGTCCACAGGCCTATGCTCCACTGAGCCAAGCCGGCCAGGGCTACTATTCTTTCTATAAACAAAGAAGAAAAACATTGTAACTTGGGGCTTTACAATGAACTTGTGATCAGTGCATCTTGTAACCCAAGCCTTTTGGGTCTCGTATCATTTCCTTTGCCGCTAGGGGAATGGAAAGTGTGATGGTGTGTTCATAACCATTGGGATCCTTAACCCTGGGTACGTTTTCCTGCCATTACACCAAAACCACAAGCCATTCTAAGTTAAAAACACTGGAAATATCTGCCTAACAATGCATTTTGAAGGAAGTGGGGAGGAAAAAAGGGCAGTTGGCTTATCCCACAGCGTACATGCCAAAACACATAGAACATGGTGATTATTGATTTTTCTGCCATTCTCCTTTGACCTGATCTCCATATAAAGTCTTAAAATAAAATAGTAGTTCTTACATGTGAACAGGAGTGACTAGAGGTGCTGGTTGCTTTTGTAAGGGATGGTATATCATTTCCCGGAAACGTAATGCCTAGGATGGTCCCACCCTAACGTGAATCTGAACATTCACCTGAGTTTTCCTAAAAAGGGAATGATTTTCAGTGTTTCCTGTTTCAGTAAGTATTCTACCTAAAATGTCACAGGAGATCAGAAAGGTTGATCTGTCTTTTGGAAGACATTCCTTTACAACTCCGTCAGGAAGAATAACATCATTTTCTAAGTTTTGTGAATTTCCTGGACTGGTGTAATTAAAGCTGTTTTATTATTTGAAATTTCCAAGAGCCCCGTATTTAAAACTCAAGAGAAAATGGTTGGCTGCTGGTTTTTCACGTCGGGTCCCGTCTCGCTGAGTGCCAAAATCGAAAGGAAGGGATATTGTAACGGTAAGCACGATGTTTTGAAAGTTCAAATGGCAAATGCATTCATTGTATTCGCTAATTTAAGTGATTTTAAATAGTGTGTTTTGTCATTTCTGAAGTATATACTATTTTAAAACATGAATAATAAATGTTGCTGTTTTTAATGTAAATAATTGATATGTAGCCCAGCCAGGATGGCTCAGTGATTGAGTGTCGACCTGTGAACCATGAGGTCACGGTTCAATTCCCGGTCAAGGGCACATGCCCGGGTTGCGGGCTCGATCCCCAGTGTGGGGCATGCAGGAGGCAGCAGGTCCATGATTCTCTCTCATCATTGATGTTTCTATCTCATTGATGATTCCATCTCTCTTTCTCCCTCTCCCTTCTTCTCTGAAGTCAATAAAAATATATATTTTTTAAAGTAAATAACTGATATTTAAGTATTTTTGAGTGGACAAGTAGATTCCAATAAAACGCCAGGTATTCCTGACGTCAGTCCTGTTACTCTTACGCCTGGGAAAGTGGGTAAATACTGGCGTCTTGTTTTCGTGTAAAGAATGTCCACAGCAGTGTTGCTCAGAGGAGAGCTCTTGTACGAAAGCGCTGGAATGTAGAACACCGGCCAGCTTAACAGTCCGCTGATATCAGAGCTCCCATGTGAAGGGCCCCATTCCGCTCCAGGGATCTGGCCCCCACCCCGGGGTCCCAGCTTATCGGAAATGAAGGGGGGATGGTAGGTAGGATGGTGGGCGTACATGTGCATGTAAAACTTGCCCACCATGCATTGTTTTATTCGTGCCTGACCGTCCGGTCCTTAAAAGCCAAGGCTCAGTTCTTGGGGGGGGGGCGGGGGCAGATTAAATTGGGGGGCACTGAGCTTGTTAGTGATCATTTGTACTTAATATGGCATTCAATCATTAACTTGTCATTTACATCACTTTAGAACTGATAACCTAATATCACAACACTAGAAAGTGAATAATCTATAATAGTAAAAGGGTAATATGCTAATTAGACCAGAGGACCTTCCATCGAAGCCAGGGCTTCAAGGGAAGCCCGGATCCCAGGTGCTAGAAGGAAGCCAGTGCTGGCAGCCGGGGGAAGGAAGGCTTACTCTTGAATGAATTTCATGCATCAGGCCTCTAGTCCTATATAATAAAAGGCTAATATGCAAATTGTCCCCTTGATGGGGAGTTCAACCGGGAGTTCAACCAGTGGACGGAGACTGCCGGCCAACCACCCACAGCCCCGCCTCCCCTGGCTGGCCCCGCCCCTGATCAGCCCCCCCAACCTGTGCATGAATTCGTGCACCGGGCCTCGAGTGCAATAATAAAACAACGTCCACCACAACCTGCAGTGAATTTTCATTCCTCCGACTCAGATTTACAATAAGTTTTCCATCAGAGTTTCTCAAAACTTGCTGCAGTTTTGTTGCAAACCTTCCAGCTCTCCTTGGTAACAGCTCTACTCCACCATGGGGAGAACTTCCTGCAAAGTCTCTGAAGGTTTTGTGTTGTTTTTTTCCATTTTAGGAGAAGCTATTCCAATCTATGCAGAGATAGAGAACTGTTCCTCCCGCCTGGTCGTCCCCAAAGCTGCTATTTTCCAAACCCAGACGTACTTGGCCAGCGGGAAAACGAAGACCGTCCGGCACATGGTTGCCAATGTGCGAGGAAACCACATCGCTTCCGGGAGCACCGACACGTGGAACGGGAAGATGCTGAAAATCCCGCCCCTCCCGCCGTCCATCCTGGACTGCTGCATCATCAGAGTGGACTACACCCTGGCGGTAAGCAGAGCTCTTGGCAAAACCAGCAGCCAGTGTGCCCAATGGAGCCGTGCCGGCGCTGCGGTCCTGGGACTGTGCACCCGTGATACCTGGGGAGCTGGCATTTCAGGGCGGCAGCACTGCACCAAACTGTGGGCCCTGTGAGCAAAACTATCCCCCTACCGCAGCGGTTTTCAACCTGTGGGTCGCGACCCCTTTGGGGGTGGAACGACCCTTTCACAGGGGTCGCCTAAGACCATCGGAAAACACATAGATAATCACATATTGTTTTTGTGATGAATCACTGTGCTTTCACTATGTTCAATTTGTAACAATGAAAATGCATCCTGCATATCAGATATTTACATGACGATTCATAACAGCAGCAACATGACAGTGATGAAGTAGCAACGAAAATGATTTTATGGTTGGGGGTCACCACAACATGAGGAGCCGTCTGAAAGGGTCACGGCATGAGGAAGGTTGAGAACCACTGCCCTACAGGATTTAATTAAATGACATGAAAGAATTCAGGCGCATGAAGGACACGAACTTCCTCTTCTGTGGTTATTATGTAAGCCACGCTCACTAACAGGGAAGTGTGTTAAGTCCACGGCTCCCCATCCCTGAGTGCTCACAGTATGTGGTGCAATCCTCTTGTCGTCTGGTCTGTCCTTCCGTTTATTGGGTCTTGACAATGGACAACTGTATGGCGGGGCGGTGGCAGGCGACAAAGGCATTTGTTTCTATGAAAAAATCAATGAATCAGCTGTTTCTGTAAGGTTTAACTTCGTTGGTGCCTTTTCTTTTCTTTTTTAATATATTTTTATTGATTTCAAAGAGGAAGGAAGAGGGAGAGAGATAGAAACACCAATGATGAGAAACACTGACCAGATGCCTCCTGCACGCCCCCTACTGGGGATGGAACCTGCAATCCGGGCATGTGCCCTCGATCGGAATCGAACTCAGGACCCTTCAATCCCTAGGTCGATGCTCTATCCACTGAGCCAAACAGGCTAGGGTTGTTGGTGCCTTTCTGTCTTTCATTTCCTTTTTCTTCTTTTTTTTCTTTTTTTTGGCATAATAGGTGTATATTCACATCCCTGGTGCTAAAAAACTGATGCTGGAGCTGCCCCTGGTTATCGGGACGGTCCCGTACAACGGCTTTGCCAGCAGGAACTGCAGCATGGCCAGCCAGTTCAGCGTGGACATGAGCTGGTGGGCGCTGGCGCTGCCGGAACAGCCCGAAGGTAAAGGGCCTGGGGTTCTCGCAGAATGAAGCTTTGCACGCGAAGTACCTAAGCACAGGACGGGGAACAGAGCGAGGCCTCAGATGGGAATTCCTGCTGCCACCAGAGCTACGCTTTCGCTTCCTCTTACTAAACCCATCAGACAGTTTTACGAGAAGCCACTGAGAGTGCAGCTTGCCTGGGAATAAAGTCTGCATTTCCTGATTCTGGCGTAGAATAGTAAAGCAACAAAAGGGAGTCAGCATGAAAGTACAGGGTCATATATTTTCTGTAGCCACAGTTCTTTTTTTTCTTTTAAATATATTTTTATTGGTTTCAGAGGGAGGAAGGGAGACGGAGAGAGAGAGAGAGAGAAACATCAATGATGAGAATCATTGATCGGCTGCCTCCTGCACGCCCCACACGAGGGATCGAGCCTGCAACCCAGGCATGTGTCTTGATGGGGAATTGAACCGTGACCTCCTGGTTCATAGGTTGACACTCAACCACTGGGCCACGCCAGCTGGCTGTAGCCACATTTCAATGATTTTTTTTTTAACCTAGACCCGTGGTTGGCAAACTGCAGCTCGCGAGCCACATACGGCTCTTTGGCCCCTTGAGTGTGGCTCTTCCTAAGCCTTAGGAGTACCCTAATGAAGTGAATAACAATGTACCTACCTATATAGTTTAAGTTTAAAAAATTTGGCTCTCAAAAGAAATTTCAATTGTTGTACTGTTGATATTTGGCTCTGTTGACTAATGAGTTTGCTGACCACTGTCCTAGACTATAATACACATCTCAAAAGAATAGAGTATCATCAATGCTAGTCGTTTCATCAAAGCAGATTTTTTTAAATGCTTTTTGGTGCAATGTGCGTAAAAACTTGCTGATCAGAGGGAAGGGCACCACTGCTTCATCATCAACTTGATATTTCTTGCTTCCTTAGAGTTCAGAGGGGTTTGTGGAGTTGGGTTTTGCAGGGGTGTCTCAGTCCCGCCCCTTTCTGCTTCAGCCCCCCCAGATTACACGGACGTGGTGTCAGAAGAAGAAGTCTCCAGACACGGCGCTCCTTACCCGCGGCCGCCCAGCTGGGAGGGAGAGGCCCGCTGCCCCGCCTTCGCCTGCATCCAGGACTTCCGGCTTCAGCCCCCACCTCTTTATTCCGAGGTAAACAGAGCGAAAGCAGGTCCATTCGACCTGCGACCTGCACTGTGCTCTCTGTTCAGGAGCCTTGGTCTGTGGCTAACGCCTAGGTCAGTGGTTCTCAACCTTCCTAATGCCGCGACCCTTTCATACAGCTCCTCATGTCGTGGTGACCCCCAACCATAACATTATTCTCCTTGCTATTTCATAACTGTCATTTTGCTACTGTTATGAATCGTCATGTAAATATCTGATATGCAGGACGTATTTTCATTGTTACAAATTGAACATAATGAAAGCACAGTGATGAATCACAAAAACAATATGTAATTATCTATGTGTTTTCCGATGGTCTTAGGTGACCCATGTGAAAGGGTCGTTCCACCCCCAAAGGGGTTGCGACCCACAGGTTGAGAACCGCTGGTCTAGGTCGTAGGGAATCCATATTTAAAACAAGTTCATGTGTTCGTTTACGGTGACGACAGATGACCACTGTGTCACCAGCCACCTTCTCCAATGGAGGACTTTCCCTGTGCTCCGTTAGCGCGTGGGACGTGGCCGAGGACACGGAGCATGAAAGCGCCTCCCGGGACTTCGTGGTCGCCCCCCTTGCGTCCTTAGAAACAGGTCCCGGAGTCGCTGTCAGGTAGTAACCGGGCTGCTCTCTCTCTTGCAGGTCGATCCACATCCCAGTCGCGTCGGGGAGGCCCAGCCTGTCTCCTTCATCCTCTGAACGCGCCTCAGAAAGCAGTGACCCGCACCAGAGAGCGCTGGCTCGCTCTCCCCGCCTTTCCGGGACTGAGGGAGGGACGATTCGCTTAAGAACATAAATAGGTCCACACCAAGGAATTAAAAACTACGTGAACTTTCCAGGGCCCGACGGGACTGTTGCCCGAGCTGATGGCAGGGCCGAGTGTCCCCGTGGAAGAGTGGGCGACCTTGGGAAGCCGCAGCAGCGTGTCACGGGAGTCCGGCTGGGGACCCAGTAGGCGAAGGGGCCCGGAAGGTGTGTGACCGGGGCAGCGTGCCTCCCCAGGGAGCTCAGAGCGGAGCGAAGGGATGCTGAGCTTCCGGGCTATGTGGGTGCGCTGGGAGGGCACTTGATTTGGGAGAAGTTGGCAGCGCAGGGATGTGCAGGCCCCGGGGCCAGGGGTTGCCTGATTCCTCCCCGACCCCCTAGGACTCAAGTCCAGGAAAGACCTTTCCTGAGGTCACAGTCCTGGGAGGTCATTCGGCGCTCACTGTCCCCCGGGGCTGGTTCGAGTCGGGGTTTGTAAGTGGGCGGTGGAGTAGGATGCAACGCGGCAAGCATCCCTCCCGAGGCCCGTCAGTTCCAAGGGGAAAGATGAACTTCAACCCGGAAACCCGTCTGTGGAAGGCTGGGGTTTTTACCCTCAATAAGCACCTGGACAGGATACGTGTTTGGTTTCCCTCACGTCTTATTTATAGGAGCATGTCAGAAAGAGAAGGGCCGGGGGAGGGGGGGTGTTGTATCCTTAGAAGGCCTTGATAACTACTCCAGAAAGAGAGGAAAAGAAGGTCTTTTCCTAACCTGCCTCTAGGGGCGATCGGATTGGTTAGAAACCTCGGTCTGACAAGTTTTTGGAGAGTCTACACGTGGCAGTGGGGTCTTACCGCACCCATCACCGCATCTGAAACCGCTCCGGGGAAAAACCCATACAGTTAGCGTTGGAGGGAAGTTCCCGGATAAACATATATACCAAAGGGCATTTCAAAATAAATGCAAAGTCAAAGAGGGTAGGCATGCCGTTTTTTTAAAAAGGCATGGATTTCATTCCTGGCGGGAAGACTTCGTGGCTCCTGATGACCGGCACCGCCTCGTACCGCGTTAGTCCAATTCTTCAGTGATGCTCTTTAAACTGTGATCTCGCTTATTGTTTTGGTGCAATATCTCATGAGCATTTAACCTCAGGACAGTGAGACCAGCAGGCTAGTGCCGCTGCTCACATTCTGAGGAGTGTTTTCCCTCTTCCCCTGGGCCCTGGCAGTCCTGGTCTCAGGGCCCGTGCTCTGTCCTCCCGTCTGTCGGTTCTGTGGACTGGGAGCGAGTCTGGACAGGAGGGGACGGGACGTGGGGTTCCTGCGACAGAGATTTGGGACCAGCCGAGGCCTTGGGTCTCCCCCAAATCCTAAGGTTTGATCTAGAAACCCCGGTGCTTCATTCAACAGGACCGTTTACCTTTCAATCAGTGTGTTCGGTGAGGAATAGAAAAAAAAAATTCTCTCTGGTTAAATTCTGAATTAAAAAATGAGTTGGCCACCTGATCAGGGATTTTTCTACGGACATCAGATACTTGTATGTTTTTTTTTTCACCCCTCTCTTCTCCGTGGTCACGGAAGCCTCACACGCATGTCTTTCCGTGGGAGCCACTGTTTAAAAACCCGCCATGCAAGACGGTTACACCGACACGCGTGCGTGGGCCTGAAATTGTCCCAGTGCTCTGTCCCTGCCTCGGTTTCCGACTGCTCGTTTTGGTGTGCGCTGTGAAACAGGGATATGCGTCTAAGCACGGTCGAAACTGTTTCGGTTTTACTTTTAAAGAGATCCCCTTCCGCTACTGGTTGAATTCTAAATTAGTTCACGCGCCTCGTCCAGACTTGGTCCGTCTCCACGACACCCAGACACAGTGAAGAATGAAGTAGAACAGGGAGGAGTACGAGGTCTGAGTGTGTGGCTCGAGACCGAAAAGCCAAGACTTACCAGATTCTCCCCCCGGGGTGGCTTTCTCCGCTCGGGTGGAGGAATCATGACGCGAACCCAGAAAACGGAAGCACAGCTGACATAGCCCTGAAGACCTCAGAAGTGGGGTTCGCCCTTTTCATTCCTATCAGTATGTCTGCCCTTCAGTGGGTAGAAGGCATTCCTTTCCATATCAAGAGTTTATGAACGTCGTTCATTCTACACGGGAACAGAGAATACTTGGCAATGAAGGTTAAAAGTTAGCTAGCTGTGGTATTTGCTTGCATAGCTCCATGTTTAGTTTCCAAAGAAACCATGGCCTTAGAATTTTCTTTCTGATGCAAACATTTTGCAGTTGAAAATGTGAAACTTTTGGCACACAAAAAAGTCTTCTGTGGGTAGAACTTTTTTATTTTTTATTTTCAATAAGATACTCAATAGGTTGGGGGTTGTGTTTTTGATAAGTTGACGATGACCGCTTTTTTATGTTTATTATTTAAAATGTAGCAATTTAACCCACAGGGGAAAAAAACAACAATGGAAATTGTATTTTGTACTCTTGTTTGGACCCCATGGGTTCCTTTTGTTAATAAAATGATCACACTGATGCTGGGAGTGGCTGGTTTGGTTTCGTTCTGTTCTGTTTGGGTGTGACTGTGACGTAAACTGTTACAGACTTAAGGGGAATCGGTACCATAAAACCAGCACGCACTGCAGTGAGGGTGCCTTGTGTCCAGAGGGTCCGACCCTGTTTATTTTTTACTCTATTTTTTGTTGTTGTTGTTCATCCTCACCCGAGGATATATTTCCACTGATTTTTAGGAAGAGGGAGAAACAGACAATCGATGTGAGAGAAACACATCCATGGGTTGCCTCCTACATGAGCCCTGACCAGGGCCCAGGCCAGGGAGGAGGCTGCAACCGAGGTATGTACCCTTGACCGGAATCGAACCCGGAACCCTTTGGTCGGCAGGCCGACGCTCTATCCACTGAGCCACACCGGCTAGGGCTTCTGAGCCTGTTTTCACAAAGGGCTGGGTTTCCCCAACATCAGTGTAGGAGAGGCAGTTAAGAGGAGTAATACGTATAAGCTCTATGGGTGAATAATAGACCATTATCTGCCTTTATCCCCAAAGGTAGTGGCCACTTTTCAAAGCCTTGGATTGATTTATTACGTCTGGTGGGCAGCTGATGGGCCCCCCAACACTAGGGACACAGGCCTAAATAAATCTTCCCTTTCCATTGAATACTCACATAGACAAAAGCCATATGTGTTGTTTTGGGGTTTTTTTCGGGGGGAGGGGTTGTTTTTTAAAATATATTTTTATCGATTTCAGAAAGGAAGGGAGAGGGAGAGAGAGAGAGAGAAACATCAGTGATGAGAGAATCACTGACCGGCTGCCTCCTGCATGCCCCCTATTGGGGATGGAGCCCACAACCTGGGCCTGTGCCCTGACTGGGAATTGAACCGTGACCTCCTGGTTCATGGGTCGACACTCAACCACTGAGCCACGCCAGCCAGGCAAGCCATATGTTTTAATACAAGGAATTAGAAACCTGCCCACACCCTCAGTCCTGGAAAATTAACCTTAGCCAAGAGGTAAACATTAGCCCAGGCGTTTACTCCTCAAGCGTTGATACTGTGTGAGATGGTGTTCAATAAACCAATAATAAATAATAAACCAATAATAAATAGAGGTCGCATCGGCATCTGCAGTCACCATAAATGAAAACCTTTGTCAGAGAACTATTCTCACATCGAGGCCACGTTCATTAGCGTGTCTGGAGTTCATATCGGAAAGTCGTGGGCTGTAAAATGTAGAACGGAGGCAGGACAGTCCAAAGAATCTAGGACAACGCCCTCAGGTTACAAATGAGAATTCAGAACCCTGAGGTGTAACTGGGAGGTCTGACCTACATTCTCTGCAAGAGCCTTGCTCCCTCTAAAATTTCCTGGTGCCACGGCTTCCACAGAAGTCATGGACACAGGGGCTGCTCTACACCACACCCTTGAAGCCTCGCAGGCCTGGATACTAACTGAGCACAGGCCGCATCAAGGCTTTCCAGTTCGCGTCTAAAAGCTTCATCAGTGCGTTTAATGAGCAGCTGGAACCCTTTCTTCAGCAGAGGGATTGGTTTCCAACTGTTATTTTGAAATCATTATAGACTCCCCAGAACAGCGGTTCTCAACCTGTGGGTCGCGACCCCTTTGGCGGTCAAACAACCCTTTCACAGGGGTCGCCGAAGACCATCCTGCATATCATTTCTGAACATGCTAAATGTACTGCAAATTACACAGAAAAACTACATTTGCCTGTGTGTTTCTCTATTAAATTTTGTTATTGTTTTTTTTTCTTTTTTTCTGTCTGTTCTTTCATTCCCTTCTTTCCAGTCCCACCTCCTAATATCGGAGGTGAAAGCCCACGAGGAAGCTGAGAAAAACTAACTGTAGAATACAGTTATATTTATTCTTAAGGAAGCAATATCGCAGAATAGGGCCCGGCTCATTCAGAGTATTAAGTTTTGACAGGAGAACTCATGTTACAGAAGCCACTACGTAGGAATCTAAGGGGCTTTTCCCTAAGACCAGGCATGGATCTGGCGGTGATGGAACAGAGCAGCAAACAGACACACCGTGAATGGGGTGAGGGCGTTGGTAAAAAGGGGTGACAGGGGCCAGTTTCCAGAATGCCACTATAACCGAATGCACCAGGACATATTTCTTAGGTGGAGCCGTTTTTCCTGCCTCGCCCAGCCATGGATCCTGGGCCTTCAGCTTCATGGAGCTGGTGGGAGCTGGGAAGGGTCCCAGGGGCCCAAGTCCGGTCTGAGCCCGGGCACCTGAGCACCCGCTGGCTCAGCCACTGCCTCCCACTGGTTGCTTGGAGACTCTCCCCAACCACTTCCCAGGTATCTGCATCCATCAGGGAGCTCAGCAGGGGTCAAGTTGGGGTCATCCGTACCACGGTGGGCGGAGTCACAGAAAAGCAGGCCATGTCAAAGTGTGACCGCAGAAGGGACCACCAGACACCCTCTGAATGAGAGGCTGGGCAGACGAGAACGCCCGGTTCGTGCTAAATTTACACGGTGTCTTTCTGAAACGCCCAGACCCCGTAGGGAAGCAGGGGGGACAGAGGACTAACATATCTTTAGCAAGAGGAGGCGCTTCTGAGCACATGGCTCACTGTCCCATGAGGTCAAGTTCAGGGGTGCCCAGGCCGCTAAGGGAAAGCAGAAGGTCACCTGCCTGGGTGCCTTTTTCTGTTGCTGTGTTAATCCTCACCCAAGGATATTTTTCCATTGATTTTTAGAGAGAGTGGAAGGGAGAGGGAATGACAGAAAGAAACACATCTATTGGTTGCCTCCTCCATGAGCCCCAACCTGGACCTGGGCCAGGGAGGAGCTGGCATCTGAGGTCCTTGCCCTTGACCCGGAATCAAACCCGAACCCTTTGATCTGCAGGCTGACACTCTATCCTCTGAGCCAAACTGGCTAGGGCTCTGGGTGTCCAATAGGAAGGAACTGGGCACCATGTACCCTTATACCCATGCCCTGGCTTTGCATGGCACCTTGGTCCTCGCTGCCTATTCCCAGCAGCCTTGCGTCTCTGGGGAAGCATCCAGCGTGCACAGACCTACATTAGGCCTGGGGCGCTTATAGCATATCTGGCCGATGTAACTCTCTCCTTTTCACCTACTAGTTTGGGGTTCAGGGGTTCAGTTTCTCCTATGACTTGCATCTGCAGGAGGGCTCCCCCTGTGCGCTGGCGCAGACCCCGGAGCCCAAGGAGTTTTTATATTTATTACAGAGAGAGGCAAGCATCCCCTCCGCCTGTTTCCATAAACACAGACGGGCAATTAATGTGTTTGGTTCAAAAGCCTGCAAACATTCGTACACCCATTTGCACGTTTAAATGGCTCCGTATAACAGTCAAGCAGGTGGTTAACTATATGTATATTAAATTCATAGAGAAGCTGGTAATTTTCCGTTATAATTGTCAGTTCACAGTTTACATGGTAAGAATTTTTTGAATAGACCCATTAGCCGAGTGAGTTAGTCGGGGTTTTTTATAAATCATGTTTTATTCGCTTGTGCTACTTTAAAAAGAGGAATTTTCAGTGTTCTCGCACGAATCAATAAATATTTACTTTGGTCTTCATTCTGCCCAAATGCCAAGTTTGGCAATGGATGAAATATCGTCGGGTTTTCCTAAACAGCTGTTTGAATGCGGCTGTTTTATTCATTGTTTTGTTTAGTATTATTACTCAGCTAATGGCTTAAAAGTCTTATTCATTTGCTATTAATTCGTTTTTATAAATAAAATCAAAATAGGGCTGCATCGCAGTCCCTTGGAATTTTACAACGTATTGTACTTCCCTGGCAATTAGCTTTTGACGATGCAAACTTCTGAGCCAATGAAAAGCTGTCCCCTTTCTCTAAATGACATCCTTTAAGAGCCAAACTCCGAAATAGACAGCACTGACTTAGACATAATGAGATTTGATGATTTTGTCACCGTGGATAATATCTCTCGTTCCCAAAAGGCACGAGACATCATTCGGCTTTTATAGCACAACAGGCCTCGCGGGACGCCAGGCCTGTGGGGCGAACTCGGCTCTGGTGTTGAGATGCAGGGAGCCACTCAGAGAAGTGGCTCCAACATTCTCTACGCTTGTCATTCCCCCAGGCCGATCCCGGATTTCTCCTTGAGAACAGGATCAGACAAGAACGTCTCATCCCCAAGGGATGTCAAGACGGCTGGCGGAGGGTTTTCAGGTCGTTTCCAAACACTTGGAACCGCAAACCCTCTCCTCCCAGTTCACGTATCTATAGCTGCGTGCTCCCATCTCGACATCTCCCTCCTCAATCCCTCCATCCTCTCCCAGCCCAGCCATCTGAGCTTGCAGTCCCATTAAACATTGTAAGAAACACAAGGCTCACCTTGTATCCTGTGAATCCAGTCAGGTTTTTATTATTATTACTAGAGGCCCAGTGCACGAAATTTGTGCATGGCTGGGCAGGGGTCCCTCAGCCCAGCCTGCATCCTCTCCCATCTGGGACTGCTGGCTCCTAACCACTCACCTGCCTGCCTACCTGATCGCCCCTAACCACTCTGCATGCCAGCCTGATCGCCCCTTAACTGCCCTCCCCTGCCAGCCTGGTCGCCCCTAACTGCCCTGCCCTGCTGGCCTGATCGCCCCTAACTGCTCTTCCCTGCCCCCGCCACTGTGGCTTTGTCTGGAAGACTGTCCGGAAGATGTCTGGTCTAATTAGCATATTACTCTTTTATTAGTATAGATTATTATTGATTTCAGAGAGGAAGGGAGAGAGAGAGAGAGAGAGAGACAGAGAGAGAGAGAGAGAGAGAGAGAGAGAGAAACATCAATGATGAGAGAGAATCACTGATCGGCTGGCTCCTACACGCCCCCTTCTGGGGATCGAGCCCACAACCCAAGCATGTGCCCTTGACCGGAATCTAACCTGGGACCCTTCAATCCACAGGCTGACGCTCTATCCACTGAGCCAAATCAGCTAGGGCCCGGGTATATATATTTTTTAATACTAAACAGAAGGACCATGTCAGTGGACATGACCAGCCAACTCTGATGACTGATGCCTTCAAGACGGGCACCAGCGGCAAGGCTCAGAGAAGAACAGTTGAGTTACTCAGGTAGGGGTGAAAGCAAACATTCAAAGGAGGTACTGGATCTCGATCCCTGGGAAACGTCTCAGATCGCTCAGCACCCCTTAAACTGCTATCTATGTGGAACAAACCCAAACTGGTTATTCTCCTTGAAAAGGAAACTTTGAATAGCTCTCTCCTGCCGGTCCCTGAGGGAAGCATTCACTGTGGGAGACACAAGCTCCACTCCGACCACAGCTCTGTGTCTGCTCCACTCGCAAGGGTTTTCCATCCAAAGTCCTCTCTTCGCTCGAGTCCCTTGAGATTCCCGAGTGCGGAACTGTAGGCCAAGTGTGATGCTGTTCTCAAAACACAGGTTTACCGGCAGCGCAAAAACAGCAAGTCAGGCCTGGCTGTGTGGCTCAGCTGGTTGAAGCGTTGTCCATGCACCAAAGGTGGTGGGTTCTATTCCCTGTCAGGGCGCCTACCCAGGTTGCAACTTGGATCCCCTGTCAGGGTGTGTGCAGGAAGCAAATGATCTCTCTCTCGCTCTCTCTCTCTCTCCTCTCTCTCTCCCCCTTCCTCTTTCTAAAATCAACAATCCTATATAATAAAAGCCTAGTATGCAAACTGTCCCCTTGACCGGGAGTTCGACCATGAGTTTGTCCAGGGGGCAGGGCTGGACGGCCACCTGCAGGAAGGGAGGCCCCGGTCAGCAGCCGGCAGCCGCTAGGGACCCCATCAGTGCATGAATTCGTGCACCGGGCCTCTAGTGTTTCTATAAAGACCTCAGCACTCAGCCTGGAAGGTTGAGGCATCAGCAGCAGCCGATATGCTATCAGGGTTGGGTAGAAAGTGAGGGGGGAAAAAATAACACGTCAGTCACCTCATATGAGGAAGTACACCTACAGCAGAAATTACAGCTTCTTAAACCACAATTTTAATAACACATCTGGATTTTCAAGATCCTTTCAGGTGTGATTCTGGAGAGGTCGACAAAGCCCCCAGCACATTCCTCCTGCGCCTATGGCCGGAACATTCTGGGAATAAACACCTGGGCCCAGGTCAAACCTCTGGGCAGGTTGGTGCTTGAACCAACAGGGTCCGGTCAGGGCATCTACCTAGAGGAGACCTCGTGAGCAGCTATCAATCCTTTTTTTTTCAGCCAATGGTTGACATAGTTTATCTCACTTCAGCCTTAAGATAATGCTATCTATGTGGTGATTCGATCTTCGTCCTTGCACACACGGGAAACCCACAGTTCAGGGAATGTAGGAGATGTTTTCAAAGGTCACAACGGGAGGGAGAGCTGGGACTTCATGTGAAAGCCAGGTTTCCTGGATTCGGGGACCGCGTGTCTGTCCCCCGACCCTGGCACTGCCCAGTGACGCCAGGCCCCAGGAGAGAAACTTGCCTGAGGGCCTCAGGCCAGCGGGAAGAGCTGCTGCCTGCTGCTGCCTAGGCACGCGGGAGTCCAGGAGGGAGGGGACAGCAGGCCAGAGGGCGAGGAGTGTGGGTGGTGGCACAGGGGCACTGCTCCTCGGCCGTCGGCCGGACAAAGGCCAGGGACCCCGGGAGAGTTCTCACCGTCTGTCCCTGGGACAGGCTGCGTGGCTGATCGGGAACCACTGCCTTTTTTAAAGTGAAAGTTCAGCTCAGACTGGACAGAGGAGCGCACAGAGGAGGCCATGCAACTGGACGTCCTCCATAGAAAGGGGCCGGATGAGCACAGGATTGAAAGAAGGGGGAGCATAAAGGTGTATGCAGACCCTAGAGCCAGTTCGGCTCAGTGGGTAGAGCATCAGCCTACGGACCAAAGGGTCCTGGGTTCGATTTCGGTCAAGGGCACGTACTTCCATTGCAGGCTCCTCCCCAGCCAGAGCCCTGGTCGGGGCACGTGCAGGAGGCAACCAATCGATGTGTTTCTCTCACAGCGATGTTTCTCTCTGTCTTTCCCTCTCTCTTTCCTGCTTTCACTAGTCAATAGAAAAATATCCTTGGGTGAGGGTTAACAACAAGAAAAGAAAGATGTAGGCAGGACAGGGGGAGGCAGCCCAGCCAAGGGCACTTGGGCAGCTGTCACAACAACATTCCTTCCCGTGACTGTGTACCTTTCATATTTGTATTGTGGGAAGGCATCCAAAGGGCCACGACCTTGACTTTCCTTCTGTTACTACGACCTTGGGGCCTCTTCCCATACACCCTCCGTGCATTAAACAGAGCTCCCCTAGCTCCTGCAGGGGGTTCCCAAGTTCAGGTAGAAGGCACCCAAGAAATCACGGAAACCAACCAATTTACCCGTTTTAGGCGAGGACACCAAGGCTGGAGATGGTGAGGAATGCGCCCAAGGTGGCCAGGCACTCCCTCCTCCCTGGCATTTTCCACTAAGACTAGAGCTGACCTTTCGGGTTTTTTTAGACTTGAGATACTGGCTGTGCATATATTGAGGGAGGAAAAAAGCACAGTCAAGAAATGGGCTGACCTAGCTGGTGTGGCTCAGCGGATAGAGCGTCGGCCCACGGACTGAAGGGTCCCAGGTTTGATTCCGGTCAAAGGCACATACTTGGTTGCAGGTTCCCTGGCCCTGGCCGGGGTGTGCAGGAGGCAACCCATCGATGTGACTCTCTCACATCAGTGTTTCTCTCTGCCTCTCCCTCCCCCTTCCACTCTCTCTCAAAATCAATTGGAAGATATCGAGTGAGGATCAACAACAACAACAAAAAAGCAAGTCTCTCTCTGAGCTCTGGGACACGGATTCTATCTTAATGACCCCCGGGGGAAACAGGAGACTGAGCAGGGATGGGGGTGGAAACTTGGGCTGATTTAAGTCGAGGAAACGTACAACAATCCTTGACGTCGATTCAGGAAATGACCAAGTCAGCATTGTCTCAGCGGCCACGGCACCGTGTCCTGGAGACACCCTTGCCCTTTAGAGACGAGTTCAGGAAACCCACAGAGGGAGGACAGTGCACCAGTGACACACCGATTAGAGCTCAGGTCTCCTCTTGCCTCCTCTCGGCTCCCTCCCGGGCCCCTGTGCCCCTCAATGGTCCACAGGGTCTCCTTCGTGCACAATCAGGTCCCTGGCTGGAACCTCGAACCCTCGTCGCTAGCAACAGGAACTGTCACAGAATCATCCCTGTGGCTCTCCAGTCTTTGTAGATAAAACCTTCTCTTCCTACCCGGCCGGTGTGGCTCAGTGGTTGAGCGTCAACCTATGAACCAGGAGGTCACAGTTCGATTCCCAGTCAAAGGCACAGGCCCGGGCTGCGGGCTCGATCCCCACTAGGGGGCGTGTAGGAGGCAGCCGATCGGTGATTCTCTCTCCTCATGGATGTTTCTCTCTCTCTCTCTCCCCCTTTCTTCGTCTCTGAAATCTATAAAAATAAAACCGTCTCTTCTTATCATTTAAGATGCCAACTCTTACAAAGGTAAGTACAGATTTCTGGTAGGCACCTCAGGAAACATCATACAAGAGGGACCTTTTCAGTCAAGTCTGAATTCAGCCAGAGAACGCTCACAGGGACGTGCCATGGAGGGGGGAGGGGTCTTGTGTTGTGAGAGTCTCATCCACTATTTCAGAGCAGAAAGCTCCTTGGCTTGGTGACGTGAGGGGGAGCCCCCATCCCAGACCTCAGGACCCGGACACCCTCCGTCCTTGTATGGAAATAGTGTCTCCGTGAAGATAGAGCTACGCCTGGCTCATGACAAGGACATTTCCACAGCCGAAAGCAGTGTGGCTCATCAAAAATACTTGCTAAGGCCCTAGCCGGTGTGGCTCAGTGGATACAGCACTGGACTGCGGACCGAAGGGTCCCGGGGTTCGATTCTGGTCAAGAGCACACGTACCTCGGTGGCAGGCTCCTCCCCGACCTGGGCCCTGGTCAGGGCTCGTGCAGGAGGCAACCCATCCATGTGTCTCTCTCACATCGATGTTTCTCTCTGTCTCTCCCTCTCTCTCCCACTCGCCCTAAAAATCAATAGAAAAATATCCTCGGGTGAGGATGAACAGCAACAACAACAAAACACTTGCTATGCTGCTGTTGCTTAGGGAAGAGTTTTGGAATAGAAGACGTGGAATTTAACCCAAAGTTTATCTGATCTCTCCCTAGAGTTTAACAGGTCAGCGAGGACAGTAGCAGCACCACCAAAGCAAGCAGAAATAAAGGTGTCCGCGAGGACGGGCCTACCGACCTCTGGGGCTCATTTGGATAGACCTTCCTGTCTTTTGCGGGAGGGGGGGGGCGGGGTACCCACACCGCCTCCTAGGGATTCACACCATCGCCAGCTTGGGAGGAACGCACCCCTTGTCCTCAGACTCGCTTCTCTCTGGCTGTTTTTTCAGAACCCAGGTCCGTTTCTATCTCCAGATCTTCCCAGCACTGGTGACCGGATTTCAGCTTTGGTTTCCTCCACGGGGCACGGCCCAAACATTGCGTCGTCATCGGTCCGCCCTCTGACTTCAAGCCCTTCTTGTCTCCTTGGGAAAGGTGAACAGCTCGACTTTCACCACACAAGGGATTGGTGTCCAGTCCGGAAACCTGAGCCAATTCCCAGGGATCTGATCCTTGGGAAATGGTTTCAGGTCTTTAAAGAGGAGAACAAAGCAAGAGCCACATGCGGACCTGACAGGCTCAGGGGAGGCCTGCGTGGCGGTCTTGCAAACTCAGAGATCCAAAGTCACCACAAAGGATGGTCTGAAATTACACTTTAACTAAAAGCAGTGATGGTGGGCAGTTACGTCCTAGGCCGGTATCTTCACTGATAAAGTCAACCTTTCC
Organism: Myotis nattereri; assembly: GCF_964212035.1. Classification (NCBI taxonomy): domain Eukaryota; kingdom Metazoa; phylum Chordata; class Mammalia; order Chiroptera; family Vespertilionidae; genus Myotis; species Myotis nattereri. The sequence continues at coordinate 11,641,158 of NC_138097.1, read as the reverse complement.
CTTAACAGAGCCTATCTGTCTTTTTGCATCTATAATAACGCAGGCTTGAAGTGTCTGGGTAACTTGTAACTTCCCTTTTTCTGGACCCCTTGAGGCACAGCTAATGTGCTGGGGGCCAGGACAGATACCACAGATTCCTTCACTGTTATGTTAATTGTTCCCGCACCCACCTAAGTATGTGTCCATCATTTTACTTTTTATCCAATCCCAGGGCTTTCCCCCCTTGGCTTTCTCCCGCCTCTCTAGTCTATCCCCAATGGATTTCATGTAACCCACCTACGTCCCTTCCTTTGATTGCCATGTGTAAATACAGATGTCACCTGCCAGTCTCTGGAGCATTATCTCAATCCCTCGAGGTTCTGCTTTCCGGCAATTGTCTACAGTTTGGCGCCAATAAACTCACATTCTTTACAGGTTTGAGCGTTTTTATGTTATAACACAGCGGTTCTCAACCTGTGGGTCGCGACCCCTTTGGCGGTCAAACGACCCTTTCACAGGGGTCGCCGAAGACCATCCTGCATATCAGAGATTGACATGACGATTCATCACAGGAGCAATATTACAGTGATGAAGTAGCCACGAAAATAATTTCATGGTTGGGTCACAACATGAGGAACTGTATTTAAAGGGCCAGAAGGTTGAGAACCACTGCCCTAAAGCAGGAAAGAGTTTAATGGGCGGTCACCGCCATGACGCTCAGCCCAGGGCCACCCTGGGAAAGGGAGACGGACCCATTGCCCCTAATGACACCCCTGGAGAGTGCAGCTGGGAAATCCCCCCAGAAAAAGAGTGACTCTGAGAGTAGCTTCTAGGTGTTTGGTTTGCATAGAAAAAAAATGCCTGTGCCTCTCTAATGGGAGACTTCTTTACCTTTGATAAAAACAAAGTCTTGAACAAAATCCCAGGGGACGAAGAATTTAAGTACCAGCCCCTCTGAACCGAGTATCTGGGCAATAAAAGCGAGAAAACAACGCCATTGGAGGCCCCACCGCATGAAAACAACACACAGCACCTGCCAGGCTGCATCCGAGTCACCTCCTCCTTTTAAAGGGATCATCAACCCGGTGACCACGCTCCTCAGACATCCCAGGAACAGAGTGTGACCCCAACACCCTGTGTGGGAGGGTGCTGACACCTCCGGGCCCGGTGCCCAAGGGCCATTCAAGTCTGGGGATGTGCACTTGAAACCCACGCTGGGTCCAGACCTCCACCCACGGGGAGGAGGAACGTGCTTTTCCCTGCAACACCCAGCATGAGCATGAAGAACGTCGCGGAAGAAGAAATAGGTCAGCCCGGCCAGTGTTGCTCAGTGGTTAGGCATCGGCCGATGAACCAGGAGGTCAGGGTTCGATTCCCAGGTCAGGGCACATGCCCGGGTTGGGGGCTCGATCTCTAGTAGGGAGCCTGTAGGAGGCAGCCGATCCATGATTCTCTCTCATCATTGATGTTGCTATCTCTCTCTCCTTCTCCTTTCCTCTCTGAAAGCAATAAAAATACATTAATAAGAAAAAAAGAGAAAAAAATAAATACTCCAAATCAATCATATTGTGGTTTCCTCCAACCAGCACCCCTATTCGCCATCGTAAGGATGGAACTCCACGGGGCGGTGCAACCCCCTAAGAGAATGCCCATCACGCCTGCATCTTTCCGCCCCTTCTCTCCGGGCTCATCAGCTCTTATTCAAAAACAAAATAAACGTGAAGATGTGGCAGCCACAGGCACCTCACGGCACAAGAGTCACTTTGAAAATTCATCTCGTGCCCAGACCTCGCTGACCTAGGGCGGTCTGTACCTCATTCCTGCAACCAAGGGCCAATGGGGGTGAAAATCATTCTCTTAATTGTCTAAGGGGCGAGGCATGAGAGAGTGTCCAAGGAGTGGAGCTGCCAAAGAATTTAAAATGTGTGTGTGTAGCCCTGGCCGGTTTGGCTCAGTGGCTAGAGCGTCGGCCCGCAGACTGAAGGGTCCCAGGTTTGATTTCGGTCAAGGGCATGTGCCTGGGTTTCAGGCCCTGGTTGGGGTGCATGCAGGAGGCAACCCATCCATGTTATCTCTCTCACATCGATGTTTCTCTCTCTCTCTCCCTCTCCCTTCCACTCTCTCTAAAAATCAATGGAGCCCTGGCCGGTGTGGCTCAGTGGATGGAGCGTCGGCCTGTGGACTGAAGGGTCCCAGGTTCGATTCCGGTCGGGGGCACATGCCCGGGTTGCGGGCTCGGTCCCCAGTTGGGGGCGTGCAGGAGGCAGCCGATCAATGGTTCTCTCTCATCATTGATGTTTCTCTCTTTCTCTCCCTCTCCCTTCCTCTCTGAAATCCATAAAAATATATTTTTAAAATAATAATAATAAATGAATAAATAAAAATCAATGGAAAAATATCCTCGAGTGAGGATTAACAACAAAAAAAGTGTGCGTGCGTGTGTGTGTGTGTGTGTGTGTGTGTGTGTGTGTGCAAGAGTCGTGAGGGCATCGGGTGGCTCCCTTGCCCCGTTTCAGGGCACCCTTTGGGCTGTTTAAGGTCCCCTCGCTAATGGGATCTGCAAACCCAGCTGCTCTGGGCAACTGCCTGGGTTCTGCAGCAGCCCCTCACTTTCCATCAGCCGGGCAGTGGGAAGGGTAAGACAGAAGGACAAAGCGGGGGGTGGGGGGGGCGGGGGGCGGGGAGGAAAGGGCTAATCAGAGGGACAAAGGGTCTCCAGGACAAGGCTGTGTAGCTCGTCTCTGTGTGTCCCGGATGCACACAGCAGCCAGCTCCCATCCAGTGCCCTGCGTGGCCGGAAGGCACAGGGGACCGCGGGGCATAGGAATGGATGGAGCAACAGAAAGCCATCTGTCGACAGCCAGCCAGGAAGAGGACACCAAGTTCAAGTATTTTGCTCACCCTCTCCAAGACCAGAGGTTATTCTCGCTTCCCTGTGCTGGGGACAGGCGCTGTGCTCTAGAAGGAGGCTGTCAGTCATCTCACCCCTAAACCCCAAGTCCTGTCCCACTTGACCTCATCAAGGCCAAGGGCTGGGCAAGCAGACGGGAGGGACTTGCTGACAAGGATCCGGTCAGAGCCCTAGCCGGCTTGGCTCAGTGGATAGAGCGTCAGCCTGCAGACTCAAGGGTCCCAGGTTCGATTCACAGTCAGGGCACATGTCTGGGTTGTGGGCTCAATCCCCAGTAGGGGGTGTGCAGGAGGCAGCCAATCAATGATTCTCTCTCATCATTGATGTTTCTATCGCTCTCTCTCCTTCTCCCTTCCTCTCTGAAATTAATAAAGAAATATATTTTTTTTAAAAAAGGATCCAGTCAGAATGTAGGACGGAGCCCCAGGAGTCAGAAACCAGGGCAGGTCAGCGTTCACGGAGCGTCACCTGAGCATCAGGCCTCATGCTGGGGGTTAGCACTCAGAGATCATGAGACCAGGGCCCTGCTCAGGGAGATTTCAGAGTTTCGTCCTGCAGGCGGGCACATGGTCTCGCGATGACGGCTGCCGTGGAACAATGCCCAGGGTGCCCGGGGAATCACCCAGGTGTGTCTGGAAAGCGTTCTGCCTGGTGTCATGCCTGAGTGTATTCCTGGACGATGAGTAAGAACCGGCCTGGTGATGACAAGTGGGCGGAGAATTGGGGGAAGAGGCAGGATCCTAAAGAAAAGGAATGGCAACCCCCAGAGCGCTGAGGGCGGCCTGCTTTCTGGGCACAGAGCCCATGTGGTGAGGCAACGCGGGGCCGGGAGGTGGACAGACAGGTCAGACCGAGGGAGGCGGGGTCCGACCTGCAGTTCTGGTTGTGGCTGAGCTTGAACAGCAGCAGGACGGCTGAGCAGAGGCTGAAAGGAAAGAGCAGGCAGGCGACTATGGGGACACCCCAGGTGGCCAAGGTAGCAAACCTATCCGGGGTCACCTAGACACACACCATTTTCCCCTGGGCTTTCAGGCTGCAGACCTGACACCCACGCTTGTATGTTTCTAGGCCAGGGGTGGGCAACCTTTTTGTGAGTGCGCGCCAAAACCAGCAAAATCTTTGACTCAACATTCTTCTGTATGCCAACCCTAATTTTTTGAGAACATGTTACGCTTACTTGGTATCTCTTAAGGTGTACGTATGTGAAGAACCTTGAAGAAGTAATAAAATTCATTCGAGCGACAAAAACACAGTCTATGATGATGAAAAATACATTTATTTTTTCATGTATACATGTACACTGATAGTCTGACAGAAAACTTTATGGCTCCGTTTGACATTATCAGTGGGACTTTTGCTGCTGCATCGCTGATGACAGAGATTTTACATCAGGTTTATATTTCGTGACCTCCAGAGATATGCACGCGCTACTACTTCCATCCGTCAGGCTACTCCTATTATGAGACTTAACAAAATTCATCACTAGAACAAAGATTCACAATTGTAAATGGAAGATTATAAGAGAGGATTTTGAGTGCCAGCAAAAGTTACTGGCGTGCCATGTTTGGCATGCGTGCCAGGGGTTGCCCACCCCTGTTCTAGGATAAGGGATCAAGTGAGTGGGTGTGGCCACTGCCTGGGGAAAGAAACCATCTCACTGGCGTGATGCATGGCCCTCTAATGGTACGGGATTTAGCCGCCTCCATCACTCACCCACCAAGGCTCAACTATCGTGTCGGAGAATGACTGGCTGCTGAGGCCTCCTGGTGATTAACCAACAGAGCCAGCCGAGGCATCGCCCACACTGAGGCGAGACAGCAGGGAAGTCGATTTTACTTTTTTGTTTTCCTTAAATATAGTTTTATTGACTTCAGAGAGGAAGGGAGAGGTAGAGAGAGAGACAAGCATCAATGATGAGAGAGAATCATGGATCGGCTGCCTCCTGCACGCCCCCTATTGGGGATCAAGCTCGCAATCCGGGCATGTGCCCTTGACCAGAATCAAACCGTGACCTCCTAGCCAGGAGCTCAACCACTGAGCCACGCCAGCCGAGCTTTGTTGTTGATTTTAACGAACGAAAGGAGTGATTCAGATGAAGTACACTTGTTTCCGTGTGTTGGTGTGCCTATTTCTTCACCAAATGAACCAAATGCTAGAACCAAAGCTCGGCTAGTGTGGCCCAGGGGTTGAGCGTCAGGGGACTGAAGGGTCCCGGGTAGGCACAAGGTCTCATGATGACGGCTGCCGTGGAACAATGCCCAGGGTGACCGGTGTCATGCCTTTTTGACACCAGGCAGAAAGCTTTCCTGAAACACCTGGATGATTCCCTGGGCACCCCGAACCCGGGACCCTTCGCTAGAATGGCTCTATGTCCATATGAGCATAACCCATGGACACAGACAACACGGTTCGATTCCAGGTTGCAGCCTGGATCCCCAGTGTGGGGCGTGCAGGAGGCAGCCGATCAATGATTCTCTTTCATCATTGATGCCTCTCTCTCTCTCTCTCCCTCTCCCTTCCTCTCTGAAATCAATAAAAATACATTTTAAAAAATTATAATCCCAGCTGTTATCTACCTGAACCAAACAGTGACTTAACTCATGAGTCTAGTTCAATGGCGAACCACCATATGCCCAGGGCCTGTGCCCATGTGCAGCATGAACAGTCCTCTTTGCCAGGATGCCTCAGTGGCCTTCAACGGAAGACCAAAGCCTGGGCCACAGGAGACACGGGCAGAGAGTCCCAGGGATGACGCCAAAGACAGAGTGGGGAGGGACCAGGTGAGTCACCGAGCACGCCGCCACTGCAAAGCCTTCCGGAAGCTTCCTGCCAGCACGGCCAAGGTGCCACTTCCTGCTGCCCAGCCACGGCCTCGCCCCGAGCGTTGCCCTTCATCCTTTGATCCTCTGGGTGTGGCTGTCAGAGACTCGGGGAGGGAGCAACAGGGGTTTCCAGTCCTGGGATCTTGAATGTCAGGCCTTGCGTCATTTAAACACTCGGTGTATCACTTAGAGCAGCGGTTCTCAACCTGTGGGTCGCGACCCGCTTGGCGGTCGAAGGACCCTTTCACAGGGGTCGCCTAAGACCATCCTGCATATCATATATTTACATGACGATTCATCACAGTAGCAACATTAGTTATGAAGTAGCCACGAAAATAATTTTATGGTTGGGTCACAACATGAGGAACTGGATTTAAAGGGCCAGAAGGTTGAGAAACACTGGCTTAGAAACTCAAGCAGATGTTCTCTCTCTTTTTTTTAATCTTTATTGTTCAGATTATTACAGTTGTTCCTCTTTTTTCCCCTCATAGCTCCCCTCCACCCGGTTCCCACCTAACCCTCTGCCCTTAGCCCCCCCCCCCCCCCCGCCCACTGTCCTCATCCATAGGTGTATGATTTTTGTCCAGTCTCTTCCTGCACCCCCACACCCCTTTCCCCCTGAGAATTGTCAGTCCACTCCCTTTCTATGCCCCTGATTCTATTATATTCACCAGTTTATTCTGGTCGTCAGATTTTTTATTCACTTGATTTTTAGATTCACTTGTTGACAGATATGTATTTGTTGTTCATAATTTTTAAGGAGTTCATGACCACCAAACCAGTGTTATAAAGGGTGTCCCAAAATTCACGCAATAAATACTTTTGATAGAAAACACAGGTTTATAATTGAAAATTGTAAATGTTTTATTGATTCATAAAGTATACAGCATAGGGTTATGTATGGAATAGCACATCGGGTCAATGGCCTCCACGGCTTTGCTGGCACATACGCAAAGCCGTGGTCTTCATTGGTCTTCATGGTCCCTGCTCCTGGGCCATGATTGGTACTTGGTAATGCTTATTAAATTGAAGGGATTGAAATCAAAGGGCAACAGATATTAGAATCTGATTCAATAAACCAAGTAAAATTGGGCTTTTATTTTTGTTGTTGTTGTTGTTGTTAATGCTCACGCAAAATTCAAATCTTGCGTGAATTTTGGGACACCCTTTATGAAATGCTGAAAGGTATTCTTTAAGAAGAGAAAGATGTTCTCTCTTTTCTTTTTCTTTTTTTTCAAAATATATTTTTATTGATTTCAGAGAGGAAGGGAGAGGGAGAGAGAGAAACATCAATGATGAGAGGGAATCATGGATCAGCTGCCTCCTGCACGCCCCACACTGGGGATCGAGCCTGCAACCCGGGCATGTGCCCTGACCGGGAATCGAACCCTGATCTCCTGGTTCATAGGTTGATGCCCAACCACTGAGCCACACCGGCCGGGCAGACCGGTCTCTTTATCTTCATTCTTGCCATAGCCTCAACCTGGCCCTCTTGCCTCCGCCCTTTCTCTGCAGCCAGAATGCAATTCTTGGAAAAGCAAGTCACATCATGTCATTGCTCTGGGAATGGCTCCCCCGGTGGCTCCATCCGACTCGGTCAGGAGCCCAAGTCCTTGGTCTAGTCCAGTGATAGCGAACCTATGACACACGTGTTCAGAGGTGACACGCGAACTCATTTTTTTGGTTGATTTTTCTTTGTTAAATGTCATTTAAATATAAAAAATAAATATCAAAAATATAAGTCTTTGTTTTACAATGGTTGCCAAGATCAAACATTTCTATATGTGACACGGCACCAGAGTTAAGTTAGGGTTTTTCAAAATGCTGACATGCCGAGCTCAAAAGGTTCGCCGTCCCTGTGCTAGACCGTCCTAGGACATGCCTGGCAGTGCTTCTATGATGCTAACACCCCCTCCCTGTTTGCCCCCCCAGAACGTCTTCTGGAAGCTCAGTGGCTCTGCCCTGGCTGTTTCCTTTCCCTTTTGCAGCACTATCTTCCTTCGAATCAGACACAGGGGATTGGAGGCCAATGCAAGGCTCGTGTAGGGACAGACAGGAGCCCCTTCTGCACCTCCGGCCTCTGTCCAGCCGGCTGCCCCCGCTGGGCCTGTGGTGCAGACGCATCTAGGCTCTCTGACACGCACAGCTCCAGATCTCACAGCTGGGACGTGAGCTTCACTATTCATCTCGACAGCAGGCAATCCCTTGTTCTTCACAGGGCTTCGGGGAGAATGAAGGCCCATTGTAAGAGGTCAATGGGTGCCTCTTCGCTTCCTTCCCCCCTAAATCAGGCCAACACGCAGGTGAAGCGCCCCTCCGCTCCGAAGCTCGGCCCACTGCACTAGTAGTCACGGCGCTAATCCACCATGGCTGCTCCATAGAGACCTTTCGTTTGTGTGTTTGCTTGTTTGTTAAGCCTCCCCGAGGATATTTTTTCCATGGCTTTTTAGAGAGTGGGAAGGAGGGAGGGAGGGGAAGAGAGCCAGAGAGAAACATCAATGGGAGAGAGACACATCCATTGGTTGCCTCCTGCACGTGCCCTGATCTGGGCTAGGGATCAAACCTGCAACCTAGGTTTGATCGAACCCGCGACCCCTCGGTGCACAGACTGATGCTCTAACCACTGAGGAACACTGCCCAGGGCTCCATATAGACTTTTATTGGTTTCTAGCCTTTAATCTTTTTCTTCCAGGAAAGACTCTTATTTTTGGACAACAGAGAGTTAAGTGACAGTATCCTAGACTCTGTCTTAGCTATGAAACCGTCTATGGCAGCGGTTCTCAACCTGTGGGTCGCGACTCCTTTGGGAGTCTGATGACCCTTTCACAGGGGTCGCCTAAGACCATCGGAAAACACACATATAATTACATATTGTTTTTGTGATGAATCACTATGCTTTAATTATGTTCAATTTGTAACAATGAAATTGGGGGTCACCACAACATGAGGAACTGTATTAAAGGGTCGCGGCATTAGGAAGGTTGAGAACCACTGTTCTATGAGAACCGGAACACTCCAGAAGGCTGGCCCTGGACTGTATTTCACAGCTTCATCTATCTATATAAAACCCTAATATGCAAATTGGTCGAACGGCAGAACAACTGGCCACTATGATGCGCACTGACCACCAGGGGGCAGATGCTTAACACAGGACCTGCCCCCGGGTAGTCAGTGCGCTCCCACAGTAGGAGTGCCATTCAGCCAGAAGCTGGGCTCACGGCTGGCGAGTGCAGTGGCCGTGGAGGGAGCCTCTCCTGCCTCCACGGCAGTGCTAAGGAGCTGCAAGCCAAGCAGTAAGGAGTGAGCAGGTGGGCGGTTAGGAGTGAGGGGTCCTGGATTGCGAGAGGGATGTCCGACTGCTGGTTTAGGCCCAATCAGATCTAAACCGGCAGCTGGACATGTCCCAAGGGGTCCCGGATTATGAGAGGGTGTAATCCAGGCCAAGGGACACTTCTCTCCCCAAGCACGAATTTCATGCACCAGGCCTCTAGTTTAATTATAACCATCAAAGTTAATGACAGTCATAAACTGTTACATAACATACCAATGGGCAGTATCATTGAAGGGGAACCCAGACATCTCATTATAAAACAGGCAGGCTAGTGAAGGCACAACGAAACACAACCTTTCTTCCAGGTAAAGACAAAGAAACATGTAAGTTGATTAAATGTTCGCACGTGGTAGAATTAATGTTCTATCAAAGAACACTGGGGTTATTAACTTTGTTTTCTGATTAAATGTTTACTTCCCACAGGATAAGCGATTACGCTTGCCAAGACGTGAGAGACTGCTTAAAGTCAAGTCACACAGACACAGGGATTTCAGTAAAAAGACAAATGAAAGAAAACTCACAAAGCAAATAAAAGAGGAACAGTTGTATCAGGATCCTGGTGACTGGTGTATGAGGGCTGGCCAGAGGAAGAGAAACAATTGAATAGAAAGGTAGAAGAATGGAAGGATGGCTAGATGGATGGATGGATGGATGGATGGATGGATGGACGGACGGAAGACCAAAGGACAGAGACACATGACCCAGGGACAGCATATCAGGTTTCCCCAGAAGCATGGCATTAACTTGTCGTTTTTTAAAAATGTGCTCTAAAGCCTATGGTTCAAATTAATTTTTTTAATATATGTTTATTGATTTCAGAGAGGAAGGGAGAGGGAGAGAGAGGCAGAAACAACAGTGAAGAGAGAGAATCACTGATCGGCTGCCTCCTGCACGCCCCCTACTGGGGATTGAGCCCACAACCCAAGGCACGTGCCCTTGACCAGACTTGAACCCAGGACCCTTCAGTCCACAGGCCGACGCTCTATCCACTGAGCCTAACTGGCTAGGGCTCCATTGATTTTTAGAAAGTGGAAAAGAGGGAGGGAGAGGAGAGAAGAGAGAGAAAAAAACATCAAGGTGAGAGAGACACATCTATTGGTTGCCTCCTGCTCTCACCCCGACTGGGGCCGGGGATCGAACCTGCAACCAAGGTACGTGCCCTTGACCGGGAATCGAACCCACGGGCCGACGCTCTAACCACTGAGCACTCTGCTGGTGCTCTGGGCCCTGAGCCTGTAAGGATGCCACGTGGTGAATTGCTGCCTCCCTCTATGCCAGTGGTTCTCAACCTTCCTAATGCCGCGACCCTTTCATACAGTTCCTCATGCTGTGGTGACCCCCAACCATAAAATTATTTTTGTTGCTACTGCATCACTGTCATGTTGCTACTGTTAGGAATTGTCATGTAAATATCTGATATGCAGGATGGTCTCAGGCGACCCCTGTGAAAGGGTCTTTCGACCCCCAAAGGGGTCGCGACCCACAGGTTGAGAACCGCTGCTCTCTGCCAAAAGCAAGGGGCTTCCAATGGCGCGGACCATACCCCCAGGGGGTTGTGCACACGCTCAAGAAAAACCCAGCCCGACACATTATTCCAAACCCACGTTTATGCTCACAGCGTAGGAAGCACCTTGGGGCGCTCTGGGCTGAGAAAAGCTGCGTGAATCTAAGCAGATACCATTCACCAGGTTTACCTGGGGCTGCTGCAGAGTGCGAGCCCACTGGCGGAGGGCGGATTATTTGCTGCAATCTCCACCACTTGTGATTTGAAGAGTCTCTTACGGAACCCCTGGCCTGCCCTAGCAGTGTCCGCCATCCTGTTGCTATAGTTACAACAATTAATTACATGCTCAACTAGCCTTACCGGCTCGTTGCAGCAATTCAATTAAAATCTGACTTTATTCTTCCTGTCTTTTCGAGGGTTTTGGGGTCTTTTTTTTTCCGGCCTCCAGCTCTGAAAACTGCCCATCCTGTGGATGAAAAGGGCCCCGGATGTTGTCGAGTCTGCTTTCCAGGGGGCTTCCTTGGTTTCGAACTGGATGGGACGAGGCTCTGAAACAGACCTCGTACCAGAGCCAAACGTTTGGGAGATGAGAACCCAACAGCTGAGCAAATCATAAAAGGAATGCCCAGTGGGGACAAGGCTGCCAGGAAGAGGTGGTTTTGCCTTCTTCATGTTAGTAACGGATTTAAATTGCAATGAGGACACACAGGATCCCGAAATTCGTGGCCGTGCCCAATCGCTGATGGGACATCTAGAGATGCCTCTACTTTCAACTTTCAGTGAAATTAAGTTGTTCACAATATCCTCTCATTATTTTTGTTACATATTTTATTTTATTCATTTATTTTTAAAAAAATATATTTTATTGATTTTTTTACAGAGAAGAAGGGAGAGGGATGATCAGAAACATCAATGAGAGAGAAACATGGATCAGCTGCCGCCTGCACGCCCCCGGCTGGGGATGTGCCTGCAACCAAGGTACATGCCCTTGACCAGAATCGAACCTGGGACCCTTCAGTCCGCAGGCGGAAGCTCCATCCACTGAGCCAAACCGGTTAGGGCCATATTTTATTTTTTTATTAAATCCTTATTGAAAGTATTACTTATGGTTAGGGAGCATGCAGGAGGCAACCAATCGATGTGTTGCTCTCACATCGATATTTCTCTCTGTCTTTCCATCTCCCTTCCACTCTCTCTAAAAATCAATGGAGCCCAGCTGGTTTTGCTCAGTGGATAGAGCATCTGCCTGCGGACTGAAGGGTCCCAGGTTCGATTCCGGCCAAGGGCACATGCCTGGGTTATGGGCTCAATCCCCAGTAGGGGGCGTGCAGGAGGCAGCCAATCAATGATTCTCATCATTGACGCTTCTATCTCTCCCTCTCCCTTCCTCTCTGAAATCAATAAAAATATATTTTAAAAAAACTGGAAACAAGCATAAAATCTAACATTAAGTATATGGTTAATTAAATGATGGCACATCCATACAGTGGAGTACCGTGAAAACATTTAAATCACGTTGAGGAAGAATTTTTAGTAAAGAAAAATATTTATATCATTATTACATGTGGAGGAAACACGATGCCAATTTCTATATATTGTGAGGTTATGGGCTAAACAGCAAAGTTATTTAAAAGAGCTAAAAGGAAATACATAACTCAGTTAACTCTCTTCGTCCATAAAAACAAATCATGGGTGGTTCCTTTTCCGTAATTGAAATAAATAATTTCCATATGAGACTTTTTTTTTTCTTTTCTGTTCCATTTAGATGTATAAATAGGATGGATGCGACCCATGGCGGCTCAGGCAAGGACACTTCATTGAAGAGCTGAACGCTGTCCTACCTGTCTTCCACACACGGGATTTCCCACAAAAGAGAAACATGGACGCACACCAAAGAGACCCCTTCAGACTGTCAGAAGTGGCTCCACGTCTCAAATCACCGAGGGACCCGGCCCTCATATAAGTCGCCATAAACACCCGATCCTAAGCGCAGAGGTTTGTGTGCGAAACGGCATCCCACACATACTTCATCCAGGGATAGACAAGGGTCTGCCTCCCTTCACACACAGTCTGCGTTGCTCCCTAAACCTCATTAGATGGGTTATCATGCTTCGCCACAGGAATTAATTTCATGCTAATCACACATGGCAAGGACTCTCCAGGCCGCCCCACGGAAGCAAGGGTTTTGCAAATGAGGAGCTGTTCCTCTTTGGCGAAGGTGTGGGAGAGGCCAGACGCGAAGGCATCGCTGGGCCCCCGGTAATGTGTTCGGGCTTGCTAATGAGCTCAGACGTCTGGTTTTATCATTTCATCGGAAGATGGTTTGGGGGCATAAGCCGTCCGGGGGGTCATCCATTCTGACTCAGCTGATTAACACTGGGCTTGTCAGATAATTGGGAAGGTCGAAAACACAGTGTCGCGTCTTTCCTCCTAGAGCTAGAATTAGTGTCAGAAGAACGTCTGAGAGAGGTCTTCCTGGAATCCGGCGTATCTGAACGTGGATCGGTGGGTGGTGCGCGCTCTTGCTGTGCGGCCTCGGGAAAAGAGCTTATCTTTGTGGATCTAAAGTTCCTTCTCTGTGAAAATTGAAAGAAAAATGCCTCTTTCCGTGGGAGGAACCAGACAGCACACACACACGTTGAGGTTACAGACCAGGAAGGAAGGAAGACCTCAAGCAAATGGAACCAGAAATGAAATGGGCTGCCCAGCACGCAGCAAGGGGACAAGACCAAGACTCAATGTCTACACCATAACTGGATGCTTTTTTAAAAAAACATTTTTTTTTAAACGATTTCAGAGAGGAAGGGAAAGGGAGAGAGAGAAACATCAATGATGAGAGAGAATCATGGATCGGCTGCCTCCAGCATGCCCCCTACTGGGGATTGAGCCCGCAACCCAGGCATGTGCCCTTGACGAGGAATCGAACCTGGGACCCTCAGTCCACAGGCTGACGCTCTATCCACTGAGCCACACCAGCGAGGGCTAACTGGGATACTGGCATGGGCGCCGGGAGTGGGTGGAAATGGTCCAGGAGAGAAAGGCCGATTTGATGGGCAGTCATGATTCAGGCAAACTCCAACAACCTGACAAGAAGTCCAATGAAGAGAGGGTGCGCATTGGTTTTATTTCTTCAAGCGACTAGCATTTACTGAGCACCTATGTGATGGGCACCGAGTTCGTTTCAGAGTTTACAGTGGGGAACAAGAGAGCTTACGCACGACTGGGGGCGGCAGGTGGGGAGACGGGACGGCACTGGCTGTGGCATGAGACGACCTGGTGGGCCTGCCTGTTACCAGGAGAGTCTTGGGTTGGAAGAACTTTGGAGGGAAAAAAGGGGAATCAAGCCCGGCCGGTGTGGCTCAGTGGTTGAGCATCCACCTATGAACCAGGAGGTCACGGTTCGATTCCCGGTTGGGGCACCTGCCCGGGGTTGCGGGCTCCATCCCCAGTGTGGGACGTGCAGGAGGCAGCCGATCGATGAATCTCTCTCATCATTGACGTTTCTATCTCTCTCCCTCCCTCTCCCTTCTTCTCTGAAATCAATAAAAATATATTTTTTAAACAAAGGCGGGGTGGTGGCAACCAACTGCTTCTTTTCTAGGACAAGAGCAAATTAGCTGCCACCTGCTCTGTGTGGCCTCACCAAGGCCACAGGTCTGGCTGGCGGCCAGCAAGTGCCTCGATGTCCTGTCTGGCCAAAGCAGGAAGTCAGAGAGAGAGATCTTTCTGGCCCTAGATCCTCCTCTAGAGATGAGAGAATTCCTCACACCATTCTGTCCTTTCTGCTGAGGTCAGAGCTTTCTCTTTCCAGCGAAAGCCTCGGGGCTGTGTGCGGGCCACCCACAAGCAGGCAGGGACAGGTCACGGATGTGGGGACGTGCCTTCCTCAACAGCCCCTCCTGACACCGCCGTGGCATTCTGTGGGAATGCACATTTAAAATTCTCCCTGCGTTAATCCGTACAAAATGGCAAGACCGCCCCAGCCGGTGTGGCTCAATGGATAGAGCGTCGGCCTGTGGACTGAGGGGTCCCAGCTTTGATTCCTGGTCAAGGGCATGTACCTGGGTTGCGGGCACATCCCCAGTGGGGGGTGTGCAGGAGGCGGCTGATCGATGTTTCTCTCCCATCAATGTTTCTAACTCTCTATCTCTCTCCCTTCCTCTCTGTAAAAAATCAATAATATATATATATATATATATTTTTTTTTTTTTTAATTCTCTCTGCGTTAATCCGTACAAAATGGCAAGACCACCCCAGCCGGTTTGGCTCAGTGGATAGAGCGTCAGCCTGTGGACCAAAGGGTCCCCGGTTTGATTCTGGTCCAGGGCATGTACCTCGGTTGCAGGCTCCTCCCCGGCCCGGGCCCTGGTCGGGAAGCATGCAGGAGGCAACCAATTGATGTGTTTCTCTCCCTAAAAAAAAAAAAATCAATGGAAAAATATCCTCGGGTGAGGATTAACAACAACAACAGCAAAAACACAGAATGGCAGAAGAAAAGTAATGGACTCTGATGAAGGTGACGATTATTGAATTTAAGATGCATAGACTGGAACTCAATGGAACAATTCCAGGACAGATAATACTTGGCAGTTAAGATCTGATTGAATGTTCACTTGTTTATTGTTTATATACCTTTAGAAAAATAAATTTGTTATGTAAAAGAAAAAAACACAGAATGGCAATATCAAAACTGTTACTGAAGCAAAGCTGCCCCCCCCCCCCCCCAAACAGAGGTTTCAGAAGGTCAAAGGAGGGGCGCGGTGGTCAGAGGATCACAGATTGGAGGGTGGGGGTTGGGGGAGTTTTTGAATTACCACCCCTCCTCCTCATGGGTGCGATGACGTCACACTGGGGAGGTGAATGGTGCAATGGTGAAGTGCTTATTCCACTGAGGTATCCACTCTTTCTCTCCCCCCCACCCCCACCCCCCACCCTTCCAGCCTTGCTCTCATCTCTCAGGGAGGGTCCTGGGCAGGGCAAAGGCGGGGTTTTCCTGTGGGGCCTGCTGGCATCGGTCACCCAAGGGAGCTGGGAGAGTCCGAAATATCAACGTCCTCAACAGAAACTCACAAAAGGAGACTTTTCTGGAAACTGATTGCGGGAAAGGGGTTGGGGGGTGAGTGCCTTTTGTTTTCTGAACAGCACAGGCCAGAGGAAGGGTGACTGGGGGTTCCTGGGGGCACCCAGGGCCCAGGCAGCACAGAGCCGGCCCAGGGTTCGAAGGTTGGCAGGGAAGGCAGAGGCTGGGGCCCGAGGCCCTGTGTAGACCAGGAGGCAGACAGCTCCGTGGAGCCAGAGCTTCTGGAGTCTTGGTGCCACTGGGAAGGGTCGGATGCTTGGGGAGGAGGGATCAGTATGCCAACTGCTATGTTCCAAGACGGCTGCTTCTCCCCTGGGCTCGTGGCCTGCGGTTCGCTGGGGACCCCGGGGACCCGGCCATGTGCCCCCATGGGTCCTGACAGCACCCTGGGAGGGGGTCACACCGCCAGGAGGCGGAAGAGTGGGCCCTAGGGTCACATGGGACTCCACACCCACGCGTGTCCTTGTGTCATTCCGCCCCGGTGGCCCTGCCTTCCTGCCGGGGTGACGGATGGAACACGCCCCGGAGAGCCCCGAGGAAGCAGGCCCTGGTCAACGCCTGTGAGCGAAGAAACCCATCAGGTTTCCGCCTTTCCTCCTCTGCCCAGGCCCTGCTCCTCCGCAGGGAAGACGAGAGAACAGGCTGCTGCCTCTTTAACAGCTGGCTCAGCCCTCCCTCGCTCACTTCGTCCGCATTTGCACATGAAAATGACCTTCCCCGCTCCCAGATTGCTGTGTGCACAGGCAGACAGGCCCCGTCTCTGCGGCTGGAGCAGACACCGGCATAAAAGGTAATTACCATTTCCGCGCCCATGCTCACCCGGTGGCCCCATGCCTCGCACATCAGAGTGAGCTGCTGAGAAACCACAGGCCAGAAACCACAGGCCGGCAAAGCGTTCATTTCAGCTGGAGCGCGGGCCCTGGGCGAGAAGCAGGTACTGCTGCCCTCGGATGCACCCGCCCAGACCTCCACCCGCCACTCCATGCCCCGTGTCTGCCTGGCTCACATCACGGTCTGGCATCAGCTCGGACAGGATCCCACCGTCTACAGAGCCACCGCCAGCACTGGGCTGCCTCCCTTTCTCTGTAGATCGAAATAGGAACATGGGCCCAAGGGGTGGGCATAGCTCTGTCCAAGTCCCGGACACAGCACCCCTGGAACACGCATTCCGGGGAAGCCCCTCTGGGCTCCTCAGGCTCCTCCCAGGTCTCGCCTCTCTGCGTCCCCCACAGCGGGACCCAGGGCCCACCCTCTGGCTGTTCAGCAACGTTCTGTGTCCTCCCTGGTCCAGTGCCTGGGAGTTCCCATTCCAGGAGCCGCTCCTCAGAACCTGACTCTCTTCCCCCACAAAGAGTTCTGGGTCTCACTCATTCCCTCACACCTCCCACCTCTGGCTAGGATGACGACAGTGGGGAGTTACTATAGGGCAGTGATGGCGAACCTTTTGAGCTCGCGTGTCAGCATTTTGAAAAACCCTAACTTAACTCTGGTGCCGTGTCACATATAGAAATTTTTTGATATTTGCAACCATAGTAAAACAAAGACTTGTATTTTTGATATTTATTTTATATATTTAAATGCCGTTTAACAAAGAAAAATCAACCAAAAACATGAGTTCGCGTGTCACCTCTGACACACGTGTCATAGGTATGCCGTCACTGCTATAGGCTGTCCCAAAATTCACACAAGAAGTAATTTTGATAGAAAACACAGGTTTATAATTAAAAATTATAAATTTTTTATTGATTCATACAGTATACAGTGTAGGGTTATGTATGGAATAGCACATCGGGTAAATGGCCTCCACGGCTTTGCTGGCACATACGCAAAGCCGTGGTCTTCATTGGTCTTCATAGTCCCTGCTCCTGGGCCATCATTGGTACTTGGTAATGCTTATCAAATTGAAGGGATTGTAACCAAAAGGCAACAGATATTAGAATCTGATTCAATAAACCAAGTAAAATTAGGCTTTTATTTGTTCCTGCTGTTGTTGTTAATGCTCACGCAAAATTCAAATCTTGCGTGAATTTTGGGACACCCTATAGTACAGTGGTTCTCAACCTTCCTAAGGCCATGACCCTTTAATACAGCTCCTCATGTTGTGGTGACCCCCAACCATAAAATTATTTTCATGGCTACTTCATAACTGTAATGTTGCTACTGTTATGAATCGTCATGTAAATATCTGATATGCAGGATGTATTTTCATGGTTACAAATTGAACATAATTAAAGCATAGTGATGAATCACAAAAACAGTATGTAATGATAGATGTGTTTTCCGATGGTCTTAGGCGACCCCTGTGAAAGGGTCGTTTGACCCCCAAAGGGGTCGCGACCCACAGGTTGAGAACCGCTGGGCTAGTACATTCACCGGGCGCTTACTTTAATGTTTCAACTTCACCAGCACACACACACGCAGAGAGAATCGTAGCCACTGGGTACAAAAGGCTGTCCCCGCTTGAGATATGGGAAACCACATATAAAAAGACGCATTTTCCCAAGATGCACAGCCAGCAGGTGTGAAGACACGTTCTCGGCAAACTCCCGTGGGGAGACGGCCTGGGTGGGGAAGCAAGGAGTGGACGGACATGCAGTCGCCCCACACACCGCAGCTTCCCACGGTGGCCCGGTGGGCGCGAAAGGCGCCACCCCACACCCTCTCTCTTTCTGCCCGACTCTCTGAAAACTCACAGGACACTGGCTGGCCAGCGTGGCTCAGTGGTTGAGCATTCACCTATGAACCCGGAGGTCACGGTTCGATTCCCGGTCAGGGCACATGCCCGGGTGGCAGGCTCGATCCCCAGTGTGGGGCGTGCAGGAGGCAGCCGATCCATGATTCCCTCTCATCATTGATCATTCTATCTCTCTCCCTCTCCCTTCTTCTCTGAAATCAATAAAAAAATTTTTTTTAAAAAAAGAGAAAGAATCAGCTTCCAACCAACAGGCCCCAAACTGCACAGCTGCCAGGCCAAAGCCAGGTGCGCTGGGAGGGATTCTAGAAATCAAGAGCCACAGGGAACGCCAGGGATGCTGCCGACGCCCCTGCAAAGCACGTTCCCACATTTGCTTGATTCTAAGACGCCTCTGAGGAGTGCGCGGAGCGGAAATGATCGCCCACCACGAACACACAAGGAATGGGAGGCCCTGAGTTTCCACCAACAGGCAGGCAGTCACCATCCGCCCCATAGTCCCCATGGGGCAGGCTTATGCTGCGTCCGTTCTCATGGCCCTGTGATGCCCACCTCCAAGAGGAGACCCAGGGAGGCCAGGAAAGGTCGCATCACGTGCCCAAGGCCACCAAGCCAGGTGGTGCCAAGTTCAAAGCCACGTCTATATTCACCCACAGCTGAAACCTCCCGCCCAGCCTCCCGGGAACCCTGAGAAAGACCCCGACCCTGACATAACCCTCCTTGGCGTGCGAGACCCGAAAATTGACAAGGCGACACCATATACTGCGGGGGCGTTTCCAAGAGGAACACAGACGACGTTTAGCTGTTCCTCCCAGTGAATGTTCAGGGCCCGGACATCTGGGAATCGCACACCTGGGTGACACGTGGAGCTAAGTCGGACGTGAGGAAGTCAGCACGCTTCCCACCAAGCGGAAGGTGTGCTGGAATTCTTCCATCTCGTGTGGGGGAGGCCCTGCTTTGCAGGCGAGTTCTCCTGAAGTCGAGTTTCATCTCAGCAAAGACCTGCAGCCGCTGGTCGCCATGCAAACTGCAGAGGGCAAGACGCCAGCCGTGATATGCCGTCACCACTTCTGGCAGAAACAGCCATGACATGACTCCCCAGGCTCACATGAGCCCCACTGCAGGCTCCCCATGTCTAGGGCCAAATGACCCAGGAGAGAGAAGCTGCTGAGGGTGAAGTTGGGGTGGGGGTTCCGCAGGGGGGAATGGGAAATCCTTGCATACAGCAAGTGAGTGGCACTGGACCAGGGACCTGTGTCTGCCCTTAGCTGCAGGGCACCTGCGGGGGGCAGTGGGGGGGGCCTCAGAGCCCCTCCAAGCACCGCCCAGCACACAGTGAGCTCCGCCAGGGGGAGGAGAGGCGGGTCAGATCTCCATTCGGGACAACGAAGCCAGCGCCCCTGGCTGGACTGTGGCCTGTCCTGCGGAAGCCAGTGCCAGTGTGCAGGGGGCAGCGGACGTCTCTGCCCTTCAGCCTGGGACTAAGGATCACCGAGCAGCATAAATTCGATGTCTCCTCGGAAGATGTACCAACTGCTTTAGGTGCAATGGGTGGGAGGGAGGGAGGGAGGGAGAGAAGGAAGGAAAAAGGAAGGAGGGAGGGAGGGAGAGGAGGGAGTGAGGAGGAGGGAGAGGGAGGGAGGATGGATGAGGGGAAGGAGGTAGGGAGGGAGGGAGGAAGGAGAAGGGAGGAAGGGAGGAGAGAGGGAGCTAATGACAGTAAAACAACATGAATCAATCTCAAAAGCCCTAGCAATGTAAAGGCTACTTGCTGTAAGATGCCTTTTCTACAGCATTCTCGAAAAGCTTAAATGAAGGGGAAGAAAACAGGTCAGCGGTGCCTGGGGCTGGGGGGGGGGGGGCGGGGAGGAGGACTGGTACCAAAGGGCAGAGGGACCACTGGGGTGATGCAGTGACTGCTATGCAACTGAACTGACATGCAGGAGGCAGCCGATCCATGATTCCCTCTCATCATTGATGTTTCTCTCTCTCCCTCTCCCTTCCTCTCTGAAATTAATAAAAATATATTTTTAAAGGGTAATAAACACACACACACACACATTTAATAGCGGGCAACTCTGCCACTGCTGCCTGGAACATGCCTCGCCATCTCCCTTCCAAGATGCTGCCGTCTCTACAAACTCGGACGAGCCCTGGCGCAAGGACGCTGCCCACAGGGAAAAGCATTTCGTGGCGCTGTCCACCCCAAATGCCACGTGACGATATTCTCTTTCCCCACGGGACGCAGAGCTTTCACATATAGGTGTCTTACAAAAAATAATTATTTTTAAACAAACATTCTTATTGATCTCAGAGAAGAAGGGAGAGGGAGAGAGAGACGGAAGCATCCATGATGTGAGAGAATCATGGATCGGCTGCCTCCTGCACGCCCCTCACTGGTTGGCTCACAACATGAGGAACTGTATTTAAAGGGCCAAAAGGTTGAGAACCACTGCTCTGGACCAAGCATGTCAAACTCACAGCCCGCGGGCCACATGCGGCCCACAATGAGTATTTTTGCGGCCCAGCCAATATAATGGTGTGAGCAGTTATTTACAATCATGAAAGGAAATAAGTCTGTCAGATCTGGAATTACTGACATTCACTGTGGGTCAGTTTTTTTTGTTGTTTTTTTAAAAATATATTTTACTGATTTTTTACAGAGAAGAAGGGAGAGGGACAGAGAGTTAGAAACATCAATCAGCTGCATCCTGCACACCCCCCACTGGGCATGTGCCCGCAACCAAGGTACATGCCCTTGACCGGAATCGAACCTGGGACCCTTCAGTCCGCAGGCCGACGCTCTATCCACTGAGCCAAACCAGTCAGGTCTGTGGGTCAGTGTTGAAAGTGATCGCTGTGAACAAGACTTCCCCCGAAGTAGGAAAGATGGTAGCAGAGAGGAGATGCCAAGTGCCAGGAAGAAAACATGAATTTTATCATTGCTCCTGTGCTGTTTTTTATATACTATAGTTTTCGAAATAAACCTATGTTTCTATGAGAATGGAAGCTTTTGTTGTTTTGCGGCCACGTAAACTTAAACCTTGTTTATTGGGCCCGGGTTAGCCTTTGAGTTGGACATGCTTGCTCTAGACTGAAACCAGAGAGCAGGCTGAAAACTGGCTATTAACGTGTTACAGTTGGAAACTGTGGAGAAGGAGGAAGAGGAGGCCAAGGGAGAGGTTGTTGTGGCTGAAGTTGGTGGTGGTTTTCAAAACCGCGATCCCATGGCTATTTCAGCAACACTTCCTCGGAACCCACGAGTCTTCCTGAGAAGAGCACAGGGAGTGGGGAGGGGGCGTCCCCAGGGGCCCTGTGGTTCATTCCCTCCCAAACTGAACTCAACCTCTGGGACAATCCGGGGAACCGGAAATTCTTTTCTTTAGTCCATTTGATAAAAGAAAAGGCAAATTCCAATAAAACAAGTTCCTGTGGGAGCTAGTGGGATTGGTAGATTGAACCACTGAAATGGTAAAAAGGAATTTTTTTAAATAAGTCTTTATTTTTGAAAAGTATTACCTATGTCCCTTCCCCCCTATTGGCTCCCTCCAGCCCGCCCCCGCCCCTCACCCCAGGCCTTCACCACCCTATTGTCTGTGCCCATGGGCCATGCATCTATGCACACAAGGTCTTTGTTTGATCACCTCCCACCCACCCACCCTCCCCCGCCTTCCCTCTGAGATCCCGCACTCTGTTCCATGCTTCCATGTCTCTGGATCCACTCTGTTCATCAGTGTATTTTGTTCATTGGATTCCACATATGAGTGCGATCATGGGACACTTGTCTTTCTCTGACTGACCTATTTCACTTAGCGTGATACCCTCCAGGTCCCTCCATGCTGTCTCAGAAGGTAAGAGATTCTCCAAAGAGGAATGTTTAAGGAGGCTGAATGACAAGGATAAAGAGGAGAGCGAGTCACCATGGAGACAGAGGTTTGATGGAGGGGTCGGGCTGGCCCAGCAGAATCCTGGGACCTTGGACATCAGGGAAGGCACCCCAGCTGGGAGGGGGAGGCAGACGCCTGGACGTTCTCTCTGGTCCTGAAATGATGGGGCTTTGGACCCCAGGGCCCCACCCAACCCCACACAGCCACTGCCGCCCTCTGACTCCTGCAAGGTCTGAGATCATTCTGGAAAAACGGAAGCACAGAAACCCTGGCTCAGGGCACTGGTCACAGCAGTGTCAGGTAGAGCCCTGGAATCAGGGACCAGAGAACAGGCTGCACCTGAAAGGTGGGGAGACTGCCTGCCACCCCTGCAAGTTTCAATGACCACCCCCCCCCCCCCGCCCGTGCCATTGGCACCTGCAGCCAGGCGATTGGAAAACCTGCACAAGGGATTTCCTCCTCCAAAAGCCTTTCTCGGTATTTAGCTCTTTTCCTAATTTAGGTAAATATTTATGAAAAGTATCATGCTATGCCCAGCTGGTATGGCTCAGTGGTTGAGCATCAACCTATGAACGACAGTGGTCAGCAAACTCATTAGTCAACAGAGCCAAATATCAACAGTGCAATGATTGAAATTTCTTTTGAGAGCCACATTTTTTAAACTTAAACTATATAGGTAGGGACATTGTTATTCACTTAATTAGGGTACTCCTAAGCTGGCCTTTGCTAAAAACGTCCTCAATCTGATTGAGGTACGTTCGCTGAGGCCGACCCCTTCCAACTCTCCCATCCACACGCATCTTGTGTACTTGTTTCTCTATCTCCTTCCGTCCATCCTCTCTGTATGTCCAAACCATCTCCACACACCTTTCTCCATCCTCGACACTGCATCTTCTTTCACTCCACAGCGTTCCCTAAAATTAACTTAATGAACTTTACTTAAGGTTTTAAGTCAACTTCGCCCTGTACGTGCACGCCCGCACGTGGTATTTTGTGGAAGAGCCACACTCAAGGGGCCAAAGAGCCGCATGTGGCTCGCGAGCCGCGGTTTACTGACCACTGAACTAGGAGGTCATGGTTCAATGCCCAGCTAGGGCACATGCCTGGGTTGCGGGCTGGTCCCCAGTAGGGGGTGTGCAGGAGGCAGCCAATCCATGATTCTCTCATCATTGATGTTTCTATCTTTCTCCCTTTCCCTTCCTCTCAGAAATCAATAAAAATATATATTTTAAAAGGGTCACGATGTGTCAGGAGAGGGTGCATGGAGGAGGTGGCTGTTCAGAATATGTAATACCTGATAGTATATATAGAGATACCGTGTGTATCAGACTTAAAATTTCATAATCGTGAAATGGGACCACTTAGTCGTTCCCCTCCCCACCCCCCCCCAACCCCCCCCCACCCCCGCCACACATACACACCTCTTGGTGGGGATGATAAGAAAATTGGAAGTATAAGCTTATATAGTCTGAAGCTAAGAAAACAGAAAACACAAAACATATTTATATTAATCAGAAGCTAGATCAATGCCTCCCTAAATCGCTTAGTTCAAACTTGCCCCTGACAAAATCCGGCCACGTCGAAGCTGTGTCTCTTGAGAAAAAGGTTCTTTCATTGTCTAAAACTGCAACACACACACACACACACACACACACACACACACACCCCGTACAGGGGATAACATAAGAAGCTCGCGTGTACTGTCCATCCACAAGTAAGCGAGTATTGTTTCCGCCTCTAAACCCAACAGATTTGCTAAATTCTAATTCTCCAAAGGGGCCTTCTGAGACATGTTTTCAACGGCGCCACCTGGTGGCGGCAGCCTGGAAGTGCTCTCTTTTCTCGCCATTAAAACTGACTCCAGGACCAGCTCTAGTCCAGAGGAGGCATTGGGCCCCTCACCTCCCTCCTTTGCTTTATCTTCTCGATGGCACCCTCAGCCGCCTTTCTTCCCCACGACAATCGGCGGGTCCTTGCAACTCCCCCGTTTCACTTCATGGCCATTCTGCTCATTACAGCCATTTTACGGCAAGACTTATAGCCACGCCAGGAAGAAAGGAAAAGGTTGTAAAATCACCGTGGGGAGCATTATACACTGGCAACCGAATCGGCCGTGATGCACAGCGGGCATCTCTGCAGGCCACCCGTTCCATGGTCAGCTGCTCGTGATGGCCGCTTTCGCCGGTACCCTGTGCTTTGAGAGACCGTTCCCTTGCCCCTCCTCCCCCGAAAGGTCTTCAGAAGCGACGGTACTTTCCAGAAGGTGCTGAGGACTCACATCAAGCTAACCTTGCTGGCCCACGTAGCCACAACCAGGCCTGGAGCCCATCGAGGCTGATCCTTGCTCTGAGTCTTCGAGTTCTGCCGAAATCCAGATATCAGACACAGAAAAGTTTCACCAGAACTCACAGGCCGGCTACAAGATACCTCTGAATCCAAACACACATCTATGTATATAAAAGCCAAGCGACCAGAACAATGAATGACTGGAATGACTGGTCGCTATGACGTGCACTGCGGCAGCCAACTGGCCCAATCGGCTCCCCACAAACCCTGATGGGGGGTCGGTCCAGTGGCCAAACTCCCATGTCCCTTCTTCCCCACTGGCCTGGCCCAATCAGCCCCCATTGGGGCTGGCCGGCCGGACCCCACCCATGCACCAAGCCTCTAGTATTCTTATTTTAAAAAAATGAAATGAAATCTTCAAGGAAGCTATGGACTGCGCACCACTGTGGAGAAGATACCAGAGCCATAATTAGTAGGAGTACTTCCCATTTAATGAGCACCTAATCGGCACCAGCTCAAAGTCTTACATTTATTATCTCTAATCCTGCAAGCTTGGCTGAAACAACCACTCCGTACCTCCGTGACTTCAGTAAATATTTCTCTCAACATCACTTTAGAAGTTGGCCTACTAACCGCTCAGGAATGTGGTGAGACTCCAGAGGGACGGTAGTAACAGCTAAGATGCACCAAATCCTTATCCCGTGCTAAGCGTCCTCACATCTTAATTCATTTTCTATCAGTGATGGTGAACCTTTTGAGCTCGGCGTGTCAGCATTTTGAAAAACCCTAACTTAACTCTGGTGCCATGTCACATATAGAAATATTTTGATCTTTGCAACCATAGTAAAACAAAGACTTATATTTTTGATATTTATTTTATATATTGAAATGCCATTTGACAAAGAATAATCAACCAAAAATATGAGTTCGCGAGTCACCTCTGACACGTGTGTCATAAGTTCGCCATCAGTGTTTTATATGGTCACCACCCACCGATTAAGTATTATCAATATGCCCCATTCGTAAGCAAATGCTGAGACACAAAGATGTTGAGTAACTTGCCAAAGGCCACGGTTAATAAGCGGACCCAAAAAGTCACACGCCAGAACTATGTTCTTTTGGCAGCTCATCATGACTACTGTTTTGATGACTAATTTTTTTAAAAATGATGAGTAAAGTCGGCAGTAAAGACTTCCAAAAATTCTCTTCTCCATAGAAGGAATGAGGACGTTGACAAAAACCGACAGTGTCAATCAACTGTTTTCAAAACTCCAGAAATTCATCCAAGGCTCCCAGCCACTGGCAAAGCATGTATTTTCAAAAAAAAAAAACAGCCAAGAGCAGTGAGCGTGGTGGTTTTTCGCTTGCATTAGTGCCATGGCTCGCTCTCCGGCTCTGCAATGGCCTTGAAAAGTGACAACCCACCTTCCCAGGGCAGCCTTGGAGCCTCCAGAGGGAGCACATGGAGTTGGAGCTGCGCCAAAGCCTCCTTTTCCAGGAACTGTTGGTCCCTGGCCTGTCTGGTCAGACCTGTCTGGTGCTTTTTTTTTTTTTTTTTTGGAAGACTCTACTTAAAAGCCTATTTTGTATTTGAAACGATTTAGAGATTTACTGGCTCCAGGCACTTGAGGAAATCTGCCCCATCAGCTGACCACCAAGCAAACCACGTAGAGACTTCAATGGCCAGAAGATGAACAGCTGATTTCTCATCAGAAGCCGTGGAGGCCAGAAGACATTGGATGACATATTCAAGGTGCCAACAGGAAAAAAAATGCTGGCCAAGAATTCTATAGCCAGCAAAATTATCCTTCAACAATGAAGAAGAAACCAGGACATTCCCACACCAGCCAAACCTGAATTTGTTGCTAGACTTGCTCTATAAGGAGTCCTTCAGACTGAAATGAAAGGACATTTGGAAATAATTCTTTATCTCTGGATTAAAAAAAATAAATAAAGTATATCAGGAAAGGTAACTATAGACATACCTCAGAGATATTTTGGCTTTGGGTCCATACCATCACCATAAAGCAAATATCACAATAAAGTAAGTCCCGCATTTTTTGGTCTCCCAGTGTACATAAAAGTTATGTTTACACTCCACCATAGTCCACTATGTCTGCAACAGCACTAAAAATATATATATATACATACGTTAATTAAAAATTGTTACTATAAAATTCTTACCAGTATCTGAGCCATCAGCAAGTTGTAGGGTCTTGCCTGGTGGAGGGTCTTGCCTCGATGTTGATGAAATATCTGCAAAGCACAATAAGGCAAAAGTCAGTGAAATAAGGTACACCTGTCCATAGGTAAACATAAAGAACAATGTAAATTTATTTCGGTTTATAACCCTCTGTTTCTCCTATCTGATTTAAAACAAAAACTACATAGTCATAATGATAAGTCTGCACTGATGGACACACACATGTAAAGTTGTCATTTTTATGGTAATAACAGCAAAAAGGAGGAGTGAGGGAGCATAGCTACATAGGAGCATAATCTTTGGGCAACTTCCAAGAAGTCTTTCAATGAGTAAAGACTTCTTTACTCATCCCTCCTTTCTCCATCATCTTGCTAACCGGTACCAGGATGTGATGGCCGGAGCTTTGGCAGCCATTCTGGGCCATGAGGAAGCAGCCTGGGAGGCGGACGACTTCATGGAGCTGCCACCCCTGCCCAGGAACACACACCTCTGAGCTTTCGCAAGAGAGGGAAGTACTTGATGGAGGGATTCTGTCCTCCTATGAGCCACCAAACCTAATCTGAACTGATTTGGAAGCTTTGCCTCCTACTGTAGAAACCTATTCCTATAGAAGGCCTTGTCACACCCAGTCTCTTGTTTGATCCTCACAACCACCTTAGCGATATGCGTGTAAAATCCTTTTGTAAAACACAGATGGAAAGACGGTAAGGGGCCCACCGCTGGCTGAAGGCCAGAGGCAGGGGTGAGGACTCAGACGTCTGGCCCCGAGCTCACGCCCCAGCTCAAGCTCAGTATTCAACAGCCCCAAGCTGGCGAGGCTCAGCCCTGACCTGACTGCTCTCCAGCCCCTGAGACGACCTGCATTCTCCAAGCACCATCTGTACACTATTAGAGGAAGCCACCCCATTCCGCTGCAGCCCACACGTGCGCATGCTCACACACACACACACACACACACACACACACGCACGCACACGCGCACACACAGGCCTTCCCTGCGTCACAGCCAAAAGCCATGCTCTTTGCTTCCATTCAGTTAGAGTGAGAAGGTGCCCAGGGCAGCCTTTCACCATTTGGTTATTACAGAGCCACAGTGGCCCGTTGTACCAGCCACAGGGTCATGAAGACGCCTGCGTCCTGGTGCCTGGGAGAATTTCAGGGGTGTGGGGTGTGGGGTGAGGCCACGCCTGCCGGTGTAGGTCTGGGTCAGCCCAAGACGACACAGTCTGGACAGAGCAAGACCCTCCTAGCATCCTCTGTGCTATGTCTTTTTAAAAATTTTTTTTAAATATTTTTTACTGATTTCAGACAGGAAGGGAGAGAGATAGAGAGGGAGAAACATCAATGATGTGAGAGAATCACTGACTGGCTGCCTCTTGCACGCCCCCTACTGGGGATCGAGCCCGCAACCCAGGCATGTGCCCTTGGCTGGAATCGAATCTGGGACCCTTCAGTCCATAGGCGGATGCTCCATCCACTGAGCCAAACCAGCTAGGTTTTTTTAAAATTTATTTTAAATCCTCACCTGAAGATATTTTCCCATTGATTTTTATTTATTTATTTTTTTAAATATATGTTATTGATTTTCTACAGAGAGGAAGGGATAGGGATAGAGAGTTAGAAACATCGATCAGCTGCCTCCTGCACACCCCCCACTGGGTATGTGCCCGCAACCAAGGTACATGCCCCTGACCGGAATCGAACCCGGGACCCTTGAGTCCGCAGGCCGACGCTCTATCCACTGAGCCAAACCGATTAGGGCCCCATTGATTTTTAGAGAGAGTGGAAGAGAGAGGGAAAGACAGAGAGAAATATCGATGTGCGAGACACACATCGATTGGTTGCCTTCTGCACGCGCCCTGACCAGGGCCCAGGCCGGGGAGGACCCTGCAACCGAGGTACCTGCCCTTGACCGGAATCGAACCCGGGACCCTTCATTCCGCAGGCCAACGCTCCGAGCCTATCCACTGCGCCAAACTGGTTAGGGCCGTACAGTGTCTTGAGGCGACCACACCCCCACCCAGCTTCTTTGAGTCCATTTGCTTACGAGCTGGATGAAGTCCTGGGGAAGTCAGCAG
Source organism: Myotis nattereri (assembly GCF_964212035.1). Taxonomy (NCBI): domain Eukaryota; kingdom Metazoa; phylum Chordata; class Mammalia; order Chiroptera; family Vespertilionidae; genus Myotis; species Myotis nattereri. Next base: position 11,612,385 of record NC_138097.1, on the reverse strand, counting down.
GATGTTAAGTGAGATTCAATTCCAGGCAAGATTTAAAATAAAAGAGCTCTACTCGAAGCAGATGGAGACACTGGGGTTAGGGAGCCTGACCAGGAGCAAAGGCCAAACCACGGAGGCAGGAGTGCGGCACGGTGGGCCGGGGAGCGGCGCAGCGAAGAAAGCATCGAGGGTCAGGGAGGACCCCTGTCTGGACGCGAGGGAGCTTCCCGGACGTGCCTGGCGAAGCTGGGATGAATTAGCCGCCGAGGCAGGGGCCAGGAATTAATCCTCCTAATGGACTCCACATTATTCCTCTCCTCATTAGCGTTCTTTACCCAGTTTGTGGCCTCTTCATTTTAAGAGAAATGTCAAGACCTGGAGATGCTCCAGGGAAAAGCCATAAAAATGATGAAAGGGCAGGGAAGCGGGTCTCAGAGAGGGTGAGAGGCGTGCGTGACTCTCGCCGCGGCCTTTGTCTGAACAGAAAGGCCAGGAGCATGCGAGCCCCAGGACACGCACCCCACATCCGTGGCCCCGCTGGCCCCCAATGTCAGCATATATTTCGAAAGAGCCTCTTTTAAAAGCTCTTTTTTTTCTCCGTGTCCATCCAGGCGGTGTTGTGTGAACCCAGCCTGAGTCTAAATCAAGTGCAGACGTTCGCTTCCTGAAAGTTCTCTCTCCCACGTGTTGGCCCCTGGCTTGGGGTTCCACCCACTGAAATAAACACAGAGACTGGCCGAGTCTAACATTTTAGGTAAAAGGAGGGTGAAAGAGGCACAAGAATTCCCAGATTGGTTTCCGGGGGGGACAAGAGACAAAGGGAGGGGGAGGAAGGAGAGGAGAGCACAGCTTTCTGCACCCGCTACGGTCCATGTCTTAGGTCGGCAGGGCCCCCCCCCAGGGGAGTACAGACATAGAATTCCATGAAGCTGATAAAAACCTATGCTAGCCCTGGCCGGTGTGGCTCAGTGGATAGAGCATCCGGCTGCAGACCAAAGGGTCCCAGGTTCGATTCCGGTCAAGGGCATGTACCTCGGTTGCAGGCTCTTCCCTGGCCTGGGCCCTGGTCAGGTTCATGCAGGAGGCAACCAATCGATGTGTTTCTCTCACGTCGATGTTTCTCTCTGTTCTTCCCTCGCTCTCCCCCTCTCCCTAAAAATCAATGGAAAAATATCCTCAGGCGAGGATTAACATAAAAATAAAAGCAAGCCCTAACTGGTTTTGCTCAGTGGACAGAGTGTCGACCTGCGGACTGAAGGGTCCCAGGTTCGATTCCGGTCAAGGGCATGTACCTTGGTTGCGGGCACATCCCCAGTAGGAGGTGTGCAAGAGGCAGCTAATCGATGTTTCTCTCTCAATGTTTCTAACTTTCTATCCTTCTCCCTTCCTGTTTGTAAGAAATCAATAAAATATGTTTTTTAAAAATAATAAAAAAAGAATAAAAGTAAGTAGAAACCTGTGCTACAATATGAGCATAAGCAGAGAGACAGCTCAGAGCTACAAGAGGAGGAAAGAGGAATGAAAAACAATGGCACTGAGCACAAAACACTGTCCCGGAGATGCTGCACATCCATGAGCCCTGAGCCCTAAGCTCTAGCAGATGCTTCTCGGTGACCACCACCAGCAAGAGGAAATCTGCGAGTCTCTGAGACTCACAGAAGCCACAAGACGAGAATGCCCCACACCCTCAGAGCAGGCATGTCAAACTCACGGCCCGCAGGCCGCATGCGGCCCACAAGGAATATTTTGGTGGCCCAGCCAATATAATGGTATCTCAGAAATATTTTAATAAAAATCCCGTCACTTAATTTTGACAATATCCTGTTATACATAATTATTTGTTTAATATATTTTATTGATTTTTTACAGAGAGGAAGGGAGAGAGATAGAGAGTTAGAAACATGGATGAGAGAGAAACATCAATCAGCTGCCTCCTGCACACCCCACACTGGGGATGTGCCCGCAACCCAGGTACATGCCCTTGACCGGAATCGAACCTGGGACCTTTCAGTCCGCAGGCCGACACTCTATCCACTGAGCCAAACCGGTTACGGCAATATACGTAATTATTAATAACGAACTACAACGTTCGCTGATGACTGATTACTATCATCGAGCTGCATTCATTTCCCTTACACGCCTTAGGCGCAGGCGCACCATTTCTCTCCACTAATATCAGCAGCGAATGTTTTAGCAGCCGATGGCCACGTCATTAGTCCTGGACTGACTTGTTTGGTGTGCGCCACAGGAAATATGTCACTTTCGGAGAACAAGAAAAATAGGTTTATTTGTGTGACGCTTATTCATTTGTGCAGTTACTCGGCGTCTGGTGAGTTAATGTTCAAGAAAAAAATATTAATTTTTATTAAACTGTTCTATGATTTTATGTTAACGATCACTCACTTATCTCAGCCCTTTGCACTCAGCATGCCTCTATCGAAACAAACCTATGTTTTTATGAACACGGGAGCTTTTGTTTCTTTGCGGCCCAACCACAATAAACGTAAACCTTGTTTATTGGGCCTGTGTGAGCCTTTGAGTTTGACATGCTTGGTCAAGAGCATGGCTGCTTCTGTTGGTGGTGAGGCCCCGGAAGGGTGTTTCACCCCCCTCCTCGTCCCCACCACCACCACCGGGTCCTGACAGAGGACAGGCCTTGTGAAATGGACAAGATCTCGGGGGGGACGTGGGAAGCTCACCCCAGGCCCAGGCCCACAGCGCACGGCAGAAGCAGGCTGGGAGTCTGCACTTTCTCCGAACAGCCCGGCTGCACCTGGAACTCACCCCTGTGGAGCCGTCCCATCTCCAGCTCCACCTCCGCGGAGAAAAACGCCCGAGAACGTTCTCAGAACACCTGCCCACCGGCTGGTAAACGCTTTCGAAAAACAGCTACAGTCCTTGCGATCACCTGTTGCCTTTTCAAAACGCTGGTTCAGCCAACGGTCTTTTAAGAAGTGCATCGCTTTCACTGGGCTGCGAGGCCGGTCGTAAATCAAGGCTTTCATGCCCATAGTCAGTGTGCTGTGTGTGTGTGCTTTTGGGGGGGGGGGTGGTTCATTTCCCCATGTCCCCCTGTCGGCGTTCAGAGAGGTGTATTTATAGAGAAAGCAAAACAGATGATGCGGCCGGGCGGGGCGCTGCAGGAGAGCCACATCTGTGTCCAAGTCCCGCCAGCCCCCAACCCAGGATGGCTCTCCCTGCCCCCGGGGGAGCGCCGGGCACTCCCAGCTCTGGCCCCACACGGACACATCCCCGAGCTGGACTGTGGTCCCAGCACCACGCCCCCCCCCAAGTGGCTCCCAGCATCTGGCGACCCCGGCCCCCTTCCCCCTGGAGAGTCACCCCCATCTGTCCTTCCCTTCGGTCCTCAGCGCACCCACAGCCCTTTCCAATTAGGGGAGGTCGGGCTCCCCCTCTCAAGCATGGTTCTCATGATATTTTGCTGCTTTCCAGGTTCTTTCATTTTTATTTTTATTATTGCTCTATCCGAAGGACTCCGGCTGCTCCCACGAGCCACAGCGTCGATGGTGACCTGTGACGCGGTTTCCGCTCATCTGCCTTCCAGACTTCGAGTAGGATGACAGGGGCGCTCGGGGGAGGAGCTGGAGCCCAGCCATTCCTGCCCCACGCTCTCAAAGGCAAGGGCAAGGCCTCCCCATCCCACGTCAGCGAACAGAAAAGCCATCTCCAGAGGAAGTCCTCCCATGGCCGCCAAAGGCCACATCCTCGGTGAGGCCGCGTCCAAGTCATCTGCGGGCTTCGTGGGGGAGGGAGGGAGGGGCGGGGTGGGGAGGAGCAGGGGGCCAGGCTCTGGACAAAGCCAGGTGCGAAGTCGCCTCGCCTCTCTCATCCTGGGCTCCACTGTGCTAGCCTGGTCACGACGAGAGGTGAGTGTGGGAGCCATCATCAGAGTACGCCGGATGGTCAAGGCCCACACGCCAGACGCATGTGCAAGGGCAAGGACAGGGCGGTTTTGCTGTACATGATGCTCAGTCAGGCGTACCTTTGTATAACCCCGATATGGACATCGCTCTTTGGCCAGACGCCTCTTGTGTCTGAGTTGGTATGCAGACGTGTTGCTGACCGGCCGGTGTGCGGCTGCTCTGTGGGGCTCCTGTGAAGAACTGTTCTGTCTGATGGCTCCTTGTTCCCAATGGCTACTTGGTCTGCAATAAAGTCTCTCCTATATGCCTTCGGCTGCTCGTATCTCCCTCCAGTACCTGGCGTCCATGGAGGTCCAGTCCCTGGCAGGGGAACTGAGGCCCAACAGCTTTTCCCAGGAGGATGAAAGGGGTCCCTGTCTTTGTGGAAAAGGAAAATTGGGGGGTCAGGGGGGCCGCTTGCAACCTAGTTCAGTATCTGGTTAAAACTGTAGTCTTACCTCCCCACTCTGACTGACGAGGCCAGAGCTGCAGGGCCTAACCCCAGGACCTAACCCCAGGGCCCCGCCACAGCTGACTTGGGCAGAGCTGCAGGGACCCTCAGGGGCCCGCCAGGAGGAGATACAGAGGCCAGAGCCTCCCCATGAGTTCAGTTCAGGCTTCGGGTCTGGAATCCCCTGGACTAGCAGATCTGCGAAATGAAGGTTAAACTTCCCTCCCTCAGAGTGCTGGCTGATGGTTCTCCCGTGCCCTCTGCCACAACATTTTGGGTTCCTGCTTCATGGGCCGTGAGATGAGGGTCCAGGGCTAAGGAATCTGACAGACAACAGGAATCAAACCGCCAGACGAGTTGCCTCCAATCACTGAGCCAAACTAGCTGAGGTCCCCGCACTGAGGAGCAGAGCAGCCACCCCAACTCTGCTCTGTCTGGGTCCCTGGTACACTAACTCCTGGTCGTAACAGAACAGCAGGGGCTTTAGGCAGCCACATTTTGGGCATAGATTTTGCTGCAATACATACAAGAGGCACTGGGCAAATCCTTCACCTTTCTAGGCCTCTATTTCTTCATCTATAAAATGGGGCCAAGGGTAGCATCTATCTATACTAATAAAAGGGTAATTGCTAATTAGAACAGGTCAACCGGACATCCGACTTCCTTCTGGACAAAACCACTGTGGCGGGGGCCGAGGCAGAGGTGGTTAGGGGCAAGCAGGGCGGCAGGGGAGCAAGCAGTTAGGGGTGATCAGGCTGTCAGGGGAGGCAGTTGGGGGAGATCAGCCAGCAGGAGAGGGCAGTCAGGGGCGATCAGGCCTTCAGGGGAGTGGTTAGGGGGTGATCAGGATGACAAGCAGGTGAGCAGTTAGGAGCCAGCGGTCCCAGACTGGAGAGGGTGCAGGCCGGGCTGAGGGACACACACCCCCCATGCATGAATTTCATGCACCAGGCCTCTAGTTTATCTATATTACCTCTCTCAGATGGAATAAATAAAATAATGGTCCCCAAAGAACAGCCCAGCGCTCAGGACAAGGCAGGCAGTGGGTCCACATGGGTTTTCTTGATAGAAAATAAAATCTATTCGTGGCAGCCATGTGTTAAGCTCCTAATTAAGAGGCTGCCAATCATGGCTGAAGCCTCCTTTATCCCTGGAAGCTGAGTTGAAGTCAAGAGGCTTGAGTGTCTCCGGTGCCAAGCTGGAAAAGGGGGGAAACATTCACCCCGGAAGCTTCCAGAAAGAAACACAGCTCCTCTGACACCTTAATCTCAGCCCGGTGAGACCGCCTGGCACTTCTGACCCCCAGGACTGTCAGATAGCAAATCCGTGTGTTAAGCCACGGAGTTTGTGGGGCCGTATTACGGCTGCAATATTAACCGCACGCACCTAGGGACATCAAAAATGGGAAATTATCACAAACCGCTCTGCGGCTCTCTCCGTTCGGCCTGTAATCGGTTTCCCATTTAGGCTGGAATTGTTTTTCCTCACTGCAGAGCGGACAGTGGCTGCTCACAGACTCATTAATATGCATAAAGAGCTGCATAATTAGTTGCCACAGGTAACCCCTCTCTGGCGGTGTGAACTGAGCTAATGCATGCCGCCCGAGGAGCGGGGCGGGGTGAGTAGAAGTCCCCATTTCATACCAGGAAATATTTGAATAATATGGAAATACACTAGATGTTATTAGCAGGGTGTCAGGTTTGACAGTCCGTGTTATTGTGAAAATAAATGAGTTTTGACACAAATAACTTAGGTATGCATTGATTTTTTTTTTTTTTTAAGCAAATCCTGGAACAAGCTGTTATGTGTTGTGCGGTAGGTTTACAAAGATTTTGATGGCTATTAGGAGAAAATGACGGCGAAGGTTTGCTGATTCGTGTACTCATTAAGCTGCTCTAAGGTGTAACATCATTACTTTCCCCTGAAATGTATGCTGTTCCTCTTGCATATTTAATTGACTCTAGCAACCCATATTTATAACAATGACGGAAGCTGTCAGCAAGGGGAAGACGGTAAAAGGGAGAACTCAAATCACCACAAAAAAGTCACATTCTGGCCCGGCCAGCATGGCCCTGTGGTTGAACATCGACCTACAAACCTGGAGATCACGGTTCGATTTCCAGTCAGGGCACATGCCCAGGATTCGGGCTCAATCCCCAGTAGGGGGCGTGCAGCAGGCAGCCAATCCATGATTCTCATCATCGATGTTTCTATCTCTCTCTCCCTCTCCCTTCCTCTCTGAAATCCATCCTATATAATAAAAGCCCAGCAACCAAATGGCAGAACAACCAGTCGACCAGTCGCTATGACGTGAACTGACCACCAGGAGGCAGACACTCAATGCAGGAGCTGCCCCCTGGTGGTCAGTGCGCTCCCACAGTGGGCCAATTCCCACAGGCCACGCCTCCCACCAGTGCACGAATCCCATGCACTGGGCTTCTAAGTAAAAATATATTTCTTAAAAAGTCAACAATTTTTCTAGATCATCTTTATCACTAATCAATCTGCCTGAAGACATTTCTTTGGCCTATTTCATTTTCTTTCTTTTGGGACTTTCTCCTTTTGATTTTTTCTTCTGAGACTCTAGTTGCCAGGCAGGATCCGGCATCCCGGTGGGCACTTCCTGTCACTGGTCAGGGGCCTGGGACTCTCTGCCCAGACTCCCCTGGCCTTGGTCCTTGAGAGGCCAAGGAGAGAGGTGCTCGGGAGGCATGTCTGCGAAGGTCAATCCTCTGTGCAGAACCTTGACCTCAGCAACCTGCACTCCTAAGACCCCTGGCCGGCATCTCACGTCCTATTTCATTCACCCCTCATTTCAGCAGTGTGAGGTCCAGGCTCTACTGTATCCAACTGACAGATGAGGAAACCGAGGGTCAGGGTGCTTGCATCCAGTCCAGTCTAAGGGAGCGCGAATGGCAGCAGGGGATCTGAAGCAGGGCTGTCTGAGTCCCCCCACTCCGCTGCCTCCCAGAATACGGTACAACTCCCCTCTTAAAAGGCCCCTTTATCTTGATCATCTCAAGAGGTTTCTCAAATCAACCACTCAGTGACTCCAATAAACGATACCCAGTTTAAAACTGTTGATCAATGCCCTGGCTGGTGTGGCTCAGTGGATAGAGTGTCAGCCTGTGGACGGAAGGGTCCCAGGTTCGATTCCAGTCAAGAACATGTACCTCAGTTCCAGGCTCCTCCCCAGCCTGGGCCCTGGTCGGGGTGCGTGCAGGAGGCAACCAATCCATGTGTTTCTCTTATATCAGTATTCCTCTCTGACTTTCCCTCTCTCTTCCACTCTCTCTAAAAATCAATGGAAAAAATATCCTCGGTGAGGATAAATAAATAAATCTCTTCTATAAAAGGCCCGTGGCCATCATGCCGTAAGCCGTCACAACCAAATATAGAGAAGGCTGGTGGCGGTCACGCCCTCACAACCAAACGAGCAGGCTCTCCGGTGGGCGGGGAGGGGAGCAAGCTACTAGCAGCAGAAAGCTACAAGCGACGATGGGCAGGGCAGCCAGGTGTGGCAAGCAGAAGCGAGCTACTCGCATAGTTTCGTGCGCACTGGGCCTCTAGTAAGTAAGTGAGTGAATGAATAAATAAATGAATGAATGAATGAATGAATGAATAAAACTGTTGATGGAACCAGTAAGCAGGTGAGGTCATGGGGACCAAGAGAATGGCTGTGGGTAAGAAATGTTAGATTCTACCGGGTGTCTTTTGTTTGCCCTGGGGTTTATTTGAGCCCCGTCTTGGCCTTGAAGCTACAGCCTCACAATGATGGGTAGTAACAGTGGGCATATTCACCAGTCACCCAGGATATTATCTAAGGGTCTTAAGAAGCCGCTCTTTGCCAGCATATTCTGAAATGTACCTAGAAGTAGCAGCAGCATCGCACCCAATGTAAAGAAAATCATCAAAATTGATAAAAGCAAAGCAAGGCTCGTCCATCACACAGATGAACGTACACCAGTAATAATATCTTTCATCTCACAGGTAATTAGAATTGCCAGCGGGGGACCTCATGCCTTCAGATTGGTAGGAGCAAGGCTCTCTGGAGTGAAAAAGAGTTGACCTAAATATTTCGCTGATGGTTTTCAGGTTAGCCTTGGGCTGTCTGGTCTCTGAGAAGAGGTACCACGGATCCAAGGCAAATGAAAACCTTAGGATTTACCGGCTCCACCCCCACCCCCACCCCCCCCCTCCCACCCCTACCCTCCATTGAATGCATGGAGAATGTCTCCAGGCAAAACCCAGGAAGAAAGGAACAAAGGAAATTAGGGGAAGTGTTGGCCACCCCATGTTTGCAGCGATTATGCTTGACATTGACCCTGTGGGGGGTGGGAAATGATGCTGATAATATATCTTTGGCATCTCTACATATGTTTTTATCCTGTCCTGTTCAAGAAGTCCACAGCCCTGGCCGGTTTGGCTCAGTGGATAGAGTATCCGCCTGCGGACTGAAGGGTCCCAGGTTCAATGCCAGTCAAGGGCACATGCCTGGGTTGCATGTGTGGGGCCTGCAGGAGGCAGCTGATCAATGATTCTCTCTCATCAATGATGTTTCTATCCCTCTCTCCCTCTCCCTTCCTCTCTGAAATCAACAAAAAAAATATATATTTTAAAAAAAGAAGTCCACGGGTTTTTTATTGTGTGTTTTTTTTTTAATTGTTGTTGTTAATCCTCACCTGAGGTTTTTTTTCCATTCGTTTTTAGAGAGAGTGGGAGAGAGAGGGAAAGACAGAGAAACATTGATGTGAGAGAAACAGATCGATTGGTTGCCTCCTGCACGAGCCCCAACCAGGGCCCGAGCCGGGGAGAAGCCTGCAACCATGGTACCTGCCCTTGACCGGAATCGAACCTAGGACCCTTTGGTCCGCAGGCGGACGCTCTATCCACTGAGCCAAACTGCCTAGAGGGCAAGAAGTCCACAGCTTCCTCCCCAGCCCTGCTCAGTTTTGGAGTCTGTCTCCCCACCAGCCTGCGGGGTCGGCGCCCATGAAGTTATGACAAGAGCTTGCCCCAGAAGCAGGCTGCGCGGCCCAAGCACAAAGCCACGTGCACCGCAGTGACAGGCTCATTTAGAAACAAATTAGGGGTTAAGTAAAAAGTGCATGACAGAGGCAAAACCGACTTTCCCTCGCCCCCTTCCTGTCGGTTAGCATTAGAAAGTGCCTCGGAGCCGCGTGTGTCAAGAATATGAACGCGAGATGTCACTTGGGCTGCCTCTAATTGAAGCCAGGATAAATGGAGTGGAAAGGCAGCGTCTAATCCAATCAAAACATGAAAAAGGTATTTTGACATGTAAATTGCCAACTTCCTGTGTATTTTGTCTCCCCAATTACACCCTCCCCTGTCATGTTGTTTTTTAAAAAAAATTGTATCTTAATCTCCCAGCCTCCTAATAATTATGTCATCATTCTTGGGGCCTGAGCACTGTGTAATGGTATTTTATGGGATATGTCACTCATTATTAGCTGAACTCACTCGCTGTCCCCAGTGATACCATATCTCATGGTGTTCAAATATGCCTGGTGTCAGCTCCCGCTCTGCACACGCTATAGCGGGCCGCGGTCTGCTTCTCAGTTGCGTGGGAGTATGTGGGTACGTGGGGAGAGTACTTTTGGACAGTTAATCCGGCTCATCAGCATTTTATATGGGGATACCCGATACCTTTTTTTCTTTAATGGGATGGGCGACTGGTCTCAAATATAAATCGCTCGTCCCTGCTGCGCACTGGGAAAATGCCATGCACAGAGATTTTACTGCTGCTGTGGAGATCACAAAAAAAGTCAGGTAGTGAAAAAAAGAAAAAGGGAAAAAAAAAGTCAGTTTGATATGCGGAGAGCGGTTACCCGTACTGATGGGAAGCACGAGTACATAATATTACCAATTGTTTCCAAGCCAGAGAAAAGCTTAAAGATCAGCTGTCCTAGGCCCCTGGATTCACAGGTGAGAAATACAACAGTTCCCAGGTAAAAGAACTTCTCTAGGTCTCTCTGTTCCTTAGAGGCAGAAACAGAACGAGGTTCCCCAGAGCACCAACTGGGCTCCCCCAGGGTCCTGTCAGCCTCTGCCCAGAGCCCCATTCTAGAGCCACTTACATTCTAGAGCCCCCTTGCATTCTAGAGCTAATTACATTCTAAAGCCTCATTGCATTCTAGAGCTAATTACATTCTAGAGCCCCATTGCATTCTAGAGCTAATTACATTCCAGATCCCCATTGCATGCTAGAGCTAATTTCATTCTAAAGCCCCACTGCATTCTAGAGCCAATGCCATGCTTTGGTGCCCCTGAGAAAGCAGAAGTGAGGCACATCTGAGGAACTCGCCAGAGGCCTGGGCCAGAAGAGTAGCATTATCAGGGAGCAGCACGCAAAACTGGAAGTCACCAGTGAACAGTCCTGGTGTCTAAGAGGCTCCTGTCTTCAAACACGACCTTGCATAAAAGGGCGTGCACACGTGGAGGAGGAGAGCAGGAGTAAGCACTGGCCATGCTACACCCGTGTTCTTGACCTTGGGAAAGGCATTGGGCCGCTTGGCTCAGCCCTAGGATGCTCACCTGTGGAATGGAGGTAATAATACCAGATCTGCTACTGGTCAAATGCAAGCAGGCTGAATTCCCTGTGCCTGGCGTGTTTTAACATCTAAATGGCCAAAACTGGAATATTCAACTGACAGTAAAGAACCCGGGGTCTGTGCTCCTATCTACCATCCCCATAGCAGCGGTTCTCAACCTGTGGGTCGTGACCCCTTTGGGGGTCGAACGACCCTTTCACAGGGGTCGCCTAAGACCATTGGAAAACACATAGATCATTACATATTGTTTTTGTGATGAATCACTATGCTTTAATTATGTTCCATTTGGAACAATGAAAATACATCCTGCATATCAGATATTTACATGACGATTCATAACAGTAGCAACATGACAGTTATGAGGTAGCAACGAAAATAATGTTATGGTTGGGGGTCACCACAACATGAGGAGCTGTATGAAAGGGTCGCGGCACTAGGAAGGTTGAGAACCACTGCCCCATAGGATCAGAGTCTCTAGCCTGGACTTAGCAGTCGCACAAGGGGGCAGTGACGGAAACGCAACTAATGTCTGAAATGCGGGGTACAGGAGATGCACGCAGGCAAAATATTACAGTCACAGTCATACATTCTAAAGGGGCCTCTGCTCGGGGGAATGTACCCCAGCACACAGCCAATCTCCTCTGACAACCCCCTCTAACAGGCACCTCCTCATCCCCGGCCAACACTGTTATGACAGGTCGGGTCAGAGAAAACTACGGGGAAACAGGCCCGGCAACACTACGAAGATCATCCCCATGAAGAAGCCATTTCTCACCCTAACCGGTTTGGCTCAGTGGCTAGAGCGTCGGCCTGCAGACTGAGAGGTCCCAGGTTCGATTCCGGTCAAGGGCATGTACCTTGGTTGCGGGCACATCCCCAGTAGGGGGTGTGCAGGAGGCAGCTGATCAATGTTTCTTCCTCTCTGTAAAAAACCAATAAAATATACTTTAAAAAAAAAAAGAAGCTGTTTCTCTTTTTGTTCTCAGGGGACAGAGATCTCGCTGCCAGGAAGTGAAGCCGGGTGAGTTGGCGTGAACGCAGACACGTGCCCATGATCGCTGCCTGCCAAGACCTGCAGGCGGGAAGCGGGGGCCTGAACGCTTTGCTGCAGCCGGATCGTTTGCATGTCTGATTGGGTGAGGGGAGAGATCGGAACATGCAATGACCTCATCTCAGGTACCCCAAGTTGTTATTCGGGACGGAGGCCCCCTGGACCACCTGCAGCCGGGTTCTTGCACGTTTGTGCTCGGTCACTGTGGTGGAGTTTGCCCCTACAGCTCATTGCTCGTATTTTTTAAAAAATATATACTTTATTGATTTTTACAGAGAGGAAGAGAGAGGGACAGAGAGTTCACAACATCGATGAGAGAGAAACATCGATCAGCTGCCTCCTGCACACCCCCTATTGGGGTTGTGCCCGCAACCAAGGTACATGCCCTTGACCGGAATTGAACCTGGTACCCTTCAGTCCGCAGGCCGATGCTCTATCCACTGAGCCTAACTGGTTGGGGCTCATTGCTCGTAATTTTAAAGCTGGAATCTTTTCCAGGATGTGTCCTTTCTCCCTTCAAGTATGTCCTGAGTTTAGATTTTTTTTTTTCAGGAAAAAAAATAAATAATTGGCTGAGGATAAGTCATATTTTCACTTTCTGAATAATTTTCAGGTGGGATTGAAACACATCTGTTTTGCGCCCTAGCTTAATTAATTGAGAATATTTTTATTCACTGTTGTTGACAAATAAGCCAGGAGATAAGGAGCATGGTCGAGTCTTACATCTGAATTTATTAAATATTAGCTATGCTAGAATAATATTTTAACTAGCACCAAAACAATACTTTAAATGGCACCTGATTTCCTTCCCAAGAATATAGACTGTCCTAGAAATGTTATGACTCCATTTCCTCCCATACTTAGAGGGGAAAATATCACAGTCAGACACTCCATCAGAACATTGACAGCCACTTTTAAAATGTTTAGTTACACTTCACGCCACTCCAAAAAGGCTACAGAAGTCACTGAAGCTACAGAAAAGAGGGGGGAAGAAGACGCGAGGACAGGAATCAGGAGAAGAACATACAGCAGGGTAGTGAGAAATAAATGTAGAAGTGACCATGTTATCATTTCCTCACCAAATTAAAGTGCAGAATGAAATGTACAACTTGGCCGGAAACCCGGTACCCTAAGCTTGCCTGTCAGTCCTGGGATCTCCCAGGTCCCAGTGTGACAGGGATCGGACTGTCCATCGCATTTGATTCACAGCCTCTGAACTACAGCAGGAGGCCCCCCCGTTTCCCTTCTCCCCTGGGCTGACTCATAAAGAAGTATGCGAGCCAGGGCTTGGGGAAGCGGAGGCCCGCTGCCGGCTGGCTCCATCTGCGTTCCTCTACTCCCATCTACTGATAACAGGCTGCTACTTCCCGGCTGATCCTCTTCTGCCCTCACCACATCCCCATGGACCAGAGCGTGAGGCCCCGGCTGTAGTAAGTCCCTTCCCCTGGGAGATTTTCCCATCAAAGCAGGCGTGTGTGTGTGTGTGTGTGTGTGTGTGTGTGTGTGTGTGTGTGTGTGTTTTCTGAGGATAATTAACAGTGTTCTAGTTTACCGCCTGGTGAATTACTGCTGTCCTGTTATTTATTTCACTTTTGACAATCAAAGAAAAGACAATCATCACTTAGATTTGTTTTCTTTCTTTGGTGGTGGTTGTTAATCCTCACCCGAGGATATTTTTCCATTGATTTTTTTAGAGAGAGTGGAAGAGAAAAGGAAAGGCAGAGAGAAACATCGATGTGAGAGAAACACATCCATTGGTTGCCTCCTGTACGTGCCCCAACCAGGGCCCGGGCCAGGGTGGAGCCTGCAACCAAGATACGTGCCCTTTACCGGAATCGAACCCAGGACCCTTTGGCCCACAGGCAACGCTCTAACCATTGAGCCAAACCAGCTAGGGCATGTTTCCTTTTTTTTTTTTAAAGAGGCTGTCGGCTTAATTAGGGGGGTGGGAATCACACTTTTTGTGTTGGTTTTCAGAGCACATTTGTTATTCTATGTATGTTGCTATCTATCAAGCTTTCTCCTTGTTTTGTTTTGTTTTGGGGGGTTTTGGTTTTCGTTTTTGTTTTAATTGCAAAGAGGCATTTTCCCACTGGCTTAAGGGTGGTCACAGCATTAAATGACTTAAGAGGAGGACAGGATCCACCATGGACATGGATGGGGCTCCCCAGAGGAAAGCCACAGTGCAAGGACTCAACATGTTGCTGAACCTGAGAGGAGGCGGGTGGGGGCTTCTGTTAGGATGAAAACCTGGGAAAGGATTGTAAGTCCATGAAGTCATCTCATGAGTCCATGTCCGATGAAATATTCGTGACTTGAGAGAGAAAATACAGCAAATTTTTTCAGGGTTACCATTTCCATTGTGGGGACCACTTCCTCTCCCCCTGCCTCACCAACCAAATGAGAAGACAATTCAACTTCAAGTTTGGGCTACAAGATGAGTTTGTCTGGAAGAAATGAACTGTCAGTTTTTATCTCGATTCACCACAGGTCTTTAATCAAAGTCGATGCGTCACCTCCCTGATCCCCCCTCCATCAAATGCTGCCCTGAAAATCGCACCAAGCTTCCCTGTGCCTGCGGCTAATTAAAACTCGGTGGTCCCTGAAAAGTGTGGCTCAGTGGATAGAGCCTCAGCCTGCAGACAGAAGTGTCCCGGGTTCCATTCCAGTCAAGGGCATATGCCCGGGTTGCGGGCTTCTCCTTGGCCTGGGCCCTGGTCGGGGCTCGTGCAGGAGACAATCAATCGATGTGTTTCTCTCACATCGATATTTCTGTCTTTCCCTCCCCCTTCCACTCTCTCTAAAATCAATGGAAAAATATCCTCGGGTGAGGATTAAAAAATAAAAAAAAATAGTCCTGGCCGGTTTGGCTCAGTGGATAGAGCATCGGCCTGCGGACTGAAGGGTCCCACGTTCGACTCCAGTCAAGGGCATGTGCCTGGATTTTGGGCTCGATCCCCAGTAGAGGGCATGCAGGAGGCAGCCGATCAATGATTTGCTCTCACCACTGATGTTTCTATCTCTCTCTCTCCCTCTCCCTTCCTCTCTGAAATCAATTTAAAAATTTTTTAAAAATAAATAAAAGTAAAAAAGTAAAAATCAATGGTTTCACCCCCAGCCGGGAGGGACGGGGATGGCGGGTCTGCCCCAAAGAGGTGGCCTCTGTATGGAGAAGGGTCCTGGAAGGAGGTCCGTACCAATTACCAGGCCAGTCCATGTACACAGTGGACATTATTGGTCCATAAAACGTCTGGAAATTTAGAGCAGAAAACAGAAGTCGCGTGTGTTGAACACCAGACTGAACTAAATTCTGCCCAACGTGGTGAACTGGAGAGCAGTGGGCCCTGTAGGGACCGTAGGGAGGAGCCCATGGAAAGAGCCTGGGCCTGAGAGGTGAGGTTCCTACACCCGATCTCCCAACAGCTGTGTGACTTGTTCACACTACGGTGAGGTTGCACCCTCGGCTAGGTGAGCTTCACAAGTTCAACTGCAGGAATCTGGGAGAGGGACAGAGCGAAATGTAAAGGTGGGAGGGGCCCTCGCTGGTTTGGCTCAGTGGCTAAAGCATTGGTCTGCGGACTGAAGGGTCCCAGGTTCGATTCCATTCAAGGGCACAGGCCCAGGTTGCGGGCTCGATCCCCAGTAGTGGGTGTGCAGGAAGCAGACGATGCATGATTCTCTCATCATTGATGTTTCTCTCTCTCTCTCCCTCTCCCTTCCTCTCTGAAAGGGGGAAGATGCTCAACGCAGGAGCTGCCCCCTGGTGGTCAGTGCGCTCCCACAAGGGGAGCACCGCTCAGCCAGAGCTGGGCTCATGGCTGGTGAGCGCAGTGGCATTGGCGGGAGCCTCTCCCGCCTCCGCGGCAGCGTTAGGATGTCTGACTGATGACTGGGAGTGGGCACAGGCCAGGCTGAGGGACACCCCCGCCAAGTGCACGAACGTCGTGCACTGGGCCTCTAGTATATATATATATATATAAATAAAAGCCTAATATGCAAATTGTCCCCTTGGGAGTTCGACTGGGAGACGGGAGTTTGATTGCTCGCTATGATGTGCACTGACCACTGGGGGTGACACAGAATGAAGGAAGGCCCCAGCCAGCAGCCGGCAGCTGGGTAAGGGAGGCCCCAGCTGGCAGCCGAAAGGCCCCGATCGGCCCTGATCGCCAGCCAGGCCTAAGAGCCCTACCTGTGCACAGATTTCATGCACCAGGCCTCTAGTACAGTATAAGGTAATTCATTGAACTGAGTGTGTATTTTCTGTTTTGGGTTTTTTTCAAAGTGGTAATTCAGTATAGCTCTCCAGATTCATTGTCCAATTAATTTAGTAAGTTGTAAAATGTTGCATCATTCAACAAGTATTTCTGGAGGGAAGCGCTCTTTAAGTCAACCTCCGTTCTGTTTAAAATTCAGAAAGGAATTTGCCCCTTCCCGTGTGGCATTCTCTCGACCCTGGTGTAGTTTCTGCCTACCCACTGTTCTTGAATGCCTTTAGCCATTCTTCAAATAGCCATTGCTTTGCTAGATCATCATAACTCACACGGAATAGCCAGGTGTCCTCTGAGCCATTTGTCCGAAATGATGGTGCTATTTTATGAAGGACACTGACAAGCAACATGTCTCTGAATTTTGTTTAGCATATTGAACTTAAACCATAAGAACTGGGGGTCCGGTGTCCTCCAAGGTGACCCAAGGGGAAAGGAGACTAGTGGCTATATGCTGAGGACTTACTAAGTGCTAGAGACAGCGACAGACACTTCCCATAAGTTACCCATTCATTCATTTGCAAAGGCAAGCATGGGCACAAGGGTATTCAAAAATAGCCCCCAGGTATGTAAAGCTGTAGGCAATGCCACGTGATAAACACCAAAATCTGGGTAAACATAAGCTACTTTTGTCATTGAACACTGGAGAAACTAAAATAGGAAGAATTTAGAGTAGAAGATGGGGAAATGAGTGCATTCCAGGCAACAAATTGAAAATATAGAAAAGATAAATATCCATCTATCTATCTATATAAAACCCTAATATGCAAATCAACCAAACAGCAGAACGACCGGTCGCGATGACACGCACTGACCACCAGAGGGCAGATGCTCAATGCAGAAGCTGTCCCCTGCCTGCAGGCCCCGACAGGCGGCAGCAGCAAAGGGTGGGGCTGGCGAGCAGGCAGCACCAGGCCAGCCAAGGCAGGTGCAAGCAGGAGCCCTCCAATTGCCCTGCCGGACCCTACAGATCAGCCCTGATTGCTGGCCAGACCTAGGGACACTACCCGTTCACGAATTTTGTGCACCGGGCCTCTAGTTTTTAAATAAATGTCTGATGTGATTAAACAATTGGTTAAGTATTCATCTTTGCCACTGGACTTCCAAAACTTCACAATCACTTCTGCTCAAATACTGCTACATCTTTGAATTGTGCTGACAGACTATTTTTTTGGCATGTATAATAATCACTTTTCTATACATTTTCACATTCAATCCTACAGGAGAAGAGGAAGGAAATAAGCTTTTGGTTTTTTATTATATGCCCACCATACAGGGGCTTTGTAGACCTTATTTCATTTCATGGAATCCTCAATTCGACTTTTAAAAAGGGTAATCGTATTCCCAAGTGTACAGAAGGGGAAACAGACGCAGCCACGTGAGGTACATCATCAGAGCCACGTAACCAAAAACAGAGGAGACCAAGTCCCAGACACTCGGGCTGTCAGAGGCGTTAACCAAGTGCACAAAGACTGCCCACAGCACGATGGCCTCCTTGCAAAGCAGCGAGGGCCCCTCCCCGGCAACGCTCCCGCCAGGATGAGCATGGCGAGGGGTCCATGAACTGCAGAAAAGGTGTCTCCCTTAGGAAGAAGTCCAGGGCAGATGACCTATTAGGTCCTTTCCAACTTTCCAGTTTGTTGGACTCATGGCCATGCCGTCATCTGGGCTGTTCACATTCTTACCTTCTCCCTCGGGTCATGGGGAAGGTATGTTGTCAGCCTCATTTTGACCAATGAAATGTCAACTGATGTCTGTGTGTCCGCTGTGGGTTTCCTAGGGCAGTGGTCGGCAAACTGCGGCTTGGCAAACCGCGGCTCGCGAGCCACATGCGGCTCTTTGGCCCCTTGAGTGTGGCTCTTCCACAAAACACCGACTTCTGTGCATGGGCCATGAAGTTTCAATCGCACTGTACGTGCATGCCCGCACGTGGTAGTTTGTGGAAGAGTCACACTCAAGGGGCCAAAGAGCCGCATATGGCTCTCGAGCCGCGGTTTGCCAACCACTGCACTAGGGCATACGTTTTACTGTGAGAAGAGGTCACCTGGAAGCTTGGATGAACCTAATTGCTCTTCTCAAGTGTCTAGCCCAGTGGTTCCCGACCTTTCTGTGGCCACGCCCCACCTAAGCATCTCTAGCATCCTGATGCACCCCCCACATAGAATTCTTTTTTTTTTTTTAATATATATTTTATTGATTTTTTACAGAGAGGAAGGGAGAAGGAGAGGGATAGAGAGTTAAAAACATCCATGAGAGAGAAACATGGATTCAGCTGCTTCCTGCACACTCCCTACTGGGGATGTGCCCGCAACCAAGGTACATGCCCTTGACCAGAATCGAACCCGGGACCCTTCAGTCTGCAGGCTGACGCTCTATCCACTGAGCCAAACCAGTCAGGGCTAGAATTCTTATTATTCAAAAAGTGAGCTCCCATTCATGCAGAGGAAGCCTAAAAGGCCATGAACTTGGTCTAAACAAGCTTCCAAAGAACATGGCACCCCTGAGAGAGAAAAATAAAAGAAGGAAAATGACAGCGGAAGGACTGAGGAAGAAATCACTAAGAAATTGTTTAAAAAATAATAATAGCAAGTGACATGCAAAAATAGCAAATAAAGCTTCAAAATGTATAATAGAGAACTGCAATGCATAAATGTCACAGTATATATTTATAGACTGTCTATGAGGCCCCTAGAACCATAAGAAATGCAAAAAATTCACTGTTAATAACTCATTCTCAAATTGCCCCCCTTGAACATCAAATTGGCCCCGGCACACGCCCCACAGGGGGCGTCACAAGTCCCCAGATGGCTTGTTAAGACGCAGAGTGCTGGCTCCAATCCAAACCTGGTCCCTGGTCCCGTGGCCCAGGGAGAGGCCTGGGAATGTGCATCCCTAAGTTCCCAGGTCACGCCGATGCTACAGACCCAGCGGTCGCACCGAGAACTACTGGTCCAAAGGGAGAATTTAACGTGGCTCGCCTGATGTCAAGGAGCTAGCTCACTGGGACCACGTGCTTACACGGAGGAAACCAGCAGAAAGAACAGGAAAGAATGGCGAGATGGTGGACAATACCAGCTCAGCTATAGCCCCAAACAGCGGGGTGGAGACACAATAGAGAGCAGATATCGAGGTGGATTTCATTACCATTTTTCAAAGAGGAGGAAACAGATCCGAAGACGCTGAATGACTTGTCAGAGGCCATATTGCAAGTCAGCAGGACAAGTATACAATAGAAATGCTTGCCCGTGTGTGTTAAGGGACACGTACAAGAATGTCCACTTCTTTCTTCATAATGGGCTCGAACTGGACACAACGAATTTCCATCAGCCGTAAAATAGTAGATAAACTGGTATGTATTCACATGAAGGAATGCTACATGGCGATTTTAATAAAAGAACGACAGCTATAGGCAGGCACGTTGATGAATCTCACCAATGGTGAGTGAGAGAAGTCAGGCGCAAAAGAGCATTTACTTTGGGGGAACAAGGAACGCGATTCGGGGGACCCTACAGCAGTTTCTGGGGTGCTGTTGATTTTCTACTTCTTGACATCAACAAGGTTAATGGGTTAACAAAGGTTTGAGGGTTAACAAAGTGTGCTCATGTTAATATTTTTGCATTTTTCTGCACGTATAGGACACTTCAAAACACAGGGATTTTTTTTAAGTTCTTGAAAGGAAGAGAAGAGAAATGGAGCTAAATCTGAATCAAGCCCCTATACTGGGAACTGGCACCAAATCCCCAGAGAGGAAGGTGTGGTGAGCTTTCCGAGGGGCTGAACAGAGCAGGATCACTGCAGAGCACTCATTCCAGACCCATGTCTCAAGCCCAGTGAGTGAAATGGTTAGATAACCTTGGACGTGACATACCTAATGAGTCTTTTACCTGAGAATCATGGAGCTGGAACATACCTGGGAGATCATTCAAGTTCTGAAGATTTTATATCAAAACTAGAGGCCCAGTGCATGAAAATTCGTGCACTCAGGGGAGGGTTCCTTAGCCTGGCCTGCGCCCTCTCACAGTCTAGGACCTCTTGGGGGATGTCTACCTGCCAGCTTAGGCCCACTCCCCAGGGGACCGGGCCTAAGCTGGCAGTCAGACATCCTTCTGGCAGCCCAGGAGCACTTGGGGGATGTCAAGGAGGTGGGAGAGGCTCCTGCCACTGCTGCTATGCTCACAGCCGTCAGCCCAACTTGCAGCTGAGCAGAGCTCCTCCTGTGAGAGTGCACTGACCACCAGGGGGCAGCTCCTGCATTGAGCGTCTGCCGCCTGGTGGTAAGTGTGTACAACAGTGACCGGTTGTTCCCAGTCGTTCTGCCGTTAGGGTCAATTTGCATATTACCCTTTTATTATATAGGATGACTTACAGCTGGGAAGGTGGGCTGGGGCAGCTGTCTATGGGCTGAACTTCCTCTCCTATAAAAATGTTTCCTCACCCAGATAGCGTGGCTCAGTGGTTGAGCGTTGACCCATGAACCAAAAGGTCACTGATTCAATTCCCAGTCAGAGCACATGTCGGGATTGCAGGTTCGATCCCCAGTAGGGGGCATGCAGGAGGCAGCCAATCAATGTTTCTCTCTGATCGATGTTTCTCTCTCTCTCGCTCTCTCTCCCCTCCTCTCTGAAATCAACAAATATCTATATATATATAAAAGGCTACTATGCAAATTGTCCCCACGGGAGTTTGACTGGGAGACCGGGAGTTCAATCGCTTGCTATGATGTGCACTGACCACCAGGGGCGGCACGGAACAAAGGAAGGCCCCGGCCAGCAGCCGGCAGCCAGGGAAGGAAGGCCCCGATCAGCCCTGATCGCCAGCCAGGCCTAGGGACCCTGCCCATGCACAAATTTTGTGCACCAGGCCTCTAGTATATATATATATATATATATATATATATATATATATATATATATATATATATATACATATATATATATATATATTTTTTTTTTTTTTATTTTTTTTTCAATATTTTCTCATTGGATCTGTAACCTTTCTCACCATTTGGGAAGAGTTAGGTCTCAACTCAGAAGGTAACACACACATTCTTTTTCTGACAATTTTCACAAATGAGGAAGAAGCCCGAGGGACCCCGAGTGTGGCTACCAAATCCACTGTGGGGAGACACAGTGCTCATCCCCAACATTTCTGTGCACCAAGCAGCCCAGCAGCTCCGCAGGCCGTTGCAAACATCTGGCTGGTGCTGAAACTCCAGCCTCCTAACTGGCCTATTACGGTGACCAGTCTAGTCACGGCAGGACTAGAACCCTCCGCGTCTGTACACGTCATAAACCTGCATCTGAGGGCAGGTGAAGGCCGTCGTAAATATAAAAGCCACCCGGGCAGAGTGGCCTTTGATTCTTTGTTGATCACGGGCTAATTAAAACACAAGCTGCACATAACTCAGTCCTTTAATGGGGGTTACCAGATGTGTTATTACGCGACCCGGCTCGGTCTGAAGCCCGCGCGCGTAATCACTATAATTTTTTATTTAGCACCGCGGCCCTGCTATAGTGAAGGGTGTGTCTTTCTTTTGATTACAAGGCCCAGGGTGTAAGGAGGGGGGAGAGGATGGTTAACGACTGAGAACCTGCTCTCTGGGCATTGAAACTATGATTAATATAAGCCCTGTCCAGGAGTGAATTCTTGGGAGCCCTGTACACTATAGTTACGCTTCGTGCCAAAGACACATTTTTTTTCGCTGGAAGTATAATTACTGACTTTTTAAAAGTCACCTTTCATCCCAACAAACGCCGGCCCCCTGCTAAAGCCTTAGAGAGCCCTTACAAATCACAGCGAGAGTAATGGCTTTGACCATTCAGCCGTGTCTTAAGGAGCACTTCGGGGCCTGGAGCAGGGAGGTCAGCCTGGCAGGGGCCACCCCACCTTAGCCGGGAAGCCGCGGCGATCTTTCTCCAGGAGGGTGGCCGGCCCTCGCCAGTGGCCCGGGAACTCTGAGCCTCAGGCATCGGCCACACACTCCTGTATCACTTTAGCAAGTACCACGTATGCTCGGGCACCCCATATGCACAGCTCCACTCACAATGCTATCAGTGGGGCGGAGAGGGGGCATCACTGGCTACAGGACAGCTGCTTTCAAATGGCCCCCCAACTCCAGAGCCTTGCCAGGCTCACCTGAGCCCTAGACTCATTCCCATGAGATATCCGCTTGGATGACCGCCCCCACCCACCTCGCCCCGGGCCCTTTCGACTCAGCACTTCCAAACTGAAACTGATCGCTGATCGCGTTCCCTGGAAAACCACTGTTCGGCCCGCCACCCAGGGGTCACACCACCCACCGCTTCTATTCACCAAATCCCCGAACCTGAGCTTCCCCCTCCCGTCCCTCCCTCTTCATAGTCACCTTACACCCATGATCTGCCCATTCTACCTGCCGCCCTCCGGCCCACACGTCTACCCTTATCTTCCATGCAGTTCAGGCTATCCTATTATCTTATTCCCTAAAACAAGGGTTCTCAATCAAGGTCAAGTTCACACACACACTCACACACCAGGGGACATTTATTCTGGAGACTGCCGGAGACCAATGCCAGCATGTCATAATTTCAAGAGTTTCATCAAAAGGTTGATGAGACTTGGGGACTCAACAGGGTTGAGTCACACATGGAGTCACCTGTTGGGAATGGCTGAGGGCATTTCCCCAAACCCGAAAAGGGATAATTGCTTGGCTGCCAGACAGCTAAAAGGCATCTTAATCTACATGTCATTGCCTCCTACTGGCCAAACACCTGAACAGCCGTAGGCTAATTCCCCCATTCTGACAATGCTTCTGTATACCCTTTGAAGTGTGTATATCTCTGCCTCGCCTCAGGACAAGTTGTGTTAATGAAAAGCATAGGGTCCTGGGGACGGAGAAAACCTAAGGCCTTAGACTTGAGACCTTAAAACTTAGCTTCTTTAGCTAAGCTTTTCTGACCCCCAATGCCTTACAAAGTTATATTTCGTCTCCAGACTCTTTATTAGTCTCTGGATTCCTATTTAACATCTACGCACAGCCTTCTCCAGATTCAAGATTCAGTTCCCCATGAATCCTACCGTCTTAAACCCCATGGCCCCTGATTCTACGATCTTTGTCATCCCAGCTGCATGCACTAGGGCTGGTCACATGGTGTCTTTCTGGGAACAAGATCGAAGCAGATCGGTATTTAATAGCCAACTGTTTACCAGCCAGAATTCAGCTTTTCAATATTGTTTGGGGGACGTGAACCTATGATTTCATTTGTCAGACAATCAGAGTTTCCAAAAACTTCAATTTAACTGCCCGTCATTTTTATTTTTATTTTCCAGATGAAAATGAGTCATTCCTTCAGGGAGGTTCTTAAAGGCCTGTCTGTTCTTCAACTCTACCCCTCACCCGGTGCTGGGGCTGCGGGGGTAGAGGGAAGATAAAGCATAGCTCTGGATCTTCTCAAGCTCACACTGTGATAGTAAAGGCAAAACTCTCCCAGAAATAACCAAAGAACTTATATACACAGGACATGGGCCAACCCTCCACAAGGCTTCTGGCTCTACTGGGAAATCAGAAAGATATTTAAATGTCTACCTAATGAGGTCAATATCGCATGCCCAGCAGACGAGGTACTCAAGATTCTCTGTTTGGTAAATAAGCCAATGAATGAATGAATGAGTGAATGAATGAATGAATGAATGAATGACGCCCATCACAGAAGCACCAGCACCACCTTGATGGTGCACCCAGGTCATGAAAACATCTGCCATTTAGCCCAGTGATCCCACTTCTAGGAATATATCCTAAGAATCCCGAAACACCAATCAGAAAGGATGTATGCACCCCTATGTTCATAGCGGCGCAATTTACAATAGCTAAGATCTGGAAACAGCCCAAATGCCCATCGGTAGATGAGTGGGTAAAAAAAGATGTGGTACATTTACACCATGGGATACTATGCAGCAGTGAAAAAGGAGGATCTCTTACCCTTTGGGGCAGCATGGAGGGACCTGGAGAGTATGATGCTAAGCAAAATCAACCAGTCGGAGGAAGACAAGTATCACAGGATCTCACTCCTAGGTGGAATCTAATGGACGAAATAAACTGATGAACAAAATAGATCCAGAGATATGGAAGCATGAAACAGACTGATGAATCTCAGAAGGAAGAGGGTAAGAGGGGGTGAGAAGAGATTAACCAAAGAACTTATTTGCATATATGCAGAACCCATGGACACAGAAAACAGCACGCCTAGGTGGGGGTGAGGTGGAGGGGGTCATGGGGAAAATACATCTGTAACGCTTTCAACAATAGATGATTTTTTTTTTTAAAGAATGACATGAGAATAAAGTATGGACCCCGAATCTCCTACGTTGACTCATAAATTAACATGAGGGACCTGGGATAGAAACATCACCCCTTCCATCTACAGAAAGTCTCCTCATGGGAGAAATTTAGCTTTGATTTTAAGTTTAAAGTTGAGCTGGAACCCAGCCCGCCCCCTGGGGGCGTTAGCTGGTATGGATTTAAAGGCTGGATTTTCCTAAGATATAATTATCACTTCTCTAATATTTCTTCTGGTCCGGTTGGTTCACTACTGGCAGGAACTTTTTTTCTTTTTTAACCCGTAGGCTTTGAAAACCTGGCCGGCCGCATCATCTCGCGTACCTGTGTGCCTCTCTGGGAGCGGACGGGCCAGCAGTCTAAGGGTTAAGCTGTCTTCCTGTCATGTCTGTCCTGAACTTGCCCAGTTAAATTGCAACAGCATGGGTCTCCATAATTACCTAATTGTTAGTGTTGTGCCTTTACGTAATTTATGATGTAGCATTAAAGTCTGACCCGGGCTGCCCATGAAGTGCAATACTGCGCTGACATCCCAGCTCAAATTAGTAGGTAAGCGCCCAGTTAACGATTCTGCTCCATTTCCACCTGACCACACTGCTACGCTCATCAGGTTTCTACGCCTCCCACCTTCCCCACCACGAACAAGCATTTCTTCAGCTTTGCACGTCTGCGGGGGCCCTGCACAGCTCCCCGGGGCCGCTGTGCTTAAGGTGGCTGCCCACCCCGGAGGTGAGCTTAACGGGTTCCCACGGCCTCGATAAAAAGTGCTCTCTGCGCAGGCCCAGGTCCCACGCACGGCTGCTGTGGGCTGCTGTGGGCTGCTGTGGGCTGCTGTGGGCTGCTGGACTCGGTGAAGGACGGAGCCGTCTGGAGGTTTAGGTCATGGAGTCCGTGAATACTCTCCGGCCAGGGGCCTCACCGAGACCCCCGCCTTCCAGGTGACAACTGGGAATGCAGCAGCAAAGCAAACGTAGAGGCATTTGTCCCTTTTCCAACGTCACGCCCCCTTCCTGCTTCTGGAACAGCGGTTCTCAACCTGTGGGTCGCGACCCCTTTGGCGGTCGAACAACCCTTTCACAGGGGTCGCCTAAGACCATCCTGCGTATCAGATATTTCCATGATGATTCATCACAGTAGCAACATGACAGTTATGAAGTAGCCACGAAAATAATTTTATGGTTGGGTCACAACATGCGGACCTGTATTTAAAGGGCCAGAAGGTTGAGAACCACTGTAATCTGGAACAACTCTCCCCAGTCCCTCCGCCCATCGGCACCTCCACCTAAATAGCAGCAACTGGCCCTGGCTGGTGTGGCTCAGTGGATAGAGCGTCGGCCTGGGGACTGAAGCGTCCCTGGTTCAATTCCAGTCAAGGGCACATGCCCGGGTTGCAGGCTCGATCCCCATTAGGGGGCATGCAGGAGGCAGCCGATCAGTGATTCTCTATCATCATTGATGTCTCTCTCTCTCTCCCCTTCCTCTCTGAAATCAGTAAAAAAATATTTAAAAAAATAAATAAATAAACAGCAGCAACTGAGCATAAAACATGAGACTATTTTTAGAGACTCAAGAGGTCATTACTTTGACCACGGTGCTGTACGTAAAAGACGCTGAATATGTGAAATGCTTGAATGAGCATCTTCATGGGGAAGTCACTTGCTAATTAGCCTATGTGGGTGCGAAGGCAGGGGCAGACTCCTGACTCCTGTCTTCCCGTCACTGCCCTAGCTCAGGTCGCCATCACGCGCATGTTGATTCCACGTTACCTGAGCCCCTCCAGCCCCACCTCCTACAGTCAGATACGAGCTGCCGATGCATGGACAGCCCCTGCCACACACACAAAATTAAACCCAACGTGGACTCCTCATAACTACTTTCCCTAATATATGCAGTAATTATACACCTAGACTTGCCTTCTATACCAGATTCACCAACCTTTGGACATGACAAAGGTTAGTTATACGATGTCCAACCCATTTTGGTTCTAGTCATAAGAAGCCATCGAGACCCTATGCCGCATCTGTGGCTTTCAAATTTGAGTATCAGATGCTTGTTTTCGATTTTTTATTTCTAATCAGATTTACTCATCAAATCATTATACAACTGAGAGGCCCTATCCATGAAATTCATCCAAGAGTAGGCCTTCCTTCCCCCAGCTGCCGGCACCGGCTTCCCTCTGGCACTCGGGACCTGGGCTTCCCTCACAGCCCCAGCTTTGCCCGGAAGGTCATCTGGAAGGACGTCCGGAAGGATGTCTGGTCTAATTAGCATAATACCCTTTTATTGTTATAGATTCTCATTAAGAGGAGGGGAGAAAACGATGAATAGACCGAGCACGGAGGATTTCTAGGATGGTGAAAATGCTCTGTGTGATCCTGTAATGGTGGATACATGTCATTACACACTTGTAGAAATCCATAGAATGTACAACCCCAAGAGTGAACCCTAACATCAACTATGGACTCTGGGTGATTATGATAGATCAATGAAGGTCCACCAGTTGTAGCCCATACACCGCTCTGATAGGGGATGTTGATAATGGGGGAGGATGTGGGAAATCCCTCCTCTCAATTTTGCTGTGAACGTTAAACTTCTCAAAATAAAGTCTTAATTTCAAAATCTCAGGATGAAAATGTGCATAAAGCCCAGGGGACAAAACAAATACTCCAGCAACACCAGTTGCTTTCCTTCTACACAAAGATCTCGTTTGCATAGCCAGTTTCATGCTCCTAGAGTTGGGGGGGGGTGGGGGGGGATAGAGCAGGAGACTCTCAGTCCTACAGATTAGAAACTAGAGCTTAGCCCTGGCCGGTTTGGCTCAGTGGATAGAGCATCAGCCTGTGAACTGGAAGGTCCCGGGTTCGATTCCCATCAAGGTCACATGCCCGGGCTGCGGGCTCAATCCCCAGTGTGGGGTGTGCAGGAGGCAGCCAATCGGTGAATTCTCTCTCATCATTGATGTTTTTACCTCTCCCTTCCTCTCTGAAATCAATAAAAATTTATTTAAAAGGAGAAAAGAAACCAGAGCTCATTCTCCATAAAACTAACTCTGGTTTCTCTGGATTAAGAGAGTGGCTACCCCCACCAACTCTTGAAGGCAGAAAAAAAGGATGACTCCCCAAAAGACTTTCAAGTGTTATAGGAAGAGAGGCAGTTACTCCTGAGGCTGTGGTCAAAGGCAGTGACGACAGGCAGGCTGTAGTGCACCTCTGTAGGCCGCCCTACCAGCATCTCTCCATTCCAGCGGCCCTCATCACTGTACAGAGGATGAAGATAACTCTCTCTGGTTGGACTTAGATTGTCCCAGAGCCTGAAGCTAAAGGGAACCTAGCACTGAAGAGGACAAACACCACCACCAACGTTGCAATCATACACCCAGAAGTCGCTCCACTGCATACCACCCCATACCTCCCGTCCCTGGTCCGCTGGCCAACACACACCTGGCGGGCTCCCTCATTTCTCTCCATCCAAGCCCCTCATCATTCCCAACACCTCCTCATCCAAACCCCCAGCATCCCACACTCCTGCTGACCCACGTCTGGTTAACCTGCCAGCATGGTAAATCGGAACATGTCCCTTATTTATATGGTCACAAACGGCAGTGCGAATGGATGGACCCCTCCCCCCCCCCGCCCCCCCACCCCGTGGACCTGCCATCTCTTTGCCCTACTCCTCCCACTCCTGACGGAGAGGGTAATTCAATATGAATTGCTCTTTAATCCCTGGGCCTCTTTTGACTGCCTCGCTGTCGAAAGAAAGTGCCTTTGGTTCAGCCGCCTGGTCTACCAGGCTTCCATTAATCCACCGTGTTTTAATATCCATTAGTGAGCATTCATCTGAAAGGATGGATTTGGGGCAGAGATCCCATTCCTCTTGTCTTTTCTCATTTCCTATCATCAGAGGAAGGTTCCCCCCACCCCCCGTACCCCCTACCCCCGTGAAGCTTCAAAGGGGATGAAATGAACCGAAGAGTGTTGGTCTCTCTGTCCACACGGACGGGTTGCTATTTTTGCCACTCCAGCCAGATTTGACGTTTTTCTCGGATTGTTCTTGCCACGTGCACAGCCCCAGTGTGACCTCATCGTGTAACTAACGAGGTCAGAGGCCCCGTCCTCCATCACTGACCACCACCGCACGGGAGCACCCTAGCTGGTGTGGCTCAGTGGATATAGCGTCGGCCTGCAGACCGAAGGGTCAAGGGTTCAATTCCGGTCAAGGGCACGTATCTCGGTTGCAGGCTCCTTCCTGGACCGGGCCCTGGTCGGGACTCGTGCAGGAGGCAACCAATCGATGTGTTTCTCTCACATCGATGTTTCTCTCTATCTCTCCCTCTCTCTTCCAGTCTCCCTAAACATCAATGGAAAAATAGCGAGTGAGGATTAACAACAACAACAAAAAGGTATTTTATGAGACAGAAAGTTCCTTCAAAACAAGAGCTGGGACTGATTCATCCATGTAGCTCTCCGCAAGCTTCATGAAGAGCCCTCCGCATGATAGAAGCATCATAAAAGTTAGTTCAAAGAGAGAAATAACAAACACTCCTCTTCTTTTTCCCTGGCGCCTGGGGCACCCTTCGGCAACATCTCCACGTTCACCCAGAAAGAGGACGCCTTTGCACTCGAATCCTTTCATCACGACGGTTAGCGCCAAAGCAAGCAAAACATATTGGGCTGCCGGCACCTTCTGCGGAACAAGTCGTATATAAAATGCTGGGGAAACGCGGCATATGCCTTTGATAACTGGAAAACACATTAGAGGCAAGAACCGGGAAGGAACGCACGTGCTGAGTATGCATGCCCTTGGAGTCTTCTTTAAATAAAACACTGATCTTTGATGTGACTTGATTCTTTCCCAAACATGACGGACGACCTCTTTCAGGATCTCTTTTGTGTGGGCTGCGAGGGTGAGAAGTTGGCTTTGTTCCCTCCTAGTGCCCCAGAGGTCGGGGTCAAGACGCCAACGCTCTGCTTTGAAAGTGACATGAGTTAGAAAAGAAGTCAAGCCAAGATGCGAGGGGATGTGGTGCCGTGTGGTCCTGCCACACTGTGGGCCACAGACACAGGTCCCTGCCACACTGTGGGACACAGACACAGGTCCCTGCCACACTGTGTGCCACAGACACTGGTCCCTGCCACACTGTGGGCCACAGACACAGGTCCCTGCCACACTGTGGGCCACAGATACAGGTCGCTGCCACACTGTGGGCCACAGACACAGGTCCCTGCCACACTGTGGCCACAGACACAGGTCCCTGCCACACTGTGGGCCACAGACACAGGTCCCTGCCACACTGTGGGCCACAGACACAGGTCCCTGCCACACTGTGGGCCACAGACACAGGTCCCTGCCACACTGTGGGCCACAGATACAGGTCCCTGCCACACTGTGTGCCACAGACACAGGTCCCTGCCACACTGTGGGCCACAGACACAGGTCCCTGCCACACTGTGGGCCACAGACACAGCCCGTGGCCCAGCACACACATTCACTTAGCAGTGGGACTTCCCTGCAGGGAAGCAGAGAGCATCTGAGACAGTGAGAAGGGAGGGGTCTATCTCGGCTTGGCTCCTCCCATCTCCCACTCCCCTAGGTCTGTGGTCGGCAAACCGCAGCTCGAGAGCCACATGCGGCTCTTTGGCCCCTTGAGTGTGGCTCTTCCACAAAATACCACATGTGGGCGCCCATGTACAGTGAGATTGAAACTTCGTGGCCCGTGTGCAGAAGTCGGTTTTCGGCCTGGGCGAGTCTGTTTGGAAGAAGTGCTGTTGATATTTGGCTGTTGACTAATGAGTTTACCGACCACTGGCCTAGCCCATGGCTCTGCTCACTCAGCAAACATGAGTTCCTGAGGCACCAGAGGGTGCACCCTGACATCCAGGGGGCGTCACCTCACTTCCTAGTTGTTAGCAGATCATTGCCTGGTAGACTAAGAAGCATGAAAGCAAAGTCTCCGTAGTCCCAGAGCGTGGCGTGGCCTGCACACGGCACGAACCACGCAAGCAGCACACACAGACACGGTCATAAACATGCCTGGCGTCCGCCCTGCTGTGGCTTCTCCTCCAGCGCCCCTCAGCTGCAAAAGACCTCGAAATCTCAGCTCGAGGACGAGCGGCCTTCTTTCTGTTTGGCAAGGACAAACATGACAGAAATGTGGGACCCGAGGAGATATTTCAACGGCCCGGGTGTCAGGGAGAGCCTTCAATGCAGCCATGAAGGACAGACGGGAGGACGGCCTCCGCTATACAGATGAGCCCTCAAATTAGTGCGGGAGCCGAGAGTCCTCGGGCCCCGAGGAGAGAGGCGCCCACCGTGCCGCCTCCGCCACCGGCCACGCCGCCCGCGGGGGCATCCATCACGGTAAGTGCCAAGGCAACGCCACCTCTGATACCTCGTCATTGGGCCACCTGCAAATGAGGCACTAGATTAGGGCTGACACAGGCACAGCACCAGCCAAGCTCCGCCGGGTGTAATTAATTGGCACCTCGCCAGCTTGACAAATTGGGGATGATGAATCTATCTCGTATGAATAGGGAAAAAAAATGCATAATCAGTCAAAGATCCCGTTCCGACAGCTCGCCTCTGCCTCCTGCCACAGCTAAACCCATTAAGGCAAGGAGACATCACTTTCAGAAAAGGCAGCGTCCTTCCGATGCTCAATTTATACCCTTCTGTTCCGGAATTTATGGGAGAAGTCAACCCAGGTTTGCTCGACGTTAAGGAGAGAGGAGGCTTCGCTTGTGGATTTAAAAAGGAATCTATGTCTCATATTCTTTCGTTCAGTTGGAAATATGTGCAAATAGACTTTGGGGGAGGGAATGCTTTCTTATTAAGGCATTTTTAAAAATATTGATTTCAGAGAGGAAGGGAGAGGGAGAGAGAGAGAGAAAAATCAATGATGAGAGAGAATCATTGATCAGCTGCCTCCTGCATGGCCCCTGCTGGGGATCAAGCCCACAACCCGGGTATGTGCCCTGACAGGGAATCGAACTCTGATCTCCTGGTTCATAGGTCGACGATCAACCACTGAGCAACACTGGCCAGGCTCTTGAAGGCATTTTAATAGGAGTTGAACCAAACAGGTCGCCTCGCCTCTGTGGAGGTGAATTTATGTCCAATATAAAAAGAACACAGAAACCTTCCCATCCCCATTTGTAGCCTGAGCGATTCAGCCATAGGTGAATGAGGTCTGCTTTCTTTCGTAATTGGCAGGAGAAATCGTTTTATAATTTCTTCTACATTCAAGTTAGGTCAGCGTGCGAAGTGAAAAGTAGCCATTAGGTGATTATCCGGCTAATTTGACAAACGATAAAAAAAAAAAAATCAAGCAAGCTCTCCCATAAATAAATAAAAAAAACTCTTTTGAATTATGGGCCAGGTTAACCAGACGGTTATGCTCTGGGCAAGAAGACACTGCTTCCAAGAACAAAGAGAGCAGTTCACACGCTCCCACTGTGCGGCCTGCAGGTGTTAATTACTTCGTGGCTCTTAAATCTCTGGGATTTTTTAAAAATATATTTTTATTGATTTCTGAGAGGAAGGGAGCGGGAGAGAGAGAGAGAAGCATCCATGATGAGAGAGAATCATGGATCGGCTGCCTCCTGCACGCCCCCTCCTGGGGATCGAGCCTGCAACCTGGGCATGTGCCCTTGACCGGAATCCAACTCGGGACTGGCTGATGCTCTAACCACTGAGCTAGACCAGCTGGGACTCTGGGATTTTTTAAAATCTCAAATCTGGGTGTCAATAATACTGCTTACCCTTTCTACTGCATAACCAAGCAATTCTGTTTGTTCCTATTGTTTGGAAAAGAGAAGCTGTCTGCGGCTTCTGCAAGCAAAGCCTTGCAAACATTGACAGTGGTCTCCATTTCAACCTGTCCCTGCTCCCTTTTCACTGGACATGGAACGAAACGCTAAGGCTATCCTTCGATTAAAAGGTCATAAATGTCCAGACTTCACAGATGACCCCACAGACAACTGAACTTGAACACGGCATTCACGCACTGAGGTAAGCCCTTCTGGGCATCCACCCATCCCAGTCACCTGCACGTGCCCAGGTGGGAGTTTCGACAGGTAAGCGGCCCGCAGCCCATTTGTGGAGTGTTCAGTAAGGCACGAAGGAGAGGGATCGGAGGGAAGAATGGACCAGGCGGTGCTGTGAAGGGGGTTGGGGTACAAGGGCAGTGAGCAGAGAGCTCCCCGATCTGTCCCTTGTTCTGCCGCTTTGCTCTAGCCCAGCGGTTCTCAACCTGTGGGTCGCGACCCCTTTGGCGGTCGAACGACCCTTTCACAGGAGTCGCCTAAGACCATCCTGCATATCAGATATTTACATGACGATTCATGACAGCAGCAACATGACAGTGATGAAGTAGCCACGAAAATAATTTTATGGTTGGGTCCCAACATGAAGAACTGTATTGAAAGGGCCAGAAGGTTGAGAACCACTGCTCTAGAGGACCTGCCCTATAAACAAAGATACCTGTGAAACTCGATAAACACCACCTTGGAAATGGATGTGCCATCCTGTAATTTGAATCACACCTCAGCTTCACGTGGCAAGATGCCCTTCTTTGTTTCACCTGTAAATCACCTGCCTTTGAAGAAAGTAACTGAGTAATTCAAACTTTGGAATCATCTGTTATTGGAAGGCCTTGTAGAGCCCCAATAGAATGATTATATAAATCTTCCCAACCCCTAAATACACCACACACACACACACACACACACACACACACACACACACTCAGACACTTTCTCTCTCATCCCAGCACGGTGCCTGTTCCGTGAGATGATGCCAGAACTTCACAAGGACTTACAGCAGTGATGGCGAACCTTTTGAGCTCGGCGTGTCAGCATTTTGAAAAACCCTAACTTAACTCTGGTGCCGTGTCACATAGAGAAATTTTTAGATCTTTGCAACCATAGTAAAACAAAGACTTATATTTTTGATATTTATTTCATATATTTAAATGCCATTTAACAAAGAAAAATCAACCAAAAAAATGAGTTCGCATGTCAACTCTGACATGCGTGCCATAGGTTCGCCATCACTTAGAGAAACAACAAGAAAAGATTATAAGACTTCCAACCTTAATTCCTCTCCTTCGTAATGGGGCAAAATCAGACACATTCAAGTGTCGAAGAAAAGATAGTGACCACTATATCTAGCAGTATTTCTGAGTAGAAGCCCACGAATTCATACTTACCTATATATATAAAAGCCTAAGTGACCATTGCGACCAGATGACAGGACGACCGGCCAGTAGCTGTGATGTGCGCTGACCACCAGGGGGCAGACGCTCAATGCAGGAGCTGCCCCCTGGTGGTCAATGTGCTCCCACAGCCAACCTCCCATGGCCGGTTAACCTCCCATGGTCCCTCCCCCCAGATGGAGGGCCCCAATCAGCCCCGATCTCCAGCTAGGCCGAGGGACCCCACCCGTGTACGAATTTGTGCACCGGGCCTCTAGTATAAACAATAACTATGATTCTTTACTGCTATAAACCCTGTAAACATATTTCTTTTGAACTGACTCTAGAGGTGATGGCATTATGGGGCCACTCTTAAGGAATAATACCAAGAGTTGGAAACAAATGCCCCTCACTCACCTCCTTCTCCCAGTCTCATTTCCATCTACCTTTATGCAGCCTCCAAAATTTGGAAACCAGGCTCTCTTGCCTGGTTGCTCAGTTGGTTAGAACACTGTCCTGATAAGTCAAGGTTGCAGGCTCGATCCCAGTCAAGGCACATAAAAACATCAACTGGTGAATGCATACATAAGCAGAAGAGCCCAGCCAGTGTGTCAACCTGTGAATCAGGAGGTCACGGTTCCATTCCTGGTCAGGGCACATGTCTGGGTTTCAAGTTCGATCCCCAGTGGGGGGCATGCAGGAGGCAGCTGATCAATGATTCTCTCACCATTGATGTTTTTATCTCTCTCTCCCTTTCTCTTACTCTCTGAAATCAATAAAAACACATTTTTTTTTAAAAAAAAAGCAGAACTAATCAATGTTTCTCTCTCTCAATCAAATCAATCAATTAATCAATACAATTGGAAAAAAACGGGAGACAAGCTCTCTCAGCACTTCCTGCTGCCTCGTGCTACACCAGGAGGCCTCACTTCCCTCACACACAGTGTGTGTTTTGTGTAATTCAGCAACCTTGCTTCCACCCACCCACCCGCTAACTACCCAAGCCTGCATGTCCCTACGCAAGCTCAGAACCAACCCATAAACCTTTTTTTAAAAAAAAATATTTTATTGACTTTTTACAGAGAGGAAGGGTGAGGGATAGAGAGTTAGAAACATCGATGAGAGAGAAACATTGACCAGCTGCCTCCTGCACACCCCCTACTGGGGATGTGCCCGCAACCAAGGTACATGCCCTTGACTGGAATCGAACCTGGGACCCTTCAGTCCACAGGCCGACGCTCTATCCACTGAGCCAAACCGGTTAGGGCTACCCATAAACCTTTTATCGCTGTTGCTGTTCCTGTGCCTTCAGCCGGTTCCCCATGACACCAGGAGCAAAAACCACATAACTCGATGGCAGAATTGCTTGCATGTGGGGTCGGGCAGACCCAGGCCTGAACACTGTCTGTGCCCCTGGCTGAATAGCCATGACCTTGGGCAATTCACCCCCACTTTCTAAGCCTCGTTTTTCCTGTCACTAACCTTGGGTTTGACGGTGCACATATCCTAGCGACCTCTCGCGGACATAAATCACAAAGACATGCTCCAGCGACGTTGTAGAGCAGTGGTTCTCAACCTTCCTGATGCCGCGACCCTTTCATACAGTTCCTCATGTGGTGACCCCCAACCATAAAATTATTTTCGTCGCTACTTCATAACTGTCATGTTGCTACTGTTATGAATCGTCATGTAAGTATCTGATATGCAGGATGTATTTTCATTGTTACAAATTGAACATCATGAAAGCATGGTGATGAATCACAAAAACAATATGTAATTATCTATGTGTTTTCTGATGGTCTTAGCCGACCCCTGTGAAAGGGTCGTTTGACCCCCCAAAGGGGCCGCGACCCACAGGTTGAGAACCGCTGTTCTAGGGGAATCATTAAATGTGGATCCCGCTCCGCACCGCGTACGGGTTGACTTCCTCTTTGAATCCTTCATTCCGAGCAAGGATGGCCCACACGTGCCATGCCCCAGCCACGGTCTCGCTGTGAGAGAGTCGGCTCAGCATTGCTAGTGCCAAGTGCATGAGACAGGAATGATTACGCTAACCCGGGGCCCCGGAGCCAAGCATGTCCCTTTTGGGGGGGCTGTCTAGCCCTTACTTTGGGCAGGAGAGGACCCCAAAGCATCACGTGGGCTTGACACACACACAAGCCACAGATTTCTTTTTTAAAAAAATATATATATATTATTGATTTTTTACAGAGAGGAAGGGAGAGGGATAGAGAGTTAGAAACATCGATGAGAGAGAAACATCGATCAGCTGCCTCCTGCACACTCCCTATTGGGGATGTGCCTGCACCTAAGGTACACGCCCTTGTCCGGAATCGAACCTGGGACCCTTCAGTCCACAGGCCGACACTCCATCCACTGAGCCAAACCGGTCAGGGCTCAAACCACAGATTTCGACGGCCTCCCGTTCTAAGTGAAAGGCCGGCCACCACCAGGGAAGCGGCTGTCGGGCTTCCTACACACTTTAACGCCTGACCGTCGCCCTGTCTAGCCAGCCACGGGCTGTGTTTTATTGCTGGCCATTGAGAAGACTTCGCTGGTGACCCAGAAAACTGATATATAAGGTCCTTTTAATCACCAATATGGCTTTCAATTATCCAGCGTAAACTTATTAACCTCTTTACTGCGGAGACCTGATGGATGGCATGTACCTACGTGACGGTTCCGAGCGGGGAGGAGGGTGTAGGTCTGAGGCGTCAGCATGGACGGCAGAGCCCCGCTGCTCCCTAGAGGCCCATCTGGTACCGACCGCCACTCAGGACTGGCTGGCGGAGGACCTGCTGCCTGTCTGTGTGACTCTGCGACTTGACAGGGTGGGGACCACACACCTCAGCACGACCCCAACCCCCACTCTTCCAGCTTCTGCTCCTCAACAGTCACCATCCTCCCAGTGCGCTCTGCTGGTCACTGCTCCACCCCTAGCCATGGGTTTTTCTGTTTTATGGTACTGGACTCGCTCACGTCCATCAATGGCCACCCACACCCCCCCACACCCTTACACACTCACAGCCCCTCACACATAAACCCCCAAACACCCCTTATACACAAACCCACACCCTTACACACTCATAGCCCCTCACACATACCCCCAAACACCCCTTATACACACCCCCACACCCTTACACACTCACAGTCCCTCACACATAACCCCCAAACACCCCTTATACACAAACCCACACCCTTACACACTCATAGCCCCTCACACATACCCCCAAACACCCCTTATACACACCCCCACACCCTTACACACTCACAGCCCCTCACACATAAACCCCCAAACACCCCTTATACACAAACCCACACCCTTACACACTCATAGCCCCTCACACATACCCCCAAACACCCCTTATACACACCCCCACACCCTTACACACAGCCCCTCACACATACCCCCAAACACCCCTTATACACACCCCCACACCCTTACACACTCACAGCCCCTCACACATACCCCCCAAACACCCACACTCAATCCCTTATACACAAACCCACACCCTTACACACTCACAGCCCCTCACATATACCCCCCAAACACCCCTTATACACACCCCCACACCCTTACACACTCACAGCCCCTCACACATACCCCCCAAACACCCACACTCAATCCCATACATACCCACCCACAGCCCTTACACACTCACACACAGACTCCTTCACAACATTCCCCACATCACTACACTGACACCCCACCACACACACCCACAACTACTCCATACGCACCACAATCCCCACACACATAAGACAACATAACACACATATAACACCCCCAAAAAACAAAACACACACACCCCCTTTCGCATATCCAATGCACACAACCTTCCCCCACTCATTCACACACACACACACACACACACACGCGCGCGCGCGCACGTCCCTTCTCTGCCTGTGAAACGTCTCCAGTTCCCAGGGCGGGTGGGTGGTCACTGCCTCCTTTCTGCTGCTTCAGTCGCTCAGGGAGCCCCCGGGGGTCAGGCGCGTGTCTCCCCGGAGACTGCACCCCCCTGGAGGTTAGGGCTGCACGGCTCACTCATCCTCCACGCCCGTCACTGCCTGGACTGGCAACACGGTTCCCCTCTCACGAGACCAAAAGCACACGCCCCCCACATACACCCACCACCCTGGACACACGCGGCCCCTCACACAGGAATCCGCAGCTTCTCCGTGCACGTGGAGCAGCGTTAAAACAACAACCAACTATAAGACACGGTTTAGGTAACATTACACAGCAGGCAGAGAGGGGGGAATCCCAAGGGTTATAACATACAATTTTCTGCTCCGGTGTGCTCTGCCTCCAGAGATGGCGGGACGGAAGCTGAGTTAGCAGGAGCTTTATTTAGGGAGCAGCTAGTCCAGAAGTTTTCTACACGTGACCCGGGACAGCCATGGGGGCCTCGGGTGGCTCCCAAGGAGGTCCAAAGGGTTTCCAAATGGAGAGGAGGTACCTACTTCAAGGAGAGATGGTCTGGCCCAGCCGGTGT
This sequence comes from Myotis nattereri, assembly GCF_964212035.1. NCBI lineage: Eukaryota > Metazoa > Chordata > Mammalia > Chiroptera > Vespertilionidae > Myotis > Myotis nattereri. Next base: position 11,574,141 of record NC_138097.1, on the reverse strand, counting down.
GGCTCAGTGGTTGAGTGTCGACTTAGGAACCAGGAGGTCACGGTTTGATTCCCAGTCAAGGGCACAAGCCCGGGTTGTGGGCTCGATCCCCAGTAAGGGGCGTGCAGGAGGCAGCCAATCCATAATTCTCTCTCATCATTGATGTTTCTCTCTTTCTCCCTCTCCCTTCCTCTCTGAAATCAATCTATAATAATAAAAAGCATAATATGCTAATTAGACCGGACAACCTTCTGGACGAAGCCGGGGTTGTGAGTGAAGCCCAGGACCCGGGTGCCAGAGGGAAGCCGGTGCCGACAGCCAGGGGAAGGAAGGCCTACTCTTGCACAAATTTCGTGCATCAGGCCTCTAGTACAAATATATTATATATTTAAAAAAAATAAGTAGAAGAGATGGTCTGCTTTTGTCTGTTCTGTGTAGTAGGATTCTGCATTCACAGCAAGACAATTGAAATGCATTTGAAAGTCTTGAATTCAACCCAACCCCTTTGTTTAGCACGAGAAAAGTCAGCATGCTCCGTCAAGGTCATGGGCTGGCTAGCATCAGAGCTGGGCTGGCCCCTTCCCTTGGGGTGTCGCACAGCCAGCAACGGAGCATTAGGACTGTGGACCACATGTTCGAACCCCTGACACACACTTGAACCCCGGGGTTAACCAGCCACCGCTGCATGTCTGCTGAAACAACTTCTACGCAAACATAGACGTGCAATTTTTTGGTTTACAGGCTATCGGCTTCGTGGAATCATGCTGTGTCTAGTTTTCTGGTAATATTTCCCCTAACCATCCGCTCCCACCATCCCTGAGCTTAAAGGAAGAAAAATATAACTATCCCTTAATCATTGAGATTGCTTGAGAGGTCTCTTAATAAGACAACCTGCTTGTGGTAAAGAAACACACGGGCATTTCTCACCAGCCCAGGGGTCCATCGCTTCTCCATCCACTTACTAGTACAAGCATCTCACAGCACCAGACGTCCGGTTCGGTGGCTAAAAGTTCAGACCTTCAGGCCTGAGTCCGGAGGATCGGAATTCAACCCCTACTCTGCCTCTCTTCAGCGGGACAAATCCCTTAACCTCTGTTGCCCAGCTCACTGGACTAGAATACACATGGTCACCAGATCTATCCCATTACCACGAGGTCAACGAGATCATGAATGTAACGTGTCAGCATTCATGGGGTGTTGACTACACACTACGCACTCAGTGAGGTCTTGTTGTTACTGTAACGATACAAGTCATTCCCCTTATAATTCTACAGCCATTCATAACGACACCAACAAGGCCCTAGCTGGTTTGGCTCAGTGGGTAGAGCGTCGGCCTGCGGACCAGAGGGTCCCGGGTTGGATTCCGGTCAAGGGCACGTACCTCGGTTGCAGGCTCTTCCCCGGGCCCAAGGCCTGGTCGGGGCTCATGCAGGAGGCAACCAATCCATGTGTTTCTCTCACATCAATGTTTCTCTCTGTCTTCCACTCTCCCTAAAAACCAGTGGAAAAAATATCCTCGGGTGAGGATTCAAAAAAAAAGATGACAACAACAGGGATGATTGGGATGATTTTTGAAGCTATTTTGCAAATCAACATCAATAAAAATAATCAATCACCTCCATAAAGCAGTGTCTTGCTTCACTCCCAAATAAATCATCGTTTGTTCAGCACGGGGAAATTATGAACTGACTGGAAATAATCCAGTAAAGACAGTCAATGCCGATTAGAGCATAAGGAGTCTAATACAGACTTGGAGTTAAATCTGGGATCTCCTATTCTACTAAAATCCATTTGTTCCAAAAAAAAAAAAAAAAATCCCAGAACCACTTTGCCATAAATGGACATCATTTAGTGCAAGTATAGATGGCATGCAAAACACCTGCCTTAGTACCAGGAGAATCGGGCACGATTGATGTTATTGCAATGAAGAGCGGATGAATATTAAGTATCTCACTTAAACCTGCCGTGTTCTTGAGTGCGGGCACAGCCATCCCCTTGCTACTATCCTGGCCATTTCTGGGCACTTTCCACAGGGGAGGAGTGAGACACAACTTCTGTTTATATTGACTTGTCATCTAGCTTAGAGCTGCATGGCTGATTCATGAAGACACATCCTATATAATAAAAGGCTAATATGCAAATTGACTGAACGGCCAGTCCCTATGATGCGCACTGACCACCAGGGGGCAGACACTCAATGCAGGGAGCGCCACTCAGCCAGAAGCCGGGCTCATGGCTGGTGAGTGCAGTGGCCTAAGCCATCAGTCGGACAACCCCTGAGGGTTCCCGGACTGCGAGAGGGCGCAGCCAGGCTGAGGGACACCCGCCCCCCGCCCCCGAGTGCACGAATTTCATGCACCAGGCCTCTAGTTGTATAATATTAAAATCACAGAAGCTCTACCACCACCATGAAAAAGCAGTTCATTTTCCAAAGGGCTATAGATCTATGTAATGGGGGAGATGTGTGAAAGGAGGTAATTTTAGACTAAGCACTAAAGACATTTTAATAGCTCCAACATGGATTGAACTTAGTGGAGCGAAGAATTCTCAGTTGAAGAATTAGGACCGGCTCCATCCAAACCCGGGGGCTGTTAATGACTCAGGAGTGGGCTGTGCAGGCCAAAGGAGTTTCCTGTTAACATCCTGCGCAACACGGGTTACTGGAGCCGGAAATGAACTCCTCCTGGGGTCACTTTCTATGCTAATCAAGAAAACAAAGTGCTTCCTGTGTAGGAATACGTGCAAATGTAAGAGCCAATTCCCACTGTAAAATTTGGGGCCATAAAGAATAGGTGAGCCCATAAAATGTGGCTCAGTGGCTAGAGCTTCGGCCTGCGGTCTGAAGGGTCCCGGGTTCAATTCCAGTCAAGGGCACATGTCCAGGTTGCGGGCTCGGTCCCCAGTAGGGGACGTGCAGGAGGCAGCCGATCAATGATTCTCTCTCATCATTGATGTTTCTATCTCCCTCTCCCTTTCTCTTTGAAATCAATAATTTTTTTAAAAAAGAATAGTTGAAAGCCCTGGTTTGCCTGCTACTTGTCATGCTTTCTTTGTGGGCAGGGGCAGCAGTACATTTGCCTGAGTCCAGGGTCACTTGCCTTCCCAGCAGAGGATCCAGATGTAGGTCCCTGCCCATGCACTGGCGGGCTGACTGCAGAAACTCTCAGACCGTCAGCATCATCTTCGACAAATGGCCATATAACCGCCTAGCGTTGCCGTGTGGATTCGATGAGACGCAGCCTGTGGATGCTCCTGGGACAAGGGTCCTCCTCTCAGGGGGCCATGGCCAGGCTGCCTGGTCCTCACTCCTCTGCTGTGGGCTGTAGGCGCCTGCCCTATTGGCTTCCACTACGGCCTCGACATACACAGAAAGCGCGCCAGCCCCCACCACCATGTTAGGCTACACCCTTTCCTAGTCGGAGAATGAGACTCATTGCACATCACCTGTATACAGACACCTCCCTTCCGGTTCCCCACTAGGGTTTTGACCCAGCATGTCCCCAGCTGGCCAGCCCCCTGCCTGGGGCTTTCCCCCCAGGACCCAAGGCCCCCTCTGGACTAGGAGGAGTAACTAGAAAAGTTGACAGAAACTACAGGAAGTCCGTACATCTGTAATAAACCTGTCTACCCGCTGGGGAGGAAAGGGGATTAGATTGGATGCCAGAGGTTACACACTGGCATGCTAAGGGCGGTCTGTCTCATTGAATTGTGCCTCTATTTTGAAATACGGAAACGTCCCGTTTTTAAAACTCTGGATTGGGGGCTCATCTTCTAAAACCTGAAGTTCTGGCCCTGGCAGGTTTGGCTCAGTGGATAGAGCGTCAGCCTGCAGAATGAAGGGTCCTCAGGTTCGATTCCGGTCAAGGGCACATGCCCAGGTTGAGGGAGCCCCAGTATGGGGCGTGCAGGAGGCAGCCGATCCGTGAGTCTCTCATCATTGAAGTTTCTATCTCTCTCTCTCCCTCTCCCTTCCTCTCTGAAACCAATAAAAATATATTTAAAAAAAATAAAATAAAATAAAACCCGAAGTTTTGGTTTCCAGGTGAGCCTGTCCCTCTGAATGGGTCCCTTCTCCGCCACCCCCACTCCGACTGTGCCATCTCAGGACGCCCCTGAGGCCCCCGACGTTGGCCCAATATCTCCCCCCACACACGGGTCCGATTCCTGTCGTTACTCACAGAAACTTGGTTACTTTGGCGAATATTAATCCCCGCCCGACCCTCCGGGCTCAGCGAAGCAAAATAAAGCCACATCGGTGGGAATGTGACAGGGGAAAAACCACGGTGCTAAACAATGAAATATGTGTTAAGTCCCCAAAGAACTTCATTACCTGAAGGACACATTATCCCCTTCTCTTCCCATGAGTCAGCACAGGCAGCAGTCACTCCTAATTGGTTGAAAGCTGGAGTATGAAATATGGGGATGCCACCGTTTCTGATGACACAGCTGTGTTCCTGCGGGGACGCGGGCTGAGACGGATCTGCGTGGCGCGAGACAGGTGGGCACCGAGGGAGCAGGTGGACGTGGGTTGTAAATACACCATCACTTCACAAATAATGGGGTGTTTCTCCCTACAGGTTTCTGGCGCGTCGTCACTAATTAACTGTTGAAATTACAACAGGAGAAATAGCGTGGGGGTGGCTCTTCGGAATCGGGGCATAAATGGAAATACTTCGAACCGTTAACCGCAATTCGTTGGAAAAACACACGCCTCTTTTGGGAGCAGTGAGTCGCATCTGAGCGGAGAAGGGGGTAGATTTAAGGACAATATTATCAGCTAATGGTGACATTCGTTTTCCTTTAGGCCATGAGGGGGTTGGGGGAGGGGGTGCAATCCAGGGCAGTAATTTCCCAGTTTAGAAAACTGACAAGCCTCTTAAACAAAATAGTGGATTCCCTCTGATAAGCATCGCAGTCAAAATCGCACCCCGCTGAGCGGGCAGGCTGCTGCCAAAGGCAGGAAATCAACAGGCACATCGCTTGGAATTCTTGGGTGATTCACACCGGAGAGCGGTCGCTGAATCATTTATGGTCTCTGTTCCCCCGGCGTGCGAGGGGGAGGCACTTGGAGCTCTCTGGCACTCATTCTGGATCTTGGCTTTCGACGAGGGTGAGCTATCCTGCCACGAAAAGTAGCAAGAAACTTCTGGGACCACGAGAGTCGTGGGCACTTGAGGTGCTTGGCCAACTTCCTGCCGTGACTTACGGCGCCCAGACTCACCTCCTCACCGCAGCTCACAGGGTCCCAGCGGACCTCGGACCTCATGGGCAGCTCTGTTATATGAGTCCATTCTTCCTGTGTGTTCACCCCAAAACCTGCCTCTCAACAACATCCCTTGTGGTTCTATGCTGCTTGTAGGATAACACAAGAATGTGTCTTCTGTGTCCCTTCCACATATCTCCTAAAGATCAAATGAACTAGCCTAGCCGGTGTGGCTCAGTGGTTGAGTGTCGGCCCATGAACTAGGAGGTCACAGGTTCGATTCCCAGTCAGGACACATGCCCAGGTTGCAGGCTCGATCCCCAGTAGGGGGCGTGCGGGAGGCAACCGATCAATGATTCTGTCTCATCACTGATGTTTCTTTCTCTCCCTCTCCCTTCCTCTCTGAAATTAAGAAAAAAATATATATTTTTTAAAATATATTTTATTGATTTTTTACAGAGAGAAAGGGAGAGGGACAGAGAGTTAGAAACATCAATAGGAGAGAAACATCGATCAGCTGCCTCCTGCACACTCCCCACTGGGGATGTGCCCGCAACCAAGGTACATGCCCTAGACCGGAATCGAACCTGGGACCCTTGAGTCCGCAGGCTGATGCTCTATCCACTGAGCCAAACCGATTAGGGCAAGAAAAAATATATTTAAAAAAAAAGATCAAATGGCTAGCCTACTTCACGCTTCACGTTGGTGTGCAACCCTCCCAGCCTCACTGTGCATTCCCTACCCTCCCTGTGCCCACAGACTGCAGCCAGGCTGGCCGATCCCCACCCCTCACTCCAGGCCTCGGTGCACATGCTACTGCCCCCCTGGGATGTGCTGCTCAGAAGCCTTCCTGGGAAAAGAATCAGGCTCAATAGCAGAGACCGCTGACCTGACCCCTTGGTTTGAGTGGTGGGGTGACAGATCCCTTTCCTTTTTTCTTTTTCTTTTCCTTTTTCTTAAACATATTTTTATTGATTTCAAAGAGGAAGAGACAGGGAGAGAGAGCGAGAAACATCAATGATGAGAGAGAATCACGGATCGACTGCCTCCTGCACACCCCACACTGGGGATCGAGCCCGCAACCCAGGCAGGTGTCCTTGACCCGAATCAAACCATGACCTCCTGGTTCATAGGTTGACGCTCAACCACTGAGCCATGCCAGCCAGGCGACAGATCCTTTATTTCCCAATACCCCACGGACAATCACCAGCTGTACAACCTCAGAAAATGGATGGCTCTCTCTGAGCCTCAATGCCCACATCTGTACAATGGGAGAAACATCCAAAGCCTCCTGGGAGGGCTAACTAGGTACTAGGTTTTTATTTTTATTTGTTTGTTTGTTTATTTATTTATTTACTAGAGGCCCGGTACACGAAATTCGTGCACGGGTAGGGTCCCTAGGCCTGGTATGAGATCAAGACCAATCAGGGCCTTCTTGCTGCCAGCCGGGGCCTTCCTTTGTTCTGCGCCGCCCCCTGGTGGTCAGCACATGTCATAGCAAGCAATCAGTCTCCCGGTCAAACTCCCATGGGGACAATTTGCATATTAGGCTTTTATATATATAGATTTTTGGTATTGTGTTTTTAAATACCTGCCTTTACAGAATTGTGCCTGCCTTCTTTATTCTACAGCAAACCACCCAATAAGGGGCAGTCTTTTAGTAAGACTGGCTTTCATTTCTTTGGCAATGGTCCCTGTCCCTTTTCTCAGCAGTCTGGCCTCCCCCATCAGGTATGTTCTGAGATGCTGTATTGATGCACCAACATTCCCATCTCAGGAAGAACCATCCCCCCACGTAAGGCCAGGAAGATGTTCCTGTTACAAGAGCTTATTTTTTTTTAAAGAAACAAGAAAATAAATTCTTAGGACCAAGCACGTTTCCTATATTTTAAACTAGAGGCCCGGTGCACAACATTCGTGCACTGGCAAGGGGTCCCTCAGCCCGGCCTGCACCCTCTCACAGGGAGCGGGCCTAAGCCGGCAGGTGGACATCCCCCAAGGGGTCCTTAGCACTGCAGCGGAGGCAGGAGAGGCTCCTGCCACTGCCTCGCCAGCCATGAGCCGGCTTCCGGCTGAGCAGCACTCCCCCTGTGGGAGTACACTGACCACCAGGGGGCAGCTTCTGCATTGAGCATCTGCCCCTTGGTGGTCAGTGCGCGTCATAGCAACCGGTCATTCGATTTGCATATTAGCCTTTTATTATATAGGGTCTCCTAATCCTTGACTGACAGCAGTATGACTCCAATTGCTTTTTCTTTCTCATGTTTTGCATCCACCGTGTGTGTCCACTGTTTGAGCGAAACTTCCGGTGAACATGGGCCAGCAAAAAAGGCATCTCTGGACCCTTCTACCCCAGCTGTGAACTTTAGACTTAATCCTCAAGGACACTCTCGTCTGGTGAGGTTGACTTCACATGAAATTCTCTGGAGGGATCGGCAGAATGGTCAAGGCGAGAGGGCGAGACAGACAAGAGTCTGCCTCTCATAAATGAATAAGCATCACTGACCATCTTTCTTGACACTTCAAACTCTGAAATTAATCTAAGTAGACCCCCAAGACCCGCCGGCCCACCCCAGAGCCTTGCAAGTTCACTTAAGCCATCCAAGTTCCCTAAAGTTTTATAAGCCAGCCTTCACCGCAGGCCCTCCGTGCGTACAGCTGGTGACAGGGAGCGTCAGGGCAACTGGTGAACCCTGCTGACCTGTGACCCCAATATTGTCGAGCGCTGTTATCCAGGGAACTATCAGAACCAAGGCTTGTATATTACGGGGAGGTCCTGGACTCTGAAAACGGCCCCTGTACACCCTTCAGGATATGTCAGCGAATAGACAGCTAACACCCTGAGACAGTCCACTGGCCATGGTCCGAAAGTGCCATGTATTTAACCACTTTTCAACCCTCCCTGCCCTTCCACAGGGTGTATATTCCCCAGAGAAAGAAGCCAACAAACGTTCATGCCCCCAGTTCTTTGTCAAGTGCTAGCGGGTGTGGTTTTGCTGAGGGAAGCAGGGAACACCTTGTCCTCTCCCTCCTCAATGAATGGGCTGCGTTTTTGTTGTTGTTCATCCTCCCACGAGGATATTTTTCCATTGATGTTTAGGGACAGTAGAAGAGAGAGGGGGAGACGGAGAGAAGCATGGATGTGAGAGAAACACATGGATTCGTTGCCTCTTGCAGGAGTCCTGACCAGGGCCCAGGGCGGGGAGGAGCCTGCAACCGAGGTACGTGCCCTTGACCGGAATCAAACCCGGGACCCTTTGGTCCACAGGCCGATGCTCTATCCACTGAGCCAACCGGCTAGGGCTGGGCTGCATGATTAAACAGCTAGGCCAGTGCTTCTCAACCTTCCTAATGCCGCGACCCTTTAATACAGTTCCTCACGTGGTGACCCCCAACCATAAAGTTATTCTTGTTGCTACTTCATGACTGTCATTTTGCTACTGTTATGAATCGCCATGTAAATATCTGATATGCAGGATGTATTTTCATTGTGACAAATTGAACATAATTAAAGCATAGTGATGAATCACAAAAACAGTATGTAATTATATATGTGTTTTCCGGTGGTCTTAGGCGACCCCTGTGAAAGGGTCGTTTGACCCTCAAAGGGGTCGCGACCCACAGGTTGAGAACCACTGAGCTAGGCCCATGTCTTTTCTACCTTGCACCCACCGCATGAGTTTCCTTCCCAGCCAGCATTTTCAGGAGGCAGGCTGGGCTCACAGTCCCCCCTCACCTACTCGAATTAATCATGTCCCTGCTTCAACAGGAACCCCTCCCAGGCATGCGATCGCCGACCCTGTGCATGGAATTTTATGTCACTTTAAAAACTTTTTCACTTCAGTCATGTGTAGGTAGGTTTTCATTACTCAGATGCTCTACCAGGCATGGGAGGATGAGCTATGATTATTGTGATCATCAGAGGGTAAGTTTTTAGGGTGTGTGTGTTTTTTTCTACTACAGATGGTCAAAAAAATATGTTACTGGAAGAGCAAAAATGAATATGCAAGGAACTTCACCTGTAAAAAAAATACACCCCTTTCTTTCCGGGTGATAAGAGGGTAAACTTGAAGACTTCTGTAGTGTTTTATTCTATTATTTTTTAAAAAAATATATTTTGTTGATTTTCCACAGAGAGGAAGGGAGAAGGTTCGAGAGTTAGAAACATCGATGAGAGAGAAACATCAATCAGCTGCCTCCTGCACACTCCCCACTGGGGATGTGCCCGCAACCAAGGTTCATGCCCTTGACTGGAATCGAACCTGGGACCCTTGAGTCCGCAAGCTGATGCTCTATCCACTGAGCCAAACCAGTTAGGGCTTCTGTAGTGTTTTAAATGTCAGGATTCGCTCCTTTATATTTATTTAGTTAGTTAACTATTTATTTATTTAGTTAGTTAGTTAGTTACTCCTCGCCCAGGGATATTTTTCCATTGATTTTTAGGGAAAGTGGAAGCAAGAGGTCGAGACAGAGAAACATCGATGGGAGAGAAATATGATTGATCGGTTGCCTCCTGCACGCACCCCGACCGGGCCCGGGGATCAGGCCTGTAACCAAGGTACGTGCCCTTGACCGGAATCAAACCCGGGACCCTTTGGTCTGCAGGCCGATGCTCTATCCATTGAGCCACACCGGCCAGGGCTCCCCTTTAGTTTTGATTATATTCTCCCCCCCCCCGCCCCAGTCACTGTGCCCGGAGCCATTCAAACGTTCCCACCTCTTCGAGTGCCAGTTCCCGAGGCCTGGCAGTCTGCGGGAACCGCTCGTAACCTTCAGGCCCCGGCATCGCGCTGGATCGGAGCTAACCTGCCCAGAATGCGATCCAAAAGCCAGAAGTGCCGAGGGGACTCCACAGAAGATCAAAGGTCCTGCTCCCCCCTCTGCGGCCCCCATCATCTTATTTTTGGCCAAAAGTAAATCGTATCAATTTAACATTTTATTGGGGAGCAGGCACTAGTTCATGTTTCTCCGAGGGACCTGTCTGGACCAATGTAACAGCTGTCTTGCTTCCGGCGTTTTCTGAAGAGATTATGGCCTTTGGATGCCAAAGATGACACCTGGGAGTGGGGCCCAGGCTGACCCCAGAGGGAAGGGAGAGGTGGCGGGCGTGGCGTCCGGCTCCAAGCGCCCAGATGTAACAGCAGAATGAGGTCATGCCCTCATCCTGGCTTATCCTGAAGCCAGAACAATGTCTGGCATAGAACAGGGCCTCACTATCCGCTCAATGAAGGAATGAATGGCCAAGTGAATGGTTCATTCTCGAAGAAGAGTCCCTTCACTGTTAGACCTGAGCCACCTGTTTGTCACAAAAGACCAGCACTCACCCCCACATTTTTTTCCTTTCCCTCCTCATTTTGACAAATGAAAGAAAAATGTTTTGCTACACAATTTCTCTCTCTCTCTCACACACACACACACACACACACACACACACACACGTGCACGGATTTATCTGCTTTGAAATGACAGTGGATGCTTATGGAAGCCTCTGGGATCTAGAAGGGTATTGATCGCTTCCATGACAGGAGCCAGTGCCCTTTCTTTAGGGGAAACTTTATGCACTGAGCAGATGTGTGTTTTGGGCACATACTAGAGCAGCCGTGGGCAAACTACGGCCCGCGGGCCGGATCCGGCCCGTTTGAAATGAATAAAACTAAAAAGAAAAAAAGACCGTACCCTTTTATGTAATGATGTTTACTTTGAATTTATATTAGTTCACACAAACACTCCATCCATGCTTTTGTTCCGGCCCTCCGGTCTAGTTTAAGAACCCATTGTGGCCCTCGAGTCAAAAAGTTTGCCCACCCCTGTACTAGAGGCTTGGTACATGAATTTGTGCATGGGTGGGGTCCCTCGGCCTGGCCGGCAATCAGGGCCACGGCAGGTTGGCCGGTGGGGGGGAGGGGTCCCCGTGGGAGGTTGGTTGTGGGAGCACACTGACCACCAGGAGGCATTTCCTGCATTGAGCATCTGCCCCCTGGTGGTCAGTGCACATCATAACAACCGGTCGACCAGTCATTCAGTTGCTTGGGCTTTTATAAAGATAGATAGATACTTTATTTCAGAGAGGGAGAGAGACACAGAAACATCAATGATGAGAGAGAATCATTAATTGGCTGCCTCCTGCACACCCTCTACTGGGGACCGAGCCTGCAACCCGGGCATGTGCCCTTGACCAGAATCCAACCTGGGACCCTTCAGTCCATAGGCTGATGCTCCATCCACTGAGCCACACCAGCTAGGGCAAGCAGAATGTGTTTTGAAGAGAGGCAGCCGCAAGCAAGAGCCAGCACCATCCCCTGGGCTTTTGTGTCTCCTCTTCTCCCCCTGAACTGTCTGTGTTCCAGTTCCTTCTAAAGATGCAGAGGAGTCAGGAAAACGCTGTGAATCCAGCTCCTAACAAGCCCCTGGATGAGAGGTTCCCCGTGATTTCCTTGTCCCTCCTAAGGCCCAAAATACTGAGTTCAACTGTCAACACAAAGGAGAGGCAGACATCCGTTTCTAAATTAGTGAGCAGTCTAAAAGAAGGCTAGTCTTGCTTCCAATGGGGAAAGATTCACAAATCAGGCGAGTCCCTTGGGAAAAGTTTGGGCACGCTACCATGTTTAAACATCAACGTCATCATTACCATCTGAGAGCTATTTCACTCTAGACCGGTGGTTCTCAACCTGTGGGTCGCGACCCCCGTTGGCGGTCGAACGACCCTTTCACAGGGGTCGCCTGAGACCACCCTGCATATCAGATATTTACATGACGATTCATCACAGTAGCAACATGACAGTTATGAAGTAGCAGCGAAAATAATTTTATGGTTTGGGGGTCACAACATGAGGAACTGTATTTAAAGGGCCAGAAGGTTGAGAACCACTGTTCTAGACAAAATCGTGTCAGTTCCCAAGGTCATGTCTAGAGACGATGGGGCCACAGCCTCCTTTGGCAGATACAGAATCCACTGATAGGAGCCAGACACTGAGAGCTGGGCCCTCGGCCTTCCTCCCTACAGTTACCCTGGCTGGTGTTAGCCACGGACACATTCCCTCGATGGGAAAAGGACCCTCAGACCTGTCAGAAGTCACTTGCACATAACCAAGAGCAGGGTCCTTGTGGGTCAGGTGGATCTTGATTCGAATCCCGGTTTCTCCTTTACTAGCTAAGTTTCAATGTCTTCATATGGATCTCTCACTCGTGAGTCATAAAAAGAGGGTCAACTGGTACTGGAATACCTATTCCATTATAAGACTATACTAGAAGCCCGATGCACGAAATTCATGCATCTGTAGGCCTTCCTTCCCCTGGCTGCCAGTACCAGCTTCCCTCTGGCATCTGGGACCTGCCCAGGTTTCACTCCAGCCCCAGCTTTGTCAGGAAGGACGTCCAGAATGATGTCCAGAATGACATCTGGTCTAATTAGCATATTACCCTTTTATTATTATAGATGCTAAATAAAGGCCATTAAATCCAAAAGTAATCCTGAAATTTTTATACCCATTAGTTTTACCCAACACATCTTGAAAATCCCAGTAGTCCACAGAACATTTCTGTTATTTTTCAAAAGAATACCGTTTGTTGCTATCTTACACAACTTCTCCTTGTCTGAATTTGGAACATCCTAACTTTTTCACATGCTGTTTCTAACACTCTCAACAAATTTTCTAATTAAATGCAAAATCTTGTGTTGTGAGGTTTGGTGAAATACCTATAAGGAACCCTTAAAATACCAGTTTTCACCCAAATGTTTCCAAATCCAAGGAAGAAAGTGAAAAAAAAGCAATCATCTATGTGTATTTATTTCTTTATTCCAAAGACTGAATTCTCTCCCAGCATTTCTGCTTTAAAATAAGCAACTGTGATATGCCACTAATGGTCTGGAGAAGAAGAACCAAAAAACAGTTTCATCATCTCTAAGGATTGGCAAAACTAGAAACAAAGAAAACTTGATGTTCAACCTTGTAGGAAGACCTCCTCTTGAAAACAGGATATTTTCAGGCCCCAGTGCATGAATTCGTGCACCAGTGGGGTCCTTCGGCCTGGCCTGCGGGATTGGGCCAAAACCAGCTCTCCAACATGCCTGGAGGGGTCCCAGATTGCGAGTGGGCGCAGACCAGGCTGAGGGACCCCACCGGTGCATGACTGGGGCTGGGGAGGGAAGCGGGAGATTGGCCAGCTGGGGAGGAACCGCAGGAGGGCTCCAGGGCATGTCTGGCCCATCTCGCTCAGTCCCGATCGGCCAGACCCCAGCAGCAAGCTAACCTACCGGTCAGAACATCTGCCCCCTGGTGGTCAGTGCACATCATAGTGACTGGTCAACCGGTAGACTGTCTGCCCCCTGGTGGTCAGTGCACATCATAGCGAGCAGTTGAGCGGCCTTAGCGTGTCATTAGCATATTACACTTTGATTGGTTGAACGGACGACTGGACCACTGGACACTTGGCATATTAGGCTTTTTTTATATAGGATGCTAGAGTATTACACTTTATCAAAAACAATATTATTATAACTAGAAACTGGAAGGAAATGGGGGAAACTCTCTCCCCCCCCCCTTCCTCTCTCTCTCTCTCTCTCTCTCTCACACACACACACACACACACACACACACACACTGTAAACAGCTTTACTGCCTGATTCTTCTGGCTGCCCCCAGAACACTAATGATTCTTTCAGACTTCATGTTTTTCTCTAGAAAATGTTCTTAAGTATTTGACACATGCTAATGCTTATTTGCTAACACGGACAGATGATAAAATGAAGGAATCAGCAGCCAATTCATTTAACAGAGAAATTCAGAAATACTAATTCTTACACTGTGTGGAATGTTAGAGTCTCTACATGCACTGCTGGCTGACTTGCGTTCTCTGTTACAATCGCTTCCCGTTGGCTGGGATCACATGTTAATATTAAAGGGCATTCTGCCCCCTGAGCCTGGAGAAGTTGGAAATCCGCAGGCTGTGAGTTCACTGATGCAGGCAGCATCTCTACCTGAAAACTGGTAAAATATTCCTCCTCCCTTCCCATCTGGTCCCTGTGTGGCCACAGGGCTGAGCTCAAGAGGAGAGGAGAAATGAAGATGGTGCCGGGAACAAGCAGATGCGCTACACTCTTGACCCAAATCTTCCATTTCCCCCCACCCCATCTGGCAGTGGGTGCAGAAAGAGCCCAGTGGACAGAGAGTGATGCTGGGCCTGGGGTGGGGGGAGGGGGGAGGACACACCTGCTTGGGTCCTGACTCGCCATGCAGCCCGGCACAGGGGAGCATGCCCAGCCCTGCCGTATATCACATCTTTGTTTTAGTTCTGCTTTGATGGAGTCTTCTGCCCTCATCTTTATGCCAACATCTCGTAAAATTGAATTTATAACCCAAGAAAATGAAAATCAATCACTGAATGCTTGACTACACTATTCTAGTCTACTTAACTTAATGCGCACCATATTTTCATGAGAAAAACCAGACGACGTATTAAAATGACGCTACGGATCTAAAGGGCATTAAAATATAGTGTGGCATTGGATTTGTTTTATTTCAACTTCCCAGTTGGAATTTGTTTTTCACTGGAAAGGGAAGAAAAATCTTATAGACATACATCCTATATAATAAAAGCCTAATATGCTAAGTCTCCGGTCAACCGGTCAGCCTTTCAACCAATCAAAGTGTAATATGCTAATGATATGCTAAGGTCGCTCAACCACTTGCTGTGTCATGCACTGACCACCAGGGGGCAGACAGCCTACTGGTCACTATTATGTGCACTGACCACCAGGGGGCAGACGCTCCAACCAGTAGGTTAGCTTGCTGCTGGGGTCTGGCCAATTGGAACTGAGCAAGTTGGCCTGGACACGCCCTGGAGCCCTCCCACAGTCCATTCCCGGATGGCCAACTTCACACGTCCCTCCCCAGCCCCGATGGTGCACCAGTGGGGTCCCTCAGCATGATCTGCACCCTCTCACAATCCGGGACCATCAGGGGATGTCGGAGAGCCGGCTTTGGCCCAATCCCACAGGCCAGGCTGAGGGACCCCACTGGTGCACAATTTCATGCACCAGGCCTCTAGTATATACTAGCATACACATATATATGCACACATATACACTTACATACATATACATGCTTATCACATGCACATCTCAAAACATATGAAAACTTTAAAGACCTAGAAAGCAGTGTGATGGAATTTCACCCCATCCCACCCCATCCTGACTCATCCCTTTGTCCAGCGCATCCACACGGCACATGCTCCCTGCCCATCAGCTGCTTAGTAGCCTTCTAGGTCATCAGATCCATCGTCCTGGCATCACAGTGCTTGTGTGCAAGTGACCCTTATTTGACCCTACAATGGCCCCAAAGCACAAGAGGAGTGATGCTGGCCATTCGGATCTGCCACAGAGAAGCCGTAAAGTGCTTCCTTTAAGTCAGTGGTTCTCAACCTTCCTAACGCCGCGACCCTTTAATATGGTTCCTCATGTTGTGACCCAACCATAAAATTATTTTCGTTGCTACTTCATAACTGTCATTTTGCTACTGTTATGAATCGTCATGTAAATATCTGATATGCAGGATGTATTTTGTTACAAATTGAACATAATGAAAGCATAGTGATTCATCACAAAAACAATACGTAATTATATATGTGTTTTCCGATGGTCTTAGGCGACCCCTGTGAAATGGTCGTTCAACCCCCAAAGGGGTCGCGACCCACAGGTTGGCGACCCACAGGTTGAGAACCACTGCTTTAAGTGAACAGGTGGGTACAATACAATATTTTGAGAGACCACTTATCATAACCTTTATCCTATATAATAAAAGGCTAATATACGAATTGTCCCCTCGGGAGTTTGACCCCTCGCTACAATGCGCACTGACCACTAGGGGACAGCGCGGAATGAAGGAAGGCCCCTACTGGCAGCCAGGGGAAGGAAGGCCCTGATCAGCTCTGATTGCCGGACAGGCCTAGGGACCCTACAGGTGCATGAATTTCATGCACCGGGCCTCTAGTTACAATATAATGTTGTAACTGTTCTATTTTATTACTAGTTATTGATGTTAATACCTTACTGTGCCAATATATAAATTAAATCTTATCGCAGATATGTATGGAAAGAAAAGGACATAGTATATACAGGGTTCAGTTGTATCCATGGGGGTCTTGGAACATATTCCTCATGGATAAGGGGGACCACTGTCGTCTATTTTCTGGAATAATAATTAGGGAACCCTAAATTGCTTCAGGTGTTGACAGAAATGGGAGCATCTGACCACTGAGTCAGTATTTTGATGTCCCCAAAGCATTCCCACTAATGGTGGCAGCAGGGACGTCATCCAGGCCACCTGCGCTCTCGGCCAAGAATCAGACAGGATGATGGGAAGTAATGTTTCTCATAAGCTCCCTGGGAAACGGTCTGGGTAGGGATGCAAGCAGCCCCGTGTGGACTCCCGCACACTGCAGGGGCATGGCCACAGCCACAGCCGGCTCCGGATGGCTGCAGAGTCACCTCTCCCATCTGCACCCTCACAGATGGCAAGAGAGGAGACACTGGCTGATGCTGATACAATGAGGAGGATTCCAGGGGGTCTCAACACGGACCCGATGTGTGTCCGAGAGGGGACACGGCAGCCTGTCCCAGGGCTGCACGGGGCTCAACGCGCTTATCAACCCGGAACGAGCCCGAGGAGACACACAGCAAAGCCGAGCAGAGCTGGGAGAGAGAGTAGATACGTCAGGGGATAGAATCCAAAACCCAAAAACAAACACCCACTCAGACTGTCCTCACTGAATGCGACGAGGTTTAATATGTGCATAAACACAGAAATCTCCGCTGGAACATGGGAAGTTGGGTCACAGTCCCAGGAAGTAGGAGAAGGAACGGGGTTTCCCTAAGGCCTGGGAGGGTTTGGACTCAACGCAGCCTCCTGGGAACCCTACAAAAACCAAAGCTTTGAGGACATCCACGTGAGAGGCCTGGTAGCAGAAGCCTAGAACGTTCTTCTGAAAGCACGGGAACTATCCTTGCAGGCTCCCTCACCACTTTTGCACCAGAAGTCATATTCCTATTTTTTTAATTATATTTTTAATTGATTTTATGGATTTCAAAGAGGAAGGGAGAGGGAGAGAGAAATAGACACATCAATGATGGGAGAGAATCATGGATCGGCTGCCTCCTGCACGCCCCCTGCTGGGCGTCGAGCCTGCAACCTGGGCTTGTGCCCTGACCAGGCATCAAACCATGACTTCCTGTTTCATAGGTCGATAGACAACCACGGAGCCACACCGGCCGGGCCCTATTTCAATCTTAGAGCTACCTGCCCTCCAGAATTCGGCATTTTCCTCTCCCCAAAACGCCAGCCTCCACTTAAACCCTCGAGATGTTAATCTCTCAGCTTTGCCTTGCAGCCCGAGCTGGGGGCCAGCCCTCCTAAAAGCCCTCGCACCTGACCCGGGATACTTCCTCGCTCTCTCTCCTCTCTCTCTCTCTCTCTCTCTCTCTCTCTCTCTCTCTCTCTCTGGCGTGTTAAAAGGCGCCCATCTGCTCTAAGATCCATTTCTTTCTTTTCCCCCCCACCAAGGATTTTCATGCCCATTTGTAACAGCCCCTAATATGCGCCTGCATTCGATTTTCCTGGCCCAGCTTGAAATCCTCTCATTCTAATTACCGGTTCAGTTTTCTTCTATCCCTCCCTGGAGATGTCTCAATTAGTGTACTTTTTCATCCCGCCTGTCACCTCTGAGCCACGAGGTGGGTCCACCCCCAATCGAAACCACGCGGAAAATAAATGAGGAGCCGTTCTGGGCGGCCGGGCCGAAGGTTGCGGTTCCTTTACAAACTAGCGCACCTTTAATTGATGATAAATGGCTGGGAAAGTAGCCTTATTAATCCGGCATCCCCGATTCGGTCGCCGAACGCTGTCCCTTCATCACTCAAAGGTACGGGGGAGGCGGGCCGGGCTCGGTCCCGGGCGCAGAACTTCCATTCAGAGAAAGAGAGCGTGCAGCTCATTAACACCGTTCTGGTCGACGTCGGAAATGAACTCTCCTCCGCCGTAAGACCACAGCGAAAAGGGCCATTTGTCTTTTTGGTAATTACGCCTGGAGGTAATTACACCCTATTGCGCAGACAGCGGACAGTGAAGTGAAGGTACGGCTTTCTTCCCGGCCCCATGACCCTTCCCATTCCAGGCCCGAGAGAAGACGGGGCGCCATGACAGGCGGCTGCCACCACCGTGTGCTTCCTGCATCGGTGAGAGCTGTGGTGCCCTCGAGCCCCCCTAAAAAGCAGCAACTGTGCGGCGTTGACTCCTGCGGGGCCCCAGAATCCAGGGTCCTACCCAGGGCCCCTCGGAATGTACGGGGTTTCCACTTCAAATGCACCCTTTTGCAAAGCAGATTCACCCTAAACGTTTACCAAAGGGTGAATTCTCTTTGCAAGAGGGTGAGTTTGAAGTGGAAGGGCGGTAGAAACACACAGAGGGCACGTGGGACTTCAAACCATTGCCCACCCACTAAGATCTGCTTTGGTCTACAAGGAATGCGTCAAGGAGGAGGCCCAAGAAGTCCCCTGCCCCTTTTCTCCGCGGCTGCAGCCACATTCACTCTCTAACTGAAACCACGTGTGACCTCTTCCTGTCGCCTTCACTCTCTTCTATTGCAATGAACTTTGTATACACACACACACACACACACACACACACACACACACACACTAGGGGCCCAGTGCATGAAATTCGTGCACGAGGGTGGGGGGGTGTCCCTCAGCCCAGCTGCACTCTCTCACAATCCGGACCGCTGGCTCCTAACTGCTCACCTGCCTGCCTGCCTGATCGCCCCTAATCACTCTGCCTGCCGGCCTGCTCACCCCGAACTGCCCCCCGCCCCCGCCAGCCTGATCATCCCCAACTGCCCTCCCCTTCTGGCCTGATCACCCCTAACCACCTCTGCCTCAGCCCCACCATCATGGCTTTGTCCAGAAGGACATCCGGAAGGTCTCCCCATCTAATTAGCATACTACCCTTTTATTAATATAGATATATTTTGTATTGATTTCAGTGAGGGAGAGGAAGAGGGAGAGGAAGAGGGAGATAGAAACATCAAAGATGAGAGGGAATCATTAACCAGCTGCCTCCTGCACGCCCCCCACTGGGGATCAAGCCTGCAACCCAGGCATGTGCCTTTGACCAGTGTCAAACCGGGGACCCTTTGGTCCGCAGGCTGACACTCTATCCACTGAGCCAAGCCGGCAGGGCTAGGGCAGTGACGGCGAACCTTTTGAACTCGACATGACAGCATTTTGAAAAACCCTAACTTAACTTTGGTGCCGTGTCACATAGAGAAATTTTTTGATATCTGCAACCATTGTAAAACGAAGCTTTATCTTTTTGATATTTATTTTATATATTTAAATGCCATTTAACAAAGAAAAATCAACCAAAAAAATGAGTTCGTGTGTCACCTCTGACACGCGTGTCATAGGTTCATCATCACTGGGCTAGGTCATCATTAATGTTTCTATCTCTCCCTCTCCCTTCCTCTCTGAAATCAACAAAACATACTTTAAAATAAATAAATAAAAATAAACGCTGCTCTGAAGCCACGCGGCAGCCCTGGGGGAGCATGCCTCCTGCCCTGACTCCCAGCCTCAGAGCGCAGCGCTTCCCATGAAGAAACGCGGAATTAAAAAATAATCACCTCCCGTCGCTTCGCGGCTGGAGAGCCGCCGGCACGGCCCTCTCGTGAAGCGATTTGGCAACGGGCGCTGAGAGCCGTAAAAATACTGACTGTGAAACTTTCATGAAGAAGCGGTCTTAAATTCAGAAAAAAACATTCAACACCGTGTAATCACATTACATAAAACAGCAGTGACAACAGGGAAAAGAACCTAAGTGTTTAAAACTGGAAGATGTTCAAATTAATAAGCGGCCCAATTCATTTGACGGATTGGTGTGTGGCCATTCAAAGGGATGGTTAGGGAGACTGCGCAAGATCTGAACAACTGGTTATGGTATTAGGTTTAAGAATTCAGAATGTAGCCCTGACCGGTTTGACTCAGTGGATAGAGCGTTGGCCTGCAGACTCAAGGGTCCCAGGTTCGAATCCGATCAAGGGCATGTACCTTGGTTGCGGGCACATCCTCAGTAGGGAGTGTGCAGGAGGCAGCTGATCAATGTTTCTGTCTCATCGATGTTTCTAACTCTCTATCCCTCTCCCTTCCTCTCTGTAAAAAATCAATAAAACATATTTTTAAAAAAAGAATTCAGAATGTAAATCAAAGAAAATAAACATGACCACAAAAGCCACCCTGAAATGCCAACGGTGACTGGGTTAAAAGGAAGAGATGAGGGTTTATCATTTCCTTTTCTCTGTTTTTCAAATTTTCTGCAATGCATTTATATTCTTTCTAATAGAAAATATGCATTAATCTGGTATGAAAAAGAAAAATAGTAACTCTTGAAAACGAGAGCCTATCAAATGGATCTAAACCGAGTGGCGTCTGGCCAGCAAGCCTCAGTGGTTGAGTGTTGACCTATGAACCAGGAGGTCACGGTTCGATTCCCGGTTAGGACACATGCCCAAGTTGCCGGCTTGATCCCCAGTAGGGGGCGTGCAGGGGGCAGCCGATCCATGATTCTCTCTCATCATTAATGTTTCTCTCTCTCTCTCTCTTCTTCTTTCCTCTCTGAAATCAATAAAAATATTTTTAAAAATAAATAAACCTAGAAAGGCTCCCTCGGGAACTCTTACCATGCAAAGGGTTCATCCGGTCCTTCCCATTCATTCCACTTCATCGTATGTGCATCCTTCGAATGCGATCAACCTCCTACCACCGCCAGGAGGCAGAGACTTGTGGCAACGGCACAGGCTCTGAATCCAGGCAGACCTGTGTTCGGAGGCGCTACCTGTATGACTTTGGGCAAGTTACGGAGCCTCTCTGAGCCTCGGTTTGTCATCTGTAAAATGGGCACAATACCCACTGCAACGTTTCGCGGTGGAGACTGAACACGACAGGCACCGATCTATCACAGAGCCAGGGACACACCGGGGCAATAAAAGGCAGCTCTCGACATTGCGCGCCCTGTGCCAAATCTTTTTTTTTCTTCTTCTTCTCTATCCTTTCAGAAAAGAGAAGGAAAGACTGAGGTGAGACTTTCCCAACTGCAGCACCTCTGGCATTTGGGGCCTGACCATTCTTCAACTTGGGGGGCGGGGGAGAGAGGTGGGGGCCAGGCTGTCTGTCCTGGGCATCCCTAATTATTCTAAGAAGCATTACCGTCACCCACTGCACGGGAAAATATCAGTACAAATGATGTCAAGCTTTGCAAAGGCTGCTGGCACGAGAGAGGAAAATCAATTCTCTTCATGACTGTTTCCCACTTACCTCCCTCCTCTTTTCCTCTTTTCGCCTAATTGGCCAAAAAAGAAACGAAAATGAGCCCACTTTTTCAAGCTGCTCAATCGTGATGAGACTTTCTGGCGATTCCCTGCTTTTTTTGTGTGCTTTTCCCTGACTTGACCCTGATCGTTCTTTAGGTCCTTCTAGAATACATTTCTGCTCACAGCGCTCTATTTGGGGGGGGGGGGGGTGTTGTTTATTTTTTATTTGTTTTCCTAGGAGTCCTCCTTAGGAAACTCCTCACAGTCACTTGCATCCGGGAGAGAGACTTTGTCTGAAGATCGACTGTCCCTTCACCTCAGGCCCAGAGCGTTCCGCTCCCAGGCCCCCGTCCAGTTCCACGTGGCGTGAGCGTGAGCCCTTTCTCCGCGACTCTCTCCCGGAACTGGGGGTTCTCGGGGAGGAGTTTCCCCCCAGGCCCCTTGGAGTCTCAGAGCCACGGACGAGTCTGACACGTGGAAAGGACGCACAAGTGGTGAAACAAACAGATGATCCCACGGAGAGAGCGCCTAGATTCTTTATTGGAAATGGACAATGGATTGGAAGCCATTTGAAAACAACACCAATGCCGGGGTTGCGGGCTTGATCCCCAGTGTGGGGTGTGCAGGAGGCAGCCGGTCAATGAATCTCATCATTGATGTTTCTCTCTCTCTCCCTCTCCCTCTCCCTGCCTCTCTGAAATCAATAAAAATATATTTCTAAAAAAACTTACTTAAAATAACAGTGTGTAAAGTTACATCATAAAGCTACTGCAAACCAGCATATAGGACAGGATCCCTGATGTGGAAATACGTTTTATGTTTCTAGGCATTTTCAGAGCAAGGAGAATGCATGTTACCTGCAGTTTCTCTCAATGACTCGAGAACAGGGGTTCTCAACCTGTGGGTCGCGACCCCTGTGGGGGTCAAATGACCCTTTCACAGGGGTCGCCTAAGACCATCGGGAAACACATATATAATTACATATTGTTTTTGTGATGAATCACTATGCTTTCATTATGTTCAATTTTTAACAATGAACTTGGGGGTCGCCACCACATGAGGAACTGTATTAAAGGGTCGCGGCATTGGGAAGGTTGAGAACCACTGCTCTAGAACTTCACGGCTAAAAATGCAGGTTGCAGAGCCAGACTGACTCCATCCCTCCTGAAGGTATTTAACGGGAGAAGTTACTGGATCTCCCTGTGCCTCAGTTTCCCCCTATGAGCATGTGGTTGGTAGCTGTTCCCACTCCATAGAAGGTTTCATTCATGTGCGAACAGTCAATGGTTCTAGATAACAGGACGGCGCCTACCCAGAAGCCCCTGCAAATGTTACCTATTGTTATGAATGATCATTATAATTAGGGGTGGATGACGGGCGATTTCAAGTCTCCGCTTCATTCTTTATAATTTCTACCTAAAACTGTACGACTCATAATCACGAAGAAACGAAGTAATGTTCTAACCCCCTGCAGCCGACGAGATGGATTCAATGAGGAGATCAGTGAGAACGACTTGGCGGTAATGGACACAATCCGCTATTGCTTGAACGGAATCCAATAAAATGCGGTCCGCTCCCGATTCTACAGCAGGCACGTCCATTTGTCTGCGGCTAATCGCGCCTTCCCGTTTTTACTGGCCTCGTTAAGCACGGGATTCAGCGTCGTACGTTACAGCTCTGTCTCGCTACTGTTTCCTTTCTCTCCCACAGGCAACAGCTCAGCAAGAAACTTGTAAACGGATTCCCCTAACGATCTTTCCAGTGGCGGGAGGTGCGAATCGATGATACAGGGAACTCGGGGGCGAGGCCGGCGGCTCTAACTCAGAGGGGGCCACCGTGAGGCCAACACACGCGGTTAGGACCCAAGGCTGAGAATGGCGTTCCGTGTCCCGTTTGGGCCCCTCTTGGGCACCTCAGTGCCCTCTGTCCGAGCCATCCGGGTCCTCATCCGCCTGTCCACACATAACAGGGCCTGGAGGTGAGGGGTCCTTAACTCAGTGCTCCATGGAGATACAAGGTGTTTTTTTTTTCTTTAAAATATATTTCATTGATTTTTTTTACAGAGAGGAAGGGAGAGGGATAGAGAGTTAGAAACATCGATGAGAGAGAAACATTGATCAGCTGCCTCCTGCACACCCCCTAATGGGGATATACCTGCAGCCAAGGTTCATGCCCTTGACTGGAATCGAACCTGGGACCCTTCAGTCCGCAGGCTGATACTCTCTCCACTGAGCCAAACTGGTTAGGGCTAAGTGTGTTTTTTTTAATGTATTGATTTCAGAATGGAAGGGAGAGGGAAAGAGAGACAGAAACATCAAATGATGAGACGGAATCATGGATCGGCTGCCTCCTGCACGCCCCACACTGGGGATGGAGCCTGCAACCCGGGCATGTGCCCTGACCGGGAATCGAACTGCAACCCCCTGGTTCATAAGTCGATGCTCAACCACTGAGCCATGCAGGCTGGGGGGAGGTACAAGTTTTATGGGGAATGGCTGACCCCATAACCCGGGACAAGGGCCTACGCTACTTATGCACAGAAATGTTATGACACCTGTGTTGAAATGTGCGCTCTTCAGGGATTGTCTAAAATCAGCTCTCCATCTCCCTCATTTCCTTTGCCCTACAGTGATGGCGAACCTATGTCACCTCTGACACGCGAGCTCATTTTTTTGGTTGATTTTTCCTTGTTAAATGGCATTTAAATACCTAAAATAAATATCAAAAACATAAGTCTTTGTTTTACTATGGTTGCAAAGATCAAAACATTTCTATCTGTGACACGGCACCAGAGTGAAGTGAGGGTTTTTCAAAATGCTGGCACGCCGAGCTCAAGAGTTCGCCATCGCTGCCTAGGAGCTGTGTTGGTAAACATATCGCTTCGAGAGATGTCTGAAATTTCCCTGCCGACGATTTCTTCTAGGATTTTTATGGTTTTGCGACTTACATTTAAGTCTTTGATGCATTTTGAGTTTATTCTTGTGTCTGGTATAAGAGCCAAACTGAAGGGGCCAAAGAGCCGCATGTGGCTCGCGAGCCACGGTTTGCCGACCAAGGTTAGACCAACAAACCTGGGGCCTGAGGATTGTTAACTGAATGAAAGCTCAGGACCACTAGGTTAGCCGTCCAAGGACAATGCGCAGGTGAACCACCAGAGGGCGCAAGAGATCACCGAGCCCTGAGCGGCTGCAGAACAGTGATGAGGTCCCACAGTGATGAGGTCCCGGGGCTTCCCATTCACCCAAGGCCACCAGTGACGGCATAAAAGGCACCGTGACCTCCATCACTGCATCCACCTCCCAGGAACCCTCACTCGGCCTCACCGAAGCCTGGCCATGGGGAGGACCCTGCATGGCTATCGGTGCTGCATTGCGATCTGGTCCTTCCTGTAATTCGGTAAATTAATCCCGGAGAGGCTCAGATCTGCCTGGAGCTGGCCCTGCAGCAGGGCTGCAAACGGCAGGCGTCCTGCCCTGGCGCCTTCCCTCCCTCACCCAGTCACACCCGCCGCAGCCTGTCCTGGGCCACCCTGGGTGACGGGTGGCTCTCCTCTCTTCAGAGGCACCCCGTTTCCTGCCGTCATTCTAGGGACCAGAGACGAACGGGGTGGTAATGAGCCTTGCACAGCGCACAGCACCCATTCCGATACGCAGGCGGCTCCGAACACTGACCGTTTCCACTGGTTCTCGACCTTCCCAATGCCGCGACCCTTTAATACAGTTCCTCATGTTGTGGTGACCCCCAATTTCATTGTTACACATTGAACATAATGAAAGCACAGTGATTCATCACAAAAACAATATGTCATTATATACGTGTTTTCCAATGGTCTTAGGCGACCCCTGTGAAAGGGTCGTTCGACCCCCAAAGGGGTTGCGACCCACAGGTTGAGAACCGCTGGTTTACCCAAAGCCACAAAGCCAGCATGAGGAGAGCTCATGGCCACATGAATTATTTTTTTAACATAAAATAGAAAACAGATGCGAGGTCTCCAGAAACGTCTGAAGTGCCCAGTGTGTGGCCGTGATACTGTCACATGCTGGAGGCCACAGCTGGCCTAGGCGCAGTCCCGCCCCAAACAGCGGTGTCCAGAGGCCCGCCCCCCGCCCCTGGCCCCCGTCCTGTCCCGTAGAAGAGCCGGGAGCAGTCCACCGGCGGCCCATGAACAGTCTGACCAACATGAACTCACCAACAACAAGCGCTGCCCACAGACTCTGTGGGGAAGTGCTCATGGCTAATCAATTCGATCGATGGCCGTTGATTAAGTAAAAACCTGCTTTCTAAACAGCTCCTCCCTAAACGGTGTTTTTGCCGGCTGCTAGAAAACAGGACACGAATTAGAGCTTTTCCTTTAAATCCAAGGGGGTGAGGGGGAGATGCAAGAGTGCACATTTGTAAAGGCATTAGGAGGGTATGGACACGAGGAGCCCTCTCCCTGCCCGCCCCCCCGAATCCAGCTGGCACGTTCCCACGGAGACCTCCCCACACCTCCTGTCATTCCTCCGTGGGGACCCGGTCAGAGGCGGCCACTGATGGCAGAGATTATGGGATGTCTGCGTCCCACCGGCTGTGAAATTGATTGGCTCCATTCAGCACCTCGGATGGGAAATCAATGGCTGACAGGCGGGTCAGGTGCCGAGATAAGTGACCACAGAGTATATGCCTGTTGTCTCCTTAGGGAGAACAATGCTCTGAACCGCCCCGAGTGCTCTACGTCTAAGCAAACAACACGCCGCAAATCCCATCCCGCCAGGGAACGACTCAGAGGGGTCGGGTCCTTATGGTGGCATCCACGGAGGGAGGGTCCGGCCTACTCAGGGTGAAGGTCGTTCGAAAGGCGGCCACCCGGCCCTAGCCGGTTTGACTCAGTGGATAGAGAATCGGTCTGCAGACTGAAGGGTCCCGGGTTCGATTCCAGTCAAGGGCACATGCCTGGGTTGTGGGCTTGATCCCCAGCAGGGGGCGTGCAGGAGGCAACTAATCAATGATTCTCTCTCATCGTTGGTGTTTCTATCTCTCTCTCCCTCTCCCTTCCTCTCTGAATCAATAAAAATATAACTTAGAAAAAAGAAAAGAAATATAAACAGTGTGGGTCAGTGGTTGAGCATCGACCTATGAACCAGGAGGTCACAGTTCAATTCCAGTCAGGGCACATGCCCGGGTTGTGGGCTCAATCACCAGAAGGGGACATGCAGGAGGCAGCTGATCAATGATTCTCTCTCACTGTGGATTTTCTATCTCTCTCTCCCTCCCCCTTCCTCTCTAAAATCAATAAAAATATTTTTTAAAAAAAGAAATATAACCAAGGCACCACCATTGGATACCAAAGAACCAGGCGTTTTTCTCCACCTGGAAAATGGGCCTCGGAGTCCGGAGGGCAAGGAGGTGAGTGTTCCTGGTGACAGTGCCCGAAAGGAGGCCGCTGGGCTGGGAAACAGTGGGGCTGGCGGTGAAATATCTACATGTCACAGCGTCACAGCCGTGCAGGGAAGAGGAAAACTTTAATAGGAGCGGCTCCATCAAAGCAACTCGTAATGAGGTACAAATTGGGCACCTGGCTCAGCGCTTTATACAGATGAGTGGCCCCAGGGTGCTGGTGTCACATATGTGGTCCCAGAGTGATCCCTAGTGTTAAAAGGGAAGGAACTTATTTTAAAAATAACATCAAAAATTAGCATCTCTTATGGAGCCTTCCTACCCCTAAGGCAGTGGTTCTCAACCTCCTGGCCCTTTAAATACAGTTCCTCATGTTGTGACCCAACCATAACATTATTTTCATGGCTACTTCATCACTGTAATGTTGCTACTATGATGAATCGTCATGTAAATATCTGATCTGCAGGATGGTCTTAGGCGACCCCTGTGAAAGGGTCGTTCGACCACCAAAGGGGTCGTGACCCACAGGTTGAGAACCGCTGCCCTAAGGCATCTTCAGATGTGATCCTTATACATATTTTTTTTATTGATTTCAGAGAGGGCAAGAGAGCAATAGAAACATCAATGACGAGAGAGAATCATGGATCGGCTGCCTCCTGCACACCCCACACAGGGGATGGAGCCCGCAACCCAGGCATGTGCCCTTGACTGGAATCAAACCCGGGACCCTTCAGTCTGCAGACCGATGCTCTATCCACTGAACCACACCAGCTGGGCAAGGATTTATCTTCCTTGTGGCTTAAACACCCACAGACTCCCCCAGGACACAGGGCAAACTGATATTGGTAAAGCCTCCATTCAAAGCCATGGCCTCCACACTTCCTGGGAGGGGAGGGGAGGGAAGGGGAGGGGAAGGGAGGGGAGAGGAGGGGAGGGGACACGGTTACCAGGGCTTTCCGCGTGCAAACTGGAGCTGCAGTCCCTTCATCGGAGGGTTAAGGAACCCGCTGTGAGCTAAGGGCCAGGTTGGGGCTCAGGTCTCCCAGACCCTGACCCCTAAGTCTCTGGCAATAGCATCGGATTTTCTACCCCATTCAGTGAACTTTTGACGGAGAGCAGCATGGCATTTTATGAAGTGGGCGTTGTTGTTTTGTTACGTGTTACAAACAGTAGGCACTTGACCCAGAACCTCAGAGGGGCTCAAAGACTCCCATCACTATCTCATCCAACTCCTAGGGCTTGGGGGGTTACAGCCGCCCACTAACTGGTTCTGTGACCTTCACCGGGCCACTTAACCCCGTCCGATGAGTTTCCAATTCCATAAGAAAACCGCTCTCCGTCCAATAACGCGCAGCCTCGGGCCCTAGCCTCTTGGTCGCTATGAGACATGTTTTCAAAAGTTCACCTACACGCCCACCTGCAGATCCCACCCACCCCCAGAATTCCCGGTGCTGCAGGTCTAGGTGAGGCCTGGGCACTGCATTTTTATAGGGAGCATCCCTTGCAAGAGTGGGTGCAGGTGGTCCGAGAACTTCATGCAAAACACACACACACACACACACACACACACACACACACCAGCTTTATGCCTTTTCTCACCCAGCATTCTACCAACCAACAAATCCATAAACTACGGAAAAGAGAAAGTAAGAGTGAGTAGTAACAGCGAATCAGGCGGAGTAGACAGAAGAATCCAGAGTGTCCTCAAAAACTCGCCCTGGCCGGTTTGGCTCAGTGGCTAGAGCGCCGGCCCGCAGACTGAAGGGTCCTGGGTTCGATTCCGCTCCAGGGCACGTACCTCGGTTGCAGGCTCCATCCCCAGCCCTGGCCACGGGGCCCGTGCAGGAGGCAACCAACCGATGTGTCTCTCTCACATCGATGTTTCTCTCTCTGTCTCTCCCCGTCCTTCCACTCTCTCTAAAAATCATCGGGTGAGGATTTTAAAAAAAGAATGATTTGTGTTGCACATGCCTTCACCTCTCCACAGCCAGCTTTCCCTTCTCCTTGAAGAGAAACATCCCTCACCGCCCTGACCGGAGGGAGGCCCCACTTTGGCGATGTCACAGTCTGCGACCGAACGCCAGACCCCCGGTCCCCCGTCAGCGGCACCAGAAGTGTCATTCTGACATTGACCCCCACCCGTCACGGCGTCCGCAGAGTGTGTCGCCCGCCAAAAATCAATCCAAAGCCCGCTCCGCACGGATAGACACCAAGACTAATACATCATTGGCCCGTGCTCAGCCCGCGGATGGTAAGTGTGGTTCTGTGCAGGTAATTTTTTTTTTTTAATGACTTTGGGAGAAAAAAGAAATCAAATCCTGGGAGTATGTGTCTAATGGGAAAGGCCTGCCGGGAGGTTTGGGAGTGCTAATGCCTCCAGGAGCCGGTGAGAGGCCGCGGAGCCTGACGGGGGCCTGATGGACAGAATCGATCTCTTCTCCTCGCGACGTCACTGGGCCCTGGACCCGTCCCCTTGGTCAGTGCCAGGCGGCGGAGAGGCGGGGCCAGAGCACCCCTCCAGCTCTAATGTGTTTGCAGAAAGAGCACCCCCCCCGCCCCCCCCCCCCGGACCCATCAATTACCACGCCTGTCAGCCCCGAGAAGGTGTGAGACGGGGGCAGGGCTCGGGAAAGCCGGTGGATGAAAGAAAGGCCACGTGCTCACCGACCCGCTCAGGGGAGGCCTGGGTGGCAGGTCTGCGAGCTCAAAGGCCTCAAGTCACCTCAAAGGACTGTCTGACGTTAAAACTTTAACTAAAAGCAGTCTATGGTGGATAGGCATGTCCTAGGCCGGTATCTCCTCTGACAAAGGTCCACTTTTACCTTAACTGAGCCTACTACCTGTTTGCACCTACGACAACATATCGATGGAATGTCGAAGTCATGTCCCTTTTTCCGGACCCCTCAAAGCACAGGCACCCCTCGGATGTGAGACCACAAACCCCCTCATTGTTACTGAGTTACTGGCTGACTGAACGATCCTGCTCCCACCCAAGTAAAAGAAGGGTGTGTCTGTCATTGTACTTTGGATCCAATCCCAGAGGTGTCCCCGCTTTGCCTCCTCCCTCACCTAGCGCCAATGGATTTCATGTGACCCACTAACGTCTCCTCCTTTGATTGTAATGCATAAAACAAGGTGAAAAACCGCCAGGGCTCAACACACACACACACAGGGCTCAACACACACACCCAGAGTCCAACACACACACACAGAGTCCAACACACACACCCAGAGTCCAACACACATGCACACACACATACACAGGGTTTAACACACACACCCAGAGTCCAACACACACACCCAGAGTCCAACACACACACCCAGAGTCCAACACACACACCCAGAGTCCAACACACATGCACACACACATACACAGGGTTTAACACACACACAGAGTTCAACACACACACCCAGAGTCCAACACACATGCACACACACATACACAGGGTTTAACACACACACAGAGTTCAACACACACACCCAGAGTCCAACACACATGCACACACACATACACAGGGTTTAACACACACACCCAGAGTCCAACACACACACCCAGAGTCCAACACACACGCACACACACATACACAGGGTTCAGCAGACACACGGTTCAACACACACACACACACACAGTTCAACACACACACACACACACGCGCGCGCGCTGTGGCTTCCTGCAGCCACAAGGGCAACAAGCCAACAGCTATAGCTCACTCAGCGCCTTTTCACACCACAGCCTGCCCAGGGGAGGTGCAAACGATGCCAGAATCACTGACCCGCCCAGCCAGCGGCGCCACACGGAGGCGAAGGAAGGAAAGGGAAAAGGCTGCGCGGCCCTTGCCCACAGGCCCAACGATGCATGAACACCCAGGGAACCTTGAGTGTTTGTCAGGGCCGCACCACACCAGCGCCATCACAGAAAGAAACAAAATGTATTAAAAGGTACCCACAAAAGGGCATCCGGCACAGACCCATAAAACAACCTTGGGAAACAGCCGTCTGGAAACGTCCGAACGTTCCTTCCTGGCCACCATCCGAACTGACCTGGGAGAGAGACCCGCGTATGGGAACACGGTTGGGATTCAGCCCAGTAATGAAAAGAGGTCATTTCATTTGTTCATATTGCACATCTCACCTCTGTGTGTGTGTGCGTGCGGGGGGGGGGGGGGTGGTTCAAGACCCCGAGTGCGACTCCAGGTCACACCCAGGGAGAGCCCTTCTCTCACCTCCCTGACCATCCAGGTGGAAATTAAAGATCCCAAGATACTTTTCAAAATTGCACAGGGCATCACCCCGCTGCCTGGCCCCAGTTTCAATAAAATCGAGCTTAATGGTCCCAGCTGGGAGCCAGCCCTTCCCTAATATACAGGGGAGGGTCTGTGCGTGAGTCCACAATCCTGAGACTGTCCGCGGAGCCCTGGGAGTACTTTACAACCCACAGAGGACCCTCAGATACGCGGAGGGTACGCGGTGCTAGGAAAAAGCCCATTCCACCGCAATTTATAACAGAATTTATCCAGAGAGAAAGGAGGGGTCACTAAACAAGTGTTCCCTAGGGAGCAAACACGCAGGTATAGCTCCTATCAGGGAACTGAGATCCACGAAAACTCAAATTCCAAAACAATAACTTGTTTATTTTTGTTAATCGTCCCCCGAGGATATGTTTTTAATGCTTTTATTTTTTTAAAAACATATCTTGCCCTAACCAGTTTGGCTCAGTGGATAGAGTGTCGGCCTGTGGACTGAAGGGTCCCAGGTTCCATTCTGGTCAAGGGCATGTACCTTGGTTGCGGGCACATCCCCAGTAGGGGGCGTGCAGGAGGCAGCTGATCAATGTTTCTCTCTCATCAATGTTTCTAACTCTCTATCCCTCTCCCTTCCTCTCTGTAAAAAAAATCAATAAAATATATATTTAAAAAATAAAAAAATAGCCCTAACCGGTTTGGCTCAATGAATAGAACGTCGGCCTGCGGACTCAAGGGTCCCAGGTTCCATTCCAGTCAAGGGCATGTACCTTGGTTGCGGGCACATCCCCAGTAGGGGGCGTGCAGGAGGCAGCTGATCAACATTTCTCTCTCATCGATGTTTCTCTCTATCCTTCTCCCTTCCTCTCTGTAAAAAAAACAATAAAATATATTTTAAAAGTAAATAAAATAAATAATTAAATAAAGAATAGAAAAGGGGGGTCTCTGATTAGGACAATGCATTTATGGAGCATGTTCTAATCGGGTCCACGACCCTTGCAAAGGCTCCGCAAAGGATCTGCAGCTCTCACGTTTTTAGCAGGAAAGTCTTGCTCGCGGGCACGCGGAAAACACACTTGGAATGTGAACAGTAACCTGATTTTTTCAGCAGAGACTTGGGTGGGGGTAAGAGGCCTGGTGTGCAATTCACAGGATCCTCTTGCCTTCATCGCTGACGAGAGAACGCACCATCCCGAGCTAGCCGGATGCAGGTTAATTGCGTGGGTATCGCGCAGCCTGAGTTCCCCGGAGCATAAACGTATGCCAGCATCACTCCCACACTCCCGTGCTCTACTGAAAGCTTGGAGTGATGGATAGGGGCGCCGAGGGGGCTCACGGGAGCTGTGAGATATGCTCCCGATAGATCGCAAAATACTTTGAGCAAAAATTAGAAAATGTAATCACTACTTTATCATAGAAAACGGGCTCTCACTGCTGGAGGCTGAGTTTTGTGGGTTTAATACACAGCAGGTTATGCTTTATGGATCTGTCCGGAGAAACGCTTTGCTGGGCGTTTCCATCAAGGTGAGCTCAGCAACGAGACGGTTAGGGGGCCTGGGCAGGGGGGGTGGCTGTCCTTGGTACTGAGCTGGACATTCATAATTCTTTTTCCTTTTAAATATATTTTATTGATTTTTTACAGAGAGGAAGGGAGAGGGATAGAGAGTTAGAAACATTGATGAGAGAGAAACACCAATTCAGCTGCCTCCTGCACACTCCCCACTGGGGATGTGCCTGCAACCAAGGTATATGCCCTTGACCAGAATGGAACCTGGGACCCTTCAGTCCACAGGCAGACACTCTATCCACTGAGCCAAACCAGTTTGGGCTCTTTTTTTAAAAAAAAATACATGGTTTTATTGATGTCACAGAGAGGAAGGGGGAGGGAGAAAGAGAAAGAGAGAGAGAGATATAAACATCAATGAGAGACAATCATTCATCGGCTGCCCCCTGCACACCCCCTACTGGAGATCAAGCTTGCAACACAGGCATGTGCCCTGAGGGGGAATCAAACCGGCAACCTCCTGGTGTAAGGACGATGCTCAACCAATTGAGCCATACTGACCTGGCCTGGAAGATCATTATTCTGAGAAGACTTAACTTTGGAGATGCCTCCGGCAGAGAAGTCCTACAGGCCCTGCTTTCTGTAGGTAAGCCCATAAAGTTAATAAAATCAACAAGGAATAGAATGACCATGTGGAGCCAGAGCTGCCCTTGAAATTCTGTCAAGTAGCATAGTGAGTGGGGTAAGAATAATAATAATAAAAATAATAATAATAATAATAATAATACCTAACACTGCCTGGCCGGTGTGGCTCAGTAGCTGAGTGTTGACCTACGAACCAGGAGGACACAGTTCGATTTCCGGTCAGGGCACTCGCCTGATTGCAGGCTCCATCCCCAGTGGGGGGCGTGCAAGAGGCAGCCGATCCATGATTCTCTCTCATCACTGATGTTTCTCTCTCTCTCTCCCTCTCCCTTCTTCTCTAAAATCAATAAAAATATATTTTTTAAAAAATATATTTTCCACCCAAACACGTTGCATGACAGTTTGAGGTAAAGGACTCTTCCTGCCCCAATCACCCCAAAATGGACCAAAAGAGGTTTAAGTGCCCGATCTTGCCTGAATCCAGTGTAACTTGGAGAGTCTCTATTGCTGAGGCATCGACCGTTCATCACCCAAACACAGCAGCACTAAATAAAAACAGTTCTGGGAACACAGCCCGGATTATGCAGGCCTCGAATCACATTTTATCCTATTCCCCAAAGTGATAAAGAATAAAACGGTCAAAATTTTCTCCGGGTGAGAAGAAGACGGACAACATGAGCCCAATCGCACGCAGAGCTTCGCGCACTTCCTGGATGACTTACGGGGGCGTAAATCTCCTGTGCACTTTATGTCGGTATCTGAACTCTTGGGACGTAGGAAGAAAGAATCTGAAGCTTGGGAACGTGGAGGAGACAGGAAAACAGACCGAGCGATAACCATAAATCCTGACGCGTGCGGATAATGGAATGCGGGTGCATGGAAATAAAAAGCCCCGAGAATGCGGTGTTAAAACAAATACACCCGCCTCCATAATCGAAAAGGGTCCTCGAGGTTCCATTCCTGGGAACGGATCCGCCAATTTCGGCTCCGTAATAATAACTGTTATTGTTATTTATTAAGCACTTATCATATAATGGATGCCTGAGGCACCATCCATAAATGAAAAAGGAAAGAATCTTTTTTAAAAAAAATCAGTGCTGAAAACCTTATGAAATAGGCAGAGTCTTCATCTAATTTAGCAAAGATAGTCATGGACCAACGGGCTTTGCCTTGAGCTGCATTTAATGGTTCCAATCAATGCCAAAGGAAGCTTCTCATCCTGCTAGGCCTTGGGGAAAAGAATCAGTCACCAGAGCCCAGCCTGTGTTGCTCAGTGGCTGAGCGTCAACCTATGAACCAGGAGGTCATGGTTTGATTCCCTGTCAGGGCACATGCCAGATTGCAGACTTGATCCCCAGTAGGGGGCATGCCGGAGGCAGCCAATCGATGATTCTCTCCCATCACTGATGTTTCTGTCTCTCTCTCCCTCTCCCCTCCGCTCTGAATTCAATAAAAATATACTTTTTTTTAAAAAGTATCAGTCATAAGAGTCCGCAAGAACACAGGACCATGAGGCAATGCTCAAGGACCCCTGGAACTCTGACTATCACAGAAGCTCTACCTTCATTAATAATATTAGTAATAATAATATCATTAATATTCATGATAATAAATATTAAGAATGAATCACATCAAAAATGGAACTACAGGCAAACAGATCCTGCTTACTATAAAAGAAAAACACATTGGGATAGTGTGTTAGTATTTTAGCTGGGTCTATATAACAGAAACAATTGATTGATATGGTCATGCCATTGAAAAACCAGTAGAGTTAAATAAATAACTTGTTTTGTAGATGAAAAGATATGACAGCATGCAATAAAGATGGATGATGGATGGAAAAATGATGACAGATAGGATGGATGGATGGATGCATGGATGGATGCATGGATGGATGGATGATGGATGGATGGATAGATAATGGATGGATGGGATGGATGATGGGTGGATGGGATGGATGATGGATGGATGGACAATGGATGGATGGATACATGGGTAAAAGATGATGGATAGGATGGATGCATGCATGGATGGATGCATGGATGGGATGGATGGATGGATGGATGGATGGATGGATGGATGGATGAATGGATGAGATGCATGAATGATGGATGGGATGCATGGATGATGGATGGAGTGCATGGATGATGGATGGATGATGAACTGATATAAGAACAGAGAATGAGAAAGAGGAGTGAGAGCTTTCTTGAGAGAGAGTTTCTTGCTGCTTAAATCTTCTCCAGGTGCCTAAAGGAATATGGAGAGAGCCTCAGGCATCCCCCCAAGACACATGTGAGCCACCTCCCAATGTGCCAAAGAATTAGCCAAGCGGACAGATCTCAGGCTGCCCTTCCTGCCACACCGCACAACGCAGATCTTGGTCTGTTCAGATAAACCTCACCAACTGATTGCTTTCATTCCGTGGGTCTCCACGTCCCCAACCCGTCACAGGAAAATCAAGACTACACAGGGTTTCCAAACCACCCTCCGCTCAACCAGAAGTTCTGAACCCTTTGAATTAGCATCTGTCAATGTGTCTTTTCAGATAATGAAGAAAAAAAAAACTGAAGAGGGAATAAAGACATAGAAGAAGCCCAATAACACTCTTGCATTCTCTCTCCCCAGTTTTGGTCGTATGTCACTAGCCGTTG
Organism: Myotis nattereri; assembly: GCF_964212035.1. Classification (NCBI taxonomy): domain Eukaryota; kingdom Metazoa; phylum Chordata; class Mammalia; order Chiroptera; family Vespertilionidae; genus Myotis; species Myotis nattereri. Next base: position 11,538,186 of record NC_138097.1, on the reverse strand, counting down.
GATTGTTTTCCACCTTCTCACTTCAAAGTTATCCCGGGAAGAAAGGAGTGTTTTTCAGCAGCTGACGACGGAGATCGCCGACGTACTTGTGAACTTCTCTAATGAAAGGCAATTACTTTATGTTGCCTCCGGCTCTCTGCACTCAACAGAATGTCAACGTCAATTTTTCCAATTAAAGGGGACATTTTTGAAAACAACGACAGATGAGGACTTGAAAGGAGAAGTTGTTTAGCCCATGAGCTGGACACCGGGACTTTCTTACCAACCAGCACAGCAGCTGCTGCCAGGAAAGGGAAACACGCTGATTGGCCCCGGGGCCAGGGTCCGAATGCCAGACCTGCCACTAAGCTGTGCGATTCGACAAAGCACCTACCACACCCGGCTTGAGCTGCCTTGCCTTCCAGAACATGGGTTTCCAGACACTTTGGCCGCACATTTCTTTTTCCAACACATTTTATCCAGAGCTTCCGTCAATGAAGAGGATCTGTTACAAGGTGAGTAGTGTCCCCCCAAAAATATATATTGAGTCCTAATCTCCACTACCTCTGAATATGACCTTATTTGGAGACAGGGTCATTACAGGGGTAACCAAGTTAAAATGAGATCATTAGGGTGGCCCTAACCCAGTGGTCGGCAAACTGCGGCTCGCGAACCACATGCGGCTCTTTGGCCCCTTGAGTGTGGCTCTTCCTAAGCCTTAGGAGGACCCTAATGAAGTTAATCACAATGTACCTACCTATATAGTTTAAGTTTAAAAAATGTGGCTCTCAAAAGAAATTTCAATCATTGCACTGTTGATATTTGGCTCTGTTGACTAATGAGTTTGCCGACCACTGACCTAACCCAATAGGACTCATTCCCTTTTTTTAAAAAAAATATATTTCTTTACTGGTTTCAGAGAGGAAGGGAGAAGGAGAGAGAGATAGAAACATCAACAATGAGAGAGAATCAATGATGGTCTGCCTCCTGCACACCCCCACTGGGGATCGAGCCCGCAACCCAGGCATGTGCCCTTGGCCGGAATCGAACCTGGGACCCTTCAGTCCGCAGGCCGATGCTCTAGCCACTGAGCCAAGCCGGCTAGGGCAGGACTCATTCTTACAAAAGGGGAAATTTGGACACAGAGATATGCACCCGGGGAAGACAAAGCAGAGACACGCATCGTGTCTACAAGCCCAAGGCTGAGAAGAGCTAGGAGAGACGCCATGACCAGGTCCTCCCTCCCTCACCCGTCCCCCCCCACCCCATCCCGGACCTTCATCCAGGGTCAGGGATAGCAACAAGATGCAAGGAGAAACCCTGGCAGGTTTTGCTAAGTGGTTAGAACGTCTGTCTGAGAACTGAAGGTCACAGGTTTGATTCCCGGTCAAGGACACATACCTCAGTCGCAGGTTGGATCCCTGGCCCTGGTCAGGGTGCATGTGGGTGGCATCCCATCGATGTGTCTCTCTCACATCGATGTTTCTCTCTCTCTCTCCCTCCCCTCCTCTCTCTCTAAAAATCAATGGGGAAAAAAATATCCTCACTCCTCGAGTGAGAATTTAAAAAAAAGAAGAAGACAATGCAAGGAGACTAGGGCAACACCCTCATTGGAGACCCCAACGCTGCCCGCCCTAAGCGCAGGACTCGGCGTCTGAGTTCCCACTTGAGTGAGTGGAATGCGAGCCCAAGAGCTCACGAAGCTGTCGGCTAACTCAGATAAAGAACCCGTCCTCTCCCAGCCAGGGTGGCTCAGTGGTTGAGCATCCACCTATGAACCAGGAGGTCACGGTTCAATTCCCGGTCAGGGCACATGCCCAGGTTGTGGGCTCCATCCTCAGTGTGGGGTGTGCAGGAGGCAGCCGATCCATGATTCTCTCTCATCTTTGATGTTTCTCTCTCTCTCTCTCTCTCTCTCTCCCTTCTTCTCTGAAATCAATGAAAATATATTTAAAAGAAAAAGAAAAACAAAAAACCCATCCTCGCCAATGAACAGCAGTCGGGTCAGACAGCCTGGGCCGCTCGCCAAACTCATCTGTTTCCAGGCCTTCCTCTTGCCAACCGACGTGGTGGAGAATGAATAGGCCCCCCAAGTATTTCCCAAGATGCACCATGTAAGAGCTGCCAAGTCTGGCCACTGCCCATGGCGGCGGAAGAAGCAGAGACACAAGCAAAGAAAGGAGCAGAAAGGGAGGCAGCCGAGGTGACGGCGAGTCCAGAGGCTGCGTCCACGGAGAGGGATGTTTATCCTCAGAGCAGCTCTGTCCTCGTGTCCACAGCCTGCAGCTGACAGGGTGAGGACGGAAGCCTCCTGCTTTCAGCAGAACTAATACTAAATAAGTGTTCAAATGTACAGGAATTTTCCCTTAAAAGAAGCCACAGAGCACATCCTCACCTGCCTTGTTTGGAAAATGATAGAGAGCAGATTTTAGCCTGGCCTGCGTGGCTCAGTGGTTGAGCGTCAACCTATGAACCAGGAGGTCACGGTTCGATTCCCAGTCAGGGCACATGCCCGGGTTGCGGCCTCAAGTCCCAGTAGGGGGCGTGCAGGAGGCAGCCCATCATTGATGTTTCTCTCTCTCTCTCCCTCTCCCCTCCTCTCTACATCCTTTTTTTTAAAAGGCCCACAGAACTTGACTTAGGAAAATCATCATTCAGGAGTTGGGACTAAGGCGGGTCCGGGGCCCTGGTTAGCATCCTCTCCAGGGACAAGACAACGGAAAGATCACCCACCCAACGCCCACCAGCTCCAAACGCGGGTGTCTCCCCGTAACTCCTGGTTTCCTCAACAGACTTCCCATCTCAGTTTATCTCCACTTTAATCCGATTTCGTGCCTGGAGCGGAGAGAGTCCAGCAGAAGGTCTTTCTTAACCTTCTGTTACCATTAATGACGGCTACGCTGGGAGTTCCGGCATGCAACAGGCGGGCTTTTAAATAGAAATCATTTGTCTCTCAGCAGGGACACCAACGGCTTTATTTCCGAACACTCCATCGGCCTCACTTGAGTAGGAGCCGAGCTGCTGGTGTTCGCCTCAGAGCAGGAGAACTCCTTCCTCTTTGCTTCCCAGAGCAGCCCCATTTGCCACCTGTAGCGGCAGGCGTCCAGTCCCCTCCTTTTTTTGTTGTTGACTGAGGTTTTCTAGCAGAAAAGGCCAGCCTGCCCCCGAGCTCTGGGCATTGGGTCATACTTCCTGGTGATTTTCTGTTGGAGGAAATCCCCTAACTCATTAAAACACACACATACACCCCCAAAAAAATAGATTAATGGACCAGTTCAGTAACAAGCCGCCCCAGGACCCAATAAACTTTGCAAAGAATACATTTCAATTACAACTGTGCTCCGTGGGAACCCAGTGGGGAAGCCAGCCTCATCTTCCTTCAGCGTACAGGAATGTTTATATTTTCTTTCCCACTTATGACACTTTTTTGCCTCAGTGGGGGCCCAGGGTCCATCTGCAGTCCCCTCACCCCATCCCCTCACTCTACAGCAAGCATGTCAAACTCAAGGCCCACAGGCCACACAGGGCCCACAATGACTATTTTTGGGGCCCAGCCAATGTAAGGGCATGTGAGAAATGTTTTAATTAAAATTACGCAACTCGGCCGGCATGGCTCAGTGGTTGAGGGCCGACCTGTGAACCAGAAGGTCATGGTTCGATTCCCGGTCAGGGCACATGCCCAGGTTGCAGGCTCGGTCCCCAGTGTGGGGTGTGCAGGAGGCAGCCAATCCGTGATTCTCTCTCATCATTGATGTTTCTCTCTCTCTCCTTCTCCCTTCCTCTCTGAAGTCAATAAAGATATATTTTTTAAAAAAATTTTGCAACTTAATTTTTACAATAACCTGTTATACACAAATAGAGGCCCAATGCACAAAAATTCGTGCAAGAGTAGGCCTTCCTTCTCCCGACTGCCGGCACCAGCTTCCCTCCGGCACCTGGGACCCGGGCTGGCTTCCCTCTGGCCACCCGCAGGCACCCAGGACACGGGGTGGCTTCCCTCCGGCCCCGGCTTCATCAGGAAGGACGTCTGGAATGATGTCTGGAAGATGTCTGGTCCAATTAGCATATTACCTTTTTATTATTATAAATTATTAATAATGAACTACAACATTCGCTATGCTGATTACTATCATCGTCTTGCATTCATTTCCCTTACACGCCTTACGCCCAGGCGCACCATTTCTCCCCACTAATACCAGCAGCGAATATTTCAGCAGCCGATGGCCACGTCATTAGCCTTGGACTGACCTGTTTGGTGTGCGCCACAGGAAATATGTCGCTTTCAGAGAACAAGAAAAACAGGTTTATTTGCCTGACTCTTATTCATTTGTGCAGTTACTTAGTGTCTGGTGAGTTAATGTTCATAAAAAGGTATTTTCCCCCCATTCCAACTTCCCCATCACCAGGCTCCCGTTTAAAGCAGGCCCAGAGGGCTGGCCCAGCTAGGAAGGAAGGCTTGTTTTCCAGAAGGAAAGACCGAGCCATCATCTTGGTCCACGCACAGACTCAGGGAGGTGTTCCCGCTTCTAGAAACCCACGGCCCACAGACCTTCCGTGACCTCGAGCTCGGTGCCGCCAAGCACTTTTCAACCGGTGTCCCGCAAGAATTTTCAAAACATGCCATTCCTGACTATTCGATCAGGGACACGGACCTCTTTTTCCTTAGGTCCCTGGTTGGCCAACTGCGGCTTGGGAGCCACATGTGGCTCTTTGGCCCCTTGAGTGTGGCTCTTCCACAAAATACCACGTGCGGGCACACACGTACAGTGCGATTGAAACTTCGTGGCCCATGCGCATTAGTCGGTATTTTGTGGAAGAGCCACACTCAAGGGGCCAAAGAGCCGCATGTGGCTCGCGAGCCGCAGTTTGCCGACCACTGCCAGTCATCAAATTAAAAAAATGTCAACAACCAACACAATAGCCGTCGGTGTAAATAAGTCAAACTTACACCTTTTTTTTCAGATCGGCAAAGATATACTTCTGGTATGCCGCGGAATTTTAGTCATTAGTTTATGTGCGCCGTGAGATGATAAAGGTTGGAAATCACTGCTCTCCATCACCAGCTCCTCAAGGTCATCTTCAAGTCTAAGTTAGGTCAGTTCTCCCTCGGACTGACTGGCACGATGTCGGAAGCAGGTGGGCACTAAATCAGGGTTTCTCAGTCTCCACACGATTCACATCTGGGGCCCAGTGATTCCTGGTTGTGGCGACCGGCCATCCTGGGCGCTGCAGGGTGACTTACTCCGGTGGTCGATGGATCACAGTCTATTCAACAGGCTTTCGGGGAGTTAGCGTTCTAAGCTGGCATCGATGCTGGAGCTTAGGAGAAGGTCAGTGGCGGTCACCATGCCTGGCTCCGCTGCCAAGGCCCCTCCAGCTGAGGCCCACGGTCCTTACTCAGTGTGACTGCAAGTTTTTCCATGAGCTACAGTCCCTGCGTCCTCGCCAGCTTCACTCTCCAGCGCCCCCTCTGGGCCCCTCACAAGCCAGACACCAAGCCAGCCTCCAGGCATCCCTGAGCCTGCTGTTTTTTTCCTTCTGCCTGGACCTGCTGGCCCCCTGGCGCCCTGCAGGGACTGTGAGCTGAGCACCCATCCTCAGGCAGGGGGAGTACCTCTCATGAGCGTCACCTGCTGCCTGCTGCAAACACCTGCAGGGTGTGGAATGCGCATGCTCCATGGTCGATATCACACCTTCCTCCTGGGATTAAAGCCCGTTACAGCTGCCATGCCCTCGCCCACACGATGCTACATTGAAGGAGTGACCGACCCCCCCTGTGCTCTGAGACAGTAACACAAAGTCAACTCCGTTTTGTTTTGTTTTACATCATTTAGAGAAAAAAAAAAAAAAAACCCAACCAGTTGATTAACTGAATTTTGGGGTTTGGGGTTTGTTTTTTTTACTGGTTATTTGGCACTGGGAACACACAAGCAGAATTCTTGGTTCTCGAGACCTGACAGTAATAGTCTAAGCTACAGATATTCAAAACTGCATGCTGCACAGGGAGGTATTTAAAAAAAAAATTAGTAAAGTTGGATCCACAGCACCAAGTGTTAGCGATGGTTTAAAATATTAATGCGGGTTGGATGCCAGGCTATTTTGGAGGCTCAGCCAGACGTGTATTTGGCAGGAACGGTTCGCATACCCAATTAGGTACACGTGCAAACATTTAACTGTAAGTTGCTGCTGAGCAGTTGAGTACAGAGATGCAGTCACCAGCCAGCTGGTTAGAGGGCCTAGCAAGGATGTGCCCGTATGACAAGGAGACCCTCCCTACCTCTTCAAACCCGCCCGCACTCTCGGCATTCTGGGAAAACAAACAAGTGAGCTAATGAAAGGAGGAAGGTGAGAAAGGTGGAAAGAGATCTCTGAATTCTGGAGGGATGCCCAGGGCTGGGACTCTGCCAGCTGTGCACACTTAGCCACCCGTCCCTGCTCCTGTCGCCTGAGACAGCCGGAGTCTCTGAGGTGGCTAAACACACTCAAACTCACACTTCGGTTAAGGTGGATTTTCAACAATCACACATTTCATGTAAAAAGATAAACGTTTTCAAAAACTGAATTAGCATATAGAAGATCAAGTTTCATTACATATTAAACTAGAGGCCCGGTGCACGGATTCATGCACATTGAAAGGAAATCAATTAGAAGGTGGCCAGCAGGGCGGGGCAGGACTGGGCGAGAAGGGGCAGACGTACCCTGGAGCCAACCTCCCACAGTCCCTCCCCGGCCGGCCACACCTGGGGCTGCACCAGGGCTCAGAGGGCGTCTGCAGAGTGAGCAGGGTCCCTCTGGCAGGTGGGGTCCCTCAGCCTGGCCTTCGGGGATTGGGCCAAACCGGCAGTCCGACATCCCCCGAGGGGTCCCGGAGTGTGAGAGGGTACTCTGCAAAGTTGCTGTTGCTCAGCAGCTCCTGCGTTGAGCATCTGCCCCCTGGTGGTCAGTGTGTATCATACCTACCGGCCGGTCAGCCGGTCACTTAGTCAGATAGATAGATAGATAGATAGATAGATAGACAGACAGACAGACTAGAGGCCCAGTGCACGAAATTCATGCATGGGGAGGGTCCCTAGCGGCTGTGGGCTGCCCGGCCGGAGTCTCCCTTCACACTCGCCTTGGCCTGGCGCCACCCGCTCACCTGCTCCACCTTCCTGCCACAGTCCGGCTCTTATCGGGGCCCATCAGGGCCGGCAGTGCCTCCACTGCCAACACCACATTGCCGACGTCCGCTATGTTCCACACCGCCCCCTGGTGGTCAGCGCACATCTAACTCCCGGTCAATCGAACTCCCGCCTGTGGGGACAATTTGCATATTAGCCTTTTATTATATAGGATAGTAAGTACTAATGTGTATACAAACATACATATGTTTGTATATGTAGGTTGAAGGGCAAATGTAGGTTGAAGATTGTTCACTAAATAATATAATAATTAATAAATAATAATACAAGAACAAACTGTATTGTGTACTCAAAACTTTAAACCGGCTTTTGCCCCACCCTGTATATATTCCATATTAGTAAAGTATTATATCAGTACAGTGGGGCCTTGACTTAAGAGTGTCCCGACTAACGAGTTTTTTGAGATACCAGCTGTCTCTCGGCCGATTTTTTGCATTGAGTTGATAGAGTAATTTGAGTTAACGAGCTCCTTAATGAGCTCAGTCTCGGAACGAATTAAACTCGTAAGTCAAGGCCCCACTGTAATGTATGATATGTTGCATATACATAGTATTCCACTGTATAATGGAATATTACGCGACCTTGAAAAGGAAGGGAATTCTGACACAGGCTACGCATAGAGGACATTCTGCTCAAAGAAATAAGCCAGTCACGAACCAACAACTCCTGTACGCGGTTCCACTCACGTGAGGCTCCCAGAGGCGTCACATTCATGGAGAAAGACAGGAGGATGGGGGTTGCCAGGGTTTGGGGGTGGTAGGGAAGGTGCGGGGAGGGGCTGTTAATGGGTACAGAGGTTGAGCTTTGCAAGACGAAAAGCTCTGGGGATTGGTTGTACAACTACATGAAGACACTTAGCACTGAATTGTACACCTAGCAGGGGCTAAGACGGTCCGTTTGATATTATACGTATTTCCCCATGACTGAGAATAAACATGGAAACAAAAGTGATTGGCTATGTGGTCTGCAGGCCCTCCGGGTGCACCCCAGTGCCATCTGAGGAGGGCAAAACAGGGCACAGCCCAGGCATCAGGAGGACCTGGGTTCAAATCCCAGCCGGGGATGTCTCCTCGCGGCATGGCTTTCACGAGGCACCTAGCCGTGCTGTGCCTCCATCTCCCCACCTGGAAATGGCAATGATCACAGAACATACCTCACAGGGGGTTTTGTTTGTTTTCTTAAAATATCACTTTTTAAAAATACATTTTTACTGATTTCAGAGGGGAAGGGAGAGAGAGATAGAAACATCAATGATGAGACAGAATCATGGATCGGCTGCCTCCTGCACGCCCCCAACTGGGGATGGAGCCCAAAACCTGGGCATGTGCCCTGACCGGGAATCGAACCTGCGACCCTTCAGTCTGCAGGCCGACGCTCTATGCACTGAGCCAAACCAGCCAGAGCCCTCAGAGGGTTTGTATGAAGATTAAACAAGGTGAAGTTTTTCGAAGGCACCAGGCCTGTGTGTCACACTAAATGAATACATGACCCTGGCCGGTTAAGGCCACTGCCCTCCTGCAGCACCATGCCTGTCCTAGAAGCTGGGACCTGGGGGGTGATTCGGAAAGGGGTCCAGGCAAGGAGGGAAAGCCCAAGCAGAGTTGGCCCCCTGTTCCCATGGACCCCAACTCACCCTGAGAGCGCTCCGACAGCTCACCCACCCCTCTGCCGTTTTACCCTATTTCTACTGATTTCAAAGTCAAAACAGTTTTGCGGGGTCTGAAAACTTCACTCCGAAATCCCACTTGCCCCACAGTGGCAGCTTTAGGAAATGTGAGAGGTCAAAGAAAATATAGGCCAATGGAAATAACATTGCGGCAAGAAATTAATTGCAAAGCCCACTTAATAGGACAGGGGACTCCCTAACACCCTATCACGCCGCCTGGCTCGCCTCCGCCGCACGCTCCCGTCCCTGGCACCAAGGCCGGGGCGGGCTCCCCCGGGCATCGCTGCATTAATTTGACATTTCTGGCTCCAATTAACCTTCCGTTTCAGCTATTTTCCAAAGATTCTTCTTTTAATTTGCGATGAGGTTCTTTGCTTCCTATTGGCGTTCCCCGGCTTGTGCGTAAACGGCCTGTTGTGGAAACTCCAGCCCCGTTTCGACCTGTTTCAAGTTAACATTGTCATCTGTGCTTTGCCTGTTTGCGAGCAGAAGGTTGGGTAAGAGACAGCGTCCTGCCCTGACCGGTGTGGCTCAGTGGATAGAGCATCGGCCTGCGGGCTGAAGGGTCCCAGGTTCGATTCTGGTCAAGGGCATGTACCTTAGTTGCTAGCACATCCCCAGTGGAAGGTGTGCAGGAGGCAGCTGATCAATATTTCTCTCTCATCGATGTTTCTAACTCTCTATCCCTCTCCCTTCCTCTCTGTAAAAAAATCAATAAAATATATTTTTTTTAAAAAAACAAACAAATAAAACATTCCCAGCTTTCAGTTCACACCACAAGGATTAAAAAGATTTTTTTTTGACCTGGTCAGTATGGCTCAGTGGTTGAGCATCAACCTATGAACTAGGAGGTCATGGTTCGATTCCCGGTCAGGGCACATGCCCAGGTTGTGGGCTCGATCCCCAGTAGGGGGCGTGCAGGAGGCAGCTGATCCATGATTCCCTCTCATCATTGATGTGTCTATCTCTCCCTCTCATTTTCCTCTCTGAAACCAATAAAAAAATTAAAAATTGTGTTTCACACTTCGGGCATCAGACGCTGGGTTTTAAAATAACCCGGCACGGTGTGAACATAGCTTTCAGCATCGATGCAGCTTTTCCAAGTCTGAGAAATAAAGACGTGAGCAGCCACAGGCGCGGGGCCAAGCCAGTAATTACTAAATGCTAGTAAACACTCTATCATATTCTTTTCTTTTTTAATATATTTGTATTGATTGCAGAGAGGAAGGGAGAGGGAGAGAGAGAAGCATCAATGATGAGAGAATCATTGACTGGCTGCCTGCTGCACGCCCCCTACTGGGGATTGAGCCTACAACCAGGGCATGTGCCCTGACGGGGAATCGAAGCCGGGACCCTTCAGTCCGCAGGCCGACACTCTATCGACTGAGCCAAACCGGTCAAGACAAAAAATAAAATTTAAAACCAACAAAAATGCCCTGGCAGAATTCCTCTCATGCTTTAAGACTCTCAGATCCCAAGTCCTTACCCCTAAGATGGATTATAAATTCGACTATTTCTCTAAAATTGAAGTACCCACTATCTTAGTAGGCAACACCACAAATCCACAGTCCTGGAAGTGGAGGGTCATTCGAAATTGTTTTAAAACCTTGTCACTTTCTGTGTGTTTGTTTTTATTGATTTCCGAGAAAGAGGAAAGAAAAGAGAAAGCGAGAAAAACAGAGAGAGACAGACAGATTGACTGACTGATTTGTTGTTCCACTTATTTATGCACTCATCGGCCGATTCTTCTATGTGCCCTGACGGGGAATTGAACTTGAAACCTTGGTGTATAGGGAAGGTACTCTAACCACCGGAGCTACCTGGCCAGGGCCGCCACTTCCTGTTTTAAAGTATGAGTTTGTGTGTGTGTGGTTCTGTTTGTTTTGCTTTTAAGTTACGTTCCGCCTTCCACTTACCTGTCTCTTTCTAATTTATCCCATGAGTGCAGCCAGTAAATAAAGGAGACAATTATCTAAATCTCATTCTAATTGCATAGTTTATTCTAAGACTGTGTTTACACTAAAACTGATTAATGCTTATGTTTAATCGAGTTAATAAAGAGCTCCATTTTATAGGATTATTTCCAGTTACCTCTGGATGCTGTAGCCAGCGGATGAGGAAGGCTGAACATAAATCCTACCTAGACAAATACGGTATTGAGGTTAATAATAATTACAGCATCTCGGCTCATCAGGGTGCTGAAGATTTCTGTTTAAAGGCCTGGTTCATAGGTCTGCGCTAACCACTTTGCAGCACTGGCTGGGCTGTTTTTTGTTTGTGTGTGTGTGTGTGTGTGTGTGTGTGTGTGTGTGTGTATAGGAACACTAGTCTACATAAGGGCTGTCTCTTGGAATTCTTTTTACATTCACGCTATGCCCTAGCCAGTTTGGCTCAGTGGAGAGCACGTCAACCTGCAGACCAAACAGTCCCGGGTTCGATTCCGGTCTAGGGCACGTCCCCTGGTTGCAGGCTCCTCCCCAGCCTGGGCCCTGGTTGGAGCTCATGCAGGAGGCACCCAATCAATGTGTTTCTCTCCCATCGATGTTTCTCTCTGTCTCTCCCTCTCTCTCCCACTCTCCCCACAAATCAATGAAAAAATATCCTCGGGTGAAGATTAACCAAAAAATAAAAATAAAAATAAATAAAGGCACACTTTTGTGGGACAACCTGCTGATGGTGTCAAGAGAACCAGGCCTGGGACCTTTGCACGAGGGGTCAGAGTTCATCCTGTAGCCGAGAGGTGCTCAGGAGGAAATGAAGAAGCTTCCGGGTGCAAACCTTACAAAGCAAACAGCTGGAGCCCCAGAGGCCAGAACAGTCTCCAGGGACCTATGGGTTTGCTCCCTGGGCCCTGGGGGACAAGCAGTGCCCACCCATTTCTGGGGATCAGCTCCCTGGGCCCTGTGCCCACCCATTTCCGGGGATCAGCTCCCTGGGCCCTGGGGGACAAGCCGTGCCCACCCATTTCTGGGGATCAGCTCCCTGGGCCCTGTGCCCACCCATTTCCGGGGATCAGCTCCCTGGGCCCTGGGGGACAAGCCGTGCCCACCCATTTCTGGGGATCAACACAGGACGCGTGGCTGCAGGGCAGGGCCCCTCTGGGCACCCCCCTCACCATAATGTCCACTTGTCTAGGAGAGCCGACAGCCCAAAGCCTTGGTGAGAGAGCTCCAAGCTCATCAATCTTAAATAAAGCATCCATTTCCCAGGATTCTTCTAAGCTGCTGTTTAGGTAACACAATGAGCCACATTCGAGCTCTTTCCTCACGGCCAGGGCTGAGCACTGTTTCCTGTAAAACTGGGACCTCTAACCCCGCCCACGTCCACGTGTCTCCAGGTTGGAGCTGCAGAGGATCTCATTTTCATTTTAGCCACTTTCACTGGAAGGACAGCCCATGCAAGCCTTGAGGCCTGACCCTCCTGAAAATATTTAACAACTGAGTTAAACCGCCGGGTTTTGCTGGAGGAGCACTTCTCGCTTCCTGTCTGTGGCTGGTTTCCCCCGGCGCTGAATCACTAACCATGAGCACGCCGGCTACGCGGGTCCCCTGACCTGAAGGCCATCCAGCCAATTCGTGACTCTCCCGGTTTCCCAGCAAAGGTTATGTACCGTGCCCTCCGCCCTCCGTGTCCCTGCCGGGTTCAATTATTCTGGAAATAAACATCATTGTTGAACGGGAAGATCTGGGGGCTCTTAGCGGGATCCAACGGCTGGACTAGGGGTGAACCCAGAAGCAATGAGGCAGAGACACACGGACGGAGGCGAGCCAGGCAGCCGTGATGGAGGGCGAGAGACAATAAAATTACACAGCCTCCTCTCTTTACTGCCCTTTCGGGATTGCCCGTTCCAGGACAATGGACTGCAAAAAACGCACAATGAGGCTTACTGGACATTTCCAGAGGGCACAACCGGACCACTCTCCCCAGTGAATCAGTCGGCAATATTTACTAATCACCCCCATCATATAAAATGTGCTGCAATGCCCTAGCTGGTTTGGCTCAGTGGATAGAGCAACGGCCTGTAGACTGAAGGGTCCCAGGTTCGATTCTGGCCAAGGGCATGTTTTTTTGTTTTGTTTTTTATTAAATATATTTTTATTGATGTCAGAGAGGAAGGGAGAGAGAGATAGAAACATGGATGATGAGAATCATTGATTGGCTGCCTCCTGCACGCCCCCTACTGGGGATCGAGCAGACAACCCGGGCATGTGCCCTTGATTGGAGTCAAACTTGGGACCCTTCAGTCTGCAGGCCAAGGCTCTATCCACTGAGCCAAAGCAGCCAGGGCTCATCATTGATGTTTTGATCTCTCTCTCCCTCTCCCTTCCTCTCTGAAGTCAATAAAATATATATATATATATATACATATATATGTACACACACACACACACACACACAAAGTCACCATGGCTTTGTCCGGAAGGACGTCCAGAAGGTCTCCCAGTCTAATTAGCATATTACCTATTTATTAGTATAGATATTAAAAAAAAAACATGTTGCAAGGTATTGGGGGATAGAGAAGGAACAAAGAAAGTGTGGTGTCTTTCTTAAGAAAGCTAAACAGCCCTGGCCGGTTTGCTCAATGGTTAGAGCGTCAGCCTGCCGACTAAAGGGTCACGGGTTCGATCCCGGTCAAGGTCCCTTGCCCATGCTGTGCAGTCCCGTTCTGAGGTAGCGGGGCCAGGACTCCACCTATGAATGTGGTGAGGGACACGGTTCATCCCACACAGGCACCGCGTCCAAGGTTAAAGGGTTGGAGGGACCCATCAGAGCCAGGGGAAGCCGTGTCCCCAGCCAGCACTCGTGGTCTGACACCCAGCACAGGTGCAGGCTCCCCAACTCCATCCGCACTGTCCCCCAGGGCTGCCCCCACCCGCGTGCACCCAGGACCCTGGGCACAGGCACCCTCTCCGGCCGCACTCAGGGTGTGTGCCCTGCAGAGCACCAGGCCCACGCCCGGCATCATCAGCTCCTCCTTCCGTTTCAAAGGACAGCCATAGTTAGCGGCTGGGCAGGACCAAGGGCTGACACCGAGCACACGGCAAGGGTTACTGGGAGTTAATTGAGTTGAATCCTACAATGATTTCATCGTTAGTCACCGTGTTCCTGTTTCTACTCGGCTTGGGCCCGGCTCTACGGGAAAGGCCCGCATCAGGCAGGGCGGGAGCCAGGCGGCAGGTCGCACAGGTGGGCGGGAGGCAGGCTGTTCTTATTCTGCACCAGAGAAAACCCTCCTCTCGCCGTGGGCTCTGGAACTTTCCACGTGGGAGACCCCAAACACCTCTGGACACAGCTCTGCCACCAGGGGGACAGATGGTTACCTGCTGGCTCCCCAGCTGCAGTTCCACCTGCCAACGGCAGAGGGCGCACTTACCACATCAGGGCCCCTTGGGATGCAGGAAGGGGACTGGCTGCTGGGAGGTGATCACAAGAGCCAGGGCAGCTGTTAGGACATCAGCTCCTCTCCACACGAACCCTGGACCCCCTATCCTCCGCCCCCGCCCCCGCCCCCGCCCCGGCAAACACACAATGAGAAGCGGCCTTTGCGCTCCATGGCGCCTCCCCCCAGAAAGAAAGCCATCCGTGTGGGGAGCGTCATTTGCGGATCCAAGCACAGCCGGCCTCCTCCGTCACCCGCCCTTCATCCATCACGTGGATTTTGCAGGAGTTTTTTAAGTGCTTTGCTCTGAGCACCCGATTGCACATTAGCCAAAGGTTAAGGCTGTGGCGCTAGGGACCCTCTGACAAAATCATTCTTCATCTCCCTTCCCCAGGGAAGATGCTACGGCTCAGAATTTGGCGAGGGACATGCACACGCACACCGCTGTGTGTCCCATGTCTGTTTAAAGACCTGGGGACCAAGCGGACACACTGGCTTGGGTTCCCTTACGGGGTCATCTCCAAAGTCTCAGCCTGGGGGGTGGGGGGGGCACTGCCAGAATTCGGGGCGTCTGCGGCTCTACTTTGGAGAGTGCTGCTTCCCCGCAAAGCACTTACAGACCCGAGGGTGCGCAGGGGAGGGTGTGCGTGATGGGGTTTCTGCTCTCAAGGCCACCTTTCCTGTAGGTTGGTGTTATTGATTACCCACACCTCGGGCCCTGACAGGTAATCGATAGCCCCTCTGACCCAGAAATGTGGCGTGGCCTGTGGGGGCTTTCAAAAACAAGCAGCGGACACAGCAACCCTGGTCCGCGCTTTTCATACACGGGAATTACATGTTCCCCCCGGAGCCGCCACGCCGGCTCTACACACATCAGCCCAGCCGAGCGCGGAGCGTGTGGTCACAGGGCTCTGTCTGTTGTCCCTGCTGGACAACCGCCCCCGAGCCATTCAGGATGAGGGGCAGGGCAAACTTTGGGGAAATCTATGTACACCCCCAAAGAGCCAGGACTCAATTCATTCTTTTCATATATATATATATATATATATATATATATATATATATATATATTAATAAAAGGGTAATGTGCTAATTAGACTGGGAGACCTTCCCAGAGACCTTCCGGACGTCCTTCCGGACAAAGCCATGGTGGCAGGGCCAAGGCAGAGGTGGTTAGGGGTGATCAGGCTGGCTGGGGAGGGCAGTTGGGGGTGATCAGGCTGGCGTGGGGGGGGCGTTGGGGGTGAGCAGGTCAGCAGGGGGGCAGTTGGGGGCGAGCAAGCCAGCAGGGGGGAGGCATTCGGGGGCAATCAGGCTGCCAGGCAGAGTGGTTAGGGGTGATCAGGCAGGCAAGCAGGTGAGTAGTTAGGAGCCAGCAGTCCCAGATTGCGAGAGGGATGTCTGATTGCCGGTTTAGGGATAGGGCCTAAACCACAGTCGGACATCCCCTGAAGGGTTCCAGATTGGAGAGGGTACAGGCCAGGCTGAGGGACACCCCTACCCCCCATGCATGAATTTCGTGCACCGGGCGACTAGTATGTATATATGTGTGTGTGTGTGTGTGTGTGTGCGCGCGCACATATACATACACACACACACTAGAGGCCCAGTGCACAAAAATGCATGCACTTGGGAGAGGGGGGAGTCCCTCAGCTGGACCCATGCCCTCTTGCAGTCCAGGAACCCTTGGGGGATGTCTACCTGCAGGCTTAGGCCCAGAAGCAGGCTTAAGCCACAGTTGGACATCCTTAGAGCTGCCTGGGACATCCTTAAATCCCAGACCCAAAGAGCCTCTCCCACCACCACTGCTGCACTTGCAGCCATCAGCCCAGCTTGTGGCTGAGCGGAGCTCCCCCTGTGGGAGTGCACTGACCACCAGGGGACAGCTCCTGCATTGAGCACCTGCCCTCTGGTGGTCAGTGCATGTCATAGTGACCGGTTGTTCCCATCATTCAACCTTTAGGGTCAATTTGCATATTACCCTTTTATTACATAGGATTTCTTATTGATTTCAGACAGGAAGGGAGAGGGAGAGAGAGATAGAAACATCAATGATGAAAGAGAATCATTGATCAGCTGCCTCCTGCATGACCCCTACTGGGGATCGAGCCTGCAACCCGGGCCCCTGGCTGGAATTGAACCCGGGACCCTTCAGTTCACAGGCTGACGCTCTATCCACTGAGCCAAACCGGCTAGGGCACAACACTGCCCGTCTTGATTGAGCAAGAATAGGACGGAGGGGCTCCAAGAATTTAGATCCGTGCACGGGGCGGACAAATGCTTCTCTCCCTAATTTGGAAACGGGTTTGAAAATGCACAGAGCAGCAGGTACTCCTCCCAGGACACTTCCTCTGTCGGGCGGCTGGGTGTTGTTAGCAGTGGCACCCCCCCCCTCTTGCCCCCACACCCCCCTCTGCCCCAGCTCCTCCAGGCTTATAGGGGACTCGGGAAAGGACCTCCTTTTCCAGGTCAAGATCATTAGGGAGTTTAATTAGCAAGCTGGGTTCAGAACCAATATGTGCCCGTCCTCGGAGGCCTACATAAAGCTGCCTGCGGACTCCTGTTCCTGGCCAGGGGGCAAGTCCGGTGCCCCTGGAGCTGCCTGTGGGCTCTGGGGGCTCACATTCACAGGGGCCCCTACGGCGCTGCTTCCCTTCTCCCGGGTCCCCCCGCCCCCCCTCCCCCACCTGCCAGACGGGAGCATGAGCAAGGTGCCAAAACCCGGAGCTGCCCGGTGTGAGGATTACAGCAAGAGGCATGTTTCCTTCTAGAACGAGGCGTGGGAGTGAGAGCAGCCCAGAGAAGCGGGCTGGGTGGGGGCTAGTTCCAGAGGGTCTGGGGCATCACAGAAGGAAGCTGGACTCTACCAGCCCCTGGTGGGAAGACAGGGATGGGTTTTTTGGCTGTTGTTTTTTTAAAACATTTTTTATTGATTTCAGAGAGGAAGGGAGAGGGGAGAGAGAGAAACATCCATGATGAGAGGGAATCATCAATCGGCTGTCTCCTGCACGCCCCCTACTGGGGACTGAGCCCACAACCCAGGCATGTGCCCTGACTGGAATCGAACACGGGACCCTTCAGTCTGCAGGCTGATGCTCTATCCACTGAGCCACACCAGCTAGGGCAGTGATGGGGAACCTATGAACTCATTTTTTTGGTTGGTTTTTCTTTGTTAAATGGCATTTAAATATATAAAATAAATATCAAAAATATAAGTCTTTGTTTTACTATGGTTGCAAATATCAAAAAATTTCTATATGTGACACGGCACCAGAGTTAAGTTAGGGTTTTTCAAAATGCTGACACGCTGAGCTCAAAAGGTTCGCCGTCACTGAGCGAGGGCGTGAGACGGGTTTTAAGCCAGGAGTGAACGTGGTCAGGGTTGTTCTTTAGATGCCTCACGGGGCAACTGTATCTCTAGAAGCTGGGGAGGAAATAAACAGAATCCCCAGCCCAGGTAAACCGCATGGACTGACCCAACAGCACGCTGGAGCTGAGGAGAGAGCTGATTCCTCAAAACCCTCAGGCTGCTCTCTCTCTGTCTGGGGTCCTTCTGCAGGTCCCCGGCCAATCTGATGTTTCTTTCTCCTTAGCTGCCATGGCTGAACTGATCCACAGACACACAAAAGAGCAAGAGAAGCCCTGGCCGGTGTGGCTCAGTGGATAGAGCGTCGGCCTGCAGACTAAAGGGTGCCGGGTTCGATTCCGGCCAAGGGCACATGCCCAGGGTTGCCGACTCCATCCCCAGGAGGGGGTGTGCAGGAGGCAGCAGATCCATGATTCTCTCTCATCACTGACGTTTCTCTCTCTCTCTGCTCTCTGAAGACAATAAAAATATACTTTTTAAAAAGAGCAAGAAGGATGCAAGCAGATTAGAGGTGCCCCCAAGAAGTAAATGCCTGCTGCCACCTGTTATCAGGGCCTGTGATGGGAATTCTGCCTTGGGGAGGGAGTAGGTGGGGGGAGGGGGCAGTGCCCTGGGAGGGAGACATGTGAGAGTCCTACTGGGCTTTCCTGCTACAATCCCAGTCTGCATTCCCTCCGGTCACAGCCTCCCAGCTTGCATCTCATTTCTCAGACACCTCAGTGAACGAGGCCTCGGCTCACAATGGGGACGCTGGTGGGACCCCTAGAAGCAGGGAGGCGGGAACCTGCACACCCCACAGCGGGGCCCGCAGGAAAGTGCAGCAGCGCCATCTAGTGGCCGCGCGGGGCGGCGGCAGGGATGTGCGCGCGTCGCCGGGACCCAGGATCTTCCATCCCTGGGAAAACGTGGTCCCCCCACCTCCTCTGGGGTCACTGCGCAGCGACGCGGCCTCCGAGCTGCCCAGCTAACACGAGTGGCTACCGCTGCCGCATCATTAAGAAAAGCAAAGGCCGCCCTGACCAGTTTGGCTCAGTGGATAGAGCGTCGGACTGCGGACTCAAGGGTCCCAGGTTCTATTCCGGTCAAGGGCATGTACCTTGGTTGCGGGCACATCCCCAGTGGGGAGTGTGCAGGAGGCAGCTGATCGATGTTTCCCTCTCATCGATGTTTCTAACTCTCTATCCTTCTCCCTTCCTCTCTGTAAAAAATCAATAAAATATATTTTAAAAAAAGAAAAACAAAGGCCAAAATCCGGACAGAGTTTGAGCCTATTCGGCTTGAGTGTCGATGGGGGGGGCCTCAAGGGGGCGCTGGATTGGGGTTCCTGGGTCTCCAGGGCCCGTGCAGCAGTGCCCCAGGCACTTCGGGGCTCAGGACCTGACCCTAGGAGGGGCCTGGGAGTGAGCAAGCCCCAAGGCCCCACTATAACAGCAGCAAATGGAGATGGAGTGCATTTTAGCAGATTCTGGATTTTGTCTTGTTTTGATTTATTTCGGAGAAGAAGGGAGAAACAGAGATAGGAACATCAATGATGAGAGAGAATCACTGATTGGCTGCCTCCTACACACCCCCCACTGGGGATCAAAAGTGGGCATGTGCCCTTGACCGGAATCGAACCCAGGACCCTTCCATCCGCAGGCCGACCCTCTCTAACCACTGAGCAACACCAGGACTGCTTTGTTTTGCTTTACTGGCATGCCTATGGGGTTGAAGAAATTAGGGGCATTTAGAATCTGTCTGTCTTTGCCGAAACCGGTTTGGCTCAGTGGATAGAGTGTCAGCTTGCAGACTGAAAGGTCCCAGGTTCGATTCCGGTCAAGGGCATGTACCTGGGTTGCGGGCACATCCCCAGTAGGAGATGTGTAGGAGGCAGCTGATCGATGTTTCTCTCTCATCGATGTTTCTAACTCTCTATCTCTCTCCCTTCCTCTCTGTAAAAAATCAATAAAATATATATTTTTTTAAAAAAAATCTGTCTGAACGTCTGGACTTGCAGTGAAAGCCAAATGTTTTTTTCCCTTCAAAAGAGAGGCAGACCGACATCTGCGACCCTCTTAAGAACGAGTGTCAACTGTGTTATCTGCCTTTACACGTCACTGAAATTCCGGGGCTGGAGTGGCAAGCTAGTCCCACAGTGAAAACAATCAACACACAGACAGGCATGAGCCGTCTGCACGGCCCGGTCTTTCCCTTGCAAAGTGCAGTTTCCAGCCGCAATTAAAAGCCCCACCCAGTAGGCCTCCCTGGGGTTTTTGCAGGAAGACCTAAGAGCCCACTGCTGGGGACACCCACCTGGGGCTGCGGGCCTGGGACACGGGGCTTTGGTTTGGGCAAGGCTGCCATCGTGTGGCCGCCTCGGGTAATTGCCTCAGAAAACTGCCTAGACCAGCGGTTCTCAACCTGTGGGTCGCGACCCCTTTGGCGGTCGAACGACCCTTTCACAGGGGTCGCCTAAGACCATCCTGCATATCAGATATTTACATGACGATTCATCACAGTAGCAACATGACAGCGATGAAGTAGCCACGGAAATAATGTTATGGTTGGATCACAACATGAGGAACTGTATTTAAAGGGCCAGAAGGTTGAGAACCACTGGCCTAGAGCAAGGGTCCACGCTCCCCGCGAGTCTGTTTTCTGCCACCAGCCAGAATGGGGGCTCAAGATCTAGATTAAGAGGAAAATGAAGCTCTCGTGTGGCCATGCAGGTCTGAGTCTTCTCCAAGGCATCTCTGGGCCCCACCAGGGGCCTACCCAGGCCTGCAGTGATGCCCCCTCTAAACTAAGAACTTTCTTACCAGTCAGGAGAGTTGAAGGGTCCGGGACTCGAAGCCCCCAGGCACCGGCCAGGTCTCCGCTGGCTCACCTTCGAAGTCCCACCCCAGTTTCAGAGCTGGACACAGGCCTGGGAGCTCCTGGGACCCTCTTTGTGAAGGAGCCCCACCAGCACAAAGCACATGCTCCCCGAATATCAGTTTTAAAGT
The DNA here is from genome assembly GCF_964212035.1 of Myotis nattereri. Classification (NCBI taxonomy): domain Eukaryota; kingdom Metazoa; phylum Chordata; class Mammalia; order Chiroptera; family Vespertilionidae; genus Myotis; species Myotis nattereri. The sequence continues at coordinate 11,517,629 of NC_138097.1, read as the reverse complement.
GTTTTGTTGCCCAACCAGCATGGCTCAGTGGTTGAGCATCGACCTATGAACCAGGAGGTCACGGTTTGATTCCCCATCAGGGCACAAGCCCGGGGTGCGGGCTCGATCCCCAGTAGGGGGCATGCAGGAGGCAGCCGATCCATGATTCTCTCTCGTCACGGATGTTTCTATCGCTCACTCTCCCTCTCCCTTCCTCTCTGAAATCGATAAAGACACAGTTAAAAATAATAATAAAGTGTTTCATTGGAAGATGAAATGAGACCCGAGCTCCCAGCTTGCTCTGAAGCCACAAGCAAAGGAGGTTTAGAACCTGCACACACCTAGAACTTGAGGCACCTGTTTAGTCCGGAGTGAGGTTTCTCAATCTCGGCAGGATGCAGCCGGCTGGGTAGTTCATGGGGTTGGGGGGACAGTCCTGGCACCGTGGCACACTGAGCAGCACCCCTGGGCCCTGGCCACTGGATGGCACCCCTCACCCAACTGTAACAACCCACAGCGTCTCGAGACGCGGCCACAGGAACCCCGGTTACCCGAACACCAGAGGAGTCCTCGGTTCAGTGGCCGCTTTGTAGAGCGTGCTCAGGCCACCCACCGGGGAGGGGACGCTGTGAGTCATGGACGATCAAGGCCACGAAGCTCAGAACTCCGCAGCCGTCTCCACACGGTCAGGGCCCCCGCTGGGGAAGTTGCCGTCCAGAAAGCCCGAAGGTGACTTGTTTAGTGGGAAGGAGGGTCCATGAGATGGGCCAATTCCATCCCACAGAGTCAGTGGGCGTGAGAGCATTTCCGTGGCTGTGGACATTATATAGGATGTTTCTGACCCGAGAAGAAATTACTCTTTCTGATTCTTATTTGATGCTGAAAAAGACAGAAAGCCGGGCTCCCTGGATGTTGGGTTGGGCACAGGGCTTACGGACCTCCCGGGACCCTGTCTTTCCGTGGCGTGGCCGCGGTGAGACTGCGTGCCCTGCGTGAAATGACGGAGGCAAAGGTAGGAGAGAGAGGTGGGCAGGGAACACCACAGCTTCCCCAGTCTCCATGGAAACTTGCCCACCTAACGCTCACACTTCCGGATGCTGGGCATTCTCTCCCCCAAAGAGAACGAAATCCATATCAGGGATTGGGTATCACTTCTCGGGGGAAATGAGGGTTTTAGAAACCGTCTCCTGATCTGTTGGTCCCTAAGGTTTCTGCCAGGAGCCGACCGGTCAGATGCATCGCTCCCTGAAAGAACATCCCGTGGGCAGCCCAGTGCGTGGCAGGGAACGTCAGTGCCACCGCCGGACGGGACCGCGAGCCCGGGAAGCAGTTTCTGGGGGACCACAACCCCCCGAGCTCTCTGCCACCCTGAGCCCGTCCCCGAGCACCGGCCGGGGCCGCCCTCGGGGACAGATGTCTCCGCAGTCAGGATTCTTTTGTGGACTTTTCTATATTCACTTCGGTCAGATGAGTTTCCCCCAGTAACTCCCTTCCCGTGGGAATCACAGGACGGGCACGTATGAAACAGGCACAACTACAGTGATACCAACAGCACAAGCGGCCGAAGAAGAAAAGAGATACGTGGACCTCGTCAACATTGAAAACGTTGCTTGTCAAACGACGCCATCGGGGAAATCGTCAAGACCACCCACAGAGGGGGAGGGAACAGCTGCAACTGACATATGGGACAAGAATATAGAAAGAACCCTCAGTGACCTTCAAAAGGTCAAACCCAGTGGACGTTCCGCTGCTTATCCTATGTGACTCTTCTGCACCATTTACCAATATTGACCGCACCCTCCTGGAGAGAGAGAGACCGAGGAGCGAGAGAGAAACATCGACTGGTTGCCTCCCGTACACGCCTTGACGAGGAATTGAGCCCACAACCTAGGTCTGTGCCCTGACCGGGAATCGAGCCCATAACTTTCTGGTGGGCACGGGGCCTGCGGACCTCCCGGGACCCTGTCTTTCCGTGGCGTGGCCGCGGTGAGACTGCGTGCCTTGCGTGAAATGATGGAGGCAAAGGTAGGAGAGAGAGGTGGGCAGGGAATGCCACAGCTTCCCCAGTCTCCATGGAAACTCGCCCACCTAACACTCACACACTGGACAACGCTCCAACCGAGCCTCCTGCCCAGGGCTCTGTTGTAGAGAGCGCCTGGGAAGGCACATGAGCATTTCTTTGATTATTGTTAGCTGAGTCCAATGGCGTTGGCAGAGCCACGACCTGGAAACATACCGTGCCAGAGGCAGGTAGGTTGTCAGCCTGACCCTGAGCTCGGGTGCCAAGGGGTGGGTTTCATTATCTAAGTTCAGCCAGGCGCAAGGAACGGGCGCCATTATCCGGGCTCGGCCAGGAGTGACAATTATAAAGAAGCCACAAGAATGAAGAATTACAGCTTGATCTTTAACCATGATTTCACATAATTTCCTTTGTCTTAAACTCTAGTAAAACTCCCTGGAATCATACTGTGTAAAATAAACGCACTGCACCAGCTCTGGGTCGCTGTCTCTCCATCAGAGGGCCAGGTGTCCCACCCGGTCCCAGCTTTCCCTACTGTCTCTGTGTCTGTCCCTTTCTTTTTCTCAATCCCCCGTCGCCCCTACTCAGGACTCGTCGTCTGCTCTCTAGCTGTGCTGGTCTCGGTCCAAGAGAGAAATATTTATACTCTATTTTTTTATTTTTAATGACATGAACCGCTTCTGATTCTTTCCAGCTCGCTGTCGACTTCTCTGCAGGTGCCTCTCCTGCCTGCATTCCCTCGGCTCTTCCTGCTCAGCCACCTCTGCCTCTCACCCTGGGAGGTGCACTTATGTCCCTCAATTCAGTGACCCCATTAGGGGATGACTCACTGGCCATTTTCTTAAACTCTAAACCTGCCCAGCGGGGCTGCCCCCAGGCCCTGCAAACTCTGCCCGTCCCCACGTCCCACCCAGCGTCTCCTTTCCATTCACTTTCCTCACGGGTTGCTAGCTTCTCCTGGAAACAGCACTTGGGTATTTCTTTCTTTCTTTTTAAAATATATTTTTATTAATTCCAGAGAGGAAGAAAGAGAGGAGAAACATCAACAACGAGAGAGAATCACTGATTGGCTGCCTCCTGCATGCCCCATAGTGGGGATTGAGCCTGCAACCCAGCATGTGCCCTTGATCGGATTTGAACCCCGGACCCTTCGGTCCACAGGCCGACGTTCTATCCACTGAGCCACACCAGCCAGGGCTGAATCCCTTTTCTGATGAAATCAGCCAAAGTCTACTTCTGTGGCTTACAACTGGGAAGCCTGTCCCAAAATCCAAACTCCTGCCCAAGGCAGGCCAGGCCCCTCCGGAGGTGGCTGCCGCCTCTTCCTCAGGCGTCCTCATCGTGGTCTCCCTGCACCTTTGCTCCAGCCGCCAGGAGAACAGGCCACCCCTGCCACACCTGAGCCATTCCGCCTCCTCAAACCTCAGCTCGTGCAATTTCTGTGAAGCCTTCCCCGCTGCCCCCAGGCACCCCCCTCCCACGGCCCCCTGTCCACAGCCCGGCACACAGTGGTACTGCACTTAGTATCCTGGCCTCCGCGTCCTCCCCTAGAACATCGAGAGAACAGCCTCTAATTTGAGATACCGAGGAACTCTCTCTGGCAACTGAAGCAGAGAGCAACTGTGCCAGGAGGATGCTGGGTAGTTCGGACACATGCCAGGGAGGGACCGCGCTCAGAACACGGGCAGGAAGGAGGGGAGCAGGACGCAGCCAAAGGAAGGCTGGCCCGGGTATCACGGCCATGGGCAGCACACAACCCGGTCCCTGCAGGCTCCAGCAGAATGAATTCATGACCTTGTACCTGTGTGTCGCCTGCTCTGGAGGTATGTGTCCAGACCCCACTTGTGGGGGCAGGTGAGACGTGTACCTGGTCTTTTAAGCCTCTTGCTGAGAGTGAAGCCCAGGCTCCCCCCAAGACTCACACAACAAAGATGGACTCAAATGTGGGGGAGGAATCCACACGCTGAATCAAGACGCCCATCCCATAATGCCACTGTGTTGTTAGGTTGATTCAATGACGTAGTGTGTGACCCTGATATTCTCAAACATTTCCCCTGGAGCAGTGGTCCCCGACCTTTCTGTGGCCACACCCCACCTAAGCATCTCTAACATCCTGATGCCCCCACCCCCACCCCGTGACATATAATTCTTATTATTCAAAAAGTGAGCCTCTATTCGCGTGGAAGAAACCTCAAAGGCCATGAACTTGGTCTAAACAAGCTTCCAAAGAACATGGCATCCATGACAGAGAAAAACGAAAGAACGAGAGGACAGTGGAAGGACTGAGGAAGAAATCGCTAAGAAATTGTTAAAATAATAATAATATGAAGTGATACGAAAAAATAGCAAGTAAAACTTCAAAACATAATAGAGAACTGAAATGCATAAATACGTCACAATATATATCTACAGACTGTACGTGAGGCCCCTGGAACCGTATGAAATGCAAAAAATTCTCGGTTCATAACTCATTCTCCAATTGCCCCCCTTAAACATCAAATTGGCCCTGGCCGGTGTGGCTCAGTGGATAGAGCGTTGGCCTGCGGATTGAAGGGTCTCGGGTTCGATTCCAGCCGAGGGCACATGCCTGGGTTGCAGGCTCAATCCCCAGTGTGGGGTGTACAGGAGGCAGCCGATCCATGATTCTCTCTCATCATTGATGTTTCTCTCTCTCCCTCTCCCTTCCCCTCTGAAATCAATAAAAATATATTTAAAAAAAAAAAAAAAAAAAAGAGCAAGGCCGCCCGGGAGCAGGGTCTGCGTGTCAGCGGGGGTGGGGCTGGGGCACAGGCAGTGATGAGGGAGCCCGCCCTTGGCAGCTGCCCCTTCAGGCACTTTGACCGATAATCACCATGGTGGCTCGGTTTTCTCCAAATTTCACCCCCAACCCGTTTCCTTGTTCCCTAAGGGGGCGATTTGGGGGACTGGGGTCACCGGAAGCTCAGGTCATACAGACCTTTGAGCCCCTTCGTTGCTTGTCCCTGTCACGTCATAGCTTTGAGACCTTAGGCAGCTGTGTGGCTTCACTCTGGAGCAGGGGTGGGCAAACCTTTTGACTCAAGGGCCACCATGGGTTCTTAAACTGGACCGGAGGGCCGGAACCAAAGCATGGATGGAGTGTTTGTGTGAACTAATATAAATTCAAAGTAAACATCATTACATAAAAGGGTACGGTCTTTTTTTTTTTTAGTTTTATTCATTTCAAACGGGCCGGATCCGGTTGCCCACGGCTGCTCTGGAGCCTAGTCCTGCACCTGTCACATGGGGACAACGGTACGACCTACCTCAGGGTGGTTATGAGGACGGGATGCCCGCAGGCAGCACGGTGCCCGGCACACACAGGCCCTGGTTCACGTGAGCTGCTGTTTTCCCTGAAGGATCCGTTTCAGCCTCTTCAGGGTGACGCCCGAACACGCCCCAGGGGCAGGACTTTGGCCTCGCTCGGCTGCTCCAGCAGGTGGGGCAGGGCCCGCCCTGGCGAGGGCACCGCGTGGAGGTTCAGGGTTCTCGCCACTCTCACGGCCGGGTGACCCGAGTGTCATCTGCGTCCCTCTGCTGTGTGCGGAGGTGACGGTGGCTGCTCGTGTGGGTCTGAGCAGAGCCGCAGGGCCAGGAGGGAGACCCACAGCCACACGACTGTGACCCGGGCTGCAGGGCGATTTGTCACCATCTCCTTTCCCATCTGCAGCGCAGGGAGTGGCCGAGTCATAGACACAACTGGCCCAGCTCCAGGACTGTGTTCTGGATTCCTCAGAAGTCTAGACGCACAGCTGGGCAGTAGCTTCTGTTCCTCTGCCTGTGGGTGGAGGGGGAGGAAGCCGTTACTGGTGCTCTAGAAATGGGCTGGGTTCTGAGTCAGCATGGCTGCAACACTGCTCTGGAATAAACCTCAACTAGAAAAGCGGGTGAAAAGACCTTTTTTTTTTTTTTAATCCATTTCAAGAGGAAAGGAGAGGGAGAGAGAGAGAGAAACATCAATGATGAGAAAGAATCATGGATCAGCTGCTTCCTGCACGCCCCACACTGGGAATCGAGCCCACAACCCGGGCATGTGCCCTGACGGGGAACTGAACCCAGGACCCTTCAGTCCGCAGGCCAATGCTCTGTCCACTGAGCCAAACCAGTGAGGGCAAGAGGCCTTCTTTGTGACTCCTCACGTGAGCATGGGGGGAGGTCTGGTGGAGGGATTGGGGTGCTGGGACACCCAGTCTTGCTGGGAGCTTTGGCCTTCATGGTGGGCGGCTTTGGAGACAATGCTTTGGGAGGTGGTGGGTGGCAAGAACATATTTGAGCTACAGAATTTATACTGTAGACATACTTTAAACATTTTATAACGGCCCTATTACAGAGCCCCAGTTTATTTAACTTGCTTCTCCCCAAAGCTACATATTCCCTTTTCTTTGATCTTTAAACGTATCTTCTAGTTTTCATTGTAAAGGACGCAGCATAACATTTATCACCCGAACGATGTTTGAGTGCGGAGTTCAGCAGGACTCAGTACATCCACACAGATTTCCAGAACCGTTTCATCTTGCAGAACTGAAACTCTATCCTTATTCAATAATAGCTCTCTATTCCTCCCTCCCTTCAGCCCCTGGCAACACCATTCTGCTTTCTGTTTTTATGAGTTTGACTAGATTCCTCATGTAAGTAGAATCCTACAAGATTTGCTTTTTGTGTGCCTGGCTTATTTCACTTCACATAATGTCCTGAAAGTTAAATCCATGTTGTATGTGTCAGCCTTCCCTTCCTTTTCAAGCCTGAAGAAGATTCATTGGGACGACCCTGCCACATTTTGTGTATCTACTCATCCCCTGATGGACACCTGGGTCGCTGCCCCCTCTTGGATATTGTGAATTAGTGGCCCGGTGCATGAATTCGTGCACATTGAAAGGAAATTAATTAGAATAGTTGAATATCGCTATTCGCCCTTTCTCTCTAATGGAAGTGTCAATCAAATTCACAATCGACAACGACAGATCGAAACACACGCGTGTGACTGGCACCAGCGAGAGCTTTATATGTATCACACCTGCGCGGAGTCAACGTTTATTTTTAGATTGCCAGTGCGTGTCATATGTACCGGTAGGTCGGTTGGACAATCGGTCACTTAGCCTTTTATATCTATAACTAAAGGCCTGGTGCACGACATTCATGCATTGGGGGGGGTTGGGGGGGGACACGAGTGTCCCTCAGCCTGGCCTGCGCCCTCTCGCAGTCCAGGACCCCTCAGGGGATGTCCAACTGCTGGCTTAGGCCCACTCTAGCTAGAGCCTAAGCCAGCAGTCCGATATCCCCCAAGGGGTCCTTAGGGCTGCTGCGGTGGCGCTGCGCTCGCCAGCCGTGAGCCTGGCTTCTGGCTGAGCGGTGCTCCCCCTGTGGGAGCACACTGACCACCAGGGGGCAGCTCCTGTGTTGAGCATCTGCCCCCTGGTGGTCAGTGTGTATCATAGCAACCGGTCATTCCTCCATTTGGTCAATTTGCATATTGGCCTTTTATCACATAGGATAATAAAAGCATTATATGCTAATTAGACCGGACAGCCGAACGTCCTTCCGGATGACCTTCTGGATGAAGCTGGGGCTGCAAGGACCAAGCCCCTCACACAAATTTCGTGCATCGTGCCTCTAGAACAGGGGTGGGCAAACTTTTTGACTCGAGGGCCACAATGGGTTCTTAAACTGGACCGGAGGGCTGGAACAAAAGCATGGATGGAGTGTTTGTGTAAACTAATATAAATTCAAAGTAAACATCATTACATAAAAGGGTACGGTCATTTTTTTTTTTTAGTTTTATTCATTTCAAACGGGCCGGATCCGGCCTGCGGGCCGTAGTTTGCCCATGGCTGCTCTAGAATATAGATAAGGTTGCTATGAACATGGGTGTGCAAATATCCTGCTGGGACCCTGCTTTCAATTCGTTTGGGTAACTCCCCCCTTACCCAAGGTTTCATTCCATTCAACTGTGGTCTGAAAATAGGAAACAGGAAAATCCCAGAAAGAAATAATCACACACACGTTTTAAGTTGCAGGCCTTGCTGAGTGCTGTGATGAAACCTCATGCTGTCCTGCTCCATCCCACCTGGGAGGTGACTCACATCGCTGTCTCCAGCAGCGTCTCTGCCCGGAGGCTCGCCCCTCCTGTTAATCACGTAGGAGCCTCTGTTCTGAGCCCGGCTGTCTCGGTGTCACAGCGCCTGCGATCGAATAACCCTTATTTTCCTTAATCACGGCCCCAAAGTGCAAGAGTGGTGATGCTGGCAATTCAGAGAGGCCAGGGAGACGCCATAAAGTGCTTCCTTGGAAGTGGAAAGGTGAAAGTCCTCGACTTAATGAGGGGAGAAAAAAAACGTATGCTGAGGCTGCCAAGGCCTACGGTAAGAATGACTCTTCCCTCCGTGAGATTGTGAAGAAGGAAAAAAAAAGCTGTGCTTGTTTTTTGGTTGTTGTTGTTTTGTTTTGTGGGTTTTTTAAAATATATTTTATTGATTTTTTTACAGAGAGGAAGGGGGAGGGAGAGAGAGAAACATCGATGAGAGAGAAACATCGATCAGCTGCCACCTGCACACCCCCTACTGGGGATGTGCCCGCAACCAAGGTACATGCCCTTGACCGGAATCAAACCTGGGACCCTTCAGTCCTCAGGCCGGTGCTCTATCCACTGAGCCACACCGGTCAGGGCTTGTTTTTTGTTTTGTTTTAAGATTTTTTATACTGATTTTTAGAAAGAGAGGAAGGGAGAGGGAGGGAGAGAAAAACATCGATTTGAGAGTGAACCATTGATCAGCTGCCTCCTACAAGCTCCCTACTGCACGCCCCCCTACTAGGGATCGAGCTCGCAACCCAGGCATGTGCCCTGACTGAGAATCGAACCAGCAGCCTTACAGTGAACAGGATGACACCCACCCAACTGAGACACACCACCAGGGCGGAGGTGCAGTTGTTTTGTTTTGAATCTATTTGTATTGATTTCAGAGAGGAAGGGAGGGAGGGACAGAGAGATAGAAACATCAATGCGAGAGAATCATGGATCGGCTGCCTCCTGCACGCCCCACACTGGGGATCAAGCCCCCAACCCCAGGCATGTGCCTTGACTGGGAATCAAACCGTGACCTTCTGGTTCATATGGTGGATGCTCAACCACTGAGCCACACCAGCCAGGGTGGAGGTGCAGTTTCAATCAAGGGCGGGAAGGGCCTCAGTGGGAGACCAGAGGCAGAGGGACCAGATAACGTGGATACGAGCTTTCCAGACGAACAGCAAGTGCCCAGGCCCCGGGGGACAGAGAAACAGCCACTGCGGTGGGAGGAGGCGAGCAGAGAGGTCAGCGAGAGTGTGGGAGGGGCACTGACCACGGACACTCTTCCACGGAGGGCCGAGACATGGCCCTTCCCCTCAGGCGCTGGGGCCCAGCATTCCGGGAATGGGGATTCAGGGAGGACACCATCACCCTGAAGGAGACGGGAGGGCCTGGGATGGTCTGGGAGGGGTCACCCTGTGCACACACAAAGGCCTTCCATTCAGGTTTGAACCTAACGGAGAGGCCTTGGGTGGGAGAGCCATCCAGGAGGAGCCTGGGAAGGCCCGCAGGGACAGATGGAGAGGGGGTCTTAGAAACTGCACAGGAAGTGAGGTTTGATTGTTTTTTTTTGGGGGGGGAGGGTGGGATAACGGGAAATCACTGTAAGGTTCTTGAGCTAAGTCGCTGTGACAAACAGTGCAAAAGAGTAGAGTTTGGGCCCTGGCTGGTGTGGCTCAGTGGGTAGAGCGTCGGCCTGCGGACGGAAGGATCCTGTGTTTGATTCCGGTCAAGGGCACATGCCAGGGTTGCGAGTTCGATCCCCAGTGTGGGGCGTGCAGGAGGCAGCCGGTCCATGATTCTCTCTCATCATTGATGTTTCTATCTCTCCCTCCCTCTCCCTTCCTCTCTGAAATCAATAAAAATATTTAAAAAAAAAAAGATTAGATTTTGGGGAACGTCATGTGTTAGGATTTGAAGGAGGGTTTCAAGCAGGGCATGAAGATGGAGCGCCGCCTGGGGCAGGTGAGGGTGGGGATGCGGGTGTGGGGAGCAAAGGAGAAGAGCAGGGGAGACTTAAAGATGCAAATGTGCCCCTGACCGGTTTGGCTCAGTGGATAGAGTGTCGGCCTGCGGACTGAAGGGTCCCAGGTTCGATTCTGGTCAAGGGCATGTACCTTGGTTGCGGACACATCCCCAGTCGGGAGTGTGCAGGAGGCAGCAGATCGATGTTTCTGGCTCTCTATCCCTCTCCCTTCCTCTGTAAAAAAATCAATAAAATATACTTAAAAAAAAAAAAGATGCCAATGTGGAACGCAGCACGGAGCAGGCTCGGGAACTGTGGGGACAAGAACGAGAGGAGCGGGAGATGTTCTGTCTAAGTCGGAGGAGGTGCCCCGGCCGGAGCTCAGTTGGATAGAGCGTCGTCCTGATACGCCAAGGTTGCGGGTTCGATCTCTGGTCAGGGAACATACAAGCATGAACCGATGAGTGCATCAACAAGCAGAACAACAAATCTATGATTTCCTTTCCTTCCCTCTCTCCCTCCCTCTCTCTCTAAAATCAATTGTTTAGCCCCAGCTAGTTTGGCTCAGTGGATAAGAGTGTCTAGTAGCCCCAGGTTTGATCCCCCTCAAGGGCACATGCCCAGGGTTGCGGGCTCCATCCCCAGTAGGGGGCGTGCAGGAGGCAGCCGATCAGTGATTCTCTCTCATCGTTGATGTTTCTCTCTCTCTCTCTCCTTCTCTCTTCCTCTCTGAAATCAATAAAAATATTTTTATATATATTTTATTGATTTTTTTACAGAGAGGAAGGGAGAGGGATAGAGAGTTAGAAACATCGATGAGAGAGAAGCATCGATCAGCTGCCTCCTGCACACTCCCTACTGGGGACGTGCCTGCAACCAAGGTACATGCCCTTGACCGGAATCGAACCTGGGACCCTTTAGTCCCCAGGCCAACGCTCTAGCCAGTGAGCCAAACCAGCTAGGGCAATAAAAATATTTTTTAAAAAATAATTTAAAAGTAAAATCAAATTTTTTTAAAAAAAAATGAGGAGGTGAGTGGGGCGAGGGGTGTCCTGGCAGGACCCCCAGGGGGCGCGAGGTCCTGAGGAGGTGGTAGAAACAAAAGCCTCCCTTAGAGCTGTGGGGCAGGAATGCTGCCTCATCTCCCCCCACACCAGGGTAGCAAACCTTTATACGCTTGCAAAACAAAATGTCCCCAAAGAGTCAGAACGCCAGGAAAATGTGCCCCCACAGGATGGGAACCTATAGTGATCTGTGTGGCCTCAAATGTGAACAACCCAACAGAGCAATGCCTGATCGTCTGGACACATTTCCGAATCCGGGTTTACTTTTGGGGTCTGACACAGTCGGATGTCTCTTATATGAAAACCCCATGGACTTGGGGGAATTCCCTTCCCAGCCACCCACCTCCATGACCCCCGGGGCAATGGGATGGGGGGAGGGGGGGTGGCTGTGCTTATTCTGTACGGATCTGGGGAGGACGCACGGGGGTGAGGGTGGGAGGGGGCGTCAACCCCGTGAACCTCACGCAGCCTATGAATGAAAGCTGGCTCTGGTTTTGCCCTTACTTGCAACTCATTCATGTCTTCCTGGGCCAGGCACCACTCTGAGGAGTTAAAGGTCCAGCTTGAAAGAGAATAACCAGGAGGAAATATGGCCCGGCAGGTAGGGGCTCCCTCCAAGCCTGCTCCCCCTTGTCCCCAAACTGCTAGCCCCGCTGGGAGACGGAGCCTGTAGCGGGCGGGCGGAGCCGTTTCTGGGACACCCTGGACCAAAGGAGGCTGTGAGGGCTCTCTTCCTGCATCCCTGCCTTCCGCGGGCTGGGCTGGGCTGGGCTGGGGGCTGGCCCCCTCTCCCCTCGCCTTCTGCCCTTCCCAATTAAGAGCCTCCCTGTCCCTCAGGCCAACTTCCCCGCCCCTTCCCCCCCCCCCCCCCATCAACACAAAAACCCTAGAGTACGAGGCCGGTAGCAGCCCAGAAGCTGGGGCACATTCCCGGAGTTCCGATCCGATCCCGGAGATGTTTACTCTCTGGGCGGAGGGTGAGAAAGGAAAGCGAGATGTTGCAATCCATTCCCTCCACGTCAGCCAGCGGTGTCAGCTGAGCGATTAGCTGGCGGACATGGGTGGGGCAGAGGCAGGGCAGCAGGACATGGAGCCTGCCCGCTCTGCCAGCCCTGACTCAGGCGCCGGCCGAGCTGCATCTCCCGGCAGGAGATGGAGCAACCTGGCCACGTGCTCACTCGAAAACGAACCTGAAACCGAAGCCGCGCCAGGCCAGCGGGGTCAGGATTCCCCGCTTGAAGTCAGAGGTGAGTCACCGCTGAGAGCGACCGACCTCGGCAGCTGACAAGTGGCCACAGACAGGCAGAGGCGCTAGACGAGAGCACAGGAAGCAGGCAGGTGAGGGTGGGTGCCGGAATGGAGGGGCGGTCAGGGCCTGTCTCGGGGGTAGCAGGTCAGGGGAGGGGGCCTCCTGGTCCTGTGTCTGTCAAGCAGGACCGAAAGCCCTGGCACTGCCAGACCAGGACGCTGGCAGGGTGGCAAGAGGCCAACTTCCCTTTGCCAGGTGGCGTTCGTGATAAGGGCAAGGCACAGAGCTCAGGCTGGCTGGGTGGTGGCCGGGGATGCCTGGGCCCCACTTGGCCCCCAGGTGATGATGCCCTTAATGCCTCCTGTTCTCCAGCGCAGCTGAGCGTCTGGGGCAAGCATGGCAAGCAGCATGGAGGTGGTGGCCATGGACTGTGAGATGGTGGGGCTGGGGCCCAACAACGAGAGCGGCTTGGCCCGGTGCAGCCTCGTGGACATCAAGGGCGCCGTGGTCTACGACAAGTTCATCCGGCCCGAGGGGGAGATCACCAATTACAGAACCGCGGTCAGCGGGGTCACGGCCCAGCACATGGAGAAGGCCACACCCTTCGCCGTGGCCAGGCTGGAGGTGAGTGAGGGGCTGTGTGCCAGCAGGGCCAAGGGGGGGTTGCGGGGGGTCTGCAGACACCATCGCCCCAACACAGACACACTTCCCTGGCGCCATCCCCTAGTGGGGGATCCCCGACCTGTGCTACTCATCCTGTCTGTGTCCCCATGCTGACTTCCACCTGTGCTTCTGGCCCTCCTGCTGGTCTGTGATGATGAATTACGGTCCCACCTGATGTTCCTCACACTGATTGGGGGTCTGAATTCCCCATTCTTTCCTCTATACCTGGCCGGCCCCCAACGGTGAGCCCTGTGTGGAGATATAGGCGGGTCCGGGGTGGAGGCCTTCACTGGCAGGGTGCCCTCCGGGTCCTTAAACACTGGCCCGAGGGGAGGGCTTGCTCCCAGACCCGCTGCGGCAGCAGGCAGGCTGGGCCAGCTGTCAGTCTGAGATCCACCCACTCCTTCAGCTGCTCCAGGTTTAACTTTCTGTTTCTCAGAATCACCAAACAGAAAACAAACTCAAGCACTTACTTCACAGGGGGCCCCAGGTTAATCACTTCTGGGAAGGTGTCGAAGGGCAAACACATGCACGCATTGGTTTCTGCGCCGCTGGGGCTTGGGGATGTCCAAGTCGAACAGAGGGAAGTGAGGTCTGTCTCAACTTCCCACACCTCCCATGCCAGGCTCAGGTGCTAGAGATAAAACCACAGTAGCTATTGTGTTTGGGGTTATTGTTTGTTTTTTAATCCTCACCCAAAGGACATGTTTTCATTGGTGAGAGAAAGAGAGAGAGAGAGAGAGAGAGAATTTTTTTTAATGTTTCCATCTTTACTTTGTTAACGTAAAGAAACCATTGGAACCTGTAAAGAATTTTTGCGAGTTTATCTGACCCAAACTGTCGACAAATGCTGGGAAGCTGAACCTCAATGGATTGAGATAGTGCTCCGGAGAATGGCGGGTGATCTGTATTTATACATGGCAATCAAAGGTTACATGAAATTGATCGGTGGTAGATTAAGGAGGTGGGATAAAGCAAAGGGGGGCAGGGGGGAAGGGAGACACCCCTGGGATTGGATAAAAAGTAAAATGATGGACACATACTTAGGTGGGTGCAGGAACAATTAACATGATAATGAAGGAATCTGTGGCATCTGTCCTGGCAACCAGCACATTTGGTGGTGCCCCAGGGGCTCCAGAAAAAGGGAAGTTACAAGTTACCCAGACATTTCAAGGGTGTGTTATCATCGATGCAAAAAGACAGACAGGCTCCGTTAGGGAAAGGTTGATCTTCTCAGGGAAGATACCGGCCTAGGACGTAACTGCCCACCATCACTGCTTTAGTTTAAGTGTAATTTCAGACCATCCTTTGTGGTGACTTTAGGTCTCTGACTTTGCAAGACCGCCACGCAGGCCTCCCCTGAGCTGGTCAGGTCCGCATGTGGCCCCTTTCGTCCACAAGAGAGAGAGAATTTGGTGAGAGAGAAACATCCATCGGTTGCCTCCTGCATGCACCCTGACCAGGGATCACACCTGTAACCTTTTGGCGTACGGGAGGGCGCTCCCACCAACACCAACACCAACACCAACGGAGCCACCAGCCAGGGCGCATAGCTACTACGTACTGGTGTAGGGTTTCCTGACTCTGTCTCCAGCGCATTCATGCCTCACCAAACAGCCTGCCAAGGTGGGTTCCCAGGAGGGTTCCCGGAGGTAACTCAGGTCTGAATCCCGGCAGGTCAGTCAACCTCTCTGCACCCCGTTTCCACACCCAGAGAAGAAAACGGGGGTGACAACGAAGCGATGTCATAGGATTCTTGTGGGGGCTGAGAAAAGTGCCAGGGGAGGGTGCCTCTAAGGCAGGGATGGCGAACCTTTTGAGCTCGGCGTGTCAGCATTTTAAAAAACCCTAACTTAACTCTGGTGCCGTGTCACACATAGAAATGTTTTGATATTTGCAACCATAGTAAAACACAGACTTATATTTTTGATATTTATTTTATCAAATAAATGGCCTAAAGCCTTATCTCAGTGCACAGATCCTACTTCCACATTTAACAAAGAAAAATCAACCAAAAAAATGAGTTCGCCTGTCAGCTCTGACATGCGTGTCATAGTTCTGGTGGCTAGAAGTCCAAGATCAAAAGGGGTGAGCCAGCCCTAGCTGGTTTGGCTCAGTGGCTAGAGCGTCAGCCTGCGGACTGAAGGGTCCCAGGTTCGATTCCAGCCAAGGGCACATGCCTGGGTTGTGGGCTTGATCCCCAGTGGGGGGATGTGCAGGCAGCAGCCAATCAATGATTCTCTCCCATCATTGATGTTTCTATCTCTCTTTCCCTCTCCCTTCCTCTCTGATAATTTTTTTTTTAAAAAAAAGGTGTGAGCCAGTCGAGTTTTGCTCCTTCTTCTTCTTTTAAATTTATTTATTTGAGAGAGAGGTTGGAAGGAAAATAGAGGGAGGAAGGGGAGAGAGAGAGAGAAAGAGAGAGAGAGAGATGGATTTGTTGGTCTACTTATTGACGCACTCATTGGTTAATTCTTTTTTATAAATATATTTTATTGATTTTTTACAGAGGAATGGAGAGGGATAGAGAGTTAGAAACATCGATGAGAGAGAACCATTGATCAGCTGCCTCCTGCACACCCCCTACTGGGGATGTGCCCGCAACCAAGGTACATGCCCTTGACCAGAATTGAACCTGGGACCCTTGAGTCCGCAGGCCGACGCTCTATCCACCGAGTCAAACCGGTTAGGGCTCACTGGTTGATTCTTGTATGTGACTGGAAATCGAACCCACAACCTTGGTGTACTGGGCTGAACACTCTGACCAACTGAGCGGCCCAGCCAGCGCCCAGGGTTGGCTCTCTCTGAGGGCTGAGGGGGAGAATGTTTCTAGGTCTCTCCCAGCTCCCAGGCATGGGCTGGCCATCTTTGGTGTCCGTCGGCTTGTAGACAGTCACCTCAACCTCTGCCTTCACGTTCACCTGGTGTTCTCCCCGCGTGTGTCTCTGTTCCCCGGATTTCCCCCTTTTTATCAAAGCTCCCGTTATTTGGACTTGGGGCTCCCCCTAACTCCGTCTGCACAGATCCTACTTCCACATAAACCACGTTTTGAGGAACTAGGGATTTCAACAAGTGAATCTGGCCGGCCTGGGGTGGACAGAGTTTGCACAATTCAGCCCATAACACTAAATAACGGGCCCAAATTCAGAAAACAGAATGGGGAGGGCTGGTCAAGATTCGAACTCGGGCTCGAAACCTCTAGGGCTGTGTGTCCCATAGGGTGGGGTGCCCCAGCTGGCTGGCGAGCCCCGGAAAGCAGCTGGTCTTAACTGCCAAGTGCTGTGAGTGTACCCTGCATTTCAAAGACTTGTTTGTTTAAAAAAAAAAATCATAAAATACCTCGGTAATTTCCTATAGCGATGACCTGTTGGCATGGTAGTATTTTGGGTCTATTCCAGGGGTGGGCAAACCTTTTGACTCGAGGGCCACAATGGGTTCTTAAACTGGACCGGAGGGCCGGAACCAAAGCATGGATGGAGTGTTTGTGTGAACTAATATAAATTCAAAGTAAACATCATCACATAAAAGGGTACGGTCTTTTTTTTTTTTTTTAGTTTTATTCATTTCAAACGGGCCGGATCCGGCCTGCGGGCCGTAGTTTGCCCACGGCTGGTCTATTCGGTTCAATAAAACATATCTAAACTAACCTGACCTATTTCTTTTGAACCTTTTCCAATATGGCTACTAGATGATGTAAATGGCTATTTAATGTGGCTCCCGGTCTATTTCTCTAGGTCAGCACTGACCTGGAGGTGCTAAGAGGTGCTGGGGAGCCCTGGGGAGGGGGGACACTATATATCATGGTGGTTCTGGAGAGACTCCAGGAGGCTGGTGGCATGTGCAAGGGGTGGGAGGAGTTTGTGCATGCAACTGAGCGGGCCATAGGGAGCCACTGAAGACTCTTGAGCAAGAGCATGGCAGGATCAGAGCCAGTTTCAGAAAAGCTACAATGGGGTGGGGGAGGGATGCTGTGGCGGAGAGATGGGAGTGAGGGAGAGAGGACAATGGGAGAGAGTCAGAGCCCCTAAGGAGCAGCTATGGGGGGGGGGGCGGGGTGAGGGGGAGCTGAGTCATAAGTAGCAGAGGACTGGAAAGAAGGAAATGTTAGGACAGAGGAGACCAAAGGTGACTCACCAAGAGGGGGAGAGCAGCATAAAGAAGGGACAGGCCCTGGCTGGTGTGGTTCAGTGGATAGAGCATCGGCCTGCGGACTGAAGGGTCCTGGGTTCGATTCCCCGTCAGGGCACATGCCCGGGTTGCAGGCTCGATCCCCAGCAGGGGGCGTGCAGGAGGCAGCCGATCTTGATTCCCTCTCATCATTGATGTTTCTCTCTGAAGTCAATAAAAATATATTTTAAAAAAAGAAGAAGAAGAAGAAGAAGAGGTGGGTCAGTTCAGGCGCCAGCGAGAGGCCAAGGGCACTGAGAGGAGTGGGGATCCCACACTCAGATCCCCGCTGAGCAGTCAGGTGGACAGCGGGACCCCATCCTTCCTCCGCCTCCCCAGCCTCCCTCCCATCAGAGCAGCAGAAAGCGAAAGAGCCCGGAGCAGGGGGACAGGAGGCAGCAAAGACACACTTGTGGCACCTCTGGGCGTGGACATTCGGGCCGTTCCCTGGACGCCTTTAGCACCGGCCTGGGAGGCGGGACACCTTGGCCTCGTCCAGCCTTGGTGCAGAAATGCTTTGGTTCTCAGGTGGAGGTGAGGCCAGGCCCAGTGCTTCTCTCGAGTGGCATGAAGCCCTGTCCAGAGCAGGCACCGAGCCACTCCAGGAGCAAGGCGGGACTCTGAAATGGGTCTTTGGACCCACAGCTGGGGTTCCTGCTTCCTGCTCCATCACTGACTGGCCCGTGGGACCTTCAGCAAGTGAGGGACCCTTTCTTTTTTATGTATATACTAGAGGCCTGGTGCACGAAAATTCATGCACTCGGGGTGGGGGGGGTCCCATCAGCCCGGCCTGCGCCCTCTCGCAGTCTGGGACCCCTCGAGAGATGTCCACCTGCCTGTTTAGGCCTGCTCCCCGGGGGATCAGGCCTACAGTGGCAGTCAGCCATCCTTCTGGCAGCCTAGGAGCCCTCAGGGGATGTCCGACTGACGGCTTAGGACCTCAGGGAGTGGGCCTAAGCCGTCAGTCAGACATCCTTAGCGCTGCCGAGGCTCCCACCACCGCCGCTGTGCTTGCAGCCAGTCAGCCCGGCTTGTGGCTGAGTGGAGCTCCCCCTGTGGGAGAGCAATGACCACCAGCGGGCAGCTCCTGCATTGAATGTCTGCCCCCTGGTGGTCAGTGTGCGTCACAGCAACCAGTCATTCCTGGTCATTCCACCCTTATGGTCAATTTGCATATTACCTATATAGATAGATAGATAGATAGATAGATAGATAGATAGATAGATAATGAACCTTTCTGAGCCTGTTTTCTCACCGGAGAAAGGGGAGTACTGGTGTTTCCTTCCAACACAGGGGAGCATGGAAGCGGTGATGGCCTATAGCCTTAGCTCAGTGCCCAGTTCACAGAGCATGGCCACTAACATGCCAGTGGAGAAAAGACATGAATCTTGACTTTTCATCTGAGTCACCTCTCTGACTCCCCTAGAGAATGCAGCCTTAGACTCTGGCCCTCATTTTTTGCCTGCTTGCTGCCTACCCTGCTGCCCGAGAGACTTCCCCAAACCTGGCTCAGATCACAGCCTCCCAGGGCCCCCCTGGCCTAAGTTCCTCTGAGCCTCAACCTACCTGCCTTCTCTCACGGCTCAGCCACCACCCACCTGTGCTTCAGATAAACCTCTACTCGTCCCGCCTCCCTGCCCCTAGAAATCCTACCATCCTGGCAGGCCCAGGCCAGAGGAGTCCCCACAATTCAAACTGTCAGCACAAGAAGGAACTCATGAGGAGACTGAGGTCCAGAGAGGGGCAGTGACTTGCCTAAGGACACACAGCAACTTGGAATGCAACTTAGTGCACAGACTCAGGGCTCTCACCTGCAGATTAATTACCTTTTTCTTTTCTTTCTTTTTTTTTTAACTAACAGTACTTTTTAATAGCTTGTAACTCACTTCTGTAAGTTAATGCTCTTCTAATGTTAGCCCAGTATGGGGAGTAGCATCTACCCCATGATGGGGATTGGAGGGATAATTGCATTTTTACTTTGCAAACAAGGGAACCGAATCCTGTGGGGCACTGTGGTTTAGGAGGACACGAGTGAGGCCACAGTAGCTTGTGGACCGGAAGCTATTTCATCTGGAGCCAGCCCAGCAGCCCTCGCCTCAGTGGCGTGCTTTTTTGGGGGGCTGCCATTGGGCAGGTGCCTATGGGCTCAGCCGGATGGAGGACGAATTCAGTATCCAGGTTCCCCCAGGGTCAGCTGCCTCGTGGGGAGAAGACACAAGCAGGGGACAGGAAAGAGGAGGACCGGGCCCCTCCTGAAGATGAGAGTAAAGGACCTGGGCCTCCACAAGGACAACATTCTTATAGGCCCTGACAGCCACCTGTCCTGGCAGTCGGGAATGGATGAATGGATACACAAATCAATGGCGAGATGGAAGAATGGATACAGGCGTTAATGAAGGAATGGATGAATGGGTACAGGAACTAATGAAGGAATGGATGAATGGACACAGGAACCAATGGAGAAATGGAGAAATGGATACAGGAACCAAAGAAGGAATGGATACAGGAATTAGTGAAGGAATCAATGAATGGATACAGGAACTAATGAAGGAATGGATACAGGAACCAAAGAAGGAATGGATACAGGAATCAGTGAAGGAATCAATGAATGGATACAGGAACTAATGAAGGAATGGATACAGGAACTAATGAAGGAATGAATACAGGAATTAATGAAGGAATGAATGGATGGATACAGAAACCAAGAAATGGAAGAGTGGATACAGGAACTAATGAAGGAATGGGTTAATGGATACAGGAACTAATGAAGGAATGAATGAATGGATACAGGAACCAATGAAGGAATGGAGGAGTGGATACAGGAACTAATGAAGGAATGAATGAATGGATACAGGAAACAATGAAAGAATAGAAGAGTGAATACAGGAACTAATGAAGGAATGGGTGAATGGATACAGGAACTAATGAAGGAATGGAGGAGTGGGTACAGGAACTAATGAAGGAATGGGTGAATGGATGTAGGAACTAATGGAGGAGTGGATACAGGAGC
Organism: Myotis nattereri; assembly: GCF_964212035.1. Taxonomy (NCBI): domain Eukaryota; kingdom Metazoa; phylum Chordata; class Mammalia; order Chiroptera; family Vespertilionidae; genus Myotis; species Myotis nattereri. Next base: position 11,497,432 of record NC_138097.1, on the reverse strand, counting down.
GAATGAAGGAATGGAGGAGTGGATACAGGAACGAATGAAGGAATAGGTGAATGGATGATGGAAGCAGCAGCTCTGAGCTGCTGCACAGTCTTCAGTGCAGAGATGTCCACACTCATGCAAGGCAGACAACACCCTGAATGCTGGCGAGGGCCCCTCCCCCGCTGTGTGAGTCAGTGGATTCTGGGGTAGAGACCGCCCTCTGGATGTTCAACAAAGGCACCAGGTGACTTTTGATCTGGGAAATACTTGGAATGAGAGTGAAACTCGGTGGAAGGAGAGTATACGGGCAGACACCTGGGCCAGCCCCTCCCTGGCTCTGTGACCTGGGTACACACGGCTCTGCAGCCCTGCTCTCTGTTGGTCACATGGTATGACTATCCCTGCCTTCCAGAAGCCATCTTCCTGGCTCCAGAAACCTTCACGGAGTGCTCTCTGCTCTGAGACGAATGACATTAATACAGCCCCTGCGTTCTTCGTGGTGGTGACCATCACAACCACAATCACAGTGACAGGCTCAGGCACATCCCAGCTCTCAACTCGCCAGCTGTGTGACCTGAGCAAGCGTCTTAACCTCTCTGATCCCTGGGCCCCACCCTCGGTAAAATGGAACTAAAAATACCCTTGCTGAGAGGCCGCATGACGGGGTGAGGAAAGTACCTGGCCTGGTGCCAGGATAACGAAGGCAGGCAGATCGATGTCCCTTCCCCCCACCCCTCTCCAGTTCTTTCCCAGAGTTTGAGCACCTCCACCTCCTGTGTGTGATACACCTGCCTCATTACACTGACTCGGGGCAGGTCCCACGGCTCTGAGGTCCTTCGGGCTGGTACCTCCCCACCTGCCTGGGCTTCAAAAGGTCCCCCTTCCCCTCCCCAGCCCTGCCTCAGAAAGCCAGGGGTGCCTGGCTGCCAGCTGGCCCCTGGAGGCTCACCTTACACATGGGGAACAGAAGCCCAGAGATGCTCTTTAAGCTCCCTGAGGCCACACAGCACGTCCCAGCCAGCTCTCCCTGCCCATGCTCAGCATTTCTGTCCTGAAGGGCTGTGGCTCTCCCCTTTGCCCTGCTTCCTTGTCCTTCCTCTACATGTCCACCCCCGCACCCCCTTACGCTACTTGTCTCATGATGAGTCCTGGGCCCCACCCCGCAGGGACCCTCAGGCTCGGGAAGTGATGAGTTTCCTAGGAATGCACCCCACCATGACTTGGCCCTCCATCTGGGACCCCCCGTGGCTGCCTCTGGAATGGGAGATCGCTCCCTCGGGGCGTGAGTGAGCTGTGTGTGAGCTGGGCCTGAGCCAGCCCCAGAGCCAGGAAAACAGGCCACATTGTTTGCAAACACAGGATGTGAGCAAGGGAAGGGGTGTGACCCACAGCCTGAGCGCACTTCCCCACTCTCCCACGCGTGCCTGGGTGCTTTCTCTGCTTTCTCTACGCACTGGCCAGTGCCCTTTCCTTGAGCACAGGTCCTGGGCCCTCGCCTGCTAGAAATGCAGAATCCAGGTTCAGTGAGATGCCCCAAGGGCACCCTGAGCCCCAGGGTGAGGAGGCACTGCTGTCCATCAAGAACTCGCAGCTTTGCTCCTCAAACAAGCTTGCCCTGGTCCCAGTGCCCAGCAGGCTGCGTCCAGGGAAGGCCCCAACCAAACCACGAGAATGGCGGGCGGGCCGGTCACCCCGCCTGCGGATGCCTCCAGCGCTGGGACGGGACGGTGGACAAGTCCCCTCACCTCTCTGAGCCTCAGCTTTCTCTTCTGTAAAGTGGGCATATTGGTCCTCTGGTCTCCAAGAGAGAGCCTATCAGAGGCCCCCCGTGAAGTCTCAGGAGGCCACTCATGGCAGAAGCAGGATGAGGGGGGGTGTCGGCCGTCCTGGGGCACAGACTGGGGTCCTGGACTATGCACGGAAGAAGCGATGCAGGCTGTCCGCGAGCTCCCAAAGGCGGCCCCAAGAGGGCCATGAGCTGCCCCTTCCACCGGGGTGCATCCGGCTCACCCTTCCCTTCCTCTCTAACGCAGCCCAGGAAAAGGAAGGGGACAGGCCTGTGAGGCCAGAGGCAGGCTCTGCAGAGCCACCATGGGAGAAGAGAGAGCTTGGCGGATGGGGACAGCTGGTCTGTGGCGGCAGCTTGCGGGGGTGGGGGGGGGGAGGTGAGGGGGAAGGGGGGAGCCGAGGGCTGTTATCATTGCCAGGTGTGCTCGCCCACCGGTGCGGCGTCTGGCAGGGGGCTCCTCCGGCCTGCATCTGTCTCTGTGTGGTCTCCCCAGGCCTCAGGGTAGCTCAGGGACCCAGGGATACTGGCCCCACAGAGAAGTCAGAAGTCACGCAGGCTGGCCCCTGTGGGAGGCGGTGGGGAGTCAGACCCCAGATGCTGGGAGAGGAGCGTCATGAAATCTACAAACTCCTTTTGGAAAGCATCAGAGCAACCTCGGGCAAATGGCTTCGCTTCTTGGTGCTCCCATTTTTTTCCATTTGCAAGAGTTCGTGAGCTACAGCCCCTCCCCGTCGCTCTATACGTGCTGTAACGAAACCATCAACTTCTGGCTTAAAGCCACACTAACCGATCATTTACAGTCTTTGGTTCTGAAGTCCTTTCAAGAGAACTAGAGGAGGGGCTGAAAAGGCCAAGCTTCTAATCACGGCTCGGTCTTTCTGGTGACCAGCCCCCATCCAGAGCTGCCTCCGTAGAAAAGACACACCTGTCGCCCAGGAAAGCCCAAGGGTTTCAGGGGCTCTCGGTCAGGAACCGACGACAGAGACGGATAGATACTTTTCTATAAGCTCACGCATTGCTACTCCGCACTGAAACCACTGAAGGCATCGTATGGGCCTTGAACACAGACCTACACTGCTAAGCGTGAGGAGAGATTTGGTCCACACTCTTCTCATTTTGGACATGATATGTCTGAAGTTCAGAGAGGGACAGTGCTTTGCCCAAGGTCACACAGCAGGTCAAGGAGGGGCTGCTCCCACCTTCCTTGCCAGCTCAGGACGGCACCCAGTGGCCCCAGACCCACCCTGGAGGCCCTGGGTGATGCGTGTGGGGGTGTGTGTCTTCCTGGCCAGATCCTGCAGCTCCTGAGAGGCAAGCTGGTGGTGGGTCACGACCTGAAGCACGACTTCGATGCCCTGAAAGAGGACATGAGCAAGTACGCCATCTACGACACGGCCAGGGACAGGCTGCTGTGGCGCCAGGCCGACCTGCACCGCTGCAAGCGTGTCTCCCTCCGCGTGCTCAGCGAGCGGCTCCTGGGGAAGCGCATCCAGGTGAGGCGCTCCTTCCCCTCCCAGCCTGGGGGCCAAAGAGCCGGCCTCGGGGCAGCCCCATCCGAGGCATCCCTGGGAGGGTCTGGTCTGGGGGGCCTGGCCCTTCCCTCCAAGACACTTAAACCCCATCAGGGGCAACAGAGCAAATAGTTGGCCCCGGAGACACTCTGAGTCCCCTCAGTCCTGAGGGGCTGTGTACCTTTGCAAGGGGCTGTGTCTTGTTAGGGCTCCCGGGTCGAAGGGTGTTGATTACGCACCTACTGACCCAGAGGCTGGGGATTTCAGGTGAGCGAGGCCGTGTCCTGGAGGAACTGCTGGTTCCGTGGAGGGCGGCCCGTGCCTGGATCATCAGCACACAGTGGGGAGTGTCCCGTGGAAGGCAGGGCAGGGCAGGCGTCCTGGGGGCATGGTGGCAGGTGGGTGGCAGGACAGGAGACCAGATCTGGATCGAGTCTGAAAGGCGGCTGTCAGAGGGGGTGGGCAGGAGACGGGGTGTGGGAGGGGACCGCAGAAGCCCCAGCCTGCTTGGCTGGGGAGCGGGGATCATGCAGGAAGCAGGAGATGGGGCTGGGTTTGGGCTCCGCCGTCAGCCTTGAGGCGCACAGGGCCAATGACAGAAGGGCCAGCACAGCGGTTCTCTGAACAGCACCTTCTCAACCAGCTGAGCGAGTGACACTGTGGAATCTCTCGGTGACATATTCCTGGGTGCCCGGGAGGGCCCTGCAGAGCTGCTCCGGCCCCTCTGTGTCCTGTAGCAAGTCTGCAGTGCCATCTGGGAGTGAGCGCCCTGAGGGCCACTGGTTGCCAGGATGCTGCTGAGGTGCCTGGCTATGTCCCGGTCCCAGGCCTTCGTGCCCCGGTCCCACGGCTAACGGGGGAAGCCAGGCCTGCTCCAGTCACCTGCAGAGTCCAGGGTGTCAGAGTCCTGGGGAGACCCCCCCCCCGCCACCGACCCACCTTGGGGCCTGGAAGTCGGAGTGTGAGCAGGGAAGGGCGGGTCACACGAGGCCTGTGCATGGGCCCGTCCCCAAGTCCCCACTCTGTCCGTGTGTCTGCAGAGCAGCCTGTCCGGCCACAGCTCGGTGGAAGACGCCAGGGCAACCATGGAGCTCTATCAGATCTCCCGGAGAATCCGCGCCCCCTGAGGGCCGCCCGCCAGGCGGTGCCCGCTGGACTCAGCCCCTCCCCCAGGGGCCACAGGGGCCTTCAGGACTGCAACTCCTTTGCTCTTGGAAAATGCATCTTTGGTAGTAAAACGCCTCTATATTTTCTCTACGCCACCCCCGGTCCTCTTCTTGTCTTTTCCTTTCTTCTCTCCGAGCCGGGGAACGGTGGGCGGGACCCGGTCTGTGTGATGCTGAGAGGGCCACGGAGACTTGAGCCAGGATGTGGGGGGGGACAAGTGTCCATTTCCTTCATATTCTGAATCCTGGGGGTTGCGTGACTTAATTACCAACCCCTGCCACTGCTTCCCTTTTTCCAGTTGCTTCCACGCCCAGAGAGGTGGCATTATTTCCCGGGGGTGGCACCAGGCTCAGAGGTCCATCCATCCCATCCTGAAGTGGGTGTCACGGCCACGGTGAAGTCTGAAGCGAAGGCACAGGCCATGTGACGGGTGTCACCCATGGCGACCTCCTCTTATCCGTGAAGTAGGGAGTAGAGCCAGGAGACGCTAGAGTCCCAGAAAACTAGGCTGGAGTCCTGGCTCTGCCATTGGGCAGCGGCATGATACAGGGCGAGTTACTGAACCTCCCGTGCCTCAGTTTCTCCATCTGTAAAATGGGGAACTCTTCACAATTCATAGTATTCTTGGGAGATGCTGCCTACGAAATCTCGTCACCGCACCGGTTGGAGCTTAAGCACCCACCACGTGTCATGACTGGTGCTCCGTTTCCGGGCCACCTGAGGGTCAGGGGACCCCGGAGAGAGCAGCCGCACCCAGCCTGGCCCCCTGAAGGAAGGGTCATGTGCGGGGAGAAGGGTCCACCCCAGAGCACTGACTGCCCATTAGAACCAGCTACAGAGCTATTATTTCCATCCGTGCCTGGGTCTCACGTTAGGCCCACAAACATGAATGGCTTTCTTTTTCTTTTCTTTCTTTCTTTTTTTAATATGTTTTTATTGATTTCAGAGAGGAAGGGAGAGGGAGAGAGAGGCAGAAACATCAATGAGGAGAGAGAATCATGGATCAGCTGCCTCCTGCACACCCCACACTGGGGATGGAGCCCGCAACCCGGGCATGTGCCCTGACCGGGAATCGATCCGTGACCTCCTGGTTCGTGGGTTGATGCTCAACCCCTGAGCCATGCTGGCGGGGCAAGAATGGCTGTCCACTCTAGGATATTTGAATCGTGCCGGAGGGCTTTGTTAAGCAGCCCCAGTATCTGGAGGGTGCTGGGCCCACCCCCCGTTTCTGACTCAGGGGGTGCAGGTGGAGCCCCAGAATCTGAATTCCTACCAAGTTCCCGGCCGCAGCCGATCCTGCTAGCCCAGGACCAGGCTTCGAGAGGCACCGCCTAAGCGCCAGGTGACTGTAGCGTGCAGCCACAGTTCAGAGTCACTGCCCTAGGCGCTGAGGGCACCAGGCTGGACTCCCGTCACTGGCCCAGCCTCCTCCCCTGCCACCCCCTTGCTGCCTGCTCATGCACAGAGAGAGAGGGCCACATCCTAAGTAGCGCCGCTGCAGGTAAGGTTGAGGGCGAAAAGGATTCGAATCCAGGCCCGTCGGCCCCCCAACTGGAGTGCTTCCCACACCACTGCTTTGCAATGGTTGTGCCTCCCCGTTCACACCCTACCCTCTGCGAACCAGGAAGGCTCCCTCCCAGGTCAGGGAGGGGGAAGGGGGTACGGGGTGGCGGGGGAGGGAGAGGTGCAGTTTGCGTCCTCAGGGCTCTCTGCTGCCCTCTGCTGTTGTATGATTTTTGTAAACCTCCAAAGCGGCCGGGTGCAGCTGCCTGGTCTGGCCACCAGGTGGTGCCCTTGGTCCGTCTATCAGCCTGGCTGCGGTGCAGGCAGAACCAGCCCGCGGAGGAACGCCAGGGGTGATGAGGTGTGAGGGGCTGTGTCTGCAGAAATGAGCAGAGGGCTGCTCCAGAGAGGGGCTGGGCCGTGATGCAGCCTGGCCTGCAAGGTGGCCCCAGTCTCCCCAACTCCCAGGGTGTTTCTTTCCACCGCCCCAGGCTTCCGTGAAAGGAGAGATGAACCGGGGTTCCCCAAGGAAATCTAACCCGACTTCCTGGTCCTGGCTGTGGCGCTCGGATGCCCCCAGGGGAGAGAAAACACAGGCGCTGGATGCTCTAGAGAGATCACCAGCTTTAGAGTCAAGGCAACCTGGCTCCAGTCTCACCTCTGAGGGGCTCAGCGTTCCCATCCATCAAATGGGCTGAGAGGAGACTTGCGATCTCACACACAGTAGGGCCCCATAAGCAGCACCCACCACTACGCATCATCATAAAAACAGAGAGCTGCCTCTGGGCCACCCCTCGAGACCACTGACCTAGCTCAGTCCTAACAGAAATAAAGTCAACAAATACCGGGTCTATCCGCTGAGGTTGCAAAGGATGCAGGAGGGGAAGGTGACGCTTGTGAGTGGTGGCTTTGTGCCCGATCCGTCATCCCTCAGTTCCGGAAAGTGCCGGTCAGGGTCCGCCCCAGGCACCCAGGGAGAAGGCAGAGCCAAGCCCTTTAGCTGCCCCACTCGCCTTCCCCAGATTTGCCTCCAGCCCCACCACCCCCCACCCACCCTCAGACCCACAGCTGCTGGACAGGGGTGTCTCCATTCTCAGAGCATCTGCTGGGGTGCCCTTCCCAGGCCCGAGATACCCCAGGGGCCTAGCTCCACTCCTGGGCAGGAAAGCACGGTGAATGACGAAGCTGTCCTGGGTGGCGTCTCCCTGGAGACCATGGTGGACCCCTGTGCATGATGGCGGCATGAGGAGGGGGAGGAAACGGGTGCCCTGGTGGCCTGCAGCCAGGCGGGAGCTCTACCTGCCTGCACCCCAGTTCATGCCATGTGGTCTCACCTGGGCCCGTGGGAATCTGAAGGGGGAGAAAGGTGGTGTGGCCAGGGCCTCAGCTCCAAGGCTCACAGGCCTAAATGCTCTGCAGAACCGGGAGTGAGCGCCTGACCCCGCTGGGCTGGGCAGGGGGCACTCGGCCCCAGGGGAGTGTGCCCGGCAGACACACAGGCCAGTGGGCACACCTTCAGGGCTGGGCCTGGCTCCGGGGCCACTTGGAGACCTAAGCTCTGGTCCACCTGACCCCTGACCCCTGACCCCTTCCGGTTGGGGGGCCGTCCACCCTCGGCCTGGAAGTGTCCAATGGCAGAGAAGGAGCTCACTGTCTCACAAGCACTCCCCCGAGGGTGGGGGTCCCGGCGTATGCACGCAGGGCTGGAAGCTCCCACCCAGGACAAAGCCACGCCCACGCCGACACGGTGGCCTGTCACCATCTTCAGATCATTGTCCTGTCTCTCACCTCTGCCCCCAGGTGCCTGCTTACATGTCCCCGATTTCTGCAACAGCCCCTCCCACTTTCCCTCACCCCAGTGCCCTTGCCTCCCCACTCCTTCCCTGCTCACTCCCCCAGCCCAGTGGTCGGCAAACTCATTAGTCAACACAGCCAAATATCAACAGTACTTCCTCAAAACAGACTCGCTGAGGCCGAAAACCGACTTCTGCGCATGGGCCACGAAGTTTCAATCGCACTGTACGCGCGCGCCCGCACGTGTTATTTTGTGGAAGAGCCACACTCAAGGGGCCAAAGAGCCGCATGTGGCTCGCGAGCCGCAGTCTGCCGACCATGGCCCCAGCCCCATTCCAGCAGATCTGTAGCCGGTGGAGAAGGGGTGGGAGGAACAGCAGGGCTCAGTTGAGAGCTAAGGGCATGAGCAGCGTCCCCCAGTCCAAGACCCGTACGGTCATGCGGCTTTGGCAGAATGGACCAAGGCACGGATCACTGCCTGTCACCTAACTCTGAAGGCATCAGGAAGAAGGGGGGGGGGGCGCGGAGACACGGGGAAATGACAGTCTAAATATAGCCCGGCCTGGCTGAGCACACCGGAGTCACCTCTGACTCAGGCCAGTGTGCGGCCTACGGAGCGAGGGGCTTGGGAAGGTCGCCTGCTCCTCGCTAACCCCTTAGCCTCCCCGCCTCTACCAGCCCGGCCGGAATGGGGAAAGGCGCTCCTATTCGGGGACGGGCCTCTCGACCCTGACCTGCCCAACCTCTTCAGGCCCCGCTCCCCACTGTCCCCCACCCTATCTGAAGGCCGCTGTCCCCAGGGTGAGTCCAGCCGCCCCGTCGGGTTCCCAGGGCGCTAAGGGACGCTGCCCGCTTCCTGCCCAGAGTGCCAGGCTGGGCCAGGCTCCGGGGCCAGGAGCCTTAATCAAGGGTGGGACAATTCCTCCTCTATACGGAAAGAATATATGCTTTCCCTGCTGGGGGAAGGGTGGGGGTTTGAGTAGCTTTACGGAGACATGGAGGAAAAGGCAACCTTTCGGGCTGGTCCCGGCACCCCGATTCTCAGCGAGGCACTGTGTGATCTTCGGCGGAACCTCGGGCCTCTGTTCCCAGGTGCCAGGTGGGGGCGGAGGGACCTCGGCTTTAAGGGCACCGAGCTGGTTCCTTGCTCAGGGCTGGATGTCCTTATATCTTCATTTTCCCGTTCCATCCCCCAGGGCAGTGGTCGGCAAACCGTGGCTCGCGAGCCACATGTGGCTCTTTGGCCCCTTGAGTGTGGCTCTTCCACAAAATACCACGTGTGGGCGCGCACGTACAATGCGAAGTTGACTTAAAACTTTAAAGTTTATGAAGTTAATTTTAGGGAACGCTGTGGAGTGAAAGAAGATGTAGTGTCGAGGATGGAGAAAGGTGTGTGGAGATGGTTTGGACATATAGAGAGGATGGACGGAAGGAGATAGAGAAACAAGTATACGAGTGTGGATGGGAGAGTTGGAAGGGGTCGACCTCAGCGAACGTACCTCAGTCAGATGGAGGACGTTTTTAGCAAAGGCCAGCTTAGGAGCACCCTAATGAAGTCAATAACAATGTACCTACCTGTACAGTTTAAGTTTAAAAAATTTGGCTCTCAAAAGAGATTTCAATCGTCGTACTGTTGATATTTGGCTCTGGTGACTAATGAGTTTGCCAACCACTGCCCCAGGGTTTAGGGCCCTCAACCTTGATGGCTTAAAATAACAGGGGTTCATTTTCTCCCAGTTCTGGGGGACAGAAGTCTGTAGGGATGGTGTCCCCCGGTTCCTCTGCAGGCCTGAAGAAAGCACCTCCCCAGCTTCGGGTAGCTGCTGGCATCCCATGGGTTCCAGGCTATGGCAGGTCGCTCCGACCTCTGCCCCCACCTTCACGCCGCCTCCTCCTTGCTGTGGGGCGGCCTGCAGCCTCTCTGTTCTGAGGACATTTGTCATGGCACTCAGGTGACGCACGCTTAGCTCCTTATCTCGGGATCTTTAACTTCAGCACACCTGTGTCAGGTGACATCTTCAGGATTGGACCTGGATATGTTTGGGAGAATATGTTTTTGCCTGACAAGGGAATGGTTGGGTTTAAGGAAGTGGGAATTTGGGGGGCTACTGCCCAGGGGAAATTCAGTAAAGGGACCGACAAGAGCAGTAAAGGGGATTGCCGAAAAACAATGAAACGGACCCGAATCGACCAGCATGCATTTTTTTTTTTTTTTTTTTTGGTGGGGCTTTTCAACAAAGCGCATAGGCTCAATTTTGTGCCACAAAATCCTGTCTTCTGTGATTCCCTTATCACTTTGATTAGCAAGAAGAAAATTTTTAAAAAAAGAAACATTTGTGTCGATTGTATAGATTTCAGGGGTGGCAGGAAATAAAAAGACACAGAGACACAAACTTTGGGGAAATTCAAGTCAAACCTGAGTTACACATTTAAATTCTGACCAACAAGATTTGAGATAACACACATCAGAAGAGGCAAAGAGATAGTTTACGGATTGATCAAGGAACAAGAAGACGTACAAACACAAACCTTCGAATGTACGTAGCAGGCATTCAACTGGGACTTTACACAAGATAGACATGGTTGCCCTAGCTGGCTTGGCTCAGTGGATAGAGCTTCAGCCTACGGATTGAAGGGTCCCGGGTTCGATTCCGGCCAAGGGCACATGCCTGGGTTGTGGGCTCAATCCCCAGTGGGGGGCGTGCAGGAGGCAGCCAATCAGTGATTCTCTCTCATCATTGATGTTTCTATCTCTCTCTCTCCTCCCTTCCCCTCTGAAATCAATAAAGAAAAAAAAAAAGATAGACATGGTCGGAGCGGAGTTGTGCGCGTCGCCGAAGGGGGTGGGTCGGGGGAGGGGAGGTTCGTTCCGCGAAGCCGCAGCCAGAACCGGGAGCAGGAATCGCTTTGAACTCTGTGTGGTGAATTTTTGACAGAAAGTGAGAAGGAAAACACCCTCATTGATTTTTATGGTTTTGCGACTTACATTTAATTTGGGAAAATTGGACAGGTACATGCAAAAAAATGAAACTAGACCACCAACTTACACCATACACAGGAATAAACTCAAAATGGATAAAAGACTTAATGTAATTTGTGGATACTGTCCCAGTAGAACTTTTCTTGTTTTGAGGCAAACCATTCAGAGACCCAATTTTCCACTTCTTCGAATGTTTTGAAGTGCTGCTCAGAAAGTGCGTGTGCCATCATCGATCAGAACAAGTGGTAATCTGAAGGAGCAAGGTCTGGTGAATATAGCAGAAACCAAGATGGCGGCATAGGTTAACGCCGGAGATTGCTGCCTCGAACAACCACTTCAAAAAACAACTAAAAGACGGAACGGACATCATCCAGAACCACAGGAAGGCTGGCTGAGTGGAAATTCTACAACTAGGAGGAAAGAGAATATCATACCCAGACTCAGAGGAGGCGCAGTGCTGAAGTGAAATACTCAGGTGCGGAGTGCACATGGAGCGGGCTGGAGGCGGAGGGCGCGGTTGTTGTTTTCAATCCTGAGGGAGTTTCAGACTCTGAGCTCCAGATCCGGGCGAGTCTCTAGGGACCCAGACTCAAACGGGAGAAGCGGGACTGTCTGGCTTCGGTCGGAAATCGAAGGCAGCTTTCTCTCCGAGGTTTGTAGCGGTTGCTGGGACTCTGTGAGGCAGAGCCCCTAGGGATGGAACTGAGAGCAGCCATAACTGCTCGCTCCGCCCCGCCCAAGCCCTGCACAGAGCCATTTGCCGGATAGCCTCAGGCAAACGCTAGATTAGCACCGCCCTAGAGATCCAGCACAGAAGCTCTCCCACTGCAGACACAGCGGACTCTCATAGCCAGTTAGCCTGGAGGTCAAATCACCCACAGTATTGCCGACAACAATCAAGGCTTTACTACAACAAGACTGCGCACAAAGACCACTAGGGGGTGCACCAAGAAAGCATAAAAAATGCAGAGACAAAGAAACAGGACAAAACTGTCAATGGAGGATATTGAGTTCAGAACCACACTTTTAAGGTCTCTCAAGAACTGTCCATAAGCCGCCGATAAACTTAATGAGATCTACAAGAAATCTAATGAGACCCTCGATGTTATGATAAAGAACCAACTAGAAATTAAGCATACACGGACTGAAATAACGAATACTATACAGACTCCCAACAGCAGACCAGAGGAGCGCAAGAATCAAGGCAAAGATTTGAAATGCGAAGAAGCAAAAAACACCCAACCAGAAAAGCAAAAGGAAAAAAGAATCCGAAAATACGAAGATAGTGTAAGGAGCCTCTGGGACAGCTTCAAGCATACCAACATCAGAATTATGGGGTGCCAGAAGATGAGAGAGACCAAGATATTGAAAACCTATTTGAAGAAATAATGACAGAAAACTTCCCCCACCTGGTGAAAGAAATAGACTTACAGGTCCAGGAAGTGCAGAGAACCCCAAACAAAAGGAATCCAAAGAGGACCACACCAAGACACATCATAATTAAAATGCCAAGAGCAAAAGACAAAGAGAGAATCTTAAAAGCAGCAAGAGAAAGCAACTCAGTTACCTACAAGGGAATACCCATATGACTGTCAGCTGATTTCTCAACAGAAACTATGCAGGCCAGAAGGGAGTGGCAAGAAATATTCAAAGTGATGAATACCAAGAACCTACAACCAAGATTACTTTATCCAGCAAAACTATCATTCAGAACTGAAGGTCAGATAAAGAGCTTCACAGATAAGGAAAAGCTAAAGGAGTTCATCACCACCAAACCAGTATTATATGAAATGCTGAAAGGTATCCTTTAAGAAGAGGAAGAAGAAGAAAAAGGTAAAGATACAAATTATGAACAACAAACATGCATCTATCAACAAGTGAATCTAAGAATCAAGTGAATAAATAATCTGGTGACCATAATAGAATCAGGGACATAGAAAGGAATGGACTGACTATTCTTGGGGGGGAAAGGGGTATGGGAGATGCGGGAAGAGACTGGACAAATATTGTGCACCTATGGATGAGGACAGTGGGTGGGGAGTGAGGGTGGAGGGTGGGGCGGGAACTGGGAGGAGGGGAGTTATGGGGGGAAAAAAGAGGAACAAATGCAATAATCTGAACAATAAAGATTTAATTAAAAAAAAAAAACATAGACATGGTCTATACTGTCCTATAGCTGCCACTAACATGTGTCCCCTGAGCGCCGGAAATGTGGCTAGTGCATCTGAAGGCTTGAATTTTAAAATCTATTTCATTTTCTAAAATACGTTTTTACTGATTTCAGAGAGGAAGGAAGAGGGAGAGAGAGATAGAAACATCAATGAATGGGAGAGAATCACTGATCGGCTGCCTCCTGCACACCCCCTACTAGGGATGGAGCCCTCAACCCAAGCATGTGCTGCGACCAGGAATCGAACCGGCGACCTCTCCTGGCGTTTGGATGACACTCAACCAAGTGAGCCACACCCACGGGGCTAGAAAACGGTCCGTATGTGCCTATAGTTAACCAAGCTCTAGTGCACACCAAGAACAGAGCTAAGCTGAGTTTGTGGGAGGGGAGAGAGAAAAATGGGGAGCCAGGCCCCCTGGGAATGGGACAAGCAGTGAGAGAGATGAGGGAGGGACCCAGGGCCTTGCCAGCCTCTTGCTGTAAGTCCCTCCTTCTGCCTGAAGCGCCACAAAGAACCACCCGCCCTTTCTTGCCACGGGTGCATGTAAAGAGCAGTCCCAGATTGGGGACCGCGGTTCCAGGTGGATGGTAGCGGGTCCCCAGCTCAGCACGGGCTCGGACCACGGCGGTCATCAGGCGGCCTGGGGAAGGCTGTGTCGCTGGCAGCAGCGGGCATCCAGGAGCCGGGGGGCAGGCAGGCTGCCGCTGGGGCAGGGCCGTGATGTCGCCTGGCAGTGCGTAGGATGGGAAGGAGGCACAGAAAGGTCCGCCCGCCCCGTGAGCAGCCTGGATGCCCAGATGGGTGTTTCTAGAGGGTTCTGTTGCCTAAGGAAACTCGCTCTCCCTCCCGCACCAACCGCTGGAGCGACTTATGAAAAACAGATGGTGGACGGAGTCGGGGTGAGGGGATGGGGTTGAACGGAGCATCTCCCCCCCCCGCAAACGGCCTCACCCCCCACCTCTCCACCAACCAGCCCTGGTCAGATGCGGACCCAGCCTGGCTACGGAAGAGGCCCTCGGATTACAGCGCACACGTTTTAAAGGGCCCACGAGGACTTTGGCGGCAGCGGGCAGCGGCTGACGTAACAATCCCAAGACGTAGCACACCAAGTGCTCACTGCATGCCGGGCATTGCTCTACACTCATTTGTTCCTCCCTGCAGTCCTGTGAACTCTGCACACGTTGTCCCCGTCTGCACAGGCTCAGAGAGGTTAAGCAACTGGCCCGAGGTCACACAGACAGTAGTAGGTGGCAGAGCTGGGATTTGAACTCAAGCACCTGGGCTCAGTCTCTTAAACCTCTGCCTGGCATAGACCTTGCACTTTAGCCCGGGAAAGGAGGGGGCAAGCCAATATTTCTTCAGCACCAGCTGCCTGATGAGGTCACTGATGACCTTCATTCCATTTTTGGAGATGGTGTCATCATCTCTATTTCACAGAGGATGAGACTGAGGCTCAGAGAGCACAGTATGGAACTTGTTCAAGGTTATACCGTGACTCCACGACAGAGCCTGGATTTGAAGAGAAGCCTGTCTCACTGCAAAACTCGGCACGTGGTAGCACCTCAATAAACGCAGAGCCCCTTCTGCCTACTCTGAGTCCAGGAGTCATCTCCTATGTCTGTCCTGGCCTGGTTGCAGTCTCTCCCCGCTCCCTCCTCCCTGCACGCCCCCCATCTCAGCCAGACCACTTACTGTTGGCAAGCCAGCCAGAAAAAAAGCCAGAGAGAGCGTGGAGACCTTAGTCAGGGGCTGACGGGAGCCTCACCACCCTCCCCTCGGCCCACCCACCTCCCTGCAGGGACCTTAGGACAGGAGCCAGCGGTGCAGACAAGGGCCGCATGGATCGGCAGCCGGCGGCTGGCCCCCGGGGCGGGCAGCCAGGTGCCCGCGGCCGCAGGAGAGAAGGGGCCCTCTTCTCTCGGCTCAAAGGTGGATTGAGGAAGGCTGGCTCCGTGATTTTTCCAAGAAGCTCGTCTAGAGCCAGAGAATGGGAACATCTGTGCCGTGGGCTCGGTTCTGGATGCGGCTCAGGCCACAGTCTGGGGCTGGCGTCAGCTGGGCCGCTGGCCGGCTGGTGGGGCCCGCTGGCTGGCCTGCCGCTGAGGGCAGCCGCTGGCCTCCTCCCCGGAGACGGGGAGCCCAGGCCAGGAAGGGGGGCAAGGAAAAGCCTGAGGCTCGGGTGCCAGTGGCCTTCTCCATCCACTGTTTGTGCTAAGGAGCTGGAGGAGGCCCC
This sequence comes from Myotis nattereri, assembly GCF_964212035.1. Taxonomy (NCBI): domain Eukaryota; kingdom Metazoa; phylum Chordata; class Mammalia; order Chiroptera; family Vespertilionidae; genus Myotis; species Myotis nattereri. The sequence goes on along the minus strand of NC_138097.1, from coordinate 11,482,305 downwards.
GGCCACCCAGCAGGCGGGCCAGGGGGCTACGGCTCCCTGTTCCGGGCCCAAGCACCTCCCTTTTACCTCTGCCTCTCAGACAGGCATCTGTGGGCATCTCTCAGTTCCTCACCAGCCCGCTCACCACGGCTCCGGCGGACTGAGACCTCATCTTCCCGTGACCCTTTTTACCCATTTGATATATATTTCATTTAATTTTATTGATTTCAGAGCGAAAGGGAGAGAGAGAGAGAGAGAGAGAGAGAGAGAGAGAGAGAGAGAGAGAGAGAGAGATAGGAACATCAATGATGAGAGAGAATCATGGATCGGCTGCCTCCTGCACGCCCCCTACTGAGGGGGATCGAGCCCGCAACCCGGGTATGTGCCCCTGGCCGGAATCGAACCCGGGACCCTTTAGTCCGCAGGCCGATGCTCTATCCACTGAGCCAAACCGGCGAGGGCGATCTATACGTGAAATGTAGATTTTATGTTCTTGAAAAGGCAATGTGTTTACACGGCTCAAAGTCAAAATGCTATATAGAGCGCGATCCATTGAGAAAAGTCTTGTTTCAGGACCTGGCCTAGGGCTGCTCCGTCAGTCAGAGCGTCGCCCCAGTATGCCACCGTTGCGGGTTCGAGCCCCCCAGTCAGGGCACATATTAAGAATCAACCAATGAATGCACAAATAAGTGGAACAACAAACCAATATCTCTCTCCCTCTCCCTCCCCCCCCCCCACGCCCTTCCTCTCTTTCTAAAAAAATCAATAAAAACATATTCTCGGTTATTAAAAATAAGTAAATAAAAGGAAGCAGGTGAGGCTAATGTCCTACTTGTAGCCTCCACCACCCCCGCCAGGCCGTGGGAAACCTCTCCTTAAGCTGGGACCTAAGGAGCTCAGCTTAAAAGCCGCCACCTCACCAATGGGAAACGGAGGCTCAGAACCAGGGCAAGGCAGGACTGCAGCCACAAGTCACCCTGTGGCGGAACCGGAACTAGAAACCCCATCTCTTGGGCTCTGCTCGCCACGCTACTCATGCTGCATCCCCGGGGGGTCCCCGACTAGGATTCTGGGGCCACTGAATGGGATCAGAAGCAGAGGTTACGGTGAGCCCAGCCGTGGACACAGCCATGGTCCCAGCACGGACACAGCTGGGGACACAGCCGTGGACCCAGACATAGACCCAGCTGTGGCCCCAGCATGGACACAGCTGTGGGCACAGCCATGGACCCAGACATAGACCCAGCTGTGGCCCCAGCATGGACACAGCTATGGGCACAGCCATAGACCCAGCTGTGGCCCCAGCACGGACACAGCTGTGGGCACAGCCATGGACCCAGACATAGACCCAGCTGTGGCCCCAGCATGGACACAGCTGTGGGCACAGCCATGGACCTAGACATAGACCCAGATGTGGCCCCAGCATGGACACAGCTGGGGACACAGCCATGGACACAGCCATGGATCGCGGATTTGCGTCTCTCTCACTCTGGGCTTCCACGTCCTGGCCCATCGCTCAGGGTCAGCCCCTTCGCGCTCCCAGGATAAAGGGGCTTTGAGTTCACGGAGGGAAGGAAGGACGAGCTACCCGCACAGCAAGAATCCGGGCGGGCGGGGAGCTGGACTCTGTAAGAAGTGGAAAGCCAAGCTTGTGCAGGAACAGGGAAGGCCGGGAGCCCCGGCCTTTGGAGGCCCATGCGGGCAATTCGCGCCTTTGAAGAGAATCACTGGAGAGTTTTACAACCAGCAAGTGACGGGGGAACACGTTTTATGAAGGAGCAATATGGTTACCGCCAAGCAAAGGCCAAGGGGAGGAGGGAGGGTCTGTCTGATCGGGAAGGAGTTAAGCAATAAACAGGATCTCGGCAGGCCAACAGGAAAAGTGGACAGAGGGAGGGAGGCCGGGCTACATCCCAAAGACTCCGTCTGCCGGAGACCAATGCCAGCATGTCATAATTGCAAGAGTTTCGTCAAAAGGTTGATGAGACTTGGGTACTCAACAGGGTTGAGTGACACATGGAGTCACCTGTTGGGAATGGCTGAGGGCATTTCCCCAAACCTGAATAGGAAACTGATTGTGGCCGCCAGACAGTTAAAGGGTGTCTTAATCTACGTGTTATTGCCTCCTACTGGCCAAACACCTGAACAGCCGTAGGCTATTCCCCCATTCTGACATCGGACTCTGTACCCTTTGAAACCTTACCCTTTGAAGTGTGTTATCTCCGCCTTGCCTTAGGACAAATGGTGTTAATAAAAGCAAGGGTCCTAGACAAGGAGGGGTCTTCAGTTCCTTTAGCTGAAGGTCCTCTGACCCCCAATGCCTTTCAAAATTATATCTCGTCTCAGGACTCTTTATTAGTCCCTGAATTCCTATGTCATCTACACACAGCCCCTTTTTCAGATTCCTGAACCCTTCTTAATGCTGGGACCGTCCAGGGCACGAGGAAGAGGCAGGGTTTGTGGGAGCCACCACCTTCCCCGCCCCCGCCCGTCTTGTAGGTGAGGAAGGTGAGTCAGACGGCCCAGAAGCCGGAAAACCTGGCTCCTATCTTGGATTCTGGCACACACGGGTCCCCCTGGACCAACCAGCCACCTCCCCTCTTGATGCACCTTCTCGATGATGAGAGGGTTGGACTCAGCAGGGGGATGGGGGGCGGGGGGGAGCTGTTAAACTTTCTTTTCAGCTCCAGAGTGAGGGGACTGGACCTTCCCTTGGACAGATGACCCTCAGGCCCCATGAGATGGGAGGGAGGGAGGGAGGGAGGGAAGGTGGGAGGAAGCAGCCGCCCTCATGAACCCGGAGGGGTTGGCCAGTGAGCAGCCCAGATGGTACCCTTTCCTTGGCCATCCTTTTGCTAAACCACAGGGGATGGTCTCTCAGGGGATGAATTTCTCGTCAGCCTGAGAAGCGAGATCCCAGGGGTGTATTCGATGTGATTTAGAACAAGAGGAGACGATGCAATTCCTTGCACCCAGACTAGCGGAGTACAAATAGTACAAACACAAGCTCGCTTCCTCAAAGTGGCCGGCCCTGGGCACCACCTCCCGTGAGCACCCCCCCCCCCCCACTTCCCCGCAGCCCTGGCCCCGGTGACACAGGGAGGCTGTGGCTGGGGGTAAGACAGGAAGGAGGCCTGTAGTGCCTTTCCGGAAGGAAGCTGCCCCCCTGGTTACTGGAAAGGGGCTCCGGTGTTGATACACGTGGGTAGATGGAGACACACACACACACACACACACACACTGCACCTGCAGCCAGCACACACCTTAAAAGAGAGACATCCAGGCCCTCGTCAGTTTGGCTCAGTAGATAGAGCGTCAGCCTGTGGACCAAAGGGCCCCGGGTTCGATTCCGGTCAAGGGCACGTACCTTAGTTGCAGGCTCCTTCCCAGCCCGGGCCCTAGTTGGGGCTCGTGCAGGAGGCAACCAATCGATGTGAGACACATCAGTGTTTCTCTCTTTCTCTCTTCCACTCTCCCTAAAAATCAATGGGAAAATATCCTTCGGCGAGGATTAACCAAAAGAGTGGGGGGAGGGGGGGAGGCGAGAGAGGAGGAGGAGGAGGAGGGAGGAGGAGGAGGAGGAAGGAGAGAGAGAGAGAGACATTCAGGTGCTGGCAGGTCCCCTTGAGGAGCCAAGGAAGGGACAGGTGCTGGACATCCAGGTGGAGCCCAACTACTGGTCCCCAGGATGGGCCATCCCCTAGGGCCTAGGCCAGGGGTAGGCAAACTTTTTGACTCGAGGGCCACAATGGGTTCTTAAACTGGACCGGAGGGCCGGAACAAAAGCATGAATGGAGTGTTTGTGTGAACTAATATAAATTCAAAGTAAACATCATTACATAAAAGGGTACGGTCTTTTTTTTCCAATAGTTTTATTCATTTCAAACGGGCCGGATCCGGCCTCGGGCCGTAGTTTGCCCACGGCTGGCCTAGGCTGAGGCAGGGGAGGGGCTCAAAGATGAGGTGTGGGTGAGGATGGCAGAGCAGCCACCTGCCGGGCAGCCTCTGAGCTTTAAGCAACTGGGGGGCAATCAGGATCTGCTGACCTGGATCTGAGATCCACGGCTCAGACCCGCTTGGGTAACGGCATAGCCGCTCCAGGGCAGTCCTCCCACCCCCACCCTTGGCCTTGTCAAGCGTCTCAGCTCAAACCTCACTGCTGGGTGTGGCCCGGCCTCAGAGCCGAGAACGTTTTGCATCTTGTTAATGTGCCATTATCTACGGAGGCCTTATCTACAACCCCGAACCTGCCAGGCTCTGAAAAGAATTTCCAAACAACTCATTTGGTCACATAATTTGACCTGAATGGACATGAACAATGTATGGTCTTCATTGAGTGTGAATGTTTAAAAGTTCAGCTATGGACCTAGCCAGTTTGGCTCAGTGGACAGAGTGTCGGCCTGCGGACCAAAGGGTCCCGGGTTCGTTTCCGGTCAAGGGCACGTACCTCGGTTGCAGGCTCCTCCCCGGCCTGGGCCCTGGTCAGGGCTCATGCAGGAGGCAACCAATCGATGTGTTTCTCTCACATCGGTGTTTCTCTCTGTCTTTCCCTCTCCCAGTCTCCCTAAAAATCAATGGAAAAATATCCACCCTGACCGGTTTGGCTCAGTGGCTAGAGCGTCGGCCTGCGGACTGAAGGGTCCCAGGTTCGATTCCGGTCAAGGGCATGTACCTTGGTTGCGGGCACATCCCCAGTAGAAGGTGTGCAGGAGGCAGCTGATCGATGGATGTTTCTCTCTCATCGATGTTTCTAATTTCTAACTCTCTATCCTTCTCCCTTCCTCTCTGTAAAATACTTAATAACATATATTTTTTTAAAAAAAGGAAGAAAAATATCCTCAGGTGAGGATTTAAAAAAAAATCCTATATAATAGAACGGTCATATGCTAATTGACCCTAACAACCAGAACGACCGCTGGACCAGTCACTATGAGGCACACTGACCACCTGTTGGTCCCTTTCCCCGGCCGGCAGGCTCCGATCGCCTGATGGCCGCCCGTGGCAGGGGCAGGGCTGGCGAGCAGGCGGGAACAGCCGACCTCTCAGTCCCTTCCCCCAGCCGTCAGGCACCGATCACCCGATGGCGAACGGGGAACCGAGGGTGAGTAGTGGCAGGGGGTGGGGCTGGCTGCGGGCAGCTGGGGAAGATGGCCCTGATCGCAGGCCAGGCCTAGGGACCGTACCTACACACGAATTTTGTGCGCCGGGCCTCTAGGAATAAATAAAAGTTCAGCTACAGAAATGCTCATGTATGTGATTACAAGGTGCTTTCAGAGCCCACCAGGGGTTATCCTATATAATAAAAGGCTAATATGCAAATTGTCCCCTTCGGGAGTTTGACTGCCCGGGAGTTTGACCGCTCGCTATGATGTGCACTGACCACCAGGGGGCGGCACCAAATGAAGGAAGGCCGGCAGCCGGCAGCCGGGAGAAGGAAGGCTCTAATTGGCCCTGATCACAGGCCAGGCCTAGGGACCCTACACCTGTGCATGAATTTCGTGCACTGGGCCTCTAGTGTTGTATAAAGCCGACCACTGGTGGTCCATGAGGTCCAAAAGGTTGGTGACCACTGGTCTAGAGTATATGCCCACGTCTGGAGCTTTTCAAGTCTCCATCCTGAGGCATTGCTGACCCCAAGGGGCTCAGGGAACTGTGGCTTGTGCTGCTAACCCCCGTCTGCAGACGAGGACACCAAATGCCTTCCCTGAGGCCGCATGGCTGGGAAGTGGGGACGCAAAATTTAAAATGCCAAATCTGTGGCTTTGCACCCTGTGCTCAGCCCAGCATTTCAGCGGGGCCCGTGCGTGGGAGCCCAGGACTGAGCGAGGGACCCAGGAACCCAGGACCCCGAAGAGACACAGGTCCAGCCTTTCCTCCCCGCAGCCATGGGAGGTGGCACAGCCCCGCCTGGAAGAGGGCAGGTTCAAAGGTGAACAGGAGGTAAGAGCAGCGCAAGGGGAGGATTTGTGAAATATTTAGGGAGCGAACATCAAGCAAGTCTTTTTGTTTTTAAATATATTTTTATTGATTTCAGAGAGAAAGGGAGAGGGAGAGAGAGATAGAAACATCCATTAGGAGAGAGAATCATGGATCGGCTGCCTCCTGCACACCCCACATGGGGGATCGAGCCCGAAACCTGGACCTGTGCCCTGACCAGGAATCAAACCCAGGACCCTTCAGTCTGCAGGCCAACGCTCTATCCACTGAGCCACACTGGCTAGGGCCTTCATCAAGCAAGTCTTGATGACGTGGACGGGGTCAGCAGTATCAGATGTGTGATGCTTCAAAGGGCTGCTGAGACCTCACCTCACTCTCCTGCTCCCTTAACCATCGCAGACCCATCCCAGGAGCCCAGGCCCCCCTTCCTTTTTTTTTTTAAATATATTTTATTGATTTTTTATAGAGGAAGGGGGTGGGATAGTTAGGAACATCGATGAGAGAGAAACATCCATCGATCAGCTGCCTCCTGCACACCCCCCACTGGGGATGTGCCCGCAACCAAGGTACATGCCCTTGACCAGAATCAAACCTGGGACCTTTCAGTCCGCAGGCCGACGCTCTATCCAGTGAACCAAGCCAGTCAGGGCTCCCAGGCCCCCCCTTCCTGCTTCTCCCCCGCTCTGAGCACCGGGACACTGAGTTCTTTGGGTAGGAAATCTAAGAAACGGCACACAAGCCAGGGCTTCAGAGAGGCAGCCGGGGTCCCCACCTCCTGTGGTCTCCTCGGGCGGGAAGCCTCCGGAATAAAGGCATTCATGCTGCTCCTACCTGCACCTGGGCACTTGGCCTGTGTGTTCCGAGATGGTCTGAATTATTTTCAAAAAATTAAAATTCTCTGCCAGGCAAGCCCGCCCCGGTAAACGACCACACAGTGAAACGTGACAAGGGGCTCTTTCACAGGCCCCGACGGCCCGGGCCGGCCGGGCGGCCGGAGGCAGCGCTGGATGAATCAGCCTATGTTCGAGGGGCAATGACTCAGAGCCTTGCTCTGCCCCGGATTCTGGCTGCACAGTGGGAGGACGGTCTGTGTTGTCATGGTTCCCCCATGATCGATTTTTTTTTTTTTTTTTTTTTTAGTAATACAAACAGGTCTTTCTCTCTTTTAAAAAATTATTTTGTTAATCCTTACCTGAGGATATTTTTCCCCTGAGGATATTTTTTCCATTGATTTTTTTTTTTTAGAGAGAGTGGAAGGTAGTGGGGCGGAGCATGAGGAGGAGGAGGAAAAGGAGAGAGAGAGAGAGAAACATAGATGTGATAGTGATGCATCGATGGGTTGCCTCCCACACACACCCCAACTGGGGCCAGGGATTGAACCTGCAACCCAGGTACGTGCCCTTAACTGAGAATTGAACCCTCGCCCCTTCGGTGCGCTGGCCAACGCTCCAACCACTGGTCCACATTGGCCAGAGCTAAACAGATATTTCTTTATGTCCACATAAAACATATTTTCACATTATCACCGTGGTAATGTATAATTTTGTCTTTTTAAACGTAATCACTTCTCCATGTAGGGCTCCTAATTACCTTTCGATTTTTTAAGCCAATTTCTTGAGGTGTAATTGACATGCGAAAAAGCTATAAATATTTAATGTATACAACGCAGTGAACTTGGGAGAAAACACACACCTGTGAAACCACTGCCACCATCAAGGCCACAGATATATACATTACCCTCAAGGGTTTCCCCCAGCCCCCTTTATTGTAATTACTAGAGGTCCGGTGCACAAAAATTTGTGCACTCGGGGGGTGAGGGTCCCTCAGCCCAGCCTGCGCCCATTTGCAGTCCAGGACCCCATGGGGGGTGTCCACCTGTCGACTTAGGCCCACTCCCCGGGGAGCTTGCAGTCAGACATCCTTCTGGCAGCCAGGGAGCCCTTGGGGGATGTCCGACTAAAGGCTTAGGCCCCCAAGGGAGCTGTGATGAGGAAGCTGGGGTGACAGAGGAGTCACGCTGTCCCACCCTGCCACCCTGGGTCGGGTGGCACACAGGACGCTCGGGCGGGCCGGCCAATCACTGCTGCCCCGCCCTGCCTTCAGTATGCAAATTATCCGCCATATTTGTTGGTGGTTAATTTGCATATTGTGCTGATTAGCCAATGGGAGGTGTGGTGAAGGTACGGTCAATTACCATGTTTGTCTATTATTAGATAAGACTAGAGGCCCGAAGCATGAAATTCATGCAAGAGGCTTGACCCTCGCAGCCCTGGCTTTGTCTGGAAGGTCGTCCGGATGTCCGGACGGTCGTTCTGCTGTTCAGTCTGATTAGCATATGAGCTCTTTATTATACAGGATTATGATTATTTTGTATGCAAATGGTGATAAGAACATTTCCTTCTCCCCAGGATTACTGATGCTGGTTGTTCATGCAATCAAACCTATTGTGTCCAAGACGTATTGTGACCACGCTGTGCCAGAGAGGATTCTGGGTCCGAAGACCCAGTGGTGACCACAGAGGCCACAGACCCTGTCCTCAAGGAGCTCCCCCCTACTCGAGTGGGGTGTCAGGTGATGAACCCACAAACTTGGTAACCAACTCCAATGACTGACCAGCCCTGGGAAGCAAGCAGGTTCGCGGGCTGGTGCTTTTGGGAGATGTTGCTACGCAGGTGACATTTCCACTGAGACCTGAAGGACAGGAGGCAGGTGGCCATGTCCCTGGCAGAGGGCACAGCTTGTGCGAAGACCTTGAGCGGGAACATGCTGGCCACCCGCGATTATGTGTGCGAGAATCTTGGGCTCTGGGGAGTCAGGGGTGTCCCGGGCACAATGAGCATCTGAGGTTTAAGGTCACAGGAAATGCAGGAGCCAACATGCGTGGCCACCAGGACAGGGGGGACCCTGGAGTGGGGGGCGAATGGGGGTGTGCGTGAGAGAACAGTCGGACACTCGATTCATCTGTGAACCAAGCAGCTACTTGACTATTTACCCAGAGGAGCTCGGGTAAATAGACGTTCGGCCTGGAGGACGTGAGGCGAGCAGACCCCGGACACACAAGAACGTTTCGGCGGACTCTCCAGCAGTTCGGGGGCTGGGTCTGTTCTGGGCAGCTCCGGAGAGCAGGTGGGCCCTGCACCCCCTCGGGGATTGAAGCAGCCCCCCCACACACACACCCCAGAATGAGAAGGGCCGCTTTGGGAAGTGACGTTGGGGCCTTCTGAGCCAACCTCAGGGGACCACTCAGGGGGGCGGAGGGGTGCCCAGAGAGGCCACCAGATGTTTCTGGACGCGCTTCCCCTGGAGCTAAGGGAGGTCACTGCTCCCTCCAGCCCCTCAGAGGGAACCTGAAAGCCACGAGCCCTGACCTGCTCCGTTTGGTTCAACGATATCAAGGAACGCGACTCCTTGGGAGGTCTTAACCTGTGGTGGCTCACAAACCCCTCTGAGGACCCTCACTCGGAAGGCTGCATCTGGGTGCACCCACAACACCGCGTTCCAACACAAGCCTTTATAGACCGCCCCCCTCTCCCCGTCATCCATCCCCGGACATTCAGGGACCCGGACTCAGGTTAGGAAGCTTGTCTTGGGGGAATGTCTGTCGGTTCCTGTACTACCTTCCCCTCAGGGGTGAGACTACAGTCCTGGGATCATTCTCAGGGACCCCACCCCTTGTGGTGTCCCCCAAGGGCCCGCGGTCTCCAACTAAGCAAGAGCGCCCTCTTGAGGCATGGCCAGGACTCTGAGTCCTAAGAGCGATGTCCCACTTCCATTCTCGCGGCCTGCTTTTCCTTATGGGACCCGGGGAGTTTGGGGAGCCCCATCAGGACCCTTGGGGAAAGTGGATTGCTGCTGTGCTCCTCGATGTTTGGATTTAACTCCTTTCTGGGGTGTGCACCCAGAGGAAATAAGGGTCTCTCTCTCTGAACGTGGGCTCTGCTGGGGGCCGCTTGCCACAACAGGCAGCAGAAGCAAAAGGAAAGGAAAAACTGAGCAATATGTACGAGAGGGAGAGGGGGGAGGGGGGCAGAGGGAATTGGGAAGGGGAGGGGAAGGAAAGAGGAAGAGGGAGAGGGGGAGGGGCGGGGGAGGGGGAGGGAAAGGGGAATGTGGGAGGGGGATCTGACAGGGACAGGCCATCCACAGCCCGATGCGCCCCAGTAAGCATTTGGGACGCGGTGGGAAGCTGCTGCTGGGTTACAATCAGGGCGGTCACACCCACTTAGAGAGAAGCCTCAGGGATTTCCCCCCAGGATAGAAAGCTGCGGGTTTCCAAGAGGAGTCTCCCAAGAAGGGGGAGAGGGACCCTGCGCTCCAGCACGTCTGCTGCAGCCACACTGTGTCTGTCGCCAGCAGGTACAACCCGAGAAGCCAGAGTGAGCCGTTAATGTCACGGCTACTATGAGGCAGAAGCGAGGGATTCTTAGCCTGTGTGCGTGTGTACACGTGTGTGTGTGTGTGTGTGTGTGTGTTTTCTAGCAAAAGCGGAAGTTCCCTTGGCTGCCCCTAGGAGATCATCTGTGATACAGTGTCTGGAGGGGACAAGCTAGGGCTCCCTGGGAAGAAACAGGGGACGCAGGGTGAGGACAGTGGCTCACGATCCTGCCCTGGAGAGCCATTTCAAGAGTCAGGAGGGAAAGGAAGCTGAGCCCTGATGTTGGGGTCCCCAGGGAAGGCAGGGCCTGAGGGATTCCCCGAGCTCCCAGGCACCCCACCCGGGGAAGGGGCGCTTGGATGGACTCTGCCCGCTGGGATGTCATGACCCCTGGCTACCGGGTCGCAGTCTGCGGTGTTTGAGCACAAAACCGAGTCCTGCCCCCACCTTTCCAAGGGGATTGGGTGACCTGCTCAGAGCACACAGCCACGAAGGGCAGAGTGGGGACCACAACCAGGGCCTCCAAGATCCAGCCCGCTGTTCCTCCTACTTTTTCAAAAAATATCTTTTTATTGATTTCAGGAAGGAAGGGAGAGGGAGAGGGAGATAGAAACATCCATGATGAGAGGGAATCATGGATCGGCTGCCTCCTGCACGCCCCCCACTGGAGATCAAGCCCGCAACCCGGGCATGTGCCCTGACCGGGAATCGAACCATGACCTCCTGGTTCATAGGTTGATGCTCAACCACTGAGCCACGCCAGCTGGGCACTCCTGCTACTTTTGCAGCTCTGGGAGCCCAGGAAAAGACCCTCCCTGCTCTCAGGGAGCTGATACCCTGGCATGGTAGGGAAGAGGCGCCTGAGCAAATTATGGCTGCAAATGCAACCACAGCCCAAACACGTGCAAAGACAAAGCACACCTCGGTCAATCCCTTTGCAGGTACAACTGGCAGAGTAGACAATCGGGGGTCCTGCAAGCACCCAGCAACCAAGTCAACCCCGAACATTGGATGCAAGATGAGAGCACCCCCAGATGACACGGACATTTGTAGCCTCTTTCTATGCACTGAGCTCCGGTGGGGTAATCAGGTCAGCATGTGCACGGTGGAGAGTTCACACCTCAGGGAAGGCCCCCCTGGAAAGTCTCTAGCTGTCCGGAGGCTGCAAGTCCTGAGCCCACGGACATGACCCATGACCCTGGACAGTAAGGTGCTACGTTCACCACCTCGCCCTCCCCCGACAGCCCCCACACACCCTGGGGATAGCCCTGCAGACATGACAGAGCCGGCCTGGCCTCCGGGACAAAGTGCGGTGTCAGGGACTCGTGCCAGAGCTATTACTCAAACAAACCGCCAATCCGAGGGCCGGAATAGGAGCAATTATTTAAGTATTCTTGGAAACCCTGAAATTTTCTTTCTCTTCGCCTGGGCTCATTTTTTCCTCTGGGCTTCAGAACAGACTCGCGATTGTCGCCACAGCCTCCCCTCATTCCACCCTCCCTCTCCCCAACACACACACACACACACACACACACACACACGAGACACCCATGGAGGCAGGGTCTTCTGTGGCTTTGTAGAGAGCCCAGGATCGCAGGGCACTCCGGATTCTGCGTGGTAAGACCTAGCTTCCCTGCTAGAGGCAGCAGGTGGAGGAAGCAAGGTTGGTGGGGGGCCTGGGGTTGGGGGGACAGTGTTAGGGACGTGGCTGGACAAAAGACTCCTCTTCGAAGGGTTCAGACCCCTGGAGAAGTAGCCGGGCAAATTTAGCTAGACACTGTTTCTTTGCCCACAGTGCATCCAAACAGGGAGCCCCTTGACCTCCCCGGCCAGTAGGTGGCGCCCTTGTGTCTGCTACCCAGCTTGCTGGAGACACAAGCTCCCGCCGCTACCTGAGCTGTGTCACGCCTGTGCCTCTCCCATCCTGGCCCCAGATGACCAGCAGCTGCCACCTACGCCCCCTTGCTCCCTCCATCACCAGCCACACAAGGGCGGGCTCTGCTGACCACCGGCATCACGTCACCAGGCGGCTACCTGGGGTCCCCAGTGACATCACTTCCTGCCCCTCTCGCACGCTCATTTTCCAGTCATCGTGCCCAGAGCACCGGGGCTGACTGAGATGAGCCGTGGCCATTCACGCCGAAGGGGCCTTGGGCTGGGAGGCCAGGGCTGCTTCTGGAAGATGTTAGCGCTTTCCTGTTGGACGCCAACCCTGCTTGGAACCGAGCTTCAAAGGAAACCTCATCTGTAAAATGAGGGGGTGGGACGATCCCGGAGAGCCACTCTGGCTCTGACAGTTTCTGCTACTATGAAAGGAAAACCCCACAGAGCCGGGGGCGGGGGAGCCGAGAGCCGGCGCTGCTGGTTGCGAATCACCAGCGGTGGTGAATCAGTTTTTATTTTGGGCCTCACAGCTGATAGATTCATTTGTATTTTATGGGCCATCCTCTGCACGATTCCAAGAAAAATCACTCCCTCAGCAGCTCCACTGACATCACCAGCCACCGCAGAGGAGGCCCCGGGGCGTGCAAACCTCAGGCCCAGTCCCTGTGCGCGAGAGCGGACTGGGCTCCGGGTGAAAAAGAGGCTGTTATGGATGGGGGCCCCTTGTCGCCATGGAGACCGAGCTGCTCCCTCTCCATCCACTTTTCAGGAGGGTGTTCCCACGTGCTCATCCCCAGATTCGAATGTGACGGGTCCAGTCTTGGGTCAAGCAAATCTATCCTCTCCGAAGAGATCATACAGACAGACGGACGGACGGACAGGCAGACAGACGGGAGAGCTCTACTTTGCGGACAGCCCAGCAAACTGAACTTGGAGGGATTTGGCCTTTACTGCCATAGAGTTTGGGCTTTGGGGCTTATTATTTATTTATATTCTTGTTTGTTTGTTTGTTTAATTATTTCTAATGGAATTTCTCCATTTGGGTACAGTTTTCCTGAGCTCTTGACTTTTGGGTTCCCCCGCCCCTGTTTTATTGGTTTATAATTGCCATACAACACTGTTTAAATTTCCAGTACTCAGCATCATAATTGGACATAATAATCTGCAGTAAAATGACTGCTGCAATGTTTAATTAGCATCCATTCTAAGCTCTTTATTTGGAAAAGAAAAGCAAATCCTTTTCTTCTTTTTAAGACAGAGAGGAGAGAGGTTTTATTGTCTTTTCTGTCGAAGGCCAAAACCACTGAATAAAAAAATGCGCGTAGAGGGGACCAGGCAGGAATGAGATGAACCACAGCAAAGACCAACAGACTGTTTCTAAACTGAGGATGGTTTCTAAATTGACCAAGCAAGGGGCATTCTCTTTGTCCAGCGCTCGAGTCTTTAGAATCCTGGGATCTTCTCCCTGGGAGACACCCCGCCTACAGCGAAAACCCTTCCTTCATCCTTGGCAATGGCACCCCTTCCCTGCTTCAATGGACACACAAGTCTGTCTATATATATAAAAGGCTGATATGCAAAGTGTCCCCTCGGGAGTTCAACCAGAAGACCGGGAGTTCGATCGCTCGCTATGATGTGCACTGACCACTAGGAGGCGGCGCGGAACAAAGGAAGGCCCTGGCCAGCAGCCAGCAGCTGGGAGAGGAAGGCCCTAGCCGGCAGCCGGAAGGCCCCAATAGGCCCTGATTGCCAGCCAGGCCTAGGGACCCTACCGGTGCACAAATTTCGTGCACCAGGCCTCTAGTATTTTTATAACTTGGATGTTATTGTTGTTGTTTTTCAATCTTTTAAAGTCCTTAGGTTGAGCAGAAATCGGCCTCCCTGCAACTCATATCGGCAAGTGGCAGGTCTGTCCTCGGAAAGCCCATACAGAGAAAAAGGCCAACTCTAGTCCAAGTTAACCTGGACAACAGCCTCTGTAGCACCCCTTCCTGCACTCACCCCAGCAGTCAGGCCTCCATCTCTTCTGGCTAAAACCACCGCCCCCACCCCCGCCAATTCCATTCTTGAAACCACTCCTCATTCAAGGTCATTTCCAGACCCTTCACCTGGCGACTCACCTCTGGACACTGAGCAAGTTGTCAGCTGCCCTTTTACACCATGCCTGAGGTCTGGACGTCCTGGTGTTTCCTGATTCTGTGTTGATGGGCTGGTAGATGTGGGGACAAACCCAAACCTGAGGTTGCAAAGCCTCATGCAGATGTCACACCCAACACTGGCCACTGGGACACATCCTGGCCTGTTACAAGGATAATCTTTGAGCAGCTGGCGGATACTACGGCATGTTGTCTGCCATGAGGACCTCATGCTACATACTCTGAAATGTGTCTCTAGAGAATCAGAAGGTGGTTGGAAGTGATTTCCTTTCATTCAATGAACACTGAGTGTTCACGTCTCAGATCTCATCACTGATCACAGAGGAAAGGCTACCGCGCTGTGACAATAAATGACCCAGTCTTCGCCCTCAAGGAGATTCAATCCAACAAGCTCGCAAGACCTAACTGGCCCAGGTGTGCTGGCTCTAAGCAACTTTGGAAGAACTCTGCTTGTGATCCAAAAAGACTAGGCATCCCAGGGGTGGAGAACCTTTTCTCTGCCAAGGACCATTTGGATATTTATAACATCACTAGAGGTCCAGTGCACGAATTCATGCATGGGTGGGGTCCCTCAAACTGGCGAATTAGGGCCGGCTGAATGGGGGGAGGGACCGTGGGAGGTAGGCTGGCTGCGGGAGGTTGGCTGTGGGAACACACTGACCACCAGGGGGCAGCTCCTGCACTGAGCATCTGCCCCCTGGTGATCAATGCACGTCATAGCTACCGGCTGGTCTTCCGGTCGTCCGGTCATAATGGTCGCTTAGACTTTTAGCCTATATAATAAAAGCCTAATATGTAAATCGACCTAACAGTGGAACAACCAGCAGAACAACCAGTGGCACAACCAGCAGAACGACTGGTGGCTATGACACACACTGACCTTCAGGGGGCAGCACTCAACACAGGAGCTGCCTGCAGGCCGTTGGCCAAGGTGGGTGCCAGCAGGGCCCCCCCGATCTTCCCGCTGGTCGCCCCACAGATCAGCCCTTATTTCCAGCCAGGCCTAGGGACCCTACCTGTGCACAAATTTCATGCACCGGGCCTCTAAAAAAAATATATATATATATACACACACACACACACACACACACACACACACACACACACATATATGTATTTTTTTTCCTCGTACCATACAAAATTATCAACTGAAAAATTAGGCTGCTCTATTTGGTCAAACATTTAATTAATTCACCTCTAATGCCAAGTGATTTCACGGGCCTTATATGGCCCATGGGCTGGACGTTCCCCACCCCTCTATAGATGATTGCCGATGGAAGGAATCTTAGGAAGCTTGGAGTCACAATCCCTTGGTTTATAGATGGGCAGACTGAGCTCCAGAACTCGTCATTCGCCCACCTGGCTCTTTGTCCATCCATCCATGCAGCAAACACATTTACTGAGCAGTCGCAATGAGCAAGGTAATATATTTGGGGGGACTCCAATGTGAACAGCGATAAGGAGTGGCAAGTAACTTTGCCAGCGTGTAGACAGAGCTCTGGCTGAAGGATCTGGCCAAGGGAATGCAGTTGGTTGGAGTCAGAGCCAGAATCAGAAACCAGATCCCTTAACCTCTGACACAGGGCTCGTCCCAAGGCACCATGCAGTCACTCATAAATGACCAGATGATAGATATATGACAACATATACACAATAGATACACAGATCTGTAGACTATAGCGTGTAGGCTCTATGTCAAGGGACTCTGTCCTTAGGGAACCCTATTTAGACACTTTGGGCAAGGTGTCTGTAATTGGCGAGTATGCCGGCCATCTATAATAATAAAAGCATAATATGCTAATTGGACTGGACAGCCAAATGACCTTCCGGACGTCCATCCAGACGACCTTCTGGACAAAGCCAGGGCTGCAAGGCCTGAGGCAAGCTGCCGCGGCTGCGAGGGCTGAGCCCCTTGCATGAATTTTGTGCATCGGTCTCTAATACAGAAATAACATCGCCTCCCAGGAGCAGAGCAATATGACTTCCCCTTGCCAACAGTCTACCCAAGCTCGCCCCCAGGACCGCCAGAGAGCAATCCAACCTGTCCTGCTGCTCTTTCAGCTCCACGGGACTGGGTGTTACTGACTTTCCTGAAACCCCCACCCCCACCCCCACCCCCCCGGTTCCAGGAGGCTGTAGGCTTCTCCCTCCTTGCTGACTGCCCCTCAGCAGTCCCTTTAACCATGAACAACCCCACGGACCTGTCCTCATTCTTCGTCTCTTATGTCAACGCCTCCCCTTTGAAGACTCGTGCATTCAGAGAACCTCCACCATCATCTCTGTACGTGACATTTCCAAATCTGCGTCCCCACCTTGACAAGGGTCCCCTGTGTACTTGACTCTCCCTCCATTGCCTCAAACTCAACAGGTCTCAAACCAAGTCTTCCTCGCTCCATCCCCACACTCCTGCCTGCCAAACCTCCATCGCCTTTCCACAACCCCAGCTTCCAGACTCATTCTCGTAGTCCATCAGGCTTACACACTGAGATAAAATTTCATTTTTCTCCCTTGTGTTTGTAAGTCAATACTGACTAAGTCATTAGAGAGTCCTCCCTCAGATCAGCTTAATTTTATCCATCTACCTATCCATCCATCCATCCATCCATCCATCCATCCATCCACCTATCCATCCATCCATCCATCAATCCATCCATCCACCTATCCATCCATCCATCCATCCATCCATCCCTCCATCCATCCACCTATCCATCCATCCATCCATCCATCCACCTATCCACCTATCCATCCATCCATCCATCCATCCATCCATCCATCCATCCACCCATCCATCCATCCACAAATCCTTCCCTCCATCCTTCGAGGACACTCCAGCTTACCCTGGGATGACCAGGTCACGCTCCAAGAAGCCCTGGTCCCCAAGCCCGAGGTAACGTCCCATCTCAGCTAGGACTGCTGGCATATGCACCCACCGGGCGCCATGCCAGCTTGGGCGATCCTGGCCTCTCACAGATGCCCCCACCCCACCCCCGCACCTTCCTTTCTCCCTGAGTGCAAGATCAAAGCCAAGAGCAGGCGCTGGCCATCCTGTCCCACAGAGCTGTCTCCCCAACAGGAGGCCTTGCTGGAGAGCAAGTGGAGGGATGTCTCTCTCTCTCCTGTGGCACCCGGGGCCACCTCCTGAAATCAGACCCTATTTCAGGACAGGTAGCTGGGAGCTCAGGGATCCTCAGAACTGAGCAGTGCCCCCTCCAGTGCAGCCCACTCCCAGCCCCCGCCATCCTCAGGCTCATCCCACCACCCACCAATGCTGAAAGGCCAGCAGCAAGCCTTCCTCTATGCTTCTTTTCAAAGACAGGAGGGGCTATATATTAACCCTTTGTGTGCCAAATATCCTAGGAACCATGCTAAAATTGCCAAGGCATTTTTGCTGATTTTACAGCAGTTTAGGGAAAAAAATTATGAATCACAAGTAAATGAAGTTACATATTCAAAAACTTTTTTTAAAAATATATTTTATTGATTTTTTACAGAGAGGAAGGGAGAGAGATAGAGAGTTAGAAACATCAATGAGAGAAAAACATCAATCAGCTGCCTCCTGCACATCTCCCACTGGGGATATGCCCGCAACCCAGGTATATGCCCTTGACCGGAATCGAACCTGGGAACTTTCAGTCCGCAGACCGACGCTCTATCCACTGAGCCAAACCGGTTTCGGCGATATTCAAAAACTTAAGGAAACCTTTACTACATTGACATATTTAGCAATAGCATCATCACTAATAAAAGCAGACTTAGAACTGGACGCCATTTCGAAGCTTTGATAGCGCTCCCGGCACTTTTGGCAAAAGACAGGAGGAGCACGATCACGCTCCCCCGGCACTCTAGGGGGTTAACTAAGCATCTTTTCTTTTTTAATACATTTTTATTGATTTCAGAGAAAGAGAGAGAGAGAGAGAGAGAGAGAGAGAGAGAGAGAGAATCATTGATTGGCTGCCTCCTGCATGGCCCCTACTGGGGACCGAGCCCACAACCCAGGCACATGCCCTGACCGGGAATCGAACCGTGACCTCCTGGTTCATAGGTCAACGCTCAACCACTGAGCCACATCGGCCGGGCTTAACCAAGCATCTTTAACCTCCCCAAGAACATAGGGGCAAAAGTCCAGGAGACAACCTCTCCCAGGCCGTGCTGGGGCACATGGAGCTGCCAGCATCCCAGCGTGACCTCCCAGGCACCCGCGAAAAGACTGTCAGTCGGATCCCAATTATATCTGCATCCAGATTCCAGGACGCACAGAAAATCAAAAGCAGAGAGCGCCTTCAGAGACCAACCATTGCCGTGCCCCATAGCGCAGATGGAAAACTCAAGGCTCGGGGACGCCCTGCGGTCATTCAGTGAGGCGGAAGCAGGGGGCCAGGCCAATGGGCAGGACAGAGGCAGTGAGCTGCCCTCTCACTGAGACGAGACCCCATGGCACTCGGGGGCTCTCAGGCTTCGAAGCGCCTGAAGCACGGGGTCAGACAGGCTGTGCTAGCTGTGCTCACAGACACTGTGAGCACAGAATAGTGGAGAGTGGGGGGAGAGGAGGTTTAGCAGGAGCGGGGGGCACGTCCAGTGAGAGGTAGTCGTGCTAGGCCTAGGAGGCTGGCACCCCAAGAAAGGTAGGGAACAGCCCAGCAAGGACTTGAATTTCATGTTCCCTACCAGGGGCCTGAGGATCTGGGGACCCAGCCAAGTGGGAGGAAGGACCCCCGTTCTGGCCTCTGTGCCGACTCCCACAGGTGCCGGGCGCTCACCAGCACCAGGCCTGCTTACCTCACCCGTCGGTCAAGTCCAGACGGTGCAGGACAGGACGCGGGCTGCTCCCTTTGCTGGGGGCCCGTGCAGGGCCAGACAATCCAGGGCCACTTCCAAGGACTGGGGATCCCAGTTCACTAAAACATAAAAAGGTGCCAAGACAGGGTTAGCAAAATTGGGGTGTGTTTCAGACATTTCCTGTGAACAAACACCCTTTTTACACACACACACACACACACCCCAAAATAAACATAAGGCAACACAATTGTGCTGTTCACAAAATAATCACAGAAAGTATGTAAATATGAATTCAGAGGCCCCCTAGGCCATGGGGCCCAGCAATGACATGAATTCAAAGTGGTACGATGGCCCTAGCCGGTTTGGCTCAGTGGATAGAGGGTCGGTCTGCAGACCAAAGGGTCCCCAGGTTCGATTCCCTTCAAGGGCACATACCTCGGTTGCAGGCTCCTCCCCAGCCTGGGCCCCAGTCGGGGCACGGGCAGGAGGCAACCGATCGATGTGTTTCTCTCACATTGATGCTTCTGTCTTTCCCTCTCTCTTCCACTCTCTCTAAAAATCAATGGAAAAATATCCTTGGGTGAGGATGGAAAATTAAATTATATTTAATAAATGAAGTGGTACGATGGAGGTCTTCCACTAATCTCTGTGCCTGGGCATGAAAACCTCCCTCGAAGGTAACATGTCAAGTTGAAATTCAAGGCCCTCGGAGACAGGAACAGCATCTTTCTCTTGGGTCCCACCCCAGCCCCCTGGTCAGGTCCACCCCTTAGGTGTTGAGAGACCCTACCTGAAGGTGGGCAGAGCCCCTAAAGAACTGGGTTTAAGAAGACACTTCCCACCCTACATGGACACCCAGCCCCAGGCCGTATCTGAGGGAGAAGGGCGGAAACGAGGTTGCCCCCAGGAACAGCACCGGAGCTGAATGGGGCCTTTTCATAATCACACTACCCACGATGGGGGCGTAATCCCTCCCCAGCCACACAGAGCGCCCTGGATCCAAGCCGCACAATGCACTGTTCACACGGCTCAGGAAACAAAATAAATATATCCTCCCCCAAAGACCCCACAATGGGGCTTTTTCATGGCAGGGACTCAGGACCAGCCCCCACCCTACCCCGCCCCCCTGCCCCCACCTGGCAGAGGGGTTGCTCAGCCCTGCAGACTTTGCCCAACCTGCCCTGGGACTCAACAGTCTGCCTGGCCTGGCCCCGCCTGCCCACTTTCTGGTCATGGCTGAGTATGGACAGTGGCCCTATGAGTGGGTGTGGGCGGGACCTGTGAGTGTGTGTGTGTGGGGGGGGGGGGGATGGGGGGAGGAAGGAGGCAAGCGAGGAACCGGACATTTACTGATTTCTTACTATGTGTCGAGCAGGTTGAGACCCAGTGAGGACTTCCTTCTTATGAACAAAAGCATCTGCAATTAGATTCCACAGGGCTCGGGACGGAGGCATCACTCAAGATGGCACGCGAGACTCCAGGTCAACCCTGCAAAGGTCTAGGCCAGTGGTCGGCAAACTGCAGCTCGCGAGCCACATGCGGCTCTTTGGCCCCTTGAGTGTGGCTCTTCCACAAAATACCACGTGCAGGCGCGCATGTACAGTGCGAAGTTGACTTAAAACTTTAAGTAAAGTTTATTAAGTTAATTTTAGGGAACGCTCTGGAGTGAAAGAAGATGTAGTGTTGAGGATGGAGAAAGGTGTGTGGAGATGGTTTGGACATACAGAGAGGATGAACGGAAGGAGACAGACGAAACAAGTATACAAGTTGGGTGTGGATGGGAGAGTTGGAAGGGGTCGGCCTCGGCGAACGTACCTCCATCAGATTGAGGACGTTTGTAGCAAAGGCCAGCTTAGGAGCACCCTAATTAAGTTAATAACAATGTACCTACCTATATAGTTTTAGTTTAAAAAATTTGGCTCTCAAAATAAATTTCAATTGTTGTACTGTTGATATTTGGCTCTGTTGACTAATGAGTTTGCTGACCACTGACCTAGGCTGACTGGCATTATTGGGGGGGCCTCCCAGAGTTCTCTGACGCCCTCCATCACACCTGGCCGGAATCGTCACATGCCCTCCGGCCCTTTAAGGAGCTTGCTTTCGCCCGGCCACCATGGCTCAGTGGTTGAGCATCGACCTAGGAACCAGGAGGTCACGGGTCGATTCCTGGTCAGGGCACAGGCCCGGGTTGCAGGCTCGATCCCCAACAGGGGGCGTGCAGGAGGCAGCCGATCCATGATTCTCTCTCATCATTGACATTTCTTTTTTTAAAAAATATATTTTATTGATTTTTTTACAGAGAGGAAGGGAGAGGGATAGAGAGTTAGAAACATCAATGAGAGAGAAACATCGATTCAGCTGCCTCCCTCACAACCTCCCACTGGGGATGTGCCCGCAACCAAGGTACATGCCCTTGGCCGGAATAGAACCTGGGACCTTTCAGTCCGCAGGCCGACGCTCTAGCCACTGAGCCAAACCAGTTAGGGCTCATCATTGACCTTCCTATCTCTCCCTTCCTCTCTGAAATCAATAAAAAGAAAAAGAAGCCTGCTTTCAGGGAGGTGCCAACCAGCCTTGGAAAGACACCCCCTGGACTTTGCCCCCCTTTTCGGTCAAAGCCAAACCAAACCCCCTGTGACTCTCCAACACACCCACCGTCCTGCGTGGTGCAGCTCCCCCTGCCCTCTCCCTGTCCGCTCGCCTCTGAGATCAGTGACAATAAAAGCACGGGGAGCTCCAGCACAAGGCCAGTGTTCCTTCAGGGCAGGGACTGGTTCTTCATCTGTGAAGTCCCCAGGGCCCAGCTTAAGGTCAGCAAAAGGTGCTTTTTCAATAAATGTGCCCACTGAACACATGACGGAGCCTCCCAGGAGCCATCGCCAGGCCGTAATGCGAGGAGCTGAGCTGTGGCGATGACGTGGGAGAAAGCTCCCTGCCCGCTGAGGCTGAGCTGCCATGGCTGCCCCTCTGCCCAGAGGAGGATGCGGGGGGAGGAGGGAGGAGGAAGAGGAAGAGCAGTATGGGGCAGAGGGGGAGGAGGAGGGGGAGGAGGAGGAGGAGGAGGAGGAGGAGGAGGAGGAGGAAGAGGAGGAGGAGGAAGAGGAGGAGGAGGAGGAGGGAGAGGAGGAGGAGGAGGAGGGAGAGGAGGAGGAGGAGGGAGAGGAGGAGGAGGGAGAAGAGGAGGAGGAGGAGGGAGAGGAGGAGGAGGAGGAGGAGGAGGAGGGAGAGGAGGAGGAGGAGGAGGGAGAGGAGGAGGAGGAGGAGGGAGAGGAGGAGGAGGAGGAGGGAGAGGAGGAGGAGGAGGAGGGAGAGGAGGAGGAGGAGGAAGAGGAGGAGGAGGAGGAGGGAGAGGAGGAGGAGGAGGAGGGAGAGGAGGAGGAGGAGGGAGAGGAGGAGGAGGAGGGAGAGGAGGAGGAGGAGGAGGAGGAGGATGAGGAGGAGGAGGAGGAGGGAGAGGAGGAGGAGGAGGAGGAAGAGGAGGAGGAGCAGGAGGAGGAGGAGGAGGAGCAGGAGGAGGAGGAGGAGGGGGAGGAGAGGAAGAACCGAGCCCCAACCCCCTTGTGGCTGCTGGGGCCGCCCTCTGGTTCTGGTTGGCCTGGGAGGGCGCTGATGGGCCACAGGGAGCCCAGAGCCGTCTTTGCGGGCAGTGGGGGCAGAAGCTCCTGGCCGCCTCCCGCCTCAGCACCTGGCTGATGCGCCACCGCCTGCCCTTCCAACGCCAGTCTTCCGCCTGCAGAGCCTCCCGCTGGGCAGACACTGGGACGCCCACCTGCGCCTCATCTAGTCACCTTCCCTGGCAAACGGTACTGCTTCGCCAGAGGGTTCTAGAGCCCCTCTAGACTCCCACTCAGAGCTTGGTCCAACCCCTTCCTCCATCCTCTTGAGCCTGAGGACCGGGGAGAAGCAATTGGTCCAAGGTCACATGGTGAATGAGGAACAGTCGGCACTAGGCTGTGACCCCAAATCCGTGTCCCCCCTTGCTTCGGCCCTGGGTCCAAAGCCCAGGCAATCCACCCAGTGAGGCCTCCCAAATCCCGTAGGACGCCCCCCCCCCCCCGCCCCCGTGTCCTCTGCTGCTCTGATTAAAAAGGCTGGGGCCCTTGCATCAGTGTCACCTGGGGGCTGGCACTAGACCCTCAGGGGTGAGTCACCTGCCTTCCCTCTTGCCCTCCTAACATCCCCTCTCCAGCCAGCAGCCAAACGGATCTGTTATCATATGAATCTGCTCACCACACCCCCTGCTTTAAATTCCGGTGGCTGCCAGCACACTAGGAATGCAGACTTAAAGCAGCCCAAGTCCCAGGCCCCTCCGCCCACTGAGCTCAGCCCTCCAACCTGCCATGTCCATTTCCATCCGAGGAACTTTTTGCTGGCTGCTCCCTCTTCCCCAAACACTCCTTCCCTAGGGGTTCCCAATGGGGGGCGGGGGGGGGGGGGAATCCATGGATTGAGCTGGATTTCAGCTTCGTCGTTTTCCTGTGACGCTGTGTGTATTCCATTATGCAGGTAAGAGCATCATCCGGGGAAGAGTTGCACAGGCGTCACCAGACTCCCCAGGGCGCTTGATCCCTGCGCTATTGGTTATCACTGTCCAACCAAGGAAAGCTGGAACGCGGGGCCTGAAGGGGGGAGGACCCTGGGGACAGAGGCGGAAGGGGGGCCGGCTGAGTGAGCCGCAGCTACATTAGACCCACAGCCCACAGCGGGCCGGGCTGTGTCTTGAGAAAGGTGCGCAGGTGGAATTCGGCCAGAGCAGGGCTTGGAGGGGCTGGTATTCCCTCCCCTGCTGGCGGTCCCTGCTCAGCATCGAGCTGGAGAGGAGAGGAAGGTCCACATTCCTGTTCATGTGGCAGGAGAGGCGTTTGCATCGCCTCGGGCACTCCCACCGCAACCCGGGGCTGAACACGAACCAGAGTCCTGAGGTCCCATGTGCGACCAGCCACAGTCGCTCCCAGAATCAAACCAGCCTGGTCTCCTGGCCTCTGCCCCGCTGGCCACAGGAAGTTCCAGAGCAATCCCAGGGCCCTCCCAACCTGAGCTGTTTCCCGTGCATTTTCCAGAAGGGCCAGATGTTCCTGCAACCTGAGCCTGAGCCTGAGCCTGAGCCCGTCCTCCGGACTGGGGAGCCGTTCCCTGGGAGCTGCCTGCAGACGGCTCGGCTCCGCGCAGCCTGCAGCCTCTGGCTTTGGCTGTAAAATGGGATTCATGGCCCTGTTCCTGTTGGCCACGGGGCTCTGGCATCCGTGCAATTCCCAGGCCCCCGGGGTGGGAGGGTTGGGCGGAGGGAGAACCAGACACTTTTAATTGACTTCCCCAACCTGATGATAGAGTATTGGGTATCAATAGACCGCAGGCAAGCTATTTTCATCCATGATTTCAGACGGGGGCAGAAGCCCAGGCTGCCGCCACGTTCCTGCCACACCACCTCAGCGGATGAGCTCACCCCTGTCTGCTAGCACAGCAGCATTTGCTGGGACCGGGCAGTCTCATTCAAGACCTCCCAGGGAAAAGGGCTAGCAAGGGGGGGGGGGGGGTGTGAGCAATCACAGCCGTGTGCCCGCACCAGACCCAGCCGGAGACCAGCCTGGAGGCAGGAGACCTCTTCCTCGCTGGGGAACTCTGGGCAGACGACTTAACTAATCTATGCCTCAGTTTCCCCGCCTGTTAAGAGGAGGCTGAAGTAGCCGGCGAGACGTTGGTCCTAGAACTCTGCAGGGAGGCCCGAGTGCTTTTCTCGCCCTTTCTGATGTTAGAGTCCTGAGCCTTGTTGATTCTGTGGGCAGTCGTCAAGGTAGGAATCGCCAGCTCGATACCATTCAGGGCCCCCGGGTGGGGTTCCAGAAATCTCCATTTGAGTACCCTTCTGGGCACAGGATTGGAGAGGTCATCCCCAAACTGTGTAGGGCACCTCACAGGCATATGTCTACATTTTGGGGTCCAGTGTGAGCAAGCATAAATTGAGGGGATGGAGACAGGTCCAGGAGATAGGATAGGCCCCCTGCCAGACCCTTGCCCGAGACCAGTGGTTCTCAACCTTCTGGCCCTTTAAATACAGTTCCTCATGTTGTGACCCAACCATAAAATTATTTTCGTGGCTACTTCATAACTGTCATGTTGCTACTGTGATGAATCATCATGTCAATATCTGACATGCAGGATGGTCTTAGGTGACCCCTGTGAAAGGGTCGTTCGACCACCAAAGGGGTCGCGACCCACAGGTCGAGAACCGCTGCCCTAGACCTTTCCCTCAGCATTGTCTTGTCTGACCTACAGCAGCTCCTCCCCCACCAGTCTGTGAGTTCAAAGGCAGGGAGGGGATCCGGTCCCCATCGATGTGTCTACAAGACCATGTCTGAGCTCAATGAACGACTCACGGAACAAATGAATGAATAAGTGGACGAACAGATGGATGGATACGTGGATGAATGGATGGATGGATGAATGAAAGAAGGAAGGAAAGCCAGAGGAGGCGTGCTTGCTTGATACCGTGTGTGTATGTGTGTGTCGTTGCTAGGTGGAGGAGAAGATGAGATTACTCACCCCAGCTAGGAGGGGGCTGTATGGCTCTGCCTGGAAATACCACGCCGCTACCCCCCTCTACCAACCATCTCCCCGCCCCCCCCCCCCCCGCCTGTCAGTCACGGTCTGCAGACTCAAGAGCAGGGAGAAGCTTTCCTCCAGGAGAAAAACCATAGAATCACGGAATGTTGGCTCTGAGGGAAAACCACAGGTCACTTCATCTGCACCCCTCCGCTGGAGAAGCAAAGGCCCAGACAGGTTCAGGTCCTGCCTCTGCTCTGACATCATCATGGAAAATTGTTGTTTTTCCACGGAAAAGGAACTGGGGGGTGGGAGGGGGGGAGAGAGAGGGGGCACGGGGCAGAGTTGGTATTAAGTAGACAAATGTTAATCACAGAGAAAGCCTGTGCCTTCCCAGGGGCAGCGGGATCACAGAGGAAAGAGGGTTCGCCAGCCTTGAGGGGTGCCAGCGGGGCCGGGCCGGGCCATCGGGCATTACATAACCAAGCCAGAGGCTCCAAGGAACACCTAAGCTGGCCCCGTGCTCGTCCTGGAACGCGGTTTCCAGCTATTTCCTACCGAGGGAGGTTTTGCTGAGCGCAGGGCTTTCTGCATTTTCCATCCATTTGCTCTTAAAGAGAAGCCCAGGGCAAAATATAAAATCCTTCCCCGAGGTCGCAAGGAGTCTCCCAGTTCTGAAGAAGGGAGATGTTAATCTTCATCCCGTGGTCCTTACCGGCCTCGTGCCTCTGAGGCATCTGGGCTGATCCCAAGGAGAGATCTGCTGCATCCAATAGGCTACTCCCCTCTGGCCTGGTTGTGTGTGTGTGTGTGTGTGTGTGTGTGGCGGGGTGGGGGGGGGGGGGTGCTGAGCCCTGCAGCTGCGGTTGCTGCGGACACCTGAGCTCACACTGCTCCCGGAGCAGAGAAGGTGAGCTCGTGGACCAGCCAGGAGCTTCAAGGACTCTGGAGGACAAAGCTCTACTTAGATCAAGCATTGTCAAACTCATGGCCCCCGGGCCGCATGCCTCATTTATTTGGCCCGTGTTAGCCTTGGAGTTTGACATGCTGGACTTAGATGGTTTAAGTCAGTTTTGGGAAGTTGATACAAGGCCTTACAGTGTTTGGACAGGTTCAAGCCCCAGACTAATGAGAGGGCACAGTCCTCTCGTGGCCACCTGCAAGTCCCAGCTTGGAGGGCAGAGCCCTCCCAGCACAATTATAGCCAACAGCTATAGCTGTAAGCTGGAACCTATGGTCCGAACACGTGGCCCCACGTGTCTGAGTGATGTGAGCTTGGCAGAGTTCAGGTGCATGTGATTGAGTAGGAATGCTGTAAGCATCTTGACCACGCCCTTACTCTGCCTTGTGGAATCTGGCTATAAAATAAAGACACAGCTGGTGGTCTGTGGTGCTATCACTAGCTCTCCATCAGGGAGGACAGCGTCCCACCCAGACCCAGCTTTCTTCTCTTGTCTGTCTTTTCTCAATCCTTCACCGCCCCCTCTCAGGCTCACCGAACCTGGCTGAGCTGGCGTGGCACATAAGGCGCCCAACGTGGGGCTGAGTATGCCATGGCTGTGCCGGCTCGCCACACCTACTAAATTTCACCCCAAGAAAATCATCACCAAAAGTCTCATCTCTGCCTTAATGCCGTGTCCACAGACAGCCTCACACAGGAAAGAAGGAGAGGTGTCTAACGCGTTCCCATGGGGTGAGGCTGTGGGTGTGGGAAAGAGTGGGCAAGGTGCCCCTCAGCTCCCTACAGCTCAACATCCCACTGGAACCACCGTCCTCAGCTTGACTGTGTAGGGTGGGGCCAAACCCACCACCTCTGGGCCAAGCTGATCTGGGTTTGCACCCCACCTCCACCATCAACTAGCTGTGTGACCTTGGGCAAGTCACATGACACCTGCAAGCCTCGGGCCCTCATCTCTAATTCGGGATAATAATAATTGATGATTTGCCACGACCCAGGCACTGTCCTAACGGCTTTGCAAACACCACCTTGCTTCATCCTCGCCATAACCCCGTGACTTAGTCCTTTTCTTATCTTCTTTCACAAGCGAGGAAGCGGAGGCTAAGGCAGATAAGAAGCTCTGGGTGCAGAACCAGAGCCCCGTGAGACACCCAGAGCCTGACACCTGGCACCTCCCCTGCCATCGCCAGTTCCTTCCCCACGAGTGGCCGGACGGAAGGGGGGTCCTTCGGGCCCAGGGGTCATTATGCTCTTGTTCAAAAATTCTTTCTGGCTCTACCCGGTGTGGCTCAGTGGATAGAGCGTCGGCCTGGCGACTGAAGGGTCCCGGGTTCGATTCTGGTCAAGGGCACATGCCCAGGTTGCAGGCTCAACACCCAGTAGGGGGCGTGCAGGAGGCAGTCGATCCAGGATTCTCTCTCATCACAGATGTTTCCATCTCTCTCTCCCTCTCCCTTCCTCTCTGAAATCAATAAAAATATATTTTTTACAAATTTAAAAAAAAATTCTTTCTACCCAGACAGCAATCATCGTGGCTCCACATTTGTAGGTAGGTTGGCCCATATCTCACATCCTGTACCTCCTCTACCTCCCCCCCATCACAAAAAAAACAAAACAAAAAAAAGAAACCATTTCTTTGCTACTTTTTGACATCCAGACAATTAAACATGCGTAACTGACCTAAGCTCAGCCCACTAAGAGGAACCTGGCTACACCAGAAAGAAAAATCGAAAAAACAAACAAACAAAAAAAACCTCATAGACTAAAGTTGTTTGTTTGTTTTAATGAAAACACCCGAAAATGGCTGGGGATGGGTGGGGTGGTGGGGAGGTTATTTGGGGTCAACAGAGAAGTGGAGAACCCCAGAGGGCCACGTGGAGGGTCAGAAATAAACCCATCTGTGCCGATTCCAGTGGGCGGGTCTTTAAATAGAGCCCCGGTGCGTGGCTGGGCATGTCGGACGAGGTGTCCCCGCTGCAGGCTGTTTTTGGGACCCGCCAGTTCCGGGCTTCAATGGGCTGCTTTGTTGTGTTGTCTGCTCGCGCAGCCGCAGCCAGACCGTGAGTAGCTCCGAGGCCCACGCGCCTTCTCCCTTGAACAAACTGCAGAAGCCACGGGCAGTCTGGGAGCAAGGCTTGCGAAAGAGAGGACGGGGCAACCAAAGGACTTGTATGCATGCAAATTAGCATCACCAATGGACACAGACACTGGGGCGGCGGGGGCTTGCCTGGGGTGGGAATGGCTGGAGTTGAGGGTGTCAATCCGGGTAAAAGGAGACACATGTAAAACTTTAGATAGGAAAAAAAGAGAGAGCGAGAGAAGATGGGGCTCAGGCTGTGGCACCAGGGACATCCCAGGGCTCCCCGACATGGGAGAGCCCTCCCGGGCGTCCGCAGAATTCCAAAGCTGCTCAGGAGGGACCCAGCGATAAAGTTGGGGCCCCTTGGTCCCTCCGTTCCCTGCCCTGAGGGGCTAACCTTGCTCCTTGACCCCTAACACAGTGCGGGGAGCAGGGGGCCTGGCAGAAAGAGGTGATGAGTCCAGCCCTGCCAGCCGGGGCCAGGCAAACGTCCCTTGGTTCAGTCTTTCTTGTGCTGTGAGCCACCCACACTCTAAGCTCCCTCCCTCTGTGTGTCAGACCCCGGTTCCATAAGCACCATCACAGTGGCTGCATGCCCTGGGCGCTCACTGCATACCTGGCCCCACGTGCCTTCCTCCCTTCGTCCTCACGACCAGCCTGAGCGTTACTAGCCTCGAGGCGTTGTTCCCATTTTACAGACGAGGGACTGAGACTCCGGGAGGGCAAGTCCCTGCGGTGAGTCGAGAGCAGCCTGGAACGCTCTCCCAGGCGTGTTCGGTGAGTTGGGAACACGTGTGCTTGCCCCCAAACTCTCCCACCTCGATGTTGCAGCAAGCACCACCCCTGCCCTCCAGGAGGGAAGGGTAAGCAAGAAAGCAGACCATTAGGGACGCGCTCCTGTAGGAAATACCAGCTCGGGAGAGAGGGGGCGCTCAGGGAGCCGGAACAGAGCAAGTAGGTCTCGAAGAACAGAGAAGACATGGTCTTTGAGTTCAGTCTTTTTTTTTTTTTAATATGTTTCTTTATTAATTTCAGAGAGGACAGGAGAGGGAGAGGGAGAGAGAGAGAGAAACATCCATGATGAGAGAGAATCATGGATCGGCTGCCTCCTGCACACCCCCACCTGGGGATCGAGCCCGCAACCCGGGCATGTGCCCTTGACCGGAATCGAACCCGGGACCTTTCAGTCTGCAGGCCAATGTTCTATCCAATGAGCCAAACCGACTAGAGCAGCGGTTCTCAACCTTTGGGTTGCGACCCCTTTGGGGGTCGAATGACCCTTTCACAGGGGTCGCCTGAGACCATCGGAAAGCACATATATAATTACATATTGTTTTTGTGATGAATCACTATGCTTTCATTATGTTCAATTTGTAACAATGAAATCGGGGGTCACCACAACATGAGGGACGGCATTAAAGGGTCGCAGCATTAGGAAGGTTGAGAGCCACTGGACTAGAGCAAGTTCAGTCTTTTTTAAAAAGTAAGTTAGCCGGATGGAGGAAGCAGATCTGCTCCCTGACTACACTGGAAACCTCTTCGGGTTGGGGGAAGTGTGTGAGTGAGTGAGTGAGTGAGTGTCAGTGTGTGTGTGTGTGTGTCTGTGTGTGCGCGCAAGCGTGCATGGAGTCTGACTGTTGACACAGGGAACAAGGAGACGTGCTTCCACACTGGACACTCGTGGGCCTTCACTACATAATGGGGTTCTGCTGTTGGTACCTTCAACGACCGACCCTGATAATGTCATAGCCACACACGTTTAGTAAGAACCTAGGTCCGTGGTCGGCAAACTGCGGCTCGCGAGCCACATGCGGCTCTTTGGCCCTGTGAGTGTGGCTCTTCCTAAGCCTTAGGAGGACCCTAATTAAGTTATTCACAATGTACCTACCTATATAGTTTAAGTTTAAAAAATGTGGCTCTCAAAAGAAATTTCAATCGTTGTACTGTTGATATTTGGCTCTGTTGACTAATGAGTTTGCTGACCACTAACCTAGGCCATCCATACCTTACACGTCAGTACAGCCTCGAGGGTGTCAAAGCTCACGTGGCCCTCACTATGATGTGACCTGGGCAAGTATGGTTTTTCAGATGGGGAAACTGAGGCTCGGTGTAATCGAGACACTTGCCAACGTGCGTGTCCCTGACACACACACACAGCACCGAAAGTCTCCCCGGGCAGGGCGAGCCCTGAGAGCAGTGGTTCTCACCCTTCAGGCCCTTTAAATACAGTTCCTCATGTTGTGACCCAACCATGAAATTATTTTCGTGGCTACTTCATCACTGTCATGTTGCTACTGTGATGAATCGTCATGTAAATATCTGATACGCAGGATGGTCTTAGGCGACCCCTGTGAAAGGGTCGTTCGACCGCCAAAGGGGTCGCGACCCACAGGTTGAGAACCGCTACCTTAGAGAGTCTCTATTGCAGTCATCCATCCAATTCAGGGGTGGCCAGACCCTTTGTGCAAACACATTCACGGGAAGATTAACTCATTATCTCCTAAAACACAACGTGTCTGCTGAGAGATGCCACAGTTACTGACAAGGTTGCCCTTATCTCGAGAGTAACTGCCTCCGGGGGCCACAGAGAGAGCATCACCCCTTCCAGAGGCCAGCCCTCAAAAATTCGGAAAACACACGCGGGTCTTGGCCAGGAGGCCGCAGACATTCGGCGAGGTCCCACTGTCCCATCCCTGCAGACCTGCCCCGTGCATCGGCCTAGCACCAGGCCAGTGCATGTCTGCCTCCAGCACTCATGGGGCGGGAGGTGGGGGGCGGGGAGCCCTACCGAGACACCGGAGTTTCTGCCTAGTGACCTCACCCAGGGGCATTTGCCCAACCAGGTCCATAGACGAGCCCCAGCCCCGTGTGGTCCTTCCCCGGGCCAACTCTGCGGCCAGTCCTGCTCTCCTCTCTCTCCCTGGGCTGGTGAGAGAGGGTTAGGAGCGAGGCAGCAGCAAAATGCCCTACTGTTCGCGCCGGCCACCGCCGCCCCGCCCGTGACTCTCTCCCAGGACGTGCGGCCCCTGACTCACCGGCCCGCCCTGGGTAAACGTCCCGTGCCCACTCAGCGCGTACATTTCCATGAGGCCCAGGTTTGACTCCCAGAACCGCACCAGAGGGGACCCACACCTTCTCCCGCCCCCCCTCGCTCGGGCCCATGTTGACACAGGAGTAAGGCAGGGGCCGGGGACAGTGGGCCTGGGACAGAGCAGAAGGGCAGGGTCCCCTCCCTGGTGGTCACCTGGGACAAAGCCCGGCGCTGTCCACATGCTGCTCCCTGCTGTCCGTGTGGGACCATAACCTTGGGTTACTGGGCTGGGTCCTCCTCGCCACCCACCCCCAACCATGGCCTGCCCCCAGGACACAGCCCCTGCTGGGCCCAGGAGGCAGCAGGTAGATAACAGCCCGCCCTGGAACCTTCCCTCCCTCCCCGCAGCCGCAGCCGCTGGGTCAGACCATGGTGGGGATGGGAGGCCCAGGCCTCTGGAATCTTCCAGCCTCCTGCTCCCCTGGCCGTGTGTATTTGTCTTGGCTGCCTCCACCTGCACTTTTTAAAGCACATTTTCTTTCCTCTGGGTCCCCAGCAGCTGGCCTCCTGCATGGCCCACAGAGCAAGGCCTGTTTCCAGGGGCCGCAGGACCCAGCTCTGGGCAGCAACCCACCGGGGGGTCTGAGCCCAGGTCCCTCTGGGACCACAGAGAGCAGCCATGGGGGGGGTGGGTGCCTGGGACCACAGTGCCGGGAGGGGGCACTGGGAGGCCAAGGTGGGCTGGGCAGGGAGAGGCAAAGGAAAACGGGGATCCAAGAAAGCAAGTCAAAACCAAGTGGAGAGCCCTGACCGGTTTGGCTCAGTGGATGGAGTGTCGGCCTGCGGACTGAACGGTCCTGAGTTCGATTCCGGTCAAGGGCATGTACCTTGGTTGCGGGCACATCCCCAGCAGGGGGTGTGCAGGAGGCAGCTGATCGATGTTTCTCTCTCATGGATGTTTCTAACTCTCTATCCCTCTCCCTTCCTCTCTGTAAAAAATCAATAAAATATATTTTTTTTAAAAAGTGGAGAGAAGGAAAAAGGAGGAGGACTCCAGCATGTCTAGAGGGAGACCCTAGGAAGAGGGGGCTGCATTTAAACCCCACTCTGTCAACCTTATTACCCATAAGTTTAGGGCCTTGGTGCCCTTCGCCTAATCTGCACTGCGGGCATAAAAATATTTTCCTTGCTCCAAGGTGAGGAACTGGACTTCTGGAGGTTCTTTCCTATGAAAACCTATGACTTCACAGTTTTGTTTTTCTTTAATGGCAATAAAAGGTTATTTGTTTGCAAACAGAACATTGACACAGTGTGCCTGGGGTAGGTAGGGGTGGGGCGCAGCTTTCTGCCCAGTGGTAAGGGTCGAGACAGTTCTAAATCTCAGCCAGTCTTCCTGGGGGTGGGGGGGCTGGTTTCTGAATGGAGGGGCCTTCATGCTTCCGTCTCCGCTGCCCCTTGCAAGGACGTAGGGCAGACGTTCCCCGAGTAGCCCTGCCTTGGCCGGGCATTCTGCCCGCTCCCCTTGCTCTGCTAAGGCCTCCGGCCCCCATGCTGCCCACGGCCAGTTGGCACACGGGGCCATCCCAGTGCCCAGCGCAGCCCTCCTCAGCCTCGAGGGTAATATGGGGCACACGCCTAGAGACATGTGGCTTCGCAAGTGCCGAAACCTGGGGTTCAGGAAGTCTGGGACCCGCTGGAAGGTCCTGGCCATTCTGTCTCCCCTTGGGATGCTCTCCTGGTCAAGTTCCCTCTGTGTGTGCTGGTGCCCCTGGTCCCCCCACATCCCAGCTGCGTCGTGTGGGATTTTTTCATAGTTTAAGGATTTATTTCTAATATTTTTTATTGATTTCAGAGAGGAAGGGAGAGGGAGAGAGAGACAGAAACATCCATGATGAGAGAGAATCATTGATCGCTGCCTCCTGCATCCCCCCTACTGGGGATCGAACGTGCAACCTGGACATATGCCCTTGACCGGAACTGAACCCGGAACCCTTCAGTCCGCAGGCCGACGCTCTATCCACTGAGCCAAACCAGCCAGGGCCAGGATTTTTTTTCACGTAAACTTTTTACAAGGAACAACAGCAAAAGGGATGTGTGCCCCACACAAACCTAGCTGTCCGCACTCCCCGCCATTTAACCAGTCACTGGTGGCACCTCCATCCATCCAGTTACTAAGGTCTAAGACCTTGCGTGCGTGACTCCCTTTTCCTCCCTCTCCTTCTACCCTCCATCAAGTCCATCAGGAGCCCCCAAAGCTCACCCCTCCCTCCAAGCCTTACCCCCCTCCCACTGCACACTCTGTCCAATCTCTGTCATGTCTGAGGACAGCTGAGCACCTCACATCCCGAGTCACCCTTTTTAAAAAAAACTATATTTTATTGATTTTTTACAGAGAGGAAGGGAGAGATATAGAGTTAGAAACATCGATGAGAGAGAAACGTCCGATCAGTTGCCTCCTGCACACCCCCTACTGGGGATGTGCCCGCAACCAAGGTACATGCCCTTGACCGGAATCGAACCTGGGACCCCTCAGTCTGCAGGCCGACGCTCTATCCACTGAGCCAAACTGGTCAGAACTCACCCTTTCTTATCTCCCGCTGCATCCCTACAGGACCAGGCCTTTCCCTCCCTCCACGCCTGCTCTCTCCTCCTGGTCGGTTCTAAGAGACTTGTGTTCCTCACCACTTTACCTACGGTCCAGTCTCATTATTCGAGGGAGTTACCGTATTTTTCCGTGTATAAGACGCCCCCACCCCACTTTTCCAACCCAAAATTAAGAAATCAGTATTTTAAACATTTTTGCTGGTTTCCCTCTGAAGGCCTTCTTCTTTTTTGGCATCTTAACACATTGCGGACGGATCACGAGAATTTGCCAGCTTTCTTTAGCTCCACTTCCTATTACACAGTGTTTTACAAAGTATTGCATTTTAAAAGGGTATCAGTTGCCCTGGCCAGTTTGGCTCAGTGGATAGAGCGTCAGCCTGGGAACTGAAGGGTCCCAGGTTTGATTCCCATCAAGGGCATGTGCCTTGGTTGCGGGCACATCTCCAGTAGGAGGTGTGCGGGAGGCAGCTGATCGATGTTTCTCTATCATTGATGTTTCTAACTCTCTATATCTCTCCCTTCCTCTCTGTAAAAAATCAATAAAATATATTTTTTTAAAAAAAAGGTGTTAGCTGGTAAGAACATGGAATAAATAACTTCAAAATGCAATGGGTATTTTATTTTAAAGCGTGCCTTTAACATTTATGTCAGTGGTTCTCAACCTTCTGGCCCTTTAAATACAGTTCCTCATGTTGTGACCCAACCATAAAATTATTTTCGTGGCTACTTCATAGCTGTCATGTTGCTACTGTGATGAATCGTCATGTAAATATCTGATATGCAGGATGGCCTTAGGCAACCCCTGTGAAAGGGTCGTTCAACCGCCAAAGGGGTCGCCACCCACAGGTTGAGAACCGCTGATTTATGTAAAACGTTTTCTATCCTCATTCCATAGAAACTTATCTAGCCACTGGGTAAAGCTAGCGATACGACTCGTCGGCAATGTGTTCAGGAGCTGTTCTTCCTGTTTTCTCCACTGCCTGGCACACTTCGTGGGAGAAGGTCCAAATTGTCTCTCTGCAGCTCTAGCTCCTTGCTCTTCTGCACAGCTGATTACATTCTGTTTGAATTTTGCAGAGTAAGACAATCGCTTACCGGTATATATCTTTTTATTTTTTGACATCTTTATGGGCTCAGAACGCTCAGTCCCTGTTGCATCTGCACTGTCCACCTCCACCTCCAATTACAGCATCAGCTGAAGTCAGTGACAATAAGGTTTGTGATTGGAGGAAGCCTGTTTGACAAGGTATGGGCAGCTACGCACCCTCGCGGCTCCCTCCTCGGCTGACTTCCGTGTCTAAGACGCCCCCTCGGATTTTCAGTCTAACGATTTTAGAAAAAAATAGCATCTTCTACAAGGAAAACTACGGTATGTTCGATAAGGTCACTGACATTGATGAATTAGCGAATGTGGAGCCATTTCTCCTACGGGGAATACAGCACCAGGTGCAGGTCCGGCCAGCCTCTGGTCACAACACTTTCATCAACCAATCGATGCATAACCTTGCTCTATTTTACGTGTGCTTCTGTTGAAAGGCAGCGTATTTAACAGATACTGTTGATCCACTCACATGGCACTCGGGGTCAACAGCAATGACTGGCGCCTGAATGAAGCTTCGCTGGCTCAAGCATCTTACCCAACACACTGATTTTCTCCCTGAGGCACCTCGGCTTCTTGCGCCGAGGAACCCTAGCCAGCAGCACTGTGCTTGGAGCCACTGCACACAGAGAAATCACCCACACGCCCGAGCCAGTTTAGGTCAGTGGATAGAGCATCGACCTGTGGACTGAAGGGTCCGGGTTCGAATTCGGTCAAGGGCTCATGCTCAGGTTGTGGGCTTGATCCCCAGTAGGGGGCGTGCAGGAGGCAGCCGATCCATGATTCTCTCTCATCATTGATGTTTCTCTCTCTCTCTCCCTTCCTCTCTAAAATCAATAAAAATATTTTTTTAAAAGAAATCACCCACAAAAAGCACAAATATGCCCAAAAAAGACCCCAAAAATGACACTATTTCAACGAGGCAGAGTGTCACCTGGGTTCAGCTCAGTGGGAACACATGCATGTGACAATTCAACGTCGTCACTGCTCTGTACACGCCTGTGAGTGTCCAGGCCACAGTATTGATGTTATTTATATTATTTTTTTAAATTATTGACACTGTTGCCCTAACTGGTTTGGCTCAGTGGACAGAGCATCGGCCTGCAGACTCAAAGGTCCCAGGTTCGATTCCGGTCAAGGGCATGTACCTTGGCTGCGGGCACATCCCCAGTAGGGAGTGTGCAGGAGGCAGCTAATCAATGTTTCTTTCTCATCGATGTTTCTAACTCTCTATCCTTCTCCCTTCCTCTCTGTAAAAATAAAACCATAAAATATATATTTTTTTAAAAATTACTGACACTGTTGGAGATGGTCCCCATTTCCCTTCCTTTTCCCCTTTCCACAGCTGCATTCAGATCTAGGGGAAGAGGAGACCGCCCAACCGAGGCCATTACCAACACAAAGCTATGACTCCCTAGGGAAGGAGGGGATACGGGGCAGTGGGCCAAGTGAGCCAAAAGGAACATTAATTCCCAGCTCCTTCCCCCCCCCCGCCACCGAAATCCCACCGCACAGATCCACCTCTATGGTTAAAGGCAGCCCCAATCCTGGATCCCTGTGGCTCTGACCCCATGCACGTACGTGTGCGCGCACGCACGTACAAACACAGCCTCACAGTCCGCAGGGCGGAAAAAGAATCTCACGTTGGCGTAGGGTCTCTTCTCGACATGTCTCTTTCATCTGTAAGGTCTCCACCCAAGAAGGAAAGACTGAGAGAGAGAATCGGGGACATGGAGTCCGGGGCTCAGGGGGTGGAGAGGGACGGTGGATCGGTGTGATGGTGAGTCATCCCTCACACTTGCTCATGAACCTTCCTCGGGTCCAGGCAAAATGCAGCCTCGCTCCGTCCTTCAAGGCGGGGCTCCAGGAGGGGAGCCCAAAGGGAACTGGCCCCACACCACAGAGAGGACAGAACCCTAAAAGGCAGAAAGGACGGGAGGGGAGCACCGGGGAGCAAGCCCTGGGTGAGGGCCCTCCACACCTGCACCTCTGAACGCGGCCTCAGCAAGCAGAGCAGATAGGGGGGTGCGAGGGAGGACCCATGAGGATGCCAAGGGCTCCAGACCCTGCTGACACCGAAGGCCAGGACCACGCCAAGGCCGCGTGAGCACTGAGATCTACGACAACCAAGTGTCTGCGAAATGGAAGCTCTGGATGGGGCCAGAGCGGCGGGTGATAAAGACGCAGGCAGCCCTGAGTCAGGCGGACGTAGCTGTGTGGCCGGGGGGGGGGGGGGGGGGGGGCCTGTGAGAGTTCCAAACTCTTCGCTGTGCTATGGAAGGCACTAGTACCCCCCACCCCCCACTCCGCAGGCTTGTTGGGAAAGCTAACTAGGTAAGGCTTAGCACCGTGCTTGGCAGGTAATAAGTCTGCAAAACCTTAGCAGCCATGATGCCAACGATGACAGGGATGATGATGGAATCCCTTTAGCTCTTGGGAAGAAAGGTGCACATGAATCGAAGCTTTCACTGCTACGGACCCTTTCTTGCCTCGCCTACAAAATGAGATGGCTCGGCCAAATGAGTCCTAAGATGGCTGCTAGAGCTTAAGATTTAGACCAGTGATGGCAAACCTATGACATGTGTGTCAGAGGTGACACGCAAACTCTTTTTTTTGGTTGATTTTTCTTTGTTAAATGGCATTTAAATAAATATCAAAAATATAAGTCTTTGTTTTACTATGGTTGCAAATATCAAAACATTTCTATATGTGACACGGCACCAGAGTTAAGTTAGGGTTTTACAAAATGCTGACACGCCGAGCTCAAAAGGTTCGCCATCACTGACCTAGAGTGTTCGAAGAGGAGAAAAGCTGAGGGTTCTTAGAGTGAAAAATACATTCTCGAGACGAATCAGTTGTGCATTCTTAGCCCCAGGATGGGTCCGAGAACATGTTGCTCTAAATCGGCGGTCGCCAACCGGTGGCCCATGAGGTCCGAAAGGTTGGCAAACGCTGCTCTGAATCACTGGTGGTCTGGATGCTCAAACATTCTTTCCTTACTCTATCTGGAGGTTTGATGTATATCCAGGATTTTCTGCAGGGCAAGTAAATCAATCATTCTCCTTATATCCTTTGTCCCACCTCCAGGTAGGGTCCCACCCTCCCTGGGCTTCCGTTTCCACCTCGAAGATGTGGCCATAGCCCTAACTGGTTTGGGCCAGTGGACAGAGCGTCGGCCTGCGGACTGAAGGGTCCCGGGTTCGATTCCAGTCAAGGGCATGTACCTTGGTTGCGGGCACATCCCCAGTAGGCGGCGTGCAGGAGGCAGCTGATCGATGTTTCTCTCTCGTCGATGTTTCTAACTCTCTATCCCTCTCCCTTCCTCTCTGTAAAAATTCAATAAAATATATTAAAAAAAAAAAAAAAAAAGATGTGGCCATGGAGGGCGGAGGCCGCTTCTTCTGCGAGTTGGCTCCAAAAAAGCGCGAGGGCGCTGAGCATCTCTTAAAGATGCAAAACCCGCTCGGTGTGGCCGCATTCTCTCCAGGACGTGCTGAAGCCTCCCCAAGGTGAATGGGGCAAAACCCAGGCTGCCATGGGAGCCGCCTTGGCCTTGAAGAAGAGCCTGAACCAGGCCCTTATGGAGCTGTAAGCCCTGGTTCCGCCCGCGTGGACCCTCAGCTCCATGTCCCATGAGACTCTTAAACACTGGGATCCAGTTCACTGGTCCCCAAGCTGCAACGGAGCTGGTTTGCTGAACCTCCTGTCCATCCGTTCCCTGGTGATGGAGGCATTTCAGCACACAGAGAGCTGACCGTCAGCCTCCCCAGCTGCCCATCCATACTACTGCCCAGTGCTTCTCCTCCCACAGACACAGCAGGGAAGGGAGGTGCTGGATGGGGGTCCTGGAAATGCCTGGACCGAGCACCACGTCCACCCACACTGGCTGTGCGCTGCCCACATGACATCTTCTCTGACAGTAGAAATAACCTCACGCGAACATAGAACGGAAGAGATGTTTGACCAGGCGACACCCAAGCTTTACTGAGGACCCGCACGACCGTTTCAGAACCCACAGGGAAAGGACACACACACACACACACACACACACACATACACACACACAGTGCTTGATCCTAAGCAGTGACCTAGGTCTTACACAGGAAACAGTTGGGTAACCCTCCAACCTTCACACACACACTTGATTAAATTCCACCTCCTGGTGATAGAGGGAGAAACAAACAAATCCGTCGTTTTTTAGCAAGAGGAACTACTGGAAAATATTGTTAGGGAGAAACAGGAATAAATAGAATATTTTCCTGTTTTACAAGTAAATAGGGGACAGGAAGCCACAAGTCTATTTCAAAATCCTATCCTGAAAGTCCAGAAAAAATGTGAGCTGGGCCTCCAAAGAGGCAGCTGCTAAAAAGCGGAGCTGTCTCGCGGGGCTGGTGAAAACACAGGTCATCGCAGCGGAAAGGGCTTTTCAAAAATGGGAAATGGGGCTAAGCAAGCACGGGCACCCAGAAGCCCCCTCCGAGAGGGGGCCGCTGTCCCCGGCGAGGGTGCTATAAGCCCCACTTCCTGATCCGTCCAAGCTTCCCGCGTGCCCCTTCTCTGTGCACCCTGAGATGCATGCCCCCCTCTGTTGTGGGCAGCCCTGAATTCTCTCATCCACACGCCTCTCTCTGTAGGGCCGGCTTGATAAGGTTTATAGGTCAAAGCATGATTCAAGGAACGTCTGAGACAAGCTATTTCAAGTGAGAGATGAAGTCATGGGGGGAGACGATCCAGCCAGATGGGGGAACTAGGCTGACAGTTACTGTGTTAAGTGCTCCGAGCGAGGGAGCACAGGGCTCTGGGAGCCCAGAGGAGGGTGGGGACATCAGAGAAGGCTTTAGGGGACCCAGTGCCTGGGCTGGGTCTCAAACTAGAAGGAGAGAAGGGCATTTTAAGAGGGGAAGCCCCCAGTGCCAAGGCAGACAGGTGAGGGGTTAGCAGATGGCAGGGGACCCGGGGGTACACAGTAGGTGTAGGATCCGCATGGGTTTCATGAGGGGAAGTCCTGTCCTTCCGTCCATCTGTTCCCTGGTGATGGAGGCATTTCAGCACAAGGGGAGGTTCGGGGAAGAGCAATGTCATCTGTCAGAGCAAGAAGGGCTTACACTGAGAATAGGTTTAAATATTTGTCTTGCTTCTTCTCAAGAGAATTGAGAAGAGAGTGTTCATGTCATGAAGAATATGGAGAAAGGCCCTAGCTAGTTTGGCTCAGTGGACAGAGCACTGGCCTGTGGACTGAAGGCTCCCAGGTTCGATTCCAGTCAAGGGCACATGGCCCGTTGCAGGCTCGATCCCCAGTAGGAGGCGTGCAGGAGGCAGCTGATCAATGATTCTCTCTCGTCATTGGTGTTTTTCTCTCTCTCCCTTCCTCTCTGAAATCAATACAAATTTATTTTTTAAAAAAAGAATACGGCCCTAACCAGTTTGGCTCAGTGGATAGAGCGTCAGCCTGTGGACTCAAGGGTCCCAGGTTCGATTCCGGTCAAGGGCATGAACCTTGGTTGCGGGCACATCCCCAATAGGGGGTGTGCAGGAGGCAGCTGATGGATGTTTCTCTCTCATGGATGTTTCTAACTCTCTATCCCTCTCCCTTCCTCTCTGTAAAAAAAATCAATAAAATATATTTAAAAAATAAAAGAATACGGAGAAGGTTCGGCACTTCACAAGGGTGGAAGCAGGAAGTACCCACAACAAGCTTAGGAAAGGGTGCCCTGGGAGAAATAATGGGAAGCCGTACTTTACCCCAGAAACATCTGGAATTAATCCGCCCCAGAGACGTTGGGGAGGCAGACAAAAGTCGGCCGGAGGAGGGTTTGGACCATTTCAGGGATAGGAGAGTCACAGTGATTATTAAGGAAAGCTGGGATGTTTGGGACTCATGCCTGACCACTTGAGGTTGGCGTGTTGGAACGCCAGCGCGCCTTCCCAGCAAGCCTCGCAGACACGGCCGACCAAGGGATGGGCCGGACTGACCACTCGTCCACCCCGCCTGGCCCTGCTCCTGCTTCCTGCGTCGCTGGCCTCCAGCCCGGCTGCCCCTGGCTCTGATAATGATGGAGAGGCAGCACGCAGGGCAGGCCCTGTGGAGCCTGTGGACCCACCCACGACGGGCTGCGAATGCCCTTGTCCACGGGCTCTGAGCAACGTCTGAGGTTACGGACTGCAGACAGGTCTCCTTATCTCAACAGGGAGAGGCTCTGCTTTTAAATCAGCGGTTCTCAACCTGTGGGTCGCGACCCTTTGGGGGTCAAACGACCCTTTCACAGGGGTCGCCTAAGACCATCGGAAAACACATATATCATTACATATTGTTTTTGTGATTCAGCACTATGCTTTAATTATGTTCAATGTGTAACCATGAAAATACATCCTGTATATCAGATATTTACATGACGATTCATAACAATAGCAACATGACAGTTATGAAGTAGCCACGAAAATAATTTTATGGTTGGGGGTCACCACAACATGAGGACCTGTATTAAAGGGTCGCGGCATTAGGAAGGTTGAGAACCACTGCTTTAGATAGACACCACCTATGAGTTAAGGGCCAGGTAGGAGGTTTCTAGTGACAGGGTTAGGGATCTGGAGAGTGTTAAGAAAAATCTGATGACAAAAAGGAGGAGCTAAGGATAGAGGACGAAGAGGTGATGACAGGACTATAGGGACGAGGAGCAGCGGCCAAGATGGTGGAACTGATGATGGAGAGTAAGTCACGGAAGTAAAGATGGAGAAGACGGAAGTGGAGGCAATGACGACGGAAGCAGAGGTGGTGGAAGTGGTAGTGAGGATAACGGAGCAGGAGCAGGGGAGGTGATGAAGGACATGGAGGAGGTGGAGGTAAAATTGGAGGTGATGGCAACCGTGCTGGAGGAAGCGAGCGTGCAGGGAACAGAGCACTGGTGGTGGGGGTGATGGTGGGAGTAGCGGACTGGAGATGGGAGAGGTGATGTCGGAAGATGAAACCAGTGAAGGTCAAGGTGAAGATGATGGTGGTGTGAGTGAAAATAAAGCGCAATGGTGGAGGTGATGAAGGAGATGAAGGCACTGGAGGCGGTGGTGGAGGTGAGTGGTTGCAGTGGAGGTGGTGAATGAAGAAGGAAGTTCATTGTGAGGTACATCGGTCCGGGAAGGATGCCTGGAATGTGTGGGAATTTACAGACTGGGAGAATTTAGACAGGGGGCAGGGGGAGGGGAGGGTACAGCAGGACATTCCAAGCCAGGGAACCGTTAGTGAGAATTTGCAGGGATAGAATAAGTAGGTTGTATTTATGGGGCAGCAGGAACAGCACCCTGGGGGAGGGGAGGGTGCACATGGGACTGGCATGGGAAATGAGTAGGAACAAGGAAGTAAACCCTGGCATAAGAGCTTAGATGCCGGGTGGTAGCATGGAGGGGCCCCTGGGAGCCTTGAGGCAGGATGGACTGTTAGGAAAGGTGGGCTGTGGGCAGCTGGAAATGGCGAGCAGCGAGCTGAGAGACAGTGGAACCCACGGGGCGGGCAGTGATGACAGCCAGGTCCCTGGTAGTGACTGGGATAGTTCAAGCTGTGAGGCTCATTTAACCCTAAGACTTAGCCGATTTGTTCCTTCATTCCCGGGGCCCAGGTTCCAACCACCACCACCCCTACATTAACCCTAATTCTGTGACCCCCAAGAAATCAGGATGCATTTAGTTTGGTCCGACCCTTTGTCAGGCTGGATCCCAGAGATGTGCTGTAGCCAACTCGCATGGGACCACGAGAGCTGATAACCCTGATGTCTCCCCAACTTCCAATCCAATGGCTTCACGCTGGTTGTCTGAAATGCACCATGGTGGGAGTGATTCTACCACAAAGATTGGCAAATCGGCTTTTCTGTTCCTGGAGATCCCGTTGTTAAACATTTAACTACACACCACTGACTGCACCCCAGGGACCCCAACAGGCAGAGCAATGGGTTGTTGTGTGTTCTGATTGGGTTGTTTATGGTGTGTGCTGATTGGGCTGACTGTTTATGGTGTGTTCTGATTGGGTAGATTTATAGTTTGTTCTGATTGGGTTGTCTATGGTTGTTCTGATTGGGTAGATTATGGTTTGTTCTGCTTGGGTTGATAATGGTTTGTTCTGATTGGGTTGTTTAAAGTGTGTTTTGATTGGGTAGATTATTTAGGTGTGTTCTGATTGGGTTATTTAAAGTGTGTTCTGATTGAGTAGGTTGTTTGTGGTGTGTTCTGATTGGGTAGATTGTGGTGTGTTCTGATTGGGTAGGGTGTTTATGGTGTGTTCTGATTGGGTAGATTGTTTGTAGTGTGTTCTGATTGGGTAGGGTGTTTATGGTGTGTTCTGATTGGGTAGATTGTTTGTAGTGTGTTCTGATTGGGGAGGGTGTTTATGGTGTGTTCTGATTGGGTAGATTGTTTGTGGTGTGTTCTGATTGGGTAAGGTGTTTATGGTGTGTTCTGATTGGGTAGATTGTTTGTGGTGTGTTCTGATTGGGTAGGGTGTTTATGGTGTGTTCTGATTGGGTAGATTGTTTGTGGTGTGTTCTGATTGGGCAGGGTGTTTATGGTGTGTTCTGATGGGGTTTATTCTTTGGGAAAGGAAAAAGGCAAAAGGCCAAAAGTCAGTAGCACTTCCTCATCTGTGTGCTATGGATCTCAGGATCTCAGGCCACTTCTGTCCCTCCCCAGGCCAAGAAAATGGCCCAAATTAGATGTGTGGACATCCACGGACTCCTGATGGCGATGGTTATCACACCTCCTCCTCCCATGAGCCCGGGCTCAGGTCTCTCCACAGGCAGGGCTTGTACAGAGGCTGTGAAATTCCTCCTGAGCTCAGCAGGACGTGGCATTTGGACTCCGGGTGAGCAGAGCATTCCAGACGCCGCCCAGAATGAGGCATGAGGGAGGCCAGTCATGAGCAGGGAGGGGGCAGGACCCTGAGTCAGTCTTTCTGAGTTGGACCCTTGCTGACTCACCCAGCCTGTGGGGACAGAAAAACACCAGAGAACCCAATTCTAGGACTTGGGAGAAGTCAGCTCTCCCAGCTGCCTCCCTTTGTGTGCACAATATGAAGACTAATATTTTAATGGATAAGTGTTACTACATACTGGCACTTACACAGCTCACAGTTTGAACTGTACGAAATTTCCATCGTCGTGGGCCAAGAATGGTTGCAGATCGGCAATTTCATATGGCTCACTCCCAAATGGGCCAGAAATGCTCCAAGTGCTTTTATATATATCATCTCATTGGATTCTCACAACTCTACAAGGTAGATAGTCACCTGAGGACGCTGAGGCTCAGAGAGTTGTATGACACTGTCAGCGCCTGCCTCCTCTCTCCTTATCTGTCTGAGGGGATCTGTCACAGACCAGAGCCATTCACTGCCAGGAATTAACGCCCCCAGAGGCAACCCTCAACCAACAGGGGGCTGGGCTTGGTAGATTCATGCTCCAGCCTGCTGTCCTGTGTAGCAGAGACAGAGACAAATCTGAGGCATGTTCCATATGG
This sequence comes from Myotis nattereri, assembly GCF_964212035.1. Classification (NCBI taxonomy): domain Eukaryota; kingdom Metazoa; phylum Chordata; class Mammalia; order Chiroptera; family Vespertilionidae; genus Myotis; species Myotis nattereri. Next base: position 11,437,394 of record NC_138097.1, on the reverse strand, counting down.
TTTCTCAGAGGGCTCCCAGCAGGATGGAGCCTCAGTTGCCCAATCTGTAACCTGCCCATTCATGTACCCTTTATGGGCTTCCCCTCTGTTCCCTGACTCACTTTCCCCACTCCCTCACTAGGATGACCTATCCAAGAAAGGACTTTTCTTCATTTCATTTCTTTATCTTTTATAGAGAGGAAGGAGGAGAGATGGAGAGGGAGATGGAGAGGGAGAGGGAGAAGGGGGAGGGAGAAGGGGGAGGGAGAAGGGGGAGGGAGAAGGGGGAGAGAGAGGGGAAGGGAGAGGGGGAGGGGGAGGGAGAGGAGGAGGGAGAGGAGGAGGGAGAGGAGGAGGGAGGGGGGAAGAGGGGGAGTGGAGGGGGGGAGGGAGACGGGGAGGGGGAGGGGGAGGAGGAGGGGGAAGAGGGGGAGTGGAGGGGAGGGAGAGGGAGAGGGAGAGGGGAAGAGAAACATCAGATTGTTGTTCTACTTATTTATGCGTTCATTGGTTAATTCTTGTCTGTGCCCTGACCGGGGATCGAACCCACAACCTTGGTGTACTGGGTCCAACGACCCTTTCACAGGGGTCGCCTAAGACCATCCTGCATATCAGATATTTACATGACGATTCATAACAGTAGCAACATTACAGTTGTGAAGTAGCAACGAAAATAATTTTATGGTTGGGTCACAACACGAGGACCTGTATTTAAAGGGCCAGAAGGTTGAGAACCACTGCCTTAATCAATCAAGAAAATTTTAAAAAAAAGAATTTAAAAAAATAGTTTTACTTTATAGGTGAGGACACCAGTGCCCAGTGGTTAGTGCCTAAGGTCACTCAGCAAGAAGTGGGACAGCCAGGCTGCAAACCCCGGTCTGCCCACTTTCCCAAGCCCGCGTTCCTCCGAGCTTCTACAGCTCCCTCTCAGAAGGCCGAGCTCTGAGTGCAGCAACCCTGCCACTGGCTCATAAATCCTCTTTAGAAATTGTCCTCAGCGCCAAAGAAAACTAGACTCACTCACATCTGGTTATACTGTATCGGCTAGCTCAGTGGTTCTCAACCTTGCTATTGCCGCGACCCTTTAATACAGTTCCTCATGTTGTGGTGACCCCCAATTTCATTGTTACAAATGGAACATAATGAAAGCATAGTGACTAATCACAAAAACAATACGTAATTATATATGTGTTTTCCAATGGTCTTAGGCGACCCCTGTGAAAGGGTCATTCGACCCCCAAAGGGGTCGCGACCCACAGGTTGAGAACCGCTGGTAGCTGTTTGCCGTCTCCCTGGAAGCCGCACAGTGTGGAGGTTAAACAGGTAGACTTGCGTGTCAAACCAACTGGGTTTGAACCTGCTTCTCTGCTGTGTGATCTTAGGCAAGTGACTTGAACTCTCTGTGCCTCCGCTTCCTCAGATGTAAACTGTGGACCAGGGAGTCCTAGTGTATCCCCCTGGAAAGGCCGTGACGATAGAGCAAGACTGTTAATCCACGTAAAGTGCTCAGCGCCACGTCTAGTACGTAAAGAGTGCTCGGTCCATGTTGGCAAGTGCTGTCCTTTCCAGGAAAGCCCTGGCTGATTCCCGCCCCTTCTGTGCATGGTTGGGGCCCTCCTTGCTCTGCCTCCCCAGCACCCCAGGCTGCCTGTCATTGCAACCCCTGGGAGTGGCCGCTGCCTCCCCCCCGCCCGCCCCACACACACACACACTTTCTACCAGGCATGAGCTGTGCTCTCTGAAGGCTGGATCATTCCCAGACCAGGTGGGCCGGAGGGGAGGGTTCTTAGAAGGATGACCAGCTGGTCACCGGCTCGCCAACCTGCTGATCACACCTAGCAAACCATAAACACTTCCAGTATGTTCTCCCCTCCGCACAACAAGAACAATGCCTGGCTCACAGTCGGCGATCGATGAATGAGTTCCGAAGGACTTTTAGTTATTTTTAATTTTAAAACAACCACCGTCCCCACTGAGAATATCCAAGATAGCTTGGAGTCCGTTCCTCAAATAGCGGCCGCCTCCCTGGCTATGTGGGTATCCAGCCTCCTGGGGGGTGGGGGGTGGGGGAGCAAACTCATTTGCATGGATAAATTCTGATGTGCGGTTTCTGCAAGTCAGTGCTTCTTTGTGTCCCTCACAGGGCTGTGCACACAGTAGGAGCTCAATAAATAGGTGTTTATTTATCGAAGGGCTCTGGAGCCCCTGAACTCACAAACACAGCCCAGAATTGGAGTCTCCGCCCTTGCCGGCCAGGCCTTGGTCCATCTGGGCAGACAGATGACCATTCACTGGCCCGCTTCCCCTGGGAATACTGTCCCCGCTCCAAGCAGGGCTGCTGAAAGGGGGCCATTCTCTCATCTCAGAAGGGCCTCCGACACTTCACAGCGAGGGTTTTTTTTCTCAACTGCCTCACTTGACCTTTGGGCCCACCGGGCAGTTGGGCGAAGCCCCGGAAAGGCCTGAGACAAATGGCCTGCCACCAGCCCACGGCTCACTCTGCTCTCCTGGACTTCCCATTCGGTGCTCTTTGGGGCTCCCCTGGACCTTGGGAAGAGCACAGAAGGCCATATTTCCCTCCTTTCCACTGGACTGTGTGCCGGTCTCCACCGGAAGTTGAGACCAGCTCCTTGCGGTGGCCACAGCATCTGGGCCACCACTCTCTCCCTTTCCCTGGCCCCCTCCACTGTAGCCGGGGGGGTCATGGCATCTGGTCATCTTAAATTGTAACAAAAGTACTGACCAGCGGGTATGAGGGTTTCAGAGAGCCGGGCAGCCACGGCTCACCTCCCCCTGCACCATGGCTCCACCTCTGAAGGCTGGCGTACTTGGGGAGAGAAGGTGCCGCTGGTCACAGCCCCAGACACTCACACTCCATGGAATCATCTGGCAGGAGGTGGGGCACGAGGGAGCCGGTGGGAGTGTATGGTGTAGGAGCGTGTGTTGGGGTAAGAGAAAAAGATCTAACAGGATATACTCTGGGGTCTCCTGAGGCAGTGGTCGGCAAACTCATTAGTCAACAGAGCCAAATATCAACAGTACAACGATTGAGATTTCTTTTGAGAGCCAAATTTTTTAAACTTAAACTATATAGGTAGGTACATTGTTATTCACTTAATTAGGGTCCTCCTAAGGCTTAGGAAGAGCCACACTCAAAGGGCCAGAAAGCCGCATGTGGCTCGCGAGCCGCAGTTTGCCGGCCACGGTCCTGAGGGATCGGGTCAACGACTCTCATCTCTTGTTTGCTGTATCTCACCCCAAACTTCTAGCACTTTCATAAGATCATTTGCTGGAGACCGCACAAGCAGGACACAGCACCATGATCGCACCAAAGGCCTATGTCCTAGTCAAGGGCTTAGGTTCTGGGAACATAGATACTGTATGATTCCACTGATATCAGGGAACTAGAGGAGGCCAATTCACAGAGAGAGAGAAAACAGAATTGTGGCTGCAAGGGCTTGAGGAAAGGGGAGAACAGAGAATTTGTAGTTTAATAGGCACCGAAATTCATCTGGGGAAGATGAAAACGTTCGAGAGATGGATGGTGGTGATGGCGGCAGAAATGAGGTGAATATATTTAATGCCACTGAACTAAACACTTAAATATGACTAAACTGGTACATTTTATGCTGAGCATATTTTACCACAATAAAAATTACTTTCTCTAGATTAAAAAAAAAAAAAGAGTTTAGGTTCTGGGGACTGACAGGCTTGTGTTCAAATTCCCACTTACCAGGTGACCTTGCACAAGTCTGGTACTATTCTTTTTTTTAATATATATTTTTATTGATTTCAGGGAGGAAGGGAGAAGAGAGAGATAGAAACATCAATGATGAGAGAGAATCATGATCGGCTGCCTCCTGCACAGCCTACACTGGGGATCAAGCCACAACCCGGGCATGTGCCCTGACCAGGAATCGAACCTGGTTCATAGGACAATGCTCAACCACTGAGCCAGGCCGGCTGGGCAGGTCGGGTACCATTCTGAGTGTCAGTTTCCTCATCTGTCAAAAGGCGGGTAATAATTCTTGCTACCTGGTGGTACTGAGAAAGCTCAGGACCCAGCACACACTGAGAGCTAACATGATTATCAAGTGCAAAGACGGAGGGCTACGCAGGCAGCAACAAGCTGACCCATTTGGCTGGAGCTAGGGGGCAGGTGCGAAACATCATGTGAGAAGATAGATGGGAGGCCATGCTACAGCTGTGCCTGGTGGGAAGCGTTTATAGTTGATGCAATATTCGTGGGGAGCCATCGAAGCTGTGAGCAGGGGGGAAATGCAAACAGAACTGGTATCAGGGAAGGAGGTGAGAATGGAGAGCTTATAACCAGAGAAAGAATCAGCCTGTGGTCTTGTCATCAATGACCTTGCGTTCAGATCATGCCAACGCCATGCCCCCTAAGCCCCCCACTCCCAGCCGAACTCAGCAAACAGGGTCAGCCTTGACATTGAGGATCACAGCTTTCTAATTCCCCTGCCCTCTGGATGTGGACGTGAATTCTTGCTCGAATCTGCTGAGTGAAAATAACAGGACTGAGCGAGAAACGGCGGGTCCGCGCTGACTGCTAACCAGGCCCTGGTATGATTTAACGTCGATCTGGCATGACTGCCCAGTCCTCACACCTTCCTTCTCACTTCCCTGGGACTCCTCTTCCCTCTGCAGTGCTCTCTGCCAGTCTCCGATAAGGGGATCCTTTTTTTTTTTTAAATATATTTTATTGATTTTTTTTACAGAGAGGAAGGGAGAGGGATAGAGAGTTAGAAACATCAATGAGCGAGAAACATCGATCAGCTGCCTCCTGCACACTCCCTACTGGGGATGTGCCCGCAACCAAGGTACATGCCCTTGACCAGAATCGAACCTGGGACCCTTCAGTCCGCAGGCCGACGCTCTATCCACTGAGCCAAACTGGTCAGGGCCGACAAGGGGATCCTTAGCGCACAACTGCATGGGTCTGGCGGTCAGTCCCGTGCACCGGTTATGTGGATCTGTAGGGAGGGAATGCGGCGGACGGTGGGGAGTCATGTGCCAAATGGAATAGCAGCGGAGAACAGGCACTGGAGTCAGACCATGGGCACCAGAGGGCAAAGACTGACGACCTCCCAGCGCCTGGAACAGTGCCTGGCACACAGCAGGCACTCAATAAATAGGAGCTAAGTGGAGTGAGTGGAGGATGGCTGCCCATCACCATGAGCCGCGCAGGTGTACCGAATGCCCTGCGGGTCAGGGTCTTGCTGCTATTAACGTAAAAACCATTGAAACCTGTAAAGAATTTTTGTGAGTTTATTTGAGCCAAATTGTCGACATATGGATTGAGATAATGCTCCAGAGATTGGCGGGTTACATCTAAAGGGTGTCCCAAAATTCACGCAAGAAGTAATTTTGATAGAAAACACAGGTTTATAATTAAAAATTGTAAATGCTTTATTGATTCATAAAGTATACAGTATAGGGTTATGGATGGAATAGCACATCGGGTCAATGGCCTCCACGGCTTTGCTGGCACATAGGCAAAGCCGTGGTCTTCATTGGTCTTCATTGTCCCTGCTCCTGGGCCATCATTGGTACTTGGTAATGCTTATCAAATGGAAGGGATTGAAATCAAAGGGCAACAGATATTAGAATCTGATTCAATAAACCAAGTAAAATTAGCCTTTTATTTGTTGTTGTTGTTGTTGTTGTTAATGCTCACGCAAAATTCAAATCTTGCGTGAATTTTGGGACAACCTTTATATTTATACATTGCAATCAAAGGAAAGGGACATAGGTGGGTGACATGAAATCCACTGGAGATAGACTAGAGAGGCGGGAGAAAGCAAAGAGGGGAGGGGGGAACCCCTGGGATTGGATAAAAAGGGAAATGATGGACATATGCTTCTTTTACATAGATAGATAGAGGATAGTTTAACATAATGAACAGTTGATAACAATAACAATGAGGCAATGTCCTGGTGCCATTTGTTGTGCCCTGAGGGGTCCGGAAAAAAAGGGGAGTTACAAGTTACCCAGACATCTAGCAGATATGTTATCTTAGAGCATCGGTTCTCAACCTGTGGGTCGCGACCCCTTTGGGGGTCGAACGATCCTTTCACAGGGGTTGCCTAAGACCATCGGAAAACACATATATAACTACATATTGTTTTTGTGATTAATCACTATGCTTTCATTATGCTCCATTTGTAAGAATGAAATTGGGGGTCACCACAACATGAGGAACTGTATTAAAGGGTCGCGGCATTAGGAAGATTGAGAACCACTGTCTTAGAGGCAAAAAGACAAATGGGCTCAGTAAAGATCTAAGTTGGCCTTTGCCAGGGAAAATACTGGCCTAGGACATGACTACCCACTATAACCTGTTTGCAGTTAAATATTTAATTTTCAGACCATCTTTGGTGGTGACTTTAGGTCTCTGAGTTTGCAAGACCGCCATGCAGGCCTCCCCTGAGCTGGTCAGGTCAGCATGTGGCCCCTTGCGTCCACACTGCCATGCGCCAGGCTTTGGAAAGGGCGCCACTATCCATGGCGTATGGTGAGCGGGTATGTGAGGAAGGGGCAGGTGGCAGGGGTTTGCTGGCAGGTCCACTCTAAGGGTGAGTCTGGCCGAGGCGTGCTCAGGGTGGGATACTATATCAGCACAGGTATAAAGACCCGTGCTCCACCCCCACCCCAGCACCCCAATCCATGCCCACTGCAGAGGTAACCAGTGACAAGGGCAAGTTTACTGCCTCTCTAGGGGGCGGATGCCCATGACCCACAACCCGAGAAACCCACCGGCTAAGGGCCAAGCAATCAGGCCTGGCCTTCTGACCAGAGCCCAAGGCAGGGCCCCTGGAGCTCTGGCAGAGCCCACACCCCCGACCCCGCCCCGACCAGGAGTCCATGGCAGACCACACGTCCGTTCCCAGCGTGGTCAGAACTCGGCTCCACGCACACACAGGGGCCAGAGGGGACCCCGGGAGGTCTGGACCCAGGACACACGTCCGAGGCCCCTAAACAAGGACAGGCTTTGTGCAGCAGGCGGGCAGTAGGACAGCCAGGCCCCGGGCCCCTCCTGGCAGGTCCCTGCCGATTCGCTGCCCATGAATTCCTGAGGCCGCAGCTGGGTCCTGGCTGTGAGGAGGCAGCGGGCAGGCGGGCAGCCTGGGGTCTTGGCCTCGGCCCTCAGCCTGCCCTCCCTCTCCCGGAGACGCACCCAGGCCTCCAAGGGATGCAAATCATCCATCGAATCAGCAGAGATTTGAGCACAAGTTTGCTTTTCAGGGGAGTGGCTCAAAGGCACACACAGGGTCCCTGGGCTGCTCTCCCCACAGAAGGGGCCGAATGCACTTCCAATATGGATGGTGGGGGGATGGTGGGGGGGGGGCGCTAGGGGTTCCTTTCTCCTGGCCCCGCCTCCCCATGGCCCTCAGGAGCGAGGGGCTGTGCACACCCGAGACACCTGAGTGTGTTGCACTCTCTGAGGCCTCCGCAGGGACAAGCAGGTAGGAGCCTGAGGAGGGTCTCTCAGGTTCTCACCCCAAAATCCCAATTCCCAAGCCACACCCATGCAGCGCTCCCAGGAACCCTGGCGGCCTACCTGATCCCACTCTCCTCAACCCCCTCCCACATCCCCGCCCCCTTCTCCTGGACCTAACTCGGTTCTGCCTGAAAACAGACCCGCAGGGGCCAACATGACCTTGGGAAGGAACTTGCTGGGCTGTTCTCTGGGGGGCATTGTCACACTCTGCTGGGAAATGCCCATGCAAAGAGGAGTGTGACATTGCAGGAGGCATCCTGACAATGGTCTTCCTTCTGAGCAGTGATTTCAAGGAATTTATCCTTGGGGACAGGAATTAGCACCGTGCACAAAGATGTTCACCTGGCATTGCTATAATAACAAAGCAATTAGAAACAAAGCCATGGCCATCCATAGACTAGTATATAGAATTAACAAGGCATGGGCATGGGGGGAAAAATGTCATAATATAGCATTAAAGGGGACAAGTAAAATATAAGCTGTATATTTTCAGAGTAAGAGCTCTAATAGGCCAGGGTCTGAGTGTGCAGAAGCCGAGAGCTAAAATAAAGAGAAATCAGGGTTTGCAAATGCACACTCTTGCCTCATAACACAGAGCACAGTGTTTTCCTAGCCAAATGAAATCATAACATCCAGCATTCACTAAGTACTTAGGACATAGAGGGGAATGTCTAAAAAACTAGATAAAGACAATAGAAGAAGCAGAATAGAGGGTAAAAGATACATAGGAAAAGCAAGATAAATAGAAAGCACACCATAAGAGGGTAAAACTAATAACTCCCTATCAGTAATTATTACAAACTAGAGGCCCGGTGCACAGGTGGAGTCCCTCGGCCTGGCCGGTGATCAAGACCTTATAGGGGGTGGGGGGGGGGGGGCAGCCAGCAGGGGGGAAGGACTGCAGGAGGTTGGCCAGCTGTGGGGAGGAGCCCTGGGGGGGGGGGGGGCGGCCAGGAGGAGGGGCCGCAGGAGGTTGGCCGGCCAGGGGGAGATGCTGCGGGAGGTTGGCTATGGGAGCACACTGACCATCAGGGACCAGCTCCTGCATTGAGCACCTGCCCCCTGGTGGTCAGTGCTCATCATAGCGGTTGGTCGACCGGTGGTTCGGGTTGTTCAGCGTAATTGTCGCTTAGGCTTTTATATATATAGATGGTTCAAGTCTAAACTCACCTCTTAAAAGTTAGCCAGATTTGCTTTAAAAAATACGTGCACAAATTAAAAATTGATAGAATTACTTTATAAAGGAGAAATTTATAAATCCACAACCATATGTGTAATATTTACGAGAGAAAGTCAAAACATGAAAGAGAAGGGTTGAAAATAAGACTGAAAAAGATGTACCAAGAAATACTACTACACTCCCCTCCCCCACACACACACAAAAAAATAACTGTTATGGCTATATTAAACTTTAAAAGAAAAAGCATTATTGAGAATATCAACAACTACATAATTCTAAAAGGAGTCATTCACCAGGAAGCTATAGCAATTATAATAACATAAAAGTTTAGTATCCAAGCTTGTAATACAAGTAGTGAGAAAATTATAAGGAGAAAACTATAAATCCTCAGTCATAATGGAAGATTTTTATTACACTTCTCTCAGTAACTGCTATATTGAACAGATAAAAATTTAGGGAGGACAGAATATTTGAATAACACAATGAATTTTCATTTATGGACATGTATAGAACTATGCACCCAGCATTTAGAAATACTTTTCAAGAACACGTAACAACACATTTGCAAAAATGTATTATTTACTAAGCACAAAGACACCCTTCCTACCGGCTTGGTCTCTGATACTTCTCTGCACTTTACTTGAAATTCTTCCTGGTACTTTACTTTAAAAAAAAAATACCTTTTTTAATACTTGAAACTTTTCTGTAAGTTAAAGATAATGTTTTTTTAACCGAAGGGCTTGTATGCATGCATATAAGGATAACCAATGGACACAGACACTGGGGGGAGGGGGGTGGGGATGTGCGGGGGGGTAGGGGAGGCCGGAGGGGGAGGTCAGTGTGGGGGAAAGGAGACATATGTACTACTATTTGTAATACTTTAAACAATAAAAAAAAAGATTATGTTTTTTAAGATTTCATTTTAAAACCTTACAGGATGCAGCCAAAGCAGTGACTAGACATTTTATAGCCTGAATGCTTGGATTCCAAAAGAAGGCTGAGAATTAATCAGCAAAGGACCCGAGACATTTGAGAAAGAAAAACAGAGTTAAACCTAAGAAAGCAGAAGGAAGGAAATACTAAAGATAAGTGATGGCGAAGTCATGCGGTCATGTCAACGCTTCCACAGTGATGCAGAGGGTGTAACTTGATCCAACCAATCTGGAAAGCTATTTCCCTAACCTAGTAAAGTTCAGACTCGCACAACCTATGACTTAACAATCCCACCTTCAGCAGCTTCTCCGTGTGCCCCCAAGAGATAGTACAAGAATGCTTTTTCAGGATTGTAAGAGCCAAAAAAAATGAAAACAAACGAAATGTCCATTTATAGAATGGAAAATAAATCACGATCTATTCATACAATGGAACACTGTGGACCACAGTAAAACCGAACGCACCATAGCCACACTCATCACCACAGAATGAATTTCAAAATCATCATGATAAGCGACAGTCCCTGGTGGCAGAAGAATTCATATTCTGGAACTACGTCAAGAAAGCAGAGGCATGTATGTCCTTGGGGCTGGGAAGAATGTCTTAAGTAAGACATAAAAAGGCATGCAAACCATCATGTGTGAAAGACTGACAAAACTGGTAATATGAAAATTAGAACTTCCTGTATGACAAGCCACAGGCTGGGAGAAGAGATCTGCAGCAGATTGAACCGACAACGGACTAGTCCAGTGATGGCGAACCTTTTGAGCTCGGGGTGTCAGCATTTTGAAAAACCCTAACTTAACTCTGGTGCCGTGTCATATATGGAAATATTTTGATATTTGCAACCATAGTAAAACAAAGACTTATATTTTTGATATTTATTTTATATATTTAAATGCCATTTAACAAAGAAAAATCCACCAAAAAAATGAGTTTACGTGTCACCTCTGACACGCGTGTCATAGGTTCACCATCACTGGACTAGTCCCTAGAATTTATAAAGGAACTAGAGGCCTGGCGCATGAGATTCATGCACTGGAGTAGGCGATTGGGGAGGGGGTCCCTCAGCCTGGCCAGCGCCCTCTAGCAGTGTGGAGCCCTCAGGGGACGTCTGACTGATGGCTTAGGCCCGTGAGGCTCCTGCTATCACCGCTACACTCGCCAGCCCTGAGCCGGCTCTGGCTGAGCGGTGCTCCCCCTGTGGCAGCGCACTGACCACCAGGGAACAGCTCCTGCATCGAGTGTCTGCCCCTGGTGGTCACTGCATGTCATAGCAACTGGTCATTCTGCCATTCGGTCGATTTCCATATTACCCTTTTATTATACAGGATTATTAAATGTCAACAAAAGTCAAGCTCAACAGCAAAAAAATGGGCAAAGCTTATGAAGATCCAAGTCAAAGAAAAGGCAAGTGGAATGACTGACAAACTTGAGAAGATGCTCTGGAGTAAGACGGGATGCAAATTAAAACTCTGATGCTTGACCTCAGCTCCCCACACAGGCGCTCAACACCACACTTACCCACCCGCAGCTGTCACTCATCCGGGAAAGGCACCTTCAGGCCATGGGCTGCTGACCACACCCCGGCACTCTACTGACCCTCCTAGGTGTCAGAGCTCACCTGTGTCCTGCCTGTGGTACACTGTTAGAGCTGGTTATGTCTCCAGGAGTTAGACACACACAGCCCCCTCTGCCCCAAGCCACATATAGACTTCCAGGGGTGGCTGGACTCAGGCAGAATCAACTCACAGCTAATTACTGTGATTAATAAAATGTTGGGCCCTAGCCAGTTTGGCTCAGTGGATAGAGTGTCAGCCTGTGGACCAAAGGGTCCCGGGTTCGATTCTGGTCAAGGGCATGTACCTTAGTTGCAGGCTTCTCCCCAGCCCAGGCCCTGGTCAGGGCCTGTGCAGGAGGCAACCGACCGATGTGTTTCTTTCACATCTATGTTTCTCTCTGTCTCTCCCTCTCTCTTCTACTCTCTCTAAAAATCAATGGAAAAATATCCTCGGGTGAAGATTAACAAATATAAAATAAAATAAAATGTTGGTCATCTTCAACACTCCACCCTATTGCTGAGTCAGTTTCACCGTGGCTTGTCCTCCTTTCTCTGGGGTGGACTCCCCTCCATGTCCTCAAATATTCACCTCCCTTGCCAGTAAGTGTCTGTCGGCTCCTGCACTCCATTCCCATGTGTCTGAACCCCCGAGGGTGGATACAGTTTGGGACTGTTCCCGGAAGGCTACCCAGACCCTATCACTATGGATGGAGGCCAAGCAGCATTCATGGCTAGAGTCTTTTTTCTGAGATAAGTAAAACTTGCTCATTTTTTCATCAAGGTAGAAAGTGAAAACAAAGAACTTTGGAATAACCAAGTCTGATGATATCTCTGGCGTGCCATTGTGCTGGGGGGCCTAACGCTTGACTTCGGCCAGCCGTGGGACCACCATGGCATCCCAGACACTCCTGCATGAGGCCTCTAGTAAGAAAATCAGGAGTAAGGATAAACCGCTCAAGAAATACAGGCTTCTTAGCCCTGACCAGTGTGGCTCAGTGGTTGACCATCAACCTATGAACCCGGAGGTCACGGTTCTATTTCCAGTCAGGGCACATGCCCGGGTTGTGGGCTCTATCCCCAGTGTGGTGCGTGCAGGAGGCAGCCGATCAATGATTCTCGTTCATCACTGATGTTTCTCTCTCCCTCCCTCCCTCCCTCTTCCTTTCTCTCTGAAATCAATGAAAATATATATTTTTAAAAAATTTACAGGCTTCTTTCTCAACAAGCCATCACCCAGCCATGCCACAGAACAGGTGAGACTCAGCTGCCATGTTGCAGGAACACAGCAACTTATCACTCTTGGGTTCAAGCTTCACCCCTGGCAAGAATGTCCTCTACAAAGCCCCAAGGACAGAGAGGTGAAGTCTGACAATACTAAGCACCCAGCACCCAGCAGGAGACATGGCGAACCACTGAACTCCAGCAGTCTCTGCTGAGCAAATAAGTGGATTTTTTCATTTACTGAAATATTTATTTACAGCTTCATTTGAATGTGGTCTTTGACCTATTAGCAGCTTTATTTCGTGACTTGGAATGACATTTCTGTATTTTTACACGAGGGTTACATTTAGAATCTCACCACCCTCAGAAAATAGCTTTTTTGCGAATCTAAAAATTCTCAAGCTTGTTGTTTCAACGAGACTGGAAGCAACATTGCTCTAAATGGTTCCTTTAAAAGCAGACGTAAATCAGCCCCACTTCGCTGGAACAAAAATACTGATGCAACTAACGAATTAGAAGTTATTTGCAGATTGCAGCATGCTAAATTTGTCCTAAAAAATCTACTCATGCCACCAAATATGGGTTTCTCTATAGTACCAAAAAATAAAAGTTATTTTTAAATGTAATGTAACCCAAATGTCAACAATCCCCTCGTCCCTCCTCATTCTTTACTTTCCTATGTCCTCCTCAGCAGTGCCTGAGAATAAAAGGTCTTCACGTCGTTACATAACATTGCATAAAACTCAGAAAAGAAAAGGAAAATTACCAAAGATATGTAAGCATTTTATGACCTTCCTTCTTTCCTTCCTTCTTTCCTTCCTTCTTTCCTTCCTTCCCCCCTCTCCCTCTCTCTCTCTCTCTCTCTCTCTCTCTTTTCATTTTTGCTGTTGTTCATTCACATTCTATGCACTTTGACATACATTATCACATCCCAATCCTCACTGCACCTTGAAGTCAGCAGGTCAGGCTGCATTAGGCATTTTCCAAAAGGGAAATCTATGTATATAAAAGCCTAAGCGACCGTTACGACCAGACGACCGGATGACCGGCTGATAGCTATGAGACGTACTGACCACCAGGGGGCAGACGCTCAATGCAGGAGCTGCCCCCTTGTGGTCAGTGCGCTCCCACAGCCAACCTCCCACAGCCAGTCAACCTGCTGCGGCCGGCCAACCTCCTGCAGTCCCTCCCTCCCGCTGGCTGGCCCCAATTGGCCTGATGGGTACTGGTGAGATGGCCCTTATCGGCCCTGATCGCCGGCCAGACCGAGGGACCCTACCGGCGCACAATTGCATGCACCGGGCCTCTAGTCATTTAATGTTTACAAAAGTGAAGTGAGTTGCCCCAGGGCTGCGGTTCCTGAGTCAGGCTACGCCGGGCCACGGGCTCTGCTGCAGAAAGATAAGGAGACCTCAGAGTTCCTTCAGAATCTGTGTGTCAGGAGAGTAAGTCCAGGGGGATTCCGAGGAAAGGGCCTCCTTCCCGAGAAGGAGCATCCTGGAGAACCGGGTGGCTGGATGGAGTCGGAGCACAACTAGGAAGCGGATCACCTGGTTCTAGATCCAGGTCTGCCTCCAGCAATGCGGTCCTGGGCCAATCCCTCCCCTGTCCCAGCCCAGGCCGCCTGTTCCACTCAATACAGGAAGAACTCTGTGGCTGGCCGCCAGTGTGCAGGCTGTCTCTAGGATATCGATTTTACGTCCGCCTTCATTCTATTTAGCGTTCTCTGGCTTATGCTTTCTGAAAGCAAATCAATTTGATTTCTCATTATGAATACTTCATCTTCCGTCATGTAAACGCTGGCGAATGTGAAGTTGTACGTCCCCAGAGGGACTTTATTTTCCACGCCAAACCACAGTACCTGTTACAGGACGGAAAAAAGTGGAAGCTTTCATCTCCTGATGGCAGCTATTCAGAGATAAACGCAGAGGCCCGGGGAGGCACTAAGCCAGACACGATCAGGACAGCACTCCAAACCTCCACCAGGCTGTGAACCATCTTCCCAAGCAGGTTTCCAAGTCTCCAACTGAGCCCAAGGGCCTGATGCCCCACAATAATCATGTTAATTGAGCACTTATTATGAGCTCATTGCGTTCTCCCAGCTTTCCATATATTTAGTTATTTAATCCTTATAACTAAAGGGTGGAAAAATGAAAAAAAAAATCCTTATAACAACTCAATTCAGTTCTTATTATTTGCATTTTACACGTGAGAAAAATGAGGCACAGAGAGGGTAGGTAACTTGTCCCAGGTCACACAGCAATTAAGTAGTAGAGCCAGGATTCAAACTCAAGCATTCTGCCTCCAGGCTGATTGATTCATCACAACCCATGTTGTCACAATTTATAATCAATAGAATCAAGAACTTTTACTAGGGAGCCCGGCCGGTGTGGCTCAGTGGCTGAGCATGGACCTATGAACCAGGATGTATGGGTTCGATTTTCCCAGTCAGGACACATACACGGGCTGTGCGCTCAATCACGGGGTGTGCAGAAGGCAGCCAATCAATGATTCTCTCTCATCACTGATGTTTCTATCTCTTTCTTCCTCTCCCTTCCTCTCTGAAATTAATAAAAATATTTTTAAAAGAAATTTTACTAGGGGATGAGCATATTGCCACTGTGATATTTTCAAATGTTAACTACAGTGTGTGTTTTTTCCTTTAAATCTTGCACTTCATTGTACCCCATGACCCTTTCCCTATTCCAGTAGACACAGCATGTGGCACCTCTTGTAAAGCAGAACTTTAGTAAAGCAGAACTTTCCCTCATGGAGCTTACATTCTGATGCGTGTAACAGGGGAAGGAAGAGTGTCTACTGCTGCATGTCTAACTCGCAGGCCACAGGTGGCCCACAACGAATATTTTTGTGGACCAGCCAATATAATGGTATGTAAGAAACATTTTAATAAAAATTTCGTAACTTAATTTTTTACAGTATCCTGTTATACATAATCTATAATAATGGAAGTGTAATATGCTAATTAGACCAGATGTCCTTCCAGACGACCTTCTGGACGAAGCTGGGGCTGCGAGGGAAGCCCGGGTCCCAGGTGCCAGAGGGAAGCCGGTGCCGGCAGCCGGGGGAAGGAAGGCCTACTCTTGCACAAATTTCGTGCATCGGGCCTGTAGTTATTAATAACGAACTACAACATTCGCTAATGACTTATTACTATAATCCTGTTGCATTCATTTCTTTTCGTGTTTTACATGCAGGCACACCATTTCTCTCCACTGATACTAGCAGTGAATATTGCTGGGGTCCAACGCCAGCAGGTCCAGGGGTCCCCAAAGGTGTGGACGGAGTGGGCGAAGAAGGAATGACACAGAGGCAGCATTCAGTTGATCAGCATGGTTGGGTTCTCTTGCCTGGTTCTGTTGCCAGGTTCTGTAGGTTCTCCAGCCAGGTTCTGTAGCCAGGTTCTGTCTCTAGGATCTTCAGCCAGGTTCTCTCGCTAGGTTCTGTCTCTAGGTTCTGTTGCCAGTTTCTGTCCAGGATCTTTTGCCATGTTCTCTCGCTAGGTTCTGTCTCTAGGTTCTGTCTCCAGTTTCTGTCCAGGATCTTTTGCCACGTTCTCTCGCTAGGTTCTGTCTCTAGGTTCTGTGGCCAGTTTCTGTCCAGGATCTTTTGCCATGTTCTCTCGCTAGGTTCTGTCTCTAGGTTCTGTCTCCAGTTTCTGTCCAGGATCTTTTGCCATGTTCTCTCCAGCGAAGTTCTTCTGTCTCTAGGTTCTGTCTAGGTTCTGTGTAGGTTCTGTGTAGGTTCTGTGTCTAGGTTCTGTGTCTAGGTTCTATGTCCTGTTGTCTTGTTACATCTGTATTTATACCAGTTGATTCCAATCCTATCAATCTCTATTCCAAAGGTTAGGGCATTTCTTATCTCCATTCCAGGGAGTAAAGATTATGTAGCTTATGCATGATTGTTCGTAGTTAAAGTGATTAATTACCCGCCTGGCACTTAGTTAAGGGATTTTATTCCCTCCCTAACTTCAGGGGAAAATCCCTACCTGGGGAAACAACCTTTCTCAGAGAGGTGACCTTGGTTAAAACACATAGTGCCAAGAAGGTGAGCAAACATGTAAAGAACAGCATGCCATATATGCCAGGTCCCTTGAAACAGCAAGGATGGACCGGCTCCCGGCAGAATATTTTAGCAGCCGATGGCCATGTCATTCGTCTTGGACTGACTTGTTTGGTGTGCGCCACAGGAAATATTTTGCTTTCGAAGAACAAGAAAAAATAGGTTTATTTGCATGACGCTTATTCATTTGTGCAGTTATTCGGTGTCTGGTACCTTAATGTTCAAGAAAAAAATATTAATTTGTATTCAAATGTTCTATTATTTTATGTTAACAATGACTCGTTTATCTCAGCCCTTTGTGTTCAGCGTGTCTCTATCAAAATAAAACTACGTTTCTATGAAAATGGAAGCCTTTGTTGTTTTGCGGCCCACATACACTTAAACCTTGTTTATTGGGCCCGGGTGAGCCTTTGAGTTTGACATGCTTGGCCTAGTGTCGCTCAGTGCAATGGAGAAACAGAGAGAGGGAGAAATGTCAGTGTGGGAACGGGCAGCGTGGACAGGGGACTCAGGGAAGCCTCGCGGAGAAGGTAGCAGATGAGCAAGGCCCTGGAGGGGAGGAGCGGGGGAGGCTGTGTGTATGTGTGTATTTGGTGAGATGGTGACCCGGGAAGAGGAACCAGCAGGTGCAAAGGCCCTGAGGTGGGAGTAAGGCTGAGAAGAAACACCGTTATAGTCCCAGAATCTGGTCCCAGACAGGCCCCTGCTCCGAAACCGGACTGAAGACAAGTTGTTTGTACAGGAGAGCAGCAACTCTCCACAGGCTGAACAATGACTCCGCGCCCCGGATCGGATGGAAATGTACCCACCCCCTCCAGGAAGGCCCCTCCTAGTCAATGAAGCTTCTCTCTTCTTTGGATTGACATAGCAATTGCTCTGTATACTGAAGCTACAGCCCATTATATTCCAGTTGGTTGGGCATGTTTCCCTCATGAAATGAAGGTTCCTTGAGGCTGGAATTGGACTTAGTCTCTCTCCCACTACTCCCAGCACAGGGCTGTAACTCAATGAAGGCATATATATATATATATATATATATATATATATATATATATATATATATCATATTTTGCCATGTATAAGATGCCCCCCCACTTTTCCAACCCAAAATTAAGAAATCGATATTTTAAACATTTTGCTGGTTTTCCTCTTAAGGCCTTCTTCTTTTTTGGCATCTTAAGAAGTTGTTCTTCCTGTTTTCTCCGCTGCCTGATCCTACACTCAATGGGAGGAGGTCCAAATTGTCTCTCTGCAGCTCTATCACTATGCTCTTTTGCAAAGCTGATTACATTCCATTTGAATTCTGCAAAGTAAGACAATCACTTACAAGCATTTATCTTTTTATTTTTTGACACCTTTATGGGCTCAGAATACTCAGTCCCTGTTGCATCTGCACTGTCCACCTCCACCTCCAATTACGGCATCAGCTGAAGTCAGTAACAGTAAGGCTCGTGACTGGAGGAAGCCTGTTTGACAAGGTATGGGCAGCTACACATCCTTGCAGTTCCCTCCTTGGCTAACTTCCATGTATAAGATGCCCCTCGATTTTTAGTCTAATGATTTTAGAAAAAAATAGTGTCTTATACACGAAAAAATATGGTATATTTTAGAGAAGGAGGGAGAAGGAGATAGAAACATCAATGATGAGAGAGAATCACTGATCAGCTGCTTCCTGCACGCCCCCTAATGGGGATGTGCCCGCAACCAAGGTACATGCCCTTGACCAGAATCGAACCTGGGACCCTTCAGTCCGCAGGCAGACGTTCTATCCACTGAGCAAATCCAGCTAGGGCAATAAAGGCTTCTTGATTGACTCAAAGATGCTCCTTGTAACTGGCTGCTTTAATACCTACCTCCTGAGCCCCAACGCCTCATTCCTCAAAACCCAATACCCAACCTCTACCCAGTGGTAAGACCTTCAGGGCAGCCCGGGGCATAGGGGCCCACTCCCCTGGGGAAAACCTACAGAAGATGTGTAGGCTTCCTAGGCCAGGGCGCTGCGGGTCAGAGAATGAGGCTGCAGCTTTAAAAACTGTATCTAGGCTGTAATCATAACAAGATGACACATGAACGTTTTCTCTCCAAACACTAGACTTGGGTCACCTCAGCATCAAAGCCCATCTGAGCTGTTCTCCAGCGCGGAATGGGCTGAGCTCAGGAGGGGCCGTGTGTTTTACAACTGTTTACAGGCAAAGGGAGAAGCTCAAAGGAGCCAAAGAAAGACCTACTGTTGGGAGACCAGATGGGGAAGGTCAGCGTGTCTGGTCAGCTCTGGGCCGGGGCGACAAGGTCACAGAGAGGAGCTTGTTCTTGGGTAAACAATACGGGGCATTTGCGGCTGAAGGGGGACTTGTGTAACCCATGCTATTCAAATGCTGACCCTGTCATCAGGAGGTGGCTGGCATGGGGAACTCGGGTGCAACAACAAGGGTCCTCTGGGTTGGTCTTTACAACCACAACGTGCTTCAAACGAAGACCTGTGAAATTCTCCCCCGATGCGGCTCAGATACCCGCTGCCAGGATGTATGGAAGAGGACCATAGCTTCAATGCCCCCGGACAAAACCACAGAGCACTATGAGAGAATACGATCTTATAACCCCATCATTCTTGGTGGAGAGCATAATTCTACTATGTTGTATTTTTATGTTAAACTAGAGGCCCGATGCACGAAGATTCGTGCAAGAGTAGGCCTTCCTTTCCCCGGCTGCCAGCAACGGCACCAGGACCTGGGCTGGCTTCCCTCCAGCCCCGGCTTTGTCAGGAAGGATGTCCGGAATGACTTCCGGAAGACGTCCAGTCTAATTAGCATATTGCCCTTTTATTATTATAAAGGGTGTCCCAAAATTCACACAAGAAGTAATTTTGATAGAAAACACAGGTTTAGAATTAAAAATTGTAAGTTTTTTATTGATTCATAAAGTATACAGCATAGGGTTATGGATGGAATAGCACATCGGGTAAATGGCCTCATTGGTCTTCACTGTCCCTGCTCCTGGGCCATCATTGGTACTTGGTAATGCTTATCAAATTGAAGGGATTGAGATCAAAGGGCAACAGATATTAGAATCTGATTCAATAAACCAAGTAAAATTAGCCTTTTATTTGTTGTTGTTGTTGTTAATGCTCACGCAAAATTCAAATCTTGTGTGAATTTTGGGACACCCTTTAGATATGCCACAATTCCCAGAAGCAAAGGCACCCCAGTAGCAATGAGCACACCTAGTGCTTAGGGTTTGATCTCTTCACTAAAAGGAACCACGGTGCCTTAACCCATTGTACGCCACGCACATCTATAGCCTCAAACCTCACACATCAACTCTGGCCGCCCAAATTTAAGATCAGACTTGTTGGTGACATCTCTGGGCTTGTAAAGAAAATCGTGGTAACTTAAATTGGTAAATATTCCAGCGCATATGGAAGCAATGGGGATGGTTTCTGCTTTGGACGTGTGGCAGTTAACTGGTTACAGAAAAATACGGTCCCAGTCCTGGGGCCTGGTTGGCTACGAGATTAGCCAGGAACATCTTGCTATGCCAGGAAGTAAGTGCTCAAAAAATGATGGGCACAAATCATAAGGACCAGCTTGAAGGGACAGCCACTGACTAAGCCTAGAGCAACAAAGTAATTAATTAAGCACAGTCATGAATTAGAAATCCTTGGGAAAAATAGGAACTCAAGAGCCCATACCGATAAAATAAATTGGTACATAAACAAACAGGGGACAGGAAGGACCCGGGGTTAAAACAGAATATTGAGAGTTGACTATTAAATTTGTTGGGAGGGTTGGAGCTACTAAATCCTCATTTCTGTTTTTTGGTTTTTGGATGGATGTTTTTATGTTTCTTAATATGTTTTTATTATTGATTTGAGAGAGAGAGAGAAAGAGAGAGAGAGAGACAGAGAGAGAGAGAGAGAGAGAGAGAGAGAGAGAGAGAGAGAGAAAGACACAAAGGGAGAGGGAGAGAAACATCAATGTGAGAGGGTAACATTGAGCTGCTGCCTCTTACGCACCCCACCCACCCCCTACTGGGGATACCTGGGTATGTGCCCTGCCCAGGAATCAAACCAGCAATCTCGCACGGGATGACCTTCAACCACTGAGCCACACCGGCCACGGCAAATCCTCATTTTGTAACTATCATAGTAAAGAGTGGATCAGGCAAGAAGCATTCATGGATGGTACATCTAGGGTGAAAATGTAATAAGGAGCAAGATATTTATTTATTTATTTATTTAAATATATTTTTATTGATTTCAAAGAGGAAGGGAGAGGGAGAGAGAGATAGAAACATCAATGATGAGAGAATCATTGATCAGCTGCCTCCTGCACATCCCCTACTAAGGATCGAGCCTGCAACCCAGGCATGTGCCCTTGACCAGAATCGAACCCGGGACCCTTCAGTCCGCAGGCCGATGCTCTACCCACTGAGCCAAAGTGGCCAGGGCTTGTAAAGGTTCTGAAGCTAGAATTCTTAGGAATCACCCGGCACCTCTCACTCTCCGGTCCTTTCTCCTCTCTCTGTACCCTCCCCTGGGCAAAGCCGTCCTCTCCACAGCTTTTGTTCACCCTTGACAAGGTGCTCACTGCGCTGCTTAGGTATTTGGCCTGGGCCTTTTCCCTGAATCCCAGGCCCTTATATCCAACTGCCTCCTTGACAACCGGCTCAGAGGTAGCTGGCCCTGGCCCTTCCCCAGGGTTCCCTCTGACGGAGAAAGCACAATGCCGTCGCCAATGCCAGGCCCTGTCTGCGACATATCTGCCCCAGGCCATCCATCCCCGGGGATGACAAGGTGAGTTTCCATCTCTGTGTCAACACCAAGATCACCTCCCAGCGGTCTCTCTTCACACCGTGTCCACTCGCCAGCTATGACAGAGGTGTCTTTTCAAACTGGAAATCATCATCAAGTCCCGTTCCTCTCTGAAACTCTCCTTCTGGTTACTCTTACGATAAAACCCAAGAGCTTCAGAGAGAACGATTCGACCCAAGTCTTCAACCAAGACCCCGAATGGTTTATTCCGAGAGCTGCATCTCACATCTCTGCACCATAGTCCTCCACCCCCCGAACCTCAGGCCGTGTTGAAACGCCTGGAGTTCGCCTTCTTCCTTGTTACCTCAGCATCTTTCCCTACACTTGGAAGTTGCTCCCCCTCACCGCCTCCCCTTCACCTAGCTAACCTCTATCCCAGCGGTCGCCAGCCGTGGTCCGTGGACCACTGGTGGTCCATGAGGTCTGAAAGGTGGGCGACCACTGCTCTATTCATCCTTCAACTCGAAGACGATTTCTCGTGTGCTCAGGAGTCTCTCTCAAGTAATTAACCGGCATAAAGGATGCTGATCGCTAAGGCTGTATCTGAATGGATGGATTCAGAACAAGAGAATTCTGTGGGAAAGAACATGCATTTAGAAGAAGGGAAACCTGGGTAAAGTACAAGGGGTGGCCAGGGAAAGATGGCCTCCCCGAAGCAGAGAGGAGGCGGACCTTCAACAAGAGGTTGGTCAATCCTAGAAAGAAATGAAGTCAACCCAAAGAGATTTCAGAATCTGAACAACAAAGAGATGGTGGGTCCTACTGGGTTTCTATAGCCTGTGAGGTTCTACAAGGGTATGGGAGGCCGCATGGCCGGGAAGGAGCAAGGCCAGGGGCAGCATGGAGGTGCTTGGAAGTGGCCGTTTGGGTCTGAGTGTGAGAGAGAATAGGGGTGTGGGACCCAGAGGACGAAGTCCTGGTGCAATGTCAGATTTCAGACGCCCTTAGACGTCCTCAGAGCCTTACCACACCATTTCTCAGACTGTATTGTCCCACAATGACCAGGACAATCTCTCCCACCCACGTGCTCTCCTTCATGTGACTTTGACACCCAAAGCTAAGTCATAAAAGGCCAATAACAGCCCATCCATCCGGCGTGGCTCAGCGGTTGAGCGGTTGACCTAGGAACCAGGAGGTCGCGGTTTGATTCCCGGTTGGGGAGGGTTGCAGGCCGGATCCCCAGTGTGGGGCGTGCAGGAGGCAGCCGATCCATGATTTTCTTTCATCATTGATGTTTCCATCTCTATTCCTCTCCCTTCCTCTCTGAAATCAATAAAATATATATATATATATATATATATATATATTTAAAAAGGCCAATAATAGCTTCTCCCTGGGTGTCTTGGAACCCAGCCTTGGGGTCCTGAGCCACCAGGTAAAGACTCTGACGACCCACAGGCTGCTAAACCTGAGGCACATGGACAGGCCACACGGAGATGTTCCAGCTCACAGCCCAGCTAAGGCCCCAACCACACCCAGCATCACCTGCCGGGCACGTGCGTGAAGACTATTTCCAGCCTTAAAGAGCTCCCCCCTCCCCGCCTCGCCATCCCCCACCTGCCACCTAGTCTTCAAGTCTTTTCAGATGAGGTCCCGAACAGCTTGCTGTGGAGACAAACCATCCCCTCTGTGTCCTGTTTGGACGTCTGACCCAGCGAATCTGTGAGCATGTTTGTTTAATGCCACTGAGTTCTGGATGGTTTCTTATGCAGCCGTCGCCCTGGAACACACAAGGTGTTAATAGATATTATGCAAAAAGGGGAGGGGGAGGTTTGTTCCTGTAATTAAATGTTTTGGAACGCATTTCGCTACCCAAATTCCAAGGAAAACAGAGTTTTGATTTTACTGCGGCCTTTTCACATACAATGTGCAGTGTGCATCTCCAAGAGGAAGAGAGAGTATTTGGTGCTCCCCAAACCTTTTATTTTTTTCCCCGACGGACTATATCAGTGGCCGGCAAACTCACTAGTCAACAGAGGCAAATATCAACAGTACAACGATGGAAATCTCTTTTGAGAGCCAAATTCTTTAAACTGAAACTATATAGGTAGGTGCATTGTTATTAACTTCATTAGGGTGCTCCTAAGCTGGCCTTTGCTTAAAAACGTCCGCAATCTGACTGAGGTACGTTCGCTGAGGTTGACCCCTTCCAACTCTCCCATCCACACGCGCCTTGTTGACTTGTTTCTCTATCTCCTTTCGTTCATCCTCTCTGTATGTCCAAACCAACTCCACACACCTTTCTCCATCCTCGACACTACATCTTCTATCACTCCACAGCGTTCCCTAAAATTAACTTAATAAACTTTAAAGTTTTAAGTCAACTTCGCACTGTACGTGCGCGCCCACACGTGGTATTTTGTGGAAGAGCCACACTCAAGGGGCCAAAGAGCCGCATGTGGCTCGCGAGCCGCGGTTTGCCAACCACTGGACTATATCATTCTGCAAAGGCTGCTGTTACAGCCCAAGTCTCATGGACTCTAACATGAGGCCCAGAGAGGCCCAGAGACCTGCCGGGATACATCCAGAGTCAGGACTAGAACCGGGTCCCCCAAGGCCCGGCCGAGGGCTGCTCCCGTGGGCCAGCTCCCCATGCAGACACGGGTGGACGTGTGCGCTGGCTCCCTCCTACCACGTCGCATCCCCCAGCCCTCAGCCTCCCCTGTGGCCTGCATGTCTCCCCCTTCTTCACCCTTTACCTGCCCTCCCCCCCCAACTCTTCTTTCTCTGAGGACGCCTGGAGACAGGGAGAAGGGGAGGGAGGCGTGGGTAGCAGGTCCCACCTCTCCCTCTCTCCCACCCCCCTCCCCCAATGCACACCCCACACACTGCCCACCTCCACAGCCAACCTCAGCCCCGCACAGCTGGGCCGGGCTGCCTGAGAGCTGCTCCCCTGGCCTGAACACTGCCTGTTGTCCCGGCCCCCGGAGCCGCTGGGCTCCTCCTCCTCCCTCCAGCCCCAGCGGCGGGGAGAGGAACACAGCCCTCCCTTGTCCCTCCTCTTGATATTTCCAGTAAAAGCACCTCGAACACAATCTCGCTGCCACAGCCCTAATTATGTGTGAAATCATTTTTTTTTTAGCCCGAAACCAAAGCAAACAAGCGCACACAGAGAAGCCCATTCTCCCCGGCCCGGGAGGAGCGCCCCGCTCCTGTTGGGCTACCTCAGGCCTGCACAGAGACCCCGCTGTGTCTCGCAAGCGGCCCGCCTGGCCGAGGTGCCTCCCAGGCCCGGACCAGGGAAGCGGGCCACCCCCTCGGGGGGGAGGGGGGGCGGGGAGAGTGGGTTTCAGTCTGTTCTGTCCTCCCCACGCAGGCTCACAGAGCCGCACACACGCCTGGTACCCTGTGAGGCCACAGGCAAGCGCCTCTTTGTGAGAGAGAAGAAGAAAAAAAAGTGGGGTACTCAGGAGTCTCCCCAGAAGATAAGGGAACTATGTTCTGGACCCAGTCAAGTACGTTGGCACCTTGGTGAAATCTCTTTTTTTTTTATTTTTTTGAAATATATTTTATTGATTTTTTACAGAGAGGAAGGGAGAGGGATAGAGAGTTAGAAACATCGATGAGAGAGAAACATCGATCAGCTGCCTCCTGCACACCTCCTACTGGGGATGTGCCCGCAACCAAGGTACATGCCCTTGACCGGAATCGAACCTGGGACCCTTCAGTCCACAGGCCGACGCTCTAGCTACTGAGCCAAACTGGTCAGGACATCTCTATCCTTTTATTTTATTCTATTTTTATGTTTGGATTTCAGGTCCCCCCAAAGGACAGGTCATACATAGCATTGTTCATACACGGCCCCCTTCTCCTCCTCCTCTTCCTCTCCCTCCTCAATCCACTCCTGTTCGTTCACACTGACAACCACACGCAAATGTGTCTAACACACGTTCTCCTACATACATGTGCCTTTGAGAAACTATGAAGGCAGCGGTTCTCAACCTGTGGGTCGAGACACCCTTGGGGTGGAACGACCCTTTCACAGGGATCGCCTAAGACCATCGGAAAGCACATATATAATAACATATTGTTTTTGTGATTAATCACGATGCTTTCATTGTGTTCGATTTGTAACAATGAAATTGGGGGTCACCACAGCATGAGGAACTGTATTAAAGGGCCGCGGCATTAGGAAGGTTGAGAACCACTGTAAGTGAGTATATGTGATTTTCCTTTTTTAAAATATATTTTTTCTGATTTCAGAGAGGAAGGGAGAGGGAGAGAGAGAGAGAATCATCAATGATGAGAGAGAATCATGGATCGGCTGCCTCCTGCACGCCCCCTACTAGGGATCGAGTCCACAACCCAGGCATGTGCCCTTGACTGGAATCGAACCGGGACCCTTCAGTCCACAGGCTGGTGCTCTATCCACTGAGCAACACCTGCTAGGGCTGTGATTTTCACTTATATAGGGTGCCCCTCAAAATGTATACATACATTTTGAATAATTGTAAAGGCAGTGTTTATTAAAATACAATTCATTTTCAAAATTGAGTTATCAGCTGTTAAAGTGTGTATACATGTTGGGGAGATACCCTGTATCCGTGCTCCTGTGAAAGGTTTAATGTATTCCTAACTTTTTTGGAAGGTGTCTCCATGTTGCCACACGGCCCTTCTATACAGGATCCTGCACAGCAGTCCCACACTCACCCCCACAACACGGGTCTGTTTGCCTGGTGATGGCCACCTGGGTGCCTCCTCCTCCTTTCAACCACAATAATGTAGTGACAGGCACCCATGTACGTATCCTTTCATGGATCTTTGCAAGAAATTCTTGGGCTTCTAGGTCTGGGATTTGGGCTGACCTGCAAGATACTCACCTGGTTCCACCCCGTATCGCCAACTGGTTTCCAGAATGCTGGTAACCCATTCACACTTTCACCAACAGGACATGGGGGATCCCATTCTGGCCATCTTACCAGCACTTGATGTTACCCAACTTGCTAAAAATGGCCAGTATTTGAGGATAAAATGCTACTACTTTTGGGTTTATTTACTTTTCTTATGTCTATTGAGGTAAAGTACCTCTTCAAAAAGTTCTTAGGTATTCAGGTTTCACCTCTGTAGACTGCCCATCTCAGAGACTTTTATTTTACCACTAGAGGCCCGGTGCAGGAATTCATGCACGGCTGGGGTCTCTTGGCCTGGCAGGTTGTTGAGGCCTATCAGGGGGGCCGGCCGGCCAGAGGGAGGGACCCCGGGAGGTTGGCCGGCTGACTCCCCAATCAGGGCCTTATGGGGGAGGGGGGCAGGTGGCAAGGGGGAGGGTCCATGGGGGGGTTGGCTGTGGGAGCGCGCTGACCACCAGGGGGCAGCTCCTGTGTTGAGCATCTGTCCCCTGGTGGTCAGTGAGCGTCATAGCGACTGGTCAACCTGTTGTTCCAGTAGTTCAGTCAGACGCTTAGGCTTTTATACATACAGATTTTTCTAAGTTACATGCACACAACACACACACACACACACACCCCGCGTGATTGAAACTGCATTGGCTACAGATTAAAGGACAGTTTATCTCCTTTCATTGTTAAGCTATTCCCAGCCAAACTCAAGGTCTTCCACTTGATTTCTGTGGAACAGAAATAGGATGTGAACTACATTATGAAATTTTAAAAATTTAGTGGCAACATTTTTTTTTTTTCAAAAGTAAAAAGAAATAGGTGGGACTAAATTAAATAGTACATTTTACTTAACTGAATAATATCATCATTTTAATACCTGATCAATGTGAAAAACTTTAAGGACATCCTTACGTTCTTTTGTGACGCAGTTAAGTCTTCAAAGTGCAGTGTTTACTCTATGCTTAGGCCACAGTTCGATTTGAACGAGCCACACTGCCAACTGCTATGGATTGAAGAGCCCAGGTCTCTCTCTTCGTTTATTCGTGGATTTATAGAAACTATTTACCTTATTGTGTCTTATGGGGAAAAAATGTTTCTATGGTGTTACGGTGCCCAGGCAGAGGACTAGAGGGAGACAGGGGAGGCAGTCAGGGGGCCAATTTAAGGCGGCGTTCACTCTCGGGGTGGCGAAGTGAGCGCCCCCTTAAGTCCTGTGCCCTTTGCACTTGTTTCGCCCCTGCCAGCCCTGATGGGGCCATTTAACTAGCGCTCTCTTAAAGGAAAAGGAGCCAACTGTTTAAAAGGTACACATTATGCCCTAGCTCAGCCGTGGGCAAACTACGGCCCGCGGGCCGGATCCGGCCCATTTGAAATGAATAAAACTAAAAAAAAAAAGACCGTACCCTTTTATGTGATGATGTTTACTTTGAATTTATATTAGTTCACACAAACACTCCATCCATGCTTTTGTGCCGGCCCTCCGGTCCAGTTTAAGAACCCATTGTGGCCCTCGAGTCAAAAAGTTTGCCCACCCCTGCCCTAGCTGGTTTGGCTAAATGGACAGAGCGTCAGCCTGCAGACTGAAGGGTCCCAGGTTCGATTCTGGCCAAGGGCACATGCCGGGGTTGCGGGCTCGATCCCCAGTAAGGGGCATGCGGGAGGCAGCCAATCAATGATTCTCTCTCATCATTGATGTTTCTATCTCTTTCCTCCTCACCCTTCCTCTCTAAAGTCAATAAAATATATTTTAAAAATAAAATGTACACATTATGCCCTAGCCGGTTTGGCTCAGTGGATAGAGCGTCGGCCTTTGGACCAAAGGGTCCCGGGTTCGAGTCTGGTCAAGGGCATGTACCTCGGTTGCAGGCTCCTCCCTGGCCCATGTCCTGGCTGGGACACCTGCAGGAGGCAGCCAATTGATGTATCTCTCTCACATCGATGTTTCTCTCTGCCTTTGCCTCTCTCTTCCACTCTCCCTAAAAATCAATGGAAAAAAAATATATCCTCGGATGATGATTAATAAAAATAAATAAATATTTAAAAATGTACATGTTATAAGCTCTTAAAAAGCCAAAAAATCGGTTGCTACAGCTCCTCAAACTAAAAATGAGAAAGCCACAGACACGCACCTGACAAAGTCATCAGGCTGCACTCCCTGAGAGACTAACCGTGTCTCGCAGAGCTGACGCTGCTGAAGGGACGGACACTCAGTAAGACAGGTAGCAGCGCCGCCGCCACTCCCCGTGATACAGCCACTTGTCACGCGAAAGACCCGGCTGCAGCCATGACAACCACGCTGAGCTCTCATCGGCAGAACTGTGCTCCTGCCCTGCAAGTGGAGGGACGCGCCGGCGTGGCTGGGCCGCCGTGCTGCTTGAATCTGTCCAGAATCACACTAACGCAGCGGTTCTCAACCTGTGGGTCGCGACCCCTTTGGGGGGTCGAACGACCCTTTCACAGGGGTTGCCTAAGACCATCGGAAAACACATAGATAATTACATATTGTTTTGTGATGAATCACTATGCTTTCATTATGTTCAATTTGTAACCATGAAATTGGGGGTCGCCACAACATGAGGAACTGTATGAAAGGGTCGCGGCATGAGGAAGGTTGAGAACCACCGCACTCACGCATCACTGGCAACCCACCCAAGCGGTGCTGAAATATTCAGAGCGTTGAAGAACGTTATTGGCTCCCTAGTCTAGGGATGTCTACAGTTAACGGTTCCTGAACAAAGAATAACTCTACAAAGGAGACGGGGGTAGAGAGGCAGAGAGCAGAGATGCAGAAGGAAAGCTGGGGACAGCCAAGGGCGGGGTGTGGTCAACTATGCCTCCTGCTGCCGAGAGGTCAGGAAGACCGCAAAATTCACCAGATTTGGAAATGCGGGAGCTACAGGTAAAACCCGCCAGAGCTCCTTCTACAGAAGAGAGAAGGGATCAGCAGCGCGAGGTCGTGAGAAGATGTGGGGGGAAGGCATGGGTGCCCCAGGTGAGAAGACGGGGAGGGAGGCGCCTCAGTAACATTGAGAAGGCCCAGGAGAGGATGAGAGGGGATGCCGGTGGGTTTGGGAGTTGCAGAATTTCAGTGAAGGCTTCCATTTTCTCTGTGAAACATGGTGTGAGGGCGCAGGAGTGCAGTGGGCTGGCATAAGCGTTGCCGAAATGACAGGCTGAGTCAGAGGGACAGAGCGGGAAAAGGCGAAGATCCCAGAGGGTGTGTAGAGATGGGCTGAAGGTAGACGGGAGGACAGGCCCCTGGGGCCAGAAAGCAGGACGCCTGATTCCAGGACCTGTGGGAATGACAAGCTCAAGGTGAGAATGAGGTTGTGAGTGGGTGTGGGCACAGGTGAAGCTAGAGAGTGCTGCCACCCGGCGAACCAGCTCCAGAGTCTCAGTCCAACTTACCGCCCTGCCCTGCCCGTCATCACTGCCCGAGACTTCACAGCAGCACGCTGGTCACTAAGGCCACAGCCGGGCAAACCCTCCTCCACCCTCCGCACCCTGTTCCCCGGCCAGAGAAAGTCTGTCTTACACCCACAGGTGATCTTAGAACTGGACACTGGGAGAGTATGAATCAAGCCTGGAATAGCAATTTCAAGAAAGGGGGGTGATACCCCCATAATTTTCATCAAAAACGAAACAGAACAGAGAGCGATGGCCAGAGAGGTGAATCGGGTTCGTTGCAGACCCTCGCACTCGGCCTCACCTCAGATCACTGGTTATTGGTCCCTTTTTGTTGGATATTTTGAGGATATTTTTCCACTGATTTTTAGAGAGCGTGGAAGGGAGGGAGAGAGACAGAGAGGTAGAAACATCGAAGTGAGAGAGACACATCGATTTGGCTGCCTCCTGCACACGCCCAGGGCTGGGGATCAAGCCTGCAACCAAGGTACATGCCCTTGACCAGAATCAAACCCAGGACCCTTTGGTCAGCAGGCCAACGCTCTATCCCCTGAGCCAAACTGGCTAAGGTGTATTGGTCCCTTTAGGGCAGCAGCTTTCACACATAGGAGTATGCACGAATCACCTGGGGAACTTAAAAAATACCGCTGCTGCCCTAGCCAGTTTGGCTCAGTGGATAGAGGATTGGCCTGTGGACTCAAGGGTCCTGGGTTCGATTCCGGTCAAGGGCACATGCCCAGGTTGCAGGCTCGATCCCCAGTAGGGGGTGTGCAGGAGGTGGCCAATCCATGATTCTCTCTCATCATTGATGTTTCTCTCTCCCCCTCTCCGTCTCCCTTCCTGTCTGAAATCAATAAAAATATGTATATATTTTTAAAAATACCGCTGCCCAGTTTCCACCTCCAGAGATGTTGGTTGAATTGGTCTGGATGCAGCCTGGGTACCAGGTGCTCTCCAAGTCCTGCAGGTGACCCTTGGGGGCAGCCAGAGCTGCGAACCACCGCTTTAGAGCCATTCCAGACCCAGCGCAGCTGCCTCCCCACAACACGCAGACCGTATCCAGGTCCAGGGGCAGCCGTCCTGTCCGTTCTGGAGGACACACAGGTTCTCCTGCCCTGCAGACCTGCAAGGCTCTCGCGCAGGCCAGGAGGACACCGCATCAAGCGTGGTCAGCGTCGCCGGGGCCTGGCTGCCCTGCCCGTTTAGCTGGGTTTGCACATCTTGAGCAATCGGGCTGCACAACCTCCCCAGGAGCCCTGCTTGGGTGGGGGGAGGGCAGGGGAGGAAGGCCAATGGCTTCAGGTGTGGTATGAAACTTGGGCAGGAGGGACAGTCCGTCTGACGAAGAGGAGCAACCCAGACGGCAAACAAACAGGGCAGGGTGGACCAAGCCCAAGTGAGGCGGACAGCTTGGCGGTCACGGGGCGCCAACAGGGGCCAACGGAGCGGCCTTGCCTCTGCACCTCCAGAGACCGGAACTTTCCACTGGGGCAGGGCGTGTGGAGACAGCGTGACGTGGCCGCCCCAAGACAAAGCCAGAGAGTCCTCGTCCATGGGGAACGTGACATGACGTCGTAAGCTCAAGAAGGAGCCTCTTGTTCGGACTCTAACTGGCATGGGGGGGGGGTGTCATCGTAGGACAAAGAGAGGTCCCCAAACTGCAGCATCTACAGTGGCACCCAGGACCACCAGATGCACCCACTCTTCCCACAGGCTCTATAGACCCCCATCTGCACCCACACATGGGGCTGTACCCACACATGGGGCTGTACCCACACATGGGGCTGCACTGGCCGGTTTGGGCATCTCTGCCTCCACCAAACCTTGTTCACTGTGACACCTCATTGTGCACTAGAAGACTCAGTTGTTTGGTGTCTAATGAACACATGAATGAAAAGGAGGGGATGTAGCCACTGTTCTTAAGCAAAGAATCACCAGCCCTTACTTGGGGGAAGACCTTGTGGGGAGGGAAGGCCTTACTCCAAACCTGTTAAATCAGGCCTTTTGGGCCCGGCCAGCGTGGCTCGGTGGTTGAGTGTTGACCTATAAACCAGAAGGTCACGGTTCGATTCCCGGTCAGGGCACATGCCTGGGTTGAGGGCTTGATCCCTAATGCTTCACATCAATGTTTCTCTCTCCCTCCCCCTCTCTTTTCCTCTCCCAATAAAAACCTAGTTTAAAAACTTTAAAAATAAAATTTAAAAAAGGCTAACAGCGTACATACAGTAAAAGTCAAATGATACAGAGATTAGCACAGCCCCTGTGCAATGCTGACATGCGAATTCATGAAGCGTTCGGTATTTTCCAATGACAAGACTTCGGCTGCTAGGAATTGTGCAATAACATTAGAAGAATTATGTTTGGTTTTTAACCCTTAAAAGTGAAGAAAATAAAAATGGAGGATGTCAGTAAGTCGACAACCTTCCGCCTGACTGATCTACACTTTACACTAAATACAATTCGGTTCCTATTTAGATAGTTCGAGAAATAAAGTGACTCGTTGTACTTGCTGATCTTCCACTAATATTAGGGTGTTGTACGTATAAATGGCTGATACAGACAACAAAAAATGTTCAACATTATAGTCATTAGGGAAATGCAAACTGAAACCACAGGGAGGTACCTCTATACACACATTTCAATAACTAAAATTTAGAAGACTGACCGATTTTGGTCAAGGGCATGTACCTCGGTTGCAGGCTCTTTGTGTATCACTTGTCATGAACTGGGGTCACTGAAACCGGTGGGCGCCCGGAACGCCTCCCTGCGTCCTTGCTCTCACCACACAAGACGCTCCATTCTTCACTTGTATCATCGTTGGGGAGCGATCAGAGCTCCCCACCAACAAGAAGAGCAGGTAAGCCTGCAAGGGGTCCCGGGATAGAAAGTGTGCATCTGCAGGGCCACAGGAGGCAAGGAATAACGCCATGAGGAAGCCACAGGGCCTCGGGTCCAAAACGTGTCATAAGTGGGGCCTCTGGGTCCTGCACACCTGGTGAGGAAGAGTCAGAAGGAGGAGGCTGCCCTCCCCTCTTTCCAGAAGATCACAAGCTAACTGGACATGGCGTCCCTACCCTCTATAGTGCATTTCCCAAGGACTGTAATGTTGAGGGTAGGGATGCAGAGAGAGAGAGAAGCTCACAGTCAGGTGAGAGAGGCAGGTGGACAGTACACAAGTAAACAGGTAAAACTACACACCAGCAGGCTGTGGACCGGGCTAGGGAGGAAAGGAACAAGGTGCTATAATAGAGACAGAGGAAGACGGA
Source organism: Myotis nattereri (assembly GCF_964212035.1). Classification (NCBI taxonomy): domain Eukaryota; kingdom Metazoa; phylum Chordata; class Mammalia; order Chiroptera; family Vespertilionidae; genus Myotis; species Myotis nattereri. The sequence continues at coordinate 11,404,602 of NC_138097.1, read as the reverse complement.
GAAGTTGGGGTGCTCAGGGACAGGCCGCTCTGATCATTAAGGTGCAAACTGAAGATGAGCTGGAGCTCAAAGGGTAAGCGGAAGGGAGCCCGCGGGAAGAGGAGGAGGAGGAGGTGAGGGAGTCGGGTGTTCTGGGTGCGACCAGAAGGCACCGGGTGGCTGTCAGCAAAGCAGCAGCAGGACCCGCGTTTACTGAGGGGGAAACTGAGGCCCGGGGTCGCATCGCCGGTGGATGGTGCATCTGGAACCCCAACTGGTCTCACAGGCCCATACTCAGTGGACTTGCCAGTTGGACCCCGTCCTTCTCGCTCACCCCTGCTCCTTCACCAGTAACACCTCGCTGCCTCCAAAGGCCCTTCACCTGCGCACAGGGGGGGGATGGCGCCCGTCTCGATTTCAACTCACACCACACCCAGGACTCCGCCTCGTGCAACCGGGTGACCCGCGAGCGTCTTCACGCCCCATGGCCTCTGCAAATGAGCGGCTCCCCCACCGCTGTTTCCATCCCCCGCCGCCGCCAGAGTTTGGACACCCACGCCCAAGCCAACGACCGCAGGTAAACGTGTTTCTCCCCGGGACACCGAGTTAAACACACAACCGCAGAGCTGTGTCCTGGGCCCGGAATGGCAAGGGCCAAGGTGCCAGGGATGACAAACCCCCTTGAGAATCCAGCTCGACGCTCCCCGGAGAGACACCCCTCCTCAAAATAGGCAGAGAGGGTGAGGAACACCCATGCCAAACAGCTCATCCACAAGCCCCCCACTGTGCCCCTGGCCCCCCCCACCTCGGCCCTTTCTATTTTTATCAGGGGAGCGGGAGGGGGTTGCCAGGTGGGGCCACGCTGCTGTTTATGTCTGAAATTTGAAAAGATGCACAGTGTACTGGCGAGAAGGCGTTTGCCTGCCGTTAGAGGAATTTCGGAGGAGAATTTCAAACCCGGCAGGGTGAATAGGTGCCTTGTGCTCTGGCTTTTGACTCTGGAAAAGCCACGGTTTCCAACCGAGGCCTGCGGAGGGGCCGGGGATGGGGAGAAAACGCACGGGTGTGAGACTGGGACAGGCAGTGGGACCCAGCGCCCCTGGGCACAGGGGAGAACCGGCTCCCAGATTTGGGGGTGCCGTGGGGAGAAAGCCCTTTTGCCCTCCAGTGTAAATGTCTATTTATTCATCCCCCCAATTAATTCCCAGTCTTCCCTTATCCCCTTAGTCTTACCTGCTTAGTCCCACTCAATTCTAGGCCTTCTCTACTATGCATCTGTCATCTATCGCCTCTTGATCAATGAGTTTTACTGAGTATTCATTTTCTCAGATAGTCCCTGGCCGGGCAACTCAGTTGGTTACATCATCGTCTCAATACACCAAGGTTGCAGGTTCAATCCCCGGCTAGGGCACATACAAGAATGAACCAATGCATGAACATATAAGAGAAGCAACAAATCAGTGTTTCTCTCTCTCCCTCTCCCTCTCTCTCTCTCTCTCTCTCTCTCTCTCTCTCAAAATCAATCAATAAATTTCTTTAAATTTTTCTCTCACATATACATATTTGCTTGTTAAGGCTTTAAGTCACTCTAATGTGTCAATGTTCTGTTTGCTAATTAAACTGGAAGTATTCCTTGGATAGCTACTATGGCTTTGACACACAACTCAGAAACTGGCTGAGCATTTTACTCTCGACACACACTACAGTGAGACTGGATGGTCCTGTTCTTTCAACTGCAGAAAATGGAGAGTCAGAAAGAGCAACAATGACGTAACCCACACGCCCCAACGGTAAACGGATTTCATCATGCCTTTCTCCTCGCTCCCTTCATCCTTCGAAGCTTAAACTGGCTCTGACACAGCTCTGGAGAGAACGTTCTAGCCCGAACTACACTTGGCCCTTATCGAGCCACGAGTCCTCGAGAATGCTGGGGGGACTCTGAGGGGGCTGGATTTCTGACTCGATCTGGGATCTAAATCGCACCTGAGGGCGGAGTTCAGTGGTGAGATGTGGCCTGTGTCTAGAAGATGAGCATCGCTGTTTATCTCATTTCCTGGGGCCGAGGGGGTAATTGCCAAGAAGCAACGAGCTCATTTGTGCCTATAGCTGCAAACATGCAAGTTTAAAAAAATCATTAGTATTTATTGGGACAACGTCCTAAAACCCACAAGAGGCTGTTGCCACACAGTTAAACGCCAGCTCAAGTTCATCACTTCGCATCTGTCTATATTTATTTTTTCTCTAGAACCCCGATATGCATCTCTCTTCTATGGGTGTGTCAGGGTCTCTGGCATTCCCTTCCTGCATTTCTGGGTCTCTCTCTGTTTCTCTTAGTATTCCTGTATCCAGCAGCCTCCTCCTCCACCTTTTCTGCCCCTCTATTTTCTCCCTTAATTAGAATGTGCAATTAAAGAGGACAGTGGCATTTTTTTAAATAGGATTTAATGTTCCCTGTTCTTATACAAAAACCAGATGTGTGGGAACTCAGGCTGAGCATTTCCTCAGGCCCCAGGCCCACGTTTCTGTCTGCCTGCTGGCCTCCCCCCCCACCCCACCCCACCCCCACCCCGGCCTCCCCAGGCCGTCCCTCCACTTCTGAAAACCCAGATTTGTCTACAACAGAATTGGATGTCTCTTCTCCCCTTCCCGGCTGTGACGGCCACAGGGACTCCCCATCTCCCAGCCATCCAGGCTCGGAAGTCGGAGGCCATCACTGGTTCGTTCCTCTCCCCGCTCAATAAGACCCAGTGTCTTCGATTCTTCCTTGCAAACGTCCTTTCTATTCATTCACCATGGTTTATCCCTCCACGCGAAGATGCATTTTGCTTATCCTGAATGTGTGGACACACCCTAGATTTTAAATTTTTTAATTAGTCATCGTCTGGTCTTACATAAAAATCCAGATATTTGGCTTCTCAAGGAAAACAATAACAATTACTATTACTATTACTACTACTACTACATGATCCGGCAGCAATGGGCCTGCATTACTAAATGGCGACATTCAGTCGGATCTGGGAAGTAGCTACTCTTTGTGTGGGGCATATACTCTCTAGTCCAGGGGTGGGCAAACTTTTTGACTCGAGGGCCACAATGGGTTCTTAAACTGGACCGGAGGGCCGGAACAAAAGCATGGATGGAGTGTTTGTGTGAACTAATATAAATTCAAAGTAAACATCATCACATAAAAGGGTATGGTCTTTTTTTTTTTTTAGTTTTATTCATTTCAAACCGCGGACCGTAGTTTGCCCACGGCTGCTCTAGTGTGACTGAAAGAAGCCAGATACAATGTGAATGTACCTAATAACACTAAGCTGTATACTTAAAATGATAAGATGATCAATTCTATGGTATGTATATTATACAATAATAAGCAAACAAGCAAATATGGCCAAAGAATAGCCCAAAAGAAACTGACATTCCATTTTTTTAAACCTGAGATTTTGAGACTACACAGGGCACTCTCCAGCATTTTGATAATGCCTATTTCTATGACAATTTCAAAATGAGAATACTAACAAGTAAATGCCCTAAGAACAAAAGATAACCTAGTTAAACACTGCTTATTTCCCTTTTATAGTCTGGGTTTTCTCCCCTTAAAGGGATACACATAAAGAAACCAAATAGATCAAGAGCAAGAAGTAAAATGTCAAGATCACTGTTTCCCACCACTGTGCTATCAAACAAGGGCCAAGTTTTATGGTGAAAAGTCGTGCCATGTCTTAGCAGGTCATGTTCAAATGACCAAGTTGCTGTCTGTCCATCTTGTACTTCATCTCTAGCAAGCATCTGAGGGAGAACATATTTGTTCATTTTGTACATATGTGTTGTCTACGTAGACTACATTGTGTAAAAATATGGGATGAAAAATTTTCAGAAAGAGCCAATGTTTATCACTCAAAGCAAATAAAAAACATCCAGTGTATGTGACAAGGGTGGGTGCTCAATCCCAAAAGACTCCGCTGGCTGGACTAAAGCAGGGGGCGGAGGAGGGACAGCTGGGTCGGGTTATGGGAAGCAGCTACTTAAGATTCAAGGTCGGGGAGGGAGAAGGTGAGCAGGTTCCCAGGAACCTCAGGGACTTGGACGCCTGGGAAGCATCCTCTGCCCTCCTCTTACTCTACACCTGCTTGGAAAATGTTATAGGTGGTGGTGGTGGTGGTGGTGGTGATGGTGGTGGTGATGGTGGTGATGGTGGTGGTGGTGGTGGTGGTGGTGGTGGTGGTGATGGTGGTGGTGATGGTGATGGTGGTGGTGGTGGTGGTGGTGGTGATGGTGGTGGTGGTGGTGATGGTGGTGGTGGTGATGGTGGTGGTGGTGGTGATGGTGGTGGTGGTGATGGTGGTGGTGGTGGTGATGGTGGTGGTGGTGATGGTGGTGGTGGTGGTGATGGTGGTGGTGATGGTGGTGATGGTGGTGGTGGTGGTGGTGGTGATGGTGGTGGTGGTGGTGGTGATGGTGATGGTGGTGGTGGTGGTGATGGTGATGGTGGTGGTGATGGTGGTGATGGTGGTGGTGGTGGGGGTGGTGGTGGTGGTGGTGGGGGGGTGGTGGTGGTGGTGGGGGTGGTGGTGGTGGTGGTGGGGGTGGTGGTGGTGGTGGTGGGGGTGGTGGTGGTGGTGGTGGTGGTGGTAATGGTGGTAGTGATGGTGGTGGTGGTGGTGGTGGTAATGGTGGTAATGATGATGGTGGTGGTGATGGTGATGATGGTGGTAGTAATGGTGATGGTGGTAGCGATGGTGGTGGTGGTGGTGGTGATGGTGGTGGGGATGGTGGCAGTGGCAGTGGTGGTGGTGGTGATGGTGGTGATGGTGATGACAGTGATGGTGGAGACAGTGATGGTGGTGATGATGGTGATGCTGCTGATTATATACATCAACCCAGTAACACCCCACTCACCATTATTCCCACCGTATTCTCAGTGATAAAAACACTCATGAATAAAGTGCTTACCATAATTTTTCCTTTCAGGGTTGTACTGACAATGGAATCTGCTATGAACTCAGGGGGGAAAGTCAAACTGCATCTTTAAGAAATGGGAGTTTTGCCCTGACCGGTTTGGCTCAGTGGATGGAGCGTCGGCCTGCGGACTGAAGGGTCCCAGGTTTGATTCCGGTCAAGGACATGTACCTTGGTTGCGGGCACATCCCTAGTAGGGGGTGTGCAGGAGGCAGCTGATCGATGTTCCTCTCTCATCGATGTTTCTCTCTGTCCCTCTTCCTTCCTCTCTGTAAAAAAACTCAATGAAATATATTTTTTTTAAAAAAAGAAAGAAAATGAGAGTTTCCTGAAATTTGACCTTCTATCAAGTGACAGAGTACCTTCCTATTAGCGTACGTCATTATTCCACACAGACCTAGGAGAATTATAAGTGTTTCATTAACTTATCCCACGTTCTTTATTATTAGAACATTTCCCTCTGAGTTTGTCACCAGCATAGTGTTAAGCTAATAAAACTGCACTTTTCAAATGTTCCACTCGTGCCCAGAAGGCTCCACTCCCTGGCCCAGTTTTGCAATAAGAAGGCTTTTCTTTCTTCTGTTTCTATGGCCCTTCGCTACCAGAGAGGCCCACAATGTTCTCCACACACATTACATATAGTATTTATCATCGCCGCACTCATACGAGGTGAGTAATTTTAGCTTCTTTTACAAACGCAGAAAGCAGCACAGAAGAAAATGTACTCGCTCCGAGACAACAAACGGCGGTGGAAGGGGGAGGGAAGGCAATTAATCATCTCGAGCCAGATCATTTGCCAGGTGCTGACATCCATCTCTTACTCCGATTCCCACAGCCATTCCACGGATTGCTCCATTTTACAGGTGAGAAAACCAAGACCCAAGACACTTGCCCAAGGTCCCCGTGCCAGACCCGGGGTTCACTTCCCACGCTACTGAATACAGACGGATCTTCCCCCTGCTCAGCTGTTTCATTGCTTGAGAGGGACAGGAAGGCCTTTCTTGGTGGCCGTCATGAAAACAATCTGATGGCTTGAATTGTGCGTAAGTTTCGACATCAACCAGAAGTGTGATGTAGCTCTGAAACTCAACAATTTTTGGCCACATCGGTAGGATTCAAATGCCCACATGGTGAGAGGTAAGAGCTGAAGGGTCTGCAAGCATTCCACTGTGACAAGAGACACAGAAGGGTGACATGAGAACCTTCTTAGACTAAATAAATGCTGTTCTATAAAAATTGGGAGACACTTCTAGGGCTATATCCCAAGAAACCAGAAACACCAGTCAGAAAGGATACATGCACCCCTACGTTCATAGCAGCACAATTTGAAAGAGCTAAGGCTGAAAACAGCCTAAGTGCCCATCAGCAGATGAGTGGATTAAAAACTGTAGTACATCTACACAATGGAATACTACACCGCTATAAAAAAAAGAAGGAACTTTTACCATTTGCAACAGCATGGATGGAACTGGAGAGCATTATGCTAAGCGAAATCAGACAGCCAAAGAAAGATAGATATCACATGATCTCACTCATATGTGGGATATAATGATGAACATCATTTGATGAACAAGAATAGATCCAGAGACAAATGGTAGGGGACATGGGGTTTAGAGAGCAACCAAAGGACTTGTATGCATGCAAATTAGCATAACCAATGGACACAGACACTGGGGCGGTGGGGGCTTGCCCGGGTGGGAATGGCTGGGGGAGGGGGGGTCAATTGGGGAAAAAGGAGACATATGTAAAACTTTAGACAATAAAGTTTTTTTTTGTTTTTTTTTTAAATATATTTTTTTTTTTTGATTTTTTACAGAGAGGAAGGGAGAGAGATAGAGAGTTAGAAACACCGATGAGAGAGAAACATCGATCAGCTGCCTCCTGCACATCTCCTACTGGGGATGTGCCCGCAACCAAGGTACATGCCCTTGACCGGAATCGAACCCGGGACCCTTCAATCCGCAGGCCGATGCTCTATCCACTGAGCCAAACCGGCTTTGGCGACAATAAAGTTTTAAAAAAATTTGGAGAGAAGGGTTGTCCCAGAGAGCAGGCTAGACTTCTTGCGTATACAGGGGTATTGGATGGATGCTCCGAGGAATTCTGCAAATACCTTCCACTTAGCTTAGCAAGGCACTTACATGGTGTCCCACCTACGGGACCGTAACAAGCACTCTGTGGTGACACAATTAGATGGACTGGGAGACTGGCCATCCTTCCTCTAGGCGTCGGTTTAGTGCCATATGGAAGTCGGCCTCCAAGATGCTCCCCAGCCATCTCCCTCCGCTGATGGCCTTGTATGTCGCCTCCCACACTCACCCAGGGCTGGCTGTCTATGACCAATAGCATATAGTGAAGGTGACAGTGTGTGACTTCCAACGCTAGGCCATGAAGGCACAGTAGCTTCTACTTGGCCTCTGGTATCACCCGCTGTGGCCGTAGCCAGCACCACGTCATGAGGCGGCTCCCCTGGCAGGCCCGTGTGGAGGACCGAGGCCATTGGCCAGCGGCCAACACCAACTTGCCAGCCATGTGAGTGAGTTCCCTGAGACCTGGATCCTCAAGCCACAGTTAATCCTTCAGCTGACTGAAGCTCTCGCTGACATCTGAATGCAACCCCATGAGCTAACCCAAGCCACAACGGGCTGACCAAACTCCCAAATTCTTGACCCAGAAAAACCATGAGATATAGTAAATGACTCATGTTCAGCCACTACGTTTTGGGGTGATGTGTTACCTCAGCATAATGACCAGAATATGGAGCCATGCACCCTGGGAAGGCTGTCTCTACCACCCTGCTCACAGAACTCAGCCCCAGGCTGAGTGAAGACACAGAAGCAACACACTAGTCAGTTTGGTAGAAGGTCTGCTGCTGAGAGGAATAGCAAACACATATGCTATATAATAAAAGCCTAATATGCAAATTGTCCCCTAGACCAGGAGTTGGACCAGGGGGCGGGGCTGGCAGTGGCCCCAGGGGGAAGGGAGGCGCCCCCGGCTGGCAACCACTTAGGGACCCTACCTGTGCACAAATTTTGTGCACTGGGCCTCTAGTAGAGATAGCATCGGGATCCAAGATGGTCAGGAGTGGCGAGTTGAATGTATGAGGGTAATTTTTAAGAGGTGCAAAGATAAAGTCCCACACTTGGATTAGAAAAAACAATTTTACCAGGACAAGCCAGGGGAGGACACGGCAAGGAGCTTCTACCAAAGCTGAGAGCTGCCTAAACAGAACCACATGAAAATGGAACGCAGCCTCAGAAGGGAGTCAAACCCATGGGCATGTCCAAGTAGAGCTGGATATTCTCCAGTCAGGGAGAGGATGACATGCTATAGAAAGAGTTGTTCTCACTATCCTCTAAGAACCCTTCCCAGCTCTGAGGTCTGCTTTTCCGCAATTTGGTGACGGAAGGGGTTGAACCTGCTGAGTGATGCCAGCACCGTGCTCCTCAAACTTCAGCAGGCATAGGCAACACCTGGCGGATCTTATTATAAGGCAGTTTCTGAGTCGCTAGGTCTGGGGTGGGCGTGAGGTTCTGTATTTTGAACAAGTTCCCGGATGACACTGCTCACCTGTAGACCACACGCTGAGCAGAAAGAGGTTAGAAGTTGCCCATGAAAGCAAATCGAGTCAGGCAGCCTGGAAAAGGCATTAGGCAACTGTAAAATCTTTGAGCAGAGGAGGGGTGGCCAGCATCAGAAATTCCACGTAAGGAACAGGACTCCTGCCTGCATTGAATAGGGTGGCATCCAGGTGCCACCCAAGGATGCTACCCGGTCAGAGGGGCCCAGGAGGGCTGCACGCGCACAGCTGCCCCAGCGGGCCCCGCACCCACGGCTGGATGGGGTTCCCAGGTGTTCTGTGCTGGGTCTGCAGCTGAGGCCGCCACACCCGATTTGCAAGGAACCTCCTGAGGAGATGGCTGGAAGTTTGGGAGATGGGGTGTGCTGCACTGATTCTCTGAACTTGGTCTTTGAAGTGTCCAAACACTTTCCCCTCATCCTGGGTTTTCTGTAAGGGCAGGCGGTGTGGAGTCATGTCTACCTGCCTGCACTCAACCACTACCTGGGAGGCCTCCCAGACTCAGTTTGTTAGTGTGTGTAATGGGAATAAAACCCACCTGCTAGGAAACGGCATCAAGCAGTGTCTGGCACAGAACAGGTGCCTGTTATGTATTTCTTAGCCCCATTACAAAACTAGATGGGTGGTCGATAAACATTCATTCCCTTCATTACAAAGATCAATTACCTAACTAATCTCTTGTCCTTAAATTAAATGTCCTTTGCTAATCCCCCATGTCCTGGGATGTATGTCAGATATGATCCCATTTTACAGACGCCATGGTTTGTTCTCATGTAGAGCATCAGGCAAATATACTAGCATGAGAATCCATGACCCCTCTTGTTGGAATGTTAAGGATTCTATTTTGCTGGAATGAACATTTCCCCTGAGCCAGGCATTGGGGTCAGGAACTAATAAGATTTCCTGCCGAAACCCGTTTGGCTCAGTGGATAGAGCGTCGGCCTGCGGACTGAAGGGTCCCAGGTTCGATTCCGGTCAAGGGCATGTACCTGGGTTGCGGGCACATCCCCAGTAGGAGATGTGCAGGAGGCAGCTGATCGATGTTTCTCTCTCATCAATGTTTCTAATTCTCTATCTCTCTCCCTTCCTCTCTGTAAAAAATCAATAAAAAATATATTTTTTAAAAAAAAGATTTTTCCTCCCATTTCTTTGTCTGAGAGGGAAGACTCTGTTTCCCCCAAAGGGACTCTTAGTCACTACCAGAGGTCCGATGCACAGAATTTGTGCAAGGAGCTTAGCCCTCGCAGCCCCGGGTTCATCTGAAGGTCGTCCAGAAGGAGGCCCGGTCTAATTAGCATATTGTGCTTTTATTATTATAGATAGATCATGTCAGCACTGCAAGTTTCAGACCTGACCGGAGAAACAACAGACTCAGGTTAAAAAAAAAGGGTGAAGCCAAGAACTGCCAACCAATGGAACACCTGAGCCACAGTCCCAGGGCCTGGCAGGTGAAGTAGGCACCATGCCCTCCCCAGGCCTCACTGCCCTGTGCAGGGAAGGTGGGTGCGGTTGGGGGGAGGGAGGGCGCTGAGCCAGGGCCAGTCCTGCCCCCGAGCAGAGCTGGCCAGTAAAATATCCACACAATTCCAGAGAAGTCACCGTGGGGAAACTGAGGCACTGCAGATCCTTTTCATCAAGGAAAAACTTGGTGTATTCTCTCTGTAGTGCACAGCCCACAGAGAACGCAATTCTTGTCCTTCATTCGTTTCTCGCCCAATGAGGGGGGTCAAGCAGTTTCTACTACACACTGAACAAGGCCACTAAATCTTGGGCACCACCAGCTTCCTCCACAGGGGCCCTGGAAACCACCAGCCCGCCTGGGTCCCCCCAAAAGTGCTGCGGCTGAGCCAGCAGCCTGCGGAGCACAGAGAGCATGACCTTGGGTTTGAAACCCGCACCCCCCACCCTTGAGCAAGTAACACCATCACTCCCTGAGCTTCAGTTCCCACATTGTGGAAGAGGGGGCATCTATAACAATCTATAACAATAAAAGCATAATATGCTAACTAGACCGGACGTCCTTCCAGATGACCTTCCGGACGAAGCCGGGGCTGCGAGGGAAGCCTATCTCAGGTGCTTGCAGGCAGCCATAGGGAAGCCGGTGCCAGCAGCATGGGGGGAGGAAGGCTTACCCTTGCACGAATTTCATGCATCGGGCCTCTAGTTATAATATATTGACCTCATCGAGCTCTTTGGGGAAAGTAAGTGAGGTATTCATGTACATGAAGCCACCAGCTCACAGAAGGCGCTCAAAAGCTGTTGGTTCTTTTCTTCTTTTGCCCGGAAACAAAATGAGGAGGGTGGTCTCCGGAGCTCCCCTTGTACTGGAGAATCCCTGCTTCCTTGGAGGTGTCCTTGGTCTCTCCCGGGGGCTGCATGAAGCCCTGAGGTTCCCACCCCGGGACACCTCCCGCGGCCGCCTAACCTCCTCCTCTCGCCGCTCTCCCCTGCCAGGCGCCCCCCCCTCCCATCTCCCAAACTTTCAGCGGGGTCCCTGCAAACCGGGGCCCCCGAGTAGGGGCCGCCCGTGTCTGCCCGGCTGCAGCCGGCAGACCGCGCGCGGGACGCCCGGGAATCCCGGCCGGCCGCCGGAGCAGCGGTGCGGGTGCAGCCCTCCCGGGCCCCTCCGACTGCGGAGCTGCCCGACCGCATTGCAGACACCGGCCCTCGGCCCTTCCCGCGCCGCCTGCCTCCTGCGGGCCGGGAGCTGCGGCTCGGCGCCGCGGCGGGAGCGCTCCTCCCGCGCCCTGCGCGCCCGGCGGCTTCCCCAGCGACGCGCCCGCCCGCCCGCCCGCCCGGAGCCGGGGTCCAGCGCGCGCCAGACGCCTCCGCCCGCCCCTCCCCCGCCGGGTCCCCGGGGGTGGGGTTTCCCCGGGCGCGCGCCCCCTCCCCGCCCTCCCGCCCCGGGTATATGTGTCGCGGCGCGCCATGCCCGCCCGCCCGCCCACCTACCTACCTCCCCGCCGCTCCTGACGGGCTCGCAGAGCGGAGGACGCGCGCGCCGCTCCAGTCTCTCTCCGCACCTCGCCGGCCGCTTCTGACGCGGGGCCACGGGACTCCGGGCACCTTTCCGTGTCCCTTCTTCCCTCGGCCGACCGGGACTCCGCCGCCAGCCGCCGCCGCGCCGCCGCCGCCTGAGGGACCTGCGGGCAGGACGCGGGCAGGAGCCGGAGCGCGGCGCCCGCGCAGAGCGTCTCCCCGCCGCGCCGCCCCGCGAGCCCGAGCCCGGGCCTCCGGGCCCAGGAGCCCCGCTGCGGCGCCAGGTGTACGGGACCCAAGTTCTCGCAGAAGGAAGCGCAACTCTTCAAGGTAACGGGCTCCGGCCCTCGGAGAGGGGCTCGCCCGGGACGCCGCTCCGCGCTCGCGGCGGCGCTGCCTCAGTCTCCCCGCAGGGACGGGAGGCGCGGGGCCGCCACCTCACCGCTGCGGCGTCGAGCAAACTTTCCGGCGGGTGCAGACTCGGCGCGAGTGGGGCGGAGGGGCGCGCAAGGAGGGGCGCTGGTCCCCGGGCCCCCAGAGTTCAGGGAGCGTGAACACGGACCTTGGGCGCCAAGTCCCGGGTGTTTAGTCCCGGGTCTGAGAGGAGCCATCGCTGGCGGAGCCGGCTTCGCGGACTGGGAAGCGCGGGGTCAACTCTCGCGGTTACTTGCGGGCGGTGCGTGGCTTTGCCCCGACCCTGCGTGCGCACCCTCAATGGGGAGGGGGCTCCCTGGCACGTGGCTTCGCCCCCCGGCCCTGCGCGTGCGCCGTCAGTGGGAAGGGGGTCTCCCTGGCACGTGGCTTTGCCCCGACCCTGCGTGCGCACCCTCAGTGGGGAGGGGGCTCCCTGGCACGTGGCTTCGCCCCTGACCCTGCGCGTGCGCCGTAGGTGGGGAGAGGGCTCCCCGGCACGTGGCTGGGGGATGCACGAGGGGGTCGGGGTGGAGGGTCAGGTATACAGCAGGTGCCTAAGAGAGGCGGCTAGAACCCTTCGGCCCCACTTCCTTGGCCACTTTGCCTAGTCCGGGAGCCACAGGGCACCTGGAAAGCGGGGAGGAATTGGCCGAACCTGTGAGCAGCCAAAGCTGCCCCCAAGAAGGTGCATTTCGGCAGGAAGAGGAGGGGAGATGAGAACACAGGGCCCAAGGCAGTGTTTCCATCTCTGGGTTCCTCCGCAGATGAAGCCAGTGATGGCGGAGCAGGGACCCTGGGCTAACCTTGGCGCCGGGTGGGTGGCGGTCAATGTCAACGCCACCCCCATTCTAGGCCACAGCAAACTGTGGCGGTGGGCTTGTCTCCTGTTGGGACGTAGGATGCAACCCAAACTTTTCCCTCGTTCTCCTCCTCGCCGTCTTGAGCGGGATTCTGATGGGATCCTTCTAGCGTTTCCTCCCAGGTCCCCGAATTTGGGTGGATGGGTAAATTCCAGTCCTGTTGGGGTGGCTGGCAGCGGGGAAAGAAGGGAGGTGCAAAGCTGAATTGGGTGAGGGTGGGGTTTCTGGTCCTGGACGCTGCAGGGGGTGGGTGTCCCACAGTGTGAGGGATCCGGGACCTTGGAAACGCACCCATCTCGTGTCCTGATGAGGGAAAGTGAACCCAGAAATGTGCGATGACTCGGTGACAGTCGCCCCGTGGCTTAGGGGCAGTCCTGATTTAAGAGTGCAGCAGTCTGGGCTCGAATCCTTGACTCCAGGTTGCCAAGGAGAAGGAACCATCGGGCTGCCTGTGCCCCTGGGTGAGGGGTTTAGGAAGCCCCGTGAAGGCCCCGATAGGCGTGTTGGCCTGTGAATCACTGAGCCGGGGAAGAGACTGCCCTGGAATGGAAGGGCAATGAGGGAGGAAGCTCAAATGCTTGCTGGAACGGGAGTAGTGGAGTGAGATGGGAGACAATGTTTCTAACCTGAAAGAAAAAAATTACGGATCAAAAGATCTCTCAAGTTTAAAAAGTGTCGGATGAAGGGATGATCAAAAGGAAAAAAATATCTCTCAGAGAACTGTTGGGATTCCTCCAGTTGCATGGAGTTGTGTTTAAATGAGATGGGTTTATGGGCAGTTTCTCGAGCAGTTGTTCTCAACCTTCCTCATGCCGCGACCCTTTAATACAGTTCCTCATGTTATGGTGACCCCCAATTTCGTCGTTACAAATTGAACATAATGAAAGCATAGTGATTCATCACAGAAACAGTATGTAATTATCTATGTGTTTTCCGATGGTCTTAGGCGACCCCTGTGAAAGGGTCGTTCGACCCCCGTCGCGACCCACAGGTTGAGAACCGCTGTTCTAGAGGGACACTGGTAGGTTCATTCATTCTCCCGTATCTACTGAGCGCCACCTAGGAGCCAGGCCTTGCACGGTACTGGCCCACAGTAGCTGTGACATGACCCCACGCAAAGCACATAGCATAGTGCTCAATAATTGTTTGATATTTGTGATTATTTAAAAGATTTTCTTTTCCTAGAATTTTCAATGAAAGTCATACTTACATTGGGATTCTTTAGTATTTAAAAGCCCTCTGGTCAATACAGAAGTAAAGAATTGGGGGATGGCCCTAGCCCAGGGGTGGGCAAACTTTTTGACTCGAGGGCCACAATGGGTTCTTAAACTGGACTGCAGGGCCGGAACAAAAGCATGGATGGAGTGTTTGTGTGAACTAATATAAATTCAAAGTAAACATCATTACATAAAAGGGTACGGTCTTTTTTTTTTTTAGTTTTATTCATTTCAAATGGGCGGATCCGGCCCGCAGGCCGTAGTTTGCCCACGGCTGCCCAAGCCGGTTTGGCTCAGCCGATAGAGCGACAGCCTGCTGACCCAAAGGGTCCCGGGTTCCATTCCGGTCAAGGGCACGTACCTCAGTTACAGGCTCCTCCCTGGCCCAGGGCCCTGGGTTGGGGCGCGTGCAAGGAGGCAACTAATCGATGTGTTTCTCTCAAGTTGTTATTTCTCTCTGTCTTTCCCTCTCCCACTCTCTAAAAATTAATGAAAAAGTATCCTCAGGTGAGGATTTAAGAATCAGGGAGATGATGGAAATATTATTAATCATTTGGCAGCAATCTGTGTGCTTGAGTGGTGAGATCCGAGCTATCTGGTCTGAGCCACACCTGACCCCCTATTTTGCCCCTGCTCACTATGTCTGTCTCTCTCTCTCTCTCTCTCTCTCTCTCTCTCTCTCTCTCTCTCTCTCTCGCACACACACACACACACCGTCCCAGGCAGCCCACACCCCTGCATGCTAAAATGGGGTGATCTCTGTCCTCACATCCCCAGAACAGCCAGTCCCACTGCCCAGTCAGAGAGGGGGCTCCAAGAGAGAACTCACCTCCCTGGATTGGGGGAGAAGAGCCCCAAGAATGAGCAGCCTGCCAGGCAGGTCAGCTTCGGGTTAGAATCCCATCTGGGCCACTTACCTGCTACATGGCTTTGATGATGTTACCTAGCTACATCTGACTCAGTTTCCCCTTCTCTAAAAAGGGGAGGAGCCCTGGCCGGCTTGGCTCAGTGGATGGAGGGTCGGCCTGTGGACTGAACGGTCGCGGGTTTGATTCTGGTCAAGGGCATAGGCCTGGGTTGCGGGCTCCATCCCCAGTAGGGGGCGTGCAGGAGGCAGCTGGTCAATGATTCTCTCTCATCATTGATGTTTCTATCTCTCCCTCCCTCTCCCTTCCTCTCTGAAATCAATAAAAAAAATTTTTTTAAAAAAGGGGGGGGAGGAAAACCGACGATTGAAAGACATAATGTGGGTGCCTTGTCCAGCACTCAGCAGGAACCACAAATCTTAATTCCTGTCTTCTAACAGTTCCTCTCCTAACGGTTACAAACCATAAATTCAGGATAGTGCCAATTTTGAATATTCTCCCAGTAAAAGACTGTGTGTCCTAACCGCTGGTGTGGATTTTTTTTTAATGATGCCTGCTAGGACCTGGTCCCTTCCAGGGCCCTTCTTGTTGCCCACAGCTGAGCCAGGGGAAGCCCTCAGGCCCCTGATTGGGGTGTGTGTTTTAGACCATCTCTGCTCCCCCAGTAACTTCTTTTTTAAAAAAAATATATTGATTTTTTACAAAGAGGAAGGGAAAGGGATAGAGAGTTAGAAACATCAATGAGAGAGAAACATCGATCAGCTGCCTCCTGCACAACCCTCATTGGGCATGTGCCCGCAACCAAGGTACATGCCCTTGACCGGAATCGAACCTGGGACCATTCAGTCCGCAGGCCGATGCTCTATCCACTGAGCCAAACCGGTTAGGGCTCCCCCAGTAACTTCTAACACCAGATTTGTCCCATTGTAGGTTGTGAAACCAATTTAGTGGGGTTTTACGACACAGGAGAGCATAATCTCATAGTACTACCCATATAAGGATAAATATTGTTTCTGGAAACTCTTTTCTGTTTGTTTGTTAATCCTCACGAGGATATTTTTCCATTGATCCTTCAGAGAGAGGGAAAGAGAGAAGGAAAGACAGAGGGAAACATCGATGTGAGGGAAACACATCAATTGGTTGCCTCCTGCATGAGCCCTGACCAGGTCCCCAATTGGGGAGGAGCCTGCAACCGAGGTACGTGCCCTTGACCGGTATCAAACCTGGGACCCTTTGGTCTGCAGGCTAACATTCTGTCCACTGAGCCAAACTGGCTAGGGCTGGAAACTCTTATTTTTGTTATATATTTTACAGTCCTATGTGAATATATGTGCGTTTATAATATACTAGAAGCCCGGTGCACGACATTCGTGCACTGGGAGGGGGGAGGGGGGTTGTCCCTCAGCCCAGCCTGTGCTCTCTTGCAGTCCGGGACCCCTTGGGGGATGTCTGTCCGCCGGCAGTCAGACATCCCTCTCACAGTCTGGGGCTCTTGCAGTCCAGGACTTACCGCCCGCCTGCAGCAGAGGCAGGAGGGGCACCCGGCTTCTGGCTGATCAGCGCTCCCCCTGGTGGTCAGTGCGTGTCAAAGCGACCGGTCGTTCAGCCGTTTGGTCAATTTGCATATTAGGGTTTTATTATATAGGATATGTATATACTCTACACAAATATATGCGGACTTGATATTTGTATAATGTATTTCTCACTGTGGTCAAGAAAGTTTGAAAGACATTGACGCCGATGATGTTTGTCTCTGAGAAATTCCTGTCTCCGGGGTCCAGGTGGCAGGCACAGTCCCAACACTGGGACTGGGAGGGAAGGCAGTGAGGGGTGGAAGCTGCAGGTGGGAGTGAAAGGGGAGCTGGAGGGAGAGGACACAAAAGCGGGGAGGAAGGGAGGAGGCGTGGAGGACAGGCCTGCTTGCAAGTGGAGGGGACAGGCTCACGGGCTATCCTTGGCCATGCTCTGGGCGCTGCTGGGAGTTTCACTGAGTGCTAGCTCAATGGCATCTCCCCTGGGGGTGGTTGCTCTCCATCCCCCAGACCTGGACCCCACAGGACACCCCCATCCCTGCGAGGGGGTCTGGACCCCTGGGCATGGTCAAAGCTGGGTGGAGATTGTAGAGAAGGGGCTTTTGGAGAGGTGGAGCAAGGGGAGGGCCAGCGAGGGGGGGGAATGTGTAGGGAACGGTAAAACGCTTCCTTTCTTCAAAAGTTGAATCCAGGGCAAGAACGGAAACGGTGGAGTTTACTTTTAAAAACTCAGAGCCTCCTTGTAAGCAGCTGAGAGAGTGTGTGTGTGTGTGTGTGTGTGTGTGTGTGTGTGTGTGTGCTGGGAGGGCGGGCCCTGCGGGCTAGCCTGGGCCTGTGAGAGGTGACTTTTCTCCCTCTCAAAGGCCTTACAGTGTATCCCAAAGAAGCTTTTTGTGAGGCTCATGAATAGGTGAATTTGGGGTGTGCGGTGCTGGGCATCGCGATTTGGATATTTGGTTACCTTTGAGGTTACATGTTTTTAAGACACACACACCCAAAAAAGAAGCCACCTCGCCTGCATAGGGCTGCTTTTCTGGGGAGTGCCTGTCTCCCGGTCATTGCCTTTTTTTTTTTTTTTTCTATTGATGTCAGAGAGGAAGAGAGAGATAGAAACATCAATGATGAGAGAGAACCATTGATCGGCTGCCTCCTGCACGCCCCCTACTGGCTGGGGATTGAGCCCGCAACCCGGGCGTGTGCCTTTGACCGGAATCGAACCCGGGACCCTTCAGTCCCCAGGCTGATGCGCTATCCACTGAGCCAAACCTGCTAGGGCCAAGTGACTTGCCTTGAAGAGCAAGAGCAAGGAGAAACTTGGGGCTGGGCAGGTCTGCCATGTCTGGCCTGGGAGGCAGCCCCTTCTCAGCCCCTAAACTCTGGTCCTCTGGGGTACAACATGGCCATTCCCAGACTGCAGATGTCCAGGGCCGTCAGGAGCTGTGATGACTCTCATTTATGAGAGCTCGAAGGGGATCAAGGCCCAGAGAGAAGAAGATGCATGATTCATGCCACCCAGAGCAGGTCGGTGAGGATCTGAATGAGAACCAAGGCCTTCAGGCCCTCATCCTGAAACATACCATGTCCATGGAAACCATTCATTCATTCATTCATTCATTCAACTGTCAGCGACACTTGCTACATGCCAGGCACTGTACTAGGTGTGGATAACACAGCAGTGAATACAGCAATTCACTCTTCCTGTCCTTTAGCTGTTCCCACTCTCATGGGACAGGCTGTAATCAACCTCACCCTGACCCCTCATTTCTATAAAGCACTGATTCTCAACTGGGGAACTATTCCCCCCACTCAAGGAACATTTGGCCACGTGCAGAGATATTTTTATTGTCACCAAGGGTGAGGGGCGATACTACTGGCATCTTGTGGGCAGAAACCAGGGATGCTGCTAAATATTTTTATTTTTTATTTATTTTATTTATTTATTGTTGTTGTTGCTGCTGCTCAATATTTTTAATGCATGGGACAGCACCTTCCCCTCCCCCAACTCTAGAGAATCATTTGGCCCCAAATATCAATAGTGCCAAGTTGAGAAATCCTGCTTCAAACCTTCATTTAGTTATTGGGCCAGGCCACGCAGCAAAGAGTGGACCACCCGAAAAGAAAGAAAAAAGCTGCCCTGGCTGGGTTGGTTCAGTGGATAGAGCGTCAGCCTGCGGACTGAAGGGTCCCGGGTGTGATTCCGGTCAAGGGCACATGCCGGGGTTATGGGCTGGGATCCCCCGTAGGGGGCGTGCAGAAGGCAGCCGATCCATGATTCTCTCTCATCATTGATGTTTCTCTCTCTCTCTTTCTCCCTCTCCCTTCCTCTCTAAAATCAATAAAAATATTTTTTTTAAAAAAAGAAAAAAGCTGACATGACAGTGGTCAAGTAGAAAGAACTTGAACTCTGGCAGCCCAGATATAGGCTGAGATCCCAGCTGTGAGCTCTTGGGCAAGTCCCTTAACCTCTCTGAACCTCAGTCTCCTCATCTACAAAATGGGGCTCGTGGGATGATTGAGAGGGTTCAAGACAAAGCAAAGGCTACCATAAAAGAGCAGGTATTATTATTTTTGAAGCTGTTCAAGGTCTCGCGGTGGAAAATTACAGCATCAGCAGGTGTGATCACATGCGATGACGAGGCCAGAGAAGGTTGCTGTTTGGGGCATGGTTGCCATAGTAATGCCATCTGTTTGGGCGGGTGCAGGTCAGCATCTCCTCCTACACACAGCTCCCAGCAAGGGGTGAGAAGAGGGGGAAGGGTTTGCTCAACGTGCGTGCCCTGGGAGGAGCACCGGGCTTGGAGCCGCATGAACTGGGCACGGACGGCTGTGTGACTTGGGGGAAATTGCCTCACTTCTCTGAGCCTTGGGTTCCTGAGCAGGAAGAGGGAGGTGCTAAGGCAGTGGTTCTCAACCTTCCTAATGCTGCAACTCTTTCATACAGTTCCTCATGTTGTGGTGACCCCTAATTTCATCGTTACAAATGGAACATAATGAAAGCATAGTGATTCATCACAAGAACAATATGTAATTATAGATGTGTTTTCCGATGGTCTTAGGCGACCCCTGTGAAAGGGTCGTTCGACCCCCAAAGGGGTCGCGACCCACAGGTTGAGAACCGCTGTGCTAAGGTGAGCCCTCACAGGTCTAGATCCAGTAGGAAATTATTGTCTGGGAAGGTGCCTTGTGGGGGCATCCATGAAGATTAAGCAGGGACCTTTTGTATCTTGTGTGCCCTATACCTTATCCAGTATGTGGCATACACAATGAATGAATGAATGAATGAATGAATGGTTTCTCTGGTAGCTTCATCTGTCATGAATGAGTGAATGACCAAATGAATGGACACACGAATGGACCATCACACCATACATTCCTTTCTATTCTTGACAAGGAGAGTTCCAACAATACCCAGGTGGGCAGTTCTCCACTTTGCCCCTCCTCCAGCACAAGCAAACCAGAAGCCAGAACCTCTAGTTCCCACTGTATGCCCAGGCCAGGTTACAGCACCCTCTACAGGTCACTGCAGACACAGCAATTAAGTTATGACAGCCCCAAGGTGGGATCCCTGGGGAGTAAGAGGTGCAGGTAGGAGATCAGAACCAAGGAAGGCCAAGCTGCTGAAAAGAGGACCAAATCAGGATCAGGAACCCAGAGACTTGTCTCAATGGAGGCACATCCTCAAGTACCTCCATTTTCCCATCTGTAAAATGGGCCCATTGCTCCATCACATGGAGTTGAAGTCACAATAAATTAAGGCCTAACTGAAAGCCACTAGCCAGAGGGGTGGATTTGGGAAATTGATTCTAATTTCCTTAGAATCATGAAGCATTGAAGCATTCAGAGCAGTAAAAGGAGGCACCAGGCCTGGCCAGTGTGGCTCAGTGGTTGAGCATTGATCTATGAACCAGGAGGTCAGGGTTCAATTCTTGGTCAGGGCACATGCCCAGGTTGTGAGCTCGATCCCCAGTAGGGGTGTGCAGGAGGCAGTCAATTAATGATTCTCATCATTGAGGTTTCTCTCTCTCCCTCTCCCTTCCTCTCTGAAATCAATAAAAATATTTTTTTAAAAAGGACACACCAGATCACGGTGCCATCCCATCAGAACAACTGTGGGCAGATTTTTTTCCTGGGGCCACCCCCTGTCCCCCTCTGAGCCACCTTCCTGCTCTGTTCCTTCCAGTTCCTTGCTGGTTTCAGGGATGATTTGGATAAGAAATCCCTTTATAAGAAAAACGTCCAAGCGTCCATCTCCCTCAGAAAACTAGGGCTTCCTTGTCCCAGCCTCCACTCTGGGCCTTTTAACCAGCCAACCCTGGACCTTGGTCTGACCTCCCACCATCACTTCCTTCCCCAACCAGGTGCTCCCTTCCTCCACCATCCAATCCCGTCACTTTGACCTCCTATCCGGGCGGCTCAGGGGAGCACCTGGATTTTAGGGTGACTCGGGGATACAGTGGATGTTGGTTAGCTTTCCAAGACTGAAAAGGGGGCCTAGAGGCCGTCTAAACAGGTTCCCTTCAGTCCCTAGAACCAGAAGCATGTGAGGAGCTTTTGAAAAACAGGGGTGCCTGCGCCCAAATGTGCCCCCCAGGGTGCTCGATTGGGGGCAGGGGTGGGACTCGGCATTTGAAGCACCCCAGGTGTTTCAGATGCAGTTCAGTTTCTGAACCCCTCGCTGAAAGCCCAAAGCTGTTCCTCTGGGTGCGATTGGTGCTAAGCCCCTCCCTCCAGCCCTGCCTCTGGGGGTCACTCGCCGCTTTTCTCTGCAAGCAGAACTCCAGCCGCCGCCGCCCGTGTGTCCTTTTCAGCGAGTGAGGGGGTCGAGCTGCCCTATCTCCTCTCTCCGGCCTGAGACCGGGCTCCTGCTTCCTTCATAGACTTGTCCTTGACCCTGGATTCAAGTGCACTTGTCCCAAGAGGCAGATGAAGTCAGGCCAGGGTTCCCCAATGTGGGTGCCAACGAACATTCCTCGAAAAGACGGGATCCATAGGCAGGACATGACAAAAGGGTCTCATCCCCAAGGGTTAAACGGAATAAAACAGGTCCCTTTCCCACAGGGCGTCTCAGTTTGCTGATGGATAGCTACATATCCATCCTGCGTCTCACACTGAACTTGACCAAGGGACTCTCCTTCCCTAAAGTAGAGTGAGGGCCTCCCTGAGCCTATAGAGGTGCCGATCAAGGCAATCAGCCAGGCCTGATCCTGCAGCAGGAAGGAGGCTCTGCTCCAGGGCCCGTGAGCCCTTCAGGGGAAGAGGGACCCCACCAGGTAGGGCTTAAAACCCCACATCGCAAGCACAGTCACTGCCCCAGCAAGCCCTCTCCCTCCCAGTGCAAGGCTGGGCCCAGACGCACCTTTCCCACCTCCGACCTGCCACCTTCCCTTTCCAGGTTGGCCTGCTGGATGCAGAGGGCCTGGGGCCTGACCCCATGTGTTCCATTGTTTCCTGGATTGCTTTTTTCAAGTTTTTTTAAAATTATATTTTATTGATTTCAGAGAGAAAGGGAGAGGGGGTGATAGAAACATCAATATATGTAATCTATATATATAAAAGGCTAATATGCAAAGTGTCCTTGTGGGAGTTTGACCGGGAGACCGAGAGTTCAGTCGCTCGCTATGACACGCTCTGACCACCAGTGGGCAACACAGATCAAAGGAAGGCCCAGGCAGGCAGCCGGAAGGCCCCAATCGGCCCTAATCGCCAGCCAGGCCTAGGGACCCTACCCGTGAATGAATTTTGTGCACCGGGCCTGTAGTCAATGATAAGAGAGAATCATTGATTGGCTGCCTCCTGCACACCCCCTACTGGGGAATCAAGCCCACAACCTGGGCATGTGCCCTGACTGGGGATCGAACCGTGACCTCCTGGTTCATAGGCTGATGCTCAACCACTGAGCCACACCGGCTGGGCTCCTGGATGGTTTTTTAGTGGGGAGAGGTGGAGCACTCAGTGTGGTTTATGGGGGTGGGGACTCACCTGAGTCCTGCCTCTGGACAAGTTCTCTCTCCAAGCCTGGCTGCACCCCACCACCACCACCACCACACAACCCTCCACACCCTGCAGAAGGCCTGGGGCCTGACCCCATGTTCTCTTTTTACGCTGGTCCCTGGAAGTCCCTATGAATAGCACACTATGGGGCAAGGGCTGCCCTCGGAGCTGTGTGCCCTGTCTATGCTTGTCTCTGTGCCCCCTCCTCTCTACGACATCCAGGGGCATCACCCCCACCTGAGGCGCACACAGTCAGCCTGGAGCTTCCTTCATCCCTCCCCTCGGGCCATCCATTCTCCCTAAGGCAGCCTCACTCGGGGACTCCATCGCTTCCTGAGCCCACCCTGCAGGGGCTTCTGCTGTCACTTGCTGCATTAGTGTTTTAGCAGAACAGGTCCCCATGCCGTGGGGAACCTGATCGCTTAGATCAGTGGTTCTCAACCTTCTGGCCCTTTAAATACAGTTCCTCATGTTGTGACCCAACCATAAAATTATTTTCGTGGCTACTTCATCATGTTGCTACTGTGATGAATCGTCATGTAAATATCTGATATGCAGGATGGTCTTAGGCGACCCCTGTGAAAGGGTCGTTCGGCCGCCAAAGGGGTCGCGACCCACAGGTTGAGAACCGCTGGCTTAGATCGTCTTCACACCCACCCCTGAGGGGGAGGAGAGCTAGGTAGAGCCAGGGTTGGGGTAGAAGCCGCTTCGTTAGCCAGGGAGGGTCCTAGCCCTGGCTTAGAGTCCCAGCCCCCTTGGCCCACCTAGATCTTCCCACCTACTCTTCTCTCCGATCACTTCATCTGTCATGGATTAAGAGGGTACATTTTGCCCAGCCGGCGTGGCTCAGTGGTTGAGCGTTGGCCTATGAACGAGGAGGTCACGGTTCCATTCCTAGTCAGGCACATGCCCTGGGTTGTGGGCTGCCTCTCCAAGGTGGGATGTGCAGGAGGCAGCAGATCAATGATTCTTCTCTCCCTCTTCCTTCCTCTCTAAAATCAATTAAAAATATATATTTTTAAAAAGATGATAAATTTTGTTATGTCTATTTTACCACAATTTTTTTATTGATTGATTTGAGAGAGAGAGGAAAGAGAAACATTGATTTGTTGTTCCACTCATTTATGCACTCATTGGTTGATTCCTGTAACATAAAGGGGCCTCAGGGGTGCCAGGCGGGGTGAGGTGGGGGGTGGGGGGGTGGGGGTTCCCCACAGGGGTCAGTAAGACTTGTATATAACAAGTGAGGTTCTGGCATTAGTTCGGTGGCTGGGAAATGGTAACTAAGTCCCACTGTCCTTTCTCACCGCAAGTACGAACTGTGTAGAATGACCAGTCCTATGCCATACCGCAGTCAATGAAGGTCATTTGCATCTCCCTTCTCAGCCCTCTGGGACTGCAGAGATGAAGTCCTGGACTCTTAGAATAAAGCCCCATCTCCTTTGTCCCCTTCGTTGGCCCATAGCCCTCAGGAGCTCGTCTCCCCTGCCCTCGGCACCCACAGTCCACCCTCCCCTCCCCCACCACCCTCAGCCACTGGCTTTCCACTGCATTCCCACCACCTCAGGGCCTCCCCGGCCAGGATGCTCTTCCCACAGGACTCCGCATGGCTGGCTCGCTCTGGTCCTTCAGGTCCAGATGTCGCCTCCTGGGAGGCAGCTGATCAATGATTCTCTCTCGTCATGGATGTTCCCGTCTCTCTTTCCCTCTTCCTTCCTCTCTCTAAAATCAAACAAAATATATTTTTTAAAAAGTTCAAATGTCACCTCCTGGGGAAGGCCTTTCTTGACCACCCAATTTTAAAGAAGATAAACGCCCCAACGCCCATGGCCCAGCAGCATTTTGTTGCATTTTCTTTGTAGCTTGTCACTCTCTCTTTTTTATTATTATTATTGATTTTGAGAGAGAGAGAGAGGAAGAGAAGAAGAAGAGAGAGAAAGAGAGAGAAACATCAATTTTGTTGTCCCACTTATTTATGCATTCATTGCTTGATTCTTGTGTGTGCCCAGCCTGGGAATGGAACCCACAACCTTGGCGTGGCACCTCTCTCACCAGCTAAGGCCCCCGGCCAGGGCTTCCAAAGCTCATTTCATTTCAGATGTTGCATCCTTTGGATTGACACATCTTTGGACTTTACTTTGCAAATAGATTTAATCTTGAGATTTGATTTTCTTTTTCCCTGGGAATTTGATTGAATGGGATTCATCTTCAAATTTGGGGCACGTTTGCCCAGCCAGTGTGGTGCAGTGGTTGGATGTCAACCTATGAACCAGGAGGTCACGGTACGGTTCCCAGTCAGGGCACATGCCCAGGTTGCGGGCTCGACCCCCAGTGGGGGGCGTGCAGGAGGCAGCCGATCCATGATTCTCTCTCATCATGGATGTTTCTATCTCTTTCTCTCTCTCTCCCTTTCCCTTCCTCTCTGAAATCAATAAAAATTATATTTTTTTAAAAATGGGGCGCCCTGGGTCAGTAAATAAATAAATACAAAAATAATTTCTGCAACGAGATCGAATGGTCACATAGAGATGCCCCACATAGTCCAGGACAGCAAGCCCAGCTTCCCTTCATAGCCCCTGGTGCTTCACTGGGTCATCATGGAAGAGCAGCTGCTTTGAGGAGTAAATGTCTATTCTTAGGGTCTACCCCTTTGGGAACCTCGAGTTCTACCCCTCGGGTTCTATCGAGCTCGGTCTCTTCTGGCGTCTGGGAGTGGCTGTCAGTCTTGGCGCCCCTGGCTGCCGCCCCCTCACTCTGACCTCTGCCTCCATCCTCACCCCGCGTTCTCCCCGGGCGTCCATGTATTCACGGGGCTGTCTTCCCCTCTCCCAGGGACGCCAGTCAGACTGAGCTAAGGGCCCCTCCTCATGGCCTCATCTTCACTTGATTACGTCTGCGAAAGCCCTTTTTCCCACTAAGGTCCCAGGCACGGGTGCTGGGGGCTAGGGCTTCAGCGCATCTTTTGTGAGGGACACAGTTGAACTCATAACCCCCTTTGTGGACTTACTACTCTGTGTCTCAGCCCCACGCCTCATCTGTGAGATATACAGCAAGTTCTGTCAGGGACACAAATTAAATAAATGATATCTTCTCTCCCCTACGTCACTGTTTATGCTAACCAGGGATGGAATAAGATGGTAAATATTGTTATGTCTATTTTACCACTATTTTTTTTATATTTTAATGGTTTTTTACAGAGAGGAAGGGAGAGGGATAGTGAGTTACAAACATCGATGAGAGAGAAACATCGACCAGCTGCCTCCTGCACGCCCCCTACTGGGGATGTGCCCGCAACCAAGGTACATGCCCTTGACTGGAATCGAACCTGGGACCTTTCAGTCCGTAGGCTGACACTCTATCCACTGAGCCAAACTGGTTAGGGCTACCACTATTTTTTTATTGATTGATTTGAGAGAGATAGAGAGAGAGAAACATTGATTTGTTGTTCCACTCATGTATGCATTCATTGGTTGATTCTTTTTTTAAAAATATATTTTTATTGATTTCAGAGAGGAAGGGAGAGGGAGAAAGAGATAGAAACATCAATGGTGAGAGAGAATCATCATTGATTGGTTGCCTCCTGCACACCCCCTACTGGGGATCGGGCCTGCAACCCAGGTATGTGCCCTAACCGGGAATTGAACCGTGACCTCCTGGTTCATAGGTGGATGCTCAACCGCTGAGCCACACTGGCCGGGCTCAAACCTCATGCTTTTGACCCTCGTTGGCATGTCCTGATCCCAGATCTGGGAAAGACGTCACAGAGAACATCCACTCAGCAGCTTGTGGGTCAGGCTCCTCTTTGAGAGCCGATGGGAGCTGGGTCCGGCTTCCAGACGTCACTTCTAAGCCCTTATTTAATACCTGGGGGGCCCTGGGCCACGCTGGGTGGTCTGTGTAACAGTGTCATGTGAGGTGTGGGTCTTGGGTCATGTGGTAGGAACCTGACCTCTGGAGGCGTGGCTGTCAGCCACGTCTGTGTGAGCACCCCTCCCCCCCACCCCCACCCCTCCCCCGTGAAAACCCTGGCCTGCAAGGCTCAGGCGAGCTTCCCCGATGGGCAGTCTGTGTGCGCTGTCACAGCAGTAAGCGCTGTCCTCAGGGCTCCCCTGGGAAAGTAGAACCGGGGGGCTCCCGGCCCGGGATCCCTCGGACCTGCCCTGCGCGCCTCTTTCCTTTGCAGATTTTGAGCTGCGGCCCTTTACTGTAATGAACTGCAGCGGTGAGCGGAGCAGCTTTGCTGAGCTCTGTGAGTCCCACAGATGACTGAGCCAGAGGTGGGGCTTGGAGGTGACATGGCCCCCTCCCTGCTCTCTCAGGTCAGCTTGTCCTGCCCGGGACGGCTCAGTGCCGGCTTAGTGGACGGTACGACCTCTTCACCCCGTGGCCACCCTGCAGGGACGCGGCCTCCCCCTGGTGGGCGCTCCCTTCTGGCCTTTGTGGGGAGGGAGTGACTGCCTGTCATCGGGAGAAGCTCCCAGCACTTCATGGCTTTCCTCCCTCCCTCCTTTCCTCTATCCAACTCCCCCCACGTGGGAAACGCTGCAGCCAGTGTGGGGAAGGATCCAAGGGTGGGCCCGTGTGATCCACCCTGGAGCTCACGGTGTGGGACAGGCGCTGAGATGGGTGACTAAATCCTCCAACACAAGAGGGAGGGCCTCTGTCCATGACAGGATTCCCGAAGCCGAGAGGATGTAGGATCGCTCCTCCTGGGGGCCCCTGGGAGAGCTTCGAAGAGGGGGTGGCATTTGATCTGAGCCTCGGCAGACAGGGACACGCTGGGCATCCTAGAAAGAAGGGGTTGTATGAACAGAGGCAGGGAGACAGGAGCAGATCCAACCGGTGTAGGATCCAATAAAGTCAGACACGGATCTGGGCCAGATTCTGAGGGGCCCCCACGATTAGGCGAAGGAGTCTGGCTTTGTTTTCGAGGCGATGGGGAAACTCTCCCGGCTTCAGGGAATGACGCGAGGTGTGTGTCAGGAGGAAACTGCATCTCCACTGTCGCTGCCGGCTGACGCCACCTCCAGGAAGCCCCCCTGGTGCCCCATCCCGAACGTGTGCACCCCCCTCAGCACAGCAGGAGCACCCACTGCCCGTAGCATCTGTCGGCCTCCGCAGGGAGACTGCACCATTTGTGTGCATTGGCCTGTTCATCCCTGGCCTCCCTTATCCATGAGCACCTATCACACTACTTCCTCTAAAACTGCCCAGTATTGCCTGGTGGGCGTGGTTCGGTGGCTGAGTGTTGACCTATGAACCAGGAGGCTCGATCTCCAGTAGGGGGCATGCAGGAGGCACCCGATCGATGATTCTCTCTCCTCATTAATGTTTCTCTCTCTCTCTCTCCCTCTCCTTTCTTCTCTAAAATCAATAAAAATATATTAAAAAGAAATAGGCTTAACTCCAAATAACCCATTTTTTTTGTTACTTTTGACTGGCCCTAGACCAGGGGTGGGGAACATCTGGCCCGTGGGCCGTGTAAGGCCCTCGAAATCGTTTGGTCTGGTCCTGGAAAGGCATTAGGAGTGAGTTAATGAAATGTTTGGCCAAATATAGCAGGCTAATTTTTAAGTTGATAATATTGTTTGACCCACAAATGATGTTATAAATAGCCAAATGGCCCTTGGCAGAAAATAGGTTCCCCACCCCTGGCCTAGACTAAACTCCAAGAACCTGACCATCTGCCCCAAAAGTGTAAGAGATTGGGCCAGTCACCCCTTGTTGGTTCTCAGTTGCATCCCAGGCACCTGGCTCGTCCACTTTGCCCAGGAATTCAGCTGTGACCCTCAGCACCCGATGGCCCTTCCTGGCAAACGGTGGTTTCCACCAGGACTCTTGACTCCCAGAAACCTTTGCCAAAGGCTGTTTTGTTTTGTTTTTAGATTTATTTTAGAGAGAGTGGAAGGGAGGGGCAGAGAGAGAGAAACATTGATGTGAGAAAAACACATAGATTGGTTGCCTCCTCCCCAACCAGCCCCCCTCCCCAGACTGAGGTACATGCCCTTGGCCGGAATCGAACCCGGGACCCTTCAGTCTGCGGGCCGGCGCTCTATCCACTGAGCCAAACCAGCTAGGGCACCAAAGGTCTTTTTTTTTTTATTGATTTTTTTTTTACAGAGAGGAAGGGAGAGGCATAGAGAGTTAGAAACATCAATGAGAGAGAAACATCAATCAGCTGCCTCCTGCACACCCCCTACTGGGGATGTGCCCGCAACCAAGGTACATGCCCTTGACTGGAATCGAACCCGGGACCCTCCAGTCCGCAGGCCGATGCTCTATCTACTGAGCCAAACCAGCCAGGGCGCCAAAGGTCATTTTTGAAGCCTGGGCTCAATTCCCACCCAGGGAGGCCACCGAGGAGTCCCGCTGGGCCCCCAGCCCCTTCCCAAATCCCTGCAGGAAGAAGCTCTCTGCCCGGCTAGGCCCGCGGTCCGCGCCGAGTAGGAGAACTCGGCTCTTGGCCCAAGATCCCCGCCCCAGGAAAGGTGCTTGCGCCTGATGGAAAGTTTGGGCTGAAAGACACCCGTTTCCAAATACCCAGGTCCAATATTTACACAACGTCTGAAATTAATGCGAGAAAATCTCCAAGTGCCCGGGCTGGAACGGATGGCTAGGAACAGGAAGGGGCCGGTCCCAGTACCAGGGTTTTTTCCACGAAGAGAACAGGGCAAAGCTAACGTCCCCGGTGAGTGACTCAGGAGCCATTCATCGTGCCACGTATCCCTCCACTTATTTTTATTTTAATATATTTTTCTTGATTTCAGAGAGGAAGGGAGAGGGAGAGAGAACTAGAAACATCCATGATGAGAGAGAATCATGGATCGGCTGCCTCCTGCATGCCCCACACTGGCATGTGCCCCGACCGGGAATCGAACCGTGACCTCCTGGTTCATAAGTCAACGCTCAACCACTGAGCCACACCGGCCAGGCCGTATCTCTCCACTCTAAACTGGCTTTACTGGGAATTTGCCATGGAGGGAAGGGAGAGGTGGGATTCGTGGCGAAAGGCTGGTGATATCGAGCTGAATTCTTTTCTTTTTTTTTTAAGATATTTTTATTGATTTTTTACAGAGAGGAAGGGAGAGGGATAAAGAGTTACAAACATCAATGAGACAGAAACATCCATCAGCTGCCTCCTGCACACCCCCTACTGGAGTTGTGCCCGCAACCAAGGCACATGCCCTTGACCGGAATCTAACCTGGGACCCTTCAGTCCACAGGCCGACACTCTATCCACTGAGCCAAACCAGATAGGGCTGAATTCTTTTTTAAAAAAATATTTTTATTGAGTTTATTTATTTCAGACAGGAAGGGAGAGGGAGAGAGAGCTAGAAACATCAATGATGAGAGAGAATCATGGATCGGCTGCCTCCTGCACGCCCTACACTGGGAATCAATCCCGCAACCGGGGCATATGCCCTGACTGGGAATCGAACCTGTGACCTCCAGGTTCATAGGTCGGCGCTCAACCACTGAGCCACGCCAGCTGGTCTTGAGCTGAATTCTAACAAGTGTTCACCTGCATCCAGGCAGATGCTTCCGGCCAGGGATGGCTGCAGCCACCACACCCTGAGGAAGCGCTACCCATGGTCAGCCTGTCTTCCCAGCTCCTGGACTCACCTCACTCCCAGCCCCTTGGACCTGCATCCTTCCTCAGGGGCCAGCGTGGCTCTGCGTCTGTGTTGCCCCTGGACGCTGACTCTGGAGTTACTCACTGCTCCCTGCTCTGCCCATCCTGCCCACTCCTGGTCCATGAAACCACTGTATTAAGTTGATTCTGGTGGTAAGATAGATGCTTATTATTGCCAAAGGGTAGAGAGGGGGTGGCTGTCCCCACTCAGTGACAACTGAGATACTCTGAGAGGGACAAGTCTTGTGTCCCCTGGAGAGGTCAGGGGGTATCATTAGGATCTTACCTTCCAGGCCTCAATTTTGTTTGAACCCACGGGCTATGTACACACAGACTTGGGGGGCAGATGCCAAAGTGAGCCCTAGGTTAACCAAGGTGAGGGTGCTGGTTGTTTGCTATTCTTGTAGAGCAAATGACCGTCCATGGGGGAAGCATTTAAATTAGATCTAGGAGACAGAAGTGTCGAACAGACGGTCAAACCTCAGAGGGAAGGCAGGAGGGGGGGTGGGTAAGAGATCAACCAAAGGACTTGTATGCATGCATATACATAACCCATGGATTGGGACAATTGTGGGGTGAGGCCTGTGCTGGGGTGCTGGAGCCGGCTGGGAGAGGTCAATGGGGGGAAAAGGAGACATATGTAATACTTTCAATGATAAAGAACTAGTAAATAAATGAGTAAATAATTTTTTTAAATAAATAAATTAGATCTAGGAGCAATTAGCCTGGCTGGTGTGGCTCAGTGGTTGAGTGTCGACCCATGAACCAAGAGGTCACCAGTTCGAATCCCTGTCAGGGCACATGCCCTGGTTTCGGGCTCAATCCTCAGTAGGGGGCATGCAGGAGGCACCTAATCCCTTTTTATCTTTCATTGATGTTTCTCTCTCTTTCTCCCTCTTCCTTCCGCTCTCTCTCTAAAAAAAAATCAATAAAAACGTATTTTTAAAAATTAGATCTAGGAGCAATTAATAAAATAGGAGTAAGGAAATCAATTATATGAAAACAGACACAGAGAGAGGGGGGTGATCAGAGGAGGAAGGGAGAGAGAAGAGAAAGGGGGAGGAGATAGAAAAAAAAGGATTGGCATCCACAGACCTGACCTTCACTCTTTTCTTGGGGGGCGAAGCTTGCATTGTGGTTCCAGTTTACAGATGGGAAAACTGAAGGCTTCCATGCGTATCCCCGTGAGTTAGGACAGAGAGAGGATTGGAATCCGCTGCCTGGCTCCCCCTTTCCACACCATCCCCCCACGTCTGCTGAGAACACGTGGGAAATTAGCAGGTGCAGTTGGCGCCACTCTGGCCTGCTGTGCCCTTGGTGGGATTCTGTGTGCCCTTCCCTGTGCTGGATTTCAAACCCCATCTCGGGTGCGTAGGCCACGGCTCTCATGCACAGATGTAGGATGGTTGCGTGGCCTGCGAAGAAGTGATGGTGCTGAGGGCTGACGCTGGGGGAATGGGTGACGCTGGTCCTTTCCAATCCCTGCCCCCAAAACTGAAGTCACGGACACAGAGCCACTGGTGACTGGCAAATCTTACTGGTCGGCCAATTCCAAGATCCACCCACTCATCAATGCATAGATGTCTAATACCATTTTTCGTTGTTCCTGGCAAGTTCTTGTTCAATGTAAATGAACACAGAAGGGTTTGTTGTTGTTTTTTCTTCAACTTAAGGCTTAACTTTCAGCTGTGAGGAGGTCACGTCCACCTGGTGAAGCTAGCTTATGTTAAACAATAGGCCGTAGAGGCCCTGGCACAGCGGTTCTCAACCTGTGGGTCGCGACCCCTTTGGCGGTCGAACGACCCTTTCACAGGGGTCGCCTGAGACCATCCTGCATATCAGATGTTTACATGACGATTCATCACAGTAGCGACATGACAGTTATGGAGTAGCCACGAAAATAATTTTATGGCCGGTTCACAACATGAGGAACTGTATTTAAAGGGCCAGAAGGTTGAGAACCGCCAGTTTGGCTCAGTGGATAGAGCATCAGTCTGCACACTGAAGGGTCCCAGGTTCGATTCTGGTCAAGGGCACATGCCCAGGTTATGGGCTCAATCTCCAGTAGGGGGCGTGCAGGAGGCAGCCGATCGATGATTCGCTCTCATCATGGATGTGTCTATCTCTCTCTCCCTCTCCCTTCCTCTCTGAAATCAATGAAAATATATATTAAAAAAAAACAAAACAATCGGTGGTAGAAGCAGTCAGAACCCAGAGGCAGGACCTGCTAAGGACACAGGAGCCCTGCAGGGTCAGGGCAGGGGGGCAACTCCGTTCACTTCCCAGCAAACATTGGCTGCGTCTGCACTGCCGGGCCCGTGCGTGATGTGGAGACGAACATGGCCCTGCCCTGCCCTGCCCTGCCCGGCTCTGAGACTAGCAAACCGGCCTTGGTTTCAGGGTCAGCTCCAGTGACCCCTGGGACTCATGTAGGACAACACAGCCACTGGGAAGTGAGGCTGCATCGGGCAGAAAAAGGGGGGTACCCAGGGCCCTTCCCCCAGGCTGTCTCTTTACTTAGTGCTAGTTCTTCCCCGTAGTGTACGGTGAGCCACACCATGTGGCTTACCACTGAGCCACACCATCTGGGCTGAGGTCGCCCCTTCTTGTGCTGCATTAAATACATCTCAGCTAGAGATACAAGTATACCGCTTGCTCGTGATGCTGTGCACAGCTGTGTTGATTCGTGCCAGCGCACCAGCCCTGCATGTGACTGTGGGAAGGTCACGGTCCATGTGCAGCCTCGTGATGGGACAACCAGGATCCTCCCTTCCCAGGTCCCCAGCACCAAAGGTGTGTGGTAGCTGGTTTGTACCGGCTCTCCAGGGCCCGTTTTATTTTATTTTATTTTATTTTATTTTATTTTATTTTATTTTATTTTAAATATTTTAAAATATCTGTTTAGGGATTCAGAGAACAAGGGAGAGGGAGAGAGAGACAGAAACATCAGTGATGAGAGGGAATCATGGATCAGCTGCCTCCTACTGGGGATGGAGCCCACAACCCGGGCATGTGCCCTGATCAGGAATCGAACTGTGACCTCCTGGTTCATAGGTGGACGCTCAGCCACTGAGCCACGCCAGCCGGGCCATCTTGGAAAACGTTGAGCACAGTGAGAGCTGCCCAGCCACGGTATGGGCCACCCTGGGCAGGAATGAACACCTTTCTCTCAATCAGAGGCTGAGACCTCGGCCACATGGATAGGATCCCTGGCAGGGAGGTCGTGACTGTAAAACCCCATAGTCATCATTTCTGAAGGAACAGAGAAAAAGCCGTTTAGCCCTGGCCGGTGTGGCTCAGTGGATAGAGCGTCGGCCTGCGGACCAAAGGGTCCGGGGTTCGATTCCGGTCAAGGGCACATACCTCGGTTGCAGGCTCCTCCCTGGCCCGGGTCCTGGTCAGGGTGCGTGCAGGAGGCAACCAATCGATGTGTTTCTCTCACATTGATGTTTCTCTCTGTCTTTCCCTCTCTCTTCTACTCTGCCTAAAAATCAATGGGAAAATATCTTCGGGTGAGGATTTAAAAAATAAAAAAAAAAGGCATTTGATCCACTGTATTAATGTGGGAAAAGCAAACGGGATACCAGCAGGTGACACCTCCTTAAAACACAGGTGAATGCGGCAGGAGAAAGGGATTGGGGGCTATGGCGATAGGTGCTCGCTGCTTCCCCGACGTTTGGTGATGTTTCTGAAACAAAGGCAGTTTGCTTCTTTATGGAAAGAACCTAGTCCGGCCCTAACCGGTGTGGCTCAGTGGATAGAGATTAGGCCTACGGACTGAAGGGTCCCAGGTTCGATTCCGGTCAAGGGCATATACCTTGGTTGCAGGCA
Source organism: Myotis nattereri (assembly GCF_964212035.1). NCBI lineage: Eukaryota > Metazoa > Chordata > Mammalia > Chiroptera > Vespertilionidae > Myotis > Myotis nattereri. The sequence goes on along the minus strand of NC_138097.1, from coordinate 11,370,758 downwards.
CGTCCCCAGTAGGGAGTGTGCAGGAGGCAGCTGATCGATGTTTCTCTCTCATCGATGTTTCTAACTCTATCCCTCTCCCTTCCTCTCTGTAAAACATCAATAAAATATATATTTTTAAAAAGAACCTAGTCTGGCCCTCATCCCAGGACAAGAAGCTCACCTCCGGACAACTGCTCACCTCTCTCCCGATGATCCCCACCTTCTGAGAGGCGAGGCTCCCCCAGGCCTGCCATCAGGGAGCGGGAGGAACCCGGCATTGAGGGATGCCTGCTGAGCGCCAGACCCCATGCTGGGGACCGAGCCAGACTCAGTCCCTACCCTCAGAGAGGGCCCCTGCCTGGCCCAGCATCTCACTCAGCCTTTGGGGGCGGGTCCTGTGTCATTACAGCAGTGAGTGGCCCCCGCCGGCGCGGCTCAGTGGCTGAGCACTGACCGATGAACCAGGAGGTCACGGTTTGATTCCTGGTTCGATTCCCGGTCAGGCCACATGCCTGGGTTGCGGGCTCATTCCCCGGGGGCGTGGGTGCGTGCAGGAGGCAGCTGGTCAGTGATTCTCTCATCATTGATGTTTCTATCTCTCTCCCTCTCCTTTTCTCTCCAAAATCAATAAAAATATATTTAAAAAATAAAGCAGTGAGTGGCTGAGCCAAAACTAGGTCTGGAGGTCTCCCCGGCCCTTTGAGGGGTTCAAGGCGAGAGGGTAAGCCGCCCATTCAGTCCTATATTTTTTTTTAACAATCCACAGTAAATACATTTATTTGTTTATTTGCTTGTTTTTCCATTGATTTTTTTTTTTTTTTTTTTTTTTTTTTTAGAGATAGTAGAAGGGAGCGGGAGAGAGAGAGAAACATCGGTGTGAAAGAGAGACATCTATTGGTTGCCTCCCACACACGCCTGGACCAGGGCCAGGGATGGGGCCTGCCACCGAGGTCCGTGCCCTTGACCAGAATTGAACCCGGGACCCTTCAGTCCACGGGCTGACGCTCTATCCACTGAGCCAAACGGGCCAGGGCCAGTCCCATAATTTGATGGAGTAAAGGCCAAGGCTCGGGCCAGGTTGGCAATGATGGCACAGAGTCTTCTGATGAGGGGAAGGGTTTCCCTGTTTATAACTATGGTTCGTTCTCTCTCTCTCTCTCTCTCTCTCTCTCTCTCTCTCATACCAGCCTTCATGCAGCAGCATTCTGACTTCCTGACCCCCAAGCCCTTCCTTCGCTTCATTTCCGGCGCCCCCTCTCCCCCTCCTCCGCCCCAGGTACGCCATCCCCTCCCTACCTCCCGCAGAGAATGGCCGCCCTGTTGGTGGCCTGGCAGGGTCCCCGTCCTCCCATAAAAGCCCGAGTGAGGCCCGGACTCTTGGAACCCAGACAGAATGGAATGTCTCCCTATTTTCTTTGCAGCGAAGAAAACACACACAAACCCGGGAGCGTATTTGTCAGCGATATTTCTATCCCAAAGTTTGTCTTTAAAAAAATAAATAAATAAAATTAGTTTTACGGCCCACTCCACACCCACCCACCTCCCCCCCCCCCCCCGCACCCGCCTAAATCCCCACCCTTTTCATTGCTGGTCGAGGAGACCGGGAGGAGCACAGGGCCGGCCCAAGCCCCCCAGAGAACCACGGCATCGCGGACAATGCCCGCCTTGTTCGGAGTCAGGGAGGAAACGTAGCTCCGAAAACATACTCGCTACGGCCCAGGGAAGGGTGTTGCGAGGGAGGACGGACAGGCGGGCCTTGTGTCTGGACGCGGATCCCTGAGGCTTGGGGAAGGCGGGAGCCACACGTCTCACCCCCTCCCCAGAGTGGAGGGGACACCTTGCCGTTGGAGCCCCCAGGGGGGCTATTTCCCAGTAGTGACTGGTCCCACTGGGCCTGGAGGAGACCACTGCAACCCCTCACGGAGCCAGAACCTGGAGCCCCAGGTTTTTTTGGTGTTTTTTGTTGTTGTTTTTTGAGGGCAGCATCTAAGGCAGCTATTCTCAACCTTCTGGCCCCTTAAATACAGTTCCTCATGTTGTGACCCAACCATAAAATTATTTTCGTGGCTACTTCATCACTGTCATGTTGCTCCTCTGATGAATCGTCCTGTAAATATCTGATATGCAGGATGGTCTTAGGCGACCCCTGTGAAAGGGTCATTCGACCGCCAAAGGGGTCGTGACCCACAGGTTGAGAACCGCTGATCTAAGGGATAAAGCCCCCAGGAGAGGCGAGGGGCTGTTTCTTAGGCCTTGGGGGTTTTCCAGACTTCCTGCCCTGTGAGGGAGACACACCTCCCGCATTCATCTCAGTGCCGCCCCCTCCCCCCCCCGCCCCCCGCCCCATAGAACCCAGAGCATGAAGGGAAGATCACTGAAATGACAGACCCGCCTGGCTGGTGGCTCAGTGGTTAGCGTGGACCTATGAACCAGAAGGTCATGGTTCGATTCCCAGTCAGGGCACATGCCCGGGTTGCAGGCTCGATCCCCAGTAGGGGGCGTGCAGGAAACAACAAATCAATGATTCTCTCTCATCGTGGATGTTTCTGTCTCTCTCTCCCTCTCCCTCTCTGAGATCAATAAATAATTTTTTTAAGCCCTAACCGGTTTAGCTCAGTGGCTAGAGCGTCAGCCCGCAGACTGAAGAGTTCCAGATTCTATTCCAGCCAATGGCATGTACCTTAGTTGCAGCCTCGATCCCCAGTAGCCGATTCTCTCTCATCATTGATGTTTCTACCTCTATCTTCCTCTCCCTTCCTCTGAAACCAATAAAAATGTATTTTGAAATACTAAAAAAAAATACAAAAAACAGGGGAGACAGGTCGACACTCAAGAGGGTCCCTCAGAGTCCTGGGCTCCGCCCACTGCTCCCCTATATATTCCTGGGATGGGAACCTAGGCTAGAGGGGACCCCCAGCTGGATGGGAATCCACTCAGCCCCAGCGGATAGTGGCTGAGCCAACAGCGACACCTGCTGGGACATTAGATTCTTACGGGGAAGCAAGGGGAGGGGCGGTGCAGAGTGCCACAGGCTCAGCTGAGTGTTTGTTACTCCATCCTTGTCTTTCGTTGCAGACCCGCTTCCTCCCTCCTCCCTGAGGATTATCTGTGATGCAAACATGTCTTTTTTTAAATATATTTTTATTTATTTCAGAGAGGAAGAGAGAGGGAGAGAGAGATAGAAACATCAATGATGGGAGAGAATCACTGATCAGCTGCCTCCTGTACACTGCCTACCAGGGATCGAGCCCACAACCAGGGCATGTGCCCTTGACTGGAATCGATCCCGGGACCCTTCAGTCCACAGGCCGACGCTCTATCCACTGAGCCACACCAGCCAGGGCATGTGATGCAAACACATCTTAAACCAAGTCCAACCGTCCACGGACTGGAGAGGAGGGCGGGGCAGGTGCAATCAATGCAGGTCCATGCACGGGAGTGACCGGCAAGCAGCCTCAGGCACACGTGAAGTTTATCATCCTGTGTCGTTTGTCAAGGGACCCTCCTCGGCCTCCCTGCATCTGAACCCCCCAAATAACACTTCCGCCTCCCCTCTTCCAGGTGAACTATGACCACTTTACTCCTCGTGTTTGTGACTCTGCGGGTCATCGCCGCCACCGTCTCCATAGAAGTCTCAGGTGAGAACATTCCCACGCCGGTCTCATCCATCCAGCGGGACGGGAGCCTGGGCTCTGGGTCCTGAACCCGGTGCTGCTGGTCCCGGGGATAGAACCTCCCGCGTCCTGGCCTTTTCCCTGGCCCTCCCCCTTTCCTGTGGAAATTGAGCCTAACTGCGGTGACAGAGCATCTGTATGTGTGAGCACGCGCATGCGTCCAGGTGCCCTCTGGGATGGACAGCTGATGGGGGAGCAGGCGGGGAGGGGTGGCTAGGCAGGTGCCCACCTTCCCAGGACCCCCTCCAGGGGTCTCACCTAGAACGGTTTGCACACTGAGCTTGGGATCGGGGCCAGACATAGATGAACCCAAAGGGAAAAGGCTGCCAGGGAAGGGCCGGCTGGAGCAGCAGAGAAAACTGCCTGAGAAACAGTCAGAGAGAAGCCCCGGGGGATCACACAGGTCTTCGTCTTTCTTGGCAAACCCCCCTCCCCCGCCCCCGCCTGGTCCCTTGCGTGTGGCAGGCGCCTGGTCGGTTTCTGATCATCAAGCCCTGAGCCACGTCAACAAAGTGTCCACTGACCATGGAACCGGCTCGCCCCAAAGTGAGACGGATCTCGCGTAGACCCTGCCAGAGAGGCCGCTGCTCTGGCCTCTGCTCTGGCCCGTGCACTTCATTTTTTATTCATTTTGTTGTTGTGAATCCTCACCTTGATGTTTTAAGCAGCGGTTCTCAACCTGTGGGTTGCGACCCCTTTGGCGGTCGAACGACCCTTTCACAGGGGTCGCCTAAATCCATCCTGCATATCAGATATTTACATGACGATTCATCACAGTAGCAACATTACAGTGATGCAGTAGCCACGAAAATAATTTTATGGTTGGGTGTCACCACAGCATGAGGAGCTGTATGAAAGGGTCGCGGCATTAGGAAGGTTGAGAACCACTGTTTTAGAGAGAGTGGGAGAGAGAGGGAAAGACAGAGCGAGACATTGATCTGAGAGAAACACATCGATGGGTTGCCTCCTGCACGAGCCCCGACCAGGGCCCCGGGCCGGGGAGGAGCCTGCCACCGAGGTACCTGCCCTTGACCAGAATCGAACCCGGGACCCTGCTGTCTGCAGGCCGACGCTCTGTCCACTGAGCCACACCGGCCAGGGCCTGGGCCATGTACTTTAGTGCGACCCCTTCCCATGACCCCCCTCAGCCCCAGTGCTCCCTAAAGGGTGAGGAGTCTGTCCAGCCATCGACACATGGTCATCCAGATCGATGCCCCCCTGTAGGCCACGCCCTCGGTACCAGGATGCCCAGAATTCCCTGCCCACGTGGGCCCAAGACACTTCCGGGACCACTCGGGTCTCTCCTCTGTCGGGGATCACGCCCCCGGTGTGAGTGAGCCACCCCAAGGCTCGAGGGAGAGGTTAAGGGGTGGCTGATGCATGGGGTGTAGACAGAGCTGGGGTGTGAGGCTGGGAAGAACGCAGTCCCCTCACCGTGCAAAGCAGCGGTGGGAAAAGGAGGGGCCCCGATACCGATGCCACACGCTGAGGGACCCGAGAAGTCCGCAGTGGAACCCGGCTTTCGTTGGGAAAGGTATCCCTGCCCCACAGAAAGCTAGAACGTCGTGTTCTATTGAGCGACCTGTCCGCTTGATTTGTAACTCTTAAATATTTAGACCGAGGGTCTCCCCATGTCCTCTTACCCTGAGACCCACGGGTACGCAGCCCCTGGCTGGAACCCGCAGGAGTGGGGGGGGGGGTTGCCCACACAGGCACACGCCCGTTGCCCGGGGGCAGTTGAGAGCTTTAAAAAGTGCAGCGCTGGCACCACTCTCCCTCCCCCCCCCGCCCCCCGGCCTTTCGCCTCTCAAACCACGCTGTGCTGTGGAGCATTCAAAGGGAGTTTTGTGCGGAGGGGCCTGGTGGTGACTCCCCAGGACATGCAAAGGTTAGGACTGGACCCCGGACATTCCTGGCTGCCCCGTTCCTGGCCCTGGCATGTGCCTGTCACCCACAAGCATCTGAAGCATGTTTATGTTCAACCTGCAGCCTGTCCCGGGGAAAAGCTCCCCTGCAGCTCCGATTCGGCATGAAAGGGGCCGTTTTTCCAAAAGCTGTTTTCTGTCCTGTTCCAGGGTGACCTTTACTTCTAACAGGATTGGGTGAACCACAGCAGCTTCCCTATGAAATCTCTCTATGATTTTTTTAAAATATGTTTTTCTTGATTTTGGGCAGAGAGAGAGAGAGAGAGAGAGAGAGAGAGAGAGAGAGACCGCTGCCTCCTGCACGCCCCCTACTGGGGATGGAGCCTGAAACCCGGGCCTGTACCCTGCCTGGGAATTGAACCGGCGACCTCTCGCTACATGGGATGGCGCTCAACCATCTGAGCCCCATTGTCCAGGGCTCTATGATTTTTTTTGTGGAGTCCGGTCATATCTCACCCCTACCCCCACCTGCCTCTTTGCAGACCTAAATGTCTGATCTTCTCTGATGCCTCCCCAACAGCAGAAGAGAATGGCTTGTCCTCCGTCAAAGCCGAGATAAAGCCCAAGGCTGACTCATCCTGGGAGGCACATCTCTGAAGTTTTGTGGATTTTTTTTTCTTCCCCATAACGATGTTTCTACCCCCAAATAACTTTTCCCCAAGTCTTGGAGTCAAGCTGTCACTCAGGAAGTTGGTTCCTGTTTATCCGGTGGCATGGCATCCCCTAAGGCACCTTAGTTTGAGAAACAAAGAGGTGGTCCTTTTTTTTTTTAATATATTTTTATTGATTTCAGAGAGGAAGGGAGAAGGGGAGAGAGATAGAAACATCCATGATGAGAGAGAATCATTGATCAGCTGCCTCCTGCACGCCCCACACTGGGGATCAAGCCCGCAACCCGGGCACGTGCCCTTGACCGGAATCGAACCTGGGACCCATTGGTCCACAGTCCGACGCTCTGTCCACTGAGCCAAACCGGCCAGGGCCAGAGACGTGGTCTTGACCCTGAAGTCCCCCCGTGCCCTCCTCGGCAACCCCTTTTCTGGCTCCATAGTTCCTGTCCTGAGGTGCAGACACCTGGGGTCTTGAGGAATGCTGCTCTGGGAGGGGTGTTGCAAGGATTTCTGGGAGTCCCATATGGCACAGGTGTGTCCCAACACGGACACACGGGCTCACTGGGTTCTGCCAGGGAAAGCTGGGTGGACCTCTCGGGGCGCTAACCAGTCTGTCTCCCCCACAGACCCTGACAACTCGCTGAGTGTCAGCATCCCCGAGCCGTCCCCTCTGCGGGTCCTCCTGGGGACCTCCCTCACCATCCCCTGCTACTTCATCGACCCCATGCACCCCGTGACCACCGCCCCCGCCACCGCCCCCCTCACCCCGAGAATCAAATGGAGCCGCATCTCCAAGGAGAGGGAAATGGTCCTGCTGGTGGCCACGGACGGGCAGGTGCGGGTCAACGGCGCCTACCAGGACAAGGTCTCGCTGCCCAACTACCCAGCCATTCCCAGCGACGCCACCTTGGAAATTCAGAACCTGCGCTCCAACGACTCCGGGATCTACCGCTGTGAGGTCATGCATGGCATCGAGGACAGCGAGGCCACCGTGGAGGTCGTGGTGAAAGGTGAGAGTCCCCCCCCCCCTCCCCCTCCTCAGGGATCCTGGTTCACCTGCAAAAAGAACCAAATACTGTCCTCCCCGTGTGGACCCAGACAGGCTGGCTCTCAAACCCCAGCTCCTCCCCCCACCCGTTTGCACCTCAGTCAACTGGACTTGGAGGGGAGTCGCTACTTCCTGGCTACCGTCTCATGGAAGTGGTGCTTTGCCGCGATCCTGCGATTCCGTGGGCCATGGGAGCGTACCCATTGTACAGACAGGCTAACTGAGGCTGAGAGACTTGCCTCATGTCTCCCTGGACGTAAGCCGGAGCAGACTCCTGGCTCTTCATCCAGCTGTCTTTTTTCCTCCCCCACCTCCCCACCCAAACCCCCACTCTCAGTCCCAGAAGCCAAAGAAAGGGTTGAAGACGCCCGGGTGCCCTGTCTCTCCGTGGCCCAGGAAGCACGGTCGTGTCCTTGGTTGGTTTTGATTGGCACCAGATTTTTCCTGTTGGGAGGCCCAGTCAAAGACAGTCCACCCCTGGGGGGTGTCACACACAGGGTTCCCACCAGGAATCTGCTGGGCTGAAGGCACCTGGGCCCTAAGGGTCTTTTCCCCAAAGCAAATGTGGGGAGAGGGGGTGGGGGATATAAGGAGACAGCTTTTATAGTTTCACTTAAAGAACTTTCTAGATGACTTCACTAGTCAGCTTAAGCAGACTAAAGTGTGTATGTGTCCATAAAATGTAAGTAATCTTAACTCCACTGTGCAGTGCCTTTTAGATGACCCCTTTTCTATAAAGTTCAAATTTTTGCATATGTATCATCTATATGATATAATGCTATGGAAATATATGTATATTATGCATGTTTTTCAAGGAGTATCTGATAGCTCTGTATTTTGTTACAGGAGTTGAAAGGAAAAAAAGTATTTTCCCTCAGAAATTAAAGTTACATAAAAAAAATACTTTTAAAGAATAAAATAAAATAAAAATTTTAAACAAAGAACTTTCTGATGATCAGAATTATCATGGGTGTTCATAGGTGTGAGGTAGTGAGTTCCCCGTGGCTGGGGGCATCCCAGCAGAGGCAGAAAGACCTCATGTGGAAAGGGGAGTCACGCATCAGCTAGAGCAGCGGCCGGCAAACTGCGGCTCGCGAGTCACATGCGGCTCTTTGGCCCCTGGAGTGTGACTCTTCCACAAAATACCGACTTCTGTGCATGGGCCACGAAGTTTCAATCGCACTGTACGTGCACGCCCGCATGTGGTATTTTGTGGAAGAGCCACACTCCAGGGGCCAAGAGCCGCACGTGGCTCTGGAGCCGCAGTTTGCCGACCACTGAGCTAGAGGCTCGACCAGCTGACTGTGAGGCCCCTGTGACCACGGCTGTCGTTCTGTGAGGGCTTCGGTTCCGGGAAGCTGTGCCTGACCTGCTCTCCGGCCCCCGTCTGTCCCGCAGGCATCGTGTTCCATTACAGAGCCATCTCCACGCGCTACACCCTGGACTTCGACAGGGCGCAGCGGGCCTGCCTGCAGAACAGCGCCATCATCGCCACGCCCGAGCAGCTGCAGGCCGCCTACGAGGACGGCTTCCACCAGTGCGACGCTGGCTGGCTGGCCGACCAGACTGTCAGGTGAGCCCCCGGCCGCCGGCGGAGTGGGGTGGACGATGGGCTGGAACGGTGGCCAGCCCCGAGCTGGTGCCGGTGCAACACCATGACCAGCTGAGAGAGTGGGGGTGCCTTGGCCAGCTCTACAGCAAGCAGCCGATGATCAGCCCCGGGTCTTCGTTATTGTGTCCTGCACGGAGGGAGTGGCTGCGAGCGGCTCTGTCCTATAGCAGCATTCTCTCCAGGCACATGACATGCACATCGTCGTCCCCCCCCAAAACTTAAACTGTTTGGCCCAGCCGGTGTGGCTCAGTGTGGAGCACTGACCCATGAATCGAAAGTTCACCGGCTCGATTGCTGGTCAGGACACATGCCCAGGTTGCTGGCTTGATCCCCAGTAGGGGGCGTGCAGGAGGCAACCAGTCGATGTTTCTGTCTTTCTCCCTTCCTCTCTCTCTAAAATCAATCAAAGTATTTTTTTTTATGCCCTGGCTGCTTTGGCTCAGCGGCTAGAGCGTCAGCCTGCGGACTGACGGGTCCCGGGTTCGATTCCGGTCAAGGGCACGTGCCCCGGGTTGCGGGCTCGATCCCCAGTGTGGGGTGTGCAGGAGGCAGCCAATCAATGATTCTCTCTCATCATTGATGTTTCTATCTCTCCCTCCCTCTCCCTTCCTCTCTGAAATCAATAAAAATATATTTTTAAAAAATAATAAAATGAAATAAAAACTTTTTTTTTAAATTTAAAATAGTTGCTCTCTGGCCTTTTACAGAAAAGGTTTGCAGGCCCCTGATAGAATGTGTTTGGTGTCCATAAGTATTCAGTAAAGGGGCTGAACCTAATCACCAATAGCTATGAAAACACACAGTTCGTTTGCCGAAACCGGTTTGGCTCAGTGGATAGAGCGTCGGCCTGCGGACTGAAAGGTCCCAGGTTCCATTCCGGTCAAGGGCATGTACCTGGGTTGTGGGCACATCCCCAGTAGGAGATGTGCAGGAGGCAGCTGATCGATGTTTCTCTCTCATCGATGTTTCTAACTCTACCTCTCTCCCTTCCTCTCTGTAAAAAATCAATAAAATATATTTTTAAAAAAAAAGAAAAGAAAATACACAGTTCGGTAAAGCGGACAAAAAACCTATAAAAACAAATAGTCCACGCATCCAGGGCGGACACGGGCACACGCCTCAGTGAGTCACCACTCCCTCCCTCACGGGAGGAGCCTACAAGGGCACAGCCCCCCTCTGTCCCCTAGTGAATCACCCCACTTTGGGCTCCTGGCAGGTACCCCATCCACGTTCCCCGGGAAGGCTGCTACGGGGACAAGGATGAGTTTCCCGGCGTGAGAACCTATGGCATCCGCGACACCAACGAGACGTATGACGTGTACTGCTTCGCCGAGGAGATGGAGGGTGAGGCCGCCTGCCCCTTCCCAGGGCCCGCCTTCGTGTCCCCCCTTCACCCTGCTGACACTCGGGGTCTCACCCAGGGCACCCCCCAATTGACCCCCTCTGCCATGGGGAATAGAGGAAGGGGGAGGGGAGAAGGGGGACTCCAGGCCTCAGTCACCCCAGGCTCCTGCAAACTGGCGCCACCCCCAAGCCAAAGAGTGGTTGTCGCTGATCCCTCACCTGGGACTTCCCCTCCCAGCCAGGCCCCTCGCTGCTCTGACCAGCCACCACTGTCCGGCGTGGCTCAGTGGTTGAGTGTCCACCTATGAACCAGGAGATCACGGTTCGATTCCCGGTCAGGGCACATGCCCGGGTTGTAGGCTCAATCCCCAATGTGGGGCGTGCAGGAGGCAGCCGATCCATGATTCTCTCTCATCATTGAAGTTTCTATCGCTCTCTCCCTTTCCCTTCCTCTCTGAATCAACAAAAAATGTATTTTTTTTAAAAAAAAAAAAGGATGCTCTGGAGACCAGGAGGCACCACCTGGACTGCCCTGGGGCCATGGGCCAGGGGTGGGAGGGAGGTCCTCACCCTGCCACTGTGTCCTTCACAGGCGAGGTCTTCTATTCGACGTCTCCAGAGAAGTTCACCTTCCAGGAGGCTGCCAACGAGTGCCGACGCCTGGGCGCCCGGCTGGCCACCACGGGCCAGCTGTACCTGGCCTGGCAGGGCGGCATGGACATGTGCAGCGCCGGCTGGCTGGCCGACCGCAGCGTGCGCTACCCCATCTCCAAGGCCCGGCCCAACTGCGGCGGCAACCTCCTGGGCGTGAGGACCGTGTACCTGCACGCCAACCAGACGGGCTACCCCGACCCCTCATCCCGCTATGACGCCATCTGCTACACAGGTGCGGCAGGGGCTGGGGGCCGAGGGCCGGGAGCGGGGGTCATGCCAGCAAAAGCGGAGCCCAGAGGAAGAGATCTGGGAACAGGGGGGTTGGTTTTTACCCCTTTAAGGGGTCATTGGACACCTCATGGTTTAGCAGCGCCCATTTCCACGGGCTTCTAGGAGAGCGAAGATACAGTGGCTGGAGGCTGCGGGGTATCTGGCCTGTCTCGTGAGCCCAGAATGGGTTAAAAGCATGGGTTTTAGAGTCTGCCACCTGCTACTGTGCCACTGTGGGAAAGCCAAGGCCTTCAGCCTCAGTTCTCTCATCCGTCTAATGGGGAGATGGTGGCACCACATGGAAGGTGGTGGGGCCTGACATTGAGACCGTGTCCCCGCAGGGGGGCACTGTTATCTGCCTTTGCAATGGGGTTCACTTAAAAGGAGTGTCAACGTGTTACTAAAATGGGGGGGGGGGATCCAGTATCTCCCCCAATAAATTCAATAAAAAGGGAAAAAAATAAATGGATTGTGTCAACAAAAAAGAGTGGGGGAAAGTTTGGCAGGCGCTATATTTTGAAAATTTAGACAAGCCCTAACCAGTTTGGTTCAGTGGATAGAGCGCCGGCCTGTGGACTCAAGGGTCCCAGGTTCGATTCCGGTCAAGGGCATGTACCTTGGTTGCGGGCACATCCCCAGTGGGGAGTGTGCAGGAGGTGGCTGATCGATGTTTCTCTCTCATCGATGTTTCTGGCTCTCTATCCCTCTCCCTTCCTCTGTAAAAAAAACCAATAAAATATCTTTTGGAAAAAAAAATTTTTTTTTTCAAAAGAAAATTTAGACAAAAATTTTTTTATCTTATTTTGTACATAATCTAGGTAATAATTACCACTAAACGCTAATTCTTGGAGGGACAGAAAAAATGAATGATACAGAGATGTATCCATTTTATGGCAACAGTGACATAGCTCTTTTCGTGTTGCTTTCCACAGCCCAATCATCCATAAAAAGCCTTAGTTTTGCAAAAATGGTTAGGGTCTCCCCCAAAGCCTCTCTCGACCTTTCCATATCCTGACCACCCTTCTCGAAGTCGCTGCACGCTCATGGGTGGTCTCTTCATGAATGATTAGCTGGCTCATTTCTGCCAGAAGTAGTAGTTCTCCCGTGTTTCATCGTTTTTCACGAGCTCCCACATCTTCCGCGAGATTTCCCAGTTTCCCTTTATAGCAGATTTACATTGTCCCCATTGGCTGGTCAGCAAGGTACTCAGCCAGTAGGTGAGCAGGCGGCTGTCATTGACCCAGAAGAGATGCTGGAGCTGTGAGATGATTGGTTAATATCTTGTGCTATGACAGCTTTGCATTCTTTCGCAATCTGGAAACTGTTGGTCTCCTATCCTATATAATAAAAGCGTAATAAGCTGAGTGTTTGACCGTTTGATCAACGGCTCGACCAGTCGCTATGATGTGCACTGACCACCAGGGGGCAGATGCTCCAACCTGTAGGGTCGCTTGCTGCTGGGATCCTGCCAATCGGGACTGGGTGAGAGGGCCAGACACACCCTGACGCCCTCCTGGGATCCCTCCCCGGCTGACAGCCAACCTCCCACCACCCTCCCCAACCCACTGACCCTCATGGGCCCTGATCGCAGGCCAGGCTGAGGGACCCTACCTGTGCACGATTTCATGCACTGGGCCTCTAGTCATGAGTAGTCACATAGGCGAGGACCCCAAAATGGGCCTAGCAAGGTGCCAGGCACACAGTGGGTGCTTGCCTTCCCTAGCGGAGAAGGAGGTAGCGCCGATGCTCACCTCCCACCTCTCAGGCCTAGGATGAGCGGCTAACGCTTGCTATTGTCCCTGTGCCCAGGTGAAGACTTTATCGATATCCCAGAAAACTTCTTCGGGGTGGGTGGCGAAGAGGACATCACCGTGCAGACGGTGACCTGGCCCGACGTGGAGCTGCCCTTGCCCCGGAACATGACAGAGGGCGAAGCCCGCGGCAATGTGATCCTCACGGTGAAGCCCATTTTCGGCGGCTCCCCCACGGCCCTGGAGCCCGAGGAACCCCTCACCTTGGCCCCCGACATCGAGGCCACCGCCTTCCCTGAGGCTGAGAACGGGACTGGAGAGGCCACCAGGCCCTGGGCCATTCCCGGGGCGTCCACGCCTGGCCTGGGCCCCTTCACTGGCGAGGACCTGGTGGTGCAGGTGACCGCAGCCCCGGGTGAAACCCAGGTCCCCGGGCAGCCGCGATTGCCAGGGGGTAAGTGCCCACTCCTCAGGGGGCTGGAGGGGGGCCAGGTGGAAAGAACTTGGCCTGGGGGTGTCTACCTTCAACAGGATCTGGGACAAGCCTCTCCTCTATGATTCGGTCCTTCTTATTTGTCAGATAAAGAAATAGGCCAGCCCTGGCTGGTTTGGCTCAGGGGATAGAGCGTCGGCCTGTGGACCGAAGGGTCCCGGGTTCGATTCCAGTCAAGGGCATGTGCCCAGGTTGCGGACTCAATCCCCAGTAGGGGGCGTGCAGGAGGCAGCCGATCAATGATTTTCTCTCATCATTGATGTTTCTAGCTCTCTCTCTCCCTCTCTCTCTAAAATCAATTAAAAATATTTTTAAATAAAAATAAAATAGAATTTGAATTTCACTGTTCACATGGCCTGGGAATAGGATCAGAAGGAGGGAAGGAAGGCAGGGGTGAAGGGAGGCCCTTCCTCAAGAAGCCAGGGTTCCCTCCACGCCCACAAAGCCTTGAGAACCGGGCACCGTGGGCACCGGCGTTGTGGCACCCGGTCCACGCCCTAAGCCCGCTCTGTCTCTCCTTCTCTCCCTGTCCTCCCCGCCCAGGGGTCGTGTTCCACTACCGCCCCGGCTCTGCCCGCTACTCGCTGACCTTCGAGGAGGCACAGCAGGCCTGCCTGCGCACCGGGGCGGTCATCGCCTCGCCCGAGCAGCTCCAGGCCGCCTACGAAGCAGGCTACGAGCAGTGTGACGCCGGCTGGCTGCAGGACCAGACCGTCAGGTGAAGGCCCGGCCGGGCTCCCCTCCCAGCCCCTACCCAACCTGGAGAGGTCAGGCTTGGGGAGCCAGAGCCTGGCCCTGCACCCAGGGCAGAGAGGGCACCTGCTACACGGCAGGTTAATTAATTAATCAGTGACTCCTGGCTGCTCCCTTAATTACTCCCCCCAGCATCGAAGCATATTCAGAGAGCGTGGCATTAAGTCCTAGGTCAGCATCAGCCTGGGGACTGAAGGGTCCTGGGTTCGATTCCTTATGGTCGGGGCACATGCCTGGGTTGCGGGCTTGATCCCCAGTAGGGGGTGTGCAGGAGGCAGCCAATCAGTGATTCTCTCTCATCATTGATGTTTCTATGTCTCTCTCTCCCTCTCCCTTCCTCTCTGAAATCAATAAAAATATATTTTTTTAAAGTCCTAGGTCAGTGGTCGGCAAACCGCGGCTCGCGAGCCACATGCGGCTCTTTGGCCCCTTGAGTGTGGCTCTCCCACAAAATACCACGTGCGGGCGCGCATGTACAGTGTGATTGAAACTTCGTGGCCCATGCGCAGAAGTCGGTATTTTGTGGAAGAGCCGCACTCTCAAGGGGCCAAAGAGCCGCATGTGGCTCGTGAGCTGCAGTTTGCCGACCACTGTCCTAGGTCATTTCCCCCATCCTCAAGCCCCCCAGTCCCTTCCAGCTTGACCCAATGCTATTCCATGCAGTGGGCTCCCTTCTGAAGCCAGGAATCCCCCAGGGGTCCCCAAACCTTGCGCCTAGTATAAGGGGCTTCTTCATGGTTTGAATGCCTCCAAAGACCCTCCCTGCCCAAGTCCCCAGCTGGCCTGCCAGCCTCACCCAGCAGCCCCCAACCCTGAACAGGCCCTCATCTGCCCCTCCCACCCTCCTTTGCAGATACCCCATTGTGAGCCCGAGGACCCCATGTGTGGGCGACAAGGACAGCAGCCCGGGGGTCCGGACCTACGGTGTGCGCCCCCGGTCAGAAACCTATGATGTCTACTGCTACGTGGACAAGCTCGAAGGTACAGGCCTCATTCTCACAGTTTGGACCCGAGATGGGCAGAGGGGCTGTTGGGGAGACACAAAAAAGGAGGGGGAAAGCCATCATCCGCCCACCCCCACATTTGTGGATAAATAAATCCATTTGTTAAAATATCTACCTACCATCTGCCTCCTGGAGAGCCCCAATGCCCACGACCAAATCAAAGGCTCTGAGAAGTCCTGCAGTGAAAAAAACAACAACAAAAAAAGGCCCTGGCTGGTGTGGCTCAGTGGATAGAGCGTCAGCCTGTGCGGACTGAAGGGTCCCGGGTTCGATCCGGTCAAGGGCACATGCCCGGGTTGTGGGCTTGATCCCCAGTCGGGGGCGTTCAGGAGGCAGCCGATCCATGATTCTCTCTCATCATGGATGTTTCTATCTCTCCCTCTCTCTTCCTCTCTGAAATCAATAAAGATATATTTTTAAGAAATACATACATACATACATAAGCAAGCTAGGAAGGAGGCCCAGAGAGAATGGAAGTGACCAACCTTTCCCAGTTTGGCTGCAACTTTGCTGGTTTCAGCACTGAAAGTCCCCAACTCCTAGGACACCCCAGTGGTCACCCTGTTCCCCAGTGTCCCGGGAGATCTAAGGGGGGAGTGGTCAAACATTTGGACTGGACAGGGTGTTTAACCGGTGCCTGCCATGGCAGGTGTCCCACCCCTGCTGGGGGCCGGGTGTGGGCAGAGGGAGCCCCGCCCGTGGGTGAGCAGGGCCCGCCCTGGCTGTGGGCGTGAAGGGTCACCCTGGCCCCCTGCCTCTGCCCCCAGGGGAGGTGTTCTTCGTCACGCGCCCCGAGCAGTTCACCTTCCAGGAAGCCCTGGCGTTCTGTGAATCCCACAACGCCACGCTCGCCTCCACCGGCCAGCTCTACGCCGCCTGGAGCCTCGGCCTGGACAAGTGCTACGCCGGCTGGCTGGCCGACAGCAGCCTCCGCTACCCCATCGTCAACCCTCGGCCGGCCTGTGGCGGGGACAAGCCAGGCGTGAGGACCGTCTACCTCTACCCCAACCAGACAGGCCTCCTGGACCCACTGTCCCGGCACCACGCCTTCTGCTTCCGCGGTAGGTGTTCTCCCCACTCCTCCAGCCCCCACTGGGGGGGTCACTCCCTGGGCTGAGCCCTCCTGATCCCTGTCCACTCCCCCTGTCCATCAAAACATGAAAGAAAACATCAGTCTGTCTGGGGGAGGGGCAGCTGTGGAGCTAGCATGACCTTGGGCTTTGACCCCAAGGCAAATGTATCCTGCAGCGGTTCTCAACCTGGCGGTCGAACAACCCTTTCACCGGGGTCGCCTAAGACCATCAGGAAAACATATGTAATTACATATTGTTTTTGTGATTCATCACTATGCTTTAATACTAGATTGCCCAAGGAAGTCATTTTGACTGTTTTTTAATTTCAGTTAGAAAAACAATTATGTATATAAGGACACAATGTCTTAGAATTTTGTGACTTTTTTTACAACATATGAATGCATTTATTAATAATTGTAGTTACCTCCCCCTCCTTCATTTCCGGTATATATATATATATATATGTGTTATACCTATATTGCCCAAAAGCAGTCATTTCGACTGCTTGGGGAAATTATGACTCTTATTATTGAATTGAGTAAATTTCTTATATGACCAGGTCGGCTCTGTATTGAAATAACAGTTTTCATTTTTTTTTTTTTCGATTACCGTCACATGATAACATACAAGTACATGATAAATTGTCGATACTTGATAAGTTGCAGTTGCTCAATTAGCTAAACTAGTACTTGTTATTCGAATCTTTATGCAGTGATACTTGTTCTAATAAGTTGCTTATTGTATTTCTTTTGCGCCCTAAATTCATGAAAGAAATGTCGAATAGAAGTGAGTTATTGGAAAAGCTAAGGAACATAAGTGAAGAGTGCTCTGATATTATTCTTTCACGATGCAGTCATTTTGACTGCTGTTGGGCAATATAGGTATATACTAAATTTCTGTCTTTCTAGTGTTAATTATGTTCAATTTGTAACAATGAAATTAGGGGTCACCACAACATGAGGAACTGTATGAAAGGGTCGCGGCATTAGGAAGGTTGAGAACCACTGAGCTAAGGCAAGCATGTCAAACTCACAGGCTCACACGGGCCCAATAAATATGGTTTACGTGTACGTGGGCCACAAAACAGCAAAAGCTTCCATTTTCATAGAAACGTAGGTTTATTTCGATAGAGACATGCTGAATACGAAGGGCTGAAACAAATGAGTCATCGTTAACATAAAATAATAGAACATTTTAATAAAAATTAATATTTTTTTCTTGAACGTTAACGTACCAGACACTGAATAACTGCACAGATGAATAAGTGTAACGCAAATAAACCTATTTTTATTGTTCTCCGAAAGCAAAATATTTCCTGTTGCGCACACCAAACAAATCAGTACAAGACTAATGACGTGGCCATCGGCTGCTAAAATATTCACTGCTGGTATTAGTGGAGAGAAATGGTGCGCCTGCGTGTAAGGCACGTAAGGGAAATGAATGCAACACGATGATAGTAATCACTCGTTAGCGAACATTGTAGTTCATTATTAATAATTACGTATAACGGGCTCTGGCCGGCTTGGCTCAGTGGATAGAGCATCGGCCTGTGGACTGAAGGGTCCCAGGTTCGATTCCGGCCAAGGGCGCATGCCTGGGTTGCAGGCTCCATCCCCAGTGTGGGGTGTGCAGGAGGCAGCCAGTCAATGATTCTCTCTCATCATTGATGTTTCTATCTCTCTCCTTCTCCCTTCCTCTCTAAAATCAATAAAGAAATATATTTTTAAAAAAAATTAAAAAAGAATAATTACGTATAACGGGATATTGTAAAAATTAAGTTACAAAACTTGTATTAAAACGTTTCTTATATACCGTCCTATTGGCTGGGCCGCAAAAATATTTGTTGTTGGCCGCATGTGGCCCTCCTCGAGTTTAACATGCTTGCTCTAAGGTTTCCCAGAGATAAGGAGAGAGAAGTGAGTAAGAACCTGGGCTCTGAATTCAGGCAGACCTGAATTTTATTTGTTTTTAATATATTTTATTGATTTTTTTACAGAGAGGAAGGGAGAGGGATAGAGAGCCAGAAACATCAATGAGAGAGAAACATTAATCAGCTGCCTCCTGCACGCCCCCCACTGGGGAGGTGCCTGCAACCAAGGACATGCCCCTGACCGGAATCGAACCCGGAACCCTTGAGTCCGCAGGCCGACGCTCTATCCACTGAGCTAAACCGGTTCTGGCCAGACCTGAATTTTAGTTACGGTTCTGCTGCTTAGTAGCTGTGTGACTCTGGGCAAGTCACTTAACTTCTCAGTTTCTCTGCTACATCTATAAAATCATGATATGGCTGAGGATTAACTGAGATAGTGCACAGAAAACACTTGACAGAGTGCCTGGGACGTAGTAAATGCTCAATAAATGGTAGCTTTGCTGTCATAAATAATTTGTACACAAATCAAATTCTCTCCTGCTTGAAAGTATATTCATGATGAGTTTAGTCAAATTATTCTATTGACTAAATATCAACAACTCATTTTTTTTAATATGTTTTCATTGATTTCAGAGAGGGAGAGGGAGAGAGAGCTAGAAACATCAATGATGAGAGAGAATCATGGATCGGCTGCCTCCTGCACACCCCCTACTGGGGATCGAGCCAAAAACCCAGGCATGTGCCCTGACCGGGAATCGAACCGTGACCTCCTGGTTCATAGGTGGACACTCAACCACTGAGCCACGCCAGCCGGGCAGCAATTCATGCTTTTAATTGACCCATGACACTGAGGGCATGCTGCCAGATACACAGTTGGGTTTAAACTTACGCCACTTAAAAGCCATTGACGCCCTGACTGGTTTGGCTCAGTGGATAGAGTGTTGGCCTGCGGACTGAAGGGTCCCGGGTTCGATTCCAGTCAAGGGCATGTACCTTGGTTGCGGGCACATCCCCAGTAGGGGGTGTGCAGGAGGCAGCTGATCGATGTTTCTCTCTCATCGATGTTTCTAACTCTCTATCCCTCTCCCTTCCTCTCTGTAAAAAGTCAATAAAATATATTAAAAAAAAAAAAGCCATTGACTCTGAGCAAGTCACTTAATTCTGTGTCTTAGTTCCCTCATCTGTAAGTGACATATAGTATCTCTCTCTTATGGTGATTACGGGATAAAATGCTCTGGTATGCATAACACCTTTAAACCATGCCTGGCATCCTATATCATAAAAGGGTAATATGCAAATTATCCCATCAACCAGGAATTCTACCGGAGTTTGATCAGTTGGCGGGGCCAGCCCACCAACCTCCCGTGGCCCCTCCCCCCAGCCAGCCTGGACCCATGGGCCCCCATCAGGGCAGGCCCGCTAGACACCAGTGCACAAATTCATGCACCAGGCCTCTAGTGTATAATAAATTCTGTAGGAGAGATGCCCCATACCACCGTGAAATAAAGTGCCAGTGGTATGTGCATATTGAGAGTGTAGTTGCTGCAAAACGGCTCTTATTAATTGAGGAGGTCAAACCTGATCTCTCTGGCCCGGCCACAGGGGCTCAGTGGTTGAACATTGACCTATGAACCAGGAGGTCACGGTTCAATTCCTGGTCACGGCACATGCCCGGGTTGCAGGCTCGATCCTAGATCGTGCAGGAAGCAGCCAGTCAATGATTCTCTCTCATCATGGATGTTCCTATCTCTCTCTCCCTCTCCTTTCCTCTCTGAAATCATAGAAAATATGTGTTTTTTTAAACTGATCTCTCTGGATTGCTAGATGGAGATGGGGGTGTCGAGGCCCCAAAAGGCGCGTGCACAGGCCTGGCTCCCCTCAGACTCCCCTGATTGCCCTCAAGAAGGGCCAGCTGGGGTGGGGCACTGGTGAGAAGGAACCCTCACCCCCACATCTCTTCTAGGTGTCTCGGTTGCGCCCTCTCCCGGAGAAGATCGGGGTGGCACGCCCACACCCCCCTCAGACGTGGAGGACTGGATCACCCCCCAAGTGGGACCTGGCGTGGCTGCTGTCCCCTCGGGGGAGGAGACCACTGTGGTCCCCGACTTCACCGTGGAGCCAGAAAACCACACGGAATGGGAACGGGCCTACACCCCCGCGGGCACCTTGCCGCTGCCAGGTCTGTGTGGCCTTCCCAGCCTCGGGGGGGCTGGGTTCAGAGGAATGATTCTCGCACCCCATCGAGCAGCAGCATCGTGGGGGTGCTGGGCCCGGCCCTGAGTCTGATTCCGTGGGGCTGGGGTGGGGTCTGAGAATTGGCTTTTCTACCAAGCTGTCCGGTGACTCTGGTGCTTCTGGTCCAGGGACCGCACTTGGAGAACCATGGGTTTAGATACGATGAGATGAGGATGGGCAAGTACTTGAAGGGCGACCTTGATAGCCCCCGGGAAAGCCAGGCCCCCATATCCAGTGGGTTGTGTGGATGGCACCCCCTAAGTTAGGAAGGTTCTCAACCTTCCTAATGCTGCGACCCTTTCATACAGTTTCTCATGTTGTGGTGACCCCCAACCATAACATTATTTTCGTTGCTACTTCATACCTGTAATGTTGCTACTGTGATGAATCGTCATGTAAATATCTGATATGTAGGATGTGTTTTCATTGTTCGCAACCCACAGGTTGAGAACCGCAGCAAATCTCACAAAGCCAGGCCCCCACACCCAGTGGGTTGTGTGGATGGCACCCCCTAAAATCCCGCAAAGTTTCTTGGTCTCCCTCTTTCCCTCCCTTTCTCCTTTCTTTCCAGAGATACTGTGCAAGCTTCCATTACAAAATGTCTGAACACATCTCTGAGCTCTTGAAAGAAAAAAAAAAATTTTTTTTAATATTTTTATTGATTTCAGAGAGGAAGGGAGAGGGGGAGAGAGAGATGGAAATATCAGTGATGAGAATCACGGATCGGCTGCCTCCTGCATGCCCCATAGCCCGCAACTCAGGCATGTGCCCTTGACCAGAATCGAACCCGGGACCCTTCAGTCTGCAGTCCGACCCTCTACCCACTGAGCCAAACCAGCCGGGGCAAAGAAAGATGTTACTGTGAAGGGAATGGAATTGGGCTTCTCTGCATGAGCTTAAAATGGGCAGAGTTACTAAATCCCCACCTTGTCTTTCTTCCTCTCGTCCTCCAGGGGTCCCTCCTACATGGCCCCCCACTAGCACAGCCACAGAGGAGAGCACAGAAGGCCCTTCTGCCACAGAAGTGCCCTTGGCCTCGGAGGAGCCATCCCCCTCGAAGGAGCCATCCCCCTCAGAAGAGCCATCCCCCTCAGAAGAGCCATCCCCCTCAGAGGAGCCAGCCCCCTCCCAGGAGCCGCTGTTCACACCTTCACCCCCCGTGCCCAGTGGGATGGAGCTGCCGGGCTCCGGGGAGGCATCCGGGGCACCGGAAGTCAGTGGTGACTTCTCAGCCAGTGGAGAAGCTTCAGGACACCCGGACGCCAGTGGGCAGCCCTCGGAAGACCTTGACTCCAGTGGTGTCACCTCGGCAGCGGGCTCAGGCCTGCCTGTGGGAAGTGGACTGGCCTCGGGGGAGGAAGATAGAATTACGTGGTCCAACACTTCTCACGTTGGGGGGCTGCCTTCTGGGGGTGAGGGTCTAGAAGGCTCTGCCTCTGGGGTAGAGGACCTGGGTGGACTTCCTTCTGGAGGTGAGACTCATCCAGAAGGTTCTGCCTCTGGAGTAGAGGACCTGGGTGGACTTCCTAGTGGAGATGAGAGTCATCTAGAGACATCTACCTCTGGAGTAGACCTCGGTGGACTTCCTTCTGGAGGTGAGAGTCATCTGGAGACGTCTACCTCTGGAGTAGACCTGGGTGGACTTCCTTCTGGAGGTGAGAGTCATCTGGAGACGTCTACCTCTGGAGTAGACCTGGGTGGACTTCCTTCTGGAGGTGAGACTCATCCAGAAAGTTCTACTTCTGGAGTAGACCTGAGTGGACTTCCTTCTGGAGGTGAGACCCATCCAGAAGGTTCTGCCTCTGGAGTAGAGGACCTGGGTGGACTTCCTTCTGGAGGTGAGACTCATCTGGAGACGTCTACCTCTGGAGTAGAGGACCTTGGTGGACTTCCTTCTGGAGGAGAGGGTCTTCCAGAAACTTCTGCCTCTGGAGTAGAGGACCTGGGTGGACTTCCTTCTGGAGGTGAGAGTCATCTGGAGACGTCTACCTCTGGAGTAGAGGACCTGGGTGGACTTCCTTCTGGAGGAGAGGGTCTTCCAGAAACTTCTGCCTCTGGAGTAGAGGACCTCGGTGGACTTCCTTCTGGAGGAGAGGGTCTTCCAGAAACTTCTGCCTCTGGAGTAGAGGACCTCGGTGGACTTCCTTCTGGAGGAGAGGGTCTTCCAGAAACTTCTGCCTCTGGAGTAGAGGACCTCGGTGGACTTCCTTCTGGAGGAGAGGGTCTAGAGACCTCTGGTTCTGGACCCGAGGACCTCAGCGGGTTGCCTTCTGGAAAAGAAGACTTGATCGGGTCAGCTTCTGGAGACTCGGGCCTGGGCGGGATACCTTCTGGAACTCTCGGAAGCGGGCAAGCTCCGGAAGCCAGTGGCCTTCCCTCCGGATTCAGCGGTGAGTATTCTGGCACGGACCTCGGCAGCGGCCCATCCTCCGGCTCGCCGGACTTCAGTGGGCTTCCGTCGGGGCTCCCGACGGTCTCCCTGGTGGATACCACGCTGGTGGAAGTGGTCACAGCCGCCACGGCGAGTGAGCTGGAGGGGCGGGGCACTGTCGGCGTGAGCGGTGCTGGCGAGGTATCCGGGCTGCCCTTCGGCGAGTTGGACGTGAGCGGGGGCGCGAGCGGGTTCCCTTCGGGAGCTGAACTCAGTGGCCAGCCATCTGGATCCCCCGACATCAGCGGGGAGACATCTGGATTCTTTGGTGTCAGCGGGCAGCCATCAGGATTCCCTGACCTCGGCGGGGGGACATCCGGGCTCTTTGAGCTCAGTGGGCAGCCGTCAGGGTTTCCAGAGGAGACGTCTGGAATGGCCGAGCTCAGTGGACAGTCCTCCGGACAGCCAGGTGTCAGCGGAGAAGCTTCTGGAGACCTTGGCAGCGGCCGCCCATTTGGCATGACCGACCCGAGTGGAGAAACGTCTGGGGTCCCTGACCTCAGTGGGCAGGCCTCGGGGTGGCCCGGGTTCAGCGGGGCCCCCTCGGGGATCCCCGACCTGGTTTCTGGCGCCACGAGTGGCAGCGGCGACGCTTCCGGTGTTACGTTCGTGGACAGCACCTTCGTGGAGGTGACCCCAACTCCGTTTAGAGAAGAAGAAGGCTTGGGGTCCGTGGAACTCAGCGGCCTCCCTTCTGGGGAGACGGATCTCTCGGGCACCTCGGGGACGGTGGACGTGAGCGGACAGTCGTCCGGGACCATTGCCTCCAGTGGGTTTCCGTCGCAGCCTCCAGAATTCAGCGGCCTGCCCAGCGGAGCCGCCGAGGTCAGCGGGGAGGCCTCCGGCGCCGAGGTGGGGAGCGGCCTGCCCTCCGGAGCCTACGATGGCAGTGGACTTCCACGGGGCTTCCCCACCGTCTCGCTCGTCGACAGGACTTTGGTGGAATCTGTAACCCAGCCTCCAACGGCCCAGGAAGCAGGGGAGGGGCCCTCGGGCATTCTAGAACTCAGCGGCGCCCATTCCGGAGCGCCGGACGTGTCCGGAGACCATTCTGGACTGTCGGACCTCAGCGGGCTGCAGTCCGGGCTGGGGGAGCCCAGCGGCGAGCCTTCGAGTACCCCGTATTTCAGCGGGGACTTTTACGGCTCCACGGATGCCAGTGGGGCGTCTTCTGCAGCCACGGGCACCAGCGGGGAGGCCTCAGGACTGCCCGACGTCACTCTAATCACTTCCGAATTCGTGGAGGGTGTCACGGAACCAACTGTTTCCCAGGAACTCGGCCAGAGACCCCCTTTGACACACACTCCCCAGGTTTTTGAGTCCAGCGGAGAAGCCTCTACATCGGGGGACCTCAGTGGAGCCACGCCAAGCTTCCCCGGGTCTGGGGTCGAGGCATCATCGATCCCAGAATCCAGCAGCGAAACGTCTGCCTCTCCTGAGGCTGGGGTGGGGGCGTCTGCCGCTCCTGAGGCCAGCGGGGTGGCGTCGGGGACCCCTGATCTGGGGGAAACCACCTCTGCCTTCCCCGAAGCTGACCTGGAGGGAGCCTCAGGCCTGGAAGTGAGCGGCCGCCCCTCCACCTTCCAGGAAGGGCCCACGGAGGGCTCCACCCCGTCGGGAATGAGTGGAGAGTCGACCACCACGTACGATGTGGCCACGGAGACCTCGGGCTGGCCTTCGGCCACTCCCGGGGCTTCTGGAGACGGGCCGGAGATCAGCGGGGACCCGTCTGGTCACACCTCGGGGTTGGGTGTTGTCGTCGGCACCAGCATCCCGGAGTTTGAATGGACCCAGCAGCCCCAGCGCCCTGCAGAGGCAAATCTGGAAGTGGAGTCCTCAAGCCTCGTGCATTCGGGAGAAGAGGCCCAAACGGCCGAAACAGCCGTCTTCCCAACGGACGCTTCTTCCATCCCAGCTCCGGCAGAAGGGACCGAAGGATCGGAGGCAACCACTACAGGTATGGCTGACATCTCTTTTTCCTTTCCATGTGTGCGGCTAGTTCAGATGGTAGCAGAGTGGGAGGCGGTGTAGATTCAAGTCTCTGAGCACAGCTCCCCCAGAGATGAGCTGTGCAGCCTCAGGCAAGTTTCTTAACCTCTCTGAGCCTCCCCCGGGAAATGGGAATAGGACCAGGGAAGATTAAACAGCATGTAAATATATACAGCAGGTCCTCGGGTCACGTCGGAGATCCGTTCCTACGGCGCGACGTAACGTGATTTTTGTCGTAAGTCGGAACCCACCTACATAAGCACCTTGGTCGCTCACAGGGAGCACATACACAGCAGTCATGAAGTAAAACAGTAAAAAAAAAATTTCAAGAAAGATAACAATTCTTGACCTTTACTGGTGATAAATAAATAATAAGAAACATAAAGCACATATGTACAGACGTCGAAATGACGGAACTTTTTTTTTTATACGTAAATGGGAGATGGCGAAGTAACCACAAAACGACGTACGACGTAACCCGAAGACTGTCTGTATAAAACGAGCGCTGAGCATCAGAGTAGGCACACAGGACACACTCATAGAGATCAGTGATTGTGCCCTGGCCAGTTTTGCTCAGTGGATAGAGCGCCGGCCTGCGGACTGAAAGGTCCCAGGTTCAATTCTGGTTAAGGGCATGTACCTCGGTTGCAGGCTTGATCTCCGGCCCTGGTTGGAGCATGTGCAGAGGCAACCAATTGATGTGTCTCTCTCACATCGATGTTTCTCTGTGTGTGTGTCTCTCTCTCTCCCTCCTACTCTCTCTAAAAATCAATGGGAAAATATCCTCCGGTGAGGATTAACAACAAAAAAAAAGGATTAGTGATGGTTACCATTAAGTTCCCTCTTGAGAACATTGATGTGTGAACCTGATTATTTGTCTTTGGCACAGAGAGAGGGACGATGACTATGGGTCAAGAATGTCAAACTCGGCTGGCAGGCCGCAGGCCTCAATAAAGCAAGTTTATTGAATAATGCTGAAAATTGTGTTCCTGGCCCCTTCCCATGAGTGAGTATAGGATGAGAGAATGAACCTCCTGGTGGCCTTTATCCCCAAATATTTACTTTTGTGCAGGGTTCAAACCAGCACAATTTAAGGAATGACGAGGTGTCATTTGGGCTGGGTCCTGACTTGAGCCCCGGGATCTCCACACCAATCCCAGTCTAAAGGACTCCTCTGGACTGTAGTGACTGTCGCACCTTAGCAGCATCTCAGCACCGGGCACAAGCAGCTGACCCTGCCCCCCACTTTTGTTCTGGGGTCCCTTGCACATTGCTGTGTGCCCAGGCCCCGGGTACCAGGGCCAGGAGTCCAGGAGGCGCCCCAGAAACACGCTGACCCCAAATCAGCCTCGTGAGCTTACGGGACCTCGTGCCCCAACCTGGGGGTCTGGGAGGCTGCGCCGCACCCCAGGCGGCCG
Source organism: Myotis nattereri (assembly GCF_964212035.1). NCBI lineage: Eukaryota > Metazoa > Chordata > Mammalia > Chiroptera > Vespertilionidae > Myotis > Myotis nattereri. The sequence goes on along the minus strand of NC_138097.1, from coordinate 11,344,624 downwards.
GCTGCTGGGTGCTTAGCCTCTCCCCGGGGGGTGTAGCCCGAGCCAGGTCCTGCGGCGAGGATCCCTGTGGCCCTGGGACCTGTCAGGAGACGGAGGGACACGTGCTATGCCTGTGCCCCCCTGGCCACAGTGGCGAGCACTGCGATGTAGGTAAGGCCCTCATGGATGCAGGCAGGGGAGGGTGGGGACCACCGAGGTCACCTGGGGCTCAGGCTGCTCAGACTACCTGGGACTAGAAGCCACGTCTTTCTAGGGCAGTGATGGCGAACCTATGACACACGTGTCAGAGGTGACACGCGAACTCATTTTTTTGGTTGATTTTTCTTTGTTAAATGGCATTTAAATATATAAAATAAATATCAAAAATATAAGTCTTTGTTTTACTATGGTTGCAAAGATCAAAAAATGTCTCTATGTGACACGGCACCAGAGTTAAGTGAGGGTTTTTCAAAATGCTGACACGCCGAGCTCAAAAGGTTCGCCATCACTGGCCTAGGGCATCTGTTCTACATGGCGGTTTAGGAGGAAAAAGTCAAGCTAAGTAACGAAACAGAGAAGTAGTTAGTGTAGCTGCTGATGGTTTGAGGTGTGGAATGCGAAATATACTTGAATTGTTTTTTTCCTATTAAAATATATTTTTATTGATTTTAGAGAGGAAGGGAGAGGGAGAGAGAGAGAGAGAAACATCAATGATGCGAGAGAATCATTAACTGGCTGCCTCCTGCATGCCTCACACTGGGGATGGGGCTTGCAACCAAGGCATGTGCCCTTGACCGGAATCGAACCCGGGACCCTTCAGTCCTCAGTCCAATGCTCTATCCGCTGAGCCAAACCAGCTAGGACATGTACTTGAATTTTGAAGATAAAAGTTGAGACTTCAAAGAAATGCTAAATGAGGGTGTTTGTTAAGGATAGCCGGTCACGCCCCGTGGTCCCTGTGGGGACACTCAGAAGGGCTATTGTGCATCATGGAGGGCAGACCTCTCCGACGAAAGTCCCTGCGTGCATGGGTCTGGTGGGGTTTGGGTCCCCGTCGTGCCCTGCAGGAAATGACGCAGAGCTTGTCCCCGAGCTCTGGGATTCACGGCTGGCTTCAGGTCAGGTGTGATCCAGCAGCTCATTCTTAGCAGCCCCTTCCCCAACCTGATACTGAAAGCAAAAGTGTGACCCTGGTATCAGAAGTCCCAGCGCGCGTCCCCGGGCCCCTGACATTAGAAATAGGTGACAGTGGACCTTAACTAACCTCATGTAAGGACAGCCTTTCTCTAATCACGTCTTTTATTTTTTTATATATATTTTCAATTGATTTCAGAGAGGACGAGAGAGAGAGAGAGAGAGAGAGAGAACGATAGAAACATCAATGATGAGAGAGAATCATGGATCGGCTGCCTCCTGCACGCCCCCGACTGGGGATGGAGCCCACCACCCAGGCATGTGCCCTGACCGGGAATCGGCCCGTGACCTCCTGGTTCATAGGTCGGTGCTCTACCCCCTGAGCCACATGGTCAGCTGGGCTCTGACCATGTCTTTTAAAAAGGCTTTCTTCCCAGACAGCTTTGTGAGTAGCTTGGTCACTTCACCTGTTCCCTTACCTGGTTACATGGCACAGTGACCTTCCTGCCACGGGCCTGTTGGGGGGATCATGTGTGTGAGACGTAGCATGTGGCTCAGGGGAGATTCCTGAGACATCGTGGGTCCCTCTCTTTCCTCTCTTCCTTCATGTCATCTGCCCGTTGCCCACAGCCCTCCCCGTCCCCACCTGCCGCCACCTTGTCTGGGACCCCCTCTCTGCGCTCGGTCACAGCGGGGCCGGCCCCACTCCTTCTCATGGTTCCAGAAGATGAGCAGTGTCCTGACTGTCCTTCACGGAAAGATGTGGCCATGCAGGGCCAGGGCGGCCATAAAAAGCCCCATCCGGGGTCATCAGCCCTCTTCCTCCTGCCCGGGATGCTGACTCGCAGCCTCCCTGAACCCCCCAAGACACCCACAGGCTGTCTGGGCTCCAGGACGGTCGCCCTTCCTTCCCTCCTCATGTGTGAACCCAGGGGCCTTGCACAAGACCCTCTGAGCCCTGGAACCGGCTCCTTGAGTTGTACAGCCCCCTTCGTCCCCCCAACTTTCTCAGATGTTGTGTCCTGGCTGCACACAGAAGGCAAAACAAAACTGCTCCCTGAAACCTCAGGCCATGTGGGAGTGTCGCGGGGGAGTGGGAGGGGGGTGGTGATAGAAGCTGCTGGAACACCTGGAAGCCACCTGGCCGGACCTCCCCGGGGCCTCTGCCCCTCCCGCCCTCTCCTCCGTGGTCTGGGTACAGGCCCCGGGGCTGACATCTGGCTCCTCCGCCCACAGGCCCCCCCTGCCCCCCCCACCCCGCTCTGTACAACTGCTTTAGCGCCTACATTTGCTTCATCCCCCCCCCTCGCCCAGTGCTCCCCGTCTCCCGCAATGACGCCGCTACTGGACAGAGGAGAGGGGTCGCCCCCAGCTTCCGCCGGCCCACCAGCCTGACCTATTGCTGCTCCTGCTGCTGCTGCTGGGAACCCAAGTGCATGCTGGGATTGCAGTCCGTCCCTCATGCATTTGGGTTTTGCTTGGAACAGTTCCAGACTCGGAACTGTCGGTGCCTAGTCCGACGTGAAGTTAAGAAGTTCGCGGGAAGAGGCAGACGCCCGCAGGCCACCCATTCGCTGCACAGACCCAACCCAACCCTCGTCTAGGCGGCAGGGAGAAGGGTCCAGAAGAAAGTGCGTTTGCCTTCTAATCGGAGGACTGGCTGTCAGGCGTCGTCTGCCCTTGTGAGAGGCGAGAACTAATAATCCCTGCTCACGTAGAGGCCCCCCTAGGCACGTCGGGTCCTGAAGGTTGTAGCACAGACGCACATACCCAGGCCGAACCACGTATCCGGGTGCCCCCTGAGCCCGCGGAACCCATTCATCGCAGACTTTCATTGATCTCCTGGGAAGAGGAGCTTCGCGGTCCCTTGCAACATGCTCCCAGGGGGAGTCGCCCAGGAAAGAACCAGCAGGAAGAGACAGACAGACAGACGAGATTAGGAGATGCAGTGCTCACCTCGGCCAGTGGAGAAAACCTCGAGGCAAAGGCCATACCGATTCAAGTCCTGGCAAAGAAGTGGGGTCAGAAAGAACATCTTGGACTGGAAGAACGGAAGGGAAGAGAGAGCCTGGGAAGGAGAGGCTGATGGCGACCTGCCTGTGTCCCACCGGCTGGTGTTGGCGGGCGGCCACCTACTTACTAAGTGCCTCGCCGACCGGCTTCAAACACGGGTCTCCCACTGGCCAGGAGGGACCCCCTCTGAAGTTGTGACTCACTGGAGTTGTCCACGTCAACGGAACCCTTAGACACAAACAAGATTGCCTAGGGGAGGGTTGGGCTGGGTTTCTGGCTCTCCCCACCCCCCCCCCCCACCCTAAGAGAACAATGCTGGCTTCATCTTCAGAAGATGCTCCAAAAACTTATGTACTGAAGACAAGAACGGTGTCCGCAACCCACAGATGTTCGTGGTTCCCACGCACACGTCCCATCCTGCCATTTTTTCATCGTTTCCTACTCTGCAGACCTTTTTATTCACTCGAGCGTTGCATGGCCTTGCCTTCCGCCCCTGGCGCACAGCTACAGAGGAAGCGAGGAAAAAGGAAGAGCTTAGCCAAGCTTCAAGAACTTGACCTTCAACGTCCTTGCTCAACGCCAGGTCAGACCCCCATGGCTTCTTTTTTTTTTTATTAATTTTAGGAAAGGGAGAGAGAGAGAGAAACATCAATGATGAGAGAGAATCATGGATCGGCTGCCTCCTGCACGCCCCATACTGGAGATCGAGCCCGCAACCCGGGCATGTGCCCTGAATGGGAATCGAACCGTGACCTCCTGGTTCATAGGTCGACAATCAACCACTGAGCCACGCCTGCCGGGCCCCACGGCTTTTTGAAATAGTCTCAAGAGGAGGCATCTCGGAGGTACTCCGCGCTCACTCTCCCCAGTAGGCATTTGGCTTTCAAAGCACCACCTCTCTCATGCACTTGGAAATCGGGCCCCACCTCACTCAGCTTGCCAATCAAGAACCACATGCATCCAGGAGACCCCTCTCTGCATCTTCGGCTCAGCTCCAGGATGGCGGCGGCAGCAGCAGCAGCAGCAGCAGCAACAGTTCTCAGGAAACCCAGCCACCCCTCCCAGGGCTCAGGAGAGCCGCAGGGCCGGCCACCCAGAGAAAGAGGCCGCAGTGCTCGCGAAGCCGGCGGGCGTCCTAATGGTGGCCCTTGGTTTCTTGCAGACATTGATGAGTGCCTCTCAAGCCCTTGTGTGAATGGAGCCACCTGCGTGGACGCCATCGACTCTTTCACATGCTTATGCCTTCCCAGCTACCGAGGGGACCTGTGTGAGATCGGTACGGCCGGCCGTCTCGGCTTCAGCTAATGTTGCTAACTGCTGCACCCCCTCCTCCTCCCTCACCCTCCCCTGCTAACCACAGGCTCCGGGCCCTGGCCAGGGGCCCCCGCAATCCATCCAGAGAGAAGTCCACCCCGGGAGGCACAGCGAGAAGTCCACCCGACTCACCGCCACTCCTTCTGTTGCTGTCCCGCTTCCGGGGCAGTGGCTGATCTAAGAATAGGGGAGACGTGCAGGCCGGGCCAGCCGGCACTTTGGAATGTGGGGCTCTGGGTGACCTATATTTTATTTTAATATACTTTTATTTCAGAGAGGAAGGGAGAGAGAGAGAGAAACATCAGTGGTGAGAGAGAGTCATTCATCAGCTGCCTCCTGCACGTCCCACACTGGGGATCGAGCCTGCCACCCGGGCATGTGCCCTGACCGGGAATTGAACCGTGACCTCCTGGTTCACAGGTCGACACTCAACCACTGAGCCACACCGGCCAGGCTATTTTAATATATTTTTATTGATTTAAGAGAGGAAGGGAGAGGGAGAGAGAGAGAAACATCAATGGTGAGAGAGAATCATGGATCAGCTGCCTCCTGCACACCCCACACTAGGGATCAAGCCTGCAACCCTGGGCATGTGCCTTGATCGGGAATCGAACCGTGACCCCCTGGTTTATAGGTCAACACTCAGCCACTGAGCCACGCTGGCTGGGCTCTGGGAGACCTTTAAAACACTAATCTTTCCCTAGTTGGTTTGGCTCAGTGGATAGAGCGTCAGCCTGCGGACTGAAGGGTCCCAGGTTCCATTCCGGGCAGGGACACATGCCTGGGTTGCAGGCTTGATCCCCGGTAGGCGGCATGCAGGAGGCAGCCGATCCATGATTCTCTCTCATCGTTGATGTTTCTCTCTCTCTCTCTCTCCCCCTCTCCCTTCCTCTCTGAAAGCAATAAAAATATGTTTTAAATAAATAATAAGTAAATAAAACGCTAACCTCCTCAGGGCCTCCAGGCCCACGGTGATGCACCGTCAAGGGCAGTGCACGCATCAGATTAAGAGGACAGAGCAGACTCCGCGCCTTGGCCTTGAAGGAAGCCGTGGGCGGGAGTAACTGACTCTCACTCGGGTTGACAGCCAGGGACCTTCCTCCCATGGGCACGGGCATGAGCGTGCGTCTGCTGCTTGTGGCCCGTGGGACCTCGGCGGCACCCTCCGTGGCACTGGGAGCCACTGTGCCTCCCAGGCCAAGCTGCCTTCCCCTTCTTCTCTGGCCAGAGCTGCGGTTTGCCTGCCTGAGAGCTCCCGCGTCACCCGCATGCCCCGGTCATGCATGAGCAGGGACGGCTGCATGTCGCCCTCTCCTCTTCACCAGGGTGACCGATGCCATGACAATGCCACTCCGGCCCACACTTCCTTTCCTCCTCCCCCGTGCAAGGCAGAGGACTGGCTAGAGAGAGCAGGGCCTCAGTGCAAGGGGCAAGGGCTGAGTTTCTTCTCTTGGGCCTTGCCTGTCCCTCTGCTGCTGCACCTGAGCCAGGCTCTGCAGGGCAGCTGTGTGCCAGGCTCTCCCAGGGCAGCAGCGCATGCCAGGCCGAGCCCCCCCGCTCCCTCACCAGGAGCCCCATGTCCTGGCTCTCAGGGCCATCCCAGCTCAGAATGGGGGAGATAAGAATTACAGTTGCTGGTAGCAACAGCCCATAGAGAACTGGAAGTGTTCAGGGGCTTAAAACCATCTTTTTTATTTATTTTTATTTTTTTTAATATATTTTATTGATTTTTTACAGAGAGGGAGAGGAATAGAGAGTTAAAAACATCGATGAGAGAGAAACATCGACCAGCTGCCCCCTTCACGCCCCCTACTGGGGATGTGCCCGCAACCAAGGCACATGCCCTTGACCGGAATCGAACCTGGGACCCTTCAGTCTGCAGGCCGACGCTCTATCCACTGAGCCAAACCAGTTAGGGCAAAACCATCTTTTCTAATATATTTTTATTGATTTCAGAGAGGAAGGGAGAGGGAGAGAGAGAAACACCAATGATGAGAAAAAATCATGGTTCGGCTGCCTCCTGCACGCCCCCTACTGGGGATTAAGCCTGCAACCCGGGCATGTGCCCTTGACAGGGAATTGAGCAGTAACCTCCCGGTTCATAGGTCGACGCCCAACCACTGAGCCACGCCAGCTGGGCAAAAACCACTTGTAATGCAGTCTCAGGCTGGACATCCCAGAAACTTGCAGGAAGCAGTGGGAACTCCTGGGCAGTCCCCCTTTGGTCCTAAGCAGTGTGGGAGGCAGGAGGATCGCATGTTTCTGGAGGCATTGCCAAGGTCACAGGCTGGCGGGGGAACTTCAGGCGCCTGCAAGCAAAGGCCCAAGTGCTCCTCCTCCTCCTCCCTGCAGCCTCCCATCCTCCACTCTCACCCCAAGTCCCCAAGTCCCCAAGACTTTGGTGCATGGGGTCCTGGCTGGGGTGGGAGGACAGAGGTATAAGCATTTTCTCCACAGGATGGCAACATATTTGTCATGGGAGAGAAGGGTCTGGAAGGTCCGTTCGGACCACAGCTCCCGGGCACCAGGCTGGGAGTGGGGATGTCCTGTGGGCATGGAGGCAGGGCCCTGACAGGACATTGGGTGGAGCCAGAGCCGCCCAGCTGGGCCCTGGGTACAGGCACCCATCTAAGCAGGGCTGTGTCTCCTCTCCCGTCCCATCCTGAGCCCGCACCACCCCCAGGCCCTCCTGCCTGGGCTCTGGTCCCCCTGCTTCTCCCACTCCCAGCCCCCCTGGAATGCTGTGGCTACTTCCTTCTCCCCCCACCCCCCTCCCCGCCCCAGGCCTCCATCCTGCATGCATGGCCCTGCCTCTCCCCCAGCAGCTGCCTGCTCCAGCTGGGCCCTCAGACACTGAGGTGGCCCAAGAATGGACCGCACAGCCAGCCCCCGGGTGGCCTGGGTGCCGCACCAGCTCTGAGGCCTCCCGCCTTCTTTCCAGACCTTTGCCCGAAGGCATTGCCCTCGGGGGGAGCAGCAGCACCCTCCTCGGCCCCCCCGGCTGCTCTGCCTCTTTCCTCTCAGCCTACTGGCCTCCCACTCTCCCCGCTCCTCCCATTGGCCACGCCTGCACCCCTCCAGCCCGAGTTCCTTCCCCTCCCAACTGGTCCTCTCCCCCTGGGAGGCTGCCCAGGGCCCTGGGGCACTTGTGCCTGGGGGGCCCCCCCGGGCAGAAGGAAAGAAGGGGTCTGGGAATTCCCTCCGCCCAGCGCTGCGCCCACAAATGTTTAACAGCGGGCTGGGCTCTCGGAGCCGAAGGGGGAGCCCTCACGTGCAGCAGCCGCCCGTTTCCGAGGGAGCATGCTCCCACCGGGCCCATTGCAAGCTGCCGCTGTGATGGCCGGAGGCAGAGTTGGGAAGACGCACACATCAGGACCCTCCCACCCATGCCTGAGAGCCTCACCCCCCCCCCACCTGGCTGTCCCCCCAGGCTGCCCCGGGAGCTCCACTCCTGCACCAGGAGCCCATGCCCAGCCCCTCCTCCGAACTCAGAACCCGTAACCCATAGAGCTTTGTGGGGAGGGACGCTCCTCCCCGCTCCTCACCTGCCACCGAGAGAAAATCAAAAGCCAGGACCCCCGTCTTGGCTGCTTGGCCCTTTAAGAGGGAGACACGGTGCACTGAGCTAGAGCCAGCTCGGACGGATGGACAGACGGCCGGACTTGCAGCTCTGCGTCCTCTTTGGACCCAAAGCAGACTTATTTCTGCTCCTCTGTCCCCACCCCAGGGTCCTTCCTGCCCCCAGCTCTGCCTCCTGCTGCTGCCGCCTTCACACCCTCCCCACAATCCCCTCTCTCCCTAGAGACCCTCAGAGCCTCAAAGCTTCCCGCCTCCCACCTTCCCACCTCCCCCAGAGCAGGCAGAGACAGGAGAGAAGCTGGGGAGACGGGGGGGGGGGGGGGGGGGGGGGGGGGGGGGGGGAGGAGCCGAGAGAGGGAAGGATCCCGGGCTTTTCTCGGAGGGTGGGAACCTGCACGCAGGGCCCGGGGGCCAGGGCCAGGCCTCCCTGACTTCCACCCTGAGCCCCACCCAGCTGGGCCTCCCCCTCGTTGGAGGGGGTGACATGGAAGGCAGGGCCAACACAGGAGTCAGTACCACGAGGCTGGCGGCCTCGGCCCCTCCCGTCAAGCCACCCCCCCCCCACCTGTGTTGCAGACCAGGCGCTGTGCGAGGAGGGCTGGACCAAGTTCCAGGGCCACTGCTACCGGCACTTCCCGGAGCGCAAGAGCTGGGTGGACGCCGAGAGCCGCTGCCGGAAGCACCAGTCCCACCTGAGCAGCATCCTCACCCCTGAGGAACAGGAGTTCGTCAACAGTGAGTGCGGTGGGGTTTCAGGGCGGAGGGGAACCAGAGGCTGGCAGACTGGGACCCAGCGAGGCTGCAGGGGTGGGGCAGGGAGGGCGGGAAGGGCTTCCCCCAGCCTGAGAGAGAAGAGAGGGGTCTTTGGGGCCAGTGGCTCCTGCTGCACCCAGGACAGCCCAGCATCTATCAGAATGAGCCCCCTGCCCTGGCCGGTGTGGCTCAGTGGATAGCGCGTCGGCCTGCGGACTGAAGGGTCCCAGGTTCAATTCCGGTCAAGGACATGTACCTGGGTTGCGGGCACATTCCCAGTAGGGGGTGTGCAGGAGGCAGCTGATTGATGTTTCTCTCTCATCGATGTTTCTAACTCTCTATGCCTCTCCCTTCCTTCCTGTAAAAAATCAATAAAATATATAATAATGATAATAATAATAAGTCAGCCCCAGAGTAACCCCGTGGCTGTCACCAGCCCGTGCCAGCTGGGGGCGGTGGGCGCAGGCACTCCCATCACGCACGTGCCCCTGTCCGGACCTCAGAAGCGGGTGGCGTGCTCCTCCAAGCGCACCCCCCTCCCGCCACCCCCCTGTCCCCTCCGCCTCTGTGAGCTCCAGTGTCTGAGACATCCCCAGGGTGTTTCCACCCCAACACCCGCGTCCTCTCCGCAGACAATGCTCAAAACTACCAGTGGATCGGCCTGAACGACAGGAGCATCGAAGGCGACTTCTGCTGGTCAGATGGACACTCCCTGGTGAGCTCTGCCAGGGGCCCCGGCAAGAGTGGGCGACCCCAAGGAGGGGCATAGAGACGCCAGAGAGAGACATTCCAGCCACATCCAGAGCAGCTGCCGCTCCAGGCACTCAGGGCGGGGGGAGGGGGGAGGGGGAAGGGGGGATGGGGGAGGAGAGGGGTGGGGGGGGTCTCTCTCATCTCCCCTTCCAACACCAGCCCAGGGCTGGACACGGTGAGCGAATGACCCCGTGAGGGAAGGAGGGAAAGGAGGACGCAATGAATGAATGAAGGCAAAGCACCCTGAGAGACGTACGGAAGCTTTAGAGGGCACCTTGTCCCACAACGGGCTGGCGTGGACTCAAGGACACAGACAGACAGACAGCGCCATAGTCGCCTAATGAACAACACACATAGTAAATGCTCTGCCTCTAGGAGCTCAAGTTGCTCAGGCGTCCCAGAAGGCTTCCTGGCCCGGCTGGCGTGGCTCAGTGGTTGAGCGTCAACCTATGAACCAGGGGGTCACGGTTCCATCCCCGGTCAGGGCACATGCCGGGTTGCGGGCTCGAACCCCAGGAGGGGGCGTGCAGGAGGCAGCCGGTCCATGATTCTCTCATTGATGTTTCTGTCCCTCTCTCCCTCTCCCTTCCTCTCTGAAATCAATATATATATAATTTTTTTTTTAAAGCCCTAGCAAGTTTGGCTCAGTGGATGGAGTGTCAGCCTGTGGACCAAAGGGTCCTGGGTTCGATTCCGGTCAAGGGCATGTACCTTGGTTGCAGGCTCCTCCTAGGTGGTGTGGGCCCTGGTCGGTACACATGCAGGAGGCAACCAATCCATGAGTCTCTCTCACATCAATGTTTCTCTCTCTGTGTCTCCCCCTCCCTTCCACTCTCTCTAAAAATCAATGGAAAAAATATCCTTGGGTGAGGATTAACAAGAAGAGAGAGAGAGAGAGAGAGAGAGAGAGAGAGAGAGAGAGAGAGAGAGAGAGAGGAGAGGCCGCTGGGGCGTGACAGGAGAGAAAGGGGGGGTCAGGCCAGACAAGCCACATGGCTCCTGTGCCCGCCTCACCCCTGCCCCGCTCCCACCCACAGCAATTTGAGAACTGGCGCCCCAACCAGCCCGACAACTTCTTTGCCTCCGGAGAGGACTGCGTGGTGATGATCTGGCACGAGAAGGGCGAGTGGAACGACGTGCCCTGCAATTACCACCTGCCCTTCACGTGTAAGAAGGGCACAGGTAAGCCGGCCTGAGAGGGCCCAGGCGGGAGGAAGCAGGACTTCAGGGTCCAGCCCTGGCCAGTTTGGCTCCGTGGATAGAGCGTCAGCCTGCAGACTGAAGGGTCCCGGGTTCGATTCCGGTCAAGGGTACGGACCTCGGTGCCTCCATCCCCAGGCCTGGTCGAGGCGCGTTTAGGAGGCAGCCGATCGATGTGTCTCTCTCACATCGATGTTTCTCTCTCTGTGTGTCTCCCCCTCCCTCCCACTCTCTCTAAAAATCAATGGGAAGATATCCTCAGGTGAGGATTAACGACAACAAAAAGACTTTAGGTTCCTTGTGTCTTGGCTGCTGCTGTCACCTCATCGCCACCAGCCAGATTGGAACTGTCCTGGGGGCCACTCCCCGCATCAGCCTCCCAGAGCCAACGGCAGGAGCGAGTCCACTGCTAGGGAACGTTTCGGCCCCACTTTCCCGGCACTAGGATGATTTCATGAACAGCTCCAGCCGATCTGCCGGCTCTCACCCTCTTCCTCTCCCTTTCTCCCACCCTCCGTCTTCTCCTCGTCCCCTGAAGACCCTCCTTTTATTCCCTCCCTGCTCGCTCTAAACCGGGGAGCCCAGAGGGTGGCCAGATTCTGAGCGCTGCATGAAAACACCCTTAGCAGAGAGGGTCAATTCCGGGTTCGAGGCTGGGTGTGCGGGCTCCACGCCCCTGCCGCGTGCCGTGGGCTCCAGGCTGTCTCGTCACAGCCAGAGGGGACCACGCTGGCTCATCGTGGGCGGGGGTCTTCGCAAGAGCCCCCCTAAGACCTGGAGGGTATCACGCTAAGTGAAACAAGCCAGTCAGAGACAGCCAAGTTTCCCGTGATTTCACACGTGCGAGGAATCTAATTAGCAAAATAAACTGATGAACCGAGTGGATCCAGAGACATGGAAACCTGGAACAGAGGGCGGAATCTCAGAGGGAAGGCGAGGGAGGGTGGGTGGGAGGTAATCAATCCAAGAATTTGGATGCATAGATGCATAACCCATGGACACAGACAATGGGGCTGTGAGGGGTGGGGGGAGGGGCTGGAGGGGGTCGATGGGGGGAAAGGGGGACATATGTAATACTTCCAACAATAAAGATTTAACAAAAACCAGAGCCCCTCCCTGAGGTCCCCCTCTGACGGGTGCTTGCCCCCCAGTGGCCTGCGGAGAGCCCCCCATGGTGGAGCACGCCAGGACGTTCGGCCAGAAGAAGGACCGCTACGAGATCAACGCGCTGGTGCGGTACCAGTGCGCCGAGGGCTTCGTCCAGCGCCACCTGCCCACCATCCGGTGCCTGCCCAGCGGGCACTGGGAGGAGCCTCGGATCACCTGCACAGACCGTGAGCACCGCCCCCCCCGCCCCCGGCTGGGCACCGCGCTGCAGCCCTCTCCTGGGGACCCCACACCCTCACGGGCAGCACCATCTGTGGGCAAGGTCACCTGTCCCTGACCCCCCTCGCCCCCCAGCCCCAGGGACAGAGGAGAAAGCAGGCAGCCTGCTCCCCTTTTCAACCCCAGCCAAAGCCCCTTAGCCCAAGTTGGTTCAAGGAAACTCAGAAGGGCCCTAGCTGGTTTGGCTCAGTGGGTAGAGCATCGGCCTGCAGACTGAAGGGTACCGGGTTCGATTCCCGGTCAGGGCACATGCCCAGGTTATAGGCTCGATCCCCAGTAGGGGGCGTGCAGGAGGCAGCCTATTAATGATTCTCATCATTGATGTTTCTCTCTCTCTCTCTCTCCTTTCCTCTCTGAAATCAATAACAATATATATTTTTTACAAAAAGAAAACTCAGAAGGGCCCTAGCTGGTTTAGCTCAGTGGGTAGAGCACTGGCCTGCAGACTGAAGGGTACCGGGTTCGATTCCCAGTCAAGGGCACATGCCCGGGTTGTGGGCTCTATCCCCAGTAGGGGGCGTGCAGGAGGCAGCCAATCCATGATGCTCTCTCATCATTGATGTTTCTATCTCTTTCTCCCTCTCCCTTTCTCTCTGAAATCAATAAAAATACATTTTTTTAAAAAAGAAAAAGAAAGCTCAGAAAGTAGAAAAAACCTCAGGCTGCCTTCACTAGCCTGGGTTTCTGCAGGGAGTGGGCAGGCCGGCCAGGGAGGGGCTGGGCCGGGCCCCTTCCCCCCTCCTTCCCCCACCCTGGGGGTTCACCAAGACTGTCCCCTCTCCCTTCCCCCAGCCGCCACCTACAAGCGCAGACTACAGAAGCGAAGCTCCCGGGCCCCACGGAGGAGCCCCAGGCCGCGCCCAGGATGCTGAGCCCAGAGCCTTGCAGGCTGACGCGCCCCCTCGGACGGTGTCCTCTTGTCGCTTTCTGCCATATAAGGAATCCCATTAAAGAAGGAAGAAAGGAAATCCCACAGTGTGTATGCACCCCACCCACCCACCCCCCGAACGGCCAAAAAAAACCGCATTTGACTCCCCCCCCCCCAAAAAAAAAATGCCAAAGCAAAGCAGACGTATTGTAACCCGTGGACATTTCTTTATCCTCCCGTTGTGCCTTTCCGGGGACCAGTGCAGGGACAGGGAGCAGGGAGGGGTTAAGTTAAATAAAGAAGATTATTTTTTGTTTGCTGACTTTATCCAAGAGCAGTGCAATCGTTGGTTCTTCGACCTCCAGGGAGAGCTAGGGAGGAGGGAGGAGGGGCAGAGGCCCAGGGCATGAAGAACCCGGAGCCACAGTTGAATGTACCTGCGGGGAGCCCGCCAGGAGCCTTCCGCTGCGTGGGGGTCAGGTTCCCTCCAAGGGTCCCTCTTCTGTCCGTCCGGCTGGCGTCCCCTCACCTGGTCTGCCACCCTAGCAGGTGTCATCTCTCTCGGCAGGGCTGGGTGGGGGCACCTCCTTCCCAGTGGGAGCGCCCCCGCCCCTCCCCCTCCCTCCCCCACCCCCCGGGACCGTGCAGGCACCAGGGTTCCGCGCACCTATTTATATTTTTGAAAATTGAAGATTATGATAATTATAATAATAAAGACATTGGAAGAGATCTATTTCTTTTCCCTTCTTTTTTTTTTTTTAATTTAAAGAGGTAACCGTGGTCTAGGGTCTACGGAAGGGGGCCTTAGGACGGGTGGTCGTGGGGACAGGTTTTGATCAAATAACCCCAAATGGGCCCTAGCCGGTGTGGCTCAGTGGATAGAGCGTCGGCCTGAGGACTGAAGGGTCCCAGATTCGGTTCCGGTCAAGGGCATGTACCTGGGTTGCGGGCACATCCCCAGTAGGGAGTGTGCAGGAGGCAGCTGATCGATGCTTCTCTCTCAACGATGTTTCTAACTCTCTATCCCTCTCCCTTCCTCTCGATAAAAAAATCAATAAAATATATTTTTTAAAAATAAATAACCCCAAATGGGTGGGAATTCTCTCTGTTCAGAGAGCCTGGGACAGTCGCCCTGCTGTGCTTTAATTTTCCAAGAGTACAGGTGAGTGGATGGAGAGAGAGAGAGAGAGGGTCCTATTTTTCTTTTTAAATGATTTATTTTTATTTATTTTTATTTTTTATTGGTTTCAGAGAGGAAGGGAGAGGGAGCGAGAAAAACATCCATGATGAGAATCATGGATCTGCTGCCTCCTGCACGCCCCCCACAGGGGATCAAGTCCCCAACCCTGGCCTGTGCCCTGATAGGGAATCGAACCGTGACCTTCTGGTTCATAGGCTGACACTCAACCACTGAGCCACACCGGCCGGGCCCATAGTTGGTCCTTCGATGTCATACTTTGCTTCCATGGAGGAGCTGGTTGGTGGAACGCATAGACCGTGGTGCAGAGCGGGACAGAGGAGGGCTGGGCTGGAGGAGGGGGTCAGCACCATTCATTGTCCCAAAAAACACACACAGTCACACACCAGCCCCAACCAGTTTAGCTCAGTGGATAGAGCATCAGCCTGCGGACTGAAGGGTCCTGAGTTCAAGTCCGGTCAAGGGCATGTACCTTGGTTGTGGGCACATCCCCAGTAGGAGATGTGCAGAAGGCAGCTGATCGATGTTACTCTCTCATCGATGTTTCTAACTCTCTATCCCTCTCCCTTCCTCTCTGTAAAAAAATCAATAAAATATATTTAAAACACACACACACCAAATTGGGGGGAAATGAGAACAAAACACAGACCCTGTACTGAGAGAGGGGAAAGGGGGGGGGGGCATCGCTCCCTTCCCTGGGACCTCACTCAGGAGCCTGGGGCCCCGTCCAGCCCTAGCCCCTCACAGGGACAGGAGGCTGCAAGGGTCAAAGCCCAGCTCGGAGCCCCTGGGTGCCCCCCCCGCAACCCCCAGGCTGAGGCGGAGGGAGAGCGGCAGCCACCATGCCCTGGTCCCCGTGTCACTGCCCACTCTGGGCATCAGAGTCCTCATGAGCCACGGACCTCAAATGTCCCAGAGAAAAGGGGTACAGGAGCCTTGGGGTGTCCACCTGAGCAAAGGGAGGATTGGGGATCTGTTGGCTTTACAAAAACAGTAATTTTTATTTTTTAATTTAAGTTGAGCCCAGCCAGTGTGGCTCAGTTGGTTGAGTGTTGACCGAGGAACCAGGAGGTCACTGGTTCGATTCCCGGTTGGGGCACATGCCCGGGTTGCAGGCTGGGTCCCCAGTAGGGGGCATGCAGGAGGCAGCCGATCCATGATTCGCTCATCATTGATGTTTCTCTCTCTCTCTCTTCCTCTCTGAAATCAATAAAAATATATATATTTTTTTATTTAAGTTGAGAAGTATAAAAGCTATAGGGAACATGATCCATTTAGTAAATACAGCCGTGAGGGGTTGGGGGGAAGGGCCAGGCAGGCACAGAGCTGTGGCCGGCTCTAGCGAGGAGGACGGTAACAGTAGACTCCATACTTGCGGCTCTGCGGGTCTGGGAAGCCGAAGCTTCGGACCCCGGGCTCCAGGGGCCCGCAGGTGGGGCGTGGGTGAGCCACAGGGTAGCGGGCGCTGCCATCTGCCAGCCAGCCAGCATCGCAGCGGTCCAGGCCGCGGAACTTCCAGGCGGCAAAGAGCTGGCCCACCTTGGCAATCTGGGCTCCGTCTTCCCGGCAGGCCGCCTTGGCCTCTGAGAGTGTCAGCTTCTCGGGGTGCTCCAGGTAGTACACCCACCCTGTGGGAAAGTGGGGTGTGAGGGCCGGGCAGCGGAGGAGACAGCCGGACCTGCAGCACCGTCCGCCAGTCCAGACATCACTACCCAGACCCCAAAGATCTGTCTCCTCTCTGAGCCCAGGGAGCCTCCATGGGCTCTGACCACTCTGTGCCTCAGTTTCCTCATCTGTAAAATGGGGGCAATGTCCTAGCCGGTTGCTCAGTGGTTAGAGCGCCGGCCTGCACACTGAAGGGTCCTGGATTCGGCTCCACTCAAGGGCTTGTACCTCGGTTGCTGTGGGCATCTACTTAGACATTTTGGGGGGCACCTGCCCAGTCCTCACTCTCTCTGAGAGCTTCACCCCACCTGCTATGGGCTGGGGTCCCTCCTGTCATATCTATACTCCCCCAATGCTCCCCTAACTGCACCCTGGGTGGGCACCCCACCTGGGCTGGACTAATCAGAGTCTCTCGCTGGCTCAGTTGTTTAGTGAGCATCTACTGTGTGCCAGGCATTTTTCTAGATGCCTGGGGTATGGCGCTAAGTCAGCGGTCTTTCCATGAAACAAACCACTCTGCGATGCCCAGAGCCTAGTCCAGGCCCCAGCCCGTTGTGGGAACTCAGGCAATGCTTGATGAATAAATAAACAAATGGTTGGCGTGAACAGCTGCATCAAAGCCCTCAAACTCTCATCATCGATGTTTCTCTCTCTCTTTTCCTCTCCCTTTCTCTCTGAAATCAATAACAATACATTTTTAAATATATTTTTATTGATATAGAGGAAGGGAGAGGGAGAGAGAGAAACATCAATGATGAGAGAGAATCATGGATCGGCTGCCTCCTGCACGACCCCCACTGGGGATCGAGCCCGCAACCTGGGCATGTGACCTTGACCAGAAATGAACCCAGGACTCTGCAGTCAGCAGGCCTATGCTCTATCCACTGAGCCAAACCGGCTAGGGCAGTGGTCGGCAAACTGCGGCTCGGCAAACCACGGCTCGCGAGCCACATGCGGCTCTTTGGCCCCTTGAGTGTGGCTCTTCTACAAAATACCAACTTCTGCGCATGGGCCACGAAGTTTCAATTGCACTGTACGTGCGCGCCCGCACGTGGTATTTTGTGGAAGAGCAACACTCAAGGGTCCAAAGAGCCGCATGTGGCTCGATAGCCGCAGTTTGCCGACCACAGGGCTAGGGCAATAAAAATACTTTTTTTTTTTTTAAAAGATACAGTACTACCCTAGCCGGTTTGGCTTAGTGGATGGAGTGTCAGCCTGCGGACTGAAGGGTCCTGGGTTCAATTTCGGTCAAGGGCACATGCCCAGGTTGCAGGCTCCGTCCCCTGTGGGGGACACGCAGGAGGCAGCCAATCAGTGATTCCCTCTCATCATTGATGTTTCTATCTTTCTCTCTTCCTCTCCCTTCCTCTCTGAAATCAAAATTTTTAAAAAGATACAGTACTTGCAATTGCAATTAGGACTCGTCTGGAAAATCCCGTCTACACACACCCCCTTTCTCAAGATCCTTCATGTAGTCCCATCTGCAAAGTTGATGTTGCCATATGAGGCCACACTCAGGGGTTAGGACCTGGATGTTTTGGGGAGCCATTCCTTAGCCTGCACACCCCTTTTCTCCCGGAATCTATGTTGCTGCCCAAGCACTACTTGAATGAGATTCGAGCAAACTTCTGAATCATCACAAACTTAGGGCCTTACGATGTTTTCTTTGCTTGTGATTCCACGGGTTGGCAGTTCGGCCTGGATCACTCACGTGCGTGCAAAGCCACAGTGGCTACGGGGAGGGGTGCAGCACTGTGGCCATTCTCGCCAGGCGGAGGTGCCCCTGCTCCCCGCCACCCACAGGCTGTGCAGGGCCACCCCACTCACCCCTGAGGGCAGCGGCGAAGCAGAACACGTCATAGCGGTGCAGGCGGCGGTGACGGGGCCCGTAGCTGCGCACGCCGGGCGCCAGGCCCAGGCCGCCGCAGGGCCCCCGGGCCAGCGTGATGGGGTACTGCACCGAGGCGTCCTGCAGCCAGCCCGCGTTGCACCAGTGCAAGCCCTCCTCCCAGGCCCGGAACAGCTGCTCAAAGGAGGCCACGGCCGCCTCCTGGGCCTCGCAGGCCTGCTGCGCCTCCTGGAAGTTGAGCTGGTAGCGCCCCTGGGGGGGCTGGTAGGGAAACACCACACCTGGGGAGAGAGGGAGGGAGGGAGGAGGGCTTGGAGGGGTGGGCCTGACCCTGCTGGCGCTGGCGAGAGACCCAGTCCCCAGTCCCCTGCCCCCACACCTCCATGGGGACAGATGCCCCACCCCCCACCCCCCCCCCCAGGACACACACAGTCCCTCGGAAAAGCTCAGCAAAGCTGTCCCCTCCTGAAGTTGTCCAAGCCCAAGGCAGATGCTACATGACAGCTCCTTCCAGAGCCAGCCGGCAAATAGCGGCTCTCCGCACGCACCTCCTGTGTGTTAAAGCAGCCACTGACAACCTTTTCCGTCTCCTGGCACACATAAACTAGTTACTAAATTTCTGCGGCACACCGAAAACTAGGTTCTATTTTTTCCTGATCTGACAAAGGACATATAATTTGGATTGATTTACTACTAATAAGAATAGTAATTGCCTACCCTTTTTGCTCCAAAGTGACTTTTTTAAAAATCAGGCTCCTAGCCCGGCCGGTGTGGCTCAGTGGTTGAGCGTTGACCTATGAACCAGGAGGTCACGGTTCAATTCCCAGTCAGGGCACATGCCCAGGTTGCCGGCTCAATCCCCAGTAGGGGGCGTGCAGGAGGCAGATGATCCATGATTCTCTCTCATCATTGATGTTTCTCTCTCTCTCTCGCTCGCTTCCTCTCTGAAATCTTTAAAAATATATTTTTCTAAAAAATGTTTATCTGGCCCTAGCCAGTTTGGCTCAGTGGATAGAGCGTCAGCCTATGGATTGAAAGGTCCCGGTTTTGATTCTGGTCAAGGGCACATGCCCGGGTTGTGGGCTCCATCCCCAGTAGGGGGCGTGTAGGCGGCAGCCGATCCATGATTCTCTCTCATCCTTGACGTTTCTCTCTCTTCCTCTCCCTTCTTCTATATCAGCGGTTCTCAACCTGTGGGTTGCCAACCTGTGGGTCGCGACCCCTTTGGGGGTCGAACAACCCTTTCACAGGGGTCGCCTAAGACCATCAGAAAACACATATGTCATTACATATTGTTTTTGTGATTCATCACTATGTTTTAATTATGTTCAGTTTGTAACACTGAAAATAACATCCTGCATATCAGATATTTACATGACGATTCATAACAGCAGCAAAATGACAGTTATGAAGTAGCAACGAAAATAATTTTATGGTTGGGGGTCACCACAACATGAGGAGCTGTATGAAAGGGTCGCGGCATGAGGAAGGTTGAGAACCACTGCTCTATATCAATAAAAATATATTTTTTTAAAAATGTTGCCCTAACCGGTTTGGCTCAGTGGACAGAGCGTCGGCCTAAGGACTCAAGGGTCCCAGGCTCGATTCTGGCCAAGGGCATGTACCTGGGTTGCGGGCACATTCCCAGTAGGGGGTGTGCAGGAGGCAGCTGATCGATGTTTCTCTCTCATGGATGTTTCTAACTCTCTATCCCTCTCCCTTCCTCTCTGTAAAAAATCAATAAAATATATTTGGTATAGAACTAGCCTGAAGTTTAGAGATTTGTGTTGGCTTCAGAAAATCAAATTAGGCAGAATTGCTCTGTGTGGTTGATCTTCACATGAACCAACTAATTATATTCATTTTGTATCAGTCTATGTCCGTTAATTAGGAAAATTTGTTTAGTTGTTTTTCTCCCCTGATGAATGGTGAAACTCAAGTAGGATATTTCTTTAAAGATTTGTACCTCCAGATATTTGCAGCAAGGTCTGCTATTTTCCATGTTCATCATGTTATGCTACTGCCTTTAAAAAAGAACTAGTGTATCTTTGAAATAGCACAAAAATGTTTTTAAATTCATAATGGCAAAACAACCTGTGACTGACTAAATGTCTTCATATCTAGGACGTATAAAAATATTGATATTTAGTGATATTTCACTTGTTGCCAGAAAAAAAAATTCTCAATTTTTTGTAAAAGGAAGGAGGATTTTTGCATACATTTTTACTCTTTAAATAAAGACACTTATACTGTCATAATAAAATAAATAAATAAATTAATTAATTAATTAAATCAAATTAAATTTAAAAAAATAAAAATGTTTATCTGCCTAAAGCACCAAGTTCCTCCGGCTGCTTTCTCAGGTGCCCTCCCCTCGCCCCCCTCCCCCTCCCCCCGCATCCCGCAGCCCCACTGGGGGGGGTCTCACCCCGCAGCTCCAGCTCCACCACGCCGCTCTCGTCCTCCAGCCCGTCGATGACCTCACAGCGGTAGCGCCCCGAGTCCTCCAGCCGCAGGTCCCGGATCTCCAGCGACGCGTCCCGCTCCCCCTCGGGCCGCAGGTGCACGCGGCCCCGGTAGTCCCCGAAGGAGCGGTGCCTGGGCCCGACGGCCACCAGCACGTCCTGCTCGGGGGCCCCGTTCTCCGACAGCTTCCACCACTTGATGCGCACGGGCCCGTGGGAGGCCGGGGCCGGCTCGTAGCGGTACCGGCAGGGCAGGGTCACGTTGGCCCCCCGGTGGGACAGCAGGGCGTCCTCGGGCGTCTCCACCACCAGCTTCACGCCGTTGAAGAGGCCTGGGGGAGAGGTGGATGGGCGCAGAGGGGGACCCGCTGCAGATCATCTGTCACCCCACAAAGGCCACCCCACCCTGGTCCCAGCTCCCGCCGCCCCTCCTTACCCCGCGCCCCCTCCCTCCGTGACACATGGCGAGAATAGCCACAGTGCGGCACCCCTCCCCGTAGCCACTGTGGCTTTGCAGGCACATGAGTGATCCAGGCCAAACTGCCAACCCGTGGAATCACGAACAAAATAAGCATCGTGCCGAAACCGGTTTGGCTCGGTGGATAGAGCGTCGGCCTGCGGACTGAAGGGTCCCAGGTTCGATTCCGGTCAAGGGCATGTACCTGGGTTGCGGGCATGTCCCCAGTGGGAGATGTGCAGGAGGCAGCTGATCGATGATTCTCTCTCATCGATGTTTCTAACTCTCTATCCTTCTCCCTTCCTCTCTGTAAAAAATCAATAAAATATATTTAAAAATAAATAAGCATCGTAAGGCCCTAAGTTTGTGATGATTCAGAAGTTTCCATAAACCTCCTTCAAGTAGTGCTTGGGCAGCACAATAAATTCCAGAGAAAAGGGGTGTGTAGGCTAAGGAATGGCTCCCCAAAATACCCAGGTCCTAATCCCCGAGTGTGGCCTTATACGGCAAAATGAACTGTGCAAATTTGATTCCATGAAGGATCTTGAGAAAGGGGGTGTGTTTAGACTGGATTTTCCAAATGAGTCCTCACTGCAATTGTAAGTACTGAATCTTTTTTCTTTTAATGTATTTTTATTGCTTTCATAGAGGAAGGGAGAGGGATAGAGAAACATCCATGATGAGAGAGAATCACCAATTGGCTGCCTCCTGCACGCCCCCTACTGGGGGATCAAGCCCGCAACCCAGGCTTGTGCTTTGACCGGGAATCGAACCCTGACCTCCTGGTTCATAGGTTGATTCCCAACCACGGAGCCATGCAGTTGGACGGAGAGGTCACCTTTTATAAGCTGGATCTTGACAAACTGGCAGGACTTTGGGAAAGTACAGAAAGCAGAAGGGACCGTCCTTCAGTGCAGGTAAGGGGCTCCAAGCACAGTCACTGAGCCCTCTTTTCTGCTGGTCTTAGAAACAAGGCTGGTGCCAAACCACCACGGCTGTGTGGTTGAGCCTTGGCCTATGAACCAGGAGGTCACGGTTCGATTCCCAGTCGGGGCACATGCCTGGTTGCAGGCTCGATCCCCAGCAGGGGGCGTGCAGGAGGCAGCCCATCCATGATTCTCTCTCATCACTGATGTTTCTCTCTCTCTCTCCCTCTCCTTTCCTCTCTGAAATCAATAAAAATATTTTTTTAAAAAAAGAAAGAAAGAAAGAACGCTGGTCGGCTGCAAGGGCCCAGGCTGCCGGCTCCATACCCAGTCCTCCATCCCAGCCTGGAACCTGCACTTCCCAGCAAAGCCAGGGGAGGTCTTGCTCATCCTTCGAAGCAAAAAGCCGGGCCCAGGACGCCACCCACCTCCGCCGAGGCCCGGGTCCCAGCCGTGGGCACTGTTGGAGTAGTAGAAGCCGTTGTAGAAGGGCAGGCCGGGGACACAGGGCAGCGGGAGCAGCAGGACCAGGAGCAGCAGGCGGCCCATGGCGGCGTGCATAGCGGCAGCGCCAGCGTGTCCTGGCCAAGGCTGTGGCCAGGCAAATGGGAAAGAAGAGAAAAGCAAGCCAGTTAAAGGCGCCCCTCTTCAGAGGGCCGGGACCCCTGGGTCCCAGCACCCACTCATTCTCCCACTTAATAGGTATTTGAGGAGCATCGTCCACGCACTGAGCACTGTTCTCAGAGCCTGGGTCTTATTGGTTGTGGGATTCTGGGCAGGTTTCCTGGTTTGTGAAACTCACCTGGGGCCCTAGCCGGTTTGGCTCGGTGGATAGAGGGTTGGCCTGCGGGCCAGAGGGTCTGGGGTTCAGTTCCGGTCAAGGGCACATTCCTTGGCTGCAGGCTCCTCTCTAGCCCCTGCCCTGGTTGGGGTGCGTGCAGGAGGCAATCAATCGATGTGTTTCTCTCACATCAATGTTTCTCTCTGTCTCTCCCTCTCCCTTCCACTCTCTAAAAATCAGTGGAAAGCCCTGGCTGGTTTGGCTCAGTGGATAGAGCGTCAGCCTGCGGACTGAAAGGTCCCAAGTTCGATTCCGGTCAAGGGCATGTACCTTGGTTGCGGGCACATCCCCAGTAGGGGGTGTGCAGGAGGCGGCTGCTTGATGTTTCTCTCTCATTGATGTTTCTGACTTTCTATCCCTCTCCCTTCTTCTCTGTTTAAAATATATATATATATATTTTAAATATATTTTATTGATTTTTTACAGAGAGGAAGGGAGAGAGATAGAGAGTTAGAAACATCAATGAGAGAGAAACATCGATCAGCTGCCTCCTGCACATCTCCCACTGGGGACATGCCCGCAACCCAGGTACATGCCCTTGACCAGAATCGAACCCGGGACCCCTCAGTCCGCAGGCCGACGCTCTATCCATTGAGCCAAACCGGTTTCGGCTAAAATATATTTTTAATAAAATAAATAAAATAAAAAATAAAAATCAATGGAAAAATATCCTCGGGTGAGGATTAACAACAGCAACAAAAGAAGATTAAGGCAGAGGACTAGAATACTGCCTGGCAGGGAGAAGCGCCCCAAAATATTGGTTATTATGACTACTGTAAATGGTTGACAAAGAGACGTCTTACATTATGTCGGGGGCTCTTTCTCCTCCCTCTTTCCCGCTGGGGAAACTGAGGCCAGGGTTTTATCCTTGGGAAGCAGGTAGAGCTCAGGGGAAAAACTCAGGTCTCCTGACGGCCCAGCCTTGGCTTTTTCCCAGCACTGCTGGCCTGGGGACCCCTCCACAGGCTAGAATAGCCTGAACCCCGACTTGGAACGCAGATGGAGCCCACCAGAGTGCGAGTCCCCCAGACGCCAGCAGGGGGCAGCATTGCCTTGCGGGTCTCCAGCATCCCGCCTCCGGGAGGAATCTGACTTCGGTGCCCCCCCCCCCCCAGTTCAGACAAGGCTTGCAAATGCCTTGGAGACCTGCGGCCCGGGAAAGTGGGGGCCGGGGGTGATTCCTACTAGCAATCCCAGCCCTGGGGCCCGTGCAGGGCCCGGGAGGGGAGCCGGGGCGCCTCTCCATCACCTCCCCATGCGGCAGGGAGCAGGGGCACGCCCGAGGGTCAGCGCTGGCCACCACATGGGGTCACAGGCTGGTGACGGAGCTGGGTGAGTCCCAGACCCCTGCTGTTTCCTTCCTGGACGCTCACCAGCCCCGAATCCCCCCACCCCCCCGAGCGCCCATCTCCCACCCAGGACTCCCCCCTGCGCCCTCCCTGCCCTTTCGGGTCTCAGGGCAGAAACCCCAGGGAAGTGAGGCCTGAAACCCACGGGCATCCTTGGCGTTTGCCCTGGGGCTGCAGGTCCGCCCGCCCGCCCGCGGGGTGTCTCCACCCGCACCCCCGGGTTCCCGTGGCCCCGCACCGCGCGTGGGGCAGATGCCCCGAGGCTGACCCGGCGCATGGCGCGCTGTGCTGGCGGCTGCAGGGCCCCGGACAAGACGGGGTGGGAAGGAGTCGGGCGGCCACCCGGGCGGCGGTCCCGGAGGCCCCGGGGT
Source organism: Myotis nattereri (assembly GCF_964212035.1). NCBI lineage: Eukaryota > Metazoa > Chordata > Mammalia > Chiroptera > Vespertilionidae > Myotis > Myotis nattereri. The sequence goes on along the minus strand of NC_138097.1, from coordinate 11,320,524 downwards.
GCGCCCTGATGGTGTCCCTTCGGGGCGCGCACGCGGGTCCCGCGCAGCCGGCCTGCGCCCCGCGCGCTCTCACCTCCCTGGCGCCCCGAGCGCCCCGCGCGCGTGTTCACAGCCCAGCCGCCCGGCCCCGGCCCCGGACGCGTGGGGGTCGCGGGAGCCCCGGAGTCCCGAGGGAGGAACGCACCGTCCCCCGCGGCTCCTCGACGGCCCGCGCGCTCGGGGGGTGCGGGCTCTCCGGGTCCGAGGACACAGGCGGATCGGGGGACCTGGAGCGGCCAGAAAGGAAGCGGCTGCGGGCAAACCCCCGCGCTCCCGCCGGGCCTGCCCCTTAAAGGAATACACGCCCCTTTCCCTCCGAGGGCCGGGCCCAGAGCGGGGAGGTGGCCTGCGCTCCAGACGCCGCTGGGGACCTCCCCACCCGGCGGGGCTGCTGGCCGGGCTGTGAACGGGGTGTCCGGAGCGGAGGCCTTGGGGCAGGTGAGTGGGGGGTGGAGCAGCATTTGTAGAGGGGGGTCCCATGAGGACGCTCTGGCTTACCCCAAACAATGCGACTAAGCGGGGAGGGGGACCCCTCCCCAGCTCTCTGCACGTGGGCTCTGGTCGCCCCCACCTTCGGGAGGGTGTTTTCCTTCCTGTCCCGACCAGCAGGGGGCGTGGGCTGACAGTTTGCTCAGCAGAAAAGCCTTTAGGCCCGCAGCGGTTCTCAACCTGGGGGTCGCGACCCCTTTGGGGGTCGAACGACCCTTTCACAGGGGTCGCCTAAGACCATCGGAAAACGCCTATCTAATGACGTATTGTTTTTGTGATGAATCACTATGCTTTCATTATGTTCAATTGGTAACAATGAAATTGGGGGTCGCCACCCCAGGAGGAACTGTATTAAAGGGTCGCGGCATTAGGAAGGTTGAGAACCACTGCGGGGGGTGGGCCACGGGGTCTCCGAGCCCAGAGCCTCTTCCTAAACACGCCAAGACCCCGCTTGGGTGCACACGCGTGCATGCCTGCCTGTGTGTGTTACACACGAGGGCGGGGAGCACAGCCGAGCAGAGCTGCAGTGACTGGGGCTGCCTGCACCGGAGGGAGGGCCAGGCCTGATGTGCAAAAGGGAGCCATTGACGGTTCCTCTGTGAGGAAGAGATGGCTGGCCACAGCGTGCAGGATGGGTTGGAGGGGAGATACGTTAGAACACGGGTACCAATCAGGACACTTGCAAGTTTCTCTGACAAGGATGCCCAGGGTCTGGGGCCTCCCATGGGCCCCGCTTTGCATGGGTACCCTCCCCCCCTAAGTCCCCAGGAGGCCATGGAGTCAGCCCTCTTATTGCTAAGGCCCAGAGATTTCAATATTGATCGTTCCTCGGGGCCAGGCTGTCCAACCTCAGACCTGAGGCTCCTCATCACTTCATTACGTTTTAAACAAGGACCAGCCCTAGCCGGTTTGGCTCAGTGGATAGAGCATCGGCCTGTGAACTGAAGGGTCCCGGGTTCGATTCCGGTCAAGGGCACGTACTTTGGTTGCGGGCTCTGGCCCCCTGTCGGGGCAGGTGCAGGAGGAGGCAACCACTCGATGCGTCTCTCTCACGTGGATGTTTCTGTCTCTCCCTCTCCCTTCCACTCTTTCTAAAATGTGAATGGACAAATATCCTCAGGTGAGGATTAACAAAAAAATAATAACAAAAATAAATAAGGACCATAAAGGAGACCAGACTCCTGGGAGAGGCAGGCCCACAGGCCCGGGTGCTGACAGCCACAGGTGTGGGGAGAGGGATGGATCGCAGGGAAGGCCAGCTTGGTGACAGCAAAGTGAGTTTAACGCCCCCCCCCCCCAGGGGCAGGGCTGAGCAGCAGGTGGGAGCTGGGGGCAGGAAATGCTCCCTGGAGGGAGTCCGGTGGCCAGCAACTATGCGGAAAGACTGGCTCCAGGCCGGCTGGGGTGGCTCTGAAGTCGAGTGTCAGCCCATGAACCAGGAGGTCAGGGTTTGATTCCTGGTCAGGGCACATGCCCGGGTTGCGGGCTCAATCCCCAGTGGGGAACGTGCAGGGGGCAGCCCATCCATGATTCTCTCTTATCACTAACGATTGTCTCTCTCCCCCTCCCTCTTCTCTGAAATCAATGGCCCCAAACCCAATCCGAGAGTGACACAGGAAGGAGTGGGTGGGCCAGGGGACCCCCAGCAGAGGGGAGCCCCACAACCCCCGTTCATCTGGAGCCCTCGGCCTGTGCCCCTTATTCTGTCCCTGCCCAGCCAACGAGTCCTCACGAGGCCAGTTCTAAGGAGCCATTTCCAGATGAATTTCCCTGGTGAGGCCCCAGCACAGCCACACCCTCCCTCTGGCAGCCCCGTGGCCAGACCTGCCGCCCAGGGGCGAGGCGCCTCCTCTGTGGATGGCAGCCTGGCTCCCCAATTTTGTGCTGGAAAATTCCTCCTGTGCCCCGAGGCCTCCAAAACTAGGGTGGTTTCATCCGCCCCCCCCCCCCCCCCCCGTTTCCATCCAGCCCAGTCCCTCCCTCCTCTGTGGCCAGCCCCTTTCCCAGATCACCAGGCGCTGGCCTGCGCTGCCCCCACTGGCCACTTCCTGATGGCCCCTGCCCAGGGAGCCATGCGCCAGCGCCTCCCAGAAACCAGTGCGCTCAGCCAGGAGGCCCTGCGCCCACTTGGCAGCGTCCTGGCCCCCTGTGGGCCCCCAGCAGCCTCCTCCTTCCTCCGGCTGGGAGCACGCTGAGGCTCTGGGGAAACTGAGGCTGAGGGTGGGGACCGGCACGAGGACGAAGAACCACGCAGCAAGAGCTCCAGGCAGTGACATAAATATATTTTGGAAGTTGCCTGTGCATTCGGGGGGGCCGCCCAGGCCCGCCCACCTCCTCCCCATCTATCCATGGACCCACCCCATCCCCTGCTGTCTTTCTAGGCTGCAGCTCAAGGGTCAAGAGGGGTCTCCAGGGAGGTTGTGGGAGTGTCAGAGGTTCTGGGTGGCGGCATCAGGAATGGCTGCATCATGGCTCCAGGCTGAGCAGCAGGCGTCTGTTACTCCAGCCTGGCGCCTCGGGGCCCTTCCTCCAGGGCCATGGGAATGTGGGGGGTGGGAGGCGGGCTACTGGCCACAGAGGCTGGAATCCCAGACCTACTCAACTCCCACAGCGCCTAAGAACATGGGATGGGTTGGCTCTCGGCCTTTTGGCAAGATCAAGTGTAGAAGAGGGGGTCTGGCAGGGCCAGGAATTGCCTGCGGCTCACCTGGCATGAGGGTTGGGCGCCAGGGGCAGGTGGGAGGTGGGGCGGGCGTGTGGGAGGTGAGGTGTGAGGAGGACAGAGGGAGGGAGAGGTGACCGACATCTTCACCCCCCCCTCCCCGCCCCCCACGGCACTACAATCAGGCAGGCGGTGGGTGGAGGAGGCAGGAGGACCACAGAAGGTCAGGAGAACAGGCCATCCGGTCCCATCAGCTAGACCGACGAGCATCCCAGCAGCTCCACCCGGAGGGTGATGCGGTTGTGCCAGGCCACGGGCAGGACGCGCACAAAACGAGCCATGAAGGGCGTCTCGAACATGTTCCTCTTGTGGGAATTATTGTCAAAGTTGCCTGGGAAGATCTAGAGACAGAGAAGGTGTCAGGAAGGCCACCGGGGCTGGCCCCCCTCCCCTCAGAGGCCCTCCAGGGCTGCCCCCCTCCCCTCAGAGGCCCAACGCGCAGGGCACCGCACCGTGGAGTGGCGAGGGGCGGGCAGCTGGCACTCACCTTGCTGCCCTCGGCCCCCGGGTCCTTATACTCGGTCCATTTCAGGCCATCGTTACTGTGGGCCACCTTGTAGGCCGCCACGTACTGGATGGTGCCGAAGTCTCGGGCCCCCTGCGTGATGATGCCGGTCACCTGTTTCTCAGAGCCCAAGTCGATCTACGGGGGGGGGGGGGGGGGGGGGGGGGGGGGGGACACAAAATAAAATAAAATCAACCACATTGTCTTCGCTTGCACCCTTTCCGGTAAAGTGGGAAAAGGCAGACACGCTGAGACAGGAAGTGCAGTTTGGGGAAAGCCGCTTGTCAGGGAGGATGTTGGCGTCACAGCCTCAGTTTCCTCATCTGTACAATGGGCATAAATATGCCCGGCCGGCGTGGCTCAGTGGTTGAGCGTCAACCTATGAACCGGGAGGTCACGGTTCGATTCCCAGTCAGGACACGTGCCCGGGTTGCGGGCTCGATTCCCAGTGTGGGATGTGCAGAAGGAAGCCGATCTATGATTCTCTCTCATCATTGAGGTTTCTATCTCTCTCTCTCTCCATTCCTCTCGGAAATCAATAAAAATATAAAAAGTAAAAAGTAAGTACCACCAACTTTGTCAGACACAATGAGGCAATTCACTGCAACGGAGCTCACATTTCAGAGTCGGGGCTCCGGCCAACCCCTCGGCATGAAGTGCTCCCGGGGACCCCGGCGGGGCTGACCACAGCCTGACCTGGGTCCTGAGGAGCCCAAAGGCAGGCAGCGCCTCACAGAACCCGGCTCCACGGGCTAATGTGCTCCTTGGGGCCCAGAGACAGGCCTGATCCCGGCCCTGACCAGCCTGGGGAGCCAGCCACCTGCCCCCGCACAGGCAGCCCCAGGCCCCAGGGTGCAAACTCCACCCACTGCCAGCCAGCAGGGGAGCCCCAGGCAATTCCTGACCCTGCCAGGACCCCGCTTCCGCATCTGTGGCATGAGCAATGCTCTGGTGTTCGCGATTCTCGTGGTTCCCAGTTTCACTGAAACCCGGGGGCTGCCCTGTGGTCTGTTCTCAGACAGCGTGTCAGAGAGCAGTGCTCTGTGCTCAGGCAGGGAAGCCCCAAGGTGCCTGTCTTGGGGTGCCTCCTCCACCCTGCCTGCCATCCATGGGCTCAGCCTGGTTTCCCTGGGGCAGCCAGTGGAGGTGGCTCTCCCCCTACCAACACCCCCCCCATCCCCACCCCCACCCCCACACACATACACAGACACACAGACACAGACACACATACAAATAGGCAGACACACAGACAGACACACACAGTCAGGTATACAGATATGCACAGATACACACACAGACACATACACACCCTCCGCATATACATATAGACACAGACACACATACCTCTAGAAAGACACACAGGTATACAGACACGTACACATACACTCACTTATACAGACACACAGATATACACAGACACACACAGAGATATACACAAACACAGATACACAAATATACATAGACACACACACAGATATATACACACAGATATACAGACACGCTAACATATATACACACACAGATATACAGACACGCACACATATATACACACACAGATATACAGACACGCACACATATATACACACAGATATATACATACACACAGAGATATACACACACACACACACACAGATATACACACAGACACACACAGACACACACAGATATACAGACACAGATATACACAGACACACACACACACATAGATACACACACACACAGATACACAGACACACACACACACACACAGATATACACACAGACACACACAGATATACAGACACAGACATACATAGATACACACACACACACACAGATATACACCCACGCACAGATACACACACATAGATATACACAGACACACACACAGATACACACACACAGAGATACACACAGATATACAGACACACACAGACATACACACAGATACACACACACAGATACACACACACCGATATACACAGACACACACAGATACACACACACACACAGATACACACACAGATATACACAGACACACACACAGAGATATACACAGACACACACACAGATACACACACACACAGATACACACACACACAGATACACACACACAGATACACACACACAGATATACACAGACACACACAGAGATATACACAGACACACACACAGATACACACAGACACACACACAGATATACACAGACACACACACAGATACACACACACACAGATACACACACAGATACACACACACAGATATACACAGACACACACACAGATATACACAGACACACGCACAGGTATACACCCACGCACAGATATACACACACACACCCTTTCTACCCCAGGGCTGCAGGCCTCCGTTGAAGCAGCAGCGAGCTCCCCTGCTCTCCCCGCTGATCGTACAGAATCAGGAGGAAGGTGGGGTACATGGCAGGAGAAAACAGCAAACAAACAAGACTTTTCAGAAATTCCCTCTTGGGGAGCGGAAGCCTGGGCCGTGAGGAGGTCAGAGACCTGACAGCACCCCCCCCGCCACCCCCCCCCCCCCGCCCATCTCACCCCTGGAGCCGGGCCCACCTGCAGCCACTCGGAGGCAGAGTTTTTCTCCGCGGTCCAGGCGTTGAACTTGCCCTGCTGGTCCAGCCGCGCGTAGTAGGGGTACCAGCTGAAGGAACTCAGGCCCCAGGTCCTGTAGATGCTGGAGGCTGTGATCTGCTTGTCAGGGATGGTTCTGTCCTTCATTCCCAGGGGTTCATCACATCCTGCTAACAAGAGGGGGGGGCTTGTAGATCTAGGGTCCCCAGGCTCCCAGGGGTGTGAGCACCAGGCAACGAGGTGGGGAGAAGTGTGTGGATCCCACCAGCCCCTGGCATCCTCTGGGACAGCAGCTCCTTCTGCCTTTTAGAATCAACCGTCCTGCCCAGCCCGTGTGGCTCAGTGGTAGAGCATCAACCTGTGAACTGGGAGGTCAGGGTTCAATTCCCAATCGGTGCGTCTGGCTGGGGTGCGGGCTCGGTCCCCAGCATAGAGCGTGCGGGAGGCAGCCGATCAATGATTCTCTCTCATCATTGATGTTTATCTCTCTCCCTCTCCCTTCCTCTCGGAAATCAATAAAAATATTTTTAAAAATTAAATTAACCATCCTTCGTTCTCACTGCCCGCCCACCCACTCCTCCCTCAGCCACCTGCCCTCAGCTCCCACCCCTACCCGACTTGCCCTTCACCGATCACCTGTTACTCTTCCTTCTCTGCACCAGGGCAGGCCCTGATCGACCCACCACTTCCCACCCTCCTTCAAGGCCTGCCTGTGAGACACCTCCTCCAAGAAGCCTGCCCTGACCACCTCACTGAGGCAGGACTTGTCCCTCCTCTGGACTCTCAGCACTTCCTATATCACTCCTACAGTACTGCTGAGTCCTGGGATGATCATCCAGGACACGAGTAACAACCATCTCACTGATTCAGTGCTCACTTCGGTCAATTCATCTCCCACACAGAAACCTGAAGATATTAGCCACCCCATTTGACAGGCGAGAAAACTGAAGCCGAGAGACACTGTACACCAAGCCACACACTCAAACTCCCGATTGCCACGCCACGCTGTGACATCATCTCCACCATCCACACACCCACCCAGAGCCGTGAACAGGACTGCCAGCCGGAGAAAGTCAGAGAATCAGAACTCCTGGGGCTCAGGGACCAACCTTGATCCTTGCCCAGCAGACCCTGTGTCAGGGTCTAGAACAGTGATGGTGAACCTATGACACGCGTGTCAGAGGTGACACGTGAACTAATTTTTTTGGTGGGTTTTTCTTTGTTAAATGGCATTTAAATATATAAAATAAATATCAAAAATAGAAGTCTTTGTTTTACTAGGGTTGCCAAGATCAAAAAATGTCTCTATGTGACACGGCACCAGAGTTAAGTGAGGGTTTTTCAAAATGCTGACACGCCGAGCTCAAAAGGTTCGCCATCACTGGCCTAGAAGATTCCACGCCCGACAGCTGGCATACTGTCAGACAGGCCTGTGAGGGCGGGCCTCAGGAGGGGGCCTGGGTTTCATTCAGGCCTGCCCCAAACACTCAGGCATGTGCAGCGGCTGTTTTCTACTAGTCACGTGCACCTTCAGGTGGCCTTCAGAATAGCTGAAGGCTCCCAGGGGAGGGATGGGTGTGTCTCACATCTGGCGGGATCCCCAGTCCACAGCTGGTCTCCCTTGGGGTAACTGGGAGGGGAGGGGGGGGGCAGTGGGCTTGGAGAGCCAGCCGACTGGAATGCCTAGCAGGGCAAGGAGATGGCCCAGCCCTCTGGGAAGGAGACAGGGCCATCTCCTCGCTTGTTTGGCTCGCCAGGCTCAGCCTGTCTCGGCCTGGAAGGGAGCCGGCTGGGACAGGACCGAACAGGCAACTGTAACCGCTAAGGCAGTGCTTCCCAACCTCTCTGTGGCCACGCCCCACCATCTCTAACATCCTATGCCCCCACCCCCGGGACCTGTAATTCTTATTATTCAAAAAGTGAGCCCCTATGTACGTGGAGGAAGCCTCAGAGGCCATGAACTTGGTCTAAACAAGCTTCCGTCAGTCAGAGAAGGATAAATATCACATGATCTCACTCATTTGAGGAATATCATGAACATTATAAACCAAATGACTTGTATGCATGCATATAAGCATAACCAATGGACACAGACACTGGGGGAGGGGGGGTGAGGGCATGTGCGGGAGCGTGGGGGGCGGGTTTGGGGCTGGCAGAGGGGGAGGTCAATGGAGGAAAAAGAAGACATGTAATACTATATGTAATACTTTAAACAATAAAATAAAACTTAAAAATAAAAAAAAATAAAATAAAAATAAATAAACAAGCTTCCAAAGAACATGGCACCCATGACAGAGAAAAAATAAAAGAACGAAAGGACAGTGGAAAGACAGAGGAAGAAATCACTAAGAAATTGTTTTAAAAAATAGTAATAGGAAGTGATAGGAAAAAATAGCAAATACAGTTTCGAAACATAGAAGAGAGAACTGAAATCCATAAATATGCCACCATGTCTATTTATAGACTGTCTATGAGGCCCCTAGAACCAGAGAAAATGCAAAACATTCACTGTTAATAACTCATTCTCGGCCCTGGCTGGTTTGGCTCAGTGGATAGAGCGTCGCCCTGCGGACTCAAGGGTCCCGGGTTCGATTCCGGTCAAGGGCATGTACCTGGGTTGCGGGCACATCCCCAGTAGGAGATGTGCAGGAGGCAGCTGATCGATGTTTCTCTCTCATCGATGTTTCTGACTCTCTATCCCTCTCCCTTCCTCTCTGTAAAAAATCAATAAAATATATTAAAAAAAAAAAAAAAAACTAAACCCAGCCAGGCACACAGACGTCAGCTCTGAATGGTACTGGGTGGTATCTGAAATGGGGGTCACAGGAAGAAGTGCCACGGAGGAGAAAGGGGGCGCAAAGGGTGGGTCTTGGGGTAACACGAGAAAGGCAATCGGCCTTACAAGCCCTGCAGTTCCGCCAGTGGCCAGCAGGTGGCACTGTGGCTGCAAAAAAGCGGGACCCGCTACCTGGATCTCAGAGAAAACAGCTGAGCTGAGACAGGGAAGCTGGGCCGCCCAGCCCCCTGCACCCTGGCCTCCCCCAATGGCGCCGTTTTTTCCTGGCTCAGAGGAAACCCGTCCTTTTCTTGTCCCCCATTCCTCTGTCTGGGACTGTCTCTGGAAATGGCAGCAGGAAGCACCAGCTACCTGAGAAACCTCTGTTTCTCTTAAATGCAGACAAACCGGAGTTTTTTGCAGGGCAGGAGGGAGGGGTGTGGGGGGTGTGGAGAGTAAAAGTACTGGATGGGTAGATGCCAGAAACCCAGGGATCTAGATCAAGTTTTAATGCCTGCCAGCTGTGTGCCCCTGATAAATAATTTATCTGGGCCCTAGCCCGTTTGGCTCAATGGATAGAGCATCAGCCTGCGGGCTGAAGGGTCCTGTTTGGATTCCAGTCAAGGGCATGCAGTGAAGCAGCCAGTCCATGATTCTCTCTCATCATTGATATTTTTAACTCTCTCTCCCTCTCTCTTCCTCTCTGAAATAAATAAGAATATATTTTTTAAAAATACTAATAATTTGCCCAGCCGGCGTGGCTCAGTGGTTGAGCATCGACCTATGAACCAGGAGGCCACGGTTCGAGTCCCGATCAGGGCGCATGCCCGGGTTGCGGGCTCGATCCCCAGTATGGGGCGTGCAGGAGGCAGCCGATCCATGATTCTCTCTCATCATGGATGTTTCTAACTCTCTCTCCCTCTCTCTTCCTCTCTGAAATAAATAAGAATATATATTTTTAAAAATACTAATAATTTTATCTGGGCCTCACTTTCCTCATTCATTCACTCCTTCATCAAGTATTTATCCAGGCACCGTTCTAGGCACTGGGAATCGAGCAGTGGACAAATCAGAATGAAGTGACAAGACTTTGAGAACGGAAGTGGCGTCTCTTTTGTCCTCTCCCCACCAGAATGCCATGGGTTGGCACAGAGAGGATCATACCCGGGCAGGGCTGCTGACGGCCGGGTGACCCCTTTCGTGTGCCTCTGCTGTGTGAGCCGGGGCCCTGGGCCTTGCTACAGCCCTGCCCAGCTCAGCTTGGCTGAGAAGAGAGGCCAGCCCCTGGGGCGGACCCCAGCCGCCAGCACTCACCAGTCATCTCGCAGCCAAGAAGCTCAAAGCGCAGGGTGCAGCTCCGGTGACAGCCAACGGGCATCAGCCTCACGTACTGCAACTCTTGAGGGACGTCGAACATGTTGACCTTCAGGCCATTGTTGTCCACGTTCCCCGTAAATACCTAGGAGAGACGGAGTAGAGCAGCGGTTCTCAACCTGTGGGTCGCGACCCCTTTGGCGGTCGAACGACCCTTTCACAGGGGTCGCCTAAGACCATCCTGCGTATCAGATATTTACATGACGATTCATCACAGTAGCAACATGACAGTTATGAAGTAGCCACGAAAATAATTTTATGGCTGGGTCACAACATGGGGAACTATATTTAAAGGGCCAGAAGGTTGAGAACCACTGGAGTAGAGGGACGGTCAATGGGGGCAGGACCCCTTCCTGGGATTTCCCCTTTCCTCCTCGGGCCTAGGGGGCGGGCAGGTGGGCTTAGCGGGGACGTGGCCCTTCCCCTGGCCACGCCCCCAAGATCCCCCTGGTCGCACCTTCCTTGGTCATCCCGGTGCCTGGGCACGAACCCCTGTCTTGCACACAGGGCCACCTATCAATCTACACGGTGCCTGTGCGAGTTTGGAAAGGACACTCCTTTCTCAAGCCGTTTTATTGTAACAGTTTTCCCACAGGTAGAAGCGCACAAACATATGTCCCCGTGGTGCATGGGCTCGCCTGCTAGTGATATCCTTGAGCGTGACACCTGCACGGCTGTATGTGGTGGTGCTGAAGGCTCAGAGTGCACCCCAGCTCCCCTACCCCCCAGCATCCCCCCCCCTCCCCCAACAGGTCACTGTTGAGTCTCACTATTCTCATCTATAAAGTGGGGCTATTGCCCTGGCTGGTCTGGCTCAGTGGATAGAGCACCGGCCTATGGACTGAAGGGTCCCAGATTCCATTCTGGTCAAGGGCACGTACCTAGGTTGCAGGCTCAATCCTTGGCCCCAGAGGCAACCAATCAATGTCTCTCTCTCTCTCTCTCTCTCTCTCACACACACATCAATGTTTCTCTCTCACTGTCTCTCCCACTCCCTTCCACTCTCTCTAAAAAAAAAAAAAAAATCAATGGAGCCCAGCAGGTGTGGAACCAGGAAGTCATGGTTCGATTCCCGGTCAGGGCACATGCCTGGGTTGAGGGCTCCATCCCCAGTGTGGGGCGTGCAGGAGGCAGCCGATCCATGATTCTCTCTCATCATTGATGTTTCTCTCTCCCTCTCCCTTCCTCTCTGAAATCAATAAAAGAGATATTTTTTAAAATACCAATGGACAAATATCCTTGAGTGAGAATTAACAAGAACACCAAAATAAAAACCTTTAAAAAAAATTAGAAATAGAACTATCATACGCTCCATCAATCCCACTTCTGGGTATATATCCAAAGGATAAGAAAAAAAAATAATAATGAAAATAAATAAAGTGAGGCGATTTGCTTGTAACCACAAAACATGGGAATAATCTGGGTTTCCCAATTTCTGGGAGCAAAGATGCCCTTCAAGACCCCGCTCCCCTCATGGCCAATCACCCAGGCTACCCACCCTCGCCTCAGTGGGGGCCCTCTAACAACGCTGGCGGCCCGGGCTGCGACCACAGCCCTCCTTACGGCCCAGGCAGCCTCACCTTGTCTCCTGAGTTCCCGTCATCCTGGATGAACCTGAACTTTCTCCCGTCGAAGCTGTACGCCACCTTGAACACCTTCACGTACTCGGCTCTGCCTGCGCGGCTGGCGCCCTGCGTCACCACGCCCGACACCTGCATCCGCCGTAGCAGGTTCACCTGGACCCAGGGTGGGCAGGACGGGACACGTAAAACTCTCGCGTCCCTTCTACCTCCTCCTTCTCCCTCCCCCCCCCAGAGCAGGGGCAGTGCAAGCAGGATAAGTGATGGATGGAGTCTCTCTTGTCCCACCCTCTCAGGACTGGGGACCCAGTGCTCAGGGAAGCCCAGAAGGATGGACAAGGCCCCCAGAGACCTCATCCAGTGCAAACAGCCCCTCCACAGCCTGGGGTCGGCTCCCCCTCACCCCGCCCACCTACTCCAAGCCCCCCAAGGCTGCTCTCCACTTACAGACACTTCATCTGGAGCCGTGGTCGGCAAACTGCGGCTCGCGAGCCACATGCGGCTCTTTGGCCCCTTGAGTGTGGCTCTTCCACAAAATACCACATGCGGGCCCTAACCGGTTTGGCTCAGTGGATAGAGCATCGGCCTGCGGACTCAAGGGTCCCAGGTTTGATTCTGGTCAAGGGCACGTACCTTGGTTGCAGGCACATCCCCAGTAGGCGGTGTGCAGGAGGCAGCTGATCCATGTTTCTCTCTCATCGATGTTTCTGACTCTCTATCTCTCTCCCTTCCTCTCTGTAAAAAATCAATAAAATATATTTTTAAAAAAATACCACGTGCAGGTGCGCACGGACAGTGCGATTGAAACTTCGTGGCCCATGCGCAGAAGTCGGTATTTTGTGGAAGAGCCACATTCCAGGGGCCAAAGAGCCGCATGTGGCTCGCGAGCCGCAGTTTGCCGACCACTGATCTGGAGGAACCTGCTACCTTGATACCTGGACCCCCTGATGAACCCTCCCACGGTGACCCCCAAATGCAGGCACACTCATCTCACCTTTTCTCCTCCCATCATGCCCCCCCTTAGCCCCCCCCCCTTCCATACCTGGATCCAGGGTTTCCGATCGTAGTTGCTGGCTGTCCAGGCATTGACGATGCCCGAGCGGTGCAGGCGGGCCAGCTCCGGGGCCCAGCGCTGCAAAGCCATGAAGCCCCAGTGCACGGACGAGGCGGAGATCTGCCGGTCGGCGATGGCCCCCGTCTCCATGCCCAGCGGCATGGCGCACCCTGCAGGGAGGGAGACGGCAGTCGGGTGGCCACCCTCGCAGGCGGGACCCAGAGGACGAGAGAATAAGAAGGCAGACGGTGTGGCCTCTGCCAAGGACCCAGAGCAGAGACCATAGGGGACAACGGGAAAGGGTGCGAGGTGAGGAAGCACAGCACCCAGGTCTGTACGCGTGAGGGTGCCGTGATTGACACCTGGAGGACCACTGCACCCAGCCCCGCCCCTGGCTCCCCCAGGACGGCTTTGGGAGAAGGGGCACCTCAGATGGCAGTGGGCTGCCCACAAAGCAATAAGCACACCCATAAGCAAATGCGTGTGGAGTCTTCTAGAACCCCATATGGCACGAGTTTTCTGATGGGACGTGAAGGCCGTTCTGATTTCTCTCGGACCCTCTGCCCTTTCCAACTGCTGGTCCTGCCCCAGCCACCTGCCCAGCCGCCCCTGGCCGAGGCCCCATCGCCTTCACCATCACCCCAGCGAAGTGGTCAAGGGGTGAGCCGTTCTCCTGGCTCCCAGCAGGGAACCCAGGTTCAGGCCACCCTACACCGCCGCACCCCAGGCTCACGCAGGGATAATGGGGTTCAAAGTGGGGCTCCAGGGTCAGAGCCGCCAGTGGCTGAGCCTATCCTCACACCCCATGTGCCTGCCCCCTGAAGGGCTCAAACATGCATTCTTGAGGCTTGTGGGATCCTTGTAGGCTCCCAGGAAACATAGCACATAACAAGGAGGGGGGCTGCAGCCCTAGCCAGTTTGGCTCAATGGATAGAGCATCGGCCTGCGGACCAAAAGGTCCCGGGTTCGATTCCAGTCAAGGGCATGTACCTTGGTTGCAGGTTCCTCCCCGGCCCGGGCCCTGGTCAGGGCACAAACAAGAGGCAACCAATCCATGTGTTTCTCTCACATCAATGTTTCTCTCTGTCTTTCCCTCTCTCTCCACTCTCTCTAAAATCAATGGAAAAATAGCCTCGGGTGAGGATTAACAAAAAAAAAAAGGGGGAGGCTGCAAAGGTCCCTCTGGGGGGCTGCTCAGCCTCTGTAGAGGCCTCCTGCCTCGCCCAGGTGCCACCCGTCTAGGGCAGACCCCAGGCCAGAAGGCACAGGAGGCTAGGTGGGTAATCCCAACTCAGGCACACACCCATGGTTACCTCGGCGCCCAGCACAGTAATTAGTGGGCCCACCTGTCCCCCACCCAGGGCTGTCTGCGTGGCGAGCCCCCCCTCACCCCCCCCCACACACACACACTCCCCACACATTCCTGCACCCAGGATGTCAAACACATTGGCCTCGGCCCAGGGCCCATGCCTGTGAGGTGAAGGGCATCATTTAACCTGCTCCCCCGACAGGGCCCCAGCAAACTTCACGTGTCCCCTCGTCTGCCTGAGGACAACCTCCTGCCCCCTGCCCAGGATGCTCAGGGACAGGCACAAAGGACTGCAGAAGTCCGCCCACCCCCGCACCCACCCCTGGGCCTAGGCGTGGACTTTTCACACCTGACCAGGAGGGAGGCCATGAGAGCCACCGCGGGCAGTGTCAGCTGGGCCCACCCAGGGCCATTCTGCGGCTGCCGGGTAAGCAAGCAGGCCAGCTTTCTGCATGTGCCCGGCTATCCTGGGCCTCTGACTGTAAGGCAGTGGTTCTCAACCTCCCGGCCCTTTAAATACAGTTCCTCACGTGGTGACCCCACCATAAAATTATTTTCGTGGCTGCTTCATCACTGTCATGTTGCTACTGTGATGAATCGTCCTGTAAATATCTGACAGGCAGGATGGTCTTAGGCGACCCCTGAGAAAGGGTCGTTCAACCGCCAAAGGGGTCGCGACCCACAGGTTGAGAACCGCTGATGTAAAGGGCCAGCCCAGCCTCCCCAGGCCCCGCCCTCCTCAACTCCATAATGAAGCTGAAGGTCAAACATGGGCCAGGAGCTGTCAGACCCTGGGGCCCAAGCTTCATTGACTGACCTCCCCAGGCTCCAAAAGATTAAAAATGTGTTTGTTTTCCCCTCTTGGTAGAAAAACCCCAACACTTGCCCGAGCCGGGTTGCTCAGTGGTTAGAGCATCGGCCTGCAGCCTGAAGGGTCCCAGGTTGGGTTCCGGTCAAGGGCCCATGCCCGGGTTCTGGGCTCAATCCCCAACGGGGAGTGTGCAGGAGGCAACCAATCAATCATTCTCTCTCATCATTGATGCTTCCATCCCTCTCTCCCTCTCCCTTCCCCTCTGAAATCAATAAAAGTCTATTAACAAAAACAAAACACAAAAGAAAGAAAAACCCCAACATTTAACCCTGATGCTCTTTATCTGGTTCATGGGCACCCAGGAAACGGCGCTCGCATGATTCAGGGGCCACCATCCCCCCTCGCTCCCCCTGCAGGGACATCTGGCCTGGCCTGCAGCCCCAGGAAAGAAGCCAGGAGAGGAGCAACCAAACCCCGCCCCCATCCTATGGCCTCACGTAGGCTCTGACCCACCCTCAATCTACCCAGAGGAGGCCCTGACACAGGGGCTAATGACACCAGACATGGCCTGGCTGCCAGGACTGTGGCTCAGGGTCACCCCCACCCCCGCTCCCCCCGACCCCCCGCCGACAGGGCAGGTCCCAGATACTCACTGCTCTCACAATGGGTGCCCGTGTAGCCTTGCTGGCACTCACAGACATACTGTTGGAAGACATCGCCACGGAGTGCCTCCTCATCAAGCGCCTGGCATTCAGCATCATTGCGGCAGGGGTTTGGGAAACAGGGACCTGGGTAGGAGGAGGCAGGTAAGATGGGCAGGTGATCAGGAAAGAGGGGGAGGGGACGGGGGGGGTGGACAGGGGGTTGGCGGAGGCAGACAGCAAAGAGACAGACAGCAACCGTTGGACCTAGCCCAAAGGGACCCTCTGCCTAAGCTCCGCCCACTGCCCACCTCCCTCTCCCAGGCCTTCCCTTCCTCCCCCCCCCCCCCCACACCCTGCCTGGTGGGGCCAGAGCCAGCCTGGGGCCAAGGAGGGTCCTGTGTGGGTGGATCAGCCCAAATCAAGGAAGCACCCAGCTTTGCAAGGGGCTTGCGGGGAGGGAGGGGGAGGGCGGGGGGGACGGGGGACGGGGGACGGGGCGGGTTCCAGGGAAATGCTGGCTGACAACCGACAGGTGCGGGGGACACTGCCCACTGCAACACGGACCGGCTCACCCCAGCAGCCTGGGCTGAGACTGGGAGAGAGGGGAGGCGGAGGGAGGCAGGTGCTGCCCAGGGCAGGTACCTTTCGCAGTTTCGTTGCAAATGGGCCCCGTAAAGCCTTCGGGGCAGAGGCAATAGAAGGGGAGCTCGTCCTGTGACAGGCAGGTCCCACCGTTCAGGCACTCGATGGAGTCACAGAAGTCACCTGCAGCGGCAGCTCCAGCTCAGGAACAAATCCCTTCGCACAGTAAATGCTTGGGGGGCCCACTACCATGTACGTAAGTGCTGGGCCCCCGAGACAGAGAAATCAGGCGTAGCCCGGGCCTCAAGGCGTCACGGGGACCAGTGAATGGGGGGTGACAGGCCCCGTGAGTCTACACAAGGGGCCACTTTCCAGGGGTTTCTGCCAAGGAGACTGCGGTTCTAAAAGACGGGGTGAGGGGTGCACCAAGCAGGAGAATGAGGAGAGGACATGCTAAAGAAAGGCAGGCCCGGCCGGCATGGCTCAGTGGTTGAGCACTGAGCTATGAACCAGGAGGTCACGGTTCAATTCCCGGTCAGGGCACATGCCCGGGTGGCAGGCTCAATCCCCAAGGGGGGCAATACAGGAGGCAGCCGATCCATGATTCTCTCTCATCATTGATGTTTTTCTCTCTCTCTCCTTCTCCCTTCCTCTCTGAAATCAATAAAAATCTATTTATTAAAACAAAAAACAAAAAGGTAGAAGCACAGAGAGCCGGGTACACTGGGAGACCAGTAAGACAGCTAACCAGGTGGGCTGGCACCAGACTGGAAGGGACAGTAAGAAGGACAACTTTAGACTTTTCTACCTGCACACCTAGGGCTCACCACCTTCCTTCAGCCTCCCTACCATGACCCGCCAGGAAAAAGCAAATCAGAGATCCTCATTTGGGATGGGGGGATGGGGACCCTGGTTCCAATTCCGAGAAGGGAACTGTTATCTGCGGAGATGGGCTGGCCTCGTCTGGGCTGGGGAGGCGCTTGGGAGTGACACAAAGATCCCTCTGGCTGCTGGGTGGACAGGTGACAGGATCGGGGATCTAGGGGACCAGGAGAGCATCGGGGTCGCTGCCCCAGGCCTCCAGGTAAGAAAGGAAAGGCAGAGGGGGTGAGGAGGGCAGGCAGATGTGAGGCACACTGGACGAGGACTTCAGAAGTGGGAGGAGGGCTGGCGAGGACATCACAGCCTCCACTGGGGGCCTGCCTGGGTGGCCGATGTGCACGATTACCCTGGTGAACGGGGTGAGCCAGGCCTGGAGGAGGGGCTTCTGACTTTAGCGTTCCCAGGGGGCTCCCCCGGGCCCCACACCTGTTCCGGGTAAGACACGAGAAACATTTGTTCCTCCCCACAAGTCTGGCCATGCCAGGCTGGAGGGCCCTCCTCCTGGAACCCCAAAATCCCCGCGAGCCGGGCTCGGGCTGCAGGGAAGGGAATACCGTTAATGAGCTACGGAGCCCTCAGAACTCCACCTTTGCACTGGAGCTTAGGCGGCTCCCCACGCGCTATTAGTCACTGGCTTTAAATAGCAGGTTAATCCCCTCCCCTGACCTGGCGGGCGGCGGCTGGCGGCTCGGGCTCAGACAGGGCCTTGGTAATGGCCAGAGTCCTGGGCTCCGGTCCCAGCAAAGTCCAACTGCGCTTCCTCGCCCTCCCAGGTGGCTGCCGGGCCACGTGGTCCAGGGGGGAAAAGGGAAAAGATGGGGACAGGGTGCCTCCTTCCCCTGGGGGCCCTAGACTGACTCACCTGGGGCACAGCAGCCTGGGGACTTCCCGGGCCCAGGTAAAGCCAGATCACCCCACTCCCACCCCGACTAACTTAACCACCTTTGGGATTTCAGGGTCCTGCCCTTTTGGTACATTTCTCCAGGCTGCAGGGACTGAATGGAACGGGAAGGGACAAGACCCAGGTCTCTAAGGGTTACTGAGGGGAGCCACCAGCTCCCCAGTGCGTGGGAGCCTGGCATGCCCTCAAAGGCTTCTTGCTGCAGGCGCGGGGTCAGGGGTCAGACTGTCACGGATGGCAAAGCCAGGCCTCGGCTGTGACCCGCCCACCCTCTGGCATCAGTCAGTCCTGGAAGTGATGGATGGGGCGCCTGAAGGGGTCGCCCACCCACCTCCTTTCCCGGGTCCTGGAGGAGGAGGACTGCGGGCCCCGCCGCCAAGGGGATGGGGCATCCCAGGACCCGCCTGCGGGAGGCCCGGCTGGTGGAGGGAAGCCTCCTGGGCGGGGGAGGAGGACCAGGGAAGATACAACAGCACTCCAAGGCCACGGAAGGAGTCCGGACAGGAAGCCAGCCTGGCCGGCCGCAGCCCTTTTCCGAGGCCTTCCCCAGCCTGGGAATCCTCTCCCGGGCCCCACCTAGAGCCCTGGCATCCCACCCACTTCCCCGCCCGCCCTCCTCTTATCGCTGGTGAGCGCCGCGCCACGCCACGCGCGCGCGCGGGCGGAAATCTCCAAGGATCGGACCAGCGGCCAGGGCTTGGGAGGGAGTTCGCTGCCCGGGAGGGAAGTTAGTTGGCCGGAGACTGATCAGGACCGGAGTCCGAGAAACTTGCAGCGGCAAGGCGCGCGCGCAGGGCGGTCACGGTGCAATGGCCTCACGATACCGATGGGGAAAGAGAGGCCCTCCACAGCGGATTCCTTTGTTATGTTGCAGCCACCTCCCCGGGGATGGCTGGGCTGTCACCCCGTGTCCCGAGCCACCGCCCGGCGCCCCAGCCTCTCTCGCCGACCAAAACTCCCCGGTGCGGAGACGGCGGGAGAGGCCGAGCGCAGCGCGGCCGCCAGCGGGGGCGCAGCCGGGGGAGGTCGCCCCTCGGCCCCGCGAAGGCTCCCTGCCCAAGTTTGTCAACAGTGGAGGTGGAGGGAGGGCGCCGCGCCGAACTTCCGAGCGGAGAGGAGGGGCGAGGGCGGCGCGATCACTCACCGGAGCCGGCGAAGAGGCCGGAGGCGCAGAGCAGCGCGCCGCAGAGCGCGGCCAGCAGGCGGGGGCCGGGCATGGTGCGCACAAGTGGGGGACCCAGCGCGGGACTGAAGATCGGGACGTGCAGACAGAGCGCGGGCTCTCACTCCTGCTCCAGGACCGGAATAAATCAGGCAGCGCTGCACCTCCCACTGGCCCGCGAGCTCCGCCCAGGCCGGCCAGGGGCGGACTCGGGGCGGGGCTCCGCAGCAGGGAGTGAGGGCGGGATGCCGGGGGGAGGGTGGGGTGGGGAACCCAGGGGTCCTCGCCTCCCACCTCCTGCCCCGCCACGCCCGCCCGGCCTCTGGATTGGGGCTGGTGTGACCTGGCGCCCGGTCTAAATAGACTGGACAGGGCAGAGCGCAGATGGAGTTGTTTGGGTTTTAGCTGTTGTTTTTTTTTTTTTTTACTTTAGACTTAAATAGCTACACCCTATGCATCATACTAAGGAAAATTGTAAGCACACTGAATACCAGCTTCACTTGTCAGATTGGCAATGGCAAGGAGGAGGTGAGGAGACCCTGTTAGCAGGAGGCTGTGGCGAACAGGCCCCAGCAGGCATTGTCGGAGGGCGTGCCCATTGGTTCAGCTTCCCCAGGGAGCGACCGGGTAATCCCTGTCAAAGTGACAGGCGCGGAGCCCAAGAGGCTTAGCAATTCCACGTGGAGGAATCCATCCTACGCAGGTGGCCCTGGCTGGTGTGGCTCAGCGGATAGAGCCCCCGCCTTGCGGACTGCAAGGTCCCGGTTGGGTTTCCGGTCAGGGGCAGGTGCCCCGGTTGTCGGCTGGGTCCCCAGTAGGGGGCGTGCAGGAGGCAGCCCATCCATGATTCTCCCTCATCCTTGAGGTTTCCATCTCTGTCTCCCTCTCCCTGCCTCTCTGAAGTCAATAAAAATATATCGGAAAAAGAAGAAAAAAAAAGAAAAAGAAACTCACATGATGTGTATTCAAAGGAAACAGCACATCCTAGCAGCATCCTTTGACATGGAGTTGACAGGCGGCGGCGCTCTCCCAACCTCCCTTCCCCTCCCCTTGCGCCCCCCTCCCCTCTCCCCACACCCCTCCACGCCAGGAAAACACGAGCGGTCGCTGCGCTGCCTCCACGGCCGCCTGCCCACGGCGAACCGGCCCCAACGGCCGTTCCCTCGCCCCCCTCCTAAGGCTCCCCCGAACGCCACGGGCGCCCGCCCCCCGCCACCCCGCACGCTCCCGGCTCGGCTCGCGGGCACCTGGCTGCTGCGAGGCGCCGCGCACCAGGCCTCCCGTCCCCGCAGTGCCGCCCGCGGGCCGTTTCCGATGCATTTGCATCCTTGAAGAGCGTCTGCAGAAGAGGAAGGAAAAGATGGGTGAGGACACATATACTCAGTAGCTCTTCTTCCCGCAGTGAGAAAATGCTTCGAAAGCTAAGCTGCTGCGAAATGATGGCCATTGTCTGTGATCGCACCATTCGTGTCCAGGACAAACTTTGCCAGGTACTAGCAGTTTGCCGTGATTTTTTTCTCTGCACCGGACTTGTAGGCCAAGCAGAGGATGAGGACAAGAATCTGTTGGAGACCTAGCTGGTTTGGCTCAATGGATAGAGCATCGGGCCTGCGGACTGAAAGGTCCCGGGTTCGATTCCGGTCAAGGGCACATGCCCGGGGTTGTGGGCTCGATCCCCAGTCGGGAGCGTGCAGGAGGCAGCTGATCAATGATTCTCATCACTGTTTCTAACTCTCTCCCTCTCCCTTCCTCTCTGAAATCAATATATATATATATATGTTTTGTTTTGTTTTTAAGAATGTGTTTGGCCCTGGCTGGTTTGGCTCAGTGGATAGAGCGTCACCCTGCGGACTGAGAGGTCCCAGGTTCGATTCCGGTCTGGGGCACATGCCTGGGTTGCGGGCTTGGTCCCCAGTAGGGGGCATGCAGGAGGCAGCCGATCAATGATTCTCTCTTATCATTGATGTTTCTATCTCTCTCTCCCTCTCCCTTCCTCTCTGAAATCAATAAAATATATATATATATATATATCTATATATATATATATATATAGATATATATATATATATATATATATAAAAGAATGTGTTTGATTTGCATCTTGTTACAGTGACTGGTTTTATCCCCCTTCTAGAATATGCTTACACGGCCACTCTGGCAATTAACACAGAAAATATAGATGTGCTGGCTGCAGCCAGCTATACGCAAATGTGTAGTGTTTGCTAGCACCTGCTCAGAGTTCATGAAATCAAGCATTTTATGGAATACAGCCAACAGCCAACCGGAAAAGAGTCTCGGGGCTGGACAACAAAAATAACTCTACTTGCAATTTCACTTCTGGAGATGGAAGCCTTTCACCAGTGTCCTCAGAGTGCAGCGTGGTAGAAAGAACCATTCCAGCCCTGGCCGGTTTGGCTCAGTGGATAGAGCGTCGGCCTGCGGACTGAAGGGTCCCGGGTTCAATTCCGGTCAAGGGCACATACCTGGGTTGCGGGCACATCCCCAGTAGGGGACCTGCAGGAGGCAGCTGATCCATCGTTCTCTCTCATCATTGATGTTTCTATCTTTCTCCTCCTCTCTGAAATCAATAAAAAAAATATACTTTAAAAAAAAAAAAAAAACCTATCTCGCCCTAACCGGTTTGGCTCAGTGGATAGAGCCTCGGCCTGCAGACTGAAAGGTCCCAGGTTCGATTCCAGTCAAGGGCATGTACCTTGGTTGCGGGCACATCCCCAGTAGGAGGTGTACAGGAGGCAGCTGATCAATGTTTCTCTCTCATGGATGTTTCTATCTCTCTATCCCTCTCCCTTTCTCTCTGTAAAAAAAAAATCAATAAAATATATATTTAAAAAAAAACGATCTCTAAGAGGCTGGTTTACAATTATTGGTCAACACTGTCCAACTCCATCAATGTAAAGAGGAGAGAAAAGGCTGCCCCTCCCCCTCCGCTGTCCAGCATTTGGGAGCGCAGACATCACATGAGCTTGAGCAGAATAGCACAGCGGCCCCACACTCGCGGCCTTGACACTCGCGGCCTGCAAACGCACACCCTCCTCCCCAAAGCCGCTGCTCGGCGCACTCATGCTCTGTGAGCAAACAGCCCTGCCCAGGGACCGAACAACCCGCTTTTGTTGCCAAGCCAAAGGCCAAGGGCCAGGGGCTAGTGCTGGGGAATAAATACACTCTCAGTTTCAAAAACGCAGAAGTGTTTGCTCGCTGAAACCAGAAAGGTGGGTGGCATTCTGAGGTTCCTTTATGGGAATTTTCTTGCTTCGGCTGGGGTTTCAATTAACCACTGTCCTCCCTGATGTCTCTGGCGACTACCCCACCCTAATCTCCCCTCCTCTGACGCCTGAAGCCGGACACTCAGAACCAGCCAAAGGTCCCCTCTTCACAGCTGAGCGGCCTCCTGACGTATCTTCTCACCCACCGGCTGCTGCACAAGAATTAGAGCTGGATCCAAACCCCCGCTTCACAGCTTACCTGTCTGATGACCCCTGCCCGGCTGCTCCGCAGGCTCCTTCCTTTTCTTTTTATTTACTTTTTACTTTTTAAAAAATATACTGTTTTATTGATTTCAGAGCGGAAGGGAGAGGGGGAGAGAGAGAAAGAGAGAGAGAGAGAAACATCAATGATAAGAGAAAATCATTGATCGGCTGCCTCCTGAACACCCCCTACTGGGATCGAGCCCGCAACCCGGGCATGTGCCCTTCACTGGAATTGAACCCAGGACCCTTCAGGCCCACACTCTATCCACTGAGCCAAACCAGTTAGACCTACTTTTTACTTTCTTAAAATATATTTTTTATTGATTTCAGAGAGGAAGGGAGAGGGAGAGAGAGAAACATCAATGATAAGAGAAAATCATTGATCGGCTGCCTCCTGCACACCCCCTACTGGGATCGAGCCCGCAACCCGGGCATGTGCCCTTCACTGGAATTGAACCCAGGACCCTTCAGTCCGCAGGCCGATGCTCTATCCACTGAGCAAAACTGGCTAGGGCTTCTTTTTATTTATATATATATATATATATATATATATATATATATATATATATTAATATATTTCATTGATTTCCTACAGAGAGGAAGGGAGAGGGATAGAGAGCCAGAAACATCGATGAGAGAGAAACATTGATCAGCTGCCTCCTGCACACTCCCCTCCGGGGACGTGCCCGCAACCAAAGTACATGCCCTTGACCGGAATCGAACCTGGGACCCTTGAGTCCGCAGGCCGACGCTCTATCCACTGAGCCAAACCGGTTAGGGCTTTAATATATTTTTATTGATTTTAGAAAGAAAGGGAGAGGGAGAGAGATAGAAACATCGATGATGAGAGAGAATCCTTGATCGGCTGCCTCCTGCAAGCCCCCTGCAACTCAGTGTTAGGTCTGATCAAATAATTGAATCAATACCCCTCCCCTGGGAACTGACCCTTAGGCCACTTCACAACTGACATTCCCCTTCACTTAGACCACATTCCACTTGCTAAGACCATTATCTCTCCCCTCTGTATCTTCCCAGGATCCAGACCTGCACAGAGAATTCTCTGCCCAGCAAAAGCCCGCCTAGAGTCTTTTAAAAACCTCTGACTCCCCTTCTTTGGGGGCTGCTGCCATTTTGGGGCTCAGACCATCTGGTTTTCCAGATGACCTAATAAATGCATAATTCTTTACCCCTTTTGGTCTCGTGTGTTCCTCCTTCTGGGACCCTAACATGTGCCGTGACCGGGAATCGAACCGTGACCACCTGGTTCATGGTTAGACGCTCAACCACTGAGCCACAATGGCCGGGCAAGGAACTTTATTTTCTTCCTTCAGAGTC
Source organism: Myotis nattereri (assembly GCF_964212035.1). NCBI lineage: Eukaryota > Metazoa > Chordata > Mammalia > Chiroptera > Vespertilionidae > Myotis > Myotis nattereri. Next base: position 11,296,289 of record NC_138097.1, on the reverse strand, counting down.
TGTCTCCTTTCTTCCTTGCCAGGGGGTTAATGGCACCAAGGGGAGTGGCCTCGCTGGCCCAGAACGGTTCTGGTTCTAGCAGCCTGCATCTGCTGGGGACAAGAAACACGCCCACACCTGGGTTGGATGGGTACTCGCTCTGCTGAGCAGAGAGGAAGTGAAAGAAAGGCCTTAGAAAGATCTATTTTTATAAGGCCCTGATCAAAGCCTTTCTAACTGGGCCAGCTGGACATCTGGACACCTCATCATCTCACGCCTGAGTCCAGAGCAAGGCCATTGCCAGAAGAACATCAAGTCCTTTCCTGGAAGTGGAATTCAGGAAGGCCTGGGGCAAGGGCCCAGGCTGGGCAGGGTGGCAGGCGAGGTGTCAGTAAAATCCAGGCCAGGAAGGCTGGTCAGTGGCTAACCCTATCGGCACCACCATCGCCAGCACCAGCCTCTCCAGTTCCTCCCCTCTTCTCATCCCTCAGCTGGACTTGAGGCAGGGTAGTAAGAAGCTAGGAGGGCCCTAGCCGCTGTGGCTCAGTGGATAGAGCGCCAGCCTGAGGACTGAAGGGTCCCAGGTTCTAATCCCATCAAAGGCACATGCCCAGGTTGCGGGCTTGATCCCCGGTGTGGGGCGTGCCGGAGGAAGCCAATCCATGATTCTCTCTCATTATTGATGTTTCTATCTCTCTCTCCCTCTCCCTTCCTCTCTGAAATCAATAAAAATATCTTTAAAAAAAAAATTCACTGAGCATCTGCCAAACTGTGTGGTGTGATGACCCATTTCGAAGCCCAGAGTTGGCCCTGACCGGTTTGGCTCAGTGGATAGAGCGTCGGCCTGGGGACTCAAGGGTCCCAGGTTTGATTCCGGCCAGGGGCATGTCCCTTGATTGCGGGCACATCCCCAGTGGGGAGTGTGCAGGAGGCAGCTGATCCATGTTTCTCTCTCATTGATGTTTCTAACTCTCTATCCCTCTCCCTTCCTCTCTGTAAAAAATCAATAAAATATATTTAAAAAAAAAAAGAACCCCACAGTTGGTATAAAGAAGATTTTAAGCTGGAGACATTTGAGATTCAACAGATACAAAAAGAAGCCTCTGGAAACTTGCCTATCTGACCACAAACAGAAACTTCTGAGAAATTAGGACCACCATCAATTCCCTCTTGGGGGGGGGTGGGGGGTGTCTTCTCCCAGGAAAGGGAGTGAATGTAACCCTACTATAAATCTGGTCCTTAGCTTCATGGCCCTGAAGGAGAGAGACAGCTTTTTTTTTGTTTTAATCCTCACCCGAGGATATTTTTTCATTGTTATTTAGGGAGAATAGAAGAGAGAGAGAGGGACAAGAGAGAAACACATCGATTGGTTGCCTCCTGCAGGAGCCCGGACCAGGGCCCAGGCCAGGGAGGAGCCTGCAACCGAGGTTCGTACCCTTGACCGGAATCGAACCCGGGACCCTTCAGTCCGCAGGCCGAGGCTCTGTCCAGTGAGCCACACCGGCCAGGGCCCATAGAGGCTTTTTATTCCCCTTCCCTTTCCCCAGCTAAATTAGACAGATAAGCCCCTAGTTCTCACCCCAACTTGGAGTTAGTCATCATTGAGCAAGCCTGTGTGTAAATCAAGTCTACTCGCTTGTTAATCTGTCTTTTTTTTTTTTTTCATTCTTTTTTTTATTTTATTTTTTATTTATTGCTTAAAGTATTACAAAGGGTATTACATATGTGTAATCTGTCTTTTGTAAATGTTATTCACAGGCGCTCAGATACAGAACCCAAGAGGGTAGAGGAAATGCTTTTATTCTTCCTTCCCAACAGTGCTTTGTACTAAATCTTGTTTTACCCTCCAGTTCTCAGCAGGGCCTGGAGCCCCTAATGACCTCACCTAGCATTCCCAACCTTTTGACCTTAAGACATGAAACCCTTCTCACAGGACCCTTGGGGGTGTCTCTGTGGACAAAAGGGGCCACATGCTAACCTGACAAGCTCAGGGGAGGCCTGCATGGCGGTCTTGCAAACTCAGAGACCTAAAGTCACCACAACGGATGGTCTGAAAATTAAATATTTAACTACAAACAGGTTATAGTGGGTAGTCATGTCCTAGGCCAGTATTTTCCCTGACAAAGATCAATTTAGCCGAAACCGGTTTGGCTCAGTGGATAGGGCGTCGGCCTGCGGACTGAAGGGTCCCGGGTTCGGTTCTGGTCAGGGGCATGTGCCTGGGTTGCGGGCACGTCCCCAGTGGGGAGTGTGCGGGAGGCAGCTGGTCGATGTTTCTCTCTCATTGATGTTTCTGACTCTCTGTCTCTCTCCTTTCCTCTCTGTAAAAACTCAATAAAATATATTTAAAAAAAAAAAAAGATCAATTTAGACCAGGGGTGGGCAAACTTTTTGACTCGAGGGCCACAATGGGTTCTTAAACTGGACCGGAGGGCCGGAACAAAAGCATGGATGGAGTGTTTGTGTGAACTAATATAAATTCAAAATAAACATTACATAAAAGGGTACGGTCTTTTTTTTTTTTTTAGTTTTATTCATTTCAAACGGGCTGGATCCGGCCTGCGGGCCGTAGTTTGCCCACGGCTGATTTAGATCTTTACTGAGCCTGTTAGGTCGGAGAGAGCCCAGGATCGGATACATGCAGACATGACAAGATAATGGACTTCCCCTGGAATTTCTCACAGATCAAGGTGCCAGACACAGATACCAGCTTCTCCCTGAATTCACATACCCCCACACAGATAAGAACTTTGTCATGAATATTCCGCCCATCCCCTGCAGCAGAGAATTCCTCAGCTCATATCCCCGCCCCTCACCCAACCGCAGTATAAAAAAAGCGCCCCCCTCCCTGTTGGTGTGAATCCACGTGCCCTGTCCTTGGGGTACGTGGGTCTCCCGGGGACGCAGAATAAACCTTTTCCTTTCCTTTCTTTTCTGATTCACTGGACTCTATTTCTTGCGCCGCCTCCTGAGCCACCTAACCTAACAGAGCCCATTGTCTTTTTGCCTCTAAGATAACATATCTGGGAATTGTCGGGGTAACTTGTAACTTCCCTTTTTCTGAACCCCACAGGGCCCAACAAAGGGCACCATGACATTCCTTCATGGTTATTATCAATTGTTAATTATGTTAAACTATCCTCTATCCATCTATGTAAAAGAAGCATCTGTCCATCATTTCCCTTTTTATCCTATCCCAGGGGTTCCCCCCAACCTTTGCTTTCTCCCACTTCCTTAATCTATCACCAGTGGATTTCATGTAACCCACCTACGTCCCTTTCCTTTGATTGCAATGTACAAATACAGATGTAACCCACCATTCTCCGGAGCATTATCTCAATCCATTGAGCTTCAGCTTCCCAGCATAGGTTGACAGTTTGGCTCAAATAAACTCACAAAAATTCTTTACAGGTTTCAATGGTTTTTAACATTAACATCTCCTTTCCGAGCCTTGCTCCCCGCTGTGCTGTCCAAGGTTCTACCAACCTCAGCAGAGGAATTCCCTGGGACAGGGGCCTTCAGCCAGAATCCACTCCTTCCTCGGCACATCCACAGGTCAAAGATATTTGTCTTCTCTTTTTCTTTTAATACATTTTTATTGATTTCCGAGAGGAAGGGAGAGGGCAAGAGAGATAGGAAGATCAATGACGAGAATCACTGATCGGCTGCCTCCTGCACGCCTCCTACTGGGGATCCAGCCTGCAACCCAGGCATGTGCCCTGACCGGGAATCAAATTGTGACCCCTTGGTTCACATATCTGTTGCGGAAGACCAAAGAAAAACCAAGCAACACTTTAAAGAAAAGGAGGGACACTGTTTAATGCACCAGCGGACTCAGGGAAAAGCTTTCCAAATCTGAGTAAAGTAACATGCAGGGGGCTTCTCTTTATATCTCCCTGTGGTCTTTGTCCCACAAATATGGATTATGCTTGCCGAAGCCAGTTTGGCTCAGTGGATGGAACGTCAGCCTGCGGACTGAAGGGTCCTGGGTTCGATTCCGGTCAAGGGCGTGTGCCTTGGTTGCGGGCACATCCCCAGTGGGAGATGTGCAGGAGGCAGCTGATCGATGTTTCTCTCTCATCAATGTTTCTAGCTCTCTGTCTCTCTCCCTTCCTCTCTGTAAAGGATCAGTGGAATATATTTAAAAATATATATATATGGATTATGTTTTGATCCTTTTTTCCGGCCTTGCAAGAAAGCCCCCAGGTGTTGGGGTTCTCCAGGCCATATCTGATGGTTTGGCCTGGCGCCAGCGTTAATAACCCTCCCTTTGTTCACAGTTTTATGGCCTCGCAACAGGTTCTGCAAGACCAGCTTCTGGAAAAGAAGTAATGACTTAATTGCAGGTTATCAAGAATGTACACTGGGCTGGCTGGCATGGATTCTGAATGCTAGCCCCCTAAATATCAGGGTTACATTGGAATTAGCTTTTTAGCCTCCTTAGGTCGACACGCAACCACTGAGCCACACCGGCCGGGCAAAGGTATTTGGTTTTTTTTTAAAGAATTTTGTTTCTAGAGTCCATAGTTGTCTTTCTAGAATCTAGAATGCTGACTAACGCTCTGGGGCAAGCATGTCAAACTCAAAGGCTAACACGGGCCAAATAAGCACGTGGCCCGCGGGCTGTGAGTTTGACATGCTTGCCCTGGGGGCTTCCGCCAGACAGTGCTGGTCTTTGGCCAGGGAGCTTTGGCACACCAAGTCCAGACCCTTCCAAGGCTCCCCAGCAAGGTACCTCACTTGCAGAAAAGCCTCATTTCTCCAATAACCCAGCTCAGCCAGCGTTGCTGAATCAGATACAGAGTTCATACTTCACAACCTGCTCCCCCAGCCCCAAGGGCCTGCCAGGCACCAGACAGGGTCCCAACCAGCCAGACCCTTCAAGGCTGCTACTCTCAGCCACACACACACACACACACACACACACACACACACACAGAACTGGCGGAAGCTTTGAAATGACCACTTGTAAAGGCCCGATCAAATTCTTCGCAATTCTTAGCTGTGGGTGGTCTTCTTCCTTCTCAGCCCCTGTTTAGCTGGGGGTGGGGTGGGGGGGGGGGGAGTGGACATTCTTCCGGCATCTTTGTGTTTGGGGATGTAGAGTTGAGATGTGGGAGCAAGTTGATGCATACAGATAGGTAGATAAAAGTGAAAATTGAAAGGGCGAGGGCTATGCCCTCTATCTTGCCCTGGATCCTCCATGTTGGGGCAGAGGCCATGTGCTCGGAGGAGTGCCTTCTTCCCGGAGGTCCAGGCCTCTCCTGGCCACGCCCGGGATTTCTTTGAACTAACCAATGGCAAGCAAGGGATGTGCGCGCCATAGAGATGACCACATCCTGTGTAACAAGACCCAACTTGGCGCCTGGCCAATTGGAGGGCCCACAGTCAGCTCCCCTCCCCTCACTATTAAAAGCCCTGATTTTCTCGTGAGTAGCACTCGGTTTCCGGTCGCTGCGTCGACTGGAGGCCCGGGTCGGGTTAGCTAACTCAATAAAGGACCTTCTGCTTTTGCATCGGACTGGCTCCCTGGCGTGGTTTCTTGGGGATCTTGAATTCTGGGCATAACAAAAATCCTCCCAGGCCGTGGGAATGGGGTGCTCCTATAGGGGCAGAATCCCGGAGAAGGCAGAAGGTCTGTGTTTGCACCTATAGGCTCCGTGAAGGTGCCCTCTATTAGGGTCACCTTCCTCCTTCTGTGACCCTAACACCCTCCCTCACCTCTGCCCCGCTGCCTCGACTACTGAAAGGTCAAAGGGCAGGAAGGAACTGCCGGCGAAAAACACTTCCAAACCTGTAAGAATCTTGATGAGTTCATTTGAACCAAACTGACCATTGCTGGGCAGCAAAATCTTAACGGATTGGGAAAGTTTCGCCATTCTCTGGCGTATTTTACACATTATACTCAAAAGAGAAAGCAGAAGGGGGTTACAGGATATCCATTGGAGATAGATTTGGGAGGGGGGAGCGAGCAAAGGGGAGTGGTGAGAAGAATTGGGGGTTGCATAAAAAGTAAAAAAACAAGTAGATACTTCTTCTACATAACAATGAGAGGCTTGGTAGTCTTTCCTCCGGTGGGCGATTTTGCCCCGAGGGGTCTGGAAAAAGGAAATTACCTCAACATTCCACAGGCAGTTATTTTAGATGCAAAAAGACAATAGGCTCAGTTAAAGATCAGCCTTTAGGTCCAGCCTGGTGTGGCTCAGCGGTTGAGTGTGGGCCCAGGAACATCCCCGGGCTGAGGGGCTCGGGCTGAGGGGCTCGATCCCCAGTGTGGGGCCTGCAGAGGCAGCCAATCAATGATTCTCTCTCATCATTGATATTTCTAGCTCTCTCTCCCTCTCCCTTCCTCTCTGAAATCAATAATATATATTTGGAAAGAAAAAAAAAGAACGACCTTTATGAGGCAAAATACTGGCCTAGGAGGTGACGACCTGCATGACTCGCTTTTAGTTAGAAAGTTTTAATTTCAGCCGTAGCCGGTTTGGCTCAGTGGATAGAGCATTGGCCTGCAGACTGAAGGGTCCCTGATTCGATTCTGGTCAAGGGCACGTGCCCAAGTTGCGGGCTCGATCCCCAGTAGGGTGCATGAAGGAGGCAGCCAATCAATGATTCTCTCTCATCAATGAAGTTTCTATCTCCCTCTCCCTTCCTCTCTGAAATCAAGAAAAATATATTTTAAAATAAGATAGAAAGTTTTAATTTCAGACCATCCTATGTGGTTACTTTGAGTCTCTGTGTTTGTAAGGCCCACCATGCAGGCCTCCCTCCCCTGAGCTTGTCAAGTGTAGCCCTGCCCTTTGACCTTAAGTATTCCAGGCACCTTCCAAGAGCCTGCAGGTGCAAACACAGAGCTTGTCAGCTTGGGAGCGCCTACTGGCCAAGAGGAAATATTAGGATTTGTAAAGACCATGGAATTCTTTTTTTTTTAAATATGTTTTATTGATGTTTTACAGAGAGGAAGAGAGAGGAATAGAGAGTTAGAAACATTGATGAGAGAGAAACATCAATCAGCTGCCTCCTGCACACCCCCTACTGGGGATGTGTCTGCAACCAAGGTACATGCCCTTGACAGGAATCGAACCTGGGACCCTTCAGTCCTCAGGCCAACGCTCCATCCACTGAGCCACACCGGTTAGGGCCAGACCATGGAGTTCTGAGGCCTCCAAACTGGGACTCAACCTGGCTCTCTCATGTTTGCAGTTGGGCACCCGGGACCCACATACTATCTGGGGACCAGTGCAAAATGAAAATGCCAGTCCTTCTGCTTGAAAAGTATTAAGAATTTTAGCCCGGCCTGTGTGGCTCAGTGGTTAAGTGTCCACTTATGAACCAGGAGGTCACAGTTTGATTCCCAGTCAGGGCACATGCCCGGGTTACAGGCTCCATCCCCAGTGTGGGGCGTGCAGGAGGCAGCCAATCAATGATTCTCTCTCATCATTGATGTTTCTCTCTCTCTCTCCCTGCCTCTCTGAAATCAATAAAAATATATAATTTATTTTTTTAAAGGGGCACAGGCCTTTCAGATTCATCAAGGGGAAAGTCAGCAGGGCAGCTGGCCTTTCTCATCACCTCTCTGAGAGCATGACTTTGCTACGTTATTATGCTAGAAGGCCTCTGGGAAAGGAAATAAAATGGGAAGGTATACAAAAGTACATGGCTCAGCGGTTAAGTGTTGACCCAGAAACCCAGAGGTCTTCGGTTCAATTCCCGGTCAGGGCACATGCCTTGGTTGCAGGCTCCATCCCCAGTAAGGGTGCGTGCAGGAGGCAGCCGATCGCTGATGCTCCTCTCTCATCGATGTTTCTATCTTTCCCTCTCTCTGTAAAAATCAATAAAAACATATTTTTTTAAAAAACACAGCCCTAACTGGTTTGGCTCAGTGGATAGAGCGTCGGCCTGCAGACTGAAGGGTCCCAGGTTCGATTCTGGTCAAGGGCATGTACCTTGGTTGCAGGCACATCCCTAGTGCGGGGGGGGGGGGGGGGGGTGCAGAAGGCAGCTGATCGATGTTTCTCTCTCATCGATGTTTCTAACTCTCTATCCCTCTCCCCTTCTCTCTGTAAAAAATCAATAAAATATATTTTTTTTAAAAACCCACAAATTACACCTCTCAAATTACAAGCCACAGTGAATCCAGATGACTTACCTGTACTTGCAAAGTGGCCCCGGAAAGTACAGGAGAGTTAACAATTAACTAGTAAGCAATGGACCGAGATGCATGAAATTCTCCATCCTCACTCGGGCTGGGCATTTAGTGTCTGCCAGGCCTAGGGCGAAATGCCACAGGTGCATCCAGGTGACATGACCAGAAGGCGCTGGAAGCCCAGCAGGGCAGCGACCTCATCCAGGGGCTAAGAGGCAGAGGTGATAAAGGCACTGTGAGGGGTTCTAGCTAAGACCACTGGCTCTCAGAGACAGTGCAAACGCCTGGAATTGCATGCCTCACGCTCCATGCATCTCTGCTTGTGCCTTCCTGCGGCAACACTCATGCTTTCCAATGCGGGCGTCTCAGTCTGAAAACCCATGTCCTCCCTGAAGCAGCTGTGCGAGGGGGAGGAAATGAAACATCAGAAACTTACTGAATGTGTTGAGGGGAGGGACTGCGGCCTAGAAAAGGTTACCGATTGTATTAGGGTCAGGAACAGTGACAGAGAAAAATAGCTAGATTGTCTTAGAAAAACAATATGGTTATAATATGCTCCAGCCAGGTGTGACTCCGTTTACCTCCCCTTTGTACTTATGAACTTTCTGTGAACTTCTAAGGAACAGCTAATGAAATGCTTCGTATTTTTTTCTCACACGGTTTTGCTATGAAGGATCGTACTGCAGCCTGGGTCTCCGCCACATGCTCCGAAGCGCCCAGCGGGGGAGATAGGCGCTGTGGTCAGCTGGCCAGCTTAATAAAGGCTCTTAAATTTCAATTCGGAGTCGGTGGTCTATCTCGCTGAGCCAAGCCATAACATAGCCAGGGAAGGCCCTCTTGTTGCCTAACTTCCCTGATGAATGTGGGGAGAGGGGGTCCCCCAAAGCCCTCTGCCTTAGAATGGCAGCCTCCTGCTTGCTTCTCCATAGAATTATTTTCGTGGCGACTTCATCACTGTCATGTTGCTACTGTGATGAATCGTCATGTAAATATCTGATATGCAGGATGTATTTTCATTGTGACAAATTGAACATAATTGAAGCATAGTGATGAATCACAAAAACAATATGTAATGATATATGTGTTTTCCGATGGTCTTAGACGACCCCTGTGAAAGGGTCGTTTGACCCCCAAAGGGGTCGCGACCCACAGGTTGAGAACCGCTGGTTTAAAGTCTTACATATGTCTCCTTTTCCCCCCATTGACCTTTCCCTGGCCGCTCTCCCCCCCACCCCACCCCTGCTCCCCCACCCCACCCCTGCTCCCCCACCCCACCCCTGCTCCACCACCCCACCCCCAGGTCCTCTCTTTCTGCTCTTCCAGCAAAATTTCTCCGATTAGAGACTTGGCTGTAGCCTTGTTCTCTCCCTGCTTCATTTGGGCGCCCTCACCTTCAAGTCACCTTATTCTGTTGTGAACCCCGAGAAGACAGATTCATCTGACGTGAATGTCCAGGCGGAACTGACCCGCTGAGATGGACTCCTCCACGGCCCAAGTTTTGGAAATAATGAGAACCTGGACAGGGGCTTCTTACCTATTCTGTGGTGGAGCTCTGGCTTCCTGCGCGTTGTCTGCTTGCTCGTGTCCCTGTAAGTCAACTCACATGGGAAGTTCCTCGTTCTGTCATTTTTTTTTTTTTCTTTTTATCCTCACCCGAGGATATTTTTTCCATTGATTTTTAGAGAGAGGGAAAGACAGAGAGAGAAATAGCGATGCGAGAGAAACACATCGATTGGTCGCCTCCTGCACGGGGCTGGGGAGGAGCCTGCAATGGAGTTATGTGCCCTTGACGGGATTCAAACCCGGGACCCTGCCGTCTGCAGGTCGAGGCTCTATCCACTGAACCAAACCGGCTAGGACTTTGGTTCTGACTTTTGACCAATGGACTTTGACCTGCCATGTCCAATCAGAGCTGCTCTACTACATCCTCATTTGCATCTAAAACGGACCAATCATAACTGCTCCTTCTGACCAATCAGATCGCGTCATGCTGACCAACCGGGACTGCGCAATGGCTCCTTTACGTGCCTACGTAAACCCGGAACCTGGGTGGGAAGTTTCTCCACAAATGGCAGCCACCCCTTGCAGTGAGGGAGCTCACTTCCGGTTCCTACCACAGGCGCTGTTTTCTCGTTTTGCAAACTGTCCAGCGGAATAAGAAGGCCTCAGTCTTGTAATATTCTTTTTGGGAATTTTTGGTGACGGCGCCCATGTCACAGTGGGAGGGCGAGGCGCAGAGAAACCTCCCCCGCTTGCTGTCTGCTCGGGGCGCCTAGGCCTGGAGGCCAGGCCCTGAGAGCGAACCCAGCGAGTCCTGGTTTGGAACCCGGTCCTCCTGGGAAGGAATGTCGGCAGAGCTGTCAGCCGAGGGCAGCTCCCGGGCACCCTCCCCGCGCTCCCCTCAGCCAGCGAGCTTAGCCTGGAAGACACCCAGAGGCAGCACCGGAAGCGGGAGCCACCGAGCCTGGGAGAAGACACCCAGGGGCAGCACCGGAAGCGGGAGCCACCGAGCCTGGGAGAAGACAGTCAGGGCAAGCACCGGAAGCGGAAGTGGAAGCTGCCTGCAGCCTCCCGCCACCTGGCCGACTGAGGTTCTGAGACCAGGCCCTGGACGAAAGCAGGTGACAGGTAGGCCGCATATGGCGCCCTCTATAGGGAAAAGCAAAAAATACACATTTAACCGCAGGGGATGGGGGGTGTCAAATGTTTACCTCTCCCTTAAAGAATTTAAATTCGGGGGTTTGCCCATAATAAGACTTATCACCAGACCCCCCCCCCGGTTTTTTTTTTTATTTAAATATTTTTATTGATTTTTTAGAGAGAGAGGAAGGAAGAGGGAGAGATAGAAACATCAATGATGAGAGAGAATCATTGACTGGCTGCCTCCTGCACGCCCCCTACTGGGAATGGAGCCCGAAACCTGGGCATGTGCCCTTGACGGGAAGGAATCGAACCCAGGACCCTTCAGTCCGCAGGCCAACGCTCTATCCACTGAGCTAAACCAGCCAGGCCCCCCCCCCCTTTTTTTTTTATCCTATTACTGGACATCTGATTTAATTAATTTATTTTTGGTTAATCCTCCTCCGAGGATATTTTTCCATTGATTTGTAGGGAGAGTGGAAGAGAGAGGGAAAGACGGAGAGACACATCCATGTGAGAGCAACACATCGATTGGTTGCCTCCTGCACAAGCCCTGACCAGGGCCCAGGCCAGGGAGGAGCCTGCAACCAAGGTACATGCCCTTGATCGAAATCGAACCCGGGACCTTTCAGTCTAGAGGCCGACTGTCTATCCACTGAGCCAACCTGGCTAGGGCTTAAATTTTCTTTATTGATTTTAGAGAGAGAGAGAGAGAGAGAGAGAAACATTGATTTGCCTATACCTTATTTAAGCATTCATAGATTGATTCCTATTGGTACCACTTGGATAATGGCACCAGGCAGCACTTGTGTAGTAACTGATGACAAACATTCATGGCCAGTGATATATAAAATAAAATGTTCTTTGCAGTAAAAAAAAACCCGGCAACCTCAGCTTATCAGGAGGAAGTTCTAACCAACTGACCATCTCCCCGCCACACTCCTGTGTAGCCCTGGGCGCTTTCCCGCATCCTTAGCTCCGAATGTGGGATAGACCTGGCTTTCCTTCTGTCTCTGAGCCTCTCTCAGGTACGTGGGTTTCCTATGTGCACGTCTGTGGTTAAAGGTGGTCGTTTTGTCTCGTTGATCTGCCTCCCGTCATTTTAATCATTAGACCAGCCGAGAGAACCTTGGAAGGTGCAGCGAGGTTGCTTCCTTCTCATACTACCAGCGACATTTCCTCATCAGCCCAGCTGGCCAGATCTCCCTGGCCCTACCCCCACGCCAAGCCCAGAGAGCCAGTTGGCATGGGACGCGGGCACCAAGAGTTCCTTCCCAGGTGGCAATTAGATCCAGACATGGGAGCAGATGCACATTGTCGGGGAGGCCAGGACCCAAGGCTTTGGCAGGCGCTACGGCAGCTGCCCATCGCCAGCCAGGCCGTCAAAGGGAAGTGAGGCGTGGGAGCCGGGCCCTTTGGAGGGGCCACCGCAGGACCCGCCGGGGGGCTGCCACCAGGTCTTGGCAGGAAGAGAAAACTTTTCTGCTCTTACAGAGAGTCATGCCAATGGCAGCATGGCCGGGCAAGCCAACTTCTGCCAGTCTGCAGGGGTGGAGAACAAAACCCTTTTTTCTCCAGGCCCTCGAACCCTCTGCCAGGCTCAGCCATTGGTTGGTTCTTTCCCAGCTCTCTTGGCACTGGGAGGTGTGGCGATGGGAGCTGCCCGGGGCCCATTGAGGAAAGGCCCTGAATTGGCACATTCAGGAGGCCCAGGCCAGCGGATGCTCCCTCCCGGAGTCCAAGCCTCATGGGCTTTGCATTCTGAGAGACCTGCATTCACCCTCCAGGCTCCATAACCCCTGGGAATCTCGGGGTCCGCTTATTTAAAATAATGACTATACCCCTGGCTGGTTTGGCTCAGTGGATAGAGGGTCGGCTTGTGGACTGAGGGATCCCGGGTTCGATTCTGGTCAGGGACACATGCCCGGGTTGCAGGCTCGATCCCCAATGGGGGGCATGCAGGCGGCAGCTGATCAACGATTCTCATCCTTGACGTTTCTCCCTTTACCTTTCTCTCTGAAATCAATAAAATACATTAAAATAAGTAAATATAAATAAATAATGACCATAGAGCCTGTTGTGAAGTTAAAAAGAAAGGCAAGGTGCAGAGTGCATGTATCATGTGCCCAATATTTATACTCATTTGCTCCTGTTTGCATAAAGTGTTTCTGGAAGGATAAACAAAAAATGGGCTGTTTGGGTGGCCTCCGGGAAGGGGGAGGAGAGAAACTTTTTTTTATTTTTTCCATAGACTTTAAGAGAGAGGTGAAGGGAGGGAGGGAGCGAGAGAGAGAAACATCAATGTGAGAGAGACACATCAATGGGTTGCCTCCCAAAGCTGTCCCAACCGGAGCTGGGGAACCAAACCCACAGTCCTTTGGTATAAGGGCAGACGCTCTATCATTGAGCCACACCGGCCAGAGCAAGAGAAACTTTTTAGAGTGTATCTTTTGGAGCTTTAAAATTTTGAAAATTTGGTTACTATATATTAAGAAATAGAATTTGAGTTAGGCAAACAAAAGACAAGGGTAACAGTGAATATTTCACTGGATTGCTGTGAGTATAAACTCACCACCCTATATCTTTAGGGTAAAATGTATCCAGTCTTTTTTTTTTTTTTTTTTTGATTTTTTACAGAGAGGAAGGGAGAGGGATAGAGAGATAGAAACATCGATGAAAGAGAAACATCAGCTGCCTCCTGCACATCTCCCACTGAGGATGTGCCCGCAACCCAGGCACATGCCCTTGACCGGAATCGAACCTGGGACCTTTCAGTCTGCAGGCCGACGCTCTATCCACTGAGCCAAACCGGTTTCGGCTGTATCCAGTCTTAAGTGCTGGTTCTGTGTAGCAGATTTTTTGACATAAAGTCAGGCTGTGAGGCAGGGATTTGGCTGGGGTTAGAGGTTAAGATCTTAGAGATGCCGTAAAGCAAGAGTTGCAGTTCAGTTTTCTTTACAATAACATTGGGTACTGAAGGAGTCTGAGGGTGTACCTTGTAGGTTCTGTTTACTACAAACTCAAACTCTAGGTCTTGGCAAACCAGTTCTTCTCACTGTCTTAGGGTTCCCATGTGCTGCTGTGTGACTTTGGGCAAGTTACTTAACCTCTCTGTGCTTCAATGTCCTCTTATATAAAAGTGAGGAGTAAAAATAATACCTACATCATTTAGTTGTGAGATTTAAATGATTTAAAATATGTAAAGTGCTACCCGGCTGGCATGGCTCAGTGGTTCAGTGTTGACCTATGAACCAGGAGGTCACGGTTCAACTCCCAGTCAGGGCACATGCCCGGGTTTCGGACTTGATCCCCAATGGGGGTTGTGCAGGAGGCAGTCAATCAATGATTCTCTCTCATCATTAGCGATTCTATATCTCTCTCTCCCTCTCCCTTCCTCTCTGAAATCAATTAAAAAAATACTTAAAAAAATAAAATATGTGAAATGTTTAGGACAGAACTGGCATCTCGTCAGCGCTCCGTGTGTGCATTCTCATTCTCAGAGAGGGGTAGTATGATGAGTTGGGCAGACGGCTTTAAGTTCTCCCTCCCCTCTTACAAGCTGTGTGACCTTAGATAAATAGCTTAGCTTCTCAGGAACGTGGTTTCTGCATCTGCAGACCAGGCCATGAAGCCAGTTTGGCTCAGTGGATAGAGCATCAGCCTGCGGACTAAAGGGTCAATGATTCTCTCTCATCATTGCTGTTTTTATCTCTCTCTCCCTCTCCCTTCCTCTCTGAAATCAATAAAAACGTATGTAAAACGAAACAAAAAACCTGAATCCATCCCTAAGAAGGGGGATAAAATAATAGTATTTGCCATGTGGGGTGGTTGTAAAGATTAAATAATATAACGGATTTAATGGCTTAAGATAGTGCCTGACGCACAGAAAACCCTGACTAGTATATAGCAGCAACTTTTTTGGGACATATGAAGAGTAGAGCTTGCTTTTCTCCTTTTATTCTTCTATATATATAACCACTTCAGAAAATTCAGTTTACAAAACCCCCAATTTTTTTTTTTTAAGATTTTTATTGATGTCACAGAGGAAGGGAGAGGGAGAGAGAGAGAGAAAGATCAATAATGAGAGAGAATCATGGATCGGCTGCCTCCTGCATGCCCCACACTGGGGATCGAGCCGGCCACCTGGGCCTGGGCCCTGACCGGGAATCAAACCGTGACCTCCTGATTCATAGGTCGACGCTCAGCCACTGAGCAATGCCAGCCAGGCACAAAACCCCAAATTTTGAAAGAGAAGATAAATCCAAGGAAGAAGATTCTA
This sequence comes from Myotis nattereri, assembly GCF_964212035.1. Lineage (NCBI taxonomy): Eukaryota > Metazoa > Chordata > Mammalia > Chiroptera > Vespertilionidae > Myotis > Myotis nattereri. The sequence continues at coordinate 11,281,245 of NC_138097.1, read as the reverse complement.
GTTATAAAACAACTCACTGACTGGATTAGGGATTTTATGTGTTTGGCTAATGGCTGAAAAGCAGAGAACAGACATAGTCATTGACACCATAAGTGCCTTGAAACCATGAGGACAGTACCTGCAGGAATTAGAGCAGTGGTTCTCAACCTTCTGGCCCTTTAAATACAGTTCCTCACGTTGTGACCCAACCATAACATTATTTTCGTTGCTACTTCATAACTGTAATGAATCGTCATTACAGTGATGAATCGTCATGTAAATATCTGATATGCAGGATGGTCTTAGGCGACCCCTGTGAAAGGGTCGTTCAACCGCCAAAGGGGTCGCGACCCACAGGTTGAGAACCGCTGAATTAAGGGAATAGCCATGCCTTCGGCATCCTGAGCTGTTACTGAAGAGCTCCTTGCTCTCAGAGCCGAGGGCTTCCCAGCGGCTTCCCACATAGACCCCAGCTCTCATCGTCCCTTCCCTTCATCTTAACCCAGGCCAGCCCTGTCCTTTTAGAATTTCCAGATTTTTCAGCCTGATCCTCCCCTAAGAACAAAGCCACGCACAACTGGCCACAGCTGGAGGCGACACCTTCTGCCCCAGCCTCCTGGCCTGATGAGGAGCTGAGCTGGCTGTGGACAAGCTGAGGACCTGGAGTCAGACGGCCTGGGGCAGACCAGGGCAGGACTTACACTCGGCCCATGGGCAGTGTGTGATGCATGTCCCCACTGCCCCGGAAATCCCCTTCCTGGATCTCTTCTCTGTCCCTCCCTGACTGTGGCCCCCGCCTCTACTTTTCTCCTCCCCTTGCTCATGAATCCAGCCTCTTGCCAGGCTAAACCAGCGCCCAAGTGAAGAGCCCATCTCTCCTGTCCGTGGGCATTTCACGCCCAGCTTTGTCCTCCCCTCCTGTGTGTGTGGTCCCCTCTGAACGTGCCCACATGACCTTAGGCCACACCCACATTTTGTAGACTAAACAGACCCTCCAAAAGTAAAGATACCAACCCCCAGTGATTCCGGGCGACACAGAGCCAGTGGCACTGACATCCTGGGCTTCCGTCCAGTCTCCCTGTTTGGCCTTGATCGTGTGACCTCAGAGAGTCACGCAAATTCTTTCCTCAGTGCCATAAAGTGGTAGCCACATGGCCCATCTTGCTCGAGTGTGGTGAGGATGAAGTGAGTTGCTATGAGGGAAAGTATCTTGTAAACAGAAAGGCACGTAAGAAAGAGAAATGATGATAATACGTTTGCGGAATTCCACATACCAGCCTGATTTGGCACAATCCCCTTCTGTCCACTGCAGCGACCTCAAGCGCTGCATGGACCCTTTCTTCCCCTTGCCGGAGGGAAGACACATCTGTATGTCCTGCTGCTCAAAGAGGTTTCCTCCCCACCGGGTTGGACGGTGCCTGGGACCTCATGAGCGTGTCGCTCTGACCACCTTCTCCTGGGACACCACTCACCCCTCATCCCAGCTCCCTGCTGATGCCGAGTCCCAGGACAAGCCACCAGAAGCCAGCTCTCTGATTGGCCGAGTGAGGTAAGAAATCAGCTTCCCCCAACAAAGCTCTCAGACTCCCCGTCTCATTAAAACGCTTCTAAGAAAACAAAAGGGATTCTGTGGTTGAAAAAGTTTGGGAAATTCTGCTGACCCACAACTAACCTTTTCCTCTCCCCCACTCATCAAGGAAGGAGGCAGCCAACTGAGTTGGGACAGCGCAATAGGGTGTTTTTGTGTTTTGTTTTTTTTAATATATTTTACTAATTTTTACAGAGAGGAAGGGAGAGGAATAGAGAGTTAGAAACATCGATGAGAGAGAAACATCCATCAGCTGCCTCCTGCACACTCCCTACTGGGGATGTGCCCGCAACCAAGGTGCATGCCCTTGACCGGAATTGAACTCGGGACCCTTGAGTCTGCAGGGTGACGCTCTATCCACTGAGCCAAACAGGTTAGGGCTGTGTTTTTTTTTAATATATTTTTTTTATTGATTTCAAAGAGGAAGGGAAAGGGAAAGAGAAATAGAAACATCAACGATGACAGAGAATCATTGATCGGCTACTTCCTCCACACCCCACACAGGGATCAAATCGTGACCTCCTGGTTCATAGGTTGACACTCAACCACTGAGCCATGCCAGTTGGGCGTAATGGGGTTTTTTAAGGCAATTTGCAAATACACACAAACACAGTGAAGGGTAAAATGAACCCTTGGGTGTGTCGTTCACCTTCAGCAATCATCAGCATTTAAGAACAAGGGATACCGGGGGTTTGGGAAACATCCTGATCTCGGAATTCCAGTCCCACCACCAGTTAGTGCGGGACCCTGCACAAGCTATTCAGTCTCTGAGTCTGTGTTCTCCTGTATTAAGTGGAAATGTTACCTCAAACCGGAAGGGACTGTTCTAGAGTCAATGAAATAAGTCAGTTCTGAGGCACTGGCTGAATGTCCCAAGGTGAGTGCTCAGTAATAGTAACAGTCATTGCCCTAACCCAGTGGTCGGCAAACTGCGGCTCGCAAGCCACATGCGGCTCTTTGGCCCCTTGAGTGTGGCTCTTCCACAAAATACCACACGTGGGCGCGCATGTACAGTGCAATTGAAACTTCGTGGCCGATGCGCAGAAGTTGGTATTTTGTGGAAGAGCCGCACTCAAGGGGCCAAAGAGCCGCATGTGGCTCTCGAGCCGCAGTTTGCTGACCACTGCCCTAACCGGTGTGGCTCAGTGGATAGAGCGTCGGCCTGCGGACTGAAGGGTCCCAGGTTCGATTCCCGTCAAGGGCATGTACCTTGGTTGCGGACACATCCCCAGTTAGGGGATGTGCAGGAGGCAGCTGATCAATGTTTCTAACTCTATCCCTCTCCCTTCCTCTCTGTAAAAAATCAATAAAATATATTTGAAAAAAATAGTAACAGTCCTTGCTAGAAGCAAGGTAGTCCAGGCTGAGTGTGTGGGTTCCGGCGCCAGATTTCCTGGGTTTGAGTCCCAGCTCACACTGCTTCCTGGCCGGGGGGCCTTGGACAAGTTGCGGATCCTCTCCGTTCCCCAGTGTTTTCATAGCCGTGCCTGCCTCCTGAGCGCTTTGTTAGGAGAACTTTCCCCTCTTCCCTTCTCTCGGCGGTTTAGCTGGTCTAATAATGACAGTGACACAAAACAGATTAACGGGAAAAACATTTAACTTAGCACATAAAGAGATGAGTCATCATATCTTTGTCATCAAAACAGGCGGCTTTTAGACCATTTAAATAAGAAAATAAATTTGTGAAGAATTGACCAAACAAAGGGTTTAGGTTTGCTTATAGTCTTTTCAAGCCTAAATTTTCTGTCTCTGGTGAGAAGGATGCCTTCTACCCGCCTCCTACAGGGAAGGTACCTTCACGGGAGAGAGTGACTTCCTGCTTTCAGGATGCTAAAGGGAGGATTCCTTCTCTCTAAAGCCCCCGATTGCCTTCCATCACCCTTAGCTCAGCGTGTCCTTCTTGCACAGGCCGTTTCTCAAGAACTTTAACTCAGAATAACAAACCAAAGTGGCACATTTGGGGCTGGCTGGTATAATTTGCTCCCCTTTAGCCATGAAGAGCAGTGGGGCTCGGCCTTGGTGGCTCAGTGGTTGAGTGTTGACCTATGAACCAGGAGGTCACGGTTCTGTTCCCAGTCAGGGACATACCTGGGTTTCTGGCTCAATGCCCAGTAGGGGGCGTGCAGGCAGCAGCTTATCCATGATTCTCATCATCGAAGTTTCTATCTCTCCCTCCCTCTCTGAGATCAATAAGAGTATATTAAGAAGAAGAAAAAAGAGCAGTGGGAACAGTGCTTGGCAGGTAGTGGGGGCTCAGTACTGAATTTAATTTGGCATTTTGTAAATCCCATTCACACCGGTAAGCATCTTCCTTCTGAAGTGGGATCTCAGAGTCCCTGTTTGGGGAAATGAAGAAATAAAGTCGGAGGAGTCCCACTCCCACCATCGGTGCTCCTGCCATGATCTCAGCCGAAATGTCAGACCTGTGGCCCCAAGAGTTATGTGCCCTGATTTGCTGGCTCAGTGTGTGGGTCATAGGTTATTCACAGGACACCCAGGAGTTGATGCAACCCTGATAAGCTGGAGTCACAAACCAGGCGGGAGGGTCACGGTGCTCCTCCCCCACCTCTAGCTGAACAAAGGGAATCCCAAATCTTGAAGACCTTTGGACTGATGTCTGACGCTTCACCAGGAGCCCTGCCACCTGGAAATCCTGGAATGGGGCTCCCGCATGAGTCCATTCCATTATTCTTCGCTTGTGGAGTGAACGTAACATGCTGGCACTGGGATGGCAGGATGCAGCGTGCCCAGTTTTCTCTGGAGCTCCTTGGCAGGTCACATGACACATCTGGGCTTGCTTTCTTTTCTTTTTTTAATATATATTTTTATTGATTTCATAGAGGAAGAGAGACAAAAATATCAATGATGAGAGAGAATCATTGATCGGTTGCGTCCTGCACGCTCCCTACTGGGGATCGAGCCTCCAACCCAGGCATGTGCCCTTGACCGGAATCGAACCCGGGACCCTTTAGTCCTCACGCTGATGCTCTATCCACTGAGCCAAACCAGCTAGGGCTGGGCTTTCTTTTTTTTAAAATCATCACCACCCAGATGATTTCCAGAGTCCCTTTCAAATCTTGCCTTTTGTGTTTATATAATTCTATTTTTCTTTTTTTTTTTATGGAACGCTTCACGAATTTGCGTGTCATCCTTGCGCAGGGGCCATGCTAATCTTCTCTGTATCGTTCCAATTTCTTTTAGTATATGTGCTGCTGAAGCGAGCACTAATTCTATTTTTTAAAATCTGAAATTCTGCTATTCTAATAATCTGGTTCTTTTGCCCAAATGAGGGAACAAGAGAGAAATCGGGGGCCTGTATCTTCCAAAGAGGAGCGTGGTTCCCCTCACCGCCTGCATCTGCCCACCTTCTACATCCAGATGTTTACAGCAGCCAAAACCACAGCACTTCCTTAGCTTTCAGGCAGCGTGGCCAGCTCATCCCAGCTGACCTTTTGCTTTGTTTATTAGGAAGAAAAACACCCCAAAATCCCAACTGTCTAAGTCCCAGACACGCTGAACCTATAACCTCATGGAGGGCAAATGCCCTGAGGCGGTGCCAAGGGGAAATCCCAGAGGCCCCAAGGACACTTGGCCTCCTTTCGACACCCTGGCGACATGATCAGGAAGAGGAAAGCCTCTATTGCCCAGGTTCTGAGCTATTCACACCAGAGTCCAGATACTGAGTTTAAAGTATCTGTGTGGACAGGCTGAGCAGGTAGAAGGAAATTTGGGCCTGAAACCCATGAGAGCTGAAGAGAAAGGCATTGTGGTTTGGACAGGCCTCAGAATACAGGAGAGAGGTAAGGCTGTAGGAGTGGAGGCGGTCATCCAGAGAGGAAGCAGTACGTGACAATCATTACTCTGTCTGGCTGCTGGGGAAATTCCAGCACTGAAAGGACTAGCAGAGAAAAAAAAGAGAAAAAAGAAGGGACATGAGGGGCAGTTCATCTGGAAGTTCCAGAAATGGAGAAGAAAAGGAGACAGAGAGGATGGAACCAATAGAAGAAAATATCTATGCATTGAAGAAAGGAATGACTTCATATTGAAAGGGCTCAAGCGTCAGGCAAGATCAACAACAGAACAAAATGCCCCGACAAAACTAGACACAGTCTGATGATACTACAGTACTCTGAGGGTAATCTTTAAAACAGCGGTTCTCAACCTGGGGTCGCGACCATCTTGCATATCAGATATTTACATTACGATTCATAACAGTAGCAACATTACAGTTATGAAGTAGCAATGAAAATAATTTTATGGTTGGGTCACAACACGAGGAACTATTTAAAGGGCCAGAAGGTTGAGAACCACTGCTTTAAAAAGCAAGTCCTGCCCTAGTTGGTTTGGCTCAGTGGATAGAGCATCGGCCTGCGGACTGAAGGGTCCCAGGTTTGATTCCAGTCAAGGGCATGTACCTTGGTTGCAGGCACATCCCCAGTAGGGAGTGTGCAGGAGGCAGCTGATGGATGTTTCTCTCTCTTCGATGTTTCTAACTCTCTCTCTCTCCCTTCCTCTCTGTAAAAAATCAATAAAAAATATATTTAAAAAACAAAAAAGGAAGTCCTAAAAGTTTCTGGAGAAGGAAAAACAAGTCACCTGCCAAAGAAGAAACACCCAACTAGCCTCAAACTTCTTATCAGCAATATTGGATTCTACAAGATATTGAAACAATGGCTTTCAAGTACCCAGTGGATATTGTTTTGATCTATAATTGTATGCCCACCCAAAGGATCAAATAACATTTTTTTGAACATTGATTTCCCATATGCCCCTTTGGGAGGATTCAAGGACATAAACTTTCAAAATGAAAAGGGAATTCAGGAAAAAGAAATAATGAAAATAAGTGAGGAACACAAGGGGGAAAAATCCCAGAATGGCACTTGTCCACAGATCTGTAAATTAGTGGCTCAACAGTAGGAAGTCAAGGAGTTTCATGAAGAATGCTTTCAAGGAGGAAGTGAATTCCAATCAACAGATAATATTTTTTTACTTTAAATAATTTTTATTTTTCAATTACAGTTGGCATACAATATTAGTTTCAGGTGTACAAGCCAGTGATTAGATAGTATGTAAATTACTAAGTGGTCTCCTTGACAAATCTGACACCATATATAGTTATTACAGTATTATTGACTATATTTCCTATGCTCTACTTTACCTCCCTGTGTCTATTCTATAATTGCCAATTTGTACTTCTTAATCCCTTCATCTTAACCCTCCTCCCATCTGGCAACCATCAAAATGTTTCCTGTATTTATGAGTCTGTTTCTGTTCTGCTTTTTAGAGTCCACATACAAGTGAAATCATATGGCATTTATCTTTCTATGTCTGTGTCACTCAGCACAGTACCCTCTAGGTCCATCCATGTTGTTTCAGATGACAAGATTTCATCATTTAAAGTAAAGATTGATATGTATTTATTGCCATTTTATTCATTTGTTTTTCCTTCTTAAAGAAGACCCTTTAACGTTTCTGGTAATGCTGGTTTGGCGGTAATGAATTCCTTCATCTTTTTCTTGTCTAGGAAGCTCTTTATCTGTCCTTCAATTCTAAATGATAGCTTTGCTAGGTTGTAGGTCCTTGTTTTTCATCACTTTGAGTATTTCTTGCCAATCCCTTCTGGCCAGAAAAGTTTCTGTTGAGAAACCAACTGCCAATCTTATGGAGGCTCCCTTGTAGATAAATAACTGCTTTTGTCTTGAGGCATTTAAGATACTCTCTTTGTCTTTAATCTTTTTCACCCAACCCCTTAACCCTCCTCCCATCTGGCAACCAACCATCAAAATGTTTTCTATATCTATGAGTCTGTTTCTGTTCTGCTTGTTTATTTTGTGTTTTAAGATCCACATAAAGTGAAATCATATGGCACTTGTCTTTCTATGTCTGACTTATTTCACTCAGCATAATACCAGTTGAGAAATCAACTGGCATTCTTATGGGAACTCCCTTGTAGATAACTAACCACTTTAGTCTTGCTGCTTTTAAGATTCTCTCTTTGTCTTTATCCTTTGTCAACAGATAATTTATTCCAGAGGACAGTTTTTGTCTCCCCTTCAATAAAAAAGGGGGAACCAATAAGAACAAACAAACTAGGAAAAACAGCCTGGCTGGTGTGGCTCAGTGGTTGAGCGTTGACCTATGAACTAGGAGGTCACAGTTCAATTCCTGGTCAGGGCACATGCCTGGGTTGAAGGCTCGATCCCCAGTAGGGGGCATGCAGGAGATAGCCAATCCATGATTCTCATCATTGATGTTTCTATCTCTCCCTCTTTTTTCCTCTCTGAAATCAATAAAAATACATTTAAAAAAAAATAAAATGGTGCAACCACTTTGGAAAACAGTCTGGAAGTTCCTCAAAAGATCAAGCATAGAGTTACCAAGTTACCATATGACCCAGTAAATCCACTCTTACTCTATACCCTAGAAAAATGAAAACATGTTTACACAAAAAACTGCACACGAATGTTAGTAACATTATTCATAATGGCCAAAAAGTGGAAACAACCCAAATGTCCATCAGCTGATAAGTGGATAAACAAAGTGGAATATCACACAATGGAACATTTGCATCAATAAAAAGGAATAAATAATATATGCTGCAATGTGGATGAGCCTTGAAAACCTTAAATTAAAGAGGTCAGCCACATATTACATATATGATGCCATTTGTATGAAATATTCTATGTAATAAAAGCCTAATATGCTAAGTGTCTGGTCGTCCAGTCTGTTCAGTCAATCAAAGCGTAATATGCTAATGATATGTTAAGGATGCTCAACCGCTTGCTATGATGTGCACTGACCACCAGGGGGCAGACAATCGACCGGTCAACCAGTTACTGTGACCAGCACTGACCACCAGGGGGCAGGCGCTCTGACCGGTAGGTTAGCTTGCTGCTGGGGTCTGGCTGATCGGGACTGAGTGAGATGGGCCAGACACGCCTTGGAACCCTCCCATGTCCCTCCCCAGCCCCGATCTTGCATTGATGGGGTTCCTTGGCCTGGCTTGCACCCTCTTGCAATCCAGGCTGAGGGACTTCTCCCTCCCCGCCCCCCAGTGCACTAATTTCGTGTACCAGGCCTCTAGTCCAGAATAAGAAACCTATAGAGACAGAAAGGAGATGATAGTTCCTAGGAGCTGAAGGGAGGGAGGAGTGGAGAGTGACTGCTCATGGGTATAGGGTTTCTTTTTGTGGTGATGAAAATATTCTGGAACTAGTGGTGATGGTTGGACAACTCTATGAATATATTAAAAGCTGCTGAATTGTACACTTTAGAAGGGTAAATTTTATGATATGTGGGAAAGGAAGAAAAGAGAAAGAAAAAGGAACAAAATGAACGAGAAAGAAAAATACAAAGAAAAAGTTTGAGGGAGAAGGGAAAGAAATTCTGGACTTAACTAGGTCCTTTATTTTCCCAAAGAAACATTCATTCCACAGGATGAGTTATGTGCGGAGCACCTAATAAACGCTTCTTGACCCAGCAGAGGCTCTGTAGCTGATCGTTTAACAAGAAGGCAACAGGTTCTGCTGACGTAGGAGGAGTGGGGTTGAGGATTTAAGGGGGGAGGGGTCCCCTTGACCCTTCCTAGTGCCGGGGATCACCCTTGGAGGGGTCCCCTTGACCCTTCCTAGTGCCGGGGAGCACCCTTGGTGTCTGAACCATCCTGGGCCATGGTCTCTTTGCCCAGAAGGCTTTTAAAAGGGCAGGCATCCTTTTCTTGGCTTCTGCAGTGAGTCACCTTGCCAGTGACAACATCGGGGACGCAGTGGGAAAGGACATATTTCTAGTTCCTGGGTAAAAGGACGTATTTTTAGTCTCCATGGTTTTGGCGAAGAAGTTCTCGTTGCCATTTTCCCCATAAGTGACTCATTCTCTTGGAGGCAATTCCGTCGCACTTCCTGGACACCCACTCACCTGGAAAAACTGAGGTCGCTCCTGCTGTTACCTGCGGAGGAGACAAGCAGCCTATTGTAGGTAGACGTGGCTGCCTTCGCTCTCCTCCACGATCACCTCATCCCCGCATGGTCCGGGGGACTTGCCCTCAGTGCCAGAGTGAGCAGAAGGGACGTAGATTTGTCTTAGGGGCTGGAGGCCTGGTTAGGACAAAGAAGGCCCCCTTAGCATGTTAATGACGCTAAGAGACATGGTTCCATGGCTGCTGAAGCTTAACCACAGAGGTGGCACTTCCCTGGCCTTTCCTGGTAGCGGAAGCCAGGAAATGCCCCAAAGCATAAGACAGCTTTGTTCTCACTCGGTCACTGCTGGCCACGTTCCTTGGACTCTGTCTGCAAAAGTGGCCCCACCTTTGGCCTTCTTTTCTTTTGTTTTGTTTAATATATTTTTATTGATTTCAGAGAGGAAGGGAGAGAGAGAGAAATATCAATGATGAGAGAGAATCATTGATTGGCTGCCTCCTGCATGCCCCCCTCCCTCCCCCACCCCATCCCAACCCCGGAGGATTGAGCCTGCAACCCCCGGGCAGGACCCTCCAGTCGGCAGGCTGACACTCTGTCCACTGAGCCAAACCAGCTAGGGCCCTTTGGGCTTCTTTGGGCTTCTTTGCAGTGAGCAAAATGACACCCCAGTTTGAGCTGTCTCGCTCCCCAGTGCCCTCTGGTGACTAATTGGACCCACTGCTTTCTCGCCTCCCTTCAACCACGGCACCTCTGGTTCTGGGATCTGAAGGATCCTTTTGTAAGTCAAAACACCTCCCTGACCACATCACACCCTCACACATCCAATGACACATGGCCAAATACTCAGACAGTAAATAGGCTTTTAAAATCCATTGCTTGAGGAAATGTTTTTGAAAAACTGGCAGTTACATAAGTAGACAAAGCATGTTGTGTTATCTGTCTGCTTGCAAAGTCCTTGGCATGTGTACTTGTGTCGTGTGTCATGTGTGCGTTCCCTGTATTTTCAGGAGCTTCCCAGGACCTTAGGAGAGGGACCCAATAGCCAGGCTAGGCCACTCTGGCCCTTGTGTTAAAAGCAGACTATGGCCCAGCTGGTGTGGCTCAGTGGTTGAGCATCAGTCTATGAACCAGGAAGTCACGGTTTGATTCCTGGTCAGGACACATGCCCGGGTTGCGGGCTAGATCCGCAGTGGGGGATATACAGGAGGCAGCCGATCAATGATTCTCTCTCAATCATTGATGATTCTATCTCTCCCTCTCCCTTCCTCTCTGAAATCAATAATATATATATATATATATATATATATATATATATATATTTTTTTTTTTTTTTTTAAACAGACTATGGCTGTAGCCACCGCTGTCAGTGTTTAGGCTCTCACGGCCCATTTCTCCATTCATGGGGAAGTTCCAGAAGCTTCCTCCTCTTTAGCCAGGGCTGACTGAAATTCCTGGGGGAGGGGGAGTGCTGTGGGGAGTCACATATGCTCTCAGCTTCCAGGCTGGGCCTCAGGCGGCTGCAGAAGGGTCTCTTGTCGCCTGACCTTGTCTTCGAGTGATTCACGGTCCGTAGGTGGCGCCAGCATTGACAGTGTCTAAAATGTTATAGTAGGTGAGGTCAGCAGGCTCCTCTCATGATGTGGTCATTACTGTTATCACAGTCTCCAGCATTTTGTGGGTCCCTATGTGCAGAGCACTTTCCAGGAACTTTTAAAAAGTTGAAAACAGTATCTTTGTCTTCCAAAAACATGGTCTTTATTTTAAAAAATATATTTTATTCATTTTTTTACAGAGAGGAAGGGAGAGGGATAGAGAGTTAGAAACATCGATGAGAGAGAAACATCCATCAGCTGCCTCCCGCACACCCCCTACTGGGGATGTGCCCGCAACCAAGGTACATGCCCTTGACCGGAATCGAACCTGGGACCTTTCAGTCCGCAGGCTGACGCTCTATCCACTGAGCCAAACCGGTTAGGGCTGCTCATTTTTTTAATAATATATTTTTATTGATTTCAGAGAGAAAGAGATAGATACATCTATGATAAGAGAGAATCATTGATCGGCTGCCTCCTGCACGCCCCCTACTGGGGATCAAACCCGCAACCTGGGCATGTGCCCTTGACTGGAATCGAACCTGGGACCCTTCCATCCACAGGCTGATGCTCTATCCACTGAGCCAAACCGGCCAGGGCAAAACCATATGGTCTTATGGGGTGAGGGGCGGTGATAACATGAATACATAAGAGAAAATAAAATTCTGTTCAAGCCCATCAAAACCAGTTGAGCACTTGTGTAAGAACTTGCATAAGGCATTTTAAAGTTACCTTAAAAGAATATTGTGACTCTTAGTATCTTCTGAGGACAATAAGAATGAGGGATGGGACATTATTAAAATATTATGGTCAATGGTGCAAAGTACAGTAAGTTCATACCTATACTAACCAGGACTTTCTACGGTAAGTACCAGCTAGCTCAAACTCACATAAACAAACAAACAAAAAAGCCTTTATTGGTTCATTGAAAGGAGAGAAAGGTAGGAATGGGCTAGCTTCAGGGACCGCTGGATCCAGGACGGAAATACCAGGAGGACGCTAGCCCCTTCCCACCAACCCGGAATCTTCAGGCTTCTCTTTCCGTGGCTCACACAGAAGGGCTTTCTCAGCAAACGGGAAAGGGGCCCCAGGCAGATCTGGACCTATACCTTGGCTGTCTACCAAAGAAGAAATGAAATCTTCCCTTTGGGTTCCATTCAAAAGAAGAGAGACAGAAACCAGAAAAGGACTTGATGTGTTTACCCTTCTGGGAAGGGTGGGGTGGGGTGCTTTCATTGGTAGCCCATCTAGAGCCAAATAGTTGGAGTGGGGAGAAATATCCCCCCAAATCAAGGGGAATGGTGGTCTTGGTAGACAAAGCAAGGTAAACCAGTATGAGTCACGTGATTGCTTTTCTGGAATGAGGGTCCATACTTGTAGTTGTTGTTGTTTTTTAAATATGTATTGATTGATTTCAGAGAGGAAAGGAGAGAGAGAAAGTGATAGAAACATCAGTGATGAGAGAGAATCACTGATCGGCTGTCTCCTGCATGCCCCCTACTGGGGATCGAGCCCGAAACCTAGGCATGTGCCCTGACCAGGAATCGAACCCTGGCTTCCTGGTTCATAGGTTGACACTCAACCATTGAGCCACACTGGCCAGGCAGGGTCCATAGTTTTAACCAATGGTCAAAGGGATCCGTAACCCAAAATCTTAGCTCTAGAAGTAACCTTGGTGACCACTGGGTTTCACTCCCCCATTTTATAGAAGGGAATAGTGGGATGCAGAGGGTTTAGGTGGTTCGCCTAAGATCACACAACTATGATGGGTTCCCATATTGATCTCATATAGGTTGAGGAAGGAGATATATAAGAAGTAAGGGTCAAAACCTGATCTGAAGGTTAGAGTCAAGACAAACATTTAAAAAATGGTAGAGAACCATAAAAAGAGAGTGTGGGGCCCTAGCTGGTGTGGCTCAGTGGATAGAGCGTCAGCCTGTGAACCGAACGGTCCCAGGTTCGATTCCAGTCAAGGGCATATGCCCGGTTGTGGACTTGATCCCCCCAGTGGAGGACTTGTAGGAGGCAGCCGATCCATGATTCTCTCTCATCATGGATATTTCTATCTCTCTCTCCCTCTTCCTTCCTCTCTGAAATCAATAAAAATATATTTTTTTTAAAAAAAGAGAGGCCCTGAATGGTTTGGCTCGGTGGATAGAGCGTTGGTCTGTGGACTGAAGGGTTCCAGGTTCGATTCCGTTCAAAGGGCATGTGCGTTGGTTGCGGGCACATCCCCAGTGGGGAGTGCGCAGGAGGCAGCTGATCGATGTTTCTAACTCTCTATCCCTCTCCCTTCCTCTCTGTAAAAAATCAATAAAATGTATATTTAAAAAATAAGTAAATTAAAAAAAAATAAAAATAAAAAAAGAGAGAATGTGGAGAGCCTGGTCAGCATGGCTCAGTGGTTGAGCATTGACCTATGAACCAGGAGGTCACAGTTCAATTCCCGGTCAGGGCACATGCCCGAGTTGCAGACTTGATCCCCAGTGTGGGGTGTGCAGGAGGCAGCTGATTAGTGATTCTCTCTCATCATCAATGTTTCTATCTCTCTCTCCCTCTCCCTTCCTCTCTGTTAAGAAATATTTTTTTTTTTTTAAAGAGAGAGAGAGTGTGTGTGGGGAAAATAAAGCATAGAATGAGGTGAGGCTTATTTAAAAGAACAAAATAAAAATAAGACCTTGCCCTGGCCAGGTAGCTCAGTTGGTTAGAACGTTGTCCCAATATACCAGAATTTAGTCCCCAGTCAGGGCGCATATAAGAAACAACCAAAGAATCCTATATAATAAAAGCGAAGTATGCAAACTGTCCCCTTGACCAGGAGTTCATGGGGGGGGGGGGGGGAGGTGGGGGGGGGCGGCTGGGGGAAGAGGAGAGTACCTGGCCAGCAGCCGCTAGGGACCCTTCCAGTGCGCGAATTTCATGGCCTCTAGTGCATAAATAAATGGGACAACAAATTGACGTCCCTCCCTCTGCCCCTCCCACCCTTCCTCTCTCCCTCCCTCCTTCCCTTCTCTCTCTAAAAACATCCTCTAAAATCAACAAGGGCGGCTTTGGCTTAGTTTCAAGGCTTCATCAGTGTTTTTAATCTTAGGAATTTTTAAGAATGAGTGAGGCACCACCTGACTAGAAATGGGCAAATGTTGATCTGATCTTCCAAGAAGAACAAGCTGATTCTAAGAGTTCCAGGCTGGTGACCTGGGCAAGGCTCCAGTGTGGGTTTAAGAACAGATCGTGCCAGACAGGCCTCATTTCTCCTTTTGAGAACATTCTCGCCCCGGCAGGTTACTTGGGTAGAATATGCTACATTCTAATCCCTCTAGGGATTAAAAAACCAGAAGAGCCAAACCAGTGACTTCCACCCGAATCCAGTCCTCAGACATCTTCTATACTAATAAAAGAGTAATATGGTAATTAGGCTGGGAGACCTTCTGGAGACCTTCCATGGTGGTGGGGCCGAGGCAGAGGCAGTTAGGGGCAATCAGGCCAGCAGGGGAGAGCAGTTAAGGGGTTCATGCCGGCAGGGGAGAGCAGTTGGGGGCGATTGGGCTAGTGGGGGGGAGGGAAGTTGGGGGCAACCAGGCCAGCAGGGGGCAGTTAGGAGGCGACCAGGCCAGCAGGCGAGTGGTTAGGAGCGATTAGGCAAGCAGGCAGGCGAGCGGTTAGAAGCCAGCGGTCCTAGATTGCAAGAAGCATGTCCGACTGCTGGCAGTTAGACATCCCCCATGGGATCCCAGATTGGAGATGGTGCAGGCTGGGCTGAGCCTCCCACCCCCCTGCACGAATTTCATGCACCGGGCCTCTAGTTTTAAATAAATGAGGACATTTCCCATAAAGTCTGCCTTTCTGGCTTCATGATGACATTGGTCTACATTCCTGCCTGCCAGGGGGTATCACTGCCCTCAGTAGGTAAAGCATGGCCATGAACACACCACTTCACCGCAGACCCCACCGTTCCCTATTGCCTCACCATTAGCCAGCTTCATTCATTAGTGTCGGCCTGTGAGTGTATGCCCCTGATCTAATCTACCCTTTATTGTTTTATAGAGACTCAGGAACGAAGTGGGGTTGGAAGCACTTCTCATTTCCCCAGAAGATGGCATCTAATGTGGGCTACAGCTCCTACCTACGTAACCAACTCTGGAGAAACCGTAGAAGCTTGGATCTGAGAACCAAACCTCAAAACCGTGAGTGCTCCCAGGAAAGCCATTGTGAACTAGTGTGTGGTGTTAGTTTGGAGCATGAGGGATGGGCATCCACCTGGGGGCATCCACAGTAATGGGAGGATGGGCTGCAAGAGATATTTTTTCCTTTAAAAAAAAGTAATATATTTTTATTAATTTCAGAGAGGAAGGGAGAGAGAGAGAGAGAGAGAGAGAGAGAGAGAGAGAGAGAAACATCAATGATGAGAAAGAATCCTTGATCGGCTGTCCCCCTATACACCCCTTACTGGGGATCGAGCCTGCAACCCAGCATGTGCCCTGATGGGGAATCAAATCGTGACCTCCTGGTTCATAGGTCGACGCTCACCTACTGAGCCATGCCAGCCAGGCCAAAATTTTAAGTCTTTCTCTTGCTTATTCCTCTTATTGATTGGGGCATTCTGTGTGGCAGAAGCCAGGAGTGACAGCTCAGGTTTCAGGTGTTGGTGGGGTAATATCAGGGGTGAGAAGCTGGGAAAACAGGTGTGAGCTGACCAGCTTCCCTCAGACATTCACTGGAGGCGACAAAATGTCTTGGAGAAAGTGAAGGGGGCTGGGCCTGGGAGGAGGGAGGGGTCAGGGATCCCAGGAGCAGTGCAGACCTGGCCTGGCTCCCTGACAGACCCCAAAGCCACACACCTGACCCGAGGGGAGAATGGCAGGAGGGTGTGTCCAGATGGGGGGCTAGTTTAGATGAAATTTACAGAGTTTCTGGGCCTGGGTTCTGGGGGCCAGGATTATGGACCTTTTGGCAGTAACCAAGTAGACATTCATCCAACAGATGGCTTGACACATCTAGGATTTGGGAACTGAGGAGCAACCATGGGGTGGGGTAGGGGAGTAAGCAGCCCATCTCCTTGGAAACCGGGGTTAAATGCCCCCAGGTTAGCAGAGTAACTGACTTTTGAAAAGCAGAGTTAAACCTCATGTGCATCTGAGTTTGCAGACAGATTTCCACCCAGTGCACCTTCTCACACTGTGAGTGCTGGGAACCCAACCTGGTCCCGTCCCAGCCATCTCACTGGGTTCCATCTGCTGGCGTAGTAGGTGGAGAAGAGAGGGCAGGCGCCAGATGACAGTTCCCCAGGGGGTGCAGCCCCAAGGCCGGCAAGGGCAGCATGAGGGACATCCATGGGTCAGTGCGCTTGGGAGAGCGCACTCCAGGGTCCAGGAGAAGAGTGAGGAAAAGGAAGCTCCATGAAGGTGTCATAGCAGGGGATTTTCAGTCCATTCTAGAATTACCTTACTGACCACTTCCCATGTGCCAGGTCCTAGCTAGGCGCTGGGCGGTAAGTAAAAGAAAGCATGCCAGAGCTTGGCTGCTGTGGCTCAGTGGTTGAGCATCGACCTATGAACCAGGAGGTCATGGTTCAATTTCCGGTCAGGACACATACGTGAGTTGCGGGCTCAGTAGGGGATGTGCAGGAGGTAGCTGATCAATGATTCTCTCTCATCATTGATGTTTCTCTCTCTCTCTCCCCCCTGCCCCCCCACTCCTTCTCTGAAAGCAATAGAATTTTTTTTTTAATATATTTTTATTGATTTTTTACAGAGAGGAAGGGAGAGAGATAGAGAGTTAGAAACATCGATGAGAGAGAAACATCGATCAGCTGCCTCCTGCGCATCTCCCACTGGGGATGTGCCCACAACCCTGGTACATGCCCTTGACCGGAATCGAACCTGGGACCCTTCAGTCCACAGGCTGACGCTCTATCCACTGAGCCAAACCGGTTTCGGCAAATTTTGTTTTTTTAAAGAAAGAATGCCAGAAACCACGCGTCAGAGCTTGGCCCTTAGTAAGCGCTTCATTAAAATGCCTGTACTCCTCCTAAAAGGTTACAAAAATGAAGAAAGCAGAGCTTCGCCCTCCAGGGTCATTAGGTCCTATAAGAGGTTGACCCTTGCACACAGCTGCCTGGGCCCCAAGATCCAGGGGTTGAAGGGAGGGCTAGAGACATGGTTGAGGCGTCCCAGGAGAGGTACCAAGTGAGGGCTGAGTGTGTGTCCAAGGGAGGTGGGAGGTGAGGAGGGAGCCAGGGGACCAGACTCGTGGGAAGCTATGGGAAGACAGATCTGCAAGAGAACACATTCCGGCAGCCCCTAACCTCCCGAGGGAAAGTTCATGTGCAAATCAGTCCTTTGGAATTTGGAATGCATTTGCCCATGGGAACAATGCCATACATGGAGGCTCGGTTCTTAGGTCAGTGGGTGGAAATGGGTTTACCCCACAACGTTACTCAGCTCCATTACTCAGAGCTGTTCCCTAGATCAGGGTTCAGAGAGACCGGAGCTCCGTAGCATAACTCCTTTCTGGGGAGCTGAGCCTGTCAAAGGCCACGGTCTTTTTTTTTTTTTTTAATATATTTGTATTGATTTCAGAGAGGAAGGGAGAGGGAGAGAGAAAGAAACATCAATGATGAGAGAGAATCATTGGTTGGCTGCCTCCTGCACGCCCCCCACTGGGGATCAAGCCTGCAACCCAGGCATGTGCCCTTGACTGGAATCGAACCCAGGACCCTTCAGTCCACAGGCTGATGCTCTATCCACTGAGCCAAACCAGCCAGGGCCCAAGGTCTTTTTGTGTGGAGTTTGGTATGGTTTAGAAGGGGATTGAACTTGAGTCTAGTTTAAAAAATTTTTTTTCATATGTTTTTATTGATTTTAGAGACGGAGGAAAGAATAGGGATGGAGAGGTAGAAACATCAATGAGAGAAATACATCATCAGCTGCCTCCTGCACGCCCCCTGCTGGGGATTGAGCCCGCAGTTTGGGCATGTGCCCTGACAGGGAATCTAACCAGTGAGCTCTGGGTTCATGGGTCAATGCTCAACCACTGAGTCACACCGGCTGTACCACAAGGCTAGTTTTAAGTGTATTTAATAACAAAGCTATCAGCTGACATACGTTTATAATTACATATGAAAGGGGTAGTTAGCTTGCAGGAGGTAAGAGATGACTACATTGCTATCAGATCAGCAGGCAAGCTGGTTTTAGAATTTCACAGTGGCCTAAGCAGTTCTGTTTGATATAAATGCCTTCGAGCCCCTAATCTAGTATAGCAGGTGTTCTTATTTTTTTTTAAATATATTTTATTGATTTTTTTCACAGAGAGGAAGGGAGAGGGATAGAGAGTTAGAAACATCGATGAGAGAGAAACATCCATCAGCTGCCTCCTGCACACCCCCTACTGGGGATGTGCCCGCAACCAAGGTACATGCCCTTGACCGGAATCGAAGCTGGGGCCCTTGAGTCTGCAGGCCGATGCTCTATCCACTGAGCCAAACCAGCTAGGGCAAGGCAGGTGTTCTTATGAAAAGGGGGAATTTGAACGCAGACACGCACACAGGGAGAAAAGAAAAAGTTGAAACTCGTAGCTGTGGCCATGGAAGCTGAGACGGGCCTGTCGGCTGCATCCGGTGTTCAGAGGCAGGCCCCTTGGAGTCAACGCTTCCTGCTGCCATTCCCACTCTGGCCTCAGGGTGGCACTGCTCCCTCTTCAACAATGGCCCTTGATGGCTGCTGTACAGCTCAACTCTAAACCCCGTCTGGACTCCCCAACAAGATGGTTGTAAAGGCTGAAGAATAACCAAAAAAAAAAATAGGCCCAGGGTACCAGGAGTTAAAACTCCAGCTCGCCAGGTCTAGCCTATTCCCTGCAGCTCACAGCCCTTTCCCTGACCACCAGGGACCCCAGGACTGAGACTCCCAGGACTAGTCTGTCTTTTCTGCTGTCGACCCCCCTGATGTCCAATGATTGACACCATAAAGACCTCACCTGCAGGCAAGATCACAGTGGCTGATGCTAAAGTCTTTCTCTCTGAGCCCTCAACAATATCTCAATAAAAACACCAACCCGACGTTCATGTGGTCATTAGAGGTCTACAGTAATGAGGGGTGGGGGTAGGAGCTATCCTTTCAAGAGAACAGAGTGCCCTTCCTGTCTCAGGGGACAGATAATTCCTGCCTTAATGCGGCTCTTCATCTGCCCAGTGTCCAGCTGATGGGAAATCAGGCTCCTGAAGCGGCCTGGTGAGAGATAAGGGCTCTTTGCCTGAAATGAAAAATTCATGAAGAAAGACGAGGGATCGGGCGCTCGGATAGCTGCCAAGTTGCTGTGCTCTGGGGACGTGGCAAGGAGATGGAAAAGCCAAATGGAAATTTTCTCTCCTATCCAGCACTTCCCATCATGCTCCCCTTCCATGTTCGGGGGGCGGGGGGGCTCCCTTCTCGGCTACACCAGGTCACGCCTCCTCAGGCTCAGGGCATCAGGAAGAGGCCAGTTAAAGTCTTCATCTCAGGTAATGCCTTCCCCTTAGCTTCCTCCTTATGCAGATCGGGTACCCATCAGCAACCTCAACAAGATGCGCGTTGTTGCTAGAGCTCTCTGGAACAGTCTGACCACCTGGCACCCCCAAACCCAGAGGAGCCCCAAACAAGCGATTATTTGTCCCTGGGAGGGCCCCCTACAGATTACTTCCTGTTCCAATTCCCTGATCCACAAATATGATCACCTTCCATGTGGTTGGTCAGATGGTCAGAACTCACAGCTTGGGAAGGAAGCCTGGGATCTCTTGTCACCAAACTGGGCAGACAACAGTTTGGATACAGTTAAAGGGGTATACACCCTCCAAGTGTAAGAGTTGAATAATTTTTTAAAAAAACACAACCTTCGCCGAAACCGGTTTGGCTCAGTGGATAGAGCGTCGGCCTGCGGACTGAAAGGTCCCAGGTTCGATTCCGGTCAAGGGCATGTACCTGGGTTGTGGGCACATCCCCAGTAGGAGATGTGCAGGAGGCAGCTGATCGATGTTTCTAACTCTCTATCTCTCTCCCTTCCTCTCTGTAAAAAAATCAATAAAATATATTAAAACAAAACAAAACAAAACAAAAAAACCACAACCTTCTACATTATTTAAAAAAAAAATATTTTTATTGATTTCAGAGAGGAAGGGAGAGGGAGATAGAAACATCAGTGATGAGAGAGAATCATTGATCGGCTGCCTTCTGCAGCACCCTGCCACCCCCCCTCCCCCATCTCCCACGCCCGCTACTGGGGATCGAGCCTGCAAGCCAGACAATATGCCCTGGCCAGGAATCAAACCGAGACCTTCTGGTTCATAGGTCAGCGCTCAACCGCTGAGCCACGCCAGCTGGGCAGAGCTGGATAATTTTACTTTAATGTTGGGATGGGCTTGAGCAGTGGTCGGCAAACCGCGGCTCGCGAGCCACATGCGGCTCTTTGGCCCCTTGAGTGTGGCTCTTCCACAAAATACCATGTGTGGGCGCGCATGTACAGTGCGAAGTTGACTTAAAACTTTAAGCAAAGTTTATTAAGTTAATTTTAGGGAACGTTGTGGAGTGAAAGAAGATGTAGTGTCAAGGATTGAGAAAGATATGTTGAGATGGTTTGGACATACAGAGAGGATGAACGAAAGGAGATAGAGAAACAAGTATACAAGCGAGTGTGGATGGGAGAGTTGGAAGGGGTTGACCTCGGTGAATGTACGCGTAGGAGTACCCTAATTAAGTGAATAACAATGTACCTACCTATATAGTTTAAGTTTAAAAAATGTGGCTCTCAAAAGAAATTTCAATCGTTGTACTGTTGATATTTGGCTCTGTTGACTAATGAGTTTGCCAGAGATGGTGAGCAGTGAGTGGGGCAGTGGCGGGTCCTCAGAAGTCAGGTAGGAGGGCAGGCTGCCCTCCCAGAGGAATCTGCCACAAAGCAAGTCCACAAGACTCCGCTCTCAGTGGGAAGTGGGGACTGGTCTCCTGCGGCAGAGCTGCAGTGCCTCCTCCCACCCACAGGGGCCGCTGGTCCACGGCTGCAGGAAAATCTCACTCCACTGTCCCCTGCCCAGGCCAGCCCGGCCCTCAAAGGAACACTCCTTCCTCTGTGAGCTTAGGGTCCCTCTCAGGCGCCCAGTGCCTTTGACTATTGGTTCTCAGTTCTTTCAGGCGTTTGCACAGCTTTTCCCATTCAAAGAGGAACCTGGGCTCAAGCAACTGCCTCTCATTGAATACCAGCCCTTATCCCTCCTTCTCATCTCTGAGAACCTGTTTTTCAGCACCAGCTCCTCCAAACGAAGGATTTGTTCAGCCATTTCCTCTACGTTAGAGCTCCATCAAGAGAACACGGACCTCAAAAACCTGAAGGCTGATCTGCTCGCCACCGCCCCCCGACATGGACAGGAGCCTCTCACACAACATCAACAAAACACAAATTAAATTCTCATGGATATGTACCTGGAAATTTAGCAGTTCAGACTAGGGCACCAGATGCACAGTTGTGATCAGCAGTGTTTTTCTATGGCATTAATAATAACTTCACAGCCGAAACCGGTTTGGCTCAGTGGATAGAGCGTCGGCCTGCGGACTGAAAGGTCCCAGGTTCGATTCCGGTCAAGGGCATGTACCTGGGTTGCGCGCACATCCCCAGTAGGAGATGTGCAGGAGGCAGCTGATCGATGTTTCTCTCTCATCGATGTTTCTAACTCTCTATCTCTCTCCCTTCCTCTCTGTAAAAAATCAATAAAATATATTTAAAAATAAATAAATAATAATAACTTCACAAACATAATGGCTGAATTACTGCCCGTAATATGCATATACCATAATTTGGCTGGTGAATCCTCTGCTCTTAGGCATTTGGTTGCTTCTGTTGCTTGCTAATTTAAGTTATGTGATTCCTATCTCTGTATAATTCCTTGTCTATCAGCTTAGACAAGCGGTCGCCAACCTTTCGGACCTCACGGACCACCAGTTGGCGACCGCTGGCTTAGACTGTGTCCTTAGGATAGAGTCCTGGAAATGGAATTGTAAGGTCAGAGTCTCAAAGACTATGAGTCTTTTCAGGACCTTCTTTTCTTTCCTTTTTTTAAAAAAAGGACAGCTTTGCCTGGCTGGTGTGACTCAGCAGTTGAGAGTCCACCCAGGAACCAAGAAGTCACTGCTTTTTTTTTTTTTTTTATTGATTTTTTACAGAGAGGAAGAGAGAGGGATAGAGAGTTAGAAACATCAATGATGAGAGAGAATCATTTATTGGCTACCTCCTGCATGCCCCACACTGGGGATTGAGCCCGCAACCCGGGCATGTGCCCTGGCTGGAATCGAACCTGGGACCCCTCAGTACACAGTTGATGCTGTATCCACTGAGCCAAACCGGCTAGGGTGAGGACCTTCTTTCATATTGCCAAGTGGCTTTCCTGGAAGGTTGTACATACCGGCAGTGCAAGATTCAATTCTAAGGCCACTTGGTTATAAGGCCAAAGCTACACCAGTTAGGAGTGACTGGGGCGCAACTGAGCTTGAGGTTAGGGAACAATACCCCCAGACAGAGGAGCTGGGTCAGGCAGAGCGAGTAAAGTCCAGGATCACAGAGACTACCAAAGCTGGAGAACATTTTAAGACATGAATTCTGGCCTAGCCGATTTGGCTCAGTGGATAGAGCATCAGCTTGCGGACTGAAAGGTCCCGGGTTCGATATCAGTCAAGGGCACATGCCGGGGTTGCGGGCTTGATCCCCAAAAGGGGGCATGCAGGAGGCAGCCAATCAATGATTCTCTCTCATCATTGATGTTTGTATCTCTCTCTCCCTGTCCCTTCCTCTCTGAAATCAATAAAAAAAATCTGTTAAAAATAAATTCTGGAGGATACAGCCACAGATGGAAAGAGAGGAGCCTTTTGGACCCTGGGGCTGAAAGGACAGATGGAGTCCTGAGGCCATGCTAGGTCCAAGAAAAGGCACAGCAAGTGAAGAAGGGTGCTGTTTGTTCCAGAATATGAAGGTTGTTTGGGTATTTGGACATGATGTGCACTAGGGGTAAGTCTGGAGGAGGTCACTGAATTGAGTTTTAAAAAAGACATTTAGGAATGGACTAGGGGTGGTGGTTCTAAGACAGGCGAGAAGAAAGGAGGAGTAGTTTCAGAGGATGTTCTATTGTAAAACGGGCATGAATATGTCAAAGAAGAGATCTAGCTGCAACCGGTTTGGCTCAGTGGATAGAGTGTCGGCCTGCGGACTGAAAAGTCCCAGGTTTGATTCTGGTCAGGGGCATGTACCTTGGTTGCGGGCACATCCCCAGTAGGAGATGTACAGGAGGCAGCTGATCGATGTTTCTCTCTCATCGATGTTTCTGGCTCTCTATCGCTCTCCCTTGCTCTCTGTAAAAAATCAATAAAATATATTTTAAAAAAAAAGAGAGATCTAGAGCTGGCCCATCTCACCTTGTTGGCTTCTCCTGCTTACTGAATGAGTCACTTTTGTTGGAGAACAATTTATTATTTATTTTATTATATATATTTTTATTGATTTCAGAGAAGAAGGAAGAGGGGATAGATAGAAACATCCATGATGAGAGAGAATCATTGACCAGCTGCCTCCTGCAAGTCCCCCCATTGGGGATCGAGCCCACAACCCAGGCATATGCCCTTGACCGGAATCAAACCTGGGACCTTTCAGTTCGCAGGCGGACACTCAATCCACTGAGCCAAACCGGCTAGGGCCAATTTATTTTTTTTAATCTTGCTCATTTGACTGTGTCACATCTCTTTAAATAATCACAATGGCTGCTGCTTGATAGAACATGGAATGCCTTTCTTTTGAAACTGGGTCTATTTTTTTCTGATCACACATCTCAAGCCATATGCTGTGTCACGCCAGCAGCAGCCTCATGCATCCCGTGTTTACTGCGTCTCTTGATTGCATCATTTTCTCTTCAGCTTGATTTAATCTCGTGGTTGTTTTTTGTTTGTTTGTTTAAATCTCAACTTAAAACTAAATTTAGTGTGGCCTCAGCATGCAGTGTTTATAAAGTCTACAATTGTGTGCACTAATGTCTTGGGCCTTCATATTCACTCACCACTCACTCACTGACTCACCCATAGCAACTTCCAGTCTTGTAAGCTCCAGCATTCAGTACAGTCATAGGCCGTATCAGCTTGTAGCCTACAAGCAACAGGCTGTATCATAGAGCCTAGGTATGCGGTAGGCGGTACTGGCTAGGTCTGTGTATGTGCACTCTGTGATGTTTGCACAAGGATGACATTGCCTAAATCACCTGTTCCTCAGAACACATCATGAAGCAGCACGTGACCGTAACAAGAAGGTAGTAAAGAGATGGGGTCAAAATTCTGGAGTTGAGGATGCCCGGAGCCTGCTGTGCACTGTGCTAGGATAGCCAAGTAGGTAAGAGGAAGCCATTGACTTAGGGAGCATTAACTGGCCTCTGTCACTGCCCTGGCTGCCTTTCCATCGTCTCTCCTACTGAGCCTGCCCTTGGACTCTACTCTGAACAAACCAGCTTGTGTTCTTCCACTTGGGGCCTGTGTTCCTGGGGTCCTGTCACCTGGACGGCCATGCCAGCCCCACCCAATTCCAGCCCCAGGAATCGTAATCAGAAAACAGTGTTCCCTCCTTTGAGTAATTTTTCATAACACTGATTACTCTCGATCGCTTACTGTTCAGTTCTCTTAGTTATCTCTCTTTGTCCTATACAGGAATGGGACTTTGCTTTATGACTCTGTTTACTTCTCTAGTATTATATGTCTGGTGCAGTAAATATATTTACTCTTGTTAATAATTAGTTCAAATATATGGTAAAACAATACAGGGATCGCTGGTACGACATAAACAGCTTTAAAATAATAGCTCAGGCCCTCGCTGGTTTGGCTCAGTGGATAGAGCGTCAGCCTGAGGACTGAAGGGTCCCGGGTTTGATTCCAGTCTAGGGCACATGCCCGGGTTGTGGGCTCGATCCCCGGTTGGGGGCATGCAGGAGGCAGCTGAACTATGATTCTCACTCATCATTGATGTTTCCATCTCTCTCTCCTTCTCCCTTCCTTTCTGAAATCAATAAAAATATTAATAAAATAAAATAAAAGCTCAGTAACATGAAATTATGCAGGAAAAGGTATGTGATGCTCTTATTTAACGCGCAAGTTTTATTGACTCCTTTTGAGTGAACAGCATGAGGAACTCAACTTTTATTACTGTAATTAAGGATGACGTCAGGAAGGGGAATGCGTGGTGACTAAGAAGGCATCTATAGCCAACCACCAGCCCGACAGCACGTATGTATCTGATTATAAGGCTGGAACAGCTTTTCACCGCGTGTGTGTGTGTGCACGCGTGAGAGAGAGAGAGAGAGAGAGAGAGAGAGAGAGAGAGAGAGAGAGGAGCATTTTCAATGCTGGATCCTATGTGTGTAAGTATAAGTATTCCATATATTTTTGTCATCCAAACTCTGAGGCTATTTGAGAATAAAAAGGGGACACTATTAAAAATTTGCCAAGGCAATAAGCATAAACCAAGACTGTCCTGGGCATGAAAGCACCCTATGATTTTATCATAGGCAACTTCACCCATAGGTTTAAGGAAGCAACGCAAATCATAGCCAAGGGGATTATTCGTCGCTGTTTTTGAATAGCCAGCAGGAAGCTTTCCCAATAACTAAAGACATCATAGAACCATTGCATGCTGGGACTTAAAACTTCCAAACTTTATCTCCATCAATAGGACCGGCCTGGAGGCCTGACATCGGGCATTCCGAACTCACTGCCTAGTCACACACAGGCAGCACTGGCTGTGGCAGTCAAGTGACAATTCTGGACTTCTCAGCGCCTGTGCCATCCTGGCCTTCAAGGGAATTTCATGAACATCCAGGCTGCAGCTTCTAACACTGTTCTCTCAGCCACATCCTTTCCCATTTCCCTCACAGTGAGTAAGTTGATGAGGTCCAGGCTCAAAAACCTTAACTCAGTCCTGGGAACCCTCTTATGCTGAGGATATTCTGAAGGAAAAGTTTCTCTGTCCGGGTGGTAGATGTTGCTGGTTAAAAAAAATATCTGCCCTAGCCGATTTGGCTCAGTGGATAGAGCATCGGCTTGTGGACTGAAGGGTCCCGGGTTCAATTCCCGTCAAGGGCATGTACCTCGGTTGCAGGCTCCTCCCCAGCCCGGGCTTTGGTCAGGGCTCGTGCAGGAGGCAACCCATCGATGTTTCTCTCACATCGATGTTTCTCTCTGTCTTTCCCTCCCTCTTCCACTCTCCCTAAAAATCAATGGAAAAATATCCTTGAGTGAGGATTAACAACAACAAAAAAATCCCTCATGTTTTGGGGGGATGGGTAAATAGGAACTTTGTGTCCAGTTTTGCTGTTAATCTAAAACTATTTTTAAAAGAAAGTCTATATGAAAACTTTAGAAAATGAGTTAGTGCCTTAGAGAAAGGGTCTTTCTTAAGTGGGCTCCTGGAATAACTAGGCAAAGACTTACTAAGAACTAAGTGTGTGCCAGGCTCTGCTTGATGCACTCGAACTCATTTGCTCCTCACAGCACCCCATCATCCGAATTTTACAGAGGAAAGTGGGGCCCAGAGAGGTGAGCACTTGCCCAAAATCAAAAGGCTGGGAAGGGCGGAGGCAGGATTCTAGCCCAACAGCAGAGGCGCCAGAGCTGGTTGCTCTCAACCATCCCTTAAGGATACAGAAAAAGCAATGACTGATTTTGCATAAAGAGAATAAACAGCGCACACCACCTGCTGTGGCCACTGCTGCCTGCTGCCTCCCGTGGGAACTCGAGGACTTTCCAGAGGGCTGGGGAATCCTGCCGAGAGTCCCCAGGAGCGTGGAGAGCCAGTTCCACTTTAGTCAATCCCCTTGTTGTCTCTATAACAGGGCACTCACATGCTTTCAGAAGAGCACTTCACAGCCTCATCCCAACTCCTAGTCATCCCAGGCCGAGCCTCACAAACTTGAAGGCAAAAAGGAGTCCATTCTGTCTCTTAAATGGCCTCCCACAGAAAAACTTTATGGAATGAAATAGTACGATTTAACAGAATATGGCAAGAGCCAAAGCAGAGGGGGAGGAAATAGACCCCACGGGCAAATAAGAAAGCAGTTCTAGCCGAAACCGGTTTGGCTCAGTGGATAGAGCGTCGGCCTGCGGACTGAGGGGTCCCGGGTTCGATTCCGGTCAGGGGCATGTGCCTGGGTTGCGGGCACATCCCCAGTGGGAGATGTGCAGGAGGCAGCTGATCGATGTTTCTCTCTCATCGGTGCTTCTAACTCTCTGTCTCTCTCCCTTCCTCTCTGTGAAAAATCAATAAAATATATTAAAAAAAAAAAAAAAAAGAAAGCAGTTCTAAATGTTGCAGGGGGTAGTGGGTCGTTACTGACGCCAGCCAGGGCTGCAAAGGCCTTCCTGGCCTGGGCTCATTCTGTGCTTCTTTTTCAGCCTCTGTGACGCTGTCGTGGTTTAGAATTCCTGAACTGGGTGGACCCGTCCCTTTCTGGAAATGTTGTGTTCCTGACCTGGGGGAAAAAATCAGTCTGCACCATGGCAAGTCCATCTGGGGTTTACTCCTCACAGCTGCTTTCTGCGGCTTTGAATCAAGCTGGAGAAACCTTCCCAGATCTCAGGAGCCCACTTCAATCCTTTCTCGACCAAACAAGACATCTCAGTCTCCTTTTGCCAACAGAAGCAGAGACAGCCCTGTATTGGGCCAGGCCTGTTTCCCCAGCACGTGTGCAGACATATGTATGGCCACCAAGCAGAACTATTTAAAGACACAGAACTAGAAAACAGTGGAGCAGAACCAAGCGTGCGCGGGCACACACACACACACACACACACACACACACATCCAACTGGCAAACAGATCTAAGGCTCTTTTCTGGAACCCCAAATTGCTTTAACACAGAGTCAGAACTAGAGGGGTCCCTCACTAAAATCCTTTGCTATGGAGGCCTGGATTTTTCCTTCCCAAGATGGAATAAATAAATGCTGAGGTGAACTTTTTTTTAGGTAAACATGACAACTGGATGAAAAGTAGAGCAATGGCAAAGGATTCTCTCTCCTCTTTCATCCTGGAACAGCATGGCTGTGGGTTCTCTCAAAGGCAGACCTAGAGGGTCTGGGGCTAAATTCAGGCCTGAGAGACTGTTTCTGTTCAGGACTTTCACACCTTTAGAATGGGAATGGCTTCAGAAGTCCCTGGCTGATAGATTATTATGCAGTGAGATCTGGTCCGGGGCTGATCGGCCTTCTAAGGGTTATTGGGACACTGAGCCATGGGACACTTGGATGGGTGAACAGGATATAGGAAGCTCCATTTATCTTTGTCATAATTCTAAAATATGTTGGGGGGAAATTAACATTGCTGCAAATACCACTTCCCTTCTCTGGCTAAATGGCTCCTCCCATCTTTTCCAGCCCTATTGTGCCCTGGTAGGGTGGTGCTGTCGGGAGTTGCATTTCAAGTCAGTCAAGTGTTCTATTCTTGGTAAAGCACATGCCATTGTAGAAGCTGTTTTCAGGCTCATAGAATTTTAGCGCTGGGCCGAGTTCCCTAGACCTCTGGGGGTGAGTGGGTGGGGAACCAGTGTGGACTGAATGTCTGCGGAGCCAGGCACGTTATTGTTTACCTCTGCGTTATTTCATCTCATTAACTGCTATTGCTACTCCCGGTTGCCAGATGAAATCAGGGTGCGTGCACAGAGGTTAAAGTGACTAGCTCAAGGCTATGCAACAGCGGCTCAATTCCAGGTTCGACTCCAAAGCCTACATTCTTTCTGGCAGCCTCCGACTCAGCGAGGGTCGAGGGTGGTCTTAAGGGCTGCAAGGACAGCGGGACCTAATCAGTTGCCTAGCTGCCCTAGCAAGAAGGGGCTGAGGCGGCTGCCCCACATCATTCCCTCTCCTTGCGGCTTTTGGTCACTCACTTTCCTCCCTCTTCTCCCCCCTGGCCGCCCCCCTATTCCACCCGCTGTGTCCTGGGCTACAGGTGAGTCAGTCGTTGGGCCTGGAGCCATCAGCTCCCGCAGCTGAGCTACCAGATGGTTTCCCTCCTCCCTCCCAACCCTTGATGACACCAGACCCTTCACGGTCCTCCCTAACCAGCTGGAGATCACAATTGCCTCCCTCTCTGCACCCGCCCCCAGCAACATCAAACGCGACCTGTGTTTTAGCCCTCCTCCCTCTTCCCGCCCCCTCCGGGCTGGCCTTACCCAATCAGGGCTTGGCCCACGGGCCAAAGACGTCAAAAGTAGCCAATTGTTTGCCTTAAGGTCCCCGCCTTTACGCTGAGGAGCAGCTCCGTCGACCAATGAGCTGTCTCCTGGGTGCAGTGAGCGCGCGGGGCTTGTAGAGCGACGGCCGAGCCGCCCAATGAACCGCGGGTTTCCGTGGTTGGGGGCGTGGGAGCAGCGGTCGTCAGGGGCGTGGCGGCAGTTGCTGGGGCGGGCCCGGTAGCCGCGAGAGCTGCACTGCCCAGGGGTTCCGGCTGCTGTTCCATGAGCGCCGCGGAGCTGCCAGGAACCGGACTGGGGGCGAGCTGGGCCGCTGTAGTCAACCGCGCACAGGTAAAGCCGGGGCCGAGCGAACCCCGCTAAGCCGGGGTCGCGCCCCGAATCGGTCGGGTCAAACCCCTGAAACCTCGCGGTCCTCATCGCGGCTCGGCCCATCGCACCGCTGCCTGCGTGCCCGGGATCTTCGGGGCCTGTCACCTGGCGCCACGGAGTCCCGAGGGCCGATTCGCGAAGTGGCGGGGCGGGAGGCTGCTTGGCCCGCAGCGGGTACGCGCTCCTGAAAGCCCTTTGTCCCCCCTGCCCCGGCTACCGAGGTTGGGGACATCCCGGACTGGAGCCTCCCTGCCGGCCATCGCTCCATCGGTGCGCACTCTTGGGACCTCCGGGGCGGGTGGGTATGCCGGCTCGGGCTTGGCGACGGGAGTCCAGGATCCGCACCTGGAAGGAGAGGGCCAAGGGGCCTGATTGTAGCCCCGGGTATTCGAGGGGCCTCTGCTTTTCGGGGCTCCAGGGGTGCACCTAGGACAGCTGGGTTCAGGTTGTCGGAAGGCAGCTTTTGAGCCACTTGGAGACGCACTGATGGAGCTCGCCTCGGCTCCGAGCCCTGTCCTAGGCGCTTTGTGGGCTTTCCCACCAGGAGAGCTGTCCAGCAGGGGCAGGTGGCTGCCTGCCAGGGGAGGCCGCCAGCGCCCCGACCTTGGAAGGGTCCGGGCAGAGGTCAGGTTACAGCCACCTGTCAGGGATGCTTAGACAGGACTGCCCGGGAGGACTGCGTGCCCCACCTGTAAAGCCTTTCTCCACTCGCAGGCGCCCCGGGTGACTTTGACGCCAGCCTGGGAAGGGTACTTCGGGGGTAGTTGGGGAGGGGATGCTGCATTCACCCATAATGAATTTTGCGGTCTCAACTCTCAAGAGTGGGTGTTAGTTAGCAAAGAGAATCGACTAGACCAAAAATACAAGGTTAATTTAGTCATCATGGGACTCCTTAATGTGAACTGTGGACTGCCTCTCTTAATCTTTCCATTCCTCTCATTCAGCGTGTCAGTTTCACCTACATTCCATTAACAGGATTTGATCCGGCTCATGAGAAGGATCTGGGGAGACTGTAGGTTGGACAGAGTTAATGTGACCTGCGGCCAGAGCTTTTTGAGGGCCATTTTGTTAAAACCACATTAAGTAGAGTCCAAAAGAGAAACCATGAAGTGTCGGTTGACTGCCCTCTGTCATATGAGATGACATAATAATCTCCTGAAGGTCAGGAGGCAGGGAACTTTGACACCACTTGCTGCCTGTTTTAGGATGAATTAACCGTTGAATAACCAGTCAGAAAGCAGTTCAGTCGATACAGCTTGGGCTTGTGGCATTTTTAAAATTTTTTATTTTTTATTAATCCTCACCCAAGGATATTTTTCATTGATGTTTAGAGAGAGCGGAAGAAAGAGGGAGAGATAGAAACATCGATGTGAAAGAGACACATCGATTGGTTGCCCCCTGCACGCACCCCGACCAGGGCTGGGGAACCTGCAACCAAGGCATGTGCCCTTGACCGGAATCGAACCCGGGACCCTTCAATCTGTGGGCCTACGCTCTATCCCCTGAGCCAAACCGGCTAGGGTTGGACTTGTGGCATTTTAGAGCTGAAGACAGCTTAGATAGAGCTCATCTAATCTTTCTCCTCAATGCACAGGTGAGGAAACTAAAGCCCGTGGAGGTCGCTGGTCATCCCAGAGCCATGGGTGAAGGGTGCTCTGTTGACCCTGGATCTGTCAAGTTCATGACTTGTGTTTCACTCCCAGCCTATTTATCTCACGCTTGGTGTTTAAATGCTAGGGGAGTCCAGAGAGGTTAGGACCACAGATTTTGGTGTCATAGTGCCTGGACTTGAATCCCAGCCTTGCTTCTTTCTAGCCGTAACTTTGGGCAAGTGACCTAACCTCTCCAGGCCTCTGCTTGCTCATCTATAAAACAGGAATAATAATGGTACTTAAATTAAAAGGGTTTTTTGAGTGGCACATGAGTTACTATATCTGAAGCACTTGGTATAGTGCCTGGCACATAATAACCATTCTAGATTTGCTGAATACAATGTTCTCTTGCCCTTTCATACAGTTTTCTTCGTGTCTACACCCATTATTTTCAGTCAGGAGTTTATTTCTCTCCCTGCCTTCTCCCCTGCAGTTCATTAAACATATTCCAGGTTTTATTGTAGCGTCTGTGAGGTTTCCCAAGTCACACTGCATTTTGCTTATTTGCCTGTCTTTTATTAAATTAGGGCATTCATTTTTCTCTGTTAGTTTTTTTTTCCTTGTAACTTACCCTCTTTTTTAGACTCCAAATCTGTTTTCTTCTTTTTAAAAAGGAGGGGAAATCCCTCCCAGTGCTCGTCTCCGATGATACCAATTTCCACGCATTCTTCCAAATATCTCTTCCCTCTGCTTGGCCCCCCCTCCCAGTTGTCAGTGTGATGCAGCTCGATTATAAATGGATGGACATTTTTAGATTAAGATTTCATGAGCCACTGTATTAAGTGCTTTTCGGAAGTTCAGGGATCGTGTGTCAGATGCATTTAAGCCAGTTACTTAGTCATTCGAGCAGCGGCAGCGCCTGCCTAGCCGGGAAGACACACAAGTGTGTGACTGGTCCGTGCTGCTAAACTAGCTTGTTCACTGGTTTTTCTGTTTTTCCTGTTCTTTCCTTGAGCTTGAAATAAACCAGATGGCAAGTACCATGGAACAGCAATCTTTTCCTCTCGTTTTACTTGGGGGAGTTGCCTCTCTTTCCTTTTTATTCTCACCTTCAGTTCCTTTATCACCTTTGCAGTTTTGATAGATACCTACTCTGTTTGCCAGCTAATTAAAAAAATGGATTTTTATAGATTTCAGAGAGGAAGGGAAAGGAAGAGAGAGATAGAAACATCAATGATGAGAGAGAATCATTGATCGGGTGCCTCCTACACCCCACCCCGCACCCCCACTGGGGATCCAGCCTGAAACCCGGGCAGGATTCGAACCCGGGACTCTTCAGTTCGCAGGCTGACACTATTTACTGAGCCAAACCAGCCAGGGCATGTTTGGCAGCTAATTTAATTCCTTTTTATGTATGACCTGCCTGTCACCTTTATTTCTTGCAGGAATCTGGTCACCTTTGGTTTTCTCTTCTCTGTGTTTACGAATGTTCTAGAATAAACCAAAGATGATCACTGTTCATTAGTTGGCACCTTCTTCAGAGTTGATTCTGAGGTTTGTTTTTTCGTTTGGGACATTCCAGAGCTCGGCCATCTTAGAAGAATTGCTTTAGTTCCATTGTTTGTGTGTTAATAATGGGCCCCTTTCTCTCTCTCTGGCTCTCTTTTCTCATAAGGTCCTGGTGAAAGGGCATCTCATTTACTGTTATTCTTTTGTTTGTTTGTTAGTTGTTTTGTTTTTTGTCCATCCTCACCCAAGGATGAACAAAATCCTTTTGTATTTTCCCATTGATTTTTAGAAAGAGTGGAAGGGAGAGGGAGAAACATTGATGTGAGAGAGACACATCGATTGGTTGCATCCTGCACGTACCCCAACCAGGGCGGGAAACCTGAACCAAGGTACATGCCCTTGATCGGAATTGAACCCGGGACCCTTCAGTCCACTGGCCAACACTCTATCCACTAAACCAAACCAGCTAGAGTTATTCTTTCTTTCTTTACTCACGCCTTCCTCCTGGTAATCTCCGGCAGGGCCCACAAGGTGTATAGGGGTTCCCCACCGCCCTTGTCCAGAGCACATAACATTTCTTTGGTCCCACGGAAGACAGGGGCAGAGTCTGTCTTATTTTTTGCCTAAAACCTGGCTCTTTGAAAAACCATAGCAAAGAGAGAGACTTCCACTGTAATGACACACCATGTGGCAGAACTCTGCTCTGACCTACTACTTGCAACATTCCAGGTCTTATCGCCGTGCGGGATCACTTTCATATCTGCACGTTTATTTTTGTTGTCCTGGTTCCAGGGCATCGTGTTTCTATATTAAACGTTTTCTGTTTATAAAATGCCTCGTGTGGACGGGCGGCCAGACCTGCTGTTGCCTTTGAAGCCTGTGCCCTGGACCCAGTTGGGTGACGCAGTTACACAAGGACCCATTTTTCCTATCTTTTTTTTTATTAATATATTTTTATTGGTTTTAGAGAGGAAGGGAGAGAGACAGAGAGAGAGAGAGAGAGAAACATCAATGACAAGACAGAATCATTGATCGGCTGCCTCTTGCTCACCCCACAGTGGGGATGGAGCCTGCAACCTGGGCATGTGCCCTGACCGGGAATCGAACTGTGACCTCCTGGTTCATAGGTCAATGCTCAACCACTGAGCCACACTGGCCGGGCCATTCTCCGATCTTTTATAGTAAAGTAGCATCTAGGCAAAGAGCTTAGGAGAGAATTGGAGCACTGAGACCGTTGTGTTTGCCTGGTTTCTGATTCTCTTTTGTTCTCTGTACGTGAAGGTCCATTAAGTTCCGCAAACTGAGCATCTGGTGTGTGCCGGCGACACAGCTGTCCGGATTAACAAGTGTGTTTGGTTTGCTGCATGAAGATTATTTTACTTGTACATTAAAAACGTTTTAATGTTTTTAATTAAAAATAATTTTTCAGCCGAAACTGGTTTGGCTCAGTGGATAGAGCGTCGGCCTGCGGACTGAAGGGTCCTAGGTTCGATTCCGGTCAAGGGCATGTACCTGGGTTGCGGGCACATCCCCAGTAGGGGGTGTGCAGGAGGCGGCTGATCGATGTTTCTCTCTCATCGGTGTTTCTAACTCTCTATCTCTCTCCCTTCCTCTCTGTAAAAAATCAATAAAATATATATTTAAAAAAATAATTTTTCAAATAGGGAATACATTTATGTGATGAAAGGAAATATTCGAAAAGCATCAAAGGCTGAATGGTAAATATGTCTCTGTCCACCCGATTCTGCTACCTAGTTTTTTTAAAAAAGATACTTCGTTTTCTTTAAAAAAAAATTTTTTTTAATATATATTTTTATTTATTTCAGAGAGGAAGGGAGAGGGAGAGGGGGAGAGAGAGAGAGAGAGAGAGAGAGAGAGAGAGAGAGAGGGAGAGAGAGAGAAAGAGAAACATCAGTGATGAGAGAGAGTCATTGATCGGCTGCCTCCTGCACGCCCCACACTTGGGATCGAGCCCGCAACCTGGGCATGTGCCCTTGTCGAACCCAGGACCCTTCAGTCCGCAGGCCAATGCTCTATCCACTGAGCCAAACCAGCCAGGGCATCTGCCAACTAGTTTTGTTCCTGAGAGACACCAGTGTTACTGATTTTTTTCATCCTTCAGAGGTGTTCCAGGCACAGCCAGGATGTTTTATACATCTGCTAGCAGATTCATGATGAATGCCCCTTCCCTTTTATACAAGTGGTAGCATGCTATGGGGAACCCTGCTTCTTGTCACTTAATATGCCTGGCAGTATGCAGAGAGCTTCCGCGTCACCTTTTATGAAGGCTGTCTGTTTTAATATATTTTATTGATTTTTTACAGAGAGGAAGGGAGAGAGATAGAGAGTTAGAAACATTAGAAACATCGATGAGAGAGAAACATCGATCAGCTGCCTCCTGCACATCTCCTACTGGAGATGTGCTCGCAACCAAGGTATATGCCCTTGACCGGAATCGAACCTGGGACCCTTCAGTCCGCAGGCCAACGCTCTATCCACTGAGCCAAACCGGTTTCGGCAAGGCTGTCTGTTTTAAATACCCGTTTTTTGTTTCTAATGATGCTAAGAACCAGTCTTACTTGGGCAGCAGCTTTGCATGGAGATATCGTATAGCATTTTATGGAGATTTGGGGGCAAATACTTTTCTTCTCTACGTTCTGCAGCTCTGAGCCTGGGAAGGGGCCAGGGGAGGTGGAGGGCTTAGTGGGAAACGTTGGAGATTGAGGGCCCTGGGCCCTTCCTCTTGCCTTCTGTGCTGGAATCGCCAGGGAAAGCTTGCTGTGCATTCCCTGGCCTTTAGAGAAGGCTCCGATCTTCCTGCAAACATGTCAGCACCTCTCTCTGTCTCCTCCTGTGTCCTGCACCCAGGCTGGTTCTGGGTGCCCTTGTCCTCAGGCATCAGAGAAGAGAGTTTCAGTTCTCCATATTGGAATTTCCCGTCACTGCACTTAGGGTTTACATGACCATACTGATGTCAACATGGTCTTTTTTTAACATTTTTATTATTATTGATTTCAAAGAGGGAGAGGGAGAGAGAGATAAACACACCAATGATGAGAGAGAATCATTGATTGGCCGCCTCCTGCACGCCCCCCACACTGGGGATCGAGCCCACAACTCGGGCACGGGCTCTTGACTGGAATCAAACCTGGGACCCTTCAGTCCGCAGGCTGATGCTCTGTCCACTGAGCCACACCAGCCAGGGCCCAACATGGTCGTAATGGTTTCTGTGGCTCCCAGAATCTTGCCTCTGTTGTGTTTCTCTCATTCCTTTAATGTGCCTTAATCAGCTTTTCTTTACCTCTGAGTCTAATTGAGTCACCTTGAAATCGAATTGAATCTTTAAGATATTAGTCGGCCAATCTAATCTAGGGTCGGGACTTTCTGGTCTTTGCTCATTGCTGGGTGTGCACATTACCAGTCAGTTGTACCACAGATACCGTGTTATGTAATATGAGGGGAGGGACACTCTGTCCAGTCTCTCTGGGGTATAAAAGAGAGAGAAGCTTATAAAAATTTCCCCATTTCTTTTCAGTTCCTCTAATATATATTCCTCTATGTGCTGGTTACTTAGTCATGTCAGTGAGCACAGTAAATAACAAGCAGGAAGTCCAATATAGACTTGCCAAATTTTAATTTTTTCAAATAAGGAAAAAAAAACCCAATCCTCTCTCCCATTGTTACCATCATTTGAGAAAATATATTTTAACGCCCAAAATGAGGGAAGGTCACTGTGCCAGAATAGAGAGCAGCCTTCTAAACAGAACGTATTGCGATTGAGTCAATGGGACTAAAGTGGTCGGGATCCACCCAGCTCTCTGCGGGGCCTTTAAGACAAACAGGTGCCTCATTGCTCTGTCGTCCTAGAGCAGCGGTTCTCAACCTGTGGGTCGCGACCCCTTTGGCGGTCGAACGCCCCTTTCACAGGGGTCGCCTAAGACCATCCTGCATATCAGATATTTACATGACGATTCATCACAGGAGCAACATGACAGTGATGAAGTAGCCACGACAATAATTTCATGGTTGGGTCACAACATGAGGAACTGTATTTAAAGGGCCGGAAGGTTGAGAACCGCTGTCCTAGAGCCTTACCCAGGGCCTGGCACAGAGAGGGTTGGTTCTGGGGCTTCAATTTCCTCTTTTGCATGAATAATAACTCACAGAATTGCGGTGAGGAGCAAATGAGGTAGTGTCTGAGGATGTTCTTTGTAAACAGTAAATTCTGTAATTGGTCTCAACTGTCAACTCCAGTGCATGTTGTGACACGTTGGAGGATAACTGAGGTCATATCTTAAAATCACAAGCATTTAAGCATTTGATAAATGTGGAGATATACAAATAAGAATGTTTATCATCGTGTAGTTCTGCTCTGTCATTTTATTTTAAATGTATTTTATTGGTTTTTTACAGAGAGGGAGGGAGAGAGATAGAGAGTTAGAAACATCGATGAGAGAGAAACATCGATCAGCTGCCTCCTGCACATCTCCTACTGGGGATGTGCCTGCAACCCAGGTACATGCCCTTGACCGGAATCGAACCTGGGACCTTTCAGTCCACAGGCTGACGCTCTATCCACTGAGCCAAACCTGCTCTGTCATTTTAAAAGATAGAGTGACTTGTGCCCTGCCGGTGTGGCTCAGTGGTTGAGCGTCGACCTATGAACCAGGCGGTCACGGTTAGATTCATGGTCCCGGTACATGCCTGGGTTGCGGGCTTGATCCCCGGTGGGGGACATACAGGGGGCGGCCCATTGGTGATTCTTTCTCATCATTGATGTTTCTATCTCTCTCTCCCTTCCTCTCTCTGAAATCAATACAAATATATATATTTTTAAAAAAGATATAGTGACTTGTTAGCATCAGCCAGAGAATCCTCACGTGTGGTTCACAGACTTAATATTCCCTCTGGGTGCCGATCGGAAGCTCATGGTCTGGAATGAGGCGGGGATGCATGTGCTCACAGGCAGGGCCAGGCTGGACTGATGAGCTTGAAGACCCAGACTTTGGCTGTAGACCCAGTCCTCTGGCCTTGTTGTGATAAAGCAGACCCCACCTTGCCTTCTCTGGTGAGCACACCCCTGTCTAGATAGCGTTGTGTCTGTGTGTTTAATTTTTATCATGATAGCAGGACACTTACTATTCCCAGGTACAGGTAAGGGAACTGAGGTGCAAAGAAGTTAAACTTGCCCACAGTCCCACAACCAGTAAATGGTAGAGTTGGGCTTCGGGCCAGACCTGACCTTTTCCCAAGCCTGGGAATGTATCCACCCTGTTGTGAGCGGCCTCGCGACCCCAGCATCGGTGCACACCCACAGAAAGCATCTCCGAGAAGCCGAAATCTTTGTAACGCCAACTGCCCTGCCCTATATCCACAGACCTGTTTCAGATACCGCAGATATTTGAGAAAGAATTTCTGTTTTCCTTGGATGTTGAAAAGGATTCCTATTTTTTTTTTAAAATATATTTTTATTGATTTTTTACAGAGAGGAAGGGAGAGGGATAGAGAGTTAGAAACATCAATGAGAGAGAAACATCGATCAGCTGCCTCCTGCACACCCTCTACTGGGGATGTGCCCGCAACCAAGGTACATGCCATTGACCGGAATTGAACCTGGGACCCTTCAGTCCGCAGGCCTACGCTCTAGCCAAACCAGTTAGGGCAAGGATTCCTATTTTATAGTGATACGTACATCTCAGTCTAGGTTAACCTAGGATTCGTTCTAACCAAATTTATATTTTCCGTCCCAGCTGGTGTGGCTCAGTGGTTGAGCATTGACCTATGAACCAGCAGGTCAAGGTTCGATTCCCAATCAGGGCACATGCCCAGGTTGCAGGCTCCATTCCCAGTGTGGGGTGTGCAGGAGGCAGCCGTTCAGTGATTCTCTCTCATCATTGATGTTTCTATATCTCTTTCGCTCTCTCCCTTCCTCTCTGAAATCAATAAAAAGTATATTTAAAATGTTTAAATATTTTCTGGATCTTGTAAGTGCATGTCGGATGGAAAATACCATGGACAGTTTTGTTGCATTGGATGTGTTGGAGTGAGTAGCAGAAAGCATGAGTCATCCAGTGGTATTTCTGGGTTTATCTGAACACCAACCATCAATGGGTGAATCCCATCTCCCTTCTCTTTGGGGACCTTTCCTTCTGGTGCCTCAGACAAACCATTTCTATCTTGACAATGGTTCCATGGTTTTGCTCTGAATTCTCTTTATTCATGAACAGTTTCTGAAGTAGATTGATAATTCTTTGAACCTAGTAAGAGGTGCTTTGGACAAACAGGGAAAAGCGGAAAAGGAATACGGCATTGGACATTCGTTTCTACAAGTGATAGAAAATGGAAAGCTTTCATTTTGATGGATAGTGTTTGCCTGAACTTTGAGATATTCTTTAAACTATCCAAAAGCCGCTGACAGCCCAGGTCACACTGAGCTTTCTCTTCGTCTGAGCATGGCAGTTACTCATGAAGGCCTGTACCTCTCAGCTCAGCCCAGTGCAATAATCTCAGAAGAAAATTGTGCTCAAGAGACCAGAGTAATGATACGTTAGGCCTTTCCCACGGACTCAGTAAATATTTACAGAGTGCCCACTGCGTGCTCAAGACCATAAATTTAAACTTGTGTAGAATTTACACATGAGGCCCTAGCTGTTTTGGGTAAGTGGATAGAGGTTGGCCCATGGACTGAAGGGTCCTGGGTTTGATTCCAGCCAAGGGCACGTACCTTGATTACAGGCTCCTCCCCAGCCCGGGCCCTGGTCAGGGCACATGCAGGAGGCAACCAATCAATGTGTGTCTCTCACATCGATGTTTCTCTCTCCCTCTCCCTCTCCCATCCACTCTCTCTAAAAATCAGTGGAAAAATATCCTCAGATGAGGATCAACAACAACAAAAGAATTTATACCTGAGGATTGAATTAGACGGGCATAGACAGAATCCCCAACAGAGATGCAAGGGCTGTGACCTGCCATGGTCAAGGAGAGATGAGACTCTCAGATCCTCTGGATAGGAGAGGGTCTTTGCAAAACGCGAAGGTGGGAGCTGATGTGATTGTCAGGGCCTGGAGGGGTTGGGCTCCCACATGAAGGTCCCCGTGTAGTTCCGCATGTTGAACAGAACCGTCTGGAAGCCGTTGAGGGCTTGCAGTGATGTTCAGATGGTGAATGACGGTGCTTGTCTAGCGTCCCATGGATCAGTTGCACCCGCTCACATCCACCGCCACACGTTAGCCCCTCAGGTTGCCAGCCCAGCACGTGTGCGACACACATGTAGTGCCATCTTCCCAGCTGACCTCTGGAATTCCTTTGTAAGTAAAGCCCCGAAGCTTCGTTCCACAGTGACTCACACTCTCTGCTCCCAAACCTGTTCCATCTGCTGTCTGCGGTCTCCTGACCGCCCCGCATTCCCGGCCCCGCCTCAGCCTTTGAGCCCAGCCCAGTCTGTGCCCACCTCTCTTTCCCCCACCCCCTCATTTCTTCTGTTCCATGTCCTCCTATGGCTCCCCAGCTCTCTGAGGCCACCTCCTTCTCCTTTCTGTCTCCTTGGTTTGAATTCCTCTAGTATTTATAGGTGGTACTTCAGGATTTCATAATTATGCATAGGTTTGCACTGTTTTCTAATTATTTTCTGAGTGCCCTGCATTATGCTTTATAAAAAATATTTTTTTTGTTGTTGATTTCAGAGAGGAAAGGAGAGGGGGAGAGAGAGATGAAAACATCAATGATGAGAGAGAATCATGGATTGGCTGCCTCCTGCACACCCCCCACTGGGGATCGAGCCCACAACCCAGGCATGTGCCCTTGACCGGAATCGAACCTGGGACCCCACAATCCACAGGCTGACGGTCTATCCACTGAGCCACACCAGCCAGGGCCTGCATTATGCTTTTTTCTTTTTTTTTTTCTTTTTTTTTAAAAATATATTTTATTGATTTTTTACAGAGAGAAAGGGAGAGAGATAGAGAGTTAGAAACATCGATGAGAGAGAAACATCGATCAGCTGACTCCTGCACATCTCCTACTGGGGATATGCCCGCAACCCAGGTACATGCCCTTGACCGGAATCGAACCTGGGACCTTTCAGTCGGCAGGCCGACGCTCTATCCACTGAGCCAAACCGGTTTCGGCATGCATTATGCTTTTTTCATAGCCCCAGCAGAGCTCAGCCTGAAGCTGATACTTCGGTACCCACCGGGAGTGGGGTGAAATGTCAGAAAGGGAGTGTAGTTTTACAAACAGCCCCCCAGTGATATTGACACCCCTTTTTTGGGGGGGGGGGGTGTCTGTCCTCTTTGTGTAGAAGCCACGGCATTATCCACCAACGCTCTCTCAACTTCCACAGGTAAATCAGTTCTGGGGAAATGCCATCCCTCCCAATTATGGAGAAGCATTTACCTCATTTCTGATGCAATCATCTTCCTTGGTGGCTGGTCCCTCCCAGGACACGCGCCTACCCGGGGAAGGAGTCCCTGAGCTACTGGAAGTGAGCTCCGTGGGAAAGGAGGGGCCCTCGGCAGGAGAGGGGGCTGTCGGGACTGTGCCAGGACCCCTGTTAGCATAGGCACGAGGACACACCTTGACACGGTGCATGGAACTTGACAATGGACACTTATTACTCGGGGATTTATCAAGTCCATCATGGTTCCGTGTTACAAGAATCCAGAGTGTGTCCTGGGACTAATTTAAAACTTGCTGGAGGAGCCCGAGCAGCTAATCAGCTAGCTATTCCATCGTTCGGGAGGTCTCTGTGGGAGGAAGGAGTATCTTTTGCAGTAATTTCTATCTGTTGGATTGGGGAGTTTACTAAGGCAACGCGGAGGAGAGCCCGGTGGTGGTGATGGTATAGCTAATATTTGGGCGCTTAGCTGAATCGCAGAGGCAAAGAAACCAAGCCAGTAAACATCTGTGCACAGAAGACGGTTTGTATTGTGCTAACAAGCAGCTTGGGAGCGTTTGCCTCGTTAGCTGATTATGGTCTCTTGGTTGGAGCTCGCTGGGGAACAAGGGACCCTTTGAGAGGATGTGGCGCTTTTCTCCAGCCCCTGCAGGCCGGGGTGCGGAACTGCTGAGTCACGGGCGGTCATCTGGGCTTGTCCTCTCACAGCACGGGGTCTGGGAGTCAGATCAGGGTCGGCAGGTCGGTCCCTCTCCAGGGCCTAAGTCTGTTGTGGCCTCTCCTATCGTCTGGTGGTTCCTGGGCTTAGAGACGCATCACCCCAATCACTGCTTCCATCTCCCTCCCCCTCTGTCTGTCTGCGTCTATGTCCAAATTCCCCTCTTCGTGTGAGGACGCCAGTCACGGGTTAGGGCCCCTCTAAGCATGACCGTTGTAGCTTGCCTACATCGTCAGTGAGTCTCTTTTCAAATAAGGTCACGGTGACGTTCACAGGTTCTACGTGGGCATGAATTTTAGGGGGACCCTTTTTGTTTTTTTAATGCTAGAGGCCTGATGCACACAATTCATGCAAGGGAGGCCTTCGCAGCCCTGGTTGCCTCCAGGCCCCCACCCCCCATCCACTGGTCATTCTGGAAGGTCGTTCCACCGTCTGGTCTAATTACCATATTAGCTCTTGATTATATAGGATATTTTTATTGATTTCAGAAAGGAAGGGAGAGGGAGAGAGAGATAGAAACATCAATGATGAGGGAGAATCATGGATCGGCTGCCTCCTGCACGCCCCACACTGGGGATCGAGCCCGTAACCCGGGCCTGTGCCCTGACTGGGACTCAAACCGTGACCTCCTGGTTCATAGGTCAGTGCTCAACGACTGAGCCACGCCAGCAGGGCAGAGGGACACTATTTACCCCACTACACAAGGTAGTGAGTTTTTGGTGCTTAAAGTCTCCGCTCAGATTTATCTGTCTTCGCAGCTAGTTTTGGGTTGTCAGGGAACATTACTATTCCAAGGCCCAGGCAGGTGGAATGAACATGACGGAATTAGTGGCCTCAGTGGCACAGCTGAAAATGATGACTGTGGAACTCATCTGAGGGGAGAAAGGCCCGGAGGGCTGCAGTTCTCGTGGACTGTGTGGTGCCGTGGTCCCCAGTGGCGGGGCAGCGCTGTCTTCTGTTACCCAGCTCCGAGCTCCGGAGTTGCTCCCGTGCTCTTTAGCCAAGGACTGCAATTCTATCCCTAGAATCTCAGAAATTTTGAGCTGCAAGAGGGCTTTGGTATTATCTGCTTCTCATGTAACCCTCTCCTTTTACAGATGAGGTCTTTAGGGCCCAGAAAGGTTAAGTGGCTTGGTCAAGGTCACCGGCGTGGAAGGGGCAGAGCAGGGCTGAGACCCAGGCCTCAGAACCCCTGGAGGAGAGCCTGCGCCCGCCCAGTGGCCCTGTCTCTCCCTGCGTCTGTCTGCGCCTCCATCGTAAAATGTCACTCTTGGCCATGAGAGAGGAGCCACGGCCCCGCCCTGGTGGGAAGGCCAGTCCCGCAGGTCTCAGAGCCCGAGGGCCACATTGAGAGCTTCTTTCCCGTTGGTGCTTGGCAGCACCTTGGGCTTCTTTGTTAATGTAGAGGCTACATTGCCAAAACCGGTTTGGCTCGGTGGATAGAGCGTCGGCCTGCGGACTGAAGGGTCCCAGGTTCGATTCCGGTCAAGGGCATGTACCTTGGTTGTGGGCACATCCCCAGTAGGAGATGTGCAGGAGGCAGCTGATCGATGTTTCTCTCTCATCGATGTTTCTGACTCTCTATCCCTCTCCCTTCCTCTCTGTAAAAAATCAATAAAAATATATTTTAAAAAAATTAAATAAAAAAAAAATGTAGAGGCTACAAATGGAATTTTAACTATGACTTCCAGCATCTAAATTCCACTCACAGCCCTGGCCGGTGTGGTTCAGTGGATAGAGCATCGGCCTGCAGACCCAAGGGTTGGATTCCAGTCAAGGGCACACACTTGGTTGCAGGCTTCTCCCTGGCCACGGGCCCTTTGGGGCTCCTGCAGGAGGCAGCCAATGGATGTGTTTCTCTCATGTCGATGTTTCTCTCGGTCTTTCCCTCTCTCTTCCACGCTCCCTAAAAATCAATGGAAAAATATCCTCAGGTGAGGATTTTAAAATAAATAAATAAATAAATTCCATTCATAAAAGTGACTGGGGTGGGAGCTGGGGAGGTGTGCGGCTGATGGTCTGAAGAAGGACTGATCAGGCAAGTGCATGGGGTCAGGGGGCTGGGGCGAGGCTTCCTTTCCGTCCTCAGCATTCCCGGCCCTCCAGCCATGCTGGGTGACTTTCCTATCCGCTGCCTGATGTTCATTTTAACTGGATTTCACCTGCTTGGAAAGGGGCCAGGGGCACACAAAATAGTGCCATGGAAGCTAGGTTTGTTATGTCTGGAACAAATTCAGAATATTAATATGCAGTGGCAGGTTGATCTTGGAAAGAAAGAACAACATAAAATAAAATGCAGCAAGATAAGTTTAAATTAATGTCAAGAGTTCT
Source organism: Myotis nattereri (assembly GCF_964212035.1). Taxonomy (NCBI): domain Eukaryota; kingdom Metazoa; phylum Chordata; class Mammalia; order Chiroptera; family Vespertilionidae; genus Myotis; species Myotis nattereri. Next base: position 11,237,024 of record NC_138097.1, on the reverse strand, counting down.
GTTCTTGCCTTGACTGGTTTGGCTCAGTGGATAGAGCGTCGGCCTGCAGACTGAAGGGTCCCAGGTTCGATTCTAGTCAGGGGCATGTACCTGGGTTGCAGGCACATCCACAGTAGGGGGTGTGCAGGAGGCAGCTGATCGATGTTTCTCTCTCATCGATGTTTCTAACTCTCTATCCCTCTCCCTTCCTCTCTGTAAAAAATCAATAAAATATATTTTTTTTAAAAAAGAGTTCTGTTCTTAAATTGCCACCTACGTATTGGCTTAATACACATTCTCACACTTAAACATACTTCTAAATCCTAAGGGCCAGTTTTAGATCTAGCTGCTCTGTAAGTCCTTCTATGGTTAATTATTTCCTGGACTAATTATTCCTGTCCCCACGTTTCTAAAGTATATGTAGCCTTAACAGAAACTTCTTTTCTCCCCCGTTGAGATGAGAATTCTACTCCATTACAGTCCCATCCATTGCTTAGCATAGTGCCAGGCACACAGTAGGTCCTCAAGCCCACTGAAGTTCAAGGGCGGTGACCCTAGTGACTGTGGTAGAACTGCCCTTCTCTTCGGGAACTCAGGTTCGAGCCCTGAATCAAGGCTGCATATGTGGACCATAGTCATTACAAACCTCTCCTAGGATTGCCTTCGCTGAACTGAATTCAATTTCAAACCCTTGTCATTTTTCAAGGGCTGAGTACATTAATTCTCTATTGCATTTGCTATTTAAAAAGGTTGTAGGAGGGCACTGCCTATCACTTCACTCAAGGTCCTCTTTTGTCAAGTCCCACGGATTTTTGATTTTTTATAATTCCGTGCCTGAAAAGCCCTGCTTCCCCTGAGTGCCTGTCATGCTTTCTGGGGTAAGAACACAATACATGTTAGCTCTCTTTCCATTTTGGAGAACTGGGTTTAAATGGGTTTCCTCCTTCCCCTGGCAGTCAGAAACCTCAAACGTGTTCTGGGTTTCATCACATAGGTCCGTGGTTCTCAACCTTCTGGCCCTTTAAATACAGTTCCTCATGTTGTGACCCAACCATGAAATTATTTTTGTTGCTACTTCATAACTGTCATGTTGCTACTGTGATGAATCGTCATGTCAATATCTGATATGCAGGATGGTCTTAGGCGACCCCTGTGAAAGGGTCGTTCAACCGCCAAAGGGGTCGCGACCCACAGGTTGAGAACCGCTGACATAGGCGATCGTGTAGGATGGCATAGTTACTTTCCTTGTTCAGCGTTTCTTTTTGTTGTTGTTGTTAATCCTTGCCTGAGGATATTTTTTCCACTGATTTTTAGAGAGAGTGGAAGGGAGGAGGAGAGACAGAGAGAGAGAGAAACATCGATGTGAGAGACACACTCAACTGGTTGCCTCCCACACTTGAGATCAAACCTGCAACCAAGGTACATGCCCTTGGAATCAAACCCGTGACACTTCAGCCCATGGGCCAACGTTCTACCCATTGAGCCAAACTGGCTAGAGCCAGAGTTTCTTCATTTCTTCTTGGGTTTTGCTAGTTGCTATTTTAAAGTTCTTTTTTTCTAATAACAAAAATATTTGTAATCATTAGGAATTTTGGAAAAGAAAAAAGAGAAAGAAAAATTGCCTACAATCTAATAACCCAGCAACTGTAGCATCCATAACGATTTGGGTGGATAGTATTTCCTTCTGTGTCATTAGAAATTGCAGACTAAAGGAGTCTAGAAATAGCAGTGACTTTCACCTGCAAGAGTTTATTCTCTCACATAAAAGAAATCTTGAGGTAGGCAGTCTAGGTCTGATATGATGGCTCCCTTAAATCAGCAGGGACCCTAAGCTGCTTTCTTTCCACTCTGCTGTCCTCTTAATGTGGCTCTGAAAGTGACCACGAGGCCACTTCATGGCCCCAGATGACTGCTGGGTTGCGGCCATGTTGTCTGCATCCCAGGGATGCAGGGAAGGAAAAGGGCCAAAGAGTTAACTTTTTAAGGAGTCTCCCCAGAAAGCAGACCAGCCCCTCCAGACGTGGCCAGAATGTAATCCCATGGACTCAGGACCCACCTACTGCAGGGGGCACTGGGGTCTGAAGTGTTTATTTTCCAACAAGGCACATGCTCCAGGTTTTTGTTGCAAGGAAGGAGGAGAGATGTCTTTTGGGGAAGCAATCAGCAGACTGCCACAGTTCTTTCCGTATCACATAGCTCTTCAGTGTTTTATGGAAGCGATCTCAAGTAGTTTGTGGAATGAGTTAAGTTGTAAACAAACATCATTGTAAATATCAGTAAGTAAAGTATACTACCATTTTGTTATTTATCACTCTGCCTTTCTATAATCCTTTTCTGTGAACTTATCACTTATACTGATAGTGTATGTTGTGTTTTGTTTTCTAATATGTTTTTACTAGAGGCCCGGTGCATGAGATTCGTTCACTGGGGTGGAGGGGAGGGTCCCTCAGCCTGGCCTGCACCCTCTTGCAGTCCAGGGGCCCTCGGGGGATGTCTGACTGCTGGCTTCGGCCCACCACTGCCGCTGTGCTCGCTAGCTGTGAGCCCAGCTTCTGGCTGAGTGGTGCTCCCCCGGTGGTCAGGGCGTGTCATAGCGACTGGTCATTCCGCCGTTCAATTTGCGTATTAGACTTTTATTATATAGGATTGATTTTAGAGAGAGGACAGGAGAAGGATAAAGAGATAGAAACATCTGTTGGCTACCTCCTGCATGTCCCCTACTGGGGGATCGAGCTCACAACCTGGGCATGAGCCCTGACCAGGAATCGAACTGGCGACCTCCTGGTTCATGGGTCAGTGCTCAACCATTGAGCCACACCAGCTGGGCAATCTATGTTTTGAATTTCAGTCAGTACAAACTTATCCAGGGCTAGAAGGGACCTTAGGCAGGTTTCTCCAAAGGTTGCCTATTCAGATGCCTGCAGGACCCATTCCGGTACCATAATGATAAGGAGGCCAGGGGTCAGTGTTGAGGACCACGATAGGGAGTGGTGGGGACTGTGGCAACCAGGAGTGAGCATGCTCTGTGCAAAAGGGGTAGCAGCTGCATTCACTGTTGCTTTTTTTTCCTCAAGAGAAGCCAGAAATCCAGATTTTTATATGAAACCTGGCCCTTATAACTTAGCAGCTAATACGTTTGAATTTAAAAATGCCGACCAAATGCAGCACCACCCTGTGGGCTCCCAGTTTAGGATCCACCCCTTTTTTTTTTCAGTTGGCAGCGAGGCCCTGGGGAGATCCAGTGGCTTCTGACAGGGCCGGAGACTTTGCTGTTCCGTCCCCACCCGAACAAAGCCTGGTCTTCTGTGGCTAATTCATCTCAGAATACAAAGACGTAATAAAAATTTGCAGTTGAGCAAGACTACTCCAAAGGCTCATTGAATCTCCCCTTCAACTGGCTTTCATTTCTGTGTCAATCTTTTTGGGGTGGCGGAATCCGAGAATATTGGGCTGGAACCTCCCAGCTCAACCGTTTCACAGCTGTGAGACTTGGGGCAAGGCTTTCATCTGTGACTCCTGTGTTTTCCGCACCATCCATTTTCTTGCTTGCCTCTCTCTCTCTCTCTCTCTCTCTCTCTCTCTCTCTCTCTCTCTCTCTCCTCTTCTGGCTTTCAAGTGGCACAGTGTGGTGGTTAAGACAAGGATCTCTGGAGCCAGATAGGAATCTTGGCTTCTCTGTCTACTAGCTGTGTGGCCTCGGGCAACTTACGCAAGTTTTCTATGCCTCACAAGGTGTGGTAAGGAGTCAGTGTGTTAATATGTGTAAAATACAAAGAACAGAGCTTGGCACACAGGGATATATAAACACCGTTCTCTCTCTCTCTTTTTTTTTTTTTGTCTCCTCTGCTGCTTTGAAAGGCATGGAGCCCTGGCTGGTTTGGCTCAGTGGCTAGAGCGTCGGCCTACAGACTGAAGGGTCCTGGGTTTGATTCCGATCAAGGGCACATGTCCAGGTTGCAGGCTCGATCCCCAGGTGGGGGTATGCAGGAGGCTGCTGATCAGTGCTTCTCTTTCATCATTGATGTTTCTATTTCTCTTTCCCTCTCCCTTTCTGAAATTATTAAAAATTTATTATTATTTTTTTAATCTTGAGAAGTATCCTATAAGAAAGGTACTATTTTTTTTTAAATCTTTTGTTGATTTTTTTACAGAGAGGAAGGGAGAGGGATAGAGAGTTAGAAACATCAATTAGAGAGAAACATCGATCAGCTGCCTCCTGCACGCCCCCTACTGGAGATGTGCCTATAACCAAGGTACATGCCCTTGACCGGAATCGAACCTGGGACCCTTCAATCTGCAGGCCGACGCTCTATCCACTGAGCCAAACCAGTTAGGGCAAAATTTATTTTATTTTTTTAAATGAAAGGCATGGATCTCCAGCACAGTGGGCCTGGCTCTGGCTCTCCGTCTCACGGGAGCACTTTTAGCTCCTGGTTCCTCTCCACAGCCAGCCTCCTGCCCCCAGTCTGCACCCAGACCCTCAGGCTGTGCGCACTCCCTACCCATTACTTCTAGTCTGTGCCCTTACTTTTCTTAGCTCAGATTTTTTTCCGCCATTGCTATATGTTTACAAGAGAAGGAGTCAACTGCTGTCTTTTTAAAATCAAATCAAATTTATTTTTTCCATCACCATTTGTCCTTGCTATGCCCTCTTCCACCTTCACCCACACCCCTGACAGCTGTGTTGACCTAACGCCTCATTAAGTTATGTCATTGGTTAGACAGAGACAATACCTTTCCGGCGTTTCTGAAGATTACGTTATGAGATAAAGGGTAAAAGCAGGGCGAGTTTGCTTTAGCCAGAGTTCTGAGCGCAGCAGATAACTTGTCCTGGAAACCAGAGAGAACCGCCACTCTGTGGGTTGCCAAAGGCTTCCCCCAGCAGGTTTGTTCAGCCGGCCAAGAGTGTGGCACACATGTTAATTACAGAAATTGTCTTTTTCCCTAAAGACTTGCAATGCAGAGAAACGGAAATGTGTTTGTATTTCAATTAAATGGCTTCCTTCTTGTCCCCAATCTTTTCAGCTTTTAGGTGAATCTGAATAAGAGATCTGACCTGCCCGGCCCAGCTGCACAACATTTCAAGCTCATATTCCCACCTAGAGAGGAGCAGAGTACATAGGTATGTATTGTCCAGACTCTTGTCCAGTTTACTTCTTTCTAAAAATATATATATTTTTATTGATTTCAGAGAGGAAGGAAGAGGGAGAGAGAGATAGAAACATCCATGATGAGAGAGAATCATTAATCTGCTGCCTCCTGCAAGTCCCCTACTGGGGATCGAGCCCACAATTCGGGCATATGCCCTTGACCTTAATCGAACCTGGGACCTTTCAGTTTGCAGGCCAACGCTCTATCCACTGAGCCAAACCAGTGAGGGCTTGTCCATTTTTACTTCTGCCACCTCCTCATGTTAGTAGTGAGTGAAAGCGGGGCGGAAAGGACCTATTTTATTTATTTTACTTTAATTTGTAAATGTATTTTTATTGATTTCAGAGAGGAAGGGAGAGGTAGAAACATCAATGATGAGAGAGAATCATTGATCAGCTATCACCTGCACGCCCCTCACTGGGGATCAAGCCCGCAACCCGGTCATGTGCCCTTGACCGGAATCGAATCCAGGACCCTTCAGTCTGCAGGCTGACACTATCCACTGAAGCCAAACCAGCTAGGGCTGTTTTATGTTTTTTATTTGATAAGTCTGCTCTGGACCAACAGGAAACTGATGAAGCCATCTGCTGCTTTCTCTGTTCTCTTCCTGACAAAGGGAGCAAGAAAGCCCGTCTCAGGTCCATAGCACCAGCGTCAGATCAGAGAAATTTTGGAGTTCCTGCTACATCTTGTTTTGAGCTCTTTCCTCACTAGACTTAAAGATCCATGTTAACAAGCTGAATCATCTTGGATGTTTGTTTCTCGTTGGCTTGACTTGCCCAAGTGGCAGGGCTCTGATGGGCTCTGATGAGGTGAAGGACCCTGGGCCATAGGTTTAACGCTGCCACTAACTGTAACCTTAGCCCTAACCCCTTGGAGAATTGATTAACCCTACAGACCCCCTCTCCAGAAAGTTGTGCATTACACAGACTGCCACAGGGTTCCTGGGCCCTAGAATCCTTTAGGGACCCACACACTCCAAGTTAAGAATCCTGTTTTAGGCCCAGCTGGCATGGCTCAATGGTTGAGCATTGACCTATGAACCAGGAGATCATGGTTTGATTCCTGGTTGGGGCACATGCCCAGGTTACGGGATCAATCCCCAGTGTGGGGCATGCAGGAGGCAGCTGACCAATGATTCTCTCTCATCATTGATGCTTCTCTCTCTCTCCTTCTCCCTTCCTCTCTGAAATCAATAAAATATATATATATAATTTTATTTTATTTTATTATTATTATTTTTTTAAGAATCCTGTTTTAGGAATTCATAAGCTGCTAGTCGGTAGGGGGGGACATATCTCCAGAGGTTGAGTTTCAGGGAAACTGTCGGCTCTTAAAAGTTCCAAGGTGGCTGCACTGAACGTGTAGTTAGCGGTCTAGCCTGGATGGGAAATCGTGTCAGATACATTTTTCAAAGTTGTTTTCTTGCCCTGATGGTGGACAGCGGGCGAAGGAGCTGCAAAGTTTGGTTGCTGCCCTCACTGAGTCGGGAGCCCTGCCAGAGAGCAGTGTGGGTAGGTCCTGCATTTGCCAAAGTCACCCTGAATGTAGAACAGGGCTCCTGCACCCCCCTCTGGCCTTGCTGTGGGTCTCGAGAGAGTTCCTTCTGTTATGCCCCCAACCTGTCTTTGGAGGCTGTTTTGTCCGGCCTGTCCTGTTCTGCCCGCACGGGTGGCCACCAGAGTTCTTGTGCTGTTTTTAGCAGAGGCTACTGGAAGCCGTTCCAGGGGAAGCCGTTGCCATAGCTACCTTGGCTGGGAGAGTTCCCGTTTTCTCCTTTTTTGTTAGCTTGTGGTTTCCCTGATTTTTAAGATGCCGGCTGACGTTCTGTTTTTTTGCTAAGCAGCAAGGAAAAGACTGGATTTTTGTTGCGTTTGTTGATGATGTTCATTTTGTGTGTGGAGGTGTGTGCGCCCGCATGTGTGTCTTGGATATGAGGTAAAGCTACCTCAGAAGATGTACTATCATGAGAGCTTGGGCAAAGCCAGATGTACATATATAGTTTTCTTTCTTTTTTTTAATATATTTTATTGATTTTTTACAGAGAGGAAGGGAGATAAATAGAGTTAGAAACATCGATGAGAGAGAAACATCGATCAGCTGCCTCCTGCACATCTCCTACTGGGGATGTGCCCGCAACCCAGGTACATGCCCTTGACCGGAATCGAACCTGGGACCTTTCAGTCCGCAGGCCGACGCTCTATCCACTGAGCCAAACCAGTTTCGGCCATATGTAGTTTTCTTACTCCAGTGTTTAGTTTTGGCTTAGCGATTGAATGTGGTCCGCTTTAGCCTCTTTTGTAACAGCAGGGGGCAAATTTGCTGAGCTTCCTTCCCCAGCAGCAGGGATCCCTGCCACTTGGGCTGGGTCTGAACTTTACACCGGTGCCCTGAGGAGCAGATGGCCAGTCAGGCCCAGGTGGCTCTATCTCATTCTGCTCTAAACATAGAGACGGGGGCCAGCAGGTAGTACAGCCACACCTGGGGGCCATCGCAGTCCCATTTCCCATCTGTGTCCCCGCTGTAAACGGCCCCTTCACACACCTGGCGCACCACCTGTGGGTTAAGTGGAGGGATCCGAGGCTCCTGTGCACTTGGACGGGTGTTTTGTACTCGTCCTCTGTGGCGCCTTCTTTCTCCCACTCCCCGAAGGCTCCTGTTCTCAGCATTTTCCAGTTTGCTTATCTTAGAAGGTTCATTAAATTTAAATAAAACAACACCCTACCCAGCTTATCAGTGCTCAGGACTGTTTGTGACTTGGAGTGTTGCCAGTCCATGGGAGGCCGCGGGGTGCTGATGGCAAGCCACCTGGGCGGGCCCGGAGGACACACCTGGATATGACATGCCACCGCTGGGTTTGTCGCCTCGCGTGCGGGCCCCACCCGCCTCCCTGAGCTCTGAAGCTAAGCCTGTGCCTCTGCTCCCAGGTCAGGATGAATGCCATGCTGGAGACCCCCGAGCTCCCGGCCGTGTTTGACGGCGTGAAGCTGGCCGCAGTGGCCGCCGTGCTATACGTGATCGTCCGCTGTCTGAACCTGAAGAGCCCCACCGCCCCGCCTGACCTCTACTTCCAGGACTCGGGGCTCTCGCGCTTCCTGCTCAAGTCCTGTCCCCTTCTGACCAAAGAGTGAGTAGACCTCTCGCCTGCCGTAGGCCCGCCTGCTGAGCTGTTTGGCTTGAGCGATATTTAGAGAACCTTTTCCCATGTGTCTTCAGGGCCACCATGTAAACGGTGTCGTGGCTGACAAAATAGCCACAGTCTCCATGGAAGTCTGTATTTTGAATGCCGGAGGGTAGGAGACAGAATCTGACCTTGGTTGCCTGGAGTCATCGTTCATGACAAGGACGTTGCAGAAAACGGCGGTCATTTATTTTTAGGGAGATACAGAAAACTTGGACAACATTCTAGACCTTTATCAAATGGTCTGTTGCCAGTTCTGTTGCTAGGACTGAAAAACTATCCTTACCCCAAATCTATAATAATAAAAGCATAATATGCTAATTAGACCGGAAGGCCAAACAGCGGAACGACCGTCTGGACGACCTTCCAGACAAAGCCGGGGCTGTGAGGGCCAAGGCAGCCCCTGGGGCTGCAAGGGCCGAACCCCTTGCACAAATTTTGTGCACTGGGTCTCTAGTTAATAAATTAAAAAGCATAGATTTATGAGTTGGGTACTCTCCATCTCTCTTATTGAAAAGTGGGCTGACGTTGGCTAAGAGGATCCACCACCTAAATAGAATGCCTTCATTCCAAATGAGCCAGGGGTCCCTGTAACAGGCCAGGTCTGTATATTGGGTGAGCACTGCTTCTGGGACAGGAAACCAGACTTGTAAAGCATGCATTTTATGTCACAGACTGTTTTCTTTTTTTAATACATTTTTATTGATTTCAGAGAGGAAGGGAGAGGGAGAGAGAGAGAGAGAAACATCAATGATGAGAGAGAATCATGGATTGGCTGCCTCCTGCCCGCCCCACACTGGGGATCCAGCCCACAACCCGGGCATGTGCCCTGACCAGGAATCGAACCATGACCTCCTGGTTCATAGCTCGACGCTCAACCACTGAGCCACACCGCTGGGCACACAGACTGTTTCCAAGAGGCGTGCGGTTAAATGTTTTCCTGTTGAGGTCTTCATAATAACTTCAGGGTTCGGGCCAAGCCTCATGCACGAAGCATTCCGTATGCTTCCGGGTCTGGATGCCCCCCTTTCTCCTCATTGCTCTTCACTCTGGGCCTCTTTAAGCTGAATCCATCCTGCCGGGTGCGCCTCATCAGGCGGAAGCTGTTGGGGTGCTGAATATTCACACTGTGCCCCTCAGCGTCTGACCACATCAGTGGAGTGTCTGGTGCTCAGCGGGTACTAGCAGCCCGCTATCCTGATACGGTCTCTCCCACCTCGGTGGGGGTTGATGACACTGAGTGAATGACTCGCCTCTAAGAGCAGGCAAATGTGTGACAGACACGTCAGAGAACTTGGACTCTTGCTTGTCTCGTTTGACCGTCCAGTTCATTTTCACGTGCTGTTCGCCAAGGGTGAAGAGCCGTGTGGGCTTCGGGTGTTTTGTACGTTCGTGTGCAATATCCTCATAGTTGTCACAGTGATGTCATGACCCAAAAGTTACTATTAAGTCGAAAGAGACCTGTACCTGGATTGTGTTGCCTGATACTTGTGAAGTGCCACGTGCAGTGTGATGTCACCATGCTGAGGGGGCTCCATCCCAGTGGCTCCACACCGGAAGGTGGTGCCCAGAATCTGTATGCTTTTCAAATTGTCCAGCTTTCTCCCCCCCCCCCCAATTATAATGTAGATACTTCACTAATCTGGACTGGCAGCTAACATTTGCACCCACTTTCAGACTCAGTGGAACCCCAAAGCTAGACCCAGGTTCCTCGGCCATCTCGTGTAGAGTTTTTGGAAAGCAAGGTGTTCAATCCCTATAAGTTTATTTTTATTTATTGTTTTTAAATATATTTTATTGATTATTTACAGAGAGGAAAGGAGAGGGATAAGAGCTAGAAACATCGATGAGAGAGAAACATCAACCAGCTGCCTCCTGCACACCCTCTACTGGGGATGGGCCCGCAACCAAGGTACATGCCCTTGACCAGAATCGAACCTGGGACCCGTCAGTCCCCAGGCCGACGCTCTATCCACTGAGCCAAGCCGGTTAGGGCAATCCCTATAAGTTTATATCGAGGTGACTGTAAATTTCCACCCACCATCGGGTGATCAGAGGGAACCGTGGAAAAGCTGCTATTGTCCAGGTTCCTGAGAAACATCAAATAAAGTCTGATTCTATACTAGTAGCTCACAAAGCTGATTATGGCGGCTTTTGTGTGTGTTTTTATGCCTTTTTTAAAAAATATATTTTCATTGATTTCAAAGAGGAAGAGAGAGGAAGAGAGAGATAGAAACATCCATGAGGAGAGAGAATCATTGATTGGCTGCCTCCTGCACACCCCCCACTGGGGATTGAGCCTGCAACCCGAACATGTGCCCTTGACCGGAATCGAACCCAGGACCCTTCCGTCCGCAGGCTGACGCTTTATCCACTGAGCCAAACCAACTAGGGCTTACCTCTTTTCTTGTTTTCCTTTAAAAAAAAAAGAACCCAGAGTCATTAAGTCTAATGATTTCCCTTTGCCTCATAGGCATTATGTCTTTTAATCCTCTTAACAACTTTGAGGTCAGATTCCTTTTCCCTCTCATACTTAAGGATAGGGAAACAGTAGCAGAGAGGAAAAGGGAACCCAAGTTTGTGATTCTGGACTTGGTTCCCTTCCTATCCATGGGGGAGGGGACAGGGACTGTTCTCGGGGTGCAGGTGAGGGAAGCGGCGGAGGGCAGCCAGGGGCCATCCTTAATGCATCTTCCGAGTGACCCTCTTTCTATTTTACTCCCTCTGCTGGAAGCCACTGTCCTCCACGCGCTTTCTCAGTCTTGTGTTTCTGTCACAGCCTCCCATCTATTTGAAGCCGAGGGCAGGAAGTACATCTGTTAGGGGTAAAAGCGTTTATCCGGCGACTTTGAAGATTTTTTTTTTGGAGGGAAACCTGTCTGCAGCCTGCACCAGCCATTGTCTGGTCTGGAAAGTGCAGCTAGCTGCCCTTGCTGGTGTGGCTCAGTGGATAGAGCATCAGCCTGGGGACTGAAAGGTCCTGGGTTCAATTCCAGTCAAGGGCACATGCCCAGGTTGTAGGCTCGATCCCCAGTGTGGGGTGTGCAGGAGGCAGCCGATCAATGATTCTCACTCATCATTGATGTTTCTATCTCTCTCTCCCTCTCCCTTACTCTCTGAAAAAAAAAAAAAATATATATATATATATGTAAAGAAAGAGCCCTAACCGGTGTGGCTCAGCGGGTAGCGCGTCAGCCTGCGGACTGAAGGGTCCCAAGTTCAATTCCGGTCAGGACATGTACCTGGGTTGTGGGCACATCCCCAATAGGGGGCGTGCAGGAGGCAGCCGATCGATGTTTCTCTCTATCCCTCTCCCTCTCCCTTCCTCTCTGTAAAAAAATCAATAAAATATATTTTTAAAAAAAGAAAGAAAGAAAGTGCAGCTAGCTGATTTACAACAGGCTGATGGCGTTACTCAGTAACCCTGACTGAAGCAGCCCGTGGTTATGAGTTATGTGCGGAATCAGAACATTTCCGCTTGCTGTTCTGTAATAAAAATAAAAAAAAACTTGATGAAAGGTGAACAGTGAAAACAGGAGAAAGGGGATTTTTTTTTCCCCCTGTCAGCACTCTAGTCAGTTTTTAAACCTGTCTTAAGGTAATCTGTCCTTAGGAATGAACCTTTTTCATGTCTGGAGGAAAACTCGGCTTAGATGGGGCGACGTGTTTCTTGTTCACTTAGCAACAGATCAATATTTACCTAGTGATTCATTTCTTATTCTCAAGACGTGTTTGCTTTCAGTGAAAACCGCAGGCTATTTTGCTCAGTTCAGAATTAGGAGAAAATGTCCGTGACGATACGAATCTCCATTTTTTTTTTTTCTGAATAAAAAATTCAATGCATATTCATTTTTTTTGAGCCGTCGCTATAGTAAAATGCACAGACCTTAAGTGTGCAGCTCAGGGCCTTTTGATAGGTACTCGCCCGCACCGCTACCATTCCCTTGGGCTTTTACAGGAGTTTCCCGAGTCACCTCCTCTGGCCTCACTGGTCACAATGCCAGCGGAGTGGCTTCCTCAAGCAGGCCAGCACCAAGGCACGCGACAGGGTGACCCCACGACCTGCCCAGCCCCCCAACCTGGCCTGCTCTCATTGCTGCTCTCATTGCCCATGAAGTGCCAGCCCTCGGCCACCCCTAAACCCCCTCCTTTCTCTCTGCACCAAAATATCACTTAACCTGTAATTGAACTTCAATAGCATGACTTCTGAGAAACTTCCCCTGACTTCCCCCTACTCCTCGGTCAGAAGGCGCCCCTTTTCCTTCTTTCTACTCATGTTTCCCCAGCATGTAGCTTCCATGTCCGGTTAGCCCCATGGTTGGCAAATTGTGGCTCGCGAGTCTCATGTGGCTCATCGGCCCCTTGAGTGTGGCTCTTCCTAAGCCTTAGGAGTACCCTAATTAAGTTACTAACAGTGTACCTACCTATATAGTTTACGTTTTAAAAATGTGGCTCTCAAAAGAAATTTCAATCGTTGTACTGTTGATATTTGGCTCTGTTGACTAATGAGTTTGCCAACCACTGGGTTAGCCCACCCACCCTCTTTTATGGGAATTTGTGTCTGTCCCTTTTCTATCAGGAGAGCACACGTACCCCAAATCAAGAGCCACACTCTTTTTTAAAAAATATATTTTATTCAGAGAGAGAGAAACATCAATGATGAGAGAGAATCACTGATCGGCTGCCTCCTGCACGCCCCCCCTGGGGATCGAGCCTGCAACCCAGGCATATGCCCTGACTGGGAGTTGAACCGTGACCTCCTGGTTCATAGCTCCGTGCTCAACCACTGAGCCACACTGGCAAGAGCCACACTCTTGATGAGACAGAACAGGATCCCTAGGGGTTCCCGATCCTAAGCGTAATGCTGTTCGTGTTGTATTTACATGGACAGATAGAGGTGAGGGTATATTTATTTTGGCAAATTCCAGGTGTGCTCTGGGAAAAGAAACCACAGTCCCCAGCCTATGCAGTCAGCACAGCTGGGGCACACGAGAGTTTTGTTTATTGGGGAGTCATTATCCTGTCTCTGAAAAAAAGATGGATTGGTTGTTTTTGGTCTTAAGTCAGGACAACCCCCAGGTATAAACAGAAAAGCAGTTTCAGCCTCCGCCCTTCCCATGGGCACAGCTGAAGTTTCCATTCATCAGGTCCTGGTCAAAAGCAAAGAGGGGCCAGGAACCCCAGCTCTGGAAGTCTCCTCCGGCAGGTACCCCATCTCTGGGAACCTCCTATTAAAACTTCAGTGTTCCCTGTGGAAAGCTAGGCCTGGTGCAGCTAAAGATACAGGCATTTAGGAGGCGAGTGATGGAGGGCTGAGCTAAGCCACAGCCTAGAAACAGATAGCGGGGGAGTTGTTATCGCGATACCTAGGAGCCCCTGCAGGGTCCGAAGGAGGGAAGCAGTGTGATCAAAGCCACCGCCATGGCCCTAGCTAGTTTGGCTCAGTGGATAGAGCGACTGAAGGGTCCCGGGTTCGATTCTGGCCAAGGGCACATGCCTGGGTTGCAGGCTCGATCCCCAGTAGGGGGCGTGCAGGAGGCAGCCGATCAAAGACTTTCTCATCATTGATGTTTCTATCTCTTCCTCTTCCTTCTTCTCTGAAATCAATAAAAATATATATATATATATATATATATATATATATACACACACACATATATATATATATATTTTTTTTTTTAAAGAGAAGTACTCTATAGGAAAGCACTACTAATTTGGAGGTCTGATTGTGCAATGTATGGATACACCCCCTTCTGGTCAGACGGCCACCCTAGACCCCCCTTCCCCCTAGGTAGAATTTTGGGAGCCAGTACAGTTTATTTATAGTGAGTTAAATGAAAAGGATTTCATTATCTTGGGCTTAAATTCCTCCTAATTCCCTCTTGCTCACAGAGACATTCCAGATCAGATTTAGATCCTTTCCGCCTTGGCTGAACACTATAGCTTTGTCCTTTTTATAGGATAAACTCGTAATTGCCAAGAGTCTTAATACCATTGACCTGACTTGGCCCGTTTTAAGAACTGTGCAAATATTTCCCTAGATGCGTGTGGTAAGCCATTAACCACTGATAAGCGGATCTGTGGCCCCTGGTGCCCGGGTTATAGGCACCAGACCTTCAGGGCACATTTACCTGGGAACTTCCGTTGTAAGAGAGTTCTCGAAACATTAAAGACTCAAAAATCATCTTTATCGAGACCAGGGATTGATGGTTAGCATCGGTGAGGTCGCATTCTCAAGTGACTTCATCCTGAAATTGCTTGTGTTTCTGAGGAAATAGCCCAAATCCATACTGTCAGGGGGAAAAGGTTGAGTTGCTAAACCTGGGCTACTGTCCCCTGGACCTAGACTAGCCAGATGCCCAGTTTTCCCAGGGCTGATAGGATCCCGGAATGGAGACTTTTCAGTGCTAAACCGAGGAAATCCAGACAGGGATGAGTTGCTTACCTCCTTTCTCTCTCTCTCTCTCTCTCTCTCTCTCTCTCTCTCTCTCTCTCTCTCTCTCTTTCTCATCCTCACCCGAGGATATTTTTCCATTGATTTTTAGGGAGAGTGGAAGAGAGAGGGAAAGACAGAGAGAAACATCAATGTGAGAAAAACACATTGATTGGTTGCCTCTTGCACGAACCCCGACCAGGGCCCGGGCCAGGGAGGAGCCTGCAACCGAGGTATGTGCCCTTGACTGGAATCAATACATGCAGGCCGATGCTCTATCCACTGAGCCAAACCAGCTAGGGTGTGTTTGTTTGTTTGTTAATGCTTGCCTTCTCTATTATTCACTGTCTTCTGCTGTCATTTGGGGGCGGGTGTTTAGGTTTTATTCGATTTCTGGATGTTGCCATCTGCACTGTCCCTGCTTGAGCAGGTCACTACCCCCTAGGCCATCCCAGCCAGAGAGGGAAGGGCCACCATCTTGGAGTCTGTTAGGGGGCTGGGCTGAGGAAAGCATCTCCCGGGTTCGTAAGGAAATCTGCCCCCTCTACAAAGTTCTAGGAAGCGAAGCTGTCACTGATACAGAACGCCATCATCCTTGACCCATTGATTTTTCCCAGGACCGTATGAGATGCCATCCCTGTGACCACCCAATGACTGACTGACTAGCAGTGCCCTCTGCCCAGGCCCGTGTGCTCCTCGGAGCTCTTCATCTGGCCCAGGCAGCCGCCTGCCATGCCGTGTCACCGTGAGCCATGGAAATGAGTCACCTGGGTGGCAGCTTGTGAACCACCCCAAGGCCCCTCCCTGTGTCAGCATCTAATCATAGAGTCTGGGCTCTAGGTCAGCGTGGGCACATGGCGTCAAGCCAGGCAGCTTAGCTTCTGAGGTGGCCATTAAGAGTCTCTAATGCAGAGCAGTTGGGGAGGCCCCCCTGGAGGTCATGGTTCGTCCAGAACCCCCTGTGGCCTCCCAGGTAGGGAGAGGCCATGCAAAGCAGCAGCTGATATATTTTTCCATTTTTTTACCGGCTACTGATGCCATTGCCACAGCCAGCCTGCCTATCCGGTGACATGTAGTACCAGTCTCCTGCCAGCGAGACCCTGGCCTGGTGTTTTCAGCCTGATCATAAAAGCTCGAACAGTAATTCCTCATTAACAGGAAGTGAGAAACTCCATGTACGTTTCACAGTGTGAAATCTGCCAAGCCATAACAGTACGGACTTTTCCTTGTTTGTTAAATGCTTACCTTCTCTATTATTCACTGTCTTCTGCTGTGCATTTGGGGGCAAGTGTTTAGGTTTGATTCGACTCTTGGATGATACCCATCTGCACTTGGCATTTCATTAAAGTATTCTCAGTGAAAAATAAATATGTATGCATATAAGTCAGTCCATTCACATTAAGTAACCTGTTCTCCTAGTACAGGGGTGGGCAAACTTTTTGACTCGAGGGCCACAATGGGTTCTTAAACTGGACCGGAGGGCCGGAACAAAAGCATGGATGGAGTGTTTGTGTGAACTAATATAAATTCAAAGTAAACATCATTACATAAAAGGGTACGGTCTTTTTTTTTTTTAGTTTTATTCATTTCAAACGGGCGGATCCGGCCCGCGGGCCGTAGTTTGCCCATGGCTGTCCTAGTCTGTCTACTGTCTGTATGCCACACTCAGTCACACACACACACACACACATACACACAATCTATATATATAAAAAGCCAGTGACTGGAACACCAGAACGAACAGAATGACCGGAATGACTGCTCATTATGACGCCCACTGTGGCCGGGCCAACTGGCCCTGTCAGGGCGGGTCCGGCCGGCCAGCCACCTGCGGCCCCTCTCCCCAGCCAGCCCCACCCCTGGCTGGCCCTCCTACCATCAGGGGTGGGACTGACGAACCTCCCGCACCCCCTCTCAGCCAGCCCGGCCCGATCTGCCCGCATTGGGGCGGGCCGGCCTGACCCCACCCTTGCACAAATTCGTGCACTGGGCCTCTAGTTCTTTCATATTTTCTTCCACCTTCTCTGTCCATCAAATTCCTACATCCCTCAAGGCCTCCTGACATCCTCGCTCCTCCAGCATTTTATTTTACCCCTCGGCTGTCCCCTTGGCTCCTACAGGGGAATGTAACCATATCTCCCGATCTGTCTATCTGTCATCATCACCAACTGTATTCTGGGAGGCTGAAGGACAGACTGTCTTAAATTCTCTGTATTCACTATGGTCGCTGCTTCCCACAGGCAGTGCTCACCAATGTTGGTAAGATGGCTTAGGTGGGAACCTCTGTGAGTGTCAGAATGAGTAACTAAGCTGAGTGACAGGGAGTGTGGAGAAGGGGAGATGGTTCTGTGGAAGCTTCTGTGCTGAGGTCACCGGTGGGTGGTGTGGATAATGGAATGACCTTGGGCTTGGGAGGAATGGGCTGAATCACAGATGGCTGAGAGTTTCTGAGAGTTGAGAGAAGAATAGAGTCATTGACAGAAATAGAGAAGTCAAATGAGGAAGCTGTTTTCTCAGGGAAAGTTGTGTCTTTTGGGACACACTGTGGGATGGGCAGGTGGGCAGGTACAAATGGGGCAGTAGAACTTAGGTGTGAGCCTAAGGCCATACTGCAGATTCCAAATCAGCAGCCGCAGGGAGAGGAAGGCAGGGTGGGGAGAGAAACCGGAGGACTGCTGGCTGCGGCAGGTGGGGTGGGAGGAGGAGCCAGCCAGTCAGCCAGAGACAAGAACAGGGAGGAGGAGGACCAGGAGCCTCGAGCGTCATGGAAGGCAGAGAAGGAAGGCATTGAGGAGGAAGGTGCTAGAAACCACAGAAAGTTAGGACAAATGAGCACTGAACAAAGAGAGGCCTTCGAGCTGTGTTCTCACTGCCCATTAGTGTCTGGCACATAGTAAGTGTCCGATCAGTATTTATTGAGTGAATACACAGGTCATAAATAAAGGAGTAAAAACATTGATCCTGCTACTATGAAGTTAACTCTAACAAATCGTTTTTGTTTTTTTGTTTTTTTATATTTTATTGATTTTTTACAGAGAGAAAGGGAGAGAGAGAGTTAGAAAGATCGATGAGAGAGAAACATCGAACAGCTGCCCCCTGCACATCCCCCACTGGGGGATGTGCCCGCAACTAAGGCACATGCCCTTGACCGGAATCGAACCCGGGACCCTCCAGTCCGCAGGCCGACGCTCTATCCACTGAGCCAAACCGGTTTCGGCACAAATCGTTCTTTAAAATACATTTTTATTGATTTCAGAGAGGAAGGGGAAGGGAGAGAAGGATAGAAACATCAGTGATGAGAATCATCAATTGGCTGCCTCCTGCACGCCCCACACTGGAGATCAAGCCCACAACCCAGGCATGTGTCCTGACCAGGAATTGAACCATGACCTCCTGGTTCATAGGTCAGCGTTCAACCACTGAGCCACACCGGCCGGGCTCAAACAAATCATTTAAACTAGGATAAAAGCTATACTTTAAAAGTGGCAAATCAAGTACATTTTTTCTTCACTCCTTCCTGAGTCTCCACTAAAATGATACTGTAGGGTAAAGTCTCAAGAACATAGAATAGGAGAGGAGATGGGAGCAGATGGACAAGTGGACACCGACCTATAGACTAGAGGAAGCAGACCCACAGCCTGCGGAGGGGAGGCCCTCAGGTGTGAGGCTGATTTTGAAGGCCTGGGAACGGGAGGCTCCAGGGACCTCTGAAGATGGGGTGTGAAATGTGTCTGAAAGCGGGAAGATTGGTGTTAAGTTTCCCAGTCTCCACCCCCATCTCACACGGCCAGGTGACTGCCTACCTCTGCTCCTGCAGACGGAGGGTGGAGGCGAGGCACCAGGCCATAGCGTCTGCCCATGGAGGGTGCCCAGCCACAACCAAGGAGATGGGAGGGTTTCCCCCTGGGGAAATGGACCAGCCAAGAGATTTGGGGGGGGCCCTCTAACACAGTAGCTGGAGCCCACAGATTGGCAGGCGCTGCCTATGTGGGCAGACAGCTCTGCATCTGCTTCTTACTGCCTCACGCTGCAGTATGAGCAGAAAACCAGGAGTCACTGGATGTCTGAAGAAAGCCTCAAACACGAAAGACAAAAATACACAGCAAGCAGATGAAGTGGAGGACGCACAATGAAAGGAACCAAACTCAGCTTGAGCAGGAAAACCTGTACTGAGCATGCTCAGAGAGATGCAGGCTCTGTGGCAAGAGGAGACCATAGAATGCGAACACTCCGAACAGGGGGCGCTTTTGGAGGAGAGAGGAAAAGATTTCATAGAGGGATTAGAAAATAAGAAGGAAGGTCTCTTCCAGAAAGTAGAAAAAGAGGACAAAAGAGGAACGTGGAAGAGAAATTAGAGAATCAGTCCAAGAAATCCAATATCTAAGTAACAGTAGTTCCAGAAAGGGGCTAGAGAAAGTGGAGGGAAAAAAATGACCAAAGAAACGTCCCTTAGCTGTGCAGAGTGTAGGCCCTGAAACTCCAGGTTCCAAGGCTCTCTGAGACCCCAGCCGGGGTCTCGGTGAGCTGTTTCCAATTGATGTGAAGTAAAACAGAGGCCTCTGAATATGCATGTCATCCTTCATAGTTTTAAAAGTTGTATATCGTTTATTGCTAACTAGAGGCCCGGTGCACAAAATTCATGCAAGAGTAGGCCTTCCTTTCCCTGGCTGCCAGCACCGGCTTCCCTCTGGCACCAGGGACCCAGGCTTCCCTTGCAGCCCTGGCTTCGTCTGGAAGGTCATCCGAAGGGACGTCTGGAAGGATGTCCAGTCTAATTAGCATATTACGCTTTTATTATCCTGTATAATAAAAGGCTAATATGCAAATTGACCGAATGGCCAAACAACCAGTGGCTATGACACACACTGACCACCAGGGAGCAGACAATCAATGCAGGAGCTGCTCCCTGGTGGTCAGTGTGCTCCCACAGCGGGAGCGCCACTCAGCCAGAAGCTGGGCTCACAGACTGGCAAACGCTGCAGTGGTGGCGGGAGCCTCTCCCATGTCAGCTGCAGCGCTAAGGATGTCTGACTGCCGGCTTAGGGGGGCCTAAGCCTTCAGTCAGACATCCCCCGAGGGCTCCCAGACTGCAAGAGGGCACAGGCCAGGCTGAGGGACACCCCCCCCCCCCAGTGCATGAACTTCATGCACTAGGCCTCTAGTTATAGATAATAAGTATGAGCCCTGACACCAGCCATTGTCTTTGCATTTGTCCTTCATGTGTAAAGAGAGATGGACTTTGCTTTTTAGAACTTTCTAGAACCTGCTTATTTCTGTGGTTTTGCAATGCTCTCCTGGGGTGTGGACAAGAATGGAGACGTGGTGCCTAAGCTGCTGTGAGTTTTCATGAGGGTGGGGTGGTTGACCATTTGAGGAAATATTTTTCTGTGTTCTCATGCCACGGGCGAGGGCTGCTGTTCCGGCGGGGCTAGCCCACAGCCATGGACAGGGGCTTCTTTCAGCAGTTGGACCCGTGACAGCTCCAGGGCGGCTGCAGCGTTTCCTTCCTCTGCCATTTCTGCTCAAGGCGCAAGCAGTAGCGGCTGTGTTTCCCCATAGCTCTCTCCGTCAAGGTCACCGTAGAATCTGCAACCTTGTTTTCTCTTTCAGTGTCGCCCTTGCTATCAGTAGGCTCCTGTGTTTATCAGAGTAAATGTGAATAGTTATATATCTCATAAGCATCCTTAACCCCTTTATTTTATAAAACCGGTCATACATTTACATTAAAACACTCCCCCGGCCACCATCCAGTTCCCTTCAACTAATGTTTCCAGTTTCATGATTGCAAAAACAGCAGTTACACACACACACCCCTTTTCCTTTTATTGCACAAATAGCAGTATGCTATATACTCTCACCTTGCTTTTCTTCATGAAATATCCCTGAGTCTTCCATAAAAATATAGGAATAGCTAGCTTCCTCCATTTATGTCTTGGCTGCTTAGTGTTACATAACAGATTGTCATTTGCCCGGCCAGCATGGCTCAGTGGTTGAGCATTGACGTACGAACCAGGAGGTCACAGTTTGATTCCCTGTCAGGGCACATGCCCAGGTTGTGAGCTCGATCCCCAGTAGGGGGCGCAGGAGGCAGCCGATTAATGATTCTCTCTCATCATTGATGTTTCTCTCTCTCTCTCTCTCTCTCTCTCTCTCTCTCTCTCTCTCTCTCTCTATCTCCCTCCCTTCCTCCCTCCCTCCCTCCCTCCCTTCCTCTCTAAAATCAATAAAAATATATTACAAAAATAGACTGTCACTTGTCTAACCAGTTTCCTAATGGGAGGTTTTATTTATTTCCAACCTTTTGCTTCCTGATGCTGCACAATAGATAATTTTGTACTTATATCACGTGCACCTGTGTCAGTGTAGGGTCAACTAGATGCTGGGCCAGAGGTTGTGTGCCTGGGAAATTTTGTTGCTCCGTCCCCTCAGGCGTCCCCTGTCCCCACAGGCACCAAATGAGTGTCTATTTCCCCGAAACCTTGCCAACATGAGGGGTTCGTCTGCTTTTTGATATTTAATCTGGTAGGCAAAATGTTTTTTCTCACTGTGGTTTTAATTTGTATGTTGCTTCTGAAAGAGGATGTGCCTCTTTTTTACATTTAAAAACTATTTGTATTTCCTTTTCTGGTAACCCCCACCCATTCATTTGATGGTCACTGGTCTTTCCCCCAATCATTTGAGAGAGCCCTTTATGGACTAGGGAAATTCGCCTTTTGTGCTGTCAGTTGCAAATATTTGTTTTCAGTTTGTCATTTGTTTTTTCACTTTGCCCGTGGTGGTATTTGCACTCCGAATTTTACAAAATGTTTGCATAGTCAAACCTTTCGGTTCTTTCTTTTATGGCTTCTGGGATTTCTGTTTTATTCAGAAAGGTCTTCTTCATTGTAGGATTATGAAAAAAGCTCTACACGTCTAGTATGGTTCCATTTTCTATGTTGACATGTTCGATCCCTCTGGAATTTATCTTGGTGTGAAGTGTGGCTCTAACTTAGTATTTTTCTAGATGCTACCCTTTGCCCAACACCATTTAATAGAAAAGCCATCATTACCCCATTTATTGAAATGCCATCTTTTTCTTGTACTAAATTTCAGGATGTATTTATACATATTTCAGTACATTCTGGTCTGTTGATAATCCTGAATATATAGACTATTAGCATATTTGTAGCTTTAAATGTGTTTTATTATGGACAGTGGGGGCAATGCTAGTACCCCTTCAAGACTAACAAAACTGCCCTAACCGGTGTGGCTCAGTGGATAGAGCGTCGGCCTGCGGACTGAAGGGCCCCGGGTTCGAATCCGGTCAAGGGCATGTACCTTGGTTGCGGGCACATCCCCAGTAGGGGGTGTGCAGGAGGCAGCTGATCAATATTTCTCTCATCGATGTTTCTAACTCTCTATCCCTCTCCCTTCCTCTCTGTAAAAAATCAATAAAATATTTTTTAAAAAGACTAACAAAACCAACATTTTAAGAACCCATCTTTTTTCTAACATCATTGCTTGCCAGTTTCTGAATTCTTTTCTGCACATCAACGAAAGGGACATAATGCTCATTTGACCAGTAACTTAATCCTCATAGTCAACTCTTTTTAAAAAAATATATATTTTTATTGATTTCAGAGAGGAAGGGAGAGAAGGAAAGAGGGATAGAATAATCAATGATCAAAGAGAATCACTGACTGGCTGCTTCCTGTACGCCCCCTACTGAGGATCGAGCCCACAACCCAAGCATGTGCCCTTGATGGGAACTGAACCCAGGAGGACCCTTCAGTCCGCAGACTGACGCTCTATCTGCTGAGCCAAACCAGCCAGGGCCTCAGAGTCAACTCTTGATTCCAGTGTTCTTTTTCTTTTAAAAAATATATTTTATTGATTTTTTACAGAGAGGAAAGGAGAGGGTAGAGAGTAAGAAACATCAATGAGAGAGAAACACCGATCAGCTGCCTCCTGCACACCCCCTACTGGGGATGTGCCCGCAACCCAGGTACATGCCCTTGATGGGAATCGAACCTGGGACCCTTCAGTCCGCAGGCCGATGCTCTATCCACTGAGCCAAACCAGCTAGGGCTGATTCCAGTGTTCTTAAAGGGCATTCCATCTAGATAATATGGGACATTCACAGGAGGTATTCAAGCTTCTCCGCACTAGGAATAATAGCAGATACGATGTGAGTTTTCAGCACTCATCTTCCCTCTCCCCTGCCCCAGCATAGATTTTTGAGGTGGTCTTGTGTCGAGAAGGGACGAAGAGGCAATCCTGGGTTAGCCGGAAGGGCAGACCATTGACATCTATGTGCGTGTTCTCCAAGCACAAGAGGAGTGAGCGGGGGAGACAGGGACAGATCAAAGGTGTCCTGTGTGCTGTGCGTCAGCGTACGCCCTGTTTGGTTAGCACTGGCGGTTTTCTCAAATCCTTAGTTAGCAATAGGGAAGGTGAGGTGTCTTCTGTGGACAGGCTGGGCAAGCAGGCTGAGTGGAGGAGCAACCAGTGAATGATTCTCTTTCATCATTGTGAGCGCCTGCTGTGGGCTCTGGGGGCCGCGCTGCAGTCTCCTCGTTAGGCAACTAGCAGTTGACTGGCTCTTTGCAGGACTAGTTCTTCGGTGGGTGGCATTTGTCGCCTGAACCCTGGAGACTCATAAACTCCAAGCCCATGTAGAGCAGTATCAAAACCAGGTTGAGCCTCGCCAGCGTGGCTCAGTGGTTGAGCCTGGACCGATGAACCAGGAGGTCACAGTTCGATTCCCGGCCGGGCACATGCCTGGGTTGCGGGCTTGATCCCCAGTAGGGGGCGTGCAGGAGGCGGCTGATCAATGACTCTCTCTCATCATTGATGTTTCTCTCACTCCCTCTTTCTTCCTCTCTGAAATCAATAAAAATATATTTAAAGAAAATAAAACACCAAGTTGAGACACAGGGAGAGAGGGCTGTGCTTTTGGGAGGAGCTGGCCAGTCCTGAATGCTGTTTGTGGAACAGGTAGAGGATGGGATCAGATACGTTTACCATGTGAATAGAATTTTGAAGCATTTTAACTGGTTTCCTCTATACTTGAAAATGGAGTTTATTTTGTCTGGTGGTGGTTTTTTAAGCAGTTTTATTGTAACTCACTTGTGCGCCTGTTCTTCTGACATTTGGGTTTCATAACTCACACAATGGGTCACCGAGGTGCCAGCTTGCCCCGTGGCCTCTGGCCCATATTTAGAAACCAGTTACAGGGACAGAAGATGTTTTCTTTCTTTGTCACACGGCCACTTTTGGTCATTCCAGGCTGCGTTGGAATTTTCCTGTGCAAAAGCCTGCGATTCAGGCCGGGAACATCCAGCAACAGGGAACTGTAATGTGTGGCGGCTGCGAAGAAGTATTTGCCTCCAGTGGGGCCGTGCTGTGTTCACAGCATGGTCCTGATGAGCCCATTCGTGAGCGCTTGGGAAGCTGAATGTGCCGCTGGCCAAGATAGCAGTTCCCGAAGTTAATGATGGAGCCGTTTCCCAGCCTCGGTCATGCCCCAGCAGGACTGGGCGGCCGGTGCAGGGTCCACTCCACATCTGCCTCCTGAGGAGGAGGGACTTCCGGGGGCTGTATCCCAGCAGAGAAGGGGGAGCCAATGGGGTGGGCTCACAGATGACCTGCTGCTGCCCTCCTGGCTCAGGTCAGTCAGGCTGGATGGGGCAGAGAGGCCACAGAGGGAGCCATAGGGGTCTGTGGTGGGAGCAGCAAGAGTCCTGGGTCCCAGGCCCGTGGAGGGGGGGCTCTGGCAGGTCAGAATTCAGGATAAGTGTCTACAGAATGTTCCCCTAAACCCTAAAGGGTTTTGCCCCCCTCCCTGCTTCTTCACCTCTCCTGTGTGCACACAAGCTTGTGTACACACACAGACGTGTACACACACACACACAGACATGTACACACACACACAGACATGCGCGCGCGCGCACACACACACACACACACAGAGACATGTACACACACACACACACACACACAAAGGCCTGGAGTTCAGTTTTCTGGCTTTTGGAGCTGCCACAAAGCTTTGCTCGCAGGGTCTCCCCCCGCCCCCCACCCCATGGGGCTCATCCTGACTAGTTTATTCTCCCTCGCTGAGTGGCATAAAAAAATTCCTCCCCAAATCAGACACCTCTCACCTGTCCTGAAGCACCTCCGTCCTCTCGCTCTTACTTTCCCCCTCTCCTGGGCCTCGTTCTCTTTGGGGACATATTCAGTGTGATGCTATTAACACTCCGGCCTCATCCTCATCGTAGGAATAATCAAGTGTGAATATTCGCATTGAGTACCCCCAGATGGATCTCCTGCAGAAAAACTTCACTAACATCAAAAAGTCGGTTACAGCTGTGCAAAAACATGTAAAATCAAAGAAATGTGTTTGGGGGTTTTTTGTTTGTTTAATGTAGTACATGAATAACACCAAAGAGAAGTTCCAGCAAATTCAATTATCAACTAGGCTAAACGGGATTTAATATAACGTTCTAACAGTTGACCAGACAGGAAAAAAACAGGCACAAAGATGTTCATTATTTTGCCCTAGCCGGTTTGGCTCAGTAGATAGAGCGTCGCCCTGTGGACTGAAGGGTCCTGGGTTCGATTCCAGTCAAGGGCACGTACCTTGGTTGCAGGCTCCTCTGGTCCAAGCCCTGGTCAGGGCGCATGCAGGAGGCAATCAATCTGTGTGTTTCTCTCACATCGATGTTTCTCTCTGTCTTCCCTCTCTCTTCCACTCTCTCTAAAAATCAATGGAAAAATAGCCTCAGGTGAGGATTAAAAAAAACGAAAAGATGTTCATTTTTTTTTTAAATATATTTTATTGATTTTTTACAGAGAGGAAGGGAGAGAGATAGAGAGTTAGAAACATCGATGAGAGAGAAACATCGATCAGCTGCCTCCTGCACATCCCCCACCGGGGACGCGCCCGCAACCCAGGTACATGCCCCTGACCGGAATCGAACCTGGGACCCTTCAGTCCGCAGGCCAACGCTCCATACACTGAGCCAAACCGGCTCCGGCAGATGTTCATTATTTTGACTTCTAGTTAAAAAGTCTTGAGTGTGAGCTCTGGACAGAACTCAGAGACCTGGCCTTGAGTCCGGTCTTTGTGAGACCAGGCAGGTCAAGACTCTCTTTTCCTCATCTGTAAAATGGGGGTGATACCATCGCTCAGAGTTGTTGTGGAGACCCAATGAGGGACCTAACCCAGGCCTCGCCTCAGAGAGGAGCGCTCAGAAACAGCCTCTCTCTCTGAGGACCTACGTCTGGATTCAACAGCCATAAAGTGGTTTGATCTTCAGCCAAGGGACCTGGGTCCCCTTAGGGAGAATTAGACACCCACAGATTTAGGGCAAAGAAGAGCATGAGTCACCTTTGTTTTTTCAACTCTCTTTAAAACAGCCCACCAACCATCTGTCCTTGCTCATGTGAACTCGTCTGTGTGTGTCTGGTGGGAGGGGGTCTAGATTTTCCCCTGCAGTCTGTCCCAGGGGCAGTCCTGTTAGTACAGCCAGATGCTGATTATAAATCGGTCCAGAAGACAGGGGCAGGCGGGCCTCCGTATTGTGCTGTGGTCTAGCTGCTTGCTTAGTGACGAGCATTTTCTAACCACTGGCCACAGTACAATATGACCAAACCCCATGTGGTTACTAAACTAGAAGACATCGCCTCTGCTTTCAGACAATTAGGAATAAACAAGCCCAGATGCTGACTCTAAGAATAGCTAAAAACAACAACAAACACACACACACACACACACACACATGCACGCGCACACACACGTGAAGTACATGCAAATTAGTGTAGTCAAAACAGCATCGACACATGCAGCAAGCTATAAAGTCTTACTGTAGGACCTAAGTGCCCCTGCTCTTGGGTGAGACAAGTCAAAATTGTACAGATGTCAGTTTTCCCCAAGGCAGAATGTGTTTCTGATTAAAAACCCCCTGCCGAAACCGGTTTGGCTCAGTGGATAGAGCGTCGGCCTGCGGACTGAAGGGTCCCAGGTTCGATTCCGGTCAAGGGCATGTACCTGGGTTCCAGGCACATCCCCAGTAGGAGATGTGCAGGAGGCAGCTGATCGATGTTTCTCTCTCAGTGATGTTTCTAACTCTCTATCTCTCTCCCTTCCTCTCTGTATAAAAATCAATAAAAAATATATTAAAAAAAAAAACCACAAGATTTTCATAGAACAAGCTGCTCCTATAGTTCACCTGGAAAATAAAACGCTAAAAATCTGCCAAGAAAGTTTGAAAAGGCGTGGAGGAGGCCTGCACTATCAGCTCTCGAAATACTCCATAGAGCTGTGGTATTGAAAGCAGTGTCATATGACACAAGAATAGACAAATTGATCGATGGACCAGAATAGAGATATGGGAACAAGTCGAAATATTTAATTGGAAACTTGACACATATATATATATTTTTTTTTCTTTGTTTTTTTAGAGAGTGTGGAAAAGAGAGGGAAAGACAGAGAGAAACATCGATGTAAGAGAAACACATCAATTGGTTGCCTCCTGCATGCTCCCTAATCAGGGCCAGGGAGGAGCCTGCAACTGAGGTACGTGCCCTTGACCAGAACTGAACCTGGGGCCCTTCGGTCCACAGGCCAACATTCTATCCACTGAGCCAAACCAGGTAGGGTAGAAACTTGTTATATATTTAAAGTGACAGTTGAAATCAGCAGTGAAAGGATGGGCCATTTATGGTGGAAGGACAGGTAGGTAACTGTTAGGGAAAAAATTCATTTACTTCTTATCCTTTACAGAAATAAGTGGATTTAGGGCAATACATTTTTAAAGATGGCAGGAGTAATAGAAGAAAATGTTGGGGAATATATTTATAATTGGGTGTTAGGATAGCTCTTTTTAAAAAAAGTGCAAAACACAAAGGTTTTAATAGAAAAACAGTAGCAAATTTAGACACTATATAAAAGTTATATAAGACAAAGGATAAAAATGACGATATACGATAGACTGGGTAGAAACCTTCGCAACATAATATATAATGACTTACTGTAGAGGTGATAAAAACAATACCTACAAATCAAAAGGAAAAAAATGGACAAAGTACATGGACAGACAATTCACAAAAGAAATACAAATAATTAATAAATGAATGAATCAGGGAAATGCAAATAAGAAACTGTTTTCACCATAGATTGGGTCAAATTTAAGAAATACAAATTGAAATAAAATACCCATTTTTTGACTTATCAAAGTGGCCAAAAAGTAAAAGATTGATAACACCAATTATTGATGAGGGTGAAGAAAACAACAGGTACTTTCGTGTATAATTGGTGGGAGTGTCAATTGGTCTGTCTTTTTAAAAATATATATATTTATTGATTTCCGAGAGGAAGGGAGAAGGAGAGAGAGAGAGAGAGAGAGAGAGAGAGAGAGAGAGAGAGAGACATCAGTGATGAGAGAATCACTGATTACCTCCTGCATGCCCCACACTGGGGATCGCGCCCACAACCCGGGCATGTGCCCTGACTGGGAATCAAACCGTGACCTCCTGGTTCATAGGTCGACACTCAACTACTGAGCTACACCGGCTAGGTGATTGCTCTGTATTTTGATAGAGGCAATGTAGTGGTTCTCTAAAATTTGAAATGTGCCCTAACCGGTTTGGCTCAGTGGATGGAGCATCGGCCTGCGGACTGGAGGGTCCCAGGTTCAATTCCGGTCAAGGGCATGTACCTTGGTTGCGGGCACATCCCCTATTATTGCGGGCACATCCCCAATAGGGGGTGTGCAGGAGGCGGCTGATTGATGTTTCTCTCTCATCGATGTTTCTAACTCTCTATCCCTCTCCCTTCCTCTCTGTAAAAAATCAGTAAAATATATATTTTAAAATGTGAAATGTACATAGCTCTCAGTTCCATTCACATGTCCAGGCCCACTCCTTTCTTCCTCAGGGTAATGAGTCCCCGCCTCTTTCCAGCATGGTGCCAGGCCCAGGAGGTACAAGAAGCCTCCAGGCCTGAGAAAGGCCAGGCCCAGATCTGACCGCATTCCTTCCACCGCACACTCTGCGAGCCCAAACCAGTCGCAGGCAGCCTGCACTCACGCAGGGTGGGGAGGCTTCTAGGTCCCGTGGGAACGGACGGCCTGTGGGGACAGGAATAGGTGGAACTTGGCAGCTATGTTTTTAGATAACTACCACGCAGGTAGTTAGGGTAAAGCATATTCCTCCATGTACCTTTTCAGTGGTATCTCTTAAGTGCTTGTGTGTTTATATACATTGCTAAGTTTTTCATTGTTTTGGTCCATATTTCCTCCCTTAACTAGGCCAGGTGACTAGGCACCGATTCTGGTTTTTTGTTTTGCAACTTTTTTGGTACGTGGATGAGTTACATAAACACCGAAAAACCCCACCACAGCAAAGGCTGCCCACAGTTTCAATTTTGTAAACCCTGGTGTTGTGTTATTGGGAAGTCAGTTTAAAAGCACTCTTTGATCAGTAGGTGGTAATTGTCATGAAACTAAAGATTGTTTAACTTTCACTGTGCACTGCTGAACTGAGAAGGTCTCAGGATCCCAAGGCAGTTGCTTAGAGAGAGACACACACACGCACACACACACGCACACACATGCACGTGTATACATATCTTGACAATTTTATCCCATGCTGAATTTTAATTCAGTCTGAAAATGATGCCAAATAGCCTGAAAGAACACAGTAGCCAGACTCCAATCATGCTAGAGCCGAATTCACATTGTCAGGGTGCATATTAATTTGTCAGTATCTCTATATATAAAAGCCTAAGCAATTGTTATGACCCATCGACTGGTCGCTGTGATGCGCACTGACCACCAGGGAGCAGACACTTAATGCAGAAGCTGCCCCCTGGTGGTCAGTGCTCTCCCAACCTCCCATGGCTGACCAACCTCCCATTGTCCCTCGCCCTGGCTGGCCGGCCCCAATCGGCCCCAATGGGGACTAGATGAGATGGCCCTGATGGCCCCAATCGCCGGCCAGCCCAAGGGACCCCACCCATGAATGAATTCGTGCACCAGGCCTCTAGTCTCTTATAAATGCCTTCATCTGCTTTCCTAACGCCATGGTTTCTGCTCTGAGATTTGGACCTGTGGTCAGTGGCTTCATGTTGGCAAGTGGCTTCATGTTCTTGGGTCTTAAAATACTCTTCCCTCTCCTCCCCGTCCCCAAAGAGGAAGCTCCTCTGGGAACTGACTTGCTTCAGGCGATAGCTTCACATCTCTTAAGTTTGTGTAGATTTAATGAATTACCAAAAAAAAAAAAAAAAAAAAAAAGAAAGAAAGAAAAAGGAGCAAACCAGGTTTAATTTAAGAAGAGTTTCTGCCGAAACCGGTTTGGCTCGGTGGATGGAGCGTTGGCCTGCGGGCTGAAAGGTCCCAGGTTCGATTCCGGTCAAGGGCATGTACCTGGGTTGCGGGCACATCCCCAGTGGGGGATGTGCAGGAGGCAGCTGATCGATGTTTCTCTCTCATCGATGTTTCTAACTATCTCTCTCCCTTCCTCTCTGTAAAAAATCAATAAAATATATTTTTAAAAAAAACCCAAAAACCAGAAAAGGGAAAAAAGCAAAAAAGAAAATTTTATAAAAAAAAAAAAAAAGAAAAGAAAAAAGAAGAGTTTCTAGGCCCAGCCGGCATGGTTCAGTGCTTGAACATCAACCTATGAACCAGGAGGTTACCGTTAGATTCCAGGTCAGGGCAGATGCCCAGGTTTCGGGCTCGATCCCCAGTGGGGGATGTGCAGGAGGCAGTCAATCAGTGATTCTCTCTCATCATTGATGTTTTTCTCTCTCTGTCCCTTTCCCTTCCTCTCTGAAAACAATAAAAAATATATATGTATATAAGTACAATTTTTTTTAAAGAAGGAATTCTGGGGTCATCTGGCCTGATGGAAGTGATGGCATGAATTGACAAATAGGTTAAGGTAAACTGTTAATAGAATACTCACCACTGGGATACAGTGCAGAGATGAAGGATTGGTGTCACTACCATTTTATGATATAGGCATCTAGTTTATATAAAACATAAACCCTGGCCAGCTGTCGCGCTTGGACTCAAAGCTGCAGAAGAGTAACCAGTAGCCGTTTCCGTAAATGGGATCCTCTTGCACTGTGGTTGTGAAATGTAAACATTTCCTAAATGCAATGTGGCATGTCTCGTTTTCCCAGTCATTAGCTTGTGGGTTTTGAGCTTTCTACCCCAGAACCAGTCAATCCAAGTTTTCACAAAGGACAGTTGTTAAGGTGGCATCATGCCTTGCGTAGGCTCACCAGCCTTTATCCTTCAACAGTTCAACCAATATTTACATTGCTCTGCCCTTCCAGCACATTCTGTGGGGCTTACAATGCCCTCCCACCCCGACACAGACGCCCCAGGCACTCACAGGCTCTTAGAAGAGTTTGCAGCCCTTCCCGGTGTAACAAGTAGGTTTGGTGAAAGGAGTAACCACCGCAGCCGTGGACTGTGGTGTTAGGGGAGGCGAAGAAGAGAGCATTAGTGAGTGTGGGCTCTGTGCTACTGCTTTATGTACATTCGCTCATTTGATAAGGAGGCTGACCCTGTCATGTAGCACTTGTTCATAATGTATCACTTGCTTTCTTTTTATTCTACGTTATGGAAATAACCTATGTTGAATTACTGAACACCCTAAATTTGGAATCCCGTCCAGATAAGCATGTCCTCGCTGATTTCTAAAGCTAATCAGATACAGGGTGTATTAATATAAATGGGGGAGGGGTAAATCATGGCATGGATGTAAGGTCTTAAAAAATCTCATTTATGTTTAGTGTACAGAATTTGTCAGGAAAAATCTTAAATAGTTTTAAAGACTGTTTTTGCTCAAAGGTTTTTGAGAGCATTATTCAAGGAATGTGGAGAAAATTGACCTCTCGTCTCCTTCTTTCTTAGATACATTCCGCCGCTGATCTGGGGGAAAAGTGGACACATCCAAACAGCTTTGTATGGGAAGATGGGCAGGGTGAGGTCGCCACACCCATATGGGCACCGGAAGTTCATCACCATGTCCGATGGCGCCACTTCGACCTTCGACCTCTTCGAGCCA
The DNA here is from genome assembly GCF_964212035.1 of Myotis nattereri. Lineage (NCBI taxonomy): Eukaryota > Metazoa > Chordata > Mammalia > Chiroptera > Vespertilionidae > Myotis > Myotis nattereri. The sequence goes on along the minus strand of NC_138097.1, from coordinate 11,205,222 downwards.
GTGGCTGAGCATTGTGTTGGAGGTGAGCGAGTGTAGGTCGTAGGATCGGGCCATCACTCAGAGAAGGAGCACTAGTCAGTGAGGGAGCACATATGCACACACACTCCTGCTATCACTCTTACCAGGCATCGCATCCAGGGCTGGTAAGAAATCTGAGATATATCCCGTAGGAGCATCTGGCAAGGCTTAGGTCCGCCTGGGGCCGGTCACCATGTGCAGCTCGCAGGCATTGTTGAATGCAGTTTCTAATCCTCTTGTGAGAGACAGAAGCTTGGTGCAAAGGGATGAGGGAGAACTCGGAGCCCAGGCTCCCCAGGACCAGGCCTCTGGCTTGATGACAGCAGCAGAAGCTGAGCTGTCGTACGTGCTTTATATGTACTATCATCTCATTTAATCCTCAGCAGGGGGAGCCTTATTGTCCCTACGTTACTGATGGCGGAGCTGAAGCTTAGAGACGCAGTGTAGGCTGGTTGTGTTGGTTGGAAAGCAGCAGATAGAGGCTCCCAGGTTCCTCCTTAGGCTTCCATGCACAAAAAGACACATTAAGGTCTATGTATCAGGCAGGGGCCTGGGATGCCTGTTTCTCACAGACTCCTCTTATTTTCATTCCTCTGTCCAGCTGCACAATGAATACTCATAAAATGCTTCACAGTGAGGGCTTGAAGGAAGTGGAGTTAGATGGCAGCCCCATCTGAATGCCATTCCAGCCAGAAGAGAACATGTCTTTTGAGTTCTGTAGTGTGCAGGGGCACCCAGTTTGTTTTATAAAAGCTCGAGCAACATTTATGGGTGGCCTGGCAGGCGTGGCTCAGTAGTTGAGCATCAACCTATGAACCAGAAGGTCACAGTTCAATTCCCGGTCAGGGCACGTGCCCAGGTTGTGGGCTCGATCCTCAGTGAGGGGCATGCAGGAGGCAGCCAATCCATGATTCTCACCATGGATGTTTCTCTTTCTCTCTCCCTCTCCCTTTCTCTCTGAAAACAATAAAAATCTATTTTTTAAAAATTTATGGGTGGATTAAACATACTTTAACTCTCAGTTACTTAAAGTAAAAGAACTGCTGAGTAGCTAGTGACGAAGGGTTATTTTATGTTCCCTCTGTCTGGAATGCTCCTCGCCAGACTTGCACGTGGCTGCCTCCTTTTGTCATTCAGGTCTCAGCTCCGATGCCCCCTCCTCAGATGCACGGTCCCTGCCTCCCCTAACGAGTGTTTCCTTCCCAGGAAATCCATCCTGCCTTCCCGCGTCAGTGCTGGAGGGCACCTGCCACTCTCTAAACTTATTTGTGTGGTTGTTTATTATCTGTCTGCCGGAATGTAAGACGCCCCAGAGTCCAGACGGCAGATTCCCAATAAACAGTCCCAGAAGGAATGAATAAATGATAGGTTAGGAGTTCACCTTGTGTTTGTAAGTCTCCCAGCTGATCTTTCAAGTATTTATGTCTCTGCCATGCCCAGTGACATGTTTTTTCTCTTGTTTCTAATACTCATACGTCTTCTACCAAGAAAGCACCAAATGTAATTTAACCAGCCTGCTCTTTCCCCCTGGATGGAGGTGGAAAGTGGAAAAGGGAAACACTTAGATTCTTTGCTTTACTCATTCGTGTCCTTCTATCACCCCTGTCCCCACAAAGGGTCGATGGTGGTGGGTCTGGGGAAGAGAGAATTTCTATCCAAGAAATGCTCTAAGAAAAACAGCCCATTTTTTCTTTTATGATTTTCTGATTTTTATCTACAAAAGGAATAAAAATACTCATTTTAGAAAGTTTAGATAATAAAGAAACTTTTTTTTTTTTGGAGAGATTGGGAGGGAAGGGGAGCAGACAGAGAAACATCAGTGTGAGAGAGGCACATCAATTGGTTGGCTCCCACACGTGCCCCGACCAGAGCCAGGGATCAAGCCTGTAACCGAGGTATGTGCCCTTGACTGGGAATCGAACCCGTGACCCTCAGTCCAAGGGTTGATGCTGTTAATCACTGAGCAAAACCGACTAGAGCAATACAGAAACATTTTTTTATACACTTTTTATTGATTTTTTACAGAGAGGAAGAGAGAGAGAGAGCTAGAAACATCGATGAGAAACATCGATCAGCTGCCTCCTGCACACCCCCCACTGGGGATGTGCCGGCAACCAAGGCACATGCCCTTGACCGGAATCGAACCCGGGACCTTTCAGTCGCAGGCCGACGCTCCATCCACTGAGCCAAACCAACCAGGGCCAGAAACATTTTTGAAAGAGAGCACAAATCACCTATAATCCCACCTCCCAGCATACCATTGTTAACATTTTTATTTATTTATTCCCATTCTGTACATTGTTTTTCCAAAATTTGAATTAGTAGACATTATCAGTATTTTCCCTTGTCACTAGAAGTCTACACTATACATTCGTTGTTTGGCAAATGTACAAGTTAGGATGAACACCTGCAAGAAAAGCTGTTGGATCAAAGAAGTCTGTGCAAACCATTTGATCATTTGTTCATTGATACAGAATTTCGTACAGAAATTAAGAGTACTGTTCAGCCCTAACTGGTTTGGCTCAGTGGTTAGAGCATTGGCCTGCGGACTGAAAGGGCCCGGGTTCGATTCCAGTCAAGGGCACATGCCCGGGCTGCAGGCTTGATCCCCAGTGGGGGATGCGCAGGAAGCAGCCAATCAATGATTCTCTCGCTCATCATTGATGTTTCTATCTCTCTCTCCCTCTCCCTTCCTCTCTGAAATCAATAAAAATATATATATTTTTTATAAAGTAATGTTCAGAAACTTGTTTAGCAACTTGGCAGAATAGTTTTGTATCTGTTGAGTCTAAGAATAAAAAATTGAGATTTATGTGTGGGGTTTTTCTTTCACTTCATTTTTCTAGTAAACAGTTTTTATTGTATATTTCAAAAGTGTCTGTCCATGACAGATTGGCCATTTTAAAAACTTGCCCTTCCCCATAAACAGTTTGAGAGGCAGCTCCAGCTAGAAGGGAAAAATATCCTTTCCCAGAGAATTGAGGGAGAGGATGTGTGTTAAATTTCCTCCTACTGTTTTCTAAGCCAGTGACGTGTAATCGTGTCCTGATTTATTGTGTCACTGATTATTTATGGATATACCGGGATCTCTTTCGCCACCCTGCAGATGACATCACCATGGTCATCTGTCCTGGGATCGCCAACCACAGCGAGAAGCAGTACATCCGAACCTTTGTTGACTACGCCCAGAAAAATGGCTACCGGTGCGCTGTGCTCAACCACCTGGGTGCCCTGCCCAACATTGAACTGACCTCGCCACGCATGTTCACCTACGGTGAGTAAGCAGGGGCCACAGCACGTGGGTCTCCTGGTTTCTGTCCCCACTGCGAGTGTGCTGTGAGTCCCGCCTGCCTCTTCTCAGTGTAGAATTTGTGCCAGTCTTCAAGAGACGGTGGCACAGCCCTGGCCGTTTTGGTTCAGTGGATAGAGCGTCAGCCTGTGGACTGAAGGGTCCCGGGTTCGATTCCAGTCAAGGGCATGTACCTTGGTTGCGGGCACATCCCCAGTGGGGAGTGTGCAGGAGGCAGCTGATCGATGTTTCTCTCTCATCGATGTTTCTGACTCTCTATCCCTCTCCCTTCCTCTCTGTAAAAAAATCAATAAAATATATTTAAAAAAAAAGAGAGAGCCAAAACCGGTTTGGCTCAGTGGATAGAGCGCGGCCTGCGGACTGAAAGGTCCCAGGTTCGATTCCGGTCAAGGGCATGTACCTGGGTTGCGGGCACATCCCCAGTAGGAGATGTGCAGGAGGCAGCTGATCGATGTTTCTCTCTCATCTATGTTTCTAACTCTCTATCTCTCTCCCTTCCTCTCTGTAAAAAATCAATAAAATATATAAAAAATAAATAAATAAAAAATAAAAAGTTTAAAAAAAAAAGAGAGAGAGAGAGAGAGAGAGACGGTGGGACACACAGACGGGCCCTGAACCACCCCATCTCACAGGGGCAGAAACTGAAGGCGGGGGGAGGGAGTCGGCTTTTGTTTCTGCACCTAATGTCATGATTAATTTTTTAAAATACATTTTTATTGATTTCAGAGAGGAAGGGAGGGGGAGAGAGAGAGAAACATCAATGATGAGAGAGAAGCATTGATCAGCTGCCTCCTGCACACCCCCCAGGTATGTGCCCTTGACTGGAATCAAACCTGGGACCCTTCAGTCCACAGGCCAACACCCCATCCACTGAACCAAACCAGCTAGGACCTAATCTCTTCTTAAAGAGACACCAGTCATACTGGGTTAGGGCCCATCCTAACAACCCCATTTTAACGTCATCATCTTAAAGGCCCTTTCTCCAAGTGCAGTCTCATTCCGAGGTCTTGGTGTGCTCTCACTCCCCATGATTCAGACGCCCCTCTTACCCAGCTCACGTTGGTGACACACCCCTGTGCCAGGCCCATTCTCTGCAGGACACAGCGATGACTCAAAGTCTCCAGCCACACGGAACAGCCGTCTCCAGGTCCCTGCCTCGGAACCTCCTTAGTCACGTTAGTGACATTTGAAACAGTGGCTTTCGGGCAGCCTTAACTCTGCCTTTGTTTGGGGGGGAGCTTGAGGAAAAAGGACTTTCCTGTCCCCAGCAGGTTGCCTCTCCAAGGTGGCCCTGTCGCCCTCATCTCGCTCAGGCCAGGTTAATGTCTCATATTTCATCGTGGCTTTAAGAAGCTGCAGCAACTAAATCTTGTTACTGGTGCTAATCCCGTAGGGATTAGAGACCTGGAACCTCATTAAAATCCTCCTGGCATTCAACACCAGATTGCCAGGGCTCTTAGTGAACCGGCCCAGGGAGGGGCCCGCAGACATCAGGCGGAGACCCGGGGAGGACGCAGCCCCTACTCGAAGGCCAGTCCTGGGGCTGGGCAGACACACGTCCTTGCCTGTCCTTGGCCGGGGAGAGGCAGCTCTTCACCAAACACCAGCAGCTTGTCCGGCATCAGGCAGCGCTGGCCCTTGATCCAGATCAGACCGTTTGCATTTAATTACACCGAGCCTCCCAACGTGCCAACCCAATTAGCCGTAATTGCTCCTCAGCGGTGTGGCAAACCCGGGGCTCGTACCTGCCCCAGTGACATCCCAGCATCTGCTCCAGCTCTCAAATAATTAGTTTCCAACCTGAGTAAAGGAAGATGTGTCTAAAAGGAATCAGGTGGTGAGAAAGCAAGACTTTTACTTAAAAATGTATTTAAAAATAATCGTGTTATTTATTTTTAATAGCCAATGCAAAAGTCCGAATACAGTGGGGCCTTGACTTACGAGTTTAATTCGTTCCGTGACCAAGGTCATAACTCAAATTACTCGTATGTCAAATCAAAAAGTGAACGAGTGAGACACGTGATGCTGGGCTGATGTGGCGTTCACTGTGACGTTCACTGCGCCAACTATTGGTGGGGTGTCTGAAGCTGGCTCGTAACCCGAATTATAGCTCGCAACTCAAAGCAAAAAATCGGCCGAGAGACGGCTTGTATCTCAAAAAACTCGTTAGTCAGGACACTCGTAAGTCAAGGCCCTCTGTACAATGAGTAAAACTATGTCCCGTCCCACTCCAGTCTCCCCCGCCTCCTCCCCAGGAAATTGATGTCTGCTACAGTTGCTCAGCGATCATTCAACCAGACACGTGTGCGCATCTAATCCCTTTAGAGCCCAAGTACACACGTGCGATGGTGCCAGTGCTCCTCTGCCCTTGTTTTTCCCCTCAGTAAGATGGCACCAAGTCGGTCCACGTCAGCAGGTCAGACTCCATGTCGTTCTTTTTCACAGCAATTTAGTCCTCTGTGGGTGGAAATGTAGGTTGTTTCCAGTCCTTTGCTGCTACAAACAGGGCTGGAGTGGACATTCCTGCGCTCCTATCGTTGCACACGCGTGTGCATCTGTATGTACATCTGCAGAGTAAAGTCCCCAAAGATATAATTGCTGGACCAACGATCTGTACTTTTCAAAACAGGCACAAAATCCAAACTCTCTGTATGCTGGTCTGTCGTGCACATGTTTCTTGCCACAGCCCCTAACGTTCCCTGTGAGGTTTTATTTTAGGCTGAGTCTGGGGTCAGGCCTTAGAAGGGTCCTATGCATCCCTTCACCCATGTCTGGCCACCACCCTGCTCCTCTAAACAGAGCTGCTGAGACCTAACATGGCTGCACCCGCTTCCCAGGGGGCCCCCGTCGAGATCATTCCTCCTGGGCAAACTAGGCCTTCACACTCTCTGTCCGTAGGTCTCCTGTGTGTGTCAGAATGGACCACCTCCCTCGGCCCCTTGTCCTTACGTCGCCAGGAGCACTAGATCCCAATCCCACAGAGCATCGGGCCATCCCTCTGGACTGAAGCTTGTCTTTCCTTCCCTCTCCCCAAGAAGATCCCGTTAATAACAGCCACCTGGTACTTTTCTTAACCCCACGAATCACTGTACAGATGGGTACAGCATCCCGTCCTATATGTAGCCTAAGAAGCTGATCCCAGAGGGATTGCTCCTGCGGTTCCTTCATCTGTGGGCGAACACATGTGCTCCTGCACTCTCTGAACCTCTCTTGATTTCCATGCGCATCCACACAGCCTTCTCACGACCTGCCTTTGAAGGAGCATTACACGTGTGTGATACCTGGTACCTTCTTTCATGGGCACTGCTAACGCCATGCTTCCTCTTATCCTGGGGGATCTGGGAACTTCTCTCCAGGGGCCAAAGAGACCTGTCTGTCTGAGTCTCTCTTTACACACACACACACTCTCTCTCTCTCTTAATATCTTGGCATCCCCTCCCCCGTGTCACATTTGTCGCACCCGACATGACGGCGCGTCCTCACCTTTCTGCCCACAGGCTGCACCTGGGAGTTCGGAGCCATGGTCAACTACATCAAGAAGACATACCCCCTGACCCAGCTGGTCGTCGTGGGCTTCAGCCTGGGCGGTAACATCGTGTGCAAATACTTGGGGGAGACACAGGCGAACCAAGACAAGGTCCTGTGCTGCGTCAGCGTGTGCCAGGGGTACAGCGCGCTGAGGTGAGCCACCCCACCCCGCGCCCCCACTCCTGTCTCCCGTGGGGCCCTTCCGTTAGCACGTGTTTGCTGAGATGCCCCAGTGCACCTGACGCTGCTTCGCAAAGCCCCCAGGAGGTGCTGTGGCGGACTGAGCGGAGGTTTCTGGGTCGTTGCTTGCGCGTCATGCACAGGAGTGGCCCTGTCAGACCCCTTCAGCCTGTCCATGCAGCTGTATTAGGACCAGGTCTGTAGCTGGATGAGCCGAAGCTCCCTTCCAGCGGCCGTTTCCCTGTGGAGTCTGTGGAAAGCCTTCCTCTGTTTGTGCTGCAGGAGTTTTGCACGACGGGGGGTTAGGAAAGGGCACAGGAGACAGGCTAACCAGCGTCGGATGGCTGGGCCTTTCGACCCCAGGAGTCGGGTCTCGGGTGGCGTCTGGAAGGGATCTATGGCAGTCATTTCAGCTGTGCCTTACCCTCAGGCGTTCCTCTCTCAGGTGTCCTAGGCAGCAGCACAGAGGGGGTGACCTGCTGGGGAAAGGGTTATCTCGCCCCTCGCTCTCCTGGCAGCAGAGCCCGGCAGGATGAGCCTGGGAGGGGTTAGTGTCTGCTCAGAGTCCCACCCCGCAACCCCAGATCGGTGGCGTCCCAGATCTCTCTCGAGTCACCACACACACACAAACACACACTCACACTCACACACACACACAAACACACACTCACACTCACACACACACCTCTAAACTCTTCAAATGCATGCATATTGTTTCCTGCGCTCACTCTTCATTATAATGTCTTTTGTGTTACTGATGGGTACGACGGATAGAAAGTGAGTCGTCAGCCACTGCTCACGACCATCATCATTATTCACTGTAAGATAAGAGTCGGTTCAGATCAGGGGCCACAAAGGCCAGTCTGGTGAACGGTGACGATCCCACTTCATGGAGACTTACTTGGGAGATTGTGTTAGAAGTAAATTCACCCCTGGAGTTTCTGACTCATGAATCTGGAGCCTGTGGCCAGGAATCCGCATGTGGACGCATTTCACGGCGACTCCTGATATTTAGCCACGTGTAGCAGTCACTGGGCTGGGACGTCCGTGGTCTCTCCAGCTCTAGTTGGCAGGACTCGGTGAGCCCCCTCTTCCTCCTGTTGGGGACCCTCCTCCCTGTCCCCCCTACTCTCTGGAGGGCCAGCTGAAAGGACCTGTGCCTTGGTCTTGGCTTGGCCAGAAAGAACCAACTCCAAGTTCACAGCCACCTTGTAACCAGAGTAACCAGAGTCCCCCCTGCCCAGTCCCTGGGACAGCAGAGAGGCGAGCAGAGCCTGCCCGGGGCTCAGGAGCAGCCTGGCCTGAGAGCTTCGGCTGCTCTCCCCGCCACGTGGTCCAGCTTTCGGCAAGCCTTCAGTCATCTGGAAAATCCTGAACCAGGCGCTGTGAAATCAGTGTGAACACTGATTTGTGTTCAGAGAGCAATGGATTTGATACGTAGGGGATGTGGGACGTTTCTTTTCCTGCGTTTTTCAATGAACAAAATAGTCTCGACAGCCTTTTTTCATTTTGCAGCAGTAGCGCCACCTGCTGTTGGCAAGAGCACCCGATCAGCACATTTGGCAAAGGAAGGTGTTGGAATTGAGGCCAAGAAGGTTTAAGAAGCTGAGACCCCAACGCAGGGGTCCTCAAACTGCGGCCCACGGGCCACATGCAAATACAAATATTGTATTTGTCTCGTTTTGTTTTTTTACTTCAAAATAAGATATGTGCAGTGTGCATAGGAATTTGTTCATAGTTGTTTTTTTGTGTTTTTTTTTTTAAATATATTTTATTGATTTTTTACAGAGAGGAAGGGAGAGAGATAGAGAGTTAGAAACATCGATGAGAGAGAAACATCGATCAGCTGCCTCCTGCACATCTCCTACTGGAGATATGCCTGCAACCCAGGTACATGCCCTTGACCGGAATCGAACCCGGGACCCTTCGGTCCGCAGGCCGACGCTCTATCCACTGAGCCAAACCGGTTTCGGCCATAGTTTTTTTTTAACTGTAGTCCGGCCCTCCAGCGGTCTGAGGGACAGTGAACTGGCCCCCTGTTTAAAAAGTTTGAGGACCCCTGCCCTAACTGATAGCTGCCAGAGGAGGGTGGGGGATGAGCAAAAACGGTGAAAGGAATCAGAAGTACAAACGTGCAGCTAAACAAACCATCACTAGGATATAGATGCAGCACAGGAAATATAGTCAGCATTGTCATAATAACTTGTAGGGTGACAGACTTATTGCAGCATCACACAGTAAGGTATATAAATGTCAAGTAACTGCTGTACACCTGAAACTCATATAATGTATGTCAACTATGCTTTAATTTTTTTAAATATATTTTTTTATTGATTTCAGAGAGGAAGGGAGAGGGAGAGAGAGAGAGCACATCAATGATGAGAGAGAATCATGGATTGACTGCCTCCTGCACACCGCACACTGGGGATCGAGCCCGCAACCTGGGCACGTGCACTGACTGGGAATCAAACCATGACCTCCAGGTTCATAGGTCGATGCTCAACCACTGAGCCACGCCAACTGTGCAACTATCTTTTAATTTCTTACAAAAAGATGTTTTTAAAAAGAAGCTAGGGACCCTAACCGGTTTGGCTCAGTGGATAGAGCGTTGGCCTGCGGACTGAAGGGTCCCAGGTTCGATTCCGGTCAAGGGCATGTACCTTGGTTGCGGGCACATCCCCACCCAGTAGTGGGTGTGCAGGAGGCAGCTGATTGATGTTTCTAACTCTCTATTCCTCTCCCTTCCTCTCTGTAAAAAGTCAATAAAATATATATATATTTTTAAAAGAAGCTAGGGAACAAAAAAAAAAGTGAGATGCTACAGAGATCTCCACACTTAGAATAGCTATTGTCACACAACTTCTCACAATGAGCGGAGAAAGAGGCAACTGTATCCTAAGGTCCCAAGGCCCTGCACTCGGGGTTGGGGGGCAGGTCAGGGAAACACCAGGGTCCCGTGTGCTGGTGCTGCCCGGAGCTCAGCTCCCCTCAGCGTTAGCATGAGACCTCCCCGCTGAAGGACAGAGCCTTACTTTAAACCAGTGTAGCCTTTCCCCACCGTGGCCTGAGGGAGCCTTCTCGGCCCTGGGATGGTGGCAGCCATGCTTCTCTCCTGCCGGGATGGAGCAGGGAAAGATCGCCTGCCTCACGGGGCCACATGGGACGTCTTGCTTCTGGCAAATCCTTCCTGGCTGAGTCTATAGCCCCGTTTGTTAGCCATCCATCCCCTCCCTCAGGCTTCGCATCCCAGGAGCACCTCCCTTCTAGCTAGAGCCCTTCCAAGGCTCCAAAGCCAGTACCGCTTGCTGTACTGGCAAAGTCTAGCTGCTGTCACCAGACAAGCTCACGTTGAGCTGTGCTGAGCCGGCGAAGGAGGGACACAGATGCCCTAAGCTGCTGGTATCTAGCGGATGCTACACGTTCCCTCGGCATGAATGGCGGCCCACTAGCCCTGGAAATGTGTGTGGTCAGACTCCGTCTAACTCTCTGCTTTAATTCTTTTTTTAAAATATATATTTACTAGAGGCCCGGTGCACAGATTCATGCACCAGTGGGGTCCCTCAGCCTGGCCTGCGGGGATCGGGCCGAAACCGGCTCTGCAACTTCCCCTGAGGGGTCCTGGATTGCGAGAGAGCGGTTCTCAGGTGACACACCCCAGAATTGGGCTTCCTCCTCTCTGGTTCTGGGTGCATCACCTGAGAACCGCAGCTGCCAAGTCACTGCAGCTTGGCAGCTCCTGTGTTGAGCGTCCGACCCCTGGTGGTCAGTGCACATCATAGCTACCGGTTGGATGGTATCAGGAGGCTTTTATATATATAGGTTGATTTGAGAGAGGAAGAGAGAGATAGAAACATCAATGATGAGAGAGAATCATTAATCAGCTGCCTCCTGCATGCCCCCTATTGGGGATCAAGCCCACCACCTGGACATGTGCCCTTGACCAGAATCAAACCTGGGACCCTTCAGTCCGCAGGCCGACGCTCTATCCACTGAGCCACACCGCCTACGGCAGCAGTCACCAACCGGTGGTCCGCAGACCACTGGTGGTCTGTGAGGTCCAAAAAGTTGGCGACCACTGGGCTAGGGCACTCTCCCGTGTAATTCATCATTTGAACTCCATTATGACTTTGAAGGCCAGGACAGACTCATTTCTAACACCACTAATCCTGGTCTACAGAATCCTGTCTACAGACTCCCGTCCACCATTAACAGAAGCAATGAAGACACCACTGGGGTCCCCCAGACAGCCTCTGTCGGGCCTGTGATGGGACCAGCTATAGAGCAATCGGGTGTGAAAATGGATTCTCTAGCTCAGTGGTCGGCAAACTGTGGCTCTCGAGCCACATGCGGCTCTTGGGCCCCTTGAGTGTGGCTCTTCCACAAAATTCCACGTACAGGCGCGCATGTACAGTGCGATTGAAACTTCATGGCCCATTCGCAGAAGTTGGTATTTTGTGGAAGAGCCACACTCAAGGGGCCAAAGAGCCGCATGTGGCTCACGAGCCGCAGTTTGCCGACCACTGCTCTAGATCAAACCCCTGATTTGACAGATGAGGAAACAGGCTTGGCGGGTGAAGTGGCTCGTGCAGGGCTTGGCAAACTACCCGGTTGGTCAGACGGGCCGTTGTTCAAGTTCCCGCTCATTCACTGTGGCAGCCGCCTGGGGGCGCACACCGACCAGCAGCGAGAGTTGCTTTAGGTTTTTGCCTGCAGGGTTCGTCCCCACACCCACCCGCCCCTCCCACACTCCCGCAGTAAGCCCGAAAAATGTGTGCGAGATAGGAGACCAAACAGAGAAAGGGGTCCCTGCCAGCGAAGCAGGTTCTGCGACTAAAAGGAGGCCTAGGTGCCGGAAGAGGTATCGGGAGTGTCACCAACACAGCCTGTGTCCCCGGAGAGGTTTCTCCTGGGCTCAGGTTCTGCACGTCTCTGACGTTTTCCACGCAGAGAGTGCGAGTGCCGTCGAGGCCCCCTGCCACCGTAGGGAGCAGCTGCTCTCTGCAGGCACTTGTCAGGGGCGAGAGCCCCCCAGCCTGCTGCCTACCCCCCACCCCATTTCCTCTCCAGGACGCACCCCATCACCCTCTTGTGGTTCTTTCAGGGCCCAGGAGACCTTCATGCAGTGGGACCAGTGCCGCCGCTTTTACAACTTTCTCATGGCCGACAACATGAAGAAGATCATCCTCTCGCACAGGTGCGTCGCCTCCCTCGGGGGACAGTCCTCCCTCGGCGGCTCATTCGGGCGTCGCTGAAGGCCGGACTCTGCTTTCTCCAGGGAACATGCAGGGGCGGGGGAGATGCAGGTGCCCTGCTGGCTGCTGTCATCATTCCCAGTGAATCCAGGCCGTCCTGGGCAGCTGGTCAGTGTCAGGAACCTCTCCCCGTAGGAGGCTTTGTGGTTGGGGGTCTTGGGCGTCTGACCGAGCAGCAGTGTGACAGGAGCCCAGCGCCTGGTGCCACCTGTGGGGTCAGGTCTCCGTGCTCCCGGCCTCTCCTGCTCAGAAGCCTTGGGGCGAGGGGGGAGGGCAGGGGGGTAGCCCTGGCCAGTGCTCAGAGCAGGCCCGGCGTGCGGGAGCTCTCAGTAATAGGAGCGTGACCCACTGTTGTGATTATCATCAATATCTTCTGAGTCCCAGAGGCTGGCAGGTAATGGGCTCTCAACAATACATTTTTAGGGTGTTCTTAGCACCATCTGAGAAAAGGCAATTTGACTGAATGACCAGTTACTTACTCTCTTTTTTTTTCAAGGACTAACGCTGTGGTGCTTGCCGTCCTGGCCACACACCCAGAGGGGGCTCCTGTGGGTGGGTTCACGTGGCGCTAACCTTGACCCTTCTTGTCATCCCGAATAGAAATGATTACTGAGTACATATTAGCTTTGCAGCTCACACGTTGGAGAGCCGTAACCAGTTAACTGCCACGCGTCCAAAACGGAAACCATCCCACACGCCGCGATATTTTGAATTTAATTTAAAAAACCGATTTGCAATGAATATTATAAAAATAAATATATTCCTCCCAATTTGGGTGTTCTTGAATATTTTCAGCTGAAAATTCTCAGGAAAAATGATTTTGAAGTTGGTCAGGGCTGCCACTTAGGGAAAATTTTTTTTTTTATAGACGCACATGGCATGTGGAGAAGGCCCACTGCTTGCGTCTACAGGCGCTTATGGCGTACACGGGGCTAATTTGGCCGCATGTTAAGTGGGTTAACTACTGCCTGCCTTGGTAACCACAGAAACAACTCGTAAAAGGAAAGGGGCTCTGGCAGAGGGGCACCGTCACCGCCCATGTAAACACGAGGCCCCCCTGTTCGGTCCACTGCCCACCACGCACGGTGTGACTGCCCGCCTGGGACCTCCTCCCCCGCCAGGAAGGCCTGGTCATAGCCGCCCGGGCTCAGCCCCGATCTGGAGTTTGTCTGGCGGCCCCTGAGCAGGAAAATGAGGTCTTGACACCCATCTTCCGGCCGTTATTCCCAAGTCGACAGCGCCAGCGCCTCCTCAGAGCAGTCTGAGGGCTGGAGGCAGCTGTTCTAACTCCCCCAGATGCGCGCTGTCCCTGGCCCCTGCCTGCCTCCGGGCCGGGAAGCTGCTGGGCTGTGGCTCTTGTCCGCTGTAGCATTGTTTACATTAAACATGGTCTCCAGCTGCGCTGTGGAGCCCTGGCGCTGAGATGGGAGGTGTTTCCAGTGTGCGTGGGATTTGCTTGGTTTCTCACCCGCGTGTCCTCCTCTGCCTTGTGTCTCCCTCTAGACAAGCTCTGTTTGGGGACCATGTGAAGAAGCCCCAGACCCTGGAGGACTCGGACCTGAGCCGCCTCTACATGGCCACGTCCCTGATGCAGATCGACGACAACGTGATGAGGTGGGTCCTCGCGTGCTCGGAACGGGGCCAGGCGGGAGGCCGCAGGCCGGGCTGTCCAGCAGCGGGGGGCGGGGGAGGTTCTCTGCCCTCTTTAGTGCTTGGGGCTTTTTTTTTACCCCTGAATACATGTCCAGTGTTTAAAAACAATAGAAGAAGGGGCAGGGGGAGGCAAAAACAAACAAAAACCCCCACAGATTTCACAGAAAATGAAAATTGTAGTTTCTCTTGGAAAGTAGGAAGAAGATGCCCCCTCCTTCTGCATCCCTGCTGGAACTGGGGCTGGAGCTGGGGCTGGAGCTGGGGCTGGAGCTGGGGCTGGAACTGGGCTGGAACCGGGGTCTGGGATCACACCCAAGCTGCTCGCAGAGCCTGTGGTGGGCGGACTGGCTGCTGGATCTGAGCTCCAGGCCGCTCAGAGCTGGGGCAGACCCGGCTGAAGGTTTGGTCAGCGTCCGTTCCCGTCTGACTGCCCCGTGGCGGCCGGAATCGGGGACTCTGACTCCCTCATTTCTCCTTGGAACCTACGTCATTTCAGTTCACAGTGGCGGGGGCTACTCTGCCACGCAGACTCTGTTGTAAAGAAAGTTCTGGCAAATGCCTTTGAGTTTCCGTTTCTTGGCTTCTAGTGACATCGGGCTTTACACTGCCTCGGAAGATGTGACATCCGCCAGTAATCACTGTCGATAACACTTAGTGAGTAGTTTCTCTGGGCCGGTAGCGCTGCTGGTACACACGTTAATGTCAGAAATCTCACAGCCCCGTGTCGGCAGGCTCTGTGCTCAGCGCCATTCACAGAGGAGAAGCCAGAGCGGCTAAACCCTTTGCCTGAGACCGCACAGACAGTGAGTGGAAGGGTCAGGATTGGAACCCAGATGCCAAAGCCGGGGCCCTAAACCCTAACGCTGGTGCCACGTATTTCCACTGTGTGCCTGGCCAGTTCGTGCAGGAACCGGAGCCGGAGTCCATCCCCCCCGCCTTCCCGTCTGATGAACGTGTTGTTTTGTCTTTTTCCTCCGTGTGCGCCGCAGGAAGTTCCATGGCTACAACTCCCTGAAGGAGTATTACGAGGAGGAGAGCTGCATGCGGTACCTGCACAGGGTGAGTGGCCGCGGCGGCACTGTGTCCTCATCCCGCCTCCGCCCGGGGCAGCTCCCTCCCTGTCGGAACCGGAACCTCGGCCGGAGTCTGGCTCGACCGTCCAGTGGCCAACTTGGGTTAATTATTGAACCGAACCCTGTCCCTCTGCGACCCCGTCCCTCTGGGACCCCGTCCCCCTGGGACCCCGTCCCCCTGGGACACCGCCCCCCTGCGGCCCCGCCCCTGCGGCCCCGCCCCCCTGCGGCCCCGCCCCCCTGGGACCCTGTCCCTGTGTAATCCCTGTGCTGCCCCTTCGTGCAGGGTAGGACCGGTCTGCGCCTGTGTCTGTAAAAGCTTACAGCCCATTCTTTCCTTAGTCTTCCCTGGACGGTGCAGCCCTGCCTGGTTCCTGCCTGTCCCTCATAGGCGATCCGGGTAGACTTCCTACAGCCCTGGGCCCTCTGTTGGCCCTTGTGTGTTTAGTTAGTGTGGTGCCTAGGGCTGAATTAAAAAGTCCTGCCGTGATCGGGGGATCACAGTAAAATAGGTGTATTTCTCTATCAAAACGAGGAGGAATGCCCTAACCTGTTTGGCTCAGTGGATAGAGCGTCGGCCTGCGGACTGAAAGGTCCCGGGTTCAATTCCGGTCAAGGGCATGTACCTGGGTTGCGGGCACATCCCCAGTGGGGAGTGTGCAGGAGGCAGCTGATTGATGTTTCTCTCTCATCGATGTTTCTAACTCTCTATCCCTCTCCCTTCCTCTCTGTAAAAAATCAATAAAATATATTAAAAAACAAAAACAAAAAAAACGAGGAGGAATATGTCTGTTGACAAAGAGACCAGGTTTATACTAATGCAGTTATAGCAGCTATAATGAACTTCATGCGTATTAAATTAAGTTTGTGGCTATATTTTTATTGATTTCAGAGAGGAAGAGAGAGGAAGGGAGAGATAGAAACGTCAATGATGAGAGAGAATCACTGATCGGCTGCCTCCTGCCCTCCCCCTACTGGGGGATCAAGCTCACAACCTGGGCATGTGCCCTGAGCGGGAATTGAACCCGGGACCCTTGAGCTCACAGGCTGACGTTCTATCCACTGAGCCAAACCGGCTAGGGCAGTGGTTGGCAAACTGCGGCTCACGAGTTCTTCAGGGCCAGGTCGGGGAGTGAATTTGAACCGACTTCTGCACACGGGCCACAAAGTTTCAATCGCACTGTACATGGGCGCCTGCACGTGGTATTTTGTGGAAGAGCCACACTCAAGGGGCCAAAGAGCCGCATGTGGCTCGCGAGCCGCGGTTTGCCGACCACTGGGCTAGGGGAAACCCCACATGTTTTTTGCCTGAACCACCACCACCAACCGGTCTCTCTCGTTCTGTGTTTGCACAATTGCTCTTTTGGCTCCAACGTGGGACTCCATTGACCCCGACTATGAGCACATGTTGGTGTGGCCCCCTCCCCAGCTGAAGCAGGGACCTGTGGCTGCAGTTCGGCCACGTGTCATGTCGGCCACCCCTCCTAGCCCAGCCTCACACCCAGGCCTCTGGTGTCTTCATCTGCACATTACAGCACCGTGGAGCCCCCCAGAGCTCAGGCCAGAGACCCCAGCTTAGCACACGCAGGCGTGCACTCCCGGCATGGCGGTCCAGGGGTGGCCGAGGGCCGGCGTCACAGCAGCTGGCCACCCGGGGGACCAGGGTGTCCCTCACCCACCTGTTCAGCACCCTGAGCAGTGGCCACCTTCCCTCTGACTCAGGGCCAGGTCGGGAAGTGAACTTGAACCTTGGATCAGTGGGGTCCACAAAAGGGAAGCGATCGCTTCATTCTTTTTCTTTTCTTGGTTCAGATCTATGTGCCCCTCATGCTGGTTAACGCCGCCGATGACCCGTTGGTACATGAAAGTCTCCTCAGCATTCCAAAGTCTCTCTCGGGTAAGTGTCTTCCTGCCGCTCCCTCAGGCACTCGGCAGCCTGCGGTCCTTCTGTCCCCTTCGCGCACTGTCCATCCTGGCGGTGCTGTTGGTCAGACCCGACAGTGCCGGGCTGTGCGGGGGCCTGGGCAGAGCCCCCCGTGTCCATCCCGTGCAGGAGGCAGGCCCCTCCCTTACATCAGAGGCGACAGCGGAGTCCCTGCTGCTCAGGGTTATGGCTCCCTTAAGTCTGAGAGTTTGACTGAAAGAGATATTTACACTTCAGACTTGACCTGAAAAGCAAAAAATAAATAAAAAACCCCATGTGACAGCCAGCCTCTCCATCTGCTTTGAGGATAAAAATATAAGCAACTGAGAAAGCAGGCTGGGGCCGTGGGAGCGTTACCCAGGGCAGGAAGGAGCTGGAGGAGAGCTAGGCGGGGCAGCAGGAGGAAGCCTGGGACTGCTACGGCCTCATTTCCCTGCACGTCCCCTGTCAGTGTCCTATGTCACCCGGAGGAGGGGGGATACCTCTGGTTCTCTCGTGACCCCAAGCGAGGAGGGTAGATCCTGCAGCAGACGGGGACCCACGCCCGCCTCCAGAGAGCTCCGGGCACCATGCCGAGTGCGTGCCGCGCGTGGGCTGGGTAAAGTCTCTCTCCCGTCACCCGCCTTCCCCTCCAAACCTCGGGTCCCTGCACCGAAGTCGCCCACTCAGCCACGTGGGCAGCACCCAGAGAAAGCAGCGCGTTTGCTTCCTTCCCTGCACCCAGCCATAGCGCTGCTGCCGTGGCACAGAAACGTGTACAGTAGTGACCGCAGGGCCCTAACCGGTTTGGCTCAGTGGATAGAGAGTTGGCCTGCGGATGCAAGGGTCCCCAGGTTCGATTCTGGTCAAGGGCATGTACCTTGGCTGCGGGCACATCCCCAGTAGGGCGTGTGCAGGAGGCAGCTGATCGATGCTTCTCTCTCATCGATGTTTCTAACTCTATCCCTCTCCCTTCCTCTTTGTAAAAAAATCAATAAAATATATTAAAAAAAAAATAGTGACTGCAGGGACAGAGTGCAGAGGTCAGGCAAGAAAGGAGCGAGCCCGGGAGCCACGTGCGCGTGCCAGGAAGTGTCGTCCGCCGAGGCCCGCGGCTCGCGAGCCACATGCGGCTCTTTGGCCCCTTCAGTGTGGCTCTTCCACAAAATACCGACTTCTGCGTACGGGCCACGAAGTTTCAGTCGCACTGTACGTGCGTGCCCACACGTGGTATTTTGTGGAAGAGCCACATTCAAGGGGCCAAAGAGCCGCATGTGGCTCGCGAGCCGCGGTTTGCCGACCACGGCCCCAGGAAGACAGACAGCTGCTGCCGTAGCTGCCCGTTCCGTGCTGGCTGTGCTAGCAACTAACCTCACTCATCAAGCCTCGCGCCCCGTCTGTCCTGCTCGGCGTGCCCGCTCAGCGGGTGCCACGAGAGTGTGGGCATCTCTAAGCCACTGGCAGCTGTATGCTTCGGTCTTAGAAGATAAATGGCATGAAAAACCATCGCCTCGCTGAGTCGCCTTGTCCTCCAGTAAATGACAGTGTAAACGCTGGGCTGGGAACCCTTCCCAGAACCCTCCCTCCACGCAGCAGCAGCACCGCCTGGCAACTCAGCTGTCGCTGCCTGGGAAAGCAGCGCCTGCATTTTAAGGCGATATCCCAGGGGTTCCCATGCACAAAGTTGGGGCGTGCTGGGCTGTACAGCCGAGTCACTTGGGGAGCTTTAGCAGCTGTAGCGCCTGGTTCCCCCTCCCACCCATCCCTCACACCCACACAGATCCTGATGTAACTGGTCTGGACGCTGCACAGAGATCTTTTTATTTTTAATATATATTTTTATTGATTTCAGAGAGGAAGGGAGAAAGAGAGAGATAGAAATGATGAGAGAGAATCATTCATGGATGGGCTGCCTCCTGCACACCCCCTACTGGGGATTGAGCCCAAGACCCGGCATGTGCCCTTGACCGGAATCGAACCCGGGGACCCTTCAGTCTGCAAGCCAATGCTCTATCCACTGAGCCAAACCAGCTAGGGTGCTGCACAGAGATCTTTCCAAACCCATGTGTGCTAACACGCAGCCGTGTTTGAGAACCACTTAGATCTTAAAGGCTCTGCTCCAAGCCAAGCTGCTGTTCCCCAACCTGCTAGGTCCCACTGTTGTGCCTGCCCCACCGGTCTCCCTCCTGCGGAGCTGAACGAGGCAGTGAGCAGAGGTCGGATGCCCTTGTAGGTGACCTTCACCTGTGGGAACACCCGGGCCACCTGGCCAGCGTATCCGCACCTCCTGCCGCGGGGCCACCCCGAGGACAGGGACTCACGGCTGCCTTTCCCCTGCAGAGAAGCGGGAGAACGTCATGTTTGTGCTGCCTCTGCACGGGGGCCACCTGGGCTTCTTCGAGGGCTCCATGCTGCTGCCCGAGCCGCTGACGTGGATGGACAAGCTGGTGGTGGAGTACGCCAACGCCATTTGCCAGTGGGAACGCAGCAAGTTGCAGTGCGCCGACGCGGAGCAGGTGGAGGCCGGCCTGGAGTGAGGCCCCCGGACTCTGGCGCCCCAGCTGCCCTCCTTGAACTGGCGTCCCTCACCGGCTGTTCAGGTCTCCCCCTCCCTCAGTGACCTGGATCTGACCTCACACCGTCAGCGGGGGGCCACCACCGGGCACACCTGTCTCGGGGTGGGCGGCTACCCCGGGAGCTCCAGGCTATTTTTGTGCTTAGTTCCTTGTTTCCTCCATTGCATTGTTAGCCATGGTGACACGCGCCAGACAGCCTCTCACCCTCCTGTCCAGTTGAGCATCATATCATGATTGCTTTTAAGCCAATCGCATCTAGTTTCCCTATGAAAAACGTGTCGGGACAGCAGTTTGCTTTGCCAATCAGAAGGCTCTCCCCCAGGAACAATGAAGGACCTCTGTTACTTGGTGGTGGCCCTGTGTCCTCGTGTAGACCCGGAAAAGCGCTCCCCAGCCCAGCCCCTGCCGGAGATGCGGGTCAGCTCCGAACCTGGGGTCCCGGGGCTCCCGGCCGCAGCGTGGCCTCTTAGGGCAGAGAAAACCCCCTTGATCACAAGCCAAGCTTCCCCCTCGCTCTCTCCTAGACAGTCTCCCAGCCCCTTGCTGGTGATGAGAGTGACCTGGGGCGCTTATTAAAAATTCAGCCTCCCGGGTCCCTCCCCAAGGGGCAGCCCATGCCGTGGGCCTGGGAAAGGGCCTGGGGATTTTAATTTTTGACAAGTGCCCCCGGTGATTCTCATCGCCAGGCAAATTTGGGAAACACTGTCTGCAGGGCCTTTAAATTAGAAACATCTCGGTAGCTTTTTTTCATTAAAATCCGTAGTCGGAGGGGTCACCCAGCTCCCAGGGGCCTCCAAGGCCTGCCCCCTTGTGCCCACACCTGACTCTGCTTCTCACTGGCTATATGACCCTGGAAGAGCCCCCTTGAACTTGACGTTCCTCACCTGTAAAATTGGGGACTTGGACCAGGTGGATTGCCGGCCGAGATCACTACCCGTCCTGAAGTTCAATGACAAACTCACTTTCCTGAGGTTTGAGAGACCATCCCTCCCGGGGGCCCTGGGAGCCGCCCTCCAGGCTAAACATGTAGACGTCATCATTTGCCTTTGTTTGTTCCTCGTGTCATATAAAGCCGTGTGTGGGGCCTTTATTATGCACTCATTTGTAATTTTATTTTGTAACCCAGGTCTCTCCAACTCTGGCTTTTGATACCAAACAATTCAAAAGTTGGACCCGAGTTTGGAGAAAGACCTTCCCAACCTGAGGTGTTTTGCAAGCAGATTTTTACCATCATAGCCTGTTGTAGTCTTTAGAGGTCTCTCCGAGGTGTCTTCCCCAATGAAAATGTCACTCTAAGTTTCAAGTACTTTTCTCCAATCCTGTGGTACTTGAATGTCTAAAAACCCTTGCACTTGGAAAAATCTGCCATTGCTGTCGGGAACGAAATGGAACTATGAGAGAAATTGCCTGGATACTTCAAAATGTTCCCTGCTTCATCTCCTTTGCCCCGGGGCAGACAGGAATAGGAAAAGTGGATCCATGTGGATGTTGAAGGGAGTCACCTGGGGGCTCCCAGGCCGACCCCTGTGGCTGCAGGTGGTCACAGCTTGAGCATTGGTCCAAGTGACCGTGACAGGAACGTCTGTGACCCGGAGAAATTATTTGCTGACAATCATTAGATCGAACTAACAAATAACATCAAAAACAGCCATTATCTCAAAAGATGATGATTCCTGTGGTCCGGACTTGGCTGTGGTTTATACACACACCAAGTTTGTCCTTGTGACCCCCTCCCCCCACCCCCCAAGTTGTTATTTTTCTAGTGCTTTTCCTCTTGGCATTATTGTGGCACAAAGCGGCACTTTACCATCTAACCCTCCGTTTGGAAGCGTGTCCTTCTCCCCTGTCACTTCCCCGCCACCCGACAGCCACCGCTGTCTCCCTTCATTACTTAAGACTTTCTGTGAAATTCGGTAAACAAAGCAATAACTTCATAGGTTTGTGTGACCATCCCAGGAAGCCAGCGGCTCCTGTCATTTGCCCCGGCCCCCTCTTGCCCTGTTCTGAGGAAGTACTGGCCAGGTACCAGCTCCATCGGGAAGAGAAAAGACAGCGTTGTCACCCCCCCGGGGTGCAGGGACAGAAGTGCTTAGAGCCTGGTCTGCAGGGCAGTCCGATGCAGGTGTCCCCCGGAGATGGGGGGGAGAGGCAGAGTTTGGGGCACCTCCTTTGTTGCCACCCAACCGGAATTCACCCCCCGGGGTGCGAGGGTGGCGTCCCAGCTGAGCTCTTTTCAGTGTGTGACTCTGAATGGCGCTCACAGAAGTCCACTGAAACCCTTTGTTCAGAGCCAGGCTCCCGGGCATGGAAATGAGAGGGTGGCTGTGGCCGTCTTAACAGGGACATTCTTGTTTGCCCTGAATGAGCGCACAGGGCATTGAATCTGCAGAGATGGAACTCGCCTGGTAAACAAGGCAGCCGCGTCTTCTATGTAGGTCAGCTTCCTCCTTCCTCCCGCTTCCCTTCGCTTTTCTTCTGAAGTCGTTCTTTCTGATGGTGATGGGAGCGCTCGTCTGGCTATTAAGGCCCCACTTGGCCTAAAACTAGGGCTTTTGAACACTCTATTCTGAAACCAGAGGAAGGATGTAAGTTGCATAGACCCAGACAGTTCAATCGCAGGAATAACACGTTAAAAACGGGGGGGGGGGGGTACCCATGTTCCTCCTGGTTGTACCCCCTGCCTCCTAAACCATTTGAAGGCACTGATGAGTAAGCAATTCCAGTCAAATTAGGATTTTCTGAAAAATGGTGTCAGGTCTCCTTGACGCACTTCTGTTAGAGGGCGCTTAACAGCCTTGAAGAAAACCCCTTGCCCTGGCCAGGTTGGCTCAGTGGATAGCGCGTCGGCCTGCAGACTGAAGGGTCCCGGGTTCAATTCCAGTCGAGGGCACGTACCTCGATTGCAGGCTCCTGGCCTTGGTCAGGGGCAGGCGGGAGGCAACCCATTAATGTGTCTCTCTCACATCGGTGTTTCTCTCTGTCTCTCCTTCTCCCTTCCACTCTCTAAAAATCAGTGGAAAAAATATCCTCCAGTGAGGATTAAAAAAAGAAAGAAAGAAAACCCCTCACTTCTCTGCTGTGACTGCACCAGGGACTCCAGGGCGGCCTGGAGCGGAAGGTTGTTTGTGGTCATCCTCCTTGTAAGCTCTCAGCGGCATTTCACACTTGGCGGGGGTTGGAGGGGGCCTGTGACAGACCACAGGAGGGGCAGTGTGCCTGGAAGGGGAGCGCCCCTTTCTGGGCGTGGTGTTAGGAAGCAGGGTGCAGGGGACCTGGGTGCTTGTCCTACCTGTCCCTCATTCACCCTGGATGGGGGCAGTCGCTTCACCTCCCTGAGCCCCAGGGATCCTAGACCAAGCATGTCAAACTCGTGGCCGGCGGGCCACATGCCTCGAGGCAGGTGGCCCACCGGCGGGCGTGAGTTTGACATGCTTGTCCTAGACCGTCTCTAAAACCATTGATGTATGTACAGGTCATTTTCCCGAACACTCCCACTGGCCTTCTGCAGTCTTGCTTTAGAATCCGGTGAGTCAGGGCTCCCGGCTCCCCTGGAGGGGTCTGGGGGAGGGAGCTGCTGCATTAGGCTTTGCGGTGAAGACCCTCGCCTTTTCCCTTGCCCTTGCCCTGTGCCTTTGGCTTCTCTTGAGCATCTCCATCCTCATCTCCATGTCCTTGCTGTCCCGAGGTTTGGCCGCGTGACCAGGGCAGGTGCAGCGCTGGCACGAGGCCGATGGCCCATCTTTCTGTGTGACTCAGGCAGAGCGTTGAGAGTTCCCCGGGCAAACATCCTTCCAGCTCCGGCTTTCATTCTTCAACCCCGTCTTCATTAAAGCCCGACCCCCCGGGTAGGGCAGCCGAGAATGAGAGCGCGCTTTGTCGCCATGTGACTTGCGGGTCGTTTGGCCAGCTCCAGGGGGACAATGCGTGTGTTCTTGTTGGTGTTTGCCAGGCAAGCAGATGTCTGGGATGTGAGGGGCCCTTCTTTTCCCGGGGCCTCGGCTCTGGCTTGGAGGTGGAATAAAGATCATTGACACCTCACCTGGCGTTCCAAGTCGCTAAGAAGCATTTGCCTGCAGCATCCGCTCACAATTTCATCTGGAATCCCTTTCTTTGACCAGAAAGCCTTAACTTGACTATCCCTCCTCCCCGGTGTTCCCCAGGATCGTGGCATCGCCATTCAAACCCTCCCACTGAGGGAGTTAGAAGCGAAGCCACAAGCAAAACCAGAGCATTTCTCCTGTGGCCTGTACGCGCCTTCTTATGTTCAGCACCCCCACCCCTCAGCGCTGGGGGACCCAGAACCTGCCAAATGCCTCCTCTGACGCCTCTCTTCCTTCTTGGCCTCTTGTTCAAAGCCACTCTGGCTGACTTGGATGCTCCCCAAGGCCGTGAAAAGGGGCCTGTCCGTGGCGGGCAGGGGCCCAGCAGTGGAGGGGAAGGTTAGAGAACCTCTGTGTCTATCAGCAGAGGGAGGCACCCCCCTCTTCCTAGAGTAGCATTGCTTTTGCCAAACTGTATCTGAGGCTAAGGGAAGGGGAAGTGGCCCCTGCTGGCAGCGAGGCTGGGATGCTCCCAAAACAAAAGCCGCTTCCTCTCGCCCCCACCTCTGCTCCCGGATGCTGCCTCCGGGCCTCCTCGGAAGCAGGCTGCGGGGTCCAGCTCGCCAGCCATTCTCCACTTGCAGACAGCGGACAGCTGTCCCTGTTGGGAGAGCTAGCCTCCCCCACCCCTTCCATGTTTTCTGAGCTGTTTTTTCCGGCATGTGTGCAGGGGTCTCTAATAAATAAGATGACATTCCTTTCTTAACTGGCAGATTAAGCCTTTTAACTCGACTCCTCTGTCCATTAGTAATGAAATCTATATCCTATGTTCTCCCCCTCCTGGTCCCCATAAGCCAAGAAATCTATTGCCATAAGCTGGGGACCATCCACTTACAGCACCTGCAGAAACGCCCTCATCTCAATGGGCATTCTCCCCCCGGACCACCCACGCTGAGCAGCCCCCAGGCCGCGGGCGTGGGTGGGCCAGGCTCCCCCGGGTGTCCAGTTAGGTCCCGTTTGGGTTTTGCTTTGGCCTGGTTAGTTCCCCTGAAGCACAAGTCCGCCTCGAGCCCTGTCACCTCTCCACCCCACTGCCTCAGGAAGACCGTCACTGTACCTGAGCTCCAACTCCTGCCACTGCAGCTGCCTTAGCAACACCCACCCACCGGGGCAGAGAGGGGTGGGAGCCAGTGCGCGCCCCCCTCCCCCCGCCCCCCACCTGCTCAGACTCCCGTCAGCCACTAGCAGATCTGCTTCCAGATTGATTTTTGGGAACCATCACGTTCACATTCCTGATTCCTGTTGTGTTTCGTTTTGTTTGGATTTCCCTGAAACTTAACGTTGCTGCCCTGAAAACCGTGTGTTTTTGCGTTTGTGTTCTGAAATCCTCCGTGCTGCTGGGTTTGCGGGGGGGGGCGGGCGGGCGGGGGACACGGGACCCTCCAGCACCGAGGTGTTTAAGATCTGCAACTAGCAATGCAATTTTTTCTAAATAACGAGGAGATTTACCTTTATTAAGAAACTATACTAAACAGCGGTGTCCTTGATCGTTTTATGTTCTCATATTGCGTTGGGGTCCTATGTTGATTCCGTGTGGTGGTAAACAAAGATCATTACAGGCAAAAACTGTAATTTTGTTATCTTTGATTCAATGGAATTTCTTTACTTAAAAAAAAAAATTAAAAGACTAAAAACGTGGCGAGGTTGCGTGTTTTCTGTATGGTGGGGGTTTTATATTTAAAAGGGTTCTTGGTTGTGTCTTCACCAAAGCGTGAGCTTGAAGGAAATGGGCCAAACACCAAGTTCTCGTGATGACTGGTTTTTAAATATATATGTATTTTTATTTCAGAGAGGAAGGGAGAGAGGGGGAGAGAGAGAGAGAAACATCAATGATGAGAGAGAATCATTGATTGGCTGCCTCCTCTACGCCCCCCACTGGGGATCGAGCCCCCAACCCAGGCATGTGCCCTTGATAAGGATCGAACCTGGGACCTTTCAGTCCCCAGGCCGGCGCTCTATCCACTGAGCCAAACCAGCCAGGGCTCATGATGATTGATTTTAACCCAGCCTTGCAGATTCGGGGAATGACCAGCCCCAAGGTGTCTTTACAAGCCCGTCTCTCCAGGCAAGAAAGCCAAGGCCCGAGATTAGTGAGAAATCAGCTCTTTCATCAACACCGCGAACCGTGTAGGCAAAATGTGAGTGAGGTGCGAGGTAAGTGGGGGTTGCCATGGCTGATTCATGTGCTTTTCCAGGGGAGTTCTCTGAACAGGAGAACTGAATTGGGATTGTGTTGGGTTGGTTGGGCGATGGTGGTGGTCTCTTCTCCTGGGTATCTGTCTGAATCCAAGCCCAGGCCCCCCCACCCCCCGGGCCAGGCACCAGCACAGCCAGGAGAGCTCGCTTGCTCCCCACCCCGGGAGCCTGCACACAGAGTGGTCTCGCCTCTTCGCCAGGCAAAACCTGGCGGCCCGTTTCCCTGCCGAGACCTCCACCCGCCTTAACCAGCTGCCTCCGTCAGCTAACCCAGCCTCCCCCGAGGCCCACGTGGGGTGGCAGAGATGAATTCCTGCTTCATCCACGTGTCTCCAGAAAGGAAGCGGTCCTGGGCAGCAAGTAGATGTCATGGAAGTCAAGTTGTGTGGGTGGCTTTCAAAAGGCTATCTTACTGTCCCTCTGCCTCGCTTTTTAAAATATATTTTTGTTGATTTCAGGGAGAGAGAGAGAGAGAAACATCAGTGATGAGAATCATCCATCAGCTGCCTCTCGCACGCCCCCCACTGGGGACCGAGCCCTCCACCCAGGCATGTGCCCTGACCGGGACTCAAACCCTGACCTCCTGGTTCATAGACCGGTTGATGCTCAACCACTGAGCCACACCGGCTGGGCCCCGCTTCCTCTCTTACTATTACGGTGATGGTGGCCACTTGTAGGCACCCAGCGTGGAGGCCGCTGGGATTTTGAGAGGCTGAGCAGGTCAGATTTAACATTAACATTCATGGTCGCCCCGACCGGTGTGGCTCAGTGGATGGAGCATTGGCCTGCGGACTGAAAGGTCCCAGGTTCGATTCCGGTCAAGGGCATGTGCCTTGGTGGCGGGCACATCCCCAGTAGATATGCAAGAGGCAGCTGATCGATGTTTCTCTCTCATCGGTGTTTCTAACTCTCTATCCCTCTCTCTTCCCCTCTGTAAAAAAATCAATAAAATATATTTTTTAAAAAAATTCATGGTCTTGGGACACATTCTCCCAAAGGGGACAGGGAAGGTCTGGCCCAGCCCGCCCGCCTCTTTCCTGCTCAGCTGGTCTCTGAGCGGGGAGGGGCAGTACCAGGGCATGGCCAGCAGGGGGCGGTGCCCGCCCACAGTCAGCAAACTCACTTGTCAGCTCCTGGCCGCCTCAGCTCCAGATGTTGTAGGAAATCCCTCAGGATGAGGCTATAGACTAGCTCCACTCTTTTTCGGCAGCTTTTGCTGGAGAGACCCCACAGACAGGAGGAGGGGGACACAGCTTGCCATCGCTGCCCGCACCAGCCTGCACCTGACTGAGGGGAGCAGGCCACCCCAAAATGGAGCAGCTGCAAGCCTGCCTCCACGTGGGAAGCCCTCACTGCCTGCTGGCTGCCCAGGTTCCGGTGCCCCCAGACCACTCACGCTTCTACCCCCTCCTGGCCTGTTTTCATGGCTCTTAAGTAGCAGAACTCTCTTGCAAAGGAAATCATTATGAAATGTAGAGTCTTGGAAACAGCCTCACACACGCCATTATCCCAAAGCTTCAAAGACAGTAAGAATGTAATTGTCCCCAAGTCATCATCATCATCTTTTTTTAAACAAGATATGTATTTTTATTATTATTATTATTATTAATCCTCACCCGAGGATATTTTCCCATTGATTTTTAGGGAGAGTGGAAGAGGGAGGGAAAGTCAGAGAGAAACATCGATGTGAGAGAAACACATCGATGGGTTGCCTCCTGCATGCACCCCGACCAGGGCCCAGGCTGGGGAGGAGCCTGCAACCGAGGTACATGCCCTTGACCGGAATTGAACCCAGGATCCTTCTATCTGCAGGCTGACACTCTATCCACTGAGCTGAACCGGCTAGGGCCCCAATTCTTCTTGTTCAAGCGAATTTCCCCTGGTTTGTTGCCCCTGGACTTAGGAGGAGGGTGACGCCTGAGCTTACCCAAGCTCAGGGAGGGTCAGGGACCACAGCCTTCCCCCCCCCCCCCCCCGGCAGCCCTTTTCCCAGCCTCTGGGTCTGGGGCACTGGGGAGAGGCCCAGGGATGCTAACTATGGGTCGGAGGCGGGAGTGTCCTCAGAAGGCCGTGCTCTCGACGTGAGCCCGCGGGCCGAAGAGCTGCTCAGCCACCACCTTGCCGTCGTACTTGGGCAGGGTGCCCCCAAAGTCGGTGGGCAGGATGTCCTTGTCGACCTCCTGGAAGAAGCCGGAGAGGTCATCTCCGTGGACAAAGACCTACAGGAAAGCAGAGACAGAGCCGAGCTGGGGGGCCCTAGGATGCCCTCATCAAAAGTCACCCAACAGCCCTGGCCGGTGTGGCTCAGTGGATAGAGCGTCGGGCTGTGGACTGAAGGGTCCCAGGTTCGATTCCGGTCCAGGGCACATGCCCAGGTTGTGGACTCGATCTCCAGAAGGGGACATGCAGGAGGCAGCTGATGAATGAATCGCTCTCATCATTGATGTTTCTATCTCTCCCTCCCCATTCCTCTCTGAAATCAGTAAAAATAAAATAAAAAACACCAAACACATTGCCCGGCTGGCATGGCTCCGTGGTTGAGCATCGACCTATGAACCAGGAGGTCGCGGTTGAATTCCAGTCAAGGGCACAGGCCTGGGTTGTGGGCTCCATCCCCAGTGTGGGGCGTGCAGGAGGCAGCCAATCCATGGTTCTCTCTCATCCCTGATGTTTCTATCTCTCTCTCTTCCTCTCTGATATCAATAAAAATATATTTTAAAAAATAATAAAAAAAATAGCCCTGACCCATTTGGCTCATTGGATAGAGCGTCGGCCTGCGGACTGAAGGGTCCCAGGTTCGATTCCAGTCAGGGGCATGTACCTTGGTTGCGGGCACATCCCCAGTGGAGGGTGTGCAGGAGGCAGCTGATGGATGTTTCTCTCTCATCGATATTTCTAACTCTCTATCCCTCTCCCTTCCTCTCTGTAAAATATCAAAATATATTTAAAAAAATAATAATAATAAAAAATAAAAATCAATGGGAAAATATCCTCGGGTGAGGATTAACAACAACAAAAGAAGCCCCATTCTCTCATCCACTCATCAGCCAATCGCTGTGCAGCGCCCCTGCTCGCCCCGCCCCCTGCGCGGCCCGCTGTCACTCACCCTCTGGAGCAGCTTGCTTTTCAGGAAGGGCCTCACCACGTTGTAGGTGGTGGTGAAGTACCAGGGCTGGTGGATGAAGTGGATGGCCTTGAACCGGGCTGGGAAGGAGTCCTGCAGGGACAGGGAGCGCCCCAATGGCCTCGGAGGTCCCCGCTTACTCCCCCACTCCCTCTCCCTCCCCAAAGCACAGGGACAGCCCCCTGAAGGTTCCAGCCCCAGGCCACCAGCTGGGGAGCCCTGGCTTCACCCCCCCGCCCCCTCCCTCCCAGAGAGGAAGCCCCAGAGCCCTCTCCCCGAAGCTGCATGAAACCTCGGGGTTCGGTGGCGTGAAGAAATGAAATGGTAGCCTCGCTGGGTTTGTAGGGGACCGGGCTTTTCAAACCCACTTGCCTGCTAGGTGACTGCAAACTATCATAGGCCACAGGGACGCCTCTGTCATGCTCACTGTCCCCCACCCATCCCCGCCGTCCCTCCCCAGGTGCAGAGACAGCAGGGTTAAGATGAGCTCTAAGGAAGGACTCATGGCCCCGCCAGCATGGCTCAGTGGTTGAGCGTCAACCTATAAACCTGGAGGTCATGGTTCGATTCCCGGTCAGGCCATGTGCCCGGGTTTTGGGCTCAATCTCCAGTGCAGGGCGTGCAGGAGGCAGCTGATTAATGATTCTCTCTCATCATTTATGCTTCTATCTCTCCCTCTCCCTTCCTCTCTGAAATCAATACAAAAATATATTTTTTTAAAAAAGGACTCATGACACTTATAGGCATGAGTGTCATGAGCGTTAGTGATATCCTCTCTCGGGATAAATTCACATTCAAAGAGACATATGCAGACACAGTGGGATTTGGGGTCAGAAGGTGTAAGTTCAAGTCCAGCTTCTGCCACCATAGAGTTTTGTGACCTTGAGAGGTCACACAAATCTCTGAGCCTTGCTTTCCAGGTTTTAAAAATGAAGCAGGAACGCCCTGGCCGGTGTGGCTCAGTGGATAGAGCGTCGGCCTGTGGACCAAAGATGTCCTGGGTTCGATTCCAGTCAAGGGCATGTACCTCAGTTGTAGGCTCCTCCCCAGCCTGAGCCCCGGTCAAGGACGTGTGCAGGGGGCAACCAATCCATGTGTCTCTCTCACATCGATGTTTCTCTCGGTCTCTCCCTCTCTCTTCCACGCTCTCTCCAAGAATCAATGGAAAAATATCCTCAGATGAGGATTAAAAAAATACATAAAAATTAAAAAAATAAAAGTAAAAAATGTGGAAAAAACGAAGCAGGAAGCAGCGAGAGGATGCTGTCTCCAGGTAGATGAGTTAATGAACGTGAATCCCTGGCCCGCTGTCGATCACCACGCAAGTGTCTATGGTTGGCATTGCCCTTGGTGGCCCATTCTCAGCTCCCTGCCGGCACCGTTAAACCAGGACACCGGGCCCGGCCGCCCCGCCTCCCGCCCTGTGCCAGGCCGGCGCGGAGGCCTCACCTGGAGCATGTCCACCATCTTCCTGAGGTCGGCAGCCCGCAGCCCCGCAGCCTGCTGCAGCGTGAAGCCCCGGAAGTTCTCCACGATGCAGAAGCCGTTGATCTGCGTCTCCTCGTTCTCCAGCAGCTTCTCCAGGATGAAGCAATAGGCCTGCAAGATCTGGGCACAGGGAACAGGCTGCCAGCCCCGGCCGCAGCGACCAGGTCCTGGCGGGGGACCTGACTGGTGCAGCCTTATTGGAGGTCACTTGTCACCGTCACCGGCTTAGAGCTGGGACACTCCCCCTCTGTGAATGGGTCCCAAGAAATAACCACGAGTGTCCCAGCCATGGTTAGATGCCAGCGTGCTTCTCCCTGTCCCCTTTAAACTCCATTGCATTTGCCAAGGCTTTTTAAAAAATATTTTTTTTATTAATTTCAGAGAGGAAGGGAGAGGGAGAGGGAGAGAGAAACATCAATGATGAGAGAGAATCATGGATCGCCTGCCTCCTGCACGCCCCCTACTGAGGATCAAGCTCGCAACCTGGGTAGGTGCCCTTGACCAGAATCAAACGTAGGATCCTTCAGTGCACAGGTCGACACTCTATCCACTGAGTCAAATAGGCTAGGGTGCCAAGACTTTTTTTATTTTTAATATATTTTATTGATTTTTTTACAGGGAGGAAGGGAGAGGGATAGAGAGTTAGAAACATCGATGAGAGAGAAACATCAATCAGCTGCCTCCTGCACACTCCCTACTGGGGATGTGCCCGCAACCAAGGTACATGCCCTTGACCGGAATCGAACCTGGGACCCTTCAGTCCGCAGGCTGATGCTCTATCCACTGAGCCAAACCAGTTAGGGCGCCAAGACTTTTTTTTAAATGTATTTTTTAAATTGATTTCAGAGAGGAAGGGAGAGAGAGAGAAACATCCATGATGAGAGAGAATCATGGATCGGCTGCCTCCTGCACGCCCCACACTGGGGATGGAGCCTGCAACCCGGGCATGTGCCCTAACCGGGAATCGAACCATGACCTCCTGGTTCACAGGCTGACACTCAACCACTGAGCCCCGCAGGCCGGGCAGGGCAGCCCTCTTAAGAGCTTGACCCATGGCATCGCCTACGTGTTAATGCCAAGACCTCAAGCTGCTAATGAGGCTGGAACCTGCCTGTGCTCTCCAGAACCCCTCCCCGCTCTCCCTAGTCTGTGGCTCTCAGCTTCCAGCCTTGGGCTGAGCCCAGCTCGTGGCCCACAGCTGTCACCCCGCTTGGCAGGGACCCTTGGCCAGTGGGCCCTGCCTGCAAAGCTGCTGGGTTTCCCAGCTGCCCTGGCCACCCTAGGAGTTAGTTCTCCCCCAGCTGGACAGGGCCTGGTGGCCTTGGCTCCCTGCCTCCCCCTCCCCCACCTCGCAGAGTGACAGCCCCACAGAGGCCAGGGCTGGGGGAGGGAGCCCAGCCCAGCGTGTGCGAGGGACTCGCTGACCTCGTCAAAGGTGATTTCTTCGCAGTCCCAGTTCTCGATGTTGAAGAGCATGACCACTCGGCCGTACTTGTCCCGACTGGAGAGGACGCCGGGGTAGCCGGCCTCGACGGTGCAGCGGACGGCCTCCAGGGACAGGCTGTCGAAGAGCTCGGGGTGCTGCAGCCGGAAGTGCACGTAGCCTGGCACAAGGAGAACAGAGGGACCCCTCAGGGAGCCAGCCCGTCCTGGGGGTGGGGAGGGGATCCCAAGGCCTGCGTGGGACCGAGCAGGACACCCCCTCTCTGGGATAATTGCCGCGGGAATCAAGACTCAGTGGATGGAGCGTCGGCCTGCGGACTGAAGGTCCTGGGTTCAATTCCAGTCAAGGGCACATGCCCGGGTTTCGGGCTTGATTCCTAGTGTGGGGCGTGCAGGAGGCAGCCAATCCATGATGCTCTCTCATCATTGATGTTTCTATCTCTCTTTCCATCTCCCTTCCTCTCTGAGATCAATCCTATATAATAAAAGGCTAATATGCAAATCAACCGGTCGCTAAGACGCGCACTGACCACCAGGAGACAGATGCTCACTGCAGGAGCTGCCCCCTGGTGGTCAGTGTGCTCCCACAGGGGGAGCACTGCTCAGCCAGAAGCCCTGAGCCACTGGTGAGCACAGCAGCGGTGGCGGGAGCCTCTCCCACCTCTGTGGCAGCGCTAAGGATGTCAGTTGGACATCCCCCGAGGGCTCCCGGACTGTGAGAGGGTGCAGGCTGGGCTGAGGAACTCCCTCCCCCACCCCCTGCCCCAAGTGCATGAATTTTGTTCACCGGGCCTCTAGTCAAAATATATTTAAAAAATAAAAAACGTCAAACCCTCAATGGTTCACCTCCACGTCCTCTATTTTTCCATTATGCCCTCTTATTATCTAACACTCTCAACCCCTCAACCCCTGAGCCACGCCGGCCAGGTTACATATTTTTACTTTATCTGCATTAGTATTTTCACATTAGAATGTGAGGTGCGTGAGGGCAGCCGTTCTTGTCTGCATTATTCTCGGCCGCACCCTTTGGCCTAAACCCGTGGTTGGCAAACTGCGGCTCGCGAGCCACATGCGGCTCTTTGGCCCCTTGAGTGTGGCTCTTCCACAAAATACCACATGAGGGCGCGCACGTGCAGTGCGATTGAAACTTCGTGGCCCATGCGCAGAAGGCGGTATTTTGTGGAAGAGCCACACTCAAGGGGCCAAAGAGCCGCATGTGGCTCGCGAGCCGCAGTTTGCCGACCACTGGCCTAAACCAGCAGATGGCACAGCCGGCAGTGAATGAACATCTGGGGGAGGAAGTTAGAAGCAAGAACAGGAGACTCCGCCTGCGAAGGGCCTGCCCAGGACCCCACCCTCCACCAGCACCACGGCCTCCATTTCGGGGGGGGAACCTGTCTCCGTGGGCCAGCAGGGCCAGTCTTCGGGGCCCTGCCCAGCCTGGCACCATCTTCTGCCCACTCTCTGCACATGAGCGTTAGGCACCTGCAGGGAGCAGGCACCCGTGGCCACCTTCCCCACAGAGCCCCAGAGCCAAACCCTAGCCTTGGGGGGCGGGGGACTTCTCCCCTCTCTGGGCAACCAATTTGGGGGATTTGGTTGCGGACGAAAGCGGCCACATGCGGACCTGACAGGCTCAGGGGAGGCCTGCGTGGCGGTCTTGCAAAGTCAGAGACCTAAAGTCACCACAAAGGATGGTCTGAAATTACACTTGAACTAAATGCAGTGATGGTGGGCAGTTACGTCCTAGGCCGGTATCTTCCCTGACAAGGCCAACCTTTCCCTTAACGGAGCCTGTCTGTCTTTTTGCATCGATGATAACACAGGCTTGAAATGTCTGGGTAACTTGTAACTTTCCTTTTGCTGGACCCCCTGGGGCACAACCAAATGTGCTGGGTGCCAGGACAGATGCCACAGATTCCTCCATTATCATGTTAATTGTTCCTGCACCCACCTAAGTATGTGTCCATCATTTTACTTTTTTTTATAAATATATTTTATTGATTTTTTTTTTACAGAGAGAAACGGAGAGGGATAGAGAGTTAGAAACATCGATGAGAGAGAAACATCCATCAGCTGCCTCCTGCACACCTCCTACTGGGGATGTGCCCGCAACCCAGGTACATCCCCTTGACCGGAATCAAACCTGGGACTCTTCAGTCCGCAGACCGATGCTCTATCCACTGAGCCAAACCAGTCAGGGGTATCATTTCACTTTTTATCCAATCCCAGGGGTTTCCCTGCTTTGCTTTCTCCCGCCTCTCTAGTCTATCACCAGTGGATTTCCTGTAACCCATCTACATCCCTTCCTTTGATTGCCATGTATAAATACAGATGTAACCCGCCATTCTCCGGAGCATTATCTCAATCCGTTGAGGTTCTGCTTCCCAGCATATGTCGACAGTTTGGCTCCAATAAACTCACAAAAATTCTCTACAGGTTTGATTGTTTTTATGTTAACACGGTTCTACTCATTGAGTCCTAAGACAGAGAGAGGAGAGGAGCCAGATCTCTAGGAATCTGGTCCTGCCCCATTCATTCATTCATTTTCATTCATTCATTGTCACAGCTGAGCGGGATCGCCCACATCTGACAGTTTCAGGGGGAAAGATACGGTGGCTCAGAGACGGGCTGGGCAGGGAATGGGAGGGACGCAGAGGGGTCGGTGTGAGCTGTGGCTGCGTGAGGGTCAGCACCACCCTCCTCCCCTCCTCTCCTCCCCAGCTTCCCAGCGTGGCCTCACCTCTGAGCAGCTGGTAGGCGCGCCCCACGTGGAACTTGCGGGCGCGGATGAAGCGCAGGAAGAAGGCGCTGTCCCTGCCCCGCACCTTCTCGGCCACTGCGCGGGCCAGCTCCTGCCCGGAGGCCGCCTGTTCCCGCACCAGCTCCTGCAGCGCCCGCACCGCCTCCTCCCGCGTCTCCTCCCTCTCGTTCAGCTCGTCCTTGGCCTGGAACAAAGTCACGGGTAGGTGCTGTGCGGGGCGGGACACACGCACACTGGGTGAGACCTCCCAGGGGCAGCAGCTGGGCCTTCGCTGCTCAGGCAGCGCTGGGGACATCTGGTTGTGTTGGGAGAACATTAGGTCCATCTGTCCATCTGCTCATCCGGCCTTGTTGGCAGGACGTAGCCAAAGGTCTGAATGTCTGTCAGCGTAACAGCCTGCACTTGCGGGAGCCCCTGGTTAGCCCTCTGTCCAGTCCTCGAAGTACATTGTGGTTTTCATCTATGAACCAGGTCACGGTTTGATTCCCGATCAGGGCACATGCCCGGGTTGCAGGCTCGATGCCCAGCAGGGGGCGTGCAGGAGGCAGTCGGTCCATGATTCTCATCATTGATGCTTCTCTCTCTCTCTCTCCCTCTCCCTTCCTCTCTGAAATCAATAAAAAAAATATTTTTGAAAAAATAGCCCCAGCCCTGACCGGTTCGGCTCAGTGGATAGAGCATCAGCCTGCGGACTGAGGGGTCCCGGGTTCGATTCCGGTCAAGGGCATGTACCTTGGTTGTGGGCACATCCCCAGTAGGGGGTGTGCAGGAGGCAGCTGATCGATGTTTCTCTCTCATTGATGTTTCTAACTCTCTATCCCTCTCCCTTCCTCTCTGTAAAAGATCAATAAAATATATTTTTTAAAAAAATAGCCCTAGCTGGTTTGGCTCAGTGGATAGAGTATCGGCCTGTGGACTGAAGGGTCCCGGGTTCGATTCTGGTCAAGGGCATGTACCTTGGTTGCAGGCTCGATCCCCAGTAGGGGGCGTGCAAGAGGCAGCCAATCAACAATTCTCTCTCATCATTGATGTTTCTATTTCTCTACTTCTCCCTTCCTCTCTGAAGTCAATAAAAATAATTTTTTTAAAAAAGTCCCTAATATCAGAGTCTAGGATCCCTGGCTGGAGGCCCCAGGTCCCGCATTGGTCTCAGGGAGCCCTGGGGGCTGTAGACTTGGATAGGCCGGCTGATGTCTGGCCAGCCCAGCGGCTGCCAGGCCTGACCTCCAGGAGGGCCCCTAACACAGGCCAGCCCATGAGGTTCAGGACAACCCGGAGAGCTGGGGCAGGG
Organism: Myotis nattereri; assembly: GCF_964212035.1. NCBI lineage: Eukaryota > Metazoa > Chordata > Mammalia > Chiroptera > Vespertilionidae > Myotis > Myotis nattereri. The sequence goes on along the minus strand of NC_138097.1, from coordinate 11,169,323 downwards.
CGCTGCCTCCAGCAGCGAGGAGACCATCAACATCCCCCCCTTGCTGCCTCCCACACCCGCCCCCCCCACCCCCCACACCCGGGGCCACCTCACCTTCTGCAAGGTGTGTGGGGGCAGCTCGCTGCACTGGCCAAAGACAGGCCCGTGGTCCTTGGTTGTGAGCTGCTCCAGCTGGGCGCGCAGCTGCTGCTCCTCTTCGGGGACCTCACGGAAGGTGCCGGCCTGCAGGCGTCAGGAGAAAGCAGTGACAGGTTCCCATCAGCCTGAGCCAGCCAAGCCCATGGCCGTCTGGGACCCTACCCTAGGGCTCCGGCCCAAGGGGGCTGGTAAGCCTCTTCGCTGTGGACTGCGTCCAGGGCCACAGAGAGGTTGTAGGGGAGAATGCCCATGACTGTGGGCAGACCAGGTGTGGAGAGGCAGGGAGGGGGCAGGGCAGGGCAGGGGGAAGGTGGGTGGAGGGGAGCCCCAGGGCGCAGGGGTACTCACCCCCCCTGACATGCTGCCTCTAGGAGCCTGAGTCCTGGGCCTCTGTCCTGGGAGAGGGGGTCGGGGCAGCAGTGGATGGAGAAATTGCAGATCTGGTCTCAGAATCGCGGATCTCAAACTTTCCCACGCATCACAGTCACCTGGGGCATTTGTTGTCCTTCGGCTGAAATTCCTTATTTAAATTCACATTCACATTTCATTGATACTTAGGTGCTAAGTCTGCCAACAGGCTGGTCTGGCTCAGCCTGGAAAGTAGCCCATTGGTTTCCGTTTTACAGGAGTCTGGGCTGTGCTCGCCTCCCACCCCCCTCCCCAGCCCCCCCATCCCAGACTCTTCACCGTAGTCCTGGACTCCCCCCACCCAGCTGGGCCCCTGGCTGACTTACCTGCCCAGCCTGCAGCTCCTCTTTGAGGACACCTGGTTGGTGGCTGTGTCCTGGGGGAACCCTGGCGGTCGCCTCCGCCGGGGGCGTGGTCCCGTCAGCAGGCTGGGATTAGAATGTCACAAGGAACTGCTCAGGGCCCATGATTTCCTGTTAGATCAGGCTCACGGGAGGCCCAGATTGGGGCAAGCACAGCACCAGGGGGCTGAGGGGGTCGGCCCGGGTCCTCTGGAGCCGCCTCAAAGCCTTCCTTTGTGTGGTCTGCCCGGTTCTTGCTCAGCCATGTGGAAGCCGGGCTTTGGGGGTGGGATGTGGGCCAGCCCCATTCCCCCCTCCCTGCCCTCTCCCTCCTCCCAGGCGGCTCCCAGAGGAAGGTTTGCAGGAGGCACAGAGAGATTTTAAAGGTGGTTGCCGATGCAATGGCAGCTTGGGGGAATCCAGACCTGCCACCCTCTCCCCCAGCCCCGCGGGGCCTGGCGAGGGAGTTGTCACCTCCAGGGTGAGAGGGGCCAGCAGGGAAAGGTAGCTGGTTAGGCGGAGGCGGGAGACAAGACTAGATAGGCCCACCCCCCTGCTAGGCAGTTTGTGCTGTGGTAGGAGCCTGCTCTGGGACCAGTCGACCGCTTTTTTTAAAAAATTGATTTCAGAGAGGAAGGGAGAGGGAGAGAGAGATAGAACCATCAGTGATGAGAGAGAATCATTGATTGGCTGCGTCCTGCACGCCCCGCACTGGGGATTGAGCCCGAAACCCGGGCATGTGCCCTGATTGGGAATCGAACTGTGACCCCGAGGTTCATAGGTTGATGCTCTACCACTGAGCCACACCAGCCGGGCCATCTCCTCTTCTTATAAGGATACTAGTCGTATTGCATTAGGGCCTACCCTGATGACCTAAATTCAGATAATTTACCTTAATTACCTTTAAAGACCCTACGGAAAGGGTCAAAGCAGCGGTTCTCAACCTGTGGGTCGCGACCCCTTTGGGGGTCAAACGACCCTTTCACAGGGGTCGCCTGAATACATCCTGCGTATCAGATATTTACATGACGATTCATAACAGCAGCAACATTACAGTTATGAAATAGCAATGGAAATAATTTTATGGTTGGGGGTCACCACATCATGAGGAACTGTATGAAAGGATCGCAGCATTAGGAAGGTTGAGAACCACTGGGTTAAAGAGAATAAAACGGGGCAGAGAAAACTTACTGTGCTTAGCAGATACCTTGCAGAAGGCTTGCAACCTTGAGCACGGCGTAGGCCAGATAACCACCAGACACCTGGCATGGGGAGGAACCAAGGACGACTGGACCCTTATGTCAGCAGAACGGCTTGCAAGCCAGCCAGGATTAATAAAAATCTCTCTCTCCCTGCATTCTCCGCCGATTCCTTCCTCAGACTCGGTCCACCTGCACCCAGGTGCATGAAATAGAAATCTCGTTTGGCTCAGTGGATAGAGCCTCGGCCTGCAGACCGAAGGGTCCTGGGTTCGATTCCAGTCAAGGGCACATACCTCGGTTGCGGGCTGCTCCCCGGCCTGGGTCTTGGTTGGGGCAAGAGGCAACCCATCAATGTGTTTCTCTCACATGGATGTTTCTCTCTGTCTCTCCCTCTCTCTTCCACTCTCTCTAAAAATCAATGGAAATATATCCTCAGGTGAGGATGAACAACAATAAAATAAAATCTCTCTTGATTATGGCCACATGTCATAGGTGCATGACTCCGGCTCACTCCGAACCTTTCACCTACCTCCAAACACAGTCACATTCTGAGGAACTAGGGGAGAGGACTGTGACATATGAATTGGGGGGGGGGGGGGACACAAGTGCATAACACCACTTTCAAGGAGGTCTCTCCGTCAGAGCTGGGTGGGCCGCTGGGAGCTGCAGTAAACGCCCCAGGGCTTAGGAACAATAGAAGGCTACAGTTAAATTAGGTCATCGCTGTCTCTGGCTCTTTTTATTTTATTTTTTAATATATTTTATTGATTTTTCACAGAGAGGAAGGGAGAGAGATAGAGAGAGTTAGAAACATCGATGAGAGAGAAACATCGATCAGCTGCCTCTTGCACATCCCCCACCGGGGATGTGCCCGCAACCCAGGTACATGCCCTTGACCGGAATCGAACCCGGGACCCTTCAGTCCGCAGGCCGACGCTCTATCCACTGAGTCTATCCACTGAGCCAAACCAGTTTTGGCCACAGCTCTCTCTTAACATTTTTTACAAGCAGGTCACGGTTTAGGCAGGGGTGAAGAGCCTAACCTTTCTTTTTTTTTCTTTTTCTTAAAATATATTTTATTGATTTTGTACAGAGAGGAAGGGAGAGAGATAGAGAGTCAGAAACATCGATCAGCTGCCTCTTGCACACTCCCTACTGGAGATGTGCCCACAACCAAGGTACATGCCCTTGACCGGAATCGAACCTGGGACCCCTCAGTCCGCAGGCCGACGCTCTATCCACTGAGCCAAACCGGTTACGGCAAGAGCCAGACCTTTCTAAGATACGAGTCTGTAACCTTTCGCGGGTATGAGTCTGTGACCTGTGTTGAGAAATGGAGCGACGAACTTTGTGTGTGTTTAGCCAACCGTTTCGTGGTTTTGGTGAATAAAAGCTCACTTCTACATCTGGTCGGGGCTGCAGTTCGGTCCCTGCTCTGGCGGGGTACTGTAACTGTAGTCACTGGCCAGCTAATAAGGCTCCTAAATTCTACCCTTTGGCTCTGGTGGTCGTCTCTTACAGGTTGCCCCATAACAGAGCTTTTCAGGAGGCCAGCAGGCTACGAGGTCCCTGTCCGGGAGCGGGGCTTTCTCCGGCATTGACCTCTCTTTGAAGCCCTTCTCCTGCCACGGCCCTGCCCTTCCCTGTCTCAAGACTCACATTCACGTCTGGCTCCTCTGGCTGGAACAACAGCAGTGCCATTGTTCGAGGAGAGACGCTGCCCTCATTGGCCCGGGGCACCTGTGCCAGGCTGGGGGGCAGGGACGGAGGGGGCCCGCATTTGCTGTGCCCCCGTTCTGCACTGTGGCAGGGGCCTGAGGAGTGTTATCTCACTCCCAGTCCTTCCAGATGTGAGGCAGAGTATACTCCCCCATATATATATATATATATATATATATATATATATATATGTATATATATATATATATATATTTTATTGATTTCAAAGAGGAAGGGAGAGGGAGAGGGGGAGATAGAAACATCCATGATGAGAGAGAATCATTGATCGGCTGCCTCCTGCACACCCCCTACTGGGGATCAAGCCCGCAACCCAGGCATGTGCCCTTGGCCGGAATTGAACCCAGGACCCTTCAGTCTGCAGGCCGACGCTCTATCCATTGAGCCAAACCAGCTAGGGTACAATCCCCCTTTTTACAGAACAGGAAACTGAGCTGAAAGCCACACAGCGGGTAAGGGTTGGAGACCCAGTCACTCTAAAGCCCTCCCATCATTCAGCACACGAGGCTGCCCCCTCCTCTAGAAGTGAGAGCCACAGGGGTGTCACTGCCCAGGGAAGCCACACCTGCCCCCGCCCCCTCACCCCAGTCCTGGGGAAGGTGACATCACCTCCGTTTCCTGGGAGCAGCCCAGGGAGGCAAGAGTCTGGTCACTGCCTCTGGCTAGGAATAATTCTCCCAGGCCAGGGAGGGCTCGGAGGCACATGGTCCCATTGCTATGGGGCTGAAGGAAGGAATTGGTGCTGATGACAGTGAGGTTATCTGCTAAGGGCTGAGGAGATAGAAAAATTTGAAATAATCCTCATTTTGCTTTTCTTTCTTTTGCTCTTCTTTGCAGCAAAGCAAGCAAGAATTTATTGGATGCGGCAAAAACACAATTAGGGCCCTCACCGGTTTGGCTCAGTGGATAGAGTGTCGGCCTGCGGACTGAAGGGTCCCAGGTTCGATTCCGGTCAAGGGCATGTACCTGGGTTGCGGGCACATTCCCAGTAGTGGGTGTGCAGGAGGCAGCTGATCGATGTTTCTCTCTCATGGATGTTTCTAACTCTCTATCCCTCTCCCTTCCTCTCTGTAAAAAAAATATCAATAAAATATATTTTAAAAAACCAACACAATTTGGACAGTGAAACAAGGCAGGGTGTAGAACAAGCATGTCAAACTCGCGGCCTGCGGGGCACATGCCTCGTTTATTTGGCCTGTGTTAGCCTTTGAGTTTGACACGTTGGTGTAGAAGCATCAGGAGAGCCCAGGCTGGGCTGCTTTGGCTTGCTGGGAACTCAGAGAAAAGGGGGCCGTGGACACAGGTTTGGGGGGTTGACCCCGGATAAGCTGCCGCTGCCCACTGCTCCCCTGGTTGCAAGTCTCGTGGGGTCCCTTAGAGGGGAGGAAGGAGCAATGGCCAGGGCATGCTCCTCTGGGGGGAAGGGGGCACTGGGTCCTTTGCACTGAGGGTATTTCTCTCTCTCTTGCACGTGGGGAATCTCAGGGGAGGGACTTAATAGAATATTCATCAGCTTGAAATAATCCTCATGAATAAAGGAATAGGCGATGGACTCTCTGCCCTCTCCCGCGTTGCTCTTTGCTTTCCTGCAAATATTCAAACATTTATGGAGCATTTACTGCTTTGCCAAACCATGCACTAAATGCTGGGGTTTCTCACAAGAAACAACCAAAAGCTGAGGGATCCCTGGCACCTCCAATGGCAAACGGAGTGGGACCCCTCCCTCTGCCTTCCAGACCTTCGCATGCAAAGACCATCGCTTCATTCGTCCCCTCTCCCGGCCTCCCCAGCAGGACCCCAGCCCGCACTGCGCATGCTCACTCTGCGGTCCCGCGTTCGAGTTCACGTGCCGCGCCTCGCCCCCCCCCCCCGGGGACTGTGCGTGGGCACGTCCGAGGACTCCCGACCGTCCCCCCCACCCCATCGGCCTTCATGGTACAGTCCACCGCGGGCGCCCGGCGGCGGAAGCGCGCGGCGGGGGGCGGGGCCTGTTGCTCCGGGCGACGGAAGTGCGGGGGCGTGCAGTTGCGCGGGAGTTTCGGAAGTTGGCGGCGGCGGCGTCCGGGCTGGTTTGTCTGTGCGGACGGGCTCGGCGCGGGGCCCGGGCGGCGCGTTCGGCCCCCGGAGGACGGAGCGGGTCGGTGAGGACGGCAGGGTCGCGTCCGGAGTTTCTGTGGCCCGGAAGGTCGAGGTGCGCAGCCTTGTCCCGTGGGTTTTCGCGGTTTCTTTCCCCCCCAACCCCCGCCCGGGGCGTGGGACGCTTCAGCCCTCGCGTTCGGCGCTTCCTCCGTCGAGGTTCAGCGCCTCCGTCCCGTAATTAAAAATTAAATTTCCCTTAAAGAACCCGAATAGCCGGAACCGGTTTGGCTCAGTGGATAGAGCGTCGGCCTGCGGAATGAAGGGTCCCAAGTTCGATTCCGGTCAAGGGCATGTACCTGGGTTGCGGGCACATCCCCAGTAGGAGATGTGCAGGGGGCAGCTGATTGATGTTTCTCTCTCATCGATGTTTCTAACTCTCTATCTCTCATCCTTCTTCTCTGTAAAAAATCAATAAAATATATTTAAAAAAAAAAAACAAAACCCCGAATACGGGCCTCGGTCGCTGCCACCGCGATAGCCCCGTCACCTCCCGGGCTCCGCGCTTTGCACGCCGATGCCGCCTGTGCTCTCTCTGGCTCCAGAAATGTTGGTTGCTCTCTTATTATTTGCAGAATCAAACCCAAATCCCTGCACCTGGCATTTTATTCCCAACCCTCCCCTCTTTACACTCTGTCCTCATGTCCCCCAAATCGGTGTCTCGGGTCCCCCTGTGCCGTCGTCGGTGACGCTCTTCCCCCCAGGAACGGACACCGACACCGTCTGTTTACCCACATTTAGTCTCTGACCCCCGGTTCCCGCTTCCCGCTGCGGGGAAGATGTGGACGTGTTTCTTTCTTCAGCCTCATTGCTCATGTCTCCTTTGTTTTTATACCATTTAGTTGGCCTTTGCGTTTGCAGTGCAGTTTGTTTATTCTTTTACCAGATCTTTTTTTTTTTTTAAATATATTTTATTGATTTTTTACAGAGAGGAACGGAGAGGGATAGAGAGTTAGAAACATCGATGAGAGAGAAACATCGATCAGCCGCCTCCTGCACATCTCCCACCCGGGATGTGCCCGCAACCCAGGCACATGCCCTTGACCGGAATCGAACCTGGAACCCTTCAGTCCGCAAGCCGACGCTCTGTCCACTGAGCCAAACCGGTTTCGGCTCTTTTACCAGATCTTACTTCGCATTATAATACATATTCTTGTCTATATATTTGGGGTTTTTTTTTTACATATATATTTCTTTATTGATTTCAGAGAGGAAGGGAGAGGGAGAGAGAGATAGAAACATCCATGATGACAGAGAATCATCGATCGGCTGCCTCCTGCTAGGAATCGAGCCTGCAACCTGGGCACGTGCCCTTGACCAGAATCGAACCCGGGACCCTTCAGTCTGAAGTCCGACGCTCTATTCACTGAGCCAAACCAGCCAGGGCAATATTTGTAATAATTTATTATATATTTGACATACTGTTAAATGAGTTTTGTTAGGGGTAGATGCTAGAAAAACATAAAAATGTGGGCAAAACCCTAGCCGGTGTGGCCCAGTGGATAGAGTGGCGGCCTGCAGACCAAAGGGTCCCGGGTTCAGTTCTGGTTAAGGGCACGTACCTCAGTTGCAGGCTCCTCCCTGGGTCGGGCCCTGGTTGGGCTCGTGCAGAAGGCAGCCAGTCGATGTTTCTCTCTGTCTTTCCCTCTCTCTCCCACTCTCCCTAAAAATCAATGGAAAAATATCCACGGGTGAGAATTAAAAAAAAAGAAAAAGAAAAATTAAATTAAAAAAATGTGGGGAAAATCATAAATCCATTTAATTAGAATAAACGTTTCTAGTAAGGACAGTCGAGGGAATTAATTCTCGAGATGATTTTGTTCTGCTAAGAATCATCTAACGGGGACGAGTTAGTAGACCTTAGTCTGTTGCGTATCATCCACTGTATGTTGTCCTTAATATCTGTGAAATACGCAGTTAACAGAGAGGGAAGGGGGTAAAAAAAAGAAACGTTTGCTTCTGGAAGTTTCATCAGCGCTGACACGTTTGCCTTCCAGTGCCCTGACGTGCAGCGATGGACCAGAAAATTCTGTCTCTCGCAGCAGAAAAGACAGCAGACAGACTGCAGGCCTTTCTTCAAACCCTGGAGGAAGATGACGTGAGTACCGGGAAGCGTGTGCCCCCAAAATCAAAGGTTGTCCCGCCACTCCGTCTACTCCCCACTCTCCTTAGGAGACAAGGATTTGTATGGTTACAGCTCATGGAGGTTAAGAAATGAGGGAGAGAACTGGACAGCTGGAGGGCATTTGTGTACATTTATACAGCGACATAAGCAAATAATATTTCTGATATTATTTATATAGTATTATGAGCAAATTAGTACACTTTTATGGTTCTTAGAACAATCTAATATGAAGATAACATCCGGACTGAAGTTATTAAGGTATTAGATTTGCCTGTTGGTGCTCTTGTCTTTCCTTTCTTCCTTCCTTCCTTTTTATTTTTCCCTAGAGAAGATAAATTCATAAGCAGTGGCCCTGGCTGGTTTGGCTCAGTGGATAGAGCGTCTACCTGTGGACTGAAGAGTCCCAGGTTCAATTCTGGTCAAGGGCACATGCCCGGGCTGCGGGCTTGATCCCTAGTAGGGGGCGTGTAGGAAGCAGCGATCAGTGATTCTCTCTCATCATTGATGTTTCTGTCTCTACCTCTCCGAAACCAATAAAAATATATATTAAAAAAATTCATAAGCAGTAAAATATTTCAAAATTATTAGTAAGAGAATAAATACCACCATGTCTTCACAAGGTATGATTATAAAATGATACAATAATTACCTTATGTTAGGCTGTTTATTGTTCCTAATCTTCCTCTCCTGATCTACTTTTTTTGTAATAATTGATCTCAGCCTATTCAGATTCCTGCATGGAGAAGAGTCCTTCCTTAAGATTAGCCTACTCTGCCCTGGCCGGTGTGGCTCAGTGGATAGTGTCGGCCTACAGACTACATGGTCCCGGGTTTGATTCCGTTCAAGGGCACATGCCTGGGTTGTGGGCTTGGTCCAACATGCAGGAGGCAGCCAATCAGTGATTCCCTCTCGTCATTGATGTTTCTATCTCTCTTCCTCTCCCTTCCTCTCTGAAATCAATAAAAAAAAAAAAAAGATTAGCCTACTCTAGCTGAAATCATCTCCCTTTCCTCAGTTATTGTCTATCTCAGCCTTCGATTTACTCCCTTTACACATTTTTTTTCCAAAATTTTTTCTGTCACCCTTTCCCTCCTGCTCTACTGTAACTCTTTGAGTCAAATGACCATGGCCATCTTGCTCGTCCTTGTATCCCTAGTGCCTAGGGAAAAAATGCTCAAAATATCTGTTGAATGTGTAGCCCCAAGAACATAGCTCAGTACCTAGTGCTGACTGAGTGCTCTATATATGTTTGTAGTATTGAAACCGGACACAGTGGGTCCGAGATCACCTGTCACTGCTTGAGCCAAATTAAGCAGAGACAGGGCTGACTCATATGCGCGTTTATTCCAATAATGCCTGCAGAATGGGGAGAGCAGTCGATCACCCTGGAAATTCTGCTCTGACCCCCTCACCAGTTGACTGGTTATATACGCACGAGGGAGAAGATAGCTCCGTGCAGCTGCGAGCTGCAAGTGTAACATGGGAAGGGGAGGGGAGGGTCTGCAGTCCAGCCTTCAGGAGCTCAGAGTCCGATAACAAGGTGGCTAATCTATGGTGTTAGAAACAGCTCAGCCCGTGCCTGGGACCGGGGAATGGTCAGCGTTCCTGAGAAAAACTCCCAGAGAGGGTCAGGGTCCGGGCACAGCAACCAAGTCAAAGCATGTCCTGTTCCCAAAATGTGTTTCTTTTGAGTCATGGACCCATTGAGGCATCTTACCTTTTTACAGCCTTGTTTCATCCCCTGGTCTCCCAGGGTCTGTAAGAAAACTTGTCTGTACTTAGAGAGGTGAATAATTTATTACGATAACTGTGGCTCTATTCTCATTACATGCCCTTCCCCACTATCAGTATGAATAAAGTTCAGTCTTTTTATTATTATTGACTTAGGAAGGAAGAGGGAGAGAGAGAGAATCATGGATCGGCTGCCTCCTGCACGACCTCTACTGGGGATCGAGCCCACAACCTGGGCATGTGCCCTTGACTGGAATCAAACCCGGAGACGCCCTAACCGGTTTGACTCAGTGGAGGGAGCGTCGGCCTGTGGACTCAAGGGTCCCAGGTTCGATTCCGGTCAAGGGCATGTACCTTGGTTGCGGGCACATCCCCAGTAGGGAGTGTGCAGGAGGCAGCTGATCGATGTTTCTCTCTCATGGATGTTTCTAACTCTATCCCTCTCCCTCTCTGTAAAAAAAAAAATCAATAAAATATTAAAAAAAAAATTTAAAAAACAAAAACCCGGGACCCTTCAGTCCACAGGCCAGCGCTCTACCCAGCGTCATGTTAAAGTCTCCCCTGATCTACCTAAATGAATATGTCCTTTCTAACCCCTGGAGCCTCAGAAGGACTTGAACCTGACAGATGAATTCTTTCATATTGGGAGGTTAGGGCGTTGGGGTCAAGAAGTTGTTGCCAGAGACTTGTAGTCTTTTTTCTCTCTGATCGCAGCTCGCGAATCTCCTTCAGAACCAGGCGGTGAAAGGCAGAGCTGTTGGAGCCCTCCTGAGAGCCATCTTCCGAGGTAACGATAACGGATGCCCTCCTGTCTCCCTTGCCCCGTTGGTAGAGCTGTTTGCTTGGGGCGCAATTTGCTATTATTCATGCTGTTTGCAGCCCCACTGAGACTTGGCTGTGTGTCTGGGAGACTTTACGTAATCAACTAAAGCAGCAAGTCTCTTGTCTTGTGGGTTTTAATAATTTTACTCAAGGGGGTTGCAGTGGCTGCCTGAGGTGAGATGGCTGGTTTGGGGGCCTATAAAGGGTGTATTTCATTAAATCAGCTTTGGTTTCCTTTTGCTTTTCTTTTTTTTAAAATATTTTTTATTGATTTTTTACAGAGAGGAAGGGAGAGGGATAGAGAGTTAGAAACATCGATGAGAGAGAAACATTGATCAGCTGCCTCCTGCACACTCCCTACTGGGGATGTGCCCGCAACCAAGGTACATGCCCTTGACCGGAATCGAACCTGGGACCCTTCAGTCCCCAGGCCGACGCTCTGTCCACTGAGCTAAACCAGTTAGGGCTCCTTGTGCTTTTCAAATGGTGGAGAAGACAGTAGCAGTGGTTAGTGCCTGGTCTGCTTAAGGGGCTAAGAGTTGTGGGATTTAATGAAATGGGATATAGAGATTCTTCATTTCCAGCGGGGTATATTTGTTTCCATATTTTGAAAAAGGGCCAGTTCTACATTTTTTTTGCAGATCGTGACTCAGTGATGTTTAAGATTTTGTTACAAGGCAAAAAAAAAAAAAGTGGCTTTATACTCTTAGCAGTGCATTTTAACTTGGTTTAGTTTTCAAGGGTCTAAAAACACATTTTCCTGCCCTGGCTGATTTGGCTCAGTGGATAGAGTCGGCCCACAGACTGAAGGGTCGTGGGTTCGATTCTAGTCCAGGGCAGGTACCTTGGTTGCAGGCTCGATCATTGGCCTTAGTCAGGGCAAGTGCAGGAGGCAACCAATTGATGTGTCTCTCTTACATCGATGTTTCTGTTTCTCTCCCCTTCCACTCTAAAAATCAATGGGAAAATATCCTCGGGTGAGGATATAAAAGCTCTTATATAATAAAAATCCTAATATGCAAATCGACCAAACGGCGGAATGACTGGTCACTGTCATGCACACTGACAACCAGGGTACAGATGCTCAACATAGGAGCTGTACCTTGGTGGTCAGTGTGCTCCCACAGGGGGAGTGCCACTGAGCCAGAAGCCAGGCTCACAGCTGGCAAGTGCAGCGGCAGTGGCAGGAACTTCTCCCTCCTCCGCTGCAGGCGGGTGGTAAGGAGCGAGGGGTCCTGGACTGTGAGAGGGTTGTCTGACTGCCAGGGATTGAGCCTAAGCCAGCAGGCGGACATCCCCCGAGGGGTCCTGGACTGCGAGAGGGTGCAGGCTGGGCTGAGGGAAGCGCGCACGCGCGCACACACACACACACACACACACACACACACCAGTGCACGCATTTTGTGCACCAGGCCTCTAGTAAATAAATAAATACACATCTTCCTGTGCATGAAAAAATTTTCAAGATTGGTTGAGTTGACCTTTATAGAAACTTGCTAAATGACTGTTTCGTAGAAATATCCAAGAAAAGGAGGTTAGGTGAAAGAAAGAAGAGAAATTTTTTTCCTGGACAGACAAACCTGGGGAAGATTATTACGGCTCCCACCTATTTTCATCTTATTTAAAAATACAGACTTGGAAAGCCTGGTTTAAAAGTAGCATGAGTTATGGAGTACTTGTGGAAACTACCTCCTAATCATTTTAATTCATTGATTGTATAAAAGAACAGTAGTAGTTAAGACGACATTTAAAAAAATTGAGATATATCCCACATACTAGAAAATTCACCCTTTAAAAGTGTACAGTTGCCGAAACCGGTTTGGCTCAGTGGATAGAGCGTCGGCCTGCGGACTGAAAGGTCCCAGGTTCGATTCCGGTCAGGGGCCTGTACCTGGGTTGCGGGCATATCCCCAGTGGGAGATGTGCAGGAGGCAGCTGATCAATGATTCTCTCTCATCGATGTTTCTAACTCTCTATCTCCCTTCCTCTCTGTAAAAAATCAATAAAATATATTTTTTTTAAAAAAGTGTACAGTTTTTTAAAATTGAAATATAATTGACATATCATACAATTTATCCATTTAAAATGTGCAATTCAGTGGCTTTTAGTATAGTCACAGGGTTGCACGACCATCACCACATGAATTTTAGAGCATTTTTATAGTCCTGAACAGAAACTCTGTACCCCTTCACTGTCACCTCCCAGGGGCTGTTGGCTTTAAATTTTTTTAAAAATATATTTTTACTGATTTCATAATGAAAGGGAGAGGGAGAGAGAGATAGAAACATCAATGATGAGAGAGAGTCATTGATCGGCTGCCTCTTGCACACTCCATGCTGGGGATCGAGCCCGAAACCCCAGCATGTGTCCTGACCAGGAATCGAACTGTGACTTCCTGGTTCATAGGGTGATGCCCAGCCACTGAGCCACGCCAGCCTGGCTGGGGCTACTGGCTTGTAACGACTCCTGAGCTAGCGGAAGGCAGGGGGATGGGATGAGTGGATGTTAAATGCCAAGCTTGCTGTTCTCCCTGAGATTCTGCTGTTTTTCTTAAATACTCCCTGGATGGTTAGACGTCTCTGCTTAATTTCCAGAGTTCTGAACAAGCTGGTTTTCACGGTTTTTGTCAGTGTTCTCTTTTTGCTTTTCTGGAGGAAAGAATCTTCCAAGATCTGTATTACTCAGACATCACCCAGTCCTGATATTTTGAAGTATGTTAAAGACATTTAATTTGGGTTATGGACCCAAAAAAGTGTGCAGTAGTTTTTAATTCTTTTTAAAAATTAATGACGTAGGTGGAAGAAGAAAAGATGACATTTTCAGCCAACTGCCTAAGTTACTTTTTCAAAACTTTTAAACACCACAGTTGTCAGTATTTTGATCATTCTTTTTCTGTGTTAAATTACAAAGCTGCGTGTTTTTTCCTATTTACTTACCCTTCAACCTTGTAAGACTTGTCCTTTTGTTTCTGTACACCTTTTTAAAACAAGGCTCCCCCTGCTCTGAGGAAGCTGGGGCCCTTAGGAGACGCAAGATATACACCTGCTGTACCCAGTTGGTGGAGTCAGGGGACTTGCAGAAAGAAATAGCCTCTGAGATCATCGGATTGCTGATGCTGGAGGTGAGCTGGAAAGCAAACACACTTTTGGTTTGGGGTAGATTTGGGGGGTGGGGTGGGCCTTTGCTGTAATTTGTTGAGGGAGGGAAAACAGATCTGCCAGACCTAGCCCAGGTCCTGTTTATGAATGGGAACTATTAAAAGACAAAATAGTTGATGGATGGGCCATAAACCATCTAGGTGGTTCTGTTACGTGTCTGGTGTCATGGACGTGTATCTTTGAAGAGCTGGCATATTTGAAAATATAGGGAACTGGTAGAGGATTCTGACCTTTGCAATCTTTTTTTTTTTTTTTTTTTTTAATTTTATTGATTTCAGAGAGGAAGGAAGAGGGAGAGGGAGAGAGAGAAACATCCATGATGAGAGAGAATCATGGATCGGCTGCCTCCTGCAAGTCCCCCGCTGGGGTTCGAGCCCACAACCCATACATGTGCCCTTGACTGGAATCAAACCTGGGACCTTTTAGTTCGCAGGCTGACGCTCTATCCACTGAGCCAAACCCGCTAGGACTTAAGTATATTTTTTTATTAATTTTGGAGAGGAAGGGAGAGGGAGAGATAGAAACATCAATGATGAGAGAGAATCATTGATTGGCTGCCTCCTGCACGCCCCCTACTGGGGATCAAGCCCACAACCCAGGTATGTGATCTTGACCAGAATTAAGACCCTTCAGTCTGCAGGCTGATGCTCTATCCACTGAGACAAACCGGCTAGTGCAATCCTTTATAATGACAAGTTTGTACCAGAGAGAAAGGATGCCCCGAGTCCCTGATAGGGCCAGTTCTGGTCTCATTGCCAGTTCTTTTAATTCAGCAAAAGACTCTGTTTCTTGGAAAGAGATAGCCAACATTTGGATTTCTGTTCAATTTTTTTTTTTAATCCCGTGAACACGTAGGTCCACTGTTTCCCGGGACCATCGCTGGTTGAATTAGCCAACGAGTTTATTGGTGCAATCAAAGAGGGCAGCCTAACGAATGGAAAATCTTTGGAGTTATTACCCATCATTCTCACGGCCCTTGGTACCAAAAAGGGCAGTCTGGCATGTGGAAAAGGTAAGTTTCTTCCCACTTTAGTGGCTTTTCTCTATTCGCGTAATCAAATTCATTCTCAGTGTATTTGCATTTCTAGATGAACTGAGTGGGGAAGAATGTAGGAAGCAGTTGATCACCACCCTCTGCTCTGGCAGGTGAGTCTTTCTCATTACTCTGTAGAACTTTATCGTGACTGTAAGGGTCAAGAGAAAGAATTCCTGCCATGGCCAGTTTGGCTCAGTAGATAGAGCATCCGCCTGCGGACTGAAGTCCCGGGTTCCATTCTGGTCAAGGGCACATGCCCAGGTTGTGGGCTCCAACCCCAGTGAGGGGTGTGCAGGAGGCAGCCAATGGATGATTCTCTCATCATTGATGTTTCTGTCTCTCTCTTCCTCTCCCTTCCTCTCTGAAATCAATAAAAATATATTGAAAGAAAGAAGAGAAAGGAAGGAAGAAGGAAGAATTCCCATTGGTTTTAGGAATTCATGTCACTGAATGTTTTAGATCATTTATAATGTGGCACTTGTATAAAACCACTTAGGCTGTGTTGCATTTTTGAGTGATTATTTACTACATTCTTTGTTCTAAGATTATATATATAATTTCCATTTATTTGACTGTCTATCTTAACACAGCAATTTAGTCCACCAGTATTCTTTGGATTCCTAAGATCCTTAAGGCTGGGGAAATCGCCTTTCTGCTATATCTTTTATATTTTTTTGAGGGAGTGGAATATGTAAGTGATGTTTATATCTTCAAACCCAGAAATATGGGAATTACCCTGAGAACAGAGTCCAACATAAAAGAAAATTCTCATACATGGATATGTTCAACAAAGACATTGGTGATCAACTTAATCATAAAATAGTAGAGACTTGAAATTTATACCCATTAAGAGTAAAATGTATAAAGACATACATTGAAGATGAAAAAGCCTTCACTGTATAGTCAGTGAAATATAAAGAGAATGATACTGAGTTATAGAAAAATATGATTACAGTTAGGTATATTAAAAAGAACCAGAAGAAAATATTCAACATTATCTAAACCAAAGATGACCACTTTTATAGTTCCTTATATAAGATCTTTTACATAAATGATTTTAGGCATGTATATCAGCACATGTATATTAATCCGTTGATTCATTTGTTTTGCTTTTAAATATATTTTTATTGATTTCAGAGAGGAAGGGAGAGGGAGAGAAACATCAATGATGAGAGAGAATCACTGATTGGCTCCCTCTGTACACCCCTGACCGGGAATTGAACTGTGACCTCCTGGTTCATAGGCTGACGCTCAACCACGGAGCCACGCTGGCTGGGCTGATTCATTTGTTTTTAATTACACAAAGGATCTTATTCAGTACACATTGTGTTATTCCTATCCCACTTCTGTTCATGTCTGTTTATAAAACTACATCATTTTTTTTGTATCATTTTTTTAATGGTTCCACAGTAGTCTATTTGGCTAATATCCAGTTGTTAGATTTTTCTCCCCAATAATATTCGATCAATACCATTTTGCTATTATAACAAGTGCTGCAGTGAACATATATGTCTGGGTGACCTGTTACAAGCATGCAGAGGGAGTATCTTTCTAATAGAGACTTGGGTGGGTCTGTGCTTGTGTGCATGCATATGTGTATCTATATCTATATATCTATCTATATATATATATATATATATATATATATATATATATATATATATTTTTTTTTTAATCCTCGCCCGAGTATTACGTGCACCTTTAAAGTCGGGGGGTCTTGTCTTCCCAGGAGGGCTGTGTCAGTGTACACTCCCTAAAACAGCAGGTGAGCAGTGTTTCTTTCCCACAATCTCACCAGCATTGAATATCATCAGACTTCGATTACTTGCCAGTCTGCTAGGTTAAAAGCTTGTATTTCGTGGTTTTACATGTTATCTCTTTGATCTTGTTTCCCAGTGGTACCAAATCACACCTGAAATGGCCCTAATTTTCCCCCCTCCTTCCTAATTTTATAAGTTAAAATGTGATGAATTTACATCTTCTTCGTTATTATCTTTAACCAGATGGGATCAGCGATACGTGGTTCAGCTCACCTCCATGTTCAAGTAAGCATCATCCTGCCCTCTTCTCCTCTGTCCTGCGTGTGAGCTCCCCTGCTACCAGCTGAAATGTAACAGCTCACCCCCACTCTCTCCCCAGTGAGCGTGTTGGTACCTCTATTTTCTGTTACAGGATTTCCCCCCACTCTCTCTTTTTTGCTTTATTTGCTTTCTTAAAGTATAAGTTTATGATTTTTTTCCAAGGTGACTTTGCTTAGGTAAGGTTCTTGGTTTCCTTTAAGGTTCTCTGTTGGAGAAAATGCAGAAGGGCATTATAATATTCTAGTATCTCCCCCATTAGGCTGTGGCATGAGTAGGCTCTGGCCCTTAGCATCTTTGATCCACAGGGATGTGCCTCTGACTGCAGAAGAGATGGAACTCGTGATGGGAAAAGTGTTCAAGATGTTCTCCAAGCTGAACCTGCAGGAAATACCGCCTCTGGTCTATCAGCTGCTCATTCTCTCCTCAAAGGTAGGAGGACAGCATTGTTCCTTTTCTTTTCTTCTCTTTTTAATATTTTTATTGATTTCAGAGAGGAAAGGAGAGGGAGAGAGAGAGAAACATCAGTGATGAGAGAGAATCCTGGATCGGCCGCCTCCTGCACGCCCCACACTGGGGATGGAGCCCACAACCTGGAAATGTGCCCTGACTGGGAATCGAACTAGTGACCTCCTGGTTCATAGGTCGACGCTCAACCACTGAGCCACACCGGCCGAGCTGCATTGTTTCTTTTTAACTCCACTGGGATGTCCAGCCAGGGCCCTTCAGCTTATTCTTACCCTGATGTACCTACTAGGCCAGTGATGGCGAACCTTTTGAGCTCGGCGTGTCAGAATTTTGAAAAACCCTAACTTAACTCTGGTGCCGTGTCACATATAGAAATTTTTTGATATCTGCAACCATAGTAAAACAAAGATTTATATTTTTGATATTTATTTTATATATTTAAATGCCATTTAACAAAGAAAAATCAACCAAAAAATGAGTTCGCGTGTCACCTATGACACGCGTGTCATAGGTTTGCCATCACTGTACTAGGCCGTGGTTGCTTTCATGCCCTGTTCGGTGATTTGATCTAGTAAAAAGGTCCTGCTCCTCAGCCCAGGAAAACAGCTTGTCAGAATGTTTGGTGTGTGGTAGGAAAAGGAATACAGATCTCAGGAAGGGTGGGCTATAGGCCCCCTAAGTCTGGCGTTAAGATATCTTTTAGCCCAGCCAGTGTGCTTCAGTGGTTGAGTTCAACCCATGAACCAGAGGTCATGGTTCGATTCCTGGTCAGAGCACATGCCCGGGTTGTGGGCTCCATCCCCAGTGTGGGGCGTGCAGGAGGCAGCTGATCAATTTCTCTCTCATCATTGATGTTTCTCTCTCTCTCTCCCTCCCTCTGAAATCAATAAAAACATTTTTTTAAAAAGATATTTTTTTATTTCTCTGTTCCTTTCCTCTCTCTAAAAAAAAAACCAATAGAAACTTTATTTTTATTTATCTTTTTATTTTATTTTTTTATTAATTTCTTTCTTTATTGCTTAAAGCAGCGGTCGCCAACCTTTTGGGCCTCATGGACCACCAGTTAGTGGGCAACCGCTGGTTTAAAGTATTACATATGTCTCCTTTTTTCCCCATCGATCCCTCCCTGTCTACCCTCACCCCCCAGGACAAGCTCCCACTGCCTCAGTGTCTGTGTCCATTGGTTATGCTAATATGCATGCATGCAAGTCCTTTGGTTGATTTCTAACCCTCCCCTCTCCTGCCCCGCCCTCCCCTGCTTTCGCTCTGAGGTTTGACAGTCTGGTGCTTCTCTGTCTTTGGATCCATTTTTATTCAGCAGTCTGTTGTTCATCATATTCCACAAATGAGTGAGATCATGTGATACTTATCTTTCTCCGACTGGCTTATTCTGCTTAGCATAATGCTCTCCAGGTCCATCCATGCTGTTGCAAATGGTAAAAGTTCCTTTTTTATAGCAGTGTAGTATTCCATTGTGTAGATGTACCAGTTTTTTAATCCACTCATCTGCTGATGGGCACTTAGACTGTTTCAATGGAAATTTTTTTAAGAAAAGATGTATTTTAAACCCAATTTTAACACGAAAGTATTCCGTATTCATAAATTCTTACTGTGACTCTAGGATGTAATTTGTTTATTTAAATTTATCCTTGAGAAGCCTTTAAGCTGAAAAGTTCAACTTGCTGATCTTGCCTGTTTTGTATTTTTTCAGGGGAGCAGAAAGAGGGTTTTGGAAGGCATCATAGCGTTCTTCAGCGAGCTAGATAAGCAGCACAAAGAGGAACAGAGTGGTGACGAGTGAGTAATACAGTTTAGAAACAAAACCCCTTTTACAGATGTATCTCCTCACTGTGCATCGTAGTTACTTCACTGTTCTCTAACCTTCCGGTCCCTGCCTTCACTGCCGAGCCCAGAGCTTCCCTAACCCTCTCCTCGCTGCCCAGTAATAAAGTTAAGAGAACCGTGCAGCCTCCTCAACTCTTTTCATTTGCTCCTTTCCAGGAAAATAGCAGTAACTATTCTGTAAGTTGTAAGTTTAAAAGCTGTTTATTGTTAAGTGTCTCCTCTGTGCCAGGAACTGTGTGGTCTTGGGTCTACAGCGGTGAGCCAGTCAGTCAGGCAAGGCCCCTGCTCTCGTGGAGCCTAAATTTTAGTGAGAAGAGAACAGAAAATGAGGAAAACAGTAGAGTGGAAAGTGCATGTAACTCAGATGGATGATGTGATAGAGGCAGCATAGCCACTATCCCAGCATTGTGTTGGGTGGTCAGGGAGCCCTCTCCGAGAAGCTGCTGTTTTAACTGAATGGTAAGAGCCACAATATGTAGATCAGGGAAAAGAACATTTTAAGTTAGTGAAACAGTACAAAGGCAGGAGATAGCACGGCATGTCTGAAAAGGGATTTTTTTTTACAGCAAATATTTGTAAGTGCTTATCTGTGCCACGTGCTGTTTAAGCACTTTATTTATTTTATTTTTTTGTTGTTGTTTAAGTACTTTAAACCTCACAACACCTTATTTCGTTTCTATTTTTTGGGTGCGGAAACCAAGGCACTGAGAACTTGAGGAATTTCCCAAGATTCTCTAGCCAGGGCTGGGTTTGAATCCAGGCAGCTTGGCTGTAGAATTCACTCTTTTTTTAATTTACTTATTTATTTGAGAGAGAGGAAGAGAATATCAATTTATTCTTCCATTTATTTATGCATTCATTAGTTGCTTCTTTTATGTGCCCTGGCTGGGGATCAAACTCCCAACCTTGGTATATCGGGACAATGCTCTTACCAAGTGAGCTACCCAGCCAGGGCTAGAAGTCACACTCTTAGTCCTGTCGCAGCCTACCGCCTCGGCTGTGGAGTAACTTGTAGTTATTTGGCTGCGAAGGTGATCTTGTTACTCAGGAAAGACTGACAGAAAAATAGGCTTCTGAGGAAATAAGCTCAGCCGTGACCCTGTTGCGTTGAGGTGTATGTTAGCATTCCCTGCAGAGTGTTTAGCAGGCAGTGTGGTGTTACAGGGAGAGGCCAGAGTGGAGATAGAGGTTGGGAGGGACCAGATGGGGTCACCTAGGGAAAGCGTGAGGAGAAGAGAAAGAAACCCAGTGCTGAGCCCAGAGGCATCCCACCATTTAAAAGGAGGGTGAGCCCAGCTGGCGTGGCTCAGTGGTTGAGCATCAACCTGGGAACCAGGTCACAGTTCGATTCCCGGTCAGGGCACATGCCCGGGTTGCGGGCTCAATCCTCAGTGTGGGTCATGCAGGAGACAGCCGATCCATGATTCTCTCTCATCATTGATGTTTTTATCTCTCTCTTCCTCTCTGAAATGAATAAAAATATTTAATAAATAAATAGAGGGTGAACCAGGAAAAAAAAAAGAAAATTGCTCAGAGGCCTGTGACAATGCCCCAGAACCTCAGAGAAGAAAGTATGTCAAGAAAAAAGTGGTTGGCTGTGTGGAATTGGCTGAGGCGTTAATATGGGACATGATGATTGGTTTTGGCAGCCGAGGGATCATTTGGAACCCTTGCA
The DNA here is from genome assembly GCF_964212035.1 of Myotis nattereri. Taxonomy (NCBI): domain Eukaryota; kingdom Metazoa; phylum Chordata; class Mammalia; order Chiroptera; family Vespertilionidae; genus Myotis; species Myotis nattereri. Next base: position 11,148,423 of record NC_138097.1, on the reverse strand, counting down.
ATACTAGCCAGTGGCATTGAGGGTAAGAATTGGGAGGGGACAGAGCCTAAATGAATTGTATTTAACTGGGAAGAGGTAAAGAAGTGGAAATAATGACTGTGGACACTTCAGGAAGTTTTGTTGCAAAAGGGAGCAGAGAATGAGGCCGTGGACTCGGTACTTGCTGCCTTCGCCCAGCGACCCTGAGTTCAGCCCGCGTTGGCCCACGTGTTCATCGGAGCATCTGCCCTGCTGTCTCTTCATACTTTTCTGTTGACTTTCAGGCTCTTGGATCTTATTACCGTGCCGTCAGGTGAACTTCGTCACGTGGAAGGCACCGTGATTCTCCACGTTGTGTTTGCCATGTCATTGGACTGTGAACTAGGCAGAGAACTCCTGAAACACGTAAAGGTAGCGGCAAACTCTTGAGGTGGCCCAGGATCTCTGTGAAGCAGGGATGTCTGAGCTCCGGCCCCTTCTATGCCAGTTCATGAAAGGGAGGAAGCAAGGAGGAATACTGCAGAATGACCCTGGGTCTAGAGCAAGCATGTCAAACTCGCGGCCGGCGGGCCACAAGTCTGACATGCTTGGTAGATCTCTTTTTTGACTTTGACATCACCACATTGATAAGCAAGTTCCGTTTTAACCATTTGTATGCCATAAGCGTCTATGACGCAAGTGGCAGATCTTTTTTAATTAAATTCACAATATTGTGGCAGTTAACTGGTGAAAGCCATTCCTTAAATGTTCTAGTTTTTAAAAAGAAAAAGCCCGGCCAGCGTGGCTCAGTGGTTGAGCTTCGACCTATGAACCAGGAGGTCACAGGACGATTCTCAGTCAGGGCCCATGCCTGGGTCGCAGGCTCGAACCCCAGTGTGGGGCATGCAGGAGGCAGCCGATCCATGGTTCTCTCTCATCGATGTTTCTATTGCTCTCTTCCTCTCTGAGATCAATAAAAATATATTAAAAAAAAATTAAAAAGGAAGATGAGAACTGTTCAGCAAGGAACTGAAATTTTAATCTTAACTCCACTAGTATCTTATGTTAACGTCAACACTGACCTGTTTGCTCATTTATGAATTAGGGATATTGCCTATTTCTAGTATAATATGAGGTTTTGTGAAACTAAGTCATTCATTAAATATTTGTGAAGTACTAAGATAAAAATCAGAAGTATTCCAAACTCTTTTAAAGAAAGGTAGTATACAGATAAAGGACCTATTTTTCCCCTAACATTTTGTTTTGAAATGTTTAACCCACAGAAAAGTTGAAATACTTTAGCAGGACAAACATCTGTCTACCCTTCACCTAGATCAGTGGTCAGCAAACTGTGGCTCAAAAGCCACATGCGGCTCTTTGGCTCCTTGAGTGTGGCTCTTCCACAAAATACCGACTTCTGCGCATGGGCCACGAAGTTTCAATCGCCCTGTACGTGCGCACCCGCACGTGGTATTTTGTGGAAGAGCCACACTAAAGGGGCCAAAGAGCCGCATGTGGCTCGCGAGCTGCGGTCTGCCGACCACGGACCTAGATTTACACATAAATGAATGAGTATGTATGAGCCAGCGAAACTCTAAGGCCACTGAAATTTGAATTTTAATTTTCACGCATCATGAAATTTTCCTTTGATATTTTTCTCCCTCAGCAATTTAAAAACGTAAAAACAAGTTGTAGCTCATGGGCTGTACAAAAACAGGCTGGATTTGGCCTGCAGGCTGTCGTTTGCCAGCCTCTGTGCCGTGGCATTACATCCGAAGGCTCATGGTTAGCAGGCTGTCTACTGCTTAAGACAATGGCCATCAGTTTTCTTCATTTGCATAGATACATGTTTCCTTTTATAATTCGACAGTCATCCATGGGATCATAATTTGAGATCACGTGACAGTCCTTGTCCTCAGCAGCTTTCACACGCAGTTTTTGTCTTTTTATGTACTGAGGATTCCTGGCCTACATTAGTAATTATGCTGGGAGTTGTAAAATGGTAGAATGAAAATTAAAATGGTTTTTCTGCATTATTGATTACCCTTTTTCTGTGAAAAGAGCCTTCCTTTTGCCTTCTAATTTTTTGGGTAATATCAGTACGTACCCCTGAACCTTTTTAAATACAATACTCAAAGCATTGCTTAAAGTGACCCATATTTGGCCACCTGGATCCTTCTAGTTTGCTCATGTGTCCTTCTGACCCCTTTAGTCCTTGGACATGTTTATGGCATAAACTATCCAAGGCTCACTTTCTACATTCCTTGCCCCATCCTGGTAGCAGCCATTTCTTTTTTTCATTATATGTCTTATTATTGAGTTTGAAGAATTCTTCGTATATTCTGGGTATAAGCACTTTATCGTATATGTAGGTAGCACATATTTTTCCTTGTGGCTTGTCTTTATATTTTCTTAGTGGTGTCTTTTGAAGCACAGAAAAGTTCTGAATTTTGATAATGTCCAATATATCTACTTTTTGTCTTACATAATTTTGCTTTTGGTATTGTGTATATAAGAAAGAATTTGCCTAATTCAGGTTCTTAAAGATTTTCTGCTGTTTTCTTCCAAAAGTTTTATAGTTTTAGCTCCGACATAGAGGTTTCTGATGTATTTAAGGAACTTTTTTTAAGTAGACTGTGTTACACTTTTAAGATGTAAGTAATGACTTCTTTTTTGTTTATCTGTTCTAGGCAGGACAGCAAGGAGATTTCAGTAATAATTATATATGTCCCTTCAGCATTGCCCTCCTGCTCTCTGTAGCAAGAATACAAAGGTTTGAGGAGCAGGTATTTATTAATGACTTTTTGGTTCCTTCTGTAGCTGATACGGAGTTCAAGAGCCTGTATTCTTTTTATTATTATTCTTTCCTAAACAATTCCACCTCAATCCTGCCAGCAGCAAATTCCTCTACAAGACATGTAGGGCCCTAGCCAGTTTGCCTTAGTGGGTAGAGCGTTGGCCCTTGAACTGAAGGGTCCTGGGTTCAATTCCAGTCAAGAGTCTGGATCCCAGGGCTTTGTGCAGGAGGTACCAGTTGATGTGTGTCTGTCTCTGTCTCTTCCACTTTCTCTATGGAAAAGTATCCTTGGGTGAGGATTAACAACAATAAAAAAAGACATGTAGGCCCACACTGTTGACTGGGGGTTGCTTGAAGACTTTTCTTCAGGTACTTGCTTTATACCTCTATTTTCTATTGTTTGGTAAGAGGTGAATAAAAATGGAAACATCACACAGTACAAGTAGCAAGGATGGGAAGTTTGGCTGGGTATTCAGCAGTTCTTTTATGGTCTATTATGTTCTACTAGAGGCCTGGTGCATGAATTTCGTGCACTGGGGTGGGGGGTGGTCCCACAGTCCAGCCTGCACCCTTGCCAATCTGGGACCCCTTGGGAGATGTCCAACTGCCGTCAGACATCCCTCTCACAATCCGGGACTGCTGGTTCCCGACCGCTCACCTGCCTGCCTACCTGATTGCCCCTAACCACTTCTGCCTGCCGGCCTGATCGCCCCCAACTGCCTTCCCCTGCCAACCCAATCGCCCCAAACTGCCTTCCCTGACAGCCCGGTCGCCCACAGCTGCCCTCCCCTGCAGGCCATCTTGTGGTTGCCATCTTGTGCCAATGTGTGGTGGTCAATTTGCATATCACCTCTTTATTATATAGGATTAGCTTTCCAGGAAATTGTCCCTGGTCACGTTGAAATAATGGTGAATAGGTTAGTTGCAAGGATGAAAGGATAAAATTCTTTGCCCTTTTTGCTCATGTGTTCTCTACTTGTGGGAAGGCCTGTCTCTTAAGTTCCCAATGAAAGTCATAATTTTTATGTCGTACTCATCTAGTGAGACAGTTGTCATGGGGATCTGAGAGTAGAGCAGCAAGTAGGAACTATGACAAGGTTAAGATTCTCTGGCAGGGAACATCATCTTTTGCTTCATTTTCCTATTTCTTTCATTGTATTAGGTGTTTGACCTTTTAAAGGCTTCAGTTTTTAAAAGCTTTAAGGATCTTCAGCTTCTCCAAGGCTCAAAATTTCTTCAGAATCTAGTCCCTCATCGGTCCTGTGTCTCAACCATGGTCTTGGAAGTGGTAAAGAACAGGTGAGTTCATGAACCACACCCTAGTAGGTTCCTCAGGTGTTTGGTGTGAGAAAATGTGATGCCATACCTATGGCCCGTCAGAGAAAACTGCTGACATTTAATACAGTTCATGTTTGTGTAAGTTCCTTTATAACCCTTTGAGTGCCAACCAATATCCTAGGGCAGTGATGGCGAACCTATGACACGCGTGTCAAAGGTGACAAGCGAACTCATTTTTTTGGTTGATTTTTCTTTGTTAAATGGCATTTAAATATATAAAATAAATATCAAAAATATAAGTCTTTGTTTTACTGTGGTTGCAGATATCAAAAAATTTCTATCTGTGACACGGCACCAGAGTTAAGTTAGGGTTTTTCAAAATGCTGGCACGCCGAGCTCAAAAGGTTCGCCATCACTGTCCTAGGGACTATGCTAAAATTGCCAAGGCATTTTTGCTGATTTTACAGCAGTTTAGGAAAAAAATTAGGAATCGCAAGTAAATGAAGTTACATATTCAAAAACTTAAGGAAACCTTTACTACATTGACATATTTAGCAATATCATCATCACTAATAAAAGCAGACTTAGAACTAGACGCCATTTCAAAGCTTTGATAGCGCTCTCGGCACTTTTGGCGAAAGACAGGAGGAGTGTGATCGCGCTCCCGGCACTCTAGGGGTTAACTTATTACTGGTTGATATTGGTGTGCCCTTTCACTGTAAGAATTCCTGTCTTCCCCAAACGCTGACGTTTTTTCCTTTTATTTCCTTTGAGTAACCCCTTTCCCTTTTCTCTCTGTTCTCTTCCATTAGCCATTGGACTTCCTTGATCTCTGTGCCATATTTCTCTATTTTTCTTTCATGCTTTTCATATTGTTGTCTTTTTATGTGAAGTTCTACAAAAATCCCTTAACTCTTTCTTCAAATTAATTTGTTCTTCAGCTCTCTCCATTTTGCTCATCGGTCCATCAGTTGGGTTTTTCTCTCCAGCAATCATATTTTTTATTTCCAAAATTTCCAGTTTATTTTATAACAGTTTGTTTTTGTTTCATGCTATTGTATTTTTTTTTTTTTAAATTCTCACCCGAGGATATTTTTCCATTGATTTTTAGGCAGAGTGGGGAAAACGGGGAGAAATATTGATGTGAGAGAAGCACATCGATTGGTTGCCTCCCTGCACGCACCCTGACCAGGGCTCTGGCCCAGGAGGAGCCTTGCAACCAAGGTACATGCCCTTGACCAGAATCGAACCTGGGACCCTTCAGTCCGCAGGCCGATGCTCTATCCACTGAGCCAAACCGGCTAGGGCCATGCTATTATATTCTTACTAGAGGCCCAGTTCACAAATTCGTGCACGGGAGGGGTCCCTCGGCCTGGCCAGTGATCAGGGCCGATTGGGACTGTCTTGCCCAGTCCCAATTGGGGCTGGCCAGCTGGTGGGAGGTTGGCTGGCCGGGAGTAGGGACCACAGGAGGTTGCCCGGCTGCGGAGGTTGGCTGTGGGAGCGCACTGACCACCAGGGGGCAGCTCCTGCGTTGAGCGTCTGCTCCCTGGGGGTCAGTGCGCGTCATAGCAACCGTAGTTCAGTCGCTTAGGTTTATATATATATATATAGGTTTCTCTGAGGATAATCATTATACTTTTAAAGTTCCCATGTGTTCCAGTAACCTTTTCCCTCAGATATTAGTTCTATTCAGTGAGTCTGGTGCTTCTCTTTCAAGATGGCTTTTTTTTCTTGTATTTGGTGATTATGGCTTGTCTCCTACCTGTTTCTGGCATTCCCCATTAGTTCGTCTCAGAGGGCCGCACCTACTTAACGCAGTCTAGCTCTGATCTGATAGCGGTAGATGTGCTGAGGGCTGATCTTCTAGGCGTGTGGCCCCATATCCTCCCGCGTGTCGCCATCCTCCCCGAGAGCCGCTCTGCCAGGCCCAGGATCCTCTACCCACACGTGTCAGCTCAGGGCTGTCTTGTCATGGCTCACTTGTTGGCATAAAGTGGGGACATAGCGGGTCTTGGAGGAGAAGGTGGAGAAGGATGCTGTGTACCATAAGGATGCATGAGAAGGAACGGTTCAGGTGAAGACGGTTGGTTATCGTTATCGGATCAAGTTTGGGAACTGTAACATGGCAATGAAGATAAGGGTAAGGTATTTCACTACACTTTTTTTTTTTTTTTAACTAAGCTTTGTTTTCTTGCAGTGTCCATAGTTGGGATCATGTTACCCAAGGCCTGGTCCAGTTCGGTTTCATTTTAATGGATTCATATGGGCCAAAGAAGATTGTAGACGGACAAGCTATTGAAAGCAGCCCCGGTCTTTCTAGAACACCAAACCAGCATGCATGTAAGCTGGGAGGTGACATCCTGTTGGAGACTTTTAAGGTGAGACTCTAGTTTGGCAACCACTTCCTGATTTCATTAAATGATATCATAAATGGGGCATGATGTTTGCTGGAGTTTGGAGGCCAGGAAATTGGAGTTTCGGGAACAGATTGGGGTAGTAATTGACACATCACAGTTCTAGTTTAATGGAATACATACTTTCTCATCTTTTATTTGTATGAGTTTTTCATTCTGTTTTTTATTCATTCTGATAATTTATTTTTTTAAATAAATCTTTATTGTTGAAAATATTACATATGACCCATTTCCTCCCCCATTACTCCCTCCAGCCCGCCCCCACCCCTGATAATATTTTAGAAGTATGAATAGATGTTAGCTTTCCCATGGTTTCCTCCAGCAGTAAATCATTTCTGAGTGGTTTTTAATGCTATTTCTTTATACAAAAAAATAATCTTGTACATTGCTGTAGAATATCAGACTTGAAGAATCATGCTTATTAGTTTGTTGTTGAAGAACCAAAATGGGGAATTTACCTTTTTTAAACTCATTACGATATTATGACTATCATCTCAGTCTTAATTTCTGAATCAGCTCTGAAAAATTCATTTTTTTTCAAGTAAAAAACGAAAGCTAGATCTTACCTGAAGCTAGAAAAGTTCTTTTGCTAGTGATTCCTCTAAGTCATCTTCTTTGTTTTTCTTTTCTTTTTTTAATCTTCACCTTAGGATATTTTCCCATTGCTTTGTAGAGAGAGTGGAAGGGAGGAGGGATGGTAAGAGAGAAAAGAGAAACTTCGATGATAGAGAGACACATGGATTAATTACCTCCTGCATACGCCCCCACCAGGGTTGGGGATCAAATCTATAGCTCAGGTTTGTGCTCTTGACTGGGAATTGGACCCCTGACCATTTGGTGTGAGGGCTGGTACTCTAGTCACTGAGCAACACTGGCCAGGGCATCTAAGTCATCTTGACATGCAGTTGTTAAATGTGGCTACATGCCAAAAGTGTGGGCTGAAATTATTTGATACTAAATTTTTTTTTCCACAGAGGAAGGAAGAGGGAGAGAGAAAGAGAAACATCCATGATAAGAGAGAATCATGGATCGGCTGCCTCCTGCAAGTCCCCCACTGGGGATTGAGCCCACAACCCAGGCATGTGCCCTTGACCGGAATCGAACCTGGGACCTTTCAGTTCACAGGCTGACGCTCTGTCCACTGAGCCAAACCGGCTAGGGCTATTGATACTAATTGAAATGTTAATCTAGTGTCCTGATCTGGAACTATGAAGTGAAAGTCATAGAATAGCCCTTGAGAGTTGTATGTTAGATTATATAAATGACTTATTAATAGTAATCAGATTAAAAAGCATTCTAAGAACAAGAGCCTTTAATAGTTTCCATTTTTAATCTTTTTTAAAACTAGGGAGGTTCCATTTGATTTCACACAGATAGATATTGGCTTTGTCAGGGCATCTCTAGAGCATATAATTGACTGCTAATAATCTCATTATTACTATCTACCTCAAATAACCCAGTTCAGGGAAGAAATTTAACTAAAATTCTTAAGTCCTTTTTAAGGCAACTATTGTGCTTCCAGACACTGGTGAAGGTGTTTTTAGGTTTTCAGACACTGTCATGGGCTTATGAATTTTACATTAAATGTGCGTTCTGTCAGCAATGTGGGTGTCGGCATATAATGGATACCCAAGTGCAGTCATTCCTGTTTGATGTTGATCGTTATATGTAGCGACATTTTCATTGCAGGTTCATGTTCATTGTAGGGATCTCTGTGGGTTCCTAAACATGGTCGTTTGAGGGTGGGGTTGAGGGATCCTGTCTTTCAGGTGATTCTCACTGTATCTGTCTTTGAAATAAACGCTGAAGTTTTACCCATATCCAAACTGCCCTTCGTTCTGCCTAACATGCGTGGATGCAGTTATAAGCTGAAAGTCACCAAGGAATGTTTTATTGGTTCTTCTGTTCTTTTTAGATCCATGAGATGATCAGACAGGAAATTCTGGAGCAGGTCTTTAACAGGGTTGTTACCAGAGCATCCTCTCCCATCAGCCATTTCTTAGGTATGGAACTTGGAAAAGGTGGCTAAAGTGCTCGGGAATATTTTCATTTCAGCGTCATAATGGTTTGATCATGGGAAAAAATTTAACGATAAAAAGAAATTAACAGCCCTGGCTGGTTTGGCTCAGTGGATAGAGCCTTGGCCTGCGGACCGAAGGGTCACCAGTCCAGTCAAGAGCATGTACCTCAGTTGCAGGCTCCTCCCCAGCCCAGGCCCTGGTCAGGGTGCCTGAGGGAGGCAACCAGTTGATGTGTTTCTCTCACATCAATGTTTCTCTCCCTCTCTCTTCCACTCTCTCTAAAATCAATGGGAAAATATCCTTAAGTGAGGGTTAAAAACACATATACATAAAAAAAGCAATTAACAGTAGTTTCGTGCAGTCTTTTATTATAATGTCTAAAACATTGAGTCCATTCATGTTGTCTGGTTGCCCAGAAAGGAAGGCGCCTATAACCAAGGAGTGAAGCTGTTGCCTTGCATCAGCCTCGTCTGCTTTGTGTGGGAATTGTCACGAGTGCTGTCCTGCTGCCCCCCGGGACGCCCATTCTAGCCCTGCGCGCCGGCAGGTCTCCAGGGCTCACCCTGTGCAGTCCTCTCCCTCCGGTCCTCTGCCGTGAACTCCAGCTGCCTGGCTTTCCTGACCCTCAGCTCTGCTCCTGTCACTCAGGGAGACCGTGGATCTAGGTTTCCCCCTCTGTGGGTGGGACGGTGAGAAGGCTCACTGCTCTTGTCTAGTGTCTGAGCATTGCTGTTTGATATAATTGGTCCTTTTTGTTGTTGAAGTTGGAGGAAAAATCCGCTCACTGTTGCTCCATCATGGTGGGGAAGCAGACGTCTGTTCCTCTTTTTACATATTCTTGCTTGCATGTCATTCCTGTTTTCCTGATTTCAGTTGTTTTCATGGGTACGGCTCCCAAATCTTCATGTCTAGACTGCCCTCTTTCCGTAGTTCATTGCTTTCATTCCTGCTGGGTGTTTCCATTTAGTATTCTCCTTTATATCACAAATGCAAGAGAGGTTCCTTCAAACAAATTCTCCTTTTTATTGCCACTATTTCTATTATCTGAGGCCTGGCTCTCCAAGTCCCAGAAGCTGGAATTCTTTTTTATCTACTCAAATACACTTGTATCTAAATTTTCCCATTCTTTATTATACACACACACACACACACACACACACACACACAAAGTGGCCAGATTATTATGACCACCCCATCAGTATTTCATTGACACTTCCAAAAATACTGAATATTGAAAACTTCCTAAACAAGTACTCTCAAGGTTTTATTATTATTTGTATAACTAATTCACGTCATTGTACTGATGGGGTGGTCATAATAATCTTGCTGGTCATAATAATCTGGCTACTCAGTATGTATATGTACATATACATATACATATATATGTATGTATATATATGTGTATATATATATATATACACACACACACACACATATATATATATATACACACACACATATACATATATATATTTCAGAGAGGAAGGGAGAGGGAAAGAGATAGAAACATCAATGATGAGAGAGAATCATTGATTGCCGCCTCCTGCACACTCCCTACTAGGGGTCGAGACTGCAACCCAGGCATGTGCCCTGACCGGGAATCGAACTCCTGATTCATAGGTCACAGCTCAACCACTGAGCCATGCCGGCCGGGCTAAATTCTCCCATCATTTCCCTCATACTGTTACTTCCCACCATCACCCCCATCCATTGCCTGGTTCCCATCTTGTGACCTTGCACGTAGACCGCTGCCTCAGCTTCCTAACCGGCATCCCCTGCTTTCTCTTCTCTCTGCGGCAGTGCAGCCTGCACATCACCACCAGAGGGTATTCCTACCGCACCCTCCATCACTTGGGAATTCCCTCAGCAATAACTTGTCAGCTCTGTGTCCTGCAGTTAAAGTTCTTGACAATTTGATCCAACATTAACTTCAGTTACTCACTTAATTATTCGGAACCTTCACCCCCACTGTACAGATGTGCGCACTGCCCACTATCCATTCCTGCGCCTCCCCCTGCTTTTCCCTTGTGAGTAGCAGGCCTTTGTGGCTCATGGTGCGCTAATGTGGCCCATTGTCCAGAAGCCGGCCTAGCTTTCTCCTCTCTGCGGAAGCACGCCAACCCATGGTCTCTTTCTTTGAAATCCTGCGTGATCTCTTTTCTTTACAACGTTCTAGGCCAGTGGTCAGCAAACTGCGGCTCGGTAAACCGCGGCTCGCGAGCCACATGCGGCTCTTTGGCCCCTTCATTGTGGCTCTTCCACAAAATACCGACTTCTGCGCATGGGCCACGAAGTTTCAATTGCACTGTACGTGCGCGCCCGCACGTGGTATTTTGTGGAAGAGCCACACTCACAGGACCAAAGTGCCACATGTGGCTGGCGAGCCGCGGTTTGCCGACCACGGTTCTAGGCAATAAGCTATGTTAGGATTATTAGCTATTTGGTATTTTGTTATTTACCTCTTCTTTTTTTAAAAAAGTATATTTTATTGATTTTTTACAGAGAGGAAGGGAGAGGGATAAAGAGTTAGAAACATCAACGAGAGAGAAACATGGATCAGCTGCCTCCTGCACACTCCCTACTGGGGCTGTGCCTGCAACCAAGGTACATGCCCTTGACCAGAATCAAACCTGGGACCTTTCAGTCCGCAGGCCGACGCTTTATCCACTGAGCCAAACCGGTTAGGGCACCTCTTTCATTCTTTTAAAATAAAATTACTTGACTTCCAACCGAATTAAAATTCTTGAAGGGAGCGAGACCATGTTTTGAGTTTTTGTCTATTCCGTATAGGATCATAATACGTATGCTTACAGATAATCAAAGTTCCTAGGTGTTTATTGACTTAGCTTGGGAAGATGAAGATACTGTGTGCTACCTGTCATGCAGTACAATGGGTTTCTTTCTTAGGTAATTTTTCTAGTCTTATCCTATTGCAGCAGACAGTTACCGTAGAAAAATAAGTAGCACCAGTAGAAATCTATATTGCAGTATATTTGACTTGAGAAAGGAAACAAACTTATTACCATTGCTTTCCCTGTTTTAATGTTCCTTTTATTTGAAATATCCTTAGTTATTTGCGTCAACTCATAATGGATTCTGTTTTTCAGAACTGCTTTCAAGCATCATCATGTACTCGCCCTTAGTTCTTCAGAGTTGTTCTTCTAAAGTCACAGAGAGTTTTGACTATCTGTCCTTTCTGCCCCTTCAAACTGTGCAGGGGCTGCTGAAGGCGGTGCAGGTGAGTCTCCCCAGGAGCGGGGAACCCAGGTGGGGGGAGTGGGAGTCCGATGTGTTTATACATATAAATATGTCTAAGAAATCCTGTTTCTCTTGATTCTAAAACATTTAACTTTATATTAAAAGGGCAGAAGCCCCAGCCTGGCTGGTTTAGCTCAGTGGATAGAGCGTCGACCTGTGGACTGAAAGATCCCAGGTTCGATCCCGGTCAAGGGCACATGCCCGGGTTGCGGGCTTGATCCCCAGTAGGGGGCGTGCAGGAGGCAGCCGATCCATGATTCTCTGTCATCATGATGTTTCTATCTCCCTCTCTTTCCCTCTCTGAAATCAATAAAAATATATTTAAAAGGGTGGGAGTGGGCAAGAGCCCCAAGCTCTAGACCAGGGGTGGGCAAACTTTTTGACTCGAGGGCCACAATGGGTTCTTAAACTGGACCAGAGGGCCGGAACAGAAGCATGGATGGAGTGTTTGTGTGAACTAATATAAATTCAAAGTAAACATCATTACATAAAAGGGTACGGTCTTTTTTTTTTTAGTTTTATTCATTTCAAACGGGCCGAATCCGGCCCGCGGGCCGTAGTTTGCCCACGGCTGCTCTAGACTCTGTTCTCCAAGTTTACCCGTCTTCACAGCGCTACTCTCTGGCCTTTGACTCACTTTCAAGTTAGTGATGGAATTGAAAGGCTCGTACAAAATTGCCAATTGAGGACAATAGAGTTAAAGGCTAGTTCCAATGTAGTATTTCATTACAGTGTTGTCCTTATTACTAAGTGTGATATACACTGAAACATGTAGAAAAGTGCCTTAGAGCCCCGCTGGTGTGGCTCAGTGGTTGAGCATCAACCTATGAACCAGGAGGTCATGGTTCGATTCCTGGTCAGGGCACATGGCCCGGGTTGTGGGCTTGATTCCCACTAGGGGTGTGCAGGAGGCAGCCAGTGGGTGATTCTCCCTCACCTTTGATGCTTCTATCTCTCACTCCCTCTCCCTTCCTCTCTGTAATCAGTACAAACATGAAAAAAAAAAAAGTGCCTTAGAAAAGCCAAACAGTCACAGCATTGGGTAGCAAGGAGCTAAGGCGGATAAGCAAGCTCGTTCTGGTTTTACCCTCCGTGCTTCCTCTTTCAGCCCCTTCTCAAAGTGAGCATGTCGATGAGAGACTCCCTGATCCTGGTCCTCCGGAAAGCTATGTTTGCCAGGTACGTAGCGCCCCGTCTAATGTTCCTAGCAGCCCTCTCTGCCGCCTCCTCGTACAGCCTGGTCACAGGGCCGTGCGACCGCCTCACCCAGCCACACACATTCACCAGACGGCGTTGTGCGCAGTGCTCTGTCTCACTGAGTCTCCAGGGCAGTCCTGCAGGGTTACTGCAGCTCCCATTTCACAGACCAGGGAACCTGGGCTTAAAGAAGGCTGTGACCTTCCAAGTCCAACAGGAGTTGGTGTGGGAGCCCGGATTTGAGCTTGTGATGAGGGTCCCCTGCTGTGCACTCGCATGGCCCTGCAGAGGGGGGTCCAGTGCCGGCTGGCAGCAGCTCTGAAGGGAAAACACCTTCATTGAGACGTAAATATTAGCCAGGCCGGTGTGGCTCAGTGGTTGAGTGTTGACCTAAGAACCAGGAGGTCACGGTTTGATTCCCGGTCAGGGCACATGCCCAGGTTGCGGGCTCAATCCCCAGTGTGGGGTGTGCAGGAGGCAGCCAATCAAAGATTCTCTCTCATCATTGATGTTTCTGTATCTCTTTCCCCCTCCCCTCCTCTGAAATCAGTAAAAAATATAATTAAAAAAACATTTTTTAAGCTTATTTTAGTGAACATCACAATTGTGGGCTAGTGACTGTAGACCAAATCAATTTTTGAGGGTCTCGATCTTTTGGTTTTTGGCTTAGCCAATGCCTCCTGACCGCTCTTCCATTATTTCTTAGTATACAAACTGTAGATGACAATACATCTCCTACAAAATACTCTGAGACAAGTACTAGGTGGAAACCACTTGGTGCTTTAAGTATGAAATCACGTAGGCAATACGCTGCCCTCATGGATGGCCATAGGAACAGCCCGTGCTGCTGCCCCTGCTGTAGCAGTGAGTTTTCTGTTGCTCCTTACGCAGATGCATGTCTGACAGGCTAAGGTGAATGTTGTAGCGTCTATAACATGAACTTGTCATGGAGCCACTGGGAAATGGCTGAACCATTTTACTGGGTGGAGGGTTTATCAGGCACCACACATGGCTCTCCTTTAGGCGCAGAGAAAATCAACCATTTCCTTTGCGATTCTGCACTTACAGCCTCGCCGCACACTTGTTCTCATTCCCCATGTAGACGTGTCAGGATAGAAGGAAGTATAGGTAATGTCATGAGGTTAAGCAGATGATGAAAGCATCAGCTGCTCATTGCTGTGAACAGCTGATTTCTTATTCGAGCACATAAATTCAGTTCATTGTGCTCTGTCGTGTTTCACTGTGACACGTATTCCTTTCTGTACAAAACTAACTGGATTTTTACAATATATGTTTTTTTATTGATTTCGGAAAGTAAAAGAGAGGAAGAGAGAGAAAGAAACATCAGTGATGAGAGAAAATCATGGATCAGCTGCCTCCTGCACCCCCTACACTGGGGATCAAGCCCACAATCCAGGCCTGTGCCCTGAGTGGGAATCGAACCATGAACTCCTGGTTCATAAGTCAATGCTCAAACACTGAGCCACGCCAGCCAGACATAACTGGATTTTTTTTGACCCAGAAGCCTATTGCTATGAAATTAATACTGTTTGTTCCTTGCTTCTCTGCCTGTCCCTGAGCTAGACAGCTTGATGCCCGGAAGTCGGCGGTGGCTGGGTTTTTGCTGCTCCTGAAGAACTTCAAGGTCTTGGGCAGCCTGTCGTCCTCCCAGTGCAGCCAGGCCATCGGCATCAGCCAGGTGAGGTGGCTCAGCCGGCTTGTCGTGGGCGCTGCTGCGGGGCTTGGTGACATGCGCACTGGCTTCTCTTCCTCCTGTTGTTCTGGTCGTGCAGACAGTCCTGACACACGGTGCTGCTCAGGTGCTGCTAATGGCAGGTCTGCTGTGTGCTCCACGCTGTGCGGTATGGTAGCCACTAGCCCCAGTGTGGCTATTGAACTGGGCACTTGGCATGCGGCTAGTCCACATTCAGTGTGCTGTGCGTATAAAATCCACTGGGTTTTAAAGGAAACTAAGGAATGTACAGTATCATTCATGTTTTATTTCGATGACGCATTGAGATATTTTGGATGTGTTGGGTTAAGTACAAAGTTAGAATTAATTTCATCAGTTCCTGTTCAAATTTGGTTACGAGGAAATTTTAAATGAGATACGTGAGTTGCATTTGTGGTTTGTCCTGTTAGACGCTAGGCTGAATGCTTTACATTCATTATTTCATTTAGTCTTCACAGTAGTTCTCAGAGGCTAAATACGTTTATGATCTCCATCTTTTATAGTTCATTTACTTGGCACATGAACCTGTATTAAACCCTGTAATGTGAGAAAACAAAATTGTAATTGCTGAATTTATTATGCACATTAAGGGGTGTTGTTGCCATCTGCATTTCTAAACTAAAAACTGCCTCTAAACCTCTCAGGATTTGGTGGGAGCAAAAAGAGCTAGGTTCTCCCAGCTCCTGAAGAATGTGAAGAAGTCTTGTAGGCCTTTTGAGTCAACCAGGTGTATTACGAGCTGCTGGGTTCCAGGGGCCTGAGCTCACCTGTGCCTTCCTCAGCAGGTCCACGTGGATGTCCACAGTCGGTACAATGCTGTGGCCAACGAGGCATTCTGCCTGGAGATCATGGACAGCTTGAGGCGGTGCCTGGGCCAGCAGGCTGACGTGCGGCTCATGCTTTATGAGGTAACTCCGCAGAGGGAGGAATGTCACATCCCCCGGCTCGTAATCATTTTTATGTTTTTAATTCATTAGGTACTTACTGTTGAATTTATTGGGGTACAGTTGAGGCAGTAACTTAAACTTTCTGAATTGTTTCTCTAGCAAATAATATATTCATCTTCTTCAAAGAACTGAGAATAGGATAAAGAAAGATAGTGTTGCCCTGGCCGGTTTGCCTCAGTGGATAGAGCGTCAGCTTGCAGATTGAGGGGTCCCAGGTTCGATTCCGGTCAGGGGCGCATGCCCAGGTTGCGGGCTCAATCCCCAGTGGGGGTGTGCAGGAGGCAACCGATCAGTGATTCTCTCTTATCACTGATGTTTCTCTCTCTCTCTCTCCCCTCTGAAATCAATAAAAATATATTTAAAAGAAAGAAAGATAGTGTTATTTTGAAATTATGATTGTCTGAATCACTGGTATCTCTGTTAAAGAGTTTATTTGTTCTCTGATTCCTCTCAGGGATTCTATGATGTCCTTCGAAGAAACTCTCAGCTGGCTAATTCGATCATGCAGACTCTGCTGTCACAGGTAAAAGCATTTATGGGTATAGAAAACAGATAATGGGGCGGTGAGAGGCAGTGACATTTTCCAGACTTTTCACAATGTGAAATAATTCCCAAATAGTCAATGGCACATTGACTGGGGTCTGTGATGCTATCTTGATGGTTTATTTACTTATTTGTTTTCAATGTATAGTTCTATTGATTTCAGAGAGGAAGAGACAGGGGGAGAGAGAGAAGTATTAATGATGAGAGAGAATCATTGATCCGCTGCCTCCGGCATGCCCCACGCTGGGGATCAAGCCTGCAACCCAGGCATGTGCCCTGACCAGGAATCGAACCATGACTTCCTGGTTAGTAAGTTGACACTCAACCACTGAGCCATGCCGGCTGGGCTGTGATGCGGTCTTGATGTTTTATTTTAATTAACACTATGTACCTGCCATCTTCCCATTGTATAATAGTTACCCTCTCAGTTAACAGTCTGCATCTTAAGTCTGAAGGACATTTTGAAGAGCCATTTGTACAAGGGTTGTCAGCAGCTGTGTCTGTTGTTTTACTTCTAAAAGGAAAAAGACTGACATTTGGAGCAAACACAGCAAAATACTGCCTTGTGTTAAGTCCATGTAACAGATACTTCAGTGTCTGTTAGCTTATTTTCTGTATTTTTTTCTGTTAAAAGTAGTTTTTAAATTATGAAATATTTCAAAAGGACAATCAAGATTGGAAGAATTTAGCTGGAGAATATCTGGTATAAATAAGACCTTTTACCCTTAACACTTATTCATTCAGCATTTATTTGAATTTTTTAAATAGCTTTATTGAGATGTAATTCACATATCATGCAGTTCACCCATCTAAAGTGTACAACTCCTTGGTCTTTAGTCTATTCAGAGAGTTACGCAACTTTTACCACAATCAGTGTTTGAACATTTCATCACCTCAGAACAGTGGTTCTCAATCTTCCTAATGCCGTGACCCTTTATTACAGTTCCTCATGTTGTGGTGACCCCCAATTTCAGTGTTACAAATTGAACGTAATTAAAGCATAGTGATTCATCACAAAAACAACATGTAATTATGTATGTCTTTTCCACTGGTCTTAGGCGACGCCTGTGAAAAGGTCGTTCGACCCCCAAAGGGGTCGCGACCCACAGGTTGAGAACCGCTGCCTTAGAAAGAGACTCCACCCCCTTTAGCTTTCACCTCATTTTCTCATCTTTTCCCCACCCTCCCAGCCCTAAGTAACCACCAGTCTGCTTTCTGACTGTAGATTTGCCTCGGGTGGACATTTCATATCAATGGAGTCCTCTCGTGTGTGGTCTTTCACTTGACGGTGTTTTCAGGATTCACCCATGGTGTCCCAACGATCGTCACTTCATTTCTTTTTACGGCTAAATATGTCATTGTGTGGTACATGAATCTTTTTATGTATTAAGAGAGTTCAGTGGGGTGGTGAACACACGATACAGTGTGCAGATGATGTGTTGTGGAATTGTGCACCTGAAGCCTGTATAATTTTGTTAACCAGTGTCACCCCCAATAAATTCAGTAAAAAGGGGGGAACAGTTTTAAAAGATGCTCTTATGTACTGATAGTAATACGAATACCTATCTATGTTAAAATCCCAGCTAAATGGTGTTATAATTTTTCCTTTAAACAGCTATATCTTATATCTTTTATAGTAATAGAAGAAAAAGTAAAGTATACAGGTGCACACACACACACAATTGTTTATATGTCTCCGCTTTTTACCATTGCCGATGCTCTTTATTCATTTCTGTGGATTCAGTTTTTTCATCTTGAACAATGTCCCTCCTGCCTGAGGCCTCTAGAGCAGTGATGGCGAACCTTTTGAGCTCGGCCTGTCAGCATTTTGAAAAACGCTAACTTAACTCTGGTGCCGTGTCACATATAGAAATTTTTTGATCTTTGCAACCATAGTAAAACAAAGACTTATATTTTTGATATTTATTTTATATATTTAAATGCCATTTAACAAAGAAAAATCAACCAAAAAAATGAGTTCGCGTGTCACCTCTGACACGCGTGTCATAGGTTCGCCATCACTGCTCTAGAGCCTATATGCTAATTGTGAAGCGCCACTGAAAATGCTGAGTGCCTGTGGAAGTGTAGGAGTTGGCGTGAGAACATAGTGTTTCGTAGGAGAGGTAATGGAAGTGGGATAGGAAAGATCTCAGTACGAGGCCTCAAGCAGGGGCGAAGACTGGGGCAGCCAGTGCAGCACAGATGTCGCTGCATTCTTTGGACATTTGGACATAGGTCTGAGAAGGTGCTACACATTAAAGGTGCCTTTATTTTTTTATTTATTTTTAAAATATATTGTATTGATTTTCCATAGAGAGGAAGGGAGAGGGACAGAAAGTTAGAAACATCGATCAGCTGCCTCCTGCACACCCTCCACTGGGAATGTGCCCGCAACCAAGGTACATGCCCTTGACTGAAATCGAACCTGGGACCCTTCAGTCCGCAGGTCGACGCTCTAAACCAGTTAGGGCAAAGGTGCCTTTAGCTTGACCCATGTAAAGTGAAAAGCAGCGCTGAGCACAGTGTCTCTGTTCCTTGCCGCCTGTAGCTGAAACAGTTCTACGAGCCCCAGCCCGATGTGCTGCCTCCTCTGAAGTTAGAAGCTTGTATTTTGACCCAAGGAGATCAGATCTCGCTACAGGAGCCACTGGTGAGACTGCTTTTCTTCCTGTAGCCGTTGTTTTTACTGTTAAGATATTAACCCTGTTGATAGAGTTGATGGTTCGGAAGAGACGCCTTTCCCGTGAAGCTGTCTGCTCCTCCCGGTGAGCTCTTACCCTGACCGCTCCCTGCTTTTCTTTTCTGACCCATCATCACCCGTGTCTGTTGGTAAGATGTCTGTGTCGGCATCCGCCTCTTCCCCCAGGAGCACTTTGTCTCCACCTGTGGTTCTTGGATTGTGGTACTAAATGAATGTGCTTTAGGATGGGGCGGGAGGGAGGCTCGGACCAGATGACCCAGGGCCCCTGCTTCATTAGTCTGGAGGGCGTGGATGATGTAGGCTGAGCTAGCATTGGCGCGCTGTGGACCCCTCAGGGGAGCTAGGACAGGTTGGTCTTCTGTTCTTGCTTTCTAGCCTCAGAAAAACAGGGAAGCAAAGATAAAACTGAAACTCCACCCATTTAGAGCTCGTGGTCATGCCATGGTCATATTCTGCCTTCATGCACGGACCTTCTCTGCCATGCAGTGTCCTTAGCCTCGGAGATGCTGTGTTGGTCTCTGAGATTCCTTTAGCACAAACCCCCACCTTTAGAAAAGCCTCTGGGACTCAGAGAAGCCAGAGAGGACCGAGCTGCCCAGCCTGGCTCCATGGTGTTTGCACTGGATCAGAGGGAGCGCGTCCGCTGTTGCCTTGTGAGGTTCCAGCTTCTTACGAAGCCAGTTCCTTTGGGGAGGGCAGATCAGGAACCCAGGCCTCTGCTAGTGCAGCTTTTTGCAGTGTTGTTAATTTGGGTCAACGCAACTTGTGCTGCAAGCGCATAGCTTACTTTAGCCTGATAGGCAAGAATGAATTGTCGATCAGCAACAGCTTCGCACATTATCTCTGAACACTCAAGAATATTTCGTTCTTGTTTCTTCTACAGGACCATCTGCTGTGCTGCATCCAGCACTGCTTGGCCTGGTATAAGAGTAAAGTGATGCCCTCTCAGCAGGGAGAGGAGGAGGAGGAGGAGGAAGAAGGGTTCTACCAAGAGTTAGATGACATGTTGGAGTCTCTTACCAAGAGAATGATCAAGAGTGAACTAGAGGACTTTGAACTGGTAATTGCTAAATCTCTTATTTATTATTTACTAGATGCCCGGTGCACGAAATGCATGCACGGGTAGCGTTCCTAGGCCTGGCTGGCGATCAGGGCCTATAGGGGCCTTCTGGATGCCAGCCGGGGCCTTCCTTCATTCCCCGCCACCCCCTGGTGGTCAGCGCTCATCATAGCAAGTGATAGAACTCTGGAGGGGACACTTTGTGTATTAGCCTTTTATATATATAGATCATCAATTTTTAGAAATTGATTTTGAGAGAGAGAGAAACATGGATGTGAGACAGAGACATCAACCAGTTGCCTCCCACATGCAATCGGACCAGGGATCGAACCCGCAACCTGTTCCCTAATGGGACTCGAACCCACAGCCTTTCAGGATATGGGACAATGCTCCAACTGAGCCACAATGCCCAGCTCAGTTATGTTGTACAATGGAAGTTTTTGGAAGCTTGTTAGTTTTTCTCTGCTGTCTTTCAGGATAAATCAGCAGATTTTTCTCAGAGCACTGGTGTTGGCATCAAAAATAACATCTGTGCTTCTCTTGTGATGGGAGTTTGTGAGGTTCTAATGGAATATAATTTCTCCATCAGTAATTTCAGGTAAGCTATTGCTGTGATTCTAATTGCAGTTTGCCCAATTCTCCATTTTACAGGGGGGGGGGGGCACGGAGTGTGTTTTTCCTTCAGTATGCTAGTTACTGAACACACCACAGACATCAGTGTACCTCTCTTTTTTTAAAATCTGTTTTCATTGATTTTGAGAGAGAGAGAGGAAGGGAAAGGGATAGAGAGATAGAAACTTCAATGAGAGGGAAACATCCTTGATTGACTGCCTCCTGTGCGCCCTCACTGGGGATTGAGCCTGAAACCTAGGCATGTGCCCCGACTGGAAATTGAACCAGTGACTCTTGGCTTATGAGGCGCCGCTCAACCCCTGAGCAACACCAGCTGGGCCATGACAGTATCTCTTGGGTAGACATCTAGCCGAAGACCAGGCACCGTGTTTCCTACCAGGGAACACCCAAGCTATGACGGACAGGCAGGTGAATGCCGTGCCTCTAGCAGACTTTAATTCAGAATTCCTGGGCCCTGGCATCAAGAACTCCTCTTTTTGATTGGTGGTGGTGTGGGACCCTCATGCTCTGTATGGCCTGGTCCCAGTACAGGAGGAAACCATAGTTCGGCAGATCGCATGCCTGGGAGTTCATGGTGATGAGGGGTCATTCCCGCATGACAGTGTCTGGAATAGAGAGAGCATCTGCAGAAGCGCTGTGGTTTCCTCCGTGCGACAGGAAGCCACAGCCTGACGCTGTCCTTGGTGGGCTCTTCCCCTTGTCTGCAGCAAGAACAAGTTCGAGGACATCCTGAGCTTATTCACGTGTTACAAGAAACTCTCTGACATCCTGACTGAGAAAGCTGGCAAAGGCAAAACCAAAGCGGCCAGCAAAACCAGCGACAGCTTTCTGTCCTTAAAGTTTGTGTCTGATCTCCTCACCGCCCTTTTCAGGTGAGGGGCTGATAGAAAGGCAGCTGCGCTGTGACGACGCTGCTGGGCGCCCGGGAGGCACTGTCATCTGGGCGGGGGGGGCGTCATAGTTCTTCCCGTGCATGTGTGTTTCTCTGAGTCCCATGAGAGCCATTCCAGCAGATTAACAACCCCAGGAGGGGGTGTGGGAACCTCGGATTTATAGCCAGCCTGTCAGAGGTGCAGACAGCAGCCTGGACTCAGCATTCCGAGCTGGAGGGGGTCCTTGGGAACTTCGATCTGTAGCCCGCTGGTCTTTCAGAACCTGAGACATAACTCGGGTGGTACCTGGGCTGGCGGCTGGTGTCTGAAGTGGGGGGTGGGCAGTCTGGTAGGACGACCCCCAGCCTGCGGCATCTGATGCTCTTTGCAGCCGATAGTGTGCGAATGGCCTGCTTGGACGCCTAGAGTCCATCATCCGAAGCTTGCTGGATGCTGCTACCCTGAGCAGTCCCCAGAAAGCAGGAGGGACCTTCCTTCTCCCTTTCTCTAGGGACAGTACCCAAAGCCACGAGGAGAGCCTGTCCGTGCTGAGGTCCAGCAATGAGTTCATGCGCTACGCCGTGGGTGTGGCCCTGCGGAAGGTGCAGCAGCTGAAGGAGACGGGGCACGTGAGCGGCCCTGACGGGCAAAACCCAGACAAGATCTTCCAGAACCTCTGTGACATAACCCGGTAAGTCACGCACGCTCCCCCTCGGAAACCTGTCGCACTGGCTGTGGCGTCTCCAGGAGCGGATGATTGGAATAACTAAAACAAGTTTGAGGTAAAAGAACAAAGCAGACTCACACCCCCTGATTTCAGGTCTTTAATATATATATTGATTCCAGAGAGGAAGGGAGAGGCAGAGAAAGATAGGAACATCAGGGATGAGAGAGAATCATTGATCGGCTGCCTCCTACACACCGCCCCCCCAAACCCCCCTTTGGGGATCAAGCCCACAACCTGGGCATGTGCCCTGACCAGGAATCGAATTGTGAGCTACTGGTTCATAGGTCGATGCTCAACCACTGAGCCACACCAGCTGGGCTCAAGTCTTATAAAGTTGCTGTATTTAAGATAGTGTGTATTGGCAGAACCAGAGGAACAGAATAAACAGTTATAGGTTATTTGATTTAACAAAGGTGCAGAGGTAATTTAATGGAGAAAAGTCTCTTCTACAAATGGTTTTGAAACAATTGGGCATTCTTTCTTTTTTAAAAAATGTATTTTATTGATTTTTTACAGAGAGGAAGGGAGAGGGATAGAGAGCCAGAAACATCGATGAGAGAGAAACATTGATCAGCTGCCTCACGCACACCCCCTACTGGGGATGTGCCCGCATCCAAGGTACATGCCTTTGACCGGAATCGAACCTAGGACCTTTCAGTCCGCAGGCCGACGCTCTATCCACTGAGCCAAACCAGCTAGGGCCAATTGAGCACTCTTATACAAAAAAAAATAATCTGTATCCATTCCTGATGTCATATACAAAATATTAACTTGAAGTGGATCTGCATATAGCAAGTTTTATTTACTTGGCAGTTATAGCCAAATTTGAAACAACCCAAACGCCCACCAGCTGATGGATGAATTGGTGTAGAACAAGCTGTGGTACGTCCATTCAGTGGAAAACTGCTGAGCGACATGGGACAGACTGCCGACAGTTGTCCCGCGTAGGTGACTCTCAGAAGCATGTGCTAATACCTAACAAGCCAGACTCAAAAGGCGGCACGCTGAATGACACCATTTTTTGTTAATCCTCACTCATGGATGTTTTTACATTGATTTTTCTTTTTAGTGTAAGTGGAAGAGAGAGAAACATCGATGTGAGAGAAACACATCGATTGGTTGCCTCCTGCACGAGCCCTGACTGACCAGGGCCCGGGCTGGGGAGGAGCCTGCAACCAAGGTACATGCCCTCAACTGGAATTGAACCCGGGACTCTGGTCTGCAGGCCGATGCTCTATCCACTGAGCCAAACCAATGGGTGCTGAGTGATACCATGTCTATGTGATATTTTGTAAATGGTAAAACCATAGGGGCAGGAATCAGTGGTTGCTTGGAAAATGGCGGAAGAGCATTGGCTACAGAGGAGCGTGAAGGAGTTTCTGGGGAGACGGGACTACCTTGATGAGGGGACGATTGCACCTTGGTAACTTCGCTAAAATCCATAGAGCTGTACGTATGGAGGGTGTGAGTGTTACTGTATGTAAATGGCACCGCAGGGAAGCCGACTTTAAAAATAAAGTCTCTGTTCCCCTTCAGGGTCTTGCTCTGGAGATACACGTCCATTCCGACGTCCGTGGAGGAGCCGGGGAAGAAGGAGAAGGGGAAGAGCATCTCGCTGCTGTGCTTGGAGGGCTTGCAGAGGATCTTCAGCGCCGTGCAGCACTTCTTCCAGCCCCGCGTGCCCCAGTTCCTCCGCGCGCTGGGTGGGCACCTCTGCAAGATTCATGGCCTTGGTCTGGGTTTCTCTTTCTTTTTTTCTTTTTTTATATATTTTTTATTGATTTCAGAGAGGAAGGGAGAGGGAGAGGAAGATAGAAACATCAATGATGAGAGAGAATCATTGATCGGCTGCCTCCTGCACAACCCCTACTGGGGGTCGAGCCCACAACCTGGACATGTGCCCCCAACCAGAATTGAACCTGGGACCCCTCAGGCCACAGGCCAACGCTCTATCCACTGAGCCAAACCAGTCAGGGCTCTCTTTTTTTTAAATATATTTTTATTGATTTTAGGGAGAGAGAGAGAGAGAGAGAGAAACATCAGTGATGAGAGAGAATCATTGATCGCTGCCTCCTGCACGCCCCACACTGAGGACCAAGCCTGCAACCTGGGCATGTGCCCTTGACCAGAATCGAACCATGACCTCCAGGTTCATAGGTCTACGCTCAACCACTGAGCAACACTGGCCGGGCAGGGGGACGCTATTTACCCCATTACACAAGGTAGTGAGTTTTCGGTGTTTAAGGTTTCCATTCAGGTTTTTCTCTCTTCGCAGTTAGCTTTGGGTTGTCAGGGAACATTAATATTCCAGGGCTGCAAGTCATCACTCGCCCATGCAGGTAGAATGAACAGGGCGGAATTATTGGCATAAATGGCACAGCTGAAAGTGCATCACTGCATGCTGGCCGGGCTGGGTTCTCTTTCTTAACCGGACCTCTTGATTCTATTTGTTAACCTGTCATCGGTCATCTGAGCTCAGTCCTAAAGTTGCTAGGAAGTGACATGTAGTGGGTTCAGAATTGGCATGTACTGGACTGTGCTTAACCACGAACAGGGGCTGGAAAGCGGGACATAGTATGAAGAAATTGCATAACGTTAGGAATATATTCAAATCTGCCTGTAGGACGTTTTGTCTTTCTAAACTTTCAGCTACTAAAAGGCTAAAAGAGCATAATTCGTTTCAAGGAAGATAGAGTTCTCTCCCTTCCCTAGATGTCCCGGATAATGAGGAGGAGGTGGAAGTCACGGTCACCCAGAGGGCAGCGTTCCAGATCCGGCAGTTCCAGGTGAGCAGCCGTGGCAAGCTGCTGGGCTGGCCGGGGCCTCGCAGAGGCGCTGTTAGCAGGGCCAGCCGGGGGAACCAGGGACAGTGAGCAGGTAGGACGGGGTTTTCTCTGGGCCATCATCCAAACAAGTAGACATCACTCTTAGAGAGGAGGCAGCGCACAGAAAGGATGCTGGGCTGTGTGCTGAGGCAGCCGCCTGCCGCAGTCACTGCCCCGGGGATCACTGTGTGAGTGGACACACACAGATGGCCTGGAGCCCGTTAAGTGTGGAATTTGTCTTTGTTTTGTGTCGCTGGCGTAATTGGGGTTTGTCAGGTTTCATAAAGGCTGGACAGTGCCTAACCGTCTGATTAGTTGTCATACTATCAGAATAACTTTAAAGTTTCTGCTGGGCTCCAGGTTCTGTTCCAGGGACTGGTAGATGCGGGAGGGAAGAAGGGAGACAGAGTCCCTCCCCCCGGGTGCTCACCTGGAGTGGGGGAGACTCGCAGACAAATACAGTTCATTCAGGTGGTTGGAGACGAACAGAGAAAAGGAAGACAGGGCAGGGGTGTAGGGAATGCTGGGGTGGGGGGTATCTGAACCTGGGCGATGGATGGGCGCAGGGAGCTGTAAACCGCCCGGAATGGGGTGCACAGTCCTTCCTAATGTGCAGGGGGAGGGGTCTGTAGTGTTTAAGAGACGCTCACGTTGATGGTGGAAAACAGGGTAGGAAACTAGCTGCTCCATCAAGTTTATCTTCAGATTTTGTCCTCTCTGAGTCCTGTTGGCCCAGCCTTGGGGGTCTCTAGCGAGATGTTTCTCCTCCCTGATATGAACATGTCTGCTCATGTGTCCGTACTTTCCTTTCTCAGAGGTCCTTGTTGAACTTACTTAGCAGCCAAGAGGAGGAGTTTAACAGCAAGGAAGCCCTGCTCCTCGTCAGCGTCCTCACCAGCTTGGCCAGGCTGCTGGAGCCCACCTCCCCTCAGGTATGGCCCCTCCTTCAGTCCCACCTCTCATCCCACAGAAGGGCAGGGTACTGCATCTTAAAAGACCATAGCTAGCCCTGGCCGGTTTGGCTCAGTGGATAAAGCGTCGGCCTGTGGACTGAAGGGTCCCAGGTTCGGTTCCCGTCAAGGGCACATGCCTGGGTTGCGGGCTCGATCCCCAGTAGGGGGTGTGCAGGAGGCAGCCGATCAATGATTCTCTCTCATCATTGCTGTTTCTATCCCTCCCTCTGAAATCAATAAAAAATCTGTATTAAAAAAACACGTATCTAAATATCCTCTCCAAGTCTAGCTTATTTTAGACTGTACCTTTAATTATGCTCCTGAGTTCGTTAACGTGAGACCTGTTAGGTTACCCTTCCTGCATGGTGCTCCTACCCTGACAGCATCTCAAGCAGCCGCACAGGCGGGAGCACTGCTTTCGTCTGGCCACCGTCAAGGGTGAACGGGGAGCACTATGGGTGCCCTCGACCTTCTTATCCTATGGAAATGTGCTAATTGTTAGGAAGGTAGCTGCCCGGCCAGCGTGGCTCAGTGGTTGAGCATCGACTTATGAACCAGGAGGTCACAGTTCGATTCCCAATCAGGGCACATGCCTGGGTTGCAGGCTCCATCCCCAGTGGGGGTGTGCAGGAGACAGCCGATCAATAATTCTCATCATTGATGTTTCTCTCTCTCCCTCTCCCCTTCTCTCTGAAATCAATAAAAGTGTATTTAACAAAGAATATATGTATATATTTAATATACTTAAAATATATATGTGTGTGTACATATATGTACGTGTGTAGCTAAAATTGACTTTTAGCTAATATATATATAGCTAAAATTGATTTTTAGCTGACATTCAGCAGTTGCTTTCCTCAGCAGCGTTAGCGGGTACTGACTTTGGGGGCAATTCAACCAAAGGTGATTGAGTCAGAAAGTGTGGCTGCAATCCCAAAGCGGAAGCAGTCTGCCGAGAGAAGTTGTGTGGCAGCAGACGGACAGTTGTGTTCACACCCAGGGAAGAATGCGGGGAGGGCCACGTCTTATGGGTCTGCGCCTTTCAGGAGGAGCTCCCAGCAGCAGGACAGGGAGCGTCCTGGAGCGCCGGGCTGTGTTCTCCCACGTGGCCTCCCTGGTCTGTGAGGACACTGGAGCCCAGGGGACAGGCTCCCCGTGTGCGCCCGTACTTATGGGCCAGCTGGTCTTCAAGAGGCCACAGCCTGGGGTGCTCGGGTGGTGTGGTGTGTGAGTGCTGGAAAGCAGACCTGATTCCCCTCTCCTCCAGGTCCAGGTAGCCCAAAGAAGTCCCTTTTGCTAGCACTTCATCCTGGAGCCAAACAACTCACCCCACCCACTTCCACCTTCATTCTTTCCTCCCATAACTTTGCTGCAAAGGACAGAGGACTAGGAAAGAAATATGACGACAGGCAGGGGGACGTTTGAGGGAAAATAAACGGGCTTGGAAAGGCTTATATATATAGGGAAGTTTTGTTTGTTTTTTAAAATATATTTTATTGATTTTTTACAGAGAGGAAGGGAGAGGGATAGAGAGTTAGAAACATTAATCAGCTGCCTCCTGCACACCCCCTACTGGGGATGTGCCCGCAACCAAGGTACATGCCCTTGACCGGAATCGAACCTGGGACCCTTCAGTCCGCAGGCCGACGCTCCATCCACTGAGCCAAACCGGTTAGGGCAGGAAGTTGTTGTTTTTTAATCATCACTTCCCCCCATAATCTCAGGTAGTCACTTGTTTGGGGGCTTTGTTGTTGTTTTTTTGTTAATCCTCACCTGAGGATATTTTTCCATTGATTTTTAGAGAGAGTGGGAGGGAGGGGGAGAGACAGAGAGAAACATCGATGTGAGAGAGACACATTGATTGGTTGCCTCCTGCCCACGCCCCGACCAGGGCCGGGAATCAAGCCTACAACCAAGGTGCGTGCCCTTGACCAGAACCGAACCCAGGACCCTTCAGTACGTGGGCTGACGCTGCACCACTGAGCCACACCAGCCAGGGCAGTCCCTTGTCTTGTAAATTTAATTTCGAACAGATAATAAGTCTTAGGATTTGAAGACCAATAATTATAGAGACATTTATAGTCAGTGGCCTCCTCCTATCCTGTTCATGCCGCCCACCTGTCCAGCTCCTCTTCTCCCCCAAAAGTACATACCTTTTCTTAGCTTCTTATGCATCCTTCAAGTTTCCTTAATCCCGGAGAAGCAAATACGAATGGAGCTCCTTTTCCCGTCCTCACCCCTCCTCACACCAAAGCGTGTTCTGCCTCCTGCTGGTTCCATTCACACGGCACTGCAGGCCTTTCTGCCTCTGTTCACAGCTTTCAGATGTAGGCTCTGAATTTACTATTCCCCCAGTACAGCAAAAGGAGTTCCTACTGGCTGGCTTGCACTTACGTATCACAGCCTGTCTGGGCCTTTGGGCTGCAGGCCATGGGAGGAACTGCTGGGCAGGAAGCTCAGTGTGTCTCCTCTACCACCTAAGAAAAATGCTGGGTTTTGCCTTTTTTAATTTTTTTTAATTGGTTTCAGATAGGAAGGGGGAGAGGGAGAGAGAAACATCAGTGATGAGAGAGAATCATGGATCGGCTGCTTCCTGCACACCCCCCACTGGGGATGGAGCCCGCAACCCGGGCACGTGCCCTTGACCGGAGTAGAACCCAGGACCCTTCTGCAGGCCAAACCAGCTAGGGCACCTCTTCTATTTTCTGCTTACTCCCTTCTAACCTCCTCTGGCCTCTTGTCTCCTAAAAGCGAATTCTGCCGTCTTTGTGGCCAGGACCTTACTCTCCTGCCCCTCTCCACTCGCCTGATGTCCTTGGAGATGCCCCAGGGCTGCGGGACACAGGGAGGAAGGAAGGAACTCCAGGCCTGGACATAGTTATGGGGCGGGGAGGCTGGGGGTGAGACCCAGACTGGGATCCCAGGACATTTGGCCCTTAATGAGGGCATAGACTTGGGGAATTAAGTTGTTTGCTATCTTAGAAGGAAAGTATCAATAATTCTCATAATTTTGGGCCTACTCTGTGCTGTTCCAAGTAGATGTTCCAGTTGGTCCGGGCACGTGTATTGGAGGATGGTTAGACGGGGGAAGGTCTAGGGCTCTTGTAGATGCGTCTCGGCCGTTTCTGTAATAGCTGAACGGTCTCTAGTTTGTGCAGATGTTATCCTGGACATCCAAGATCTGCAAAGAAAACAGCCGGGGTGAGTTTCCTGCCGCGCGTCCTGTCAGCTTTATTTAAAATCATCGCCGAATAGCATTTACGCATTCAGCAGAATAGCCCACATGAGAAAGAGACACAGCACATGTCGGGGGGCATAGAGCGGTGGGGCCTCTGCTCACATCCACTCTGGAACACTGGCACTGTCGACACAAAAGAGTGCTTGCTCTATGACCCCCTGTAGATCAAGTTCAAAATCAGACAAGACTGGATGTGAGGTCAGGGTAGCAGTTTCGTTGTTGGGGCGATCGAGGCAGAGGCTTTCTGGGTGCGGGCTACGCGGCGGTCGGGGTGACCGGTCTTGGAAACTGTCTCCCTCCTTTGGGCACGTGGAGATCAGGGCACGTTTGTGGGTGAGCTACTGGTCCAAGTGGGCAGCTGGGCGGGGGCCGGGGGGGAGGGGCGTTGTGCCAGGACATGATGAGCTACGTGTCCTGGCCGGGCACCCCTCCCCTGAAGCACTGACGGGGTGATAACTCAGCCTCTGATTCTCTTCCCTCCCTGCCCTAGAGGATGCCTTGTTTTGCAAGGGCGCGATGAACCTGCTCTTCAGCCTCCACATCGCGCATAAGAGCCCTGTCGCCCTGCTGCGTGACCTGTCCCAGGACATCCACGGGCACCTTGGGGACATAGATGAGGTAGAGGGGCAGCCTTCAGCACAGGACTGGGGGTGAGGGTCAGGGCACAGCCTACGCCGTTACAGCTCATTCTCTCTCGCTCCCCAGGATGTCGAGGTGGAGAAAACAAACCACTTTGCGGTGGTGAATTTGCGAACAGCGGCCCCTACCGTCTGTGTAAGTCCTGATCCCGGAGCATGGAAACAGCCCTGTCATCCTTCCCACTTTATGTCCCCCGAAGAGTGACTTACAGGGACTTACGTCCTGGTCCTGTGACCCACCACAGGTGGCCATGGCTGTTCTGTTTGGCCGCCGAGGGCAGTGGCCATGGCAGGCATCCCTTCCTTTCACAGCTGCTGGTTCTGAGTCAGGCTGAGAAGGTCCTGGAAGAAGTGGACTGGCTGATCACCAAGCTTAAGGGACAAGTGAGCCAAGAAACCGTATCAGGTGAGACGAGTTCAGGGTGGGGTGCCAGGAGTCGGGGGAGAGCAGCGTCCACCAGGGTCCAGCCCAGACCACCTCCTGAGCTGTGTGTATGAGCGAGGTCTGCCGGGGCTGTACGGTGGCTTCTGACAGCGGGTGTCCCTTCACTGCGTGGCGAGTCACATGCTCATTTCCCTGCACACCTCCTAGTTAACGTGTCAATTTCTGAGGCTCCTTCACTTTCACTAGAAAGGAAGGCTATGCCCTGGCTGGTTTGGCTCAGTGGATAGAGCGTCAGCCTGTGGACTGAAGGGTCCCAGGTTCGATTCCGGTCAAGGACACATGCTGGGGTTACGGGCTTGACCCCCAGCAGGGGGTGTGCAGGAGGCAGCCGATCAATGATTCCCTCTCATCACTGATGTTTCTATCTTTCCCCCCCTTCCTCTCTGAAATAAAATAATATATATTTAAAAAAAGAAAGGAAGGCCAGCTGGGTTTGAACGCGCCAATTTCATTTCCCTTCAGAAGAGGCCTCTTCCCAGGCAGCCCTCCCGAACCATCCCGTGGAGAAAGCCGTCATCATGCAGCTGGGCACGCTGCTCACCTTCTTCCACGAGCTGGTGCAGACCGCCCTGCCCTCGGGCAGCTGCGTGGACACCCTGCTAAGGGACCTGTGCAAGATGTACACCATTCTCACCGCACTTGTCAAATACGTGAGTATCTGAGTGAGGACCAGGGTCACCACCACTGTCCCCAGCGGGTCAGGACACCGGCCACGTCCTGGTTTGGTCAGTAGGTGGCAGGCGTCCCCACAGGCCAGGAGGAAACAGTTGGTGGCCTTTATTTCCTTGGCATATGAATATGTGGCACCTGATTGAGAGTGAATGCCTTGCGCTAGCCTGTTTGGCTCAGTGGATAGCGCGTCAGCCTGCAAACCAAAGGATCCTGGGTTCAATTCCGGTCAAGTGCATGTACCTAGTTCCAGGCTCCTGTCCGACCTGGGCCCATGCAGGAGGCAACCAATCGATGTGTTTCTCTCACATCGATGTTTCTCTCTGTCTTTCCCTCTCTTCCACTCTCTCTGAAAATCAATGGGAAAATATCCTCAGGTGAGGATTAAAAAAAAAGTGAGTGCCTCTTCAAACATCTTCTAAGACTCAATCTGGATGTAGGGACTGTCCCTGAAGGGTTTTTAAAGGGATGAGCTGAACAAATTCAAAACAAACCCTTCCTGTCGGGTCGGCGTGGCTCAGTGGTTGAGCACTGACCTATGAACCAGAACCAGGAGGTCACGGTTCGATGCCCAGTCAGGGCACATGCCCGGGTTGCAGGCTCGATCCCCAGTGTGGGGTGTGCAGGAGGCAGCCAATCAGTGATTCTCTCTCATCATTGATGTTTCTATCTCCCTCTTCCTTCCTCTCTGAAATCAATACAAATATATATATTTGGGGGGGCGGGGACACCTGTCCTGTTGGTGGAGCTAGGAGCTTTGAGGAGGGGAAAGGATGCCTGTGTACCTTTAGCGTGTGGGACATTTGCATAGGATGACACACTAAATCCAGGAATCTTTTGTTAGTATATCCAGGTGTGTCGGAGCGCCAGAGGAATTCCAAAGATAATGGAGAAGCTGGTGAGTTGGGAACGCCTTCCTCAGGAGGGGGGGAAGCTGTTATTCCTGCGCTTACCTCAGCTTCCTCTTTTTTTCTGCAGGTGAAGCTGTCGGGTTCTCACCTGACCCCTGTATGCTATTCCTTCATTTCTTACGTGCAGGTAAGTGGTTCAGAGGTCGTGCCATAGTAGAGCTCCATGTGAGAGGGCTCCCTGAGTTCCCTGGGGACTGCGTGGTCACCTGAGCCGAGTGTATGTAAAGTTGCTTACATGAGCCCAAGGTGCCCATGTGAGACCAAGCCAAGGCCTGAGATCTGTGCAGCAAGGAAAAGGTGTGTCTGATTTGATGAGAGATACATGCAGTAGGCTTGCATTTAGAGCCAGGAAGGAACGGGTGTGCTGGGCTCAGCGACTTGGTTTATTTCTGGGGGATTCCGATCCCATCGGCCTGCGAGTCGAATAGCAGTGAGCCGTGAAGAAGGGACAAGCTTGGGCGGAGGAGAGAGCAGCCCCGTCAGGGAGAATCACACTAGGACTAGTTTGTGTATTCTAGGTCTTTCCCCCTTTCCTGAACATATTTGACTTAAAGCCTTGCAGGTCAGCTGACCCACAAGCAAACACTGTTCTCTGAAGGTGAGCACTTCATAGAAAAATCATGGTTGTGTTGTGAGGAAGTTCAGGGCTTCGTTGGAAAGTCTGGAAGGAGGATTCTCCGAAAGGTCAGGGGGCCTATAGGGAGACCTTGCCGAAGGCAGCAGCCCCTCCCTTGACTTTTCCAAACAAGTCCGAGCCCCCAGGTGTTTTGCTAGAATCTCTGTTTAGTCTTTAGACATGACCTTGTAGAAGCATGTGCTTTTTCAGTGATACTTAACTTACCCTGATGATTGTGTCTGGAGGTTAATTTGAGTTCAAGCTGTTGTGACAACAAAAGCCTGAGGAGGCAGGTGAACGGGGCTCTTTGGTTGCTATAGCCAAGCAGTCCCTTAGCCCTCGCTTTCACAGAAACGTGTGTCAGAGTAATCCATTCATCCGTCGCTTGGGCTGCTGGTCAGCCCCGGCCTTGCGTTTGCACATCTTTCAGAGAACGGTTCCCTCTTACAGCCCCTCCTGCTCTCACATGGCTCCCGCGCTGTAACTTCTGTCCGTTTTCAGGGCTGTTTCTCATCCTCTTCCCTGCCCCACAGGGCATGGTATGCCTGGGCCTAGGAGGCATCTGACTCCCCTGGGGGTGAAGGCTCCTGTTTGTGTGCCTCACACAGGGTGGCTTCTCTGCATCTCAGATCTGCCTTATCAGAACCCTGTACTTCCTGTCTCCTTTATCCGTTCCTACTTTCTCAGCTCCTCCTTCTCCGATTAGCTACAGCATTGAGAAGTTTCCTGGGACTTGAAACCCTTCTCCAGCGCGTGACCACATGGCTTAGAAGACACATCTGGCGGTTGCCTCCGGGCGGGAAGGCTGCAGGCCCTGGAACTGCCTCTCCACCTTCCTCTCCTTCAGGGAACCCTTTCAGCAACAGCTGAAGGCCCTGCTGCCTCCTCCTCATCCCCCTTTAACTGGCCGTCTGTGCCTCCCTGGCCTGGTGCAGGAGCCTTGGTCCTGCCCTCGCCTCCATGTGCTGATTCCGGGAGCCAAACTGCAAACCTCCCAGCAACAGAGTGAGGGCTGTGGGTGCCACATGCTTCCCATCCTCCACACCCGCTGCAGGACAGTCTCCTTAGCCAGGCTCCGTCCCCTCGGGGGTCCCCATGCCCGGCTGTACCCACCGCCTAGAAAACGACCTGCTGGTCTTCGGGAGTAAGAGGGTGGTTTCTGTTCTAGAACAAGAGCAGGAGCCCGCAGTGCCCAGGAGGAAAGAAGAAGAGCGCTGCTGCTGGAGCCGTGGCCATGGTAAGCCGCGGGCGCTTTCACCACTGTGGCTGCTGGCGGAAGCGTCACAGAAATGAGACCGGGCAGGTCTGAGGGGACAGGAAGTGGCCAGTGGTTGCCTGGAGCTGGGATCGGATTGGAGACTGGGAGGTGCCTGCTAAGAGGGCTGCAGGCTGCTTCGTGGACATGAAGATGCTCAAGTATTTCTAAGGGGAGATGGTTGCACAATCTGAATATACCAACACACGGGACTGTACAGTGGAAAGGGGTGAATTGTGTGGTATGTGAATTGTATCTCAGCGCTGCTACAGAACTGTGTGTGGCTGCTGCTCAGCTAACGGGTTTTATGTTCAGATGGAGCATCGGTTTTCCTCTGAACCACAAAACACACGCTTTATTCAGGAAGCTTCAGAAAATGTTGAGCTCTTGTTTTAAAAATAGAAACAGCTTGGGGTGTGCTCTGGGAGGGACCCTTTGAGGAAAAGTGGGTGAGAGCAGAAGGCACTGCTCCAGCCTCAGGGGCAGGTAGGCAGGAACCGCTGGGTTTTAGGAGATCTAGACACACTCACACTGGATGCAGTAATCCCACCTTCAGGGTGCTGTCACTAACAGGGCTGGAAAATGGGGTTTAGTGCATTTACACTGTAGAATACTGTGCAGACGTGAAAAAATAAAATACTGCCGCCAAGATAGTGTTTTTAAAAAAGAAAAATCATGAGAAGTGCCCTCATTTGTGGGGGGTTTAACTATACAGAAGCACATCTATATACATAAGAAATGGCTGGAAGGATCCACAAGCTAGAATGCAAACGGGAACTTCATCTCAGTAATGAAAACTCACGTGCAGACTAGAAAGAGGAGGTAGAGCCAGTGTAGTCTTAATAGTATCGAGTCAGCTCTAGCCCGTTTGGCTCAGTGGATAGTGTTGGCCTGCAGACTGAAGGGTCCCGGGTTTGAGTCTGGTCAAGGGCACATGCCCGAGTTGCCGGGATCCCTAGTCGGGGGGTGTACAGGAGGCAGCCGATCCATGATTCTCTCTCATCATTGATGTTTCTGTCTCCCTCCCCCTTCCTATCTGACATCAGTAAGAGAGGCAACCACAGTTCTCCCGATGGCCCTTCCCTGGCCAGCCTCTAGGTGCCAGCAAGTACTTAGGGTAATCAGTGGAAGGACTCGGTGTGCTCTCTGCTGGCATTGAAGTCCTTTGATGAGATGGAACTGCCAACCATCTTAGGTGGCTGGTACCTGAGCAAAAGTGCATTTGATTGAAAGATGGCCCAGCGTTCCCCAAAGCCATGGTGGTTCTGACAGCTTTGGAAGACCTCAGGAACCCCTGAACCTGAACGTAGGGCTTCTCTCCCGCAGGCCAGAGTTCTTCGGGAAACCAAGCCAATCCCCAACCTCATCTTCGCCATTGAACAGTATGAGAAATTCCTCATCTTCCTCTCCAAGAGGTCCAAGGTAAACACACTCTCTTCTCTTCTACCCGTTCATTTACCTGGAGGGGACCTGCCACTGAGGCAGCCAGGCTGCATGGGGAGGGTGCGGCCCTTTCTGTGTCTGACCTGACAGCCTCAATCCAGACAACCCGTAGGAAACTGTTGGAGCCCTGCTCAGGGGTTGAGCATTGACCTATGAACCAGGAGGTCACGGTTCGATTCCCAGTCAGGGCACATGCCTGGGTTGTGGGCTCATCCCCAGTGGGGGGCGTGCAGGAGGCAGCCGATCAATGAATCTCTCTCATCATTGATGTTTCTATTTCTCTCTCTCTCTCTGAAATCGAAAGAAAAAGAAACTGGTGGGAAAGCAGGGCCAGGGCGTGAGCTCGCTTTAAGTAGGACCTGAGGGGTGTAGGTGAGGCTGGGGCGGCCCTGCGTGTGCAGCAGCAGGAACATGTGCCGCGCTTGTGTCCATACAGGTGAACCTGATGCAGCACATAAAGCTCAGCACCTCGCGGGACTTCAAGATCAAGGGGAACATCCTGGACATGCTTCTCCGAGAGGAGGAGGAAGAGGAGGAGGAGGAGGAGAATGACGAGAACAGAGAGGTCGGTGTCTGCTTCCGACTGGGGGCAGGAGTCCTGCCACCCTTCCCAACGGGCTGCGGGGAGCCTGTCTGGGAGCAGCCGCAGGAAAATGGGGGGGCAACAGCCAGACAGAGGATGGGCTGAAAGGGCGCCAGGCCGAGACACAACTAAACCCTCAAGAGGAGGAGGTTCAGAAGCTTTGAGCTACACCCAGGGGCCCACACTTACATACATTTGGGGCACACATTTCCAGAAGGGGTGGTGACGAAACGAGGTCTGTCTGTGGGTGACGCATTGGAGCTGACCGCCCGGCCCCAGCGTTCTGGCTCAGGACCTGCTGTGCTTCCTCCTCCCTCCTCCCTCCTCCCTCCTCCCTCGGCCTGTTCGCTCCTTTGGTTTCCGTTGATAGCACACCCTGGGCCTGCAGCACCTTTGAAGCAGGGCCCAGAGTTGGATAAACGCTCGAATTTCTGGCTTCTCAAAACTTCTGCCCCCCACACTGTCCCACTCCAGGCCATGGTGTCCCTGCCCCGTCCACTCCCTCGACCTGCTTGCCGCTGGAGGTGAGCGTTTCGGGGCTCCTCCTCTGCCATCTTGTCCCGTGCATCTCCCTGGCGAACAAAGGTCCAGAGAGTGTACACTGCCTGCCTCTGCCCCGAGGCCTCCCCCCCCTGCGGCGCAGCCAGTGGGACGGGAGAAAGCATAGCTGCCGAGGCTCCGATGAGAAGATAAAGGATCTGTTTATTTCCAGGCCTCTGAGCAGGGTGGTCACCTTCTCCTTCTAGGACACCACGTCAGAGCACGGAGAACAGAGCAAAGAACCAGCCAAGAAGAAAAGGAGGAAAGAAACGAAATGCCTGAGTTAATGTGCCCTTTGGGGCTTCTGCTTCCTGTTTACCCGACAAGCACACTGCCCCTTGTCCGACAGCCTGCACCGACGTTGGCCTCCTGGTTCTGAACCCGTTGAACTTGCTGCACCTTCTGTGGCAGGCGGTCCTCCCTGGCAGCCTGCTCCTGGCCAAGCGCAGCCGAAAGCCTGAGTGTGGGCGCCGCGCACCCGGGGAGCTCCACGGGAGCAATGCCCGCCTCGGCGGCTACGGGCCCGGCCGGCCGCGCCTCTCCAGGGAGCCTTTGGTGAGTTCCAGGACCTGGTAGATGTCCAGCGCTTCGCCTGGAAGAGAGCAGGTTGCTAACGACACTGGGCACGGGGCTCGGAGCTCGGGAGGGCCCTGTGCTTCTGTATAAAATGTTCGTCTTAGATACGCTTCCTCTAGAAAGGAGGCTTTTTGGTTGTTTGGCGTTCGGGGCACAGCTTTTTTTCACTTAAGAATGCACTTTGACTTTGCACAATAAACCTTTAAATGTGGCCGGTGTGGTTGGAGAGGGAGAGGTGCCGATGGAAGAACCAGAGCTGCCAACGCGCCGTCACTCCTGTGAGCACGCCCCGGAGGCGCAGCCCCTTGGGGTTCCCGTCCCGCTCCCGGGGGGCCCAGGGCACGTTATACACACGCAGCCAACCTGCTTGCTAAGGGGACTCGTCCTCTGGTGCCCGAGCTTCCTGTGGCAGAGCGCTGCCCAGGGCACCTCACCTCCCACCCATGACAAGAGACACCAAGGCGTGTGCTCACCCTGGGGAACCCCGTATCTCCTTTCCATCCCCGTCGGGTTGGAGGGGGTTTTACAATCCATGGTCACTTCCTTCCTGAGACACCGGTCAATGTCGACGGCACTGAAAAAGGCGACTGACTGGGGCAGGTCATTGAGGCCCAGCTTGTAGGCGAACATGCACCTGAAAGAGAGCAGCCCCCTCAGCGGCTCCTGTCGCGCCCCCGCCTACCCACGCCCCACAGGGAGCTCCCGAGAGGCAGGGATGGCAGGGATGGCACGCGTCACTGATGTAAAGATGTCCCTCATCACCTGAGTATACAAGGACTCTGTTAGCTCCTTACGCAACGCCCCCGGGACACAGTGCAGAGGGCACTGGAGACACGCCGCGTATTGTAAACACATCGTCCCACTGGTTCTCAGGGGCAGATGCACACGGAACTGTGCTATCATTTAGTTCAACCAGTAAGTGAAATTCTACCATGAGAAAATGCAAGCCAATACATAAGGTGTAAATTATTTTAAAATCACGTGAATTTCCCCACTAGCCATATATTACTCTGTTAGGAATCAGAATAACCAGCTTCTGGCACTGAAGGAAACGTTCACAGATAAAGGTGTATTCGTAGGGGGCGCTATTTGAGAGCTACTA
The DNA here is from genome assembly GCF_964212035.1 of Myotis nattereri. Classification (NCBI taxonomy): domain Eukaryota; kingdom Metazoa; phylum Chordata; class Mammalia; order Chiroptera; family Vespertilionidae; genus Myotis; species Myotis nattereri. The sequence goes on along the minus strand of NC_138097.1, from coordinate 11,110,488 downwards.
TTTGGGGAAACGCCCCTGGCCCGCCTGCTCACCACATCAGTGATCTAATCTATGACACTTTCAGGCCAAGAAATCTTTAAAAGTTGAAGGCCAACCTTTAGACTTTAAAAAACTAGAGAGGAAAGCTAACACATCCACTTCCGGGGAGATGAGAGCTCAGATCGCACTCAGCCTGGTCCGGAGCCCGGCCCACCTGGTCAGCAGGTTGGTGATCTGCAGGGCCAGGGCCGCGCGGTAGCGGTCCTCCTCGCGCACCAGGTAGCGGACCTCGTCGTGGATGCTGATGCAGAAGCGCCCGTCGATGGCGAACTCCTCGAACAGCCACTTCATGGCCACGAGCATGAGGTGCAGGTAGTCCACCGCGGAGCTCTGCACCACCCAGTTCACCCGGCTGGTCATGAACTGGGGAGGGAGGGGCGCCGGTGAGGGATCCCGCCCGCATCTGTGCCTCCCTCCCTCCCTCCCTCCTGTGACCTCCCGTGTCCACGCAGTACCTCCCCCTGAGCCACCGAGGGCTCCAGGGCCCGGCTGATGCGGCAGCCCAGCACCGGGGTGCGTGGCTCGTCGGCCGTGGCGATGCTCTCCAGCTTGTTGAACATCTCTGACTCCGTGCCCCCCGTCCACATACGCTCTGCAACCACATTCCACTTCTTCCCGCGGGACCTGGGGACCAGAACAGACCGAACAAGCATTGTCTTTCCCTATCAGCTCATCCCAGCTCCCAGGGCCCACCCGGACCCTCCTCCCTCCCTCCACACCCAGAGGGCTCTCACTTTCTCGAAGCTTCCCTCTGGACCTTGCGCAGATCCTGCAGGGAAACGCAGCCGTCCTCACTCCTCTCCACGGGGATGTGCAGCTGCCTCACCAGCCACTCGCCCTCATCGGACAGCCGATACCTGGGGGCAAGTCACCACCATCATGCCCATGGGAGTGTCTGCTCTGTGCCAAGCCCCGGGCCCCTGCCTGTCCCCCACAGGCTCGCTTCAGAGGCAGAAATGGGCACGGAGAGGCTGGCAGAGCCCAGACAGGAATCCACGCTTTGGGTTATGCCGGGGTAGCTGCCTGTCCCAAAGCCTCAGACGCAACTGCCAAAGGACTGGCAGATTTTTAAAAATATATATTTTTATTGATTTCAGAGAGGAAGGGAGAGGGGAAGAGAATCATTGGTCAGCTGCCTCCTGCATGCCCCCTACTGGGGATCGAGCCCGCAACCTGGGAATGTGCCCTTGAACCGAATCGAACCCGGGACCCTTCAGTCTGCAGGCCAACGCTCTATCCACTGAGCCACACCGGCTAGGGCAGGGCTGGCAAATGTAATTAACCCTCTAAGGCAGTGGTTCTCAATACAGTTCCTCATGTTGTGGTGACCCCCAACCATAAAATTTTCGTTGCTGCTTCATAACCAATTTTGCTACCGTTATGAATCGTCATGTAAATATCTGATATGCAGGATGTATTTAGGCGACCCCTGTGAAAGGGTCGATCAACCCCCAAAGGGGTCGAGACCCACAGGTTGAGAACCGCTGCTCTAAGGAAACCTGTTCAAGGCCGACTTAAATGTCACAACCCTGGGACGAGCCACCCTGCAGCTCAGTCACGGGTGTGAAGGGAGAGAGCCAGGTAAGGGGAGGGAGGGCAGACGGGGGCAGTGGGGGGTCGCAGAGCGGGCCTGAGGCCCGGGAAACGATGCAGGGGACCCTCACCTGCGCAGGCCCTTGGTGACGGCGTACATCTGCTGGGCCTTCTCGGCCGCCTCCTGGGAGGTGAGGCGGTGATTGAACTGCATGAGCAGGCGCTCGGCGAAGGGCTGCCCGGCCCCGTAGATGCGGCCGTAGTTGAAGACCTTGGCGTGCTCGCGGCTGATGCCCACGGTGGCGGCCGTCTTGCTGTGCAGGTCGGTGCCCCGGCTCTTGCGGCCCTGCAGGGTCATCCAGCCGAAGGCCGTGCAGCCTGGGGGCAGGACGGAGGGAGAGGGGCTCAGACATGCCGGCCCCGCCTCGCAGCCGGCTCCCTCCCCGCGCCGGCCCGCTCCTGCCCACCGTGCATGCCCGCGAAGTGGGCGTCTCCCAGCACCGCTGCGATCCACAGCTCCTGCGAGTCCACGTCGGCGCCCACCAGGACGTAGCCGGGCGGGGCCTGCACCATGGCCTTCAGCTCGCTGCCCACTCGGTCGGGCTGCAGGAAGAGACACCCCTGAGACGCCCACCCACTCCGGCCGGGGCGGCGGCGTAGCAGCAACAGGCTGGCAGGTAAGGGCCTCCCCACCCTGCGCCGGCCCCGTTTAACCGCAACGGCTGCGGCCGTCACGCCTGGTCAGTGTCTGGCCGGCAGCAGGTGCCAGAACATGCGCGTTTCCTAAAATGGCTGACTTGAGAAGCTAGATAAGAACCCGAGTCCTGCCTGACCCCGATCTCGGGGTCCTTTTCCTGCCCCTCACTGAAGGCCCTTGCAACCCCCGTTTCTAGCCGCATCGGAGGGGACGGGCAGGGACCAGGGTGCGGGACACGTACCCGGGCGTTGCTGGCGGTGAGCCACGTGGGCTCCACGGCCCGGCGGGTGATGGTGCCAGCGGTCACCACCTGGGGCAGGATGGCCCCGTAGCGGTTTTCCTCATCGTAATCTGGGTGCCTGGGGGCAGAGGAGAGCACGGGCCTCAGCAGCCTGCTTTGGTCCTAGGACCGCCCGCCCCCACTCCTGTCCCCCAACCACTGGGCAGGCCTTACCTGGTCACCGCACGGGGCAGAGCCGACCTGGGCAGCCACACCACCATCTGGGAGCTGGGGGACGGACAGGCCGAGGCTCAGCACAGCCCCCGGGGCAGAATCCAACCCTCCCACGGGGCCCTCACTGCCCACCTGGGGCCCTAGAATCTACCAGCCAGGAGCCTGTGCCATCTGAGAACCGGCCAGCAGCCTCTGCCCTCATCCCAGAGCACCCGTGCGGCGTCCACCCGCAGCCTGGTCCACCTCAGGGCAGCTGCGAACCATCAGCACTCCTCCCGCCCTGGGCTGCGGGCAGCCCCCACCTGGACCCAGCCTTCAAGGTGAATCCATTTAGCATGCCCAGCCCCCAGCAGAGGACAGCCCTGGTGCTCAGCAGTTACACCGAGGGGTCCTTTTAGAGCTGGGGGGCGGGGGGGGGGTCATCGGGGTCCTACAGTACCATTCTCTCTATAAACAGGGCAGCTGAGGCTGGAGAGGGAGGGGTCTTGCCTGTGGACACGCGGCACCAGGACTACAAGTAGCCGGGCCTCCAGACCACAGCGGGGCTGTCCGCTCAGCACAGGCCGAGTCAGGGGCCCTGGGGAGGCGGGGAGGGAGCCCAGGCTGCAGGAACCTGCCAGGGGCAGATGGGCACGTCCGTCCCCTGCGGTGCCCACCTGATCCGTTTGTGGGCGTTCCTCCAGAAAGAAATCATCTTGTTGATTTCCAAGGCCCGGGGCCCGCTGGCGCCTCCCGGGCCCGCCTGCAGGGTGCCGTCCTCCATCTTGGGCAGGAAGTCCTTGGCGAAGGGGCTGCCCACGTTGCAGCTGTTGCCGTCCTGCGGGCAACGGAAGCAGGGGCTGGAGGCAGGTGGCAGGCCCTGGCCGGGGCGCCGGTGCCCTGTGCGCTCGGGCGCTGCCTCACAGCCCAGAGCCTGGAGCAGAGCAGCGGGGGCAAGCCCGCCCCGACGGCCGCACAGGCAGGCACTAAAGACAGCAAACCTGCCCCTTCGCAGGAGCAGCCGTCACTCAACACCCATCGTGGAGCAGACTCAGTGCCAGCACCTGGCATGTCCTGCCCGCCCAGTTTCCACGGGAACACGGCTCCGATGGTGCTATCTGTCCCAAGAGCACGCTGGGCCCCAGCACCGCCACCGCCGTTCCTGCGAGGGGCGGTCTCGCGGGCTGAGCCACGCAGGCCTGCCGGGAGCCCTGAGCGCCACGAGGACACGGACGGGCGCGAACCAGGACACCCACCTTGTGCGGCAGCTTGAAGAACCAGCAGCCGGGGATGTCCACGTCGTGGTAGGGCCCGTTGCCGTGGTGATAGGCTGGCTGGCTGGCTTTGGGGCCGCCAGCCCCAGTCTGTGGGGCCACACACCTAGATCAGGCCCTGCCCCAGCGCCTGCATTCAGCATGGGCCAGGGGTAGTTGGGGTGGGAAAGGGGCCTGGATCGCTGAGCAGGTGAGCTGGGAAGGGGCAGGCCAGCCACCCTTCTCCGGCTTCCTCCTGGGCCTTCCCGCAAGTGTGGGGCCACCAAAGGCAGGCAGCACCTCCCAACCCCCAGGACCTTGGGGCGCAGGTGGAGAGCTGCTACTAAGGGCGTAAGGAGGTCCCGGCCGCCAGTACCCCCACCCCCACCCCCCAGGAACTGAGCCCGCGCCCTGCTCACCAGAGCTGGGGGCTGACCCGGAACTGCCGCCTCCGAGCTGTCCGCCTTGGCCTCATCCTGCACCTCTAAGCAGCCCAGCTCTTCCACCTGGATGGGCCCAGGTACCAAGGGAGTGAAGCAGGAGGCTGGGTCGGCCGGAATCCACCAGCCCCTCCCTGCGGCACGCAGACAGCCCAGGCCGGCCTGGGTGAGAGCTGGGCACACCGTGCCCCACTCCCCCCTTCCCCGGAGGGCACGGCGACCCTCCCCGAGCTCAGGCTGGCGCCCGCCCTCACCATCTGCCACTGGGCGCTGCTCTCGCTGAGCAGGAACTCCTCGGCCAGGCGCGCCGCCTGCGGCTCCGGCTGCCGCTTCCCCTGCTCGGCGCAGTGCTTCGCGTACAGGGACTCGATGGCTCTGGGCGAGAAGAGCAGCAGCGGCTCTGGTTAGGGTGCCCGCTCGGGCGGGCAGGGGCGGGGCCTCCCACAATTCCCCTTGTTCAGTCTTCAGAATCAGCCCTGAGCAGGAGTGGGCAGCCCTCCCCGGTTTTAGACGGCGAGCAACACATCGGAAGTGACCCAGCACCCTGGGGGCAGGCTGGTCCAAGGCCTGGACTGACTATCGAAGCTGCTCTCAGGCCCCAGAGCTGCGCCTCCCCAGGGAAACTCAGAGCGGGCGAGGGGGGTCAGCCGCCCGCCCCAGGCCGGCTCCTGCCAACGCACCCACCCTCCTCTCTCGCAGGAGCAGGGCGATCCCAGCCCCTTTCCTGAGATCCACGAGGGACCCCGGCTGCCCTGCCGAGCCAGGACCCTGGGCCACTGCAGTCTGAGGCTCCTCCCAGCCCCTGCCTCTCAAAGCCCTCGGCCTTGACCTCCCATCAACAGCTGCCCTCGGCCTGTGCTTCGTCCACTCTGATGGGGATAACCTGTCTCAGCCACTGCTTGGAAGGCACGGGGAGAGCGCCCCCAAGGGGTCGTAGCCCAGACGGTGACTCGTGCTCGGTGAGTTACACTCAGAGAGAAAGCCCCGCCCTCCGCACGTTCCTATGGAGGCAGCCGGGCCCTGGGCGGGGAGCGGGCCCTAGTTCTCCCCACCCCCCCAGCCCTCCCCCCTCCCCCTAGTCCTCCCCACCCCCGCAGTCCTCCCCCCCTAGTCCTCCCCCCTCCCCCTAGTCCTCCCCACCCCCCCAGTCCTCCCCCCCTAGTCCTCCCCCCTCCCGAGCACCTGGCTCTGAGCCTAGAGGGGGAGGGGCCGTGAAAAGGGGGCTAGAACCCAGCCTCAGGCCCTCGCCCTTCCCCAGCAGGAAGGATCCTGGGAGCTCAGCTCCCTCCCCGGCCCCAGCCGGAGCCTCACCTGTAGGGGCAGGCCACCCCCGACGATGGCACCTTAGCCAGGTTGTCCCGCCGCCCGGGCACCAGGTACCCCCAGCCGTGCCGCTCTGAGAAGTGCAGGGGGAAGCCGTCCCAGGTCAGCGCCATGAGCTTGGGGGTGACGCGCATCTGCAGGCTGAGGAGGCTGGGGCCCGGGGTCCACGCAGGGTCATCCAGCCGGGGACAGAGCTTCCGGTACCACCTGTGCCCCCGGAGGAGAAGTGTCACGGTGTGACTGCAAGGAAGGCTCTCTCCCCGTGGCGGGCTCCACCCACCCTCCAACGCCTGGGACCTCAGCCTCCGCTGCCACTCTCGCCCTCTGGGACGTGGCCCGGAACCCCCGTGGGGCCCGCAGAGTAACTGAAAGGCCCCACTGGACTAGGCTGCAGAGGGGCCAGGAATGCCCAGGGCAGTTCCCTTCCTGGAGGGCCACTGGCCATAGCAACAAGCAGATCTGCCCCCCGCCTCCCCCCGCCCCCACACACCTCGGTTCTCATGACATTCCCAGGCCATCAGAGTTCTGTCTCTCACTTGTTGGTCATCCTGGCTGCCCCTGTTCTCCCAACTGTGCCCTCTATGAGGCTCCAGTGAAGGGCCACCTCCACAAGGAAGCCTTCCCTGATTACCCCAGGCAGCCAGGCTCTGACCCTGGATACAGACACCAGCTGCGCTGGCTGGTCTGTGTGCCTGGCAACTCGGGGTGAGGGAGCTCCAGGAAGGAGGAGCTGTGATGCCATCTGCACCCCAAGGCTGCCAGGGCGGCACACAGCAGGTGCTCGGTGAGCCGGGCAGAGGGAACTAGCTGAGAACAGGCACGGGAGGCAGCAGGAACCAAGGGCAGCACGCCAACCCGTGCTGGGCCCGGAGCAGGGCATCCTGGGAGGGGAGGGGCCAGGGCTCACCCAGGGTGTCCAGGAAGGTGCTGGGGCCGCTTGGGCAGGAGCTCTGTGGTCCCCTTCAGCTGCTCCAAGCAGGCGCGGGCCGTGACAGCGCGCTGAAGCTCCTCCTCCTCACTGGGGGGGCCGGGGTCTGCAGGCAGGGCGGGGGAGAAGGGGGGGAGGGACACAGGATCGGAACCAGGGAAGGGTCTCTCAGACAGACCCGCCCAGCCTCCTGGCGGCGGGAGCGGCACCTTCCCAAGGCCCACCTCTGCCCACCTCCCGCCCGAGCGCCCCACCTTCCTGATCCTTGGCGTCTCCGGGGGCCCCGGCACCCTCGCTGGGCACGTCGCTGGCGGCAGCCGGCTCGCTCCTCTTCACCCGCCTCACCTTCTTCTGCTTAAACTCCTGCAGATCCCACTCCAGGTCCCAGAGCCAGGGGTCGTCTTTGTACCTGCGCAGCCAGCCCGCCAGGCAGCGCTGAGGCCGAGCCGAAAGCCAGCCCCCCCGCCGCCCCCTGCCCGGCCCCCGCCCGCCCAGGCGGGTACCTCTCTCCCGACAGCAGCTGGCAGGCGTCGTTGGCCAGGTCCATCAGCGACTTCTTCATCTCCCGCTGCAGCTCCTCGTAGGTGCTCTGCGCCTCCGCCAGGTAGCGCTCCCAGTTCTGATTGACGGGCAGGTAGGACACCCCCATCTCCAGCATGCCGGCCAGAGTCACCGGGTGGGGACACCTTGGGCGCCAACACCGGGGCAGCCGTCAGCGACCCCAGGAGGAGGGCTTTGGCCCGGTCCCCACCCCGATCCCCGCCCCGTGCCAAGCACAGCCCTGCAGCCACAGACGGGGTTTAAACCCCAGCTTCGCCGCTCCGGCCACGGGGCTGGGAGTCGCTTCCCCGCTCTGAGCCTCCCTTCATCCGTAAAGTGGATTCATTCATGTGCTGCTCACCAATGGGGCACGTTCTGAGAAAGGTGTCTGTCGCTAGGTGACTGCCACCGTGGGCACGGCAGAGACAGCGGCACACCTAGATGGTCCGCCCCCGCCCACCTGGGCTCTGCACACGGCTGCTGCTCCGGCTACAGAGCTGTATGTACAGCGCTAACACAGTGCAAGCATTTGTGTGTCTGAACATCTAAACCTAGAAGAGATACAGTAAAGCCCTAACCGGTGTGGCTCAGTGGATAGAGCGTCGGCCTGCGGAAAGGGTCCCGGGTTCGATTCTGGTCAAGGGCACATACCTGGGTTGGAGGCTCGATCCTGACCCTGGCTGGGGCAGGTGCAGGAGGCAACCAATCAGATGTCTCTCTCTCACAAGGATATTTCTCTCTGTCTCTCCACTCTTTCTAAACATCAATGGAAAAATAGCCTCCCGTGAGGATTAACAACAAAAACAAAAAGATACATAGAAACACAGTATAAAAGATAAAGCGTGTGTTCGTGCAGATGACAAGATACTGTGTAGCGAGAACCCTAAAGACTCAACACTCAAACTGGGTCTGGCTGACAGGACTCCGACCACACGGACCGGACCGGAAGCCCTGAGCGCTGATCTGGGTGGAGTGGGTGCTTAAAAAGCTGGGACCACGCACAGCCCCAGCCTCCCTGCAGGATCTGCAGAAACCAGCGTCCAGGGCCCCGGCGGCCCCCACGGACAGAGCAGCGCCCATCTTTCAGCCCCGAAAGGCCAAGGCCCTGGGCCCAAGAACAACCCCGCGCCCCCTGACGGCAGCGGGCCGGGTGCTGGGAACACACCAGCCCGGGCTCCCCTGGGGCCGCGCTCACCTCTCCAGGAAGAGTGGCAGCTGCTGCTGGAAGACCTCGTAGGTGGCCCACACGTCCTGGGCACAGTACTGCATCAGGTCCTGGCACAGGCGACAGGAAGGCGCTGGGTGGGCAGCCGTCCCACTACCACCGCCAGGCTCAGGGTCAGGTCTGGCGCGATGCTCCCGGGGTCGGCGAGGGCTCCGCCACCCCCGCTGCACCCCCATACCTGCAGCCCTCTGCACCCCCATACCTGGAAGTTCTCGCGGACGTCCTTCATGCTGCCCTTGACGAAGAGCTCGCGGGGCTCCTTCTCTAAGGGCGGCCCCCCGACGTACAGGCCGTGCACGTCCGCCAGGTTGTTGACGCTGCTGATGTCCAGCCAGTCCCAGGAGGAGATCTGAGGGGCCGGAGCAAGGGACACGGCGGCTCAGCTGGCCCCAGGCCTGACCGGCGGGCGGTGAAGGGGTCCCCAGCCCCCCCGCAGGCGTCCTCACCGCTGGGCCGTTGCCTTTGCCCTGGGACTTCTGGGCTCGCTGTGTGACCTGCCGGGCCTTGCGCTTGCCCTGCTTGGCCGCCATCCACAGGCTGCGCTGGAAGCTGCTGAGCCCCGAGATGGCCATGTGCATGCTCATGGTGTCCAGGAAGCGCATGCGGGAGCCCTGAGGACAGGCTGCGGCTGAGGGACCCGCCCGCCCGGGCTCCTCACCGCTCCCTCCCCCTCACACCGCTTCCCACGCCTTCATGCCTGTGAGGGGCCGCCCCCCCAAATTCTAGCCACCCTGAAGGTGTGGACCTGGCTCAATCCCAACACACAAGTCCTCCCAGCATCCAGCACAGCTCGGAGGGCACCCTGGGCACAGCGTGGCCAAAGCAAGGCCTTCTGAGCTCTCAGGCGCAACCCCAGCCCCACCACTCACAAGCTCCATGGCCCTGGGCAAGCGGGCAAGGCTGGGCCTCCGCACCCTCAGCCACGGGCTAAGGCTGCGTCCCCTGCGCTGCCCTTCCCCGCGCTGTCAGGAGAACACATGATAAAGCATTTTCATAAAGTTAACAACTGTCACAACTAGCCCTGGCCGGTGTGGCTCAGTGGATAGAGCATTGGCCTACGGACTGAAGGGTCCCGGGTTCGATTCCAGTCAAGGGCACATGCCCGGGTTGCAGGCTCAATCCCCAGTAGGAGGCGTGCAGGAGGCAGCTGATCTGATTCTCTCATCGTTGATGTTTCTCTCTCTCTCCCTCTCCCTTCCTCTCTGAAATCAATACAAATATGTTTTTAAAGAAAATAATTTTTTAAAAAATTGTCACAACTGTACACCCGGCATGTATCTGACATGCACATTGGTCTGACCCTCCGAACAGGCCTATGAGACAGCTGCTGTCCCCTCCCTCCTCTTACGAAGAAGGAAGCTGGGGAGCTCGCACCGCTCATCCATGGCTGAGGCAGGAGGGAGCCAGGCTGCGGGCCCGGAGCCCGCAAAGACCCATGCTGAGCTCTCACAGGCCACACAAGGAAGGGCCATTGTCCTGGGACAACCAGGTCCCGGAACAGGCTGGTCGACAGTGCATCCCCCCATCACCGAGACCAGCCGCTGCGCCGGCCCAGGACCCTCACCTGGATCCGGTACTGCTCCCTGATGTGGGCGCGGTCAAAGGAAACGTTGTGCCCCACCACTAGCTGCTCCTGCCCGCCTCGCTGGGTGGCGCCGGCACTGGCGGGGGCCTCCAGGGGGATGAGATCAGCCGGCGACAGCTGGCTGGTCCAAGAGTAACGCTCTTCCACCAGCCGCCGGCTGCACCAGGAATACCTGAGGGAGGAGAGGCAGGCAGGGTCAGCCAAGAGGCTTCCAAGTTCCGCTCCAAGGCACCCCCTGCAGACCCGCCACCGAGGCCAGGCCACACTTGACAGAGGTCCAGGTTGGATTCTCTGTCAGGGCACCTGCCTGGGGTTGTGCTCAATCCCTAGTAGGGGGACAGCAGTGAGACCGATGGGTGCTCCTAACCCTCACAGAGCGAGGCCAGGTGGGGCGGGGCAGGAGTATGTGTTGGCGGTGGTCGCAAGAGCTCCCGCAGGTAAGGAGGGTGCCAGGGCCACAGCCCGGGGTCCGGGTTCAGCCCTAGCTCCGCCCAGGTGAGCACAGACCCTGAGCTCGGCTCTCGGGTGCTTTAGAAATAGTCCCCACCCCTCACGTCTGTAAACAGGACAGCTCGTGCTCCAAGTGCCCATACGTGAGAGAAGCAATTCGAATAGAATCCAAAGCGGAAATGGTGGGGTTTTGTGTTTGTTTTGTTTTTAAATATATTTTTATTGATTTCAGAGAGGAAGGGAGAGGGAGAGATAGAAACATCAGTGATGAGAGAGAATCATGGATGGGTTGCCTCCTGCACACCTCCTACTTGGGATCGAGCCCACAACCCGGGCATGTGCCCTGACCGGGAATTGAACGTGACCTCCTGGTTCATAGGTCAACACTCAACCACTGAGCCACACCAGCCGGACTGTGAAAGTGGCAAAAAAAAAAAAAGGACAAATGCTGCATTCATGTACGGGCTGAGTCATCCAAAGGCTGGAACGATTGATTCTAAAGGACGAAGAGCAAACCACACACCCCGGAGGGTCTGTGCCTCTGAGCAGCCTCGCTCAGTGAGAGCAGCGACAGTGCCTGGGAAATGTCCCTGTGCGGGGCGGGGGAGGGACCGGGATGTCCGGACAGGAATTGGGAAGCGGCTGGAGTCTGCTCAGGGGCCACGAGGCTGAGCATGCGCAGACGGCCGCGGAGGAAAAGCCCGCTGTGCACACAGGATGCCAAAGGGTCAAGGCCGGTCAGCATCAAAGTGAGTGACGAGGCCACATGTGTGGCCGCCACAGCTGCAGAGGCGCTCCCTGTGCCCTGACGGGGAGGGGGAGGGGTAGCCTGCCGACAGCTCCAACAGACGTGTGTGTGTGTGTGTGTGTGTGTGTGTGTGTGTGTGTGTGTGGAAGGGGGGGCGGGGGTCAGCAAAAAGAGGTCCCCCATGTTAAAATCCAGCTCCCACTCCAAAGGGTGGGGAGAGCTCAGGGACTCAAGCTGGAACCTCCCCCCCTTGCCATGGGGCGTGTGAAACAACACAGAGGAAAAGGCTGGAGAACGTCAAATGTGTGCGGCTATGGCGATGACAGGAACTTTAGTGGTAATAAAAAGTCATACTGGCCCGGCCGGTGTGGCTCAGTGGTTGAGCGTCGACCTATGAACCTGGAGATCAAGGTTGGACTCTCTGTCAGGGCATATGCCTGGGGTTGTGCTCAATCCCCAGTAGGGGGCGTGCAGGAGGCCAACGATTAATGATTCTCATCATTGATGTTTCTATCTCTCCCTTCCTTTCTGAAATCAATAAAAATATATATATATATTCTTTAAAAGTCATACTGGTGACAAGATCCAGGTTGGCAGCTGTGCAGAGAGCCACCTCAATATGAATTTACTCGTGATATTAAAAAAAGCCAAAACACAAACACCTTTGGTGAATGTGAGTTGAGTCGGAACAAATGCCACTAATACTCTGAGTCTTGGATGAGTGCTGGCGGCCTGCGGCATGCCCCTCTAGTCTGAAGACCAAAGCCCTGAGCAGCAGCCTTCGGGAAACTGCCCTGAAGGCTGCCCAAGTCCCCCCCCACCCCCCGCCCACTGGAAACTGGGGGCTGGTTGGGTACTTGACGTTACTTGACCCAGCCATGCAGCAGGAATGGGCCCCAGTTAAGAGCTAGGATGGCCCCATGCAGCACCCCAACCCCCACCACGCATACCCTCAGGAGGGGGGTGCCAGTGTCAGCCCAGACCTCTGTGCCCGCCACACAGCCCCAGGAGGAAGGACCAGGCCTCGGTGCCCAAGCAAAGGGAGCGATGCCCCCAGTCCCACTGGCTAGCAGGAGCGAGAATGAGAGGCCGGTGGGCAGCACAGGGAGAAACAAGTGAACAGTTCGGAGAGGAAAGAGGCGGAAGTGAAAAGGGGGCTCCGGTTAAATTATCCAAATACAAGCCTTTCTTGCCAATGGTTTCCTAGTTTTCTTTCAGCCGCCGCGGCCTACTTCAGCTTCTCGAACGATGGACGGTCCCCGCTCTGTGACCATCGAGCTACACAAGCGCTAGATTCTCCTCTTAACTAGAGCTACAGCCACGAGAAATCATCTAGTTCCTGCCATTAATGCCTCTCTTCGCCACTCAGCTACGTCTCCCTCATTTTCAGCTGCATATTTAACACTTCGCAGCTTTCTTCACAAAGAAGTCGCTTCCAGGAGAAATAAAGAAACTGCCAACTTTTTTGCCGGCCAGGCCCGAAAGCGTGAAGGCCGTACAGTGTTTGAAACCTGGAATAAAGACTGAAAAGGGGGGAGGGCCAGGGCTGCCATCATTGTTCGAGAAGCGTGCACGGCACTTAGAAAGTTACTTAAAAAGAAAAGAAGGGACAAAATTAAAAATAAATAAAGTAAAAACAGAAAAGGAGATTAGCTATACCTTTTGGGGGGGAAATGCCTGCTTGGGAGGCTGAGGAAAGCAGCGTGTCTCAACTGGGGGTGCTACCTCCAGGGAACATTGGGAATGGGGGACGGGGGTGTCTGGCATTTAAGGGAGCAGCAGGGATGCTTAAATGTCTTGTCCCGCCTAGGACAGTCCCCCCCCACGGGAGCTCTCTCCTGCCCAAAATACCCCATAGCGTCCCCCGAATAGAAACACTGTTCACGTGTCTTAGGCCCGTGGTCGGCAAACCGCGGCTGGCGAGCCACATGCGGCTCTTTGGCCCCTTGAGTGTGGCTCTTCCACAAAATACCACATGCGGGCGCGCACGGACAGCGCCATTGAAACTTCGTGGCCCATGCGCAGAAGTCGGTATTTTGTGGAAGAGCCACACTGAAGGGGCCAAAGAGCCGCATGTGGCTCGCGAGCCGCGGTTTGCCAAGCCACAGTTTGCCAGTCTTGGGCTAACTTCTCAGGAAGCCATCAGGAGAGGGGAAGAGAGACCGCCCCCAAGGGGACTGGTCAGTCTCTCAGACAGCACTCAACTGTGATTCTCCACAAACCCCTGCCACCACCTGCCATCTGCGTGGGTGTGTGTGGCGTCTACCTTCTCTCCAGGAAAGCTGGGGTCAAGCCTATCTCATTATTGTTTAAAAGTATTTTTATTGATTTCAGAGAAGAAGGAAGAAGGAGCGAGAGAAACATCAATGATGGATCCGCAGCCTCCTGCCCACAACGCAGCATGTGCCCTGACCGGGAATCGAACCACCACCTCCTGGTTCACAGATCAACGCTCAGGCACGGAGCTCACCGCGCATCCGCAGTCGCTACAAAAGCGCCCACCGGGGGGAGCTCAGTAAATGCTCCCTGAACCCAACTAGTAAGGTGGGCGCCCCACGTGTGGTCAAGTCCCCCCCAGCCCATCCCAGCCCATCCCAGCCCAGCCCGCACTCACCAGGCCGAGGGGGATATGGCCACCGCCAGCGTGGGGCAGGTTCCCTCTGCCAAGCAGACCTCCACGTCGAACACCAGGGCCCGCTCCTCGGGGATGGCCACGGGTTCGGCCTCCCCCGCGGGGCCGTACCGGGTCCAGCCCTCCGCCCAGGCCCAGCTCGGGGGCCTGGGGGGCAGCTGGGCCTGCAAGAGCGAGTGGGCCGCCTCCAGGTAGGGCAGGCTCTGCTTCTGCGCCAGGAGGCGGAAGTGCTGGTCCAGGCTGCCCCCGTAGAGGGGCGGCAGGCGCAGCTCCACGTCGGGCAGGGGCGCGCCCGGCTGCCCCCAGAGCCCGTGCTTCTGCAGGTGCTCCACGCTGCGGCGCACGGCGGCCTCGCCGGGCGTCTCCCCGCCGCCGGGCCCGAAGATCTGCTCGTGCAGCCCCCTCGAGAGCATCTGGATGTGCAAGGGGTTGTGCCGCAGCTGCGCGTCCTCCGCGGAGGGCACTGGCGGCGGCGGCGGCGGCCCGTCGCTGGGGCCGGGGATGGAGGCGGAGCTGGAGACCCAGCGCCCCGGAGCTGCCGGACCCGGCCCGGGCCCGACGGCGGCGGAGCCGGCCACTTTCCTCCAGAGCAGGCGGCTCATGGTGGGTGCAGGGAGCTCCCCGCTGGGATGGGGGACCCCTGGCTTTGGGCTCCAGCTTGGCTGCTTTTACCGGCGGCAAGACGTGGGGAGAGACACGTCTCGTCTCTGTCTTCCCGTCAGTGCAATGGGCCTGACCATGCCTGCCTTCCACCCGCAATCCTGGAGGAGACAGACGACAGGAAGCGGTGTTACCCACGCATCGCCCGTTCTCTCGGAAGCCCTCATTCCCTGAGCCCTTATTGCGCCCCAGGCAGGCAACGTGCCAGGCGCTTCTAGGGGCATCGTCTCAGCTAAGCCTCACACAACCCGGGGAGGTACCAATGTCCTCGCCGAATAAACTGAGGTTCACGCCGGCTCCTCGGTGAACTCGGGGGAGGCGCACACGCTGGTGAAAAAAGCCCAGATTCTGGAGGCGGACGCGGGTGTGAATCCCGGTCCTGGCTCCCAGCAGCTGCGTGACCTTGGGCGCGCGCCTTAGGCCCCGATGTCCTGCTCTGTAAAATGGGGTTCAGGACTCTGCCCTACGGGATGCTGTGCGGGTGACAAGGGGTAAGATGTCGCGGGGCCGGGGCCTCGGCAAATGGTGGCTGCCACGATCGCGAACGCCACGGCCCGAGGGCCTAGCGCCAGGAGGTGACAGCACTCGGATTCGAACCCGCTATTCCCCGGGGCCCCCACCCACGCCCGGCGCCCGCAGGTGCCCCGCGGCGGCCCGCGCGGCGCCCTGGGCCCCGCTCCCAGGCTGGAGAGGGAGGGGCCGCGCGGCCGCTCCAAGACCCGGCCTCCCCGGCGCCGAACCCGCGGAAACCTCGGTCCGCCCTAGGGCCTCCGGGCCTGCCGCTCCCGACCCCCGGCCAGCGGCGCGGCTGCTCCCTCCGCGCGGCCTACGCAGCCTCGGGGTGGCGTGTGGCCTCCCCGCGCCCCGTGCGCTCCGCTGGCAGCCGCAACTTCCCGTCTGCGCCGCGCACGGTCCCGCGGCTTCCCCGAGAGGCGGGCGGGGAGACTCCCCGCGCGGCCAATAGGAGGCCCGCAAGTGGACCGGCCCGCCCGCGGGGGGAGAAGGAGACTTCCGGGTGGGCGCACCCAGCAAAACCCTGGGAACCAGGGTCCGGCCTCCCCTGCTCACGGAGCAGGTGGACCGGTCCCAGGCCAACGCGGTCATGAGACTGTTTAGCGGATCCAAGCAGCCACGGATCTCGGGCGGCCGCGTGGCCTAATGGATAAGGCGTCTGACTTCGGATCAGAAGATTGCAGGTTCGAGTCCTGCCGCGGTCGCGGGAGTTTCAGTCATACTTTTTCGGTTTATTCCCCATCCCAGGACTGAGGCGCGCAGACAGCTCGGGATTTGTGCCAATGACCGTCCGGCTCCGAAGCCCGGGAATGCCCGGGCCTGCGGAAGTAACGGTGCCCACACTCCACGCTCCCGGTGAAAGTGCCGCCTGCGTGCCCCAGGCTAACCGGGCGCAGCTCCAAAATGTACCCCAACGCGGAGGGAGCAGAGTGGAGAGGGAGCGCACCCCAAGCGGAAACCCCGATTCCGATTCAATGGACACACAGGGACGGAAAGGAGTCAACCCCGTGCGGCCTCCCCGGGTCTGGGCCATTCAGATGGGCAAAACCGCCGCCATTTGTTGAACCCCAATCTGGCCCGCGGTGGTAAATACCGCCCCATCCCCCATCCCCCGCCCCCCACCCGGCCAAGCGCGTCCTGCTTCCTTCCGCCCGGGGCGCCTCCCGGGGGTGCTTTTCCGCCTTTGTGGTCCCTCCCTGCATCCACCTCCTGTTGCTCCAGGTGCCCCCGCAGCCGGGCTCTCCGCGCTCCGCGATGGAGGAGCGGAGGGGTGCCACGCGGAGGGGTGCCACGCCGAATGAGGCCCACGCGAGCAACGAGAGCGTGGGGACCCAGCTGCGCGACGGCGGAAGGTCGCCGAGCGCCAGCTCCCACCTTCCCGCCGTGCACGTGCCAGGGCACCGTGATCGGGTGAGGGGCACTGGCTTCGGGGTTCTCGGGAGTGGGGGGCGGAGCTAGGCTGGGGCACGCCCCTCGCCAGCCCCGGGCGCTGATCCCGCCCCCGCCCCCTTCTCCCCGCCCCCCAAGAGGCAGAGAAAAGCCCCGCTGTCCTAGATGTGTTTAACATAACACACGAATGTTTTCTTATTTTTTCCTTTTGGCAAAAAAATGAAATGAAATGAAAATCCACTATTTTATAATCCGTTTTCTTCTCCCCCACTTAACCTCGTGCCCTTGACATTTTTACCAAATACCTAGAGGAGAGGCTCTCGTGGGACATCAGGGAGTCCCTGCGTGGAGAAGGCGCGCTCACTACTTACTTTTACTGAAATGTAGCATTTCCTTCAGTGAGGAGGTTAGGCGCCCAGCCACGGTGGTCTTAGCAGCAGTGCCCAACAGCGATCGAGTGTATTTTCATAGCGTTACAGTTGCTGCAGATGTTCCAATGTATTGCTTTTTCAAAAGGGGATAATTAGCTTCTCAATTTTTTAATTTTTTTATTTCAGAGAGGAAATGAGGAGAGATAGAAACATCAATGATGAGAAAGAGTTGATCAGCTGCTTCCTGCAAGCCCCGCAAGGGATCGAGCCCGCAACCCGGGCATGTGCCCTGGCCTGGAATGGAACTGGTACCTCCTGGTTCATAGGTCGACGCTCAACCACTGAACCACGCTGGCCAGACACTTCTCAATATTTTATTTTATTTATACTATAATTTAAATCCTCACCCGGGGGTATTTTTCCATTGATTTTTAGAGAGAGTGGAAGAGAGAAGAAAAGACAGAAATATCGATGTGAGAGAAACACATCAATTGGTTGCCTCCTGCAGGGACCCTGACCAGGGAGGAGCCTGCAACCAAGGTACATGCGCTTAACTGGAATCGAACCCAGGACCTTTCAGTTGGCAGACCGACACTCTATCCACTGAGCCATACCGGCTAGGGCTCATAGTATCGTTTACACTAATTGCACTTGAAAATAACAATGTTACTAGGCCACTGCCAGATCTCATTATTTAATAAGTTAACCAAAACATACATACTCCCTTTTCTTTCTAATATTTCATTACCTTTGCTTTCCCGTGTAATTCTGTGTATTTTGTGCATTTAAAGGCATTATTCTAAGAAGGTGTCTGTCGTACAAAGAATGAAAGAACCTTTGGCCTAATTGAGTGTCACCTCCAGGGGAGGCTGTGGTTGGGCCTGCCTGATAGCCACTGGGAGAACAAGCCAGTGCCAGGCAACGACCATCAAGATACCTGCCCCTCTCACCAGGCGACTTCAGGCCAGACAGGTGCGCTGCCCCTGAAATAAGAATCCTCAGCAAGAACAACAATGGTTGACACTTGCCCAGCCGGTGTGGCTCAGTGGTTGAGCATCAGCCCATGAACCAGGAGGTCACGTTTCAATTCCCCATCAGGGAACATGCCTAGGTTGTGGGTTCGATCCCCAGTGTGGGTGTGCAGGAGGCAGCTGATCAATGATTCTCTCTCATCATTGATGTTTCCCTCTCTCTTGCTCCCTCTCCCATCCTCTCTGAAATCAGTAAAAGATATATATTTTTATTGAATTCGGAGAGGGAGAGATAGAAACATCAATGATGAGAGAGAATCATTGATCGGCTGCCTCCTGCACACCCCACACTGGGGATCAAGCCCGCAACCGGGGCATACGGCCTTGTGGAACCCAGGACCCTCAGTCTGCAGGCCGATGCCCTGTCCACCGGGCCAAACCGGCCAGGGCTAAAAGATATATTTCCTAAAACGTCTTAATTTAAAAAAGAAATGGTTGACACCGATTCCTGCTGAGGGAGGGTACCCGGGGACGTGAGCCCTCTCTGCCAAGTCTTACAACACTTCCTCCTCTGTGCTTGACTGATGGGACCCCCGAGAGATTCCCCAGACCTAATGTGAAGGGACTTTTACTTCCTTTTTAAAAAATATATTTTATTGATTTTTCACAGAGAGGAAGAGAGAGGGATAGAGAGTTAGAAACATGAGTGAGAGAGGAACAGCCATCAGCTGCCTCCTGCACACCTCCTACTGGGGATGTGCCTGCAACCCAGGTACATGCCCTTGAGTGGAATCGAACCCGGGACCCTTCAGTCCACAGGCTGACGCTCTATCCACTGAGCCAAACCGGTTAGGGCGGGACTTTTACTTCTTAATTTGCTGAGGTCCTACAGGCGTGAGAGGGACCCTGGCTGAAAGGGAAGCCGCTGAGACGGGAGGGGCGAAGTGCCATGGGGACAGGGACACAGCTGCCCGGCTGCAAGCAGCCTGGGGAAGAAGGCCCCAGCCTGCCCCTCCCACCTGGGTCTCCACGGGGCCTTCCCGAAGGAGACCCGGACAGCAGAAGCCCCAGTGAAAGAGGAGGTGAGATTGAGGCCTGGAGCCAGGCTGCCTCACCCACTGTGAGTGCCCGGTTCCCCACCGGTGGGAGGGCCTCACACACGAGTGGGTGCCCTGCCTACAGGCTGAGAGGTGGAGAGGAGCCAGGGGGAGGAAGAGGTGCCCAGCTCTACGTCCAGTGGTTCTCAACCTTCTGGCCCTTTAAACACAGTTGCTCATGTTGTGACCCAACCATAAAATTATTTTCGCTGAAACCGGTTTGGCTCAGTGGCTAGAGTGTCGGCCTGCGGACTGAAAGGTCCCAGGTTCGATTTCGGTCAAGGGCATGTACCTGGGTTGCGGGCACATCCCCAGTAGGAGATGTGCAGGAGGTGGCTGATCGATGTTTCTCTCTCATCGATGTTTCTAACTCTCTATCTCTCTCCCTTCCTCTCTGTAAAAAATAAAATATATTTTTAAAAAATTATTTTCGAGGCTACTTCATCACGGTCATGTTGCTACTGTGATGAATCGTCATGTCAATATCTGATCTGCAGGATGGTCTTAGGCGACCCCTGTGAAAGGGTCGTTCGATCGCCAAAGGGGTCGCGACCCACAGGTTGAGAACCGCTGCATCAGACCTGCACCCCCGGGAGTCCGGAGTCTTTCCCGCCCCGCCCACAGCAGCCTCGGCCGCGAGCGTCTGCACATCCCGGGAACCCCCGCCAGAGGGCGCTTTTGCACAGCGCGGGGAGCCGCGTCTTGGGGCCGGATATTGGCGAGGTCAGGCGCGTCCAAGGAAGGACCCGGGCCCCGCAGGTAGGACGGAAGGAGTGGGACGTGGGGGGAGAAGGATCCTGGGAGACCCTGTGTCCTGCAAGAGCCTTGGCGTCTCCCGGCCAGGTTTTGGGGGTGAGGCGGGGGCGGGGGAAGACCGGGCTTCGGCCTCCCGGCTTCAGGTCTGCAACCCGGAGGGAAGGGGAACGGCCGGGCGGCATTGCACGCGCTCAGCGGAGACGCCAGGGGGCGCTGGTCGGACGGCCGCTACCCACCTAGGCCGCGGGGGGGTTCAGGTCCCGGTACTTCCGTGGGTTCAAAGCTGCACGTTCAGGCCTTTGGTGGGCTCCGAGGGTGTCCGCCTCCCTACCGATCCCGAGGGGCGCTCTCTGGGGCGCACGGGCGTTGGAGCCCATCCCCAGGCGGGCACGGAGGGCCTGAGTCCCCTGCCAAGTCTTAGGAACTGTCCCCCCCTGAGACTTCCTCCTTTGTGCTTGGCTGACGGGACCCCAAGCCTCAGACCTAATATGAAGGGGCTTTCACCTCCTAATTTCCTGAGGTCCTACGGGTGCGCCCTCACGCTCCCTGTCTCCTTGGGACCTGAGGCCGCTGGAGGCGGGGCAGCCTGGCACCCTAGGAACCTGGAAGACACCTCTTGGGTTAGGGCTGCTCAGAGCTCCCTGTGCACCCCCCCCCTCTGAAATCGGGGCGGGGGGGGCTCCTTTCACGCTCTTAACGCCGGAGAGGCCTGAGCCAGCTGGACGCTGGGGGCCTGGGCAGGAAGGAAAGAGAGGGGGGCAGGCAGGCTGCTGGGGCGCTGCAGAAGGGCGGATGGGGGGGGTGTGATGTCGGCTGCTCCTCCAACCCATACCGAGGCCTGGCTTCCCCCCCTTTTTTTTTCAACATATTTTATTGATTTTTAGAGAGAGGAAGGGAGAGGAATAGAGAGTTAGAAACATCGATGAGAGAGAAACATCGATCAGCTGCCTCCTGCAGACCCCCTAACTGGGGATGTGCCCACAACCAAGGTACATGCCCTTGGCCGGAATCGAACCTGGGACCCTTCAGTCTGCAGGCCCGCAGGCCGACGCTCCATCCACTGAGCCAAACTGGTTAGGCTGGCTTCCCCCTTCTTAAAGGCTGCCTGGCGGCTCCGAGAGCCCAGCAGAAAACAGCAAGGTGTCCTCAGGGCCCTGAGTGAGGGCGTGCAGACTGGGACAGAGTCGGGGAGAATCCTACAGGCGCCCAGCCGGTGTGGCTCAGTGGTTGAGCATCGACCCATGAACCAGGAGGTCACAGGTTCGATCCCCAGCCAGGGCACATGCCCGGGTTTCGGGCTCCATCCCCAGCAGGGGGCGTGCAGGAGGCAGCCGAGATCCATGATTCCCTCTCATCATTGATGTTTCCATCTCTCTCTCCCTGAAATCAATTAAAAAACATTTTTTTAAAAAAAGAATCACACAAGGCCTGCACCGGGTGCCCAGACAGGGTGGGACCCAGATAACACTGGACCTCAGCCTCCTGCCACTCCACGGGGGCGGGGGAGGGGGGCGGGGGGGGGGGAGGCGCCTCCATGGGCCGCAGGGGCCGAGTGGCGGCCTAATGGATTCAGGCCCGCGGGCCCAGGCGCACCCGCCCTCCCGCCCGAGCTCTCAATAGCGGACAATGGAGTCCTGGGGTGACCCCGACCAAGAATTTGAAAGTAGTTAAACTGCAGAACACGTTCGGGGCCTGGGTGCCTCCTTTCAAAACAGCGCGCAGGGAGAAGAAAGGAAGGCGCTGGGGGCTGGGGGGGCGGGCGTGGGGGGGTGAGAAAGTGCCCAGGGGGAAAGTTGGTAGGTCGCCCTCGGCGCCGCCAGCTCCCAGACCCGGGGATTCAATGGGGAGCGGGGGGAGGGGGCGGGTGGCCCCAGGCGGCGGCCCGCCGGGAGAGGCTGAGAAACTCCTCCTGGGGAGGCGGCAGGGGGTTCCCCCAAAGGGCGGAGCATTTGCCTGGCGCGGGGAGCCTCCCCCCAACCCCCCCCCCCCGCCGCCCCCACCGGAGGCTTCCACTCTGGGCCTGGTGGGAACAGGGCTGCCAGGGAGGGTGGGAGAGGCGTCTCCAGCGCTTGGGAGACTAGAATAGGGCCGATGGGGGGAGGAGGGAGGGAGTGCTGGGTTGCAGATTCTAAATGCGCTCTCTCTCCCTCTCTCTCTCTCTCTCTCTCTCTCTCTCTCTCTCCCCTCCCCCCTCCCTGTCTAGCCTCTAGCAGGATCTGTCTGGGTTTTGTTTTTTTTTCACCATCCAGTTCAGCCAGGTTGGGTATGTGCCCACCCACCCCCTGCCCGCTCCTCTCCACACACAACCAGCGCTCTAGACTCTCCCAATGAGACTATTCTTTTGTTTTTGGTTTGTTTGGTTTTTTTCTGTTAAAGTCAGACCTCTCGGTGTAGCCATGAAGGCCAATTAATATTTTTTCTCTCTGACGTTTTTCGAAAACTTTCTCATTTCCCCACACACCGTGAGCACAGCCACACATCCGGGAGGAGGGAAAGACGTTTACCAAAGCTGTCCCTTACCCTGGTGTCCAACTCATTTAGAAAAAAAGAAACCGGAGCGGTTATGAAGACAAAAGTGTAAATGAAATGACAAAAAAAAAAAAAAAAGGCCAGTAAATTCACATGATGGGGGTGGGGAGGGGGGTTTGCAAGTCCTCTGTTCCTCTTCTTAGCCCTTTGCCCGCGTTGTTTGGGGAAGAAGAAAGGAGCAGAGGCAGCTACTGCCTCTGAGAGGTGGTGCCTGTGGGATCGGAGGGCGCGCGCTTCCCTCCTGTGGGCGGCGCTCGGTGCGCCAGGGGTTAACGGCGCTGCTCGTGAACTTGGCCCGTCTGTCTGCCCGGTGATGGATGTGGAGACCCCGGCTGACAAGTTCAGCCGGAGGGACGTCCCCTGCAGCGGCGGCGGGAG
Source organism: Myotis nattereri (assembly GCF_964212035.1). Classification (NCBI taxonomy): domain Eukaryota; kingdom Metazoa; phylum Chordata; class Mammalia; order Chiroptera; family Vespertilionidae; genus Myotis; species Myotis nattereri. Next base: position 11,087,998 of record NC_138097.1, on the reverse strand, counting down.
AAATGCCCTGGCGGAGGGGACCCAGGGCGAGCGGCCAGGGCGCACGCGGAAGACGGCGGGCGAGGCGCGCTGCTGCGCCGCCTGCCTCCTCTGCTCCCACCTCCGCTGGTTCGCTCGCCTGCTGCCCTGGAGCCTCCAAGCCCATCCCGAAGCAGCAAAGTTTCCCGGGCTCCGCGTCCTGTGTGCGGGGACCTCCAGTCGGCCCCGCCGGGTGGGCCACGCGGAGCGCGGGGGAGCCTGGGGCGCCCGCCCGCAGCGAGCCGCTCCCCAGGCCGAGTTCAGCATTTGGACAGCGGCCCGGCGCGTGGAGTTGGCAGGTGCGCCGCCGGGTCTTGGAAAAGCAGGACCCAATCGGGCGGGCACCCTTGGCTCCGGGCGGGACACGCTGCCTTTGAGCTAAAATATCTTCCCGGAGCTCACACGGGGGCCCCGAGATCTGCCACCCAGCGTGGATGCCCTTAGCCTAACGGACACTTCTGCAGCCCAGCGAGTAGACCCCCGCCCCCCGACCCCCCAATCCCATCACCTCTCCATTCTCCCCAAAGCAGCCCGGATCCCTGAGCGGAGAGCGGCCGGCGAGGCTTCCAACCCGCCGCTCGCCGCCACCTCCCCGCCTGGTGGCGGTGGCCCCGGCTGATCCCGGCATCACGCGCGGAATGAAGGGCTCCCATGGCGCCGCGACTCCCCGGGAAAGGCTGGAGGCGCGCGGGCTGGGGAAGGAAGCGCCGGGGAGCCGGGCTGAGCGCCCCGCGCGGCTCGCCTCCGCCCCCTCCTTTCCGCACTGGTTGGGGTGAGGAGAGGGGGGCGGGGGAGCCGCGCTGACGTCACTGCGGGCCGTGCCCGCCAGCGAAGGCGGCGCTGGGAGCAGCTCAGAGCCCTGCGAAGCCGCGAACCAGCCGCGAACCGCCGGGAGCGCCCGCGCCACCGCACCGCGCCCGCCTCCCGCGTCCCTCCGCGTGCGTCCGCCGGGGCAGGGGCGCCTGGAGAGCGGCCACCGCCGGGCCCGAGTCCCGAGTCCCGAGACACTCCAGATCAGGGGCCGCGGAGCCGCGCTCCCCGCCGCCGCCCCACCCCCGCCGCTGCCTCGCGGGCCCCCGGCCCCCTTCCTGGTCCGTAAGTGCCGCGCCTGCCGCGTCTCTGATTTGGGGGAGCGGGTCGGGCGCGCGCGCTGTGGCCCGGGCGGGGGCATCCCTGCTGGGCTCCTGTAGGCTGCAGGGGCGGCTCGGGCATTCGCATCGCCACCCGGCGGGGTGAGGGGTGCGCTCCGACTGCGCGTGGAAGGCTGGGCTCGGCGTCTGGGGCCGGACCCATCACCCCAACAAATGGTCAAGGCCAAGGCGAGGGTCGTGGGGCAGTGGGAAGCGCCCAGAGGTGAGGGCTCGGGGTTTGCAAAAAGGGAAGGGGAGCGGGGCCAGAGGGAAGTTGCGGGACTGCAGCGGGTTTAGCCAAAAGGAGAGAATGTTCCCAAAGTGAGGCCCTTCCGGGGAGTTCCCGGGCGCCCCCTTCCTCCCCTCTGCCCGTTCGTCCCCTCTGCCTTCTCATGCCCTCTCCCACGGGAATCATAGCGTAGAAAGTGGCTTCCTGACGCCAAAATAGTTTAAGAAATCATGCAACTCACGGCGCCCACTCCAGACAAGATTTACGGCATGCTGGGCCGCCTCTGATGGGAAATGGTTGGGAAATCCTTTCTGTCCTGCTCCCACCTCCGTGCCCGGAACAGGCCTCTCAGGTCTTTGGAGGGTGTCTCCTCCAACCCAGCCCAGGCGCCAGGGTCTGGGAGGAATGAGGGTGACTGGGGAGGTCGAGGCTGTGGTGGGGGGCTTCTCTGGGAGAAGGCTGGGGACTGGGGGGGATCAGGATGGTCTCGAGCAGGGCAGGGAGGTGGCAGAAGCTGGGAGAGACTCTGGGGTCAGATCACGGAAGGAGAACTGGGCATGCATCCAGAAATAGCCAAGTCTTTGTAACTGGGGAGAAATGGGGTGCTGGGCTGAAAGGGGGCTCTTTTCTGAGTCCCCATATGCTGGAGGGGTGGACTCTTCAGGTACAGAGAGGGAGAGGATGGAGTCTCAGGGTCTGGCATTCAATCAAGGGCCAGATGCCAGAGGGTAGGCTGGGGATGAGGGAGGTCGTGCAAGGTCCCAGGGAAGGAGCCTCCATGGGCAACACCAGCGGCTGGAGATGCAGGGAGGGGTGCTGCTCCCCTCAAGTCTTTCCAGGAGGGTGTTTCTGGGTTCCTGCCCAGCCTGGGCCTCCCCAGAGCCCACAACCCGCATGTGTAAGAGGAAAGAGAGGCCAGGAGTGGAGGCCAAAGAGGGGATCACAGCCCAGCTGAGCAGGTGTTGGTGAAGGGGGCTGTGGGGGTCCTGGGGACCCCGGTGCAGGACGCTGGGGGCTCTGAGCTGGTCCAGTGCTGGGCTTCTAGACTGGACAACAGGAGGAACAGCTTGGTCAAAGCTCAGGCCTGAGGAGAGAGGGAGAGAGGGAGGGAGCAGTGGGCAAAGGCCCCCTGGACTGAGCCTCGCTTGTGACTGCAGATCTGTCTCCTGAAAAATGCCCAGAGGGGCTGGGGGAGGAGCCTGGGTCCCCGGGGGGCCGAGTGTCAGGTCTGGGCTGGAGTTTGGGGAGCTCCCTGAGTCTCAGGCTCTGAGCCCTGGACCAGGGCGCCTGCAGAGGGCTGTTGTCCAAAGTCAGGACTGCCCACTTTCTTTCCACTTAACCTCTTACTTTACTACCGCGTCCTGAAATGGGCAGGGGGGGTGGTGTGTCACCCTCCAGCCGGTTTTCACGGCCCCTGCACCACCGAGTTGTGTAACCACCAGCAGGAAATAGGCACTGGGCCCAAGCCAGCCTAGAACCCTGGCAGCCGAGGCCGCCAATGGGTACCAGAGCGCTTGTGTACACGTGTGTGTGTGTGTGTGTGTGTGTGTGTGTGTGTGTACCGGGCAAGATGGGTGTTTGGGCCAAGTGTGTGTACACTATGCGAGGGGGTTTCGAGTTGTGGGAATCTGCAGGCTACAACAGGGGTGGGCATTTTTGTAGACACCTGGGAGGGAGTCGGATCCTTTTGGGGAGACTCCTGCCCCTTGGGGCTCCCTTGGCGCCTGTCCCTTTGCCCTGGCAGCTGCTGATTTCTCTGGAGCTCAGGTTTGGGACTAGGGGGTGGAAACCGGGGAAGTTCCGCCAACAGCAGCGCTGGAGAGCCAGGCCCGGCCGGTGGCGGCCCTCAGCACCATGGCCAGGGCCCGGCGCCGCCTCCGGGGCTGTGGTCTCCGCACCCAGCGCTCAGCCAGCTCCAGGGCCTGCTTTCCGGGGACCTTAGGACCCGTAGGTCGGGGCTAGGGGGCTCGTGTGGGACGAATGACATAGAACGAATCGCATAGGGAAGGATGATCAGAATCGGGCCTGGAGTCAGCCTGCCAGCAGCCTGCCGCCCCCAGCGGGCGGCGCCCAGCCCAAACCATGTGGCTCTGGCTCGCATCACCGGGCCCACTTCCTGTCTCGGCTGCGCGTGGAGGCCGGCCACCAGCCCACAGAGCAGCCTCCTCCCACAGCCTACACCCTCGAGCCCGGGGAACCCCGTGGCCCCCCTCGGTGGACACGGAGGGCTCGCTGATTCCAGCTCAGCCCCACAACAGCAGGGCACGGGAGCCTCCCTGGCCAGCCTCGCCTGCTCTCCACCCAGGGACTCAGTTTCCCAAAGAGGGTGACAGAGCTGCGGCCCCAGGGCTGTGGCCTCCGGCATCGGAACCGGATCCAAATCAGGCGTCTCATTCTTTCTCCCAGAGCCCCCACCCGCGCGCCCTCAGCTCGCCAGCCGGGCCTCCAGCGCCTGCAGCCGCCGCGTTCCGGGAGCCTCGCTGCGGAGCCATTTTGTGCAGAATCCTGCTTAAATCGCACTCCCGTCCGTCCCCTGCCCCTCCCTCTCTCACAGGTGAAGGCGCTTCTCAGCCCTTTCCCACCTCCGCATCCCCACCCTTCCCGCCGGTGGCCCTAATGGGCCCGGGGCTCTGGAGGCCACGCACACAGCGCATACAGGCCAAGAAGGGGAGTCGGCGGGTCGAGGAGCTGCGGGAGGAGGGGGAGCAAGGGGCGCCTCCCAATTATGATAATCCTTTGGAATTAACTGTCTCGGGCCCAAATTCAGGCGGTTCCTTCCCCGGGGCCTCTACCTCGTTCCCCAGCGGCCGCTTTGTCTAGCTCCCTTCCCTCCTGGAAGGAGGGATGTGCGTGTGCAAGGGGGTTTGGAGGGAGAGGTGTAAACGCCCAACCTGGCTTGGCACAAGCTGGCTGGGGAGGAAGTGGGTTTAGGATCAGGATGGAAATACAACAAAGCGGAGACCAGCAGTGTTCGGGGAGCAGCAGGCACCTGGCAACATCGGGAACTTGGCAAAATGGAGATGTGTCCTTTTTAGGGGAGAAAGGGATATTTGGAAAAAATCACGAAACCCTTTCCGAGCCATCCTCTTCCTCCCCGCACCCCCTCTTCTTTGGCCAGGGGGTGGCCTGGCTCTGAGCAGCTCAGCGCCCCAGGCCCTACGGGATGGACCCTCGTGGGTACTTCCGCCCAACCTCTTGGTGAGTCTGGGCACAGAAACCCCGTGCACTGGCCACTGAAAGCCGGGAGTCCACTGCCTGCTTGTGCCGGATCTCCCCCCAGCTCTCACAGGACCCAGGAGGAAGGGGGTGATGGCTGGGGTGAGCAAGAAGGGGAGCCCGTGAGCCATTGGCCTCTGGGAGGCTTTCATGAGGCCTCCAGGTCTGCGGTCAGGCTCAGGTGGGGTGATTCTGGGGGACCCTGTGGAGCCTCTTTCATGTGAGGTCAGGTGTGTGTGGAGCGCCCTAGAAGGAGGCCAGAGGCGCGGCTTTGTACGCTCTTGTGTGGCTGGAACGCGAATGTAACCAGCATGGAACCAGTCGGGGCCTAGGGCATCTCCGAAGGTGCAGGCGCAATCGGTTGTACTTTCCTCGATGCGCTCCGAGGGCGGGGGGTGGAGGGGGACCCAGCAGTCTGGACCAAGCGCCAGGGCCTGGCCCCAGTGGAGCGCCGCTCGGGAACCGCCGCTGCGCGCCAGGGACTGTGGGTGGGACCGTGCAACCGGGACACTTCGGCGCTCCCTCCGCTCCGCGTCTCCGCGCGTGGGCTGGGTCTACAGCAAGGCGCTGGGCGTGGGGAGAGGAAGAGGGAAGTTGAAGGTGAAACGGCTCCTATTCTCGGCTCTCGGCCTCCCCAATGCGCCCTGGGCCGCCCTGGAGAGCCCTTCACCACGCCCCAGCAGGCGCGTCCCCCCAACCTGGTCGCCGGAGCTCCCTCTCTCTGAGGGTCCGCGGGGGCGGCCGGGCTCCCCGGGCTTTAGGGGGAGGCAGAGGAGCTCGGGGGGAAGGCCAGACGGTGCGCACCCAGGCGCGCGGCCGGAGCCCTTTCGAGGGCAGAGGGGGCACTGCCCTGCTCCCCGGGAGGGGCGGCCGTGAACGCCGAGGCCATTGTAAGGCTGGGTGGTGCGGAGCGCGGGAAGGGGGCTGGGATTTGAATGCGAGCCTGTGATTGGCCGGTCCCGGCGCTGACGTCACTTCCCCGCGGGGCGATTAGCCGGCGAGAGGAGGGCTGGCGGGCCAGTGCGCAGGGGGCGGCCGGGGCGCCCGAGGCTGCCGCGCGCACCGCACCCGCGCCCTTCGCGCGCCGGGGACGCCGTCGGAGCGGGCAGCCGGCGCGGGCGCCCAGGCGCACGGGACGGGGGGTCGCGGAGAGCGCGCAGGGAGGGCGCTGGAGGGAGGGAGGGAGGGGACTGGGCGGGGGCTGCCGGCCCCGGTGGTGGGGGTCAGGGTGTCTGTGGGTCTGTCGGTCTCCTCTGGCTCCCCGCGTGCCCCCCGGGGGATCCGGGAGCGGCGCCCGCTCCGGTCCCCGCGCCTGGCGGGCGGCGGCACGTGGGGCCCACGGCGCGGCAGCGGCGGGGGCGAAGGGAGGCCCGTTTCTCTCTTTGGTTATCTAGCTGTATGAGTGCCACAGAGCCGTCATAAAGCTAGATAACCGAAAGTAGAAATGACTCCCACAACTTCTGCGTGCGAGCGCCCGCCCCGCCGGCCGCCCCGGCCCGCGCGAGCCACAGGAGCCCGAAGCAGCCCAGCGCCGGCCCAGCGGACCCAGCCCGGCGGAGCGGCCGCGCCCGGACCAGGTACCTGCTCTCGGCTCTCTCTCTCTCCGGGACACTTTCCGTTCCCCGGAGGAACTTGCCAGCTGCCCCCCACGCCTCCTCCCTCGCCCCCACCCGTCCCCCAGCGCCGAAGCAGGAACCCCAAAGTGGAGCGGGCCGGGGGAGCGGAGGGGGGTGGGGTTGCAGAGGGGTCGCTGGCGGGGTAGGCGCCAGCCTTCGCCTTCACCCCATAAATCAGGCGGGAACAATCCTGTCCCGGAGCCTGGGACGGGGATTTTGGGATGCAAATGCGAAGGGAGAGAGAGAGGGGGGAGAGAGAGAGAGAGAGACAGCGGCCGGTCGGGGGTGGGGGTGGAGGGAGCGCAGGGGTGGACCGGGCTGCCCCGCCGCTAACAATGCGGCCTTTATGGAATTATTCGACGAGTCGGCCTGCGCGCCATTAGCATACGGCTTGGGGGTTGCCGGAGCTTCGCCCCTCGGTGAGGTCAAGTTCTTGATAATTTGATCACTTTTCACGGGCTCTGGCAGCTGCCTTTGTGTGCAGTTGGGGGGTCTGTGTGCAGCGTGAAGCCGAGCAGAACTGGCGAGGAGTGAGCTCAATGGCGAGGGGCCGGCGGGGGCCTCCCTCCCGGACGGGCCGGCCCTGCCCTGCATACAAACCTCGCGCGGGCGGGTGGGCGGGAGGGAACAGCTCACCCCGCGCCACCTCCGCACCCGCCTGGGCCGGGGCCACTCCCGCCCGCACCTCCCCAACTTCCCCGAGTGGTTAAGGTGCAGGCCAGCTCCCGACAGCCCCTCCCCCTCCTCCCTTCGCCCCCCCCCCCACACCCAGTCGCAACATAAGATGTATTACAATGTCTAGCAAATAAAAAAGCAATTGGGGGAAATCTGCATTCCGTTTCCATGGCAACCCAAGCAGCACACCCGGCTACGAAGGCTCCCAGCCCCTCTTAGCGAGGCTTGGGGAGCCGGGCCCACACAGCGGGAGTGGGCTTGGGTCTGTCCCTCTTGAGGTCCTTGTCCGCCTCCAGGTCACTCTCCTCCCTAACACCCCCCAAAAGTCCCAAAGCCCGGCTCCTGGAAGCTTGGGGAACCCCCTGAGCATGAGGGGTCCTGCCCTGCTTCAGAGAAGAAGGGTTCCGAGTGCCTTCAGAGCCCCCCCCCCAGGATTTGGGGGGAGGGCTTTCTGGCTATGCGGGTGTGTGGGTGCAAGGACAGTCAAGCTTGGAGAACTCAGGCCACCACTCAAACCCAATCCCCTGGCCCCTTTCCCTCATCGACACCAGGAAGCAGAGGGATGGGGAGGCCTGAGCGGCTCCTCCAGGTCACCCAGTTCAGGCGCCGCAGCGGGAGGCCCAGTTACCTACATGGCCCCTGTTCCCCGTCCCTCCCCAGCCTGCCCTGTGCAGACTTGGAGTGACACAAGTGTCTTCCCATTTTCATGCCTTCAAAAGCCTTTAAAAAAATTTTTTTTGGCCTTTGCTTACCAAGATTATTTTGAAAATAGGTTAGACGTGGAAAAGCTGAACATTCAAACACTCCAGGAGGGGAATCTGTCGCCCCTGGGGCCAGGAGCTGCCCGGCTCGGGTAGCCCGCTGGCAGAGGGACACTGTTCACCGTGTCACCTTTTGAATATGGAGCCACGCGAATGTGTTAGCTGTTGAGAATAAAATTGAAACGGGAAGAAAAAAGAACAGACCAGGCAAGTCAGCGGCCCTCCGCTCTCGCCCCAGGGGTCCTCCCCAGAGGTAACCGGCAGGTAGAAGGAGCTTTTCCTGGGGCCTGAGTGGCAGCTCTCCCCATTTGCAGAGGTCACGCTCCCCTTTTTCTTGGCAAGCGGCTGGCAAAGGGTGACTCTCGTGGTTCCGGATCCGCCAGGCAGGCCGTGGGCAGCGTCCCTGGGCCCCCCCATCCTCCCTTCCTGGCGCACCTGGGAGCCTGTGCGCTGATCGTGACCTCATTTCGGAGGAAATGGAGCAGCTCTTACCACCCCCTCACCCTGTGCGTCTGCTCCCTTCCCAGCCACTTGGCCCTGGGCCCCAGGCTGCCATCTTCCCTTCCCACCACCCCCATCCCTTCGCTATTTTGCAAGAATTAGTCCTACTAGGATCCGGGTGGCTTTGCAGCCTGACAATTGTGTCTGCACGGTTCAAATGAGTTGTTTTTTTCTTTGTGTTTTTTGTTTGTTTGTTTTGTTTTGTTTTTGGCCCCAAACCATGTGGGTAGTCCTTCAATCTGGGGCCGGGGATGGACGAGTGTGAGCCTGGGAGAAGGCGGCGTTCTTTCCGCTTTCTACGAAATCGGTTCATGCAAACCTCCGTTGTGGGAGGGTGGCGAGGCTGGAATCCACTAGAAATGGCCCTGGACAGAGACCATCCCGCCGGATTTGGACCCGAGGCATAGGAATGACTGCCCCTAACGGAGCCACGTTCACATCCCCTCTGGGCCCAGGAGGTTCAACATTGATGCCCCGTCCACCTGGGCCTCGGGCCTTCTCCCCGCTCCCCCGGGTGAGCCCTCCCAACCTCTTCCCGCCTAGCACGCCCCGCGTTTGGGCCTCACTTTTGTGGCACGTTGGCACTACGCCCCAAGCCCCGGCGCAACAAGGCTTGGGGAGGGGGAAGCCTGGCCAGGCGATGGGAGCTGCAGGGTGGAAGCCAGAATCGGTTGGGATCTCAAAGATGTTCGCCCAGCCCCGTTGCTTTGCCACCTGGATAGAGCGAGCTCAGTGAGGCGCAGGGTTGCCCGGGAAGCCGCTGGTGGGGCGCGGAGCTCGGCTGCCCCCGCGGTGGGGGAGGCGGCGAGGGCTTTTCTCCTCGCTGCTCCGTGAACTCCCAGCCCCGGCTGTTGGGCCAGGTAGGCCTCTGCCCAGGCGACTGACAAGCCGGTGTCACAGGCGCCTCCGAGAATCAGGCCGGATCGGGGAGCTGTCCGCGGTCCGCTCCGACCGCCGGGAGACGGCACCGGGGCGCGCGGGGAGCGAGGCCCGGAGGCCTCCCAGGGCCCGGCGGCGGCGCCTCTGAAAAGCATGAAGGGTCGGCATTAGGCGCTCATTTAGCCAGCGTTACTAATCCGAAGTTACAGCGCTAATTCCCTGATCCGGCCGCTCCCACACGCAGCGCGGCCGGGATTAGAGGCGCGGCCGCCGCCCCGCCCCGCGCTCACGCCCCAACCGCGCCGGCCCCGCGCGCCCTCGGGGCTGCGGGCTCCGCTAATCGCTAATCCGCAGCGCCGCGCTCGCCGGACCCGAACGTGCGGCTGGGCGGGTCCGGGGCGGGCAGGGGGAGGTCAGCCCTGAGCTGGGGAGCAGCCCCCCAGGGATGCGTGCGCCCTTCGAGGCCCCCCGGAGACGCGGCGCGGACCGGAGAGCCGCCGGGATTTCTCCCACCCGGGTGTGCGCACCCCCAGCGCGGCCGCTCGTGGGTCGCCGCGCCATTTTAATAGCCCCCTCCCCCATTCCCCCTTGGCATCTCTGGCACCCGAGTGTGTCGGGGTATCTCTGTCCCCATCCCGCCCTGACTTTTGCCCCTCTCCATCAGCCTGGAGAGAGTGACCAATCAGCGCTGGCCTGGGGTGGGATGCTCGTCACCATGGTGACGGCCGGGCGCCCTGGCAGAGCTGCCCATCACCGAGGGCCAGTCTCCTCTCCGCCTGGACCTGGGTGTGAAGGGGAGGTAAGGATGGAAGGTGGGGGCGGGGGGGAGGGGGGGAGACAGAGGTGGCACCTGATCCCCACTCCAACCTCATTGGGTTCAGCTTGGGTCAGGCAGGGGAGAGGCATGCATGGTGTGGACAAAGCCAGAGCTGGTAGGGGAATGGATTCCCTGAGGTGGGACTCCCTCCATATTTCTCATGTAGGTGCAGAGGTCTTTCCTGGTCTACCTCTCACCCTCTCTCTCTTCAGGAGCTCCCAGAGGGCCCCCCCCCCCCAATCACCTTGCCGTAAGTGCTGTGCTTTTGGGCAAGTGACTGTCCCTCTCTGAGTCTGTTTTCTCATCCATAAGATGGGCTGGTCTGCAGACTCATCTGGAAAGCACCCAGCACACAGTAGGTCCTCCTTCTCCATTAGCAAGGAGGGCGAGACTATTGAGGCAGAACTTGGGAGGGGGGGTCCCTTCTTTCTGGGGAAGCCCAGTTTGAGTGTCTCGTGGTTTCCCAGAGCCAGATTTTTAAATATCCATATTTTTTATTGATTTCAGAGAGGAAGGGAGAGGGAGAGAGAGAGATAGAAACATCAATGATGAGAGAGAATCATTGATCAGCTGTCTCCTACTAGGGATCGAGCCCACGACCTGGGCATGCGCCCTTGACCAGAACCCGAGACCCCTCTGTCCAAACTGGCTAGGGCTAGAGGCAGCTTTTCGTCTCTCCTCCAGACAGCTGGGAATCAGAGAGTTGGGGAGGGTTTTTTTAAAAAAAAGAGCCAGGGCCGGGGCTGTGGCTGGAGCAAAACCTTGGTCAGTGGCTCAGAGAATGGGCCACCACAGCTCCTACGGAGCCAGGCCCTTCCTGCCAGCCCGGGCCAGCTTAAGCGCCACTTTAAGTGGTCCGGGCATTCACTGGCCAGCCCCTCGCCTGTAATTGAGCCGCAGGGGTTTGAAAAGAGGGCCAGGGCCTCAATGACAGGACCTTGGGCCAGGCTAATTGGTTTTGGTTCAAGGGGATAGTGGATTTGTGAAAAGCTCCGAACTGCCTTTCCCACGCCAGAGGCAGGTCATGGCTCTAAGGAGATGGGTTCAAGGAGACGGGGGACCAGGCACCAGGCGAGAGAGCTGGGAGCCAGGTGCCTGCGGCTGAGGCTCCTGTACCACCCCACCGGCCAAGGTTTCCCTCTGCTGGGAGCCTGGGAAGTCACTGTAAGGGACCTCAGGGGTGCAGGCAGGTTCTACCAACCTTCTCACACGCGTGAGGCCGTGCCAAGACACGGGCCACCTCCTCTGAGCCCCTGGCACCTCTTAGCTGGGGAGACGTGGAATCATCGAGTAAGAGAAACCAAACAATTGCTGCATAGTTCATCGTCCTGCCCGGGCAGCTGGACCCAACCTGTGCTTTTATTTTATTTTAAATAGATTTTTATTGATTTTAGAGAGGAAGCAGGAGGGAGAGAGAGAAACATCAATGATGAGAGAGAATCATTGATCCATGAATGTGCCCTGACTGGGAATCGAACCCGGGACCCTTCAGTCCACAGGTAGACACTCTAGCCACTGAGCCAAACTGGTTAGGGTCAGACCTAGGCTTTTAGGCTCTGGGAAAGTCCTGGACTCTCTCCTGAGGCGGGAAGTGCAGCTGGTCTCAGGATCACCCACTTCTGTCTCTTGAAATGGCCCCAAACCGCCGTGGGCAAGGGCAGGCCAGGTGGAGATGAGAAAGGGAGACGTGTGGTACTTAAAAAAAAAAAAAAAGATAAGGTGCCATCTATTTCTTTACATTCAGAAAGTAAGGACTAATTGTATGGCAGCTGAACTCTATCCTTACTGTAGGTAATCTGAATGTCCATGCTTTGGAATATATAACTTCGGGTACACAGATAACTATGTGTTTGGGCCAAAATGACACATTTGTCTATATTAAGCGTCCCCCCAAAATGTATATGCACTTTACAGCTGATAGCTCAGTGGATATTTCTTCCTTTTCCCATTTAACCCATTGGAATGAATGATTATTCAAAGTGTATATGCCTTCTGGGGGACACCCTGTATAATATACCCCTTCTTGTATATATTTGATTTACATACCGAATCGTCCCCTTATGTGACCATCAGTTTACGTTAAGGGTGGCGCCAGGGTTGGGTGGGAGCTAGAACAATATCCATCCCATTAACAGTGACATTGACCGAGACCTGGGTTTCATGGCTCATTGTGTGTTGAAGGGAGCATCCTCACCAGCTTAAAAACAAACAAAAAACCCCCCAAAATCCCTACCCTTTTGGTTACCGTCCAAATGTTTGCCATGTTGGCCCCTTGAGGCACCTGGTAAGTGGGAGAAAGGTCCTTGGACGGACGAGAGGGAGAACTCTGTGCCTCACGTTTTCCCATTTTGATTTCGGGTTTTAATCGCCCGGAGCCCCGTTTCTCTGGGCCGCTGCTCATTTGCACATTGGAGATTCATGTGTAAACAGGCATGTGGCGTGTGCGCACGCCTGGGCCTCCTGATCACCGAGCATGCTCTCCTGGAGTTTAAATACACGCATCCACACATTACGAGCTTGCATATTGGCCTCTTTTCTAGAACCCGGTTAATTTCCCTTTCGCTAATCCTCAAACCCACTCCCTTCTCCACCCCCCACCCCCACAGACAAAAAAAAAATCTCCAGGCCCGACTGACCAGCGGTCTGAACCCCCTTCTCTGGCCCGCAGCTCTCCAGGCCCCGGCTGGAGTGAGGGCTCTTATTAGGCAGACCTCATCAATATCCCCAAGGACACCCCAGCACCTCCACTCGGCTACTTGGAAGTATTAGCATCAAGAATTAACATGAGCCCTGGCTGGTTTGGCTCAGTGGATAGATCCTCGGCCTGCAGACACGAAGGGTCCCAGGTTTGATTCCGGTCAAGGGCACATGCCTGGGTTGCAGGCTCGGTCCAACATGCAGGAGGCAGCTGATCAATGATTCCCGCTCATCATGGATGTTTCTCTCTCTCCCTTCCTCCCTGAAATCAATAAAAAAATATTTAAAAAAAGAACCCCCACCCCCCAAAAAAGAATTCAAATTAAACGGCACTTGTCAAAATAAATGGACAAAGTGGAGTTAGCCACGATTTCGCCTGGATTTCCTTGGCTTGGGGTTGCTTATTCACTGATTTGAAGACGAGAAGAAAGAGAGACGGGGAGAGGAAGAACAGGCTGCCAGGGGGAGAGGAGAGGAGATGGAGGGAGGGAGGGAGGGAGAGAGGGAGAGAGAGAGAGAGAGAGAGAGAGAGAGAGAGAGAGAGAGAGCCAGCCCTGAGCCCATGCCCTGGGGTCCCAGCCATTAGGGCACTCCAGGGGGCTGGAATGCAGGCTCTAACCTCAGCTCCTAATGAAGCCGAGGTGTGGACAAGGCCGCGGGGACGGCTTTGTTTGCGGAGGAAGGGCCCTGGGAATGGGCGAGGGGATTGCTTTGGGGATTAAGGAGTGGGCTTTGTTTTTAGGAAGGGCCTCGCTTCTTTTCTGAAGTTTTCTGCTGCTAATTGATTCAATTCAGACATTCCTCCTCCCTCCACGGCCAGCCGGGGCCTGAGCATGCGAGATGTCCTCCCCCGACCCACCCCCGTTTCCCCAGCTGCTCCGGCCCCCTCTCTCCACGGTGACCCCTGAAAAGGGTGTGAACCTTCTGGCCCAGGGATCACGGGCGCCGGGGAACCCGGTCAGAGGCCGGGACCTCTGCCTGTCTGCATGTGACAGAGACAGCGACATGCACCGACCTGTGTGATTGCAAGTCCCATTTACACAGAGAAACAGATCCTGGGTGCACCGTTCCATGGGGTCTGACGGATGCGTTTACACCCACGGAGCCAACAGGGGGGCAGCCTTTCTGGCTTTCCAGAAACTTCCCTCCTGCCTCTGCCCATCGTTCCCCACCCTCCTTCTAATTCCTCTTACCAAGCACCTAGCTAGGGTGTCATATATGTGGCGTGTACGCCAGGGGGTTGGTTGTTGTTGTTGTTTTAATATATTTTTACTGATTTCGGAGAGGAAGGGAGAGGAGAGAGAGAGAGAAACATCAATGATGAGAGAGAATCATGGATCGGCCGCTTCCTGCACTCCCGCCCCACACTGGGGGATGGAGCCTGCAACCCAGGCATGTGCCCTGATCAGGAAGGGAATCGAACCCGTGACCTCCTGGTTCCTAGGTTCATGCTCAACCCCTGAGCCATGCCCGCCGGGCTGTTGTTTGTCAGGGAGCGCTGTCCTGGTAGGCAGGGCTGAGCGACTGTCCAGCTTGCCTGTGGATGGTCCCAGCTCTCTCCCTGGGATGGGCCCAGAAGTCAAGCCTGGAATCAGACTGGGGGTGGGGGCTGGTTCAGGCTGGTCTTCTGCCAGGACAGTCCTGTTCTCACCCCGGACCTGTTAATGAGCAGGGAGGTGGGGGGGGGGGGACAGGTGAGCCTCACACCTTCCCTCTTGCCTCCCTTCTTGGCATCCGGAGCTGATGGAGAGCTATTAATGGAAGGTGCAGGCTTTGTGCTAATTAGAACTCCCCTTCAGCTCCCATCTGCACGGCACCCCCCTCCCTGGTCACCTCGCCACCCCCATTCGCTTGTCGACCTAGTTTTTGTCACCCCCATAAATTAGGGGGGTGCTGGGAGGGGAGCTGCTCCCCTGTTTCTGGTCAGACCCCCCTTCTTTGTGTGCTGCAGGGGTGCCCAGGGTGGCCTCGCCCCAGCCTTCTCTGTCTTACTTGGTGGAGAAGGACTGGGAGTTGGAAAGGGGGCTGGGCACCAGCGGCCACGTTCAAGGCTAGGCTGCTCCTACACCAGCCATTTGGGGTTATTTTAAAATATATATATATCTTTATTGATTTCAGACGGGAAGAGAGAGACAGAAACATCAATGATGAGAGAGAATCATGGATCAGCTGCCCCCTGCACACCCCTCACTGGGGATCGAGCCCACAACCCGGGTATGTGCCCTGACCGGGAATCAAAACGTGACCTCCTGGTTCATAGGTCGCGGCTCAACCACTGAGCCACACCAGCCACGCCAGCTGCCCAGGCCTTGGGGTTGTTTTGAAAAGGTCCCTTTCCTCTTCCTTCTGGAGAGCGAGGTTTCAGGCACCATCGCCTCGGTCCCCCCATTCCTGGGTGCCTCCCCGTCTATTGTACCCCACTCCACCCACAGCGCTCGCTGCCTCCCAGGCGGCCTGGGGGTGCGGGCTGTAGCCCTGGCTCTCTTCTGAAAAATACAAAAAAAAAATTGAAAATAAAATTTAAATTTCATTTTGCTTTTTCTTTCTTTCACCTCAGGCCCAATGGATATAGTTTTTAAAAAAAAACAAAACAGAGGTTGTCTCTTATAGAGGCTTCATTGAAGGGGGGAAAAAACACATGAACGTCACACACACGTCATTTAAAGAAAAAGCGCCTCCCAGCTTAGAGGGTGGGGGAGTTCAGGCTTCCTGCGGAATTATCACTTGGGAGTCTTCTCTCTCTCTCTCTCTCTCTCTCTCTCTCTCTCTCTCTCTCTCTCTCTCCCACCCTCTTTTTTAAGCTCCTGAACCCCCTCAGGTCCCCATGGGGTTTGTGTGTAAAAATAGCGCGCCCTCCCTGCCCCCTCTTCCCATTTCCTCCTGCTCCAGTCATCCGGATGGGAATGCAGGTCGGGCTTTCAGAACCAGGAGTGGGTGTTTGGCCAGCGCGAGGCGTTGCTAGTTCTCCCCAAGGTTGGGGGCCTAGGCTAAAGAGGTTCGGGGTGTCCTGGGGTGGTGTTCACGGGAGGACGGGCTGCCCCTGTGGCCTTTCCTGCCCACGGGTTGACACTTCCTAAATTGAGGCAGGAGGGGAAGAGCCAGGACTAACTCAGACCCAGTGAATAAACCCGGATCCAAACTCCAGAAGGGCCTGGGTGGAGGGGGGGCGGGGAGCGATGCCCACCTACCAGGCGGGTTTGGGGAGGACGTTTTGGCCATCACCACGCAGTCTCCTTGACAAGCCACCTCCCCTCTCTGGGCCTCTGTGTCTCTGTCTGGGAAGTGAGGTTCATGACTCCAGAGGTCCGGTGAGAACTGAAATATACAAATAAGGCGCCTGCATACAGTGGGCGCCTAATAAATGACAGCTCTTTCTGCAGCTGGGCTGGGGTGCGCATGAGCGGCTGGGTCTGAAATTCTAACCTCCACTCGCTGGAGATGGTGAGAGCACCGGTGATGTCCTACGTCTCAGGGAAGAAGTGATCCCCACTTTGGAGGGCTCCAAGGGGCACCCTGGGGTGGGGGGCATTGGGACACCTGGGAAGTTCCAAGCGCGGCTGGCGTGGGAGGAGCAGCATAAGAATGGACTCGCGAGGGCATCGCCTGGAGGCCCATATCAACTCGGGGTTCAGCATTTCTAATAGGAGATCGGTTTGCTTCTGGAAAGTAGCCTGGGGTCCCCGGCTGGGCAGACGCGGCGGCGTGTCAGAGCAGGGTCGCCCCGGGCTGGGGGAGTCGCTCTCCGCGCTGCGCTGGGTCCCTGGCGCATCCCTACCTCGCGGGCCTGCGTTTTCCCGGCTCCAGCTCTCAGCGCGCAGGGGTTCGCTCCGAGCGCGGCCTCCCACGGCAGCCCGGGGGGTGTGGGTGGGGGGGCCTGGCCTGCTGGCAGGATGGAGCCCGGCGCAACCCCCTCAGCCAGACCCCCAACGGGCTTCCCTCGCGCATCCCGGGCTGGGATGGGCTGTGGCTGTGACCTGGAGGACGCATCCTCCCTGCCCGCTTTGAGCTGGAGGGGGAGCGCATCTGGGCGGGAGTGGGGGGCGCCTGAGGTCTCCCTCTGTTTTACAGCTACTGCCCTGCCTGCGCCTTCCTCCCCGCACCGTCCCGGTGCTCAGCGCCCTCCCTCTTCGTGGGCACGAACTCGCTGTGGGCACCAGCTCGCTCGTCCGAAGGCGACGGCAGAAAGGTGAGTGGCCCGGAGGGACCCGGAGAGCACGCTCGCGCGCGGCGCCTCGGAGCTTGGAAGCCCGAGCCCGGCCGGCGGAGCGGCTGTGCTTTCCTGGGTCGCCAAGAAGGCGACCCTCGTCCCCAGCCTGGATCCAAGGCCCCCGCACCCGTCCCCTCCTCCCGGCGAAACGGCGCTAACGACACACTCACCAGCTCCTTGCGTTTTGTGATTCAATCCGGCCGAGCTGGGCGCGGCGCACACAGTAGGCGCCTCGTCAGCGGCCGCTCTGAAGGTTCTGGCCTCCGACGCGACCCCTGGGCCACCCGGGCGCTCGGGATCGGCGTCCTGCGGAGCCCGGGGCGCCCGGTGGCCTCGCCCCTCCGGTGGGGACGGCGCGCTGTGCGCTGCCTCCGGGCTGCGCGGGCTCCGACACCCCAAAGGCAGGCCGCGCGCCCACTGTGCGGGCTGCGGAGACGGAGTCACCCGCCCGGACCCGGGCGCAGCGGGGCGCAGCGTCCGCACCACCGGCGGCCCGGCGAGCACTCACTCCCCGCGGGCACCAGGGCGCGCGCCCCGCTCCCGCCTGGAAACCCCAGGTGCCCGGCCGGGTGGGCGCCGCGGGCCCGAAGTCACCTTGAGAGCGCGACGCAGTGCGGCTGCGTGTGCGCCAGGACGGGCGCCATCGGACCCCGCGCCCCAGGAGCGCAGCGCAGCGCGTGGGGAGCCCCGCCCGGCCGTGTCCACCGCCCGGCAGGACCTCAGGTACTAACGAGCCCAGGAAGCCGCAGCGAGCGTGGTCCCCCTTCCCGGCCCGGACCCTCCGTCGCGGCTGCTGCCGCCCCCGGGTCGCTGCGTGCGCTCCCCGCCGGCCGTGCGCTCTCGCCGGGCTGCTGCGGAGACCGAGGCTTCGGTCTGGCCCGCGCCCGCTCGCTGGGGGCGCAGCCGGCCTCTCCGAGGGCGCCCCGGGCTGGAGAGGGTCCCCGGAAACCGCTGCGCCACGTAGGACCGCGGCGCGTCCGCCCTGCCCTTCGGTTGTGTCCCAGCAAAATGGAAGGCGCGCGGCTGACGCCGCTGTTTCTTGGAACCGCGAGGCCTACAGGGCGAGCAGACCGAGGCCGCCGGTCCCGGGGTGGGGGTGGTCCGTGGCCGAGGCGCAGAGGCCCGCGGAAAGGGCCGGGGGGTCGCGTCGCCCGCGTGGTTGGGGCCTGGAGGCTCCATTCGCTCCTTCCGGGCTGGCTGCGGCCAGTCGGCGAGGAAGACGGCAGGGTTGGCGCTGGAGCTCGAGCCCCGCAACTTGGAGCTCGCCCCCTGCAGGCCGGGGTCCCCGCGGGTCAGAGCTGGGGGACGCAGAGTCCCCCCTCCCACCTGGTGAGGAATTTACGCGCAGTCGCTGTTGTTCTGGCTGCTCCGGGTGCCCGACCGCTGGCCCAGGCAGGTGCCACGCATGTGCGTTTGTACCGAGGGTCTGGGGAGCTCCGGGAATGTTCCTTTGTGCCTGGCTTGGTGCTAAGCATTTCGCCTTGGGGCCTGTTTGGCAGGAGGGTTTTCTGTCGGTGATTTTGGCATAGACAGAGCTGCCTGCCCCAAAGCCTGACTTCTTTTTATTATTTTAATCTTCACCTGAGGATAATTTTTCCCCATTGATTTCTAGAGAAAGTGGAAGAGAGAGGGAAAGGCAGAGAAATAGCAATGTGAGACAAACACATTGATTGGTTGCCTCCTGCACGTGCCCTGATGTGTCCTGGCCCGGGGGGAGGAGCCTGCAACCCAGGTATATGCCCTTGACCAGAATCGAACCTGGGACCCTTCAGTTCACAGGCCTACAGCTCTATCCACTGAGCCAAACCGCCTAGGGCCCAGAGCCTGGCTTCTTAACCTCCCACGCGCTCTTTGCTGTTTGTTGCATAAACACAAGGGTTCATCGCCTTTGGGATCTTATCTGTCAAGTGCCAAGTCGTCCAGGGGACACAGCCCATCACTCCCCAACCTCCTGGCCCACAGCTCTGGCCTGGAAACAGATGAATATTGTGGTGGTTCTTAGCCTCCTGGTAGCCAAGGCAAAGAAGAAAACAGGATGGTTAACACTCTTGTTTGAAAAAGAACGTTTAGAATGTCGTCAGAATGTCTAGAGACGTGGACATTTTTTTTTCCTCCATAAGATTTATAGAGTCCGGCCCTGACCAGTTTGGCTCAGCGGATAGAGCATCGGCCTGAGGACTGGGGCGTCCCAGGTTCGATTCCAGTCAAGGGCATGTACCTGGGTTGCGGGCACATCCCCAATGGGGGGTGTGCAGGAGGCAGCTGGTTGATGTTTCTCTCTCATCGATGTTTCTAACTCTCTATCCCTCTCCCTTCCTCTCTGTAAAAAAAGCAATAATATATATATATATATATTTTAAAATATATTTTATTGATTTCTTACAGAGAGGAAGGGGGAGAGATAGAGAGTCAGAAACATCCATGAGAGAGAAACATCGATCAGCTGCCTCCAGCACACCCCCCACTGGGGATGTGCCCGCAACCAAGGTACATGCCCTTGACCAGAATCGAACCTGGGACCTTTCAGTCCGCAGGCCGACGCTCTATCCACTGAGCCAAACCAGTCAGGGCAATAAAATATATTTAAAAAAAAAAAAGAAGATTTATAGAGTCCGGCCAGTGTGGCTCAGTGGCTGAGCGTCGACCTATGAACCAGGAGGTCACGGTTCAATTCCCGGTCAGGGCAAGATTTATAGAAACTTGGAGATTATGTAGGTCAAGTGCTCACGTCATAGACGAGGGACCAGGCCCAGAGGGGGTAAGGCCCTCCGCCCCCCGGCCCCCCATCGTAAAGGTCGCTAGGAGAGCAAGGGCTGGGGCCCAGGAGTCCTGCTTCCCATCCTGTGATGACAGGCTTCCGTGGGCTTGTTAACAGGGAAACGGCTTAGCTGTGTTATTGGTCCCTCTGTCCCTCGGATCTGTGTGCTGTCCTGTCCCTTTGCGCGCCCCCATTCCTCGGGCTGGGCTGGGCTCGGTGTGCGTGTCTGCTAATATCTGATGAATGAGTGAGTGGTGCTAACGGCTAAACCTCTGGACCGAGGGATGGGGTGGGAGTGGAATTCTCAGAATGGACTTGTGTTTTGAATGTTGGATTTCTTTTCGTTGTCGTTACACCTCACCCGAGGACAGTTTTCCAATGGTTTGGAGAGAGAGTAGAAGGGAGAGGGAGAGACAGAGAGAAACATCGATGGGTTGCCTCCTGCACGCACCCCGACCGGGGCTGGGGAACCTGCAACCAAGGTACGTGCCCTTGACCGGAATCAAACCTGGGACTCTTCAGTCTGCGGGCAGACGCTCTATCCACTGAGCCAAACCGGCAAGGGCTGAATGTTGTACTTCTGAGCCCAGGAATTCTTAGACCCCTCTCAGCAAATGCTGTGAGCTGGGTGGCATGTCCCTCCCTCGCCTCCCCCCCACCCCGCCCCTTTGGCAATGGCCTGGCTCCTAACTGCTCCATCACCACCTTGCTGGACCTCATGGGAGGAGGGGTCATTTTTCTACTGAGAAAGCAGGTTGTCAGTGAGGCCTGGAGGTCCCTTTATGGGGACTAAGGAGGGTCGCCTGCTGGCACGGCCACACGGTCGCCATGAGACCTGGGACACCCACCCATCCTTTTGTCCTCTTGGGCGAGAGGCAGCCTTCTGGTGCCTGCCCGGGTTTGGTTCCGGCGGCTTCCGTACAAACCGCAGAAGGTGGCTCATCAGGTCCCCAGGGCTTGCACAGGTTAGGGCATTTCCATGGCGCCCCCCAGAGTGGCCTCTGAACCCCATCGCATGCTCACTGCAGGCACCGAATAAATCTGTTCCAGAAAGTTGTCCCCCTGGGTGTGTGTCGGGGGAGGGAGTCGGCTTATGGGTGAGAAGCCCCTGTTGGCAGAAAGGCTCCACAGGCCAGATCCCGGCCAAATCCTGCCTCTTGTCTCTGCCCTGGCCAGGCAGGACGGACGGCCGAGGCCCGTTGGCAGCGAGAGCCCCAGCTGGGGAAGGGAACCAGGGTACAGCCCCCCAGATTAGTTACTGTCTACAAGGATTAAAGGCCCCAAATAATGGCTGGCCTCTCCCCTCCTCCATGCCCGGGGAAGCCATGTCAATTCAGCCGCACGCCAGCTTAGGCGGTGGATGTGTGTATAAATCGAATTTAGCAAATCAGATCATGGTTTAAATGCACTATTTAAAGCAGTCCTGCAGGGAAGCCTTTTACAAAGGGAATAATCATTTTGTGATGCTAATCGCCGGCCTCCAATTTATCTCCTTTGTAAGTTCAGATGTTGGTGCACCGGGGGCCGCCCTGAAATTGGGGCGCTCGGGCGCGGGGCTGGGCGATGGCTGTCGGCCTGCCTTCTCTAACCTCTCGTTCGAAATGGGCGCATGTCCTTGCTCTCGCAGGGGGGCCTCGGGGTGCCTGTCACTTAGCCTGATCATTCTCATCCATCCCACACATCTTTTTTTATCATCTGATAGAGCCCGCCTTTCAGTTGCTGCTGGCTCCTCTTCTGAGATTTGCTCCCATCCTGGGGGTGGAGGGTGGGGTGGGGGGGGATAGAAGCCCTGCTGTTCCCAGGGTATTAGATGCAGCTCCGTCTCTGATCTGAACCCTCTTTTGTCTTCCCTGAGCTTCTGGTACCCCTGGTGCCGCATCGTCAAGGAGATCTCAGAGTCCCCCAGACACGCATCCGCCCCTGGATGAGGCCGGCGCCCGATCGCTGAATGGGCAGCGTTCAAAATGACTCTTTCTCCCCATTCACCGCCCCAGAGCTGAAGCCTGGACGTTCCGGTGACTTTTCCCACAAGTTGAAACGGGGACTCAATGGAGAACCTGTCTCCTAATTGCTATAAAAGTGTTTTATACACGGAGCCGTCCTGCCTCGCTTTGCAGAGGGAATATAATCAGGGGACCATCTGGGTGGGAGGGAGAGAATGGAGGGACAGAGATGGCTCCGAGCGGAATAAAGGAAGTGGGCAGGAAGCCGGGGGCGGCGCAGAGCTGACCTTGCCCGGCTCACAGGCCCCGATACAGTGTCTTTGTCAGGGCGGCCACTGTTGGCGCGCTCCTCGGTAATTATGACTGTGTGTTGGCATGGCGACTCGGAACCAGAAGACGAGGAGCGCCGGGTAAATGCACGACTTGTTCTTGCCTCCCTGAGCGGAGAGGAGCTCAGGGGGTCCTTCCTCCGGGGAGACGTGGTAGAAAATTCACCAGGCCCAGGGCCGCGCCGTGGGCATCTAGAGCCATGGACTCAGGTGCTGGCACCCACGGAGGTTCCCCAGCCGGACCCGCCTCCTGCTCCTTCCTGCGGGTCTTTGTTCCCGAGCTGTGATGCCAACCATACCCATGTCTGCTCCTCTCCGGGGTGTCTGTGTCTAACAGGTTTGGTATTTCTTTTCTTTCTTTTTTTTTTTTTAAATGATGTTTTATTGATGTCAGAGAGGAAGGGAGAGGGAGAGAGAGATAGAAACATCAATGATGAGAGAGAATCGTGGACCGGCGGCCTCCTGCAGGCCCCACCCTGGCGATCGAGCCCGCAACCCGGGCATGTGCCCTGACCGGGAATCGAACTGTGACCTCCGGGTTCATAGGTCGATGCTCAACCACTGAGCCACGCCGGTTTATTCTTTTTTTAAAAATATATATTTTATTGATTTTTTTTACAGAGAGGAAGGGAGAGGGATAGAGAGTTAGAAACATCCATGAGAGAGAAACATCGATCAGCTGCCTCCTGCACGCCCCCTACTGGGAATGTCCCCGCAACCAAGGTACATGCCCTTGGCCGGAATCAAACCTGGGACCCTTCAGTCCGCAGGCAGACGCTCTAGCCACTGAGCTAAACCGGTTAGGGCTGGTTTGTTCTTAAAGGATCTATTTCATAGGCCGTGAGTGTGTGTTGGGGGGCTGAAAGGAAGGACTGATGGGCCCAGCGGTTGGGGTGGATTTTGGGGACTCCCCCTCCTACCCTGGTGCCCTGTCCTTAGATCCTTAAGCCACACCCTCACCCGAAAATGGGGGCGGTTGTTGGGGCCCAGAGCTGCGCTGCCCACGGTGCGAACCACGGTTGGTCTCATGCAATGTGGTCAGTGGGACGGGCTGCCATGATAACACTGGGTTAAATAAAATACGCTGTTAGAATTAGTTTGACCGGTTTCTTACTTTTTAAAAATATATTTTTATTGATTTCAGAGAGGAAGGGAGAGGGAGCGAGAGATAGGAACATCATTGATGAGAGAGAATCATGGATCGGCTGCCTCCTGCACGCCCCACACTGGGGATGGAGCCTGCAACCCGGGCATGTGCCCTGACCGGGAATTGAACCGTGACCTCCTGGTTCATAGGTCGATGCTCAACCACTGAGCCACACCGGCCGAGCTGTTCCTGACTTTTTAATGTGGCTCCTAGAAAATTTTAAATGAAACATGTAGTTTATATTCTCGTCGGCCCAGACTAGCGAATCAAGACCTCTTCCAGCTCTGGGCTCAGTAACTAACCCTGGCCTCCTGCTGGGAGGTCTCGGGCCACAGAGGGCTCTGCGCATAGAGGGCCGTGGAAAAGCCAGACAGGGAGGCTCGGCCCTAATGGGGCTTTTAGGAGCACCTAGTGCAACCCCTTAAATGGGGTTCCCCCTCAATCCTTCGAGGCAAGAGCCCTGGCTCTGCAGGCAGGGTGGGGTGAGGAGAACCAGTGGGTAAGCCCACAGGAGTCTTGGGATGGGGGTTCAGGGGTGCCCCGTGGAGTCTGCATGGGTACTGATGTAGATGACAGGAGGGTGGTCCGGGGCGGGGGGGGGGGGAGAACTCACCCCTTTCCCTCCCCTTCCTCATGGGGATTTCATCTCTCCCAGATGTGCCCAAGCACAGGGCGCGGGAAAGCAGCTGTGCCCGGGTTCCTGCCAGGCCCACGTGGGGCAGGTCTCCTTTGGCTGAGGGCTCCCGATGCCCCTTTCCCGGGCCCCTCCGCCCCCGGCCTCTGCCACTCTCTGCCCGGGAAGCTTCTGGGATGAGCCTTGGCTCCCAGCCAGAGTCTTCTTGGCCAGGCCTCCTGCCCTGGCTCCCTGCCAGGCCCGGGTCTTGGGAGAGATTTGTTGGGGAGACACTGGGGCCTTCTCACTTCGGAGGACTCCCGGCTGCGGGTCCAGCCTCGCCTCCCTCCAGGCCCCCTCCGCCCGCTCTCAGAAACCCCAGTTTCCTGCCCTGAAGACCCGGGCTGGGTGAAGGGCCACCCAGCCCCAGTGAGCCCAGTGAGCCCCAGTGAGCCCCAGTGAGCCCCAGTGAGCTCCAGTGAGCCCCAATGAGCCCAGTGAGCCCCAATGAGCCCCAGTGAGCCCCAGTGAGCCCCAGTGAGCCCCAGTGAGCTCCAGTGAGCCCCAGTGAGCCCAGTGAGCTCCAGTGAGCCCCAGTGAGCCCCAGTGAGCCCAGTGAGCCCCAGTGAGCTCCAGTGAGCCCCAGTGAGCCCAGTGAGCCCCAGTGAGCCCAGTGAGCCCCAGTGAGCTCCAGTGAGCCCCAGTGAGCCCAGTGAGCTCCAGTGAGCCCAGTGAGCCCCAGTGAGCCCCAGTGAGCCCAGTGAGCCCCAGTGAGCTCCAGTGAGCCCCAGTGAGCCCAGTGAGCCCCAGTGAGCCCCAGTGAGCTCCAGTGAGCCCCAGTGAGCCCAGTGAGCTCCAGTGAGCCCCAGTGAGCCCCAGTGAGCCCCAGTGAGTCCAGTGAGCCCCAGTGAGCTCCAGTGAGCCCCAGTGAGCCCAGTGAGCCCCAGTGAGCCCAGTGAGCCCCAGTGAGCTCCAGTGAGCCCAGTGAGCCCCAGTGAGCCCAGTGAGCCCCAGTGAGCTCCAGTGAGCCCCAATGAGCCTGAGTGAGCCCCAGTGAGCTCCAGTGAGCTCCAGTGAGCCCCAGTGAGCCCAGTGAGCCCCAGTGAGCCCCAGTGAGCCCAGTGAGCCCCAGTGAGCTCCAGTGAGCCCCCGTGAGCCCCAGTGAGCTCCAGTGAGCCCCAGTGAGCCCCAGTGAGCCCTAGTCAGCTCCAGTGAGCCCCAGTGAGCCCAGTGAGCCCCAGTGAGCCCAGTGAGCTCCAGTGAGCTCCAGTGAGCTCCAGTGAGCCCAGTGAGCCCCAGTGAGCCCCAGTGAGCCCAGTGAGCCCCAGTGAGCCCAGTGAGCCCCAGTGAGCTCCAGTGAACCCAGTGAGCCCCAGTGAGCCCAGTGAGCCCCAGTGAGCCCCAGTGAGCCCCAGTGAACCCAGTGAGCCCCAATGAGCCCATGAGCTCCAGTGAGCCCCAGTGAGCCCAGTGAGCCCCAATGAGCCCCAGTGAGCCCCAGTGAGCCCTAGTGAACCCTGTGAGCCCCAATGAGCCCATGAGCTCCAGTGAGCCCCAGTGAGCTCCAATGAGCCCCAATGAGCCCCAGTGAGCCCAGTGAGCTCCAGTGAGCCCCAATGAGACCGTGAGCTCCAATGAGCCCAGTGAGCCCCAGTGAGCCCCAGTGAGCCCAGTGAGCCCCAGTGAGCCCTGAGTTTGTGAAAAGAAAGCTCCTCACATGACCCTGGGAGGTGAGGGATGGGCAGCCAGGAACTCGTCAGGAGTCATGACCATGGCAACAGGCGTTTACCCAGTGCCCAGACTATGCCAAGTTCCGAGCTAGCGCTTGGCACACTTATCTGCTTCCCGCCCCCCTCCCCCAGGTTTGGGGGAGCAGAGAGAGTAGGGAAGGTAACCAGGGGCCTGCTCTTCTTTTCTTTTTTCTTTATTTATTTTAAAAATATTTTTTTTTATTGATTTCAGAGAGGAAGGGAGAGGGAGAGAGAGATAGGAACATCTGTGATGAGAATCATTGATTGGCTGCCTCCTGTACGCCCCCTACTGGGGATCGAGCCCACAACCCGGGCATGTGCCCTGACCTGGAATCGAACCGTGACCTCCTGGTTCATAGGTTGATGCTCAACCACTGAGCCACACTGGCCAGGCTGCTCTCCTTTTTTACATCAAAGGCCATTGGGCGATGGCTTGCGGTGCCTCCTGGAAGCGCCAGCCCTGGGGCAGATGGAAGTCTGAGTCCCTGGGGGTCCTGGTCCCCAGAGCTGGCCTGGGCTTGGGGAAGCAGCATGTGCTCGTTGGGGCTGCTAGGGGATGGCTTTGGAGCGCCTCTTGCTTTGGTCTGGCGATATACCTGAAGAATTGGGGGAGGGGGAAGCAGGGCTCAGGGCTGGGCCCCTGGGAGCCCTGGCGGGGTGCTTGGAGGGGTGAGAAGCATCCCAGCCCGTCCTGGCCTCTCCTTATTGTCAGTGGCATCCACAGCCTGTCTGTGCCTCAGTCTACCCCTGGAGGGCGGGGTGCACCTGTCCTGCAGCGGGACACCCCTAGGGCAGCCCTGTCTTCTGGAGGAGGGGCAGGGTCCGCAGCCTCTGTCCTGCCTGATGCGTGTGGCCCTTCCTTCCTATCCACGCAGCTTGGTGGCTCAGAGCTGCAGGGATGGGAAGCGCCTCTGGGGCGCGTCGTTTCCCTGGGCGTATGGCAGGGGGGCGGGGAGGGGGCGGGGGGGACCAAGGTCTCAAGTTCACGGCCACCCCTTCCCTCTGGGCCTGCAGCTTCCTTTACCCCAGGTTTAGTTGCTTCTAGTCTGCTCTTCTCTCTTCTGCTGTTGAGTCGCCGGCTTCAAGACCCCGGTGGTGTGAGGCAGGGGGCGTGCAGCTTGGTGGGACCAGGGGTCCACCTGACCTCGCTCACACCCCTCGGGCCCACGGTTTCCCCGTCTCCCTGAGCCGGTTTTCTCATCTGTAAAGTTGGGGACAGTGATTCTTACCTTGTGGCACCCAGGAAGTGTCCGTTTGGTCCTAGCCGGTGTGGCTCAGTGGATAGAGCGTCGGCCTGCAGACCAAAGGGTCCCGGGTTTGATTCCGGTCAAGGGCACGTACCTCGGTTGCAGGCTCCTCCCCGGCCCAGGCCCTGGTCGGGGCTCGTCCAGTTGATGAGTTTCTCTCACATGGATGTCTCTCTCTGTCTTTCCCTCTCTCTCCCACTCTCTAAAAATCAGCCCTAACCGGTTTGGCTCAGTGGATAGAGCATCGGCCTGCGGACTGAAGGGTCCTCTGGTTCAATTCCGGTCAAGGGCACATGCCCGGGTTTCGGGCTCGATCCCCAGAGGCAGCCAATCAATGATTCTCATCATTGATGTTTCTATTTCTCTCTCCCTCTCCCTTCCTTTCTGAAATCAATAAAAATATATTTCAAGCCGAAACCGGTTTGGCTCAGTGGATAGAGCGTCAGCCTGCGGACTGAAAGGTCCCAGGTTCGATTCCGGTCAAGGGCATGTACCTGGGTTGCGGGCACATCCCCAGTAGGAGATGTGCAGGAGGCAGCTGATCGATGTTTCTCTCTCATCGATGTTTCTGACTCTCTATCTCTCTCCCTTCCTCTCTGTAAAAAATCAATAAAATATATTAAAAATATATATATATATATTTCAAAAAATCAATGGGAAAATATCCTTAGGTGAGAATTAACAACAACAACAAAAAGAAGATACATGGAAAAATACTTAACAAAAAAAGAAAAGAAAAAAGAAGATACGTGGGAAAATACTTATTAAAAAAAAAAGAAGTATCAGTTTGTGGCCCCACCTGCTGCTCTAGAATCGGGGGCGGGTGTTGGTGGCGGACCCTGTGATGGGTGACTGTCTCACCCTCGGCCACACATCTGTCATAAGCCAGGGCACCGGGAAGGCGGCAGCCAGGGCCTGGACTCCGCTCTCTGCCGGCCACTCTGCACTAAGTCGTAGTGTTTTACCGATCACGCATGAGCTCCCAGCTCCACGGTGCAGAGCCAGGAGGTCCGGACCGCTCCCTGTCCCCTGGGAGCAGACGTCGCCTAAGGACACAGCATTCAAGGGCAGGACGGTTTGACTCAGGCCACGGGCGGGCGCTAAGAGAGGAGGAATCCATTTGGGGTGCAGTCGGTGGAGAAGGCTCACTGTACCCAAACAGGCCTCCCCGAATGGAGGGTTGGAAGTCAGGGGTTGGGGATAATGACAGTGCTGAGTCCTGCAGGCCAGGGCTGTGCTGGGGGCCCTATCCCGGTTGCAAGGGAACCAGGAAGCTCGGGAATTAGAAGTCTGCCTGCGCCAGGCTGTATTTTTCTACTGCATTCATCCCCCCTTTTTAAAAATATATTTTTATTGATTTCAGAAAAGGAAGGAAGAGGGAGAGAGAGAGAAACATCAATGATGAGAGAGAATCATTGACCACTGCCTCCTGCACGCCCCCTACTGGGGATGGAGCCCGCAACCCGGGCATGTGCCCTGACCGGAAACGAACCGTGACCTCCTGGTTCATAGGTCGATGCTCAACCACTGAGCCACACAGCCATTCATTTCTTCATTCAACTGTTATTGACCACACACTCTGTGTTGGGCTCCGGGCAAGGCCTTGGGGGACAGGGAAGGAAACCACAGCCCTCGGCCAGCACTTGAGGCCTGTGTGGGATGGACTTTCATCCATCAGGGCGGGAAGGCCAGCGGGGGGCGGGGAAGGGGTTAGGGGGGGCGGCTGGGTTGGTGGCACTGGGGTTTGACAGTTCTCACCAATCAGCCACTTCCTGGCTGCCCTGCCCCTCTTCACGCCCCAAGGCCCCTGGGAGAACAGGTCAGAGGCGACCTTTGGGCTAGAACTTCAATTT
The DNA here is from genome assembly GCF_964212035.1 of Myotis nattereri. Taxonomy (NCBI): domain Eukaryota; kingdom Metazoa; phylum Chordata; class Mammalia; order Chiroptera; family Vespertilionidae; genus Myotis; species Myotis nattereri. Next base: position 11,059,611 of record NC_138097.1, on the reverse strand, counting down.
CCCAGGTTCCATTTGCTCTGTCTAGAACGGTGGCATCTCAATTGCCTTTTTCTTCATTGAAAAACCAACTTTGACCTTGGGAATCTGCATAGCAGTAACCATCGAGATTTGGGTGTGAGATTGGTAGGGAATATCTTTTTTCTTTTCCTTTTTTGTAATATGTTTTTATTGATTTTCAGAGAGAGAGAAAGGGAGCAGGATAGAGAGAGAAACATCGATGAGAGAGGAACTTCGTCGATTGGCTGCCTCCTGCACGGGATCGAGCCTGCAACCCGGGCATGTCCCCTGACCGGGAATCGAACCTATGACCTCTTGGTTCCTGGGTGGACGCTCATCAGCTGAGCCACACTGGCTGGGCTGGTAGGGAAGATCTTAAACGCAATCAGACAATACATTTCATCTGGATGAATTCAGGTACCGAGGTTTCTCCTTGGAAGAAATCGGGCGCCGTTTGGGGCATCGAGGCCTGGATTCCATCCTGGTTCTGTTCCGATTGGATCCGGAGTTGGTGGTTGGCCGGGGAGCCTGCACGTGAGTTAGCCGCCGTGCGCACCCCGCTGCCTTCCCCCAACACACCCCGAGCTTGGAAGAGCCATCCTTTGCTAGGAGGCTGCCCTGCCAATGGACCCAGCAGCCGGGCAAGACGGGTCTTGAAGTGCATGACAGTTATGATGAGTTTTAAACACCTTTTCTTTGCATATATTAAAAAACAAAAAAAAAGCCCTAGCCGGTGTGGCTCAGTGGGTAGAGCGTCGGCCTGCGGACTGAAAGGTCCCGGGTTCGATTCCGGTCAAGGGCATGTACCTGGGCTGCGGGCACATCCCCAGTAGGGGATGTGCAGGAGGCAGCTGATTGATGTTTCTCTCTCATCGATGTTTCTAACTCTCTCTCTCTCTTCCTCTCTGTAAAAAATCAATAAAATATATTTAAAAAAAAAAAAAGCCCTAGCTGGTTTGGCTCAGTGGATAGAGCGTCGGCCTGCGGACCGAAGGGTCACGGGTTCGATTCTGGTCAAAGGCATGTACCTCGGTCACAGGCTCCTCCCCGGCCTGGGCCCTGGTCAGGGCGCGTGCAGGAGGCAACCCATCGATGTGTCTCTCTCACATCGATGTTTCTGTCTCTCCCTCTCTCTTCCACTCTCCCTAAAAATCAATGCAGGAATATCCTCGGATGAGGATTCACAAAACAAAACAAAAAAAACAAACAAAAAGTTTTTGTTTTTTTTTTAAAAAAAGGAAAGACATTCTCCAGGGCAGTGCAAACAGCCCTGACCAAGTGCTGAGTCCGGTTCCAGACTTTCGTGTTGCAGGATCAGCTGCTGTCGGGACGCCTGAGTCAGTCTTTCCTTCCCCTCTGGCTCTGGCTCCAGGAGGAGGGCATTCGGGGAGCTGCCTCACAGCCTCCCCCCCCCCCCCCCGCCCCGTGCTGGGCAACCCGACGTGCCCGCCAGCCTGCACGCAGTACACCATTGTGTGTGTGTGTGTGTGTGTGTGTGTGTGTGTCTGGGCTGCCTCTGGGGTGCGTGTTTCTTTTTGTGTCTGCGTGTCAGTGTCAGGCTGTGGTGTGTTTACGTCGGCCTGCCTGGGCAGGGTTAGGAGGGAGGACATTCCACAGCCCCAGATCTCACCCTCGGGGATTTCGGGAGATTATCTATCTAGATATATGGGCAAAAGTAGGTGTATGGTTGTCTGTGGAACACAGAGTTTATTTAATCTTGTATTATTATTTATTAAACATTGTATTTCTTCTTCTTTTTTTTTAATCCTCACCTGAGGATATTTTTCTATTGATTTTTAGAGAGAGTGGAAGGGAGAGGGAGGGACAGAGAGAAACCTCGACGTGAGAGAGACACATCGATGGGTTGCCTCCTGCACGCACCCCGACCAGGGCCCTGGAGCCTGCAACCGAGGTACGTGCCCTCGACTGGAATCGAGCCCGGGACCCTTCCGTCCGCAGGCCGATGCTCTATCCACTGAGCCACACCGGCTAGGGTGAGTTAATTCTTGTATTTTTTTTTTTATTAATTATTGTATTTCTATCCAAACAACTGTACACCTATGTTTGTCCACCCCCATGTGTATGTGTATATACATATACATTACAGGCTTGTTTTTTTATTTTTATTTTTTTAAATATATTTTATTGATTTTCTTACAGAGAAGAAGGGAGAGGAATAGAGCGTTAGAAACATCGATGAGAGAGAAACATCGATCAGCTGCCTCCTGCACACCCCCCACCGGGGATATGCCCGCAACCAAGGTACATGCCCTTGACTGGAATCGAACCCAGGACCCTTCAGTCCGCAGGCTGACGCTCTGTCCACTGAGCCAAACCGGTCAGGGCAGGCTTGTTTTTTTTTTTTTTTTTTTAATATATTTTATTGATTTTCTTACAGAGAGGAAGGGAGAGGAATAGAGAGTTAGAAACATCCATGAGAGAGAAACATCCATCAGCTGCCTCCTGCACACCCCCCACCGGGGATATGCCCGCAACCCAGGTACATGCCCTTGACTGGAATCGAACCCAGGACCCTTCAGTCCGCAGGCCGACGCTCTATCCACTGAGCCACACCGGTCAGGGCAGGCTTTTTTTTTTAATGCTGCTCATTGTGTGAGGCGACGTGCGAGGGTCTGGCCAGGTGTGGTGGGAGCCGCACCAGCTGAGGAGGGGGGGCCATCTGCCCAGAGCTCACACGCTTCCCCGCCTGCCCGTGGGGAGCCCGTCCCTCCACAGCTCCCGTCTCCCCTCTAATTTATGAGCTGGGAAGGAGGAGAAAACGAAACGTTGGAAGACAATGGCCGAGACGGCGTGTCCCACCCCGCCCAGCGCCTGACACCTCTCCCCGGGCCTGTCTCCTGTGCGGTCGGTACATTCCACGGCTCCGTCCGAAGTGAGAAAAAAGAGAACCCCCAAACCGGCCTGTAAAAGCCGTGTCTGGCCCTGGACAGGCGGGGACAGCCATAGACTGTGGATCGCGGGGGGCAGAAGGCTTGTATCCAACGCCCAGCTTCACCCACGCTGGCCCCCACCTCCGACCGAGAGTCCCGGGACCTCTCCCAGCCCCCGGGGGGAGGGGAGGGGGCCCCGGGCAGCTGCAGGGCTGTGTTAGTAAACATTTTCTTCACCCCCCCTTCTCCACTCCCGATGCCCCCTTACACCCCCCCCCCCCAGCAGCCCCTTTTCTGCGGCCGCACAATGAGCTCATTGTCCCGGGTGTGATTTGAATGAGGGATCGGCAGGCCGGTTCCCAGCATTGTCCGCGGGGCTGGGAAAAAGCGGGCGCAGGCAGGAGGACCAGGGCGGACAGAGACAGATGCCGAAATTAGCGACGAGGCTTTGTGCGCGGCCCCCGGACAGGGCTCGCCTTGTTAGGGTGTGGAGCTGCCGGCTGCTCGCATGTCCCCCCATGTTAATTAGTTTTGCATGCATGTCTGAGAAGGGGCCGGGGAGACGTGTTTGTCTTTCCCGGGGCGGGGGACCTGCGTGCGGCCCGCCGGCGGGGCCTACCTGGAGCCCGGCTCCTCCCGGCCTGGCGGGAATCTCTGCTCAGCCTCCTGCTTTTCTGTCTCTCTGCCCTTTCGGGGGGCGGGGGGGGGGACTGGCTTTCCTCCCGGGCCCCCTCTTCCCCTCCCCGCCACCTCCCAGAGTTGGTTAGCTCTGACTACAGGGAGCTCACTGGCTTCCACCCAGACCCAGGCCGGTGCCTGTCCATCTGGCCGTCTGTCTCTTAACACAGGGCCCCCTGCCACACCCCCACACCCCCCCCCCCGGGACTGGGCAGCAGAAGCAGCCAGTCTGGACCCTCCTTGGTCCCCGAGCCAGATGGCCAGGCTGTTTATCGCATTATGCGCCCCCCTACCCTGCGCCCGGCCCCAGACCCCCGGCGCCCGCCCATGCGGGCCGGGATCTTGTTTGGGGATCCGAGGGAGAAGCGCCCCCACCCGCCCCCCTGAGCAGGGACAGGGTCTAGGAGGCAGGACTCGAAGTTAGGTCCTTGTCGCGCTGACCTTAGGCCGCCCGTCTCCCCTGCCTAGGACCTCAGTTACTCCCTGGTGGAATGAGTGAGTTGGGCCTTAGCCGGTTCGGCCGGAGGACTGAAGGGTCCGGGTTCGATTCCAGTCAAAGGCACGTACGGTTGCAGGCTCCTCCCCGGCCCCGGCCCCTGGTGGGGGCTCCTGCAGGAGGCAACCAGTCGATGTTTCTCTCTGTCTTTCCCTCTCAACAAACAAACAAAGAAATGAGTGAGTTGAACCCCGGGAATCTCTTGGTTCCTTCGGGCTCAGAGGTCTGTGACGGTGGTGACACCACAAACCTGTGTAGATTCAAGCCCCCCTGGGGCGGGCGGGTTGGGAGGATTTCATCGCTGTGGACACTGGGGGACGGGTCTCCGTTTTTGGGGGGGCAGAGGCGTCAGGAGCAGCAGAGCCTGTCTTCCCAGGTTCTCACAGAAGCCCCTGGAGCCCAAGCCCAACCCCCGCCCCCCCCCCCCGCCCGCCCCCCGCCCGCACCCCTGCAGTGGGAGGCAGACTGGCCAGCAGAAGGGAGCGTGGCAGTGCAGCCAGGGAGAGGCTGGAGGGAGGGCAGCTGCCGCCTCCTGGGCCGTGTGCCTGGACGCCCTCTGCAGACCCTGGCATGGGGGCCGGCTCCGAAGGGGCCTCCAGGCAACTTTGTGGGTCCTGCCTTCAGCTTCCAGCTCTCACAGTAACCCCGGGAGGAGGGAGGGGTGCGGGGGCTTGGAGCGCGGCCCCCCTTGCTCAGTGCAGGGTCTCGGGACTCAGTGACCGTGAGCCGGGGTCTGGCCCCCAGGCCCTTCCCGGGACGTCCCCCCTGTAACCCCGCTGGCCCGGCCCTGTCGTCACAGCTTCCGGGGGACTCAGAGGCCAGACCGGGGACACTCACCATCCAAACAGCCCCGTGCTAAAACCTCTAGCTCCTTCCTGTTGTATCCATCCCGGCTCGTTCTCACAGATCTGCTGACTCCACGTGGCCAGGAGGCTACTCCTCGCCCTGAGTTTGCGTCCTACGGGGTTTGGGGTTCCTCTCGCCCAGGAAATGCTGGGGCCTCAGGGTGAAGCTGGGAATGACCAGATTCCTTCTCCTCCTCCCTCCCTTGTCAGGTCCCCCATCTCTGGTGCTCCCTCCCCCTCTCTCCTCCAGCTCTCCCTCGGGGGCCCCTGGGATCACCTTTGGGTGCTCAGTCCAGACTAGGCCTTGCCCTAGCCGGTGTGGCTCAGTGGATAGAGCGTCAGCCTGGGGACTGAAGGGTCCCGGGTTCCATTCCAGTCAAGGGCACGAACCTTGGTTGCAGGCTCCCCGGCCCTGGTCGGGGTGCATGCAGGTGGCCACCCATCAATGTGTTTTTTTCACATCGATGTTTCTCTCTCTCTCTCCCTCTCTCTTCCACGCTGTCTAAAAAGCAATGGAAAAATATCCTCGGGTGAGGATTAAAAAAATAATAATTTTAGCCGAGACCGGTTTGGCTCAGTGGATAGAGCGTCGGCCTGCGGACTGAAAGGTCCCAGGTTCGATTCCGGTCAAGGGCATGTACCTGGGTTGCGGGCATATCCCCAGTGGGAGATGTGCAGGAGGCAGCTGATCGATGTTTCTCTCTCATCGATGTTTCTGGCTCTCTATCTCTCTCCCTTCCTCTCTGTAAAAAATCAATAAAATATATTTTAAAAATAAAAAATAAAAATAAAAATAATTTTAAAAAAATCCAGACTGGGCCTTCCCTCGAGGGCTCATCCACCTCCCTCACAGGACCCCTCCACCAGCCCCCACCCCAGTACACTCATGCCTTCCATCCTGGCTGCCCCTCTCCCTTCCCTGCCCCCCTCCACCTTCTACCTTCCACTCCCGTGTCTGGGGCCAAAGGCTTCTCATGTCCCCGGAGGTTCCTCACTCCGGCCTTGGATCTGGGTGAGTCCAAAGTTTAATGAGGAAAAGAGTAGAAGTTAGAGCTCAAGGCAGAGGCGGAAAGCAGGGTGAGGGGGAGAGGGGGGGGCGGGGGGGCGGGAAATGGAGCGGGAGGGGGGCGCGCAGGGCCTTGGGACAGCTGCCCACTGCTCGCCCAGCCCCTCCCCGCGCCTCCCTCCGGGGTTTTAGCTGCCTCAGCTGTAGCCCTGAGCTCCTTAATCTGGCGATCAGCATGGTGCTGGGGGGCGGGCAGACAGGGGCTTTAGGAGGTGACAGGGGATCTGGGGGCGTCGCACTCGGCTGACAGAGCGCGTGCAAAGCCAGGGAATCGCATTCCAAGCGCGCTCCCATCCCATCCGAGGCTGGACCGCTCAGCGCTGCACGGGTGGTGCCCAGTGGAGGGCTGGGGCCTGGCCCTCGGACGCACGCAGCCCTCATCACAGCATCACGGCTCTTTGTTCCTCAGCAGGGAAGTTGCCAAGACCTCAGCCTCCAGCCCTCCTGCCTGGCGAAGGTGCTAGAAGGTGTTATTGTGCTGTGGCTGCTCACAACCAGCTTAGAAGTCAGCATCATTTGCAGGTATTTCTCCCCCCGCCCCTGCCCCCCCCCCGCACCCCGACAGCCAGGAAAATGCTGGTGGGGGTGGGATATGGGGTTTAGTTCTAGAACTGGGCAAGTGTGCCTCCCCTCTCCCTAGCCAGTTTGGCTCAGTGGATAGAGCATCGGCCTGCGGACTGAAGGGTCCCGGGTTTGATCTGGTCAAGGGCACATGCCCAGGTTGTGGGCTTGAGCCCCAGTGGGGGATATGCAGGAGGATTTTCTCTCATCGTTGATGTTTCTCTTTCTCTCTCCCTCTCCCTTCCTCTCTGAAATCAATAAAAATGTATTTAGAAGAGAGAGAGAGAGAGAGAGAGAACCCAGGGAGTTAGGAAACAGGCACCAGGCTGAACACAAAACCTGGTGTTTATCCTGACCAGTTTGGCTCAGTGGATAGAGCGTTGGCCTGTGGACTGAAGGGTCCCAGGTTCGACTCCAGTCAAGGGCATGTACCTTACTTGCGGGCACATCCCCAGTGGGGGGTGTGCAGGAGGCAACTGATGGATGTTTCTTTCTCATCGATGTTTCTAACTCTCTATCTCTCTCCCTTCCTCTCTGTAAAAAATCAATAAAATATATTTTAAATAAAACAAAAAAAACCAAACCTGTTGTTTGAGGCTTCCGGCCGGCCAGCTTGCTGGTGCCCAGGCCTGGAGCGTGAAGGGAGGGATCGAGGGGAGACGCTGCTGGCATCACTGTGCTGTAGACTCCTGACTGCCTTGGCCCCTATTTTTTTAAAAATTTATATTATTTATTTTTGAAATATTTTTTTAAATATATTTAATTGATTTTTTTACAGAGAGGAAGGTAGAGGGATAGAGAGTCAGAAACATGGATGAGAGAGAAACATCGATCAGCTGCCTCCTGCACACCCCCTACTGGGGATGTGCCCGCAACCAAGGTACATGCCCTTGACAGGAATCGAACCTGGGACCCTTGAGTCCGCAGGCTGACGCTCTATCCACTGAGCCAAACCGGTGAGGGCTAAAATATGTTTTTATTGCATTTTTAGAGAGAGAGGAAGGGAGAGGCATAGAGAGATGGAAACACCTATTAGAGAGAATCATTGATCGGCTGCCTCCTGCGCGCCCCCTACTGGGGGTTGAGCCTGCAGCCCGGGGCATGTGCCCTGAGCGGGAATCGCATCGGCAACCACTTGGTTCATGGGTTGACACCCAACCACTGAGCAACACCGGCCAAGCTGTCGTGGCCTGTAAACCCTCACCTGTCGGTGGGCAGAATAACCCGTATCCTCAGAATTACACGGGAAAACAATAGGAAGGGTTGATTTTCCCCCTCCCTTTGCCTGAGGCCCGGGGCAGGTAGGAAGGTCGGGTGGGGTCTATGGCTGTGACTGGGGGAGGCAGGCCGCAGGGACAGGCAGAAGAGTCGCCCATGGGCACCGCCACACAGACTGGCAGCTGGCCCAGCCCTCAGCCCGGGGAGGAGGGACAGCTGGGCTGCAACCCGCTCATCTGTCTTTGTGTCTTTCTGCCCCACCGCGGCCACCAGCGAGCGCGCAGCCCTCCCTCCGGGGAGGTTCCGGGCGGGGCTGGCAGGAGGCGGGACCCGGGTTTCCCGTGCATTCTGAGCAGGTCCGTTCTGCCTGGCATGGGGCACCCAGGTGGCAGAGGACCCAGCAGCAGAGATCAGGGAGCCGAGTCCTTCCCAGCTCCAGGCCCCGCCAAGGCTGTGGCCAGCGGCTCTGCTTCTGGGACCAGCCTGTGCTGGGGGCTTGCACCTCCCTCACGTCCCCGGGGGCTGCCCTTCCTTCCTGTCCCTTCCTCTCAGAAGCCTGTGGGTGAGGATTAGGGGCCAGTCTGCCTTTTTGTTGTTGCAGTTAATCCTTCCCCTGGGATATTTTTCTATTGATTTAAAAATATATATATATTTCTTTATGATTTCAGAGAGGAAGGGAGAGGGAGAGAGAGAGAAACATCAGTGATGAGAATCACTGATCGGCTGCCTCCAGCACATCCCCTACTGGGGATTGAGCCCGCAACCCAGGCGTGTGCCCTTGACCGGAATTGAACCGTGACCTCCTGGTTCCTAGGCCGACGCTCGACCACTGAGCCACACCAGCCCTGCATCCCCAGCGTTTTATAATCTGGAAGTTCTTCCTGCTTTCCCTCCTCTGTCACCTGCCAGTAACCCCAGCCCCTGGCTCACAGGAAATCCATCCAGCCTTATCCCCTTTGCCCCGGGACATGGAGGCACCTTCCTTCCACCAGAGGCTACAAAAGTGGACACCCAGCTCACCTCTGGCACATGCAGGAGGCTGGCACATGGCCCGCCCACAGAGCACAAGTCTCCCAGCCTCTGGTCTGCAGCCTTCGCTCGTGTTCCCACTTGCCCTGCCTAGTGTTTGCCCTGGTGGCTCTGTCTGCCCCCAGGTGGCCCCCGGGGGCCTTTGCAGTGTCCTCCCTGGGCCTCGCCCCGTCCCGCTGCCCTGGGCCAGAGCCCTTACACTCAAGCTCCAAACCCCGAGATGCAGTCCTGGGGGAAGGGCTGTTCCTGGTGCCCAGGCCCCCCCCCAGCACCCCCCCTCCCCCCAAGTGACTCCGCCTGCAGAACAGCTGACACAGTTCAGGCCACGGAGGCAGGAGGCAGGTGCACGCGGCTCAGCTCCTGGGATGACCACTGTGACCTTGGGCCAGCTCTGAACTCCTTTTTTTTCATCCTCACCCAAGGATATTTTTCCATTGATTTCTTAGAGCGAGTGCAAGAGAGAGGGAAAGACAGAGAGAAACATTGATGTGAGAGAAACACATTGATTGGTTGCCTCCTGCATGCCCCCCCCCCGGCCAGGGTCCGGCCTGGGGAGGAGCCTGCAACCAGAAGTACGTGCCCTTGACCGGAATCGAACCCAGGACCCTTCGGTCTGCAGGCCGACGCTCTATCCACTGAGCCACACCGGCCAGGGCCTGTTTGCCTATTTCCAAAATGAGGCTACCCACACTGTCTCAGGACGCTGCAGCGAGGCACGGACATACGGACATACGGTTGCTGACTCTTCCTCCCTCCTCCCCACTGAACCCAGAGGCTGCAAGGCCCCAGACAGATCCCACCTCTTGCCTGTGAGTGTCCCCGCCTGGGTAGGTTCTGAGACAATGAGGTGGCTCCTCCCTCCCACCCCCTGCACCCCTCCCACCCCCTCACCCCCACTCACTGCCCTCCTTCCCCCCCCTCCTTCCCCCCCCCTCCTTCCCCAGGGAGCAGCGGTACCTACTTTCGGCCCTAAGAATACCTGAATGAGATTTATAGGACACCTCCCTCCCCAGAGTGCCCAGCTCCTCACGTCCTTTCTCTTCAGATCGCCCTGTGCTGTGCGAGGGGCCAGCCTCTTTTCCGAGGCTCCGAAAATGGAGAAAGAGACGGGGTGGGGGGTGGGAGTTGGGGGTGGGGGGGAGCCTGTAGGACAGGAGTACAGAGACCCGCCCCCCTCCCCCCCACCCCCACCCGGACTCGCCAGGCCAGGTCATCAGGAGGGGAGAGCCAGGCCGGAGTCGCTGTCCTGAATCTCCCGCACTCAGGGGCCAGGATGGAGGAGCATCTGTGCAGAGTGCAAGCTCCACTCCCATCCCCCCCCCCCAACCTGGAACTCAGCCGGGACCGAGGGAAACACGCCCAACCCATCCCACGGGGCCAGGGGAGGGGGGGCGGGGGGGGGGAGCTTTGCCTCTGGCCACCATTTGGCCCCTTGTCATGGCATGTGCCCTGGCCAGGCCCCTGGGAGGATGCTCTTCCCCATCCGTCCACATTTCCTCCCCGGGGTGGGGGGGGGGTGCCCTCCCCCCAGCTCTCTTCCCTGGTGCTCCTCCCCTCCCTCCTCTGGGTGGCAGGGCCTGGACCTGGGAGCCAGGCTGCCTGTTGCCAGGGGAGCGGGGAGGCCGGTCTGAGCTATGCAGGGAACAGGCCCGGCCTGTCAAAGCGTCTGAGATGGACCGCCGCCCGTCCCCGCGCAGCTGGGCTCAGACGTGTCTCGGCTCTTGTTCTGGGCCTGAGAACGGCGAAGCCCGGTGAGGTTCAAGGGCAAACTCACTATTCATCAGTCAGGGGTTCTTGACGTCCCTCTCCCCCAGGGACGGGTCCCCCCCTTCCTCTCTCTCGCTTCCTTGGGGCACATTCCTGGGTTCCTTTGGTGAAGATTGCTCACCCTTCTCCTCCGGCCCAGCCCCCTCTCCATAGGCTGTGAACACCCCCCCCCCCCCTGCCCCAGAAGGCGAGGCTGGGAGAGACAATGGCCGCAGGAACTATTCAGGCGGGACCCGGCCACGCTGGCCTGCCCTCCACTCCCAGCGGCCCTGTGGGCCCACTCCCCTCTGACTCAGGGCACCCCTGGGCCACCAGCCTTTGTGTGTGTGTGTGTGTGTTTTAAATATATATTTCTATTGATTTCAGAGAGGAAGGGAGAGGGAGAGAGAGAGATAGACACATCCATGATGAAAAGGGAATCATGGATCGGTTGCCTCCTGCACGCCCCCCAATGGGGATCGAGCCCTCAACCCGGGCCTGTGCCCTGGCTGGGCACAGAACTGTGACCTCCTGGTTCATAGGTGGGCACCCAGGCACTGAGCCACGCCGGCCAGCTGGGCCAGCACGTGTATTTTAAGTGTATTTTAGTGTATTTAAGTGTATTTAAGTGTATTTTAACACTGTTGGTTGGAGAGTGTAGATTGTAGAGTATTTCCTGGAATGCGGCAACATCAGACCGTGAAATGCGCACACAAATGGCACAGCAGGGCCTTTACTCGGTGGTTATAGATGGAAGCATTCCCAGAGACGTGTGCACTCGGATGTGCCTCAGAGCTTTTCTTCTTAGAATGTGAAATATGGCCCTGGCCGGTTTGGCTCAGTGGATAGAGCGCTGGCCTGTGGACTGAAGGGTCCCAGGTTCGAGTCCAGTCAAGGGCACATGCTTGGGGGCGTGCAGGAGGCAGCCAATCAGTGATTCTCTCTCATCATTGATGTTTCTCTCTCCCGCTTCCTCTCTCTGAAATCAATAAAAAATATATTTAAAAAAAGAATGTGAAGTTTTGGAAGTGAGCCTGTGGACCATTCAGAGTGTGGAATACTATGCAGCTATGAAAATGAGTGTGGTAGGTCTCTCTCTAAGCTGGTGGGGAGGGTTGGCTAGTATATAAGGGGTCCTTTGAATAATTATGAAGGCAGTGTTTATTAAAATACATTTCCTTTTCAAAATTGAGCTACTGGCTGTTAAAATGTGTATACATTTTTTGGGGACACCCTGTATACTCTTAGGGGAATAGACTAAATTGCAAAACAGGCAGTAGAATGTGATCTCATTTGTGTGTGTTTATTTTTTTAAAATATGTTTTTATTTTATTGATTTTTTACAGAGAGGAAAGGAGAGGGATAGAGAGTTAGAAACATCGATGAGAGAGAAACATCGATCAGCTGCCTCCTGCACACCCCCTACTGGGGATGTCCCCACAACCAAGGTACATGCCCTTGACTGGAATCGAGCCTGGGACCCTTGAGTCTGCAGGCCAATGCTCTATCCACTGAGCCAAACCGGTTAGGGCTAAATATGTTGTTTTTTATTGATTTCAGAGAGGAAGGGAGAGGGAGAGAGAGAGAGAGGAACATCAATGATGAGAGAGAACCATTGATCAGCTGCCTCCTGCACGCCCCCTAGTGGGCATGGAACCCGCAACCCCTGGGCATGTGCCCTGACCAGGAGTTGAACTGTGACCTCCTGGTTCATAGGTCCATGCTCAACCACTGAGCCACACCGGCCAGGCTGTGTGTGTTTAGAAGTCAGCCCTGAGTGTACTCATGTCTGAAGAGTTTCTGGAAATGCAGATGGATGTGAACTCTCTGTATTGTTGTATTTTCTTTCCATGCTTGTGGGTACTTTTCCTGAGAAACTGGAAAAGGCCTGATGGGAGGGGGCTTGACAGGGGTGGTCAGCACACAATACAACATGCGGATGATGTGCTATAGAATTATACGCCTGAAACCTATATAATGTATGAAGCAATGTCACCCCAATAAATTCAATAAAATAAAAAAATTAAAAAGGAAAAAATTAAATAGGTTATTAAACATAAAAGGCATAACTTCCATGTTCTTTTAAAAATTAGTTAATTATTTAAATTTGCTTCTTCCCTTTTTTATTGTTTTATTATTTTGGGTTTTTTTTTTGTTAATCCTCACCCAAGGATATTTTTCCATTGATTTTTTGGAAGAGTGGAAAGGAGGAGGAGGAGAGAGAGAGAGAAAGAGAGAGAGAGGAGAGAGAGAGAGAGAGAGAGAGAGAGAGAGAGAGAGAGAGAGAAACATTGATGTGAGAGAGACACATCGATTGGTTGCCTCCCGCATGGGCCTTGACCAGGGCTGGGATAGAGCCTGCAACCAAGGCATGTGCCCTTGACCAGAATCGAACCAGGAACCCTTCAGTCTGTGGTCCGATGCTCTATCCACTGAGCCAAACGGGCCAGGGTGGTAACTTCTGTTAACCACCTTGGGGTAGGCGCTCTGAGAGGATGCTGGGGATGTTGTGGGAAAAACACCCAGAAACCCCACCACAGCCCATTTCCTTCCTGCCAACCCCACTTCAGCGTCCTGGTTGCAATGGTGCATTTTAAAAAGCCTACTACGTGCCAGGCTTAGTATCTCTGGGTGCAGCTTAGGTGGGTCTCAGTATTCCAGTTTCACGGATGTTCAGCCTGTTTGCTTGTCCGAGCTCCTGGGAGAGGCCTGGGAGGGGTTCCCTGTGCCTCTGTGAGCAGATGAGTAGGCGTTAAACTCTGCCTTCAGGAGCCCCCCGTTTTCTGGGGGGGGGGGCCTTGGAAGCCTGGCCACGCCCCACTCCAGTTGCATGCTGGTCTGTGGGCCTGGTGGGCAGGGAGGTGTCCCCCATCCACCACCGCCCAATAGAGGTGCTACTGTGCTGGGGGACTGGTGGGCAGGGCGGGTGGGGACTGTGAAGGGTCCTGTTTGCAGAAGCAGCGTGTGTCCCGAGAGAGAATCATCCTGCTGGTGAGGCTGGTGTCTCTCCTGCCTACCTCACCCCCAAATAGGAAAGGAGCAGAGAGGCCAGCCCACAGCCCAGCTCAGGGCTCCCCACGGGGCCCCGATGGCCTGGGCGGAGTGGGGGCAGAGGCACGCTGTCCACCTGGATCCAGGAGCCGCCTGGAGGGGCCTGGGAAATCCATGGGGGGCTCTTGGGGCCTGGGGAGGAGCTATTGTCACCCCAAGTCAGCTGTGGGGCCTATGGAGAGGGGAGGGAAGAAGCATTAAGAACAACCACAGGCTAGGCCACCAAGCCAATGCTTTATAACCTCAGGCACTATGGGCACCATTGGTACACCCATTTTACAGATGAGGAAGCTGAGGCCCAAAATGTTACATTATAGGTCCCTCGTCACACAGCTTGCAAGTGCCAGAACTGAGATCCAAAACCAAATCTCTTTAAGGTCCGTACTCCTAACCCCAAAGAGGTCCTGTCTGGCTTCGCCACTGAGAGCAAGTCCCCAAGCTGCACCCCCTCCTCATCAGCCCCAAACATAGAGACATTAGCCCCTCCTTCACAAGGTCGCCCCAAACAGTCCCTCGCCCGGGGCCTCCCTCACTGCACCTAATGCCATCTACGGGCTGCACCGCGCCAGCTGGACTGGACAGCGGAGTGAGGCCTGGTTACTGCTGCCTCTCCTCCGGGGCTGTCCAGATGGGCTTCCTAGGGGTGCTGGCCTGGAGACAAGGCTGCAGCCCCGCTGATCAAGACAAGCCCGAGTGAGTGCTAGAGAGAGGGGGGCTGGGTCCCGGGAAAGGCCTGGGTCTCCACCTGGTGGGAGGGGGGCGTGGGCAGGGTCCCCTGGCTGCTGGTTGTCTGCATTCCTGCAGATTTTGCTTCTTTTTAAAAAAATATTTTTATTGATTTCAGAGAGGAAGGGAGACAGAGAGAGAAACAGCAATGATGAGAGAGAATCATGGATCGGCTGCCTCCTGCACGCCTCCCACTGGAGATGGAGCCCGCAACCCGGGCATGTGCCCTTAACCGGGAATGGAACTCTGACCTCCTGGCTCATAGGTCGATGCTCAACCACTGAGCCACACCGGCTGGGCTCTGCTTTTTCTTTGGGGCCCCTGACCTGAAGGGGTCTGGCAAGAAGATGAGGACATTCACGGGCCTGCCCCAGCTTCCGAGGCTGGCCTGAGTGACAGGGGCACAGGGAAGGTTGACGCTGCAGAAGCAGAAGTGGGAGAGCGGAGACCCCACCCAGGCACCTGGAATCATCGGGACTCTCCCAAGGCCAGGGGTCCCCCCTCTTCCCCCTCCCAATGGTCCTGAAGGAGCGTGAGGCCAAGTCCCAGGAGAAAAACCCCTCCCAGTCCTGTGACCCCCCCTGCCTCTCTCTCCCCAGCCCACAATGAATAAAGTTTCTTTGCAAAGCGACCTGCGTCTCTCGTAAGTTTTTCTGGGAAGACATGGGTGAAGGAAGTGAGACTCAGCCACCAGCAAAGACAATTCATGGTGCATTGATATGGTGGGGGCCTGGGCGTGGATGGGGAGGTAGGAGAAGACACCTCCTGAGGCTTTGGGGAGCCTGTCTCCCTGACCTGGGCGGGGGGTCCTTTGGGTAAGAGGATGAAGGTCGCTGGCCGCCTTGAAGGTGGCAGCCAAGTGTCCTACCCTCGGGAGAGGGGCTCTGGAGATTCTGGACTGTGTGAGGCAGCCCCCAAACTCCTCCTCAAGCTCCAATAAATGTCTTCTCATTTAACTCACAACAACCTCATAAACCCTAGTCCCATTCTACAGACTAGGAAGTGGAGGCTCAGACATATACAAAGAGTTGGGCTCAGCTCTCACCACTGACCAGGATGGGATGCACGAGCAAATTTTTTTAAAAAATATTTTTATTGATTTCAGAGAGGAAAGGAGGGGGGAGGGAGAGAGAGAAACATCAATGAAGAGAGAGAATCATGGATCGGCTGCCTCCTGCACTGCCCCACACTGGGGATGGAGCCCACCACCCGGGCATGTGCCCTGACCAGGAATCAAACCGTGACCTCCTGGTTCATAGTTCGGCGCTCAACCGAACTGAGCCACGCTGGCCGGGCTTGGCAAGGTTTGTCATGCATGTGCAAAATCACAGTCTGGGTTCTCACAGGGCCCTGGGCCCCAGATTTATAACCTCCACCTACCCTGGCTGGGTATCTCAGTTGATTCGTGTTGTCCCGATATGCCAAGGTTGCAGGTTCAATTCCTGGTCAGGGCACATACAAAAATCAACCAATGAACGTGTAAATAAGTGGAACAACAAATCTCTCTCAAAAATCAATCAATAAAATCTTTTTTTAAAAAAAATCTATATTTTCTGGTGCCAGGCGCTGTTCTAAGTGCTTGTTCGTGTCCTAAATTATGGTTTAACCCTCAGACATCCATACGCGTAACGAGGCGCTATCCTATTGAACCAATGGAGAGGGTAGGCCCATGGGTATGGATATGGGCGCTGCCCGATGCCAACACAGGCACGTAACCCCTGCCCACTCGGCCTCCCCACTAGCCTCTCCGAGTTCCAGGACCCCAACTAGAGGTCCCTCACCCCCGCCCCATGGCATTCAGGCAGGGATCGGGCCCCCGGGGCGGCGCGGCGGGGTTTGCACCCCCGGCCGGCAGGCGGCGCTGTCCGGGCGCCCGGCTCCCCTCGCGGGCCGCGCTCCTCCCGGCAGCGGGCTCGGGCCCCAGGATTCCGGGCGGGAGTGAGAGGAGGGCGGAGGCGCGCGCAGCACAAAGAGCTTTTTATTTAAATTTGTTTAGAGTTTCGCGCATTTGCATGAAAAATGTGTGAGAAGAGCCAGCTCCGGTGACCTCATCCGCACCTGCCATTAACGTTCAATTAGCGGCTGAATAGCGGCCGCCGACGCGACGTGCAGAGAATCCCGCCGGCCCCGGCGCAGGCTGGGCTGGAAGTGGGGGCTGGGGGCGCAGACCTCGGGGCCTCGTCCGCACCCCGACACTTCGAGGGGCCGCGGAGACCCCAGAACCCAGCAGCCCAAGGCAGTCTGGGGCGCACCGGAGGTCCCCTTTGCGCACAGGGCGCCCCCTCCCTGGCACCGGCGCTGGCCCTTGCGCCCCGTCCAAACTCGGAGGGGTGCCCGCGCCACCTTCGGGACAAAGTGTCGTGTACAAGTTCAAGTTCAGGGCCTGGCCCCGGGGGGCGCCGAGCCTTCCCCAGCCGCCTTTGTTCTTCAAGATAATCGCTCCCCAGGCCCTAACGGACGGGGGGCCCCGCAGACGCCCCCGCCCCAGCGCGCCCCGCAGGAGCCGCCTCCTCCCGCCGGCGCGGCGCCTGTCCCAGGTCCCAGCGCCCCCGCGCGCTCGGGGCCACCGAAGGGTCTGGGGGCGACCCGAGCCCGTGGGAGCCTCCCAAGCCCAGCAATCCCAGCGGCAAACCGAGCTCGGTCGGACGGACGGACGCTGGCGCGGAGGTAAGAAGCCCTGGCTGGTCCGCCCGCACCCCTCGTGCCCCGCCCCTGGCCCCCGCGCGCAGCGACCAGGGCCCCGGGCGGAGGGCGGCGCGCTGCTCGGGGCCGGAGGGAGGCTGGGCAGCCCCGCCGGGCCTGCGGGGGGCGCGCTGCTGCTGCTCGGGGCCTGGGGAGGGGCGCACGGGGCGGGGGGCGCCGGGTGCCCGCCTTCCCCACGGGCGTCTCGCTCCCCCAGCTCTCCTCGGTGAGCTTCTGGGTCTCCATGTCTGCGTCGCAAATTTTGGCCAGAGGGGCCCCCAAATAAGAATCTAGCCCCCCTCGGACCCCGAGAGCTGGAGATGTGTGGGCATCCCTCCCCTGCCACCATCCCCAGCACCTCCATTAAGGTCCTGGGACACATGGTGGTAGCTGAGGCGGGGGTGTCCGTGATGTAATGGCCGGGCAGGGGCCTTAATGGGTCCTTGTTTCTGCCCATAGAACAGTGGTTCTCAACCTTGGCTGCACATTAGAATCACCTGGGGATCTTGTTAAAATCCTGATTTCTGGGCCTCATCATTAGTAACAAAGAAACAGAATTTCCGGAGGATGAGGCCCAGAAATCAGGATTTTAACAAGATCCCCAGGTGATTCTAATGTGCAGCCAAGGTTGAGAACCACTGCCATAGAACCTCTTGCTGTTCTGCGGGTCTGGTTCTGTGTGGGGGCGGGTGTTAGCTTGTAGCTCCCCCAACCAGCACACGGCTGGGCTGAAGGGGGCACAGACCTTCGGAGTGGCCCCAACCTTGTCCCCTATTCCCGCCTTTCATTCTGAGGTCATTCGTGTACTCCTGCTTTATGTATACACAGTTCTAACCCCCATGACGTTTGCTTTCTAAATTCACAGCACATTCATTAGAAGCAAAGGTAAAAGGAGGACATGGCCTTTACCCTGAAGCCAGACTGCTCCCCTTCGACGTCCCTTCCCCTCTTTTGCGTCGTCCCCCAGTTTCTCGTTTCTGGGGTTTCACTCATGATGCAGTTTCTGCCTTCAAGAATACACTCCTCCCCATCTCCACGTGGCCAAACTTTAGCAAGTGTTTCCTCCTCCAGGAAGTCTGCCCAGATTCCCCCCACATCTCTTCCTCTCTTAACACTTCCACCTGCACTGCCAAGTGCTCCGTAGACAAGAAATGAAATAGTCTCTGGATGAAGTAATTTTAAAAAAAAAATCAAACACGCACATACATTTTAAAAACATTGAGGCTTGAGGGTTTATTATTATTATTATTATTAATCATTATTATTTTTAACATTGGTTGCCATATCTCCCAGGGCCTCCTCCCTCTGTTCCCAGGTCTCATTCGCAAGCAAGAACCAGCAGGAAAAGGCTGGTTCCATGTACTATGTTGAAAAAAGACAGGAGGCAAAGTTTGCACGTTGCTTTAAAATTTTTAAAAAGGAGAAATGCCAGAACGGAGTCCCTCAGCCTCTCTTAGGCTCCCTCTGGATTTGAGTGGGTCTTCTGGGGGCTTGGAGGACTAAGCATTCAGGCGCTGCATCAAACCTAGCACCCCACCCCCCTCCCCCCTGCAAGGCCTCAGCGCCGCCAGCAGGAAGTTGACTAAAAATGGAGCGGGTGACCTACCTAGCAGGTCTTTCGCTGGCGATGATTCATCACTGACACACGGATGTCAGAAGAGCCAGGGAAGGTGTTTACATCTTTTTAAACAGGGAAACTGAAATGATTTTTTTTCTTTCTGCAAAGCCATCTGCAAAGGATGCGCTAGAGCAGCGGTTCTCAACCTGTGGGTCGCGACCCCTTTGGCGGTCGAACGACCCTTTCACAGGGGTAGCCTAAGACCATCCTGCATATCAGATATTTACATGACGATTCATCACAGTAGCAACATGACAGTGATGAAGTAGCCACGAAAATAATTTTATGGTTGGGTCACAACATGAGGAACTGTATTTAAAGGGCCAGAAGGTTGAGAACCACTGCGAGTCTAGTCCCTTTCCCTCCCTGGTGGGAAGATTCTCCCTGGATTATTGTGATATTTTGGACAATTATTTTTCATTCCAATGGCCAAAGTCCCCAACTCGCGGATGGGCAGAAAGGAAATTTAACGCAGCAAAGGGCGGTGTAAATACTACTCTGTAATAGACTGAGAGGGAAAAAAAAATGACTATATCGTAACTCATTTTGTCCTCCTAAAAGGAGACAGATCTTGTTATTAATCCTCTTTTACTGAAGTGGAACTGGGTACAGAGAGGTTAAATAAAGTACCTTTCGTGCCAGCTGGAAAGGGGACCAGGCGGGCTTTGAACTTGGGCAGGCTGGTTTAGACTCGTGTGCTTGACTGTACACATGGTAACTTTGTTCCTAATCACATTTCACGTGGCTTCTCTGGCCTCCCTTATCAGCCAGAGACAGAAGGAGGAACAGGGTGGGGTGAGGAGGCCCGCCTTTGGGGTGTTCAAACCCTGGCCCCCCTCTTACAAATCACGTGGCTTTTGCCAACTCTCCACAGTCCTCCTCTGTTAAATGGGCTTGTAAATCAAGTTCATGGGCATGTTGTGAAGATAAAATAAGATGTGCTTGGCCCCCTGGCGGATCCTTGGATCCTCGAGTGAAAGCCATTATTACTATGTTAACAGTAACCACCTTTAATGACAATATTACTGTCACTTTGCATTTTCAAAAAGCCAAAGCCCTTCCCCCGCCCCCCCCCCAAAAAAGAAAAACTGACACAATTGGTCTCTGCATGCTTTAACCAAGCATATGGGGGGTGGGGTTGGTGCCTGGATTGTGGATAACCCGCCCCCCCCCCAGGCGGTAACATGGATCCCCAATGTACTTGAAGGTGATGAATTAAATGCAGGCTCTTGAACTCTTGTCCGCCCTGGAGCCCAGCCACTTAGAAGTATATATGTGTGGCTCGGCTGGCGTGGCTCAGGGGTTCAGCATCAACCTATGAACCAGGAAGTCATGGTTCGATTCCCAGCCAGGACACATGCCCAGGTTGCAGACTCCATCCCCAGGGAGGGGCGTGCAGAAGGCAGCCCATCCATGATTCTCTCTCATCATGGATGTTTCTACCTCTCTCTCTCCCCCTCCCTTCCTCTCTGCAATCAATAACAATATGTTTTAAGGTGTGTATGTGTGGGGTGGAGAGGGGGGGCGGTTGGAAGAAGGACCCTGCCCCCTAATTGAGGGTGAGAGGCTGGCCAGGAGACGGTGAGGGAGGGAAATCAGAGATGTGTTGTGTTTTTTCTTAGCTATAAAGCCTGGCCATCACCTTCTGAGCGGAAAAGACTGGACCACTGAGAGGCAGAGCTGGTGAGTGGACATTTTCTTCCTCCTTCCAAAGAGTTAACAGTTGTTTACCGGGCACTTGTTCTGTGCCAGGCATCGGGTTTTTAGGCTATTGGAGGGTGCGGGGGGCTGAACATTTGTGCGTGTGACATTCATGCGGAGAGAGAGAGAAAACCAAAGAAGTCCAGAGTTCTTTGCAGGGTAGCCCGCCCTGCCCCTGAGCAGGGTCCCTCACGGTGGGGATGGACCAGCTGAGCTCCATCACTCTCTTCCCCTTAAACGGAGGGGTCCTGTTTTCTCAAGTTCTCTCTGCCTGCGGATGGGATTGAGGAGGGAGAAAGGGAGGGAGAGACTGACTCAGCTTCCTTCTGTGTTAGAGAATAAGGGAAGGGCTGAGGCAAGGAGGTCCCTCAGGCAAAGTGCTCATCAAGGAGGCAGTACACAGGCGGTCAGTCTGCCTTTCTTGGGGGTCTAGGGCCCAGGGAGGGTGGACCCCCGGCCGTGGTGCAGGGATGGGACGGGGTGAGGGTTGCATCCAGGGGTCTGGGCAGCTGGTAGGAGCAGCTCGCCTGCGCCAGGCGGCTTCGAAGTGCTCTGCATGCAGTGGCTCAGCTAATCCTCGCCAGGGTCCTGGGAAGTGGGTACCGGTTAGTAATCTCTGTTCCAGAGATAATGAACTTGAGGCACGGAGAGACTGAGGGAGGCTGCCCCCAGGCCACGGGGGTAGTCAGTGGCAGATCTGGGTCCCCTGTGAACCCAGGTAGCCTGGCTCCGGGGTCAGGGTCCGCCCACCCAACTCCACTCCCACACTGTCCAGCAAAGGGTGTTTCAGCGAGAAACAGGTTTCTAGGGGTGCCACCAGGCGTCCCCACGTGTCCCCAGAAGCCTGGAGCCCCAGGTTAGAGCTGTTAGGAGCCTTCTGTGTCACCCTCCCCCCTTGGTAGATGAGGAGAGAATTTCCCCAAGGTCATTGTCAACGTGGACATCAGACCGTAGTCGGGGCTGCGTGCCAAGGTCTTGGGGTAAAAAGAAACCCCAGCCCTTTCATCACAAGTGGAGCATGAGGATGGAGATGATCAGAGGATCAGAGAGGGGCGGGCAGACTTTCCTGAGCTCCCCCACAAGGTTGCCCTTTGAGGGCTGTCTTTGTGCGGTCTTTGGGGGGACTTACAGGAGTGAGGAGGAAGCTGGGGTGCAGGTGGGCCAGCACACACCAAGCCAGATGGGCCAGGGAGCCTGTCTTCTAGCTGGTGCCCGCTGAGCAGACCTTGACTTTCAATGGCACCCACTTTCCCCCAGGCACTGGGCTGGTGATGGGGAAGGTGCCAGGTTCATGAGACAGCTGTTCCCTGCTTTTCCAGAAGGTCGAGAGTCTATCACCAAACCGCTGAAATGCATGCCCGGATGATAAAATAGCTGGAATAACAAAATTGGGGAGATTTCCACCCCAATTCACTCCAAAATCAGATCAAGTCTTGATGGAAAAGATACCGCCCCTGGCGGGTGTGAGGTTGGAATTAGGGGCACCCACCCTCCCTCGCCCTCAGGAGATGCACAAGTCAGAAACCAGGATGCCCACTCCCGCCCCACATGCATGTGCCCAAATGGCTTCCTTAGAAAAGGTACAACTTTTAGCGGGGGGAAAGCCCACCTGAGGGGCCCAAGGCTAAGGATCACGCCCAGGCTCAGCTGCTTTCCCAGGAATCTGTATTCGTTATATTTTTATGATTTAGTCTGAATTTGTAAGGCCAAGAACCTCAGTCACGGGGTGTGTGTATTGATAGTCCTCCTCCTGGCCTCCCCTGCGGCTTTGTGGTGTTGAACATAGGAAATCTGCGGCCCTAGCTGGTGTGGCTCAGTGGATAGCGCGTGGGCCTGCGGACTGAAGGGTCCCGGGTTTGATTCCGGTCAAGGGCATGTACCTTGGTTGCAGGCTTGATCCCTGGCCCTGGTCGGCGGGGGCCCATGTAGGAAGCAACCAGTCGATGTGTCTCTCTCCCATGGATGTTTCTCTCTGTCTCTCCCTTCCACTCTCTTTAAAAATCAATGGAAACATCCAAAGAAAGGAAGTACGAGCAGTGCTTTGTGGATGCGTTATCTGCCCCTTCCGATGCATCTTTCACTTCCCGCCTATAAATCTGGGGCTCCATGGAGAGCTGCCCCGGGTGGGGACAGGGGAGGCCTCCCCCGTCAGTTCCAGGCCCACCACGTGCGCCTCCAGCGCTCCGCAGTCCTGGCTTTGCGCCTTTGGGGGTGTAGGGATTGGCGAGGTCCTGTCCCGCGCTCCTCAACCCTCTGGTGACATTTATCCACGGCTCCGGCGCTATGAGGCCATTTGCAAGGCGCTGGCAACTCCGCAGTGCGCGCGGGAAGGCCGCGTCTGGCGTCTCAGCCTCAGTGGCTGGCCACGTCCACGGACTTCTTGGTGTAGCGTCAGCCTCCATCCCTAACTCAGCTCCTGGCAGAAGGCGCCAGGGGATGGCTCGCTTCCCCGGGGAGCTTTATAAACTAATCTCAACCACCCACACTTCAGGCTCGGTGTGCCCTCCCCCCACAACCCCCTCCGGGAAGGGCTGGGTTAGGTTTTGGATTTGCGCTGACATCCTGGAAGCGGGATTTTTATATCTGCAATTTATCCTAACCCCAGGGGGCCAAGATCCACAATCTCCTTCCCACTCAGTCCGCGCAGGCAGCAGCGGGGAGAGCCGTTGGGGTTTGGGCGGTGGAAATGGAAACACCGCCTGCTTGTGGGTCTGGTGGGGTCCCCGCCCCTTGTGTGCCGACCTCGCTCTCAAAGAATTTTCTCCCCAAAGGGAGTCGAACTTGTTTGAAACGCAGATTTCTCCTCTGTGGTTCCGAGGACTGAAATGATCTTGGCGTGTGTGTGTGTGTGTGTGTGTGTGTGTGTGTGTGTGTGTTTTAAACGATTAAAAAGGAGAGACAGACAGACAACCTGGGCAGGACCCCCAAATCAGGCCGAGAAAGCCCACACTGCTCCCCAGGTTTCTCCGCGGGCCCCCCAGAAAACCCTCCGCTTCTCCGCGCTCCTCTTCGCTGGTCGCTGGGAACTCCCGCCCCGGGCCCCCTCCACGGCCCCTGCGCGCCAGCTGCGCTCTCTCCGCGCCCAGCCCAGGCAGCCCAAGCTGGGGGACCCTAGGGATTCTGGAGCCACTCTGAGGGTGGCATGGGGTTTGTCCCACGACCTTGGCCCCAGGAAGCTGTGGCAGCAGACAGACCCCAATTTTCTCCCCTCGGAGTTGAAACAAAACCTGAAAGCACCCGGCTGCCCGCTCGGCCAGAGGTGGCGCCTCGGCGGCGGGGCCGGCCCTGCGCCGCGGGCCGCGCGTTCCCAGGCCCGGTTCCTTCCCTTTCCTGGTGGATGAGTGAGTTAGTCCCCTGGCTGGTTCGCTCTTTTGCGCAAACGCGAGCCTGGCCACACGCTGAGTCCCCGCGCCTGCCAGACCCGGAGTTGACCGGCTGGGCTCCGGGAGGAGGGATGGAGCGGAATTCTTGGTGATTATTGGGGAGGTTTTTCCCCCGGACCCCCGCCCTCTCCTCCTCGGGGAAGTGGCGTGGGCTTCGGAGGAGGAACAAAGGGCGAAGGTGCCCTCGAGCTGCGCGCCCTCGGGCCCCCGCACAGCCGCGCTCACGCCCCTCCCCGCGCCGCCGGCTTTGTGCGCCCACCTGCCCGGCTTCAAGTACCTTGGCGAGGCGGCGCGGGGCGGCGGTTCTCATCGCCGTCCCCAAAGTACCTGCTCATGAATAAACACCAGCCCCATTGATCAGGTACTTAGCGCGCATTGTGAAGGGGAAATTGGCCCCTTTCTGGAAAGTGTCTGTCCTCGACGCATCTGCACAGTCGTGGTGGCAGAATTCCCCGCCCCGCCATTGATTGAGTCTCCAGCGCGCGCGCGCGCACTCGAAACACGAGGCGCCTCCAGGCTAAAATAAACTCGCTTTTCTTCCGCCAAGTGCGCGATTGAACTGTCACAATAGCGGCGAGGCGGAGGCCGCTGGGTCAATAGCCCACGTCTCTCCCATTGACAGGAAAAGTCAGCAAGTGGAATGCCTGGTCCTTCGAAAGCCTTGTCCTCTGTCCCGGCCATGGGGAGCCTGTGGATGCTCTTGCACAAAACTCCCCTGGGTCCCCCAAACATTGCACCATTAGGATGTTGGAAACGGTGGCCCCTGGTGCCTGCCAACCTTGCCCGGGGAGGTTCCTCCAATCCAGCCACACCCTCCACCCCAGCCCTACCCGATCCTGGGCACCGTCTCTCTCCAGTTGGGTCCCACATCTGAGCTGACTCTTAAGATGTGGGCATGCAGGACAAAGGGTCTAAGGCTCCCACAACGCAATTTGCAAAACCCCTGGCCAGGAAAAGTGGTTCCTCTGGGCCTGGCTGGGCCAAAGGGCACTTTCCCACGGGGCAGCTAAGGCCTCAGGGTGCTGGGGGGCAGAGAAGGGGTAGCTCACGGGGTGGGGTGGGGTCGGGTGGGGACACACGGGTAAATTGGTTGATGCCCACAAAGTCACAGCCGTGAGTTTTAAGGCGTTTGCGTCCTGAGGGCTCCCTTGTTCGCCCGCCGCTCATCCGTTCCTTCCAACAGAGGTATTCCGGGCGCGCGTTTCCAGGGTAGAATTTTCCCGGAAACATGGTTGGGTTTTCTAGACCCGAGTAGGGAGGGCCGCAGGCAGTTCTGAAAATGAAAGTGTTGCTATGCGAGGAGATTTTGCCAGTTGAATATTTTCCAATGGCATTGTCTACTTTCCTCAATGTCTTTTCCTTCCTTCCTTCTCTCTTTTTCCTCTTTCTCTCTCTCTCTCTCTCTCTCTCTCTCTCTCTCTCTCTCTCTCTCTCTCTCTCTCTCTCTCTGACAAACAGAAGCCTGGAGGCCCTTTGAAAGTCCTGCTCTGCAGCCTGCCCCTTGCAAGGCTCCCGGCCAAGGCCCGGCAGGGTTCAGGAATCTGGGGTGTTTGGGACATGACTGAAGGCAGGCGGCCTCAGAGGATCCCGCCTCCAATCTCTTGTCAACGACTGGGTTGAGTCTTTGGGGTCCTGCTGTACTGCTGGTGGAAGTGCCGCCGGGTTTGGGGGGAGGCCTGCGGCGGGGGTGGTGGGGACTGGGCTGTCTCCTGGAGGGCTGGCGGGGCGCAGGGACTCTGAGCGTGAGAACCTGAGACTGTTGCAGGGGGGCTTCGGTTTTAGCCGGTGTCCTGGAGTCCCCCTCCCCAGACACACACCTTCGTCGCCACCGTGCAGGCGCCAGGCCCGAAGAGATCTTTCCTGAGCCCCCAGAGCACCGTCATGCCCCCCAAAACACAAGCTCAGTCCCGCTGGGATTCGCCCAAACACAGCTGCTCTTTTTTGGAATATTCTAGAAAAAACAACAACTAGATCCCGTTTTTCTTGGTGATTAAAGGGAAGGAATTGATGGGGTGAGCCATTTGCATTAGAACAGGGAGAATGACTTCCGTAGGAACAGCTGGCTCGACCTTCCCTTTGCTGGCCTCTGGGACTACAGGTAGGACAAGACTCAGGCGGCTCCTGCTCCAACCTGGGCCCGCCTGTGGCAGCCGAGTCAGCCGGGCGTCTTCCTCCCCGGGAGACCAGGGCTACCAGGCCCGGAGGCCACTGGGTGGAGGGGTCCCCTCCTGCCCCCCAAACACCCAACAAACCCCTTCTCCTCTGGCACTTCCCCGCCCAGGGTCTACTCTAGAGGCTCAGCATCCCCTCCTGTAGCTTTATTTCATTTGGAGGAAATTCTGGAATTTGAATGTGTTGCTCTCGGCTGTGTTAAAAGCCTGAGTGGCCTGGATGTCGGTGCCTCCACAGTAGCGAGTGGATTTCAGGGCGGCTGACAGTGCCCAGGGTTGGAGGGGTAGGAGCAGCGGGCATCCTCCCCAAACACTGGAATCGGGGACCAGCCACTGGGCACAGCCCCCTCCTGTGCGAGCCCCCACTTCCACTCTTCCCAGCCACGCCCCGGTTCCGCCCCTGCTGTCCCTCGGATTGGTTTGCTCACCCTCAGGGCCAGGGCCCATCCACGCTGAGGCCTGGATAGCTGTTTGGGAAACACTGGGGACTCAGTGGATGAGGCCCTGGAGCTAGACGGGGGCCCCCCAATCTCTCCCTCTTCTTCCCTCCCTCCCATTTCATCTTGGTTCATTCAGAGGAGTGTCCCTGCCCCTGTGCCAGGAGTGTGTGGGGGGCTTGTGGGGTTCAGCCTAGATTAGTCTGGGAAGGGGAGCTGGGGAGGGGGTCCAGCAGGGCTAGGGCCGGGGAGGGGGCCGCTCGAAGGCCTGGGTTAGGAGGGAGGGAGCGTAGCAGTGCTTAAGGCCTTTTATCTCACCTCACTGGCAGGCGTCAGCTGACCCGTCCTCTCCCCTCCCACCGTGGGAATTACTAATGGCCCCTGGATATTTCACCTTGCAGATGCCTGAGGCTCCTTGGAATGAGTGGGGAGGGCTGTCCCGCGCAGTGTTTTGTGAAACCGCTCAGCTCAGCCTCCATCTTAAAGGGGGGGGGGGCGTGTGCCTTTGGTCCCCCAACCGTGCCCCCATGATGCCCGCCACCAGTTAGCGCATCTGGGCGCCAAGCCTGGAGGATTGCAGTTGCACTCCCCTCCACACGGCAGCTGGGGATCCTGCCCCCTGGTCAGCCCTGGCCTGGGCGCCACCCTCCAGGGACAAAGGTCAGATATGAGCCCCAAGGGTGGTCTTCTGGGGACTCAGGGATCCCTGCCTTTTCTGCATGAGGTGGGGGGAGGTTCCAGCTCTTGCTGGGGCTTCTTCCTGGCGCTGTTTTTCTCCCCATAACACAGATGGAAATGTTGAGGCGGACTGTCTCAGGTTGGCCAGCAGCCCATGTTGGTCCTAGGTGTGCCCACCCTGACTCTGGCCCGCCCCCTACACCCATAACCCCCCCTCCCCGCTAACTGTACCCCCTGGCTGTCTGCACCCCCTGGCTATCTGCACCCCTGGTTGTCTGCACCCCCTGGCTGTCTGCACCCCATGGCTGTCTCCACCCCCTGGCTGTCTGCATCCCCTGGCTGTCTGCACCCCCTGGCTGTCTGCACCTCCTGGCTATCTGCACCCCCTGGCTGTCTGCACCTCCTGGCTGTCTGCACCCCCTGGCTATCTGCACCCCCTGGCTGTCTGCACCCCATGGCTATCTGCACCCCCTGGCTGTCTGCACCCCCTGGCTGTCTGCACCTCCTGGCTATCTGCACCCCCTGGCTGTCTGCACCCCCTGGCTGTCTGCACCCCCTGGCTATCTGCACCCCTGGTTGTCTGCACCCCCTGGCTGTCTGCACCCCATGGCTGTCTGCACCCCCTGGCTATCTGCACCCCCTGGCTGTCTGCACCCCCTGGCTGTCTGCACCCCTGGCTGTCTGCACCCCCTGGCTGTCTGCACCCCCTGGCTGTCTGCACCCCCTGGCTATCTGCACCCCCTGGCTGTCTGCACCCCCTGGCTATCTGCACCCCTGGCTGTCTGCACCCCATGGCTATCTGCACCCCTGGCTGTCTGCACCTCCTGGCTGTCTGCACCCCCTGGCTGTCTGCACCTCCTGGCTATCTGCACCCCATGGCTATCTGCACCCCTGGCTGTCTGCACCCCCTGGCTGTCTGCACCCCCTGGCTGTCTGCACCTCCTGGCTGTCTGCACCCCCTGGCTATCTGCACCCCTGGCTGTCTGCACCCCCTGGCTGTCTGCACCCCATGGCTATCTGCACCCCTGGTTGTCTGCACCCCCTGGCTATCTGCACCCTCTGGCTGTCTGCACCCCCTGGCTGTCTGCACCCCCTGGCTGTCTACAGAGAGAGGGGAGTTCCTGGAGACAGAGGGGGTAAGGGACTGCGAGGTCCGCCTTGCTGCGCCCACACTCACTCTGCCCAGTTAACCTCGCACTCTCTGTTCCACCCGGCCAGTGTGTCCCTGAGTCTCCCTATGGCTGAGCTGAGGACCGGAGTACATGGGGGGGGGGGGGGGCGGGTCAGGGAGTAAGTTCCACTACAACAGTGGTTCTCAACCTTCCGGCCCTTTAAATACAGTTCCTCATGTTGTGAGAACTCTTCAGGTCAGGTCCAAGGGTCAGATGGGTCAGGTCCGAGAGTCCCTCGCGTCCATTCCTCTGGCCTCCGCACACCTGGCCCCTGGCCCCTGGCCCCTGGCCCAGATCCGCCGGCAGGGGGCGCGCTGGGCCGGGGAGGAGCGTGTTCCCTGCCTCTCTTGGGTTGGGGCGCCACACTGTGGGGCTCGGTGCTTCAGATCCACACCTGACTCCCCTGTGTCCCCAAACCTGCAAAGTGGGGCCGACAGCACCAGCGCCACGAATGCGCGCGGCTCAGGGAGGGGTCGGGGCGGAGGAGCCACCTCGGGACCCCAGCGGTTCCCACCTCCAGGCAGATGCTGGGGGGAGTCACTGCGCCTGGCAGTGCCTGTGCGCACCCCTGTGT
The DNA here is from genome assembly GCF_964212035.1 of Myotis nattereri. Classification (NCBI taxonomy): domain Eukaryota; kingdom Metazoa; phylum Chordata; class Mammalia; order Chiroptera; family Vespertilionidae; genus Myotis; species Myotis nattereri. Next base: position 11,030,891 of record NC_138097.1, on the reverse strand, counting down.
GTGCGGCAGGGAAGGGGAGGACGGGAGGGGGGTAGCCCCTGACACTTGGCTCCTAACTTCTAAGCTGGAAAGGGCTTTCTAGATTGAGTCCATTGAGTCCAAGCACTTCGTTTTTTTTAAAAATAATTATTGATTTCAGAGAGGAAGGGAGAGGGAGAGAGAGATAGAAACATCCATGATGAGAGAGAATCAGGGATCGGCTGCCTCCTGCACGCCCCCCACTGGGGATCGAGCCTGCAACCCGGGCATGTGCCCTGATTGAAAATCGAACCGTAACTTCCTGGTTCATAGGCCGACACTCAACCATTGAGCCACACCGGCCAGGCCAAGCATTTTCATTTTGTTTTAATAGTAGGAAACTATTAAACTATTAAATAGTAGGTGGGCAGTTAGAGATGGGCTGGCTCTAGGGGGGAAGGGCTGGTCTCCCCAGTCTTCTCAGCCTGCTTCCTCTGCTGTCAGACATTGGACCTGCCCGAGATGGTGGCTGGGGGCACATCCGAAGGTTACATGCGGGTGTGTGTTCATGTCTGGAAGCAGCATGTGGCCCCCGGAGAAGGAATGTGTGGCCACATGGGTACCCATGGAAGTGTGGGATGTCCACCCAGAAGTGCGAGTGGGTCTGCAAATTTTGTGCCTACAGCCCTAGCCGGTGTGGTTCAGTGGATAGAGCGTCAGCCTGTGGACTGAAGGGTCCCGGGTTCGATTCCAGTCAAGGGCACATGCCCGGGGTGCGGGCTTGATCCCCAGTGGGAGGCGTGCAAGAGGCAGCCCATCCATGACTCTCTCTCATCATTGATGTTTCTATCTCTCTCTCCCTCTCCCTTCCTCTCTGAAAGCAATAAAAATATATTGTAAAACAATGTGCCCTCAAAAATGTGTGCTTGTACCCTAGTCGATTTGGCTCAGTGGATAGAGCATTGGGCCAAGGACTGAAGGGTCCCGGGTTCGATTCCGGTCAAGGGCACGTACCTTGGTTGCAGGCTCCTCCCTGGCCCTGGTGTGGGCATATGTGGGAGGTTGCTTCTCTCTCTCTGTCGCTCTCCCTCCCTTCCACTCTGTCTACAAATCAATGGGAAAATGTCCTCGGGTGAGGATTAACAGAAACATTAAAAAAAATGTATTTGTGAAGGGGTGTGTGGAGGAGGGAAGGGATATTTTGTGTCTGCGAATGCTGTGTGTACCTACCTAGAAAGGGGTAATTGTGGATAATTGCACCTTCGCAAGAGGTGAGTGTGAGTGTGTGTGCACCCATGGGTCCTGCACCCCCCTCTCCCCACACTGAACCCCCAAGGCCAGGCCCTGAAAGAGGAGGGAGGGGTGAGAAGGCCAAGGGACACAGGCCCCGGGGTGTGGGGGGGTGTCCAGGTCCCCATGCCCAGCAGGCTCTAAGGGGTCACAATTAGGGGATACTTCTCCTGGGCTGGAGGGGAGGAGGGGAGAAGGGGAGGAGGAGGAGGATTATGGCAAATTCATTTCTATTTTCCAGCCCAGTAGGCCTGCAGTGTGTCTGGGGTGTTAGCATGAGAATGGGCCGGGGCTCCGCGCCCCCCCTCCCAACCCCCTGACCCCTCCCCACCACGTGAATAGGGGGCTCCCAGCCTCTCCAACCCCTTTCTGCGAAGCCAAGCCTCCTCATCGGGTAATTTAATATATTGGAAGCCCCCGGTGCTCTATTTTCCCTCCCGTTCGGGTTTGTTTTAGGCATTCACGGCTCTCGCCCCGTCATTAGACGGCCTTGTTTGACGGATGGAAGGAGCCGCCATGAGCCCGCGGCCCTTTGTGTCGCCCACATAAGCTGCCTTTCCCTGTAATTAGAATGGTGTTCCCAGCCATTGAGGCCTTTCAGAGGCGGAACAAAAACTCCCCGAGACGAACATCCCCCAACTCTCAGCCCCCGCCACCCCCGCCCCAAGCTGGGAAAGGGGCTGCGAGTTAAAGGGACTCTTTAGGGAAGGCCGTTTGGGGACGGACAGCCAGGGTCCTGCCAGGGTGCAGGGTGGGGACTTTAGGGGCCATGGGGAGTGGGCGCCAGACAAAGGCTCTTGAGGTTGCCCGTCAACACCAGTGACTTATCCACACGCCCCACGCGCTCAGCCAGCCTAGGACCCGCCTATGTCCACGGGATCGAGGGAAATGGAGCCAGGCTGAGGGGCCGGGGGGGGGGGGGGCAGGGGGGCATACATGTGCAACACACACTCTCACGCACACCGAGTCATCCAGACCCAGACTCAGATGCGGCTTCTAAACACCCCAAAACCACCGTCACTCACATAGGCTTGCATTACCCTCTCAACACGCATGCATGCGTGCACGCAGGCACGCTCAGACACAAGACCGCATGTCACAGAGCTCAGTTGGACCATCGACAGCCGGGCGTGGCTCAGGGGTTGAGCGTTGACCCAGGAACCAAGAGGTCACTGGTTCGATTCCCGGTCAGGGCACATGCCCGGGTTGCAGGCTCAGTAGGGGGCGTGCAGGAGGCAGCCGATCAGTGGTTCTCTCTCACCATTGATGTTTCTCTCTCTCTCTCTTCCTCTCTCTGAAATCAATAAAAACACATTTTAAAAAAAGATTTCGCCTCTGGAGGCAGGTACCTGGCTCTCTGGTACATCTGCGGCTTTTTCCCGGTCCCAGAAAGGCGCTGATACTAGGTCTGAGCAGCTGCAGAAGAAAGATTCCAACCTACCACCTGCCCCCCAGGGAGGCAAGCCCATGGAGAAGTGGTGAGGGCTCACTACCGGGGAGGGTTCAGGTTGGGGCAGGGCGGTCACCAGCCAGGGATACTGCGGGGGAATTTATGTAATTCAGCCCCTCCGCTGTGTCAGATACAAGCCTTTCTTCAAAGGAACTTACAGTCTTTTATTTATTTATTTATTTATTTATTTATTTATTTATTTATTTATTTATTTAAATACATTTTTATTGATTTCAGAGAGGAAGGGAGAGGGAGATAGAAACATCAGTGATGAGAGAGAATCATGGATCGGATGCCTCCTAGGGATCGAGCCCATAACCCAGGCATGTGCCCTTGACTGGAATCGAACCTGGGACCCTTCAGTCCACAGGCCAACGCTCTATCCACTGAGCCAAACTGGCTAGGACACTTTGAAACCGCTTGCAATGTCTTTTTTGTTTGTTTGTTTGTTTAACCACAGTGTTGCACGGTGTGACGTAGGGGTTGAGGGTCTGGGCTCTGAATGCACCCAAGTTCAAATCCACAAACAACAACAAAAACCCACATGCCAGCTATGTGTGACCTTGGGCACCTCTCTTGGGGCCGGAGAGTCTTCAGCTGTAAAGAGGAGATGATAACAGCCCCGCTCTGTGAGGGTTAAGTGAGCTAAGACAAGCCAACGCAGTGCCTTGCATGCAGGAAGTGCTCAATCAGTGTTAGCCAAAGCGACGAGTATCGGAGCACTACGTACGTTTTTGTTGGGTAAAGGAGTACGTTTTTCATTTTGTTTGCCTTTAGGATAAAGTTACAGGAAAATACGAGTTTCCTGGGAGCCTCTTGCGTGTAACTTTGGCAGGAGATGAGGGAGGGGTCAGTCTGCACAGGCTGGTTGGAGGGTCCCTGCAGCTTAAACACAAGCTTTCCAGCATTCTGAGCTGGGGCTGGCTCCGGTGGTTACCCTGAGCGCCAGCAGGGGGAGCCCGAGCGGTCACAGCGTGGGAGGAAATGAACACATAACAGCACCTACTGTGTGCAGTGCACATACTGGGCAACGCAGCACCCTCAGGAAGTTGGGGGTGTGGATGAAGCAATCAGTTGCCCTAGGGCCAACACAGACGTGGAGGTCAGACTTGGACTGGGGAAGCCCAGTGGGTGGGGACCTGCTCTCAAAGGGCCACCTGGTTCTCTGCTTCCCCACTGCACCCTCAGCACCCACCTCTGACCAATGGACTGAGACCTGCTCAGTCCAATCAGAACTCTACAAATTGCACCTAATTTGCAATCTATACTGACCAATCAGAAACCTCGTTTGCCTGTTTTGTAATACTCTTTTGGGGAACTTTTTGTTGACAAAATGGTGGGGCAAGGGGAGAAGGAGAGGCCTTTAAAGTCACTGGCTGAGGGCCAATGTCCCCTTCAGCCAGGGTCTGGGTCTGAGGAACTGAAGTGGGACCCTGGCAGGGGAGGTCACCTCACTTTTCCCATCTGTGTAATGGGTGTGAACATGTCCGCTCACCCATCCTCAGTGGAGGTGGCCGGTTGCCCTGGCACAGACATTTTAATGACATAATGACACTATGGGGGCTGTGATAAGAGGTTTAACTTGGCCCGAGCCGGTTTGGCTCAGTGGATAGAGCTTCGGCCTTCGGACTGAAGGGTCCCAGGTTCGATTTTGGTCAAGGGCACATGCACGGGTTGTGGGCTCGATCCTCAGTAGGGGACGTGCAGGAGGCAGCCGATCAATGATTCTCTCTCATCACGATGTTTCTCTCTCTCTCTCTCTCCCTCTCTCTTCCTCTCTGAAATCAATAAAAATACTTTTTTTTTTTTTTAAAAGAGGTTTAATTTGTCTCAGTGACCAAAAGGAAGTTCTTCCCACCCATTTCTCAGGTGGAGAAACTGAAGCTGGGAGCCATTAAGTGCAAAGTGACTTGCCGAAACCGGTTTGATCAGTGGATAGAGCGTTGGCCTGAGGACTGAAGGGTCCCAGGTTCAATTCCGGTCAAGGGCATGTGCCTGGGTTGCGGGCACATCCCCAGTAAGAGATGTGCAGGAGGCGGCTGATCGATGTTTCTCTCTCATCGATGTTTCTAACTATCTCTCTCCCTTCCTCTCTGTAAAAAATCAATAAAATATATTAAAAAAAAAAGTGACTTGCCCAAGGTCACCTGGGGAGGGGAGGAGCTGGGGTTTGGAAGGCAGTCTGGGTCTGGCCACCCCTTCATGCCAGGAAACCGAGCCCCCCACTTGTTTGTCTGCCTCGTTGTCCCCTGAGGGCCTGTCCTTGTTCAGGAACAAGTGGCTGTGGGGAGGCGCTGAGTCCTCCCCCCTGGAGGGTCTGAGAGAAGAGAAGGGAGAAGGCCAGGAAGGGCATGTGGGGTGGTCTAGGACCCGGACAGCGGTGGGGAACCCCAAACCTGGAGTCATTTTATTTTATTTTTTAAAAATATTTTTATCGCCAGAACCGGTTTAGCTCAGTGGATAAAGCTTCGGCCTGCGGACTCAAGGGTCCCGGGTTCGATTCCGGTCAAGGGCATGTACCTTGGTTGCAGGCACATCCCCAGCGGGGGGCATGCAGGAGGCAGCTGATCCATGTTTCTCTCTCATGGATGTTTCTGGCTCTCTATCCCTCTCCCTTCCTCTCTGTAAGAAATTAATAAAATATATTTTAAAAAAATATTTTTATCGATTTCAGAGAGGAAGGGAGAGGAAGAGAGAGAGAGAAACATCAGTGAGCCCTAGCTGGATTGGCTCAGTGGATAAAGCGACAGCCTATGAACTGAAGGGTCCCAGGTTCGATTCCCGTCAAGGGCATATGCCTGGGTTGTGGGCTTGATCCCCAGCGTGGGGCGTGCAGGAGGCAGCCGATCCATGATTCTCTCATCATTGATGTTTCTAGCTCTCTCTCCCTCTCTCTTTTCCTCTCTGAAATCAATAAAAGTATTTTTTTAAAAACATTAATACTGAGAGAGAGTCATGGGATCAGCTGCCTCCTGCACGCCCCACACTGGGGATGTGCCCTGATGGGAATCGAACCAGTGACCTCTTAGTTCCTGGGTCGATGCTCAACCGCTGACCCACACCGGCAGGGCTCCCCCCTGCATGTTTAACTCTCCAAAGTCGGGGCGATACCGTCGGGAACTGGGACGGGAACTACCTGAAGGGGCCAGCCCCTCCCATCGGGGTCCCCAAGCCCGAGGTGGCGGGTTCCTCCGCGCTCACAGCGGCCTCGTGTGGCGGCGCCTGGCATTGCTACCTGGGCGGCCAACCCAGGCGTCGGAGGGAGGCGCGTCCCGGGCGGGGTTACCATGGAGATGAGAAGCGAGAATGCGCGTCTAAAGCGCTTAGCACAGTCTCTACCCTGATTACTATTATTGTTGTCGTCGTTGTTGTTGTTGCCATGGCTCTGAGAAGCGGGAGGGGACAGGGAGGCTGGGGCTGAGCGTTTTCTGCCCCATCCCCGGTGCCAGGGGCCGGTGGGCAGGGGAGGGGCCGCGTGCCTGCCCAGGCCGGAGAGCAATTTCCTGGAGGAGCTCGTTTGGTGCCTCTGATTCCAAGTTAATTAAACATGGCCGCTGGGGGTCGTTGCCATGGTGACAATTAGGCCGGGGAAGGAGCCTCATTAAGGAGCAGTTTTAACGAGGCCTGTTGTTTTTACCCCGAGATCCGTGCGCGCCGAGAGGAATTCTTCGGGTGGCTTCCTCTTCTCCTTTTGTGCATTTTAAAAATATATATATATATTTTATATATATATATATATATATATTATTTTTATTGATTTCAGAGAGGAAGGGAGAGGGAGAGAGAGAAACATTAATGAGGAGAGAGAATCATGGATTGGCTGCCTCCTATACGCCCCCTACTGGGGATGGAGCCCCCAACCCGGGCATGTTGCCCTTGATCGGAATCGTCCTGGTTCATAGGTTGATGCTCAACCACTGAGCAATACTGGCTGGGCTCCCATTGCTGCATTTTGGATCCATTTTCAGGGAGATGTTGAATAAGAACGAGATAGAATTCCTGGTTGAGTCCCTCTGAAGAATCAACAGGGCAACAGATTTTATATATGTATATATAATTGATTTTTAGAGAGAGAAGGAGGATAGAAAGAAACATCAATGAGAGAGAAACATCGTCAAGCAGCTGCCTCCTGCATGCCCCCCACTGGGGATCGATCCCTACTAGGGGCATGTGGGAGACAGCCAATCAATGAGTCTCTCTCATCATTGATGTTATTTCTCTCTCCCTTCCTCTCTAATATATATATTTAATGTTCCAACTGTACAAAGGAATGGCACAGACCTGCAGAAGTCAGGGAGGAAGTGGAGGGAGCAGCCTTGTCAGGGCTTCAGGCCAAGGACCACGTGTGACGTACTCAGCGGGTGGAGCTGGGAGTCTTTGCGTATGAACAAGAGGTCGTCTTGAATATGCTTTCACGTCCGGCATCTGGCATAGCGGCCACGGGTAGCGCTCCGTGGATGTTTCTGGATGAATGACTAAGTGTGGGATAGAATAGAGCAGTGGTTCTCAACCTTCCTGATGCCGCGACCCTTTCATACAGTTCCTCATGTTGTGGTGACCCCCAACCTTAAAATTATTTTCGTTGCTACTTCATCACTGTAATTTTGCTACTGTTATGAATCATCATGTAAATATCTGATATGCAGGGTGTATTTTCATTGTTACCAATTGGACATAATTAAAGCATAGTGGTTCATCACAAAAACAATATGTAATTATAGATGTGTTTTCCGATGGTCTTAGGTGACACCTATGAAAGGGTCGTTCCACCCCAAAGGGGTCGCGACCCACAGGTTGAGAACCGCTGCACTAAAAGCTCTATAAAAATATATTTTAAAAATAAATAAAATAAAGTGGGATTAGGTTCTAGGCTGAGATTTTTCCTAAAAGTCACACACAAGAATGTCTGAGATTGTCTTTCTAGTGACTGCCAGTCCCCACAAAGTCCCAGCTAGCCCTGTGTCCATCCACTGACCGCCCCCCCCCCCACACACGGATTGTCAGGAGTGGACAGCAGACAGCCCCAGCAGCGAGCAGGCCCTCTTGCCCAGAGCTAGGAATGTGAGTCCTCAGACCCACGGCCTGGAGAACAGCCCCTGGAGACCCATCTGTGCCCCCGCCCTCTCCCCGGGGCTCCTCAGTCACTTCTTTCATCTCAGTTCTGCTACCTTCAAAGTGTGCACAGGCCCGGCCAGCGTGGCTTAGTAGATTAAACATTGTCCCATGTACCCAGAGGTTGCTGGTTCAATTCCCAGTCAAGGGCACATGCCCAGGTTGCAGGCTCGATCCCTAGTAGGGGGCATGTAGGAGGCAGCCGATTGATGTTTGCATCTTCTTCTCTCCCTCTCCCTTCCTCTCTCTTTGAAAAATCAATAACGGTGCCCTGACCAGCTTGGCTCAGTGGATAGAGCATCGGCCTGCGGCCTGAAAGGTCCCAGGTTCAATTCTGGTCAAGGGCATGTACCTTGGTTGTGGGCACATCCCCAGTAGGGAGTGTGCAGGAGGCTGCTGATCGATGTTTCTCTCTCATCGATGTTTCTAACTCTCTATCCCTCTCCCTTCCTCTCTAAAAAAAATCAGTAAAATATATTTTTTTAAAAAAAAGAAAAAAGAAAAGCTACTGCCTCTTGTCCTGCCCTCCCATCCTCCTGCTAATCCATGCTACTGTTAAAAAAAAAAAAAATAACAACTTTTTTTAGAAGTGAAAATTTTTTTTTTCAAGAAAAATAATTTTAAATATACTAATGTTACGTGCAATAAACACCAATTATTCAAGAAAAAACTATCTTAAATGTAATACTAGAGGCCCAGTGCACAAAATTCATGCACAGGTAGAGTTCCTAGGCCTGGCCAGTGATCAGGGCCAAGCTGTGGGGTGACCAGCAGGGTGATCAGCCCCCCCCCCCGCCCCTCCCCTCTACTCCTGCACCCCCCTTGGCTGGCCTGGGGCCTGCAGGCTGGGGGCAGCTCCTGCGTTGAACATCTGCCCCTGGTGGTCGGTGTGCCAGTCATTCTGCCATTTAGTCGATTTGCACATTAGGCTTTTATTATATAGGATTACATGCAATAAGCATTAATATTTCAAGAACAAAAGGATTTTAAGTATAATATTATTATCCAAACTCTACTAACATAGTATATCACAAAAGTTGTAGGAAATATTAAAAATCTGCGAATAACAAGATTACTTCTATTATATTCTAGAAAAACTTTTTTTTAAAAAAAGTGTGCACTGCCCTAACCGGTTTGGCTTCAGTGGATAGAACGTCGACCTGCGGACTCAAGGGTTCCAGGTTCGATTCCGGTCAAGGGCATGTAGCTTGGTTGCAGGCACATCCCCAGTGGGAGGTGTGCAGGAGGCAGCTGATCAATGTTTCTCTCTCATCGATGTTTCTAACTCTCTATCCCTCTCCCTTCCTCGCTGCAAAAAATCAATAAAATATATTAAAAAAAAAAAAAAGTGTGCACAGCCCGGGTGGCGTGGCTCCAGGTTTGAGCATCAACCTAGGAACCAGGAGGTCACGGTTCGATTCCTGGTCAGGGCACATGCCCGCGTTTTGGGCTCGATCCCCAGTGTGGGCCGTGCAGGAGGCAGCCGATCCATGATTCTCTCTCATCATTGATGTTTCTCTCTCTCTCTCTCTCCCTCTCCCTTCCTCTCTGAAATCAATAAAAATGTATTTAAAAAAAAAAAAGTGTGCACGGTAACTCCAGTGAGACTCCCTCTCCCTCCAAGCACGGCCCGCTTTCCGTGGGCTGCAGTGCAATCCCCTTTCAAGGCCCACAGATGAGCCTGTGAAAGGTCTTCAGAGCTCGTCTGATTGGGGGGTTAGGGGGGCTGAGGGCGCTGAGCCAGGCGCTGGGAATCCCGCATCCCCAGAGTGAGCGGCCCTGACTCACAAAGAGGGCGACAGTCACACTTCCTTCCCAGCTCGGAGGTTCCCAGGCCGAGGGGGAGGCGGGGGGATGGGGAGCCCCAGTTTCCTGAACGGAGGTCAGCTCCCCAGCGGCTGGCGCTCCTTGGGGGGCCTTGGCTGTGGCGAGTAGGGGAGGCGGGGGCTTGGCACGGCCTGGCCAGGGACACAGAGTCCCGTGTGTGGCTCCAATGGGCATTCAGAAGCCCAGGGCCTGGCAGGCTCTGCCAGTCAGTGGTTCTCAACCTTCCTCACGCCGCGACCCTTTAGTGCAGTCCCTCGTGTTGTGGTGGCCCCCAACCATAAGATTATTTTCGTGGCTACTTCATCACTGTCATGTTGCTACTGTGATGAATCGTCATGTAAATATCTGATAGGCAGGATGTATTTTCAGGGGTCGCGACCCACAGGTTGAGAACTGCTGCGCCGGATGCTAGCAAAGGAGCCGATGGGGCCCGTGGACGCCCTGAACCCGGGGTGGATGGGGCCCAGGGGTGCCCACAGTCAGGGGCAAGTCCTGGCTCTGAGCTTGGAAGTCTTAGTCTGAGCACTACTTTATTTATTTATTTTTTAATATATTTTTATTGATTTCAGAGAGGAAGGGAGAGGGAGAGAGAGAGAGAGAGAGAGAGAGAGAGAGAGAGAGAGAGAGAGAGAGAGACATCAACGATGAGAGAATCATGGATCGGCTGCCTCCTGCACGCCCCCCACTGGGGATCGAGCCTGCAACCTGGGCAGGTGCCCTTGACTGGAATTGAACCAGGGACCTTTCAGTCCCCAGGCTGATGCTCTATCCACTGAGCCAAACCAGCCAGGGCTGAGCACTGCTTTTTACAACTAATGTAGAACTGATGATCACCCACGTTCAAACAGGGCCTGAGAGAGACGGCTGCTGTTTATACAGCACAGCCTGTGAGTCAGAGGCCCGACAGCCATCATCCCGTGTAAGGCACACCCCGTCCTGTCGTACAATCATGGTTTCTGGCTGGGGCGGCGTGGCTCAGTGGTTGCGTGCTGGTTGACCACTGAACCAGGAGGTCACGGTTCGATCCCTGGTCAGCGCACACGCCCGGGTTGCGGGCTTGATCCCCAGTGGGGGGCGTGCAGGAGGCAGCCGATCCGTGATTCTCTCTCATCATTGATGTTTCTCTCGCTCTCTCTCCCTTCCTCTCTGAGATCAATAAAAATATATTAAAATGGAAAAGAAAGAAAGAAAGCGGCCTTCTAGCTCCCCCAGCTGCCCGGGCTGGGGCTCTGCTGGAACTTCCCGGGGCCCGTGGCCAGCTGGGGGGCTCCCTCCACTTTCATGAACTCAGCACAGCTGCCCGCGCCCTGAGTGGCTGCGGCCCAGCTGGCCCTCCTGGGGGGTGTTGGGAGGACGCCTGGGTGGGAGGGTGGGAGAGCCGGCTTCCTGGGCCTCCCCGGGCGCTGAGCAGCGTGGCCACTTCTGAAGGCCCCTTTGTTCGGCCCTTTATCCACAAGAGCGGCTGCGATTGTGCAGGGCATAAAGCCCCCGTGGCCCTGACTTCCCACCCCCGCCTGTGGCCGGGAGGGGAGAGGGTTTCCCAGGCTCCTCATGCGGCGGCCTCCTGCCCCTCCCGGCCGCCCGGCACCCGGTCCCTTCACGTGCAGAGCCAGGACCTGTCCCATGTCAGCCCATGTCTGGCCCATGTCAGCTCCCCCCCACCCCCACCGCCCCAGGACCCCGGGCATTCGCATGGGCCCCCCGCTGGCTCCCTGGTCCTCCAGGGCCCATCCCTGGACACACGGCCAGCGGCATCCACGCTAAATGCTGGGGAGACTCCGGAAGGTGCCCCGAGCGCCATTCACAGGCCGCAAAGCCTTGTCCGGGGGTTGGCGGACATGCGGGGCGGGCAGAGTGGGAGCCACCCCAGGAAGCAGCTGGAAAGTGGGGCGAGGCTGGGGAGGGGGCAGGAGGGCGTGTCTGCGGGGTACTTGTACCCGAGGAGGGAGGAGGGAAGAGGAAGCAGGGAAGGGAAGCTCCTTCCCTTCACCCCCCACCCCTACAAGCTCTTTATTTATTTATTTTTAACATATTTTATTGATTTTTTACAGAGAGGAAGGGAGAGGGATAGAGAGTTAGAAACATCGATGAGAGAGAAACATTGATCAGCTGCCTCCTGCACACTCCCCACTGGGGATGTGCCCGCAACCAAGGTACATGCCCTTGACTGGAATCGAACCTGGGACCCTTGTGTCCGAAGGCTGACGCTCTATCCACTGAGCCAAACCGGTCAGGGCTACTTATTTATTTTTAAAAATATATTTCAGAGAGGAAGGGAGAGGGAGAGAGAGAGAGAGAAATATCAGTGATGAGAGAGAATCATGGATCGGCTGCCTCCTGCACATACCCTACTGGGGATCGAGCCCACAACCCAGGCATGTGCCCTTGACCGGAATCGACCCTGGGACCCTTTGGTCTGCAGGCCGAGGTTCTGTCCACTGAGCCAAACCGGCTGCAGTGGTTGGCAAACTCATTAGTCAACAGAGCCAAATATCAACAGTACGACGATTGAAATTTCTTTTGAGAGCCACATTTTTTAAACTTAAACTATACAGGTAGATACATTGTTATGAACTTAATTAGGGTCCTCCTAAGGCTTAGGAAGAGCCACACTCAAGGGGCCAAAGAGCCGCATGTGGCTCTCGAGCCGCAGTTTGCCAACCACTGGGCTAGGACCCCCCCCCTCCTCCTTTTAAGCCCTTTAAACCGGAGGTGGGCGCAGCCCTGTGCCCACCATGATGCGCTCACTGCTGCCAGTGTTACCCTGTCCCAAGGTGGAGGGAAGTGCCTGACTGTCTCAAGGCCTCACGGCTCATACGTCTCTGACCCCTAAGGCCGTGCTTCTAGCCCAAGGGTGGGCAAACTTTTTGACTCGAGGGCCACAATGGGTTCTTAAACTGGACCGGAGGGCCGGAACAAAAGCATGGATGGAGTGTTTGTGTGAACTAATAAATATTCAAAGTAAACATCTTTTTTTTTTTTTTTTTTAGTTTTATTCATTTCAAATGGGCCGGATCCGGCCCGTGGGCCGTAGTTTGCCCACGGCTGTTCTAGCCAGTCTTCATGAAAGAGGGCAGCAGGCCTGGCCGGTGTTGCTCAGTGGTTGAACGTCGACCTATGAACCAGGAGGCCACGGTTCGATTCCCGGTCAGGGCACATGCCCGGGTCTCAGGCTCCATCCCTAGGGTGGGGCGTGCAGGAGGCCGTCAATCGATGATTCTCTCTCATCATTGACATTTCTATCTCTCTCTCCCTTCCTTTCTAAAATCAATAAAAACATATATTTTTTAAAAAATAAAAAAGAGCCCTCACCGGTTTGGCTCACTGGATAGAGCGTCAGCCTGCGGACTGAAGGGTCCCGGGTTCGATTCCAGTCAAGGGCATGTACCTTAGTTGCGGGCACAACCCCAGTAGGGGGTGTGCAGGAGGCAGCTGATCGATGCTTCTCTCTCATCGATGTTTCTAACTCTCTATCTCTTTCCCTTTCTCTCTGTAAAAAAATCAATAAAATATATTTAAAAAGAAATAAATAAAAAAGAAATAGGGCAGCAGACTGCAGGCCAGGCCCCTGCCAATGAGGGCAGGGAGCATCCTGGGAGAAGGCCGGTGGGGGGCCTGGAGCACCCCCCTCCCATGTGTCCGCCCACCCGGGAGCCTCCCTCTGAGATGTCACATGAATTCAGCGGTGACAAAAGCCGGGGGCAGAGGCGGGAACGCAGCACAGCTGCAGGGACGAGGTGGGAGGGAGGCGGCCAGCCAGGGATCTTCCCAACCCCAGCCGCCCCTAAATTCACGATAGAGCATCGGCCTGCGGATTGCAAGGTCCCGGGTTCGATTCCGGCCGCCGGGATGGACACAGGTCTTGTCAGGAGAGAGGACGCTGGCACCCCACACCTCCAGGGCTCCCTGAGGTTAGAGCACCTCAGGCAGGTCTCGGAGGCAGGCAGGGCAGGGCTGGCATCCCCGGGGCCCATGGGGAACCCGGGGGTGACCTGGGCGTGGAGGTGCGGGCCCTGGGCTGTGATCCACCCTCACCTGTGGTTGAGCGCCACCCGCTCCCGATGCCAGGCCTTCCTCCCGAACTCCAGCCCCACCCTCCCGGGAAGAATGAGGAACAGAATAAAGTTCTCATTTCCATCACATGTGCCGTTTCCTGGTCTAAGTAACATGTCAGGAGAGTGACGAGCTAGAAGCTGCTGATGGCCGTGGCTCCAAGGCAGCCGCCAGCGCCCGCGAAGAGAGCCAACATCAGACATGTTGTGATGTCCAGCCTGTTTGGGGTGCCTAACCCCGCAGTTAATCAGCACTGGAGTTGGGGGGGGGGGCGAGGGCTGTGTGCTCACCCCCAGAGGTGGGGAACCTGGCAATTAAAGGGAAAGACACCCTCTCCTTTCTGGGGGATGGTGGTGAGGTGTGAGGATGCCTGGAGGATGCAGGGACCCGGGCAGAGTCCCCAGGAAATCAGTCTAGTTACTTTGAATTCAGACACATAGTGGGCCCGAGCCAGGCTGGCTCAGTGGATAGAGCGTCGGCCTGCGGATGGAAGGGTCCTGGGTTCGATTCCGGTCAAGGGCACATACCTGGGTTGCAGGCTCCTCCCTGGCCCCAGGCCCTGGTTGGGGCCCATGCAGGAGTCAACCAATCGATGTGTTTCTCTCACATCAGTGTTTCTCTCTGTCTATCCCTCTCTCTGAACATCAATGGGAAAATATCCTCTCCCCTGGGTCGGCAGCTAAAGTCTGCAGCTTGTTTGCAAGCGTGTTTCAAGCATATGGTACCAGCCCGACTGGCGTGGCTCCGTGGCTGAGCGTCGACCTATGAACCAGGAGGTCACGGTTCGATTCCCAGTCAGGGCACATGCCCGGGTTGCGGGCTCGATCTCCAGTGTGAGACTTGCAGGAGGCAGCCGATCCATGATTCTCTCTCATCATTGATGTTTCTCTCTCTCTCCCCCTCTCCCTTCCTTTCTGAAATCAATAAATACATATATATATTTTAAAAAGCATATGGCACCTTAGGAATAAGGGAGTCTGGGCCCCGGCTGCTGCTCACACTGACCAATTGGACTCGTCCGAGTTCTTCACGTCGATGGCACCTGTGATGTCAGGCACCACCGCCGGAATTCGGGGCTCAGGCATTCCCGCAGCCGCCCCGCCCGCCTGGAGCCCCTGTGCAGCGGGGCTGTGTTCTGGGATTCAGGACCTGCCAGGGCCCAGGAGGAGGCTTGGAGGTCGGGCCATGGGGGCGGGCAGTGTGCCCTGCTCCGTGATGGGACTGCGCCCGGGTTCTGGGTGGAGGAAAACCTTCCGATCTCTTGCCACAGAAGCCTCTGAGGCCACAGGCTCTTTTTTTTTTTTTTTTTTTAATTATTGATTTCAGA
This sequence comes from Myotis nattereri, assembly GCF_964212035.1. NCBI lineage: Eukaryota > Metazoa > Chordata > Mammalia > Chiroptera > Vespertilionidae > Myotis > Myotis nattereri. The sequence goes on along the minus strand of NC_138097.1, from coordinate 11,015,874 downwards.
GAGGAAGGGAGAAGGAGAGAGAGAAACATCAATGATGAGAGAGAATCATGGATCGGCTGCCTCCTGCACACCCCCCACTGGGGATCGAGCCCGCAACCCGGGTATGTGCCCTTGACTGGAATCGAACCCAGGACCCTTCAGTCCGCTGGCCGATGCTCTATCCACTGAGCCACACCAGCCAGGGCCTGGCCGCAGGCTCTTGATCTCCTGATCTCTGCCCCCTGAGGATCAGTAAATTAATCCACTGAAGAGGCCTGGTTGTGTTTATCTCACTCCTCACACGCCCCCTGCCCACGCCTAGTCCCCTTTGTACATACCCCCCGGGGCCTGAGAGATCGGACAAGACTAAAACCCACAGAGGGGTCAGAGGGGAGCGCCTGGCAATTAACCCCACATCCTGAGCCGGGTGGGGTCAGGGGTCACTGGGGCGGGGGAAGGAGCTGGCCACCAGCTGCCACGCCCAGGAGGAGGCCTCCAGGGGCACCCACAGGTGGGGTTCCGGCCAGGTCGTCCCCCCCATTCCCCCCCCCCCCCCCCCCGCAGCTGGGCAGAGAGAGGGCAGGAAGTTCTTGCTCCGGCCCCACCCCCCTGCACCAGCCCCCAGACCCCTGAGAAGGAGCCTCTTTGCTTTGCTCCAGCACCATGGCCAGGGCCCACCCTGCTCCTGGGGGGTGGGGTGGGGGGCTCTTCCTGGGGTGGGACCCTGCCCCCCCATCTCTGAGCAGCAGCTGATTCTCCATCCCTCCCCGCGCTCTGCTTCTGGAGGAGAATAACCTGCGATCATTTTTTTTCTTCTTCTTTCTGGCAATTAATGGCCTCCTGAAATAGCAAAAATTGCGGCCTGTAATTAAGATCTTGCTTTTTAAATGATTAATCATTGTAACCCCTTTGAGCAGCATCCTCGTTGCCACTCTTCGCACATTGAAATGCAGATCGCTGGCAAAGGGAGGGAGGCGCTCCCAAGCCACGGAGGAGCAATTAAACCTTCCCAGCTGTCACTTGTCCCCGGCTGGCTGCCTCCTGGCCTGTCCAGACGCCGCCAACACCGCCACCGCCACCGTGGAGAGCGCACCGCGGGGTCCCTGTTCTACGCCACATGCACCAGTGGCCTGGCCGGGAGGGAGGGTGGGGGTGGGGGGTTCCGGCAGGTCTGCCTCCCAAGCCGACCCTGGCCCCTGGCTCTCAGAAGCTTCTGGGAACGCAGATAACATTGTTGAGCGCTTTCTGTCTCTTAAAAAAAAAAAAAAATCATTGATTTCAGAGAAGAAGGGAGAGGGGGAGGGAGAGAAACATCAATGATGAGAGAGAATCATGGATCGGCTGCCTCCTGCACGCCCCCTGCTGGGGACCGAGCTCACAACCAGGGCATGTGCCCTTGGCCGGAATCGAACCCGGGACCCTTCACTTCACAGGCCGACACTCCATCCACTGAGCCCAACCGGCCAGGGCTGTTGAGCACTTTCTTTCGTGTGTGTGTGTGTGTGTGTGTGTGTGCATATGTGTATATATATGTGTGTGCATGTGTGTATATATGAGTGCATGTGTGTATATATGTGTATGTGTGTATATATGTGTGTATATATATGTGTGTATGTGTGTATGTGTGTATGTGCGTGTGTGTATATATATGTGTATATGTGTATGTGTGCATGTGTGCGTATGTGTGTGTATGTATGTGTATGTATATATATGTGTGTATGTATATGTGTGTATGTGTGTGTATAGGTGTGTATGGGTGTGTGTGTATGTGTGTGTATATGTGTATATGTGTGTGTGTGTGCGTGTATGTGTGTGTATGTGTGTGTATGTGTGTGTGTGTGTGTGTTGAGCACTTGCTACACGCCCGGCACTTTAGCGATCGGATCTCTTCCAGTGTTCCCAGCAGCCACGGGCGAGAAGTGTGAGGGAGCCTTGTTTCTCCGAAGGGGTGGGTGGGTGGGAGGCTCCAATTCGCCGAATGAGTGAGCAGGTTTCCAACAAGGTTGGGCTGATCCCAAACCGAGACCCCCGCTGACTCTCCTCCGTGGTGGGTGGGAGGCCCCGGGCGGGCATATGTACACGCAGTTCCTCCCCAGCCTGCAGCGCGCCCTCTGGGCTGCTCGCCTGTCAGCCACCCTTGCAAACAAGGGCCGGCATTTACCAGCCCCCAGAAGTGTTTTCCAAGCTTCTCCTCCCTTTGAGGCAGACATGGACTGGCAACGTGACTTTGGAAGGAAACATCGTTAGAGCTAGGAGGGGAGGGACTGTGTCCCCAGTTTGGCTCAGGGGATAGAGTGTCGGCCTGAGGACCGAAGGGACCCGGGTTCGAATCCGTCAAGGGCACGTATCTCGGTTGCAGGCTCCTTCCTGGCCCGGGCCCTGGTCGGGGTGCGTGCAAGAGGCAACCAATCGATGTGTTTCTCTCACACAGATATTTCTCTCTGTCTTTCCCTCTCTCTTTCCCTCTCTCTAAAAATCAATGGAGAAATATCTTCGGGTGAAGATTTAAGAGAAAGAGAGAGAGAGAGAGAGAGAGAGAGAGAGAGACAGACAGACACTGGGGCCCAGAGGTTAGGGAACTTGGCCAAGAGGACATATCACATACACAGCCCTGAGCGGGAGGCTGGCCAATCTTGGCTGCTCACGTTTTCGTCGAATGAGCAAACCCAGGCTGACACACGTCTGCCCTCAGGGCCCTGCTCTGCGTGTTTCGGAGGGGTTTGTGTTTGTGTTCGAGGGGTGGCGGCGGTCGCAGGGATACCCCCTTAGAAACTGTTCCAGAGGAAGAGGCAGGAGGGAGAATGGACTCGGGCGTGAGCAGGCCGCCCTGTGTGCGTGTGCCAGGTCCCTGCACAGGGGCCCAGGGCTGGGAAGGCTGAAAGGCCGTGCACTGCCGGCCAAGCCACGGTGTGTGCAACCAGCCAGGCAGGGACACGCCCTCGCTAAGAGCCTATACGCCGTGCCCTGGGGGTGGGAGGCGGCACCTGCCCCACCATGGACCGTTTTGGCAACTTATCACCATGTCATGCCCTAGCCCAGTGGTTGGCAAACCGCGGCTCGAGAGCCACCTGCGGCTCTTTGGCCCCTTGAGTGTGGCTCTTCCACAAAATACCACGTGCGGGCGCGCACGTACAGTGCGAAGTTGACTTAAAACTTTAAAGTTTATTAAGTTAATTCTAGGGAACGTTGTGGAGTGAAAGAAGATGTAGTGTCGAGGATGGAGAAAGGTGTGTGGAGATGGTGTGGACATACAGAGAGGATGAACGGAAGGAGACAGAGAAACAAGTACACAAGACGCGTGTGGATGGGAGAGTTGGAAGGGGTCGACCTCAGCGAATGTACCTCCATCAGATGGAGGACGTTTTTAGCAAAAGCCAGCTTAGGAGTTCCCTAATGAAGTTAATAACAATGTACCTACCTGTATAGTTTAAGTTTAAAAAATGTGGCTCTCAAAAGGAATTTCAATCGTTGTACTGTTGATATTTGGCTCTGTTGACTAATGAGTTTGCTCAGTGGATAGAGCGACGGCCTGCGGACTGAAGGGTCCCGGGTTCGATTCCGCTCAAGGGCGCATACCGGTTGCAGCCACGTGCGGGAGGCAACCAGTCGATGTGTCTCTCTCACATCGATGTTTCTCTCTTTCTCTCCCCTTCCTTTCCACTCCCTTTAAAAATCAATGGAAAAATATCCTCGGATGAGGATTAACAAAAAACAAACACACAAGCAAACAAACAAAACAAAAGTCACCAATGCCCCTGGGTTTGTCTCAGCAATCCCCCTCCTGGGAATGTATCCGACAGATACACTCACACTGTTGAGAACTGACTTCTGTTCACGGTTAGTTTGTAAAAGCCAAAGGTTGTGCCCGCTCCGGTTTGGCTCAGTGGACAGAGCATCGGCCTGTGGACCGAAGGGTCCCGGGTTCAATTCCGGTCAAGGGCACGTACCTCGGTTGCGGGCTTCTTCCCGTCCTGGGCCCTGGTCGGGGTGCGTGCAGGAGGCAACCAATCCATGTGTCTCTCTCACATCGATGTTTCTTCTGTCTCTCCCTCTCTCTTGCACTCCCTCTAAAAATCAATGGAAAAATATCCTTGGGTGAGAATTAAAAAAAAAAAAAAAAAGGCAAAGGTTGAAACAATACTATGAAGCTGAATAAAAGGAGGGAGAAATCAGATCTCACATTTGCACTGGCTTGTTGATGTATGAAGACATTCTACCGCGGTTCTCAACCTGTGGGTCGCGACCCCTTTGGCGGTCGAACGACCCTTTCACAGGGGTCTCCTAAGACCATCCTGCCTATCAGATATTGACATGACGATTCATCACAGTAGCAACATGACAGTGATGAAGTAGCCACGAAAATAATGTTATGGTGGGGTCACCACATGAGGAACTGTATTTAAAGGGCCAGAAGGTTGAGAACCACTGATCTAGAAGGATACCTGAGAGATGGGGAAGAGTTATTGTCTTTTTAGGGAGTCGTGAGAACAGATGGGGGACACGGACAGGAAGGAGACCTCCCTGCCGATGTGACTTTCATCCTGGGTGAAAGTATTAGCTATTCAGACAAGTTAAACACCGACGATCTTTCTTTTTTTTTTTTTTAAATATATTTTATTGATTTTTTTACAGAGAGGAAGGGAGAGAGATAGAGAGTCAGAAACATCAATGAGAGAGAAACATCGATCAGCTGCCTCCTGCACACCCCCTACTGGGGATGTGCCCACAACCAAGGTACATGCCCTTGACCAGAATCGAACCTGGGACCCTTCAGTCCGCAGGCCGACGCTCTATCCACTGAGCCACACCGGTCAGGGTGACCCCAGGCTCTTGTAATGCCGTCCCCTCAACACGCTCACCCACGCCTTCAGGAGAAAGCGCCAGTGACCCCTGACCCCGGCCACCCTGGCACCACACAGGCCTGGGAGGGAGGCCTGGCTGAGGCGGGGACTGTGGCTCCCATGGCTCCCAGATGGCCTTCCTCCCCACCGCCCCCCCGCCGGGCCTTGCCTGGAGGAGAAGGGAGGGGAACCCCCCCCCACCCCGCATTCCAGGACAGGAGTAGGAGGGGGGTCAGGCCCCCCAGCCGGTTCCCATCCTCCCCAGGAGGGATGAATGCAGGGCCGCTCAGCAGAGTCACAATCGCCAAATGAGGCCGGGAAACACCTCCCGGCTGAAGGGGGGCGTCTGGAGCAGCAGACATCTTCATTCACAGGGTCTGCAGCTCCGTCTGGAGGCGCACAAAGCGCCCGCGCTCAGCCGGCCGGGCAGCCTTTATGTCGTCCCCCTTTCATCTGGCAGCCAAAGTGTACAGGCCCCCGGCGCCTCCCATCCCAGGGCCCCCACAGAGGCAGCGCGGCACGCAGCGGCCTCCTGGGGGGCTTTACCTCCCGGGGAGACGGGGGTGCCTAACCCAGCGCCAGCCCCTCCCCTCCTGCCAGCCTGGCTGGGACAGCCGCTGGGGGTGGGGGGGTGGGGTCCCGGCTCACCCAGAGACAGGGTGGCCCCAGGCAGTCAGGTCTGAGCGGGTGGGTGCACCTGAGGCAGAAGAAGAGGGAAGCTTGCCCTGGCCGGTGTGGCTAAGTGGATAGAGCGTCGGCCTGTGGACTGAAGGGTCCCGGGTTCGAGTCCAGTCAAGGGCACATGCCTGGATTTCGGGCTTGGTCCCCAGGAGGGGGCATGCAGTAGGCAGCCCATCGTTGATTCTCTCTCACCATTGATGTTTCTAACTCTCTCCCTCTTCCTTCTTTTCTGAAATCACTAAAAATATATTTTTTTAAAAGTAGGAAAAGAAAGAAAAATAGTGTACAGCCCTGGCTGGTGTGGCTCAGTGGATAGAGCGTCGGCCTGCGGACTGAAGAGTCCCGGGTTCGATTCTGGTCAAGGGCCCATGCCCGGGGTTGCGGGCTCGATCACGTACAGCAGGCAGCTGATCAATGAGTCTCATCATTGATGTTTCTATTTCTCTCCCCGTCTCCCTTCCTTTCTCTCTAAAAATCAATAAAAAATATTTTTAAAAAAATAGTGTACAGCCCTGACTGGTGTGGCTCTGTTGGTTGGAGCATCGTCTGATACTCCAAGGTTCAAGTTCAATCCCCGGTCAGGGCACATACAAGAATCCACCAATGAATGCATAAAAAAGTGGAACAACAAGTTTCTCTCTCTCTCTCATCAAAAAAAGCAATAAAAAAAGAAATAAGACTATCCCAAGAAGAATAAGGTGATCATATGCCTGACCCTTTGCAATTATGTTGTTAGTTTCATAAAATTCTCCCGCAATTGTTATATCTAGGATCATAACAAAGCCGGCCTAAATTATATGTAATTATGTGAATTATACCTAAAACCCCGCCGCGTTTCAGTATTTGATGGGAAGACTCGATACTGTCAAGATGTCAATCCTTTCTAAATTAAAACACCCAGTTGACGCCGTGCCGTTGAGACGGAATTCAGATGCCGATTCTAAAGTTCATTGGGAAGAGCAAACGTGAAAAGTTAACCAAGAACATTTTGAGCGGGAAGACGTGTTCTCAGGAGGCGCAAACACACAAATAAAAGGACGTATTGCCCTGGCTGGTTTGGCTCAGCGGATAGAGCATTGGCCTGCGGACTAATGGTTTCCAGGTTCGATTCCAGCCAAGGGCACCTGCCCCGGTTGCAGGCTAGTTCCCCGCAGTAGTGGATGTGCAGGAGGCAGCCGATGATTCTATCTCATCATTGATGTTTCTATCTTTCTCCTTTCCTCTCTGAAATCAGTAAACAGTATATATATTAAAATAAAGGACATTTTTTTTAACTTTTTTTAAATTTTTTATATATTTTTTTTAATTGATTTTTTTACAGAGAGGAAAGGAGAGAGATAGAGAGTCAGAAACATCGATGAGAGAGAAACATCGATCAGCTGCCTCCTGCACATCTCCTACTGGGGATGTGCCCGCAACCTAGGTACATGCCCTTGACCGGAATCGAACCTGGGACCTTTCAGTCCGCAGGCCGACGGTCTATCCACTGAGCCAAACCGGCTTCGGCAGAAAGGACATATTATAGCACATGTTTTTGTTGCTGTTTGTTTTTTAAATATTTTTAATTGATTTTAGAAAGAGAGAAAGGGAGAGAGGGTGAGAAACATCGATGTGAGAGAGAAACATGCATCCGTTGCTTCCTGTAACCGGGACTGAACCCAGAACCTGGGCATGTGTCCAGACTGAGAATTGAACCGGCGACCTTTCGGTGCACAGGGACCAACTGAGCCTCATCGGCCAGGGCTGTAGCGCAGGTTTTAATGACACGGAATTGGAAACACCCTGAAGTTCCCTCCCCAGGGGAATTGTTAAGTAACACAGAGGGATGGGTCTCAAACTGGAGCCAGCACAGGGGGCTGGGGAGGAAGGACTCCAGGATTCTGCGTTTTTAAGAAGTTGCCAAGTGATGGCGGTGCGGCTGGTCCGGACTACACTTTGCGAACCACTGATTTAGAGCAAGCATGTCAAACTCCAAGGCTAACACGGGCCAAACAAACAAGGTTTACGTTTACGTGGGCCCCCAAAAAACACAAACTTCAATTCTCTCTTTTTTTAAAAATATATTTTATTGATTTTTAAAAAAATATATTTTATTGATGTTTTACAGAGAGGAAGGGAGAGGGATAGAGAGCCAGAAACATCGATGGGAGAGAAACATCGATCAGCTGCCTCCTGCACACCTCCTACTGGGGATGTGCCCACAACCAAGGTACATGCCCCAGACCGGCATTGAACCCGGGACCCTTCAGTCTGCAGGCCGACGCTCTATCCACTGAACCAAACCGGCTAGAGCTTCAATTTTCATAGAAATTTAGGTTTATTTAGAAAAGTATAGCATAAAATAGAACAAGAGCAATGATAAAATTCGTGTTTTCTTACATACCGTTATATTGGCTGGGCCGCAAAAATATTCGTTGTGGGCTGCATGCGGCCCGCGGGCCGAGAGTTTGACATGCTTGATTTAGAGATTCTGTTAGCAAATACTCTGAAGCCGATCCCAGGACAAAGCGGATGAGCTGCAAAACCACAGCGTGCAGCCCTGAGGGTCCCCTCCCCGGGCCATCTGCATCCTCCGTGCCTCATGCACCCCGGGGCGGACTGTCAGCTCTGCTCGGAGGAAGGGACTGACTCATGATGGGCGGAGGATCCGATAGAGCTGGATTCCTACTTCTGCTTCTCGCCAACTGGCTGTGTGTCCTTGAGCAAGTCGCCGAGCCTCTCTGGGCCTCACTTTCTCCATCTGCGCAATGGGAAGCCCAGTTCCCACCTCCCAGGGCTGCTGTCCAGCTTCGCGAGCTGCTGGCTGTGTACAAAGGACAGAGTCGCGTGGCTGGGCCTGGTGCCTGTGGGGAGGTCAGGAGCCTGGAGAGAACTTTCTCGAATCCCGAGTCCCCACGGGCTGTGGCTCTTCCCCCCAGGACCTTGTCACTCTGGTACCTCCCGGGCTGCTCCCACCCTGTCCCAGCCTCAGCCCGGCCCACGTGGGCCCAGGCACGGGGACAGAGAGCTGCCCACTTCACCCTGAAGGAGGCTGGCAGCCACCGCTCTGGTCTCTCTTGGGGTCCTTGCTTCCTTCCCCATCCTTCATCTTTTTTTGTTGTTGTTAAATCTCACCAGAGGATATTTTTCCATTGATTTTAAGAGAGAGTGGGAGGGAGGGGAAAAGAGAGAGAGAAAGAGAGAGAGAGAGAAATATCGATGTGTCCCACATCGACTGGTTGCCTCCCACACAAGGCCCAACCAGGGCTGGGGATGGAGCCTGCAACCGAGGTACATGCCCTTGACCGGACCCGAACCTGGACCCTTCTGTCCACAGGCCGACGCTCTGTCCACGGAGCCAAACCGGCCAGGGTCCCCGTCCTTTGTCTTAATAGGCCCTATAAGGACATCCCAGAGCACACCCCCCAGCTGGAACTTTCTGGAATGCTTGGGGAAAAGCCCCACACTGGGGGGAGGATTCCCAAGGCCCCGGGCGCCCGCACCCTTGGCACCTGCACCCCCAGCCAGCCCACTCCGGGGAGAAAGGTCCCGGTACCTCCCGTTTTCCCAGCCTGGAGGCCTGCGGTTCCCACATTATCACATGAATGGAGCACAAGCCCCCTGTCCACTCGAGCAAACAATTTGGCTAGCAAATTGACATAATTACGAGAGACAGAGGGGGGAGAGCGCCCCCCGCCCGGGGCCCCCCAGCAGGCGGCTCCCCGCAGCGCTCCTCCCGGCCTTTGTGGGCCGGGCGCCCCAGCCGATGAGCAGTCTTGTGGCCTTTTCAAGAGCCCTAAGTGATGGGCCCCCTTAATCTGATTACAATTTGCAGAGCCCTTCCAGCCGGCGCTAAAGGGCCGCTCTCAAGCACCATGGTGTGTGCACAAGAGCACACACACACACACACACACACACACACACACACGGCACCCACTCAGCCAGCAGGTGGAGGCCTGCCTCTTTCCTCCACACGCCTGGGACTTCTAAGCAGCCCCCGTCGCTGCCCTAAGGCCCGCGCCCCTCAAGACGGGGTCCTAGCCCAGCCGGTGTGGCTCAGTGGTTGAGCGTCGACCCAGGAACCAAGAGGTCACAGGTTCCATCCCCGTTCAGGGCACAGGTCCCAGTAGGGGGCGCGCAGGAGGCAGCCGATGTTTCTCTCTCATCCGTGTTTCTATCCCTCCATCCCTCTCCCTCTCTATCTAAAAAAAAATCAATAAAAACATTTTTTTTTAAATATATATTTTATTGATTTTTTACAGAGAGGAAGGGAGAGAGATAGAGAGTCAGAAACATCGATGAGAGAGAAACATCGATCAGCTGCCTCCCGCACATCTCCTACTGGGGATGTGCCCGCAACCCAGGTACATGCCCTTGACCGGAACCGAACCCGGGACCCTTCAGTCTGCAGGCCGACGCTCTATCCACTGAGCCAAACCGGTTTCGGCAATAAAAACATTTTTTAAAAAGGGAGGCTTTAAACCTCAGATACAGGCAGGGGCTGACGCCGCCCCTCGCACCCTGGGTCACCCACGGAGGGAGACACACCACCCAGGCCAGGGGCCCTGGGGCGCACTTACACCCCTGGGCACACCTCCCCGCCTCCCAGGCCTCCTCAGGGCTGCCCCCCTCAACACCCCAGCGCCCCCCCCCCCAGCAGCCCTCTCCCCACAGCAGCCTTATTTCAGGGGCCTCTCTGGCGGCAGCTCCCAGGGGATTAGGCCCGGCAGGTGGCCTGTCCTAGACAGGGCTCAGGCTGCTGGGACCAGCCCCCCTGGGAACGCACACAAGGGCGTCCACGGCCCCCCCCCGCCTCCTCATCCACTTTGGAGCTCTTAATCCCCAGGATCAGCCGCAGTGCCCTGTTTCCCATCCTCGCTTCTGGGGCGCAGGCCCCGGCCCGGCCCCCACACCCCGAATGGAGGCCTTCAGCTCCGGATGAGAGTGGGGTGGGGGCAGAGCTGGGGCAACGCACAGGGGGGCAGAAGAGGGGGCTGTGCCCTTGTTAGCTAAGCACCCCCACCCCAGTGACCCCAGCCCGACCTGGGTGTGTATGATGCTTCCCCACGGGGGGGCTGGGAGGTGAGGGCACAGGCAGGGCAGGCACCCAGCGTGGCACCCAGCGCATCCTTTGAGTGGGCAACGGAGGGGACTTGGGGGACAGCCGACAAACACGCACATGGGGGGCAGTCTGGGGGTGCCCCCTGCAGCCCTGCGGGCAACTCCAGGCTCAGCAATGCTCCGTGAGGCCCTTCACAGCTGCTTTGCCAAGACAAGCTTCCCAGTTGCCAGCATTTTAAAGACTTCATCCCCCACCCTGGCCGGGGTGACTCAGTGGTTGAGCGTGGACCTATGAACCAGGGGGTCACGGTTGCTGGCTTGATCCCCAGTAGGGGGCGTGCAGGAGGCAGCCCATCAGCGATTCTCTCTCATCATGGATGTTTCTACCTCTCTCTCCCTCTCCCTCTCTGAAATCAATTAAAATATTTTATTTTTATTTTTATTTTTTAAAAAAATATATTTTATTGATTTTTTACAGAGAGGAAGGGAGAGAGATAGTCAGAAACATCGATGAGAGAGAAACATCGATCAGCCGCCTCCTGCACACTCCCTACTGGGGATGTGCCCGCAACCCAGGTACATGCCCTTGACCGGAATCGAACCTGGGACCCTTCAGTCCGCAGGCCGACGCTCTATCCACCGAGCCAAACTGGTTTCGGCAATTAAAATATTTTTAAAAATAAATGAATAAAGACCTCACCCCCGATCACGTGGCCCGTAGAGAGTCTGGGCAACAGGGTGAGCCCAGATCAGTCTCAACATAGAGGGGAGGTGACTGCTGGTCCTTCCCTGGGTGCGCTCCCTGCATGGCCCCCAGACTCAGGGCACATAATGGGGGGAAGGCCCCCCCTCCCCCGCCCCGCAGCCTGGTCTGAGGTTGAGCCTCGTGCTGCCGTCAGGGAGACTGCTGGCTGCCCTGGCATGCGGGCTGGGGGCACCTCCTCCCCCCTGCACCCCTCCTCTCCCCCTGGTCCACAGGCCCCTCCTCTGCCCTCCTGGGCGTGCCCGGAGCCCTATCAGCTGAAATCAAAGCGCCGGCCCCTCCCCGGGCGGGCACCCCGCTGCGCCAGGCGCACCTCCTCCTTTGTCATAATGTTTTTCACTCGGCGGAGCAAACTGTCCAATTAGAGCCGGGCCCTCCGGCTTCCATCTTCGCCGACGTTTAATTAACATGCTCCTCTTGGCAGCTGCTGACAAGTTCCAGAAACAGGTTGTGACGGGTTTTTGTCTTCCCCAGCGTGGAAAATGAGGGTGTTCCTCGCCGGAACATGAATAGGTTGCGTTGCGGCTCCCTCCTGTCCTCCCCCTCCTCCTCCTCCCCCTCCTCCTCCTCCTCCTCCTCCTCCTCCTCCTCCTCCTCCTCCTCCTCCACCACCCCTTTGGCAATGGGAGTGAACGCCTGAGTGAGTGTGTGTGTGTGTGTGTGTGTGTGTGTGTGTGTGTGTGAATTGTGATGGGGCAGGGAGGGCGGATTTGCCGGCAAGAGAGACCCTCTCCGCCCTTTTCCCTCAGCCCTTCTTTGGGGTCTTTGCGCCTCGAAAGGATCTGGATTCTGCTTCTTAGTCGCCAGCTGCCACACTTTTGCCTCACCTCTCTTTCCCTCCATTCCCATCCCTGAGCCTCTGCCCATGCTGTCGCTTTGCCAGCCTTCTGGTAAACTCCTATTCAGCCTCCAAAACCCTACTCAAGTGACCCATTCTGGGAAGCCACCGGGGCACAGGAGGCATGGCCGTTTCACATGGGTGTGTTTCTGGCATGGCTAATGTGAAGTAAGAAGGGGCCCTTGAGGAAATACCCAAGCCCCCAAGCTGAGCCTTGCCAGGGGGCTCCGGGCAGGGGCCGGCTCCAGCACCCCCAAATTCTTCCCCGGAAGCCTGGGGTAATTTCCCTTGCAGCGTGGATGGCAGCTTGGGGTGGGCGGTCACAGGACTGGGGCTGGAGGCCAGGTCTCTGCATCCTGTTCTCCCTCAAACTGTTGCAGTGTTTGCACCCATGTTACAAAGAACACCTAGAATTTTTATTCACAGAGGCCACCATGGGCGTATGGCGCAGAGAGGTCTGGCTGGGGTGGGGTGGGGGCAGGGAGCATGGGTCGTGCAGGCCGAGGACCCAGCAGCTGGGGGCTGGCAGTCAAGTTGTCGCCCGGGGAGGGCTTGGGTCCCCTTCCAGGCTCAGCCCCGCTCCTGCCTGAGTGAGGCCCCTGGGACCCCTGGTGGCCGGCGTCCTGCAGCCGGAACCTGGCCTGTCCGTCCATTTTGTCTATTCCTCCTCCTTCTTCATGTCCAGGCAGCGAAGGGGAGCGAGGGTGGCGGCACCCTGGGCCATGCCAGCAGGCGGGGTGCTGCTCCCCTTGCCCTTGCGTGCCCAGCTTGGCTGGCACCGGCTCCTCCTGGGTGCCAGGACTGTCTGTGGAGCCTGCAGGGAGAGAGCCGAGAGGAGCGGCCACGGTCAGGTCCTGCTTCGCCTCGTCGGGCACCGAAGCCACTGGTCACAGCCTGGCCTTTCTCTCTCCTTAAACCCCCACGTCCTCCCCTGCCCCGAGTTCATCCGCTTGTGAGCTGTGTGACCCGGAAGCTCAGAACCTCTCTGAGCCTTAACTCCCTCGTCTATTCAAGGGAGGGGAGGCCCTGGCCGGTTTGGCTCAGTGGGTAGAGCGTCGGCCTGCGGACCGAAGGATCCCAGGTTCAAGTCCGGTTAAGGGCAGGTACCGTGGCTGCAGGCACGTGCAGGAGGCAACCGGTCAATGTGTTTCTCTCACATCGATGTTTCTCTCTATCTTCCCCTCTCTCTTCCACGCTCTCTGAAAACCAATGGGAAGATATCCGCAGGTGAGGAAAGATAAGTAAGTAAATAAAAGAATGGAGGGGAGTAATTGCACCCGTCTTGTGGGGGTCTCTGGAGGGTTGGATGCAGAAGGCTGGAGAAAGGGCTCGGTGCCTCCCCAGAGGGGCAAGGAAATGTGAGTTGACAGAAAGGAGGAAGGGAGGGAGGGGCTTACTCCAGTTGATGGACTGAATAGAGCCAGTCCTGTCCTCCCCACTTTTATAAATGAGACTCAGGCCCGGCCAGTGTGGCTCAGTGGTTGAGCGTCGACCTAGGAACCAGGAGGTCAAGTTCGACTCCCGGTCAGGGCACATGCCTGGGTTGCGGGCTCGATCCCCAGTAGGAGGTGTAAGGAGGCAGCCGATCCATGATTCTCTCTCATCATTGATGTTTCTATTTCTCCCTTCCTCTCCCTTCCTCTCTGAAATCAATAAAAATATATTTAAGAATAAAAGTAAGTGAGATTGAGTCCCCAGAGAGAGGAGAACCTCAAAGGCACTCGGCTGTGAAGCAGCAAAGCCATCATTCATTCCAGACCCGGGCACCGCGCCCACATCCCTGTGTGTGCCACGCGGTCTGACCCCGAGCGTCTCTCCCACCAACGCCAGCGTGCCCACTCCAGGCAGGAGGGCGCTATTCTATTTCTTTGATGCTTTCTCTTTGCCCCTTAGCTGGTGGTATCTGATTCCCAGGGCTGGGCCCCCACTGGGAGAACCTGCCCATCCATTCCCCCACTGACAAGCCACGCTGCCCTTACCTGCTTCTCACCTGCCCTGGGAGCTCAGGGTTCTGGTGCCTTGAGGGTAGAGTCCTCATGATGCGAGGCAGCGTTCTTGGGCTCCTCGGGCACCTGCAGAGAGAGGAGGCAGCTCAGAGGAGGACCGGGAGGGCTGGTGTCCCCCATGGAGGGCTGGTGTCCCCCATGGAACTAGAACAGCCTGGGCAAGTCGGGAGCCGCAAATGGTGTGTGGCGGGCGCCACCTACTGGTCATCGTGTGGATTGCACGTCGAGGAGCAGGGCCGTCTTGACTGTGCATCACGCCCCTAGGTCACGTCTGCCACTGTCCAGGGTGCTGGGCACTCCAGGACGAGACAGAGCGATGGGAAGGCATTCGAGTGTCCTACATGCACAGGAGAGGCTGATAACCCGGCCTGGGGGGATTCCGGTGGTGCCGAACCCACTTGTGTGCCCGGTGAGAGGCAAGACAGCATGCTAAGCTCCCGGAACTGCAGGCAGCTCCAAAAGTGCGGTGAGGGCCCTAGCCGGTTTGGCTCAGGAGATAGATAGAGCGTCAGCCTGCAGACTGAAGGGTTCCAGGTTCAGTTCCTGTCAAAGGCATGGAGCTTGGTTGCAGGCTCAATCCCTGGTCAGGGCATGTGTGGGAGGCAACCAATCGATGTGTCTCTCTCACATTGATGTTTCTCTCTCTTGCACTCTCCCTCCCTTCCACTCTCTCTAAAAATCAATGGAAAAGTAAAAAAAAAAATCTATATCTATATCTATATCTATATCTATCTATATATATATATTACTAAATACATACAAATAAAATAAAATAATTCAATGGAAAAATATCCTTGGGTGAGGATTAACAAACAAACAAAAAAAAGTAAGGTGGGGGAGGCCAGAAGTGGATCCGTCAGTTGTGTGGGGTGAAGAGGGCCAGCCCTGCCTTAGGATTTAATCCTAAAGACTGCTATCTCCCCCCTCCCTCTGGGAAGTCATATTCTAGATGAACCTCCCAAAGTCCAGCCCCACAGTGGCTCACTTCCTCGGGCACAGGATTCTACTGCGTGCCGCTGAAGGGTATACAGCAGGGAAAAGGTGTGAACTTAGAGTCCTATATAATAAAAGGCTAATATGCAAATCAACTGAACGGTGGAACAACCAGTCGCTCTGACGTGCACTGACCACCAGGGGGCAGACACTCAATGCAGGAGCTCCCCCCTGGTGGTCAGTGGGGGAGCCTCTCCCACCTCTGCAGCAGTCGGAC
Source organism: Myotis nattereri (assembly GCF_964212035.1). NCBI lineage: Eukaryota > Metazoa > Chordata > Mammalia > Chiroptera > Vespertilionidae > Myotis > Myotis nattereri. The sequence continues at coordinate 11,000,516 of NC_138097.1, read as the reverse complement.
ATCCCCCGAGGGCTCCCGGACTGCGAGAAGGTGCAGCCCGAGCTGAGGGCCCCCACCCCCACCCCCAGTGCACAAATTTCATGCACCAAGCCTCTAGTAAATTATCAATATCAAAACAGAACCTGGAGCAAACATTGATGGTGTTTTTTTAGTTTGTCTCATTACCATTACATCCATGTGGGTTGTGACTGTGGTGTCTAAAATAGTTTAAGTTCTGAGTTCAAATATGAAGCGAAAATAATTATGCTGCTAAAACAGAGAGTTTAGTAAGAATGAATAAAACCGAACACTTCTGGTGAGAGATAAAGAGGAGCAGGGGACCAAATTGGTGTATAATACCATCTCGGCTGTGCAAGAAAAATCTAGGCAAATCATTAAAAAAAAAATAAAAAAAAGACTTGAGCCCTAGCCAGTTTGGCTTGGTGGCTAGAGCGTCGGCCTGCGGACTGAAGGGTCCCGGGTTCGATTCCGGTCAAGGGCACATGCCTGGGTTTCGGGCTTGATCCCCAGTAGGGGTTGTGCAGGAGGCAACTGATCAGTGATTCTCTTTTATCTTTGATGTTTCTCTCTCTCTCCCTCTCCCTTCTTCTCTGAAATCAATAAAAATACATTTTAAAAATACAGAACCAAACGAAAGGCCATCATGGGCCGACCCTCATATCAGGGGCCACACACACAGGCTAGGTAGGTCCCCGTCTTTGTCATGAGGGGAAGCACAGGCGACAAGGAGGGGCCCCAGCCATCCTCATCATCTAACAAACACAGGTAAACACCTCCCATATGATTCCTGGGGAGGAAGGCCTGCCCGAAGTCACAGGGAGCCCACACCATGGCATGTTTTAAAAGACATCCCACGACTTTCAGCTTCTAGAATGATGTTTGCAGGTTGGGTTTCTGCACAGGCACGCACAGCAGCCCTGGAGGGAGCTGGGAGGGAGCCTCCCCCGTAGAGGCAGCCCTGCTTCTGGGGGCCGGGGGGCGGGGTCTGCCTTGGGGAACAGGCTCTGGAGGCAGACATGCTCCCCCTGAGTTTTGGATTCAGGAGGGACAAGTTCTCAGGGGATGCTGATGGGGACCCCACTCTCCGATTCATTGCTCTAGACCAGTGGTCCCCAACCTTCCTGTGGCCACGCCCCACCTAAGCGCCTCTAACATCCTGATGCCCCCCTTCCCATGACATAGAATACTTATTATTCAAAAAGTGAGCTCCTATTCACGTGGAGGAAGCCTCAAAGGCCATGAGCATGGTCTAAACAAGCTTCCAAAGAACATGGCATCCATGACAGAGAAAAATGAAAGAACGGAAAGACAGTTGAAGTACCGAGGAAGAAATTGCTAAGAAATTGTTGAAAAAATACTAGTAAGAATAATATGAAAAACTAGCATATAAAGTTTTAAAACATAGAATAGAGGCTGAAATGCATAAATATATCACAATATATATTTATAGACTGTACATGAGGCCCCTAGAACCAGAAGAAATGCAAAAAGTTCACTGTTTTTTAGTTTTTTATGTAATATATTTTTATTGATTTCAGAGAGGAAGGGAGAGGGAGAAAGATAGAAACTTCAATGAAGAGAGAAAATCCCTGATCAGTTGCCTCCTGCACACCCCCTACTGGGGATCGAGCCCACTACCCAGGCAAGTGCCCTTGGCCAGAATCGAACCCGGGACCCTTCAGTCTGCAGGCCGACGCTCTATCCACTGAGCCAAACCGGCTCCGGCAAAAGTTCACTGTTAATAACTCATTCTCGAATTGCCCCCCTTAAAAATCAAATTGCTCCCCTATGGGGCATGTGCCCCATGTTGGCAACCACTGCTCTAGATGAAAGCCTTCAACCCCAGGAGACAGCCTCCGGGAGGAAGGAGCAGGTAGTGTGGGCTCCGTCCCCACCCCTCAGTGCCAGGCTCCCCAGGCCCCAGCTCAGGGGAGAAGGGAGACAGCATCTTTGTGCCGGGGGTGGGGCTTGGGACGAGACAAGTCCGTAGAACTCACCTCCCAGTAGACCGCATCCTCGAAGCAGTTCTCATCAGAAGCTTGGCCCCAGATGGGTAATTTCAAAATGCCTCCTAAGGAAAGTCAGAGGTCACAAGAGGTCAGGACCCACTTCCTCTCGGCCTAACCCAGCCCTTTCCCTCAATGGGACCGCCTCTCCAGGATCCGGTTGGCTCCAGGCTGACCTCTAAATTCTTGCCCCCCCCCCCCCAAGCATCACAATGGCCCCACCTCCCCTGGCCCAGCCACTCCCACTCACCCACAATGAGGCCGCCCACGAGGGCCATGGCCAGGGACACGAAGATGCCTGCGGCCTGGAAACTGCCTTGCAGGCTCGCGGACCATTCAGTCTTGAAACCGTCAAGGTTAAAGGCGTGGGCAAGCCTGGGGTGGAGACAGGAGGCAGGTCAGGGCCCCTCAGGGAGGCCACGGAACCCCGTGCTGCCACTCCACAGATGTGAGCGGGCGCCACTGTTCCACAAGCCCCGGGCCTCAGCCTTGCCATCTGCAAAATGGGGGCATGGGAGCGATCAGACGGTCTCAGATGTTTGTGGAAGGACAGAGCTTGGGGAGAGAGACCCGTGAAAAAGAGGCGTCCCGTTGGGGAAGGACCAGAAGAGAGACACAGTCTTGGTCCCCTGCATCTCCTCCATCTGTACCCTTCCTTATTTAAAAATACATTTTTATTGATTTCAGAGAGGAAGGGAGAGGGGAGAGAGATGGAAACATCAGTGATGAGAGAGAATCATGGATCGGCTGCCTCCTGCACGCCCCCTACTGGGGATCGAGCCCACAACCCGGGCATGTACCCTGACAGGGAATCAAACCGTGACCTCCTGTTTCATAGGTCAACGCTCAACCACTGAGCCACACCGGCCGGGCCATACGTACCCTTCCTCTCCATAAACTTGACTGTTGGCGCAGGCCGCCGTCACAGCACCCACGATGCCGCCTATGACGCCAGGCATGCCATGCAGGTTGTGGATGCCACATGTGTCCTGGATCCGTAGGCGGGACTCCAGGAATGGCTGGGGAGGGGGAGGGGTGCTGCTCAGGCCGAGAGCTAAGGCTGGGGGCGGGGAGGCCAGGATTCTGGAGGTCTCAATACAGAGACCCAGGATTCCCCATCCCCCCTTGCATCCCCCCCCTCCGCTCCGAGCCTCACCGTCAGGTACACAAAGCCCAGCGTGGAGACGATGCCGCAGATGAAGCCGACAATGAGGGAGCCGTAAGGCATGAGCATCATCTCGGCGGCGGTGCCCACGGCCACCCCTCCGGCCAGCGTGGCGTTCTGGATGTGCACCTGGGCAGGGCGGGCAGGGCGGGCGGGACGTCAGGCCTCCCGCACGCAGAGCTCTGCGGAAAACCAGCTATGCAATCGGGACAGCTCCTTTCTCTCTGAGCCTCAGTTGCTTCATCCGCGCAATGGGTACAACGATCCTTACGCCGCCTGCCTCACAGAGTCCTTGGCAGGGCCTGGGGATGTGTGCCCACCAGGCATAGGCGGTTGGAGCTGCACCCCTCCCCAGATCCCCGCGGCCTGCCCCCCCCCCGCCCTCTGCTCACCATGTCCAGCTTGCCCTTCTTGTGCAGGGCGCTGGACAGCGCCACCGCGGTCAGCACGCAGGCTGCCAAGGAGCAGTAGGTGTTGATGGCGGCTCGGTGCTGGGCGTCTCCGTGGTTGGACACAGCCGAGTTGAAGCTGGGCCAGTACATCCAGAGGAAGAGGGTGCCTGCCCAGACCAGACGGGGCCGGGGCGGGAGAAGAGGCGTTAGATGGGTGGGCCATGCCCAGCTGTCTCCCATCCCTGTCCCTGTACTCATGCTGGGGGCTCTTCTTAAAGGTCCCCCCTTGCCTCGCTCACTACCTCACGCCCACTTACCTTCCTCTCCGCCCCAAGAAGTCTTACCCGACCCGTGACTGAGCTACCTGCCCCCCACCTGCTCCCACCACACCACCATGGGGAAGTCTTTCTCTCCTGGGAGGGGGGAGGTTATCTCTTCCATGACACTGTGAAGCACTCCCTGAATGCAGGGCTAGGTTTTTGTTGTAGTTGTTGCTAATCCTCACCCGAGGATATTTTTCCGTTGATTTTTAGAGAGAGTGGAAAGGAAGGAGAGAGATAGAGAGAAAGATCGATGTGAGAGAAACACATCGATTGGTTGCCTCCTGTCTGAGCTCTGACAAGAGCCTGGGCAGGGGAGGAGCCTGCAACCGAGGTACGTGCCCTTGACCGGAATCGAACCCAGGACCCTTCGGTTCACAGGCCGACGCTCTATCCACTGAGCCACACTGGCTAGGTTTTAAGAGACCAGAGTGGGTGGCGGACATGTGTTTTCTCTGGAATGAATGGACACAGGGAGGAGAGGGAGCACCCCGCCCTGGCCCCAGGATGGGAACCACAGTGTCGGCCCCGGGGCAGCCGGGGGAAAACACAGGGTGGCTGCCCAAAGCATCGGGGATTCTGGAAGGGTCCGTGAGCACCCTCCCTCCCCCCACGGGGAACCGGCAGCGACCACCATGTGGAGATCAGTGTGCCCACAGCGGCCCTCAGGCATCCCGTGGGCCCTCAGTCCCTGTGGCAGCCTCACCGATCATGGCAAAGAGGTCCGAGTGGTACACGGCGCTCTGTCTGGCCTTGCTCTGGTACAGGTTGGGCCGGTAGAGGACCCAGGTCACTGTGAGCCCAAAGTAGGCGCCGAATGTGTGGATGGTCATGGAGCCCCCTGCGTCCTTCACCTTGGGAACAAGGGGCCAGTCACGCTCTGATGTCCTCTCCCGCCACCCCCGCCCCCCCGCACGCCCTCGCCAAGCCACGCACAGACAATGCCCAGCTGTCTCTGACTTCATGAGCCTGGGACTCCCACAGACCAGTGCACTGGGGAGGGGAGAAGGTGGGGGTCCCTGAGCCCAGGCTGTACGCATGCCCAATAAATGTCACTGCTCCCACTTTAGAGACTGGGTTCAGAGGGTTAAGAGACGTGCCAAGGTCGAACGGAATCCAGCTGGCATGTCTCCCCAAGGCCTCTCTCTCGCTACCTACCCCTCTGCGGTCTCCCCAAGTGTCCCCCCCACCTTCACCCCCATTCCGACCCCTGCTCACATTGAGCAGGCTGAGGAGGATGAACTCATTCACTGAGAACAGGGTCACTTGGAAGAGAGTCATGATGAGCAGCTGGACAGGGCTGACTTTGCCCAGAATTGCCCCGAAGGCCACGCAGACAGAGCCCACGCAGAAGTCGGCGTTGATGAGGCTGTGGGAGACGGGTTCGGGAGGGGCTCAGGGGCTGCGGTGTCAGGACGAAGGACCCAGTCCCCGCCCCTAGAAGGGAGCCGCTGAGGTGTCCCTGCAGCCTCAGACTTAGGGGGAGGGGGAGGGAGACACCCTTAGAACACCCAGCCATCCTGGAGACTCGCTGATCCGGAAGCAGAGTGTGTGTGTGTGTGTGTGTGTGTGTGTATGTGTGTGCACGTGTGGTGTCTGTCACAGGCTCCAGGCTCGGGGTACCCAGGTTGGATGATGAGGAGTGGGCGCAAAGCCCCATAACTCCGAGGCCCCGCCCCCGGACCCACCCTCACCCTCACCCAGACACCGCCCCTGGACCTGCCTCTTACACAGGCCCCGCCCCATCCCGCCCCTCACTCAGGCCCCGCCCCCATCCTGCCCCAGCACCCAGACACCGCCCCTGGGCCTGCCTCTCACCCAGGCCCCGCCCCTCCGAGAGGCCCCGCCCCTCACCCACCTCCACCACTCAGACCCCTGGACCTTCCTCTTACACAGGCCCCGCCCCTCACACAGGCCCCGCCCCCAGCCTGCCCCACCACCCAGACACCACCCCTGGACCGACCTTTAATACAGGCCCCGCTTCTCCCAGAGGCCCCGCCCCTCACCCAGCTCCACCACTCAGACCCCTAGGCCCGCCTTTCACATGCCCCGCCCCCATCCGGCCCCTCACCCAGACCCCGCCCCCAACCTGTCCCACCACCCAGACACCGCCCCTGAGCCCGCCTCTGGCCCAGGCCCCGCCCCTCGTGAGGCCCCGCCCCTCACCCGCCGGGCCCCGCCCCCGCCGCACTCACTTCTCCACGCCCACGAGAATGTAGCCGTTGTGGAAGGAGTGAAACCAACCCTGCATCAGCAGCGCCCACTGGATGCCGAAGGCCGCCAGCAGGAAGTTGAAGCCCACGGAGCTGTAGCCATAGCGCTGCAGGAAGGTCATGAGGAAGCCGAAGCCCACGAAGATCATCACGTGCACGTCCTGGAAGCCTGTGGGGAGAGTGCAGCCGCGGGTGATGCCAGTTCTCGCTCCTCAGTGACGTTTCTCTCTCTCCCTTCCTCTCGGAAACCAATAAAAATACATTTTTTAAAAATAAAGGCGGCTCTCTCTCAGGACACCCCTCTTCTTTCTTGTCTAGTTCTCATTACAATTTGCAGGCCCACGCCTGCTGTGTTCACTCTGGTGTTCCCCAGCACCTAAGAAAGTGCCAGGAAGGCTCTCCATAAATATCCATGAATGCCTGGCCGGCGTGGCTCAGCGGTTGAGCGTCGACTTCTGAACCAGCAGGTCACGGTTCGATTCCCGATCAGGGCACGTGCCCGGGTTGCAGGCTCGTTCCCCAGTGTGGGGCGTGCAGGAGGCAACCGATCCATGATTCTCATCATGGATGTTTCTGTCTCTCTCTCTCCTCCCTTCCTCTGAAATCAATATTTAAAAACAAATAAATAGCCCTAACCGGTTTGGCTCAGCGGATAGAGTGTCAGCCTGCGGACTCAAGGGTCCTAGGTTCGATTCCGGTCAAGGGCATGTACCTTGGTTGCGGGCACATCCCCAGTGGGGAGTGTGCAGGAGGCAGCTGATTGATGTTTCTCTCTCGTCGATGTTTCTAACTATCGCTCTCTGTAAAAAATCAATAAAACATATTTTAAAAAAACACAAATAAATAAATATCCATGAATGAAGGAGTGGTTGTGGTGGGTCCCTCAGCAGCACCCAGATGTGCCCGCTGGGCAGAGAAACCCAGGTGGGAGTTCACAGGCAGGTGAGGCAGCAGCCCCGTAAAGGCAGAGAGGCCCTGGTGCCCACTGCAGCCTGGCCACGGCGGGGGGCAGCCACGGGGAACGGGCACATTGCAGAATAGGGGGCAGGGGAGCAGGCATGCCAGCTGATGCAGGAGAGCTGTGGGGCTCTGAGCTCTGAGCTTCTGTGTGCAGACCTGAGTGAGCTTCCACAGACGGCAGCTCGCCCCGCGTTCACAGCGCCTGCCTCTGACTCCGTGTCTTACCGCATTTCATGGGTCAGCATGCTTCCAACTGCGGTGGGGACACTGAGTTAATGTGTGTGAAGCAGCGTGCCTGGCACTGTGGTTATTCTTGGGAAGGACAGATGGGATGGGTGACAGACCGGGGGAGAGGTGTGAGGCAGCGGGAGGTGACATCTTCAGACCACAGCTCAGGGAGGGGAGCTGGCGGGGCTGTTGATAAACACAGGGAAGTGGGAAGAGGTTGTGGGGTGGGAGGGAGTGCTGGGCCTGGTGCTGGCTGTGGGGGTTGGAGATGACCCCGGGCCGGGGGTGGGGGTGGTGAGGGATGGGCAGGGTGGCATGAAGGAGTGGGGGCCTGCTGCGCGGGTGGGAGCTGGGGTCTGAGATTGGGCAGACCTGCAAATAGAGCTGTGAGTCAGAAAGTGAAAGCGATGAGGGGGAGACAGAAGCTGAGAACTGGCATGGAGGTGGGAGGAACAGAATCGGGGGGCCTTTGGAGGAGAGGGGTGTCAGCTGTCTTGTGGTATGAGGACCCTGGGGGCAAGGGCAAGGCTGAAGAGGAAGGGGGGATGGGGAACCCCACTGGATACGTGTGTGGCTTGAGAGCAGGGACAGGGAGCCCTCTGCTTCCCATGCTTCCCCCAGCCTGTCCCCCTCTCTCCTGTCCTTCTCCCTGCCTCTGTGGGTGCCCTGACCTCCCCCAGACCCTGTCTGGGGCTGTCTGTTCTCCCCCTCCCTCAAGCACATGGAGGCCAGCTCCCCTCCCCCCTGCCTTGGGTACCTCCTCAATTCATTCTCTTGCTCCCTTTCTCTTTACCTCCCAAACTGGTCCTAATTTACAACCCAAACCTACCAGTTTATTAATGTATTTATACTAATAAAAGGGTAATATGCTAATTAGACCAGACATCTTCTGGATGTCCTTCTGGACAAAGTCACGGTGGCCGGGGTCGAGGCAGAGGCGGTTAGGGGCAACCAGGCCAGTAGTTAGGGGTGACCAGACTGGCAGGGGAGGGCAGTTAGGGGTGACCAGGCAGGCAAGCAGAGTGGTTAGGGGCGATCAGGCAGGCAGGCAGGTGAGTGGTTAGGAGCCAGCTGTCCCGGATTGTGAGACATCCGGGCCGTCAGACATCCCTGAGGGGTCCTGGAATGGAGAGGGTGCAGGCCAGGCTGAGGGACCCCCCTATGCACGAATTTTGTGCACTGGGCCTCTAGTGTTTCATAAAGCTTGCAGCTACCTAAAATGTTTTTATCTTTATTTTTGTTTAATATATATCTTTATTAATTTCAGAGAGGAAGGGAGAGGGAAAGAGAGATAGAAACATGAATGATGAGAGACAATCATTGATTGGCTACCTCCTCCATGTCCCTTATAGGAAATCAGCTGACAACCCAGGCATGTGCCCTTGACTAGAATTGAACCTGTGACCCTTCAGACGCTCTATCCATTGAGCGAAACCAGTTAGGGCTAAAATGCTTTTAATAGCAATGGTTTAAGCCCTGGCCTGTGTGGCTCAGTTGGTTGGACGTTGTCCTGTGCACTGAGAGGTTGCTGGTTCATTCTGGTCAAGGGCACATGCCTGGTTGTGGGCTCCATCCCCAGTAGGGGGCGTGCAGGAGGCAGCTGATCGGTGACGTTTCTCATTGATGTTTCTATCTCCCTCTCCCTTCCTCTCTCTCTCTAAAAAAAATCAGTTAAAAAACAGTAATGGTTTGAAAGTTCAGTCTGTACGACCTTCAAGGACATAACCTCTGATCTGCTGTGTCTTTCCCCGTAACATGGGGAGTCGTGGCGGAGCTCAGGTAGGGCTCACTGCTCGGGTTTTGGGTGCACATTTAGTGAGGTGATCCAACCAGCGTCCAGACATAAGCCTGGCTCTTTAGCAATTCCTCAATCCTGTTAGCTACTGTTTCTCTTTTTCTCTTTCAGGACTGACCAGCTTTGCATTCATTGAGTTCGCGACTTGCTGAAGGTCAGCGGAAGTTGGTAAGACACCCCTAATGCCCACTCTTTCCCCAGCGGGGCAAGAGGGGGTGGCGGGAGACTCAAGCAGCCCCGCCCAGAACCATTTCTCTCAACCTGGGGTCCCTGTGGGGCAGGGTGGCACGCTGGCTGCCATCCTGAGAGCTGCCACCAGGGGGCACCAGTACACAGCTGCTTTCACTCTCGGCATCTGAATCAGCTTCCTAGCTCACTCTTCCCTCCCGGGATAGTTCTCAGAAAACTCCAAAGCAGGCCAGCCCAGCCTAAACTGCTCCCTTTGGGGACTGCTGGCCCGTCCCTCAGTTCCCCAAGGCTCTGTGCCCATCTCTCCCACACTCAGGGCCACCCGCAGAATCATGCCATTGCTGCAAAATCTCTTGAGGACGTAGCCAAGGGCTGGCAATGCCACAGAGTATGGGGGGAGGGAAGCAGGTGGGCTGTGGGAGGGTGGGGGAGAGCGTGGCTCCATCCCTTGCAGGTGCCACTGACCAGTTGAGAGCTTTGGGCAAATCTCTTAAGCTCCGTTTCCTGCACCACAACAAAGGAACAAATGCCACACCAGAGAGCATTTACAATGCAAAAGACAGCCCAAAGGAAGTGCCATGCTATGAGTTGAAACCAATATTCAGGGAGCTATGCCTTGGTTACCTCTCGAAAGAGATGTTGAGCCTCCATTTCAATACAGTCAGCGACGGAGCACTCACTCCCTTATTGAGGACACGCGATACCAGCATTTACTGTCCTCTCACTCGGTGCCATGAGATGTGTCCTACCAGGCACCTGCCACCTTGCATCTTCCTAAAGGACCTGTGCATTCAATACCATGCCCATTTCACAGATGGGCATGCTGAGGCTCAGAGTGGCTCAGAGTGGCTGGGGAACGGGCTCACTCCATGTAGTGATGGGCCCAGATCTGTTTCATTCCAGAGTGCAGGCCATACTGCCCTCTGTTCGTGGGACAGCTTGAATGGGGGCAGTCCTCCCAACTCCTGTGTTCAGTGCTTTTCTGGTAATTTTCCATCGTGACGTGAAGATTCCATGCCCGGCACTGTCCCCCCAGCCTCACCCCTCCCCTGGAAGGCAGGTCGGTCTGATGTGTCATCCTCATTCCACAGGTGAGAACATTTGCCTAAAAAGCCACCCATCTGGGGAATGGCAGAGGCCGTGCTAGCAGTGAGGTCTGGTGATGCCAAGGCAGGCTCTTAACCTCGGCACTTGGGTACCTGAGAATTCGGGGGTGCTCCTTCTCCCTCTCCCAGCCAAAGAGGGTGGGGCCACGGACCCACACACCTCTCCTCTCTCCCAGCAGGAGGCCTGGCAGGCCAAGGAGCCATCCCTGTGGCCCTAGAACAAGGACAGGATGGCACAGCTGGGCAAGGGAGCCGGGGTCATCCCCTGGCTGGTGACCAAGATGGGGCTCGTGTCTTTTGGGGACATCAGGCAGGGCTCTCTAACAAGGAGGTTGGGGGGCACCTGGATGAGCTCACCCAGGTGAGTGAGGGTTCCCTATAGAGTGGAAGAGAGAGGCATCCATGTGAGAGAAACAGATGGATTGGTTACCTCCTGCATGCACCCTGAACAGTGCCCCTCTAGGGAGGAGCCTGCCATCGAGACCCTGAACAGTGCCCCTCTGGGGAGGAGCCTGCCATCGAGGTATGCTCCCTTGACCAGGGAATCGAACCTGGGACCCTTCCATCCGCAGGCCAACGCTCTATCCGCTGAGCCAAACCGGCGAGGGGCCCTATGACCTTTGCCACAGGGAAAAAGGAGTTTGTGCACATCTGGCCAGTTCTCCAAGCGTGATTCCTAGAGAGGGGCGAGCGCCTGAGCGGAGCGGGGGCCCAGACTGTGAGCGGCATCTCCTGCGCGCTCGCCCTGGTTCCCAGCGCCCCGAGCTCTGGGCCGGGCGGGACCGGCCGGGATGCGCTGTCCCTGGGCCTCCAGGGCGGCGGCACTTACTGGGATAGCGATAGTAGAATTCGTTCTCCAGGTCGCTGGACCGGTTCCCCGGCTCCTTCCCCTCGATCCAATGGGCGTCGGCCTCGGGGCTGTAGCGCACGAACACGCCGAAGAGGACCACCATGGCCACCTGCAGCAGCAGGCAGGTGAGCGGCAGCCGCCAGCGCAGGTTGGTGTTCCAGGCCATGTTGCGGGGATCCCTGGGCGCGGCGGGAACCCCTGGCCGGGCGCGGCGGGGACCCCTGGGCGCTGCGGGGACTGGGGCAGGGCGCGCTGTGGCCGGAATCGGGCGCTCGGAGGCGGACCGGCTTATAAAACCCGAGCAGGGTCGGGGCGGGGCGGGGCGGCCCCAGCGAGTTGTGGAACTGCTGACCCAGGTGCCGCCCCGATCGCTGGTGCCCAGCCGGGGAGGGGACCCGCCGCCCGGATCCCGCCTTCCCCCACCCCCCACCCCCGCCCCCGCCCCGGCCTCCCCACCCGGGGCCCAGAGGCGCCGGCGCTGGGAAAAGGAACAGCAGCGAAAGCAGGGCCCACAGGGCAATGGGTAGGGGCGCCCTGACCTCTGTGGAGACCCCTGCATATGCCTTCTGGGGTACCCCCCCCCTTTTAAATATATATTTTTTATTGACTTCAGAAAGGAAGGAAGAGGGAGAGAGAGATAGAAACATCAATGATGAGAAAGAATCATGGATCGGCTGCCTCCTGCACGCCCCCCCACTGGGGACGGAGCCAGCAACCCAGGCATGTGGCCAGACCAGGAACTGAACTAGGACCTCCTAGCCAGCCATGCTGGCCAGGCTAAAAAATTATTTTATAAACAAATCCTCAGATGAGGACTTTTATTTCATTTATTTTTTTTTAAATATATATTTTATTGATTTTTTACAGAGAGGAAGGGAGAGAGATAGTCAGAAACATCGATGAGAGAGAAACATCGATCAGCCGCTTCTTGCACACTCCCCACTGGGGATGTGCCTGCAACCAAGGTACATGCCCTTGACCAGAATCGAACCTGGGACTCTTGAGTCCGCAGGCTGACGCTCTATCCACTAAGCCAAACCGATTAGGGCTATTTTATTTTTTTTTAAATATATTTCTTTATTGATTTCAGAGAGGAAGGGAGAAGGAGAAAGAGATAGAAACATCAATGATGAGAGAGAATCATTGATTGGCTGCCTCCCGCACGCCCCGCACTGGGGATCAAGCCCACACACAACCCAGGCATGTGCCCTTGAGCCAGAATCGAACCTGGGACCCTTCAGTCCGCAGGCCGACGCTCTATCCACTGGGCCAAGCCGGCCAGGGCTACAACATCATTTTCAATGGCAGCATAGACCATGCTCTATGGAGCCAATGCCTGGTGTTGGACAGTGTGGTTGTTTTTTATTTGATTGGGATGAGAAATGTCGCTGTCATGAACATCCGGGTACACAAGTCTTTGCACAGGCTTCAGTGAATTCCTAGAGGCAGGCTTATTTTGAGGCAAATCGTTACATGTCCCCCCAAACAAAGCACGCACCCCATGGCTCAGGTGTGAGAGTGGTACCCACGCCCCCTCGCCGATGCTGGATTTGGGAAAAAAAAAATTGTTGCCAGTTTGGATCCCAGATTTGTAAAAGCAACCAATGCCACATACAATGTCTGGAGCTGAGCGCCTGACCAGTGTGCTGGGGGCTGGACCGTGGCCCATTGCACCAGCACAGGGCACTGGGGTTTCCCCTCTCTCTTCCCAGGAGAAGCAGCCTGCTTCAAGACACAGCCAGCCCCAGCCAGTTTGGCTCAGTGGATAGAGCATCGGACTGTGACCTGAGGGGTCCTGGGTTCGATTCCGGTCAGGGGCACAGGCCTGGGTTGTGGGCTCGATCCCCAGAGTGGAGGTGTGTAGGAAGGAGTCCATCCATGATTCTCTCTCATCATTGATGTTTCTCTCTCTCTCTCCCTCTCCCTTCCTCTCTGAAATCAATAACAATATATTATACTGGAGGCCTGGTGCATGAAATTTGTGCACTTGGTGGGGGGCGTGGGCAAGGCCAAGGGACCCCATCGGTGCATGATCAGGGCCAGGGAGGGACACGGGAGGTTGGCCAGCCGAGGAAGGACCACAGGAGGGCTCCAGGGCATGTCCGGCCCATCTCACTCAGTCCTAATCAGCCCGACTCCAGCAGCAAGCTAACCTACTAGTCAGAGCATCTGCCCACCGGTGGTCAGTGCAGGTCATAGAGAGCAGTTGAGTGGCAATAGCATATCATTAGCATATTACCCTTCGATTGGTTGAACAGCCCACCTGATGACTGGACACTTAGCATATTAGGCTTTTATTATATAGGATATTTTTTAAAGAGACACAGCCAGACACCACAGGAACAATGCCAGCCAGAGGGGCCAATTATTACGTGCCTGCTGTGGCCGGACCCTTTAAACATCGTCTTCTATAATAATGAAAGCGTAATATTCAAATCGACATCCACTGGCTCCAGGCCAGCCAAGGCGGGTGTGATGCGATTGGTGGGGGGCGTGGGGGGGCCATGATCGCCCGCAGAGGGAGGCCCAGGCCATGGACCAGTGGGGCAATCAATGGGTAGGGGTGGGGAGGACTCTGCAACTGCTCCAAAGCGGCCAGTGGGCGGGGCCTCCCTCTGCAGGGCAATCCATCTTGTGTGCGGGGCCTCTAGTAATCCAATGATCAGCAACTCTTGCAGGGCGTACATTGGAGCCCATCCTGCAGATGAAGAAACTGAGTTCCCAGAGAGGCCAGGGATCATGCCGGAGGCCGACACTGGGCCGTATGCTCTCACTACACAGCGTAGCCCCTCTGGGCAGAGGCAGAAAGAAGGTCCGACTTCAGGTATGAAAAACATCTGAGCGCACAGCAAGGGGAGCGGATGGAGGGCAGGGAGGCAAGGGCTGGACCTTTGGGGGTGAAGTGGGTGGGAGCACACAGGCCTCTGGAGTCACCCACTCCCACGGGCGCCAGGAGCTCCTTTAGGATACAGGTGATGTGTTATTTTTTTAAATATATTTATTATCGATTTCAGAGAGGAAGGGTGCCGGGAGCCAGTTCCAGCATGTCATAATTGCAAGAGTTTCATCGAAAGGTTGATGGAACCTGGGGACTCGACAAGGGCTGAGTCACCTATGTTGTTACCTGTTGGGAATGGCTGAGGGCATTTCCCCAAACCTGGAAAGGGATGATTGCTTGCTGCCAGACAGTTCAGGGCATCTTAATCTACATGGTATTGCCTCCTACTGGCCAGACACCTGAACAGCCGCAGGCGAATTCTTCCATTCTGACAATGGACTGTGTGCTGTATATGAAACCCTACCCTCGCCTCAGCACAAATTGTGTTAATAAAAAGCAAGGCGAGGAGATCTTAGTTTCTTTGGCTAACTTCTCTGACTCCCTATAATGCCTTTCAAAATTATATTTCGAAGGGCGGGGTGGCGGGGGGGGGGGAGAGAGAGAGAGAGAGAGAGAGAGAGAGAGAGAGAGAGAGAGAGAGAGAGAAACATCAATGATGAGAGAGAATCATGGACCGGCTGCCTCCTGCCCGCCCCACACTAGGGATCGAGCCCGCAACCTGGGCATGTGCCCTGACTGGGAATCAAACCGTGACCTCCTGGTTCATAGATCAACCCTCAACCACTGAGCCATGCCAGCCAGGCAGGGGTGACATCTCATTTATAACTCTCTTCCCTGCTGACAGCACAGTGCAGGTGAGGAGCAGGCACTCAGGGCTTGTTCTGGAAGGGTGAAGGAAGGGGTGAATGATGTTCTGTGAGCACCTACTATGTGCCAGGCCTGTTCTAGGTGCTGGGATATACCAGTGAGCAAAAGAGGCAAAATGCCTGTCCCCATGGAACTTGCATTCATTTTGTGTGTGAGTGGCTGGGGGAGGGAGGGTGACAGAAAGCCAACAGATGGCTAAGTCAAGTATGTAGTGTGTTAGAGGGTGACAAGTACAAGGCACAACTAATTTACACCAGTGGTTAAAGCAGAAGCAAGCATTTTCCTAGGTCGTTGAGGGCTTGGGGGTTGGGGGGGCATGGGGTGATCAAGGTGGGCTTCATGGAAGAGGTGAGTTGATCTGGGCTTTGCAGAGCAGTTAAGAGGTCGACCTTTCCCCTTTGCCCTCTGGCTTTGTTCTCTCTCATCCACCTCCCACTCGAGGATTCTAGGCCACCCTCCCCACCCCGGCCCCATGATTCTCCTGACCATCAGGAGGCTGGAGTTCTGGGTTTGTCCTCTGAGACCGGGGTTCAAGAAACTGGTTGCTCAGGTTAATGAGGCCAGACAGGTGTTTCCCCGGGAAGCCAGCCACTTCCTCCCAAACGTGGGTGCCTAAATGAGCAAGGATGACAGGCAGGGTGCCCTCCCCAGGGGCGAGGGGCAGGGCATCACAGCCATATTGACAGACAAGGGGGTTGCGGTGGGGGGGGGGGGGGCTGTGGGTTGAGAGTCAGGGGATTCAGATTATCATGCTTTGAGGGGAGTCTTCCCGCTCCAGGCCTGGTGGCCATAGTGAAGGGGACACACAGGGACAGTCACTGTGTCATCCTCCCCTCTGTCCATCCCTCTTGTTAGATGACCCTTAGCATCCGTGGCCTCAGTCCTGGGAGCAGCTGGAGGTGGTGACAAGGGCTCTAGGCCAGGATTCACAAGTTTTGGGGGTGGCCCTAGCATCACAGATTTGGTCAGAATGCCTAGCCTCTCTGGGTTTTATTTCCTCTGTCTGCAAGTGACTGTTCCTAGAGGGCCCTGCCCACTGCCCTGATCTGCCATGAGACTCCAAGGAGAACATGGGCCCTGGCCGGTGTGGCTCAGAGGATAGAGCGTCGGCCTGCAGACTGAAGGGTCCCGGGTTCGATTCTGGTCAAGGGCACATACCTCGGTGGCAGGCTCCTCCCCGGCCCGGGCTCTGGTCGGGGTTCGTATAGGAGGCAACCAATCGATGTGTTTCTCTCACATCGATATTTCTTCCTGTCTCTCCCTTTCTCTTCCACTCTCCTCGGGTGATGATGATGAAGAAGAAGGAGGAGAAGAGAAGGAGGAGGAGGAGGAGGAGGAGGAGGAGGAGGAGGAGGAGGAGAACATGGTATGTAGTAATGTAGTACCTGGACACAGAGGCTCTAAGGAGCCAGGGTTCAAGCCCCAGCTCTGCTGGGTGAGCTTGGGCAAGCTGCCTAACCTCTCTGGGCCTCCATTCCCTCATTCATACCATGGCGTGACAGTGGCATCCCCACCTTAGGAGGGATGTGCAGGCTAGGTGACTCTGAGGCAGCTCATGGGCGTGACGCCCAGCTCACGGAATGGATGACTTCATCACCAGTGGGTGCTTTGAGGAATTGGCCGGTCTTATTTGCATGTGGGAATGAATGGGCGGGCACGTCCCCGGGAAGATGTCATAAATAGAACTGGGCTTGTTTCCATGATGTAGACCGGAGGTTTTCAACCGGCGTGTCACAAGAACCTTTACAACGTGCAGTACCTGACTATGGAGTCAGGGGCACTGACCTCTTTTCCCTCTGTCAGGGGTGGGGAACATCAGGCCCGCGGGCCGTATCGTTTGGTCTGGCCCTGCCCAGGCAACTGCAGGCGGGGCTCGAAATTCAATAGATCTGGGAGCTTTTTTCATAGCAACATAATTTTAAGCATTTTTTAAAAAATATATATATTTTATTGATTTTTTACAGAGAGGAAGGGAGAGAGATAGAGAGTTAGAAACATCGATGAGAGAGAAACATCGATCAGCTGCCTCCCGCACATCTCCCACCGGGGATATGACCGCAACCCAGGTACATACCCTCGACCGGAATCAAACCTGGGACCCTTCAGTCCGCAGGCCGATGCTCTATCCACTGAGCCAAACTGGTTTCGGCTATAGCAACATAATTTTAAAAGAATATGTGTTTTATTGATTTCAGAGAGGAAGGGAGAGGGAGAGAGAGAGAGAAACATCAGTGATGGGGAGAGATTCATTGATCGGCTGCCTCCTGCATGCCCCACATTGGGGATCGAGCCTGCAACCCGGCATGTGCCCTTGATGGGAATCGAACCCGGGACCTTTCAGTCCGCAAGCCAATGCTCTATCCATTGAGCCATACTGGCTAGGGCCTCATTGATTTTTAGAGAGAGTGGAAGGGAAGGGAGGGAGGGGGAGAGGGAGAGAGAGAAACATTGATGTGAGAGAGACACATCGATTGTTGCCTCTTGCACATGCCCAACCGGGCTGGGGGATCTAACATGCAACCCAGGTACGTGCCCTTGACTGGGAATCAGACTCAGGACGCCTGGTGCACAGCTGACACTCTAACCATCGAGGAACACTGGCCAGGGCCAGATCACAGCTTTTTAGAAGAGTTATGGAGCAAAGAGACCAGTTTTCTCACCAGTTCTTCCTTCCTTCCTTCCTTCCTTCCTTCCTTCCTTCCTTCCTTCCTTCCTTCCTTTCCTTCCTTCCTTCCTTCCTTCCTTCCTTCCTTTCCTTCCTTCCTTCCTTCCTTCCTTCCTTCCTTCCTTCCTTCCTTCCCTCCCTCCCTTCCTTCCTTCCTTTCCTTCCTTCCTTCCTTCCTTCCTTCCTTCCTTCCTTCCTTTCCTTCCTTCCTTTCCTTCCTTCCTTCCTTCCTTCCTTCCTTCCTTCCTTCCTTCCTTTCCTTCCTTCCTTCCTTCCTTCCTTCCTTCCTTCCTTCCTTCCTTCCCTCCCTCCCTCCCTTCCTTCCTTTCCTTCCTTCCTTCCTTCCTTCCTTCCTTCCTTCCTTCCTTTCCTTTCCTTCCTTCCTTCCTTCCTTCCTTCCTTCCTTCCTTCCTTCCTTCCTTCCCTCCTTCCCTCCTTCCTTCCTTCCTTCCTTCCCTTCCTTCCTTCCTTCCTTCCTTCCTTCCTTCCTTCCTTTCCTTCCTTCCTTCCTTCCTTCCTTCCTTCCTTCCTTCCTTTCCTTCCTTCCTTCCTTCCTTCCTTCCTTCCTTCCTTCCTTCCTTCCTTTCTTTCTTTCTTAATATATTTTTATTGATTTCAGAGAGGAAGGGAGAGGGGGAGAGAGAGGTAGAAACATCAATGATGAGAGAGAATCATGAATCGGCTGCCTCCTGCACGCCCCCTAACTGGGGATGGAGCCCGCAACCCGGGTGTGTGCCCTTGACGGGGGAATGGAACCCGGGACCCTTCAGTCTGCAGGCCAACGCTCTATCCACTGGACCAAACTGGCTAGGGCAGTGATGGCGAACCTTCTGAGCTCGGCGTGTCAGCATTTTGAAAAACCCTAACTTAACTCTGGTGCCGTGTCACATATAGCCACTTTTTGATCTTTGCAACCACAGTAAAACAAAGATTTATATTTTTGATACTTATTTTATATATTTAAATGCCATTTAACAAAGAAAAATCAACCCCAAAAAATGAGTTCGCGTGTCACCTCTGACACGACGCGTGTCATGGGTTCGCCATCCCTGGAATAGGGCCTCACCAGTGTTTGCAAACCCTGGGGAGAAATCAAAGGCACTGGGTGCAATGCAGCAGGAAGATCTGGGCTCCGAGGAAGGAAGAAATGAGGGTGAGAACCCCGGAACCTGGGCATGGCCTGGCAGACACAGTTGGGCGAACCCCTGCGGAAATCCTGAACACAAGCACAGACCCTGAATCAGCCGCGTCTGTGGGGTGGGCCCGAGCCCAGCCCTGCACTCGAGGCTGCTGCCCTTGTAGGACCAGGCAGGCTGGGCGGCCAGGGAGGCAGCGGCACACGATGGTCCGGGCGTTACCCCAGCCAAGGCCGACTTCCTGGAGGGCTGGTTCCGTGGAGCAGGAGGGCCGGTCAGGACCTGCTGCAGCAATAGACTTGCCCATGAGGATTGAGCTCTTGTCCATTTTCTGTTTTTCTTAAAATATATTTTGATTGCCGAAACCGGTTTGGCTCAGTGGATAGAGCGTCGGCATGCGGACTGAGGGGTCCCAGGTTCGATTCCGGTCAAGAGCATGTACCTGGGTTGCGGGCACATCCCCAGTGGGAGATGTGCAGGAGGCAGCTGATTGATGTTTCTAACTCTCTATCTCTCTCCCTTCCTCTCTGTAGAAAATCAATAAAATATATTAAAAATATATATATATATATTTTTTGATTGATTTCAGAGAGGAAGGGAGAGGGAGAGAGAGACAGAAACAGTAATGATGAGAGAGAAACATGGATCGGCTGCCTCCTGCACGCCCCCGGCTAGGGATGGAGCCTGCAACTTGGCCACGTGCCCTGACCGGGAAGCAAACCAAGACCTCCTGGTTTGTAGGTCGATGCTCAGCCACTGAGCCACACCGGCCAGGCCGGGCTCTGCTCTTATGCTACCTCCTTGGTGGGTGTACCTACTGCTCAGGCCTCCTGGGTTTCACCTGTTCTCCAATCCTGGCCTTCCAGCCTCTCTCAGATCTGTGAACCCTAAAAGCTGTTGTCCCCACAAAGAGTATACCTGTCAGCAAGGACTGCTTGTGGGTAACTGGGCCCTAATTCATAATCAGAGTTTTATAGCTGTTGTTTACAGGGACCCCTCATGCACCCTGCACCAGGTCCCCGCTGTCTGAGCTGACCCTTATGAAGGTGCTCCTGGGATTGTATTTCGACCAATGGGCTGAGACCTAACTGCCTCATCCAATGGAAGCTGCACAGCTTCACCCTCATTTGCATCTTTACTGATCAATCAGAGAGGCTCCATCATGACCAGTCAGGGCTCAAGATTCTGGCCAATCAGGACAGTGCAAATCGGACCAATCAAACAATGCACATTTGGATCCTTCATTTGCATTGAAATGGACCAATCAGGGACCAGGACAGACATGTGCTCTGTATTATCGGGCCTCCCCTTTGTCTCAGGGGAACACACTTTCATTTTCCTGTGGAGGCTTCATTGCCTCCATGTGCAGTGTTCACATGAATTAAGTGTCTCTCCAGATCGGGGACTCCTGTTGGCTTGATGGCAGTGACCTTTTGTGAACAAGACCTTCCAAAAACGTTTGCTTAAGCCAGCGGTTCTCAAACTGTGGGTTGGGACCCCTTTGGCGGTCGAACGACCCTTTCACAGGGGTCGCCTAAGACCATCCTGCATATCAGATATTGACATGACGATTCATCACAGTAGCAACATGACAGTGATGAAGTAGCCACGAAAATAATTTTATGGTGGGGTCACAACATGAGGAACTGTATTTAAAGGGCCAGAAGGTTGAGAACCATTGGCTTAAGCTAACCAGAGCCAGCCTCTGGAGTTCATGAGCAAGAACCCTAACTGATAAAAGCCCCAATTTACATACAAATTTGTGAAGGGGGGATGTCACGTCCTATTTCCCCAAGATGGCCTCGGCTTCTTCCATCCCCCCTGCTAATCTACATGGAAGCTACTCCTTCCATGGAGAAGTAGGTCTACGTCCCCTCTCGGATCTGGGCAGGCTCCCAGAAATAGAGTGTGGCACAAGTAATGTTATGTGACTTCTAAAACCAGGTCTAGCCCTAACCGGTTTGGCTCAGTGGATAGAGTGTCGGCCTGCAGACTGAAAGGTCCCAGGTTCAATTCTGGTCAAGGGCATGTACCTTGGTTGCGGGCACATCCCCAGTAGGGGGTGTGCAGGAGGCAGCTGGTCAATGTTTTTCTCTCATTGACGTTTCTAACTCTCTATCCCTCTCCCTTCCTCTCTATAAAAAAAAATCAATAAAATATATATTTTTAAAAATAAAACCAGATCTAAGAGGCCATGAAGCTTTGGCCTAGCCCCTTGAGATGCTTGCTCTGGTGGGGAAGTCAGCCCCCACGTAAGAAATTCAATGCCTCCATGCTGCACAGGCACCTGTAGATGGTCCGGTTGACAGCCCCAGGCTCCGCCCAGCCAACAACCAGTATCAGCTGCCAGCCGAGTGAGTGTAACTTCTTGGACATCCAGCTCAGTCGAGCCTTCGGATTATGGCAGCCCCACCCAACAACTGCCTGGGAACCCCCCAGCGAGACCTGCCCAGGTAAGCCTTCCCAAATTTTCGACCCACAAAACCATGAACGAGAAACTGATTGTTTTAAGATGCTAAATTTTGAGATTACTTGTTACTTGGCAATAGAAACTAGACACTCTTGCTTGCTTACTTATCTTATCCCACAGAAAGTGATATTTTCTCAGCAAGAGGAAAGATAACAGGTTAAAAGGCAATGAAACCTACATTTATTGAGGCCTACCCTGTACGGATCCTTTTCCTGTACCACCTCATATAAAACCCTGATGAGTCTGTGACTTGGGGACAATTATCCCTTGGTTGAAAAGAGGAATTGGGGGGCCAGCTGGTGTGGCTCAGTGGTTGAGCATCGACCTATGAACCAGGAGGTCACGGTTGGATTCCGGTCAGGCCACATGCCCAGGTTGTGGGCTCGATCCCCAGTGTGGGGCATGCAGGAGGCACCCCATCAATGATTCTCTCTCATCATTGATGTTTCTCTCTCTCCTCCCTCTCCCTTCCTCTCTGAAATCAATGAAAACATATATTTAAAAAAAAATAAAAGAGGAATTGCGGCCCAGTGGGAGACAGGCAGCTAGACAAGTGTCAGCCTGCAGAGCGGGCGTCTTTTCTGCTGGCACAAAGCTCCCAAACGCAAGGCTAAAGGAGCAAGTGAGGGAAGAAAGTTTAACAACATGATGTTGTTGTGAGAGTCAAGATGACTGAGCTCTAGGATTAAAGTGTCCACATTGCTTCGCCCCACGCATTAATCAGATGACAGATGGATCATGTTGCCCGTGAGGTGGGGCTGAGGAATGGGAGCGTTCACAGAACCTTCCTGGTGCACAGTGTCACCAAGCGTGACCTAAGTGACCTCGGGTGCTTATAAAGCCCCTCCTTTAATATATATTTTGTTGATTTTTTTTTTTTTTTTTTTTTTTTTTACAGAGAGGAAGGGAGAGCGACAGAGAGTTAGAAACATCGATGAGAGAGAAACATCGACCAGGTGCCTCCTGCACACCCCTACTGGGGATGTGCCTGCAACCAAGGTACATGCCCTTGACCGGAATCGAACCTGGGACCCTTCAGTCCGCAGGCCGATGCTCTATCCACTGAGCCAAACCAGTCAGGGCAAACCCCCTCCTTTAGTTCCCACGCCAGCCAGCACGTGGTTTGCCTTGAGATGTAGAGACAAAATGCATTCACATGAAGATGGGAACCAGGTGGCTTAGTAATACCGTGGGGCCCGGCCGGTGTGGCGCAGTGGTTGGGCATCGACCTCTGAACCAGGAGGTCACGGTTCGATTCCCGGTCAGGGCACATGCCCAGGTTGTGGACTTGATCCCCAGTGAGGGGTGTTCAGGAGGCAGCTAGCTGATGGATGATTCTCTCTCATTGATGTTTCTCTCCCTCTCCCTTCCTCTCTGAAATCAATAAAAATATATATTTTAAAAAAGAAAAGAAAAGAGGAATTGGGGCCCAGTGGGAGACAGGCAGCTAGACAAGTGTCAGCCTGCAGAGCGGGCGTCTTTTCTGCTGGCCCCAAATCCCCCAAACGTGAGGCTAAAGGAGCAAGTGAGGGAAGAAAGTTAAACAACATGGCGTTGTCGTGAGTGTCAAGATGACTGAGCTCTGGGATTAAAGTGTCCACTTTGCTTCGCCCCACGCATTAGTCAGATGACAGATGGATATTGTTGCCCGTGAGGTGGGGCTGAGGAATGGGAGTGTTCACAGAACCTTCCTGGTGCACAGTGTCACCAAGCGTGACCTTCGTGACCTTCGGGTGCTTATAAACCCCCTCCTTTAGTTCCCACGCCAGCCAGCAGGTGGTTCGCCTTGAGAAGCAGAGACAGGATGCATTCACATGAAGATGGGAACCAGGTGGCTTAGTAATACCGTGGGGCCCGGCCGGTGTGGCTCAGTGGTTGAGCATCGACCTCTGAACCAGGAGGTCACGGTTCGATTCCCGGTCAGGGCACATGCCCAGGTTGTGGGCTTGATCCCCAGTAGGGGGCATGCAGGAGGCGGCTGATGGATGATTCTCTCTCATCATTAATGTTTCTCTCTCTCTCTATTCCTCTCTGAAGTCAATAAAAATATATTTTTAAAAAAGCAAAGAAACAAGACAAAGTAGTCCCTCAGTGAGTTCCTGTGAGGAGCCAAGCACTGTATGACATTTCCCTAATCCTGCGAGATTGGCTGTCCCAGGGTGACAAGTGGTGACACAGTTGCAGGGTATGAAGTTATGTGTCTCCAACATCAGCCAGTGAGGAAGTGCGGGTTGAAGGAGGGTCCCTCTGGGGTGGAGAAGGGAGGGTGGCAGGCGGGGACAGGCAGGGATACAAGCCAAGGGCCTCCGTAAGCTGTGGGCACAGAGGCCAGGCCCTGGAAGAAGAACCAGCAGAAGGTGGGGTCCCCAGAGGCCATGGAGTCAAAGCCGCTGCGGAAGGGTCCATGTCCTCCCCCACCTATGGACACCCCACGGACCCACGTCTCACCTTCATTAACTGCCCACTAGAAGGGCCCATTATAAGTTTTATTTTTTAAAATAAATTTGTATTGATTTCAGAGAGGAAGGGAGAAAGAGAGAGATAGAAACATCAATGATGAGAGAGAATCATCGATCGGCTGCCTCCTGCACGCCCCCTACTGGGGATCGAGCCTGCAACTCGGGCATGTGTCCTGACTGGGAATCGAACCGTGACCTCCTGGTTCACAGGTTGATGCTCAATCACTGAGCCACGCCAGCCAGGCCAACCTCTTCCATTGAGACGAGGCACCTGCGGCCAGAGAGGACTTGCCTAAGGCCCCCAGGTGTCAGCTCCCGACTCCTGGACCGGTCCCCTTTAGAGTCACCTTCCTTTGGTTCTGGGGATCAAACTTGGGCTATCGCCAGGGTGACCCTTTAATGTGTCATCCAGACCAGAGCGAGAGGGGGCATTATTAATAATTACACCAGGACAGCAGGTGTACACAGGGCTGCCCTGGGCTAATGGGACGGATGGTCACCCTAGCGTGACAGCTGAGTGCCACCCGCCTGCCCACCAGGAGGGCCTCTCTGTGGCTGAAGGGACCTGAGACCTCGTCAGCAGCCTCCACACCTGGTGAGGGGCTGGGGGACACAGCAGCCGTGAGGGTCCCACCTTCCCCGGGGGGTTCAGGGTGCTCAGGACTGGCCGCTGTGTAACTGGACTCCCTCCCCGCCTGGGGCTGTGTATGCACAAACAGAGCCTGTGTGTATGGTCCCCACCCATCAGGGGCCCCGTGTCCCGCCCGGCCCTGTAGAGCTCCGGTTTCAGGTGCTTCCCTCTGGTGCTGGCCACTGACCCGGAGCTGTCCCCACCACAGCGCTGTGACACGGGCCGGCCATGGGCCACAGGGCGTCGGTCTCTCCCGGCCTGGTAGCCGGGTCCCAGCAGAAGCTTCTAGGATGCCGGGGCTAGGATGCCGGGGCCTGGGCTAGCTGTGCCCTTTGCTCCCCCTCCCTCCCACCTCTGCCCTCTCCTAAGAGTCACAAGCACCGCAGATTTCCAGGGTCTTGTGAAATGGCAGGTCCTGTCCTAACCGGTTTGGCTCAGTGGATAGAGCATCGGCCTGCGGACTGAAAGGTCCCAGGTTCGATTCCGGTCAAGGGCATGTACCTTGGTTACGGGCACATCCCCAGTGGGGGGTGTGCAGGAGGCAGCTGATCGATGTTTCTCTCTCATCGATGTTTCTAACTCTCTATCCCTTTCCCTTCCTCTCTGTAAAAAAAAAATCAATAAAATATACTTTTTAAAAAAAATGGCAGGTCCGGCTCCTGCCGGCCTGGATCGGGGCCCAGTGGCTGCCTTTCTAAGGAGTCCCAGGCAATGCCAATGCTGCCATTGCAGGGACCACTTTTCTTTTTAAAAACATTTTTTACAAATATATTTTATTGATTTTTTTACAGAGAGGAAGGGAGAGGGATAGGGAGTTAGAAACATCCATGAGAGAGAAACATCCATCAGCTGCCTCCTGCACACCCTCTACTGGGGATGTGCCCGCAACCAAGGTACATGCCCTTGACCGGAATCGAACCTGAGACCCTTGAGTCCGCAGGCCGACGCTCTAGCCATTGAGCCAAACCGGTTAGGGCTTTAAAACATATTTTTATTGATTTTAGAGAGAAAGGAAGGGAGTGAGAGACAGAAATTTGTTGTCCCACTTATTGATGCATTTATTGGGTGCTTTTTAAAAAATATATTCTTATTGATTTCAGAGAGAAAGGGAGAGTGAGAGAGAGAGAGAAGCATCAATGATGAGAGAGAATCATGGATCGGCTGCCTCCTGCACGCCCCCTACTGGGGATCGAGCCAGCAACCGGGGCATGTGCCATTGACTTCCTGGTTCATAGGTCGACACTCAACCACTGAGCCACACGGGCCGGGCTGGTTGCTTCTTATATGTGCCCTGACCAGGCACCTAACCCGAAACCTTGGCGTACCAGGATGATGCTCTAACTAACTGAGCTGCCGGCCAGGGCCAAGACTTCCCATTTCAGAGGCTGCCGGATTCTGTGCCCTGTCAAAGCCCAACCCAGGGGTTCCTGCTCCTGCCTCCGCTCTCCTCCTCTCTCCCCAGCTATTGGTTTCGTCTTGATCTTCTCTTCCTCCTCTCAGCGGAACGGCCAGTGGGACTCTTTCCTGGCTGGGGACAGGGCTGCCAGTATTTTTTAAAAAAAATATATTTCTTTATTGATTTTAGAGAGGAAGGGAGAGGGAGAGAGAGATAGAAACATCCATGATGAGAGAGAATCATTGATCGGCTGCCTCCTGCACGCTCCCCACTGGGGATCGAGCCTGCAACCCAGGCATGTGCCCTTGGCCGGAATCGAACTTGGGACCCTTCAGTCCGCAGGTTGACGCTCTATCTACTGAGCCAAGCTGGCCAGGGCCTGCCAGTATTTCTAATAAAAGAAAAAAGAAATGCTTACATAGACCCCTGTCACAAACCTGACACTCCAACCAGGACACCCCCTCCTAGAAGGCAAGGATCTCGGGGAGTGTCTGGCCCAGCCCCCCTCTTTCCAGATGAGGAATCTGACGCCCAGAATGAGGGCGGGACTGGCCCAAGGTTCCCAGCGAATGAGGCTCAGAGCCTGGGACTGAACGCGCCCCTTCTGGTCCCAAGCCCATCATGGTCCCTTCCCCTTCCCCTTCTCCCTGACTCGGTTCCCTGGGGTGGGAAGGGGAGGACTCCAGGCAAGGACCTGGCTCTTTAAAACCCTCCCCCATGTCCAGGCCAAGCAGAAGGGGGCTGTGCAATGAGCCAGCCCTGGAGGTGACCTTGGTGGGGTGGGGGTGGGAAGAGGTATGGCAGCAGAGATTCGATGCCCGAGATAAGGGAGATCTGCGGGGGAGGGGAGGCAGCCAGCTGAGACTATCGCTGGGCACAGCAGCCAGCCCTGTTCCCAACCACCTACCCACCCAAGGGGGTAGAGAGAGGAGGGTGGGGTGGGGAGGGAAGGGGAAGGCATGGGGCAAGGACCAGCAAATACATATCGCTTTCCCAGGCCTCCCCACCGCAGGGGTCCTGGGCTCACAGAGAAGGTGACCAAGTGAAATCATCGTGCTGCCTGCCTCTGGCTCCCTCCCACCTCCCTAACCCCCCTCCCCCCCTCCCCCCCAATGACACCACCGCCTCCCCAAGATGCCTGTGGCCAGGAGGGCGAGTCATGGCATTTGTTGTGATGTTTCTCAAACTTTAGCGTGTGTTCGTGTGTTCGTGTGTTCGCGTCCCTGGGGCTGGTATTAGACGCAGATTCCGATGTGGCAGGTGTGGGTTGGGCCTGAGGGTCTGTCTTTGCCATGATTCCATGCTGCTGGGCCAAGGGCCACACCTGTACTTTTATTTTTAATTTTTTTAAAACATATTTTTATTGATTTCGAAGAGGAAGGGAGACAGAGAGAGAGATAGGAACATCAATGATGAGAGATAATGACTGATTGGCTTGCCTTCTGCACGCCGCCTCCTGGGAATTGAGCCCACAACCCGGGCATGTGCCCTTGACTGGAATCGAACCTGGGACCCTTCAGTCCTCAGGCTGACGCTCTATCCACTGAGCCAAACCGGCTGGGGCTACATTTTATTTTATTACTAGGGACCCAGCACACGAAATCGCGTGAGACCCAGACCCGGTGCCCTGCGGGACCAGTGTCCAGTCCCCGCCCACCCACTCCTGCCTCGCTGTGCACGAAGCCTCCTGGTGACCAGTCTTTGGTCGTTATGGCGTGGCGGCATCACCACCAAGGGGTTTATATAATAGAGATTATGTTTTGTTTTGTTTTTTGTTTTTAATATATTTTATTGATTTTTTTACAGAGAGGAAGGGAGAGAGATAGTTAGAAACATCGATGAGAGAGGAACATCGATCAGCTGCTTCCTGCACACCCCCCACTGGGGATGTGCCCGAAACCAAGGTACATGCCCTTGACCAGAATTGAACCTGGGACCCTTGAGTCCGCAGGCCGATGCTCTATCCAGTGAGCCAAACCTGTTAGGGAGAGATTATGTTTTGTGTGTTTTTTAAAATATATTTTATTGGTTTTTCACAGAGAGGAAGGGAGAGGGATAGAGAGCCAGAAACATCGATGAGAGAGAAACATCGATCAGCCGCCTCTTGCTTGCCCCCCACTGGGGATGTGCCCGCAACCAAGGTCCACGCCCCTGACCGGAATCAAACCCGGGACCCTTCGGTCCACAGGCCAACGCTCTATCCACTGAGCCAAACCAGTCAGGGCAAGAGATTATGTTTTTTAAACATATTTTTATTGATTTCAGAGAGGAAGGGAGAGGGAGAGAGAGAGACATCCATGATGACAGAGAATCACTGATCAGCTGCCTCCTGCACACCCCACACTAGGGATCGAGCCCGCAACCGGGGCATGCGCCCTGAGCAGGAATCGAGCCATGCCGGCTGGGCAATCTATGCGTAATTCTTAGCACAGTGCTTAGCACATGGGAAGCACCATCTAAGCTTCATTGACTGTACCTAAGTTATTATTTTCTGCCTCTAAGCCACGGGGTGACACCTGAGTTTCAGGATGGCTGGCTGCTGAGCTCACATGTACCTGGACAGTCAAGTTCCTGGTTCAAGTCCAAGAGGAAGGCAGGAACGTGGCCAGGTGCCTCAGGAGAAGGTTGGGCCAGGTGAGCTGGAACGCGTAGAGTCACTGGGCATGGACACCTTCCTCTTCCTCTCACCCTGTGCTCTGGGCGGATGGCGGGGCTCTAGGCTGCACACAGCTTTATCCCTTTAGTGTGATCCAGAGAGTGAGTCAGAGAGCGGTGTTTGGACAAGGCTGCGATAGATCATTTGGCTCATTGATTGGGAGAACTCTGTGTGCTCTTTCTTAATATCCTGAGTCTACCTGTGGGTGTGTGTGGCTGGTCTGTTTCCTCTCTCTCTTTCCTCACCTATATCCACAGCACTTAGTCTCTGGGAATCTTGAGGATCAAAGAATCATGGGGTGAACCAGGAGGTCACGGTTCGATTCCCGGTCAGGGCACAACCCCGGGTTGTGGGCTCCATCCCCAGTAGGGGGGCATGCAGGAGGCAGCTGATCCATGATACTCTCTCATCGTGGATGTTTCTTTTTAAAAAATATGTATTTTTATTGAGTTCAGAGAGGAAGGGAGAGGGAGAGAGAGAGAGAGAAACATCCATGATGAGAGAGAATCATGGATCGGCTGCCTCCTGCATGCCCCCTACTGGGGATAGAGCCCACAACCTGGGCATGTGCCCAGACCGAGAATCGAACCGTGACCTCCTGGTTCATAGGTCGATGTTCAACCACTGAGCCACACCGGCTGGGCTCATCATTGATGTTTCTATCTCTCTCTCTCTCCCTCTCTGAAATCAATAAAAAAATATATTTTAAAAAAATCGGGGGGTCCAGGGGATCCTACCCACTGAACTCTGGGAGCATCGGAAAGAAATTTTCATCATCGGAGATTTTAAGTTTCCACGGGGCTTGAAGGAAGACCCGATGGGCTGGCTTGGCAGCAGTTCAGCTCTCATTAGTCTGATTAGATTCATGCAAATAAGGCCTCCGTGAGTTTCAGGCAAACGCAGATGCCTTCAAGGGCCAGGCAGGTAAATTAGGGACTGAAGTGAGCGGATGGAAGGGCGCACAGGAGACAACGGACGGACGGACGGACGGACGGACGGACTGACAACCGGAGCAGCCGCTGCACGGAGCCTGATGTTTCCGTTTGGAAACAGTCCCAGTGGCCGGCCAGACCCTCTGAGGGCTCCAGACAAGCCAGAGCTCAGGGTTTCTTTCCATGAAAT
Source organism: Myotis nattereri (assembly GCF_964212035.1). Lineage (NCBI taxonomy): Eukaryota > Metazoa > Chordata > Mammalia > Chiroptera > Vespertilionidae > Myotis > Myotis nattereri. The sequence continues at coordinate 10,971,051 of NC_138097.1, read as the reverse complement.
CTCCGGATGTTACCGTGTTTGCTCTCTGCCCTGCTCAGCGGCCGGCCGGGCCCCCATCTGCCTTTGCTCCAGCTCCTCCCGGCTTCCTCAAGGAGCCTGGGGGACCTTCCTTTTGTCCTTGGGTTCCCACGTCAGTGAATGGACCCAGTGTTCCAGGCCATGTCCCCAGGGCCCAGGTGAGGGGTTTCTGGGCTCTGTGTAGTCCTGATAAGGCAGGTCTGGGCCACGCCTCGCTGGCTGCAGCCACAGCTTGGCTCTCCCAGGCAGAAAAGGGAGGGCAGTTCTGCTGGCTCTGGGGTTGCTGTGGCCCAGTGGTCGGCAAACGGTGGCTCGCGAGCCGCATGCGGCTCTTTGGCCCCTTGGGTGTGGCTCTTCCACAAAATACCACATGTGGGCGCGCCTGTACAGTGCGATTGAAACTTCGTGGCCCCTGCGCAGAAGTCGGTATTTTGTGGAAGAGCCACACTCAAGGGGCCAAAGAGCCGCATGTGGCTCGCGAGCCGCTGCAGTCTGCCGACCACTGCTCTGGCCTCAGACACGGGGAGCCCTGCTGGTGGGCGTGGAGTGGAGTAGGCCCCTAGGCCTCAGGCTAACAGGGTCAGAGATGAGGGGGGTGGTGGGGGGTGAGGGGGGTCGGGGGGAAGCAAGCACCGCCCAGCCTTCTCCCTACATTTTTTTCTTTTAAAGCTTGGAAGAGTCATAGCTCCTTTTTTTTTTTTTTTTAATATTGTTATTGATGTCAGAGAGGAAGGGAGAGGGAAAGAGAAATAGAAAAATCAATAAGAGAGAATCATTGATCAGCTGCCTCCTGCATGCCCCCCCTACTGGGGATCAAGCCCACAAATCTGGGCATGTGCCCTTGATGGGACTCGAACCCAAGACCCTTCAGTCTGCAGGCCGGTGCTTTTATTCACTGAGCCAAACTGGCTAGGGCCTCCTACATTTTTTTTTAAATGTTTTTTAAAATATATATTTTTATTTATTTCAGAGAGGAAGGGAGAGATAGAAACATCAATGATAAGAGAGAATCATTGATCGGCTGCCCCCTGCACGCCCCCTACTGGGGATCGAGCCCACAACCCGGGCAAGTGCCCTTAATGGAACTCGAACCCAGGACCCTTCAGTCCGCAGGCTGACGCTCTATCCACTGAGCCAAACTAGTTTGGTCTCTATCTCTGAACCTAGCCCTGCCCCTCCAGTAAGCAGAGGGATGTCCAGCAACTTAACATCTCTGAGCTGTAAAAATGGGGATTTCTGCCCTAACTGGTTTGGCTCAGTGGATAGAGCATCGGCCTGCGGACTGAAGGGTCCCAGGTTCGATTCCAGTCAAGGGCATGTACCTTGGTTGCGGGCACGTCCCCAGTAGGGGGTGTGCAGGAGGCAGCTGATCGATGTTTCTCTCTCATCCATGTTTCTAGCTCTCTATCCCTCTACCTTCCTCTCTGCAAAAAATCAATAAAATATTTTTTTTAAAAAAATGGGGATTTAAAAAACCAAAAGACCCAGAAGGGTTTGGGGATGATTAAGTCTGGACGCTTTTACCGCCATGTGAGACCCCCGGACAGTGTGTGGTAAACATTCTCTCCCTTTCTGCTTGCTTCTCTGTGGCAGCTTCCTACACGTGGCTGTGGCTCCATCAAGGAAGCCCGGCGCGCGGGGATTCCCCAGGTGGGCGGAGAAGCCATTCTTGTCTCTTTGTGCCCAGAAACCCTACCCCACATGCATAGCTTCCCCCAGGGGCCACCAGGTCACAGCGCAGTCCTGAGAGCTTGGACTCCGGCTGTGGGCTCCCCAGGGGGGTGCGTGCAGGAGGCGGCTGATCCGCGATTCTCTCTCATCATGGATGTTTCTATCTCTCTCCCTCTCCCTTCTTCTCTGAAATCGATAAAAATATGTTGAAGGAGGGGAAGGACATCTTCATTGTCATCGTCCCCCTCAAACGGAAGCCAGGGTCCTAGATCTGGAGGGAGTTGACGCATGTGCCCAACTGCTCCCCTCTCCCCCATCCAGTGCTGTTAGATCCTTGGGGGTGGGGCCAGCTTTGGGTGTTATTTAAAGACTCCCCTGATGCCTCTAATGTGTAACCAGGGTTAAGAAAGACTGGTCTAGTCCAGCCTCCTCATTGTGGAGATGAAAACACACGGAGACAAACAACCCCAGGAAGATGGAAAGAAAGATTTAAAGAGACAGAGTCTAATGCAGAGTCTAAGTGCCCCAAGAGGGGGGCTAATTGTGATGTCATTATTCATTATTTCTCTCATCGCCCTATTAGGGTCGATGCTCTGCTGGCATTTAACATTTTTTTAAACAAGGAGTCCCATGTTTTCACTTTGCCCTGGGCCCTGCAAGTGATGGAGCTGGTCCTGGCCCTAAGCCAGTGATGGCAAACCTTTTTTTTTTTTTTTTTTTTTTAATATATTTTATTGATTTTTTGCAGAGGAAGGGAGAGAGATAGAGAGTTAGAAACATCGATGAGAGAGAAACATCGATCAGCTGCCTCCTGCACACCCCCTACTGGGGATGTGCCCGCAACCCAGGTACATGCCCTTGACCGGAATCGAACCCGGGACCCTTCAGTCCGCAGGCCGACGCTCTATCTACTGAGCCAAACCGGTTTCGGCAGATGGCAAACCTTTTGAGCTCGGCGTGTCAGCATTTTGAAAAACCCTAAGTTAACTCTGGTGCCGTGTCACATATAGAAATTTTTTGATCTTTGCAACCATAGTAAAACAGAGATTTATATTTTTGATATTTATTTTATATATTTCAATGCCATTTAACAAAGAAAAATCAACCAAAAAAATGAGTTCGTGTGTCACCTCTCACACGCGTGTCATAGGTTCGCCATCACTGCCCTAAGCAGAGTGGGTTATCACCCCATTAAAGAAAGAGGAGGGGCGCCCGGCTGGTGTGGCTCAGTGGTTGAGCACTGACCTATAAACCAGAAGGTCATGGGCTCGAACCTCAGTGGGAGGCGTGCAGGAGGCAGCCAAGCAGTGATTCTCATAATGGATGTTTCTTTCTTTCTTTTTCTTGATTTTTAATATATTTTCATTGATTGCAGAGATGAAGGGAGAGGGAGAGAGAGAAAGAAACATCAATGATGAGAGAGAATCATTGATTGGCTGCCTCCTGTAAGCCTCCTACTGGGGATCCAGCCTGCAACCCAGGCATGTGCCCTTGACAGGAATCGAACCCGGGACCCTTCAGTCTGCAGACTGACACTCTATCCACTGAGCTACACCAGCCAGGGCGATGTTTCTTTCTTTTTTATTTATTTATATTTTATTGATTTCAGAGAGGAAGGGAGAGTGAGAGAGAGATAGAAACATCAATGATGAGAGAGAATCATTGACCAGCTGCCTCCTGCACGTCCCCCACTGGAGTTTGAGCCTGCAACCTGGGCATGTGCCCTGACCGGGTATCAAACCCTGACCTCCTGGTTCATAGGTCCATGCTCAACCATTGAGCCACGCCGGCCGGCAGGCATCATCATCAATGTTTCCGTCTCTCTTTCCCTCTCCCTTCCTCTCTGAAATCAATAAAAATATATTAAAAAAAAGAATGGGACCCTTTGCTCCAGGTGCAGCCTTGTCAGCCACCCCAAGGACATTGGTCTCCATGGGAGGCCCAATAATAATAAGTTCTCAGACGTCTGCTTTTCTCACCCAAACTAAGGACAAGCGGGGGGGGGGGGGGGGGGGGGGGGGGGGGGGGTTGGGGGGGGAAGATTTCATTGTGAGTGGAATGTATAGGCATCGGAGCCCTTCAGTGCAGGTGAGCTACTGCCCTCTGGTGGTGATTCACCTGTACCTGCACCAAGTCCTGAAATCCTTCTGGGGAAGAGATGCTGGATAACATAAGACAATTCGATTTTAAAAAATAATTTATGGCTACGCTGCTAGGCAGGAAGGATACAGAGAGAGATAAAACACTGTTCTTGCCCTCTCGGAACTCACGGTTTAGAAAATAAAGCAGCCGAAACCGGTTTGGCTCAGTGGATAGAGCGTCAGCCTGCAGACTGAAGGGTCCCAGGTTCGATTCCGGTCAAGGGCATGTACCTGGGTTTCGGGCACATCCCCAGTAGGAGATGTGCAGGAGGCGGCTGATCGATGTTTCTCTCCCATCGATGTTTTTAACTCTCTATCTCTCTCCCTTCCTCTCTGTAAAAAATCAATAAAATATATTTTTTTTTAAAAAAAAGAAAGAAAATAAAGCAAAAGTCTTAAAGAGGTGGCTTGAGTCCCGCACAACGTGCTAAGTTATCACACAAACAATGCAAACAGAATGGCATGGATGCACTTAAGACTGCTCTCCCCACTAAGGAAAGCGACGAACCCCCCGACAAGTCTGTAAGGAGACTGGGAGGTTGAGGAGTCTTCACTTTGCAGCAAGATGATTCTTTTTATTCATTAAGGATATTCCCCTCACTGTAAATGTAATATAGAAATACAGAATTGTAGAAAACTTAGGAAATTCAGAAAGTGTAAAATCAAAATTTTTTAAAAATCATCATCATCTTACCACCCCAAGACAATAGCAGACAAGTTTCGTGCACAGATTAACGTAGCAGTTTAGAAATATACAAATGGACACAAAATCCGGAGATCTCACTGCACGTGCTGTTACATACACTTTTTTTTTTTTAATGTAACATTATAAAAAACATTATTTTAAAAAGCTACCCACGACGTTCTTTCTCCTAGGGTGCCATTCCCATTCCAAAGTTGTTTCCAATTTTTCTCAAGTTAAAGCCACTCTATGGATCTGATTGCCTCATTCAGAGAAACTCAGCTCTAAGTTAACTTGGCCAAAGGGAGTGAACTTTTCTATTTTCATAACTTTACTTAAAATACAGAAAATTAAAGTCCTCGCATTTGATTCTACCCCATAGAAAGCCCAGGGTGGCTTCCACCCAGTCGGATCCCCGGCGGGCCGGCCGCCGCGCACCTGCGCACAATCGCCCACACGCACACCTCCTTCCCAGGAGGGAACTTTACAGGACGCCGTCCTAGCACCACCTCTTTAAATTTTAAAACGAAGCCCCTGGCCAATCAGCGTTAAGTTCTTCCCCGGAACACAGGGCCCGCCCACAGGCACGCCCTCCACCAATCGAGCAGAGGAATTCCCCAACGCTCTTCCAATCAGCGCCGAGGAGGGCGGGCGCTCACGTGTGTTACGTAAGGCCAGGGACCAATAAGAGCTGTGATTGGGCGCTGGCTCCGCCAATAGTGGTGTTTCCTGGAGAGCGCGGGAGCCTTTTGAGCAGCGTCCCCGGGAGCGTGAATGGCGCTGGTTCCCTGAAGCGGGGTCTGGGCGAGCCCGAGCCCCCCGGCGGCGGCGGCGGCGGCCATGGCCTGTTGTCACAACGTCATGCTGCTGCTGGACACGGCGGGCGGCGCCGCTGGCCGGAGCCCGGTCCGGCGGGCCGCCCTGCGCCTGCTCCTCTACCTCAGCTGCCGGTTCGGCCTGGCGAGGGTCCGCTGGGCCTTCCGGTTCTTCGACTCTCAGGGGGCGCGGGGCCGGCCGTCCCGCGTGTCCGACTTCCGCGAGCTGGGCGCCCGCTCCTGGGAGGACTTCGAGGAGGAGCTGGAGGCCCGGCTCGGGGACGGCGCGGCCGGCGCCCACCTGCCGGGCCCGGCGCCCAGGGCGGCGCACACGCACGGCGCCCTGATGGAGACGCTGCTCGACTACCAGTGGGACCGGCCCGAGATCACGTCGCCCACCAAGCCGGCGCTGCGCCGCCGCGGGAGGCGGCTGCTGGACGCGGAGAGCGAGGCCGCGGAGGCCGGCGCGGCGCGCGGGGGCTTCGGGAACGCCGTCTTCCTGCTGGGCCCCTGCCCGCGCTCGCAGAGGGAGCTGGTGCAGTTCGTGTCCGGCTGCGAGGCCCAGGCCCAGGGCCCGCCGCCCACCCCGAAGCAGGTGATGGAGAAATTGCTGCCCAGGAGGGTCCAGGAAGTCATGGTCACCCGGAAGGTCACCTTGTACTGGGTGGACACCACCGAGCGGTCCAAGGTGAGAGGGTTGGGAGCTCAGACTTAGGGCGCCGTGCTCTCGGGGTTCACCAGACTGGGCAGCCTACACCATACACTAGGCAGGGCCCCGGAACCGGCCAGGTCCAAGTGTGGGCGCCCCAGACCCGCACCAGGTGTGACACCCTCGGAGTCGGACCTGACCCCAGGCTCAGCAAACTCAGTAGGTACTTGAGTTCTGCTAAGAAAAATTCAGCCCGGCCGGTGTGGCTCAGTGGTTGAGCATGGACCTGTGAACCAGGAGGTCACGGTTCAATTCCGGGTCAGGGCACATGCGCGGGTTGTGGGCTCGATCCCCAGCAGGGGGCGTGCAGGAGGCAGGCGATCCATGATTCTCATCATTGAGTGTCTCGCTCCCCCTCCGTTCCTCTCTGAAGCCAATAAAAATATGTTTAAGAAAGAAAAAAAAAAAAAGGGAAAAATAGAATTCAGAGCCAAGACTTGGGTTTATTTAGAAAGTCACAGAGGTGGAAGAAGTGAGCGGAGGAGGAAGGGTACAGGTGGCCCGTCTGGGGGAGAGCATGTCAGGTCCTCTGTCCTCAGTGCTTTCAAGGGGGCGATTTTAGGGGCGCTCCCAGGGGGAGGGTCTCAGTAGAAGATGCGGCTGCGTTTCCAGGTGCGTCCTTTCAGGGTCCTGGTCTCCTCTTATTGGTGGGCGCCAGGCGTCATCATTCAGTGCAGCTGGTCCTGAGGCCAGCCATGGCGTCGCTTGCCTGGTTCGGCTGCTTTTCTGGGCCTGGAGCTGAAACGCTACTGAGGCGTAGATCAGTGGTTCTCAACCTTCTGGCCCTTTAAATCCAGTTCCTCCTGTTGTGGTGACCCCCAACCATAACATTATTTTCGTGGCTACTTCATCACTGTCATGTTGCTACTGTGACGAATCGTCATGTGAATATCTGATATGCAGGATGGTCTTAGGCGACCCCTGTGAAAGGGTCGTTCGACCACCAAAGGGGTCGCGACCCACAGGTTGAGAACCGCTGGCCTAGATGTTATCCCTAAGGGTTAGTGCCTAAGGGAGTGGTGGTGGTGGTGGTGGTGGGGGGGGGGGGGCCTTGTTCCCCCTCCAAGGGGTTCTACCCCAGGCCTACTGACATGCCAGGGGAGGAAAGGTCAGGGGGCATCCAACTAGCCATATGAAAGGTCAAGGGGTCAAGCTGCCTGACCAGCGACATTCCAGGGTGGGAGAAGGTCAGGGGGCATCCAACTAGCCATATGAAAGGTCAAGGGGTCAAGCTGCCTGACCAGCGACATTCCAGGGGAGGAAAGATTACCCTGGGGGCAAGGTCCTTGCTTTGCCACTTTTGCCCATCGCCAGGCACCCGGGGCTTTCCACCCTGGTGGCCTTCCGTGCCTGCCTGTGGCCCTATCTCTGCTCGAGTCTGACTGCCTGCCTACCACGAAGCGTTTAAGGTCCTTAACAATTTGGGCCCTGTCTGCCTTCCCCGACTTCACGTGTCCTACGCACGATCCATATTCCCGCATATTGCAGCCCAGTCTAGCTGGGCAGCGGGTCTGGCTGCTTGTTTGGTTGGTCACCAGAAATTCCAGTCCCAGCCTCACTCTTTAAGGCCCTGCCCAGATGGCAGCTCCTCGGTGTCAGCGTCTGAGTTCCATACTTTTGCGGCACTTGTCCCTTCTCCTTCTGTGTTCTAGCTGTGCGGCCTCCCCTCCCACATGGTCTAGAAAGACTTTTTTTTTTTTTATTTTTTTAAATATATTTTATTGATTTCTTACAGAGAGGAAGGGAGAGGGATAGAGTTAGAAACATCGATGAGAGAGAAACATTGATCAGCTGCCTCCTGCACACTCCCTACTGGGGATGTGCCTGCAACCAAGGTACATGCCCTTGACCGGAATCGAACCTGGGACCCCTGAATCCGCAGGCCGACGCTCTATCCATTGAGCCAAACCGGTTAGGGCTAGAAAGACCTTAATAAAGGTGGGCACGGGCATCTTTTATCCCCTGCAGATGTGTGTTGAGCACTGTGGTTGCTCAGTATTTATTAGCTAAATTAATTCTGACGTACTTCGAATTCACCTTCCTGAAGAGCTAGTTTGGATTTTTGCAGAGGCAGTGGTGCCCTGGCCCCAGTTAAGTGCTATAATTAAAAAAAGTGTGTGTGGCCCTAACCGGTTTGGCTCAGTGGACAGAGCGGCTGCCTGTGAACTGAAGGGTCCCAGGTTCGATTCCCGTCAAGGGCATGTACCTTGGTTGTGGGCACATCCCCAGTAGGGGGTGTGTAGGAGTCAGCTGATCGATGTTTCTTTCTTATCGATGTTTCTAATTCTCTATCTCCCTTCCTCTCTGTAAAAAATCAATAAAAATATATATTTAAAAATTTTAAAAAAAGTGTGTATGGGGGTGGGCACCATTTCTTCCTGTCACTTAATTTAGACAATAAATAGTCCCTGAGAAGCTACCAAATTGAGTACCTACTACCAGCCGTGGGCAAACTACGGCCCGCGGGCCGGATCCGGCCCGTTTGAAATGAGTAAAACTAAAAAAAAAAAAAAGACCGTACCCTTTTATGTAATGATGTTTACTTTGAATTTATATTAGTTCACACAAACACTCCATCCATGCTTTTGTTCCGGTCCTCCGGTCCAGTTTAAGAACCCATTGTGGCCCTCGAGTCAAAAAGTTTGCCCACCCCTGTTTTGCTGCTGGGGACAAGGTGGCCAGCCAAAGTGGAATTTTCTTTCTAGGGCAGCGGTTCTCAACCTGTGGGTCACGACCCCTTTGGGCAGTGATGGCGAACCTTTTGAGCTCGGCGTGTCAGCATTTTGAAAAACCCTAACTTAACTCTGGTGCCGTGTCACATATAGAAATTTTTTGATATTTGCCACCATAGTAAAACAAAGACTTATATTTTTGATATTTATTTTATATATTTAAATGCCATTTAATAAAAAAAAATCAACCAAAAAAATGAGTTTGCATGTCACCTCTGACACGCGTGTCATAGGTTCGCCATCACTGCCTTTGGAGGTCGAAAGACCCTTTCACAGGGGTCGCCTAAGACCATTGGAAAACACATATATAATTACATATTGTTTTTGTGATTAATCACTATGCTTTAATTATGTTCAATTTGTAACAATGAAATTGGGGGTCACCACAACATGAGGAACCGTATTAAAGGGTAGCGGCATTAGGAAGGTTGAGAACCACTGTTCTAGGGGGAATTATATAGGTGAGACTGACAGATGATATAGCTGAGCAAGTCAGCCATAGGATTTCAAATAGTGCTCTGAAGAAAATACTAAAGCTGGGGAAGGGGTGTGGCAGAGGATGTACAAGTGTGTGTGGATGTTGTGCACAGTAGGGCGGCAGCCAGGGAAGGCCTCTTGGAACAGAATTGTACGGTGAAGGAGAAGAAATGTGAAAATATTTCAGGCCGAGAGAAGAGCAGATCTGAGCGAGAGATGAGCTTAGTTGGTTTGTTGGGAGTCGAGAGAGGAAGTCAGGAAAGAGAAGAGGCTTATCTCTCTGTAGGCCCAAGGTTGGAAGGTCGGGTTTTGTTCTAATTGATGGGAAGGTGTGGTTTAACCAGATGGACAGTGATTCCAGTTTGTGGAAACGCATGTTGCTAAACTAGCAGTGGGTTAAATTGTAAGATTATAGATGGAGAATGAGCCCTAGCTAGTTTGGCTCAGTGGATAGAGCGTCGGCCTGCAGGACTGAAGGGTTCCAGGTTCGATTCTGGCCAAGGGCACATGCCTGGGTTGCGGCCCGATCCCCAGTAGGGGGAGTGCAGGAGGCAGCTGGTCAATGATTTTCTCTCATCATTGATGTTTCTCTCTCTTTCTCTCTCTCTTCCTTTCTTTCTGAAATCAATAAATATATATTTTTTTTTAAAAGGAGAATGAGCAGATATTTAAATAATGACATAGTATGTTAAAATTTTCAACACCTTTCACATACAAAGCCCCCCCAAGGTGTAGCAAAATGCAAAACAAGGCAGCAGGCTTGTCAAAGAAAAGGGAAGGACAGAAGTGCTTAAGGGGATGGTAGACATTTGGTGGGGAAAATGGAAACCTAGGACTTAACATTTGTTCAGGCAGCTGCTGGGGTCCAACCCCAGCAGGTCCAGGGGTTCCCAAAGGCGTAGACGGAGTCGGCGAAGAAGGAATGACACGGAGACAGCGTTCAGTTGATCAGCAGCCTAGCCAGGATCTCCAGCCAAGTTCTGGTCTGGATCTCCAGAGAGGTTCTGCTGTTTATTGTCTTGTTACATCCGTATTTATCCCAGTTGATTTTAATCCTGTCAATTTCTATTACAAAGGTTAGGGCATTTCTTATCTCCATTCCAGGGAGTAAAGATTATGTAGCTTAAGCATGATTGTTTGTAGTGATTAACTACCCGCCTGGCACTTAGTTAAGGAGTTTCATCCCCTCCCTGACTTCAGGGAAAAATTCCTACCTGGGGAAACAACCTTTCTCGGAGAGGTGACCTTGGTTAAAACACACAGCGCTAAGGGGAGCAAACATATTAAGAACAGTATGCTATATACGCCAGGTCCCTTGAAACATATGCTGTGCAGATGTTTCTTTCCTGCAGCGACTGTGTCAAGCAGCAAGGATGGACCGGCTTCCGGCAGGCAGCAAAGCAAAAGTTGGGCACAGCACACAACACAGAAGTGCTTGATTTGGGATAATATCAAATCCTATCAAATACTGACTAGAACTACATCTTTGCAGGTGGTGTCGAGATTCTTTTTCTCACTTTCAGAATAGTATTAAAATAACTAGGTTGACGGCATCTTTTTCTTCTTTAAAAAAAATTTTGTTTTATTGCTTAAAGCAGTGGTTCTCAATCTGTGGGTCGCGACCCCTTTGGGAGTTGAACATTCCTTTCACAAGGGGTCGCTTAAGACCACCGGAAAACACATAGATAATTACATATTGTTTTTGTGATTAATCACTGTGCTTTAATTATGTTCAATTTGTAACAATGAAAATACATCCTGCATATCAGATATTTACATGATGATTCATAACAGTAGCAACATGACAGTTATGAAGTAGCAACGAAAATAATTTTATGGTTGGGGGTCACCACAACATGAACTGTATTAAAGGGTCGCGGCATTAGGACGGTTGAGAACCACTGGCTTAAAGTATTACAAAGAGTTATTACATATGTCTCCTTTTTTTTTTCCCCTTGACCTTCCCCGGCCACCCCTACCCCCCAGTGTCTTGTGTCCATTGGTTATGCTTATTTGCATGCATACAAGTCCTTCGGTTGATCTCTTACTGTCCCCCCCAACCCTCCCCAGCCTTCCCACTGTAGTTTGACAATCTGTTCGATGCTGCTCTGCCTCTGTATCTATTTTTGTTCATCAGTTTATAATGGTCTTTATTATCTAAAAATGAGTGAGATCATGTGGTATTTTTCTTTCATTGACTGGCTTATTTCACTTAGCATAATGCTTTCCAGTTCCATCCATGCTGTTGCAAATGGTAAGAATTCCTTCTTTTTTACAGCAACATAGTATTCCATCGTGTAGATGTACCGCAATTTTCTAATTCATTCATCTGCTGATGGGCACTTAGGTTGTTTCCAAATCTTAGCTATGGTAAATTGTGCTGCTGTGAACATAGGGATGCATATATCCTTTCTGATTGGTGTTTCTGGTTTCTTGGGATATATTCCTAGAAGTGGGATCACTGGGTCAAATGGGAGTTCCATTTTTAACTTTTTGAGAAAACTCCATATGGTCTTCCACAGTGGCTGCACCAGTCTGCATTCCCACCAGCAGTGCACGAGTGTTCCTTTTTCTCCACATCCTCCACCACTTGTCATTTGTTCATTTGTTGATGATAGCCAGTCTGACAGGTGTGAGATGGTACCTCGTTGTTTTGATTTGCATCTCTCAGATGATTAGTGACTTTGAGCATGTTTTCATATGTCTCTTGGCTTTCTAAATGTCCTCTTTTGCAAAGTGTCTATTTAGGTCCTTTGCCCATTTTTTGATTGGATTGTTTATCTTCCTTTTGTTAAGTTGTATGAGTTCCCTATAAATGTTGGAGATTCAACCCTTATTGGTGATAACATTGGCAAATATGTTCTCCCATGCAGTGGGCTTTCTTGTTTTGTTGATGGTTTCTTTTGCTGTGCAGAAGCTTTTTATTTTGATGTAGCCCCATTTGTTTATTTTCTCTTTAGTTTCCAATGCCCTAGGACAGTGGTTGGCAAACTGCAGCTCGGCAAACCGCGGCTCGCGAGCCACATGGGGCCCTTTGGCCCCTTCAGGGTGGCTCTTCCACAAAATACCACGTGCGGGCGCGTATGTACAGTGCAATTGAAACTTTGTGGCCCATACACAGAAGTCGGTATTTTGTGGAAGAGCCGCACTCAAGGGGCCAAAGAGCTGCATGTGGCTCTCGAGCCACGGTTTGCTGACCACGGCCCTAGGAGCTGTATCGATGAAGAAATTGCTTCGGCATATGTCTGAGATTTTGTTGCCTTTGGATTCCTCTAGTATTTTTATGGTTTCCCGTCTTACATTTAAGTCCTTTATCCATTTTGAGTTTATTTTTGTGTATGGTGTAAGTTGGTGGTCTAGTTTCATTTTTTTGCATATATCTGTCCAATTTTCCCAGCACCATTTATTGAAGAGACTGTCTTGACTCCATTGTATGTTCTTGCCTCCTTTGTCAAATATTAATTGAGCATATTGGTTCGGGTCGATTTCTGGGTTTTCTATTCTATTCCATTGATCTGTATGTCTGTTCTTGTGCCAGTACCAGGCAGTTTTGAGAACAGTGGCTTTGTAATACAGTTTGATATCTGGTGTTGAGATCCCACCTACTTTGTTCTTCTTTGTCAGGATCGCTGCAGCTATTCGGGGTCTTTTTTTATTCCAGATGAATTTTTGGAGAGTTTGTTCTAGGTCTGTGAAATATGCCGTTGATATTTTAATGGGGAGTGCGTTGAATTTATAGATGGCTTTGGGTAGTATGGACATTTTATTTTTTATATTTTTAAAAACATATTTTATTGATTTTTTTACAGAGAGGAAGGGAGAGGGATAGAGAGTTAGAAACATCGATGAGAGAGAAACATCGATCAGCTGCCTCCTGCACACTCCTCACTGAGGATGTACCCGCAACCAAGGTACATGCCCCGGACCGGAATCGAACCCGGGACCCTTGAGTCCGCAGGCTGATGCTCTATCCACTGAGCTAAACCAGTTAGGACAGTATGGACATTTTAATGATGTTGATTCTACCAATCCATGAACATGGTATGTTCTACCATCTGTTTATGTCTTCCTCTATCTCTTTTTTCAACGTCCTGTAGTTTTCTGAGTAGAGATCTTTTACCTCTTTAGTTAAGTTTATTCCTAGGTATCTTAATTTTTTTGGTGTGGTGGTAAATGGGATTGCCTTTTTAGTCTCTCTTTCTGCAAGTTCACTATTTTTTTTTAAAATATATTTTATTGATTTTTTACAGAGAGGAAGGGAGAGGGATAGAGAGTGAGAGGAAGAGAAATAGAGAGTTAGAAACATCAATGAGAGAGAAACATCCATTCATCTGCCTCCTGCACACCCCCTACTGGGGATGTGCCCACAACCAAGGTACATGCCCTTGACTGGAATCGAACCTGGGACCCTTGAGTCCGCAGGCCGACGCTCTATCCACTGAGCCAAACCAGTTAGGGCTGCAAGTTCACTATTGGTGTATAGAAATGCCATAGATTTCTTGGTGTTAATTTTGTATCCTGCTACACTGCCGAATTCATTTATTAAGCCTAATAGTTTTTTTTTTTTTTTTTTAAGTTCAGATAATTTTATTTTATATTTTAAAATATATTTTATTGATTTTTTACAGAGAGGAAGAGAGATAGAGAGTTAGAAACATCCATGAGAGAGAAACATCCATTCAGCTGCCTCCTGCACACCCCCTACTGGGGATGTCCCCACAACCAAGGTACATGACATTGACTGGAATCGAACCTGGGACCCTTCAGTCCACAGGCCGACGCTGTATCCACTGAGCCACACCGGTCAGGACAAAAGTTCAGATAATTTTAAAGTTGTTTTCCCGGCCTCCTGTCTTCTCAGAAAGGAAGAGCTTAAATCAGGGGTGGGCAAACTTTTTGACTCGAGAGTCACAATGGGTTCTTAAACTGGACCGGAGGGCCGGAACAAAAGCATGGATAGAGTGTTTGTGTGAACTCATATAAATTCAAAGTAAACATCATTACATAAAAGGGTACGGTCTTTTTTTTTTTTTTTTTAGTTTTATTCATTTCAAACGGGCCGGATCCGGCCCGCGGGCCGTAGTTTGCCCACGGCTGGCTTAAATAATTTTTAACCCTCCCCCAATATGTTTTTAATTCTCCCATTTTTCTCTAACTGTAGAAACATATTGGCTTTAATATAAAATTACATGATAGAAGGCCCCATTTTTAAGGGCATTAAATTTTTCTTGTGGGACAATAAGAAAGTGTCAACATATCAGTGCTTTAAAAAAAGTGAGATAGAAAATCAGGACTCTATTGGGGTCAGGCCCCAGGAGGTCCAGGGGGTTCCCCAAGGTGTGGATGGAGTCGACAAAGAGGGAATGACAAGGAGACAGCGTTCAGTCGATCATCATAGCAAGGTTCTCCCTCCAGGATCTCCAGCCAAGTTCTAGGTTCTCCAGCCAAGTTCTGTAGCCATGTTCTCTCGCTAGGTTCTCCAGATTCTCCAGCCAGGTTTGGTCACCAGGTTCTGTCTCCTAATAGTTTTTTGATGGAGTCTTTAGGGCAGGGGTCCTCAAACTTTTTAAACAGGGGGCCAGTTCACTGTCCCTCAGACCGTTGGAGGGCCGGACTATAGTTTAAAAAACAACAACAGTCGCCCTAACCGGTTTGGCTCAGTGGATAGAGTGTCGGCCCACGGACTGAAGGGTCCTGGGTTCGATACCGATCAAGGGCATGTACCTTGGCTGCGGGCACATCCCCAGTAGGGGTTGTGCAGGAGGCAGCTGATCGATGTTTCTCGCTCATGGATGTTTCTAACTCTGTATCCTTCTCCCTTCCTCTCTGTAAAAAATCAATAAAATATATATTTTAAAAAACACACACAAAAAAAGTCGGCTGCTAAGCAACAGGCAGCGGCAGCAAAAACACCCGGCGGGCCAGATAAATGTTTTCGGTGGGCCGCATGTGGCTCGCGGGCCGTAGTTTGAGGACCCCTGCTTTAGGGTTTTTTATATACAATATCATGTCATCTGCGAATAAGGACAGTTTTACTTCTTCTTTTCCAATTTGGATGCCTTTATTTCTTCTTCTTGTCTAATTGCAATGGCTAATACTTCCAGTACTATGTTGAACAGGAGTGGTGAGAGTGGGCATCCCTGTCTTGTTCCTGTTCTTAGAAGAAATGGTTTTAGTGTTTGCCCATTGAGTATGATGTTGGCTGTGGGTTTGTCCTATATGGCTTTTATTATGTTGAGGTATGATCTTTCTATTCCCACCTTGCTGAGAGTTTTTATCAAAAATGGGTGTTGGATTTTGTCAAATGCTTTTTCTGCATCAATTGATATGACTGTGGTTTTTTTTCTCTCAATTTGTTTATGTGATGTATTACGTTTATTGATTTGCGGATATTGTACCATCCTTGCATCCGTGGGATAAATCCTACTTGGTCATGGTGTATGATCTTTCTGATGTACTGCTGGATCCGATTTGCTAGGATTTTGTTGAGGATTTTGGCATCTATGTTCATGAGGGATATTGGCCTGTAATTCTCTTTCATTGTGTTGTCTTTATCTGGTTTTGGTATTAGAGTGATGCTGGCTTCATAGAATGAGCTTGGAAGTGTTCCTTCCTCTTGAATTTTTTGGAATAGTCTGAGGAGGATAGGTTTTAGTTCTTCCTTGAATGTTTGGTAAAACTCCCCTGTGAAGCCATCTGGCCCCGGGCTTTTGTTTGCTGGAAGCTTTTTGATGACTGCTTCAATTTCTTCCACAGTTATTGGCCCATTGAGATTTTTAGATTCTTCCTGATTGAGTTTTGGAAGGTTGTATATTTCTAGGAATATGTCCATTTCCTCCAGGTTGTCCAGTTTGTTGGAATAGAGTTGTTCATAGTATTTTTTAACAATTCTTTGTATTTCTGTGGGGTCTGTTGTTATTTCTCCTCTTTCATTTCTGATTTTGTTTATTTGGGTCTTCTCTCTTTGCTTCTTCGTGAGCCTGGCTAGAGATTCATCAATCTTGTTTATCCTTTCAAAGAACCAGCTCTTGTTCTTTTTTTTTTTTTTTTTTTTTTAATATTTTTTATTGATTAAGATATTACATATGTGTACCCTCTATCCCCCCTCTCCCCGCTCACCCCCTCACCCCCCCGTTGTCCATGTCCATTGGTTAGGCCTATATGCTTACATATAAGTCCTTTGGTTGATCTTTCCCCCTTGCCCCCACCCTCCCCTACCTTCCCTCCAAGGCCCGACAGTCCAATCAATGCCTCTCCGTCTCTGGATCAGTCCTTGTTCATCAGTTTATGTTGTTCATTATATTCCACAAATAAGTGAGATCTTGTGGTATTTATCCACTCTCCAGTTCCATCCATGCTGTGGCAAATGGTAAGAGTTCCTTTTTTCTTTTTCCTCTTCTTAAAGAATACCTTCCAGCATTTCATATAATGCTGGTTTGGTGGTGATGAACTCCTTTAGCTTTTTCTTATCCGTGAAGCTCTTTATCTGACCTTCCATTCTGAATGATAGCTTTGCTGGATAAAGTAATCTTGGTTGCAGGTTCTTGCTATTCATCTCTTTGAATATTTCTTGCCACTCTCTTCTGGCCTGCATGGTTTCTGTTGAGAAATCAGCTGACAGTCGGATGGGTACTCCCTTGTAGGTAACTGACTGTCTTTCTCTTGCTGCTTTTAAGATTCTCTCTTTATCCTTTGCTCTTGGCATTTTAATTATGATGTGTCTTGGTGTGGTCCTCTTTGGATTCCTTTTGTTTGGGGTTCTCTGCGCTTCCTGGACTTGTAAGTCCATTTCTTTCACCAGGTGGGGGAAGTTTTCTGTCATTATTTCTTCAAAAAGGTTTTCAATATCTTGCCCTCTCTCTCCTTCTGGTACCCCTATAATTCTGATGTTGGTACGCTTGAAGTTGTCCCAGAGGTTCCTTACACTATCTTCATATTTTTTGAATCTCTTTTCTTTTTTCTTTTTCGGTTGGGTATTTTTTGTTTCTTTGCATTTCAAATCTTTGACTTGATTCTTGGGATCCTCTTGTCTGCTGTTGGATCTCTGTAAAGTATTCTTTATTTCAGTCAGTGTATGCATAATTTCTAATTGGTCCTTTTTCATGACCTCCATGGTCTCACCATACTCCTTGAGGGATTTATTAAATTTATCGGCGGTTTCCATAAAATTCTTGACAAACCTTATAAACGTGGCCTTGAACTCTATATCCAGTTGTCTGGCCTCCTCCGTTTCTGCCAATTGTGACCTGTTTCTTTGTCTCCGCATTTTGGCTGCTTCCCTGTGTTGATAGAGTGGCTTTGTGTGCTAGGTGTCCTGTAGGGCCCAGTGGCTCAGCCTCCCCAGTTACCTGGGGTGGACACTCTTGGTGCACTCTTGGTGCCTCGATTGTTGTAGGATCACTGGGAGGAATTGACCTCCAGGCCAATTGGCTGTGGGAAGCAGCTGTGTCTGAAGTGGGAGAATGGACCCCCTCTGACCACTGGGTACAGTGGCTCCTGGATCTAAGGAGGTGCTAATTCAGCCCCTGCCTGAGGCCACACAGCAGGAACTACGAAGAGGCTCAGCTGTGAAGCAATGCAAGCCGCTGCGGGGCCTTGGGCCTTCTCTTGGAAGTTCCGGGTCTGGCTGGCCCGGCTGCAGTTAGGTAATTATCAGGTTGCAAAGTTCTGGGGCATTCACATGCAAAAGCCTCTGCCGCAGCCCGGGTGAGGCGGGGTCTCAGGGAGTCAAAGGGCGTAGAAAGAAGCAATGGCTGATTCTCCGCGCCCGGAGTCGCGCGTCTCAGTGTCCCGGCAATGGCTGCAAGCACCTCCGAGGAAAATCCGCCCCCAAGTTCGCCCGCTGCCGCCTGAGAGAGCAGCCTCTGCCCGTATGAGTCCTGGGTCCCCAGAGACTTCCCAGAACCGGAGTTCAGAGCAGTCGGGAGCTTGTGATTCAAAAAGACAGCCGCGTCCTCAGGTGCCACCCCCTTTCCGCGCGCGCGAGCCGCCGCCGTACCTCTGCACTCAGCCTCCGCAGCTCCTCTGGCTCTCAGCGTGCTTTTCTTTTCTTCTAGTTGTAGAAATTACACTCAGCCAGCCTTCCTGTTGTTTTGGACGATGTTTGCTCCGTCCTTTGGGCTAATTTTCAATTGTTGTGGGAGGCGACTATTTCCCGGTGTTTATCTATGCCGCCATCTTAGTTTTCTCCCAGCTCTTGTTCTTTTGTTGATCTTCTGTATTTTTTTTTTTGGTCTCTATGTCATTTATCTCTGCTCTGATCTTTATTATTTCCTTCCTTCTGCTTACACTGGGCTTTTCTTGTTGCTCTCTTTCTAACTCTTTGAGTTGTAGGGCTAGGTAATTTATTCTCATTGTTTCTTGTTTCTTGCAGTAGGCTTGTAGAGCTATGAAATTCCCTTTGAAGACTGCTTTCGCTGTGTCCCATAGGTTTTGGATTGTTATATTTTCATTGTCATTTGTTGCCATGGTGTTTTTTATTTCTTCTTTGATCTCTCTGGTAACCCAGTCATGGTTTAATAGCATACTATTCAGCTTCCAAGTGTTTGAGTTTTTTGGATTGTTTTTTATTGTAATTGATTTCCAGTTTTATGTCATTGTGATCTGAGAAGATGCTTGATATGATTTCTGTCTTCTTGAATTTGAAGAGACTTTGCCTGTGACCCAATATATGGTCTATCTTTGAAAATGACCCATGTGCACTTGAGAAGAATGTATATTCTGTGGCTTTGGGGTGAAATGTTCTGAAGATGTCAATTAGTTCCATCTGATCTAGTGAGTCATTTAGGATTGATGTTTCTTTGCTGATTTTTTGTTTAGAGGATTTGTCCAATGGTGATAGTGGGGTGTTAAAGTCCCTTACTATGATTGTATTGTTGTCAATCTCTTTCTTGATATCCTCCAGAAGTTTTTCTTATGTATTTGGGTGCTCCTGTATTGGGTGCATATATGTTTACCAGAGTTATTGCTTCTTGTTGGATTGCTCCCTTTAGTATTATGAAGTGGCCTTCCTTATCTCTTTTTATGTCCTTCACTCTGAGATCTAATGTGTCAGATGTAAGTATTGTTACCCCAGCCTTTTTTTTTTTTCATTTCCATTCGCCTGAAAAACCTTTTTCCATCCCTTCACCATCAGTCTGTGTGTGTCTATTTTTCTGAGGTGGGTTTCCTGTAGACAGCAGATATATGGGTCATGTTTTCTTATCCACTCAGTTACCGTATGTCTTTTGATTGGGGCATTTAATCCATTTACATTTAAAGTTATTACTGATAGGTACCTATTTGTTGTCATTTTTATTCTTTACCCCTGTGTTCCTTCTTTGCTTCCTATTTCTTCTTTTTACAGCAGATCCTTTAGCATTTTCTTGCATTGCTGGTTTGGTGGTAATGAACTCCCTTAGTCCTTTTTTGTCTGTCAAGCTCCTGATTTCATCCTCAATTTTGATTGATAGCCTTGCCGGGTACAGTATTCTTGGATTTAGACCCTTGCGTTGTATATTTCATTCCATTCCCTTCTTGCTTGATGTGTTTCTGTTGAGAAATCAGTCACTCGTCTGATGGGGGATCCTTTGTAGGTAACTTTCTGTCTCTCTCTGGCCGCTTTTAAGATTCTTACTTTGTCGTTGGTGTTTGCCAATTATAATGTGCCTTGGCGTCGGTCTATTGAGGTTCAATTTTTTTGGAACTCTGTGAGCTTCTTGGATTTGTGTGAGTTTTTTCTTCCCTATATCAGGGAAGTTTTCTGTCATTTCTTCAAACAGGTTTTCTATTTCTTGCTCAGTTTCCTCTCCTCCTGGCACCCCTATTATGCGGATGTTGTTTTGTTTTGTATTGTCCCAAAATTCTCTTAGGTTCTCCTCCTGCTTTTTAATTTTTTTTTTCTAGAAGCTGCTCTGCTTGGGTATTTTTTCCTACCTTGTCTTCTAGCTCACTGATGCGGTCCCCTGCTTCTTCTAGTCTACTGTTGATGCTTTCTATTGAGTTCTTTATAGCAGTGATGTCATTTTTCATTTCTTCTCGGTTTCTCTTCATTTCCTCTTGGTTCTTACACATATTGTTGAATTTGTCTTCCATTCTTTTCATCCACCTTATGACCATTTCTCTGAATTCTTTCTCTGACAGGTTGCTTGCCTCCATTTCGTTTACTTCCTTTTCTGGTGATGCCTGTTTTTCCTTCAAATGCGAGCTGTTTCTTTGTCTCCCCATGATCTCTCTTCTCCAGGTGTCTGGTTATGTAGTTCTCTCTTTATCCCAGGTGAAATCTGACCTTTCCATGAGGGGGTACAGAGCTCCTCCGAATCCATGTGCTCGCGCCACTTGGGGACCGGTGTTTCTGGGTTCACAGCTGTTCGCTGGGTGCTGTTGTTGTAGATTCCTGGGATTTTCAGGCTTTCGACAACATCCACTCTCCCCTTCAAGATGGCGTGGTCTCCGCGTCAGAGCTGGTCGCTCCGGGAGGGATCCCAGCAGCAGTGGAAGCTGTCCGGTCAGGGGAACCCCATCCGGCAATCCCCCACAGTCCTCTGGAGTATAGCTGTCCCTCAACTCACAAACAAACACTCCCATGCGACCACACACTCTCCCTTCGTTTTCTCACTCACGCACTATCTTGCAGTCTGCCTTCCCGTAGGCAACCATCTTCCTTCTATCTCAACAGGATCTTTATAAAGCTCCCTTCCAGTTCTGATATTCTACCATCTGAGGCTTCTTGCATCTATTAGGTTGTTTCCTGTAAGAAAATTTGAGTCAGATGATCTTAAGCTTTTCTGGAAATTTTTTTTTCCTGCTGATGCTCTGTCTTTTCCCTGTTCAAAAGCCTCTGGCCAGCCAAACTGTGGAGGCAGAAGGGAGTCCTGGGCTCTGTCCTTGGGGCGTTCTCTCCAAAGGGTTAGGAGAGGGAAGAAGAGAAAAGGCAGAAAAGTCATATGGGGAAACACAGCCTGGACTTATGGATGGGGGGGTGGGGGGTGGTACAAGCTCACAGAACTCTGTACAGATGGAGGATGCAGGGAAGTAGCGTGGACCCTCACACAGGATTATGCCTCTGTATTATTCAGTACATATTTTTACATACCTGCTTGGTGTGCTGGTGAGCCAGACAGGTTACCCTATCATATGCATAAAAATGAAAAATTTAACCATACTTTATATCCTGTTTGTGGGTTTTTTAAAAAAATGTGCATATATTATTTTTGTTGTTGTTAGTGCTCACCCGAGGATAGTCTTCCATTGATTTTTAGAGAGAATGGGGGGAGAGGGAGAGATAGAAACATCCATGTGAGAGAGACACATTGATTGGTTGGCCTACTGCATGCACCCCAACCAGGGCAGGGGAACCTGCAACCAAGGTACGTGCCCTTGACTGGAATCGAACCCAGGATCCTTTAGTCTGTGGGCCGATGCTCTATCCACTGAGCCAAAGCAGCCAGGGCCATATATTACTTTTTAATCAAAAGTTAATGTTCTTTCAACGCTTATTGAAGTTTTACCTTTTGTTTGATAGGCAGTCGTGTGCCTCCCACCCCCACCCACCCCGATACCTCTGGCTGAAACAATTTGAACATATTTTCTATTCAGGTTTTTTTCTTTAATGTTGATTGTAAACCAGGCAACTGATTCATCAAAGGATCCATCTAAGACCATCAAAGGGCCCCACTTTCATTTTAAAAAGCACAATGCAAGACAGTCCCTGGTCTTTCACTGCCTTGCCGTGACCTTGGGCGCTCTTCTGCCCCCTTTGAACTTGAATGGAAAGTTTGGCGATGACCTAGAGGGCCTCACCTGCACCTACCGATTCATGGTCTCCAGTTGTCCCTGTGGAGTAGGAATCCAGCGTGATGATCATTTCCCAGGGTAGATGCTCCTCCTTCGTGTTCCCTTTGTTCCTGAACATCATCATGTTCTATTGCGAGGCTGAGTTAAATATTACACGTTGTTGCTGTTTTATCACCCTTATCCCGACTTGAAGATTCTAGAAGGCAGGGAATACGTCTTGCTAGATCTCAGCACATAAAGGCTGCTCAGTAAAAGTTTGTTGAATGAAGAGTTGGCTCTTTGTGAAGGAGTGAGGAACGGCTTTTACAGAGAAAGCAGGATTTGAGCTAGATGGAAGTACTGTAATTATCCAGTTGGTGAGCAAGGAAGGGGAGGGTACAGGAAACAGAATCAGCAGAAACATGGAAGCATTATAAACTATGGCGTGTTCAGCGCACAGCAATGATTCAGAAGGTAGGGATGGAGGTGGGAAAGATCATGTGTTTGGAAAGGTTTAGGGTTAGGTTGTGAAGGGCTTTTCTTTTTAAAAAAAATTAACTTTAGAGAGAGAAAGAAGCATTGATTTGTTCCACTTATTGATGCATTCATTGGTTGCTTCTTGTATGTGCCATGACGGGGAATGGAACCCGAACCTTGGGGTGTGGGGACGATGCTCTAGTCCAGCGGTCGCCAACCTTTCAGACCTCACAGACCACCAGTGGTCCACGGACCACTGGTTGGCGACGGCTGCTCTAGCCAACTGAGCTACCTGGCCAAGGCTTTATGGCTTGCTGGAGTTACTTTATCATGGAGGCCGTGGGAAGAAGTTTTTAGAGAAGTAGCAGGCTGCAGATGTGTGCTCAGAAGAATACTTCTTAGAGCAACAGGGAGAGGAGATTAGAAGCAGGGCACAGGCTTTATAGGCTACGGTAGAGTCCAGGCGAGAGGTGACGAGGGATTTGGTGAAGGTAGAATTAAAAGACCTATTTGGGCCGAAACCGGTTTGGCTCAGTGGATAGAGCGTCGGCCTGTGGACTGAAGGGTCCCAGGTTCGATTCCGGTCGGGGGCATGTGCCTGGGTTGCGGGCACATCCCCAGTGGGAGATGTGCAGGAGGCGGCTGGTCGATGTTTCTCTCTCATCGATGTTTCTGACTCTCTCTGTCTCTCTCCCTTCCTCTCTGTAGAAAATCAATAAAATATATTTAAAAAAAAAAAAAAAAAAGACCTATTTGGTCCCCACACAGTGCTGTGGGGCTGTGTGATCACCCTCCAGGAGGTTCACCTGCCTCATTCCCGTGATACCTGGCCATTGTTGTGTGGGACAGAATTATGTATTAACGTATCATGGTTTTGTGTTCCTTCTGACTCTTAACATTTTATGATGTATCCCCAGTGATTTGCTCCACTTCTGTATGACAGGAAACAGAACTGAAGTTGTCTTTTCACTAAATGGCCACTATCTTGAAGGCGTATTATATAGTAACTAGAGGCCCGGTGCACGAAAATTCTTGCACTGGGAGTGGGAGGGGGGTCCCTCAGCCTGGCCTGTGCCCTCTCGCACAGGAGCCCTCGGGGGATGTCTGTGGAGTGGGCCTAATCACAGTCTGGCCTCCTTTTGCGGGAGGCGACTGGCAGGCCCTGCCCCCGATCACCCCTCTGCCACCATCCCCTCTCTTTGCCCGCTGGCACCTTCTTTGGCTGGCCTGGCGCTGCCCACTTGCCGGCCCTGCAGTTCAGTCTATTTGCATATTAGGCTTTTATTATATAGGATTACATTCTTGGACTGTATGGTAATAGGATGCTGGCCATTTTCTGTGTTGGGTCCAAGAAATACATTATTGTCATTTGATCGTTTAGTGTAGCAATCACCTTTCCTTCCTCCTGATTTCCCTTAGATTTATTTCTGAATGCCTCCTTTAGAATAACTTGAGGTTCTTTGTCATTCCATTTTAGCTGTGGGAGTCCCCAGACCACCTTGGATACTGGACAGTATGTGAACTGCTCCAGCACCTGGGGGGTACCGTCTTGCCGTTGGAGACTTTGAGCCCAGATGGTACGAAAGCTGGGGAGACCCTGTTCTCACATGAGCCTCACCTCTCCTCGTGGGTGTCAGCTCTGCCAACAGACTCCATCTTAAACTGTGTGCTCTATAATTCTCCTGAGTATGAAGCCTCGTTTCCACGGACAGAAGGAACGTTATTTCTCCCTGTTGAAGGTAAGCAAATAATGTTGGGGCGGGGGGGTGGGGCGGGGGGGCTGGCTGTGGTGTCAGTTATATTCATTTCTTTAAGGCAGGCCTATGCTTTCAAATTCTCTAGAATTTCCACAGCCCGGGCACTCAGTGTTTGTAATTAAAGTATATGCTGAAACCGGTTTGGCTCAGTGGATGGAGCATTGGCCTGCGGACTGAAAGGTTCCAGGTTCGATTCCGGTCAAGGGCATGTACCTTGGTTGCGGGCACATCCCCAGTAGGAGATGTGCAGGAGGCAGCTGATCGATGTTTCTCTCTCATCGATGTTTCTAACTCTCTATCTCTCTCCCTTCCTCTCTGTAAAAAATCATTAAAAAATATCTTAAAAAATAAATAAATAAATAAATAAATAAAGTATGTCTGGGCCAAGTCAGGTGCCACAGGGAAGGATGGAACTCAGGTGTGGTACACCTGCCAGTGTTGTGTAAGAAGGCGAGCGAGTAACTTCAAAGAGCTGCTCAGCTGTGTGCAAAGAAAATAATATTGCCCAGGTGCCCAAGCAAATGGGTGGTGAGGTTTCATTGCCTCCTGGAAGAGATTGATGAAGTGGGAGACCACGGTGAGACTATGATTGATAACAAGTTAGTCAAAGGAAGCTGACAGTGGTTATCAGGAAGAGCCAGCATGTGGAATCTTCCTAACTTTCCTTTGCCGTATTATTCACTATATAGCGAGTCTCATTTCTGAATCATTCTCACAGAAGTAATAGTATATAGAGATGTATACATAAAACTACATTAGACATTATTTGCAGTTTAAGAAATTTTTTAAAAATATATTTTTTATTGATTTCAGAGAGGAATGGCGAGAAAGAGAGAGAGAGAAAAAAATCAATAATGAGAGAGAATCATTGATCAGCTGCCTCTTGCATGCCTCTTACTGGAGATCAAGCCCACAACCCGGGCATATGCCTTTGACTGGAATCAAACCCGGGACCCTTCAGTCCGCAGGCCAACACTCTATCCACTGAGCCAAACCAGCTAGGGCTAAGGAAATTTCAAGAGTAGCTTGGTTTAAGCAGTTTCATCTTTAGAATTTAATCTCCTCATAAGATATGTTATGTACTGTATGTTATGGATTTAAGAAGTGATGTCATGTTCTAGCTGGTTTGGCTCAGTGGATAGAGTGTCAGCCTGTGGACTGAGGGTGCCAGGTTTGATTTCAGTCAAGGGCACACACCTCGGTTGCAGGCTTCCGGCCTTGGTCGGAGAGCGTGCGGGAGACAACCAATCGATGTCTTTCTCACATCTGTGTTTCTGTGTCTTTCCCTCTGTCTTCCACTCTCTCTGAAAATCAATAGAAAAATATCCTTGGGTAAGGATTAAAAAATAAGTAAAATACTATTAAGTCTACTTTTAGTAACTGTTTATTACATTCCGATTTTAATGTTCATTTCTAACAGGTAAAGAGACTCAAGAAGCATGGACAGTCATCCTAGAGCCCTTGGCCATGCATCAGAGACATTTTCAGAAACCAGTCAGAATTTTCCTGAAAGGCACGGCCACCCAGTGGTTTCTCCCCACAAGTGGCACTTTGGGCACTGATAGCTGGATGCTCCAGAGTCCAGAGGAGAATAAGTCAGCCCACGGGACATTGTTTCAGCAGCTGGTCCACAGGCTGACTGCCGAAGAGTTACATCTGGTAGGTCTCTGCCACACCCTAGGTCATCCTTGTCTAATACAGTGGTCGCCAGCCGGTGGCCCTCGGACCACTGGAGGTCGGTGAGGTCCGAGAGGTTGGCAACCGCTGGTTTAAGGAAACCTTTGGAGTAGCGGTCACCAACCGGTGGTCTGTAAGATCCAAAAGGTTGGTGACCGCTGGTCTAAATCATTGGGAAAGGGGAATAAGTGTGTTTGTGAAACACCCAGGATTGTCCTCTATAATATCATCTCAGTGGAACAGGTGATGCTTTTGTAAATAATATTAATATTGTCTACATTGTAGATCATGACAATGCTCATCAGTGAAGAAACAGTTTATAACATTGCGTGTACCTGGAATCCCATTAAGCTAAATTATATTCACATAAGAAAAAGGGGCGTGGGCCAAATGCAATGACTGTATTAGGGTGGTGAAGTGATGGGACAGTAGCCCCCCTTATCCACGGCTTCACTTTCCACGGTCAAATGCAGTCTGAAATATTAAATGGAAAATTCCAGAAATAAACAGTTCATCTAGTTTTTTCTTGTGTTTGTTTTGTTTTAATATATCATTGATTTCAGAGAGGAAGGGAAAGGCAGAGAGAGATAGAAACATCAATGATGAGAGAGAATCATTGATTGGCTGCCTCCTGCACAACCCCTATTGGGGATCGAGCTCGCAACCCAGGCATGTGCCCTTGACCGGAATCGAACCCAGGACTCTTCAGTTCATAGGCTGACACTCTATCCACTGAGCCAAACTGGCTAGGGCAACAGTTCATATGTTTTAAATTGTGTGCTGTTCTGAGAAACGTGATGAACTCTCCAGAAGTCCTGCCTGGGACTCGAATCATCCCCTGTCCAGCGTCTCCATGCTGTGTACAGCCCCACCCATTAGTTTAGTAGCCAGTTTGGTCATCAGATCGACTGTCTCGTGTCACAGCGCTTGCGTTTTAGTGACCCTGATTTTAATAATGGTCCCAAAGTGTAAGGCTAGTGATGGCGACAAATCAGAAATGCCAAAGAGAAGCCGAAAAGCGCTTCGTTCAAGTGAACA
Organism: Myotis nattereri; assembly: GCF_964212035.1. Lineage (NCBI taxonomy): Eukaryota > Metazoa > Chordata > Mammalia > Chiroptera > Vespertilionidae > Myotis > Myotis nattereri. The sequence continues at coordinate 10,944,104 of NC_138097.1, read as the reverse complement.
GGTGAGGACAGTACAGTGAGGTATTTTGATATAGATAGAGAGCATTCACATAACTTTCATTGCAGTATATTGTTGTAAGTGTTCTATTTTATTGTTAGTTATTGCTGTTAATCTATTACTGTGCCTAATTTATAAATTAAACTTTATCAGAGTGGTTGGGAGGATTCGGTGGATTATAATAAGTACATAATACATGCACAATAGGCCTGGCTGGAATGGCTCAGTGGTTGAGTGTGGACCTGTTAACCAGGAGGTCACGGCTCAATTCCCAGTTGGGCCACATGCTTAGGTTGCGGGCTCGATCCCCAGTAGGGGACGTGCAGGAGGCAGCCGATCAATGATTCTCTCTCATCATTGATGTTTCTGTCTCTCTCTCTCCCGCTCCCTTCCTCTCTGAAATCAATAAAAAAAAATTAAAAAGAAAAATACATGCTCAATAATTATTCCTAGTATATTTAGCCTTTTCGTAGTTGTAAATCGAGGAGTTAGGATTACATAATCAGTAAGTTCAATTCTTGCACTAATATCCACCAAGCCTGTGTCTTCCATAGGTTTTTATATTAATAAGCATCTGGGGAAACTGTCATTGCCTTTCACTGCTGCGTTCTCCTTTAGCAATGTTCTCAACCAGCTGGAACTTCTCCTGTAGGTCGCCAGCGTGGACCCCGGTGACGGCTGGCCCCCCGTCACAGGCGTCATTTCCCCGCTCTCTACCAACACTACGGTTCTCACCGTGTTCTGCACCGAGGAGGCTGCATTTCAAAGGCATTTTCTCCAAACAGCCGTGGCCGAGAACCCTCTGGACACCGCGTCCCTTTGTTCCGATGTTATGGGTGTCATACTGAGTCCGACCTCTGGTTTACTGGGAGACCCTACCACCTCCGGTAAGTTTGCAACCAGCAGCTGACACTCCAGGGCGGTGGCTGCAGGACTTCCCTCCTGCCCCCCATCTGCTCTCAGTAGAACCCCAGTATCTGTTATAAAACAGGTGAAAGCAAACTAGTACTTCAGGCAATTTAAATCATCATTATTGATAGAATCCTGAAGCGGTCGGAGGAGGCCAAAGGCTCTGTGGAACCACTTTGAAATTAGAGAATAAGATGAAACCTGGTTTTAACATATTTACTAAAGACTGCACGTGAACCTGTCATGATTCTGTCTGCCTTCCAGCTCATGGCATTGTCACTTACGCTAGGTAGATGAAATGCAATTACCTTGGTATTTCTTCCATTTGCTCATTTATTCAACAGATTGAGCGAGTGCCTGCTGCATGTCAGGCGCTGTTCTATGTATTGGGAATAACACACCAGTGAACAGAGTAGACAAAGTTCTCGTTCTCACGGAGTTTACCATTCAGTCGGAAGACAGGACAATAAACTAAATAAGGGATAGAGAGTTAGAAACTTTGATGAGAGAGAAGCATCAAATATAGGATATTTGAAAGCGATAAATGCTATATAATAAATAGGAAAAAGGGAATGGGGTAAGAGGGGTGCCATTTTAAGCAGGCCTGGTTGGAAAGCCACTGAGCACAGGCCTGCAGGGTGCGCCTGCTGTGTTTGAAGCTCAGCGAGGAAGTGTGCGCTTGTGCGTTGTCAGAGCAGCAGCTTTCCTAGACACAGGCCCGTGGGAGTGGGTGCAGCTGAAGGAGGGTCGCTAATGCTGCGCTTTGTATGTCCTTGGTGAGACGGCGGTCAGTCCTTGGCAGGCGCAAGAACGGGGATGTCCGCGTTGGTTCTCACGCCTCTTTTCCTCCCATCTCTGCTCCGTCCCTGCAGCTCCTCCCTGTCCAGAGTGGGCCCAGCAGGAGCTCGGCCGCACCGCGCCCTGGAGAGCTGCTGTTGCCGAGAGCTGGTTTCCCTGCTCCAACCTCAGTGGCGCCAGTTCGAATTTGATGGAGTCATTTTGGTAAAACTCCTTTTATTTCTCTGGGAACTGATCATTGAAATCAGCTCTCAGTTATCTCGATAGGAGTGGTGGTGTTTTTTTTATAACAGACTACATTTTATGAATATAGTTCAATAACATTAAAAACTAATTACGTAACTATGTATGGCGCCAGGTGTGTACTAACTAGACTTATTGGGGCGTCACTTTGTAAATCATATAAATGTCTAAATACTTTGCTGTACACCTGAAGCTAATAAAATACTGAGTGTCAACTGTAATTGCCAGGGGGCGGGGGGGAGAATTCTGAAAAGCAAATTTAAAATCAGTAGGATCATATTAAAAACCACTTCTACTGAAATTAAATAAATTTCATAGCTGAAAAAATAAATAAATGAAAACTAATTACAAATGGAGAGTGTTGTTTAATGGGTGTACAGTTTCAGTTTTACAAGATGAAGAGAGTACTGGAGATGGATGGGGTGATGGTAGCACAACATGAATATACCTAATACCTATTTATTTGCACGTGAAAGTATGTTGAGTACAATCAAAATTGCATGAGGATGGTATACTATATTTTTAAATAATTTACAACATAAAATAGCAGGTTTTGCTGGTTTGAATCCATATGTTGTATGTCTATAACTAAGACACAAATTTAGAAATTAGACTTTCAGCTTTACACCAGCTTTCTTGACTTGTTCACAGGCTGCTGCAGGCTGCCTCGCCCACTAAGGAAGAGTCTTCCAAGACTGAGAGTGAGTTAACACGCCGCCTGGCCGAGCTCTACCTGAGAAGGTCTCGCGAGGAACCTGCCATGGCTAACCAGGAAGACAGCAGAAAGAAACGTACGCTCATACCAAGGAGGTTCTTGAGTGTTTTTTGAGATTGTATGTTTTATAAAGAGTTAATTCTCCTTAAAATGAGGTTGAAATGGTAACCGAATACACAAGGGCATGTTCTTCTATTTCAAATTTCAAAATAATTACGTTAGTACAATAGTGATTAAAATATCAGCCATAGCCCTGGCCCGTGTGGCTCAGGGGTTAGAGTGTTGACCTGTGCACTGAAGGGTCTCAGGTTTGATTCTGGTGGGGCATGTACCTGGGTTGCAGGTTCGATCCCTGACCCTGGTTGAGGGGTGTGTGTGGGAGGCAACCAACCAATCTTTCTCATGTCGATGTTTCTCTTTCTCTCCCCGCCTCCCTTCCACTCTAAAACTCCATGGAAAAATTATACTTCAGTGAGGATTAACAAAATAATAAAAAATGAGCCACAATTTTACCTTCTTAATAAGCCATTTTCATTTTTAGTTATAACAAATTTAAATACAACTTTGCATGTCATTTACAGGATTAATTTGTTCATCTGCTACCTTGCCTTTTCAGTTACTATTCCACCTCACTACTTAACAAAATTTACAGAATTCTTTTGTTGTTGAATATTTCGATTGCTATCATTATAAATCAGGAGTCCTCAAACTACGGCCCGCGGGCCACATGCAAATACAAATATTGTATTTGTTCCCGTTTTGTTTTTTTACTTCAAAATAAGATATGTGCAATGTGCATAGGAATGTGTTCATAGTTTTTTTTTTAAACTATAGTCCAGCCCTCCAACGGTCTGAGGGACAGTGAACTGGCCCCCTGTTTAAAAAGTTTGAGGACCCCTGTTATAAATGATACCGTAGTGTACATCATGCATATGATTTGATTTGTTCTTTAGTGATTTCGTTAGCATAAGCTTCTAGGAAAAGTTTTTGCATTATAAAGTGGGAAAAGTAGCTCTTAGTGCAGAATTAAAGCAGTGGGGTTTTTTGGTAACTGAAGTAGTTCTTGGTCCATGGGGGTAAAATTTCTTTTACTTTCCCTCCTATGATGATTGGTAGGAGGTGTCCCTCGCACGCCAGTGCGGCAGAAGATGAAGACCATGTGCCGCTCCTTAAAGATGTTGAACGTCGCAAGGCTGAACGTCAAGGCTCAGAAGCTGCATCCAGATGGCAGTCCAGAGGCCACTGGGGATAGGGGGACCCAGCAGACAGCGGGCGGGAGAACGGCGGGTAGATTGGAGCACAGAGGAAGGACACGAAGAAGCGCCAAACCTAAAGGTACTCCTCACTTCAGCATTCAGTGTCTGAGTGCCTGTGTACCCTTTTATACCCTCACTAGAGGCCCGGTGCACGAATTCGCGAATAGGTGGTCTCTCTGGGTACCCTGCGGAGATGGGGCCGAAACCCGCAGTCCAACGCCGCCTGCAGCTCCTATCTGCTGCTCCCACTTATTCCTACCCTGATCGGGAGAGGCTGGTGCCGCAGTAGCACTCACCAGCCATGAGTCCTGCTTCTGGCGCCCTCGTAGGGGAGTGGCTTGCGGAATCGGGCCAAAACCAGCTCTCTTACATCCCTTGAGGGGTCCTGGATTGCGAGAGGGCACAGGCCAGGCCAAGGAACCTTACCGGTGCAAGATCGGGGCCAGGGAGGGACCGTGGGAGGGCTCCAGGGTGTTTCAGGCCCATCTTGCTCAGTCCTGATCGGCCAGATCCCAGCAGCAAGCTAACCTACTGGTCGGAGTGTCTGCCCCCTGGTGGTCAGCACATGTCATAGCAAGCGGTTGACCACCTTAGCATATCATTAGCATATTACGCTTTGATTGGTTGAACAGTCGACTGGTCACCAGAGGACCAGACACTTAGCATAATAAACTTTTATTATATAGGATATTTTTATGCATTTCAGTCATATTCCTCAGGCAAGCACTGCCTTTACCACTCTGCCATCTTTACTGGAAGTCCTCAGTTTAACTTTTTTTTTTACAGATTTTAAAACTGAAGAGGAGCTACAATCTTACATCCATGAAAATTACCAAAAGACTATGGCCACAGGAGAAACCGTGTTGTATTCATGTGCTCAGAGCATGATCTCAACCATTAAAGCATTTCTCAAGTCCAAAGGCACCAAGGACTTAGAGGTAAGAGCGTCCCGATGAATGCTTATTGGCATCCATCATTGCTTATTGGCGGGTTTGGTTCACGTGTTTGTATGCAGGGCATGATTCATACATGATGAGGGGAGTGAGGAGGTGAGCCGTGAGCTCAGGTCCAGGTCTTTCTAACAAGGCAGAAACGAAGGGCAGGGGTTAGGCCGGTAATGCGATGTGCTCTCCGCTGTCCTTATCTGAGCTGCGTGTGAGCCGCATGAATTAAGCCAGTGGCCCTCAGTCCTGCCTGGACTGTAGAGTCACCTGCAACGTTTTTGCTTGTTTGTTATTTTGTAAATCCTCACCTGAGGACATTTTTTTCATTGGTTTTCAGAGAAAGGGAGAGAGAAACATAGGTGTGAGAGGGACACGTTGACTGGTTGCCTTCCACACACATCCCAACTGGGGAGCAAACCTGCAACCCAGGTACGTGCCCTTGACTGGGACTCGAACCCGTGACCCTTTGGTGTGCGGGCCAACGCTCTAACCACTGATTAACACTGTCTGGGGCACGTGGGACATTTTTTAGTACCTGATGCCTGCCTTCCTCCAGACGCAGTGAAGCAGATGTCTGCATGTTGCGACCTGGGTATCTACATACTAAAAGCTTCTCACGTGACCCTTATGCACAGGGATGTTGTAAACCACTGTTTTAGACCAGTTATTGCTTCTATTCAAGGCTAGTGAAGCCAGACTCCTCTTAGGTGAACAGGGGTTGTTTATAGTATGTAGACATCTCAGTCACTGCTGTATGGAATCTTCCTTTTAAGAAAGGTCAAGCCCTGGCCGGTGTGGTCCAGTGGTCAGAGCGTTGGCCTGCACACTGAAGGGTCATGGGTTCAATTCCTAGTCAAGAGTGCATACCTGGGTTGCTTGTTTGCTCCCCATCCCTGGTTGGGGCCTGGGCTGGAAGCAGGTGGTCAATGTGTCTCTCTCACATCAGTATTTCTCTTTCCCTCCCTCCATCCCTTCCTCTCTCTCTGAAAAGCAATGGAAAAAATATCCTCAGGTGGGGACTAAAAAAAAAGGTCAAATCTGCAGGCTTGAAGATAGAAAAGAAGAACATTTATCTCACCATTTTTTCATTAAAGTGAAAGAAGGGGCCCTGACCAGTTTGGCTCAGTGGATAGAGCGTTGGCCTGCGGACTGAAGGGTCCCAGGTTTGATTCCGGTCAAGGGCATGTACCTTGGTTGCGGGCACATCCCCAGTGGGGGGTGTGCAGGAAGCAGCTGATTGATGTTTCTCTCTCATCAATGTTTCTGACTCTCTATCCCTCTCTCTTCCTCTCTGTAAAAAATCAATAAAATATATTTAAAAAAATAAAGTGAAAGAAGGGGGAGTGTGTAAAGGATTGTACTTCCCTTTGGCATTTGTCAGCCGTGAAGAAATTAGAAATGACGACAAGGAATGTCACATTTTCCTATGTGACACTTTTGCATTTTCAGATGAACTGCCTGCATCAAGTCAAAAATAACCTCTTAAAAACTAGCAAAAGCCTTAGACAAGACATGGGAGAAAACCGGGATAAAGAGGACAAAATCAGAGAGTAAGTAACCTTTTTTGTTTGTTTTTTAACCATTGCTCCAAAACAAACTCAAAGACTTGCTTGTAGCCATTTAGAACAGATGGCGAATTGCTCGAAGAGGCTTTTGTGGCTGATTCTTTTTTTTTTTTTTTTTTTAATTCTTTATTAGGTGAGGTATTACAAATGTGTCCTTATCCCCCCCATTAACCCCCCCTCTCCCCCCGGGTTCTTTATAATCTAATGCAGTTTGAGTCACCTGTTTACCTGATAACCATGGCGGCAGAGCAGCGGTCACCAACCTTTTGGACCTCACGGACCACCAGTGGTCGGCGGACCACCGGTCGGCGACCGCTGATTTAGAGAAAGCCACGGTTCTCATTTTGTTGTTTTGTATATAAGTAGATCTATGACTGAGGAAGGGGCCTCAAGTTTAGTGACCTTCAGAGTAACTATAACCTAGTGCAGCGGTTCTCAACCTGTGGGTCGCGACCCCTTTGGGGGTTGAACGACCCTTTCACAGGGGTCGCCCAAGACCATCGGAAAACACATATAGAATTATTGTTTTTGTGATTAATCACTATGCTTCAATTATGTTCAATTTGTAACAATGAAATTGGGGGTCACCACAACATGAGGAACTGTATTAAAGGGTCGCGGCATTAGGAAGGTTGAGAACCACTGACTAGTGTTTCTCCCTTTCAAGGTGCCAGCTGCAGGTGTTTCTCCGTTTGGAGATGTGTGTGCAGTGCCCGTCGATACGTGACAGCATAGATGACGTGGAGCAGCTGGTGGAGGAGGTAAGTATATCGCTCGGGGCCGTTGGGAATGTGCTAGAAGCTCTCAGCGTCCCGCAGAGGCGTGTAGTCATCTGAGAATCTCCTTCAGGTGGCGGATTTGCTGCGCATGGTGTGTTTAACTGAGGACTCGGCATACCTGGCGACGTTTCTGGAAGAAATTCTGGCATTGTAAGTTTGAGGACTGCGTATGGTGTTGTTTCAGAATCCTGGAACTGGAGGGACCGTTTCTCATGCAGGGCGAGGAGGGGATGGAGGGGCCCCCATGACGGCTGTTCCACATGTAGCCAACCTGCCCACAGGTACATTGACTCCATCCCGAAGACGCTGGGGCAGCTGTACGACAGCCTGGGCATTGTGGTTCCTCAGAAGCTGGCGGAGGTCCTGCCGACAGACTTCTTCAGCGACGACTCCGTGACACAGGAGAGCAAGTCGCCGCTTTCCTCCGCGCCCCTCATGGCCAGCGGCGGCAGGTCAGCGCCGGGCGGCACGGACTCCGACCGGCTGGAGGAGCTGCGAACCCGATCGGCTAAGAAGAGAAGGTAGGGGGGCATTGGGAATTGAAGGCCTTCCTTGTATACTCCAGTTCTGACAGAGAGGGTGTTTAATTATTATTTTTTAAATCCTCACCTGAGGGTATTTTTCCCAGAGAGTGAGAGGGAGGGAGGGAGGGAAAAGGATCGGGGAAAGAGAAACATTGATGTGAGAGAGACATCAACTGGTTGCCTCCTTCACAAACCCCAACCTGGTGTGGGAAGCGAACCCACAACCCAGTTACATGCCCTTGACCGGGAATTGAACCCGGGACTCTTCAGTCCGCAGGCCGACGCTCTGATCACTGAACAGAACCGGCTATGGCCGGAGGGTGTGATTAAACCACAGTCCAGTAGTGTGTGTTTGTCATTCATTGACTCCCTTCTGCCCTCCTGTCTGAATCACAGAAGCCAGTCCCTGGAGTTTCTGCTCTGGTTCCTGGGTGTTCGGAAGAGTGTCAGGAGCACGTGACACTTATCCAGGGAACACACAGTATTTGCCACTGAGTCCCCAGAGCCCTTGACTGTCTGTGGGGTGTCCGGGAAGTAGGAGCCTTGTAGGAGATGAGCTTAGGGTTTCAGCTTGCTTTGTAAGTTTTCCTTTTATGCTTTTTCATTGTTTAAAACTAGTTGAATTTATAGTACTTACTTTTGGAAATTCTGGGATTGACTTGCTTTGCTTTAAGTTCTGTCCAATACCAAGATCACTGACCTTTATGTAAAGAATGTTTTAGCCCTAGCTGGTTTGGTTCAGTGGATAGAGCGGTGGCCTGTGGACTGAAGGGTCCCAGGTTGGATTCCGGTCAAGGGCACATGCCTGGGTTGCAGGCTCAATCCCCAGTGGGGGGCGTGCAGGAGGCAGCCGATCAATGATTCTCTATCATCATTGATGTTTCTACCTCTCTCTCCCTCTCCCTTCCTCTCTGAAATAAATAGAAATATATATTTTAAAAAAGAATGTTTTATTTTGCACTGTAGTTTCCATCTAATTTAACTACATGTAACTGCTACTGAGTGCACATTGACTGTTTCTTTCTCTTTCCAAAAGGAAAAATGCATTAATAAGACACAAAAGCATTGCAGAGGTCTCACAGAATCGTCGACAAATTGAAATCCCCAAAGTGTCCCAGAGACCCGCGAGAAACGTAAGTCGTTTCCCAGAGACAAGAAATGGCGCCAGAGACCTAGTCCTTCTGTGCGAGCCACGGGAGAGCATCATGGAGGGCGGTGTCTGCGGTGGGGAGTGGACATGGCGCTCACAGAAGTCAAATCAGATGTTTGTTGTTGTTTTAATTCTCACCTGAGGCTATTTTTCCATTGATTTTTAGAGAGAGCGGAAGAGACAGGGAAAGACAGAAATATTGATGTGAGAGAAACACACATGGATCGGTTGCCTCCTGCACTTGCCCTAACCAGGGCCTGGGAGGAGCCCTTGACTGGACTCGAACCCCGGACCCTTTAGTCCACATACCGATGCTCTATCCACTGAGCCAAACAGCCTAGGGCGAGATGTTTTTATGAATGTGTGTGCAACTATAATCCATGGACTAAAGAAATATACATGTGTTACATATTAACCCTTTTACCCAAAAGTGTGACAGAGGTAATGTAAATAAAACAGCAAGCCCAAGTTAGGAAGGAATGAGTTCATTTAAAATCTTTAATGTAGATGAGAATTCTCCTAAATACTGACTAACATAAGCCAAGAGATCTTTGAATAATGGTGTGCAAGCATAAAGGGAATCTGGCTGCGTGCCAATATGTATGTTTTATTTCCATAAGACGTTAAAGAAGTGTGGGGTGGGTGGCTGGTGCTGTTATCCCACGGTAACTTGGTTGTGGCAGGTGTAAGGACTTGAGGTTTGTTGGTGGCAGAGAGAAAGAAACCCAGGTGGATTCTGTTTACTGAGTAGAATGAATGCCTTGGTAAGAATTCGGTGACACTTGTGAACTGCACAGATTATTGAGAAGCATTAAAAGTCTATGAGAACTTGCCCTGGCCGGTTTGGCTCAGTGGATAGAGCGTCGGCCTGCGGACCGAAGAGTCCCGGATTCAATTCCGGTCAAGGGCACATGCCTGGGTTTCAGGCTTGGTCCAATGTGCAGGAGACAGCCAGTCAATGATTCCTTCTTGTCATTGATGTTTCTCTCTCTTCCTCTCCTTTCTTCTCTGAAATCAATAAAAATATATTTAAAAACAAGTGTATGAGAAATAGCTTTAGAAGCATTAATCATTACAGTGGTGGTTTGCTGTCTGTTTATCAAGATTTGTAACTGTCCTTTGGAATCTGGAGTGGGATTTCTGTTAAAGAGGTAGTGTCTTCACTTTTTGTCCTTACTCGAGGATATTTTTTCCATTGACTTTTTTTGTTTTCGATGCAGAAGCAAAGAGTCTTTATTCGAGCTAGCTCGGCTCCCCGACCACACTCAGCGACGCAGTGACAAGCGGCAAATAGAGAGCTAGCTCTATGTGGAGAGGGATTTTATAGGGGGGTTGGAGTAGGGGAGGAGAGAGGACTGTGGGCCCTGCCGATTGGCTGGGGCTTTTTTTTTTTTTTTAAGAGAGACTAGAAGGCGGGGGAGAGAGACACACACATCCATTGATTGCCTCCCACACTTGCCGACCGGGGTGGAATGAACCTGCAACCAAGTATGTGCCCTTGACCAGGAATCAAACTCTCGACCCTTTGGTCCACAGGCCAACATTCTGACCGTTGAGAGAAACTGGCCAGGGCTGTGCTCACTTTCTCAGTAGACCATACTATGTGAATAAGATGCAAATCTGATGTGTCTTGGCATCCTGATTGGAGAGGGGGAAATCCCAAAGTGGACGGCCCGGAGGAGTCAGGCCGCCCTCAATAGACCTGAGGATGATTTGTCGTCATTCATCACTGCGTGTAACTCGTCCTTCGAAAGCTGGTGCTCATGGGACTGAAACTTCATTTCAGACCAGTCAGGAACGCTTACTCCTTTAAAACTAGATTTACTGAGATTGTTTGTTTTTTTCCTATTCTGCATTTTGCCTTTTCCCATTGTGGACCTCTTTCTGTGTTAGAATATCCAGGTCTTCCTTCTCTATTCTTACACACCTTCCTAATTCTGTTAATATCTGCATTGGATGGATGAGCCATCATTTATTTGTTTCCCTCTTTATGGATAGTTAGGGCGTTTCTTATTTTGTATTATTATTGCAGCCTTCAGTGTCCTTGGATCATGTATCTATTTTTGTGCGTTTTGCAACCATTTCTGTTATGGATTCCTGTAAGGAGAACTGTCAGGGTCAAAGGGTTCCATGTGGAATTTTATTCCTTTATTTTAAATGCATATCTGTTTTCTTACTGGGTCTTCTCATCTTTCAGGAGAACTCTCGCCCCACTCTCCCGCAGCCCTCACTCCCAGTGAAAGATCCAGTACAAGGTATGCTCTGTTCTCTTGGCACCTGCTCATTGACTAGAAGGACACATTTATTCACTTGCATGTATTTAAGCAGCTGCCTAGTTATGGGCAGTTGTTGGTTAGTGAAATATGTCCAGATAACATGTACTAGGAGAATGAGGTGTTCAGGTGGTCTCAAAATGCTGCACTCTGCAAAATAACTGGCCTGAAATCTTTTTTTTTTTTTGGTAAAGCATTTCTTTTTTAAAAAATATATATTTTTATTGATTTCAGAGGAGAAAGGAGAGATAGAAACATCAGTGATGAGAGAGAATCATGAATCATTTGCCTCCTGCACACCCCACGCAGATTGAGCCCACCACCTGGGAATCGAACCGTGACTTCCTGGGTCATAGGCATGTGCCCTCGTACCCAGGAGACATGGGACTGAGGAGTCTTGTGTCTGCCCTTCCTCTGCAGGGTGGGGGTGGGAAATATTACAAATGGGGAGGCAAGAATGTCGACAGTGCGTGAATTTTAGCGACGACTCTGTTTATTGTGTTATTTTTTGAAGTTTTCTGTAAATATTAAACTTTTCAAAAACTGGGGAGAAACAGAAAGTAGCAAGTCCAGGTTAGCTGTCAGGTCGCAAATCAGGTTCATAGACAGCCTCGGGCAGCGAGCAGGGCTCTTACTTGGAGCTGGAGGAACCTTTTTTACACTTTGCTGTGCAATTGGGGTCCTTGGGTTACTGTATGTCACTGATGGGAAGACGTCAGGGGGCCTCCCAGTGTGTGGGCCTGCTTCCTTTGGTCTTCTTTCAATGACTGGCTCTTAGAAGACTTTACCGCAGGGCAATTATCGCGTAGCCTCCACGAGGCCACCCTAAGATTAAGAAGCCGTTTTCCTCGCGTTGCCAAGTGTTTCTTGACTCTTCAGCTTCCCCCCCTAACTTTGAATCTAGATGGTCACAGCTTTCATGCTGTTGAGTGAGGAAGGGCATTTAAAATAACCCAGAAAATTAGTAAAGTATTTGTAAGAAGATTAAAATCTTTGAAGTTGAAAGAACTTGAGGCTGAGCTGAATACACAGCAGCGAAAAGGGGAGGACAGTCCTAACTCTAGGGTGTGTTGAAAGGCCCGTGCTCTGACTTAGGGTTATGTCCATTCTTCAGCGAGCAAAGCTTCCAGGGTAAGTGTTGTGGGCCTTCCGTGTGTTCCTGAAGGTTGAGTTTACATTGAATTTATAAAAGTAAATAATTTTAGCCCTGGCCCGTGTGACTCAGTTGATTTGGCTTCGTCTGTGCACCAAAAGGTTGCCAGTTCAATTCCCGGTCAGGGCACATGCCCAGGTTTCCGGCTCAATTCCCAGTAGATGGTGTGCAGGAGGCCGCTGATCAATGTTTTACTCTCACATTGATGTTTCTCTCTCCCTTTCCCTTCCTCTCTCTCTCTAAAAATCAACTTAAAATAACTTTAATGTACCATGTGAGTATAGTAGTTAAGGAAATTCCCCAGTAAGTGTCTACTAGCATATAGTAGTCAGTCTGTAGGATAGTTTCCTTAAGCAGCTTCTCTCTGTTGTGGATAACTTTCTTTCCCCAGATACGGCATTTATAAGTGATAATATTTATCTTTTATTATGTTTTCAGAAGTGACCAAAGTTCGAAGAAATCTCTTCACCCAGGAAATTTCTCCTTCAAAGAGACCGGCGAAGCGGGGGCTGCCGAGAAGCCACTCCGTGTCGGCCGTGGAAGGCCTGCAGCGCAAGCTGGACAGTGTGGGCAGGACCCGAGGTAACTTCACAGCGACCCGGGCGAGGGCTGCTCGCGCCAACCAGTCCCGAGACCCGCTTTACGGCAGGAGCTCATGCATCTCCCGTTTTCGCCTTCTCTGTGGTTGCCTCCAGCTACTCTTCCCCTTGGGGTCGCTCCAGCTGGGATGGAAATTAATCCTGGTCTCTCTCAGCCTCCCTTCCGTTATCCCTGCAGACACGCATCTATTTTATAAAACCACTTCTCTTATAAAACACAGTTAAAAAGAAATGAAGAGTAGTGATTAAATAGTTTTCTTAGTGTTTTGTTTTGGGGGAGGGGGCTGTATTTTTGTTGTTATTGTTATTTTTAGATGATTGAGAGATCATTCATGTATTGAAGTATGTGATTCAGAGGTTTCGGTATCTTCCAGCCCGTTTTCATCGCTCCAGAAAGAACCTCACACCCATTTGCAGGCACTCGCTGCTGTGGGCAAGAGCCAGTCTGCCTTCTGTGTCTATGGTTTGCCTTTTGTGGGCATTTCCTGTAAGTGGCATAAGTCATACGACAGGTCCCAGCACTTTGTGTATTTTTAGGGCCAGCGTACATCACTGTATGGATAAATTGCATTGTACTTATCCATTCACCAATTGGTGGGCATTTGAGTTGTTTAAAATTTACAATTTGGCCATTGTAAATGCTACAGACATTCATATACAAGGTTTTGTATAGATGTGTTTTTAATTCTCAGGTATATGACTAGAAATGGGTTTGCTGGGTCATTTGGTAACTCCATGTTTAACTTTTTGAGGATTACCAAACTATTCCCAGAGTGACTGCCCCATTTTACATTCCCACCAGCAATGTATGAGGGTTCCTCCACATCCTCATCACCACCTTTTACTGTCTCTCTCTCTCTCTCTTTTTTTAATCTTTATTGTTGAAAATATTACATATGTCCCCTTCCCACTCCCCCCATTGACCCCCTCCAGCCCGCCCCAAGCCTTCACCACCCTATTGTCCGTGTCCGTGGGTCCTGCATATATGCATACAAGGTCTTTGGTTGCTTACGTCCCACCCATCCGCTTCCCCTGCCTTCCCTCCAAGATACTGTCTCTCTTTCTTATTCTACCCTTTCGAGTGGGTGTGTGTCCAGTCGTATCTTACAGTGGTGATGAGTTGCATTGTCCTGATAACTGATGTTGAGTTTACTAGCTATTCATGTACTTTCTTTGGGGAAATGTCTCTTCAAATTTTTGCCTATTTTTCTATTGGGTTTGTCTTTTTACTGTTGAGGTTCTTTATTCTAGGTACTTATGAGATCTATGACTTGCAGATATTTTATCCAAACTGTGGGTTGTCTTTTTACGTTCTTGATAGTGTCCACCAAAGCTTTTAATTTCAATGAAGTCCACTTTATTCAATTTAGCAGCTTTTGTTGTTGCTTGTGCTTTTGGTGTCATATCTAAAAAACCACCATGTAACCCAAATCTTCTACTGTAAGCTCTGACATTTAGGTCTGATTCATTTTGAATTCATTTTTGTATATGAGATTGTGGGAGACAGGAGTCCAGCCTCACTCTTTAGCATGTGACTATCCAACTGTCCCAGCCCCATTTGTTGAAAGTACTATTTTTTTCTTTAAAACAGAAAAAATGCTGAAACCGGTTTGGCTCAGTGGATAGAGCGTCGGCCTGCGGACTGAAAGGTCCCGGGTTCGATTCCGGTCAAGGGCATGTACCTGGGTTGCGGGCACATCCCCAGTGGGAGATGTGCAAGAGGCAGCTGGTCGATGTTTCTCTCTCATCGATGTTTCTAACTCTCTATCTCTCTCTCTTCCTCTCTGTGAAAAATCAATAAAATATATTAAAAAAAAAGAAAAAAGAAAAAAGAAAAAAAAAACAAACAGAAAAAATGACAGCCTGGTCTACAGTCAGTTGACCACATGTGTTACAGTGTTCATTCCTCTTTCTTTGTGGGTAGAATTCAGCAGGGAAGCCATCTATCCAGTCCGAGCCTTCCTTAGGGGAACTCTTTTGAAAATGAATCCCATCTTTGTACTTGTCAGGGTTTATTTAGATTTTCTGTTTCTTCCTGTGTCTGTTTTCAGTAATTTGTGTCTTTCGAGGGGTTTGTCCCTTTCACCAGGTTATCTAATTTTTGGCTACAATTGATCTAGTATTCCCTTCTACTCCGTCTTATTTCTGTGAGAATGAGTTATGTCCTCTCTTTCATTTCTGATTTTGTAGGTTGAGTCTCTTTTTTTGTCAGACTAGCTAAAGGTTTGTCAATGATTTTTTCAAAGAATCAACTTGGTTTCTTTTTTATTTTTTTAAATATATTTTTGTTGATTTCCATCCCTATTCCTCTCTGATGTCATTACCAATGACATCTTTATAAATTATGTGCCCATTAACGCAGATTTATAATAATTGTTTCATGCATTTGCCTTTTAAATCATATAGGGAAAAAAGAGAGGTTGCAAACCACAGTACCACACTTCTGGCTGATGTACACGTGTGCAGCTACCTTTTCCGTGTTCATTTCTTCTTCCAGCTTCCAGTCACTGTCTAGTGTCCTTTCATTTCAACCTGAAGCACTGCTCCCATATAGTTACATTTCCCACCCCTTCCTTTTTCTGTTGTCATACAAGTTACATCTTTATACATTGTCTGCCTGTTGATACAAATTTATAATCATTGCTTTATATTTTAACTCACAGGAGAAAAAAAAACAGTTACAAAAAATGGTTTTACACTGTCTTCTGTATTTATTTACGCTGTTACCTTTCCCAGAGCTCTTTCCTCCTGTGGATGCGAGTTACTCTCTAGTGCCCTTTCCTTTCAGCCTGAGGACTCCCTTTAGTATTACTTATGGGGCAGGTTTGCTGGTGACGGTTTCTATGGGGTTAGAGGGGGCTTGTTTTTATAATCAGGGAATGTGCTCATTTCTCCTTTGGTTTTGAATAATAGTTTTGCTGGATACTGAATTGTTGATTGACTCTTTCTTCTTTTGACACTTTGGATATGTCATCACACTGCCTGATGAGAATCAGCTGTAGATCTTACCCAGGATCCCTTGTAGCTGATACATCGCTGCATATCAACATTGTCACATACTTTATTTTATTTAATTGTAAACACAAGAGCCACCAAGTAGGTGCACAGATGTGTTGGCGGCAGTCGGTGAGCAGTTCATTGCTCAGGACTGCTTATTGGGGGAACAGTTCACACTTCCATCGGCTTCCGTGCTCTGTAGCTTCTGACAGTGGTGAGAAGCCGTGACGTGGGGCCCTGGGGTTAGGCCTCCGTCCACAGCCCCGAGGTCCCTGCGGCCGAGGGACCGGCCGTGTCTGAGGGACCCTGTGCTGCTCGCCTTGCAGGGCATCCCAGGCTGCTGACCAAGACTGTGGCCGAGACCCCGGAGCACAAGCAGGTCTCCGGGCGGCTGCTGCACCGGCAGATCAAGGGCAGGTGAGTGACACCCGGGCGGCCGCCCCACCCCCAGACAGCTCTCCCAGCCCCATGGGCTTCATGACTCAGGTCCCGACTGTTTCTTACAGCCAGAGGGCACCCTGTCGCTCCGAGGGCCCAGAACCCGCGGGAGGGGCTCTGTCTGGCCTCGCGCCCCTGGCGAGTGGTTTTGAGATTTACCCATGGTGTTCCCGTGTCAGTTCATCCCTTTCTGTTACTGAGCAATATGCTGCTGAATGGATATTCCACATCTTTTTTATTGATTTCAGAGAGGAAGGGAGAGGGGGAGAGAGAGATGGAAACAGCAGTGATGAGAATCATTGGTCGGCTGCCTCCTGCCCACCCCACACTGGGGATCAAGCCCACAACCCAGGCATGTGCCTTGACCAGGAATCGAACCTTGATCTTCTGGTTCATGGGTTGATACTCAACCATTGAGGCACACCAGCTGGGCTGGCTATTTCACAATCTTAAAATCCATGTGCTGACGGGGAAGGAGAGGTGGGTCTTCATTATGGCCAGGCAGGGCTGGGGTCTAGAGTCCCAACTTCCTGTGCTGAGGGGCGGTTTCCTGGCAGCTGCCTGGGCAGAGCAGGTCTCCCCTGACAGTGTCTGTCCTTTGTGACCCCTGTCCCGGTTCTCGGAGGGCAGTTTTGGCTGCACCTCTGGGTGTGTTCAGGGTGTCGGCCTCTCCAACACCCATGGGAGCTGAGGAGCAAAAAGGAACTTCTGGGCGCTCACTGCCCGTCTCTGGGTCCTGAGTCCCAGCCAGGGGCCTGCTCTCCGCCCTTGTCCTCCTCACAGCTGCTGCATGTGACGCACAGGAGGACTAGGGAGGAGCACGTGTGTGTCTTGTCAAGGCTCCGTCTTTCATTACTGGTGTTTGGGTGTCACATAAATTGTGCCAGTTTTTCTACAGAATAAATGGTAAGAAGTGAAGTTTGTAGGTATTAGGGAGAGTGGAAGAGACGGGGGGAGAGATTGCTTGCCTCCCACACATGCCATTAGCTGGGCCGGGGTCAAACCTGCAACCCAGGTACATGCCATTGACCCTTTGGTGTGCGGGCTGACGCTTTATCCGCTGACAAACAGCGGCCAGGGCAGAAGTATACTCTTTAGTTAATTTTGAAGTTGTAAATAAATGTTTTAAATCCTAGCTGGTTTGGCTCAGTGGATGGAGCATCGACCTGTGGACTGAAGGGTCCCAGGTTCTATTACCGTCAAGGGCTCATGCCCGGGTTGCGGGCTCGGTCCCCAGTAGGTGGCGTGCAGGAGGCAGCCAATCAATGATTCTCATCATTGTGGTTTCTCTCTCTCACTCCCTCTCTCAGGAATATATATATATTTTTAAAATGTTTTAACTCTGATAGTGTGAGAGGGCTGGCCAACGGCGGTGCTATCAGACTTGCGGGGGAGAGGCTGTATCTCCTTAGGGTGTTCACTGTGAATTAATTCGTGATTCTGACTAATCCTTGTGCCCTTGGTTCCTTGAGGTCCTCTGACCCTGGTCCTGAAATCGACGTGGTCGAGGAGTCCCCGGAGAAAGGTATCCACTGCCTTTGGGTGGGAGTTTCACCTCCTTTCTGTGGAAACCTCCTGCCCTGGGCCGCTCGGCCTCTCACCCTGAGACAGGGATGGGGAAGGTCAGGCCCATGAAATCATTTGTTTGGCCCTCCCAAGCCCTAGGGGTGAAGTTGATAGTTTTGTATGGTCCCCACATGATCGTTATTATAAATAGCCAAATGGCCCCTGGCAGGAAAAGGTCCCCCACCCCTATTCTAAGCTGGTCACAGGTAGGTGACAGTGCTGCACACACCAGCAATCCTGAGTGGTGAGTGGCTTTTTAAAGGTATATGTGGTGGAGTTTCCCAAGATTGACTTTTTTTTTTTTAATCAAGATACATGTTTATTGTCGAAAAATCAGAAAAAAATAGAAAAGCCAAAATTTCAATAGTCACTTGGTAATCCCATAACTCTGAAATACTGTTAATAGTATAATATATGTGACATACGCATAAACTGCAATTTTTAAATTTAAACGTTTTTACAAGCGTGACTACTTTACACATATTTCTCACTCCCCATCGTGCTTCACGGTGGCCGGTCATGACACTGTCTGAGGTGACAGGCTGGGGCCACATCCCACACGCCTCTTATCTTTGCTACAACAATGAAGGCTCAGCCAGTGGCGTGTCAGGCTCCTGTCTGCATTTAGTGAGACATGAGTGTGGCTCACGTGCACGTGGGAGGTCAGGTGGCGTGTCTCCCTGCTGACGGCTGTGGCTCTGCTTCTGCAGAGGTGAGTCTGAGAAGAAGCCCTCGCATCAAGCAGCTGGCCCTGGGCAGGACGAAATCTGGTCCCTTCTATTCTGCGTCTCAGCCGCAGCCTCGGAGCGTGCAGAGGGTTCACTCGTCTCAGCAAAGCCGGTCAGGTAAGGTGCCTGCCCCGCATCCACGCTGACTTGGTGGGGAGTATTTTTGGGAAAAGCAGTGAAATGTGGCCGTGATGTGGGAGAAGTAGAGCCGGTGAGTGTATATGAGGTTCGGGTGAGGAGCAATCCGGGGTCTTTATGATCCGCATCATCCCTTTGGAGTCTGACAGCAGCCGCCCACACCATTCCCGTGAGGAATGCATCCCCTGCAGAGAGCGTGACCTGTGATTCCCAGCCTGTGCTCACGTCCTACATGCATCCCAGGGGAAGGCGGTATCTGTGTCTCTTTTGCTCTTATAATTACACATGACAGTGTTTCCTACCATAGGGCCTGGGGCTAACTGCAGTCTCATTAACACTCGGGGAGGGAGCATGATCGTAGTGGTTGCTGACGTCATCCCCCTCCTGTTCGACTGGCGAGACGCTGTCCCTGTTCTCGCCTTGCAGACCAGAGAGGATCGCCTCCCATCCCGAGGATTCGGTCTCCGAAGACGCTGCTTTTCGGGGCCGTGTCCGAAGTGGTCAGGCCTTTGGAGGAGGGCGCGGCTCGACGTACAGGGCCTTCCGGAGACACGGTGGCCTCTGAGATGCCGACAGCTTACCAGGTAGGACATGTCTATCGTGTTTGAAACCGTCTCGGGGCGCAGACAGACGGCCAGGGAGACACTGCGCAGTGACGGGGAGGCTCACGGTGCTGAGTCACCTTCCTTAGTGACCAGCTGCGGTGAAAGTTCCAACAGGCAGCGTTAGGTTGGAAAACGTTGGACCCGCCTTTAAAACTTTTATTTAAAGTTGGAGATTGTCCATATTTCATTGCCCCAGCGTTTAGTCCTGAGAGCAAGTCCGGTCAGTGAAGAGGTCAGCCTCAGTGCACCAGGCGGGCTCCCACAGTGAGGCCTGCCATGTGAGCAGCCGTGTGCGTCTGCAAAAACAAAAGGCCCTTTAGATCAGGGACAGTGTGTAGAAGAAAGAATACCGACAGAGCGCAGAGGGAGAGGAGAGGCAGGTCAAAGATAGAAGTGAGAAGAATGAAATCAGGGAGATCAGGGAGGAAAATGAGTTCTGAAAAGGAGAGAGATATCAGCGTAAGAGAGAATTCAGAGAGAAGAAGATCGGGAAATTAGATTTTAGAGAGGGTTGAGAGAGGAGAGAAGGAAGACATCAGATAGAAGAGTGGGATAACGGAGGGAGGTGAGTGAGGAGTGAGAAATGACAGGCAGAAGACAGATCTCTGAGATGGAAATCAGGGACAAAAAATTAGAACAGAGAGAGATCAAAGAAGAATGAGTTCAGAGAGGAGAAGAAAGAATGGAGAGAGAGGAGTCAGGGAGAAAGAAGAGAGCTTAGAGAGAAGAGACGGGGCAGGGAGAGGAAAGTGAGATCAGAGAGAGAGAATGATGCAGATCAGAGGGAGAAAGTAATGATTGAGAGAAGGGGGAGCAGACAGAAGGAGAAGAGAGGGGAGAAAGAAATAGGCAGATTTGGGAGGGAAGAGTGGGAGCTCAGAGAATGGAGTGAAATGAGAGAAGAGATTGAGCTCTGAGGGAGCTCAGCAGAGGGGAGAGAATAGAGGGAAATTAGAGAAATGAAAGGCAGAAGATATATTTCAAAGAGGGATGAGCGAGATCAGATAGAGAGGAGTGGGATGGGAGAAGGAGTTGAGAGAGAAGAGAGATATCGAGTGGTCACAGAGAGAGTTCAGAATAAATCAGGGGAAAGCTATATGGAGAGATAGATGAAGCCAATTAGAGAGAGAAGAGAATAGTAGAGGGAGCTCAGACAGAAAGAAGAGAGAGAGGGAGAGGATGAAGGGAGTAAGAAATGAGAAACACGGAGGACAGGGAAGAGATTGAAAACAGAGCAGGAGAAGAAAGAGTGTAGAGAGAGAGTTCACAGAGGCAGAGAGAAGAATGAAACCAGAGAGAAGAGTGAGAGATGAGAGCCATCAGAGATAGAAGACAGGGCGATACGTGAGAAGAGATGAGAGTGAGTTCTGAGGAGGAGGAAGGGCGCACAGAAAGTAGGAAGAGAGAAGAGCGCGAGATCGATCAGGGAGTGAAGAGGAGTTTAGAGGGAATGAGAGAGTTGGAGATCGGGGTGTGGGAGAGAAGATAGGGAGATGAAGGATCAGAGTGGGGTAAGAGAAAGAGAAGAGGGAGCTCAGGAGAGGGCAAATGAAAGAAATGATTGAGAGACAGAAGGGAAAGCAGACAGAAGAATGAGTTCAGAGAGGAGATTTATCGAGAGAAGAGGTAAGTCAAGAATAGACGAGTGAAGTGAGAAGAATGAGATCAGAGAAAAGTGAGTAAGATCAAAGAGAAAAATGAGTTCTGAGAAGGGGGGAGGAAGGACATGAGAGAGATCAGGGAGATGAGAGACAGAAAAGAGAGAATGGAGGAGATCAGAGTGAGGGAGAGATCAGAGCGAGAATTGAGGGAAATTAGAGAAGGGAGTTCAAAGAGAGAAGATGATAGGGGGGGGAGGGAGAGCTCAGAGAAGAATGAGTCCAAGAGAGTAGGAGAAGAGATATATCGAGGTGAGCGAGTTCAGGGAGAGAGAGTTCAAAGTGAGAAAAAGAGGAGCAGACGAGAGATCAGGAGATGAGAGGTCTCAGCGAGAAGAGCCTGAGATTGATCGGGAGAGAGTTCAGACATGGAGGGAGATCAGATGGATAAGAGAGGGAGGGAGGAGAGAGAGAGAGGGAGAGAGGAAAGGCAGAAGAATGATTTCAGAGATGAGGGAGAGAGCAGGATCAAAGAGAAAATGAGTTCTGAGAAGGGGAGAGGACGAGGAGTCGGGGAAAGAGTAGCAGAGATCAGGGGAATAGAGGGGAGTTAGAGGAGCATGAGCTCCATCAAGGAGTGAAGAGGGAGCGATCAAAAGGAGAAAAGGGTTCATGAGGAGAGGAGGAGGGAGCTCAGAGAGAAACTGGATAGAGGAGAGAGACGACTGGGTAAGAGAAAGTAAAGGGCGCAGTAAGAAATGAAAGACAGCATACAACTCAGAGAAATCAGGGAGTTCAGAGAAGAGAGTGAGAGAGAGGAGATGAGGCAGGTCAAAGATAGGATAGAAGAGAAGGAGAGTGGAGTAAGAAGTGAGGGGGGAAGAGATTGAGATCATAGTGGAGGAGAAAGAGTATCAAGAGGTGATGAGAAAATTTATGAGAACAAAGGTAGAGTTCAGAGAGACAGATGGGGAGAGAAGTGAGAGTGAAGAGGCAGGTCAAATAAGAGAGGGCAGAGTAGAGAAAAGCAGATGAGAAAGAAAATAGTTCACAGAAGAGAGGGAGGTCAGTGAGGGAGTGCGGAGAGAGGTCAGAGGGAGAAAGACGTGACAAGAAGAAATCAGAGAAGAGTGGGAGTTTAGGAGGAAGGAGAAGGGAGAGGAAGAAGATTGGGGGCAAAGAAAGGGTAGCAAGAGATCAGAGAGCGAGAAATGAGAACAGGTAGGAGAGAAGAGCGTGAACTTGATGAGGGAGTTGAGAGAGTTGGAGATCCCAGTGTGGGAGAGAAAGAAATGACTGAGAGAGAAGGGAGAGCAGACAGGAGGAGGAGAGAGGGCAGTAAGGAATGAGAGACAGAAGAATGAGATCAGAGAGAAGCGAGTAAGATTACAGACAGAAAAGAGGGAATGGAGGCGGTCAGAGTGAGGGAGAGACCAGAGAGAGAATAGAGGGATATTAGAGAAGAGAGTTCAAAGGGAGTAGAGATTGAGCTCAGAGAAATGGAGAAGAGTTAAGAAAAGAACATTCAGGGAAATGAGAGAAGAGAGGGAGAGCTCAGAGAGAGAAGATATATATTGAGAGGTCACTGAGAGGTGAGATAGTTCAGACAGAAGACAGAATTATGGAGAGAAGCAGATGAGAGAGGTCTCAGAGAGGGAGATCAGATAGAGGAGAGAGAAGAGTGGAGTCAGACTGAGGGATGAGGAGAGAGAAGGGATACATTGAGAGAGGCCACAGAGAGAATTCAAGAGGGAGAGAGAAGTGAGCGGAACGAAATCAGAGACAGAAGAGGGAGAGCAGAAGGGGAGCAAGAAGATGGGGAAAGAGAGCAGGATCAAAGAGAAAAGGAGTTCTGAGAGGAGAGAAGAGTGGGGGAAAGAAAGTAACGAGAGATCAGAGAGAGAAATGAGAGAGGGATCAAAAAGAGAAGAGTTCATGACAAGAGAAGGAGGAATTGGATAGAGGAGAGACGATTGGGATAAGAGAAAGTAGAGGGAGCCTGAGGGGTAAGAAATGAAAGAACATACAATTCAGAGAGAGATGAGGGAGTTCAGAGAAGAGAGTGAGAGAAAGAAGTTGAGATAAAAGAGTAGGAGTGGAGAGAGCGAGAGAAGGTATATTGAGAGAGAGTTCACAGAGGGAGCGAGATGGGAGAATAGAGTGACATCAGAGAGAAAGAAGAGTGGGGGGAGAGACATGAGGGAGTTCAGAGTGGGGGAGAGATTTCAGAGACAATAAAGGGATGTGAGATTGAGCTCAGAGAAACAGAGAAGAGCCGTCAGGGAGATGAGCAGAGATAATAGAGGGAAATTAGAGAGAAACGAAAGGCAGAAGAGGTAGAGAGGGAAGAGTGGGATAAGGGAAAGAGTGGAGAGAGCTCAGAGATTAAAGAGGAAATGTGGCAGATCAGAGGGAGTGAGAGAGAAACGAGGGAAGACAGAGATGAGGAGAGTGGGAAGGGGAGAGTAGATATTGAGATTAGAGAGAAGAGAGGGCTGAGACATTGATGTTAAAGAGGAGAAAGTGTTCACAGGTAGAGAAGAGATATATCGAGGGAGATCAGAGGGGAGTGAGAGACAGAGATGTGAGGCCGATATTGACAGAGGTCACCAAGAGAGGTCAGAGAGACAGGAGAGTGGGATATGAGGGGGGAGAAATAGAGAAGAAGATAGAGAGGGAAATTAGAGCGCGAAATGGAAGGCAGTAATGGGTCATCAGAGATTAGAAAACAACGAAGAGAGGAGAGAAGGAAAAGAAAGGGAGAGCTCAGAGAGATGATCAAAGAAGAAAGAGTGTTAAGAGAGGTGATGAGAGAATTTATGAGAAAGAAGATAGAATTTAGAGAGTCAGACGGGGAGAGAAATGAGAGTGACATCAGAGAGAAGAGGCAGGTCAAACAGAGGGAGGAGAGAGAAAGGAAAGGCAGAAGATAGATCTCAGAGGTGGAAATCAGGGTGCAGGGACAAGAAATCAGAAAAGAACATAGAAGAGTGAGGACAACGAAGAATGAGTCCAGAGAGTAGAAGAAAGAGTGGAGAGAGGGGCAGAGGGAGAAAGAAGTGACAAGAGTGAAATCAGACACAAGAGTGGGAGCTCAGAGAGAGAGCAGGGCAATATGTGAGAAGAGACAGGGCAGGGAGAGGAAAGTGAGTTCTGAAAAGGAGGAAGGAGAGAGGGGAGAGGAAGAAGAGTGGGGGCAAATAAAATGCAGCATGAGATCAGGGGGAAGAGAGAAGAGCAGGAGTTTAGAGGGAATGAGAGAGTTGGAGATCACAGGGTGGGAGAAGAAAGAGCAGAGGGAGGGAAAAGGGAATGATGCAGATCAGAGGGAGAGTGAAAGAAATGATTGAGAGAGAAGGGGCAGCAGACAGGAGGAGAGAGGGGAGTAAGGAATAGAAGAGAGAGAAAGAAGAGAGTGAGATTACAGAGGCGATCAGAGAAAGAGGAGGAGGAGGATGGAGGGAGTAAGAAATGAGAAACAGATCACGGAGGACAGGGAAGAGATTGGAAGCAGAGCAGGAGAAGAAAGAGTAGAGAGAGTTCACAGAGGCAGAGAGAAGTGAGAAGAATGAAACCAGAGAGAAGAGTGGGAGTTCAGAGAGAGAGCCATCAGAGGTGATCAAACAGAGCACGGGGAGATAGAGAAGAGAAAGTTTGGAAAGAGAGTGAGCGCAGAGAGATGAGACAAAAGAGACACATCAGACAGAAAATAGGGAGATGTGAGAAGAGTAAGATCAAAGAGCGAAAAGTGAGTTCTGAGAAGGGGAGAGAGAAGTGAGGAGAATGCAATCAGAGACGAAGAGTGGGAGCACAGACAGAGACAGCGGACAGGGCGATATGTGAGAAGAGATGGGGCAGGGAGAGATGAGAGACGTCTCAGAGAGAATGAGTTCAGAGAGGGAGGCAGAGTGAGGGTTGAGGAGAGAAAGGAAAAACAGAAGATAGATTTCAGGGAGGGAAAAGAGAGTGACATCAGAGAGGGAGAGAAGAATGAAATCAGACAGAAGAGTGGGAGCTCAGAGAAAGCAGAGGGAGAGCAAAGCGCAGGATCAGAGAGAAAATGAGTTCTCAGAAGGGGAGAGGGAGAGTCGGGGGGAAAGAAATAGCAGAGATGAGGGGGATAGAGGGGAGTTAGAGGAGTGAAGGAGGAGAGGTCAGAGGGGTCAAAGAGAAAGTTTGTGAGAGAAGGAGGGAGCTCAGTGGGGGAGTGAGAAATGAAAGACAGCATACAATTCAGAGAGCGATCAGGGAGTTCAGAGAAGAGAGTGAGAGAAAAATTGAGATAAAAGTGTAGGGAGTGGAGAGAGCAAGAGAAGATACATGGAGAGAGAGATGAGATAAGAGATAGAGTGACATCAGAAAGAAGAGGCAGGTCAAAGATAGTAGAGAGAAGTGAGAAGAATGAAATCAGAGAGAGAAGAGAGAGCTCAGAGAAAGGGGAGATGTGTGAGGAGAGACAGGGCCGAGAGGGAAGAGAATAAGATCGAAGAGAGAAAAATGACTTCTGAGGAGAGGAGAATGGGGGGAGAGGTACGAGGGAGCTCAGAGGGGAGAGAGTCAGAGTGAAGGAGCGGAAAGGGAGACGTCAGAGAGGAGATGAGGGAGGAAAGAATTTAGAGCCAGCAGAGGGAGGTGAGATTGAGCTCAGAGAAAGACAGAGCCGGAGATCAGAGAAAGAATACGTGCAGAGAAGGAAGAGGCGTCAGAGAGATGGGAGAGGATAGAGGGAAATTAGAAAGAGATTTCAGAGGGATGAGGGAGAAGAGTGGGATTAGAGAAAGTTGAGAGAAGAAAGAAATGAGGGAAGATAGAGATGAAAAGATTCAGAGAGAAGAGTGGGAAAGGGGGAGAGTAGGTATTGAGAGAAGAGAGAGCTGAGACATTGATGCTAGAGAGGAGAAAGTGCTCACAGATAGAGAAGGGATATATCGAGGGAGCTCAGAGGGGGGAGATGTGAGGCCGATTGGAGAGAGAATAGTGGGGTAAGAGAAAGAGCAGAGGGCCCTCGGAAAGAAGAGAGTGGCATTACGGACATGACAGATGCAGAGAGGGGAGTAAGAAATAAGAGAGGAGATTGTGATCAGAGAGTAGGAGAAGGAAGAATATATAGTGAGAAGAGCTATATTGACAGCGGTCACCGAGAGAGACGAGTTCACAGAGGTAGAGAGAGCAAAGTGAGAGAGAAGTGATCAAAGAGACAGAGAAAGATGAGAGGGAGAGCGGGAAGGGTACAGAGAGAAATGAGTTCTGAGAAAGGGGGTGGGGGGGACCTGAGAGAGAAGCAGGGAGCAGAAAAGAGAGATCAGGGAGATGAGAGACGAGAGGGCAATTGGAGAAGGGATTTCAAAGCGAGAGGCCAGATCAGAGAAAGTTGAGAGAGAAGAGTGAGTTCAGAGCGGGAGGTGAACAGAGAGAAGAGACGTCAGAGAAGACAGGGAGATGGGAGAGAATAGAGGAAAGTTGGGAAGAGAAATGAAAGGCTGAAGATCGATATGAGGAAACAAGGTAGAGAGAGGAAAGCGGATCAGAGAGAAACAAGAGACAGAGGAGAGGGAGGGGGGAGGGGGGAGAGTGTAGAGAGGAAGATGAGACCAAGGAGAGAAGACAGGAGATGTGGAATAGGAGTGAATTCATGGAGGGAGAGAGAGGAGGGAGAAGAATGAAATCAGAGACAGAGAGACTGCAGGGAGACTAGATGGGAGAGACATCTGAGGTGATCGAAGAGAGAAAGATCAGAGAGAGGAGAGCAGGGGAAGGTCGGGAAGATGAAAGGGCGATGAGAGATGTGTGAGGAGAGAAGAGCGGGCTCAGAGCTGAGACGGACCAGAGGCCACTCACCTGCTTTCTGCTCACCTGCAGCGAGGGGATTTCCTTGTCTCCACAGCGTTGATTTCAGATTTGGGGGTGGCATTCACAGTTCACCATTTTTATTTCAAACTAGGCTGAGACCCAACATTAGAACATTTTCTTGCTTACCTGTCTTTTGTCTCTGAACCTCTTGGGGAGCAAGAGCGGGATATTAAAGGTTTTTTGTTTTTTACCTTTACTCATAATTTTTTATACCCACAGTTCCCTCCCACCCCCAAATCCTTTTTTAACCCAATATATCTTTATTGATTTCAGAGAGGAAGGGTGAGGGAGGGAGAAATAGAAACATCAATCACGAGAGAGAATCATCCATTGACTGCCTCCTGCACAGCCCCTACTGGGGATGGAGTCCACAACCCGGGCTTGTGCCCTGACCCGGAATCCAACCGTGACCTCCTGGTTCATAGGTCGATGCTCAACCACTGAGCCACACCAGCTGGGCCCCCTTCACCTGTTGATACTCTTTCTTGGGTATCCCCCCTGATCCCGCCCCAACCCCGGCCTCCATTGGTCTAACAGCGAGCTGTCCTGCAGCTCCCTCTGGCCCCATGCAGGCTCCTGACATTGCATTAGCCACACGCGCTGTCCCGTCCACCCCCCGTGAGCACCCGACTAGCAGGCAGTGTTCCCGTCAGGGTGCAGCCGTGGGAGGCGTGTGGGCTCCTGACCTGTGGGGCTGCAGGCTCTTGCCATGCGGGGAGTCATTTCCTGTCTGGTGCCCTCTGTGTGTGTCCCACGCTCCCCCGCCCCACACTCACACATACACACACGCATTGCCTGGCGCACAGTAGGTGCTCAGTGATCCCCTGGTGGCCGTGGGTGTGCGGCCGGAGGTGTGACAGCAGAGGCTGCCTCGGGGACCGGTGTCCTGTAGGGGGAAGGCTAGCTGAGCTGTGCCCCAGTGAGATATGCAAACACTGAGATGACTGGGCTCAGGGAGACGGGCTGGCTGTGCGCTTGGCGTTAGCAAACGTGGCCAAGCAGCGGCGAGTCCTGCTGTGGCCGTGGACTCGGGTCATTGCCAAGATCGTGCCTTCGGCAGCCTGCCGATCTCCCACTCGCCTTTCTCATCGCCCCAGAGGTTCCTAGGGAGTGTGGGTTACCGCGTTCAACCACTAAACTCATTTTCCTTGCAGACGCCTAAGAAGAGTTCCTGGAAGCCTCCCTGCTCTCCGAGAGCTACGCCCCGAAGGCCCCCTCATGCCCCTCGCACGCCGCACACTCCCCTGTGCTCCCCCCAGAGGCGGCAGAAGCCCTGTGCAGCCCGCACACCCGCCAGACAGGGGCTGTTTCAGTCCCCTAAGGACTCCGCGCCCCACGGCCGCCACTCAGCTTCTCCGCCCCCAGCCTCTCTGCTCGGACGCCCCCTGCCCGAAGGTGGCGCCTCTCCCCTGGGAACGAGCCCAAGAACTCCCGGAAGGCCGGGTGGCCAGCCCCTGCGGCTTCTGCAGAGCCCCCCCTGGCTGCCCTCAGTGGCTTCCAGTCCAGAAAGCACCCCACATCCGGCAGCCTGGGGGGCGCCCAGAGAAGCTGCCGGCTATGCTGCACCTCCGACTCAGAAGCCCCAGCACCCCCACCACCTCGGAGCCTCCTGGGGCGAGCCGGCACAGAGAGGGAGAGTGAACCCTGGCCGAACCCCGACAAGACCAGGGGACACAGCCGAGCCCGCTTCCCCACCAGCGTCTCCTCTCGCCTCCCCTGCGGGTGGCTTTCCCGAGAGTCCCCCCAGGACAGCCTCAGCCGAGTCCCCTCACCCTGGACAACTGGACGGGAGAGAGCCCCCCAGGACCTCAGGGCGAGCCAAGCCTGACGCCAGCCACAGCCCCCTCCCCGCTCCTGAAGGGGGGACGAGGCTGGGAAACACCTCCAGTCCCGAGAGGGGCTCCCTGGAGGGCCAGCCCCGTCCCTGCACAGCTCCTGCCCACGGCACAGACACCAGGAGGCAGCAGCAGGAGGGGGGCCCCTCTCCGCCCTCTGAAGGGCACGGCGACCCCGGGCCTGGCTGCAGGACCGGCTGGCACACGTCATCCCCTGTGCTCCCTGCAAGTGACACGGAGCCCCTCCCTGTCCCGGGCGAAGCCGAGGACGGGAACAGCCACAGTGCTCCCCTGGGAGACGGCGAGGGGTTAAGGCCGGCGGTTACCGGGGAGCAGCCTTCTGACCCTGGGACTCCTCCTTCTGCGCCCCGCTCTCCCCGGACACCCCCTGGCGCCCTGCGCTGTGCGGCCCCGCTCGAGCGCCTGCCAGTGTCCGCTCAGCTGTCGGAGGCCCCTGCCCACCCCCAGGCCTACGAGGTGGAGCTGGACGTGCAGGCTAGGGGGCTGCCCAGGCTTCAAATCAAGAAGGTGGACACCAGCCCGGGGCCAGACGCCGAGCCGCTGAGAAGGGACCCAAGTGTCCCCCCCGGTCTGGCCGTGCCCAGGGGCAGCAAGGCCTCGAGACCCGACACCTACACGTCCCCCCCCTGCCTTCGCCCCGCGCACAGCAGCCCCGGCAAGAACGGAGGACAGACCTACATCTGTCAGTCCTGCACCCCCACCCGCTGCCCCTCGAGCACCCCCAGCCCGTTCCAGGCAGACACCGGGGTTCCTTGGACACCATCTCCCAAGCACAGCGGGAAGACAACCCCGGACACGATCAAGGACTGGCCGCGGAGGAAGCGGGCGGTGGACGGCAGCCTGGGCACCCCTGCGGGCAGGGCCGACGCGGGCACAGACCTTGGTGCGGGCGGGTCGCTGCTGCGGCCGGAGGGCACAGAGCTGGACCTGGAGCTTGGCCTGCACAAGACTCGCATCCTGGGGGACTTTGAGCTCGAGGGGGTGTGTCAGCTGCCAGACCAGTCCCCTCCGGGAGCCGGAGATGGGGTGCCGGCCTCCGAGGATGCCTCCCCCAGGGGGCCGTCTGGGCGGGGCCCCAGGAAGAGGCTGCTCTCAGCCGAGGACGCCGAGTGTGAAGCCAAGCGAGCCCGCGGCCAGCGGGGAGAGGACCCAGAGCCTCGGGGCGAGGCCCGGTCTCCAGGGCCGGAGCTGCAGCCGCTCCCGTCCGCAGGCGACGACGAGCCGTGGGTCTCGGGTGAGTGGTGACCGCGCTGGGCCTGGCGTGGGCCCTGGGGCACCTCGGGCCGTGCTGACCGCCCCCCGTTGCTGCAGGTTCCACGCCCCCTCCCGGCCGTGCGGTGCGCAGCGGCCTCTCTGCCCGCGGGCTCCAGGCCCTGACGCAGTCCCCGCTGCTGTTCCACGGGAAGACGCTCGCCTCGCAGGGCAAGGACGCCCCGGGTAAGTCGTGGGAGGGCCCGCACGTGCGGTGCCCTGGGCTGAGCGCGGGGCTGCCGGGCAGCTGCGTTTTGCAGGAGGCGTAGGGACAGTGCCGTGCGCGGTGCCCCCCCAGGGAACCCGCAGTCCTACCAAACACTTGAGGTTCCTGCAAGCGGTGGCAGGCGGCGCACGGGGCAGTCCCTGGGGGCTGAGCCGTCCCTCCCGTGTCTGCGCGGCCGTGACGGGGCCGCCCGCAGCCTCGGAAAGCGCTGAGCCTGTGCTGCAGGTTAGACGGTTCCTCCGAGCTGGTCAGGGGGCAGGAGGGGCCGTCCGTGGTCCCGCCCCTGAGGCCACGACAGCCTACGAGACCCCACGGACCTGAGACAAGGCAGAGCCGGTGCAGGCGGGGAGTCGGGGAGGCCCAGCCTCTTCTGCGCCCTCAGCTGCCCGCCTGCCTGGCTCTAGATGAGGACTCGGATGTGTTTCCCGCCACGGAGGACTCCCCGTTCAGCCGAGCCTTTTCCAGGACCCGCCCCGTCAGCAGGACGTACTCGCGGAAGAAGCTGATCAGCTAGAAGGGGACCGGCTGCGCCTCTAACCAGACACGGCAGAGCTGCCCGGCCCCTCCCTACACGCGCCCGCGGCTGCACGGGGAGCAGGTTCCACAGGTCCCGTGGGCACCAAGGAGCTGGGGGCTGGCTCCCAGCCTCCACCTCCCAGGCCCTGGGCTGCCCCTGAGGCTGCCGGGGGGCCGGAGCCAGACCGGCCCTGTCAGGTCAGGAGCCCATTCCAGGCCCGCGGCCTCCCTTGTCTTAAAGGGGAGGACCCCAGGACAGGCCGGGGCGGCGCTTCCCTTCCCTCCGACAATAAAGTTACCTCTGTACTCGGTGTGGCGTCTGTGAATGTTCCCGCCGGCGCCTCACGGACCTGCCCTGAGCTTCGTGGGCAGCCACGCGGGGGTCTGGCTCTGCCCCGGAGCTGTCCCCGCCCAGGCCTCGCGCCACCGGGGAGACGCACCGCACCGCGTCCTGGGCCTGACTCGCTTCCGAGCTGCTGTGCCCCCAGCTGCTTCCATCACACTCCGCGGGGAACCCCGGTTCTCAAGCCGTTGCTCTCATTTATTATAAAATGGTTTCACAAATTCTACAAAACGTTCCCCCATTTTCCCAGGTCCGTGTGCCCATCTAGACACGGCCGTCCTGTGGCCGGCGCAGGTCCCGAGCCCGGAACGCCCGGAACGGGCCAGAGGTGGCCGTGGGCCCCGCATTGGGGGGGGGTGGCGGGATCCGCCTTAGAGGAACCGAGGCCCGTTCACGGCCGGTGGTCATGGCGAGGCGGCCGCACGCGGCACCCTACCTGCCAGGCCGGCCCCGAGGCGGCGGGACTACAGCGGGTGCCTCCGCACGTCGATCATGCCCGGGCTGGCCCTCCGCCGCTCCCGCCGGGGCCTGGCCAGGGGCCCGAGGTTCCAGGGCGGCCCCGCCTCCCCGCCAGGGAGCACTCGCCCCACGGGGGGCTCCGCGGCCTCCGGGGCGCCCTGCTCCTCACCGCCCAGGCTGCAGCGCTTCCACGTCAGCGGGAGCGGGGCGTGCACCAGGTCCCGCGCCTCCTCCCGGGCTCGGGGGGCGCCCTCCGCGAGGGGGGGCTGCCAGAGCTCGTCTTCGTTTCCAGGCGGCTGGCGGGTCTCCGGGCACAGGACCTTCTCCCCACCTGTCACGGACGACACCCTCGTCAGAAAGGGGGTGGCAGCCCCTCCTCAGCCCCAGCTCCCGCGCCCAAAATGACCCGGAAGTGGGGGGGCGGGGGGGGCGGGGAGGGTTGTTGTTGGGGGGGGCGCCATGGGCAAGGCCCCGAGCGCTCACCCCGGCTCTGGCCCGCGGCGCTGCCCCCGCTCAGCCTCTGCCTCAGCTCCTGGTTCGCCCACACGTGGCGGCCCAGCTCCCGCTCCAGGGCCTGGATCCTGCCCTCGTACTGCCGCCTGCTGTCGGCCAGCCCCTCGCCCAGGTGGTCTGGGGGGACAGAGGGGCGGGTGGCGGGTGGCGGGCGCCGGGGGGCGCGGGGCGGGGGCGGGGGCCGGGGGGCGGCCTCACCTCGGCTCTGCTGCAGGAGCAGCTGCACCTTCTGCTCGTGCTCCTTCTGCTGCAGCGTCAGCTGGCGGTCGGTCTCCAGGCGCTGCCGCTCCAGCGCCGCCTCCAGCCAGAACCCCAGCCGCTGCTGCTCCTCCAGCTGCATCTCCAGCTCCGAGAAGGCCACCTGCTGCCGGTGCTGCTCCTCGCGCAGCGTCACCACCTGCCGAGGCCGCCCAGGCTCAGACCCAGGCCCAGGCTCAGATCCGGGGGGCAGTGCCCACCGCTGACAGATACTGAGACACCGCGGGCCTCGGCTGCCTCCTCACAGCTCCAGGCAGTGATTCCCAAGTCAGGAGTGTCACTGGCCGCCCCCACCTCCACCCTTAGGGCTTCAGGGGGCCAGGATTTCCGCCTCCACACGGACACGTGAGCCTGTCCCGTGTGTGGCAGGAAGCTGAGCAGCATCCCTGGCCGCTGCCCCTAATGTTGTGACAAAGCCCCCCAGACACCTGTCCCCTGGGGCCGGCAAACTCATCCCGCTGAGAACCAGTGACGGGCAAAGGCCACCCTGAAGGTGCCAATCGGGCGGGGAGGGGAGGGGAGGGGAGGTGGGGGTGGAGGAGGCGGTCGGTCTCACTGAATAGAACAGGCTTTGCAGCGGTTCTCAACCTGTGGGTCACGACCCCTTTGGCGGTAAACGCCCCTTTCCCAGGGGTCGCCTAAGACCATCCTGCCTATCAGATATTTCCATGACGATCCATCACAGTAGCAACATGACAGTGATGAAGTAGCCACGACAATAATGTTATGGTTGGGGGTCACCACATGAGGAGCCTTATTTAAAGGGCCAGAAGGGTGAGAACCGCTGCTTTAGAGAGAGACTGAGGCGGCGGGGCTCCGGGCGGAGCGGGCTGGCGCTGCCCACCTTGTCGAAGTACTTGCAGAGGAGGGCCCTGGTCTCGGAGGACGAGAGGTAGCTGAGCTTGGCCATGAGGTTCGCCTCGCACGGCGACAGCAGGGAGGCCGAGGCCCGCAGCACCCGCTGCCGGGAGGTGATGGTCTCGTTCTTGTACTCGATGGCCGCGTCCAGGGCCTCGATGGCCTCGTCCAGCTGGAACAGCGTCCGCTCCTCCTGCGGGCACGTGGCATGCGTGGGGTGGGGGTGACCTCCGGGGTCGTGGCATGCACGGTGGGGGGTTCCCCATTTCCTAAACAACTAAGTCCTAGCACACAGCCACAACTGACCCCTAAGTGTCCATCCCCTTGCCCTGGGCTGTCACAGCCAGATCCCTGGGGTGTGGGGGAGGCTGGGGCTCTGCCTCTGGGGGGGCTCTGCACTCAGGGAGCTGGGAGTACCCTACACTGAGGGAGGGCCTGGCAGGACTCATGCCCACAGGGGAGCTGAGAGGTGGGGGAGCCTAGAGGTGGGGGAGCCTAGAGGTGGGGGAGCCTAGAGGTGGGGGAGCTGAAAGGTGGGGGAGCTGAGAGGTGGGGGAGCTGGGAGGTGGGGGAGCTGAGAGGTGGGGGAGCTGGGAGGTGGAGGAGCTGAGAGGTGGGGGAGCTGGGAGGTGGGGGAGCTGAGATGTGGGGAGCTGGGATGTGGGGGAGCTGAGAGGTGGGGGAGCCTAGAGGTGGGGGAGCTGGGATGTGGGGGAGCTGAGAGGTGGGGGAGCTGAGAGGTGGGGGAGCTGGGATGTGGGGGAGCCTAGAGGTGGGGGAGCTGAGAGGTGGGGGAGCTGAGAGGTGGGGGAGCTGGGAGGTGGGGGAGCTGAGATGTGGGGAGCTGGGAGGTGGGGGAGCTGAGAGGTGGGGGAGCTGGGAGGTGGGGGAGCTGAGATGTGGGGAGCTGGGAGGTGGGGGAGCTGAGAGGTGGGGGAGCTGAGAGGTGGGGGAGCTGGGATGTGGGGGAGCCTAGAGGTGGGGGAGCTGAGAGGTAGGGGAGCTGGGAGGTGGGGCGGCCCAGTGCACGCAGGATGCGGAGTCCGGTGCAGATGGAGGGAACGAAGGGCGGCAGCCCCGGCCCGTGTCCCCGACCAGGGCTAGAGCAGGGCCGTCGGGTCCCTCCAGCCCCGCCCTGTGGGCTGCCGCCCGGGGCGGGGAGGGGGGGGGGCGGCCGTGTCCCCCAGCAGCGCGGCCGGCCGGCGGGCGTACCTCGGGGGACAGCAGGCCGCCCTGCCGCAGCTTGCCGTCGATCTCCAGGCGCTGCTTCAGCAGCGAGTCCTTCTCCTGGCGCAGGGCGTCGATCTCCCCGCGGATCTGCTGCTGGCTCTGGGCGCTGCCCTGGCGCAGCTGCCCGCTCTTCTCCGACAGCTCCCGCTCCAGGTGCTCCAGCCGGCTGGACACGCGCACGATGTCCTCGGTCAGGGCCTGGGCGGCACCGGGGCGTCAGGGGAGGGGCCACCTGTCGGGTGCTAAGCAGGCCCCTCGGTCCTGCAGAAGCTGGGGTGGGGGCGGGGGCGGGGGCGGGGGTGGGGGGGCAGAGATGGCCGGGAGGGTGCGGACAAGCGGAGGACGAGGCCCTCCTGACGGGACACATGGGTCGAGGCAGAGCAGGGGGTGGGTGGCCCCTCACTGAGGTGACGAGTTTGTGATGGGAATTATGGGAAATTAGGGGCCAAACCCCAAAGGCCTTTCCGGGAGCCTGAAGTGGGAGGAAGCGAGGGCTCGAAGGACCACAGGACACGGATAACCCAGCAGCACCCTGGGCCCTGCACCCGCTGCTGGGACAGGCTCGGGGCTCTGCGTCTGACACCCCTCAAATCCCACGGCAACGTGAAGGGGGCCCAGGAACATCCTACCCCCCCCCCCCCCCGCAGGGAACCAGGAAGCCCGGGGGCCAGGGCGCTGCCTCCTTGGGCCCCTCACCACCCACCCTGTCTACCTGCTGCTCCTTCTGCCTGCGCAGTCCCCGAGCCGGGGTTGCAAAGGGGGAACAGCCCTAGGCGGTTTGGCTCAGTGGATAGAGCGTCGGCCTGCAGACTGAAGGGTCCCGGGTTCAATTCTGGTCAAGGGCACATGCCCAGGTTGTGGGCTTGATCCCTAGCAGGGGTCGTGCAGGAGGCAGCCAACCAATGATTCTCTTTCATCCTTGATATTTCTCTCTCTCTCCCTCCCTCTCCCTTCTTCTCTGAAATCAATTTAAAAAAATATTGTTTAAAAAAGGCCCCAACTGGTTTGGCTCAGTGGATAGAGTCAGCCTGCAGACTGAAGGGTCCCAGGTTCGATTCCGGTCAAGGGCATGTACCTTGGTTGCCGGCACATCCCCAGTAGGAGGTGTGCAGGAGGCAGCTGATGGATGTTTCTCTCTCGTTGATGTTTCTAACTCTCTATCCCTCTCCCTTCCTCTCTGTAAAAAATCAATAAAATATATTTTTTAAAAAGTTAAAAAAAGAAAAAGGAGGGGAACAATTGTGGGGAGGGTACTTGGAAAGGTTCCACCCTGGCAGCAGAACCTGCGGGATCCATAGGCTTATACAGCCCAGCAGGGCGGCCCCCACCTGCCCGGACCTGGGGGGGCGGGTCCCCACCTGCCCGGACCTGGGGCGGCCCCCACCTGCCCGGACCTCGGGGGGCGGGTCCCCACCTGCCCGGACCTCGGGGGCGGCCCCCACCTGCCCGGACCTGGGGGGGCGGGTCCCCACCTGCCCGGACCTGGGGCGGCCCCCACCTGCCCGGACCTCGGGGGGCGGGTCCCCACCTGCCCGGACCTGGGGCGGCCCCCACCTGGCTGGACCGCAGGCGCTTGCTCTCCAGCCCCGTCCTCTCCTGCACCAGGGCCTCCTTCTTGGCCAGGATGGCCTCCCGCTTGCGCAGCTCCTCCCCCAGCTCCTCCAGCGCCCGCCGCTGCTGCAGCACCTTCTCCATCTCCTGGTCCAGCCACTTCTTCTGCTCCTCGATCTTCTGAGGGGAACGGAGGGCGCGGGGCGGGCGCTCAGCGCTCACGCCTGCTGTGCGGGCAGCGCCCCCCCCCCCCCCTGGTGCGGCTGTGGGTGCCCGGCGCCCACCTGCTGCTGCTCCAGGGTGAACACGGAGCCGCTGCTGCCGCTGCGCCGCTTCCGCTGGAACGCCGCGATCTCCTCCGTCTTGATGCGCAGGATCTTCTGCTGCTGCTCGTGCTTCAGCTCCAGCTCCTGCGGGCGCGCAGGGGAGGGGCTGGGGGCGCGCAGGGGAGGGGCTGGGGGCGCGCAGGGGAGGGGCTGAGGGCGCGCAGGGGAGGGGCTGGGGGCGCGCAGGGGAGGGGCTGGGGCGCGCAGGGGAGGGGCTGGGGCGCGCAGGGGAGGGGCTGGGGGCGCGCGGGGGAGGGGCTGGGGGCGCGCGGGGGAGGGGCTGGGGGCGCGCGGGGGAGGGGCTGGGGGCGCGCAGGGGAGGGGCTGGGGGAGCGCAGGGGAGGGGCTGGGGAGAGGCCCTCGGGAGGCCCCGACCTTGACGCGGCGCTGCCGCTTGCTCATCTCCGCCTCCAGGCGCCGCTTCTGCTCCGCCTCCTCGCGCAGCCGCCGCTGCAGCCGGTCCCGCTGCCGCCGCATGAGCTGCACGTGGCGCTCCAGCTGCCGCAGCCGCTCCTCGCTCTGGGCCCCCAGCGCCGCCAGCCGCTCCGCCGCCCGCCGCTTCTCCCGCAGCGCCTGCCCGGCACAGCCTCCGTGGGCCCCGCGCCCCGCTCCGCAGGGGGCAGGACCCAGGGAGAGGAGCGGCGGAGGGACAGACAGACGGGAAAGCGGGAGGATGGGCCCGGCCAGGGTGGCTCAGTGGATAGAGCAACGGCCTGCGGCCTGAAGGGTCCTGGGTTCGATTCCCGTCAAGGGCACAGGGCTGGGTTGTGGGCTCGACCCCCAGTAGGGGGCGTGCAGGAGGCAGCCGATCAATGATTCTCATCATTGATGTTTCCCTCTCCTTTCCTCTCTAAAATCAATTTAAAAATATTTTTTAAGCCGAAACCGTTTTGGCTCAGTGGATAGAGCGTCGGCCTGCGGACTGAAGGGTCCCAGGTTCGATTCCGGTCGGGGGCGTGTACCTGGGTTGCGGGCACATCCCCAGTAGGAGATGTGCAGGAGGCAGCTGATCGATGCTTCTCTCTCATCGATGTTTCTAACTCTCTCTCTCCCTTCCTTTCTGTAAAAAATCAATAAAAATATATTTAAAAAATATATATATATTTTTTTAAAAAAGGAACTCAGGAAAATAAAAACAGGAAGATGGATGTTTACTACGTCCCAGCCTAAGTGCTCCGTGCATGCTCAGTGACTAACAATCCTACCGAGGAGCATGAACCATCAGCCCTATTAACAGATTAGGGAACGGAGGCACAGAGAGGTCAGGAAACTTGACCAAGGACACACAGCGAGAAACTGGCAGAGCTGGCATTCAAACCCAAACCCCTCCCAGAGCCCGTGCAACTTGACGGCTCTACGGATGGTGTCCTGGCCGCCCGACTGAGCAAAGAAGGAATGAACGGTGGATGGACAGCTGCAAAGACAGAGGGACCGCAGGATGGATGGACAGAAAGGTGGATGGGACGGATCATGGAAAGATGAAAACCAGGATGAAGGGATGGATGGAAGGGAACAGAAAGAGGGAAAGATAAGGGGTAAATGGACGGTTAGTCACATCAGCTGATAAGCGTGGATTAGAGCAGGCATGTCAAACTCGTGGCCCGCGGGCCGCATGGGGCCCACAATGAGTATTTTTGCGGCCCTGCCAATGTATGTAAGAAATGATTTAATAAAAATTTCGCAACTTAATTTTCACAATATCCTGTTATACATGATTTTTAATGACGAGCAACCCTAATGATTGGCTACTATTACCGTGTTGCATTCATTTCCCTTACGCGCCTTACGCACAGGCGCACCATTTCTCCAGCAGCGAATATTTTAGCCGCCGATGGCCACGTCGTTAGTCCTGGACGGCCGTGCTTGGTGTGCGCCACAGGAGATGTTTCGCTCTCGGAGAACAAGAAAAATAGGTTTATGTGCGTGACGCTTACTCAATTGTGCAGTTATTCAGTGTCTGATTAGCTCATGTTCAAGAAAAATATTAATTTTTATTAAAATGTTCTATTGTATGTGACCGATGACTCGTTTATCTCAGCCCTTTGCGTTCAGCGTGTCTCTACCGAAATAAACCCACGTTGCTCTGAACACGGAAGCTTCTGTTGTTTGGCGGCCACATCCACGCAAACCTTGTTTATGGGGCCCGTGTGAGCCTGTGAGTTTGACATGCTTGGATCAGAGGGACGCAGGCTGCGGGGGGACAGAGGGAAGATGGGGGGAGAGGAAAGGGAATGGGAGCGGGAAGGACAGACAGACGGACGAGGGCAGGGAGGGGAGGCTGCATGAGGAGGGTCCACGTTCTTCCCACGCCCACCGCTCTCCCTCCGGGTAGGGGTGGGGGGGTGTCAGCAGGACCCGCCTCCCCCCTCCCCTCCTCGGCTCTGCCTAAGGCTGAGCCGACCCCCGGCGCTGCGGCCCCGACACAACACCAGCCTCAGCCTGGGGGGCCGGCAGGGCGTCCGCACCGCAGCCCAGGACCCGCACGCGGCCTGGCCCCCCCGCTGCCCCCGGTCCCGCACGGACCTGCACCCGGCTCTGGGCGGCGGCCACCCGCCGGCGAAACTCCTGCAGCCGCGACCGCTCGCCCGCGTCCTGGGGCTCCCGGCCCTCCAGCTCCCGCAGCTGCCGCTGCCCCTCGCTCAGCTCGGCCCGCACCCGCTCGGCCTCCTGCTCCAGCTCCCGGATGCGCTGGCTGTGCTGGCGGTTCAGGGCCTGGGCCGCCTTCCCTGGGGAGGGGGGAGGGGGAGGGAGGGGGTCAGCACGGGCGCCCGTCCCCCACCGGACCGTCCGCTGGGGCCCCCCGACCCGTCAGCCACGGACACACACCCGGGGGTTTGCCCAGCCTTTGTGCCCCCAAAACCATGGTCTACTCAGGATTTCGCTTTACACTGACTCGCCTTTAATTTTTTTAAAAAATATATTTTATTGATTTTTTACAGAGAGGAAGGGAGAGAGATAGAGAGCCAGAAACATCGATGAGAGAGAAACATCAATCAGCTGCCTCCTGCACACTCCCTACTGGAGATGTGCCCGCAACCCAGGTACATGCCCTTGACCGGAATCGAACCCGGGACCCTTCAGTCCGCAGGCCGACGCTCTATCCACTGAGCCAAACCGGTTTCAGCTCGCCTTTAATTTTTTAAAAATATTTTTTTATTGATTTCAGAGAGGAAGGGAGAGAGAGAGAGAAACCTCAATGATAAGAGAGAATCACTGATCAGCTGCCTCCTGCACGCCCCCTAATGGGGATGGAGCCCACGACCCAGGCATGTGCCGGGACGGGAATTGAACAGTGACCTCCTGGTTCATAGGTTCGCGCTCAACCACTGAGCCACACCAGCCTGGCTCGACTCACCTTTTAAATCAGCCTCATCCGTAACAGTGACCCCGGGACACTGTGGATGAACTAGCATTTTTGGCAACAACGTGCTAAAATAAATACACACCGGAGCCTGCACATACTTAAGCCTCTAAAACGAACTTCATGGGCAGGGAGCGTGGAGGATGAAGGGCAGGGCAGGTGACACCACGGGGCAGCAATCGCATCCCCGGGATATTGGGGTTGGCAGCACCCCACAGCGCGGCTGAGGGGTGAGAGGAAGGGGACGCCGGAGGCACGACCAGCGGACGGGACGCGGGGAGCACGTCTGGAGCCGGAGCCAAGCTGCCAGCGAGCGGCACACGGAGGAGGCTGAACGACGGAGGGAGGACGCGAGCTTACGCCCCGGGGTGCGAATGGCACTCGGTTAGGAAAAAAGAAAACGTCCCCCAAAAAGCTGAAAGCTGTGGCCCGAGGTGACACGTCCGGGGTTGGCTTCACGGTATTTCAGGGGATGACGTCAGCATGGCAGCGGAGTGAGAAGACTCCAGGGTTTACCCCTGAAATTTATTTTATTTTATAAAATGTATTTGTATTGATTTGAGAGAGGAAGGGAGAGGGAGAGATAGAAACATCAGTGATGAGGGAGAATCATTGATCGGCTGCCTCCTGCTCGCCCCTCACTGGGGATCGAGCAGGTAACCTGGGCCTGTGCCCTGACCGGGAATTGAACCCTGACCTCCTGGTTCATAGGTCGATGCTCAACCACTGAGCCACACCGGCCGGGCTCGCCCTTAAATTTACAAGTTGGACAACCAGAGCTCAATGAAGGACCCTCTGTTCAACACACGAGCGCGCCCGACACATCCCTGCGCTGGGACGGGGGAAGGTGGGCGCTGGGAGCCAGCAGTGGGGGCGGGAGACACCAGGCCGCGCCCTCGCACCACGGCCTGGAGCCGAAGTCGGGCAGAGCAGTTTCCCCAGAGAAAAGGCATCGCCCTTCCCGCCTCCCATCTCCCCTCACAAGGGAAAGGGAAAAAACACGCCTCCATCCGCCCCAAGCACAACACAGGCTCCCGGCAATCCCTACAGCTCCAGTCACAAACACCCCCGTGGCGTTTTTCACAGAAACAGAACAAAAAAATCCGCAAATTCATATGGAACCACATGAGACCTGGAATAGCCAAAAAAAACAAAAAAAACCCTGGAAAAGAGAAGAATTGAGCGCGTTAGGCGTGGCTCGGTGGTTGAGCATCAACCTACGAACCAGGCGGTCACGGTTGGATTCTCGGTCGGGGCACATGCCCAGGCTGCGGGCTCCATCCTGTGTGGAGCGTGCAGGAGGCAGCCAATCAATGATTCTC
Source organism: Myotis nattereri (assembly GCF_964212035.1). Taxonomy (NCBI): domain Eukaryota; kingdom Metazoa; phylum Chordata; class Mammalia; order Chiroptera; family Vespertilionidae; genus Myotis; species Myotis nattereri. The sequence continues at coordinate 10,903,209 of NC_138097.1, read as the reverse complement.
TCTCATCATTGATGTTTCTTTCTTTCTCTCTCCCTTCCTCTCTGAAGTCAATAAAAATATATTTAAAAAAAAGAAGAAGAAAGTGAAGTTATTAAACTCCTGACTTCAAACTACTCTACAAAGTTATAGTCATTGAAACAGCATGGCATGGCAGAGAAACAGGCACACAGACCAACGGGACAGAACTGAGAGTCCGGGGGAAACCCACGTGGATACGGGCAACTGGTTTCCCAAGAAGGAGTCAAATCATGCAATGGGGCAAGCGAGGCAGCTTCAGCAAACAGTGCTGGGAAACCTGGGAAACCGCCCACAAAGGCATGAAGCCAGCCGGCGTCCGACACCACACACACATGTGCGTGCACATGGAGACCAGACGTGTTCACAGAGAGAGGGCTGTGGTAGGTGTGAAAGTTTCTTTTCCATAAACGTAATGGGAACGACACACACAAAAACCAACACTGAGTCACAGAGCTTAAGAAATGAGGAACCAGAGGAGAGAAGTGTGGAAAACCACCCAGCAGAAGCAGGCGGGAACACACAGGAAAAGAACCGACGCAGCCCGGCCCACGTGGCTCAGGGGTTGAGCGTTGACCAATGAGCCCGGAGGTCACGATTCCATCCCCGGTCAGGACACGTGCCCGGGTTGCGGGCTCGATCCCCAGTGGAGGGCGTGCAGGAGGCCGCTGATCAAGGATTCTCTTTCCTCATCGATGTTTCTATCCCCATTCCCTTTTCCCTCCCTCTCTGAAGTCAATAAATCCTATATAATAAAAGGCTAATATGCAAATTGGACGAGGAGTTCGACCAGGGGGCGGGGCTGGCCAGTCAACCTCCTGGGTCCTCTCCCCAGGGCTGGCCTGGCCCGATTGGCCCCAATCCAAACGGGGCGGGCCAGCCAGACCCCGGCCGTGCACGAATTCATGCACTGGGCCTCTAGTATGTATATAAAACAAAACACAAACAAACAAACAAAAAGAACCAATGGGGGCACCAAGCTTCCGGAAAACAAAGAATAAAATGGGCATAGCAAGTCCTCATACATCACTAATTACTCTAAATGTAAATGAACAATTCACCATAAAGAGGCAGAGAGTAGCAGAGTGGATCCAAAAACAAAACCCAACCATAGGCTGCCTACAAGAGACGCCTCTCAGCTGCAAAGACGAAGGCAGAGCCAAATTGGAAGGGTGGGAAACGATTTCCTAAGCCAGGGGTGGGGAACGTCCAGCCCGCGGGCCGGATAAGGCTCCAGATATCATTTGGTCTGGCCCTGCCCAGGCATTAGGGACGAGTTAATTAAATGTTTGACCAAGTAGAGCAGGCTAATTTTTAAGTTGATAATTCTGTATGGCCCACAAACGATGTTCTACATAGCCAAACGGCCCTTGGGAAAAAAGGTCTCCCACCCCTGCTATAAGCAAAGAACATCCACAGGAAAGTAGGTGTAGCCATACTTATATCTGACAAAATGGATCTCAAGACAACAGGAGGCAAAGATGAATATCTATTTATATAAAAGGCTAATATGCAAAGTGTCCCCTCCAGAGTTCGACCGGGAGACCAGGAGTTTGATCACTCGCTATGACGTGTGCTGACCACCAGGGGGCGGCACAGAACGAAGGAAGGCCCCGGCCGGCAGCTGGCAGCTGGGGAAGGAAGGCCCCGATCGGCCCTGATCACCGGCCAGGCCTAGGGACCCTGCCTGTGCACGAATTTCGTGCACCGGGCCTCTAGTTTTATAACGATAACAGGGACACTACAGCAAGAAAACATAACACTTCTTAACATATATGCATCCCACCAGGGAGCATGGAAATATATGAAAAACTACTCACAGAACCAAAGGGAGAAACAGATCAAGAAACAATCATAGCTGGGGACCTTAACACTCCACTGACAGCTCTACACAGACGATCCAAACAGAAAATCAGTAAGGAAATAGCAGCCTTTGATGACACCTTCAATCAGCCTCCATTACATCAAATGGACATACAGTGGGGCCTTGACTTACGAGTGTCCCGACTAACGAGTTTTTCAAGATATGAGCATCTCTCGGCCGATTTTTTGCTTTGAGGTGCGAACTAAAATTCGGGTTACGAGCCAGCTTCAGACACCCCACCGCTAGTTGGCGCAGCGAACGTCACAGTGAACGCCACAACATCAGCCCAGCATCACGTGTCTCACTCGTTCACAATGGATTTGACATACGAGGAATTTGAGTTACGAGCTCCGTCACGGAACGGATTAAACTCGTAAGTCAAGGCCCCACTGTACTTGACATTTACAGAACCTCGCATCCCAGAACGTCAGATTATACCTTCTTCTCCAGCACACATGGGACATTCGCAAGGACAGACCATATGCTGGGTCACAAACTAACGTCCACAAATTCAAGAAGATTGAAATTATACCTTAAGCCCTAGCCGGTTTGGCTCAGCAGATAGAGCACTGATTCCGGTCAAGGGCACATGCCCGGGTTGTGGGCCGATCCCCAGTGTGGGGTGTGCAGGAGGCAGCCGATCCATGATTCTCTCTCATCATTGATGTGTCTATCTCTCTCTCCCTCTCCCTTCCTTTCTGAAATCAATAAAAATATATTAAAAAAAAAAAGAAATCATACCTTGAAATTAAAAATCAGCCATAGCTGGTTTGGCTCAGTATCAGCCTGTGGACTGAAGGGTCCCGGGTTCGATTCTGGTCAAGGGCACATGCCCGCGTTGCGGGCTCGATCCCCAGTGGGGGGCGTGCAGGAGGCAGCTGATCAATGATACTCTCTCATCGTTGATGTTTCTATCTATCTCTCCCTCTTCCTTCCTCTCTGAAATCAATAAAAATATATTTAAAAAAATAATAAAATAAAAATAAAAACAAAATGCAAAAAGGAAGTAAAGAAACCCACAAATACGTGGAGATTAAACTCCATACAACTAAGAAGTGATCGGATCAAAGAAGAAAAAAAAGGTGAGATCAAAGGTATACAGAGACACATGAGCAGGACAACACAACATATCAGAACCTCTGGGATGCAGCGAAAGCAGCCATAAGGGGAAGGTTTATATCATTACAGGCTTATCTCAAGAAACAAAAGAAATCCCAAGGTAAGAACCAGCATTACATCTTAAAGAACTAGAAAAAGAAGAACAGTAGCAACCCAACGCCGGCAGAAGAAAGAAAATCATAAAAACTAGAGAATTGTGTGAGAGAACAAAAGGACGATAGAAAACATTAATACAACCCAGAGCTGGTTCTTTGAAAGATGAATAAAATTGACAAACCCCTGGCTCGACTCACTGGGAAAAAGAGAAAAGATTCATATAAACAAAATCAGAAATAAACACGTTACCACAGACATTACAGATATACATCATATAAGAACACTAGGGCAGACGAGATGCCACCAGATTCAGTCACCTAGAAGAAATAGATACGTTCTTTGAATCGTGAAGAACTGGAAAATCTAAATAGACCGATCAGCAGTGAGGAAATCATAAAAAACAACACATCAAAAAACATCCCAAAGCCCAGCCAATGTGGCTCAGTGGTTGAGCGTCAGTCAACCCATGAACCAGGAGGTCACGGTTCGATTCCTGGTCAGGGCACACGCCCGGGTTGTGGGCTCGATCCCCAGTAGGGGGCGTGCAGGAGGCAGCGATCAATGATTCTCTCTCATTATTGACACAGAGCAGATTAGCATGGCCCCTGTGCAAGGGTGACACACAAATCTGCGAAGTGCTCCATCTATAATAATAAAAGCATAACATGCTAATTAGACCGGGCATCCTTCCGGACGTCCTTCCTTCCAAAGCCATGGCGGGCAGGGGCCAAGGCAGAGGTGGCCACCGCGGCAGCGGGGGCCAAGGCCCTTGCACAAATTTCGTGCATCAGGCCTCTAGTATTTTAGAATTAACATCATTAAAATGCCCATACTACCCAAAGCAATCTACAGATTCAATTCAGCCCCTATTAAATACCAACGGCATATTTCAAGACCTAGAATATTACAAATACTTCTATGGAACCAAATGGACCCCGAATAGTTGCAGCAATCTTGAGAAAGAAGAACAAAGTTGGAGGGATCATAATACCGGGTATCAAACTATATAACAAAGCCATTATAATCAAAACAGCCTGGTACTGGCACAAGAACAGGCATGTAGATCAATGGAACAGAACAGAGACCCCAGAAATCCACCCACGCCAAGAGGGTCAATTAGTATTTGACAAAGGAGGCGAGAGCATACAAGACAAGAGCATTTCAAGACAGTCTCTTCAATTCATGGCGCTGGGAAAATTGGACAGATTATGCAAAAAATTGCAACTACACCACCAACTGACACCATACACAAGAATAAACTCACAATGGATAAGAGAGTTCAATACAAGTCATGAAACCATAAAAATCCTAGAATAAAACATAAGCAGTAAAATCTCAGGCATCTTATGTAGCGGTCTTTTCACCAATACATCGCCTAGGGCAGTGGTCGGCAAACTGCGGCTTGCGAGCCACATGTGGCTCTTTGGCCCCTTGAGTGTGGCTCTTCGTAAGCCTTAGGAGTACCCTAATGAAGTGAATAACAATGTACCTACCTAGATAGTTTAAGTTTAAAAAATTTGGCTCTCAAAAGAAATTTCAATCGTCGTGCTGTTGATATTTGGCTCTGTTGACTAATGAGTTTGCCGACCACTGGCCCAGGGCCAGAAAAACAAAGGAAAAGATAAACAAATGGGACCACATCAAACTAAAAAGCTTCTGCAAAACAAACCATCGACAAAATGAAAGGGAGACATCCCCTGTTCGAGGGCACACATCCGCCAGTGACACATCTGATAAGGGGTGAACTTTGAAAATACAAAAAGAACTCATACAACTCATCACCAGGAAGACAACCCAATTACAAATGGGCAAAGGAGCCCTGGCCGGGGTGGCTCAGTGGATAGAGCACCGGCCTGCGGACTGAAGGGTCCTGGGTTCGATTCCGGTCAAGGGCACATGCCCCGGTTGTGGGCTCGAGGGGGCATGCAGGAGGCAGCCGATCAATGATTCTCTCTCATCAGTGATGTTTCTAGCTCTCCCTCTCCCTTCCTCTCTGAAATCAATAAAAATATATATTTTAAAAATTCAACTGGTCACCACCTAAAGTCACCCCCTACCCTGTCACACGCATCACCAACAGACACAGCACGATTTGGGGATGCTGTGCCCGACCGAGAGCTGTGTGCCCGCCCAGGGCAGCGCCCGCACACGGCAGGCAATGGATAAATCACAACAAGTAACGCTTCCTGGGAAGCAGTCTGAGCCCTTTGCCTGAATTAACTCATTTCATCCTCAGAGCAAACCTAGAAGCAGGTGCAACTGCCGCTCCCATTTCAGGAAGGAAAACGGCGGCACAGAGAGGTTACTCCACTTGCTCGAGGCCACACAGCCACAGAGGCTGAGCTGGGCATCACGCCGCCAGCGCCCGCCACTCACCGGTGCGGACCAGCTCGCCGATGAGCTCCTCCTTCATGCGGATGTTGATGGCCAGTTCCCGGATCTTCTGCTGGGCCTGGGCGAGCCGCCACTCGGAGGCCGTGGCCGCGGGGGCCTGGGCCTTGACCCCCTGGACCACTGGACAAGGCCAGCTGTCAAGGCTGAGGCCCGATGGACAGAGTGGGGAGACAGGGGGTAGAGGGGAGGAAGGGGGATGGAGGGGAGAGGCATGGGGGTGGAGGGGAGGCAGCGGATGAAGGGGAGAGGCGGGGGGGATTGAGAAAGACAAGGGGGTGGAGGGGAGCGGCAGGAGGGTGGAAGGGGGAGGCAGGGGTTGGAAGGGAGAGGTAGGGGTTGGGGGAGAGGCAGGGGGTGGAAGGGAGAGGCAGGGGGATGGAGGAGAGAGGCAGGGGGGTGGAGGGGGGAGTCTGGGGGTGGAGGGGAGAGGCAGTGGGGTGGAGGAGAGAGGCAGGGGGGTGGAGGGAGGAGTCTGGGGGAGGAGGGGAGAGGCCAGGGGGTAGAGGGGGGAGTCTGGGGGAGGTAAAGGAGAGGCAGGGGGGTAGAGGGGGGAGTCTGGGGGTGGAGGGGAGAGGCAGGGGGGTGGAGGAGGCAGGCAGGGGGTGGTGGAGGAGGAAGCTTGTCAGGGCAGCCAGGGTCGGTGTGGACTGTCCAGGGTGGCCAGTGAGGACCAGGGAGGGAGGAGGGGTCGGGTCCTCTCTGCGTCCCACCGAGCTCACCTCTGGGCTCGGGGACGGCTGCACCCAGCTCCTCAAGGCGAAGCTCCGGGCCCTTCCTGCTCAGGGAGCTCCCTGGGCCGGCCTCCACCCGCTGGCTGCACTTGCTGATCCCGTTTCTGGGGGGCAGAGCAGATGCCTGTACCCGTCCCCAGTCCCCGCCCGCCCCCCCCCCCGGCCACCTCCCAGGCCAGAGGCAGGAAGACAGGTCACTGCCTTCCACCCCATCATCGCTGGCACCTGTCCGTCCAGCAGATCCCGGGGCCCGGGGCCAAGCTGACGGGTGCAGGGGAGGGAGGGCACCCAGGACCGCCCGAGTCTGTGGACCAGGCCTTTCCCACCGGCAAGTGCTTGGCTCAGAGCCCACAGCTCCCATCTGCTCCCTCGGAGGCTGGCAGGGGCGAGGCGGGTGAGGGCACCCGAGACCACAGGTCCTCTTCGGCCGCAATGGGGCCACTCACCGGCGCAGGGGCAGGGTCCTCCGGGGCGGCTCTCCCTCCTCCCCCTCCTCCTCCTCCTCCTCCTCCTCTTCTGATGCAGCGGAAGAGCCACTGTCCAGCCCATCTTCCTCTTCCAGCAGCTTGGCTCCCGCCGCCCTGCCATCCGGCACCTGCCACGGGCACCAGAGTTTCAGGCCAGGAAGCCTCCCGGGCGCCTTCTAGGGGCCGTTCCCGGCACCAAGTCTCTGCGTCCGCCTAGCCCAGTGGTCGGCAAACTCATTGGTCAACAGAGCCAAATATCAACAGCACAACGATTGAAATTTCTTTTGAGAGCCACATTTTTTAAACTGAAACTATATAGGTAGGTACATTGTTATTCACTTAATCAGGGTGCTCCTGAGGCTTAGGAAGAGCCACACTCAAGGGGCCAAAGAGCCGCATGTGGCTCGCGAGCCGCGGTTTGCCAACCACTGACCTATGCCATGCCCTGCCCTGCCCTGGGCGCCCACCCACGTCTCTGCCTCCAGCCCTACCTCACCTCCAAGACCCAGCTCAGTGACTCCTGGCGGAGCCACCCCCCTGCACCTCCCCCGCCCCTGCTCCCAAAGCACCCAGAACGCCCAGGTCACGTGACCATTTCTCTCTGGTACACAGGTCACCTGCACCCGAGTCTCATCTTGCAAACCTCCCCGGCCAGAGTGGAGGCTGCGTGACAGGCCTCTGCCGACCCCCCCGCCCCCTCTCCCCTGGCCCTCGGGGCTGCAGGGCTGAGAGGACCCCGAGCTTTCGGGAAGATGCAGCCTGTGTCCAAAAGGCCCCACGTGACAGAACCAGAAGCAGAGACCAGTTCAGGGGAAAGGAAACTTGCAAAGAGAGGGGGCGGCCTCACAGGTGATGAGCTCCCCGTCCCTGGAGGTGTGCACGCTTCCCATCCAGCGCTGGAAGCCAGAACCCCCTCTGCAAGCCCCAAGCAGCCCCCAGATACACCGGAGATTCCCAGCAGCACCCCCACCCCCCAGCCCATGGCTCTGGGGTTGAGCGTCAACCTATGAACCAGGAGGTCACAGATCTATTCCCAGTCAGGGCACATGCCCATGTTTCGAGCTCAGTCCCCAGTAGGGGGCGTGCAGGAGGCAGCCGATCCATGATTCTCATCATTGATGTTGCTATCTCCCCCTCTCCCTTCCACTCTGAAATCTATATATTTATTGATTTCAGAGTGGAAATCAATAAATCAATATATATTTTAATAGCACCACCCCTCTGAGAGGGCCCCGTCACCCAATCTTGGCCCTTCCTCTACGGACACGAGAAGGGGCACCCAGAGCTGCTCCCGTGAAAGCCTGGGGTGAGGGGCACACTGTCCGGCACTGCCCAGTCCAACAGGCCCAGCGGGCACGGGTCTCGCCACCTCCTCACCTCTCCCCAGTTCTCGGGGCCAACTTCATCTCCAGGAAGGCATCCGGGGGGCACCATGCCCAGCACGTGGGCGTGGGCACCCGCCAGGGGGGCTGTGTGAGGCCGGGGCACAAAGGACCCCGGAGGCAGGCCCTGCAGGAGCCCTGGGCCCCCCCAGCCTGGCCGCACCAGCTCCAGCCGTAGCCGCAGCTCCTCCATCTCCTCCTGCTGCTCCCGCAGCCGGTCGCTCTGCAAGACAAGGTCCAGGTGCCGAGGGGGGACGTGGGGGGGGCTGGGGGGCAGCGATGCCGACAGGAAGAAGTGCAGGCCACCTCATGGTCGCCCCCCTATCTCTCTCTCTCTCTCTCTATCACACACACACACACACACACACTCTCTCTCTCTCTCTCTCTCTCTCTCTCTCTCTCGGCACTAGTTCAGGCTCAAGCTCTCACCCCACCCTGCCCGCCCTCCACATCCATGCCAATCATCGCCACCAGAGGGCGCCAGGAGCAATGCTGACCGGCTACCTTGGGACAAAAGGAAGGACCCGTCTGGCTCCAATGCCCCATCCTGCCCCCACCCCCACCCACCCGCACTGCTCCTCACCCGCACGCTTGTGCTCATCTGTGCCTGCCCCCATCTCTGCCCGCCGCCAGAACCCACCCACCCCGGCTGGTTTCCTCTCCTCTGGGGAAACCGAGGCAGCCCACCTGCAGCTTGTACTGCTCCATGGCGTCCTCCAGGGCGGCCAGGAAGTCTCGGTTCTCCTCCTCCAGGCGGGCCACCTGGCTCTGCAGGGCCAACAGCGCCCCCTCATCGTCCTGTGGGGCAGGGAGCCAGGCTTCAGAGCCAGGGGCTGGCAGGGCGAGCCTGTCCGTCCCTGGGACCCAGAGTGCTCCATCGACCCGCCAGGGTTCCCCCAGCCCAGCGCTGCTCTGCTCCCACGAGGTTCTCCCAGCCCCAGCACTACCCTGTTCCCACGGGGTTCCCCCAGCCCAAAGCTACTCTGTTCCCACGGGGTTCCCCCAGCCCAAAGCTACTCTGTTCCCACGGGGTTCCCCGAGCCCCAGCGCTGCTCTGCTCCAAGTCCTACCTGCATCCCCTCTGCAAGCCATTTGGGCCACCTCTTGTAATAACCAATCCTTCTTTAAATTAGCAATAAGAACATCACCACTATTATTACAAACAACTTGCTGAGCCTTCACTGCCTGCTGGGCCTGTGTTACACCCTCAGCCCTTACATCCCCCCCAGGAGGTAATGCCAATGTCACCCCTACTTTACAGACGGAGCGCCCGAGGCCCAGCGGGAGACCTTATGGAACGTGGCCACGGTCACCAGCAGACGCGCCTTTGAATGGAATGGACGGGGCAGGGGCACTGCTGTCTGACCTCCGGCCCCTTCCCGCCCCTCCCCTGGCCACACCCGGCCCTCGGCCACCTTTCTGCCACCCGGTCCCTGCGTGGCCTGCTCCTCGGGGGCGGCGGAGGCGCTCTCGATGCCGCTGTCCGGCCCGGAGGCGGAGCTCAGGGCGCTGCGCTCGCCCTCGACGGCGCACAGCCAGTCCCGCACCTTGCGGGCGGCGGCGCAGGGCAGCCCGGGCTCGGCTTGCAGCTCGCGCAGGAGGCTGTAGGCGGCGTCGGTGCGGGCCCGGTAGCGCGCGCACTCGGCGCCCAGGCGGGCTGCGGCCCCGGCGGGGGCGGCGGGGGGACCCGGGCCCCGCCGGCCCCGGTGGATGATGCGCGTCTCCGAGCGGTGCCGCGGGGGACCCCGCGCCCCGGCCGCCTCCTCGGGCGCCCGCTCGGGCTCGGGCCGCCAGTTGACGGTGGCGCGGTTGCAGATGTTCTGCGCGCGGCTGGCGTAGTTGAGGGTGTTGAGGGTCTCGTCGAAGTCGCAGGACGAGGGGCTGACGCAGGCGATCATCACCGTCTTGGCGTTGCCGCCCAGCGAGTCTTTGAGGATCCTCAAAGAGGGCGCCGGGGGGGGGGCGCGTCAGGGACCCCGGGGCGCCAGGATCGGGGTCCCAACCCCCCATCAGACCTGAGGCTCGGGCTGCATGGTGCGCGCCCCCTCCCCCCGCGCTCACCGGGTGATCTTGGAGTCCCGGTAGGGGATGTGGCTGCCGCGCCGCTGCGGGTCGCCCAGCGCGCTGATGACGTTGCCGAGGGCCAGGAGGCTGCTGTTGATCTGGATGCTCTCCTTGAGCCGCTCGCCGGTGCTGCCCGTCTTCAGCACCCGCTCGGAGCCCGCCAGGTCCACGAAGTGGAACTTGGAGACGAGCAGCTGGGCGGCGGCGGGGCGCGGCAGGCGGCTGGGGGCGCGCCCCCGCTGCTCCAGGGTCACGGTGAAGACCGTGTGCGAGCGGCTGGACAGGCGGTTGAGGTGCGTGGCCCCCGTGTGCCGCGCCGCGTTGCCCATCTCCAGGACGCTCAGCACCTCGTCCAGGCCCTCCACGTCCACCTCCTTCACCCCGCACAGCACTGGGGGCGCACAGGGGCCGTGAGCGCAGAGCAGGGGCGCCCCTCCAGCCCTCCCCGACCCGGGGGCCCCCCTCCCCTATGCCCGGGGCTCCTGCCCATCTTGGTTTGGGCTGGGGGACTCCAGCTTCCCCCGTGCCCACCTCAAAGCCGGTGCAGACAGAGGAAACCACAGCAGAACTTTCCAGAGCGTGGGTTTCCCCTCCAGCCAGGCGCCCCCTCCCAGCCAGGGCCCCGGGGTTTCCTCACCGACGTTCCCACGCTCGTCCTCGCGGAGCTGGATGTCGCGGCTGGCGGTGCCCACCTCCAGCAGGTCCCGGAACTCCTCCTTGTACACCTCCAGGTAGGACACGTGCACCAGACAGTCCAGCAGGTCGTTCTCATCGATGAGCTTGAAGGCCTCGGCCATGACCCGCGGGATGATGCCCTGCTGGTCCTCGTGGAGGGAGGCTGGGGAGACAGGCAGGGCCTCCTGCCACGTGCCGCCAGCTGGGTCTCCGAGGCCCCCGTGCCCCGCCAGCAGCTGGAGGATGGAGCTCCCGGTGGAGAAGGCGGCAGCCGGAGCCAGGCCGGAGCCAGGCCGAGCGCCAGGGTGGTCAGGCAGAACCATAAAACTTCAGAGTTGGAAGCTACCTCTCAGGGGTGAGCCAACCCCTTTCCTGATATAAGCACCACCCCCTACATTCCTGCCAGGTCACCAGACACCCTTGCTTGATTACCCCCTGGGACAGGGAGCTCATTACCACAGTCTAGGCTCAGTTACCTAAAGTACCTCCTACATTTATCCCAAAGTAATAAGAGGGTGTTCAGAGCAGCACTCGTCTTCATAACTTAAAAAATAAATAAATAAAGCAAACATCCTAAGCATCCATTTCAAGATCCATAGGGGCTCTGGTTACATAAATTACCTTACCTTATAGTCACAATGGAATGCCAGGCAGCCATGAAAAAAATCAGATTGAAAAATATTTAATGATGTAAAGACCTGTTCATGATATTTGTTAAGAAAATAAAACAGGATGTCAAAGATTGGGTACAACGTAATGCTGTTTTCTTTAAAAGGATAGCCAATTCCGCAGAGAAAGAAACTGGAACCCGAACAGGATGCGTGATTTCTGAAAGGCAGTTTTATTTCTGTGTGTTTTTCTGAATTTTCCTAACTTTTTATGATAAACATATACTTATATAACCGAAGAGAAAACATTTGTACGACCTAAAATGGGGCAGTTCCGGCCCTGGCTGGTTTGGCTCAGGGGATAGAGCGCCAGCCTGCGGACTGAAGGGTCGCAGGTTGGATTCCGGTCAAGGGCAAATGCCCAGGTTGCAGGCTCGATCCCCAGTAGGGGGCGTGCAGGAGGCAGCCGATGAATGATTCTCTCTCATCATTGATGTCTTTCTCTCTCTCCCCCTCTCCCTTCCTCTCTGAAATCAATCAAAAAACAGATTTAAAATGGGGCCCTAACCGGTTTGGCTCAGTGGATAGAACATCGGCCTGTGGACTCAAGGATCCCGGGTTCGATTCCGGTCAAGGGCATGTACCTTGGTTGCAGGCACATCCCCAGTGGGGAGTGTGCAGGAAGGAGGCAGCTGATCGATGTTTCTCTCTCATCGATGTTTCTAACTCTCTATCCCTCCCCCTTCCTCTCTGTAAAAAATCAATAAAATATATTTGAAAAAAAAATGGGGCAGTTCCCTTCATTGGCCTGAAGTATCTCTCCCCAAATCTGCTCTAGCGCCTCCTGGAACCAGCCGGGGCCCGGCTACGAGGCAGCCAGAGTGTGTCTCTCCCAGGACAGTCCCCACCCCGACCACCCGACCGGCACACGGATTCCTCCCCCTCGCCAGCCAGCCGGACATCCTGCAGAGACAGGCCAGCTCCCCCTGCGGCCCCAGAACCAGACGGCCTGGCCCCATCTCTATGGAGGGGAGAAGGCCACTTGCCTCCCAGGCCCATCGGCCTCGCCCTGCCCAGCCCCCCACACAGCTGGCCCCACCCTGGGCTGCAGACCTGCTCAGGACATTGCTCTCCCTCCCCAGGCCCCACCTCCAACAGGGAGCAGCAGCAAGAGGCAGGGGACCCAACGCGGGAGCTGCTGAGCGCCCCCCCCCCACCCCCCACAGGCAGGCACTCACCCACACTGGCCTCCCCCATGGTGTAGGTCTTCCCGGAGCCCGTCTGACCGTAGGCGAAGACGGTGGCATTGAAGCCCTCGAAGAAAGCCTCCAGCAGGGGCTGCACGCAGGCCTGGTACACGGCCTCCTGCCGGGCGGCCTCGTCCAGCACCACGTGGAAGCCGAAGCTGCGGTCCCGGCCCAGGGTCACCCGGCCGCGCTCCGGCTCCACCCGCAGGCAGCTCTGGTGCCCGTGCAGCAGCTCCTTGGGCAGCAGCGGGCGGACGCGCAGGGCCACCCTCACGGGGGCCGCCTCGGCCCCTGGCAGCCTCTGGGCCTCCAGCCCCATGGCGAGGGCCGGCTGCTCCAGGGGTCCTGTGGAGAGAGAGAGGCCCCCAGTCAGCACCTGTGCCCCAGGGCTGGGCTCCCCCTGCAGGGCACCTGAGCCAGACCCTGCAGCTCCTCACCTGGGAGGGACGGAGGGGACGGAGGTCAAAGTTCAGAGCATCCTCTGTGCCCCAGCCTGGGGCCCAAATGCTGCCAGGGCCACAGGCACCCCCACACGGCACATCCCGGCTCTCATCACTGCAAGCAAGGCCCGAACTCCGCCACCTGCCCCCAAGCGCCTGTGTTCGAGCGGCACCTTCCCCTGTGCGCACCTCCTAGGAAACACACACAACACACATGCACATACGACGCACGCACACACACACACGCACACACACACGACACATGCACACTGAGGTTTCCAGTCTCTGCCTTGTCACATGACACCCCCTGCCCCACCTTCTTCAAAAGTCAACAGATCTTGCCTGGCTGGTATGGCTCAGTGGTTGAGCATCGACCTATGAACCAGGAGGTCACAGTTCGATTCCCGCTCAGGGCACATGCCGTGTTGCAGGCTTGATCCCTGGTGGGGGTCATGTGGAGGCAGCCAATCAATGATTCTCTCTCATTATTGATGCTTCTCTCTCTCCCTCTCCCTTCCTCTCTGAAATCAATAAAAAATTTTTTTTTAAAAGTCAACAGATTGGTTCCAAGATCCCCCTACCCCGAGAATAGTACCAATCTCTCTCTCTCCCTCTCTCTTTATATATATATATGTATATATATATATAGTTTTCCCCTATACATACATACCTATGATAAAGTATAATTTATAACTTAAGCACAGTAAGAGATTAGCAACGATACCTAACAATGAAATATGCAATTATAGCCCTGGCTGGGTTTGCTCAGTGGATAGAGCGTCGGCCTGCAGACTGAAGGGTGCCGAGTTCGATTCCGGTCCAGGGCACATGCCTGGGTTGTGGGCTCGATCCCCAGTTCAGGGCATGCAGGAGGCAGCCGATCAGTGATTCTCTCATCATTGATGTTTCTATCTCTCTCTCTTTCTCCTTCTCCCTTCCTGTCTGACATGAATAAAAATATACTTTAAAAAAGAAATAGCCGAAACCGGTTTGGCTCAGTGGATAGAGCGTCGGCCTGTGGACCGAAAGGTCCCGGGTTCGATTCCGGTCAAGGGCATGTACCTGGGTTGCGGGCACATCCCCAGTAGGAGATGTGCAGGAGGCGGCTGATCGATGTTTCTCTCTCATCGATGTTTCTAACTCTCTATCTCTCCCCCTTCCTCTCTGTAAAAAATCAATAAAATATATTTTAAAAAAAAGAAATAAACAATTATCACAATAAAAGTGATGTGAATGTAGCCCCACGTTCGTTTTAGGGGGGCCCTGGCCAAAGTCCTCGCAGAAGCTCGATGCTTTATGCCCAGCACACTGCCGTCAGTGGGAAGGTCAGTGGGAAGGTGCTTTCTGTCCGGATCTCCCACCCACGCATGTCATGCCTTTTCCACCGTAACCAACACCCATCACACGCGAGGGCCATAACTTCTGCAGTTTGAGGTGCGACAGCGAAGTTCTTTTTCCTCCACAATTTCACGGAAGATTCGATCTTACTGCAGATCTTCCCAGCCCAGTATTCAGACACGTTGTCCCTGTCCTGGTGAAGCAGGTAACTCCCCTGTTCGCTGCACAGAACACGTCCCTCCCGGCTTCTCCCGGCCAGATCCGAATGGCCAGCATCGCTGGGGGCCATTGTTCAGAAAAGCGAGGGAGACCTGAACGAACGCAGCCTGATACTGGCTCTGCGGGGAGCGCCTGCCCCGTGCGGGCAATCTGCCACGTCACTGCGCCTCACAGGAGTTGCTTGCTTTTTTATTTCAATTTTTTGTTGTTAATCCTCACCCGAATATATGTTTCCGTTGATTTTTAGAGAGAATGGAAGAGAGAGGGAAAGACAGAGAGAGACATCGATGTGGGAAACACATCCATTGGTTGCCTCCTGAACGTGCCCTGACCAGGGTCCGGGCCGAGGAGAAGCCTGCAACCGAGGTACGTGCCCTTGACCGGAATCGAACCCGGGACCTTTCAGTCCGCAAGCCATCGCACTATCCACTGAGGCACAGGTGTTGCATTTTTTTACAAACTCATTCCCTTCCAGGGCAGGAAGAAGACATCGCGAGATTTCATCGCACTACTCGGCACACATTAAAACTTATGAATTATTTCTGGAATTTTCCATTTGATATTTGCGCCCAGTTAACCGGGGGTAGGTGAAAACGTGAAAGTGAAATCATAGCTAGAGTGGGGGCCGTGACCATATTCTCTGGTTCACCTGCGTCCCCTCAGCCTATGCCAAAGTCCCGGCCGCTGGTGGCCTGACAGGGTGACCTTTGCCAGGCCCTAGGGCAGTGGTTCTCAACCTTCCTAAGGCCGCAACCCTTTCATACAGTTCCTCATGTTGTGGTGACCCCCAACCATAAAATTGTTTTCGTTGCTACTTCATCACTGTCATGTTGCTACTGTGATGAATCGTCATGTAAATATCTGATAGGCAGGATGGCCTTAGGCGACCCCTGTGAAAGGGTCATTCGACCCCCAAAGGGGTCACGACCCACAGGTTGAGAACCGCTGCCCTAGGGGGTGTGTCCCTGCTCCTCCTACAGAGCAACTGGGGCATCTTTCAAAAATGCAAACTCTTGCCCTAGCCTGTTTGGCTCAGTGGATAGAGCATCAGCCTGCGGACTGGAAGGTCCCAGGTTCGATTCTGGTCAGAGGCACATGCCCAGGTTGTAGGCTCGATCCCCAGTGGGGGACTTGCAGGAGGCAGCCGATCCATGATTCTCTCTCATCATTAATGTTTCCATCTCTCTCTTCCTCTTCCTTCCTCTCTGAAATCAATACAAAAAATATATATTTTAAAAAATGCAAATTCTTGCCCAGCCGGTGTGGCTCAGTGGTTGAGCATCGACCTATGAACCAGGAGGTCGTGGTATGATTCCTGATCGAGCCCAGGTTTCAGGCTCAATCCCCAGTTGGGGGCGTGCAGAAGGCAGCCGATCCATGATTCTCTCTCATCACTGATGTTTCTATCTCCCTCTCCCTTCCTCTCTGAAATCAATAAAAAATATATATATTAAAAAAATAAAAAAATGCAAACACCATCTTAAACCGGCAGGTAAAGAAGCTGCTGAGAGGCAGGGACCCCGGACTGCTGCCCAATAGGGATGCATAACATTTATCCAAGGAACTTCCCCATCGTCCTCCTCCCTCATCACAGCCCTCCTCGCCCGCCGGCCCCTGACTCACTTTATTGATCACAGGTTTACCTCCTTTATTGGGCTTTGCTTTACTGCACTTCACAGGTGTTGCTTTTTCTTTCTTTTTTTTAAATTTTATTTACAAACCGAAGGCAAGGCCTTCCCCCAGCCAAGATCACAGCGGCTTCACCGCACGCACAGCTCGGGCGGCGGTGATGCGGAGGGAGGTGAGCCTCCTGCGCCGCCAGGCACAAAAAATACACCGCACACAGGACCGCACCGTCCTGGTCACGATAAACGCCTACGTGACGCTTTGTTCATTCACTCGCTGTACTTTTCATCGTTTCTACTTACGTTTTTTCAAAAAGTTGGCTGTGAAATAGTCCCGCGTCTCCTGATTGAACCATTTTTCTCCCGTGTTTGGTTTTATCTCATTTTTGCTTTTTTTTTGTCAATCCTCACCCCCACAAGGCTATTTTCCCATTGATTTTTAGAGAGAGTGGAAGGGAGCGGGAGAGCCAGAGAGGAACATCGATGTGAGAGAGACACGTCCATTGGCTGCCTCCTGCACGCACCCCGAAACTAGGACCTGGGAACCTGCAACCGAGGTACGTGCCCTTGACCGGAATCGAACCCGGGGCCCTTCAGTTCGCAGGCGGACGCTCTACCCACTGAGCCACACCGGCCAGGGCTTATCTCGTGTTCTGTTCCGTGTCACGCTGGGCAGGCCCGTGGCCCAGGCTGCGTGCACCCATCCAGGGGTGCTGTGCACCCCGTGCGGCTGGCGCGCCTATCATCCACTTCCCTCAGCGCCGGTAACGGTTTTTGTTCACGAAACCATTCCGTCCCCGCGGGGTGTCCGGCGCCGGGGACACAGCGGTCCCCGCCCCGCTCACCCTGAACTTTTCCAACCCCTGGCGCTCCCGCTTCTCCGCGCCCCCAAGGCTCCCAGAACCGTGCGCCGGGGCGGGCGGGAGCGCGCAGGGGGCGGGCGCCGGGAAAGTTCGGAAAAGCGGTCAGAGATGCAGGGGCGACCCTCGCAGCCGGGCGCCCCCTCCCCGCGGCCCGGCCCGGGGTGTCGGCCTGCGGCCCCGGACGTAAGGAAGGGGGGCCGCGCGCCCCGGTAAGAGCCCTCCGGAGGCTGGTCAGCCAGGATGGGCTCCCCAGGGTGGCGGCTCCCAGTGCGCCCCGCCGGCCTGCGCAGGGGGCGAGCGCGCCTCCCGCCCGCCCCGTCCTCGCCCTGCACCCCCCTCCCGGCCCCCACTCACCGGCAGGGGTGCAGCCAGCCTCCGAGCCCTAACGCCGCGCGCTCTGATGCCGTCACCACGACCCCCGCCCCCTAAATAATCCCGCCTTCCCCCCCGCAACCCCGCCCGCCCGGGCTCGTGGGGGCTGAGGCACTGGCGGGGCGGCGCCGCCAAGTCTGTCCGCAGGCGAGACGGGGGGCGGGGCGAGGGCGAGGGGCGGGGATGTGGGCGTGGCCTCAGCTGGTGTGGGCGGGGCCTCTGGGCGGGGCCACGTCTGGGGGCGGGGCCACGTGTCCCTGGTACCTCGACGCCGCCGGGGGGTCGCCGGCGTTGCTCCCTGATCCCAGCACAGACTCATCAAACTCTGGGGACACAGCGACCCGAGAAGCCGGCCTGATGGCCAGTTGAAACGCGTAAGATGGCGAAAATTAACCAGGGGCCCCCCCCGCGCGATGGAGGGCGGATTTCCCAGCTTCGTTCGTTGATTCAGGTGTAGACCTGCCCTCCTCCCACCGCCGCATTCCCCTCTGCACGCCCCGCCCCCGCAAGGCTCTCCCTCCCGGCGCCCAGAGCCTCCACCTCCCTTTTCTCCTCGGATTTCACGACTCTTCTAAGGCTGAGAGGATTCACCCCACATGACTTTCAGGGTTGGGCTGAGGGCGCGCTTCTCCCGGGGGGTCGGGACCCTGGCTGCACCAGGAAGTCATCGCTGCGCCCCTTCTCTGCCCCAGACCCGGGGTGGCCACGCATGAAGCCACCGGGATGAGGTCTGACCCCTGAGTCGGCCACCCCCCAGGGCAGGCACTGACAAGGCCTGGCCCACGGCTCTGGCTGGAAAGTACCCCACCTGCACCCCTCCATCCCCGCCTTTGGAAAGGGCATGGGATCCATGGGTCCATTGGTAGATTCCACTGCCAGCAGCGTCGACTTCCTGGGGGGGACCACTGCCCCCAGGAGAGGCCACTGGGGGGTGAGGGATGCTATGGAGATCTTAGCCCACCCACCTACCCAGGCTATTCTGTGGGAAAAGGTCCGTGGGAGCCTTTCAGAGGAGTTCATCCTACACCTGCCTGGGCAGGTGCTATCCAGGTGCTCCCTCCCACCCCGTCACTCGAACATCCTAGACCAGTGGTTCTCAACCTTGGCTGCACATTAGAATCACCTGGGAATCTTTTTTAAAATCCTGATTCCTGGGCCTCATCCTCCGGAAATTCTGTTTCTTTGTTACTCATGTTGTGGCCCCACCCCATAACAAAGAAACAGAATTTCCGGAGGATGAGGCCCAGAAATCAGGATTTTAAAAAGATTCCCAGGTGATTCTAATGTGCAGCCAAGGTTGAGAACCACTGTTCTAGACACTCTTCTCATATGCACTACCAAGCCCTGATTTGCCTCCCACAGTAGCTTCCAGTCCAGGCAAGTGTCTTTGCAAACCCCACAGCCTCTCACCCTCGCCCCACTGTCTCTGGCCTGGGTGGGTGCAGAGCCTCCTGGCTGGTCTCCTCCTGCCCCTGTAACACAGGCAAAAAAAAAAAAAAAAAAAAAAGCCCTGGCCGGTTTGGCCCAGTGGATAGAGCATCGGCCTGCGGACCTGGTTCAATTCCAGGTCAGGGCACAGGCCTGGGTTGTGGGCTCGATCCCCAGATTCTCTCTCATCATTGAGGTTCCTATCTCTCTCTCCTTCGCCCTTCCTCTCTGATACCAATAAAAACATGTTTTTTTAAAAGTCAGAATAAAAACTGAGCTCTGATTAGTAGCAACATTTAATTCATTTTGGATACAGGCGATTTCTACAGAGAGGCTGTCAAAATTGCCAAGACTCTGGCTGCATCTGCATAAGGAAGCCCTCAGCCTCAAGGCACAGAAGTCACTACATGAAGCGGGTTGAATTAAGTCACCTGACACCTCGGCGAAGAGAGAGACCAGAGGAGGCGGCAGACCGAGACGGGGACGCTGGGACAGAGCACCTGGCCTTTCCCTGTCTCGTCCGCCATCACCTTCAGACAGAAAACACCCGGGAAGGAAGGGAGCGAGCACTTAATTAGCTGTGCAGCTGCAGATGGAAATAATAAGAACAGAGTCTGTTTGGAAGCCTACTTAGCAGTTATCTAACAATTTTAAAACATAGATACCCTTCCGCTCAGCCGGCGTGGCTCAGTGGTTAGCGTCAAGCTATGAACCAAGAGGTCACAGTTTGATTCCCGGTCAGGGCACATGCCTCGGTTGTGGGCTTGGTCCCTAGTGTGGGGCGTGCAGGAAGCAGCCAATCAATAATTCTCTCTCATTATTGATGTTTCTATCTCCTTCTCTGAAATCAATAAAATCCTACATAACAAAAGGCTAATATGCAAATAGACTGAACAATCGGTCGCTATGACATGCACTGACCACCAGGGGGCATGTGGGGAACATGGTGGTGCTTTGGTGGCGGTGGGGGAGTGGAGCAGGTGAGTGGGGGCACCAGACCAGGGCGGGGCGCCAGTCGCTGTCATCGGGGCAAGCCTCTGGTAGTTACTGAAAATTCTTTGCTCCTGTGCGCGCTGCGGTCCTTCCTGATGCTCGCACCCACTGCCGGTGTCCAGCGCTGGTACCGATCACTTGGTGCCATCAGTGGGTGTGAGCAGCAGCTGCCGGCCCCAATCGCCCCTGAGGTCTTCTCCACCTCCCCCTGCTCCTTAGGGGCAATCAGGGCTCGCACCCACTGTCAGGACAGCCCCACTCACACCAGCTGCTGGCACCGGCCCCAACTGCTCCACTCTGTCAAGGGGAGCGAGCAGGATGGCACCGTCAGTGCGTGGGAGTGGCGGCGGAGGGAGTGGGGCTGCCAGCACACAGGGGACCAGGGACCCCAGTGGGAGGGCCTGGGCGGGGGTGCGGAGGGTGGGCCGAGACCCACCCTGGTGCCCACTGCAGCCTCGTGGCCCACAGTTCCTTTCAAGGTGCACGAATTCATGCACTGGGCCCCAGTATATATATAAAACAATAATAACAACATAGATACCCTTTCGCCCACCAAGTCACGGTTCCAAGGGATAAGTTCACCCTAAAGATACATCCACACGTGTACACACACATGCTGTATAAGGACGTTTATTGCGGTACTGTCTGCAGTAGCAAGAAAATGGCAACAACCTCAAAGCCCTTCGTCAGGGAACCAGTTACATCAATGACGTTATGAGGCACTTACTAGGTGGCCACCGAAAGGAGCCAGGGGGACTTACGATGTCTAAGGTGAACCGTGAGGTGAGAAGAGGCGAGCACAGCATCTCACGGCTGTGGAAGCGTGGGAAGTACGCACACACGTGCCCGCACTAGCGCAGCCGGCAGCTGGACGGATTCAGGAGGCTGGCACCGAGGCTGTCTTTGTGAGAGGGACCCCGGGACCTCAAGTTGGGGAGACACGCACCCTCTTGCAGTGTTTGAATTTTAAATTATACGTGCTCACTTCTTAGATTTACCAGATATTAACATTTTTAAAACGTGAACTTGGAACGCTCTAATAGTGCAAACTTTCTACGTGAAGGGTCACCGTTGTGGTCCCCGCACACCAGGGCGCCAGCAGTCCAAACGGGACCAGCAGGATGAATGAATGAATGAATGAATGAATGAATGAATGAATGCGTATGTGCAGGCCAGACGGGAAGGCGGCAAAGGGGTGTGTTTTGAGCCAGAAGGTGGCGCTACGAGCGCGGCAGGACCCAGTCTGTGAGACGCGGTGTACCGGGTGCGCAAAATGACGCTGATATTTCATAGACACACACAAGCGCTTTCACACCTGATCATTCCTTCCCTGTGAGCCTCCCGGGAAACTCACGGGCAGGAATCTCTGGGCTGACACCGTGCCCGGGCCTCCTGCCGGTTGGAGCTGCAGGGTAGCGGCATGTAACTCACTGGTGGCAAGTATTTGTCTCCAACGGAGGCATCTAAATCTTAGAAACAGTCTAACGTCCTTTGGCTGCAAGTTGGCTTAAAGAGTGAGACATCAAGTGAGGCAATTCACCTTTTAGTAAAAAAACAAGACAGGCCCTGGCCGGTGTGGCTCAGTGGATAGAGCCCCGGCCTGCGGACCGAAGGGTCCCAGGTTCCATTCGGGTCAAGGGCACGTGCTTTGGTTGCAGGCTCCTCCCTGGCCCGGGCCCTCATCAGGGCGCGTGCAGGAGGCAACCAACCCATGTGTTTCTCTCACCCAGATGTTTCTGTCTTTCCCTCTCACTTCTCTCCCTAAAAAATCAATGGAAAAATATCCTCAGGTGAGGATGAACAAAACAAAACAAAAGAGAATCAAAGCAGGTTGCTGCTCTGATTTTTCTTAAAAATTGACTGCAGACTTAGCCCCAAAAGGATGCTCAAAAGATGGGGTGCGGGGCTCCGGGTGCCAGGGGCTGCTTTGAAGAAGTCCACGCTCTCGGACGCGGAGGTTCTTACTCGCTGGCGACGCGGGCCCCGGGGGCGGCTCGGGCGGCCGGGCGCTCAGCTCTTCTTGCGCAGCTGGTTGTACTGCGCGCGGCCCAGGATGGGCTCCATGTGGCTGGGCCGGAAGAAGCTGTCGCTGACCCTGCGCGCCTTCTCGCGGGGCACGGCCGGGAACGCGTTGCTCAGCGCCGTGGGCAGGTCCCCTCTGTCCTCCAGGCCCGGCCCCCTGGCGCTGCGCAGGCTGCCCCGGTGCTGCGCCGGGCGCTGTGCGGGCTCCGGGCAGGTGGGCGCCGCGGATGCCCTGCGCTTCAACTCCTCGATTTCCCGGAATTCGCTCTCGGGCTCCATCAGGGACAACCTGGGGAGCTGAGACCAGGCAGCCGCCTCAGGGCCCGGTTTGGTCTCGCCTTGAGCCTCTGACCCACCCACCCCCGCGGCCCCGCCTCCCAGGAGCAGCCATCAGCAGGGCACAGGCTGGGGGGGGGCCAGGGCCTGTGGTGCAGGGGCGTGGGGTGCGCTGCACCCAGGCAAGGCAGACCCTCCTAAGGTTTCTGGGCCCCTGGTGCCTCTCCAGGCCCTCTCAATGGGAGGCCAGTGGCTTTCCTGACCCGTCCTGGGGCCCACACACTGCCTGCTTCTGATCTGGCCCAAGGGAGCCGAGCCGGCTGCCAAGAGCCCTGCCACACCTCGTGGTGGGAGTGACTGACCGGGTGAGCCCAGGCCCTGCAGGTGGGAGCTGAGGGGTGAGGGCCAGGCCACAGGGACCCCCATTCTGACCGGGAGGAGGGAGAGGGAGGAAGGTCTCAGGCCAGGGCACCAGGTCTCTCTATTCCTGGGGCCCCAGGAGGTCAGCATGTTGCCCGGGCCCTGAGGGGAGGGGGGTGGCGGGTGTGACTCACCGGCACGTAGTGCACCACCGTGTCCACCACGTTGTCCGTGACCCCCTTCAGGGCGTCTGACAGCGACATGGCCCTGCTCTTGGTCGAGGTGGCCGCGGGGGCCGACGTGAGGTGCAGCATCCTCCCCGCCGTGCCCAGCACGGCGGCGGGCGCCCACAGCATGACCGAGATGGTGCCCTGGACAGCCTTCTGCAGGGTGTGCACTGCGCTGCCCAGGAGGCCCTGGGGGCGCGCCAGGTCTGCTGCCTGGGGACCAGAGCAAGGTCAGGGCCTCCGGCAGCGTCCCTGGCCCTTCCCCTCCCCCACCGCAGGCCTAGAGGGAAAGAACATGGCCCCCTGGCCTGGCTGCTGTGTGGCCTCAGGCAGGTCACTTGCCCTCTCTGAGCCCGACTATGCTGTGAGCAGGGCATGGAGGGCCTGGAGGCTGGGCCTCTGCTTCTCACCCCCCGCGCTGTGCACCCCTCCGCTCCCTCTCACCTCGCTGAGCTGCTCCTCCGCCTCCGAGTCCGAGTCCTCCTTCTCCTTCTCCTTGGCCTCGTCCCCCTCGCTGTCTGTCTGGTCATCGTGGTTCGCCTCGCGGGCGGCGGCGGCGGCGGCAGCCAGGTTGTGCAGCCAGGGCACCCGCACCTCGCTCGGCCGCCGGATCACCACCTGCGAGGCCGCTGACGCTCCCCACTGGGCCAGGCTGCTCTGCGGGTGCCAAGGCGGGGGGGGGGGGGGCTCTGGCATCACAGCCCCGCAGCCAACGGGCCTCCCCCCAGGGGACTGTTCTTAGAACTTCTCACTGAGGCAAGTGACACACAGGGCACACGCCTGTGTGATCAGCGCAGGTCAAGACGGAGACCACTCTCAACAGCCCAGGGTGCCCCCGTGACCCCCGCCCGGTCAGTACCCCGAGGGTGACCTTCTGCCCTCTCACCAGGCACTGGTTCTGCCTATTTCTGAACGTCACCTAAATGGACTCCTACTGCGTGTTTTCAGGAAGAGCTTCTTCGGTTCAGTACTATGTTGTGAGGTTTACGCATGCTTTGCAGGCCCAAGTGGCCCTCCTTTTCTCTCCTGTGTAATATTCCACTGTCGAAATGGACATTTGCCATTCTGCTTTTGGGGGCTATGTGAGTTGTTCTCAGTTCACGGCCAAGGGTACAGCTGAGAGGAATGTTTCTGACCTGTCGCTTGGGGGATATCAGCTCTATTCTGCTGGCGGGATTGCCAGGTCTCCGGGGAGGTGTGTGTTTAACTCTAGTAAGTGGTTGCAGATCTTTACAGAGTGACAAAATCAGGTGGGCCAGAGTCCCATGGGAGGAGACCAGCAGGCCCCACTGGTAAATGGCCCCGCGGTGCCTTCCTACTGGAGCCACAGAACCCAGCGCACAGTAGGTTCTCAGCTTGAATGAATGAGCGATGCTTTTGAAAAGATCACCCGGATGATGGCTGAAATGTGTTTGCTGACCTTGACGCTTTAATACTGCCTTTATTTCCTTTTCGGCCTTAGTTTCTTACTAAAGTTCCCTATGAAAAAATCCAGCCCAGCCGGTGTGACTCAGTGGTTGAGCATTGACCCAGGAACCAGGAGGTCACGGTTCGATTCCCAGTCAGGGCACATGCCCGGGTTGCGGGCTCGATCCCCAGTAGGGGGCGTGCAGGAGGCAGCCGATCCATGATTCTCTCTCATCATGGATGCTTCTCTCTCTCTCCCTCTCCCTTCCTCTCTGAAAGCAATACAGATATGTTTTTAACAATCCAGCCCGTCTCTGCTGAAACACACAGAGAGACGGGGGAAGAGAAGCTGCCCCTCCTGGGCCTAGGGAAGCGGCTCTGCCTCGGGTGCAGGGGGTGCAAATCGGACGCCTCCAGAGGGGATTCAGAGACCTGGGAGCAGGCGGACGCCGCCCAGCGAGAGCTTCCCCAACAGAATGGATTGTGCCTTGTTTATTTACAGGTGACACGCCCGAGTGCCTGGACAGCAGCTGTGTGTGTGTGTGTGTGTGGGGGGGGGTCTGCTCCCTCACAGGTGGGAGGGCCCACGGCGAGAGGCCCAATTGGAAACGAAGGGGGATGGGACCCAGTGGGAGAACGGGTGATGGGGCAGGACCCTCAGCTTGCATCCTGGCCTTTCCTCTTGTCCTTAGGCCTAAAGTCCCAGCCCAGGCTGTGGGGAGCGGGGGGGGGGGGGGGGGCAGTCAGAGCTTAGAGCTCAGGGCAGACACTCACCAGGGGCGCCACCCCGGGGATCCACATGGCCAGGGCATGGCCCTGCTTCAGCACCTGCTTTGTGGTCTGGAAGGTGTGCTGAGAGACGGTGTTGGCCAGGTTCCCCACCCGGCTCATGAGGCTGCGATTGGTCTTGGGAGGCTTCTGGGCCTGCTGGCGTCCCGGAGCGGGGGCTGGGGAGGAGTTGGGGGGAGAGAAGGGAGAGCGGATCAGAGGTGCAGGGAAAGCTGGGCTGGGTTACGGCTGCCGCTGCTGTCCCAGCTCCACAGGCTCTTGGTGACCTGGGCCACCCACTTTCCCTGCTTGCGAACGGGAGACGGGCTAAGCGAGGGTGGGCGCATCGGAAACCCCGCGGGGCCTCCCCTGCTCCGGAGCAGGGGCTGGATGAGTCCTTGCCCCCTTTGCTCATTTCCAGGGGCCAACTCACTCCCCAGGGCGGGACTGGCAGCCCCTGCGGGCAGATACCTGACTCGTCCTTGGCTGGAGGGATGAGGAACTCCACCACCTTCTCCATACCGCCCACGGCCAGCTCGGCGCCCCCGGAGGCCAGCCGGCCGACTCGGGTTTTGGCGGCGTACTCCGCAGTGTCTTTGGCCACCCCCAAGGCGAGCTCACAGCTGGCCAGGGCGGCCCCCAGGACCTTGTCCGACGTGCTGGCGATGGGCACGCTGATGCTGTTCCGGGCGCTGCGGAGGCGGGTGGAGATGGTGCCCTTCAGCTCGGAGGCGATCTGGGGGAGAGGGGAGGAGGGTCAGGTGCTTGAAAGGCCCAGGGGAGCCCGGCCGGCGTGGCTCAGTGGTTGAGCATCGACCTATGAACCTGGAGGTCACGGTTCGACCTCCAGTCAGGGCACATGCCCGGGTTGCGGGTTTGATCCCCAATAGGGGGCATGCAGGAGGCAGCCGATCCATGATTCTCTCTCATCATTGATGTTTCTCTCTCTCCCTCTCCCTTCCTCTCTGAAATGCATCACAGATGTCTGTTCTTCAAAACTCCTCCGTCTGCTCTGACCTCCCTTCAGAGCGCTGCTCACAGCCCGGCTGCATCTACAGGGATTTATGGATGGGGCTGAGCTTCCTGCACGTTCTGCAGTGAAAGAACATGTCTCGCCCTCACCAGTTTGGCTCAGTGGATAGAGTGTCGGCTTGCAGACCAAAGGGTCCCGGGTTCGATTCCGGTCAAGGGCACGGACCTCAGTTGCAGGCTCCTCCCCGGCCCGGGCCCTGGTTGGGGCGTGTGCAGGAGACAACCAATCGATGTGTTTCTCTCACATCAGTGTTTCTCTCTGTATTTCCCTCTCTCTTCCACTCTCTCTAAAAATCAATGGAATTATATCCTCGGGTGAGGATAAAAAAAAATAAAATAAAATAAGAATGTGTCTCTCCCATTAGCCTGGGACCTCCTTTGTGACAAAGATGTTGCCCTTCATCGGGGAAAAAGAACACAGCAGAGCACAGGCCTGGGAGCCACACAGACCCGATCTCAGGGCCTCCCCGGAGGCTGTGAGACCAGCGGGAAGTCACCAGTTTTTCCATCTGTAAAATGGGGACAAGCACCCATCCCCAGGACTGACAGGAGGGTGACATGAGACAGCTCTAGAAATCACGCATTCCGGCCCTGGCGCAGGACGGGGGCGGGTGGGGGATGAGACTTAGTTACCATAACAAATACCCAGCAACTATGTATCCAGGGGCCCTGCCTCCTCAGCCTCAGGCCCATGCAGTGGTCGCCCACCTTTCAGACCTCACAGCCCACCATTGGCGACCGCTGATCTGGAGGACAGGGGCCTGCAATCCTGGGATCTGCGGGTGTGACGAGGATCTTAGGTGGCTGCGGACACCACTGTGTCCAATGCAGGCCCCTGGGGGGTTTCGGGGGGGTGGGAGGTGTTGGGATTAGGTGACTCACCCTATACCTGCTGGTGCCAGAAAGCCTGCCTTCCTTCGGCTCCACGGGGCCAGGAAGGAGCGCAGTGCGTGGCCTGGGGGGCAGGCAGCGCCCCCAGCCTGGGAAGGCGCTCGCCACAGAAATGAACGACTCCCGGTCAGGGCATCCAGGGTCTGCACCCCGCTCCCCTGAGAGAAGAGAGAGGGGCTCACCTTCTCAGGGGGGTACTGGAGGGCCGGGATCTTCTCCTCCAGGGTGTCCAGGCCTCGGCAGGCCAGCTCATTAGCGGCTGTGACTGGAAGCAAAGGGCAGAGTGACAACCTTGCGGTGGCCTCTGTGCCAAGCAAGGCACCTGGAGCCCTCAGACCCCCCAGTCCTGCTCCCTCCAGAGCATCACGGGGCCCGAGGGCCTCTGTCCCCTCCAGCCCCCGTCTGCCGTGACCCCTGGAGACTGGCCGGCTCCTGCCCTCCGTGTGGGCACTGGAGTCAGGCAGACCTGCACTCGCGTCTGCAGTGAGTGGCTCCGGGCAAGTCACAGCCTGCCTGGCCCCAGGTCCCTCACTGTCGGGGAGGATTAACGGTGCCTGCCTGGCGGGGTGGTGGGGAGAAAGGGAGGGAAACTGTGTGAATCAGCCGCTAAGACCGGCGGCAGCAGAGGTGGGAGAGGGGGCAGCAGGGCCTGGGGGGCCTTGGTGGGACCAGGCCTGGCGCTACCCAGAGGCGACAGACTCCCAGTCACAGCCCGTCCAGGCCCCAGTCTGTCCCCAGCCCTCCTTTGAGCCTCTAGGAGTGAGACGGTCAACAGTGCGCAGGGCAGAGAAAGGAGTGGCGCCCTGGGCGGGGCAGGTGCCCGAGGAGGCACAGGCACCGGAGACCCTGCCCAGGGACAGGGGGACCAGCTCTGCCATTGGCCATGGAGATGGTTTGTTGTGGTGGTTGTTTTTGTTTGTTTGTTAATCCCCACCCAAGGACATTTTTTTCCCATTGATCTTTTAGAGAGAGTGGTAGAGAGAGGGAGAGACAGAAACATCGATGTGAGAGACACACATCGATTGGTTGCTTCCTGCACGTGCCCCGAGGTACATGCCCTTGACCGGAATCGAACCCGGGACCCTTCGGTCTGCAGGCCGATGCTCTATTCATTGGGCCACACTGGCCAGGGCTGGAGATGGGTTTTATATGTACCCTTTCATATGCTCTTACGCCAGGTATCTTATTTCTCTTTACAAAGTTTTTAGCAGAGAGCCCAGATGACCTGGCCGTCTTCTGACTGGGCAAAAGGAGACCAAGGGATTATCTGAGGAGCCTGTAGGGGGGAGGCGGCCGGGGCCTGGGTCCTCCCCACCCCTGTGCTCTCCTGCTTGCTGTACGGACTCCTCAGACCCTGTGATTCTCTAATCAGGATGGTGGAAAGTTCCAGGCTTCCTGGTATTGCTGGGGTTTCCCTCACTCCCCATCTCCACCCCCCCGCCCCCCCCCCACACACACCCAGGGCTGGGCCTGGGAGGCAGGTTTACATGGGGGCAGGACACTGATCAGGGGCAGGTCTGGGAAGGCACAGGGAGGGGTGCCCTGCCCCGCTAGGGCTCTGGCTGGCAGCTCTCTGCTGCTCCCGTGTGTCACGAGCTGGTACCACCAGCGGCTGAGCCCCGAGGGCTTCCCTGGCCTCCGCTCTCCACAGCCCTGGCAGGCCACCCTGGTGCCCGCCACCCCTGCCTCTGTGCCGGGCTCTGCTAGTTCCGGTGGCTGCATCTGGAGCTGAAGTGGGTGTCTGACCGGCCACGGGGCCCACTCCCACCACCGCCCACAGCTCTGCCCACGCCTCCTGCCAATTCCTTGGCCCATCACTGTTATCCTAGGAAAATGCCAGCTGGGCATCTGTCGACAAGAAGAGCTATATCTACATCCATCTCTCCATCTCCATAGCTCCATGATCCATAGCTATCGATGAGAAGGCTATGCAACGAGTCAGACACACGTATAAGCGGACAGCGCAGCAAGCTGTGACGTGATCAGACAGACTGACGGTGGACACACAGACTGGCAGGCAGGCAGGGAGCATGCGTGAGGACGCGGGCGGCCCACGGGCCACGGGGACTCACACTGGGTGGACAGCCTGCGGACCACGGGCTCCATGCTCCAGGCGGCCAGGCTGCTGGCGCCCTGCACGCCCTTCTCGTAGGCGTTGCACACGGAAGCCACCAGCGGGTGGGTCTCCTTGGTGCTGGTGTAGGTCTTCTGGACGCACTCGCAGGTGCCGCTCACCACGGGCAGCTGCAGGACGCGCTGCAGCACGTTCTCCTGCTCCTGGCGTGGGAGGAAGACAGGCCAAGGTGTGCGAGTGGTCGCACCTCCCTCTCCCGCCCCTGCAACCCCCTAAGTCGGCCCCAGGGCCACAGAGCCCACTGGCGAGGCCAGCCTGGGTCCAGTGACCTAGCAGGGAGCCAGGTCTCGGGGGTCTCTGCACCCCCCACAGGGAAACGGGCCACAGCCCAGCTCTGCAGGGCTCCCAGGGCACGGCGCCCCCAGGCTCCAGCCCACCCACTGACACAGTCTGGCACAGAGCTTCTGTCCATCTCAGCTTGGGGGCTGTATCTAAACACTAGAGGCCTGGTGCACGAAATTTGTGCACCGTGTGGGAGTCCTTCAGCCGGGCCTGCGCCCTCTCGCAGTCCAGGAGCCCTTGGGGGCAGTCGGATAGCCTTAGCGCTGCGGCGAAGGCGGGGAGAGGCTCCTGCCACTGCCGCTGCGCTCGCCAGCCATGAGCCCAGCTCAGGGCTTCTGGCTGAGCCGTGCTCACTGGGGGCAGCTCCTGTGGTGTGCATCTGCTCCCTGGTGTGTGTCATAGCAACTTGTCATTCGCCATTTGGTCAGTTTGCATATTAGCCTTTTATTATATAGCTGGTTTGGCTCAGTGGGTAGAGCAGACTGAAGGGTCCCGCGTTCGATTCCCGGTCAGGGCACATGCGCGGGTTGTGGGCTCAATCTCCAGTAGGGGGCGTGCAGGAGGCAGCCGATCCATGATTCTCTCCTATCATTGAGGTTTCTATCTCTTTCTCCCTCTCCCTTCCTCTCTGAAATCAATAAAAATATACTTTTTTAAAAAAGGAAAAGAGAAAGGCCCCCAGCTCTGACTCGCTTTGAATTTGCCACTGGCACATGGTTCTGCTGGGGAGGCGGGCTCCCAGCCGTGTCCGCCGGTGGGAGGCTGAGCGACAGACCCACCCAGAAGGTGTGTGCATCTGCTAGACCCAGGCTACAGTCTCTGAGCTTCCTGTCCTGCAGGTGAGTTTGAAATCTGAGCCAGAAAAAGATTATGACTGACAACAGCAAACCTTTTCTCTCATGTTTTGGACAGAGTCCTCAGGGGTTCTTTTAGGCAAAGCCAAGGAAGAGAGAGGTCCTGGGAAGAAAATACGCCCCCTACACACACATTAGGATGGCTTCACTGTGCACCTGACCAGCTTGAGTCTCTGTGTGCTCCACGATCAACACAAAACTTAACACGGCGATTCCCAGGGCAAAGGGTAAGTAAGCTAACTTGGGACAAGGTGAGTATGGTGTGGCTTCATCATTTTTTCATTTCAAATTTTTTTTTTTTTTTTAATATTAGGATAGGCAAGCAGCAGGCTCGCCATTCCTGTTTTTTTTTCTTTTTTCTTTTTTTTTAATATAGTTTATTGATTTTTTACAGAGAGGAAGGGAGAGAGAGAGAGAAAGTCAGAAACATCGATCAGCCGCCTCCTGCACATCCCCCACCGGGGATGCGCTCGCAACCCAGGTACATGCCCTTGACCAGAATCGAACCTGGGACCCTTCAGTCCGCAGGCCGACGCTCTATCCACTGAGCCAAACCGGTTTCGGCTCAAAATTTTTTAAAATATATTTTTATTGATTTCAGAGAGGAAGGGAGAAGGAGAGAGAGAAACATCAATGATGAGAACCATCAATCATTGATCGACTGCCTCCTGCACACCCCACACTGGGGATGGAGCCCGCAACCTGGGCATGTGCCCTGACCGGGAATCAATCTGTAGCCCACCCCACCCCCCAGGCTCATAGGTCGGCGCTCAATCGCTGAGCCACACCGGCTGGGCAGTTTCACTATTTGAACTGTCTGAATCAGAGAGGCTTGGCCAGGAGATTAGCAGGTACATTCAAACACGTCAAACCATCCCAAATCACGTGGGAACCAGCTGGACACAGCCCTGGACACGCGCCCCTCCCCTGTCCCACAGGCAGCAGTGCAGGCTGTGCCCTGTGTGACTGCGAGGCGCCACGGTCGCAGACCACGGCAGGGACAACGCCTGGTGACAGCGCGCAGCGGCTCCTACTGCAGGGACCTCCGCCTGGGCGGACAGAGCGTGGGTCTCCGCGCCCGGGTTTAGAATACAGTGGTTCTCTCCGGCCGGTGTGGCTCAGTGGTTGAGCATCAACCTAGGAACCAGGAGGTCACGGTTCGATTCCCGGTCAAGGGCACATGCCTGGTTGTGGGCTCCATCCCCAGTGGGGGGTGTGCAGGAGGCAGCCGATCTATGATTCTCTCTTATCACTGATGTTTCTGTCTCTCTCTCTCTCCCTCTCCCTTCCTCTCTGAAATCAATACAAATATTTTTTTTTAAAAAAAGAAAGAATACAGCAGGTCCCTTCTCTTCTCCCTCCCAGCTGGTATTTCTGTCCTTTTTCTCCAAAGTCCTTTGTTTTAATGGCATCTTCCCTGTCGCCCCTCCCCCTCGATCCTCTAACAGTCCTCTGCAGAATGAAGTGAGAGCAAGAATAACTAAGACCTAACGGTCAATGAACGCCAATGTCCGTGGACCACTGGTGGTCTGTGAGGTCGGAAAGGTAGGTGACTGCCGCACTCCACGCATCTTGCCCCACGTACCCTAAGCCTCCCTCACGGGTCCACCCCACCGCATGCGCCCCGGTTACTTACGGGGCAGTCTCCGTCCATCAGGGTGGGGCTCTTGTTCACGGCCATCGTAGCTCTTCACGCTGCAAAGCAGAAGGCCCCGGTGCATCAGCAAACCCTCAGCTGCAGACGCCCAGGGCCAGTCCCTCCCTCTCGGGCCTCCAGCTGGGCCCAGGCTGCCTGGGTGCTGGGGTGCCCTGAACAGGAGGCACTAGGCTGGAGGGCGGATGGCACAGACGAGCAGTCACTCCTGGGGGGTCCCACTGGGATGAGGTGCCCACAGCCTGCTTGTCAAGACTGGTGTTTCTGCCCGGCTGTGGTGGCTCAGTGTCGTCCCATGGACCAAGAGGTCCCGGGTTCGATTCCCAGTCAGGGTACATGACCGGATTGCGGGCTTGATCCCCAGGAGGGGGCTTGCAGGAGGCATTCAATCCATGAGTCTCTTTCATTATTGATGTTTCTATCTCTCTCTTTCTCTCTCCCTTCCTCTCTGAAATCAATAAAAATACATTTTTAAAAAAGAAAAAGATTGGTGTTTCTTACAAGGATGCAGGGTAAGAAGTAAAAAAATGAAGGTCACTTTAAGAGTTAAAAGGTTCCGCCCTGGCTGGTTTGGCTCAGTGGATAGAGCGTCAGCCTGCGGACTGAAGGGTCCTGGGTTCGATTCCCAGTCAAGGGCACGTGCCCAGGTTGTGTGCTCGATCCCCAGTGGGGGTCATGCAGGAGGGAGCCGATCCATGATTCTCTCTCATCATTAATGTTTCTCTATCCCTCTCCCTCTCCCTTCCTCTCTGAAATCAATAAAAATATATTTTAAAAAATTAAAAAAAAAAAAGAGTTAAGAGGTTCTGCCCCGGCCGAGTGACTCGGTTGGTTGGGCATCATCCCATACATCCAAAGGTTGCTGGTTCGATTCCTGGTCAGGGCACATGCCCAGGTTGAGGGCTTGATCCTCATTAGGGGCGTGCAGGAGGCAGCCGATCCATGTTTCTCTCCCTCTAAAATCAATCAAAACATATTCCTTAACACAGAACAAGTTTTGCATGAGCACTTTTTAAGAAGGCATACCTGCCAGCCTTCCCCCTCTATATTCAACCAGGCGAGAAAGTAGTTGCTGGCTATTTTCGACTGCCTTCTAGAAAAGCTAGCGGCCCCGGACTATCGAATCTACACTCTTGGTCATTCACCCGGCAAATTCCCAGGAGACCTCTCCCCGCCCGACCCTCCTTTGACTCAGAGAGACCAACCAGGTAAGGCAGGTAAGGCAGGCGTCCCGGGACCCCCACACTCACTCCGGCTGACGCCTCCTCTGTCCCAGAGCCCTGGCTGCAGTGTCTCCTCCGACAGAAACAATCCCGGTCGGTCGTTTCGAGGAGTCTTGGGCAATGCCACTGACACCTCCCAGCTAGAGGAGGGCAGAGACGAGAACGCTTAGTCAGCCCGTTGCCATGGTTACTAGACCCAGGGTCCCCCGGGGCATACCCTAACTTCTGTAAGATTTAGCCAACTGGGAGGGAGGTAGATGGCCGAGCCGACGGGGATCCGGGCTCACAGCAGTCATTATTCCAGAGCTTTCCATCAGTTCTGTAGCAGGTTTCTGGCTCCCCCAGTTCTCAAAATCCCCTTTTCCATAAGGAAAGTGTGGGGATACGTGTCATTAAACGTGGATGCTGTAACCTTTCACTCCCCTTCCACGGAGGGTCCCGCGGGACTGTTTTCAACCCATTTCCCACCCCTTATTATCACTATCGGAGGGAATTTCTTTAAAAAATTTGTATTGATTTCCGAGCGGAAGGGAGAGGGTGAGAGAGATAGAAACATCAGTGATGAGAGAGAATCATGGATCGGCTGCCTCCTGCACGCCCCCCACTGGGGATCGAGCCCGCAGCCTGGGCATGTGCCCTTGACTGGAATTGAACCTGGGACCCGTCAGTCCGAAGGTCTATCCACTGAGCCACACTGGCTAGGGCTCTTGGTGAGGAAGTAAACCCAAGCTGGGGTGAACTCCCCGACCGTCCAGCCTTTGAGGGAGCAGCTTCAACCTCTGCCCATTCCTACATTTCAAGGAAGTTTCTTGAACTCCACCTGCTCTAAGATGCCACCAAACATGCCGCTGGAGAGCCACCTGGATTCGCCCAAGAATCTGTCACTAATCAGCAACCAAGAACTGTGGCCTCGCACCCCTGCCTTGGCCACGGGTCAGGCTGAGCCCGAGGCCCCGTTCCTGGCTGCAAATGATGGAGGGCGATGGTGGGAGCCACGGGGTTCAGCCTGAGGAGGGCCTCTTAATGACAACGGACAGGAGAGCAACCCTGACTTCCCTTGCTGTTGGTGGGACTCTATGTATTGTTGACTCTCTAGGTCAGCGGTTCTCAACTTGTGGGTCGCGACCCCTTTGGGGGTCGAACGACCCGTTCACAGGGGTCGCCTAAGACCATCGGAAAACACATATATCATTACATATTGTTTTTGTGATGAATCACTATGCTTTAATTCTGTTCAGTTTGTAACGATGAAATTGGGGGTCACCACAGCATGAGGAACTGTATGAAAGGGTCGCGGCATTAGGAAGGTTGAGAACCACTGCTCTAGGCTGTGTGCTGTGGGCAGTGGAGGAGGAGGTGGAAGGTGGGGCCCGGCCTGTGTGGCTCAGTGAGCATCAACCTATGAACCAGGAGGTCACAGGTTTGTTTCCCCGTCAGGACACATGCCCGGGTTGCAGGCTCCATCCCCAGTGAGGGGCGTGCAGGAGGCAGCCGATCGATGATTCTCTCTCATCATGGATGTTTCTCTCTCTCCCCCCGCCCCCTCCCTTCCTCTCTGAAATCAATAAAAATATTTAAAAAAAAAAAAAGAGGGGCAGAGGGTGGGGCAAAACTGAGCTGATAGGTCCTCATAATCCAGTCGGTATCTGTGAGACAATAGAGCAGGAACTGGGAGGTGAGGAAAGGGAGAGTCCAGCAGGAGTCGTATGAAACGTTCACTACTTATGGGTCCGACTCAGACTTCAAGAAGGAAAGGCGGTAATGGGGGTGGGGGGGCGGGGGGAGTGTCTCAGGCATGGCCTCTGCCCTCGGGCCGTGTCTGGAGAGCAAGCTGGCCAAAGGGCAGCTCCAGCCCTTGGAGAAGTGGCTGAGGGCCAGAGGGAGGAGAGGGTGCTGGCCCGAAGCGCTGGCTGCTGACATTGCTGGTCCTCTGGCCGAGCTGCCGGGAAGCCGGCGTGTGGGGGAGAGGTGAGCGAGGTGAAAGGGCCAGGGGAGTCCCTTGGGAAGGGTCCGCTTTCCAGCAGCAGCTTCAAGGACAGGGTTACCGCCCTCCCCCATCTCTGTCTGCCCGCCCCCCCGCCACGCCCACCACGCACACACACAGGGACCTTGCCATCTGTGCACAGTGGGTCCCAGAACTAGGCAAGGCCCTCAGACGCTCACCCCTGAATGCATATCTTGGGCACTGGGTTCAGCTGTGAGGTGCTGGCTTGTACGTTTATTGGGAGGGTCTGGCTTTTTGAATCACTCATGAATGTGGAGGCGCAGAGGTGGGGGTGTTATTTAAAAAGGTGCAGGGGGGGGGAGGTACCAGGGGACACACATTCTAGCTCTTCACAAATTCTAGAAGAGGCGCCTTCCCCGGACTCCCCACCACCTACTCCAGTGATGGCGAACCTTTTGAGCCTGGCGTGTCAGCATTTTGAAAAACCCTAACTTAACTCTGGTGCTGTGTCACATATAGACATTTTTTGATATTTACAACTACAGTAAAACAAAGACTTATATATATATTTTTTTAATATATTTTATTGATTTTTCACAGAGAGGAAGGGAGAGAGATAGAGAGAGTTAGAAACATCGATGAGAGAGAAACATCGATCAGCTGCCTCCTGCACATCCCCCATCGGGGATGTGCCCGCAACCCAGGTACATGCCCCTGACCGGAATCGAACCTGGGACCCCTCAGTCCGCAGGCCGACGCTCTATCCACTGAGCCAAACCGGTTTCGGCTAAAGACTTATATTTTTGATATTTTATATATTTAAATGCCATTTAACAAAGAAAAATCTACCAAAGAAATGAGTTCGCGTGTCACCTCTGACATGTGTGTCATAGGTTCGCCATCACTGACCACTCTAACTTGGAGAGGACAAAAGTACCACCATGAGCCTGGCCGGTGTGGCTCAGTGGTTGAGTGTTGACCTATGAACTAGGACAGTGGTTGGCAAATGGCGGCTCGCGAGCCACATGAGGCTCTTTGGCCCCTTGAGTGGGCCACGAAGTTTCAATTGTACTGTACGTGCGCACCCGCACATGGTATTTTGTGGAAGAGCCACTCTCAAGGGGCCGCAGTTTGCCGACCACTGAACTAGGAGATCACAGTTCGATTCCCGGTCAGGGCACATGCCTGGGTTGGGGGCTCCATCCCCAGTGTGGGGTGTGCAGGAGGCAGCTGATCAATGATTCTCTCTCATCATTGATGTTCCTATCTCTCTCTCTCTCTCCCCCTCACTTCGTCTCTAAAATAAAATAAAATATTTGGAAAAGGAAAATAAAATAGTACCACCACGATACCACTGTAACATGCCTCCAGAAGCAAACCCCGCCTTCGGGACTGACAGAGGACCTCGCCTGGGTAGCAGCGGATGAGAGCGATGAGAGCATCGAGAGCCTCTAGCGACCCAGGGGCTCTAGTCTAAGTCCTTCTTCGTCCTCCTCCTCAGCGGGGTTCCAGGCCTGAGCGCACGCCGCCCTGTGCAGGCTCTGCTGAAGGTCGTCTCGGGACCGCCTTCCTTTGAACGCTTCTCCATGCCCACAACACACTCACAGAGAGTCAATTTTGTCTAGAGATTTAATTAGACATGTTTCATCTATTACAGTAAAGGATCTGGACAAAGTACCAAGAGTTGTTTAAACGTTCCATGTGCCCTGATCTAGCCGCTTTCATGTCTCTTAAAATTCCCCCAAGGTTTCTTCTCAAATCCTGACTCTTGATCGCTTTAAAATAAAGAGCCAAGAACCGCCGAAACCGGTGTGGCTCAGTGGATAGAGCGTCGGCCTGCGGACTCAAGGGTCCCAGGTTCGATTCCGGTCAAGGGCATGTACCTTGGTTGCGGGCACATCCCCAGTGGGGAGTGTGCAGGAGGCAGCTGGTCGATGTTTCTCTCTCACCGATGTTTCTAACTCTCTATCCCTCTCCCTTCCTCTCTGTAAAAAATCAATAAAATATATTAAAAAAAAAAAAAAAAAGAGCCAAGAACCTGAGCCTACTTTCCAAGAAGCTCAATCACTTGTACGGGAAGCTTAGATCTGTGATCACAAAAGAACCCGGCACCCAAGATGGGAAGTAGGAACACGAGGAAGTGGCCTCTGCTCAACACTGAGACATCTCCTTCACTAATGCCTACGGCTCCGTCCACCGCCCAACCCCCTACACACACACACACCTACACACACACACACCTACACACACACACACACACCCCTACACACACACCCCTACACACACACCCCTACACACACACACACCCCCACACACACACACCCCTACACACACACACACACCTACACACACACACACACACACCCACACACACACACACACCCACACACACACCTACACACACACCTACACACACACACCTACACACACACACACACACACATACACCTACACACACACACACCCACACACACACACATACCTACACACACACATACCTACACACACACACATACCTACACACACACCTACACACACACACACCTACACACACACACACCTACACCCACCCACACCCACCCACACCCACACACAACCTACACCCACACACACCTACACCTACCTACACACACACACACACACACACACACCTACACACACACACCTACACACCTACACCTACACACACACACACACCTACACACACACACCTACACACACACACACACACACGGAGCATGACTGGTCATAGAAAACTGCGACCCGCCGACATTCAGAGTATTTGTGAAACTTCATTGCATAAATTTATGTGGAAACGCCCAAACTGTCCTATGGCTTTAAATAACACCATCTTGCTGACAAGTCTAAATACACAGGGTGTCCCCCCCAAAATGTATATACACGCTAACAGCTCAATTTTGAAAGTAAGATGGATTTTAATAAACACTGCCTTTGTAATTATTCAAAGTGTGTGTATACATTTTTTTTGGGGGGGGGGGCACCCTATAGTTTTAATTTTTGTAGAAAATAGAAACCACTGACCAACACAGTGTCTCAGAAAGGCTGCTTGCGCCGGATCCGGAGTCTCCCACTCCCCTCCCCCCGACGGCAGTGAGCTATCACGGAGGTGATGCCACGACTGATCCTGGGTCCCAGTCTGGCTCCTGACTCACGACTGAGGGGCCTTGGACTGGCCGTCAGAGGAATGGGGTGCTGGCTTCGGCTTTCTTTCAGCCCCGTTTCCCCGTCTGTCACAGGCTACCCCGTGGTGACCTTCCACGCTCTTTTTGCCTCAAGTTCTTTCTAAGTGCTTCTGCCTTTTTGCTTGGTCACTGCACTTCCTCAGACACAACCGAGACCTTGGAGGTGCCTGATGCATTTCTGGTTCCACTTCCGGGCGGGGGCCAGGCGGGCAGTGATGTCAGGGCGAGCGATCCCCGAGGCCGGAAGCCCAGCTCCCACCGTCCCGCATGGGCTCTGGGGAGAAAGCGGCCTCTGCTGGCTCTGAGGGCTGTGAGTCAGAGCTGCTGTCGGTGCGCAGAAGCAGTGAGGCGGCACAGCCCCCCAATGACTGTGTATTAGCGTTCACTTATTGGTTTGGACCTTTAAAAACTTGTTTACTTTCAATGTTTAGTCATTCAGCAAACACGAAGCTCCTACTATGTGCAGAAGAGAGGCGCAATGAATGTTAGAAGAAGGGAAAATACTCAGAATTTCAGAAGTGACCGCAGCACTCCACAAAACATGTCCATCGTCATGCTCTCCCTCCTCCATCCTTGGCCCGACCTCCGCTCACGCACCAGGTCAGAATGCTCATGCGAACGAGTCGTTCAGCACAGACTGACCCAAGCCTGGTCCATGCCCAACGCTAATGTCCGTCCCCCCAGGAGGTGTGAGTCTTCAGCCTGGAGCCACCTCAGTGGATCTTCAGCTTCAGGTGAGGCCAGGCCACAGCGATGATGCCGGCGACCGAGGACACGAGCCCCCCGATCCCAATGATGCCAGGGTTGGACTTGTAGATCCCCAACTGGTCCAGAGGGTTCAGGAGGTCACAGAGGTTCTTCACCGTGTCCAGGAGCAGGGGAGGGTGCTTGCGCAGCGATCGGAACAAGAGCAGGAGAAAGGACTGGAGCCATTCTGTCTCCTCATCGGCCACGCTGTGCCCCAGAGGATCCTGGGAGAGCGACCGGTCCCTCTTTGCCTTGTCCTGCGCGGCCTGTTCCATCCGCAGGGAGATTTCGTACAGATCCCTGGCCAGGCTCAGCAGGAGGGAGTAGTAGTAATGGCGTGCGGCCCACAGTCGCCATTTCTCCTTGTTAATGCCGGAGGCGAGCCCTACGCTCCTCACCCAGAGGACGGTGTCACAGATGAAGTAAACCACACGGTTCAGGTTGGCGAGCGTCAGGCAGATGCGGGGCACCAGGTCCGTGGCGTGGATGCTCTGTTGAGTGGCCTGTACAGCGTGGACCACGTTGCCCAGCCGGAACCCTGCAAGAACCCACGGCAGCAAACGGTTATTGAACTGTGTGCGGCAGGGAGGCAGGGCCCTGGTCCCTGACACCACACTGTCATTGAGGCTCTCCTTGCTCAGGAAAGGGGAAAGACTACACTTCACAGTCGACCTCAGACACCTAACGTGATCCAACCCTGGCCGGTGTGGCTCAGTGGATAGAGCGTCAGCCTGCGGACCAAAGGGCCCAGGTTCTATTCCGGTCAAGGGCATGGACCTCGGTTGCAGGCTCCTCCCTGGCCTGGGCCCTGGTCGGGGCTCGTGCAGGAGGCAGCCAATCAATGTGTTCCTCTCACATGGATGTTTCTCTCTGTCTTTCCCTCTCTCTTCTCTACTCTCCCTAAACACCAATGGAGATATATCCTCGGATGAGGATTAACAAAAATAAACAAACAAATAAATAAATAAAATGACACAGGAAGAGACTGACGGTGGCTCTTTGACTTCCCTGCCTCCACTGCAGTGAATGCTCAGCACCGCCTTACAACACTGGGCACTTGAGGTCAGGAACCAGTGTCCATCTGCCCAGGACCAGCTTACATTTCTTTACCAGGAAGGCTCTATGGCAACAAGAACTCCAGATGCAGCATCTTTCTGGAGGGTCTGATGCCCTACATTTTATTTACTTCCCACGCAGAAGGTTGCTTTGAAAACAACACCATTATCAATTTGCCATTTCTCTGGCCCAACCCCCTTTGGCTCCTACTGTCAGGACAAAGTAAATAACTGGCTCCGTGGTTGAACGTTGACCTATGAACCAGGAGGTCACAGTTCAGGGCACAGGCCCGAGTTGCTGTCTCCATCCCCAGTAGGGGGTGTGCGGGAGGCAGCTGATCCATGATTCTCTTTCATCATTGATGTTTCTATCTCCCCTTCTCTTTTCCTCTCTGAAATTAATAAAAATCTGTATTTTTAAAAAAGAATTTAAAAAAGAAGTGAAGGTGGTAGGATTTAGTGGCTAGGACGAGTAATATCGTCATATATGACTCCTAGTGAATTACATCAATCACTGCAAGACATGCCTTTATCTGAGCCTGTAATTCTATTAATCAGGGAGCTATCAATCAAATATTTATGCATCAGTCAGATACTCAGTATGCGGTACTGTCCTAAACACTATGGAGGGTACAAAAGAAGTACTTGCTTCAAGAACTGTATCTTAGACTCAGCAAATGCTCGAAAGTAGCTTCCCTGAGGAGACTTATAATCTCAGAAGAATGTTTGGTGACAACTTATCAAAGGCAGTGCAGGACACAGAACGCAAGGGATACTCCTGGGCTCCAGCTCGCCTCTTGCACTAATGACTGAGTGACCTTGGGCACGTCCTTTCTGGACTTCGGAGACGGTGACTGCAAAGGGCCTCTGAGCGCCAACGCTGTAGAGAATCTGAGCACGTCTATTCTTGCTCTTCAAAGCCGTCCAGAAAGCTCACCCTGCCCTTCCCCTCCCGCTTGACAACGTTAAGTCTTCTCTAGTCAAACCAGTCTTCTCACTGAGCCTCTGACACAGCGATTCTCAACCTGTGGGTTGCGACCCCTTTGGCGGTTGAAAGACCCTTTCGCAGGGGTCGCCTAAGACCATCCTGCATATCAGATATTGACATGACGATTCATCACAGTAGCAACATGACAGTGATGCAGTAGCAACGAAAATAATGTTATGGTGGGGTCACAACATGAGGAACTGGATTTAAAGGGCCAGGAGGTTGAGAACCACTGCTCTAACACACCTGTTTGCTCAGAAGAGTCTGAGCCGTCACTGGAGGAAACCACCCCCAAGACGCTCGCTCTCCGTCCTCCTCTTGCTAGCCACGCCCCCAGCCCACCTCCTCAGAAGCCTTCCTTGTCCTCCACCAACGCATCTGGCACTGAATCTAATCGCACTGTTACACCATGCGCTCTCAGGTCTCCCACAAAGCCCAGGACGATGCCTCCATGAAGTCGGTGCTCACAAGTAATTGCGCAACATCTGATTTCTCCATTTCCTCTCGGTCCCTGCTCACCTGCAGCAGCAACTCCTGGCTCCCCTCCGACAACACCACTGCTACTGGAAGGACAGGTTTCCCACTAAGCCGTACTGGCCAAGTGAACTAAGGGAGCATAAAACACTTGACTTCACTTTTTGCCTTTAACGTGAAACCATGCCACCATTGGTCTAAGGAAATGTACCTGCCCCTGGCTGGTTTGGCTCAGTGGACAGAGCGTCGGCCTGTGGACTGGAGGGTCCCAGGTTTGATTCCGGTCCAGGGCACATGCCCAGGTTGTGGGCTTGGTCCTCTCAGTAGGAGGCGGGCAGGAGGCAGCCAACAATGATTCTCTCTCATTATTGATGTTTCTATCTCTCTCTCTCTCTCTGAAATCAGTAATATATATATATATATATATATATATATATATATATATACATATATACACATACATACATATATATGTGTGTGTGTGTATATATATATATATATATATATATATATATATATATGGAATGACTCCGTCCATTTCCCCTAGCAATCCCTCAAGAGAAGAAGGGGAGAAGGGGTCCAGGATAATACAGCTATTCTGTTCTTCCACAGAATACAAGGGGCTCCTGGAGGCAAGAGCTCATGTCGGGGACTGCCCAAACGTGGGGATTCTAAGAACTAAAGGTGAACCAGCCCTGGCTGGTGTGGCTCAGTGGATAGAGCATTGGCCTGCAGACTGACGGGTTCTGGGTTCGATTCCAGTCAAGAGCACATGCCCGGGTTGTGGGCTCGTGCAGGAGGCAGGTTCTCTCGCATTATGGATGTTTCTCTCTCCCTCTCCCTTCCTCTCTGAAATCAATAAAAATATATTTAAAAAATAAATAAATAAAGGTGAGCTAACACAGTGTGCGTCCCAAGGGTTGTGATTAAGCACAAAGATGTGGAGCGGGGAACACTGCAGGTGTTTGTGAATGGTCCGCAGCCGCAAAACAGTCACCTTGTGGGGCCTGTCATTCCATGAGGGCAGACTGACCGGCTGGCTTCATCAGCAAACCGGACTAGGAAGGAATGTTCTAGAAAGCGTTCTGTGAATTACAGAGCCCGAGGATCCAAGCCAGGGCCCGCTGGCCCTGGAGAAACAGGGTACTTACATTTGCGGCCAGTGCTCACACTAGACTCCAGTTTCTTGAGCTTCATTACCACCTTCTCTGTGTCAGGTTTAGGCTCTAACAAATACCTAAGCAACATGCATGTGTACTGAGTGGCTCTGAAACGGAAAAATAAAAATAAAAATGAAAATGAGGAGGATGATTGACAAGCCAAATAAAACTGGATTCATGAAGTAAGGGAAGGAGGGGCAGGTCTCGCTGGAGGCGAGGCTCCCAGACAATTTCTCATGCAAGCAGCTCTCCCAGGAGCAGGATTCTGCAACAGGCACTGCACGGGGCCAAAGGGTAGGACGCGTGATGGAAATGCAACTCAAAGGTGATGCAGGAGATCTCGCGATGACACAGAGAACAGCCCTCTGAGGGCCTTTGGCTGGCACCAGGGTAACTGCACAGAAACCTTACCTCATGCCAAGTCTGCAAAGACCCAGAGTCTGTATTTTCTCAAGTGCAGAATGATTCTGCAGATTTCTAAAGAGAACTTTTTGCCGTAGAGTTAACCAAGCACTTATGGAGTGGCTCAAACTAGAAGCCAATGAGAAGTCCACAGTGTGAATAGTGTGTTTTTTTTATGGCGAGCAAATGCACACCCATACATAACTAAGTTTAGATATGTCTTTCTAAGCTAATTAGTATTGTATATAAATAAAATACAGACAGACCTGTTTAATAATATCAAGTGTTCAATAAAATGATTATTGTCATGCCTACAAATAACAATGCCCTACTAACAGAAATAAAGCAAATGAGCAATTTTATTCATAATCGAACATCTAAATGCACTTGGCAGTCTATTTATAAAGTAGGTGCCTGTTTCCCGCTGTTCTGTAATGTATCTGAATCCCTTTGTGCTGTGAATATTACTCTACCTCTGGCCTAATAACTAAATCTACATGAGACAAATTAACCAGAGACAATAATCAAATTTAATTGCATATGTTCCCGTGGGAACCCCACGTACAGGAAGGGTTCAGACACAGAAAGGGAAACTGAGGCATCTGACATTCTGAGCTAAGGATGAGGTAAGGCGCCTTAGGGCTTGAGGGACGGGAGGTCATTTGAAGGACAATAAGATGCACAGATGTCCAAAAATTAGAAGTTTGCTCTGCCCTACAGCGAGGTCATAAAAAGTTATTTCTGGTGACAACTCTTATTACGGGCAAGGCCCCTAATTTAAATTCTTCTCGGTAGTTAAGGGGGGTGGGGCAGAAATTTTTCTTGAGCTTGAGGGGGTCTAGGTTGCCTTTAGCTCAAAATAATCTACATATCACAGAGGAACATCTTGGGGTGACTCATTCTGGTCTCCTATACTCTCAATTAAAATGTAACACGTTGTTCTAGCCAGTTTGGCTCAGTGGATAGAGTGTCGGCCTGTGGACTGAAAGGTCCCGGATTTGATACTGGTCAGGGCACCTGCCCGGGTTTCGGGCTCGATCCCCAGTAGGGGGCGTGCAGGAGGCAGCCGATCCATGAGTCTCTCTCATCAGTGATGTTTCTATCTCTCTCTCCCTCTCCGGAATCAATACAAATATATTTAAAAAAC
Source organism: Myotis nattereri (assembly GCF_964212035.1). NCBI lineage: Eukaryota > Metazoa > Chordata > Mammalia > Chiroptera > Vespertilionidae > Myotis > Myotis nattereri. The sequence goes on along the minus strand of NC_138097.1, from coordinate 10,859,018 downwards.
AAAAATAAAATGTAGCACGTTTTCCAAAGTGATGAAGTATAAAATAATCACACACACACACACACACACACACACACACACTACAAGCCCCTTAAAGTTTGCTTCCTGGCTAGAGGCTCAAGCTGGTCACATTCTCAGATTTGGTCAAGCAACGGGAATGCGTCCAAAAACAAGGCATTCTTTTATGAATGCCAGTTTGTTCTTAGAAGCTGTAGTTGACCAAGAGGATTGGGAAAGGAATATGAGGGATTTCAGACCGTGCTGTGTCATTATTTCATTAGCCAGCCTCATTGATGACCTTGGGGGTGGGGGGGGGGTACAGTCTCCATCCGCTGACTGCAGGCTTCTATCTGCACGAAGCTTGGACATGATGCGTCTATTCTCTAAATCCCCCCAGTTAACGAGGAAGGTGGTTTGGCCTGGTGGGCGGAGAGGTGGGCACTGGCGTCAACGGCGGAAGTTGCAATCTCTCAGCGCTGCCGCTGAAACCTGCGTGGGTTTCTCCCTCTGTGAAACGGGGTGGTTGGAGCATCTCCGGCTCCGAGGGCTGTGATGGGGGTCCACGAGCCGTGACCCCCTCTGGACAATATCGGGGGGCAGTACCGGGGCCACGCTCCCTGGCCTGCTTGTGCCAGCACCTAACACCCAGAAGAGAGGAAAAGCTGTTCAATCAAACTGCAACCGTAACTAGGTTTTTTTCCCCCTTCTTTTTCAATAAATGTAGAAGAATCAAAAGAATTCCTAAAAGTACACCAGGAGCTGCCTGACTGCGTGGCTCTGTGGTTGAGCCGCGACCTATGACCCTGGAGGTCAAGGTTCAATCCCGGTCAGGCTGGGTTACGGGCTCGATCCCCAGTGGGGGGCCTGCGGGAGGCAGCCGATCCATGATTCTCTCTCATCATGAATGTTTCTCTCTCTCTCTCTCTCTCCCTCTCCCTTATGTTCTGAAATCAATTAAAATAAATAAGTAAAATAAAAATATCAGCTCATTGGAATGCTTCCGGCAGCACCGCGGGCGCCTCCGAGGGGCCGGGTCCCTTCCAGGCTCCCGGTTCCCAGGATGACACGGAAGGCGGAGAAGGCACCCCAAGGGCTCGGCTCTCTGACCACAAAAGCCGCCCCCAAGTCTCTTTAAAAATCACTGCTCGCGGCACGCGGGGCGGAGAACGTGTCCCCCGGCTGGGAGAAGGGGGCGCGGCTCCCGGCCCCGCCCCGCCGCGTTCGGGATGACAGGCTGGACCCCAGCGCCCCCGGAGCCGGCGGCCCGCTCTCCTTCCCGGGGTGCGGGGCGGCGGAGGCGGCCGGCACCTGCCTCACCTGAAGAGCCGGTCGCGGCCCTGGGTCTGGTTGGTGAAGCGGGTGAAGGCCTCCATGGCGCCGGCCCGCGGCCACACGGAGCCCGGCCCGGCCGCGAGTCCTCGGGGCGCCGCGGGTCCCGCGGGAGGTCGGCCTCGGACGCCGGAGGGGCGGGCAGGCGGGCGTCGCGAAGCGCGACTTCTCAGCTTCCGGTCCGGACCGGAAGTTGTGGTTACTAAGGCGACGCCAAGCCGCCGGCCAGGTGAGCAGAAACCCCCGCTTCCGCTCTGCGGGGCAAGCGCTTCCCACGTGCCCTTGGGCTCCCTTCACATCCTGGGTCTCCTCGAGGGGCTCCCAGGGGCCCGTCTCCTGGTCTCAGGCTATTCCAGGCCCCCCAGGAACCCCAGGTAGGATCCGAATGGAGGTTCCCCTGAGCTTCCGCTTGGGGACCGCAGGGCTAAACATTCCCAGATCTGTGCCTCCGCGTCCCTGGAGCAACACCAGCTCCAGCTCTGGGAAGCACAGGGTTAGAGCAGAGATCAGCCGGTGGGAGGAGTGCGTTTCTAGCAGGAGGGCCGGGTCAAGGGGGAGAACTGTCTGTTAAGATGACTGAATGAAGATTGCTACCTGAGGAAATCCTAAAATGGTGACCACGAACAAAGTGGGGGCAAAAATAGATTACAACGAAATTGCACCAATGCACGGACCTCCTGTGGGGCTTGAAGACATGGAACCCCAGCCATTCCATAGCAATGTTTTAATTTTTGATTGATTGATTGATTGATCTTAGAGAAAGAGAGAGAGGGAGAGAGAGCAACATGGACCTGTTGTTCCACCCATATATGCCTTTATTGGTTGACTCTTGACTTGTATGTGCCCTGATCAGGGATCAAACCCACAACCTTGGAGTATCTGGATGACACTCTAACCAACTGCGCTACCTGGCCAGGGCCACAGCAGCAATTTTATAAAATGCCCCCCCCCCCATAATTACAAGTTAAGGTCGCCTATTTTTTTAATCTTTAGTCCCTTGTTCAGACCTACCCCTAACACTTGCAGGCCCCCAGGAGTAGCAGTACAAATAGAGACCCACATACCATACATTTAAATATTTGAAAGTTTTAAATCAAAGTAACACATTGTTAAATATGTTCTGTTCTCTTCTCCTACCTTCACAAATATCTATATATATAAAAGCCTAAGCAACCGAATGACCAAGTGACTGGTTGTCCGGGTGCTATGACATGCCCTGACCACCAGGGGGCAGATGCTCAACACACAGGATTGGGCTCCCTCCTGACCTGATCGGGCTTGTGGGGATTGGGCCGAAACTGATTCTCCGACATCCCCCGAGGGGTCCTGGATTTCGAGAGGGCGCAGGACAGGCCGAGGGACTCCACCGGCGCACGAATCCGTGCACCGGGCCTCTAGTACTTTCGTAATGATCTAGAAGTCATTTCACATTCAGAATTCTTGGGCTCTTTGGAATACCTGGAAACACAGCCAGAATATTACACTCTGGGGAGAGCTGGTCCCAGTCCCTTCCCACTGCTTCTCTTCCCATTTCTGGCTCCCACCCACATCGCCAAGTGTGTGGATACTCCAAGCCACATCCAAGTTCTGCCCATACCCCTTCGATCAGCCATGCCTTGGTCACCTTTCAGGTCTAGGGGTGCACACATTAGCAGCTGGGGGAGAAAAGTCAGGAAGAGGCTCTTGCAGGTACCATTTGGGCAGTAAATTTCAGGGGTATAGGTGCCCTGAACATGGTCTAGACTCCAGAAGGAGGCATCTGGACTTTGGGGTGGTATATCCTCTCGGCCCCACAAATTTACCCCTTCTTGCACAGGTCAGTGCCTGGAACAGAGCCAGAAGTATTCAAGTTCATAACCCAGGGCAGGGCATTACCCCAAGAAAATAAGAATTTGCTGAATGCTGGCTATGTACCCACCACTTGAGCTCTAGGCCTCAGGTATTAGTTACTGAGGGACACAAGTAAATAGCTAAGCACAACACACGTTCGACAGCAGTTACGGGAAGTGCTTGAAATGCCCTGGTCCGAGGGGAGGGGAGGAGAGGGAAAAGTCACCTCTCAGTACCCAGCTGGCTGGAGCACAGCCATTTGCAGAGATGGCAGAACCAGGAGAAGACATGGGGGGGGGGGGGCGGGGGGAGAAGGTGAATTCTCTTTGGGTTAGAAAGTCCGCCTCGCCTCTCCTTTATCAGGAGGTGAAGAAATGCAACACGGTTTCCAGAGTCCTGTATTTCCACCCTAGCACGCCTCATCTTCGGCTGGCCTGCCTCTGCTGAGCGTATCTTAGTAATGTGATAACCATCCCGTAATAAACATGGGAAGTGCCAGTGTCTAGAATAAATAGTCCCCATAGACCAGGGGTCCTCAAACTACGGCCCGCGGGCCACATGCAAATACAAATTTTGTATTTGTTCCCGTTTTGTTTTTTTACTTCAAAATAAGATATGTGCAGTGTGCATAGGAATTTGTCCATAGTTTTTTTTTTAAACTATAGTCCGGCCCTCCAACGGTCTGAGGGACAGTGAACTGGCCCCCTGTTTAAAAAGTTTGAGGACCCCTGCCATAGACTGTTATGCTTGTGCTAGAGATGATATACTGTTTGAACTTCACTATTTATTTTTAAATATATATGTATATTTTTTAAATATATTTTTATTGATTTTAGAGAGGAAGGGAGAGGGATAGAGACAAAGAAACATCAATGATGAGAATCATTGACCGGATGCCTCCTGCATGCCCCCTACTGGGATCGAGCCCACAACTCAGGCATGTGCCCTTGACCGGAATCAAACCTGGGACCCTTCAGACCACAGGCCTACGCTCTACCCACTGAGCCAAACCGGCTAACTATATTTTGATTTCAGAGAGGAAGGAAGAGGGAGAGACATAGCAATGATGAGAGAGAATCATTGATCGGCTGCCTCCTGCACGCCCCCTACTGGACCCAGGCATGTGCCCTTGCCCGGTATTGAACCTGGGACCCTTCAGTCCGCAGGCGGACGCTCTAACCACTGAGCCAAACCGGCTAGGGCTGAACTTCCCTTATTTTCCCTAATACCTTTACTTCCTTCCTTTAATCAGCTCCTCAGTCTCAGAGCCGTTCCCAGTGCCGCCTTCTGTGATGTCCTCCCTCAACGGAAGCCGCGCCCAGAAGATGAGGCTGCCTTTGTTTACACAAAAGGGACAGCTGGAGGTGCCGACCCCGTCGGAGAAGGACTGGTCGAAGGATGATGAAGAGAGTTATGTCTTCAAGGATCCACACCAGGAGCTGGATTCCCTGCCTCAGCCGTATCGAATGATCAACAAGCTGGTGAACCTTCTGTTCGACCGGGCGTGGGAAATTATTGAGGAGAGGGACGCGCTGAGGGAGGTGGAGCTCAGCCGGGTCCGGCCCACCGTCTACCCTCCAGTTTTAGAAAGCAAGGTATAGAGAAGCTGACCAGGGGCCCCTCCCTGTTTCCCAGCTGAGTGTTAGTAAATCAAAACATGGCCTGGCCGGTGTGGCCCAGGGGTTGCGCGTCAACCTATGAGCCAGGAGGTCACGGTTTGATTCCCGGTCAGGGCACACGCCCGGGTTGTGGGCCCGATCCCCGGTTGTGGGGCGTGCAGGAGGCAGCCGATCAATGATTCTCTCATCATTGATGTTTCTCTCTCTCTCTCCCTCTCCCTTCCTCTCCATATCCTATATAATAAAGAGCTAATATGCTAATTAGACTAAACAGCAGGACGACCTTCTGGACGAAGCCGGGCTGTGAGGGCCTACCTTGCACCAATTTCGTGCATCAGGCCTCCAGTAAATAATAAATGAAAACACCTCATCCAGGGAAGGAATTCCTACCAGGAACCTTCATTCAATAAGACAGCTGCATTTTTTTTTTTTTTTTAAAGATTCTAGGCATGCCGGTGTTGCCTGGAATGGATTTGGTCCGTGTCTGTGGAAACGGGTGTTCTGGCTAATGGAGGATGACACAGCAGGTCTTTTACATCCAGCCGCTGTTATTTTGATATCATGCTGGATGTAGTCATCACTCTCTTGCTTGATGGGTGAGAATCTGCCAGCGCCTCCGCGATAGCTCTTTCCACAGTGTTTTTTGGTTTTGTTTTAAAATATATTTTTATCAATTTCAGAGAGGACGGGAGAGGGAGAGAGAGAGAGAAACATCAATGATGAGAGAGAATCATGGATCGCTGCCTCCTGCACGCCCCACACTGGGGATCGAGCCCGCAACCCGGGCATGTGCCCTGACTGGGAATCGAACCGTGACCTCCTGGTTCACAGGTCGACGCTCAACCACTGAGCCACACCGGCCGGGCCACAATGTTACAGATGAATGTGGTACAGGGTCTGTGGCCACACACAGTGTAGTGACTAAACATTTACTCTCCACTTCTTTGTTTTCTCTGGCCCCGCTCCCCTAAAAGTAGAGTGCTATGACTGCCTCTTATTTTCCTTTTTTTGTGTGTGTTCATCCTCACCCGAGGATATTTTTCCATTGATTTTTAGGGAGAGTGGAAGAGAGAGGGAGAGACAGAGAAACATCGATGGGAGAGAAACACATCGATTGGTTGCCTCCTGCCCTAGCCCCATCCAGGGCCCAGCCGGGGAGGAGCCTGTAACCAAGGTACATGCTCTTGACTGGAATTGGATCCTTCGGTCTGCATGCTGACGCTCTATCCACTGAGCCAAACCGGCTAGGGCGGCTATGACTCCTTGATACGTGGGCACAATATGGAAATGAGCCCTGTGTTTGGGGAGGATATTCTATGTAGGAAGGGCCCACATCCCTCATTGAAATGTTAACATGTTGCTTGCAGACAGTGGCAGCTGAAAAATCCATTTTTTTTCCCTCTCTCTCTTTGTTCTTTGTTCTCCCAGCTCAGCAAAAGGCCAAGATGCCTAGCGGTTTCCCAAGACTATGTGTTTATTGCAGGAGCCAAAGGCTTCTCCATCTACAATCTGCACGATGCTAAACAAATCTATGTTTACGAGAAATTTAAGGCCGAGGTCATGTCCATCTGGGCCACAGACTTGGGGAACGAAACGCTTATGGCTCCTGTGGATGAAATGGGTACTTGTTCGTCATCTTCCTTTAGCCTCATTTACGTGCACCTGTAGACCAAGCGTGTCAAACTCAAGGGCTAACACGGGCCCAATAAACAAGGTTTAAGTTTATGTGGCCGCAAAAAACCCAAAAGCTTCCATTTTCGAAAACTAGAGTATTTATAAAAAAAAGCACAAGAGCAATGATAAAATTCATGTTTTCTTCCTGACACTTGGCATCTCCTCTCTGCTACCATCTTTCCTACTTTGGGAGAAATCTTGTTCACAGCCATCACTTTCAAAACTGACCCATGGTGAATGTCAGTAATTCTGGATCTGACAGGAGACTTATTTCCTTTCATAATCCTATATAATAAAAGCCCAATATGCAAATTGACCAGTGGAATGACCAGTTGCTATGACACACACACTGACCACCAGGGGGAAGATGCACAATGCAGGGGCTGCTCCCAACCTGCAGGCCCCAGGCCAGCCAAGGCAGGTGCCAGCGGGGGCCCCCCAACCCCCCCACTATCAGCCCACAGATCAGCCCTGATTGCTGGCCAGGCCTAGGGACCCTACTCGTGCATGGATTTCGTGCATCGGGCCTCTAGCAGTACCAGTAAATAACTGCTCACACTGTTATGTTGGCTGGCCCACAAAAATATTTGCTATGGGCTGCATGTGGCCCGTGGGCCACGAGTTTGACATGCTTGCTGTAGACCGTTGTTCATTTCCTTCCCAGGGGTGGGCAGGGCCAGACATTGGCAAGTTCTCCCTGGTCATGTACAGTGTGCCAGGCACTCTCCCAACATTTCACATACTGGCCCTTTAACCCTCAGCACAGCCCTAGGAGGTAAGTATACTTTTCAGAGGAGGCAACCGAGGCGCCGGAGGTGAAATGACTCACCTGAGGTAACACAGGAAGTAAATGGCGCTGGCGGGATTCGAACCAGGTCCCGGAGTCCACACCCCGTGGGCACTTAGCAATCCTGTCGCTCACAGAAACCAGGGCTTGCTCTCCCCCTCAGCCCGAGGACGAACCAGGCCCTCACGGGGACTGCAGCATAGAGGGCTGTGGACAGGGTCCGGGGGCCCCGTCTCTGAGGGTGGCTGGGCCTGGTGGACAGGTTAGGAAGGGCGCACTGGGAGGAGTCTGCAGAAGCCGGACAAGAGGCAGAGAGACGGGAAAGAACCCCTGTGTGCACTGAGGGGAGAAACGATGGCCTGGACCAGGGCAGGGGCCGTGCACATGATGAGGAAGACGGCACTGTGGTTCCATGCGATGCTAACACCGGGGGAAGTGAGGTGAGGGGCATCAGAGAATTTTTTGTTCTATTTTCGCAAGTTTTCTCTAAGTCCAACATTAGTTCAAAACAAAAAGCTTTACAAATGAAAAGGAAGCCCTGGCCGGTGTGGCTCAGTGGATAGAGCGTCGGCCTGCAGACTGAAGGGTCACGGGTTCGATTCCGGTCAAGGGCATGACCCTCGGTTGCAGGCTCCTCCCTGGCTCAGGCCCTGGTTGGAGCGCGTGCAGAAGGCAACCAATCGATGTGTTTCTCTCACATCAGTATTTCTCTCTCTCTTTCCCTCTCCCTTCCACTCTCTCTAAGAATCAATGGAAAAATATCCTCGGGTGAGGATTAAAATTAAAAAAAAGGAAGGTGTAATGGGAAAACTGGGTGAGTGATGGGGTATGTGCATGGGGCAGGGAGGCCAGTGAGGGGGAGGGAAGAAAAGGGCTCCGTTCTGCCTGAGATCACGGCTCGATGCTGAAGCCGCTGTGGGAGAACAGGGCTTCGGGGTTCGGTGCGTTCCATTTGCACGTGTCCAGCTTTGGTCTAATCACGCTGTATCTGGTCGGGTTCACGCGTGTGTGACCCTCGGCGTGATGAGTCTGAGGGCAGGGGCCGCCTGGCTCGTCCCCAGCACGTCCCTGGCCGGAGAGCAGGTAGCCCAGGGGTGTGTACTGGGCGCACTTAGACCTCCACCCCCCGTGGGCCGGTTGCCTTTGCGAGGCCTGTGTTACGGGTGGAGGGGCGGGTTCTGAGTGTCGGGGGGGCACCTAAAGGAAGAGGCGAGAAGTCATGGGGGGTGTGGATCCTCCACTGGAGGGAGCCCGTAGGTTACACAGTAATTAGAATGACACAGATTTCTTGTGAAATCAACAAAATCAACTGTATGAGGAACTTGCTGGGGCTTGACAGGTGAGGCACATAGAAGAGTGAGAGATGACCTTTCCCTCAAAGAACCTATGACCTCGCTGGAGGAATAAAACACAGCCACAAGCCCGGCCGGCGTGGCTCAGTGGCTGAGCGTCGACCTATGAACCAGGAGGTCATGGTTCGATTCCCGGTCAGAGCACATGCCCGGGTTGCAGGCTCGATCCCCGGTATGGAGCGTGCAGAAGGCTGCCGATCAATGATTCTCTCTCATCATTGCTGTTTCTCTCTCTCTTTTCCTCTCTGACATCAATAAAAATATCAAAACAAAACAAACAAAACAGCCACAGGACACAGGTGTTTAACCAGGTGAGGCAGTATGGGATGATGACTGGCACAGGCGACAGTAGTCAAGGAGAGGGGACCGGAGTGGCCAGAGGGCCCATGGGGGCTCTGGGTGGGCAGGTGCCGGGTGAGGAAGGCAGGGAGACCCAGGCCCCACAGCGGGGGAGGGACGGGAGGAGGCCCGAGCGTGCAGGAGCTGCCGACGCCCATCTCAGGAAGTCCGAGAGGAAGTGACAGCTCACTGGTCTGTCTCACCTTCTTACTCACTTTTCCGTTTCAGGGGTCGTTAGACTGTTTTATCTCTGTAAGGACGGTCTCTTCTTCATCAAAACCATCAATGAAGTGGTAAGTTCCTAGAGCGGGGCCGCGCACCGTAGCCAATCAGGTTCACTCTTTTTTTTTTTTTTTAAATATATTTTATTGATTTTTTACAGAGAGGAAGGGAGAGAGATAGAGAGTCAGAAACATCGATGAGAGAGAAACATCGATTAGCTCCCTCCTGCACATCTCCCACTGGGGATGTGCCCGCAACCCAGGTACATGCCCTTGACCGTAATCGAACCGGGGACCCCTCAGTCCGCAGGCCGACGCTCTATCCACTGAGCCAAACCAGTTTTGGCAATCAGGTTCACTCTTAAGGTGGAGGCGAGGCCCTGGCCGAGTAGCTCAGTGGGTTAGAGCGCCGGGCAATACACCAAGGTTGAGGGTGCGATCCCCGATCAGGGCACGTACAAGAATCAGCCAAAGAATGCATACATAAGTGGGACAGAAGCGATGGTTCTCTCTCCTTTCCGCTTTCTCTCTGAAAAAAATCAATAAATAAAACTTGTAAAACTGTACTAAGCCCTAGCCGGTTTTGCTCAGTGGTTAGAGCACCGGCCTGTGGAATGAAGGAAGAGTCACAGGTTTGATTCCGGTCCAGGGCACGCACCTCGGTTGCAGAATCAATCCCTGGCTTCAGTTTGAGCACGTGCAAGAGGCAACCAATCGATTTGTCTCTCTCGTATCAATGTTTCTCTCTGTGTCTCTCCCTCTCTCTTCCACTCTCTCTTAAAATCAATGGGAAATGCCCTAACCGGTTTGGCTCAGTGGATAGAGCGTCGGCCTGCGGACTGAGGGGTCCCGGGTTCGATTCCGGTCAAGGGCATGTACCTTGGTTGCGGGCACATCCCCAGTAGGGAGCGTGCAGGAGGCAGCTGGTCGATGTTTCTAACTCTCTATCTCCCTTCCTCTCTGTAAAAAATCAATAAAATATATTTTAAAAAATCAATGGAAAAAATATCCTTGGGTGAGGATTAACAAGAAATAAAATAAAATAAAATTTAAGATGGAGGCAATGACAGCTGTCCTAGAATAGTAAGAAAGAGACACCTCCCTGGTCCAACAGCCTTCTCCAAAGTAGTCAATTAAAAGGTTCCCCGACCACCAGAGGTGGGAGCTGCCTTGGACTTATTACCATGTGGTTGAGAAGAGAGAATTACGAAGGAACTCGGTCCAGGCTGAGCACCAGCCCAACATATCCGATAACTCCTTACGAGTCCCTAAAACTTCTGTGCTGCCTCACATCCTGTTCCCCGGCCCGTGCTGTTCCCTGTGCTTGGAGGACTCTCCCTGCCTCCCTACCTACTGTGCGTGCCTCTTAACTTTCTCCCGTGCCTCCAGGCCAGCTCTCTAACATACTCTCCCTCCTCTGTGCCACCACCGTGCAGAACACAATTTCCTTCGCGTTCTCTCCCCCACATCCTTGCTTGTTTACATGATGGCTTCCTCCCTGGGATGTAGGCTCCCTGAGGGTAGGGGCGATCTTACCCATGCATCCCTCGTTCCCACACACTGCCTGCATGTTGCTGTAGGTTCTCAGAATGTGGGCTCTTTTTATTTTTTAAGATTAATGATCCCCAAAAGAGGCAGTATTGTTCAGGGTAGATTTCTTTTTTTTTTTTTTTAATATATTTTATTAATTTTTTACAGAGAGGAAGGGAAAGAGATAGAGAGTCAGAAACATCGATGAGAGAGAAACATCGATCAGCCGCCTCCTGCACACTCCCCGCTGGGGATGTGCCCGCAACCAAGGTACATGCCCTTGACCGGAATCGAACCTGGGACCTTTCAGTCCGCAGGCCGACGCTCTATCCACTGAGCCAAACGGGTTTCGGCCAGGGTAGATTTCTAATTGCAGTTTATCTTGTACAAAATGTTACTGATGGGCCCAGGGCAAAGAAAGTATCCTATATAATAAAAGCCTAATATGCTAAGTGTCCAGTCATCCGTTCAACCAATCAAAGCGTAATATGCGAATGATATGCTAAGGCGGCTCAACCGCTTGCAGGATGTACACTGACCACCAGGGGGCAGAGAGTCGATTGGTCAACCAGTTGCTATGATGTGCACTGACCACCAGGGGGCAGATGCTCCAACGGGTAGGTTAGCTTGCTGCAGGGTTCCGGCCGATTGGGACTGAGTGAGACGGCCGGACACACCCAATAAAAACATATTTAAAAAAAAAAGAAAACAAAAAATCCACAGACAGGCTGGGAAACATATCTGAGATAGAAAGTTGAACCGATCGCTCATCAGTCGCATTCCTAGGCTTTGACCCCAGAGAAATACAAACACGTGTCCACAGAGAGGCATCTCTCCGCGCCCCCGGCTTGGAAGGGTTTCTGTGAACGCGGTGGGAACACGCCAGCCCCCACGGCCCCCTCTTGGTCAGCGGGCGGCCTGGCTCTAGCAGCCTCTCTCTCCGTTTCAGGATGACACCAACAAGCAAACCATCTGCCTGAAGATGGACATCTCTCACGGAGGGGACTTCGCAGCCTTCCTCCTACAAGGCAAGACTCACGGGGGCCATGAGGAAAGTCCGGGTCTGCAGTCTCTCCTAGAGAATCCCCCTTCCCCGCGAGGACTCTTCAGAACTGCAGGGGCCAGGCAGGGTCCTCGTACCCTCCACCCAGCTTCCCCAGGCACTTGTCAAACTTACTAGGGAGCCAGTAACATGGGTACAATACGATTTTTTTAAAGGTAATGTCCTTTGTAACATTGAATTCCTTTTCCTTTCTTTTAAAAAAAAAATTTTTTTTATTGATTTCAAAGAGGAAGGGAGAGGGAGAGGGAGAGGGAGAGAGATAGAAACATCAGTGATGAGAGAGAATCATTGACCGGCTGCCTCCTGCATGCTCCCTACCAGGGAATCGAGGCTGCAACCCGGGCATGTGCCCTTGATTGGAATTGAACCTGGGACCCTTCAGTCTGTGGGCTGTTGCTTTATCTACTAAGCCAAACCAGCTAGGGCTATAATACTATTTTTAAAAATATTTTTTAAAAAAAATATATATATATAAAATATTTTTTAATTGATTTCAGAGAGGAAAGGAGAGGGAGAGAGAGATAGAAACATCAATGATGAGAGAGAATCATTGATCGGTTGCCTCCTGCACGCCTCCCACTGGGGATCAAGCCTGCAACCCAGGCATGTGCCCTGACCGGGAATCGAACCGTGACCTCCTGGTTCATAGGTCGATGCTCAACCACGGAGCCATACTGGCCGGGCGGTATAATACTGTTAATTACATATTCTCTCCCCCCTCCCCCCCCTCAACCCCCAATTTCACCAGTTTTCCCACGAATCTAATTTTTTTGCTCTGAGGGTCAGTCAGGAAACCACATTGCATCCAGTCTCACGTCTCCTTGGTCTATTCCTGACTGACAGTGTCTGGGTCTCTCCTGGTTTTCCGTGACCTTGACATTTCTGAAGAGCACCGGTCAGATGTTTTGTGCAACGTCCCTCAATTTCATGGTTTGAGTGCTTCTCGTGGTTCCACTGGGGTTAAGGATTTGGGGGAAGATACGCCGAGGTGAAGGGCTTTTTTCCCTGCATCGAACCAGGGCCAGCGTGACAGCAACGTGACTCTCTGCTGCCCATGTTAACCTTGACATTTAGTTAAAGTGGCATCTGCCAGGCTCCCCCCCCCCCCCCCGCCATCGGCTGAGCCACTGAGTTGCCCTGTCCGAACTCTGTCAGAAGGGAGTCACCAAGTCCAGAGCACACTGAAGGGGAGAGAGAGCAGGGCCAAAGAATTTCCGGCTGAATGCTGAAACTGCCACAGTCATCGAAAACCACTTCGGGGAGATACTTTGAGATTCTATAAATATCCTGTTTCTTCTTAAAGTTTTGCCCACCGATTTAAGCAATGTTGCAATTATTACTATGGTGGTGGACTTTTTTTTCCCTTCCAAATGGACTGTTAGCTTGATTTTTTTAACTTTTGAATATTTAGACATATGATTTATGGGCCTCTATTTTTTTTTTTTTTTTTACATTTTATTGATTTTTTACAGAGAGGAAGGGAGAGGGATAGAGAATTAGAAACATCGATCAGCTGCCTCCTGCACGCCCCCTACTGGGGATGTGCCCGCAACCAAGATACATGCCCTTGACAGGAATCAAACCTGGGACCCCTCAGTCCGCAGGCTGACGCTCTATCCACTGAGCCAAACCGGTTAGGGCCTCTATTTTATTTTTTATTAATTTAATTTATTTTTTATATATTTTTATTGATTTCGGTGAGGATAGGAGAGGGAGAGAGAGATAGAAACATCAACGATGAGAGAGAATCGCTGATCGGCTGCCTCCTGCACAACCACCACTGGGGATCTAGCCCGCAACCTGGGCATGTGCCCTTGGCCGGAATCAAACCTAGGACCCTTCAGTCCGCAGGCCGACGCTCTATCCACTGAACCAAACCGGCTAGGGCTGGGCCTCTATTTTTAAAAAATATATTTTTATTGATTTCAGAGAAGAAGGGAGAGGGAGGGAGGGATAGAAACATCCATGATGATGAGAATCATGGATCGGCTGCCTCCTGCACGCCCCCTACTGGGGATTGAGCCAGCAACTGCTGCAAGTGCCCTGACCGGGAATCGAACCGTGACCTCCTGGTTCATAGGTCAACGCACAACCTCTGAGCCACGCCGGCAGGGCTGGGCCTCTACTGATATTCTTGCCTGGGTCCCTCCCAGGTCATGTGCTTAAGGAAGATGTGTACTTACACCGCTTTATGCATCAAAGGAGACTTTGATTCTGCAGCAGTTTCCTAGGGCGGCCCGATCAGTGCCACACTGGGTGGCTTAAAGCAACAGATCACTATTTTCTCCCAGAGTTCTGGAGGCCAGAATTCTGAAGTCAAGGTGACCAGTTGATCACTTTTTTTTTTTTTGTTAATCCTCACCTGAGGATATCTTTCCATTGATTTTTTATTTTATTTTTTTAAAATATATTTTATTAATTTTTTTACAGAGAAAAAGGGAGAGGGATAGAGAGTTAGAAACATCGATGAGAGAGAAACATCGATCAGCTGCCTCCTGCACACTCCCTATTGGGGATGTGCCCGCAACCAAGGTACATGCCCTTGACCGGAATCGAACCTGGGACCCTCCAGTCCGCAGGCCGACGCTCTATCCACTGAGCCAAACCGGTTAGGGCTCCATTGACTTTTTAGAGAGAGTGGAAGGGAGGAGAGAGAGAGAAACATCGATGTGAGAGAGACACGTTGATTGGTTGCCTCCCGCACGCACCCTGACCAAGGCCAGGGATGGAGCCTGCAACCTAGGTACGTGCCCTTGACCGGAACCAAACCCGGGACCCTTCAGTCCGCAGGCCTTCGCTCTATCCACTGAGCCAAACCGGCCAGGGTGACGCAAGCACTTTGTGAAGGAAACCTTTAGCCAGGAACCCATCCCACGAGAAAGCAGACCCTCCCCCGATGGGCAGGTACTCGGTACAGAGCTGAGCACATTTCTATGACAAGACAAAGTCCCCCGCTCCCCCCCCCCCCGGTTGTCATCTGCCCCAATATTGGTCGGAAGGATTCTCTTGGGGCATCACTCCCAGTTGTAACCCCTTCTCGGCCTCGCCCTGTCCGGTGCTGGTTCCATACGAGCCGCCTTCCTCCCCAGAGAGGAATCGCTGAGACACGATGTCAGTGGGGTTTGCCATTGGGGAACACCTGGGGACGGGCCCAGCAGAGTCTGGTTAGAAACAGGGTTCACCCTAGCCAGTGTGCTCAGTGGTTAGAGCATCGGCCTGTGGACGGAAGGGTCACGGTTCGATTCCGGTCAAGGGCACATGCCCGGGCTGCGGGCTCGATCCCCAACAGGGGACGTGCAGGAGGCAGCCGATCCATGATTCTCTCTCATCATGATGTTTCTCTCTCTCCCTCTCCCTTCCTCTCTGAAACCAATCAACCCCAACCAATAACAGAAACTGCTGGGGCAGTGCAGGTGCGGTGGCCTCGGGGGAGCGGCCCAGCCCCCCGGCAGCGAGGGCCCTGCCGTTCGGGGGTGTCTGCCGGCCTCCGTGTCAGGGGTTCCGAGGAGACAGGCCGTCCTCAGAGGACACGTGGCGCCGGCCTGCCGTTGCTCAAACAGTTCCTGGCTTTCCCAACGCAGGGGCTGGAGACACTTGGCTGGACGTGTACAAGTTGCCCAAGGAGGCTTGGGTCAAGGAAGTGGAACACCCCCAACTGGCTGTGAACCCAAAGAAAAAAACCAAGCAGCTCCAAGTGGTAGGAAGCCAGCCTTGAACCGCGGCGTTTCTCCCTCCCCTGGCCCTGCATCCCGCGTGAGCCCTCCTGGGGACGTGGAGATGAATGGGGGTGGGAGGGAGGCCAGGCACCCTGGCCATGTCTCCCAAACCGGTTCGCTCTGGTTCAAACCAGACGTTAACATTAACGGGCAGGGGACTCCCAGGCATTTCTCTGGGGCCCTTTCCTCTTGCCTCCCAGGCAATTTCTCTTCCCTTTGGGGCTGATGTAACCCCTTCATGCCCCGCATTCCCCTGAATTTCCCAGACTCTGATATAAACAGCTTGTTCTCAGTATACAGAAATGCAGGTATTTTTTTAAAAATGTATTTGCATTGATTTCAGAGAGGAAAGGAGAGGGAGAGAGATAGAAACATCAATGAGAGAATCACAGATCGGCTGCCTCCTGCGCGCCCCACTCTGTGGATCCAGCCCGCAACCCCGGGCATGTGCCCTGACCGGGACTCGAACCGTGACCTCCTGGTTCATAGGTCCACGCTCAACCACTGAGCCATGGCCAGGCGTGGGTTTAAGTCTCCCACTTTGCTATTTACTCTCTATTGTCCTACCTGTTCTTCTTCCTTTTCCCCTCTTTGCCTGCCATCTTTGGAATTATTCTGGTGTGTTTTTTTTTTTCCCTCCTCTGTGGTCTGTGGTCTTTTTTTTTTTTTTTTAATATATTTTATTGATTTTTTACAGGGAGGAAGGGAGAGAGATATAGAGAGTTAGAAACATCGATGAGAGAGAAACATCGATCAGCTGCCTCCTGCACACCTCCCACTGGGGATGTGCCCGCAACCCTGGTACATGCCCTTGACCGGAATCGAACCTGGGACCCTTGAGTCCGCAGGCCGACGCTCCATCCACTGAGCCACACCGGTTTCGGCCCTGCTCTGTGGTGTTACTAGCTGTGCCTTTTCCTTATCGTAGGACGGCAGCACCTGTTGTCTGGCGGAGTTTAAGTTGAGTATTCCAGTCCAGATCATGAAGATCAAGCCACCCAAACCCATCACAGGCCAGTATGATTCCACCAAAACTCTCCTCTGGCCATTGATTTTGCATTGTTTTTCTTTTTGTGGCCTTTTCCCACCTTTCCCATCTTTTCTATTCATTGGCAGCAATATCTAAATCACAAGTACAGTTCTGGAGAGAAAATGTTCCTTAAGTGATGAACTCTGGGACCTAAAGACACACGTTATAAATGTCACGGGGATGCTGTTAACTAACAGAATGGGGAGACCAGGAAAGAGAGAGGTCTTTCCTGGTGCTGATAGGAATTCATTCCTTTTTTTAAAAAAAATTTTTTTAAGGTTTTTTTTTTTTTTACATCGGTTTGTTTGAATCAGAATCCAAACATATTAATTGACTTGTCATGTCTTTTTTGTTTGTTTGTCTGTTTTTTAAATATATCTTTACTGATTTCAGAGAGGAAGGGAGAGGGAGAGAGAGAAAGAAACATCAATGATGAGAATCGTTGATCAGCCGCCTCCTGCACATCTCCTACTGGGGATCCAGCCTGTAACCCAGGCATGTGCCCTTGACTGGAATTGAACCCGGGACCCTTCAGTCCACAGGCCAACGCTATCCACTGAGCCAAACCGGCTAGTGCTGGAGTTCATTCATTGCTACACCCCACGTTAGTTCATTCATCAGTACAGTCAGCAGTAGGTTCTGCACATGGAAGTGAAACGATGTATAACAAACCGGTTAGACCATCCATGGATGGAATATGCTACCGTGAGTTTATCAATGAGGAGCCTGCTGTAGAGAGCTACACCGCACACCGATACCAGTGGCTGCCCTGGGGAGGGGCATCCGGGCCACTGTGGGACCTGGCAGGCAACTTGAGGGGCCTGGGCACGTGCCAAAGAGTCCCGAGTTCTGACAGTTGGGGGTGCGGACCCAGAAACGAAATCGCCCGGTTTTCCTGGGGGCTTAGGGACAGATGACGGGCAGGAAACGAAAGGTTATGGGAAGGGGAGTGATGAAGACAGTGACTGACAGAGGGAGGCGGCCTTGAAAAGGAAGGTAGTTGCAGGAAACTAAACAGAGGCAGAGACAGGACTGCCTACTGCGCTGGTGGGGCAGCGACATGGGGTACATCCCCTGGAGATGCTGTAACCCGGGGTGAGGACCTGCGGTGGGAGGGAGACGCGGAAGCAGAAAGAGCAGCAGCTCATGGCCCGTGCTCCCTGAGCGCGGGGGGTAGCAGGGAGGCCCGGGAAAGACAGCGCCTGGGCTCACGGACGGACGGATGGACGGACGGATGGAGGGTTGCAGGCGGGACTGGGTTTCTGAGGAGGCGGGATTCTGCAGGGAGCTGGGAAGCGTGGAGGAAGGAGGGGAGCCTCAGGCAGCGGGAGCCGGACGGTCTGGCCGACTCTGGACTGTGTCGCCCGCAGGCAGCCTATTTAAGAGCCCCCTGGAAGTGTTTGCAAAGATGGAGGGCTGCTACGGGCTGGGCTCCGGCCAGAACCACATCATCAAGGACAGTCAGTGGGAGCAGCACACGGCCGTCTTCAACGCCACCTACAGGAAGTACCTGGACGGGGAGTGGGAGGAGGAGCCGCTCAGGTGAGCCCTCATCCTGCGCCCCGGGCCCCAGGGCTTCTCCCCAAGGACCTGACTCAATCCGGGGTCTAAAAGCTTCTGGTTTGGGGCTTCTCTCTGAGAACTCCAGCAGATGGTTCGAGAAGTCATCCTATATAGTAAAAGGGTAATATGCAAACTGACCCTAACAGCAGAACAACTGGGAATGACTGGTCACTATGATACACACTGACCACCAGGGGGCAGACGCTCAATGCAGGAGCTGTCCCCTGGTGGTCAGTGCGCTCCCACAGGGGGAGCTCCGCTCAGCCACAAGCCAGGCTGATGGCTGCCAGCACAGCGGTGGTGGTGGAAGACTCTCCCGCCGCCTCAGCAGCGCTAAGGATGTCTGACTGCAGCTTAGGCCTGATCCCTGCTGGCAAGTGGACATCCCCGAGGGCTCCCAGACTGCCAGAGGGATGTCTGAGGCCCGATTCCCCAGGGAGTGGACCTAAGCCAGCAGGTGGACATCCCCCAAGGGGTTCCAGACTGCAAGAGGGCACAGGCCAGGCTGAGGGATCCCCCTGAGTGCACAAATTTTTGTGCACCAGGCCTCTAGTATATACATATTTTATTGATTTCAGCGAGAAAGGGAACAGGAGAGAGAGATAGAAACATCAATGATGAGAGAGAATCATTGATCGGCTGCTTCCTACACACCCCCTATTGGGGATCAAACCCGCAACCCGGGCATGTCCCCTGACTGGGAATCAAACCATGACCTCCTGGTTCATAGGTCGATGCCCACCCACTGAGCCACGCTGGCTGGGCGAGAAGTCCTATCTTTTTGAGATTTTTTTAAACAAGACAAAGGCCGAGAACATGGATTTCAAGAAGGACTAGATAGTAGCTATGGAGATGGCAAACAGCTTATTATACTACTTTAGGTATGATACCATCTCTCAGCATTTTGTCCTAGTTATCTAGACAACACGGAAGACCCTAGATGTAGGACTGTAAGTCACTACCGTTAACATCTGTCGCCATTCCCAGCGGGCCCCACTCGCCCCGTGTCCTGACGGTAAAAGCAGAGTCCCAGCCGGGGAAGTGTGCCCTGCCTGGGAACCGAACCGTGACCTCCTGGTTCAGAGGTCGATGCTCAGCCCCTGGGCACGAACGCTCTCATCTTGCTCTCACTGGGCCTTGAGTTTGCTCCGTCAGGACACAGCCCTGGGGCTGAGCCCCCACGGCCCCCCGCTGCACCCCGGGCTGGAATGAGCAAGGCTCAGGGGAGCGCTGCCTGGCGAGGCGTTTAGGAACCTGCAGGCAGCTGTTAAACCGCTGGTTACTGTCCATCGCGAGAGTGTTTACACCACAGAAAGCCACATGCCCTATAAATCAGGAATTGGGCTTTAAAAAAAAAAAAAGCCAATTTTTCAGCACAGCCTGGCTGCACCGCCCCCAGGATAAGAGGGCATTCGGGCCCATGGCCCAAGCCTGGTCCTGAAGGGGTCTTCCCGGGTCAGAGAGGGCGCTGCCCAGGGCTGGGCGCTGGTCCCGCCTGGGAGAGGCTCCCGCAGCCCTGCCCCCTGCACCCACCAGGACCTGCACCCAGAATGCCATGTGCCTCGGGGCTCTGGACCCCATTTCCGGTCCTGGTACCGAGACTACCAGCCTTGCTCCTTGCCAAGGAGTCTGCCATGGCTCTGATGAGTCTCTCTCTCTCTCTCTTTCTCCCTCTCTCTCCCTCCCTCCCTCCCTCCAGTATGGCCACGTTCCACTTCCTTTTCCATAGCTGCCTAACTGTGATGCCAGCAGAGGTCAAGAGCCCCCCAGGTAAGTGACGATGAAGGAGTGGCTGCCCTGGGCACGTGGCCAGTCACCTTGGGCAATGCCCCAGCAAGCCCCCCTCCCCCAGAAGGGTCCCCACAGCACACCCTGCGTGGGGGGAGGGGACCAGGTGGAAGCCGGCGCCGGCTGTGGCCGCACTGCTCCTGGCTGGGCTGCGGCCCAGAGGCCGTGAGAATGGGGCTGGCACTGTCTTCCGGGAGTGACCTGCCTCAGGGGAGGGAGCCAGGCTGTTCTGGATATGAATTCACTTTGTAAAGGAAGTGACTTAAAAACTGACAGCCAGCCCAGCCCCTGTGGCTCAGTGGTTGAGGGTCGACCCAGGAGCCAGGAGGTCTCGGTTCCATTCCCGGGCAGGGCACATGCCCGGGTTGCTGGCTCTGTCCCCAGTAGGGCGCCTGCAGGAGGCAGCTGATCGATGATTCTCTCTCATCATTGAAGTTTCCATCTCCCTCTCCCTCTCCCTTCCTCTCTGAAATCAATAAAAATATATTTTTAAAAATATAAGTAAAACACTGACAGCCAGATGGACACGAATGATCTAGAAGCTGTGGGAGCAGCCGAGGGCGGCTGCGGCCACTGTCCCTCCCAGGAAAGGGAGCTGGCCCAGGAGCAGCCCTAGGGGTGCCCCACCCCTGCTCTCCAGGACGCTCACCCTTGTGGTGGGTGCTGCCCATTGGAACAAACTACTTTTTTTTGTTTTTTTAAATATATTTTATTGATTTTTTACAGAGAGGAAGGGAGAGAGATAGAGAGTTAGAAACATCGATGAGAGAGAAACATCGATCAGCTGCCTCCTGCACCTCTCCTACTGGGGATATGCCCGCAACCCAGGTACATGCCCCTGACCGGAATCGAACCTGGGACCTTTCAGTCCGCAGGCCGACGCTCTATCCACTGAGCCAAACCGGTTTCGGCAGGAACAAACTACTTTTTAAAAATGTTTTTTATTGGTTTCAGAGAGGAAGGGAGAGGGAGAGAGAGAGAGAGAGAAACATCAACGAGGAGAGAGAATCATGGACCGGCTGCCTCCTGCACGCCCCACCCTGGGGATGGAGCCTGCCACCCGGGCATGTGCCCTGACCAGGAATCGAACTGTGACCTCCTGGTTTATAAGTCGATGCTCAACCACCGAGCCACGCCAGCCGGATGAACAAACCATTTCTTATTTCAAACCGACTTCCCCTTGGGCAGTGGCCACCCCGGCTCCTTACTGACGCCCCCTCCTTTCCTTCCCCAGGGGTGGCCAGTGTCCTCGGCGTGCACTGGACGGGCCGGCACAACTTCTTCCTCTATTCACTCAACCGCAACCTGAGGGACAGAGTTGGTACTTGGCTGCCTGAGCTCGGGGCCCTGGGAACACGTCCTGCGCCAGCTTAGCCGAGAGCACGTGACTGGCACATAGTGTGGCTGCAGGGACCAGAGCTGTGCGGGCAGACGTGGGGGATGTCGGGGATGTGGGGGCGGTGGTGTGGCCTGAGGCTCTGTCTCAGAACTGTCCTGCTTCTTTTTTTTAAAAAAATATTTTTTTAATTGATTTCAGAGAGGAAGGGAGAGGGAGAGAGAGAGAGAAACATCAGTGATGAGGGAGAATCATGGACCGGCTGCCTCCTGCACGCCCCGCACTGGGGATCAGGTGCACAACCGAGGCGTGTGCCCTGACCGGGAATCGAACCGTGACCTTGTGGTTCGCAGGTTGATGCTCAACCCCTGAGCCACGCCGGCCGGGCCTGTCCCGCTTCTTAAAGACGACAGGTCAACAGGGACAAAGCCCCGTCAGGTCCCCAGGGCCCCTGGGCAGCGAAGGTCAGGAGAAGGTGGCCTTGACCTCAGAGGGCCAGGGCCAGAGCCCGGCCCGGCCCAAGTGCCTGCGAACTGTGCAGTCTCAGGCCAGTCACCTGACGCCCCAATCCCGACTTCTCCACAACACAGAGCTGGTTAATGACCATCCTGCCTCCTGCTCACACTGGCTGTGAGCAGCAAAACGCAGAGTTTCTGCATGTGAAAGCTCTTTGGCATCGACAGGCCCTTAGGAAATACATTTGTTTGTTTTTTTACAAATTTACGGGGACCGGTTACACGAGTAAGTTCACGCTGTGGTATTTCCTTGAGCCGAACACTTATGCTGTATTTTAGAGTTATGCTTCCCAAGTACCTTTCAGCCTTCAGAAAAGCAGCCTGGCCTCTAACCTGGGCTTCGCTGCTGACTGCCTAGGTGACCTCTGCCTCAGTCTCCTCATCTGTAAAATGGGAGCTGGCAGGACCCATTCATAGGACCCTGTGGGAATTCAATGGAGCCATGCGTGAAAGCGCTTCCCACAGCGTCTGCGCTCACTGATCACGAGCTGCAGTCTGACAGGCGTGTGATGTGTTGTCATTCCGAGCAAGGAGCTAGCGCTGCACGGACGGGGGCGAGATGGGAGTCCACACCAGCCCTCGTCCCAGACGGGCAGGCTAGCCTGGTCTCGGGTGGTGCTGGTGGAGGGGACGGCGGGTGTGGGGCCTGGGGGGGCAGCCCGGTGAGTGTGTCCTTCCCGCCAGACCCCGAGGGCGTGTGGCCTTGTGCCGCGCCCATTGCCTTGTCTCAGCTCAGCGACTGCGGCTCCTA
This sequence comes from Myotis nattereri, assembly GCF_964212035.1. NCBI lineage: Eukaryota > Metazoa > Chordata > Mammalia > Chiroptera > Vespertilionidae > Myotis > Myotis nattereri. The sequence goes on along the minus strand of NC_138097.1, from coordinate 10,836,575 downwards.
CCTGGTGCTGGCCTGCGAGGACGGGGTGCTCACGCTGTGGGACCTGGCCGAAGGTGAGCCCCACCTCTGCCCGGCACCCGGGTGTATCTCCGGGTTCAAGACTCCAGGAGCTCTGAATTCCTGCTGATCTTAAAGGCCCCTCAGAGGGCTGGTCCTGCTTTCCCCTCATTCACTAATTCATTCAACAGACGTCATTGAAAATGATGTGTTCGGACACTTCCCCTTCCCCACGTGGTATCCGAGTGCCTGCTCTGTGCCCGGCCCTGTGCCAGGCCCCAGAAGTCCGACCATCACCTCCCAGCGCCACATGCCCTAGCCCTCCACCCGCCCCCACGCTCTCAGAACAAGCAAGTCTTCCTTCCTGCTCCCCCAGCCCCCCGCTGACAGCAGGAACCTCCTTGCTGTTGAAGCTAAGAGACCTGGACAGCGATCAGTTCCAGACTAGCAGCTACTGTGGGTGGGCAGAACGATCACAACTTCACAGTCCCTTCCAATAGCTTGTTTTCATCTTCCTGGATATTGATAAATTCTTCTAAGGCAGTGGTTCTCAACCTTCTGGCCCTTTAAATACAGTTCCTCATAAAATTATGTGACCCAACCATAACATTATTTTCATGGCTACTTCATCACTGTCATGTTGCTAGTTATGCATCGTCATGTAAATATCTGATATGCAGGATGGTCTTAGGCGACCCCTGTGAAAGGGTCGTTCGACCGCCAAAGGGGTCGCGACCCACAGGTTGAGAACCGCTGTTCTAAGGGGTACTTCAAAGGGGTCCCCTGAAGGGGGCGCTCACTGCTTGATTTTTGTCCTCGCGTCCCTCAGGCCCTTGCTGGCTGCAATCCCGCACCAGGGCTGCATCCCTTTGTCCCCATTTTTTAAAAATATATTTTTATTGCCGAAACCGGTTTGGCTCAGTGGATAGAGCGTCGGCCTGCGGACTGGGGGGTCCCGGGTTCGATTCCGGTCAAGGGCATGTACCTGGGTTGCGGGCACATCCCCGGTGGGGGATGTGCAGGAGGCGGCTGGTCGATGTTTCTCTCTCATCGATGTTTCTGACTCTCTATCTCTCTCTCTTCCTCTCTGTAAAAAATCAATAAAATATATTTTTAAAAAAAAAAAAAAAAAAAAAAAATATATATATTTTTATTGATTTCAGAGAGGAATGGAGAGGGAGAGAGAGAGAGAAACATCAATGATGAGAAGGAATCACTGATCGGCTGCCTCCTGCACGCCCCCTACTGGGGATGGAGCCTGCAACCCAGGCGTGTGCCCTGACCGGGAATCGAACCATGACCTCCTGGTTCCTAGGTCGACGCTCAACCACCGAGCCACGCTGGCCGGGCCCTTTGTCCCCTTTCCGACCTGCACGCGTGGCTTCTCTCCCCAGGACTGCCTCTTGGGGTCATCGCTCTTCCTGAGGGGTGTTCCTGCCAAAGCATTCACTTCCTGAAACACAGCTTGGTCCACGAAGGGTGGAACGTGTACCCTGAGGGGGCGGCCAAGTCCCAAACGACCTGCGTGGTGCTGTGCACGGACTCATCCCTCCACCTGGTGACCGCTGCGGGGACCCGAGGCCCCACCGTCAGCATGCTGGTGGAGAGGTCGGCGGCTCTGAGGGGAGGGCGGGGGCAAGGGTCCGCCAGGGCTGGTCGCGAAACAGCGGCCACCTCCCCGGCCGGAGCCCACCACTTGCCCCACAGCCACCCCCCTCTCCCGATGAGCTGCTCAACATCACGTCTTCCGTACGTGGGTGTCTGTAGGCAGCAGGGTCCCAACAGAATGGTACGATGGCAGGCAACCCCGTTCACAGCCCACACGGCCAAGAAGAGGGTCGCTTCTGCCAAAACAGCCTTTTATCAGTTTCCCCACAGTCCCTCTCTCTTCTTTATTTTTTTTAAAAAATATATTTTTTATTGATTTCAGAGAGGGAGGGAGAGATAGAAGCATCAATGATGAGAGAGAATCACCCACTGGCTGCCTCCTGCACGCCCCCTGCTGGGGATCGAGCCCACAACTAGGGCATGTGCCCTGGCCTAGAATCGAACCGTGACCTCCTGGTTCATAGGTCGATGCTCAATCACTGAGCCACGCTGGCTGGGCGGGTGAGAGAGTCCACCTTTTTTTTTTAAAAAAAGAATATTTTATTGATTTTTTTACAGAGAGGAAGGGAGAGGGATAGAGAGTTAGAAACATCGATGAGAGAGAAACATCAATCAGCTGCCTCCTGCACACTCCCCACTGGGGATGTGCCCACAACCAATGTACATGCCCTTAGCCGGAATCGAACCTGGGACCCTTGAGTCCACAGGCCGACGCTCTATCCACTGAGCCAAACCGGTTAGAGCGAGAGTCCACCTTTTTTTTTTTTTAAATATATTTTATTGATTTTTTACAGAGAGGAAGGGAGAGAGATAGAGAGTTAGAAACATCGATGAGAGAGAAACATCGATCAGCTGCCTCCTGCACATCTCCCACTGGGGATGTGCCCGCAACCCAGGCACACGCCCTTGACCGGAATCGAACCCGGGACCCTTCAGTCCGCAGGCCGACGCTCCATCCACTGAGCCAAACCGGCCCCGGCGAGAGTCCACCTTTTGATGGGAGTTGGTGTCAAACATCACGGCCGATTTTTTTTTTCAATCCACCACAGCGTTTTCCTAAATTCATTCCGTTGCTTTCCTTTAAGAATTACCCACACCCTTGGGCGTGTGTGCCCACGCAGCGCCTGTAGCTGTGCATATGGAGGGAGCGTGTCAATGGCGCCACGGTCTAAGCATCCTCCCACTTATATCTCAGTGCGACTTATTCTGTCGCTTGCTCTGCATGTTCATGAGGGTGCCCGGGAGGCCGCCCTCGGCCGCGGGCGTCATTCCCACCGCTGCGCCGTGTCCTGCGGTGCACACACCAGTTACTGACGCTTCTGCCGCTGTGAGAGTCCCCAACATCTCTCTTGCTGCTTATCTGCAAGAGTTTATTCAGGGTGCACGCCTGGGAGAGGAGAGGGTGAGTGTCTGTCCGTCCGGTGCCCACAGGCCCATCAAGCACCCGGAGGAGGCTCTCTGCGCCGTGGCCCCCGTCCCGGCCTTGCCTGGCATGGTAGGTTCCTCGTGCCTCTCACTCCCCTGCAGCGACGGCTGGCTCACACGCAGCCTCCGCTCTGCTGACGGCCATCATGTGCCCGAGCTCACAGCTCCGTGGGGACGGCAGGCGGGTCCCCAGGCCGCTGCCCTGAGCTGGGTCCGAGGCCGCGTGCCCCGGAGCACATTGGTTCTCTGTTTGCCCGCTTCCTGCCCGGCGTCTCGTGTCCCACACTGGGGCGAGGGCCCCCTAGAGAACCCCGTGCCCATCCCGCTGCCCCCAGGTGCTGACCTTCTGCAGGAACGGCTCCGTGCTCCTGCTGGACGTGGCCCGGCCTCACGTCGTCTGTGCCTTCGCGCCCCCCAGGCCTTACCACCTGGCGGTGCCCTGGAAGCCGGTGTTTGCCGTGTCTTCGAAACACCCGTTCTTCCTGCTCCGAGGTAGGGAAGGGGGACCGTGAGGGCGCGCTGCCCAGACCTGGGGCCTGCTGACCGCTTCCCTGACTTCCTCAGGGGCCCCTCCCGAAGTCCTAGGGCGACCCCACCCAATCTGCTCCCCACTCTTTTTGTTTTTTTAATATATAATTTCATTGCTTTCAGAGAGGAAGGGAGAGGGAGAGAGAGAGAGAGAGAGAGAAACATCGATGATGAGAGAAAATCATCCATCGCCTGTGTCCAGCACGCCCCCTACTGGGGATCGAGCCTGCAACCCGGGCATGTGCCCTGACCGGGAACTGAACCGTGACCTCCTGGTTCATAGGTCGATGCCCAACCACTGAGCCATACCGGCTGGGCTGCTCCCCACTCTTCGTCCCCCTCCCCCCCCCACAGCCCCAGAGTCCTCACCAGACACTCAGGAGAGACGCCAGGCAGGCCTTCTCTCTGGACCCCTGCTCCTCCAGACCAAGTGGGCCCTCCCGGCTCAGCCCCAGTGACCCGGCCCCAGCTGGGCCACAGAGACACGGAGAAGGTGATGCTGACACAAACGCGTGCTCTCGTCTCATCTCAGGAGACCATCCGATTGGGGACAGTGACACCCCGAGTTCTGTCTTCTACTTCAGTTTCGATGCCTGCTCACTCCTGGAGAACATGTCAAACAGCTGCTGCATTCCCCAAGCGGACTTGGACGCCGCGGGCTTCCCCCAGGCGTTGTCCCTGGAGAGGAGATGCGAGGGCATCTTCCAGAAGAGGTAGCTCCCGGCTCTCCCCACCCCTGCCTCGGGCCTCCCCACCCCTGCTCCCCGGCTCCCCCCACCCCTGCTCCCCGGCTCTCCCCACCCCTGCTCCCCGGCTCTCCCCACCCCTGCCCCGGGCCTCCCCACCCCTGCTCCCCAGCTCTCCCCACCCCTGCCCCGGGCCTCCCCACCCCTGCTCCCCGGCTCTCCCCACCCCTGCCCCGGGCCTGGCCTGGGCGGGAACAGTGGAGTTGGTTTGCAATCAGTGATTCTCTCTCATCATCGATGTTTCTATCTCTCCCTCTCCCTTCCTCTCTGAAGTCAATAAAAAAAAATATATATTTTAAATATATTTTATTCATTTTTTACAGAGAGGAAGGGAGAGGGATAGAGAGTTAGAAACATCGATGAGAGAGAAACATCGATCAGCTGCCTCCTGCACACCCCACACTGGGGATGTGCCCGCAACCAAGGTACATGCCCTTGACCGGAATCGAACCTGGGACCCTTGAGTCCGCAGGCGGACGCTCTATCCACTGAGCCAAACCGGCCAGGGCAATAAAAATATATTCTTAAAAATACATGCAGAGCGCTAGGCACAGAGTGGTCGCTCAGTAAACGGTAGATACATGCCGATGATGATGACGACGACATTAATCCAAGTTCACGCCAGGGAAATTCTACACATCACCACCGGGGGGCACCACAGCGCCTCCTCCCTGACCGCGGCTCCTCCCTGGGCTGCGGGTGGGTAGCTTAGGTGGCTTTCAGTATCTCCTGGAGGGAAGCATGGGGCTCATCCGGAGAGGAATACGGCCAAAGGGTCCTGGGCAAGGACAGTGAAGAGAGGGACAGCGACGTTTCCCGATTAAAGATTTACCCAGAGTGCTTGTCTGCCCCTCACATGGAGGTCCGACACCCCCTCCCCCCCGGGAATGCCCCACAGTGCTGAGTGGGTGCAGGAGCCGGCCTCCCAGGACATTCTGCAGGGAAAAGGGCAGGCAGCGGGGCCCTGGGGGCCAGGGGCATGGCTTGGGGCTAGCCAAGCAGTGGGAACTGAGGGGAGTGCTCCCGGGTCCAGGGACCCGGCAGGAGCTGGGAGGGGGCGCACTGTGTGGCTGTGGCAACCCTGCTGGAAGGAACCTTTCCTTGGACCTAATCACGGGGTCCCAGTCACACCCATTTTGTGATCTGGGTCCCAGCGATCCATTGGGTAACACCACGATGTAAAGAAGGCTTTCCTGTTCTGTTTGCTCGGAGTTAGATATCGGGGGCTTTCCCACCCCATTTTTTAAATATATATTTTATTGATTTTTTACAGAGAGGAAGGGAGAGGGATAGAGAGTTAGAAACATCCATGAGAGAGAAACATCGATCAGCTGCCTCCTGCACACTCCCCACTGGGGATGTGCCTGCAACCAAGGTACATGCCCTTGACCGGAATCGAACCCGGGACCCTTCAGTCCGCAGGCCAATACTATCCACTGAGCCAAACCGGTTAGGGCTTTCCCACCACATTTTATCACGAAAACTTTCAAACACACAGCAGCTTTGAAAAAAATTTCCGCGAACACCCGCATACTCACAACCTAGGTCTGTCGTTAACATGTTACTCTCGCCGTTTACCACACACATCCACGTACATCTAAAGGCTTTAATCCCATCTTATTTTTTTTTTTCTATTTATAGCTGGTGTCTGGAAGTTTCCATTGGCCCTGAATCTAGGTGAAACTTGAAGGCAATGGGTTGGTGAGGCAATAGAGTCAAAGTTTCAGGCCTGCCATGGTCTGTCCAAATTGCTTTTACAAAATCCGCCCTGGGGCTTTCGCAAGCAGCAGCGTGAACCGAAGTCCGCCTTCAGGGCCCTGAAAGGGGGCCGGTGCTGCCAAGGGTGCCCACCCCCTCCCACTGCGCCCCGCCTGGCCTCTGCCCCATCCAGCCGGGGCCTCAGGGGCACCATTTCCATCTGGCTCCCCTCCCCATCTGTTCTAGTGTCTGCCATCTCTGACTGGGCCAAACATTTGACCACAGAAATTTCGGGACACCAGGAAGCAGACAGAAACAGTCTGTCCCTCTCCCTTTAATCCCCGTGGGTTACAGAATACAGGCCAAGCTCGGTCCAGGTTCCGCCCACCCATCTTTCTGCCGTAAGTGGGCTTCTGGGTGACCCCACAGACCCGGGGCCCACAGGGCTCCGGGTGACATTTCCCTCGAGGCTGGAGGAGGAGGGGGAGGGATGGTGTGCCAACCCCCTTTGTTAATATCCTTGGGGAGGAAAGAGTGCGCCCAGCCTAACTTTCCTTTGCCTTCCTTGAGAAACAAAGGGACGACTCCCTGGAAAATCCCCTACAGACACAGCCCCCACCTTGCAGTCAGGCAGGCTCCTGGAGGTCAAAGGCTTTGCAAGGCACTGCAGGCGTCCCGTGCACTTGAAATGAACGTGACCGTGCACTCGTTTGTTATTAAAACAAAACACTAAAGCCCTGGCCGGTTCGGCTCAGTGGATAGAGCCTTGGCCTGAGAACGGAAGGGTCCCACATTCAATTCCTGGTCAGGGCACATGCCCGGGTTGCGGGCTCGATCCTCAGTGTGGGGTGTGCAGGAGGCAGCCGATCCATGATTCTCTCTCATCGTTGACGTTTCTCTCTCTCTCTCTCCCTCTCCCTTCCTCTCTGAAATCAAAACACTCATTCATGGATAATAGAGACCATTATAAACTTTTGAACAATAATAGATACAGAGGCAGAGCTGCCTCAAACAGATTGTCAAACTGCAGCGGGAAGGCCGGGGAGGGTTGGGGGGCAGGAGGTAGGGGGGTAAGAGATCAACTGAAGGACTTGTATGCATGCATATAAGCATAACCAGTGGACATAAGACACTGGGGGATAGGGGAGGCTAGGGGACTGTCTAGGGCGGGGGGAAAAAATGGACACATACGTAATACCCTTTGTAATATTTTAAGCAATATAAAAAAAAATAAAATTAGAAAAAAAAAATATATATATATTTTAAAAAACTGAAAACAAACCCAACCCACCGTTACTTTTTGAAAACCCCTACTCAAACCCGTCATCTCCTGGGAGCACCCCAGGCGGTGTCCCTTCCTCCTCTCTGCGCGTGCGTGACCTTTGTGGCGCTCAGATGCCTCCTGTCACAGTGCTCTCACTCTGTCGCCCCACTCCCTGGGGACAGGGACGTGCTGTGTGGTCACTCTGGCCTGCCCGACACTTGCACCAGTGCCTGCCACTGGCAGATGCTCAAGAAACGCTTATGAAACGGCGCGCTGGCACCCCGGTGTGTGCAACGCGGGTCCGCGCTCACAGACCTCAGTTCCTGAGTTCCCTGTGCCGCCGGCCACTGTCCACCTCACGCTCTGCCATGTCACCCCCATTCCCCCAAAAGTGTGTCCGGTTTGCCCGGCCGGCGGGGCTCAGTGGCTGAGCATCGACCTATGACCCAGGAGGTCACGGTTCGATTCCCAGTCAGGGCACATGCCCGGGTTGCGGGCTCGATCTCCAGTGTGGGGCGTGCAGGAGGCAGCCGATCAACGCTTCTCTCTCATCATTGATGTTCCTGCCTCTCTCCTCCCTTCCTCTCTGAAATCAGTAAAAATATGTATTTTTTAAAGGAGTTCCGGGTGCCCGCCGTGCACCAGGCCGAGTCCGGCGCGTTCCTGATGCTGGCACAGGGGGTCAGGCCCGCCCTGGGGAGCCGGGCCGGTTGGGGGCGCGGCACCAAGCACGCCCTTCTCATCTCCACCCCCAGGTTTCAGAAGCTGGAGAACAAGGTGAAGGAGAAGGAGCACTGGACGCGGCTGCGGAGGTACTCGCTGTTCCTGCAGAGAGAGAGCATCAGGAAGTGATGGGCCACGCCCCGAGGGGAAGAGACGAAGGGCCCAGGGGCCTGGACTGGGGCCTGGGCCCCCCGCAGAGCCAGCAGGGGGAGAGGGACTGTTTGGGGGGTTTCAGTCACGATGCCCATTGTCAGAGCCCTCGGGCGGGCAGGCAGCTGTGACACCCAAATAAACGGCGATATTGTTTCCAGCTTCCAGGGTGGTGTGGGGTGTAGCCCTCTGCTCCCACCCAGGCCCGACCAAGCGGGGCCCAGGCCTGTGAGGACCCCAGCTGGGGTGTGGACCCCCACTTCTCCACCCCTTTCTCTTCCCACTCCGTGCTGCCTCGTAACGGCATGGAACCAACCGCCCTGGAGAGGCTGGGGCTCCAGTGGGGGAGTGACTGCCTGAGCTCACACAGACGGGAGAGGCAGAGGAGCCAGGCGAGGGGGCAGGCGGGACCGGGCGATGCTGCCCCTCGCCTCTGGCCCAGGAACCCGGGGGGCACAGGAGAGGGGCAGACGGGCACCTTTCTTCTCTAAGAAACCGCCTTCCCAGGAAAACTGGATGGAGGGCGCCCGCAGCTCAAGGGCCGCGCCCGCCTCTCTGAGGACACCGTGTGGTGCCTTTGAGAACTGCAGGGGGTCAGGAGTCCCAGACTCCATGATAATCCGCCCACAGACGGCAAGCAGGTTTTTTGTTTTGTTTTTTAAATATATTTTTATTGATGTCAGAGAGGAAGGGAGAGGGAGAGGGAGAGAGAGAGAAACTTCAACGATGAGAGAGAGAATCACCCATCGGCTGCCTCCTGCACGCCCCCCACTGGGATCGAGCCCACAACCTGGGCATGTTTCCTTGATCAGAATCAAACCTGGGACCCGTCAGTCCACAGGCTGATGCTCTATCCACTGAGCAAACTGGCTATAGCACGCAGGATTTAAAAAAAATAGATATATGTTCTTATTGATTTTGAGAGAGAGAGGGAGAGGAAGAAGGAAAGGGAGAGGGTGAGAGAGAGAGAGAGAGAGAGAGAGAGAGAGAGAGAGAAACATCAATATGAGAGAGGAACATCTATCGGTTGCCTGCTGCACACACCCTGACCAGGGATTGAGTCTGACACTTGTGCCCGGATTGATAGATCCTCCCATTCCTCCACCCCCCCCCCCAACTGGTGGGCGGAGTATGACGTAACCTGCAGCCTGGAAATACCTGAGTGACTAACCATGTACCTTATATGGACTAGACATTGGACCACCAATCCACACCTGCCAAATCCCCTAAGCCCTTGTCCTATATGGACAATGCAGTGAGCCACCAATCAGTGTGCGCCCAGTACACTAAGCCCCCACCCCTTCCCATTCCGCCCCTCAAAAGGCGTGCCCGCCCCTCAAAAGGCGTGCCCGCCCCTGCACCCGCTGCTGTCCTCTCCTTGCCAGACAGCCCGGCAGGTCCTGCTCCTCTAATAAAGCCTGTAGCCCTGGTTTTCGGCCTCTGTCTGATCTTTCACTGACGAGGAATTGAACCGGCGACCTTTCGGTGCATGGGATGATGTTCAACTCACTGTGCCAGCACGTGACGGCAACTTCTTATGCATCCCCACCTCCCTCCTCCCCTGGGTCACACACTTGCTCCCTGGTGGCGGGACACCTCCCCACGATGCTGGTACTGACTAGCTGGTGCTCCCCTTCCTCTGCACTCCAACCAGGTTCATGGTGTGGCCCTGGTATGTCCTTGAGTGGGATCGGCTTAGCTGCCCCTCCTTAAAACACTGGCCCACCCGGCCGGCGTGGCGCAGTGGTGGAGCGTCGACCTCTGAACCAGGAGGTGACTCGGTCAGGGCATATGCCCGGATGGCAGGCTCAGACCCCAATATGGGAGCCGATCAATGATTCTCTCTCATCACTGATGTTTCTATCTCTCTCCCCCTCTCCCTTCCTCCCTGAAATCAATCAAAACATATTTTAAAAAAAACAGCAACACTGGCCGATCCAGCACCAGCATCTACACGGCACAGCTGTACCAGGAGGAACGTGTGGTCGACACGCAGAAGCACGTGTCCTGCCCATGTGCACGAGGAGCTTTATTTCACACCCGAGACACACGCACGCACACACGCATGCACACGCACGCACGCGCACTTGCCTGCCAGGGCTGTGCCGAAGACCGGATTGGTCCCCAACCTCCCATCCTCCTCCCCACCCCAAACGCCACATACTGGTTTCATGAAAAATTCCTTAACCTTCCTCACGCCGATCTGTGAAACAGCGCACACCGCCTGCCTCCCCCGGCTCCGAGGCTAAAATGACTTGAAATCAGATGGTGGATTCCATGTCTGACGCTCAGCGCCTGGCCCACAGTCACTGCCCTGCGCTTCTCCACCACGTGAGTTCGAACCTGTCAGGCTGTGCAAGCGCTGTGACGAGGTGACCGGGGTCGGCCCGGCGGCGTCCGTGCTGCTGCTGTCGCTCTCTCTCCCACCATCCAGACCAGGGCACCCTGCCAGGGCCCCGGGTGAGGTGAGCCGCCAGCCAGCTCTCAGCTGTCACAGAGGCAGCGCACCTGTGAGTACCACATCTGGGCCCAATCCCAGGGCCACCACTGAACATCTGTATGAACACGGTATCAGCCTCTTCTTTACAGCACTTTTTAAAAATACATATTTTTATTGATTTCCGAGAGGAAGGGAGAGAGAAACATCAATGATGAGAGAGAATCACTGATTGGCTGCCTCCTGACCACCCGCTACTGGGGATCGAGCCTGCAACCTGGGCATGTGCCCCTGACCGGAATCGAACCTGGGACCCTTCCGTCTGCAGGCCATCGCTCTATCCACTGAGCAACACTGGCTAGGGCTTCCTTACTGCACTTTGCCACCCTTTAGCTAGGGCTCACCTCACAGATTAGCTGAGAAACAAGAGCATGCGACAACGGCTCACCTACCTGGGTGCTGGTGACCGTCCTGGCCCTCTGGGTGGGCACGGCTCACCTACCTGGGCGCTGGCGACTGTCTTGTCTTTCTGAACAGGCATCAGGGCTTCCGCCGCAGGTTCGGTGCGGCTGGCCCAGGAAGGGGTGGGGACGACAAGCGGTGGGAGGTGATCCGTCTCATCTCCTGCCCTCCGTCTAATTAGCAGAGCCCTGTTAATGAGAACCACACTCAGGCGCTAATAAACGGCAGGAGGCCCCCAGCTCTGAGAGGCAGCAGAGGCCCTCCGCAGGGGAGGGGCTGGCCAACAAGCCCCACTTATCTGTGAAAAGACTTGCTAATAACTTTAATTCCCCCTCCCACCCTGCGGGGCCTTTGCCATGCAAATAGACTTTCTAAACCGGGTAGGATCCTGGAGAAAACGATGCCCCGTGTGTCCCCCCCCCCCCCCCCCCTGCTTAGGGTCCTGGGAAAGGAGAGTGATGTGGGGGTGGAGGTGCGGGAAAGTGGGCCTCACCCCCACTGCAGGGCCTGTGCTTTGGGATCCCACTCTCTGAAGACAAACATGGCAGGGTGCCCCTGAAATGCAGGACAGTGACACCCCCCACTCCCCCTCCCCCCGTGAATTACTGCCCCTCCTGGCCCGAGCAGGAGCAAGACAAACCCATCAACGTCAACAGGTAAATAAACTGTGGTCCATAAATACAATGGAATACTCCAGGGCAAAGAAAAGAAACCGAAAACCGCAGGCTAAGTGAAAAAAGCCAGACACAAAAAGTCACATATCCTATGGCCCATTCATATGAAATGTTCACTACTCTATACAAAGTAGAGTAGTGGGCTGGGGCTGGGGCGCAGCAGTAGAATAGTGGGGAGGGACTGCCAATGGAAACAAGATCTGTTTTGATTGAATGTACTGGGGTGGCACTGACTAATAAAATTATACAGGTTTCAGATTTTCCTTCTGAGGGGTGATGAAATGTTCTAAAATTAGTGATGATGGCCTAGCTGGTTTGGCTCAGTCGATAGAGCACCGGCCTGTGGAGTGAAGGGTCCCGGGTTCAATTCCGGTCAAGGGCGCACGCCTGGGTTGCGGGCTCGATCCCCACTGGGGGAGGGCAGGAGGCAGCTGATTACTGATTCTCTCTCATCACTGATGTTTTTCTCTTTCTCTCCCTTCCTCTCTGAAATCAATAAAAATATATATTGAAAAAAAATTAGTGGTGACAGCTGCATAACTCCCTGAATATATGAAAATCATTCAAATATACTCTAAAGGGTGAACTTTTTATGGTATGCAAATTACATCTCATTAAAGAGCTTATAAAAAGCAAATACCAGGTCCTGTGTTTCAAAGAAGGTTGAGGGGGTGCAGGGGAGAAGCAGGTGTCCACAGAGGCTGAGGGACCCCTGGACAGGGGATCTGTCCCCCTGCCCACCTCACTGGCCAGGGCCGGCTGCTCACCAGACCCCCGGGCCCAAGCCAGGCTCCTGGCCTCAAGCCTCCCCTCCCCACACAGCCCTTCCCTAGACTGAATCCAGCCAACGTAGACAGGGGTGTGGCAGCTTGGCCTGGTGCTAGGTCAGGTGGGCGGACGTGAACGCAGTCAGATGGGCCTCAGCCTCTGGGAGGTCAAGGCTCCATAAACTCAGGATTGGCTCACTGTTATTTTATGTCCCTAAACCACGTGGGAGCGAAGGAAGATGGGAAAATCCCAGCGTCCAGGCCAGGGTGCTCCAGCACCAGGGCAATAAAGAGCTTGGCACATGGGAAATGGCCCCTTAGAACCGGGGACCCCGAAGTCCCCAGAATGGACGGAGCTGACAAAATCCCACCCGCGCTGGAGGGGTGACCCTCAGTTTAGGCTTCTGCAAAAAGGTTGTTTGGGTATAAAATGTGTAAAGGCCCCGATGAGTCAGTACTCACTGATGGAGATGTATTTATTTTCTAGAGATCCTTTAGTTTTTTCCAGCCCCCCACCAGCTTCAAAGAAAAGACGGAGGGACTCCGTTTCCTGCCACTTTCCCGTAGGAAGCGCCTGCCTCCCGCTCCAGGCTGACCCGTCTGAACAGAAGGTGCTGGGGGCCGGGTGCTCTGCGGGCTGAAGATGGCAGGACACCCTCCCACCTCCCCTATGCTCCCTGGAGGAGGGGGTGGGAGCTCTGCATCCACGCAAAAAGAGAAACCGCCAATTGACACCAGCGCAGTTTATTCACAAATAAATAAATACACACTAAGCCCGGCCTCAAAGCGTCCCGCCTGCGGGTCCCATCGGGCAGGGGCTGGGGAAGGTCGTCCAGGTGGGACCGGCTCTCACCCGCCGGCGCGCCCTTCGCCCTGGCCAGCCTCGCCGCTGCCCCCGCGGGGAGGGAGTCCGGACAGGGACCGGGGAGGGGCCGAGGCCGAGGAGGCCGCAGTGCGCACACAGGACCAGCCGTCCGCCGTCCCTTCAACTACTCAGGCCGGGCGGCCACTCCAGGGGCGAGCGGGGCATCCAGGTCTCCAGCTGGGGCAGCACGTGGCCGGGATCGGGCTGCGGGGGAGAGGGAACAGCGTGACCCTCGGCGCTCCTGGGCTCCCCTCCCGGGGGACCCTGCCCCTCGCGCGTCCCCTCCCTGCCCTCACCGCGTGGGCACCCGGGCACCCCAGCTTCGAGGCTCTGGGAAGCCAGCGGGAGGCCGGGCTGCGCGTCTCGGACGCCGACACTGAGCGGCGCCCACACGACGGCGGGGGCAGGAGATACTAACCGGAGACGACGGGCCCGGCTGCATCGCAAGCCCTTGCGGGCGCGCTGCCCCCTCACAGCGCACGGGCACGGGCACCGCTGCGGCGCCGGGACAGGCAGGCGGGGACCCCCAAGACCCCGCCGCGCGGACGGCGGAGCCCAGGATCCGGCCGCGCGCCTGCGTCGGCGTCTGCGTCTGCGCCTGCGCGGGGCCGCCGTCGGGGCAGAGCGGACAGCCCCGAGGGGGCGTCTCGTCGCAGCGTCGCGGGCGCCGGCGCCGCAGGCCGTCCTCGCTGAGGCCCAGCACGGCCGACAGGTGGCCGATGTAGCGGATGGCCAGGCGCAGCGTCTCGATCTTGGTCAGGCTCTGGCCGGCGGGCGCCACGGACGGCGGCAGGAAGCGGCGCAGCTCGTGCAGCGCGCGGGCGAGCGTGCGCATGCGCAGCTTCTCGCGCTCGCTGGCGCTCTGCCGCTGCCCGCTGCCCAGGCGGCCGCTGCGGGCGCCGCGCCTCCCGGCACGAGGGCCGCGCGGGGCGCGCCGGGGGCTGGGCGCGGGGCTGCCGGCCGGGGCGCTGCCCCAGGAGTTCGGGGACGAGGCGGGGGAGCAGGCGCGGCCCCAGTCGGAGGGCGGGGGAGGCGGAGCGGCGCCCCAGCCCGCGGGGAAGATCCAGGGCTCGGAGAGCGGCGGGCACAGGGGCTGGGCCATGGCAGCGGCGGCGCGTCTCGGGACGGCGGCCAGCGACCTTTTTATCCCCGAGGCGGCCGCTCTATCCGGAGCCCGAGGTGTGAAGTGGCCCCTTCCAGGCCCCATCAGCACTTCAAAGCGGCTCGGGGCCTGGGGGGCGGGGCCCGAACCTTTGAACCGAGGGGGGTGGGGGGGGGGGGACGAAGGTGCCGGCCGCTTGGCTGCACCAGGTTGGCCCCACCTGAGCCATCGCAGGGCACCAGCCCCTGCCACGCGGGCCTCCTGCCGGCGCCCAGCCCCGGGTGTGGGGCCAGCTCAGCGGGTAAAAGGAAGCAGGATCACAGACCTTGAAGTCCAGTACCTAGGTCTCGGGCTGTCCTCACCCGCTGGGGACCTTATGCAAATAAATGAATGTTCTTGCACCTTTGTTCCAGTTTGTCTGATGGGATCCCAGGGGCCTGCTGCATCCAGGTCTGCATCGGCGAGGGCCCGTTCCCGCTGGAGGCGAGGGGAACAGCAAGCCGTTCCTCCTGGAGGCGGGCCGTCCTGGATGCCCCCGCCGCCCTAGGTGGTGAGTTGGGGGAGCCCCCATGAGGAAGCTGTCCCAGGCTGCATCTGGTCAGGTTGCTGGACCATCTGGGCTGAGGGAGGGGTGAGCCCTCGGCCTGGCAGCCTCGGGGGCTTGGCCTGGTGCCACCCCGGCCTCTGGCTGGTGGTGTCACTCTGGGGCAGGTGTAACAAGCTGTGCCGTGGAAATGACACAGAGAAGACATTTGACAAAACTCAACGCCCCTTCACGATAAAAATTCTCAGCAAACGGCATAGACGGGCACTTTCTCAACCGTCTAAAAGGCATCTACAGCCCTAGCTGGGTTTGCTCGGTGGACAGGGCGTCGGCCTGGGGACTGAAGCATCCCGGGTTCGATTCGGGTCAAGGGCACATGCCTGGGTTGTGGGCTCGATCCCCAGTGGGGTGTGTGCAGGAGGCAGCCGATCAGTGATTCTCTCTCACCATGGATATTTCAATCTCTCCCTCTCTGAAATCAATTAAAAACGTATCTAAAAAAACAAAAGGCATCTACAAAGAACATACAGTTGACATCACATTAAATAGTGAAAGACTGGAAGCTTTTCCCCTATTAGCGAGAAGAGGGCGAGGATGTCTGCTTCTCCCTATTCAGCATCTTCCCGGAGGGTCTAGCTCAGCCGTGGGCAAACTACGGCCCGCGGGCCGGATCCGGTCCATTTTAAATGAATAAAACTAAAAAAAAAAAAAAGACCATACCCTTTTATGTAATGATGTTTACTTTGAATTTATATTAGTTCACACAAACACTCCATCCATGCTTTTGTTCCGGCCCTCCGGTCCAGTTTAAGAACCCATTGTGGCCCTTGAGTCAAAAAGTTTGCCCACCCCTGGTCTAGCTTGTGCAGTAAGAAAAAAACGAAAGGCTCACAGATGGTCTCTATTTACAGACAACATGACTGTCACATAGGGAATCTCTCAGAGGATTTATTTATATTGCCTACCTGGCCGCTCGGGTTGGCGTCAGCACCCTGTCCTAACAGCTACTTCGTGCACGAAGCCCTCCAGCTGGGCTGGGCGGTACCTGGTGTCTGGCTTCATGTGTTTGGGAAAAGTGCCAAGATCTACTGTTTTGCATCCTCCACGGCTTCCAGCCTCAGGGGACCGGTGGGTTCGCTGGTAGGAGAGAAAGGAAAGCAGCTTGGTTCCTTCTCCCCTGGCATCTTAGCCCACCACCGCCCTCCCCTTCTCTCTCTCTCTCTCTCTCTCTCTCTCTTTTAAAATATTTTTTATTTATTTATTGCAAAGAGGAAGGGAAAGGGAGAAACATCAATGATGAGAGAGGATCATTGATTGGCTGCCTCCTGCACGCCCCACACTGGGGATCAACCCCGCAACCCATGTACATGCCCTTGACTGGAATCGAACCTGGGACCTTTCAGTCTGCAGGCCGACACTCTATCCACTGAGCCAAGCCAGCGAGGGCTCCCCTTCTCTCTTTATCTTCTAGGCAATGACCTCCTCTAACACCTTCTGTAACCCTCCTTGGCAGTCTGTCTCAGGATGTGTATGCCCAGTCACAGCCAGGAGAGGCAGTGCCAACCCGCCTGGGTGCACAGCGCAGAGCCCATATACAGTGGGGCCTTGACTAACAAGTTTAATTCGTTCCATGACGGAGCTCATAACTCAAATTACTCGTATGTCAAATCAAAAGTGAACAAGTGTGACACGTGATGCTGGGCTGATGTTGTGGCGTTCACTGTGACGTTCGCTGCGCCAACTAGCAGTGGGGTATTTGAAGCTGGCTCGTGCGTAACCCGAATTTTAGCTCGCAACTGAAAGCAAAAAATCGGCCGAGAGATGGCTCATATCTCGAAAAACTCGTTGGTCGTAAGTCAAGGTTCCACTGTACTCTCGAGGAGAGCCTGGCCCTCTCAGCCTGCAGCCGCCAGCAGGGTCTGCCCTCCCTGACCTGGGCTGATGGATGCCTTCCTGGGCTTCCAGATTCAAGCCAAGAACCTGGTATTGGAGCCCAGTGACTGGCTCCCGCTGTACAGGAGGGAACAGGTGGTTGGGCCTTGGCAGAGTGTGCTGTGCACAGCACGGGAGGGTGCGGGGCAAAGGCTGAGAGGCAGGAGGGTGGTGGGTCTCAGAGGGCCCGGGTGCCTGTGGCCAGCCTCCTGAATATCAAAAAATCCCTCCAATCCCCTCATGGTTGTGATCTCCACTGGTTTGTTGGCAACGATGCTCCGAAGTGAATTTGTATTTCATTAAGGACAAAATCAAGTGTACGTACTTGGACAAGACTGTCCTGGAAACACAGGTCCGGCTCCTGAGGAATCTCAGATCTGGGACCTAATACCTAACATACACTGAGCGCTTACACGGGAGCCACCGAGAGATCGGAGCAGGAGAGGGCACCACAGTGGTGTGTGACAAGCGGGTCTCTGTTGCAGGACTGGGGGAGGGTGAAAAAGGCCCAGGGGAGCCCCAGCCGGTGTGGCTCAGTGGATAGAACGTCGGCCTGTGGCCTGAAGGGTCCCTGGTTCGATTCCGGTCAAGGGCACATGCCCAGGTTGCGGCCGATCCATGATTCTCTCTCATCATTGATGTTTCTATCTCTCTCCCTCTCCCTTCCTCTCTAAAATCGGTAAAAAAATATTTTTAAAAAGTTTAAGTTTCTCACTCTCTAAAACGGTTGTGATGCCTGGTCCTACTTTCCAAACCGTTCTTCATTAATATATGCCCACAGAAATATATATTCACAGAAAACTCACATATGGCAACTTGTGGAAGTCTTATTCTGTTAGTAAATTATAAATATAGAATAATAATAATAATAAAAAGACCCAGGGTGAGTGTGGAGACCAGGAGCCCACAAAAATGGCATGAAAGAGGCAGGGTCTCCAGCCCTAAATGCTAACAAACTGGAGATGCCACGTGTGAGCCCCCCCCCCCCCCCCGTCTCCTGGGGTCTCTGGGCCCAGACTGTGCAAAGGCTGTGGTCCCTCGGCCCGATGAAGCCCAGTGGGGGCAGAGGAGGGACCCCCGATCTGCAGCCGGGCCCTGCCACCTCCTGCCAGCCAGCCTCCCTCTCCCCTTCCCCATGCCTGTCACCTTTGATCTCCTTATCACCAGCCTCTCCGGCGGGTTCATTTGGGAGCTGCCCGAGTTAATGAGTTCTCCGGGCAGCAGGGCCGCGCGCCCTCCCGCTGGGTGAGGACTTCACGCCTCGGGGCCCTGTGTTTTGACAAGTGCCTGGGCCAGTGGCTCCTGCTCCCCTGCCCGAGCCTTCGCTCAGCTCGCCAAAGTGTAAGGCTGGGAAATGAGGCCTGGGTGCCGCCCCGCTGAGCAGAGGTGAGAGTTCAGGAGGGTGGGGGCAGCCAGGACAGCACCCCCATAAGCCTCTGCCTTCCTGCTAGGAACCAGCCGGTCTCCTCAGGCCGAGCCCAGCCGGGGTCTGGGCGCTGCCCCCCTCTCCCACCTCCCAGCCCCAGTGCCCGCATTTCCCAGAAACCCCTCGACATACGGGTGCTAATCGAAGGTGCTATGTCAATATGCCCCTGGCAGCCCTTCATTCCTGTGCGGCTGGAGCCGGAGCCCCAGGGGAAGGAAGCAGCCAGGCGCATCCCCTGGGAACCTCCTAATTTGGGGGTCCCCTCCTGCCAGGGGTCCTCCAGCCCTAGGACACGCCTCTGGAGTGTGGGCTGGGATCCCTGTCCTGCCATGTCCCATGTCCTACCTGTGCCACTCACTGTCCGTCTCTGAGCCCCAGCTCCTGCTTCTGTGCCTCGGGGGATGTGAAGACGTGGGGAGGATCGAATCACACCCACAGACATGCTTTGTGCAGCACCCACGTGCACGCTAAGCCTGCCACCTGGGGCCTGGCACGGTGCTGGGGCCCGGCTGGGTCACAGCTCACAGCCATGCTGCAACACAGGTGTTACGGACTCGCTTGGTTGATGAGGCAACGGAGTGGCGAGAGGGTGTCCCCTGTCACATGGCTACAAAGGGCAGAGCTGGGGTCCGTCTGGCTCTGTCTGGGGCCACAGCTGGTGTTGCCCCTGCCACCTCTGAGTCTGGGGGGCTCGATGGCTCCTTTCCTCCAGGAGGGCTGCCCTGAACGTGAGGGTGCCAGGCAGGGGTAGTGCCCTCAAGCCCCCTGGAAACCTGCTCCATGTCAAAGGGACCTGTGGACATGAAAAAGAGAAAGGTATCCAGCACCAGAGTCCCGGAGGATGGAGCCAGAGAATGCGGATCTGAAAAGTAACACCTCCCAGACTCTAGTGAGCTGCCTCCCAGTGCAGAGCGTGGATGAGGCCCGGGGTGCCTGTCTCCCCACCCCACCCATGGGTCCGAAGCAGATGCATGAGGATGTGCTTGGGCTGGAGGCGGGCTGAGGCCGCCTGGAGCCCAGAGCAGTCAGAGGGCCCAGCATGAGGCTCCCAACTCCTCCTCCTCCCTCCCTCCTTCCCCAGCAGCCGCCCAGCTCCAGCCTGAGGCTCCCAGGGAGGCCCTTCCCACTGGGATCACCCCCTCTCCTCACACCTCTGGCTCCCGGAGCCACAGAGTTGGCAAGCCATATGGAATAGATTATTCTGGAACCACGATAATCTGATTATCCTGGCCATGGATCAGCTGGATATGCAGCCAGTGGAAGTCACAGGAGGCAGAGGGGTGATGAGGAGGGAGGGGGTGGGAAGAAAGGGGAGAGATTTGGCGGATTCCGGGGAAGGATCAAGAGAAGCCCGGCCAAGCAGACCCTGCCTTTGCCCTTAGGGGGGTCACACGCTCTCCTTTGCTTCATCTGGGTACATGGCGGGGGGGGGGGGGGGGGGGGCGGGGGGCGGGGGGGTCTAAGCTTTACAGTGAAAGGTGGGGAGACTGAGGCATAAAGTGGCCTGTTTTTCCGACTGTAAAATGCAGCAGGGACTCCCGATTGCCTGCCCAGGTGTCCTGGGAGCTCTGCACGTTTGGTGAGAAAGCCCGTCTCAGGCCACAGTGCTGACGCGGAGTCACGCACACAGCACACAGTATGGATCGGTGGGCAGGGTACAGCGTCCTTGCATTTCCAGCCACAGGCAGCAGAGGGCGCCGCCCCGCCGCCTGGGATCTTAGGATCCATACAAGGCAGACCTACCTCTGACCAGTCAGAGGCCTTTCTCCTGGAGCCAGGGCCAGCGCAGGGTGGGAATGGTGGGCACGGGGAGCTAAGCGAGGTGCCAGAGGTGCCAGAGGTGCCAGAGGTGCCGGGCTGTCCTACGAAGGGGTGAAGCTAGCTCAGCGCCGGCGTGATGGGCTCTGTGACCCCGACAGGCCGCTGGCCTTTTCTGGACCCGTTAGCTCATCCGTCCATGGGCGCAGAGAGGCAGAGCACGATGGAGCCCAGAGGGGAAGCGGGGCAGGGGACCGGCTCAGGAGGGCTGGGGACAAGCAGGGCTCGGGTCCCTTCCCGCCTCCCCACACGCAGCCCTGGAACGAAGGCTGAAAGAGTCAAACCACAAGCCGACCGAAACTCCAGGCGGGACACCTTGGGCTCTGAGCCCTCGCCAGCTCCCTGGAGAGGATCTGCAGGCCCAGCTCGGCTGCCAACGTGGGGCACATCCAGCCCCAGCCCCCCCGAAAGCACAGGACGCAGCTCTCTCCAGGCAGGGTGTCCAGGTTTCGGGCCCCGCTAGCCCCGCCCCTGGCCTGGCTGACTGCTCACAGCACAATGACCAGGCCGCAGGGCTAGGAACCCCCGTCTGGGCTCCCACACCAAGTCGCTGGGTGGCTGGGGCCCTCAGCCAGCTCCGGGTCCTCCTTCCCAAGGGCAGGGGGAGGAGGCCACCCCGTCCCACCTCCCCATCTCCCCAAAGGTACCTGACTTTAGACCCAACAAAAAGCAGAGTGGGGGCTCGTAGACTGAGCTGGAATGCCTGGGCAGGGCCTGGGGGGTGGTGCAGAGTCTGTGCGGCCTCCTTTGCCAGAGGCTGGGGGACGGGATGTCCCTGGACCGAATGGGGAACCTCTAGAGCAGCGGTTCTCAACCTGTGGGTCGCGACCCCTTTGGGGGTCAAATGACCCTTTTACAGGGGTCGCCTAAGACCATCGGAAAACACATATATCATTACATATTGTTTTTGTGATTCATCACTATGCTTTCTTTTTTTTTTTAAATATATTTTATTGATTTTTTACAGAGAGGAAGGGAGAGAGATAGAGAGTTAGCAACATAGATGAGAGAGAAACATCGATCAGCTGCCTCCTGCACACCCCCTACTGGGGATATGCCCGCAACCAAGGTACATGCCCTTGACCGGAATCGAACCTGGGACCTTTCAGTCCACAGGCCGACACTCTATCCACTGAGCCAAACCAGTTAGGGCCACTATGCTTTCATTATGCTCCATTTTGTAACAGTGAAAATACATCCTGCAAATCAGATATTTACATGACGATTCATAACAGCAGCAAAATGACAGATACGCAGTAGCAACGAAAATAATGTTATGGTTGGGGGTCACCACAACATGAGGAACTGTATGAAAGGGTCGCGGCATGAGGAAGGTTGAGAACCACTGGTCTAGAGGAAGTGCAAGAGCTTAAATGGACCAGATAATGAATCGAGCAGAAGGGTCTCACGTGATCAGTATTGCTTATGGGCCCCAAACTGAGGATAGAATGAACTCCGTCCTCGGCTCTGGAGGGTCCCCCACCAGGAGAAATCCCGGATGCAATCCTGGGCCTGAGCCAAGGAACTTTTCTTCCCCCTTGGAAGTCACGCCCCAGCCCAGGCCCTGGGCATGCGCGGTCAGCGTCTGGCACAGGCGGTCACACAGGTGTGCCAGCCCGAGCTGCTGGCCGCCCATAACCCGGCCCCCACCTCTGGGGACCCCCTGGGGCAGGACTTCAGGACAGCCTCAGCGTGCCCTTGCCCAGCGGTTCCCCTGATGGGAATTCATCCTGATTAGAAAAGATTAAAGGCACGAGTGAAGGCATACTGCTGAGTGACAGAACCAAGCTGCAGAAAAAAACAACAACAAAAAAAACCACACATTCCGTGCAGCACCATGGATATAAGCAAAAACATCAGAAAACAAGAATCTAAAAAATCCCTACATAGAAAGTCATCGAATGACACCCTGCATTTTGTAAAGATCTACTGTGTAAAAGCACTGACGAAGGCCCCCGTTCTCACCAAATCCATAATAACGGACCCCGTCTTATTTGGTGGGAGGGGAGGTCTGGGTTGGGGGGGGAGAGAGTCAAGGAAGACTTTACTCTTCACCTGTAATGTTTACATTTTTGACAAGGAGATTATATAGTTTAAAACTGCATGTTAATGTACAATTTTAAACTACAGTAGGGCCTTGACTTACGAGTTTAATTCGTTCCGTGACGGAGCTCGTAACTCAAATGACTCGTATGTCAAATCATAAAGTGAACGAGTGAGACACGTGATGCTGGGCTGATGTTGTGGCGTTCACTGTGACATTCGCTGTGCCAACTAGCGGTGGGGTATCGGAAGCTGGCTCGTAACCTGAATTTTAGCTCGCAACTCAAAGCAAAAAATCGGCTGAGAGATGGCTGGTATCTTGAAAAACTCGTTAGTCGGGACACTCGTAAGTCAAGGCCACACTGTGTAAAATTGTAAGTATAAGGATATGCCTCCCTGGAAAACTGTAAGGCATCTCAGTATATACCAGAGAACTTGTTACTAAAGTGTTACCACCACACCATGGAGTGCATGGCAGGCCTCCAAAATCTTGGTTTAGAAATACAGGTACTGCCCTAGCCAGTTTGGCTCAGTGGATAGAGTGTTGGCCTGTGGACCAAAGGGTCACGGGTTCGATTCCGGTCAAGGGCTCGTACCTCGGTTGCAGGCTCGTCCCCGGCCTGGGCCATGGTTGGGGCGCGTGCAGGAGGCAACCAATCGATGTTTCTCTCTGTCTTTCCCTCTCTCTTCCACTCTCTCTCTGAAAATCAATGAAAAAATATCCTCGGGTGAGGATTGAAAAAAAAGAAAGAAATAATGTACAGATACAGAAAAATGATCTTAATACATCAGTGAGAAAAACTGGTCACAAAACAATTTGCTCTTTAAATACCCACAGGGTCTAGAATAGGTATTTGTAAGGCAAACATTCATATCAGCATTAGTCACTGCTTATCAGCAATAACCAAATGGTGGAAACAACCCCCGTGTCCATTGACTGATGAATGGGTAAACACATGTGGTAGATCCATACAATGGAATAGTATTCGGCCATGAAAAGGAATGAAGTTTGGACACATGCTACAGCATGGATGACCCTTGAATACATTATGCTAAATGAAGTGAGCCAGACACCAAAAGACAAATACTGTATGATTCCACTTATAGGAAATACCTACAAAGTCAAATTCAGAAGCCCGATAGAGGTTACCAGAGTTTGGGGGGAGGTGGGTAAAGGAGAGTTGTTGTTTAATGGGGTACAGAGTCCTACCTGAGGTGACAAAAAAAATTTTAGAAATAGAAGTGGTGCCGACACCGGTTTGGCTCAGTGGATAGAGCTTCCGCCTGCGGACTGAAGGGTCCCAGGTTCGATTCCGGTCGGGGGCATGTACCTGGGTTGCGGGCACATCCCCAGTGGGAGATGTGCAGGAGGCGGCTGATTGATGTTTCTCTCTCATCGATGTTTCTGGCTCTCTATCTCTCTCCCTTCCTCTCTGTAAAAACTCAATAATATATATATATATATAAAAAAAAAAAAAAGAAATAGAAGCGGTGATGGTTGCACACATTGTGAGTGTAATTAATTTCACTAAATTGCACACTTAAAATGATTAAGATGGCAAATCTTAATGTGTCTATATATATATATATATATATATATATATATGTCTATGTGTATATATATATATATATATATCTACAATTTAAAAAATTACAAATGTGCCCTCGCCGGTTTGGCTCAGTGGATAGAGTGTTGGCCTATGGACTGAAGGGTTTGATTCCGGTCAGTGGCACATGCCTGGGTTGCAGGCTCGATTCCCAGTAGGGGGCATGCAGGAGGCAGCCAATCAATGATTCATTCTCTCTCTCTCTCTCTCTCCCTTCCTCTCTGAAATCAATAAAAATATATTTAATAAATAAACAGGTGAATGTATTGTATGTGAATTATACCTCCATTAAGTTCTTTTTTTAAATTAAACCTATTGGGGGGACACTGGTTATCATATAGGTGTCAGGTGTGGAATTCTATGTTACAGGATCTGTATATCACACTGTGTGCCCAACACCTTTTTTTCTGATATAAAAAGTTATTTATAAAAGTAAAATACCAGGGTATATATACAGAAGAACACCCACAACACATAAAAAGCCCGACACGCTCTCTCTCATGCCTCCATGTGTGTGCTTGTGTATTTGTGGGGATGCCTAGAAAGGGCTGGGATGCAGAGAGATGGACCAACATGCCATCGTGGTTCCCTCTGGGTGGATGAAACTGGGGGCGTTTAAGATTCTCTTCTTTTTGTCTGTACAGGGTATCATCTCGATATTCTTTTTTAAAATATATTTTTATTGATTTCAGAGAGGAAGGGAGAGGGATAGAAAGATAGAAAGATCCATGATGAGAGGGAATCATTGATGGGCTGCCTCCTGCTTGCCCCCTACTGGGGATCGAGCCCACAACTCAGGCATGTGCGCTTGACTGGAATCGAACCTGGGACCCTTCAGCCCGCAGGCTAACGCTCTATCCACCCTGCCAAACCAGCTAGAGCTCATCTCAATTTTTTGTAACAGCATTCCTTGCTTTGGTAAAGGAAAGAAAAAAGGGAAGGAGGGCGGAGAGAGACTTTGCAGAACCACCCCCACGCTTATTTGCATTCCAGCAAGAGTGGGCACCACTTATTCTCCCCTTCGTCCCTCCCATGAGCTGCAGGACTTTGGACGGTCACTCCTCGCCAGCAGGGCGGCAGGCAGAACATGTGGAGTGCCACGAGCTGAACACATGGTGCCAGCCCTAATCATCTCAGCAAAGAAACCCATTTTACAGATGATAAGACTGAGGCTCAAGGGGATTAAGCCCAGGCAGGCTGGCTCTAGGCTTAAGCTGCCGCTACCGGGCCCTGGCACACCAGCCTCCTCAGCTCAGCTTTCTTGTTGGAGGGAGAGCAGAGGGGGTCCCTCCATGCCCTGCCTGCTGGGTACCTGTGGCCCCCGGCCAGCTCCCCATCCCTGTGCTTCTCCAGCCAACAATGGCCACATCCTTCCCTCCTTCCTCACTCAGAATTCCTGTGGACTCATTGCCTCCCTGAGTCCAAACTCCTCACCCAACAGGAATTCCAGCTCCCGTCTGCTCATCCACACCCTCTCCACCCGTCCCCATCCCCGTCCTGGGGTCCCAGCCTGCTTGGCGTTGCCCTGGGCCTTCCACTCCCAGACTTGGGCTCACACCTTTCCCCGCTGCCTGGAATGTCCCACCTCTGCTTGGAGGAAACCCCACCATTTCAGGCCCCTCCTTTCCTTCTGCAACCCGCCCCGCTGACTAGCCAGGGAGCAGGTCTGTCGCCCACGGGCTCCCAGCACACCAGGCCACCGCAGACCCCGAGCCCACTGGCTCCGCGTTCTCCTCGGGCTCGAGCTCCCAGCGGACAGCAACTGGTCCCCGCTGGAGTCTGGGCCCCGGGCCGGGGGGAGTTTCCCGGTGGTGTGGTGCGCGGCCCTTGTGGGGTCAAATCCTGGCTCTGGGGACCTTAGGCAGAGGATGGGCCTCTCTGGGCCTGGTTCCCACCTGAGCAAGGGGAGAACAGCGGGCCGAAGTCCTGGGTTTGCGCCCTGAATGGCTATGCAGGCTGCGCCGGGCACTGACGTTACAGAAGGCCTGGGAAGACCGGGGCAGGGAGCTCCAGTTCCAGCAGCTGCTCTGTGACCTCGTCCTGGTGGCTGTCAGTCTCTGGGCCTCCCGGTGACACTGATGGTGCTCTGCCTGGCACGGCCGTGTCATTGGGCTCCCCTGGCTGTGCCCAGAGTCTCGACCAGCACCTGGGCTGGGGAGAAACAGTATCTGGGCAGGCGGACTCAGGGAGTCCTCCCTCGCCATCTGGGGACATAGAATCTGCCTTTCCCTGGGGCCCCCCAGGGTGGGGACCTGCAGCTCCCCCCACACACACACCCCAGAAGTGCGCTCCAGGAATTCCAAAGGGGCCTGCTGCCGGCTGTTTTGGAGGCCCCTGCACACCCTGGTTCCCAAGGTGACACCTCGTGCCCTGAGGGAGGCAGCCTTGTGTCAACAGGCAGAGCGGAGGTGTGAAGGCAGCCACAGTGGCCAAGGGGGCGGCTGGGCCGGCCCGCACTGCTGGCTGGTAATGAGAATACCACATGGCCCCCGCAGCCCCACACGCCAGCCTCCCGCCTTCCCTCCCCCGTTCCCACAGCCGGTCCACCCCGAGGGCCTGAAGGGAAAGACGACCTACGGGGCAGGGGCCAGGCCGTAACCTGCCCCAGCCTTGGACCTGCTCCCGGGGGCCCTGGATGCCCGCCCGGGAGAAAGAGCAGGTGCAGAACCAACGGGGAGGCCTGCGCCGAGCCACCGGGAGCAGGCCTGGCGCAGCCCCCACCCCCCACACCCCCCAACAGCCCTTCTCATCTGACTGCGGGTCGGGGGCGAAGTCCTGGGGAGTCCACAGGGGATGATGGGACCGAGGCGTCAGTGTCCTCACCTACATAATAGGTGTATTGACGTGGGCACTGCCGGCCTCACGGCGCCCAGCCGACTGCAGCCACGCAGACAAGCTCAGCCAAAGCTGGAGGTGGCTGTGGTTCCAGCCCCAGAGCAGGCCCGGCTGAGCCAGAGCTTCGGGCTCCGAGGAGAGCAGGCCTGGGGGTGTTCCCAGCACCAGGGCACCTGTGGGGCCCCTGAGCGCCCTGTGGCTCCCTCACCGAGACTGCCCAGAGCCCAAGGCAGCATCCCCCCTCCTCTCCTGCTTCTGGGCTTCAGCTCTAAAAGGACCTCAGGCCTGACGGTGTGGCTCAGTGGTTGAGCGTCGACCTATGAACCAGGAGGTCACGGTTCGATTCCCGGTCAGGGCACGTGCCCGGGTTGCGGGCTCGATCCCCAGTGCAGGATGTGCTAGAGGATCCATGATTCTCTCTCATCATGGATGTTTCTCTCTCTCTCTTCCTCTCTGAAATCAATAAAAATATAAAAAAATAAAAAGGATCTCAGGGTTGTCAGGTCCAACTCCCTGCTGGTGGAGCCTGTTAGGTGGGCAGAGGCAGGACCAGCCTCCCACTGCACTGGGCCTACCGAGCAGGCGTCTGGCCTCTCCTTGGTCACCTCCAGGGACGGGCCACTCACTCCCAGACAGTCCCTCTGACCTTAGAGAGTTCTATACTCTCCCGGGAGTATTTCCCCTCCAGCCGCCTGGAGACATCCCATCGCCTACTTTTTTCCTTTATGGACAAAGCACCGAGGCCTTTAGCTATTTCTCTAGCGACCTGGCTCCAAGCCCCCTCGCCAGCCGCCCTCCCCTGCGTTTGTCCGCGTCCCTCAGGAGCTGTGGCCCCCAGGCTGAGACCAGCCTCCAGGGTGGAAGGCCTTGCTGGTCCTGATCGGGAAGGGGATCACATCTGCTTCTCGTGGCCTCGAAGCCTGGAAGGCAATGACTTCCGTGCCCTTTCCGAACGTGCAGCTGGTGACACGGTGCCCCCTGGCCCTGGGCCTAGAGGGGGGCACACAGGGCTCCGTTGATGCCACCGAGTTAGATCTGATGCTGCTTCCAGCCTGTCCAGGATATCCTAGATCCTGGCTGTTACCCAGTTCACGCCTCGGGTTTGGCCCTTACCCTACATGAGGTCCGTTCGTATCTTCATTCAAGCCCATAGGCTGCCCCGGCCAAGACTGGGAACAGAGCTGGCGGCACATCACGAGACACCTTCCTCCAGGGAAACATCCGCCCATTCCTCTGTGGGGACAACGAAAGTGTGATGAATCCACTAAACTGTCATCCAGCTCACATGGCCCCCGTGTTCACGAGGGTACCCTAGGGGCGTCTTCATCACGCGGACAGGAATGGTGTCTGGCTGCTCATTGCACGCACCCAAAATGACAACGACCTGAACAAGATGGTGGGGCCCACCCGGCGGGGCTCAGTGGTTGAGCGTCGACCTATGAACCAGGAGGTCACGGTTCGATTCCCAGTCAGGGCACAGGCCCGGGTTGCAGGCTGGATCCCCTGTGTGGGGCGTGCAGGAGGCAGCCGATCCATGATTCTCTCTCATCATTGATGTTTCTATTGCTCTCTCCCTTCCTCTCTGAAATCAATTAAAAAACAACAACAAAAAGCAAGATGGTGATTCATTTTCTCGCACATTGAAGAAACTCACGGGCAGACAGTCCGGGGCTAGTGTGGCACTTCCGTGTCGTCACTGATGCCTCGGGCTTCTTTCTGCTCCACCACCCTCAGGGCGTGACTTCCGTCCTTGAGATTGCCTCCCGGTCACAACATGGTTGCTGGAGCTCCAGCCATCACACCTATTTTCCAGAAAATGCAAGTGGTTAGAGCCACAGAAGGATACCTCCCTGCTTTAAAGCGCTTTTCTCAAAGCCCCATTCAATACTTCCACCAACATTTCATTGGCCATTCCATCTGCAAGGGAGGCTGGGAACTGTAGGGGCTTTTTTTTTTTTAATTTATTTTTATGGATTTCAGAGAGAATGGGAGAGGGGAGAGACAGAAACATCAATCATGAGGCGAATCATCGATCGGCTGCCTCCTGCACGCCCCACACTGGGGATGGAGCCTGCAACCTGGGCATGTGCCCTGACTGGGAATTGAATCTCGACCTCCTGGTTCATAGGTCGATGCTCAACCACTGAGCCACCGTGGCCGGGGGGACTGTAGGCTTTTAGCTGGGCATGTAACCGTCCACAATACAGACTCCTGTTATTAAGGAAGAGAGAAGAATAGAGGCTGTACCACAAGCTGTATGGACAAGTACAAGTCCCTGCCACACTTGTCAACATTCTACTGGCCCTGTTTCGTAGATCTAAGCACCAGCTATCTCTTCAGCTGGTTAAGGGTGCAGCTGAGACTCCAAAACCCAGGTCTGTCCGGTTCCTCAGCCCCGCCCCCTAACCATTAGGCTACACTCCCTCCCTGTGCGAAACGGAGGCCCAGTGGGAGGATGCAGTTGGTCTCCACCTGGTGAGTGGGGCTGGCAGACAGTGCCCCTGGGCCGCAGAGCCTGGATCCCAGGTCCCCTGAAGAGCCACAGGCCACAGCAAGCCAGGCCCCAGGCCCCACTTTCCAGAATGTGTGCCCTGACATCCCTCAGTCAGTCTAAGGCCCAGGCTCTGCAGCGAGCACAGACCAAGAGCAAAAAGCATGCGGGGTTGGGTGCTGGGTGGACTCCCATCATGCACCCAATCCTTTCCCAGGAAATCTCTCTGGATGGGCCCCAATGGGTGAGGTGAGGGTGGGATGGGAGAGGGAAGGAATAATTCTGGGTGTTTATTTTTTAAATATATTTTTATTGATTTCAGAGAGGAAGAGAGCAGGATAGAGAGAGACAGAAACATCAATGATGAGAGAATCATTGCGCGGCTGCCTCCTGCACGCCCCACATTGGCGATCGAGCCCGCAACCCGGGCATGTGCCCTGACTGGGAATCGAACTGCGACCTCCTGGTTCATAGGTCGACGCTCAACCACTGAGCCACGCCGGCTGGGCCATACTGGGTGTTTAGAACCTTCCTGAAGGTCACAAGGGTACTGTACCATCCAAATCTAGCCGACTGTGCACATGGCAGCGCTGTTGGGTCAAAACTGAAAACATTCCGAAGTTCTATCAATAGGAAACCGACTAGCCTGGCGGCTTGGCTCAGTGGATGAGCATCGACCTAAGAACAAGGTCAGTGTTTGATTCCCAGTCAAGGGCACATGCCTGGGTTGCGGGCTCGATCCCCAATGTGGGGCGTGCAGGAGGCAGCCGATCCATGATTCTCTCTCATCATTGATGTTTCTCTCTCTCCCTTCCTCTCTGAACTCAATAAAAATATTTTTAAAAAGAAACTATGGTGTAAGCAGGCTGTGGAATATTATACAGCAGTTAAAAAGGGTGAGTTGGAAAGCTCCAGATCAACAGCACATGAATCTGAAACTTCAGAATCCAGATCCAGAAATATATGTGAAACCTGATGAATTTCATTTACAACTGTCAATTTCATGCATATAAATTCCTTGCTAGTACAATCTGTCCAAGCTTTACAGTCCTGTGTAGCTTTGGATGAATGATTATTTACTTGCGTTTGCCATTATTTCAACCTCAAAAGTGTAGGACGCCCTGGCCGGGTGGCTCAGTTGGTTGGAGCATTGTCCTGTATACCAAAAGGTTTCAGGTTCAATTCCCAGTCAGGACACATACCCGGGTTTTGGATTCGATTCGCAGTCGTGGATGTGGGAGGGAACTGATCGCTATTTCTCTTTCAATCTCTCTCCCTTCTTCTCTCTGTAAAAATCAATAAAAACATATCCTCGGGTGAAGATTAAAAAAACAAAAGCAAAACAGAAGTGTTGGACTGAATGTTTTCTAAGTCCACTCTGCCCTCAGGAAAAAGTACTTTGGTATTTTTTTAACCTGGGTTGAAGCCCTTTTAAGTCATGAAATGTTGCATAACTAACTGCTTCTTTCCAAAGAAAGCCTGTTTAAAATCAGGCATGGCTAACGGATTCCATGTTCTTTTTGTGTTATGGATAAGGTTTCCTGTCCTCATTCATAGCAGCTACAATAAACCACACAACAGCTGCCCTGACCTCTTACTCCAGGCCAGTTATTACTTCATTATGTTACAGGGCTAACATGAGCATCTTTTCTCCAACATATTTTAAAATAAGTTCTGAGGAGGCCCAACCGGCGTGGTTCAGTGGTTGAGGGTTGACCTATGAAGCAGGAGGTCATGGTTCGATTTTCAGTCAGGGTACATGCCCCGGTTGTGGGCTCCATCCCCACAGTGGGGTGTGCAGGAGGCAGCCAATCAATGATTCTCTTTTATCATTTTTTAAAATTTTTTATTAGTTAAGGTATTACAAATGTGTCCTCATCTCCCCCCCCCCATTTCTCTTTTATCATTGATGTTTCTTTCTTTTTTTAAAAAAAAATATATTTTTATTGATTTCAGAGAGGAAGGGAGAGGGAGAGGGAGAGAGAGAGAGAAACATCAATGATGAGAGAGAATCATGGACCAGCTGCCTCCTGCATGCCCCACACTGGGGATCAAGCCCACAACCCAGGCATATGCCCTTGACCGGAATCGAACCTGGGACCCGTCAGTCTGCAGGCTGACGCTCTATCCACTGAGCCAAACCGGCCAGGGCTATCATTGATGTTTCTATCTCTCTTTCCCTCTCCCTTCCTCTCTGAAATCAATAAAAAATATATATATTTTTTATTTATTTATTTATATATTTTTTAAAATATATTTTATTGATTTTTTACAGAGAGGAAGGGAGAGAGATAGAGAGTTAGAAACATCGATGAGAGAGAAACATCGATCAGCTGCCTCCTGCACATCTCCCACTGGGGATGTGCCCGAAACCCAGGTACATGCCCTTGACCGGAATCGAACCCGGGACCTTTCAGTCCGCAGGCCGACGCTCTATCCGCTGAGCCAAACCGGTTTCGGCTATTTATTTTTTATTTTTTTAATATATTTTATTGATTTTTTACAGAGAGGAAGGGAGAGAGATAGAGAGTTAGAAACATCAATGAGAGAGAAACACCGATTAGCTGCCTCCTGCACATCTCCTACTGGGGATGTGCCCACAACCCAGGTACATGCCCTTGACCAGAATCGAACCTGGGGCCTTTCAGTCCGCAGGACGACGCTCTATCCACTGAGCCAAACCGGTTTCGGCAAAAAAAATATATATATATTTTTTAAAAATTATCTTCTATGATGGAAATGGATGAACACTGAAATCAACTATGACCAACTCGAGTGAGCTCCATATGTCCTCACGTGGAATGCTCTAATATACACTGCCGAATGAAGAAAGAACAAGTTATAGGCTGGCATGTGCAACGGGCCATGTTACTGACTTTATTCTCTGTGTGACTTCTAAGGACATATGTTGACTGAGGTGAATGCATGGACCAGGTCTGGAAGGACACCTGACACCCTTTACCAATAGCTGTGCCCATTCGGGGGAAGTGGGGGGGGGGTTACAGGGGCTCCAGCTCTATCTCTCGTTTCCATTTCTTACAAAGAGAATGTATTTATTATGTAATTTGTGTAACTAAAAGTTAATTTTTTAAAAGCAGCCACAAAATACTAGAAAGCCATTTACTTTTTTTCTTTTAAAATATGTTTTTATTGATTTCAGAGAAGAAGGGAAAGATAGAAACATCAATGATGAGAAAGAATCATTGATCGGCTGCCTCCTGCATGCCCCCCCTCCCCCCCGGACATGTGCCCTTGACCAGAAATGAACCCAGGACCCTTCAGTCCACAGGCCGAGGCTCTATCCCAGGGACGGCAAACCTTTTGAGCTCAGCGTGCCAGCATTTTGAAAAACCCTAACTGAACTCTGGTGCCATGTTACATATAGAAATTTTTTGATCTTTGCAACCATAGTAAAACAAAGACTTATATTTTTGATATTTATTTTATATATTTAAATGCCATTTAACAAAGCCCTAGCTGGTTTGGCTCAATGGATAGTGCGTAGGCCTGCAGACTGAGAGGTCCCAGGTTCGATTCTGGCCAAGGGCACATGCCTGGGTTGCGGGCTCAATCCCCAGTAGGGGGCGTGCAGGAGGCAGCCGATCAATGATTCTCTCTCATCATTGATGTTTCTATCTCTCTCTCCCTCTCCCTTCCTCTCTAAAATCAATAAAATATATTTTTTTAAAAATGCCATTTAACAAAGAAAAATCAACCAAAAAAATGAGTTCGCACCCTAACCGGTTTGGCTCAGTGGATAGAGCGTCGGCCTGCGGACTGAAGGGTCCCAGGTTCGATTCCGGTCAAGGGCATGTACCTTGGTTGCGGGCACATTCCCAGTAGGGGGTGTGCAGGAGGCGGCTGATCGATGTTTCTCTCTCGTCGATGTTTCTAACTCTCTATCCCTCTCCCTTCCTGTCTGTAAAAAATCAATAAAAATATATTTAAAAAAAATGAGTTCGCGTGTCAGAGGTGTCATAGGTTCGCCATCACTGCTCTATCCACTGAAACTGGCTAGTGTAAGGCATTTACTTCTTCAGGCTGCTATGGGTTAACCTACTCCTGACTCCCCGGGAGCACCTAGGAAGTCCCACTGCCGGGCCTGTGCTTATGCTGTTCCCACACCCAGAATGCCCCGTCTGCCTCTCTCCCCGCCCTAGCAGCCAGGCATGGGCCAAGGCCCAGCTGTGACCCCTCCACCGCTGTGACCAGAGTGCTAGTCTCTGGCCCTCACGAGGCCCTTAGCCTCCAAGTCAGCCCTTTTTCAAAAAGATCACAAAAGACGCCAAGCAGGCGTGGCTCAGTGGTTGAACATCAACCTGTGAACCAGGAGGTCACGGTTCGATTCTAGGCCAGGGCACTTGCCTGGGTTGCGGTCTCCATCCCCAG
Organism: Myotis nattereri; assembly: GCF_964212035.1. Lineage (NCBI taxonomy): Eukaryota > Metazoa > Chordata > Mammalia > Chiroptera > Vespertilionidae > Myotis > Myotis nattereri. The sequence goes on along the minus strand of NC_138097.1, from coordinate 10,803,044 downwards.
TGTGGGGCGTGCAAGAGGCAGATGATCAATGACTCTCTCTCATCATGGATGTTTCTATCTCTCTCCCTCTCCCGTCCTCTCTGAAATCAATACAAGTATATTTTAAAAAATCACAAAGGACACTGACACCTCCTTTAAACTGTAATTACTGCTGAGGGGTGAGAGGTTTTCCTTTATAAACTTTACCGTGTTCCAGTTTCTATAATGAGACTATAACAGTGCTGTGAGTAGATAGATAATTATTATTCCTGTTTTATAGAGCAGAAGGCTCAGGCATGTTAAGGGCTTTGCCCAAGGGCACACAGCTAGTTAGTGGTGGGCCTATTAGTTATATAACAGCCTCTCCCACAAAACTAAAATCTCAGGAGGGGCCTTAGCTAGTATGGCTCAGTGGATAGAGCATCAGCCCGAGGACTGAAGGGTGCCGGGTTCAATTCCGGTCAAGGGCACATGCCAGGGTTACGGGCTCGATCCCCAATGGGGGGCGTGCAGGAGGCAGCTGATCAATGATTCCCTCATCATTGATGTTTCTCTCCCTCTCTCCCTCTCTGAAATCAACAAAAATATATTTTTAAAAAATAAACTCTCGCCGTAACCGGTTTGGCTCAGTGGATAGAGGGTCGACCTGCGGACTGAAGGGTCTCGGGTTCGATTCTGGTCAAGGGCATGTATCTGGGTTGCGGGCACATCTCCGGTGGGGGGCGTGCAGGAGGCGGCTGGTCGATGTTTCTCTCTCATCGATGTTTCTAATTCTCTATCCCTCTCCCTTCCTCTCTGTGAAAAATCAATAAAATATATTTAAAAATAAATAAATAAAGTCTCATGTGGGCAGAGAACACTCCCAGCTCGTTCGCCCTGGCATGCCTGACCTTTACCAGTTGCTAAATAAATAGGAATTCAGTGACTAATGCCCACGAGGGTTTTGAAATGTAAGCACCTTCTTTATAAAACAATAGCACCAAACGCTTAGCCCCGGTGCCAAGGGCACGCTGAGTGGTTCTGTGGATGGTTCCACTTCGTCCGGGCAACCATCCTGGCTGGGATGTGTTATTGCTGAGAATGAGGAAACTTGAGCCTCAGGGGAGTAAAGTCATTTGTCCAAAGTCACACAGCAAATAGAGAGGGTCTGACTGACTGTAACCGGTGTGGCTCAGTGGATAGAGCGTCGGCCTGCGTACTGAAGGGAACTGAAGGGTCCCAGGTTCGATTCCCGTCAAGGGCATATATCTTGGTTGCGGGCACATCCCCAGAGTTCCAGGTTCCACCCCGGTCAAGGGCATGTACCTGGGTTGCGGGCACATCCCCAGTAGGGGGCGTGCAGGAGGCAGATGATCGATGTTTCTCTCTCATGGATGTTTCTAACTCTCTATCCCTCTCCCTTCCTCTCTGTAAAAAATCAATAAAATATATTTTTAAAAAATAAAATAAAATAAAGAGGGTCTGACTGGGCAGGCCTGGGAGGCCCACTGCACCCCATTCATTCTCCTTCTCCTGGCTCCTGCTGTTTTTTCTTTACTTTTTTCAAAATCGATTTCAAAGAGGAAGGGAGAAGGAGAGAGAGATAGTAACATCAATGATGAGAGAGAATCACTGATCAGCTGCCTCCTGCACGCCCCCCACCAGGGACCGAGCCCACAACCAGGGCCAGTGCCCTTGACCAGGAATCGAACCCGGGACCCTTCAGTCCCTAGGCCGACGCTCTATCCACTGAGCCAAACTGGCTAGGGCTCCTCTGTGGTTTTTCTGGAACAGAAACGAGCTGCGGGGCAGCGAGAGGCCTTTCTCCGTGTCGCTCAGCAAATCTGCAAGTGCAGGCTCCAGAGAACCCGGGAAGGGGTCCCCCTGCACGCCCCCCGCCCCCACCCCCTGCTTCATCGCTGCTGGCAGGTCCCTCGAGGCTGGTCCCGGGCACCCTTGCAGGTACCGGGTGTAAGTTCCTGGGCACAGCGCGCTCCCCACCCCCCGGGGCTGGTGGGGAGAGAGGCGCAGGGGTCCCTGGGTCCCTGGGTCCCTGGAGAGGCAGCTTGGGCGCCGGGAGACAGAGGCAATGGCACTGCCCACCGCTGCCGGGCTCCTGGGCACTCAGCCTGCGCAGCGCAGTGGACAGTGGACGGGATGGGACGGGGCGGGGTGGGTGGGAGCGCGGCGAGAAGCTTAGCAGCTCCATCCAGATGCGAACTGTCCCCCCCACACTTCCCGGGCGGCAGGGGCCTCCATTAGAGCCCCCCGAGGAGTCAGAATCCACACCTCCGCAAATGGGCCCGCTTTCCCAGGGCCCCCCCTGCCCAGACCTTCCCCGGGCTCTGTGGGTTTTGACACCTCTCTGCAACCTGGCGGGAGGCCACCTCGCACCTCTGGTCCGGATAAAAAGCTCGGGGTCCGGAGGTGGCCGGCCCAGCCTCGCGGAGCCCGCGGCCCGGCCATGGCCCAGTCCCCGCCTCTGCAGACCCTCGACCCCTGGATCTTACCCCAGGGCTGGGGTTGGGCCGGGCACCCGGACTCCACGTCCCCGGCCTCCTCCTCGGACTCGTCGGGCTCGTGCCCCTGTGACGGCGCCCGCGGCCCCTCGCAGCCCACGCCCCCCGTCCGCGGCGCCCGGACCCCACCAGCCGCCCCGACGGCGCCCGGACGCGCGCGCCCCGCCCCGGCCGGCGGGCAGCGGCAGAGCGCCAGCGAGCGCGAGAAGCTGCGCATGCGCACGCTCGCCCGCGCCCTGCACGAGCTGCGCCGCTTCCTGCCGCCGTCCGTGGCGCCCGCCGGCCAGAGCCTGACCAAGATCGAGACGCTGCGCCTGGCCATCCGCTACATCGGCCACCTGTCGGCCGTGCTGGGCCTCAGCGAGGACGGCCTGCGGCGCCGGCGCCCGCGACGCTGCGACGAGACGCCCCCTCGGGGCTGCCCGCTCTGCCCCGACGGCGGCTCCGCGCAGGCGCAGGCGCCGACGCAGGCGCGCGGCCAGATCTTGGGCTCCGCCGCCCCCGTGGCGGGGTCTTGGGGGTCCCCGCCTGCCTGTGTAGGAGTCCCAGCAGCGCCCGAATGCTTGGGAAGCAGGGTCCCCGACGTGGGTCCTTGGGTCTCACCCCCTTACTGTTCCGGGACGCAGTCGCTTCCGCAAGTGTCCCCACGTAGGGCCCCCGATGCGGCCCTTTGGACGCCGCCCGAAGCCGGTTCCGGAACGCAGACACCCGGAGTGCCCGGGACCCCGGCCACGACCTGGGCGCCGCCCCCCGCAGCCCCGGAGCCCGCTGCAGCGTACCAGGTACCGTGCCCAGGCTGCAGTTGGAAATGGACTGGGTGGGTAGGCCCTAGTCTGCAGTTGATTCTGTAGTTTTAAGATCCCGATTATCCAATCCCACCCGGGTTAGGGGTGGAGAGAAGCTGAAGGGGAGATGGAGACGGCGCTGACCCCTCGGGGAAGAGGTGGGGCCCTCGCAGTTAAGGCCACCACCACCTAGAAGTCCTCACTCAGACTTGCTCCTTCCGCCCCGGCCTCTGGAGGTGGCAGGAGCCATGTACCAAGGTGCTCCATTCAGGGCTGGGAGTACGGAGGGAAGCCCGGGCAGCTCCAGGATTAGGGGCTTCCTGATCGATGGTGACCTTTATGTTTCCTTCCAGCTTCATTCATTCACGAGGCCCATGAATCATGGTCCATAAAATAGCATATTCATAACCAAAATGTATTACTGTGCATGAATTGACTCATTCTGCCCTGCATCAGCCCTATGAAGTAGGTGTCATCATCATCCCAATTTACAGAAGGGAAAACTGAGACTAGAAGAGGTTATCTTTGTTATCTGGTGAATAGCAGAGCTGGGATTCGAACCCTGGCAGTGTACCTGCAGAGCGGACACTCTTAACCACTTTGCTTCACTGCATCCAGGATGCCAGGGCTGTTCCGGAGCTGCCTGCCACACTCTGAGGAGCATCCAGGTTCGAGATCTCAGGGCATCAGGCAGGAGCCCACTCACCAGCTGCTCTTGTCTCTCTTGCAGGGCATCTGTGTGTCTCCAGACTCCTATCTGCTGCCAGAAACCCCACCCCTCCTGCCAGGCCCAGCATGCCAGAGACTGCAGCCTCAGACCCAATGGGGATACTGGAGCCACAGTGCAGAGGTGCTCCCCAGCTCGGAGCACCAGGGACCAGGCCCCACCTTCCATTTCAGTGATGAAAGCCCGCTCCAGAGCTCAGGCCTGCAGCTCAGTGGCTGCCCTGAACTTTGGCCAGAAGACTTGGAGGGGGGCCACCTGAGCATCTTCTACTGATGGCCCTGCCTGTCCCCTGTTCAGCTAGGAATCAGGTCTGTAGTGTGGGCGCCCTCATTTGCGAGGTCAGTGGTTTTCAGACTTTCCTTTAGCCCAGGATCCCTTTTCCAAGTGATGCCTTTCGTGGAAGCAGTGTTTGGTGGCCTCCCTGGCTGGCGTGGGGGCTGGGGCAGTGCCCTCTGCTCCTAGGCACCCCCCCCCAAAATGACCAGTGCCCTGAAGAGCACAGCCTGAGCTGCAGAAACACCCCAGGGCTGGGGTTGGGCCGGGCACCCGTGGCCCCTCGCAGCCCACGCCCCCCACCCAAGGGGGCTGCTTGACCACCAAGTTGGCAGGGCTGGGACTGACGGGGGTGGATTGGGGGAGTGGGGTGGGCTGAGGGCAGACCCCTATATACTTTGTGTTCAAATAAACACAACACAGCACCTGCTGGTTTGGCTCAATGCATAGAGCGTCGGCCTGTGGACCAAAGGGTCCCGGGTTCGATTCCAGTCAAGGGTACAGACCTCGGTTTCAGGCTCCTCTCTGGCCCTGGTCAGTGCGCATGCAGGAGGCAACCAATCCATATCTTTCTCTCACATCAACGTTTCTCTCTCTGAAAAAAAAAAAAAAAAAAGTCAATGGAAAAAATATCCTCGGGCGAGGATTAAAATGTAAATAAATTTTTTTAAAAGTTGCTTTGTTCTGTGTTTATTGACTTGACTTTTTATGGCCTCTGGGAAAGGGGAAATGTTCCCATATCCTGTGGGGAACAAGTCCTGCCCGACCAACGCTGATGTGGGCCCTCATCACGTTTGCCGATTATCCAATCTTGCCGATCTGACCATGCATATTGCGCAAGGCCTCTACCTGGCCTGCTGTGCAAGGTGGCAGAGCGGGTTGCTTCGTAGACCCGTTCACCTGCACCAGCCCGGTGCCCCTTTCCATTTTCCTGGGGGACCTTCCTGCTGACAATTACATGAAATTGTTTTCAAAGGATGCCTGTGAGAGGCCCCCAGGGACTCGGCTAGTGCATTAGTGGGCTCAGGCTGCCCTGACAGAATACCACAGGTGGAGTAGCTAAACAACCAAAATTTGTTTTCTCGCCGTTGTAGAGGCTAGAAGTCCAAGATCAACGTGTCAGCAGGTTTGGTTTCTTTGAGGCCTCCCTCCTTGGCTTGCAGACGGCCACCTTTTCCTCACTGTGTCCTCACATGGTCACCCCTTGGTCTGTGTGTCTATCTTAATCTCTTCCTCTAAGGTCACCAGTCATAGGGGATTAGGGCCCACTCATCTGACCTCATCTGACCTTAATTACCTCTTTACGGGCTCTCTGAACCCCAAGCTGGGTGTGGATAGCAAGGCCCTGACTCCCCACCCATTGCTCTCTCCTTCCCAAGAAAACCCAAGGTCTTGGCTCCAGCCTCAGGGCATGTGCCCCGAAGGCAGCACTGAACACCTGCCCGTCTCCTTCCTTTGGCCCCCACCCATCCGGGGTTCATCTTAAAGGGACAGAGAGAAGTATCCCCGGCCCAGTCACCCATGACTATGCCTCCCTCCCCCCAGCTCGGAAGCCCTGCCAGGGCTGGCATAGAGCCCAAGAGTCCTGGCCTTTAGCAGCAGCCGCCAGAGCGGCGTGTCTTCGAGAACTTGGCAGCTCTGCTTTCCCAGGCTCCCTCAAGAGGTGTTCCTCTAGGACAGCGGTTCTCAACCTGTGGGTCGCGACCCCTTTGGCGGTCGAACGACCCTTTCACAGGGGTCGCCTAAGACCATCCTGCAGATCAGATATTTACATGACGATTCATCACAGTAGCAACAAACATGACAGTGATGAAGTAGCAATGAAAATAATTTTATGGTTGGGTCACAACATGAGGAACTGTATTTAAAGGGCCAGAAGGTTCAGAACCACTGCTCTAGGAGGTGCCAAGGTAGAGGCAAGAGGCTGCCACCACCCAGGCTGGAGTTGCCTGAGAGACATCCTAGCCCAGTGATAGCGAACTTATGACACACGTGTCAGAGGTGACACGCGAACTCGTTTTTTGGGTTGATTTTTCTTTGTTAAATGGCATTTAAATATATAAAATAGATATCAAAAATATGTCTTTGTTTTACTAGGGTTGCAAAGATCAAAAAACTTCTATATGTGACACGGCACCAGAGTTAAGTTAGGGTTTTTCAAAAAGGCTGACACGCCGAGCTCAAAAGTTTCGCCATCGCTGGCCTAGATGCCGCTGGAGTTGGGAAGCAGGGCCCAGGGGGATGGGGCTAATCCCACCCCTGTCCTCACCCTCTGGGAGGGAAGCTCTTGGGAATAGCAGCCCCTGGCCCCATCCGTCCGGTCCGTGGCTCCATCCCAGGCCAGCTGCTCTCGGCTGCACCTCTGCCAAGTGAGGGCAGGGGAGGAGAGGTGCCGATGCCAGTGCCCATCGTGGGGTGGCCGGTCTACCCGCACCTTCCTGGGGATCCCAGTCAGCATCTGTGCGGCTGGGTATTGGCTAAGTGCCTCATCTAGGCCTTTTTTTTTAATTATTTAATATATTTTATTGATTTTTTACAGAGATGAAGGGAGAGGGATAGAGAGTGAGAAACATCGATGAGAGAGAGAAACATCGATCAGCCGCCTCCTGCACACTCCCCACTGGGGATGTGCCCGCAACCCAGGTACATGCCCTTGACCGGAATCGAACCTGGGACCCTTGAGTCCGCAGGCTGACGCTCTATCCGCTGAGCCACACCGGCCAGGGCATCATCTAGGCCTTTCAGTGGCCCCACAGCATAGAGAAGGACATGCCTCCCGGATGATGGGGAGGCGTGAGGGGACACTGTACCCTGGCTGCTTCCTGCGGACCCTCAGATCCTGCCTTCCCCCGGGGCCTCGAGCCCTAGACAGACAGGGAGTGAGCGGTCTGGGTGCTAGTGGGCTCCCGCTCTGTGTGTGACCTTGATCGAGGTTCTGCTGGCAGGTCTCACTCTGTCCTTGCTGCAGCCCGGGAACTGGTTTCCTCCAGCCGCACAGGGCCTGGTGAATGCCAGCGAAGTGAGTTGTCAGGTGGCCCTGGCCGAGCATGTGGTGTGTGGCTGGCACAGGCCCTGCCTCAACGCCACTCACGCAGGGGCAGGGGAGCCAGTCTTGGGCCTCCTTCCAGCCCCACTGAGCTGTGACTGAACCTCCCTGAGCCTTTTCCCTTATCGGCAAAACCTAGATAAAGACTGTGCTTATCTCCTCCTGGGACTGGTGGGAACGAAATGAGATAATGCGCATAAGTGCTGAGCCCAGTGCCAGGCACAGAGACTAGGATCCTTGCTGACTCTTCTCCCTGGAGGCCAGCTCTCCCCCAGGGGGTTGACCCCTCCCCCAATGGAGACCCCCTCCAGGGGCCCTGAGCTCTGGTCCCTGAAGGTCAAGTGCCAGCCGCTGCTGCTGGGCGCTGGCGACAGGAAGGGCTGGCCCAGAGGGGACCTGGTTAGTGGAGGGACCCCACTCCACCCCGGCTGGCCCCGCCCCACTCTTTGATGTGCAGCCACCAGTGGAGCACAGGGGAGCCTGTGAGGGGAGAGGGCCTTGAACCCAGAGACACGTCTAGGACCATCAGCCACTTCCTCTTACCTGTCAGCCCAGTGGTCAGTACGCAGACTCCTTCCATCCACACACCGACCCTAGGGTCAGTCTTCTTTGCACAGATGACGAAACCAAAGTCCCGGATTCTGGTCACTTGTCCAGGACACAGGGGCTGACATATCTGAAACCAGGCCTCTGGACTCCCAGGCCCCAGCAGCTGGAGCCCTGCAGGCCTTCAGTCTGTGACGCCCTCTCTGCCTCCCACCCGCCCCGCAGGCGCAGCTGGGCCTTATGGGGCTGAGGCCCAGGAGAGCTTCCTACCACCTAGCTCAGGGGTCCCCAACCTTCTTTGGCCACGCCCCACCGAAGCATCTCTACCATCCTGATGCCTCCCACCCTGTGACATAGAATTCTTTTTTTTTTAAATATATATATATATTTTAAATATATTTTATTGATTTTTTACAGAGAGGAAGGGAGAGAGATAGAGAGTTAGAAACATCGATGAGAGAGAAACATCGATCAGCTGCCTCCTGCACATCTCCTACTGGGGATATGCCCGCAACCCAGGTACATGCCCTTGACCGAATCAAACCTGGGACCTTTTAGTCCGCAGGCTGACGCACTATCCACTGAGCCAAACCGGTTTCGGCTTTTAAATATATTTTTATTGATTTCAGAGAGGAAGGAAGAGGGAGATAGAAACATCCATGATGAGAGAGATGAGAATCATGGATCGGCTGCCTCCTGCAAGTCCTCCACTGGGGATTGAGCCCACAATCTGGGACATAGAATTCTTATTATTCAAAAAGTGAGCTCCTATTATGCTAAGTGAAATAAGCCAGTCAATGAAGGAAAAATACCACATGATCTCACTCATTCATGGATAATAGAGACCATTATAAACTTTTGAACAATAATAGATACAGAGGCAGAGCTGCCTCAAACAGATTGTCAAACTGCAGCGGGAAGGCCGGGGAGGGTTGGGGGGCAGGAGGTAGGGGGGTAAGAGATCAACCAAAGGACTTGTATGCATGCATATAAGCATAACCAATGGACATAAGACACTGGGGGGTAGGGGAGGCTAGGGGACTGTCTAGGGCGGGGGGAAAAATGGACACATATGTAATACCCTTTGTAATACTTTAAGCAATAAATAAAAAAAATAAAAAATAAAAGTGAGCTCCTATTCGCGTGGAGGAAGCCTCAAAGGCCATGAACTTGGTCAAAACAAGCTTCCAAACCACATGGCATCCATGAGAGAGAAATAAAAGAACGGAAGGACAGTGGAAGCACTGAGGGAGAAATCACTAAGAAACGGTTAAAAAAAATAATAGCAATATGAAGTGATATGAAGAAACAGCAAGTAAAGTTTCAAAACACAGAATAGAGCCCTGGCCGGTGTGGCTCAGTGGACAGAGCATCGGCCTGCGGACTGAGAGGTCCCAGGTTCGATTCCGGCCAAGGGCACATGCCCGGCTTGTGGGCTCCATCCCCAGTGAGAGACGTGCAGGAGGCAGCCGACCCATGATTCTCTCTCATCATGGATGTTTCTGTCTCTCTCCCCCACTTCCTTACTCTCAGAAATCAATAAAAAAAATTATATTAAAAAAAAACATAGAGAACTGAATTGCATATATATACCACAATATACATTTATAGACTGTTTATGAGGCCCTAGAACCATAAGAAAGGCAAAAGATTCCCTGTGAATAACTCATTCTCAAATTGCCCCCCTTAAACATCAAATTGCTCCCCTGTTGGGCGTGTGCCCCACGCCGGGAACCACTGACCTAGCTCTATTTGCCAAGAAGTTCCCAGCAAGTCCGATGAGGACCGTGGAGCCCATAGGTCCCAGGCCTTGCCCCCAGTGTTGGCTCTGGCCACCAGCTCCCCCAGGGGACAGGGGGCCCTGCCGTTTTCAGCATGCGACTCTCGATAACAAGGTCACGAACCGACATCACACCCACCCACCATGGACCCTGGGGAGGTGGCAGGCCCTGCCCTTCCCCTCACTGTCCCAGGTGTGCGGCTGCGGTGCAGGAAGAGAGCCACTGGCAGGCCCCACTCTGGGGGGCACCCCGCCCGCCATGGCACGCTGTGCCTGGGCCTGCCCTCTGCTCCCCAGGCCCCCAGCTCCCACAGTACTCAGGTGAAAGGAAAATGCAGCAGACAGCGCCCACAAGTATTCTGCAGGAAGGCCCAGCACCCCCCCACCTCCCCCCACCTCCCCCCCACACACACCGCTGCCCGCCAGCCCAGGCTCCCCAGCTGCTGTGCGGACCCCTCCTGTGCTGCGTCTGGAAGTCATGAGTCTGGAAGCTCATCTAGAAATCCTTTATCTATATTTTCTCTTAGAAAAAAAATATACAGATCTGGTGTCTGGTGGAGTCTCCAGGTTTAGGGTCTTCATGGGAAGGTGAGAGAGGGCGCAGGCAGCTCCCCAAGGCCGACCCAAGTCCACGTAGGGCTTTGCTGCTCTGGCCCTGGAGCTGGGCCTCCCTGAGATCAGCCCCAGGGCCCTGGGCGACGGGAGCCATGCCGGGCCTGGGGTGCGGTTGGCACGAGGGGCGGGGGCTGGGAGGTGCTTGAACAGTCGGGCCGCCAGGAGCTGGACTTAGCTCCACGGACAGAGCGGAGAGAACGTGGGCTAGGACGTAGTCCCTGAGGGAGGACGTGGGGCCTCAGGGTCCGGGAATGGGAGTCCCGCGGTGGGTGGGCCCCTGGGACAGATGCCTGTGGGCACCTCACAGGGGGGCCAGGCGACTGCGCAGACCGGGGACTATTTGCTGTTGTCTTGGAACCACTTGTGCACCACCTCCTTGTTCTCCTTCACCCACTTGATGTTGGCTTTGGTCTTCTCCAGGGCCTGCTCCAGGGCCCGCGTCCCTGAGCCGAAGCCTATGTCCATGTTGTTCTTCTTGAACTGCTCCAACTGCCGGGAAAAGAGCGGGGCTCAGCCCAGGCTGGTCTCTCGCAACTCTGGGCAGAGGGGCCCGTCCTGGTCCTCCCACCCCCCTGGGGCCAAGTCCTTATCTGGAGCAGAGCTCAGCGATCACAGCCCCTGGGGCTCAATCCGGCTCCTAGATTAGCCTTCCCGGTGCAATTCTTTACTGCACTGACTGTCGGTTTTTAATTGAATTGCAGTCTCAATCCAATCAAGGGAGGAGAGAGTGGCCAATGAAACACACACCGTGGCAACCGAGCAGCTAGATTAAAAAGGTGGCCACTTTCATAATACAAACGACCCAGTTGCTTCGACCAATAAATGGTTTTTTGTGTGTGTGTTTTTTAAATAGATGTTACAGATTAAAAAATGCATTAGTACTGGACGTTGTCACTAGGGCAATTAGACAAAAAAGGAAGAAGTAGAGCTGTCTCTGTTTGGAGAGGACATGATCTGCACACAGAAAATCCTCAGACATCAACAAAGAAAGTTATTTGAACTAATGAGCCCAGCAAGGTTGCAGGATACAAGAGCAGTATGTTAAAAATCAATTGCATTTCTACATAGAAGCCATGAAAAATCTGAAAACGAAATTAAGAGAGCAGCTTCACTTGCAATAGCATCAGACAGAATAAAACACTTGGAAATAAATTTGACGAGAGAAGTACAAGACTGGCTGCTTTGCTGAAAACTATGAAACATTTTGGAAAGAGATTAAGAAGACCCAAATGAAAGGAAAAGAGACCCAAATAAATGTTAATGGATTGGAAGATGTAATGTTATTAATATAGCAATACTCTCTGAATGGATCTAGATTCGATGCAATCCCTATCAAAGTTCCAATGGCCCTTTCGTCCAGAAATTAGCATCCAATTCTAAAACTCATACAGAAATTCAAGGGACCCAGAAGAGACAAATAATCTTGCAAAAGAACGAAGTTGTGTTATTCATATTCCTGATGTGAAAACTCACTACTACAAAGCTACAGTCGTCAAGACAGAGTGGGCCCTGTCTGGTTTGGCTCAGTGGGTAGAGCGTTGGCCTGTGGACTGAAGGGTCCTGGGTTTGATTCTGGTAGGGGGCACATGCCCAGGTAGTGGGCTCGATCCCCAGTAGGGGGCGTGCAGGAGACAGCCGATCAGTGATTCTCTCTCATCAATGATGTTTCTCTCTGTCCCTCTCTGAAATCAATAAAAACATATATATATATATATATGGTACTGGCATAAGGCTGCACAGATAGATGAATGAAATAGAACTGAGAGTCCAGATAGAAGCCCTCACATTTGCGGTCAGCTGATACTCAGCAAGGGTGCCAAGACCATTTGATGGGGAAAGAACAGTCTTTTCAACAAGCGGGGCAGCGGCAACTGGATAGCCACATGCAAAGGAATGAAGCTGGACCCCTACCTCACACCGTACACAAAATAAGGAAAAATTTATCCAAGTCCCAAATGCAAGACTTCAAATGGTAAGACTCTTAGTAAAAAGCACAGGTGTAAATCTTGGTGACTTTGGATCTGGCAACTGTTTCTTAGATATGACACCAAAAGCACAAGCAACAACAACAACAAAAAAGAAAGTTGGCCTTCATCAAAAGGAAAAAAACTTATGTATCAAAAGACACCACCGCCGGGCCGGCATGGCTCGGTGGTTGAGAATCGACCTATGAACCAGGAGGCCACAGTTAGATTCCCGGTCAGGGGCACATGCCCGGGTTACAGGCTGGATCCCCAGTGTGGGGCGTGCAGGAGGCAGCCAATCGGTGATTCTCTCTCATCATGGATGTTTCACTCTCTCCCTCCCTCTCTGAAATCAATAAAAATATTTTTTAAAAAGAGGAAGAAATTGGCTCCCTTACACATTGCTGGCAGGGATGTAAATTGGTACAGTTTCTTTGGAAAACATTTTGGCAGTTTACCAAAAAGTTAAACATAGAGTTACCAAATGACCCAGCAATTCCACTCCTCGGTGCAGACCCAAGAGAAATGAAGACACATGTGTTCACTCAAAAATTTGTACATGAATGTTCATAACAGTGTTATTCATAATAACCAAAAGGTAGAAACAACCCAAATGTTTATCCGCCGCTCAATGGATTAGCAAAAGTGGCACGTCCATACAGTGGAATAGGACTCAGCCATAGCAGGGAGTGATGCGTGCTACGCCACGGATGGACTGTGAGAACATGATGCTAAGTGAGAAAAGCCAGACACAAAAGGTCACATGCTGTATGTGTCCATTGTATGAAATGTCCAAAGAGGCAAGTCCACAGAGACAGGAAGTAGGTTAGTGATTGCCTGGGGTTGGAGACGGGAATGAGGAGTGACGGCTAATGGGTGTGGGGTTCCTTTTAGGCGTAATAAAAATGCTCTAGAACAGTGGTTCTCAACCTTCCTAATGCCGCGACCCTTTAATACAGATCCTCATGTTGTGGTGACCCCTACCCATAAAATTATTTTCGTTGCTACTTCATAACTGTAATTTTGCTACTGTTATGAATCATCATGTAAATATCTGATATGCAGGATGGTTACAAATTGAACATAATTAAAGCATAGTGATTAATCACAAAAACAATATGTAATCATATATGTGTTTTCCGATGATCTTAGGCGACCCCTGTGAAAGGGTCGTTCGACCCCCAAAGGGGTAGCGACCCACAGGTTGAGAACCGCTGCTCTAGAATTAGATGGTGGCGATGGTTGTACAACTTTGTAAATATACTAAATACCACTGAAAATGGTGAATTTTATGATACAGGAATTATATCTCAAAAAATTTTTTTAATATCTCAATTTAAAAACAAGACAAATCAACCTAAGGCAATGAGTTCACTTTGGCTTCTGAATTCAAACATATCAATGACAAAAAGAAATTAAAGAAAAAAAAAACTTAGAAAATTTGAAAACGGCCTGAGTATAAGATGGTCATTCACTTTCTTGGGTTTGCTAATAACAGTGGCATAATGTTTTTAAAATTCCTTTGTTTGAGAAATGACTAAAGTAGTTAGAGGTGAAATTACATAATATCAGTGATTTACCCGAAATTGTATCCACCTCACAAAGTGCCGGGAAAATGCTGATAAGTGTTCTGAGTGACGGGTTTATGAAGGTTCATGATTTTATCCTCTTTCCTTTTACAAAAATTCCAAGAGAACTTTTTGGGTTGAACTGTCACCATTGAAAAAGCCTGGACACCCAGCTTCCCTTCTTAATGCGGAGGCCTGTGCCCTGTGACCACCCTCGGAGGGAGCTGAGTGGTGGCCGCCCCCTCAGACCCGGATGGTCCCCGGGGCCCAGGGCTGCTTACCTGCTGCAGCTCGTGCTCAGTGGAGAACCGTCGCGTCACGGCCTGGATGAGGTTGGAGAAGGAGAAGGAGCCGCCACCGTAACTGCAGGGCAGGGAGAGAGATGAACCGTGAGGAGGGCGGGAGCTAGCACTCAGTGATTGACAGGTGACACAGGATCCTCACATCCGCCCTGTGATCGCTCCATCTTGTAGATGAGACGAACCGGCCCACTCAAGGGGGCCTGACGCAGCTTTCACCACAGTGCCCTGGCTCCCGTCTCTGCAGACATCACTCCCACCAGCCCGACTTTTTCTTCCCTCCAAGTGGGAAAAGGGACCACCCGTCCCCCATCTGCTCTGCAGGGCTCACCCCCCTCTCCCAGCCCTGCGTGTCCTGTGCACAAAGACCACCCTCAGGGCCCCCCTGACATGTTCTCAGCCGACTCACTCGTTGAAGAGCTTCTTCCAGTTGATCTGGACAAAGTCCCAGGCCAGGGTTTTCCCGACGATGTTGCCGGCGATGCTGCTGAGGGTGGAGGTGGCGTCCTGCTTCCGGATGAGGTTGGGGTCCAGGGTGTACTCCAGGTACCTGTGCGGGCAGGATCCGCGTTAGTGACCACGTCCAAGGGCTGCAGTCAGATGACTCGCCCGAGAGCCAGGCTGGCACAGGAGCCTGCCCTCCCCCCACAGCTGTCCTCCATCCTTTGCCATCCCCTCGGCATGCCAAGGGCTAAGACCCCTTGTTCCTGCCTCCCTCTTGTAGCTGGGACACGGAGGCCCCTGTGCAGGGTCGCTGGCGAGGCCAGGTGTCGTGCCTGACGTGCACCTGGCATTTGACAGGTATCTGACAGGGAATGAAGGAATAAGAGCTGCGAGTCCTGTCCCATGTAGGGTGGCCACTCCTGCCTTTGACTGAGGGTGGTCCTGCTTTACTGGGGTCTAGGAGATGGCGTCTGAGGCACACAGTGGGAGCCAGGGGCCCTCATCAAGGGCTTGGGGGTTGGTTTGGACATCCAGAAGGACTGAGGTCCACCTGTGCCACAGCCCTTCACAGAGAGGGAAACTGAGTCACTGTCAAGTAGAGGCTAAGAGGCTGCAGCAGTTAAAAGCAGAGGACATGAGGCCTAGCTGGTGTGGCTCAGTGGATAGAGCATTGGCCTGCGGACTGAAGGGTCCTGGGTTCGATTCTGGTCAAGGGCACATGCCCGGGTTACAGGCTGGATCCTCAGTGTGGGTATGCAGGAGGCAGCCAATTGGTGATTCTCTCTCATCATTGATATTTCTATCTCTCCCTCTCCTTTCCTCTTAGATATCAATAAAAATATATTTAAAAAAAATAAAATAAAATAAAAGCACAGGACATGAGCCCGAGCTGGTTTGGCTCAGCGGACAGAGCATCGGCCTGCGGACTGAAGGGTCCCGGGTTCGATTCCAGCCAAGGGCACATGCCCGGGTTAGAGGCTCATTCCCCAGTAGGGGGCGTGCAGGAGGCAGCCAATCAATGATTCTCTCTCATCATTGATGTTTCTTTCTCCCTCTTCCTTCCTCTCTGAGATAAAAAATAAAAATAAAAATACAAGAAGAACGAAATACTTAAAGAAGAAAAAAGCATAGGACGTAAGCCCAGACTTGGGCTCGAATCTTGACTCTAACACTCCTCGAAGCTTCTTGGCCTTGGGCAAGCTGCTTGGCTTTTCCGAGCCTCCGTGTCCCCATCCGTGAAATGGGAACACCCTGCCCCACGGTGCCATTTGGTGAGTGTGGAGGCCCC
Source organism: Myotis nattereri (assembly GCF_964212035.1). Classification (NCBI taxonomy): domain Eukaryota; kingdom Metazoa; phylum Chordata; class Mammalia; order Chiroptera; family Vespertilionidae; genus Myotis; species Myotis nattereri. The sequence continues at coordinate 10,787,232 of NC_138097.1, read as the reverse complement.
TGTGAGGCTGGTTCTTTCCCTTCTACCCCGGATCCGGGTGGGGAAGGGAACTCGCCGGCTGTGCCCGCAGGCCCTCACCGGTTCAGGATCCAGACCTCCTTGCTGCAGGCCAGGGCTGCGCGGAGCTTGTCCGCTTCGTTTACCACGGTGGCTTTCCGGAACTGCTCCCAGGCGAAGTCCCACTCGGCCTCGCCGCCCTGGGCGATGGCGTTGCAGTAGATGGTGGACCGCAGGTTGGGGTGGATCCTGGCGTGGGGGATGGGATATGGGGGCGGGGGGTCAGCCGTGAGCAGCAGCGGGGAGGGTGGGACCAAGGTCTGGTGAAGACAGGGCTATGGGCTTGAGGGACGAAGGAAGATGGGGAGGACCAGGGGATACTCACGGGTTGTTATTGGGGTCAGCCATCCACTTGGAGAAAAGGTCCGACGCCAGTGTCTTGCATTCGGGGACCCCACTGGAGCAGGCGGTGCTGATGGCATTGACCTCGTTGTACCTGCCCCGGGGGACACTTGGTCAGATGCCCGGCCAGGACTCCCCAGCTGACACGCGGCTCCAGGAGGGGCGGCCAGGCCGGGCGCTAAGGCTGCAGCCCGCCATGTCCTCTGGGTCCCCCCTTTGCTCTATGCCTGGGGCAGCCTGGGGACCCACAGCTTCCCCATCTAGGATCTCGATGACCAATCGGTGAGGGGACCTCGGAGTCTCAGTTGGGTCCCTTGTGCGAAGAGGCCAGATGGGCCACAGGCCCCACAGGGGCGGCAGGGCCTCTGCGCTGGGGGCTCCTCCCCGCCTGGTGCTCCCAGTCCAGCCAGGAGTGGGGAGGTCCGGGGGGGCACGGCCTGGGTGTTGCTCTGGACTCCCCAGGTCAGGGTGGCGGGGGCCCCCATGACCCCCAGACCCAGAGGAGGTCACACTCACTGGTCCATCAGGTTTTCGGGGCGCTTCGTCCAGTTACTGGTGACAGTTTCAAAATGACGGAAGAGGGGTGTGACCTGCTTCTTCAGGTATTTCTGAGGAAAAGAGAACAGGAACAGCTTCAGAGGCTAGACTCCAGCCTGGCCTGCCGAGAGCCCCGAGGGGCCTTGCGTGGGTGGGCAGGTGTCGTGAGGGCTTAGCAGTGGTTCTCAACCTTCCTAATGCCGCGACCCTTTCATACAGTTCCTCATGTCGTGGTGACCCCCAATTTCATTGTGACAAATTGAACATAATGAAAGCATCGTGATTCATCACAAAAACAGTATGTAATTATAGATGTGTTTTCCGATGGCCTTAGGCGACCCCTGTGAAAGGGTCGTTCGACCCCCAAAGGGGTCGCGACCCACAGGTTGAGAACCGCTGGGCTAGAGGCAAAGCGCCCAGAAGCTGGGGCCTCCCCCAGGGCGGGACGGCACTCAGAGCCCCTATCCCCCAACCCGTATCCGATGATGGAGCTGAGGTTCTTCCCCGCAAAGCCTCAGCCGCCCTAACACTCTAAGCATCACCATTTCTTTTTCTTTTCTTTTCTTTTTTTTTTTTTCATATATTTCATTGATTTCCCACAGAGAGGAAGGGAGAGAGATAGTCAGAAACATCGGTGAGAGAGAAACATCGATCAGCTGCCTCCTGCACACCTCCCACTGGGAATGTGCCCGCAACCCAGGCACATGCCCTTGACCGGAATCGAACCCGGGACCCCTCAGTCCGCAGGCCGACGCTCTATCCACTGAGCCACACCGGCTTTGGCTTCTTGTCTTGTCTTATTGTTTAAAGTATCACATATGTCTCCTTTCCCCCCCATTGACTGCCCCCTCCCCGGCCACTCCCGCCCCCCAGGACAAGCCCCCACCGCCCCAGTGTCCGTGCCCGTTGGTTATGCTACGTTTGTTCATATAGGGTTGGGGCCCCTCGCGCCCCCCTGCCCCGCTCCACCTCCTACCCCGCCACCTGATTGTAAATGTTCTGTGTTTATTGTGGGGAATTTAGGAAGCAGCAGCTCAGCCTGCAACTCGAAAGAGGAGACCAAAAGCCACAGCAGACGCAGAGGAAACGGGTCAACGGAAGAAAAGGAAGTTTCGGGCAAGCCTGTGATGACTGCCCTTGGCCCGGATGGAGGCACAGACGCTGGGCCTGGAACAGCCTGGGGAAGTTTCCAAGCGAAGAAATGAACTGAACACAACCTGTGGAGGAGAGTGGGCGGGCAGAACAACAAGTCAGCACGCTGCCAACCACCAGAGGGAAGAAGATGCGAGGACCAGGCCGCCCAGGAAGAAAAGGAGGAAGGAAGTTCGAAGGAGCAACACAAAACTGCGCAGAGCTGAAGGATGAGAAGGGCCCGCCAGGACTGAAGGAAGAGCCACAGCTTCCCGAAGGGGAGACTGGCCACGTGCAAAGAACCGGAGAGACAGGCTCGCCCTGGCCGGTGTGGCCCAGTGGATAGAGCGTCGGCCTGCAGACTGAAGGGTCCCAGGTTCAATTCCAGTCAAGGGCACCTGCCCGGGTTTCAGGCTCAATCCCCAGTAGGGGGTGTGCAGGAGGCAGCCCATCCATGATTCTCTCATCATTGATGTTTCTCTCTCTCCGTCTCCCTTCCTCTCTGAAACCCATAAAAATATATATTAAAAAAGAGAGAGAGAGAGAGAGAGAGACAGGCTCTCGGTTTCTCAACAGAGACTAGAGACATCAGTGCAGCAAGACCTGACGTTTTCGAGGAATAATTTCCAACGTAGGAACTTCTAAACCCAGGTAAGCTCACTCCGGTGTCAAGGTGGAATAAAGGCATTTCAGGCCATCTACCCTGTGACGTCCACCTCTTACAAACCCTTTCTCAAAACTCCTGGAAGATGAGACAGAAAACTCGAGGAAGAACCCAAGGACTCGGAGTCCAGGAGAGCGTCCTAGTCTAGGAGCTGGGGGTGCCTCCGGGGCCGGGGAGGGGGGGCGAGAAGAAAAGCAACGCCGCTGTATTATCTGATACATTTGCATAAGGAAATAGAAGCATAGCATTCTGTGCGGCTCAGCCGCGAATGCTGCTTAAATAATGGCAACGAAGTAAATGCCACACACTGAGGTGACCCAATATTGTGACTGAGCCGCATCAGGAAGATGAGGTGACTCCAAGGTAGGTGGGTTCATGAGCTGAAATGAGTTACAACCTCATTCACCATAATACCTCATCGTCATAGGAAGTTCATGTGAAAAATGTTTAATAAAAAATGATCTCTTCAAGTATGAGCCAATGGCTACACAGTATTCCACCAAATGGATATGCTACTCAACCAACCCCAACTTTGGAGCATGTAAGTGTTTTGGGGCCGGGCCGGCATGGCTCAATGGTTGAGTATCAGCCCATGAGCCAGGAGGTCAGGGTTCGATTCCCGCTCAGGGCACATGCCCAGGTTGTGGGCTCGATCCTCAGTGTGGGGCAAGCAGGAGGCAGTTGATCCATGATTCTCTCTCATCACTGATGCTTCTATCTCTCCCTCTCCCTTCCTCTCGGAAAGCAACAAAAATATATATATTTTTAAAAGTGTTATGGGGTTTTGGGTCTTTTATAAACCACATGGCAATGAACATCCTTACAGATCCAGCTTCCTCTTCTGGTCTCTTTAGGGCAGCGGTTCTCAACCTGTAGGTTGCGACCCCTTTGGCGGTCGAACGACCCTTTCACAAGGGGTCGCCTAAGACCATCCTGCATATCAGACATTTACATGACGATTCACCACAGTAGCAACATGACAGTGATGAAGTAGCCACGAAAATAATGTTATGGTTGGGGGTCACCACAACATGAAGAACTGTATTTAAAGGGCCAGAAGGTTGAGAACCACTGCCGTCGTGGGAGTCTCCTGCTTTAAGGCTGTTAACACCTGCATCTCCCTTCCCTTCTGCCCCGTGGGCTGGTGAGCCAGGTAGACGTTTCATAGACGGGTTCTCTGGGCTCAGGCGGGGTCCCCAAGGCCATGTAGCAGGTAAAAGACAGGCGTCCGGCGCCCCAGCACAGTAGCCTCTTCTGAAAGTGCTAACATGCAAACCCGCCAACTTCGAGGGAAGTCTGGGTCCTTGCCTGGCCCCTCCCTACCTGCCCACCTCCTCAGTGCCTGCGGCCCTCCCTCCCGATCCCTCCTGCGCTCACCAAGGCCCTGGGCCTGGTCAGCCTGGAGGCTTTCACCACGCTGGGCGATACTTGCATGGACTTCCTAATGGCGCAATGTCAGGCCCCGCCAGCCTGGCCCGCCCTCCGTACCTGCATGGAGCCGTAGACCTCGGAGCCCTCGAACATGAGCTTGAAGTAGCTCAGGCTGCTCACGGCGGCCTGCCAGGGCAGGTATTCTTTCTCGTTGATCAGGAAGAGGGTGTTGTCCAGCGCCAGGGTGACATTGACCTGGCGGGCACTGGAGATCAAACAGAAGGGCTCAAGTTAGCACCCCCAGTTACTCCTCTCTGGGAACCCCAGCCGCCTCCTGGAGCCTGAGGTCCCAGAGCCCCAAGTGAGCCAGCTCGAGTGTTCGCTGGGGTGGGGAATGTGGATGCTGGGCGGTTCCATAAACAAGGCCAGCCAGGCCCTGCCCTCACCCATGGCCAGTCACAATCCCTTGCTTATTGTCCCCATTTCAAACATGAGGCCCTGGCCGGTGTGGCTCAGTGGATAGAGCGCTGGCCCTGGGACTGAAGGGTCCTGGGTTCGATTCTGGTCAAGGCACGTAGCTCAGTTGCAGATTTGATCCCTGGCCCTATCAGACTCAGGGTTTCTCATTATGGACACGCACTTGCTCACGGCACAAGGCCTTCCCGGCAGAGCCCGTCTGGGCCCGAGGAGGAAGGTGACACTCACCTGGCCAGGTCAAAGGCGTCATGGATGACTTGCGCCCGATTGAGGACCGGGATGACCTAGAAGGAGCAACACGGGTGTGACCTCAGGCCGTGACCTTGGGATGAGCCTGGGGCAGGGGCCCGGGTCGCGGTGGCAGATACCCACCGACAGGTTGCTTTGCAGCTGATTCTGAATCCTCTTCCAGTTGTCTAGGTCGTAGTTCACCTGGTAATAGCCCGTCACATCGACATTCAGCAGGACCCACTCGTTTGTGGTTTTGAACATTGGCTCAGCTGTGGGGAGAGAGACCAGAGCTGGGGTGGGGTAGCTCAGAAGACTCGAGGCTGACCCTTGACCCTCCTACTTCCAGCAAGAGCAGCCTTGTGCAGCCAGACAACAGCCGGCCACCAGCCTCTGGGGCAAAGCCGAGGGGAGGGGCGGGGAAGGGGCGGCGGCAGGCTGCCCGGCCAACCTCTACCTCTGGCTGGCTGGTGACCTTGGCCAGACCACATGTCATGCCTGAACCTCAGTGCCTGCCCTGCCTCCCGGAGCTCCATGTGCCCGGGCCAGTGCCAGCTACCTGGATACCTCTGCCCTCACACCTCCAGTCCACTCAGACTCCCATCCAAGCAGCCCCCTGGCCCAGCCCGTCTCTTCTGTGGGGCTGAGCACCGCCTCCTCCCGCTCTCCCCTTCTAGCCTTTCTCCTGGCAGCCAGAGGGGACCCGTCCACACCTGCAGGTCAGACCCAAACATCTGGCAACTTCCCAGCTGCCCCAGCTCCGCCTGGCCCAAGTGTCTCCTGCATCCTGCAGGGACGGCTGCTCAGTCCCCATGTTCTCTCCTGCCTTCATGCCTTGCGCTTGCTCTTTCCTCTGCCTGAAATGCTTTTCTTTTCTTTTCTTTCTATTTTAAAATATATTTTTATTGCTTTCAGAGAGGAAAGGAGAGGGAGAGAGAGATAGAAACATCAATGATGAGAGAGAATCATTGATTGGCTGCCTCCTGCACGTCCCCTACTAGGGATCGAGCTCGCAACCTGGGCCTATGCCCTTGGCTAGAATCGAACCCGGGACCCTTCAGTCTGAAGGCTGACGCTCAATCCACTGAGTCAAGCCAGCTGGGGCCTGAAATGCTTTCCTATGCCACCATTAGCCTAGCTAACTGCTACTTTTCCTCTAAGACTCAGGTCACCTCCTCCGGGAAGTCTTCCCTGACCTCTCCATGAGGTTGAATCTCCCTTAATCCCAGCTCCTGGCCCCTGTGCCCAAGTAGCCCAGAAGCCAGACACGCCTCTGTGGAAGCACTCAGCACAGCTCGGGAAAGTTTTAATTGCTTGTCTTCCTTCCATTCATCGCAGCCTTGGCCTAGGGCAGAAGGTGACTTGGCTTCCTCAGGGCCTGGCGCTGTCTAAAACATTTCGTGGGGATTGTCTCCTTTAATGCTCACACAATCCCGTGGGGGTAGATACTAAACAGCCCCATTTTATAGGTGAACAAATGGAGACCAGACAGGGATGGTAACTTGCTCAGGGTCACAAAGCTGGGCAGCAACAACAGAGTAGAGATTAGAACCAAAGAAGGCAGGCCCGGCCAGCGTGGCTCAGTGGTTGAGCATCGACCTATGAACCAGGAGGTCATGGTTCAATTCCTGGTCAGGGCACATGCCAGGGTTACGGGCTTGATTCCCAGTAGGGGGCGTGCAGGAGGCAGCCGATCCATGATTCTCTCTCATCATTGATGCTTCTATCTTTCTCTCCCCCTCCCTCCCACTTTGAAATCAATAAAAATATAATAAATAATTTTTTAAAAGAATCAAAGAAGGAAGCTCCATTTGGGGAGTGAAATGCTGAAGGAGCCGAAACTGGTTTGGCTCAGTGGATAGAGCCTCGGCCTGCGGACTGAAGGGTCCCAGGTTCGATTCTGGTCAAGGGCATGTACCTGGGTTGCGGGCACATCCCCAGGGGGCGTGCAGGAGGCAGCTGATCGATGTTTCTCTCTCATAGATGTTTCTAACTCTCTATGTCTCTCCCTTCCTCTCTGTAAAAAATCAATAAAATATATTTAAAAAAAAAAAAAAAGAAATGATGAAGGAAGCCCTGGCCGAGGTTGCCGGAACCCCAGCATATGGGCCAGGAGCTGGGAGTGGGGGGCGGGGCTTCCATCTACAGGGGCAGGTCTGCATTACTTTTTGTGGCTCCCTCCAGCCAGGTGTCTGCCTGCTTAATGCCATTTTTCAGAGACGAGATGTGAACAATCCACTGGTAGCTGCAAAAGAGACCCGAGGTGGGGCGGTGAGGGCCGGCAGGCCGTGGCCACCGCCAGCGCAGAGCAGCCCTGCCCCGGCTCCCACTCTCTGCCACCAAGCGCCCCCCCGTCCTGGCCCAGGAAGGAGAGCCTGTGGACAGCCCCTGGGGCTGGGACCACCGCAGGCGAGGCCCCTGGGGACCCGCACGAGGACACCCACCGGCCCTGGGACCCGGTCTGCTCACCTGAAGTTTGAGGGGCGGGTGACGTTGGAGTCAGGGTCAAGGAGGAAGTGCTTCTGAGAGATGCTCCCTGTCTTGGTGTCCAAGGTGATGACAGGGAAGCCCATCTGCAGGATCCAGGGGTCCATGATGGTTTTCACAGTCTTAGGCAGCTGGATGGCCGTCTGCTGGCTCACAGCCTGAAGAGGACACACAGGTGAGGGAGCAGTCAGAGCGAGGGCGAGAGCGTGGACACCCCGTGGGGGCCTGGGGACCGGCTGAAGGTGGTGGCTACTGTACTCGGTGGTCTTTTTTCTCTCTTTCCATCCATACGTATTGTTTTCATAATAACAGCAACATGCCAACAATGTCTGTTAATAACTGAGAAAATAAAAACAACAACAGGGCAAAGAAAGGCGGGCAGGAGAGGGTGTTGGAGGGTACAGGCTGAGAAGGGGGGAGGCCCCGGGGCCTGCAGAAAGAGGGGGCTCAGGGAAAGAGGGAACCGGAGGGAGGGATGGAGCTGGCGGGGCACCTGGCATGGAGGAGGGCTCATCTTCGCAGGAGGCGTGGGAAACTGAGGCAGGGCAAGGCAGCCGGTGGAAGTGGAGGGGAGGGACCGAGTCGGTCTGGGAGGAGGGGAGGGGGACCAGGCTCCTGGCAGATGGACCCTGAGCTGGAGGTTGGCCAAGAGGAGCCTAGAGCCTCGCTGGGACTGTGACAACGCCCTGGTCCCCCTCCCTGGTCAGACTAGCCTGAGAGCCAGGGCACCTGGGAGCTGGAGGCGTCATTTGGGGTGAGGAGGGCCCCAGGGAAGGGGTGGGGCCGCTGGGAGGGAGAGGAAGAGGTGGGGATGGAGGAGACCGGGCAGACTCCGGCCTGGGAGCAGGGAGGGACGGCGGGAGGTGGTCAGAGGGTCCGCCCCACCGACAGGGCTGCTCTGGGTCTGAGTTGACAGGAATGCAAGGTGGGGCCGGATGGGAAGGTCCCAGCTTGTGCTGCGGGTGCTGGGGTGCAAAGTCGTGCTGGGGAGGGGCCGGGAGGGCACAGGGCAGCCAGGACTGCTGAGCAGGTTGAATGGCTCCAAAGTTCCCGGCAGAGGAGGGCTCGGGCCTGAGAGCCGGGAGGCCCGTGTCCTGAGCACACACAGGCGTGGATTCCTGGGCTCCCATCACGGAGCTCGCGACGGGGTGCGGCAGGCCGCCTGCGGGGCCTTGGCCCACGGTTCTCACACCCCCTCCTTCAAGGACACCCCCTCCTTCAAGGGGCCATCATAGCGCCCATTTTCCCAATCACCAACCAAGGCTCCAAATGACCTGCCCGGGCTGGTGGGCAGTGAGCAGGACACATTCCTTTACACAGGTGCTCCCCTCCCCCCCTCCCCCAGGGACATCCAGCATCTCAGCACCCCAACAGAATGGCTTGGGGGGACGGCAGGTTGTTACCCACCTTCTGCAGGTGCTCCCACAGGTCCAGGTAAGTGGTGCTGTTGTAGGAAAAGGTCTGGAGATAGGACTGTGGAAAGAGGCCGCGGTGAAGGCTAAGCTGGTGTCCCAGGCTCCACCACTCCGCCGGGTGGTAGGCTGGGCTTGGGGACCAGGGCAGGGCTGGAGGGAAGCCCCCCCCCCGCCTGCGCCCCCCACCCAGGGCTGGCCCAGCGCACTCACCGCCAGGCCCTTCTTGAACAGGTCCTCCGTCAGGAAGCTGGAGAGCATCCTGATCACAGAGGCTCCCTGGGGAGAGGAAGGGGTGCTCAGAAAGCTGTGCCCAGGCAGCAGGACCCTGTGACCCCACCCGGCTGGGACAGGTGCTCCCAGACCCCCACCCCCACCCCACCCCCTGCTCCCGGTGTCTGGAACTAGCACGCAGGCCGGCAGCACCTTGCTGTAGGAAATGGAGTCGAACATCTCGCTGATCTGGGCCGGCGTGTTGACCTCCTCGGCTGGGGTGCACAGCGGGTGGGAGGAGGCCAGGGCGTCCACCGCCATGACACGGTACAGTTCGTTCTGCACGATGATGTCTTTCTGCAAAGCCCCAGCCGTCATCAGGAGACCGTCCGGGGAGGGGTGGCCCGGTCCTCCCCCAGCCCCAGCCCCACCCCAGGCCCCGGCACAGCGGGCTCACCAGGTTCCAGTGGGGCTCGGCGTGGTCGGCACCCAGGTACTCCACGTAGGAAGCGAAGCCCTCGTTCAGCCACAGGTCGTTCCACCAGGCCACCGTCACCAGGTTCCCAAACCACTGTGGGGGCGGGGGGTCAGCCCTGGAGCTGCTCTGGCCTTGTGGCCACCAACATACCCAGAGCAATCCTTCAGGAGTGCCCCCAGGTGCCAGGCCGGGGCTGGCGACTTCTGACATCATCGTGACTCCCGCCTGCTACCTCCCTTCCCAGCTACCGAGGGGGGACCTGTGCCCTCCCTCCCGAGCCCCCCCCCCCCCCCCCCCCCCCCCGTTCCCTGCACTCCCCATGCTGCGCCGGCTACCTGGTGGGCCAGCTCGTGCGCAATCACGGTGACCACACGCTCCTTGTTGCTGCTGGAGGAGGAGTCAGGGTCGAAGAGCAGAGAGTTCTCCCGGTAGGTCACCAGCCCCCAGTTCTCCATGGCGCCGGCGTTGAAGTCGGGCAAGCCGATCTGGTCTGGGGAGGCCAGGAGGTTGGCAGGACGGCCTCTGGACGCGGAGACCCGCCCCCCCACCCCCCACCCCGCGAGATCCCTCACTCACCGGATTTATCAAGAGGGTAGGATGTGTTGTAATGTTGGGCAAAGAAGTTGAGGATGCGGCCTGTCACGTTCAGGGCATACTGGCCGTGGCCCGCCGCGGTTGCGCTGGGGCGAGCCCAGATCCGGATCTGCAGAGAGGATGGAGGTAGGTCAGGGGCCCTCTTGGTCCTGGCGCAGGTGGGCTGAGGGCAGGGCTTGGATGAGGTTAAACCAGGTGGCCTGGGCAGCAGAAGAGAGGGCTGGGGGTCCCTGAAGGGCTTGAGTCCTAGGGAGGCTTCTTTGGGGGAGAGCAACAGCCATAACCACCATGTCTGTCTGGCACCCGGGGGTCGGGAACTCCCTCCATGAGGAGGGACCCACTTTTCAGATGCAGAGACCGAGGGTCAGGGAACTCCCCAGAGCTGGGATTCAAACTCTGGCCTAACAAACTCAGGGGCTGGGGTAAACAGGAAGATCCCTCAGGCAAGGCCAACCCGGGCAAGGCAAGGCGGGCCCAGCTTCGTACCAGGACGTTTTGATTGGTCGACATGGCCTCCGTCATGTTCACATACGTGAACTCGCTGACGATGTAGGCCAGCAGGTACGTAGACATGACCGGGGTGGTGTGGAACTCGGTGACGTGCCACGTGGGGTCGCCCTGAAGTGGGGTGCTGGGACCTGTGTGTGGAACGTTCAGGCAGGTGGGCGGGCACCCTGTCTCCGGCCCCGCGCCCCCCGCCCTGGGGCACCGGCTCCCTGAGGCTGTGTGGCCCCAGGAGAGACCTGCTCACCTTTGGGCAGCATGTTGGACAGGGCCGTGAGGTTGTGGGGGTGGATGAGGGTGATGTTAAACCTGGCCTTCATGGCGGGCTCATCAAAGCAGGGGAAGGACTTCCGGGCATCGGCAGACTGCATCTGGGTCGTGGCCAGCACCCTGCCCAAACCAGGTGTTAGAGGGGAATGCCTTCACCCGTAGGGGTGGGGAGGGGGCTTTAAGGGGCTTCTGGGCCTGCAGGGGAAGGGGTGCCCGGAAAGCCGGTCTGGCCTAATCCCTGCCCTCCCCTCCTGTCCAGGCAGCCCCTGATAGGCCAGCTGACTCTGGGAGATCAGTGCTCCTTCCGGACTCAGGGTCAAAGTCCCGGCAGCTCCATCCCGTGTCAGCTGGAGCCCATCTTTCTTTCCGCTGATTGGTTTTCCTGTCTAAACCGGGGACCCGTTCACCACTCATCCCTGACTCCCTACGGTGGGGCAGGGAGGCCTCCGGGAAAGGGTTTGTTGTCTTGGTAGCTGCTCCCTGGGAGCTACATAGGAAGGAAGGGCCAGGCGAGGGCTCCCCCAGGTTCAAAGGCCTCGAACCCACGCCCTCCCTGGGCCCCCAGGCTCCAGCTCTGCCTCCGCACCTGGATCTGCCCGCGGCACCGGGCAGGCCGAGGTCCAACTTACTTTTTTTCGTTGCCGTCCATGTACTCGCTGCGGTAGAAGCCCGCCAGGTCATCAGCCAGCTCGCCCTGGAACTTGCTGCTCATCTCGTACATGACGCCCGCCTCCAGCTGGCTCTTCAGGTGCACCACCAGGTACTCGGTGACCTCTACCAGCTCGGTCCTGTCGATTTCGGGGGCCTTGGCGCCCCCCAGGGCCTGCAGAGACACCCTGTGGCCCTGGACGTCGGTGTAGTTGAGCTTCTTGCTGTGGATGATGATGATGTTGGTGGGCTCCTGGCACGTGAAGCGGACGGTGCTTGAGCCCTCGAAGATGTACAGGCCGTGCTGATCGGGGGTGAGGTAGGGCCTCAGCGTCACCTGGTAGGAGTCGGGTACCAGCGACCTGGGGAGGCGATACCGGTTCCACGGCTTGCTCTGGTCCAAGGTGGTGGTGGGCGTGGTCCCGGTGGGCTTGTTCTGGTCTGTGGTGGGCAAGGTGGTGGTGACCTGGGCCGATAACTCGGCATTCTTGTTCTTCTCCTGGGCGTACACCACGGACAGGGCGATGATGGTGCAGGCGGCCGCCACACCCAGGACGATGCCCAGGATGCCCAGGGCCTTGGAAATGTAGAAGCCCTTGGCCATGGTGAGGGTGGGAGTTCGGGAGGCTCAGGCAGCACAGGGCACCCTGGGGCCAGGCTTATATCCCAGAGGGGAGGAGCCCCACAGCCCTCAAACTGGGCAAAAATTAACCAGGGCTCAGACAGGCAAAGGTCACTGGACTGGGCAGGGGCGAGCTCTGCCAGGCTCCGGAGAGGAGACCCAGGAACCGTGCACCTGCTGGAAGCAAACAGGATCCAGTTACAGGCTGCTGGCTGCCTGGAGCCTCACACACACACCCTTCTCCCCCGCTCCCCCCTCCTGAAGGGTAGTGGGAGCAGCGCCATCTGTGTGCAAGCGGAGATGGTGGGGGACAGGAGAAGGGGGATCGAGGTGAGAGTGAGGGAGGGACTTCCCAGGAACAAGAGGTGGGAGATGCAGAAAAGGGGAGAGTGGGTTTCCGAGTCAGGAATACACCGGGTCTCCCCTGCAGCCGGAGCTGGAAGGCTGCCGGCCCCCTGCATTCCTCCAGAGCGGGCAGGCTCCCAGGTGCGTTCCCCCCCTCCCCCCCCCTTTTTCCTTTTTCCTCAATTCTCAGCTCACCGAGTAGAATGAAATAAGTTGTTTTGCCCTTTTTTTTTTTCCTTTGGTTAATCCTCACCCGAGGATCTTTTTCCACTGATCTTTAGGAAGAGAAAGGGAGAGACAGGGAGGTTGAGAAACACATCAGTTGGTTGCCTCCTGCACGGGCCCCAGGCTGGGGAGGAGCCTGCAACCCAGGTGTGTGTACTTGACCGGAATCGAACCCGGGACCCTTTGGTCCTCAGGCGGACGCTCTATCCACTGAGCCAAACCGGCCAGGGCTGTCTTGTCTTTTTTTATATATATATATATATATTTTATTGGTTTTTTTACAGAGAGGAAGGGAGAGGGATAGAGAGTTAGAAACATCGATGAGAGAGAAACATCCATCAGCTGCCTCCTGCACATCTCCTACAGGGGATGTGCCCGCAACCAAGGCACATGCCCTTGACCAGAATCGAACCTGGGACCCTTCAGTCCGCAGGCTGACGCTCTATCCACTGAACTAAACCGGCTAGGGCTGTCTTGTCTTTTTAAGACAGGAGGCCGCTGGAGGCTTAATCTTGACCAGCCCTGACCTTGGGTGGGTGGCTTTATCTTTCGGAAACCTCTTTCCTCATGATAGTACTTGCCTCTCTTGTTCACGGAACAGATTTAAGGAGACAAGATATTGAACACCACAGAGCAGAACCGAAGTCACCCGCTCCTTTCTTCCCGAGGGCTCAGCCACCGCCTCTTTTCCTATCCTTGGCAGGAATGAGAACAGTACTCATCATTCTCAATAAAAAGGCAAAACCGCCCCAGCCGGTTTGGCTCAGAGGAAAGTGATGTCCATTATTACCCTTCCCATCCACCAGCCTAGTTCCTCAAGCCCTGACACCGCCTGGCCCTCACCCCCACAGCCAGTACCGCCCCTGCCCTGATCTCACCACGCCCAGGGTCAAAGTCTGTCTCATTTTTTTAAAAATATATTTTATTGATTTTTTACAGAGAGGAAGGGAGAGGGAGAGAGAGTTAGAAACATCGATGAGAGAGAAACATCGATCAGCTGCCTCCTGCACACCCCCTACTGGGGATGTGCCCGCAACCAAGGTACATGCCCTTGACCGGAATGGAACCTGGGACCCTTCACTCTGCAGGCCGATGCTCTATCCACTGAGTCAAACCAGTCAGGGCGCCTCTCTCATTATTTATGTGGACACTGCTGTGCCCTCACGGACTCCCCACATCCCACTTCCACTCAGCCCCCCTCAAACCTCTTCACCAAACAAACTGGATCATTACTTTCTACTGAAACAGGTAGAATACAATGTTCCCCAAAACTGCTCCATCGAGTCAAGCCCACCAGAACGACGGCAGTTGCTGTAAAACCATGGTCGAGAGCCAAAACCGGTGTGGCTCAGTGGCTAGAGCGTCGGCCTGGGGACTGAAGGGTCCCGGGTTCGATTCTGGTCAGGGGCATGTGCCTGGGTTGCAGGCATATCCCCAGTGGGGAGTGTGCAGGAGGCGGCGGATCGATGTTTCTCTCTCATCGATGTTTTTAACTCTCTATCTCTCTCCCTTCCTCTCTGTAAAAAATCAATAAAATATATTAAAAAAAAAAAAAAAAAAAGACTGTAACTCTTCGGGCAGGACTCCTGCCTTGCCTTGTTCCTTTAAAAAACAAACAAACAAAAAAAAAACCATGGTCGAGAAACTACCAAGAAATTTTTAAGTTTGTTTTTCTGATCTAAAGCCAAGTCATCGCCAGCCGGGTGTGGCTCAGAGATTGGATGTCAACCCAGGAACCAAGAGGTCACTGATTGGATTCCTGGTCAGGGCCTATGCCCAGGTTGTGGGCTCCATCCCGAGTAGGGAGCATGCAGGAAGCAGCCAATTCTCTCTCATCATTGATGTTGGTTTTTTTTTATATAAATATATTTTATTGATTTTTTACAGAGAAGAAGGGACAGGGATAGAGAGTTAGAAACATCGATGAGAGAGATCGATCAGCTGCCTCCTGCACGCCCCCCACTGGGGATGTGCCCGCAACCAAGGTACATGCCCTTGGCCGGAATCGAACCCGGGACCCCCGAGTCCGCAGGCCGACGCTCTATCCACTGAGCCAAACCGGTTTGACAATGTTTTTATCTCTCTCTCCCTCTCCCTTCCTCTCTGAAATCAATAAAAAAAATCTACACGTATAAAAGGCTAATATGCTAAGTGTCCGGCCGGGTAATGACATCACATAGCAACACGCAGCTTCCGCTCCCTAGCGCAGTGGTTCTCAACCTTCTGGCCCTTTAAATACAGTTCCTCATGTGGGGACCCAACCATAAAATTATTTTCGTGGCTACTTCATCACTGTCATGTTGCTACTGTGATGAATTGTCATGTACATATCTGATCTGCAGGATGGTCTTAGGCGACCCCCGTGAAAGGGTCGTTCGACCGCCAAAGGGGTCGCGACCCACAGGTTGAGAACCGCTGCCCTAGCGACTGGCCTCCTTGCAGTTTCTTCCTCCCAGGAACACGACTTGCTTTATAGCCAGGTGCAAACATTTCACATTTTAAACAAATGTCTATGAAGTGTTTTCCCATGCCTCATCTTATTTGATCCTCACAGAAGTCCTGGAGTAGGTAGATAGGAGACTCAGTAGAATCCTATTTTTTTTTTTTCATTAGCTGGAAAACAGAGATTTAAAAAGCTTAGAAACTTGACCCGACTGAAAAGCAGTAAAAAATGGTGGACCTTGAAAATGACTTCTCCCCGGCCAGCGTGGCTCAGTGGTTGAGCGTCGACCTGTGAACCAGGTCAGGGTTCGATTCCCGGTCAGGGTACATGCCTGGGTTGCAGGCTCGATCCCCAGTGTGGGGCGTGCAGGAGGCAGCCGACCCATGATTCTCTCTCATCATTGATGTTTCTATCTCTCTTTCCCTCTCCCTTCCTCTCTAACATCAATAAAAATATATTTTAAAAAAAAGAAAATGACTTCGAGTTTTCTCACTGTGCAGAATATAGTCAAACACAGCTGCAGCTAAATATTTTACCCTTTGTTCTCCCTGCGTGATCTACAATAATAATCTGCTTCGTGTTGATATTTACTGCTGTGTTGCTGACAATTACCTGAAAGAGAAGTTGGGGTGCTTCACTGGGCTGGAAAAAATTTAGCTACATCAGAAAGCAGGTCTAATTAAGCAAGTTTATTCTATATCTATAAAAGGCTAAGTTGACTAGCGCATGTGCAATACATAGAAAGCTCTCACTGGCGCCAATCGCACGCGTGTGTTTCCACCTGTCATTGTTGATCGCGAATTTGGTTGACACTTCTATTATAGAGAAAGGGCGAATAGCAATATTAAAATATTTCTTCTAATTAATTTCCTTTCAATGTGCATGCATTCATGCACAGGCCACTAGTATATACATATTTTAAAAGCCAAGCCAGCTGAAACCGGTTTGGCTCAGTGGATAGAGCGTCGGCTTGCGGACGGAAAGGTCCCAGGTTTGATTCCGGTCAAGGGCATGTACCTGGGTTGCGGGCACATCCCCAGTAGGAGGTGTGCAGGAGGCAGCTGATCGATGTTTCTCTCTCATCGATGTTTCTAACTCTCTATTTCTCTCCCTTCCTCTCTGTAAAAAATCAATAAAATATATTTAAAAAAAAAAAAAAAGCCAAGCCATCAATCACTTAGGGACCAATTCAATCTCTGGTTGGGAAAGTCCCTTCCCACATCCCGTAGTAAGTGTTGCACAATCCCAGAATGCTTTACTTTGCTGACATATACCCAGGTCTCAGTGTTCCAAAAAAGAAAAAGCCTGATAACTCACTCCTTGTTAACCCCAACAACTTCCATGTTCCCAAGCCATAAAAACCCCGAGGCCCCCCCATCTGGGACACAGAGCCTGGGACCCTATCTTGGTGTTCTCACCCTCTGCAGAGCCCCAGTAAATCTGCCTTCGCTTTTATCAGTGTCCCTGGTCCAAATTCTTGTATAGCAGGAGACGAGAATCCAAAGTTGTTGGTAACACTGCTTAAGGCCTTCCTTTTGGTCTTGGAATCTAAACCAGATCTAAAGGGACCCAAATTCGAGTGCTCTCTGCCTGCCCACTGCACAGCCTCATTCTCACCGCACTCCCCTCTTGGTTCTCTGGCCTTCACCCAGCTCCCTCACCACAGGACCTTTGCACATGCTGTTTCCTCTGCCTGAGTCATCTTCTCTCCCTTCTCACCCTGGTTAATTCCTATCCATCCTTCCGGTCTTTCTCAGAGAAGATGCCTGACCTCCCTGACCAGGTCAAGCTCCTATTAGCTCCATCAGCGCCATACACCTCTTCTTCAAAGCCCTGTATCTCAGCGAGTTTTCGATTTGATCTGTGTGGTTGATGACTCGAGCCCTGCCTATTTCCCCAACGGACTGGAGGCCCCGAGAGAGCAGGGGGCCTTGGCTGCTTCTGCTTACCAACACTTGGCATATACCTGGGACAACAGCAGGGGCTCAGCACATACTTGTTCAGTGAACGCACACATGGGGAATGAATAAGTGAGTGAGTCAATTCCAGGAGGCTCACCTGATTGAAGTCTTTCTAGCCCAGCCGTGGGCAAACTACAGCCCGCGGGCCGCATCCGGCCCGTTTGAAATGAATAAAACTATTGAAAAAAAAGACCGTACCCTTTTATGTCATGATGTTTACTTTGAATTTATATTAGTTCACACAAACACTCCATCCATGCTTTGGTTCCGGCCCTCCGGTCCAGTTTAAGAACCCATTGTGGCCCTCGAGTCAAAAAGTTTGCCCACCCCTGTTCTAGCCCATCTCCACTTCTATCCCTGCCCCCACGCTTGCCCTGGGAGAACGGCTTGCCCCTTCCGCCAGCCCACTTCCATTCACAGCGAGCAGGCAGGACTCTTGTTGGGGCCAGATGCCCCTCAGGACTCCCGTCTGTCTGCCCCATCAGCTTGCCAGCTCCTGGAGGACTTCATTCACCTGCCCCTTGCTGAGCCTGCACGAAGGCCTGGCCAGTGACTACATGTGTGAACCGACGCAGAGATGAGTTCATTCCGGCAAAACCGCAAGAGTAGATGGCTGCCACCGCATCTGGCCAGCGGAGGCCAGGGTCTGAGGCAGGGGTGGGCAAACTTTTTGACTCGAGGGCCACAATGGGTTCTTAAACTGGACCGGAGGGCCGGAACAAAAGCATGGATGGAGTGTTTGTGTGAACTAATATCAATTCAAAGTAAACATCATCACATAAAAGGGTACGGTCTCTTTTTTTTTTTTTTTTTTTTTTTTTAGTTTTATTCATTTCAAACGGGCCGGATCCGGCCCGCGGGCCGTAGTTTGCCCACGGCTGGTCTGAGGGCTAGGTCTGCAGGGGAATCCGGGGTGCCCATCTTCCAGAGGGAGGGTGCTCCCAGCTCTCAGCATTTCCCTTTTTCGCTAGAGACCTGTTCCCATGGCCCTGGTCCGGTCAGTGCGGACTTCCCCCTGCAGTAACTGGCAGCCACCCCATCAGGCCCGGGCTGATGGCCAAGGGACACGAGTGGGAAGCCAAGTGCCCAGGGCAGGGCTGCAACTTGGGCACGGTGACAGAGGGAGTGGCGACACCCCAGGGTGACGTAGCGTGTGCTCCCAGTTCCCGCCATCGGGCTAGCATTTGCCAAGGAGGCCATGCGTGTGGTACCCTTGAAGGCTGGCCCCCAGGACCCGTGCCGCCCCCCTGAATTGAACCTCACCGTGCCCCTGGCTGGCCTGCAGCCCCCTCCCACCCCTGGAGGGAAAGACCCACAAATCCAAATCCGCTTGGCCTAATCCCTTCTCCAAACAAAGAAAGGGGCGCAGCCTGCCCCACCGTCGGCTTTTCCTGTTTGCTTTGGACCCGGACCACGGGCCCAGCTGGCTGGGATCTTCACTCCCTGGGAAAGGGCCTCTGGTCTTCAAAGTGGGCGCAGCAGGCGGCCCACTGGCCTGTAATGTGAGGTCCCTGCTCTGGGCACCAGGCCGGCCCAGCCGGGGGCACCCCGCTGCTGCGGTACCGCTCAGGGCCCCCTCCTCGGTCCCCGCTGTGGCCCGGCCCGGCCATCGCCACCTCCCACCAGACACACCTTGGCCGGAACCTTCCTCTCCCGCTCCAGCCCGCTCTCCGGCTCCTCGCTGCCCGCAGGATGAAACCTCCACTCTGGCTTGAGCCTCAAGACCTTCTGTGAACTTGACCCTCTGGCCTCTATCTCCAGTGCCTGCCGTGGCTCCGGCTGCCGGCATCTCCCCAAGCCCTCTGGGCCTTTTCGTGTCTCTGTGCCTTTGCTTTTCCTGTTTCCCCCGCCAGGGATGTCTTTTCTCTCCCTCCTGTCAAAGCCCTACTTACTCATCCTTCAAAACCCGGCTCAGATGTCACTGCCTTCTCCTGTCCGACAGCCCCTCTGGACTCCCCTGGCCTCTGATTCACCCCTTATCACAGCACTTACGACAAGGCCCTCTGCGTGTTCAAACCTAGACCGAGGCACCTGGGGGGGAGGGCTCGGTGACTGTACGCCCTCCACGCCCAGCACAGAGACCAATGCATGTTGGCTGGATGAGCGACAGACAGCAGCTACCATCCCTGCCGGGGCTCATGGTCGGTGTGATCCAGCCCCCATGATCCTCTGGTCTCATCCCTCTAACCCTGCCCCTCCCCCCTCTGCCCCACTGTTTCTGGTTTATCAAGCCCGCCAGGCTCTCCCCCTGCCCCACACGCCTCCAGTGGCCCCACATAAGCTGCTCCTTGGGCCTGGAGCGCTCCTGTCCTTCCTTCACACACCACCCTCTCGTCCTGGAGGCTCATTCAGCGATGCTGCCCCAGGACAGCCCCCCGAGCACCCCCGAGACTGAGCGCCATGAGGACAGTATCCTCCCCGCCAGTACACAAGCGGCTAGTACACACGGGGGCAACACATATGTACACAAGCACCTGTACACACGGGGCAACACATATGTACACAAGCACCTGTACACATGGGGCAACACATATGTACATAAGCACCTAGTACACACGGGGACAACACATATGTACATAAGCGCCTAGTATACACGGGGACAACACATATGTACACAAGCGCCTAGTACACACGGGGGCAACACATATGTACATAAGCGCCTAGTATACACGGGGACAACACATATGTACACAAGCGCCTAGTACACACGGGGGCAACACATATGTACACAAGCACCTAGTATACACAGGGACAACACATATGTACATAAGCGCCTAGTACACACTGGGGGCCACACATACTTATGAAGCAGATGCATCAATAAGAAGAGAGACGGTGACTAAAGATGGAATTCAGCGTCATTCAACCCCTTGATCCTGGGGACAGGTGTTCCCTCCATCCCCTCTCCCTGGGGTCCCAGGTTGTGCACACAAACTACCTTTCTGAGCTGTGCCATATCTGTGAGCCTCCTGCACATGACTTAACATTTTCCTGTAAATCAATTCATGACTTCCTGTCCTTCTGAGCAATAATGGCCATGAGATGGTGGTTGCACGTGTTAACGTTGCATTGTTTCCGTTACATGTTTCAGCTCATGACTACTGACTGAACACCATTCATCTTGCGTGGCCACGCCCACTCTGGGAATCACTGCTCCGTCCCGCGTGGTGCTGGGGGTGGAGTGGAACCTCTCCTCAGGGGAACAAGACGTGTGGTCCTTTTACTGCCCATCTCAGGACTCGGGAGGAACCGAGTACCTCCAGCCCCATCCCAACCAAAGCGCTTTCCCATGGGCTCACATACGTCTGCCCTGTCCAAGTTTTGGTCCAGAGAACAAAAGTTACTCCAAATTTAAAATAGATACATTAAGGTTGACAACGATCACGCAAGAGAATATTTAAGGCAGAGTCACACGTGTAGAAGGCATCACCTGAAGGGGAGAGGGCAGCTTCATCTCAGAGGTGGGGGGACGGGTTGCCTTCTGAAAATGCCAGGAGCCTGGAGGGGCTATGGCGGGAGGACCAGCAAGCAGCAAAGTACTGTGAGCTACAGGCTCCCTCACTGGCCACTGGGGCCTTGAGTAAGCTCATCACACTCACTCCGTCCCCTTTCCCCCATCCTGTCAGCCGCAGGGCTGGGGGACCTGGGAGCAAGGTGGGAGCCTAAAGCCCACCTGTCTGCTCCGGAGGAGCAGTGAGTGGGGGGCAAAGATTAGGCTGGGGCCCCAGCTCACGGTCCCCTCTGGCCTCTCTGGCCTCTGACCTTCTCCAGGCTTCTGCGGCCGCCACCCCAGCTGCATGAGCCTGGGCCGGGGCCAGCCCCCAGGGTGCTTCCTCTGGGAGCCTCGGACATTGTCATCCTGTGAGAACCTCCGCAGGCCCCCTGCGGGGAGGTCAGCTCTGGTCTCAGCCTCTGAAACCCAATGCAGGGCCCTCAGGAGGAAAGGCACAGAGGGGCCGGGTGGGGTGGGGGGAGAAGGTCAACAGCCATGGAGGAGCCATCCTGGGCTGTAGATCCTGCCTGGCAACGCCCATCTGTTTAACTGAGCACCTACTATACCCCCTACTGAGACAATCGCCACCATTTGGCAGCTGGAGAAACCAAGGCACAAAGAGGTTAGTGTCTTGCCCAAGGACCACAGTTGGTTACTGGCATGTTCTATAGGCTTAACTACACATGCTTCCTAAAGCATCTTCCCATGCACTCTGCCTCCTCCCCCATTTTCTACTGCGCAGCGCCCGCGAGGGCTCGAGACCACAGGAAGGGGACACACCTGGCAGGGTGATACCCTGGAGGCACATCCCCACTTCCTCTTGGCTACATCTTGCTTCACCCCACCATGGCTCCACCTAGAAGACAGATGCCCCGAGGGCCCATCGGGTCCAACTCCCCTCTTACAGGTGAACACACGGAGGCCCAGGGATCCAGGTCCACAGACACTCGGCCACAGTCAGACCCCGGGTGTGACTGAGACCCCAGCGGGTGTGGTCCCTGGGGGCTGGGATGGTGGGAGGAGGGGATTCAGATCACAAAACCCAGGTCAGGGCTCACCTGGGCCCCTGCCTGCTGCGCTGCTGAGAGTTTGGGGGTACAGGATAAGGACCCCACTGGCCCCATTTGAAGGACCCCTGCCCAGAACAAAGGCGGGGATAGTGGGAACTTTGACGTCTCCCCAGGGAGAACCCCACAATCCCGGAGCCTCCTCCTGCACCAGGAAACCCCCATCCTGATGGGGTGGCTGCAAGGGTAGATGGGGACCGGGATTGTAAAGTGGCTGTTTAAGAAGAGAGCGCCTTCCCTCTTGCCCACGGGCCAGGGAAGGGCATTAGAGTTTAGACAGAGGCCACTTTCAAAGGTCCCAGAAGAGGCCCCGGCCATCTCCCCTGGCAGCGGCCCAACCCCCGGGGTTGTCTTTCCTCCCTCCCGCTGGGCGCACTCCCAGGGAGAGCCCGGCCTCAGTACAGTCACCTTTCGTCCCACCGGCCCCATCACCCAGCCCCAGAGCCAGCGGGCACAGTCCTCCCCCAGCCAGGTCTCCCCGCCTCTCCTCCCCCAGCAGATCCAGCAGCCCCCTCCCTGCCCTGGGTGGGGGGAACCTCTCCAGGGGGGAGGTCTCTCCTGCCCCAGGAGGGCCAAGAAGAGGGAGCAGCTGAATCTTGGCCAAAGGAATTCTTGGCTCTCAGGGTGCCCGCCCGAGAAGGGGGCGTGGGCAGCAGACGTGGGGCTCCCTGCACTACCGCTGAGGTTCCCCGACAGCCCCGTGCCCCGCCACCCGCGCCACTTGCCTAGGCCACCGGAGCCCGCTCCGGGAGGATGAGCGGACCAGCCACCCGCACGCGCCACACCAGGGCCGTCCCCTCCCTTCCCAGGCTTTTTAAAGGGAAGTAACCTGACCCGACCACTACCCGTCCCGGATTAACCCTTTCAGGCCGCCGCCCACACACGCGCCGGGACTCGCCTGCCTGCTGCTCCGGGACGGCCAGCCTCGCAGGACCCCGAATGGCTCTTTGGTTCCTGGTCGCCTGCTTCCCCCCAACTCCAACACTGCGTCCTCCGGTGGTGGCCGGAGCCCAGCGCCCCGCCCCTCCACATCTGGACAGCATCTGCTACTGGGGGTGGGGCACGGAGCCCAGCCCTTCCAGCTGGGGCGGGGGAAGCCCCACTCATTCAGGAAAAGAACCCGCACGTCCCACCCACCCCGCAGGTAGGGGTTCCAGATAACTAAATCTTGCCGGAGACTGGACATGAACTTAGCTTTCTTTCGTGCCGGGGAGGGGGGGGGGGCCTCATCAGAAAGAAGGCAGCAGGAGCAGGAAGCTGGACCTACCAATAAAGTGACTGGAGCCAGGGGACGCGCCTCTCACCCCATCTGCGTCCAGAGGCCGGGCGGGCAGGGACGGGGGCCCCGTTCTCCGCGCATCTTTAAGCCGGGCAGCCCCAGATGGTATCGGGGCTCACTTCCTGTGGTTGCTGTAACCAAACAACACAAACTCAACACGGGCGGCGGCACACTTCTTGTCTTGCAGTTCTGTTAAGTCAAGGCCACAATGGGCCCCACAGGCTACCCTCCAGGGCCTCCCCGCAAGGCTTTCTTTGGGCCACCCACGGAGCATCGTGTGTGTTTGTTTGTTTGCCTTTTCCAGCTTCTGGAGCCCACATTCCTTGGCTTGTGGCCCCTGCCGTTTTCAAAGCCAGCAAGCAGCCAGTCCAGTCTTTCTGGCTATGGTTCTGGGAAACGTTAATCAAGCTATAGTATATCAAGAAATATTAACCTGGCTATATTGGGGACTAGCTATGGTTATGGGAAATATTAATCAAGCTATAGTATATCAAGAAATATTAACCTGGCCATATTGGGGACTAGCTATGGTTATGGGAAATATTAATTAAGCTATAGTATATCAAGAAATATTAACCTGGCCATATTGGGGACTAGCTATGGTTATGGGAAATATTAATCAAGCTATAGTATATCAAGAAATATTAACCTGGCTATATTGGGGACTAGCTATGGTGATGGGAAACATTAATCAAGCTATAGTATATCAAGAAATATTAACCTGGCCATATTGGGGACTAGCTATGGTTATGGGAAATATTAATCAAGCTATAGTATATCAAGAAATATTAACCTGGCTATATTGGGGACTAGCTATGGTTATGGGAAACGTTAATCAAGCTATAGTATATCAAGAAATATTAACCTGGCCATATTGGGGACTAGCTATGGTTATGGGAAATATTAATCAAGCTACAGTATATCAAGAAATATTAACCTGGCTATATTGGGGATTAGCTATGGTTATAGGAAATATAGGGGACTAGCTATGGTTATGGGAAATATTTCTGGCTATATTGGGGACTAGCTGTGATATGGGAAATGTTAATCAGGCTCTGTTAACCATGATTGCCTTGTGTTGGTTAAAGAAAGGACATGCTGACCTGGCTGGGAGTTGTAAGCCCCCAGACCTGGGAGTCAGCCTTGAACCTGGGAGTCAACCTTGGAACCATTCTCATTCGAGAACTGCCTATCATCATGGAAAGATGAACAACCTTGTTGCCCAAACAGTGGAGTCCCACCCCAGCCTCCTACCTCCCCAGGTAATCCTAGTCCCGCCCCGGATCAGCAGCTGGCTTATGGGGGCTGCAGAGCAGACCTGTTGCCCTCCCATGCTGCCGGCATTATTGGGATAAACGCCCACATATGATTCAACCCTGTCCCTGCTTCACTGGCTCAAGTAGTGACAGGCAGTGCGGACCCATTGATTTTCCAGTTACATAATCACATCACTCTGACACTAGCTTTTCTCCTGCCTCCTGCTTCTACGTTTGAGGGTCCTGGTGATTACATGGCCTCCACTTGGATAATCCGAGATAATCCCTCAATTTTCAGGTCCACAGATAGCAATTTTTAATTAAAAAAATACTTTTTTATTGATTTCAGAGAGGAAGGAAGAGGGAGAGATAGAAACAGCAATGATGAGAGAGAATCATTGATCGGCTGCCTCCTGCACGCTCCCCACTGGGGATCGAGCCCACAACCTGGGCATGTGCCCTTGACCAGAATCGAACCCGGGACCCTTCAGTCCGCAGGCCGTTGCTCTATCCACTGAGCCAAACCAGCCAGGGCTCTTTTATTCTTTTGAATGTGAATACGCTGCTTATTCAAAATATAAATACACTTAAAAGTGAAAGACGGAAAGATCGGAGGATTAACACATTTTATGATATAAAAATGTAAAACCTTGCCCTAACCAGTCTGGCTCAGTGGCTAGAGCATCGGCCTGTGGACTCAAGGGTCCCAGGTTCGATTTCCGTCAAGGGCATGTACCTTGGTTGCGGGCACATCCCCAGTGGGAGGTGTGCAGGAGGCAGCTGATCGGTGTTTCTCTCTCATCGATGTTTCTAACTCTCTATCCTTCGCCCTTCCTCTCTGTAAAAAATCAATAAAATATATTTTTTAAATAAAAAAAAAAGTAAAACCTTTTATGTTTATGTAAGAAATCATTTGATGCCTGGGGTTTGCTTTGAAATAATCCAGATGAAATATCGAAGTCGGGGCTGGCTGCTCAATTCAGCATGATTTAAAAATAGGGTAGCCCTAGCCATTCTGCCTCAATGGATAGAGAGTCGGCCTGCAGACTGAAGGGTCCCAGGTTCGATTCCCAGTCAGGGCACATGCCCGGGTTGCGGGCTCGGTCCACAGTGTGGGGTGTGCAGGAGGCAGCCAATCAATGATTCAATGATTCTCTCTCATCATTGATGTTTCTCTCTCTCTCTCTCTCTCCCCCTCCCTCCCTCCCTCCCTCCCTTCATCTCTGAAATCAATAAAATATATTTTTAAAAAATAGGGGGGAAAATAAAAAATAAATAAAGAAAAAATAATAGGGGGAAATCAGTTGGTTAGAGCATTGTCCTGATATGCAAAGGTTGTGGGTTTAATCCCTGAGGGACAACCATTGAATGTTGTTTCTCTCTAAAAACCAATTAAAAATGAAATAGGGGAACATCAGAAAAAACCTTATGGCTCAGTAACTGGGAACTGGTTAAATGAATTATGGTCCTGCATGTGCAAAAATACTATATCACCACTTAGGACATAATAAACCATGTTTTTACAAGTCCCAGAAGAATCTGTTTTGTTTAATTAAGAACCGTGGAGCTGGAAAACCTCTCTAAGTATGACACAAAGCTCAGAAGCCACAAAAAGGAAGACCGAGAAATCTGACTACATAAAAGCAAAAATCTCTGCATTGCAAAACCCACCTCCAGCAACGTCAAAAGGAAAACTTCCTACTGGGCGCGGGCCTTATCTCATCTATCGCTGCTGGAGTTCAGAGCTGGGCAGAGTGACTTCATTATACCCTTCTTATTTTTCAGTATGTTTTCAAATTGCTGTAACAAAGAGTTAAAGATAATGTCGGTATATACAAGCTTCTCTATGGAAAAGACACTATCACACTGGTCTAGAATGGTTGCTACACATAAAACAAAGGATGAATACCAATTATGTTCAGAAAGGCCCTATAAGGCGATTTAAAAGTAAATCAAGCCCTAGCCGGTTTGGCTCAGTGGAAGCGGGGACCTGGAGGGTCCCAGGTTCGATTCTGGTCAAGGGCACATACTCGGGTTGTGGGCTCGATCCCCAATAGAGGGTGTGCAGGAAGCAGCCAATCAATGATTCTCTCTCATCATTGATGTTTCAATCTCTCTCTCCTGTTGTGCCCAGATTTCAAGGTTCCCAGGACCCCCAGGGAGCCCGTCAGTCCGATGCAAAAGCAAAGAGT
Source organism: Myotis nattereri (assembly GCF_964212035.1). NCBI lineage: Eukaryota > Metazoa > Chordata > Mammalia > Chiroptera > Vespertilionidae > Myotis > Myotis nattereri. The sequence goes on along the minus strand of NC_138097.1, from coordinate 10,760,936 downwards.
CCTTCATTTCGAACTAGTTCGGCTCCCCGAACACACTCACCGATGCAAGGGTAGCCCAGTGGCCAAGAGAGGGAAAACTCTGTGTAGAGAGAGGTTTTATAGGGGGTTGGGGTAAGGGGAGGAGAAAGGACTGCGGGCCCTGCCGATTGGCCAGGCGCGAGTCGGTGTCTCATTACACAGGATGTGGTCATAGTGATGGCGGGCACTTCCCTTGACTATCATTGGCCAGTCCAGAGAAATCCTGGGCGTGGCCAGCAGCGGCTTGGCTTCCGGGAAGAAGCCTTGCTGAGCACATGGCCAAGGTAAGATGGAGGGCATAGCCCTTACCCTGGGGCAAGGTGGAGGGCGTAGTCCTCGCCCTTTCACTCCCTCTCCCTTCCTCTCTGAAATCAATAAAAATAATTAAAAAAATAAAAATAAATCAAGATGCCACAGTTGAAAACGGAGCAAAGGATTAGATTTTAAAAACTCATGGAAGCCCTAGCCGGTTCGGCTCAGTGGATAGAGTGTTGACCTACAGACCAAAGGATCTCGGGTTCGATTCCGGTCAAGGGCACATGCCCGGGTTGCAGGCTCCTCCCCTTCCTGGGCCCTGGTTGGGGCTCATGCAGGAAGCAACCAATCCATGTGTTTCTCTCACATTGATGCTTCTCTCTGTCTTTCCCTCTCTCTAAAAATCAATGGAAAAATATTCTTGGGTGAGGATTAAAAATAAATAAATAAATAAATAAATAAATGAAAGGTTACATTTCAAGTCACCTCAGAGGATGATAAATGATCCTATTTTTTTAAAAAAAACACACATGCCCTGACCAGTTTGGCTCAGTGGATAGAGCTTCGGCCTGCGGACTGAAGGGTCCCAGGTTCGACTCCGGTCAAGGGCATGTACCTGGGTTGTGGGCACATCCCCAGTGGGGGGTGTGCAGGAGGCAGCTGATCGATATTTCTCTCTTTTTTTTTTTTTAAAAAATATATTTTATTGATTTTTCTACAGAGAGAAAGGGAGAGAGATAGAGAGCCAGAAACATCGATGAGAGAGAAACACAGATCAGCCGCCTCCTGCACATCTCCCACCGGGGATGTGCCCGCAACCCAGGTACATGCCCCTGGCCGGAATCGAACCCGGGACCTCTCAGTCCGCAGGCCGACGCTCCATCCACTGAGCCAAACCGGTTTCGGCACGATATTTCTCTCTTATCAATGCTTCTAACTCTCTATCCCTCTCCCTTCCTCTCTGTAGAAAATCAATAAAATATATTTAAAAATAAATAAATAAATAAAATAAAAACACACACACACACAAGAAACAAACTCACAGAACAGGAAATTTTTAAAAAGGTCAATCAACACATGAGAATATGTTCAACCTTAATCATATTCAGGTGTGGACAAAAAAAAAAAAAAAAAAAATAAGGCCGCATGCTGACCTGACAGGCTCAGGGGAGGCCTGCGGGGCGGCCTTGCAAACTCAGAGACCTAAAGTCACCACAAAGGACCGTCTGAAATTAAAACTTGACCTAAAAGCAGTGATGGGGGGTAGTCACGTCCTAAGCCTGTATCTTCCCTGACAAAGGTCAATCTTTACCTTAACCGAGCCTATTGTCTTTTTTGCATCTATGATAACATATCAGAGAAATGTCAAGTTACAAGAAGTAACTTCCCTGCCTCTGGGGCTCAACCAAATGTCCTGGGCCCCAGAACAGATACCACAAATCCTTCAGTGTTATTGTTATCATGTTAATTGTCGATGTTAAGGATCCTGCGCCCAGCCCCAACCGGTTTGGCTCAGTGGCTAGAGCGTCGGCCTGCAGACTGAAGGGTCCCGTGTTTGATTCTGGTCAAGGGCATGTACCTTGGTTGTGGGCACATCCCCAGTGCGGGGCGTGCAGGAGGCAGCTGATCGATGTTTCTCTCATCAATGTTTCTAACTCTCTATCCCTCTCCCTTCCTGTCTGTAAAAACTCAATAAAATATTTTTAAAAAAAGGATCCTGCGCCCACCTAAGTAAAAGAAGTATGTGTCTATCATTTTACTTTTTATCCAATCCCAGAGTTTCTCCCCTACACAACCCCCCCCCCCTCCCGCCTTGCTTTCTCCCACCTCCCTAATCTATCACTAATGGATTTCATGTAACCCACTTACGTCTCCTCCTTTGATTGTAATGTATATAACAACGTGAAAAACCACCATACTTACTCCGGAGCGTTATCCTGGCAACTGTCGACAGTTTGGCTCAAATAAACTCCCCAAAATTCTTCTTTTTTTTTTTAAACCCTTGGAAACCAAGTTTTTTTTTTTTTTTTAAATATATTTTATTGATTTTTTACAGAGAGGAAAGGAGAGAGACAGAGAGTCAGAAACATCGATGAGAGATTAACATCGATCAGCTGCCTCCTGCACATCTCCCACTGCGGATGTGCCCGCAATCCCAGGCACATGCCCCTGACCGGAATCAAACCTGGGACCCTTCAGTCCGCAGGCCAACGCTCTATCCACTGAGCCAAACCGGTTAGGGCACTCCCAAACACTCTTAACAGGTTTGAATGTTTTTACATTGACACAGGAAACACAACCTCGATGTCAGTTTTGGCCCATGATACTGGCCAAGGTTTAGATGACTGATAACAGCTGGAGTTGGCCAGGGTGGGGGCAACCAGCATGACCAGTTCCTGGCGCACTAGAGAATTGCTCTGACCCCTTGAGAAAGCCAAACGCCAAAACCCATTAAAAATTTAAATACGCAGCCCAGCCGGTGTGGCTCCAGGAGGTTACGCTTCGATTCCCGATTCCCGATTCCGGTCAGGGCACATGCCTGGGTTTCACGCTCGATCCCCAGTGGGGGACGTGCAGGAGGCAGCCAATCCATGCTTTGGGGGAATTTACCCTAAGTCAGGGGTGGGCAACCCTTGGCACGCGTGCCAAACATGGCACGGCATTAACTTTTGCTGACACGCGAAACCCTCTCTTATAATCTTCCATTTACAATTTTTTCCTTAACATCGACTTTTTTATTTTTCAGATAAATTCAGTGTAGGTGCACCTTAGATAAATAATTTTACATGACAAGTTATCTTAAAGACCATAGACATGGATGGATGAGAGAGGGGAAGAGCAATTTCTATGCCTCTGCCTTAACTCTCCCTGCCTTCCTAGATCCGACCAGTGTTTTGGTTTCATCCACATACGCTTGCGAATCTTTGTTCTCAGGGATGAATTTTGTTAAGTCTCATAATAGGAGTAGCCTGACGGATGGAAGTAGTAGCGCGTGCATAGCTCTGAAGGTCACGAAATATAAACCTGATGTAAAGTCTCTGTCATCAGCGATGCAGCAGCAAAAGTCCCACTGATAATATCAAATGGAGTCATAAAGTTTTATGTCGGACTATCAGTGTACATGTATACATTAAAAAATAAATGTATTTTTCATCATCATATACTGTTTGTTTTTGTTGCTCGAATGAATTTTATTATTTCTTCAAGGTTCTTCACGTACGTACACCTTAAGAGATACCAAGTAGGCATAACATGTTCTCAAAAAATTAGGGTTGGCACGCAGAATTTTGAGTCAGAGATTTTGCTGGTTTTGGCGTGCACTCACAAAAAGGTTGCCCACCCCTGCCCTAAGCTCAAAGGAACCCAACCAGAACTTAAAGGCCCACAGGAAAACTTCACCAGCTAGAATGAGTTAATTCTGTACACATTGCTTTGAAATGGTGTCCACAGTCCGTTTTCTAAGTTTAAAAGCAAGTGCCGAAGTAATACTTGGACTATGGTCCCATCTTCACAAGCACTCAGGGTGCTTGTACACTTGTGTGGTGTCAAGAGGCTGGGATAAGGGCGGGAACATGTGCCGAGTGGTGAACCTAGCTGACCTCAGTGAGTCGACTTGTTGCGGGGGGGGGGGGGCGGGGGGGGGAGGGAGGAGGGTGTGGAGGGACCAGAATACACAAAGGCAGGGAGAGACTACTTTTTGTCCTTATGCACCTGGGTATTCCTTGAATTGTTAGAACATATACTAGTTTTGTAGTAGCCACCACCACCACCACCAAAACCATTACAATACTATTTTAAAAAGGAGACCAGAGTCCAGCCGGCGTGGCTCAGAAACTGAGGGTCAACTTATGAATCAGGAGGTCACAGTTCGATTCCCGGTCAGGACACATGCCCGGGCTGTGGGCTCCATCCCCAGTGGGGGTGTGTAGGAGGCAGCTTATCAATGATTCTCTCTTATCACTGATATTTCTTTCTCTCCCTTCCTCTCTGAAATCAATAAAAAATATATATTTTTAAAAAAGAAAGGAGACCAGAAAGCATCAGGGAAGGGGGAGGTGGTAGGGACTCAGCCCTGCCCGTCCCATGTGGGGCCCCGTAGCCAGCCTGTCCTCCACGCTTGAGGCTGCGGGACAGAGCCCTGCGGGGTAATGCTGGGTCCCAGGGTGGGGAGGGGCCAGCTCCAGGCAGCCCCCCTTTGCAAGCGGGAGTCCCTCGGCTGGGACAGGGGCACCCACGTCCAGGACCCCCTCCCTGTCCCCATGAGATCAGAGTGTGGACTCCCAGGCTCCCCCAGCCTTGAGGATCACGAGCACTCACTGCCCCTTCCCTACACGCTTCCCTCTCCCTGAGAACTGAGCGCCTACTGCCAATGGGCCATTCAACGCAGGCCAGGAGTGCGAAGGGCTATGGCTACCCACTCACTCATCCGGTCGGTCAGTCAGTCAACAAGCATTTCAGGAGCACACCTTACCTGCAGGCCCCAGCTCTGCTGGGCATGACGTGGTACCTGTCTTCACGGTCTCCCTGGGCAACAGCGCAGGAGTGCGCCTGGCTCAGGACTTGGCGCATTTTGGGCGGACAGTGCACCAAGACCCACAAGACTGTTCTGACAGCGGGGAGGAGCGCCACTCTGGGCCTGGGAAGGGCAGGGGAGGGTCAGCGCACACTGGGGACTCTTGGGGTTGAGTCTCGAGGACTGAGTGGCATTAGCCTGAAGGGCAGGTGGAGAAAGGAGTCCCGGGCAGAGGGACCAGCACACACAAAGGCAGGGGGTCAGGTGCATGGAGGGGTGTGACCGGGGTGGGCGGGGCCTGGACACTGGAGCCTCGGATGTGCTGCCAAGGAGTTTAGGCTCCATGGATGCTGACAAAAGGGCACGGATGGACTTGCTTTCGCAGGGAGCCTCCGGCAATCTGGGGAGCAGCTGGGGGAGGGTCCGAGGCCCGGAGGGCAGGAGGAGGGGCAGGGCGCTGCAGGGGTGGAGGGGCTCCCAGGAGGGGGTGGGGGGTTAGTGGACATTCGGGAGGCGAGGAGGGGCGGCGGGAGGGGCGCCCTAGCGGCTGCCTGGGCTGGAGAGGATGGTGCTAGAGCCAGCGCTTCCTGGAGCTGAGGTTTTTTATTTTTATTTCTTATTGCTGCTGTTTTCAAGACTTCAGTTTGGGTTCTAGTATGAAATTGATTAAAAACACATTTTTTGAGGGGAAAAAAAAAAGACAAAGAGCAGCTTTTAGAACAAGCTGTCTTGGCAGGGCAGGAAGTGGGACAGGGCCTGCTGATGTAAGTTGGCCCAGCGGGGCCAGGGCGGCGGAGGGACAGAGGACCCGGAGGCGGGGGAGGGCGGGCAGGCCAGGGGGTGCGGCAGGAGCCGTGTGCCTCGGGGTGGGCTCCCCCCAGTGACCCCTCGGGTCCCCCACCCCTGTGAACTGACCACTCGCCCCGGGAGCCTCCTGCAGGCAGGCAGGCAGGGTGCCCAGGAGGTCAGTTTTGCAGCCAGACAGGTGGCTTCCTGTCAGGGTCTGACCCTTAGGAGGTGGGCCACCCAGAGTCTAAACCGTCCTTATCTGGAAAGTGGGGGCAGGTCCTCACAGGGCTGCCGTGAGACTATGGGAGAGGAGGTGTGGGCAGTTTACCAACCTCACCTGCATGGATGCTGTGTGGCAATGTCTCTGACCTGGGGGCTCGCTCCTGTCCCCTCCGGCCGCTCCCTGGGGCACCAGTCCCCTTCCCTAGGAATCATCGCTGGCCTCCTCGGCCACCCTTCCCGCGTCCTTTCCCAGGGCCTTGCCTGTCCTGGGTCCCCCTCCTGGGCCCCCTCTCTCCCCCTCCGGGGCCCCTCTCTCCCACCCAAGAGCTCCAGGCCTCTGCACGCCTCCCTCCCTCCCTCCCTCCCTCCCTCCCTCCCTCCCTCCCTCCCTCCCTCCCTCCCTCCCTCCATCTTTTCCGTCTATCACCCTCTGCATCTCCCTTCTGCCCACCCTGAGGCCCCCAACTCCGTAGCAAAGTACTGCAAACCGGGGGGCTTAAAGCAGCAGGAAGTTAACCTCTTGCCATTTGGGGCCGGAAGTCTGAGACAAGGTGCCAGCAGGGCCCTGCAGGCTCCAGGGGAGGTCCTGCGGGGGCTCTTCCAGCCCCTGGTGGCTCTGGGGTCCTCGGCTTATGGTTGCATCACTCCAGGCTCTGCCTCTGTGGTCCCAGGGCCACCTCCTCCGTGTCACTCAGGAGGACACCTGTCACTGGACTTAGGGCTCATCTGAATAACCCGAGGTGATCTCATCCCTGGACCCTTAACTTAATCCCATCCCACACTCCTTTTTAAAACAAGCTCACGTTCACAGGTTCCAGGTATTAGGACCTGGACATATGGACCCACTACACCCAGTGGGGTGCCCCCCAGCCTCTCCCCCAGCACCTCCACCCACTCCCCGCTGGCTCAGCTAAGGCACACACCCTCCAGCAGCAGAGAACATCGCACGTCGGAGACCTGCTTCAACCTGCCTGGGCTGCCTCCTCTCGCCCTGGCAGCCTGAGACCTTTTGTAGAATTCCCTTTTGAAACCCCAGACACTGGGCAGCCTGGCCCCTTCTCAGCCCAGAGGCCTCCTGGGCCTCCCTTCTTCCCCGCCTCCCAGCCCCATGACAGGCAGATGCCCCGGCTGCAGGCTCCTGGAATGTCTCCCCTTTGGAGCCCTCAGGAGGCTGGGGGCATGACCTGTCCAGTGCTCCTGCCGCCTCCCAGCGGCTCCAAGCTGTTTGGGGAAGAGGCCCGCCCGCCCGCCCTGGGAGTCGGATGGTTCTCTCCCTGATACTCAGATTTGCACCAATCTTGGCCCCCAGGACTGGCTGTCCACAGAAGTGGGGCCGCTGCCGCCCTCTCCTGGCCTCTGGGGGGCCTGGGGTCTACGCGTGGACAGAGGTTTCAGGAAAGGGTTCCTGTCAGGGTCTGACTCTCAGAAGCTGGGCCACTTGGGGTCTGGGCCAGCCCCGTGGGCTTTGGGGAGGAGGGTGTGGACAGTGGCCATTAGTGGTCAAGATTTGTAACTGGCTGGGGAAATTATTAGCGAATCACTTGCCTCCGGGCAAGTAGCTTCTCTGAATCACACTTGGCCTCACGGGGTTTGGTAAAGACGAAGTGACGGAGCGGCTACTCCTCGATGGATGAACTGTGAGACGTGCAGATGGGAGGTCTTTCCCCTCCTCCCAGAGACCTCAGGGCCCTGGGACTCGGATCTGAGGGCTGAGGACATGGTCCCTTTCTGCCTGGGAGGGCTGTGGAGGGACCGTGAAAGGAGAGACCAACCAGTGACAGGACGGTGGTTACGACGACTTAACATTCATTCGGCTCACACCACGGCCAGGCTAATTCCCAACTGCTGCCACTTGGGCAAAGCTGGGGACCGCAGGCTCGGAGCGAAGGGACCACCTGTGAGGACACGTGATCGCAGGCATCACGTGGAGGCCAGGGCAGCGCAGAGCTGGGCTGGGCTGGGCTGGGGCTGGGAGCAGGGCCACCTGGCAGGGTGTGACCTGGAGCGCAGTGGCGCAGGGAGGGGCCTTCCAGGAAGGCCGGCTTTCCTGCTGTCAACCGGGGCCAGGTGCAGCTCGATGCCAGGCAGCGTCACGGCGACGCCAGCCTGTTTGGTAGTTTGGACCCAGGGATTTCCCTCCAATCCGGTAACATCAGAGTGAACTTTAAACAGCCAATGGGTTGGCTGGCACTAGCCAGGGCCCAGCTGATGGAGAGGCAGGCGGTGGCTGGGACCTGCATGAGGGGGGATTTCAGCAGAAAACGCCCCAAATGAGAGGGAGCCACCTCCTCCCTGCCATACCTCCCAGCCACACAAAGTTCCAAAACGCTGGCTTAGCAGCTGACAGTTCAAATCCCGGCCTGTCTCCGTTGCACAGGCACGTCCCTAGCAAGCAAGGACCACCTCCCAGGTTCACGTGCTGCCTTCTTCACGTCAGACACAGCAAGAGCAAGTGGCCACGGCCCGCTGGGAGCCTCTGAGGTCTGGAGAGGGGTCAAGGGAAGGGCACCGGTGCCCAGTGCTCAGAACCGAGGCCAGGGGAGCCGCGCTCCCAGGCTGCCCAGGCTGCCCAGGGGCTTCGGCAGCGGCAGTGCCCTGGGCTCATGGCACCTTTCGGCCTCCAGTTCCGCTGCCAGCTTATGAGGGTCCAGAGATGGGGCGCGAGAAGGCCCCTTGCCCCTCCCACCACAGGGCTTGACTTGGAGGAGATGCGCTAATTCAGCAAGGCACACATTCAACCTGCGGGGTCTTATCTGGCCTCCTGCCCCTGCGGGGGCGGGGGGTGGGGGGGAGAAGAGTGGGGGGTGCGAAGAACTGAACTGCAGCAGCCGCAGACCTGGCAGTCCCCGGGGTCTCTCTGCTGTCTCAGGAGAGACGGGGTTCTGGGGGCAGAACCAACAGGGACCACCAGGCATGCCCCACCTCCCCATCTGGTACCTCCACTCTGATTGGTCAGTGCCTGAGCCGTGCTGGTTGGTTAATGTTTGGAGGATCCCCTCAGGGAGGGCCTGCGCCAGGCTGTCACCTGTGCCAAGGAAAACGTACACAGGTTAGGGCCTGGTTCTGTGTGTAGACAAGCTCCATCTGCCCTCCGGAAGGCGGGGGGGTGGGGGTGGCCCTAAGGGGCAGGGCGCCCCATCTCAGGTGCTCCCAGGCCAGGCTGATGTCCGAGTTGAGGGAAAATGTGGGGTTTGCTCTTGAGAAGGCCAAAGACCCCATTTTTTAGGGCAGTGTGTAGGCAGCGCCTACAGGACCCCCACCCTCAGCCAGGTCTGCGTGGCCGCAGGGCCTCTGCCTCCCCGCTGGCTCCGGGGGCAGGTCCAGGCTGCCTCCCACACCGCGGGTCCCACCATCATGAGGTGCTCTTCTGTCTTCACACTCCTCTTCGTAAGGGAAGCTTCCAGAGACCCTACGGCTTCCCCCACAGCTTTACCCAGAGGCGGCCTCTACAACGGGCCTGGGACCCCAGTGGCGGGCCAGGCCAACAGCCATTGCCCCCCTCCGCCTCCGCCAGGACCTGAGGCCCACGTACCAAACTCCCCAGCGCACTGCATCGCCACTGACTCCCCTCCCCTCTGCAAAACCCCAGGGATGGTGCAGCCCGTGTCAGTGGAGCCCTCGGTGGGCCACCTCCAGCCTGTGTAACCCCACAAGTGCCCCCCGAGGCAGGAGTTCCAAGGCCCTGTGCCCAGAGCTGGACTGTGACCCACACTCTTACATGGCCACCCCGCGGCCAGAACCAACGCTTCCGAGTCCCTCCTTTCGCTGCCTCCCTTGGGGGGCCTGTGGGGGCAGCTGCACGCCCAGGAGAGGCCCCTCCCATCGAAAGTCCTCCCAGGACCTGAAGTCTTCACGGACTAGACCAGCGGTTCTCAACCTGTGGGTCGCGACCCCTTTGGCGGTCGTACGACCCTTTCACAGGGGTCGCCTAAGACCATCCTGCAGATCAGATATTTACATGACGATCCATAACAGTAATGAAGTAGCCACGAAATAATTTTATGGTTGGGTCACAACATGAGGAACTGTATTTAAAGAGGCAGGCTGAGAACCTCTGGTCTAGACCAGGGGTGGGCAAACTTTTTGACTCGAGGGCCACAATGGGTTCTTAAACTGGACCGGAGGGCCGGAACAAAAGCATGGATGGAGTGTTTGTGTGAACCAATATAAATTCAAAGTAAACATCATTGCATAAAAGGGTACGGTCTTTTTTTTTTTAGTTTTATTCATTTCAAACGGGCCGGATCCGGCCCGCGGGCCGTAGTTTGCCCACGGCTGGTCTAGACTTTCCTCTCACTTCCCCTCCCCACGGGCTGGGCCAACCCTTGCCGCTCATCCGGTGGCCGTTCATCCCGTGGCCGCATCGCTCGCCCCCATGGCTCCGACCATCCCTCTGGGATGGCCACTGGCTTCCTCTCCTGCCCACGCCCAGGTTCCCGGCCGGCTGGCGGACATCTGCCCACAGTGCTGAGCAAACACCCAGTACGTCCGAGTCCTTGGAAGAGGGAGGCAGAGCAAGGCCAGAAAGGGGGGTGCCGTTTCACATGGAAGGCTCCTGCAATAAGAACGCAGGAACTCCTTAATCCTTTAAATGGGAAACACCTGCTTCTCCCAGGAATGGGGGAGTGGGGAGGGTGCTCAGTGGTTCGGAGGCTCGGGGCGAATCTGGCTGAACAGCTTTTGTTATCTTACTTTTTGAACGACACGAGGGTTTTTCCTCTTTGAACCACTCAGTCACTGAAATAGGGAAGAATGCCGTCTTTTGGAAAAGGTTAATCACTTTCATGGAACTGCTCCCTTGAAGGGGGCCTGTTTGCATGTCTGCCACCTGCGGCCTGAACGCTGCAGGCGTAGGACCTCCAGGCTCTGAGGCCAAGGTCTGAGCCACAAGGGCAGCCCCCCCGGCCCGTGAGCACCGACACACGCTGGTGCACACTCGGCTGCAACGACCACTGTAGTGAGAGGATTGGAGGCTGAAGGCCAGGATGTTCGCTGGGAGCCGAGCCCCTCCCACCCCCACCCCCCCATTACTTAAGTGGCTCACGGCCACCTTCAGGGACCGTCCCTGCTGCATCCTCTTTGGAAAGCCATGGACAGAGACCACACTCAGGAAACTGCCGAAGGCTGGTCCCTAACACAGGACTCGGCCAGCAGCCTGGTGTTACTTATAGTCGTGGGGCCAGAGAGGGCCTCACCAGGGTGGCTGTGTAGAGGGGTTGGGGGAGGGAGGGGGGAGGGCTGGCTCCTCCGTGGCAGAGGCCTGAATTACAGGAACTTGAGGAGACAGGATACTCTGACCTCATCCTCAATGTGACCAGCACAGGGCCATGACCAGCCCAAGGGGCGTGGGGGTAATTAGCGCATTGTATGGGCTGAAGGCGTGTGTCCCCCTGGATCCACATGCTCAAGTCTAATCCTCAAGGTGAAGGCACTTGGAGGTGGGACTTAGGGAAGTGACGAGGTTTGGGTGAGGTCGTGGGGTAGAGCCCCCATGATGGGACTGGTGCCTTTACCGGGGGACAGAGCTTCCTACCTCCGCCATCAGCTATGAAACAAGCAGCAGGTTCCCCAGGACACTGAATCTGTCGGCACCTTGACCTTGCTCAGCCTGCAGCACTGAGAAATGTCTGTTGTTTAAGCCTCCCAGCCGGTGGTACTTTTGAGATGGCCATTTGAACTGAGACAGGCTGCTGGGAGCACTTGATGGGAGCGGCTGGGGGCGGGAAATGTATTATCCGTTAAATATGCCACAGAACACGGTCCCATCTCCAGGCTCCACAATCGGAGCAGAGACCAGGGTAGGAAGCAGAGCCTCATCCACCTTCACTGCCTGCACCTGGGCTGGCACCCAGGCACTTAGAAGCTGCAGACCGATGGGTTTTTAGACTTTGATCGGTGGCAGGAGCACTGAGAACCTAGAACCCAGAGTTCAGCACTTTAGGAAATGCTGCGTACACCGTCCGGGGCCGAGGACTCCCACCTTCAGACCCGGCCCAGTTCCATAACGGACATCTCTCAGGAACAGTACCTACTCCTCGCCAACATCAGGCCCATGAGGGTTTCTCTTCACTCATAAAACGTTTATGACTTTGCGACAGTGGGCAAGAAAGCTCGACGGACTTGCAGGCAACCTCCAGTAGTCAATGAGCAATGACCGTGGCTTGCCCAACGGGATCAAGTTTTCCAATCACAAAGCTGGGCTGAAGTGTGCGCCATCTTAGGGGCGGTGTGTGGGGTGCTGCTGGGGTGCCCACTGGTGAAATCTACAGGACCAGCCAAGGGTTTGTGGGAACCACTGGTTTCCAGCAGCAAAACCTCTGAAGACTATCCCAGGGTCGCCAGGACACTGCTTCCTGCTGTTAACGCGTTAAACCCAAACAAATCCAGAAAAGGGACCTGGCCATAGCCAGTTTGGCTCAGTGGGTAGAGTGTTGGCCTGGGGACCAAAAGATCTCGGGTTCGATTCCGGTCAAGGGCACGTACCTTGGCTATGGGCTCCTCCCCAGCCCAGGCTTTGGTTGGGCTTGTGCAGGAGGCAACTAATCGATGTGTTTCTCTCACATCAATATTTCTCTCTGTCTTTCCATCTCTCTTCCACTCTCTCTAAAAATCAATGGAAAAATATCCTTGGTTGAGGATAAAAAAATAAAATTAAAAAAGGGCCTGGCTCTCGCTCTGTGGCACTCCACACACCGAACCCCCGGCTTCTGTTTCCTCATCACCTCAACGCGGCACAGCGGGCCCTCCAGCTGCCACTCCACGACGCTGCCCATGGCCGCTTCAGAAAACCAGGCCTGTTTTTAATGCTTGTGAGAAGCTCCTTAACCTCTGTGAGACTGTTCCCTTATCTATAAGAAAAAAGACAAACTTGGGAGAAGCCATCGTGAGCAGCGGAAAAGAAAGACTTCGGCAGGCTCGATTCGTAGCCCTGTGTGACCTAGAGCTGGTTACCTGGCCTCTCTGAGTCCCACTTTCTTCACCCGGAAAGCGGAGATGTCTGCCGTAAGGACCGTGGAAGGGTCCTGCTCAGCCACGTCCCAGCAGGTGCAAGATAAACACCGGTGTCCTCCCTTTGTTCCTATTTCACACTCAGCGAACGAACAGATGAACGAACGGGAGAGAAAGGGATGTGAATGTGCTAAAATGTCTGTAAAAATATTAAACCCTTCAAAACCAGATCTCGCCGCCTACATTCCCCTGTTCTGACATAAGAGGGCTTCTGACTAACACAGCCCACCTCTGAGGTTACCAGAGAGGATCTGAAAGACAGAGGACCATGGGCCACAGGAACCACCATCCAAAGAGGGAAGAGGCCCTGGCCGGGTAGCTCAGTTGGTTACACCATCATCCTAACACGCTAGGGTTGCGGTTTTGATCCCCAGTCAGGGCACATACAAGGATCAACCAATGAATGCATACATGGGTGGCAGGACAGCAAATCAATGTTCCCCTCTCTCGCTTTCTCTCAAAAATCAATTTTAAAAAATTAGAAAAAACTAAAGAGGGAAGAGATGTGGTCTGGACACATGGCCCTGCTGGGCACCATCTCTCAGGGCGCTGTAACAGCATCAGGAGGCCTGAGGAACCCGTCTGGGTCCCCCGGCCAGTGGGCGCCATGATGGTGCGGTGAGCTCTGTAATCTCAAGCAGCTCTACGCCGTCCCTGAGACCTGACTCCGAGGAGCCCTTTAAGCTCTAAATGAACCGAGGGAAGGGCTCTGAGCACAGGTCCGTGTACAGGTTCCCAAAGCCAGCTCTGCGAGAACGTCGCCTGCGGGAACAAGGTGTGCCCATACAGAGCTCAGGGAGGACCCTCGCACACGGGGCGGAAGACGCTGCCGCCACCAGTCTCAGCCAGCCGCTTCCCGTGCCCCCACCCTGGCCCCGGCCCAGGCTCTCATGCTCCAGCTGGTTCGGATGGCTGTGGGTTCCCCGTCCGGAGAAAGAAGACTCATCATTCATAACACAGCGACAGACCCGTCTGCTCCTCGTGAGGACATTGTATTTTAAACCCAGAAAGAGTCGTAACTCTGAGATGCTCCATATGCTGCCTTTAGCTTCTACAGACACAAAACCTCTCCACTTTGACGGGGGACGCCTCTGGCTGGGCTGGAGAGGTGCCGTGTGGGGGTGCTCCCCCAGTTAGCAGGAATGTGGTGGGCACGCACCAGGCCATGGTCTGGTCTGTGCGGGCAGAGCCGTGACGATGGCAGGGGCGATGTACTCTGCAGGAGGGTAACCAGAAAGCGTGGCCAGGAAAGGACTCTGGGCTGACAACCTAGCACAGCCAGCAGGCCCTCGCCTGCCACTCACCACATCCCAGAGCTGAAGGGCAGCCCTTTGCCAGCCGTGGCACCGCACCGGCAAAAGCACATGCGACTGGACCAGACGCCTCGTGCTGCTAAGGAAGAAGACCCCAGTCGGACAAGGTCCTAGTGGGGGTCCTGGGAAGCGGGTGGGCCTCTCAATACAACCCCAAACCCTGGGAACGGCTGCATGTGGGAGGGAGAGGGGGCGAGTGACTTGGACACACTGATCCCCTCACAGGGCCCCCTCACATCTGCAGTGGCCACGTGCGTCAGAGACCGGCACGTGAGAAAGGGGCGCTCCACAGGGACACCGGGCTCCCCTCCCGCTCCCCGGCAGCGCGTCAGGTCCGAGGCTTGTCTCCCGGGCGCAGGTGGGTTCTGTCGTGGGACTGGCTTGGCTCTGCTGGTCTCAAGGCCTCCAGTTCAGCCGAGCCTTCACCCCTCAGACGAACTGGGACAGGTTGGGGACTTTGATGTTGAGGTCACCGATGTTGATGTTCCGAGGGATCTCGGGCAGGTTCATGTTTTTCACAGCAGACACGGCCCGGGCGGGGGCTGCCGAGAGGCCGCCCTGGGGAGAAACAAGAGGTGGGAATGAGACAAACCCTCAGTGCCGTGGACTTAATGCGCAGAAAACCCAGTGACGGAGGTCTCAACAATGTCCAGCCCGGCCCGGCCGGCGTGGCTCAGTGGTTGAGTGGTGACCCATGAACCAGGAGGTCACAGTTTGATTCCCGGTCAGGGCACATGCCCGGGTTGCGGGCTCGATCCCCAGTAGGGGGCATGCAGGAGGCAGCCGATCAATGATTCTCTCTCATCATTAATGGTTCTCTCTCTCTCCCTCTCCCTTCCTCTCTGAAATCAATATATCCTACCTAATAAAGAGGGAATATGCTAATTGACCCTCACACCGTTGCAAAGATGATGGCACCCACAGCCAATGAGGAGGGAATATGCTACTTGACTGCCCTGCCCTCAAAGATGGTGGTGCCCACAGCCACAAGATGGCTGGCAGGGGAGGGCAGCTGGGGGCAACCGGGCCAGCAGGGGAGCAGTTAGGCATCAATCAGGCTGGCAGCGAAGTGGTTAGGGGGTGATCAGGCTGGCAGGCAGAAGTGGTTAGGGGCAACCAGGTAGGTAGGCAGGCAAGCGGCTGGGAGTCAGCAGTCCCGGATTGTGAGAGGGATGTCCGACTGCCTGTGGGATTGGGCCTAAACTGGCAGTCAGACATCCCCCGAGGGGTCCCAGATTGGAGAGGGTGCAGGTTGGGCTGAGGGACATCCCCCCCAATCACTGCACGAATTTCATGCACTGGGCCTCTAGTGTGTGTGTGTGTGTGTGTATACATTTTTAAATGTCCAGCCTGAGCACACACAAGGCAAGCTTCGCCTCCCCCCATCCTTGAAGCCAGCCAACAAAACAATCTTCACCTGACCTGGCGCTATGGTAATAGGGGTCCAGACCCTGAGCTCCTGAAGGCTGTCACTTAGGTAGCTTTACAGCCCCAACACCTCAGATGCCTGGCCCACGGTCAGTGCTCGATAAATGCTTGCGGAAATAATCTGAGATGGTTTAACTAAGTCACACTCAGTAGCGGGCACTTTTCAGGTTACAAAACAAAGCAAAACCCTTTCCTCAGGAGACTGAGGACTCTTATAAACAAGTGCAGTCACGGGGACATTTTTAAAAGGAAAACGAATGTCACCGCTTAGGGCACCTGCTTGCCAACTAAGAATGTGAGATGGAAAAGAACAGGCTTTCGCAACGTCATGGGCAGCCAGATAGGAGGAAGGACCAGCGGGAGGTCGGTGGACCCACACCCGCAGGGACTGGTCACAGACCCAAGCAGTCAAGGCACCTACGGTCACCTTCACCCTCCAGGCTCTCGCCTGCTGCGCAGAGAGGAGGGGAGGAGGCTGACAAAGACTCAAAACCATTTCCTCCTCATCGTCTGCCTTCTAGATCCTGAGTCCCATTTCACCCTCGGTTCCACCCTCGCCCCGAAAGTCTCCGTTTCTTCTGGTTCCCAGCCCGCTCGCCTCTGAGTCACTTACTATTCCTGGAACCGTCCCAGCCTGCATTTCTAGAACTACGGTTGCCACAATAGCTGTGGTCTGGAAAAGCTTCCTCAGCAGGACTGCCAGTCCTCACAGAAACAAGAATTCCTGGTTTCGCAAGATCAAATCTGTTACCCAAAGCAAGGAAGCTGCCTCCAACACGGGGGAAATTAAAGCGGTCATTTGCCCCGCGATTTCGCAGTGTGTGAAGGTGGGCCCCTGCCAGGCGGATGAAGGTGATGGAGGCCCAATGGGGATAGGACAGACTGCCTGGGAGCATCTGCACCACGTCGGGGTGGACTGGGGCATGTTACTTTCAAACCCAGCTCAATCACTCCTGTAGCTCGTTGTAAGGCTGTAACTGTAAATACGGACATTGGCGACTCTGAGGTCCGAAAGACACCGCGAGAAATGGCTGCTGGGAGATCAGACTCATCTGGCACACAAACTAGGAAACCACACTGCAATTGGAGAAGGGGTGCTGGGCCTTGAACGTGTGGCTTTGAGAGGAAGAATTACAAACCACAAACATAGGCCACAGCCCCCTGCAGCTGCTTGCCTTCCGGTGCTATTTGGCTTTTCCATGCACATTTTTTGCCTCCTTCTTACCTGGCCTTCAAATCCATGAGCTTTCATGGACTCAAGGAAGAAAGGAGACACAAACGGGCCAGGACAGCTGTGCGCTCACCTCCGATTTCTCCAGCCTGTTCTGAGCTTCGATCTGAGCCACGATTTCATTCATGTTTGTTTCCAACACCATCCCTCCCATCACCACCTCCTGTAGGATGTAGTGCACCTAGAGGGGGAGCAGAAATGAGAAGGGTCAGAGCACCCTGGGCAGTTAGCGTGGGAGCCTCGCGGGCGCTCCTGCGGCGGCAGGGCCGTGGGATGGGATACCGGCCCCCGAACAGACACGAAGCCCCTGGGTCATCCACCTCTCAAGGGAGGCCACAGGGGCTTCCCTCATGCGCACACGTCACACACGAATCTCCTAGGAGCAGGGGTGGAGGTGCCTGGCCACACTCAAGGCAGGGAGGCGGTGCTGAGAGCACGGGCTCTGAGGTCGGGCAGACCCTGGTTAAATTCCGCTCTGTTGTTAGCTTGTGAACTTGGGCACGCTAGCCTTTCTTTTTTCTTCTTTAAAATATATTTTATTGATTTCTACAGAGAGGGAGGGAGAGGGACAGAGAGTTAGAAACATCAATGAGAGAGAAACATTGATCAGCCGCAACATCGATAGAGCCCGCAACCAAGATACATGCCCTTGATCAGAATCGAACCTGGGACCCTTCAGTCCACGGGCCGACACTCTAGCCACTGAGTCAAACTGGTCAGGGCCACACTATCCTTTGAATGCTTCCGGGATGGTGGCAAAGACTGAACAGGATAAGCTGGTGCCCACACACAGTGGAACCTAATAGATAATGATGGCGTTCATCACATTATCATCGTTCATCGACATCCATCCATAGATGAGTGGATAAACAAAATGTGGCATATTCATACAATGGACTATAATTCAGCCTTAGAAAGGAAGAAAATTCTCACACCTGCTACAACATGGATGAACCTTAAAGACACGAAGCTGAGTGAAATAAGCCAGACACCAAAGGACAAACAGGCTGTGATTCCATTTCTATGAGGTACCTAGTGGTCAAAATCATGGAGGCAGAAGTAGATGTGGCTGCCAGGGGCTGGGGGAAGGAGGGAGTGGGGGGTTGCTGTTTGATGGGCAGAGTTTCAGTTTTGCAGGATGAAAAGAGTTCTGAGATGGATGCACAAGACAGTGAATGCACCTAATACTGCTGAACGGCACTTGGAAACGAAGACGGTAAACTTCACGTTGGGTAAATTTCACCACAATAAAAAATAACAGGTCTCCACACCTATCCTCCTAGCATTAATCCATTTGTTTAGCGAACCGTCTTCACGGAGAAGCAGTACCTGAGGAACATCCACTACCTGCTGAGCACTGTATATGCGACTTACTTTATTTTATTTTTTTAAAGTATCTTTTATTTTATTATTATTTTTTAATCCTCACCCGAGGTTATTTTTCCATTGATTTTTAGAGAGAGTGGGAGAGAGAGGGAAAGACACAGAGAAACATCAATGTGAGAGAAACACATGGATTGGTTGCCTCCTGCAGGAGCCCAAACCAGGGCCCGGGCCAGGGAGGAGCCTGCAACCAACGTACGTGCCCTTGACCGGAATCGAACCCGGGACCCTTTGGTCCGCAGGCCGATGCTCTATCCACTGAGCCAAACCGGCTAGGGCAATATGCGACTTATTTTAATATCACAACATCCACCCAAGACAGGTAATGCAATCTTCATTTTACAGATGAGAAAACGGACACGTGGAACCTCCCTCCCAGTGTCACGTGTATTCGCAGCAGAACCGAGCGCTGAATCTAGGCGGCCTGGCCGCAGAGCTCACCGTCTACCCTTCCCACCACACTTCCTCGAAATCCCAAATGCCTTCCCTCTGCTCATCCCTCGTCCACATGGAATCGCTTAAGACTTGCCTTTGCTGTGCCAAGGATCTTGTAGGAATTTTTCCGTGCTTCATCCCCAAGGCCCGAACTGTGCCCCGGGCAGAGCAGGCGCACTGAGTGACAGGCCTTTTGTAAGTCTGAGCAGCGTATTCCTGTGCTTAGAAGGCGGGTGGCAGTGTGGTGGGAGGCTTCATGGAGAAGGTATGAAAGGCCTGATACAGGACCAGCCATTGGCTAGTCGACAACAGCAGTTAAGATTTCTGATTTGAACACTGCATCATGAACTCGTAACTTTTAAATGTTATTCAAAATGTATCAGTGCAAAGTGCAAAAAGGAGAAATAAATAAAAATGCAAACTCCATTTTCAACAACACTAGGAAGAAGTCCAGGCCCCCCAAATGCTGTCAAGAGCAGGGAGCTCAATGCAAGGGCTCCTCTCCTTCAGAGCACAAAAGGATGAAAGAATGCTACGGAGAGAGAACACAGGCTGGGAAGCTCAGAGAAATGGCACAAATCCACTTCCTGGAGGTAGGGGGCACACCCTCTGGGAGCAAACAGATCCCTCGTTTTTGGAGGACAGCTTCCTTGGAGCTGGAGCTGAGGTGAAATGAGAAACCACACGTACACGCTCTGTTTGCCTCCAGAGCTGGTCTCTGCAGCTGCAGAAACGACAGGCGTGCGCTGTGGGCAAGCGCACGGTGCCTGCCTGTCGGCTGGAGGGAACACAGGTAAGGGAACTCACCCAGCATCCCACACTGTGACAACTGCCGCGAGCCGGGAACACAGACTTGACACCGCCCCAACCAAGCATTCTGCAAACAGCCGGCCCCTGAAAACTCACCTACTTGAAGACGAGTTATAAAAAAGGACTTATATAAAGACTCACAAGGACCAATGAGGAAAGAAACAGGAAAGCAAAGAGGCAGGCTCACACTACACCTTGGGAAAACACTGCCGCGGGGCAGATAAAATTGTCATAAAATGTTTTGCAAAATTCAAAAAAGAAAACTCTGAAGCAAGAGCTCAGAGCAGAGATGCAAGCAAGAGCTAATGGGGTAAGCAGGGAGGTAAGAAGACGCCTACCAGCGCAGCTCAGAAAAACGTGCAGAAATGAAGGTGGACGTGCAAGGAAAGACAGGGAGGAGAGCTGCTAGCACAGTAAGGAGCGAAAAAGGAGAGCAATGAAAACAGCAAGTAAACTGAAACAAACAAGGAAAAAATAGTTGAAAGGAACAGAGAGAAAACAAGTTACAGAAGACAGCTAAGGAGAGGCTACACATGCCTGAAACTAAAATGGACAAATATATAGCGACTTGCTCATAGAGATTCCATAAACATACAGTGACTTGTTCATAAAGATTTCATAAACATACAGTGACTTGTTCATAAAGATTCCATAAGGATGGACCTGAGGGCGTAGCTGGGATACGAGAGGAGCTACACGCCAAAAGGACCCCGTGGGTCCCAGGGAAAACTGACCCTCCACAGGCAGCGCCAGACCTTGTGGGCAAGACGACTGGACTTCCGCAACCGGGCAAGAGATCAAATCACTGAGAGGGGCAGTATCTGCCCTGATGGCTGGCTCAGTCGGTTGGAGCATCATCCCACACTCCAAAAGGCTGTGGGTGCGAATCCCGGTCAGGGCACATATAAGAGGCAACTGATAGATGTTTCTCTCTCACATCGATGTTTTTTTTTTCTTCTCTCTCTCTCAATCAATCAATCAATAAACATACCCCCGGTGAGGATAAAAAAAAAAGAGGGGCAAATCTTGAAAATTTCCACAGTAAAATTCTAGCAGAAAAGGAGCAATACCTACAAAATGCCGAGGAGAAAAAGTATGAGCAGAGCATTTTATACTGCGTTGATCATCAACCAAGAGTGATACAGCGGGAACCACTGCTCCCGCGGGTCTTTCTGGAGGATCTACAGGATGCACTTCTGGCAGCTGAGGGGTGACTGGAAAACTGCCGGCAGAAGGACGGGTGGTGAGCAGTGAGTCCACATACTGGTAGGATTAAGACTAACAGTGACGAGAGTGATGACAGAATGTCAGTGCTGCCCTGACAAGGCACCAACATTAGGAAGACACAGGGAGAACAGGAGGGCAGTAGATAGAATAACAGTAACGATTCCCCATCCTCAATGGCTGAGAGCCGATGGATAGCACTTAAAACCAACAACTCATGTTATAAAGAAACAGGCATGCCCTAACCGGTTTGGCTCAGTGGACAGAGCATTGGCCTGTGGACAGAAGGGTCCCAGGTTCGATTCTGGTCAAGGGCATGTACCTTGGTTGCGGGCACATCCCCAGTGGGGAGTGTGCAGGAGGCAGCTGATGGATGTTTCTCTCTCATGGATGTTTCTAACTCTCTATCCCTCTCCCTTCCTCTCTGTAAAAAAAAATCAATAAAATACATTTAAAAAAAGAAGAAGAAAAAAAAGAAACGGGCGTTATGACTTTTATTGTGACTTCCCTCACGTCCAAGCCCACAATCATTTGCTATGAACAGTATTTTCAGAGCCACCGAACTTTTGATTTAGGGCCAACAGGACCTTTTTGTCTGACGCGTTCTATGCTATTTTTCTTGCAGAACCTTCACCCGTAATGCATCCCCTACAATTTCCAGTTTCCCTGAACAGGGAGAACTCAGAGTCCAGTGAAGCATTCAGTACAGAACCCTTGTAGGTTTTTAGGCCCCCACCACTCATCTTTTTAAAAAAATATTTTTATTGACTTCAGAGAGGAAGGGAGAGGGGGACAGAGATGAAAACATCAGTGATGAGAGAGAATCATGGGATCGGCTGCCTCCTGCACGCCCCCTACTGGGGATCGAGCCCGCAACCCTGGCATGTGCCCTTGACTGGAATTGAACCCGGGACCTTTCAGTCGGCAGGCTGACGCTCTGTCCACTGAGCCAAACCAGCTCAGGCCCATCCCTCATCTTCAAGATTCCTTGTCCAAACCTGATTCCACGTCAATGCCTTTTCCAGGGACCTGGCCTTGCCAGGGCGCTCACCTTTGCTTTCATGGGACAAATTCTCGTTTCTCACGCATGGCTTACCTGGCTATTACTGAGTGAATGACATGATTACAATACCAGTGGAAGTGGCATCAACAGGTCTGAACACGTCAGTCACACTGACCTTGGGTGGACACAGTCTCTCGTGGTGTAAATAAGCAAGGTCAAGCCACTAGGGGACAGCTGCCCAGTGGCCTGTGTCCACCTGACAAGCCGGGGAGACCTCTTCCCCTGAATGTGGGCATCGTTCTCTGAGTGGAGATCAAGGGGACTTGTGAAAGTCAGAGGGTGCCAAGCACAGGTGTGGGGAGAAGGCAGTCAGCCAGTCAAATCATAAAGCCTGGTTCTGTCCAACGACAGCCGTGGACTGATGGAGTGATCTTGAGGTCAAGAGAAATGTGGGTAAACACCTCAGAGGGCCCCGAGAGTTAAAGGACCAACATGACAAAGGGAGGCAGGGGAAAGGGAAATCTGAAATCTGAGTCGTGAAGGTGGCAATAAAAACCCCACAAGTAGCCCTAGCCCAGGCATGGGCAAACTACGGCCCGCGGGCCGGATCCGGCCCGTTTGAAATGAATAAAACTAAAAAAAAAAAAAAAAAAAAAAGAGACCGTACCCTTTTATGTAATGATGTTTACTTTGAATTTATATTAGTTCACACAAACACTCCATCCATGCTTTTGTTCCGGCCCTCTGGTCCAGTTTAAGAACCCACTGTGGCCCTCGAGTCAAAAAGTTTGCCCACCCCTGCTAGACCGTTTGGCTCAGTGGATAGTGTTGGCCTGTGGACCAAAGGGTTCCAGGTTCGATTCTGGTCAAGGGCACATACCTTGGTTGTAGGCTCCTCCCTGGCCCCGGCCCTGATCAGGGCGTGTGCAGGAGGCAACCAATCGATGTGTCTCTCTCACATTGATGCTTCTGTCTTTCCCTCTCTCTTCCACTCTCCCTAAAAATCAATGGAACAATATCCTCAGGTGAGGACTGAAAAACAACAACAAAACCACAGAAGTAGAAGAAAGCAGAGAGGTAAAGGTCGAGAGCCCTAACCCAGCCACACACAGTGGGCAGTGAACAAATATGAACTGCCAATTAATAACAATTCACAACATTCTGCTATTTCAGCAGCCACCTAAAACAATGACACCAGCAAAACTCATTCCAAAGTCTTTGTTCAGAGAACAAGAGTACCACTGATTCCTTGGTTCTTGGCAAATGCACTAGCAATTCGATCCAGGAATAATCACAACCAGCAAGAGTTTCATCTGAACGTAAAGATTACGATAACCCCAATAAACCACAGGTTATCTTGATGGAAGGGAAGGCAACAGAGAAAATACTTTTTTTTTTTTTTTTAATCCTCACTGAAGGATATTTTTTAGAGAGAGGAAGAGAGAGGGAAAGACAGAGAAATATCAATGTGAAAGACATACATCGATTGGCTGCCTCCTGCATGCGCCCCAACCAGGGCCCGGGCCGGGGAGGAGCCTGCAACTGAGGTGCGTGCTCTTGATCGGAATCGAACCCGGGATCCTTCGGTCCGCAGGCTAACGCTATATCCACTGAGCCAAACGGGCCAGGGACAGTGAAAATACTCTTGGTGATGAAGCTGAAATCTCGACAGGTAAAATGCTGGATGGAAACATGTTTTTTTACAAGACCAAAATACATAAATGTATGGCCACACATTAGTGACCGAGAGTTGCAGTTTATAATTCTGTCCCATTAAAAATTTTATCTTAAAACCCCTCAGAGCAGTAAAAAAGTAGGGATGATTACCAGAGTCTACCCTCTGAAGGCACTCGAACGCACTACCAAGCCTCTATTCCCTCCTCCCCACACGCCCGGACATCTGTCCTCCTTCCTGTTTCTTTCCCAGGAAGCTGTCCCATCGTCCTCACCCCCTCTCGCCCCTGGAGGTACTTGCTTCTATGATCGGATGCACTGGACATCCAGTTTGGCTCCACTCCTCTGTTCTGTCAATAGAAGGGAACTGCTTGAGCCCTCCCCCGCCTCTTCCCCTGGAGGCACTCTGAATGTCCTGGCCAAGCTGGAGACCTAGCCTAGCCGGTTTGGCTCAGTGGACAGATTTGGCCTGAGGACTGAAGGATCCCGGGTTCAATGGTGGTCAATGGTTATGGGCTTGATCCCCAGTAGGGGGTGTGCAGGAGGCAGCTGATCCATGATTCTCTCTCATCGTTGATGTTTCTCTCTCTCTCTCCCTCTCCCTTCCCTCTCTGAAATCAATAAAAAAATATATATATATATATATATATATATATATATATATATACACACACACACACATATATATACACATATATGTGTGTGTATGTGTATGTATATATGTATATGTGTGTATATATATATATATATATATATATATATTTTTTTTTTTTTTTAAAATGGAGAGCTAAGAGTTTGGGCCCGGGGCTCCACTGTATTAACAGAGGAAGGAGGGGAAATCCAGTGAGTGCCGAGGAGGCCACAGTGCCCAGGCCCAGCTCTGATTTTGAGGAGACAGGCCTTCCGAGTGGGCCTGGCTCCCTATCCTGTCTCTGAGTTTAATAAAAACCCTACCTGTGTGGCTGTTATTGCCACGTACACAACTCAGAGAAACGCGTGCTCCTGCCTGGGCCAGACTTCACCTCCACAGAGAAAGGGAGCCATGACGAGCTTGCTGGTTTTGTGTCAGGATGGACAGAAGGAAAGACCAGTGTCACCCGCCGCAAGGACAGAGGTGCTCCTTAGGGACACAGCGCGGGGACTGCTGGGGACGGGGAGGAGGCAGTGTCGACAGCCCCACCCGTGGACAGAGGACTGCAGGGTCTTCGAGTGCCACCTTCATGTTTTGCACTGAAGTCAAAAAATTCTGAGTCCAGAAAATAAACAAAACAAAACAAAAAAGATCCGAGTCTGGCCGTAGCCGGTTTGGCTCAGTGGAGAAAGCATCAGCCTTCGGACTGAGGGGTCCCAGGTTCGATTCCGGTCAAGGGCATGTACCTGGGTTGCGGGCACATCCCCAGTGGGAGATGTGCAGGAGGCAGCTGATCGATGTTTCTCTCTCATTGATGTTTCTAGCTCTCTAGCTCTCTCCCTTCCTCTCTGCAAAAAATCAATATATTTAAAAAAAATAATAAAAATAAAAATAAAAAATAAAAAAGATCCGAGTCCTATCCCAGGTCAACAGAGACCATCACCAGGAGCAAAATGATCTGGAGCCAGAAGACAACGAACATGACTCTCTTTCTTTTTTTTAATTGAATAAGTTGGATTTTTTTTTTTCACTTTCCCAATATTTTATTTATCTTTCTTTTTTCCGAACATGACTTTTTTCCGCTAGTAAAAACAGCTCCAAACCTTAAGCTGGTCATGTCCTAAAAGTTTATTTCTTTAATAAACTTCAGTATTAAACTTACAATGTATTTTTCTATAGATGTAAGAAGTAGGGTCCTCATGCTCACAGCTTACAAAAGCTGGCTCACGTCCACAATGCTACCCAGAACGTGGTACCACACGGCACCCGCAGCTACAGGTAAGTGCTGTGAATAGCACAGTTTCCACAGTAAAATGCGGTCCTATACGGGGATGGCAGGAACCCAGCCAGCGGAATGCCAGGGGCAGAGGGCAGGTAAGATCTTGCGAGACACCAGGGGCACATTAGCACACACCACAACCCAAGCTCGCTCACCCCCACAGAAGCCTCTAGACTAGATCAACATCTCCCGGGGTGTTTTTCACTGCGGGACAAAAGCCTGTTGTACCACAAACAAGGTTCACATCGCCGATGCGGACTCTCATACCTTTCTTAAAACCGTTGTCACTGCACCGAAGACAATAAAACAAATCATTTAAGAGCGTAAGCACAGTGCTTGTACTGAAATGTGAGGATGCCGATACTGCAAGACTCAAGTTTTAAAAAAGAAGTGGTAATCACTAATAACATATCCAGTCCAGCCCTAGTCGGTGCGGCTCAGTGGATAGAGCGTCAGCCTGTGGACCATAGGGTCCCGGGTTCGATTCCGGTCAAGGGCACGTACCTTGGTTGCAGGCTCCTCCCCGGCTGAGGCCCTGGTCGGGGCGAGTGCAGGAGGCAACCAATCGATGTGTTTCTCTCACATCGGTATTTCTGTCTGTCTTTCCCTCTCTCTGAAAATCAATGGAAAAATATCCTCGGGTGAGGATATTAAATAAATAAATAAATAGATAGATAGATAAAGATCTAGTCTACCGTTATAAAAAGCTAAGGTGGATAAGGTTTCTCTACCCCTTAGTGACTTAATTCCTAGGAAAGGGCTCCCGCGCGTAAGGAGGGGAAAGTCCTGGTCAGCTGGGGTATGTACGTCTCACCTGTAGACCCTGCAGAGGGTGCACTGGTTTGCGAATAAGCCAAGGAAGAGGACAGGGGACACTTTAAGAGGACGGAGCAGTGACGGGGAAGAGGAAATTATTTGAGTCACCTTGGTCCAGAGTCAATCTCTAGTTCCCAAATGATCTATTCTCGAAAAAAAAAATGAAAGAGGAAGAGGGCGTAAAAACACCCTCCAGAAACCTGGCACACCAGCCTTCTCTCTTACCCCCACTTTCGTTCCAAAGTCCAACGTTTTATCAGTGTTTTAAGTCACGCTACGGACTGCCTGTCCCCATGGCTCACCCTTTATCTCACGGGTCCACAAATGAACACATGGTCATTACAGTCGACCGCTGTGGGCTGAGTGTCTTTGCAGGTCCATCTGCCATGAACAAAACGGAGCACACGGAGCAGCGCCGGGCACCCCCGGGAAAGGACACGATGCGTCCAATCAAACGTCCAGTCACCATTAAACGATCTGAAGGAAAACCTTCAAACGTGAACTACGCACTCCCATGACTTGGACATCAGAATATTCTGACCTTGACTTAGCCTTTCCTTTGCCCCTCGTTGCTAACGGTGATCAATGAATTTACTCTATGCTGAGATGCCCTTGGGAACTCACGCACGCAGGGGTGTCTGGTCCCAGCCAGCTCCGCTAAAGCAAAGAAAGCAACCTGCTTTGTAAAGTTCCATAAATTATTTCTCTCTTGCTGGCTATCAGTGTCTCCTGCAGCACTTTCTTTTTTTTTTTTTTTAAATATATTTTATTGATTTTTTACAGAGAGGAAGGGAGAGAGATAGTTAGAAACATCGATGAGAGAGAAACATCGATCAGCTGCCTCCTGCACCTACCCTACAGGGGAAGTGCCTGCAACCCAGGTACATGCCCTTGACCGGAATCGAACCTGGGACCTTTCAGTCCGCAGGCCGACGCTCTATCCGCTGAGCCAAAACGGCTTTGGCTCCTGCAACACTTTCATGACCTGCCTTGGTCTGCAGACTGGGCAATTCCACCCTTTTCTCCAGATGTCTCCTCGTCATGAAATTCTGTAAGACTCCATCCCTCGCTCCTGATGTTCTTTCTTCTCTTTCAGTCATGTGATCATTCTTTCAATGAACAAGTGAATCTAGGGGAACCTCATCTTACATAAGATCAAGCCCTAACGCCACCAAGTAAGAGGAAAGTAGACACAGCCAAGAATCCCTTACATAAAAAAAAAAATCCCTTACATCACCTCTACAGTCCAACCTGGCCATTTTCCCTCCACCAATGACAAGGATTACTTTGCCTTTCCAGTTGGGCACTAGACAAAGTGGTCTATTCAGGGACCACACAGATTGAAAGTCTGAATTGCATCCTCAAGCACTAAAATCACTCCAGGTACCGTGTCATGCTTATGACAGGCAAGTGACAGGCACGCGAGAGAAGAGGCAAAGAAGAGCCCATTCAAACCTGTCTCACTCCAGGCCCACGCTGAGTGAGCAGAACTGTGGGCAGAATCATTCCGTATTTAGAACTTTTATTCTCTTTCTTTTTGCCGAATGGCTCGAGTGGACCCTGTGTTAGCTAAGTCAGTACATGGGAGCCCACTGGACCCGCCAGACACAAGATCGTGTGTCAGGGTCAAGGCTGTCGCCCGTTTTCACCAAGAGCATGTGACCTGCAGCCATGTCTACTGTCAACTATGCTTCCCACCCCAGGATGGTCAGGGCGTAAGGAAGAAATGAGGACAGCCTGTGGACCTTGACCTCACAGGGCTTAGAATAACTACGGAACATAAAATAACTGTAATAAAAGGAAGACTGTGATAAGTGCCATGACCAAGGGCAAAAGCTATAAAAGTTCAGAGAAGGGCGGGGCTCAGACGAATGGTAAATGGAGGAAGGAATGACAAATCTCCCAGCAACTCATTAACTCTTCTGTGGGCCCTGGTAAGTAATTTTTCTCCGATAAAAGGATCACTCACTTCTGGGCTTTGCATAAATATAGCTGACTGCAGCGAAGTGTGCTCGCTGCACAGTATTCCTTCCTTAAAAAATAAAAAACAAATTCCCATTATGAGTCAGAGTTCTCGGTGAAGCCACTTCCCTGCCACTTAGTAGGGTGTGGCTTTAAAGAAACAGGTGTCCCGGCTCTAAACCTCAGCTTCTTCATCTGTAAAATGGGGAGAACTAGAGTCCTTACTGATGCCTTTTCCAAAATTAATAGATGGTGTAGCCCTTAGGTGCCAGATACTTAAGCAGTGAATGACTACAGCTGATGGAGTAATTACAGTCAGTCTTCTTGACCAACCTCCTTCCCAACAGAGGGACTAATTCTTGGCTCCCGAGACAGACAGCTCCTTCACCTCGGTGCAGAGAGCTCACGCTGCTCCCAAGCCGCCTGGTCTACTGAGCAGCAGCAGGAACTGTCAGGGTTCTTTACTGAGCCGCCATCTGCATGGGGCCATGTCCATCCCTGGCCTGACCTGTGCCCCCTGGTAGCAAAGAATAAGTCCCTGCCCACCACTCCGAGATTCTACACCCTGGGACTGTTTGTTGTTTCTTTAAATCCTCAGCCAAGGATATATTTTCCACTGATTATTAGAGAGGAAGAGAAGGAGGGGGGGCGAGGGAGAGAGAGAGAGAGAGAGAGAGAGAGAGAGAGAGAGAGAGAGAGAGAAACATCAATCATCAATTGGTTGATTGCCTCTTGCACGAGCCACCACCAGGGCTGAAGCACCTGTAACCGAGGTGTGTGCCCTTGACGGGGAATCAAACCCATGACCCTTCGGGCCTCAAGCTCTAACCACTAAGCAAAACGAGCCAGGGCATACCCCCCGGGATTCTATCACTTTTCCTAATTTGCCCAAACGGCAGGCAGGCAGGTAAGTGAAGCACAATTCATTTGACCATCAAGAAAAATTTCCACCCGGCCAGCGGCAAGTGGTTGAACGTCAACCTATGAACCAGGTCACGGTTTGATTCCCAGTCAGGGCACATGCTGGGGTTGTGGGCTTGATCCCCAGTGTGGGGCGTGCAGGAGGCAGCCTATCCATGATTCTCTCTCAGCATTGATGTTCCTCTCTCTCTCTCTCCCTTCCTCTCAGAAATCAATAAAAACACATGTGTGTGTAAATATGTATATGTATGTATGTGTGTGTGTGTGTGTGTATGTGGTGGATTCAGTCATGTGATCATTCATTCTTTCAATGAACAAGTGAATCTAGTGGAACCTCATCTTACATAAGATCAAGCCCTAAAGCCACCAAGTAAGAGGAAATTGTGTGCACACAATTTTCAAAAAAAACTTCCAAGTGCCATAAACCTGTTTCTGAGATGATCTCCATCCCATGCTTCCTGTTCCTTCTGAAGCGCTGCTCCTGCAACGGCCTCGGCCCCACCACGCCCGAGCTAGCCCTTCACGGGGAATCGAAACCTTACAAAGCTGTGACCTCCCTGCAGACAAGGTCTAAAATAGCTCAGTCTTGCTGCAGCACAAAGTGGAAGGGAGGGAACGGCAAGTGGTGAGTGAGAGAGAGAGGCAGGCGGGAAGGTCTGCAGGTGAAGGGGCCTTCGCCCCATCCTTCTGGCAGTGGCCCCATCTCTTTGTGTACATTCCCGGGAATTCACCCGCACAACACACGTCCCTCAACCACTCGGCGTCATTCGGCACTCAGAAGGCGTTACAGGACGGCAGGCGGAGGCGTGAGGCATGTCCTCCTCCATCAGAACAGCTGCTGTAGGGGATACAGAGCCACAGAATAGCTCAGACAAGGTGGTGAGAGAGTCAAAAGCCCTTTAACTATGTCATCAAACAGAGGTAAGGATGGAGTGAAGAGAGAATTTGGAGTAAGAGAGAACGGCAGGAAAAAAGTAAAAATAAAGACAAAAACCACCATTTACTGAGCTAAGCATTACTAACTGCAATCCTCAAAATCACCTGAATAGTGGATGTTAATGTTTTTCGTCACAGCTAAGACTCCACTGACTATAACACATCACTGCTGTGTGTACCACCAAAAAAGAAAAACACTGTCAATCGAACTATAAATGTCATGACTGTAAGACAAATCTTGATCTGTTAAAATTATAATTATTAGAAAAAAAGGGAGACTAAATTGATAAAATATGGTATCATCCCTATTTTACAATGGAAGAAACTGAGGCACAAAGAGGTCTTTAAGAGGGTTGCCTAAGTCACACGATTAGAACCCTGAAATTAGGGAGCATGTATAGGTCATCGGCTTGAAAGTTAGGGACTAATTGGAGTATCTGGTTTTTAAATATGCACATCTGACATTACATCTGAAAAGTACTATGAAAATTTAAAAAATTAAAAACCACACAGGATTTGGACAATCAATCAACCAATCATATCTGAGTGTCCTATACTGTTCCGATAACCAACAAAGTATTGTTTTTTAAATATATCTTTATTGATTTCAGAGAGGACGGGAGAGGGAGAGATAGAAACATCAATGATGAGAGAGAATCACCTATCGGTTGCCTCCTGCACGTCCCCTACTGGGGATCGAACCCGCAACTTGGGCATGTGCCCTTGACCAGAATTGAACCCAGGACTCCTCAGCCCGAAGGCTGACGCTCTATCCACCGAGCCAAACCGGCCAGGGCCGAAGTAGTACATATGGACACTATTCCAGGAGTTTACAATAAACTGGAAACAATTAGGACGAAAACCTTGAGCGCACAAGCAGGAAGATAAACTGGCTGGAGGATGACCACAAGGGAGCTCGGAGACTTCACGGAACGTCAAACGTGAGCTGGGCCCTGAGGTCTGGAAAGCTGGATGGGGTCGGTGAAGGTCAGGGAGAGCCTGAGGGCCCCCAGGGCCTACAATCCAGAGATCCCTGGAGGCCAGAGGCAGGAATGTAGATGGAGAGGAAAATGGGAGCAATGTTTCCTGTGGGAGATTAGACCAGGTGAGAGGGGTGGGGGCCAGACTGGATAGCGCTGAAGAGCTGATAAGTTAGTTCCCTGGATTCGGGTTCAGTGAGTTTAGACGGAACAGAAAAGGGAGAGGTGGACCTGAAGCAGATACTGAAAGAAGAACCAATGCCATCTGGTGACCACTTGGAAGCAGAAGGGAAAGCAGGCATCCCCGAGACTTCATGCCTTGAAGACGGCTACCGCTAAGAGAACTAGGGGAGGTCAGAAGAGAAGGTACTGGGTGGGTGGGGGAGGCAGGAAAAGAGGTTGACTCGGAGGGGAAACAGTGGCTCGGTGCACCCTGACCTGGAAGCACACGCCCCCTCTGGGTCAGTGAGGTACACAGGGGTCCCGCGCATCACTGCGGAGGAGTGCCCGGGGGTGCGGAGAGCAGCAGGGTCTGGGGACAGAGCGCGGGGAGGTGCCCGCTGTGGGCAGGAAGGGGAGCAGCCCAGGGGTCAGGGCCCGTCAGTGGGAGCTCTTCCACTCCTTCCCTGAGGTTTCCACAACCAACATTAAACCTGATACTTACGGGAAATTCAGGTGCATGGATTCTGAGAATCTAAAGGGAAGCACTTGTGCAGTGATCGGGGTGGGGGTGTGTGGGGGGGAGACGACCTAGGAAATGCTCAGCCCCAGGCTGTGACAGGATGGCTGTCCTTAGTGCTACCAGCAGTTAAGCCACCGGAGAGGGGCCTGGACATCCCTCTGCCATAAGCTGCTGTTTCGGGGTGCAGACCTGGCTGACTTCAGAAACTTCTCTAGAGAATGTTAACTCGAAGGTCATAGGCAGGTAAGGTCACCGAGACTCAGATGACAGAGATATAAATGTAGTGTTTTCCCCAAGCTAACAGATCCATCTGCTCGGGAGACTCATAAACATATCCCGAGGCCAACTGAGCCATTACCATCTCTGCGCCCACACTCTGGGGCCCTCCCCACTGGGGCTCTGGGAGTTAATGTAGTTCCTGGCCCAGGGTGAAGGGATAATGTGCACACAATATATCAATTCATCTGGTTTCTAGCTCAGACTTTGCCTCAAGCAGCAGAGAGAGTTTAAGCTGTTTACTGTGCCAGGCAATAAAGCTGAGAGAGAGGACTTCCTGTACTCCGCCACACCACACATGCACATAGTGCATTTCTTAAAGGGAGTTCCCACGAGTACCAAGCGCCCTCCCCCCGCCCCCCCCCCCCCCCCCCCCGCAGAGGCAGGGGCGGGTTTCTCACGTAACAAGGACCGATCCGATCCCCTTCCCCACCCCTACCTTACCCCCCCCCCGCCCCTCGCCCCGTTCCTTCCCCCCTTTCTCACTCCCATTCAGCCGTACTGGCTCAGGTCTCTGCACTGCCTCCATCCACCTGTTCTTCTCCGGGGAGCCACACTTCTCACTCTTCCTTCCTTCAGGTTTATGCTCAAATGCCATCTTCTCAGAGATGCCCTCCCTGGCCACCCCATATGAAATATTAAGCCGTAGCCCTAACTGGTTTGGCTCAGTGGATAGAGCATCGGCCTGCAGACTGAAGGGTCCCAGGTTCGATTCCAGTCAAGGATTAAGGAATTATGAACCACACAGATTGAAAGTCTGAATTGCATCCTCAAGCGCTAAAATGACTAAGAGCATAAGCACAGTGCTTGGTTGCGGGCACATCCCCAGTAGGGGGTGTGCAGGAGGCAGCTGATTGATGTTTCTCTCTCATGGATGTTTCTAGCTCTCTATCCCTCTCCCTTCCTCTCTGTAAAAAAAATCAATGAAATATATATTTAAAAAAATTATCAAGCCGTAGCTACCCACTCCTTGGCCTGCTTTATTTTCTCCCCTGCATTCATCACAACCAAGCATTTATTTTGTCTCCAACAGACAAGATTCATGAAGATAGGGTGTTTTATTATCTACTTCCCAGCACTGGGAATAATGGATGGATAAATAAATTCAACAACGAGGAACTAGTATGTGCCAAGTATTGTGCTAACACCTGGAAAAGCTGTGGTGAACAAGACAGTCTAATCCTGGCCCTGGACAGCTGGCTCCATTGGTTGGAGCATCAGGCCATGCACTGAAAGGTTACAGGTTCAATACCCGGTCAGGGCACATACCCTTGTGGGTCCAATCCCCGGCTGAGGCACATATAGAGGGTGGTGGCAGCCGATCGATGTTTCTCTCCCTCTCTCTCTCTCAAATCAATAAAAATATGTCATGGGGTGAGGATTAAAAAAAAAAATGGAACAGTTTTTTACCTTAATAATATCTGGGGGGTTAGAAGGGAGGACAAATAAACAAAAGAAAGAAATACTACATTTAGGCCCTGTTCTAAACACTTTCCATAGATGTAATGCTCACATCCACCACAGAAGCCAGGTGCTACCATGACGCCCTGTCCACACCCAGTTCCTAAGGGGCAGAGCCAGGATCCAGCGCAGCCATGCGGGCTCTAGAGTGTCTGCTCTTAATCAGGCAAATAAGCACAACAGCCCACTGTTAAATGCAACGGCACCAGGGTGTTGGGGGGGTGGAGGAGGAAGGGGGATAATGAGACAGGTCCGGGTATTTCAGTTTATGGGCAAGGAGTGTCAAGAAAGGTTTTCTGAAAACTAATTTCCTTGAAGGATGAGAGAATTGTCAGTCTGGAGAGGCAGCGACTGGAGATTCAGTTTTATTTTATTTTTAAATATTTTTATTGATTTCAGAGAGGAAGGGAGAGGGAGAGAGAGATACAGAAACATCAATGATGAAAATCACTGACTGGCTGCCTCCTGCCTCCCCACTGTAGGGATGGAGCCTGAAACCTGGGCTTGTGCCCTGACCGGGAATTGATCTCATGACCTCCTGGTTCATAGGTCGACGCTCGACCTCTGAGCCACACCAGCCAGGCTGGAGATTCAGTTTTAGACATAACCGAGTTTAAAGTGAAGTGAATTTTGGTGGAAATTTAGGATTCACCAAGACAAATCACTGAAGTCACGATATCGTATGAGATTTCCTAAGAGAAAGTTTAAAAAATAAAGAGTGACTACTTAAGAGGAAAGAAAAGGCCAGATGGGACAGCCAGATAAGATAGATAAAATACCAGGTACATGTGTATCCCAGAAACTAGGAACAGAGAAAGCTTTAAGAATGAGAAGTGCCTTGGCCAGTGTGGCTCAGCTGGCTGAGTGCCATCCCGTGCACCCAAAGGTCTCTGGTTCTATTCCGTCAGGGCACATGCCCAGGTTGCAGGTTCAGTCCCCGGTCGGGGTGTGTACGGAAGGCAGCCAATTTGATGCCTCTCTCTCACATCCATGTTTCTCTCTCTAGCCTTCTCCCTTCCTGCCTCTAAAATCAATACAAACATATTTATTTATTTTTTTAATATATTTTATTGATTTTTTACAGAGAGGAAGGGAGAGAGGTAGAGAGTTAGAAACATCGATGAGAGAGAAACATCGATCAGCTGCCTCCTGCACATCTCCTACTGGGGATGTGCCCGCAACCCAGGTACATGCCCTTGACCGGAATCGAACCTGGGACCCTTCAGTCCGCAGGCTGACGCTCTATCCACTGAGCCACACCGGTTTCGGCCGTACAAACATATTTAAAGAAGCATCAGAACGCCCTGGTGAAAGGGACACTGGGAAGCGTCCCTCAGAGAAAGAAACGCAGAGGACAGGCTCTCCAGTCTGACCACCCTCTTCTTCAGACTTCTCTCGGCTGATCGCACACACCCTCTGCGTACCCTACCCAGAGCGCTCATGTAGGGCGGTGCTGCTCCCACCTGAGGGCCTCTGGAGAGGCGTCGGGCAGGGGTCCCGCTGGCATTTATCAGAGGGGCAAGCGATGCTAAGTATCAGCAACTCGATGAAAAGATGCCAAAATGTCACTGGCGCCTCTTTGGCGACCCTTTGTCGAGCTGGAGTTTATGCACAGTTCCAAATCGCCAGTGGCCTTCACCCCTAACCTGCACACACTGCCCTCTGCCCCTCGCCGTAGCTTCAGCTTGTGTTCCTGCTGTCTCAGGTGTGAGGATTCTGAAAGTCTAGACTCTCCTGGAGTTCTGTTTTTTTTTACAGAAGTTGCCAAATTCTGTAAAATTTTATATATCATGTCTATTATAGTAATCATGCTTTTAAATTCTCCAATTCTGTGGTTTCCTAGATAAAACATGAAATTTCTAAAAATGTTTTTATTGACTTTAGAGAGAGAGAGGGAGAGATAGCTAGAAACATCAATGATCAGAGAGAATCATTGATCAGCTGCCTCATGCACGCCCCACACTGGGGATCCAGCCCACAACCCGGGCATGTGCCCTGACCTGAGTTGAACCGTGACCTCCTGGTTCAAAGGTTGACATTCAACCGCTGACCCACGCCGGCCGGGCTAAAACATGAATTTTTAAAGTTATGGGCCCTTTAGTCTAAGCCCCAGCTTGCTGGTCTGTTACATGGGGGTATCACACCCACATTATGTAAGATGACTGGACATGAAGCACCCAGCATAGGCCCGGCCCTTGGCAGCTGTCCAGTCACCTTGGCCGCCCTGCCCTTGGTGACTCTCCACTCAGGAATTTATACAGCCTTCCTGCTTTCTCACTTGGCACCGATCTACCTCCAATGGTCGTCATACCTGTGGTGCTCACCCAGCTTTACTTAGGCTGTGACACACCCGGCACACAAGGGCCAACGTGCTCCCGCATCCGGGACCTCAGGCTCTCAGCCAAAAGCTGCCAATGGGCCCCCCTCTCTCCTGCCCCCTGCATTTCAGAGCCCAGGCTCCGAAGCAGCCATTTCTTCCCAGTCCCGTTCTTCTTTCTCTACCTCTGATCAAATGTCCTTAAATGAAAGAGCTCATGAGTAGATACTGTCTCATTCGGTATAATTTACACACAGTTCTATGAAGTGCGACATGCAGCTTTGCTATATATATATTTGACTAGATGCAGTGCTTGTGGTTGCTCCCAGGAGAGAGAGCAAGACGAGCCCTAGCCGGTTTGGCTCAGTGGATTGAGTGTCCTCTCAGGGACTGAAGGGTCCTGGGTTCGATTCCAGTCAGGGCACATGATTCTCTCCCATCATTGATGTTTCTATCTCTCTTTCCCTCTCCCTTCCTCTCTGAAATCAATAAAAAAAAAAAAAAATTAAAAAAAGAGTATTTATTAACATTACATTTCCTAAATATGTTAATTATGTTGTGGTTGCTAATTAGTTATGTGGCCATTAGGTGTGTTAGAGAATTAGGCACAGCATAATCTGAGACACTGTCCCTGTTCTTCAGAGACGTCTGCTGAAGTACTTGGGGATGAAAAGTGATGATGCCTGCAACTAACTTTCAGGTGGGTCAGGAAAAATGTACCTATCCAGTGAGATACAAAAGCATGTGTGCCAAATGTGAACAGCCGAGCACCAGATATAAGGACTCTATGGGGCCTGCTGATGTGGCTCAGAGGTTGAGTGTCAACCTATGAACCAGGAGGTTCGATCCCCGGTCAGGGCACATGCCCGGGTTGCAGGCTTGATCTCCAGGATCTCCAGTGTGGGATGTGCAGGAGGCAGCCGATCGATGATTCTCTCTCAGCACTGATGTTTCTAGCTCTCTCTCCCTTTCCCTTCCTCTCTGAAATCAATAAAATTTTTTTTTTTTTTTTAAAGGGACTCCACGTGAAGAAGCCCAGATTTTGGTGCCTGACTGGCTGCTGGGGCGAGGAAGAGGAAGGGAAGGATTAGGGTGTACCTGGCAGAGGATGGGGCTGCCCCCCCGGAAGAGGGGAGCTGGGGAAGAGCTGGCTTCCAGGAGACAGATGCTGAATCTGGTCCTGGGTAAGAGGCGGCGGGAAGAAACAAGGTGCTGGGAGGAAGTGAGGGAAATGCCTCCGGAAGTAGGAAAAATAGGAACAAGACTCAGGCCAGTTGGTAGTTCCCAAGGCGGTGCCCACCTAAATGGATAACAGTAGGAAACACGGACGAGATCTCAGATAGAAGCAGGAGAGGGAGAAGAGTGAGGTGAGAGATCACTGACGATATCATTTACTGGTAGGAGGTGGGAGGAGAGTAAGAGAAAAGCCAGGAGGGGCCTATGTGACGGGAACCAAGGCAGCATGAGGAGGAGGAAGGCAGCCCTCCAGGGAACGGTCAATAGCACCAACTACAGCAGAAACATTAAAGGTGATGGCCGGCAATGGGGTTAAGAAATCAGGGAATTTTGCTTGGGCAGGAGCGGAAACCAGGCGACTGGGCCCCAGAAAGGGAGCAGATGGAGAAATGCAAGAGGGGTGTAGACCACTCACTCATTACAGTCCTTAAGTGAGTGACAGAGATGGAACTCCCGTTGGAAGAGGCGGCAGAAGCATGGGAGAAGCGGCGTTCCGGGGGGGACTGGGGTGACCTGTGGTTACAGGAAACGGAATCAAGAAAGACACACCTTGGCGATGAGGCGCAGAAGCGAGACTGGTGTACGTTGGGAAGAGAAAGGAAGGGGAATGACTATAAACTCCAGAAATGGAATGGAAGACAGGAAGAAGGGGAGAGAGAAGAGGGGAAGAGAGCAGCAGAAATAAAACAGGTTATCAACACAGGAGCTGAAAAGAGAAATCCCGAGATTAGCCCTGGCTGGTTTGGCTCAGTGGATAGAGCATCAACCTGCGGACTGAAGAGTCCCGGGTTCGATTCTGGTCAAGCGCACATGCCCGGGTTGCGGACTTGATCCCCAGTAGGGAGCGGGCAGGAGACAGCCAATGAATGATTCTCTCTCATCACTGATGTTTCTCTCTCTCTCTCCCAACCTCTCTGAAATCAATAAAAATACTTTAAAAAAAGTAACTAACTGCCAGGCAGCAGGACTGCCATCTCTGGTCCTCCCACGGGCCTGCTGCTCCAGCCACACCTGTTCGGGGTGATGGGGCCGCACCCAGGACAACCCCACGCACAGTGTAAAGGTCTAGGGACCGATGGGAGTTCCTGACTTAAAGTGCAGAGAGTCTTCAGCTAATTAGAATGGAGAGTTCCAGGTGGCATTCCAATGATCCCACCACGCGGCCTTTGCCTCTGAGTGAAGAAGATCACTTTCTATTCTCGAAAGAAGATATGGCTGAGCCAGAAACGCTCTACATGCGGGCAGAGATAAGCTTGAAATCCCAGTGAAAGGAAGTCACCTGCCGGAAAACACCTTCAGGCAGGCTCCAGGGGGGCAGAGAGTCCGCCTCCTCACATCCTCACGTTTCAGAAAGCCCAGGACACAGGGAGAGCAATGTCCTGATGTCGTAAGAACAATCCAACATTACAGCTCTGCGGACTGTAAAAGAAACCTGCAGCGGTGTCAAAACACTGCACAGAACTTATGCGAAGATAAGACATATGAGAAACAACATTTTTATGGCCTCTTATTTCCTTTTAAAGCCATGTCCAGTAAGTACCTGGGCCTCAAATTACTTTACAGCCCTAGCAGGTATCCTCACAAATATTTTAAAAATAACGTAAGTGATAAGGCAAAAGCTCACAATTATCTCAGGAGATAAGAGAAAACTTTAAAAAAAATATTTTTAGAGAGGGCGAGGGAGAGAGAGAGAGAGAGAGAGAGAACAATGTGAGAGGGAAACATCGATCAGCGGCCTCCTGCACACCGCCTACCGGGGATCAAGCCCACAACCTGGGCATGTGCCCTGACTGGGAATCGAACCAGCAACCAGGGTTCTGGAAGCCTTGTGAGGCTCGGGGAGCGCCAAGTCAAGTACAGCAAGTCCTCGTTTAACGTCAACGACAGGTTAACGCATCTTGAAGTGAAATGACGTACATGAAACCACTGTACCATGGGCTGATCGATATGAACAACATCTCACCAATGTCACAGTGAAACGACACTGAACAAAAGGGTGTTATTCAAAGACCAGAAGGAATGGGGCTCTGTGACTCCCTGGTACCAGGCTCCTTGTGGAGTCAGAGTCAAGGTGCATGCTGAGAGGAACTTTCCAGGGTCCCAACAGCCAACCTTGAGAATGGCCAGCCTGCGCTAGCCGGCAGAGTGCCACCTGAGAGCCTGGGCGAGTGCACTGAGGCTGAGAGGCCCCCGGACAGCAATGCTACAGTGAGGGATCTAACAACATCCGCTTCGCCCTCACCGGTATGGCTCAATGGATAGAGCATCGGCCTGCAGATAAAGGGTCCTGGGTACGATTCCCATCCAGGGCATGTACCTAGGTTGCAGGCTCCTCCCTGGCCTGGGCCCTGGTTAGGGCATGTGCAGGACGCAACCAATCAATGTGTTTCTCTCACATCGATATTTCTCTGTCTTTCCCTCTCTCTCTCTAAAAATCAATGGAAAAATATCCTTGGGTGCGGATTTAAAAAATAAATAAATAAATAAAAATGAAAACGTCTGCCTCATCAGGGTGGAAACGGAGTAATAAAGGATCATGGCTTAGCAACGAGCACAGAGTCTCCTAAAAATCACTACCACCCTCCAAGGGCCAAGGATCACAGTGACAATCAGCTGAAGAAACACCAGGACCAAGCAAACCTGAGATGCATGGACTTCCACCAGCGAGCAGGACTGGGTGGGGTGTGTGCGCAGGGGAATAAAACAAACGCGGCAGCTGCTGCCCCCGTGCTGGCAGCCGCCCACGTTTAATCTGGATGAGGGCGGAGGCCATGCGGAGAACATGGACTACGAACCACTTCAATCCTGCCTGATATCAGCCTCCCTACGGAGCATCACATGACCTTAAGCTGCGTTAATGATGTCTTAGTCACTGCTTTACTGTTCAGGAACGGTAAATGTTTCACGAAGTCAAAGCCTCTGTATCGTGATTATTCGAGAGCTTCACTCTCACTGGACTACTGCGGGGAAACTCATTTGATAACCAACACAAATCTACTGATTTCACTTTCTAGGGACATCACTGCCGTCTACCAGGAGGTCTGTCTGAAAAGCTCAACCACGATACAGGCCCAATGGTAATCTCTGTGTGTTACAACTGGTAACGGATCTTTGCAAAATACCCCCAAAACTATCACACTTCAGTTATTAAATAAAAACCGGTTCTGCCCAGCTGACGTAGCCCAGTGGCTGAACGTCGACCTATGAACCAGGAGGTCAGGGTTTGATTCCCAGTCAGGGCACATGCCTGGGTTGTGGGCTCGATCCCCAGTGTGGGGAGTGCAGGAGGCAGCCAATCAATGATTCTCTCTCCCTCTCCCTTCCTCTCTGAAATCAATAATATATATATATATATATATATATATATATATATATATATATATATTTAAAAAACAAACAGGTTCTAGGCCCAGCTGGTGTGGCTTAGTTGGTGGAGCGTCAAAAAAAACATATTAAGAAAAAGCAAAACCAGGTTCTAGGAATATCCCCAGAGTGAAAAAAAACACAAAAAAAGCACATGAAGGTGAGAGGTGGCTGGGATGGCCGAGGCTCTTGGCTTTCCGGTAACCCTGGTTTGGGAGAGAAGGTACCTTATCCATATGGAAGATCAAATCCAATTCACAAACATTTTCGAAACATTTATCCAGGGTCTCCACAAAAACCTAGGAAAACATAAAGAAATAGGTAAAGAAGAGAAACAGGGAATATCCACATCTTCATAAATATCACATGTGAAAGTCAAGGGGGAAGTCATACTATTTACCTTAAGGTAAATCTCAAACAAAACAAAGCCTCCTTATTTTCTTATCTTTTCTCTCCCATTTTCCTCTCAGGTTTTTAATTTCTACGAGATCATTCTGTTTGTTTCTTGTTTGTTTAGCAGCCCATGTTTGTCTTCTTTTATTGCTCTGTGGCTTAGAGATAAGGGGTTGTTTCTCCCTCTCCCTCTCTCTAAATAAAAAAAAAATCAATAAAAAAGAGCGTATATATAAAAAAAAGAGCAGTCACATGTATGTTTTTCCTTGAGCCTCAAAACACCATTCTTCAAGTTCATGATCAAGATCAAGAACCGAAGGAGTCAAAACTGAGGCAAAAGGCGTGCTGATGCATGAAGAGACTGAGATGAAAATACTGCAGGCTCAGGCAGCAAAATAATAAGATACGTATCTAAAATTCAATCCCTAAGAAACACAATTCTGAGGAACAAAATGACAAAGAACATTCGTCACGTAGAGGAAGCGAGTGACTAAATTCATCTGAAAATGGTGAGGACACACACAAATGCAAAGGAAATCATCAAGAGGCAGAAGTCACTCAAGACCTCAGTCGCGCCCTAGCCGGTGTGGCTCAGTGGACAGAGCGTCGGTCTGCGAACTAAAAGGTCCCAGGTTTGATTCCGGTCAAGGGCACATGGCCGGGTTTCGGGCTCAATCCCCAGTGGGGGACTTGCAGGAGGCAGCCGATCCATGATTCTCTCTCATCATTGATGTTTCTATCTCTCCCTCTTCCTTCCTCTCTGAAATCAATAAAGATATTTAAAAAAAAAAAGATCTCAGTCGCATAAAAGGTAGTTAAAGCCGGAAGTGGGAAGAGTCTCCATCCAGGACCAGGGGGCAGAAGAATCCTGATCCAGAAGCCAAGAAACGTGCGATCAGACCTCTTCCTGCTCAAGGTCAAGGGGTAGCAGCACGAGTGCCCCAAAAAGCAGAAGTCAAGAGAGAAAGAGGGGAATGGGGAAAGGAAGAAGATTTAGCAAAAGTTTCAGCCTGACTGCTGGGAGGTTGGGAAGGGCAGAGAAATGACAAGAACAGCGAGAAAAGGAAATGGCTGAAAAGCAAAAGCAACAAGAAGCCGAGCTACTGGAAGTTCAGTTCTCAATGTGCTGGCCAGTGGGCACCGGGACACAGTGGCTCCTTGGATAGCGATGGCGCTCACATGGCAGCTCCCGGAGCGAAGCTTCCGCAGGAAGCAGAATAACCAGGTTTAGCGATTATAACCCAGCAGCTGGGAATCACATGAAACTTGTTGAACAAGAAAAAAACAGGAAAACGCCTCGGCGAGGCAAGAAACAAGGAGACAAATCCAAGCCTGCTTACATATGGGATCCATTGAATTTTGAAAATGAAGACCAAAATGTCAAATTTAGAAAATGAATGGGTATTAACAGTGAAGATGGAGGTAGCTCAGTTGATAAGGTGACAAGACTGAACAACAGGAAGAAGTATTTGGAAATCCAGAAGCCCAGCCTGACGTGGCAAGATCACAAACCCACACAGCAAGAGGAGTGGAGTGCGGTTCGTGGCTTCTGTCCAGGGGCGGAAGCAGTTGGAAAAAGGTCACACTTTTAAAGTTTGGGGCTTTACAGACTTCTTGTTCTAATGTTAGGTCCTCTGTCACCAAACAGCTAGCATTCTAGCTTGCAAGGGTGTTGTACCTTAATCCATTAAAAAAATCTGGTTCTTGCCGAAACCGGTTTTGCTCAGTGGATAGAGCGTCGGCCTGCGGACTGAAAGGTCCCAGGTTCGATTCCGGTCAAGGGCATGTACCTGGGTTGCGGGCACATCTCCCAGTAGGAGGTGTGCAGGAGGCAGCTGATCGATGTTTCTCTCATCGATGTTTCTAACTCTCTATCTCTCTCCCTTCCTCTCTGTAAAAAACCAATAAAATATATTTAAAAAAAAAAAATCTGGTTCTTGCACATACAAAAAAGGTGGTTGTGTGGGTGGTAAGAGAGGTTAGATACCACTATGGTGGTCATCATTTTGCAATACATTCGAGTGCCAAATCAACAGGCTGCACACCTTAAACTTGCACAACATTATATGTT
Organism: Myotis nattereri; assembly: GCF_964212035.1. NCBI lineage: Eukaryota > Metazoa > Chordata > Mammalia > Chiroptera > Vespertilionidae > Myotis > Myotis nattereri. Next base: position 10,718,306 of record NC_138097.1, on the reverse strand, counting down.
GATTATATCTCAGTGAAGCCAAGGAAAAAAGAAAATTTCATTTTTTATAAATATCAAATCTTCTTCGAAGTTTCCCGGGGTTCACCCTTGACCTCAGGCTTCCCCAGAAGGGGCTCTTGTAAACTATCAGGAATACTAAAGCCAGACCATGACCCAGACACTTTGCTCACCTTATCTCCTCTTGGGAGCCTTCATCTAAAAGTGGCAAATTCGCCCTGGCTGGTGCCCTCAGTGGTTAGAGCATCAGCCTGAGCACTGAAGGGTCATGGGTTCAATTCTCAGTCAAGAGGACATACCTTGGTTGCAGGTTCGACCAGGGCCTTGTGCAGGAGACAACCAATGGATGTCTCTCTCTCACATCGATGTTTCTCTGCCCTCACCCCACCCCCCTCCTCCAACTCCTCCTCCTCCCTCCTTTCCACTCTACCTAAAAATCAATGGAAAAAATATCTTTGGGTGAGGATTCACAAAATAAATAAATAAAATAAAAGTGGCAAATTACGCTTTCCTTACACAGCTAAGTTTGTGCTTAGCTTTTTATAATTTAGGGAATATACATCACCCAGTAAAACTATAACGAGAAGCAAAGGAATGGTAACTCAAAAGTCTAAGGAGGGATTAAAAAAAAAAAGTCTAGCCCGGCCAGCGTGGCTCAGTGGTTGAGCATCCACCTATGAACCAGGAGGTCACGGTTCGATTCCGGTCAGGGCACATGGCCAGGTTGTGGGCTCCATCCCCAGTAGAGGGCGTGCAGGAGGCAGCCGGTCCATGATTCTCTCTCATCATTGATGTTTCTATCTCTCCCTTCCTCTCCCTTCCTCTCTGAAATCAATAAAAAATTAAAAAAAAAAAAAGTCTAAGGAGGGAGGCAATGAATGAGGAGGATACAGGAACTTTAAGGGACTAGGTAACATACTGTTTCTAATCTGAGGGACAGTTTCATTTTATTGGCATTTTTTACACTACGGAATATAGGCATGTTTGCATACTTTATGTATCCACAGTATGTTTCACACTCAAAAATAATTTGTAGAACAATAATAATCTTTCTGGGATTCTGACAAGCATTTCAGTAATTTATAACCTGGAAGTACTGACATTTTAATGAGTTTTCTCACCCGGTAAAGAACGTTTGATTTATTTAGTTTGCTCTTTTTTCATATTTTCAGTAGTTTTAAAGATTTCTTTATATAGACCGTGCCCGTTTTTTACATTTATTCCTGGGTAGTTTATGGACCTTTTTGCTATTGTGAGTGGGCCCCTTTCAAATATTGTTTTCTAACTTATTATTCTAAAGTAAAGCTATGAATTTTTATATGTTAAACATGTATCCAGTTCCCTTACTGAACTCTAATTGGTTTCTAATTGTTTTCAATTTTCTAGGTAGATAATTTCATCTGCAAACATTACATGTTCTTTAAATATGTTCTTATTGATTTGAGAGAAGAGAGGGAGGGAGGGAGGGAGAGAAGGAGAGAGAAACATTGATCAGCTGCCTCCTGCTCGCCCCCTACTGGGGATGGAGCCTGCAGCCGGGCATGTGCACTGACCAGGGAATCGAACCTTTGACCTCTCAGTGCACCGGATGACGCCCGAGCAACTAAGCCACACCAGCCAGAGCCAAACATTACATATTCTTAAGGCTAGTAAAATCAATACCCCAATACTGCCCTTTTCCCCTCAAAACATACTTTTAGATTTCCTGGCCGTTTGTTTTTCCTGATAAATTTTCCTTTACCAAGTTCTGTAAGATCTGATGGAATTATACCTGGACTTCCCATTTAATCTGTTGATTACTACTGTCATCTTTACTTGATTCTCCCCAACAGGGGGAAGGCTTATAGCTCTCTCCCTTCTGCTCTGAAATCAATAAATCTACCAAAAAAGACATTCCTTTATGTCTTTCCTTTAAGATTTTATAATGTCATTGGAATCAATGTCAAGTATTCCATACTAAGTTAATTTCAAAACACTAAATACCTTTTGTTACTGCTGGAAGTGAAATTTCATTAATTATAAATTTTCTAGCTATTTCTGCAGAAATAATTCAATTTTGATGAATTCAATCTCATATTCTGCTATTTTGCTCTCATATAAACCATTACTTGTGATACATTTTTTTTTTTAGGTTTTCTAGGTACATAATTAGGCCATCTTACACTGATAACGTCTCCCTCTCTTCCTTTGCTATGCTACTTCATTTCTTTTTTTATCACTCATTACAAATGTTTGTCCAAAAGGAAGTAAACAGTAAGATACACCTTGTTTACCTGAGTGCCCCTGAGGTAACACTGCCCCTGGCTCTTGGTTTTAAAACTAAAATTGGCTACTTCCAGAAAAATAAACTAGGTGGGGAAGAAAGATACTTTCCACTGTATACTTCTGGTGTGCCTTTTGAATTTTGAACCACAAAAATGTATTATTTCTTCAACAATAAATAGTTTATGCTAAATAAACAAACACGCAGTAAATAATCAAATAAAAATGCTTCCTATTCCAATTTAGGAGTATTTAGGAATACGATTTGGATGATCATTTCTTTCAGCACCTACTGAGAGAAAAGGAAACTATTCGTTTCCACTAAAGTGACTTTTGGAGAACATCTAAGGATGGGGGTCTGGTTGCTAGGAGAACCAGCCATGTGATTAGAGCAGGGGTCCTCAAACTTTTTAAACAGGGGGCCAGTTCACTGTCCCTCAGACCGTTGGAGGGCCGGACTATAGTTTAAAAAAAAACTATGGACAAATTCCTATGCACACTGCACATATCTTATTTTGAAGTAAAAAAACAAAACGGGAACAAATACAATATTTATATTTGCATGTGGCCCACGGGCCGTAGTTTGAGGACCCCTGAGTTAGAGGGTTTGGACCTTTCAGTGCCTCCTCCCACCCACCCCTCCCTGGAAGGGGGGGGGACTGGAGGTTGAATCAATCCCCAACGGCCAATGATTTTCAGTTGACCTTACCTATGCCGTGAAGTCTCCATAAAACCCCAAAAGGACAGGGCTCAGAGAGCTTCTAGGCTGGTGAGCACCAGGAGATTTGGGGAGAGTGCTGTACCTGGAGAGAGCATGCAAGCTCATGCCCTTTCCCCATACCTCGCTCTACACATCTCTTCCATCAGGCTATTATGTGTTTTATCCTCATAACAAGCTGCCAATCTAGTAAGTACAATGTTTCTCTAGAGAGTTCTGTAAGCTGCGTTAGCAAGCTAATCAAGCCCACGGAGGAGGTCATGGGAATCTCTGATCTATAGCCATTCGGTCAGAAGCACAGGTGATAGACAACCTGGTCTTGCGTTTGCTGTCTATCTCCAGATATATTGTGCCAGAATTGAGTTACACTTATGGGCCACCTGGTCAGGGTCCAGAGAACTGAGTTATAAACCGGTGTCAGAATTGTACATGGAAACCAAGGGCAGCGAGATGGCTAGGTAGTAACCAATGAATCCAAAAGCTCTGAGTGTTTAAGGGTTGCTATGGAGCTTTCTCATAGCACCACCTGGTGGACATCTGGCAACTTTTACCAATTATCAGTAAAGAGACTTACAAAAGGAGCTACAGCAGCGGTTCTCAACCTGTGGGTCGCGATCCCTTTGGAGGTCGAATGACCCTTTCACAGGGGTCACCTAAGACCATCAGAAAACACATATATAATTACATAGTGTTTTTGTGATTCATCACTATGCTTTAATTATGTTCAATTGTAACAATGAAAATACATCCTGCATATCAGATATTTACATGACGATTCATAACAGTAGCAACATGACAGTGATGAAGTAGCAACGAAAATAATTTTATGATTGGGGGTCACCACAACATGAGGAACTGTATGAAAGGGTCGCGGCATTAGGAAGGTTGAGAACCACTGATCTACAGGATGGCTCCTCAAAAACCCAGAGAAACCCAAAGCACCTGCCATCATTAGCTGACTACACATACCTGGATGAGGTCCAAGATCCCAAGTTCACTCTCCGATGAATCCACACAAAATACAAAGTAGAGGGTAGCATAGTGCCGATAAATCAGTTTGTAGTCAGCACCACCAATCAAGCTGTGGAAGACAGGAAACATTTAAATCCCTGCATCTTTCCCTGGCCGGCTTGGCTCAGTGGACAGAGCATCAGCCTGCGGACTGAGGGGTCCCAGGTTCGATTCCGGCCGAGGGCACAAGCCTGGGTTGCAGGCTCATTCCCCAGTGGGAGGTGTGCAGGAGGCAGCCAGCCGATCAATGATTCTCTCTCATCATTGATGTTTCTCTCTCTCTCTCCTTCTCCCTTCCTCTCTGAAGTCAGTAAAGAAATATATAAATCCCTGCATCTTAATTAAACACATCAAAGAGAAACCCTGTCCCAGGGCAGGAGAACTGAGCCAACACACAGGGGAGGATGGGCCAAAGCACAGTGCAGCTCTACCAGGTGAATGTGACCGAGTTGGCAGTGGTGCCTATATCACTTTCCTCACCTTTTCTTCTGCCCATCCTCCCAGAAACCAAACAAAAATCCGAAATACAACCGTGCAACAGCTTCCAAACAGAATCGGGTCTCTCCCTCGGCCCATCATGCTACGGTCAGCTCCAGCTGCACTGGGGACCCACGTGACACTTGAGCACTGCCTCAGGAAGCAGTGATGATGATGGCCGCCCGAAAGTGGACACATGGGTTGAAAACGGAAGCTGATCACTTACCTTCCACCCTCCAAGAAGTTACAGATGTTGTCATCCCGTTTGAGAACTAGATGGAAGGTCTCTCGCACAATCTGCTGTTGAATTTCTTCTGGCTAAGGAATAAAAGAAATAAAGTGAATCAGCGGGGGCATCTGAAAATATATCCTACTGATGGAGGTGGACAGGGAGAGAAGTGCTTCCAAGCTGGGAATGATCTGAACATATGGTACCAGATTCCAGAAAAAAAGTGATGAGTAGAGAAAAAAATAATAAGGGAATCTCTGGAAAAATCGACAAGGCTCTGTTATAGGAATTAAGCAAGGGTATATTGCCCAGCCGGCGTGGCTCAGTGGTTGAGCGTCGAACTATGAACCAGGAGGTCACGGTTCGATTCCCATCAGAGCACATGCCTGGGTTGCAGGCTTGATCCCCAGAGTGGGGTGTGCAGGAGGCAGCCGATCAGTGATTCTCTCTCATCATTGGTGGCTGTATCTCTCTCTCCCTTCCGCTCTGAAATCAATAAAAATATTATAAAAACAAAACAAACAAATAAGAAGGGGTATATTTAACCAGCTATCTAGTCACTAACCATTGTCCTGACAGGTAAGCTGATATTTCTTTATAGTTAATAACGAAGAAAGGAGAATTGATAACTCCCCAGCAAGGTGAAATAAAAACTAGAAGGCCTGGTCCTGAAATATTCTGACTTGCCCTCGAAAACATCTATGGCAGGGTAAATAATGTCAACAGGTCTAACACCTTAAAGAGGTCAAGATGTAATTGTGTACACATTAAAAAACGAACAAAACTGAACTTGCCATCTTATGTGCTGGTGATGTAGGTATTACATGTAAGATGTGTTACCAACAGTGTTACTGAGAAAGATGGTTCTATAGAGAATAAAAATTTTGAATAATCACAGAGCTACCAATACTTTCCCCCCTCCACTTACTACATCCGAGAAAGGTCGACTGTGATGGACTGTCTTGATAATTCACATTTGATTTCTATTTATACATATAAGGTTCAAAATGGGTATGGTTTAAAAAAAAAAAAAAAAAAAGGATGGGAGTGAGAGTGAGAAACCAGTCATTACAGAAGCAATCAAAAGCTCTAGACACAGTGCTCTCAAATCTTGATAAGTGTGCAATAAATCACCTGGGAATGTTATTAAAATGCCGATTATTCTGACTTAGTAGGTCTGGGTAAGTCCTGAGACCATTTCTAACAAGTTTCTAGGTGATACCAATGCTGCTGGGACCACACTTTGAGAAGCAAAGCTTAAGCAAACCTTCAGACTGGACTTGCCCTAAGAGTCAGATGATAGATTCAAAAATGTTAATACCTTTCTTTCTGCAGCAATGTATATTTGAAATGTTTAGTTATTTGAAAGAGCCGAAACCGGTTTGGCTCAGTGGATAGAGCGTCGGCCTGCGGACTGAAAGGTCCCAGGTTCGATTCTGGTCAAGGGCATGTACCTGGGTTGCGGGCATATCCCCAGTAGGAGATGTGCAGGAGGCAGCTGAATTGATGTTTCTCTCTCATCGATGTTTCTAACTCTCTATCTCTCTCCCTTCCTCTCTGTAAAAAATCAATAAAATATATTTTTTTGAAAAAAGAAATAGAGGTAAAAACAGGGAAAATGTCACGGTGGAGAAACCATTTTTCAGAGGTCTGACTTGCCGTAGGTATACAGTGGCTCAGTATTTACTGAAGGATGAAAGAAACCGTACTAATCACTGGCCCCTGTAAATTTGAGTAAATCGACCAGGTACTTTCCTGGTTTCCATTTAAAGACGCTCACAGGGGGAAGCATCAGCACTTTTTTAAACTGAGAAAAACATCTTTCAAGCTAAAGCCTTTAATCTGACTCTAGGGTGGAGGTGGCAGCAGTTAGTGGGAAAATGGTATGAAATGACAAAGCTACCTAATTTCTAATTCAACAAAAAGGTAAACTACCAATTGTTTATAGTCCTCAATTATCTTTTTAAAAATATTTTTATTGAATTCAGAGAGGAAGGGAGAGGGAGAGAAAGATAGAAACATCACTGATGAGAATCAGTGATTGGCTGCCTCCTACACACCCCACACTGGGGATCGAGCCTGCAACTCAGGCATGTGCCCTTGACTGGAATCGAACCTGGGACCTTCCAGTCTCCAGGCCAACGCTCTATCCACTGAGCCAAACCAGCTAAGGCTAGACCTCAACTGTTTTAATAATCCCTCATATCCTTCAATACTCTTCTTTTTACAAGGTTAATTTTCACTCCTGAGCTAATATGGTTCTTATAAAAATACTATGTTCTTCAAAGATCTTCAAATGGTTAACAAGGACAGGAAAAGATGCTCAACACCATTAGACATTAGGGAAATGGAAATTAAAACCACAATGAAAATCTACTTCACACTCACTAAAACAGCTTTAATCGAAAAGATGAACAAAAGTCACTAGGGAGACAGAGAAATCGGAACGCATACTGCTGATGGGAATGCTAGAGGGTTCAGCCACTTTGAAAAAATTTGGCAGTTCCTCAAAACGTTCACCATAAAGTTACCATATGACCCAGAAATTCTACTCGTAGGTATAAAATCAAGAGAAATGAGAAACACATGTCCACATAAAAACTTGTAGTACATGGTCCTAGCTGGTTTGGCTCAGTGGATAGAGCACTGGTGTGCGGACTGGATGGTCCCAGGTTCAATTCTGGTCAAGGGCACATGCCCTGGATGCAGGCTCGATCCTCAGTAGGGGGCGTGCAGGAGGCAGCCAATCAATGGTCCTCTCTCATCATTGATGTTTCTATCTCTCTATCCCTCTCCCTTTCTCTCTGAAACCAACAAAAATAAATTTAAAAAAAAAACAAACTTGTAGATATATGCACCCCTATGTTCATAGTAGCACAACTTACAATAGTTAAGATTTGGAAACAGCCTAACTGCCCATCAGCAGATGAGTGGATTAGAAAACTGTGGTACATCTACACAATGGAATATTACGCTGCTGTAAAAAAAGAAGGAATTCTTACCATTTGCAGCAGCATGGATGGAACTAGAGAGCATTATGCTAAGCAAAATAAGCCAGTCAGAGAAAGATAAATATCACAGGATCTCACTCATTTGTGGAATATAATGAACAACATAAACTGATGAATAAAAATAGAACCAGAGTCAGAAGCATCGAACAGACTGTCTAACCTATGAGGGAAGGCGGGGGGTGAGGGGGTAAGAGATCAATCAAAGGACCTGTATGCATACATATGAGCAAAACCAATGGACACAGACAGTAGGGGGGTGAGGGCTTGTGCTTGGGGGTGGGGGTGGCGGGGGAGTGGTCAATGGGGGGAAAAAGGAGACTCATGTAATATTTTAAACAATAAAGAAAAAACAAACTTGTAGGACATGAGTGTTCATAGCACCATTATTCACAAGAGCCATAGGTGGAAACATCAACCGATGAATGGACAATCAAAACGTGACATATCCATCCATACAATAAAGTATAACTTGGGCCCTAACCGGTTTAGCGTCGGCCTGCGGACTGAAGGGTCCCAGGTTGATTCCGGTCAAGGGCATGTATCTTGGTTGCAGGCACATTCCCAGTAAGGGGTGTGCAGGAGGCAGCAGATCGATTCAAAAACCAATGAATTGTATATTTTATTTATTTTAAAAAATATATTTTCATTGATTTCAGAGAGGAAGAGAGATAGAAACATCAATGATGAAAGAGCATCATGGATCAGCTGCTTCCTGCAGCGCCCCCTACTGGGGATCGAGCCTGCAACCTGGGCACATGTCCTGAAAGGGAATTGAACAGTGACCTCCTGGTTCACAGGTCGATGCTCAACCACTGAGCCACCGTGGCCGGGCTGAACTGAACATTTTAAATAGGTGAATTGTGCGGTATGTGACATATCTCAACTTTAAAAAAACAGAGGGGAGCCCTAGCCGGTTTGGCTCAGTGGGTAGAGTGTCGGCCTGTGGACTAAAGGGTCCCAGGTTCAATTCCGGTCAAGGGCACATGCCAGGATTTCGGGCTCAACACCGTCCCTGCCTCAGTAGGGGGCGTGCAGGAGGCAGCTAATCAACGATTCTCTCTCATCATTGATGTTTCTCTCTCTCTCCCTTCCTCTCTGAAATCAATAAAAAAATAAAAGTAGAAAACAGAGGGGAAAATTCACACACACACACACAAAATGCAAATTTTTACCTCAATGTAATTACTTAATAAAATGTAATCTAGCTGAAAAATATTCTATGAAACTGTACTGGTGTGTGTTTTTTTTCTTCTTTCATTTCTACTTGGAAGAAGAGGAAATAAAGTCTGAAAGAAGTTCGTTAACTTGTCAATAGACACAAAGGTAAACAGGTGGAGTTAAGGCTTGAACGTAAATTTTCTCTTTCCCCCTCCAAGGTTTCAGGAGTCCACCAGCTGCACATGTAACATTTTGAAACCTCTTCACCGAGAAACAAAACGTTCCAAAACGTTCGGGGACAGGAGGCAAGTGGTGATGTTTGCGTTTTCCCACAGAAATGCTTTTGGAAAAGTTCCAAGTTCACATTATTATTTATTGAGCCCTCACGCGGCAGCATGTACAGTTTCTCCTTCCCCACTTTTTTTCTAAAATATATTTTACTAATTTTTTTACAGAGAGGAAGGGAGAGGGATAGAGAGTCAGAAACATCGATGAGAGAGAAACATCGATCAGCTGCCTCCTGCACACCCCCCACTGGGGATGTGCCCGCAACCCACGTACATGCCCTTGACTGGAATCGAACCTGGGACCCTTCAGTCCGCAGGCCGACACTCTATCCACTGAGCCAAACCAGCTAGGGCTCCTTCCCCACTTAAAAAAAAAAAAATTATATATATATATATATATATATATATATATATAATATATATATATATATTTGCATCGATTCCAAAGAGGAAGGGAGAGGGCGAGAAAAACATCAATGATGAGAGAGAATCATGGATCAGCTGCCTCCTGCACGCCCCCTACTGGGGATCGAACCTGCAACCCGGGCAGGTGCCCTGACCAGGAATCCAACCGTGACCTCCTGGTTCATAGGTCCACGCCCAACCACTGAGCCGCACCGTCAAGGCACAGTCCCCACTTTTGAAATGACTTTTTCCGAGTCCCTGAGCAGTCCCAGGCAACTCGGAAATGAAATTATCCCAAGAAAGCACCTTCCCTGACTCTTCGGTGAAAGCAAAAACTTTTTAAGAGTCTGCATATGTCTTCCCCCTCGGGAAACCGAGTTTAAACAAGATCAAAGTGACTTAAATCTTTCAGGGTCTCCACGAGGCACCCCGGTCACTTACAGAGAGAGAACCCTGAGACCAAGAAGAAATGTCACAAAATGGCACAGAAACGCCGGGGTCCAGAAAGGGGTCGGGGAGGGCGGGAGCGGCGGGTCGGGAGACAGAAGACCCGACACGGGCCCGGGGGCCCGAGGCGGGCAGCGGGCGGGGGGTGGGGCCCGCGGGCGCCGTGGGGACCTCAGGGTCGGGAGGAAGGGGACGCGGTGCCCGGGAGGGACGTGAGGACGCTGGGCCGCACTCACGAAACGCTGGTAGAAGCGGACCAGCCGCGGCTTCCCGTGGTTGTTGAAAACCAGAATCGCCTGAATCATCTCTGCCGGCCACGCTCCTCTCCGCCCGGCTGTTTCCAGAAAACATCCACTTCCGCCACAACACGGGAACTTCCGGTGGGTGCGCCGTGGAAAGTTCCCCGGCGGAAACGTTGCCCGGCGCCCAGGGGCCGGACCGCGAAGAGTCCGGCTTCCCGGTCGCGGAGAAGGATCCAGGGCCCGCGGCGAGCCCGCGGTGGGTGGGGCTGGTGGGGACCACGAGACCCCGAGCTGGGGAGGGTCGTCTCCACGGTCAACCTGGCCGGGACGCGGGCCCGGATCGGTGTCCTTGGCCCAGGCCGCCCGCCTGCCCCACCGAGCTCGTGGGAAAAGCAGGTTCCCACGCAGGAACGCCTGCGCGAAGCGACGGGGGCCTCCCTTTCTCACCGTCCGCACCCCGGCATGATGTCCTGCTTTTCCCGCTGTGAGATGCAGGCTCATTTAGCCATTCCCCCCAGTTGGGGCACATTAAGGTCTTTTTTTTTTTTTCCTTTTTCTTTTCCGGCATTCCATCCATGGTAGATAGTGAATGGTGGAATCAAGAGCTCTCTAATGCAATCCCATTTAAAAGGTACTGGCAACCCCATATTGGTAAAATTTGTTGGGTTTTTTTCGTTTAATGACAGTCGGGGTGAGGTGGAGCACGTTCTTCTGTTACAGATCGAGGTGCAAACGGGATCATTTACCCAAATGACTGGAAATGTTTCAAACACCTTTAAAATGTATTAGACCCACGCCCAGCCCTCACATGCCCGGGTTGCAGGCTGGCTCCCCAGTGTGGGGCGTGCAGGAGGCAGCTGATCAATAAAAATTTTTTTCTAAAAGAAATATGTATTACTCTTGTAGCCAAGGTTTTTTAATTCAAAAAAATCCAAAGGCAGTAAATACGCACTGAAACTTGACAAAATGTTTTCAGTGTTGAGAATGAGGGGACCTAGCTCTACCAACTATCAAAACCTACTGTGGCCGTAGCCGGTTTGGCTCAGTGAATAGAGCGTCGGCCTGCGGACTCAAGGGTCCCAGGTTCGATTCCGGTCAAGGGCATGTACCTTGGTTGCGGGCACATCCCCAGTAGGGGGTGTGCAGGAGGCAGCTGATCCATGTTTCTCTCTCATCGATGTTTCTGACTCTCTATCCCTCTTCCTTCCTCTCTGTAAAAAATCAATAAAATACATTAAAAAAAAACACAACAACCTACTGTGATAGTCATATTGTCCTTATAGTAGACCTACTGAAATATAATGACTAATTGAAACTATATATATAAAAGGCTAATATGCAAAGTTTCCCCTCAGGAGTTCGACCAGGAGAATGGGAGTTTGATTGCTTGCTATGACGTGCACTGACCACCAGGGCGCAGCACAGAACGAAGGCCCCGGCTGGCAGCCGGAAGGCCCCTCATGGCCCTGATCACCAGCCAGGCCTAGGGACCCTATCCGTGCATGAATTTCATGCACTGGGCCTCTAGGATAAAATAATTTCCTATGTGATGTGGGAGACATGATAACCTGACAGTGGGGGAAAATTTAATAAATATGTTGGGATAACGGTTAGCAATTTGAAATTAAGCAATTTAGTGATCTCACTTCATATCCTTCTACAAATTAAAGGTAAAGTGGATTAGAGACTTATTTTTTTTTAAATATATTTTATTGATTTTCCACAGAGAGGAAGGGAGAGAGACAGAGAGTCAGAAACATCGATGAGAGAGAAACATCGACCAGCCGCCTCCTGCACATCCCCCACCAGGGATGTGCCCGCAACCCAGGTACATGCCCCCGACCGGAATCGAACTTGGGACCCCTCAGTCCGCAGGCCGACGCTCTATCCACTGAGCCAAACCGGCCTCGGCAAGAGACTTAAATATAAAACTAGATAATAACCAAAATGGACGAAAATGAAGTTGAGTAACATCTGAAAAGAGAATATGTTAGAAGCAATAAAAATCACAAGCCAACAGCTCTATATAAAGACTTTATATTTGTAAAACCAATTTTTAAACATGGGGAAAAAATAAAAATGAACAAATAAAAATGGAAAAGTTGTTAAAATATGGCAAATGCTTATATTTTAAAATAGAAATAACCTGATAAACCAAAATAACCTTGGTAAACCAAAAAGGAATAGAGAACTGGCAGCTTCGGGGAGGGAAAAGGGCGCAGGGGACAGGAGGGACTGAGCAGGAGAGCAGAGATGGCAGCCCAGAGCACCAGGGCAGGCAGGCGAGGGAGGAAAGCAGAAAAGACCAGGGCAGAGGAAGGAGGCTGCCAGCTCTCGCTCTGAGCCGCTTTGCATATACAAGAGGGATGTCCCCCGATTCTGCACCAAGACCAAGCCCAGTTCCCCTGCCTGAGCCGGGGCACTCGCTCACCGCCGGCCTCCAGAGACACCGCTGCCATCAGGGCGTGGTTGTCATGACACTAGGAGGCCCCACTCCCACTCAGGGAGGGCCCTCGGTGAGCCAGGGCAGGGGGCCCTGCTGCTAAGGGTGTGGTTGTGGATTTGGTCTTAGCACGGCCTGTGCAAGGCGAGTAAGGCTGCGGGGCTCTTCCTTGAACTCCAGAATGGAAGTCGATGGAAGACATTCTCAGCGTGGGTGAGCCCCGGGGACCCCGCTTCTCCCAGGAACCTCAGTCGTCCTGGGGATAAAGCAAAGAGACGTGAACTGAGCACATTTTATAAAAGTCTTTTTTTAAAAAATATATTTTATTGATTTTTTACAGAGAGGAAGGGAGAGGGATAGAGAGTTAGAAACATGGATGCGAGAGAAACATCGATCCGCTGCCTCCTGCACACTCCCTACTGGGGATGTGCCCTCAACCAAGGTACATGGCCTTGACCGGAATAGAACCCGGGACCCTTCAGTCCACAGGCCGATGCTCTATCCACTGAGCCAAACTGGCTAGGGCTGTCCCTTGCTTTTATAAATCTCTGGGGATTTCTTGTAGATTGGCACAGTTCAGATCCACCAAAAAGAAAGGTCCCGGGCCCTGGCCGGTTTGGTTCAGTGGATAGAGCGTCGGCCTGCGGACTGAAGGGTTCTGGGTTCGATTCCGATCAAGGGCACATACCTCGGTTGCAGGCTCCTCCCTGGCCCGGGCCCTGGTCAGGGAGTGTGCAGGAGGCAACCAATCGATGTGTTCCTCTGACATCAACATTTCTGTCTGTCTTTTTCCCGCTCTTCCACTCTCTCTAAAAATCAATGGAAAAAAGGAGCCCTAACTGGTTTGGCTCAGTGGATAGAGCATCAGCCTGCGGACTGAAAGGTCCCAGGTTCGATTCTGGTCAAGGGCATGTACCTGGGTTGCGGGCACATCCCCAGTAGGAGGTGTGCAGGAGGCAGCTGATCGATGCTTCTCTCTCATCGATGTTTCTAACTCTCTATCCCTCTCCCTTCCTCTCTGTAAAAAATCAATAAAATATATTGGGGAAAAAAAAGGAAGGTCCAGAATGTCCTCATTCACACCTTGAAGGAATTTTCCCAATGCTAACACACCCTCAGGAAGGCCACGGAATTCCAACAGGCCGGAGGGTCAAGTTTACACGCTGTCTCCTTGTCCTACGCACAACCACCGCTGGTACGAACAAAACTCCTGCCAAGCCCGGCCTGTGTGGCTCAGCGGTTGAGCGTTGACCCAGGAACCAAGAGGTCACAGTTCCATTCCCGGTCAAGGGCACATGCCCGGGTTGTGGGCTCGATCCCCAATAGGGGGCATGCAGGAGGCAGCCGATCCATGATTCTCTCTTCTCACTGATGTTTTTATCTCTCTCTCCCGCTCCCTTCCTCTCTAAAAAGCAATAAAAACATATTAAAAACACACAACTCCTGCCAAGAGGTAAACCACTCCCATGCCAGGTCCATAGTCGTTGCCCTTGACCTACCCACTCCGCATCCTCTGCCCCATCCCCCTGCTCTCGGGTCTCCGCCGTGGTCCCCTCGGAAGACTTTCGGGCCATGATGTTGTCGGTCCACGATGCCCCCGTCTTTGCATCACCAGCGAAATTACACTTGGTCACTGTTCCAGCCTCAAGTTTGGCTAATGAATCTGAGAGAAGGAAAGAAGGTGAGTGGCCTCTCTTCCTGTGGCGGAAACACGGCGGGTGGGGGTGGGGCCGCTGGTCCAATCTACTGGGGTCCCTGAGGCTGGGGGTAACCCATTGTTCTCTGCAGGCCTGGGTGTGGACCTCGGGGAGACCCTGGATGCGACCCCCAAAGCCCTAGATAGGAGAGGGCACCACCCACAGGTACCCTGGGATTGGACAGCACCCCACGATCCAGGGTGTCCAGACTACAGGGATATAGGGATATAGGGACTTAGGGATATATCTCAAGAGGTGGTGTCCCCGCAGAGGCCAGACCTGGCTGCTCCTGGGTTGTGGGGGGTGGGGGCACCCCCAGGCCAATGGGAACACGAGGCCGCAGCGAGGGCTGCACCGCTCACCCAGGAAGGGGCCGTTGCCTCGGGTTTTCAGCCGAACCCCGGCCCCCAGCTCCAGCTCCAGGGCCTCCATCTCCGACTCGGGCATCCAGAAGGCCACGGTCTGCTCGGGCGTGAGGCTCTCCGTCAGGGCGAGCAGCGCCGGCTTATTCACCAGCTCCTTCAGTGCCTCGGGCGTGAGTCTGTCCGTGTCCCCCTTGGCGTCCACCTCTGCAGGCACACAGCACAAGAGGATTGTTCCCGCTGTAGGACCAGCACGGAGGACCCTGGCCGGTTTGGCTCAATGGATAGAGCGTCGGCCTGCAGACCCAAGGGTCCCTGGTTCGATTCCGGTCAAGGGCACGTACCTCAATTGCAGGCTCCTCCCCGGCCCTAAGCAGGAGGCAACCAATCAATGTGTTTCTCTCTGTCTTTCCCTCTCTCTTCTATCTCCCTAAAAATCAATGGAAAAATATTCTCGAATGAAGTTAAGGCTCACAGCCAACTGAGGGCAGGAGTGAGCCCATCCTTCCAGGACTCATCAAGGAGCTCACGGCAGAGGTGGTCAGGCATGGGCTCCGGACCTGGATCATGGTAGATGCTTATTAAATGTGCAGACAAGCCGAAACCGGTTTGGCTCAGTGGATAGAGCGTCAGCCTGCGGACTGAGGGGTCCCAGGTTCGATTCCGGTCAAGGGCATGTACCTGGGTTGCGGGCACATCCCCAGTGGGAGATGTGCAGGAGGCAGCTGCACATCGATGTTTCTCTCCCATCAATGTTTCTAACTCTCTATCTCTCTCCCTTCCTCTCTGTAAAAAATCAATAAAATATATTTTAAAAAATAAATAAATGTGCAGACAATTGCCCGGCTGGTGTGGCTCAGTGCTTGAGCATCAACCCATTCACCAGGAGGTCACGGTTCGATTCCCAGTCGGGGCACATGCCCCGGTTGCAGGCTTGATGCCCAGTAGGGGGCGTGCAGGAGGCAGCTGATCAATGGTTCTCTCTCATCATTGATGTTTCTCTCTCTCCTTCTACCTTCCTCTCTCTGAAATCAGTAGAAAATAAATGAATAAATAAATAATGTTCAGCCCTAGCTGGTTTGGCCCAGTGGACAGAGTGTCAGCCTGCAGACTGAAGGATCCCACGTTCGATTCCAGTCAAGGGCACCTACAGGTTGCGGGCCTGATTCCTGGCCCTGGTCGGGGCACATGCGGGAGGCAACCAATCGATGTGTCTCTCTCACATCGATGTTTCTCTTTGTCTCTCCCCTTTCTTTCCCCTCTCTAAAAATCAACGGGAAAAATATCCTCGGGTGAGGATTAACAACAACAACAACGATCAGAGAATGCAGAGAATGAATGAGCCGTGGAAAGCATGAGTGAATGCAATGACAGGGGGATGGATGGATGTGGCACAACCTCAAAACCTTCCCACATGGGGGTCCTGCTACTGCCAAAACCAGGGTGAGATATGACATCCCGAAGGGCCCAAGACCCAAATGAGAATTTTGGCAGGAAAGTGGAGGCCCTCAGAGCCCGAGCCTGGGCTCTGCACCAAGGCAGTGAGAGCCAGAGCCAGGTTCATGGACGATCCTGCCAGACTGAGGGGGGACGGGGGGAGGGGGGGCACTGGGATCATCTGAGTGAACGGGGTACGGGAAGGAGTCCAGCCAGGGGCCCTCAGGCCAGACGTTAAAGCCAATCACGGTGCCCGGCTGGCTTGGCTCAGTACTTGACTCGACCTACGAACCAGGAGGTCCAGGTTCGATTCCCGTCAGCGCACATGCCCAGATTTCGGGCTCGATTCCCCCATTGGGGTGGGGTGGGGGGAGGGCGTGCAGGAGGCAGTCGATCCATGATTCTCTCTCATCATTGATGTTTCTATCTCTCTCTCCCTCTCCCTTCCTCTTTGAAATCAATAAAAATATATTTAGAAATAAATAACAAATAAATAAAGTCAATCATGCTGAAAAGACCCTTTCTCGGGCCACAGGGCGGGAGAGAGGAGGGCAGGGGGCAGAGGTACCTACTGTAGGAGGACATGAGGAAGCCCGTGTTCACCTTCCTGGTGTCGCTGAAGTTGGGCTCGATTTCATTTCCCTTGGGGTCGAACCTCCGGCGATGGATGCGACTGGGCCGGACATACAGCACGTAGTAGCGCTCCTGGGGGCAGGCAGAGAGTTAGGGGGCTGCTCCACTCCCCCCCTCACCCCCAATACACACACATGCCCCGCAGGGCTCCACGCAGCCCGCCCCAAACTCGCTCTCTACCCTGGAACCCCACCCTCAGCTCCAAAAATATTCAAGCTCCGCAGATCCCTACTCCAATATCAATCCATTCACCCATCCATACGTACACCGTTCATTCATTCAAGTTTTGTTTTGATATATTTTTATTGATTTCAGAGAGAGGGAGAGGGAGAGAGAGCGATAGAAATACCAATGATGGCCCTAGCCGGTTTGGATCAGTGGGGTAGAGCGTCGGCCTGCAGACCAAAGAGTCCTGGGTTCGATTCCGGTCAAGGGCACGGACCTCAGTTGCAGGCTCCGCCCTGGCCCGGGCCCTGGTTAGGACTCGTGCAGGAAGCAACCAATTGATGTGTTTGTGTCACATCTATATTTCTGTCTTTCCCTCTCTATTCCACTCTAAAAATCAATGGAAAAATATCTTTAAGTGAAGATTAAAATTAAATGAATAAATAAATCTCGTTAAGAAATATACCGCCGAGGCCGGTTTGGCTCAGTGGATAGAGCGTCGGTCTGTGGACTGAGAGGTCCTGGGTTCGATTCCGGTCAAGGGCGTGTGCCTTGGTTGCGGGCACATCCCCAGTGGGAGGTGTGCGGGAGGCAGCTGATCGGTGTTTCTCTCTCATCAATGTTTCTGACTCTCTATCTCTCTTCCTCTCTGTAAAAAGTTAATAAAGTATATTTAAAAAAAAAAAAAATACCGCCCTGACTGGTTTGGCTCAGTGGATAGAGCGTCAGCCTGCGGACTGAAGGGTCCTGGGTTCGATTCCGGTCAAGGGCATGTACCTTGGTTGAGGGCACAGCCCCAGTGGGGGGTGTGCAGGAGGCAGCTGATCAATGCTTCTCTCTCATCGATGTTTCTAACTCTCTATCCCTCTCCCTTCCTCTGTTTAAAAAATCAATAAAATATATTTTTAAAAAAAAGAAATATAGCAATGATAAGAGAGAATCATTGATCAGCTGCCTCCTGCACACCCCCTAGTGAGTGGAGCCTGCAACCTGGGCATGTGCCCTGACCGGGAATCGAACCGTGACCTCCTGGTTCATACGTGGATGCTCAACCACTGAGCCACACGGGATGGGCCATTTGCGTGTTTCATAGAGTATCACCACACACGATGAACCAGGCTAGACGTCCATGAGAGGGTGGGTCCATGGCCTGACCCCAAGGTCCCCTAACAGCCAAGATAAAAAGTACACACAGACAGCCCCAACCCGAGCGCCAAGGGCCCCAAATACCACGCAGCAGGCGTGGCACAGCCAAGACGCCCCGGAAAGGCGCTGACAGGGAGATCTGACTGAGGGCAGCCGCTGTGCCTCCTCCAACAGATCCGGCGCCTGGGGCGCATCCGAGCCTCAGCTTCCCCTGTCGCACGGGGACAACCTGACGTCTGCTCTCGGGAATGTCGCACGGGGTCGGTGAGGTAACGCAGGAGCAAGCACAGCAGAAAGCATGAACAGTCTGTAGTGCCGGCTGCGCTGTTCTAATCAAAGCAGGCGGCAAAATGCTCCCGGCGACGAGGAAGAGGGAACCGCCTCCGGGGAGAAACAGGGAAGGAAAGCGAGGCCTCGAAGGTGGAGCAACCAGCAAGGCCCCCGGCACTAAGTCTGTCCCATCAGCCCGGCCGGCGTGGCTCAGTGGTTGAGCATCGACCTATGAACCAGGAGGTCACGGTTCGATTCCCGGTCAGGGCACCTGCCAGGGTTGCAGGCTCAATCCCCAGTGGGGGGCCTGCGGGAGGCAGCCGATCGATGATTCTCTCTCATCACTGATGTTTCTATCTCCCTCTCCCTTTCTCTCTGAAATCAATAAAAATATATTTTTAAAATCCTATGTAATAAAAGCCTAATATGCAAAGTGTCCGATTGTTCAACCGTTGGGCCGGTCGCTATTATGCACACTGACCACCAGGGGGCAGATGCTCTGACTGGTAGGTTAGCTTGCTGCTGGGGTCCAGCCGATCGGGGACTGGGCAAGATGGGCCGGACACGCCCTGGAGCCCTCCCTCCCTGCCTGGCCAACCTCCCGCGGTCCCTCGCTGGCCCCAATAGTGCACTGGTGGGGTCCCTCGGCCTGGCCTGCGCCCTCTCGCAATCCAGGACCCCTCGGGGGATGTCAGAGAGCCAGTTTCGGCCCGATCCCCGCAGGCCAGGCCAAGGGACCCCACCTGGTGCACCAGGCCTCTAGTAAATAAATAAAATAAATCTCTTCCATCAGAAGGCCACGGGACCTCTTCCAAGGGCTTTACAGGCCACTCCACACCCACGGCCCCATTCCCGAACCATTCACCTCACCTCGCCTCACCCCTTCCTGCGCTCAACCCTCCCAATCTCCGCCCCAAACACACCACTTGGGTTCAGGGCCTGGTCTGTCTTCTCAGAAAGAACCCAGACCCTCCCATCTGTCCATAGCCTAGCGCGCCGTAACAGATCCCTTTCCACCCGATCCATCTCCCACCTGAGTCCCTCAGGGAGGAAAGAGCTGGACCCAAGACTCGGGGAGGTGCCTTGGTGGGTGAGGACCGTGGGGCCTCTATGTCTGTTCCTGCCGGTGCTCCCAGCATCCTCACCTTCCTGCCATGGGCGTCCGAGATGCTGTGCCGAGACACATCGACCAGTTCTCCCTCCAGCAGGACACCACTTCCCCTGGGATGAAAGGAGAAGGAGGGATCAGCTGGTTCTGCCAGGCGCCAGGAAAGAGCCCCAAGTTCCAGGCCCAGGTCAGAGTCTGCACCGGGACTGAGGCAATGCCCATGCGTATGAGCAGCCCCCTTCTCCGTGCGTCCCGCGTGGGGCCTCCATTCCTTTGAGGGTCCCAAAGGCTGGGGTGCTCGCTGCTCAGGGGGTAGGAGGGAACCTTGTCAGGCTGCAAGACCAAACTACGGCCCCTCCTGCAGGGAGGACTGTAACCAGAGACTCAGTCTTCCTATCTACAAAATGGGAGAGTAACAGTCATCTCACTCTGCTTCTATGATGATGACATAAGATCATGTATGTTGCCGAAACCGGTTTGGCTCAGTGGATAGAGCGTCGGCCTGCGGACTGAAAGGTCCCAGGTTCGATTCTGGTCAAGGGCATGTACCTGGGTTGCGGGCACATCCCCAGTAGGAGATGTGCAGGAGGCAGCTGATCGATGTTTCTCTCCCATCGATGTTTCTAACTCTCTATCCCTCTCCCTTCCTCTCTGTAAAAAATCAATAAAATATATTAAAAAAAAAAAAAGATCATGTATGTGAAGTGTTTGGTAAACTAATCAGTGTTTAATAAATATAAAGGATTTTACTTTTTTATTTAACCAAATTAGGAGCGGTGTCTAAGTTGCTATCAAGTATCTTTCCAGCCTTGGCTAGGTAGTTCGGTTGGTTACCCGTGGTTGGCAAACTGCGGCTCGCGAGCCACATGCGGCTCTTTGGCCCCTTGAGTGTGGCTCTTCCTAAGCCTTAGGAGTACCCTAATTAAGTTAATAACAATGTACCTAGCTGCATAGTTTAAGTTTAAAAAATGTGGCTCTCAAAAGAAATTTCAATCGTTGTACTGTTGATATTTGGCTCTGTTGACTAATGAGTTTGCCGACCACTGCTGGACCAAGGTTGCAGGTTTGATCCCGGGTCAGGGCATATACTAGTATAAGGACCAATCACTCTAGCTGGTTTGGCTCAGTGGATAAGATCTTCGGCCTGCGGACTGAAGGGTCCCGGGTTCGATTCTGGTCAAGGGCACATGCCCGGGGTTGTGGGCTTGATCCCCAGTGGGAGGCGTGCAGGAGGCATCTGGTCAACGATTCTCTCATCTTGATGTTTCTGTCTCTCTCCCTTCCTCTCTGAAATCAATAAAAATATATTTAAAAAAAAGAATCAACCAATGAATAAATAAGTGGAACAACAAGTTGATACTATTGCTTTCTTTCTCTCTTTTTTATTTTTTTAAAATCTATTTTATTGATTTTTTACAGAGAGGAAGGGAAAGGGATAAAGAGTTAGAAACATCGAGGAGAGAGAAACATCGATCAGCTGCCTCCTGCACACTCCCTACTGGGGATGTGCCCTCAACCAAGGTACATGCCTTGACCGGAATTGAACTGGGACCCTTCAGCCCGCAGGCCGACGCTATCCACTGAGCCAAACCTGTTAGGGCTCTCTCTCTCTCTTTCTAATCAATCAATAAATTTTTTTTTTAAAATAAAAGCTTTCTCTTTTCACCAGTTTAAAGCACTTTCACATTCCTGTTCTCATGGCCACTTTGGAGGCAAAGAAGCCCCCAGTCCAGATCGCGGGGTTCCCACCGAGAGGAGCTGGACCCCACTTCCTGATTCCACTTTTCATAAAAGCAGAAGCTGTGGGTTTCTTATCCCGGAACCACAGAAATGGGAGGAGTGGGGGGTGCAAAACATGGCAGCTGGCTGTACCCAAGTGCCCCTAACACCCCCTCAACCCTCAAGGGTCCATTTGTTCTCACAACCTCGGGGTCCCTCCCGGCAGGCCTGGCCCTCCCATCCCACACCCGCCCCACCCCTCGGGCCTGACACCCACTGGGGGTCCTCCCTCTGGACTCTGGATCCGGTGCAACCCGTGCCCGGGCCAGAAGGAAGGCACGGCAAGCGGGCAAGGGGGTGCCAGGGGGTGGGGTGGAGACCAAGATCGTGAGAACCCAGCACCCACTTTTGAGCCACGTTTGGGGGTCAAAACCCAACCCTCTCCAAAGGTCTGGGGAGAGCAGGGGCGCTTTAAAGCGCTCGATCGGTGTCAGGGAGTGCGCCCCGCCTTCGGGAGCCAAGGGGGGCGCGGAAGGAGCGTTGGCACCGCCTGCCTTTCCTCCCACCGGCCCCCGCCCAGGAGACCCCACCCGATCCAGGAGCCCCAGTTCAAAGCCGGGCGGCGGGAGGCCCGGCGGAGGCGCGGGGAGGGGCGCGCGGGTTACCCCTGGTGGGCGGCCGGCTCCCAGGCGCCGGGCAGCTGTGCGCTCCGCACCGCCTTGTTCCGGAGCGCGCTGTCCTGGTAGATGCGGCTCATCCTCCCCGGGCCGGGCCGGACCGGGCCGCTGTGCGGGGACCGGGACGGGACGATGAGCAGAGACTAGCGATTCCCGCTGCGGTTCCGGGAAGGCCGCGGCGCCGGGAGTTCCTGGGCGGGACCTAAAGGGGCCGAGCTTCATTCCTGCCCTTGGGACCATGCGCGCAGGGAGGGGACATCGGGGAAGACCCTGGGCTGGGGCCCGAGCGCTTCCTTCCTTTTTCTCTCCCTTTTCCTGTTACTGGAGAGAGACCCCTGCCCCAACACACGCACAGAGGAGAAATGGAGGCCCCGAGATCCTATAGCATCAGCTCTGAAAGGACGGGTTTCCAGAGAACAGGACTGGAGAAAAGGGAAAAGCTCTTGGGGTGAGGGGGTGGGGGGCGGTGGTGGGCGCCTGCTCTTCGGCCCCCCCCCCTCCCAGGTCCCACAATGGCTGAGGTTCCAGGGGTCTGCGATGCAGGAACCTAGGGTTGGGTGTCAGATCCGGGGCTCCCCCCGGGTTGTGCGCCCCAGCTGTGCGCGCTTGGACAAGTTCCTCAATCTCTGAGCCTGTGATTCCTCCTCTGTAAAACGGGGTTAGGCCCCAGCCGGTTTGGCTCAGTGGATAGAGCCCCGGGCCTGCGGGGGTTCCATTCCCATCAAGGGCACAGGCCTGGGTTGCGGATGAATCCCCAGTAGGGGGCGTGCGAGAGGCAGCCGATCCAGGATTCTCTCTCATCATTGATGTTTCTCTCTCTCCCTCTCCCTTGCTCTCTGAAATCAATAAAAATGTATTTTTAAAAATAAAATAAAATAGGGTTAGTAGCAGGGAGGCTGTAAAGAGTAATAAACTCGCTCCGGAACACAGCATTGCCCTTCTCTGTCCTCCCTTGATGTTCTTGGACCCGTCAGGCCCCCCACTGCCCTTTGTCCAAATATGTCCCTTTGTAGGGTGCACTGACACTGCAACCAACTGAGCCAGGACAGGACTGGAGTCTTAGTTGTCGTGTGTGTGTGTGTGTGTGTGTGTGTGTGTGTTAATCCCCACCCAAGGATGTTTTTTCATTAATATTTTTTTTCTTTTTAGAGAGGGAAAGACAGAGAGAAACATAGATGTGAGAGAAACACATCGATCGGTTGCCTCCTGCATGTCCCCCAACCAGGGCCATGGACAGGGAGGAGCCTGCAGCCCAGGTACATGCCCTTGACCAAAAATCGAACCCAGGACCCTTTGGTCCACAGGTTGACGCTCTATCCACTGGGCCAAACTGACCAGGACTTAGTTGTTTTTTTGTGTTTTTTTTTTTTTTTATCCAGAGAGGAAGGAAGAGGGAGGGAGAGATAGAAACATCAATGATGAGAGAGAATCATTGATCGGCTGACTCCTGCACCCTCCCACCCCCACTGGGGATTGAACCCACAACCCGGGCATGTGCCCTTGATCAGAATCGAACCCAGGACCCTTAGTCCTCAGGCCAACACTCTATCCACTGAGCCAAACCAGATAGGGCTTTGCTGGTTTTTTTTTGTTTGTTTGTTTGTGTGTTTTTTTAAGGGCGCAGGAGAGAGAGAAACATTGATGAGCTACCTCCTACACGCCCCCCACTGGGGATTGAGACCACAACCTGGGCATGGGCCCTGACCAGGAATCGAACAGGCAACCTCTTGGTGCATGGGTCGACGCTCAACCACTGAGCCACACCAGCCGGGCTGGAGTCTTAGATCTTTATGCGTCGGATCACATCTTAGCAGATCTGACAACGTCTGTCTCATCTTGACAAAGTCTGGTGGTTCCAGAGCTAGAATGCCAAGTGGCCACAAACGCAGAGAAATTACCTGAAGGAAACACACACACACACACACACACACACACACACGGCACAGAGCAGAAGACGCACAACAAAGAAAGCCCTCCGGAGAGAAGGCATCATGTAAAATAAGATGTCAGAATAAGAAACAAACCTATCCATCACGTGGCATCAATAAATGCAAATAGGGCAGGCCTTGTTTGGAAGGAAAATCCGTGACAGGCCTTCGTATCAGACAGCTCATCCTGCCATATCCCAGCCTCTCGGCCTCCCAGGGCCTTTGACGCGGCCTGTCCCAGCCCCTCCGCCCTGGTGACCAGCTCTGCTTGGGCTCCGCTGGCTGCAGGCAGAAGCAATCCTCCACGCCTCACCTTATGGCCCCGCCACCCCACTTGCCCCTCAGAGAACCGGTCCCCAGGGTGCTCCTTACAAGAGCTCTCTCCCGATAGGGCTGAGAAATCGCATTGCCTATTGTTCCAATGGCCAAAGGGACATGATTGCTAATGGTAAGTGGGTGGTGAAAACCCCTTGGCGTGAAGAGGCATCAAAATTACTCAGGTGTTGCCCTAGCTGGTTTGGCTCAGTGGATAGAGCATCAGCCTGTGGACTGAAGGGTCCCAGGTTCGATTCCCGTCAAGGGCACATGCCCGGGTTTCCGACTCGATCCCCAGTAGGGGGCGTGCGGGAGGCAGCCAGTCAAGGATTCTCTCACATCATTGTTTCTATCTCTCTCTCCCTCCCCCTTCCTCTCTGAAATCAATAAAAATACTTTAAAAAATTACTTAGGTGTTGGCTGGCCAGTGTGGCTCAATGATTAAGCATCGACCTATGAACCAGGAGGTCACAGTTCGAATTCCAGTCAGGGTACATGCCCTGATTGCGGGCTCGATCCCCTGTAGGGGGCGTGCAGGAGGCAGCCGATCCATGATTCTCTCTCATCATTGATGTTTTTATCTCTCTTCTCCCACTTCCTTCCTCTCTGAAATCAATAACAATACAAAGAAAAGAACAAGAAACAGATGCCGAAACCGGTTTGGCTCAGTGGATAGAGCATCGGCCTGCGGACTGAAAGGGTCCAGGTTCGATTCCGGTCAAGGGCATGTACCTTGGTTGCGGGCACATCCCCAGTAGGGGGTGTGCAGGAGGCAGCTGATTGATGTTTCTCTCTCATCGATGTTTCTGACTCTCTTATCTCTCTCCCTTCCTCTCTGTAAAAAATCAATAAAATATATTTTTTTTTAAAAAAAGAACCAGAGACAGGAAAGAGTTTAGCGCTAAGGGCCACAATGCTGGCCAGTCCAGCCGGGGTACAGATGACATCTGAGTGGTACAAAGGGCTCAGATTTTGTATTTTACTCTAAAAACATGTTCTCGTTGTGTTAAAAAATAATCATAAAATAAAGGAGGATTCAGAGGTACACAGATGCATTTCTTCTTCCATAATGTGCTGGTCTGTGCACGTCATATTTCTGGAAGGAGAGAGAAGAAGCTGATCTCGGTGGCTGCCTCAGGGACTGCTGCGCCTCGGGCGTGGGAAGGAGATGTATGTTTCACAGTGCAGCTTTTGATGCTCTTTGATATTTTTACCATGTACACGAATTACTTTTTTCAATTAAAAACTAGTTAATTTTTTAAACTGTCGAAACAGCGTAATATTCCATCTCAGCTGTAATCAGAGAGATGCAAATGAAAACATCGTGGAAATAACATTTTTTTAGGAAGGACTTAAAAACGAATAAAGCTCACAGTTGATGAGGATATGAGAAAATGAACTCCTGTACTGTCTGTATGTTTCATTCACAGAAATAAGCATATATATAAATCATGGAGTTATCATAAGTTACCAAATACGAGCTAATTCTTGTTCATCTAGAAGTGTTCCTCATAATTCCCTCCTCCCTCCCCAATTTGTCATTATATTCAGAACTAAATGCACCCCTAAAAGTTTATTTGAAATGTCATCTTTGCTAGATCCTTTAAAAAATATACATGGTTTCTAAATGTATTTATCAATTCTAGAGAGAGGGAGAGAAACATTGATTTGTTGTTCCATTCATTTATGCATTCAGTGGTTGATTCATTTATATATATGTATATATATATATAAATTTATTTATACATTATAAATAAATCATATATATAAATGCCTAAGGGCATTCCCAGACTCAAGTTCCAGAATATATATATATATATATATATATTCTTATTGATTTCAGAAAGGAAGGAAGAGAGAGAGAGAGAGATAGAAATATCAATGATGAGAGAGAATCATGGATCAGCTGCCTCCTGCACACCCCACACTGGGGATCGAGCCTGCAACCCGGGCACGTGCCCTTGCCTGGATCGAACTCGGGACCCTTCAGTCTGTAGGCCGACACTCTATCCACTGAACCAAACCAGCCAGGGCCATTGGTTGGTTCTCATACGTGCCGTGACCACAGACCAAACCCACAGCCTTGGCGTATCAGACGATGCTCTAACCAGCTGAGCTGCCCGACCGGGGCCTATGTCTTGGCTTTTTATTCTGGCCCACTGTCTGCCTGTGTGGGTCCGTGATGTTTTCATGTCTGTAGTTCTATGAGATTTTTCCATAACTAGGCAAATGCCCCTTTGTCACTCTTCTTAACTTGACCTTGAATTTTCCTCCTGCACTTGTTTGTATAGGTGTATCTATCTACTCCAGACCAATTATAACCTCTGGAGTGACAATCAACCTTAGGGCTTAGGGCTTCCCTGGCAGGCCTGCCTCTCTCTCTCTCTCTCTCTCTCTCTCTCTCTCTCTCTCCCTCCCCAGCAGGAACCCCCATGCTAAGGTACATTCTGAGCGACAATACCTCCCTATTTGAAGCAAGGTGTGGCTAAGGGCATTCCCAGACTCAAGTTCCAGAATATTAAAGAGTATCCTGTTTCTTTTCTTTTTCTATTTTTTAATCCTCACCCAAGGATATTTTCCCATTCATTTTATTAAAAATATATTTTATTGATTTTTTTACAGAGAGGAAGGGAGAGGAATAGAGAGTTAGAAACATCGATGAGCGAAACATCGATCAGCTGCCTCCTGCACACTCCCCACTGGGGATGTGCCTGCAACCAAGGTACATGCCCTTGACCGGAATCGAACCTGGGACCCTTCAGTCCGCAGGCTGACGCTCTATATACTGAGCCAAACCGGTTAGGGCCCCATTCATTTTTTTTTAGAGAAAGTGGAAGAGAGAGGGAAAGACAGAGAAACACATCGATTGGTTGCCTCCTGCACGATTCTGACCAGGGCCCAGGCTGGGGAGGAGCCTGCAACCAAGGTTCCTGTCCTGACTATTCTTTTTTTTTTTTAAATATATTTTATTGATTTTTTACAGAAAGGAAGGGAGAGAGATAGAGAGTCAGAAACATCAATGAGAGAGAAACATCGCTCAGCTGCCTCCTGCACATCTCCTACTGGGGATGTGCCCGCAACCCAGGTACATGCCCTTGACCGGAATCGAACCTGGGACCTTTCAGTCCGCAGGCCGACGCTCTATCCACTGAGCCAAACCGGTTTCGGCACTATTCTTTTCATGAATATAAATCGTAGTTACTGGATCAGATATGAGGTAGGCAGACACACACACACACACACACACACACATGCGCGCACACACGCACACACCATGGCAACACTGGAATGACCAGGAGTGCTCTCAATAGACCAGAAGTGGTCAGGGACCCTTGGAAGAAGGAAAGAGAATGAGACGAGATTAAAGGAGGAAATTGCAGCATAAACCACTCGCAAGCAGATGACTGCTACAGAAGCCCAGAGCAGTCAGAGGCTCTTAACTCAGAAATGCAAGATACGAGGTCCTGGCCCAGTAGCTCAGTGGGTTAGAGCGTCGTCCAGATATGCTGGGTTCCATCCCCGGTCAGGACACATTAAGAATCAACCAATGCCAAAACCGGTTTGGCTCAGTGGATAGAGCGTCGGCCTGCAGACTGAAAGGTCCCAGGTTCGATTCCAGTCAAGGGCATGTACCTTGGTTGCGGGCACGTCCCCAGTGGGAGATGTGCAGGAGGCGGCTGATCGATGTTTCTCTCTCATCGATGTTTCTAACTCTCTATTCCTCTCCCTTCCTCTCTGTAAAAAATCAATAAAATATATTAAAAAAAAAAAAAAGAATCAACCAATGAATGTATCAGTAAGTGGAACAACAAATCCATGTTTCTCTCTCCCTTTGTCTCTCTCTCTCTCTCTCTCTCAAATAAAAAAATAATAATAAAAATTTTTAAAGATGTCATTATGTGGTCTCTGAGACATGCTTTTCTTCTCTTTTTAATCTTTTTTTTATTGATTTCAGAGAGGAAAGGAGAGGGAGAGAGAGAGATAGAAACACTAAAGATAAGAGAGAATCATTGATAGGCTGCCTCCTGCACACCCTCTACTGGGGATCAAGCCCGCAACCCAGGCATGTGCCCTGACCGGGGAATCAAACCGTGTCCTCCTGGTTCATAAGTCCATGCTCAACCACTAGACCTATGCCAGCTGGGCAAGACATGCTTCTCTTCACTCATCATTATACTGTCTGGATTTGAAGTGGTTGTTGCCTGAAGCCATACTTCTTTCATTTTCACAGCTGTATGGTGGCCTATTATTTGAACACTGGGGGCCCAGTGCACGAATTCGTGCACCTTGAAAGGAACTGTGGGTGTTGTCCCATCCTCCACACCCCCGCCCAGCCCCTCCTGCCGCGGCCCCCAGTCCCGTCTGCCGGCAGCCCCACTCCAGTTGCCACCGCCCCCACGCGCTGGCTCCCACTGATGGCTCTGCTGATGGCGGGGAGCGATTGGGGCTGGTGCCAGCAGCAGGTTTGAGCAGGGCTGGTGCCCTCAGTGGGTGTGAGCAGGGGGCGGTGGAGAAGCCCTCAGGGGCAATCGGGGCTGGTACCGGGCACTGGCAGCAGGTGGGAGTGGGGCCGGCGCTGGCAGCAGGTGCGAGCGCCAGGTGGGACTGCGGCACGCGGGAGCAAAGAATTTTCAGTAACCACCAGAGGCTCACTCTGATGACAGCCACCAGTGCCCCGCCTTGGTCTGGCGCCCCTGCTCACCTGCGCCACCATTCCGCCACGGCCAATGCCTGCCATGTTCCACGCGCCCCCTCTGGTGGTCAGTGCACGTCATAGCAGCCGGTTGTTTGGTTGTTCTGCCGTTTGGTCTATTTGCATATTAGCCTTTTATTATATAGGATACTAAAGTTCATTCATTCATTCTCCTACCTCCTACCCGCTCAGGAGGACTGGGAAGGGGTGTGTGTGTGTGTGTGTGTGTGTGTGTGTGTGTGTGTGGCGCGTGCATGCGCATACGCATGTATTCTAACAGTGAGAGTTCAACCTTCATCCTCTCCAGTGGAAAGTCAACAGACAGTGACTAAATCTGAGAAATCAAGACAGAGCAGGACGTGCATACGGGTGAGAGATAAAGAGGCAAATCTGCGCAGGATCCGCGAAAGGAGAGAAAGTGGTTTCCGCTGCGGAGAAGGAAATGGTGGGGGGAGGCGGAGGAGATGCTGTTTTTCATAACGAGACTTCCACAATGATTGGGCTCTCACCTTAAGCTCACAGATGACACCGAGAAAAGGCGAAAACATGAGGGCAACCACCAACCAGCATAACAACGACAGGATCTCGAGCTTGCAAACCGTCAGCGAGGGGGAAATGGAATAAAGACATGTGATGAGTCCAACAAATGGTAGGAAAAGAAATGGAAAAAAAAAACTATTTAAAGAAGTGTATTAGTTTGGTTAGGAAAAAAAAAAAGGATATTAGTTGCCTCATGCTGCTATCAGAGATTATCACAAACTCGGTGTCTTAAAACAACATACGTTTATTAGTTTACAGTGGTTTTTTTTTTTACAAATAATTATTTTATTTTTTAAAATATATTTTATTGATTTTTTTTTTTTTACAGAGAGGAAGGGAGAGGGATAGAGAGTCAGAAACATCGATGAGAGAGAAACATCCATCAGCTGCCTTCTGCACACCCCCCCACTGGGGATGTGCCCGCAACCAAGGTACATGCCCTTGACCGGAATCGAACCTGGGACCCTTCAGTCCGCAGGCCGACGCTCTATCCACTGAGCCAAACTGGTCAGGGCCTTTTATTTATTTTTTAAAATATATTTTTATTGATATCAGAGAGGAAGGGAGAGGGAGAGAGAAGTAGAAACATCAATGATGAGAGAGAATCACTGATTGGCTGCCTCCTGCACGCCCCACACTGGGGATCAAGCCTGCAACCCGGGCATGTGCCCTTAAAGGAATCAAACCCGGGACCATTCAGTCTGCAGGCTGATGCTCTATCCACTGAGCTAAACCAGCCAGGGTGCTTCTGTCTTTCAAAGTCAGCTGATGCACAGCAGTTATTGCATCTGCAGCCTTGCTTCCCCCTTGCCATGGGACTTCCCATGCTCCCATGTCCTGGGGATTAGGATATGGACGTCTTTGGGAGGCCATGATTCTGCCGACCACAGAAACAGTATAGCCAATAGGAAACAGGGTTAAACAGAAAAGAAGAAATAAAACTCTAGTCCTCACCGGGTTGGCTCAGTGGATAGAGCGTCAGCCTGTGGACTGAAGCGTCCCAGGTTCGATTCCGGTCAAGGGCATGTACCTTGGTTGCGGGCACATCCCCAGTAGGGGGTGTGCAGGAGGCAGCTGATGGATGTATCTCTCTCATCGATGTTTCTGACTCTCTATCCCTCTCCCTTCCTCTCTGTAAAAAGTCAATAAAATATATATTTTTTAGAAAAGAAATGAAACTCTAGAAAGGAGGAAAGGAATTATATAGGAGGAAATAACTGAAAAGATAATGGAGACAGATTCATTAGACTTAAACGATGATGAGAAAAGGAAAACCCACACCTGGAGAAATTACAGTGAAACTGAAGAACGCCCTAGACAAAGAGAAACTTTGAAGTTTACAAGAAAAAAGAATGATTTTATCAAAGGAACAAACATCGGATTTACATCAATTTTTCAACAGCAGCACAGGATGAAAAAAAGGTAAATGAACACTTTTGTTGTTGTTGTTAATCCTCGCCCGAGGATATTTCTCCATTGATTTTTAGAGAGAGTGGAAGGGAGGGGAGAGACAGAGAGAGAAACATCGATGTGAGAGAGACACATGGATTGGTTGCCTCCCGCACATGCCCTGACCAGGGCCGGGGATCGAGCCTGCAACCAAGGTACATGCCCTTGGTCAGAATCGAACCCGGGACCCTTCAGTCCTCCGGCCGACGCTCTAACCACTGAGCCAAACCAAGTAGGGTGAACTTTTATTATTATTATTATTTTTTAACAAACTATTAAAGGAAAAGAATTTACACACCTAAACTTTTCCATCCAGCCAAACTTTCATCCAAATATAAGGGTCTGATGAGAAATGTCATGAGGCATATATACCAGGCCTGAGAGTTTGCCATAGAAAGTTTCACACCACAACATAAAGTATTTAAAGGGTAGGAGGGACAAACTAACAGATGCGACAAGAGCAAGACAGGGAGCCACCGAAAGGAGACGAAACCTGGTGTGAGCTGAGGGGTCAGAAGGGTTTCATGTGGGGGAGGCCACCCTTTGTAGGGAGGCGGAGCCCAAGAGAGATGAAGAAGGTGTCTATGGAGGAGGGTGGCAAATGCAATAACAGATTAGCTATGTACAAGGGGACTAATCATATAACTTATCAAAGACGATGGAAATCAAGTTTCACCAGGTCAGAGAAGGGAGTTGCAAATATGCGGGGTGGTGTGGGGGGTGCGGGCGGCTACTATATTCCCTGTGGGGCTGGAGTGCAATTCCAGGTGCCCTGTGAATGCATGGTTTTCAATACAGATAAAGAAGTAGAGACAGCCCGGCCGGTGTAGCTCAGTGGTTGAGCGACGACCCACGAACCAGGAGGTCACTGGTTCGATTCCCGGTCAGGGCACAGGCCCTGGGTTGGGGGTTTGATCCCCGTAGGGCAGTGGTTCTCAACCTTCCTAATGCTGCGACCCTTTCATACAGTTCCTCATGTTGTGGTGACCCCCAACCATAAAATTATTGTCGTTGCTACTTCATAACTGTCATGTTGCTACTGTTATGAATCGTCATGTAAATATCTGATATGCAGGATGTATTTTGTTACAAATGGAACATAATTAAAGCATGGTGATGAATCACAAAAACAATATGTAATTATAGATGTGTTTTCCAAAGGTCTTAGGCGACCCCTGTGAAAGGGTCGTTCGACCCCCCCCCAATGGGGTCTCGACCCACAGGTTAAAAACCGCTGCCGTAGGGGGTGTGCAGGAGGCAGCCAATTGATGAGGTTTCTCTCTCATCGATGTTTCTCTGTATATATCCTTCTCACTTTCTCTACAAAAAAATCAATAAAACATATTTTTAAAAAATAAATAGATATAATAGAAGCTGGTCTATAGATGTATATGTACACTAGAGGCCCGATGCAGGAAATTCATGCAAGAGTACGCCTTCCTTCCCCCGGCTGCCGGCACCGGCTCCATCTGGCACCTGGGACCCGGGCTTCCCTCACAGCCCCAGCTTCGTCCAGAGGTCGTCCAGAAGGATGTTGGGTCTCATTAGCATATTGTGCTTTTATTATTATACTAGTAGATGTATTTCCTAACTCTGTGCGCTAAGAGGACCTGAGAAAAGCAACGCCCCCAGAGCTATGCACACACACACCTGGTGTCCACACTGGCAGGGCCAGCACACAGCCTATCAGAAAGCTGGAGCTGTGCCCTGGCTGGTGTGGCCTAGTGGATAGAGCGTCGGCCTGCAGACGGGAAGGGTCCCAGGTTCGATTCCGGTCAAGGGCACATGCCGGGGTTGCAGGCTTGATCCCCAGTGTGGGTTGTTTAGGAGGCAGCCGATCAATGATTCTCTCTCATCATGGATGTTTCTATCTCTCTCTCCCTCTCCCTTCCTCTCTGAAATCAATAAAAATATATTTTTTTTTAAAAAAAGAAGAAACATAATCTGAACATCTCTGTAGCTATTCAGGAAACTGGATTTGTAATTTATTTTATTTTATTTTTTTAAAATATATTTTATTGATTTTTTACAGAGAGGAAGGGAGAGAGATAGAGAGTTAGAAACATCGGATTCTGGATCGGAGAAACCAAGATGGCGGCATAGGTTAACGCCGGAGATTGCTGCCTCAAACAAACACTTCAAAAAACAATTAAAAGACGGAATGGACATCATCCAGAACCACAGGAAGGCTGGCTGAGTGGAAATTCTACAACTAGGAGGAAAGAGAATATCATACCCAGACTCAGATGAGGCGCAGTGCTGAAGTGAAATACTCAGGTGCGGAGTGCGCACGCGGAGCGGGCTGGCGGCGGAGGGCGCGGTTGTTGTTTTCAATCGGGAGGGAGTTTCAGACTCTGAGCTCCAGATCCGGGCGAGTCTCTAGGGACCCAGACTCAAACGGGAGAAGCGGGACTGTCTGGCTTTGGTCGGAACTCGAAGGCAGCTTTCTCTCCGAGGTTTGCAGTGGTTGCTGGGACTCTGTGAGGCAGAGCCCCTAGGGACGGAACTGAGAGCAGCCATAACTGCTCGCTCCGGCCTGCCCTGTAGATCCCCGGGGACCCGCCCCGCCCAAGCCCTGCTCAGAGCCATTTGCCGAATAGCCTCAGGCAAACGCTAGATTAGCACCGCCCTAGAGATCCCGCACAGAAGCTCTCCCACTGCAGACACAGCTGACTCTTATAGCCAGTTAGCCTGGAGGTCAAATCACCCCCACTATTGCCGACAACAATCAAGGCTTAACTACAACAAGACTGCGCACAAAGACCACTAGGGGGTGCACCAAGAAAGCATAAAAAATGCGGAGACAAAGAAACAGGACAAAACTGTCAATGGAGGATATTGAGTTCAGAACCACACTTTTAAGGTCTCTCAAGAACTGTCTAGAAGCCGCCGATAAATGTAGTGAGATCCTCAAGAAATCTAATGAGACCCTCGATGTTATGATAAAGAACCAACTAGAAATTAAGCATACACGGACTGAAATAACGAATACTATACAGACTCCCAACAGCAGACCAGAGGAGCACAAGAATCAAGGCAAAGATTTGAAATGCGAAGAAGCAAAAAACACCCAACCGGAAAAGCAAAATGAAAAAAGAATCCGAAAATACAAAGATAGTGTAAGGAGCCTCTGGGACAGCTTCAAGCGTACCAACATCAGAATTATAGGGGTGCCAGAAGATGAGAGAGACCAAGATATTGAAAACCTATTTGAAGGAATAATGACAGAAAACTTCCCCCACCTGGTGAAAGAAATAGACTTACAGGTCCAGGAAGCCCAGAGAACCCCAAACAAAAGGAATCCAAAGAGGACCACACCAAGACACATCATAATTAAAATGCCAAGAGCAAAAGACAAAGAGAGAATCTTAAAAGCAGCAAGAGAAAGAAACTCAGTTACCTACAAGGGAATACCCATACAACTGTCAGCTGATTTCTCAACAGAAACTTTGCAGGCCAGAAGGGAGTGGCAAGAAATATTCAAAGTGATGAATGCCAAGAACCTACAACCAAGATTACTTTATCCAGCAAAGCTATCATTCAGAATTGAAGGTCAGATAAAGAGCTTCACAGATAAGGAAAAGCTAAAGGAGTTCATCACCACCAAACCAGGATTATATGAAATGCTGAAAGGTATCCTTTAAGAAGAGGAAGACGAAAAAGGTAAAGATACTAATTATGAACAACAAACATGCATCTATCAACAAGTGAATCTAAGAATCAAGTGAATAAATAATCTGATGAACAGAATGAACTGGTGATTATAATAGAATCAGGGACATAGAAAGGGAATGGACTGACTATTCTTGGGGGGGAAAGGGGTGTGGGAGATGCGGGAAGAGACTGGACAAAAATCGTGCACCTATGGATGAGGACAGTGGGTGGGGAGTGAGGGCAGAGGGTGGGGCGGGAACTGGGAGGAGGGGAGTTATGGGGGGGGAAAAAGAGGAACAAATGTAATAATCTGAACAATAAAGATTTAATTAAAAAAAAAAAAAAGAAACATCGATGAGAGAGAAACATCAATCAGCTGCCTCCTGCACATCCCCCACTGGGGAAGTGCCTGCAACCCAGGTACATGCCCTTGACCGGAATCGAACCCGGGACCCTTCAGTCTGCAGGCCGACGCTCTATCCGCTGAGCCAAACCGGCTTTGGCTGGATTTGTAATTTAAAAACAAAACGTCACATACATGCAACATTCTTAGGAGGGAGTTTAGAACAGTGCAGATATTTGTATTAGAAAGGAAGAAAATTTTATTTATTTATTTTATGTATATGTTTTTTGTTAATCCTCATCCAAGGGTATGTTTTCAATTGCTTTTCAGAGAGAGTGGAAGGGAGGGGAGGAGGGGGGTGAGAGAGAGAGAGAGAGAGATAAACATTGATGTGAAAGAGACACAAGACACACGGACTGGTTGCCTCCCACACATGCCCAACGGGGGGGGGGGGGGGGGGAGGTAGCAAATCCGCAACCCAGGGACATGCCCTTGACCGGAATCGAACCTGGGACCTTTCAGTCCGCAGGCCGATGCTCTATCCACTGAGCCAAACCGGTTTTGGCAAGAAGAAATTTTTTAAATCAACCTTCCATGCTAAGTAACTAGAAAAAGAGCAGATTAAACTCAGCATCAGCAGAAAGGAATAAGAGTAGAAATCAATAAAATTGGAAACAGGCAAATGTTCGAGAAAAATCAATGAGGCCAAGAGCTGGTTCTGTGAAAAGGTCAATAAAATGGATCAACCTTAAATAGACCGGGGAAGAAAAAACGAAAGGGAGACGCCAATTGCCAATACGTTTTGATTTAAGATTGTTTTACTCGATGTTAAATAGTCGCAAAATTCTAGAGTCCAATCTACAAAACCTGGTCCATTCAGAAAAGTCTGACCGCTATCCCTGTCCCTTCTACCCTGCGTCCTTCCTCTCCTAGAGGTATTATTTTATTTTTATTTTTAACATATTTTTATTGCTTTCTGAGAGGAAGGGGATTGAGCCTGCAACCCGGCCATGTGGCCTGACCAGGATTCGAACTGTGACCTCCTGGTTCATAGGTCGATGCTCAACCACTGAGCCACGCCGGCCAGGCGATAGTCATTTTTTAAATTTTTGTGGCTTATCCATTTCAAATTTGCGTATATGAAAACACACAGATAGTGAATATATTTGTCGCATTGTTTTAAGGAATGTTACGTTTGTCAGAGGGGGTGATTTAACAGTCTTGGGAGGATAGCTGTGTTCAAATACAATCAATACATCCAAACAAAAGCTTTTAGTGAATTCAAAAATGCAGGCAAGAAGTGTGTTCAATAATAGATCAATGAGTATGGTTCCAGTCCACAAATAACAGCAGAGAATACCAAAGAGACTTGTCCTGACTCTGCAGACCTTTTCGTGGACTCTGAGGGACAAAGCCTCTGGCCGCCTGAATTAGGTTTCTTTTTTTTCTTTTTTTTTAATTTTATTTTTATTTTTTTAATTTATTGCTTAAAGTATTACAAAGGGTATTACATATGTGTCCATTTTATCCCCCCGCCCTCTGAATTAGGTTTCTGTGCAAAAGTTGCCCAGTTTATTTTGCATCCCAAAGGGACTGCCGGTTCCAAGTGGTACGGATTCCCTTTATAATTGGGCTGGGTGAGTTCGTGGCCTTGAGACCATCCATGGACAAGTGCAGCCTGACTGAGGGAGGGGTCTTTCAAAAGTCTTTTGTGCCCTCGCTGGTTTGGCTCAGTGGATGGAGCGTCGGCCTGCGGACTGGAAGGTCCTGGGTTCGATTCCGGTCAAGGGCATGTGCCTTGGTTGCGGGCACATCCCCAGTGGGAGGTGTGCGAGAGGCAGCTGATTGATGTTCTCTCTCATCGATGTTTCTAACTCTCTCCCTTCCTCTCTGTAAAAAATCAATAAAATATATATTTTTTTTAAAAAAAGTCTTTTGTTCCCTGGCCGGGTAGCTCAATGGTTAGAGCATCATCCCGCTATGCCAAGATTTCGGGCTTAATCCTCAGTCAGGGCACATGCAGACATCAAACAATGAATGGGTGAAGAGGTGCAACAGCAAATTGATGTCTCTCTCTCTGTCTCTCTCTCTCTCATCTATATATATAAAAGCCTAAGCCATCATTATGACCAGAATAACTGGTTGACCAGTTACTATGACACACACTGACCACCAGGGGGCAGACGCTCAATGCAGGAGCTTCCCCCTGGTGGTCAGTGTGCTCTCACACGGGAGTGCCGCTCAACCAGAAGCCCTGAGCTGGGCTCCTGGCTGGTGAGAGCAGCGGTGGTGGGAGCTTCTCCTACCTTCACAGCAGTTGGGCATCCCCCAAGGGCTCCCGGACTGGACTGCGAGAGGGCGCAGGGCGGGCTGAGGGACCCCCCCACCGAGTGCATGAATTTTGTGCACCGGGCCTCTAGTATATACATATATACCAAAAGATAAACACAATACTTTTTTTCGTAATCCTCACCCAGGGATATTTTTTCCATCAATTTTTTAGAGAGAGTGGAAGGGAGGGAAGAAGGAGGGAAGAGAGAGAGAGAGAGAGAGAGGGAGAGAGAGAGAGAGGGAGATAGAGAGAGAAACATCAATATTAGAGAGACAAATCCTCCTGCTCATGTCCCCACTGGCCTAGAAATCAAATCTACAACTGAGGTATGTGCCCTTGACCGGGAATCGAACCTGAGACCCTTCGGTCCACAGGCTGATGCTCTATCCAGCTAGGGCTGATTGGTGTACTTTTCTATATACATGTTAGGGTTCACAACAAGAAAATTTTTTTTTAATTTTTTAAATTATTTTTTATTTTTTTAAAATATATTTTATTGATTTTTTACAGAGAGGAAGGGAGAGAGAGAGAGAGTTAGAAACATCGATGAGAGACAAACATCGATCAGCCGCCTCCTGCACACCTCCTACTGGGGATGTGCCCGCAACCCAGGTACATGCCCTTGACCGGAATCAAACCTGGGACCTTTCAGTCCGCAGGCCAACGCTCTATCCACTGAGCCAAACCGGTTTCGGCAAATTATTTTTTTTAATCAGAGAGGAAGGGAGAGGGAGATAGAAACATCAATGATGAGAGAGAATCATTGATCGGCTGCCTCCTGCAAGCCCCCCACTGGGGATTGAGCCTGAAACCCGGGCATGTGCCCTTGACTGGAATTGAACCCGGGACCTTTCAGTCCGCAGGCCTATGCTCTATCCACTGAGCCAAACCGGCTAGGGCAACAAAAAAAGTTTTGAAAAGAGGAGTATTTACCAGCAAGGAAACATATCCCCGAAGTATCATAAAATGAAAAAAGTTTGCCAAACTACTTATGTGGCACGGCCTTTATGTCACTGTCCAAGTATATATTTACACATGGTTACAGAAATTAAATGATCTGAAGTGATAGAAAGCGAGGCGATACAGTTCTTAGTCCCGGATGCAATTGCCAGTGTTTTATATTCGGTCTGTTTGCGCCTGTGTGTTTTCTGAGTTTTCTGTAATAAGCCTTTATTGCTTTTCTAATAAGAAATAACGTCATTGTACAGTATTGGCCTGGCAACAAACTAACAGATCAATAGAACCGAATAGAAAAATGAGAAAGGGATTCAATAGGAATAAGAATTTGAAGTGTGATAAAGGTGGGATTTCAAGTCATCGGGGAGAGGATGGGTAATGCGATACATCTCGTTGGTTCAGCTGACGAACAATTTGGAAGATCAAGGTGAGTTCCATCTCATACCATAAGCCCCGAAACAAGCCTCTATGCTATTTGAATGCAAACGAAAAGCTTTAGGTCTCCCCTAAGTACGAATGTAAATTTAGAAGAAAATAAAAGCAAACTGTTCCATCATTTTGGAGAAGAGAAGGCACTTTTTAACCTAGGATCAACATCGGCGTGCACACAGGTGGACAGGTGTGACAATAGAGGAGGTCAGGGTGCGATTCCCAGTCAGGGCACATGCCCAGGTTGCAGGCTCGATCCCCAGTAGGGCGTGCAGGAGGCCGCTCGTCCATAATTCTCATCATTGATGTTTCTAGCTCTCTCTCCCTCTCACTTCGTCTCTGATACCAATACAAATATGTTTTAAAGAATAATAAAATGCCCTCACCGGTTTGGCTCAGTGGATAGAGCGTCGGCCTGCAGACTGAAGGGTCCCAGGTTCGATTCCGGTCAAGGGCATGTGCCTTGGTTGTGGGCACATCCCCAGTAGGGGGTGTGCAGGAGGCAGCTGATGGATGTTTCTCTCTCATGGATGTTTCTAACTCTCTATCCCTCTCCCTTCCTCTCTGTAAAAAAAAAAAAAAAATCAATAAAATATATTTTTTAAAAAAGATTAAATAAAATAATTAAAAATAAAATAAATAACTACCACATAAGGTCATAAGAACCACAGCTCTAAAATACCTAGGGCCCTAGCTGGTGTGGCTCAGTGGATAGAGCAACAGCTTGGGGACTGAAAGGTCCCAGGTTCGATTCCGGGTTTCGGGCTCGATCCCCAGTAGGGGGCATGCAGGAGGTAGCCGATCAGTGAATCTCTCTCATCATTGATGTTTCTATCTCTCTCTCCCTCTCCCTTCCTCTCTGAATCAATAAAAATATATTTTAAAAAAAGAAAGCCCCTAGGAATAAATTTAGCAAGAAATGTGGCAGGACAAAACTCTACCTTGCTAGAAGGTATAAAAGGAAACCCAGAAACATGGAGAGCCTGGTAGAGGGAGTGGGGTTTCTCCACTGCAGCTTTGCTTACATTTAAAAAGAGAGAGAATCCAAATATTTGTGGAGCGATGGAGCCTCCGACTGGTGATGTGCAGCGATTTGAAAGGACGGACAGCTCTGCACGTACTTTCTCGTGCAGGGAAGACGTCTCTGCTATTTCCTCTCTCACAGGCCAGGCCTGGCGGACAGGAGCTGCTGAGCTTTGGTCGGACCCTGTATCGCAGGAAATGACACGCACGCACGTGATCTCCCCTCTGCTGCCTCTCCATGCACACCCTGGTGGTAGCCTCACCTTCTGCCCTCACATGGGGACCTGCTGACCAGCATCCAGTCTCCTCGCCTCGGGGCCGGCCAGGCTCCCAGCCCCCACCCGGGCTCCGTGCGGGAGTCCTGAGCGAGGCTGTGGCAGACACGGCCAGGCCTGCCTGCTCATGGCTGGTCCTCTGACCCAGAAGGCACATGGCCACGCTTGCTCACATGGTTGCAGTGTGACTGCATCAGCCATGTCCGGCCATCACTTAATAATCAGAGGACGTGACAGCAAGAAGGCCTTGTGCTGCAGGAAGAAACTGTCTGGTGAGCCCAGGTGCTAGATCCGGATGATGTGACTAACCGAGAGCCATTAGCTAGGGAAACAGAACAGCATTTATTTTTTAAATCCTCACCCAAGGATATGTTTCCATTGATTGTTAGAAAGAGTGGAAGGGAGAGGGAGAGACAGACAGAAACATCGATGTGAGAGAGACGCATCGATTGGTTGCCTCCTGCATGCACCCGGACCAGGGCTGGGGAACCCGCAACCAAGGTATGCGCCCTTGACCAGGATCGAACCCGGGACCCTCAGTCCTCGGGCTGACGCGCTATCCACTGAGCCAAACCAGCTAGGGCCAGAACAGCATATTGATTAAAAACACAGCCTGCATTTTCCTGTGTGTTTTTAGCAACAAACATGTTAGACACACTGTTCCTCCTTTTGCTTTCTCACTCAGCAATGCAGGATGGGCATCAGTCCTGAGCAGGTGGAGGTGGGGTCTTAAAGGGGCCACAGCCTGAGGCCCAGGAGAGGGACAAGCTGCCCGCCCTGTGGTCCTCGGCGCCATCGGCTGCGCCTATGCCTGCGGCCCAGGAGAGGGACAATCTGCACGCCCCACGGTCCCCGCGACCCCGGGTGCAGATTTTTGTGCACTGAGCCTCTAGTTTAAAAAAAAAAAAAAGAGCCGAAACCGGTTTGGCTCAGTGGATAGAGCGTCAGCCTGCGGACTGAAGGGTCCCAGGTTCGATTCCGGTCAAGGGCATGTACCTGGGTTGCGGGCACATCCCCAGTGGGAGATGTGCAGGAGGCAGCTGATCGATGTTTCTCTCTCATCGATGTTTCTAGCTCTCTATCTCTCTCCCTTCCTCTCTGTAAAAAATCAATAAAATATATTTAAAAAAAAAAAAAGATTTTATGCCCAGCCAGTATGGCTCAGTGGTTGAACATCAACCTATGAACCAGGAGGTCACAGTTCGATCCCCAGTCAAGAACACATGCCTGGCTGGGGGATTGTTAAGGGCGGGAAAATAGAAGACATATGTAATACTCTTTGTAATACTTTAAGCAATAAAACAATTAAAACAAAAACAGAAACAAAAACCACATGCCCGGGTTGCAGGCTCGATCCCCAGTAGGTGTGTGCAGGAGGCAGCCGATCCATGATTCTCTCTCATCATTGATGTTTCATTCTCTCTCTCTCCCTCTCCCTTCCTCTCTGAAGTCAATAAAAATGTATTTAAAAAACATAAAAAAATAAAGATTTTTTTTTTCCCAACAAGCATCAAATCATAGGAAAATATTTACACCACTTACGTCAGACAAAGGGTTAAAGCAATATCTCTAAGTGTTTATGAATAGGAAAAGCAGTTGAAGAGAATACAATAAAACAGCCACAGTGGTTATTCCTAGAGGAGACTTAATGGGATATTTTAATTCCGTTCTTTATACCCGTTCCTATGTTTTCCAAACATTTAGCAATAAAAATACATTACACTTTCCTAGTCAGAAAAATACGATTTTTTAAGTGGAAGGGAACTATAACAATAAAAACAGATAATTAAAAGAGAAGCTATGGAAGGAAATAAGAGGCTAAAAGGGTTTGAAAGGATAGAAGGTAAAATGAGAGCATTTGAAAAGGAAAGATAGCCATGGCCGGGGGACTGAGTTGGGTGGAGTATCATCCTGTACACCAAAAGGTCGTGGGTTCGATTCCCAGTCTGGGTGCCTACAGGGATATTTCTCTCGCACATTGATGTTTCTGTTTCTCTCTCCCTTCCTCTCTCTTAAAAAAAAAAAAATCAATAAAAACATATCCTCGAGTGAGGATAAAAAATAATAATAATGAATTATAAATAAGCCCGACCAGCGTGGCTCGGTGGTTGAGCGTCAATCTATGAACCAGGAGGTCACGGTTCGATTCCCGGTCAGGGCACATGCCCGGGTTGTGGGCTCAGTCCCCGGTGTGGGATGTGTAGCAGGCAGCCGATCAATGATTCTCTCTCATCATGGATGCGTCACATACAGAAATTTTTTGATCTTTGCAACCACAGTAAAACAAAGACTTATATTTTTGATATTTATTTTATATATTTAAATGCCATTTAACAAAGAAAAATCAACCAAAAAAATGAGTTCGCGTGTCACCTCTGACACGCGTGTCATAGGTTTGCCATCCCTGGCTTAGGGAGTGAGTGACTCTGAGTGGCATCCCATCCCCCAGGTTAGGACTGCAGCCTGCCCGCTGGCTCCACGCAGGCATCATGCTGTCCTCGCACAAAGACAGACCCCTCAGAGCAGCAGTTCCTCGGCTTGCACATCAAAGAGCCCCAAGAGCCAGGCCCGTGTGGCTCAGTGGCTGAGCATCGACCTATGAACCAGGAGGTCACGGTTCAATTCCCAGCAGGGCACATGCCCGGATTGTGGGCTCGGTCCCCGGTGTGGGGTGTGCAGGAGGCAGCCGATCAATGATTCTCTCTCATCATTGATGTTTCTCTGTCTCTCCCTCTCTCTTCTTCTCTGAAATAAAGAGAAAGCTCCAACGTGCCCCCATGCTCACCGCAGGCCAGCCAAAGGTGCTGCCGGCACAGCAGGACAGCCTGACACTGACAGTGATCCCTCAGCCGCCTTCCTCGCACCCAGACCCCAGACCACAGCCCCAGCCTGAGCCGCACCCTCTGAGCCTCTGTGCCGCCCAGAGCCTTCAGCCAGCTCTGCAGGGCCCAGTGCTGCTGCCTGGAGATGCGTTTGTGGTTATTAGTTAATTTTAGGGTGACGTCCCTCCTTAAATTACAAAGAAGTCCTTAAACGTATCGCTGTGGTCAGCCCTGGATGGCTGTTGCTGGTGACAGCAATGTCAGGGGACGAGATCAGTGTTTCTTTTTCTTTATTTGGATCTTTTTAGAGAGAGTGGAAGAGAGAGGGAAAGACAGAGAGACACAACATCGATGTGAGAGAAACACATGGATTGATTGCCTCCTGCACGCGCCCCGACCAGGGCCCCGGGCCAGTAAGGAGCCTGCAACCGAGGTACGTGCCCTTGACCGGAATCGAACCCGTGACCCTTCGGTCTGCAGGCTGACACTCTATGCATTGAGCCAAACTGGCTAGGGCAGGGGTCCTCAAACTTTTTAAACAGGGGGCCAGTTCACTGTCCCTCAGACCATTGGAGGGCCGGACTATAGTTTAAAAAAAAAAACTATGAACAAATTCCTATGCACACTGCACATATCTTAGTTTGAAGTAAAAAAAAAACAAAACGGGAACAAATACAATATTTGTATTTGCATGTGGCCCGCGGGCCATAGTTTGAGGACCCCTGGGCTAGGGCAATAATAAAAATATATATTTTTTAAAAAAGATTGAAATCATAGCAAGTATTTTTTCCAGTAACCATGGAACGAAACCAGAAATCAATAGCAGAGGGAAAACTAGAGAAATCCACAAACGGATGGAAATGAAACAACACACTTTTAAACAACCGATGGGCCAAAGAATAAATCACAAGGGAAATCAGAAACCACCTCGGGACCAATGAAAAGAAAAAGACAATATTCCAAACCTTGCGAGACGCAGTGGAAGTGGCGCTAAGGGGGAGTTTAGAGCTGTGAAATGTTCGCATTAAAAAAGAAGAAAGGGCACAAATCAACAACCTCGCTTCATACCTCAAGCAACTAAAAAACAGGAATACACTAGACCCAAGCCAGCAGAGGAAGGAAATAATAAGGATTAGAGCAGAGATAGGAAACAAAACAAAGCATCGAGAAACAATAGAAAAAAAAATCAACAAAATGAAGAGTTAGTTTTTGAAAAGATCAACAAAACTGACAAACCCTTAGCTACAGGAACCAAGGGGGGGGGGGGGAGGGTATGGAGGGGAGAGAAAACTCCAATAATTAAAATTAGAAGTGAAAGGGGAGGCATTACAGCTGATTTCACAGCCATAAAGATTATAAGAGAATAGTGTGAGCAGTTATACACCAACGAATTGGATAACCTAAAAGAAATGAGTAGCCGAAACCGATTTGGCTCAGTGGATAGAGCGTCAGCCTGCGGACTGAGAGGTCCCGGGTTCGATTCTGGTCAAGGGCATGTACCTGGGTTGCGGGCACATCCCCGGTGGGGGGTGTGCAGGAGGCAGCTGATCGATGTTTCTCTCTCATCGATGTTTCTAACTCTCTATCTCTCTCCCTTCCTCTCTGTGAAAAATCAATAAAATATATTTTTAAAAAATATAAATAAAAGAAATGAGTAATTCCTAGAAATACACACCTACCCAGATTGGAATATGAAGAAACAGAAAAATTGGGAAATGTAATGGTGACTATCCTATATAATAAAGAGCTAATATGTAAATGGTCCTCAAGTCTTAGAGCCCTCAATCTCTCCTGCCCAGGCCAGGGGACCTGAGACTGCATCCCCCCACCCCCGCCCTGCAGGACTTGATGAGGGTGGAGCCAGCTGGGTCTGGGTCTTGCGTGATTTCGAGGTGTGC
The DNA here is from genome assembly GCF_964212035.1 of Myotis nattereri. Lineage (NCBI taxonomy): Eukaryota > Metazoa > Chordata > Mammalia > Chiroptera > Vespertilionidae > Myotis > Myotis nattereri. The sequence goes on along the minus strand of NC_138097.1, from coordinate 10,673,747 downwards.
GTGGGTGGGCGGGGACTTGATTCTGGGTCCTGCGGTGTGGGGAGCCGATATAGGGTTAAGCCTCGGACTGACCTGTTAGCAAAATCACAAACAAGTCTTCTTCTGAGTCAAATACAACCCAATCCGAGAGGTGGCTGCTGATTTACATGCGCTGTCATTTAAAAAATAAAAATGGGCCCTAGCCAGTTTGGCTCAATGGATAGAGCGTCGGCCTGTGGACTGAAGGGTCCCAGGTTCGATTCCGGTCAAGGGCATGTACCTTGGTTGCAGGCACGTCCCCAGTAGGGTGTGTGCAGGAGGCAGCTGATCGATGTTTCTCTCTCATCGATGTTTCTAACTTTCCATCTCTCTCCCTTTCTCCCTGTAAAAAATCAATAAAATATATTTAAAAAAATAAAATAAAATAAAAAATAAAAATGGGGGAATTTGCTGGAAGCCGGTCCACCCTTGCTGCTTGACACAGTCGCTGCAGGGAAGAAACACCTGCACAGCTTATGTTTCAAGCGACCTGGTGTATATGACATATGTTTGCTCCCCCTCTTAGCGCTATGTGTTTTAATCAGGACCACCTCCCTGAGAAAGGTTGTTTCCCCAGGTTAGGGGTTAACAGGACGAAGGAAGGGAATAAATCAGTGAAACCCCCTAGTGTTACAGAAATACCATCTACTACTTATGAAGAACTTGGACTAAGACTGTTGGCAATAAATTTGGGACTTGTTGGGCCCACATCCCCAGGGGTCTGCCCACCAGGGAAAGCACCAAAGCCTATACCCCTGGAGATCCACTGACACAGGGCAGTCCCAAGGAAGGCAAGCAGCGAGGCTGGGAGGACATAACCTTTACTGGGTAGGAGAATCTCCTTCAGTCACTTCCTTGTAGCCCATCAGTAGAGCAGTGACCTTGGAATAGCCCTTGTAATGGAAACACAGAGATTAACCTAGACAAGATTAAAATCAACAGAACTAGATAGAGACAGGATTTTTGGCAAAGGTCAGATAAGAAACAAGGAACTATAGAATGTTACCCAAAACATACCATGATGTGATTATAGAGGCATGCTTATAGGATCAAATGCTATAAATACAGATGTAAGAGGACAATAAAGAGAGAACCCAACCATGATGATCAACTGAACGCTGCCTCCATGTCATTCCTTCATCGCCGACTCCGTCCACACCTATGGGAACCCCTGGACCTGTTGGGGCTGGACCCCAACACTGCGGCGCACCCCAGACTCTGACAGGAGGGAGATTTTCATATGCATTTTACTAATTTTCTTTCACCTCTGACACTTCTATTATAGAGAAAGGGCAAATAGCAACATTAAAATATTTCCTCTAATTAATGCCCTTTTAATGTGCACAAATTTCGTGCACGGGGCCACTAGTAGTTAATAATACTATAGTTCATATTTAAAAGTTGCTAAGAGAGCAGATCTTGAAGTCCTCATCACAAGAAAAAAAAAAGCCGTGGCCCCGGTTGGGTAGCTCAGTTGGTTAGAGCAACATCCTGATACACCTAGGTTGTGGGTTCGATCCCTGGTCAGGGCACAAACAAGAAGCAACAAATGAGCCCTAGCTGGTTTGGTTCAGTGGATAGAGCGTCGGCCTGCGGACTGAAGGGTCCCGGGTTCGATTCTGGTCAAGGGCACACGCTGGGGTTGCAGGCTCAATCCCCAGTCGGGGGATTGCAGGAGGCAGCCGGTCAATGATTCTCATCATTGATGTTTCAATCTCCCTCTCCCTTCCTCTATAAAATCAATAAAAAAAAATTTTTAAAAACCCACAAACCTCCCAACAAAGCCTAAAAGCAGATGGTTTCACTGGAGAATTTTACCAAATATTTAAAGAAGAATTGAAGGATGGAGAGGGTCTAATATATGGCGATGGAAGATGGTTTGAATTTGGGTGGTAGGCGCACACTGCAATACACAGATCTTGTATCACAGAAATGGACACTTGAAACGTATGTGGTCATATTAGCCAATGTCACCCAATACATTTAATAAAAAAATTTTTAAATAAAATTAAAACAAACAAAAATAGAATTAACACCGAACCTCCTCAAACTCTCCCAAAACAGTTAAGTGGAGATAATACTCCCAAACTCATTCTCTGAGGCCAGCATTACCCTGATACCAAAGCCAGACAAAGACACTACAAGAAAACCATAGGCCAATACCCCTGAAGAACGCTAATGCCCAAATCCTCAACAACATACTCACCATCGAAGTCAGCAGCATCTTAAAAGGCTTAGCCCTAGACGGTTTGGCTCAGTGGGTAGACCATCGGCCTGTGGATGGCTCCGGGGTTCGATTCCAGTCAAGGGCACATACCTTGGTTGCAGGCTCCTCCCCTGCCCAGACCCTGGTCAGGGTTTGTGCAGGAGGCAACCAACTGAGGTGTTTCGCTCACATCGAGGTTTCTCTATCTTTTCCTCTCTCTTCCATTCTCCCTAAAATTCAATGGGAAAACATCCTCAAGTACACTCGAAGGTCCCGCATCTGTCTCTGGCTTCAACAGTAGTGTTTGGACAGAACAGACCCAGGGACACCCCCACTTCCAGCCTCCGACCACTCTCCTGCGTCTCATCCAGCTGCCACCTTGGGAGCCACCTCCGGGACCAGCCAACACACCGTTTGTTCGTTTTTCTACCTTAACTCCTTATTGTGGAATAACCAGGAGCTCCCAAATTCGTCAGAATTATTCCCCGAGGTGGAGGCACCATCACCCGCCTGGCCAACCTGCATCTGCGGGCCTCGCACACCTACCTCTCTCGGGGCTACTATTTCGACCGTGAGGATGTGGCTCCGGCGTGAAGCGTGAGGGCACTGAGCATCTCTTAAAATTGCAAAACGAACGTGCGGCCGCATCCTCTTCCTGGACATGCAGAAACCTTCCCAGGACGTGCAGAAACCTTCCCAGGACGTGCAGAAACCTTCCCAGGACATGCAGAAATCTTCCCAGGACATGCAGAAATCTTCCCAGGACGTGCAGAAACCTTCCCAGGACGTGCAGAAACCTTCCCAGGACATGCAGAAACCTTCCCAGGACGTGCAGAAACCTTCCCAGGACGTGCAGAAACCTTCCCAGGACGTGCAGAAACCTTCCCAGGACGTGCAGAAACCTTCCCAGGACGTGCAGAAACCTTCCCAGGACATGGAGAAACCTTCCCAGGACATGGAGAAACCTTCCCAGGACGTGCAGAAACCTTCCCAGGACGTGCAGAAACCTTTCCAGGACGTGCAGAAACCTTCCCAGGACATGCAGAAACCTTCCCAGGACGTGCAGAAACCTTCCCAGTGCAGAAACCTTCCCAGAACGTGCAGAAACCTTCCCAGGACGTGCAGAAACCTTCCCAGGACGTGCAGAAACCTTCCCAGGACGTGCAGAAACCTTTCCAGGACGTGCAGAAACCTTCCCAGGACGTGCAGAAACCTTCCCAGGACGTGCAGAAACCTTCCCAGGACGTGCAGAAACCTTCCCAGGACGTGCAGAAACCTTCCCAGGACGTGCAGAAACCTTCCCAGGACGTGCAGAAACCTTCCCAGGACGTGCAGAAACCTTCCCAGGACGTGCAGAAACCTTCCCAGGACGTGCAGAAATCTTCCCAGGACGTGCAGAAATCTTCCCAGGACGTGCAGAAACCTTCCCAGGACGTGCAGAAACCTTCCCAGGACGTGCAGAAACCTTCCCAGGACGTGCAGAAACCTTTCCAGGACGTGCAGAAACCTTCCCAGGACGTGCAGAAACCTTCCCAGGACGTGCAGAAACCTTCCCAGGACGTGCAGAAACCTTCCCAGGACGTGCAGAAACCTTCCCAGGACGTGCAGAAACCTTCCCAGGACATGCAGAAACCTTCCCAGGACGTGCAGAAACCTTCCCAGGACGTGCAGAAACCTTCCCAGGACGTGCAGAAATCTTCCCAGGACATGCAGAAATCTTCCCAGGACGTGCAGAAACCTTCCCAGGACGTGCAGAAACCTTCCCAGGACGTGCAGAAACCTTCCCAGGACATGCAGAAACCTTCCCAGGACGTGCAGAAACCTTCCCAGGACGTGCAGAAACCTTCCCAGGACGTGCAGAAATCTTCCCAGGACATGCAGAAATCTTCCCAGGACGTGCAGAAACCTTCCCAGGATGACTGGGGCAAAACTCAGGTCGCCAGGGAAGCCGCCCTGGCCTTGGAGACGAACCTGAACCAGCTCCTTTGGGAGCTGCAGGCCCTGGGTTCTACCCGTGCAGACTCTCATCTCTGCGACTTCCTGGAGAACCACTTCCTGGATGAGGAGGTGAAACCGATCAAGAAGATGGGCGACCACCTGACTAACATCCCCGCAGGCTGGCCGCCCCCAGGCGGGGCTGGGAGAGTATCTTTTCGAAAGGCTCCCCCTCAAGCATGACTAGGAGCCTTTGGAGCCCAGAGGCCTTTCAGAGGCCCCTCTGCATCCCCTACTGCAGGGGTGGGCAACCGCTGGCACGCATGCCAAACATGGCACGGCATTAACTTTTGCTGGCACGAGAAACCCTCTCTTATAATCTTCCATTTACAATTTTTTCTTTTTTTTTTTAAGAATTATTTTATTTTTTTTAAAGTATATTTTATTGATTTTTTTACAGAGAGGAAGGAAAAGGGATAGGGAAGTTAGAAACATCGATGAGAGAGAAACATTGATCAGCTGCCTCCTGCACATCTCCTACTGGGGATGTGCCCGCAACCCAGGTACATGCCCTTGACCGGAATCGAACCCGGGACCCTTGAGTCCGCAGGCCGACGCTCTATCCCCTGAGCCAAACCGGTTAGGCATACAATTTTTTTCTTAATATCGATTTTTTTATTTTTCAGATAAATTCAGTGTAGGTGCATCTTAGATACATAAATAATTTTACATAACAAGTTATCGTAAAGGCCATAGACATGGATGGATGAGAGAGGGGAAGAGCAATTTCTATGCCTCTGCCTTAATTCTCCCCGCCTTTCTAGATCCGACCAGTGTTTTGGTTTCATCCACATACGCTTGCGAATCTTTGTTCTCAGGGATGAATTTTGTTAAGTCTCGTAAGAGGAGTAGCCTGACGGATGGAAGTAGTAGCGCGTGCATATCTCTGAAGGTCACGAAATATAAACCTGATGTAAAATCTCTGTCATCGGTGATGCAGCCGCAAAAGGCTCAGGCGGGAATGAGCAGGTCACGTGAGATCTCCTCACTACTCAGAAAGGGTACAATCTCAAACGGATGAATTATTTATTTCTGGAATTTTCAATTTAGTATTTTCAGATCACAGTTGACCGTGGGTACCTGAAACCTTGGAAAGTGAAATTGTGGATTGAGGTTGTGGTGTGTGTGTATGGGGGTGTTACTATAATAAAGGCTATCTCTCTATATAAAACCCTAAGCGACCATCTGACCGTCCGACCAGTAGCTATGACGCACACTGACCACCAGGGGGCAGACGCTCAACGCACAGGCGTGGAAACACGCAACCGACTGATGAATCTCAGAGGGAAGGGGGGAGGGGGGGAGGGGGGAGGGCAGGAAGATATTAACCAAAGATCTTATATACATACTAGAGGCCCGGTGCACAGATTCGTGCACCGGTGGGGTCCCTCGGCCTGGCCTGCGGGGAATCAGGCCGAAGCTGGCAGTCTGACATCCCCCAAGGGGTCCCGGATTGCGAGAGGGCTGCTAGTGTATTTATAATAAGCCTGTATTTATAACATTTCAATCAATGGGGAAAGAGTGAAAGCTCCCTAAAACCAGGAACATGACAAGAGCACCCACTCCTGCCACTGTTAGTCACCATAGTACTGGAGGTTCTAGCCAGAGCAATTAGTCTATATTGTCATTCAAGTCAAGGGACCCTAAATAGCCATATATGATCAAATGATCTTCCCCAAGAGTGCCAAGGCCACTCGATGGGAAAAGGGGCAATCTCTTCAATAAATGGTGCTGGGAAAAGTGGATATCCACATGCAAAAGAATAACATTGAACCTTTATGCCAAGTAGAAAGAATAATTGAAAGAGATTCAAGTCCAGCCAGTGTTGTGCTCAGTGGTTGAGTGTTGGCCCAGGAACCAAGAGGTCACCGGTTCAATTCCCCGTCAGGGCACATGCCCCAGTTGTGGGTTCGATCCTCAATCGGGGGCGTGCAGGAGGCAGCCAATCGATGATTCTCTCTCATCATTGATGTTTCTATCTCTCCCTCTCCCTCCCTCTCTCTGAAATCATCAAGAACATTCAAACAACAACAACCAGAACAAACAAACAAACTTCTCACCTTCTTAGGTGATTCGGAAGGGCCCCCAATTTGTAAACCACTGGCCCGAAGTGATCCTGGAGGGCTTCTCGGAAGAAGAGTAGCTGTGAAGGGTAGAAATGTTTGGGTTGGGTGAAGAGGGGGGCTACAAAGGAGGAATTAGTTCAGCAGCAGCAGCATTATCACCATTGCAAACATTGATTACAAGTGCCTATCATGCGTGGTTCATACATGTTCTCTCATTGAATCCCACTGCAGCAACTCTCTGAGGCTGAGAAAGTCCTGGCTGTGCCTCCCTGCTCTGCATCACCCCCTGCCCCCAATCCTCCCAGGCCTCCCCTCTGAAAGGCTCACATAGTCCGGGGCAGCAGGACTCCAAGTACCTGCCCTGCTCTGGCCAAACAGGACCAGGTGGGCCAGGACTACATTCTCCTACAGGTGGCTGGCACCATGGGCAATGATTGGCATGGGGCACCTCAGGTCCCCTTGAGCGCCCTCTGCTGGTGGCTCCTGGCCTGGCAAGTGTCTGCAGGCGCTGGGCACTGAGCCCAGGTGGCTTTCATTTTTCATTAGCATGATGGGATGCCTCTCCCAGCCTGGGTGATATTAATTACAGCCTGTTGTATAACCCAAGGCAGCGGTTCTCAACCTGTGGGTCGGGACGCCTTTGGCGGTCGAACGCCCCTTTCACGGGGGTCGCCTAAGACCATCCTGCCTATCAGATATTTACATGACGATTCATCACAGGAGCAACATGACAGTGATGAAGTAGCCACGAAAATAATGTTATGGTTGGGTCACAACATGAGGAACTGTATTTAAAGGGCCAGAAGGTTGAGAACCATTGGACTAAGGTTTCGTAGAGGACGGAGTTCTCTGTCCCAGAGGCGTCTGGTCCCCAAGATTCGCCCCCAAAAGGACTGACTTCTCAAAGATTCTGGGCTCCCTCCACCTTCTGCTGGTCAGCATGAGCCTTCATTCCCTCCCGCTCCCCCAGCCCATCCTCAGGACGGCCAATCAGGGAGAACCCTGGTTATTCTGGAAACTGCTCCTTAAGAATGGAGAATTCTAGCCCAGGTGCTCAGTGGTTAGAGCATCAGGCCTCAGACAGAAGGGTCCTGGGTTCGATTCAGGTCAAGGGCACGTACCTCAGTTGCAGGCTTGCAACCAATCAATGGGTCTCTCTCACATCGATTTTTCTCTCAGTCTCTCCCCCTCTCTTCCACCCTCTCTAAAAATCAATGGGAAAATATCCTCAGATGAGGATTAACAAAAAAAAAAAAAAAGCAACAACAAAAAAGAATGGAGAATTCTAGAAATCCGATCTAAAAGCTACACACAGATTCCTGCTCCGATAAAGAAATGCAGTGGAGTCTACTGTTACAGGATTCTTCCAAGGAGGGCCGCAGTCTCACTCACACCAGGAATACCATTATGGATTCGTGCATTGAGCTTTGGCGTTTGCAAACCTCTTTGAGCAGCAAACCCTTGGGACCCGTCCTACTGGGTCTCCCTGGCACCGAGGCAGCTGCAGAGCGCAGGGTTCCCTGTAGGGAGAGGGAGGCGGAAGGAGCAGGGGACTTTTTAATGGTTAAGTTCCCAAACTAGCTGAAACTTTTCATTGAATCCATGATAAGAGTGGAAATGCTTGGATGTTTGCCATGAAAAAGAAAGCAGAACGTTCAACCGTGGATGATAAATAAAAAGGATTTTGAATCTGAAGCCTTGTCTATAGTTTTTTTTTTTTTTAAGTTCCTTCTCTTTTATTTTTATTTTTTTAAAATATATCTTATTGCCGAAACCGGTTTGGCTCAGTGGATAGAGCGTCGGCCTGCAGACTGAAAGGTCCCGGGTTCGATTCCGGTCAAGGGCATGTACCTGGGTTGCGGGCACATCCCCAGTAGGAGGTGTGCAGGAGGCGGCTGATCGATGTTTCTCTCTCATCAATGTTTCTAACTCTCTATCTCTCTCCCTTCCTCTCTGTAATAAATCAATAAAATATATTTAAAAAAATATATATATATCTTATTTATTTTTTTACAGAGAGGAAGGGAGAGGGAGAAGGAAGTTAGAAACATCCATCAGCTGCCTCCTGCACACTCCCTACTGGGGATGTGCCCGCAACCAAGGTACATGCCCTTGACCGGAATCGAACCTGGGACCTTTCAGTCCGCAGGCCGATGCTCTATCCACTGAGCCAAACCGGTCAGGGCTTGTCTGCAGTTGTTTTGAGGGCTGATGCTTGGAGAAGAAGCAGGTGTCATTACTGACAACCAGGTGGAGGCGCCAGTGGAGATCGAAAGGGGCCTCTGAGCATCTCAGGTCGACAGCGGGGCTCTCTGTTATGTGAATTTCCCGTTACACGCTATGCTTTTCCTCTTTTTAAAAATAGGTTTTTATTGATTTCAGAGAGGAAGGGAGAGGGAGAGAGAGACAGAAACATCAGTGAGAGAGAATCATTGATCGGCTGCCTCCTGCACGCCCCCCACTGGGGGACCGAGCCTGCAACCCGGGCATGTGCCCTTGATGGGAATCACATCTGGGACCCTTCAGTCTGCGGGCTGACACTCTATCCATCGAACCAAACTAGCTAGGGCAGGTTTTCCTCTTTCTTGATATAGGTGTATTAAGAACACCCCTCTTGCCCTAGCTGGTTTGGCTCAGTGGATAGAGCGTCAGCCGACAGACTGAAGGGTACCAGGTTCGATTCCCGGTCAGGGCATATGCCTGGGTTGTGGGCTCAATCCCCAGTGTGGGGAGTGCAGGAGGCAGCCAATCAGTGATTCTCTCTCCTCATTGATGTTTCTATCTCTCTCTCCTTCTCCCTTCCTCTCCGAAAGCAATAAAGAAATATATTTTAAAAAAAGAAAAAGGCCGAAACCGATTTGGCTTAGTGGATAGAGCGTCGGCCTGCGGACTGAAGGGTCCCAGGTTCGATTCCGGTCAAGGGCATGTGCCTGGGTTGTGGGCATGTCCCCAGTGGGAGATGTGCAGGAGGCGGCTGATCGATGTTTCTCTCTCATCGATGTTTCTAACTCTCTATCTCTCTCCCGTCCTCTCTGTGAAAAATCAATAAAATATATTTAAAAAATAAATAAATAAAAATAAAAGGAAAAAGAATCAATGAATGAGTGGAACAATAAATCGATGTTTCTCTCTCTCAGATGAATTAAAAAGCAAAAAAAAAAAGCAAAAAGATAATCAGGAGAGTTTCTGTCCAGAGAACATTTGAGCAGAAACCCAAGGAGGTAGTCTGCATTTTCTACTTCTGATTTTTCTCAAATAGAGGAAACTTCTAGGTGTTTTTTGTGTTTGTTTGTTTTTTTAACCCAGAAAACAATTTCACTCATTTTCAAATTTGTCAGCAATTTCACATAATATCCTTTTCTATTTTTAGCTTATTTCTCTTGTGATGGCCACCATTTACTTCGCCTTCAGTTGGGTTCATTTCTGTTTTATTGCTTTCTTTATTGCGAATGTCCATTGTATGACTTAGTCTCTGCTTTAACTACAGGAACCAGTTCAAGGAACTTTGACTGTTTTTCTAGTTTCTGATTTATTATTTTCTGTTTGTTTTGTTTTTTTTACTGATTCCTTCCTTCCTCATCTTTATTTGGGGTGTTGTTTTTAATGTTTCTAAGTGATTTTATGAATATTTTAACTTTTTCTGGGTTGAATGAGCTACAAAACTTTTTGGGCAAAGGTTTGCATGTGTCCTGTTGGTTTTCATAAGTGCAATTCTTTGTGTTATTTTCTTTTTAAAAAATATTTATATTTTTACTGATTTCTGAGAGGAAGGGAGAGGGAGCAAGAAATAACAATGGCGAGAGAGAATCATTGACCCGCTGCCTTCGGCACGCCCCCTGCTGGGGATCGGGCCACAACCCGGCCATGTGCCCTCGGCCAGAATCGAACCAGGGACCCTTCAGTCCGCAGGCCAATGTCCATCCACTGAGCCAAACGGGCTAGGGCTGTGTTATTTTCTTAATTAATACGTGGTTCTTGCCGGAACCGGTTTGGCTCAGTGAATAGAGCGTCGGCCTGCGGACTGAAGGGTCCCGGGTTCGATTCCAGTCAAGGGCATGTACCTGGGTTGCAGGCACATCCCCAGTAGGAGATGTGCAGGAAGTAGCTGATCGATGTTTCTCTCTCATCGATGTTTCTAACTCTCTATCTCTCTCCCTTCCTCTCTGTAGAAAATCAATAAAATATATTTTTTAAAAAAAAATACCTGGTTCTTGATTCCCTCCTTTACCCGAAAGCTATTTTGAAGAATTTAAAAAATTATTTTTATTTATTGATTTTAGAGAGAGAGGAAGGGGTAAAGAGAGAAACATCAGTTTGTTGTTCCACTTATTTATGCATTCATTATTTCTTTTTTGTTTGTTTGTTTTTAATCCTCACCCGAGGATATTTCTCCATTGATTTTTAGGGACAGTGGAAGGGAGAAGGAAAGACAGAGAGAAACATTGATGTGAGAGAAATACATCGATTGGTTGCCTCCCTCATGAGGCCTGATCAGGGCCCGCGCTGGGGAGGAGCCTGCAACCAAGGTAGGTGGCCTTGACCGGAATCGAACCTGGGACCCCATGGTCCACAGGCCGACGGCGCTATCCACTGAGCAACACCGGCTAGGGCTGCATCCGCTGTTTTGATTCTTGGCTGTGCCCTGACCAGGCCGCACCTGCAACCTTGGTGTATTAGGAAGATGTTCTCACCAGCTGAGCCACCCGGCCACGGCCCGTTCTGGGAGAATGTTTATTTCACTTCTCGATATGAATTTCTCTAATATGAATCTCTAATCCGAATTTCTAATTTTAGCATATCGTGAACAAAGAACGCGGCCCCTATGACATCTGCGTTTCCAGTGCACTGGGGCTTTCTGTAGGGCGGAAAATGTGACCCGCTTTTGAAAATGATTTTGCGGATCCTGGAAAGTAGGCTGAGTAACTCACAGCCCGAGCCACAATCACTGTGCCCCCAGGAGCTGGGGGACAGGACAAAAGTGAACAGGAAGGAAGCCTCAAAGAGGAAGTGATTTTGAGAGAGGGACAAAGAACTGGCTTCTGTCAGCACCCACTCTAGGCCGGGCAGCACCCTAGGCACTCGGCCTGTGTTATCTCACTCGGTGGTCAGAGCGGCTGCTTCACAGCAGGAAACCAAGGCTCCAAGGGGATAGGGAACTTCCTATACTCTGTCCCCTGTGCAAAGGTCTGGCCCCTTTGGCTTTGCTGAGCGAGTTCCCACTTTGCTTTCAAGACCCATTTAAAAAAAAAAATTAAAAAAAATATATATATTTAAATATATTTTATTGATTTTTTACAGAGAGGGAGAGAGATAGAGAGTTAGAAACATCAATGAGAGAGAAACATCGATCAGCTGCCGCCTGCACATCTCCTATTGGGGATGTGCCCGCAACCCAGGTACATGCCCTTGACCGGAATCGAACCTGGGACCTTCCAGTTCGCAGGCTGATGCTCTATCCACCGAGCCAAACCGGCTAGGGCAAAAAATATATATATATTTTTTTATTGATTTCAGAGAGGAATGGGAGAGGGAGAGAGAGAGAGAAACATCAATGATGAGAGAGAATCATAGATCGGCTGCCTCCTGCACGCCCCATACTGGGGATCGAGCTTGCAACCCAGGCATGTGCCCTGACCGGGAATCAAACCACGACCTCCTGGTTCATAAGTCGATGCTCAACCACTGAGCCACGCCAGCAGGGCTCAAGACCCATTTTACTTTTATTATTTTGATTTTTGTTAATCCTCACCCGAGGATATTTTTCCATTGACTTTTAGGGAGAGTGGAAGAGAGAGAGAGGGAAAGACAAGAGAGAAATACCAATGGGATTGCTTCCTGCAGGCACCCAGACTAGGGTCTGGGCCAGGGAGGAGCCTGCGACCGAGGTACATGCCGTTGGTTGGAATCGAACCCGGGACCCTTCGGTCCACAGGTGATGCTCTATTCACTGGGTCAAACCAGCCAGGGCCTACATGCATTATCTCATTTGATCTCCTCAGCAACACAGGACGCCCTGAGCCCATTCTCTAGACCAGCGGTTCCCAACCTGTGGGTCGCGACCCTTTGAGGGTCAAACGACCCTTTCACAGGGATCGCCTAAGACCATCGGAAAACACAGATAATTACATATTGTTTTTGTGATTCATCACTATGCTTTAATTATGTTCAATGTGTAACCATGAAAACACACCCTGCCTATCAGGTATTTACATGACGATTCATAACAGTAGCAACATGACAGTGATGATGTAGCAACGAAAATAATTTTATGGTTGGGGGTCACCACCACATGAAGAGCTGTATTAAAGGGTCGCGGCATCAGGAAGGTTGAGAACCACTGCTCTAGACCAACAGGCATGTCAAACTCCCAGCCGGCCCACCAACTGCGAGTTTGACATGCTTGCTCTAGCTCAGGGGTGGGCAAACTTTTTGATTCGAGGGCCGCCATGGGTTCTTAAACTGGACCGGAGGGCCGGAACAAAAGCATGGATGGAGTGTTTGTGTGAACTAATATAAATTCAAAGTAAACATCATTACACAAAAGGGTATGGTCTTTTTTTTTTTAGTTTTATTCATTTCAAACGGGCCGGATCCGGCCCGCGGGCCGTAGTTTGCCCACGGCTGCTCTAGGGAGTGAGGCACTCAGAGACTGAGTGTGGTCAAGGTCACTCAGCTGGTGCCACATTCAAACTGGAACCCAGGTCCCTCCTTGGTTAAAGCAGATGCACGCAGACACACACCCACCTCACTCCTCTGGTCTTGCTCACCATCATGGCTGCCCAATCGTGCCCTTTCCCCCAGACAGCGCGCTTCATTAATGCCTTAAAGGAAATTCATGAGCGTGATCCCTAAGGTTACAGGCTGATTCATTCATCTGTTCTTACGAACAATACACATTTACTGAGCCCCTCCCCCTCGCCCCCCCATAGTAGGCTGGCCCTGGACACAGCAACCCAGGTGCAGGTGAGGAGACCTGCAGGGCAGCCCTGCCCACAGTCCACCCACGGCACCCAGGCCTGCCCCCTCCTCCCCTCCCCTCCCCATTCTCACCCCACAACCCTTTATCTCCCTTCACAAAAAGCCCCATTCTCTTTTTGCACAATACACTTTCACAATGGAGAGTCTATTCACCCCAGAGCCGAAATCGTCAGCAACCAGAACGCTGGTTCCTCTTTCCTCCGAGGTCTTCAAGCATCTCCAGGGCAGGAGAAGTAACTGCTTTCTGCCACATGACTTCCGGTTTGCTGGGCTGTTTGGGACTGTAAGCGCCCTGAAGGTCTGACTTGGATCTTTTTTTTTTTTTTTTTTTTTTCCCAGCGTGATGGTTTCTTTTTTGCTTTGTATTGATTTCAGACGGGAAGGAAGAGGGAGAAATAGAAACATCAATGATGAGAAAGAATCATTGATTGGCTGCTTCCTGCACGCCCCACACTGGGGATCGATACTGCAACCCAGGCATGTGCCCTTGACCGGAATCGAACCGGGGACGCTTGAGTCCACAAGTCGACGCTCTATCCACTGAGCCAAACCAGCTAGGGCTAGTAGGTAATTTTTTTTTTTAATATATTTTATTGATTTTTTACAGAGAGGAAGGGAGAGAGATAGAGAGTTAGAAACATCGATGAGAGAGAAACATCGATCAGCTGCCTCCTGCACATCTCCCACTGGGGATATGCCCGCCACCAAGGTACATGCCCTTGACCGGAATCGAACCTGGGACCTTTCAGTCCGCAGGCCGACGCTCTATCCACTGAGCCAAACCGGTTTCGGCAGTAGGTAATTTTTAAAAAATATATTTTATTGATATTTTTTACAGAGAGGAAGGGAGAGGGATAGAGAGTAAGAAACATTGATGAGAGAGAAACATCGATCAGCTGCCTTCTGCACACCCCCTACTGGGGATGTGCCCGCAACCCAGGTACATGCCCTTGACCGGAATCGAACCTGGGACCCTTCAGTCCGCAGGCCGGCGCTCTATCCACTGAGCCACACTGGCTAGGGATAGTAGGTAATTTTTAAGTAATAACATATAGTTAGAAAACAGGACCTAGGCCTCTCATTCCCTCCACTGTACAAAAGATCCAGGTCAGCCTTAGCTGGTTTGGCTCAGGGGATAGAGTGTCGGCCTGCGGATTGAAGGATCCCAGGTTTGATTCCAGTCAAGGGCACATGGCTGGGTTGAGGGCTTGATCCCCAGTGTGGGGCGTGCAGGAGGCAGCCGACCAATGATTCTCTCTCTCTCCCTTCTTCTCTAAAAACAATAAAAGCGTATTTTAAAGAAAAGAAAAATGTAGGAATCATCCAGGATTTAGGGGGAAATCCAAAGAAAAGCAAAAAATCTGTGTGTGGTCGGCATCCCACATTTGCAAGTTATTTTTCCAGGAGTAATGACAGGGTGCATCAAATCGTCTACCTCTAATGACCCCGCCTGTGACCAAGGGTGTATATTTGCATTGCTTTATTCCCAGTAACTTAATCAGCCTTATTTGCATACATATAAGACTAAAAATATGCCACAAGAAACCTACGCCATCGACCATAAACAGGAAACTGCCAGCTTCCCCAGTTCACAACCAATAAATACGTAAGAGCCACAGTGATGAACTCTATTGCTGTGGGAGAGCTCATTGGTATAAAGCCTGGAATACAGCCCTGACCGGTGTGGCTCAGTGGATAGAGCGTCGGCCTTCGGACTGAAAGGTCCCAGGATTGATTCCGGTCAAGGGCACATGCCTGGGTTGCGGGCACATTCTCAGTAGGAGGTGTACAGGAGGCAGCTGATCGATGTTTCTAACTCTCTATTCCTCTCTGTAAAAAAATCAATAAAATATGTTTAAAAAAAAAAACCTGGAATACAATTTCATACTAGCAATCAAGAAAAGCTTAACAGGTCTGGCCAGGGTGGCTCAGTGGTTGAGCATCGACCCATGAACCAGGAGGTCACGGTTCGATTCCCGGTCAGGGCACATGCCCAGGTGGTGGGCTTGATGCAGCCCATCGATGATTCTCTCTCATCATTGATGTTTCTATCTCTCTCTCCCTCTCCATTCCTCTCTGAAATCAATAAAAACAAAACAAAAGAAAGCTATGTCTTTGCTTATTTTATAAAAGAAAAAGCTTAAAAGTTTATACCCTTTAGTTCTGCAACTTTAGTTACTATTTGAAAGAATCAGTAACAAAGATGGACAAAGAATCAGTGGACAAAGATGTTGTGAAGGATGCTTACCAGAGGCTCACCAGTGCCTCTATGTTGGCAAAAAATTACAAATGAAAAAAAGGAAAAGGAAGGAAGGAAGAAAAAAAACCTAAGTATTCACAATGAGGAAATGGTTAAGGAAGTAGTGGTGTGCGTGTTTGATGTAATACTACATAGCTATTAAAAAAACATGTTTTTGAAGAAAATTGAATGAATTGGGAAATGTTTGTAATACTCTGAGATACAAAATTGCATACGCATCAGAATTATATTTTTTAGTTCTCTTTTAATCCTCACCCGAGGATATGTTTTTATTTATTTTTTTAAAAATGTTTTTATTGATTTGTTTAGAGAGAGAGGAAGGGAGAAGGAGAGAGATAAACATCGATTGGTTGCCTCCTGCAAGCATCCCGACCGGGGGTTGAACCCACAACCTGGGTATGTGCCCTGACCGGGAACCGAACTGGCGACCTTTCGGTGCACAGGATGCATGCTCAACCCACTGAACCACACCGGCCAGGGGCAGAATATATTTTTATTGATTGATTGATTGATTGATTGGGGGGGGGGGAGAGAGAGAGAGAGAGAGAGAGAGAGAGAGAGAGAGATTGTTTGGCTGCCTCCCACAACCCCCTATGGCAGTGGTAGGCAAACTGCGGCTCGAGAACCACATGCGGCTCTTTGGCCCCTTGAGTGTGGCTCTTCCACAAAATACCGACTTCTGAGCATGGGCCACAAAGTTTCACTTGCACTGTACGCGCGCGCCCGCACGTGGTATTTTGTGGAAGAGCCACACTCAAGGGGCCAAAGAGCCGCATGTGGCTCGAGAGCCACAGTGTGCCGACCACAGCCCTATGGGGATCGAGCCCTTTGTGGGTGGGAATCGAACCTATGACTTTTTGGTGCATGGAACAATCCTCCACAGGGCCACATGGGTGGTCAGGGCTGTTTTTGTACATTTATGTATATGTTTGTATATTTATCCTGAAAAAAATATATAAAACACTTAGAAGGAAATACAAACAAGTTAAAAGTTATTTCTGTTTTTTTTAAATTATAAATGATTTTTATTTTCTTCTTTCTTCCTTAGCATATTTGCCAAATGTCTATAATGAGTATATTATCTTTTTAATATATTTTTAGTATCATGTGGTGTGGCTGTGGTTGAGCATCAACATATGAACCAGGTGGTCGGGGTTCAATTCCTGGTCAGCGCCCATGTCTGGGTTGAGGGCTTGATCCCCAGTAGGGGGCATGCAGGAGGCAGCCCATCAATGATTTTCTCTCATCATTGATGTTTCTACCTCTCTCTCCCTCTCCTTTCCTCTCTGAAATCAATAAAAAGATATATTTTTTAAAAAATTAATTGCCCTGGCCGGTTTGGCTCAGTGGATAGAGCATCAGCCTGCGGACTCAGGGGTCCCAGGTTCGATTCCGGTCAAGGGCATGTACCTGGGTTGCGGGCACATCCCCAGTAGGAGGTGTGCAGGAGGCGGCTGATCGATGTTTCTCTCTCATTGACGTTTCTAACTCCCTATCCCTCTCCCTTCCTCTCTGTAAAAAAGCAATAAAATATATTTTTTAAAAAATTAATAAAAAATAAGATTAATGTGGTTGTTTCTAGAGAGGGAAAGCTACCTGTGAAATATCTGCTTTCTGCAGCCCCTGTTAGTTCAACCCTGGGGTCCTGCCCTTTCCACTGGCCGATTCCAGTTGGGAGATTTACTACGAAACGTGGAACATGAAATATTGCAGGAGCCACTGGTGATTCTTAAAATGTCTGTCTGGTCTGTCAATGAGAGAAACAGATCTTAATAATCACCTGCTAATCTCCCAGCAGTTACTCGGGCGAACCCATCAATTGAGACGCTGAAGAGCTGTGTCTCATCCCCTATTCTCAGCTTTCACGACTCCCCGGATTTTCAGAGATGGATATGATCATCCTGGAAAGTCTGTGGCATGAATGCATGCTCACCCCCGCCCCCCTGGGGAAATCCTGAGGATTCATAAACCTTATAATAGCAAACCTGCCTTCCCATTTCAGCTCTGGGGGCGGGGGAGGGCGAGGGGGCCAACTTCGGGGCTTCTGAGATGCCCAGGGAGACCTCGGTAGACTGCTTCTCGTCAGAACAGCCCCTTTCTTTCTCTCTAGTATGAATCGGGGGGCTCCCTCCCTGGGTTTGAGCTGGCCAGGGGATTCGGCTAAACCTTGGTGGTGCCTGACCGTGACTTTAGGCCTAACGTCTGCACCAGGTTCACAATATATGCAATACGCCCTCATGCGTTACATGTCCTATTACCTGCTTTTATTCCTCTGAGTCCCAGGGCCTTAGTGGACATTAGAGAAGTTAAAAAGGTGTCAGAGAAGGAAGTGGGTCACCTGCCCAGACAGGTTGTCCAAGGGCAGCCACCTGTAAGAGAAAAAGACAATTGGGCCCTCGCTGGTTTGGCTCAGTGGATAAAGCATCGGCCTGAGGATTGAAAGGTCCCAGGTTCGACTCCAGTCAAGGGCATGTACTTTGGTTGCGGGCACATCCCCAGTAGGAGGTGTGCAGGAGGCAGCTGATCGATGTTTCTCTCTCATCGATGTTTCTAACTGTCTATCCCTCTTTCTTCCTCTCTGTAAAAAAAAAAATCAATAAAATATATATTTTTAAAAAGAATGATAATGTGGACGTTTACAGAGAGGGAAAGATATCTGTGACATATCACTGGGCGAAAGTGGTTGCAATCCAGTAGGTATAGGGTTATGTCATTTTTGTAAAAATAACATTTACATGTCTAGTCGCTCATTTGTTTAACAATTTAAATTTTTTCTAATATCTATTTTATTGATTTCAGAGAGGAAGGGAGAGGGAGAGAGAGGTAGAAACATCAATGCTGAGAGAGAATCATGGATCGGCTGCCTCCTGCACGCCCCACAGTGGGGGACCGAGCCCGCAACCCGGGCATGTGCCCCTTAACCAGAATCGAACCGTGACCTCCTGGGTCATGGGTCAACGCTCCACCACTGAGCCACGTCGGCCGGGCAACAATATTTACTTTGTATAGTTTCATTATTATGTGCGTTTCCACGTAAATGCGTGGATAGAAAATGTCCAAGGATGTGTACCAAACTATAATGGCTCCACGGGGGTGTCTTTTTCAGTTTTGCTTAGCTGACTTTCAAACTATTTCACAACAAACTTGCGTCCTAGAGAAATAATAGAAGCATAACATGTGTATGATGCAGAAACTGGAACACTGGTGCGCCTGGGTCCAGGGGGCACTTGGCTGGTGCCAAGTTGATCTGCATGTTGCTTAGAGAATGAGGGACCCAAGCAAAGAACTAAGATTGAAATCAGGCTGCAAAGGAGTCTATCATCCCTCCTGCCCCTCCCTCCTCCACGGTGTGAATGCCTGTGTCTGCTTCTCTCTCCACTGAGCAAACTCAGCCCCGTACCTGCTCCCAGGGCCCACTCTCCTCCGATTCCTATGCGTCCTTCAGGCAGGCTACCCTCCCCTGATGAGGCCTGGCCTTCGTCTCCACATTCCAGTCATGCTCCTGAGATGACGCCTGGGCCACCTTGGTGAGACGGAGGTGTCCCCAGTCCAGGCCACCTGTTGGGACACAGGGCATCTTTCAATGAATGTGTCTCCACAGCTTTTCTGGCATCGCGTTTCTGGCACGGTGAGTCATTCGGAACAGAATCTCATTTGTAGGTTGTTAAAGGCACCTCCCTGATTTGTAAAACTAATGAATAGCCCGAGCCGGTTTGGCTCAGTGGATAGAGTGTCGGCCTGGGGGAACCTAAGGGTCCTGAGTTCGAATCTTGTCAAGGGCTTGGACCTCAGTTGTAGGCTCCTCCCTGGCCCGGGTCCTGATCGGAGGCAAGCAATCGATGTGTTTCTCTCTATCTCTCCCACCCTCCCTAAAAATCGATGGATAAATATCCTCGGGTGAGGATTAACAAAACAAACAAGCAAAGAAACAAAACCCGAAAAAACACACTAATGAATAAAAGCCACCATGTACCCCGCGATGCATGGGCTCATTTAGGCCTCACTTTAACCCTGTGAGACGGGTGGTCCCACCCCCATTTTACAGATGGGAAGACAGAGAAGCCAACTTGCCCAGAGATTTGCAACAAGTACGCCTGGGCCCTTAAACATAAGATGCTATCTCTGCAGCCCCCAGATCTCCTGACCCCCAATTTATAAGTGGGGGAACTGAGTCTGAGTTCTTTCCTGAGGCTGCTATGCACCCAAGTTCATGGAGTTAGCAAGTGGGAGAGGCTAAAATCTGACAATCTCCCTGATACCCGCCGCCCTCCTCCCCTGCGCCCTGTCACACTCCATGCGCTCCCCTCCCCCACGTGTGCCCGGACACTGCACTCATTCCCCACTCCCCCGCGTGCACTCCACCAGGCGGCACATACTTGTGGCAGTTCCAAGAATCTGTAAGAATGTGCTCTCTTGCCCTGGGGGCTTTGGACAGGCTGTGCCTTCCCATGCATTTGCCTGGCACAGGCCTACGCATCGAGATGTAGCCTCTTCCGGGAAGCCCTCCCTGACCACCCTCGTTGGGAGTCCTCTCTTAGGTGCTTCCTCGGTTCATCTTTGCATGCATCACCTGGCACTGTGGTTGCTGCTGTTTTCTTATTTCCCTGCGGGTCTGCAAGGCCTAACTGCGGACCTTTGCACCCATCTCAAGAGCAGGCACCCAGTGGGTACTCAGTAAGCGTTTGTTAAATGAACGCTTGACCATCAGAGCTGTGCTTTGCTTTGTTTGGAGGATACGACTTAGGTGCACGAATCTGGAGGAAAGAAAATGATAGAAATGTGTCATCCTATGAAGGGGGCGTAGTGGTCGAAGGCTCTGAGGTCTTGGGGGGCTCAGCGTGCTGATATTAAGACGATGGTGTCCTCCTTGCCCAAGCCGAGTCCCAGGCTACTGTTTTCTCATTCCCAGTCAGAAACAAATCATGTTCTGAGTGACTGCAGTCATTGCTCACATCACCAGGAGCTGGTTCAGGGTGGGGTGAGGGGCAGTGGCCTTGGGGCTCCAGTCTCAGAAGGCCCAGGCCTCCTGGCTGCGGGGGGGGGAGGGGTGCGGAGGAGCAGGTCGGTCCGGGGAGGCTGCAGTCACTGGGGGGGTGGCGGGGGGGAGACAATGGGGCTCAACATCTGCTCCTCGCTGGGAGAAGGGACCCTCCACTGAAAAGCCGGAGAAAGCAGGGAAGTGTGGGAGGAATTGATGAGAAGGGGTGGAGCCAAGGAGATGCAGCCGGGAGGAAGGAAGAGAAGGGGAAGGAAGGGAGGCGGGCGGCGAAGGCTTTCCTTCCCTTCCCTGACCTGGTCTGGAGCGCCAGCCTCCTCGGGCATTGTTTCCTGCGGAAACTCCGGGGGCCCCGCGGAGACCTCCCGTTTCCCCGCAGCTCCTGGCAGCGGCCCCGGTCCCAGTCCCAGGCATCCAGCAGGTGCTCAATACTTACTTAGGGGGAAAGGAGACATGCGGCCAACTTTTACTCTGGGAACTTTTCCCCCCGTCCTCTGCCCACTCCGCCCGAGAAGCCGAGGGCAGAGCAGGTCTTGGGAGCACGCCCGGGCGCCCCATGAATAATTGACCCTCCGTGGCGGCTCTGCCCGGGGACAGCGTCGGAGTCGAGACGCGGCTCCGCGTGGCCGGCTGCCAGGAGGTTGGAGGCCCCGGGTCCGGCCTGCCCGGGAGCCGGGGGGTGGGGGGGAAACCAGGCCGTGCCAAGCCCCCCGCAGGGAGGCGCCAGGGCCTGACCCTGCGCGGCGAATGGCCACGCCTCGACGCCCCCCAGCAGTGCCCGCGGGGCCGGGGCCGGGCCCTGGGATTGGAGGGCCCCCGGGGGCCGACACCTCCCCCCGCACCCCCCCGACCCCCGCTCCTCCAGCCCCTGCCCCGCGCGCGCGCGCGCGCTCGCAGCCCGCGCCGCGCCCTCGAGCCTGGCTGTCCAGGGCGCTGCAAACAGCTGTTCCCAGGCTCGTGTGCAGTTCGGAGCGGCGCGGGGACGCCGGTTCCGAGCCCATCTGCCGACTTTAAAAAAAAAACACAGGAGTAAAGAACACACCCAGCTCCCACCTCGGGCCGGGGAGGGGCGGCTGGGCGGCACCCCGAGCCGCGCTTCCCACCCCACTGGCTGGCTCCCCTTCGCCGGGGCGCCTCAGGCTCCCCCGGGGCCGGGGGGCGCGCAGTCCCCGGGCCCCTTTGTGCCGGGCCGGGCCCCCCCATTTCCATGTGAGGCGCTGCCGCTGCCCCTCTCCCCCGCTTCGCTTCATCTTTGTTCCCCTTTTCTGAGAGCAGGAGAGAGAGAGAGAGAGAGAGAGAGAGAGAGAGAGAGAGAGAAGGAGAAAAAAAAGGCGTGACTTGATTTTCAAACGAAACTCCCACAGCAAACAAAACCCTTTTAGAGAAATAAGAAAGGAGGAAGAAGGAAGAAAAGAGGGAAGAGAAAAACACACACACACACACACACACACACAAACCGGGCGGGGAGGGGAGGGGGCAGCGAACACCGGGCAGGCTTTCCATTTGAGTGGGAGAGTTGAAGCGGGAGGCAGAGAAACAGAGGAAGAAAAAAATCCTGTCTGCGGTGGAAAGAGAAAAGAAAACTTGGGCTGACAGGAGGGGGTGGGGGGTGGAAGGAAGTGAGAAAACAAAAGAGAGATAAAAGGGCTGCTTTCTGTCTCTCTTCCTCTGCGAGCTGGCTTAGGAGGAGCTGTTTTGCATCCCTTCACGTCAGCCCTGCCTCACTCCCTTCTTCCTGGGAGGGAGAGAGAGAGAGAGAGAGAGCGAGAGGAGAGAGAGAGGAGGAGAGAGAGGGAGCAAGAGGCAGAGGGAGAGAGAGAGAAAGAGAGGAGCGGAGGGCGGGCGCGGAGCAGGCGGCGGGCGCGCGTGGAGGCGGCGGGCGCGCAGCAGCAGCCGGCGGTGGGCACCCGAGCCCCCGGCCCGCGAGGGCCCCAGCGCAGGAGCCGCGCCCGGACCAGGGTGAGTGTCCGCGCGGCCCCGGCCCCGCAGCCCCGGGCGGGCGGGCGGGCGGGCAGGCGGGCGGCGGCGGCGGGGGCGCGGGGGGCGCGGGGGTGGGTCGCTGCGGCCGCGGCCGGCCCGCCCCCCGCCTCTCCCCGGGGACGGTGGCGCGCAGGCCCGCGCCGCGCTGCAAACATGTCGCCTATTCCCTTTCACTTCCACATTCCCGCATGCCGGCGAGCTGGAGGGAGAGAGGGAGAGCGGGGAAAGACGGAGAGATGGCGTCTGGAGAGGGGGGGGGGGCGGGGGCGAGAGGGGGAAGGGAGGGAGGAGAGCGCGCGAATGAGAGACCGAGAGGAAGAGAGAGAGAGAGGGAGAGAGAAGCAGAAATGAAAGGAAAGCAACGCGGTGGCGGCGGCGCGGGAGGCCCGGGCGGTGGCGGCGGCGGCGGCGGCTCGGGGGGCCCGCACGTGGGTGTCCCGGCGCCGGTGCGCTCCCCCCGCCGCCCGCCCGGGACTCAAAGTTTCGCCCCCTCGCCGCGCTGCCCCGCCCCTCGGCTGCCCACAAACTTTATTCTCCGAGCGGGTGGGGCAGCCGTGCGTCCCCGCCACTCGGGGTGGGGGAGGGCGGAGCGCGCCTCCGGGGGGTGGGCTGTCCCCGAGGGCCGCCGTGCGCCACGGGACCCCCGCCGGGTCGGCGTCGGGGCGCCCAGCCCGGACCTGTTGAAGACGCTCGCCGGCTCGCCGGGTCCCCACGGCCTGTCCTGAGTCCCCCGAGTCCCAGTCCCCCTTCCTCGTCATCCACTCTCCGCGTCTCCTCGCGGTCATTTTCCTAATTGGACGGCGCTGGGGGGTGTGATCGTCGGCGTCAGATCGGGGGGCCTCGAGGCTGCGGGTGGGCGCGGGGGCCCGGGGACCGTTGGGGCAGCCCGTCCTCTCCACCCGGGGCTCGGAGATCCCACAGATCCGGCCCCCTGCCACCGCACCCCCAAACCGCGGACTTGCTAACTCGTGCGTATCGGGTGTTGTTTTGTTTTGTTTTTCCCCCCAACTTGCCTTTTAAGATGACTTTTATGGTGGCTGCACGGCATGCCTCCAGTCTGAGCAGTCGTTGGGGAAGATGTAAGAGACCAGGGAGGTGCTTGCGTGGGTTTTAACTAACCCCAAGCGGTCATTCATGTTTCTCTACGCTTAGTCGTAGTGCGTTTTCACACGGGGACACCACGGGGTGCTGGTCCTTCCAGGGAGGGGCCATCCTCCTGGGCCTCCCTGGAGTTACTGCTGCGTGCCCTGACTGCTAAGGGGGGCCCTGGGCGCCTTGATTTCTGTGCCAAAGAGGGAACTCCCAGCCGGCGTCCATCTGAAGGGAACATGCCCAGTTTCAGTGGGCACCTGGGAAATGTACAAAATTTCCCCACAGGTGTTCGGAGCAGGACTTTGCACCCTTGAGGGTCCCCCAGCCACCTTTGAAGCTGCTCTTTTCAACCCTGCCTTTGAGAACATGTAAGTAAAACCAGTCCGAGTTCGTGTCTGCCAAGTAGAAGGCCTTCAAAGGACCTACGGGGCCAGGTGGGGAGGGCCAGAGACACCACCCCCAACTGTCATTAGACAGTGGAGAACCGATCCTTGGTGTCTGGGATCAAAGCCCAGGGCCTGTCTGGTTTTGATTTGGGCGACGCTGCGCGGCTGTCCCTTTCTCATTTGTTTTCAAGTGAATGTTGTTTTCTGGTGGTTTCGTCAGGTGGCCCTCCGGCCGCACGTGTCACCCTGTGCCAGGCACCTGCCCGGCTTGGAACAGGACCTCTTAATTGGTCACCTGTCGTTCCAGCTGGATGCGTGCTCCAGCCGCCTGCAGGGCCTGGCTTGTCCTGCCGCTGGGCAGTGATGGGGAGCTGCTTCCGCCTGGAGAGGGGGCGTTGGACGTTTGGGTCACGATTTCTTTCAGGGTGGAGGGGTGCAGGGAGTTGAAGGGGAAGGCAGACTCGCACTTTTCCTGGGTGAGTCTTTGTCCTGTGGTGTGCGGCCAGCAGGTCACTTGGTTCTGTACTTGGGTCATTTCTCACAACCAGTGAGATTTATTTTTAGGCTCCCTTTCTGGCGACAAGGAGACAGGAAAGATCTGGAATGGTTTTCAAGTTGGAAGAAGGGAGACGAATGGGAACCCTCCCCCTCCCCCCGAGATTTTGTGCAACGACTTCTATTCTAGCTTTGCCTTGTGGCCCAGAGATATTTCTATCGGAGTTGCGCCTGGAAAGCTTGAGTTTGACGTCAGCGGGGAGGACAGAAGTACAGTGGGAGTCGGGTGCACCTGGGTGGATGCCCTCGAAGGCGCCCCAGCTGGGTGGCTGACCCACCCCCTAACCCCGGGGCAGGGACTCATTCTGTTGAATGAAAGATTCTGGGAATCTGCTGGATCTCATGTGAATGGTGGTTGATCCCAGCCCTTGGACTTCAAAGCCGGAAGAGGACCTGAGAGGTTGTCTGAAAGAAACCCAGGCACGCCCTCGCTGGTTTGGCTCAGTGGATAGAGCGCCAGCCTGCGGACCAAAGGGTCCTGGGTTCGATTCCTTCTGGTCCTCCCCGGCCCAGGCCCTGGTCAGGGCGTGTGCGGGAGGCAACCAATCGATATGTCTTCTTCTTACATCGATGTTTCTCTCTGTCTGTCCCTCTCTCTCTCTAAAAGATCCATGGAAAAATATCCTCGGGTGAGGCTTAACAAAAGCAAATAAATAAAAAAAAATGAAAGCAATAGAAGAAACCCAGGCATGAGGCCCCACAGTAAGTGGCAGGGTGAGCCCTTGATCCTGAGCTTTCAGAGTTCATGTTCCCTGCTCTCTCCACAAGGCTGCCACCTCTATTCCTGCTGGGGAACGTTCCGAAGATCATGGCTCTGAGAACATGAGACCGTGGGCGTGTGCTCCGTGCATGAGACGGGCAAAGGAGCCTCCTTTTCCCGCTGTGTCACACATACTGTCCTAGGCCGTGGTCGGCAAACTGCGGCTCTCGAGCCACATGCGGCTTTTTGGCCCCTTGAGTGTGGCTCTTCCACAAAATACCATGTGCGGGCGCCCACGTACAGTGCGATTGAAACTTCGTGGCCCATGCGCAGAAGTCGGTTTTCGGCCTGGGCGAGGCTATTTTGCAGAAGTACCGTTGATATTTGGCTCTGCCGACCACTGGCCTAGAGGGTTTGGCCGGCCCATGTGACTGCTAGGGGAACCGGGTGCTTCTTGCTGTTTTCACATGGACGTCTTCACAGTCCAGCAGGTTGGCGGGCTGTTCCCAAGCCACACTTAGCACTTAATTTTTTAAAATATATTTTTATGGCCAAAACCGGTTTGGCTCAGTGGATAGAGCGTCGGCCTGCGGACTGAAGGGTCCCAGGTTCGATTCCGGTCAAGGGCATGTACCTGGGTTGCGGGCACATCCCCAGTAGGGGATGTGCAGGAGGCAGCTGATCGATGTTTCTCTCTTATCGATGTTTCTAACTCTCTATCTCTCTCCCTTCCTCTCTGTAAAAAATCAATAAAATATATTTAAAAAAAAAATATATATATTTTTATGGATTTCGGAGAGGAAGGGAGAGGGAGAGATAGAAACATCCGTGATGAGAGAGAATCATGGATCGGCTGCCTGCTGCACGCCCCCTACTGGGGACCGAGCCCGCAACCCGGGCAGGTGCCCTTGACCAAAATCGAACCCGGGACCCTTCAGTCCCCAGGCCGACGCTCTGTCCACTGAGCCAAACCGGCCAGCACCTCACTTAGCACTTTTTGATCCCTAATGCTTTCTTCATGCTTTGGTACTTGCGATTTATTTAGGATTGGTCTGGGGAGAAGATGGGGACGTAAGGGCCAGAGACCCGAACCCTCTGGGTGGATTAACTCTCCTTGTTCAACATCATTTTCATGACGGTCGAGGTCCTTTTTTGTTCACTGCGAAGCTCCTGTGCCTAAAACGGGGCCTGGCACGTGGAGGGCCCTCGATAAACGCGTGTTGAATAAATGTGTTGGACATCAGGCCAAAGATTTGCCTCGCAGGAGGAATCCGAGAATGATAGAAGGAGGCGGGGACAGGCGGTGATTGATGGGAGCTGCAGAATTGTGCAGTGGCACATTGCCTCATCCACGCTCCGGGCAGGTACTGCGGGAGGGGCTGGGAAGCGAGAACCCTGAATGGGTGGGGCCGCTGGGTGGAGGCGCGTGCAAAACAATAGCGAGGCCTCCGATTGGACTGGATATGGGAGGATAATCATAATTAGATATCTTGGGCCAGGCTTGGCTAAGTGCTTTACGGACATCATCTGTCTTAGTCGTCGCAGGTGCTAGCTACGCCAGCGTCATTCCCACTTGGCATCTTGGGAAACCGCGGGGCACAGGGGAGTTAAGCGACTCATCCAGGGGCACACAGCTGGCACCTGAACCCAGGCAGAGCGACTTCAAGCTTTGCCTGCCTGGAACGGCAATGAGGTCGGGCATCTCTGCCCACAGCAAGGAGTTGGCACTCAGAGCTTTTGGGTTCCTCGAAAGGATGGCAGTAGAGCCCTAGCCGGTGTGGCTCAGTGGATAGAGCGTCGGCCTGCGGACTGAAGGGTCCCGGGCTCGGTTCCCGTCAAGGGCACATGCCCGGGTTGCGGGCTCGATCCCCAGTAGGGGGCGTGCAGGAGGCAGCTGATCCATGATTCTCTCTCATCTTGATGTTTCTGTCTCCCTCTCCCTTCTACATAGAAATCAATAAAAATATATTAAAAAAAATAAAAAAGGATGGTAGTAGAAAAAAAAAAGGAAATTGTTGGCTTGCGGGGGAGTGAGGCTGTCAGGGAATGCGCCCGCTCCTCTCTTTGCCAGGGCCCTCACAGTGCCTGAAGACCACTTATTTACCCAGTGAAGGCTATGAGGGGATGGGGATTCGGGGGTGGGTGGGCTTAACGATTCCCCAGGCTCAGTGGTTAGTACCAGGTTGGGACTATTTTCCACTTGATTAAGATCTGGGAGACTTTTTTTGGCGGGGGGGGGGCGGGGGTAGGTAGGGTATGCTTTTCAACTTAAATTATGGTTGTCATGTATTTGAAACTAGTCGGAATTTTATTTATTTTACTTTTTGTAATATATTTTTATTGATTTCAGAGAGGAAGGGAGAGGGAGAGAGAGATAGAAACATGCATGATGAGAGAGAATCATGCATGGATCGGCTGCCTCCTGCACGCCCCCTACTGGGGATCGAGCCCGCAACCCGGGCATGCGCCCTTGACGGGAATCCAACCCGGGAGCCTTCAGTCTGCAGGCTAATGCTCTATCCACTGAGCTAGGGCGGGATGTACACGTCAAGTTAAACGCTGGTTGTCATGTATTTGAAACTGGTGGGGATCTTAGAGCTTGATGTGTCGCTGTTGTCCTTGCGGCCCACAGAAGGAGTTTTCCACGCGTGTGAGCCGGACCCTCCGTCGCCAGGGCGAGGGTCCAGGCTGTTCCAGATCCAACCGCTACCCTTTGGCTGACAGCGTGAGATTTGCCAGTTGCTGAGTTGGTCCCGTCCGCGTGCAGCTTGCAGTCTCCCTGGGAGACAGACATTAAACTAATAATTACCCAAATACTCTTTAATTACAGTGGTTACAAATGCTTCAAAGGAAGGAGTGCAGAGGGCATGGGAGCTGACAGGCAGGGAGGCCGGGAAGGGAGGCGGTCCTGAAGCCAGAGCCTTTAAACAGCCCGTGAAGGGTGGGGTGGGGAGGCCTTGCCCAGGGTGTGGCAGCCCATGGACCTTGACAGAGACCCTGGCTTCTCTCTGTGGTCCCTGCACCAGCAGCATCACCATTTCCTGGGCGCTTGTTGGGAATGCAGACTCTCGGGCTGCTCGGCCGACTTGCTGAATCTGCTTTTTTTTTTTTTTAATCCTCACCCGAGGATATTTTTCCATTGATTTCTAGAGAGAGTGGAAGAGAGAGGGAAAGTCAGAGAGAAACATTGATGTGAGAGAAACACATCGATGGGTTGCCTCCTGCACGCAGCCCCAACCGGGGCCGGGGCCGGGGAGGAGCCTGCAACCGAGGTACATGCCCTTGACCAGAACGGGGGACCCTTCGGTCCCCAGGCCGACGCTCTCTCCACTGAGCCAAACCGGCCAGGGCTGAGTCTGCATTTGAACAAGATTCCAGTGCCGGGTAAAGTCTGAGAAATGCTGATGGAATCGAGGTACTGAATTGAGGTTCTGGGCTTTGCTGGGACGGAGTTGGGTGGCCTCGGGCAGGTCATTTCTCTGGGAAATGAGGGGATCAGCGCAGCTCACACGTCCCCCCTGGCTTCTCTGGTGCCGCCTGCAAGTGTATTGAGGTCCCGGGTGTACACAGCACCCACCTCTGAGCTGCCTCTGGTGGGGGCCCGGCAGTCTCGTCCACGCTCTGGTCTGACTTCAGGAAGCAATGAGGAGACTAGAGCAGCGGTTCCCAGCGTGGGGCCCCCGCCCCACAGGGGGGCAATTTGATGTTTAAGGGGGGCAATTCGAGAATGAGTTCTTCACAGTGAATTTTTTGCATTTCTTCTGGTTCCAGGGGCCTCCTAGACAGTCTAAAAATATATATTGTGTCATATTTATGCATTTCAGTTCTCTATGTTTTGAAACTTTATTTGCTATTTTTTTTTAATATTTTTTTTAATTGAATTCAGACAGGAATGGAGAGGGAGAGAGAGATAGAAACATCAATGATGAGAGAGAATTATCGATCGGCTGCCTCCTGCACGCCCCCTACTGGGGATCGGCCCGCAACCCAGTATGTGCCCTGACAGGAATCGAACCCGGGACCCTTCAGTCCCCAGGCCCACGTTCTATCCACTGAGGCAAACCGGCTAGGGCTATGTGCTATCTTTTCATATCACTTTCTGTTAGTATTATTTTTTTTAACCATTTCTTAGCGATTTCTTCCTCGGTACTTCAACTGTCCGTCCGTTCTTTTATTTTTCTCTCTCGTGGATGCCATGTTCTTTGGAAGCTTGTTTAGACCAAGTTCATGGCCTTTGAGGCTCCTCCACGTGAATAGGAGCTCACTTTTCGAATAATAATAATTCTATGTCTGGGGGGGTCACGGGGGGGGGGGCGCGGCGTGAAGATGTTAGAGATGCTTGGGTGGGGCGTGACCACAGAGAGGTTGGGGACCCCTGGGAAAGACCATCAGAGCTTTGTAGAAAGAGCAGAATAATTCACAAAAAGCGCCTGGGGCTTTTTTGCACACAAGGGAGGTTGTCTCAAGGCGACTCGGGAGGATTTGGCCTGAAGTCAGAGGAAAACTGGCCGTGGTCACCAGGGCCTTGAGGAAGAAAAGTATAACGTTTCTGCCAAAAGGGGAACCCAGAACGAGGGGGGGGAGGAACCTGCTTAACAGCGGCGCATGTGGCCACGATACTTTACAAGTTGCCACGGGCTCTAGCTGGTTGGGCTCAGTGGATAGAGAGTCAGCCTGCGGACTGAAGGGTCCCGGGTTCGATTCCCGTCAAGGGCACCTGCCCAGGTTGTGGGCTTGGTCGCCAATGAGGGGCGTGCAGGAGGCAGCCGATCCATGATTCTCTTTCATCATTGACATTTCTCTCTCTCTCTCTCCCTTCTTCCTCTCTGAAATCAATAAAAAAATATATATTTTTTAAAAATATATTTTATTGATTTTTTACAGAGAGGAAGGGAGAAGGAGAGTTAGAAACATCAATGAGAGAGAAACATCGATCAGCTGCCTCCTGCACACTCCCCACTGGGGATGTGCCTGCAACCCAGGTACATGCCCTTGACCAGAATCGAACCTGGGACCCTTGAGTCCGCAGGCCGATGCTCTATCCACTGAGCTAAACCGGTTAGGGCTAAAAATATATTTTTTAAAAAAACTAGGGGCCAAGGCCTTTCTTGGCGGATCTCCCCCAGCACTTACTATGGGCCGGGCACCATTCTGAGCGCTTCCCATGTATTCGCTCATTTGCCTTGAATAACTTTCCAGAAGTCGCACACCTAGAAAGTGTCAGGACCTTGATGGTACCCAGGCAGTTGGGCCCCAGCATCCTGGCTCCCGTGAGCTGACCTTAGTAACCGGGCAGGTGAGACGGGGGCTGGGGTTGGCGAGCTCTTGTTGGTCAAACAAGAAATGAGCTTACAAAGGCCCCTGCTTCACGGGGAACGGGAAGGACTTCGCCAGGGAAACATGTGTTATGGGTAGCACTGGGTTGCCAGGCCAGCCCATGAGAGCCTGTGTCACGATCGGGCCCCACGCATGCTTGCTTGCAAAGGAAGACAATGAGGAAACGAGCCTGGTGCGGCGCTGCACGGCAAATGGAATGTTCTAGAATCGGATAGAAGGGGCTGGAAGAATTGCACTGCCTAAGGGGAGGGGAGGTGGTAGCAGGAAATAGTGTAGATTCTGAAAGAGGGGATTAAAGGAGGTTAGAGGCCCAAGCAGGGCCAAATGTATGTCCCATCAGCAGCTTCAAAAGGTAAAGTCAGCCCTGGCCGGTTTGGCTCAGTGGATAGAGCGTCGGCCTGCGGACTGAAGGGTCCCGGGTTCGATTCCCGTCAGGGGCACATGCTCCAGTTGCGGGCTCGACCCCCAGTGTGGGGTGTGCAGGAGGCAGCTGATCCATGATTCTCTCATCATTGATGTTTTTATCTCTCTCTCCCTCTTCCTTCCTCTCTGAAATCAATAAAAATATATTTTTTAAAAAAAGATAGCATTTAAAAAAAAAATAAAAGGTAACATCACACTGGTTTTTATTACCTGCTAATGAACGTGTATAGCTCACAGACCTGACCCTTCCCCCACCCCGGGCCTTCCCCCAAGTATAGAGGCCTTTTGTCTTCTCTCTTATTCATTTGTGTGCTATTTGAATCTTTATCCGCAGGCATTATCTGTCAAATCGATGTATTTGTAAATGGAGCGAGAGGACTGCGAGAAGTGGGGTGACCTCTGGAAGGGGTTGGGCTCCGTCTCCTGTCACCGTCGTCATAAAGGAGTTTCTGATATTAAATATATATGCTCTATTGTGTGTGTATTTTGGGAGTGCGGAGAGAGCTGTAGGAGCTGTGAGGGTTTTCAGTGCAGTCGGAAGCTGAGAAGAAAGGATCACGTTGTAGATCCACGGCCTTCCTTCTCCACCCCCCCACCCCCCCCCACTCCCCTGACCCCCCAACCCCTAAATCCTGGGGAGGTGATAAATAGGGAATCAAAACCAGGAAGGAATGATCACTTGGGAAAGCAAGGCATGTCCGCCTTCGGGATTTACACGGGAAACTGTAGCTTCGTTCATGACTCTGGGTTACCTGTGGTTTGTCTTCTGGGCGGCGCCCGAATGCCACCCCTGACCCCATCCCATTCCCAGGGGCGCAGCAACGGTGCGTGTGTTTGGTAAAAAGCAATTGCCAGCTGAAACCGGTTTGGCTCAGTGGATAGAGCGTCTGCCTGCGGACTGAAGGGTCCCGGGTTCGATTCCGGTCAAGGGCATGTACCTGGGTTGCGGGCATATCCCCAGTGGGGGATGTGCAGGAGGCAGCTGATCGATGTTTCTCTCTCATCGATGTTTCTGACTCTCTATCTCTCTCCCTTCCTCTCTGTAAAAAATCAATAAAATATATTAAAAAAAAAAAAAAAAAAAAAAAAAGCAATTGCCAGCCCGGCCAGTGTGGTTTGGTGGTTGAGCGTCGACCTATGCATCGGGAGGTCACGGTTCAATTCCCGGTCGGGGCCCATGCCCGGGTTGTGGGCTCCATCCCCGGTGTGGGGCCTGCAGGAGGCAGCTGATCCGTGATTCTCTATCATCATGGATGTTCCTTTCTCTCCTCTCCCTTCCTCTCTGAAATCAATAAAAATATATTTTAAAAAAACACACAGAAAACAGTCGCCAGATGTTAATGGTGGTTCCATGTGTCTCTCCACCTCACAAGGACCCCCTCCTAGCCGGCCCCTCCTTAAGAATCAGGTGCCCTTTGAGGCTGGCGCGCTGGTTGGTGAGCCCCACCCTGTGCTGTCCCAGCCTGGACGCCCCGCCCCCACCACCATTCACTGGCTACAGACCAAAGACCAGGGTGGACTTGCCATGACCTGGAAGCAGGCCCCCTCCAAAATTCTGGACTCTTCCCCCACTGCACAGCCCCCCGCTTGAAGTATCCGTGTCCCCCGCTGCCCCACCCTGGCAGACCTGTTCCTGCTCCCCCAGGCCTCGTGCCCACCATCAACCCGAGCCCCCCTTCCCGCGTCCTCCCTAGGACTGAGCACCTCACATCCTCCTATACCCCAGCTCCCCACCAATGGTGCAAACACACCTGTCTCTCTCTCCTTTGTCCCTGCTTCTCCCCAACCTTCCCATGTCACTTCTCTGCATCAATGATGAGAGAGAATCATTGATCGGCTGCCTCCTGCACGCCCCCTACTGGGGATTGAGCCCGCAACACGGGCATGTGCCCTTGACGGGAACTGAACCCGGGACCCTTCAGTCCGCAGGCTGATGCTCTATCCACTGAGCCACACCGGCTAGGGCTTGTGGCCTCTTCTTACCTAACTTTTCTTTTTTTTTTTAAATCCTCCCCAGGGATATTTTTCCATGGATTTTCAGAGAGCGTGCAAGGGAGAAGGAAAGACAGAGAGAGACATCGATGTGAGAGAAACACATTGATTGGTTGCCTCCTGCATGCTCCCCAACCAGGGGACCCTGACTGGGGAGGAGCCTGCAATTGAGGTCCGTGCCCTTGACCGGAATCAAACCCAGGACCCTTCAGTCCGCAGGCTGACGCTCTATCCACTGAGCCAAACCAGCCAGGGCAGTGGTCAGCAAATTGCGGCTCGCGAGCCACATGCGGCTCTTTGGCCCCTTGAGTGTGGCTCTTCCGAAGCCTTAGGAGGACCCTCATTAAGTGAATCACAATGTACCTACCTATATAGTTTACGTTTAAAAAATGTGGCTCTCAAAAGAAATTTCAATCGTCGTACTGTTGATATTTGGCTCTGTTGACTCATGAGTTTGCCGACCACTGGGCTAGGGCCGACCTGACTTTTCCGTGGCAGGGACTGTTGTGGGGAGTCTTGCCCCCAGTGGGTTCGGGGTCCTCTTTAGATCTTTCTGGTCCTGTTTTTCTACCAGCCCCGCCTCTCCCGGCTACACGTGGGGGCCGGGGCCATGGCTCCATGCAACTCACTTTCTTCCTGTGACTGTGGTTGCCGCCTGCTCAGCGAGGGCTCCTGGCCCCTAGCCCTGTCCTCACGTCCCCTGAAAGCAGCTTAGAGCTGGGATTACACTTGTTATAGCTTTGGCGACACCTGCGTTTCCTTCTACCGTCTTATTCTGTGCTTTCTTCCTTTGTGATGCTTCTTCTTTTTTTTTTGCTGTACTGCTTCGGAACTTACACACTCTATTTCTGTTCTCGTCACGCATGCAGAATGCACAGGGTTTAAAGTCAGTCGGCGTCTGTACATCTCTTTTGAGATAACCCGAGAAGCTCGGAATGCTGAAAGCCACCGTCGTCCGCGCTCACGTTCCGTTGCCATGCAGTGGGTTAGCTACGCCGTCTTGCTCTCTCGAACTCTACACGTTGGGCCTTGTTTTGAAATCTTTTTATTGGTTTTAGAACAGTGGTTCTCACCCTCCTGGCCCTTTAGATACAGTTCCTCATGTTGTGACCCAACCATAAAATTCTTGTCGTCATCACTGTCATGTTGCCACTGTGATGAATCGTCATGTCAATATCTGATGTGCAGGATGGTCTTAGGCGACCCCTGTGAAAGGGTTGTTCGACCGCCAAAGGGGTCGCGACCCACAGGTTGAGAACCGCTGTTTTAGAGGAAGAGGACGGGAGAGGGAGAGAGAAGGAAACATCAATGTGAGAAGCATCGATCAGCTGCCTCCTGCAACGCCCCCTACTGGGGATGGAGCCCACAACCTGGGCATGTGCCCTGACCCAGAATGAAACCCACACCCTTCCCTGCTCAGGACGATGCCCAACCATTGAGCCACACTGGCCAGGGCGAACTTCAAAACAAAACAAAACAAAAAACAACTCCATCCACGGCCAACTAATCCAGATTGCTTTCTTCCTGTCTCTATGCCACCAGATACCTTGCTCTGGCCCATTGCTCCCTTGTTGCCAAATGCCTCCTGTCCCTCTTTGGACAAAGCCCTAGTCCCGCCAGGCCCAATGAAAAACTTTCTCTGGGCCTCCCCCACCCCACCCCTTGCAGAATTAGCCTTCCCTTCCACATTTGCAGCCATTGTCACCTCACCTCTTAGTCTGTAGCTGTGCGTGTCCAGGCTCCACACTGGACCCTGAGTGACTTCAAAGCTCAAAGCTCAAAGCTGTGTCGTTTATTTCTGGAGCCCCAATGCCTGGGCAGAGTAGTGGCTTAATAGATACCTATCGATTGAACAGAATCTATGCCAAAATCAATACTCTCTTCTTCTCGTACAGTCATTTTTAAAAAAATCACAAGCACGAACCTGCCCCATGACTTGGGACAAGTCTGCTTCACCTTCTCGGATCTCAGGGTCCTTCGCTGGGAAATGATGGGCTGCTTCTGCGATCGCCACTCGCTCTAAGACGCCGAGATTCGGTGTAACTTGTGTGACTGTCGGTCGTGAGAACATGGACCAATGCTTGAGTCCCGAGTGGAATGGAGGGATGAGGGGGCCGTGGAGAGAGCGAGCATGATTCTGCAGTAACTGGGCATGATTGGGAAGAGAGGGAAGAGAAGGGACTCAAAGGCAAATTAATATGAAATAAAGATGGCATTGAAAATTTGTGACCTGGCCCTGGCTGGTTTGGCTCAGTGGGTAGAGCGTCGGCCTGTGGACCGAAGGGTCCCAGGTTCGATTCCAGTCAGGGGTGCTTGGCCGGGTTGCGGGCTGGGTCCCCATTGGGGGCGTGCAGGAGGCAGCCAGTCAGTGGTTCTCTCTCATCATTGATGTTTCTGTCTTTCACTCTCCCTACCTCTCTGGAGAAAAAAAGAAAAGAAAAAGAAATAGTAAAATTTGTGACCTGGAACAACTTGATTGGCTGTCTAAAAAATAATAATGAACATGTTACCACAAAATAAATTTCAGATTGGTAAAAGATGGCAAATATAAAAAAATGAACTTGAGAAAATTCTCAGTGTGACTGACATCCCAGAAGCCATAAAAGAAAAGATTAATATAATTGACCCAACATGTCAAAATTCATCATCAACAGAGAGTCTCCTAGCGTTTAAAACTAGGAGAACATTTTTGCAGCCTGCAGCAGAGATAGAGCTAATTTCCTTAATATGTAAAGAGTTCCTACAAATCAATAATAAAAAGGCCATTGACTCCATTTTGGGTATGAACATGGACAGTTCACAGAAAGGGAAATAGAAATGTTTTTTAACCACATAAGAATGTTCTCAGCCCACTGGTAATAAGAGAAATGCAAGCTAACTCTGCTATGAAGAAGTGACAACAAGAACAGATACTCATGATTGTTGATAGAGCGTCAGTCACGGAGAGGATTTTGACAATTCTGATTAAAATTAAAAGTGCCTAAGTCATTTTGGAAATTCCTCTCACAGATATGTTGACCTGATGCATTTTTCAAGAGAACTCATTGCGTCATTGCTTGGAAAAGGAAAGAGGAAACACCTTTAATGTCCATCAGTGGAGAATCGATACATAAATTGTCGTGCAACCGCACCGTACAATTCCGTGCAGTTGTAAAACAGAATGTGAGCCCTAGCTGGTTTGGCTCAGTGGATAGAGCATCAGCCTGCAGACTGAAGGGTCCTGGGTTCGATTCCAGTCAAGGGCACATGCCCTGGTTGCGGACTTGATCCCCAGTGGGCAGCGTGTAGAAGGCAGCCAATCAATGATTTTCATCATTGATTTTTTTTTATCTCTCCCTCTTCCTTCCTCCCTGAAATCAATAAAAATATATTAAAAGAAAAACAACCAAAGCAACAGAATGTGAACCTACCTACGTGGTCGCTGAGCTGTTTCCTTTAGTGAGTAACTAAGGGACAGTAAGTACGCCCGGCGATCCAGTCACTCTGCCATGATACCTAGGTGACTAGTAACAGGTTTTCTCACAGCGGGCGAGAAAACCTTATCTCTTTCTACATTTTGAATTTTGTACTTTGTGCATGTATTATCTAATACAAAAAATACTCTTTAAAAAATATATATCTTATTGATTTTTTACAGAGAGGAAGGGAGAGGGATAGAGAGTTAGAAACATCGATGAGAGAGAAACATCGATCAGCTGCCTCCTGCACACCCCCTATTGGGGATGTGCCTGCAACCAAGGTACATGCCCTTGACCGGAATCGAACCCCGGGACCTTTCAGTCCGCGGGCTGATGCTCTATCCCAGCGTTTCTCAACCTGTGGGTCGCGACCCCTTTGGGGGTCGAACGACCCTTTCACAGGGGTTGCCTAAGACCATCGGAAAACACGTATATAATTACATATATTTTTGTGATTAATCACTATGCTTTAATTATGTTCAATTTGTGCCGAAGCCGGTTTGGCTCAGTGGATGGAGCGTCGGCCTGCGGACTGAAGGGTCCCAGGTTCGATTCCGGTTGGGGGCATGTGCCTTGGTTGCGGGCACATCCCCGGTGGGAGATGTGCAGGAGGCAGCTGATCGATGTTTCTCTCTCATCGATGTTTCTGACTCTCTATTCCTCTCCCTTCCTCTCTGTGGAAAATCAATAAAATATAGTTTTAAAAAAAAATAAAAAAAATAATTATGTTCAATTTGTAACAATGAAAATACATCCTGCATATCAGTAGCAACATTACAGTTATGAAGTAGCAACGAAAATAATTTTATGGTTGGGGGTCACCACAACATGAGGAACTGTATTAAAGGGTCATGGCATTAGGAAGGTTGAGAACCACTGCTCTATCCACTGAGCCAAACCGGTTAGGGCACAAAAAATTCTTTTTAAAAAAATTAATGTTAATAATAGATTTCTCTTTAAAATTTTTTTTTTTTATTTCAGAGAGGAAGGGAGAGAAAGAGAGAGGTAGAAACATCAATGATGAAAGAGAAGCATTGATCGGCTGCCTCCTGCACGACCCCCCCTGGGGATTGAGCCCGCAACCCGGGCATGTGCCCTTGACCGGAATTGAGCCCAGGACCCTTCAGTCCACAGGCTGACGCTCTATCCACTGAGCCACACCGACCAGGGCCAAAAAAATTCTTCGAGAAGGAAAGGAGGTGAGGGTGGAAAGGTGGGAAGCAGGCTCTCACCTTTGCTCTGCGTTTTCACACGGGCTATTTCGGGCATTTCCCTCTGTAACCCTTTGAGGGCTTGCCATTTCCACAGGCCCAGACGCTGAAGGTCTGACGTCTGAAATGATTGCCCAAGTTCACGCAGAGAGCCCGGGAACCTGGCGTGGGACATCAGCATCTTCTTGTTTCCTCCTCTCATTGTCAGCCGACATCTCAGAGGTTAAGGGCCCATGGCGGTACGGCGGGGCCTAGGCCAGTGATGGCGAACCTAGGACACGCGTGTCAGAGGTGACACGTGAACTCATTTTTTTGGTGGATTTTTCTTTGTTCAATGGCATTTGACTATATAAAATAAATATCAAGAATAGAAGTCTTTGTTGTACTATGGTGGCAAAGATCAAAAAATTTCTATATGTGACACGGCACCAGAGTTCAGTTAGGGTTTTTCAAAATGCTGACACGCCGAGCTCAAAAGGTTCACCGTCCCTGGCCTAGGCCCTTCCCTCTCAGGGCAGTGAGCGTAGTTTCTTTCTTTTTTTTTAAATATATTTTTGCCAAGACCGGTTTGGCTCAGTGGATAGAGCGTCGGCCTGCGGACTGAAAGGTCCCAGGTTCGAGTCCGGTCAGGGGCATGTACCTGGGTTACGGGCACATCCCCAGTGGGGGGCGTGCAGGAGGCAGCTGATGGATGTTTCTCTCTCATCGATGTTTCTAACTCTCTATCCCTCTCCCTTCCTTTCTGTAAAAAATCAAAAAATATATTTGATGTGCCCGCAACCAAGGTACATGCCCTTGATCGGAATCGAACCCGGGACCCTTCAGTCCACAGGCCGACGCTCTATCCATTGAGCCAAACCGGTTAGGGCGGGGAGCGTAGTTTCCTGTGGCTCCAGCAGTCGGCTTGCTGGCTGGCCCGTGCCTACAGGGCGGAGCTGAGGCAGCAGGTGGGGAGGCAGCCGGAACCCAGGCCGCTGCCATATCAGACACAATGACGGGGATTAGGGATGGGCTTTGCGTCCTCCATTTGAAGTTCCCGGCTTTTATCAGAGTGTCTGAACCTTAATATTCTTTCCAGGGAGCTTTTATTGCTGCCTGTGAACTGGCCTCAGGTAGGTCCCTGCTGCTGCCCGGTGCAGAGGGAGCCCGCACTTCTGGGGCCTTCACGTGGCTTTAACAGTGGGTGGAGGGCTTTTCAGGGTTCACGGCGCTTGGTACTTAGAAGATTCTGGAAGAGTCCCTTTTTCTTTTCTTTTTTTGGTTAATCCTCACCCGAGGATATTTTTCCCATTGGTGTTTAGGGAGAGTGGAAGAGAGAGGGAAAGACAGTGGAAGACGTTGATGTGAGAGAAACACAGCCATTGGTTGCCTCCTGCACGAGTCCCGACCAGGGCCCAGGCCGGGGAGGAGCCTGCAACCGAGGTCCATGCCCTTGACCGGAATCGAATCAGGGGACCCTTCGGTCTGCAGGCCGACGCTCTACCCATTGAACCACACCAGCTAGGGCAGTGGTTCTCAACCTTCTGGCCCTTTAAATACAGTTCCTCATGTTGTGACCCAACCATAACATTATTTTCGTGGCTACTTCATCACTGTCATGTTGCTACTGTGGTGAATCGTCATGCAAATATCTGATCTGCAGGATGGTCTTAGGCGACCCCTGTGAAAGGGTCGTTCGACCGCCGAAGGGGTCGCGACCCACAGGTTGAGAACCGCTGAGCTAGGGCAACAGTAACTTTTTCTCTCTTCCGACCCACAGCTGCAATCAGATAAGCATGTCTCTAATTAAAGGAAAGGGAGACGTGCTTTTTGTTTTTATTTTTTGGGTGGTTATTTTTTTTTTTTTTTTGTCTCGCAGAAACACCTGTGCTGCTTTCAAAGTAGGATATTGACGGTTTCCTCTTTGCTGACGCGCAGTGCCGTGTGGAGAACAAAGCTGAAGTTGTTGGCATATATACCACGAGGCTGGCACTTACAAGGCATAGCTTCGCCGGGGGAAGAATCTGATGTCTTTTTTAAAAAATATATATATTTATTGATTTTTTTTTACAGAGAGGAAGGGAGAGGGATAGAGAGTTAGAAACATCCATCAGCTGCCTCCTGCACACCCCCTACTGGGGATATGCCTGCAACCAAGGTCCATGCCCTTGACCGGAATCAAACCTGGGACCCTTCAGTCCGCAGGCGGACACTCTGTCCACTGAGCTAAACCGATTAGGGCGAATCTGATGTCTTTGAGAGACAGAATCACCCAGCACCACCTGTCCTCAGGCGCGGTGTCATATTGAGTTTCTAAGTTGGAGTCATCTCTTAAGAAAGGCAGGGTTGCCCTGGCCGGTTTGGCTCAGTGGATAGAACATCAGCCTTCGTACCCAAGGGTCCCGGGTTCGATTCCGGTCAAGGGCACGTACCTCGGTGGCAGGATCCTCCCCAGCCCGGGCCCTGGTCGGAGTTCGTGCAGGAGGCAACCAATCGATGTTTCTCTCTGTCTTTCCCTCTCTCTCCCACTCTCGTGGAAAAATATCCTTGGTTGAGGATTAACAAAAAAAGAAAGAAGGGCAGGGTTGTCCTGGCTGGGTAGGTCAGTTGGTTGAAGCATTGTCCTGTACACCAAGAGGTTAGGAGCTCATTGCAGCTCAGGACACATTCCTAGGTTGCGGATTCGATTTCCAGTTGGCATGTTGAAGAGGCAACCAATCGGTGTTTCTCTCACATCAATGTTTCTCTCTCTCTCTCTCTCTCTCTCTCTCTCTCTCTCTCTCGATCTCTCTCTCAAAATCAATAAAAACATATCTTTGGGTGAGAATTAAAAAAAAAAAAAGAGCCTGGCCAGCGTAGCTCAGTGGTTGAGCATCGACCTATGAACCAGGAGGTCACGGTTCGATTCCCGGTCAGGGCACATGCCTGGGTCGCAGGCTCAATTCCCAGTAGGGGCGTGCAGGAGGCAGCCGATCCATGATTCTCTCGCGTCATTGATGTCTCTCTCTCTGAAATCAATAAAAATACTTAAAAAAAAAAAAAAGGTTAGAAAGAAAGACAGAGGCAGGTCCTTTGGGGCTGAGGCCGGAATGCTCCTGGGGGTGGGAAGACCCTAGGATCCGTGGCCAGAGCTGGCGCCTCCAACACCCTGTCGCCTGTACTGCTGGCTCCTGCACCCTAAGGACCCACCCTGTCCGTTTTCATTGTCTGGCCGATGGGAGTGGAAATGCTTGCACGTCCCAGAGCTGTGCCCGTGCAAACTTTGCGCCCAGCTCTTTGCTGAGTGCACGACGGCAGACACCCAGTAACCGCTCGCCACGTGGAGGAGTTTTGCGATTTGAGGCAGACCTTAAAGCTTTCGATCAGAAAGAGGACTGGAGGAACGCAGGCTCCTCCCATTGCTCCTCCGGTTTCCCTTGAATAATTAAGTGCATGCCCCGTGGGATTTTTTCCTCCCCTGGGCTCCAGGCCCTCCCTCAGCACAGCCCCGCTTCTGTAAACGGCACATTCTGAGTATCTTAACGCCCCTCGGTCCACTCCGTCACTGGCTTGAGCTCTAGCTCGTTACCCAGAAAAACTTGCCAGTCACATTAGCTGAGCTTTTCTTTTCTTTAACATATTTTTATTGATTTCAGAGAGGAAGGGAGAGGGAGAGAGAGATAGAAACATCACGGATGAGAGAGAATCATTGATTGGCTGCCTCCTGCACGCCCCCCACTGCGGGCATAGGCACTGACTGGGAATCGAACCGTGACCTCCTGGTTCCTAGGTTGATGCTCAACCACTGAGCCAGGCCACTGGGCTCAGCCGAGTTCTTTTGCTTCCATTGTGGAACTCGTCAGAATTTCTCTGTCAAACTTCTAGTTTGGGGCCTTTATGCCTTAGTTGTAAAAATTCGACCTCACCGGTTTGGCTCAGTGGATGGAGCGTCGGCCTGCGGACTGAGGGGTCCTGGGTTCGATTCCGGTCAAGGGCATGTACCTTGGTTGCCGGCACATCCCCAGTGAGGAGTGTGCAAGAGGCAGCTGATGGGCCGTGACGGGTTTGGCTCAGTGGATAGAGCGTCGGCCTGCGGACTGAAAGGTCCCAGGTTCGATTCTGGTCAAGGGCATGTGCCTGGGTTGCGAGCATATCCCCGGTGGGAGATGTGCAGGAGGCGGCTGATCGATGTTTCTCTCTCATCGATGTTTCTGGCTCTCTATCTCTCTCCCTTCCTCTCTGTAAAAAATCAATAAAATATATTTAAAAAAAAAAAAAAGAGGCAGCTGATGGATGTTTCTCGTCGATGTTTCCAGCTCTCTATCCCTCTCCCTTCCTCTCTGTAAAAAAAATCAATAAAATATATTTTTAAAAAAATTCATGCCGAACCAGTTTGGCTCAGTGGATAGAGCGTCGGCCTGCGGACTGAAGGGTCCCAGGTTCGATTCCGGCCAAGGGCATGTACCTTGGTTGTGGACACATCCCCAGTAGGGGGTGTGCAGGAGGCAGCTGATCGATGTTTCTCTCTCATCGATGTTTCTAACTCTCTATCCCTCTCCCTTCTTCTCTGTAAAAAAATCAATAAAATATTTTTAAAAAATCTTTAAAAAAAAAGTTATTAAAAAAAAAATTTCCTTCCCTCTCTCCGGGTAGATTGACCATCTCGGCTCTGGAACTGGTCCCCCCCTTTTTTCCTCCCCTTTGAATTCATTGTCGGAAGACATGGCATTGTCCTTTTGTTGATCCAGGACGAATGTAACGTTTGTTTTGCCTTTTCACACCTGGACCCCTCTGCTGGCTGCCGTCTCCGCCCTCCCAGTCCCCCCCGCCCCCCCCCGCTTCCCCAGGGACAGAAAGTGGGGTGCTGGGTGTCCTGGGGATGTGGCCCCCTCCTGGGGCTGTCACCCTTCCTGCACGGACTTGAGGCTTCTTC
Source organism: Myotis nattereri (assembly GCF_964212035.1). Classification (NCBI taxonomy): domain Eukaryota; kingdom Metazoa; phylum Chordata; class Mammalia; order Chiroptera; family Vespertilionidae; genus Myotis; species Myotis nattereri. Next base: position 10,631,203 of record NC_138097.1, on the reverse strand, counting down.
CAGATCTCACTTCCTCATCCCTGGAAACCACCTCTTCGTCCTTGAAATAGTCCGCAGTGGTTTTAAGATGTGTCGGTCCAGTTCTGTTTCTTTCCAGATCGAGTTCAGATCCGACTGTCCAAGGAGTGAACAGTCTCTTGGATCTCGGATCTCTCCCTTTTGTTTTTTAGAAAATAGCTTTTATTGATTTTTTTTTCTTGTTACAAAGAGATTTATGATGGTTGTAGAAAATTTGGAAAACAAGCAACAAGGAGAAAACAAAAACCACCTATAATTATTAATATTTTAGTATACTATATATATATATACACTTCTAGAATATATTTTTTAATTTTTAAAATATGTTTTTATTGATTTCAGAGAGGAAAGGAGAGGGAAAGAGGATGGAAACATCAGTGATGAGGGAGAATCATCCATCGGCTGCCTCTTGCACGCCCACTACTAGGGATCGAGCCCTCCACCTGGGCCTGCGCCCTGACCGGGAATCGAACTGTGACCTCATTCAACTGCTGAGCCACACCGGCCGGGCTATATTTTGTAATTTTAAAACATGAGATCATAATGAATGTACCATCTTGTTACCTTTTTTTTTGCTTTTACTTAAATATGTTATTAAAAATTCCATCGGGCCCCGGCCAGCATGTTCAGTGGTTAGAGTGTCGGCCCTTACACCAAAGGGTTGCATGTTCGATTCTCAGTTGAGCCACATACCTGGGTTATGGGTTCGCTTCCCTGCCCCTAGTGGGGGCTCGTACGGGAGGCAACTGGTTGATGTGTCTCTCTCACATCAATGTTTCTCTCTCCCCCCGCCCTCTCTCTTACCTCTCCCCAACCTCTCCCCAACCTCTCTTCCACTCTCTCTGAAAAGCAATCGAAAAAAATATCCTTGGGTGAGGATTAAAAAAAAATATTCCATTGGGTTAAACATTCTCCTTCCTGCAAATTCCTGTGGAGGGTCCCATTGGTGTTCTTTTGAACAGATGGACCATGTATATCACAGCAGCCTCCACATGCAGGCTGTGTCCTTCGTCTTATAAAGGGTTCTGTGGCGACGTCCTTGCCCATTTGTGCCCACAGCCTGATGCATTTCCAGAGGAAATCCCTGGGCCAAGGGCACATTCTAAAGCAGCGGTTCTCAACCTGTGGGTCATGACCCCTTTGGGGGTCGAACGACCCTTTCACAGGGGTCGCCTAAGACCACCAGAAAACACATCTATAATTACATATTGTTTTTGTGATGAATCACGATGCTTTCATTATGTTCAGTTTGTAACAATGAAATTGGGGGTCCCCACAACATGAGGAACTGTATTAAAGGGTCGCGGCATTAGGAAGGTTGAGAACCACTGATCTAAAGGCTCGGGATATGGAGCGTTAAATTGCCTTCCAGAACATTGTCTCATATTTTTGCTTCTTTTGGGGTGACTACCAAATCTTATTCTTTTTTTTTTTTTAATATATTTTATTGATTCTTTACAGAGAGGAAGGGAAACGGACAGAGAGTTAGAAACATCGATGAGAGAGAAACATTGATCAGCTGCCTCCTGCACACCCCCTATTGGGGATGTGCCCGCAACCCAGGTACATGCCCTTGACCGGAATCGAACCTGGGACCCTTCAGTCCGCAGGCCGACGCTCTATCCACTGAGCCACACCGCTTAGGGCAAGTCTTATTCTTTAAAAAAAAGAAAAACCCTAGTTGTACGTTCTTAAGACATCGCTTTCCAAATGTTTCTCTCCTGTTGGTTAAGACTAACTGATGGGGCCCGGCCGGGTGTGGCTCAGTGGATAGAGCATCAGCCTACAGACTGAAGGGTCCCCAGTTCCATTCCGGTCAAGGGCATGTACCTTGGTTGCGGGCACATCCCCAGTGGGGAGTGTGCAGGAGGCAGCTGATCCATGTTTCTCTCTCATCGATGTTTCTAACTATCTCTCTCCCTTCCTCTCTGTAAAAAAATTAATTAATTAAAAATATATATATATATATATATATATATGAAGAGTAACTGATGGGGCCCAGCTGGCATGGCTCAGGGGTTGAGCATTGACCCAGGAACCAAGAGGTCACCAGTTCGATTCCCAGTCAGGGCACAAGCCCGGGTTGCAGGCTCCGTCCCCAGTGTGGGGCGTGCAGGAGGCAGCCGATCCATGATTCTCTCTCATCAGTGATGTTTCTGTCTCTCTCTCTCCCTCTCCCTTCCTCTCTGACATGAATAAAAATATAAAAAGACAAGCATGTGGCTCCAACTCCAGAGACCAGAGTTGGTTCTCCCTGGCTGTGCTGGTGCTTGCCGGGGGAGGTGGGGGAACGGCGGGTTTCCTGTGGAGGCCTCAAGCTCTGTCCCCCCCGGTCCTGGCCAGGGCAGTGCCTCTGCCCGTAGCTTCAGCCCTTGCAGCCCAGTTCCTCGGGTGCCACCTTGGGCAGGGGGGACAGGTGGGAGGTTTGGTGGCATTTCCAGGGCAGTCACATTGCTTAGGCTGAATGGCTCTTCCTCTGCATGGGCTCCAGGGTTGTGGGTGAGGCCCCCGAGGACTTCTATTTCTTTCTTTCTTTCTTTTTCAAATATATTTTTTATTGATTTCAGAGAGGAAGGGAGAGGGAGAGATGGAAACATCAATGATGAAAGAGAATCATGGATCGGCTGCCTCCTGCACACCTCCCACTGGGGATCGAGCCCACAATCTGGGCATGTGCCTTTGACCGGAATCGAACCCAGGACCCTTCAGTCCGCAGGCCGATGCTCTACCCACTGAGCCCCACCGGCTAGGGACCTCCCCCACTTCTTAGCTACCTTCTTTCCTCTTCGCTCCTGGTGACACCCAGGCTGGTGCCCACCTTCCGGACCTGGCACATCCCAGTGAGTCCCTGCTCTTTCCCGGCACCCACCCTGCTCTGGCTCCCAGCCCCCATCACCCTCCCGCCCAGGGGCCCCGTCCCCGGCTTCGCGGCTTGCTCAGGCCTGGCGGGAAGGCCACAGCCGCCTCCCCAGAGACACAGCCTGCCAGCTGCTGCCCGTTGGGTTGCAGACAACAAAACCACAGAACCCAGCCCCTGGAGATGAGGGTCGTTTCGGTTTCTATGAACCAGACGACTCGTGTGTTGGAAACGGGAGGCGCGGTGGGGAGAGCGGAGGAGGCGGGAGGCTCCCCGGGGGTGGGCTTTGTTTAAAATTTAATACGCTCTTCCTTTCTCGCAACGCACCGCGCCGGCTCCTAGCTGCTTTGTCATTTCAGCCCCGTTATCTGTCTGGTGGGTGAGAGCCCTTATCTGCCCAGTCCTGTCTCTCTGGCCTGGGTGACCCGTCCCCGTCCCATGCCTCCCCTTTGGTGACAGTGATGTTATCGGTTCCGTCCTGCAACCTTAGATGCCGGTGAAACGTGTCCCTTCGCTTCCTGGGCCATTAAGATGGATCGGCTGCCTCCTGCACACCCCCCACTGGGGATCGAGCCCACAACCCGGGCATGTGCCCTGACCGGGAATCGAACCTGTGACCTCCTGGTTCATAGGTCGATGCTCAACCACTGAGCCACACTGGTCAGGCCAGGGGTGCACTTTTACTGGTGTTGGACCCACGAGGGCACAAGTAGTGAAAAGCCCTGGTGTCCTGGGAGAGGGGTGGCACTGCTCCTAGCGGTGTGAGGAGTCTTGGGTCCCAGGGTGAGGGTGTCGGGTCCGGGTGCCCTGAGGTGGAGTTGAGTGTTTGCTCCCTGTGTGTCCAGCTTCTGACCTGGGCAGGGGGCCTTGGGGACTTCTGTGGTATGAAAAGTGCGCTAAACACAGACACACAGAGCTGCCCTTTTCCCCAAAGGCAGGAATGGATCGAGAAGATTGCCCCTCATGGGAGTGGGTCCAGAGGCTTTCCATCTCCCAACCCAAATGAGCCACCGCCCTCCCCTCGAGCCTTGGTTTTACTGCCTGTGAAATGGGTTCATGAACCCATTTGCCGTCGCGGTGCTCTGTGCTGTGTCATACGTGTTTATCATTATTACCCGTGAAGTCAGGGGAAAGGCCCAGGCCATTCTGAATCCTCCTTTTTTCTTATGTCTCCCTTAGTCATTTCTTTATTCCTTTATTCAATCAGCAAACATTTATCTAGCACCCAGTATGTGCTAGACTCTGTGACATAAAGGAGAACGACATGGCCTCTGTCCCCAGAGGGGGATAGTGGATGTGTTAACAGGAGCACGGGAAGTTAGCTCTTGGGACATGGTGAGGGCAGGGAGGTGTGCATGCAGGGAGGGCTGCCTGGTGGAGGTGGCGTTTAGCTGAGCCTCAGCCGACAAGGGGAGCGAAGGCAGGAAGAAAGGGCGCATTTGAAGAGTCAGTGGTGGTTTGATAGGATGTGTAGGTAGGATGGCAGGAGACGAAGCTGGAGGGGTCGGTAGGGGCTGCTCTGGGAATGTGTCCAAAGGCCTGGACTCCATCCAGAAGTCCCCTGTGGGAGCCGCCCGTGGGTTCTGAGCAAAGAAGCGATATGACAGCTCACTCTGGCATAAACCAGGGGCCTTGGGGCTTGGCTTGTTGTTGAATCCAGTGGGGGAAATCCCCTTGGAAATGTTGATCTGAGAGTTGAGAAACCCTTTAGCTGAATAAGTGTATAACACTCGCTTGAATTCCTGCTCATTTCAACGAAACTGCCTGCTTTCTACCAGCTGTTTACAGATCATTTGCAAAGGCACGTTCTCTCTGCTTGGTTGAGCTTCCTCAAACTCCCCAAGAAATAACCCCAACTGAAATGTTTCCACCAGGGTGTGTGTGTTTTCCTTACTTGACTTGAGAGAAAGGAGAGAGACATCGATTTGTTGTTCCACTTATTTTTAAAAAATACATTTTTATTGAGTTCAGAGAGAAGGGAGAGGGAGAGATAGAAACATCAATGATGAGAGAGAATCACTGATAGGCTGCCTCCTGCACGCCCCGCACTGGGAATCAAGCCCGCAACCCGGGCATGTGCCCTTGACCGGAATCGAACCCGGGACCCTTCAGTCTGCAGGTTCCACGCTCTGTCCACTGAGCCAAACCGGCCAGGGCTGTTGTTTCACTGACTTATGCGTTCATTGTTGTGCCCTCTCGTATGTGCCCTGACTGGGGATCGAACCCGCAACCTTGGCAAATCTGCAACCTTGGCGAACCCGCAGTCTTGGGGTATCAGGACGGCGCTCTAACTAATGAGCCACCCGGCCAGGGCTGCCAAGACGTCCTAAGAGTCTCTTCTTCCCTCGGACTCAGCGGCCCCAGGCTCCCCGCCAGGCTGGGGGGAGACATCTAAGGCCCCCCTGAGCCCTTTCCTCCCTCCTCCCTGTCTCCCCGCACAGAGGATTCGGGTCAGTGAGGATGGAGGACAGAGAACAGGAAAGACCCCCGTCCGTGCGAGCGGACTCCTGGTTATAGGAATAACGGTGGAGGGGAGTGAGGCCAGGTAGGTAGTGCCGCGCCTGCGCAGTGCATCCGCCTGTCACAGCTAATGAAGTGAGGGGTCTCCCAGGAGCCACGTGGAAGCCACCCCCTCTCCCCTCCGCCCCCCGCCCCCCATCACACCTCTTCTCTCTCTTGTCCTTTCTCACCCTTGCAGGGTGGGCAGTCGCGAACCAGGCTTGTCGATCTCTCTGGAGTTTGTCTGTTTGTTTACTTGTTTGTTTACTGTTTTTATTTATTTCAGAGAGAAAGGGAGAGGGAGATATAGAATCATCCATGATGAGAGAGAATCATGGATCGGCTGCCTCCTGCACGCCCCCTACTGGGGGGTCGAGCCTGCAACCCGGGCATGTGCCCCTTAACCAGAATCGAACCCGGGACCTTTTAGTCCGCAGGCCAACGCTCTATCCGCTGAGCCTAACCAGGCAGGGCATCATCTCTCTGGAGTTTTCCATCACCTATGCTGACCGGGCAGCTTTGGGGAAATACGGCCACGTGTTTCAGGTCCAAATGTAGATATTGCTCAAGTTCTTCTTGGTAACTCCCTTAGCGTCCGGGGAGAATCCTTGCAAAGACAAAGCTCGGAGCAGAGCATGTCTCTTATCAAACTTTAGGTAAATACACATTTCAAGAGATCTTATTATTGATGTAGTGAATCTTAGGCTTCTATGGAAAATTTGAACATACAGGGAAATGGAAAGAAAGTAAAAGAGTACCCATAAGCTCGGCAATTAGAAATTACCCACACTGTTTAGTACCGGTATCTCCTCAACAGTCTATTTCAATGCTCATATGTAAATAAGGCTGTATTTTAAACCTGGTTACAAGCACAGTGAACTTTATATCCTTTTTCTTGTTCAATTGCCATAGCATTATGGCAAGCAAACACTTTTATTTTTAAATATATTTTTATTGATTTCAGAGAGGAGGGGAGAGGGAGGGAAAGATAGAAACATCAGTGAAGAAAGAGAATCTTAGTTCCCTCACCTCCTCACGCCCCACACTGGGGATCAAGCCTGCAGCCCAGGCAGGTACCCTGATGGGGAATCGAACTGTGACCTTCTGGTTCATAGGTCGGCACTCAACCACTAAGCCACGCTGGCTGGGCACAAGCAAACACTTCTAAAAAGCATTTGGGTTTTGCAAGTGAGCTTACCTGGTGTGCTTTGCAAGCATTTATGTCAGCCACCAGTAAGCAAGTGCAAGAATGTATATTCTACCCCAGACAGAAATGGTGCCAACCAAGGAGTCCTCTGTTCACCGGCAGTAAACCCAACTACTGTACATTTAAGCAGACTAAAAGAAAACCCCCACCCTAGCTGGTGTGGCTCAGTGGATAGAGCACCGGCCTGTGGACCAAAGGGTCCCGGGTTCGATTCCGATCAAGGGCATGTACCTCGGTTGCAGGCTCCTCCCTGGCCCAGGCCCTGGTCGGGGCTCGTGCAGGAGGCAACCAATCGATGTCTTTCTCTCACCTCAATGTTTCTCTCTGTCTTTCCCTCCCTCCCACTCTCTCTAAAAATCAATGGGAAAATATCCTCAGGTGAGGATTAAAAAAAAGAAAACCCCAACCACTTGAAAAAATTTAAGAGACTCTTCTCCTAAATTGCTATTGGAAGAAATAAAGTGTACTAGTATAGGGACAAATATTTAGAAAGCGTGGAAAACCAGGAATGCCATATAACCAAACCTATGGAAGACATCTGGCACTATTCTCATAGCCTTAAATGCTTTTATTATTAAGAAGGGAGAGAAAAAAAAAGAGAATAAATCAAGCATTTAGCCTGAGATCTTAGGGAAGAAAAAAAAACAACACAAAAAACCAAGGAGAATAAAAACAGCCCCTAAGGAAAACAGGAAGGAAAAATAGTAAAGATAAAAGCAGAAATAAACGAATTAGGAAACAGAAACACCATGACATCCCCAAATATATCCGAGAGCTGATGGTGTTTTTAAACAAAAATAAAATAGACTAACCTGGCAAATCTATTTGAGAAGTATAAGACAGAAAGAAAAAAATAGGAATGAGACATTGCAAAAGATTTTTATAAAATATATATTTTTATTGATTTCAGAGAGGAAGGGAGAAGGAGAGAGAGACAAACACCAATGATGAGAAAGAATCATTGATCGGCTGCCTCCTGCACGCCCCATGTTGGGGATCAAGCCCGCAGTTCGAAGAGATTTTTAAAAATTAAAATATATGCATAGCATGCTCAAATTTGGAAGCCTCTGTTAAATGAATACTTTTCTGAAAATGCATATGTTGCCAATGGAGAAAAAAGTTGAGAACATTATGAAAGCGTTACCTCCTCTACCCAAAAACGCTGGTCCCGAGTGGTTTTGCCAGGTAATTATGTCCGTTTTGATCCTACTAATAACGCTGAGCTATTCCATGGCTTAACAAAAGGCGGAGAGCTCACCAATTCATCCTACAAAGCAAAAGAAGCCTGATATTAAAACATGATAAAGAGGCCATATTAAAGAATGAAAATGCTATGTCGGAAACAGAATTCAATACTATATTAAACAAGTCATCCACCATAACCCCATGGGGCAAGGGATGGGGGGAGGGTCGGTCGATGTTAGGAAAGCTTAATACAGTAACTACGTCATTACTAATGGGTTAAAGAAGCAAAGGCGATTGATTCCAATGTATGCAGGGGAACATGGATTAAAATCGAATAACCATTTCTACTTAATCCATGCACCAAGAAAAGGAACAGAAGGGTGCATTCTTAGCATGATTGAGAATATCTATTTTGACCCTAGCTGGTTTGGCTCAGTGGATAAAGCATCGGCCTACGGACTGAAGGGTCCCAGGTTCGATTCCAGACATAGGGCACATGTCCAGGTTTCAGGCCCCATCCCCAGTAGGGGATGGGGATGTGCAGGAGGCAGCCGATCCATGATTCTCTCTCATCATTGATGTTTCTATCTCTCCGTCTCCCTTCCTCTCTGAAATCAATAAAAATATATTCTTTAAAAAAGAATATCTATTTCAAACCAATAGCCAATGTTTTAATGAACTGTGAAACAGTAGAAGCATTCTTGTTGAAACCAGTAGCAAAATAAGAAGGCCTGCCAGCACCTTCACTATTTAACACGGCTTTTTATTTTTATTATTATTGTTTTAAATATTTTTATTGATTTTTAGTGACCTCCTGGTTCATAGGTCAATGCTCAACCACTGAGCCACACCGGCTGGGCTAACATTGCTTTTTAAATACTAGTCAACAGGATAATACTGAAACAGAAATATAGTATAAGAAGGAGTAAGTGTAGCCATATATACCATCTACTCTATACCAAACCTTGAGCTAGGGGTTGATTTCTGAAGTTCAGAAATCAGGGAAAGTCCTCAACAAATTCAAGAGATTTTGACTAGGTTGTAAGTGCTATGTGAATTCTACAAAGCAGTTGAGAGGCTGGAGAAAGATCTTCTCAGACCCCTATAGGATTAATATTTTAATTCTACTAAGATCCTATATATATATATTGGTTTGAACAATCAAGATTTAAGCTTGAAGATTAAAGTAAGTTCCATGGCCCAGCTGGTGTGGCTCAGTTGGTCGAGTGTCATCGCATGCACCGAAAGGTCACTGGTTCGATTCCCGGTCAGGGCACATACCCAGGTTGTAGGTTCAATCCCTGGTCGGGGTGCGTACAGGAGGCGGCCGATCGATGTTTCTCTCTCTCTCTCTCTCTCCCCCTCTCCCTCTCCCTTCCTCTCTCTCTAAAATTAAAAAACAAATAAATCTTCTTTATTTATTTATTTATTTTTATTTTATTGATTTTTTACAGAGAGGAAGGGAGAGAGATAGAGAGTGAGAAACATCGATGAGAGAGAAACATCGATCAGCTGCCTCCTGCACATCTCCTACTGGGGATGTGCCCGCAACCCAGGTACATGCCCTTGCCCGGAATCGAACCTGGGACCTTTCAGTCCACAGGCCGATGCTCTATCCACGGAGCCAAACCGGTTTCGGCTAAATCTTCTTTAAAAGAAGATTTAAACTTGAAGATAAAAGTGAGCTCCATGAAGTTCAAGACCAGCTGAACTCACTCCATGACAGACACTATTCAGATTTAATATTTGTCGAACACGTGGGTGACTGAAGGCAGTGCAAGCGTTTAGAGTACGATACCATTTTTCTCTTTTACCTTTCAAATTCGCAAAAGTGTTTTCTTCAAGGTTTCATTTTGAAAATTTTCAAATACGTTAGGAAGTTGAAAGAACGCCACCGTAAATGCTCATACACCCATGACTAGCTATAACAGAGACTAGCATTTGCCATCTGGGTCTCATCCGTCCATGTGTATGTTTTTGTCCTGACTCATTTTGAAGTTGCAGAACACATATCCCTTCTCCCCTGAATTCTGGAGCTTGGGAACCCTCCGTCTCCCAGAATGTAGCGATCCGTGCAGCGGGTTTGGGAAGCCACTGCCCTGGGCCCCAAGGGTATCTCTGCAGATTGTCCTCACCCTGGAGAAGGCATTCAGGGGTCAAAGTCATGGCCGCCTGGCATGTAAGAGAAAAGAAAGTGTCCATTTATGGAGTATCAGGCCCTGTGTTGGGTGGCTTTCCGATGGTCTCCTATTTAGCCCTCTCTGCAATGGTATGAAAGAAGCCGTATGCCCATGTTGGCGGGGAGTTGAAGTTCAAAGAGGTTGAGTAACTTGCCCAGGTCCACACAATGGCATTATTCAACCCATCTGACACCAGCAGGTTACACAACTTTTGCTTCTTCCCTTCATCGTCTCTCTGCATGAACGCATGAAGGCATTTCTTGGGCAGGGTGGACACATTAGAAGCACTCGGAATGTTCTTCATCGCAGGGATAGGCAGGCCAATGGTGTTCTGTATGCTCCCAGGAGCTTCTGTGTTTAAGAACATGGATTATTGCCCTAACCGGTTTGGCTCAGTGGATAGAACGTCGGTCTGGGGACTGAATGGTCCCGGGTTCGATTCCGGCCAAGGGCATGTACCTTGGTTGCAGGCACATCCCCAGTAGGGGGTGTGCAGGAGGCAGCTGATCGATGTTTCTCTCTTATCGATGTTTCTAACTGTCTATCCCTCTCCCTTCGTCTCTGTAAAAAATCAATAATAATAAATATATATATATCTATATATATATATATAACATGGATTATTGCTTATGAACAAGCAACATGGAAAGTTGCTTGTGTCGTCCGGCGAGACGTCAGATTGTACACACCATGATCAAAACCACGCAAAAACCGCATGCTCGATGAGACCGGGGAGAAATCACCAGAAGTGGTTGGGTTAGGGTGAGAAGGAGTATTTCCCCCCACCCCCACCCCCATTTTGTCTTTTTTCAGATTCATTGCACTGGCTGGCCTGGCCCCGCCTGCTCGCTGGCCCTGCCCCTTGCCGACTAGTCATTCCTCCATTTGGTTGATTTGCATATTATGCTTTTATTCTATAGGATTATCGATTGAGTGCTTACTAGAGGGCAGGCTAAGTGCATTTACAACACCATTCCCTTAATTTTCACAGCAACCACAGGAATTAGAAAATAGAAATTATAAAATATTAGAAATTGTTAATTAAGGAAAGTACTTTAGCCTGGCCTGCCTGGCTCAGTAGTTGAACATTGACCCATGAACCAACAGGTCGCCGGTTCGATTCCCAGTCAGAGCACATGTCCTGGTTGTGGGCTTGCTCCCTGGTAGGGGGCGTGCAAGAGGCAACTGATCGATGTTTCTCTCATTGATGTTTCTATCTCTCTATCCCTTTCCCTTCCTCTCTCTCTCAAATCAATACAGATATTGTTTTTAAAAGAAAAGTACTTTAGCCCTGGCCGGTGTGGCTCAGTGGATAGAGCGTCGGCCTGTGGACTCAAGGGTCCCAGGTTCGATTCCGGTCAAGGGCATGTACCTTGGTTGCAGGCACATCCCCAGTGGGGATGTGCAGGAGGCAGCTGATCGATGTTTCTCTCTCATCGATGTTTCTCTTTATCCCTCTCTCTTCCTCTCTGTAAAAAATTAATAAGATATATTTTTTTAAAAAGAAAAAAGAAAAGTACTTTATATACCCCATTTTCAGTTTTGTAAGCTTGTGGAGGGGAAAGGCTTTGCCCTGTTTATTGCTGTCCCATTTTTCTTTTTTTATAGATTGATTTTTAGAGAGAGAGAGACAGACAGACATCGATTTGTTGTTCCATTTATTGATGCATTCATTGGTTGTTTCCTGTATGTGCCCTGACCGGGGATGGAACCTGCAACCTTGGCGTATTAGGATGACGCTCTAACCAACTGAGCTACCTGGCCAGGGCTGTCCTATTGGTCATTGCCCAGCCCCAGGCCTGGCATATAATGGACATAATACACATGCTGGACAAGTGCCCACCAGGAAACCGCTCCAAGAGGCTTGGCCCAGGAGCGTGTCTGCAGAGCGCTGCCATCAGCTGGTCCACCCGAAATCAAGCGCTGGCCAGGTGTGTGTCATGGGTGGGGTGCTTGCAAGATTTGTAAGCTCTCCCGGTCCAACCAGAACGGCCCCATCGACGTGTAGGGGCCATTCTGACCATTTAGCATCACCAGGGCATGTAGTTCTAAGAAGAGCCATGACACGGAGCCCGACTGGCATGGCTCAGTAGTTGAGCATCAACCTATGAACCAGGAGGTCACGGTTGGATTCCTGGTCAAGGGCACATGCCAGGCTTTCGGGCTCGATCCCCAGTAGGGGACGTGCAAGAGGCAGCCGATCCATGATTCTCTCTCCTCATTGATGTTTTTCTCTCTCCTTCTCCCGTCCTTTCTGAAATCAATAAAAATATACTTAAAAAATAAACAAACCACGTGGAATAGATAAACTCCAGCTCATGTGGAAATGGGCTTTATGTCCTCGTCAGACTTTCAAAGTTGATCATGATTATATGAAGTTACTAGAGGCCCAGTGCACGAAAGTTTATGCATTCGGCAGGGGGTCCCTCAGCCCGACCTGCTTCCTCTTGCAGTCTGGGAGCCTCAGGGGATGTCCGACTGACAGCTTAGGCCCACTCAGTGGGAGGCGACTGGGTGGGCTAATCAGAGGACGGCACCGGCCAGTGAGCAGCTGGCCCCGTCCCTCATCGCCCCACAACAGCAGTTGGTCGCTGCCACCCCCTGATCACTGTTCCCTCCCTCTGCCCACTGGCACGTGCCTTGGCTGGCCTGGCCCCGCCTGCTCGCTGGCCCTGCCCCTTGCTGACTGGTCATTCCTCCATCTGGTTGATTTGCATATTATGCTTTTATTCTATAGGATTATCAATTGAGTGCTTACTAGAGGGCAGGCTAAGTGCATTGACAACACCATTCCCTTAATTTTCACGGCAACCACAGGGATTAGCCACTATGCTCTCCCATCCAGGAAAAGAGGAAAGAGGCCTGAGTTCCAGGAAACCACGTCTGGGTTTTGCTAAGCGTTTGACTTTCAGCCAATCACGCGCCTCTGGGCTTTCACTCCCTCGTCTGGAACAATGACAGTTGACGTTCCCTGAGTGTTTATGACCGGGCCCAGCTGAGGGCCGAGTCGAGGAACAAATAAGCAAACTGGATTTTGGCTTTCGATGCCAGGGCTTTGCAAAGCGCTTGCCCGCCTGGAAGAAACCCAGCTGGTTTTGTTGGGGCTTGTTTTGCTTTTCCAAGACCAACATTGGGAGCCACGGGCCATACCCCGTTACTCCCGGTTCCTGTGTAGCTGGGGCATGTGTAGTGGCCACATCGTTTGTTCTTTCCTCCTGTGGAGAAAGCGTTAAAATGCAGTTCCCTGTGTCCAGCCCCGAATCCATGGGATTTGAGAAGGGCTCAAGACTCAGCGTCTCAGCCCTGACCGGTCTGGCTCAGTGGATAGAGCATCGGCCTGCGGACTGAAGGGTCCTAGGTTCGATTCCGGTCAAGGGCATGTACCTTGGTTGCGGGCACATCCCCAGTAAGGAGTGTGCAGGAGGCAGCTGATCGATGTTTCTCTCTCATCGATGTTTCTAACTCTCTATCCCTCCCCCTTCCTCTCTGTAAAATAGCCCTAACCGGTTTGGTTCAGTGGATAGAACATCGGCCTGCGGACTGGAGGGTCCCAGGTTCGATTCCAGTCAAGGGCATGTACCTTGGTTGTGGGCACATCCCCAGTAGGGGGTGTGCAGGAGGCAGCTCATCGATGTTTCTCTCTTATGGATGTTTCTAACTCTCTATCCCTCCCCCTTCCTCTCTGTAAAAAATTAATAAAATATATTTAAAAAAATAAAAATAAATTCCTCTCTGTAAAAAAATAAAATAAAATAAATAAAAAAGACTCAGTGTCTCAGAATGGCTTCAGGTGGTCCCTAGCTGTCATTCTCGTTGTGGCCAACTTGGGCCGATCAGGGACAGTTGAAGCGCCCTTTTTCTTCCGATGAAACCTGCAAGTGTTTGGGCTGGGATCCACAGAACCCCGTTTTCATCTGGGGGAGCCCAGCAGCATGAGGAAGGCGGAGGAGGGTCGCAAGCTTTGTACTCTGTCCTGAGTACCTGGGGGGTTCTCACTGGCAGGACATCGTCTCTCCAAACCTCCGCTCTGTGGAGCTCCGCGGGCCACGTGTAGCTGAATGTAAATTCCAAGAACACTTCAGAAACTTAAATGTATTATTTTCTGTTTTTACAAGAGAGGAGAAGCAGGCGAGACGGCCTGTCGAAATTTAAATGCCGCCCCCCCCCCCCCCCCCCCGGCCCAAAAAGAGGTGGCAATTAAGGAAGAATGCATGTTTGGAATATTAAGAACAGGCAGATTTGAGGTTCTCTTAGCTATGAGTAGAATTTACATCCAAGAGGAAACATATACGTCTACATTTAAAATTCTTTTTTTAAAGGTATATTAATTGATTTTACCTTATTATTATTTTTTAATTTTTTAAAAATATATTTTATTGATTTTTTACAGAGAGGAAGGGAGAGGGATAGAGTTAGAAACATCGATAAGCTGCCTCCTGCACACCCCCTACTGGGGATGTGCCCTCAACCAAGGTACATGCCCTTGACTGGAATCGAACCTGGGACCCTTCAGTCCGCAGGCCGACGCTCTATCCACTGAGCCAAACTGGTTAGGGCTATTTTTAATTTTTTATTAATCCTCACCTGAGGGTATTTTTCCATTGATTTTTAGAGAGAGTGGAAAGGAGGTGTAGAGACAGAAACATCGATGTGAGAGAGACACATCGATTGGTTGCCTCCCGCATGCGCCCTGACCAGGGCCTTGACTGGGATCGAACCCAGGACCCTTCAGTCCACAGGCTGACGCTCTATCCACTGAGCCAAACCAGCTAGGCCTGCATCTAAAATTCTTAAAATTTATAAACACTCTCGTACAACCTTAGGCCAGTCGCATACAAAAGTGCGGGCCGTGGACTGAAGCTGCTCTGCGCGGCGTTGCCTGGCCAAGAGGAGCGAAGGGTGGAAGCGGAGAGGGATGCTTAGAGACTTTTAAATAGTGTGACGTTGCCATGACGACGCCCCAGGGGGTGATTGGCAGCCGCATCTTGAACAGGGTGTGGGCCAGTGTGGGCGTCCTGGACCTCATGTGGCCAGTCCCAGGACCAGGAGCTGCCTGGTAGTGTTGGTTCTTTCAGGGATTGGAACGACACTGGCCCTCCAGCCCAGGGCGTTTGACAAGCGCGGGGCATGCTACAAGCGGTGAGAGTTTGAGAGGCAGAAGAGGGAGGGACGAAGGGGGGGGAATTCGAACCCTCACCCTCCATCCCAACAGGCCAGTGCATGTAGCAGGGCGTCGCTGTTTTGAGCCCCTCCGCTTGCCCCATGGGACTCGTCTGAACAGCCTGTGGGAGAGGCTCGTTGGTCCACGGTGGAGCGAGGTGGTTTAAGAGGTGGTCTCAGGGTCTGGCCAGACCTGGACTTGAAAACAGACCAGTGGTCGGCAAACCGCGGCTCGCGAGCCACATGCGGCTCTTTGGCCCCTTGAGGGTGGCTCTTCCACAAAATACCGACTTCTGCGCATGGGCCACGAAGTTTCAATCGCACTGTACGTGCGCGCCCGCACGTGGTATTTTGTGGAAGAGCCACACTCAAGGGGCCACGGACTTAGACGCTTCCAGCCTGTAGCCTGTCCACTCACTTTCCTCCTCCTCCTCCTCCTCCTCCTCCTTCTTCTTTTTTAATATATATTTTTAATTGATTTCAGAAAGGAAGGGAGAGGGAGAGAGCGAGCGAGAGAGAGAAACATCAATGAGGGAGAATCATTGATCGACTGCCTCCTGAATAACCCCCATTGGGGATCGAACCCGCAACCTGGGCATGTGCCCTAACCTGGAATGGGAACCGTGACCTCCTGGTTCATAGGTCGACGCTCAACCACTGAGCCACACTGGCCGGGCATCACTCGCCTTCTTCACGCCTCAGAGTCTAGCCAATAGGGAACAGCAGCCCCTCCTGGACGGCTCCCGTGCGAGATGGGAGTGAGCGAACAACTCCTAAGGGCCCGCACACGTCTGCACGGGGGGGCGGGGGGGTGGGATGCAGGCTTCCTCGGGCTGCTTTGTCTACGTTATTTGCAAGAGTGGATTGCATTGTGGGTCTCCAGGAAGTTGCCAGCTGCCCTCCCATTTCCGAATTCCTGTGTGTGCGCGTGTGCGTGTGTGTGTGTGTGTGTGTTGTGTGTGTGCGTGTGCGCTGCTGGTGGGGTTGTCAGGAAATAGCTATGGGTTCCTGCTGATTCACTCAGATCCTGCAGGGCCCCTCCCCCAGCAGCGAGGGGGCCTGCCCCCTCCTAGGCGTCCTGCTTGCCCTCCCGCTGCCCTGGGGCCAGGACACCCTCGCAGGACGCTGAGCCTGGCTTTGTTCCGGCCCCTGGGCTCCGCCTTCCTCGGGTGTCGCCCGCAGGTGCGTTTCCCTGGCACACCTGCCACCTGTGAGGATTTGGGTCTCTTCCAAGTCACCCAGAGGTTGGGTCTAAGAGGTTTCGATCATCTGACCTTGGACCTGATGCTGCCCCTTCAGAAGGGGGTTGGTCCACAGGGGAGCGAGATAGTTGAAGAGGTGGCCTCAGGGCTGGCTGGTTTAGCTCAGTGGATAGAGCGTCGGCCTGTGGACTGAACGGTCCCGGGTTCGATTCTGGTCAAAGGCACCTGCCCGGGTTGCGGGCTCGGTCCCCAGTGTGGGGCGTGCAGGAGGCAGCCGATCCATGGTTCTCTGTCATCATGGATGTTTCTGATTCTCTCCTTCTTCTTTCCTCTCTGAAATCAATAAAAATAAAAAAATAAAAAAGAGGTGGCTTCGATCTGGGCAGACCTGGTCTTGAATATTTGGGCACTTCCAGCCCGCGGCCCCGTCCACTCATTTATGTTTCTCCCTCATTGATGTTTCTCTCTCTCTCTCTCTCTCTCTCTCTCTCTCTCTCTCTCTCTCTCTTTCTCTCTCTCTCTCTCCCTCTTCGTACCTGTGACCTGCACACCCCAAGATCTCCCTGCTGGTAGAGGGGAGTCAGGATTTAGTCTTCAGACAGAAGGTCCTGGTGGGTGGAGAGCCCAGGATAGTGTTGGGAGTTGGGGTCCCTGGCCTGCATCTGGGCCAGCCGTGGGCAAACTATGGCCCATGGGCCGGATCCGGCCCGTTTGAAATGAATAAAACTAAAAAAAAAAAAAAAGACCGTACCCTTTTATGTAACGATGTTTACTTTGAATTGATATTAGTTCACACAAACACTCCATCCATGCTTTTGTTCCGGCCCTCCGGTCCAGTTTAAGAACCCATTGTGGCCCTCGAGTCAAAAAGCTTGCCCACCCCTGATCTGGGCCCTGGAGTGAAGGACCAGCAGAGAAGGGGTGCATGGTCAGGGGAGGGGCTGGGCTGCGAATGGCCTTGGCCGTGGTCTTGCTCCCAAGCACCCACACTGACTTTGGGGTGTCAGTGACGAGCTGAGGCTGGCAGCTCTCCTCTCTGTCGCTCTGGGCCAGGGCCATATTGTGCCGTGTGTGTGTGTGTGTGTGTGTGTGTGTGTGTACACCCTCACGGCTTCTCCAGCGATGACAGTCCCCACATATTTCTTTTTTATGGATTTCAGAGAGGAAGGGAGAGGGAGAGAGAGAGATAGAAACATCCATGACGAGAGAGCATCATGGATCGGCTGCCCCCTGCACGCCCCCTACTGGGGATCGAGCCCACAACCCGGGCAGGTGCCCTTGACCGGAATCGAACCGGCGACCCTTCAGTCCTCAGGCTGCCGCTCTATCCCCTGAGCCACACCGGCCAGGGCTCCTCACGCATTGCATCCGCGCGGTGCTGGCTCTTGGGCTGGGAGGGAAGCCCTGTGCTTGCTCAGACCTAATGGCTGAGTCAACAACGCCGGGGACCTGTGTTTGGTCAGCAAACAGGCAGCAGCCGCAGAGCCGCCCCTGCCTTCCTGCTCTCCTTTCTAGCAAACGTCCGCCGAAAGGTCAGCCCCGACCGGCTGCTCCGCGTGCAGGGCCCGGTGCGCAATGAACGTGAGGCCCCTGAGGCTGGAAAATGAGCACGAATTTCAAGATGGCGAAGGCACAGCCATGACCCCCCAGGCACCCTGGCCCTGGCCGGTGTGGCTCAGTGGTTAGAGCGTTGGCCTGCGTACCTAACGGTCCCGGGTTCGATTCCGGTCAAGGGCACGTCCCTCGGTCGCAGGCTCCTCCCCGGCCCGGGCCCTGGTTGGGACACATGCAGGAGGCAACCGATCGATGTGTTTCTCTCTGTCTTCCCCTCTCTCTTCCACTCTCTCTAGAAATCAATGGAAAAATATCCTTGGGTGAGAATTTTTAAAAAATATTTAAATAAATAATTTCACCCTAGCCGGTTTGGCTCAGTGGATAGAGCGTCGGCCTGCGGACTGAAGGGTCCTGGGTTCGATTCTGGTCAAGGGCACCTGCCCGGGTTGTGGGCTCGATCCCCGGTAGGGGGCGTGCGGGAGGCAGCCGGTCAAGGATGTTTCTATCTCTCGCTCCCTCTCCCTTCTTCTCGGAAATCAATAAAAATATATTTTTTTTAAAAAATTGAGCTTCGTTTTGGTTGAAGAGGGACTTTACCCCCAGACCCGCTGAGTCCCCAGCCCTGTCCTCCCCACCCTGTCCCACGGGCACTTCCGTCATCGAGGGTTGGAGTGACTTCTGCGGCAGCGTCTCCTTTCGCCCCTCTCGCCCCCGTCTCTCCCTTGCTCTGTAACCTCAGGATGCCTCCTGCCCGGCCCTCCCTCCCATCCCCTCTATCTTCCTTCCCCTCCATCCTTGCTCCCTCCCCCACCCCTCCCATCTCCATTCCTCTCTCCCTCTCGCCATTGCGTTTATGGGAGGAAAACCCTGCCCGTGTTTGGTGTGTGACTTTTCTCAGCCGTCCATTTGGTCCCTTTTGAGTTTCACGTGGCTCCTTGGATACCCAGGCCGCTCCCTGGAGTGGCTGGAGCCGGCGCCTTCCCCCACCGAGGGACGAGGGACGGCCCTTGGGCAGCCTCTGGCCCCGTCCAGATGGTCTCTGCCCATCGGGAGCCTGGATGAATCTCATTGTGAGCGTTCGTCACTCCCCACCTCCTCCCCACATTCAGCTGTCAGCCCTCCTGGCCGCCGTGGAAAGAAAGCCGGCTTCATTCTTCCTGTGACACCCCTGAGCCCTGGTGACAGGCCTGGCTGTGGTTCCCAAGACGGTGGCTTCTGTAAAGGCCTGGGCTGGAGCTCGGGGGGTGTAGGGTTAACCAGATAAGCCCAGGGGGGCACTGTCCTGTCTTCCCTCACCCTCTTCACACTGTCACCAGAGGATTTTCACAGCAGCCAAGGGATCCTGATGCTTCCCACCCCTCCCACCCCTACCCCCACCCACAGCCCTGCCTAAAGCCCTCTTCTGGTTTCCTGCTGCCGGAGAATGGCACTCAGATCCTGGGTGTGGCCTTCAAGGCCCCACCCTCCTGGGGAGAGGCTGGCGTGGGCTTGCTGAAAAGACACTTGAGCCCGGCCGGTGTGGCTCAGTGGTTGCGCTTCGACCTATGAACCAGGAGGTCACGGTTCGATTCCCCGTCAGGGCACACGCCCGGGTTGTGGGCTGGATCCCCAGTGTGGGGCACACAGGAGGCAGCCGATCCATGATTCTCTCTCATCGTTGATGTTTCTATCTCTCTCTCCCTCTCCCTTCCTCTCTGAAATCAATAAAATTATTTTAAAAAAGAAAAGACCCTTGAGCCCCACCTTGAAGAAGGCGAGAGGTTTGGAAGGTGGAGAGAAGGCGAGGGGAGTGTGACGAGGAAGGGATGGCCCCGAGGACAGCTGGGGGGTGGACGTCAGGAATGGCTGGGAGGAGGAGGCAGCAGGACCCGGGAGCGTCCGGCTCTGCTCGGAGGACCCGGCCCCTGGGAGATGGTACTCAGCCCTGATGCACCTTCCCATCACCCGAGGGGACTTTTAAAAATTCAAAGTCTCTGGGGGTGAGCCTGTCATGAGTGTTTGCACCTGTTCCCCCAGGGCCACCAGACAGGGCGTCCCCTGTGGCAGAAACCAGCTGTTGGTCCTTTTCCGACTCTTCTCTGTTGATGGGCGGCTGTCTTGCTGGGTCAGCGCCGAGCCCCTGGCCCAGATGAACTAAGGGAGCACGAAGCAGAGATAGGGCCCCCGGAGAGGGAGCTGGAAGGGACCTGCTCAAAAGAGGAAACTGGCCCAGCTGGTGTGGTTCAGTGGATAGAGCGTCGGCCTGTGGACCCAAGGGTCCCGGGTTCGATTCCGGTCAAGGGCATGTACCTGGGTTGCAGGCTCCTCCCCGGCCTGGGCACCTGGTCGAGGCTCCTGCAGGAGGCAGCCCATCCATGTGTTTCTCTCATGTGGATGTTTCTTTCTGTCTTTCCCTCTCTCTTCCACTCTCCCTCAAAATCAATGGAAAAATATTCTCGGGTGAGGATTAACAATAAATAAATAAATAAATCTATCAATGTGAATGAATAGATTAATTATTTTAAAAAGATAGAGAGAGAGAGAGAGAAAATTGAGACCTGATCTCCAGGGAGCGCGTCGAGTCGCTTCTCGTATTGGGCAGGTGGCTGACAAACCAAAGATTGGCCCACCAAATGCAAAAACCAGTCACAACCAGCCTGCATAGTCGGTCTCCTCATAACTGGTTCTTTTGAAAATGTCAACTATAGCCCTGGCCGCAGTGGCTCAGTTGGTTGGCGCTTCATCCTGTGATTCCTGGTCAAAGGTACATGTTGCGGTTCGACCCCCGTTGAGGGCAGCCGATCGATGTTTCTCTCTCTCTCTCCCTTCTATCTCTAGAATCAAATTTTTTTAAATATATTTTATTGATTTTTTACAGAGAGGAAGGGAAAGGGACAGAGAGTTAGAAACATCGATGAGAGAGAAACATCGATCAGCTGCCTCCTGCACACTCCCTACTGGGGATGTGCCCGCAACCAAGGTACATGCCCTTGACGGGAATCGAACCTGGGACCCTTGAGTCCGCAGGCCGACGCTCTATCCACTGGGCTAGGGCTAGAATCAATTTTTTTAAAAAGGCAAAGAAAACGTCAGGCCTAGAACCTTCACCTACATTCTACAGCTGGTACCATTTTGCAGCATTTGCTTTATCTCGCTCTTTCCAATGTTTTGGCTGAATCGTTTGCAAGTGAGTTGGGGGCAGCATCATGGCTCACCCCTAAATACGTGGGCAAGGACTTTCCCCTACGGAGCTGTCATACTATCATCACGCCTAGAATACCACCATTATGTAATGATCCCATCTAAAGCAAACATGATCCTATTCAAATCTCCCCAGTCCCCTTCCAAAAATGTTTTTCCAGGCTCTTTGCCTGATGCAAAAAGGCCCATGCATTTGCATCTGGCTGTTGTGTTTCCTTCGCTTCTGATCTAGAACAGCTCCCCTGCTGTGCGTGCTGTGCGTGCGTGCGTGTGTGTGTGTGTGTGTGTGTGTGTGTGTGACAGTGGCTTTGAAGAGTCCAGCTGGCCAGCTGTCTTCTAGAATGGACTCTGGCTTTGTCTGAGTGCCTTCAAGTTTGCATAGTTGTGACACTCCCCTGACAATTGCTTCACTGTGTTTAAAAAAGTCCAAGGCAGAAGGTACAGTTGACGGTATCTCCTTTGTTCCTTAGCCCTGACTGAGTTATAGGATGTCCTGTTCAGCCACCAAGAAAAAGAGGTGGCTTTAGTAACTATATATATATATATATATATAGATTTGTGAGAGGAAAGGAGAGATAGAAACATCAATGATGAGAGAGAATCATTGATTGGCTGCCTCTTGCTCAAGCCTGCAACCCGGGCATATGGCCCGACCCAGAATCGAACCATGACCTCCTGGTTTATAGGTCGACACTCAACCACTGAGCCATGCCCGCCGGGCCTGGTAACATTATATTTATAAAAGTTTCAGCACACCAAATATTTCACGTGATCTACAGCCAGCCTGGCCCGCTTGGTTTGGGGTACTCTGTTAGGTGGATGGGGTTCTGAGAGGCTGAACCTGTGCCCAGGTCCATGGCATTAATATATATATTCTTTATTGATTTCAGAGAGGAAGGGAGAGGGAGAGAGAGAGAAACATCAACGATGAGAGAGAATCATGGATCAGCTGCCTCCTGCACCCCCCACGCTGGGGATCGAGCTGGCAACCTGAGCGTGTGCCCTGACCGGGAATCGAACCGTTCATAGATGGATGCTCAACCACGGAGCCATGCTGGCCGGGCGGGTCCCTGGCATTAGAAGCGACTCAGAGCCCAGCCCTTCTGACCTTCCATGGGGCTCCCGGCAGCCACCACGCTGCAGTGGCAGCTGGGAGATGGGGCAGAATGGATGCCTTTGGCGTGCTTGCACTGGGTCGGGCTCAGTGACAGGGTGGTGTCGCCGAACCTCAGCCCTGGACCCGCCCCCGTGGCCCCGCGTCCCTGAGTGCCGGACTGGGGAATGTGGAATGTTCTCGAATGTGACCTAACCTGTCCTGATGACTCCGCGCCCTGGTTCTGGGTTTAGTCACTGAACTGTGGACTGAGGTGTTGGCATGGCCGGCCCCACCCCGAAGGCTCCCAGGCCGCCCCTGGGTCATTTTTCATCCTGCACCCTGGCTGTCAGCTGTCACCGCTGCCTCCAGCGCCCTCCCACCTCCCTCTGCCTGCTTTGAATTTGCATCTCGCATCTGCTGTGGGCTGCGGAGAAGCAGAGGCCGGAGGCTCAGAGCAAGGGGCTCTGTCCCTGAGGGGAGAGTGAGGGTGACACCAGGCCCCTGCTGTACAAGTGGGTGTGGCTGTGACATTTTCCAAGTTCAGAATTCCCAGAAGGAAATCTTTTTTTTTTTAATCCTCACCCGAGGATTCCTTGATTCCTTCCTTTCTCCCTTCCTTCCTTCTTTTCTTTCTTTCTTTCTTTCTTTCTTTCTTTCTTTCTTTCTTTCTTTCTTTTTAAATATATTTCTTTATTGATTTCAGAGAGGAGGGAGAGGGAGAGAGATAGAAACATCAGTAGTGAGAGAGAATCATTAATCAGCTGCCTCCTGCCCACCCCCTACTGGGGATGGAGCCTGCAACCCGGGCATGTGCCCGTGGCTGGAATCGAACCCAGGAACCTTCAGTCTGCAGGCCAACGCTCTATCCACAGAGCCAAACCAGCCAGGGCCCATTGATTGTTAGAGAGAGGGAAAGACAGAGAGAAACACATCGATTGGTTGCCGGGAGGAGCCTGCAATCATGGTACGTGCCCTTGACCAGAATCGAACCCGGGACCCTTCGGTCTGCAGGCCGACGCTCTATCCATTGATTCCGGGGTCCAACCCCAGCAGGTCCAGGGGTTCCCAAAGGCGTAGACGGAGTCGGCGAAGAAGGAATGACACGGAGACAGCGTTCAGTTGATCAGCAGCCTAGCCAGGATCTCCAGCCAAGTTCTGGTCTCGATCTCCAGAGAGGTTCTGCTGTTTATTGTTTTGTTACATCTGTATTTATACCAGTTGATTTTAATCCTGTCAATTTCTATTACAAAGGTTAGGGCGTTTCTTATCTCCATTCCAGGGAGTAAAGATTATGTAGCTTAAGCATGATTGTTTGTAGTTGAAGTGATTAACTACCTGCCTGGCACTTAGTTAAGGAGTTTCATCCCCTCCCTAACTTCAGGGAAAAATTCCTACCTGGGGAAGCAACCTTTCTAGGAGAGGCATCCCCTCCCTGACTTCAGGGAAAAGTTCCTACCTGGGGAAACAACCTTTCTCGGAGAGGTGACCTTGGTTAAAACACACAGCGCTAAGGGGAGCAAACATATTAAGAACAGTATGCTATATACGCCAGGTCCCTTGAAACATATGCTGTGCAGATGTTTCTTTCCTGCAGTGACTGTGTCAAGCAGCAAGGATGGACCGGCTTCCGGCACATTGAGCCACACCGGCCAGGGCTAGAAAAAAGCTTAACGCCCAGCAGAAGTGGCTGTGGGAACGCACGCATGTGCGTGTGAGTGCACAGCCCAGGGGCACTCTGAACGCCGTGACCACCATGCGGAGTGGCCCTGCAGGCTGGGCTGGGGGGCTGGGCAGGGGGAGGGGTCCCTGGGCTCAGGCCGGTGCACTCCCACCACCACCCTCCCTGTGCGTAGATCAGGCTGGATTAATAGCTCCCCACCCCCCGCCCAGGATAGCTGAGGACCGGGGGCCCTTGCTGGACGCTCCGGGCGTCTTTCATCCCTGGTCTCCCGGGGAAAGGTCCCTAGTGCTCCCGATTTCGTGGTTAAAGCGGCTTGTCGCGATTCTGCAGGCTTCTCCCCAAGGTACGTTCCCTCCGTTCTGTGCCCTGTCATTATGGTCCCTGGGCAGGTCTGTTCTTTCCCTGAGGAATTTCTGTTCTCATAAAGGGATACGTGTGGCGCCCTTGCTCTGGCTCGGCTGAGCACTCCAAGGGGTCACAGCCACCCCAGCCTGACTTGCCGTGACCCCTGTGCCAAGCCCTTTTTGCTTATTTGCTTTTGGTGGTGGTGTTGTTATTTTATCAAAGTAATCCATAGGTATCTTTTCTTTGCCTCAAACAGTACTGGAGGGCTGCCCGGCCGGCGTGGCTCAGTGGGTGAGTGTCCACCTATGAACCAGGAGGTCACGGTTCGATACCCGCACATGCCTGGGTTGTGGGCTTGATCCCCAGTGTGGAGCGTGCAGGAGGAGCCGATCCATGATTTTCTCTCTCTTCGTTGATGTTTCTCTCTCTCTCCTTCTCCCACCCTCTCTGAAATCAATAAAATGTTTAAAAAAATAAATACTGGAGGAATTGTCAGGGTAGAGGAGCAGGCCCCGCCCACCTCAATCCCCCCCCACACACACACACACACTCCTGCCCTCCAGATTTTAGCTCCTTTTGTCTGTCATTCGCCTCCATCCATACACTGAAAGACAATGTTTAACCTATTACTCCTCCATCTACCAAGTTTTGGATGCTGTCTATTGCCTCCATATTCCGGCCTTTCCTGCTAATATTGTTCGATCACGACATGGTCAATCCATGCTATAAATACTGTTTGCTGCTGAGCCGAGCACTGAGAGATTACTTCTTTAAAAAGAGTTCATTATGGTTTGGTTCTCACTGGCTTAGTGCCTATCTCTGATTCTTCCCAACACAACTAAAGATCAAGAAAAGATCTATCGCTCTAACCGGTTTGGTTCAGTGGATAGAACATCGGCCTGCCGACTGAAGGGTTCCGGGTTCGATTCCGGCCAAGGGCACATGCCCGGGTTGCAGGCTCGATCCTCAATGGAGGACATACAGGAGGCAGCCGATCAATGATTCTCTCTCACCAGTGATGTTTCTATCTCTCTCCCTCTCCCTTCCTCTCTGAAACCAATAAAAATATATTAAAAAAGAAAAAAAGATCTATCTGATATTTTATCTATCAGTTCATTGATCGATTCCTTTTTATTTTTTATTAATTTATTATTTTTTTAAAATATATTCTTATCGATTTCAGGAAGGGAGAGGGCGAGAGAGATAGAAACATCAGTGATGAGAGAGAATCATTGATCGGCTGCCTCCTGCACACCCCACACAGGGATCCAGCCTGCAACCCGGGCATGTGCCCTTGACCGGAATCGAACCCGGGACCCTTCAGTCTGCAGGCTGACACTCTATCCACTGAGCCAAACCGGCTAGGGCTTGAGTATTTATGTTATTGGTAAGGCTTCTGGCCAACCATCGGCAATTAGAAGTCACAGTTTGGGAGAATCAAAAGTTCTATGTGGATTTTTTACTGCATGGGGGGTTGGTGCCTCTAATCCAGCGGTTCTCAACCTGTGGGCCGCGACCCCTCTGGCGGTCGACCGCCCCTTTCACGGGGGTCGCCTAAGACCATCCTGCAGATCAGATATTTACATGACGATTCATCACAGTAGCAACATGACAGTGATGAAATAGCCACGAAAATACTTTGTATGGTTGGGTCCCAACATGAGGAACTGTATTTAAAGGGCCAGAAGGTTGAGAACCACTGCGAATCTCTGTGTTGTTCAGGGTCAACGGTATTAAAATAACGCCATTGCCTCCTCTGAAAAGCTTCACTGACCCCCCCCACGGCCCCTCCTCCTGGCCCCCAGCCCCCTGTCCTCGCCCGCACACAGCCCTGAGCGCACTAAATTGTCACCCTTGTTTGCTTGCCTGTCGCTCCCACCACACCGAGAGCGCGCGAGTGCAGAGCTGGGCTTGCTCGCGCCTAGGAATGCGCATAGCTGGAGCCCAGTGAATATTTGCTGGCATTTGCATGTGTTGGATTGAAATGCAGGAGCGCTGTGCTCCCGGCAGCTCAGGGACGTTTTGCATGTTCCATGTGTCCCCCCCTCTTGGCTTCCTGATTGGGTTTGGAGGCCTTTTGGGGCCTGTTCCAACTTAATAACAGCCTTTCTCAGAGTCGGCGAAGGCGGCGTTTTCTTTCCCGGATCTGTGATGCCCCCTGCACCCTCCACTAGAGCATCTCAGGGCTTTGGACTGGTCCTCGTCACTGTGTGTGTGTGTGTGCGTGCGTGTGTGTGTGTGTGTATGTATGTGTTTTTCAGAGAGGAAGGGAGAAGGAGAGAGAGAGAGAGAAACATCTGGGGATTGGACCCGCAACCCGGGCATGTCCCCT
This sequence comes from Myotis nattereri, assembly GCF_964212035.1. Taxonomy (NCBI): domain Eukaryota; kingdom Metazoa; phylum Chordata; class Mammalia; order Chiroptera; family Vespertilionidae; genus Myotis; species Myotis nattereri. The sequence goes on along the minus strand of NC_138097.1, from coordinate 10,604,707 downwards.
TGACCGGAATCGAACCCGGGACCCTTCAGTCCGCAGGCCGACGCTCTATCCACTGGGTCACACCGGCCAGGGCTCCTCGTCACTTTATAATCCCAGCCCAGGCTGCTGAGCTCGGCACAGACTGATTGCTCCATAGATGAGTGAGGCTGAGGCTCGCTCGGTCAATCAATCATCAATTCAATCATCAATCAATGAGCCTGTCAGCCTCTCTCCACGCAGCCTCTCTGGTCCCAGGCGCTTCTCATTGCCCAGCGCTCGGATGATCAGAAGGAAGAAGGAACCTCTGCGGAAAGGTGACCCCGTGTCAGGGCTCGTCTCAACTCGATGAGTATTGAAAGGCAGGAGGAGCAAGAGAAGGAAAGACAAAGGGACCCTAGCTGGTGTGGTTCAGTGGATAGAGCGCCAGCCTGTGGACTGAAGGGTCCCAGGTTCGATTTCGGTCCAGGGCACATGCCCGGGTTGCAGGCTCAATACCCAGTAGGGGGCGTGCAGGAGGCAGCCGGTCAATGACTCTCTCATCATTGATGTCTCTCTGTCTCTCTCCCTCTCCCTTCCTCTTTAATATCAATAAAAATATATTTTAAAAAATAAGTAAGTCAAAGGGGGGCAGGGATGTGTTCCCCTGGGATCTCAGGGGCGTCTTGGGAGCCATTCGGTCACCAGACCCAGGGCCACGCGTAGGCAGGGCTGTCCTGTGCTCCGGCCCCTGCACCCGGGGGTACCCAGTGGTGACTGATGTTTGGGGGCGGGCGGGGGGGGCGGAAGATGGGAGTCCACAGCCAGGCCTGTTCTCAAACAGGGACTTGGGGTTTCTCTGGGAAACCGTGGGTCTTGTAGTCGTTGGGTCTCAACTATCTCGGGAAAATCTGGGATGGTAACAAGCTTCAGTGTCCACATGGAAAGGACCAGCCCAGCCTGTCACCCCCCTGGACCGAGGGCCTGGCCGGGCCTGGCCGGAGCCGGCAGCCAGGCTTCCTCGGAGCCGTCGCTGGAGAGGGCAGCCCCTCCCAGGCCCGTGCCATCCATTCCACGTGTACCCAGTGCCCCCTGCACGGGCCCTGCAGCCGGAGGGCTCAGTGGACAGCGCCCAGGCCGCCTGCAGCCGGAACAGCTGCTGTGCACCGGCCCCGGGGACCAGGCCTTACCCACGGGGTCCCCACCGGGGCTCACCCAGGGCCCGGGGCAGGAGGCCCCCGGCAGGCGGCCGGGGCCCAGGGCAGAGCTGATGGCTGCCAGCCCGTGCCCCTGCCCCCCCCCCCCCCCGCTCCTGGGAGGGACCCCTCCTCCTGTGGGTTTCAGGGCGAGCCTTGGGAGCAGCTCTTTGATGCTTCTCCCTTGGAACCGAATTGCTTTTCTGTACTTTTCAGAATTAACTTGCCGTTCTCAGCCTGCCCCTCCCTCCCTCTCCCCGGAAAGGAGAGAAGGAGAAAAGGAGAAAGGGTGTGCATTGTTGCGTTGATTGGCACCTCCTGTGAATGGGGGTCCCGGCTGCTCCCTTTCAAGCCCTCCCCCCCCGGGCCCCCCCCTGTCCCCCGTCCCCCGCGTCCCCCGAGCGCTCATTCTCCCAGCTCTTGTCTTCCTCTCCCTTTGTATCTATGCTTTCTGCCCCTTCCCTCCCTGCCTTTCATTCCCCGCCCTCACCCTCTCCCTCGGGGACACTCCTGTCCTCTCTCTCCCTCTTTGCTTCTTCTTCTATTCAATTCCTTTTTTTCTCTTCTTCTTCTTGCCTCTTTTTTTTTTTTTCCCCTCTCCACTTCTTTTTTCTTTTCCGTTTTGAATAGCGCTTCTGTTTTCAGGGGACTGGGCGAGTGGAGAAGTTGGTTTGTGTGAGGAAGGGAGAAGTGAACGTTTGCATTTCTCTCCGTGGCTCTCAATGTGCTAAGAAGAAGAAGAAGAAGAAGAAAATTACCACGCGGGACGCTGGTTTCCTTTGGGCTCTTCGTTGTCGAGAGAGAAGGGAACGGCTCGGCCGGTGTGGCTCAGTGGGTGAGCGTCGAGCTATGAACCAGGAGGTCACGGTTCGGTTCCCGGGCAGGGCACATGCCTGGGTGGTGGGCTCCATCCCCACGGTGGGGTGTGCAGGAGGCAGCCGATCAGTGATTCTCTCTCATCAATGATGTTTCTAGCTCTCTCCCTCTCCCTTCCTCTCTGAAGTCAATAAAAATATATTTTAAAACAGCAGGAAGCACTATATATATATATATATATATATATATATATATATATATATATATATATAGGGCCTGTCCATCCCTGATCGGGCGGCTCTCGCAGAGAAATCCCGAAGGGGTCACCAGGACAGCTGGTGCGAGGCCTGGGCCGCCGCCCGCAAGATTCAGACGTTTCTGCCTGGGCTCAGGGTGGCCTTGGTGTGAGGGCGAGGATCAGAAGGGGATGCGGGTCCCCCAAACCTCCCTCCCTTCAGGCCGTGGGGACATCGCCCAGGGGCTGAGCTCCAGGAAGAAGGCCGGGGTCACAGGCAGCACTGGGCTGGTCCTCGCGGCCCCTGCGGTGAGGGTGACCGTGGGGAGGTGGGGGTGACCGTGGGGAGGTGGGGGTGACCGTGGGGAGGTGGGGATGATGGCCCCACACTGGCTGGACCTGAGTCCCAGGATGAGGCTGGAGCGCTGGCTCAGCAGGAGGGGGAGGGGGCAGGAGTGGCGATGGCTCCAAGGAGTCCGGCCGGCTTGGAGTTCAGACAGGCGATGATTGATGGAAGGTTTGGCATCTAGGAAATGTCAGAGCCTGGGTAGCGCCGTGGGTCTGGCAACATCTGTACAGGGGTGAGCGGAAGCCCTGGGAAGAGAGAGGGTTGCTTCGAGGGACCCCCCCACAGGGCAAGAAAACAGGCCAAGTCCCCTCCCCCGCACCCCCCCCTCCCCCCCCCCCCCCCCCCCGGGGCCTGTGGGATGAAGGAGGCAGAGGAGGGGCCGGGAGAAGGCAGCTGGGAGCCGGGAGCTGAGGGAGGGGCAGGGCTACTGCCAGGTCAGGGAGGAGGCTGGGACCTGAGCCTCTGTGACCTTCAGAGAGGATAGTGGAGCTCTGTCGGGGGGGATGGGGAGCAGGGGTCGAGGAGGCGATGGACGGGGCACGGGACCCCCTGTTCAGGGCGATGGAGAGAAGGCAAGAAATTCGGCAGTGAACAGAGCAGGGCAGGCCTGGGAGAGCGGTCCCGTTCTGGGGGCCCATTTCCTCTCTGGGGGGGAAGAGCGGGACCTTAGGCTGTGGATCTGGAAGACCCTTCGCACCTCCTCCTAGCACAGGACCACGGGCAGGTCTGCACCTCCAGGCCCCGGCCCAGAATTGCCCAGGGAGGGCCAGGGCACCTTCGAGGACCCAGGGGTCTCTGGGAAGGAGCGCTGGGGGGTGAGTGGCCTGGGTGATTGGAGACAGGGCCCCAGGCCTGGCTGGCTGGGCTGGCGGGAGCCTCCAGGGGCAAGCCCTGCCATAGTAGCATCCAGGTATGAGCTGAGTGTGTCCTTAGCAGGTGTGGAGTTTGTCCTTAGCAGGTACCTACAGCACACAGCCCAGTACAGAGGGGTGGAAGCCCCATGCGAAGGTGGGGCTCACACCCTGCCCCTCAGAGCACAGGGCACGGAGGGCGGGGGACGATACCCCCCCCCCAGGAAAAGTGGGGCAGGTCCCAGGCTTGGAGGGTGGCACACGCTCAGAGGGCCCATGACCGAGTCAGACACAACAGGCGGACGGTGTGCATGCTCACAGGTGGAGCCTGGGGACAGGGGGGGTGGGGAGACTGTCAGGGAAGTGGATCTGAAGCTCCATGGAGAGGGGTGTAGACGGGAACACCTGCTGAGCACCTGCTGGGTGCCAGTTTGGAGGATGGCACGCTCCTCAGAGGACAGCCGGGGGCTCCGAAGGGCTGGGAAGGGGCTGCGCGCTCCCTCTGGTCTGGGTGCCTGAGACAGGGGAGCTGTGGGTTAAGGCAGCAGGCAGTGTGCTTGGCTATCGGAGGATTCGTTTCGTTCTCCAGGGACGGGATAGAGGCGGCTGGGAGCAGGTGCCGCCTGGCAGAGCCCTCCTGGGCCAGGTGGGAAGGCCACCGGCTCTCCCGGGCCCCACCTGCTCCCGGGGCACCTGCTCCTTGCAGACCTGGGCCTGGCTGCCCGGCAGGTTTTTCCGGTCTGGGCAAGAACACCTCCTTACACCCCATTAAGTCACCCGCAGCCACCCTGGCCCGAGATGAAAGGGAGGCCCCTCCCTTAGGGCGGCTCCGTCCTGGATGGGGAAGCTGGTCCGCCTTTGGGAACAGGCTTTGGAGGCAGGTGTGTCTTCGGGGTCCTGGGCGGCAGAGGAACCGGGGGTCAGTCCCCCTTTGAGAACGGGCATCCCCGGAACCTGGCTCCTCCAGTAATGAGCTGTGCGGCCCCGGGCATGTTGCTGGATGCTGCCAGGTTGTGCTGTGAGCACTTGGCATAGTTCCGCGTGTAAGGCTCTTGCCGTCGCGAAGCAGCAGAGGTAGGATTCGAACTGCGGGCCTTCGGATTCCAGCATCCGGGCCCTAAACCAGTGTTTTCATCCTGTTTCTTTTTTTAATTTATTTTATTAAAAATAATATATTTTCAGAGAGGAAGGGAGAGGGAGAGAGAGATGGAAACATCAATGATGAGAGAGGATCATTGACCGGCGGCCTCCTGCACGCCCTCTACTGGGGATCAAACATCCTGGGCATGTGCCCTGACCGGGAATCGAACTGTGACCTCCTGGTTCCTAGGCTGATGCTCAACCCCTGAGCCACGCCGGCCGGGCTCATCCTGTTTCTTAAATTATTACTTGTAATCCTTGCAGACCAATATTTTATCAACCCTGGCCTGACGCAGGTAGAGTTGGCACCGGCTGGCACTGTCTTTGGATTTGGCGATCTGTGGGACGGGAATGAGTACCCCCGGGTGGCGTCGTCGTGCGGGGAAGGGCTTTGTAAGCTGTAGATGCAGCGGTTCTCAACCTGTGGGTCGCGACCCCTTTGGCGGTCGAACGACCCTTTCACAGGGGTCGCCTAAGACCATCCTGCATATCAGATATTTGCATGACGATTCACCACAGTAGCAACATGACAGTTGTGAAGTAGCCACGGAAATAATTTTATGGTTGGGTCACAACATGAGGAACTGTATTTAAAGGGCCAGAAGGTTGAGAACCACGGCGTAGAGGGCTGTGCCCGGGTGAGCGGACGCGCTCATTTCCCTGCCAGGCTTGTCTCTCTGAGTCCCAGAGGGACTTGTGTTTCATCCTGCGCTTTGGCACCCAGATGCGGGCCCTGGGTGCTCCTGGGCCAGGGCGCTGCCCGCCACCCAGGTGTGCGTACAGAGCTCCTACCCCTCACGTGGATCCCCGTTCCTCCACTCACTGTCTGCGAGTATCGTCTGTAGGTGACTGAGAAATGCATCGCCGCGTCGCTCCTGCTTGTGGCTGATTGCAGCACGAGTGTGTGTGTGTGTGTTATATGTGTGTGATGTCTGTGCGTGTGATGTCTGTGTGTGTGATGTCTGTGTGTGTGTGTGATTTGTGTGATGTGTGTGATGTGTATGTGTGTGTGAGATGTCTGTGTGTGTGTAATGTCTATGTGTGTGTGATGTGTGTGATGTGTGTGATGTCTGTGTGTGTGTCTATGCGTGTGTGATGTGCCTGTGATGTCTGTGTGTGTGTGCGTGCGCGATGTCTGTGTGTGTGTCTCTGTGTGTGAGATGTCTCTGTGTGTGATGTGTGTCTGTGTGTGTGATGTGTGTGTTCTGTGTATGTCTATGTGTGTGTGATGTCTGTGTGTGTGTTATGTGTGTCTGTGTGTGTATGTTATGTGTGTGCGATGTGTCTGAGATGTCTGTGTGTGTGTGATGTCTGTGATGTGTGTGTGAGATGTCTCTGTGTGTGATGTCTCTGTGTGTGATGTGTGTATGTCTATGTGTGTGTATGTGTGTGTATGTGTGTGTTATGTGTGTGCATGAACTGTGTGTATGTCTATGTGTGTGTGTGTGTGCGATGTCTATGTGTGTGTGTTATGTGTGTGATGTCTGTGTGTGTGTGTGCGCGCGATGTCTGTGTGTCTGTGTGTATGCGATGTGTGTGTGTGTGCGCTGTCAGCCCAAACATCCCACCAGCTGTCCGTCCCCCAGGAGATCCAGGGAGGCCTTCCGCGAGTGAGAGGCATTGTCGACGCCTCTCCTGGCGTCGGGCCGCACCGCGGCGGGTGTGTGGGTGACTGCAAGATAAATGTTGATGGCCACGGCGGCAGCGTCGGGAGGCGGCGGCTGCCAGGGGCTCGGCTGGGATGGATTCCCGCCGGCTGGGCTGCCGAGAGGGGCAAGGGCTCTGTGCCCAGGCCACACTCCTCGCTGGCTGTCCTGGGTTCCCGCCTCCCTCCTGGGTCCCCAGGCGGGGCAGGCCCCATCATCTCCCCCTGCATGGGGTGGGGGCAGGGTCCTCGCCAGGCTCTCCCATCGCTCGCCCCCCCCCATCCCCTCCTCCCGACCTTGGGATACTGAACACCACGGATCACGCCCCTGGGCTCACGGGCTCAGTTAAACCTCCCAGCAACTCTGGGAAGTGGGAACCATGGTCCCTTACCGCAGATGGGTAAACTGAGGCACACACAGAGCAACGTGCGGGGGTGGGGCCGACGGACAGCCCACGGGCTGAGCCTCTGTGGGCTCCCAGGTGCCCCCTGTCCTCCTGCGCCACGTGCTTGGCGCTGATTTCCCGTGCGGCCCTTTGCGCTGCTGTCCGTGGTTCTCAGTCTTGTCTCTAATCGGACTGTGAGGTCCCTGAGCGTGGGGGGCTTGGCGTCCCACCAGCAGCCAGCACCAGCCTGGCCCATGGAGTGGGTGGTGATGGGAATAATAATAATAGGAATAATAATAACAACTCCCGCCGTAGCCGGTTTGGCTCAGGGGATAGAGCGTCAGCCTGCGGACCAATGGGTCCCGGGTTCGATTCCAGTCAAAGGCATGTACCTTGGTTACAGGCTCCTCCCTGGCCCGGGCCCTCGGGAGGCAACCAGTCAATGTGTTTCTCTCTGTCTTTCCCTCTCTCTTGCACTCTCCCTAAAAACCAATGGAAAAATATCCTGGGGTGAGGATTAACCAAAAAAATAAAATAAATAAAATAATAATAATAATAACTCCCAGTAACAGAGTCCTTACTAGGCACCACCCTTTAAAAATATATATATATGTGTGTGTGTGTGTGTGTGTGTGTATATACATATATATACATACATATATATATTTTTAATTGATTTCAGAGAGGAAGGGAGAGGGAGAGAGAGAAACATCAATGATGAGAATCATGGATCGGCTGCCTCCTCCACGCCCCACACAGAGGATCGAGCCCACAACCTGGGCATGTGCTCTGACCGGGAATCGAACCGTGACCTCCTGGTTCCTAGGTGGACGCTCAACCACTGAGCCACACCAGCCGGGCCAGCCATGATTTTTTTCCTGTATCTCCTTTATATTAAAAGCCGAGCATTTAAGTTGGACCCAAGAACTCCACCAGTTCCCTGGTCTGTCTGTGGCCTCGGGCGGGTCGCAGCGCCTCTGTGCCTCGGTTCCCCGCCTGCTCTGGAAAGCGGGTTTTGTTTTCAGTGTCCCGTGCCTTTATAGCCGTGGCCTCGTCGGACACAAGCCGGGCCTGCAGGCCGAGCGCAATTCGTGGCGGATCCTTTTCATCTCACTCTCCCCGGCTCACAGACAAGGAAACCGAGTCCCGGGGAGGTTGAGGGATTTGCCGAAGGCCGTTCAGGTCACAGTGGCAGAGGGGGGCTTGAATGGGGGGCTGTCCTTCCCCACTCCCCTTCCCCCCCTCTGCCTCCCGTCTCTACCTCCTGGGGCCCTGCTCCTGGGGTCCGAGGTGCCAAGCCAGCCTGTTAGGCGAGAAGCAGAACTGTTGAGTCATGGGTGTCTCTGGGCCGTGCTGTGTCCTGGGAGCAGGCCTTGGGCGTTGCATCTGACCGGCAGCTCTGGGGGTCCTTGGGCCCCGGGACGTCAGGGTAGACATGGGCGCTTCCTTTATCGGAGGCAATTCAGGGTCATGGTAAAGAGGGAATTATTATTATTTTTTTTAATCCTCATCCGAGGATATTTTTCCCATTGATTTTTAGGCAGAGTGGAAGAGAGAGGGAAAGACAGAAACATCGATGTGAGAGAAAGACATGATTGGTTGCCTCCTGCATGCGCCCGACCAGGACCCAGGTCAGGGAAGAAGCCTGCGACCGAGGTATGCGCCCTTGACCGGAATCGAACCCGGGACACCCTTCAGTCTGCAGGCCGACGCTCTATCCACTGAGCTAAACGGGCCAGGGCGAGAGTGAGTTTTGAAGAATGGATGGGTCTCACCATCCTGATTGGAGTGAGAGGCGCTGGGGACACAGAGCAGCTGCTGTGTTTCATTCCACCAGGCGGGTGGGGCCTGGGGGGCCTGGGGGGCCGGGGGTGGGTGGATGGGTGGCCCCCTGGACTGTGTGAATTCCTGCTGGGGCCTCACTGAGGAGGGAGTTCAGGCCCGGCCGGCTCACCCACCATCGAGGTCCGGCCCTGGCTTCATCCTGAGGAGTCTCCAGCTGGGGGTCCTCTGCGCCCCCCTCCGGGCGCCCCCTCCCAGTAAACCCTGCCCCTGGAGGTGAGATCAATAGAGGGCCTGCTGGTGGCAGGCAGGGGGTCCATTCTGGGGTTTCCTCGAAGATGCCCTGAGAGAAAGAAGGCTGAGACTGAACTGTAGGAGCAGGATTGCTAAAATGGGGTTTCTTTTCCCTCCTTCCTTCCTTCCTTCCTTTTTTTTTTTTTTTTAAGCAAAAGATAAATAAATGTCGCCCCGAGATGACAAGAGAACATTGAAGGAGATGAAAAGAGAGTAAAAGGAAGCAAGAAACCAGCAGCAAAGGACAGAGGGGCCCTGGGACCGTACACTGTGATGAGGGAAGAGATGAAAGAGGGAAAAGATGGGGACGCAGGACCAAGCAGCAGAGTGGAGGATGGGGTTGCCACGGAAACGGGAGGAGGGGAGGAACGGAAGGAGAGGAAGACGGGATGGAGGAGGCTGAGCGGGAAGGGCAGCCATGAGCGGCTCCCAGGGCGGGATCAGGCCCAGTGTGGGGAAACTGAGGTCGGCCAGGGATAGAGACACGGCCCTCAAAGCTGGTGCCCGCCGGGACCTTGGCAAGGTGGAGGGAGGTGGGCCCGGGCCCTGGGCTGACCCAGCCGGGATCTGCCCCACGGCCTGCAGGGCCTGCCTCTCTCTGAGCCTCGGTTTCCCCGCCTGTAACTTGGAAGAGGTGCTCCCCAGCCCAGAGGGCTGCCTGGAAGCCTGGAAATCGCATGTGCTCGTCACAGGGCCGATCGGCGCAAGCCCGACCAATGCCCCTGGGGTTCCTCCCTTCGCTGTGCTGCTCATCTGTGTCCCCTGAACTTGGGAGCCCACGTTTTGCTGGGTTTTCCCTGTTGGAGCGAGCTGGTGATCTGTGGGCCCGGCGAAGTCGACCTGTGTGGGACACAGATGTAGGCGTTTTGCTTGTAGAATTGGAGGAAAGAGGCAGAACCTAGGCCCGCTCTCCCTGGCCCTGGAACCAGCGCTGGTCCTGAAGCTCAGGGGCGAGGCTGTCCAGAGGGTGTGGGGTGGGGAGAGCTCGGAGCTCCCAGGCCCAGCCCTGGGCAGTCTGCACTCCCAAAACCGCCGAGCGGCCTCTGCCAGTCGCGGTTGCCCGATGGCGCTGGTTGACCAGTTGTCCGGGCTGGACTTGGAAGGGGGAGGTCGCCCTGGGGAGGAGGCAGGTCTAGGGGAGGTGAGCACATTTGCAAGGATTTTTCGTCTCATTCGTTTGTTCATTCATTCATTCATTCATTCATTCATTCATGGATTTACCATCGCATTCATTCGTTCATTCATTCATTCATTCATTCATGGATTTCCCATCTCATTCATTCATTCATTTGTTCGTTCATTCTAGGCCCCCCTTCCTTCTCTTAGGGCCCACTTTGCTCCCCTGTGACCCGTAAACAGATGCGATTGTGAATCGGTGTGATTGTATCGGGGTTCTCCAGAGAAACAGAACCAGTAGGATATGTACATACAGAGAGAGAGGGAGGTTTATTTAAGGAATTGGCTCACGCGATTGTGGGGGCTGGCGAGTCCGAAATCTGCAGGGCGGGCTGGCGACTCAGGCGGAGCTTCTGAGATGCGGGCTTGAGGCGGAATCCCTCCTTCTCCAGGAAACCTCAGCTTTTCTCTAAAGGCTCCAACTGATTGGATGAGACCTGCCCACACTAAGAAGGGACAGCTCAGCCAGTGTGGCTTAGTGGTTAACCCATGAACCAAGAGGTCCCTGATTAGATTCCCAATCAAGGCACATGCTGGGGTTGCGGGCTAGAATCCCCCAGTGGGGGGCATGCGGGAGGCAGCCGGTCGATGATTCTCTTGCATCATTGAAGTTTCTATCTCTCTCCCTCTCCCTTCCTCTCTCTGAAATCAATAAAAGAAAATTTTTTTGAAAAAACAAGGGTAGCCCTGGCTGGTTTTGCTCAGTGGATAGAGCGTCGGCCTGCAGACTGAAGGGTCCTGGGTTCGATTCCAGTCAAGGGCACATGCCTGGGTTGTGGGCTCGATTCCCAGTAGGGGCATGCAGGAGGCAGCCGATCAGTGGTTCTCTCTCATCATTGATGTTTCTATTTCTCTATCCCTCTCCCTTTCTCTCTGAAATCAAAAAAGATATATTTAAAAAAAAGAAGGGTAATAGCTTTAGCCTGTTTTCTCAGTGGTTAGCGTTGGCCCTCAGACCCAAGGGTCGCAGGTTCGATTCCCGATCAAGGGCACGTACCTCCGTTGCAGGCTAAATCCCTGGCCCTGGTCAGGATGCGTGTGGGAGGCAACCAATTGATGTGTCTCCCTCACATCAATGTTTCTCTCTCTCCCCCTTCCTTCTCTGTCCCTTCCACTCTCTCTAAAAATCAATAGAGCCCTAACCGGTTTGGCTCAGTGGATAGAGCGTCGGCCTGCAGACTCAAGGGTCCCAGGTTCGATTCCGGTCAAGGGCATGTACCTTGGTTGAGGGCACATCCCCAGTAGGGGGTGTGCAGGAGGCAGCTGATCAATGTTTCTCTCTCATCGATGTTTCTAACTCTCTATCCCTCTCCTTTCCTCTCTGTAAAAAAATCAATAAAATATATTTTTAAAAAATAAATAGAAAAAATATCCTCGGATGAGGATTTAAAAAAAAAAAAAAAGGGTAATAATCTCCAAATAGCTCACAGCAACACCGATGTTAGTGTTTTGACCAAACAGCTGTGTACCACGATGGCCCAGCCAAGTCCCACATAAAATTAACCTGCCGTTCCGTTCCGAGGCTGTGGAAGCGGCCCTCGCCCTGTCCCAGAGGCTACACTGAATCTACCGGATGGGGCTATTCACCCAGTGCAGGGAAGGGATCAGCACTGGCCGAGGGATCAGCCTGTGCAAAGGCCCTGAGGCAGGAAACAGCCCTGGGAGGGGAGAGAGGCTCAGGTGGAGCTGGCTGGGGACCTTAACCCGACAGGACACGTGGCTGAGGGTTGGCGTCCAGGCCAGCAGCCTGATTCTAGTCCTTGTACACCAGACCACTGTGCGGCCTTGGACCGTCCCTTCCGATCCTTCCGCCTCAGCGTCTTTGTCCATAGAGAGAAGTGGCCGGCTCGGCGAACCTCAGGCTCCCCCGTGGGCTGGTCCTGCGCTGGTGGCTCAGCAGATCTGCCCACGGAGAAAAGGGGAAGCTGAGGCAGAGAGAATCCTCTCTCAAAGAGATTCCCACACTTCCCCTGGTCACCCGTGACCGCCCCGTTCCTTGCAGAAGTGAGACTGCGCGCGAGCCTGAGGTTTGCACAAGCCTCTGGCTTTGGCTTTTGTTTCCTCTTCCTTTCTGGGGATGTGAGATGAGTTTACCTTTAAAAAAAAAAAAAAAAAATATATATATATATATATATATATATATATATATATATATATATATTTCAGAGAGGAAGGGAGGGAGAGAGAGATAAGAATATCAATGATGGCCGAAGCCGGTTTGGCTCAATGGATAGAGCGTCAGCCTGCGAACTGAGGGGTCCCAGGTTCGATTCCGGTCAAGGGCATGTGCCTGGGTTGCGGGCACATCCCCAGTAGGGGGCGTGCAGGAGGCAGCTGATCGATGTTTCTCTCTCATCGATGTTTCTGACTCTCTATCTCTCGCCCTTCCTCTCTGCAAAAAATCAATAAAATATATATTTTTTAAAAAATCAATGATGAGAGAGAATCATGGGTCGGCTGCCTCTTGCGCGCGCCCCACATTGGGGATCCAGTCGGCAACCCGGGCACGTGCCCTTGACTGGAATCGAACCCAGGACCCTTCCGTCCACAGGCCGACGCTCTATCCACTGAGCCAAACCGGCTAGAGCCGGAGTTTACCTTTAAGTCTACGGTGAGGCAGGCAGCAGAGGAGACAGAGGGTGGCTTGGCTACTCTTTGGAGCCCACGAGTGTTTTTCACAGCCATGTCCCTCCCTGGGACTTCCTGTCCCCTCCCTGGGCCCAGCTCCCCGCCCCGCCCCGCCCCCTGCAGCTTTACCTTCTCTGGGAGCCTGGGGCTCCTGAGGGACAAAGGACCGCCCCCCCCACACACACACACCCCAACAGGACAGCTGGTGACAGGTGACAGGGCAGGAAGTGAAGCTCGGCCACATCCCAGAGGCCCCAAGCACCAGGCCAAGAAGTGGGACCTCTGTTGCCCTCCTGGGTCCTGACCTGCAACCCCCCACCCCACCCCCCTGCACCTCCTGCCTCCCAACCATCCTGGTGCCACAACTGTTGACTGAGATGAATCCCCTAAGTTTGGGGACGTGGTTTGGTTCCCACTGTGTCCTCACGACCCAGGCCAGGACCCGCACCGGCGAGGCACCCCGTCACCGGGTGTTGAATCAATGATTCGGTTGCAGAACGAGATCACAGCCTCTGAGCCGCCCGGGGGTTCCCAGCCCAGATGGGGGCGTCCAGGGGCAACCCTGTCCCCCCAGCACCGGCCGGCACCGGCTGGAACCTCCAAAATAGCCACCAAAGCACATCGATCAATGGCCGTGCGTGGGGACATCTCCAGGCTGGGTTGGCAGGAGCCCCCAAGACTTCCGATGCCTTCAGCTGGTTTTTGAGTTGTTGTTGGTGGAAGTGAATCAAAGAATAGGCAGGTCCTACCTGCCCTGGCCGGTGTGGCTCAGGGGATAGAGCGTCGGCCTGCAGACCAGTGGGTCCTGGGTTCGATTCCGGTCAAGGGCATGAACCTCGGTTGCAGGCTCCTCCCCGGCCGGGGCCCTGGTCGGGGCACGTGCAGGAGGCAACCAATCGATGTGTTTCTCTCAAACCGATGTTTCTCTCTGTCTCTCCCTCTCTCTTCCACTCTCCCTAAAAACCAATGGAAAAATATCCTCAGGTGAGGATTAACAACAACCAAAAGACTAGGCAGGTCCTGTTGGTTCTTCCTTTAAAATAGTTCCCGTCCCGCCAGCCCCTCGCCAGACCAGGCCCCGAGTGCCGTCCACCGAGCTCTGCCCACCGTCTGTGTCTGCGGTCCAGGGCCACTGGCCGCCCGAGCTCCCCACCCTCCCCTGCTGTCAGAGCAGGGGTGCCTGGCGGGGTCCCAGTGAAGGGACAAGAGGCTCGGGGTGAGAGGAGGTGCCGTGGCATCCCCATGGGGAGGGGACCCCTGACAGGCCACAGGGCCAGGGATTAACCCGCCCTCAAGGGTCCAAGAAGCCTCTTGTGCCCACTTTACAGATGAGGAAATCAAGACCCCGATGAGCTTGTCCAGGGTCACCCAGCAGGTCAGTCATTCATCATTCGAGGAGTGGGGGTGGGTGTGTGTAGCAGTGGATGAAGCAGCCTGGCAGAGCTCTGGGGCCTGCCTGGGGGAGGGGACTCTGGTCCCTCCCCTGGGGCTGGCCTGGCGCTCAGGCCCAAGATGGGGTGAGCTGAACCCTGAGAAATGGGGCAGCCCTGGGCTCTGGAGTCACCGCACCGCCATCTCCTCCCTTCGCCACCCTCCTTCCCCTGCCCCCTCTGCTTTTGTTTCTTGGCCTCCACAGCTCCTTTCTCTCCTTTTCTTTCCCTCCCTCCCTCCCTCCCTCCTTTCCGCCTCCCCTCTTACTGAGGCTGCCCCCTCCCCCTTCCCTGTCTCTTCATTCTCTCTCTCTCTCTCTCTCTCTTCCCTCTCCCTCTGCTGTGGCCTCCCTCCCCCACTCCCCGCACAAGTCTTTAAACTATAATCAGGCAGCTATTCCATTTCCTCTATTTCCCTGCCTTCGCTGTTTCCTCTTTCTGCGCCCTGGGGCCCTGGGGACGCTGGCGCCCCCGTGGAGGCATCCGAGCTGCATCCTGCATCCGATGGACACCCGGCGTCTCCAAGCCAAGGGCCGGCTGAGCTCCTCTCCCCCTTGGACACTGTGCCCAGCTTTGCTCTGAGCCCCAAGTACCTCTGGTGAGGAGAGGCCTCGCCCCAGAAGGGAGGTGCCACAAGGGGGCCCTGAGCGGAGGACAGACGGGCCTGCCCTGGCACGCAGGGGGTGAGAGCCTGGCAGGCTCGCTCGCCTCCTGCCCTGGGCAGCCCCGTGCCAGGGCCCAAAACAGAAGGGGCGTAGCCTGGGAGAAGGAACCAGGTGCGGGGGGGGGGGGGATTGGGGGACCAAAAGGATGGCCCAGGAGGGGGAGGAAGAGGGACATGGGGCTGCAGAGCCCCCAGCTTCCCACTCGTCATTTCCATGTGCGACAGACAGAACACGCATGCGGAATGCAGGCAAATTAGATTCCCCCGGTCTTCTTTCTCTTGGCCTCTGTCTCAACAAACAGAGCCCTTCCTACACACACACACACACACACACACACACACACACACACACACACAGCCTGCCGGCTGCACCAGTGAGCAGGGCAGCGTGGATGTGCTTGCAGGGCGGGCCCACTGGCTTCTCCCCACCTGCGGGGAGCAGGGCAGCACCTGGGGAACCTGGGGCTGAGGCTGGGCTCAGCGCCGGACCTGACCTCCCAGGTTGCACAGTGATGGGGCCCACCTCATGCAGAGCCCTCTCTGCCTGCAGGGACAGGGCCCCCCGGAGAACATGAATAGACGCCTGGTCCCTGGGCTGTGAAATGGGGTGCACACCACCCTCACCCCCACCCATGCAGTTGTTTAATGATTAAACTAGAGGCCTGGTGCATGAAATCCGTGCACGGGTAGGGTCCCTAGGCCTGGCCGGCGATGCCTTCATTCTGCCCCGCCCCACCCCGCCCCCAGTGGTCAGCACACCTCATAGTGAGGGTCGGACTCCCGGTCGGTCGAACTCCCTAGGGCAGTGGTCGGCAAACTCATGAGTCAACAGAGCCAAATATCAACAGTACAACGACTGAAATGTCTTTTGAGAGCCAAATTTTTTAAACTTAAACTATATAGATAGGTACATTGTTATTCACTTAATTAGGGTCCTCCTAAGGCTTAGGAAGAGCCACACTCAAGGGGCCAAAGAGCCGCATGTGGCTCTGAGCCGCAGTTTGCCGACCACGGCCTTAGGGAACAGTTTGCATATTAGCCTTTTATTATATAGGATGGCTCCCCTGGGTGAACACTCGGTAAAGCAAAGGTAGCTCTTCTGCACCTGGGTCTCCTCCCCTCCCCCCACCCCCCACTGACTTGGGCACGAATCCCTCAAGAGGGAGGCCTTGGGCAGGTCCCCTTACACCCAGGTGCAGGCTCCTGACACTGAAACACCTCTGATCCTCAGCCCCAACGTCACCACCACCTGCCCGTTACCGTAGGAAGGGGATATCTGGTTGGCGGGGAGGTGATGGGGGCTGGGGGTTGAGGCTTGGCTTGTGCCTGGCTGGGGTCCTGGGGTCCTTGTTAGGAGTGACCCTTTTCACTCTTAGAAGGTAAAGTACATGACTACACTTCCCGGAGGGACCGTCCCAGACATGGGTTCCCGGGCCCACGGGCCGGTGCTGGCTGGCTTTTTCTCAGGCTCATCAGCCGATAGAGGGATGTTAACAGTTTCTCTGCTTCGATTGCCTTGAGGTGGCTGCCAGGAGAGGGGCGGTGCCAGGTGCCGGGGCCCAGGAGGCAAGGAAAGGGAAGGGGCTGACATTTACTCTGATTTCCTCACTTCTCCATAAGTCAGGCGTCTCCTAGAGACGGAATAGGGACCTTGGTCCATAGAGATGGAATGGAGACCTCCATCCATTGAGGTGGAATGGACACCTCCATCTCCATGGAGACCCTGGTCCATAGAGATGAGGAAACTGAGGCTTGAGATGCACTGGGATGCCCCGGCTACAAAAGGGCAAAGTGCGGATTCGAACTCAGATCTCAGGGCCGAGTGCCCAGCATGGGATCTGCTATGGAGGGTCAGTTCCTCCCTGCCTGCCCCTCTCCCACGGGCCTTGCCATTGGGGAAGTCTAGAGAAAATGCTGAGCTCCTTGTCTGCCCAAACCCACAGCAGGTGGGTGCTGTCCGGGTGCAGCTGGGTGCCGTGTCAGACGGGTCGCTGTGGCCGGAGGCAGTGACGCGCCCCACAGGGGGGCTGTGGTGGCACAGGGGTCTCCTCTGTGGACTCGGGGAGGACGCCCCCTCCCCTCTCCCCCTCCCCGGTCTCACCGCCTGCATCTCCAGGCACAGGGCCAGACCCAGAGCAGGGACTTAGCAAATAGTATTTGTTGCACAAATGGACGCGTGGGTTCTCTGTTCTAGAGGTTGTCTGCAGGGTCCCCCAAACCTTTGCTGGACTCGGGGCCCCGGAGTGGAGAAGTCCCTCAGCTCTGTGATCTTCATCAGAAAAGGCTCCTCCCAGCCCTGGCCGGTGTGGCCCAGTGGATAGAGCGTTGGCCTGAAGACCAAAGGGTCCCAGGTTCGATTCCGGTCAAGGGCACATACCATGGTTGCAGGCTTCTCCCTGGCCCGGGGCCCTGGTCAGGGCTCATGCAGGAGGCAACCAATCGATGTCTATCTCTCTGTCTCTCCCTCTCTCTTCCACTCTCCCTAAAAATCAATGGAAAAATATCCTCGGGTGAGGATTTAAAAAAAAAAAAGAAAAGAAAAGCCTCCTTCCAAAGGCAGACAATAAGAGTGATTGTTGTTTTTTAATGTTTTTATTGATTTCAGAGAGGAAGGGCGAGGGAGAGAGAGAGATAGAAACATCAATGACGAGAGAGAATCATGGATCGGCTGCCTCCTGCACGACCCGCACTGGGAATCGAGCCTGCAACCCGGGCATGTGCCCTGACCGGGAATCGAACCCTGACCTCCTGGTTCATAGGTCGACGCTCCACCACGGAGCCACACCGGCCGGGCAAGAGGGATTCTTTATATCCGCTGAGGGCTTTGCAAGGAGCTGAGCCCCTTCACCTGAGTTACAACCTAGGACTTCCATCCCCATTTTCAGATGGGGAGACTGAGGCACGGAAGTGCCTTTGAAATGACATTGCTCAGTCACTTGTAAGTGGCAGCTTAGACTTGAGGCTGAGCTGCCCGACTTTCCAACAGGGGGTTGGGGGTGAGCCCTGAGCTTTGTTCCCTCGGGCCCCCCTTGCACAAGAGCCCCACTTCACACTTAATAGTTTAGTGACCCAGGGGTTCTCAACCTTCTGGCCCTTTAAATACAGTTCCTCATGTTGTGTCCCAACCATAAAATTATTTTCGTGGCTACATCATCACGGTCATGTTGCTGCTGTGATGAATCGTCATGTAAATATCTGATATGCAGGATGGTCTTAGGCGACCCCTGTGAAAGGGCCGTTCGGCCGCCAAAGGGGTCGCGACCCACAGGTTGAGAACCGCTGGACTTAGTCTGTAGTGTCCATTTCAAGGAGGGTACGTTCCTGTCTGGGGCGGTTTATTTTTAGCGGCTTCAGGAAGGGGAGGCTCCGCTGGCCTGTGGGGGGAGGGAGACACCCAGCCGGAGCCTGTTTCCTGAGGAAGGGCCTCTGATGGGCCCGGCGCCAACCCTCCAACCGTGGCCCTGGGAGGGGAGCAGGCCAGGCGGGCACCAGCCACCCCAGTATTGTCCTTCTCCTTCCTATGGCAGGCCTCCCATGTGCCAGGCTCTGAGCGGCGGGTGGGGGGTTAATGCATGAGGATCAAGCTCAGGCCCTGGAGGAGGCCCTCCCATATCAGGGCACTGGCCTGGCGGGGAGGGCAGGGAAGTCCAGGAACAGGTGGAATTTGAGAGGAGCCTGGGAGGCTGGAGGGAGGAGCCAGAAGCTCAGCAGGTTTGGGAGAAGGGCCCAAGGGTGGGAGGCCCCGCCCCGCCCCACTCGCATGCAAAGCAGGGCCACACCCAGCACCGCAGGGCTGGGGCCCATGGGAAGGTAGGGCGCCCATGCACCTGGGGTTTGGTGGGCACATTGACTTTTTTTTTTTTTAATATATTTTATTGATTTTTTACAGAGAGGAAGGGAGAGGGATAGAGAGTTAGAAACATCTATGAGAGAGAAACATCGATCACCTGCCTCCTGCACACCCCCTACTGGGGATGTGCCTGCAACCAAGGTACATGCCCTTGACCAGAATCGAACCTGGGACCCTTGAGTCCGCAGGCTGACGCTCTATCCACTGAGCCAAACCGGTTAGGGCGACTTTTTTTTTTTTAATATAGTTTATTGATTTTTTTACAGAGAGGAAGGGAGAAGGATAGAGAGTTAGAAACATCGATAAGAGAGAAACATCGATCAGCTGCCTCCTGCACACCCTCTATGGGGGATGTGCCCGAAACCAGGGTGCATGCCCTTGACCGGAATCGAACCTGGGACCCTTCAGTCCACAGGCTGACGCTCTATCCACTGAGCCAAACCGGTTACGGCTGACTTCTTCTTTTTTTTTTTTTACTATATTTTTATTGATTTCAGAGAGGAAGGGAGAGGGAGAAAGAGAGAGAAACATAAATGATGAGAGAGAATCAAGATCAGCTGCCTCCTGCAGGCCTCCTACTGGGGGTCGAGCTCGCAACCCAGGCATGTGCCCTGACTGGGAATTGAACCTGGGACCCTTCAGTCCACAGGCCGATGCTCTATCCACTGAGCCAAACAGGCTAGGGCCACATTGACTTTTTAAAGAACCTGTTAGATGGGTGAGTGTGGCTGTGACTTGGGGGCGGGTGCCTTCATTCCAGAGGGATTCTTTACATCTGCTGAGGGCTTTGCGAGGAGCTGAGTGCCTTCACCTGAGTTACAACCCTTCCTGGGCTTGTAACTCTGCCTCTGCTGGGTGCTTCCTTCAACTCGGATCTTACGTGGAATTCCAGTGCACAAATCAGCAAAAAGCGATCATTTTCATCGGTATACATGTGGCTATTTAAATGTGTAACATTTAGCTACTCCTGGGAGGGACACGTCATTGAGCATGAGGGGTGATGGGTGGGAGCTGCCGTCTGCGGTCGGCCCTGGCACCTCATTTATTTTTGTGTGTTGCCTTGTTTTTGCCCAATCTCTATCCCCTGCAAAACCAAAACACGTCATTCACATGGACAAGCCGCTGCGAAGGGTGACAGTGGTGTAACACCTCCCTGAAGTCCCAAGGTCCGTGCGAAATGCATCGCCTTGGCAACAAAGCCGCTGGGGCCGCAGAGGGTCAGCGTGGGGTGTCCCACTGTGTGTACAATTGAGTCTATGTGTGTGTTTTTTTTTTAAAGTCGGCTTTTAGAAACAGAAGCATCTTTAATTTCTGGGAGACTTGAGTGTGCTTTCCGCAGGGCTCCCGCGGGACACGCCAGGCATAGTTTGGAAATCGCTGCGGAAACCCAGCCTCCCCATTTTACAGATGGGAAGCCTGAGACCAGCGAGGGGGCGGGGCTTACCCAGAATCCCACGGGGAGGCGGAGATGGGGCGGAGACACGGAGGGTGTCACCGCTCCCGGTGATTGTGTCCTTCCTGTTCCCCAAGGCAGGAGTAGGAAGAGGTCAGAGACCCACACCCCCCCCCCGCCCCCCAAAGTGGCCCATCCCTTGCCTGCGGTGTGTCTGTCTGTCTGTCTGTCCTCTGAGCCCCCAGCACTAACGCCCCCTTCTCCCCTCCCCCACAGCGATGCCCTCCTAGCCCCGCCCAGGGATGGAGGGCTTCATGGACTCAGGGACCCAGACGGACGCGGTGGTGGTGCTGTCCCTGGCCCAGGCCGCCGTGCTGGGCCTGGTCTCGGAAAATGAGCTCTTCGGAGCCACCATCAGCGCCGAGGCCTTCTACCCGGACCTGGGCCCCGAGCTGTCGGCGGCTGCCCTGGGGGCGCCGGGGCCCCCGGACCCCGATGTCTACCAGCTCGCCTGCAACGGGCGCGCCCTGGAGGAGCCGGCGGAGGAGGAGGTGCTGGAGGTGGAGGCGGCCTTGGAGAAGCACACGCGGCGGAAGACGCGGCCGCCGGTGCGCCTGGTGCCCAAGGTCAAGTTCGAGAAGGTAGAGGAGGAGGAGGAGGAGGAGCAGGAGGTCTACGAGGTGTCGGTGCCCGGCGATGACAAGGACGCGGGCCCCGTCGGGGTCCCCGCCGAGGTGGCCGGCGTTGGCGGCGAGTCCCTGGTGCAGAGCAGCGCCGTCAAGATGATCGACCTGAGCGCCTTCAGCCGCAAGCCCCGGCCGCTGCGGCCGCTGCCCCGCGCCCCGCGGCCCGAGCTGGACCTGGCCCCCTACGACGCCCCCTTCCCCGATCCCGCCCGGGAGGGCTTCCCGGAGCCCAGCCTGGCGCTGCCGGGGCCCGAGGCTTTGCCCGCCGAGTGCGGCTTCGAGCCGCCGCCGCCGCCGCCGCACCTGGCCGCGCTGCGCGACCCCGAGGCGCCCGCCGCCGTGGGGTCCCCGGAGCCCCTGAAGCCGGAGGGCTTCGCGTGGCAGGAGGCGGGCGAGCTGGAGGCGGACGCGGCCGGCTCCACGGCCGAGCGGCACAAGAAGGCGCAGCTGGACCGGCTGGACATCAACGTGCAGATCGACGACTCGTACCTGGTGGAGGCGGGCGACCGGCAGAAGCGCTGGCAGTGCCGCATGTGCGAGAAGTCCTACACGTCCAAGTACAACCTGGTGACGCACATCCTGGGCCACAACGGCATCAAGCCGCACTCCTGCCCGCACTGCAGCAAGCTCTTCAAGCAGCCCAGCCACCTGCAGACGCACCTGCTCACGCACCAGGGCACGCGGCCCCACAAGTGCCAGGTGTGCCACAAGGCTTTCACGCAGACCAGCCACCTCAAGCGCCACATGCTGCTGCACTCCGAGGTCAAGCCCTACAGCTGCCACTTCTGCGGCCGCGGCTTCGCCTACCCCAGCGAGCTCAAGGCCCACGAGGTCAAGCACGAGAGCGGCCGCTGCCACGTGTGCGTGGAGTGCGGCCTGGACTTCTCCACGCTGACGCAGCTCAAGCGCCACCTGGCCTCCCACCAGGGCCCCACCCTCTACCAGTGCCTCGAGTGCGACAAGTCCTTCCACTACCGCAGCCAGCTGCAGAACCACATGCTCAAGCACCAGAACGTGCGGCCCTTCGTGTGCACCGAGTGCGGCATGGAGTTCAGCCAGGTCCACCACCTCAAGCAGCACTCGCTCACCCACAAGGTACCCCCGCCCCCCGCGGCTCCCTCCACCTCCCCCCTGGCTCCGCCCTCTCCTGTCCCTTCCTTGAGGCCGGAATAGAGTTGGTTCACAGAGGAACAGTTATTTATTTCTAATATATATTTCTGTTGATTTCAGAGAGGAAGGGAGAGGGAGGGAGAGAGAGAGAGAAACATCAATGATGAGAGAGAATCAATGACCGGCTGCCTCCTACACGCCCCCACACTGGGGATGTGCCCTTGACCGGAATGGAACCCTGGGACCCTTCAGTCCGCAGGCCTTCGCTCTGTCCACTGACCCACACCAGCTGGAACCTTAGTTTTTTTGTTTGTTTGTTTTTTGTTTTTAAAATATATTTTATTGATTTTTTACAGAGAGGAAGGGAGAGGGATAGAGAGTTAGAAACATCGATGAGAGAGAAACATTCATCAGCTGCCTCCTGCACACCCCCTACTGGGGATGTGCCCACAACCAAGGTATATGCCCTTGACCGGAATCGAACCTGGGACCCTTCAGTCCGTAGGCGGAGGCTCTATCCACTGAGCCAAACTGGTCAGGGCATGGAACCTTAGTTTTATACTTACATATTCAGGAAAATACTAGTATACATAATTTAAATTAGTTGCCTTTAAAAAAAAAAAATCCTCACCCAAGAATATAGTTTGGGGTTTTTTTTCATTGATTCGAGAGAGAGGAAGGGAGAGAGAAACATCTGTTGGTTGCCTCCCGCATGTGCCCCAAAGGCAGGATTGAACCCGCAGCCTGCCTCTGGGCCCTGTCCAGGAATCCAACAGGAGACCCTTCAGTGCATGGGATGGCACTCTAACCATGGAACCACATCAGCCAGGGCAGGATTTAATTGTCTTTTAAATAGTAAAACCTGACTTACGTTTGAGAAAATTTTATTTATTTTTATTGATTTCATAGAGAGAGGAAGGGAGAGGGAGAAATAGAAACATCAATGATGAGAACCAATGACCGGCTGCCTCCTGCACGCCCCACCCTGGGGATCGAGCCCACAAGCTGGGCATGTGCCCTTGACCGGAATCAAACCCCGGGACCCTTCAGTCCGCACGCAGGCCGATGCTCTATCCACTGAGACAGACCATCTAGGGCCGGCCTGTGGTTTCCACCCCAAATCAGCCAATTGCATACATTGAAGCTGCTGTGCATAGAGCTTCCTTTCCTCATAATGATGGCCTTGGAGTTCTCACAGTGGACATGACAGTGAGGGGGGAGCAACAGACTGCCAGGCCAGGAGCCCAGCTCCCTCCCCGCGCCCCACTCCCCCCAGCGCCCTCCCCCCCACCCCCAGACCTGGGAAGCTTTTCCAACAGAGCAAAAATGACTTGTAGGTTTCAATGCAGGTGCCCTCGCCCGTCGGTTGGTGTAGCTGCCAAGAGCATAATGTTAAGGATTCTGAAGCTGAATCGGGGCTCAGCCGTAAACGGGGAATGTGCCCCAAGTAAAAACCAGATGACTGGTTATTTGTGTGTGTGTGTGGGGGGGGGGGGAGTGAAGAGGGGTAAGTTCCTGGACGATAGAGTTGCCATCTTTCTCTTCTCCTAAAAGTCCCACCTGTCTGCAGAGTGTTAAGGGATAAATAATACAGCGAAGAAAGGCTGAGAGCAAAAATCAAAGGCGAATCCGATTGGAGACATTCCTCACATCAGCCTCAATGTGTACCGCACTTGCAGACCGAGTTCCCAAAGGGCAGGGCCCCCTGGTGGTCATACACATCTTCTGAGTTTCCAGCGAGCCTATAAGATAGCGGTTCTCAACCTGTGGGTCGCGACCCCTTTGGGGGGTCGAACAACCCTTTCACAGGGGTCGCCTAAGACCATCGGAAAACACATCTATAATGACATATTGTTTTTGTGATGAATCACGATGCTTTCATTATGTTCAACTTGTCACCATGAAATCGGGGGTCACCACAGCATGAGGAACTGTATGAAAGGGTCGCGGCACTAGGAAGGTTGAGAACCACTGCTATAAGACGTGAGACACGGCCCTGCCTGCTAAGAGAAATACACAGGAACCGTTACATTATGGTAGGAAATTCTGTACAGAACAGTGGTTGGGACCGCAGCTGTAACCACAGAAACATGTCTGTCCCACTGGGGTTCTAGCAAAGAGACTGGCCCCCGAGTTTTGTCCTAACGTTTCTCCCCAGACAATGAAATGGACCCCCTGTGCCCTCAGCACCCTGTTCTGCTCTGGGGCCACCTCCAGACCCTGGCAGAGCAAGGTGACAACCCAAACCAGGGCGTTTCCCTGGAGTCCTTGTCCCTGGCGCTGACTGTCCCAAACCCCATCAGTGATAGGCGTGGCTTTGGGAACCTGTTGGGATTGAAACTCCCACTGAATGGGAATCTCCCGGGAGCGGCCTGAGCGGCTGTTCATTCAGCAAGAATTATATGTTGGAAAACTCTCTCTCGGGGTCAGTGAGAGTTTGAAGGGTCTAAATCAGTGGTTCTCAACCTTCTGGCCCTTTCAATACAGTTCCTCATGGTGTGACCCAACCATAACATTATTTTCGTGGCTACATCATCACTGTCATGTTGCTCCTGTGATGAATCGTCATGTCAATATCTGATAGGCAGGATGCTCTTAGGCGACCCCTGGGAAAGGGTCGTTCGACCGCCAAAGGGGTCGCGACCCACAGGTTGAGCACCGCTGGTCTAAATTCTACACAGACCCGAGTGTCACTTTTCCTGAGGCGGCCATACCTTTCGTCATATTCCCAAAGGGGCCTGTGAAGTGGTCTGAAAAGATCACTCTGAAGGATGCACTTAGGAGAAAAACACATGTACACATCCTGGATCTGAGGAAAGAGACGACGGCCACCAGGCTACGGCTGTGTCTTGGCCAAAGGCCTGGATGCCTGGTGTGATGCTGGTTTGTAGGAGGTGCCTGGTAAATGGCTGCTGAATGAATCAACAAATCCATGAATGAACTAAAACATTTGCCTGGAGAGCAGGAGACAGCAGGTGTGTAGGTAGGAACAATAAAGCCCAGCCAGCCCTAGCTGGTTTGGCTCCATGGATAGAGCGTCAGCCAGTGGACTGAAGGATCCCGGGTTTGATTCCGGTCAAGGGCACATACGTCGGTTGCGGGCTAGATCCCCGGCCCTGATCGGGGCGCATACAGGAGGCAACCAATCGATGTGTCTCTCCCCCTGCATTGCACTTTCTCTAAAAATCAATTGAAAAATGTCCTAGGGGCTGGCCAGCCGGCATGGCTCAGTGGTTGAGCGTTGACCTATGGACCAGGAGGTCACGGTTCAATGCCTGGTCGGGGCACATGCCCAGGTTTCGGGCTCGATCCCCAGTGTGGGGCGTGCAGGAGGCAGCTGATCAATGATTCTCTCTCATCATTGATGTATATCTCTCTCCCTTCCTCTCCCTTCCTCTCTGAAATCAATAAAAATATGTTTAAAAAAAAATCCTCAGGTGAGGACTAATAAAAAATAAATAAGGCCCAGCCAGTCTCTGCCTAGTTAACACCGGAAGGCTTCCTGGAGGCGGTGGCCCTGCCCGGCATTCTAAACAGGTGGCTCCTGTTTGGAACACCCCCCAGGAAGTCATTTCCCAGAAGCTGTACAGACGCTCTGACCCTCTCTGGTCCCCACAGAGGCTGTGCCCATCGTGGGGCCCTGACCATTGCCTCCCCCGCCCCCTCCCCCCCCTCACAGGGTGTGAAGGAGTTCAAGTGTGAGGTGTGTGGCCGGGAGTTCACGCTGCAGGCGAACATGAAGCGGCACATGCTGATCCACACCAGCGTCCGGCCCTACCAGTGCCACATCTGCTTCAAGACCTTCGTGCAGAAGCAGACCCTCAAGACCCACATGATTGTACACTCGCCGGTGAAGCCATTCAAATGCAAGGTACCCGGCCCGCAGGCCCCCCCCAAGGTGGGCCTGTCCCCTGGGCGGCCTGGAGTCGGCAGGACTGCGGCAGCGGAAGCCCACCCAGCGGTGGCCTGGCCAAGGGCGGGCACGTCTGTATGCAATGCATACAGTCGGCGCTGGGCCCGGGCTTTGGGGAGATGGGAGTGGGTGGTGCGGTTCAGATCTTACAAGCTGCTGAAGCTGTGTTTCCTGAGAGTTGGGGGGGGGGGGTGGGGCTTGAAGGTCAAGGTGCAGCCACTGGGAGAGAGCCCAGGCTGGGGACTTGGTGCAGCAGGAGATCTGAACTCTGGGTTTCTTTCTTTTTTTAATATATTTAATTGATTTTTTACAGAGAGGAAGGGAGAGAGATAGAGTTAGAAACATCAATGAGAGAGAAACATCGATCAGCTGCCTTCTGCACATCCCCCACTGGGGATGTGCCCGCAACCCAGACACATGCCCTTGACCGGAATCGAACCTGGGACCTTTCAGTCCGCAGGCCGACGCTCTATCCACTGAGCCAAACCGGTTTCGGCTGAACTCTGGGTTTCTAACCAGGAACAGTGACCGGTGAGGAGGCTCAGGTCTCTGCCTCTCAGGGGTCACATAGGAAAGAATGAAACCGGCGCTTGTAGCGGGTGGGACCGCAGCCCGGCCAGGGAGGTGGGCGGGGGCTGGGGTTCAGGAGGGCGGATCCCCTGTGGGCTGACGGCGCCCGTGGTCTGTTCCCAGGTGTGCGGGAAGTCCTTCAACCGCATGTACAACCTGCTGGGCCACATGCACCTGCACGCGGGCAGCAAGCCCTTCAAGTGCCCCTACTGCTCCAGCAAGTTCAACCTCAAGGGCAACCTGAGCCGGCACATGAAGGTCAAGCACGGGGTCATGGACATCGGCCTGGACAGCCAAGGTGGGTGGGCCACGCGCAGTGGACGGACCAGGAGCGGGACTCTCACGGCGCAGGCTGGAGCCTCCTGTCCCGTTCGGGGAGGCGGGAGGCTGGCCAGGCCTGAGACCTCGCTGGGGTGGGCTCAGGTCTGGAGAGGGGGCCCCCTGGAGGGCCGCGGTGGTGACGACGGGACGTTCGTGTATTCTTCAAAGGATTTAAGCGGGCTCACGTAAACCATATAATAAAAAGAATGCCGTTTATTGAGTTCGAACTGTGTGCCAGGCCTTTATTCACTCACGTGACCCTGAAGGTGACCGATGGGGACGCTCAAGGACAGAGACGTTAGGTAACTCGTGTCAAATGGCAACACGCGGGAACGATCCTGTATCTCATTACTGAGAGATGACGTAAAATAAAGGGGCGGGAAGGAAATTATCAAATGGGAAAATGGCATCTGGAGAGAGAAGGGGAAGCCAGGTGAGGTCCCAACGCCACGTGCACCATGGGAAGTCTGGCGGGTGCGCAGAAGGGAGCGCTGAGCTTCCCGGCAGCCAAGGCAAAAAGTGCAATTGTCCTCACGGGCCCAGGATGGCCGCCCACGGCCTTCAGGGCAGTGCGCTTCCTCCTTCACACCCAGTGGGAGAGGAAGAGCCTGCTCCTCCTTTGCTCTGTGAAGCCAACAAGAACATTCTGAGGACTCACAGGGCAGCCTTTCCTCATCCTAAGAGTTCATTGGGCAAGGGGTGGGCGGGGTTGGCCCCTAGACCTGAGGTTCTCAACAGAGCAGGGAGTTACCCCCAAGGGATGTTTGGCCCGTGTTCGGTTGTCACAACTGGGGTGATGCTACTGGCACGGAGCTGACGGGGGCCGGGGATGCCGCTAAACATCCTACAATGCACAGGACGGGCCCCCCAACAAACAATGATGGCCCCAAATGTTAGTCGGGCTGGGGTTGAAAGCCCTGCTTTAGATTTATCAGGGTACCCCCGGTCTGGGATCCATTTCTCCCCCAAACACTTCCATGTCCGAGGTGGGCAGGGGGAGAATGCTCACTAACGCTTAGCCCCAGCCCTGGTGGCCACCCTCCCGGGGTCCCCAGATCACCCCCCGGGCTTCCCCCTCCCACCCCCGCCCCCTCCCGTGACTCACTGGAAGACAGCCTGGGCCTCCTGTGTATTTTCTGTCTGGCTCTTGTTCCGACGGTAAGAGCATCAGAATAAGATTGCGGTTGGATAAAATGACAGGCCTCTTAGAGATTTTGCCTCCTCCTTCGTGTTAGCCTTTCCTGGGGGTGTGTCTGCCCTTGGAGAGCAAGGCCCGGGGAGACCACTGGGTAGAGCTGGCTTCAGGCGCAAATGCTGGCCCTGGCCGGGCAGCTCAGTGAGTTAGAGCCTCATCCCGACCCCAAGGTTGCGGGTTCGATCCCCAGTCAGGGCACATGTAAGAAGTAACCCATGAATAAGGGGCATAGCACATCGATGTTGCTCTCCCTCTCAAATCAATACGGTAAAATAAAACAAGAAGCATCCACATGCTACAGGAGGTCAGAGGATGAACCGGGCAGCACTTGCTGGGTCCCCCTGACAAGCTGACGAGCCTCTCTGACCTGCCCTTTGGCCTCCTAACTGGGGTCGCTGTGAGCACTCACGAGCTGACGTGTGCGCAGCGCCCGGCATGCAGAAGGCGCTAAATGATTGCTGATGCCGAGAGCGGACACAGTGCAGCAAAGGGGACCGATGAGAAACACTGCGGAAGGGAAATAAGTTTAGTGGCTTAGGAGAGACAGTCGAGGCAGGACCAAGAGGCCAAGGCCAGGCCTGCACCCTTCCACCCCCGCCCCCCCACCACACACACAGAGGGGTCAGGTCTGATGACCCATCAGAGCAGCCACAAGTGCCTGGGGCCTCCCCGAGGGGCAAGGCGGAGGCAGCCGCGAATCCTGTGGAAACAGTGACTGGGAAGTTCTTTCCTTAGAAAGGCCACGCGCTTCCTGCGTGGGGGGCGATGGGCTCCTCCCGGGAGAGGTGGCGTCGGGGCTAACTGTGCCCCTGTCTTGCAGACCCCATGATGGAGCTGACGGGCACCGACCCCTCGGAGCTGGACGGCCAGCAGGAGATGGAGGACTTCGAGGAGAATGCCTACGCGTACGCGGGCGTGGACGGCAGCGCCGAGGCCAGCGTCCTCACCGAGCAGGCCATGAAGGAGATGGCCTATTACAACGTGCTATAGCAACGCTGGGCCGCCCGGCACCGGGGGAGGGGGGCCTGGGCGTGGGGGTGAGACCCGCGGGCTGCAGGCTGCGCTCCTGCAGCGGAGAATCGAGCTACTGCCCCACTGCCCGGAGCCCTCCCCCGACACGGAGTCGTTTGCACCACCAGGGACTTGTAGACCAAATGGACTGTACCACTGGCCTCAGCCGTGAACCTGGGCCTGCTGCCGTGGGAGGGTCGGGGAAAGGGACAGGTCACAGGGCACAGGTTCTCAGGGGTCCCCAGGCCCAGCCGCGCTGGGGCAGCCAGGGTGCGCAGGGCCGAGCTGATGGCCTCTCAGGGCTCCTGACACTGGAATAGGGATCGCTTGAGCCAGGCCTGGTTCCCCCCCTGCCTGCCTCCAGGGATGTCGGGGCTCCCAGCTGGCCAGCACTGCCCGCCGGTACCCACGAGCCCCCAGGCTGGGAACAGCCCAGGCCCAGAGCCGTCTTCCCCACTCTGCCTGCCCGACAGCCAGGCAGGCCCCGCCGCCTTCTACCTCCCGGTGCCTCCCCAGCGCCCCCTGGAGCCAGGTGCCCCCAGCGAACGCCTTCTCCAGCCAACTCCCAGCAGGACCCCCTCTTACCGCCCTAAGGTGGGTTTAGGCAGACGTCACCCGGTTCTGTCTTAGCTGGGGCACCACACACAGAGTGTCCCAGCTCAGGGTCCAGCCACACAAGGACAGGCCGAGGCCCCTTGAGCGAGGCTGCCTGGGATGGGGCGGGAGCATTGGTCTTATTTAAAGTGGAACAAGTATCCACGCTGAGGGGGGGACAGCCGAGTCTGCAGGCTCCCGGGAACAGCAACATTTAAAAAGGAAAATGAAGACCATAGAGGAAAAAAAGATTTTTTTTTGGGGGGGGGGGGAGTCTTTGGAAGGTAATTTATCTCATGCTTTTCCTTTTCAACTCTGTGTCACCTATAACCTTTTCTGATGGAGACCGTTTTCTTCTTCCCCAATGGAAGCTTTTTCATGCGCCCCCAGCCTAGAGCCGCCTGGCCTGGTGAAACTGGGGGGGTGAGGGGGGGGCGCGCTCTGGCCCTGGGGGCCCAGCTGCTGGCAGGGAGGCTCAGGAGGCGGGTGGGAGGCAGGAGGAGGCACGGGGCAGGCCCTCCACCCCCACCCAGCCCCTCGCCAGTGACTCGCTCTACATCACCCACCAGAGGCCAGAGCTCGGGCAGCAGCTGGCTCCCTCCCCAGGCTGTCCCCAGCCGGCTCCTGCCCCTGGAACTGGAGGCTGCAGGCCCCAGGCAGGGAAATAGCACATTCAGGAACCAGGGCACCCAGACCCCACCCACGGGGGGAGGGGCGGGCAGGGCTGCCCCTGAAGGCACAGAAGGAGGTGAAGCCACCAACTTCAGCCCAGGAACCAGGTGGGGGGAACAGCTGGGGGTGGGGGACCCCTTTGTCCCCCGTCCAAGGCTGTACCTTAGCGGAGGGCCCAGCCCGGCCTCAGGGTGGCTGCGATGGGGACTGAGGGGAGCACAGGGCGGCCTCGGGGGTCAGGCAGCCAGGGGCCCCTCCTTCTCTGCTGCAGCTCACACTAAGCAACAGATGAGAAGTTGGGGGCCACGGGGGCCTCTCCCCAAGTGTGGCTCTCTGGGCCCCTGGCCCCTGGTGCCCGCCGCGATGACCCCATCACTGTAGAAGACATTTTCTCCTGCTGAGACGCATCACCCCTGCAAACTACCTCTTCCCACGACGTCTTTCTCCCCTGGTACCAAAAAGAACCCTGTACCTCCTCCTCCTCCTCCTCCTCCTCCTCCTCCTCCTCCTCCTCCTCCCTCCGCCAGCGCAGTGGCCTTGGTCTCGGAAAACCCAAGGGAGAAGGTCCGGGCCCAGGGCTGGGGCCCTCCTTCCGGCCGGCCGCCGGCCCCCTGCGAGTTCGATACTTGAACGCCCCGGCCCTGTGCCTTGGACCTGGGCGAAGCTAAGAGAACGGGACAGCACAACTCACGATTTGAGCTGGGGGGGGGGGGAGGGAGGGAGCGGGGGGTGGTCTTGGCGAGGCTCCTGTCCTCACCCCTCGCCCCCAACCTTAGCAAAGGAGGTGTGAGGCCTCTCGGGTGACTTGGAAACTCCTGGATGAATTCCATTCTAACTTATTTTGACGTGTATACAAACCAACTGTTTAGAAACCCCACTTGTGCAAAGCCCTACTGTGTTTTTATGTTCCTGTTGGAAAGAGAAGTTTACTTAGCAATAATTATAAATAAATGAATATTCTTTAGTGAGGCGACTGCGAGTGCTTCTTCTCGTGGTTCTCGGGGACCTGGGCCTCCCCACTCCCCCGGGAGGAACCCCTAACAAAGCTTTGCAGCCCCCCCCAGCTAGTGTGACTCCGTGGTTGAGCGTCAACATATCAACCAGAAGGTCAAGGTTCAATTCCGGTCAGGGCACACGCCGGGGTTGTGGGCTCGATCCCCAGTCGGGGGCATGCAGGAGGCAGCCGAGCAATGATTCTCTCTCATTGATGTTTCCATCTCTCCCTTTCCCTTCCTCCCTGAAATCAGAAAATATATATATATATTTTTCAAAAAGAAAAGCTTTGCCGTGACCGGTTTGGCTCAGTGGATAGAGTGTCAGCCTGTGGACTGAAGGGTCCCGGGTTCGATTCCGGTCGAGGGCATGTACCTTGGTTGCGGGCACGTGCCCAGTGGGGGGTGTGCAGGAGGCAGCTGATCGATGTTTCTCTCTCATCGATGTTTCTGACTCTCTCTCCCTTCCTCTCTGTAAAAAAATATCAATACAATATATTTACAAAGAAAAGCTTTGCAGCCCTACCCAACAGGGCATCGCTTTCTGGGGACTGGAGGAGACCCACACCATCCTTCGCAACCACCAGAGTGAACCCCCGGCAGAGCCAGGCGCCCCCAGGGAGCTGCTGCAAGCCCAAGTGAGGGGGTGCGGACCAAGGCCCCAGAATTCCCACCACTGGCAGAGAAAAGCTCTTCCCCTCCTTGCCCACCCGCAGGGCCCGGGGCAGAAGCCAGCTCACCATGCCAAGCTGGGCTTCCGAGGCTGTGCATTCTGGGGAGCCCCCAGCCCTTTGCTACTGATGGGCACGAGGGGCCGGAAACCCCAAGCTTCCCCCCGGGAGCTGGGCCCAGCAGGGTGAGCACGCCGGCCTTTCTTCCCACGGTCCTGGGAGCCCAGGGCAGCGACCCAAGAAGAGTGAGTGGCCCTTGGGACAGAAGGGGGCGCCAGTGTGTGTGTGTGTGTGTGTGTGTGTGTGTGTGTGTGTGTGTGTGGCTACAGCCCATCTCAAAGCTACCGAGGTTCCCGACTGTTGGGTTTCGGGAGCTCTGAGAGTCCCCCCAACGTGTGGGAAATGGACTTGGGGTTGCCAACTATTTGTTCATCAAGTGACTATGGGACAACTCTTCCCCAGGACATTTTAACACGAAAAGTGTCCTATAAGGACAGCCCTGTAAATTGGGTCTATTTCACTTCATAGAAATGTGCTCACCTTACTCTTCTAGTTTTGCTAAAGAAGGGAGGAGGTGACCTGGCCAGCGTGGCTCAGGGTTTAAGCATCGACCCAGGAACCAGGAGGTCACGGCTCAATTCCAGGTCAGGGCACATGCTGGGATTGCGGGCTCGATCCCCAGGAGGGGGCGTGCAGGAGGCAGGTGGTCAATGATTCTCTCTCATCATAGATGCCTCTCTCTCTCTCTCTCTCTCTCTCTCTCTCTCTCTCTCTCTCTTTTTCTGAAATCAATAAAAATATACATACAAAACAGAAAAAAAAAAGAATGGAGGAGATGAACTCAAGTCTGGGGCTCAGTGTAACAGACCCCACAGGGGCCCTGTTCATACCCCCAGCCCCCAGCCCCCCAGCAGCTGTGAGTGGAGAACCAGAGGCGGCTGCCAAGGGGGCGAGGGGGGGCTGTTTTCAGTACCAAGCAAAGGGCAAGGGCTCTGGAGATGTTTAGAAGCTGAAAACCGGAAAGAAAAGGAAAAACACAACCTGAATCTATGGAGAAGTGATAACCCCCAAACGATACAGGAACCACGCTAGGAAATTCCAGGGACCTGCGCCCCCAGAGTCCCAGCGGCTACTCGGGGGGGCCCCCTTTAGCATCCTGCTTGGTCCATCCCCCCCCCCGCCCCCCCCCGACGGGGCCCAGGACTGGATGGAGCCTGGGACAGACATCCTGTCCCCGTGGAGCCCCCGCCCTCTGCTGGCCCCGGCTGCCTCCTCCCCTGAGGGACAAACACAGCAGACAGCTTTGTGAAGAGGTTTTAGTAGCTAAATATGGCACCACGTGTTCCAAGGCGATATAAATTACAGTATGCGGCACATACTGACGGGCTGAGGTAAAACACACCGCTTCTGCCTCGCGTCACCTCCGCGAGGGGCAGCGCGGAGACCTGGAAAAACATGTCGCTTATAAAAAAATCGTCCCCTAGAAAGGCCTCCTGAGAGGGCTGAGGCTCACCCTCCGCAAGTCCGGACTGGGGATCGGGGATCGGGGCCCGCTGCCGCCCCTACTTCTGCCCCAGGGCTTTGTCCAGGTTGTTCTTGATGGTGTCCAGGAAGTCCGAGGTGTTCAGGAAGTGTTCGTTCAGCTTCACGCTGCCGAGAGAGCACCACCCGCGTGAGGGGCAGAGCCGGAGCGTGGGGGGTCTTGATGGCAGCCCCTGTGGGGAGGGGTGTGGCCAGGCCACCTGCGGGTCACAGGTCCCCCGCCCCCCGCCGCCAAGGGGCCACGGCCAAGTCAGCGGGAGCCTGGGAAGGTCTGTCTGTTCACTGGCAGGTGAATGGGCCGCTGGGTACCAGGTCCCCTGGGAGAAGCTGGGAGATGGGTACCGGCGCGGGTGGATGGGGACCAATCAGGGGGCCTGGTCTGGGAAGCTTGGCCCGAGCCCTCCCTCAGGGCTGTGGACCTGTCCTGCCCCCAGGCTCCTGGTGGCGAAGCTGACCAAAGACGGGGGCCTCGCCCTAGCCGGTGTGGCTCAATGGACAGAGCGTCGACCTGCGGACTGGAGGGTCCCAGGTTCGATTCCCGGTCAGGGCACATGCCTGGGTTGTGGGCTCGATCCCCAGTAGGGGGCATGCAGGAGGCAGCCGATCCATGATTCTCTCTCATCATTGATGTTTCTCTCTCTCTCTCTCTCCCTTCCTCTCTGAAATCAATTAAAAAAAAATGGGGGCCTCTAAGAAGGGTCCCCCAGCTTCTGCCCACTGGCCCCCGAGGCCCCGGAAGGCCAGCCCTGCCCTCCGCCCCGGCCACGCACTTGCTGAGCCCGTGGATGCAGCCCGCCAGGTCCTTGGTCATGGCTCCGCTCTCCACTGTCTGCACGCACACCTTCTCCAGGGTCTGGGAAAACCTGCAGGGGGGTGGGCAGAGTGAGCCCTGGGCTGGGCAGCATCCGGCCCAGAACCTGCCCCGGGGCCAGCACAGCCCCTCTCCGGGCTCACCTGATGAGGTCCTGGTTCCCGTCCAGCTTCCCCCGGTGCTCCAGGCCCCGCGTCCAGGCGAAGATGCTGGCGATGGGGTTGGTGCTGGTCGGCCGGCCCTGGGGGCAGCGGGTGCAGGGGAATTAAGAGCCAAAAAGCCAACCAAGGAGGCAACCTGGAGGCAACCTTGACCGACAGGGCCAGGCCCGTCCTCCCGGCCCGTGTGGCACGCTCCCCACGCTTACCTTCTGGTGTTCCCGATAGTGGCGCGTGACTGTCCCGTGAGCAGCCTCAGCCTCGATGGTCTTTCCGTCGGGGCAGACCAGCACGGAAGTCATCAGGCCCAGGGAGCCAAAGCCTGAAGCGTGGGAAGAGCCTCCTCTGAGTGTGGGCGCCTCGCCCCAGGTAACCTGGATCCAGCCCACCTGCCTTCCTGCTGTCACTCAACTTATGACTCCGCCCACCCTGGGGGAGGGAGGGGAGGGCAGGCACCGTTTCTGGTTTGTCCACCCTGGTCGTGGGACTCCAGGGCCCAGCATAGGGCAGGGGAGCGCTCACAGGTGGCAAGAGCTGGCCCGTCAGCATATACAGGTTTTCCACTCCAAACCTACCCTTTTGCAAATCTAGTTTGCTTTGCAAAAGGGTGAATTTGCTTTGCAAAAGGATGAATTTGAAGCGAACATCTGCATCTGTGGCCCCACCTCCAGGTGTCCCCCAGCCCGTGGCCCCTGGGGCCCAAGACCCCACAGAATTCTGCGCACCCAGCCCGGGCCGTGGCCGGGAGGCACGTTGGAGCAGAAGGAAGGAAGCCTGCTGGCAACACTTCCCAGCGACCGCTTTTATCTGCTGCTCTTTCTGGCTACTTGCAAGCTTTGTGGTAAGTTTCCGGTCCTTCCCAAATCCATGTGCGAAGCTTTTCTGTTGCCAAGATCCCCACGGCACCAACGTACGAATGGTCAAGTCCCAAGGAAGGAAAAGCGGGCAAGTCCTCTAGGGAAACGACCTGTCTAGGAAGTTTTGCTATTGGCGCAGGGCGAGGGGGTCCCGTCTCCGCTGCTCCCTGGACCTTCCCACTCACCAATTCCTTATCTATTTAGGGGTCACTGTCACCCCTTTCTCTTGCCTGCTGTGGCTTTTCATCCTTCCAGCCCAGATGGGCATCATGCTACTGAGAGGATCACCACTGAACTTTTCAAAATAAAGCCAAAGGCCAGGCGCGATAAAAAGGCAGACGGTCTCAAAGCTCTGTAAAGCCTTTGGGCGATTCCTTATGGTTCCTCTCTGCTGGGATCTAATTTACCTTTCAGATGGAGGGTTTTTCCATCTTCCCTGATATCCTCCTACATCTGAAAGGTTTACTGTGCACGCCCTGGCCGGTTTGGCTCAGTGGATAGAGCGTCGGCCTGCAGACCGAAGGGGCCCGGGTTCAATTCTGGTCAAGGGCACATACCAAGGTCGCAGGCTCCTCCCCAGACCAGGCCCTGGTCGGGGCAAGTGCAGGAGGCAACCAATCGATGTGTTTCTCTCATATCGATATTTCTGTCTTTCCCTCTCTCTTCCACTCTCCCTAAAAATCAATGGAGAAATATCCTCAGGTGAGGATTAAATAAATAAAGGTTTACTGCGCAAAAAAAATTCTCTGCAATTTAAAGAGCACCTGCCCTAGCCAGTTTGGCTCAATGGATAAAGTGTCAGCCTGCGGACTGAAGGGTCCCGAGTTCGATTCCAGTCAAGGGCACATACCCAGGTTGCAGCCTCAATCCCCAGTACAGGACGTGCAGGAGGCAGCCAATCGATGATCCTCTCTCATCATTGATGTTTCTATCTCTCTCTCCCTCTCCCTTCCTCTCCGAAATCAATAAAAATATATTTTAAGATGATAATAAATAATGAGCACCCAGATTGCTCAGTCCCATTTGGTTCCACTGGAGCCAAACCTAGTCACTCGGCCCCTCCCTGGACAGGAACCTCAGGGTCAACACGCCTAGCCCCTGAGAACCTGAAGTCCCGGTTCCTCCCTTCCCTTCAATGACAGCCTCAGTAATACACCCGTCCAAACCGAATTTGCAGTCCTTCCTCACTCCGCTCCCAGGGAGCTCCTGCCCCCTGCTGTCCACAGGGGACCTTGCAAGGAGCCGGCCAGCCCGGGTGCTGCTGCTACACTAAAGGACCTTCTCTACCAAAAGGGTCTAAAAATGACCTCGGCCAGAGAGGCCGAAGGACCCATCCCCACAGGGAGCAGGGGGCTCCCGGCGTACCCTGGGCCAGGATGTCCGACTGCACGTCTCCATCATAGTTCTTGCAGGCCCACACAAAGCCGCCTGAAGACTTGAGGACCTGAGCCACCATGTCATCAATGAGCCGGTGCTCGTACCAGATCTTATTCTTCTCGAACTCGGTCTTATAATGCCTGGAAGCAAAGGGGCCTGTTGTGGGGAGGAGGCAGATTGGGGGATCCCTTCCTGAGCCAAATGCCTGGGGACAGCGCCCTTCCGGGGTAGGATGAGGGCCGGGGTGGGGGGGACCAGGGGGGAGGGCTGGGGCATCTGATCAAGGGAGCGGCTGTTACTTCTCATAGATCTCCTGGAAGATGTCCTTGAAGCGCCCGTCGTAGGCTTTCAGAATGGTGTTCTTTGTGCTCATGTACAGCGGCCATTTCTTCTGGATGGCGTACTGGAAGCAGCTGTGCGCAAAACCCGAGATGGACTGCAGGGAGAAAGACGGGTTTCTGGCATGGTCCCCCAGAGCCAGGCCCCGCCCAGGGATGGCACCCCTTCCCTCCACACCACCCTCTCCTGCAATCTGGGCTCATCCAGCCACCTTCTGCAGGCATCTGTTGTTTCTGCTGGCCCAGAGTCCCCCTCCCAACTTCTGGGAGGACACAGTCCCCCAGCTTTGCTTTGCAAAGCTACCTCCCCCTCTGCAACTCTTAGACCAGGGGTCCTCAAACTTTTTAAACAGGGGGCCAGTTCACTGTCCTTCAGACCGCTGGAGGGCCGGACTATAGTTAAAAAAAAAAACTACGAACAAATTCCTACGCACACTGCACATACCTTATTTTGAAGTAAAAAAACAAAACGGGAACAAATACAATATTTGTATTTGCATGTGGCCCGCGGGCCGTAGTTTGAGGACCCCTGTCTTAGACCATATGGCTGGGCTGGGATCTGTCTCTAGACTCTGTGTGTCTGGCTTATCCAATCAGAGCGCCTCCTCGCTCTCTCTAGGGGCCTCTGTGATTGGCTCAGAGGTGGTCATGTGATTCAGGCTAGACCTTTTGCGGGAACCAGTCAAGCTGGCAGAGATAAGCCCAGAGCAGAGAGCCCGGCTCACCTCATGCTGGCCTCACCTCGTCAGTGTTGTACATGCCCATGCCCACGCCGCCAGCAGGGAAGTTGAACACCTCCCACTCCTTGGCACTGCTGCCATCCTTTGGGGTGAACACCATCTTGAACGTGCCGGCCCGGTCGGCCACAAAGTCTGTGGCCTTGTACTGCAGAGACGAGAGGGTGGCTCAGGCCGGGGGCTCCAGACGGAGGGGGTCCCGGGCCAGCAGAGCCCAACTCCCGCCGCGGCCCACCTGGTCGCCATGGGCGTGCCTGCCAATGGTGATGGGCATGGTCCAGCCAGGGACGAGGCGGGGGATGTTCTTGCAGATAATGGGCTCCCGGAAGACGGTCCCGCCCAAGATGTTCCGGATGGTTCCGTTGGGACTCTTCCACATCTTCTTCAGCTTGAACTCTAGGAGAGCAGAGATGACGTGGCCCCACCATAGCCCCCACCTTCCAGCCAGAATCCGAACCCCGAGCAAGAGCACAGCCAGGTGAGGGTCCTACAAATGATCCCGGGGAAGAGGCTAGAGCAGTGACGGCGAACCTTTTGAGCTCAGCGTGTCAGTATTTTGATTTTTTTTTTATTTATTTTTTTTAAATATATTTTATTGATTTTTTACAGAGAGGAAGGGAGAGAGATAGAGAGTTAGAAACATCAATGAGAGAGAAACATTGATCAGCTGCATCCTGCACATCTCCTACTGGGGATGTGCCCGCAACCCAGGTACATGCCCTTGACCGGAATCGAACCTGGGACCTTTAAGTCCGCAGGCCGACGCTCTATCCACTGAGCCAAACCGGTTTCGGGTCACATATAGAAATTTTTTGATCTTTGCAACCATAGTAAAACAAAGACTTATATTTTTGATATTTATTTTACATAATTAAATGCCATTTAACAAAGAAAAATCAACCCCAAAAAATGAGTTCGCGTGTCACCTCTGACACGCGTGTCATAGGTTCACCATCACTGGTAGAGTGTGAGTGTGTGGGCCCCGGAACCACACTGCCTGGCTTCAGGGTCCACTCCACCACCTGTGACTGTGAGTCCCATGCAGGTGGTCTAACCCGAGCTACAAAATGAAAGTAGTGACAGCCCTAGCCGGCCTGGCTCAGTGGATGGAGCGTCAGCCTGTGGACTGAAGGGTCCCAGGTTTGATTCCGGTTAAGGGCACATGCCCGGGTTGCGGGCTCGATCCCCAGTGGGGGGCGTGCAGGAAACAGCCGATCAATGATGCTCTCTCATCATTGATGTTTCTATCTCCCTCTCCCTTCTCTCTGAAATAAAAAAAATATTTTAAAAAAGAAAAGAAAGTAGTGATAAAACACCTAATCTTTTGGATCGCTGTGAGGATTAAATGAACTCATACATGAAGTGCCTAGAACAGTGCCTGGCACGTGGTCTGACTATTGTTACTCCCACATGGTACTGGGACGTGTATGTAGCTCAGCCCGATGAACCCTGGCAGCACACGGCCTCACCCGGGTGCCCTGGTTCTGGCCGCAGAACTGCCACTAATCACAAGGGCCGGGCCTGAGTTATCAAGACTGTGACCTTTAACACCCTTATCCAGAAAATGGGGATATATCCATCCCAGGGTTCGGGAGAATAAAAAGGAAAACTTGCGAGAAGAGCTTAGCACGAAAATGATTCCAATACCCTAAGGTCAGTACAACCCAAAAGACAGGAGGAGGCCTGGGGGGAGGGGGTGGTTTTGAATGCTTCCTTCTAGGTCCCTGATTCTGCCAGGATTAAGGGGACAGAACTCTGCAAATTCCTACACCACCCCCTCTTGGCCTTTCCAAACTTGGCTCCTCTATCCACACACCACTGTCATTTCATGGAAGCCTTAAGAACATCCCTCAGGACCAGGGACCAGCAGCCAGGACCAGGGACAGCAGCCAGTGACCCCTGTATGGCCATGGCAGGACGCTAGTAACGTTCCCCGGAGCCCCCAAGGCTCTGAAGAATACAGGCCTGGCACACAGTCCTCCTCTGGACAGAGCTGGCCCAAGTCTCTCTGTCCACCTGCCTGCAAAACAGTCCAGGAGGCCAGAGGGGCAGCCCCCCCAAGCGCCATTCTCACTGTGACAGCATCAGTGTCAGCTTCCTCCTCCTCCTCCCTGTCACCGATGGCACCTCCACTGGCCAGAGCCACACATCACAGCAGAAACCCCACTGGCCTGGGAGCAGGGAACGGATTCTGGTCTTTGCTCGATCACACCCCGACTGTGGAAGCTGAAGCCGGCCCCTTAACCGCCCCTCCCGAACCCCATCTACAGGGACCACTGTCCCCCAGGCATTCGCAGGGAGACTGGGGTCACGTCCCAGCCCACCCACCCCTCAGGCCCCCGCACCTTCCACACGGGCCTCATCGGGAGTGATGGTGGCGCACTTGACAGCCACGCTGTACTTCTGGGTGGCCAACGCGGAGTCGATGGTGACCTGGTCGTCAGTCTTGTCACGGTTTGGGAGCCCCAGGTCGAAATACTTGAGCTGGACGTCCACGTGGGGCAGGATGAGCTAGAGACAGAAGCCAGGGCAAGGCGTCAGCCCAGATACGATGACTCATGGGCATGTGCAGGCTGCGGCAGGGGACACTCAGGGCAGGGACGAGGGAAGGCCAGCGGGGGGCGGGGGGGGGCAACGCAGCAGAGGGCGAGAGTCAGCCATTCCTCTGTGGGGCCCGGCCAAACCTGGCTGGAGGCCGGGGCTCCGGAGAGAGGCCGGCAGCCCCGCAGAGGGCTCATCCCCTAGCATGGACCATATGCCCCCGCCATGGCCCATCAACTCAGCCAAACCCCAACCTCCAAGTGCATCACTATTCTCTAAACCAGGGGTGGGGCCCAGTGGTTGAGCGTCGACCTAGGAACCAGGTGGTCAGGTTCGATTCCCAGTCAGGGCAGATGCCCAGATTGTGGGCTCGATGCCCAGTGTGGGGTGTGCAGGAGGCAACCGATCAACGAGTCTCTCACCGTTGATGGTCCTATCTCTCCCTCTCCCTTCCTCTCTGAAATCAACAAAATATATTTGAAATGAATAAATAAATGAGGGATGGGGAACATCTGGCCTGCAGCCTGTATAAGGCCCACGGAATCATTTGGTCTGGTTCTGTCAAGACATTAGGGGTGAGTTAATTAAATGTCTGACCGGCCCTGGCCGGCTTGGCTCAGTGGATAGAGCATCGGCCTGCGGACTGAAGGGTCCCAGGTTCGATTCCGGCCAATGGCACATGCCTGGGTTGCAGGCTCGATCCCCAGTGGGGGGTGTGCAGGAGGCAGCCGATCAATGATTCTCTCTCATCAGTGATGTTTCTATCTATCTATCCTTCTCCCTTCCTCCCTGAAATCAATAAAGAAATATTTAAAAAATAAATAAATAAATGTTTGACCAAACATAGCAGGATAACTTTTTTTTTTTTTTTTTAAGCAGGATAATTTTTAAGCTGATCATTTTGTATGGCCCAGGAATGATGTGCTAAGCATCCAAATGGCCCTTGGCAGAAAAAAGGTTCCCCACCCCTGCAACAGTGGGTTCCCTCATCTCCCCCATTCAGAAATGGCGCCTCTCAACCTTCTCCTTGTGGACACAGATAAACTGTAGGGTCTTCACGTGGACAACACACTCTCCCAGGCAGAACCCAGTGACTTGGAGAAGCCAAGAAGCCTCCCTGGGATCCACGTGCTGAGGTGGCTCAAACAAGTCCCTGCCCTGCAGAGCGCACCACGGCCACCACTCACAAAGACATCCCTGAACCACTCAGAAAAGGTGACCTCCAGCCAGCCGGCGTGGCTCAGTGGTTGAGCGTCGACCTATGAACCGGGAGATCATGGTTCGATTCTGGTCAGGGCACATGCCTGGGTTGCAGGCTCCATTCCCAGTAGGGGACATGCAGGAGGCAGCAAACCAATGATTCTCTCTCATCATGGATGTTTCTATCTCTCTCTCCCTCTCCCTTCCTCTCTGAAATCAATTAAAAAAATAAACAAAAAATAAATTAAAAGAAAAGGTGACTCCAGGCACAGCTGCACCCACACCAGCCCTGTGTTCCTTCACCCCCTCGAGGCAGCACGTCGGACAGAGGGGGTGAGAGGGACAGGATACGGGCCTTTCCAAACCTGGCGCCTCTATCCACACACCACTGTGGATACAGATTGGGACACGCAGGCTTGGGACCAGCAGGGGTCACAGGCTGCCGAGCACAGGCCGCTGCCAGACGCCCCCAGAACCACGAGTGGACTGACACAGCGGAAGGATGGGTGGGAGGAGGGAAACAGTACTGCAGCCGCCCACCCCACGAAGGGACAGGGGCATCAGGGGATGGGTGGGGCCTGAAGCAGGGGTCGGGGGGGGGGGGGGGGGGGGAGAGGCCTGTGCTAGGGCGGAGCGCTGAGCCTGGCCCGCCACGGGGAGAGCTGCCACCCACTCCAGAGGGAACTACCTTGTCCTTGATGAACTGC
This sequence comes from Myotis nattereri, assembly GCF_964212035.1. NCBI lineage: Eukaryota > Metazoa > Chordata > Mammalia > Chiroptera > Vespertilionidae > Myotis > Myotis nattereri. Next base: position 10,562,914 of record NC_138097.1, on the reverse strand, counting down.
CAGATGATACGGGTCATCTCATCGCCGTCCATCTCCACCACCGGCTTGGCCACCTTGATCCTCTTGTCGGCATCTAGGATGGGCACAGACATGGCATGAGGCCCCTGGGGAGGAGGGTGAGGGAGCCCCCCGCACCAAGGGGAGAGCAGTGGTCAGCCAGGCCCAGCTGCCCAGCGTTCACACCCAGGAACAGCTCTCGGACAGCTCGGGGACCTGAACCCACTGCTGAGCGTGGCCAGCCTGGCCACTGAGATCTCCTCCCCGGGGATCTGAAGGCAGAGGAGACAACGCAGAGAACTCGAGCCAGCCGGGGCCGCCCTGTCCGGCAGCACGTCGGGAGAGGCTGCCGGGGGCTGCTGCCACCTGGTTCCCCAGACGACCCAGGATCCCCTCCCCTCTATTTTTTTCTTTTAATTCTCACCCGAGGATATTATTTCCATTGACTTTTAGAGAGAGTGGAAGAGAGAGGGAAAGATAGAAATATCGATGTGAGAGAAACACATCGATTGGTTGCCTCCTGCACGAGCCCGGGACAGGGAGGAGCCTGCAACCGAGGTATGTGCCCTTGATTGGAATCGAACCCAGGGCCCTTTGGTCCGCAGGCCGATGCTCTATCCACTGAGCTGAACCGGCCAGGGCTTCCCTGGGTCCTTCTAATAACATCCTCTCAAACTCGGCCTGTCACTCACTCGGTCTGTTGCTTGCAACCCGAGAAGCTGACTAACTTGCAATGAGGAGAGATTGTATTAACACCTCCTCCAGGCAGGACAGCGTCCCCCACCATTTGCAGGATTCCATTCACTCCTCCCCAAGGGAGTATCATCACCTCCGCTTTCGAGGTGAGGAGGCTGAGGTCCCCGGGTTACAGCTTGAAAACAGGAGGATTCGCACCTTGCAGGAGAGGAAACAGGCTGGGAAGGGAGCTCAGAACTGGCCCCAGTGGCTCAGGTCGGCCAGTCCTGCCAGAGAAGCATCACAAGACTGGACGAGGGGGAGGGCGGAGGGAAAACCAGAGCCAGGGAAGCTCTTCAAGGAAATTCTGACTCAAGAAAGACCCGACAGCCTGGGAAGTGCATTCCAAGGGAAAACTCAAGAAAATGGCCCAGCCCCAGCTGGTTTGTCTCAGTGGCTAGAGCGTCGGCCTGCGGACTGAAGGGTCCCAGGTTCGATTCCAGTCAAGGGCACATGCCTGGGGTTGCAGGCTCGATCCCCAAGTAGGGGGCGTGCAGGAGGCAGCCGATCCATGATTCTCTCTTTTTTTTTTTTTTTTTCAATATATTTTATTGATTTTTTACAGAGAGGAAGGGAGAGAGATAGAGAGTCAGAAACATCGATGAGAGAGAAACATCGACCAGCCGCCTCCTGCACATCCCCCACCGGGGATGTGCCCGCAACCCAGGCACATGCCCTTGACCGGAATCGAACCCGGGACCCTTCAGTCCGCAGGCTGACGCTCCATCCACTGAGCCAAACCGGTTTCGGCAATGATTCTCTTATCATTGAGGTTTCTCTCTCTCTCTCCCTCTCTTTTCCTCTCTGTAATAAATAAAAATACATTTTTTTAAAAAGAAAAGAAAATGGCCCATCTAATTCGTCAGTGCAGGCTGCCTTGGAGGAGGCTTGTTGACCCGAGGGGCACCCAAGCTCCAGATCATCCCTCCGCCCACAGCCTGGAGGAACCAGTGACATCTATGCAAAACCTGCAGCCGGGTGGGTAGCTCAGTGGGTTGGAGCGTGGTCCTGATACGCCAAGGTTGTGGGTTCCATCCCTGGTCAGGGCACATACGAGAAGCAACCAACAAAAGCATAAGTAAATGGAACAACAAATAGATGTTTCTTCCCTCTCTCCCTCCCTTCTTTTCTCTTAAAAAAAAAGTGTCGAGATTATTCAGAGACAGGAGGGAACACAGATCCTTTGCTCAAGTGCAGCCTCGGATGCCCTTGTGAGTCAGACACAGAAAAGCAGAAAGCAACACAGACTGGAAGGAAATACTTCGCTCCCTGGAGAACAGGGGATTTGGGGCCCAAGCTACAGCATTCCTTCACCCTTGGTGGCCTAAAGCTTGAATGGAACAGGTTTTAGGACCCGCAGAAAGTCTACGGGGCTGTGGCAGGGCGACCTTGATTTCTAGGAGCACTTCCTAGGAGTTCATTTGAGGAGAGCCAATCCGATGTTTAAAGAACATATGGAACCCTAATCAGGATCCCTAAGGAGAGATTCATTTAGGGGCCAGTCCTAACGGTTGCACACTTGAGCTCCATTCAAGTTTTAGCTTCATGCCGCCAGCTCGTGGGCTGTGGACACCACGCTTCCTCCGTGAGGGAGTTGAATGTCAAGGTCACAGCTGTGCACACAGGAGTCAAACCCTCAGAGACCACAGGGCCCACAGGCTCATTCTGTTTTTCTTAAGTATTAACTGGTGGCCACATTTGAAAATCAGGAGATTGTAACAACAACAAAATCCCAGCCCTAGCTGGTTTGGCTCAGTGGATAGAGCGTCAGCCTACAGACTGAAGGGTCCCAGGTTCGATTCTAGTCAAGGGCACAGGCCCAGGTTGCAGGCTCCATCTCCAGTAGGGGGCATGCAGGAGGCAGCCGATCAATGATTCTCTCTCATCATTGATGTTTCTATCTCTCTCCCTCTCCCTTCCTCTCTGAAATCAATAAAAATATATATATTAAAAAATTTTTTTTAAATCCCAAAAAACAAGTGGGTAAAGGACTTGAATAGATAGTTCTCCAACGTGATAGATAAAAAAAGCCAACAAGTGCGTGAAAACATGCTCAACATCACTAATCATTAGGGAAATTCAAATCAAAACCACAACGAGATACCACCTGGACCCCTTAGAATGGCTACTACCAAGAAACAAACACACAAACAGAAAACAAGTCAACACTTGTTGGGCTCATGCCGGCAGCTCATGGGCTGTGGACACCACGCTTCCTCCGTGAGGGAGTTGAATGTCAAGGTCACAGCTGTGCACACGGGAGTCCAACCCTCAGAGACCACAGGGCCCACTTACTTACAACCAGATGCTAAGCGCCTCTTCCTGAAACACCTACAACACAACAGGGCCCGCCCCCCAAGGAGGGAGGATGGAAGGGAAGACCTAAGGTGGTGAGGAGAGAGCAAGCAGCGCCTTTGTCAAGGTCAAGGAGCTGGGAACAGTGATGAAAACCAGAGCAGGATGCGGAGAAATTGGAACCCTGTGCACGGCTGGTGAGAATGTAAACTCGTGCAGCTGCTACAGAAAACAGTTCCATACTGTGCCACTTATCTACAAATTAAAAACTAGAGCCTGGCCGGTGTGGCTCAGTGGCTCAGCACTGACCTAAGAACCAAGAGGTCACGGTTTAATTCCCGGTCAGGGCACATGCCTGGGTTGCGGGCTCAATCCCCAGTGTGGGGTGTGCAGAATGCAGTGGGTCAATGATTCTCTGTCATCATTGATGTTTCTATCTCTCTCCCCCTCTCTCTCTTCCTCTCTGATATCACTAAAGATATATTTAAAAACAAAAACAAAAAACGAGAATCTCCATGTGACCCACCAGTCCTACTTCTGGATATATATATGGAAGAAGCAAAGCAGGGTCTTGTACACCCATATTCATATCAGCATTACCCACAATAGCCAAGAGTGCGGAGCAACCCAAGTGTCCATCCACGGATGAATGAACAAACCAAATGTAGCATGGACCTTCAGGAGAACAGGCCAGGCTGGTGTGGCTCAGTGGTTGGCTGTCGACCTATGAACCAGGAGGTCACATGCCCAGGGTTGCGGGCTCGATCCCCAGTAGGGGGTGTGCAGGAGGCAGGCGATCCATGATTCTCACTCATCATGATGTTTCTATCTCTCTCTCCCTCTCCCTTCCTCTCTAAAATCAATAAAAACATTTTTTTTTTTTTAAAGAGGAGAACAGGACTCAGAAGCTAATCTAGGAGAATTAAGAAAAATTTTCCTCCTAAAGGCTGAACAATGTTCATGATTCCAAGTTTTCTAAGACTGGGCTCACTCCTTAACCATGGATGTACCCGCTTTAAAACTAAAAAGGGAAGCGACTCCATGTGTTAGTGATGTGGGACCTACCCCAACAGCTTTCGCTGCTTGTTCTTTTGTTTCAAATTGCACAAAAGCACGTTTACTTTATATCTCTTACCCTGTGGTACACTTATATGACAACATTGCAGCCCTGGCCAGGTAGCTCAGTGAGTTACAGTGTTATCCAGATTCTTCAAGGTTTCGGGTTCAACCCCCAGTCAGGGCACATACAAGAATCTACCAATGAATGCCAAAAAGTGAAACAACAAATCGATGTTTCTTTCTCTAAAAAAAAAAAATTACCATCTTTCCCAAACACTCTTTCAATCCAGCAGCGTTTAACATTTTGGGAAAGCAACTCCTATGATAAATTAGAAGCAGTATTCAATATGTAAGGATTTAACAACTAAGCTTTTTTTTACAATTCCTGTACCTTACTCAGAAGCTCAGTGAACTTTAACTTGGTATTTTTACGGCAGAACGTACATGCAATGGAATATTATGCAGCCTTGAAAAGGAAGGCAATCTGGTCACACAGGCCAGAACACAGATGAACCTTAAGGCCTTCAGGACACTGTGCTAAGTGAAACAAGCCAGTCACAAAAAGACAGACTCACCTTATATGAGGTGCCTAACGAAATCAAAGTCATAGAAACAGAAAGTAGAAAGGTGGTTGCCAGGGGCTGGGGTAGGGGGAATGGGGAGTTATTGTTTAATAAGTATAGAGTTTTAGTTTTGCGAGATGAAAAAGCTCTGGATATTGGTTGTACAATAATGGAAATACACTGAACACTACTGAACTGCAGACTTAAAAATGGGTAAAATGGAAATTTCTGTTATGCATTTGTACAACCTATAGATATAGAAGCCTAATATGCAAATTGTCCCCGTGGGAGTTCAATGGGGAGACCCATCATTCCCTATGGCATGTGCTGACCACCAGGGGGCAGCACATAACTAAGGAAGGCCCCGGCCAGCAGCTGGAAGGCCCCGATGGGCCCTGATTGCTGGCCAACCCTAGGGACCCTACCTGTTCATGAATTTCATGCACCGGGCCTCTAGTAAAACATAAGAAATAAAGATTCAATTAAAAAAATTAAACCAGCCCCCCCCAAAAATTAAACACCTTTTAGAAGATTTTACATAAAAATCCAGCCTTTCTGGTGACAGGATTGAGAAGTACAGGTTGGTAGTTACAGAATAGCCACAGGGATGTAAGGTACAGCCTGGGGAATGTAGTCGATAATGTTGTAATTATGTGTGGTGCCAGGTGGGGACTGGAAATAGGGGGCACACTTTGTAAAGTATATGATTGTCTAACAACTATGTGTGTACCTGGAACAAATACAAAATAACACTGAATGCAAACTGTATTTGAAAATAAAGTTTTTAGCCCTGGCTGGTTTGGTTCAGTGGATAGAGCGTCGGCCTGCGGACTGAAGGGTCCCAGGTTCAATTCCGGCCAAGGCACATGCCCAGGTTACGGGCTCGATCCCCCGTAGGGGGCGTGCAGGAAGCAGCCAATCAATGATTCTCTCTCATCATTGATGTTTCTCTCTCTCTGTCCTTCTCCCTTCCTCTCTGAAATCAATAAAAAATATTTAAAAAAAAAATAGCCCTAAACGGTTTGGCTCAGTGGATAAAGCGTCAGCCTGCGGATTGAAGGGTCCCAGGTTCGATTCTGGTCAAGGGCATGTGCCTTGGTTGCGGGCACATCCCCAGTGGGGGGTGTGCAGGAGGCAGCTGATCGATGTTTCTCTCTCATCAGTGTTTCTGACTCTCTATCCCTCTCCCTTCCTCTCTGTAAAAAAATCAATAAAAAATATTTTTTTAAAAAAAAAGAAAATAAAGTTTTTAATTTAAAAAAAGTAAAGTAAAATAAATTAAGAATAGAAAAAAAAATCCAGCCTCTCTTGAAGAATGAGTTGCTTCCACAGGCTGAGCCCGTGCTGGCTCTCGGCCCAGATGGGATGGGCTGAGCTGAGGCAGCCTCTGTCTCCCTGCCAGGCCTACCGCCAGGCCTACCCCGTGTCTCTCAGAGTCCCCTAAGGCATGGCTGTTGTTCAGCCAAATATGGTGGAGACATTCCCATCATCTGCCCCCCTGGGAGACAAGTGGCAACAAGCACCCTGAAATCCCAGGAACAGAGGCTGGGCCTCCCTGAATGCCTCCTAGGGACACCATGAAATCTTCAGATGAGACGTTGCAGCAACATTGTCCTCCCGGCCAGGGTGTGGGGATGGGATTACAGCCGTCCCAGGAGGTCCGTTAGGCCAACTGTCCTCCCCGTGTGGGGCTCCCAGCACCCAACACCAAGTAAGGATTTATTTTTATTTTCTTTCTAATAATATTTTCATTGATTTCAGAGAGGAAGGGATAGGGATAGAGAGATAGAAACATCAACGCTGAGAATCATTGATCGGCTGCCTCCTGCACGCCCCCTACTGGGGATCGAGTTACAACCCAGGCATGTGCCCTGACCGACAATCGAACCTGCGACCTCTTGGTTCCTGGGTTGACGCTCAACCGCTGACCCACACCTGCTGGGCCCAAACCCATCCCCGGTTTTCAGGATCTGCCTGCTGCTGCAAGTTCAAGGCTCAAGGTACCCGAACAGCGGCTGCCTGCAAGACCACTGCTTCTACGGCAACCCTACCCATACTCAGCCAGCACGGCCCAGAAGAACAAGGAGCCCCAATTCCGGGAGCAATTTTGGAAGACATTCTAGTATTTTCCTCCGTTTCTCTCACACCCACAGTCAAACCATCAAAAAGCCCTACTGGTTCTTCCTTCAAAATACATCCAGAATCCAACCACTTCCCACCTCCCCCAGAGCTACCACGCAGCTCCCAGCCAGGTTATACCTCCTACCAGGTCCCTGAGGCCAGAGTGCTCCTGCTAAAATGCAAAGCAGGAGCCCTGGCTGGTTTGGCTCAGTGGATAGAGCGTCGGCCTGCAGACTGGAGGGTCCCAGGTTCAATTCCGGCCAAGGGCACATGCTCGGGTTGTGGGCTCGGTCCCCAGTAGGCGGCATGTAGGAGGCAGCCGATCCATGATTCTCTCTCATCATTGATGTTTCTATCTTTCCCTCTCCCTTTCTTTCTGAAATCAATAAAAATATATATATTTTTTAAAATGCAAAGCAGGTCATGACACTCCTCTCAAAACCCTGCAAAGCCTCTCCTTTCAGTCAGAGTAAAGGCCGAAGTCCTCAAAAATGGCCTGCAAGCCCCCTCAACCCTCACCACGTCCTAGCCCATCTGTCGCTCACCATCATGGACTGAGCCACCGTCGTGTGCGAACGCTTTCCTCTCTGCTTCTCCCACAGGCCATAGAACTCCATCCACCAGGACCTTGACCCCTGCAGTTCACTCTTCCCTAGATAACGAAACGCCCTGCTTCTGATACCCAAACTTTCACACACACCTTCCTTCCTCATCTGTTCTCCTGTTAGCATATATCACAGTAAACAAGACTTCTATCTTTTTAAAAGAATATATATTTTATTGATTTTTTACAGAGAGGAAGGGAGAGGGATAGAGAGTTAGAAACATCGATGAGAGAGAAACATCGATCAGCTGCCTCCTGCACACCCCCTACTGGGGATGTGCCCGCAACCAAGGTATATGCCCTTGACTGGAATCGAACCTGGGACCCTTGAGTCCACAGGCCGATGCTCTATCCATTGAGCTAAACCGGTTAGGGCAAGACTTCTATCTTGTTTACTGTCTCCACATTAGAAGTTAAGCTCCACGAAGGGCAGAAATCTGGGCCTCTTATTCCCAGCTCTGTCCCTAGCACCTCGCACAGTCCCTGGCGCACACACGGCAGAAGCACACTATTTGCTGAAGTGAAGGCATGAATGAATGTCAAGGTATGGTCAGTTGGGCCTGCTGCCCTGCCCTCACCTCCTGTTTGGATGGAATGTGCTTCCCGCGCCCCCTCTCCCAGGATGCATTGCCACACAGCGGCGGGCGAGTTCTCACCATTGGACTGCACCAGACCATCAAAAATGTACACAGAGGGAATTGTGCCAGGCACGGGAGAAGCTCACAATTTATAGTGTGTGAATATTTGCCACCTGCTGGCATTTTCCACCTGGGTTTGCAGAAGAGTAAAGTCCAGGGCAGGCCACGGAGTCCAGCTTCCAGGAACCGGAGAGCAGTTTCCAGCTCATACCCTAAATGGCATCAGCGCACGAGGCCTCGGCCTCACAGACAGGATTTGGGGACAGGCGCCAGGTTTTCTTGAGAGACTTTTCTTCAAAACCTACTGGACCTAAACACAACCACCCAAACAGCTCTGAAGGGGCAGCTGTGGTCTTATGTGATGTGCACATACTGAGCCAGGCCGGTGTGGCTCAATGGTTAAGCATCACCCTATGAACCAGGAGGTCATGGTTCGATTCCCAGTCAAGGGCACTTGCGGGGAGTTACAGGCTCAACCCCCAGTAGGGGGCCTGCAGAAGGCAGCCAATCAATGATTCTCTCCCATCTCTTTCTATCTCTTTCTCCCTCTCCCTTCCTCTCTGAAATCAATTAAAATGTATTTTTCTTTAAAAGAACTCTACTAGGTTTGCAAAACCTTGAACCATCATTACATAAATTTCCCTTGAATCTATGAGCACAGGCAAGTCACCAAGATCTGAAGAGTTAAAAGGTAGCCAAGAAAATTAAGAAGTTCTCCCATTAAGAGTGGAGCAGAGAAAGGCTAGATGAGTAATTCTCCCAACAGGTGGTTAGAAGGAGCCCACGGTCACATACCCAAACTCTGTTTTATCAGAACCACACTGGAGGCCTATGAGTTGCACAACTAGAAAGAGACACGTGTGGGAACCACCAGGCAGCAAAGACACAGGGTGTTTTAGCCCAAAAATACTCTTTCTGTGTCATCAAGGGGAATGCCAACTATTTTGTCTCTGCCAGCGTTGCCTGGTACCAAGCTAACAGAGGTCAGAATCATATACTCTCACGTCCAACTCAAATACCAGGCATTCTTCCCATTAATAACCAACTTTCGGAAGGACCGGCGATTGCCTGCTCTTTTTATGTGTTACCAAAATTCAGGCCACTAAGGTGCTTTGCTTTCTTGTTTGTGTGTGGAGGGGGTGGGGGTTCTTTTTAAAAATATATTTTGTATTGATTTTTTAGAAAGAGAGGAAGGGAAAGAGAGAGAAACATTGATGTGAGGGTGAAACATCAATTGGCTGCCTCCTGACTGCCCCCTACTGGCAATTGATCCTGAAACCCCTGCCTGATAGGGAATCAAACCCAAACCTTTTGGTGGCCAGATGACGCCCAACCAACTGAGCCATACAGGCCAGGCTTTTTTTTTTTCTTTTTAAAAATCAAAAAAAAATTTTTTATCATCAATGCAGAATAAAAAGAATTGGAGACAGTATCTAACTTGTACCATCTTTTGCTGAAGGTGGTGCCTATGGGAAGCTTGGTTTTGGGGGCACTTGGAACCTTGGGATTGGGGGGCTGACCCTTTAGAGACAAATCCTAGAAGTTCAAAAGCAGAAATGCCCCTTTCTCCTTGGCAAGTTGGGGGGGGGGGTTGCTGGGGCCCCAACACTAGTCAGCTGCTCCCACACCGGGTTAAAGATTACCTACACTGGCAGGAGAGCCAGGCTGCGTGAGCCCCACCCCCTCTTCCTCACTCTCCTGGCTCACCCCAAGGGGCTCCTGGCCAGGTGAGCATAGGGGTTTCCCGGACAACAGGCATCAGACGGGGACAAGGGACCTACATTGTTCCCCTGCCATTTGTAACGGGCGGTGGAGAGCCAGGGTGCAGGCCGTGCCCACATACCAGCAGGGGCAGCCTACATTGATCATGGAGGTTCAGGCTACGTCCTGCTTCCCATGACCCCACCGCTGTCTCCTCCGCTAAGCCGGGAGCTAAGGGTACCCCGTGAGCTGTGAACAAAGTCTCCGCATCGGTGAGCCCGGCAGGGCCGAAGAGCAGCGCAGGAGCCGGCCCGCGAGAAAAGGCAAATCCAGCCAAAGGACAGGGCCTGGGATGGAGCCTCAAGTGCAGCGACAAGGAGAAGGGAGGGAGCCCAAACAAAGGGGGAAATGAAAAGCACGCTTCTCCAGCTGTCGCATAAAAAGGCTCCAAAAATAGCTGGCGAGGGCCTGGCAGCCAGGAGGGGTTACAGCGCGCTTGGCTGAAAAGGAACGGGAAGTGCATGCCTCCTCCCCCCCTCCCGCCTTTGTCTGAGCAGAAACAGCTCGCGGGGTGCTCCGGCCCCCACCCGGTTGCTCGTCTCCCGCCAGCGCGGGTGGGATCCCCTCCTGGTCCGGGACACCCCCCAGCACCTCCATACAGTTAAATCGGGTGCGCGAGGCAGCCCCGATCTCTGCCCGCCCCCACCCCACCCCCCGCAACCCCCGCGCGCAGGGCCGCAGGGCTGGCATCGCCCGGGCCACCAGTTGCCACCGTCCTTCAAGTCCCCACCGCTGCGCCTGGCGCGGCCTGGGAGCTCGGGGCAGGGGGCCGCGGAGCGAGGCTGCCCCCCCAGCCCCGCTCTTGGTGAGCCCAAACCCGCGGTCTCCGGCCAGCGAGCGGCCCGATCGCGCTCCCCGGCCCCCGCCCGGAGGCCGCCACGTCGCGGAGCCCGGCGCGCGCCCGCCTGGACCCTTCTGGCACTCACAGTGGCGCCGCGGCTGCTCCTGCAAGTTGGGGCCCGTCAAGGCGGCCGGAGCCCACGCCGGCCCGGAGCCCGACGCCCTGCCGAGCGAGCGGACGACCCGCAGGTAACCAGCCATGCCGAGCAGAAGGAACTCAACCCCGCAGGCGAGACCCGAGCGCCGGCCGCTGCTCCGCTGCCTCGCGGCGGGCTGCCCAGACCTGGGCGCCGGGCGCGCGGGCACGGCGGGGGCGGGGCCGCCGGGGCCGCCGTCCCATTGGGCCGCGCCGGGAGGGGGCGTGGCCAGGCGGCGGGACACGCCCCCTCACGCAGCCGGCGCTGCCCCCGCGTCGCGGGAAGCCCAGTTGGAGCCGCGCCAGAGGCGGGTGAGACGGTCGCCTGGGGCCCGCGCGCGGGAGTCGGCGCTGGAGGCTGAGGGGCGCCCCCTCTCTCCAAGTCCCCTCGTTCAAATCAGGGTGTCAGCTGCCGGCACAGCTTCAAAACCCAAAAAAGGCAAATCTGAGGAAACAACCTGCGTCCTTCGCGTTCGCGGCGCTGACACCCTGAGGCGCGTTCGCCCAGCGCGCGGCGTGCGCTCTGGAACATAGACCGCGGGCACCTCAGGTCTCCTCGGGGTCGCGCTCAGCTCCTCGTGCCCCCTCCCCGGGGGGTGCGGACTGACCGGAGCCCCCCGACTGCGTCTCCCCCCGAAGGTCAAGCTGCCGGTCCCCGAAGGCACCCAGCGTGGCCGCGGAGGGGCGTCCTCGCAGCCGCAGGCCTGCCCCCCGGCGCGCGCTGTCCTCAAGGACACACACCCCGCTGCTTCCAGGTGGGTGCCCAGCGCGCAGCCCGCGCCGAATAAACTCAGCGTTCGCCCAGGTAAACAGCCCCATTTTTTTTTTTTTTTTTGCCACGTTTTCATGGAAAAGACCATCCTGGTTGGTTCTGTCAAAAACACCCAAGGTTCGCCCTGGCCGGTGTGGCTCAGTGGATAGAGCGTCGGCCTGCGGACTGAAGGGTCCCGGGTTCGGTTCCGGTCAAGGGCACCTGCCCTGGTTGTGGGCTCGATCCCCAGTATGGGGGGGCGTGCAGGAGGCAGCTGATCCATGATTCTCTCTCATCATTGATGTTTCCGTTTCTCTCTCCATCTCCCTTCCTCTCTGAAATCAATAAAAATATATTTTTTAAAAAAACAACCAAGGTTCCCCACCCTCTTTTTACTGCCCGCCCCTCCCTTCCCCCTCTCTCTTTTCACCCATTTTCTTGAAATGAGACACCAACAGGACTGGGGTTTTATGTAGAAAAAAAAATCTGTCCCCTTAACCCCCACCCCACCTCACCCCCCTCCACCCCCACTTTTCCAGTCACAACGCACTCCAGATGCCTGCACCCTCTTTCTGCTCTGCGTTCCCCGCTTCCCCTGCACAGTGGACATTGCCAGATGGAGCCGGGCCAGGAAAGCGACCTTGAATTACTGATTTCACCACTGCCTTCTCCGCGTCCCAGCCAGGCAGAGCCAATCACGCTCCGGCCCTGAGGTCCACAGACTGAACCCCCCCCCCCAGGCCAAGCTGCTTTGGGGCCCCCCCAAAGTCGGAGGCGTCCCTCAGATGCCTTGTTCTTGGGCCAGCACATCCCAGAATGACCTGTGGCAACCCGTTCACTCTGTTCCCAATTCTGTTGCTCAAAACACAAGCGAGAGCCCTGGCCAGTGTGGCTCAGTGGATAGAGCCTTGGCCTTCGGACTGAAGGGTCCCGGGTTCGATTCCCCTCGAGGGCACATGCCTGGGTTGTGTGGGCTCGATCCCCAGTAGAGGGCGTGCAGGAGGCAGCCAATCCATGGTTCTCTCTCATCATTGATGTTTCTATCTCTCTTTCCTGCTCCCTTCCTCTCTGAAATCAATAAACATTAAACACACACACACACACACACACACACACACACACACAAGCAGAGACCGTGGAAGCCTCTGGTATGTGGCTCTCATGCCGTCCTGGTATTACCGTGCAGCACCTGGGCCTCCACACCTGTAAACCGGGAGAATGCACCCCCCACCCGCACCCCAAGGATCCTTCGGACCCAGATGTTCTGGTTCAGTTATGTGTGCCATACTGCCCCTTCTGAAGTGGCCATAAAAGATTGCTGCCCACCCCCAGGGACTCATCTGCTCCTCTAGGTCAGTGGTTCCCGACCTTTCTGGGGCCACGCCCCACCTAAGCATCTCTAACATCCTGATGCACTCCCCCCCCCCCCCGTGACATATCATTCTTATTATTCAAAAAGTGAGCTCCTATTCACATGGAGGAAACCTCCAAGGCCATGAACTTGGTCTGAACAAGCTTCCAAAGAACATGGCATCCATGAGAGAGAAAAATAAAAGAATGAAAGGACAGCCCTGGCCGGTTTGGCTCAGTGGATAGAGCGTCGGCCTTCAGACTGAAAGGTCCCAGGTTCGAATCTGGTCGAGGGCTCATGCCCGGGTTGTGGGCTCGATCCCCAGTGGGGGGCGTTCAGGAGGCAGCTGGTCAATGATTCTCTCTCATCATTGATGTTTCTATCTCTCTCTCCCTCTCCCTTCCTCTCTGAAATCAGTAAAAATATATTTTTAAAAAACACAAAAAATAAAAGGACAGTGGAAGGACTGAGGAAGAAATCACTAAGAAATTGCTAAAAAGAAAATAGTAATAATATGAAGTGATATGAAAAAATAGCAAATAAAGTTTCAGAACATAGAATAGAGAACTGAAATGCATAAATGTCACCATATCTATTTATAGACTATACATGAGGCCCCTAGAACCATAAGACGTGCAAAAGACTCACTGTTAATAACTCATTCTCAAATTACCCCCCTTAAGCACCAAATTGCCCCCCTGTGGGGCATGTGCCCCACGTTGGGAGCCACTGCTCTACATGGTGGACCTGTGTGTCCGGGGCCTGGTAGGAGGCAGTACTGAAGCCTCAGTATGTTCCAGAGCCTGGCCTTTGCCTGCAGAGGGATCGAAGTGGGGGCACATGTGTCCTTTGCAAGCCCAGGGCAGCGGAGGTAAGATCTTCAGGTTAAACTGCTTCTCACTGCCTCCCTCCCAGGGCTCCAGTTCCAAGCCAGCCTTCCTTAAACAATGCCTGGGAGGCAGCTGCTATCAGCTCCATTGGCTCAGAGAGGTCTGGACACTTGCTCAAAGTCACACAGCTGGGAAGTAGTAGATCTCTAGTTCATACCCATAGGCCTGGCTCATAGATCATTGCTTTTTTTTTTTTTTTTTTTTGCCTCACTGGAGGATATTTTTCCATTGATTTATTATTATTATTATTATTATTGATTTTTTACAGAGAGGAAGGGAGAGAGATAGAGAGTCAGAAACATCGATGGGAGAGAAACATCGATCAGCTGCCTCCTGCACATCTCCCACTGGGGATGTGCCCGCAACCCAGGTATATGCCCTTGACCGGAATCGAACCTGGGACCCTTCAGTCTGCAGGCCGACGCTCTATCCACTGGGCCAAACCGGTTTCGGCTTCCATTGATTTTTAGAGAGAGTGGAAGAGAGAGGGAAAGACAGAGAGAAATATCAATGTGAGAGAAACACATCGATTGGTTGCCTCCTGCAGCGCCCAGACCAGGGCCCGGGCCAGGGAGGAGCCTGCAACCGGGGAATGTGCCCTTCAGTCCGCAGAAATTCAAAGGTGGAGCAAGAGGAAAATGACTGAAAGGTAACATCACCTTTTTGGAGCTTAAAGGTTGCTCCATGATGCTGAAGTCATTTGTTATGATTGTCTCATTGCCCTGGCAAATCATTTCTCGGAGCCTCAATTTCTTCATCTGCAAATGGATGTAGTTACACCTACTCCTACTAATTATTAGGCTTGAATAGATTCATGCTGATAAAATGCTTAGAAGGTACCTGGCATACATCAACTATCCACTGAGCCAAACTAGCTAGGGCTCATTTCTCTTCTAAGGAGAAAAACATAGGAAAACTAGAAGCCCCTGTTTATTGTACTTCTTTTAAAATTCCAAGAAAAGGTGCTTAGATCCTCCAGTTTGGTCAGCAGAACTGGAAAGTCCCTCCCTTGCACACTGTAATCAAATCCCAGCCCTAACCGGTGTGGCTCAGTGGATAGAGCGTCGGCCTGCGGACTGAAGGGTCCCAGGTTTGATTCCGGTCAAGGGCATGTACCTTGGTTGTGGGCACATCCCCAGTAGGGGGTGTGCAGAAGGCAGCTGATCGATGTTTCTCTCTCATCGATGTTTCTCACTCTCTATCCCTCTCCCTTCCTCTGTATAAAAGAAATCAATAAAAATATATATATTTTTTAAAAACCCCAATTAATTATTGAATCTAGGTCATGTGCAAGTTCCCTGTGGAAGCACAAAAATGCGTATTGCTCAGTCCCTACCCTCCGGGAGCAAGACACACATCTCTGCAATCACCCCAAAGCAGGCACAGAGAGAAGCGTCCCCAAGAGGAGTTTAGATGACACAGGCGGCATCTGGCAAAAAGGAAGTCACCTCTGATGGGGGAGACCTGGTGAGCGTCAGGGAGGAACACCCATCAGGCTGGCTCCTCAAGGATATTTATAATCTGAGGGGAAGCTGGACAGGCAGATGGACTTGCTTTTCACCCAGGGGGACACTCAGGGCATTTGTTTTGTGGTGTGTGTGTAGGCAGAGGGGAATATCTGGCAACAGCAGTAAGAGGATGATAGGGGATCAGGCCTGGGGAAGGAAGGAAGGAAGGCCAGGCAGGGTGCCTGAACCAGGGGCAGGCCTGACACAGGGTCCTGGAAGGACCCGGAGAAGGCCAAGACTCCAGAGATGGTTTAGAGATAGAATGGGCACCCCCTGGACCTGTAGCTGATGGAGGAGTCAGAGTGACTCAGATGTGCATCCCCGGGGCAGAAAGAATGGCGGTGCCATTATTAGAAATCAGAAGGTGGGGAAAGGGGAGGGCTGTGGGGGAGGTGCCGAAAGCAGAGCTATTTATGGTCACCTCTAAAGCGATTTCTCTGCCAGCAGTCTGTGCTCCCTCCCGCCTCCCCATCTGCGCTCTGCGTGCAGGTCCCAGCAGTTACTTCACGGTCAGATATTTGCAGTAGCTCTCCGTGGCCTAATGCAATAAAATCTGAATCGCTTATACCATTTCTTGGCTTTTACCTCCCTCACCATCCTTCTCATCTACATCTCCTCTCCCCAAAAACGCAAACTTCAGCCATTCCCCGGAATCATCCCTGCCTCTGAGCCTTTGCACTGTCCCTTCCTTTCATCCAGTGGACCCCTTTCCACTCCCTGTGGCCAGATCCGACTCATCCTTGGTGGCCAAGCCCAGCTTCTGCAGCCTGCAAGTGGCGAGGGGGGGGGGGGGCGGGGACACGACACAGCAACATTCATTTACACCTGAGTCATCACACAAGGTAAACAACCCCCCAGACCTCCTCCTAATGAAAGAGACAAAAAACTACTCTGATTTTAACTTTGCAAAATAAATCTATGGACAATAACAGGCTGGGTCCAGAAACAAATTTGGGAGGTTATAAAATATGATTTAATTTTATGAAGTTTTCTCACAGGTTGCTTAAGTTAATCCTAAAGATTCCTAATGAAACCAGAAATTCAAAGTTGGAGCAAGAGGAAAATGATTGAAAGGTAACATCACCTTTTTGGAGCTTAAAGGTTGCTCCATGATGCTGAAGTCATTTGTTATGATTGTCTCATTGCCCTGGCAAATCACCTCACTTCTCTGAGCCTCAATTTCTTCATCTGCGAATGGATGTAGTAATACCTACTACTACTAATTATTAGGCTTAAATAGATTCATGCTGATAAAATGCTTAGAAGGTACCTGGCATACATCAAGACACATGGTGGTGGTGTTAAAATTATCCATTCAAGCCCTGGCCTGGTGAATCAGTGGGTTGGGCGTCGTCCCATGCACCAAAAGGTCCCTGGTTCGATTCCCAGTCAGGGCACATGCCCAGGTTATGAGTTCTATCCCCAGTTGGGATGTGTTTGGGAGGCAACCAATTGATGTTTATCTCTCTCACATTGATGCTCCTCCCTCTCCCTTCCTTTCTCTAGAAAAATCAATTTTAAAAACCATTTTTTAAAAATATATTTTATTGATTTTTTACAGAGAGGAAGGAAGAGAGATAGAGAGTTAGAAACATCGATGAGAGAGAAACATCGATCAGCTGCCTCCTGCACATCTCCTACTGGGGTTGTGCCCGCAACCCAGGTACATGCCCTTGACCGGAATCGAACCTGGGACCTTTCAGTCTGCAGGCTGATGCTCTATCCACTGAGCCAAACCGGTTTCGGCTAAAAAATATTTTTAAAAAGAGAATGAGCCCTAACCAGTTTGGCTCAGGGGATAGAGCTTCAGCCTGCGGACTGAAAGGTCCCAGGTTCGATTCCGGTCAGGGGCATGTACCTTGGTTGCGGGTACATCCCCAGTGGGAGGTATGCAGGAGGCAGCTGATCAGTGTTTCTCCATCATTGATGTTTCTACCTCTCTATCCCTCTCCCTTCCTCTCTGTAAAAAAATCAATAAAATATATTTTTTAAAAAGTAAAAAAAATAAAAATTAAAAAAAAGAGAATGAAGTAGATATATATTGCTGATAGAGAAAAATATTCTGAGATATAGTAAGTGAAAGGGAAAGTTACAAAGAAGTATCCCATCTTACTATGCATGCATATGTATGAAAACTAGAGGCTCGGTGCATAATTTCGTGCATGGGTGGGGGTTCCCTCAGCCTGGCTGGTTATTGGGGCAGATCGGATTGGGCCAATCCAGGCTGGTCAGCCGTGGGAGGTTAGCTGTGGGAGTGCACTGACCACCAGGGGGCAGCTGCTGCGTTGAGCATCTGCCCCCTGGTGGTCAGTGCACGCCACAGCCACCTGTTGACCTGTCGATTTGTTTGGTCGCTTAGGCTTTTACATATATAGATATATGCATGAAAAATTGAAGGCATATAAACCAAAGAGTGTATGGGAGATAGGATTATGGGGGACTCTCAATTTCCACTTTATACAATTCTGTGGGATTTGAATATTACATAGCAAGCATCTGTTATTTTTGTAACCAGAAAAAGAACAATGAAGACACATAATTTTTAAATTTTTTAAACAAATAACTAGTAACTTATGTGCTGTTCGTACGGTCTCAGCACAGTTCCTTTACATTGAGGCTTTTCCTCTTGCATTGTTTTCATCCTTGGGGGAAGTAAAGGGTTAAAGGAGGGAAGAGGAAGTGAGGTCAGGGAAAAAGGGGTGAGGGGCCCCGGGCTGCACTGCCCTCCCCTCCCCTGCTAGGGGCTGGGAGCAGCCACCACAACTGGGCTGTTCCTGGGGACACAGGAGGATGAAAGATCCAAACATAATGTAAACTTAGGTGGCGATTAGGACAGGATGGTTCTCAAAAGTGTGGTCTGTAGCCCTGGAGGAGGTGGGAAAGGGGAGGGTATCCCCAAGGTCAAACCCATTTTCATAATAATACTAAGGAGCCACCAGCCTTTCTCACTGTGTTAACATTTGTGGAAACAACTCCCCATCTTTAAAAAAGCAAAAAGTCACCATAGCCGGTTTGGTTCAGTGGATAGAGCGTCGGCCTGTGGACTGAAGGGTCCCAGGTTCGATTCCGGTCAAGGGCATGTACCTTGGTTGCAGGCACATCCCCAGTGGGGGGTGTGCAGGAGGCAGCTGATCGATGTTTCTCTCTCATTGATGTTTCTAGCTCTCTATCCCTCGCCCTTCCTCTCTGTAAAAAATCAATAAAATATATTTAAAAAACAAAACAAACAAACCCCAAAAAGTCTATTAGTATGATATCCTTTTTTAAAATTTTTTTATTGATTAAGTTGTTACATATATGTCCTTATCCCCACATTACCTCCTATCTCCCCCACTCATGCCCTCACCCCCCTGTTGTCTGTGTCCATTGGTTAGACCTATATGCTTGCATATAAGTCCTTTGGTTGATCTCTCCCCCTTACCCCCACCCCCTGCCTCCCCTCTGAGGTTTGACGGTCTGATAGATGCTTCTCTGTCTCTGGATCTGTTTTTGTTCATCAGTTTATGTTGTTCATTATATTCCATAAATGAGTGAGATCATGTGGTATTTTTCCTTCATTGACTGGCTTATTTCACTTAGCATAATGCTCTCCAGTTCCATCCATGCTGTTGCAAATGGTAAGAACTCCTTCTTTTTTAGAGCAGCGTAGTATTCCATTGTGTAGATGTACCACAGTTTTCTAATCCACTCATCTGCTGATGGGCACTTAGGCTGTTTCCAAATCTTAGCTATGGTGAATTGTGCTGCTATGAACATAGGGGTGCATATATCCTTTCTGATTGGTGTTTCTGGTTTCTTGGGATATATTCCTAGAAGTGGGATCACTGGGTCAAATGGGAGTTCCAATTTTAGTTTTTTGAAGAAAGTATGATATCCTTAATGAAACCATGAAAATAAATAATGTTGTTAGATCTTAACTCTTGGGTATATGTCTTTCTAATAGCCTATGTAATAAAAATGGGAAGTGCGAATAACCCCTTGTCCCATGGTCCTCTCCTAGTAAAGCACTGAGGCTTATTAACTCTGTGAGCAGAAGCTTTTTCCTGGAAAGAACTTTTTAAAAAATGTATCTTTATTGTTGAAAGTATTACAGGTGTCCCCTAGAAAGAACATTTTAAATGGCAAGAACAGTTTATAGAGAATCCATAGTTATTCAGACTTAAATATTAGGTAATTGTGTGTGTTTTTCTGGACAAAAAAAAAGATTTAAATGAAACAATCACTTCAAGGAAATAACTGACAGTATTTGTTTCCAATGATAAAATTTGAGCTTTCAAGAGAAAACTAACATTTAAAACAACTTGTGTTTACTACCCTGAGTCTGAGAGCATCCCGATTCATGTTTTAATCCTTACCTGAGGATATTTTTCCATTGATTTTTCTTTTTTTAGAGAAGTGGAAGAGAGAGGGAGACAGAAAGAAACACTGATTTGAGAGTAAACACATCGATTGATTGCCTCCTGTGCCTTCTGTACGTGCCCTGACCAGGGCCCAGGCCTGGAGGGAGCCTGCAACTGGGGTATGTGCCCTTCACCTGGAACCCTTCAGTCCACAGGCTGACACTCTATCCCAGTGATGGCGAACCTATGACACGCGTGTCAGAGGTGACACATGAACTCATTTTTTTGGTTGATTTTTCTTTGTTAAATGGCATTTAAGTATATAAAATAAATATCAAAAAGATAAGTCTTTGTTTTACTATGGTTGCAAAGATCAAAAAATTTCTATATGTGACACGGCACCAGAGTTAAGTTAGGGTTTTCCAAAATGCTGACACGCTGAGCTCAAAAGGTTTGCAATCACTGCTCTATCCACTGAGCTAAAACAGCTAGGGCGAGAGCATCCTGATTCCTACAGATGTTTCTAATGAGATTAGTTGTATTACCCAACATGGGTTTTTTTTTCTCACATTGTATAATGAAATGTGTCAACTTTTAGAAGAGCTGCATAACTCCGTAAATCCAATATTTTTCAAATGACAAATGCGTGGTGTTAAAAAATTTGCATATATATGAAAAAATATACACGAAAAATTGAAGGTAAATAAACCAGAGTATGGGGAGATAGGATTATGGGAGACTCTCAATAGAAAGAAAAATATTTGAGGTATAGTAAGTGAGAAGGGAAAGTTGCAGAGAAATATCCCATCTTACTCTACATACATCTATGTGGGTGGTATGGCTCCGTTGGTTAAGTGTCATCCCATGCACCAAAACGTCACTGGTTCGATTCCCGGTCAGGGCACATACTCAGGTTGTGGGTTTGGAGCCTGGGTCGGGGTGCATGTATGAGGCAGCCAATCGATTTTTCTCTGTATTTTTCTCTCTCCTCCCTTCTTCTCTTTCTAAAATCAATAATAATATTTTTTTAAAAAAAGAATAGATTTGAATGGAACAGAGTAGGAAAGGCACATTGATGTTTCCGATTCCACAGAGTAATTAACCTTTGGGAATCTATCGCTTGTTCGTTTTGTTATCCTATATAATAAAAGGGTAATATGCAAATTGACCAAATGGTGGAACAACCGGTCGCTATGATGCACACTGACCACCAGGGGGCAGACACTCAACGCAGGAACTGCCCCCTGGTGGTCAGTGTGCTCCCACAGGGGGAATGCTGCACGGCCACAAGTTGGCCCGCCTCCTCAGCAATGGTAAGGATGTCCGACTACGGCTTAGGCCCATTCGAAAGAGTGCAGGCTGGGCTGAAGGCCCCCCTTAGTGCACGAATGTCATGCACTGGACCTCTAGTAGTAAAAGAATAGCCCACCTTGGCTGGTGTTTCTCAGTGGTCTGAGCGTCAGTCCATGGACCAGAAGGTCACAGTTCCATTCCTGGTCAGGGCAAATGCCCGGGTTGTGGGCTCAATCACCAGCAGGGGGCTTGCAGGAGGCCTTCAATCAATGATTCTCTCTCATCATTGATGTTTCTCTCTCTCTCTCCCTCTCCCTTCCTCTCTGAAATCAATAAAAATATATTTTAAAAAAATAATAGCCTGGATAGGGCCACACCTAAGTCTCAGCAACCAGGAAACGGAGGCCAGGGAATGGTGCTCTGGTCCGAGCCACCTTGAGGCCCAGGATAAAAAGGCCATCGGGGCCCACACTCACACAGATCAGGGGCCCCTGAGCTTGCAGTGCCCACCTTGCCCAGATCCACCCCTGGCCCTGGCCATGGTGCAGGCCTGGTACGTGGACAAGTCCCAGGACGACCTGAGGTGGCCCCGTGGCCCAGAGCTGACTGCCCCGTCCACCTGGAGCAGCTGCTCAGGCTCAGAGTCCTTTCCTGGAAACTGACAAACATGAGAGTGATCCAGAATTAGAAAAGTTCCCAAAAGAGAAACTAGAAACTGCTCCTGAATGGACCTAGTGACCTTGAGCAGAGATGAACTGCCCAGTTATGAAGATAAGGTTAGGATGTTTTTCGAGGAGCGCGTACCCGTGGATGTAAGGTTTGCTGCGCCTTGGGCGGCAGTGGCTGCTTCGATGTAAGAGGTAAAGAGGAATAGTGGGTCCGGATCTTCGTGGGGGAAGGAGACGTGGTAACTTCCTGCAAGAATGCATCACTGCTTCCCACGGGAGGAAAGAAGAAGGTGACAGCCATGTGGCTGTTTGTGGGAGAAGCAGTGGGGAGCACATACAGTCAGCCAGCTATTTCCACGCCCCGGGACAGTGCATGAAATGTTTGGCACAGAGAGAGCATAGCTGCGCTCCCTGGGATCTGACACACTCTTTTTGTTAATCCTCACCCGAGGATATTTTCCCATTGATTTTTAGAGAGAGTGGGAGAGAGAGTGAAAAAAAGACAGAGAAACATCGATGTGAGAGAAACACATTGATTGGTTGCCTCCTGCATGCGTCCTGACCAGAGGGCCTGAGCCGGGGAGGAGCCTGAAACCAAGGTAAGTGCCCTGGACTGGAATTGAACCCGGGACCCTTTGGTCCGCAGGCGGATGCTCTATCCACTGAGCCAAACAGGCTAGGGCAAGCTGCCACACTCTTGTAATGATCCTAAACATGATAAGTGAGCAGAAAACCAATCAATTTTATCTTTGCTTTTATAATGTAGGCTTGCAGCTAGGTTTCTTTTCTTTGCAATATTTTAAAAAATCAGAATATTTGTTTTTATTTAATTTATTTATTCCTCATTTGAGGATATGTTTCTTGATTTTAGAGAGAGGGGAAGAGAGAGAGAGAGAGAAGCATCAATTTGTTGTTCCACCTATTCATGCATTCATTGGTTGATGTATATGCCCTGCCCGGGATCGAACCTGCAACTTTGGTGTATCAGGATGATGCTCTAACCCGCTGGGCTACCTGGCCGGGGCCCTTTTTCGTTTTGTATTGGAGCAATTAAGATGTCTTTAATCTCCCTCACCCCATTTAGTGATTTGGAAATTATACATTCTTTCTTTCTTTTTTTTTTTTTTTTGAGAGTACATTTATTAAAGCTGGGGACAGTATAACAAGGAAGGACTCAGGATAGAAGAAGCTACAGGAGAGAGCCTAGGCAGGGTGGCTTTGGCTCACTGAGAAGTCAGAGAAAAGGGGGCCTTGGGGCCAGGTTTGGGGGTTAGCCCATTGCTCCCGTGGTTACAAGGCTGGTGGGGACCCTTAGAGTTTAGGGGATGCACGCCTGAGAAGGAAGAAAAGGGAGAAGGGAAAGGCAGGGGCGTGTTCCTTGGAGGGGAGGGGGAGTGTGCTGGAAATTATCCATTCTATTTCTGCTTGTTTAGAAATGAAATTCTCAGCTTGACTTTACAAAGTTAGAAACTCTTAAAAATATGAGAAACTTTGCCCCAGCTGGTTTGGCTCAGTGGATAGAGCGTCAGCCTGCGGACTGAAGAGTTCCGAGTTTGATTCTGGTCAACGGCACAGGCCCGGGTTGTGGGCTCGATCCCCAGTGTGGGGCCTGCAGGAGGCAGCCGATCCATGATTCTCCCACATCATTACTGTTTCTATCTCTCTCTCTCCCCCTCTCCCTTCCTCTCCGAAATCAATAAAAATATATTTTAAAAAATATATATATGAGAAGCTTAGATGACTTCTCTCCGATTCCTTCTCTCCGAGCTTTCATGTTATCATTCCCCAGTAATTTAGTTCCCCTGGGTTTTCTGAGGCCCTTCATTTGTTTATCAAGTAGATTCATCAAGACGTTGCCCCTCGCCCTTGCTTAGCTCAGCATCATGCCTCGCATTCCCCTCCTGCCTCCTGGGTCCAACTTTCTAATAACTGCAGGGCATCGCCTCACGGGTCTTTCAACAAAGGATGAGGAATCAAGTTTCTCCATCTCAAATTGTTCAATTTTACCTTCACTTTTTTTTAACCTTTTACTGAACTATAATACACGCGCGCACACACGCGTGTGTGCGCACACATACATGCGCACACACATACACATACATACACACACATGCACAGAGAGACACATGCGCACACGCACACACACACACACACGCACATGCACACACACATTCACCGCCCCCCATTCTCCTCTGGTAATCACCATCCTGTTGTCTGCCTATGAGTTTCCTTGTTTGTTTTTTTCTGCTTAATCCCGGCACCGTTTTTACCTGGAAATGATGACTTTTGAGTCTTTTTTAAAAATATATTTTATCGATTTTTTACAGAGAGGGAGAGAGAGGGATAGAGAGTGAGAAACATCGATGAGAGAGAAACATCGACCAGCTGCCTCCTGCACACCCTCTCCTGGGGATGTGCCCACAACCAAGGTACATGCCCTTGACCGGAATCGAACCTGGGACCCTTCAGTCCGCAGGCCGACGCTCTATCCACTGAGCCAAACCGGTCAGGGCAACTTTTGAGTCTTTTACTATAAAATGTATTTAATTGTAAGTTTATATAACTTGTGTGGGGGTTTTTATTATAATAATGGCTGTGTCTAACAGCTGGCTAGCAAAATTCCTGACAGTATAACAACCATCGGCCCCAGGAGCCTGGACAAGCCCTCTCCTGCCGCTGAATTAGCTACCGGTCCTCTCCCAGAGCCCATCCTGACACACAAATGGCCTTCGTGTTTGGTTTAGGGCCTGGCCACTGGACAGGTGCTCAGGACCGGCTCAGCGTCCTTTGTGAGGACCGGCACTTGTTCCCCTGGGGACTGTGTCCCCTCCCCCTGGACACAGCCCAAAAGGTGACCTTTCCCCTCCCTGGCTCTAAGTGGTTTTCATGCCGAGCCACCGGCAGCTGCCCCCACTTCAGGACAGACTATGTCAGGAATGCCCAGGACGTGCACCCGCAGCAGCGAGCGCAGCCAGTGCCGGGCCACGTCAGGTGCTCCCAAGGGCATCCACGTGGCCAGAGGAGAGCGGCCGCCGCCGGGGAGGAGCGGCCGGCCCCTGGGCTCTCGGCCCCAGGACATCTGTGGTCTCGGGTGAGGAGGGATCCCACAGTCCTCTGCCCTCACATGTTTCAGACCTGGATCCAAATGACCGCTCCTCCGTGTAACCTCACTTCTCCATTGCTGCTCTCCCCTTGCAAACACCAGCGATAGTCGTAATGTTGAGGGTGACATGCATGGGGTACTTGCTCTAGAATTAACCCACTTCAATGTCATAACAGCCCTATGAAGTATGTACTATTCTTTTTTTGAGAGAGAGAGAGAGAGACATTGATTTATTGTTCTACTTAGTTATGCATTGGTTGATTCCTGTATGTGTCCTGACTAAGGATCGAACCCACAACCTTGGTGTAGCAGGACCATGCTCTCTAACCAACTGAGCTACCTGGCCAGGGCAAAGTAGGTACTATTCTTTTTTTAAATGTTTTTATTGATTTTAGAGAGAGAGGAAGTGAGAGGAAAAGAGATAGAAACATTGATGAGAGAGAAACATCAATCGGCTGCCTCTTGCACACCCCCTACTGGGGCTCAAGCCCCCAACCTGGGCATGTGCCCTGACCGGGAGTCCAACTGGTGACCTCTGGGTTCCTGGGTCAACACTCAAAATCTGAGCCACACCCAGTTGGTCTTTTGTTGATTTTTAGATTTAGGAGAGAGAGAGAGAGAGAGAGAGAGAGAGGAGAGAGGAGAGAGGAGAGAGGAGAGAGGAGAGAGGAGAGAGGAGAGAGGAGAGAGGAGAGAGGAGAGAGGAGAGAGGAGAGAGGAGAGAGGAGAGAGGAGAGAGGAGAGAGGAGAGAGGAGAGAGGAGAGAGGAGAGAGGAGAGAGGAGAGAGGAGAGAGGAGAGAGGAGAGAGGAGAGAGGAGAGAGGAGAGAGGAGAGAGGAGAGAGGAGAGAGGAGAGAGGAGAGAGGAGAGAGGAGAGAGGAGAGAGGAGAGAGGAGAGAGGAGAGAGGAGAGAGGAGAGAGGAGAGAGGAGAGAGGAGAGAGGAGAGAGAGAAGAGAGAGAGAGAGAGAGAGAGAGAGAGAGAGAGACCCACAACCTTTTGGTGTACTGGGTGACGCTCCAACGACCTGAGCCACCTGGCCAGGGTGGGTTTTAGGTGGGGGTTTTCGTCTTGTTTTGTCTTTATAAACTGGGAATACCCTTAGCAAATTAATATGCTGACTAAAGGGAGCTGGCAGAGGTGAGGCTGAAGGTGCCAGGGAGAGAGGGGGGTGATGGAGGGAGGTGGCTGAGCCCACACGCTGAGGGGTCCAAGCTGCAGACTGAGAACATTCACCCCCTCTCCGGGGCTGAGGGGGCTGAGACGGTCGCAGCCTGGTGGCCTCTGTGGCCTCTGATAAGTAGGGGCGGAGAGTGGCCGGGATGGAGTAGTTTGGTGGAGCCTGTAACACCCAGTTTGGGAGAATAGGTCAAGGAGGTTGCCAAGACAACAACAGAAGAAGGAAATAATACAAATGAGTGAGACAGCCCCCTCCGGTGTCATTGCCCCAGAAGCCGAATCCTTAGACGTCTTTGTGGACGCTGGTTATACCTGTAGCCATTAAGCTCACTCATCCTCTCCTTTCTTTATTGCTTTTGCCACTAGGAGGTGACACTCGCTCCAGTTTCAAAGGACAGCTCCCCATGGCCCTCCAATAAAAGCTACATGGAGGGGACTCGATCTCTCCCCAGCCTGGAAGGTTACTCAGGGATGTCAGCTGCCTGCAACCTGGGAAAGGGCCCTCACCAGACACGGAGTCGGCCAGCCCTCGGTCTCGGACTTCCGGAGCCAGGTCAGCGATTTTTCCGCTGTGTCACGGGCTGCCCCACAAGGTGCCGTGGTCTCCGAAGGCCTCCCCTTACTTGGTCAAACAGAAAAGACAGCCTTGGCATTGGCCTCCCTGGACTCGGTTAGTTGTAGGAATTCGTTGCAAGCACTGGCCCTCTGCCTGGGAACCTGATTTAGCTCTTCAATAATTCAGACCCGAGTTTCACGAGGAGGCAAGCAGCTTTCCTCTCTGACCTCTGGCAGTGGGTACAGAGGAGCCACCTAGAAAGAGTTCTGTGACCACTTAGGCACGCCTGCCCGAGGGCAAGGCGGAGCGAGAGTTAACCCTGGGTGCCCAATACTTGCCCAAGCTGGTCAGGGCGAAGGTAGGTGCTAGGCATAAGGACGAGCTTTGCAGAAAAGCTTGGAGTCTACAGAAACCTTGGTCTTTCTGTTTCTTCACCGAGTCATTTCTTTTTATTAAAATATTTATTTATTTACTTCAATATATATTTTTATTGATTTCAGAGAGGAAGGGAGAGGGAGAGAGAAAAACATCCATGATGAGAGAGAATCATTGATCGGCTGCCTCCTGCACACCCCCTGCTGGGGATCGAGCCTGCAACCCGGGCAGGTGCCCTGACCAGGAATCGAACTGTGACCTCCTGGTTCATAGGTCGACGCTCAACCATTAAGCTACGCTGGTCGGGCTAATATTTATTGATTTTAGAGAGTTAGAAACAGAGAGAGAGAAAGATTAATTTGTTGTTCCACTTATTCATGCATTCACTGGTTGATTCCTTTTTTTTTTTTTATAATCCTCACCCAAGGATATGTGTGTGTGTGTGTTTTTAATTGATTTCTGAGAGAGAGGAAGGGTGAGGGAGAGAGTGAGAGAGAGAGAAATATCAGTGTGAGAGAGAAACATTGATTGATTGCCTCTTGTTTGTGCTCCTACTGGGGATTGAACCCGAAACCCAGGCATGTGCCCTGACTGGGAATCGAACCCATGACCTTTGGTGTATGGATTGACGCTCTAATCAACTGAGTCACACTGGTCAGGGCTTACTGGTTGATTCTTGTATGTGCCCTGACCAGGGATCAAACCCAAAATTTCGGTGTATTTGGGATGACATTTTAATCAACTGAGCTACCTGGCCAGGTCCCTCAGTGAGTAGTTTTAGGTGCTATGGTTGTTGACTGAGAATGTTTATGTCTGTTTGGGGAAATCAAGGCAGGGGGCATGCAGAAGGGAGAAGGACAAACCAGCGGCTCTCAGGGTCTGTACATCCCCCACCCCGTGCTGAATTCAGGGCACAGAGAGCAGAGCAGTTACCAAGATTTCTGGCCAAGGCTGCCTCTTGGCGCCCAGATCTGAAGAGACGGGGAAGCCAGGGGCCTGTCAAAATAGCCTGGTGGGAGGAATGCTGAGTTTCTTCCTGCCAGAGGCGAGCACAGGATGTACCAGATGCAGCCTGGTCCTGTGCTCTGGGTGCAAATGGATTTAGATTCTGTGGGGCCTGAAGCTCACACAGTTGGGTCGGCCTGGCAGGGGGTGCCATTTAAGGAAAAGAATACAGAATTAGGTACTGAGCCTTGGAAGGGGCCCGTGCCAGGGAAGGGCCCTGAAGCCTCACAAAGGGATCTGTGTGGAGAAGAAAATAAAATGGTGCGAGGATGGACAGAGCGTCCAGGACAGGGGAAGCGACTCCAGCTCGGAATCGTCCGGGGAGGTTGACTTCTGAGCTGCAAACCAAGTGACAAGGGGCTGGCCCAGGGGACAGCTGCGTGAAGAGCTTTCTGAGCAGAAGCAGCAGCACGTGCAAAGGGCCTGAGGCAGAAACAGGCTTGATGCCAGACGCCAGAGAAGATCCATGTGCCCGGAGTGCGGTGAGCCAGGGCAGAGGGAGACGTGCTGGGCTCAGAGGAGCGGGCAGGGCTGGTTCCCATGGGCCTTGGAGGCCTGGCAAGGAGGCCTGGCCATTATTCCGGGATCCGTGGGAAACCATCGCAGGCTTTTCAGTGAGGCTCACTGTGAAAGGGGCAGCAGAGTGGTGTGTGGAGAACGGCTCGCACACAATTCCAAAAAGAGGGTGACAAGTAGAGGCAGTTGGTGGGGGCGGGGGAGGGTAAGGGGTGTTGGCAGAACCTGGTCCTTGCAGGTCTGACAGTCAAGGGGCAGTCACAAACAGAGGGTGGCTCCTCCCAACTCCCACGGAGGCCCCCTCTGCTAGGCCTCCCCGTTACTCACACCCACCCCCCCCCCCCAGAGCACTTTGAGAACAAAAGGGCTCCTGCCTACCCATGCCGCTGGGATTTGTGGGTATGGGCAGCTTCTGGAGTCCTGGGTCAGTGGCAGGGGCCCTTAGCAACCCCCCAGGGGTCCAGAGGGGAGCACCCCTTCCCAGACTGTCTGATGGCCAGGTTTGGGGTGGAAAGGAAGGCGAGCCCTCTGAACACCCTGCCACCCACCCTCTGGCTCAGCTGCGTGGCCCTGGGCCTGCAGCGGACAGTGATCTTATGGGAGCCTCTATGTGCTCCGACCCAAGCAGGAAGCAAGGCGCACGGGGTCGGGGTGGGGGGTGGACAAGGAAGGAGGGACTGCACGGCTGGGGTGCCCAGTGACGGGGTCTGCCTGTGGAGAGGGGGAAAGCGGTTGAGAGGTCCTTCAAGCCAGGGAGATGGGCTGCGGAGGACAAGCAGCAGGTGTGGATGGACTGCACCCAGGAGCCCGGCCTCTCCCCCAGGCCTCCCATGCTGGGGTCCATCCCCAGCAGGTCCAGGGGTTCCCAAAGGTGTGGATGGAGTCAGCGAAGAGGGAAAGACTCAGAGGCAGCGTTCAGTTGATCAGCATGGTGGGGTTCTCTTGCCTGGTTCTATTGCCAGGTTCTGTAGGTTCTCCAGCCAGGTTCTGTAGCCATGTTCCCTCGCTAGGTTCTCCAGCCAGGTTCTGTCCAGGTTCTCCAGCCAGGTTCAGTTACCAGGTTCTAGTCAGGTTCTCTTGCCATGTTCTATCCAGGTTCTGTAGCCAGGTTCTGTCTCTAGGATCTTCAGCCAGGTTCTCTCGCTAGGTTCTGTCTCTAGGTTCTGTGGCCAGTTTCTGTTCAGGATCTTTTGCCATGTTCTCTCCAGTGAAGTGCTTCTGTCTCTAGGTTCTGTGTAGGTTCTGTCTTCTAAGTTCTGTCTTCTAAGTTCTGTGTTGTTACATCTGTATTTATACCAGTTGATTCCAATCCTATCACTCTCTATTCCAAAGGTTAGGGCGTTTCTTATCTCCATTCCAGGGAGTAAAGATTATGTAGCTTAAGCATGATTGTTCATAGTTAAAGTGATTAATTACCTGCCTGGCACCTAGTTAAGGGGTTTTATTCCCTCCCTAACTTCAGGGGAAAATCCCTACCTGGGGAAACAACCTTTCTCAGAGAGGTGACCTTGGTTAAAACACATAGTGCCAAGAAGGTGAGCAAACATATTAAGGACAGTATGCCATATATGCCAGGTCCCTTGAAACAGCAAGGATGGACCGGCTCCCGGCACCCCCAGGTGAATCCACAAGGACAAAGAACCTCCCCGGACAAGGGCAGGGCAGCATCTTCAGAGCCGAAGGCAGGACACCAGTCGACATGGTAGCCCCAGTTCACTGCTGTGCTTGGGGGTGTGGGAAGACCACACGGTGAAATGATGGGTGCAGGAAATGTGGGTTCCAGCACTGAGTCTGAGACTCTAACAAGGGGCCTGGGCCAGGTCAGAGTGATTCTTGGGGGGTAAGGTAGGGGATAGCAGGAAAGTAGCTCACCGTTCAGGTCATGAGAGAGAGGAAGAGAGCGGTAACGCCCTGTAGAAGGGAAGAGAGAAAACCCCTGTGATATTTTGGATGTACATACTGGTTACAGAGGCCGAGCAAGCATGCTTAAAAGGGAACAATAGTTGGGAGGAACAGAGGATTCCCAGAAAAAAAGCAAAAAAAAAAAAGCTGACCAACCATGAAACAAAGAAACAATGGGCATGGAAGGAAGCAGCCCTGTGGCCTCAGGCAGCTCTGGCTGTCCACAGTGAGGCCCTGCCCCCAGCCAGCTGGAGAAGACAGCAAACAAAGCCATCTTGGGAGAGGGATGAGGGTGACAGTGGTGTTAAGCCATCAGTAGGCGGAGAACAAAGCATTGAAATGGTTGGGATCAGCCAGACTATGGAAGGTGACTTGGGTGGGGCCCAGGATGGTAGGAATATAAGCAGGTAAAGGAGAAAGTTCCTGGCCAGGTGGAAGCTCTTCTTAAGGTGGGACATGGCAAGGCCAGGTAGCTCAGTTGGTTAGAGTGTCGTCCCAATATGTCGAGGTTTTGAGTTTGATCTCCAAGAAGCAACCAATGAATGCATAAATAAGTGGAACAACAAGTAGATGTTCCTCTCTCTCTCTCTCTCTCTCTCTCTCTTTCTCTCTCTCTCCCCCTCTTTCTCTTCCCATTCCTCTCTCTCTATAAAAAAGTCAATTAAACCCGGCCAGCATAGCTCAGTGGTTGAGCATTGACCTATGAACCCGGAGGGCACAGGCCTGGGTTGTGGGCTCGATCGCTGGTTGGGGGCGTGTAGGAGGCAGCTGATCAGTGATTCTCTCTCATCATTGATGTTTGTATCTCTCTCTCCCTCTCCTTTCCTCTCTGAAATCAATTAAAAATATATTGTTTAAAAAAAAATCAATTAAAAAAAAAAAAGATGGGGTAGAGCAGTCCGTCAACGAAGAGCCAGAAGGTGGCAGTGTCTACCCAGGGAGAGGCATAGGGCCGGGCCCCTGGCTGAGGAAGTGCCCTTTAGCCACCACAGCTAGTCACCAGACGTGCAGCCCCATTGCCCCTCGCCATGCGCGCCAAGCCTGCCAGGCCTCCCTCCCATGGCCTGGCCCCCGACTTGGTCTGTCCATGACAAAGTGCCTCGTCAGTGACCTGTATGACAGCTGGGAGGCCCTGGCCTCTGAGATCTAAATAGAATCCTCTCCCACTCCCATCTCACAGGCAGTGGGACCCCCAGCATCCTCCTCACTGTTTCCAGGGTTCAAGAGGGCTTGTTGCCTGGCCGGTGTGGTTCAATGGTTGAGCATCGACCTATGAACCAAGAGGTCACGGTTCAATTCCCGGTCAGGCACATGCCTGGGTTGCTGGCTCAATCTCCAGTGTGGAGCGTGCAGGAAGCAGCCGATCAATGATTCCCTCTCATCATTGATGTTTCTCTCTCCCTCCCTCTCCTTTCCTCTTTGAAATCAATAAATATATATTTTTTAAAAATTAAGAGGGCTTGTTACCTAGTCCCCCGGCCGAGTGCTGTACTGCTGACCTCCTAGCCCAGTGATGGCGAACCTATGACACGCGTGTCAGAGGTGACACGCGAACTCATTTTTTTGGTTGATTTTTCTTTGTTAAATGGCATTTAAATATATAAAATAAATACCAAAAATATAAATCTTTGCCCTGACTGGTTTGGTTCAGTGGATGGAGCTTCGGCCTGCGGACTGAAGGGTCCCAGGTTCGATTCCCGGTCAAGGGCATGTACCTTGGTTGCAGGCACATCCCCAGTAGGGGGTGTGCAGGAGGCAGCTGATCGATGTTTCTCTCTCATCGATGTTTCTAACTCTCTATCCCTCTCTGTAAAAAATCAATAAAATATATTTAAAAAAATAAAAATTAAAAAAAATAAATAAATCTTTGTTTTACTATGGTTGCAAATATCAAAAAATTTCTCTATGTGACACGGCACCAGAGTTAAGTTAGGGTTTTTCAAAATGCTGACACGCCGAGCTCAAAAGGTTCGCCGTCACTGCCCTAGCCCCTGCCTCTCACTGCCTGGTCGGTCTCTTCCCTCTGCCATGCGCCTGAACTGGAAGTGAGTCTCCGAGCCAGGACTTCTCCTTGCAGAAGATACAGCCTGGGGAAGCAAACAGTTGAGAATGGAATATTATTGGTCCTGGTCTTTAAAAGTCCTATGGAATCAAAACCCCAATGACTTTTTTTCCGAAAGAGAAAAACCCATCCTACAATTCATATGGAATCTCAGGGGATTTTGCCTAGCCAAAACAATCTTGAAAAAGAAGGTCAAAGTTGGAAACCGCACCCTTCGTACAAAGCTTATAGTAATCAAAGCAATGTGTTACTGCCATAAAGAGAGACACATAACCCTGGTGGGCGTGGCTCAGTTGGTTGGGTGTCAATTCCGGTCAGGGCACAGGTCCGGGCTGCGGGCTCGATCCCCAGTAGAGGGCATGCAGGAGGCAGCCAGTCGCTGGTTCTCTCTCATCAATGTCTCTCTCTCTCTCTCTCTCTCTCTCTCTAAAATCAATAAAAACATTTTTTAAAAATAAAAAGAAAAGAAAAGAAGCCCTATCCAGTTCGGCTCAGAGGATAGAGCGTCAGCCTGTGGACGGAAGGGTCCCGGGTTCGATTCCGGTCAAGAGCATGTACCTCGGTTGCAGGCTCGACCCCTGCCTGGTGTGGGTGGCAACCAATCGATGTTTCTCCGTGTCTTTCCCCTTCCCTTCCACTCTAAAAAGCAATGGGAAAATATCCTCGGGTGAAGATTAACAAAACAAAAACGAGAAAAGAAAAAAAGTGAAATAGCAAATGTTGGCGAGGACGTGGAGAAACTGGAACTCGGTGCATGGTCGGTGAGAACGTAAATGGCGCAGATGCTGGGGGAGACTGTGTGGCTGCAGCATAGATTATGCCGAGCGAAGTGAGCCAGGCTGCAGAGGACCAAGTCTGCCTGGTTCTACTTCTGCGAGGCGCCTGGAGGAGTCAGGTTCCCAGAGACAGACAGTAGAATGGCTGTTGCCCGGGGGCGGGGAGAATGGAGAGTTAGGGGGTTTTTGGTGTGGTGGTTTTTTTTTGAGAGTTAGTTTTTTTGGTTTTGTTTAAATATATTTTATTGATTTTTTACAGAGAGGAAGGGAGAGGGATAGAGAGTTAGAAACATCGATGACAGCCCTAACCAGTGTGGCTCATAGAGCGTCGGCCTGGGGACTGAAGGGTCCCAGGTTCGATTCCAGTCAAGGGCATGTACCCAGGTTGCGGGCACATCCCCAGTAGGGGGCGTGCAAGAGGCAGCTGATCGATGTTTCTCTCTCATCGATGTTTCTAACTGTCTCTCTCCCTCTCCCTTCCTCTCTGTAAAAAAAATCAATAATATATATATATATATATATATATATATATATATATATATATATAAAGAAACATCGATGACAGAGAAACATCGATCAGCTGACTCCTGCACACCTCCTGCTGGGGATGTGCCCGCAACCAAGGTACATGCCCTTGACCGGAATCGAACCTGGGACCTTTCCGTCCACAGGCCAATGCTCTATCCACTGAGCCAAACCGATTGGGGCTTGAGAGTTAGTTTTTAATGAGGCAAGAGCTCCTGTGTGGGAAGGTGGAATAGCTCTGGAGGTGGGTGGTGGTGATGGCTGCACAGTAATGTGAATGTGCTGAGTGCCACTGAACTGCGCACCTGGAAATGGTTGAGAGGCTCAGTGGATAGAGTGTCGGCCTGCAGACTGAAGGGTCCCGGGTTTGATTCTCATCAAGGGCACATGTCCGAGTGCAGGCTCGATCCCCAGTACAGGGTGTGCAGGAGGCAGCCAATCAATGATCCTCTCTCATCATTGATGTTTCTATCCCTCTCCCTCTCCCTCTCCCTTCCTCTCTGAAATCAATAAAAATATATTTTAAAAAAGAGGGTCAGTGGTGCTTTGTGTATTTTACCATATAATACAATTGTGTCATTTTTTAAAAAATATTTTCTTATCCCTCCGGTTTGGCTCAGTGGATAGAGCACTGGGCCACGAGGCAACCAATCGATGTGTCTCTCTCACATCGATGTTTCTCTCTCTCTATCTCTCCCCCCTCCCTTCCATTCTCTCTAAAAAAAAAAAATCAACAGAAAAATATCCTCAGGTGAGGATTAACAAAAAGATATGTAAGTATTTTTCCATTACAGTTGATGTACACTATTATAGTAATTTCAGATGTACAATTGCATGATTATACATTGATAGAACTTACAAAGTGATCACCTCAATCAACCTAGTACCCATCTGGCACCATCCTATATAATAAAGAGCTAATATGCTAATTAGACCAGAGTGCAGAATGACTTTCCAGAATGACCTGTGGGCGGGGGCGGGGCTACGAGGCAGCCAGGGCTGCAAAGGCCTACTCTTGCATGAATTTTGTGCATCGAGCCTCTAGTATATACATAACACGCGGTAAAATGTAGGTGTCCCTGCCACTGGGAATTTCTCATTGGAATTTCTCCCAGGCTGTGGCACCTGCCATATTGTCCCACTCCACCCGCCTTCATTTCTTTCAACTTCTCCCTTGAATTCTCTCTTTTTGGGGGGTCCCTGTCTCCAAGTTTCTGTTAACAAACCCTGTTACGGTGTTTATTTCCCCCGCGGTTAACCATCTCCCTTCAGCGATGTCCCTGGCACCTCCGCTTCCTCAACCCAAGTGGCTGATCGAGATATTTTCTTTTTAAACGAAACTGTTCTCACCCTGCGGGCTGTGCCCAGGATTGCCATCTGGCGTGCGCGTTGCTCTCCCGAGAGACCAGCCCTCCAGGTCCGCAGCTGAGCCTCCGCGCTCCGCTCCACCAGCTGCCAGGCTGCGGGTGGGCCTGGGAGCCCCCGGAGGGGATCTGTCAGGGGAAAGGCCGCTTTGGGCAGCCCCTTGGCAGCCGGCCAACAGCCCCTGCTGGCAACGCTCCAACCGTCTGAGCGTCACAGACCAGCCCTCGGATGTGCGGGGTCTGGGGAGGAAACAGATCGATGATGGCCAAGAGTTGTGTGTGTGTGTGTGTGTGTGTGTGTGTGTGTGTGTGTGTATGCCCCTGGAGAGGTCGGGGGCAGGGGAGGGAGGAGGAGATGAAAATGAAAGATGAGCCAAAACCGGTTTGGCTCAGTGGATAGAGCGTCGGCCTGTGGACTGAAGGGTCCCAGGTTCGATTCTGGTCAAGGGCATGTACCTGGGTTGCGGGCACATCCCCAGTGGGAGATGTGCAGGAGGCAGCTGATCGATGTTCCTCTCTCATCAATGTTTCTAACTCTCAATCTCTCTCCCTTCCTCTCTGTAAAAAATCAATAAAATATATTTAAAAAAAGAAAAGAAAATGAAAGATGAAAGGAGAGTCCAATAGCTCTTACGGTGGGTGGATAGGACAAGCTGGCCAGGGAATCAGACAATGTGTTCCAGGCACAGATCTCCAAAGCGGGGGCACAGGGCACGGTGAAAGTCTTCAGAACAAAAACTGCCACTTGAAAAGCACTTGCCATGTGCCAGGCACTAAACAGCGACAATAGCCACAGTGGCGATCGCTCCGTGCCAGGCGTCGTTTCAAGCCAGCGCTGTCTGATGATAGCCCTACAGTGACACAATGCAAACCACGGGGGCCACGGCAGACATCCTGCTAGGTGCGTGTTACTTCATTTTCTTGTTAATCCTCACCCAAGGATATTTTTCCATTGATGCTTAGAGCCTGGAAAAGAGGGGGAGCCCAACCGGTGTGGCTCAGTGGTTGAGCATCGACCTATGAACCAGGTAACGATTCGATTTCCGGTCAAGGGTACATGCTGGGGTTGTGGGCTCGATCCCTATTGTGGGGCGTGCAGGAGACAGCCGATTAATGATTCTCTCTCATCATTGATGTTTCTATTTCTCTCTCTCCCCCGCCCCCTTCCACTCTGAAATCAATAAAAAAATACATTTTTTAAAAAATATATTTTATTGATTTTCTACAGTGAGGAAGGGAGAGGGATAGAGAGTTAGAAACATCGATGAGAGAGAAACATCGATCAGCTGCCTCCTGCACACCCCCTACTGGGGATGCGCCTGCAACCAAGGTACATGCCCTTGACCGGGATCGAACCTGGGACCCTTCAGTCCGCAGGCCGGCGCTCTCTCCACTGAGCCAAACCAGTCGGGCAAAAAAAATATATACATTTTTGAGCCGAAACCGGTTTGGCTCGGTGGATAGAGCGTTGGCCTGCGGACTGAAAGGTCCCGAGTTCGATTCCAGTCAAGGGCATGTACCTTGGTTGGGGGCACTTCCCCAGTGGGGGGTGTGCAGGAGGCAGCTGATTGATGTTTCTCTCTCATCGATGTTTCTGACTCTCTATCTCTCTCCCTTCCTCTCTGTAAAAAAAATCAATAAAATGTATTTTTTTTAAAATACATTTTTGAAAATAAAATATAAAAAAAAGAAAGGAGGGGAAGAGATCGAGAGGGGAAAATCATTAATGTGAGAGAAACACATCAATTGGTTGCCTCCTGCAGGTGCCCTGACCGGGACCTGGGATCAAGCTGGCAACCAAGGTACATGCCTTGGCCGGAATCAAACCCAGGACCCTTCAGTCCACAGGCCGATGCTCTATCCACTGAGCCAAACACACTAGGGCTATTTTGTTTTTGTTTTGTTTTTTCCTTTATTTTCATTTTTTTATTTCATTTATTAAAAATTTTTTACAGAGAGGAAGGGAGAGGGATCGAGAGTTAGAAACATTGATGAGAGAGAGACATCGATCAGCTGCCTCCTGCACACCCACTACTGGGGATGTGCCTGCAACCAAGGTACATGCCCTTGACCGGAATTGAACCTGGGACCCTTCAGTCCACAGGCCGACGCCAAACCCACTAGGGCTATTTTATTTTTTAAAAGGAAACAAGAATCGCCAAGGGATATAAAGTCCTGCATAGGGAGTATAGTCAAGAATATTGTAATAGCCATATATGATGTCAGATGGGTACTAGATTTATTGGGGTGATCACTTTGTAAGTTATATCAATGTCTAGTTAATCACATGGTTGTCCCCCTGAAACTAATATAATATTGTGCATCAACTGTAACTAAAAAACAAAAATTATTCAGTTATTTTTAAATTTTATTGATTTCAGAGAGGGAGAGAGAGAATCATTGATCGGCTGCCTCCTGCACACCCCCTACTGGGGATCAAGCTGCAACCCAGGCATGTGCCCTGACCAGGAATCGAACCCAGGACCCTTCAGTCCTCAGGCCAATGCTCTATCCACTAAGCCAACTGGCTGGGGCTAAACAGTTTTTTTTTTTTTAATGAAATAGGCCCAACTGGTGTGGCTCAGTGGTAAAAATAAAAATTATTTTTTAAAACGAGCATTTCAGATGTTCAGCAGGTGTGTGCAGCTGGTGGCTATTCTACTGGACAGAGGAGTTTAGATACATTCATTCAAACGTATCACTTTGGCTGCATTCATTCATTGAGTCTCCATACCCATGCTTTTGTGACCTCATTTTACAGATGAGAAATGTTGAACACAGGAAGAAAACAGCTGAGCTGGGATCTGAACCACTGAGCTCAGGTAAGTGTGGGTCCAGAATTGGGTCTCCCAAACTCTCTCAAGACCCCATCTCCCTCCAAGTACAGTCATGTTCTGAGGTACTGGGGGTTATTTTTTCCACATGGGAATTTGGGGGGACGCAATTCAGCCCACAACACAGATGTTACATTTTTGTGGTTACCAGGGCAACAACATAGGTCCCCCATAGAAAAATTGGAAACTTCAGAAATGAAGGCACTAAGGTTAGAATCTCTGCAGAAATTGCATCAATTGTTTTGTCAAAGGGTCTGCAAAGGTTAGCCGTGAGAGCTCAGATTTAGAAGGAAATTTTTAAAAATATATTTTTATTAAAAAAATAAATAAATAAAATAAAAATATATTTTTATTGATTTCAGAAAGGAACGGAGAGGAAGAGAGAGATAGAAACATCAGTGATGAGAGGAATCATGGATTGGCTGCCTCCTGCTCACCCCCCACTAGGGATTGAGCCTGCAACCCGGGCATGTGCCCTTGACTGGAATCGAACTCGGGACCCTTCAGTCCACAGGCCAGCACTCTATCCACTGAGCCAAACCGGGTAGTGTTAGAAAGAAATTTTTAAAAGGAAGCACTCCAAAATGAACAAGTCGTAACACCTCCCAGAAGGCACTGCGATGTTAACTAAGCTGGATTTAGGTCATGGGACAGGGAGTTGCTTTCCCTTATTCCATCTTCCCGCTTAACTGGATTTTTCTTTAATGAGCGTATATTACTTGTTATAATGGGGGAAGCAGGCCTAACTGTTACAGAGCACTGCCAGGGAGGACCATTGAAAGGAGCTTTTTGTTCGGTTCAGAGAGAGATGACGAAAGACAGAGCAGGCCTGTTGCTAGGAGCCGAGAGGGGGGACGCGGGCGGAGGCCACAGAAGACAGGAACCCGAGGGCAATGGGGCTTTGCCGTTCAGACCTGGCTGGCGCGTGAGCATCACCGGGAAGGAGCTAGCGCTTACCGAGTCCTGGGTGGGTGGGTGGGTTGCAGGGTTTGCCAGTGAGCTCCTGGCTACGTGGAGTCAGGTCCCTTGGCCCAGACTAATTCCATCCTGGCCACTGAGGAGGATGCTGAATCATGGCCAGCGGCCTTTGCAGAATTACAAATGGAAAATGAGAGGGAAGGCAAGGTTGGCGAGGGTCAGAAGGCCGCCCCCGCTTTGGAAAGAGAAGAAAGCGGAGACTTCCGGACGCTGAGCCAGAGGGCTGAGCGAGAAGTGAGGGGTGTTGTGGACGGCCCCAGAAAAGGAAGGGATGATGCCTGGAACCAAAATGGGCTCAACAGCCCAGCGCCACGCCCACCTCGTGATCTTCGCGACCCTGGTGTCTTTTTAATTTAAAAAAAATATATTTTTATTGATTTCAGAGAGGAAGGGAGAGGGAGGGAGAGAGATAGAAACATCAGTGATGAGAGAGAATCATTGATCGGCTGCCTCCTGCAAGCCCCACACTGGGGATCGAGCCCGCAACCCAGGCATGTGCCCTTGACTGGAATCGAACCAAGACCCTTCAGTCTGCAGGCCGACGTTCTATCCACTGAGCCACACCAGCTAGGGCGACACGGGTTTCTTGTGGTCGTGACGGGGAAATATAGAGCAGGTACCAGTGCAATTAGGTCCGAGGGCAGCCTATGGAATTACCATAGCCCCCAACTCAGGGGACTCATGCCAAGGTGCAGGCAGGCCTCCGGGTTGATGTTGAAGGGCTCTGTCCTGGCCAACATCTTCCATCAATTCCTGGGGATCAGGGATACCCCTGACTTTGTGGAGTGTATAAGCGAGTGTAGTCTCTTCATGTATTTTTTTCCCCTTTATTGATTTTTTAGAGAGAAAGGGAGAGGGAGAGATAGAAGCATCAATGATGAGAGAGAATCATGGATCAGCTGCCTCCCCACACGCCCCACACTGGGAATCGAGCTCGAAACCTGGGCATGTGCCCTTGACTGGGAATCAAACTGTGACCTCCTGGTTCATAGGTTGGTGCTCAACCACTGAGCCACACCGGCTGGACACTCCTCTCTTCCTTGTGCCCATCTGCCTCAGGGGAAGTTGACCCCCACACCCCAGGTGTCACCCCATTGGCCCAAGGGGAACCTATTCCCCTGAAGGCACTTGGTTCAGGAAAGGGCATGTGAACCAATGGTAGCCAATATTCTGAGAAGTCCAGGGAGACGAAGGGTGACTTCCAGGACAAGTTTTCTCCCTCCTAAAAGACAGCCACGCACTATCAATTAGGACTGTTTTTATCAGCAAGTAGCAGGACACGCCCGCCCGTCGCACACACCCTGACAAGCGGTAGGGTTTTTCTGTTTGTTGGTTTTTTAAATATATTTTTATTGACTTCAGAGAGAAAGGGGGAGAGAGAGAAAGAGAGAGAGAAACATCAATTACGAGAGAGAAGTATTGATTGGCTGCACCGAGCCTGCAACCTGGGCATGTGCCCCCGACCAGAATCGAATCCGGGACCCTTCAGTCCCCAGACTGACACTCTATCCACTGAGCCAGACCAGCCAGGGCACAAGCGGTGGTTTAAGAGTGAAGATATTTAATGAGCTCGGTGCACACGTCTGGAGGGAGGCGGTTCCTGGCCTTGGTTTGGTGGCTGGAATGGTATCAGGATCAACATGACTTTGGTTCTCTCTGTCTTTCCTTTCTGGTGTCAAGAAGGCAGCCATTCCATCCAGAGTGAGGCAGGAAGAAAGGGGCTATGCCAGTGACCCTGGTCCCTTTTCTAACCAGAGGTTTCCCAGAAATTCCCGAGCACCCTTCCACTTTCATCTCACTGAGCAAGCCATTGTCACGTGGCCACCCCGAGAGGTAAGGCAGATTAGGAACGTGAGGTGTTTTTTTGTTTGTATAAATATATTTTTATTGATTTCAGAGAGAGAAAGGGAGCAGCATCAACGATAAGAGAATCACTCATCAGCTGCTCACCTCCTACTCACCTCCTACTGGAGATGGAGCCCACAACCCGGGCATGTGCCCTGACCGGGAATTGAACCCTGACCTGGTTCATGGGTCAACGCCCAATCGCTGAGTCACACTGGCCGGGTGGAACGTGAGTTTTTAGCTCTTCTTTTTTTTTAATCCTCACCTGAGGATATTTTTCCATGGATTTTTAGGGAGAGTGGAAGAGAGAGGGAAAGACAGAGAAATATCCATGTGATTGAAACACACTGATTGGTTGCCTCCTGCACAGGCCCCAGCTAGGGCCCGGGGCCAGGGAGGAGCCTGCCACTGAGGTACGTGCCCTTGATCAGAATCAAACCCATGACCCTTCAGTCCGTAGGCCGACGCTCTATCCACTGAGCCAGACTGGCTAGGGCAGCTCTTCTTACCTATAGAAGAAGCAGGAGAGGGAGCCTGGGGTTGGGAACTGGGGTGAGATTAGCCACAGACAGAACGCAGCCCTCCTCACTCCTCCGCCTTTCAGCGACCGGGACGCCGGCTGTCACCTGGGTTCCACCACCAGCAGAGAGACAGACAGACAGAACCTGCACTCAAGACCAGCAACCCAGATGACAAGTGAGCCAGATTTCTCAGAAAAGGAAACACTAGTAGCCCTTAAGCAGACGGAAAAAAATGCTCAACTTCTCTCACAATAAGAGCAATTAAAATGGAAATAACACGGCGATGCCGCTTTGCACCTATCAGATTGGCAAAAATCCAAATGCCTGACAGCACGTTCTTGTTGGTGAGACTGTGGGGAAGCAGGCAGCCTCGTGCGTGAAGGGAAAAACGGCACCGTCCCTAAAGGACATTTTATGTCCCCATCGGGATGCCATAGCCACAGACCTGAAAGCCCACCCTCCCCTGGGGCTTCCTCGCTGGCTAAGCCAGATTCCCCCAGGGTTTCTGTTACCTAGAAGCAAATACTATCCC
Source organism: Myotis nattereri (assembly GCF_964212035.1). NCBI lineage: Eukaryota > Metazoa > Chordata > Mammalia > Chiroptera > Vespertilionidae > Myotis > Myotis nattereri. Next base: position 10,521,292 of record NC_138097.1, on the reverse strand, counting down.
TGTCTCCCCCCCTCCCCGCCTCCAGGCTCAGCAGCCAACAGGTTCTGTTCAGAAGCCAGATCACAGAGCCTACCTGGGTCGTTTGGTGAGGAGCCAAGTCCATGCAGGTCCAGGTCCAAACGCTGAGGTCATCCCTAAGGGCAGACCTCTCCCAGTGACCTGGCCATGAGTCAAGCCTGTTCTAGAAACAGTGGGTGTGCCCTGCCCAGGGTGACCCTAATCCTATGGTCATGAGAGGGGGCTGCCTCTGAGGGGTTCGAAGTCCTGGGGGAATCCAAATGCAGAGATGACCCCAGGAGTTGGAAATGGGTTGGTTAGAAGGTGGCTTGGTCTTTCTGTAACTGGACAATAGGGGCTGCCTGTCACTACCTGAGCCAGTTAAGCAGAGACAGGGTCGAATCATCTGTGAGGGTTTATTCCAATAATGCCGCCGTCTGGGAGAGCAGCAGGCCGTCCACAAACATCTGCTCTACCCCTCACCTTAAGCCAGCTGCTTATATCGGGTAGAAGGACAAAGATTACATGGGGAAGGGAATGCCAAATGGGCAGCGTACAGGTCACGGGGGCTGGAGATTGTCAAAGGCCTGTGGGTGCAAAGGCTGGGGGTCTTCAAAGGGCTGGCGGCTCTGGTTTCTGCAACAAGGTGATTAATCTTTCCCTGATGATAGGCAGCTCCTGGGCGGAGAGGATGGGGTGCATTTCCAGATGAGCCCCCAGGTCTCACATGCAACTCGCAGCCAGGTTAGGAGGTGCCTTCTTTTTTTTTTTTTTTTTTAAATATATTTTATTGATTTTTTACAGAGAGGAAGGGAGAGAGATAGAGAGTTAGAAACATCGATGAGAGAGAAACATCGATCAGCTGCCTCCTGCATATCTCCTACTGGGGATGTGCCCGCAACCCAGGTACATGCCCTTGACCGGAATCGAACCTGGGACCTTTCAGTCCGCAGGCCGACGCTCTATCCACTGAGCCAAACCGGTTTCGGCGAGGAGGTGCCTTCTTTCATCAGAACAAAACAATCACGGTTAACACAGCAGGATTCGTATTTCTTACAATTCTAGCTGGTCCCCAATATTCTGTTTCTGCCCCTATCGTCTCTTCACCTGATGTCCTAACGTTTCCAGCTGTGTGGTGCATCTGCTTGTCTTCAGATGAATTGCTTTCTCGCTGAGCACCTTCCTGGTCCCCTCATATCCCACCGTCAGTGAGTAACCTGGCCTCTGTTTGTCTTTCGAATAATCGCTAGCGGAGCATCGACAGGCCCAGAGGAATTCCGCATCCCCACGCCCTGCATTCCTCCCTAATAACCTTCCTTGTCTGAGATGTGGTTAAAGACAGCTGACTCCTCCTGCCCTCCAGCCACACAGCTGCATCCGTGCCCTCTGTGCTGCACCCCGGGACCAACCAGGACTGACTTCCAGGCTAGTCACAGTCAGAGTGGACGGCTGGCACGTGTGTGTGCTGCAGCCCCATCCGTGGGCACGTCTGCGCCAACCCTGCCCAAGTGTTCTCTGCAGTGACAGGGAGAATTCCTAGCTTCTGGAGTTGGGAGCCTTCCCCACTCTATAGATCCAAAGGACGTAGTCTGCTCCCTTTTAATATGCAGGCAGGGCTAGGACAGAGGCGTAACCAGTGGTACCTCAACCAAGGTTGTGCTGGCAAGGGGTACCCGGATGCCCCCATGCACAGCCTTAGGGGCAGTGAGAGGTATACAAGTGGGCCCCGTATCCCTGGTAATGTTTGTTGTTTGTATGTTGTTTTTAGAGGCCTGATGCACGACATTCATGCACTGGGGGGAGGGGGTTCCTCAGCCCGGCCTGAGCCCTCTCGCATGCAGTCCAGGACCCCTTGGGGGATGTCGACTGCCAGCTTAGGCTCACGCCTCGTGAGGGTCCTTAGCACTGCCATGGATGCAGGAGAGACTCCTGCCACCACTGCTACATTCGCCAGCCGAGAACCCAGCTTCTGGCTGAGCAGCGCTCCCCCTGTGGGAGCGCACTGATCTCCAGGGGCAGCTCCTGCATTGAGCATCTGCCCCCTGGTGGTCAGTGCGCCATAGCGACTGGTCATTCCACTGTTCGGTCGATTTGCATATTAGGGTTTTATTACATAGGATTTTTGTTGATTTCAGAGGGGAAGGGAGAGGGAGAGAGACATAGAAATATCAATGATGAGCCCTAACCAGTTTGGCTCAGTGGATAGAGCGTCAGCCTTCGGACTGAAGGGTCCCAGGTTCGATTCCAGTCAGGGGCATGTACCTTGGTTGCGGGCACATCCCCAGTAGGGAGTGTGCAGAAGCAGCTGAATCGATGTTTCTCTCTCATCGTTGTTTCTAACTCTCTATCCTTCTCCTTCTCCCTTCCTCTCTGTAAAAAAATCAATAAAATATATTTTTAAAAAAAGAAAGAAATATCAATAATGACAGAGAATCATGGATCAGCTTCCTCCTGCATGCCCCCTACTGGGGATCGAGCCTGCAACCTGGGCATGTGCCCTGACCAGAATCGAACCCGGGACCCTTCACTCCGCAGTCCAATGCTCTATCCACTGAGCCAAACCAGCTAGGGCCCTGGTAGTGTTTGATCATGTGGTTCCTGTTTGATCATGGGCAGCCTGGTGGCGGGCAGAAGGAAGGTGGAAGGCCTGTGGGGTCTTTGGCAAGGGCGCAAGACTCAGAAGTGGTCCAGGTGGGCCTCCGTGCTGTGGGGGAATAATGGCTGTGTCTCCAAAGATGGGTAGATGCTGGCTGCCTCCTTGGCATCACTCCAGCCCCTGAAGGCCTCCGTCCGTGGGTCTGGCATGCTCCCAGACTCCTCTCAAGCTCTCTTTGCAGCAAGTATCCTGCTGTCAGCCTTCCACCCACCCTGATTCTTGCCCTCAGCACATGCATGTTTAGTTTACTCTGCCGCTGATTTGTGGTTGTTTGCAGGTTGTGTCATGTGTAAGGTGTTGTGTCTAAGGTGGATCCAGGCCCCTGAGATCAGAATCTGTCTCGAGTTGTGTCGGACTCGCCATCCTCCTCCACACAGACACACCACCACCCACTAGAATGTAAACAGGGCGTTACGTTACGTAACACAGACAGAAATGCTTGTAAATGCGTTAACATCACCGCCACTCCTGGGCTGGCCCCCACGGTAAACAAACACAATCGAGGAGAAAAGCCGCGTGTTCAGAGCCGAGGAATGTCTACGGAGGAGCCCCCTGCTTGGGCATTTCCTTTAGCCGAGGAGGCATCTACCTGTCCTGATGGAGCTGTTAGAATTACAGAGCGGTGGGAGGCCTGTGGCGTAACCTCATGGAACAGACTGGCCCGGGGAGACCCTTCACGGAGCCGGCAAGGAGCTAAAACAGCCGTGTCCGGACATCTCGTTCTTCCGCCTCAGCACATAAGTGTTCAAGGAAATCAGAGTCAGAAAAATTTGCTTGGGCTTTGGAAAATCTGAAACAGCTTCTTCCAAAAGTCTTTACTATGCGATTCCTTGACAGGCAGTCTGTCTAATTTAAATGATTTAGTTGTGTGCTTGGCTTTTCAGAAAGATATTTTCTTCTTTTTTTTTTTAAAAAAAATACTTTTATTGAGTTTATTTATATTTCAGACAGGAAGGGAGAGGGAGGGAGGGAGAGAGAGAAAGAGAAACATCAATGATGAGAGAGAATCATGGATCGGCTGCCTCTTGCACGCCCCGAACTGGGGATTGAGCCTACAACCCAGGCATGTGCCCTGACCGGGAATCGAACCTGTGACCTCCAGGTTCAGAGGTCGACGCTCAACCACTGAGCCATGCCGGCTAGGCTGATATTTTCTTTTTAAAAAAGTAAAAAAAAAAAAAAAATTAGCTGGGCTGGCTTGGCTCAGTGGTTGAGCATCGACCCATAAACCAGGAGGTCGGGTCACGGTTCAATTCGTGGTCTTGGCATATGCCTGGGTTGCACATACCCAGGTTGCGGGCTCGATCCCCAGTGAGGGGCGTACAAGAGGCAGCCAATCAGTGCTTATCTCTTATCATTGACGTTTCTATCTCTTTCTTCCTCTCTTAAATCAATAAAAAATATTTTTAAAAAATAAATAAAAATTGAAAAATTAAAGGCAAATTTTTACTGTCCAAAAAGACCAAGGTGCAGGGTGGATCCTGGCCACAAGAGGGCGCTGTCTGCCTAATCCTAGGCCATGGAGCCAAGTATGGTGACACAGGCTGTGCCCAGCCTCAGCCTCCCTTAGGGACTTCAACCCCCTCTCTGCAGCCCAGGTGCCAGGGTTGGGGTGGACACCAGACCTCTCTTCCTATTCCGGCAGCTCCCGCAGCGGGTGTATGTCTGCAGAGGGCCAAGAGTGGTCATATGTAAATTACAGACTGGGCAGAAATGCTGTGCTGGCAGCTTGGCCCAGGAGCCAGGAGGGCGGTGGTGTCTGGGGCATGACCTTGCGTGCTGTGGTGCTGGTTAGGGTGCTGGGTGGAGTCTGGCTGGGTGTGGCAACCACAACAGAGATGGGGGGCCACACAGGGCCTACGGGAGCCGCTCTGCCGCCGGGCCAGCCCGTCCCCGCCCTGGGATTGTGTGATGTGGCCCATGCAAAGTCCACATTTTTCATTGAGGTCCTCTGTGGCCTGGCTTCAGTCTCCCTTCCTCAGCATTACCTTCTCTAAAAGTAGCTCTTCTCCAGCCCAGCTGGATGGCCTGCCTTCCCCCCAGATGACTTGTACTTTACCTCATTCATTCATTCATCCTTTCACTCATCCATAATGCAATAAACACTTATTTTTTATTATTTTTTTAAAATATATTTTATTGACTTTTTACAGAGAGGAAGGGAGAGAGATAGTTAGGAACATCGATGAGAGAGAAACATCGATCAGCCGCCTGCTGCACATCTCCTACTGGAGATGTGCCCGCAACCCAGGTACATGCCCTTGACCGGAATCGAACCTGGGACCTTTCAGTCCGCAGGCCGACGCTCTATCCACTGAGCTAAACCAGTTTTGGCTTTTTATTATGTTTTTAAATATATTTTTATTGATTTCAGAGGGAAAGGGAGAGAGAGATTGAAATATCAGTGATGAGAGAGAATCATGGATCGGCTGTCTCCTGCACGTCCCACGCTGAGAATCGAGCCCGCAACCCGGTCATGTGACCTCACCGGGAGTGGAACCGTGACCTCCTGGTTCATAGATTGACACTCAACCACTGAGCCACGCCAGCTGGGCCATAAACACTTATTGAGCGCCCACTGAAGCTAGGCACTATGGGGATACAAGACATTTTGCCTTCAGGACCCCTACAGTCTCATACCTTCATGTTCTTATTTATGCTTTTCTCACACACACACACACACACACACACACACACACACACACCCCGTTTCTGCCGGGCCAGGTTGTACCATCCCTCGGTGACCTCCTGGAGCCTCTCCAACTCTAGGAAGTCCCTTCTGACAACTCCCCAGTGAGGAAAGGGACCTCGTCTGTCTCGGTCGCTGCTCTGTCCTACGTGCGTAACAAGTAAGGGCTGAATAAATATTTGTTGACTTGAATGAATGAGGTGTTCTTGTCTGGGTCTGACCTCACAGCCTGATTGCTTAAAACTTTCACTTGCCGAACCGGTTTGGCTCAGTGGATAGAGCGTCGGCCTGCGGACTCAAGGGTCCCAGGTTCGATTCCGGTCAAGGGCATCTACCTTGGTAGCGGGCACATCCTCACTGGGGGGCGTGCAGGAGGCAGCTGGTCAATGTTTCTCTCTCATCGATGTTTCTAGCTCTCTATCCCTCTCCCTTCTTCTCTGTGGAAAATCAATAAAATATATTAAAAAAATAAAACCAAAAACCTTTCACTTGGCAAATCCTCAAGTCTTGCCCGTGACATCTCTCCTACTGCTCTGTTGTGTTCATGACCGTTCGACCAATGCCTGGTGGTTCGGTGAGGCCAGGAACAGACAGGAATGTATTGGCTCATTGAACCACAGCACCAGGGGATGAGTAGGCGGAGCCTGCCTTAGGAACGACAGGAATCCGAGAGGCCATGATGGCTCCTCTCTTGCCACTCATCGTGTCTTCAGCTCCAATGTTTACCTCCTGGGAGAGCTCAGATAGACTTGGTTTTTCTGGATTACATGCTGTTCCCTTGGACCAATCCCTGTGGCCAGGGGCAGGGATATAGGATGATTGGCAGCCCCTACTTGAATGGCAGCACGAGGCTAGAGAAGAGCAATTGATTCCCAAAGTGTGCATCGGGAAAAACAAACATGGCCATTTGGAAAAGTGGGACCACCCCCCTGAGGTATACCTACAACAGATGTATGCTTATGTTTTCTTTTTCTTTTTTTAAATACATTTTATTGATTTTTTACAGAGAGGAAGGGAGAGGGATAGAGAGTTAGAAACATCGATGAGAGAGAAACATTGATCAGCTGCCTCCTGCACACCCCCTACTGGGGATATGCCCACAACCAAGGTACATGCCCTTGACCGGAATCGAACCCGGGACTCTTTGGTCCGCAGGCCAACGCTCTATCCACTGAGCCAAACCGGTCAGGGCTCTTTTCTTGTTTTAATGTATTTTTCTTGATTTCAGAGAGGAAGGGAGAGGGAGAGAGAGATAGAAACAGCAACGATGAGAGAGAATCATTAATCAGCTGCCTCCTGCACGCCCCACGCTGGGGATCAAGCCCGAGACCCACTCATGTGCCCTGACTGGGAATCGAACCGTGATCTCCTGGTTCATAGGTTGATGCTCAACCACAGAGCCATTCTGGCTGGGCGAGTGCTTATATTTTCATGTTTATCCCCTGATATCGGGGACACAAACCATATCTTGGGAGCCAGGAGCCAGAGGCTGGGAGGTCCTCAAATCATTTCATCTGCACAGCCGTCCACCGAGGTCAGAATCAGATGACAGCACCATAGCACCTTTGTGGACAACCAGAACTTGATAAATATTGGCTGGTTTATAGGAAAAGGTATTTTTTTGTTTTTATGGCTGAAATCCCTGGTGGATCTCCCTTTCACTTGGCATGTGCGTCTCGAGTGGGATCACTCGTCTTGTCTCAGGGTGTGGAACTGGAGAGAACTCTGTTAGCCACATGGTGACCCGAGCGGTCACTTCTGGTTTTTCTTCTGAGAGAACCCACTGAGCCCAGCGGTATGAGTAAGACTGGCTTTTGTCTCAAGGGGAGAGTGGTTCCAAGACTGGTTTTTCCATTTGTGTGTCTGTGTTTATGTGGGTGGAAAGTAAAGAAGGCAACTCCGTATAAAACAACATCTTTCTCAGATGGTCTCAGGAGTGTGGCCATTTCAAGAGATGGGCTCCAGCCCTGGCCTGTTTGGCTCAGTGGATAGAGCGTGAGCCTGCAGACCGAAGGGTCCCGGGTTTGATTCCGGTCAAGGGCACGTACCTTGGTTTCGGGCTTGATCCCCAAACCCGCTCGGGACTCATGCAGGAGGCAACCAGTCGATATGTCTCTCTCACATCAATGTTTCTCTCGGTCTCTCCCTCTACCTTCCGTTCTCTCTAAAAATCAGAGGGAAAACATTCTTGGGTGAAGATTAACAATAAATAATAAATAAATAAAGTGCTAAGTTTTTTTATATTTTTATTGATTTCAGAGAGAGGAAGGGAGAAGAGAGAGATAGAAACAATGATGAGAGAGAATCATTGATTGGCTGCCTCCTGCATGCCCCCTACTGGGGATCGAGCCCACAACCCAGGCATGTGCCCTTGACTGGACTCGAACCTGGGACCCTTCAGTCCGCAGGCCAACGCTCTGTCCACTGAGCCAAACCAGCCACGGCTAAAGTGCTAAATTAAAAAAAAAAGAGAGAGAGAGAGAGAGATGGGCTCCAGGCTTTCTCCAGGCCCTTGGGGTAATATTATTGTCTGATTTCTTTGGTGAGGAAACTGAGGCTTGAGTGATGGTCACGTGCTGAAGGTCACGGAGCTGTGGGAAGTGGGGAGGAGGGTGGCAAGGTGTGTCTGGCTCGGGAGCCAGGCGCCGGAGGCTGTGAGGTCCTCAAATCATTTCATCTGCACAGCCGTCCACCGTCCACCGAGGTCAGAATCAGATGACGGGCTTGGTCACATGCACGTGTGCCTTGTCCAAGGTCATAGACGCATGTGGGGGTGGGGTGTGTTGAGTCCGAAGCCCGGGCTGTTGTTGCTTCCTTATACCTCGTGACCTTGCACAGGTTATCGCCCCCCTGTGTGCCTCTGTTTCCTAATCTGTGTAATGGGGATGATAATAGCTGTTGCCTCATGGGTCTGGTGCGAGGGTTAAACGAAATGACACCCGCGTGTAGTCAGAGCGCCAAAGGTGGATGCTGTTATCGTGGTTGTTGTTGTTATAATACCACGAGACCTCCCTCGGGGTCTCACCCCCGTCGGGCTACCAGATCTCGTGGGAGCCCTGGCCAGGCCCAGGTGCAGGTGCCTGGGAAAGTTTGCAACAGGAATAAAGGGAACAAAGGCTCCAGGTGCTGGGTTGGTGCTTGGTCTGGCTGAAGGCCCGTTTCCTGCTGGATCGGGTTGCTCTTGGCTGGCTGGGCCCGGAGACCCGCCCCTCCTCCCTGCCCTTGCCAGCTGAGGGCGGAGGGCCGGGCCTGGCGGTGCGGGATGAGGCCCAGCTGGGCAATGCAGTTTCTCTCCGGAGCCCAGCCTGTGGGTCTCCGTGGCTGAGACCCAAGCGGGAAGCCTTGGGGCACTGGGCCCCCATCCAGCCCTTGTGGCCTCAGTGAAGACACCCTCCCATCCTCCCCTGGTGGGGTGGCATCGGGGGGCAGAGGCGGGGGGCAGAGGCCTGGGCCGAATGCCAACCAGGGAATGGAGCAGGAGGGTGACCCTAGACCAGCAGCCCGTCTAAACGCTGCGCCTCAGTTCTGCTGGTATGCAGGTTCCGACGTTTGGGCTGGTTCAGATTTAGCTCTTGCAGGCCCTCAGATTTTTCTGGGGTGCCCAACACAGCCTGTGGGAGATGGCACTGCAATCCCAGTGGAGGGTGATCTTATTTTTTTCCCCTTTGGTTGCTTGTAGCCTATTTCTTTTTTTTTGTTTTGTTTTTTAAATAATTCTTTATTGTTGACAGTATTACATATATCCCCCTTTTTCCCCCCATTAACCCCCTCTAGCCTGCCCCTGCCCCGTCCCCCAGGCCCTCACCACCCCTGTTTGTGTCCATGGGTTATTCTATGCACACAAGCTCTTTGGTTGATTACCTCCCACCCACCCATCCTCCCCGACCTTCCCTCCAAGATTCCGCCCTCTGTTCTATGCTTTCATGTCTCCGGATCCACTCTGTTCATCCGTGTATTTTGTTACTTAGATTCCACATATGAGTGAGATCATGTGCTACTTGTCTTTCTCTGACTGGCTTGTTTCACTTAGCATGATACCCTCCAGGTCCGGAGGGCGGTCTTAATGCCACACGAACTAAGATCCTATGTCGCCTCTGCTTAAACCAGTGGTTCTCAACCTTCTGGCCCTTTAAATACAGTTCCTCCTGTTGTGACCCAACCATAACATTATTGTCGTGGCTACTTCATCACTGTCATGTTGCTACTGTGATGAATCGTCATGTCAATATCTGATAGGCAGGATGGTCTTAGGCAACCCCTGTGAAAGGGTCGTTGGACCGCCAAAGGGGTCGCGACCCACAGGTTGAGAACCGCTGGCTTAAACCCTGGCCTGCCTCCCGGCGCCGCCCCCTTCTTGACCTGGAGGGTGTCCCTGCCTCAGGGCTTTTGCACTGGAACACGTGGTGCCAGGTACTGGCACGGCTGTCCCTGTCGCTCAGGTGTGACGGCCTCAGAGAAGCCTTCTCCGGTCTCCACTACACTCGCCCCTGCCTTGTCCCTGTCCACCAAGCCCTGGCCTTTCCCTGAGCGTATCTTGTTTCTCGTTTGTCACCCTTTGTGTGGCCCGCCTCTCCCCGGGCACCTAAGCTCTGTGAGAAGGGCCTCGTCTGTCTTTCCTCCCACTGTCTCCCAGCCCCAGAGCAGAGCCCGGTGCTCAGGGGCTCCCGTGGACACCCCTCCGTCCCCGTGAACCCCGCGTAAGGAAGTCACAGTGAGTGCTCCCGTCACGCTTCCCCGCGCTGGGCAGTGGACCGGAGATGTGATGAGGCAGCATTCCCCGAGTGAAAACACGTGAGTTTCCAAAACACTTTCCCAGGCGGTGCCTCACCGCCACCTCACGCCGGCCGACCTGTCAGACGGGTAGAGCCAGGCCAGGAGCTCCGTTTTGTGGATGAGGAAAGTGAGGCGCCCACAGCCTCAGGGCCTGCCTGGAGCCACTTGCATGAGCACGGTGGCTCAGGAAGCTCTTTCCAGGACTCGAGTCAGAGTCAGACACGGGAACGCCTTAAAAGAGACAATCCACATTTCTTTTCTTTTTTTTTTTTAAATCCTCACCGGAGGATATTTTTCCATTTATTTTTATTTTTATTTTTTTTATTTATTTATTTTTTTAAAATATATTTTATTGATTTTTTTTTTTTACAGAGAGGAAGGGACAGGGATAGAGAGTTAGAAACATCGATGAGAGAGAAACATCGATCAGCTGCCTCCTGCACGCCCCCTACTGGGGATGTGCCCGCAACCCAGGTACATGCCCTTGACCGGAATCGAACCTGGGACCCCTCAGTCCACAGGCCGACGCTCTATCCACTGAGCCAAACCGGTGCTGGCTTTCCATTGATTTTTAGAGAGAGAGGGAAAGACAGAAACATCAATGGGAGAGAAACACGTCGATTGGTTACGCCCGACCAGGGCCCGGGGCCGGGGAGGAGCCTGCAACCGAGATGCCCATGAAAGGAATCGAACCCGGGACCCTTCAGCCCTGCAGGCCACCGCTCTGTCCACTGAGCCAAACCAGTGGAATCCCAGTGCCTCTACTTAGTACCTGGCACCTAGTACTTAGTACTGTGCACAGTTGTCCCTCACACTCAGGTTTGCAGGTGAGGCTCAGAGAGGGGAATGGACTTGCCCACCAGCAAAGTGGCAGAGGCGGGGCTAGAACTCGGCTATAGAACCAGACGGTCCGACCCGAGCAGGGCGTCCTTCCCACCCCTCTCCTCTGTGAATTCACTTCTAATGACACGGGAGGTGGAGTCCTTCACGGTGCGGTAAATGGTTAGAATCATAACGCCGTGTTTAGGTGCTCTATTAAGCTCATTAAGGGCTTATTAAGTCTTACTGGATCTACACAGGAGGGAGGGGATGAGACGCTCTGGGGTGCACACGGGTGATGGGGTACATGGCAGCCCTCCCCGGGAGGACAGAAACCTAGAGGACTGGAACCTTTACCCATGGGCCAGTGTGGGTGTGCAGGCGGGCACAGAGACAGCCTGGAAGGATGTGCTCCAAAGTGCCAATGGTGGCATCTCTCGGTGATTTGCACTCTCTTCTTTTTTTAAAATATATTTTATTGATTTTTCACAGAGAGGAAGGGAGAGGGATAGAGAGTTAGAAACATCGATGAGAGAGAAACATTGATCAGCTGCCTCCTGCACACTCCCTACTGGGGGTGTGCCCACAACCAAGGTACATGCCCTTGACCGGAATCGAACCTGGGACCCTTCAGTCCACAGGCCGACGCTGTATCCACTGAGCCAAACTGGTCAGGGCTGTGCTCTCTTCTTTATGCATTTTGGTATTGCCTGATTTTTTTTAAAAAAATTGATTTCGGAGAGGGAGAGAGAGATAGAAACATCAGTGATGAGAGAGAATCGTTGATCGGCTGCCTCCTGCACACCCCACAGTGGGGATCGAGCCCACAACCCGGGCATGTGCCCTGGATCAGAATCAAACCATGACCTCCTGGTTCATAGGTTGACGCTCAACCACTGAGCCACATCAGCTGGGCTGATTTATTTCTTTTTTTTACAGTGAGCAAACATTTCCTTTATAATCAGAAGAAAAAAAAGCCATTTTCATCTTGAAAAGCAATGGAAAAAAGCCCCTAAATAGAAATAAAGGAACAGGAAGAGGCCTCTATCTGTGTTTTTTAGAGTTATAATGATTAATGTCATAAGGCCTTCCCGAAGACTGCACAGTGTGCTGGGAGAAAATCAACTAGGATGACTTGTTGATGGGTGACTGTCCGTGAGTCAGAACTCATTCAGAGCTCTGGAGTTTCCAGGCCGTTAACTGATCTGCCTGAACCTACGAGATAGGCTCATTCCAGCTCAGGTTGCGTAAATCTGTGCTTTTCTGCCCTGCTCTTCTGGGACCGGCTCCCAGCTCCACGCATGCCCACGTAAGCACTCACCAGCCCTTCATGCGTGTATCCTGGGAAGGGTGCTGGCATGCTTGGCTTATTCATCTCTGTACCCTCTTGATCGCTGAGCTGCAAACTGCCAGATAAGAACCAAAAACGGGAAAATAAATATCAGTACTTCCTTTCCCAGAAATGTTGCAACAGTGTAGCTTAGAGTGTGGATAACCAGAAACAACCTACAGGTCTCTCCATAGTGGTCAGTTATAATACATTATGGTTTATCCGAAGAATAGAATGCTATGCGGCTATTTAAAGAAATGAGGGCCCTCGCCGGTTTGGCTCAGTGGATAGAGCATCGGCCTGCAGACTGAAGCACCCTGGGTTCAATTCCGGTCAAGGGTACATGCCCGGGTTGTAGGCTCGATCCCCTGTTGGGGGGCATGCAGGAGGCAGCCGATCCATGATTCTCTCTCATCATTTGTGTTTCTATCTCTTTCTCCCTCTCCCTTCCTCTCTGAAATCAATAAAAATATATTTTAAAAAATAAAATAAAGAAATGGGGTAGCCCGGCGGTTAGGGTCCAGCCAGGACTCAAGAGGTCACTGGTTCGATTCCTGGTCAGGGCACATGCCCGGGTTGTGGGCTCGATTGCCTGTGGGGGGTGTGCAGGAGGCTGCTGATTAAGGATGTTTCTCTCTCATTGATGTTTCTATCTCTACTTCCCCCTTCCTCTCTCAAAAATCAATAATATATATATATATATATATATATATATATATATATATATTAAAAAAAGGAAAGAAAGAAATGGAGTAGAACTATGTAAAGCAGTGGTTCTCAACCTGTGGGTCGCGACCCCTTTGGGGGTCGAACGACCCTTTCACAAGGGTCCCCTAAGACCATCGGAAAACACATATATAATAACATATTGTTTTTGTGATGAATCACGATGCTTTCATTATGTTCAATTTGTAACAATGAAAATACATCCTGCATATCAGATATTTACAATTCATAACAGTAGCAACATTACAGTTATGAAATAGCAACGAAAATAATTTTATGGTTGGGGGTCACCACAGCATGAGGGGCTGTATTAAAGGGCCGCGGCCTTAGGAAGCTTGAGAACCACTGATGTAAAGTGACACAGGAAATGGTTGGTTTTAAGAATAAGAGGCTAATTGCATGGCAGTGTATATATTATGCTCCCATGTGTGTAGATGGGAATTGTGACTCGTTTTCAAAATGACAGATGGTTTCTTCTCATTGTAAAAGGGATGAAAACTACAGGAACATTTAGGCAAAGACACGAAACTCCCCCATCGCCACTAACCAGCAGTCAGGGCAAGCTAGGTGATGCCGCAGTAACAAACACCTCTAAGCATCTCAGTGGCTTAACACAGCAAAGATGTCTATTTCTTGGCTTCATTCCCAATGTGGCTCGCCAAGGCTCACCCTGAGTCAGCGCCTGAGTCAGCACCTGTCATCTTAGGAAGCCACCATCCCAACATGAAGCTTCAGGGGTCACCGCTTGCAAGGGATGAAAGCGTGAGAACCACACCCCACATCGCACTGGCCGGAGTCAGTCACATGGCTACACCTGACTCCCAGAGCGCGCGGAAGTCTAATCCTCTGCGTGCCCAGAAGGAAGGGAGCTAGAAATAGCGGAGAACTCTGGGAATGCCTACCACCCACCCCAACAGTTGCATCCCGCCAGGCCCTTCTGTTTACAGTGATTTACATAGTAGCTTTGCAGTAATTTAAAAACGTATTGATTTAGCCGAAACCGGTTTGGCTCAGTGGATGGAGCGTCGGCCTGCGGACTGAAGGGTCCCAGGTTCGATTCCGGTCAAGGGCATGTGCCTGGGTTGCGGGCATATCCCCAGTGGGGGATGTGCAGGAGGCAGCTGATCGATGTTTCTCTCTCATCGATCTTTCTGGCTCTCTATCTCTCTCCCTTCCTCTCTGTAAAAAATCAATAAAATATATTTAAAAAATAAATAAATAAAAAAAAATAAAAACGTATTGATTTAAAAAAAAAAAAAAAGATACTGGATATCAAAGCTGCAACCCGGGTTTGTGCCCTGACTGGGAATGCAACCCGCAACCCTTTGGTGTATGGGATGACGCTCCAACCAACTGAGCCACCCTGGCCAGGGCTAATTTATTGAATTTTAGAGCGGGTGTGAGGGACACTGATTTGTTCCATTTACTGATGCACTCACTGGTTGCTTCTTGTATGTGCCCTGACCAGGGATCAAACCTGCAACCTTGGCGTATTGGGATGATGCTCTAACCTACTGAGCTACCCGGCCAGGGCCAGGCTCCAGGGTGCTCTACATCACAGCCACCCCTCTCTCAGCCTCATCTCGACAATGACAGGTCAGAAAACAGTCCCTTTCCGCTGAAAATATTCAGCGTCCACAGGGAGCTGCCCCTCCCCCATCACTTCTGGTGCATGGCAGGCCCTAACAGTGGGTGTTGTGCCCTGTTTTGGGGGATGCCAGTCTTCCCCAGGCCCTGGGACACCAGGCTTGGGGTTTGGAGAACTCCGGCCTGCCCAGGGCCATCAGGAGGGGGAGGGGAGGTGCTCTCTGCCCGGCATCTGGCCCGGTGCCTGCAGAACCCGGGGAGAAGTGCCCACGAGGCCTGGCTGGGGGCCCGGAACTCATCTTTCTCTTTAAACAGACACAGGCAGTCTGTTGAGATTCTGGAAACATCTGACCTTTGTGGAGAATCTCAAGAGTTGTCAGGGAGGGCCCGAGGGAGGGCCCCGCTCTCTGTGAGTGCTGTAACCCTTTCCACACAGCCCTGACCAGCACAACAAAGCAAGAGAGATCGGTTTCCGGGGGCCTAGCGAGATTTGTTGGGCCTGTTTTCCTGTAGGTTGTCTGGGGACATCGATCATGCCTGGGGGCACAGAAGAGACTTTTAGCCCAGAGACCTCCGGCATCATTCTCTCAGTTCCCAGTCTCAGGGGCAGGAGACCTGGGCGAGGGGGACAGAGGGCCTGGAGGGAGGAGAGGAGCTGAGAGGGGAACTAAGCCAGCAGTTTGGACTAACTGAGCGATGTATTCCTTCATTCACCCTACAAATGTTTATTAGGCACCTGCTAAGTGCCAGGCACGGTGTCAGGCTCTGGTGGCACATGGCGGGGGAAACCCAGATAGGTATGTCCCGTGCCTTCGCGGACACTCCTTCCTGGTGGAGCAGTGAATATACAGTGGAGCCCTAGCCGGTTTGACTCAGTGGATAGAGCGTCAGCCTGCGGACAAAAGGGTCCCAGGTTCGATTCCGGTCAAGGGCACATGCCTGGGTTGCAGACTGGGTCCCCCGTGGGGGGCGTGCAGGAGGCAGCCGATCCATGATTCTCTCTCATCCTTGATGTTCCTATCTCTCTCTCCCATTCCCTTCCTCTCTGAAGTCAATAAAAAAAATAATATATATGTACATATACATACACACACACACACACAGTGGAGAGGAAGTTTTGGGAATTGAGGGTGTTGGCATGAACAGTGTATGGAGGAATGGAAGAGAGGGAAAGGCTAAGGCATTGGGTGAGATGGGTGAAGGCCAAGGAGGGTCAGAGGGGGCATGGGAAACCAGAGGGGTAGCTGCTGAGGCTGGAACCTTGGTGATGGGACCGCTAGTGATGGGACATGGGAGGGGGGTGGAGGCAGAGCAGGGAGGTCACTGGAGACCTAGGGAAACGGCTGCAGACGTGTCTCTGCGAGGATGCTGCAGCCACCCAAGACCATGGCAGGGCTGCAGCCACCCAAGACCATGGCAGGGCTGCAGCCACCCAAGACCATGGCAGGGCCGTAGGTGGAGGCAGGACTGGCTATCGCCTGCCCAAGTCTCTGTAACTACAGGGGCGTGGCCAGGAGGGGGGTGGACAACCTCAGGCCTTGAACCAGAGGATGGAAGAGGGTGTTTCCAGAGGGGCAAGGGGTGGGGCCCCAGTGCAGAGAGAGCTGGGGAAGGTGGGGGATGGGCGGGAAGGGTGCCCATGAGGTGAGAGGTGTTAGTGTCTGGCAGTCATTCTCAAAGTGTGCCTTCTCCACCCGCATCAGTGACATCACCTCCTCACTCGGGAACTTCTTAGATATGCACCTTTTGGGGTCCCACCCCAGACCTACTGAGTCAGCTGGGTTGGGCCCAGTGATTCTGATAAGATGCTCAAGTTTGAGACCCACAGGAATAGGGAACTGGGGAATAGCGGTTGCCTTTATGGAAAGAGAGAAAACTGAATCCCAAATTTATCATCACATGAAGAAGTGGGCTCCATGTGGATTCAAACCTAAATGTATCCAGAAAACGATGAAGTTAACAATGTAAAACGTTGACGACTAACTACGCCTGTGACCTCAGGGCAGGAAAATATATATATACACACACACACACACATACACACACACACACACACACATATATATATATAGTTTTATTTTTGTTGATTTCAGAGAGGAAGGGAGAGAGAGAGAGAGAGAAAACATCAATGATGAGAGAGAATAATTGATTGGCTGGCTCCTGCACGCCCCCTACTGGAGATCAAGCCTGAAACCCAGGCATGTACCCTTAACCATAATCAAGCCCGGAACCCTTCAGTCCACAGGCCGACGCTCTATCCACTGAGCCAAACCAGCTAGGGCAGGAATAAGCTTCTTTTCTTTTTTTTAAAAAAAATATATTTTATTGATTTTTTACAGAGAGGAAGGGAGAGGGATAGAGAGCTAGAAACATCAATGAGAGAGAAGCATCGATCAGCTGCCTCCTGCACACCCCCCACTGGGGACATGCCCGCAACCAAGGTACATGCCCTTGACCGGAATCGAACCTGGGACCCTTCAGTCCGCAGGCCGACGCTCGATCCACGGAGCCAAACCAGCTAGGGCAGGAATAAACTTCCTAAAGAAAAGTTCAGATGCACAAACCATAAGATAAAAAAAATTGATCAGTTGGATTAATCAGAATTAAAGATTTCTGCCCAGAGATTTCTATTTTTCGTTTTTTACAAATATTTTTATTGATTTCAGAGAGGAAGGGTGAGGGGGAGAGAGAGAGAGAAAAAAAGAAACATCAATGATGAGAGAGAATCATTGATCGGCTTTCTCCTGCACGCCCCCCACTGGGGATGGAGCCCACTACCTGGGCATGTGCCCTGACTGGGAATCCAAACCGTGACCTCCTGGTTCATAGGTCGACACTCAACCACTGAGCCATGCCGGCTGGGCTAAAGTTGATTTTTTTAAAAAATGTTATAACTTTATATCATTTAGCCTGGAAACATGAGACAGCTGGATAATGCCAGGAGTGGAGAGGGTGCAAGAATCCACAGCTGGTTGGCATGTGGACGGAGTGGCCTGTGACCCCAGAGAGAGTTTTATCCTTCAAATAATCTCAAAGGAATCCCCCCACCCCCACCCCGGCTGGGTCACTTAGTTGGTTAGAGCATCATCCCGATATGCCAAGTTGTGGATTCGATCCCAGGTCAGGGCACGTATAAGAATTAACCAATGAATGCATTAAAGAAAATGGAACAACAAATATATATATATATATATATATATATATATATATATATATATATATCCCTCTGCCCCCCCCCCCTCTAAAAATCAATAAAGATTAAAAAAAGAAATTCTTGGGAAGTGGGGGTGGCCGGGGTTGGTCAATGGGGAGAAAGGAGACATATATAATACTATATGTAATGCTTTAAATAATAAAGAATTTTAAAAAGGAATTCTCACATGACCCATAAGGCAAGAAGATGTTTACTGTAAAGTTATTGGGGGGGGGGGCGTGTTGTAGGAATTTGAGTGTCCATTCCTGGGGGAGCAGATGGATAAAATGTGGCCGATGCCCCCCTCAGAGTCCCGTGCAGCAGCGAGAAGCAGTAGATTACATGTGCCCAGAGCAACTCGGATGTGTCTGAGGGATTGGAAAAAAAAAAAAACAGCCACTCTAGGAAATAGAATGAGATATAACAAAATGCCAATTATGCCATTAATTAAAATATACAAAACAATCCACTTAGGAAATGAGCCAAAGGCATGAACAGACTTCACCAAAGAGAAGACACAGATGGCAAAGAAGGCCCTGAAAAGCTGCTCAACATCAGTTAGCCACCAGGGAGATGCCAGGTGAAACCACCGTGAGATAGCTCTGTCTGCCTATCAGGGCGGCTAACACCTACAACAGTGATAACACCGAGTGCTGGCAAGAATGTGGAGAAACTGGGTCTTTTATACACTCTCAGTGGGAATATACCACAGTACAGCCCCTCTGGAAAAGAGTGTGGCGATTTCTTACAGAACTAAACCTGTAGCCCAGCCGGTGTGGCTCAGCATTGACCGTGAATGAGGAGGTTACAGTTTGATTCCTGGTCAGGGCACGTGTCGGGGCTGTGGGCTTGATCCCCAGGGCAAGAGGCAGCCGATTAATGATTCTCTCTCATCATTGATGTTTCTATCTCTCTCCCTCTCCCTTCCTCTCTGAAATCAACTAAAATATATCCTATATAATAAAAGCCTAGTATGCTAAGTGTCGGGTCGTCCAGTCGGCCGTTCAGTCAATCAAAGCGTAATATGTTAATGATATGCTAAGGCCACTCAACCGCTCGCTATAATGTGCACTGACCACCAGGGGGCAGATGCTCTGACCAGTAGGTTAGCTTGCTGCTGGGGTCTGGCCAATTGGGACTGAGTGAGACAGGCTGGACACATCCTGAAGCCCTCCCATTGTCCCTCCCAGGCCCCAGTTGTGCACCAGTGGGTCCCTCAGCTTGGCCTGTGCCCTCTTGCAATCTGGGACCCTTCAGTGAATGTTGGAGAGCCAGTTTCAGCCCGATCCCGCAGGCCAGGCCGAAGGATTCCACTGGTGGATGAATTTGTGCGCCGGGCCTCTAGTCCTATATAATAAAAGCCTAATATGCTAAGTGTCTGGTCATCCATTCAACCAATCCAAGCGTAATATGCTAATGATATGCTAAGACTGCTCAACTGCTCACTATGATGTGCAGTGACCACCAGGGGGCAGATGCTCCAACCAGTAGGTTAGCTTGCTGCTGGGGTCCGGCCAATTGGGACTGAGCGAGATGCGCTGGACATACCTTGGAGCCCTCCCATGGTCCCTCCCCGGCCCCAGTTGTGCACCAGTGGCCTGGCCTGCACCCTCTTGTAATCCAGGCTGAGGGACTTCCCCCCCCCCCCACCAAGTGCATGAATTTCATGCACTGAGCTAGATAGATAGATAGATAGATAGATACGATATATATATATATATATATATATATATATATATATATATATATATATCGTATTTACCATAAGACCTAGCAACGGCATCCTTGGGGCCTATATCCCAAAGAAATGAAACTTACTTTCGTATAAACACCTGTACATAAATGTTCACATCAGCTGTATTTATAATACCCCTGAACTGGAAACAACCCAAGTATCCTTCAATGGGTGAATAGTTATACTCTGGGAAGTGCACCCGGGGGTGCTACTTGGCATTAAGAAGGTAGCTCAAGGGCACTGTGGTTAGTGAGAATAGCCAAGCTCCAGAGGCCCCATTTATATAACATTATCGAAATGACGGAACGACAGAGATGGGGAAATCCTGGATGGGGGAAGGCTGACTACAATAGGGCACCAGTTCTGTATCTCAGTTGTGGTGGTGGTTGTTACACAGATCTATTCATGGGATTGAATAGTATAGAACCGCACACACACACACACACACACACACACACACGGCATGCAAGCACTGGTGACACTGAATGAGATCTGTAGTCTAGCTGATGGTATTATTGTGTCCCCATCAATTGGTTTCGCCCGGAACTGCAGTTCTGTCCCGTCACCATGGGGGAAGCCGGATGAAGTGTCCGTGGGACACCATGTCCTGTTTCGTAACTTTCTGTGGATCTATAATTATGTCAAGACAAAAGGGCAAAGAGAAGTACAAGTATACACGTATACGATACACCTTTTGCAAGAACGCATAGGAACAGAAGCCTGTATATTGAACACCTTGGAGTGGCCGCCTGTGGGGGAGGGGATGGGAGGAGAGTTGGGAAGGATAAAAGGGAATGAGCAGCTACATTCATCATGGGGCCCCAGGCCTCTGAACTGAGAGAGGGTGATTAACTCCAGCCTTTGCACCTGCGTCCACAGCCAGGAAGGGGGGTGGTTGGGGGTGGGAGGAGGGGGATCAATAACATGAAAGATCAGACCTTTTCTCAGTGTATTAAGAAGGTTTCCCCTTAATTCAATAGGAGGCTGGAAGGAGGTTGGAGGGGGAGGAGAAGCAGGAAAGGGGGCAGGGAGAAGGGATGGAAAAGGGCGGACAGAGAAGAAGGAAGAAAGGATGATGGGGCCCAGCTGGCGTGGCTCAATGGTTGAGCATCGACCTATGAACCAGGAGGTCAGGGTTCGATTCAAGGCAGGGCACATGCCCGGGTTGTGAGCTCCATCCCCAGTGTGGGGCGTGGAGGAGGCAGCCAATCAATGACTCTCTCTCATCATTGATGTTTCTATCTCTCTCTCCCTCTTCCTTCCTCTCTAACCTCAATAAATATAGATAGAAAGAAAGGATGATGAGGAGAAAGGAGGGGTGGGGAGGTTGTGGGCAGCAACCTTGGGACTGGTCTGGGGACAGATGGCTCCTAGTTGCCAGAGCCCGAGGAGCTCTGAGGCCCCTGGGGTGGGGTTGGGAGGTGGCTAGATTGCAGGAGCTTCTCTGGGCTGCGTGTGCTCAGCAGGACATGGTGTGCCCTGTGGGAACGTGGACGTGATGAATTCTAGCACATTCTCTTGCCCTCATCCCCCCCTGGCCTACCCCCCCCCCCCCCCGCCGGCATTGTTCCGAAGGCAGAGCCAATAAAATGATTACGTGACTTGTACAGTCATTTGCACAAGTGACGTGCATGACTACAGCTATGAACGCAGTTATTCTACTACTAATGGTTTGACTACGGAGAGGAAGGAAGATTACAGGGAGCAGGTGGAAATAATTGAGCAAGTGCTTAAAGGTCTACTGATAAGGCTGCTCATCTGGACGTTACGTACCATAAGGAACAATTAGGAACAAGTTAAAGACCTCATAGTAGAGACTTGATGGAGAATGTATGATCCCTATGCGAGAATACATGAAAAATGAAGGCATGTGAGAGCCTGGCCGGCATGGCTCAGTGGTTGAGCGTCGACCTATGAACCTGGAGGTCACGGTTCGATTCCCAGTCGGGCCACATGCCCGGTTTGCAGCGCTCGGTCCCCAGTGTGAAGTGTGGGTCCCCAGTGTGGGGTGTGGGTCTCCAGCGTGGGATGTGGGTCGTGCAGGGGGCAGCTGATCAATGATTCTTTCTCATCATTGATGTTTCTATCTCTCCCTTTCCCTTGCTCTCTGAAATCAAGAAAAATACATTTAAAAAATGAAGGTATTGGAGATTTTTTTAAAAATATATTTTATTGATTTTTTACAGAGAGGAAGGGAGAGAGATAGAGAGCCAGAAACATTGATGAGAGAGAAACATCGATCAGCTGCCTCCTGCACATCTCCCACTGGAGATGTGCCCGCAACCCAGGTACATGCCCTTGACCGGAATCAAACCTGGGACCCTTCAGTCCACAGGCCGACACTCTATCCACTGAGCCAAACCGGTTTTGGCGTATTGGAGATTTTTAATGCTTTGGAAAAATGTCTACTATATTGCCACCTTAGGGAAAGGTTGCAATTGTGTACAAAATAATTCTTTTTCTAAAAGATATAAATGTGTCACTGCATAGAAAAGGGACAGGAGGGTAGTCACTTAAGATATTAGCACCAGTAAGTAACCTTAAGACTTGGGCACTTTCGTTGTCAATTTTACCTTTAAAAAAGTTGTAGAAAATATTAATCCCGGTGGTCTCCCAGTAGTGTGAAATTATGGGTGATTATTATTTGTATTGCTTTTCTGTTTTCCAACCTTTTTGTAGTAAATATGTGTTCACTTTGGTAGACAGGCAATAAAATCACCACTTTGTCCGATGATTGAGCTCAGTGGTTGAGCGTCGACCTATGAACCAGGAGGTCAGGGTTCGATTCCTGGTCCCAGCACGTGCCTGGTTGCGGGCTTGATCCCCAGGGTGTGGCGTGCAAGAGGCAGCCGATCAATAACTCCCTCTCATCATTGATGTTTTTCTCTCTCTCTCTCTCCCTCTCCCTTCCTCTCTGAAGTCAATAAAAATATATTTTAAAAATAAAAATAAAATCACCACTCTGTGTTATGGGGGAGACTGTCTGGGCAGCGTGGCGGCTCCTCACCCAGCTCTGGGAGATGCTGGCCTGTGGGCTCTGGTTTCTCCAGCCCCTGGACCAGCTCAGCCACATACACACCCAGAACTCGCTGTTTCAGGACCCGCCCTGAGAGTGACTGTGGCTTTCCTGGAAGATAGCAGAGCCGGAACGCAAGTGCTGGGGAGGGAGGGACGCACCGAGGTCACTTGATAAATGCTGGATGTTTATAACCGTTCGGTTTCACTGTCCCAGCGCTGCCGGGCGCAGGCTGAGGGCCGCAGCGAGCAGCCGGAGACGTGGGTGGTTTCGTGCAGGGTGTCTCCCTGCTCTCACTTGCCTCCTGCGTAAACAGGGCTGCATTTTGGAGAGCTGACCGCGTGCCAGGGGCGCGCGTCCATAATTGCGCTGCGCACCCTGTGAGGTCCCCGCTGTCCCGAGGCCCGCTGTGCAGCCGAACTGCAGGCTCAGAGAGGTTAGGGAACTCGCCCGAGGTAACACAGCCAGTCAGGTGGTAGCAGTCCTAGGATTCCTACCCGGGGGCCCCCCTCAGATTCCAGCTAGTGACACGGTCCCCTGGGTCAGGGAGGGCGCAGCCCCACAGACCCCCGCAGCCTTTGGGGCCTGCAGAGCTGTCCTGGGGGCAGGTCCCGACTGGGGAATGGGCGGGGAGCAGCGAGTCCCGAGTGGCCGTCCGAGCCCTGCGGCGGTGGTAGTTGGGGGATGGGGTGGGGGGGTGCTGCTGGCGCCTCCGGACTATTCCCGTAAACACGGGCGAGGCGAGGCGGGGCGGAGCTTGGCAGCAGCCCCGCATTTCCGGGGAGGCTGTGCCAGACCCAGGGTGTTCCGCGGGGACACTCGGGTCCCCAGGGAGGGCTTCGGGCTGGCGTGGCAGCGGGGAGGAACCTGGAGACGCTGAGAAAGAGGGGGGCGCGCCGCAGAGGGGGTTCTTCCGTGGTCGGTGGTCGCGCGTGGGCAGGACACTCAGGTAGGCGCAAGGGACAGGGTGGGCGGGAGCCGCGGCCCCGGGAGGGGGCGGGCCTGGGTGAGGCTGATGGGACTGCCGCCGCCCCCACTTCCCGCCCCCATTTCCCGCCACCTGTGCGCTCCGATGCCCCCACCCCCGGGGAAGCCTCTGGCCAGGGCAGCGCAGGAGCCTGGGCCCGCATTCTCACGGCCACCGGGGCCTCCGCGCCCAATCCCGTCAACATGTCCCACGACACCCCGACTCCACACCTGAAACCCAGAGGCAGGGCTCCCCGCTCTGGAGGGAAATGGTCTGGAATTTGGGCAAGTCCTGGGCCCCTCCTTGAAATCGTCCTGGGTGTGACCTCTGAGTTAGGCTTCCTGTCGGGGCTGCTGCTCGTTGAGTGACAGGTGGATTTAGGGGTCAGGAGGGAAAGGCAGTTAGGATCCTGGAAATGAGGGGGTTCTAGTGGCCTCCCTGGAGCCACTGTGGTCTGGCAACAGGACTCAGGAGCCCTGGGTCCCCTGGGGAAGGCATCAACCTCCTCTCCCATTTCCTCACCTGTAATGTGAGCCTGTCCTTTGACCCACAGATCACAGAATTGCTGTAAGGCTCCAGTGCCCTAAAGACAGGGAAGCGGCCCTAGCCGGTCTGGCTCACTGGATAGAGCGTCAGCCCGGGTTCGATTCTGGTCAAGGGCACATGCCGGGGTTGTGGGCTCGATCCCCAGTAGGGGGTGTGCAGGAGGCAGCCGATCAATGATTCTCTCTCATCCTTTATGTTTTTATCTCTCTCTCCCTCTCCCTTCCTCTTTGAAGTCAATAAAAAATATTTTTTAAAAAAAGACAGGGAAATGCACAATTAAAATCCTCCCCGCCTCCCCCCATGGATGCCTTAGAACTGGAAGAGACTTACGAATCCCTCTGGGCCCACCCCTCACTGTCATAGGAAAGTGGACCCCGGGGGGCAGAGTGGGGAGGGAATGACTTCACAGCGAGTTGGGAAGGTCAGGGTTTGAACCTGGTCTCCTGACTTCCAGGCCGTGGCTGTTTCCGCTGATGATCATTCTTAGTGACACTCAGAGAAATCCGCACTTTGTCTCCTTGTAGCCTGGGGCTCAAGCTTTGGGTGACTGGTGATCTAAAGACAGGGACAATGCCCTCGCTGGTTTGGCTCAGTGGACAGAGCGTCAAGCCTGCAGGTTCAATTCCGGTCAAGGGCACATGCCCAGGTTGCAGGCTCCATCCCAGTGTGTGTGTGTGGAGGTGGGGGGGGGGGTGTGTGTGCAGGAGGCAGCCTATCCATGATTCTCTCTCACCATTGATGTTTCTCTCTCTCTCCCTTTCCTTTCCTCTCTGAAATCAATAATATGTATATATTAAAATCAACAAATAAAACATTTTAAAAAATAAAGACGGGGCCGAAACCGGTTTGGCTCAGTGGATAGAGCGTTGGCCTGCAGACTGAAAGGTCCCGGGTTCGATTCCGGTCAAGGGCATGTACCTTGGTTGCGGGCATATCCTCAGTGGGAGATGTGCAGGAGGCAGCTGATCGATGTTTCTCTCTCATCGATGTTTCTAACTCTCTATCTCTCTCCCTTCCTCTCTGTAAAAAATCAATAAAAATATATTTAAAAAAATAAAATGTGTTTTTAAAAAATAAATAAATAAAAAATAAAGACGGGGATATTGGCAACAGGTGAAATAAATAGGATGAGAGAAGGAGGCTGGAGCCTCAGGTGAAATGAAGATGAGAGGAGGCTGGAGCCTGGTGGGGCGGGAGCTCAGGCAGAGAAAGCTCCCCCCGTCCCCCACCCCCACCCCTTTCAGGTGTAGATCCTGTGCCTGGGGCTTTGCTTTCATGCAGCTCTTAGAGGATTGCCCTTCAGAAATCCCTGGGAGCCCAGCATTCCCCCGCTCCCCAAAACACCTTCTCTTCTGAAGCCAAAAAAACCTGCTGAGACGGTATGAACAAGAAACCCTTAGGCTGCCTGCAGCGGGGAAGTGGGACTTCCCACCCACATCAGTGAGGTGCCTTTGCCTTTGAAAAGGAAAAGAGGAAGGTGGGGAAAGAGATCCCGCCAGGGAAGGAACACGCCAGTGAATCACTTGGCAAGGATCTGAGACGGCCAGCGAGAGCAGAAAACCCCTGTGCTCACTGAGTGAGCATTTACTGGTCGCCTGCTGTTTGCAAGCTCAGCGCTGGGGGCCCGGAGATTAAAAACCCCAGTCGGGCTGGCCCAGTGGGTGTGCGCGCTCAGGGAGCTCGTAGAAGAGATGGGGAGAGAGGGATGTGATGTGCAAATGAGTATCTCACTACAGCGTAATGAGTGCTTAGTGGAAATTCGAGCGGAGTGCAGAGGGAGCCAGAGAAGCAACTCCGGAAATCGGAAATCGTTTGAAAACCGCACTAGCCCCGGAGGCCTGGGGGATGGCTGGAACTCTGCCAGGCGGGCCCTGGCCCCTACCTGTGTTGGAGGCAGGGATGAGTGAGAGCATCCAAGGAAATGAGGCAAGGATGGGTGTTCTCTGGAAAAAGGAGCCTAAGGGATCCTTTTAAATATACTTTTGTTGATTTCAGAGAGCAAGGAAGAGGGAGAGAGAGACAGAAACATCAATGATGAGAGGGAATCATGGATCAGCTGCCTCCTGCACGCCCCACACTGGGGGTCAAGTCCGCAACCCAGGCGTGTGCCCTTGACTGGAATCGAACCCGGGGCCCTTCAGTCCACAGGCCGACGCTCTATCCACTGAGCCAAACCGGCTAGGGATCCTTTCAAAGTGTAAGCTCTGTGAAGGCAGCAACCCTGTCCGTCTCCTTCAATGTCAGCAATTCCTAGGAGGCAGCAAGAACACAAGCAATCCTCGTTGAGGGAATGAAAGAAAAAGGGGAGGATGGGAAGAAGGGAGGGAGGAAAGGAACAGCAGCTTGTGTTACCAAGAGGGGCATGGTTGTAACTGGAGACAAAACCCAGGTTGAGATCCCAACTCTAGGTAGAGTATGTGTGTGGGTTCTGGTGCCAGCCCTGACTGAGCACTTATGTAAGCTTAGCAAGTCCTTTTTTTCTTTCTTGTTTTAATATATTTTTTATTGATTTCAGAGAGGAAGGGAGAGGGAGAGAGAGATAGAAACATCAATAATGAGAGAGAATCATGGATCGGCTGCCTCCTGCACGCCCCCTACTGGGGATCGAGCCCACAACCCAGGCATGTGCCCTGACTGGGAATTGAACGGTGACCTCCTGGGACATCGGTCAACCCTCAACCACTGAGCCATGCCGGTTGGGCACCTTTCTCTCTCTTTTTTTTTTTTGATGAGAGAGAGAAACGTCGATTTTTTGTTCCACTTATGCGTTCATTGGTTGATTCCTGTGTGTGCCCTGAATGGGGATCAAACCCACAACCTTGGCGTATCAGGATGGTGCCCTAACCAGCTGAGCTCCCCGGCCAGGGCAGCTTAACAAGTCCTTGAACCTCTGTGCCCAAGTTTCTCACCTATGAAGTGGGAATATAACCATTCCTGTCTCGCTCTGTGGTGACACTTAGATCAACGACTGGCTGCAAAAGCTCAGCCCAGGGCCTTGCTTAGAGCAAGTGCTCCCTACAGATTAGCCTTAAAAATGTCAGCGTTGCTTTGGGTGGAGTAGTTGGCCAAGCAGCTCATGTCAAGGTTATATAACTCCCCCCCCCCCAAAGGAGGAATAATTCCTTTTCACCTGATAAAGGCTCATTTTGAAATGTGTCTGCAGATTAGCACATCTCAAAGAAATGCGTTTTCACCTTTTTTGGGGAGTGGGGGGGAGGAGGCAATGATCTTTTTGTTTTGTTTTTTTGTTGTTGTTTTTAAAATATATTTTATTGATTTTTTACAGAGAGGGAGGGAGAGAGATAGAGAGTTAGGAACATGGATGAGAGAGAAACATCGATCAGCTGCCTCCTGCACACTCCCTACTGGGGATGTGCCTGCAACCAAGCTACATGCCCTTGACCGGAATCAAACCTGGGACCCTTGAGTCCGCAGGCCGACGCACTATCCACGGAGCCAAACCGGTTAGGGTGGCAATGATCTTTTTGAAATCAGGTGAACGCTGTGATCCCTCTCACTAAACAGCATATCACTCTTGGGGTTCAGTTCACATCTCCCCAAAGTCCACCCCAAGGGTTCAGGGGCCCCTGCTCTGCTGGACCGTTATGGGCTGTGATGAGGGAACTGAGGCAGCGAGCAGCATGGAGAAAGGGCCCTCCCTGGCCAGGGCCTGGGGCTCAGAGAGGGACTTAAGGAGGAAGAACTGGGCGGGAAGATGGTGAGGGCATTGATGCCTGATTTCTCGGGATCCTGGGAATGGAGGGGCCTCAGGTCTGATAAGCCAGACTGGAAGCCAGATCTCTCTCCTAGACCCTTACACTCCTGCCCCCATCCTCACCTGGCCTGGGGCACCTACCTCCCGCCTGTGAATTCGTGGTGGTCTCAGGGGAAAGAGAGTCACCAAACAGTGACTGTTGCCCCTTTAGGGTGGCAGGTGCCAAACATTAGCCAGGCCAGTGGCCCAGGCTCTGCAGGCCCCCAGGTGAGCAGCCGGCTTGAGGCCACAGGCTTGAGCCCTTCCTGAACTTGCGTTGGGGGCAGGGGAGTGGCAGGGGCAACTGCGTGTTGTACCCTGTCAGGGCAAGGACAGGTTGAGCCCTGCTGGTTGCACCACAGCCCCGTGGGGCGGGGGATCCCCTCCCAAGGGAGTGGCCGGCTCAGGCCCCAACAGGCCCGCGGCAGGCGCACCCGGGCCTGAGCTGGGCGGGCTGGTTCATCTCCCAGGGAGAGTTGCCGCCTCAGCACGAGGGTGGCAGGAGGCAGCTGGACCCAGAAGGAGTCCTTGGGGTTGGGCACCAAAGTGATTGGGGCAGAGGCAACTCAGATGGGCGAGGGGAACTGGTCACCAATAGCGTGGCTCTGTCCACGGGGCATCCGCCACATGCCAGCCCTTTCCGTGCATTCATAGCGGCTCTCCTGACGGCCCGTGGCGTTCCCACCTCCATTGGAGGAAGCTGCGGTTCAGACAGTGTGGCTTTTGCTTCCAGTCCACAAAGTACCGCTGGTGCTGAGCTTCTCCTTTTTTTAAAATATATTTTTATTGATTTCAGAAAGGAAGGGAAAGAGAGAGAGAGAGAAATATCCATGATGAGAGAGGATCATTGATCGGCTGCCTCCTGCACGCCCCGCACTGGGAATCAAGCCTGCAACCCCGGGATGTGCCTTTGACCAGAATCGAACCCGGGACCCTTCAGTCCGCAGGTGACGCTGTATCCACTGAGCCAAACTGGTTAGGGCTTGAGCTTCTCCCCCTGATGGAAGAACCGAGGTGCCTGAGCCCTGCACGCGCATTGCCAGACCCGGTGAGCAGCTGCCAGTGAGGCGTGAGGCCGTGCTGGTGCTGGCCTGGGAATGCCCTCTGCTGCAGAGGGCACTGCCCCAGGGAGGCAGCCAGCCACCAGGATCTAGAAGCCATTGGCTGATTTGAAAGCACACACAGGGAGTGCCAGCTTCCTTATCAACATGTACCGATGCTTCAGCTGAGCTGCTGCCCAGCCCCTGGGGAGGAGACACCAGCCAGGGCAGGGCAGGGAGCTGCAGCTGCAGGTTGGCTGAAGACAAGGGCTCAGGCTGCTCTGAGGGGACCCTGGCAGGCAAGGGGCCAAGGCCCTGGGGGGCTGAGCCCAAGCCAGTGTGAGTCTGCCAACCAGAACCCGGGACAGGGAAGGGCGCTGCCTCAGGAGGGGGTGGGTGGGACCTTTGGGTTCAAGCTCCACTGGGTTGGGCAGGCGGCCCCTCCCCCATGGCCAGCAAACAAGGCATTGACTTTCAGGGCAGAACCGCGGGAGCTGCAGAGCCAGCTTCCCTGGGTGGGAATGAGGGCAGCAGGCCTGGCCGGGGACCACCTGGCAGGGGCCATCCGTGCCCAAGCACGTGGCTGGGCTCCACCTGAGTAGAGGCTGTCCCTGGGTAGAGGGTTAGTGAGTATTGATTGCTGGCAAGGCTGACTATGGCCTGGACTGACCATCCCACGGCCAGCCCTTGCCCAGTGCCTGTGTTCACTGCCCTTTCCTTATGCGCAGCAGGTTAGCGAGGCAGTGGGCAGGTGTTCATTAGATTTCAGAGAGGAAGGGAGAGGGAGAGGGAGAGAAACATCCATGATGAGAGAGAATCATGGATCAGCTGCCTCCTGCACGCCCCCCACTAGGGATCAAGCCCACAACCTGGGCATGTGCCCCGACCAGGAATCTAACCGTCACCTCCTGGTTCATGGGTCGATGCTCAACCACTGAACCATGCTGGCCAGCCGGGTGCCTTATATTTTTAACCCTTTCACTTTCCCTTGATTCCCTGTCATTTTCTCTTTCCCTTGTAGCCTTTCTTATGCCTCTTCCTCTCTCCCTCTTCTATGGCTCGTCTCATTTTTTATTTTCTTCCACCTGATCCTATAGGTGAGGTATTTGTTTATTTTTTTTTTTTAACTTTTTGCTTTTTTAATTTTTTTCCACGATAACAGGTATGAGGCCTAAATTCACATACAGGGAAATGGACACACTGAAGCGTACAGCTCGAAGCATTTAACATTGGTACGCACTTGGGAAACCCATACCCGGACCAAGGGATAGAATATTCTCATCGTCCCTCAAATTTCCTTGTCTGCCAGCGAGGAGGCCTCAGCCCCCTGGTCTGGCATCTCCCACCATAGGCAAGCTTGGTTTGGCCTCTTCGTCTGTATCCCTATGCACCTTTGACCACCTTATGCTCGCATTTTAGTCCTTAGATGTGTGTCTGTGTACCTGGGAGAGACGGGAGAGGGTGAGGCTGGGGAGGAAGATGAGTGTGGATGGAGCAGGAGGCCCAGGCTTGATGACAACTTCATCTTGCCGTCGGGGGGGGGGGCACAGAGGCAACACTGCGTTTCTCTTCATCTCTTTCTGTCCTCTCTCTCCAAGCGGTCCCTTGAGCTCTTTTTTTTTTTTTTAAATTTTATTGATTTTTTACAGAGAGGAAGGGAGAGAGATAGAGAGTTAGAAACATCGATGAGAGAGAAACACCGATCAGCCGCCTCCTGCACACCCCCTACTGGGGATGTGCCCGCAACCCAGGTACATGCCCTTGACCGGAATCGAACCTGGGACCCTTCAGTCCGCAGGCCGACGCTCTATCCACTGAGCCAAACCGGTTTCGGCCCTTGAGCTCTTTATACACATCACGGAGGTTCTGGCTGAGAAGGACTCGCCCGCGTCCAAGAGGGGCAAAGGGGAGCAGGAGACGCGGCGTTGCCTTGGGAACCAGGCTGTCCCACAGGAAGTCAGCTCGAATGAGGGTGTTTTTTTTCCGTCAGCCATCCTCCTGTTTTTTTCCCAGCTTGGGGAGGGCCAGTTGGCACAGGAAGGGAAGACGGTGGAGCTCACAGAGGCCGAGGCCGCCACGCTGGGGGCGCGCCGTGGGGCTCCGCTCCAGGCCCACCGCTGGGTCCCTCATTTTGTCCAAGTGCTGTGCTTGGCAGCGGGGCTTTCGAAGACGGAAGACCCGTCACTGTCCTCAAGGGGCTTGCCACCCACTTGGCATAAGACATACTTGGCCCTAACAGGTTTGGCTCAGTGGATAGAGCGTCAGCCTGCGGACTCAGGGGTCCCGGGTTCGATTCCAGTCAAGGGCATGTACCTGGGTTGCGGGCACATCCCCAGTAGGGGATGTGCAGGAGGCAGCTGATCAATGTTTCTCTCTTATCGAGGTTTCTAACTCTCTATCCCTCTCCCTTCCTCTCTGTAAAAAATCAATAAAATATATTATTAAAAAAAAAAAAAGACATACTTGGACCCGGCTGGTGTGGGTGAGTGGGTGAGTGTCGACCTATGAACCAGGAGGTCACGGTTCGATTCCCGGTCAGGGCACATGCCTGGGTTGCGGGCTTGATCCCCAGTGTGGGCCATGCAGGAGGCAGCTGATCAATGGTTCTCTCTCATCATTGATGTTTCTCTCTCTCTCCCGTCCTCTCTGAAATCAATAAAAATATATATATTTAAAAAATTTTAAAGGACATACTAGACTCCTAGAGCATCTGAGCAGCCATGCGTGGGGTATAATTAACCACCAGCGAGGCTGCATCAGCCCCTGCCTCTCCTCCTTAGGGATATGCACAGCAGTCACACAGCCCAGCTGTTGCCAAGACACTAAGGCAGACTAGCCCTGCGGCCCTTTAAGGAGGTACGTGCTGCTGGGATTCAGGCTCTAGCCCAGCCGTGGGCAAACTACGGCCCGCAGGCCGGATCCGGCCAGTTTGAAATGAATAAAACTAAAAAAAAAAAAAAAAAAAAAAAAAAGACCGTACCCTTTTATGTAATGATGTTTACTTTGAATTTATATTAGTTCACACAAACACTCCATCCATACTTTGGTTCCGGCCCTCCGGTCCAGTTTAAGAACCCATTGTGGCCCTCGAGTCAAAAAGTTTGCCCACCCCTGCTCTAGCCAGTGCCTAGGTGAGAGCCGAAAGCAGAAGGAGGAAATGCTACAGCCAGCCCTAGCCGGTTTGGCTCAGTGGATAGAGCGTCGGCCTGCGGACTGAAGGGTCAAGGGTACATGCCCGGGTTGCGGGCTCGATCCCCAGTCGGGGGGGGGGGGGGGAGTGTGCAGGAGGCAGTCGATCCATGATTCTCTCTCATCATGGATGTTTCTATCTCTCCCTTCCTCTCTGAAATCAATAAAGATAATTAAAAAAAAAAAAAAAAAAAGAAGGTAGAACAAGCAAGTGTGCAGCCAGTTCCCTGATTTCAACAGGATCTCTTGCAATTTCTTCCATAAGATTCTATGGATCATATGGAGAAACGGGCCGAATCATGCAGTGTGGAGGCCACCTTGCTAGCTGCTCCACCTGCAAGGGCTATTGGTCAGGTTTAAGCCTGACGGGAGTCTCCTGTGGCATCGGGCTCTGTTTGCGGCCCTGTATCACCCAGCTGTTTTTTCCAGCTTGGGGAGGACAAGTTGGCACAGGAAGGGAAGGCAGCGGAGGGCACAGGGGCCGGGGCTGCCGTGCTGGGGGCGCGCGCAGCTGTGGGTCATCTACAAAATACCTGTAGCTTTTCGATATTAAGCAGTTGTTAAAACATGGCCACAGACCAACTCATACTCTTTCCAACACACACACACACACACACACACACACACAGGTTTTTGCTGAATCATTTTGGAAGTTAGTGGCAAACATTGTGACACTTCACCTCTAAGACATCAACCTCAGCAGGCATCTTGGGAGGGCAGAGACATTCTCCCGCAACCGTCATCCCATGACCGTGCCGCAGACGTGCACCCTAACGCCACAACGTCCGCCCAGGTGCAGTGCACCCGAAAACCTCCCCAATTGCCCTACAGCAGTGACGGCGAACCTTCTGAGCTCGGCGTGCCAGCATTTTGAAAAACCCTCACTTCACTCTGGTGCCGTGTCACATACAGAAATTTTTTGATCTTTGCCACCATAGTAAAACAAAGACTTATATTTTTGATATTTATTTTATATATTTAAATGCCATTGAACAAAGAAAAATCCACCAAAAAAAATGAGTTCACGTGTCACCTCTGACCCGGGTGTCATAGGTTCGCCATCACTGCCCTATAGCTTTCCCCCCAGGGATTCAATCAAGGTTCACAGGTTGCATTTGATTATCAGCTCTTTTGAGTTTCTTGACCTAAAACCGCTCCCCCTGCCTTTATTTATATATTTATTTATTTATCTTTGCCTTTCATCACGGGGATGCGTTTGGAGGGTGCAGGTCCCTTGTCTGTAGAGCGCTGGGTGCATCTGACCGCGTCCTCGTGAATAGATCTGGGTTAAATGCTTTTGCCGAGCACGCTGCCGGGATTGACTGTGTGGTGTATTTCTTATTGTGTCCCATTAGGATGTAAATGATGTCAGGAAGTCCCATATTGGTGATGCTACTTGCTCTTTTTTTAAAAAAATATATTTATTGATTTCAGAGAGGAAGGGAGAAGGAGAGAGAGATAGAAACATCCATGATGAGAGAGAATCATGGATCGGCTGCCTCCTGCACACCCCACACTGGGGATGGAGCCCACAACCCAGGTATGTGCCCTTCGCCGGAATCGAACCTGGGACCCTTCAATCGGCAGGCTGACGCTCTATCCACTGAGCCAAGCTGGCTAGGGCGCTACTTTCTTTTCTAATTGATTTTTAGGGCGAGAGAGAGAGAGAGAGAGAGAGAGAGAGAGAGAGAGAGAGATCAACTGGTTGTTCCACACACTTACGCATTCATTGGTTGAGTCTTGTATGTGCCCTGACTGGGCTGGAACCTGAAACCTTGTCATATCTGACAATGCTCTAGCCAACTGAGCTACCCGGCAAGGGTCTGGTGATGCCGATTTAAACTGCTTGGTTAAGATAGTGAGAGCCAAAGCCCTCCCTTAGAGATACAGTTTCTCTGTGGAAATTACTGAGTCACCTGCGGGGACAGACTTTGAGACCTTGTTCTTACATAGTTTCCTAACAACCTTCCACCCAGTGGCTTAGCATCCAGTGATGATCCTTGCTTGAATCTAGATTTTCCAATTCTATCACTTCTTCTACATTCACCAGCCGGCATGTTTCTGTGCGAGAAAGCTTCCCTTCTGTCCCTTCTCTCCCTCTGTGTTTCTCTGAATGTCGCCATGGACGGGTGGGTTGTTTTTCATTTCATCCACTAGAATCCATTCTTTCCTTATTGTCAAGTTTGGTCATCAAGCTTGTCCCTATTTGTCCTTTTGACACGATCCCACTAATCTTTAACCAATTCCTTGCTTTCTGGCCAAACAAAATATCCCAGGCTCACAAATTACTTTCTCTTTCATTTCCCCACAGTTCTGGTACCTTTTATTGGAGATAGATATTTAGAAACCAAGAACTGGGTGCTAGGTGTGCGACTATATATATATATATATATATATATATATATCCTCACCTGAGGATATTTTTCCATTGATTTTTAGAGAGTGGAAGAGAGAGGAAAAGACAGTGAGAAATACTGATGTGAGAGAAACACATCGATTGGTTGCTTTCTGCATGAGCCCCGGCCAGGGAGGAGCCTGCAACCCAGGTATGTGCCCTTGATGGGAATCAAACCCGGGACCCTTCCGTCCGCAGGACGACGCCCTGAGCCAAACTAGTGAGGGCTCGCCCAGTATTCTTATCAATGACTTGAATAAAGGCATACAAATGCTTATCACATTTAAAGGTGTCTCAAAACTGGGAGGGAAGCAAAATGTATCATAATAGAGTAGACATTCAGAATGAATTTCCACAGGATGAAATCTGGACCAGGACCAAAAGATTTAAAAGAGGTCAGTAGGAAGTGCTGTGTTTTGGCTGAAGAAAGACATTGCATAATTTCACGTTTGGGAGAAACTCTTTATTGGACCAAAGGTGATATACCTATGTTGGTTGACGTGTGCCAGCAGCATTCCATGATCCTTAGATTGCATCCATCCATCCATTCATCTATTCATTCATTCATTCATTCATTCAGCCAGTACTCCTTGAGGGCCTATACATACCAGGCACTGTTTTGGAGGCTTGGGATTAGTAACAAGCACAGAAGCAAAAATCCCTGCCCTCTCAGTCAATATCTTGGGGATGGAGGGGCAGGTGGGGCGTTCAGACAATTAAGAAAAACCACAACAAATAAGCAAATCATATAGTATGTTATTAGGTGATGAGTACCTTGAAAGAAAGAAAAAAACCTCAGGGTAAGGGGAATATTGGGGGAAGTGCGGATTCTTTAAGAAGGCGATCTTTGCCCGGCCCTCGTGGCTCAGTGGTTGAGTGTCAACCTATGAACCAGGAGGTCACTGTTCGATTCCCAGTCAGGGCACATGCCTGGGTTGCAGGCTGGATCCCCAGTAGGGGGCGTGCAGGAAGCAGCTCCTCAATGATTCTCTCTCATTGATGTTTCTCTCTCTCTCTCCCTCTTTTAAATCAATTTAAAAAATTAAACAAAAAAACAATAATAGATGCCCTAGCATAAAAAAAAAAAAAAAAAGATCTTTGAGCAAAGACTTGGAGGAAGGGACCCAACCTGGTGGCTATTGGGAGAGAAGGCTCCAGGCAGAGAGAGTAGCCAGGGCAAAGGTCCTAGCAGAAAGCTGTGCGTAGTCCTGGGATGGAGCCGGAGGCTTGGACATCATTGGCTGAAGGTGGATGGATGACACTGATAAAGGTGGTGTCCAAGGCCTGGCTAGGCTAGAAGTGGGGTGCTTGCTGCTGCCCACATCACTTGTGCAACTCTGTGTCCAGTGCTGAGATCTCCTTATTTCTTCTTCTTTTTTTTCCTTTTAAATATATTTTTATTGATTCCAGTGAGGAAGCGAGAGGGAGAGAGGGATCGAAACATCAATGATGAGAGAGAATCATCATTGATCAGCTGCCTCCTGCACCCCCCACACTGGGGATCGAGCCCGCAACCCAGGCATGTGCCCTTGACCGGACTCGAACCGTGACCTCTTGGTTCAGAGGTCGATGCTCAACCACTGAGCCACGCCGGCTAGGAGAGACCCTTTCTTTTATATTTTTGTGTGTGGCGTTTTTGTTTTTTGTTTTGTTTTTTTTCTTGGGAGCCCTTGTCGCCTAGTCCTTGCCCATAGATGGGTGTCGGGATGGTGGAGGTGCAGAAATCATGGCACGCGGGGAAGCTTGGCTGCGAGAGAGGACAGCGGGGACCGTGTGAGTGCTGCGCCCACCCGGACAGCCACCCCGTGGCCCAGGATGTGGCTGGCCCTGGGGGTGGGGTGAGCAAAAGGTGTTGGCTCTGAGGAAGCTCGTGTTGGCCGGGGATGAAGAGGAACTTTCCCAGGAGGGCAGCTCATTCCTGGGGCCGCCGTTCCCACTGCCATGGAAATGAGGAGCGGGGGTTTGGGAACTACTTTCAAGTGGAACGACAGGAAGAATTACATCTGACCTTGGTCCTGTGCGCTCATAGGAAAAGTTGAACCGTTTCCCAAAGCTTACTTCTCTTTTTCTTTTTTTATTTTATTTTATTGATTTTCTACAGAGAGGAAGGGAGAGGGATAGAGAGTCAGAAACATCGATGAGAGAGAAACATGGATCAGCTGCCTCCTGCACACCTCCCACTGGAGATGTGCCCGCAACCAAGGTACATGCCCTTGACCGGAATCAAACCCGGGACCCTTCAGTCCGCAGGCCGACGCTCTATCCACTGAGCCAAACTGGTCAGGGCTTCTCCTGTTCTTATTTTTGTTGTTGTTAATCCTCATCCGAAGATATTTTCCATTAATTTTTTAGGGAGAGTGGATGAGAGAGGGAAAGAAATATCAATGTGAGAGAAACACATCGATTGGTTCGTCCGGGGAGAGCCTGGTATGTTCCCTTGACTGGAATCGAACCCGGGATCTTTTGGTCCACAAGTCAACGCTCTCTCCACTGAGCCAAACCGGCCAGGGCCTTACTTATCCTTTTTATGATCTTTGCAGTTTGATACGCTCTGTTGTGTCTATTTCTTTTTTTTTAATGTTGGTTAAAAAAACCAACATTGGTTCTGGGACTTACTTAGGGGTGCAGGTTGCAGTTTGAAACCCCTGGTCTCCGCAGGACTGAGCTCCATCTTGGGGCACGTTAGGAACCAGGAATGGGGGTGAGGTGGGGGGCGTGGGCCGTGCCTCTTCTAAGCGGGTGCCTCGGGGACCCCTCCTGCCTCAGGGAGTACCGTCTCCTGCCTGGCTACGTGCAGGTTAGTGGAGAAGGTCTCACCTCCTAGGCCGTGTATTAAATCCTATTATTCCACGTCAATTAATCTCGCACCGCTCCTCCCACCCGAGGTCTGGCTGCGTGCGGACAGAATTCTAAGCGCGGACGCCCCCGCAGGGCACCGGGCTGGGCGGTGGGCCTGCAGTGAGCGCAGCCAGGCCCTAAGGTGGACGGATCCCGAGCAGAAATTAGAAATTTATTTACGAAGCAACCAGCCCCGGCGTCAGCACCGGCTCGGCCGCGTTTATTCGGTCACGGGCGAGTGGGTGCCGGGAGCATTCGCGGGGGAGGAGGACTAAAGGGGCCAGACCCAGGCCAGACCCTCCCGGGGCGCGCAGGGGAGAGACCCACAGGTTTTCCCAAACCCCCCGCTCGCCGAGGGTCGCGCAGCCGCCGGAAGGGGCCGGGGCGGCGGTGGGAGGGTCTGGGGTGGGGGGCGGGGAGCTGTGGCCCCGCTTCCCTCCGCGCCCCGCGCTCCGGCCGCCTCGGCCTCTCCAGGCGCGCACCCAGCTGGCGCCCCCGAGGTCGGCCGCAGCGCCCAGGAAGGAGGAAGGGGGAAGGGGGGGAAGGGGCGGGAGGGCGGGGAGCGGAGCGGGGAGAGGCAGGACGCGGTCCACTTCCTCCTCCGGCGCCGCCCTCCGCCCCGCGCTCCCGGGAGAGCAGACTCGGAGCGCGGCCAGCGGGACCGCGCGGTGGGGGTCGGAGGGGCGCGCGCTCGGCGGCCACGTGACCCGCACCCCAACCCCCCCCAGGTCCGGGGGCGGGGCTGCCGCCCGCGAGTCCAGTGGAACCACCTGAGCCGGAGCCGGGAAGACGCCGTCGCTGTCCGAACCGCGCGCGCCGTGATGGCCCCGAGGACCCGGCCGCCGCTGCTGCTGCTCCTGCTGCTGCTGCCGCCGCCGCCCGCGGCTCGGGCGCTCGTGCCCCGGATCAGCCTGCCGCTGGGTGAGTGCGGGCGACCCGCGGGGCGCGGGCCCCGGGAGGGGAGGGGAGGGGAGGCGGCCCCGAGTGCCTCGTGCGGACGTTGCAGTGACAAAGGAGGCAGGGGGCGCGTTGGAGACGTGGGGTTCGCTGGGACCCCTCCTCCTGGGAAAGCGCTATGCGGAGGGAGGGGGGAGAGGGGAGCTGTTGGGGCCGCGGGCTCCTTTCTTCCATTCTTTTAATGCGGGGGGGTGGGGTTCCTCGCCCCCCTGCTGCCTCTTTAGGGTGCCCTTTTGGCTGTGACTCCCTTAATCCCCCCAATCCTCCACCCCCGGTGCTGGCTACCCGCCGGTCCGCCTGCGCATCTGCTTGTCTTTGATGCTGACCAGAGCCAGCCGCGGTGCCGCCCCCAGGGCAGCTCGGGGTGGAGGCAGGGGGCTGTGCTTGCGGCCCGTAAACACCGGGGTTTGGTATTCCAGCAAGTCACAGAAGGAAGGGCCGGCGCCCCATTCTTCACCCTAATGGACACGGTGGGATCCCCCAGGACCTGGGAGGGGCCGTAGTAGGGAGGGGGGCAGTCTGGGTGCGCCGGAGACTCCAGGCCCTGGAGGCAGGAGGACCATCCTCCTGGGCCAGGTCCCGCCCCTGGAGCTCACAGCTGCTTCTGTGGCCCCCTCTTTCCAGCCCTCTGCTCCCCGCTCTCCTTACCCCCCCCTCTCACCTGGTTGCTTCTCCAATTTCTCTTTGAAATCGGAGGGACCTGGATTCTAAGCCCATTTCTGCCCCTGGGCAAGTCAGTTCCTCCGCCCGGAGCCCCAGGTTGCTCGCTTTGCAAAATACTCCCCGTCACAGCTCCCTTGCAAGCCTGTCCTGGGAGAGTTTGTGAAGCCAGGTGTATTGCGTGGGCATAACGTGTATAGGTATTGTTTCTCCAAGCCCTTTCACTCGCTGGTTGTCACACTGTGTGAATTAGAATAAAGGACCTATGCATCCCAGGTTACAGCGCTCCCCACCCCTAAGAACATTCTGTTTGCAGAAGGAAAGAGTAGCAGAATCAGCACTCAGAGCCACCTCGTGGCCCAGTAGCGCCGAGAAGGTGTCCCGGCTGCAAACCGGCCTCGGCCACTTAGGAACCACGTGACCCCGAGCAAGCTGCCTAAGCTCTCTGGGCCTTGATTTCCTCATCTGTAAAATGGGCACAACACCGGCACCTGCCTCAGGGCTGTGAGGAGTCAATCCCGTTTATGTCTGAAAAGTCCTCAGGACGGGGCTTGGCACCAGAAACCGCTGAGTGA
The DNA here is from genome assembly GCF_964212035.1 of Myotis nattereri. Taxonomy (NCBI): domain Eukaryota; kingdom Metazoa; phylum Chordata; class Mammalia; order Chiroptera; family Vespertilionidae; genus Myotis; species Myotis nattereri. The sequence continues at coordinate 10,481,850 of NC_138097.1, read as the reverse complement.
GTGCTCGTTGTCATTGCTGTTGTGTTAGGCACAGGCTCAGCCTTGGCATGTCCTGCAGAACTGGGGCGATTCGGCCTGGGGTGGGGCGGTGCCGGCCTGTGGTTTGACCGCGGCCCCTTGGGTGCTCCGGCGTGTGAAGGGAGCGTCCACGTGTATCCGGACCCGGGCCTGCTGCTGCCTGGCTGTTTCTCGGTTGTGGCCACAGCGCTCTTGTGCCCTCAGACCCTGTCACCTTTGGGAGCAGGTGAGAAGAGGTGGGGACGGCTGCTCGAGGGACTCCATGTTTGGCCCAAGGGGCATGTCAGGTGCACCAGGTCTTGTGTCCGGCTCCGGAACTGCATGGGGGGCCACGCATGGCGTCACTAAGTTGGGGAGCCGTGAGGAGGAACCGAGGGCACCTCTTTTCTGAGAGCAGCTGGGATGCTTCGGGGGGATTCCCCACACAGCTCCAAGACCTGGCCACTTCCTCAGACCCGTGGCCATTGCCAGGCCGCAGTACGGCTGCCGCACGCCAGCACCCCCTGCACGGGTCACGTGGTGCTGGGGTCAGCGTGTCTGTGTCCTCAGATTCCTGTTCGCTCTAACTGGTTTGGCTCCGTGGACAGACCTTCGGCCCGAGGACTGAAGGGTCCTGAGTTCCATTCCGGTCAAAGGCATTCCAGTTAAGGGCACGTACCTCAGTGGCAGGCTCAACCCCTGGCCCTGGTCAGGGTGCTGGTGGGAGGCAACCAGTTGATACGTGTCTTTCATAGCAATGTTTCTCTCTCTGTCTCTCCCTCTCCCTTCCACTCTCTCTAAAAGTCAGTGGAAAAATACCCTTGGATGAGGATTAACCACACACACACACACACACACAATCATGTTAAAATCCTAACCCTGGGAGGACTGAGTCACTCAGGTTCATCTGTGAGGACCCCCGAGATGGCACATTTGGGGCCCCGCTGAAGGGTCGAAATGCAGTCCATACTCTGCCCTCCACGCTGTGGCTCCTGGAGGAAGTAGACCCTCCCCTGTGTCCCTGCGGCTGGGTCAGCCCGGAGGGGACTTCTTGTCCTCGTCCCGCCAAAGCCCGGCAGAGTTTAGCAGCTCCCTGGCACCTGACCTTGGGAGCTGAGCACATAGCCACGCTTTACTGAGCTGCACCACAACCCGGAGTGCCCGCCCCACCGGGCTTCCTCCTGGCCTGGCGCCCGCCCCCCTCCCGTCTGTGTGCGGATTGTCCTGCAGGGCTGGGTGCCCCAGAGGGGAATTCTCCGGTGACTGACCAGGCTCACCTTCCCACCGTGGCTTGAAGCAGCTTCCTGCCTCATCCCTGGGGGCTCGTTAGATGTTCCTGGCAGCCTGCCCGTCCTGGGCAGGACCATGGTGACCATGGGACACTGGGCCCCAGGCCCCAGGGCACCTTCCTCTCAGAACAGGGAGAAAGGCATGGAGCTAGAGCCCACACCCCCTTCCCTGCCATCTGCCCTCCCCTCCTGAACCCGCCCCCCTCCCCAGGGCCTGGATGCCTGGAGACAGTGGGCTGTGTCTGTAGTTTTGAAAAAATATCCCTGAAAGTGGAGCATCCTTCCTATGGGACCCTCATTACTGTCCATCCGATTCCTGGGGCCGCCAGGAGGGGTGCTCCACGCATGGCCAGGACGGGGAGGGGACCTGGGGGCTCCAGGCTCAGCAGTGCAGGCCGAGGCCCTCAGAGGAAGTGGCTTGTCTCTGGGAGAGATGCGTCAGAGAAGCACGTGGAGTTTGGGTTCTGCTGGGTTGGGAGCTGGGTGGCCTGGAGCTCCGGGACCAGGGGGGCTGCTGTGTGGGGAGCAGGAGGGATGCTGAACGGAAATGATGGCTGGGGTGTGTGAGCTGCGAGGGGGGAAGGAACGAAAACCAGCTCCTGTGGCTCATGGAAGTCTTAATGGGTCCCCTTATTTGGGCAGCTAAAAGGAGTTGTTCATTTCCACCCTGCCCTGAAGTGCCTGCCTGGGAAGCGCTGGACATAGTGTTTCCAAACCAGATGGGAACGAAATCCGCAGGCCTGCACCCTGCGGTCAACAAAACCCCATTGAGCCCAGAGAATGAGGCACCAATCAGCTACTTGTCCTCTGACCCCGGAGTGGGCAGCCAGGGTCAGTCTGCTCTGAGAAGCCCGGGGCACAGGCTGTTTTTTGTTTTTTAAATTTCAGAAAGGAACGGAGGGAGGGAGAGGGAGAGAGAGAGAGAAACATCAATGATGAGCGAGAGTCATTGATTGGCTGCCTCCTCCACGCCCCACACTGGGGATGGAGCCCGCAACCCGGGCATATGCCCTGACCGGGAATCGAACCGTGACCTCCTGGTTCATAGGTCGATGCTCAACCACTGAGCCACGCCGGCCAGGCGAGACCCTTGGGTTTTTAAATATATTTTTATTGATTTTAAGAGGAAGGGAGAGGGAGAGAGAAACATCAGTGAGAGAATTGTTGATCGGCTGCCTCTTCCACAATCAGGAATTGAGCCCACAACCCAGGCATGGGCCCCGACCGGGAATTGAACCGTGGCCTCCTGGTTCATAGGTCAACACTCAACCACTGAGCCACCACAGCCGGGCGAGCTCCCGCCCCCCCCTCCAGGCCCCTTTTCACATTGGCGAGATGGGAATAGTAGCAGGAACCTTGACGGGGTTCATGGCTGTAAAGTCTGGCACGCTGCCTGGCACGTGCAGCATCCCCAGCAAAAGCCCGAGCTGGTTTGGCTCAGTGGATAGAGCGTTGGACTGCGGACTGAAGGGTCCCTGGTTCAGTTCCGGTCAAGGGCACATGCCCAGGTCGTGGGCTCGATCCCCAGTTGGGGGCATGCAGGAGGCAGCTGGTCAGTGATTCTCTGTCATCATTGATGTTCCTATCTCTCTCTCTCCCTCTCCCTTCCTCTCTGAAATCAATAAAATTTATATATATATAAAGGCAGCGGCTCCTGCTCCCCTTGGTGGGAATTTCCCGCCTGCCCAGCCTGGGGAGGTTGTCCATTCATTGAGCAGACACTGTCTGAGCGCTGGCTGGATGCAGGCCCTCTGCGAGGTGTCAAGGCCGCCAGCCAGGCAGGAAGTGGTGCAGACTTCCTCACCACTGCCCTGGGGAAGAAGCAAAGGTGATGATGCTTCCTTTAGTCCCCTTTCCTGGTGCTCCTGGTTCAGCTCTTCCAGCTGCCTCCTCTGCCCGAGGCTGGGCTGCACCGCCCTCCTCCCTGCCCCTCGCCGGCTCCACTCTGCCCTCTGCCTGACCCACGCTCAGCGGGGTGTCGAAATGCCTGTGAGCGCTGAGCTTGCACAACTTTGGGGGCACATCTGGATACACCTGCTCGCTCCTCCTCCAGACTAGAGAGGCGGGGTGACACGGGGCCTGGAGGAAAGGCTGGGCTGGGGTCGTGTTGTCAGTCACTCCTTCCTGTGTCCCCTTCTTAGGGCCTGTGCCCTTCCCCCTCCGACCCCTCCCCCAGCCCCATGGATATTCAGGATGGGTGGACAGGGCTCTGATAGGGCCCTTCCCAGGGGGACGAGGGGGGAGAGGAGCAAACAGAACGTGAGACTCCTGAGGTCCAGGTGGTCCAGGCAGGCCTGCCCTCAGCAACTCCTGCTGCTCCCCCCCCAGCTGGCCCCTGCCCCCACCTCCTCATGTTCTGACCTCCCCATCCTGGTGGTGCTGCCCTGTGCACAGCATGGAGAGCGGCTTACACAGAGGCGGCCGTCTTGGGACATGTACTGAGGTCCCGTAACGCCATCTCCTGCCTTTCCCAAGGCGACAAGCCTTTTCTCTGCTCCTAGCCCTGTACCCTCTCCCTGGTCACTCTTTTTCTACTCTTAAAAAATATATTTGTAGCCGAGGCCGGTTTGGCTCAGTGGATGGAGCGTCGGCCTGCGGACTGAGAGGTCCCGGGTTCGATTCCGGTCGGGGGCATGTACCTGGGTTGCGGGCATATCCCCAGTGGGAGGTGTGCAGGAGGCAGCTGATCGATGATTCTCTGTCATCGATGTTTCTAACTCTCTATCTCTCTCCCTTCCTCTCTGTAAAAAATCAATAAAATCTATTAAAAAAAATACATATATATATATATATATTTTTATTGATTTCAGAGAGGAAGGGAGAGGGAGAGAGAGAGAGAGAGAGAGAGAGAGAGAGAGAGAGAAACATCAATGATGAGAGAGAGTCACTGATCAGTTGGCTGCCTCCTGCACGCCCCCAGCTGGGGATGGAGCCCCCATCCAGGCATGACCGGGAATCGAACCGTGACCTCTTGGTTGATAGGTCGACACTCAATCACTGAGCCACATCGGCCAGGCTCCCTAGTCACTCTGTAGCCACCACTTGTCTGTGACCATCCCCGCTACAAGGCAGGAGCCAGCCCGCCAGCCCCGAGGTGGCACAGCCAGTGCCCTCATATTTTGTGTCCGGCGTTCAGTGCTCAGGAGAAGGTAGAAGGTGGGTAACAGGTAAAGAGCTGCGGGGGCTCCAGGCTGTAGTTGTCTTGTATCCACCTGCATGGTAGGTGCATTCTCCCCATTTTACAGATCAGACAGCTGAGGTTCAGAGAGGGGAAGTATTTTGTCAAAGACATGTAGCTCGACCCGGTCTCCATGGGACCTGTCTGGTCTGCATTGTGGTCCCTCTGAGAAGCCCATCCTGATAGCGTAGTGGGGTTTGGAGAGGTGGGGTCCTGTGGCGAGGGGGTCTCGGTGGGGACAGTAGACAGAAACCTCATTTTTATCAGAATTCCTAAAGAAGGGGCCAAATGGTCCTAGCTGGTTTGGCTCAGTGGATAGAGCGTCAGTCTGCAGACCAAAGGGTCCCGGGTTCGATTTTGATCAAGGGCACGTACCTCGGTTGCAGGCTCCTCCCCGGCCCGGGCCCTGGTCAGGGCGTGCGCAGGAGGCAGCCAATCGATGTGTTTCTCTCACATTGATATTTCTCTCTGTCTTTCCCTTTCTCTTCCACCCTCTCTAAAAATCAACGGGAAAATATCCTTAGGTGAGGATTAAAAAAGAGAGAAGGGGACCAAATGAACCAACTTGCTGCCTCTTTTTTGCCCCCACCCCACCCCTTGCCCATCCTCTGAGACAGACGCTAACAGCAAGAGAGAGGAAACCTCCCAGGATGACCCACTGTGTGCCAGGCACTGCCCTTGGGTGTGTGCGGAGGCAGGGGCGGGGCCGGGGGACATTGTTCCATCTTGCACCAGGGAGAGAATCGGGGCTCAGAGAGGTCGGTTCACATTGCCTTGGCCACACAGCCAGAAAGGCTGGGGGACAAGCCTGGAGCCACAGCTGTCTGCCACGGGAGCCACGGGAGCCACATTCCTTCCATTGGATCTGGTGCCTCCCGCACCACCTGTGAAATGTACAGAAAAGCAGCCCAAGGACCCAGCCCAGCCTTGAATAATGGATGGGTTATACTTCCCTCTGGTAAAGAACTCTATCGAGGTCACACCCTGGATGGGACAGGGATCCAGCTGAGGCCCCCGATGGTGCTGCCCGGTCGGAAATAGGGCCAACCCAGCAGCCTTGGCCGGGGACGAGGTGCCTGGCGGACGGATGCAAAACTCTCCAATAGGCGTGGCGTCCCAGGAGCACGGGCCATGGGCCAGGGCCAGCTGCAGATGTGTTTTGTTTGGCCTCCAAGTGTTTTAGAGAAACTTGAATGGGTCACCGATATTTAACGCTCAGGAAGTTTTCTATAAAAATCCAGGTTTTTAGCCCTTCTGAAGACCTGGCAAGGCCGGGCCCCCATCCCGTTAGCAGCAAGCATGGGGTCTGTGCCCCCAGGGTGCCGGGTGTTTGCTCAGAGCAAAGGTGGGGAGGAAGGGAGGCAGTGGGGGAGTGGGGGGCATGGCTAGGGCGTGGCTGTTGGTGACTCCGTAGCCTGGGAGCAGGGCTGCATTTATTGGGTCTTCCTAGCACAGAGAGGGCAGGTGCCCGTCCAGGGTTGCACAGCTGCTTGGGGATCCAAGTCAGGACTCAGGCGTGGGCCTCCGGGTCCCTGTGGCCTCGCCCGCCTCCCTGCCGCGCCTTCAGCTGTCACACTTCCATCTGCACCCTGGGACTCCAGCTGGGACAGCGTGTTCCGTGCTTTGGGGAGGGGGCAGAGTAGGGGCAGTGCGAGTGTGAGGCCTCAGGGCCTCCAGACTGCCCCCCCCCTTTTTTTATTAATTTCAGAAAGGAAGGGAGAAGAAGAGAAAAATAGAAACATCAATGATGAGAGAGAATCATGTATTGGCTGCCTCCTGCACAGCCCCTACTGGGGATTGAGCCCACGACCCAGGCATGTGTCCTTGACCAGAATCAAAGCCGGGACCCTTCAGTTCATAGGCCAGTGCTCTAGCCACTGAGGCATACCGGCTAGGACCAGACTGCCCCCTTTGAATCTGGTGCCCCTCCCTGGACCGGAGCATCCGAATTGGGACTTAGGACTCTGTCAGTCATTCATTCAATCAACAGATGCTTATCAAATCAAACAACTTTTTGGAACTCACCTGGCCAGGTGATACAAATATCTATCTATATATATAAAAGCCTAAGTGACCGTTACAACAGAACGACAGGTTGCTATGACGCGCACTGACCACCAGGGGTCAGACACTCAATGCAGGAGCTGCCCCCAGCCCTCAGGCCCCGATCTCCGATGGGGCCTGCTGGACAACCTCCCAGTCCCTCCCCCCAGCTGGCAGGTCCCAATCACCCGATCAGGGCTGGGCCCTGGGCTGGGACAGGGAACCAGGGGTGGGTGGCGGTGTACGCGGGCGGCGAGGGAAGGAGGAAGGGGGGAGGTGGAGAACCGTGCAGTGGCAGCACGGGCGGTGAGGGAAGTAGGAGACGGGGAGACGGGGAACCTGATAGGCCCTGATCGCCAGCCAGGCCTAGCGACCCCACCCGTGCACGAATTTTGTGCACCAGGCCTCTAGTGGGCTATAAATAGGAATAAGATAGTTGGTCCTCAAGGCACAGTCAGCTTCATGGAATAGACGGAAAGCCCATCATGGTGAAACTGTGTGGCCATTGCATCGGGGAGCTGTGCAAGGGAAATGTGGCCCCAGAGAAGGGGCCCTTGCCCAGCTGGGGATTTAGGAAGACCTCATGGAGTAGAAGAAACTGAGTCTTGACAGATGAGTAGGAGTAGGTCAAAAGGAAGGTCTTCCATGCTCAGCCAGCATGGCTCAGTGGTTGATCATTGACCTATGAACCAGGAGGTCACGGTTCGATTCCCAGTCAGGACACATGCCCAGGTTGCGGCCTTGATCCCCAGTGTGGGGTGTGCAGGAGGCAGCCGCTCAATGATTCACTCTCATCATTGATGTTTCTATCTCTCTCCTTCTCCCTTCCTCTCTGAAAACAATAAAAATATTAAAAAAAAAAAAAAAAAGGAAGGGCCTTCCAGGTGGGGAGGGGGACGTGCAAGGGCTGGTGAGTCAGGGGCTTGGACAGTGGGGCACGGTTGAGGTTTTACCCAGGACAGTGACAGGTCCCCTGGAGCCCTCTGGCCTCCGTGGAGCTGGAGCCACGGGGCTGGGGGCAGAGCCAGCTGGGCGAGGCTGCTGCAGAGGCCGGGGTGGGCGGGTGCTGGCCTGGTTCTGCACGGGGATGATTTTGGGCACAGTGATGGGAATACGTTTGGAAAACGCTGAGCAGGAAACATTGGCAGGATTTGATTGTGGATCGGATGTCCTTGGGTGACAGGGCGGGAGGAAGGAAGTACAGTGCAAGGTTTGCAGCTGGGAGTGTGGTGCCACAGAGACCCCAGGCTGAAGAGGGGGCAGGAGGGAGGGGCCCCGCAGTGGCATGTTGGAGGAAGATCTTGGCTGGATGAAGACCTCTGGGAGTTACCAGTGTCCGGTTCATTGAAGCACTGGGCGTGGATGTGGGAACCCAGGGGCCAACGGCAGGCACCAGGGAACAAGGACATTCAAGAGCCAACCCTGGAGCCCAGCCAGTGTGGCTCAGTGGTTGAGTGTCGACCCAGGAATCGAGTCACAGTTCGATTCCAAGTCAGGGCACATGCCCAGGTTGTGGGCTCCATTCCCAGTGTGGGGTGTGCAGGAGGCAGCCGATCCATGATTCTCTCTCATCATCGATGTTTCTCTCTCTTTTCCTCCTCTCCCTTCCTCTCCGAAATCAATGAAAAAATACTTTTTTTAAAAAGCAAACCCTGGAGAGGCTGCAGGGTGGTTGGAACGCAGCCCTGGAGCCAGCAGCCCAGGTTCAAAGCCCAGCTCCCCGACTCTTCCAGCGGGAACCTGCGCACGTTACCTCCCTCGTGCCTGCGTCCTCTCATCTGAAAAATGCAGGTGGTGACGCCTGTGTCACGGCGACCTTGCCAGGATCACAGGCGCTGGTCATTCTACGTGCTTAGGTAGTGCCACCGCAGGCCCTTAGCTCCTGGGGGGGGGGGGGGGCAGGGGCAGGAAGTGACCTTGGGGCTGGTGTGGCAGACACCCAAAGACAGGGGACCTCCACAGGGCCACGGCCACGTGCCATGGAGGCCGTGCCCCGGGGTGCCTGGGCTCTGGCAGTGGGTCCTGGCGTGCGCGGGGCTGGTGGAGGCCTGACTGCAGTGAGTGGGAGGTCGGAGATGGAGAGATGGAGAGATGGAGAGATGGAGAGATGGAGAGATGGAGAGATGGAGACGGCGCCGCCGGCTCTTGGAAGGGTTTTGGCTGAGAAAGGGGAGGAGGGAAGCACGCATATTTCTGGGGTAAATATTGAAGGAAAAACCCGCTTTCTGTGAGGCAGAGGTTAATGGCACAGAGCTCAGGCTCTGAGGAGTCGGGGAGTTTATGCCTGGGGGCCCCAATTTCCTTAGGAAAAGCGGAGACGTCAGGAGAGAGGGGTCATGAAGCAGCCAGCCCCCAGCAGAGGGTCCTGGGTGGGGGGTGGGAGAGCAGGCTCGCAGGTGCTGGGGCTCATGACAGGTCCCGGGTAGGGCGCCCTGGCCAGATGGGCACCGGGAGGTCTGGGAGGGGCTGGGCAGGGCCTACTTGGTGGGGGCGATAGCAGGGACCTTCGTGTACCTGCCCCGGAACACCGGATGCCATGAGCTGGACTCAGTCACCCCCCTGCCCCCCACTTCCCTGTTGGGTGAGGGCAGAGTGTGCCCACTGCTCCTGGCCCAGCAGGCTGCCCTGCTCAGCGCTGGGGCAGTGCGGAGGGAGGACGTGTGTCGAGCTCGCTGGCTGCCCTCATCCCTGAGTCAGCGTCCCCGCCCAGAGGCGCTGCTGCTGCTGCTGGCACAGCGGGTCCAAGGGTCCAGAGCGCGTCCTGGGGAGCAGGTGCGCCTGCTGAGCATCTGGGAGGCTCCCCCGGACTGTTGCGGGGCCCAGAGCCTCTGGGACTTTGCGGTTCCAGCTGAGGGAGAAGGGACGGCCACCCCCGCCGGGGACACCTTCCCGGCTCTGACTGCCCTGGAAGCTGGTAGTTGCCACCGGCCTCCTCCTGCCAGGGCCTGTGGAGGGTGAGACGTGAGGGCCAGGTCAGCCGTGCGGTGCCAGGAGCCGCCGAGGGGAGAAAGGTGGGGTGGGGCTCTGAGTCATGCCCTGCTGGCCTGGGTGGGGACCTCCTGGGGTGGGGGAGGTGCTGATCCTATTCCCGTCTCACTCCAGAGGCTCCCCGCTTCCGGCTGAGTCACAGGGGAAGGTGAGCCTCCAGATGGGGCTGGGGACTGAGCTGTCTCCGCATCACTTCCTGCCGATACCCCGGCCCGGGGTTGGGGAGTGGGCCCTGCGGGTGTCTCTGACATGCCTGGCTTCACGTCACCCCCATCCAGCCTCCTGGGAGCCCTGCACAGCCCCCGGCTCAGGTCTGCAGGATGGAGGCAAAGGTTTCGTCCCACCTGGGAAACAGGCCACAGCCTCAGGCGGCCTGGGTGCTGGGCTGACCCGCTCGTAGGGCATGAGGATGGCCCAGGAGGCACCCGCCATCACACGCAGCAGCTAAGAGCGGCCCCCAGGTGTGTGTGCCGGGACGCGCAGGGAGCCGAGCGCCCAGGCACCCCCTCCCTGTCACCTCTGCACAAACAGCGCCCTGGAGCGAACACACAAGCACCGACAAGCCCTGCGGTGGGGCGCAGACACACACACACACACACACACACACACACACGGGCAAGCTCAGGCAGGGCCCACACAGACGTCTGTGCTGTGACTCGAGGGGACCGGCCACTGGCCACCCGGGTGAGACCATCACTCAGAGCGCCACGGAGCCGGGACCAGCTCACACACATGTGCGCACGTGGCTGACCCTCGCTTCCCCGCCTCGCAGCTGATGCCCTGAGACTGGCCTGGGCTCGGTGCGACCAGGTGCAGGCCTGGGTTGGCATCACTGGGCGCCAATGTTTTAATTACGCAGGAGGAGGACGAGGGAGGCACTGCTCCCTCCGCCCCGCTCCCCCGGCCGGCTGGCCGGGCTGGATTTTCCTGCAGGGCTCTGGGCTTTTGTTTTTGATCCACTCGAGCGCTGGTCGTGTGCCAGACGCCGCGCCAGCAGCCAGCACTGGGTGGGTAGCGTGCGCGCGGTCGTTGGGAGTAAGCAGTCAGCAAACGTGGCTCATTATGTGTGTTGTTATTTACATGCGTAATCTCGTTCCTTCTCATAACAGCCCCATGAGGCGAGGTGCTATTATCCCCATTTTACAGATAAGGAAAGTGAGGCTGCAAGACGTTAAGTGGCTTGTCCTGGTGGCAGAGGGCTCGAGAGTGCCAGAGGCAGGATTTGAACCCAGGTCTCCGCTTCTGGAGTCTGCACTCCTGATTTGTTTTTTTTGTGTGTGTGTGTGTGTTGTTTTGTTTGTTTGTTTTGGTTAATCCTCACTCAAAGGTATTTTTCCATTGATTTTTAGGGAGAGTGGAAGAGAGAGGGAGAGAGAGAGAAACATCGATGTGAGAGAAACACATCGATTGGTTGCCTCCTGCACACGCCCTAATCAGGGCCCGGGCCGGGGAGGAGCCCGCAACCAAGGTCCATGCCCTTGACCGGACTCGAACCCGGGACCCTTCAGTCTGCAGGCCGATGCTATATCCACTGAGCCAAACCGGCTAGGGCTCTTGATTTGTCTCACTGGGACTCCAGTTAGGAAGCCAGCCCAGGGCAGGGGGATCATGGGGGACAAGAGCTTCAGGACTTTGAGTCTGGGAGGCCCAGGGCAGGGGGGCGCGGGAGGAGTGCCCCCCAGAGTGGGAAGCTGTGGCGTGAGGGGCCCTTCACTCAGTTCTCCGAGGCGTTTGTGTCCCTGCACTGCGTCCCTGTGCTCCCAGTGCGCCTGGAGGAGGTGTGGGGCCCTGGAGCAGCTGGCTGTGTGGAGGGCTGGGCCGGGCCCGGATGAGCAGCTGGCACCCTGGCTGCCCCTCCAGCCAGCTTTGCTCTGTCTGTGTGACCCTTGGCAATTTCCCCCTCCCTTCCAGGCCTGAGTGGGGCCGAGCTGCCACCTGAACTTCAGCTTTTATCTCTGATGACCTTTGACATCTCTGTATTACCTGGGCAGATGGCAAGAGCAGCCTCCTGCCCAGACTTACTAGGAAGTCCCCCTCTGCAGGCAGGCGGGCCTGGGCACAGTAGGGCCAGCCCTTGCTTAAGGACCCTGGAGGATGCCAGCCACTTGCCCTGGCCTCACTGGCTCCTCATGAGGCTGCTGGGAGTCTTACGTTTGTTGCGTTATCCCCGTGATGCCTATGAGAAAACCCAAGCCAAGTGAGGTGACGTGTACACTGCCTTACAGAAGACCGTATGCGCTTCTCAAACTGTGGTCCTTGGGCCTTCTCCTCCACAATCACCGAGCTTGTCAAACTGCACATTTTTAGGCCCCGTCCCAGGCCCACGGCATTGGAGCTGGAGTGCCCGGCATGGCTCAGGGGTAGATCATCAACCCATGAACCAGGAGGTCACGGTTCGAATCCCGGTCGGGGCACATGGCCGAGTTGCGGGCTGGATCCCCAGTGTGGGGCGTGCAGGAGGCAGCCGATGCATGATTCTCTTCATTGATGTTTCTATCTCTCCCTTCCTCTCTGAAATCAATAAGAATATACTTAATAAATAAATAAATAAATCTCCCGGGTGATTTGGCCACACCGTGCAGCTGGCAGACTGAATGGTTCAGGAAGGAGCCCTCCTGAGCCAGCCTCCCCCTGCAGACTCATTTTTTTCGGCGTGGCTTTGTGTATGTTGCTTCATCTCTCTGAGCTTTGATTTCTTCGTTTGCGAAGTGGGGAGAATAGCAGTCCCTACCTCCTGGGGTATGTTGTGCGTATGCAAAGAGTTCATATCTACAGCACATTGAGCATGGCGCCTTCCCAAGGTGACCTCTGGTGGCCAACAGGAGGGCGCTCTTGAGTGGGGGTCGGTTCTTTGCAGGCGCAGAGCACAGAAAGGTCAGCTCATCGGCTCATTGGCCTGAAGCATGAGCAACATCATTGGGACCCAACGTGTTGGGAAGTTTTGGTTGTGAGAAGCGGGAGGTTTGTGTTGGAAACGTCCCTTGGGCCTCCCAGCGTGTAAAGTGCCCATAGAAAGTGGCGAGGAGTCAGGAATGTGATGCTGGACATAGGAGTTTAAAGAGAGGCCTTAAAAACTCCGACCACAGCTGCCCTGCATGGTTTCAGCAGCCGAGTTCGGGCTCTTGAACGTTAAGGCAGGACTCTCCCCTGTGCATTGCCCCTGCAACTCAGTTCCGACTCCGGTTCCAGGTGGGAGGCTTGTTGCTGGTATGTGTTCCTCCTCTTGGACAGCGAGGATGAGGTAGTCTCATTTCCCTTTTCTCCTTGGCCACTGGGAGGCTCGGCACTAGATGTATGCGGACCTATGACCTGCTTATGGGAATCTCCCCTTCCTCACTGGAGTCGATGTTTTCTTCAGATTTGTTTTGTTCTCCTCTGTTCCCGATTTTAGTGTTGATGTTTCATTCCCTTCTTTTCTTTGTGTTTTCCTCACTCTTGTGGAACCAGGCCGGGGGTATGTAAAATCGCTCCCCGTGGAAACGCCCACAACGCCGTCTTCCCAGCCGCTCTGTTGGCATGTGGCCGGCCTTCTGCTTCCTCTGCTTCATGAGACTGTATATGTTTGCGTGGTCATAATCCACCGGTCAGTTAGGAGACGCCGGAGGTTGGGGCAGGGTGGCTGCTTTCTGCTTGTTTTCCTTTTCATATCAGCTGCTTAGAATTTTTAGAATAATTTCTTTGCAAATCTGTGAGTCACTCCAAGCACAAACGGTGCCCTGGTACTCCTCTTTAATGTATTTCTTTTTAAAAAATACGTATTTTTATTGATTTCAGAGAGGAAGAGAGGGAAAGAGAGAGAGAAACATCAATGATGAGAGAGAATCATTGATTAGCTGCCTCCTGCATGGCCCCTACTGGGGATCGAGCCCGCAACCCAGGCATGTGCCCTTGACCGGAATTGAACCCGGGACCCTTCAGTCTGCAGGAGAAAGCTCTATCCACTGAGCCAGACCAGCTAGGGCTCTGATGCATTTCTTGTGCATCACCCAAGTCCAACCTGTAACATCCAAAAATGATAATGCGTGAAAAAGGAAAAGAAATTCCCTATAATCCTATCCAGGCTACCACTCTTCAGCATTTCAGTGATTCATTCTTCCAGATTTTTTTTTCTCTATATTTATATTTTTCCCATATACAAAAAATAGAATCTAGCAAGACATACTACTTTATAACGTGGTTTCGCTTAGTGGTATGTCATTAGTATATTTCCTTGTCATTACATATTCTATAACAATGAAAGATATTTAAAATTTATATCAAAGTACATGCACATGCCCTAGCTGGTTTGGCTCAGTGGATAGAGCATCAGCCTATGGATTGAAGGGTCCTAGGTTCTATTCCGGTCAAGGGCACATGCCTGGGCTCGATTCCCAATAGGGGGTGTGCAAGGAGGCAGCCGATCGATGATTCTCTCTCATCATTGATGTTTCTCTCTCTCTCTCCCTCTCCCTTCCTCTCTGAAATCAATAATAATAATAATAAAAGGGTACATGCACATAATTTTTTTAAGTGTAGGACTTGCTGTGAAAAGCAGCAACTGCCTCACTCTTCCGCGGTCCCAGGCCCTGTTAAAAGGGGCAATCTTTGTCACTTACACTTCTTGTTACACAGCGGTTTTCTCTGTGTACATTAGTAAAATGCTTATATCCCTATTCTTGGCTTATCTGATTTGCTGCTGATAAGAAATAAAGCTGTCTAGTCCGGCCGGTGTGGCTCAGTGGTTGAGCGTTGACCACGAACCAGGAGGTCACGGTTCGATTCCCGATCAGGGCACGTACCTGGGTTGTGGGCTCGATCCCCAGTAGGGGGCATGCAGGAGGCAGCCGATCCATGATTCTCTCTCATCATTGATGTTTCTCTCTCCCTTCCTCTCTGAAATCAATAAAAATATATGTAAAAATTTTAAAAAAGCAAGAAATAAGGCTATCTAGCACTCAGACCCTTCCCCACCTCCTCCAAACATTTCCTGCCACTCTCTTTGGTTACCTTTGCGGTTTAAATTAATAGGCATAACCCTCAGTGCCTTGTCCCCGTCATCGCTGATGGTATCTGTGGCCCTTTGCTCTCAGAGGAAGAGAGAGACTCCACTTCCTAACTGCCCGCGTCCCCAGCATCAGTGTCTGTCTGTCATACGCTCAGGCTCCTGAGGCCAAGGTTGAGAACATGAATGTCCTGTTTCACAGCCACACGTCGCCCGGGCATCCTGGTGGTCACTGAGGGGCCGAGGGGTGCATGGTGCTTGCCAGGCCTTCTCTCAAAGGAGAGTGTGCAGTCCCTCTCCTTGCTTGTATTCTGACACGGGCTCAAAAACCATCACTTCGTATTTTAGTTCCCGTCATTTTTTTAAATTTTATTTTTTTAATCCTCACCCGAGGATATTTTTCCATTGATTTTAGGGAGAGTGGGAGAGAGAGGAAAAGACAGAGAGAAACATGCATGTGAGAGAAACCCATCGTTGGGTTGCCTCCTGCACGCACCCCGACTAGGGCCCGGGCCGGGGAGGAGCCTGCAACCGAGGGACATGCCCTTGACCAGAATCGAACCCGGGACCCTTCGGTCCGCAGGCCGACGCTCTATCCGCTGAGCCAAGCCGGCTAGGGACGTCCCCGTCATATTTTGACCAGGCCTTTCTTATGAAACTTTGCTTGTTTTTCTGGGGCTTCTGAAAAAGCATCGTTTTTGCCATTTGCTTGTGTTCTGTCCCATGAAGGATGAGGGTTGATTTTCACACCCAGCCCCCCCCGTACTGGGACATGGAGGTGGTTTCGATTTTTTTTAGACAATTAACATTCTTTTCCGTTCACCTTCGTGCCTTTGTTTCTTGCACAGTGTTTGGGGGGCCGGGAATGCTGCTCCCTGTAAGCCTGGTCCCCTTGTCCTCGGCCCCTTGCCACCCACTGCCTTGCTGACCTATGTTGGTTCGTTCTAGAAGTTGGTGTTTTGTGGGAGGGGTGGCCCCCAGCTAATGTCCATCTTCCTCTCCCCAGACTCTGAAGAGCGACCATCCTTCAGATTCCAAGCCGAAAACGTCTCCAACTACACGGCCCTTCTGCTGAGCAGGGACGGGGAGACCCTGTACGTGGGGGCCCGAGAGGCCCTCTTCGCGCTCAATAGCAGCACCAGCTTCCTGCCGGGCGGGGAGTACCAGGAGGTGAGAGACGATGCCCGGGGCTGGGGAAGCTGGGCAGAGGGTGGCAGTGGGGAAGGTGGACAGGAAGACTGACTTCCTGGGTCCGGGGATGATGCAAGCAGAGAGGGGAAAGGAGTTGGGGGTGGGGGGGGGTGGACCCTCCATTCCTACATGCACACTCACCTGCTGCCTCGTTCCCCAGCTGCTGTGGAGCGCAGATGCCGAGAGGAAATACCAGTGCAGCTTCAAGGGCAAGGACCCACAGGTGAGCCGGGACCTGAAGGCGGCCTGGGCTGCAGGTGGGATGGAGGGCGGTGGTCCTGGACCCGGGACGGAAGCAGGAGTGGGAGCAGGTGCAGCCGGCTGTGGTGGGCGGGCACAGGCTTCTGAGATGGCCAGACCTGGCTCTGAATCCTGGACCAGTAGATTTGCCGCTCTGGGCCTTAGTCCATCTGTAAAATGGGGATAGTAGCCCGGCCGGCGTGGCTCAGTGGTTGAGCATTGACCCATGAACCAGGAGGTCATGGTTTAATTCCCGGTCAGGGCACATGCCCAGGTTGCGGTCTTGATCCCCCAGTGGGGGGCATGCAGGGTATCTCCCTCTCCCTTCCTTTCTGAAATCAATAAAAATATATTAAAAAATAAAATAAATAAAATGAGGATAGTGATGCCTGCCTCACAGTACCCACCGTAAGTGAGGATTCAGTGAGGTCATAGGCATAAGGCACCTGGCACAGTATAAGTGCCAGATAAACGTGAGCTTCCGGCAGGAGCAGCGACTGGGTGGGGACAGCTATCATGTCCCTCTGCACATGGTGCCGGATGTGGCAGGTCTGACAGGTCCTGGTTTGGCTTTGGCCAGACCAATGGGTGCGGGTCTCATCCAGTCCCGGGGGTTCTTCTGGAGGACTCCCCACTATTCCCAGAGGCCGCTGGTCCTGAGTGCAGCGGGGGCAGCTAAGGAGAGGGCAGAAGAGCGCTGGACTTGGGATCGAGACACAGGTTCAAGTGCTGACACCCTGACTTCTTTCATTCTGCACATAATATCTTCTAAAAAAAAATTATATATATATGCAGTGGGGCCTTGACTTACGAGTGTCCCGACTAACGAGTTTTTCGAGATACGAGCCGTCTCTCGGCCAATTTTTTGCCTTGAGTTGCGAGCTAAAATTCGGGTTACGAGCCTGCTTCAGATACCCCACCGCTAGTTGACATAGCGAACGTCACAGTGAACGCCACAACATCAGCCCAGCATCACGTGTCTCACTCGTTCACTTTAATGATTTGACATACGAGTAATTTGAGTTACGAGCTCCGTCACGGAATGAATTAAACTCATAAGTCAAGGCCCCACTATATATGTATATGTATGTATATGTATATATATATTTTTTTTTTTATTATTATTGATTTTGGAGAGGGAGAGAGAGATAGAAATATCAATGATGAGAGAGAATCATTGATCGGCTGCCTCCTGCATGCCCCCCACTGGGGATCCAGCCCACATCCCGGGCATGTGCCCTTGACCAGGGGATCGCTCATAGGTCCAGCCACTGAGCCACCCTGGCTGGGCAGCACCTGCTCTGTGCCCAGGCACTTTTAGACACTGGAGATTCAATTGTGAAAGAGAAGGAAGAACAACAGGCAAGAATCGGTCAATGTAAAAGGTAGTCCGGTTACACGCTTCCTTCAAAAAAAAAAAGTGCCATCTGAGCCAAGAGGAGAGGGCGGTGAGGGAGTGGACAGGGGGCACCTGCAGGAGGAGCAGGCCTGTGGGTTTTACTCCGAGTGGGGTGTTTGGGGAACCACGGGAGGGCCGAGCAGAGGAGTGGCCTGGCCTGGCGTTCGTCAGGAGTGGCGGACAGTGGCCTCCATGTGGCGAGGACGAGGGAGGGGAGGTGCTGGTTGCCTGGACCAGGGAGGGAGGCCTGGTCAGATTCCCGATGTATGGTGAAGGTGGTGTCTCCCGATGGGAAAATGCCTGCCGGGTGTGCGAGGTGGGACTTGGAGGCTGGCCGGGAGGTTTGGGGCCTCAGCAGCTGCGAGGGTGGAGTTGCCATTCATGAAAAGGAAAGATCTCAGAGGAGAAAGGTTTGGGGAGCTATCAGAGGGTGGAGACGCTATTAGACGCTCTCTCGGAGGCTGCCCGTGAGCCTGGGGCCGGGCTTCAGGCCCAGTGTCTCCTGCTCTGGGCTGTAGCCCCCTCCCCATGTTGGCTGGGAGGGACCATCCATTTGCACTGAGGACCTTCAGGGGCCAAGGCCGCCCAAGAGGAGGCATTTCCGTGCCTCACCCCAGACGGAACTAAAGGCTGCCGGCCACAGAGCTGGCTGAGCCCCGAGGTCCCACCTACACACATTTGTGGTCCTTGGTGGGCTCAGTCGGGTCCAGATTTGAGGCCTCACCCCCAGCCCTGGCCTTGGGTCTCGGTGGTGCCCCCTGGCGGCTGGCTTGAGCCTGACATCCTGCCCCTCTTCCCCCAGCGCGACTGTCAGAACTACATCAAGATCCTCCTGTCACTCAACAGCAGCCACCTGTTCACCTGCGGCACCGGGGCCTTCAGCCCGCTCTGCGCCTACATCGTGAGTGCCCGTCCCCCCGCCCCCCGCCCCCCGCAGGCCCCGAATCTCCCCGCTCTCGGCCCCGGAGAGCTGCTCTCCAGCACCGCCCCCTGGCGAAGGGCAGGTCCCAGCGAGGCTTCTTGGTAGCTCTGGGCTCCAGGAGCCCGTGGCCCAGCCCCAGCTGGAGGAGGAGCGCATGCAATCGCCCAGGCACCACGATCCTGGCTGACCCACAGCCCACGCCCTGTAGATCCCTTTCTAAGCCTCATCTCCCCTCTGCCACCTGGGACTTCTGGTGCCCACCGCAGGGGTCGCTGTGCCCTGAGCACTAGGATGGGGAGGACGGCCTGTCTGACCTCTGCCCCCACCCGCTCCCCCTCCAAGTTGCCCTTCCCAGCATCCCCCGCCTTTCCTGCGGAGCCCACCCCTGCCCTGGTGTGCCCCTGAGCCCCCCTGTCTGCTCCCCCGCAGAGTGTGGAGAACTTCACGCTGGCACAGGACAAGGCGGGGAATGTCCTTCTGGAAGATGGCAAGGGCCGTTGCCCCTTTGACCCCAATTTCAAGTCCACGGCCCTAATGGTTGGTGAGTATTGGGGGCAGGATGGCCTTGTTGAGGCTCCATCGGGGGGCGGGGGGTGATGTGCAGGTATGACCTTGGGCTGCCCTGGGGTTCCTGCTCCCTCCTCTGTGCACCCCAGTTCCTGCTCCCGGTTCCTGCTCCCTCCTCTGTGCACCCCAGTTCCTGCTCCTGGTTCCTGCTCCCTCCTCTGTGCACCCCAAGTGAAGTGGGCAGGGCTGGGGTCATTGCAGGCCTGTGTGGGGGGAGGAGGCCCCGCCGAGAGGCCGTTCCCATGGGAATGTTTTCTTGGCAGATGGCGAGCTCTATACTGGGACAGTCGGCAACTTCCAGGGGAATGACCCGGCCATCTCCCGGAGCCAGAGCCGCCGGCCCATCAAGACCGAGGGCTCCCTCAACTGGCTCCAAGGTGAAGCCCTCCCACCGCCCACCCATGGGCAGGCCCAGGGGCCCTGGGAAGGGTGCCCCCCCCGCCCCCCCAGGGCCTGAGAACAGAGTCTCGCCTGTTTGGGATGCCGGGGCTGACTCTGTTCCTTGCCGGCTCCCACAGACCCAGCGTTTGTGGCCTCGGCCTACATTCCCGAGAGCCGGGGCAGCTTGCAAGGGGACGATGACAAGATCTACTTCTTCTTCAGCGAGACGGGCCAGGAGTTTGAGTTCTTCGAGAACACCATCGTGTCCCGCATCGCCCGCATCTGCAAGGTGAGCGGGGGGTGCCCCCCCAGAGCCCCCAAAGGCTCCCCCGGTCCGGGGTCAGGAAACGCCAGGAGGTCCTGCTTCTGTGACCTTCTCTTGTCCTCCGGGAAGAACGGCTTAGCTCACGGCCTTTAAATCAAAATGCCTCGTATTGTTTTCTCTTATGCGAACTACAGAACAGGAACATGCACACAGACATCACACGATAGAGAGGCAGAATAGCATCGCGGTACAGAGGCGAGCCTCTGGCGCCAGGCTGCCTGCTGCTCAGCCAGCCCCTGCTGGTCTCGTGAACCTGGGCACCCCCCCCCCACCTGCTCAGTTACAGCTCCCTGGTGTGTGCAATGGGAGCAAGAACCACACCTGACTCAGGTTGTCGTGTGGACTAAATTAATCCACATAAAGTTTTTAGGCATGTGGTTGAATATTATGTTATACTAGAGGCCCGGTGCATGAAATTCATTCGCGGGGGGGGGGGGGGTGTCTCTCAGCCCTGCCTGCACCCTCTCCAATCCAGGACCCCTCGGGGGATGTCCGACTGCCCCCTGCGGGATCAGGCCTAAATCGGCAGTCGGACATCCCTCTCGCAATCCGAGACCACTGGCTCCTAACCACTTGCGTGCCTGTCTGCCTGATCACCCTAACTGCTCTCCGCTGCTGGCCTGATTGCCCTAACTGGTCTCCCCTGCTGGCCTGATCACCCCTAACTGCCTCTGCCTTGGCCCCGCCACCATGGCTTTGTCCAGAAGGACGTGTGGTCTAATTAGCATATTACCCTTTTATTAGTATAGATTCCTATCGCCCCACCATAAGAAGTGACCATTTTTAACATTCTAGAAGGTTCCTTGCTAATCTTTCTTTTTTTTTTTTTGCGTGTGTGTAAATACTTATATTTATTTACAGCCCGGCCTGTGTGGCTCAGTGGTTGAGTGTTGACCTAGGAACCCGAGGTCACGGTTCAGTTATAGTCAAGGGCACATGTCCCGGTTGTGAGCTCGATCCCCAGTGGGGGGCGTGCCAGAGGCAGCCGATCAGTGATTCTCTCTCATCGTTGATACTTCTATCTCTCTCTCTCCCTCTCCCTTCCTCTCTGAAATCAATAAAAATATATTAAAACAACAGCAACAAAAAAAAAAGTATTTGCAAACACGACTTGCACTGTAAATGCACTTCTTCAGCTGGAAGCCGTGACCTGTGTCCATGTTTGTAGGGAGACTCCCCTTGGTCCTTTTTTGTGGGATTTCACAGAAAGCAAAGCACTGACGTCCACTTAGCCGGCTGATGCACCTGCACTTTGCCTCCAGGTGTTCTTGATCTTTTCTTTTTTTATTTTATTTTTTATTGATTTGTTTAGAGAGAAAGAAAGGGAGAGGGAAAGAGAGAGAGAGAGGGAGAAACATCCATGAGAGAGAATCATGTATCGGCTGCCTCCTGCACGCCCCCTACTGGGGATCGATCCCGCAACCCGGGCATGTGCCATTGACCAGGAATCGAACCCGGGACCCTTGAGTCCACAGGTCCATGCTCAACTACTGAGCCACGCCGGTCGGGCAATTTTTTCTTTTTTTAAAAAAGATATTTTTGTTGATTTCCAAGAGGAAGGGAAAGGGAAAGAGAGATAGAAACATCAATGATGAGAGAGAATCATGGATCGGCTGCCTCCTGCACGCCCCCTACTGGGGGTGGAGCCTGCAACCCCGGGCATGTGCCCTTGAGCAGGAATCGAACCGTGACCTCCTGGTTCATAGGTCGATGCTCAACCACTGAGCCACACAGGCCGGGGTGGGTGTTCTTGATTTTCAATGGAGCTCAGGCCTGGCTGTGGCTTGCCCGTCCTCCCTGCTGTCCATCTCAGCTACTGTAGGGGAGGGGGCAGCGAGGAGCCCCCAGCCCCCCACCTCCGTGCCTGAGCGGCCTCTCTCCCTCCCACAGGGTGACGAGGGCGGCGGGCGGATCCTGCAGCAGCGCTGGACGTCCTTCCTGAAGGCCCAGCTGCTGTGCTTGCGTCCCGGCGACGGCTTCCCGTTCAACGTGCTGCAGGACGTGTTCACGCTGAGCCCCAGCCCGGAGGACTGGCGAGACACCCTCTTCTACGGGGTCTTCACGTCCCAGTGGTAGGGCCCCCGGACCTGGCTGGGGCTGGGAGGGTGAGGGCCGGCTGGGGCTGGGCCCGGGAGCCCGCCTCACCCTGAGCCCCGGCTCTCGGGTTAACGCCACTTCCTGTGTAGGCACAGAGGGACCACGGAGGGCTCTGCTGTCTGTGTCTTCAGCATGAAGGACGTGCAGAGGGCCTTCGACGGCTTCTACAAGGCGGTGAACCGGGAGACGCTGCAGTGGTACACCGTGGCCTACGAGGTGCCCACGCCCCGGCCGGGCTCGGTGAGCACTGCTCCCTGCACTGGGCGGGGGGGGCCCGGGAGATGGGGGCCTCTCCCAGGCTGGGGTCACTTGGCTTCTCCAAGTCTGTCACGGCTGTTTTCTCATCTTCGAAGTGGGGACCAAAGCCCAGGCCTGCTTGTCCCACTGGGTTAGATGGGACCGTGACTGTTGAATGCCTTCCAGGCTGTGGGGGGCGAGGGGAGGGGAGGTGTGCCCCCATCAGGGCACTCACACTACCTTTGTACTTGTGTGCTCACGGTGCCTCCCCCTGGGCTGTGAGCGCCTTATTTATTTGAGTAGTAAATGGCCAGGCCCCAAGAAAGAGTTTTCTTCTTTTTTAAAAAAATATATTTTTTATTGATTTCAAAGAAAGAGAGAGAGAGAAACATCAATGATGAGAGAGAATCATGGGTCGGCTGCCTCCTGCACGCCCCACACTGGGGATCGAGCCTTCAACCTGGGCTGTGCCCTGAATGGGGATCGAACCGTGACCTCCTGGTTCATAGGTCGATGCTCAACCACTGAGCCATGCTGGCCAGGCTAGAGTTCCTTCTCCTTTCCTTCCAGCCTGAGGGGCTTCCCCAGAGCAGACCTGAGCCAGGACATGGGCGTGCGGAGCCCATCTCAGCATTGCCCTACTGGGTGCTCATCCCCAGCCCTCGAGCCTCATCGGAGGAGGGTCACTCCTGGGTACCAAGTCTCAGGGCTCTTACAGAGAGAATCAGGCACTAACTGTGGGCACCTCATGCCCCCCACTAGGATGCTCACAGAGCAGGCGGTGTGGTTGTGCTGCTCGAGGCCTGGGGGAGCAGCTGGGAGCATCACAACAGGGACACTGGCCAGCGGGGGCCCTTGGGTGCCCACAGCCTGGGCTTTGCCCTGTGGCTCCACAGACCTGCTAGTGACGTGCCATGGCTTCCGAGGGTGGGCGTACGCCCTGCCGCCCCGGCGGGATCTGCGGGGACCCCCTTCTGTTCCATGTGTCGCTGGCCTCACGCCGCCACCTTCTCCTTCAGTGCATCACCAACAGCACCCGGGAGAGAAGGATCAACTCGTCCCTACAGCTCCCGGACCGCGTGCTGAACTTCCTCAAGGACCACTTCCTGATGGACGGGCAGGTCCGCAGCCGCCTGCTGCTGCTGCAGCCGCAGGCCCGCTACCAGCGCGTGACCGTGCACCGCGTGGCGGGCCTGCACCGCACCTACGACGTCCTCTTCCTGGGCACCAGTGAGTATCTGCAGCCAGGCAGGCGCGGAGGCCGGGGGCGTGGTCTGTGCTGGGGGCGTGGTCGAGGGCGGGACAGGGCCCAGGCCCGGGGCGTGGTCTAGGCTGGGGCGTGGTCTGTGCTGGGGGCGTGGTCGAGGGCGGGGCAGGGCCCAGGCCCGGGGGCGCATGGCCCGGGGGCGTGGTCTGGGCTGGGCGGGGACCAGGGCGTGGTCTAGGCTGGGGCGTGGCCGAGGGGCGGGGCGCGTGGGCACAGGCTCCGCCCAGGGCCTGAGCACTGTCCTTGCTGCAGAGGACGGCCGGCTGCACAAGGCGGTGGACGTGGGCTCCAGCGTGCACGTCATTGAGGAACTCCAGATCTTCTCGCCGGGGCAGCCCGTGCAGAACCTGCTCCTGGACCCCAACCGGGTAAGCAGGCGGCAGAGGCCGGTCAGCGCGCGTGGGGTGCCCCTCTGCTGATAAGCTGTTAGAAAGTGAGTGCCCGGGCCCTAGCCTGTCTGGCTCAGTGGATAGAGCATCCGCCTGTGGACTGAAGTCCCGGGTTCGATTCTGGTTAAGGGCTCGTA
The DNA here is from genome assembly GCF_964212035.1 of Myotis nattereri. Classification (NCBI taxonomy): domain Eukaryota; kingdom Metazoa; phylum Chordata; class Mammalia; order Chiroptera; family Vespertilionidae; genus Myotis; species Myotis nattereri. Next base: position 10,458,222 of record NC_138097.1, on the reverse strand, counting down.
CTTCGGTTGCAGGCTCCTCCCTGGTCTGGGTACGTGCAGGAGGCAACCAATCGATGTGTCTCTCTCACATCAATGTTTCTCTCTCTGTTTCTCCCCATCCCACTCTCTCTAAAAATCAATGGAAAAATATCTTTGGGTGGAGAGGATTTAAAAATAAATTAATTAAATAAAGAAGAAGAAAGTGGGTGCCCAGGGGCATGGGTGGAGGCCCTGGGGGAGTGGCTCAGGTTGGGCACGCGAGCCAGGGGTGGCTGTGGGTGGTGGCCCAGGCTGCCGTGCCTGCCTCTGATCCCCGTGTCTGTGCAGGGACTGGTGTACGCAGCCTCATACTCGGGTGTAGTCCAGGTGCCCGTGGCCAACTGCGACCTGTACCGGAGCTGCGGGGACTGCCTCCTGGCCCGGGACCCCTACTGCGCCTGGAGCGGCAACAGGTGCCGTCGCCTCAGCCTCTACCGCCCGGAGGCGACCGCCAGGTGAGATTCCTGAAGGCCTTCCCCGTCCATCCCTGTGCGCGGCCTCGGAGCGCCTTCCCCGGGCTCTCTGAGAATCCCCGCACAGCTCCATTTGCGTCCACTCTCTTGGTGTAATTATTATTTGTTAAATACTAGAGGCCCGATGCACAAAATTCGAGCAAGAGTAGGCCTTCCTTCTCCCGGCTGCCGGCACTGGCTTCTCTCTGGCATCTGGGACCTGGGCTTCCCTCACAGCCCCAAAGACGTCCGGTCTAATTAGCATATTGCACTTTTATTATTATGGATTTTTATTGATTTCAGAGAGGAAGGGAGAGGGAGAGAGAGATAGAAACATCAGTGATGAGAGCGAATCATTGATTGGCTGCCTCCTCCACGCCCCACACTGGGGATCGAGCTCACAATCCAGGTATGTGCCCTTGTCCCGGAATCGAATTGTGACCTCCTGGTTCATAGGTTGACATATTTTATGTGAAATCAGGACCTGCCCCATTTGTAGTGTCCTTGTTTAAAAAAGAAAGAAAAGGAAATTATTTGAAGTGGCCTAGTCAAAATAATACATTTTTTAAAAAAGTTGTTTTGAAAATGACTTGAGTTATAAAATGTTCGTTTAGAAAATAGAGATAAGCCCAATGAAAACATAACTACCCCTAAACCCACCACCTAGAGAGAATCATGGTGAGAATTTGATGTCTACCCTCCCAGACTTTTCTATGTACGTGTAAAATAAAAGAGCATGCATTTTAAGTGGAAACAGGGCCTGCCCCTCTTGCTTCACACAGGGGGACCCCAGTGCCAGCTTCCTATTTCACAAAACCTCATGTGACTACACACATGGACACTGGGAGGGACACGCCAAACACGCTCCTTGTCATGCTCCCTGGATGCTGGTTTTTACAGTGTTTTCAGCCTTGTCCTTGTTTGAATCGTTCGGAGGTTCTTGGTTACATTTTATGCAACAAGTTGGTGCGTGGGCATGGATTTTAGAGAGATCTGCCCCGTCTGGGTGGCTCAGTTGGTTGCAGGGTCATCCTGTACACCGAGCATGTCAAACTCAAAGGCTCACACGGGCCCAATAAACAAGGTTTAAGTGTATGTGGCCACAAAAAATCCAAAGCTTCCATGTTCATAGAAATGTAGGTTTATTTCGATAGAGTTAATGCAAAATACAAAGGGCTGAAATAAGTGAGTGATCATTAACATGAAATAATAGAACATTTTAATAAAAATTGCCGAACCGGTTTGGCTCAGTGGATAGAGCGTCGGCCTGCGGACTGAAGGGTCCCAGGTTCGATTCTGGTCAAGGGCATGTACCTGGGTTGCGGGCACATCCCCAGTGGGGGGCGTGCAGGAGGCAGCTGATCGATGTTTCTCTACCATCGATGTTTCTAACTCTCTATCTCTCTCCCTTCCTCTCTGTAAAAAATCAATAAAATACATAAAAAATATATATATTTTTTTTTTCTTGAACATTCACTTACCAGACACTGAGTAACGGCACAAATGAATAAGCGTCACGCAGATACACCTATTTTTCTTGTTCTCCGAAAGCGAAATATTACCTGTTGGACACACCAAACAAGTCAGTCCAGGGCTAACGACGTGTCCATCGGCTGCTAAAATATTCGCTGCTGGTATTAGTGGAGAGCAATGGTGCGCCTGCGTGTAAGGCGCATTAGGGAAATGAATGCAACACGATGATAGTAATCGGTCATTAGCGAACGTTGTCGTTTATTAATGATTATGTATAACAGGATATTGTAAAAATTAAGTCATGAAATTTTTATTAAAACGTTTCTTACATACCGTTATGTTGGCTGGGCTGCAAAAATATTCGTTGTGGGCCGTGAGTTTGACATGCTTGCTGTACACCAAAAGGTGGTGGGTTCAATCCCTGGTCAGGGTGCGTCCGGGAGGCAACCAATTGATGTTTCTCGCATCGATGCTTCTATTCCTCTCTCTCCCTCTCCCCTCCTCTCTCTCTCAAATCAATAAACATATCCTTGGGTGAGGATTAAAAAAAAGAGAGGCAGACAGACACACAGAGCTATATACAGCCAGGTGTCCTTCCCGTGTCTTAAGGCTTTTACTGCTTTTGTAATGCAGGGGAGTATTACAGTAACTTTTACTTGAAATAATTACTGGGAAACAAGAGATGCTGGCCTGCTTTTACCCCTGCTCTGGGCCTGCTGGTCCCTGAGCCCCGGGCCCTTGCCTCCAGGGCTGCACCTGGGGATAGGGGTGCAGACCCACGGGGCACCCTGGCCTATCCCAGGCTCTCTTTGTTCCTCAGGCCGTGGATCCAGGACATCGAGGGAACTAACGCCAGGGACCTCTGCAACGCTTCCTTCGTCAAATCCCTGGGTGCTGCACCAGCAGGTAAGGTGCCCGTCAGAGGATGGAGGGAGGCAGGGGCCAAGCTGCTTAGAAGGCTCCTGAATTCAGGCACTGGCGGGAGTAAATGCCTTTTGCTCCCATCCTGGTCCCTCCAGCCTGTAGGCGAGGCCCTGGGAAGTGGAAGTCACTGTCCCCGGAGTCCTCAGTTGCCACGGCGGCCTGATGGGCACTGCCCAGCGGGAGGTGGGTGAGCTGGGGCTGTGGTGCACGCCAGGCCCCCTTGGCCCCATGTCTGTGCCTCTCCCGCCCGCAGGCGAGAAGCCGTGTGAGCCAGTCCCGTTCCAGCCCAATACGGTGAACACCTTGGCCTGCCCCCTGCTCTCCAACCTGGCAACGCGGCTCTGGCTGCACAACGAGAAGCCTGTCAATGGCTCGGCCTCCTGCCGGGTGCTGCCCACGGGGGACCTGCTGCTGGTGGGCAGCCAGCAGGAGCTGGGGGTGTTCCAGTGCTGGTCGCTGGAGGGGGGCTTCCGGCAGCTGGTGGCTAACTACTGCCCGGTGGTGTTGGACACGGCGGCAGACCGGCGCGTCAAAGGGTCCGTCGTCATCAACACGTCGAGGGTGAGCGCGCCGGCCCACGGCAAGGCCAGCTGGGGCGCGGGCCGGTCCTATTGGACCGAGTTCCTGGTGATGAGCGTGCTGTTCGTGCTGGTCATCGTGCTCCTGATCCTGTTCTTCCTCTACCGGCACCGCGACGGCATGAAGGTCTTCCTGAAGCAGGGGGAGCGTGCCAGCGTGCACCCCAAGACCCGCCCGGTGGTGCTGCCGCCCGAGACCCGGCCGCTCAACGGCGTCGGTCCCCCGAGCATCCCGCCGGACCACCGAGGCTACCAGGCCCTGTCGGACAACTCCCCGGGGCCGCAGGTCTTCACGGAGTCCGAGAAGAGGCCGCTCAGCATCCACGACAGCTTCGTGGAGGTGTCCCCGGTGTGCCCCCGGCCCCGGGTCCGCCTGGGCTCTGAGATCCGGGACTCGGTGGTGTGACAGCTGACCTCCAGAGGAGGCCACCCTGGCTTCAGAGCGCCCTGGATGCTCAGAGAGGCATTGGCTGGACGCTGCTCTTGTAGAGTCTGGCTGGACACGGCGCTGTGCCCAGCCCTCCGGGGGAGCGGGGCCCTTCAACCGGCCCCGTTGGAGGAGTGAGGCCCCTCCAACCCAGATGCCATGGCCCCGCGGAAGATGGGCGGGTGCTCGCCTAGGTGGGCAGAGCAGTGCTCCTCATGTAAGCTGAGCCTTTTGTGTAAAAAAAAAACCACTGAAAATGTGAAATAATGATGCCAATGGGCACGGCCGCTCCAGCTCGCAGCCCCCAGCCTCGGGGTCTCGCCCTGGTTGGGGTTTTGGAAACATCCACCGTGGTGAGTGGAGACAGATTGGGAACCTCTGCCTTATGCTACTGCCACAGGCGGCCCGTCCCTGCTGGGCCGGGGGTCGGCTCCGGCTCTGTGGGTCCTGCCTGGCCACTGGCCAGGTTGTTACGGCCACCATCCCATCACCTCAGGGACCGAGGGCCACGCTGCCACTGCGGCCCTCACGAGGCCTGGGCTCGAGCCACCTCTGGACCTTTCCGGCCTGTATCAGGCCGTGGCCACGTGACAGCAGGCAGCGTGAGCTCAGGAGTTAGGACGATGTTCACCTTTCCCTCGGAATTCTAGGAAGAGACTGTTGTTGGCCGCCTTCCTCTGTCCAGACTGAAACCCGTGTCCCCCATCCCGTATCCACCCAGCGCGTCTCGGCGCCCAGTTCCCCCTTCACTCCCACACTTTACCTGCCTCCGATCTAAGGGAGTTGACGCTGCCCAGCACAAGGGCCTGAATTTATGTGGGTTTTATATTTTTTTTTAAGTCAGATGCACTTTACATTTGTTCTGTGTTTTTTTTTGTATTTTAAATAAAATCTCAAAGAACCGAAATTGAATCGTAGCCCTTCCTCTTAAAGGACTGTTGACCTAGCCATGGCTCGGTGGGTGTGGCTCAGTGGGTAGAGCGTCGGCCTGCAGACCAAAGGGTCCCGGGTTCGATTCGGGTCAAGGGCACGGACCTTGGTTGCAGGCTCTTCCCTGGCCCAGGCCCTGATTGGGGCTCATACAGGAGGCAACCAATCGATGTGTTTCTCTGTCTTTCCCTCTCTCTTTCCTACTCTCCCTAAAAATCAATGGGTGAGGATTAACAAAACGAAATAAAACAGATATAAACTGACTAAATTAACTAGAAGGGGAAAACAATTTACTAAAGTAAAAGTGAAAAATAAAAAAATGAAAGGACTGTTGCTTTTTGAGGTTGGTCTAATCTTCTGAGTTCTGGGGGTTCTGAACTTCCTGTTGCCAGGGGCCAGGGGTCAGGGGGCCAGAGCCAGCCCGCCTGCCCGCCGATATCTCAACCTTTTACTCTGGTCAGGGGTCGGGGCACAGGGAACAGGGTTTCTATTTAACTCTTAAAAATTCTTTTTTTTTATTTTTAAAATGCTCATACAGTAAATACTTTTTAAAATATATATATATGTGTGTGTGTGTGTGTGTGTGTGTATATATATATATATATATTTATTTTTTTTTTAATTGATTTCAGAGAGGAAGGGAGAGAAACATCAGTGATGAGAGAATAATGGATTGGCTGCCTCCTGCACACCCCATACTGGGGATCGAGCCCACAACCCAGACATGTGCCCTTGACCGGGAATCAAACCGTGACCTCCTGGTTCATAGGTCGACGCTTAACCACTGAGCCACCCCGGCCGGGCTACAGTAAGCTCTTTTTCCTTTTGGCAAACGGCTCTATAATGTTAATGTAGAAATTCATGTCATCACCACCACAATCAGGATCCAAGGCGTTCCCTCCCCCACGGACCCCCTCATATTCAATGCCCACTCTGCCTCCCTGCTGGCCCCTTCTCCGGAAGTTCGTCAGTCCCGGGACAACCGGGGTCTCCTAGAAGTCCAGCCCTTCCTCATAACCAGCATTTCCAGCGTCACACCCAGAATCAAAACGTCTTAACCTTTATTACTGATGAGCAGAAACAGAGCGGTGACAAGGGCAGTGAGAAGGGGTGAGGCACTGACTGGGAGCGCCCTTCCCCGCCTGGGACAAGACTGCGCAGTGCCAGCTCCACCGGGCCAGCTCGGCCGGCCCTGGCAACACAGGCGTAACCTTGGCCACGGCTCAGCAGTGTCAAGGTTATTGTACGGTGGCTGGGAAACCGGCTGTGGCTCCTGTCACAGGACGATCTTGAAGGAGCTGGACAAGAGAACAGTGGGTTTGATTCGCTGCTGGAAGAGGAGGGTGAGAACTAAACCCAAATGTACCCACCTCTCCCCCAAGACCCTTTGGAATGGGCTGTGTCTCGAGTCTGTCCCCTTTGGGAGAAGAGCTACCCTGAGATATTCAGAGGAGGCGGGGGGGGGGGGGCTTTCCCTGGCATCCCCCCCACCCCCCCTCGCCTCATAATAACATCCTAGACCCAGATGCCACAGGCGGGACCACTGTCATACTTGGCGAAGTCCGGTGAACGGGAAATAACGTGCTGGAACTCGGAGAGATTGATGGTCCCGTCCCTGTCGATGTCGGACTCTTCCAGGATCTGGGCAAAGGGAGAGTGTCAGGCCCAAGCCCTCCCTCGGCTCCCCGGCCTGGCCCGGCTCGGCTCGGCTGGGGCCGCCCTGCTGGGCCCAGCTGCTCACATTGTCAATGAGCTGTTTCATCTCGGAAGCACTGAGCCGTGTGTCTTCGCCTTCTCCCGTGAGGCAGTTCACGAGCTGGCTTAGGTCTTCTCTGTTCAAGGTTCCATCATCATCGAAATCTACAGAGCAGACACGGGAAGCCCAGGGCTGACCCCAGCGCCCAGGCAGCCCCGCCCAAAGGACCCCCTGGGGAAGGCCCTGTGCTCCCCTAGGCTCCCCAGGTCCTCACCGAAGATGCGGAAGGCGTAGTGGGACTTGATGTCTGGCGTTGCCGTGTCACTGAACACGCTGAGGAGGTCCAGGAAATCCTCAAAGCTCAAGCTGTCTCGGGCCGGGGAGGTGGAGAAGACCCTGCACATGCGCTCCCTGAAGGGGTTGGCCTGGGACAGGGACGGCGAACCTTTTGAGCTCGGCGTGGCAGCATTTTGAAAAACCCTAACTTAACTCTGGTGCCGTGTCACATACAGAAATTTTTTGAACTTTGCAACTATAGTAAAACAGATTTATATTCTTGATATTTATTTTATATATTTAAATGCCATTTAACAAAGAAAAATCAACCAAAAAAATGAGTTCGCGTGTCACCTCTGACACGCGTGTCATAGGTTCGCCATCACTGGCCTAGAAAGAGAGCCTCCATGAACCAGAGGGGACAGTCCCTGAACCCACACTATGAGCGCAGGCTCGGGCGGAGAATGACCAGTCCTTTTCTGAAGGCAGGAGGACCAGGGACATCGCTGGGGAGGGGGCAGGGATGGCTACTGGGAATCAGAGGTTAACCCACAGGTAGGCCTGGGGGCAGAGAAGGAAGACGAAGGCATACTAAGCCAAGAGAACATTTAATTAAACACGTGTTGTGCCCTAGCCCGTTAGGGTCAGTGAACAGAGCGTCGGCCTGGGGACCAAAGGGTCCTGGGTTCGATTCCGGTCAAGGGCACGAACCTTGGTTGCAGGAGGCAACCAATTGATGTGTTTCTCTCACATCGATGTTTCTCTCTCTCCCTTCCTCTCCCAAACTAGCCCCGGCTGGTTTGGCTCAGTGGATAGAGCGTCAGCTTGTGGACTGGAGGGTCCCGGGTTCAATTCCTGTCAAGGGCACATGCTCGGGTTTGCGGGCTCGATCACCAGTAGGGGGCGTGCAGGAGGCAGCCGACCAATGATTCTCATCATTGATGTTTCTCTTCCCCTCCCTCTCTGAAATCAATAAAAATATATATTAATTAATTATTAAAATAAACGCCTGTGTTACAGGCACTAGGCCAAGCCCCTTGCATTTTCACAGCCCTCAGGAGAGGCAAATCAGCCTGTGGAAGAGGGGAATCTCAAACTTGAGGGCAACTCAACTCCTCTTAAAGGACCGAGCTTCTTTTGACGCGCCAAGAATGCGTTCCTAGAATCCCGATTTGAAAAACGCCGTTCCAGATCCATTCCACTGGGTGATTTAGGTAAAGCCCTCGCCCCCTAACATCCACGTGAAACAGAGGAAAGAGCAGAATGGGAGAGTGACCACCTGACAGGGGGGTCGGGGGGAGGTGGGGGCTGGCACCTTGAGCTCTGGAAGGCTGAAGATCTGCTCCAGGGACACGCGCGCCTGCAGCGACTCCTCCATGCTCCGGCGCTCCAGCGGCAGCAGCTCACAGAACCGCCTGTGGGCTCTGGCACAAGCAGGGGAACCTGTTGGCCCACTTTCCGCGTGTGTATTACCCGTTACACACCAGGTGAGGCGCCAAGCGATGCACAGAGAATGTCTGAGTTACCAGGCTCGATAAGCCAACGGGAGCTATGTCTCAAGACAGGGCAGGCTGGGAGTTCATTCTCCCAATGGGTATTTGCTGAGGACCTACTGTGTGCTCAGGCACACAGTAGGTCCCGGAGGGGTGGAGAGGTTGGGTTTATAGTGGAGCCAGACATTGGCTCCGATGAACTGGGAGAGATAAGCGAAACTCCAGGGATCTCCTGCTCCTCAAGGCTGAACGGAGCCATCTCCTCCCCGGCCCCACCTACCTCCTCGCCACTGGGATGACTTTAGCCAAGGGAAGCCCTGGCCACCGAAAGCTGGCAAGTGGCTGGAAAGGGGGTTCCCGCCCCAGTTCAAATCCTTTCTGGGGATGGAACAGTCTTAGGCAAGTTGCCAGGCTTCTCCGGACCTGTCTGTGTCCCTGTCCCCTCCCTCCCTCCCTCGGGAGGATTCAAGTCGGTAACGGAGGCTGATTTGGCACCGAGCTTGGCACCGGGCAGGTGCGGAAGCAGCGTTAGCGGTTACTGTGTGATGTGGGTAAAGCTGGGAGAAGGAACCACGCTCCCCAAGGCTTCTTCTCTGGCTTTGCCAGTCGGCGGTCAGCCGAGAGCCACAGCAGCCCGCGCCGGACCGGGGCTGGAGGTTCTGTTATGCAGAAATCAGGGGAGCGCAAGGGCAAAGGGCGCCCAACTCTGGCTGCAGACAGCCCAGCTGGGCCCCCAGGGCGGGCGGGGCGCAGCCCGGGCTCGCGGGCTGGGGCGCGGGACTCCGGTTCCGGCTCAGCCGCGGACCTCCGGCGGCCCCTGCCGCTCCCTCGAGGCGGCCTCAGTTTCCCCGGCGGTCAGACAGGGCCCCCCCGAAGCCGTCTCTAGAGGGTCCCGGTGGCGGGGTTCAGGACAGCACTTACAGGAGGATCTCCTGCTTGGTCAGGAACGTCAGGTCCTGGAAGGCAGGCAGGACGGAGGTCAGCGGGCCGCCCGGAGGCCGCGCCCGCCCCGCCGCCCGCTCCGGGACCCGTCCCCGGGCGCAGGCCCGCGCGCGAGCCCCCCGGGCCGCATCCCGCGCACCTGGTACTCGGCCAGCAGCTCCTTGGACAGGCGGCTGCCCGAGCCCCCCATCGCCGCGCCGCGCCGCGCGCACAGTTCCGCCAACTCGTCTCGGGACTCCGGCAACTTTCTCACTTCCGCCCTCGGGCCGCGTCACCGCCCCGTCCCCACGGCAACCGCCCCTGCGGGGGGCCCCCGCCCCCGGGCCCGCCTCCTCCTTACGGCGCCCCGAGGTTCCCCGCGGGGCCCAGACGCCAGCTCCCGGCTCTGGGCGGTCCCTGGCAAGTTTGGGGGCGTGGTTAGGGGCGTGGTCATACCACAGGCCCCGCCTCCGGGAGCGGACGGGGCGGGCCACGCCGCGTGCGCGCGCGCGGGCTGCGCATGCGCGGAGGGCACCGCGTCCTCGCTGCTCTGGCTGCAGTAGCTGGGGGTCCATCGCGCGGGGCGTCCTCCTCGCCTGCGGTGGGCGGCGACGGCGGCCTCGGGTGAGGTCGGGTAAAGGGCAGCAGGGAAGTCTGGGGCCAGGGGGGCCTGGAATCTCTCTGAGTGGCCATTGGCCGCCGGCTGCCCCTGTGCCTGAGGACGGCTTTTGCATCCCGACGTCACCACCCGGCCCCCGCCTCACGCGTTGCAGCCCCCAGGTCGCCTCTGCAGACAGAGCCGCCAACTTACTGCCGGTGAGGCTGTGTCCTGACACCCGCCGGATGCCAAACGCCGTGCGGAGTGACTTCGATTTTTGCAACAGCCTTGCAAGGTAGGTTCCCCTGTACCAATGCACGAATGAATGAAACTGCGCTGTGCCAAAGGGTGAGGATTCCAAGCTGCTGAGAGGAGGAGGTGGAAGGGAGGTTATTTCTTTCGTTTTGCGGAGGTATCACTGACAGGTGCACTTGTGGGGATTAATTCTGGATTCTTCTCATTTAATCTGCTTGCCGATCTTTAAAGTCTAAATGTGAGCGTGCTCATTAAAAACAAACAAACAAAAACGCGCGCCCCTGTAATCTGACTTCAGCTTCTCCCTGCCGACTGCTCAGGGCCTCTGTGTGTTGGCACCGTGGGCACGCAGCTCCTCTTCCGGCTTGCCCTCACGGAGGCCTTTCCTGAGTCCCTGGACTGGATCAGGAGTTTGTCTTACACTTGCCGAGTTCCCGAGGCTTCTCCTGCGCGGCATGTATCTTGCTTGCAGTTTATAGTTACTCGGGTGATGTCTGCTTCCCCCACTAGACTGTAAGCCCCGTGAGCTAGGAGAGAGAGGCATGCGCGCCAGGACCTGACACGTGGCCTTGGTTGAGTAAATGTTTTCGGAGTGACTGTAGTTTGCCCAGCACTCAAGGTGATCGCCCCGGCTGGCTTGGCTCAATGGATAGGGCGTCGGCCTGTGGACTGGAAGGTCCCAGGTTCGATTCCCGTCAAGGGCACATGCCTGGGTTCCGGGCTTCATCCCCAGGATCTCAGTCATGTGCGCTGACTGGGAATCGAACCTTGACCTCCTGGTTCATTGGTCGATGCTCAAACCACTGAGTTATGCCAGTTGGCTATTTGGATTTTTAATTCAGCAAAAATATATGCTCATCTACAGGATCATGAGTAATTTCTGTATTTCAACATATTTGACCAAAGGTTTATATGACTTTTGTAACCAGAAGGACAAGTAAAGGTTATTTGAAAATAAAAGTAAAATCTCTGGAAATGGGGTAGCATCATGTGTTTGTCCCCCCTCTCATGTTTGTTTCAGGCCGGCCCATGGCGGATTCAGCTGGCTCAAGCGAAACTTCCTATCTGCTCCCTCCAAACAGGGAGGACTGGGAAGAGCACGGCATCCCTGACTTTGTCTATGGACAGAAGGAACTCTCCCGGGAAGCGATTCAGTGGCCGAGGACCGCGCCCAGCCTCCCGGACACCCTGCCTCTGTCTCGTTTTGACTCGGCGCTCTGCTCTGCCTGGAGACAGCGGATGGAGCTGGGGCTGTTCCGCTACCGCCTGGGGGATCTGCAGACCCGGATGCTCCCTGGTTCCATGGGCTTCGTGGCTCAGCTGAATGTGGAACGAGGGGTGCAGAGGAGGCGCCCCCAGAACATCAGGAGCGTCAGGCAGGCCTTTGACCCCGAAGAGTTTAACTTCAACAAAATCCGGCCGGGAGAAGTCCTCTTCCGTTTGCGCGGGGAGCCGGATCCCCCGGGGGTTCTCCAGCAAGAGGGGGTTCTCCAGCAAGAGGGGGTTCTCCAGCAAGAGGGGGTTCTCCAGCAAGAGGCGCTTCTCCAGCAAGAGGGGCTTCTCCAGCAAGAGGGGGTTCTCCAGCAAGAGGGGGTTCTCCAGCAAGAGGGGGTTCTCCAGCAAGAGGCGCTTCTCCAGCAAGAGGGGCTTCTCCAGCAAGAGGGGGTTCTCCAGCAAGAGGGGGTTCTCCAGCAAGAGGATATCCTCGTGATGATCAACGTGAGCCCCCTGGAGTGGGGCCACGTGCTGCTGGTGCCCGAGCCCGCCCGGGGACTCCCCCAGCGCCTGCTGCCGGGTGCACTCCGGGCGGGCCTGGAGGCCGTGCTGCTGAGCTCACACCCGGGCTTTCGCGTCGGCTTCAACAGCCTGGGCGGCTTGGCCTCCGTCAACCACCTCCACCTGCACGGCTATTACCTGCCCCACAGGCTGCCCGTGGAGGGGGCACCCAGTGAGCCCCTGGACCCTGGGGGCCGTTTGCACCTGCTGCAGGCTGTCCCAGCTCCCGGCTTCCTCTTTTACACCAGCGGGCCAGGCCCGGACTTAGCAGCCTTGATAAGCAGGGTGTGTCGAGCCACCGACTATCTGACCGCCCGGGAGATTGCACACAACCTGTTCGTGACCCGGGGCGCAGCACCTGGACAGACTTCCTTTTCCTCAGCGCTCACAGGGGTCCGGGTGATCCTCTGGGCCCGGAAGTCCAGCTTTGGGGTGAAGGAGCGAGAGGCGTTCAATGTTGCCCTTTGCGAGCTGGCCGGGCACCTCCCTGTGAAAACGCCCCAGGACTTCAGCAGCCTGACGGAGGCGGCCGCTCTGGCCCTCATCCAGGACTGTCTGCTGCCCCCAGCGCAGGCAGAAGAGGTCCGGGCAGCCCTGGTGGCCTTGACAGCCCAGGAGGAGCAATAATTAGGGCATCGCCATCACTGCTCTCTCACCGCATCTTAGCCTCAGAGGAGGGAGCGAGAACTGATAAACATGGTCTCTTTCAAGAGGGGATCCCCTTGGAATAAACCGAATGAGTGAGTCCTCGGGGATGTATCTGCTTCTTACCTTTCTTCCTGGGCAAGCCCCAGGGATGCCCAGCCTGTTGTTGGGAAGGGGGCATGCACTAGAGTTAGATACTCCTGAGTTTCTTTATGGACTTTTTTTTTTTTTTAATATATTTTATTCATTTTTTACAGAGAGGAAGGGAGAGGAATAGAGAGTTAGAAACATCGATGAGAGAGAAACATCAATCAGCCGCCTCCTGCACATCCCCCACTGGGGATGTGCCCGCAACCCAGGTACATGCCCCTGACCGGAATCGAACCTGGGACCCTTCAGTCCGCAGGCCGACGCTCTATCCACGGAGCCAAACCGGTTTCGGCTCTTTATGGACTTTTCCTTTCATATCAAGTCTTACAAAAGTGATGGTTTATGTACCTCTGGCATGTGCCCCCCCCCCACGTGTTCCCCCTTTGCCTACCACTGAGTTTTATTTCTTCATCTCTCCCTGCATTGGGCCCTGCTCCATCCAGATGCCCTCCTTCTAGCACATTCTTCACCTGCCTGGCTACCTGGAATTTTCCTCCAGCCCTAACAAACACAGATGAGTACTCTTCCCATACTTCGTCTAGTGTGAAAACAAGTGGTACTCACAGCTTTAAAGGTACAGTTTCTCCTTTTTACTTATTTATTTATTTGTTATGAATCCTCACCCGAGGATATTTTTCCGTTGATCTTTTAGAGAGAATGGAAGAGAGAGGGAAAGACAGAGAGAAACGTCGCTGTGAGAGAATCACATCGATTGGTTGCCTCCTGCACGCACCCTGTCCAGGACCGGGGCCGGGGAGGAGCCTGCAACCGAGGTACGTGCCCTTGACCAGAATGGAACTTGGGACCCTTCGGTCTGCAGGCCGTCGCTCTATCTACTGAGCCACACCGGTTAGGGCAGTGGTCGGCAAACCGCGGCTCGTGAGCCACATGCGGCTCTTGGGCCCCTTGAGTGTGGCTTTTCCACAAAAGACCGACTTCTGCGCATGGGCCACGGAGTTTCCATCGCACTGTACGTGCGCACCCGCACGTGGTATTTTGTGGAAGAGCCACACTCAAGGGGCCAAAGAGCCGCATGTGGCTCGCGAGCCGCGGTTTGCCGACCGTGGGGTTAGGGCAAGGTACAGCTTCTCTTAATACCTTCATTTAACCGATGAAGAGATGGAGATGGGCAGAGATTCAGTAACTTGTCGGAGGTCACCTATCTCATCAGTGGTGGAACCAGGACTGCGGCACAGGCAGGCGGACACCAGAAGCTGAGCTGGGACCAAGCACTTGTGACCGTCTCTCCAGGTAGCGGCTCCCATCACCGCGGCTCTCCTTAACAACTCCCTGGCCCGGACCTGAGGCTCAGGTCCCCACGTGGTTGGCTCTCTATGGCCAGGCCTCTAGGAAAGAATTTTTAGAGGTTTCAGTCCCAAAAGATATTATAGTCTCATTGGGATAAGGCAGAATATGTACTACCACCCATCTCATAAGAAAAACATTATAACAGCCTAACTAACCTGTTTGGCTCAGTGGATAGAGCATCGGCCTACAGACTGAAAGGTCCCGGGTTCGATTCCGGTCAAGGGCACGTACCTTGGTTGCGGGCACATCCCTAGTAGGAGGTGTGCAGGAGGCAGCTGATTGATGTTTTTAACTCTTTATCCCTCCCCCTTCCTCTCTGTAAAAAATCAATAAAATATATTTTTTTAAAAAAGAAAGAAAAACATTATAACAAATGTAAATGTTCCCAGTAATATGTTGAACATTTAAATTTCCACCAAAAATGTGGGTCGCCCTTGTATTTTTGGCACTTTGCTGCCGTTTTAGCTCAGTGCCTCTTTCTGAAACCCTCTGCATGTACAGGCTTCACTGTATTTTGCTTGTTCACTCTCTGAAGGGTTGCAGATGACCATTATAGCAAAGTGGATTTTGTGTCCAAGGTGATGAGCCCAGATAGCAGATTTTCCCACTTATTCCCTGGGACTAATGTTCGGAGGAAAGCCTTCTCTGGCCCAAATAGGCTTTTCCATAAAAAAGGGGGGAAAGGTTTCCTTTATGGTTCTACTTCTCAGCCATTTATATACTTTGTGAGTTCTCAAGAATGGAATTTTTTGCTGAAACCGGTTTGGCTCAGTGGCTAGAGCGTCGGCCTGCGGACTGAAGGGTCCCAGGTTCGATCCCGGTCAAGGGCATGTACCTGGGTTGCGGGCACATCCCCCATGGGGGGCGTGCAGGAGGCAGCTGATGGATGTTTCTCTCTCATCGATGTTTCTAACTCTCTATCTCTCTCCCTTCCTCTCTGTAAAAAATCAATAAAATATATTTTTAAAAAAAAGAATGGAATTTTTAAAAAATATATTTTTATTGATTTCAGAGAGGAAGGGAGAGGGAGATAGAAACATCAATGATGAGAGAGAATCGATTGACTGCCTCCTGCACGCCCCCTAGTGGGGAATCAAGCCCACAACCCAGGCATATGCCCTTGCCCGGTATCAAACCCATGACCCTTCAGTCCGCAGGCTGACGCTCTATCCACAGAGCCAAGCCAGCTAGGGCAAGAATTTATTTTTTTTTTAAATATGTTTTTATTGATTTCATAGAGGAAGGGGAAGGGACAGAGAAATAAACATCAATGATGAGAGAATATCATTGATTGGCTCCCTCCTGTATGCCCTACCATGGGTATCGAGCCCGCAACCCAGGCATAAGCCCTGACAGGGAATCAAACCGTGACCTCCAGGTTCATAGGTCGACGCTCAACCACTGAGCCACACTGGCCGGGCAAGAATGGGATTTAGAGTGAAGCTTTTTCAAATCTTGAGGATGGAATACTTCGGGGACCCTTTGTTCTCAGAGCCCTGGGCTATGAGAGTGGTAGAAAGGGCTGATCCAATGGGGGCCTCTCTTCCTCTTTGCTTGCTTTTTGATGAAGGGCCTTATGTACTAAGACATTTTGGATTTGATTTTCAAAGGGGCAGTAACATTTGCATTTTAGGAAGAATACTTTAGCTCAGCGGTTGCCAGCCGGTGGTTCGTGGACCACTGGTGGTCCATGAGGTCTGAAAGGTTGGCGACCACTGCTTTAGCTGTATTGGATGGATGGATAGATGGATGGATGGATGGATGGATGGATGGATGAATAGAAACAGGGAGTCCTATTAAGAGGTTGGTCAATGGTGGAAATTCAGGCAAGAAATAATGATTCAGGTCCTAGAACAGCACCTGGAATACTAAATATTTGTCAAAAGAAAAAAAAAATGAGCCTCACCGGTATGGCTCAGTGGATGAGCATCACCCATGAACCAGGCAGGAGGTCATGGTTTGATGCTGGCCAGGGCACATGCCCGGGTTGTGAGGTTGAGCTCTAGTAGGGGGCGTGTAGGAGGCAGCCGATCAATGATTCTCTCTCATCATTCATGTTTCTACTTCTCCCTCTTCCTTCCTCTCTCTGAAATGTATAAAAACATATTAAAAAATTTTTTTAAAAGTGTCCTGGAAGGCAAAGGACTCCAAAGCATTTCAAGGAGAGGGTACTTGAGAGTGTCACATGCTGAAGAAAGATCAAGAAGTGTGTGAGTCAGCCCTAGCTGGTTTGGCTCAGAGGATACAGCGTCGGCCCAGGGACTGAAGGGTCCTGGGTTCGATTCCGGTCAAGAGCAGATCAAGGGCATGTACCTTGGTTGCAGCTTCCCTGGCCCTGGTCGGGGTGTGTTCAGGAAGCAACCAATCAATGTGTTTTTCTCACATAGATATTTCTCTCCATTTTTCCCTCTCCCACTCTCTCTAAAAATCAATGGAAAAATATCTTCGGGTGAGGAGTAACCAAAAAAAAAAGAGTCTGTGAATCAGAAAATGTCTATGTCTCTTTATTTAAAGGAGGGAAATTTTAATTTTTTTAAATTTATTGATTTTTTTTGAGAGAGGGAGAAAAACATTGAGTTGTTCCACTTATTTATGCATCCATTGGTTGATTCTTGTATGTGCGCTGACCGGGGATGGAACCGCCATCTTGGGATGTTAGGAATACACTAACCAAGTGAGCTACCTGGCCAGGGCTAAAGGAGGGAAATTTTCAAAGTGTCCTTTAGATTGAACCACATAGGATAATTGTAAGGTGAGCAGAGTTTGGTGGAAGTGGCCATCAGAATCAGATAAAGTGAAGGGGCAGTCTGATAAGGCACTTGAGGGCATGCGTGCTAATTGAGTTTGACCCACCAGGTGCAGAGACTGCTCAGGCATGGTTATTAAAAAAAAAATATATATATATATATATATATATATATATATATATATATATATATATATGTGTGTGTGTGTGTGTGTGTGTGTGTGTGTATCCCTAACCGGTGTGGTTCAGTGGATAGAGCGTCGGCCTGCGGACTGAAGGGTCCCAGGCTCGATTCCGGTCAAGGGCATGTACCTTGGTTGCGGGCACATCCCCAGTAGAGAGTGTGCAGGAGGCAGCTGGTCAATGTTTCTCTCTCATCAATGTTTCTAACTATCCCTCTCCCTTCCTCTCTGTAAAAAAATCAATAAAATATATATTTTAAAAAATTGTAACAAAGGCAAGCAGATGTGTCTACCTGACCGAGTTGGCCAAATTCTGCACTTAGCCTGGTAGTTCAAGAAAGGGTGGGAGTGGGGTAGAGCCTACTGGCATTGAAGCCAGAGGACTACAAGTCCCATGATGCAGTCTGTCAGCTGCCACAGGAAGAGGGCCTCAGCTAGGTGCCCTTCCACTTCCGGCCAGCCCCGCCCCCCCCCTTCCCCAGTGCACAAGATGGCCTCGGAACGCTCCGCCGAGTGGGTGTGGTTCCCGGGCGGCCCCGCCCCCAGAACGCTGCTCCAATGGGGGTCACTCGTGTCCATGGCGACAGAGGGCGGTGGCAGCCAGCTTGCGGAAGGAGCCACCACCGCGGGGATCTCGCAACTAAGAGTGAACCCCGTGGGGAACGGGCTCCCCCTTGGGATCAGTGGGGACGGCAAGTCCCGTGGAAGGAACCAGGAGGCCGTCCCTGAGGCCCAGCAATGCCCAGGGAAGGAAGGGTGGACATGAGCGACCAGCCGAGTCCCGTCCCGGGCCATTAGGAGTGGACGCATCAGTCCCTCCGCTCTCCTCGGAACTCCCGGTGGGCAGAGTCCACTGGGGGCTCCTCCTCTGCTGTCAGCACCTAAGAGGCCTTAGCTAGCGGGTGCCTGGCCCCAGGGTGTACACGTGGAGAAACTGCGGCCGGGCTAGGGGCCCTCTCTTTTAAAAGCGAAGCCCGCCCCCTCCAGTCATCCCCCTTCCCATTCAAAAACGAAAGCAGCTGCGGCATGGTCCCTGCCAGCTCCGTTCAGATCCTGCTGCCCCCCAGCGTGTTGTGTGGCCTGACCTTGGGTGACTGGGGCTTGCCAGCCAGCCCAGCATCTCATGGGCGTCCCAGGACGCCCCCTGCCTCCTTGGAAACTGCCCGTTTTGCAGGGGAGGGGCAGCCGCCTTCCCTTCTCACACCAGGAAGGTCCTCAGGGTGCACCCCTCCAGGCCTAGAGGGGAGCCTGTGTATATTTCATCCCCGCCCCTGTCCCCCCAGAATCTCAAGGATGGAGCCAAGTCCCTCTAAGACCAGCGAATCAGAGGAAGACTCTATTGAAGAAGAAGAAGAAGAGTCCGAGGAGGAGTGCGACGATGGGGAAGCTGCCATCTCTCCGAACCCTGCTCAGCAGACGCTCTCCAAGGCTGACAGTGGGGTCCCCTTATCCATTGTGGCCACGAAAATCCCCCAGATAGTCTTAACCCCGGCTGCCTTAGATGACTTAGAGGTCGGGAGAAGAAAGAGAAGGCGGAGATGCAGGTAACAGTTCCCTGCACCCCCTCACCTGCCTGGCTCCACAGTCACCCCCAGCTTCCCTTTGCAGTTGGGCTTGGGACCCAAGGTCTTCCCTTTATTTGTTTTGTGTGTTTTTTTTGTTTGTTTTTTGTTTGTTTTTTTTTATATATATATTTTATTGATTTTATACAGAGAGGAAGGGAGAGAGATAGAGAGTCAGAAACATCGATGGGAGAGAAACACCGATCAGCCGCCTCCTGCACATCTCCCACTGGGGATGTGCCCGCAACCCAGGTAGATGCCCTTGACCGGAATCGAACCCGGGACCCCTCAGTCCGCAGGCCGACGCTCTATCCACTGAGCCAAACCGGTCTCGGCTTGTGTTTTTTTTTTAAATATATTTTTATTGATTTCAGAGAGGAAGGGAGAGAGAGATGGAAACATCAATATTGAGAGAGAATCATTGATTGGCTGCCTCCTGCACACATCCCACTGGGGATTGAGCCCACAACCCAGGCCTGTGCCCCGACCAGGAATCAAACCCAGAACCTCATGGTCCATGGGACGATGGATGCTCAATCCACTGAGCCACCACAGCTGGGCTACCTTAGCTCCCCCCCCACCCCCCCAAGGTCTTCCCTTTAGCCTGGGAAAATGGCAGGGAATACCGGAGCTTCGCTAATCTTTTGGTACAACAACAAAAAACCACCAAAATTCAGAACCATGGGGGTGGCTCAGTGTAGAATTTCAGCGTGTTTATGTCATCTTGGTCCTCAAGGGGCTTCTGGGGGAAATGAACTGCATTGCGGACTTGTTGGGTGTCTCTCGGCTGAGCACCTGGCAGCCAGGGGCCCGCCCTTCTCTCCCCTTGTGCCTGATTGCTGCTCTCCCTCCCTCCCAGAGCCCTGGCCATCAACCTGACCAACTGCAGATATGAGAGTGGTAAGCGCCCGACTCTGCTGTCACTTTCACTCAGGGGATGGTCCCCCCCAGTCAGGCTCCCAGCCCCTGGATCTTGTTAGCCTGGCCTGTGGCCTGTAACGGAGCTCCCTGGCTCAGCCGCTCGCAGCTGAGGTATCCCTGTTCCGTTAGTCTCAGGAGTAGGGTGAGCATCTAACGTGAAAAAAATAGCTAGCATGAAAAAAAAAAATGACTGAAAGTCACCACTGCCCCCACCTTTTTCAGTTTGCTTTGTTTTTTTAAAATGTATTTTTATTGATTTCAGAGAGGAAGGGAGAGGGAGAGAGGGATAGAAACATCAATGATGAGAGGGAATCATGGATTGGCTGCCTCCTGCACGGCCCACATTGGGGATCGAGCCTGAAACCCGGCCATGTGCCCTGACCGGAATCAAACCCAGGACCCTTCAGTCCGCAGGCCGATGCTCTATCCACTGAGCCAAACCGGTTTCGGCAAAAACCATTTTTTTTTCAAGGAAGCTCTTGAGGCGGCTTCAGCAATTTTTAAAAATCACCAGCGGGATCAGCCATCTCTTTCTCCCCTCTTATCCCCACTGTCCTCTGTGCAAGGGGCCCCCCAACGTGTGAGGTGCCGGTGCGATCCCTACCAAGGGCTAGCTTTGCCGGTAGAAACCGCCCTAGTTGAGAGAGGGAGTGACAGGCGCAGAGAGCCAGCTTCACGAACTTGGAGTTGTCACATGGCAACTGAAGGGCAGAGCCCAGGTAAGAACCACCCCCCTCTTCAACCCGCTCTCCAGTCAGGGCTGTTCCTTACCCAGCCCAGCCTGGGCCTCCCTGACCTCCCTCCCTCCCTCCCTCCCTCCACAGTGCGGCGCGCAGCCCGAATGTGTGGCCTGAGGGAGGTGGGCGAAGACGAAGAGTGGAACGTGTACTGGACGGACTGCTCTGTGTCCCTGGAACGAGTCATGGACATGAAGAGGTTTCAGGTACAACCTCCTGACCCACAATCCTGAAGGGGCTGTGGCCCCAGAATGATGACTCCCTCCCCCCCCCCTTGTGCCCAGGCACCCGAGGCTGTCACTCTGTGGCTATCCCCCTGTTCAGGACAGGAAAGGCCAAGGCCAGGGGCTTCCACTCCAATGGAAATACTCTCCTCTTGGGTCTCTGGAACTTGTGTTGTGTGAAGAATTGTCCGCTGGGCACGCCCTGTCTCAATATCTGCTGTTGGCCCGGAGGCTTGTGTGCCCAACTGGCCCCCTCCAGGGCAGGTGCCCGTCACCGGGGAAGACTCGTTCAGTTCCGAGCCAGCTGAAGGGTCCAGCCTCGAGCAGCTTAGCCTAGCATCCCACCTCCACCAAGAGTCAGTGTGGCGCCCTAACTGGTTTGGCTCAGTGGATGGAGCGTCGGCCTGTGGACTGAAGGGTCCCGGGTTCGATTCCGGTCAAGGGCATGTACCTTGGTTGCAGGCACATCCCCATTGGGTGGGTGGGGGTTTGTGCAGGTGGCAGCTGATGGATGTTTCTCTCTCATTGATGTTTCTAACTCTCTATCCCTCTCCCTTCCTCTCTGTAAAAAAATCAATAAAATATATACTTTTAAAAAAAGAGTCATAGCCCCAAGCAAGTTGGGTCAGGGTTCTCAAGAAGAATATTAAGTCTTCATGGTATTTTGTGGCTCAGTGGTGGAGCATCAACCCGTGAACCAGGAGGTCACGGTTCGATTCCTGGTCAGGGCACATGCCCGGGTTACGGGCTCGATCCCCAGTGGGGGGCGTGCAGGAGGCAGCTGGTCCATGATTCTCTCTCATCATTGATGTTTCTATCTCTCCCTCCCTCTCTGGAATCAATCACTGGGTGAGCCAGCGAGAGAGCTCAGAGCGGTGGCGATGCTGACTCCCACACTGGGGGGCAGTAGCAGGGTTCCAGCGGGCTGCCGGGCAATGCCGTGCCCTCTGGGGGTGCCATGGCAGTGCATGCCGTGGGCTGGGTCCTAATTTCCTTTTCTCTTTGCGGAAATGTTTTCTCATTTGCTTTGTGCTGTTACACACCAGTTATTCTTACAGGACTGGTCCCTGGTGGTCTGAGGGATGTTATAAGGGTCAGAGGTTCTCAACCTTCCTAACGCCGCGACCCTTTAATGCAGTTCCTCATGTTGTGGTGACCCCACTTTCATTGTTACAAACTGAACATAATGAAAGCATAGTGATGAATCACAAAACAGTATGTAATTATGTATGTGTTTTTTTTGTTTTGTTTTTTTTTGTTTTTTGTTTTTTTAAATATATTTTATTGATTTTTTACAGAGAGGAAGGGAGAGAGATAGTTAGAAACATCGATGAGAGAAAAACATCAATCAGCTGCCTTCTGCACATCTCCTACTGGGGATGTGCCTGCAACCCAGGTACATGCCCTTGACCGGAATAGAACCTGGGACCTTTCAGTCTGCAGGCCGACGCTCTATCCACTGAGCCAAACCGGCCTCGGCTATGTATGTGTTTTCCGATGGTCTTAGGCGACCCCTGTGAAAGGGTCATTCGACCCCCAAAGGGGTCGGGACCCACAGGTTGAGAACCGCTGGTCTAGAAGGACCAAAATCTTGTCTAGCCCCTGCTCACTACCCCTCGTTTGCTAACCTCAGGGTTATGTGTGTTTGGGGAGAGGCCGAGGAGGGTTTTCTCGCCTGCCTTAGGGGATCTTCCTGTTTTCTCCTTGGAGTGTCAGGGAGTGTTTACCTGCACTGACTTCTACCTGGACCTTCCCAGTCCTCCTCCACTGCTTTCTGGATGCCCAGGCCCCAGGAACAGCCGCTTCCTCTGGGGGGTAGTTTGACTCATTCGCTCCGTTTCAGAAAATCAACCACTTCCCTGGCATGACGGAAATCTGCCGCAAAGACCTGCTGGCCCGGAACCTGAAGCGCATGCAGAAAATCTACCCCCGGGAGTACAACATCTTCCCCCGCACCTGGTGCCTGCCCGCAGAGTGAGTGCCACCCTGGGGAGGGTTCGCCATCTCGGTTCTCTCCAGACTCCGGATGAATGACCTTGAATGACCTTGAACGTCTCGGGATGGAAGTGGAGTGGTCTGAGACTGCGGGCTCCAGGAAGAGCGTGGACCGGCGGGCAGGAGGGGCCCACGGGACCCTGGGACCGCCGTGTTGCACAGGAACCTTCTGACCGGCCCCGTCTGCCCATAGCTACGGGGACTTCCATGCCTGTGGTCGTCAGCGGAAAACCCGAACGTTCATCTGCAAGCCAGACAGTGGCTGTCAGGGCCGCGGCATCTTCATCACCCGAAACCCCCGGGAGGTCAAGATCGGAGAGCATATGATCTGCCAGCAGTACATCTCCAAGGTGAAGGGCGCCTCGGGCCCACCAGGTCCCTCCACCAGCATTGGGGTGCCACCAGCATTGGGGTACCCCGTCTCTCCCAAAGCCAGGGAGGAAGCCAGTTTCCAGCTCCTGCCCTCTCTGCTACCCCCACTTCCACCCCCCTTATCTTGGAGGCCATGGAATCTGAATTTTTCCACTTCTTAGATATCCTGGGTTTAGGCACCTGCCTTACCCTGCCTGTGCCTCAGTCTCCTCACTTGTTATTGGGCATAACCACAGTAGCTATGTCACGTGGTCACTGTGGAAATTAAACGCCCGTGTGTGTGACATTGAGCGAGCTCTTCAAAGCCCTGTCGTTTCTCTGGCGGGTCTGCGCCCCCTCAGCCCTTCCTCATCGACGGCTTCAAGTTCGACATGCGCATCTACGTCCTGCTCACGTCCTGCGACCCGCTGCGGATCTTCATGTACGAGGAGGGCCTGGCCCGCTTTGCCACCATGCCCTATGTGGAGCCCAACCACAGCAACCTGGTAAGGGGCCGGTGGCAGCCCGGGGGCAGGGCGGCACCCTTCCCTTTCCCACCGCTCTGTGCTGGGGTCTTTTTGGAGATGCCCGTGGCTCCTCACCCACAAGGAACGAAGCCAGTGAGTGCCTCAGCACCCCTTCTTCCCGGGGGGGGGGCTGCCAGGACAGTCCTCAGTGAAGCCGGACAGGAGATGAGCAGTCCTGGGGCGGCTGGAGGTGGGGGGGTGGGGAGTGGGGGGAGGAGGAAGGGGGCGGGGCGCTCCAAAGCAGTGAAGGGCAGGCGAGGAGAGAAGCAGGGCCCGACCTTGACCGCAGGCCGCGCTCTCTCCCCCCAGGATGAAGTCTGCATGCACCTGACCAACTACGCCATCAACAAACACAACGAGAATTTCGTCCAGGACGATGCTGTGGGCAGCAAGAGGTACTCCCCGCTCTGCTTTCTTCCTCTGCCCCTTAGCCCCGGTCTCCGCGGCCCAGGAAGGAAACTCAGACCGGCTCCCGGGAGGCCGACGGCTCAGGAAAACTCGACAGACCCTTGTCCCGTGCCCGTCCACCGAGCGGGGCCCCGACCCACCCTGGTCACAGACCTGGCTCCACGCTGGTAGCGGCCCCTTTAAAGCACCGGGGACTGAGGCACGGAGTTGGGTTAGCGCTGGGGAGCCTGCTTCCTGAGCACTGGGCCTCGCAGGAAGCTGTCGACGCTCAATGCCTGGTTGCGAGAACACAGCTACGACCCCCGAGAGATGTGGGGGGACATCGAGGACATCATCATCAAAACCATCATCTCGGCCCATTCGATCCTGCGCCACAACTACCGCACCTGCTTCCCCCAACATCTGAGCGGAGGCACCTGTGCCTGTTTCGAGATCCTCGGTTTTGACATCCTCCTGGACCACAAGCTGAAGCCCTGGCTGCTGGAGGTGAGGACCCTCTCCTGGGCTTTCCAAAACCAACAGGACACTCAGGTGGGGGGGGGGGGGAACAGAGAACGGGGGGGGGGGGGCGCAGCAGCCCGGGGGTGGGCAGGAAGTGCACAGGAGATAAGATCTCTGTGCTTGGGACCTGCTGACTCAGATCTTGGTGGCCTCTGCCTCCACCACAGGAACCCAGGTTTGGGGTCCCAAGTGCTCCCCATGTAAGCCTTGCCTTTAAGGACATGCTATCTACACAGGCGGGCGGTCTGGCTCTCACCAGCCCGTGTGTTAGGCCAGTGGTCGGCAAACTCCATTAGTCAACAGAGCCAAATATCAACAGTATAATGATTGAAATTTCTTTTGAGAGCCAAATTTTTTTTTAATATATTTTATTGTTTTTTTACAGAGAGGAAGAGAGAGAGATAGAGAGTTAGAAACATCGATGAGAGAGAAACATCGATCAGCTGCCTCCTGCACATCCCCCACTGGGGAAGTGCCCACAACCCAGGTACATGCCCCTGACCGGAATCGAACCCGGGACCCCTCAGTCCGCAGGCCGACGCTCTATCCACTGAGCCAAACCGGTTTCGGCTGAGAGCCAAATTTTTTAAACTTAAACTATATAGGTAGGTACATTGTTATTCACTTTATTAGGGTACTCCTAAGCTGGCCTTTGCTAAAAACGTCCTCAATCTGAGGGGTCGACTCAGCGAATGTACCCCCACTTCCTCTAACACCACTTCTTCAAAATAGACTTGCCCAGGCCGAAAACTGACTTCTGCGCACGGGCCATGAAATTTCAATCGCAGTGTACGTGCGCGCCCGCACGTGGTATTTTGTGGAAGAGCCACACTCAAGGGGCCAAAGAGCCGCATGTGGCTCGAGAGCCGCAGTTTGCCGACCACTGTGTTGGAGGGATCTCCGTGGCAGGTCCTGTGGCCTGGGAAGTCGGAGCATCCAGCTTCCTTGGCTGAGGCCACTGGCGGAGATGTCTTTCCTAAGCCCTCCTACCAGACCCCTCCCCACCCCCCCACCCCCCCAGCTGGGCCTGCAAGAGGCGGCCACCTGCTCAGGGCATCTAGGAAGGGGGCGGATAACGGCTCCTCCTGGCAGGTGAACCACTCTCCAAGCTTCACCACGGACTCGCGCCTGGATCGGGAGGTGAAGGATGCCCTCCTCTTAGATGCCATGATCCTCGCCAACCTCCGGGGCTGCGACAAGAGGAAGGTGATGGAGGAAGAGAAGCGGCGAATCAAAGTGCGGCTTTTCCACTGCCACCAAGAGCTACGCGAGGCCAGGTACCCCAGCTGGCCGGGGTGTCTGTTTTATTTATTTTTAAAATAGGTCTTTATTGATTTCAGAGAGGAAGGGAGAGGGAGAGAGAGAAACATCAATGATGAGAGAGAACCACTGATCGGCTGCGGCTTGCATGCCCAATGCTGGGGATCGAACCCGCAACCCGGGCATGTGCCCCCACCAGGAATCGAACCGTGACCTCCTGGTTCAGAGGTCAACGCTCAACCACTGAGCCACGCCCGCCGGGCAAGCTGTGTAACTTGTTATCACTTTCTTGAGAATGAAAGCCCGGGGCTGATCAGCTACTGAAAACAATTTTTGCATAAGTAATACATCACCTGTCATAGACAAGTATGTTCAAGTGCAAAAGATGCTGGGATCGGCCTGTCTCCTGCCCTTCTCCTCCAGCTACTCGGGTCGTGCGTGTATTTTCACAAACATTCAATGCACATACATGTACTTATGCAAGTTGTTTTTCTCCTTTTCCTGCCCAGACAGGAGCATAACTTTCCCTGCTTAACAGTGTACGTTAGAGCTATTTCAAAATTAGCTTATAAGGAGCATTTTGTGGTTTGATTAGCTGCTGTTGTTTTTTTAAATTTTTTTTTAAAATATATTTTATTGATTTTTTACAGAGAGGAAGGGAGAGAGACAGAGAGTCAGAAACATCGATGAGAGAGAAACATCGATCAGCCGCCTCCTGCACATCTCCCACTGGGGATATGCCCGCAACCAAGGTACACGCCCCTGACCGGAATCGAACCTGGGACCCCTCAGTCCGCAGACCGACGCTCTATCCACTGAGCCAAACCGGTTTTGGCCAGCTGTTGTTTTTTTTAACAAAGTTCTAGAAACCATTTCCTGAGAAAGTGTATAGTAATGAAACACAAAACAGTTAAGTCATTCACTATTAGGGGACAGTTCATTTATTTTGTTTTTTAGGGGGCAGTTTAAATCAATATTGCCCACCCACTATTATTTTAATTGTAAGACGGTTTGCAAACATGGTCATTTGTTGCCGACACTAAATTACAGTTTGTTGATGATACATAAAAAGGAATGGACCCTGGCCAGGTAGCTCTTGGTTAGAGCGTCACTCTGATAGGCCAAGGTTATGGGTTGGATTCCCGTTCAGGGCACACACAAGAATCAACCAATGAATGCATCGATAAGTGGAACAACAAATCGATGTTTCTCTCTCTCTCTCAAAAAAAAAGAAAAATCAATAAAAAATGAATTGGAGTAGATTTAGGATTTTTCTTATAATAAATACGTCCCTCCTCCCCACTTGCATTGCAAGATGCAGGGTCCATGTGTACTTGATTTGCCGTAATACCCTGGGGGCCTGGCACACAGTAGGCACCCAGCTGTCTGTGTGAGTGGAGGCCAAGTGTAACTCTATGTGCCCTGGGTATTCGCACAGGATTGGATTGTGCATGTGACTTTATCAACCGTGTCCTTCAATGGGGATAAAAGGCGGAAAACCTTTGGACTTAATAAACAAAAGTACAATCATCTACACTAATAAAAGAGATGTAAATTGGTCGTCATTCCGCTACACACACCAGCCAATCAGGATGAGCATGCAAATTAACCTAACAAAGATGGTGGGCTAATTTGTATACGCAGGCATGGAGCAAAGACTGAAGGCTCCTGCCCGAGTGACGACTGAAGATTGAAGAGGCTTGGCTTCTCCGCTGCAGCCGGACCAAAGGCCTGGGTCCCGGGTGCCCGAGGAAAACCGCTGCCAGCAGCCAGGGGAAGGAAGGCCTATTGCGTGCATCTTCATGCAACGGGCTCTAGTGCACTAGAATATTAGGCAGCCATTTACAAATGCTGTTGTCTGATCCCAATTCCATTTAAAACAAGAAAGGCAGGAGGGAATAAATAAAGAGTCTGCTGCCCTGGCCGGTGTGGCTCAGTGATAGAGTGTTGGCCTGCAGACTGAAGAGTCCCTGGTTCAATTCCAGTCAAGGGCACATGCCCGGGTTGTGGGCTCGATCCCCAGTGTGGGGTGTGCATGAGGCAGCCGATCCATGATTCTCTCTCATCATTGATGTTTTTATCTCTCCCTCTCCCTTCCTCTCTGAAATCAATAAAAATATAAAACAAAATAATAAAAATTAAAACATGTTTTAAAAAAGAAGGGCCTGCCCAGTGGCAAAGCCAGGATTCAAACTCAGGAGGTGCTCCCTCAGTCTGTGCTCATGGCCGACATGCTCACTGCATCCTAATGCGACGGGCAGTTCCTAGCTTCTTTCTGCTCTTCTGGCTTTTCTGTGATCAGAAACCCAGCTTAAGTCAAGCCTGTTTTCACTGCCACACACAGACGGGGCTGGCAGCTGCCACCGCAGGGGCAGGGCAAAGGCCATGACGTGGCAGTCGGCCCGCCTCCTCGCAGACCTCCCGACTCACCAAGCTTGGTTTTCTTAGGCGAGTCCTAACAGAGCTGTCCCAGGCGGCACTGCTGGACCAGGAGTGCTACGAGGACGCCCACCTTGGCGGGTACCGGCGGATCTACCCTGGGCCTGACACCGAGAAGTATGCGCCCTTCTTTAAGCACAGCGGCTCCCTCTTCCAGGAGACGGCGGCTTCCAAGGCCCGAGAGGAGTGCGCCAGGTACTCCGTTGGGCATGCCCCCCTCCACGCGGGTGGGGGCAACTCCTTCAGGGGAACTGCTCCCCGGCGGGGTGGAGAGGATGCCAGCCCCTAGAGCAGAGGTTCTCTATCTGTGGGTCGAGACCCCTTTGGGGGTCAAATGACCCTTTCACAGGGGTCGCCTAAGACCATCGGGAAACACATAGATAATTACATAGTTTTCGTGATGAATCACTATGCTTTCATTATGTTCAATTTGTAACCATGAAAATACACCCTGCATATCAGATATTTACATGACGATTCATAACAGTAGCAACATGACAGTTAGGAACTAACAACGAAAATAATTTTGTGGTTGGGGGTCACCACAACATGAGGAACTGTATTAAAGGGTCGCGACGTTAGGAAGGTTGAGAACCGCTGCCCTAGAACAGTGGTTGGCAAACTCATTAGTCAATAGAGCCAAATATCAACAGTTCTTCAAAACAGACTCGCCCAGGCCGAACACCGACTTCTGCGCATGGGCCACGAAGTTTCATTTGCACTGTACGCGCGCCCGCACGTGGTATTCTGTGGAAGAGCCACACTCAAGGGGCCAAAGAGCCACATGTGGCTCTCGAGCCGCAGTTTGCCGACCATGGCCCTAGAGGAAAGAGGGGGAGGGGATTATAAATCCTATCAGTCTTCCTGATTCAGTTTAGTTACAGTGGTTCTCAACCTTCTGGCCCTTTAAATACAGTTCCTCATGCTGTGACCCAACCATAAAATTATTTTCGTGGCTACTTCATAACTGTCATGTTGCTACTGTGATGAATCATCATGTAAATATCTGATATGCAGGACGGTCTTAGGCGACCCCTGTGAAAGGGTCGTTCGACCGCCAAAGGGGTCGCGGCCCACAGGTTGAGAACCGCGGCTAGAGGAACGAGGGGGAGGGGATTCTAAATCCTAACAGTCTTCCTGATTCAGTCTAATAGGTTTCCCATCTTCCATATATTCCTCTCCCATCAGTCCGCAAAACGGACCATAATGTCCTACTCTTCTCCCATCCCCATATCCCCTCCCCTCTCCCCCCCTTCCCCCCACAATTTCTCCAGTGACTGAAGCTGCTGTATCTTGTCAGGCAGCAGCGGGAAGAGTTCCGCCTTAAGCAGAAGCAGCGGGAGGTCTTAGACTCTAAGAAGCCAAAGGAAAACAAGGAGCAGAACCCGGGGGAGTCGGCAGGGGAGAACAGGCGATCCAGGCCCCGGTTCCAGCGCCTCGCCACCCACCTGGTGTACCGGAACCGGACACGGAGGCAAAAGGTGTCGGGGGCTTCGTGGCTCTTGCCTTTCTGCAGGAAAATGGGTTGGAAGTACTAGAGAAGGGAATCTGCTGCCCTCTCCTCCTCGTTTGAGAGAGAGAGGAGTTCCTAATGAGTCCATTGAATCTGACTTTTTGGAACAGATCGTGAGAGAACGGGTAGCAAAGGGGACCCGACATGAGGGTCAGGGGAAGGGATGACAGCGGTAGAGGGGCCAGGAGTCCTGCAGTCGACTTGCTGCTGGTTTGGGACTCATCGCTGGAGAGCCTGCATGCGTCCCTCCTGTGCCTTGTAGCTGCTGCCGGGACGCCTGGACACGATGCAGCCTCAGGAAATTGTGGAGGAGGAGGAGCTGGAGCGGCTGAACGCCCTGCTGCGGAGGGAGAACCTCATCCGAAGCCTGGGGATCGTCGAGCAGATCACCGGCATCGTGCAGTCCGGCCAGCAGAGCCAGAGCAAACCGCCCGGGTGTCGGGTGAGGGGCTCTGCGTAGCGTCCCTCAGAGCGGGGACCAGGGCTGTCCCGGCTCACGGTGGCGGCTGCGGCCCAGGAGGCTGATGGGATGGTGTCGGGCAGTGCAGGCGGGGAAAGCAGTGTATGCTGGGCCTTAGGAAAGAGTCTCTTGGTTCTTTTCACGTCCGCTCCCAGGCGCCCTTGATTTTAGCACTGGTATCCGGCCAAGTGCCGCTCCCAACCTTCTCACAAGGGACTGGGTCTCTGTACTCCCATCTGGCAATAACCCCACCCTCCGTGGCTCCACCCTGGTGCGGCCAGTGCCGTGGCTCTAGCGGGAGATAAGTAGTAACGCCCTGGGCCAACGAAGCAGCTGCCGCATTCACTATTCCCTGGGCGAGTAGCAGCCCCGTGGGTCCTGTTTTTGTTGAGTAACTGGTTCCGTAGTGGCTACGGCCTGGAAGATTTTCCAGTTACCTATTTCTTTTTTTTTAAATCTATTTTTATTGATTCAGAGAGGAAGGGAGAGGGAGAGAGAGAGAGAAACATCAATGATGAGAGAGAATCACTGATCGGCTGCCTCCTGCTTGCCCCCTACTGGGGATCGAGCCTGAAACCCGGACACGTGCCCCTGACTGGACTCGAACCCAGGACCCTTCAGTCCGCGGGCCGACGCTCTATCCACCGAGCCACACCAGCGAGGGCTCAGTTCCCTATTTCTCCCACCACTCCCCCCAGCCCCACAAGAAATGTGGTAAGAGGCTTCTTCTCTCCTCTAGCCTAGATCTCACCAGGACGGGCTGAGCAGTCCAGACCTGCCGTCTCTGAGTCTGTTCCCACTGGCCCTCCTGAGAGGGGCCTACAAAGAGCAGGGCCCTCCTCACTTCCTGCACGTAGTCCAACCCGAGCTGATCCCCAGGATCCTCGGGCCACTGCCAAGCAACCCTGCCCTCCTGCACCCGTCCGGCTGCTACCTGCAGCCCAGGACCTTCCACTGGACAAGAGACCCAGCCACCTTTGGCGCCTGCTCTTTGTCACTGAGGAAATCCGGGAGGCGCTGCTTTCCCGCTTCCAGATTCAGGCTGAACAGCCGTAAGTATGTAACACTAGCTTGGATCGCCCTGACTTGTGAGCATTTCCACCAGCACCTATGGGGGGGCGGGGGGAGATGCCCCCAAAATAGAAGATGGCACTTGCAGCAGAGTGGGAGTGGGGCAGGCCGGGGTCCCATGTATTTACCTCCTCCCGCGAACTAGCTAGAGCAGCGGTTCTCAACCTGTGGGTCGCGACCCCTTGGGGGGGGGGGTCGAACGACCCTTTCACAGGGGTCGCCTGAGACCATCGGAAAACACATAGATGATTACATATTGTTTTTGTGATTCATCCCGATGCTTTCATTATGTTCCATGTGTAACAACGAAATTGGGGGGGGGGGGTCACCACAACATGAGGGACTGCATTAAAGGGTCCCGGCGTGAGGAAGGTTGAGCACCGCTGAGCTGGAGCCTGGTGATAGAAATGGCAGACACACAGCCCCCGTACGCACCGCAGGGGGAAATGGACACGTAAACACACCAGGGACAGGGCCGCGGGTACAGACGCGGGAGGGAAGCCTCGGGCGGGTGCCGGCCATGCCTCTGGGTCGGTACTTGGGCGACAGAGTTAGGAAGGAGTTGTGAGTCGCAGCAACTCAGGGGGCCCCCATGTTTCCACTGCAGGCGGCCAGGCCAGCAGAAGGCTAGAAG
Organism: Myotis nattereri; assembly: GCF_964212035.1. Classification (NCBI taxonomy): domain Eukaryota; kingdom Metazoa; phylum Chordata; class Mammalia; order Chiroptera; family Vespertilionidae; genus Myotis; species Myotis nattereri. The sequence continues at coordinate 10,426,771 of NC_138097.1, read as the reverse complement.
CCATAAACAGAGCCATGGCAGGATCAGTGCCGTCCTCTTTAACCCCCAAGCAGGGCTATTTCCTGCAACGGGAAGGCGTGATAAGTAGCCCGTGGACTGAGTGCACCTTGCCCTGCGTGGTAAATTCTGAACCCAGAGCAGCCCAGGCCCAGGACCTCCCCCTCTGTCCTACCTCCGCGCCCCTGACGCACAGCGCCACCGCACTGCTGGACATCGGCCACCACAGGTAACCGCAGGGCGGGAGCCCCGCGCCCGCCGCCGCCGCCGGACAGCCCCCTCCGGCGTCCTGCGGGGCAGAGGGCCTTCAACCATTGCTCTTTCGCCAAAGACTGCCACGGAGCTCGAGTTGGGAGAGCCTTGGCCAGGAGCCCCGTCGGCCTCAGGCTCAGACCTAAGACACCGGGAGTTCTTCCATACCCCAAGATTATTTTCGGATCAGAAAAAGACTAAACAGTGCAGGAAGAGGTGCCGGGGCCGGCCAGGCACTCGTCGTCGTCTCCGCCCTTCAAACCTGAGCCTGGATCTGTCGCTAGATGACGGGTCTGAACCGTGGGTCCGGCCGGGACCGGAGCGCCCGAGGCAGGGGGCTGTCGTCATCAGAGGACCGCCGAGGCGGGTCCTTCCCGCCGCCGTGGGGGGGGAACAGGCCGGCCTGAGTTGCCGTAGGGACAAAGGGTTGACTCTTGGCAAGTGAACCCATCATTTTATTAAAATTTATGCAGTTTTGTAGAAGCGTCCTTCACCTCATTCGGACTCTCGCGTCCCCGGGAATCGCTCCCATTATTTACAGCGGAAAGGGTGGGCCGGAGAGCTCTTCCAGCCCAGATTGGCCGCCTTCTGCCGGAAGCAGGGAAGGCCGGGACGTCACTTCCGGTCCCGCCCTACCGCTTCCGGTCCCGCCCCTCGGCTTCCGGTGTTGCTGCGTTTCAGGCTGCAAGCAGTCGGATCAACATGGCGGGTGCTCTGAGTCTCCTGCTCGGGCCGCGCGTCCGTGCCGTCGTCGCTCGCTGTGGGTTCGCGACGCAGGGGGTGGCAGGCCCGGGATCTACCGGCCGCGAGCCGGACCCCGATTCCGACTGGGAACCAGAGGAGCGGGAGCTGCAGGAGGTGGAGAGGTACCGGCTCCTTCCCGGGCCCTCGGCCTGAAGCAGGGCCTGGCGCCCCGGCGCTGCAGGCCGCGCCCCCTCGGCCGCCGGGCGTCCCGCCGCCGCCGCGTTCGCAGCGGCCCTTGCTTCTTCCCTCCTCAGAGGCGCAGGGGCCGGTGTTCAGCTCCTTCGGGCCCACGGGCCCCTTCCCCAGTGACGTATTTCGTCGCCCGCGTAGCGAGTGCGCCCTGCCCGGGGGCTGCTGTCGTAGGTGTTAGATTTCCGGGGCAGCGAACAAAGAGACGAGGGCTGGGCGCGCCCTGATGTAGCCCGAGACGCTGCAGCCACCCATGTTGCTCCCACGCACGGCTTCTGCCATTGGTTCTCTCCCCCAGCGCCCTGAAACGACGGAGAAAGGCCATCCTGTTCCAGAAAATTCGGAGGCAAATGGAGCCGCGAGGGGCCCCGCCCCGGACCCTGACCCGGGAAGCCATGGAGCAGATCCGGTGAGGTTCCTGGGGGGAAGGGTACTGGGGCCCACGATACTGTTTTTGCATTTCATTTTTATTTTTATCTTTATTATTTTTTAAAATATGTTTTATGGAGTGTTTACAGAGAGGAAGGGAGAGGGGTAGAGAGTTAGAAACACCGATCAGCTGCCTCCTGCACGCCCCCCACTGGGGATGTGCCCGCAACCCAGGTACATGCCCTTGGCCGGAATCGAACCCGGGACCCTTCAGTCCGCAGGCGGATGCTCTAGCTACTGAGCCAAACCCGTTAGGGCTATTTTTTATTACTTAAGTTTTCTTTACGACAGTATAACGAGCTTCCATAATCCCGTCATCTTGATTGAATAGCTTTTATTATTTATTTATTTATTTATTTATTTATTTTTATTTTTTTTTAAAGGTTTCTTTTTTTAAAAAAAAAATATTTTATTGATTTTTTACAGAGAGGAAGGGAGAGAGATAGAGAGTTAGAAACATCGATGAGAGAGAAACATCGATCAGCTGCCTCCTGCACATCTCCTACTGGGGATGTGCCCGCAACCCAGGTACATGCCCTTGACCGGAATCGAACCTGGGACCTTTCAGTCCGCAGGCCGACGCTCCATCCACTGAGCCAAACCGGTTTCTGCTGACTGAATAGCTTTTAACATTGTGACACAGTTGGTGTATTTTGCTGAAATCTTTCGCATAGGCGTTTGCAGACATCGCGACATTTAAACCCCAAATAGGAAATCAGGACGTTCCTCACCTAAGATCCAGGGATGAGAGCTTCCGTGGTTGTGCGCATTTTTTCTGAGGAGAGAACCCTTAATTTAGAATTATTTTCTCTCTCTTTTTTTTTTTAGAAAATCTTTAGATAGAGATCCTTTCTTAAATTTTATTTTATTTTTAATTTTTTTAAAATATATTTTATTGATTTCTTACAGAGAGGAAGGGAGAGGAATAGAGAGTTAGAAACATCAATCAGCTGCCTCCTGCACACTCCCTACTGGGGAAGTGCCCGCAACCAAGGTACATGCCCTTCCTTGACCGGAATCGAACCCGGGACCGTTGAGTCCGCAGGCCGACGCTCTATCCAGTGAGCCAAACTGGTGAGGGCTCTTTTTTATTTTTTAAAGTTTTTTGTTTTGTTTTGAATAGTTGACGTGGTTTGAAATTAGAACAGAATAATGTGGTTTACATATTGAGAAGTATTAACCCCATCCAGGCTCCTGTGGGTGTTGTTTTGAATAGTTTTCTGGGGGCCTTTTGCTATATCTGCACATAGCGATTATGAATATAGGTGTTTGTTTTCACCTTAATCTGACAGTAGACGACTCTAAATACACATACTACCTGTACTTTTTTTCATTTAACATCTTTCCGCTTCAGAAGAGTTTTGTGGAAGTCATAGTTAGTCATAGTTTATTAGTCAGTCTTTTATGATGGCTCCTGGGTTGTTGCCGCTCATTTGCTCTCACAGATGGTGCTCTAGTGCCTAACTGTGCACCCATTATAATACCATAATAGAGGCCCGGTGCACGAAATTCGTGCACGTGGGGGGTGGGGTCCCCCAGCCTGGCCTGTGCTCTCACACAGTGTGGGAGCCCCGCGATCCATCGCCCCAAAGAGGTAGGCCCTGCCCACCCATCCGGGGCTCCTTGATGGATTGCCCCTAAGAGGTAGGCCTGAGCCGGGGTCCCACCTCTGTGGCGGATGCGCCTGGCCATGGGAGCCCGCGTGGAAGCCATGTGGAGCGGCCACCGCCTCCGTTGTGCACACAACCATCTTGTGACTTTGTAAGGGCCTCATGCTTGAGGGCATGACAACTACTTATCCTTTCATTAGTATGGATATCTACCAGGCGTAGTTGTTTATACATTCCCGAAAGTAGGGGTGCTAGGCCCAAGGGCAGGTAGATTGTGCATTTTGATAAATATTGCTAAATAGCTCTCCGTGAGTTACGTGCCATTTTTCATTTCCGTCAGAATGACTCTGAAATTGAGACTTAGAATAAAGATGCTGGAGAGCCGATCAAGAAGACTTTGTGGCCCCATTTGGGTCAGCGGATTGAGCATCGGCCTGTGGACCAAGGGGTCCCAGGTTTGATTCCGGACAAGGGCACGTAGCTGGGTTGCAGGCTCCTTCCCTGCTGGGGCCCTGGCCAGGGAGCGTGCAGGGGGCAACTATTCAATGTGTTTCTCTCACATTGATATTTCTGTCTTTCCCTCTGTCTTCCACTCTCTCTAAAAGTCAGTGGACAAATATCCTCAGGTGAGGATTAACAAAAAAGGAAGAGGAAGACTGTGGGCCTATAGGGCCTCTTGCATTGGCTTCCTCCTCTGTCGAACAACAGCTTCTTCCAAACTTCCCACCTGTCAGACCTGTAAATGTCGTCTGTAAATGTCCTTTTTTTTTTTTTTTAAATTATATTTTATTGATTTTTTACAGAGAGGAAGGGAGAGGGATAGAGAGTTAGAAACATCGATGAGAGAGAAACATCGATCAGCTGCCTCCTGCACACCCCCCACTGGGGATGTGCCCGCAACCCAGGTACATGCCCTTGACTGGAATCGAACCCGGAACCCTTCAGTCCGCAGGCCAACGCTCCATCCACTGAGCCAAACCGGTCTCGGCAATGTCCTTTTACTCCAAAGAAAAAACAGGCCATTAGGTAGGTGTCCATGAAAGCTTCCTGGTCTTCCCTCTTGTTTCCCATCTCAGTCCTGCACTGTTTACGTCTCGGAGGAAACCCTAGCCCTTCACTCGTCCAGGACCAGTCTTCTGTGCGCGCTGGGTCCTGTCCCTCCCTAATTCCTCAGGAACCGACATCTGTCATTTTAAGTTCTTTTTTTTTTTTTTTTTTAATATATTTCATTGATTTTTTACAGAGAGGAAGGGAGAGGGAGAGTTAGAAACATCACCCTAGCCGGTTTGGCTCAGCGGATAGAGCGTCGGCCTGTGGACTGAAAGGTCCCAGGTTCGATTCCGGTCAAGGGCATGTACCTTGGTTGCGGGCACATCCCCAGTAGGAGGTGTGCAGGAGGCAGCCGATCGATGTTTCTCTCTCATCGATGTTTCTAACTCTCTGTCTCTCTACCTTCCTCTCTGTAAAAAATCAATAAAATATATATATTAAAAAAAAAAAAAAGAAAAGAAACATCAATGAGAGAGAAACATCGATCAGCTGCCTCCTGCACACCTCCTACTGGGGATGTGCCCGCAACCAAGGTACATGCCCTTGACCGGAATCGAACCCGGGACCCTTCAGTCCGCAGGCCGATGCTCTATCCGCTGAGCCAAACTGGTTAGGGCTTAAGTTCTTTATTTTGTTCACAGCAGGCTGCCTATCTTTGTTGTTGTTACTTTTTGGGTTTTGTTTTTTTTTTTTTGGTCTATGAAACCATTCTCCACAAATTTATCCGTGACTTTTTTTACATGCTAGGCATAACTGATCTTCTAGTCTTTAGGCTCCCTACCATTTCTGCAGCATTGGACCTTGTGGTTTGCTTTCAGAAAATTCTCTTCTCCCTTGACCCAGTTACTCCTCACTTCTGTTTCTAGGGCCGCTTTTGTTTCCTTCCTGAACACTCCTCTCTTCCTCCTGTTTCTTAAATATTGCTGTTTTGTAGAATTGTCTTCTCAGTCACTTAACCTCACTCCGCCTATTTCCCTGCCTAATGGCAGCCACTCACATGCCTTCAACAGCCCTTGCTGTTCAAGCCATCATTTTCAGTCCATGTTTTTCTTCTGAACTCTGTGTATATCAACTGTGCACTACATACCTCTGGATGTCACACAGGCTCCTCAAACTCAACATGTACAAAATAGAATTTGTCATTGTTCCCTGACAGTTTAATTCTGCTCCTGTTTTTGCTATAATCCCACCAATCACCCAAGCTAAAATCCTGAATCTGCTTCCTCCCCCAATATTTAGTCCCTTAACCAAGTTTACCACTTGGCCTTCCTGAGCATTTCTGAAGTCTTCCTTTTCCTGCTCTCATTGCCACCGCCTGTTCATACTACCTGGATTATTCTGATAGCCTCTTGCCTCTAGTCTTGCCACTGAAAAACTACCACTGGATTGAGCTTCAGAATGAAATTTGCTCATGGCATTCCCCTGACTAAAAGCCTTCCTTGGTTTGCTGTTGCTTTGGGGTAAACGCCAGACTCCTAAGTATGGCATGATTTTGCTCCTGCCCGTGCTGTCCGACAAGTTGAGCTATTCCCCATGAACATGATGTTCTCTGCATTTCATGTGCTCACTGTACCGTCAGTACTTTTGATCTCTTCTCTTCCCCTCGGTCAGCTTATTACTCCTTTTCATCCTTTCAGACCAGCTCTACTGTGGACTTAGAGTGGCTGGGTGTTGGTGTTAGCACACAGGAATGAAACACAGCCCGTGTTTGTACCTCTTCTTCTCACGTATTTATCACTCATATCAGTTAGCTATTCTGATAGGATACTTTTTGACAACTTGAAAATTGCTTTGTTTTCCTATAGGTATTTACATGAAGAATTTCCAGAATCCTGGCCAGTTCCCAGATTGGCTGAAGGCTTTGCTGTTAGCACCGATGTGATCAGAAGGGTTTTAAAAAGCAAGTTTGTACCCACATTGGAGAAGAAACTGAAGCAGGATCAAAAAGTCCTTAAGAAAGCTGGGCTTGCCCCCTCGCTCCGCCAGCTTCCAGGCCCTGGGGAGACCTGGAAGCTGCTTTCTGCAGGCCACCCCGTGTCAGGGGGTGAAGCCTCATCCCAAGGCCAAGGTCACAGCACCGCTTTGAAGGTGATAGAACCGAACACTCAGAGTACAAACACTCCGAGGAGACAGAAGGGAAGGAATAAAGGAGCCCAGAGCCTGGAGAAGGAAAGCTTTGTGCCTGTTGCTGCAGCCCAAGGTCATCAGAGCGAGCTGCAGAAGTTCCCCACCAGCGATGGTGAGGGCACCAGAGGCACCGGCAGTGATGGACTGCCAAGTGCGCGGAAGCTGGAAGAGTTGAGGGCAAGAGGACTGGGTGACCAGAACTTCAGCAGCAAGGTCGTGCAGAGGGGGCGAGAGTTCTTTGACGACAATGGGAACTTCCTGTACAGAATTTGAACTGGAGCCTGGCTTGGGGAGATGTCACGTAAAACACAGCTGAGCGAGTAGTATATTTGAGCTGCCTGGATTTCTGTGTGTGGATTATCCGCCTTGGAAGTGATGAGCCTGGAAATGGAAGGAGCTGTTTGGATTCCAATCTGAGAAGGGACAGTGAACTTCACAGGGCAGATGTATATGCGGGCAGCGTGAATAACCGACTAGGTATAGTCTAGCTAGCTCCTGGAGCGTGGCTCCTGGTCTGACCCACGTGGGTGTTCAGTACTCACCCTTCTTGCTGAGGCTTTCTATGTGTCAAAATCAGCCTGTGTCGCATGTGTTAGGAGTTCGTTGTATTTGCAAGATGTGTTTGGGAGGAATTGAAAAGTTTTCCTTCTGACATCATGTACTTCTTGATTAAGAAACACTAACAGTTCTGGAGCTGCTTAGTCAATTGGTTGTATCCGTTTTGTGCAAAATAAAGTGAAATGTAGCCGTCTGTTGATTGGTGCTCTGTGGGGTGGGAGGGTTTACCTGTGAATCAAAGAGGAAGGGAAGGGGTGAGGCAAAGGCTCCGTTGTCATTAAACATTGGGAGGAAGATAAGGCCAAAGGAATCTCCAGCAGAGACCTTAGGTCGAAGCTCAAGAGCCTGGCAAATTGGACAACAGAAGGGACTTAAGTCCTTGAGCTCTGGCGGGGCATATGTGGTCTGTTCAGGGTAGCTTCACCTCTGCAGCTGAGATTCAGTGCAAGGGAGGCGTGAGGGAAACTCGGTATAAAATTCTAGACGAGTTCTTGAACCTCTGAGCACAAAAGTTTTGCCTAATCTTACAGAATTTTTCAAACCTATGAAAGTAGGAAGAATATTGTAATGCAGTGAACTGTGTACTCATCACACGACATTACATTTAACAAATGGCAAATCTTTTCATTATCCCATATTTGCCCCACATTCCCCCCAGACATCTTATTTCATAAGTACTTAATTATGTATCTCAAAGACATAGGACTCTTAAAAATATTTTTTTATTGATTTGAGAGGTGGAGAGAGAGAGATACATCAATGATGCAAGAATCATCGATCAACTGCCTTCTGCACCATCAGCTGCCTTTTGCATGCCCCACATGGGATCGAGCCATCAACCCGGGCATATGCCCTGACTGGGAACTGAACCATAACCTGGTTCATAGGTTAATGCTCAACCACTGAGCCAGTCCAGCTGGGCGTATAAGGACTCCTTTTTAACAAAGATACATAAGCCATTATTATAACAACACATTGCGGACCAATAGTTTTATTGCTAGCTTTACCCAGTGGCCAGATAAATTTCTATTGAACGAGTACAAAAACGTTTTACATAAATGTTAAAGGCATGCTTTAAAATTACCCATTGCATTTTGAAGTTATATGTTCTTACAAACGAATACCTTTTTGAAGTATGATACTTTGTAAAACACTAATATGAAACGAGAATTCTCATGATCTGTCTGCAATGTGTTAAGTTTTAGTCATTCCTTAATTGTAGCTAATATCCCGAAAGCATTTTCTGATTGTTTTTTAAATAGTTTTTATGGTTTATTTCTTGCCGTTAGGAACCAAACAAGGTCCACACTGTAACATTGCATTGTGTTGCTATGTTCCAGAAGTCTCACATTCTAAAGTGGTTTCCCCTTCCCCTTCATTCCCCTCACCATTTAACAGGTGATCCCATAACATGTCTGCATTATATTTCATCTGCATGATGTCTTCTAACATGTCCCTACCCTCTATTTCCTATGAACTGATAGCTCGGTCTTGAGGCTTGATCAGGTCTCAGTTTTTGGCAATGGGTGACGCTCTGTGCATCTCACCAGATGAGGATGTGATGTGATGATTGATCAGTGAGTTCATCGGCTCCATCCCTTAGGTCTCTCATAAGCTTTTTTTCCCCTAAACAGATAAAATTTCCATCACCCCTGAAAATTCCCTAAATTCTCTTTCTAGTCAATTATCCCAAAGTCAATCACTTTTCTGGAAAAAAAAAAAAAAAAGCTAGCTTAGTTTGGCCTGTTCTATAACCTTGATGCCACTCTTGTTCTGGCTTCTTTCATTTATTCATTTATTTTTATGAATATACCAGTTTGTTTACCCATTTTCCCACCAATGGCATTAATAAGTCAAAATTCCAGTACCCAAAGGTCACAGCCAGCGGGACTTAGCATTCTTCTCTTCCCTCCACCTAGCCCGCATCTCTCCTGCAGCTCGGAAGGCTGGAGGAGTAGGTTTGATTGAAGTAAAGATCCCCAATGACCAGCGCCCTTCAGCTTTAATTGGTTTCACCCATTGTACGAAGATAAGAAACTCGAGCAAGTGCCCAACCCTCGCGTGGGTGCGCTGGGAGAACTGAGTGTGCCCTTCAACACTGGTTTTATCACAGGAACACTCCCCTCGGGCCAGAAATGACACTGGAACGTGAACGCGTTCACTTCCGCTTGAAATGTTCCTTCCCGGACACCGTCCAACTTCCCAGCACACACAGCGCCGGTCGAGCGAATGGGACTTCCGGAAAGTCCCGGAAGTCGCTCCTGCCTGTCAGAAGGCGGTGTTCTCTCTGCAGCAGGGAAGTCCAGAATCCCTCTCGCCGGCGGAGTGGAGCAGGGAGGGCCGGGTCGGGACTGGGGGGCGGGCGGCAGGCCTGGGGCGAGGGTGTCCCGAGGCTGCCGCTGTCTGGCCCGGAGGTGGCCATTCATTCCTCGAGCACAGCTGAGGGGTGAGGGCCCCTTCCGTGCCCAGCCTTGAAGGAGCCACCCTGCGCTTACCGGGGCTGTGCCTGCCTTCTGAGAGCGGAGGGCGACCCTCTTCGGACACCCCGCGGCTCAGGTGACCGCGGCCATGGCTTTCCCCCACCGGCCGGACGCCCCAGAGCTGCCTGACTTCTCCATGCTCAAGAGGCTGGCCCGGGACCAGCTCATCTATCTGCTGGAGCAGGTCAGTGCCCGCCGCGCCGGGCCCTCTACTGCGCTCGCCGGACACGTAGTTCTTCTGTGAATCCCTTGAGCGTGTTCTTGGTCTTTGGTGTTGTCCTTGGAGGCCCGAAAGGAAGTGCTCGGGGCGGAAAACCAGAGAGTCCATGGAAATCACTTTTCCCCATGCTGGCATGGGAGACACCCTAGTGCCAGGCATCACTGGGGTGAAAGGTGGTTAAGACATTTTTTTAATGTATTTTTTTATCCTTTTTAAAAATTTTATTGATTTTTTTACAGAGAGAAAGGGAGAGAGAGAGTTAGGAACATCGATCAGCTGCCTCCTGCATACCCCCCACTGGGGATGTGTCCGCACCCAAGGTACATGCCCTTGACCGGAATCGAATCTGGGACCCTTCAGTCCGCAGGCCGACCCTCTGTCCACTGAGCCAAACCGGTTAGGGCATGATATCTTTGTTATTAGGGCGTTCACACTCCAGGAGGAGCCCTATGAAACACAAACCACCCCACACAGGGTATCGTGGTGAATGAGTGACAGCTAGGGTGCCTGAAGTGATCAGAATAAGCCATCGGTTCCATCTGGAGTGATCTAGGCGTTTCAAGGAGCTGGAATGTGAAGAATAAGCCTATTTTTTCTTAGAGATGGGAGACCATGTTCCCCGCAGGTGATGGGTAGGAGCAAGATGGAGGAAACAGGGAAGGAGGAGGTATGTTCAGGGAAGAGAGTGATCACAAGTTACACAATAGGCAAGAATTTTTCCCCATCTGTGGCATGAAGCAGTTCTTTTTTTAAATAAAATCTTTATTGTTGAAAGTATTACATATGCCCCCTTTGCTCCCCCATAGACCTCCTCCAGCCCACCCCTGCGCACTGCCCCAGGCACTCACCACCCCACTCCATGTCTCTAGATCCACTCCATCCATCTCTCTCCCTCTCCCTTCCTCTCTGAAATCAATAAAAAAAATATTTTTTAAAACACAAAAAAACAGAATTAGTGACCTGGGGAATGGAGGAGAATGGTGGAATTTTAAGTCATGGTGAGAGAAGATTCAAAGGCTTATTGATGGTGGTAAAGGCTGAGGGAGAAGCAAAGCTGAGTGCGAGATGGTAAACTTGGGTCAACAGGAAAATAATGCTGCCGTCATTGTAAATATCACTGTGACATACGTAGTTACTTGTTTAATGTCCACGTTCCCCACCAGGCTGGAAGGTCCTTGAGGACAGGGAACGTGTCTGTTTTCACACTGTCTACCCCGTGAGTGCCTTGCTTGGAGTCAGGCACGTGGCATGGGCTTAATAAATACTTGCTGTATGAACACTGAATGGAAATGGGAAAAAAAAAGAATTAGAGCCTGGCCAGCGTGGCTCAGTGGTTGAGTGTCGACCTATGAACCAGGAGGTCACAGGTCGATTCCCAATCCGGGCACATGACTGGGTTGCCAGCTCGATCCCCAGTGGGGGGCGTGCAGGAGGCAGCCGATCCATGATTCTCCCTCATCGTTGATGTCCCTATCTCTCTATCCCTTTCCCTTCTTCTCTGAAATAAAATTTAAAAACTATTTTTTAAACAAAGGAATTAGAAAGAGGAACAGGTTTGGTGGGGGGAAAGCTCATTAGTTTGGGTTTGGATAGGGTGAAGGTAAGACGCTGGTGGGAAATACTGCTGGTAACGTCCAGCAGATGGAAATGTAGAGCTGCAGCCGGGAGGCAGATGGGGACTTGAGAGAAACTCAGGGGATTTGGGGCCATATTTTATTTCTTTTTTATTACGTACCCTGACTTGCACATGAAAGTTACTCTCAACAAATGTCAGGAATTGAAGAGATGCTAGTTAGAGCCACTAGCTCAGGTGAGAGCCACATCAAAGAGCAAATGAGACCAAGGAGAGAAACTTGTAAACGCAGTGTCAGTGGGGACGAGTGGCCACAAGACAACTCAACACGGCCCCCGTGGGTTTCGGTGCTCTGATATCCTCTTCTAACTAGCTTCTAGTGTCTTTTTAAATATATTTTTATTGCTTTCATAGATGAAGGGAGAGGGAGAGAGACATAGAAACATCAATGATGAGAGAGGCCGAAACCGGTTTGGCTCAGTGGATAGAGAGTCGGCCTGCGGACTGAAAGGTCTCAGGTTCGATTCCGGTCAAGGGCATGTACCTGGGTTGCGGGCACATCCCCAGCGGGGGATGTGCAGGAGGCAGCTGGTTGATGTTTCTCTCTCATCGATGTTTCTAACTCTCTATCTCTCTCCTTTCCTCTCTGTAAAAACTCAAGAAAATATATTTTAAAAAAAAAATGATGAGAGAGAATCATGGATCGGCTGCCTCCTGCACGCCCCCTACTGGGGATTGAGGCCACAACCCGGGAATGTGCCCTTGACCGGAATCGAACCTGGGACCTTTTAGTCCGCAGGCTGACGCTCTATCCGTTGAGCCAAACCGGCTTAGGTGCTTCTTGTGTCTTATTGCTTGTTAATAGGCATTGCTATTCAGGTGAACCTCCTTCCCCTCTCACACTGAATAAGTTCCTGAGCCCTATGGATATTTCCTGCCACCTGACTTTTTAAAAATAGTGATTGTAAAAATACTGCACGTTATAGAAAATGTACAAGATAAAGGAAAGGATAAAGGAAAAAATCACTATAATCTTGCCATCAGATACAAGCACTTGTTAACACTGTTCATTTCTTTCAAGTATTAAAAAAATCCTATTACACATTCCATGTGTCTTCTTTAAAATATATATATTTTTTATTGATTTCAGAGAGGAAGGGAGAGGGAGACAGAAACATCAATGATGAGAGAGAATCATTGATCAGCTGCCTCCTGGGCAACCCGGAATCTGGGCATGTGTCCTGACCAGGAACCGAACCTCGATCTCCTGGTTCATAGATCGATGCTCAACCGCTGAGCCACACCGGCCAGGCTCCATATGTCTCTTGAATAACGTCTTTTGTTCACACCACTAACCAGCCGAAAGCAGGTCCTCATTCACTGCTACATGCTTGGGCTACATGGACTGTGGCAGCAACCCTATAAGTGGACCCCTTGCCTCCAGTTTTCTCCTGTCTCCAATCCCTTTTATTTATTTTTTTAAATATATTTTATTGATTTTTTACAGAGAGGAAGGGAGAAAGATAGAGAGTTAGAAACATCGATAGGAGAGAAACATCGATCAGCCGCCTCCTGCACACCCCCTACTGGGGATGTGCCCGCAACCCAGGTACATGCCCTTGACCGGAATCGAACCTGGGACCTCTCAGTCCGCAGGCCGACGCTCTATCCACTGAGCCAAACCGGTTTTGGCTCCAATCCCTTTTACCCACAAGTCCCAAGTTCACCTACCTGACGTTCCCAGCTGATAGGATGCATCAGTGCACAAAAGTCACACACACACACACACACACACACCCGTCCCCTGCCCCATTCCATAGAGAATCAAGTCCAGATTCTCTAACAACTGTTTCAATCTTGCTTTCCGCCCTTCCCCTACATCCGGACTGAAAACCACTGCCCCCTATGTACCTTACGCATCAGCCCACCTGAATCGCTGGCTTTGATCTTGCGGTTCAGCTTGTTCTCTTTCCCCGTCCTCTGCTGGATTACCCTCTAACTGAGTCACTGCCACGACCACCCCCCCACCTCCCACCCAACCCCACCCCCCACACACACTTGTCCAGGCCTCGTTTGGAGGAAGCTTGAAATGGCTTCCCTCACCCCTGCCACTCAGTGTGACCTCGCCTTCCCTGGCCAGGTGAGGGAGTGTTAGGAGTGGTGATGCCGGAATCAGATGACAGGGATCTGGGGTGGGTGAGTGGGGGATGCTAGGGAGAGGACTGCCCTGGGCTAACTCTTCCGTGTTGAACATTGGCAGTTTCTGTAATTAGAAGGAAAATGCTACTTAAAAAGAGATTTGGGCCCTGGCCGGTGTGGCTCAGTGGATAGAGCGTCGGCCTGCAGACCGAAGGGTCCCAAGTTCAGTTCCCATCAAGGGCACGTACTTCGGTTGCAGGCTCCTCCTCGGCCCAGGCCCTGGTCGGGGCGAGTGCAGGAGGCAACCAATCGGTGTTTTTTTCTCACATCAATATTTCTCTCTGTCTTTCCCTCTCTCTTCCACTCTCTCTAAAATCAATGGAAAAATATCCTCGGGTGAGGATTAAAAAAAAGATCCAGATCTGGCAGTTCAAGGGGTTGCGGGGTGTGGGTGGGGTTTGGTTTTGCTTGGCTTCGTCCAGCAGGAGGCGGGGGTCATGGGGAGGCTGCGTGGAGGAGGCGGTGGAGAAGTGGGCAGTGATCCAGGACAGGTCACAGGCCAGCAGGAGGGCTGCGTGACAAGAGTTAACCTTAGAAAGAAGGTGAAATGTTTTTCTGCTGGTGCAGAAAATGAGAAGGCGAAATAGGTGCGTATATAGAGAAATGTCAGCTATTGATATGATGTCAACAGTAAGTCAGGCGCCGGGGTAGATGATGTCTGGCACCCTTCCAGCTCCGAGACTGGGGTTCTGGTAGACATGTGGCCGCGTGAGCTGTCAGCGAGGGAGCGTGTGTGACCTCGGAGTGACCCAGGATGCTACTTACTGTGTGTCTTCAGCTTCCAGGAAAAAAGGACTTGTTCATTGAGGCCGATCTCATGAGCCCTTTGGATCGAATCGCCAGCGTCTCCATCCTAAAGGTACCTGCCCTTTCCTCCAGGCAGATTCTTTCCTCATTAAGCAGTTTTTCTTTCTTTTTTTAAATATATATATTTTTTAAATATATTTTATTGATTTTTTACAGAGAGGAAGGGAGAGAGATAGAGAGTTAGAAACATCGATGGTAGAGAAACATCGATCAGCCGCCTCCTGCACATCTCCCACTGGGGATGTGCCCGCAACCCAGGTACATGCCCTTGACCGGAATCGAACCTGGGACCCCTCAGTCCGCAGGCCGACGCTCTATCCACTGAGCCAAACCGGTTTCGGCTTAAATATATTTTTTATTGATCTCAGAGAGGAAGGAGAGGGAGGGAGAGATAGAAACATCAATGATGAGAGAGAATCATCGATCGGCTGCCTCCCGCAAGTCCCCCTCTGGGGATCGAGCCCACAACCCAGTCATGTGTCCGGACCAGAAATCGAACCCTGACCTCCTGGTTCCTAGGTCGATGTTCAACCACTGAGCCACGCCAGTCTGGCCAGTTTTTCTTTTTTCTTTTTTTAAAAATATATTTTATTGATTTTTCACAGAGAGGAAGGGAGAGGGAGAGAGAGTTAGAAACATCGATGAGAGAGAAACATCGATCAGCTGCCTCCTGCACATCTCCCACTGGGGATGTGCCTGCAACCCAGGTACATGCCCCTGACCGGAATCGAACCTGGAACCTTTCAGTCCGCAGGCCGACGCTCTATCCACTGAGCCAAACCGGTTTCGGCATCTTTTGATGAACAGTACACATTATTAAAGAGCGACTACCGTTGCAGGGTAAATAGAGGGTAGCTGGAATGGATGCTATTGTCTGTTGTTTTTGAATTGTTTTATTTTTGGTTTTTCTGTTGACAGTTTGGGGAAGGTTCGGTGAATGGTTGTCAGGGAGGCAGTTTGATCCCCAGAATTAGCTTGACTAGGTGCCCAAGTCCCTGGTTTTGGGTCATGCTGTGGGTTTCCAAGCACTCTGTGTCCCTTGTCTTGTTGGCTTCTCTCGGCAGCAACACGAAGTAGACAAGCTGTACAAGGTGGAGAACAAGCCAGTCCTGAGCTCCAGTGAACAGTGAGTGTCTGGGGCGTCCGGCTTGCCTCCAAGCCGGGGGACGGCCCTGCACTTTGCCCCTGATGCGTCCGTGGCTGGGATCTGGCAGCGTGATGCTTCTGATACGGTTCCCCTCCCTGCCCTTGGACAGTTGCATGAGAGGTTATGCTTTAGCCCCTTGTCCCGTCTTCCTTTCTGCGGTTTCTCCCTGCCTTGTCCTCTTCTCTCTCATCCAGTCTGATTGATGAAGCTTTCAAAACTATTTTCTTTGCCCAGCTGGTGTGGCTCAGTGGTTGAGCGTCGACCTATGAACCAGGAGGTCACAGTTCGATTCCCAGTCAGGGCACATGCCTGGGTTTTGGGCTCGATCCCCACTAGAGGGCGTGCAGGAGGCAGGAGGCAGCTGATCAGTGATTCTCTCGCATCATTGATGTTTCTCTCTCTCTCTCTCTCCCACTCTCTTCCTCTCTGAAATCAATAAAAATATATTTTAAAAAAATAAATATTTTTCACCGTGCTCTTCTCAAGAACCATCAAGTCTTCTCTTACCGAGTCAAGTGCAGATTGCTCATGGTGGAAGCCGAGGGAATCCTCAGTTGGGCCTCACACTGCCTTGGCAGCCTGGCCTCTCACGGGGCCCTCAAGCCTCCGCTGGACACATGCTTTCACATGCTTCCCAGCTACATGCGTGTGGCATCCCCCTTCTGGCCACTCCATTCACTCTGCCTTGAAATTCCCTCCTGTCCTCACTGCTCCTATAAAACATACCCAGCCCCCAGACCCCAGTGCCACCTCCTCCATGAAGCCTTCCTCCCCTGGATCTCCAGGGTGTTTAGTATCTGCCACACACTGCCTGTTGTCTGCTTTTTGTTTTTCTTTTCTTTTTTCTTTTCTCTTTTAGTTAAATCCTCACCAGAGGATATTTTTTCCGTTGCTTTTTCAGAGAGGGTGGAAAGGAGGGAGGGAAGGACAGAGAGACAGAGGGGAGAGAGAGTAAAACATCCATGTGAGAGAGACACATCGATTGGTTGCCTTCTTGCATGAGCCCTGACCGGGGCCTGGGATCGAACCGGCAACCTGGGTACATGCCCTTGACCGGGAATCGAACCCGAGACGCTTCGGTGCCTGGGCCGACACTCTAACCACCGAGCAACACCAGCCAGGGCTGTTTTTCTTTTTAATACTTTTCAATCTTAAGTAATATAGACCCCCTTCCCGTCTTAGAGGAAAAATTCTCCTGGGTACATGGAGAATACATCCAAGTTGGAAAAACATTTTATATACCTTCTTGTATTTTTAAAAAGTATATCTTTATTGATTTCAGAGAGGAAGGGAGAAGGACAGAGAGAGAGAAACATCAATGATGAGAGAGAATTATTTTTTTTTCTTCTAAATATATTTTATTGATTTTTTACAGAGAGGAAGGGAGAGAGATAGAGAGTTAGAAACATCGATAAGCGAGAAACATCGATCAGCTACCCCCTGCACATCCCCTACTGGGGATGGGCCCGCAACCCAGGTACATGCCCTTGACCGGAATCGAACCCGGGACCTTTCAGTCCGCAGGCCGACGCTCCATCCACTGGGCCAAACCGGTTTCGGCGAGAGAGAATTATTGACGGGCTGCCTCCTGCATGCCCCACACTGTGGATTGAGCCTGCGCCCCAGGCAGGTGCCCTGACCAGCAATCGAACTGTGACCTCCAGGTTCCTAATTCGATGCTCAACCACTGAGCCATGCTGTCCAGACAACTTTCTGTATTGTTTTTAAACATGTGTCTGGTACTTTATACGTGTGTGCATATTATTTCGCCTGACAGATTGTAAATTATTTGAGAACAGGAACTCCGGGTACCCCAGAGGGGCCACATGCTGGGCACAGTATCCCTGCTGTCGGGAGGGGAGTCTGTGGTCAGAGCAGGCCCGGCTGTGGCGAGGCTGGGAATGGTCGGCCGGTCGACAGGAGCAGATGGTGAAAGAGTGGGGTGCTGTTTCAGTTTCTTCGGGTGGTGCTGTCTGTCACCAACCTCATGACTTCCCTTCGCTGAGTTTCTCCCCTTTCTCTCCCATAGATTGTGTTTCTTGGTCAGACCCCGCGTCAAGAACATGCGATACATAGCCAGTGAGTATGGCGTGGTGCGCCGTGTCACTAAGACCTGGGGAGGGGGGTGAGATCTAAGGGCCTCGGCCACAGGGACGCTTTCATAAGCGAAGAGGCGTTGGGGTTGGCCAACTGCTCCCTTGGACACAGACAGTGGGGAGGTGAGGGCCTGTGCTGGGGGGCAGGAGCAGGCGGGGAGAGGTCAATGGGGGAAAGGAAACATGTAATACTTCTAACAATAAAGAATTAAAAAAAAAAAAAGGAGCCCTAGCGGGTGTGGCTCAGTGGATAGAGCCCCGGCCTGCCGACTGAAGGGTCCCAGGTTCGAATCCGGTCAAGGGGCATGCCCAGGTTGCGGGCTCCATCCCCAGTAGGGGGCGTGCAGGAGGCAGCCGGTCAATGACTCTCTCTCATCATTGATGTTTGTTTCCCTCTCTCTCCCTTCCTCTCTGAAATCAATAAAAATATATTTAAGAATATATATAAATAAATAAAAGGGTAACTGCTCCCTTGCTTCTCACCTGACACATGGCCCACGGCTTTCTGGGTTGCATTCCCTCTGTCTGCAGATCTCGTCAATGCTGACAAGTTGGCCGGCCGAACGCGAAAATACAAAGTGATCTTCAGCCCTCAGAAGGTGAGATTGGGTCCCGATGGCAGTGGCATCAGGCAGGACAGGGTTCGGGCGGGGAAGGGGCCAGGGGCCCACAGCTCCAGCTCCCTGAAAGCAGATGTGTGATGACGACCACCTGCTGCTGCCTCATTAGTGTAGGCCTGATTGTGTAGCAGGGGGTCTGAGGGCAAGCCGCCCTAAGTACAGATGGTGGGACGTGAGAGCCGGCCTCTGCATGGCCCTTCTGTGACAGCTGCGGCGCCTTCTCCTTTGCAAAGCTCTTCCAGGGAACAAAGAGTTGGGCTCCGTGATTCCAGTGCCCTTTCTTTCTTTCTTTCTTTCTTTCTTTCTTTCTTTCTTTCTTCTTTTAATATATTGTTATTGATTTCAGAGAGGAAGGGGGAGGGAGAGAGAGAGAAACATCAACGATGAGAGAGAATCATGGATCGGCTGCCTCCTGCACACCCCACACTGGGGATGAGCCCGCAACCCGGGCATTGCCCTGGACCGGGAATCGAACCGTGACCTGGTTCATAGGTCGACGCTCAACCACTGAGTCATGTCGGCTGGGCCTGGGGCCCTTTTTAGATCCAAGCGTCTGGGTTCTCTTACTGGGTCAGTCAGTGTTGTCCTGTCACTGATCCTGGAGGAACTCAAAGGATGGAAAGAAGAGAGGAGGGGTGTTTGCTAACCGGCTTCCTTTTCTCTTTCAGTTTTATGCCTGTGAGATGGTGCTTGAGGAAGAGGGGATCTATGGAGGTGAGAGGAGATGAGAGAGTGGAAAGGGGCTGCATGTGCAGAAGGAACAGTGTCCGACCCCTCCCCTCCCCTCCCTGTCTCATTCCTGCTGGCCCAGCGGGAGGAGAGGTGCCTGAGCATGAAAGCAGGGGGACGGTGGGAGAGGATGCGAGGGCTTATCGCTGCTAACCGCCAACTGCTGTCCTTACCTCCCAAGACTCCCACAGGGAAATAATGTGTCTTCCCTCCCTGTGTATCGCTCACTGCGTTCTCCACGCAACACCCACCTGCGGGTGGCACCCCCTCAGGCACCTCCAGTGGCCAGGAGAAAGCCCGGGTCCTCCCGCGGCCTCCCGCCTCTGCCACCTGGTCCCTTCCCGGCCCCTTGCCTGTCACATGCGCTCCTTTCTCCTGACTCACTGCCCTCCTGCCATGGGGACTTCATGTGCTTTTCCTGTTGCCCAGAATATTCCCCACCCTACACTCTGCACCCGCCCACATCTTATTTACAGTCGCAGCCTAAAGGTCACTGCTTTAGGGAAGTCTGTCCTGCACCCCTGTGTGAGGTTAGACCCTGAGATGTTTGTGCTCATGGATGGCTTGGGGCACAACTGTAATTAGATCTGCCTGGTGCGTGTCTCTCCCACTAGGCCAGCGGTTCTCAACCTGTGGGTCGCGACCCCTTCTGGCGGTCGAACGACCCTTTCACAGGGGTCACCTAAGACCACCCTGCATATCATATTTACATGACGAATCATCACAGTAGCAACATGACAGTTATGAAGTAGCCACGAAAATAATTTTATGGTTGGGTCACAACATGAGGAACTGTATTTAAAGGGCCAGGAGGTTGAGAACCACTGCACTAGACTGTAAGGGTCTCTGCAGGACACTGGGCACATTCATTCTCTTCCCCACTGTGTACCCCAGTGCCTGCAGGCCTGCCATTCCATTGGTATTTGCCGAGTCAGGAATGAATGTTTCCTTATAATGAAAACACACCCCTTGTCACATCGTATGACAGACTGTTGTGGACACGTCTCCTTTTGTTACCAGACTCTGAGCTCCTCGGGGGTCAGGCTGTGTCTCGCTTGCATTTTGAGCGCAGCGCTCAGTGCAGTGCAGGCCTGTGGAGGCGCTCAGACGTCTCTAGGCAACCGGTGGGCCTTCCCCTGAAGGTGGAGCCACGGGCCTTCTGCAGTGAGGCTGATGTCTCTGTCCCCACAGATGTGAGCTGCGACGAATGGGCCTTCTCTTTGCTGCCTCTCGATGTGGATCTGCTGAGCATGGAGCTCCCTGAATTTTTCAGGGACTACTTCCTGGTAAAGGCGGGGCCCTTGGGCGCGGCATCGACGGCTGGGGACAAACAGGGGGACCAGTGGGCTAGCAATATTGATGCACCTTCATCCAAGTCCCGTAATTTTTAAAAAAATATTTTATTTATTAAATATATCTGTATTGATTTCAGAGAGGAAGGAAGAGGGAGAGAGAGAGATAGAAACATCAATGATGAGAAAGATCATTGATCGGCTGCCTCCTTCGCCCCAACTGGGGGTCGAGCCCAAAACACAAGCATGTGCCCTTGACCAGAATCGAACCCGGGACCCTTCCGTCTGCAGGCCGACGCTCTAGCCACTGAGCCAAACTGGCTAGGGCAGTCCCGTCATTTATTATGCATGAGAGTGATTGGGAGATTGAATGCCACTGATTGTGTCCTCTGGGGCCAGTCACGGGAACTCCTTGAAGCATTCCCCGCGCCCTGCCTCTGTCCCCGGGCTCCAGGGCTAGCGCCACCCTGATGGCTCTGTCCGGCTGACCCCCGTATTTGTGGCCCCCGTGGTCCCTGCAGGAGGGAGACCAGCGCTGGATCAACACTGTGGCCCAGGCCTTGCACCTCCTCAGCACTCTCTACGGCCCCTTTCCGAACTGCTACGGGATCGGCAGGTGCGCCAAGGTGAGCGCTGGCAGGGCCCGTCGCCCCTGCTCTCCCCCTCATGGACTGTCCACTGCCCGGGGCGTCGGTGACAGGAGGTATAGTCTCTTCCTTGCTTTCCTTGTGGCAACATAGATCTCAGAGATGGGAGCTGGTGTGGCTAACAGAGACGCAAGAGCTAGGCAGCTGTGGGCAAACTACAGCCCTCGGGCCGGATCCAGCCCATTTGAAATGAATAAAACTAAAAAAAAAAAAGACCGTACCCTTTTATGTCATGATGTTTACTTTGAATTTATATTAGTTCACACAAACACTCCATCCATGCTTTTGTTCCGGCCCTCCGGTCCAGTTTAAGAACCCATTGTGGCCCTCGAGTCAAAAAGTTTGCCCACCCCTGAGCTAGGGCCCCTTGGGCAGCATTCCTGAATCTCTTTTTTTTAAAAAAATTTTTTAAGTTATTACATATGTATCCTTATCCCCCCATTACCCCCTATCCCCCCCACTCATGCTCTCAACCCCTGTTGTCTGTGTCCATTGGTTGGGCCTATGTGCTTGCATACAAGTCCTTTGGTTGATCTCTCCCTCTTACCCCCACCCCCTACCTTCCCTCTGAGGTTTGACGGTCTGATCGATGCTCCTCTGTCTCTGGATCTGTTTTTGCTGAATCTCTTTTTGATTAAAGTATATTTTTATTGATTTCAGAGAGGAAGGGATAGAAAAAGAGAGAAACATCGATGATGAGAGAGAATCATTGATCGGCTGCCTTCTGCACGCCCCACACTGGGGATCGAGTCCAAAACCCAGGCATGTGCCCTGAATGGGATCGAACTGTGACCTCCTGGTTCATAGGTCGACGCTCGACCACTGAGCCACGCCAGCTGGGCAGCATTCCTGAATCTCTTTATCTTTGGAATGGGGATGGACGGGGAGAGATAGGGACAGATGGGGCCAGAGTAGGTAATGTTAATTATTAGCTCCCCTCCTGGGATCAGTAGGTCCCCGGGAAAGGGGTTGGCTTCTGTAGGTGTGGGGCTACAGGAGGGACTTGGACACAAGATTAAGAATGTCTCTCTCTTTTTTTAGTTTGTTGATTTGAGAGAGAAACATCTTTTTGGTATTTCGCTTATTTATGCTTTCATTGGTCGAACCCACAACCTTGGCATATTGGGACGATGCTCTAGCCAGCTGAGCTACCTGGTCAGGGCAAGAATGTCTTGTATTTCTTACAACTGCATGTGAGTCTATACATATCTCAAAATAAGAAAGTATAATTTTGGCCAAAACCGGTTTGGCTCAGTGGATAGAGCGTCGGCCTGCGGACTGAAGGGTCCCAGGTTCGATTCCGGTCAAGGGCATGTACCTGGGTTGCGGGCACATCCCCAGTAGGGAGTGTGCAGGAGGCAGCTGATCGATGTTTCACTTTCATCGATGTTTCTAACTCTCTATCTCTCTCCCTTCCTCTCTGTAAAAAAATCAATAAAGTATATTTTAAAAAAAAATAAAAGAAAGTATAATTTTGGCTCAGTGGTTGAGCATCGACCTATGAACCAGGAAGTTACAGTTCGATTCCCAGTCAGGGCACATGCCCGGGTTGCAGGCTCGGTCCCCAGTAGGGAGCGTGCAGGAGGCAGCCCATCCATGATTCTCTCTCATCATTGATGTTCCTCTCTTTCCATCTCCCTTCCTCTCCCTGAAATCAATAAAAAATATGTAGTTTTTAAAAGTATAATGAAAACAAAACAAAATTAAGAATTTTGGGGGGCAAAAAAGAATGTCTTGGTCCCTGGCAGATGTCACATGAATTGTGGAGGAACCTGGAGGAGGAGGAGGACAGTGAAACCAAAGGCCGGAAGCCAGAAATTGGCCACGTCTTCCTCCTGGACAGAGGTAACTCATGCTGGCACTCCTCTCTCTCTGGGCCCAGAAGCAACGGGAGTGTGATGTGGTGGCACAGACGGGACCCTCAGGCTGGGCGGTGCGTGCAGCATTGGTTGGGGGCCTGGCACCCGGGCCTGGGGAAGGCACTGGCCCTCATACTGAGCGACCTGGGCAGCAGGCTGTGGCAGGGGGGCCTCACGGTCAGGGCTCTGGGTTTCAGACGTGGACTTTGTGACGGCACTGTGCTCCCAGGTGGTTTACGAGGGCCTGGTGGACGACACGTTCCGCATCAAGTGTGGTGAGCGGCATCCTGGCGAGATGAGGGGCCCTTGGCTCCTGGGGCTCCTGCGTGGCACGGGGCTGGCGGGGGGCACCCAGACGCTGGGAGAGCTGCGGCTTCACATCGTGCGGAGGCCCTTTAATGGCAGTGCTGGGAGGGGCAGGAGAGGGAAGGCCTCGGGGGAAACCCTCATCGCTGGCCCCTTGCTCTCAAAGGGAGCGTCGACTTTGGCCCAGAAGTCACATCCTCTGACAAGAGCCTGAAGGTGCTGCTCAACGCCGAGGACAAGGTGCGGGTGCGGGTGCGGCAGCGGGTCTCCCCGGGCTCTGCTCCCACACGGCGGGGGCACCGCCCTGGGAGGGGAAGCTGAGTCCACAGGACAGAGGGACCTCCACCAGTTAAGAGTGTACCCCAGGCCCTGGCCGGTTTGGCTCAGTGGATAGAGTGTCGGCCTGCGGACTGCAGGGTTCCAGGTTTGATTCCGGTCAAGGGCACATGCTTGATCCCCCACCCGAGGGAGGGTTAGGGCAGTGGTCAGCAAACTGTGGCCTCTTGAATATGGCTCTTCCACAAAATACAGTGGGGCCTTGACTTACGAGTGTCCCGACTAACGAGTTTTTTGAGATACCAGCTGTCTCTCAGCCGATTTTTTGCATTGAGTTGACAGAGTCATTTGAGTTAACGAGCTCCTTAACGAGCTCGGTCTCAGAACGAATTAAACTCGTAAGTCAAGGCCCCACTGTACCACGTGCGGGTGCGCACGTACAGTGCGATTGAAACTTCGTGGCCACACTCAAGGGGCCAAAGAGCCGCATGTGGCTCGCGAGCCGCAGTCTGCCAACCACTGGGTTAGGGCATCTCTCACACATCGATGTTTCTCTGTCTGTCTCTCCTCTTTCCTTTCACTCTCCCTAAAAGTCAATGGAAAAAATACCCTCGAGAGAGGATTAACAAAAGATTAAATTTATTCATTCATTCATTCAAAAGATAACTTAAAAAAAAAAGTGTGTGCCCCAGGGCACGTAGCAGGCATTGACGTCGCTGCCTGCTGCCGGCTCGGCTCTCCTCTCGCTTTTGCTGGAACCGCTGAACTCCCTTCCTGTGCTGTCCTGACCTTGACGGGAAGGAAGGACCAGGCCCGGCCTGTACAGAGTCCTCCCGTCCTGTTCCCCTCCCAGGTGTTTCATGAGATTCGGAACGAGCACTTCTCCAACGTCTTCGGCTTCCTGAGCCAGAAGGCCCGGAACCTGCAGGCCCAGTACGACGTGAGGCTCCGAGCCCGCCCCCGGTTCTGCTTCCTCCGGGCTTCCCAAGGCTCTGATGCTACGACAGGGTCCCAGGCTTTCTTCCCGGGCCGGTGGGGGCCGAGGGAGGCCGGTGGGGGCCGAGGGAGGCCGGTGGTGACCTTGGGAGGGTCATGGTGACCTTGGGAGGGCCATGGTGACCTTGGGACCTGCCCACAGCGCCGCCGAGGCATGGACATCAAGCAGATGAAGAACTTCGTGTCCCAGGAGCTGAAGGGCCTGAAGCAGGAGCACCGCCTGCTGAGTCTGCGTAGGTTTGGGCTGGGGGCTGGGGGCTGGGGGCTGGGGCTGGGGGCTGGGGCCTGGGGAGGGGGATGCGACGGGCCATCTGCCTCCGTAGAGGAGATCCCTGTTCACCCGGCAGATGATGCTCGTTTGGTCTAAAGCCGGGGTGGGGGACGTCCAGCCCGCGGGCCGCATAAGGCCTGTGAAAGCATTTGGTCTGGCCCTGCCCAGGCATTAGGGGGAGTTAGTTAACTGTTTGACCAAACAGAGCAGGCTAATTTTTTTAAAATATTGATTTTAGAGAGGAAGGGAGAGGGAGAGAAAGATGGAAACATCAATGATGAGAGAGAATCATTGACCAGCTGCCTCCTACACGCCCCCTACTCGGGATCGAGCCCACAACCCGGGCATGTGCCCTTGACCAAAATCGAACCTGGGACCCTTCAGTCCACAGGCCGACACTCTATCCACTGAGCCAAACCAGCCAGGGCTAGAGCAGGCTAATATTTAAGTTGATAATTTTGTCTGGCCTGCAAATGATGTTATAAATATCCAGATGGGCCCTGGCTGGTTTGGCTCAGTGGATAGAGCGTGGCCTGTGGACTGAAGGGTCCCGGGTTCAATTCTGGTCAAGGGCACATGCCCAGGTTGCGGGCTCGTTCCCCAGTAGGGGGCGTGCAGGATGTTTCTATCTCTCCCTCTCTCTCTCCCTCTCTGAAATCAATAAAAATATATTTTAAAATAAATAAATAAAAATAAATATCCAAATGGGCCTTGGCAGAAAAACGGTTCCCCACCCCTGGTCTAAAGTGAGAAGTGCTTCTGCCCTGAGGTCTTTGTCCTCCCGGACAATAGAGGGATGTCCTTCTGGAACCAGGAGTGTCAGCTGGCTTTGTCCTCTCTGCAGACATCGGGGCCTGTGAGTCCATCATGAAGAAGAAGACCAAGCAGGATTTCCAGGAGCTGATCAAGACCGAGCATGGTGACTACCGGCCGGCCTGCTCCCAGCCCCGCCACCCTGGGGAGCTGTGCTCTGGCTCTGCCCAGCCCACGCTGGCTGCGTGGAACGCGGGTTCCTGTTAGACGCCTGGGTGCCCCTTATCCCGGATGGAGAAGGAGATGGGGAGACAGATGCCCGTTAGCCTAGACGGCAGCCACCGCGCTGCTCCCGGTAACAGGCTGTCCTCTGGTTACTCGCAGCGCTGCTGGAGGGCTTCAGCATCCGGGACAGCACCAGCTACATCGAGGAGCACATCGACCGCCAGGTGGGCAGCTGCCGGCTGGCGGGCAGGGCGGTGCTTGCGTGGGGCCGGCCTCCGGGAGGAAGGGGAGGGGAGAACGTGCCTTACGAAACTTGAACCTCCATGGCTCTTCCTTCCTGTGCAGGTGTCACCCATAGAAAGCCTTCGCCTCATGTGCCTCTTGTCCATCACCGAGAATGGTGAGCCCCCAGCACCGCGATGCCTGGTCAGAACTGTACCAGAGGATAGAAGTCATCGTGAGCGACAGCAGGAAATGTCCTAGCGGACAGGACACTTCCCTGTAATTCTGAAGGATTAATTTTTTTTAAATATCTTTTTTTATTGATTTCAGAGAGGAAAGGGAGAGGGAGAGAGTGAGAGAAACATCAATGATGAGAGAGAATCATTGATCAGCTGCTTCCTGGACACCCCCTATTGGGGATCAAGCCACAACCCGGGCATGTGCCCTTGGCTGGAATCGAACCCAGGACCCTTCAGTCTGCAGGCTGATACTCTAGCCATTGAGCTAAACCGGCTAGGGTTCCCTGTAATTTTGTGGATTCTTTCCTCTGTAAAATTAAAGCAGTTTTCCTTTTGAGTGAACATCCCCGAGTCATAGGGTAAATTAGTGTCTCCACACCTAGCAGGACTACTCCCCCTCCTCCCCCCAAACAAGGGCTGTCATATCTTAGGATCACAAAGGCGTAGAGCGGAGTGGCACTTTTCTTTGCTGCAGCAGGCCTCTTACCCTCAACAAGGTTTCATAATAAAGATGCAGTCCAGCCGGTGAGTGTGGCTCAGTGGTTGAGCATCCACCTATGAACTGGGAGGTCACGGTTCCATTCCCGGTCAGGGCACATACCCAGGTTGCGGGCTTGATCCCCAGTGTGGGGCGTGCGGGAGGCAGCTGATCGATGATTCTTTGTCATCATTGATGTTTCTATCCCTCCCTCCCTCTCCCTTTTCTGAAATCAATAAAAATATCCTATATAATAAAAGGTTAATATGCAGATTGTCCTCTCGGGAGTCAGAGCAGGAAACTGGGAGCTCGATCGCTCCCTATGACGTGTGCTGACCACCAGGGGGCAGCACGGAACATGGGGACGACCAGCAATGGCAGCAGGGCACTGAGGGAGCGAGGGAAGGAAGAGGAGGCAGGGAGTCTGGGAGGCGGCGAACCTGATCGACCCTGATCACTGGCCAGGCCTAGGGACCCTACCCATGCACGAATTTCATGCACCAGGCCTCTAGTATTAAATCTTAAAAAAAGATGCAATCCAGCCTAACCGGTTTGGCTCAGTGGATAGAGCGTTGGCCTGCAGACTGAAAGGTCCCAGGTTCGATTCTGGTCAAGGGCATGTGCCTTGGTTGCGGGCACATCCCCAGCGGGAGTTGTGCAAAAGGCAGCTGATTGATGTTTCTCTTTCATCAGTGTTTCTAACTCTATCCCTCTCTCTTCCTCTCTGTAAAAAATCAATAAAATATATTTTTTAAAAAAAGAGAAAAAAATAAAAAAGATGCAATCCAGGAAGAAGGGACAGCCAACCAATTTCATAAACATTTCCCAAAGCCCGACTCTGCAACCTTTCATGGCAGCTTGTTTTTCCTGTTGAAGGCTTCCAACTGGTGAATATTCCTGAAGGGAGCTCTCTCACCAGAGAAGGGCTTTGCTGATTCTGAGGCCCCTCTATGGTGGTTGGAAGCCCATTTCTCCTTATCTCAGTGGAGAACCACATCAAAGACTGGCCTTGGAACCACGTGACCCCTTCCTCCTCCTCAGCATCTGTAGGAGGGGCCCCTAGTACTGGCCCATAGCCAGGAGGAGATGCCAGGAAGTGCCGCCTCCTCCTGCTGCTGCCTCCCACCTCATGCCCGCCACAGTTAGCATTCGTTTCAATGACCCTTCCCAGCCCCCCGTGGCTCGGGGCGCTTCCTTGCCTCTCCGATCCAGGCTTTATCTTCCAGTGAGCAAGCTTACATCGAAGAGTCAGTTTAGAATCATCTGTGGAGGGGGCAAGGTTATCATCATTTACTGAATCATTCCTCCTGGTTCAGGCTTTCTTGCGGGAAGAGGGTTGGTTGGTTGGTTGGTTTGGCTGTATGTTTTAGGACACCTTAACTGGCTCACGAACCTTTCTTGTCTTCCCTTATCCTCAGGTTTGATCCCCAAAGATTACCGATCCCTGAAAACACAGTATCTACAGGTAAGGCCAGAAGAATGTCTTTTTAAACGTGTTGATTTTAGCAAGAGAGGAGTGGGGGAGCGGGTGGGGAGAGAAAGACAGAGAGAAACATCCATTTGTTGTTTCGCTTATTTATGCATCCACTGGTTGCTTCTTGTATGTGTCCTGAGCGGGATCGAACCCACAACCTTGCTGTATTGGGATGACACTAACCAATAGCTACCCGCCAGGGGTTCAGGGGAATGTCTTTGTGAGGCACTTTATGGAGGGGGCTCATTGGACATTTTTTTAAATATATTTTTATTGATTTCAGAGAGGAAGGGAGAGGGAGAGGGAGAGATAGAAACATCAATGATGAGAGAGAATCATTGATCGGCTGCCTCCTGCTACTGGGAATTGAGCCCGTACCCCGGCATGTGCCCTTGACTGGAATCGAACCTGGGACCTTTCAGTCCTCAGGCTGATGCTCTGTCCACTGAGCCAAACCGGCCAGGGCTCATTGGACATTTTTGAACGAGGCAAAAGTAGAAACGGCCCCTTTCCTGTCCCTGTCCCCATCTGTCTCCATCTGGCCTCCCTCTCAGAGGTTCTCAGGATAGTCAGTCACCTTTCAGCAGACACCCTTCCCACGCCCGTTTCTCACGGTGCTGGCCGGTGCCAGGAGCACTGAACAATTCAGCTATTGGACCCGGGGCTGAGTTCTCGGCCCCACTCTCCCTCACTTTAGCACCTTGTGAGGCATTGACAAGCTTCCTTCCAGGTCTTTCTGTCACGTCGTATCTCATCTGTGAAGCCTCCCCCACCATCCCCTATCAGTAGCTTTCTCTGGGCTTTAAGAGTTTCATGTTGTTTTTCTTCTGGGTTTGGTTCTTTCTGATAAGAAAACCTTTCGCACGAACAAGTATGAGCTCCATAAGGCATAGACTGCGCAACCCTCCATCCCTCCATCCCTCGCCCCCCTCGCCCCCCTCGCCCCCCTCGCCCCCCTCGCCCCCCTCGCCCCCCTCGCCCCCCTCGCCTCCCTCGCCTCCATGCCACCAAACTGTGCTAGACCCCTGCTGGGCGCTCAGTAAAGACTCACCTGCCTTTCCTGCAGAGCTATGGCCCCGAGCACCTGCTGACCTTCTCCAACCTGCGGCGCGCGGGGCTCCTGACGGAGCAGGCCCCCGGGGACACCCTCACCGCTGTGGAGAGCAAAGTGAGCAAGCTGGTGACAGACAAGGCCGCAGGTGAGCGCGGAGCACAGGGAGCCCTTCCCCTCCTCTCTGCACAGGCAGCACCCGGAGAGAGATGAGCAGCAAGCACAGCACGATTCCTACTGTTACTGTCATTACCGCCACTTCCGCTAGGGGGAGCTGTTCCCGGTCATTGGACACTCACCACGTGCTAAGCCCTCTAGATACGGTTTCTCATTTAGTCCTCACAAAGGTTAGTTTTATCTCCATTTTACAGATGAGGAAACCGAGGCTGAGAGGATAAGTGACTTGTCTAAGTTCCCTCAGGTAGTAAGTCACATTGGACCCCAGGTCACTGTGACCCCACAGCCTGTACACTTACATGTTGGCCCTGTAGGTGGCAGTTAGTAGAGAGCTGGCACCCTGTAGGAGGAGGAAGAGGGGTGGGGAGAGGGTGGTGAACGTCTCATCAGGTCCAGGGAATTATGGGTGAACAGCTGAGAGATGTGATGGGTCCGGCTACTTGACAAGAGGCAGGCCTGTCGTTTCTGGAATGGAATCCTATGTGACAGTTTCATGAATCCATTGACTTTAGATAAAACCCAGCACAGATTTCTTCCCCAGGAAAGATCACTGATGCCTTCAGCTCTCTGGCCAAGAGGAGCAATTTTCGTGCCATCAGCAAGAAGCTGAATTTGGTATGTGGAGCAGGGGGGTAGGGGGGTGCTGGTTCGGTCCTTGGTGGAATACTTCGAGTCCGCAAAAACCTTTGCATCTTTTGTTTCTATCAAGATCCTAACACCCTGGCCGGTTTGGTTCAGTGGTTAGAGTGTGGGCCTGTGGACCGAAGGGCCACGGGTTCTATTCCCGGTTAAGGGCACGTACCTTGATTGCAGGCTTCTCCCCGGCCCGCATCAGGGATTGTGTGAGAGGCAACCAATCAATGTGTCTCTCACATGGATGTTTCTCTCTCTCCCCCTCCCTCCCACTCTCTCTAAAAATCAATGGGAAAATATCCTTGGGTGAGGATTACAAAACAAGATTCTATCTTTCATAGAGTGATAGCATGGGCTTCCTGTACCAATGAGATAAGGCACACAGATTCATTCTGTTAGGAAACGTGTAGCAAGCGCCTGAGATGGCTAAGTGCTGCTTCAGTGACAGACACGTCCCATGTCACCGAGGCGTCGGCGAGGGGTCCCTTCCCTCCAGCACTTCCCAGGGAGCGTGGGAGCTCAGTCAAGAAAATCGGTGGGTGCTGAACAGCAGCCAGAATCTTGTTTGGACTCTTCTTTCCAGGCCGTGGCTGCTTCTCCCTTTAGTTGAAGGAAGAACCGTTCTTGGGGACCCGCCACTTCTCTCTGACCCTGTGAACGACCGGAGAGCTGAGTTGTCACTTGCTTTGCCCTCTAGATCCCACGTGTGGATGGCGAGTATGATCTGAAGGTGCCACGCGACATGGCGTATGTCTTCAGCGGCGCTTATGTGCCCCTCAGCTGCCGCGTCATTGAGCAGGTGAGAACACGTCACCCTCGCTCCCACGCGTGTCTCTCTCTGCTTTCTCCTGGGCCCTGGTCTGACCCAAGTTTATGCTGCCCCGCTAACTAGCAAGAAATGGGATGGTTGGGCCGCCGCGACCTTCCTTTCCTAAACCCCATCTGTTGCCCCACCTGGTTTGGCTCAGTGGATAGAGCATCGGCCTGCGGACGGAAGGGTTCTGGGTTCAATTCCGGTCAAGGGCACATGCCCAGGTGTGCAGGAGGCAGCCGATCCATGATTCTCTCTCATCACGGAATTTCTCTCTCTCTCTCTTCCTCTCCCTTCCTCTCTGAAATAAGTAAAAATATTTAAAAAAATAAATAATAAGCCCCATCCTGTCTTAGATCTGAAACTCACTCTCGTGCCCCCCCAGGTGCTGGAGCGGCGGAGCTGGCAGGGCCTGGACGAGGTGCTGCGGCTGCTCAACTGCAGCGAGCTGGCCTTCACAGGTGCGTGGCCTTGGCAGCGGGGCCGGGCGGGCCAGAGGCGGCTGGACGCATCCCCGGTGCCAGCGTGCCAGGCAAGGGCTGAGTCTGGCCCTGGCTGGTTTGGCTCAGTGGATGGAGCGTCGGCCTACAGACCCAAGGGTCCTGGGTTCGATTCCGGTCAAGGGCACGTACCTCAGTTGTAGGCTCCTCCCTGGCCCGGGCGCTGGTCGGGGCTCATGCAGGAGGCAACCAATCGGTGTGTTTTTCTCGGTCTTTCCCTCTCTCTTCCCATCTCCCTAAAAATCAATTGGAAAATATCCTCACATGAGGATTAAACCAAAAAAGAAAGAGCCGTGTCTGGTCTGCTCTCCCCAGGCGGGACCAAGGATGACAAGGCCCCCAGCGAGTCCCTGCGCCTCATCCTGGTGGTGTTCCTGGGGGGCTGCACCTTCTCCGAGATCTCAGCCCTGCGGTTCCTGGGCAGAGAGAAAGGTGAGCGAGGGCGGAAGGGTGACAGCCGGTCCGCGGGCGGGCTCTGGGCTGCAAAGGGCAGCACTCAGGAAGGTCCTCTGCTGCCCTCTGGGTACCACTGGCTGTGGGCTGGAGAGCAGGAGCCCAGCTCCAGGGCGTGGCCAGTCGCTGTGCCCCCGAGCGTGGCACCGATGCCTCTGCGCCCGTGAACTGGTTCTTGGATCCAGCCCAGGCTGTGGAGGGGCTCTAGGTAGCGGGGCCGGTGACGGGGGCCACTGATCTGCTGGGACTCACCTGGCTGGTGCTTTTGGCTCCTCAGGGTTCAGGTTCATTTTCCTGACGACAGCAGTCACCAACAGCGCTCGCCTCATGGAGGCCATGAGCGAGGTGAAAGCCTGAAGCTGCCCCTGGACGCGCTCCCCAGGGGCTGCAGGAGGGGGCGCAGCTGCCGTCTCCATGCCCCCCCAGCCCCCCAGCCACCCTGCTCCGGGCTGGGGAACCGGACTTGTTTGGGATTTAGGGGACACATCAGAGGAGGGAGTCACCCTGCCCAAGGATGTTTTCCTGTTTTGGTTATGAAGTACCGCCCATGCTGAGGAGACATGGAGGAGGAGGATCTTTTGCTACATCCTGTTTGAGTCTCATTGTAAATAAAGCCTCTACGTTCAATGTCACGTGTTTCGTGCTAGACCAGCCCTTCCATCTTTGCTCGTGAAGCACGGGGGGTTTCCCGGGGGGCTTCACGTGCTCCGTGGACTGGACCCTCGTTCCTCTGGGCCTGCTCTGGGCCTTCCAGGAAACTCGCCCTGTTCCTGGAGTTTCCAGAACCGTAAAACGAGGAGATGGATCAGATAGGTGATCAGTAAGCACCCTTCCATTTCTAAAATTCGATGACTCCTTATGCTTAAAAAAGTGTCTGTTGCCCTAGCTGGTGTGGCTCAGTGGATAGAGCGTCGGGCAGTGGACCTGAGGGGCCCGGGTTCGATTCCAGTCAAGGGCACGTGCCTGGGTTGCAGGCTCCTCCCCGGCCTGGGTCCTGGTCAGGCTCATGCAGGAGGCAACCAGTTGATGTTTCTCTCACATCAATATTCCTCTCTGTCTCTCCCTCTCTCTTCCACTCCCTCTAAAAATCAATGGAGCCGAATCCGGTTTGGCTCAGTGGATAGAGCGTCGGCCTGCGGACTGAAGGGTCCCAGGTTCAATTCCGGTCAAGGGCATGTACCTGGGTTGCGGGCACATCCCCAGTGGGGGATGTGCAGGAGGCAGCTGATCGATGTTTCTCTCTCATCGATGTTTCTAACTCTCTATCTCTCTCCCTTCCTCTCTGTAAAAAATCAATAAAATATATTTTTTTAAAAAATTAAAAAAATGCCGAGGCTGGTTTGGCTCAGTGGATAGAGCGTCGGCCTGCGGACTGAAAGGTCCCAGGTTCGATTCCGGTCAAGGGCATGTGCCTGGGTTGCGGGCACATCCCCAGTGGGAGATGTGCAGGAGGCAGCTGATCGATGTTTCTCTCTCATCGATGTTTCTAGCTTTCTGTCTCTCTCCCTTCCTCTCTGTGAAAAATCAATGAAATATATTTAAAAAAAAAAAAATTAAAAAAAATTAAAAATCAATGGAAAAATATTCTTGGTGAGGATTTAAACAAAGTGTTTGTTTTAAATTAAGGAGGCAGTTTAGTTTTCAGCCTTTTTTTTTTTTTTTTTTTTTTAGTACCAAATGAAAGATTGTGTCCCTGTTAGAGCAGTTTCAAGCGTCAGCAAATGGTGCTCCTAATTGGTGGTTCTAGCGGTCTTCCTCTCCCTTTACCTTTTAAAAATTGTGAACTGTAACCACATCTATTAGTGGCCTCTCAGTCCTCTACTAACTTGGTCTCACTGATCTGCTTTCCTTCTTGAAATTCTCTTTGTTTTTTTTTTAATCCTCATCTGAGGATATTTTTCTATTGATTTTTAGAGAGAGTGGAAGGGAGAGGGAGAGACAGAGAGAGACACTGATGTGAGAGAGACACATTTATTGGTTGCCTCCCTCATGACCCCGACCAAAGCCCGGACCAGGAAGGAGCCTGCAACCAAGGCATGTGCCCTTGACGGGAATCGAACCCGGGACCCTTCAGTTCGCAGGCCGACGCTCTATCCACTGAGCCAAACCGGCTCGGGCTACACAGTGGTTTAGATGTTGAGCATCTGCTCCGAGTGCCCGTCATCCAGTGAATCTATGACCTGGTTGGCTTCAGAACTACAGCGGAAAGGATGTGATAGCAAAATTGTCTTATCTCTGCATCCTTACCACACTGGCCTGGGAACATGTGTGAAGATCCCACATTTTTGAGTCTTTCTGAAATACTGGCAAATTAATCAACAAAGGATAGGATGAAATTTAAACGTGGTGCCTAAGGGCCACTATATTAGTGGGGCAAATGTTGGGCACACTGCTGACAAGTTAAAGGATGTTGAAAGCACCAATGAGGTTGTTGTTCTTTATTTTATTTTATTTTTATTATTATTTTTTTAAAAAATATGTATTTTATTGATTTTTTACAGAGAGGAAGGGAGAAGAAGAGGGATAGAGCTAGAAACATCGATGAGAGAGAAACATCGATTCAGCTGCCTCCTGCACACCCCCCACTGGGGATGTGCCCACAACCAAGGCACATGCCCTTGATTGGAATCAAACCTGGGACCCTTCATTCCACAGGCCAACGCTCTATCCACTGAGCCAAACCGGTTAGGGCTTTATTTATTTATTTGGAAAATCACAGAGGTAGAAGAAGTAATTCATAGAAGTCATCTAAGTCGGAAACAAGTCATAGAGGTAAAGGAAGGGCCCTTGGAGCTTAGAAATGAGGAAGGTAAAGGCGCTGCACCTGGGGGTAGAGGAAGGGAAAGGCGCTGGCGTGACCCCCAGAGGGAGAGTGGAGGTTCTTCTGAAAGGAAAATGGGGTCCTGAGTGCAAGCAAGCACCCATCCTTTACTGCTCCTTCATGGGAAGGGCAAAGGGAGATCGTTTCTAGAAGTAGCCAATACCCATGGGAAAAGGTGCAGTTTCAGTTGTAATTAAGCAAGTGTGAAGACGGAAATCCCACTTTCCCCATGAAACCAACAAAGAGGTTTAAAAGTACAGCAGTAGTCAGAGGTACCCAGGGTGAGAGGAGGTGCTCTGCTGGTGAGGCTCGCTTGGTGGGCAGGGCAAATCCTATATAATAAAAGGCCAATATGGAAATTGTCCCCTGGGAAGTTCAACCAATCAGGAATTTGACTGCCCGCTGTGACTTTCGATGACCACCAGGGGGCGGAACAAAGGAAGGTCCCAGCTGGCAGCCGGGGAAAGGAAGGGACCCAGCCAGGCCTAGGAACCCTACCTGTGCACGAATTTCATGTACCGGGCCTCCAGTGAATAACTAAACCTCTCTGGAAAGGGAGTGTTCAGTAGTTACACTTGTAGGAATCAACCTTAGAACAGTGCACGATGCAAAGGTATATGTCTGAAGACATTTATTTGTAAAAATTGTGATTTAAGAATCCATCAATACAAAATAGTTGAATTATGAGATATCCACACACCAGGATATTGTGCAACCAAAAATCACTGAAAAAAAGTGATTGGCAAACCTTTTTGAGACAGTTCCCTGGCTCTGTAAAAATGGGGATCATATTCACTGAATGGAATTGTGGTAATTAAGGGGGATCACTGGTCTAGAAAGTTCCTGGGCCCGAGCAGGGCATTTTTTCCTACATCTGGGGAATATTGCCACCAAAGATCAGTTCCCAGGCTGACTGCTCAGATGAGCGAGGGAGGCAAGACACCAGGCCTTTCTAGTAACCTGCTCCCGCCACACCCAGCTGGTGTGGGCTGGGAAGCCTTTATGCACCGCACCTGGGAGCTCGGCTCGCTGAGCTCACTGCCCCTTCCAGGCAACTAGTGCACTTGGAGTCAAACCTGCAGGGAGCCCTGGTCCGCAGCTCCGTTGGTTAGAGCGTAGTCCCCATATGCCAGGGCATGGGTTGGATCTCTGTTTAGGGCACGCGCAAGAAGCAACCAATTAAGTGGAACAACAATCCACGTTTCTCACGCTCTCAATAAATAAAAATAAAAAACCGCCCTGGCCGGTGGCTCAGTTAGTTAGAGCTTGTATGGTACACCAAAAGGTTGTGGGTGGGTTCCATTCCCAGTCAGGGCACAGGCCTAGATTGCAGGTTTGATCCCGGGTCCGGTGCCCTATTGAGCTCTCTCTGTCCCTTCCTCTCTCTCAAAATCAATTTATTTTTAATTAAATCTTTATTGTTGAAAGTATTACATTTGTCCCCTTTAAAAGTCAATTAGTCGGAACCGGTTTGGCTCAGTGGATAGAGCGTGGCCCTGCGGACTGAAAGGTCCCAGGTTTGATTCCGGTCAAGGGCATGTACCTGGGTTGCGGGCACATCCCCAGTAGGAGGTGTGCGGGAGGAGCTGATGTTTCTCTCTCATCGATGTTTCTAACTCTCTGTCTCTCTCCCTTCCTCTCTGTAAAAAATCAATAAAATATATTAAAAAAAATAAATAAAAGTCAATTTAAAAAAACCATATCCTGTGGTGAGGATTAAACAAAAAAATTTAAAAACAAAACCGCCCCAGGGTAGCGGCAGGGCGGGCTCCTCTTGCAGAGCGCCCCCAGTGGCCGGGCGAGGAAAGCGGTCCGCCCTCGGGCGTGGCCGAGCCCGCAGGAGGCGATCCCAGCCCGGAGTCCAGACAGCCGAAACTGAGCTCTCGCGACAGGGGGCGGGGAGTGGGCGGGGAGTGGGCGGGGTTTCTCGAGGAGCGACAGGACGGAGCACCAATCGCAGGCCTGCTCCGCCACGGTGCTTGGTTTGAAATCCCGCGGGTGCCTAACGGCTCGCGAAGTGGCAGATCCTGTGCAAGCCGGTGCTAGGGACTGGTTGCCGCGCTCGGTTCCCGGTGGAGTAGGTTGTGGGCCTCGCCGTCCGGTGGCCGGGAGACTTCCATCATGAGGAGAAGGTGCGGGGGCTGGGGGGGGAGCTGGGGACGCGGGAGGGAGGACGCCCGTCCCGGGTGCGGGGCCGGTGCGGCTTCCGGAGGCCCCTCTGGGCCCTGAGCGAGGGTGTCACCCCGGCCCGCGCTCCAGTGAGGCCGGGGCGCGGCCGGGCTGGGCCGGCGGCGGTGGGCGACGCTCGGGGAGCGGCCCCGGCGGGGCGGAGGCCACCCCAGACCCGGACGCCCGGTGGGGCCGTGCGCGGAGGAGCCGCCGGCCCGCGGGCGGGGAGGCGGCAGGCGGCCGCCGGAGGCCGAGCCCCACCCTCCCGCTCGCCCCGCGCGGCAGGTGCGGCTCGTCAGCTCGGAGGGCTCGGGCGGAGGCCTGAGCGTCCGCGTGTCTGTCTGTCTTTAAGTAAAGCGGTGGAGCTTGTGTGTATCGTTGTTTGCCCTTTTTCCGGGCTGCGGTGTTCACGCTGTTCCTTGACTCGAAAGAGCTCGGTGTCCGTGCAAGCTAAGCAGCTCCGTGTGGAATTCCTTCCGGGTGGTTGTACCGACTGGGCGCTGGGGAAGGAGGTCCGACCGGGAGTCGGGTCCGACGGCGTCACTGCCACTGCCCGGCCCGTGACTCGGGACAGGATGGGGATGTGTCTTCTCGCCTCCAAGATAAAAGTTACACGCCCGGGCCGGCTTGGCTCGGCAGATGGAGCGTCGGCCTGCGGACTGGAGGGTCCCGGGTTCGATTCCGGCCGAGGGCCCACATGGGCCCGGGTTGCGGGCTCCATCCCCGGTGCGGGGCGTGCAGGAGGCAGCCGATCCATGATGCTCTTCCTTGACGTTTATATCTCTCTCCTTCTCTCTTCCTCTCTGAAATTAAATATAAATATATTTTAAAAAGACAACGTGCATGAGGCTAATTTAAAAAGGTGAACTTTAAAAAACATGTAAATAAATAAATAAAAGTTACACGATAATTTTGTGTTAAAGTAAGAAGGTCCCCTCCTTGGGGCTCCGAGCCCGGTGTTGCGGGGCTGGCTCGGCTCCAAGGAGGCGTCCCCCGGGCTGCGGGCGGCGGGTCGGGCCTCAGCGCCCAGCCCCACGGGTCACCCCGCGCACCGTCTCGCTACACAGCTGCGGGCCCGGGGGTCGGAGAGGGAGCGGCTCTCTGGTCTCGCTTCCCAGCGACGCCTCTCACCCACGTGAGTTCACTCACCTGACCTCCCACTGCCGTCCCCCTCCCCCCCCTCCCCCCGCGCCCCGCCCCTGCCGCGTCCCCACTGCCTCTGTAGCGGGGATGCTGCTCGCTGGGCTCCTGCCGTGTGTGTTGCGGGGGAGGGGGCGGTGTTCCTTCTTTCCCTCCCTTCCCGCGGGCTTCCCACTAGGGGGCCTGGGCGGGCTCCCCACGCCCTCTCCCCTGTACTGGCCGCAGCGGCAGGTGTGGCCAATGGATGGGGCTGCTTGGCCCCAAGATGCCCCAAACTACCTGTGTCTCACCAGGCGGCTCACACCCTCTTTTCTTCCTGCCCCACCTCCCTGGCCCCTGCACGAGGCTGGGCGGCCCCCCGAGGGGCACAGGAAGGCAGGCAGGAGGGGTTTGAGCCCCCTACCCCGCCTGCTTCCATTGTAGGCCTCAGGTTTCCCCTCTTCTCACGTGGGGCGCTACTGTACACATCCCCATCCTTTCCCATTTCAGTGTTTTTGATTTTTACTGGAAGGATAGGAGAGTTACAGGGCTCAGACTTAAAGTGACAAGCCCCCGTTTAAGAAGTAACCTTGTGTAGTGGGCTCAATTCCTGCTTGTGCATAAAGGGTATTCATGACTGGAAAAGGCCTGAAGTTGTATTGGAGTGACCTGTAACAAACCTTCAGTCAGTTTCAAGATTAGTTTCCTCTTGTGGGGTTCCTTTAAAATCATTTTCCCAATTAGTTCAGTATCTGAATAATTTGTTTCTAAATACATTCCACCCTTCTGGAAAAGGATATGTGGCCGTCCTTGATTTCAAGAAAATCTCAGCTGCTTTGTCTGTGAGGTGGCCCGTTCTTTGTCTCACTGCTTCACTAATAAACTCATTTTCACTTAAAAAAAAGAAAATCTCGCCCTATCAGGTGAATTTGGGCAGATTTAACTAGTAAAAATATGCAGGGTGTCCCCCCAAAATGTATACACACTCTGAATAATTTTTTCCACTGGGTTAAATTTGAAAAGAAGGAAACATCAATTGAGCTATCAGCTGTTAAAGTATGTATACATTTTGGGGGACATCCTGTATATTGGTCCCATAACATTCCCTAACCAGAAGGGAACTGGTTCTGACTTAGCTGTCCCGACCGTTTGAATAGAAGCTTTACTCCAAGGGAGAGTGCTACTTAATTGGGGAGGGTTTAAGGACAGATAAAATAGCCCCAGTATCTACAAGGGCCGTAGTAATTTCCCCTTTTACGGTGATTTCAATTTTTCCGAAAGTATTAATAAGGAGAAGGGGAGCCCTAGTTGGTTTGGCTCAGTGGATAGAGCATTGGCCTGCAGACTGAAGGGTCCTGGGTTTGATTCCAGTCAAGGGCACATGCCCAGGTTGCAGACTCAATCCCCAGTAGGGGGCGTGCAGGAGACAGCCGATCAGTGATTCTCTCATTGATTTTTTTTTTTCTCTCCCTCTGTCTTTCTGAAAATAAAATATATTTTTGAAAAAATAAGAATGGGAAATAACCTCTCATAGTCCTCGGGGCAATCTTCTGTTTGCTTCTGTTTATTTTTCTAAATCCCGTTTTAGTTTTCTACAACCCTACTCTTTTTGTGTGTGTTTTTGTTTTTTGTTAATCCTCACCCAAGGATATTTTTCCATTGATTTTTTAGAGAGTGGAAGACAGAGGGAAAGACAGAGCGAAATATCGATGTGAGAGAAACATATCAAGTGGTTGCCTCCTGCATGAGCCCTGACCAGGGCCCAGGCCTGGGAGGAGCCTGCAACCGAGGTTCGTGCCCTTGTCCGGAATCGAACCCAGGACCCTTTTGGCCCTCAGGCCAATGCTATATCCATTGAGCCAAACTGCCTAGGGCTCCATTGATTTTTAGAGCTAGTGGAAAGGAGAGGGGGAGAGGCAGAGAGAGAGAGACACATTGATTGGTTGCCTGCTGCATGCATCTAGACCAGGGCCAGGGAATTGAGCCTGCAACCTGAACCTGGGTCCCTTCAGTCTGCTGGCTGATGCTCTATCCACTGAGCCAAACCCGCTAGGGTTCTACAACCCTTCCTAAGGTGACCTGGCTCTCTACATTAAAAACAGACCTCTCTGGCGGGTGGGAACGACTGGGGAGAGGTTAATGGGGGGAAAAGGAGACATATGTAATACTTTAAACATTAAAGAATTTAAATTAAAAACAAAAACAACAACAAAAAACAGACCTCTCTATAAGAGTTTCCCAGCAAACCTTATTAGTTATTCTGTTGCTTTGCTCCCAGAAACCAGTAGGTATATTCATTGCAATGAGACAGAATAACCAGAATCACATGTTCTAACAGTAAATTAGTTCCTCTAAATAAATTTTGTTTTTAATGTATTTTATTGATTTTTTACAGAGAGGAGGGGAGAGAGAGAGAGAGTTAGAAACATCGATGAGAGAGAAACATCGATCAGCTGCCTCCTGCACATCCCCCACTGGGGATATGCCCACAACCCAGGTACATGCCCTTGACCGGAATCGAACCTGGGACCCTTCAGTCCGCAGGGCGACGCTCCATCCACTGAGCCAAACCGGTTTCGGCTCCTCTAAATAAATTTGAAAAATGTATGTATATATATATGTATGTATATATATATATATTTATTTATTTATTTATTTAATTAAATCTTCGCCGGAGAGTATTTTTCCCATTGTTCTTTGTTTGTTTAAATATTTCAAGAAAAATGATTTTAAATATAATGTTACATGCAGTAAACATTAATATTTCAAGAAAAAAATATTTTAAATATAATAATATTACCAAAACTGTACTAACATCACAAAAGTTGTAGGAAGTATTAAAAAATCTTCAAATAACAGGATTACTTCTATTATATTCTAAAATATTCTTTTTCTCTGGCTCTATTTTTGTTCATCAGTTATGTTGTTCATTATATTGCACAAATGAGTGAGATCATGTGGTATTTATCTTTCTCCGACTGGCCTATTTCGCTTAGCATAATGCTCTCTAGTTCCATCCATGCTGTTGCAAATGGTAAGAATCCCTTCTTTTTTACAGCAGCATAGTATTCCATTGTGTAGATGTACCACAGTTTTCTAATCCATTCATCTGCTGATGGGCACTTAGGCTGTTTCCAAATCTTAGCTATGGTGAATTGTGCTGCTGTGAACATAGGGGTGCATATATCCTTTCTGATTAGTGTTTCTAATTTCTTGGGATATATTCCTAGAAGTGGGATCACTGGGTCAAATGGGAGTTCCATTTTTAATTTTTTGAAGAAAGTCCATACTGTTCTTCATAGTGGCTGCACCAGTCTGCATTCCCA
Organism: Myotis nattereri; assembly: GCF_964212035.1. Classification (NCBI taxonomy): domain Eukaryota; kingdom Metazoa; phylum Chordata; class Mammalia; order Chiroptera; family Vespertilionidae; genus Myotis; species Myotis nattereri. The sequence continues at coordinate 10,385,846 of NC_138097.1, read as the reverse complement.
CCAGCAGTGCACGAGTGTTCCTTCTCCACATCCTCTCCAGCACTTGTTGTTTGTTGATTTGTTGATGATAGCCATTCTGACAGGTGTGAGATGGTACCTCGTTGTCGTTTTGATTTGCATCTCTCAGATGATTAGTGACTTTGAGCATGTTTTCATATGTCTCTTGGCTTTCTGAATGTCCTCTTTCACAAAGTGTCTATTTAGGTCCTTTGCCCATTTTTTTATTGGATTGTTTATTTTCCTTTTGTTAAGTTGTATGAGCTCCCTGTAAATGTTGGAGATTAAACCCTTATTGGAGATAACATTGGCAAATGTGTTCTCCCATGCAGTGGGCTTTCTTGTTGTTTTGTTGATGGTTCCTTTTGCTGTGCAGAAGCTTTTTATTTTGATGTAGTCCCATTTGTTTAGTTTCCCTTGCCTTAGGAGCTGTATCTGTAAAGATATTGCTATGACATATGTCTGAATGCCTATGGATTCTTCTAAGATTTTTATGGTTTCCCGTCTTATGTTTAAGTCCTTTATCTATTTTGAGTTTATTTTTGTGTATGGTGTAAGTTGGTGGTCTAGTTTCATTTTTTTTGCATGTGTCTGTCCAATTTTCCCAACACCATTTATTGAAGAGACTGTCTTGAGTCCATTAGATGCTATTGCCTCCTTTGTCAAATATTAATTGAGCATAATGGCTTGGGTCGATTTCTGGGTTCTCTGTTCTGTTCCATTGGTCTATATGTCTGTTCTTGTGCCAGTACCAGGCAGTTTTGAGAACAGTAACTTTGTAATACAGCTTAATATCTGGCATTGTGATCCCTCCAACTTTGTTTTTCTTTCTCAGGATTGTTGCGGCTATGCAGGATCTTTTTTTATTCCAGATGAATTTTTGGAGAGTTTGTTCTAGATCTGTGAAATATTCCATTGGTATCTTAATGGGGATTGCATTGAATCTATAGATTGTTTTGGGTAGTAAGGATATTTTAATGATGTTGATTCTACCAACCCATGAACACAGTATATTCTTCCATTTGTTTATGTCTTCCTCTATCTCTTTTTTCAACGTCCTGTAGTTTTCCTAATATAGGTCTTTTACCTCAGTTAAATTGTATTCCTAGGTATCTTAATTTTTTTGTTGCAATGGTAAATTGGATTGTTTTTTTAGTTTCTCTTTCTGTGAGTTCATTATTGGTGTATAAAAAAGCCATAGAGTTCTGGGTATTAATTTTGTATCCTGCTACATTGCTAAATTTATTTAGTCTAGTAGTTTTTTGATGGAGTCTTTGGGGTTTTCTATGTACAATATCATGTTATCTGCGAATAGTGACAGTTTTACTTCTTTTCCAATTTGGATGCTTTTTATTTCTTCTTATCTGCTTGCTTATAGCACTTCCAGTATGATGTCAAACAGTAGTGGTGAAAGTGGTCATCCCTGTCTTGTTCCTGTTCTTAGGGGAAATGGTTTTAGTTTTTGCCCATTGAGTATGATGTTGGCTGTAGGTTTGTCACATATGGCCTTTATCATGTTGCGATATGCTCCCTCTATTCCCATTTTGCTGAGAGTTTTTATCAAAAATGGGTGTTGCCCTAGCCGGTTTGGTTTAGTGGATGGAGCATTGGCCTGCGACTGAAGGGTCCTGGGTTCGATTCCGGTCAAGGGCACATTCCCAGGTTGCGGGTTTGATCCCCAGTGGGGGGGGGGGGGGTGCAGGAGGCCGCTGATCGATGATTTTCTCTCATCATTGATGTTTCTATCTCTCTCTCCCTCTCCCTTCCTCTCTGAAATCAATAATAAGATTTTAAAAAAATGGGTGTTGGATTTTGTTGAATGCTTTTTCTATGTCTATTGATATGATCATGTGATTTTTATCTTTCAATTTGTTTATGGATGTATCACGTTTATTGATTTGCGAGTATTGTACTAGCCTTGCATCCCTGGAATAAATCCCACTTGATCATGGTGTATGATCTTTTTAATACAGCGGTTCTCAACCTGTGGGTCGCGACCCCTTTGGCAGTCCAACGACCCTTTCACAGGTGTTGCCTAAGACCATTCTGCATATCAGATATTTACATTACAATTCATAACAGTAGCAACATTACAGTTATGAAGTAGCAACGAAAATAATTTTTTTTTTTTGCAACGAAAATAATTTTATGGTTGGGTCACAACATGAGGAACTGTGTTTAAAGGGCCAGAAGGTTGAGAACCACTGCTTTTAATATATATTGCTACATGCAATTTGCTAATATTTTGTTGAGCATTTTAGCATCTATGTTAATTAGGGATATTGGCCTGTAACTTTCTTTGTAGTGTCTTTATCTGGTTTTGGGATTAGGATAATGCTGGCCTCATAAAAAGAATTTGCAAGTGTTCCTCTTGGATTTTCTGAAATAGTTTGAGGAGTATAGGTGTTAGTTCTTCTTTGAATGTTTGCTAAAAGTCTCCCATGAAGCCGTCTGGACCTGGGCTTTTGTTTGGTGGAGTTTTTTGATTTCTGCTTCTATTTCATCAGTTGTTATTAGCCTATTCGGGTTTTTTTTTTATTCTTCCTGATTTAGTTTTGAGAGATTGTATTTTTCTAGGAATTTGTCTGTTTCATACACATTGTCCAGCTTGTTGGCATATAGTTGTTCATAGTATTTTATTACAATCCTTTGTATTTCTGTGGTGTCAGTGGTTACTTCTCCACTTTTGTTTCTGATTTTATTTATTTGGGTCCTCTCTCTTTGTTTCTTGATGAGTCTGGCTAATGGTTTATCAATTTTGTTTATCCTTTCAAAGAACCAGCCCTTGGTTTCATTGATTTTTTTTTTTAGTCTGTATGGTATTTATTTCTGCTCTAATCTTTATTATTTCCTTCCTTCTATTTGCTCTGGGCTCTAGTTCTTTACGTTGTAGGGTTAAATAGTTTATTGCTGATTTTTCTTATATTTTGAAGTATGCCTGTAGTGCTATGAACTTTCCTCTGAGGACTGCTTTTGCTGTGTCCCAGAGATTTGGGGTGGTTGTGTGTTCATTTTCATTTGTTTCCAGAAAGTTTTTGATTTCTTCTTGATCTCGTTGGTAACCATTCATTGTTTAATAACATGCTATTTAGTCTCCATGTTTTGAATGTTTGGGGGCGTTTTCACTATAGTTGATTTCATTCCACTGTGATCTGAAAAGATGCTTGATACGATTTCAATCTTCTTGAACTTGTAGAGACTTGTTTTGTGTCCTAACATGTAGTCTATCTTTGTGAATGATCCATGTGCACTTAGGAAGAATGTATATTCTGCGTTGGGGTGAAATGTTCTATAAATGTCAATTAAGCCCATCTGATCAGTGTGTCCTTTAGAGTCTGTTTCCTTGGTAAGTTTTTGTTTGGAAGATCTATCCAGTGAAGTCAGAGGGGTGTTACAGTCCCCTATGACTGCATTGTTGTCGATCTCTCCGTTAAAGTCCTCTAGAGGTTTTTTTTTTTTTTATATTTAGGTGTTCCTATATTGGGTGCATATCTGTTTACCAGGGTTATATGCTCTTGTTAGATCGATCCCTTTAGTATTATGTAGTGACCTTTGCTGTCTCTTGTGATGGTCTTCATTTTAAAGTCTATTTTGTCAGATATGAGTATTGCCACTCCAGCTTTTTTTCTTTTCCATTTGCCTGGAAAAAGTTTTCCCATCCCTTCACTCTCATCCTATGTCTGTCTTTTGTTTTGAGGTGGGTCTCTTGTAGACAGCACATAGTTGTGTCATGTTTTTGTATCCAGTCAGCTACCCTATGCCTTTTGATTGGAGCATTTAAGCTATTTACATTTAGGGTTATTATTGATATGAACTTATTTATTGCCATTTTAATTCTGTATGGCCAGGTTTCTCTCTCTGTTTCTTCTTCTCATTACAGCAATCCCTTTAGCATTTCTTGTAATGCTGGCTTGGTGGTGATGAATTCCTTTACCTTTTTTGTCTGGGAAGCTCTTTATTTGACAGTCTATTTTGAATGATAGCCTTGCGGGATATAGTAATCTTGGTCTGAGATCCTTGCTTTCCATTACATTGAGTACTTCATGCCATTCCCTTCTGGCCTGTAGAGTTTCTGAAGAGAAATCAGGTGTCAGCCTTATGGGAAGTCCTTTGTAGTTAACAGTTTTCTTTTCTCTTGCTGCCGTTAAGATTCTCTCTTTGTCTTTAATTTTTGGCATTTTAATTATGATGTGTCTGGGCATGGGCCTGTTTGAATTCTTCTTGTTTGGGGTTCTCCTACACTTATGTGGCTTTTTCCTTTAGGGACGTTTTCTGCCATTATTTCTTCAAACACCTTCTATGCCTTTCTCCCCTTTCTGCCTCTTCTGGCACACCTGCTATTCTAATATTGTTACGTTTCACATTGTCCCACAGCTCCCTTAAGCTGTCCTGTTTTTTAATTGTTTTTTTTTTTTCTTTTTCTTTTTGGCTCTCTGATTGAGTGATATTTCAACTCTGTCTTCTAATTCACTAATTCGATCCTCAGCTTCCCCTAATCTGCTGTATATTCCTTCCAATGTGTTCTTTATTTGTGTTATGTCATTCTTTGTCTCAGAATGTTCTTTTTTTTTCATAGTTACTATATCTTTTTTCATGCTGTTGAGCATTTTTACCATCATTATTCTGAACTCTGGTTCAGATAAATTTCTTATCTCTGCTTCATTTATCTCTTGTTCTGGAGACTTCTCTAGTTCTTTCATTTGGGGGTCGTTTCTTTGTCTCCTCATTTTGGCTTTCTGTTGGGTTTGTGACTATATATTAGGTAGGGCCTCTACACTAAGCATGTCAAACTCAAAGGCTAACATGGGCCAAATAGGTGAGGCATGCGGGCCGCAAGTTTGACATGCTTGCTCTACACCTCAATCTCTAGTGCAGGACAGTCTTTTTTTTTTTTTTTTTTTTTTTTTTTCAGAGAGAGAGACAGATAGACATTGATGTGAAAGAGAAACATTGATTGGTTGCCTCCCTTTCACACCCGGACCAAGGCCAGGGATCGAGCCTTCAACCGAGGTATATACCTTGATGGGGAATCGAACCCGAGGCTCTTTGGTCTGCGGTGCAATGCTCTAACCACTGAGCAACCAGCCAGGTCTGTAAATACTTAGTGTGTCGGAGGCAGTGGCTCATGCAGCTGCTTTCTCTTTTGCTTTCCAGTGAGGTGATTGCGGAGGAGTCCATATTATGTCTCCAGAAAGCCCTGACTCACCTTCGGGAAATATGGGAATTGATTGGAATTCCTGAGGACCAGCGGCTACAAAGGACTCAGGTTGTGCATAAGCATATCAAGGTGAGTTTAGTGCTGTGTCTTTGCAGGAGGACATGGGTATTAAAATTTTGAAATTATTGGTGTTTTGGTGTTATTTGTTGTTTGGGGTTTTCCCCCCGCCCCCCTTTAGTTCCAGACTTTTATGGGGCTGTTTTCTCTCCGGTAGGACCTCCTGGATATGATGATTGCTGAAGAGGAAAGTCTGAAGGAAAGGCTCATTAAAAGCATAGGCAACTGTCAAAAAGAGTTGGCTGTCTTGTGCAGCGAGTTGCATGTTGAGCCATTTCAGGTACACAGTCTGGGCTCCTGTTTGGGTCTGAGATTGAGGCAGGAGCTTTGCCTGGGGGCTGAGTGGAGGGTTTTTGTGTCAGGGGGTCCTGGACACGAGAAGTGGGGGAAATGTGCTGCTTAGCCAACCAGATCCAGCAGTCATTTTACTGACGTAAAGAGTTGCCCTGTTGAGAGGTGAAGCAGCTAATTTATTTTTTTGAGAGTTTGTTTACTAAAGCTGAGGACAGCGAAACAAGGAAGGGCTTAGGGTAGAAGAGATAGGAGAGTCTCCTGGGAGCCGTTTTGGGAAGTCAGAGGAAAGGGGGCTTTGGAGACAGCCTGAAGGGGTTGGCCCGGGACAAGACGCTGCGCATTGCTCCCCTGATTGTAAGTCTCGTGGGGACTCTTTGAGTTTCAGAGATGCCACACCTGAGGGAGAAAGGCGTGGGTGTGCTCCCAGGAGGGACAACTTGCCAGAGGTGAATCAGCTAATAAATGTTGCTGTGCTTTTAGGCTAAAATACTTCCTCTTACCATCAGTCTGTGAGGCATATACAACTTTTTTGTTTTTAATTCTGAGGAAAAGTTAGGCATAGGTGATACTGTGCCATGAATTGATGTATTTGTAAGTTTAGCCAAACATCTGTCATTTAGCCCTCTTTTGTTGTCCTGCTCTTCCTTTGAGGAAATCCACTTGGAACCTTGTAACAATGGTATATCCTCTTCTACAGGAGGAAGGTGAGCCGACCATCTTGCAGCTGGAAAAAGACTTGCGCACTCAGGTAGAGCTGATGCGCAAACAGAAAAAGGAGAGGAAACGTGAACTGAAACTACTTACAGAACAGGATCAAGAACTGTGTGAAGTTCTTTGCATGCCACACTATGACATTGACATTGACTCCATTCCCAGCCTGGAAGAGCTGAACCAGTTCAGAAAACATTTGGCAACTTTGCGGGAAACAAAGGTATACCCCTTGCACCATGCTTCCTAAAGGTCAGCTTGACTTTCCGTGGGTATCTTCTGATTGTTTGATTTTACAGGCATCTCGGCGTGAGGAGTTTGTCAACATAAAAAGACAGATCATACTGTGCATGGAAGAATTAGATCACACCCCAGACACAAGCTTCGAACGAGATGTGGTATGTGAAGATGAAGAGGCCTTTTGTTTATCTTTGGAAAATATTGCTGCACTACAGAAGTTGCTACAGCAGGTAATGTCTATTCGGAATATGGCCTGGGTATCCAGCAATTTGAAAAAAATGACATTTTTTGCCCTGCAGTGTTACATAAGGACCCAATGTAGGTTAAGAGAATGAGGGAGGGAGGATAATGATAGTATATGCTATACAACCTTGATTTTTCTTTTAAACAAAAAACTTAATTTATATGTTGCTGTAAGAATATGAATTTACGGATGAAATAATAGTCATTGAATTAGTGTTTAATTGAAAAAAATTTTTTAAACCTTTATTATTGAGATTATTATAGACATTCCTCTTTTTTCCCCCCATTGCCCTCCTCCACCTGAAAAATAATTTTTTTATTTCAAAATTTGAATCCTAATTCTTAGGGTCTGAGATCCTGCTATAAATGACAGACTTATAGTTTGTGTTCAGAAGTCATGAAAACACACCTCTTCACAATCTTGTAATAGTGCTTATTCTGTATCGGGTCCAGATACTGTGGGAAGCCAGGGCTAGCCTCTGCTGCTGCCTTTGCCGTGACCACTGTCTTTCCCTGCCACAGCTGGAAATGCGGAAGTCACAAAACGAAGCCGTGTGCGAGGGGCTGCGTGCTCAGATCCGGGAGCTCTGGGACAGGCTGCAAATACCAGAAGAAGAGCGAGAAGCTGTGGCCATGATTATGACTGGGTCGAAGGCCAAAGTTAAGAAAGCGGTAGGAAACCCATAGGGTGCTGGGTCAATAGTCTCTACAGGCATTTTTATGTCTGATCCCATGTCTACCAACTTCTGCCTTGAACAACTTTTTTGTTGTTGTTAATCCTCACCCCAGGATATTTTCTCCATTGATTTTTAGAGAGAGTAGAAAGGAGGAAGAGAAACATTGATGTGAGAGAGACACATGAATTAGTTGCCTTCCACATGTGCCCTGAAAGACTGGGGATCAAACCAGCAACCCAGGTTCCTGCCCTTGACCGGGAATCAAACCTGAGACCCTTCGGTGCACAGGCCAACGCTCTAACCACTAAACACACCGGCCAGGGCAAGCAAGTCTATTTTAAAGCAAGCATCTGAAAAACGTGGCAGTAACCACCACTCATCTTTTATCTTTCCTGTACCTTTGTTGGGTTTCTGGCTCCTTTGATAGCATTGTTAGAGTGTCAACCTACCTCTGTGATTTTGTGCTGTAATTTTATTTAAAAAGGGAAAATTTTTGCCCTAGCCAGTTTGGCTCAGTAGATAGAATGTTGGCCTGTGGATCAAAGGGTCCCGGTTCGATTCTGGTCAAGGGCACATACCTTGGTTGCAGGCTTCTCACCTGCCCAGGCCCTCATCGGGGCTTGTGCAAGAGGCAACCAATTGAAGTGTTTCTCTTACATTGATGTTTTTCTCTTGTCTTTCCTTCTCCCTTTCAGTCTCCCCCCCAAAAAAAAAAAAAAAAAGAAAGAAAGAAAGGAATGGAAAAATATCCTTGGCCCTAGCCAGTTTGTCTTGGTGGATAGAGGGTCAGCTTGCGACTAAAGGGTCCCCAGGTTCAATTCCGGTCAAGGGCACATGCCAAAGTTGCAGGCTTGATCCCCAGTAGGGGACGTGCAGGAGGCAGCCAGTCAATGATTCTCATCATTGATGTTTCTGTCTCTCTCTCCCTCTCTCTCTCTGAAATCAATAAAATTGTATTAAAAATATATATGTCCTTGGGTGGGGATTAACAATAAATAAAAATGGAAAAATTTTGCAAAGTGCTGTGAGTGTAAAAGTATAACAAGCACCTTTACCAGATATCTGTGTTTCAGCTGCAATTAGAAGTGGATCGCTTGGAGGAACTGAAAATGCAAAACATGAAGAAAGTGATTGAGGCGATACGAGTGGAGCTGGCTAAGTACTGGGACCAGTGTTTCTACAGCCAGGAGCAGAGACAAGCTTTTGCTGCTTACTATGATGGTTAGTACAGGAGCGGTGGCCTTTATGTGGTCTGCACTTGTAAAGACGTGCAGATGTGCACCAGCTATAACTGCCTTTTCAAACCATTCAGCAGAAGTTGCCATTCCTGTATCAGTGAGCATTTGCAGATGCTCCTGGGAAATAAGGGATGTCTTGATTTCTGAAGCAGCTTATCACTGTAGCCTGTAGTTGTGAAGCTCAACTTTATCAGCGCTTGCTTACTCTATGCCAGGTGCAATGTCAAACTCTTAACAATAATATCTCAATCTCATGTCAAGAGATGAGGACACAGGCGCGTAAATGTTGAGCACCTTGAACCGGAGGCACAGCGGGTAGAGGGCAGAGCTCACAGTTAAGGCCACAGAGTCTGACCCCAGAGCCCAACAGAATTCTAGTCTGATCTGAACTGAGTATAAAGATGAAGTTATCTACTAAATTCCACACTGGGGACATTTTCTGTGACCCAGCCCACTACTGAGCAGGGCGGAAACAAAGGGTATGAAAGAAAGCTAAGAGAAGGTGAGAGAGGACACAGAGGGTTGCGAGTCTTGGTCATTTTAGTCCACACTTTAGGTCCCTACTCCCTAGTCCCTCCAGGCTGATGGTGACAAACCAGATTTTTATTATCCACAATGGAGACTTATTCATGTAACGTTTTTACTGTAGTGAAGAATAATCTATTTCCAGTTTAGGGAATGAGGGGTTAGAAAGTAAGATGCTGAACGCTAGAGGAATTTTCAAAACTCCTGGGCTTCTGTCTTGCAGAGGACTACACAGAAAGCCTGCTCCAGGCCCATGACGCTGAGGTTGTGCGGTTAAGGAACTACTACGAGGTTCACAAAGAGCTCTTCGAAGGCGTGCAGAAGTGGGAGGAGAGCTGGAGGCTTTTCTTAGAGTTTGAGGTACTGCCCTCACTTTGCTCTGTTTTCCTTAGAGGACAGTGAAGTATGAAGAAAGCATGTTCTTGCCCTGGCCGGTTTGCTCAGTGGATAGAGCGTCGGCCGGCGGACTGAAGGGTCCTGAGTTCAGTTCTGGTCAAGGGCACTTACCTCTCAATCCGTGGCAGCTCAATCCCTGGCCCTGGTCGGGGAGCGTCGGGAAGGCAACCAGTTGCTGTGACAGACATCTGTGGATGGTTTCTCTCTGCCTCTCCGCCTCCCTTCCCCTCTCTCTAAAAATGGAACGATATCCTTGGGTGAGGATTAAAAAAAAAAGGAAAGAAAGCTTGTCCTTTATAGAGTCGGTCTCCTTTTCTCTTTACTGAGTTTCTAATACCAGTGTCTTCATCACTAAGTCTCTGGCTTACTGACAGACCCATCTGTGTCTGTGAGGCTCATGTACAGGAACATATAAGAGAAAACCCTGAACAAATGGCTTCATTAAGGTAGAAGTTTCCGGCATAAAGGAAGTCCCGAGGGGGCAGTGCAGGGCAGGTGTGGCAGTTCCACAGTCAGTGGGTCCCAGGCTTCTCCGGCTCATGGCCCTTCTCCTCAGGTTCCGGTTGGCCCTCGAGCTCCCACCACAGCCCTCGGGCACCATGTGGAGGAAGGGACACAGAGGCACTGTCCCGACAGCCCCTCGAAGGGCTCTCCCAGGCTCTCGTCCCAGCATCTCTGCTCATATGCCACACCTGTGAGCGTGGCCGTCTTGCTGCCACAGAGGAATTCGGGTTCTGTACTGAGGAGGGAGAGAAGGATAGATATTGGGCCAGGCAAATAATATTTTCTCTTCCAACACTTGCTGTTTTCGTAGAAAATTGCCTGGGTGTTAGTGCACGTTTGTATGCTGAATTCCGTTTCTTCTGATCGATACAGCACAGGCAGGTTCCCTCAGCAAGGGTCCTCAAACTATGGCCTGCGGGCCACATGTGGCCCGCCGAAAACATTTATCCAGCCTGCTGGGTGTTTTTGCCGCTGCTGTGTGCATAGGAATTTATGCATAGTTTTTTTTTAAACTATAGTCCGGCCCTCCAACGGTCTGAGGGACAGTGAACTGGCCCCCTGTTTAAAAAGTTTGAGGACCCCTGCCTCAGAGCATTTTAGAGCTCGGGGCTGGGACTAGGACAGGGGTGGGCAAACTTTTTGACTCGAGGGCCACAATGGGTTCTTAAACTGGACCGGAGGGCCGGAACAAAAGCATGGATGGAGTGTTTGTATGAACTAATATAAATTCAAAGTAAATATCATTACATAAAAGGGTACGGTCTTTTTTTTTTTTTTAGTTTTATTCATTTCAAACGGGCTGGATCCGGCCCACGGGCTGTAGTTTGCCCATGGCTGGACTAGGAGGAAGCGTAGCGGACACAAAATTCAAGCAGCCTTGCTCTCAGGTTCATGCTGGCCCTGTTAGAGCCCAATGGGTCCTTCAGGGAGTCCTGAGTTCAACTTCACATTTACAGGTGGGAGCCTAGGACTCAGAAGTGGGGAGACTGTGTGAGACCTTACAGCTGTTTAAGGACAGGTTTCCCCGTCCTCAGTGACCCCTGACTTCTGCTTGAAAGCAAGAAGGAGGAGGAATAACTGTCAGGAAAGAGCCAAATAAGTAGCCCTTGTTGACATGCAAGTGTTTAATAAAAACTGAGAGACTAACTCCCATCCCTTGTAGGTATTGTTTCTAGACCATCACCTACCCTGGGAGGGAATGGAATTTCTTCACGAGCTTAGCAAATGGTCAGGATTGCTTCTGTACTTTTCTGATGACCTGCCCTAATTTTGAGTGTACACATCTATTTATGTGCTTATATTACTGTTCTGATATACTGTACTGGTACACATGATAGAATTTAAAAAAAAAACAACAAAACCCCAAAATAAGAAGCCTAACATACTATATCTTTTTTGTCCATTTTGTGAGGGTTAATTCAGTGAAAACCAGATTATCTATAACCCTTAACCTTGCATATCTAAGCTGCATTGTCTCAATAGGCTGAAAGAGAGTGGACAAGTAGGGGTGCCCACCAAGCTCTGAGTGTAGACCTTCCCCTTGTCCCTCCACACAGCTCATCTCCTCTAGGTGACGTAATCTTTTGAGATCTGAACCGAGGGGAGGGAGCCAGTGACGTGGCGCGCTAATATTGAAGCCTCTCTTCCTTTTTAGATGACAAAGGAAGCGCTGATTTTCCTGCACCAAGTGGATGTACTCCCACCCAGCTCCCCTGCCTTAGGCCCCCTCCGTTCCTCACTGCTGAGAGGGGTGGGGATGCGAACCTCACAGTCTCCTTAGCCAGTTAACTGCCACGCGTCCAAAACGGAAACCTTCCCCACACGCCACGATATTTTGAATTTAAAAAGTCATTTTGCAATGAATATTATAAAAATAAATATATTACTCCCAATTCGGGTGTTCTTGAATATTTTCAGCTGAAAATTCTCACGAAAAACAATTTTAAAGTTGGTCAGGGCTGCCACTTAGGGAAATCTTTTTTTTTTTTTTTTTATAGATGCACGTGGCGTGTAGGGAAGGTCCACTGCTTGCGTCTATAGACGCTTATGGCGTATAGTGGGTTAATAATGTACATCCGAGTCCTAGCAGAAGGGATTGGTCTGATGGCCTGTTCCAGGGTTTACTCTGATTAAAATGTATTTTCACAGAGAAAAGCATCAGATCCAACTCGATTTACAAATCGAGGAGGAAATCTTCTGAAAGAGGAAAAGCAACGAGCCAGACTCCAGAAAACACTCCCTAAGGTAATAGTGTTAATAGTTTTGGTGCCTGACTACAGAATACCTCACTTTTTGTGGATTCTTTGCTTTGAATCATTTGCCCCAAACTGTCTTCTCTTTCAAGGGTTAGGCAAGGATAAGAAATACTGGGCCTTACTGGCATAAGCAGCTGTATGTCAAGGTGTGTTAGTTTTCTAGCACAGCCATGGGCTTAAAACAGCTTTTAATAATAATGTATATTTACAAAGTAGAGTTCACATTATATAATTTTGATTTCTGCCTTTTTGCCTATTTTATATTGTTTGTGGGTTTTTCTTCACCGACTGGGCGGCCTGAACAAAGACATGTATTTTCTCACAAGTCTGGGGGCTGGAAGTCAGGTCAAGGCCTAGGCAGGCTGGTTTCTTCCGAGACTTGTAGGTGGTTGTCTCTCCCTGTCTTCACACGTCAGATAAAACCACACTCCTCGGTCCTGGAGGTTAGACTTCAACATATGGACGGGGTGGGGAGGGGCACAGTTCAGCCGAGAATACAGAGCAAGCGCTCTATCTTTAGCAAGTTCTGTGGGCTTAGTATCTTCTCTATTTTAATAATGATAATAGTATTTATTGAATGAAGAGCCAGGTGTTATTTCAAAGTGCTTTCCATTTTTACGATGAGGAAACGGGGCACTGAGAACTTAAGTAACTTGCCCACTTTTCACGGCTCGCAGGAGGCAGGGCCCAGGCCTGACCCAGATGGTGCTGCCCTCACTGCACGCCATCCTCTCACTTTCAGCTCCAAAACCAGTGGCAATGCTGGGCTGTGTATTGTGAACAGATCATCCCTGGCCTTTGATTTCGGCGACTCTGACATTTCCCCAAGTGGGTCCGGCTCCCCGGAGTCAGCCTAGTGAAGCTCTGGGGAGGGAGGAGTCATTTTGGGGGGAAATCATTTCCTTCAGGCTTCACACCAAAGGGTTGAAGTAAATAACAGTGCTTGTGTCCGGTCTCAGCTGGAAGAGGAATTGAAGGCCCAGATTGAGATGTGGGAACAGAAGCACTCGGCAGCGTTCGTGGTCAATGGGCAGAAGTTCATGGAGTACGTGACTGAGCAGTGGGAGACGCATCGGTTAGAGAAAGAGCGAGCCAAGCAGGAGAGGGTACGTGAACCCAGTTTGGGAAGAGGGAAGGGTGGTCATGTGAGCAGCCAGGCCTGCTCCCTCCCTGGGATGTGTCACTGTTGCTTCTGACTGTCACACAGCAACTGAAGAACAAGAAGCAGACGGAGACGGAGATGCTGTATGGCAGCATGCCCAGGACACCCAGCAAGCGGCGAGGAATGACTCCCACCACCCCGGGCAAAGTGCGCAAGGTAAGAAGGCTCCGTGGCCCACTAGTGACAGGGCGTGTGGGGGGCAGGGCCACGCCAGCTCTCACCATCTGTCCTGCAGGGATTGTCCTGCAGGGATCTGGAAGGGTTTGTGGAGATTTTCAGTTGAGTCCATTTGAGATGGGAGCATTATTTCTCTTCTCCTTCTACTCATCTATATTATAAAAGGCCAGTGACTGTAACGCCATCACGACCAAACGACCATCACCAGGAGGTGCATTGATGGGTCTAGTGGTGCGGTGGGTTTCTGGGTCTTGCATGATTTCGCACGCTGGGCCTCTGGTACTTTATAATATATAAAAACCATTTTAAAAGCACCTGTACCATAATTCCAAGAAGAGTACTAAAACTATTTGGTGTTTGTCTTGCTTTTTAAAAAATATTTTTTTATTGATTTCAGAGAGGAAGGGAGAGGGAGAGAGAGATAGGAACGTCAATGATGAGAGAGACTCATTGATTGGCTGCCTCCTGCCTGTCACACACGGGATCAATCCCACAACCCAAGCTTGCTTCCTACTGGCTCATAGGTCGATGCTCACCCACTGAGTCACCCACTGAGGTTGGGCTTAAAACAGCTTTTAATAATAATGTATATTTACAAAGTAGAGTTCATGTTATATAATTTTGATTTCTGCCTTTTGGCCTATTTTATATTGTTTGTGGGTTTTTCTTCATAGCATCAAACTTTCTTCAAACACATGTTCATTATTAGCTACTTGTTCTGTCCTCTTAACATTTTATGAAACTAGCTCCCTGTTGTTCAATAATATTATGGAAATAATGTGGTGAGCTTTTAAAAACATACGTAAAAACACTAATATTCTGTTCTAGAAAGGTTTATTTTAATTAAAGGTTTGAGAATCTCTCTGCTAAGAGTACAAGGTGGCTATCCTTGCTGTCAAAGTGCTGCCCTCATATGTTTCTTGTTTTTAATTTATTATTTTAATTTTTTTTAAGATATATTTTATTGATTTTTTACAGAGAGGAAGGGAGAGGGATAGAGAGTTAGAAACATCGATGAGAGAGGAACATCTATCAGCTGCCTCCTGCACACTCCCCACTGGGGATGTGCCCACAACCAAGGTACATGCCCTTGACCGGAATCGAACGCAAGCCGACACTCTATCCACTGAGTCAAACCGGTTAAGGCTAATTTTAAATATTGATTAATTTTTTAAATTGACTTCAAAGAGAGAGGAAGGGGGAGAAAGAGAAGAACAGTGATTTGTGTTCCATTACTGATGGCGTTCATTGGTTGATTCTTGTATGTGCCCTCACCTGGGATCAAACTGCAGTGTGGGTGTGTTGGGACAACACTCTAATTAGCTGAACTACTCGGCCAGGGTAATAGAATTTTTTATTTTGTAATTACAGTTGGTGTATACCCGAAACTAATATAATGCTGTACCACCCAGTGACTAAACATTTAAATAACTTAAAAGGTGATTACCCCTATAAGTCCAGTACCCACCTGGCACCATACATAGCGATTACATAGTTATATTATTTTGTTTTGTTTTGTTTATTTGTTAGTTTTTACATAGTTATATTATTGACTATATTCCCTGTGCTGTGCTTTCCATCCCCAGGACTATTTTGTAATCACCAATTTGTGCTTCTTAATCCCTTCCTCTTTCACCCAGCCTTCCAACCCTCCTCCCTTTGGCAACCGTCAAAATATTCTCTGTATCTGTAAGTCTGTTTCTGTTTTGTTTATTTATTTTGTTCTTTAGATTTTTCATATAAGTGAATAATATGGTATTTGTCTTTCTCTGACTTATTGCACTGAGCATAATACTCTCAACGTCCATCCATGTTGTTGCAGGTGGCAAGAGTTCATTTTTTTTTTTTTTATGATTGAGTCATATTGCATTATATGTATATACCACTCTTTTTTTTTTAAATCCTTTCCCAGAGATATTTTTCCCATTAATTTCTAGAGTGAGTAGAAGGGGAGGGAGATGAGGGTGGAGAGAGAGGCATCGATGTGAGAGACATATTAATTAGTTGCCTTCCATACGCACACTAACCAGAGCTAGGAATCGAACCTGCAATAGAGGTACATGCCCTTTACTGGGAATCGAACCTGGGACCCTTGGCTCCACAGGGCTGTGCTCTAACCACTGAGCAACCGGCTAAGGCTACCACTTATTTTTCCTTTCATGTATTGATGTACACTTAGGTTTCTTCTGTCTCTTGGCTATTGTAAATAATGCTGCAAGGAACATATGTATGTATATGTCTTCTTATTAGTGCTTTGGGTTCCTTCAGATACATGCCCGGAAGTAGAATTGGTGGGTCCTTCTTTGTCTCTTATAGCCTTTGTTTTAAAGTCTGTTTTGTCTGCTGGAAGTATTGCCACACCAGCTTTTTCATGAAATACCTTCTTCCATCCCTTTACTATCAGACTTTGTGTGTCTTTTGATCTGATGTGAGTCTCTTGTAGACAGCACGTGAAAGGGTCTGTTTCATTATCCATTCAGCCACCATATGTCTTTTTGATTGGAGCATTTGCTCCACTTGCGTTTAAAGTAATTGGTGATAGGTATTTATTGCCATTTATTTGCATCTTCCCGTCTTGGTAGAGGGCCCTTATGTAGGTAGTAGGTGTCCTGGAGGGCCCAGTGGTGCACATCCCCAGTCACCTGAGCTGGCGCTCCAGGTACGTCTGCCCTGTGGGGCCTATGTGCACCCTCCGGTTGTAGTTGAGCCTTGACCTCTGTTGGCGGGGATTTACCCCTAGACTGATTGGCTTTGAGGACTGGCTGTAGCTACAGGGGAGGAGCTGCTGTTCAGCACCCCACCCCCCTCCCACCTACATCCACCTCCCCCATGGAGAGGAGGACTCACTTCAGCTGGGCTCTGGTGAGGTCTGGTGTGACACTGTCCACTGGGTGTGCTGGCTGTGGGGCCTCCTGGGAGGTGCAGGCGAAGGTCAGCTGCTGATTATACCTGCCCAGGGCCACCGGCATGAGAGACCGCGGTCTGCGGATGGTGGTGCTGATTGCTGGGCTTGCAGGTCCCCAGGAGGGCCAGTCTGTGAACTGAGGCTTGCTGCCCCTACGGCCAGGCTTGGGCTGCTTAGCAAGAGGTTTGGGGGCACACTGAAGTCAGATGGTTCTTGTTTGGGGTTTGTGGACTTTAAAGGGATTTTAGGAGAGTCCACATCATGAGCCAAGATGGGCCATTTGTATGGAAATGCGGTGAAATTAATGGAGGCTCGGATATGATGCCACCTGTGCCTGCAGGGTGAGGTGGGCTCAGCAAAGAAACAGTGGCATCTGCCAGCACGCTGTCCGGGAGAAAGCTGCCTCTTCCGCTCTTGCCTCAAAGCCAGACAGTTCAGCTCCTCCCTGTATGTTTCTGATGTTTTCGAGCTGCTGCCCCAGCCTAGAGCGAGTTGGTGTGAGAACGTCCGTGGGCCCTTTAAGAGCAACACATGGGCCTCTGTCTCACTCATCCACCATCCTCCCTGGTTTTCACAGCCAGAAATGATGGGACTTCTTGGCCCTGGAGCCTTGGGTTTGGAGGTCTTGTTTGGGGCAGGGACCCCTGGCTCCTCAGAGGGGAGCCTCCAGAGCTGACGTCCCTGCCAGTGACCCACCCGCCGTGGGTGTGGGGCCTGCCCGCTGCTCCTCTCTGCCCTCCCTCCAATCTCCACAGGACTGCAGGTCAGTAGCCTCTGGCGGTCCTCAGTGACGGTGGTTCTGTTGTCCAGATGTCCTTTTGCTGTGGTCCCGGGAGGGGGCAAGCGTTTGTCTGCTCTGCCATCTTGACCGGAAGCCCAACACTCACGCATTTCTGACGCTTCAGCTGCACTAATCACACAGCCCGTGATTCCAAAGCGGTGATGCCCGCCTGCTTCCGGTGGCAGGCCTGACACATGGCACTTTCAGACTTCTAGATTCTTGTTCACCTGCTGGGTCTGAAGTGATGTCCGATTATGATTTGGGTTTGCATTTCTCTGCTTACTGATGAAGTGAACATGTGTCTCTTTCTTACAAGGCTTGTAGGAATTCTTTGTTTTGGATGCTGCTCCCTGTCAGTTGTGTTACAGTAGCTTTTCCCAGGATTCTTGTGCGGCCTGTCTTTTTCTTCTTTATGGTGTTTCCTTGCTGAACAGGAAGTTCTTAATTTTAACACAGTCATCGTGTTAGCAGCCTGTTTTCTTTAGGGCTTGTACTTGTACAGATACCTTTTCCTGTGCTGTGTGTCCTAGTCTGTCTTGTGTTTGGACAGGTTTGCTATCCCATTTGAGGTTTTTAACCCACCTAGACGTTTTCATGTAAAAAATGCTCACAGCTTTACTGAGTGAGATGCACACACAGTGTGTACAGTGGACACTCAATAAAGATTGACATGCGTGCGCCTCGAAACTCACCACAGGTCCTCTTCCCCCCATTTCCAGACAAACACAATTTGCTCTGTCACTACTGAGTAATTTGCATTTTTTGACATTTTATATATAGAGACTCACATAATAGGGCTTTTTTTCACTTAGCATAATTCTTCCATTTAGCATAATTTTGAGAGATTCCTCATGGTGGTGCTCGCATCAGTAGGTCACTGCTTTCTGTTGTTGCGCAGTATCCACCGTATGACTACGTGGTTGGCTTATCCACTCGCCTGACGAATATCTTGGCTTGTTCCTGGTTTGTTGCTATTGCAGATGAAGCTGCTATAAATATTTATGTCTGAGTCTTTGTATGAAGCTGTGCTTTCATTTCTCCTGGGCTGGGTCATATGATAGGTGTCTGTCTAGTTTTAGAAACAGACGGTTATACCGTTTTATAGTTCCGTGTACTAGACATTAATAGGCTCTGAACACTTTTCACAAGTTTCTTCAAAGCTCTTTATGGAAATGTGTCTTTGTTAGATGCTTCCCAGACTCATTTCTCTGTCGTCTGGGGTGGATTGCTGACCATGTTCCCGGAATGAGTAATCTCTCTCTTTTCCTCAGCTGAACACTACCACCATGTCCAATGCCACGGCCAACAGTAGCATCCGGCCTGCCTTTGGGGGGACAGTCTACCGCTCCCCCGTGTCTCGACTTCCACCTTCTGGCAGCAAGGTTCGTAAGCTCTGCGTACAAGCCCGCCCCCAGCACCACCCCAGCCTGTTTATCCGGGGGCCCCGCCTACTGGTTCCAGTTTCTAACACCCCCGGATTCAGTTATCATTGAGATGCTGCAAGTTGGCAGATGCAAGCTGGTTAAGCTAAAACCCAATGAGAGAAAGCAGAGCATGGCCATGCTGAGCCCCACTGCTATCATGGGGAGCCCTGGGAGGGGGCTGGGAAGCTGGGGGGAGCTGGTGGGCTCCACAGGCTCCGTTCAAAGCCAGGTCTTCAGTGGCTGCTGAGCAAGAGCCCTGCACGTGGGTTCCAGCCCTGACACTGGGCCACCAGGCAGTCAGGTCCCCTCGCTGAAGGAGACAGGAGGGGAGTCTGTGCTGTAATGTGTTTTACAGATGATGCTCAAGATAGGTGTTCTGCAAATCATTAAGAGTTTTTTGGTTGTTCATTTGTTTTTTACATCAAGTACTGTATAGGATATCGACAATGAGTGATATTAAGATGGTATAGTCTGTGTGTGCGCGTGCACGTGTGGCCATTATAAGGATAAATACTGATCTCTCCTTCCCCACAGCCAATCCTCACTTCCACCTGTTCAGGGAAGAAAAACCCCCGTGCTGTTCGGCACGGGGCCGACAAGGAGAACCTGGAGCTCAATGGCAGCTTGCTGAGCGGTGGGTACCCCAGCTCAGCCCCCCTCCAGCGCAACTTCAGCATTAACTCTGTTGCCAGCACCTACTCTGAGTTTGCGGTAATTGACCTTTTCTGATATCTGCCAGTCTCTGGGGAGCACACAGTTGGGGCCGTGGGTGTCTTCCCATGGGGCCCCAGGCGCTCAGCTAGGACAGCGTTTTGGAGGCTGAGAATCCCTTTCCTGCCTTGGCCGTGCGTGGGGTGGGGGGTTTCCGGGAGGTATAGGAAGTTGACAGCAGCAAGTAGACATGTAACCCGGATCCTTCTGCTTGAGAAATACCAGTCCCTGGCTGCAGGAGGCGACCCTTCTCAGCACTGCCCTGGTGCTCTCTTGGTGGAGTTCTTGGTAATTGTCTTAATTCTCTGTTCTTAGAAGGATCCGTCCCTCTCTGACAGCTCCACTGTTGGGCTTCAGGTCTGTATGGCAACCCCTGCATGTCCCATGTCCCTTTCTCAAACCAATCTGTCGTCTGCTGGCTTCATTCCCATCTGGGCACAGGGCTACACTAACCAGTAATCGTCGGCTGTGGGACCAGAGGCCCTTTTTACAAAGGAAGCGGGAGTTCCCGATGCAGACGGCATAACCAGTCACCGCCTTCCATTCCTGCACCCTAACCTGCCGATTCACAAGAAAACTTGTGCAGCCTTGAATTGGATTCTCAGCCCCACCTACTGTCAGGCAAAGTTTTTGTATCGTGTTATTCACAACAGAAAGCTTTCAGCATCTCGATGGTGCCATCAGAGGCCTCCCATGTGCTGGAAAGAACAGCGGCCCCCCGGCCTGGGAGGGGCGCCCCAGCTGTGTGCTGCTTAGAATGAGGTTCTGGGCCTACGTGATGTTTCTCCCCTGGAGTATGTGCCTTACTAACCCTCGGCGCTGAACGCCACCTGTCTGTCCGCTCTGAGCTGG
Source organism: Myotis nattereri (assembly GCF_964212035.1). Taxonomy (NCBI): domain Eukaryota; kingdom Metazoa; phylum Chordata; class Mammalia; order Chiroptera; family Vespertilionidae; genus Myotis; species Myotis nattereri. The sequence goes on along the minus strand of NC_138097.1, from coordinate 10,365,482 downwards.
CCAACGCTCCCTTCCTCGCCTTTGCCTGTTCTGTCCCATTGAGCTGCTAAAGCATATGAGGCTGTGGGAGAATCCTTTTCCCAGAATGCTCTTCGGCTTCTGTATCCTCCATATTTACCAACACTTCCCTGCAATGCCCTTCACTTAAGGGGCGTGCTCTCTTCTCTCAGTAGCTTCCTGCTGAGGGGACGAGGCTGCCTTACCCCTGGGATGCCGAGTTACAGGCGTGGGTGCCAGCTCTCTTCCTGCTGGGAGATGGCGAATGGCCCAGGTGTTCTTGGCTACAGCTCGCTTTGAGCCTGAAGTTAGCTTCCTATTCTGGCACCTTTTTTAATTACCTGATTGCTGTGGTTCTACCTGGGTGCACTCCGGCTGGCTGAATGCTGGACTGCGGGTCCAGGCGTCTCTCTGGCTTGCTCAGTCAAGCCCCGTGTCGCCCACTTGGAGCCCACCTGTACCTGCTCACCTGTGGTCAAGCCGAAGGAGGGGCATGTGGTTTTGGTTGCTGTGGGTGGCAGCCTCCGCCAGGCCGCATGCAGCCAGTAGACTAACCTCCACTAACACCTGTCCTTCTCGTGGTCCTCTGTGGTTTCTCTGCTCCTTCTGTACCATGTGCTCCAGCATGAGATCAAATCACCAGCAGGTTACAAGGCCCTCAGCCCCAGGGATTGGTAGATATGTGGTCTGGCCCATTGTTTTATAAAGGGCTCAGACGCCAAAGCTTGTTGCCAACCCAGCTCGGCAACTCAGAGTACTTTGTGATGCACCAGGGATTTCTCTTCTGTGGGGTTTTAACACATGGACTGGCTGAGGGATGGGTCACGTGCTTAACCTGTGACTAATGGAATGGTGCTCAGAGTGCCGCCCCATCGTTCCTAACACAGCCTGTGCTATGCACCTGTGTCAGAGAAGCGGCCCTCAGGCCCTACGCTGACACCTAACCCCAGCTGACGAGGGCGGGCATGCATGAGAGGGAATATCGCCACTGACGGTGTCTATTTTTCCACAGCGAGAACTTTCAAAGGCCTCCAAATCTGATGCTACTTCCCGAATCCTCAATTCAACCAACATCCTTCCCTAAGAAGCCCTGACCAGTCAGCTAGCTGTGGCTTCCTGGCCTACACTGGACCCCGTTACACAGGGTGGCTTTCCTTGCTCTCAGTGTAGGTGTGCTTGAAACCCCGGCAGGCTCATTTCCACGGCCTGGCTACAGACGGAAGCCCACCACAGGCCTAGTGGGTCCTTAGACACTTTGTTGGGAGATGTAGAACTTTGCACATGTCAGTCCTGGGGCATAGTTCCCACTGCACCGTCCTCAGTGGGGCCCCGTCCTTAGCTACTCTACTGGTCACTACGATGCTCCCAAAAGCACTATTATTTATTCCTGCTCCACCCGCGCAGTCCTGCTGTCAGAGCACTAAATGGTTCTAGGAGGCTTCCGGTGTGGCTCGGGCTGCACGGGGAGCCCTGCTGTTTTAGTCTGTGTATACGTGTCCTGTTGTAAAATATATATTGTTAACAATAAATAAAAATGTGTGTTGTTAGATTACAAAAACAATAGATTGTGTTTTCAAAATTTCCCAGATGAGGTTTTAGTTGCTTTGGTCTGTGGAAAGCAGAAGTTTCTACTTCTACTTAGAAAATTTTTTTTTTGTAATACATATTGTTTTGTGCATGTGTAAATGAAGAACATCTCTTAATTTGATAAAAAGGATTTTAAAAAATGTTTTCTGTATTGATTTTAGAGAGAGAGAGGGGAAGGGATTGAGAGAGAGAGAACCATCAGCTTGTTGTTCCACCTATTTGTGCATTCTTGTATGTGCCCCGACTGGGGACTGAACCAGCCGTGTTGGTGTATTGGGATGATGCTGCAACCAACTGGACTCCCCGGCCAGGGCTGATCAAAAAAGGATTTTGAGAGAAAAAAGCCTAAGTCTTGATGTATAAAGGGATGAGTTAACGTGAGGAAACTTGTAGTTTCATTGGTATTTGTCATAAACAGGACTAGGTTTTATAGGGTGAAGCTGGGTGGCTTTTTTATTTTAAAACAAAAGTTTAGGTTTAATTTTGTTTTTTATCATTAATTTGTTTATTTCAGTTATACTTGACATTGAAAACTGTTAGTTACAGGTGTCCAGTAGAATGGTGAGACATTTCTGTCGCTTAGGAGGTGCTCCCGGAAGCAGCGTGGCAGTGGCCTGGGGTTGGTGGGCTCTTGCAGAGGCTACAGAAGTGGCACAAGCCAGAGCGCTGGGGGCGGACGAGGAGAAAGAACGCATCACGGTGCAGGGAGGCTTGTCCTGGCAAAGGCAGGCGGGGTCTGGATTGCTGGTGGGAATAAGATATGTGTGTGTGTGTGTGTGTGTGTGTACACTTATGCGTGTTGTGGGGGTGAAAGTGTTTATACTGTTAGGCCTCTCAGTGCGGGAGTAAGTGCACACAGGTACAGTGGCTACCTTGCTGATAAGAGTGGGGCGTTGTGCAGCTGTAACTGAAGGTGCAGAGGTGAGTGGGAGCCTGTGTAATGTGTGTGTGTCATGTGGTCTGCACATTCATTGACTCACCAAGCCAACAGGCATCTACTGAACCCGGAGTTTGCCACTCAAGGTCCGCACACAGTCCCTGCCCTGCTGCAGCTCAGACCTGCAGGGGGAGGCGCGACACACAGGAGCGACACCAGGCGCGGGTAAGTGCTGTCCAGAAACAGCACCTGGTGGGGCGGGAGCTGCTTTAGCTAAGAGGTTAGGGAAGGCTGGTCCGATGCGGTGATGTTCGGTGGCATGAAAAGGAGCCAGCCCTGCAAAGCGCTGGGGGAGCGTTTGAGGCAGGGGCACAGCAAGCCGGGCTGGAGGGGAAGTGGGCTGGGCATCAGTGGGCGGAGAGACTGCCGGTGACAGCACAGCAGTGAGGAGCACAGGTGAGATCTGAGGAAGGCGGGGCGAGGTAACGGGGCCTCGGGCCATGGTCAGGCTTCCTGTTACATTCAGGTAGCAGTGGGAACCACTGGGCTTTGAAGCAGGAGTAAGATGATCTGCTCTGTGGTGCTAAATCAGTATGGCTTTTGTGTGGAGAACAGGCAGGGTCTGGGTGGGGCAGAGTGAAAGCAGAGAAACCCGTCTCAGCACGTGCAAAGGCCCAAAGGCAGGGAGGGCGGGCACCGTGCAGGGTCAGAAACGCGTCCTCTAAGGACGCAGCAAGCTGGGCCGGGGAGGAAAAGGGGAAGTTAGGACCAAGGAAGGGTGTTAAGGGGGAGTGACATGTTGGTTATGAAACAAATGTAATGAGCACTTTTTTTTACTGCCTATATTTTTCAAAAGTTTTATGGTTTCTAGTCTCACATGGTCTTTCATGCATTTTGAGTTCATCATATATGGTGTAAGAAGTTGGTCTAATTTCATTTTCTTGCACGTATGTTCAATTTCCCCAACACCATTTATTGAAGAGACTGTCTTTACTCCATTGTATGTTCTTGTCTGCTTTGTCATTTATTAATTGACCGCATAGGTGTGGGTTTATTTCTGGGCTCTGTATTCTGTTCCGTGGACGTATGTGTCCGTTTTTATTCCAGTACCATGCTGTTTTCGTTACTGTAGCCTTAGAGTATAGTTTGATTCTAGGTAGCAGGATACCACCAACTCTGTTCTTTCTCGAGATTGTTGTGGCTATTTGGGGTCTTTTGTGGTTCCATATAAATTTTTGGGTTATTCTAGTTCTGTGAAAAATGCTGTTTTGTTTTGATAGAAAGTGCATTGACTCAATAGATTGCTTTGGGTGGGATGGACATTTTAATGAGGTTAATTCTTCCCGCCCATGAGCACAGACGGTATATGCTTCCGTTTATTTGTAGCTTCCGTTTCTTCAGTGTCTTATTTTCCAAGTTTTTTATCTCCTTGGTTAATTCCTAGGTATTTTTTTATGCAAAATGGGACTGTTTTCTTAGTTGCCCTTTTTAAGAGTTCATTACTGGTGTATAAAATGCAACTGATTTCTGGGTATTTGTTTTGTATCCTGCTGCTTGACTGAATTCATTTATCAGCTCTAGTAAGTTTGGTAGACTCTTTAGCGTTCTATATATACAGTATCACGCCCTCTGCAAATAATGGTTTTACTTTTTACTTTCCAATTTGGGTGCCTTTCATTTCTCCTTCAGAATGCCTTCAACACATGCAGTGTTTCTGGGAAATTGCAAAGTTGTGTGTCTTTCTCTGCATAGAGACCCAGCATCAGGCTTCGTTTCTGGGGGCTGGCGTTGTCCCCCCCGTGGGCACCATGGTCAGCGCACGGACTGCCTCAACCTCCCAGTGGCCCTGGGTGTGCAGCCCAGGTTCTAGGACTAAACGGATTAGTGGTGGCCATGACGACCTTTCATTGGGGTTTGGTTATGACATTGTAAGTGTCCTTGTGTCTTTTAGTGTTAAGTTCTCAAATAGATGAGCATTTATTGATAGAACTACGCTCCTCTAAAATGAAAGTGCCAACTATTTCTCAGAGGTTTCTTTGGCTTGGAGGTCCCCAGTTCTGACTGCTGGATGTCATTAATGTGCCATTTTAGATGCAAGATTTCATTGATTGTCATGGGAAAGAGAGAAGTAGGCATGGAAGGAACCAGTGTCTGTCAGGGTCTGCTCTTTGGGGCTCTTTACATTGTGATCTCACTTGATCTTTGGAAGAAATGAGAAATTGAGGCTGAGGGAGGCTGAGCTTAAAGTCACACACAGTGAGGCCCGGCCGGCGTGGCTCAGTGGTTGAGCGTCGGCCTATGAACTAGGAGGCCACGGTCAATTCCCAGTCAGGGCACATGCCCGGGTTGTGGGCTCAAACTGATTGGCAGGAGGCAGCCAATCAGTGATTCTCTCTCATCATTGATGTTTCTCTCTCTCCCTTCTTCTTTGAAATCAATAAAAATACATTTAAAACACACACACACAAAGTCACACACAGTGAGGAAAAGAAAAGCCAGGATCCCACTTATTTCATTTCCCCTCCCTGCTCTCCACCTTTCCTGGGGTTATAAGATCCCTGGGATTCTAATAACTGTTTACTCTCTAATTTTTCTCTAGAGGGGGAATGTCACTTTCATCTGTGGGACTGATGCCGTCGTCACTCTTATTCTGCCCCGAGACTGTTTCGATGGAACAAATACGTATTCAGCACCTACTGTGCGCCAGGCACGGGTCTGCGGTTTGAAGAAACGATGGTGAATGGCAGTCTTGGCCTCACAGAGAAATTACTTTCTTTTGAAAGTTCCAGGTGTTAAACAAGAGAGAAAACATAATTTCTAAGAAGAAAATGTCGTGGGATCCGAGTCTAGACAGTGGGATGAGGCTATTGTCGGTAGGACAGTCTGGGAGGTTGTTCTTGAACCCAAACCCACGTGACGGGAAGTGTCCGGCCTCCCCAGGCGCCTGGGATGCGCTTTCTGAGAAGAGGTAACAGCCAGTGTCCACTCTGGAGGCAGGAGAGCCAGCCGTGCTGAGGGAGGGGAGTCTGCGCAGTGAGCAGGGACGCACCTCGGGGCCCTGCTGAGGGTTTTCCCTTTTATTCAACACCTGGTGGGGAGTCACTGGTCTGTTTTGAGCAGGGGAGTGACCTGCTCTGATTTCCTTGCTAAAAGGATCCCTCTGGCTGCTCTGCCTGGATCGGCCTGTGCAGGGCGCCGGACAGTGTGGCAGCCCAGAGGCAGGGCCCTTGGGGAGGGGCCTTGGTGGTGATTTAGGGGAGAGACGACTGGGGTCGGCACCATGTGTAGCCGTAGGTTTGGTAAGGTCTGATCTAGCCCATAATGTAATTCTCACGTGGCGGTGGCAGCACCTACTGTTCAACGGATTGTAGAAGGGGCGTCAGAGAAGAGGAATCAAGGAAGATGCACCCATTGTGGACTAAGTAACTGGGTGAAGGGTGCACTCGTTTAATTGGATGGAGGATTCGGGGGGGGGGGGGGGTTAGGAAGGGGTCAAAGAGTTCCACGTGGGAAAGGTTTGGTTTTAGAAGTTTCTAATACAGCTCCCTGTAGTAGCGAGGGCGACAGAATACAGCTGCCTGTAGTAGCGAGGGTGACACAGGTTCTCAGCAACGGCTTCCTGTGATGAATGAATGGCTAACTGCACCCGCTCGGTCTTGCCTCCTCCTCCAGAGTCCACGTAAAACACGTCGTCTCATGAAACTTCACGGAGTTGTATTTAAAGAAAATTTGTGCCATGTTTTTTTCCGCCCAATGTTCTTTTTAGTTTAATTATGGAACTTTCTTCCCTGTCAGTCACACTGAAGAGTGGTGTGTCCCGGCCATGTTTCCCTGTTTCCTGGGATCATGGTGATCGCCACAGCGCTGTGCACATCGTGGTCTAAGAGCAGGTGTCACCTGAGGGTGATGCAGGGAGACTGCATTCTGAGGTCTCGGCCGTATGTGAGCTCCTCTCTATCCGTTTGTCTGCCTTCCTGTACGAGAAACTTCTGTCAGGTGCTGTGCGTGCTTATTGTGCTGTGGGTCAGAGTGAAACGCCACCCCTGAGAGAGCCAGAGCTTACACTTCAGGTTACTGGGCAAAGGGTATCTTTTTCCGCAAAAACACCACAGGTGACTTCCTAGGGTCCTTAGACCTAGGTTTGGGGGGCCATGAGGTCGCCTTCCCGAGCCTTCTTCTTGGGGATGGAGGGCACCTGGCTTATCTCAGCTTATAATTTCCATCTCACTTTCCTGGTGCGTGGCTGGGGCTGGAGGGCCAGGTTTGGTTTGGAATTGGGGAGGTGTCTGCTTTCACAGAACCTGCCCTTTTCAATAGAAAATGAATCCATAGCTAGGCACTGAGTCTGCTCCATTTTATAAGCACTGCCTTTGGAAAATACAAATTCATTTCTCAAATGAAGGTGAGAGAACTCTGCCCCTGGGAGTGTTCCCAGAGCAAAGAACAGCCTGTACAGGAGCCCTGAGGGGTGTGTGGGGGTGGGGGTCGGGCAGGGGGCCTGTGTGCTCAGTGCAGCCAGGAGACCAGGTGGCGGGACCGGAAGTGTGTGGGGAGGCGCTGAAGTGAGGAGCTCAGAGAAGGAATGAGGTTTAGATCTTGTGCAACCTGGCAGGTCATTGTAAAGACTTTTGCTTTACTTTTTGTGGAATAGAAAAGCATTGGTGGATATAGAGCCGAGTGAGAACGCAATCCACCTTCTATTTTGAGAAGGTTGCCCTGCTTGCTCTGTGAGAAGTGGACTATGGGTGAGCAGAGCTGGAGGCAACAGGTGTGAGGTGGTGGTGGTTTGACCCAGAGGGAGGTGCTGGTACTGGATTCTGGTTATATGTTAAAGGATCTGCTGGTGGATTGGGTGTGTGGGTGAGACAGACCCCAAAGTTCTGAGCCTGAAGATAGAAATACGGAGCTGCCCTTGAATGAGGAGAGGGAACTACAGCCCCGTCAGGTTGGAGGGAAGAGCAGGAGTTTGGTCTGGACAGAAGTTTCACATGTGCACAGTCCTCCAGGCACAGATACCAAGCAGGGAGAGGACGTCAGTGGCGTGGTCCAGGCTGAGACAGGGATGTAGCAGCTGCCCTCGGTCAGGATTGAGAGACGTGGTTCGATGATGTCATCTCCGGAGTGACCAAGTATAAAAGCCTCCAGTGCTGAGACCTGGGGGAGAGGAGGTGCTGATGGGGGGCCAGTGCCCGGTGACCTAGAGAAGGAAGTGTCCCCGCTTGCTCTTTAAACTCCTGCATTTGGTTCGGCAGCACCTGGGTGAGTCTGTGATGTGCTGTGACGGATACTGCCGTCTGTCACAGGACCATTTGGGGGCACTGCCTTCATTCCTCTCGGATATGCAGCCATGGCACACAGCTATGTTCTGCCATTTAATTCTGTTGGAGGTCAGGGGTTCCCAAGACCCACGTCTGGTGAATAAGGGCTGTTAACCAGCCATTGCTACCTTGGGCCTCAGTAAACTATGAATGTGAGACCCCTCGTCCTGCTCTCTGCTAAGGAACATTTTCTTGGTTTCAAAAGCCATATATGGTCACTAATATCAAATTAATAGTTAGAATATACAGGTGAAACAAAGCCACAATTTCACTTCTGTTGTTTGCAAATGTTTTGCATCATTTTTCGTTGGCATTTCATCTCACCACTGGAGCCTGAGGATGTTAAGAACCTCTCGGAATGCTCTCCCCGTGAGCTGCCAGTGACGTCAGGAAGCGTCCAGGCGCGGCTTAGACGCGGGCAGCGTGAGCGAGTCACTTCTCACTGGGTGTGTCTCATCTTCATGGTTTTCTTCTCCTTTCCCGATTCTTTCTTCCAACTTCCGGTTGGTTAACTGATGAGAAAGAGAGAATAGGGTTTGGAGTCGGACTTGGATTTAAGTTGCCTGTCTGTGGCTGTGAAGTTATTTATTCAGTCTGACCTCATTTCCTTCACCAATGAAATGGAGATTTTAATAGGGAATCTCGACTTAGAGCAGCATGGGTTCTCGTCAAAATTTAACATAGAAAAGTAGTGCATTTATTTTTTGCATCTGGCTGTAATGAGTGATGCTGGGGACTCTCTGGTCTCCTGTAATGCCTGAAGTAACTTGTGTGCCCACAGCCAGGCTGCCAGGCCTCGGGGCATCTCTCAGACCTCCCCTTGCTCCTCTCTGCAGGCACATGTCCCAGCACTTTGGAATGTTGGGCCCTTGCATTTCAAAGGTTCCTCATCACAACAGGATCTGAGAGAAGAAGGTTTGTGACAACGGAGCTTCATGTGCACCTCCCACCTCTGCCTGTCCCCACACACAGCCTCCACTTGATGACGAAACACATGCCTGTTTTATTCACTGGGTCACCAAACCCTGGGATGCGATGCCTGTGGTCACTGTAAATAATTTTTTTTTTAATATATTTTATTGATTTTTTTACAGAGAGGAAGGGAGAGAGATAGAAAGTTAGAAACATCGATGAGAGAGAAACATCGATCAGCTGCCTCCTGCACATCTCCCACTGGGGATGTGCCCGCAACCCAGGTACATGCCCTTGACCGGAATCGAACCCGGGACCCTTTAGTCCGCAGGCCGACGCTCTATCCGCTGAGCCAAACCGGTCTCGGCGTAAATAATTCAGATGTTCACTAAAATGTCTGTGGAAGAGAAGGAATCCCAGCGAATGGAGGGAGGCAGGGGAGCCCACCCGGTGTGTTTGATGGAGCCTGTTCCATCCATCCCGTCCCAAACGGCTGCAGGGGAGCCACAGGGAGGCTTGTCCTCAGGCAGGCGGCCGCTGGCAGCACTGAGGACGAGTGTCAGGGGCGAGGTGTTCGCTCCTCTGGGTTGTGGTGACTGCTACATCCGGGTGATGTCGGTGACTCGGCTCTGCTGGGCGCCTCAGCGTCACCCCGTCAGGCGCGGGTGCCTTCTCTCCAACATGACTGTTCCTGACCTTTGCCTGGGGCAGCCTGAGTGTCACACCCCCTGCAGGGGCAGTGCAACAACTGAGCACCTACTGTGCGCCAGGCATTGAGTGTGTGTGTGTTGGGGGTGGGGGCTGCAGGTCGAGTATGGAAGGTATAGGTGCAGGAAGCACATTCTCCAAAGCAGAGCAGCCTTTGGGATATGACCTTAAGCTCGTTAAGAAAATCCTCATTCAAACCTGGACTCTGCACCCCACCCCTTCCTCCTCTGTCGCTCATGCACACACTAAAGATTCGGGCGCAAATACAAAATACAGATGACGTATTATGGGATTGTACACCTAAACCTGTAGATTTTATTAACCAATGTGATGACAATAAATTCCATTAAAAAAGATTCAGGTACAGGTGTGTGTATGACTAGGAGCAGGCGAGCCGCCCAGGACAGCGCAGTGAGTCCCAGCACATCCCACACGCACTTCCTCTACTTCTCTCTGGTTCAATCTCTCTTGTCTCTATCCCTGAACTCTGCCTCCTAATCTCTTCCTCTTCTCCTATTCTCTCTCCCCTCCCTCTCTCTTAAACTCCGTTCTCTCTTCTCACTCTAAATTCCTATTCTTTTTCCCCCTTTCGTCTCCTCTTTCTGATCTCTTTTCTCTTCCTTCTCTATCCTCTCCCTCTCTCAGCCCAATGGTCTCTCTTGTCTCCCTCTGATCTCTCATTCTCAACTCTGAAATTCCTATTCTTTGTCCAATTGATCTTTCTCTTCTCTCCCTGTGAACGCAGTCTCCCTCTATTCTCTTTCCCCTCCATTTAATTGATCCCACTCATTTCTTAGCTCAATTGTCTGATTTCATCTCTCATCTCCCTGTCTCCTCTCTCTCTCTCAGAAATCTCTTCTTACCCCTCTGAGCTCAATCAGCACTTTTTCTCTTCCCTCGTTGATCCCACTCATTTCTCAACTCTCTCCCCCTCAGCTCATTCTCTGTGATCTCATGCTTCTCTCTCAGAATGGTCTCTTCTAGCCCTCTCTGCTCTCCCTCAATTCTCTGCAATTCCTGTTCTTTCTCTTCTCTGTGAGCTCGATCCATCTCCCTCCAGATTCTACTCATCTCTGTCCAAGCTCCCCTCTCAGAACTCTCCCTTCACCCTCAGCACTCCCCTGGTCTCCCTCTCCCCTTTCTTCTCACCTCTATTCTTTCTCTTCCCTCAGTTATTTTCTCATTCTCCCCTAAATTTCAGAGCAATTGTTCACCCTCTTTCTGAACAATCGCCCTGAAATTCCTGTTTTCTCTGATCTCACTCTTTCCCTCCCTCAGCTCACCTGTCTCCCCCATCTCCCTCTCATCTCCCTCAATGTTCTCCCAGATCTCTCTTCTCACCCTCTCTCCTTCTCTCTGATCCCACTCATTTCTTTCTCTGCTCACTCTCATCTCCATGGTCAAGTTTCACCCTGCTTTTCCCAAAAATACTCCCCACCAAGTGGACGCGGGGCAGGCACCTTACCTGACCGGCTTTGCTGAGACGAGTGAACCCTCCGCACGCTCCGAGGCTGCGGCTGAGACGCCGAATAGAAGGGACCAGATTCCGTCCTGCCCAGCGCCAGCTGCTTGATGCGAGGGCTTCTTCTCAGACTCACCTCTGCAGAAGCAGAGCCACAGCCGTCAGCAGGGAGGCACGCCACCTGACCTCCCACGTGCACGTGAGCAACTTCACGTCTCACCAAATGCAGACAGGAGCCTGACACGCCACTGGCTGAGCCTTCATTGTTGTAGCAAAGATAAGAGGCGTGTGGGATGTGGCCCCAGCCTGTCACCTCAGACAGTGTCATGACTGGCCACCGTGAAGCACAGTGACTCTTAAGATATTTTAAATGTAAATATTTCAGTTTGTGTGTATATTACATATACTTATATAGAAGTAACACCTGTAAGAAAAGTATTAAAGCTAAAATGTTAACAGGATTTCAGAGTTATGGGGTTACCAAGTGATCATTAAATTTTGGCTTCTCTATTTTTTCTACCATAAATATCTTGATTTAAAAAGGAAGTCCATCATAGGTACTTTTAAAAAGGCCGCTCACCACGCAGGCTTGCGTGTGCACTGGGGGCCGAGCGACAGCAGGGCAGGAGGGTTCCACACCCCAAACCAGCAGCGACACCTGCTCCGGGACTCAACATCTGGATCAGGATCAGAGCACAAGGATTATTCACAATCACTAATAATCAATTCCCAGTTAGCATGTTAAAGAGACAGCTCCTCGGCCCACAAGTTTGATAAACACCAGTGCTGGCCGCACTCTCACATGTCACCGTCAGTGAAAACGTTTGTTTCTGGAAGCCACTTTACCGCAAAATTAACTCTTTAAATGTGTGCATTCTAATCCCCACACACTTCACTGCTTGCAGTTTATTCTGTAGAAAAACTTGCACAGACAAGTGTGTGAAACCCAAACACCAGTAATGAAAGACGGAGCCTTGACAAGACACACGTGTTCCTCCCTAGCGTCCCGTTAAACATGTGCAGTGTCTTCCTGTGCGTCACATGCAGCAGCTGTGAGGAGGACAAGGGCGGAGAGCAGGCCCCTGGCTGGGACTCAGGACCCAGAGACGGGCAGTGAGTGCCCGGAAGTTCCTCTTTGTTCCTCAGGTCCCATGGGTGCTGGAGAGGCCGACACCCTGAACACACCCAGAGGTGCAGCCAAAACTGCCCTCCCAGAACCGGGAGACCTGCTCTGCCCAGGCAGCTGCCAGGGAACCGCCCCTCAGCACAGGAAGCTGGGACCCTAGACCCCGGCCCTGCCTGGCCATAATGAAGACGCCCCTCCTTCCCCGGGTCAGCACAAAGATAGGTTTATAAATTGTGAAATATCGCCCTGGCCAGTGTCTCAGTGGTTAGAGCATCGCCCCTGCACCAAAGGTCTTAATTCCCAGTCACGGGCATGAACCTCGGCGGGAGGCAGCCGATCAGGTGTGTCTGACATCGACGTTTCCCTCTGTCTCTCCCGACTCCATCTAAACATTAAGTTGTGGAATAGCCACTCAATGACATATTATTGCTCAGTAACAGAAAGGGATGACCTCCTGACACGGGAACACCACGGGTAAATCTCAAAACCACTCGCCAGGGGCGCGAGGCCAGACAGAGCCCCTCCTGCGGGTTCTGGGCCCTCGGAGCCGACAGGGTGCCCTCTGGCTGTAAGAAACAGTCGGGACCTGAGTCACGAAGCCCATGGAGCTGGGAGAGCTGTCTGGGGGTGGGGCGGCCGCACGGGTGTCACTCACCTGCCCTTGATCTGCCGGTGCAGCAGCCGCCCGGAGACCTGCTTGTGCTCCGGGGTCTCGGCCACAGTCCTGGTCAGCAGCCTGGGATGCCCTGCAAGGCGAGCAGCACAGGGTCCCTGGGCCGCAGGGGCCTCGGGGCTGTGGACGGAGGCCTAACCCCAGGGCCCCACGTCACGGCTTCTCACCACTGTCGGAGGCTACAGAGCACGGAAGCCGATGGAAGTGTGAACTGTTCCCCCAGTAAGCAGTCCCGGGCCATGCACGGCTCACCGACTGCCGCCCACACATCTGTGCACCTAGTTGGTGGCTCGTGTTTACGATTAAAGTGACAATGCTGATGGGCCTTGTGAATGCTGATAGTTAATAAAGATAAATCTAGCCACATCAATTTTCTCAGTACAAGCTACTCACGGGAGGACTGGTTTTAACGATTAAAAATGACTGGCTCAGTGGTTAAGCACTGACCTATGAACCAGGAGGTCAGGGCTCAATCCCCAGTCAGGGCACCTGTCGGGGGCGTGCAGAAGGCAGCCAATCGGTGATTCTCATCATTGATGTTTCTCTCCCTCTCCCTTCCTCTCTGAAATCAATAAAATATACTTTAAAAAAAAACAACGGAGTGGTGTCAGCAGGAATGTGGGTAAAGACGTGTAAAACCTCCATAAAGGAATGAGACCGCTGGCAAAAATGGCCAAAGTCAGCTTCTCCAGACTCTGGACACTAACCATGTGCCACAGTCCAGGGAGTATTTATTCAGGACGGCCGGCTCTCAGGACGGCGGGCCCTGTGGGCCTTACCCAGCTTGTCCCAGCCCCGAGGAAGCCTGAGAACCAGGGGCCGCACCGCGTGGGAACCAACGGCCTGTCGGCCCATTTGCGAGGCGCCCGGAGGGAGGCAGAGCCCGTGGTGGGCAGAGAGCAGATGGAAGGAGCCCAGAGCTCAGCGCTGCTGCTTGAGAAACAGAGAGGAAAATGAGACCCAGGGGTGAGTCCCGGGCTGGAGCTTGAGAGGCCCGTGGGGAGTGGGAGGAGGCGCGGAGGGGCCGGAGGACTGTGAGGTTCAGGGGAGCCCAGCTGTGCTCCCTGCGAGGCCACACGAGGGCGCAAGTGTCCCATTAACGATGGCAGCTGGACTGCAGCCTGACCCACAGGCAGCCATGCATGGTCGTGATTGCCTTAGGGGAGCCCCCAAAGTGGGGAACCCCCAAACAAAGGGCCCCTGGCTATGGAATGGAGTTGGTGGAAGATGGAACTGGCCTCCTCTGTCCCACAGGCAGCTCCCCAGCAGCCCCCCTGCCTCCTGGGGTGGGGACACCTCTGCTCAGCTGCCTCGACTTACTCTCACGAAAACGCAGCTGCTGCTCCTGCCAAGACAAGTCCTGGACTGTGCGGCCCGCTCCCGGGTGTCAGGGGTGCGTCTAATCCTGTCCCGCCAAAGGGAAACAGGCCTGGTCAGGGTCAGCCAACACATGGGCAGAGCCAGGCTCCGGACCCGGGGGAGTGCTCCCCGCCTCCCTCCCTCCCTCCCTGCTCTCAGGGTGTGAGCTCTGCTGAGGGTCCCCTTGCAGGCTGGGAGGAGCCCTCATGCTTGATGTGCACACAGACGCTCCCTGACAGACACAGTCACCCGGACACACCCCTGGCTCATGCGGACCCTCACGTGTCCATGCAAGGGTGCAGGGAGAGATGCCAATCCAGACGGTCTGCCGCGTGGCCACTCACGGCCAGGCTCCAGCTCACTGGCCCTCCCTCTCTCTGTCCCTGTATCTCCATTTTCAGCTCAAGAGTCACACCAGGCATCCCTCCCGCACCCGTCTGCCCCCGAGGCCGGAACGTGCCTCACGCTGGGTATATACTGACCCCCGAGACCAGCAGAGCTCCAGGCTCAGGGCCAGTCCCTGACCCGGGAAGGCCCAGCAGGTCCTGAGCCCCTAGCCCTGCCCAGGACCCTCTGGGGACCAGGACGCAGGGGCTGGAGGGGGAAGGAGCCAGCCCTTCCTGGGAGAGGACACTGGCCAGTCTCTCCCCTTCTGCCGCTACAGGACGGCCCCTGAGCACCGCCTCCCACGGGGCGCTCGGAGGGGGGCATGTGTTACGTGGCCACAACCGCCCACGTGCACCTGCATGGGCATCCCCAGAGGTGCACCAAGGACTGGCACCCCTTCCCACGCTCTTCCCCCACCTGACCCCCTCCTTTGCCATCCGTCTCAGTGCGGGTCTTCGGGGTCAGCACACCAGGCCTGCAGGTGGCGGTGCTGAGAGCCTGCGGGACATCCAGCACCCGTGTCCCCTTTGTGCCTGAACCTGTCATCCCCCAGCGCAGACAGCGACTGCCTCAGCACCACCTCCAGGGAGGCCTCGGCCCCGCAGCCGAGGTGAGGAGCAGAGATGAGGCGGTTCCATCCCAGACCCAGACCCAGACCTGTGGTCTCTCCCCTCAAGTCTTCATTATGGCATCTGACCTTTGACTTTTGACCTCCCAGCTCCAATCCTTGCCCCTGATCAGTGTTGGAGACCCGACCACCTCCAGACCTTCCTGGTCTCCTTTCTCCAACCTGACAGCCCACCCAGCCCCTCCTGGGAGCCCTGGGGGACACCAGCTCTTCCCCGTGGGGTGGGGTTGCTAACAACTGTTGGGGCCCCTTCGTAGACCCAAGTCCCAGGCTGCCTGGGGCGCACGGCAGGGCGGCCACTTTCCCAGGAGCCTCCGCCTCCCGCCTGGCAGTCACCACTTCCCACCCGGCGGCACCTCCAGCTCTGCCCTCCCACTGCCGACATCAGCTGCCACCCAGCAGGGTCATATTCTCGGGGTTCCCGGGGAACCGGGCCTCCTGCCTGCCCGCCCCCCAAAGAGGAAGGAGGAGCGTGTGGGGCAGTGGTTTCAGTATCCACAGAACAGAGAGCCAGTGTGGACGCCATGGAGCTGAAGTTCAAGTGCTTCCCAGCAGCGTCAACACCGCACACAGGTTATCAAGACCGAGAACCCACAGGGACTCACCACCCAGGCGCGGCCGGGCACAGTCGCCAGGCCCCCACCCGCCCCCGGGGGGAGAGACCACCACCACAGAGAGCGGCAGGCGGGCCTCTCCTGCCCCCCCCCCCCCCCGAGAGAGAAAATTCACGATGGTAAAAAGGGGCAACCTACAGCGGATATAAGCACCCCAGATTTCTATGTACCTCGCAGTGCATACAAAGAAAAGTCAGAAACTGAATCAAAAGGAGAAAGATATACTCCCAATCTTGGTTGGATTTCCAACACATTGCGGACAGATGGCGAGAATCCTCGTGTTTTCTGTTCTAAGGCTTGTGGCCAATCAGGAGGATACTCTAAAAAGACATTAGCTTGTAAGAACATGTCATAACTTCAAAATGCAATGGGAATTTAATGTTAAGGCGTGCCTTTAACATTTACATAGAACGTTTTTGTACTCGTTCAACAGAAATTTATCCGGCCACTGGGTGAAGCTGGCAATGAAACTACTGGTCCGCAATGTGCTCACACTGCCCTCTCCGCACCATGAAGAGCAGGAATACTAAACAATTAATTAGTTAACAACAATTAGTGGCAATAAAGTAGACAGCCTGGAGGCAGTGGACAAATTTCTAAAAACACACAAACTACCAAACCTGCCTCCAGAAGAAACGGGAAGGAAGGAGGGTGGGGGAGGGGGTCCTGACATAAGGTGACAGAAGTTCTGACTTCGGGAGGGGGCACACGGTGCCACACACAGATCTGATACGCAGAAACCAACAGTAAATTCAAATTTAAAAATAAATCTAAAAAGAATTAGAAATAGGAAACCTGGGCCCTGGCCAGGCAGCTCAGTTGGTCGGAGTTTGTCCCGATACGCCAAGGCTGTGGGTCCAAGCCCCAGTCAGGGCACAGAGCGTCGGCCTGCGGACTGAAGGGTCCTGGGTTCCATTCTGTCAGGGCACAGGCTCGGGTTGCAGGCTGGATCCCCAGTGGGGGGCGTGCAGGAGGCAGCCGATCCATGTCTCTCTCTCTCTCATCATTGATGCTTCTCTCTCTCCCTCTCCTTTCTTCTCTGAAATCAATAAAAATATATTTAAAAGAAAAAAAATAAAATGACCCATGTATATGCTGTCTACAAGAGACCCACCTGAGGACAAAAGACTCACAGGATGAAAGTGACGGGATGGAAAAATCTTCCCATGCAAACGGAAATGGAAAACACGCCGGGAAAGCAATACTTATCTCTGAAATTATAATACAAGTCGAAACTGTCTTCCTCTCAACCCAGAGCCATATAAAGGTGCTGATTAAGTCTTTTCAGACATGCCCACACTTTCAATGAGAATTTCTTCAACCATCTAAATGCTGGAGATTTCCACTCTCCCTGAACCAACCAGTTGTACAATAGAAATACTCCACGCTTTCCTGCCCAGTGTGTGAAGTAATGAATCACTGATTATGTGATCGTTATATAGTCACTTAAACACTACATCATTTTAAAAATAAAAAAAAACAAAAAAGGCCGAAACCGGTTTGGCTCAATGGATAGAGTGTCGGCCTGCGGACTGAAGGGTCCCAGGTTCGATTCCGGTCAAGGGCATGTATCTTGGTTGCGGGCACATCCCCAGTGGGGAGTGTGCAGGAGGCAGCTGATCGATGTTTCTTTCCCATCAAAGTTTCTAACTCTATCCCTCTCTCCCTTCCTCTCTGTAAAAAATCAATAAAATATATTAAAAGAGAGACATCTGTACACTCACGTTCACAGCAGCATTATTACATCAGCTAAAACATGGAAGCAACCCAAGGTCCACTGACTGTGAGCGGATGAGCAAAATGTGGTCTCTACAGGCAATGGAACATTACACGGGCCCAAAAAAGAAGGAATTCTGACACATGGCACAACACGCATGAACCCGAGGGTGTGATGCTACGTCACAAGAAGACAAGCACCGTAGGACTCCTCTCATATCAGGTCCGTGAGTAGCCAAGTCATAAAGGCGAAGTATAACGTGGATGCCAGGGGTGGGAGGAGGGGGGAGGGGGAGTTATTGATTACAGGCAGTGTCTCTGACTCACAAGCTGAGAGATATGGGGATGGTGGTGCTGGCGTTCACACAACAGGGCGAATGCATTTAACACCCCTGAACTGTGCACTTAAAAGTGGGAAGTGGGGAGTTGATTTTGTAAGAATGTTTTTATTGATTTCAGAGAGAGGAAGGGAGAAAGGGAGAGATGAGAGAGAATCATGGATCAGCTGCCTCCTGCACGCCCCCCACTGGGGATCGAGCCCACAACCCGGGCCTGTGCCCTGACCAGGAATCAAACCGTGACCTCCTGGTTCATGGGTTGATGCTCACCCACTGAGCCACGCCAGTGGGTAAGTGGTAAATTTTTGATGTGTAGTTTAACTCAATTAAAAATGACCATCAAGCCAAGAGGACATAACTGGGTTTACGCCTCAGTGGAAGGCCAGGTGTTGCTAATGAAAGTACGAGACGCAGAGGACATACACAGCGTGACTGCGTTCACCGCAAGCCGAGAAGCAGACACTGAACTGTGGCACAGGGCGCACACAGGGCGCACAGCCCTCAATAAAAGCAGACGCCCGGGCACGAAGATGACCCCAGTGGGTCCAGTCCTGGCGCTGCCGCAAAATCACCGGGGGGTGGGGTGGGGGTGGGGGGAGGGGGGGCGCGAAGCTCTCAAATCTACCCCGGAGGTTCTGGTTTCACCTTCGTTGATTTTTAAATATTTTTTTATTGATTTCAGAGAGGAAGGGAGAAAAAGGCAGAAACATTAATGATGAGAGAGAATCATGGATCGGCTGCCTCCCGCACGCCCCGCACTGGGGATCGAGCCCGCAACCTGGGCATGTGCCCTGACTGGAATCGAACCGTGACCTCCTGGTTCAGAGGTTGACACTTAACCACTGAGCCACGCCGGCCAGGCTGATGTCAGGGCCTTTGATGCTGGCCCTGGGCACCCCTTTCCAAAGCTCTCTAGGTGTTTCCAGCCCGAGGACCAAGATGAAAACGCTGGTCTAAGGGGAAGCCGCCGAAAGGCCTTGATGGGCAGAGGCGGGGCCCCGGTGGCGGCTGTATAACTCTGCTGTGCTGGGCACTTGTCCCATGCCCTCGTCTACGTACATCAGCTCTTCTCCACTGCACGCACGTAGGTGTTCCAGGGCCCACAGCGCACCGCCGTTACTTGGAGCCGCTTATCCACAAAGTATTGCACCCGGCGGGGCCGGTCCCAGCTGGTGGCGTCCTGGTGGCCGAGCTGTCCGTACTTCCCTACAGGGAAACGAGACCCGTGGCCATGCCCGCCGTGGGCCTTCCTCGGGGCTGCCCCCCGCCAAGCAGGAAACCAGCCCCTGGGTGGGCCTCAGCCAGCACCTGCGGCGTCTGCTGTGAGCTCAGACCAGCCTCCGGCCAGCTGCCTCTCAGGACCCCAGGGCTCCGAGCCCAGTGCCAGACCACAAGGTGTTTCACAGACGCTGGCTACTATCCCCCTAAGACAAACAGTTCTCCAGAAAGGCAGACGGGCCCTGGCCAGTGTGGCTCAGTGGATAGAGCATTGGCCTGCAGACTGAAGCATCCTGGGTTCAATTCCGGTCAAGGGCACAGACCTCGGTTGCAGGCTTCTCCCCAGCCCGGGCCCTGGTCGGGACTTGTGCAGGAGGCAACCAATCGATGTTTCTTTCACATTGATGTTTCTCTCGGTCTTTCCCTCTCTCCCCCACTCTCTCTAAAAATCAATGAAAGAAGATCCATATCCTATATAATAAAAGCCTAATATGCAAACCGACCAAACAGCAGAATGACTGGCCGCTATGATGTGCACTGACCACCAGGGGGCAGACGGTCAACACAGGAGCTGCCCCTGTTGGTCAGTGCGCTCCCACAGGGGGAGTGTCGCTCGGCCAGAAGCCGGGCCCATGGCTGGTGAGCCCAGCGGCGGTGGCGGGAGCCTCTCCCACCTCCACGGCAGGCGGGCAGTAAGGAGTGAGGGGTCCTGGACTGCAAGAGCCCTGGAATGTGAGAGGCACAGGCGGGGCTGAGGGTTCATGCACCAGGCCTCGTGTGTGTGTGTGTGTGTGTGTGTGTGTATGAAGAAAGGGAAGAAAGGAAGAGAGAGAAAGAGAGAGAGAGAGAGAGAGAAAGATTGATTTAGGAAAAAAGAAAGAAAGGCAGATGGGAAGTACTGATACCGTCTGAGCTGAGTGCCTAGCCCTGTTCTAGAGACAGCTCCTCCGTCAGGCCCTCCCACGTGCAGGGGCCTCGGCCCTGCCCTGCCCTGCCCTCCATTCCCCTCCCCTGGGTTTAGGCATCACAGAGGCAGAGCCTGACTTACCCCAGCCCCAGGTGTAGAGCTCCCCGGTCCCTGCAACCGAAAGGACAGTGGGGCGGCCACCAGCCCGAGCCCCACACAGAGCACCACTCGCACGGGCTCAGCTTTCTGACCAGCCCATCGCCCTGGGCTGCTCAAGGACCCGCCCCAGAACGGTCGCCCTCCCCACCCGACTGCGCCTCACAGCGCCCCCTTCTGGGGATCAAGCAGCTCACAGCTACTGGCCTGGGCGGGCGCTGCTGCCAGGCGACCGGAGGCCGGGGTCTGCGCCTGGGCAGAGGCCGCACCGGCCTCCAGGGAGAACCCACAGGGAGGTCGGGCTCCCTGTGCTGAGGCTGCTACTCTGCACGACGGTGGTGTTTTAGGGGACACACCGCCTGCAGCCACCAGCTAGAGCGGGCGACTGACCTCCTGCTCCACCCTGAGCCGGCCCACCGGGCGCACTCACTCGTCACCACGGCCGTGTGCCGGGACCCGCAGCTGGCCGTGACCGCGTCCGAGCCCAGGGGCAGATCCAGTAACGCCGGGAAGGGCTGCACGGCGATGAAGGGGGCGGCGGCTCCCTCCTCGGTCCCCGCTGGTCCCTTCACCCCAGAACCGTCTTCCCTCGGTGCAGTGGCTTCAGAGAAGGGAGAGCGAGGATGGCAGCTGACAAAGCTGGTGCCCGGCCCTCGCCTCTCGCCCCAGGAAGGGCTGCAGTGCACGGGTGTGGGCATCAGCCTCGCTGCGCTCCGCCCTCCCCCCCCCCCCAAGAAGCTCAGTCCCTGTGTCCTGGGCCCCGAGGATGTCACGTGTCCCTTCTGAGCGCTGTAAGCTCTCAGGCCAGCCTGTGGCCGGGGGTCAGGGAGACAGAAAGTGTGAGAGTCAAGAGCTGAGATCCCCTGGCCGGGTAGCCCAGTGTGGGGCGTGTGGGAGGCAGCCGATCAATGATTCTCTCATTGATGTTTCTCTCTCCCTCTCCCTTCCTCTGAAATCAATAAAAACTTATTTAAAGTCAATCAATGCATAAATAAGTGGAACAACAAAACGATTTTCTCTCTCTCCCCCTTCCTCTCTCTCTAAAATCATCAATCAATCTGCCCTAGCCAGTTTGGCTCAGTGGATAGAGCATCAGCCTGCGATCTGAAAGGTCCCAGGTTCGATTCCGGTCAAGGGCATGTACCTTGGTTGCGGGCACATCCCCAGTAGGAGATGTGCAGGAGGCAGCTGATCGATGTTTCTCTCATCGATGTTTCTAACGCTCTAGCCCTCTCCCTTCCTCTCTGTAAAAAATCAATAAAATATATTAAAAAAAATAAAATCAATCAATCAATAAATTAATTTTTTTAAAAAATAGCTGAGACTCACCTTCCCCTGCGACTGTCTCTCTGTCCTCTGCCAGCCCCCTGGCGGGCAGGGCCAGCTGCCCCGACTCATTCCAGCCCCAGATGTAGATGTCCCCCGTCTCTGAGAGAGAGAAAGGGGCCCATCAGACAGGTTGGGACCCCCTCCGCCTCCTAAGCCCCTTGCATCTCTCCAACCCCCCTCCACCCGCTCGCTCTCTGGGGACAACCCTGCCCCAGGAGGCTGCCTCCTCAGGACCAGCAGCGTCTGTCTTCTTTTGTTTTAAATATTTTTTTATTAATTTCAGAGAGAGGAAGGGAGGAGAGATACAAACATCCATGAGGATCAGCCGCCTCCTGCACGCCCCACACTGGGGATCGAGCTCGCAACCTGGGCATGGGCCCTTGACTGGATTCGAACCTGGGACCCTTCAGTCCCCAGGCCAATGCTCTATCCACTGAGCCACACCAGCTAGGGCAACAGCATCTGTCTTAACAGGGTCCCTTCCCCTAAAGGGCCTTCAGGTCACACTTTTCTCTCTTCTTCTTCCTTTTTTTTTGTTAATCCTCACCTCCATTGGTTTTTATTATTTTTTTATTTTTATTTTTTGATAATCCTCACCCAAGGATATTTTTCCATTGATTTCTAGAGAGAGTGGAAGGGAGGGGGAAAGACAGAGAGAAACATGGATGTGAGAGAAACGCATCGATTGGTTGCCTCCTGCACACACCCAGACCAGGACCAGGGGTCAAGCCTGCAACCGAGGGACATGCCCTTGACCGGGAATCAAACTTGGAACCCTCAGTCCACAGGCCAACGCTCTATCCACTGAGCCACACTGGCCAGGGCCCTCCATTGGTTTTTAGAGTGGAAGGGAGGGAGAAACAGAGAGAAAATCGATGTGAGAAAGACACACTGACTGGTTGCCTCCTGCACGTGTCCCAACCAGGGCCAGGGATGGAGCCCGCAACCAAGGGACATGCCGTTGACGGGAATCGAACCTTCGACCCTTCAGTCTGACGCTCTAACGCAGCAGTTCTCAACCTGTGGGTCGCGACCCCTTTGGCGGTCGAACAACCCTTTCACAGGGGTCGCCTAAGACCATCCTGCATATCAGATATTTACATGACGATTCATCACAGTAGCAACATGACAGTGATGAAGTAGCCACGAAAATAATTTTACGGTTGGGTCACAACATGAGGAACTGTATTTAAAGGGCCAGAAGGTTGAGAACCGCTGCCTTAAAGGAAGTCTCTTGCTGGCCCTTCCTCTCCATTTTCCCTTTGTTGCTAAATCGCCCCCACCCCCCTCACACCACACCCGTGCACGCGCTTTAGAAACGGGTCCCTGTTCAAATGCCCTGGGCCCGGCCCACCTGCCACTGCTCCTTCCCGAAGCTCGCACCCTGCTTGCCTCCACATCACTATCGTTTGTCGGCTGTAGCAACAGCCCCGGCGCTAAAAATTCACTAACAACAGTAGCTGATGGTGATCAATATCGATAGGGAGGGCTTTCGCCTGTGCCAGTGTTTTAAGCTCTTGTCCAACAGAATCCTTTAAAGCTCAGCACAGCCCTAAGAGGGTCTATGACAACAGCCCCCTTTACACAAGGTTCCCACTTTCGTCACGAGAGAACGCGGGGCACAGGGGGGCCAAGGTCACAAGGCCAAGGCCGGAGGTCACAAAGGGCAGAGTGATCTGAACCTGGGACGTCTGGTTTGAAGCATCCCAGCTCCAACCAGGACACCAAACCTACAGCCTCAAATTCCTTCTGGACCCCAAGTGTGAGCCTTCCACTGGGCGGTTCCCAGCGCCTGCTCTGTTCCCAGCGCCTGCTCTGTTCCCTGCAGCCCAGTAGCTCTTGAGCCTGGCTGCCCACCCAGGCCCATTACATGAGAAAGGGGGAAGGGGCAGGCTGGCATAGGTGGTTTACAGAGGCCCCAGGCGATGTAAGTAGCAGCCAGAGCCCCAGATGCAGACCCTTGAGAAAATCATCGGCTCTGAGCCCATCAACAGCCCTGGGATCACCGGCACCTGGACGGCCCGCCAGGCGGATGGACTCCCAGCCCCAAGTGAAACTCCTCACTGGGGTCCCAGGTCACTACCACGGCTCGCTCACCCCCTCCATCCTCCCTGCGGGCACGAGTCCACTGTGAGCCACAGTCATGGCCACCTAGACACCTGCAGCCTTTCCTCCATCCTCCTTGCTCCACGCCCTGCATTCTCCCTTAGGGGGCATTTTATTTTTTTACATTTATTTTTATTGACTTCAGAGAAGAAGGGAGGAGATAGAAGCAACAATGATGAGAATCATTGATCGGCTGCCTCCTGCACGCCCCACACTGGGAATCCGGCCCACAACCCGGGTATGTGTCCCGAGAGGGGAATCGAATCATGACCTCCTGGTTCATAGGTTGACGCTCAATCACCGAGCCCCGCCAGCCCGGCACCCTCAGGGGGCATTTGAGAAAGACAGCCCGAGCTGGGGGCGGATGGACAGGGTGTGACACCCCTAACAGAAGCCCAAGTGTGAGCGGGTGACGGTGGTGGCAGAGGAGCGCAATTTGGGAGGCTTTCGGGGTCATGAATGAGGGAGCTGATGGATGTGGGAGGAGCCTGCAAGGACTGGCGAGGCCCCCAAAACACCGGGAGAGGAGGAAGGCTTGTCACTCACCGCTCACACACAGGGAGTGCCAGCCGCCCGCGGCCACCTCGGCCATGCGCAGGCCCTGCAGCGCCTCCAGCAGCCTGGGCGCCAGCTCCGCCTCCAGGGTCCCGTGGCCCAGCTGCCCGTGCCTGCGCGAGGGGGACCCCGTCAGCGCCGGTCGCACCCCGGGGTCTCCCGCCCCCGTTCCGCAGTCACTCACCTGCCCCCGCCCCAGGAGTACACCTGGCCCGCCTCGTCCAGCAGCAGCGCGTGCTCTGCGCCCAGCTCCAGCCGACGCGCCCGCAGCTCCGGGGCCAGAGGCCGGTAGAGGGGCGGCCGCGGGCTCACGTAGGCGCGAGCGCAGGGCAGCAGGGGCAGCGGCCCGGCCCGGGTTCCCACGCCCGCTCCGTCTTCCCGCCCGGCCTCCGGCGCCACCGTCTGGGCCCAGAGGGGCTCCCCGCGCAGCGCCGAGCCGGGCGCCCAGGTCTGCAGCTCGGCCCCGGGCCCGGGTCCCCGCCCGTCGCGCAGCACCACGAGCAGCGTCTCCGAGGCCCACGCGTCCCGGCAGCCGTCCGCCGCGCCGCCCGCGGAGCCCGACAGCAGCACCCGGCCCGCACCTGCGGAGGGGCGGGATGAGGAGGCGGGGACACGTGGCCGGGGCGGGGCCTGGAGGGAGGGGGCGGGGCCTGAGATGAGAGGGAGGGGCGGGGCCTGGGGTAGGGGGCGGGACCGGGAGAGGAACGGGCGAGCAGGAGGCGGGACACGTGGCCGGGGAGGAGCCTGGAGGGAGGGGGCGGGGCTTGAGGTGGGAGGAGGGGGCGGGGCCGGGAGGGGAGCGGGTTGGGCAGGAGGCGGGGACACATAGCGGGGGCGGGGCCGGGGCCTGAAGTGGGAGGGAGGAGTGGGCGGGGCCGGGAGGGGAGCGGGCTGAGCAGGAGGCGGGGACACATAGCGGGGGCGGGGCCGGAATCGAGGGGGCGGGGCCTGAAGTGGGAGGGAGGAGTGGGCGGGGCCGGAGTTGGAGGGGCGGGGCCGGGAGAGGGATGGGGGCGCTCACGGCTCACGAACGCGGTGTAGCTCCAGGCGGCGCTCACTTCGCAGATGTCGGTGCCCGCGTCCGGCACGCGCAGCGGCTCGGGGCTGAGCACCTGGTGCCCGTGGCCCGAGCCCAGCGCCTGCCCGAAGCCGCAGAAACCGAAGCCGAACCAGGACCCGGGGCGCTCCTCGGCCATGGCCTCGGGCGCCCTCTGCCGGCCGCCAGCCGGTTGGGCCTGCGACGGGACTGGAACCTTGCGGACGGCCCTTGGCTGGACCTGTAAGACGGGGAGAGCACCACCCTTCTGGCCACAGAGCTGGACGGCAGCCATCCCCCACGTTCGCGGAGCGGAGTCTTGGCTCAGGCCCCACCCTGACTCCCCGCACAGCGCTCCTCCCACCAGTGGAAGCTGTGGAGCCACAGGGAGACAGCAGCGGGTGACAGCCCCCCCCCCGCACCCCCACCCCGGGTTCCCGTGTTTGCTTCTGCAGCGAGCAGGGCCTGTGTCCTCAGCTACCCGTAAGCTGTCCGGGCTCAATTCCGTTTCCTCGGTTTTACAAAGGCGGAGATAGGGGATGGGATGTTTGCACCCATCTTGTGGAGTAGATGCAGATAAAGGGTCAAGGGCTGGCACCACCATCATAAGCACAGGCGCTAGCTCATTGCACCCAGCGCTTGGAGCAGATGAGAATGGCCGTGGGTGCTTGTGGGTTTTCAGGGACCCCATCTAGTCTCTTACTCATTCCACACGCATTTATGGATCCTTTTACTCTGGCCCGAGAGGGACGCTGTCTGTCCCAAGGAGCTCACACATCAGTGAGGAGACAGCACCCCGCTTTCTCAGTGCAGCGTGGTCAGGACTCCGGGGTCAGATCCTGGGTCGCCCCTGAGACCAAAGCTCCTAACTCGGACCTGGGTCCCTAACCCCTTCCGTGTCCATCCCGGCGCAAGGAGGCCTCTGACTCTGATCTTGACCCTGTGCCCTCCATCCCTTAGGCAGCCCCTTCCGAGGGGCAGAATGCAGGTGGGAAGGCGGGGCGCGGGCGGCACCCAGGGAGTCACCTGCCCGGGACCTGCCGACAGCGCAGGGGCAGCTGGGAAGGCCCGCGCCGGGCGAGGCGCCCACTGGCGGCCGCAGGGCGGTGCTCACCTCGGTGCCTGCGGTCCCGCCGCGGCCTGCCCAGCCCAGGTCCCGTGGAGCCGGTCCCGAGGCCTACGGTGAGCCACTGCGGCCCAAGCTGCTAAGCGGAGGAACCTCCGGTGGGCGTGGGTCCGCGGCAGAGGCGGACCAGAGGGCCCGGCCCCCGCCCCCGCGGAGCACAGACTAGAAGCCCTCAGGGGACCCTCCTCAGGAGCCGAGACGAAGGGGTGGCGAGTAGCGGCCGGCGGGCGGGAGTACCCCCCCCACCCTGTCTCCCTCACGCTTGCAAGGCTGCAGCCCGACCGGAAGCAGCCGTAGTAGGCGGGCGCCTCTGCCGCCAAGCCTCCCATTGGCTCCAGGACCGGTCATCTATCCCGCTGAGCCAATGAGCTTCGACTGGGCTTAGCCCGCCGGGCGCCGGAGGGAGGAGCAGCCCGGGGACACGCCCACCAGCCCTGCACGTGGTCACTGAGGACTCTCAATGCAAAGACACTGAAGGGCCAGCATCCCCGAGTCTGTACCCTAAACCCACTCCTTTGTTTATTGATTAGATTCTAGGCTTAACCCCTGGGCCTCCAACAGGATTAAGCCGCGACCCACTGGCCCAGGGGTGGGGAATCCACGGGGTTCCTTCGCAGGGGTGGCTCCCGTGGACACAGGCCCACCAGCTCCTGCTCCAGAGTGACCAACGGCCAGCCTTCCTCCAGGCCACGGACAGGCCACACGCTTGAGTTCCACACGCTTTTATTAGGGGTCGGGCAGCCCTGCTAGCGGGCTCGGTGATGCTGCCTGTGAGGCTGCCGGAAGTGCCGCCGGATGGAGGAACCCCGGCTGAGTGCGCCCCTTTCCCAGTGTCTGCAGTGGTAGGAAAAGCCCCTCTGCGTGAGGCTGGAGGTAGTGCTGTGAGCAGGGCTGTGGCGCGTGGCGCGTGGCCCCTGACTCAGGGCAGAGGGCATCAAAGGGCAGCCGGGGAGGCCAGCGTGCTGGCAGCCCAGCCCTTACGGCCACAGCTGCACGCGTGGTCCCCTGGGCCGCGATGCACAGTGGTGCTGACAGCCCCTCACTCTCCATCCTGGTTGGGCTTGATGAGCCCATATTCCACCGCTTTCCCCAGGCAAGCCGCGGCCGCCCTCGACACGGGGCCCTCGGCGCCCTTGGCCAGCACCGACAGGATCTCCAGCACCTCGCTCTCCATCAGGGTGCCGGCCGTCTCCTGCGAGGCCTCCACCATGTTCAGCACCACCACGGCGCCCCGGTGCTGCAGCTCCTGGTTGGGGCTCAGAAGCAGGGCCTGCAGGATCTCCAGCCAGTGTGTGGTCTGCAGGGAAGGAGCCACAGGCTGAGCCCCGGCAGGGGGCACACCCACCCACCAGTGCCACGCTGGGCCGCACCCGCCTCCTCTCCCCTCCCCGCAGAGGAGAGGCACTGACCACTTGGGGGATGCGGCTGCAGAGAGAGGGCCGCATGGAGGTGAGCATGGCCAGGCCCCCGGCAGCCGCCCGCCGCAGCAGCTCATCGTCCTCCCCGCTGTACAGCACCAGCAGCTTCAGGCGGTCATTGCCCTCGGCTTCGAAGAGGTCCTGTACCTGTGGCCGGAAAAGGGAGGTGACCCGGTCAGCTGCGGCCAAGCCCCCCCAGGGCACAGGCACTCCTGCGTCCCTGCCCACGTGGCTGCCTGGGTCACGCCTCACCTCCTTGCTCATGGCCAAGTTGCACATGCACTCCGTGGCCGCCCGGCGGATCAGCTCGTGGTCCTCAAACATGTAGCCCTCAATCATGGGCACCGCCTTCTCCTTCAGGATCTTCTGCCTGCGGAGCCAAGGTGGGCGGGTTGGCATCCCCATACAATCCGGCCCTGGGCCGAGGGCTTCCCGGGGCAATGTCGAAGGGCCCTCCTGCACCAGGTGTGAACTGCAGCCGTCTCCAACCTTCTAGCCAGGCCTGGGCGCCAACGTGGGACCAGGGGAAAGGCACTGAACTAGGAGTTTGCAGACGAGGGTGGTGGCGATGGCGATGCTGACACTGAAATTGAGCCCTGACCCTGACCTGGCACTCGGGCTGTCTGACCTCCTCCTCCTACGCCCCCTGCTGGAGGTGCAGGTGTGACTGGCATGACTACGTAGCAGAAGAAAAAACCGAGGCTGCGGAGTGAGCCATGCAGTCAAAGTCACAATGAGTGATAAGAGCAAATATGTATCAATCGGGCACATCGCCGGGAGCCAGGCACCTTCGTATTAAGAGCTTTTACATGTATTTTCTCATTTAATTCTTTTCACCAGGATTCGACGAGGCGGGTACTATAACCATCCCATTTCACAGAGGGGGAAACTGAGGCACGGAGAGATTAAGTACTTGTTTGAGGTTACACACCAGTAACCAGAGAAACCAGGACTCGAACCCAGGCTGTCTGACTCTGGAGCCTGCAGTTACGGCCAAGAGCCTTTTTTTTTTTTTCTTTTCATTAATCCTCACCCGAAGATATCTTTCCATTGCTTTTTTTTTTTTTTTTTAAGAAAGAGTGGAAAGGAGAGGTAGAGACACAGAGAGAGAAACATCGATGTGAGAGAGACACATATATTGACACATATATTGGTTGCCTCCCACATATACCCTGATTGGGGCCAGGGAACAAGCCTGCAATTGAACTATGTGCCCTTGATCGGAATCGAACCCGGGACCCTCCGGTCTGCAGGCTGACACTCCACCCACTGAGCCACACCGGCCAGGGCATGGCCGAGAACCCTGTCCTCGCGGAACTATCCTCTCTGCTGTATGGCAGAGGTTCTCAAACACAGCAAGGACCAAACTGTGAAGTGCTTCCCTGGGGGTAACCTAAGCCCCGAAACCCCGCCCAGGCCCGCATCCCGAGGGCCTTACCGGAGCCTCTCACTGATCCCCGCCAGGTTCGTGAGAGCCATGAGCGCCTCGAAGTTCTGCAGGCCTGAGCAGTTGAGGTGCAGCAGGGACACGAGGGGCCGGACCACCTCATAGACCTGCGATGTGCCCCCCATTGTCAGGGCTACACGGCCCAGCCCCCACCAGTCCGCTGACCCTGCAGCTGGCGGTCCCCCCAGCAGCAGGCTGCCCTCCCCATCCCGGGGCTCGGCAAAGCTGCCACTTGCTGTGCGTCCTAAGGAGGAGCCACAGCTGGGTCAGAGGCCATCAGGGCCCAGCGAGGGGTGGAGGGGGGGCCAGGGCTGGGCGGGAGGACACGCACCCGCTCTCCGGGAAAGGTCATCTCTGGGTTGGAGGTGATGGTGAGCTTGGCGAGAGCCTGGGCGGCCTTTGTCTGCCCCACGTCCGTGCCTTCCAGGGCCAGCGGGAGCAGAGCCTAGAGGGACAAGCCCTTCAGGGATCATGACGTGCCTGGAGCGTGAGGCCCAAGCTGTCAGGCCCCGATGCCCTGACTGTGCGCCCTCACTATCCCCTCTCCGCCCCCCACAAGGCTTGCAGATCACGGGCTCAGACCCTCGTCACCTCTCTGAGGTCTCCCATAGGCCACCCAAAAACTTCCGGAAACACCATTCAAGAGCTAGACATGGGCTGTGCTGGGCAGGGGGCTATGGAGGTCAATGACACAGGGAAAGGCTGGCTCAGCACCTTAACAGGAGCCCAGCGCCTTCAGCATCACCCACTCAGCAGGAGGACGTTCCTCCCGCCATTTATAATGCTTTTTTTTTAATTTCAGAGAGGAAGGGAGAGACAGAAACATCAATGATTAGAGAATCATTGATCTGCTGCCTCCTGCTCACCCCCCACTGGGGATCCAGCCAACAACCCGGGCAGATGCCCTTGATCGGAATCGAACCTGGGACCCTTCAGTCCGCAGGCCGACGCTCTATCCACTGAGCCAAGCTGGCCAGGGCCATTGATACTGCTTTTTGCTCCCCGTCTAACACCAACTGCTGGTACAGCAGCCACTGAGTCAGGTTTGACGGCACAGACCCAGGAGGGCGTGTGGACAGCTCACCTTGCCCCCTCCCTGGGCAACCACCGTGCCGCGGTCCTCCGCCTCCGCCACCAAAGCCAGGAAGACCCTGCAGGGAGAAGGCGCGGTGGTGGGCAGCCGGGCCGGCGGGCAGACCTCCCACCCCAGAGGCCACGGCACAGGCCCCGCCCCCTCGGACGGCGCAGGCGCACCTGGACAGCAGCTCCCGGCAGGAACTGGTGAGCACGGGGCTGTCGGTCTTCACCATGCACGTCATGGCGGACACCACGCCCGCCGCCAGCAGCTTCTTCACCCGGGCCCGCACGAAGCTCGGCTTGTCCTGGGGAAGGAGGCGGCTGAGCACAGGGGCTCCGGTCCCTGGACAGGGAGAGGGGACCCTCCTCACAGCAGATCGATGGCCATGAAAACCCAGGGGAAGAAGCCCCTTCAATGGGAGGCGTGTCTGCCGTGGGTGCCCCGGGTCACCCGGTCCCCGTGGAGCTCCTTCCCCCAAGCTCCTTCCGGGGGCGCCCTCACCTTGGGGTGCTGCTCGGGCACGTGCTGCTTGGCGTACTTGGCCAGCTCCACCATCTTGGGGTCGGGCTCCTCGTAGTCGTAGCTGTTGGTGCAGTTCACCAGCGCCGAGGCCACCGCAAAGAGCACCGACCGCTCCTCGGACTGCCGGGAGCAGGGGGCAGGCAGCTGACACCCGTGCTGCCCGCGCCCAGGACCCCAGCTCTGCCCTTGGCTGGACGGCTCGGGCACCAGGACGAATCTGGGAACATGCCCAGGCCCTAGCCCGGCTCCAGATTTGGGGAACTCACGCATGACCCCCAACTCCTCTGGAGAGTTCATCGTTTCTAACACTGTGGGGAGGCCAGTATGCCCACGCCACACAATGGGACCAACACTCCAGATGCCACACAGTGGGACCACTCCGGACGCCACACAGTGTGACCATTCCGGACGCCACACAGTGGGACCATTCCGGACGCCACACAGTGGGACCACTCCGGACGCCACACAGTGGGAACACTCCAGATGCCACACAGTGTGACCACTCTGGACGCCACACAGTGTGACCACTCCGGACGCCACACAGTGGGAACACTCCGGACGCCACACAGTGTGACCATTCCGGACGCCACACAGTGGGACAATCCCGGACGCCACACAGTGTGACCATTCCGGACGCCACACAGTGTGACCATTCCG
Organism: Myotis nattereri; assembly: GCF_964212035.1. Taxonomy (NCBI): domain Eukaryota; kingdom Metazoa; phylum Chordata; class Mammalia; order Chiroptera; family Vespertilionidae; genus Myotis; species Myotis nattereri. The sequence continues at coordinate 10,334,225 of NC_138097.1, read as the reverse complement.
GACGCCACACAGTGGGACCATTCCGGACGCCACACAGTGTGACCATTCCGGACACCACACAGTGGGACCCCCCCCGGACGCCACACAGCGGGACCATTCCGGACGCCACACAGCGGGACCACTCCGGATGCCACACAGCGTGACCATCCCGGACGCCACACAGTGGGACCATCCCGGACGCCACACAGTGGGACCATTCCAGACACCACACAGCGGGACCCCCTCCCCGGAAGCCACACAGTGGGACCACTCCGGACGCCACACAGTGGGACCATTCCAGACGCCACACAGTGGGACGCCACACAGTGGGACGCCACACAGTGGGACCATTCTGGACGCCACACAGTGGGACCCCTCTGGACGCCACACAGTGGGACCCCTCTGGACGCCACACAGTGGGACCACTCCGGACGCCACACAGTGGGACCACTCCGGACGCCACACAGTGGGAACACTCCGGATGCCACACAGTGTGACCATTCCGGACGCTACACAGTGGGACCACTCCGGACGCTACACAGTGGGACCACTCCGGACGCACACAGTGGGACCACTCCGGACGCACACAGTGGGACCACTCCGGATGCCACACAGTGGGAACACTCCAGACGCCACACAGTGGGAACACTCCGGACGCCACACAGTGGGACCACTCCGGACGCCACACAGTGGGAACGCTCCGGCTGCCAGCCCTCCCTCCCTGGGGCCACAAGCCCCATTGGCCATGGTCGCTGAGGAAGCCTGCTGGGCTCTAATCCTAGACAGAGTCCCGGGCGAATGCAGAGCCAGGAGCTACCTGGCTGAGCTGGAACAGAGCCTTCAGGGCCGCCTCATCCTCCACAAACTCCTCCTTCACGTCAGCATCAAAGGTGAGGTAGGCCAGGCCCTCCACTGCCCAGCGCCGAGTGCCCGCATCAATCTGGTCATTGCACAGCCACCTGGGGACAGGCAGGGCAGGGACAACCGTCAGACGGGGTGCTGTGAAGGGGACCACCAGGATCGGACGGGGGGGGAAGAGGGGGGGAACGCCAGGGGCTTGGGCTTCCATTCAAAACAGGAAGCAGCTCACAGGGCAGGACCAGGAGGGTCGCCTGGGGGAGAGCAGGGCAGTAAGGAGACCCCACCGCCTCCCAGAGCCCCTCCTGAGGGCAAGCCGCGAGGTGGGGCCGCAGCAACGCCAGGTGACTCACTTCCGACACTGCTTGGCCAGTTTGAGGGTGGAGCCCTCAGCAAACTGCTTCATGCTGAAGTCAGTCCCTCCGGCCGAGCCCAGCTTACAGAGTCCCTGGAGGGAGAGGCAAGAGCCAGCTGGCCGCTGAGCTGTTCTGGGCCCCACCCCAGGGAGTTAGCTGTTCTCCACATCACACCAAAAAAAAGGGAAAAAGCTTTTTACAGGCGGAGCTAAGATGTGGGGGAAGACAGGTGCCTCAGCCGAGGTCAAGATCCTTTCGGGGTGAAGAGACCAAGTGCCCTGGGGCTTCCCCCCGTGCAGGGCTGCAGGCTCCTGGAGGCCAGACGGACCCCAACCACCAGCTCCCGGGACCGCCTGCAGGCCCAGCCTTCCCGCACAGCCCTTCCGACCAGCCTGGCCCAGCGGGTCCTCCAAACTCATCACCTCCGGGAGCTCCGCGCCCCGCTCCCCGGGGCAGCCTGTCAGGGGCCCTCTCTCATCAGGGCGCTCTCTCTGAGGGGACCCTGAGCCCTCTGGGAGGAGGCAGGGCCCATGCCTCTGGCAGATCCCCTCCTAGAGTGGGCTGGGGCTGCACCCTGAGACGCCAGCCAGGGGGCCCTGCCCATGGGCCCGTGTGCCCGGCGCGGGCCGCCCATCTCACCACGAGCGCCCGGATGCGGATGCTGTCCTTCTCGCTGCGCTTGTACAGGTCCTTCAGCAGCGAGACGCCGTTGGCCGTGATGAAGGAAGCCCGCTTGGCCTTGCCGGCCGCGTGGATCAGGGCCTCCACGGCCACCAGCTGCTCCTCCTCCCGCTCCGAGGCGCACAGCGCGATCACGCTCTCCATGACGCCGCTCAGCTCCAGGGCCCGGTTGCCGGCGTCGCAGGGGCCCTGCAGGAGGCAGGACACCGTCTGGATGGCCCGCAGCTTCCCGGCCAGCCCGTGGTCCTCAAACCAGCTCCTGCGGGCACAGGGGCGGCTGTCACACCGGGGCCGGCGTAGGGGGCCCTCCTTCCCGCCCACCGGCCACGCGTGCGCACACGTGGGCAGGAACGGCGGGAAGGCTGCCAAGGCCGTTTCCTGGAGGGCAGTGCCGATCCACGGAGCCCTCCCTGACAACATACCGCCTGCTACTCACACCACCCGCTTGTCCCCTCTGTCCTTAGTGAGATCTGAAATTGTTCCTTTTTTTTAAATATATATTTTTATTGATTTCAGAGGGGAAGGGAGAGGGAGAGATAGAAACATCAATGATGAGAGAGAATCATTGATCAGCTGCCTCCTGCATGCCCCACACTGGGGATCGAGCCCGCAACCCAGGCATGTGCCCTTGACCAGAATCGAATCTGGGACCCTTCAGTCCGCAGGCCGACGCTCTATCCACTGAGCCACACCAGGTAGGGCTGAAATTGTTCTTATTTCATAATCTGTCTCGAGTGTTCTCTCAGCTGTAAGCTCCTTAAGAGCAGGACAGCCCTAACCGGTTTGGCTCAGTGGATAGAGCGTCCGCCTGCGAACTGAAGGGTCCCAGGTTTGATCCCGGCCAAGGGCACAGGCCCGGGCTGCGGGCTGGATCCCCGTGAGGGGCATGCAGGAGGCAGCCGATCAATGATTCTCTCTCATCATCTCTCTCCCCACTCCCTTCCTCTCTGAAATCAATACATATATTTTTCTTAAAAAATAAAAAAGAGCAGGACTGGCACGTTGCACTGCTGTGTTCAGAGAGACATAGTAAGTGCTCAGTGAACGCTGGGTCTGGGCTTGAGGTGGCAGCACAGAGAACTGGGAAAGAAGGTCCCTGTGCAACGAGGCGTGGGCCTGGGACACGTGGCCCCTGCGTGTCCTCCCCAGGCCGCTGCCCGTGTCGAAAGCCTTTCATTGCCCCCCCGACCCCCCCACAAGGAGCCAGAACCCCGGCTGGGACCCGGCAGCGGAGACGGCGCCTCGCTCGCCTGATGTAGTTCTCGCAGAGGCGGTGGAAGTTCTCCCTCTCGGCGTCACACTTGAGGTCGTCGAAGAGCTTGCTGAGGAGGATGGAGGCGCTCATGCGGCTGTTGGCGGTCACCGCGAGCTCCCCGGGGGGCTCCTGCACAGAGCCCCCCACCGCCAGGATCTTCTTCAGACCTGAGAGGACGCCCTGGTCAGTCCAGCCCCGACGGGCCCAGGGCAGGGGTTTCTGGGAAAGGCACGGGGCGGCAGGACCACGCTGCACAGGCTGCGGGCTGTCTGTCCGGCTGATCCGCTGCCGCGGAGGCGGGTGTGTGAGCAGGGCAGGGCCTCAGCAGTGAGGTCAGGGGCTCTGAGGTCCCTCATGTGTAAAACTGAAGGGAAGCCCTAGCCAGTGTGGCTCAGTGGACAGTGTCAGCCTTTGGGCTGAAGGGTCCCGGGTTCGATTCCTGTCAAGGGCATGTACCTCAGTTGCAGGTTCCACCCTGGCCCTGGGTGGGGCCAGTGCAGGGGGCAACCAATTGATGTGTCTCTCTCACATCAATGTTTCTCTCTCTCTGTCTCTCCCCCTCCCTTCCACTCTCTCTCTCTAAAAAAAAAAAATCAATGGAAAAATATCCTCAGGTAAGGATTAACAAAAATAATAAAAAAATATATTTAAAAAATAAAAACTGAAGGGAAAATAGCAATCACAGCCCTAGCTGGGTTGGCTCAATGGATAGCGCGTCAGCCTGCGAACTGAAGGGTCCTGGGTTCAATTCCACGTCAGGGCACATGCCTGGGTTGCAGGCTCCATCCCCAGTGTGGGCCGTGCAGGAGGCAGCCGCTCAATGATTCTCTCCCATCGTTGATGTTTCTATCTCTCGCTCCCTCTCCCTTCCTCTCTGAAACCAAAGAAAATAGCAATCACCCCTCACAGGCTTACTGCGGTAACAAAAGGTGAGCACCCGATAGGTGAGCTCATGCGGGCCCTGTTGCCAAGCCTTCCTGGCGTATCCTTTAGGGACAAAGACCAGTGTGAGCTCAGATGTTACACTTTAAGATTTTCCCTGCACATAGAAGCAATACTCGCTCCCTGAACAACCTTCAGACCCAGAGAGCGGATCCAGCCTCCTGGGAACCTGCTCGCGGGCCTGCTCGGTGTGCATGCGTGGGCACACGTCCCAGCTGGAGGGTCTGCCTCCGGGGGCGGAGGGCCGGGCACAGGCCCCAGGGTGCGCTCAGGGCAGCCCCGCGGCTGGCGCAGCCCCTCCAAGCGAGAGGCCACACGCGTGCCCAGGCCCTGGCCCTTTCTAAAAGCAGCAGCGCCTACCTTGGTCAATGACCCAGAGGGTGAGGCTGTTGTCGGGGTCCTTGAGGGACTTGCGGGGCACCGCCTTAATCAGGAGGCTCAGGGCGTTGTCGCGGCCCTGGCCCGAGACGCCCGCCTCCGTCAGCAGCTCCAGCAGGTTGCTGATGAGGACCTTCAGCTCCCGGGTGGGGTCTGGCAGCAAGAAGACGTTAGGTTACAGGGTGGCCCAGCCCCGTCTGACCTTTGAACTTTCTCAAGAGGCCAGAGATTAAGAGGCGGGGGGACCTGCATCCTGAGTGCTGGGCTGGGCTCCAGCTTCCCTACAGGCACCCTGACTGCTTACAGTGGTTCTCAACCTTCTGGCCCTTTAAATACAGTTCCTCATGTTGTGACCCAACCATAAAATTATTTCATTGCTACTTCAGAACCGTCATGTTGCTACTGTGATGAATCGTCATGTAAGTATCTGACATGCAGGATGGTCTTAGGCGACCCCTGTGAAAGGGTCGTTCGACTGCCAAAGGGGTCGCGACCCACAGGTTGGGAACCGCTGGCTTTAGAACCTTGAGTAGCCCTAGACAGTTTGGCTCAGTGGCTAGAGCGTTGGGGGTTGGATTCCAGTCAAGGGCAAGTACCTGGGTTACAGGCTCCTCTCCAGCCCGGGCCCTGGTCGGGGCTCATGCAGGAGGCAACCAATCGATGTGTTTCTCTCACATCAATATTTCTGTCTTTCCCTCTCTCTTCCACTCTCTCTAAAAACCAATGGAAAAAATATCCCCAGGTGAGGATTTAAAAAAAGAAGAACCTGGAGTAAAACAGTCACCAGGCCATTTTCCCAAAAGGCCCGGCGCCCAGCCCCACCCCCTCCATGACAGACCCGGGCAGCCGCAGCCCCGCCTCCACTCACCCACCACGATGGCGCCCTCTTTGCCTCGGAAGCCCTTCCGGACGCCCTCCTTGAGGGCATCAAACATCACCTGCAGCAGGTGGCAGGCGGCCAGCGACACGGCCTGGTTTTCCACGCCCAGGACGGAGACCACCCGCCGCGTCCCCAGCACGCTCAGCGCGGCCACTGTCTGGGGGGAGAGGAGAGCCTCTGGTTGGGGAAGGGCGGGCGGAGAGCGAGAGCCCTACCGGCGGGTCCTGAGTGTGGCCGGAGGTTCAGTTTGGCCTAAACCACCTTCGCAGGACATGTCGCAGTGCCCCCGCTGACCCAGGAACTGTGGGCTCTGCTAGAGGCAACAAGGTCGAGTCCCTGTCCCCCGGGGCCGGCCTCCCCGCACCGGCCAGGGCAGGGCTGCTCCTGCGGACGCACTGAGTCAGTGGGGTGCCGGGCCCCTCATATCTGGTCTGTCTCGGTGGTAGAGACACTGTGGTGACCGCTGACCACCTCCCGAGTGAGGACCCCCCCCCCCCGAGTGAGGACCCCCCTGGGGTGCTCAGGGGAAGACGGGTGCCCTCTGTCTCAGACAAGCCTGCTGGCACCGCCCCGACAGCAGGTGAGTCAGCGACCGGGCAGCCCCATGAGCAGCTGCAGGAACGATTGGCCACGCTCAGAAGCCCCCCGACCCCACCCCCCCAGAGCAGGCACCCCGGTGTCGGTGGGGGGCTTTGCCCTTTCCCGGCCCAGGTGGCCCCAATCATGTTGGCCTTTTTGGAGCCGTTACATTCTCCTCTCCGTTACAGGCCTCCTGGTACTCTGCCTCACGTTGTCTTTGGAAGGCAGGATGGACAGACGGAGGGACGCACGGAGGGACGGTGGCAGGAAGCAGACCCCCACCTACCCGTGACTGGTGCTCAGAGCAGATGCCGACCAGCGTGCGCAGGGCCGCCAGCATCAGGTCAGCCTCCCCCGTGTCCAGCAGGCGCTGCAGGAGCTGCACTCCGTTGTTCCGGAAGATCTTCTCCGCCCCGGCCTCCTCCCGGGCCAGCACCACCAGGTTCTGGGAAGCCTGTGTGAACAGGGACAGTGGTCCTCAACCTTCTGGCCCTTCAAATACAGTTCCTCCTGTTGTGACACCACGCACAGGGCCCGGCGGGCAGGGGCCCCGCGCTCCAGCCCCACTGGTGACCTGGCTATCCATTTAACCTCGCCGGACCTGAGTGCACTTCTTTGGGGTTTTTTTTGTATTTTTTAAATGTGTTTTTATTGATTCCAGAGAGAAAAGGAGAGGGAGAGAGAAAGAAACATCAATGATGAGAGAGAATCATTGACCGACTGCCTCCTGCACGCCCCTCACTTGGGATTGAGCCCACACACGGGCTTGTGTCCTGACCGGGAATCGAACCGTGACCTCCTGGTTCATAGGTCGATGCTCAACCACTGAGCCACACCGGCCCGGCCCCTTCTTTGTAAGGAGGGGAAGAGCCTGCTCTCAGGGCTGGTAGTTAGAGTACGTGGGGTCCTGAGTCCCCGGCAAAGACTGAAGGGCAGGGACGGGGCCCCCGGGGGCTTCTGGGTGAACCCAGCACACAGGGCACTGCGGCCGGGCAGCCCCACCGAAGTCCAGGTCTCACTCGGCCCAGGCCCCTCACCTTCTGCTTCTTCTCGGTGCCTTTCTCCTGGGGGTCCAGCAGGATCTGAAACATCTGCTCCACCTTGGCATCCGTGGAGGACATGTACCGCACCTGCGACAGCGACAGCATGGGGCCAACCCTCGCTTCGGGCCAGACACACACACAGCCCCTTTGTTCACTCCGGCTCCTCCCAGCGCCTGGCTCCCGTGTCTGGGAGGCCCCGCGAGGATGTCTGGGTTGGGGCTAGCACCCAGCTCCCGTGGGCAGGAAGGGACTCGCCTGGCAGCTTCTCCCCAACTTCCCGCGGCTATTTTCCTCCCTGAGCGACTTCCCGCTTGGTCAACAGGGGCGGCACCGTGCGGAGGGATCCTCTCCACCAAAGGCCACCCCTCCCAGAGACGCCATCGACGCTGGGGCAGCATTTACACTTCCTGCAAGGGAGCCAGCAGGGGGTGAGGTCGCTGCCCACACTCCCCTCAGGTAGAGTGTCCTCCTTTTGAGTTTTTGAAAATAATCTTAATGATCAGGATCACCCCAGGAATCTCCCTCCCCACGGTCCTGGGTCCCTGCCCCTCTTGCACCCATGGCAACATGACTAATCAGTCACGGCACATCTGAGTCCCTGCCCAGCCCAGATGCTCCCTAATCCTTCTCAACACAGGGCTCTAGGCAGACCCTGGGAATCAAACAGAGCTGGCACTAAAAGGAGCACAGTTTGGCCCGGCCGGCGTGGCTCAGTGGTTGAGCATCGACCTATGACCCAGGAGGTCACGGTTCGATTCCCAGTTGGGGCACGTGCCCGGGTTGCGGGCTCGATCACCAGTGGAGGGCATGCAGGAGGCAGCCGATCAATGATTCTCTCTCATCATTGATGTTTCTGTCTCTCTCTCCTTCTGCCCTTGGCTGGAATCGAACCTGAGACCCTTCAGTCCGCAGGCTGACGCTCTAGCCACTGAGCCAAGCCGGCTGGGACAATGTTAAAAGAAATAAAAAAGGAACAGTTTGCTTTCCCAGGTCTCGGCCTCTCAATGAGGAATTAGCCATCGCATTATTTGCTTCCACTGTTTCGGCATTTTAACACCAAATGATCGGGTTAATTCAAGCTTGGGTAAAGTTCACGATGGCCTTCAGATTCTCTTCTCCTAATTATGTGAGCGCCTATGCCACACAAATAATGCCTCTTTATTTAAAAAGATTAGCAGGTGCCCTAACCCATTTGGCTCAGTGGATAGAGCATCGGCCTGCGGACTGAAGGGTCCCAGGTTCGATTCCAGTCAAGGGCATGTACTTTGGTTGCGGGCACATCCCCAGTAGGGGGTGTGCAGGAGGCAGCTGATCGGTGTTTCTCTCTCATTGATGTTTCTAACTCTCTATCCCTCTCCCTTCCTCTCTGTAAAAAATCAATAAAATATATTTTAAAAAAAATAAAATAAAATAAAAAGATTAGCAGGTAAAGCCATGTCTCCTTAGAAAATCCCCCTCATCCCATTCCTTTCCCCAGAGGTCACACCGGTGACATTTTCATGTGTATTTTTAGTTATTTTTTCTCCCTACTTACATACCCAAGTGTGCATGCAGAAAAATTGGGGGTGGTCTTGGGTGTGTCTGTGGGGAAAACATCTATAATAATAAAAGGGTAATACGCTAATTAGACCAGACAGCCAAAAGACCTTCCGGACGTCCTTCCAGATGTCCTTCCGGACGACCTTCCGAATGAAGCCAGGACTGTGAGGGCCGAGCCCCTTGCACGAATTTCGGGCATCGGGCCTCTAGTTTTAATATAAATGACATCATATTGTACGTGTTACTGTATGCTTTCCTTTTTTTCATTTAAGCATCAGCCTTCCACGTCTGTGCATGCGGGTCCACCTACTCTCAACTCTCGGTCACTGCAATGTAGGACGGCACCCAGCTTAGTCAGCCATTCCCCCGCTGCTGGGCACTGAGGCAAGTTCCGGGTTTTCATGGAGACCAACAAGGCTGCCATCAACACACACGCCAGCTTGTGTACACGGACGGGCAAGACTTGAGGTGCGACAGGTAAACACACGGGATCACACAGCACCTGCTCATTTACCACTTTAAGAGAGATGCTGAAGCGCTCCCCCAGGGAGCCGCACCATGAGCAGGCTCACACCCCTCACCTTGCCACTTCAGCATCTCCCTCCCGCCTTCCAGCCAAGTGTACACACTTTATTTATTTTAATCCTCACCCGAGGATATTTTTTCATTGGTTTTTAGAGAGAGTGGAAGAGGGGGGGAAAGACAGAAATATCGATGTGAGAGAAACACACATCGAGTGGCTGCCTCCTGCGTGCGCCCCAACCAGGGTCCGGGCTGGGGAGGAGCCTGCGATCAAGATACGAGTCCTTGACCAGAACTGGACCCAGGACCCTTCAGTCTGCAAGCCCGACGCTCTAGCCACTGAGCCAAACCGGCTAGGGCCAAGGTCGGCAAACTGCGGCTCGCGAGCCACATGAGGCTCTTTGGCCCCTTGCGTGTGGCTCTTCCTAAGCCTTAGGAGGACCCTAATTAAGTTCCTAACAATGTACCTACCTGTATAGTTTAAGTTTAAAAAATTTGGCTCTCAAAAGAAATGTCAATCGTTGTACTGTTGATATTTGGCTCTGTTGGCTAATGAGTTTGCCGACCACTGGGCTAGGGCAAGTGCACAAACTTTAAACAGTGCCAGGCAGACCGACGAGAAGCCAGCACCTCGCTGGTATTTTAGTTTGCGTTTCCCTACCCGCTGGGGAGGATCCTGTGCCGTCCTCCCTGCAGAACTGTGTCTCCGCCTTCGACCCACACCCCTTCCCAGGGTCCCTCCGCCACCAGTCAATGCCACGCGCCCCCCCCGCCCCCCGCTCCCCCCTCACGTACCTTCTCCTGAATCTGGCCCCCGATGCTGCGCAGGGCCTCCTGGAAAACTTTGTTCTTGGGCTCCAGGCTCACGCACCTCTGCAGGTCCAGGACGGCCTGGTCCAGGCGGCCCAGCTTCTCCAGGGCCTGGCTCCGCCGGTAGAGCGCCTTGACGTCCCCGCCGTCCTTGTCGATGGCTGAGCACAAACGGGAGCTCGGTCAGCACCCGGGACGCCACCGTCTCCAGGCGGGAGCAGGAGGGAAAGATCTCGAGGGCCAGAGGAAGGTGGGGGGACGGCTGTGGGGCTCAGCACTCCGGCCGCAGAAAAGGTGCGGGCAGCTGCAGAAAAGGAAAGGCCCGAGGAAGTGGGCAGGCAGGCAGGCAGGCAGGTGTGCTCCAGGGGGAAGAGGAGAAGGTGGCCATGCAGGGTCCCAGGTCCTTGCCCACCACAGAGCCCCACAGCTCCCTCCACACAGGGCGCGTTCCCCACCTTTGGAGGCCTCGGTTTCTGCTCTGCTGTAATCTTCCTGCAAAAGAAAAGCAGGCGGTCCACAGAGCGGCAGGGCTGCTCCCCCTGCCACCCGGAGGCCCCCGAAGACATCCCACAGGTGTGGGCGGCCTGAGAAGGTGAATGTCCAGCCAGGGCCCCCGCGCAGCGGCGAGATGGACAAAGCGGCCCCGGCGGCCCCGGCTCCCTCACCAGCTTAAGGTGGCAGGCGGCCCGGTTCCGGTGCAGGATGGCCTGGTCCTGGGGCGTCGCACCCAGATCCAGGGCCTGGGTGTAGGCCGCCAGGGCGCCCTCGTAGTCCCCGCATTTGAACAGCTCGTTGCCATCTTTCCGCAGCTGCTCCACGGAGCTGGCCTGCGGAGGGGAGCGGTGCAAACGTCGGCGCTGGGCTCGGGGCCCGCCCGGAGCTGGGGGTCGGGGACCGGCCCCCCATGGAGGGGCGAGGAGGCGCAGAGCAGGTGCGAGGTGGTACAGGCGCGGGGGATGGGCACACACTCCCCCCGCCCCCCCGGGACGGTGGCCGGGGCTGGGGTCCCGGGACCACTCACCGTCATCGCGGAGGACCTGCCGGGCGCGCGCCGTCGCGGGCTCTGGGGCGGGCGGAGCCCAGACTCCGGAATCCGCCGTGGGATGCCCCGCCCCCTGACGTCAGAGGCGACGGCCGAGAGGGGGTGGGACCAAGGCGTGCGCGCGCCGGGAGGGGCGGGGCGCTCGGCCGGCTCCGCATGCGCAGAGGAGCCGGGGGGGGGGCGGGGCGCGTAGTCTGTTCCCACCGAGACCGGCAGGGGGCGCGCGTGGGAACACCCCGAGGGAGACGCGCAGAGGCCGCGGTCCGGGCCCTGACCGCGGCGGGAGTGCACGAGGTCTGCGGTCACAGGGTCGCGAGCAGCAGCCTGGGGAGGCCCGGCGCTAGGAGCCGGCCTCGATGGGAGAGGAGACAGTGTCAGGAGGTGAGAGTTCAGAGAAAGCTCGGCCCGCTCCCCGGATAAATGCAGAATCTTATATAAACACTAATCCAGGGGGCTCACAGGTGCCCTTAAGCCATCCAGGGGAAGATCCAGGATTGCAAACCCCGACTATGATGTGTGTAATCCTTGACCCTCGCTCCACAACGCAGACATGGCCTCTTGTTACCTGCTTTCAGGGCCCCGGAACTTTTCCTTCCCCGAATGGTTTGCAATCATGTGTTTACGTGATTTTCTGTTTTGAGGTCTGTCTCTCCACTAGTCTGCAAGCTACAAGCCTCCCGTCCCGGAACTTAGAGCCCCAGATCCTGGAACGCAACGCACTGGCCGTGTTCCCGTGGCTTTGGGGCTGGAGTTGTCACCTGAGGAGGGGCTGAGGCATGGACGGGCCGCCCAAGGGCATCGGAGCCCCTGCAGCCTGCAGGTGGCAGCAGGCGGCTATGGCAGGAGCATCAGAGAGCTGAGGACAAGAAAGCAGGATCTTGTTGGCATACTGGGTGGATGGTCTGGCACAAGGGAGGGTGCTGAGCCAATGCTGAAGGGAGGGGCAGGGGGCTGGCGACAGGCAGAAATGGTCTGCCCGCACCCTACTCCCCGCCTTGGGGAGAGTGAAAGGGGTCAGCTCTTATCGGAAGGGCAGGCTCCCTTTCTCCCAACCAGCTTCCCAGAGGAGCTCAGTTCCCGCTGAGAGAGTAGGGGACCGGAAGTGGGTCGGGGTGGGGACAAGGAGGAGACTGCTGGGCAAGGGTCACCCAGCTGAAGAGCAGCGGTAGCTCCAGGGACAGCCTCCCCTGGGAGCCCCTGAGAGGCCCCCGCCACCTCTGCCCTGGTCCTAGGAACCCCAGCGTCTCTCTTGCTGAGCTATGGGCTGCAAACTATAAGGAAATAACCATCAAAGCCCCAAGGCCCCTGGGCTATGCACAGACCTCTAGAGAGAGTGAAAAGTGATGGAGTGTGTATCTTCTGTTGCCCGGCCGCTGTGGCTCAGTGGCTGAGCGTTTACCTATGAACCAAGAAGTCATGGTTCGATTCCTGGTTGGGGCACCTGCCCGGGTTGTGGGCTCTGTCCCCAGTGGGAGATGTGCAGGAGGCAGCCATCCCATGATTCTCTCTCATCATTGATGTTTTACACCTCTCTCTCCCTCTCCCTTCCTCTCTGAAATAAATTTAAAATATATATATTTTAGTAAGAGGGAAAATGTGGGGACTGTGGCTCCAAGCGGCCTAAGGTTTTCTGAGCCCTAGGGGAAGGGCTCAGAAGACTAGAGGACAGAATGAGGGGTGAGAAAGAAAGAAGTGGAGCCATCAGCCTAGTGAACAGATACCCATTTTATTTTTTTATATAATTTTATTGATTTTTTACAGAGAGGGAGGGAGAGGGACAGACAGCTAGAAACATCGATGAGAGAGAAACATCGATCAGCTGCCTCCTGCACCCCCCCTACTGGAGATGTGCCCACAACCAAGGTACATGCCCTTGACCGGAATCGAACCTGGGACCCTTCAGTCCGCAGGCCGATGCTCTGTCCACTGAGCCAAAACAGTCAGGGCTAGATACGCATTTTAGAACCATTCTCAGCCTCCAGGCTGCCTGGAGGCCCTGGGAATTCTGATGGCTCCGTTTCAGGCCCCAGAGGCCTCCGTTCAAACCTTTGGAACTTCCTTCCCTACCCTGTGTCGTGGCAACCACCAAGATGAGCTGAAAAGCGAGGGTGATTCCTTTCGTTGACGTTCCCCCTGAGCCCTCATCTGCCCCAGCGACAGCCAGAGCACACACGCTGCCTGTGTGATTGGAGTTTACTTAGCAACGAGCTGATCCATGTCACAGGCGAAGCTCTTCCAGGGTGTGCAGGTCCTCTTACCCTCATACCTCATAGCCGCCTTCCCCTGAGACGGACTTTATCCAGGAGGCTGGAGGCCGCCCGCCAGCAAGGTTAAGTGTTATTCTAGTACCTGCCGGAGGCCTGACAATGTCATGCTCCCAGAACAGCGGTGGCAACACACATCACCCCAGAGCCCACAGCCGGTGCCTGGGGACTGGTGCACGAACCCTTATGGCACAAAAATGCAGATTTTGTCTCAGCACCTGAGAGAAAAGAAGACAGCTCCTGTATAGCTAACATGGCTCAGTGATTGAGCGTCCACCCATGAACCAGGAGGTCACGGTTCAATTCCCAGTCAAGGGCACATGCCCAGGTTGCAGACTCAATTACCTGGGGGGTGGGGGCGGGGGGAGAGACAGGGGGGTAGTGGTGCAGGAGGCAGCCTATCAATGATTCTCTCTCATCATTGATGTTTCTATCTCTCTCTTCCTCTCTGAAATCAATAAACATATATATTTTTAAAAGTCAGCAACTCCAATGTTAATCACTAACTTAAAAAAAAATAGCCCTGACCAGTTTAGCTCAGTGGCTAGAGCGTCAGCCTGGGAACTGAAGAGTCCCAGGTTCGATTCCGGTCAAGGGCATGTACCTTGGTTACGGGCACATTTCCAGTAGGGGGTGTGCAGGAGGCAGCTGATCAATGTCTCTCTCTCATCGATGTTTCTAACTCTCTATCCCTTTCCCTTCCTCTCTGTCAAAAATCAATAAAATATATTTTAAAAAAGTGAAAAAAAAATAAATAAGCCAGTTCCTGCAGAAACATCGCTGCTGGCTGGGAGCCTAAATCTGAAGCAACTCAGCAGGGCTTCCAGCAAAGGCTCCAATTTCCAGAAGGTCAGGCCCTAGGGGTCTCCTGGGTCCCAAAGTGAGGCTCCGTGCCCATAGCAACCAGGCCCGCCCCCGCGGGGAGAATTCTTTTGAGAGCACTTGGGGAATTTCAGAGCACTGATCGGTTGCAGGCTGTCTTTTCATGGGGGGAGAAGTCCCTCCTGGGAAAAGCTGGCTCTGACCTTGAGGTTAGGCGAATTGCCCTGCCCCCTCAGTAACAGCCACCGGTGCCTTCGTGCCCTGGAATCGGCACACGTGTGGCCTCGGAGAACCAGGACTTGCGCTTGCGCCCCCAGCAGAGCGCACTGAACCAGGGTCTTACCCCCCCCCGCGCCCCCACTCCCACCAGGAAGGCACCCCCAAGAGGAACTCTTCTGAACTGGATTCCACAATCCCCGCGGCCTCCGCGGCGCCAGGGGGCGCTGTGGAGCTCGGTCCGGCTTCCCTTCCTCGCGGAACCCCAGTCGCTCGCCCCACCGGCGCGATGGGCTCCGAGGTGGCGCAGCTGCTGGAAGCGGCCGACTTCGCGGCTCACAAGCACCGACGGCAGCGGCGGATGGACCCCGAAGGGACCCCCTACATCAACCACCCGATCGGTGGGCGCGCAGCCCCGGGAGTAACCTCAGCGGCGCCGGGGGACGGGGGTGGGACCGTGCACCTCGTTGGGCACCTGCTCTGCACCAAGCTTTGTGCCACGCTCTGTGGGTGATGCAGCCGCAGACCATCCGGGGTGGCGGGCATGGCTGTTCCCTGTGTACGGCTGACGCCCAAAGAGAGTCAAGGACGTGCCCGAGGGACACCCAGTGAGTGAGGGGCCACAGCTGGCTCCAAAAATATCCCACCGACACGCGGGCTGGGACCCCCTCCCGTCTGATTTCCTGCTCTGCCCGCCAGGTGTGGCTCGGATCCTGACCCACGAGGCGGGAATCACCGACATTGCGGTGTTACAGGTAACGGTTCCCTCCTCCGCCGACAGGCAGGAGGCCGGGGTGGGGACCGGCGCCCCATTCAGCTCTGGCGCCGCAGGGCTAAGTGGGAGCCCGTCCCCAGGCCGCCCTGCTCCATGACACGGTGGAGGACACGGACACCACCCTCGATGAGCTGGAGCTGCACTTCGGGGCGCAGGTGCGGCGGCTGGTGGAGGAGGTGACGGATGACAAGACGCTGCCGAAGCTGGAGCGGAAGAGGCTGCAGGTGGAGCATGCGCCCCACAGCAGCCCGGGGGCCAAGCTGGTGAAGCTGGCGGACAAGCTGTACAACCTGAGGGACCTGAATCGCTGCACCCCAGAGGGTAGGAGCCCCCACCTGCTCTGGGGGGGGGGGGCAGGGAGGGCCCATCTTCTGGAGGCCCAGGTGGCTCCGTTCCCCTGGGGGGTGGGGGAGGAGGAGGGAGGGAAAGTCTGGGCGTTCTGGTTAATTCCCCAAACCCGTGGTCGGCAAACTGCGGCTCGCGAGCCACATGCGGCTCTTTGGCCCCTTGAGTGTGGCTCTTCCACAAAATACCGACTTCTGCGCATGGGCCACGAAGTTTCAATCGCACTGGACGTGCGCGCCCGCACGTGGTATTTTGTGGAAGAGCCACACTCAAGGGGCCAAAGAGCCACTTGTGGCTCGCGAGCCGCAGTTTGCCGACCACTGCGGCCCAAATTAGTCTCTACCAGACCACTCTGGTCTGCTCTCATGGGGCAGAAATACCGGAGCTGGGCCAGATTTCAAGACAAATCCTTCCACCAAGCCCTGCAGGGAGTCGGCTGCCATTCCACGGGCCGTGTTCTGTCCCTTCCCACGCAGGGTGGTCGGAGCATCGGGTGCAGGAATACTTCGAGTGGGCGGCGCAGGTGGTGAAAGGGCTGCAGGGCACCAGCCGGCCGCTGGAAGAGGCGCTGCAGCAGCTGTTCAAGGAGCGGGGGCTGGCGCTGTGAGCGGCGCCTGGAGCCTGGATCCCGGAGCCCGGAGCCGTCGGGTGGCGCAGCTTCCAGCCCTGCCCGGGCCGGAGGGGACTCATTCTCCAGCCTCGGGGCCTCTCCACCCTCCGTGGTTCACTCCGCCCGGCGGCCCAGAGCATTTGCCCTTTCCCACCCTGAAGGCCTCCTGCCAAGTAAGCTGAGCCTGGACTGTGGGGGCCAGGCGCACCCCGTCCACTTCCGATGCAGTCACTGCCCTGCAGGCCTTGGGTCCGTTTGCCATTTGCCAGGTGGGATCTCCGGTCCCTCCGGCCCCTCGGGCTAGACAGGCATGCGTTGCAGAGCCATGATGGAAAATAAAGCATTTCGGGTCGAGTTTGAGCTGCTGCTCCTTCTCCAGGCTCTGGGATGGGGGACCGGCAGGTGCGATTCCCGCCCTGAGCCAGGTCCCCCGGGCTGAGGGCCTTCGCCTCTCGGCCTGGTTTCCTGTCGGTGAGAAAGGTGGTGAATTCTCGGGGTTCCATAGCGTGACGTGCCTGAAGGAGCCTGACAGATGCCCATGAATGGTGGGCGTCCTCGTTGGGAGAGTCCTGCCAGCGGGCAGGTGTATTGGAAAGGCGCGCCGCCCGCTCGCTCGCAGCTCCTGCCCAGCGCGGGAGCGGCCAAGGGATAGGCCCGAGTCGCAGCCTGTCACCTGGTTGCTAAGCGACAGCGAGTTCCGGCTGCTCCGGAAGCGGCCCTTCCCACATAGCCCGGGGTGGGCGGGACCTGGGAGGCTGCGGTGCTGTGAGTGGCATGTGCGTAGGGGGCGGGCGTATCGCAGGAGGAGTGTTTCGTTCTGCGGCGCCGCGGAGGTTTATGAGCCCTTTGGAAAGGGCGCACCTGGGGGACCGGGACATTGTTAGGTCACAGCCACTCCGTTCTGGGCCAGGATGGTTTTTCACCCCAAGAAGGCCCAGTGCACTCTCTGCAGGGGAAAAAAAAAAAAAAAAAAGGCAACAAAATCAGGACTTCAAAAGGAAATGAGTTTGCCCTGGCTGGTGTTGCTCATTGGTTAGAGCCTCCATCCGCCTACTGAAGGGTCATGGGTTCGATTCCCGTTCAAGAATGGCAGGTTTGCCCTGGCTGGTTTGGCTCAGTGGATAGAGCCTCGGCCTGTGGACTGAAGGGTTCCAGGTTCGATTCTGGTCAAGGGCATGAACCTTGGTTGCGGGCACATCCCCAGCAAGGGGTATGCAGGAGGCAGCTGATCGATGTTTCTCACTCTCTATCCCTCTCCCTTCCTCTCTGTAAAAAAAAAAAAAATTAATAAAATACATATATTTTAAAAAATGGCAGGTTTGCCCTGGCTGGTTTGGCTCAGTGGATAGAGCGTTGGCCTGTGGACTGAAGGGTCCTGGGTTCGATTCTGGTGAAGGGCATATGCCCAGGTTGCAGGCTCCTGGCCCTCGTGGGGCCCAGGGGACATGTTGGAGACAACCAATTGATGTCTCTTTCACATCGGTGTGTCTCTCTGCTTCTCCCCCTCCCTTCCACTCTAAAAATCAATGGAAAAAATATGAAGACTAAAAAATTAACAAAATAGCAGGTTTGATCCCGTGTGTGAGAGGCAACCAATTGATGTGGCTCTCTCACATCGATATTTCTCTCCTTCCCTCCCTCTTGTCTTAAAAACATTAGTGGAAAAAAATATCCTTGGGTGAGGATTAAAAAAAGAAAAATCAATGGCGTAAATATAACCTCTGCTGAGGATTAACAAGAAGGAAATGAGCTTCAGGACAGGCCCAGATAAACCCATCAAGTTCAGTGTAATCCTCTTAAGGCCGTGCAAGCTGTAGTACTTTTTAGAGATTTGGGATTGTTGTGGGGTTTTTTTATTATTAGTTTTTTTTAGGGGGTGGGATTACAAGATGTTAAAAACAATATTTACCAAATTTGAAAAATAATTCTGCAGTTTTAAGTAGTTTCAATTTAAGTCTCAGGACATTTAAACAAATATAAACCCCTTCTGTATCTTCAGAATGAAAATATAAAGAGACCGCCCTGACCGGTGTGGCTCAGCGGATAGAGCGTCGGCCTGCGGACTGAAGGGTCCCAGGTTTGATTCCGGTCAAGGGCATGTACCTGGGTTGCGGGCACAACTCCAGTAGTGGGTGTGCAGGAGGCAGCTGATGGATGTTTCTCTTTCATGATGTTTCTAACTCTCTATCCCTCTTCTTTCCTCTCTGTAAAAAAAATCAATAAAATACATTAAAAATATATACATAAAGAGACCATCAGGAGGTACTTGATGTTTCACAAACCTCACTGTATGTCATGTTCTTTATAAATAACCAGATGAGTGGGCTGGGGAGGGCAGGGATTTCTCTCATTCTATGGAGAATAAGAAGACTCATTAATCATTAAATAGATCACATAGTGACAGGCCCAGGACCAGCCCTCTCTGGGTCTGCCGTGCTGCTGGGCCCCGTAACTAGGCAAGAGTGACCTCAATCGTGGTCATTCTAACCGCTGGACAGAGGAGAGCGATCAGGTCTGAAGTGGCCAGTGGATCTGGACTGTGAGTCTGAGGCTCCTTAGATAAACTGTTTGACCTGAGCCAATATAGTTAATTTTTTTACAATTATTTACAAAAATTTAAACCATCCGAAACTTACAAGTTGGAAGTACGGGGTAAGTACCTTTTTCCCCCTGAAACCACTTGAGTTCAACTTGAAGGTGATAGTCACCCAGAAGCCAAGTCAGAGCTCTGCCCGGGCCTGGCCCACCCCGCACTGGAGAACGTAGATCTTAGTTTGAATCTGCCTTTCTCTTCATGGTTCCCAGCAGCCATACAGCCTTCCCTTCTTTTTAAATATATTTTAATTGATTTCATAGAGGAAGGGAGAGGGAGTGAGAGAGAGAGAAACATCAATGATGAGAGAGAATCACTCATCGGCTGCCTCCTGCACGCCCCTCACAGGGACCGAGCCCACAACCTGGGCATGTGCTCTGACCGGGAATCGCACCGTGACCTCCTGGTTCCTAGGTCAACGCTCAACCACTGAGCCACACCGGCCGGGCCAGCCTTCCCTTCTGCATGGACACGGATGGCTGGAGCTGGCTGGAGAGGTGCAGGGAGGAACAGGACTCCCCCCATTCCCGGTGCTTGGAGTTGCTCCTGCGTTAGGTCCTGGTTCCAGTTTTGGTTGTAACTGAGGCCTCGGGGCCAGAGCTCCACGGTCAAGGCCGCTGCTTGCCTTGAAATTGCCGGCCCATTTCCAAATGAGTGTGCAGAACCACCACCCGGGGCTTGTCAACATGCCGATGCTTTGGCCCCTCCTCCCGGAGACTGGTTCCAGGGGCTGTGCCCAGGAACCTGCCTTTCCCCCTGTGCACTACAGTTAGGTTTCATTTCTTGTTCTTGGCACATGTCAGTCCCAGGTCGCCGGAGCTCAGCTCCACAGACCCTCGCCCCGGCATTCCTGCCGAGGCAGCAGCCTGTCAGGACGGGCCAGAGCTGGAACGCCAACACGCGATCCTGGCGAACCCGACTGCTCCCTGCGCAACGCTGCCACGTGGTTCTAGGAGGCCAGTGCGGAGGAGTAAACACGTTTGTTCCCCGCAGATGAGCAACGTCTACGGCCTCCAAGGAGCCTTTATTCTGCTGACTTTGTAGGGGCTTCACTGATTCTCCCTTCTTTTGATTACACAGCATGCTAGCAAACAACACCTGCAGCCCGACCGGCACTGCTCAGTGGTTAGCATCGGCCTAGGCACCTGGAGGTCAGGGTTCGATTCCCATTCAAGGGCACATGCCTGGGTTGCAGGCTCCATCCCCAGCAAGGGGCGTGCAGGAGGCAGCCAATCAATGATTCTCATCATTGATGTTTCTATCTCCCTTTCCCTTCCTCTCTGAAATCAATAAAAAATATATATATTTAAAAAAAAAACACACACAAAACACCTGCTATGCTGTAATTGCTTGGCATCCTTTACTAACATTACAGCTCCTGTTTGTGGAGCTCCTATATGCACTGTGCTAAGGCCTTCACAGTAATCTCATTTCTTCCCTGTGAGAGGCAGGGCTCCATGGGCCCTGGGCGGCCTGAAGCGTCAGGTAGCTCTTAGCAGGCCCAGTGGCTCTCGCTCAGGGCCCCACAGCCAGCTTTCCCCCTAATCGTACTCACCCATTTATTTTTTTTTTTTGTCAATCCTCACCCGAGGATATTTTCCCATTGATTTTTAAGGAGAGTGGAAGCGAGAGGGAAAGACAGACAGAAACATCGATGTGAGAGAAACACATCGACTGGCTGCCTCCTGCAGGAGCCCCAACCAGGGCCTGGGCCAGGGAGGAGCCTGAAACCAAGGTACGTGCCCTTGACTGGAATCGAACCCGGGACCCTTCGGTCTGCAGGCCGACACTCTATCCACTGAGCCACACCGGCTCGGGCAAATATTGTCTCCCAAATCTGTCTTTTGCATTTTTAACCCCGATATCTTCCATCATACAGAAACCTTGAATATTTTGTGGTAAAATCTTTCTTTTCCCTCATTATATCATTTCCCTTATTATAAACCTTTTAGGTTCCATATGTTTATAACAGGCCACCCCCCACCAGAGGTTTGAAAATATCCCATATTTTCTTCAGTGGTTTTATAGTTTAGCTTTCTCATTTTTTCCCTCTGGAATTTTTGCGGAAACTGTGAGGTAGAGATCTAACTCACTTTCACAGATCCAGCTGTCCTAAAGCACTGCTTATTAAATAACCCATCTTTCCCCCCTAGAATACTCCTTTTATCCTAAATTCCCAAATACCTGGGTCTGTGCGCGTCCCCCCAGTCCACGTGCCTGCTCCCACTCCAGGTCACAGGCGCGTCCTTGGGGAGCCCCGAGGGACAAGTGCCCGCCCCCGCCCGGCCACCCCGCGCCCCCCGACTCATCAGGACTCAGACCTCTTGGTGTTTGCACACATTTACTCTTCCAAATGCACTTCAGAACCTGTCGTATTCCAGAAAGTACCATGAACAGCATGAACGTACGGGCTGTGTGGAGGGAGCCAGAGTCTGTCCAGGAAACGGACGTGTGTTCATTTGGGTCAACTGACAGCATGCGGCCCACAGGTCTTCCGCTGACGCGCTTAGATCTTATAGGTCGGCCCTTCTATCGCCTACAAATAACGACAACTGTGACTTTCTCTCCTCCGTCCTCCGCCCGCTGCAGGGCCAGCAGGGCCAGCAGGGCCGGGACTTCCCTAAAGAACAGAGCCCTTGGCCAGTTGAGTTTCTGGCGTGAACGGGACGCCCGTGGGGCCGGGCTCTTTAGAATGCCGTCACCTGCTGGTTCTGAGAGAGACCTTTCCTAGATGAGCATGTCTCTTTCTAAGCTTGGGAGTTTTAATAAGGGATAGCTTGTAAATTTTGCCAAATGTCGTTTCGGTGTCTATAGAGACTATCGCAGCGTGTTCTCTATTCGTCGAAGCGGAGATGAAGGCCGGGGGGCAGCCATAGGGCCTCAGTCACTCACATGTCCCTGGTCCCTGTGCCGGGACCCGGTTCTCCCGGAGACGCGGGGAGGCTGCGAGGCCCACGCTCGCCCGGGCACAGGGCATCTTGGGCGCCAGCCACACGCCCCCACGGCTGGAAGGGGCTGGGAGGGGCTCACGGGGACCGTGGTGTGCAGAGGACAGAACCAGAGAGGAGTCCGCAGGGGGGAGGGCCCCCACGCCCCTGCCACCCCCTCCCAACAGATCCACGCAGAGACCAGGCGCCCAGTCTGGGATGGGGATTTTGCACCTGAAGTGCCCTGACCTCCGGCCATGACAGTCTCCAGGGCGTCCTCCCGCCAGGGAGCACTCAGAGTGGAGCCCTCACAGAAAGCTGCCGGCTCGGGCCCCCATCCCCTCCTCCCAGCACCCCTCCGCTCCTGCTGTCACCCCGGGACACGGTCCCCACACGACCACGAGATCCCCCAGGACCGGCCGACCCTGGGGCTGGCGGTTCCCCTCCGGCCTCCCCACCTCTCCTGATTCTCCTCCATCCCATTTTGGGAAAAGGATGGGCGCCTGGGCGGCCACTCACACCCCGAAGCCGCGGCCGGCCCTGCCCGTTCCGACCCAGGGCCTTCTGTCCCGGTCTCACTAGCGTCTGCCCTGGCCGCCCGGCGCCGGGCTGTGGGCGGCCCCCGAACACAGAAGCAGCAACAATAAAGAGGAAGCGAGGGCCGAGCGCGGTCTGAGGGGCCGATCGGGACGGGGTGCCCAGTGCGGCTAGTCCAACCCGACCTTACGCGGAGGCCCTTCCCCTCCGGCCACAGGATGCCTAGCCCAGGCGGAGGCGGAAGGTGGCGACCTCCATGGGCTCCAGGGAGACGTCCGTGCTGTTGGAGGGCGAGGCCAGTGGGTACAGCAATGTCAGGGAGGTCGGCTGCAGGAAGCCCACGTCCAGGTCCCGGAAGAGGCTCCCCAGGGCCACCTGCGCGGAGGAGGGGGAGGGGGGGAGGCCGTGCTGGGTGCTGACACGCCAGGGAGGGCAGCTCTTCCTCCAATACTCGCCGTGCCCGCCGGCAGCCGTGTGCCTACGGACACGTGTGGGTCTGCCCCAGTCCCGGGCTCACCCAGATGTCCTCGGCCCGAGCCTGACCTTGGACCCGGGGTGGGGACCGGTGCACCGAGCGGTGAGCTCTTGGGGGGCAGGGGCCATGTCCTGGTCCTCTTCTGAGGATCTGGGGCGTGGAGGCGTTTGTGGGTGCCGGCTTACACAGTGAGTACAGCTTGATGGCTTTTGGGGTTTTTTTGTATGTGTTTGTTTTTTGTTAATCCTTACTTAAGGATATTTTTCCATTGATTTTTTTTTTTTTTTTTTTAGGGAGAATAGAAAAGAGGGAAAGACAGAAACATCCATGTGAGAGAAACACAGAGATTGGTTGCCTCCTGCACGAACCCCGAACAGGGTCTGGGCTGGGGAGGAGCCTGCAACCCAGGCATGTGCTCTTGGCTGGAATTGAACCCGGGACCCTTTGGTCCGCAGGCCGATGCTCTATCCACTGAGCCACACTGGCCAGGGTGCTTTTGGGTTTTCATTTCTGTGTCTGATGGGCATCTCGTCTAGAACTTGCACCACTGGGCGTCCGTAGCTTTGAAAACAAATGTCAGCAGCTTCCGTTTTTCTCTCTCAAATACCCAGAGTGACACCTGCCCCCTCCCAGCTGCCCCCAGCCCCCCGATCATTGCCTGACCTCACTGCAGCCTCACCCACCTCGCTCACGCCTCCCATTCCCAGCTGCCCCATCTCCCTCCCTCCCCTCCTTGGGGCCCCTCCCACACCTCGGCCTGCTCACCTTGCCTTGACTTGTGGTGCAGTTGAAGCCCAAGTTCTTGGCCTCAAGGCCACAGTCGAAGCCTTTCCGGTGTAGGATGAGTGCGGCTTCTGCCGAGGGCAAGGTCTCATCCTGGCGACAGCACAAGGCAGTGAGGCGGGTGCTCCCTGGGCTCACAGGTGCTCCCTGGGCTCACAGGTGCTCCTCAAGCTCACAGGTGCTCCCGGGGCTCACAGGTGCTCCCTGAGCTCACAGATGCTCCCTGGGCTCACAGGTGCTCCCCGGGGCTCATAAGTGCTCCCCAGGGCTCACAGGTGCTCCCTGGGCTCATAGATGCTCCCCCAGGGCTCACAGGTGCTCCCTGAGCTCACAGATGCTCCCCCAGGGCTCACAGATTCTCCCTGAGTTCATAGATGCTCCCCCAGGGCTTACAGATGCTCCCTGAGCTCATAGGTGCTCCCCAGGGCTCACAGGTGCTCCCCGGGGCTCACAGGTGCTCCCCAGGGCTCACAGGTGCTCCCCGGGGCTCACAGGTGCTACCCGGGGCTCACAGGTGCTACCTGGGGCTCACAAGTGCTCCCCGGGGCTCACAGATGCTCTCTGAGCTCACAGATGCTCCCCCAAGGCTTACAGATACTCCCCGGGGCTCACAGGTGCTCCCTGGGCTCACAGATGCCCCCCGGGGCTCACAGATACTCCCCGGGGCTCACAGATGCTCTCTGGGGCTCACAAATGCCCCCCGGGGCTCACAGGTACAGAGCACCTCTGCCCCGAAGGCGGTGCTGGGACAAGGCGGAGCCTGGGTGAGGACAGGCCATAATTTGGTCCCGAGATCCGGGGCTGAGCGGGATCCTCACCTCAGCCTGGAGCGTGCGCAGGTTGAGCAGGTGGAAGTCACAGGGCAGCGAGGAAGCCAGAGGATGAAATGAGCGCAGGCCGGGAGCCGGGGGCTGCCGCTTGGCGACGGGCAGGGCAAGCACCGGGGCATTCAGGTACATGGAGGTCAGGTGGCTGAGGAGGGACGGGTAGCTGGTGGAGTGGCCATCTGACACCTGCAAGATTGGCCCGAGATGTGGGTGAGGGGTGAGGGCGTGGATGAAATACAACCCGGCCAGTTCCTTTGGAAAGAGCTTCCCTGATGGGTCTGGGTACGGGGGGGCCTGGCTCCAGGACCCTTCAAGTGCCGCCACCTCCCATCGCACACACTTGGAACGGGCTCCCGGCCCAGCCGGCGCGGCTCAGGGGTTGAGCATTGACCTCGGAACCAGGAGGTCACGGTTCAATTCCCGGTCGGGCCACGTGCCCGGGTTGCAGGCTTGGCGCCCAGTGTGGGGCATGCAGGAGGCAGCCCATCATGATTCTCTCATCATTGATGTTTCTCTCCCTCTCCCTTCCTCTCTGGAATCAATGAAAAATAGGTGGGGGACCCTAACCGGTTTGGCTCAGTGGATAGAGCGTCGGCCTGCGGACTCAAGGGTCCCAGGTTCGATTCCAGTCAAGGGCATGTACCTTGGTTGTGGGCACATCCCCAGTGGGGAGTGTGCAGGAGGCAGCTGATCGATGTTTCTCTCATGGATGTTTCTAACCCTCTATCCCTCTCCCTTCCACTCTGTAAAAAATCAATAAAATATATTTAAAAAAAAAAGGCGGGGGGCTACTTCACTCTCCTCTAGTTTTTGTGGGTTTTTTGCTCTCATGACACTGTTGTGAACAGCACACTCCCCTCAGCGACCTCCCGTCACAGGTCAGGTTCTCAGAGCAGGGAGGGCGGCAGGCAGACGTGCTCTCCGCCAGGGGACACAGGCTGATGGAGAAGGGCCTCCGAGCGACCCTCCACGGCCACAGCAGCGCCCTGAACCCCGGCCCAGCGGCCCCCATGGCTGAGCCGACTGACAACCTTGGGTGGCTGACCTGGACGTCACACTCACAGGCTGCGCTGGACTGTCCCGCGTGCTGCAGCTCTGTCCCTAGTCCCGCCCCCCTTCCCCTTGCCCAGAACCCCACTTCCCTCGGCCTGGTCTCCAGTCCCACCCCTGCTGTGTCCTCACATCCACCCGACTTCTCCCTCCCATGGCTCAGGTTCAAGCCACCAGCCTTTGCTGCTTGAATGGCTTTTCTTTTTAAAATATATGTTAGTATTGGTTTCAGAGAGGAGGAGAGGGAGAGAGATGGAAACGTCAATAATGAGAGGGAATCATGGATCGGCTGCCTCCAGCAGTTCCCACACTGGGGACCGAGCCTGCAACCCAGACATGTGCCCTTGATCGGAATCGAACCCGGGACCCTTCAGTCTGTAGGCCAATGCTCTACCCACTGAGCAAAACCAGCCAGGGCTTGAATGGCCTTTCAACTGGCACCCTAGCCTCCAGTCTTTTAAAAAAAATATATTTTACTGACTTCAGAGAGGAAGGGAAAGGGAGAGGGAGAGAGAAACATCAGTGATGAGAGAGAATCATTGATCTGCTGCCTCCTGCACACCCAGCACTGGGGATCAAGCCTGCAACCTAGGGATGTGCCCTTGACTGGAATCAAACCTGGGACCCTCCAGTCCTCAGTCCGACGCTCTATCCACTGAGCCAAACCGGCTGGGGCTTAAACGGCCTTTCAACTGGCACTCCAGCCTCCAGTCTTTCTTCCCACACACCCCGCACCCCTCCTGTTAGAGTGATGTGCTTAGGGCAGTCCCAACAATGTCCCTCCCACCTCACATCCTGCAGTGGCCTCCAGAGCAAAGCCCAGACTCCTAGCCAGGCATTCAAGGCCACTGCCATCTGCCGCCAAGACCCCGTGCTAGC
Source organism: Myotis nattereri (assembly GCF_964212035.1). Lineage (NCBI taxonomy): Eukaryota > Metazoa > Chordata > Mammalia > Chiroptera > Vespertilionidae > Myotis > Myotis nattereri. The sequence goes on along the minus strand of NC_138097.1, from coordinate 10,308,258 downwards.
CCAGCGCTGGCAGGGCCCCTGCAACAATGGGAAGGCGCTGCTTCTACACTAATACGGTCGCTACTGGCCACCTGTGGCCACCGAGCACCTGGCATGCCGCCGTCTGAGTGAAGAACTAACTCATTGGTTGTTGTATGTAGCTCCAATTAATCTATTGTTTTTGAATTTGTTTTTATATGTTTTTTTGTTAATCCTTACCCGATGTTATTTTCCCATTGATTTTTTTTTAAAATATTTTATTAATTTTTTACGGAGAGGAAGGGAGAGAACAAGCTAGAAACATCGACGAGAGAGAAACATCGACCAGTTGCCTCCTGCACACCTCCCACTGGGGATGTGCCCGCAACCAAGGTACATGCCCTTGACCGGAATCGAACCTGGGACCCTTCAGTCCGCAGGCCGACGCTCTATCCACTGAGCCAAACCGGCTACGGCTTTCCCATTGATTTTTATTTTATTTATTTTATATATTTTTTATTGATTTTAGAGAGGAAGGGAGAGGGGGAGAGAAACAGAAACATCAATGATGAGAGAGAATCATGGATCGGCTGCCTCCTGCACACCCCACACTGGGGATGGAGCCCGCAACCCGGGCATGTGCCCTGACCGGGAATCGAACCGTGACCTCCTGGTTCATAGGTCGATGCTCAACCACTGAGCCACGCCGGCCGGCGTAGCTCTAATGAACTTAAACGGCCGCATGGCTCCCACGCTGGTCGGGCAGCTCTAGTCCGAGTGGACTCGCTGCTCCTCCCCATTCAGATGGGTCTTTCCCGCTGTGCCCTGGGGCCATGGGTGGAGATCAGACCCTCATTCATCAGAGCCGGCCCGGGCGGCCCCCCTCCAGGATGCTGCCCTTGACCCCCTCGGACCACAACGTTCTCCGGCTCCTCAGAACCAGTGGACACACCGTCTTGTACCTGATCTTTCCACACACCTGGCTTAGCCCCCACGCATACCACGAGTAAATTCCCAGGGAGCAGAGTCAGTATCTGAGAGCTCAGGCTCTACTGGAGGCACAGACACGGCGGACGGAGGGGCAGGTTGCCGCCGCTCCAATTCCAGCCGCAACTGGCTCAGTGACACTAGTTCAGCACCCACTGCCGGCCCCTGACTCTCGGTTACGCTCCTGCTGCTAATAGACCGAGGCCCTAAACATGGTGCCAGTTTGGAGAGAAAGCCAGGCCCTGCCGGTGTGGCTCAGTGGTTGAGTGTGGACCTATGAACCAGGAGGTCATGGGTTCGATTCTCAATCAGGGCACGTGCCCCGGCTGGTGGCTGGATCCCTAGTGGGGGGGCGTGCAGGAGGCAGCTGATCAATGATTCTCCCTCATCATTGATGTTTCTATCCCTCTCTCCTCCCTCCCTCTCTGAAGTCAATAAAAAAGTATTTTTTTTAAAAAGGTATTAAAATGTAAATTTTTTTTAAAAAGCCAGGAGATGAGAGGGACTGGGAGAGAGAGGGCTGGGGAACCAGGGGGCTGAGGGAAGGGGTCGGGGGAGGTGCAGAGAGGGAGGGGGAGGTGAGCACAGGGCACTGGAGACGGGGTGCAGGGGGAGGGGGCGCCAGGCTGCATGAGATGGAGCTTCAGGGCATTAGACTGACCGCCCCTGACCCAGGCACCAGGCCGTCCTCTCGCCATCCCTGTCCAGCTCTAGCTGTGCTCCCCGAGCCCTCCTCGCTGCACCCCAGGGCCACCCCCGGGAGGGAGGCCCCGACCCTACCTCACTGCCCAGCGTGCGCCGCTCCCAGAGGAGGCGGAAGTGGTTGTGGGTCCTCTTGTTGTCCTTGAGCCCCTGGCCCAGGCCTCGGTTGTCGTCCTGCATCAGCCGCCGGTCCAGGATCACCTCCAGCTGGCCTGCGGGCGTGAACGGTGAGCCCCGGGGGAGCCGACAGTGACCTTGGGAAGAACCCAGCCACAGAGCCCCCCGAGGGGGGGGGCAGAAGCTGAATCACTCGGGAGGGAAAGGAGCCCTGGGACCTAGAGCTGGGACGGGGCTCCGTGAAGGGCCGGCCTCGCAGAGGAGGACATCGGAGGCCGGGCGGGGGCGGGCACCCCGACAGACATGGCCCTGCCCCGTGACTCCCCAGGGGCCCGGCCAGATGTCCAGACAGGAGCACGGCCAGCCTCCAGCAGCCGCTCCCAGGCCTAACGGGGCAGTTCACACAGCTCTCCGCGCCCGCTCCACGCGCCCGCTCCACGCGGGGACAGAGTCCTGCTCTGCCCGCCTCCCCGGGCGGGAGGGCAGCAAGAGGACAGCCAGACGGCCAGTTGGGCAGAGGCTGGGAGGCGGGGTCGTGGGGGTTGCCCAGGGGAAAGAGACGGCAGTGACCGCCTGGGCTCTCTCTCTGGCATGCGCCTGGGGACGGGGCGCCCTGCGAGGCTGGCCTATGTTGCTGGGGTGAGGGTTCTCCCGGCGCCTGCTTTTTAAAGGACCTCTGGAGGGTTTACACACACACACACACACAGACACACACACACACACACACACACACGGCCCTCCCGCCTCTCCTCCATCCCAGCCCTGGTTCTCATGTTGGCGGTGCCGCAGTCTTCAGCGAGCAATCACAGAAAGATAGCTGAAAAGCCCAAAACAGGCTCCTGCACATACAACAGTCATTCCTTAGACCCTGGCTGGGTAGCTCATTGGTCAGAGCGCCATCCCGATGGGCCCAGGTTGTGGGTTCGATTCCCAGTCGGGGCACATGCAGGAATCAATCCATGAATGCACAAGTAAGTGAAACAAAGAATCCATGTGGTTTTCTTTTTCTTCTTTTTCTCTCTCTCCCCCCCCCCCCCCACCTCTCAAATTAATAAACAATCATTTCTTAGCACACTGTTTCCCGGAAGGGCAGAGAGCGCCAAGCGTGGACACAGCCCAGGGGCAGAGACAGACCAGAGGAAGTTCTAAGCCGGGTGACCCTGGGGAAGGCGTCACTCTCCCAGCACAGCCCTCACTGCCCCCCGCTCCGTACAGCCCGGGGACAGCCCTCACCGCCAGCCCCCGCACGGCCCGGACAGCCCTCACCACCGGCCCCCGCACAGCCCGGACAGCCCTCACCGCCGGCCCCCGCACAGCCCGGACAGCCCTCACCGCCGGCCCCCGCACGGCCCTCACAGCCCTCACCACCGGCCCCCGCACGGCCCGGACAGCCCTCACCACCGGCCCCCGCACGGCCCTCACAGCCCTCACCACCGGCCCCCGCACGGCCCGGACAGCCCTCACCACCGGCCCCCGCACGGCCCTCACAGCCCTCACCACCGGCCCCCGCACGGCCCGGACAGCCCTCACCACCGGCCCCCGCACGGCCCGCACAGCCCTCACCTCCGGCCCCCGCACGGCCCTCACCTCCGGCCCCCGCACGGCCCTCACCTCCGGCCCCCGCACAGCCCGCACGGCCCTCACCTCCGGCCCCCGCACGGCCCTCACCTCCGGCCCCCGCACAGCCCTCACCTCCGGCCCCCGCACGGCCCTCACCTCCGGCCCCCGCACGGCCCTCACCTCCGGCCCCCGCACAGCCCTCACCTCCGGCCCCCGCACAGCCCTCACCTCCGGCCCCCGCACGGCCCTCACCTCCGGCCCCCGCACGGCCCGCACGGCCCTCACCGCCGGCCCCCGCACAGCCCTCACCGCCAGCCCCTGCACAGCGGCTCCTCAGGAAGGAAGAGCTGAAGGTGCAAGCTGTGCACATCGCCCTCAGGGCACGGAGGCAGGGAGGGGGGGGCTCACTCGCCTGGCTGCCCAGCTCCAGGCTACAGCACCTCTTGCCCTTGTTTTGATTCTTAAGAACGTCATTCTCCTTTTTAATGACCGTGAGTAGGAAAACGGAACACCCTTTTCTCCTTTGCTAAATAATTCACTACAACACCGATGCACTTTTCCAACTGTCCCTCTCCCGTCCCTGGCCAGAGGGGACTGCACAGCTCAGCGGAGAACCAACCTTCAGCCAGGCTGTGGTGGCTCCGTGGATTGAGGGTCGTCCCATGGACCGAGAGGTCCCGGGTTCGATCCCCAGCCAAGGCACATGCCCGGGTTGCGGGCTCGATTCCGAGTAGGGGGTGTGCAGGAGGCAGCCGAGCAATGATTCTCTCTCATCACTGATGTTTCTCTCTCTCTCTCTCTCTCCCTCTCCCTTCCTCTCTGGAATCAATAAAAAATAATTTTAAAAAAGAGAGAATCACTGTTCAATATTCTGATGCCTCTTGAAGGGCACCCACCCCCAGGCGCCTCCATCAGGGGGGAGGGTGACAGTGGCGCCTGTGACTGGCAGCTGCTAATGGCTCGCCCCCTCTCGCACGGGGGATGGAACGGGGGCGGGGGGGGGGCAGTGATGCGAATTGGAAGGAGAGGGGGGACTAGAGAGCGGAGAGGCTGGGGGGCGGGGGGGTAGGATGCACGTCCTCTCTTGCCGTTTGCCCCCCACGCAGCTCCTGCTCCCACTCACCGTCGTGGAGGCTGGAGACGCCCAGGGCCTGTGCCGTGTGCAGGGTGAGCCGGCTCTGGGCGTCCTGGATGTAAGCCATGACGGGCATGGGGTAGAAGTTGGCTTGCAGGGGCAGCTTCTTCAGGTACCGCCGGGGCTGCACCTGGGGGGCAAGGCCAGCGGGTCAAGGGCATCCAGGCCCCGACGTGGGCCCCAGGGGGTCCCCAGTCTGAAGGGGCCCCTGGTCACTCTCGCCTGGTTCCTCTTCTCCATCAGGGCGGGCACCCCTCCTGACCTCGCCCCAGTGCCTCCGACCGACTTCCGGAAGCAAAACCCAGCCCGAGTTCTGTTCCGAGGGGTCCCCGGGCCCCCCATCACCTGGAAGCCGTTGAGGTCGGTGAAGAAGGTGCCTTGGCTGTCGATGTCCGTGCGGATGCGCAGGGCCAGCTCCTTGTTGACGTAGTCCCGGATGTCCACCAGCGACGACAGGTCCAGCGACAGCCCCTCCACCCCTGGGCACAGGGACAGAGGGAGCGTGTGAGGCTGAGCTGCGGCCGGAGGCGGCTGGACAGGCTGTGCCCACCCCCAGGCCATCCCCAGCGTTTCTTCCTGGGCCACCCTGACGCCCAGAGAACCAATTAAGCATCATCCCTGCCTCAGACGACCACGGGTCGGGAACAGCTGTCCCGACAGGGCCGGGCGGGAGGGAGCGCGCCTCACAGCCCTGGGCCCGCACCTCCTGTCTGCCCTCCTCCTCCGCGGGCGCACCTGGCAGGTTGTAGAGCCGGACCACCTGCTGGACGTGCTCGTAGTACGCCGCCACCTCCGAGAAGAAGGGGCCTTCGGTGACGCGCAGCACGGGGGGCTCCTTGGGCACGTAGGGCTGGGAGAGAGCAGGTGGCACTGAGCCCCGGCACAGGGCAGAGCGGGGAGGGGCCAGCCCAGGGCCAGGCCGGGAAGGAGCTGTGCCCGGCAGGCTCTGGCCTGAGACCCTGGCTGAGTTGGGCCAAGCCCCCGTCTGGGTGAGCGCCCCGCCCCGCCTCTCAGAGGCAGCCCAGGCCAGGCCCCAGCAGGGCCCACCCCGGAGGAAGGCCCAGGCCCTCCTCACTGCCCCCCGCAACGGTCTCCTGTGCCCTGGGTGCGAGGCCCCAGCCCCCGGGGTTCCCGCCGTGCCCCTGGGTACCTGGGCCTCGCCGTCAGGCAGGAAGAGGTAGGCGCCACTCTTGTCCTTGGACGTGCGGGTGCCGTAGACCAGGAACTGCATGTCCACGCGCTGCTCGTGCTCCTCGTCCACCCTTCGGACGCTCTGCCGAGAAACACAGCCCTGACCCCTGGCCCCACGCCGGCATGTCAGGCCTGCCCCCGGGAGGGCGCACGAACGTCCCCAGGAGCCGAGCCCAGTCCCCCGAGGCCCACGTCAGCCGGGCGGCGGCGAGCTCCCGGCTCCCGCGGCTCCCGCACCCTCGGGCTCCCACCGGGCCTTACCTTGAGGAGCCCGCTAAGGCCTGAGAACCAGACCTGCATGTAGCGGTTGCTGAGGGCGAAGTCGCCGGGGCCGGAGTCCATGACACGGAGCGGGAAGGCCTCGTGCCGGCTGACGGCCAGCTTCCGGCCGTGCAGGTAGATGCGCACAGAGGAGGGCAGGGTGCGGTGGGCGTCCAGCCCCAGCTGCAGCTGCAGGACGCCCAGGCCCAGCGCCGGCAGGCGGACGGGCACAGACACCTACGGCACAGGGGGCACAGGGCACAGCCCGGCGTCAGTTCTGGGCACAGGCCTGGGATGCGGGTCCTGGGCCTGAACAAATCCCTGCACCCACCGGGTCTCCGTCCGCTCCTGGGGAAGGGGAGGTGGTATGACCTGCCCCTGGGCAGACTGTTATGAATCTCAAATGACACTGGGAGACGATGAAGTGGCAGCCCCACGCTAAGCTCTGCTGAGCCCTGGCCGGTCTGGCTCAGTGGATAGAGCCTCGGCCTGCGAACTGAAGGGTCCCGGGTTCGATTCCCAGTCAGGGCACATGCCTGGGTTGCAGGCTCGATCCCCTGTAGGAGGCGTGCAGGAGGCAGCCCGTCCATGATTCTCTCTCATCATTGATGTTTCTATCTCTCTCTCCCTCTCTGAAGTCAATAAAAATAAAAAAGTAAATATTATTATTTTAAACAAATACAGGTTTGCTGAAAGGATGAATGGCAGGCAACAGAATGCCCCGTTGACTCTCACCAGGTCTATCCCAGACCTCGCCTGCCCTTCGAGGACAGAAACCTCACCAGCGACTGTCCTCTGGGCAGCCCCTCCCCCAGGACCCCGGTCCCCAACCCGGGGAGCACGGCAGAGGGCGGGAGGCTGGTGCCGAGGGACAGAGGCCCAGGATGGGCAGAGGGTCACCTGGTAGACGTCGGGGACCATGTCGGTGGCAGACCTCCAGTAGGCGCTGACCTGCACGGCCAGGGGCTGGCCCTCGTCCGACAGGACGCGCACCCGGGGCGAGCTGACGAGCAGGGACACCACGCTGAGCCGCTCCTGGTCCAGCGGGTTGAAGAGCACCACGTACCTGGGGGTGGAGGGTGAGCTCGCCAGGAGGCCTCTGCGCCCATGGCAGGTGTGGGGGGGAGGGTGTGGGTGTACGGGGGGGGTCGGGGAGCAGCTCTGCCCCGGGTGCCGCTGGTCCGGCTCACCTGGGCGAGGCGTCCAGCTGGATCAGCGTGGGCTCCGGCAGGGCGTCGTGGTTTAAGCGGGTGTCATCCTGGAATTAAACGGTGGGAAGGCCCTAGCTGGTGTGGCTCAATGGATAGAGCGCCGGCCTGTGGACTGAAGGGTCCCAGGTTCGATTCCCAGTCAAGGGCACAGGCCCGGGTTGCGGGCTCGATCCCCAGAAGGGGGCGTGCAGGAGGCAGCCGATCCACGATTCTCTCTCATCATGGATGTTTCTATCTCTCTTTCTCTCTTCCTCTCTGAGATCAATAAAAATATATTAAAAAAATAAAATTAATGGCATTCTTATTTAAAAAAAAAAAAAAAAAAAGTGGGAAGGAGCCCTAGCTGGTTCAGGTCAGTGGATAGAGCGTCAGCCTGGGGACTGACTGAAGGGTCCTGGGTTCGAATCCAGTCAAAGGCATATGGTCCCAGTAGGGGGCGTGCAGGAGGAAGCTGATCCATGATTCTCCCTCATCACTGATGTTTCTCTCCCTCCCTCTCCCTTCCTCTCTGAAATCAACTAAAAAAAATGTATTAAAAAAAACGGCGGGAAGGGAAGATCCGGGACTCGGCCTGACGCAGCATCCTGCCCCCGCCCCACCCGTGTCCTGGGTGGGGACCAGCAGCTGCACTGGGCACAGACCGCACCCCAGGACGGGGCAGGGAAAGAGGAGGAAGACCCCACCCCCCAGCTCTTGGGGTGGGACCGCCCACGCCAGGGGGTCCCCTGAGCAGGCCCAGGACGGGCTCACCATGTGGAGGAAGGGCGCCGCGGGGTCGAAGCGGTAGGCCTCCTTGTCCCCCAGCACCAGGTAGTGAGCCGCGTTGATGATGACCTGCTTCAGGCCGACGAGGGAGCGCAGCAGCCTGGGGGAGGGGAGAGGGACCGTGGGGGCGACGACCACACACGCTGCCCACGCTGCCCGTGGGCCGCCTCACCCGGCCTTCCTCTGGGGGGGTGGGCAGGCCCGCACCTGACCCCGTAGTCCACCACGACGGCCTCCTTGGCAGTGCCCGTGATGGCGTCGTGGTGCTGGAAGAGCCCCAGGGCGCGCCGGGCCTCGGTCAGGAGGGCGAAGTTCGAGAGCGGGTACTGGCTGGCGAGTCCGGAGCGGCGGGCGTGAGCGGCTGCCAGGCTGTAGAGAATCTCCGCCCCGCTGTGCAGAGAGAGGAGTCAGCAGCCCGCCCGTCCCAGGACTCCCATGCCCCCCCCCCCCGAGCCCCCCGCCTTCCACCCCAGCCGGACCCGCCTTCCACCCCGGCCGCCCGCCGGGCTCACCGCAGATGGGCCTCCAGGACGCGGTCCAGGCTCTTGTAGAACGGCCGGGAGGTGTAGTAGCCGGTCCAGTAATGGTCCTCCCGGTCGGCGTAGGAGAAGAAATCTCCGCTGAGCACGGGAAACCCCGGGGGCTGGGCCCCCGGCTCCACCCCCATCCTCTTGTACAGGGCGTCGAAGTAGTCGGAGAGGGTGCCAAACTGGGCCTGTGGGGACCCCCGAAGACCCGTTCCCCTCAGTGCCAGAGCCTCCTGGGAACGGGGGCCCGGTGCTGCGGCCGGGATCCCGTCTACGCAGTCCCTGTCCCTGCCACCCTCTGGCCTCACCCCCCCGCTGGGGGCCTGGGAGGGAATTCTGGCAGATGGGAAGACAAATATCACATGATCTCACTTATCGGTGGAATCTAATGAACAGAATGAATGACCAACAAAATAAGAGCCGAAGAGGGAGGCATGGAACAGACTGACATAGCTCCATGTGGGGCTAGGGGACGAGAAGAGATAAACCAAAGAACTCATACAGTTATAGGCACAGCCCATGGGCACAGCAATAGGGTGGTGAAGACCTGGGGGGATGAGTAGGGGCTGGGAGGATGGAGGCTAAGTGGGGAAATATCTATTATAAATATCAACTATCAACAATACAAAGTTTACTTAAAAAATAAAAATAGCCCTAGCCGGGTTGGCCCAGTGGATAGAGCGTCAGCCTGTGGTCTGAATGGTCCTGGGTTCGATTCCAGTCAGGGCACATGCCCGGATTGCAGGCTCGATCCCCAGTAGGGGGCGTGCAGGAGGCAGCCGATCAATGATTCTCTCTCATCACTGATATTTCTCTCTCTCTCTCCATCTCCCTTCCTCTCTGAAATCAATAAAAATATATTTAAAAAAAATAAAAGTAAAAAATAAAGTATGGCCCTGGCCGGTTTGGCTCAGTGGGTAGCATGTCGGCCCGTGGACTGAAGGGCCCCAGGTTCGGTTCTGGTCAAGGGCAGGTACCTCAGTGGCAGGTTCCCCGGCCCGGGCCCTGGTCGGGGTGCGTGCAGGAGGCAACCAATCCATGTGTCTCTCTCACATCGATGCTTCTCTCTCCCCCTCCCCCTTCCACTCCCTCTAAAAATCAATGGAAAAATATCCCTGGGTGAGGATTGACAGAAACATGATAAATGAGTAAATAAAAAATAACCCTTTAAAAAAAAGCAAGATTAGAAAAGGGAAGCCCCGGGAAGCCCCGGGAAGGTGGGGAGCCTCCGGAGGGGCGGCGGCCGCACCTGCACGTGCAGCTCGGGCTTGCTGTTGAGGAAGTCGAAGAGCCGCTGGTAGTTGAAGAACTGGGCGTCCCACTCCTGGGGCTTGTCGTAGCGGAAGTCGTCGCCCAGCGGCACCAGCAGCACGTTGCTGCGGAAGAGCCGGGACTTCTTGCGGTACTGGTCCAGGAGCAGGGCTGCCCTGGGGAGAGGGGGGGGGGGACAGGATGCTGAGCGGAGCCCCCGTGGGGGTGGGGAGTCCCGGGCCTGCAGGTGCCCGCCTGGGGGGTGGGACCCCGTCCTGAGCCCAGCGCTCTCCAGTGCTGACGGGCAGAGAGCTGCCCATGCTGGGCTGCAGGTATGGCTTCCATCCCCGGGCCCCACACACAGCAGACCAGTCCTCCTTCCCTGTGAGTCTCCTTCAAACACACCAAAGGCCCTAACCAGTTTGGCCCAGCGGACAGAGCATTGGCCTGGGGACTGAAGGGTCCTGAGTTCGATTCCGGTCGAGGGCACATGCCCGGGTTGTGGGCTTGATCCCCAGTGGGGGAAGTGCAGGAGGCCGCTGATCAATGATTCTCTCTTACCATTAATGTTTCTATTTCTCTCTCCCTCTCCCTTCCTCTCTGAAATCAAGAAAGATATATTTAAAAAAAATTGGTGCCAAAACCGGTTTGGCTCAGTGGATAGAGCGTCGGCCTGCGGACTGAAGGGTCCCAGGTTCGATTCCGGTCAGGGGCATGTACCTGGGTTGCGGGCACATCCCCAGTGGGAGGTGTGCAGGAGGCAGCTGATCGATGTTTCTCTCTCATCAATGTTTCTGGCTCTCTATCTCTCTCCCTTCCTCTCTATAAAAAATCAATAAAATATATTTTTAACAACAACAACAAAAAAAATGGTATATCATATTTTGGTGTTGCAGTTCAAGTAGCTTCTAAGCTACTTAACTGTGCTGGTCAGCTTCTACTTTTCCATTTTGCTTTCAGGAGAGGGCTCCTCAAATACCATTTCCCCCTCTTTACCCACCGAGGAAGTCCTTCAGAGGAGAAAATGAAGTTACTCCGTGACTGGCTTGCTGCACACCTGGGCTGGCACCTGTGGCCCACGGAGGCTGTGCCAAGGAAAATCCTGCCTCACCCTGGCCAGTGTGGCTCAGTGGACAGAGCGTTGGCCTATGGACTGCAGGGTCCCGGGTTCGATTCCGGTCAAGGGCATGTACGTCGGCTGCAGGCTCCTTCCCGGCCCGGGCCTTGGTCGGGGCGCGTGCAGGAGGCAACCCATCGATGTGTCCCTCTCACATCGCTGTTTCTGTCTCTCTCTCCCACACTCCCTAAAAACCAATGGAAAAATATCCTCTGGTGAGGATTAAAAATAATAATAAATTTTTAAAAAAATATATTTTATTGATTTTTTACAGAGAGGAAGGGAGAGGGTAGAGAGTTAGAAACATCGATGAGAGAGAAACATCGATCAGCTGCCTCCTGCACACCCCCTACTGGGGATGTGCCCGCAACCCAGGTACATGCCCTTGACCGGAATTGAACCGGGGACCCTTCAGTCCGCAGGCCGACGCTCTATCCACTGAGCCACACCGGTCAGGGCTAAATATTTTAATTAAAAAAAATAATAAAAGAAAAGTCCTGCCTCCGCAGCCTGAGCCTTGGTGTTTGTCTGGGAGCCGCAGTTAGGTTTCTGGATCTGGAAACAAAAGGCCGCTCTCTCTCTCCCTCCGGTCACATGTTCTCTTACCTCTCGGACATCATGGAAATTGGAGGCTGCACCCTGGAAACCAGTTCGACCTGTTGTATTCTCAAGGCCAGACTGGTTCTGGCTAAATCGCCGTTTCTGATCCCTCTTAACCTGCCCCTTCCCAGGGGGCCGATTTCAGCCACAGCGACATTCTAGGGGTCCCCGGGGATTGTCTCAAAGGGAACGAGCCTGCTTTCTCAGGGGCGGGACCACGCGCACCCCCGAGCGGGGTTCGGGGTTCGGGGTTCCTGGAACACGGAGGGTCCGATTGACGTTGAGCTAAAGCAAGATGCCCGAGGTGACATCAGGCTGAGGGTTGGAAGGAACTGTACCGATCTGCGGCTCTGACAGTTTGTGAGGACAGGAAAACGTGCTCATTTAGGAAGTAAAACCATGTGGGAAAGGCGGTCCTTGGAGCCACTCCGCTCTCCAGGGAGACTCGTCAGGGAGCTGCCACCAAAGTGGCCACGGGCCCGACGCCCCCCGAGCCCGCTCCCCTCTCACGAAGCCCCCAGCAGCAGAGCCCGGGCTGGCGGCCCTACCTCTCGGCCACATTGGCCTCGGTGATGGCGCGAGGAGGCACCTTCCACGGGCAGTTGATGCGCCCGCCAGGCAGGCGTTTGAAATCGAACTGGCAGCAAATCTTGGGGTCCGGGCCGCAGGTGTGGGGGATGTCGTAGCTGTAGAAGGGCATCATGTGGCAGAAGATGTCTGTGCCGGAGCCCGAGTCTGAAGGGGACACGGCGGGCAGTCAGCCCCCGGCCGGCCGTGTCGGGAGCTGGGCCCAGGGGCGCCCGCAGGACAGCGATCCGCCCCAGCTGCAGGCGGCCCCGAGGAAGGGGAGGCTTGGCCCCGGCTGGTGTGGCTCAGTGGCTAGAGCGTCGGCCTGCGGGTTCGATTCTGGTCAAGGGCATGTACCTCAGTTGCAGGCTCCTGCCTGGCCCGGGCCCTGATCTGGGCACATGCAGGAGGCAACCAACTGATGTGTTTCCCTCACATCGATGTTTCTCTTTCTCTCTCTCCTCCACTCTCTCTGAAAATCAAGGGAAAAATATCTTGGGGTGAGGATTAAAAAAAAAAAGGGAGGGGGAGAGGCTCGACGTAGACTTAAGGCTGCAGAGGACGTGCAGGTCAAGGGTCAGGACGCAGGGAGGGCTCAGAAGGACGCAGTGCCCCTGTGGTGACCTGCTCTGAGGCCCCTGCCCCGCCCCAGGGAGGGCGACCACGGTCACCCCCTCCACCCTACCTGGCCTTACCCCAGCTCTGCCTCCACATGAACTCCAGGCTGTGGGTGGCAGCGAAGTGCTTCTTGATGGCGTAGTGCACCCTCTGAATCAGCATGCTGGTCAGGTTGGCACGGCGCAGCAGGTAAGCCATGGTGGGGCTGTGTCCGAAGGGGTCCACGGCCCAGCCCGAGCGCGGGGTCACACCTGGGCAGGGGAACGGAAGCCAGAGCCCTGAGCACCCCACGCGGGGCCTCCCGGGAGGGTCCCACCTCCAGCTCCCTTCCTGCCATCACCCCGGGCCCCGGACGGGGGAATTAGCACACCACGGCACCACCATCTGCCAACCCTGCGCCTGACAGCCCCCAGCTACCCTCTGGGCCCAGCTCTGGGGCAGACGCCCTCTCCGGAGCCTGCCTCACCGAGATTCTTCTCCAGCCACTGGTGTCCCTCGATGAGCTGGTCGATCAGTGCAAAGTAATGGGAGTTGGCCTCGTCGGGCATCACCCAGCCTCCGGTGGCCATCTCCAGCTGCCCGTTGCCCACCAGCCTGCAGTGAAGGACTCACACTCAGCGTGGGGGCGGGAGGGGGGCATCTGCCCAGTCGTGCCAAACAGAAGATGCTGGGACCCGGGCGCATGGCCTCACTGGGCCAGCTCACGCGAACCTGGGGCCAAGGGGACGGACACGGGCTCTCCTTTCCCGCCAGCCCACTTCCCTGCTGTCCTGGTCCTGCTGACCTGCGGACGCCACGTGAGCGTCCAGGGGCCTGGCTCCTGGCTTTCTCTTTCTTTTTCTTTTTTTTTTTTTTAATATTTTATTGATTTTTTACAGAGAGGAAGGGAGAGAGATAGAGAAATAGAAACATTGATGGGAGAGAAACATCGATCAGCCGCCTCCCGCACATCTCCCACTAGGGATGTGCCTGCAACCCAGGTACATGCCCTTGACCGGAATCGAACCCGGGACCCTTCAGTCCGCAGGCCGACGCTCTATCCACTGACCCAAACCGGTCAGGGCTCCTGGCTTTCTCTTCTCTGGGCTCACAGAACTCTGATCTCTCCTAACACAGTGACCCTCCACCCGGTTCCCGCCGTCTCATTCTCGGCCCCTCCCATCTCATTCTCGGCCCCTCCCATCTCATTCTCGGCCCCTCCGCCATCACGCCTCACCCCTGCACGCGTCCCCTCGCCTCTCCCGCCACAGTGGGAGCACAGCTCCCGGCGCGACCTGCACACCCATCCCAGGCCCAGGGGACGGCCCCCCCTCGCCTCCGACAGCCACTGGCCTCCGCACGGCCGCCCTCTTCTGGGCGCTGATGTTGTCCCACCACTTGGCGAAGAAGGAGACCTCGGCCCAGAGGAAGCGGCGCCGGGGGTCCTCCTGCAGCTTGGCCACCATGCTGTTGAGGATGTGCTGGGTCTGCTCCGCGTAGTACTTGTCAAAGGTCTTGATCCAGCCTGGGGAGCGACACAGGGTCCCCTGAGGGTGCCGCACCCGCTTTGACGGTCTCCCCCTCACCCTGGCCATCGGAGGCCCGCTGAGCCCGGCCGGCGGGGCTCAGTGGTTCAGCCTCGACCTGTGAACCAGGAGGTCACGGTTCGGTTCGCGGTCAGGGCATCTGCCCCCGGGGTTGCGGGCTCGATCCCCAGTAGGGGGCGTGCAGGAGGCAGCCTATTGATTCTCTCTCATCACTGATGTTTCTATCTCTCTCTCTCTCCCTTCCTCTCTGAAATATATATACATGTAAATATATATATATATTTATATAATATTTATATAATATATTTATATAATATATTTATATTATATATATTTATATAATATATTATTTATATAATATTATTATATATATTATATTATATTATATACACATATATATAAATATATATATTTACATGTATGTATACTTCCTATTGATTTATCTGCTCAATAAAAAATGTATATATAGCCCTAATCGGTTTGGCTCAGTGGATAGAGCGTCGGCCTGTGGACTGAAAGGTCCCAGGCTCGATTCCGGCCAAGGGCATGAACCTTGGTTGCGGGCACATCCCCAGTAGGGGGTGTGCAGGAGGCAGCTGATCGATGTTTCTCTCTCATCGATGTTTCTAACTCTCTATCCCTCTCCCTTCCTCTCTGTAAAAAATCAATAAAATATTAAAAAAAAAGTATATGTATATTTATATATTTCCTATTGATTTCAGAGAGGAAGGGAGAGGGAGAGAGAGAGAGAAACATCAATGATGAGAGAGAATCATTGATTGGCTGCCTCCTGCACAGCCCCTACTGGGGAACGAGCCCACAACCCAGGCATGTGCCCCTGACCGGAATCGAACCCGGGACCCTTCAGTCCGCAGGCCGATGCTCTATCCACTGAGTCACACCAGCTAGAGCCATAAATATATTTTTTTCAAAAAGCAAGCCCACCCCACGCCAGGCAGCGGGGCGCTCTGGCCCTCACCTGGGTCGTTGTGCGAGTGCGGCACCACGAACACCTGCAGGTCCTCGGCGTCCCAGTCGTGGGGGTCGTAGGAGATGTCGAAGCCCTGCTTCCACACCCCGCCGTCCACGTTGTCGAAAGGCAGCTCCTCCGACACGGTCAGCATCTGCCGAGCGGGAGCCGGCTCAGTGGCGCCGCCCCGGCCCCCGAGGGGTCCCGCCAGCTCGGGCTCTTACCTGCAGCCCCGGCTTCGGGCCCCGGCCCCCCAGAGCGAACTGGCAGTCTTGGGGGGAGACGGAGAAGAAGCTGGGCCGGGGCTCCGGCGGCACCACCCAGGAGCCGTTGGCCGTGTAGTAGGGCAGCAGGGCGGGCGCGCCCTCGGCGTTGGCCGTCAGCTCCAGCACGGACTCCTTGATGTGGCTGATGATCTCGTGGTTCTCCTCCAGCAGCTGCTCCAGCTGCTCGATGCGGTTCTGCAGCACAGAAATTTGGCTCTGCCAGAAAACCAGAGAGCAGTCACCCTCCGCTCCTGCCTGCCGCCTCGGGGGTGCTCTCGGCCTGCGGCCCCCCACCTGAGGCCCGACGGTGACCCTGGCCTGCCCCGAGGAAGGCAGAACCACCAGCCTACGGG
The DNA here is from genome assembly GCF_964212035.1 of Myotis nattereri. NCBI lineage: Eukaryota > Metazoa > Chordata > Mammalia > Chiroptera > Vespertilionidae > Myotis > Myotis nattereri. The sequence goes on along the minus strand of NC_138097.1, from coordinate 10,292,576 downwards.
GCAACGGCTCTGGCCAGATAAGGGAAGAGGCGCGAATCACTCCGGAGGGCTGCGACCCACTTGGGCTGGGCGCACCCTCGCCCTCTAGCTCCGGGAGGCCGAGGTGTCACCTCACATGCCTATTCTCCACCCGGCGCCGCCTGTGTGCCCACAAGGACTGCATCCGGGCCCCGTGGGAACGCACGGTGCAATCCATTAGCAATATCTGCCAAGAATTCCCGAGACCGCCCTACCCGGTTTGGCTCAGTGGATAGAGCATCGGCCTGTGAAAGGTCCCAGGTTCGATTCTGGTCAAGGGCACATGCCCAGGTTGCGGGCTCGATCCTCAGTGTGGGGCGTGCAGGAGGCAGCCGATCAGTGATCCTCTCTCTCATCATGGATGTTTCTCTCTCTCTCTCCCTCTCCTTTCCTCTCTGAAATCAATAAAAATATATCAAGAAAGAAAGAAAAAAAAAAAGAATTCCCAAGACAGAGCAGCAGTCCATCATGCCATTTCCCCCTCCTCCTTCCGTGGCATCATTGTTTTTAGGTCCGGGTTCAAGAAAAGCTGCCCAGCCCTGGCTGGTTTGGCTCAATGGATAGAGCATCAGCCTGTGGACTGAAGGGTCCCGGGTTTGAATCCGGTCAAGGGCACATGCCTGGATTGTGGGCTTGACCCCTGGAGGGGCCATGCCAGGAAGCAGCTGATTGATGACTCTCTCTCCCTCTCTGAAATCAATAAAAATATATATTTTTTTAAACAAAAAGAAAAGCTGCCCAGGGGGAAGCAGCGTTCTTGTCCCGGGCGGACATGGCCCTCCAGCTGGGCGCTGAGCCCTGACGACTTGTGCGTGAAGACCTCGGCCGCCAGGCCTGACTCACCCGGGGGAAGTTCCCGCCATTCTGGTGCCGGGCGGGGTCGTGCTGCACTCGGTCCAGCATGAGGTAGAGCGAGAAGACGGCCACGCAGAACACCGCGGCACCACACACCGTCACCTGCTTCTTCAGCTTCATCCTGGCCGCCGCACACACCTGGCAGGAGGGCACCGTATTCAGCTCCAACACCCCGTTGGGGATCTTTCCACCAAACGCTCCAAGGGGATCCCAAGAGCTGCTCCCCAGGAACCTCTATTTGCTCGACTCCCCAGAACAGCCAGCTCCAGAGCAGCAAGTCCCAGCGCTGGGTGTGGGTCCTCACCCCCCGGGGGATCCTACTCTCTTGGCTGAGACACACAGGGTTCTCTGAGGCTGGTCTTGCTGCCTCCTCCTCCTCCTCCTCCTCCTCCTCCTCCTCCTCCTCCTCCTCCTCCTCGGGGAGAGCAGATCCCCCCCACCTCCAGGTTGATGCTATATAAAACACGCGAGATAACAAACTTCCCAGCTCTGACTCCAGAGGTCACCACACTCTCTCCTGATGGAACCAGCCCCCCCAAGAGCTGATCCAGGAAGACACAGCGGGCACAGCAGGTGGGCGTCCTGGCTCCTGGACCACGTGGTTCTAGTTCCAGAGGAATAAACAGCTATTTTGATTTAAAGACCCACAGAGGCTCACAGGAAAGCCTTTCTCCCTGCCCTCGGGGACCAGGCTGGCGCTCGGGGGGCACGGCTCCGCTCCCATTAGGAAATACAGAACGGATGGAAAAAGCGAGCAGCTGATGCCGCTCACACAGACCGAGTCCTCTGTCCCTTCCCCGCTAGTTCCGATGCCGCAGGAGCTCACTTGCACCCTCCGCTTGGATGGCATTTGGGGGACCCCCCCCCGGGAAGCCAGCAGTGATCGCTGCTGAAGGGGTCCCCTGGGTAGGGAGGGGACAGGCCGGACAGGAAGGTAACTTCGGGCGACCAGCGCCCGCTGCCCCGCCCGCGGGCCCCCACTTGCCTGCTGCGCGGAGAGAGGCCGCCGGCAGCCGGCGGTGCGGGGCCGGGAGCGCTGTCGCCGGTGCGCTGTGCCCGGCTGAGCGCGGTCCGGTTCCGCTCAGGAGCCTCCGGGCAATATTTTTAGCCTTTGGGAGCCGGTTCCGAGCCAAAGTGGGTGGAGCTGGAGAGAGACGGGGGCGGGGGGGGGGGGTTCACCCGGGAGGCAGGCACCTGCGCCCGGTCGGCCACCCCCCACCCCCGCCTCCGCCGGTCCCGGGACCGAGACGGCTGCCCGGTGCGGGGCGCACGGGAGGCGCGGGGCACCGGCCGCCTCCGACCCCGAGGCGCCGCTCGCACTCCTGCTGCCCACCCCGGGCCCCGGCGGGACAGCCGGATCCTCCTCCGCGTCCGCCCGGCGCGTTACCGTGTGCGGCCGGCCTCGCGCCGCTCCGGGCCCCGCGGGCCTCGCATCCCCGCGGGTGGCGGCCCGCGCCAGGCAGCGACGCAGGGAAGGCGGCCGCCCGGCCCCCCGCCGCCCCGACTCCGCGCGCCGCAGCCGCGCTCCCGCGGGGCCAGGGCCGCCGGCGCGCTCCCCTGCGCCCGCCCGGCCCTTCCTCCCGCGGCCGCCGGCGGAGCTGCGTGCGGGGCGGGGACAGCGGCGCCGCCCCGGCCCCGCCCGCTCCGGCCGCCACGCGCCTCCCGTGCGCCCCGCGCCGGCGACCCGGCCGCAGTGCGCAGCCGCAGAACCCGCCCGGCCCGTGCGCGCTGCGGGCCGCGAGCGGGAGAGCCGGGCTCTTCGGTGCAAACCTCGGTGCAAACCCCGGTGCAAACCTCACCGGAGGCGGCGCGCGATCCTACAGCAGCGGGAGCGCCCCCTCCCGCCCCGGCTGCGCCCAGAGAACCTTCTGCTGCTGCTACATTCTCAGGCGGGGGTGCTGCCTCCTGTCGGTGGGGGCACCCGCCACTATCCTTTCCCTGCTCGCCACCCAGCCACTGACACATCCTATAGTTGTCTGGGTCATTCTCCTTTGACTGGGCTCTGGGTTTTGTCATCTTGTGTGTGTGTGTATGTTTTTAATATTTTTCAAAATTTTTATTGATTTCAGAGAGGAAGGGAGAGAGAGAGAAACATCAATGATGAGAGGGACTCATGGATCGGCTGCCTCCTGCACGCCCCCTACTGGGGATCGAGCCCAGCAAACTGGGCATGTGCCCTTCACCGGAATCGAACCAGGGACCCTTCAGTCCGCACGCCAATGCTCTAGCCCAGTGATGGCGAACCTATGACACGCGAACTCATTTTTTGGGTTGATTTTTCTTGGTTAAAGGGCATTTAAATATATAAAATAAATATCAAAAATGTAAGTCTTTGTTTTACTAGGGTTGCAAAGATCAAAAAATTTCTCTATGTGACCCGGCATCGGAGTGAAGTTAGGGTTTTTCAAAATGCTGGCACGCCGAGATCAAAAGGTTCGCCGTCACTGCCCTAGCCACTGAGCCACACTGGTTAGGGCTGTGTGCTTTTTGTTTTTAATTTTTAAAATTTACTTCAGAGAGGAAGGAAGAGGGAGAGAGCGTAGAAACATGTGATGAGAGAAAAATCATGGATCGGTTGCCTCCCTGGGGATTGCGGGCATGTGTCCTGATAGGAATCCAACCGTGACCTCCTGGTTCATAGGGCAATGTTCAACCACTGAGCCACACCGGCCAGGCAGAGTTCTGTAAGTTTGAAGCAGAATAAATCATACTGCGATGAATATCTTCATTAATTCCACATTTGTCTTCTTTTTGAATGATGACCTCAGGACAGCTTCGCAGCAGCGAGGTTACCTGGGCCAAAAATAAGGGCTGATATGATTGCTGCTACTCGGCATACGACGGCTCCCCAAAGGGAGTGGGGGGCCAGTCTCCGCTGTCTGTCACCAACAGTTGAATATGGCTGCGTGTCCCCTTGCTCCCCGAGCAATTGTAGCACATTCTCCCGACTGTCAAGACTCCAGGCAGACTGCTCAAGCCTTGCCCACAAGGCCCTGTAGAGACCTGCAGGGGTGGAGCTGTGCCCCTCCGGGCTCACAGCCCTTCCCGTCAGCAGTACCCCTCAGACGTAACCACTGTTTTGACTTCTCTATTGCTTAGTTTTTGCCTGTTCTTGAACTTCATGAAATGGGATGGAAAGTATACACTCCTTCATGTCTGACCTTTTTTTGTGTGTGTGTGTCAGAAGTGGGATTCGAACATGTCTGACTTCTTTGCTTAACGTCTTTGAGATTCATCAGTGTTGCTGTGTGTAGCAGTGGTCTTTCTTATTCCTGTTGGAGTCATTGTCAGTTTGTTCCGGTCCTAACGTCTCTCTCTCCTTCTGGAACTCCAATCACTCATATAATGAATTCCCATCTGTCTTAGGCTGCTCCCTACCCCCCACTCCCTTCTTGTTTTTTTTCTCTCTTTACTTCAATTTAGACACCTTCTATTAATCTGTCTTCAAGTTCACTAATTCTGTCTTCAATCTCTAGAAGTGTGACTTTAGTTCTATAAGTGTTTATGAAACCCATCCAATGAGTTTGTATTTTGGGGGATGGGATTTTTCAGTTCTACCTGCTCCTTCTAAGTAAATTACAACCCTGTTAAAAGTCTCCACATTTCCTTCTATTTTGTCCACCTCCCCCCCGCCACCCCATTTAACAAATTAACCATAGTTTTTTAAAAATCTTTGTCTGCCAACTCCAATATCTGGATCATCTGTGGTCTTGCTTCTGTTGTTTGTTTTCTCTTATGTGTTGGCCCCATTTTTCTTTTTTTTTTTAATCCTTTTTTGGGCACATTTTATATTTTTTGTTTGCATGTTGCATATTGGGTGTAAAAGAAGGATAGGGAGCCCTAGGTGGTTTGGCTCAGTGGATAGAGTGTCGGCCTGCGGACTTAAGGGTCCCAGGTTCGATTCTGGTCAAGGGCACATGCCTGGGTTGTGGGCTCGATCCCCAATAGGGGGCGTGCAGAAGGCAGCTGATCAATGATTCTCTCTCATCATGGATGTTTCTATCTCTCTCTTCCACTCCTTTCCTCTCCAAAATCAATAAAAATATATTTTAAAAAAAGAAAAGAAAAAGAAAGTTAGGGACTTCAGACTATGTTATTCCTTGCCTCTTCCCCACCTATACCTCCCAACCCAGAGGAACTAGTCACCTCGAGATATTTTTCTTGTTCCTCTTGTAGTCAGTAGTCAAGTGCTGAGCTAAGATGGGGCAGAGTTATAGCTCTGTAACTCTCAGTCCTCCCCTGGATTGTCCCTGCCCCTTAGGAGTGGCCCTCTTGGATTTGGGGTTGAAAGCCTGGCCAGTTTCCGCCTCTCTCGGCTTTCAAAATCTGCTCTTCAGAGATTCTAGGGTTAGCTCTTTAGCCTCCCAACCCACAGGTTCGAGATCTGGCCAGTATCTTAAGGGGGAGTTATTGGTTTGTTTCAGGTCCATCCTCTAAATCCCGCAAGGCTGTGGGACTTGTCTTCCCAGCCCAGCCCCTTCCCAATGGCCTCGATGGCTCCAAAACTCAGCAAATGTTCTGTGGGAAAAACAGGCTTTGCATTTTAGGCTCCTCTTGGGCCCAATCCATAGCACAGAAACGGCTCACTTCTCCTTTCCTTTGTTTGGGACAATTTTGCTCATCGCATGTCTCAGGGACGTAAATAACCACCCATCCAGCGTTCACCTGGGCGGGGCCCTTTCCTCCTTGGCAACTTCGTTCATCTGGTTCTTTTTTTTTTTTTTTTTTAAATATATTTTATTGATTTTTTACAGAGAGGAAGGGAGAGAGAGATAGAGAGTTAGAAACATCGATGGGAGAGAAACATCGATCAGCCGCCTCCTGCACATCTCCTACTGGGGATGTGCCCGCAACCGAGGTACATGCCCTTGACCGGAATCGAACCTGGGACCTTTCAGTCCGCAGGCCTACGCTCTATCCACTGAGCCAAACCGGTTTCGGCTCATCTGGTTCTTATCTCTCCTAACTACTCTCCATTCTCTTTAAAAATGACGATTATCATCTTATATATGTTTCCTCCTCCTTGTTGCAACGAGAATGGTGGCCTGCAGAGATCTACCCACATCCTACCCAGAAGCAGAAGTTCTGCTTTTTACCATTTCCAAAAAAGATGTGATTTGACTTCTTAATACTTCCATTGAGTCATACTCGAACTGGTTTCTCTTGTTTAAAGAAGTTACAGGCCTTCCACGTCTTTGAAAAGACACGTCAACTATTTCCTCAACTTTCTTGGGGGGATGGCCATCTGGCCTCAAAGTTCTGCTTTGTTCTTTGGCGCTAGACATCTTTCCAGTTTATGCTTTTCAGTGTGTTCATACTTCGCATCTTCTAGACCTTCCCTGGTGCTGCGGGTACAGTTTCAGGTCATTCTGTAGGTTTCAGGGGGACTCAGGGAAGGGGGTGAGAGCTCTGCTCAGTAAGCGTGTGTGAGAGAGAAACTCCCTGAGAAGCCATTTCTTTCCCTGCAGCCACTCAGGGAAGCTCTAACTTGCCCCAGCCCTCTCCTCTCTCCTGAATCTCATGTGATCGATACACACTTCGCAGTGTCAGCTGCTCTCTCACACTGATACGCTCGTGACGTTCAGGCCTCCAGTGCCAGCCTGGATTAGCGTCTGGGCTTCCAGACTCGGACGTCACCCTGACATCCGCACAGGCCCCTCGAACCGCGTGGGTTCTGCCCCGTGAACACTGTCCGTCCTCCTTCCTCTGCTCCTCCTAAGACAGTGATGGCGAACCTTTTGAGCTCGGCGTGCCAGCATTTTGTCAAACCCTAACTTAACTCTGGTGCCGTGTCACATATAGACATTTTTTGATATCTGCAACCCTAGTAAAACAAAGACTTATATTTTTGATATTTATTTGATATATTTAAATGCCATTTAACAAAGAAAAATCAACCAAAAATATGAGTTCGTGTGTCACCTCTGACACGCGTGTCATAGGTTCGCCATCGCTGTCCTAAGCCCTGCCCTCCAGGGGCGCGCATGCCAAGAGCACTAGGCGGGCACAACTGGTTTATTATTTCTGCTTGGAAGAGGAGGCCCTGGCAGGAGCGCGATGCGCCGCAGACATGGGGCCGCATCCCCACCTGCGCACGGATGCCGGTGGCTGGAGTCCAGAGCTGCGAAGAGCCTGGGGAGGAGGTGCGATCTCGCAGGCACAGGCCACCGGCTGGAGCGGCGGCCCAGCCTCACCGATGCCGCTTTCGGATGCACTGCAGCTCCTGGTGGATGGCGCTGAAGCTGGGCCGCTCCCCGGGCTCGTAGGCCCAGCACTGCTCCATGAGTCTGAACACAGCGTCGGGGCACAGCTCGGGGCAGGGCAGGCGGCCCCCTGTGAGGACGAGCACAGCACCCGGGCGTGAGGAGGGAGTCTGAGGCCCCCTCGCAGCCCCGGGGAGGGGGGGGGGGACCGAACCCGTAAGCAATGGGAACTGAGCAAACCGCACTGTTCTTCAGGGGCCACGCTTCCTCACCAAGAGCCCCAAGGACACAGAGGTCCTAATCGCAACCCCACCGTGCGCTGGTTGTAGGGCCTCTGCAAGCCTCAGGTTTTCCTTCTGTAAAAGGGACAGATTCATTCCCGCCTCCCCTGCTGTGCTCACTCGGTGGCAGCTACAGGACTGATTGATCTTATTCGGTCCCAGTGGGAAGACCGGAAGGTGAGGGGACCTGGAAGAGTCCCCCTGCAGCATAGGGACAGACGCTTGGGCCCGGCCGGTGTGGCTCAGTGGTTAAGCATTGACCATTCGAGTCCTGGTCAGGGCACACGCCTGGGTTGCGGGCTCCATCTCCAGTGTGAGGCGTGCAGGAGGCAGCCTATCCATGATTCTCTCTCATCATTGATGTTTCTCTCTCTCCCTCTCTCTTCCTCTCTCTCTAAAAATCAATACAAAATCTTTAAAAAAAAAACACACAAACACCCCAAAACTTGGCTGCGAGGCTGCGGTCAGCAGCGGGCTGCCTTACCCTTTTCTATGAACTCCCGCGTCTGCTGATTGCTGAGGTTGGGGTACGGCGAGGCCCCCAGGCTGAAGGTCTCCCAGAGCAAGATACCAAAGCTCCACACATCGCTCTCGGAGGAATAGCGGCCTGCAAGGGGGCGGGCGGCGTGAGAGGGCCGCCACGTCCTCGGTCAGAGGGAGGTGCGCCCCGGCTGGCCCTGGAGGCCTGGAGGCCATTGGCTTACCGTAGTTCAGAGCCTCGGGTGCTGTCCACTTCACGGGGACTTGCCTGAGGCCCCCCGAGGCGGCGTAGATCCCGTCCTCTTCCTCCCGGGACATCCCGAAGTCACTGATCTTCAGCACGTTCTTCTCCGTGACCAGGCAGTTCCGAGCAGCCAGGTCCCTGGAAGAGCAGGAAAGGGGCTCACTCAGCCACCGTCCACGCAGCACCTGTCACCGGCCTGACCTGGGCCCCCCGACACACCCATGAACAAAGACTGCTCTCTGCCCGAGCTGGTGTGGCTCAGTGGATAGAGCGTCGGCCTGCGGACTGAAGGGTCCCGGGTTCGATTCCGGTCAAGAGCACATGCCTGGGTTGCAGGCTCGCTGCCCAGTGGGGGGCGGCATGCAGGAGGCAGCCGATCAACGATTCTCTCTCATCATTGATATTTCTATTTCTCTCTCCCTTTCCCTTCCTCTCTGAAAAAACACACAATAAAAACAAAAAAAAACAAAAACAAAAAGACTGCTCTCTGCCCTGGGAGAGGCGAACCCCCGCGCTGGAGTCGGACCTGCTGGTGAATGAGGGGTGCTGGGTGACAGCACGGCCTGAACCTAGGGGGGTTACGAGGGGGCTACAGGGGAGGCTGGGCTGCGTGGGGGCGCTCCCCGCTCACCGGTGGATGCAGCCCTTGCTCTCCAGGTACTCCATGCCCGCAGCTGCGTCCCCCACCATCTGCAGCAGAGTCTTCATCCGGAGCCGGGCTCCCTCCGTCCGAAGAAAGGTCAGGAAGTCGCCCCCTGGGTTGGATGGGGGAGCCTTGCTGAGCCTCCTGCGGTGGGGGGGGGACGACCCAGGGGGCTGAGGTCCCCGCCCCTGGAGAGCTGGCCCTGGGCTCACCCTGCACCAGCTCCATGACGATGTAGATGGGCTGTTTCTGGGTGCAGACGCCGATGAGACGCACGATGTTGGGGTGGCTGTACTGCTTCAGGATCCTGGCGGGCACGGCTGCTTAGGTTCCCACCGTGGGGGCCTACACATCCTACCCCAGCCCCAGGGACCCCAAGGAACCCCAGGGAACCCCAGGGAAGCCTGAGGGAGGACGGGGAAAGGGCAGCAGAAGAGTGAGCTTGGCCTCTGAGGTCAGGAGGCCTGGACGTGTGACCTTGGGTGGGGTCACGGAGCCTCAACCCCTCGGCCCTGGTTGCGGGGGGTGAGTCTGTGAGGATGACATGACTCCACGGAAGTCAAGCTCTCTATGTCACCGTGCCAGAGGAACCCCTTGAGGGGCCACGGCGGTGACCATTATGTCATCACCCACCTGGCTTCCTGCAGAAACTTGGCCTTGAGGTCAGGCGGCAGCGTCTCCCGACAGGATTTCACCGCCACCAGGGTGTTGTCCACTCGCAGGCGCCCGCTGAACACTTCGCCAAAGTTCCCCTGCAACGGTCCGGGGTTCCTACCCGTCATCTCTGGACCACAGTCCCCTCATCTCAGGGGACAGCTCTCCGGGCCCTCACCCGCCCTTCACTCAGCTCCCCATCCCGGCACTCTGGTTTACCCCTGGTTGGGGGTCCGAGGGAGTCCACATGGGACAGGCAGGGAATGTCACCTCTGACATGTTCACTAAAGAAAAGTGACATGGGCAACCCAAAAGCCACTTTCCGCCCGGCCGGTGTGGCTCAGTGGTTGGGCATCGACCTAAGAACCAGGAGGTCACGGTTTGATTCCCGGTCAGGGTTCATGCCCGGGTTGCGGGCTCGATCCCCAATGGGGGGCGTGCAGGAGGCAGCTGAGCCATGATTCTCTCTCATCATTGATGTTTCTCTCTCCCTCCCTCCTTTCCTCTCTGAAATCAATAAAAATATATATTTTTAAAAAAACAAGAAGAATAACAAAAGCTACTTTCCCTTGGGTTGGAAAAGCCTTGTGATCTTTAGGAAACTGACTTCTTTCCTAAGCAGGTATTTTATAGCTCACAGGAGCACGGTGAGTCCCCTCTCGCTCGCCACAGCTCCCTGGGGAGGCGGGTGGGGGGGAGGCAGGGGCCCTGTGGGTGGGGAGGCAGGGACCCTGTGGGGGCGGAGGCAGAGCCTGTGGAGTCGGGTGGGGGGTAGGGCCTAGGAGGTGGGGGGTAGGGCTGGTGTGGGGGCGGAGGCAGAGCCTGTGGGATGGGGGGGGAGGCAGAGCCTGTAGGGTGGGGGGGGGAGGCAGAGCCTGTGGGATGGGGGGGAGGCAGAGCCTGTGGGGTGGGGGGGAGGCAGAGCCTGTGGAGTGGGGGGGGGTAGGGCCTGTGAGGTGGGGGGGTAGGGGCTGGTGTGGGAGGGTGCCAGTAGCAGGGACTTTCCCTGTTTCCTGCAGAATGGTGCATGGTGGTGGCCGGGAGGGGAGCAGGGTACGAGCTGGGGATCAGAGAGGCAGGACGCAGAAGAGCTCTGGGAGGGGGGCCTTGGTGTGACTCGGGGTGGGGGGAGGGCTGGAAGGAAGTGGGACAACGCAGGCATCCAGGAGGCCGCAGGGCACTCAACTCACCCGCCCAATCTGCTCGCCCAACACCAGGTCCTCGTGGTTCAGCGCCCACTTGTCCTGGGGAAGGGGGGGGAGGGTCAGACGCTAGCGAAGGGATGGCGTACTGGGCCCCGCGGAAGACTGAACATCTCCCACCGGGGCTACATCTTTCACTTCTTGGTGCCTCAGTTTGTTAGTCTGTAAAATGGGGCTGGACCCTATCAGGATCCCACGCGGAGAACTTTGGGGACCAGGCAGGGGCCCTAACTGGATGAGCGCCAGCCTGTGGATGGGAGTGGCCTTGACCTTCCAAATCCAGCAGGTGGCTGCCCCTGTGTGGAGCCCAGAGACTGGGGACCCGGAAAGGCCCTCCTGTCCGGACTCTCTGGGCCAGAACCCTGCTCCCCAAGGCCTGCCGTGGGCGGGGTGGGCGGCCGGGGCACAGGCTTACCTTGGGCACAGCCCTGCCCAGGACAACACCGCTCTTCTTGGTGAGGGGCTGCTGGGAGCGCAGCAGGTGGTCGATGAGCAAGGGAATGGTGGGAAAGCCATCGCCCTCCAGTCGGTACAGGTTCTGCGGGGCAGGGGGTCCTGGGGTCAGCAGCTTCCGCTGCTGAGGGGACCTGAGCCCTGGGGGGAGTGGACCTGAGCTCTGGGGGGAGGGGACGGGGAGCAGCAGGGAGAAAGGGTCTGCCCTGGACGGGAGGCAGAGACACTGCAGAAAGGCATAACCTGCCTGGCCAGTGTGGCTCAGTGGTTGAGCATCAACCTTTGAACCAGGAGGTCACGGTTCGATTCCTGGTCAAGGCACATGCCCAGGTTGCAGGCTCGATTCCCAGTGTGGGGCGTGCAGGAGGCAGCCAATCAGTAACTCTCTCTGCGCATTGATGTTTCTCTCTCTCTCCCTCTCCCTTCCCCTCTGAAATCAATAAAAACACATTAAAAAGAAAAGAAAAGAAAAGAGGAGGAAGAAAGGTATAACCTCATGGTGCCCGACACGCCTGCTCCCCTCCTCCGGGGAGAACCCACAGTGAGGGCTTGAGCCTGTCTGGCTGCAGGAACTGGGGGTCTCCGTGGCCGGGGCACTCTGCCAGGGAGGCACCCTTCACCCTGGCAAGGCCACCCCCCACCCCAGCGGCCGGGAGGGGGGGCCGGCACTCACGTCCGCAGACTGGATGATGAAGTGCCGGGGCTGGCCGTCCCACAGCACGGACAGCACGTGCTCCTGCTTGCCCTGGCTCTCCCGCACCAGGAAGTCCCCGGACTGTGTCAGCAGCTCCGCCACCTCTGCCCGCGGGATGGCCCCGTGGTACCACAGCTGCTCCTGCAGGGGCTTCTGTACCTCGGGGATGAGCTGCAGCGGTGGGGGGAGCTGGGGAGGGGCAGGGGAGGAGCGAGGGGGGTGACCAGGAGGCCAGTCGGGGGTCAGGAGGGTGTCTGTCTTAATGCCCCTCAGTCCTTCCAACCACCCCAGGAGCAGGCAGAGCCATCGGCACGCCCCAGAGCAGGCTGCGAGAATGGCACGGGCTCCGGGCAGAGCTGGGACGGGAAGCCAGCTGGCTGGCCCCACACCATGCCTTTGCCTTTCACACCAGGCCACAGCCCCCCGCCCCTCCCCGAGCTGTGGGGTAACCAAGGCTGCAGGTCCCTTCAGCACTGGGGTGGCAGAGGGAAGGGGAGTGGGGTTGGCAGGATCCGGGGACACCTATGCCAGGACACCCCATAAAAGTAGCCTGGGCAGAGCCTTCTCTCTACTTGGGCAACCCAGTGGCCACGCAGACACCACGGTGGGAGGGGCTCAGGGGGCCTCTCTGAGCTCCTGGCCGGCCCACGCCCTTGGAGAAGGGGCAGGCAGAGGCGTGGGCCGGCCAGGCCTCACTCACCGAGAACTTGGGGCGAAAGATTCCTGAGATGTGGCTCTTGAGGATCTCCAGGGTGGGCGTCCTTCCCCCTTCCCGCTCCGGCTCCTGAGGCCAGGGACAGACGTCAGCGGGTGGCCGGGCTTGGGGAGGGGGAGGGCGACAGTGAGGAGCTCGGCCCGGGCCGGCCGGCAGGGTGGCCCCGTGGGTGGGGGGGGGACACTCACCGAGGACGACGTGGAGTGGCGGTCGTCCTGCAGCAGGGGCACCGGCGGGGGCTCGCCAGGGCCCAGGCGCTCCAGCTTGGCCTGCAGTAGCTCCTGCTGGGCCTGCAGCTTGGCCTGGCTGCACAGCACCACCTGCAGCCCCTGCAGCTCCTCCTGCAGCACCTGCCTCTTGCTCAGCAGGTAGACCCTGCAGCGGGCAGGGGGGGGCCGGGAGAGGGGGCTCAGCGGGGCAGCCAGCAGCAGTCGGGGGGGTGGGGGGGCTGCTGTAGGGGGGACCTCTCACCGCTGCCGGGGGTGGATGGCCTGCTCCTCGTGCCGGAGCTCACGCTGCAGCTGACTGACCATCTCCTGCCGGCTGAGCACCATCTGGTTGACCGCAGCCAGCTCATCGGTCACTGCAGTCAGCCTGTGCCAGGAGGAAGGGCAGGGTTGGAGCTGCCCTTCAGATGCCCCTGCAGCCCGACAGCGCCCGCCCCGTGCCTGCCTGCCACCCACACGTGCTGCACGCTCTCCACCGTCAGCTCATTCAACTGCAGCTCCCCCGGCTCCAGGGCCTCGCCCTCCTCCAGCAGCGACTCATCAAAGGTGACGCAGGGTGGGACGTCAGGGACGGACCTGCGGGGGGGGGACAGGGCCCGGTCAGGGGACAGGCCAGCAGCTCCGGTGCCGGGCAGGGGCGAGGAGGGGCTTACCCGTGCTGCCGCAGGAAGCCGTGGTACTCGGCCTCGGGCTGGATGCGGGCAGCGGCTGCAGCCATCTCCTGGTGAATGGCCGCCACCTCGTCCTGCACCAGGCTGCTGATCTCCAGGTATTCCTGCAGGATCTCCTTCCTACCCCCCGGCAACGGGACCCTGGGTCAGCCAGGCCTCGGGCGGGGGCAAGGCTGGGAAGCTGGGGGCCCCCGACTCTGGGTTGGGAGTCAGCGGTGGGGGGTTGAGTCCCCACCTCCTCGTTGACCAAATGACCAGTCCATCAGGCAAACTACTGACCATCTCCTGACCTCCACTCCCTGTTATGTGTGATGGGGGAGCTGGGAGTGGTAATGAGGGCCCAGTGAGAGTGTGCGACGAATGTGCTGGTTAAAAGTGAGCTACAGCCCTAGCCCGTGTGGCTCAGTGGGTAGAGCGCCAGCCTGCGGACTGAAGGATCCAGGTTCGATTCCAGTCAAGGGCACCTGCCCAGGATACAGGCTCACTCCCTAGTAGGGGGCGTGCTGGAGGCAGCCGATCAATGCTTCTCTCTCATCATCAATGTTTCTATCTCTCTCTCTCTCCCTCTCCCTTCCTCTCTGAAATCAATAAAAATACATTTTTTTAAAAAAGTGAGCGACAATCACGCCTGCAATCACACATGCATCAGCCATCAATGTGCTGTGACCCCCACTCTGATGTCTCCAGTCCCAGCACCTCCCCAGAGCCCCAGTCTTAAGTACCCATGTACGTACTCAAACGCCCCGCCCCCCGTTGGACACCAAACTCCACTCGTTGAAAGGGGAGTTCCTTTTCTTGTCTCCCGAACCTGGAACCTGTTTCTCCCATAGCCTTCTCCACGTAAGCGAACGGCGACTGCATCTTCCAGGAGCGCCGGGCCAAATCCCCTGCATCACTCTGAACGCCTCTATTCCACGCCCCACTGCCAGTCCATGAGGTCGTCCCCCTTGCACCACTTTCAACCTACACCCAGCACCTGACCCCGTCTCCCCTCCATGGGTCCCAACAGCCACGGGCTGTGGTCTGGATTATTGCAGATGCCTCCTGTCTGGTCCTCCCTGCCCTTGGCCTTGCCCCCCGAGGCCGAAGTCCTGGCAGTGGCCTGATGGACCCTCTACAGCCCAGCAGCCCCCACGTCTGGACAGCTCCGGCCTCGCGTCTGACTCGGCCCTTCCCTGGCTCTGTGCAGGCCACACTGGCCTCCTCGCTCTCCCCTCACTTCAGGCCATCGCCCGCCTCAGGGCCTTTGCACCTGCTGCTCCCGCTTCCCGGCCTGGCCTTTCTCCCAGCATCCCCTGGCTCATGCCTCCACCTCTGGGGCGTTTTCACACCTCTCTGTTTAAGGCTGCCTCCCCACCCTCCTTTCTTATTTTCGTTTTCTCCAGAACACTTGTCGCTTCTAACATGCTTTTTATTTTACTTACTGACTTCCTTTCCTCTCTACCCTGACATGAACGATCTTAGCGGATAGGTATTTTTCGGTGTTTCTCTCTGCTGTATCCCAGAGCCTAGAACGATCTCAATAAATATAATTAAAACCCCCTGTAATAAGGGGCCCTGGGATCATGTAATTCAGATATACACCGAATGGCTCCAATCCTCGGCCCAAGGCCCGTTCCCACGGGATTCTACGACTATCACTGTCACAGGACTGACTTCTCTGGACCCTGCCTCTGGGCACGGGGCAGGGTGATGGGGCTGTGACGGGGAGGGGCGGGGGCCCGGGGCTCACAGGATGCGGGCCATCTCCTGGTGCAGGTCCTGCAGCGACTGGAGCAGGCTGGGCAGCATGAGCTGGTGGTGGTGCTGGTGGTGCAGCTGCGCAGCCCGCACGCCAAGCACGTAGCGGTTGTGATGAGCGAAGAGCTTCCACAGGCTGCGCACGTACTTGTCCTTGGCCTTGTCGCGGTCCTTGTCTGCGAGGTTAAGGGGAGGGGGTGTGGGTGATGGCACCGAGGCCTGGGCAGCCCCTCACCCCACCCCCCGTTCCTGGGCAACTGTGGAAGGGTCCGAGGGAAGCCACACACCTTTGCTGGCCTCCTGGTACTTGCGCCTGGCCTGGGCGCTGTCCCTCGCCAGGTTTCGGTACTGGTTCTTTAGCTTCTCAATGTCCTGGCTGTGGGTCTGGGCGAGAGAAGAGGCAGTGTGGTCAGCAGGCCCCCAGGGCAGCAAGTCCAAGGCCATCCCCCAGGAAGGGCCGGCAGACCTCTGGGGTCTGACCTCTGCGGCCGAGGCTACGGCCGAGGACAGCCCCTGGGGAGGCAGAGAGAGGACCGGGTAGGTGACAACTGCCCCGCCTCAGCCCAGAGTGGTATCTGGTGGCAGGCAGGGCCCAGCTGCAGGCACATAGAGCTCCACACTGAGAAAGGCTCTCTGCGGATGCCATCCTGAAATGGTCGATAATTCTTTGACAAGACCTTGAAAGCACATATGCATAACCCATGGACACAGACAATAGGGTGATGAGGGCCTGGGGCAGGGGGCGAGCTGGAAGGGATTAATGGGGGAGGAAGGGGACATATGTAATACTTTCAACAATAAAGATTAAAAAAAAAAAAAGAAAGAAATTCCTGCTTAAAATGCTTAAAAAAAAATCACCATCAATGAAGGAGTCTGGCAGGGTGGATGATTTAGCTCAGGCTGCCATAACAAAATAGCATAACTTAAACAGTTTTTCGCCGAAACCGGTTTGGCTCAGTGGATGGGGCGTCGGCCTGTGGACTGAAAGGTCCCAGGTTCGATTCCGGTCAAGGGCATGTACCTGGGTTGCGGGCACATCCCCGGTGGGGGATGTGCAGGAGGCAGCTGATCGATGTTTCTCTCTCATCGATGTTTCTATCTCTCTCCCTTCCTCTCTGTGAAAAATCAATAAAATATATTTTTTAAAAAAAACTTAAAGTTTTATTGTATTTCATGAGAATAAAATGACTTTCTTGGGGGAAAATAGTAATTCCTGGACAGGGCCCCACATTTTTATTTTGCACAGAGTCCTGCAAGGCGGCAGGAAAAATAGATGGTCGAGACCAGAGTTCTCGTCCCAGTTCCCCTGTTGAGGGACTGGGATGCTGTCGGGCCAGTTCCCGCCTCTCCTCTGAGCCCCCGTTTCCCCATCTGTAACCGAGCGAAACGCACAGACTGCACGAGCCTTTTCCTTCGAGGGCCAGCTGGTGAACATTTTATTATTATTTTTTGATATATTTTTATTGATTTCAGAGAGGAAGGCAGAGGGAGAGAGAGAGAAACATCAATGATGAGAGAGAATCCTTGATCAGCTGCCTCCCGCACGCCCCCTACTGGGTGGGGATCAAGCCTGCGACCCTGGGCATGTGCCCTTGACCAGAATTGAACCCGGGACCCTTCAGTCCACAGGCTGAGGCTCTATCCACTGAGCCACACCAGCTAGGGCTGGCCAACCCTGTTTTTTTAGATAAGCTTTTGGGGAGAGAGAAGAATGGGTTGACACTGGCCACCAGGGGCCGCTGTGGGTCCACAGCAAGGCTGGCTTTTACGCTGGTAGAAGCGGGTGGTACAGGAGCTTGACCGGTACATTGAACTAGAACAGCAAATTTCAACCTTTTTCATCTCATGGCACACATAATCACCAAAATCCTGCGGCACACCGAAAAATATATTTTTGCCGGTCTGACAAAAGAAATAGGGATAATTTTGATTGACTTACAAAACACTACTACTAATAAAAATAGTAATTACTGCTCTAGCTGGTTTGGCTCAGTGGATAGAGTGTCGGCCTGCGGACCGGGTTCGATTCCAGTCAAGGGCATGTACCTCCGTTACAGGCTCCTCCCTGGCCCTGGTTGGGGTATGTGCCGGAGGCAACCAATCGATGTATTTCAATCACATGGATGTTTCTCGACCAGCAAGACGCAACTCCATTCTATGACTTATATATTTATGAGTCAAGCCAGGGCATTCACACTGGATGGCTGCTGTTGTGTTGGCTGTTGTCATTTTTTTTTTACTTGACAATCTAAGGGAAAAGAGGTCAGTGCCCCTGACTAAACTGTCAGGTATTGCATGTTTTAAAAATTCTTGCGCCCAGACTGGTTTGGCTCAGTGGATAGAGCGTCGGCCTGCGGACAGAAGGGTCCCGGGTTCGATTCCGGTCAAGGGCACATGCCCGGGTTTCGGGCTCGATCCCCAGTGGGGGGCATGCAGGAGGCAGCCGATCCACGATTCTCTCTCATCATTGATGTTTCTCTCTCTCTCCCTCTCTGAAATCGATACAAATATATTTATTTATTTATTTTTTTAAAATATATTTTATTGATTTTTTACAGAGAGGAAGGGAGAGAGATAGAGAGTTAGAAACATCGATGAGCGAGAAACATCGATCAGCTGCCTCCTACACATCTCCTACTGGGGATGTGCCCGCAACCAAAGTATATGCCCTTGACTGGAATCGAACCTGGGACCTTTCAGTCCGCAGGCCGACGCTCTATCCACTGAGCCAAACCAGTTTCGGCGATACAAATATATTTAAAAAATAAAATTCTTGTGGCGCGCCAGCGGGCCGCAGCACACCTGTTGGAAATCGCTGAATGACAGGCTGAAACACCCAGGTAAACAGCGCCAGGCGTTGGGAGATCAACAGACGGAGGAGCTGAGCCGGATTCAAATGCAGGCAGGCCGACTTCACAGCCCCCGTCTTTAACCTCGGTGCTGGGGCCACACTGCTGCCTGGTGGTGTCTCTTGGGCCCTGAGAGGAGTCCACCCGGGACAAGGACAGACAGACCAGCCCTCATGCCTCTCCCTGTCTCTCAGCCCCAGAGCCAGCTGCTGCCCTGCGCTACCCAGGCAATGGCGGGACATCTCGTCCTTGTACTCCCAGCACTCTGCCCAGACACACAGAACTGACAGAAAATAAAATGCACGGGGAGGCCCCGCTGGAGGGCAGCCCAAGGCCGGCGAGGCAGCAAACCAGGCGGGAAAGGAAGCTGCAGGGGGCGGGCCTGCGGTCAGGACTTCCACTTCCCTGTGAATCCAGGGGCTCTTGTGCAAAGCCGGCCCTTTGAGCTCAAAGTGTGGGCAGAGAGGCCCAGGTGACGGCCCAGGACGCCCACCCACCTTGGTGAGGTCGTTCTGCAGCTGCTGCCACTGCTCGCTGTAGGTCTTGCGCAGCTGCTGCCGCACCCCGATCAGCATGCTCAGCTTGCTCAGGGGCCCCGAGTTCAGATCTTCGGCGTGCTGCCTCAGCAACCGGCTCAGGCCCTCCGTCAGGCTGGTGATCTCTGCCCAGGACTGCGGGACGGGAGGGGTCACGGGGAGGGGACAATGGCTGCGGAGCCTGGGACTGCCCCCTCTCTAGCCCTCCCCAGGGGCATTCGGGAAAGGAAGGGGCAGGCAGATAACCCTGGAACCCACAGACATTCCCCGGGCGAGGGTGGGAAGGGGCGAGAAGGCCCCACGGAAGCCCACCTGGCTGATGGGGCTGTCGGGGCCGGCCCGGTTCTGGGCCCCGCTGTCCTGCATGTGGTGCAGCAGCCCCGCGTACTCCCGGTCACTCTTGACCCTCTGGGCCATCCACTTCCTCATGCCCTCCAGCAGCCGCAGCTCGGCCTCCTGCATCTGCTGCACGGCCGTGTGGGCCTGGGGGCTGCACAGCTCCGAGGAGAAGCCCATCGTGCTCTTCTGGGGACAGAGAAAGGAGAGGCCGTCGGCGGGGGAGGCAGCTGCTGGAGGTGGAGGAGGAGGGCAGGGAGGCCTGGGGGCTGAGGACCCAGAGGAGTCGCAGGCTGGCGGGAGGAAGGTGGGGGCCTGTCCTGCTGACCGGCACTCACAGGTACAAACGCCACCTGGCTTGGGACAGACTCTCACTGCTTCCCGTGTGCCAGGCCTAGGCCGGGCGCCAGAGGTCCGCTCCCCAGTTCTAGAACAGAGCCCCGGGCCCTCCCACTCAGCACTCGTTCCAGGGGCGCATGCACCCAGGCCCTTGGCAGGGCCCAGCTCTCCCCTGCAGGCGCCCCAGGTAGCAGCCACAGCCTGGGCCCTGCTCCTGCAGCCACTCCTGCCCCACCCGCTCCTGTGGCTCTTGCCTGCTGAGTCCCAGCCCCTGCTCCTGGGCCGCCACCCACCCCCCTCTGCCTGCCTCCCGGGCCTTGGCTAGGAGTTACCACTCACTCACGGCTTGGGCAGCTGATCCAGGGGCGCCGAGGGCTGCCTTAGGCCCAGCCAACTGGCCAGTTCCTGATTCGGTGCTTCCTCCTCCCGGGTTTCAGTTGGCTCAGACCCCGGGGCGGGCCGCTGAGGGGAAGGGGCGGGCAGTAGCCCCCATGCCTGCCGGCCCTCCTGCCCAGCCCCAGCCCCAGCGCGGAAACGGAAGGGAGGAGGGGCCGGGGAAGAATGGCCCTGCAAGGGCAGCCTGGGCCAGCAATCCCCAGGGCCTGGGGTGGGGACGGAGAGTGGCCCCAGGGTGCCTAGGAGGGGCGGGCGCTGGGAGAGGCTGCGGGCAGGCGCGGGGCCTCTGAGCCTGGAGTCCGGCCGCAGGTGGCAGTCCTAGCAGCAGCCCAGTGGCCGGAAGAGTAACCGAGAGCATAGACCAGGCCCTCCCCACCCCAGGGTTCCCCAAGGGGCACCCAGGTGCGGGCTCCATTTAAGGAAAACTTCCAAGTAAATCTACCAAGGAGAGGCCTCTCGTCTGGCACAGGTCCTGATGGGCCAATCCCCACTCCCCTGGCCCAGGCAGGAGGGAGCTTCCTGTCCCAGGGAGACCTGGGGGTGGGGCTGGGGCTGGGGTAGAGTTTACCCAGCTGGCCCTCAGGGTCTCCCCAGCAGGAGCACCCCAGCATTCCTGGTCCCACCGGAGGCCTCAGCCCTGCACCTGGTGGCCAGGCCACTTCCTTCAGCCAAGGGAGACCCTGAGCTGGACACTGGGCCTTTGGGGTGGGGTGCTCAGCTTGTCCCACCCCAGGGGCTTGTCTCCAGCTGCTGCCTCCTTCTAGCCCCCTCTGCTCCCTAACGGAGGCCCTGGAACCCCTCAGCAGACAGGCCTTGGAGTCCCGACTTGGGCCCATCTCGAGGCACGCAGGACATCACACTGGGCATCTAATCCCCCCCCCGCCCCCCCGCCCCAGGCAGTCCGGGGTCCTGGGAAGAACAGTGCCACCACACCGGAGACCAGGTCTCGATTGCATAGGTATGCAAGTTTAATCACTTTAAAACTTCGAATATTATCGGTTTCCATGAAATAGAACCAACAATGCTGGGCCTGTTTAAATTACAAGGAAAAAACTCACTGTGAACCAACCCAGTGTCTTACAAAACCAGCCGGGCTGGCCACGGGGAGGGCGGGGAGCGGGCACCCTGGGCAGGTGGCTGGGTGCCGGGAGGGGTTCGGGGTGAGAAAGAGGGCTCCCAAACAGAAGGGGACTGATTGTCCTAGTGGGAGGGGTGCAAAAGGCACGTCAGAAGAGCGGAACCTGGGGGGGAGGGGGCAGGCCAGGCCAGGGCTTTCCCCACCGGGGCACAGTGTTGGAGGGGGCACGGTGCCGCCTGCCCACCCCTGGCACTTGGAGAACCGGTGACCCATGAGCCCTCGGCACGGCAAGCCGCATCTGAATCATGAACAGTCGCCCCTCCCGCTGCAATCCCCATTTCCAAGGGCCCCCCCTGGCCAGCCTCCTCAGAACTTGGGGCTCAGCGACACCGCACTCCCCAGCAACATGCTGCAGCCCCCCCCCCCACACCTCTGGGCCAGAGCAGCTGGGAGAATAGCAGGGTGGAAAGTGGGTGTGGGGAGATGGTGGTCCGGCTGCTACCCCCATTAAAAATACAAAAAAAAAAAAAAAAAGAGAAAAAATCAGCATCTAAAGTGAAATAATCACAGAGTGAAAATATATATCCTCAAACAGCCCCTGAGATCCCCACAGGGGAAAGCAGCATTGGGTGGGCGGCGGGAGAGGCCGGCTGGGCCACCGTCCCTCCCCAACACCCACCCAGGGGCTCCGGGACTGGGTGCCAACAGCCCAGGCAGCCCCGGGCTCAGAAAACAGGGACTTAGGCCCCGGCGGGAGGGGGGTGGTCAGGACGCCAGCGTGGGGCTTGGCTGGGCCGGCCTCGCTCAGCGGGCAGCCAGCTGTGGTGAGCAGAGACACACACACGTGCGCGCACACACCCTGGGAGCACCTGCCTCGCCTTGGTCCCTTCCTTCCGTCACTGCTGCTGCCTGAGGCTCATCAGAGGTGGGGGCGGTGTCGGGGATGCGCAAGCCCTTGGAGAGGTGGCCTCCTCCTCACATGTCCCTTGGTCAGCCTCCCTGCTGCCCGGTTGGGGACCATTATTGCTTTAGAGGGACAGGGAAGCAGCCGGAGCTGCAACCGGGTCAGGAACCCCGAGGGAAGGGCTTCCCCTCTTTACGCCGCAGGGAGCTCCGGCTGAGGCCTGGACAGCTCGGAAAGCTGTCCTTAAGGTTTCACTCCTTCCCTCGCAGTGAGGGTGCTGGGGGTGGGGGGAGGCCCTCCCCTGCCCCCAGCTGGTCCTGGGGCCCCACCGCAGGCAGCCAGGAGGCCCGAGGGTCAGGCGGGAAGCCATCCCTGCCCCTTTTGCCTCCCCAGCTGGGTCCAAGCCCAGTCCCAAGATAAAAAAATACTTTGGTGAATTAAAAAGTGCCCGAGGAGGGGGTGGGCTCGTAGGGGCGGCGGTGGGCGCTCGTCAGAGGACGCTCTGGTCTCTGATAAAGGTGGTCCTCTCGCCCCGGCCCTCGTCGTCCTCGGAGTCTGACGGGCACTCCTGCCAGGCCTCGGGGGGCAGCCCCTTGTAGGAGATGAGGCCGCGGTCCATGGTGTACACTTTGACCCCCCGGAAGCTGAAGCCCGAGCGCAGCTGCAGGACCAGGAAGACGGTGATGAAGACCAGGACGATGAAGGCGCAGCTGAGGCCGGCCACCACCTCCGGCAGGTGCGAGGGCAGCAGCCCTGCCCGGGGCCGCGGCTTCGCCTCCACCTCCGGGGCGGGCTGGGTGGGTGGCAGCGGCGGCCGCTGCTCCGGAGACTCGCGGCTGCTCTGGCTTTGCCGGGAGCAGATCTGCTCCACAGGGTCCAGGAAGGAGTGGCCGGGGCAGCTGAGGCAGTCGGTGGGGGCGGGCCCCCGGCACGTGGCGCACGAGGGGTGGCAGGGGGCGCAGACGCTGGCGCGGATGGGCTCCACGTCGTTCTCGGTGCTGTAGTGCGTGCTGAGGACTTGCGGGGCGAAGCCCGCCGGGCAGTGCTGGACGCAGCTCTTCTCGTGCAGGGAGAAGCCTTCCTCGCACACTGCCGGAGGGAGGGGGGCGGGGTGAGCCAGGGCCAGGGCAGCCCCAGCGCGGTCCCCACAGTCCCCGGGAGCTCCCAGCCCCAGCACGGTGTCACCCCAAGGGATTCGGCATCCCTTCAGGCCCCCTTCCTCCCACAGCACGGCTTGGGACAAGCACCCCGTGTCCCGAGTGCCAGACCCCAAACCCAACAGCACCCACTACTGACCCACGCAGGCCTGGCTGGACGTAAGCATCTTGCAGCCGCTGCTCTCGGGTGGCGTGGGCAGCCCCTCGGGCGCCGTGCCATACAGCACGAGGGTGAACTTGGTCAGCGTACCTATTCCAGGTGGGGCAGGAGGCCAGAGTGAGCGGCACTGGGACCCCACGGGGACCTTGGCTTTCCCCCTTGGGCCCCCCACCCTCGAGTGTCCCCCATACCATAGTTGTTAGCTTCGCTGGTGTTTTCAATCTCCAGGACCCACTCGCCAGAGGGGTTCTCATCCCAGGAATGGGTCGTCATGAAGGCCCAGTCATTAAACCCATCCGCTGAGTAGTCATGTGGCCTGGGGAGCAGGGTGCACACAGCCGTCTCAGGCCCGGGGGGACCCCAGCCGGGAGTCCCAAACCCACCACACACCCACCCCTGCAACACCAACCCCGCCGCAGGGCTGGAAACGCCTGCTGGCTCTGACTCCCGTTAGGCCAGATAGTCTTAACCAGAAGCTTCCGGAAATGTGCGAGGGCAGGCCCGCAGACGTGGCATGTGGGTGGGATCGGGGAGAAACCACCCCTGCCAGATGCCAGCAGGGGGAGCATTCGGCGGCCATCGGGACTGGGTGAGTGAGTGAGCGAGCGAGTGAATGAATGAATGCGTGTGGGCCTGAGGGGAGGACGGGCCGTGCAGGGGAGGGGACAGGGCAAGCACCTGGCGGCCAGCAGAGTGGAGCGGGTGCCCATGGGGCTGACCAGGTGGATGGCCAGGTCGCCCCGGCGGTTGTAGGACAGGGTGAGGCGCGCCTGGGCGTGCTCCAGCCGCGTGATGTGGCCGGCCTCCCCCAGGCAGGCGGTCACCGTCTTCCGCACCTCCAGCCGCTTCCCGATGTCCCTGAGCAGCGAGCACAGGGGGGTCCCTCAGCCGAGCCCGCAGGGGCCCGAGGGCACCCCGCCCCTCTCAGGCCCCCCCCCCCCCCCCGCCCTCCCAGCCCAGCCCCAGCCCTCACCTGGGCTCAGTGAGGATGTCGATAGTGCACTTGCGCTGGGGGGCCACCGTGGTCCAGTTCTGGGCCAAGGCCACCATGGCGCCTGCGTCCAACAGGCCGTAGCCATAGGAATGGCTCACTGTGGGGAAGGGAAGGTGGGTCAGCTGGGAGGCAGAGAGCTTCCCGAGGACCCCCAGCCCGGCCCCCAGGGCACCCTGTCCTCACCTTTCCGGCCCACACCATTGGTGGCCCAATCATTAGCATTGAGGTGCCCTGGCTTTGAGGTCTGTACCACCAGGTGCTGCATGTCCCGCCAGGTGAGGTTCTTACTGCAGAGGGAGGGAGAGGCGGGGCTCAGTCTCTTGGCGCAGGCGCTAGAGACACAGGGCTGCCCTGCAGGGGGCGCTGTACAGACAAGGTTCCCCTTCTGCTCCCACCACTTACTTGGCCTCCAGGGTGAGAGCGATGATGCCAGCTGCCAGGGGGGCAGAGGCTGAGGTGCCCGTGTGCGACTCGGTGCACTTCTGCCGCAAATCAGTGGTCACCTGCAGGGGCAACAGGGGTGCTGGGCATGTGGAGAGTGGAGACCAGAGCGGCCCCCTGCCTGCCCTCCCTCTGCCACAGGCCCTGCGCCCACGGGGGGTGTGGTGAGCCAGGCCTAGTCCGTAGGTCCCAGTGCTGCCTTGCTAGGGACAGGCCAGTGTCAGACTCTTTCCCACCCTCCCAAGGAACAAGGGGATTGCACTAGAGGTTGGAGATCATTAAGAGCAACGATTGGCCCTGGCCGGTTTGAAGAGTCCCAGGTTCGATTCCGGTCAAGGGCATGTTCCTTGGTTGCGGGCACATCCCCAGTGGGGAGTGTGCAGGGGGCAGCTGATCGATGTTTCTCTCTCATTGATGTTTCTAATTCTCTATCCCTCTCCCTTCCTCTCTGTAAAAATATCAATTAAAAAAAAAAAAAAAAGCAACGATTGGCCCTGGCCGGTTTGGCTCAGTGGATAGAGCATGGGCCTCAGGACTGAAGGGTCTCGGGTTCGATTCCGATCAAGGGCACAGGCCCGGGCTGCGGCCTCAATCTCCAGTAGGGGGCGTGCAGGAGGCAGCCGATCAATGATTCTCTCATCACTGATGTTTCTCCCTCTCTCTCCCTTTCCCTTCCTCTCTAAAATCAATAAAAAAATGTATTAAAAAAAAAAGAAAGATTGTTTTTAGGGAGAGTCTACACTTCTCAGGGGCTCCATGGCCCCCAAGAGTCTTAGCCCCCCAACTCCCACACCACGATGCAGGAGCCACCGTGTCACCAGCCGCGTGCGGGTGGGAGGCAGATGGGTCTGGGCAGAGCTGGCGAGCAGCCCACTTCCCCGCGCCCACGGGCGACTCACGATCTGCTTCTCGTTCTGGTTGCCGCTGCTGTAGGTGGTGGCCAGCGTGGAGGAGCAGGCCTCGCTGTACCAGGGCACGTTGCCCAGCTGCGTGGCGCTGCTGATGGACAGCGTGTAGATGCTGTTGGTGTAGCCGTCGCAGTTGCAGCTGTCGTGTTCCCGGCCCCCGTTCCCCGAGGCCCAGACGAAGATGGAGCCCAGCCCCCCGCGGCCCTGTGGACAGAGTGCAACGGGGTCACCAGGGAACAGGCCTTGGGGGAGGCTTGGCAGGAAGAGACGCCGCTGGAGACGGGGAAGGCTGGGGCCTCAGGGACCCCTGCCCACCGGCCCAGGCCCCCGGTGGGTCAGGTATACCTGCCAGTATGTCTGCCCGTACACAAACGAACAGAACACCTGGACCATCAAGGCTCAGAGTGGTGATTTCAGGAGGTGGAGTGATGCGTGATTTTAATTTGCTTTTTCTCTTTTTCTGTCCTTCTAGCCCCCTAACGTTTTAATAGACATGCTCTGTGTACAATTAAAATTGAGCCCCAAAATAAATAAGCAGAAACAGAAGAACACGAGGGAGGACGCTGTGGAAAGCAGAGCGCCCAGCCTGCCGCACAGGCCGGGCCCGGCCGCCTCACCTGGCTGACGCCCCGGAAGAAGGCCTCCTCGGCGAGGCGGGCGGGCCCGTCCACCGTCTTGCCGTCGTCCTCGGGGCCCCAGCTGGCGCTGTAGATGTGGATGTGGTTGGGGTTCAGGCCCAGCGAGCGTGCCTCTACCGCGTCCGTCACCTCACCATCCAGCATGCGCACCCCTGGCCACAAGGGGGAAGGATGCTGCATGGGTCCCGCGGCCAGGGGCACCCTGGAGCATGCCCAGCCCTACACCCGGAGGATGGGGAGGGGAGGGAGGGGAGAGGCTGCGCAGGGAGACCCGGGGCCTTGACTCCCGGACTTGCCTCTTCCTCTCAAAGACAAGACCCAGGGAGGGGAATAAAAGAACGTTCTGGATCAGCCACGTCTCTGGGTTCCCACAGGAGCGCGGTGATCGAAGCCCGCCATGTAAGGACTCGGAATGGATGGTGCGGATGCAGGGAGACTCCTGCTAAGAGCCACTCACCCACTCCAGCACAGGGCGGCCAGCACCGGGGGTCCGGCTCTTTGAGTTGCTAAGAGCTGTCTAAGGATTAGCCACGTGGCCAAAAGGACCCCAGTGGGAAAATGGACAGAGAAACGCCCCCCCAGAGGGCCCTCCCAAAGCTGGTGGGCGGCCAAGGCCGACACCCACCTCCGATGCGGGCGTTGTAGGCTACCCCCACGCCACAGACGCCGTTGTTGGCCACGGCGGCCACTTCGCCCGCACACCGTGTGCCATGCCTGTCAGGGCCAAGAGCGTAGCGTCAGTGGTGGACAGAGCCGGGCAGGCGCAGCCCGAGGAGCAGGAGGGTCACCAAGCGCCTCCACCCGTGACCTCTGTCCCCCGTGTGAGCGCAGTCCCCTGCCACCCCCGCCACCTGGGCCGTGGCTGCCTCCGCTCTGACCAAACCCTCCCTCAGGGCCCCAGCAGGCCCGGGGCTGCAGCCCTGCTTCCTCGCTGGAGGGGGCGGAGGGAGGCAGAGGGCGGGGGCTGTGGTTTCTGACCTGTTGTCATTCATCTGTGTGTACCGAGGCTGTGGGTCAGGGTCCTGGTCGTTGACATCGAAACTGGCCCCCGGATCCTGGGGAAGACACGGCCGTTGTCGGGAGTAGCCCAGCCAGGCTGGCAGGACAGGGCTGCCCTGGACACCCTCCCGGGGAGCACTGCGCCCCCACCCCCCACCTGCTCACATAATTGCCCGCCAAGTCCGGGTGGTTCTTCTCGATGCCGTCGTCCAGGATGGAGACCACAACGCCGCGGCCCGTGTAGCCCTGGGCCCAGGCCTCCTTCACGTTCAGGTCCCGCTGGGTGACGCCGGACTGTGGAGACACCCGCGCCCAGCACCCGGCACTGATCAGACGTGGTTCAGTGGGTGACGTTAGGGTACCTGGAAGAATCCCTTCACCATCCCCAAACCTCCTCCTCCACCCACTGCTGCTCCTATAACCCACAACTGGTTGTCTGGGCGCCACGGAAGCATAAAGAACTCTGGGAGCCCTAGTCGGTGTGGCTCAGTGGATAGAGCGTCAGCCTGAGGACTGAAGGGCACTGGGTTCGATTCCCGGTCAGGGCACATGCCTGGGTTGCGGGCTCGATCCCCAGTAGGGGGCGTGCAGGAGGCAGCCAATCAATGATTCTCATCATTGATGTTTCTATCTCTCCCTTCCTCTCTGAAATCAATAAAAACATATCTTTTTAAAAAAGTATGGCTTACCTTAAAAAAAAAAAAAAAAAAAAAGAACTCTGGGAGGGCACCCCCAGGCTTAGCAGGGAGGGTTAGGGAAAGGCTGCTCAGCAGACAGAAAGAGGAAGAATGAGAGAGGGACCCAGGGCCCAAGCAAGCAACGTACCAGGTACCACTGCTGGGGAAACTTGGGGTCCGTGGGCTCCAGGTACAGGTCGCGTTTGGTCCGTCGCTTTGCCACCTGCTGCTCCAGCCACTGTACCTGCGAGGGGGTGAGGGAGCTGGTGTGGGTGCAGAAGGGGGAGGAAGGAAAGGGTGGGGCAGGGGAGGCCGGGGCTGCACTCACTTGAGGCTCCCTCTGCAGCCGGCTGTGCCGCAGGCGGTGAGGCGATAGGGACCGCTTTGTCACAGCTCGGTGCCAGAAGTGGTAATAGTCGCCGAAGATCTGCAACGGAGCAGGAAGAGGGAGCTGGGCTGTCCATCTGCCAGTCCCCGGGGAGGTGGGGGATGGGGGTGGGCACCGGCCTTCCAGGGAGGCACACCATGTCAGGGCACCTGCTCCCTGCCCAGGACGTAGCAAGAAGGTGCAGGGGGCAGAGGGGGATGCCCCTCCTTGGGGGACACTGGTCCTCTGAGCAACCTAGGCTAGAAGCCCCAGGACAGGGCACGCGCTGCTCGCATCCCCTGGCCACTGGGAACGTGCCCCTGAGAAAACAAGCCCCCTAGTTCTCACCCAGTGCCAGAACCCCTGCCCTCACCGGCCCACCCCCCGAAGGCCCTCGGCCCAGGCCGGCAGGCAGTAAAAACACCTACCTGGCCCTGGTTGAGGAAGCCATGCTTGCGTGCCAGGCGGTCAGCCACAGCCGGGCCTCCAGAGATGTGCACAGCCCAGGTGTTGGTGAAGACCGGCTGGCCATGGGCATCAGCCACCAGCAGGACCAAGGGTCCCGCTGCTGCTATCACCCATAGCAACCAGGGCCTCAGCTCCATGGGGGGACAGGTGACTGGGACCACAGAGCCCTCGCCTCCTCGGCCTGGTCACAGGGCCTCGGCTCCCAGGTGCCGACACACTGCCTGTGGCCCGGGGCTGACTGGCGGGGGCATGGGGCCGAGACGGGCAGGGCGGTGGCGGGAGGATGCGGGCCGCAGGCTCTGAGGGGGACAAGGGAAGAAAGGGAGAGAGGGTGAGTCCCCCACGGCCACGGGCTCAAGCTCCTTCCCACACCGGCAGGCCTCCAGGCGGGGCTGCACAGGCCTTCGGGGGAGAGGAGGGAACACCAGCCCCCCAGGTCAGCCGGCGAGGTAGGCGGACGGACCCCTCCGCACACGCAGCGCCCAAGCCTCTCCCCGCGTAAGAACGCGGAGGTGGGACGAAGAGTGTCAAGCTTGAGTCACTCGGAATGAGAGCAACTAAACACATGCTCGCCGGAATCAAAGGAAAAGGGACGGGTTACAAAGCAGCACGTACGGGTGATTCCATTTTGTCTTTAAAGAACTATTTATACATGTATGTTTACATATAACCGCAAAACAAAAGCTGGGCAGACGCACGCTCACACGTTAACAATGGCTGTCCCAAGATGGTGAGCACGACGAGGCACTGTTTCCTCCTTTGTGTCGCCGTTTGCGTTCCAAATCACCCAGGTATATTTTATAAAGGAACAAAATGTTGGCTTTTTAAAGTTCCTTAAGGGGCGGCATCTACGAAGTTCACTGGGGTTTCCTGGTTCGGCAAAGCAGCCCCAGCCCCCGAGTTACCTGCAAAGAGGCACAGCCCCTGGGAAGAAAGGTGGGCGACCCCAGGTGGGATGGGGGGCTTGGCGCCGGCTGAGCGCAGGGATCCCAATGGCTTCCCCTCCCTCTGCGGCCCAGACCCTCGGCCACCATCAAAGTCAGGGGCGCAGACTCCTTTTTACTGTTTCCTGGGGAACGGCCAGGGCTGCCCAGCCCTGTCCCCCCCGGGGCCTGGAGGTCCCCAGCAGCCCCCCTGCTCCTTCCACGCCCACCAGCCTTTCGTAATCCCAGCGAGCGGGCAGCCAGGGCAAACACTGGCTGCCGGGCCAGGAGCACCAAGGTGAGGCTGAATCAATAGACCTCGTGTTGTTTTTCCTCCCTTAGCAAACAGACAGCGGGACCTCTCTGCCCAGGGCCACATAACTGTCCCCACAGAGGGCCCCTAACTAGCCAGAAGCCAAGCCCCTGGGGTGGGGGTGGGGGAGGTCCCCGTGGGGCTGCAGAAGGTGTCCTATCTCAGCGCCAGGGCCCAGCTCCACAGGAGGCCACTCTGCCAGGCGGCAAAATGACGCTCCCCGGGGAGCTGGGCGGGCAGGCTCACCCCTGGGAACCCCTCACTTCTCCAGGGCTGCCCTCAGCCACGACCAGCCTCCGCGGCTACACCGCTCCTCCGGTCGCAGCCCCACCACGCCGGCCGGGGGGACTCGGGCTATTCCTGGAGTATTTTCAGTTTACACCAAAATAACCTGACAGCTGATGGCAGGCGGCATCCACAATGCAGCTCCTCACCCTGGAGGGTCAAAGTCCACATGGCTCTCAGGGGACAGGCTCGGAAGCCACAGCCCCAGGAGGCCTGGGGCGGCCCAGTTCCAGAAAGCTGGTCTAAGCAATGGCTGGACAGCCAGCCCGCCAGCCCCAGGGGGTGAAGGGACCCCAAGCCCCTCATTTAACAGAGGACATTGGGGCTCTGGGAATGGATGGAAAAGAGGCCTCTTCTCCCCGTCTTGCCACCACGATAGCCGCCTCCTGGGTCCAGGCGTCATGCAAAGTCACCCCCTGACCACAGTGCTGTGAGCCCCGCTGCTGGAACCCCCACACTAGGACGGGGCTCATTTGGTTCGAGCCCAAGTTCCCGCCGACTGTGGATGGAGCGAGCGGCAGCTGCTTGGCGTTAAAGGTGATTAACCAACTATTTAATTACCTTGCAGCACCCGGAAAGAAAACAGGCACCAACGAACAATCCCCAAGCAAGGGCGTGCTCGCTGGGGCCAACGTTCCCCACTGTGGCAGGGGGGGGGGGGGGTATGGCTTCCACAGAGCCCCAACACCCCCCACCCCCCCCGACAGCCCTGCCGCAGCATCCTGGAAGGAGCTCGGACCCCCCCTTTCCCCAAAGAGCAGGCGCTGAGAACAATGAATGAATGGGCTTCTCCCCACCCCCATCCCAGACTCTGACTCACCCTGAGTCCCAGTTCTTGCTGTATTTCTAGCCTCCCGTGATGCCCTCTCCCATGGGACTCAGCTGCGGCCGGAGAGAGCTGTGGGTGCTCTTCCTTGGCTGTGTCCTCTCTTTTCCCGGCCCCGGGAACCTCCGGGAACCTCCAGCCGCTCCAAGGCACCCACGCTGAACCTATACCCCCAGGTCTGGGGGGTCTGGCGGGGACCAGGCTGCCCGGGGAAACCTGATCCCGTCTCTCCTTCCGGCCTCTCCCACCGCCAGGCCAGGTCCTGTTACAGACGCTGACAGGCGCCCCTGAAA
This sequence comes from Myotis nattereri, assembly GCF_964212035.1. Classification (NCBI taxonomy): domain Eukaryota; kingdom Metazoa; phylum Chordata; class Mammalia; order Chiroptera; family Vespertilionidae; genus Myotis; species Myotis nattereri. Next base: position 10,261,609 of record NC_138097.1, on the reverse strand, counting down.
TGGTGACTTCCAGCCCCTGCCCCGCTCACACGGGCTGTGCGATCTTAGATAAGTCACTTCCTCCCTCAGCCTCAGTTTCCTTGGTGGTAAAAACTGCTAGCCCAGAGATTTTTTTTCAAACTTTTTTTGAAAGCCACAGGATCCTTAGGAAAACGCACACGCAACCCGATCCAATCCTACGTGGACGCCCAATGGGGTAGCCAGTGACCCGGGGACCACCGGGGCCGAGCAGGCTGAGGCTCGTGTCCACCCCTGGCCGCAGCTGCCCGGCCGCCCGCGTCCCAGAGAATTCCGACGCCTCCCGAGAAAGCCGGTCCGGTCCGGAGCCCGGGACCAGGAAGTGGGGCCGGAGGGGGGCCGGCTCCGACCCGGCCGCCGGCTGTCAGACCTGTCTGGCTGGCCGGCCGGCCGCCCCTCCGTCCCGTCCGTCCGTCCGTCCGGGGCAGCGGGGGCCGCGGCCAGGCCTCGGCGGGAGGCAGCCCAGCACCTACCTGCGCCGGCCTCCTGTCGCCGCGGGTCCCGCACCTGAGTCTCGGGCAGCCCAGGTGTGCGGGCGGGGCGAGGCCGGGCCGGGTCCAGCCTCCCGCCCCGCCGGCAGCAGCTCCTCCTCCTCCCCCGGCGCGGAGGGGCCGAGCCGGGGGCGGCCCCCCGGGGCACGGCGGGGCGGGAGGGGGGGGCGCCGGCGCCTCTGGAATTCCCTCCCCATCCCGCCCCCGGCGGCCCCGCGGCGCTCCCCGGGGTCAGAGGGCTCGCCCGGCCCCAGCGGAAAAGTACCGACGCGGGCAGGCCGGGCCGCGCGCTCGGGGGGCGCCTCCAGCGCGGGCCCGGCCCGCGGCTCCCCGGCCCGGCGCCGGCTCCCAGGCCCCGCACCCTCGCCGCTTACCTCGGGGAGCCCGGGCGGGGAAACTTTTCCGGGCGAGCGCCGCGGCGGCTCGGGCGCCCTCGGCCGAGCGGAGAGCCCGGCGGCGGGGCCTGAGCTCCGCGCGCTCCCCGCGCCCGGCAGCGGCGTCACCGCGCGGAGGCGGGCGGCGCGGCGGCGGCGCGGCCTCGGCCCGGCCGGCGACGAGGGCAGGGCTCGGCCTGGGCTCGGGCTCCGGCGCGCGGGCGGGGGCAGCGGCCGGGCCGCGGCGGCGCGGCTTGTTTACTCCGGCCGCTGTCAGCGGCTGCGGCGGCCCCGGCTCCTCCTCCTCCGCCGCCGCCGCGCCCCTCCCCCCGCGCGGCGCCACCTCCGCGCTCCCGGCCGCCGCCTCCGTCCCGCCGCCCCGCCGCCGCCCCTGCCGCCCGGCCCGCGTGGAGAGCAGCGCCGGCCCCCGGCGGAGGCCCGGCAGCCTCGGGGGCGCCCGCCGCCGGCGCCCGGTCGTGGCGGGGAGGAGACGGGGTTGGCGATCCCAACGCCATCGCGGGCTCCGGGCGCGTCCCCCAGGCCGCACCGCCCGCGCCTGGCTCGGCTCTGCGCGCTGCGAGCTCCTCCGGCCGGAGGCGCGGAGACCCGCAGACCCGCAGACCCGCAGACCCTTGGCCTGGGCTGGGAAGGGCTGGGAAGGGCTTGAGGCGTGTCTGGGAGCCCCGTGGCGGCTGGATTCTGGGGGGAACCCTCTCCCCCACTTCCCACTCCAGAGCCGCGAGTTTGAGCCTGACCGGGTAAATGCCCTCCCTGGACGACGGATCGGGGGGCACCCACCTGTGATCGGACTGCACAGCAGGCGGCAGACCTCGGACCCACTGTCCCAGGAGCCGAGCCCTGACTTGAACCCGTTATCTGTACAGACAGGTGGACAAGCAGGACAAGAAGCCCACCGCCTTCTCATGTCACCGCCCGACGGGGCACCCGGCCAGGCACTTTACATTATCTCCCTCTTATGTACATTATTTAACCCGCATAATCCCTTCAAGCTGACACTAATCCCATTTTACAGATAAGGAAACTGAGGCGTACCAAGTTTAAATAATCTGTCCCCGAGTTCCCTAGCTAGCAGGCCGCGGCGCCTGGCGCTTGGGCAGAGCCTGCATCCCGGGGCTTGCCATGTACCAGCCAAGTCGGCTCCCTCCCGGGGTCCCTGCCCTAGAAAACGTCTGTGCTACTTGGCGAGGCCGCCCCTGCTTGAGCTGCGAGAGAAAAGAGGGGACCTGTGGCCAAGAGCTCCCCGGGCTAGGTGAGTCCAAGGTCGCAGAGCAGTCTCTGCCCATCCCTTCCTGTTCACCCAGAGATAACCTGGCAGCACAGGTCTGGGGATTAAGGACAAAAAAACGGCCAAAGCCGGTGTGGCTCAGTGGATAGAGCGTCGGCCTGCGGACTGAAGGGTCCCGGGTTCGATTCCGGTCGGGGGCGTGTGCCTTGGTTGCGGGCACATCCCCAGTGGGGGGAGATGTGCAGGGGGCAGCTGATCGATGTTTCTCTCTCATCGATGTTTCTATCTCTCTATCTCTCGCCTTTCCTCTCTGTAAAAACTCAATAAAATATATTTTTTTTTAAAAAAAGGACAAAAAACGAACAGGGCCCAGTGTTTGCTGACCGCTCTTCTCAGCTCTTCCCCTGGAACTCGCTTCTTCCTCACCGCAAGCCCTATGAGGTGGATGTAATTAATACATTTTCCTTTAGGTACCTTTTTAAAAAATATGTATGTTTTTATTGATTTCAGAGAGAGAAAGGGAGAGGGATAGAAACATCAATGATGAGAGAGAATCATTGATCGCCCCCCCCCCCTTCCCCAAAGGGGATGGAACCCACAACCCAGGCATGTGCTCTGACCAGGAATCAAACCATGACCTCCTGGTTCATAGGTCGACACTCAACCACTGAGCAACACTGGCCAGGCTCCCTTAGGTACCTTTTGTGCATCACTACATTTTACACAGGACAGAATCGGGGCCAGAGAGGTTAAGTGACATTCCTAAGGACTCACTCTGTGACACGCCAGTCAGCGAGCCTGGGTTCAAATCCCTGCTGTACTATTTTACGCCACCTTAGACACACAATAACTAAGCCTCAATTAACCCCCTCTGAAATGGAGATACTAGCCCTAGCCGGTCTGGCTCAGTGGATAGAACGTCGGCCTGCGGGCTAAAGGGTCCCGGGTTTGGGTTCAAATCCCTACTCTACTATTTTACCCCACATTAGACACACAATAACTAAGCCTCAATTTACCCCTCTGAAATGGAGATACTAGCCCTAGCCGGTTTGGCTCAGTGGATAGAATGTCGGCCTGCGGGCTGAAGGGTCCCCGGGTTTGATTCTGGTCAAGGGCACGTACCTCGGTTGGTTGTAGGCTTGATCCCTGGCCCTGGTCGGGGGCGCATGCGGGAGGCAACCAATCCATGTGTCTCTCTCTATCTCTGTCTTTCTCTTCTCTCTCTCTAAAAATCAATGGGAAAATATCCTCGGGTGAGGAATACCAAAAATAAATAGATAGATAAATAAATAAATTTTTAAAAAATGAAATGGAGACAATACTCAGTTAATAGGATAAGGTACCATACGGGCATCCTTACAAATGCTGCAAAACCCGGAAACCTGGGGAAGAATGAGGGGTTCCGAAAACAGCTCGGGGAGAAGACAGGGAGTGGGAACTTTCCCCAACAAGGGACTGGCTGGTAGGGGCCACACTGGGGTAGCCCCACCAGCAGCAGCCACTGTTGGCAGAGACAATACTTCTGCAGTCAGACCCAACGAGGCAGGAAGTGAGTCACGGTTCTTCCTTAGTCTGAGCAAGGGAACCCCATTGAGGGGAAACTGGAACAGGGCTGGCCCCATCTAGCCTTGGAGTCTCCCAGTGCCCTTCCCTCTTGTCCTCTGACCTAGAAGAGAGGTCAAGCCAGAGAGATAGCAACGCTGGCTGCCTCTCGGCGCCCCACCCATCCTGGAGGCTGGTCCCAGGGGAGCCTCGGTGGTCTGGGGTGAAGGAAGAGGCGGCACTGAACTTGCCAGTTCCTCCAAGCCTGGCCCTCCAAGCCTGCCTCTGGCACTTAGCACTGAAATCCTGGAACTGTGCTGCTCAGAGGTGCATCGCTGGAGGGAGGGGAGAGGCTAGGACTGAGCAAGTGAGCACCTGCCCTGGCTTCACCCAGGGTTTCCCACGCGGCTGTCATTTACCACCATTCTGTTGCTACAGCCACTCTCCTTGAGACCCCTCTGGAGGGAGTCCCAGCTTGCTTCAGTTGCTGACTGCTAGCCAGCGAGGTCCTTTATCTCACGGGAGCAAGTCCCGTGGGCAGGTATTGTTTTCTCCGTATCCATATCAGAGGCCCTAAGGCCCCAGGACAAACATGTCAAACTCGTGGCCAGCGGGCCGCATGCCTCATTTATTTGGCTCGTGTCTGCCTTTGAGTTTGACATGCTTGCCCTAGGAAGTTAACTCCCCTGGAGCCCACGAGTCCGGACTTGGGGCCGTAGGAGCTGTACTGACCTGTGGATCCCACTGGATCCGTTCGACACACCAGTCAATAGGCTGGGGCACCATGTGACAGAAGCCTGGCACACAGGAGGGATGTCCACCTGTGGGGGGAAGCAGGGCATGATGGTTAGTTAAGGCCCAAGGGAAGAGGGCTGTAACTGGGGTTCTCACCTTTCCAGCAGAGACCCGGGAGAGAAGTACCCAGCCAGCGAGGCCTCTTTTTCTCTGGATTTGGGGCTAATCTGGGAGGCTCCGTAGAGCAACCCCCCAGTTAAATCCACCCAGTCACACTCACCAGGGGCACTCCCAGTGTCCCCGTGGTGTGCTCTCGGGGGTCCCCTTCTCTCAAAACCTCCTCCTCACTCGCAGGCACCTCAAGCCTTCGGCTGCAGCACCCACACCTGGTTTTCATAAAAATGTCTACACTGCCTGGCCAGTGTGCTCAGTGGTTAAGCGTCGACCTATGAACCAGAAGGTCACGGTTCAAATCCCAGTCAGGACAACATTGCACTCGATCCCCGGTAGGGGGCGTGCAGGAGGCAGCCGATCAATGATTCTCTCTCATCATTGATGTGTTTATCTCTCTCTCCCTCTCCCTTCCTCTCTGAAATCAATAAAAAAATATATTTTTTAAAAAACGTCTACACCACCTTCATACTTGAATAGAAGGCCACACAACAAAATTGTTTTCTCTGAAAGGGTGGGATTTGTGAGCTTTTTTGCCTACACGCATTTTCAGGAGCGTCTACAGCAGTGGTCGCCAACCGGTGGTCCGTGAAGTCCGAAAGGTTGGCAACCGCTGGTCTACAGTATAATCAAGTAACAAAACCGTGAAGTCATGCAGAGGGGAATAAAGCATGCCCATACTTCACCATCCAGCTGCCGGCACCTGGAGTCCCTCCTGAGCGCTGCTGGGCAACAGCCAGGCTCCTCCTACCCCAACCTGGGGCAGGGCCCTGCCAGTTCTGGCTAAACCACTTTGGGAAAGTCTCCCTTATATGACAAGCAAAAAGGGTGCCTGTGGGTGGGGGGAGGAGCCAGAAGTGATCTGGTGGTGAAATGGCTGGGCCCCTGGGACAGGATCCCGTCATGGCCAGCCCTCGTTTTCCCAGTTACTGGGGTGGGTCTGCACTTCTCTTTCCTCAGCCGGTTCTGCCAAGTCCCACACTCTCTGGTCGGTTTAATGGCTCCCTTCTGTGTCTCCTGCCTTGCCTTCAACATCTAGCCACTGCTACCCAGGACTGGGCACCTAGTCGGTGTGTTGGGTGCAATCAGACAATCGGATGGACATTCACTGAGCGCCTACTGAGTGCTGAGCCCTGGTGTTTCAAGCTGAGTCCCTTAGAGCTTGTCCTTGGAAGCCAGCGCCCACGCCTGGGAGGAGGTAGCTGAGACAGCTAAGGTCTTCCTGACTCTGTCCTACCATGTGGCCTTGCAGCTCCCATAAACCTCTGCCTTTCCCTCTCCCTTTTTAAAAAATATATTTTATTGCCGAAACCGGTTTGGCTCAGTGGATAGAGCGTCGGCCTGCAGACTGAAGGGTCCCAGGTTTGATTCTGGTCAAGGGCATGTACCTGGGTTGCGGGCACATCCCCAGTAGGGGGTGTGCAGGAGGCAGCTGATTGATGTTTCCCTCTCATCGATGTTTCTAACTCTCTATCTCTCTCCCTTCCTCTCTGTAAAAAAATCAATAAAATATATTTTAAAAAATAGTTTATTGATTTCAGAGAGGAAGGGAGAGGGAGAGAGAGATAGAAACATCAATGATGTTGAGCCGATCAATCATGGATCGGCTGCCTCCTGCATGTCCCCTACTGGGGATCGAGCCCGCCACCCTGGGAATGTGCCCTTGACCGGAATCGATCCCGGGACCCTTCAGTCCATAGGTCGACGCTCTATCCATTGAGCCAAACCAGCCAGGGCTCCTTCTCCCTCTTGATCCAGAAAAGTAAAGCAGTCAATTGTCATGACTTCTTGTCCCCTTTCCCAGTTAGTTCTGGCATCAGGAAGGGGTTTCTCAACCTCAGCACATTAACTTCTTGGGCTGGATCACTGTTTTTCGCGGGGCTGTCCTGTGCGCGTCGCATGTTCAGCAACAGCCCTGTCTCTCAACACTTGGTAGGAGCCAGCGGCACTCCCACCGCCATTAGGACAACCAGAAATGTCCCCAGGCATTGCCAAATGTCCCCTGGGGGGCAAAAGTGCCCCTGGCTGAGGACCACTAACGGGTGTGAGGTATGGGAATGGCGCGGAGGAGGCGATGGTGTGCAGCCTGTGAGGCCCCAGGAGTGGTCTGCCGGGAACTGCGCGCCGAGGCAGCTGGCAGCGAGGGAGAAACTCCCAAACCCCAACCTGCCAGGCACGGCGGTGCAACAATGGGGCCATTTAGTGCGCACGGCAAACAGTCTACGTCTCTCCCTGACATCTGAGGACACGGCTTTCAGTAACGTTAATGATCATGCTGAACCAGGACGGGAACAATCGGGCCGATCACCCTGTTTACAGGGTGGGGAAGTGGGTGAGGCAGCTCGGCATCGAATGGGCCTTTGGAAGGCAGATCGGTGGCTGCCGGGGAGGGGGGCCGCGGGGCGGAAGGAACCTCTTGGGAATGATGGATATGTTCATTATCTTAGACGGTGGGGATGGTTTCGCGGGCATATGGGAACGTCAGCACAGATCAAGCTGTACACTTTAAACATGCTCAGTTTACAGTGTGTCAATCACACCTCAACAAAGCTTTTTTTAAAAATATATTTGTTCCAAGTGTTGATGCCTGGAAGACATTATTTTGAAAATATACTAACATGAGGTAGCCCATTTCTTTTTTTTTTTTTTTTCTTCTAGAGTTTAGTTTCTTTTTGTTTTGTTTTGTTAATCCTCACCTGAGGATATTTTTCCAATGGTTTTTAGGGAGAGTGGAAGAGAGAGGGAAAGACAGAGAGAAACATCACTGTGAGAGAGACACATCGATTGATGGCCTCCTACTGCTGCCCCGACCAGGGCCCAGGCTGGGAAGGAGCCTGCCACCAAGGTACGTGCCCTTGACCGGAATCGAACCTGAGACCCTTTGGTCCATAGGCTGACGCTCTATCCACTGAGCCAAACCGGCCAGGGCAGCCCATTTCTGCACTGTGCCAGATAAAGGCGGTCTGTCTGGGTGGGGGTTACTGCACTACTTAAAAAGAAAAGAGAAACAGGAGAAAATGACTGTGGGCCTTCAAGGCTGACCCAAAAAAGGTGCGAAAGGGGTGCCAATCTGGGTCCAGGCCTCCCCCCGTGAAGCCAGCGAGTCTGGCCGTGGTTAAGCGCAGCATCGGAGAGTTTTTCCGTTGGATGATGCTATCAACCCACTTGTCTGGGACGCTGTGATCAGGGTCTTTGGAAAATAAAATAACAAATGTACTGCTGGCCGCCAGGGAAGGAAGGAATGATTCTGGAAACGACAGGCTCCGCCACTCTAACTCTAATCCCTAAAACAAACACTGCTGGGGGAAAAGCCAGCCAATTCCTGGAGGAGGGCGGTGCCCTGGCTCAGTGGGGCACGGTGTGTACACCTGGGGAGCAGTCTGCCCCGTGCCACCTGCACATGAAAGGCGCCAGCACTGCTAGTGCCTAAGGGGCTGCCTTTGGCAGAGAGGGTGCCAGACATGCCAGGTGAGGGACCTGTGGGTGGCAAGCAGTGAGGGCCTCTCACGGACAGTGGAGTGCTTTTTAGCTGAAAGAGACCTCCACCGAAGTTCCCGGGAGCCTGAGGGAGGCTAAGGAGTAAGAAGAGGGCTTTGGCCCAAGCTGGTTTGGCTCAGTGGATAGAGCATCGACCTGCGGACTGAAGGGTCCCGGGTTCGATTCCGGTCAAGGGCACATGCCCGGTTGCAGTCTCAATCCCCAGTGGGGGGCGTGTAGGAGGCAGCCAATCCATGATTCTCTCTCATCATTGATGTTTCTATCTCTCACTCTCCCTTCCTCTTTGATATCAATAAAAATATATTAAAAAAAAAGAAAAAAAGAAGCCATGACCAGTTTGGCTCAGTGGATAGAGCGTCGGCCTGCAGACTCAAGGGTCCCAGGTTCGATTCTGGTCAAGGGCATGTGCCTTGGTTGCGGGCACATCCCCAGTGGGAGGTGTGCAGGAGGCGGCTGATCGATGTTTCTCTCTCATCGATGTTTCTAGCTATCTCTCTCTCCCTTCCTCTCTGTAAAAAATCAATAAAATATATTAAAAAAAAAGAGGGCTTGGGATGGGGATATGTTATGAGTGACAATAAAAACCTCTGTGGAGGGTGGGCTGTGCAGCAGGCATTTCATTCACTCACTCAGTCACTCACTCACTCCTTAGACACTGACAGAGAGCCGCCGGGTCCAGGACCTCCTCCAGGGCTCGCGTGGTGGTGAGGGAGGCAGACGACAGCACCATAAGCCCGTTCATCAGAGGAGTTCAGGTCATCGGAAGTGTTCTGGGAGTAAATCATAAAGAGGGTGATGTGGTTATGCCTGGGACAGTCCCTCGGGTGGCCAGGGAAGGTGCCTGGGAGGAAGTGATAGTTGAGGTGTGACGAGAGGGCTTCCAAGGCAGGCCTGGGACGAGAGGACACAGGCCTGGGACATGAGCGCATGCACTTGGAGAGCAGACACTTCTCCAAGCGTGTGGGAGAGGGCGAGGGTGGGGAGAGACGGGGTGAGAGGGGTAGGCAAGGACGAGATCCTGGAGCAGGTGGCAGCCCGGTCAGGATATTGAATGAAATTCTGAGAGCAGTGGACAGTTTTTGGAGAATTTCACTAATTTATCTTTTTTTTTTAATATATTTTATTGATTTTTTACAGAGAAGAAGAGAGAGGGATAGAGAGTTAGAAACATTGATGAGAGAGAAACATCGATCAGCTGCCTCCTGCACATCTCCCACTGGGGATGTGCCCGCAACCCAGGTACATGCCCTTGACGGGAATCGAACCTGGGACCTTTCAGTCCACAGGCCGACACTCTATCCAGTGAGCCAAACCGGTTTCGGCATTTATCTATTTTTTAAAGAAAAAAATTTTAAATATATTTTTATTGATTTCAGAGAGGAAGGGAGAGGGAGAGAGAGATAGAAACATCAATGATGAGAGAGAATCATCGATCGGCTGCCTCCTGCACGCCCCCCACTGAGGACCGAGCCCGTAACCTGGGGCATGTGCCCTGACCGGGAACCGAACCATGACCTCCTGGTTCTTAGGGTGACGCTCACCACCGAGCCACACCAGCTGGGCACTAATTTCCCGTTTTAAAAGGCCCCTGTGTGACTGCTGTGGGGAGGAGACATATAGGGGTACAGCCCTCCGCAGGAGGCCCTGTTAGTGACCCTCCCGTGCTCCATGCTGGGTGGGGGGCCGGCTTGGAGAAACAGTGACTTTCATAATCCGGGAAATGGGCTTGTGGGCTCCTGAGCAGGCTTGGGAAGGACGGGGTGCCACCCATTGCCCTGGGAAGCTGGGGCCTCCGCTGGCTGAGAGTTGGCCGGCCAGCCCTGAGGTTCTACTGCCCAGCTGCTTGGGCGCGCATGTGCTTCTCCCTCTACCACAGCCACGTGGGCAGCGATAGTAGGAAACGGGGCAATCGGGGAAGCTTTGGGTTCACAGTTAAACCCACACAGCGCGCACTCATTCCATCTCAGGCGCGATGCTGAGTGCTTTACACGAACGGCCTCCTTTGTGGCTCCTCACAACATTGAGGCATGCCGGGAGCCGGTCCATCCTTGCTGTTTCAAGGGACCTGGCATATATGGCATACTGTTCTTAATATGTTTGCGCACCTTCTTGGCACTATGTGTTTTAACCAAGGTCTCCGAGAAAGGTTGTTTCCCCAGGTAGGGATTTTCCCCTGAAGTTAGGGAGGGAATAAAACCTCTTAAGTAAGTGCCAGGCGGGTAATTAATCACTTTAACTACGAACAATCATGCTTAAGCTACATAATCTTTACTCCCTGGAATGGAGATAAGAAACGCCCTAACCTTTGGAATAGAGATTGATAGGATTGGAATCAACTGGTATAAATACAGATGTAACAACACAGAACTTAGAAGACAGAACTTAGAAGACAGAACCTACACAGAACCTACACACAGAACCTACACACAGATCCTACACACAGAACCTACACAGAACCTAGCGAGAGAACATGGCAAAAGATCCTGGATAGAACATGGCAAGAGAACCTGACTAGAACCTGGTGACTGAACCTGGCTGGAGAACCTGGACAGAACCTGGCTGGAGATCCTAAGCAGAACCTCTCTGGAAATCCAGACCAGAACTTGGCTGGAGATCCTGGCTGGAGATCCTGGCTGGACTGCTGATCAACTGAACACTGTCTCCATGTCCTTCCTTCTTTGCCGACTCCGTCCACACCTTTGGGGACCCCTGGACCTGCTGGAGTTGGACCCCAGCAGAGGCAGGCACTACGGTTATCCCCATTTTGCAGATGAAGAAACTGAGAGGCCTAGAGAGCTTGCTGGGAATGTGTAAGATCTGAACCTGGGGAGTGAGAATGGAGAGAAAGCTTTCTGCCTCCAGAAGAGGGAGGGAGCGATCGCTGAATCAGCCACCGCTGTTTCCTTAGGAAAATGTGATGTGGGTGGCTCTGCTCTGATGAACATTTGACGCTTTTCTTGGAAAAGGCTGGTCACCTGCAACTTCCCAGTAGACCTGGTTGATATTTCTATCATTTGTGGTCCAGGCCGCAAACCCCGTGGGCGGTGGTCCAGAGTGTGGGTTCCCAGCCCAGCCCTGGGGCCAATCCCAGCTCTGAAAGTCGCTTGAATGCCCCCTGTGCAAACTACGTGACCCCCTGGGGCCTCAGGTTCCTCATCTGCCACATGGGGTACAAGCTACTCGGCTCATCCGGCGAGGCCTGTAAAGACTCAGCACAGCGCCTGGCCTGTGGCAATGGCCGCTGTGATCAAGTCACCGCCCCCCCCCCCCCCCCCCCGACTTCTGTCCAAGGCAGAAGGCCTTTCCAGCTCTCCCTCGTTGGCCTAAACCCAGGCTTTCATGGATTAAATCTCCGCCCTCGCTGCCGGGCTTGCTTGGTGCTCTCAGGTTATTATTTTTCCTCGAGAGCCCCGCCAGCCTCCCCGCACTGCTGTCTGGGCTCAGAGCAGCCTTTGGTGCGGCCCGCGCGGTGCCTGGTCCCTATTTTGTCAGCTGCCCGCTCCTCTGACCTCTTGCGTCTAGGGTCAGAGGTCAGCACAGTCCTCTGCGGCCGCGTTCCCTAACTTGTTCACCTCATGACTTGCAGAAGATGTGGGCCGCCGGCTGGGGCGCGTGAACCGGGACGATGGAGGCGGGCAGGGCCTGGCTGGCAGCTGCCGCCTCGCCCCCTGCTGCCTGCTTGGGGCTGGAGACTCCAGCACCCATGGCAGACACACTGGTGGGCAATGCTTGCTAAGGGGCCTGGCAGTCTGGCTCCATGGGGACCCGTGGCTGTACTGTCTCCCAGTGTCGGCCACATCGCTGTGCGTGCTGAGTTTCTGCTCACAGAGTCGAGGCAGGACTGGCCTTCCTGGCCTTCTCCGTTTTAGGGAGAAGAAATGCTTTCCGGATAGTATTTTAGGAAGATGCTCTCCTGGGAAGCAATCCCTCCCCCCCGCCTCCCCCTGCCCCAGGCTAACGGAGGTAAGTGATTCTGTTATGTTAGGTACGCAGTCCTCCTTTCGCTCTCATGCAACCCTCCATCCAAAATGATTCAAAGGTCAAAACGACAGAAAAACACATAGAAAGCAATCTTGCTCCTACCTCTGCTCCTTCTATGCAATCCCCCTCCACACTTGAGTACCAATTTTTATTCGATCTGATTGATCTTTCCAGTGTTCCTTTCTGCAAAAAAGAAAAGAATTATATATACACACACATTTACCTCGCTGTTCTTTTTTTAAAAAAATATCTTTATTGATTTCACAGAGGAAGGAAGAAGGAGAGAGAGATAGAAACATCAATGATGAGAGAGAATCATGGATCGGCTGCCTCCTGCACGCCCCACATTGGGGATCGAGCCCTCAACCCAGGCATGTGCCCTGACGGGGAATCGAACCGTGACCTCCTGGTTCATAGGTCCACGCTCAACCCCTGAGCCACGCGGGCAGGGCTACCTCTCTATTCTTATAGTATTTCCCTTTTTTATCAAAAGGTAGCATATTATAATTTGGGTTTTTGTTTGTTTGTTGATCCTCAACTAAGGATATCTTTTCCATTGATTTTCAGAGAGAGTGGGAGGGACGGGGAGAGACAGAGAGAGAAACATCGATGTGAGACTCATATCAATTGGTTGCCTCCCACATGGCCCCGGGATTGAGCCTGCAACCAAGGCATGTGCCCTTGGACGAAATCAAACCTGTACCCCTCAGTCCGCAGGCTGATGCTCTAACCACTGAGCAACTGGGTAGGGCTGGGTTTTTGTTTGTTTGTTTTTAAATATATTTTCATTGGCCCTAGCCCTCTATATTTTTATATATATCATTGATCAGCTGCCTCCGGCATGCCCCACACCAGGGTTTGGGCCCACAACCCAGGCATATGCGTGCCCTGACTGGGAATTGAACCGTGACCTTCTGGTTCATAGATTGTTGCTCAACCATTGAGCCACGCCAGTCAGGCTGGGTTTTTGTTTTTGTTTTTGTAAATATATTTTTATTGAATTGAGAGAGGAAGTGAGAGGGAGAGAGAGATAGGAACATCGATGGTGAGAAAGAATCATTGTTTGACTGCCTCCTGCATGCTCTACACTGGGGATCGAGCCTGCAACTGGGGCATGTGCCCTTGACTGGAATCGAACCTGGACCCTTCAGTCCATAGGCTGACGCTCTATCCACTGAGCCAAACCCGGTAAGGCTTGTTTTGTTTTTTTACTTAGCAATACTTTCTAGAGAAATTTACACAATAAAGATAAACAAAACTACAAACCCAACACAATTCATTAAACATTAGTTCAATGGGAAGGATGATGTTTTTTGGCTGAAACCAAATTACCGCGTACGGAGACATGGGCTGACCAATGAGAGCAGGCCCCCTGGTGAATGTGACAGGCCGGTGGGCGCTGCCATGTCTGTGCTGGGACAGACTACTACTTTTCTCCCACTACTTTTCTCTCTCTGAATGGCTGCAGGACTTCTGTTTGCACTGTGGGCTGTTACATCATCTGGCCTCCTCTTGGCTTCACCACATCATTTACGCATTAAATCCGCCTCTGCTCTTTTCTTGTTAGCCAGCAGCAATTAAAAAGGACTGCTTGGTGCCAACGCAAATCATCAACACAAATGCGCACTCGGGCAGTGAAATCCTGTGTCAACACTAGACTGTACGGTGGTCACGCCGGCAGTAATGATGATGAAAATAATCGTAATGGTAACACTTACTCGGAACTCGCTCTTTGGCCGGACTGTGCTGAGTGCTTCACGTGCAAGGTCTTATGTAATCCTCCAAACAACCCTTACGGCACGCCCGTTTCACAGATGAGGGCCTTAGGGTGAAAGGCCTTGCCAAGGCCCAGTGGGTAGAGCGTCAGCCTGCGGACTGAAGGGTCCCGGGCTCGATTCCCGTCAAGGGCACGTGACTCAGTTAGTTGCAGGTTTGATTCCCAGCCCTGGTTGGGGCACAACCAATTGATGTGTCTCTCTCACATCAATGTTTTTCTCTCTCTCCCCCCTCCCTTTCACTCTCTCTAAAAATCAGTGGAGCCCTGGCCTGTTTGGCTCAGTGGATAGAGCATCAGCCTGTGGACTGAAGGGTCTTGGGTTTGAATCCAGTCAAGGGCACATGCCCAGTTTGTGGGCTCGATCCCCAGCTGAGGGCTTGCAGGAGGCAGCCAATCAGTGATTCTCTCTCATCATTGATGTTTTTCTCTCTCCCTCTCCCTTCCTCTCCAAAATCAATAAAAAAATATTTTTTTTAAAAATATATATTTTATTGATTTTTTTACAGAGAGGAAGGGAGAGAGATAGAGAGGTAGAAACATCGATGAGAGAGAAACATCGATCAGCTGCCTCCTGCACACCTCCCACTAGGGATGTGCCCGCAACCAAGGTACATGCCCTTGACCGGAATCGAACCTGGGACCTTTCAGTCCGCAGGGCGACCCCCTATCCACTGAGCCAAACCGGTCAGGGCAATAAAAAAATATTTTTTAAAAAAATCAATGGGAAAATATCCTCAGGTGAGGATTAACAAGAAAATAATTAATAATAATAAAAAACAACAACTTGTCAAGGACACGTGCACAGAACGTGGCACAGCCAGCATGTGGGCCTGCATCCGGCTGACCCCAGTGACCACTGCAAGGGCTGGTGGCTGGGGCAGGGACCTCACTGTTCTGTTTGTCCTCAGGCCCTGCCCATCACTGCCCACTGTCTATGCCCTCTGGTGCGGGGCTTGGGCAGGAAACTTGGCATCTCGGGCAGAGGGTGAAAAGGGGAGTGTGGGACCCGCAGTCCCTGTTAGGGCCTGGCCTCCCTCGGAAGCCTTTCCCTGCGCCCGTCCTGGGTGAAAGTGTGCCCAGCCTGGCCACGTGACCCCGCCTCCCCTCTTCCAGCATCAAAGAGAATAAACACGCACACGCCAAAATATACCCTTTAGGAGATAAGGATCTATGTCCGTGACTGTAACAATGACTTTTGTTAACTTCTGGCGAAGGACTGGGAGTTCTGAATGTTCTCCCCTGGTCCCTGCCTGGCTGCGCTGTGGCCAGCCCCTCCCCGTGGCCTGCCACTTCCCTCTCCTCCGGCCCCGCCTCGCGTCGTCTCCCACCCTCCCTCCTGCTGCTGCCTGCTGGCTCCTTCCTTGTCCCCGGGGCCTGTCTTTGTTCCCTGTCACAGCCTCAGCTAATTCCAGAAGAGACGGGCCGTCAGGTAGGCCTGGGACTGAAGCCCTCGGCCCAAGCTTAGCGACCATGTCACGGTGGTGCACATCTGAGTGGCCTACGCTTCCTGGTCAATGGGCGTATCCATAGTTGGGTGAGGAACATGAGGACCCGGTGGAATTCTCTGGAAGGTGGCCTCCTGAACACCCCAGGGTGTGGGTTTGGCCCTCAGGGGTCTGGATACCTGGGCAGGCCAGGCTGCTGGGCCTGACTCACAGTAAGGTTTACATGATGAACACCAGGACCCTGCCAAAGACTGGCCCTGGGAGTCACTCACTGGCCCAAGGGGGCAGGGGAGGGCACCCATCCATGCCCACCTCCACCCCTTTCCTCAGATCCAGGCCTGAGAACTCTAACACCCTCCCCTCACCCCCCACTGTGCCCCAGGAAGCCCGGCCCTTTCCGCCAGGCCTCTTACCTCACAGAGTTATTTTGGTTTCTGTTTTCCTGGATCGATACAATTGATCGTAAAAACTCAGTACCCTGTCCCTTTGGCTCCAGATGACGTGCCAGGCACTGTTAGCGCTCCGGAAACGCTGGCCTCATCGTGCAGTTCTGATGTGGTCTTCACTTGGCTCACGGGGACCGGATTTGGGTTTTCTTTTTGTCTGGGTTTGAGCTTCTATTAGAATCCAATTCTTTCCTATTGAAAAAAATTGGCTTCTTGCGTTACAAAAGCCACACTATGGCCCTAGCCCAGTGGTCAGCAAACTCATTAGTCAACAGAGCCAAATATCAACAGTACAACGACTGAAATTTCTTTTGAGAGCCACATTTTTTAAACTGAAACTATATAGGTAGGTACATTGTTATTAACTTCATTAGGGTAACTCCTAAGCCGGCCTTTGCTACAAACGTCCTCAGTCTGATGGAGGTATGTTCGCTGAGGTCGACCCCTTCCAACTCTCCCATCCACACTCGTCTTGTAGACTTGTTTCGTCCATCTCCTTCCGTTCATTCTCTCTACATGTCCAAACCATCTCCACACACCTTTCTCCATTCTCGACACTACATCTTCTTTCACTCCACAACGTTCCCTGAAATTAACTTAATAAACTTTACTTAAAGTTTTAAGTCAACTTCGCCCTGTACGTGCGCGCCCGCACGTGGTATTTTGTGGAAGAGCCACACTCAAGGGGCCAAAGAGCCGCATGTGGCTCGCGAGCCGCGGTTTGCCGACCACTGCCCTAGCCAGTGTGGCTCAGTGGATAGAGCATCGGCCTGTAGACTGAAGGGTCCCGGCTTCGATTCCGGTCAAGGGCACATGCTGGGATTGTGGGCTCGGTCCCAGTGGGGGGCGTGCAGGAGGCAGCTGATTAGTGATTCTCTCTCATCACTGATGTTTCTCTCTCTCCCTCTCTCTTCCTCTCTGAAATCAATAAAAATATATTAAAAACAAAACACACACACAGAGACACACACAGACACACACACACACAAAACAAAAGCCATACTATGTACGCACCATCCACCCCACCCTTGTGCCCTCCTGATCTCATCTCATCTCCCACAGTCCCCACCTGGCTGGTGTGGCTGCAGCGCGCTGGCCTCCGTCGGGTCCCTCTCTCTCCAGCGCAGTCCTCCCTCAGGGCAGTGCCCTCCCCTCTATCTGGACCTCTCAGAGGACACCATGTGCCTCAGCCTGTTCTCCTCTCTCAGGACTTTGCTGGAATGGTGCCTTCACTGCTAAAATGCAAACACAGCACGCCCCATGCCCCTTCCTTCATTTTTTCTCATAATACTTTTCACCATTGGACGCACTGTATACTCTCCTTATTGGTTTGTTGTCTTTCTCCCTCTCCTCCCCCGCCCCCCCCCCCCCCATAGCATGTCAGCTCTGTGTGGGCAGGGGTTTTTGTCTGCTTTGCTCACTGCTGTATCCCCAGT
The DNA here is from genome assembly GCF_964212035.1 of Myotis nattereri. NCBI lineage: Eukaryota > Metazoa > Chordata > Mammalia > Chiroptera > Vespertilionidae > Myotis > Myotis nattereri. The sequence goes on along the minus strand of NC_138097.1, from coordinate 10,244,449 downwards.
GGCTTCAACAGTGTCTGGCACACAGTAGGGGCTCCATAAATATTTGTTGAACGGATGATTTTGTTGTGGAAAACGACTCTACATAAAAAACACGACGAAGAAACAAAAGATGCCTAGAGCCCCAGCTGGTTTGGCTCAGTGGATAGAGCGTCAGCCTGCGGACTGAAGGGTCCCAGGTTTGATTCCGGTCAAGGGTACATGCCCAGGTTTTGGGCTCAGTCCCCAGTAGGGCGTGTGCAGGAGGCAGCTGATACATGATTCTCTCTCATCATTGATGTTTCTCTCTCTCTCTCCCTCTCCCTTCCTCTCTGAAATCAATAAAAATATATTTTAAAAAAAAGAGAGAGATGCCTAGAATTTCCGGCCCTCCCAACTGAGCCATTTAAGTGGAAGCTGAACATCCATTCGGTGAGGGGGTGTGGAAGGGACAGGTACACCAGGTAGAGGTGGGGTTCCTTCTCTCAGGAAAATTCTGGGATCCTGCAAAATGCTCCCCACCACCCCAAGTCATTCTCTGTGATTTACTTACATATATATTTTTATTGGTTTCAGAGAGGAAGGGAGAGGGAGAGAGAGAGAGGAACATCAATGATGAGAAAGAATCATGGATTGGCTGCCTCCTGCAGGCCCCACAATGGGGATCGAGCCCACAACCCAGGCATGTGCCCTTGACCGGAATCGAACCCAGGACCCTTCAGTCTGCCGTCCGACGCTCTATCCACTGAGCAACACGAGCCAGGGCGTTCTCTGTGATTTAGAGCCAATGACCAGCGCAGGGCTTTTCCCTTGGGCCTCGGCCCTGGGTGGGGAGCCCTACGACCCAGAAAGCTTGGGAAGCAGGGCGGAGTGGAATCACCTATCAGGACGGAACAAGTCTGTCCCAGGAGGAAACACAGCAGAGCCCTGCTCAGGGCGGGCAAACAGTGACAGGTGGGGTGCGCCGACCTGGACACTCACCAGCCTGGCTGATTTGAGGAATGTCAGGCCGCCCCCACAGCCTCCGACGCGTCCCCACTGACCCGCCACCATGTCTGGAATTCCATCATGAGAAAGACTTCGGGTTCTGCCTTGAGCATGCAGTCCTGGGAGAGCCAGGCAGCTGCCACCTCAGCCCCATAAACCAGATCTACATTTGCGTGTCAGCCGAGAATGGGTCACAGGGGGAGGGAGGTGTGGGGGGGCGTTTTTGGGTAATGGGGGCATTTAGAAGCAGGGGCACTGCCAGGAAAGCAGACAGCCTGTGAGCATTGTTCTCCGACAGGAGAATTGAAGGCCTCAAGGCAGCAGTTGTGACCTCACAGATAAACCCCAGAGCAGCCGCGGGAGCCGGTTATCTGGGGCAGGAAGTGGCTAAGAGAGGCTTGAACCAATGCAAAATCCCCTCTCAACGGCTGCGTAATATTTCCAAGGACTCGGCCTTCACAGAAATGGGGTTACTGGGGCACCTTATCTCTGGGGAGCACCTGGGGAACTCCCTGAGGGCTCCCTTCGGACAGCGCGCTTGGGGGATCGCGGTTACGGTAAACGCACGGCACACGCATCACCACCCCTCAGTCCTGGCCCAGGACAGACATGGCTAATCCATCACCAAACAGCTGTGGAATCCTTCTCCCCACTGTCTCCCAAGCAGTCACTGCTAACCTACCGGCATTTGCACAGGAGGTGAAACGCAATGGCTATTTGTGGTGCGGGAGACATCGCTGAGGGTGGGACAAAAGAAATGGTGTCTCCAGCCCAGCCCTGTGTGGTTCAGCGGTTGAGTATTGACCCAGGAACCAAGAGGTCGCCGGTTCGATTCCTGATCAGGGAACGCGCCTGGGTTGCAGGCTCAATCCCCGGTGGGGGTGTTCAGGAGGCAGCTGATCAATGATCCTCTCTCATCATTGATGTTTCTATTTGTATCTTTTTCTCCCTCTCCCTTCCTCTCTGACATCAATAAAAATATACTTAAAAAAAGGAGAAGTGGCCCTGGCTGGTTTGGCTCAGTGGATAGAGTGTCGGCCTGTGGACTTAAGGGTCCCAGGTTCGATTCCGGTCAAGGGCACATGCCCAAGTTTCGGGCTCGATCCCCAGTAGGGGGGGGCGTGCAGAAGGCAGCCGTTCAGTGATTCTCTCTCATGATTGATACTTCTATCTCTCTCTCCCTCTCCTTTCCTCTCTTACATCAATAAATATATATATATATATATATATATATATATATAAAGGAGAAGTGTGTCTCCTCCTTCCCTGCCCTTTGGGAATCACAGGGTTAGGATTCCTCAGAGGAGTAGAATGAGGCTCAGGGAGACAGTGAGACCTGGTCAAGGTCAGGGTTGGTGTGGACAGCTGGGTCTGGAGCTCTGGTCTTTCCACTCCTGGCCCAGAAGCTGTCGCCTATGACTGGATGTTGGTCTTCTAGGACCATGGTCGGCAAACCGCGGCTCGCGAGCCACATGCGGCTCTTTGGCCCCTTGCGTGTGGCTCTTCCACAAAATACCATGCGCAGGAGTGCACGTACAGGGAACGCTGTGGAGTGAAAGAAGATGTAGTGTCGAGGATGGAGAAAGGTGTGTGGAGATGGTTTGGACATACAGAGAGGATGAACGAAAGGAGATAGACGAAACAAGTATACAAGCGAGTGTGGATGGGAGAGTTGGAAGGGGTCAACCTCGGCAAACGTACCTCCATCAGATGGAGGACGTTTGTAGCAAAGGCCAGCTTAGGAGGACCCTAATTAAGTCAATAACAATGTACCTGCCTATATAGTTTCAGTTTAAAAAATGTGGCTCTCAAAAGAAATGTCAATCATTGCACTGTTGATATTTGGCTCTGCTGACTCATGAGTTTCCCGACCACTGGGCTAGGAGACAGAGCACACGTGTGTGGCCCATGTCCGCACACCCAACGGAAGAAGCTGTTCTAGCCCTACATGTCAACAAGTGCCGAGTGTAAAGTCCCAGGGTGCTTGGGTTGACCTTATAAAATCTGGACTTTCTGGGCTCCGTGAGTCAACAGGGCAGCAATGGACAGACGTCGGGGAGGCCTGGTGCCTGGAACCTGGCTGCTGGCCCGACATGTCCACTCGAGCCTTAGTGCCTGGCCTGTGTCCAGGACAAATGTCCTCCAACAAAGCAGCCAGGCCCAGCCCAGGGAGACGAGCCTTGCTCCCACGCTGGGCGGGTCGTCCTCAGATGCCTGATCCATCAATGAGGAAGCTAACCCAGGGCTGAACTTGGCGAGCCTCAGTTTCCTCATCCATCACATGTGGATAATGACACCTCCCCTGCGAAGGTGTCATAAGCACGGGATGAACTAATTCTATAAAATGCTTGGCACAGCGCCCTGCAGGTGTTCAGGGAGCACAGCTGGAATCACCTGAGGACTTTCCAGCTCTAGGAGCCCAGCCTGTGACCCTCACCTTCCCGTGGGAACTCCTCCATCTCACGCCGGCTCGGCAGTCACCAGAACTGAGACACCTTGGCCTCGTTGGGAGGGGAGAACATTGCTTTCTCCTGAGCTTGGGGAAGGGCAAGAGGGATTAGGGTGCTCTCTCTTTTATTTTTAAAACAATTTACCTAATCGTGGAGTGAGGAATATAGATCTTTATTGGTTTCAGAGAGGAAGGGAGAGGGATAGAAACATCAATGATGAGAATGCTCGATCGGCTGCCTCCTGCACGCCCCCTACTGGGGATCGAGCCCACAACCCCGGGCGTGTGCCCTGACCGGGAATCGAACCAGGACCTCCTGATTCCTAGGTCGATGCTCAACCACTGAGCCACACCAGCCCGGCAGGGTGCTCACTCTTTGAGGAGCAGCCCAGAAGATCCCTGAGGCCGGACGGAGGTCAGACCCAGACTTCTCCCGTCCTGTCCCCAGGTCCCGAAGGAGGAAGAGGGCCTGACGCCAGGATGCTGGCCCACTGGCGGAGCTGTGGCTTTGGCCCACACCCACCAGGGGGCTGACTCCTGGGCTGCCGGGAACTGGGCCAGATGGACGGACGTGGTGACAAGCTACGGTGACGTCTCCCCCACTTCCTTTGCCCTGCCCTGCTGTGTCTGCTGAGTCAGGGTCCCCTTGGGGGCGGATGGAGGGATGTGGCGTGACACTGTCAGATGTGGCAGGGCACACCGGGCAGCCCTCGAGTGCCAGGCAGGCTTCAAAGGGAGGCAAGCAGCTCTGAGGACGGCGAGAGCACGAGCAGCGATGCTGTGTCCCACGTGCGTCCGCCCCCCGGGCTGCGGCTGCTCTTGGCAGTGCCTCCTCTCAGGCCTGGGCTGCAGGTCCAGCAGGGCCCCCGGTGGCTTCTGAGTGCCTCCTCTGCAGTCTCCTGACTTGTAGGGAAGCCCGGCATCTCCTTGAGCACTGACCTGACCACTGACCCAGGCTCCTAAGGCAGCCCAAGGGGTGGGCACGGTGGCGGATGCCACGGGCTGGCTCCCTCGACCCTCCTTCCCAGCCTTTCCCTCGTCATTGCCTTTGCTACGGGGGACGGCTCTTGGCATTCTGGGGGGATAATTCTTCATGCAAGACTGTGTCATGCGTGGTAGCAGGCACCTCCCACTAAATGCCCAGTCACTGTGACAGCCTGAACTGTCCCCACACATTCGCAGACGTCCGTGGAGCTGCGATACCGGCCTGGCTGAGAGCCACTGAGCCAGGGCTCATCCCTCCCCCTTGCTCACAGGGGCCGGTCACATGGTCCCACCCTGAGCAATGAGATTAAGGGGGGTCTTCAGGGAGGAGAAATCTTCTAAGAGACAAAGATCCTCTGTCTCAGCTCCCAAACCAACACCACCAACCACACAGGTGGGCTTTTCCAGATGAGAAATAGCTGCCATTCTGCTGGAGTCGCTGAGAGTTGGGGTCCTTCCTAGCTGCTACAGGGGGGGAAACCGAGGCATGGAGAGGTCCAGTCAGCTGCCCAAGGTCTCTTCTCTTCCCTGGTGAGGAGTGAGGCAGGGTTCACACCCAGACATCCGGGGTCCAGAAGCCCCATCCTTAACCAGAGCCAGGCTGGCGCTGAGCGCTCCAGAAGTGTCGGCCCAGTTTCCCACCTGTGAGCTGAGTGCATCTTTCTTCCCCTGAGGAGAGGGTTCATTCCTGTCATCAGATTCTCACAGGAGCCACAGTATGAATAAGATACCCCCTCCCTTGCCGAAACCGGTTTGGCTCAGTGGATAGAGCGTTGGCCTGTGGACTGAAAGGTCCCGGGTTCGATTCCGGTCAAGGGCATGTACCTGGGTTGCAGGCACATCCCCAGTGGGAGATGTGCAGGAGGCAGCTGATCGGTGTTTCTCTCTCATCGATGTTTCTAACTCTCTGTCCCTCTCCCTTCCTCTCTGTAAAAAATCAATAAAATATATTTAAAAAAAAAAAAAAAAAAAGATACCCCCCCCCCTTTATTTCTGTCTCACTCCGTTTATAGGTGACAGAGGGAAGCTCCAAGGAGGAAAACGACCTGCCACGCTGGTGACCGAGCTGAAATGATACCTGGGCCTCACCACAATCCGGGCCCTCTCTATGCCCCCCTCCCCCGTCCCTCCTTCCTGTCCGATGGCCCCTCCTGGCCAGGCCTGCCCTGTCCTTGCCTCCTTGCCTCGTTCTCCCTCTGCACATGGCCTGAGGCTGCTATTCAAGGCCTGCTGTGACTCTGCAGCTCGAAATAAATATATATAGCCGAAACCGGTTTGGCTCAGTGGATAGAGCATCGGCCTGCGGACTGAAAGGTCCCAGGTTCGATTCCGGTCAAGGGCATGTACCTGGGTTGCGGGCACATCCCCAGTGGGAGATGTGCAGGAGGCGGCTGATCGATGTTTCTCTCTCATCGATGTTTCCAACTCTCTATCTCTCTCCCTTCCTCTCTGTAAAAAATCAATAAAATATATATAAAAAAAAGAAATAAATATATATATTTAAATATGCTTTTATTGATTTTTAGAAGGATAGGGAGGGAGAATGACAGAAACATCAGTGAGAGAAAAACATTGATTGGCTGCCTCCTACACGCCCTCAATGGGGATCGAGCCTGCAACCTGGGCATGTGCCCTGACCCGGAATCGAACCAGCGACCTCTTGGTGCATGGTGCATGGGTCGATGCTCAACCACTGAGCCACATCGGCTGGGCTGCAGCTTTAAATATTAGTATTTTCCTATGTGTACTATCTGACAACGGCCTCAGAGCTACTTCTGGTCCCATGTGGGCTCTACCGTTAGAGGTAGAGTCCATTTCCCCTCTCTTTGAAATGGAGCAGGCCTTTGTGGCTGCCTTGATGAATAAAACGCATAGCCTCCACTGCTAGGTCATCAAAAGATAGTAAAGCCCTAACCGGTTTGGCTCAGTGGATAGAGCGTCGGCCTGCGGACTGAAGGGTCTCAGGTTCGATTCTGGTCAAGGGCATGTACCTGGGTTGCGGGCACATCCCCAGTAGGGAGTGTGCAGGAGGCAGCTGATCGATGTTTCTCTCTCATTGATGTTTCTGACTCTCTATCCCTCTCCCTTCCTCTCTGTAAAAAATCAATAAAATATATTTTAAAAAAAAGATAGTAAAGTCCCTCTCTCTCTTTCTTTAATATATATTTTTATTGATTTCAGAGAGGAAGGAATAGGGAGAGAGAGATAGAAACACCAATGATGAGAGAGAATCACTGATCGGCTGCCTCCTGCACGTCCCCCACTGGGGATCGAGCCCGCAACCTGAGCATGTGCCCTGACCGGGAATCGAACCGGGACCTCCTGGTTCACAGGTCGACGTTCCACCACTGAGCCGTGCCAGCTGGGGTCTCTCTCTCTCTCTCTCTGAGCCCACCCACCATGCTGCGAGGAAGCCCAGGACACATGGCTGAGCCCCATGGAGCGTTCCAGCCCACGCCCAGCTGCTGCTGCATCATCCCCTGTGGGTAAAGGCACCTTCAGGATTCCAGCCCCCAGCTTTCAAGTCCTCCAGCTGAGGCCCCAGCTGCTGCGGAGCAAACACAAGCTGTTCCTCCTGGGCCCTGTCCCGATTCTTGGCCCACAGAACCTGTGAGCCTAGTAACGGCTGTTTTACTGCCTTGAAAAGGAGAACACCATGAGTTTGGACTTAGCGTCGGGAGCGGTGAGAGCTGCGGGATGCTTCTGAGCGGGGAGCGGTGTGACCAAGCCTCTCTGGTCATGTGCAGGGTAGGGAACAAGAAGTGCGGCCAAAGGAGGCTACGGCACCAGTCCAGGCCTTTGGGAGGAGGGGCCATAGCTCAGGGAGGAGGGAGAGAAGGGGAGTCATAGAAAGGAAACAGAGTCAGCCCGGCCGGCGTGGCTCAGTGGTTGAGCGTCGACCTATGAACCAGGAGGTCACGGTTCCATTCCCAGTCGAGGCACATGCCCGAGTTGCGGGCGCGATCCCCCGCGTGGGGCGTGCAGGAGGCAGCCGATCCATGATTCCCTCTCTGAAATCAGTAAAAATATATTTTAAAAAAACAAGAAATGCCGAAACCGGTTTGGCTCAGTGGATGGGGCGTGGGCCTGCGGACTGAAGGGTCCCGGGTTCGGTTCCGGTCAAGGGCATGTACCTGGGTTGCGGGCACATCCCCAGTGGGAGATGTGCAGGAGGCAGTTGATCGATGTTTCTCTCTCATCAATGTTTATAACTTTCTATCTCTCTCCCTTCCTTTCTGTGAAAAATCAATAAAATATATAAAAAAAAAAAAAAAAAAAAAAACAAGAAAGGAAACAATCGCATCCCAGCTTGGGCACCAGTACGGCATCATTCTTCTTCCTGGAGCTTACCTTTACTGCCTGTAAAATGAGTGAGGCAAAAATAAATCATGTTTTTTTCTGGTGTTTCTTCTTTGTGCAAAAATTCTCCCCAGTGGTAAAGTCAGCCCCTTCAGGCGTGGGGGGGAGGGGTGGGGAGGAAGGAAGAATCCTCTCCTCTCTCTTCCCAAAGGCTCTGGCCTTGTCCCATCTCATGTGCTGCCTTTGTGCACATGTCCTGGTTGATCGTGACTACTCACTTTTGTTGTGTTTAATCGCCGGGCCATCTCCATGGCATGACTGTGACCGAATCATAATTCAGTGATGTTTCCAGTTTCCCTCCAGGTGCACTCATGTGAGAGCCGGTACCTGGGGAAAGAAGACCTGAGTCACAGATCTGCTCACCTCCAACCTGGCAAGATGCCACCTTGTGTCACTGCCAAGTGGCTCTACCAATCTACTCCACCCTCCGTGTTTAAGGCTGGGGTCCCCATGTGGTGGGATCAACTTCTTTATTTTATTTTTTTTGGTCAATCTGGTGGATGAGACATAATCTCTCCTTCTTTTAATTTACATTTCTCTGATACCTCTTCTTATGTGATTATTGGCCATCTGGGTTTCTTTTTTTTAAAATATAATTTTATTGATTTCAGAAAGGAAGGGAGAGGGAGCGAGAGATAGAAACATCAATGAGGAGAGAGAATCATGGATCGGCTGCCTCCTGCACGCCCTCCACTGGGGATCGAACCCGGGACCCTTCAGTTTGTAGGCTGATGCTCTATCCACTGAGCTAGGGACCTCCAGGTTTCTTTTTCTATGAGGTGCTTGTTCACAACTTATGCTGAATTGGCCTTTGGGCCCTTTGTCTTTCTTCTTGATTTGCAGAAGTTCTTTACATATTCTGGAAACTAAACTCCCGCTGGTTGTAGGTACTGCATTTGGATTCTCTTTTCGGGTTGTGAAATTTTACTGAGCTGCACACTTATGACATGCATTTTTGTTGTGCATATTGTAATTCACAAAAAATTTACTGAAAAATCGTTCCTTCTCCTGAGGCCACAAAAATATTCTCCTAGATTGTCTTCTCAATGTGTTAAATTCTGTTCTTCACATGTAAGCCTTGCGTGCACCTGGGGCTGTGTGTGGGCGTAGGCGGATCTAATTTTACCTTTTCCATATGGATCGCCACTTGTTTTAATACCGTGTGTAAGAGTCGGTCTTTTCCGCACTGGTTGGCGATGACTGTCATATAGCAAGTTCTCATCTGTGCACAGTTCTGCCTCTGGGCCCTTCTTCTGTTCATCTCATCTCTTTACAGCCTGATGCCAAAGTGGGTCTGCTTGATTTCTTTAAAAAGTTTCATTATTTGGGCCCGGCTGGCGTGGCTCAGTGGTTGAGTGTTAACCTATGAACCAGGAGGTCATGGTTCGATTCCCCGTCAGGGCACATGCCCGGGTTGTGGGCTCAAATCCCCAGTGTGGGGCGTGCAGGAGACAGCTGATCCCTGATTCTCTCTTATCATTGATGTTTCTCTCTTTCTCTCCCTCTCCCTTCTTCTCTGAAATCAATAAAAAAATATTTTTATTTATTTATTTATTTTATTTTTTTTTTTAAAATATATTTTATTTATTTTTTACAGAGAGGAAGGGAGAGGGATAGAGCATTAGAAACATCGATGAGAGAGAAACATCGATCAGCTGCCTCCTGAACACTCCCTACTGGGGATGTGCCCACAACCAAGGTACATGCCCTTGACCGGAATCGAACCTGGGACCCTTCAGTCTGCAGGCCAATGCTCTATCCACTGAGCCAAACCGGTTAGGGCAAAAAGTATATTTTTAAAAAGTTTCATTATTTGGTAAGATTCAATGGAGGACTTGAAGACAGGAAATATAGTTAGAATGATGATAAGGATGAGCTGGAGATGCGTTTTAGAGGCCAAGGCCAGAGGTCAAGAGTCCAGCTGGTGGCTGCTGCAGTGTCCCAGGGAGAGGTGAGAGCTGGCCGTGGTGGAGGCTGAGAAGTGGTCTAATGTCGGACGTGTAGAGGAGGTAAAGCAGAATGGATTTGCTGATGGAACAGAAAAACGACGATCAAAGATGACTCCTTGGGTTTTTGCTCAAATTAGCTGGGAGGATGGTGATGCCATTTGCTGAGATGAGAAAGCCTGGGGTGAAGCTGGAAGGTAGGCCCTTAGAAAATGCCCAATAAATGACTGAAAGGGTGAATGAGGAGTGGGGGCCGGTGGTGCTGAGTGAGGGCGCTGCCACCCCACGCCCTGCAGCCCTTACTTCTGAGTCCTCAGGGAGGATGAAGCACCACCCTTCTTGTTTCACAACATTAGCTCTTTAGCACACCCATGTCATGGTCCCCAAGCATGACTGTCATTGCTGTGGGGAGGACGGGGAGCGATCTTCCCTGCTGGGTGGTGGTTCCTCCCCACCCTGCCCCCCTGGCTCCGTGCTGAGCCCCAGATTCTTGGTCCCAGGACACTGGCTCATGGAGGCCTCTGGGGAGGACAGACTCGGGTCCCTCGGTGAAGCAAGTGGCCTGGGTGAGTCGCCGTGTCACTTTGGGGATCTGTGCTATTTTGCAAGGAGCTGGCTTCACCTGGGCACGAAGGAGGCCCCGCCCTTGGGCTTACAGCCTCAGTGGCCGGGGGCTCAGACCTGCTTTTTGGACCAGATTATGGTGCTATTTCCAGACCGATGCTGGCTCATCACCACGAGCTGTTAGGAAAACACCTTTAGTTCATAAAACATGGGAACTGCCTCTGCGCGCCGGGGCTGAGTCATTTCAGTGAGCGAGCCTTCCGCTGGGGCAGCAATTTTGGTCAGGCCTGGGTGGGGCGCTGGGGAACCTGTGTTTATCCTGTGGACAGCCTCAGGTGGCCTGGCAGGCCCGCCCACTCAAGCCCCAGAACACTGGCTTCCTTCCTTTAGGCATGGAATCAACACTGACTTTAAGCCCCTTCTGTGTTTTGAGAGTGGAGCCCTGACATCAGGATGGCTGAAGAGGAGGGACCCCTGGGTTCTCACATCCCCAAATACCTGAGGGAGTATACAGAGGCTGAGGCATGAGGAAGATGAGGAAGAGGAGGGAAGAGAGGACCTCAGCTGGGATGGAAGTCACGTTCAGCCTAGGTCCTGCCCCGCCCGACCACCTGGGAGCCTTGGCCTCAAGCACTGTCCATCCACCTTAGCCCTGGCCAGAGGTGACCCTCAGACTGGAGCTCAGCATGACTGTGGGCTGGAAGGGAAGGAGGGAGAAGGGCAGGATCGAAAAAATAGAGTCTTTATTAAGCACCTACTTCATGCCAAGCCCTCGGCTAGCTTGTTCTTGGGGCCTTGCGCCTGGTCCAAGAACTTGGGCCACTTGCCGGCTCTCAGGCCTCGGGCCAGGGACTTCACCTCCCAAGGGCTCTATCCTCCTCTGCCTCATCTTCCTCCTCTGGCCTCAGGATGGTGGCGAGGGTCAAGCGAGAGGAGGCCGTCAGTAAGTGGTACCTTGTGCTCCCATGAATAATGACGACACGGCTAACATTTATTGAGTACACACTGTACCAGGCTCTGTGCTAAGCGTTGCCCTCACAGTAACTCACTGAATCCTCCCAGCAGCATTGAGGCGAGTTCTCTCTCCGGCTCCACGTGACAGACGAAGACAGTGGGTTGTGGAGACATTAAGGGACGTATCCAAGGCCCCGGAGGGCTGATGCTGCTCACAGCACCCTGACCCGGGCACCCGTAGCACATGTATTAAGTCAATCGGGCAGGTTGGATGGAATCGCTGTTTCTCAATGTACATTCTCCAGAACCTTCGTCTTTGTTCCAATTAAAGAGAAAAAAAAGCCGAAACCGGTTTGGCTCAGTGGATAGAGCATCAGCCCGCGGACTGAAAGGTCCCAGGTTCGATTCCGGTCAAGGGCATGTACCTGGGTTGCGGGCACATCCCCAGTGGGAGGTGTGCAGGAGGCAGCTGATCGATGTTTCTCTCTCATCGATGTTTCTAACTCTCTATCTCTCTCCCTTCCTCTCTGTAAGAAATCAATAAAATATATTTGAGGGAAAAAAAAGCCTCACCATCAGATAAGCTTAGAAAACGCCGGAACATTGCATTTTCCTTCTGAGAGATTCATAGGTCACTTTGATACACTAAAGGCTCCCGAAGTGCTGTGGTTCCAAGGAACAAAGCAAACCACATGTGTGGGTGTGACCCAGCATTTCCAAGCTCCTTGGCTCGTGGAGCCCGCTTTCTGAGGAGCCCTTATTACGTGCAAGCCTGAGACCTCCACACATTCATGAGGCACTGCTGACCGTCAGCTGCTGCCTCCCTGCTCTTTCACTGCCTTTGGCGGAGACCATGGACCACCCGAGTTTCAGGACTCTGTATTGTTCCTTCGTTCTCTAACTCAGTCAACAAATGTCTTCTGAGCCCTGGCCGGGTAGAGCGTTGTCCCAATACGCCAAGGTTGTGGGTTCCATCCCTGGTCAGAGCACATATAAGAATCAACCAATGGCCCTGGCCGGTTTGGCTCAGTGGATAGAGTGTCGGCCTGCAGACGGAAGGGTCCCAGGTTCGATTCCGGTCTAGGGCACATGCCTGGGTTGTGGGCTCGGTCCAATGTGCAGGAGGCAGCTGATCAATGATTCCCTCTCATCACCGATGTTTCTACCTCTCTCTTCCTCTCCCTTCCTCTCTGAAATCAATAAAAATATATTTAACAAACAAACAATCAACCAATGAATGCATCAATAAGTGGAACAACAAATCAATGTTTCTCACACTCTTACTCTCTTTCAAATCAATAATTTTGTAAAAAAATGTCTCTCGAGTTCTCACAGGCACAATGAAAGATGGAGAAGACACAGCTGGTTTTAAGAATCTCCTAAGTCTGATGGGGGAGACAGAGCAATGATCAGAAGTTCAGGGACTAGGGGAGACCAGTGGGTGTCACCTACCCCAGTCTGGAGCCAGGGAGGATTCCTGGATGAGATGTGGGCTGATGTGGCCAGGTGAGGGACTTTGGAGGTCAGGGTTGTAAGAAAATATTCGTATATCTGTGCAAAAGCTCTGCGTTATCTGGACTCTGCGGGGCACTCCTGGGATTACCTGATTCTAGTCCATGAACTCTGAAGATTGTAGGAGTTGATAGTCATGCCAAACCATTCTTGTCTATACACTGCAGATTCTGAACTGTCCTATGGAACACCAACTGACTCCCCTCCCCTGTTTTGCCTCCATTTGCACATTCATTTCAATATTCATGATCAATAAATGTGTCTGTTCTTCACATTCGATAATATCTGCTTGGTTCTCTCACCAATTTAGGACTATAATAAACTCTTTAACATGTGTTCACTTTTTTGTATGTATGACAGTCATGATTTTACCTCTTTTTTAAATATATATATATATATATATATATATATATATATACACACACACACACACACACACACACACACACTTTTATTGGTTTTAGAGAGGAGGAAGATGGAGAGATAGAAACATCAAAGAGGAGAGAGAATCATTGATCGACTCCCTCCTGCACACCCCACACTAGGGATCCAGCCTGAAACCCAGGCATGTGCCCTTGACCAGAATTGAACCCGGCACCCTTCAGGCTGCAGGCTGACGCTCTTGTCCTCTGAGACAAACCAGCTCAGGTGATTTTATCTCTTTTTAAAGGATGACAGTGAGAGGCTCCTCGGGCACAGAAACGCTGTCTTCTTGAAAACTTATTTACACTGAGGTATCCATGAGATATACAGCTTAACATGTAGTGGTTCTCAACTCTGGCTGTTTGGAACAATCATCTGAGGGGTGTGTGTGTGTGTGTATGTGAAAGCAGTGAACATGTTTTTATAAAAATGATACATGCTCAATTCTCAAACAAAACAAGCAATATAGAAAAGTACAAAGAAGGAAGCAACAAATCCCTCCCTCTTGAGAAAGCCGCTTCCTAAGGTAGGATTTTTATCTGTTCTGTTCTCTGCCATCATCCCAGCACCTAGGCCTTCCTGGCACAGAGTAGATGCGTCATACAGCCTGTCACGCAGCATTAACGTTTGCTGACTGTCATTTACACAGAGAACTTTGGAGAGGGAAAGAAAGAGGTAGAGGTAGAGAGAAAGGTAAGTAGGTCCAAATATTTTTTTTTTAAATATATTTTATTGATTTTTTACAGAGAGGAAGGGAGAGAGATAGAGAGTTAGAAACATCGATGAAAGAGAAACATCGATCAGCTGCCTCCTGCACATCTCCTACTGGGGATGTGCCCGCAACCCAGGTACATGCCCTTGACCGGAATCGAACCTGGGACCTTTCAGTCCGCAGGCCGACGCTCTATCCACTGAGCCAAACCGGTTTCGGCAGGTCCAAATATTTTTAAAAGATGGGATTGTACCACATCTATGATATTTTAAACTAAAAGTATTTCATTTTTCTTGAGTTGAACAGGAAAGAACATCTTGAAAAATTGCTGAATTTTAGATACATTTTTACTTTCCACAAGAGAGATTAGTTCATAATGAATTTCTCTAATGTTAAGAAAAAATGCTCATGAAAATCATTAAGAGAATGGAGTCTTAGGGAAAAGGAAGAATTGCTTCCCTGGGGACAGGCTCAATCATTTCCTGAGATGAAAAAGGTGACTATTCCCCTTTACACATCTCCCCCACTCCCAACTCCTGATTTTGATTCTAATATGTTCACTTGGTCAAGGTTTATAACACTTCTTCTCTGTTCGGCCACCATAATTCTCCTAGTATTTCATCTTAGTCCTGTGTTTAAGTAGATTCCATTGCATTTTTAATCTTTTTGTTGTTAATCCTCACCTGAGGATATTTTCTCATTGATTTTTAGAGAATACAAGGGAGAGAGACAGAGGAAGAGAAACAGCGATCGAAGAGACACATCGATTGTTTGCCTCCCACACCCCCCACCAACCAGGGCTGGGGATCCAGCCTGCAACGTAGGTACATGTCCTTGACCGGAATCGAACCCAGGACCCTTCCTCAGACCGATGCTCATCCACTGAGCCAAACCAGGTAAGGTGATTCCATTGCGTTTTTGTACTTTTTAATTTTATTGATTTTTTACAGAGAGGAAGGGAGAGAGATAGTCAGAAACATCGATGAGAGAGAAACATCGATCAGCTGCCTCCTGCACATCTCCTACTGGGGATATACCCGCAACCAAGGTACATGCCCTTGACCGGAATCGAACCTGGGACCTTTCAGTCCGCAGGCCGACGCTCTATCCACTGAGCCAAACCGGTTTCGGCTCCATTGCATTTTTAAAGCACATTTTGTCCCCGAGTTTTGCATTTGGAGCCATCTCTTGTGTGTAACAGGAAAAACTGGACTGACTTTGAAATGGACAAGAAAAGACTCCTGGGTGTGTTCTTTACTTAGGGCCCCCGTGCCTTTAGTGACTGTTTTTGGTCTTTGAGCAAATCTAAGTTGTAGAAAACTTATTGCAATGCAAATGATTCCTGTCCCTAGAAATGCAAATGACGTTTGTCCAGTGGAATGCAACTGATGGTTGTCCTGTGACATTCCTTATCCACTGTCCCAATTTCCTTTGAACCACTTGGAACGTACTATTTATTCCCTAATTACTGAACTAGTTAAATAAAAATTTTGATATGTATTCATTTTATACTGTATGAGAGTCATGATTTTGCCTTTTAAAAAACTGACCCTTGCCCTAGCCAGTTTTGCTCAGTGGATAGAGCATTGGCCTGAGAACTGAAGGGTCCCAGGTTCGATTCCCATCAAGGGCACATGCCCAGGTTGCTGGCTTGATCCCCAATAGGGGCCGTGCAGGAGCCAGCCAATGAATGATTCTCTATCATCATTGATGTTTCTATCTCTCTCTCCCTCTCCCTTCCTCTCTGAAATCAATAAAAAATATATGTATATTAAAAAAAAACCAAAATACGAACCGCACAGTGAGAAGAGCTGAAACCTGTGCTTCCCAGGGACTTCCTTGAGAAAGCAAATAGGTAAGTGATTAGAACAACTCCGGGAACACAGACCGACATTTGCCCTCCAGGATGGAGAAGGGTGAGTACTGGTGGGAAAATGGAGCCATCGGCGTCAGCTGCGGTAGAGGACAGCTCAAGGCCTTCCGTATGGAAAAGACTCTACTCCCCCCCTCTTTCTGAGGACTCGCATCTCAACACCGCGGCTATCCAGGGCGTCCCCCCAAAAGTAAACACACGTCAACAGCTGATAGTTCAATTTTGAAAATGAAATGTTTATTAAAATGTTCATTTTAATAAACACTGTCTTTATAATGAAAACAAACAGATAAACAAAAAAACACCCGGCCCTTGTAATGGTCAGATAGATTTCACTGGTCAGTAATTTCATTTTCGAAAAGGCTCCTGGGTGCTATTTTCCCTGACCTTTTCCAGGTTGTCTATAGATTGGAACAACCTCTCTGGGTATAATAGTCTTGGTTTCCCCTTTTCCACACAACTTTGAAGACTCAGCTCCTTTGCTTTCTGGTATTGACTGTTGCTGGGGGAAAATTTCTTTCTCTTTTTTAATACATTTTTAAAAATATATATTTTTTATTGATTTTTTACAGAGAGGAAGGGAGAGGGATAGAGTTAGAAACATCGATGAGAGAGAAACATCGACCAGCTGCCTCCTGCACACCGCCTACTGGGGATGTGCCCGCAACCCAGGTACATGCCCTTGACTGGAATCGAACCTGGGACCCTGCAGTCCACAGGCCGACGCTCTATCCACTGAGCCACACCGGTTAGGGCAATAAATTTTTTTAAAAAATTCATTTCAGCGAGGAAAGGAGAGGGAGAGAGAGATTGAAACATCAATGATAAAAGAGAATCATTAGTTGGCTACCTCCTGCAGGCCCCATGCTGGGGATCAAGCCCACAACTGGGCAATGTGCCCTTGGCGGGAATCGAACCTGGGACCCTCCAGTCCGTAGGCTGATGCTCTATCCACTCAGCCAAACCAGCCAGGGCGAGGTGTTTTCTTTACCTTCATGTTTAGTGACTCAGCCTGATTCAGTCTGTTCCTGGTGTTGATCATTCTCCTGTCATTCACCTCGCAGGCCATATACTTGGTCCTTCCTTTGTTTCAGGGAGAGGCTCTCTAACCATTCTTCTGCTTTAGCTGCTGGGTCATCTACTTCAGGGACTCCAACCCCTTGTGTGCGGGAAGGTCTGGGTTCCACGGTCATCTTCTCTCACACTGATTGTACTTGTCCCTTTTCTCTGAATTCATTGTGATCATTTCAAGTTTCTCTCCACGTCATTCATTTGCTTTTCAGACGTGTGCACCACGTTGTAACTCAGTTTTTAGATGTGCAATGGTCCTGGCTTGGTCCTCAATGTGTGTCTTTCCTCTGCAAGTTCTCTTTGCATCTCCTGATATTATTATTATTTTTTAAAAAATTTGTTGTTGTTGTTAATCCTTATCAGAGGATATTTTTCCATTGATTTTTAGGGAGAGTGGAAGAGAGAGGGAAAGCCAGAGAGAAACATCGATGTGAGAGAAAGACATTGATTGGTTGCCTCCTGCATGAGCCCAGACCAGGGCCCTGGCTGAGGAGGAGCCTGCCATCCAGGTACATGCCCTTGACCTGAATCAAACCCGGGACCCTTTGGTCTGCAGGCTGACGCTCTACCACTGAGCCTAACCGGCCAGGGCCTGATGTTATTTTTTAAATTGTCTCTTCTTACATCTAATTCATACTCTTGTTAACTTGTCTCTATCCTGAAGCCATCAGTTTCAAGGAAGCTGCTTTTGATCCCTTTCAACTCATGTCCTCATGTGATTTCCTTCCCTTTCCTGGCAGTTGGCGGGGTGGCCTTGCATGTTCTTTCCATCTTGCTCAGTTAATTTAGCAACTCCTGCACACTCTCTCATTCTAATACAGGAACCAGACTTCGTTCCCCTCAAATGTACAGGAGGAGGGGAGAGGAGAGTCACCCACCGAGGCCACCCTCCTGGGGTCCATAGGTCTTCTCTTTCCTGCCCTCCCCGACACACTCTGCACCCCAGGTCCCCTGTCTAGCTGGGAGTGTGTCCTACTCGCACACACTGCGGCCAGAACCGGGAGGATGGAGGGCCCTGGAGGCCACTGCTGTGGAAATTGTCTCTTGGTTTATGAGCACATTCTTTTCATAAACAATTTATCACTGTGACTCACTGTGTCAGGTATTGCGATAGGGAGAGTACGTTCTCCCCTCAGTCTGCCTTCTAAAGTCTGTACTCCTCTGCTAGGCGGCCTCTTACAAATGCACATCTCGCCCTAGGTGGTTTGGCTCAGTAGACAGAGCACCGGCCTGTGGAGTGAAGGGTCCCGGGTTCGATTCCGGTCAAGGGCATGTGCCCGGGGTTGTGGGCTCGATTCCCAGTAGGGGGCATTCAGGAGGCAGCTGATCCATGATTCTCTCTTATCACTGATGTTTCTATCTCTCTCCCCCTCTCCCTTCCTCTCTGAAGTCAATAAAAATATATTTAAAAACAAAAAACCCCAAAAAACCCAAATGCATAATCCAGGTGCTGCTCACCCAGAGGCCCAGAGAGATTCTGATCTTGTGGTTCTGGGTGGGGCCTGTCCCTCCACACCCAAAGCAATGTGGGTGTGCAGGCTTGGGGTTGGGGACTGCTGAGTCATCTACCAGAGCCATTTGCATTTTTGTCCAATTAAAGGAATGCGGCTCTGGTTACGTAAAAGGACATGACTCTGAACATCTCACAGTTCTGGAATGTCCCGGTGGGTGGGCAAATGGGATATTCATCCTATTGGTGAGGCACAGAGAGGGGAAGCGACTTGCCCAAGATCACACAGCAAATTAGCGACAGACAGGCTTGAGAAGTTGGAAATGCCAACCCCAGAGCTGGAGACTGGAGATCAAAGTATCCTAACCCCAAGGGCAGGCAGGGCTCTGTCCACGGCATGAAGACCTCCCATCTCTGGGTCTCCAAGAGAAGAAACATGTGTAGCCCTGCCCCTAGGGAATTTTGAGCCCCACGGGGTGTGGCCAGACAGAAGGCAACCACTAAGCTCAACCCTCCCCGGAGGAGTGACCCTACTTCCCCTCATGCCTGTCTCACCCCATTCACCCACTGCCTGGCAGCCCTGCTCTTAGCACGAGGAGGGCCTGGCGATGACCTCGGGCCAGCTGGCAATGGAGCCGTCCTGCTGAGAAAGCAGCATCAGGAAAGTGGGGGAGCCCGGTCAGCGTGGCTCAGTGGTTGAGTGTCGACCTATGAACCAGGAGGTCATGGTTAGATTCCTGGTCAAGGGCACATGCCCCGGTGGTGGGCTCGATCCCCAGTGTGGGGTGTGCAGGAGGCAGCTAATCCATGATTCTCTCTCATCATTGATGTTTCTATCTCTCTCTCCCTCTCCCTTCCTCTCTGAAATCAATAAAAATATATTTAAAAAAAGAAAAGTGGGGGATGTGAGATTAGCACTGGAGAGGGGTTGGGTCAGGGGGGGCCCCCCCTCTTCCCAGGGAAGGGGCTGCAGAGCAGTTTGGGCCATGACTGGGCAGTGAAGATTGATCCTCTGATGAGAGGACTGGGCCGGGACCCTCAGGCATTGGCCCAGGCTGCCCCTGGCTGTGTCCTCATTCTGCCCCATTAGCCTGGTGACAGATATCAGGAAGCCCATAACAATCCCTTAATGGGTCCACCTCTTACTCATTTCAGGGCCCACTGCACCCCAGCTGCCTCAAAAAAAAATGAAGGACTCTCTCCACAGGTTGTGGTGAGGACTATTTCCTGGAAAGGCACACAAGCAGCACCAGCGCTCAGTAATGGAGGCACTGGGCTCAAAACAGATCCGTTCCATCAGGTACCAAGAAATAGTTCACTGGAGATTTTTGTGAGGAGCTGAGAAAAGGAACCTCACATACAGATGCGATTTTTTTTTCTCTCTAGGACAGTGATGGCGAACCTTTTGAGCTCAGCATGTCAGCATTTTGAAAAACCCTAACTTAACTCTGGTGCCATGTCACATATAGAAATTTTTTGATCTTTGCAACCATAGTAAAACAAAGACTTATATTTTTGATATTTATTTTACATATTTAAATGCCATTTAACAAAAATCAACCAAAAAAATGAGTTCGCGTGTCACCTCTGACACACGTGTCATAGGTTCGCCATCACTGGACTAACCTGACCCATCAGACACGGTGCAGCTGGGGAGGAAGTACGAACTCTGGATTGACCTCAGGCCGCTTCTTCAGCAGACACTGAACACGTCACCCAGGTTCACGGGCTTCCGAGGGAAGGAGACAGGCCACGTGGCCACCAATGTCCCACAGGAGCCCTTAATGCAGTGGTTCTCAACCTTCTGGCCCTTTAAATCCAGTTCCTCATGTTGTGACCCAACCATAAAATTATTTTCGTTGCTACTTCATAACTGTAATGTTGCTACTGTTATGAATCATCATGTAAATATCTGATACGCAGGATGGTCTTAGGCGACCCCTGTGAAAGGGTCGTTCGACCGCCAAAGGGGTCACGACCTACAGGTTGAGAACTGCTGCCTTAATGGGTCCACCTCTTACTCGGCAAATGCCACATCATGATATGATCCTTTGAGGACTCCCAGACAGGGGGGCAAGGCTGCCTGGCCAGTGTGGCTCAGAGGTTGAGCGTCGACCTATGAACCAGGAGGTTGAGGTTCGATTCCCGGTCAGGGCACATGCCCAGGTTGTGGGGTTGATCCCCAGTAGGGGGCGTGTAGGAGGCAGCTGATCTGTGATTCTCTCTCATCATTAATGTTTCAATCTCTGTCCCTTTCCCTTCTTCACTGAAATCAATAATATATATATATATATATATATATATATATATATATATTAAGTGACCAAATTATTATGACTACCCCATCAGTACAATGAAATGAATTAGTTATGCAAATAATAATAAAACCTTGAGAGTATCTGCTTAGGAAGTTTTTAATATTCAGTATTTTTGGAAGTATCAATGAAGTACTGATGGGGTGGTCATAGTAACCTGGCCACTCAGTGTGTCCACACACACACACACACCCACACACATATATTAAAAAAGAATAAAGAAAGGCTAAGAGAAGCTCAGGGCTCATGTGGCTGAGGAGGGACAGAGCCTGGACTCACCCGTTCTGCACTATGGACTCCACACGCCCTCCCACGTCTGATTCGTGGCCTCTATGGCCACCCGCCACGTACTCCATTCGCTGGGTGTGTGTTGGGGCAGGTCCGCTCACTGATCCGCGAGTCTTATCTCCCTGACAACATTGCAGACAGTTGGTTATTATGGCTAATTGTCATCACATTTTTGCCAGAGGCTGTACACTTCCTAATCTGCTCTCACCGTTTTCTTGTGTGAAGTTCTCTCCTCACTTTGGAGAAAGCCTGGCCCTCGTGGGAGGAGATGCAGATCTGAGCTGCTCCCATCTTTGGCTCCGTGTCTTGGTTTTGGAAAGGCCCTGGTATTTGTGGGCGTGGCTGCACTGACCAGGAAACCTGGTGGAGCCAGTTTAATAAAAGCCGTGACCCCTCTTCCAGAAACCTGCACAGACACACAAAACCAGTGCATACAACTTAAGGGTTTATACACCCTCTCATGCCTATCTTTTGATCACCCAGGGGTCTGGATTAAGACCTCCTAGGATAGGGGGTACCATTTGCCCATCTCTGATATCTAGATGCTTAGGATGGTTTGAGAGCTGGGTGTGGCCATGCCTGAAGGAGGCTTCTTTTTCTAAGAGGGATCTTACAAAAGGATGAATTCGAGAATGGTGAACCCACTGAGTGGGTCAACTTCTGCACAAATGCGTGCAACAAACAACTCACATGTAGAGTGGGTCTACGCCATAACAACAGCTTATGCTAGGAGAGTGGCAGGCACTGTGCTACATGCTGACCACGCAGTGTCTTGTTAAATGCTCATAACCAATTCCATCGGGTTATGCTACTATGATCTCTGAGGAACAGAGAAGTTAAGTAACTTACTCAAGGTCACACAGTAAGCCAACTCCACTGGCCTTTGCTCTCAAGCACTCTGACTGCAGAGCCATAGTCCTCCTGCCTATGACCTGGGGACACGCACAGCTGGGGGAGGCTGGCCCCATGCTGTTCTGAGACTTTGTTCCCAGTTGGGCAGCTGGGTCCTATTGGATCTAGGTAGAGGGCAGGCTTTAAGTAAACACAAAAGACATGTGTTTCCAGCCCTAGACGGTGTGGCTCAGTGGAGAGCGCAGGCCTGCAGACCAAAGAGTCCAGGGTTTGATTCTGGTCAAGGGCACATACCTCGGCTGCAGGCTCCTCCCAGGCCTGGGTCCCCATCAGGGCGCATGCAGGAGATAACCAATTGATGTGTTGCTCTCAAATGGATGTTTCTCTCTGTCTTTCCCTCTCTCTTCCACTCTCCCTAAAAATCAATGGAAAAATATCTTCGGGGGAGGATTAAAAAAAAAAAAAAAGATGTTTTTCTGGAAAGCCTCTGTAACACATTGGCACCCCACGCCCCCTGTCAGGGAGTCCTCAAAGGATCATATCATGACGTGGCATTTGCCTGGCCTGGCAGGGAGACAGAACTCCACTCTCAGGCCAATTTGGGGGGGGTAAGATGACCCCATGTGACCCCACAGGCTGGCGAGGCCTGGGAAGTGTCAGCTTACACTCATTCCTACCCGTCCTGCCTCCAGTTCACTCCGCAAAGCGCCTGCTGGGAGCAGAGGCTCTGTTCCCGCTTCCTGTGGCTGAGTGTCCCTTTAAGATGCACACTGCGGCTGGAGGCGGCTTGGGAGCCCCGGCTTTCTCCTGACACCAGACCCTTCCCTGCAAACGGCTCCCCCACACCCGCCCCCGAGCAAGGCTGTTCCACATCCTGAAACACCTTGTCGACAGTTCCGTCTCGCCCGACCGCAGAGCGAGGCAGCTTAGCCATCGTGGGAAGCCAGGCATGAAGGAGCGGACGCCTCCCAAGGCCCAAAGCGAGAATTCCCAGAAGCCGAGGTTCGCACTCACCCTGAGGGCTGACACCTGCTTCCCTTTCTCTGCTGAGGCCAGTGGTTCTGGACACGTGGGCCGAGGTGGGGCGGGCAGCAGCATCGGCAGAGAGCTTGCTGGGCGTGCAGGCCCTTGGGCCCCGGCAGGCCCGCTGACTCCGAAGCCGTGTTTTCCGGGCCCTCCTGTCACGCCGAAGCTGTTAAAGCCACTGCCTGGCCTCTGCCCTCTCGGCTGGGAATGTGAAGCTCTGGGTAGGAAGGACTGAAGTTTGAATTTCACCCCCGCATGCATCTTGGTCCCCCAAAGCCTTCCCCCCACAGGAGTGGACGGCAGGTACCAAGGAGGCCAGGGAGCTGGAAACCAAAGCTGGTGGTTGTGCAAGTCTTAGCACCTCCAAACGAATAAATGGGGACATCGGGATTTCTGAGCATAAGACATGATAACCCAACACACACACACACACACACACACACACGGAAATCTAAGTGAATGCTGAGGCAACGTTCACTTGTCTGGGGAAAGCCAACGTAAGTGGTGATGGGGCAAAGCCTTCAGTGACCAGCCTGCCGCTGTGCTCCACAGGCCTGGCACTGCCACGCGGGCTGCGAGAGTCTAAGGCCCAGCAGGCGCCAGGCGCTGCCCCCATCCTCCCCTGGGGAGGACAGTCTAGGCCAGTGGTCGGCAAACTGCTGCTCGCGAGCCACATGCGGCTCTTTGGCCCCTTGAGTGTGGCTCTTCCACAAAATGCCGACTTCTGTGCATGGGCCACGAAGTTTCAATCGCACTGTCTGTGCGCGCCCGCACGTGGTATTTTGTGGAAGAGCCACACTCAAGGGGCCAAAGAGCCGCATGTGGCTCGCGAGCCGAGGTTTGCCGACCACGGGTCTAGGCAGATGACGTCAGGGGTTCCCTTCATCTACCCCACCATCCAACAAATGCTGTTAGGCACTGCTGTGAGGCGGGCCCTCCCGGCCACAATGCCGGTGTGGGGCAAAGCGCAGATTCCAGCTCAGGCCAGTGGAGGAAGTGCAGGACCTGTGGGTGGGGGTCCTTGGAGGCGGGCTGCCCCCACTTCCCCTGTGCAGTACCCTCTCCTTTACCCAGGGTTCCTACTGTGCTCCCCAGTGTCACTGGGCAGGTGACCCAACCCGGGACGCTTGTCGCCTCACAGTGAGGGGGTGGCCAAGTGAGGAAGTGCTGCTTTCTGCCAGGAATAGGGTCCCCGAGGTGGCCCCTGGCTTTATTCTGATCATAAAAATGACAGAGCTTGTTGTAAAAAAGTCAAGCCATTCAGAAAAGTAAAAATCACCGCTGTTAATATTTCAGTGAGCAATAGCTCCCCCCCCGCCCCCCCCCCCCCACACACGGACACACACATAGGCAAAGTCACAAATAAAATCTTTACTAGCCATGTTGTCTGTAGCCTTTTTTTTTTTAAGGAGCTGTCTTTTATGAGACATAACTGCTGAGCGCCCTGTGTGTGCACGGCCCTCCCTGCAGCCCACGTGCGGACCGGGGTCCCGGCTGGGCTGCGTGGCAGCAGTGGACAGTGGCATGTCCTGCTAACAACATGCTGTGGGGGACTTCCCGGGTA
This sequence comes from Myotis nattereri, assembly GCF_964212035.1. Taxonomy (NCBI): domain Eukaryota; kingdom Metazoa; phylum Chordata; class Mammalia; order Chiroptera; family Vespertilionidae; genus Myotis; species Myotis nattereri. The sequence continues at coordinate 10,220,143 of NC_138097.1, read as the reverse complement.
AATAAGAAGCACAGTCATCACATGTTCTTAAGTAAAAAATAAATTGTTGCCAAAACCGGTTTGGCTCAGTGGATAGAGCGTCGGCCTATGGACTGAAAGGTCCCGGTCAAGGGCATGTACCTGGGTTGCGGGCACATCCCCAGTGGGAGATGTGCAGGAGGCGGCTGATCGATGTTTCTCTCTCATCGATGTTTCTAACTCTCTATCTCTCTCCCTTCCTCTCTGTGAAAAATCAATAAAATATATTTAAAAAAATAAAATAAAAATAAATTGTTACAGAGTTAGCTTTGGGGTGTGGGGGGAAGTGTGCAGTTGAGAAATTACTTGCCAAGCGTGGAGGCAGTGAACGCGTGCATGTGCACTCCATGCACTGTAGGAGATCCTCTGTCCAGGGGGCTGAGATAGGACCTGGAGCAGGGCCCCCCACTCAGGCAACAGAGCGTTCTCCTGACTGGGAGGGACAGGGACTGCTGGTCTCAGATGAGGAACATCATCTCTTGGGGTGTCTTCAAAGCATGAGACAGCCCCACCCTCCCCCATCTCCCCTCCCGGGCCAGTGGGCTCTGTCCATTCCTGTCACCTGTTACCCTGAAGGCTGCTAGGACTCCCGCTGGACAAATGAGAGCCTGCTGCCCGCTTGCAGGCATCCAGCCCCACCCTCTTCAATCCCTTTGTGACCCTGGGTCAGAGCAATTTTTCTAATTGCTCAGATCAGACCTTGTCTCTCCTGTTTTGGGGCCTCCCCTGGGGACCAGTCCACATTCCTCAGCTGGGAGCAATTCCACAGGCTCATCTGCCCCCTCCAGCCTGTCCTAATCCCTAGGCCAGTGGTCGGCAAACTGCGGCTCGCGAGCCACATGAGGCTCTTTGGCCCCTTGAGTGTGGCTCTTCCTAAGCCTTAGGAGCACCCTAATTAAGTTAATAACAATGTACCTACCTGTATAGTTTAAGTTTAAAAAATGTGGCTCTCAAAAGAAATTTCAATTGTTGTACTGTTGATATTTGGCTCTGTTGACTAATGAGTTTGCCGACCACTGCTCTAGGCGGTCCCCTCACAGGCCCTGCTCCCTTCTACCTCCAGCCCTTTATCTCTGCACTTCCCTTTTGACTAAAGTCTCCTCTTGTTCTCAACTCGTCCCCACTCTTCAAGGCTCCAACTTCACTTCCTGTAACTCCCAGACTGGACTGGGTCTCAACTGGGGGCTCCCACTGCACCCCAACTCCCCGATATCGCTTCTGTTCTTCTCCCGGGGGGTTAGAGCATTGGCTGTTGCCCTCGCTGACTGTGACCTCACCGAGGACCAGGGCTATGCCTGGGTCTCCGTGTCCTGGCCACCAACTGTTGATGGGCCAAAAGAGTGCTCACAACCACGTTGGGAGGCAGGGACCTGGCATGACGTTCATTGTACGGATGAGACATTGAGGCTCAGAGGCCTGAGCTTGCAAAGATCACTCAGCTAGTTCGGAAGGAGCAGGGTCGCTGGGCTGGGTGCTGGGAACGTTGGGGACAGGCGGCGCGTGGTGTCTGCTCACAGCGCGCGTGCAGTCATGCAGGCGGCGAGTCGCAGTGGGGCTCACGTGGGCGGCCTGTGTCTGGCACGAACTGTTAAACCACGGCCGCCGCAGACACTCACGCTTCTGTCTTGAGGTTACAGGGTTACTGCCTCCCGGGTCACGAAAGGCTCACGGCCGCTCGCTGAGAAGGCCTGGGGGTGCTGGGTGCGAGCGAGACTCCAGCCATAGGTCTGTTTCTCAGAAGGGCTTCCTTCCAGGTTGAGATTTCTTTAAAAAAAAAAAAAAAAGTTTTTTTAAAAATTGGTTTCAGAGAGGGAGAGGTAGAAACAGCAATGAGGAGAGAGAATCATCGATCGGCTGCCTCCTGCACGCCCCACAGTGGGGATCGAGCCTGGGACCTGGGACCCTTCAGTCCGCAGGCCGACGCTCTATTCACTGAGTCAGACCAGCAAGGGCAGGTGGAGATTTCAAAGTCTGTTAACAGAAGCTCTTCAGCTCCTCTCTGACTGCAGTGAAGGTCACCACTGAGGTTCCTGGCTGTTCTCTGTCCCACGAAGGGTCCCCATGGGAGGCAGGGACCTGCCAGCTCCACCAGGGTCTGACCATCCAGGGGCCTCAAGGCTTCTGGCAGAGACCGAGTACGGGGGCCCAGGGCAGGCTGAGGGATGCCTGCGGCCTGTGTGGGGACCCACAGGGACAGACAGCGGGGCTGAACTGCATCCTGAGCAGGTCTAGACCTAGGGGCCATCAGGCCACTGAATCTTCTGTGGGAGGTAGGACCAAGCTGTGATGATGCCAACACCCCATCTGCCACACCTGCAGGCCACGGGGACCCAGCCTCTGGCCCTCATCCCTGCCTGGGGGGCGCCTCCTCTCCTGGGGGTTCTACCTTCTTGTCCTGTCCTCTCTGCAGTGACTGGGAGTGTGTCCCCTCCCTCCTTCCTCTCCTGCCAACAGAGAGCACGGGTCTCGCAGAGGACAGCTGTTGTGGGCTGGGAAGAGCAGGGAAATGAGGGCTTTCTAAAGGCTAACTTTATCCTAGCGACTGTGGTGCTGCCCTGCCCAGATGCAGAAATGGAATCTTTGCCTCGCAGCAACCAGGGGCTGAGCCCAGGGCCTGGAGCCCCTAGCGGGGCCGGCTCAGCCAGTGGGTCTCCGAGGACATCCCACTAGCCGGCCTCTCTGAACCCTGTGAGGCCACAAGAGGCCGTGGCTGCTGCACGGAGGAGCATCTAGTGGATTCCACCCTGGCCGCCATGGAGGGGGCCCGGAGCCCGGGGCTCGGTGAACCCCACGGCTGCTGCTTAGAGCTGGGGAGTCCGGGCTAGGGCTCGGGGAGCCTCCCAAGGACAGGGCAGGCCTCTGAGGAGCTCCCAGCTGTGGGAGGAGAAGCAGCAGTTTCTTAAGAGCAAGGGGACCTGGACCACAGCCCCCCGCTTCCTCTTCTGGGGAAAAACCGCAGCTCAGCAGGGCGGGAGAATTCTGAAGCTTGCCCCAGGGGCCTACAGTGCTGAGCGGAGGGCCCCTGGGGCTCTGGATGGGAAAATGGGGGTGGGAGAGCGGGTTGGCTTGGATTCCTTATATTGTCCAAACTGAGGACTTCCGCGAATGAAAAGGCCCTGCCTTAACTGTCACACCAGGGCAGCAGATGTAAACTGGGACATTGCAGGGCAAACCGGGATGTAGGTCACCCTACTTACCACTGCTTCCTAGCTGTGTGGGCATGGGCCATTACATAACCTCTCTGAATTTTTTGCAAGAAAACCCCCAAAAAGGCCAATATCCTGTGCTTGCCTCCCAGAGCTGTTGGGGGGTGAGGGGAAGAGAGATAAAAAGAGTGAATTATGTGAAAGTTCCTAGAACAGCCCTTGGCATGGAGTAGGCTCTCCATGGTTCTCCTCTTCCCGTGAGGCAGTGGGTCCCCTGTCCCTGGGGTTAAAAGCAAGGACCCGTCAATTCTCGAGAGTGAGTTGCGGTGGGGGGAGAGGGTGTATGTAGCTGGAGTCAGATTCCAGTCCTCCCAGGGAGTTCCAGAGGGATGAGGAGGGTGGGCCAGTGAACCGCCCTCGGCTGGAAGCCCCGGGTGGACTTGGCCCCGCCCCTCTTCCCAGGTGGTGACCTCTGCACCCATAGAGGGCCCTGACCAGGGCCCAGCCTGGAGCGGCTTTGTGGTCACCATCTTTGCGGTTGCCAGAGGCCTGGGTTTTGGTCGGGGCAAGGCAGTGCGCGTCGGTCTTCCTGCGATTGCCCGGAGTGGACGCAGACACGTTCTCCAGGGGATCTGTATTTTCTGTGCCCGCAGGAACTGAAGAGCCTGTTCCAACCCAGAAATTTTTAAAAAGAGCTGGGTGTTGGACTTGGCTCTGCCATTTGATTCTGGTCAAAGGTCAAAGGTCTCCAGGCCTCAGATTCCTGCTGGAGGGTGGGGACGAGTTAGCTCTAGCCTCGGGGATATGATAAAAGATGGAGGTGACAGTGCTGGCTGCTCAAAGCCTCTACACTCTGTCACTTGGGGCTCCCATGGCACTGCCCTTACCCATCTTCCCGTTGCCTGGGAGCCCCTAGAGGCGGAGTGGACACTCCTGAGGGGCTGGGAGTCTCCACTGTCCCGGCAGATAGGTCCTCAATACAGGAACAAACAAATGAGGTCAGAGCCGGGGAGTGACTCAACATCTGTGACACTAGCTCTGTGCAGGGGCTGCCTGACCCCTCAAAGCCAGCACTCCTGTCGGTGGAAGGGTCTGACCTCCTGCCAGATGTCCTTGGGCACTGCCAACTCTGCACGGTGGCCTCACCCGGGCGGCACTGTCCCAGCAGCCTCGTCTACTGGCTACTCTGCCCTCCATTTCCTTTCCTCACTCCAAGAAGGTTCTCTGGCCACTTGCCAGGACTTGCTGGAAGGTTGGTTTCTCGAAAAACGTCAGCTCTGGGAAGCACCCAGAGGTAACAGCGCACAGCCCCTAGCGGACTCCTGTCCAGTCTCCTCCGTTAAATGCGTCACACTAAGGTCCCAGGTGGCAGTCAGTAGGTGTGCAGCTCCAAAGGGTGGTCCCTCAGAGTGGGAGCAGGGTCTACCCCCATACCCCGTCTCCAGGCGGAGGCCACAAGGCTTCCAGCCACTCTGCCCTTAACACCTGTGGCCCAGCCAGGACCTCCCCAGCTCTACCCTCTTGACTGAGGTCAAGAAGTGGGACACCAAAATTCCTTACAGCTCAGAAACAAGATTTCTCCAAAAACTGGAGCTCCAATAAGAGGTGCCCAAATTCAACTTTAAGACTTTCTGGCCAACCAGCCTATTCGTGAAGGGTCTTACAGGGTAAGGCCCCCTAGTACCGAAGGATGACACCGACATTGAACATATTCTCACCAACAGGGTGTCTGACCGTTTTCTTGTTGTTCCCAGATGTTGGGATATTATTCAACGCTGACAATTCGATGGGCAAAACGCAATGGCACCTCACTGTGTTACTTCATATTTTTAACGAGGCAGATTGAGCGTTTTCCACATGTTTGTGGGCCGTTTTTATTTCTTCTTCTGAGAAGAGCCTATTCACACCCTTTTTTCTACTGGTCTGTCTTTTCTTAATGATTTATAGGTGCTCTTTGTATATTGCAGATACTACTCCTTTGTCATATTTTTCCCCCTATTTTCTGCCTGTCTTCTAATTCTGCTTACGCCTCTACAGACAGTTTTACAACGTCCCATGCGTGTCTTTTCCTCCGGCTTCTGTGTTTCACGCGTGCTTGGAATTTCTCTCACTGAGATGATTCAGCTGCTGCTTCAGACATTCTCAGAATCAGCAGCCACAAGGCTTGCAGTGGCAGCAAATCATGCTTATTCAAAAGAAAATGTTTACTTTAAAAATAGAACTGTCACCCCAAGCATTTATTTAAGCATTAATAGATACGGGTAAAAATTACAAATGGCATAACAAAAGTAACAGCTTTATATTCACAGATGGTCAGATGCTGACAAACAAGAAACAAGATCGCTGTACATTGAGATTTGGTTGTTAGGAAAATGCATATGTCGGCCTGAGGAACGGTCTGTTCACAGGCTTTGGTGGAGCCATAATCCCCAATTTTCTACTGATTCCTGCTGCCGCCTGAGAACCACGTGCAGTTGATGTTGGCCCGGGGATGCTGGAGGATTTAGTTTTAGGAGATATCCTTCTGCACGTGGTGGATCTCCTAAAATGTTACAAAGAAAATTGAAATGTTATATAAAACCCCCCAAAACAGTCATTTTTTCCTCTTAACCTGAAAGAGCTACATAACCCATGGTTTTCTTTGGTCTGACCTGTTTCTCTGCCTGTAACCCCCCTGGGTAAGGTCAGCTTCCTTTGCAATTCAAGGAGGAAAGGACTGCTGTTCTTCAGACGAATTTATCTCCCTAAAATGTCAAGGACTGTTCCTGAATTCTGTGACTTGAGGCCAAATCATGTGCCCTCGCTCCACCTACACCTTTCATAGCTGATAATCGGACCCCTCCCTTGGGACAACAGAGCCCAGATCTACTCTAATCGAATAAAGAAAGTATGGGCACCTTGTTTTAAGGCCCCAAATGCCTGGACAATACTCTGGAATGACTGTGCTTGCACAGTCCAGAGAAGGTGGCTGCGTGCACGGAGATGGGGGCGGAGCAGAGCTGAGCCCCTTCCTGCCCAGCCCCAGCCAGGGGAAGGCTGCAGATGTGGTTCCCGGGGGAGGCCTGCGAGGGCTCGGGTCTGGCACGTCTCTGTCACCGCCACGTCGCCGGCAGCTTGCTGGATTGCCTGCACTCCCAGGTCTGTGTTCTTGTACCTCCCACTCGCTGCCTTCACAGTCAGGGAAGAAGCCCTTGCCACAGCCTATTACAAAGTCCTTCAAGCACTTCACTTCCCTCACTGGCCTGAAGGTGATAGCTATTCTTTCCTCCTTCCCACCCCCAATAAAATGTAAAATAATAAACAAATAAAACCCCACAGGGCTGTATGTTTACAAGGATAACAGCCGGCAGCATTCTCTATAGAAGCCTTTTTCTTACACAAGTATTTCCTGCTGCTTTGTAACCAGGCTGAATTCATGCCCAACACGAATTCCACAGCATTGGGGCTGGCAAGCGGCCTCCCATCTCTGAATTCGGGGGCCACTGGTCTGTGGTAATGACATGCTGGTGGGACTAGGTCAAGAGTGGTTTTTCAACATTGTTCAACTCTTGCTCCAGGGCAGTATGGCCACAGAACTGGCAAAGATGTGCAACCCGGCTGAGCAGCAGCCTGAATTTCCCTATGCAGATTTCCTGCTGAGATACTAAGTCCAGAGCAAAAACCTGCTGTTTCTGTTGATTTACAGACTGAATCTGCCAACAGCAGCCTCCATCTCACCCAGGCCATCCATTTTACTCCCACTTAGAGCTGGCAACACAACTTGGGAACAAAATTCGTTCATTGTGTGTTATTCCCAAGTGGTAAGGTTCCGGTAGGGTGGAGAGGTAAGGACCCTGGCAAAGAGCCATGTTTGTTCTGCCATTGTGCAGACTCTCAACCAGGTGAGGAGTGGAACCGGAGGAATCTTTCAGAGAGGCTCTGGGGAAACGAGGAGAATGAAGCACAGACACAAAGCGGCTGTGACAAAGGTAAAAGAAAGTCACAAAACGGACTGGTTTTAGGCGCAGGGATCAGAGAAGAATCCCATCAGAGACACACAGGCCCATTAAAAACCAGCATCAAAACTGGGACTGGCTTTGGGACTGACTGAGCTTTCCGACTTCCGGTTAGATCAGGGTCTAGGCCACACGGCAAAGTGCTTCCCTCTTACAGACAAAAGCTGTGAAAACGGACTAAGGGAGCCAATGGCAATGAACACTTAAAATATGGTTTGCTTTGTTCTAACAAGTAAAAATGAAATCATAGCCATAAGGACTTTCCAGGGACTACATGCAGAAATGAAAATGCTCTGGGCCCTAGCTGGTTTGGTGCAGTGGATAGAGCGTCGGCCTGAGAACCAAGAAGTCCCAGGTTCGATTCTGGTCAAGGGCATACTGTACCTCGGTTGCAGGTCCTCTCCGGCCCGGACCCTGGTCTGGGCTCGTGCAGTTTGGTGCAGGAGGCAACCAGTCAATGTGTTTCTCTCACATTGATATTTCTTTCTGTCTTTCCCTCTCTCTTCCACTCTCTCTTAAAAAAAAATCAATGGAAAAATATCCTCGGGTTAGGATTAAAAAAAAAATAATGCTCTGGGCAGGTGTGGGCGGGCCACTGTCCAAGTGGTAGCTGTAAAATTGAGACCAGGCTGGGTCAGCCTTGCAGAAGTTCCTTCCCCAGGCCAGGCCTTAGTTCCCTCATCATAGCCTCCAGGGGACTGGACCACATGCCTTTTAAGGACTCTTACTCTGTGTGGGCTCCTGAGGAAATGACTATTTCCCAAAACAAGGAATAAATGAAGAAAATAAAATGTCCCCACCGAAGAACATCTGCTGGTCACTTGAGCATTAAAAACCACAAAATTAAACTAACATTTACTAATGCTTTTAATTCCTGTATCCTGGCAGAAGAATTAGCACATGCAAGATGTTTGTTTATGGACTTAACAAGAAAGTGACAATTTGGTAACATTTGCCTTCCCCTTTCTTCCCTCACTCAAAAAAAATTTTTTTTTATTACCCAGAAGGAAGAGAGTTACAAAAAACTGCAAAAGAAAAAACACAACAGCTTGCAGAAATTTACTATGGACTTCTTCCCTTTTCTGTAAGCATCTCGGTGACAATATGCAGTTATCTGGGAGGCGGTCATCCAGGCTGCTGGGATGGTCACGATCTTGCCAGACCTTACTTTCCTGGTGAGGACAGAGAGTGTCCTTGCAGAAGACAGGGAGAGGGGCTGTGTGAAGCAGTGCAATGATGAAGAAATATGGACGCTGCCCAGATCATCACCCAGCACCTGACAATACTACCTTTGTTCCCCCTGGGCGTGCTAACAGCGCCCACAGCAGGTGAGTCCCAGCCCGGGGGTAGGCACGTGTAGGAAAGGGAGGATGGAAGCCATTTGAGCAGTCTCTGGAGCCTGGCTTGCCTGAGCTTTTGATTTTCCTGTTGTGGACTCTGCCCTGCTGCCCTGCAGACTGGGAGGGTGGCTTTCCCAGGTTTGGATGAATGGCAGGGAGTGTGCAGGGCCTCCAAGTGGAGGCCCGCAGATCTGCGGCAATACAAGTACAGCAAGTACTGACAGAATCATGAAAGTAAGGAGGAAACAAAAGCTTCTGTTTATTCAGCTAGTATATGATTTATAGTATTTTAAGTGGAAAAGACTCTTAAGAAGAGCAATTATAAAAAAAATTTTTTCTAAGTCAAAATTGGAGTTTTTACAAACTAGAAAATTTTAGTGATAATCAACTCAGGAGTAGATTATTTTTAAAAACTGAAGCAGCCCAGCCAGCACGGCTCAGTGGTTAAGTGTTGACCTATGAACCAGGAGGTTGTGGTTTGATTCCCAATTAGGGCACATGCCCAGGTTGCTGGCTCGATCCTCAGTCAGGGGCGTGCAGGAGGCAGCCGATCAATGATTCTCTCTCATCATTGATGTTTCTATCTCTCGCTCCCTCTACCTTCCTCTCTGAAATCAATAAAAATATGTTAAAAAATAAATACATAAAATGAAAGCTAAAGCAAATGTTGAATCAAGCAACACTTAATGGTTTATTTTAATAAATGATTCAAAGAAAACCAAACCAGTTGCACTTTTATACTTTTCTCCCTTATGCCCTGGGTTGCAGAACTTACCCTTTTGTCTTGAAATCACCACCAGTTCTTCTCCTTTTAGACCTTTGGCAGGCTGGCATCCTTTTCCGCTTTCTTTCATTTTTGGTTTTATTTGCAAAGTAGTGAGAGGATATAGGTGTTTCCTCATCGCACTCCTCCGAGCCATTCCTAGCGCTTCTGCTGCTCGATGGGCTCATCTGTGGGGAGCTGTCCTCAACTGCAAACGGACAACGCAGACATTTACTGGTGATGCCTGCTGGTCCCAGCGTCGTTCGTTTACACGGAGACGCACAACACACGCAGTTCAGCTGACACCTACCTGCTTTCCTGGTGTCTTCTTGCCACCTGGGTTTGACAATTCCGCAGGAACTGAACTTTTTTTTTTTATTATTTCATGAAGCCCCAAAGTGCTCAATGGCAATTAATTTTTTAAAGACAGAGGCTAAGAATTCATTAAAAAAAAAAAAAAAAAAGAATCTGTGAGCCTGGCCAGTGTGGCTGTGGTTGAGCATTGACCTATGAACCAGGAGGTCACAGTTTGATTCCCGGTTGGGGCATATGCCCAGGTTGCAAGCTTGATCCCTAGTGTGGGGCGTGCAGGAGGTAGCTGATCAATGATTCTCTCTCATCATTGATGTTTCTATCTCTCTCTCCCCTCCTTTCCTCTTTGAAATCAATAAAAATATATATTAAAAAAAAAAATCTGTGATTCTCTTTAACTCAACTAGAGACCTCAGGTTTAGCTCCTACTCTATGTGTATGACCTACGCCCGTTACTATTTGGGCAGTTAATCCTGTTAAGCACTTTTAAAAGTATAATGTGCTACATAAAAGATAAATTTTATTTGTCAATTTACATATGCTGAAAAAATAACCCGATATAAGAGAAACATAAACTATGCTCTGTACCTTACTTCTGAACATCAGTTATTTAGTAAATGAGTGTCAGAAACTTCCAGGCCATATTTTACTCTTCAAAGACAAAAACACCTCTTTGCATAATATTTTGGCACATTTCACACACCATGCAGGAAATGGGTCTGTATGGCAGCACACACTTAAAGAAGATAGTAACTTCCACAGGTACTGGCATCCCAACACAGGGAAGGAACATGAAACCTTCCCAGATAAATTCATTCCTCCATTTTCTGAAGGGAGGTATTTCCTGGCCGGTTTGGTTCACCCTCAGGCTACCCTGCTGCCCGGAGGAAGGACAGGACGGGCCTTGTCCCTCCAACACTGGTTCCCACAGAAAGGCACTGTAGCTGGGGCAAAGAGCGCTGTCATCCCAGCTGTGGGACTTTGGGGATATGAAAAGGCCTCACCCATTTCCACCTGTGAAATGGGTGTTGTGAGGACTGAGTGATACAAAGTAGACAAAGCTCTTGGCACAGAGCCCGTCCCTCAATAGTGGCAGCAATTATCACCAGGCTGGCTGCTTCCACAGAGCAGCCCTGTCTCATGTGGGAAAAACCCTTCCCAACAAGTTACTATGGTAAACAAACATGAGGTTCCCACCAAGGGACTGTCACAATCGTCTAAGGCCTTTAATGGAGTAATGACTGTACTGAGGAATGTATGAAAACCTTACTTTGCAGCATTTTGTTAATGAATAAAAAACGATTATGAACAGACAGAACTTGAAACACATGCTCACTTGTTTCTCAGCCTGTTTACTATTTCCATTAGCCTAGAAAAGAAACCCCCACCGAGATCCTTACAGAAACAGGAAAAACATTGAACTTGGCCTGTTGTGTCTCATCACATGGAGGTATGTTAGAGGAGGACTTCTGCACGTGTCCCGTCTCCTACATCTTCCTTTGCTCTCAATGTCCTCTTAGCCAGTGCTTTCCATGGCTCAGGAGCGATGGGGTTTGTAATTAGAGATGCTTTGTGACAGGCCTAATGCAACCTTGGGAACATCTGCTAATGCTGCACTGACTTGGACAGATTCTTTTGACAGCTAACAACAATAAGATAATCTAGCACTTCAATTCCATGTTCATTTTTCCAAAATATTTAAACTCCTCTCTTACATTTTATCTTTAGACATGCTTTTCAGATAACATGTTCCTTCCTCAGATAAGGAAACTGAAGCACAAAGAAGTTATTTGTGGCCTGCCAAGGACCACAGAGTGAGATGTGGCAGGCCCGGGAGCTGCACCAGCCCTATGGGTTCCCCAGGTATTTGCCTGAACAGAACCAGCAACTTCTGGGCTCAAAGGTCCTAGTAGCAGGATTGGTAGCTGGCATCCCGCAGGGTGCCCTGCAAGAGGTGGCTGGCATGCCACTGAAGGGTGCCCTGAGCACTTGAGCGTCAGGGTGACAAGGTGTCGGAAGCATGAACACTCCCGGAAACCACAGAGATTTAATCCAGTGAGATGCATCGCTTAACATTAAGACAGGCTTTCAGAAAACACATATCTGGCTGTATACTGAACCTGGCAGTGTCCACTCGGCGTATTTCTGTAATATTGGAATCACTTCGGCACCGTATTTTTCCAGTTTATCTTCAGTAACACCATCAATTTGAAGCAAAACCTCAGGATCAGAAGATAACGACTCTGTGCATGAACATAAAAGCAGGAATTTAAATTACCACCAACAGAAAACCCACTGAACTTGTGCTCATTCACCCATTCAGCACATGCCTGTTACGTGCCAACCAAGTGCAGAGCGCTGGGCACATGGGCCAATTTTCTGCAAGGCAGCTGGTGCCAACAGAGGCAGCAGACAGGCCCAGAGGGTAGGAGCCCATCCTCCAATTCCAGCAGCAAAGGTGTGTTAAGTCAGGGCTGAGAGGGAGGGAGATCAATAGACATGGAGTAACCGGGGTAACCGGAGAGGACCTGTGCGCTGTGCCTCAGAGTTTAAGCAGACTTTGCTGTCTTCGCACAATAAAGACTATTTAGGAGAATGTCCAGTCATGTTTCCAGCTCTGACTTCTCCCGTGCACGCCAGACTTGTATGTCCAACTCAAAAAGACCGTAACTGAATTCTTTTTTTTTAAACAAGAATTTTTTAAAAAAATATATTTTTATTAATTGCAGAGAGGAAGGGAGAGGGGGAGAGAGCTAGAAACATCAATGATGAGAGTCATTGATCGGCTGCCTCCTGCACGCCCCCTACTGGGGATCGAGCCTGCAACCCGGGCATGTGCTCTTGACCAGAACTGAACCTGGGACCCTTCATTCTGCAGGCCAACGCTCTATCCACTGAGCCAAAACAGCTGGGCCCGTAACTGAAATGTTACACCCCCCCAACCCGAACCCATTCTTCCTTTAGTCTTTCTGTCTGTGGGGTGAAGTGGGTAATCTGACTTTAACAAGTAGGCTGTTGAGTCCTCTGCACACAGATGGTACATCGGTCTCATAGCCGGACAAGCCTGTCATTTTAAAGATCACTCTAGCTGCTGTATGGAAAACGGATTATAAGGGAAAGAGCAGAAACTAGGAGCCCAGTGGGAGCCAGTGAGGATGTAGCAGTAGAGAAGAAAAAGAGATGGATTTGGATGCGTTTGGGAGGCTGGTCTGTAGGAGTCATTGATGCACTGGCTGTGGGAGTGAGGGAGTAATAATTCCTATATAGACTTCAGCAAAGGGTGGATTTCAAATCTTCGATTTTCACATCATTTCTATGTTTAGAGGAGAAGGAACAGACCTTTGGGACAGACTAGAAGGTTTACGGAGGGAGTTAGTGGAAGACGAAGTGGGAAAGGCAAGTAGAAATGCAGATCCCCGATAGACTTTGTACTTTATCTGGAGAGCTGTTGGCATTTTAACAGAGGTTTTGAAAGATTAAAATGTACATCATGTTCATATCTGGAGTTGAGGAGACCAGTTAGAAAACTACACTAAGAGCCTAGGAACAAAAATACTGTATTTCATCAACTCTAAGACACTTAGTCACGGTTTGACTGCTGAGGTCTTACAAGTGCTGACGGTCGAATGGTAGCTGCGCTGTGGCTGCTGCCGCCTGTGCACGTGAGAACTTGGTCACAGCCACTGGCACTGTTGGCACGGCCACAGCAGGACTGCAGGGCCGGTTCCTCACGTGCCACAGAAAATGTCTACAAAACAACTAGACTGTGATTAGCACTGAAAAGGTGATTGTGAATGCAGAAAACCCCAGAAACGGAGTAATGGGGGATACATTTGGCACTGATAAAGAAATATCTCTTTTTGAGAAAATGACCACAATTTTCTAGTTTCTTGCAGACCACGACCAATGCTTTCCACGACTTAAAAGAGAAGATGCCAAGAGTGGATGAAGCGTTACCTTTGTGCCACTGAGAGATGTCCAGCCTTCTGTTGGCAGTCTGTAGTATTGTCAAGAAAACACGACCACCAAACCAGAATGAGTGATGGGAAAATAATGGAACACACTAAAGAAGGCTGTTGTCACTAACATTCTCAATGACACATGGGAAAACAAAGATACGGAAAACTGACTCAAAAATCATTTGGAAGAGTCAGGCTTTGAGTGTGAATTTTTACAAGTACCTAAATCAGCTCACTTTAATTTTATGCATTTTTCATGTACAAGCAGAGTAAGTCAAAATAATTTTCAACAAAAGCACCATGTTACAGTTTAATTAGCAGAATTTTTTCTTTCTTACTAGTTCATAACATAACAGACTTAAAGTAGATGGCATCTTAGAGTTGATGAAGTACTATAATGATCTATGGTGCTGGGAATGGGAATGGAGAAGAGAGAAGGTGAGGATGATGGGACTTTAGGAAGGTAATGTACATTACTAGTTAGTCGCCTATGTAACAACTTATTTTCCAAGGACTTTACTATTAGAATCCTGGTTGAGCTATCTGAAGCCTTGGCAATAACTCAGAGCATTTATTAACTGAAGACACAGAAGAGTGCTTGATCCGGATTCAAAGAAGCATAACACATCATCTCTTTTCATAAGGAACTTAGCTCCTCATTGCAAATACATCATTATAATAACATAGCTAAATTTCATAAAGGCAGGCACAAATGGACACATAATCATTAAGTAACATCTGGTATTAGAGACTGCAATTATCCATATTCTAACATCCAGCATTGGAGGAAAGTATCTCAAGAATAAGTTTAAACGGCTTCTCTGAGCTTTTAGAGATTAAATAAAAATAATACAAAAGCCTGAGATACATTTATGCACTTAAAAAAGTTCCTTAGCGAGACTGACCTTGGGCCTATTAATTGATGCCACGAAACAGAAGGCTCATACACACCTACCTGCAAGCTTCTTGAGAGTGACAGTGTTGAAGATATTGAAGTAATGGACACCAAAAACTTTCCCCAGAGATTTGCACACTTCCGTAAGTTCTCCAAGACATTTCTTAACAACCTCTTCCCTCTGGGAAACCTTCGTCACTAAGGCTTTTTGTTTTTTGATACGGCTGGAATTTTCCGTCTCCATAAAGTCTACCTTTGAGTTAGGGGGGGGAGAGAGAGAGAGAGAGAGAGAGAAAGAGACAGAGAGAGAGAGAAATCATAGGAGTGTATGCGTGTGCACACTTGCATCAAAATAGGGGCTTTATTTAATGCTTCACTGCATTTTCGGGAGTAACTTCTTTTATGCCAAGTGGATAGTAAGCCCTTTGGGAACAGGGGTTGTGTATTCTCCATCTTTGTGTCCCCAGTGCCTAGCACAGAACTACTTCTTTTTCTTTTTAATATATATTTTATTGATTTTTTACAGAGAGGAAGGGAGAGAGATAGAGAGTTAGAAACATCGATGAGAGAGAAACATCGATCAGCTGCCTCCTGCACATCTCCTACTGGGGATGTGCCCGCAACTCAGGTACATGCCCTTGACCGGAATCGAACCTGGGACCTTTCAGTCTGCAGGCCGATGCTCTATCCACTGAGCCAAACCGGTTTTGGCAGAACTACTTCTTGACAAATGTTTGTTTAGTAAATAGTGGTGATTTAGTGATCTGATGATAACCCATTAAATTCACTTTGATAAGTATTGCATTACTTGGGTTCCATGTTAAAGTCTCTTTGCAAATTAAGAGGAACATAATATGTTCATATAAGATAGTACAAATACATCCAGTATCCATAAGCTTTGGAAAAGAGAGTAATATGTTTCTGTCTACTCCCTGTGAAATAATACAATGAAACAAACATTTAAAATGCCATACCTTTAAATGCCCATTTAGTAACGCTTGCGCTTTACTTCCGAGCATCACATAGGCAATGGGTTGGTCATTGGCATTGATAAATAAGTCTTCATCCAAGATCTTGTCGAGTATCAGCTTTTTAAAGAGTCTCTCAGCATTGTGTCGTGAATATGTAGACCCCTTTCCAAATATCCCCGACTGAATTTTTGCACTCTTACTCCCTGGTGAGAAGGGGAAAAAAGTTAGATTAGTAAATGTAGGCACATCATAACCCTCTAATAGAGGTCATTTGTGGGCAGGTCTGGATAAATGGAATACATCATTACCGTGACAAAATATAAATTATTAAAAATTACTTTAAAATAAGAAATAAGAGCCGAAACCGGTTTGGCTCAGTGGATAGAGCGTCAGCCTGCGGACTGAAAGGTCCCAGGTTCGATTCCGGTCAAGGGCATGTACCTGGGTTGTGGGCACATCCCCAGGAGGAGATGTGCAGGAGGCAGCTGATCGATGTTTCTCTCTCATCGATGTTTCTAACTCTCTATCCCTCTCCCTTCCTCTCTGTAAAAAATCAATAAAATATATTAAAAAAAAAAAGAAATAAGAAAATGCTTACTATTCTTATATAAAAATGTTAAATTATATGTACAATATGATAAATATGTGATTGTGAGCAAACACATTAATATATTAGCAGTTTTTTTCTGGAGTTATTTGTACTTTTTCGGTTTTCTACATATTGCAATGTAGTGATCGTGTACAACTTTTTAAAAAAATATTTTAATTGATTTCAGAAAGGAAGGGAGAGGAAGAGAGAGATAGGAACATCAATGATGACAGAGAATCATTGATTGGCTGTCTCCTGCATGCCCCCCACTGGGGACTGAGCTCCCAATCTGGGCATGCGCCCTTAACTGGAATCGAACCCGGGACCTTTTAGTCCACAGGCCAACTCTCTATCCACTGAGCCAAACCAGCTAGGGCTCGTGTATAACTCTTACAATAAATTGTTTTATCTGCAATCCTTTGTTCCCCTGAAAAAGGTCCAAATTAGAAGGCAAGAATCCTGAAAGGGAAGACTAGCACTGAAGCTGCTTTTGTCCTGAGGAATGAGCCAGTCAGAGGAGAAACTGAGCAAATCCTCCTCCTACTCCAATCCAGGCTACGGATTTTTTAAAATGAATGAACTGCTTAATTGTTTATATATTTAATTAATTGAATATCTGGGGGAAAGGGACTAAAGTACAGAAGGGTTTATAATTAAAAGCAACATGCCTTGGCCCCACCCTCCCCTCCTGTCTCACTTCCCCTTTCTGAGGGATTCACTTTTTAAACAGCTTTTGTTTTCGGCTCTTGTGGTTACCTCCACAGGAACCCTAACCCTGTTGTCATTCCTCTAGCCCAGGGTGGGGAACATCTGGCCTGCTCCGTACAAGGCACACAGAATCATTTGGTCTGGCCCTGCCAAGGCATTAGGGGTGAGTTAATTAAATGTTTGACCAAATAGAGCAGGCTAATTTAAAAAAACAAAATGTTATTGATTTTTTTACAGAGAGGAAGGGAGAGGGAATAGAGAGTGAGAAACATCGATGAGAGAGAAACATCGATCAGCTGCCTCCTGCACACTCCCTACTGGGGATGTGCCTGCAACCAAGGTACATGCCCTTGACTGGAATTGAACCTGGGACCCTTGAGTCCGCAGGCTGACGCTCTACCCACTGAGGCAAACCGGTTAGGGTGAGCAGGCTAATTTTTAAGCTGATAATTTTGAATGGCCCTCGAATTATGTTATAAATATCCAAATGGCCCTTGGCAGAAAAAGGGCCTCTCCACCCCTGCTCTAGCCAGTCACCACCCAACATTTACCTAATGAACCCCCAACTATGAAAGGAAGGCTTCATCTCATTTATTCCACCCCCTTCACTTTACCCTGCCCCAAATTTTGCTATAATACTGGTTCATCTATTCAATATTTTTAAAGTTTAGATAGAACTTTTAACCACTCTTCCTCCCCTGTATGTAAATTAGCATCTCAAACCTTCTGTGTACTCCCTTCTTTTATTTTTATTTATTTATGTACTTTGCTTTTATATCAAGATGAACATATACATCCGGTCCTGTTCTCTAACCATGACGCCAAGTGTTGTAGCGAATCAACAGTTAATAAGTTCCCTTCCCCACTTGGAATGCTGTGACTCTTGTGCAACGCTAAGGAGGATGTTTACTGCACTCAGGCAAATGGGTTATTTTTTTGGTAGATTTTATCAATTACTCAAAATCATGTGACAATTTCCTTTGTTTTACACACAACCTTAGCTCTCCTGTATAATCTTTCCCCTGGAGTTTCTAAGCCCCTTTCTCCCTTTTTGGTGGAGAAGTAACATTTGTGTTCTTCACTGCCATCAATGAAATATTTCATTTCTACCCTGGACGGTGTTTCTAAATGGTTAGAGTGTTGGCCCCGCACACCAAAAGGTCGCAGAGTCAAGGGCGTGTACCAGGATTGCAGGTTCGATCCCTGGCCCCAGTTGGGGCACATGTATGTAGGAGGCAACCAATCGCTGTGTATCCTTCACATTGATGTTTCCCCCTTTCTCTCTCACCCTCTCCCACCTAGCCTCCCTCTCTCTCTCTCTCAAAAAAAAAAAAAAAAAAAAAAAGAGTCCTAGCTGGTTTGGCTCAATGGATAGAGCGTTGGCACGCAGACTGAAGGGTCCCAGGTTCGATTCTAGTCAAGGGCACATGCCCAGGTTGTGGGCTCGATCCCTAGTATGGGGTGTGCAGGAGGCAGCCAATCAATGATTCTCTCTCTCCCTCTCCTTTCCTCTCTGAAATAAAAACGTATTTAAAAAATCAAATAAATATCCCCAGGTGAAGATTAAAATGAATAAATATATTTTTTAAAAGCTCAGCTAGTGTGGTTCAGTAGTTGAGCATTGTTCTATGAACTAGAAGGTTAAGGCTCAATTCCTGGTCAGGGCATTGCCCGGGTTGCAGGCTCCATCCCCAGTAGGGGCGGGCAGGAGGCAGCCGATCAAATGATCCTCATCATTTATGTTTCTATCTCTCTTTCCCTCTGAAATCAATAAAAATGTATTTTAAAAAATATTTCATTTCTTATTCTTTATACAATTGGGGCAGATTTTTCTTGACCTTGTTAGAATGGGCACAAGCTGCTCACTGGATGGGCTGCATAGCTTTGTTTCTGGGATTTCTTCTCACCGGACCCCTCAGTCAGTTTCTGTGTTTATGGGATCTTATGATGTGCCTCACTTTCTCTGCCTTCTAGTCTCCAGAGTTGCTGATATTAATCTGATGCCAGTTTGGTTTTGGTTTCTGATTTTACTTTCCAAAACTTTCAGGACCATCAATAAAGAGGTCCGGAATAAGCCAGTGACATAAAAATTACTGAGCAGAAGAAATCTCAAGCACAGACCCCCCCACCCCGCCCCAGGAATTCAATCAACTGTCATAAAACCCCTTCCTGGGAACAACCAGGGATGACTGATGCTTATCATCGAAGATCCACATCTAAACGGACACGGTCACAAAAACCCCCACAAAAAACAAAAACACCATATCTCGCTCCCATCTATTCTCCTAAGGGCCGACTTATCTTTCCAAAAAATCATCTGCTTTCCTTACGTGGCCCTCTCCCCTTCCCGTAAGGTGGTATTTAAGCCCCAAAGCCTAACCAACACTTAGAGTTATATTTTTCTGTGAACTCCCTTACATACATGATTAAATCTTTTGAAGTTAAATTTGCAGGCTCCCCCCAGCCCACTACTATACCTAAGTGTAGAGAAAATTTTCCTCCCTAATATCTCTTTACTCTTGGTATTCTTTTATATTTTTCTTATTCTTGGTATTCTTTTGTTTCATTCTTTTTACTTTTGTTTTTAGTTCTTTTCTTTTTTAAAAAATTTTTATTCTTGGTATTCTTACATCTCATAAAGCATTTGATTTGGTATTCAGTGGGCATTTTAATCTGAAGGCCTTTGCCTTTTCCGCTCTGGGAAATTTCCTTTATCATTGGTTTAATAATTCCCTCTATTTTCTATTTCAAAAATTTTATTTGTCAGATTTCATATTTCCTAAGAATAAATCTTCTATATTTTTTTTGCTCAGGTCTTAGATTTTCTAGACTTCGTCTTCCAACCTTTCTACTAAATTTACTGTGAATTATTTAAAAAATTTTATAGTTCTGTCATTTTTTTCTTTCCCGAAACATTCTATTATTATTGAAGTCTTTGTGAAGGTACTAATTAAAAGTGTCCTCTCCCTTCTCCCCAAAGCTATTGCCTACTTACTTAGCTATCTCTATCCCCAGGGTCAAATACTCTATTTGGTCTTTCTCTTGATTGTCCATTTATATTTAATCTTCAGGCACCAGGTTAAACTATTTAGTGGACTTCCTCTGTTATTTTATATCCAGGTCTATGTTCCCCCAAATTCCTTCCCTGAATGGGGATATCCAGTCATCAGGTTTGCTTTAGAATAAGCAGGTAGGACTGGACTTTAGGTGGGTTGGGTGCCCCGCCCCCCCCCCCCCGACCATGCTAACTCAGCTGCCCCCCACTCCTTTAAAATATATTTTTACTGATTTCAGAGAGGGAGGGAGAGAGAGAGAGATAGAAACATCAATGATGAGAATCATTGATTGGCTGCCTCCTGCATTGCCCCCAACTGGGGATCGAGCTTGCAACCCAGGCATGTGCCCTTGACCAGAATCGAACCTGGGACCCTTCAGTCCACAGGCCCAAGCTCCACCCACACAGCCAAACCGAATAGGGCTCAGCTGCCTGTCTAGTCCTCAGGCCGTTCATTTATTTTTGTTTTAGAACCAGGCTGGTATTGGATGCAGTTCTTTGGTGGGCAGGCTCTTTTTAATGGCCCTCTCCTATTTTGCTTATTTTGGGCTTCCCTGATTTCACTCCCACTCCCTGGGTCCAGACTTCCAAGCCTGAGGCCTACTGATAAGGGGTTCTGCCTGGTTGATAGTCCCTCCCTTGCTCTAACTCTCTCCTACAATTATTTTAGCATCGTGGTTTACTGCGCTTCATTCCATTTGTCAACATGCTTCCATCCATTTCCTCAATCTAATGATGGTCTCTCTCTGGTTCTCTATGCCATTGCAGATAAAATTTCTCATTTTATTTCCTTATTATTATTTTAACAGAGTGTCAAGCAAAAAAAAAAGAAGAAAGATACTTATGCTCAGGCTGCCATCTTGAATTGAAAGTTAGTCAACGTGTAATTCTCTAAGCAAGTTCTATTCCACTCAGACTAAACTGTATAAACTTTATTTTATTTTTTTGTATGTGAGAACTCCTCGCCTTAGTGCAGTGATGGCGAACCTATGACACGCGTGTCAGAGGTGACACGTGAACTCATTTTTTTGGTTGATTTTTCTTGGTTAAATGGCATTTAAATATATAAAATAAATGTAAAAAATATAAGCCTTTGTTTTACTATGGTTGCAAAGATCAAAAAATTTCTGTATGTGACACGGCACCAGAGTTAAATTAGGGCTTTTCAAAATGCTGACACGCCGAGCTCAAAAGGTTCGCCATCACTGCCTTAGTGACTTATAAATTCCATAAAAATAATTAGCATAGTCCTGGCCGGTGTGGCTCCGTTGGTTGAGCACTGTCCCTGCACCGAAAAGCCTGTCTGGTTCCAGGTTGTGGGCTCGATCCCCAGTCGGGTTGCATGCAGGAGGCAGTGATCTATGTTTCTCTCTCACACTGATGTTTCTCTCTTTCTCCCTTCCTCTCTCTCTAAAACTCAATTTTAAAAACACATAGCCGAACCGGTTTGGCTCAGTGGATAGAGCGTCGGCCTGCGGACTCAAGGGTCCCGGGTTCGATTCCGATCAAGGGCATGTACCCTGGTTGCGGGCACAACCCCAGTGGGGGGTGTGCAGGAGGCAGCTGATCGATCTCTCTCATCAATGTTTCTAACTCTCTATCCCTCTCCCTTCTTCTCTATAAAAAATCAATAAAATATATTTAAAAAAATAAAAAAAATAAAAACACATAACATTAAAGTATTTCTTTCTGGAAAAAAAAAGTTGGCATAATTCATAAAAACCGATTTTCTTTTGTGAGTCGAAAAAGGTTTTATCCTGAAGCCCTTCACGTCTATAAGAAAACAGACAAGGGAATTCTTTAGATGTTCAACTTCAACTGATATAACGCAAACTAATAAAACAGATCACTTACCTAAGAAAATGTCAACCAGCATATTCATGGTGAACCTCCCACAGGGACCCACATGGTTCCTATTTCCCATTCCTTGTGATGAACTATGTTCTTGCACAAATCTTACAATATTTTTCACATCGTCAGTCACATCTCGTGTTTTATAATCCTATGAAGAAAAAGAGATTACCTTCTATGATAATTCAGATGAGACCCAGATTGCTAAGGTTTACTAACTAGTAGTGTCATAAATCAACCGTTTCCACACCAAAATCTAAGTAAGTTTCACATGTTCATTCTCTTCTAAGTTCTTATATTAACCTTGCGTCTAGAACAATTAGCACTCTACTATATCTACTTTATTACTGCTTCACAGACATACATCTTGTCTTTCAATGACCTGACAGTACTCTACAGGTAAGAATATTCTTAGAAAACAAAATACCCTTCAGAACCCCTAGAACAGTGGTCTGTTATGTACTGGCTGGTGACTTCTGAGATGAAAAACATGCAAATTTATGAGTTTCCCATCTCTTTTGGGTCTCTGGTGCTGCAGTCTATCTTTTTTATTATCTCCCGTCAGTTCGCTTTCTCATATTCCCCTTGGCTGACTCCAAACTCTGCCTTTTTCTAAAGCCCCCATTACCATATGCTCTCTCCGCTAGTTCTCCAAACTAGCAATATAACCGCTTGCGTGTCCCCAAAGCTGTGTCCTGCTTCTGTGTCTGTACATGCCACTCCCCCTCTTCTAATCCTTGTTCATCGCCCACATTTCAACAACCTGAAGGCGATCAGGTTTCTCGTCTTACATGAACACTTGGAGTCATTTGGAGGCTCTATCTAGAATCATCAGGAAAGAGTGCCCTGTCACTCTCTCCAACATCATTCCTGACTAGGACAGAGGCGATGCGATCCTCCCGCACCTTGGCCTTCAGCATTGATTTCCTCTGCTCCAGTGAGCCTGTCCTCCGCAGACGTCAGCAACTCACTCCCTAGGTCACACCTATTACTTCTCCCAAACGAATGAAGACAACCCCTTGGTTCTCTGACCACCACCTCCTATCTTTCCAGCTCACATCATCTGGCATCCACCAATCCTCATCCTCAGATGTTCGCCTAACTCAACATGAATCCCACAGACCATCACTATCATCATAACACCCTTCATACACCCTCAAGTCCTTTGCCCTTAGGCCACGTCATCACATTGCCTGACAGGACACAGTAGATGCAGTGCTCCCATCCATGTCTGCACTTCTGCAGCTGAACTTGGCTGGAGAAACACACTTGCCACCATGTCGACTGTTTGAACGTTCAATACATGGCCACAAACCTCAAGTGGACTCTTAACGCTACCAGGTAATCTCTGTACATCCTTAGTCCATCACTCCTCCATTCTCTTAGAACAGTGGTCAGCAGACGACAGTCCATGAGCTATACGACTGCTTTTCTAAATCAAATTTTACTGGAACACAGCCATGGAAAACCAATGCACTTACTGTTTATGTCTGGTTTGGGCTAAAAATAGCAGAGTTGAGTAGTAGTTGTGACAGAGGCTGTGATTCTAAGGCCCAAAGGCTTAAAATATTTACTCTCTGGCCTTTTTAGATAAGGTTTACTGACCCCTGTCTTAGATGGCTATTTTACTTTCTCCTTTCTGTTCAATCCCTTCTCTTATCCTGTCAGCTGACGACCTCGCTTCCTACTTGAGAAAACTGAAGTAACCAGGAAAGATTTCACAAACTTCCTTCACTACAGCTACCGTCAGCACCTGCTGCACATTTTCTCATACTTTTGCCTGTTATTATAGATGAACTACCCAAATTTCTGTTTAAAGCCAATCTCTCTACTTATACTGTATACTAGAGGCCCGGTGCATGACATTAGTGCACTGGGGGGGGGGGGGGAGGGGGGGGGGAAGGCAGCTCAGCCCGGCCTATGCCCTCTCGCAGTCTGAGACCCCTCAGAGGATGTCTGCCTGCTGGCTTAGGCCCACTCCCTGGACATCCCCCAAGGGGTCCTTAGCACTGCTGCAGAGATTGGAGAGACTCCTCCACCGCTGCTGTGCTCACCAGCTGTGAACCCAGGTTCTGGCTGAGCGGTGCATCCCCTGTGGGAGAGCACTGACCACCAGGGGGCAACTCCTGCATTGAGTGTCTGCCCTCTGGTGGTCAGTGCAAGTCATATCAACTGGTC
The DNA here is from genome assembly GCF_964212035.1 of Myotis nattereri. Classification (NCBI taxonomy): domain Eukaryota; kingdom Metazoa; phylum Chordata; class Mammalia; order Chiroptera; family Vespertilionidae; genus Myotis; species Myotis nattereri. Next base: position 10,196,363 of record NC_138097.1, on the reverse strand, counting down.
TTTCTACTGTTTCTTCGATTTGCATATTTGGGTTTTATTATATAGGACTAGATCCCATCCCCTCTGCTTACTCAAGGACATTGCTTCAGCAATTCTCCCCCATCCTTATGTACCAAATTGTCATCCTCTGGAGGCAAATTCCTATCCGCACACAAATGTTTATTTCTCCTGTCTTTTCTTGACTACACTTCCCCTGCCAGCTACTGTTTATTTTCTCTGTTCATCTTTCAAACAAAACTGGAAAGAGTCCTATATATTCACTGCCTCCAATTTTGCGCCACCCTACTGAAACTGGTCAAGTCACAGTCACCATGGTTTCTGCAGGGCCAAGGTGACTTCTCAGTGCTAACTGTACTTGGCTTAGCAGCAGCATCTGACTACTTAAGCACTCCCTCCTCCCTGAAATCCTTAGTTTCTTTGGTTTTCTGCTTATCTCACTTGTTCTTTCTCGGTCTTCTTTCCTAGTTCTTCTTCTCAATCTCTTAATGTCCCAGGGCTCAATCTTTATTTTTCTTCTCTTCTGTCTAAACTTATACCTCTGAAGATTTCATCTGCTCTTGTGCCTTTAAATAACATCAATAAGTTAAACACCCCCAAATTTATATGGATCACCAGCCTCTTCTCAGAATTTCTGGATCTAATGGACATATCTAACTCAATACGCCCCAAACGGAATTCCTGATCCTTCCTGCCAGACAGCCTTACCCAAACACCTTCGCTGAGGATCACTCCATTATGAGTGACGCAGCCCTCCAGCCACTGCTCTGGCCTGCCACGACCTCTTTCCTAACTCATAGCCCAGCTCACCAAGTGGGCTCCTTTTTTATCCCTCAAACGCACAAGCCTGCCCCCATCTGAGGGCTGCTGTTCTTGCTTCAGCCAGGAATGCCCACATCCAGAGAGCTGCTCAGCTAACTCGTCTTCTTCAGGGTTTTGCTCAGACGTCACCTTTACAATGAGACTTCTCTGGGCCACCTTATCTACTGCTGCATCCTGCATCCCACCCATTAGTCCTGACTCCTTATAATGCTGTGCTTCTCACCACAGCCCTTCCCCTTGACATGTGCTTGTTATGTGTAGTGTTTGTACTCAGCCTCCTCCTGCTAGAATGTAAGATCCTCAAGGGCAGGGACCTTTACATTTTGTTCTGTGATGTATCCCAAACTCCTACAACAGTGCCTGTCACAGAGCAGGCACTCAACAAATATTTGTTGAATGAGTGCCCTGATTAGCAATGTCTACAGAGTTGGGTGCGGTGGGTGGAGATGGCCATGAATCCAGATTGCACCCCAAGAGAGACTCAGTCACCTCTGCTCTGGCTACTGCTGCATGTCTACTTGTAACTGCACTGATCACATATAGGTCTGTCTCCCCTCCAGTCTATGAATGGGCCCCCCCACGCTCTTTTGTGAATCCCCAGCACCTTACACAGACATTTACAGTAACATATCACGTGAGAAAATGCTCTGTAAACTGCAGACATTAAAACATAGCATTACCATCATAGTACAATCAAGTACTTGAATTTGATAATCTCCCAAGGTTATTTTTAGGACAAATGATAGCTAACTCATCTAGAAGTTATTGCCATTATTCTTCATAGTTTTTTAAAAACCGATTTATAGAGTAATCTAATTGATCTGAATTCAAACACACAGGACTGCAGTTACTACAACTCTTTTGAGAATGAGATCTTTAAATATGGATTAGAGTTGAATTGAAAATATTCTACCTGCTCACTTTGGATTTTTAGTATAATGATATTTCTAAAGTATCTTATAATTATTAGTGCATGTATATAATAACCCCTGTGTTTTAGACTGGCCCAGTATATTTTTAAGGGCTTCTAATTCTAAAGATATTCCATAGAATATTAAAATGTTTCCATTCCAAATTACTATGGGAAGGAAGCAATCTTTCCCTTGTTTAATTCCTTAGGGGCCACTATTTTCATCTAACTTTTTTTTTTGGTAGCACAGACAGTTTTATTGATTGAGAAAGATTATCTCAAGAAGATGGGAAAACTAATTATTAAATCCATCTTTCATCTAACTTTTCTATATCAAGAGGAGAAAATTTTTTTTCCATTTTACCTTTGACTGACAGCAATTATCACAAGAAACTTCTGGGTGTTTCTTACAAAAATCAGGATTAAATCCAATTTCACCAAAGTAAGCCAAAAGCTGTATTCGCCTGCATTCTGTTATATTTTCACAGTAATGTACCATACTATACAAATTATTAAAGTGAGTTTCTCTTGTATGATGGTTTCCATCTTTTTCCACTAAAAGAAACGAAGAACATAGCAAAAAAGACTTATTAGAGTAAAAAAAAACAAAGGATATCACAGAAATATTTATAATACATTCATGTGACTTTAAATATTAAATGAAATAACTATTAATAGCATTATATACCAACATGACATTCTATATTATAATTAACGAAATATTCATGGCCATCCCTTAAGATATTAGTTTTATAGGAATAAATGTAGATAGTCAGGAGTATCTGAAAATATTTTGCAAATCTTCATTATTCTCGATGATGAAGATTTGCATGATATGCGCATGATACTAAAACTCCCATATTTCTATAAGCATTTCTGTTTTTCTGTAACTAGACCAAAAGCACCACAACAGCAGAAGTAGGGCACCACTACCACGAGGCTGAAGGGGGACTTACTCAGTATAAGTCTCTTCAATCTGGTCACATCATAATAGGTATAGAAAAGCAGGCAGTGAGATATCTCCCCGTCTCTTCCAGCTCGGCCAGATTCTTGGTAGTAACCCTCCACGGATTTAGGGAGAGACGCGTGGATCACAAATCGCACGTCAGGTTTGTCAATCCCCATTCCAAATGCAATTGTCGCACAGATAACCTGATGTAAGAGCAAAAGCCTATTAGCCTCATGATGCATTAAAACAGTCATTTTAATAACAGATGCTCCTGAAAGCTTTCTCTTCTATTTTAAGATGAACTCTATACAACAATCTAGTATCTTAACTTGGTCCCATTATTTAGCACAACTAATAGGAGATTTCCAGATTGGCAATTTGCAGTTTTATTGAGACCCAAGAAGGTAGAGACGCTCAGTGGGGCAGGCATTTTCTTGTGTGACCTGGCACTGTCACCTGAGGGAGCCAGAATCGATAGCAGCCACCTCTCAACGTGCTGTCGCTGTTTGTTCTCTTACGTTTCTGATGAGGTGGTGTGAGTGCTGCGCACATGGCTGGGGTATCCAGGCCAGTGATCAGACCGTGCTGCTCAGGAGCTCAGGTGTTCCCAGGGCTCAAGCGTCCAAGGTCACTGCTGCCAGCTTCTCTGATGATTCAACGGTTCGTGTGTGCCATCTCTTCTCCCAGTGACAGCAGCTGATCCTACAGCAGCTTCTTTTATTCATCAGTGAATTGCAGTCAAAATGTGAAGATTTTATCAAAACTCATGTTGAGTAAAAGTCTGAGTTGTTCATACCAGGAAAAGACTGGGCACCCTAGATCTTGGCCTATGCAAATTACGGGAGCTTGATAAATCAGTGTAGCAAAAAATCACCTTCAAGAATATCCATTTCCTTTGCAAATGTAGGGCCTATTTAACCCAGACAAAAATATTGTATCTCCAGGCAAAATTGCATTATATAAATAAAGCTATTTTTAAAAGATTAATTGCTACAGCAAAAACGGTATTTCAAAAGCAAATGAACTAGCCGAACCCGTTTGGCTCAGTGGATAGAGCATCGGCCTGCGGACTCAAGGGTCCCGGGTTCGGTTCCGGTCAAGGGCATGTACCTTGGTTGCGGGCACATCCCCAGTGGGGGGCGTGCGGGAGGCAGCTGATCGATGTTTCTGACTCTCTATCCCTCTCTCTTCTTCTCTGTGGAAAATCAATAAAATATATAAAAAAAAATAAAAAAAAAAGCAAATGAACTATCTGGCAGCCAGATTGAGGCTAATCCACGATCTCAGTGACTGTGATTCCCAGAGAAGGGAACTGAAACCTATGGAGCACGTGCATGGCAAATGGGGACATTCGTCAATGTTGGGAATGGCAGCAGCCTGCAGTCTAGGTTCTCGGTCCATCTAAATTTATGGCACTTTGATCGAAGGCAAAGCCCCTTGGAAAGAGGAAGTGTAGTGGTGGAGAGCAGATAGGCTTCGGAGAAAGATGTCCCAGCCCACAAGCCACAGGGTGTGGTCCACAAGGTTCCAAGAACCCGACGTGGGGCGTATACATGACTCAAGGCCGCAGATGACAGCCAACTCCTTCCGAGAGCCTTTACCTGGAAAACTGGCTTTGTTTAGTTGTTACTTCCTTCTTTATTTCTGTATTGCTTTTAAAACTTCAGGCTATCATCATTTCTTGGTGTAGAAAAACAACCAAGTTTTATTCTAATTCACAAATCTAACAAGACCAAGGCTGTCCAGTAGGCTACACCCTGACTGTAAGGATTAGCTTGTCTGAGAGCAGAGAACAATTAGATTTTAAAAATATTTTTAACCAATTTTTAAAAACCATATTTTTATCAAAGTGTTTTATATTTATTAAATATATATATATATGTTTATGCATGTATATTGTAGAATATTAATACTATGTATATATTTTTAAATTCTCACCTGAGGACATTTTTTCCATTGATTTCTAGAGTGTGGAAGGGAGGGGGAAGAGGAGGGGGAAAGAGAGAGAGGGAGACAGAGAACAAAAAACACTGATGTGAGAGAGTGTGCCTCCCTACCAGGGCTGGGAAAACTGCAACCAAGGTTCGATTCCCTTGACTAGGAATCGAACCCAAGACCCTTTGGTCTGAGCGCTGATGCTCTAAACACTGAACCAAACCAAATTGGTCAGGGCTATATATAAAGATTTAGAGAAGTTTAAAAAAATCGGGTTTTTTTCTTGTCTATTTTTTTATTCAATCTTTGTTATGGTTGAGATTACACACTTTTGAATTCTACATTTCACTATCTTTCTCCATCATAAACATTTTCATATAATTAAAAAATTCTTCATAAACCATTTTTTAATGGCATGAATGTAGTACCATAAGGTGCCCATTCATTCTCTCAGGACATTTAGGCTCTTTAGTGGTAAAATGTTATCGGGGTATTTACTATTAAAGATCACACTGACGTCGATTCCAAGCTCACCATTCAGATTAGAGGCTCTTGATAACAGTCCACCATATTGTTTTCCAGAAAGGCTGTCATGAACACCAGGGACCTGCCTCTTCCAGCACTGTCCCCAACAGTTAGTAAAAGTTTGAACAAGGGGTGAAAATGATCTCTATTTTAAATTTGAATTCCTTTGAATATTAGCAAAGTTGCATTTAAAAAAGCATTTGAATTTGGCCTTTTATAGTTTTTCCTATCCAATAGTCTCTTGAAAAAAAATAATAAAAAATAAATAAATATTATATATATATATATATATATATATATATATATATATATATATATATTAATTGATTCCAGAGAGGAAGGGAGGAGAAATAGAAACATCATTGATCAGCTGCCTCCCTCACGCCCCCTAACTAGGATCAAGCTTACAAGCCGGGCATGTGCCCTTGAACGGAATCAAACCCAGGACCCTCAGTCCGCAGGCCGACGCTCTATCCACTGAACCAAACCGGCTAGGACTCCAATAGTCTCTTGATGGCCTATAGGGTAATTTATTACGACTCATGTTTTTCTTATCAAATTTACAAGCTCTTCATTATGTTTTATTTGCTGAAAATATAATTCCTAGTTTGTTGCTGCTTATAATTTTATTAATACAGAAGCATTGAGCTCTTTAGGTATCATTTCTGTGATTACTTAGTTTTGGGCTATTTTTAAGGTTAGGGTCTCTTCTACTCAGAATTCATTCATTTAAAAATAGCAGCCGAAACTGGTTTGGCTCAGTGGATAGAGCGTCGGCCTGCGGACTGAAGGGTCCCAGGTTCGATTCCGGTCAAGGGCATGTACCTGGGTTGCGGGCACATCCCCGGTGGGGGATGTGCAGGAGGCGGCTGGTCGATGTTTCTCTCTCATCGATGTTTCTGACTCTCTGTCTCTCTCCCTTCCTCTCTGTAAAAAATCAATAAAATATATTTAAAAAAAAAAGCAATATTTTTATTTATCTGTAATTAATTTTGATACGAGGATCCAAAATGATACCAGTAGAATAATCTTCCCTTCCTCATTAATTTTTAATACATTCTTTATTATATACTGGTTTTACATGTTTCCCAGTCTGTTTCTGAATTTGTTTCATTGATCTGTCTACATTATAATATAGCCAGTGTTGACGTGTTATTATGTTCTTGCCAAATTCTTTTAGTTATCTTCACTTGAATATTCTTCCAGGCAAACTTTAGAAAAAAGTTTATCAAAGGAAAAAAAATACTAGAAATTTGATTAGTTAAATATATAAATTGACTTGAGAAGACTGACATCTGTATTTCAGTGAAGATAAATCAATGATCTATTTTCTGAACGTTTACATATGTGAAAATGCTTTCCTGTTATTTTCAACATAAATGATACTGAGCTAGGCATGAAATTCTCTAGTTCCAGTCTTCCCATTTCTAATTCTAAAAACAGTCTATTCCTGTTTTTTAAAAATATGTATTTAGTCAAACATCCTTAGGCATGTCTGTTTTCTGTTCTTTGTAGAGTAAATCTTGATGAATATAATTTTTTAGGTTTGTAAATCAGAGTGGTGAACTATATCTACATGTAAGTTTCCCCCCAGTGATTTTTGTCTTTTAAATTTGTTATATATTTATTTATAGCACATTTTAACTATTCTGATTTCTTCCTTGGGTACACTTATTATTTGTAAGCTAAACCCCTATCCCCTGTCACCAGCAAGTATATTTTTTCTTTTCAATTTCCATCTGTTTTCTTTTTCTTTCACATTCGCAAGTTATTTACTACAGCATTGATTCAAATGTCTGCACTGAGTCAGATCTGCATCTTAGACCACTTCTTTCTGAAGATACTAGGCTGATATCCTCTAAGATATCCTTCTGTTCCTCCTTAGGAAATAATTTTGAAAGATATTTCTCCCCCATATCTTGAGGGTAATGGCTTCTTTTTCTGAGAGCTGAAAAATTCATAGACTACAAAAAAAGCATTAGTCCTTTTCCTGAGATTCACTTTTGCATGGATACAGTAAAAGGACAGACAATACTAAGTGTTGATGAGGAAGCAGAGACATTGGAACCTCATATATTTCTGATGGGAATGTAAAATTCTATAGTTTACATTCCCATCAATTCAAACAAAGTCTTATACACACATTTATTCACAATAGTCTACTAACTGATGAATGCCTAGCAAACTGGTAAATTCATACAATGGAATATTACCTCGCCACAAACATGAATGAAGTACTAATACATGCTACAATGTCAATAAACCTTGAGAACATATAAGTGGGTGGAGGCAGGAAAGGGGAGAATGAGGGACATCTGTAATAGTGTCAACAATAAAAAAACACATTATGATAAATAAAAGAAATGAGTCAAAAAAGAACACATTCTGGCCCTGGCCGGTTTGGCTCAGTGGATGGAGTGTAGGCCTGTGGACTGAAGGGTTCTGGGTTCGATTCTGATCACATGCCTGGGTTGCAGGTTTGGTCCCGAGTAGGGGGCATGCAGGAGGCAGCCAATCAATGATTCTCTCTCATCACTGATGTTTCTATCTCTCTCCCTCTCCCTTCCTCTCTGAAATCAATAAAAATATATTTAAAAAAGAACACATTCGGTATGATTCCATTTATATGAAACTAGAGGCCTGGTGCACAAATTTGTGCTCCAGTGGGGTTCCTTGGCCTGGTCTGTGGGATCGGGCTGAAACTGGCTCTCCAACATCCCCCGAGGTGTCCCAGATTGCAAGAGGGGCCGGAGAGATACTGTGGGAGGGCTCCAGGGTGTGTCTGGCCCATCTCGCTGAGTCCCAATTGGCTGGACCCCAGCAGTAAGCTAAGCTATCGGTTGGAGCATCTGCCCTCTGGTGGTCAGTGCACGTTATAATGAGTGGTTGAGCGGCCTTAATATATCATTAGCATATTATGCTTTGATTGGTTGAACGGACGACCAGACACATAGCATATTAGGCTTTTATTATATAGGATGTCCAGAATAGGAAAATCTATAGAGACAGATTAGTAGTAGCTAGTATATTAATGGTTACCAGGGAATGGAGGGTTGGGGGAGTAAGGGGTAGCTGCTAATGGGTATGGGGCTTCTTTTTAAAATGATGAAGTGTTCTAGAATTAGTGGTGATGGCTGCATAACCTTGTGACTATACTAAAATTACTGACTTGTAAACGTTTTTAAAAGGGTGAATTTTATGGTCTTGAATTAATCTCAATAAAAATTGTTGGGGTTTTTTTTATTTAAGAAAGAGCAACTTTAGAAGTCTTCAAAAACATCTTTTAAATTTCAGTCTTATTTTGATGTTTACTACTTATGATAAAAACAATTTTCATTCTACATGAGCAAGTTTGCTTATATACTATAAAAAGATTACATGTTTATCTTTAAAAATGTTACCTGACAGCCATCCTGGTTGATCCACTTGTGCTGTACTTCGTCTCTGGCAGAATCACTGAGGCCAGCATGATAAGCAAGAGCAGGGAGACCATTCTTCTGTAAGGTGTCAGCCATCGTGTCACATTCTCGCCTGGAGAGGCAGTAAATTATCCCTGAATCATCTGCCAAGAAATGAGGGTTTGTAACATAAATAACAGCACAATCTATATGATGTTCTTTAAAACATATGAAACATAAATAGACCTCCATCGTTTTCTTATAGTAGGTAAAAGAATTCAAGCAAGGAGAACTCACTTGCACTGAAAATGTCAGGGTTTGACCTTTAATCCTATCCCTGCATATGATTCCTGAGGTGGACCTGGACAAACCCTGGGCTCTATTCCACACTGGCTAGAAAACGGGAAGGCACCCTTACACAAGCTTTGTTGAAAACAAATGGCAATATGTATCAAAGAGCCCCAGAAATGCTTCTATCTTTGGACTCAAGTTTCCTTTTAGAAAACTAATATAGAAAATAAAGCGGTACAAGGACTTACACGAAAAGTTCTATTTGAATTTTGAAAATTAGAAAAATTTTAATGGCCAAAATTAGGAGGCTAAGACAGGAAATTATAAAATAATATACGGTATAATTGTCAAGTATTTTCTATGTTTTTAAAAAGACATGAGAAAATGCTCAAGATATAAAACAATAAAACAGGTTAAGGGTAGAACCACAATCTATAATAATAAAAGTGAAATATGCTAATTAGACCGGATGTCCTTCCGGGGCTGCTGCCTTGGCCCTCAGAGCTCACTGCATGAATTTCGTGCATCGGGCCTCTAGTGTGTGTGTGTGTGTGTGTGTGTGTGTGTATATATATATATATATATATATATATATATATATATATATTACATGTACCAGTTAATAATGTGGATTTTTCCCAATAGATGGAGTTACACATATGTTGACATATATGCGATTTGATATGTATGCTATTTTGTTATACTGACAGCAAGCTTCAAAATTTCATGTCAAATTTGCTGAAGGTGTTAACATCATAGATATTTTTATGCTTAAAAATGTTGAATTTCGTGCCAAAAAAAGAGCAATTGTGGGAAGTTTTAATTCATTACTTTATTTTGAAGAAAAAGTTATCATATACTTCAGGAAGCTTATGGTGAACATGCTCCATCTCAGGATACTTGTGAGCGCTGGTTAAACGCTTTAAAAGTGATGATTTTGATGTGAAAGACAAAGAACGTCCAAGTCAACCGAAAAAGTTTGAAGACCAACGATTACAAGCGTTACTGGATGAAGATGCATGTCAAACTGCTCAGCAAACAATTTCCGATCGTTTACAAGCAATGGGAAATATTCTAAAGGGAGGAAAATGGGTGCCACATCAACTGAACGAAGGATAAATGGAAAACCGAAAAGTCATCAGTAAAATGTTGCTTCAATGGCACGAAAGAAAGTCTTTTTTTGCATCGAATTATGACTGGTGATGAAAAGTGGATTCATTTTGAGAATCCCAAACGCACAAAATCATGGGTTGATCCAGGTCAACCATCAACATCAACTGCAAGGCCAAATCGCTTCAGAAAGAAGACAATGCTCTCCGTTTGGTGGGATCAGGAAGGTGTGGTGTAGTATGAGCTTCTAAAACCAGGTGAAACCATTAATACTGATCGCTACCGACAACAAATAATCAATCTGAACCACACTTTGATCATGAAACGACCAGAATGTGCCAGAAGACACGGCAAAGTAATTTTGCTTTGTGATGATGCACCACCACACAATTCAAAACCAGTTAAAGACACGTTAAAAGATCTTGCCTGGGAAGTATTAACCCACCCGCCGTATTCATCAGATCTTGCTCCTTCAGATGAACCACTTGTTCCGATCGATGGCACACGCACTTTCTGAGCAGCACTTCAAAACTGGGAAATTGGGTCTCTGAATGGTTTGCCTCAAACCAAGAAAAGTTCTATTGGGACAGTATCCACAAAAATACCTGAAAGATGGGGGAAATGTGTAGCTAGCGATGGACATTACTTTGAATAAAGCACTTTTGGTGTTTCTCTTGAAATTATCTTGTTTTCTTTGATTACAAAATCCGCCATTATTAACCGGTACACCTAGTATATAGTATGCTAATGGACAGAAAAATGCATTCAAAAATTAATGGAAGGAAACAAACCAAAAAGATAACAGTGACTTGTCTTGAGGTGAGGTTTGTCTTTTGCTTCCTTCTTCTTTCTGCTGCTTTCTAAATGTTCTTCAATGAGCATGTTTTATATTTATTGTTGTTTTTATGTATTTATTTTTTAAATCAGAAAATAAAGGTATCAAGAAAAAGTCATTTCTCTGTGTCAGAGCCAAAGGTATAGATTTACACTCTATTATGCTATTTATATTAGCTGCCAGGGAGAGGGAAATTACTAACTTTTTCATGGTTCATCACTGCGCTGTTTGATTTCTTCAAACCAATATGTATATTAAGTTTTAAAAAATGAAATAAAGATGTTTAACTTCTCCATGGAAAGTGGGTTACATGGGAAACTACCATTAATCTCAGAATCTCATTTTAATTATTATAGTTTAAAGGCAGACACACTTGGGAGAACACAATGAAACAAAGACCTGTATAATTCACACAGATAGAAGCCAGAGTTAAGATACTGAAACCATCCATTATAAAATAGAGATGTAGAAGGAAATATTTAATTTTTTTGGGGGGGTTAGGGTTTATTTTAAAACATATTTTTTATTGTTAGGGTTTATTGTTATCAAACCAAATGAGATTTCACAATATTCAGAACTGAGGGAGTTGAGATATTCTGCTCTATAAATAGCAAATCAGTGCTATCATGAGAAATGTTTCTTATGCAATTTTATATATTCTACTAGAGGTCCAGTGCATGAAATTCATGCACACAGGGGTGGGGGGTTCCTTGGCCCGGCCGGCGCCCTCTTGTAGTCCATGAAGTCCTTGGAAGATGTCTAACTGATGGCTTAGGCCCGCTCCCCAGGGGGAACGGGCCTAAGCTGGCAGTCAGCAGTCAGACATCTTTAGCGCTGCCGCCACCACCACTGCGCTTGCCAGCCGTGAGCCCAGCTCCTGCGTTGAGCGTCTGCCCCTGGTGGTCAGTGCACATCATAGTGACTGGTCGTCCTGCTGTTTGGTTGATTTGCATATTAGCCTTTTATTATATAAAATTGGGGTACTAAGAAGATATGTATTTATTACTTCTAGACATAATTCATCACATGGCTGTACTCACGTGGGTGATGCTTCCTGATCCATTCTAAGCAATCAAATGCTACCTTTTTAGGCTTCTTTGGTAGCACATAGTATTTCAGATTATGTCTATTAAAGCTCATGGTAAACCTAAAAGAAGTCCCAAACATAAAATTTTGTTACTATGAGAAAATACAGTTTCAGCCACCTTCAAAAATTAAATGCTGATGTTCCACAAAGCAAACCTAATTATCAAGTTGTGTTAAATTGAATATTGCCCTGGCAGCTTACATAATAGAACAGAGAAATGGAAGTTGGGTTAAGGGGCTAACAAAATGAATGGTGACAAGGAGGGAGTGTCTATGGGACTAGCTGACAAGGAGCTAGAAGGACTGTAGAAGAGAACACATGCAGATAAGCCGAGAGCCCAGCCTCCAAGATGAAGATGACGAAGAGCAGAGATGACTAAAACATTATTTAAAAGACTAAGAAAATCAGCCCAGCCAGTGTGGCTCAGTGGTTGAGCATCGACCTATAAACCAGGAGGTCGCGGTTCGATTCCTGGTCACAGCACATGCCTGGGTTGCGGGCTTGATCCCCAGTGGGGGGTGTGCAGGAGGCAGCCAATCCATGATGATTCTCTCATCATTGATGTTTCTACCTCTCTCTCCCTCCCTTCCTCTTGGAAATCAATTAAAAAAAAAATATATATATATATATATAAAAAACCATAAGAGAAAACATATACGTTTTCCCAAATTTTGACTGTGTACATGAGGGGCTAATTGCCAGGCAACAAAAGGTGCGTGGGCCATTGTACTTTGGCTCTGCATCCCGGAGAGAATGTGGGTGACGCTGAAAGATGTGCTCTTCTCTCTCTCTGGTCTTTTGCCCTTGGTATCCCACTTCCTCTCTCGCACTTCCTCTCCACTATCTCCTCTCTTGAACTTCAGTTTCTTCTGTGAATTCTTCCCTTTTGTCGCTGAATATGTTCTAAGATCACCAATCCTAAAAACAACAAAAGCTTCCCTTGACCCAATACTGTACTGCTGCTGGCATCCCACCTTTCTTTCCCTCCAGTGGCAAGTTTCTGGGAAGACACTTACGCTCCCAACCCACTAACCACACACTCCGTTTCTCCTCATCACTTCCATTCTGGCTTTCCCGTTACCATTCTATGGAAACTGTCTTATCAAAGCTTTTACAGCTAAAGAACTGTTACAGGATCCTTGGCCTGCAGGCACCCTCCACTGCTCCAGGTTCCAACATTTCCGCAGGAAGAACAAGTTAAATTTAGAGCACAAAGACCTCCCCGTGCCTGGGTTGATGGTGAGGAGGCTGCTATTACAAGGGTGTGGAGATCAGAGGGAGGCAACCACTGGCTCTGTTTTTGTATCTAAATCCAAGCTAGCTGGGTCCAGGCTTTGTTGCCATTGGTAGGATAAATGTGTTTAGTTTTAGGACCAAAGAATGCCTCGCTGTGGAGGGCAGCCACGCTCCTAAAGGGACTGCTGTACAGGTAAGAAGGCCATGCAGGAGGCAGCAGTAACCTTCACCTACATTTGTTTTTGCATTGGTTTCTCAGACCGAATCCTCTCTGACCTCCCAGTCACGCCATATTGGCTATCCTTGCTGAAAACCCATTAGCTCTCAGTTTTACATTCCCTTCACCTCTCTGATCTCCCCATCTCCATCTTTTCTTCCTTTGCTCACTCCCTAAGTGACAATGACCCCCGCACTGCTAGGCTCTTCTCTTCTTCCCCTACGTCATCTTCTTCAGGGACCACACCTTCTTTAAACTGCATCCAAATAAAGGGTGCCGAAACTGGTTTGGCTCAGTGGATAGAGCGTCGGCCTGCGGACTGGAAGGTCCCAGGTTCGATTCCGGTCAAGGGCATGTACCTGGGTTGCGGGCACATCCCGAGTAGATGTGCAGGCGGCAGCTGATCGATGTTTCTCTCTCATCGATGTTTCTAACCCTCTATCTCTCTCCCTTCCTCTCTGTAAAAAATCAATAAAATATATTTAAAAAAAAACAAAAACAAAAACAAATAAAGGGTGTCCCAAAATTCACACAAGAAGTAATTTTGAGCCCTAACCGGTTTGGCTCAGTGGATAGAGCGTCAGCCTGCGGACTGAAAGGTCCCAGGTTCGATTCCGGCCAAGGGCATGTGCCTTGGTTGCGGGCACATCCCCAGTAGGAGGTGTGCAAGAGGCAGCTGATCGATGTTTCTAACTCTCTATCCCTCTCTCTTCCTCTCTGTAAAAAATCAATAAAATATATTTAAAAAAAAAGAAAAGAAAAAAAAAAGAAGTAATTTTGATAGAAAACACAGGTTTATAATTAAAAATTGTAAATTTTTTATCGATTCATAAAGGATACAGTATAGGGTTATGGATGGAATAGCACATCAGATAAATGGCCTCCACGGCTTTGCTGGCACATATGCAAAGCCATGGTCTTCATTGGTCTTCACTGTCCCTGCTCCTGGGCCATCATTGGTACTTGGTAATGCTTATCAAATTGAAGGGATTGAAATCACAGGGCAACAGATATTAGAATCTGATTCAATAAACCAAGTAAAATTAGGCTTTTATTTTTTGTTGTTGTTGTTAATGCTCACGCAAAATTCAAATCTTGCGTGAACTTTGGGACACCCTTTACCATTCCCACGAGTCCCAACTTTTGCCTCCAGCTTAGACCTCTTTTCAGATTTTCAACCCACAATCCAACTTCTTTTCACATAGGTGGTCTAAAACTGTGCATGCGTGCCCCCCAGGGGGTCACAAAGACTTTCTTAAAGCACAAGAGCAAAGACAATTTTAAAGGAATCGATTCCCAGGTCCTCCATTCTGCATTTTCACATGTAACTTTTGCTAAAAGACTGATCTGAGAATGCACCTGCAGTCGAGGCATCCTGCTGGTTTCTCCTGCCCGTTTTCTTCCTTTCACAATTGTCCTCCCACTTTCTAAAAACAAACGAACCCTACCTTTGACTCATTCTGAACTTTACTACCTTTGACTCATTCTGAACTTTACTACCCTGCACTCTTCCAGATGCAAAAACCTCCAGGACATTAAAAAAAAAAAAAAAAAAGAGTCTAGCATGGATATAGGTAAAACTTTCTTTAGTCAAAGAAACTGACACCGCTGGTGAAGCTTCGTGCTTGCTAAGTGTTTTACATATTTCTGTTAAGGGCAGGGTATGACATCAGGAATGAAGCATTTCAGCCTCTAGTAGAATGTTCTGGTTTCAGATACAGAGGAAGGTGGTGGGAGTGAAGATGATTTTTACTTTATGACCGTGCTTCTTCCTTCATCCCTGAAAACTGTCAGAGAATGCATTGCTCTGAGTCAAAACCAGCCCTCTTATATCACTTGTACAAGACACTCAGAGCTTTCTTTTAGTGCTTGAAATGGCAGAAGCATCTGTAGCAAGCAGATTGTGGCGAAGAAGGGGGCAGATAAAAGTCTGATATATTCAAGGACTAATTTGATTGTTCTCAGTTCATTACTTACAGTCACTGCCACAGCAAAAGGAACTGCAGTCCTGATAAATTCTGGCATTAAAAAAAAATTGCTCAGGCCTGGCCAGTATGGCTTAGTGGTTTGAGCGTCATTCCATGCACCAGGAGGTCACTGGTTTGATTCCCGGTCAGGGCACATGCCAGGTTGCTGGCTCAATCCCCAGTGGGGGTGTAGGCAGCCAATCAATGTACCTCTTTCATCAATGTTTCTCTCCCCCCTCTTTCTTCCTTTCTCTCTCTAAATCAATAAAAACATCCCATCTAATAATAGACAAACATGGTAATTGACTGTACCTTCGTTACACCTCCCATTGGCTAATCAGCGTGATATGCAAATTAACCAACAAAGACGGCGGCAAATTTGCAAACTGCAGGCAGGGCGGGACAGCGCCATCCCGCCTGCCCTGCCACCATCCGGGCCTGCTATCTGCAACCTAGGACGGCGGGCGTCCGTGTGCGACCCGACCCGGGGTGGCTGGGCGGGGCAGCAGCGATCTGATGACCCGCCCGGGGTGTCCCATGTGCGACCCGGGGAGGAGAGGCAGGCACCGAGGGATTGGGCCTGCCATCTGCCACCCGGGGAGCGGGCCTTAGCCAGCAGGTGCTTATCTCCTGAGGGGTCCCAGACTGTGAGGGGCACAAGTGGGGGTGAGCGACACCCCCCACACACCTCCCCTCCCCTGCCAGTGCACAAATTTTTGTGCACCAGGCCTCTAGTATTTTAATAAAGAATAATGGCCTCATTGCCTTTTCCTACGTTTTACACACTTTAATATTAGAACAATGTTTCATGCATTAAAAAAAATGCCTGGTCAGTATGGCTCAGTGGTTGAGTGTCAACCCAGGAACCAAGAGGTCGTTGGTTCGATTCCTGGTCAGGGCACACACCAGGTTGAAGGCTCGATGCCAGTAGCAGGAGGCAGCCAATCAATGATTCTCTCTCATCATTGATGTTTCTATCTGTCTCTCTTCTCCCTTCCTCTCTCTGAAATCAATAAAAACATATTTAAAAAAATCTGAGTCAAAAAAGAAAGACAGTAGCAATGCTGGTGGGAATGTAAAACGGGCAGGCACTTTGGAAAATAGTCTGGCAGTTCTCAAAAGGTAAAAAATAGAGTTAGCACAAAACCCAACAATTCCATTCCTCAGTCTATATCCAAGAGTCAGGAAAACACAGGGCCGCATAAGAACTTGTATGTGAATGCTCATAACAGCATTCCTCTTAGTAGCCAAAAAAGGTAAACAATCCCAGTGATGACCAATGAATAAATAAAATGTAATATACCCATAGCAATGGAATATTCTTCAGCAATAAACTTTGAAAACATTATGCTAAGTGGAAGAAGCCATATTGGATGATTCTCTTTAAATGAGACTAGAGGCCCAGCACATGATCAGGGCCAATCTTCCCCGCTGCCTGCCACATCCGCCGCCACCCACCCCCGGTTCCCAGGCTGGGGGAAGAACCCCTGGTGGTCAGTGCACGTCATTGCCAACTGGTTGTTCAGCCATCCGGTCAATCTGCATATTACTTATATATATACAGCGATCTAGAACAGGCAAATCTAAAGACAGAAGGTAGACTGGTGGTTGCCTCGGGGTGCTAGAGGGTGTGAGGGAAAGTGGGATTGACTACTAATGGATATGAGTGCTTTTGCAGGGTGAGGAAAACATTCTAAAATTGATCGTGGTGATGGCTGCACAACTCTGACTACTCAAAAACCACTGAATGATACACTTTAAATAGGTGTATGGCATGTGCATTATATCTCAATAAAGCTGATATATTACAAACATTTGGCTTAAAATCTGAAATTTTGCCGAAACCGGTTTGGCTCAGTGGATAGAGCGTCGGCCTGCGGACTGAGGGGTCCCGGGTTCGATTCCGGTCAAGGGCATGTACCTGGGTTGCGGGCACATCCCCGGTGGGAGATGTGCAGGAGGCGGCTGATCGATGTTTCTCTCCCATCGATGTTTCTAACTCTCTATCTCTCTCCCTTCCTCTCTGTAAAAAATCAATAAAATATATTTAAAAAAAAAAATCTGAAATTTTTATTTTATTTGTGGCATAATTGAGAAATGTTTACTAATTTAGTCAAACAGACTACTTTTACTAAAAATAAGAAAATGACATCATATTAGGACAGAAAGCTGTAGATCTCAAATCCAATTAAAACCAAAACAAGTATCTCTACAGCAAATAGACTGCTAAAATCCAGCAGATGGCCGCTAACTAAAAGCAGCATTCCCACAATTTGTTAAAATGAAAAAGATAAGTCTCTCTGATTTTATTACATAGAACAAATCTGACTCGGCCTGCTGGAAAGCAGTATGTTTGGAATTACCAGATATTGTAGTTAGAGGCAGTTCTCATCAATTGATAAATGGGTAACTGAAATGTGGAATGCCCCCAAAATGGAAGATTATTCAGCCATAAAAATGAATGAAGTACTGATACAGGCTACAACATGGAAGTCCCTTGAAAACATTATGCTGAGTGATGGGGAGTGACTGCTTATAAGACCGAGGTTTCTTCTTTGGATGATGAAAACGTTCTAAACTGAGATTTGGGGGATGGTTGAACAATTCTGTGAAAATTCAAAAAACCCAACTAAATTCTAACCTTTAAACGGGTGAATTTTATGGTGTGTCAATTACATCTTAATAGAGATATGATTTTTTAAAAAGAAGTTTGGATTTCATTGTATTTCACTAAGGGAGTTGTTACCATTAAAATAAAAAACATTATCGGGTCCAGGGTGTCAAACTCATGTGATTTTAAGGGATGTGTTAGGAAATGGAATCAATTTGTGCTCAGCTCTTGTTGCTTTTGGAACTGAAATACTTGTCATGAGGATATGTACTAGTTTATGTGAATTATAAACAGTCAAAATTTTCTTTTTTTATATATATAAGAAAATAAGTCCCATGCGGCTGATTGGTTTGGCAATGAAAACTGGATTTGCGCCCTGACCGGTTTGGCTCAGTGGATAGAGCGTCGGCCTGCGGACTCAGGGGTCCCGGGTTCGATTCCGGTCAAGGGCATGTACCTTGGTTGCGGGCACATCCCTAGTGGGGGGTGTGCAGGAGGCAGCTGATCGATGTTTCTCTCTCATCATCGATGTTTCTAACTCTTTATCCCTCTCCCTTCCTCTCTGTGAAGAATCAATAAAATATATTAAAAAAACCAAAAAAACTGGATTTGCCAATTAGGTTACATGGTAGTCATTTCCCATTATTTGAAAGAGCTATGCCACAAAGTTTTGACAAAACTAATTTAAAAGCATATCACAGAATAAAAAAATATGTAAAAAATATATTAGGAAAGGTCTTCAGAATATATTGGATATAAGGTTCATTTATGTGAAACAGCAACTATATTTAATAGTCATTGGGTAAGTCTTGGTAAGGCATTTTTTAGGGTATATTTCCCAGAAAAAGTAAAGTGAGTAACTAATGATCTGACTTATTTTGCCAGTCACATGTTTTATAAATCTTAGCTTTCAACAAAATTTGGAGGACTTAATTGAGTTGTCGGTTGAAATACCATTAAAAATAATTTTTCATGACAGATCATTATGTAATTTTGGCATATGTGTCAGAGGGAATTCAAATTGAGTGTTATTACTACAATAAAATGCTTTCCATTCCCATCCATGTTTCTGCAAGCAATGTTTCTCAACGCTTACATCTATAATAGAAATTTAAGCCACTGGCCAGCATGGCTCAGTAGTTGAGCATCGACCTATGAACTAGGAGATTCAGTTCCCTGTCAGAGTACATGCCCAGGTTGCGGGTTCAGTCCCCAGTGTGGGACTTGTAGGAGGCAGCCAATCAATGATTATCTCTCATCATTGATGTTTTTATCTCTCTCTCACTCTTCCTTCCTCTCTGAAATCAATTATATAAATAAACTAGAGGCCCAATGCACGAAATTTGTGCAAGGGGCTCTGAGGGTTGAGGCGGCTGCTGCCTTGCCCCAGGGCCCTTCTGATTCGCAAACTTCCCTTTCAGCGTCTGGTGTGAGAAATTGCTCAGGACTTCAAAACAGATGTGCGCTTCCAGCATGTAGCGATTTGGTGCTTCGCAGGAGGCAGGAGGCCTATCTGGTTGGCCTTTTTTTCCTTTTTTTAAAATATATTTTATTGATTTTTTACAGAGAGGAAGGGAGAGAGATAGAGAGTTAGAAACATCAATGAGAGAGAAACATTGATCAGCTGCCTCCTGCACATCTCCCACTGGGGATGTGCCCGCAACCCAGGTACATGCCCTTGACCAGAATCGAACCTGGGACCTCTCAGTCCGCAGGCCAACGCTCCATCCACTGAGCAAAACCGGTTTCGGCTGGTTGGCCTTTTTGAAGACACCAACCTATCCATGCCAAACGTGTAACAATTATGCCAACAGACACCCACCCAACACACTGCAATGTGGAGAATGTGCTTAAGAACTATGATAGGAAATATTTCATTTTTTAAAAAAAATTCTCCTCTTCCTGTTATTGGTAGCTCTGAACGTTAGATATTTGCTTCCCATGGGGTTGAAAGGTACCTAAGTATATGACTGCAAGTGGAAAACAGGGGACAGAAATCAGGTTTTGGCAGTTTTTCCATTTTCATTTGTGTGCGAATTTTTTTTAATGTAAATGCTGGGACATAAAGCATTCATGCAAGTGAAAATGTTTCAGTGAACAAGTTTCAGCAGTTAGTTCAACTTTGTTAGTTAAATGTTTCTGGACAATGCCAACATTTGGATTTTTAAAAAATAAGTCAATTTCTTATTGATGGCAACTAAACAGTGTTTGTAGCATTTTTATGATAAAGTAGATTCCATCCATTCACTCCACTTTTCTAAGTTTCCTACATGCAAGCACATGTTTTAAATGTGGTTTGTGTTATTCCTGTAAGTTTGCTATTAAAATACATTAAACTTTAAAATATATACATATTTGTAAGCTATTCCGATCAGTTATGTGCTACTAATAATTATAGTAATTCAATTTGGAAAAAAATTTCGGTATAAGAAATTGAAAAACAATTCTTAATATATAAACTTTTTTTTTTTTTTTTTGCATAAGTATGATACAATAAGCAACAAGACTTCATGCATGCCCTAGCTGGTTTGGCTCAGTGGATAGAGTGTCAGCCTGGGGACCGAAGGGTTCTGGGCTGGATTCGGCCAAGGGTACATGCCCAGGTTGAGGGTTCAATCCCCAGTGTGGGGCATGCAGGAGGCAGCCGATCCATGATTCTCTCTCATCATTGATGTTTCTAGCTCTCTATCCCTCTCCTTTCCTCTCTGAAATCAATAAAAATATATTAAAAAAAGAGACTTCATGCATAAAAATATATTGCCTCAGAATAAAATTATATAGGAAACTGAAAGAGAAATATGTGCTCAAAGAGAAAAAGGAAAAATGTAAAGTATCTGTTAAAGAGGTAAAAAAATTTTAATGTGTTTTGCAAGTGGATGATGTAGGTACAGAACTGCTCTCATATATTAATATTCTACGGAATACATTTTAAAAGTTTAGGTAACAATTTTGTTTTAAAATGTTAAAATAGACCACATTTTCTTGATTTAAATTCATGTTGAAAAATTTCAGACGTCAAGTTAAAAATGTATAAGTGGTACAGCTTTTCAAAATTCTTTTAGGAGGCACATGTCCAAATAAAGTATGAAGACACCAAGATCTAAAATTAAATTCCTTATTCTTTCCTTCTAATCTTCTACCCTCGTGCTAGTTCCATTTCCAGGTATCATCAATGGAACTAGCCACCTGCACCAGAAGCTGGTATAAACTTTCACTATGTCCATATTTCTTACCCCATCAGTTGCCAGTCTTGTTGATTCTACTGTTTTATCTCTTGACTCTGTCCTCACCTTCCTTTTCTACTGTTGCCACTATCATCATCTCTCTCTTAAATGGCTGCACTAGGGTTCCTAAAGGGCCGTCCTGCCTCTAAACTGTTCCTCCACTCCATCTTCTATCCACTGCCAGGGTGAGGAAAACATTTTAACCAAAAAAGCCAAAACATAATAGCCAAACAGCTCCAATCAAGCCACCTCCAGGTGAATGTGCCTATAAGACAAATCCAATACTTGAGCAGTATGATATGCAAGACCCTCTATGATCTGGCCTCAAGCAACCTTTCCAGGGTTATCCCTTCTCTTTATTTCTCCACTTATCCTATGGATTATTCACCATTCCTTGGGCCTGACCTGTATTTTCTTTTTTTTTTTTCTTTAAATACATATTTTTATTGGTTTCAGAGAGGAAGGGAGAGGGAGAGAGAGATAGAAACATCAATGATGAGAGAGAATCATTGATCAGCTGCCACCTGCACCCCACCCTGGGGATAGAGCCTGCAACCCGGGCATGTGCCCTGGACTGAAATCGAATCCCGGACCCTTCAGTCCACAGGCCGACGCTCTATCCACTGAGCCAAACCAGCTAGGCCTGACCTGTATTTTCACACCGAAAACTTCAGCCCTGAATTCTCACTTTTCTTCTGTTAAAATGCCACTCACTTGCCACTTCACATCCAGTAGGGTGAATACAGTAAAAAAGACATACGGTAACAAGTGTTAGTGTGGATGTGGAAACACTGCCACCCTCACACAGGGCTGAAGGTAATGTGAAATGGGGCAGATGCTTTGAAAACCAACCTGGCAGTTCTTTAAAAGGTCAAATGTAGAGTGACCATATGGCCCAACAATTCTTCCCCTAGATATATATCCCAGAGAAATAAAAACACATGTCCACATGACAACTTGTACACAAATGCTCATAGCATTATTCCTAATAGCCAAAAAATAGAAACAACTCAAATATTCACCCCATGACGAATAAATAAAACGCAGATTATCCATACAATGGGACAGTTGTCAATAAGAAAGAATGAAGTACTGATACATGCTACAACATGGATGAACCTTGAGGACATGATGGTGAGTGGAAAAGGGCATCACAAAAGGCAACAGAGGATATGATTCTATTTAAATGAAATGTCCAGGACAGGCAAAAATCTAGAGAGAGAAAACCGATAAGCAGTTGTCTAGAGCTGGGAAGGTGGAGGATGCTGGCAATGAACTGCTAATGTGCATGGAGTTTCTTTTAAGGGAGACAAAAATGTTCTAAAATTAAATAGTGGTGGGACTGCACAACCCTGTGAATAAACTAAAAAAATAAAAAATTTTAAACATCACAGAATTATATACTTTAAATTGGTGAATTTTTAGATATTGACATTATAACTCAATAAAGATGTTTAAAATTTTTAAAAGACCACTCATCCTACAAAACCCACTTCCTTTATAAAACCCTGTCTGACCCCTCTTCACTAATAGTTGTTACTCTGGGTTATAGTTAATCTTGGCTTTCTGAGTTCCTGCAGTAATAATTTACACTTCTGATCACCACTGACTTCATTCTGCAATGTGGAGAGAATTTAAAGGGTGCTGAAAACAGACTGTTTGGGTTTAAGTACTTACGCCAGCGCTCGCTAGGTATGTAACCTTGTTCAAGTTGTTTAATTGCTGTGCCTGTTTCCTCATCCATAAAGTGAGAAAAATGGGAGGATCTACTTCCTAAGACTTTTGTGTGGATGAGTTAATACACAAAATGCCAACAACAGTGCCCTGCACACTGTAGAGGCTAGAGGTATGAAAGTGTTAGCTGTTACTACTGTTGTATTGTTACATTATTATTGTTGTATTAAACTGCCCATATGTTTGTCGCTTCCTCAGTTCGTGTTTCTCAGGTCCTAAGGGAAAGGGAAAGTTTATTATCCTCCTTGTATTTCCCAAAGAGGAAGAATAACATCATAGACGACCATAAGGAGAGGAGCATGGGGGCCATGGCTCCAAACCTTTGGATAACTGCCTTCTTCAGGGTCATGACACATCAGCAGTTGGGCAAATTTAATGCAAACAAAGGGCTTACTGGCAGAAAAGAAGAGCAGGAAAAAATGTATCAGAAAGTGTTAATTAAAATTTTGTACTTCCACTAAGAAATTTAAACCTTCCCAAATATAGAAGTACCAAATATATTAAAGAGTCAACAGACTTGCCCAAATTTTCACATTTTACCCACATTTACCCAAATTCCTCCATATGTTTCATTTATTCATTCTTAACAAGTGCCAATTATGCACCGGGCACCACATGCTAGACTCAGGAAATGTATAATCTATTGCTTTTGCAAGATCTCCTCACACTACTAGGAAAAGATGTTAAAGGTGTCTGCTTCTAACTATATTTGTGCAATGTTTACTCAAGCAAAACGACAAATTCTATACTTAACAAAAAGTTATTCAAAAGGTGAATTGAGCCCAGCCGGTGTGCCTCAGTGGTTGAGGGTCGACCTATGAACCAGGAGGTCACAGTTTGATTTCCTGTTAGGACACATCCCTGGGTTGCAGGCTTGATCCCCAGTAGGGGCGTGCAGGAGGCAGCCGATCAATGATTCATATATATATATATATATGTATATATATATATATATGTTAGAAAAGGCTAATTGAACTGAACTTATATGATTTAACTGTCGGGCATCCGGAAAATATGACTGATCAAAAGAACAGTAGATTGCTTCTGACATAAATTGAGGGGGGAAAAAGCTAAAAATATTGCCTATCTAAAAAAAGAAAAAGCTTTCACAGACCAATGTAGTGCTTGTAGACGCGAATTTCTAGTATGTAGGTTATTCACTAAAACCTAAAGTATGACACCTTAACTATCATGTAATGTTTATCAATTATGGAAGCAAAATATACTTCTCCCCAATTTTATACAAACTCCCCTCTGCAAGTGAAATCACACACAAAAAACTGAGTACTTGGGAATTCTTGCACTCAAGAACGCCAGTTTAGCCCTGGCCGTTAGAGTGTCAGTGCTTAGAGCGTCAGCCCAAGGACCAAAGGGTCCAGGATAAATTCCCAGTCAAGGGCATGTACATGGGTTGCAGGCCCGATCCCAGCCACATTGATGTTTCTCTCTCTATCTATCTCCCCTCCCTCCCTTCCACTCCCTTTAAAAATCAATGTATCCACGGGTGAGGATTAACAAAAACAAACGCACGCCAGTTTAATCTGCAAAGGTCTTTGTAGCTACCTTAATCTCATGACCCCTCCTATCCTTCATGTGGCACTTCTAGTTCTTCTTATAACCCACTGAGAGATGCTATTGTTTTTACCATATTTATAGAGCCAGCTTATTCTCTATTTCCAAATGAACAAAAGGTGTACTTAAAAAAAACATCACCTCAATATATTAGTCATTCCTTCAGGCTTTCCTCAAACTCTAACGCCCATTAACAAATTGGAAGGAAGAAATATTGTAACCTTGGTACACAATAGCTGTTAAGTAATTATTTGCTGAGGGAATGAACTTATCAGAGTGCGCTTGTGTCTACAAACTCATGCAGAGATACAAACTAATCCAGTACACCCTATATATGTGGGGCATTTTACTGTTGTGGTTTTTATTATTGAATAATTATGGATTTGGTGCCAATAAGAAGCCCTTTGCTGTTGAGATGGAAACAAAGTTTAAAAAGCTGTTATACATAGTTTCTGGACTATTTTCAGCATTCTGGGTGTCACTGGGACTCGAGAAAAAGGACAAAGCAGGGTCATTGGTTCATTGCATGATGTATATTCTAGGATGTATGGGAGCCAAAATCAGGTAAATAAAAGCTACTTTATTACTGGGACGCTCCCAGGGCTAACAGGAACAGCATGCACTTTATTCCGATTTACAGAATAGGTGACAAGAGAAAGTTTTCATTTCAGTAAGCGAAGAAAAGCCCTTAGGGCGCTGGTTCCCAAATTTTGCTATATATTGTAATCACCTGGGGATTTTCTTTTTTAAAGGCGTTGGCAGTACTGCCCTCACTGCACGCTAATTGGGCAGTAACGCCACCCCAAAAAAGGATGGTTCACTTGGGGATTTTTAAAAACCTACTGGTTTCCAGCCCCAAAATTCTGAGCTAATTGGCATCAGGCACACCCTGGGCACTGGGATATTCAAAGCTCCGTAGATTATGATAATGTGTAGCAAACTGAGAGCCACTGCCCCAGGGTTCGAAATGCACGACTTTCAACCACTTACACCTGAGGCCTGAGAATCTTCAGCTGAGTGAGGATGTCCTTCTGCACCCTGGGGTTAGCGGTGGCAGTGAGGGCCATCACCGGAACAGAGGGAAACTTCTGGCGAAGCATATTCATTCTTTTGTAATCCTGACGAAAATCATGTCCCCACTAGTTGAGAGAAAAACCCGCTTTTCAGACCATTTGAATCTTTCGTTTATACAAAGCAAATACTGCTCACCACATTCAGAACCACCTTCAAGTGAAATAGAATATTCTTCAGTGAAATAGAATAATTCACCCAATGTTTTTTCTCTCTTTAGTTCTGAAAATATATATACTGTTGGTGGTATATATTTATCAATATTTCAAGACGTAAAAAACAGTATTTACCTGACTGACACAATGTGCTTCATCAATAACAAACCTTGCCAAGAGCTTCCTCTCATACAGATTCTCCAGGGTAGAAATCAGCCTGTTACTTGCACAGACCTAGGTCAGAAAAGGATTAATTAGACCTTTAAAAATATTTAAGCATCACCTCACCTCAAGGATTCTGTTGTCTTTAAGTTCCACTGCAACTTACGTTCCATTAAAACCTTCAGAGAAAAGTGGTTCTTATTCCATTACCAGAGGCCCAATACACGAAATTCGTGCAAGAGTAGGCCTTCACAGCTCCAGCTGCCCGGCGGCCCTGTCCCCTGCCCCGCCCTGCCCCACCCACTGGTCATTCTGGAAGGTTGTTCAGCCATCCGGTCTAATTAGCATATTAGCTCTTTATTATATAGGATATGAAGAGAATTAGCAGAAGTGATAGAAAATAGCAGAGACATTTTAGGATGTTTAGCAAACAGTTATGTATCAGGTCAGTGGTTCTAAAACTTTGGACCTCAGCATACCTGAGGGCCATGTTTACACTGGGAAATGCTATGGATACGTTACTTGCATGCTTGGTACTTGGGGAGGGACACACACACACACACACACACACACACACACACACGTATGTATGTATATATTTCATAGCTCTGTCCATGACAGGGCCTAGAAGCAATGACATTCTAGTATTAACGACCACATCTGGCACCCTCATCTTAACAGGCATGTCAAAAGGACACAGAAGCCAGTTTGATGAAGCTCTCCCATTGGCCAAATTAGAACATTCAAATTACATAACAAAAATAGATGCTAGCCTACTATATAAGTTAATTTCTTACTAATTTCTTACTAATTATTTCTTACTAATTTCTTACTAATATAAGTAAATATATAGGTAAAAGGGAAAGCTATTTGTTATAGTAAAATGCCAACTAATCAGAAAAATCATCATTTGGCAGCCATTATAGTAATAACTAAAGGGGAATCATCGATGCATGATAAAACTATTAGGTAAAAGTCTGATGAATAACAGGATATTTACAGTTTTAGAATATCCCACAACAATTATCTACTATTACAAAGGCAGAAAATAACCTAAAAAACTTACATTTATGACAAAGGAGAAAAAAGTAATTTTACAGTGAAGAAGTCTGGCAGACACCACCTAACCTAGGTGACTAGGTTAACTAACATCACCAATAACAGAATAAACTGACATCAAATGCCTCCTGAGAGGATGCACTGAGAACTTATCACCACTTCTGATGTGCCTGCCAAGATGAATAACTTGAATCTAATCACTAGGAAACATAAGATAAACTTAAATTGAGGGACAGTTCTCAAAATAACTGGCCTTCACTCTTCAAAAGTGTCAAAATTGCCCTAGCCAGTTTCGCTCAGTGGATAGAGCATTAACCTGCAGACTAAAGGGTCCCAGGTTTGGTTCTGGTCAAGGTCACATGCCCAGGTTGCTGGCTCGACCCCTAGTGGAGAGCGTGCAGAAGGCAGCCAATCAATGATTCTCTCTCATCATTGATGTTTCTCTCTCTCTCCTTCTCCCTTCCTCTCTGAAATTAATAAAAATATATTTTTAAAAAATTGTCAAAATCATGAGACAAATTATTTAAAGAGACATGACAACTAAATGCACATTCTAGGAATTTCTTTTGCTATAATGGACATTATTAGGACAACTAGTGAAACTGAAGTTCACAGACTAAATAATAGTGTTGTATCAATAAAAACTTTCTGATTTTGATCATTATACTGTAATGCAAGAGAATTCCTTGTTTTTATGAAATGCATGGCGAAGTATTTAAGGTTAAAAGGATATATCATGTCTACAACTTACTTTCAAATATTAAAAAAAATAGAATGATAAAGCAATCACAGTAAAAGTTACTATTTGGAGTTTCTGGGTGAAAGTCATACAGGAAATCTTGCACTATACTGTATATCAGAAATATGTCAAAATTGAAAAATGTATGTATTCTAGTGAGCTTTTAGGAGATAATAGAAAAAATATATTGGTCTCCACCCCAGTGTCTGGCAGAGAGCTCCCGAAATCCTTGCAATTTCCTAAGTGATAAGAATGCTGGGAGCATCTTTTTACCCTAGAGTCGAGTCTGGGGGGATCCTGGGTGGGGGCTGGTCACCACCAAGACCAAGCCATGATCAGAACCTTGGAATTCGCAGCGCCACCCTGCATCCTCCAGACAGGGGGAGAGGGGCTTGAAATAGATTTAGTAATTGATCATGCCTGTATGGGGAAGCCTAAATCAAATCCCCAAAGTATGGGATTCAGAGTTTCTGGGTTGGCAAACACATCCACACCAGGAGGGTGACACCCCCAACTGCATGAGGACAGAAGCTCCTGTGCTCTGGACCTCCCCAGACCTCACCCAGCGTTTTTCTTCATCTGGCTGTTCGTCTGTATCTTTATCATGTCCTTTAGCAAACTGGTAAACTTAAGCACTGCCGTGGGTTCTACGGGCTGCTATAGCAAATTAATGGGAACTGAGAAGGGAGCCATAAGAACTTCTGATTTATAGCCAAATCAGAGAAGTTACGGGTGACCTGGATGGAAACAATCGTGTTGGACTGAGCCCTTAACCTGTGGGACTTGACACTATCTCTGGGTAGGCAATGTCAGAATTGAGTTAAATTATAGGACAATTGGCCGGTGTCACAAGAATTGCTTGGTGTAAGGAAAAAACCTCCACACACTGGACGAGCAGAAGGAAGTATTCTATGTGAGGAATAAAGGAGAGTAACAGAGGAGGGAAAGGCTGGGTTTGCCATACTCAAGAGCGAGAACTGAACTGTTTTTACTAACACAGCTCTAATGTCATATTTTAAAATAATGATAAAATACAAACCTTCTCTGGAGTAACATACAGAAGTTTTATAATTGGGTCTTTTTTTGATAACTGGAGGTAAATACTTGTAGCTTCTGAGTCGGTCTTATCACCTGTCAGATATGTAGCTGGAATCTAAGTATTAAAGTAGTAAACAATGTAAATTTTACACATTAATCTGATTTAAGCCTATATTTACCCTTAGCTTTTATAAATATTTTATAAGTTACATGTCAAACCTATCAGAGGAAAGATAATCTCAATGTAATAAAAATAACAATAAGGCCCTAGCCGGTTTGGCTCAGTGAATGGAGCATCGGCCTGCGGACTGAAGGGTCCTGGGTTCGATTACGGTCAAGGGCATGTACCTTGGTTGCAGGCACATCCCCAGTGGGGAGTGTGCAGGAGGCAGCTGAATCGATATTTCTCTCTCATCAGTGTTTCTAACTCTCTATCCCTCTCCCTTCCTCTCTGTAAAAAATCAATAAAATATATTTTTAAAAAGTAACAAAAAGGACATAGTACATTTTTTAAAAACCCTTACTAACTACAATTTAAAATATTCTTCTCAATGATTAATTCTTTTTCTTTTTTCATTTTCCTTTACTTCCTTTGCTTTTCATGTTTGTAAGTAATATAAATATGAATTCAGCATCCAAAAGATCCAGTCCTAATGTATAGGTACATTCTTTTTTAGGTAAATGTGTATTCAGGGTTTTAATGGGTAACAGTGATGCAAAGGCCGTAACATCAGGACTGACTTAACAACGGCTATCATCACTGCACTAAGACATTCTTTGGAAGAAGAATCTAACCAGCGGTCTTGTTGAAAAAGGTAGTGGCGCCCTAGCCTGTTTGGCTTAGTGGATAGAGCGTCAGCCTGCAGACTGAAGGGACCCAGGTTCAATTCTGGTCAAGGGCACATGCCCGGGTTGCTGGCTGGATCCCCAGTAGGGGGCGTACAAGAGGCAACTGATCAATGATTCTCATCATTGATGTTTCTATCTCTCTCCCTCTCCCTTCCTCTCTGAAATAAAAAAAGAAAAAAAAAGAAATTCACCATAAAAAAAAAGAAAAAGGTAGTGGCTCATAACCCTGAAAGTAATTGTTTGATCACAATATGCAGGATTTAGCAGAATGAATCCACATACTATTGTAATCTCAGCCAGGAGGAAAACGGACACACGTGTGGGTACAGGCATGTGTATGCATTTTAAGACGTTAAGGGAGTAAGATAAGAACTATGCTGATCTGGCAGCAATAAAAAAACCCTCCTTTCATATTAAATAAAAATTTTTTTATATCAGCAAAGTACAAGTTAAAAGTTCTTACTAAAATTCATTCTCCTAGAATAAAATCAGATGGAAGGTTATCTGTATGAGAATTTTCAGACTTGAGCTTAAATGTACAACTTAATGTAATAGCTGTACTTCATTCTTATGATTCACAAACTATTAAATAAAAAGGCAGCCCAGAGTACTAAAATATAATTATTTTTAAGTTATATATTTTTATGAGCATTTTTATTGTAACTGGTAGAATTTTGTTTTTAACTTACATCCAATGAAGTCAGCTTTTGGACTTGATCTACGATAAGTGACCTCAAGGGAGAAATGACAATCGTGACCCCAGGAGAAACACAGGCAGGGAGCTGGTAACACAGGCTTTTACCACCTCCTGAAAGAGAGATGAAAAAGAAATACCTGTCAGGTCCTATCTTGAGAGCATGAAGGCAAAAGTTACAAAGTAAACCACACACAATATTTAAGATAATTAACAGAATACCAAGTGATATTTCCTATGGTGCCACAATTTGCCATATTCAAATGAGTCAAAATACTTAGACAATTTAAATGTGTAAAGATTATCTTTCAGGCCAAAACCGGTTTGGCTCGGTGGATAGAGCGTCGGCCTGCGGACTGAAAGGTCCCAGGTTCGATTCCGGTCAAGGGCATGTACCTGGGTTGCGGGCACATCCCCAGTAGGAGATGTGCTGGAGGCAACTGATTGATGTTTCTCTCTCATCGATGTTTCTAACTCTCTATCTCTCTCCCTTCCTCTCTGTAAAAAATCAATAAAAATATATTAAAAAAAAAAAAAAAAAGATTATCTTTCAGGACATCTCATGTAGGTACATATGATAGCAAAAGCAAGAATCAGGGCGGAAAGCTTAAATGCAATAGAATTGCTTTAGAAGACTACTTGGGAAATCCAAATGCAGTATAAGAGGCACTCTAGTTATGATTCTAGAATTAAAATAATTATCTATACTAATAAAAGGGTAATATGCTAATTAGACTGGGAGACCTTCCAGACAAAGCCATGGTGGCGGGGCCGAGGCAGAGGCAGTTAGGGGTGATCAGGCCTGGAGGGGTGGGCAAATGGGGGTGACCAGGCCGACGAGGTGGGGGGGGGGGCAGTTTGGGACGAGATGGCTGGTGGGGCCGGGGAGCCGTTGGGGTCGAGCAGGCCGACAGAGTGGTTAGGGGCAATTAGGCAGGCAGGCGAGCAGTTAGGAGCCAGTGGCCCCAGATTTCGAGAGGGATGTCTGACTGCCAGGTTAGGCCCAGCAGTCAGACATCCCCTGAGGGGTCCCAGATTGGAGAGGCTGCAGGCCGGGCTGAGGGACACCCCGCGGCCGCACGAATTTTGTGCACCGGGCCACTAGTTTCATATATTTCATTTTAAAGAGTTAAATGAATATTAAAACCCACAGTTAACATGGTTTAATATTTCTTTGATGATCCAGAGGGCACTTCTAGAATCTCTTTTGTTAAACCACTAGTATGAATACTTCCTTACTCTTATCCATAGGGTAATATTCCCAATCTTCCTTTGAAGTAAAGGGTAGAACTATATTTGTGTGCATTAACAGAGGATGAAGAGAAAGAAATTTCTTTTGAGATCAAAGGGTGGGGTGGGGTGGGGTGGGATCTCTCTACATGTAACTCTAATTCAAAATGGCAAGACAATCAGTACACATTTAATGGTAACTGAAATGATTAATCCCTAATTTTCAACTTCATCAGCCCACTAATAATAGAAATTTGTGCTAGGCAGTTTCTAGGACTTTGATTTTTTTTTAAACAAAACAGTCCATCTTTTCTGCATGTGCAGTAAGTAAATTTCTCTTTGGTATTTATGTGTAAATGTCATGGCAAGACCAGGAAGCTGAGTTCTAGTTTCAGTTCTACCACTTAATAGGTTATGTGACTTAGACATGCCATTCAACCTTATCACGCCTCAACTTTATCATGTCCAACATGTACTAGATCAGTAGCTTACAAATTTTGTCAAAAATAAACTACACACACACACACACACACACACACACACACACACACACACACAATACCAAGAGGTTAAACTGGAATGGAAGGACACATAAAAACACCCCCTCAAGCCCTGGTCAGTGTTGCTTAATGGTTAGAGTGTTGGGCCTTACACTGAAGGGTTGAGTGTTTGATTCCTAGTCAAGGGCACATGCCTAGGTTGCAGGTTCGATTGGGGCCCCAGTCGGGGTGTGTGCAGGAGGCAACCAACCGATATGTTTCTCTCCCTTCCATTCTCTATAAAAAAAATCAATGAAAAAAAATGTCCTTGGGTGAGGATTAACAATAACAACAAAAACACCCCCTTGAAACCCCAAAGGACCATGGGAAGCCCCCCAAAACCAGTAGACGACTCAGGGTCCTTTCCTGCTTTAGTTATGGAGTACCAACTTGGAGTGGACACAGAGCACAGAGTAAACAAGTTAATGAAACAGGAAATGATTATTAATCAAACATCACCTAAATTTTAAAATCAGTTTGAAAAAACTTCAGATAGCCAGATAATACTATTAAACAATGATGGCAATTACTAATTGCTTAAGGTCACAACAAGGAGAGTAGATGGCCCAGGGAAGACTACATGTGCAAGTACTGAAACTCCAAACTCCCCCTGGTTCTTATCCGAACTGCTTATTTAATAGTCTGACTTGGATGACTATAAATCATTGAACAGCTGTTATAAACGTTAACAGCACAATGAAAAGTCCTGGATCTCCTCAAAACAGGCCAAGGAAGAACTACGCTAAATGCTTTTCATTTAATTTTCATAACACTCTGTGAGACAGGTTCTTTATTATTATCCCCACTGCACATGTGGGGTCCAAGGAATGAAGGGCCTTGCTCAAGGTCACTCTGCTAAGAAATGGCAGGGCTATGCCTTAAGCCCAGGCCACCAATCCAGAGCTGATGGTTTTAACCACCATAGATCACTAGACTGTAAAAAATCAACTGCCAGAAATGGTCACATCTCTATTCCAGTCCTACATTTTTATTCATGTTCCAGACTAATTTAGACTAGGAAAAGAAAAATCCCCAAAGAGAAATTCTATATCAGTTCAACACAACGAGCTTTGAGTTGAAAATCTTAAAGGGCTATAAATGTTATCATGTCAACAACTAGAACAGAGGGTATGAGGTAATACACTTTTTTACTATGGCATGGGAGGTTTAGAGGCCCATAAATGATAGAAATACTGTCGGTGTTCTTTTTATTTCTATTAAAGGGCTTTCATTTCACATCGGCCAATGGATTCCTGCCAATTCACATCTAAAAATACATACCAGTGGGCATTAAGATAAAACAGTCTTCACCAAGCAGTGCAGCATTGATCGCCTCTAGCTGATTAGTTCGAAAATGATGGAGACCAAATTTTTTATGAAAAATCTTCATCATTTCTTTTGTATGAGGAAAATTAAGACTTTGGAAATGCTCGTGATTCAGATTTCTGGATGGTAAATTTTGCGTCGACTGGTCTAAGAAAATAATCAATGTTCAGAAAAAGCAGTGCATTAATGTCACAAGACAGTTTCAGCGTTTACTCTTTGCCCTGCATAATCACTGACATGCCTTTCCCTATAGCAAATTCCTTCTTTAACCATGTACTGAATTTCCTTCCATACAAGTGTCAAGGCCACCAGAAACTTCCTAAGGGCCAAATTCAAGTTTTTCCTTGATTTTTCTACAGCACTACCACTACTCTCTTTCCTCTTCTCTTTTGACTGACCTTCGAGACATCTGTGGATTTAAATTCCCTCTCCTGGTTCCACTTCCTCCACCTCCACCTGCCCCTGAAATTTAGAAGTCTTTCAGACACTTGGGGCTGGGCTCTTTAGATGCTCTTTTTTGGAAGTTTCCTAGTCCTATGATCTTCAGCATCACCTGTGTGCACAGAAGGCACAGATCTCTGTAAGAACTGACTGATCCGCCCTGACTGGTTTGGCTCAGTGGATAGAGCGTCGGCCTGCAGACTGAAGGGTCCCAGGTTCGATTACGGTCAAGGGCCTGTACCTAGGTTGCGGGCACATCCCCAGTAGGGGGCCTGCAGGAGGCAGCTGATCGATGCTTCTCTCTCAGTGATGTTTCTAACTCTCTATCCCTCTCCCTTCCTCTCTGTAAAAAATCAATAAAATATATTAAAAAAAGAAAAAAAGAATTGCCGAAACCAATTTGGCTCAGTGGATAGAGCGTCGGCCTGCGGACTGAGAGGTCCCGGGTTTGATTCCGGTCAAGGGCATGTACCTGGGTTGCAGGCATATCCCCAGTGGGAGATGTGCGGGAGGCAGCTGATCGATGATTCTCTCTCATCCATGTTTCTAGCTCTCTGTCTCTCTCCCTTCCTCTCTGTGGAAAATCAATAAAATATATTTAAAAAAAAAAAAAAAAAAAAGAACTGACTGATCTACTCCTAAGTTCCAGTCCTATATGCATCTTCAGTTGTCTGCAAGACATTCCTACCTAAATGACTTACCAAAACTGTAAGCTCAACAAGTCTTGAAATAGCCCTCCTCAGCTTTTCTCCAAATCTGCCTGTCTCCTGACTCCCCTATTTCTGTTAATGGTGTCACATTTCCCAGTCACCCAGTCAGAAAACTCAGTCATCTCAGCTTCCTGATTCTTCTTCCACAATGTCACTCACATCTGCCCCCTGCTCTCCATCTTTGCTGTCGCAACTTTGGTTCAACACAGAGAATTAGAGCCCCCGCCAGCTTTGGCAGTTACTCCAACTCCAACGCTCAACTATCTCAAGATAATTGCGAACGTCAAGTATGACACATTCTAACAGCATACAAAAATAAATCCATTAAAGGTTATTTAAAGGTCAACAGTGTAACTATAAGAACAACCTCCGTGGTATTAAGTCATCAATAACAAAAATAGAGAGGGCTGTACTTTACAGAACGTTGTACATCTAAACTTGTTTCAGTTAAAAAACAAAACACTTTGTGATAACTTTATAGGATTGATGTACGGTTTTAAAATTAATTTTGGCTTTTCTCTGCAGCCTTTACAGTGGCTAATTTCATTCCTCCAAAAACTTTCCTCACTAAACTGTGAATTCCAAGAAGGCAGGAACTATTCATCATTTATTCATTACCAGAACCCAGAGCAGAACATGCACATAGTGGGCACTCAATAAATATTTACTGAATGAATTAAAAGGAGTCTAGGCCAAAAGAAATAATTTGATGATTTAAGAAATGTAACTTCACACAATTTACAACAGCTAAGATCTGGAAACAGCCCATCAGTAGGTAAGTGGATAAAAAAGCTGTGGTACTTTTATACCATGGAATACTATGCAGGAGTAAAAAAGAAGAATCTCTTAGCCTCTGAGACAGCATGGAGAGACCTGGAGAGTATCACGCTAAGTGAAATAAGTCAGTCAGAGAAAGACAAGTATCCCATGATCTCACTCATATGTGGAATCCAATTAACAAAATAAACTGATGAACTGAGTGGATCCAGAGACATGGAAGCATGGAACAGAGTACGGAATCTTGAAGGGAAGACGGGGAGGGTGTGTGGGTGGAAGGTAATAAACCAAAGACTTTTATGCATAGATGCATAACTCATGGACACAGACAATAGGCTGGTGAAGGCCTAGGGAGGGGGGCGGGGAGTCAATAGGCGGGGGGGAAGGGGACATATGTAATACTTTCAACATTAAAGATTTAAAAAAATAATAAATAACAACAACAAAAGAAATGTGACTTGAAATCTGTCTTCAACTGCCCTGTATTTTAATATTTTGCGACATAAACATTTCTCTACTTGATAAATTGATCAGTTCTCAAGTCAGAATTCTAAAATATACACTTACATTTTTGAATTGACCCTGAGAAGTTTTTATTTTGAGCAGTAGGTGTCACAGGGAGGCAGTCTGTCTTGGTTGGAGAAATTCTTTTTGATACTGATTTAATGGGCCGACCTTCCTTAATAGGTGGATAGGCAGCGGTGGAAGACTTGTTCGTTGCTAAGCCATGCATTATATTTTCCCACTCGTCATCATCATCTAAGTCATCTATGTCAAAATTATCAATCTCACAGGAGGCCTGGATTTCCCTTTCTAAGTCATCTGTTGAAGCAGTATGTTTATTCTGATCTTTCACAGCAGTGCTTGTAAGAACACTTCCTGGAAAATGAGAGCTTTCATTTCTTTTTTCTGTTCTTGGTGTTTCAGCCCAGTTGCTACTCACAAAGGACTTCTGTAAATGGGAATTGAATAATGGTCTTTCAAAGAGGTTCTTCTTGGTGACCGAGAACCCTGTCTTTCCTGGGGGAGTCACCAAACATCCCCCAGAAGAAATGGAATTTGAGGGAATGGGCGGAAAATGTAACTCATCAGAACTCCCTGTAGGGCAGAAATCGCCCTTTGAAAACGCATACGGCAAGGAAACAGATGCCATGTCCTCCATGGGGTTACCAAGGGCATCAGGCCTGTACCTCCACATTGAGCCAAGGACACTGGCATCACTTGGGTTAAAATCTGCTTCGGCTAGGAGTTTCCTTCTGAAGAGAAAACACACAACACCATAGTAAGTGTGAGTAGTCTGCCACGGTAGGCCACACAAGTATATCTTTAGTTCTCATCCCAAGTTGTGGCAAAATACATTCTCTTTTTTCCAATTTCAAAAATTCGGATAAAATACTAAAGGAAGCCCTAACCGGTCTGGCTCAGTGGATAGAGTGTCGGCCAGCAGACTCAAGGGTCCCAGGTTCGATTCCGGTCAAGGGCATGTATTTTGGTTGCGGGCACATACCCAGTAGGGAGTGTGCAGGAGGCAGCTGATCGATGTTTCTCTCTCATCGATGTTTCTGACTCTCTATCTCTCTCCCTTCCTCTCTGTAAAAAATCAATAAAATATATTTTTAAAAAAATACTAAAGGAAAAGTTTGAAAAAGTAAATAAATTTAAAACATCTATTCAGGATGCTAACCATTTTGCTCTGTACGTTTCTGATAAAGTGGTGGCAATGCAGCCAGATATACTCCAGAAGGAGAAAAATCAAGGTACCTTATGTTTCGCTGCTGAAGTAGATCGTCCCCACAATCCAAAGCTTTCAGTTCATCATCAGGAATAGCATCAACTAAGTTACAAATGTGGTCCATCACTTCAATAAGCTGCTGCTGCAAACTTATCTGTCTACCTGTAAAATAATCATGGTGTTAATATTGTACCTTGAAAACAAAAAAGACAAGTTTTTCAAAGTCATGCATGTAAAATCTGAAGTAATTTAAAAACAAAACTATAAACTTTATACTGTCCTTACTATCTGCCCGTGAAATAATATGAAAGCAGATTGTCTCTAATTCTATATCATGAGAACCTGTAACGACGTTATTTAATTTCATGTTAATTCTTAATATTTCTCTTAGGGTAACCAAGGTTGTTGGAAGATAAAGTTTTATCAATTTGCTATGATTTTTTACTAACTTCAGGTGTATTTTGTGCCCACACAAAATATATTATAAAGGGCTGCACAGGCAAGGACTCTTCACCCCACTCCCATTTCCCAACTCATTCTCACACAGATGCTTCTTCCCACATTCCTCTGTAAACCCCCCAGTCTGTTCTCTCTTCCTCTCCTTTCTGCCCTTTAGACCCTTTAACTGACTGCGCTTGGTCAGCAATTACCCAGTAGCCTCATTCTCTTCTTTGAACATTTTCTTTCCCTTATTTCTCTGATTGTCTCCTGTTTCCTCTGCAGCCCACCGACTGCCCTTTCTCCTGTGTACCTTTGGCCCTAGGGTAGAATAGACATCTTACTTGCTTCCCTAACCCATTTTTTCCCCCAACTGATTTTAGAGAGAGAGAGGAAGAGAGAGAGGGATAAAGAGATAAAAACTTCAATGAGAGAGAAACATCATCAATCAGCTGCCTCCTGAACGCCCCTCTACTGGGGATCGAGCCTGCAACCCAGGCATGTGCTCTGACTGGGATTCGAACCAGTGACCCCACCCGCCAGACCCAAGCTTCTTTTCAACGGTAACAGCACAGCACCCAGACTCTCTCTTTGGAGACCATCCCTGCCCCACTCCCTCAGTGGGCACCTGAAGTAAGTCAGCTCAATGAGAATCAGGTCAAGTTTTTTGGCTGGCCGGAAAAGAGGACCTCTCTTTTCAACAAGCTGGACAGGCTGCTGGTGGCCCTCTCTGCCACCACATAGGGAAACACACCTTGGAAATAAGACTAATACAGGGGAAGCATAAAACAGAGATAGAAAGAAATGGAGGATTGAGATGGAGAGATGAGACAGCACAGTGGTCAGAGAAGGCAGGTGTGAGAGAAATTCCTGATAACAATAGTTGGGTATCTGAATCCAGCCCGCCCACTCCACATTTTGTTTAACCTATGTAACTAAGAAATAGAATGTCAAAGAAGGCGAGGCTTTTGATGAAGGAAACAAATGGGTTAGGGAAGCAAGTAAGATGCCTACTCTATGCTTAGGGCCAAAGGTACACAGGAGAAAAAGCAGTCAGAGGGCTGCAGAGGAAACAGGAGACAATCAGAGAAATAAGGGAAAGAAAATGTTCAAAGAAGAGAATGAAGCTACTGGGTAACTGCTGACCAAGTGCAGTCAGTCAGCAGCGGTTCTCAACCTGTGAGTCGCGACCCCTTTCGGGGTCGAACGACCCTTTCACAGGGGTCGGCTAAATACATCCTGCATATCAGATATTTATATTACGATTCATAACAGTAGCAAAATGACAGTTATGAAGTAGCAACGAAAATAATTTTATGGTTGGGGGTCACAACAACATGAGGAACTGTATTAAAGCGTCGCGGCATTAGGAAGGTTGAGAACCACTGAGTTAAAGGGTCTAAACGGCAGAGAGGAGAGGAAGACAGAACAGGTTAGGGCAGCCGTGGGCAAACTATGGCCCGCGGGCCGGATCCGGCCCGTTTGAAATGAATAAAACTATTGAAAAAAAAGACCGTACCCTTTTATGTCATGATGTTTACTTTGAATTTATATTAGTTCACACAAACACTCCATCCATGCTTTTGTTCCGGCCCTCCGGTCCAGTTTAAGAACCCATTGTGGCCCACCCCTGGGTTAGGGGGTGTCCAGAGCAATGTGGGAAGAAGCATCTGAGTGAGAATGAGTTGGGAAATGTGGACTCTTACTAATGACTGATGGAAACAGGAGCGTGAGGTATGAGATGGTAAAAGTGGAATTGCTGAATTCCTACTTTCATCTGTTTTCTCCGCAAGGAGAATGGGCATGAGATTGGAAAGAGGAAAATAATGGTCTGAAGGAAATGAAAGCCAAGACAGGCTCAGAGGAAGACAAAGCCATTGGAAAGAAGCTCAAGTCTTCTTGTCTGGACAGATTACACTTCAGAATACAAAGGAAACCTGCAAACAAGATCTCAATGGTATCTGAAGCATCTAGTTGATGGAAGAGTGAAGACAAGCAAACATTGTTCTAATTTTCAAAAAAAACTGTAAAGTGAGTGCCAAAACCTACAAGCTGATGATCTTGATATTGATTTAATACAAAATTCTAGAACACGGTATCAAACAGCTGCTTTGTGAGCTATAGAGAGAGGAAACAATTATAGAGTTAGCAAGAGTTCATAAAAATCGCCAAAACCGGTTTGGCTCAGTGTATAGAGCGTCAGCCTGCGGACTGAAGGGTCCCAGGTTCGATTCCGGTCAAGGGCATGTACCTGGGTTGCGGGCACATCCCCAGTGGGAGATGTGCAGGAGGCAGCTGATCGATGTTTCTCTCTCATCGATGTTTCT
Source organism: Myotis nattereri (assembly GCF_964212035.1). NCBI lineage: Eukaryota > Metazoa > Chordata > Mammalia > Chiroptera > Vespertilionidae > Myotis > Myotis nattereri. The sequence continues at coordinate 10,156,656 of NC_138097.1, read as the reverse complement.
AACTCTCTATCTCTCTCCCCGCCTCTCTGTAAAAAATCAATAAAATATATTTAAAAAAAAAAAAAGAGTTCATAAAAATAAACGAGTTATCTTAACGTTCTAAGTTCTTTGAAAGGATTACTAGACTGGCAGATAATAGCTACCATTTACTGAAGGCCTACAGTGTACTTTACTTGACAATTCAGCAAGTTAAATATTATTTTCACCGTTTTATAGAAACTGAGTCCAGAGAAGCTCAACTAATGTGCCGAAGCCACACAGGCAGGAGTAGGACGCGACAGGGCTGTAGCTCAGGTCTGTGTCACTCTAGAGTCAATGTCCCGTCCATTTCCTCTTGGCGTCTCAGACCTTGAACTTCTGGAGTCATATGACCAAGATTTTAGGAACCCCAGGGACAAGGGAAAGAAGCAGGGTCTGAAAGTAGATTTGTAACTAGTGAAACAAGAAGTGGTGATGAATGAACCGATGCCAGCCGACAGGGAGGCCTCTAACAACATTCAGTAAAGCTCTGTTCTTGCCCCGTCCCTGCCAATCATTCTGAAACTTAATGATGAGGAAACATTACAGTGCAGAGGCTGTCAGTGTAAACCCAAGAGCTTCAAGACTGCTGGGTTCGAAGCCTAGCTCTGCTGTTGTCTGCTTCTATGACCATGTGTCATCACTCCTGCATTTCAGTTTCCTTATTTGTAAAATGGGGATAACAGAAACTAACTTAAAGATCCCTTTTAAGGATTAAAAAAGTTAATATTGTAAGAAATTTGGAGCAAACAGAAGCAATACAAAGACCACTAGGCACACTGTATGTACAACATCCATCAAAGAAGAATAGAATGTGTTACAGAAATAGTCAGAGAAGAAAAAGAGCTCTTAGAAATGGATTTGATAAAAATGAAAAATTCTACAGAAGAGTTAAAGATAAAATTGAGGAAATCTCCAAGAAAGCAGAGAAGCAAGAAATGGAAAACAGGAAAGTAGGTAATGGAACCCTAACATCCAAATAAGAGAAGTCCAGGAGGAGTGAAAGAAAAAAGAAGGAAATAATAGAAAACCTTCCAGAATAGAAGGACACAAATTTCTAGACTGAAGGAACCCCTGGGAAGTAGAAATTAGGAGAAAGGAGACTGCTGTTTTTCAGTCTTATAGTACTACTAGATTATTTTTACTAGATATTTAATAGCAAACATTTTAATGAATTAAGAAACAAATCCAACAAACAAAAAAGTATTAAACTTTAAGACCCAAACCCAGAGTTTATACAAGGAGAACAAGGAGGATGTCTAGAAACCAGAATCTATAAATAAGAGTTAAAAGACCTAATAATATGTAGCCTTAAAAAACACACACAAAACTTCTGGGAGCTTCAGACTTAATTTCACAAGGATTAACTTATGGGAAAGCAAATTTTGGTTCAATATAAGAAAATTTTCTAACAATTAGCATTTTCAAATTAAAGAATGAATTACCTTGTGAGAACATGAGTTTACAAGTTGTTTGAGCAGATGCTGGCTAACCAATGAGCAGGGATGATTCTATATTACGGCAAAAGGAACTATAATTTGCCATCTTATACTCTACAGTCACAGGTAAAAATACAATCTTACTTGGTTTTCAAAAGTTAGTAATTAAAATATATGACATGTCTAAAATATTTTTTGTACCGTCACAGTCTCTGCTGGCTTCTTGGTTAGATTGCTGAGTAGGCATTTTCTCTGGTTTTGACAAGTCCTCTGGTGTGCTTAGGCTATCCTTCTTTCTGTCACAGGTGTCAAGCTCCTTTAACATACTACAAGTTTAAAAATATACAACCAATCAACGTATAGAATACATCATTTTTCCTCTAATATTTCTGCACAGCTTGGTCAGACAATATATAACAGAAAAGAGAAATATATTTTTGTATCTTCTCTATTCTAAAACCTCTTTAGCTGGCCCTCAAAGTCATTCATCTTCTGGCCCAGGAGACCTTTTCAACTTTGTCTCCAATGAGGACCTTTCAATAACCCCAGGCTCCAATCACAGTGCATGGTGTACATTCTTCACGTAAGTCCTGTGTTGGCTCCTTCAGAAATTCGGCCTCTGCTCGTCTATGAAAAACCCACCATTCCAATCTCTTCCTACCCAAATCACACCTGTTCCTCCAGGCCCAGCTCAAGGGCTATTTTTCTGATTTCTCCAGCAAGTGGTTTTTAACATCTCTTTTCTGAGACTCCAACGCATTTTATCCAGACTTCTCTTAAATCAACATGTATATGTGTATCTGTACATATAACCAACTTATACAGATCATACAAAAATATATTAACACATATAAACATGGTCAGTCTGACTAGATATAAAAAATACTTTAAAAGTAACAAAACAAGTACTAATTGTTAAAGAGAGTGTACTGTGGCAATCCAAAGAAAGATAAAGCTTTGCAAAGGGGGTAGAATTGGAGGAAACCTTGAAAGATGGATATGAGAAGTGACAGACTATAAAGAGATAGAAAAGACAGTTCTATTCACCTGATATCCAAGAATCAACTGTACTTTTCTAAAACAGGATTTTGGAATGCAATCTTCTAACTAAATCAAACATTGATGAATAAAACTATGTTTTATAAAATGATAATATATTATATTTAAGGAAAAGGCCTTACATTTTAGCAGTGTTTTCCAATTTGTCTCAAGGCTCATAGGACCTTAGGGTTATTTTAAGGGCATAACTAGCGATAAAGCTGAAAGGTAAATTGGGGCCTGAAGATGGAGGATTCCAAGGGCCAGCTCAAGAGGTTTACGCATACAAGGAGCTACAAAAACATGTGTCTCTTTTCTATTATATATTACCTGACCATTACACTTCTGAAATTAATTCAGAAGTTACAACCAGCATTTTAAAACACAATAAAAGGTAATAAAATTTAAGTGTCCTCTGCATATAAAGCATGATTTGTGAAAATTCTATTTGTTTTATAATATACACAAATGTGTATATGAGGTTGCAGTGGGAAATTACAGAAAGAATCTACCTTGGAAATAAACATTTTCCAAGTGCTGAAGATCTAGGTAAAGTTAATTACGGTATGAAAACTCAATAAATTATATAGCCATTAAATGGAATAAGAATAAAGACTACATAATATAGAAAATATTTTAAAAATACTACTTAAGAGAAAACTCAATAAATTATATAGCCATTAAATGGAATAAGAATAAAGACTACATAATATAGAAAATATTTTAAAAATACTACTTAAGAGAAAAAAAGCAGAAGCCTTGGCTGGGTAGCTCAGTTGGTTAGAGAGTTGTTCCCATATGCCAAGGTTGCAGGTTTGATCCCAGGTCAGGGCACATACAAGTATCAACCAATGAATGCATAAGTTAGTCAAACAAGCTCGGCTGGTGTGGCTCAGTGGTTGAGCACTGACCTATGAACCATGAGGTCACGGTCCAATTCCCAGTCAGGGTACATGTCCAGGCTGCGAGCTCGATCCCTAGTGGGGGGCGTGCAGGAGGCAGGCAGTCAACGATTCTCTCTTATCATTGATGTTTCTATCTCTCTCCCTTTCCCTTCCTCTCTGAAATCAATACAAATATATATTAAAAAAATAAGTGGAACAACAAATCGATGTTTCTCCCTCTCTCAAATCAATAAAATTTTTTAAAAGCAGAATAAACAGTAGAGTTACATGTTAATTACAGCAAAAATCATACACATGCAGAAAAAGGTCAAAACCGAACATGGATAAAGAAAATGTTTGGTTTGTTGGAATGTTGAGATTACAAGTAAGAATCCTGTTAAGTGGTTACAGTGTTATTTGTGCAATGCACACTTTATAAATAAACACACAAAAAGCCAGGAAATAGCACTGTGCAGGATCTTGTCCACTGCCATTAATTTTATCATCCTGGGCCATCCCCTGCTTCTCCCTGGACCTCAGCTGCTTCACCTGCTAAATGATGTTGATTTAGAATCCAGACTCTATATGAACTCCTGATCATTTTTTTACTTTGTGCAATTCTGTCTGAATTTCTATTGGGAGGGAGAAGAGGAGAGGGCCGTTTTTTAGTTTAGAAGAGGAGGTACAGTTTTTTAGTTTTGTCATCAAATAATAATCATGCTCCAACCTTTCCTGCCCCTTTAAACATCCCAACACACCTGTTAAAACACAAACCTGGAGAAACTTGATTATGCACACAAACACCTCCTTCCTGTATTCCTTCTCTAATTAAGCTAACACACTATAGAGATCTATTTCTTACCAAAATATTGGTTAAAAATGTAGTATATAATCCACCACTTAACTGGACTGTGATTTAGACTGGGATGAGGACGGAGGTAACAATGATTATTAATTTGTATGTTAAGCTATTGATGATCTGTGTGGACTATGTATTTTTCCCCATAACACTACCACAACCATGTCCCTAATTTAATAAAATTCAGTGAATGTCAAATACAATAGTCAATTCTATCCTGTAGGATTAAAAAAAAAAAGGGGGGAGGGGGAGGTAACATGTCACTTACTAAGTAACTGTCCAAATAAGGAGTTAGCTTTGTGTCATATATTCCTCAAGTTAAAATCAACTACATGAAATTGTTTGGAGGTCTCATGAAATTACAATTTTGGTAGTCTGCTAAAGCTGGAACTTTATAGCTTTAGCATACCACCAATTAAATAAAATGTATCAATAGGAATTTTTTGAAGTTTTCATTTAGATATAAAATAAACTGTGCAGAGCATGAAATGATACAAAAATAATAGTGCGTAACTAAATTAAAGTATTTCAGATACCTCAAATGCAAACACTAATGCTTATTAATTAATCAGCTATTTTACCTAAAGCATTTTAGAGAGGAAGAAGAGGCAGAAGTCGTTATTTCTTCTGGAGAAGGTGGAATAAAATCGATATCATAATCATCTTCATCAAGTTGAACACATGGAGATTTCTCCAGTGAATGGAATTCAGTTTCTTCCAAGTGTTTTTCCTTTTCACTATTATCTAAAGTAGAAAGTTGATAACATAGGTTATTTTAATAATTAATGAGACAGAAAGAACAGGGTATGAGCACTGAAAAAGTGAGTGCGTCAGGCAAGTCATAAACACTAGCACCACTCTGTGAGCCCTCTCGTTTCCCACCTTAATGTCAGCTTGTTTTTTCATAAATTATTATTGAGTCAATTGGAGCAAGTCCAGTGAATACTGGATTGAGGCCAAAGATCTGCTTAAGGCTTTTCATAACTGTCTCATTAAATTATGAAACTCTTACTTGGCACCAGCACTTTTGTTTTTCTATTTTTTACTCAAATTTAAGTAAGAGTAAAGTGCAACAAATGAGTCTAATAATTTTACAAACACCATTGTTTGTACAAACTATTTTACTTTATCACAAAGGCTTCCTAGTGCTGTAAGTCTATCAGATACAATCTCTCTCTCCTGACTATAAGGAGAAACACAATGCCCAATTGTTGCTCTTTAGTTCACATTTTACAAGTTTTCTCTTCATAAACAGACACACATCTGATTAGACTATAGCTCTGTTTATTATCAATCACTTTCTGGTCCTCTCTCACCCTACAGGATTCAGGTACTTAAAAATTTGTCTCACGCCTGACCGGTTTGGCTCAGTGGATAGAGCATCAGCCTGCGGACTAAAGGGTCCCGGGTTCGATTCCGGTCAAGGGCATGCACCTTGGTTGCGGGCACATCCCCAGTGGGGAGTGTGCAGGAAGCAGCTGATCAATGTTTCTCTCTCATCAATGTTTCTAACTCTCTATCCCTCTCCCTTCCTCTCTGTAAAAAAATCAATAAAATATATTTTTAAAAAAAATTGTCTCACATTTGCAACGATTTCATAAGGTAGGTACTTCCACATATGGCTAATCTTAGCTATGAGACCTACGCAGAAAATAATTTGAATGCAATTTATACTTTAATAGCATGATCAGATCATATTATGCAGCAATATTCGGTGGCAGCAAGCCATAAAGGAATTATAATAGAAAGGCTTAATTCACTTCCCAATTCTACCACTTACCAGCCAATAGACCATTTAACCTCTCTGGACCTTATTTTCTTCATATGTAAAAATCACAGATTATTAGCAGAATAAAATCTTTCATTTCATCAGTATATTCTGCCTCAAGCATGTGGCCAACAGATTGTTCAATGAACACCTCTAAAGATCTGAAGGACAAAAGCTATATCATATTTGCTACTGTTCCAAAACCTAGCTTTGACTGAATGAATACAATCGACATACTGAAATGAAAATAAAGTAATTTTTACCTCTTTGCTCTCCCAAATGAGTTTTTAAAGAGTGGCTATTCTGAGTGTCTTCATTTGTAAGCTCTTCGGAACTGGGGCCATCATCAATACAAATCACACCGCTACTTAAGCTACTTAACCATTCGGAGTCCGCCTTCTGCTCCTTAGTCAAATCTACTTGCTTGCATTCAGAGGAAGGAGTCGTCAAGTCAACCTTTACTGTATCTTCCTTTTGAAGCTGTGCTTTAAAAAAGTTTCTCTTAGACTTTTTCTGAGCCGTGCTTACTCTTACAGAGTGATTTTTGAGTGGTGTAACAAATGCTTTTGAATTTCCAGAAGTATCAAAGTCATCCATATCATCCCAATCTGATGAAGAGCTATATTCTAATTTCTTGAAAGTAGCATCACGGAATTCCTTTATACTTGGAGTGCTCTGCGTAGCAAGTGAAACTTCCCTCGGGATCTGCAACGAATCTGGCAATAACGGTTTTGAACCAATTCTCTTGGTTTGCTGTCCTGAAGCAGCATTTTTAAAGTCACTGATCCTTGTTTGCGGATTCAATGTATGAGGTAAAGTTTCACTGAAGGAGAAGTCCTCAGTAACATTAACATCTTTATCACTTAACACAGGTGTCTTTGCTACTGACACACAAGTCACAGACACATTGTTGGCTGAAGATACTTTCTTTTTAAAAGTGAAACAGCTGAAAAATGAAATACTTGAATTAGATAAATTGTAACAAACCCAGTAATTTTTTTACTAACTTATATAACTTACCTTCTATCCTCCTCTCCGATTTTTTAAAATTTATAAGGCAAGTTAAAGTATACTTTGTATGCTCTGATCCTTCTATTCAGGGCTAATTATTCAGTTTTGAGAGTATCCAGGCCATTCCCTCTACTTTATCTCTCAGGCTTGTAGTTCTTAGTCATCCAGAGGGAGAGGATGGCATAAGTGAAAAAAGGGAAAAGACTCAAATGTGGCTACTTGTTGCTACTCTGATCAAAGTTTTATGGGGGAAAAATGTACTGAGATTTGGAGGAGAAGTAAGAATCCTAGATACCGCTGGACTTAGCAACATAAAGGTCAATGGTGACTTTAAAGCCAGGCACCCAGAACTTGGTAAGGGTACAATAAGGAATATAAATCATTAGATATCATTAGGAATTTGGAGTGTATCTTGGAGGAAAGAACAGAACCAGAGAGCTATAGTTTCTTTATAAGTTGTTTTTGGAAAAGATATAAAATTATATTAAAATGCTAAAAAATACCTATTTGCCTAAATTTACAAAAAGATTCATTATTAATTCACTCAACAAATATTTACTGAGCAAGTGTTATGTGCCAGGAACTGCGCAAAAGTGCTGAACAATTTATTACCTGGTGCTGCTAACACATGTTCTACCATTAACTTGCAAAGTGGGAAAATCATTGACCTCACAGCTTCATTTCCCCATTTATACAATGAAAGGGTTGAAAGTGCAGATATCTCATTTGTGTGATACTGTACTAGTATGTATAACAACAAAACAGCCAAAATACTTACGAAGGTTTTGGTTTTGAAAGATTTAATTTGTTGTTAAGTTTTCTGGCTGAATGACGCTCCAGTTGCTCCTGTAGGTTATTTTGAGGAACAGCAGCCATGATCCTAAAAAGAGAGAGAAAAAATATCAGTACAGTTATGTGCTTTGCATGAATCACAATATTTTGGGGGGCAGAGGGGATGGAGCACTGTTCCAACTGTGCCCAAAGTAATGAGGCTTTTTGGGGTCAATAAGCTGTTTTGACATTTACAACTGGTTACATTTGAACTATATAATCTTTAATTGACGCTCACTTGAATAGCAAAATGACCTGGTTTCCCCCAATGCTAAAACAAACACAAAGGACATTAAGGGAAGGGATTATTAGGGAAGGGATTATTAGTAAAGGGCTTGCATAAAAATGACACCTGGCTTGGGCTTGAAGAATAAATAGAAAGTAGACAGAGAGTGTGGTAGGAGAAAATAATCAAAGCATACTGAAAACCCAAGGAACAAATGAGTAACCGAATTCACCACCAATGAGAGCAATGACTCCCCAGCAAGACATCACGTTTCATAATTATCTAGTTTCAAGCTGAAATACTTTTACCAAGCATAAAAGTATTCTTGTAGAATACCTTGTAGAACAAACTGATATTTGCTGAGCTATTATCTGAGATAACGTACAGCTTGAGCCACCTTCAAGTTACTGGGGTATAAGAAGACAGGACAGCCAAAATCAATGGATAGCAAAAACTTTTCATTTCAGCAGATATAAGTTATAACTCCTTTCCCACTCTATCTTCTTTAAAAAAAAAAAATACTTTTATTGATTTCAGAGAAGGGAGAGATAGAAATGTCAATGATGAGAGAGAATCATTAATTGGCTGCCTCCTGCACATCCCCCACTGGGGATCGAGCCCACAACCCGGACATGTGCCCTGACCGGGAATCAAAACATGACCTCCTGGTTCACAGGTCAACGCTCAACCACTGAGCCACTCTGGTGGGGCTATCTTTCCTTTTCAAATCAATGGGAATAAATAAAAAGTTATTGTAGAGTGACAAAAAGTCCAAACTAAATTTAATTTGCATGGCCCAAACTCTTTAAAATGCAAGGAAAAATAATACAAAGAAGCAGAATTGTAAGATCAGTATCACTTGACCAACAGAAATGAGAAATGTACTAAGAACTCAGGTTCTTTGGTTAATTCTGCCACAAATTCACTGTGTGGCTTTGAGGAATTCATTGACTTTCTCCAGTGTCCTCATTTCTAAAATAAGAAGGTTGGGTTAGAAAATTTCCATGTTTCCTTCTAAAATTAGCTTTCCATGAATCTGAAACAAATAGGTATTTGGCAGGGATGAAATGAGAAAGATAGAAATATGTCTTTTAAAAATGTTGATGAGAATAAAAACTGCCATGAAGAAAAATATAATATATACAAAAAGTAGAGATTTTAAACAGTGGAGATTTTCAAAGTGGAGGCACAAGTTAACAAAACAAATTAGTAAGAAAAATATAAGCAAAATTTAGAAAGTTTATAATATGATCTTAATAAAACTGGAGTGAAGAAAAAAAATCCCAACATTATAAAATGAAACTATTTTTCAAGTGATAATTAAAATACTACACATTGAACTGTTTGTTAGTTGGCAGTAGTTCTTAGCAATGTGGGTCAGACTCTGGCAACAATCTGAAGAAAGTGACAGTCTCCACTCTGGCTTCTACCCTGATCACAATGCTAAATCCCTTAATTGGGGGGGAGGGGGGGTCACTAATGACTGATCTCCATGCTACTTATTACAATACCCCTTTTCAATCAATCCTCTTTTCTGATGGCTTAGCATATGACGAAGTTGATTATATGCTCCATTTTAAAACACAAGCCTTCTTTCAGACTCTCTTGACAATTTATTCCTATTCATCCTCCATCCTCCAATGGTAGATCTAACCATTACTTCCTTAAGGAAAACTCTATATTTAGGTAGTCACATCTAAGTGGTTAAGAGCAAACAAAATACATGAATTTGTAGCCTGGCTCCACCACTTAGTAGCTAAATGCCCTTGGACATATTATTTAACCTCTCTATCTCAGATTCCTCATCTATACAGTGCCGACCCACCTCATATGTAAAGTGCTTAGAATAATAGTATCTGGCATATAGTAGACAATATATAAGTGTTTGATAAAGAAAAAATACCCAATACTATATCCTTATAATAATAAATACCTCTCATTTGCAGTTTTTATTGTAGTTGCAATTCTATTCACTTTTGTAATTATTTGGTTGGTATTTCTTCTACTAGATTGTAAACACTATGAAAAAATGGGCCATTATGGGTTTTATAACCCACAGCATCTCTAAGCACCTGGCATTAAATATTTATTAAATGAAAGAATAAAAACGTTAAATAACATATGTCTCAACTATGACTTATCACAGAAATGTAAAGCTGGTTTAACATTAAGTGAAACCACTAATATGATATATCATCTTTACAGTTTAAGTAATAAAAATCAATGTAATCTGATCAATAAATTTTAAAAACATTTCTATCGGGGTAAAGCATACTAGCAATAAAGTACACTAATCTTACGTAAATGGCTCAATATGGTTTCACTTAATGTATCTAACTATGTAAACAACATCCAAATCAAGGTATTGAACATTTCTGGCACCCCAGTATGCTTTCTTTCTTTTTATTCTTTTTTTTTTTTTCCAAATATATTTTATTGATTTTTTTTTTTTACAGAGAAGAAGGGAGAGGGATAGAGTTAGAAACATTGATGAGAGAGAAACATCGATCAGCTGCTTCCTGCACACTCCCCACTGGGGATGTGCCCACAATCCAGGTACATGCCCTTGACCGAACTCGAACCTGGGACCCTTCATTCTGCAGGCCGACGCTCTATCCACTGAGCCAAACCGGTTAGGGCCCGGTATGCTTTCTTGTGTTCTTTCCCAGTTAATACATCCCAGATGTAACCACTACCTGAGTTTATCACCATAGATTAGTTTTGCCTATTTGCGAACTTATTAAAAAAAATTTTCTTTTATGATTTGAGAAAGAGGAAGGGAGAGAGAGAGAGAGATACATCAATGTGAAAAAAACTGATTGCCTCCCACATGCCCCTGACCAGGAATCAAACCTGCCACCCTTTGGTGTACAGGACGACGCTCCAACCAACCGAGCCACACCAACCAGGGCCTATTCTTGAACCTCTTGATATTTGTATATATGGAATCATACAGTATTTATTATCAATGCATTTTTGAAAAAGCATCTGGTGAAACTCAAACCATTTCTAATAGATATATAACAGACCCAATATAATATCTTATATTTCACAACAGGGGTGAATCCATAAAAATATGGGCAAAAACAATATTGTTCTTTTATTTTCACTCTCATATTGAACATTCTTGCTGGTGCAAAAATATTCAAAAAGGAAAATACTAGAAAAGAAGAAGCATGAATATCATGACTTGTAGACAATTAGATTACTAACATAATCCAGGCATAACAATAGATAATTAAAACTTTATAATGCGGTTAAATAAATATAAACCCACAAAAGTTAAATGCATTCTCATGTGGTAGTAATAACTAACTAGAAAATATAATTTTTAAAAGGCATTCAATTAACAATAACAATGAAAAGTATTAAACAACTACCAATTAACAGAGGCATACATCTTCATGATATGACAAAAATGACCAAGTATTACTGAGAGAAATTTAAAAAAAATTGGATAAATATTTCATGCTCTTAAATGAAAGGTTTAAATATCACAGAACAGTTCTTTGAAAGTTAATTTATGACTTTACAAAATTCCAACTGGAACACCAGAAGAATATTTCACAAAACTCAACAAAAATGCTTCTGAAATTCATTGACAAAACCACAATACAAGAATACTAAATAATACTGCAGTGGGAACTAGCATTTAGAATTATAATCGTATTAAATGTGAAAATAATTTAAATGAAAAACCTAGGTGAAGACATGGTGGGGGGAGGGGGAGGGGGAGGAGCTGGGAGGAGGGGGGAACGCGGAGGGAGGGAGAATGGGAGCTATCTGTAATACTATTAACAATAAAAATTATATTAAAAAAAAAGAAAAACCTAGTCTCTAAAACATGTTTAATGTATAATGACAGAAACAATAAAATAGGGCAAAGAATCAATATTTGACAAATGCTAATCAATAAGCCATATACTCTAGGGCAGGGGTGGGCAACCTTTTTGTGACTGCGTGCCAAAACCAGCAAAATCTCTGACTCAAAATTCATCTGCGTGCCAACCCTAATTTTTTGAGAACATGTTATGCCTACTTGATATCTCTTAAGGTGGTATATGTGAAGAACCTTGAAGAAATAATAAAATTCATTCGAGCGACAAAAACACAGCATATGATGATGAAAAATACATTTTTTTAATGTATACATGTTTGTAAAATTATTTATTTATCTAAGATGCACCTACACTGAATTTATCTGAAAAATAAAAATGTCGATATTAAGAAAAAAATTGTAAATGGAAGTTTATAAGAGAGGGTTTCGCGTGCCAGCAAAAGTTACTGGCATGGCATGCCAGGGTTTGCCCACCCCTGCTCTAGGTGGCAAATGATGACATGGGCCAAATCTGGCCTGCAGCCTGTGTTTGTAAATAAAGTTTTACTGAAACACAGCTATGCCCATTTGTTCATATACTGCTGGCTACTTCAGCACCACGGATGGGTAGTTATGGCAGAGAATGTTGAGTCTGCAAAGCCTAAAATATTTACTATCTAGCCCTTTACAGAAAAGGATTGTTGACAGTTACTCTAGATTATTGCAGGATAAAATAGAAAATTCTTAAGTACATCAAATCTCTGACAAAAAGCTTAAAAACTTATCAGGTCAAAATCTAAATCAAAGTGGGAACCCAGAAAGTAAGGAGAGCACTGAAGTTCCTTTTCTCCCAAGGGCGGCTGTCTAATCCGAGAATCTGAGCATCAGTTTTGATAGCCTTGGAGGAAAAAATGCTCTCAATCAATGTTAGGGACCACCAAGTGTGGGAAATATTCATCCCCCTGCAAAACCAGCACCACAGTCCTGGCCGGTGTGGCTCAGTTGGTTGAACATTGTCCCGTGCACCAAAAGGTCACAGGTTTGATTCCTGGTCAGGGCACATGCCCGACTTGTGGGCACCATCCCCAGTAGGGAGCGTGCAGGAGGCAGCCAACCAGTCTCTCTTTCACATCTATGTTTCTCTCTCTCCCTTCCTCTCTCTCTAAAATCAACAAAGACATATCATAAAAATAAAACTAGCACCAAAAAGGACGATATCATTTAGGAAAAGGTAAACTCAAATTAAACCCCCACTACCATCCCCAGGTGTCTGTCTATAAATAAAATTACCAGTTGCTGAGGGATTAAATGAGACAGACCCTGAAACTACAAATCCAAGAATCTTTCCAACACACACACACACACTTTGAGCCATGAATTTAGATTAAAGTGATCCTAATGCCAAAGCACTTGGCAGAAACGAATGCAAAAACATCTCTGGAAGAATACACCTTTATCCAAGGCCTTAAATAATGACTACAATTTTTCAAGACAGTGTACCAAACACAGACAGAAACAGCCAAACACTCAAGGAAACAAGAATGAGAACTATCCCTGGCTGGTTTGCTCAGAGGTTAGCACATCAGCCAGAGCACTGGAAGGTTGCGGATTCGATTCCAGTCAAGAGCATGTACCCCACTTGCAGGCTCGATTCCCCGCCAGTCCAGTCGGGGGCTCAGGAGTTCGTGCAATAGATGTGTCTCCCTCACAACAATGTTTCTCTCTCTCTCTCTCTCACTCTCTCTCTGTCTCTGCCCTCCCTTCCACTCTAAAAATCAATGGGAAAATATCCTTAGGTGAGGTTTAACAAAACAAAAAAATGAAAGAGAACTAGTTGTAACAGAAGCAAACAGTATCAGGCCTAAGGGTATAAAGTGATTAAACTTATTATGTTTAGAAATATAAAAGAAGCTTGAAACAAGCAGAACTTCCCAAGCAGGGTGGAGGTTGTAAAGAAGGGTAGTCTATGCAGTATTTGTGCAACAGACTTGTGCAATGGTTTGTATCAGGCAATGAAGACCCACAGTGGCTTTCAGTAGTTCCCAAAGAGTAGTTTGCAATTTCTCTGGACCTCTTTGTTCTAGCTTTTCTTCCCTTAAAAGAAACATATCGAAAAAATAAAGAATACATATGTGCTAAAATTAATATATAATTAATGTAATTCTATTTAACATATCCTATATGATAAAATCCTAATATGCAAATCAACCATATAGTGGAACAGCCGGTCGCTATGACACACACTGACCACCAGGGGGAAGACGCTCAATGCAGGAGCTGCCCCCTGGTGGTCAGTGTGCTCCCACAGGGGGAGGCCGCTCAGCTAGAAGCCAGGGCTGATGGGTGCAGCACTGGAGGCAGGAGAGGCAGCACTACGGACCCCTGTCCGTCTGCGGGGTCTGCCGGCTTATCCTCCAAGGGGTCCTGGACTGCAAAAGGGTGCAGGCTGGGCTGAGGGACCCGTCCAAGTGTATGAATGCTGTGCACCGGGCCTCTAGTGCACAGAAAATACAATAACCATGTACCCACCAACCAAACTTAAGACGTTAATCTTTATCCTGTTTCTCTCTTTTAAAGTATAAAACATTTCAAATACATTATTTACTTATTTATTTTATTTTAATCCTTACCCACGGATCATTTTCCCACTGAATTCTAGAGAGAGTGAAAGGGAGGAAGGAGGGTGGGGGAGAGAGACATGGAAATGAGAGACACATCCACTGGTTGCCTCCAGCACACGCCTCTACCCGGGGCTGGGGAACCTGCAACTCAGGTAAGTGCCTTCGACCAGGATTCGAACCCGCGACCGGAATCGGTCCGCAGGAAGACGGTCTAACCACTGAGCAAACCAGCCAGGGCTCAAATATAGTTGAAATTTCCCTCCCTTCTCAGAGATGATACCGACTAGTCTAAAGTGGATGCAATTCCCCTGCATGTTGTTAGTTTATGACACACCTAACACTAGGGTCTTTAACCAGCATTTTAACTCCGGGTCTCCTCCTCAGCACAGTGAAGGCAGCAGCCACCTCCCCAGAAATTCTCCTCCCAGTGGACTGTGAGCCCCTTCCTGACAGCCGCCCGCCTAACAACATGCCGGCTCCTTTTCCTTCTCGTAGCTGTTCCCCACACGGAACACCTGCCTCCCCTCCTCCATTTCCCACGGGTCCCTCACGCGGTCTCTCCCCTGACAGCTCCTCAGACACGGCAGGGGCTCAGGGCGCCGTCTACACTGGCGGCACCGGGAGCTGGCAGGCGGACGTCAGGTGGCCCACGTGTTGAGAAACCCAAGGGCCTGGTGTCGAGGAAGATGCTTTGGAGCCAACCCTTAGTTCAAATTCCCGCCAAAAGCCCTCGGATTGGAGCAGGGACCACCTTTGCGCTGCGATGCTCCCGGAGGGCGGTCTGACCGCCTTCTCCGAGTCCTGCAAACGGAGCCCTGACCGTGGACCAGATGCCCCTGGAAGCACTTCCTGCACAGACCAAATCACGGAATCCTGGCCCAAAACAAGGGCATGTAGAGGGGGTCCTTCCCCCACAGGACGGAGCTGAAGTAGCGGTGGAGTCACAGAGCGGGGCTGCGAACCGGGCCTCGGACCCGCACCCCGGACCCGGGGTCTCGCGAAGCTACGACTGTAAGACAACGGGGGCCCCGCACGTGGCACACAGCAGACACGCAAAACACGGCAGCCGGGCTCGAGGCCGTGGGAGGCCACAGGGCCGAGCAGCGTTTTACTAGTATTTTCCTCAGGAGGGACATGGGGCCGGGCCTGGCCGGTGACTCCGCTGAGGCAGACACCATGGTGGGCACGGGTCGACCCCAAGGAGAACACAATGGGCGCTGGGCCGGCTCGGCCCCCAACACCCTGGGCGACCCCGGCGCGGCTTGCCTCCGCCCCCGGCCTGTTTCCCTCAGGGAACCGTCTCTGCTCTCTCCCAGGCTGCCCGCGAAACGACAGGGCTCAGCGGACCGAGCAACGGAGGAGCCCGCGAGGCCTTCCTGTCCAGCCGGGCCAGCCCTAGGTCCGCGCGACCCACTCACCTCTCCCTCAGGCTCGGAGCTGGACGAACCGCGGTCCAAACTCCCCGCGCCGGCTCCTCAGCCCGTGCGCCGCACGCCAGCTCACTTCGCGCCAGAAGCCGGCCGGTTCCGATTGGATGCGTCCTGAAAAATCCGACCAATACCGTCGCGTCGCGGTACCTGTCCCCGCCCCCGTGCACGTCCGGGGCGGGGTCACGGCGAGGCGCTGAGGAATCACGTGTTCCCAACACCCAATCATAACGCAGACTGTCAGGTCAGGTGACTACGGTTAAACCCCGGCTTCCGGTGCTGGTGGGGGCTCTGTTTTTGTTGTGTTTCCTAGAGTTGGTGAAGGTTCTTCATACAAAGCAGGCGGCGGGGCCGCGGACGGCGGTGGGATTGGAGACCCCGGGGTTTGAGGAGGCCTGAGACTTGCCGGTTCGCAGTGGCAGAGGCTCTGGTCCTCCGTCTGCGCCTCGGCGGCTCCTGTCCTCTCCCTTAGCAGCGCGGGCTCTGCCCCACCGCAACGCTAAGTTGTCAGTAACAGGAAAAGGGGTCGCAAACGCAGATTTCTCCAGGGACGTGGACAGTCCCTGAGTGAGAAGCCGAGCTGTGGTTCCCGCCGCTGTGGCCACGTGATGCCAGAGCCTCTTCCTTTTCTTTATTAAAATCCTTTATTTCTCTTTTAAGAAAAACTGAAAATCTGTTGTTTTTTTTAATGCGTGAAGTATGCCAGTTTTTAAATTTTACCCAAAAAAATGCGGGCAAACAAAACACGTTGAATTGTAGAATAAAGCAAAAGCAGAGTATTATTTCTTTAAAAATTATTGATTTCAGAGAGGGAGGGTGAGAGCAATATCAATGCTGAGAAACATCCATGGGCTGCCTCCCGCACGCCCCGCACTGGGGATGGAGCCCGCGGCCCAGAGTGTGTCCTGACGGGGAATCCGACCCTGACCTCCAGGTTCTTAGGTTGACGCTCAACCACTGAGCCGCGCTGGCCGGGCTCCGCAGATTTTTAATAGCAAAATGGCCAAATAGGAAGCAGGATACAGACTAGGTACAAGCTCTCAACAGTCTCCCAAAAGAATAAAGGCATTAGCCCTAACCGGTTTGGCTCAGTGGATGGAGCGTCGGCCTGCGGACTGAAAGGTCCCAGGTTCGATTCCGGTCAAGGGCATGTACCTGGGTTGCGGGCACATCCCCAGTGGGAGATGTGCAGGAGGCAGCTGGTGGATGTTTCTCTCTCATCGATGTTTCTGACTCTCTATCCCTCTCCCTTCCTCTCTGTAAAATAAAATGTATTTTTAAAAAAATATTGGATACGGGTATGGGGGCCCTGATGGATGGGACCGAAGCATTAGTGTTGTAGTAATCCACCCTGGGGCTCCTGTTCTGGATTGAACGTTCGTGACTCCCAAAATTCCCATGTTAAAGTCCCAGCTCCCAATGTGACTGTTGGAGATCAGACCTTTAGGAAGGGTAACTCAAGTTAAATACGGTTGTAAGGGAGGGCCCTGATGAATAGGGAATTACAAAGTGCTATCAGAGGGAAGGCCATGTGAGGCCAGGAAGAGAGAGAGGCCTGACTAGAAACGGAATCAGCCAGCACCTGCATCTTGGACTTTCCGGCCTCCAGAGCTGTGAGAAAATAAATGTCGTTGAAGTCACCCAGTCTGGTGTTTTGTTATGACAACCCCAGATAACAAAGGCAGCACCCTGATTTTTCCAAGTTTAAGAAGAGACAGGATTGTACTATCGAGTAGAAAAGCACTGGGGCTAGTCACCCCTTGATGAATTGGGTTTTATATAATAAGTTTTTTTTTAATATATTTTATTGATCTTTTACAGAGAGGAAGGGAGAGAGATAGAGAGCCAGAAACATCAATGAGAGAGAAACATCGATCTGCTGCCTCCTGCACATCCCCCACTGGGGATGTGCCCGCAACCCAGGTACATGCCCTTGACCGGAATCGAACCTGGGACCTTTCAGTCCGCAGGCCAACGCTCTATCCACTGAGCCAAACCGGTCTCGGCTATATAATAAGTTTTAATCGGTGAAGGCTCTGTTTTAACTTAAATTGAACCATATTAACTATTTTAACTGAGGAGTGGGGTCCTTGGGGCCCCATTGTATCAAGCCAATTTGTAACTGCCAAAGATTTAACTTTTTAATTTGTTATTTATTGTGTTAGAGTGTGTTTGTCCAATATGGGATATTTTTATGGCTATGGGTATTATAAGCAAGGGAAATTTAGGCAAGGCAATAGTTACTGAGGCATTCCTATTTTTTTCTCTAGTTTATAGTTGCTTTCTTCAGGTTATAGGGGCACAATGTTTACATTTAGTGGGATCCCCAGGTATAACTATAGTAACTGAGCCCTGGTAATAATGAAGTCCAGAAATTTTTGTCTATTGGTACATTTTAGCAAATGTTAGAATTAATTTAGGACTTAGGTTGTAGCCGCACAAAAGCCATTTTTATCTTTTTGTTACATAAATTCTTTTAGTATATAAGTTTTTGTATATAAATTTTAGATTTCCATTTGGACTAAATTAAGGTCCTTTGTTTTAATTTAGTTAGATATCACATATACATATATAATTTATCTCTTATATATTTATGTTAAAATATTATATATACATAATTTACAAATTATCTTTATATACAAAAGGCTAACTGACCGACTGTATGTCCGTCCGACCATCCGGCCGGCTGGTACATATGACACGCACTGGCAATTTAAAAATAAACAGTTGACTCGTGCACGCGCGATACATATAAAGCTCTCGCTGGCGCCAATCGCACGCGTGTGTTTCGATCTGTCATTGTTGATCGTGAATTTGGTTGTTTTTGTTGACATTCTGAAGTGGAAAGAAAGCAGCAGCATCGACAGAATATGTCTGAAGACCAACTATTGGCACAACGTACCTCTGAAGCCAAAAAAAAGAAAGTGACAGTTTCCCATGATGCCAGCATTTCCGGTGACTATTAATAAATCACAAGGACAAACTCTAGACAGAGTAGGAATATTCCTACCTGAACCCATTTTCAGACATGGTCAGCTATATGTTGCTTTCTCTCAAGTTTGAAGAGCGTGTGATGTTAAAGTTCTAAATACTTCACCACAAGAGAAATTAGTCAAGCACACTGAATGACTGAAGAGTTTTTACTCTTAATGTGGTATACAGGGAGATATTAGGATAAGTTTAATCAATTTATGTCATTGTTTTTATCAATGTTTTTATATCATGTTTTTGTTGTTTTTATATCGTATCTTTGTTGTTATGTCATGTTGTTATTGTTTATTTATTAATCAATTTATATATTATTTTCATATACATTTTACTAATTTTCTTTCATCTCTGACACTTCTATTATAGAAAAAGGGTGAACAGTGATATTAAAATGCTTATTCTAATTAATTCCCTTTCAATGTGCATGAATCCGTGCACCGGGCCACTAGTGTATTCATTCTATATAATAAAAGGCTAATATGCAAATTGTTCCCTCGTCTGGGGTGCTCGACTGGGAGTTTGACCAGGAGAGCAGGGCTGGTGGCCAACCACTTGAGGCCCCTTCCCCCAGCCAGCCCTGCTGATCAGCCCCTATTGGGGTGGGCCAGCCAGACCTCACCTGTGCACAAATTCATGCACCAGGCCTCTAGTAATATATAAATTATGTGTCCATAATTTATACATAATTTAGTAACCTTTTATTTTCCTCGCCCTGTATTAGGGTTTTGTTTTTCTTTTTTCCCTGCCCGTCCGCTTTTCTCCTATTTTAGGCTTTTAGCCACTGAAGCCGTAGTGGTTTCTGTTTCAGGCTGATAAAATGACAGAGGGAGGGGGAAGGGCCCAGTGCTTCTAAGCACAGCTGCTCCCTGTGCTCAATCTAATCTGTCCTCTTCTCAGTAACCCCTGCCCCTTTTTTCCTCTTAAAAAAAATCTTATAGACCAACCAGGCAGCTGTATCTGTAGGTGGATAAAGTTTTTCCATTTTTTTCTGTCTCCTGTCTGTCCCTGACCATTTCCCTTCTTTCTTTTCTTTGGAGTGTTTACCCGATAAACTCTAAGTTTAAATAATTCCAGCAAGATTTGGGGTGTAGGGGCTCTCCCTAGATGTCTGGTACCTGGCCCTGAGTTGGTGGAGGGCAGGGTAAGTATTGGTGTGGTGTGTGGAGGAGATAAAGAAGGTGGGTGTAGCCCTAACCGGTTTGGCTCAGTGGATAGAGCGCCAGCCTGTGGACTCAAGGGTCCCAGGTTCGATTCCGGTCAAGGGCATGTACCTTGGTTGCGGGCACATCCCCAGTAGGGGGTGTGCAGGAGGCAGCTGATGGATGTTTCTCTAACTCTCTATCCCTCTCCCTTCCTTTCTGTAAAAAA
This sequence comes from Myotis nattereri, assembly GCF_964212035.1. Lineage (NCBI taxonomy): Eukaryota > Metazoa > Chordata > Mammalia > Chiroptera > Vespertilionidae > Myotis > Myotis nattereri. Next base: position 10,136,361 of record NC_138097.1, on the reverse strand, counting down.
TCAATAAAATATATTTTAAAAAAAGGTGGGTGTAGTTATGGTCTTGGGGTGGTTTGGAGGGTTTATAATAAGACTTTCCATGCTTGCAAAAGCAGCATCGCAGGAAATAATAAACAACTTTGGCTGTTAGTTTAGCCCTGTGGTTAATAGATGCCAAGTGGACAAATAAAGAATCAAAGAAAAAACTGTTAGGGCAGCCTCTCTCCACGCTGGGACATTTTCCAAGAAGCCAGTGCTAAAAGCCATGAGACGCCTCACCCACACCTGCAGGTTGCAGGCATGAAAGAGCCAAAAACCCAAAGGCCACAAAACAGCACCTTTTGCTGTAGACATCTGTTTTCACCTGGGGAGGATCTGCTCATAGCACCTTGCTATTCCTTCGGAGATCCACCCTCCCCAACTTCCAGCCCTTATGCCTCATGCCTCAGGCCAAGGTGGGGCTGAATGCTTAAGCCTAGTGCAGTGGTCGGCAAACTCATCAGTCAACAGAGCCAAATATCAACAGTGCAACGATTGAAATTTCTTTTGAGAGCCACATTTTTTAAACTGGAACTATACAGGTAGGTACATTGTTATTAACTTAATCAGGGTGCTCCTAAGCTGGCCTTTGCTAAAAACGTCCTCAATCCGATGGAGGTGTGTTCGCTGAGGTCGACGCCTTCCAACTCTCCCATCCACACGCGTCTTGTGTACTTGTTTCTCTGTCTCCTTTCATTCATCCTCTCTGTATGTCCAAACCATTTCAACACACCTTTCTCCATCCTCGACACTACATCTTCTTTCACTCCACAACGTTCCCTAAAATTAACTTAATAAACTTTACTTAAAGTTTTAAGTCAACTTTGCCCTGTACGTGTGCGCCCGCACGTGGTATTTTCTGGAAGAGCCACACTCAAGGGGCCAGAGAGCCGCATGTGGCTCCCAAGCCGCGGTTTGCCTGCCGATCTCTGGCCTAGTGCTTCAGACATGGTCACGTGACTTGGACCTAGCTGATCTGCATATCTCACTAGCTTGGCCTCAATGATTGGTTCAGGGAAGGGCCTGTAACTCCAGCGGGTCCAATGAGAGCTCTCCCTGAGACTTTTGCTATAATTTCCTGGGAACATGCCCTTTCTGGAGGAGTTGCCAGGCTGTAAGGATGTCGTCCAGCAGCTGGGACTGGGTGGGAGCATAGGAAGAGCAGAGCAGTGGGAACCTGACTGAGAATGAAGTTACCACGGAGGAGAGTGCAGACAGGAGCGGGAAAGAAACTGGGTTCTGATATGACTGTCTGCGGCCCAGGATCCTGGGGTGCTGTCAGCCACGCCATGGACTTTCCAGTTACATGAGCTGATAAATTCTCTTTCGTACTTAAAAAATGTGCAAGGTGCAAAATAGAAATAGTATACTACTGTTTGTGTGGAAAATAGTGTTTAGATGTATCTGTTTGTCCATGTATTTATACTTTTCTGATAAGTAAAAAACGAATAGCCGTGGGTATGTGTTGGGGAGTGGGAACTGGGTAGGTAGGGAAGGAGATATAGACTTCCCTGTATATCCTGTCATATCTTTTGACATTTGTATATTTGAGAACGTTACCTATTCATAGTAGAAATACCGAAGTGAAAAAATACAAAAAGCTAGGAGGTTGCAATGGGCCACGAGGTAACCTAAAATTCCTACGCATGCAAGAAAATAGGAAAATGCGACCCACTGTGAAAACAACAACAAAGAGTCGATAGAAACTGACCTCATCTGTAATAGTGTCAGACAAGTGAATATGTATGAATAAGATGTTTTTTACAAAGAAAGAAACTGACCTCACAATGATCCAGATGTTGAATGTAGCACAGACTTTAAGGAAATTGTTATAACTATGTTCAAAATCTAAAAGAAAATATGTTTAAAGAATTGAAATATTGTCACAATGAGTGACGTAATGGGAAACCACGCCCACAGGTATGCAGTGGGAAAGAGGATCTAGGGGGCTACCTGCTCTCAAACTGCTTTCACCCAATCCTCATTATTTTATTTATTTTTTTGTGTTTTATTTACTTTTTAAATTTTTATTGCTTAAAGTATTACAACGAGTATTACATATATCTCCTTATTTTTTTCTCCCCTTGACCTTCCCCTAGTCTCCCATACCCCCCAGTGTCTCGTGTCCATTGGTTATGCTTATATGCATGCATACAAGTCCTTCGGTTGATCTCTTACCCACCACCCCCTCAACCCTCCCGGCCTTCCCGCTGTTATTCTATTTATTTTTAAATATATTTTATTATTTCAGAGAGGAAGGGAGAGGGAGAGAAAGATAGGAACATCAATCATGAGAAAGAATCATTGATCAGCTGCCCCCTGCATGCCCCCGACTAGGGATCTAGCCCGCAACCCAGGCGTGTGCACTTGACTGGAATCGAACCTGGAACTCCTCAGTCTCCAGGCCAACCCTCTATCCACTGAGCAGACTGGCTAGAGACCCTCTGTCACTCCCAATTCCAGAGATACCTGGTTCTGTCGGTGGCTATGCTTTTTAGGATCCTATGGTATAAACTATCTTGTTTTTTACTTTTTTTTTTTTTTGCCCAGGAATTGTCCCTTCTTGGATCTGCTAAGACAGTCACCATTTCACTTCTGCTGTCTGGCTTCCAAAAATTTGGTACTGTTGTCTCCTCTGTTCTCCATATCCTTGAAGATTTACTGTCGCTTTAAAAAAATTACATTACAATAGTTTTAGGAGGGATTTCAGAGGGAATGAATCTAGATGTGCGTGTTTAATCTGCAGTTTCAGCCTGCACTAATTCATAAAAAGCAGTTTAAATAACATAACATTTCCCGGAAACTGTTCTCATCCAATATGTTAGCTTTCTGTTGGCCTCACTAAAAGGCCTCAAATGAGATTTCTTAATCTCCCCCTCTTCTTGTGCCTCAAAACCCTTAAAATAAATTAGTTGTGCCTGTCCAAAACCCATTACTTGGACATGACAAATAAGTAATAGAGGGACACTCACTTTCTTCCACAGAATTAGCCCTCCTCCAGGGGCCTGGGCTCACCACACTTTCACAAATGCATACCCTCTGGACATGTCTGGCTTTTTGTTGACAGTAAATATTAAATTATGCTTCCAATATAAAAGCTCTACTGCATCTAACACAAGCTAACAGCATTAAATGATTACCCAGGTCTTCAAATCTAAAAGGCTTTTTCTGCCCTAAACAAGTCTTGTCGGCCCCAACATTAGGCACCCGTGATTCTAGTAAGTACTTCCCTCTTTCCCTCCATTAAAAAAATTACCTTTGTTGTACAAAGACTAATAGAGACAACTCCTTATGGCCTATGATGCTTCTCCTTGCAATTGGTCGCCCCAGATGTGCCTCCGGCCTGTGTTCTGTGGCTAGAACATCTACCTTGTTGGAAACTTCTTTTTTTGTCCTGGCGGCTCTCTAAATGGGGTGGGGAGGCTTCTTCATTTCAGGTACAGCACGACTTCTAACAACCCAAATATATTTCCAATGAGCTAAAAATCTCATTATTGCCCGGCTGGCATGGCTCAGTGGTTGAGCGTCGACCTATGGCCCAGGAGGTCATGGTTTGATTCCCAGTCAAGGGCACATGCCTGGGTTGCGGCCTCAATCCCCAGTAGGGGGCATGCAGGAGGCAGCCGATCAATGATTCTCTGTCATCATTGATGTTTCTATCTCTCCCCCTTCCTCTCTGAAATCAATGAAAGTATATTTAAAAATAAAATTTTAAATACCTCATAATTGTCTTACAGTTTTGCACATACCTCTGTTTGCCTTCACACCACCCCCCCCCCCACACACACACACTTTTTGTTAACAGAATCTTGATTTTGTGTAGACATCTGGGCACATCCCTCTAGCCCTAGAAACTGACACAATCCTCGGCTCAGGGGCAATTCTTGGTTAGCCGGGTACCATTCCCCTGGATGGGATTGGTGCAATATGGGCACGGTTCCCCCAATGAGACACGAGGAGAAGTCTCCTGGAGAGGTTTCTAGGAAAAGTTTCATCATTCCTAAAGACACACTCCCCCCACTCCCAGGAAAAGTCTTTCTCTTTTGCTGATCACTGTTGGCCTGAGTGTGGTACCTGGAGCTACAGCAGCCTTCCTGTGACCAGGACAGAATCAAGACTGGGGCGGGCAGAGAAGAAAAATGAAAGGACTTTGGGTCCTCCATGATACCCCCATATATACCAACCATGGAACTTCCCCACATCAAGAAATCTTATTAAAATAAAAATTTTAAAGCCAAATAAAAATGGGATGTACTAAGGTATTTTTCTGTTTGGCCCTTCAGATCTATTTTCCATGCTTCTCTGTGCATCAAGAGGTTGGGTTTGGCCAATGACATGTATTAGCTGTCAGTCAAAGGGTGGGAACAGAGAGCCCGGTCATAGTTCAATAGTAGCTGTATTGCCCTAGTCAGTTTGGCTCAGTGGATAGAGCGTTGGCCTGCGAACTGAAAGGTACCAGGTTCGATTCCAGTCAAGGGCACATGCCCAGGTTGTGGGCTTGATCCCTAGGAGGGGACTTGCAGGAGGCAGCCGATCAATGATTCTCTCTCATCATGGATGTTTCCCTCTCTCCCTCTTCCTTCCTCTCTGAAATCAATAAAATTATAATAATAATAATAAAAAAATAGCTGTATTCTTTTAGTAAATTCCAATATTACCAAAGTTCCAATAACCACTCCTCCCCTTCATCCTCTCGAGTTATGGGATAGCTTCCCTCTGTCGCTAGTTCCATCCCTTTTTGGTTCCCTAAACTCTGCCCATATTTTTGTAAATGGTCTCGTCATTAGACTCTCTTCAATGTCGCCTTTGGAGTATGCAACCTCTTCTTTTGTCAGGACCCCTGCCACGTATTGGGTTGTCAACTGATGCAGTTCTGTCCACCTGACTGAACCTATGTGGTCTCAAAGACATCTTACTGTCATAGTTGACATAGAATGGGTCTGTTCATTGGTTTCAGAGAATGAGGGAGGGTAATGTCCCCCTTTGATGTCCCACATCCGCATAGGTGATGAACTGTTTTCATCAAAACACATACCTTTCGCCCTAACCGGTTGGCTCAGTGGATAGAGAGTCAGCCTGCGGACTCAAGGGTCCCAGGTTTGATTCTGGTCAAGGGCATGTACCCTGGTTGCGGGCACATCCCCAGTAGGGGGTGTGCAGGAGGCAGCTGATCGATGTTTCTCTCTCATCGATGTTTCTAACTCTCTATCCCTCTCCCTTCCTCTCTGTGAAAAAAAAAAAAATCAATAAAATATATTAAAGAAAAATAAAAATAAACATGTACCTTTCCAATAACTCTGCCAATACTTTCAGTGATTCCAGATGACTCTTGAGTTCTTCCTATTTGGGGCCAACTGGGAAAACAATGAAGAGAAATAAATCTCCGAATGTCCTTAGATTACTGTAATGACTTCTCATGCCTCACAACTCTCTTCTAAAGAAGTCATGAAAAAAAAAAGAAGTCATGAGGTGCTTCCGTTGCAAATGCCTTGGTTACTGCACCCATTTTCTCTCTTTTCAGGCCATGCTTTCTTTCCCTCACTGACCAGCTAGGCTCCTCTGACAACTTTCTTGGGTGTTCTCTGCTCCATTACCAGGCCCCAAATTCAGGGGAGAAATCTGTAGAGGCGGATGGTCTTCACCCAGATCACCTTAGGTGTTCCCCAGACGGCCACTTGATGGCGCCCAAGAATCTTCACCTTCACTTTGATCACATGATCCTTGGAATGGCTCATGTGAATAAAGGAGGTATGACCGAGGAAATGTGATAAAAGCTGTTAGTGTGTTCCAACATGTTTCATTGTGGATCATTGTACTGTCATGCCTGCCATTTTTAAAGCTGTCAACAAAAGAACAACCTAAAAAAAAAAGTCTTTAAGTGTTTATATGAGCCAAACTAACGACATTTGCCAGGACGCAAAATCTCAACTGAGTGAGAAAATGCTCTGGAGAATGGCAGTTTTGCAGCTTATTTTATATGTGGGCATCAAAGGAGGAGGTTGGAGGAGGGTGCATGAACTTCATAGGCGGTAGACTAGGGAGGCGGAGGAAGCAAAGAGGGGAAATCTATGAGATTTGGATAAAAAATACATGGGAGAGATATTTGACATTGGTGGGTCCAGGATAGTTAATATTCACGGCACACGGAGACGGTAGGTGGACAACAAGATAGCAGTGGGGTCCCTGTGGTCTCGTGCAGTGGTGCCCCCGAGGGAACTGGAAACAAAGATGACTCGGCCATTTCCAAAGTATGTTATCTTAGATGCACAAAAACAACAAACAATTTCAAAGTTAAAGGTTGACCTTTGTCAGGGAAGCTACAGGCCTAGGACGTGACTACCACCATGACCCGCTTTCAGTTAGGCATTTCTGTGTTCCGACCACCCCGCCTGGTTTCTTTGGTGTCTGGGTTTGTAAGGCTCGCCGCGCGGGCCTCGCCTGAGCATGTCGGGTTTGGTATGCGGCCCCCTTTTGGCTACAAAGCATAGAATGGCAGGGCCAAATCCACAAGATTGTTCTGCTTATTTCATCCAAGTGAAGAAATACCACATACCTAGAAATGCATTTTCACAGAATACATAGAAATATTCTATGTCCTCTCAAACCAGCCCTAGCTGGTTTGGCTCCGTGCGTAGAGCATCGGCCTGTGGAATGAAAGGTCCCGGGTTCGATTTGAGTCAAGGGCACATGCCTGGGTTTCAGGCTCAATCCCCAGTGGGGGGCGTGCGGGAGGCAGCTGATCAATGATTCTCTCTCATCATTGATGTTTCTATCTCTCTCTCCCTCTCCCTTCCTCTCTGTAAAAAATCAATAAAATATATAAAATATATACACACACACACACATATATATATATATATATACACATATATATTCTTATTGATTTTAGAGAGGAAGGGAGAGGGATAGAGAGTTAGAAACATCGGTGAGAGAGAAACATCGATCAGCTGCCTCCTGCACGCCCCCCACTGGGGATGTGCCTGCAGCCAAGGTACATGCCCCTGACCAGAATCGAACCCGGGACCCTTGAGTCCGCAGGCCAACGCACTATCCACTGAGCCAAACCGGTTAGGGCAAGAATATTTTTTAAAATAAAAATAATTAAAGTGGGTGAATGTGCAAATAGATAATACTGAACACCTCCAATATTGACCAAGGGAAATTACCATTTTCTGCTGAAATGAAGATGGGAGTGGCAGCAGTGTGGGGAGGAATAAAAGTTAGGGGTGAAGGAATGGGAGGGCGGAGTCAGACGCGGAGTCCTCTAACCTACAGGCCCACATCCGCTGCAGCGGGCTTCCATGCCTGTATGCCTTCTCTCCTTGAGGCTCCTTGGACTCAACACTTAAAGCTCCCCTTGCAGCTCTAACCTAAACACCATGTGGAAGCCAAGGTTTTTTTCTTCAATGTTATGGGGAAAGAGGCTTGAGTTTCACGGGAGGAGAAGGCAGGCGTTTAAATTTAGACGTGGTGGATGAAAGCAAGTCTCACGTTGCATCTGAATCAGAAACTAGGGAGAGTCACTTCTTTATTCTAAAAGCCAACAGCTGCTCAGAGACGAGCAGATTGGACCACTTCCTCCATGCTCAGAACTTCTCAGAGAGTGTGCGCGCACACACACACACACACACACACACACACACATTTATATACACATATAGTGAGAAGGACAAAGAAAAGGAGCACAAAGAAAAATAATTCATTGACGATGTCATTTGCAACTTCAGTGCATAGTTATCTGTTTCCTTGGACATGACTTCCTGCAGAAATCTCATTCATGAGTCCAGGCAATTCTCTCAAACCAGGAGGTTAAGGATTACATCGCAGATTAGCACTAATCAGCCAACTAAGACACTATGTTATTTTTTTTTTTTTAATGAGAGATGTTATATTTTTTAGGGTTTTACTACAAAAGATTTCAAAAGACACAGAAGAATCGTGTAATGAATAATCGCCTCTTATGCCCATTATCCAAGCTGAACAATCCAGTTACACTGAGTTGGAAGAAATCATTAAAGATTGGGATATAGACAAGGGCATTAAACTTAGCTTCACGGGGAGCTTGCCCCAGCTTCTCTAATCAGCTAATCAAATCTCTGTTTAACTTCAGTTTCCTTATTTGTGTAATGAAAGGCTATTTACCACCGAACAGCTGTACCAAGTTCCTACAGGTCAGGTCGGATGCTCATGTCCTTCTTAAGATGCATTGTTTTAGTTGATCCATTAAAAAGAAAAGAAAAAAAATATATATATATATATAAAATTGATTTCAGAGAGGAAGGGAGGGGGAGAGATAGAAACGTCAATGATGAGAGAATCGTTGATTGGCTGCCTCCTGTACGCCCCCATTGGGGCTCGAGCCTGCAACTCAGGAATGTGCCCTTGACTGGAATCGAACCTGGGATCCTTCACTCCACAGGCCGACGCTCTATCCACCGAGCCAAATCAGCCTGGGCATGATCCCTTTTTTTTGTAAGATTTTTTTTTTTATTGATTTCAAAGAGGGAGGGAGAAAGAGAGAGAAACAAAAACATCAATGATGAGAGAGAATCATTGACTGGCTGCCTCCTGGCACGCCCCACACTGGGGATGGAGCCCACAACCCGGGCATGTGCCTTGACCGGGAATCAAACCGTGACCTCTTGGTTCAGAGGTCAACGCTCAACCACGGAGCCATGCCGGCTGGGCTAGTTGCTCCCTTTTTAAAACAGGCTGGGGGGAAAAAGAGAACTTTATATAATCTCTTACATTTTTTCCTAACGACGACCCCCGTGTTAGACGGTGGCAGGATCTCTGGTGGAGATGATTATTGGGCAAATAGAGTGATGAACCTGGGCCTCAGGAAAGAATTCTGGGGCTGGAGATCTGTTAGAAGTGCTAGTCCATGACACGGGAGACAATGTCGAGAAAACAGCGTGCAGAGGAGACAAGGCCCGGGCAGAGCTCTGTGGAGCCCTCCCACTCAGGGTATAGGAGGGACATGCAAGAACCAGGTTGCACAGCACACAGGCCTGGGAGAAAAGAGGAAACAGGGGCTGACCAGAGAGAGGGAACCAAGGGTGGTGAAGTCCCCGGTGAGGCAGGAGGAGAGCAGGGCACAGAGAGTAGAAGGTGGGGGGGGGGGGAATCTGATTTCTCTCCAGCGTATCTCACCCCGCCCTGCCTGCCCCTGGTGGTCCTTCCACTTGTGGAATCCCTGGGCTCTTGGGGGACATCACCCTCCACTCCTCTCCCCCAATCTCTTGTCACCTACTTCCTGCCCATTCCTCCTGGACTGATTCCTCCTGGTGAGGTCTCAGCCTAAACATCTCTCTGACCGTCAGTGAGAGCACATCCCACCATCACACACTCTGTACGTGCCCTCTATAAAGTGTGCCGTTAGGCCCGGCCTGGTGCGGCTCAGTGGCTGAGCGTCGACCTAGGAGCCAGGAGGTCGAGGTTCGATTCTGGGCAGGGCGCATGCCCGGGTTGAGGGCTCGATCCCTAGTGGGGGGCGTGCAGGAGGCAGCTGATCGGTGATTCTCTCTCATCATTGATGCTTCTATCTCATTCTCTCCCTCTCCCTCCCGCTCTGCAATCAATAAAAAAAATATATTTTTTTAAAAAATATATTTTATTGATTTTTTACAGAGAGGAAGGGAGAGGGATAGCGAGTTAGAAACATCGATGAGAGAGAAACATCGATCAGCTGCCTCTTGCACGCCCCCCACTGGGGATGTGCCCGCAACCAAGGTACATGCCCTTGACCGGAATCGAACCTGGGACCCTTGAGTCCGCAGGCCGATGCTCTATCCGCTGAGCCAAACCGGCTAGGGCAAAAATATATATATATATATATATATATATATATATATATATATATATATATTTTTTTTTTTTTTTAAAAAGATGGAAGGCAGGCAGGCAAGCAGGTGCTGGTGTTGCCTAATCCTGGGTCACGCCAGCCGTCCGTCCCCCACGGGCGCTCCCAGGGCCTGTGTCCTGCTCTCCAGCCCCGCAGCCCAGCTCTGCGGACACCACTGACCACCTCGCGCCGTGTCTGAGGACTGGGGAGGGGAAGCCGGACTGCAGCGAGTGGGAGGTGAGGAAACGGAGACGGTGGATGCAGACAGCTTTTTCACACATTTGGTTTTGAAGGGGAGGAGAGAATTAGGGCGGGAGCTGCAAGAAGCATTAGGGTCAGAGCAGTTTTTTGTGGTGTGTGTGTGTGTGTGTGTGTGTGTGTATTTTAAAACTTTAGGATTTCAACATGTTTAAATGCCAGTGGGAGGGTTCAGTTAGGAGGGAGAGGTTGAGTAAGTAGGAGTGAGGAGGAATGTGGAGAGGAGTGAAGGCGTCTCTATTGGGCACCTGAGTGTTAATATGAGCTCTTTTTTTTTTTTTAAAACTAAGAGCTCTGTCTGCCTCAGAGTTGATGAAAGCCCCTCCCCCATTCATTCCACTGTGGGATGCGAGGCCACCTAAGCTGGACCGGGAAGGGGGTGTCCAAGAACTAGCTCTGAGTCACTGTGCCGACCATCCCCCAGCTAAAAGGAGCCAGAGATTTCGAGAGAGATTCAGTAGGAGAGGCTTGCACTGTCTCTCTCTCTCTCTCTCTCTCCCACTTCCCTTCCTCTCTGAAATCAATACAAATATATTTAAAAAAAGAAACATCAATGATGAGAGGGAATCATTGATCGGCTGCCTCCTGCACGCCCCACACTGGGGATCGAGCCCACCACCCGGTCATGTGCCCTTGACCAGAATCGAACCCAGGACCCTTCAGTCCACAGGCCGACGCTCCATCCACTGAGCCAAACCTGCCAGGGCTCATCACTGAGGTTTCTATCTCTCTCTCCTTCTCCCATCCGCTCTGAAATCAATAAAAACATATTAAAAATAAAAAAAGAAACTCATCTTCTGCTGAGAGTGAGGGGCATGGCAGGCCATGGAGATCGGAAAGAATGAGAACTGAAATCATGGCTTAGGAGTGGGTGAGCTAGTGACACATCGGGGTCGGCAGACAACATGGAAGAGAATGGAGGGATCCAAGGTGGAACCAGGAGAGATGCTTGGAGGCCACCCAGGGGGGAAGGGTCTTTGGGGGTCCCCCCAACAGCAGAGCCTGTGTGCCCAGGCCCCCCAGCAGGGCGCTGTTGCTACCTGAGTCCCATGTTCTCTTGCTGCTGTAGGCCTTAGCTGTGTCCGCCTTCAGTGCCCTCAGTGGCCACGAGGGTGAGTCAGTTCCTGGGCCTGTGATGACGCGGTACCTGCAGGCCGCGCTCGGCCCGCTTGTCCCCATTCCGCCTTAACAGAGGGGAGACCTTCCCCCCGGCACCTCATGAGTGTCATCGAGGCTGGCGGGACCTCCTCCCGGCTCTGCGAGGTCTGCTGTGGGAGTATGGCTCTCAGTGCCTCTGACAGAAATGACTGGTGCTGGGGTGGCGAGTGACGGACGCTGGCCCTGACCACAGAGGGAATTCACTGGGAGGAGAAGAGTCCCGCCCACAAGGGGAAAAGGATGGAACCAGGGAGGCCTTGGGGACCCAGAAGCAGGAACCGATCGGCAGGCTCACCCAGTTGCCTCTGTGGGGCGTTGGCTTCCTCCATTCCAGGGTCAGAGGCCGGGGAGAGGGCTCGGTGGGCCCTGCGCTCCCAAGGGTCACCAGAGTCTGGGAAGGACTGAGCTAAGGCTCATGGGTCTCCTCGGCTGGATCTGGTGCCCATTTCCTGGAAGAGCCTGTACAGTTCCTGAGAGCCCTTCCTCCAAGACAGACTCCTGCCCTGGCCGGTGTGGCTCAGTGGATAGAGAGTCAGCCTGCAGACTGAAGGGTCCCGGGTTCGATTCCTGGTCAGGGCACATGCCTGGGTTGCAGGCTCAATCCCTGGTAGGGGGCTTGCAGGAGGCAGCCGATCCATGATTCCCTCTCATCATTGATGTTTCTATCTCTCCCTCCTTCTCCCTTCCTCTCTGAAATCAATAAAAACATATATTTTTAAAAAAAGACAGAGATTGCTAATCTCTGAGTCTCAGACACCCTTGTGACTCGGGTGTGACTCGGGTGTGAGAGGCTTGTGTAGCAGTTTCTGGGAGTTGCTGACCCCCATCTGGAGTCCTCGCTCTAGAAGTCTCTGTCCCCCCACTTTCCCCCACTCCGCCCCCCGGGCCCAGCACCCATGTGGCTCAGAAGCAGGGCTCACACACTGTCTCTCTGGGGCCCTGCCGTTTAACCACTTCACGCCCACTGCCACATGGGTAACACAAGCAGGGCCCTAAATCTTGTCTTAATCTTGTACGTTTCTTTCTTTCTTTCTTTTTTTTTTTCTAAAAGGGCAAGACACTATTTTAGTCCCTGTTTTGCAGGGAGGAAAAGTCCTGTTTGTCCCTATGATTCATTTTGGTGGTTTTTGGACGGCGTTGTATTGATTCACGACGACTCACCCAGCATCTGGGATGAATTAAAGGGGACTTTCTCTCGGTGACGGTAACATTACCGAGAGGCCGGTGGGAGCGCCAGAGTTGAGCAATCTTCAGGACTTGAGTCAGTCCAATCAGGTGCTGTCCCGTCCCAGCACAGTTAGCAAAACCCGACGTGGGCCTCAGCGTGAGGCTGCCGTGACATAACGTCTGCTCCTCACTCGCATGCTGGTGGCTCCTGCCGGTCAAACCGCCCCCCACAATGGGCTTCTCTGTCTGTAGCCATTAGCCCAGCAGACACCTGGGGAAACAGAGGCAGGAGGCTGGTCTGGATGTCGCATCAGGTGCCCGGTTTTCTCTGGTTTGTTCCCGGAAACTTTCCACAGAATCCCAGAGGCCACCCAGTGGTTTTTTTTGTTTGTTTGTTTGTTTTTTAACATATTCTAATTGATTTCAGAGGAAGGGAGAGGGAGAGAGAGATAGAAACATCAGTGAGAGAGAATCATGGATCAGCTGCCTCCTGCACACACCCCACTGGGGATTGAGCCCACAACCTGGGCATGTGCCCTTGACCAGATCAAACCGTGACCTCCTGGTTCATAGGTCAACGCTCAACCACTGAGCCACACCAGCCGGGCTACCCAGTGGTTCTGAATGGGGGATGGTTTTGCCACCCCAAGGGGCACTTGGCAGTGTCTCGAGACATTTTTGGTTGTCGGTGCTGGAAGGTGCTACTGGGATCTGGTGTGTTGATGCCAGGGATGCTGGGAAACATCCTACTGTGCTCAGAGCAGACCCCACAACGAAGACTTTTCTAGCCCAAATGGTGCTGAGGTTGAGAAACAGTTCCAATATAGACCGATCCCAAACCCCAACTGACATGATGGTTTCCGGTCATTAAGTGACTTAGTGAAAAGGACAACAGCCATGGTAAAAACAGGTCTTCTGAAAATTATGTGAGTTCTGTGTTTAAAAAGGGCACCTCTGCCCAGCCGGCGTGGCTCAGTGGTTGAGCGCTGACCTATGAACCAGGAGGTCAGGGTTCAATTCCCGGTCAGGGCGCATGCCTGGGTTACGGGTTCGATCCCCAGTGGGGGATGGATGTGCAGGAGGCAGCTGATTAGTGATTCTCTCTCATCATTGATGTTTCTCTCTCTCTCCCTCTCCCTTCCTCTCTTAAGTCAATAAAAATATTTAAAAATGCACACCTTGCCGATCTCCTTAAATGCCATTCTCCACTCAAAGGAACCAAGGCTCCTGAGACATGGCCGACCCAGGGCTGGGACAGACGAGTAAGGACGTCCCGGGAGACCATGGCGCTGGAATTACAGAAGCGAACCCGAGGGGACTCTTTCTGGCCAAATATGGGATGATTTGAGCATCAAAAAGAAAAATGCAAATACGTTAGCATCCGTATGTGCAACTTGAAAGAGAAGCTTGTGGTTGAAAGATGAAAAGCTATTTCAGGATCTTGCGGCTTCTAGAAGTTTCCTTTACTAAAATAAAAAAAGAAAGTTGCTTCCATTGGCTCTTAAAACTAGGTGTTCTCATTTCCCCGTAGTCACTACGGCTTAGTGTTATCAGCAGTGGAGGAAAAGAAGTTTGTCATGTCTCCGCTAAACTCCTGGAAAAGGAGCCATGGGGGAGTGCGCAGCCATCAGCATACAGCCATGGCCGCACACGCCTCTGGGACGGTGGCAGCTCTCACGTGGGAAACAGAGAGAAAGGGAGAGTCACGTGTGAACAGGAGCTTGCAGAACAGATGGTTATGTCTGTGGCATGGTGTTCCACTTGGAATCTTCCTCTCATAACTGAAAACCCTCTTATACTGAAGTAGCCCCAGCTGGTTTGGCTCAGTGGATACAGCGTCAGCCTGCGGACTGTAGGGTCCCAGGTTCGATTCTGCTCAAGGGCACATGCCTGGGTTGTGGGTTCAAACCCCAGTAGGAGGCATGCAGGAGGCAGCCGATCAATGATTCTCTCTCATCATTGATGTTTCTCTCTCTCTCTCTCTCTCTCTCCCCCCCCCCCTTCCTCTCTGAAATCAATAAAAATATATTATTTAAAAAATAAGCCCTGACCAGTTTGGCTCAGTGGATAGAGCGTCGGCCTGCGGACTCAAGGGACCCAGGTTCGATTCCGGTCAAGGGCATGTACCTTGGTTGCAGGCACATCCCCAGTAGGAGGTGTGCAGGAGGCAGCTGATCGTATCCATCTGGAACAAGTGTTCCAGTTTCTAAAATATATATATATATATATATATATATATATTTTTTTTTTTAAATATATTTTATTGATTTTTTTTTTTACAGAGAGGAAGGGAGAGAGATAGAGAGTTAGAAACATCGATGAGAGAGAAACATCGATCAGCTGCCTCCTGCACATCTCCTACTGGGGATGTGCCCGCAACCCAGGTACATGCCCTTGACCGGAATCGAACCTGGGACCCTTCAGTCCGCAGGCCGACGCTCTATCCACTGAGCCAAACCGGTTTCGGCTAAAATATATTTTTTAAAAAATAATAATAACTAAAGTAAATTTCTAGGCCCAAGATGGAATGGCTCCTGCCCCAGGTGCCACATCAGCAACCCACACGTTTGTTCGTGTTCCTATAGACCAGTGCTTCTCAACCTTCCTAATGCCGCGACCCTTTAATACAGTTCCTCACGTTGTGGTGACCCCCAATTTCATGGTTACAAATTGAACATAATTAAAGCATAGTGATTCATCACAAAAACAATATGTAATTATATGTGTTTTCCGATGGTCTTAGGCGACCCCTGTGAAAGGGTCGTTCAACCCCCAAAGGGGTCACGACCCACAGGTTGAGAACCGCTGCTCTAGACTCTCCCCTTGACAGACACGCAGTAGGTCTAGTCTGCGAATCCCCAAACGCCAAGCCATCCCGGGCTCTCCACTTACTTCCTGGTCCCTTCCCCTTTCTAAACAAGGTCAGATATGCAACCCCCGCCTCTCAGGCCTGTTTCTGCCCCGCAGCTTCTTCCACTCGATGCTCACTTGCTCTGCTCCATAGAACTGCCTCTTGCCCCAAATCCCTGGGGAAGAGCCCGTGGCTGGTGATCTCCGCCCTCCCCACACCAAGGATTGTTCTCCCTTGAGTAAAGGACTTCAGACTTGTTACTCAATTGCTTTAGTTTTGTCATTTGATGTGAGTTCAAAGACTACAGGGACATTATGGAATCATATAGTCAAGGAGTCTAGACAGTGCTACTCACAGCCTGGTCGTGGGCCGGCATCCACACAGCCTGTTAGCGGTCCACTAAGGGCTGTAACGGCCACACCGATGAAACAACCATGTTTCTACGAGTGTCCTTTCCTCCGCTGTTGATAATGCTGAAGAACAATGAGAACAACTGGTTTAAGAGGCCATGGAAGTACCACTTTTTATAAGGGAAACCATTAAAAGCCATATGGTTCATTTTTATTGCATTTTACAGAAGTATCAGGCAAGCCCTAGCAGGTTTGGCTCAGTGGATAGAGTGTCGGCCTACGGACTGAAGGGTCCTGGGTTCGATTCCGGCCAAGAGCAAATGCCTGGGTTTCGGGCTCGATCCCCAGTAGGGGGCGTGCAGGAGGCAGTGGATCAATGATTCTCTCTCATCATTGATGTTTCTATCTCTCTCTCCCTCTCCCTTCCTCTCTGAAATCAATAAAATATATTTAAAAATAAAAAGATCAAAGAAGAAATCAATGAAATAGAAAACAAAACAATAGAGAAAAACCAACAAAACCAATAGCTGGTCCTTTCAGAAAAAAAATCAATAAAATTAATACACCTCTAGCCAGACTGATTAGGAAAATAAAGAAAATACAAATGACCAATGTCAAAAACAAGAGAGGGAATATCACTATATATTCTATAGATATTAAAAGAATAAAAAGGAGTCTGGCCAGTGTGGCTCAGTGGTTGAGTGTGGACCTATGAACCAGGAGGTCATGGTTCAGTTCCCATCCAGGGCACATGCCTGGGTTGCAGGCTCGATCCCCAGTAGGGGGTGTGCAGGAGGCAGCCATTGATGACTCTCTCTCATCATTAATGTTTCTATCTCTCTCTCCCTCTTCCTTCCTCTCTGAAATCAATAAAAGTATATTTTGAAAAAGAATAAAATGGGAATATTATAAACAAGTTTATGCAAAGAAATTCGATTAACTTAGATAAATTTGACAATTCCTTGAAATACTCAATCTACCAAAGTTTGCTCAAAAATAAATAGATAACTTGAATAGCCGTATATTTTTAAAAGAAATTAAGTTTGTAGCTAAAAACCTCTCACAAAGAAAACTCCAGGCCCAGATGACTTTACGGGTGAATTCCACCAGATATTTAAGAAAGAAGTGATGCCACTGCTATATAAACTCTTACAAAAAATTGAAGAGGAGAAAATAAGACCCCCATCATTTTTTTTTGAGACCAGCATAACCCTGAATCCAAAACCAAAAACATTACAGGGAAATACTAGTATATGGACAGCCATAAAGTCCCAACGCCTAACAAAGTGGCCCCATTTCTGAGACGCCCATCACTGCTGCTTGCCCCTCCACAGCCATTGTGAACAGAAGTCATCCTAACCCAGGACCCGGACCTCACATGGCCTTGAACTGTAGCCCATGACCTTCTTCTTCCTGGTTCCAGATGTTGGGGCCCAACAGCAGCCTGAAGACTGGCTTGAAAAGGGGTGCTGGGACCCAGTCGGATGTCCTTCTCAGGAGGCTGACCTGAGAGACACACAGGGAAAGAATAGTTGATGGCGGGAGCCGAAGGGGGAGACTCATGTTGACTAAGCAGCTGTTGCAGTCATTTTGGAACCATAAGGAGAAAGGAGAGGAAGTGGGTCCAAAAGGTACTGGGGTGGTTATACCGGCATAGGCAGGAATTGTATGAGAAACAGAAATAGAGAGAGATGGATGGATGGATGGATGGATGGATGGATGGATGGATGGATAGATGGATGGATGGATAGATGGATACATGGATGGATGGATGGATGGATGGATGGATGGATGGGTAGATGGATACATGGATGGATGGATGGATGGATGGATGGGTAGATGCAGGATGGATGGATAGATGAATGGATGGATGGATGGATGGATGGATGTATGGATGGATGGGTAGATGGATACATGGATGGATGGATGGATGGATGGATGGATGGATGGATGGATGGATGGATACATGGATGGATGGATGGATGGATGGATGGATGGATGGATGGGTAGATGGATACATGGATGGATGGATGGATGGATGGATGGATGGATGGATAGATGGATACATGGATGGATGGATGGATGGATGGATGGATGGATGGATGGACGGATGGATGGGTAGATGGACACATGGATGGATAGATGAATGGATGGATAGATGAATGGATGGATGGATGGATGGATGGAGTTGAAAATGAGGAAACACCCCAAGCTTCTGTCTCGTGTGAGGCCTAGCTCTTCAGATTCTTTTGGATTCATGGAGGACTCTGTATACTTGACACAGGAGTGGACTTCTGTTTCTTATGGCCAGAACCACCCTGACTAACCAAAATGCTCAATAAAGGTTAAGTTCCTTCCCTTCCCACAGGTTAAGCACTGGGTGTCACTTCTTACCCTAAGAACACCAGGGGCCACCAGCCTCATTCCCAAAGTCCTCAGAGATTTAACCGGATTCTCTCTCTTCTTTTTTTTAAATATATTTTTATTGATTTCAGAGAGGAAGGGAGAGGGAGAGATAGAAACATCAATGATGAGAGAGAATCATTGATTGGCTGCCTCCTGCACGCCCGCCCCCCCCCACTGGGGATCAAGCCTGCAACCTGGGCATATGTTGTGACCGGGAATCGAACCGGTGACCTCTTGGTTCCTGGGTCGACGCTCAACCGCTGAGCTACACCCGGCTGGGCCCGGATTCTCTTTTCTTTTGCATGTGTTTTTTATTTTTAAAATTATTTTTCAAAAATATGGAATGCTTCACAAATTTGTGTGTCATCCTTGCCCAGGGGCCATGCTAATCTCCCCTGCATCGTTCCAATTTTAGTACAAGTGCTGCCAAAGCAAGCACTGTGTGTGTTTATTTTTTAAAATATTGTTTAAGGCATAGCATACCGTACGTGCAGTAAAGTAAATCTTAAGTGTATGCCTAGAAGAATTTTCTTAAAAAGACATTTTTATTGCCCAGCTGGCATGGCTCAGAAGTTGAGTGTTGACCTATGAACCAGGTCATGGTTCGATTCCTGGTCAGGGTACATGCCCATGTTGCGGGCTTGATCCCCAGTATGGGACGTGCAGGAGGCAGCCTATCAGTGACGCTCTCTCATCATTGATGTTTCTATCCCTCTCTCTCCCTCTCCCTTTCTCTCTGAAATCAATAAAAATATATTTTAAAAAATTTTTTTTAATTAAATGGGACTGTGTTTGGAGAAAGGGTCTTTAGGAGGTAATTAAGGTTAAATAATGTCAGAAGAGTGGGCCCTAATCTGATAGAATGGGTACCCTTATAAGAAGAAAGAGCGAGACCAAAGATCTCTCTCCCTGCTGCTTGCACAAAGAAGGCGTGTCACACACAGCGAGATGGTGGCCATCTCCACGCCAAGAGAACAGGCCTCAGAATGAAACTTACCTGCCAGCACTTGATATTGGACCTTCCAGCCTGCAGAGCTGTGAGAAATGGATTGCTGTTAAGGAACACAGTCTAGCCCTGGCCGGTGTGGCTCAGTGGATAGAGCATTGGCCCTCGGACTGAAGGGTCCCGGGTCGATTCCAGTCAAGGGCACATACCTTAGTTGCAGGCTCAATCCCCAGACCCGTTCGGGGTGCGTGTGGGAGGCAACCAATCAATGTGTCTCTCTCACACTGATGTTTCTCTCTCTCTCTGTCTCTCCCCCTCCCTTCCACTCTCTCTAAAAATCAATGGAAAAATATCCATGGGTGAGGATTAACAAAGAAACACAGTCTATGGAATTTGTCATGGCAGCCTGAGCAGTCTACTAAACCATGTGATCCACGCAAAGGGAGGAGAGAAATTTTGAACAGAAAACTACCCCTGTAGGAGCGTGGGCAGCTGGCCCAGCACGAGCAGGTGGGCTGTGCCCGGCATGGGCGGGGGGGGGGGGGGGGCGGGGGAGAGTGCTGGCAGTCCCTCCAGCCACGAGGTCCGGTCCACTTCCGGGCTGGCTTGGCCATATTGCGAGGAGACGTTGGCTAAGTTTGGTGCTCTAGCTAAATGTCACCCAGCAGCCTCTCACTCATCTGTCATCTCGGAAGTGCTCCAAGGCGTCCCAACGATCCAACAGACTTTCATTTATGTTCCTGATCCACGCGGGAGCCTCATGGGGAGACCTACCTGCCCGTTGACGTGTTAGGGAAAACCACTCCCCACGGAATGGGCTCGGTGCCATTTGCCAGCTGAAGTGTGCCGAACCACCTCTGAAAACAACACCCTGTGCCACCACAGCCTCCGGTGTGAGAGGAATGGGAACCTCTCCTCACCTGGATGGGGGTGAGACCTTGGCCAGCAGCAGCGGGGAGGGTCCGTCCTGCCCAGCCTCCCTGCTTCATCACTGTCCTGTGGGTTGTCCGCTTACAGGATTATGCTTTTTTGTAAATCATGTTTCCCAAAAGCTGCGTAAAGAGAATTCAAAGCCTGGCTGTGGTGGTGACTCAGTGGTTGAGCGTTGACCTATGAACCAGGAGGTCATGGTTTGATTTCTGGTCAGGGCACATGCCCAGGTTGCGGGCTCCATCCCCGATCACGCAGGAGGCAGCCAATCAATGATCCTCTCTCATCATTGATCTTTCTCTCCCTTTCCCTTCCTCTCTGAAATCAATTAAAAAATATGTATATACTAGAGGCCCAGTGCATGATTGTCCACCAGTGCACAATCAGGGCTGGGAAGAGATGCGGGAGGTTGGCCAGCAGGAGAGGGACTGCGGGAGGGCTCCAGGGCGTGTGGAGCTGGTTTCGCTCAGTTCCAATTGGCCGGACCCCAGCAGCAAGCGAACCTACTGGTTGAAGCATCTGCCCCCTGGTGGTCAGTGCACGTCATAGCGACGGTTGAGTGGCCTTAGCATATCATTAGCATACTATGTTTTGATTGGTTGAATGGCCGACCGGTCAACCAGACACTTAGCATATTAGGCTCTTATTGACTCCACATCTCCCCTCCTCCTCCTCTCACTCACTCTGCTCCCATGCTTCAGCCTCTTCAGCCTGAGTGTGAGTTCTGCGGAAATTAGAAACGAAGGGGAATATCCAGACACCGAGACACCTGAGGACCAGTCCAAAGGGTCGAGTCTACATTCCCTTTCTCTCTGTGACAACATCCTACAGACCTGGTTATGACCACACGGATGTCAGTCTCTTTTAAAAAAATAGCCAAAGAGAATTGGATTCCCAACCTTTTGGGGGAGCTCACACGGGGTGTCCACAACCAAGCGCTTTGCTCCAAAGGGAGGGCGTCTCCTGGGCCTGCTACAGGCTCTTCTAGGAGCCGAGGTAATTAGCCGAACACCTTCCCGTCCACGCTCCCCTCCCCTCTCTGTTCAGTAACTGACAGTCTTGGGACAGGAGGTTTCCCTAGCGCTTCGAAAACACTCCTATTCATCCTGTACTGAAGATGTAAACTGTGTCTTTGGTGGGACTTTGAATTGTGAAGAGTCACATTTTGTTTTGTTTACCTTTTTAAAAAATATATTTTATTGATTTTTTAAAGAGAGGGATAGAGAGTTAGAAACATCAATGAGAGAGAAACATCGATCAGCTGCCTCCTGCACACCTCCTACTGGGGATGTGCCCGCATACCTTGGTTGCGGAATCAAACCTGGGACCCTTCAGTCCTCAGGCCTACGCTCTATCCACTGAGCCAAACCGGTTAGGGCTGTTCACCGTTTTCCCCCAGAAACAGAAACAAACAAACAAACACCCAAAACAGCTGCCTGATGGCATTGCACGGCTTTCAGGCCTTTGGAGAACTTAACCACAGGGCTCCTGGCCCACCTTCAAAGCCAAGTTTCTGGAGAGCGCTGTCCATACTCGCTGCCTTACTTTCTCATCTCCTGCAGCCAACATCTGTGGTTTCTGTCCACCCAGGGAAGCAGCTCTCGCCTCGGATCTCACCAACTTCCTGTCTCTCCATCCCGTGGACTCCATCAGTCCCCGTGTTTCTTTGAGCCCCACTGCCATTGATATTCGTGGTCTCTTCCTCCTTGAAACCCTCCCTTTCCCCAGAGTCCGTGGGCAGCTCGGATACGGGATGCAGGATGTGGGGGTATGGGGATGAGTGCGTGATCATAGAGCTTAACCTCTACCTTCCATGGAGGGAGACTGGAAGTCAGTAGATGATTCCATTAAAAAAAAAAATCAGCCGATGCCAAAACCGGTTTGGCTCAGTGGATAGAGCGTCGGCCTGCGGACTGAAGGGTCTCAGGTTCGATTCCGGTCAAGGGCATGTACCTTGGTTGCGGGCACATCCCCAGTGGGGAGTGTGCAGGAGGCAGCTGATGGATGTTTCTCTCTCATCGATGTTTCTAACTCTCTATCTCTCTCCTTTCCTCTCTGTAAAAACTCAATAAAATACATTAAAAAAAAAACAAAATCAGCCGAAACCGGTTTGGCTCAGTGGATAGAGCGTCGGCCTGCAGACTTTAAGGTCCCGGGTTCGATTCTGGTCAAGGGCATGTACCTGGGTTGCGGGCACATTCCCAGTGGGAGATGTGCAGGAGGCAGCTGATCGATGTTTCTCTCTCATCGATGTTTCTAACTATCTCTCTCCCTTCCTCTCTCTAACAAATCAGTAAAATATATTTTTTTTAAAAAATCAATCAATAGCCCTGGCCAAGGAGTCCAGTTGGTTAGAGCATTGTCTGAATATTTCAAGGCTGCAGGTCCAATCCCTGGTCAGGACACATACGAGAGTCAACCAATGAGCCCTGGCTCAGTGGATAGAGTGTCGGCCTGGAGACTGAAGGGTTCTGGGTTCGATTCCAGTCAAAAGCACATGCCTGGGTTGCAGGTTCGATCCCCAGTGGGGGGCGTGCCAGAGGCAGCCGATCAATGATTCTCTGTCATCATTTATGTTTCTATCTCTCCCTCTCCCTTCCTCGCAGAAATCAATAAAATCGATGTTTCTCAAGTTTGAACTTTTCAGACTGTTGCTATTTAACCAATGTTTATTGTACAGCTGACTGAATAAAAATTAAATTAGGGAAATAAGTGAAACACATCAAATCAAAGCCGCTCTGCTTGGGCTAGGAGGGTGGCCCTGGCCCCCACCATCCCTGGGACTCTCACGGCATAACTGGGAACTAGACAAACCATGGTTTCGAGAAATTCCCAGGAAACAAGACAGAACCGCCCACCGCCTTCCTTGAGCAACAGCCGCTTGGACAATGATCCGTATCTCTGTGGTTCAGGATGGGAGCATTCGGCCGCATTCCGTTTCTACAAAGAAGCAGTGCAGCCCGGCTGGATGTGAACCAGGAGGTCACGGTTCGATTCCTGGTCAGGGCACATGCCGTGGCTGCGGGCTCCATCCCCAGTGTGGGGTGTGCAGGAGGCGGCTCATCTATGATTCTCTCTCATCACTGATGTTTCTATCTCTCTCTCTCTCTCTCTCTCCCCCCCGCTTCCTCTCTGAAATCAGCAAAAATATATTTTAAAAATCATAAGCAGCAGCAATGCAGCCATCTCCCTTTTGTGGTTCCCTCAGCATTCAGAACCCAGAAGAAGCTGGCTGGTCTCACCCCCCACTGCCCCTCCTCCCCCCGACCAGCTGCACCTGCCCTGACCCGCCTGCCTTTCTGAGATGTTTTCCCCTGGCGAGGCCCAGCCTTCCTGGTCCCGTGCTCACGGAGATAAGAGGAGAGCCTGACAAAGCGCACAAGGGCAAGTTTCATTTATTGTCTCTGACAATCGGTAGGGTTTTTTCAGACACAATCTTGGCCAGTTTCGATCCAGGAAGTTGCAGATTTTGGTTAGGGGCTGCCTGGGCCAAGTTCTCACATAGATTCCCAGCAGCATCCGTGCCAGGTGTGTAATTATAGAGCTTTTTAATGAGGGAGAGGCTGCACGGAGATGCCAACGCCACACGCTCCATTTGGAAAGCCTCCCGCCAGAATTGGGTAGAGCAGGGACGCATTTTTGCTCTGATGTCATAGGCGCACGTGAAATGTGCCCTTGTGAAGACCCAGAGATTCATGTATTTATAAAATCTGCAAAAGGGGCCATCGTATTGGAGGGGTGTCTGCCCTAGGGATTTCCAGGGGCACCTCTTTTTGAGGTTTGTAACAGAGAAGACTTTTGTTCGTTTGTTTTGTTTGTTAATCCTCACCTGAGGATGTTTTTCCATTGATTTTCAGGGAGAGACAGAGAGAAACATCGATGTGAGAGAAACACATTGACTGGTTGCCTCCTCCTTGAGCCCCGACCAGGGCCCAGGCCGGGGAGGAGCCTGCAACCGGGGTACGTGCCCTTGACCGGAGTCGAACCCGGGACCCTTCAGTCTGCAGGCCGACGCTCTATCCACTGAGCCAAACCAGCTAGGGCTGTAGGTACTCTTTTAAGTTCTGAGAAGAATTCAGTAAAGGGAAAAGGGGGGATAAACAAATTTTGCTTATTGATTCTGTTCCACTTGATTTATGCAGAAACGTCAGGGATTTTTCCCTCATATTCTTCACACTTTATCCTAAGAGTCTGGCATTTCGCCTCGTTTTCCTTTCATCTCTCCATTAATTTCTCCCATTTGCACCCAGATTTCTCTTGTCTGTCTTCTAACAACCCAACCTCCCGTAATCCTATTAGTCGCAGCCCCAGCGACAGGCTGATGGGAGGGGGCACCCGTCCCCCTGCATTGTCCTTGTCTAAGCGCTGAGAGCAGGTCAGGGCTGTTTGCTAAAATCTTCTTTCATTTCCATGGGAGAGGCCCTTTCAGAGGGCAGGATTATCGACACAAGTTCACTGCTCTCTGCTTTTACTTCCGTGCTTGGGATCAGATTAATTTTCTCCCTCTTATATTCAGACTTCCTGGCAATTCATGTGTTAACCCAATAAGAACAAGTGGATTTTTAAATATATCAGAAGCCTTGTAGTATATATGTATTCAAAACAGGAGAGAGACAGGAAAGAGGGGAGGAGAGGAAGGATCTGGGGAGGAGAGGATAGCTTAATAGTGCAGAGCCCGGCTGGTGTGGCACAGTGGTTGAGCGTAGACCTATGAGCCAGGGAGTGATGGTTGATTCCTAGTCAGGGCACATGCCTGGGTTGCGGGCTCGATCCCCAGTGGGGGGCGTGAAGGAGGCAGCCGATCCATGGTTCTCTCTCATCACTGATGTTTCTCTCTCTCGCTCCCTCTCCCTTCCTCTCTGAAATCAATAAAAAAATATATTTTAAAAATTAGTGCCATTGCCCTAACCAGTTTGGCTCAGTGGATAGAGCGTAGGCCTGCGGACTCAAGGGTCCCAGGTTTGATTCCAGTCAAGGGCATGTACCTTGGTTGCAGGCACATACCCAGTAGGGGGCGTGCAGGAGGCAGTGGTCAATGTTTCTCTCTCCTCGATGTTTCTAGCTCTCTATCCCTCTCCCCTCCTCTCTGTAAAAAATCAATAAAATATATTTTTACAAAATTAGTGCCATAGATCCTGTCTCCCTTTTACTCAGTGCCCGCCCCACAGGGAGCAGAGATGGAAGATGTGAAGGGCTGGGTCCTCTGTGGGTCTGGGTCCCACGTGTCCCATACTGTGGGCCTCTCATCATAAGGAGTGTGACTCTAATGTGGAAAGATGTGTGTTTTTCATGCAAGACCCACCGGGCAGGCAGATGCCGTGATGCTTCATCTCTACCACCTGCTGCAGTGCCGCACACAGTAGGTGCTCAGCGGTGACGTTTGTCATTGAGCTTTTCTCTATTTTTTCACACTGAGCATATGGTGATTGTATAATAAAAACACACACTCTCTTGGCCCACTCTCTCTGGAGCATGCCCACACCTTCCCCTCACTTCTTCCCTCAGGGCCTGAACCTGGCTCTCTCTCCTGAGCTCCCGGGGCCCTTCTTTGGCCTCTGTGGCTTGTTCCCTAAGCCCACGCAGCCCAGCTGGCTCACTTTTCCTACCTCTGTGACTTTCTAAATAAACTTCCGCCTGTATTTGAATATCCATATAAATTAATTAATTGAGTTTAATTAAAAAAAAAAAAAAGACCCATAAGGCAAACGAGCTCCTTCATCTGGTGCTCACCCAGAGAAGCAGCCATCTGTTCCCACTTGGAAAGGAACACTGGCTGAACTAGAATTTTGTAAGAATTTTGATAGGTGCTACTGTACGGTAGAGAAATGTAGGGGGCATTTAAGGCATCTTCATGAATAACTGACTGCATGGGATAAAGTCTTTCTTCCATGCAGGTTTTCGGACCCAATCCGCAGTTCAGAGGTGCTCCCATGGTACGAGACATGCCAATCACAGAGTGTGGGATGCCCCCGGCCCTCTGGTTGACTGACGTGGGGCGGATCTCTCTCCCCAGAGCCTCCATGTAAAGGACCCTTACGACTACGGCTTGGTACAAATAGACAAGATGAGCCCATGACCTTCCCCCCATCTGGAATCTGAAACGGGGAACAGCCAAAAAACCCAAAACAAAATGAAACAAAAAAAAGAGGCGGTAAGCCATGGGAGCTGAGCCCTGAAAGTCACACAGCGTCATTTCTGCAGTTTCCCACTGGTTACAGGTAAGCCGCATTCATCGTTAGAGGGCTTTCATGGACACAACTCACTAAGTTAAAATGTATGGGCACCTCTGACACGCCAGGCCCTGGTGTAGGGACTGAAGCCATAGAGATGAACAGCAGCCCCGTCCTCACAGCGCTTTCCCGGGAGCGTGCTCTCGGCAGCAAAAATAAATGCACGAGCAACAAACACGCACGCAAGCAAGAGGACGGCAGACAGCCCCGGTCCTGGAGCAAAGCCAGGGCCTCTTGTCCCCAGGAACTATTTTCTTTTTTTTTCTATTGATTTTTTAGGGAGAGTGGAAGGGAGAGGGGAAGACAGAGAGAAACATCCATGTGAGAGAAACATAGCATGACTGGTCCATGGTGTGTTTGGGGTTACTTAACCCCATCAACCACGCTTCCTCCATACTTACAGACAACAGTGGGACCCAGGGCCAAGCCAGAGCTGTTTCTCAAAAAGAAAATGTAGCCCTAGCCGGTGTGGCTCAGTGGATGGAGCGTCGGCCTGCGGAACAAAGGGTCCCCGGTTCGATTCCGGTCAAGGGCACGTACCGTGGTTGCAGGCTCCTCCCCAGCCTGGACCCTGGAGAATTCCCTGCCTCACGAATTTGCATCCCCCCAGGGTGGAAGGCTGGTGACCTAAGACAACACCAGTCAGATGCACCTGCATGAGGCGAAGCAACCCTGAGACACAGGAGCCAGGGATCCTCTCTGGGGAGGACAGCAGATCCTACAGCAGCAGCGGGCATCCCAAAAGTGGGGTCCCTCAAGTGCCCCCCAGGCGACGGCAGTGGGTGTGTGGTGGGGCTTATATGAGGACCAATCCGTGCAAATGGCCTCCAGGCCTGGTTCTCTGCCTCCTGGAGATTTTATAAGGCCCCTGATATTCTTCAATCTATCCCTCTTCACGCCCGGCTGGCGTGGCTCAGTGGTTGAGCATCGACCTATGAACCAGGAGGCCACGGTTCCATTCTCCGTCAGGGCACATGCCCGGGTTGTGGGCTCAGTCCCCAGTGTGGGGCGTGCAGGAGGCAGCCGATCCATGATTCCCTCTCATCATTGATGTTTCTCTCCCTTTGCTTTCCTCTTGGAAATCAATAAAAATTCCTCTTCAGCTTAAACCAGCAAGAGGAGTCTTGTTGGATGCCAGGACTCTCCCTGTATTTGAAGGGAGAAGAGTAATAAGCCAGTGAACAAGGTAATTTCAGATGGAGGCCAGTGCTGGGAAGAAGTCCCCACACGGTGATGAGAATGAAGGAAGCGGAGTGTGACATGGGTCCCGACTGCCCCCGGCAAGCCATCGGATGTAATTATGTATCGTTGGGTAGGGCCCATGCATTTGTAACGGGGAGAAAACCCTGCAGTGTGAGAGAGAGAGTGACAGGCAGGAGTGGGGACTACTTTTTTAAAAAAATATTTTTAAAATTGATTTCAGAGAGGAAGAGGGAGAGAGAAACATCAGTGATGAGAGAGAATCATGGATCAGCTGCCTCCTGCACGCCACACACTGGGGATGGAGCCCGCAACCGGGCATGTGCCCTGACCGGGAATCAAACTGTGACCTCCTGGTTCATAAGTCGATGTTTAACCACTGAGCCACGCCGGCTGGGCGGGACTATCTTTTGAAGACGTGCTCAGGGAACTTGTCTGAGGTGAAATGTGAGCTGAGACCCGAAAGGTCAGAAGGAACCAGCCACAGAAAGATCTGGGCGAGAAGGCTTCTGGGCAGCAGGAGAGAAAATATAAAGGGTGAACCTGGGATGTTGAGGGATGGGTGGCAAGGTGGTGGGTTTGCAGTTCAGTGGGAAAGAGGAGCCTGATGAGATTGGGAAGGAGGTGGGGACAGGCCGTGCCCCCTTGTGACCCTGCCTTGCTCCCCGGATCGCTCCCTCTGGGGAGCCAGCCGCCATGTTGTGAGGACACTCAAGCAGCACTGGGGAGACGCTGGCTCGTGAGGCACGAAGGCCTCCTGCCTACAGCCTCGTGATGAGACATCTTGGAGGTGTATCTTCCAGCCCCGTTAAAGCTTTCAAATGAGTCCAACTCCAGCTGTCACCTTGACTACAGCTTCATGACAGACCCCGAGCCGGAACCACCCAGCTCAGCAGCTCGGAACTCCGGACCCCAACGGGCGTGAGATCATACATGTTTGTTGTTCTAAGCCACTGAGTTTTGGGGTAATTTGCTCCCTCCATCCATTGTTCACAGCTGGTGTCTCTTTTGCTTGGCGGGTGCTCCTGCTTCAGTATTTTGACTATCAGTGGGAGTAATGATACCGAGAGGAGTCATGAATGAGACGGAACGGTGGAGGCAGAGAGGGAAGCGCACCCTGGGAGGGCTGAGTCACTCGTGCTATTTGGAGGAAGACGGAGCCAAGATCCGCAGCCCAGCTGGAGCGTGGTCGTGACTGTCTGCGTCGGGCTGCTCCGGGTTTGCAGGTTTACGGTGCCCTCGCTGGAAATGCCCCATGACTTGGGGTGGTATGGGTGAGTGCTCTTCCTCGTTCTGAACCTGAAGTTGGAGGTCTGGGCTGTTCTCCTGGGCTGGGCAGGGTGCTCAGCCCAAATATGGGCACCGGGGGTGGGTCGGTGGCAGAAGCTGCCTCCACCCTGCTCCTCTGTGCAGTCACGGCCACATCCTCACCCCACCTCAGCCTCTCCAGCCGGTGGGATCGGGCTGTGTGGAAGGTCCACTTCTTCACCTCTTCTTCTTTTTTTAAAAAAATATGTTTTTATTGATTTCAGAGAGGAAGGGAGAGGGAGAGGGAGATAGAAAGATCAATGATGAGAGAGGATCATCCTGCACGCCCCACACTGGGCGTTGAGCCCACAACCCGGGCATGTGCCCTGACGGGAAGTCAAACCTTGACCTCCTGGTTCATAGTGGTTGATGCTCAACCACTGAGCCATGCTGCCAGGCACCTCCTCATTAGGGAGGGCTGGGTCATACGGAGCCATGTGCCTCCTCTGTTCTGCCTGTGCCTGAGAGTTCATTTGGATTGATTCCAAGGACGTTTTAATGGTAGTTAGGGGCAGGAGGTGTTGGGATTTCAGCTCACTCTAATAATTTGCTGACATCAGATATGTAGCATTTCCCCCCTTTTTGGCATTAATTTTTTAAAAAAACATTGACTAGAAAAAGTTCCAACAATACAGAAATATCCAAAGTGAGCTCCCCTTTCTCTTCCTGCCTCTGATTATTTGGAGCATCTCCAGCTCTTCTCGAATACACAGAGTTCTGCGATGAGGGTACTTGTTCACATGTCCACGCACAGGTGGGCAGGTGATTCCAAGACAGATTCCTGGAAGCTTATCTGCAGATGTTACCTAGAGAGGTACCTCCAGTGGCCCTTCAGGACTCTACCAGCACGTGATGGCGACAGCACAATTCCTTTCCTTTTGCCAACACTGGATATGATCAAGTTTTAAATCTGCATTTCTCGGATCCCTAAGTGAGCATGAGTGTCATATCTCAACGAGTGGCCATTTTAATTTTTTCTCCTGTGAACTGCCTGTCCTTGTCCTTTGACTATTTATGTACTGGAATTAAAAGCTTCATCCTTTGATAGGGCTACGTATTTTAGGCCTATGATGCATGGTGCACCCAGTGCCCGCCACTTGTCTTTTATCTTTGACATGGTCTCTAGCCCTTGAGATGTTTTACATTTTTATGATGTCAAATCTGTCCTTTAAAAAAAAAAAAAAGATTTATGGCTTCTGGATTTTGTGTCTTGCTTAGTTAGGTTTTCCCACTCCAATAATATAAAAAAATAATATACAATATTTTATTTCAGTATTCTGTTTATTTAAGAATTCTGTTTGGCCCTAACGGGTTTGGCTCAGTGGATATAGCGTCGGCCTGTGGACCAAAGGGGTCCGAGTTTGATTCTAATCAAGGACACGTACCTTGGTTGCAGGCTCCTCCCCGGCCCCAGTCCTAGATGGGGTGCATGTAAGAGGCAACCAATCAATGTATTTCTATCACATCAATGTTTCTCTATGTCTTTCCCACTCTCTTCCATTCTCCCTAAACATCAGTGGAAAATATCCTCGGGTGAGGATTAACAAAAAACAAACAAAACAAACAAACAAGAATTCTGGCCCTAACCGGTTTGGCTCAATGGATAAAGCATCAGCCTGTGGACTGAAGGGTCCCGGGTTCGATTCTGGTCAAGGGCACACGCCCGGGTTGCAGGCTTGATCCCCCCCAGTAAGGGGCATGCAGGAGGCAGCCAATCAATGATTCTCTCTCATCATTGATGTTTCTATCTCTCTCTCCTTCTCCCTGAAATCAATAAAAAAAATCCTATATAATAAAAGGGCAATATGCAAATTGACCATAATGGCAAAACAACCAGGAACAACTGGTCACTATGACGCGCACTGACCACCAGGGAGCAGACGCTCATTGCAGGAGCTGCCCCCTGGTGGTCAGTGCACTTCCACAGGGGGAGCGCCCCTCAGCCAGAAGTGGGCTCATGGCTGGCCAGCACAGTGGCGGTGGCGGGAGCCTCTCCACAGCTGCGCTAAGGATGTCTGACTAACGGCTTAGGCCAGCTCCTTGCAGGGAGTGGGCCATCCCCCGAGGGCTCACAGGCTGCCAGAAGGATGTCTGACGGCCAGCTTAAGCCCGATCCCCCGGGGAGCAGGACTAAGCCGTCAGTCGGACATCCCCTGAGGGATCCGGACTACGAGAGGGCGCAGGCTGGGCTGAGGGACCCACCCCTGAGTGCATGAATTTTTGTGCACCAGGCCTCTAGTATAGCAGGGTATATGAGCTCTGTTTCTCCACAGCCTCACCACCCTGAGCATCCACAATCTTTCCAAATCTTGGCTAAAAGCGAACCCTATGCCTCTCACTTTTTTAATTAGCATTTCTTTAATGATGAGTGAGACCCAGAATCTTCGAGTGGGGACCGGTTACTGGCATGTCTTTCTCTGTGAACTTACTGACACTGTCTTGGCTCCTTTCTTTCTGTTGGCTGTTGGTCTTTATCTTACTGATAAAGGGCTCATTGTTTATGAAGGAAATGAGTCCTGTGTCCTGCCACACTTGTGGTAAATGAGCTCCCCAAGTTTGTCCTTATCTCTCTGCTGTCTGCTAGTCCATCTGTTGCTGGCGACTTGGTGCAGTGGGAGGGGGAGGGGCAAGCCCTCACCACACCTCACCAGTCATCTGCCCTGGGCCTTCCCTGCACTTGGCACATCCCTAGGGCCAGCCCCGCTCTTTACAGGTGTTGTTTTCTGAGCATTTGTGGTTAGATCTTTACCTTGGACTCAATTCCATTTATTTGCCTTTAACTTTCTAGCATTCTTTATTCCTCATAATTCCTGGTAATGAGTAGTTTCTAGCCCTATGATGGATTTAAAAAAAAAATTTATTATTGATTTCAGAGAGGAAGGGAGAGGGAGAGAGAGATAGAAAAATCAATGATGAGAGAGAATCATTAATTGGCTGCCTCCTGCATGCCCCACACTGGGGATTGAGCCCACAACCTGGCATGTGCCCTGAGCAGGAATTGAACCATGACCTCCTGGTTCATAGGTTGACGCTCAACCACTGAGCCATGCCAGCAGGGCCTTATGATGGATTTGTTAAACACATCTTTTTCGGTCATGTTTAGAGGGCTGGGCTGGAACGGTGGTTGGAACAAGCGCTCAAGCTGCCATCTTGATTCAGTCTTTCACCATTAATTCTTACATAATAATCACATGACTGATTTCAGTTATTATCTCTTTTGGTTTTAAATTTGATTTTCTTCAAGCTTTCCGGCTTAGAACCATGTCCTTTGCAAATAGTGATCATTTTGCCAAAGACATTTTAACAAGCTCGCATTGGTGAGCCACACTCTCATTCACACAAACTAGATGGCCAGCCAGACATTTTTTAATTGAAAAAAAAAATTAAAAAGTCAACTTGCAGACTAGAGGCTGCTGGTCAGCTCATGCTGGGCTGAGCACCCCAACAGTTTCTACCAGGCAGCGGGAGAAAAGGGGGTGCTCTATCCAAGCAGCAGCCTCCTCTCTCCGGTTAATATTGAAGTCTCAGAAGTGGCTTCTTTGGCGGTCACTTCGCATCTCTCAGACCTCCCTGAGCCTGGCCCACTGGGCCTCCATGCTGGGAACTCGGGGTGCCCTCTCCTCCTTCCCTTGTGCTCCTCCTCAGTTTTTGCTTCATCCTGTCCCCTCATTTGCTCCTTTCAACGTCTAATCCTCTCCGGCATCCTGCCCTCATCCTTCCTGTTTCCATGACTTTCCCAGGATGATCCACAGAATGCCAGCCTCACCAAAGGATTCAGAGGTCAAACAAGTTTGAGAAACTCTGACGACCACGTCAACCTCCTGGAAGTGGGTGGCACTTTAAAGATCCTTCAGTGAAGACGTCCTGTCGCTGTTTCGGCAGCCAGGCCCCGGCTGCAGCAGCCTGTCCGTGCACCCGCACTAGCACCCCGCACAGCTGGTGTTTGCCGGGTGGGAGTGGTTAAGCTGCACTGCTTGCAGTGGCGAGAGGTGTGTGATGGGGTAACCCCGGAAGTTGGCCAGAGCTTGGCCAGGGAGGCCATCTATCTTCAGAAAGAACCTGGATTGCCTTAGCCGGTTTGGCTCAGTGAGAAGAGTGTCGGCCTGCAGACTGAAGGGTCCTGGGTTCGATTCCGGCCAGGGGCACATGCCTGGGTTGCGGGCTCAATCCCAAGTGTGGGGCGTGCAGGAGGCAGCGGCCAATGATTCATCATTGATGTTTCTATTTCTCTCTCCCTCTCCCTTCCTCTCTGAAATCAGTAAAAATATTAAAACAAACAAACAAACCTGGATTAAAAAGTGACACGTTTTACTGGCTACCACTGCCACTGCCTGATCAGAGAAGGCAGAGTGACAGGGACAGGAGCCCGGATGGCAGGCCGGCCCCCCAGGCCGGGGCCGGGACAGAGCTGCTGTGGGGCCCAGGCTGCTCCCGGGAGGTTCCGACTTCAGAGGCGGCTGAAGCAAGTCTTGGCTCCGGGAAACGTACGAGGAAATTCGTGGGTGCCACACTGACTCCGAGGAGCTGCTCAACAGCCAGGCTCCTGATGGCAGGACAGTGGCCCCTCAGGGGCCTTGCCCAGAACCTTCTCTCCAGGCCACGGCCACTAATGTGGCTCAATTCCAAAGACCCCCATTCGTGCTTCAAATTCCTGGGAAGCAACGTCTGATGGGCCAAGTGGATCAAGCCGGCATAGCAGGGGACGGGGTCTGTGCCATCCTGGCTATGGGGAGGGCAGGGCCCAGGCAGCCTCCAGGTGGCATGGCTGTGCCTGTGGCCCGAGAACCGGCCCCTGCAGTGGAGGGAGAGGAAGCCCCTGCAGAAAGCAGTTAGGGGGGTTCAGGCCTCACAAGGCCAGGCTTCCGGCAGGTGCACAAGCATCACCTGAGGATGGCCCGAGGCTCCTGAGCCAGGAAGCTGGTGCATCCAGAAGCCCGAGGAGGGCGCCGGTCCCTTGGCCACACTGGTTCGCCATCCAGCTCCTTAGCAGGAGGGTGGGGCGCAGACAGGGGCCCTCTGTTTGTGGAGAAAACTATGCTCACTACTCTTTCCAGAGTACAGGCTTGGTCTTCTCAACAAATCCTTCCGTTGTGTTTCTGAGGTCCAGCAGTATTATGTATTCATTGTTAAAAAGAATAACAGTGAAAATGATAGCTAACGTTTAGGACAGTGATGGCGAACCTTTGAGCTCAGTGTGTCAGCATTTTGAAAAACCCTAACTTAACTCTGGTGCCGTATCACATATAGAAATTTTTTGATCTTTGCAACCATAGTAAAACCAAGACTTATATTTTTGATATTTATTTTATATATTTAAATGCCATTTAACAAAGAAAAATCAACCCAAAAAATGAGTTCGCGTGTCATCTCTGACACGCGTGTCATAGGTTCGCCATCACTGGTTTAGGAAGTACTTGCCAGTCACAGGCACAACCTAATGAGGTGGGTCTTCTCACCCCATTTTATAAAGAAACAGGCACAAAGGCCACTGACTTGCCCAGCTTCCCAGTCCGGGAGGATGGAGGCCACATGGGCACCCGGGTCTCTGTGATCCAGAACCCAGGCACCCGCCCCCACGCAGCACACCTCTGGGTCTTACTCCCAATCACAGGCTGACCACGCTCTCGGTTTATGCCTGTCGTCCCAGCACAAATGACTATTTTTGTTGTTGTTCATCCTCACTCCAGGATATTTTTCCATTGGTTTTTAGAGAGAGTGGATGAGAGGGGGAAAGACAGAGAGAAACATTGATGTGAGAGAAACACATCGATTGGTTGCCTCCTGCATGAGCCCTGACCAGGGCCTGGGGGGGGGGAGGAGGGGGGGGAGGGCAAGGAGCCTGCAACTGACGTACATGCCCTTGACTGGAATTGAACTTGAGTCCCTTTGTTCCCAGGTCCCTTGGGTCTGCAGGCCGATGCTCTATCCACTGAGCCGACCGAACCGGCTGGGGCCTGGCACCATTATTAACAGGACCTCCTTTCACTCTCAAGAGCATCCTGGTTTGGATGGTAATTTTTAAGGAAACTAGGCCAGGTGGAACCTAGATTAGCAACAAGATGCTGGTGGGCAGAGCTGGGGAAAACAGCCTGCAGCTGCCCCTCACGGTCCCCGTTCCGGCTCCCCGTGCCCGTTCCCAGGCAGGCCTGTGCTGTGAGTGAGAGGGCACTCACCCCCCTGGGCACTGCAGGTCAGCTGGACAAAGGGCTCCGCCTTCTCCCTGCTCCCGCTCCCCTGGTGCACTTACCAGGGCCTCCTGCCTGTCACTCCTTAGCCGGCTAGGAAAGTGGCAGCTGCGCCCTGAGCGGGTTCCCTAGCGGTGGGCACCGAAGCTTAGGGCTTTCGAACCTTCTGGTCCAAGCTTGCAGGTGAGTCCGAGAGCAGAGGCCTTGGGCTCTGCACTCCCTCCGGGCTGTCCTAGAGAGAGGGCAGATGGAGAGGATGACATGGGGTGCCCTTCAGAACTGAATCAAATAGCCTTTTTTTTTTTTTTGGTACATCCTCACCTGAGTATATTTTTCCATTGATTTTCAGGAAGAGTGAAAGAGAGAGAAACATCAATGTGAGAGGAACACATCGATGGGTTGCCTCCCGCACACGCCCTGACCAGCAAGGAGCCTGCAACCGAGGTACGTGCCCTTGACTGGATTCGAACTCGGGTCCCTTCAGTCCGCAGGCTGACGCTCTATTCATGAAGCCAAATCGGCCAGGGCTGAATCAGATAGTCTTTGCCTCACGTTGCTCACAGGCCGAGTTGTGTGTGTGTGTGTAGGGGGGCCAATGGGGGGGGGGAGAGTTTCTACAACACAACCAGCCCCTAGTTAATGAAGCTGTGGGAACAAAGTGCACGTCAAACACAACAGAGGAAGCAGAGGTTATCAGTCAGCCGCTGCCTCAACAGTGCCACGTCACCAATGACCCACAGCGCGTGGCTTACTGGCAGGAGCCTTTCTTTGTGGCTGTGTCTGCTGATTCACTGGGACAGCCCTGCCAATTCAGCTGGGCCTGGCCAGCCTGGCCCCTGGGCGTGGGTTTGGTGGAAGTGTTCCCTGTTTCTCCTCCTCCCGGAACCAGTGGGCTACACAGCAGGACGTGCGCTCCTGGCAATGGCAGAAGCCCAAGAGGACAAGCTCTGCCATTCAGGTCTCATCTCCAAACGCCTCAGTGGCACATCAGTCCCGGAGTACAGCCCAAGGGCAAAGGCCCAGGAGGAGCCCTGGCCGGGTTGGCTCAGTGGATAGAGCGTTGGCCTGAGGACTGAAGGGTCCTGCATTTGAATCCGGTCACGGGCACATACCTTGGTTGCAGGCTCTGGTTGGGGTACATGCAGGAGGCAACCAATTGATGTGTCTCTCTTTGTCTCTCCCCTCCCTTCCACTCTCTCTAAAAATCAATGGAGAAATATCCTCCCGTGAGGGTTAACAAAACAAACCAACAGAAAAGGCCCTGGAGGTCCACCATTCCCACCGTGGGAGGGAGAGGAAGGAAACACTTGTCAAACAATAATCCAAACCTCACAGCGGGGCTCACAGAGGCGGTGGCCCTGGGCCCAGGCCTTGAAGGAGAAGCTGGCCTTTTAGTGCAGGAGGGAGAGGGCACTGCCGTCAGGGGATGAAACGGGGTGGGGTAGTTAAGGTAGCTGTGGGGGGCAGCTGGCCGTAGAGGTCCCCTTGCTAGGAGCCCGGAATGCCCTTTCTTTGAACATAGTCCTCTCTGGGCCCCTCACACATTTCTTTCCAAATTCTAAAACTTCAACTCTGTGTCACCAAACACAAGGTCAAGACTCCGTTTTCGCAAAGAGTCATATTGAAAAGTGTAGTGCTCACCCCGACCCTGCGGATGGATGCCGGTTTCCCTGGGCACAAATCAGCCGCTTTCACAGCACGCCCTCCCCCATTTCAGGGTTTGGGTCGCCAACCTCATATCCCAGGAGCTGCACCCCCGTAGCTGTGACCCGCACAACCCTTCTTATCGCCTCCTCGATGGCAAAAGCAAGGAGGCCAAGAGGTAAAATCAAAATAAAGAACTCACGCCCTGGCCGGTGTGGTTCAGTGGATAGAGCGTTGGTCCGCAGTCTGAAGGGTCCCAGGTTCAATTCCAGTCAAGGGCACACACCTCAGTTGCAGACTCAATCCCCGGCCCTGGCGCGTGCGGGAGGCAACCCATTTATGTTTCTCTCACATCGATGTTTCTCTCTCTCTCCCTTCCTTCTACTCTCTCTCTAAAAATCGATGGAAAAATAGCCTTGGGTGAGGATTCACACACACAAAAATAATAATAATAAATAAAGAATCTGGCCCTGGCTGGTTTGGCTCAGCGGATAGAGCGTTGGCCTGGGGACTGAAGGGTCCCGGGTTCGATTCCAGTCAAGGGCATGTACCTTGGTTGCAGGCACATCCCCAGTGGGGAGTGTGCAAAAGGCAGCTGATCGATGTTTCTCTCTCATCGATGTTTCTGGCTCTCTATCCCTCTCCCTTCCTCTCTGTAAAAAATCAATAAAATATATATTTTTTAAAAAATAATCTGGAATGGGGGCCTGGGAAGCCCATAGAGGACTGGCAGCGGGCAGGGCAGGCGATCCCGCACACAATGAACTGGGGCCAAACAATGGCGGGAAGGATGGCTATAGGACAGGATGCAAACAGCACAAACCCTGACAATGTGAAAACAAGAACCCACAGCCTGGGGAGGGGGCCGGAGGGAGGAAGTGGGTGAGCTCATTTCCTCACCCGAAGTCGCAGGCTGTCTAGAGATGCCATCTACAGTTGAAACAGGTTTAAAGACCGAATCCAGCCTCTTGGTAGTTTCCCGTCCTTTCGGAGAAACAGTGAAGAAGCACAATTATTTGCAGTTCGGCAGTTTCTAGATTCATTTAGGCTTCCTTTTTGCTCCGTTGAATTTAAATACTTTTTCCAAAAAGACCTTGTATTTGGGTCCTTTTTTTTTTTTTTTTGGTAAAAGTGTTCATCCATTTACTTGCCCCTTTCTCCGAAAACATGCGGAAGGAGGTATCTCCAATACCGTCATACTCTTCAGTGTTAGATGAATTTATATATATATATATATATATATATATATATATATATATATAATTTATTTATTTTTAAAGAAATTCATCTAACACTGAAGAGTATGACGGTATTGGAGATACCGCCTTCATATATATATATGATTTCAGAGAGGAAGGGACAGGAAGAGAGAGAAACATCAATGATGAGAGAGAATCACTGATTGGCTGCCTCCTGCATGCTCCCTACTGTGGACGGAGCCTGCAACCCAGGCAAGTGCCCTGATCAGGAATTGAACCGTGATGACCCCTCCCCCGCCCCCGGCTCATAGGTCCGATGCTCAACCACTGAGCCACGTGGGTCAGGCATGAATTTCTTATAATGAGAACGCCCTACAATTATAAAAGCAAAGCCTTTTCTTAAAAAAAAAAAAGTCTTGAAGATAAATTCGTTTGCTCCTTGGCCAGCACCTCTCACTCAGGCATCTTCCTCCCGGGACGGTCCCCTCCGTGGGAGGGGGGCCCTGCATCGCCCGGGGGGTCCGGCTGGGGGCGGAGGCCTGTGGCAGGTGTGGGGGGGGGGGCGCCTGGGAGTCAGAGCCTGTGCTCCATGTTCAGCCCAGGGACTGAGCCTCTCGGCTCGGCCTCCTCGTCTGTCAGCCCAAGAAGCCGGCCTCTCAGGTTACATGAGGGACATGTGATGTGCTCACATGTCCATCCACAGGGGAGTGCTCACGAGAGAGGCCTGTTTACACTGTGCCATCAGAGAACCACTTCTAACCAACACCAGTGCCAACCCGGCTAAAGGCCAAGTTTGAGAGGCCAAGTTTGAGAGTTCCCGGCAGATCCATCTGGCTGCTTTGAGCCCTAATAGCCACTCTTATGGTCTCAGCTCCATCTAGTGTCCACATCAGGACACAGTCACATACAGGGTGGGGCAAGAGTAGTTTGTATGGAAAACAATACGATAATAAACAAGAATGCAAGAGTAAACTGTTTCACACTCACAACTGTAAACCTGCCCTTGCCCCACCCTGTATAACTGGCTTATTGCAAACACTGAATTCCATACTTGCAAAAGGTACAGCACTCATTAGGCAAACAGGACCAAAAACAGATCAATTTAAAACACTCCTCCTGCCCCAACCGGTTTGGCTCAGTGGATAGAGCGTCAGCCTGTGGACCAAAGGGTCCCTGGTTCGATTCCGGTCAAGGGCACGTACCTTGGTTGCTCCATGGCCTGGGCCCTGGTCGGGGCTCATGCAGGAGGCAAACAATCAATGTGTTTCTCTCACATCGATATTTCTCTGTCTTTCCCTCTCTCTTCCACTC
This sequence comes from Myotis nattereri, assembly GCF_964212035.1. Classification (NCBI taxonomy): domain Eukaryota; kingdom Metazoa; phylum Chordata; class Mammalia; order Chiroptera; family Vespertilionidae; genus Myotis; species Myotis nattereri. The sequence goes on along the minus strand of NC_138097.1, from coordinate 10,097,356 downwards.
TCTCTAAAAATATCAATGGAAAAATATCCTCAGGTGAGGATTAACTAACTAACTAACTAAAACATTGCCCCCACCCCTACTAAGATTTGGTAGCAAGTAGCATACAAATTTAGTTCTTCTAAAGAATTGTTCATTCTTTCTTTGAAAGCACGTATTCAAGTAACAGATAATACTTATAATTAATCCTGGGAATTTCTGCAAGAGGAGAGAGACATGAGGGCCTTGAGGGGCGGTCAGAGTGCCCCTGGCTGTCAGGGGAGGACTGAGCCAGTGGGTAGTGTGGGGCTGTCTCTCTCCGCAGGGCTCCCGACAGGGAAAGGCCGGGGGTCAGAGCAGGGGGGCCAGGAAGGGTGTCATGGAGGCCACTGACCCAGTGCACTGGCCTGGGAAGGAAGGGACGCCAGGAGAGGATGGGAAGCTGGAGAGGAAGGGACAGGGATCGATCCTCAGCGGGGGTCAAAGAACAGGGTCTGTGTAGATCAAAGTAGAGATGATGGCTCAGGAGGTTAGGCCAGAGATGGGATTTCTGGGTAAGATTTCCGCAGTCACCTTTGTGACAAGCTGTGGGTGTGGCTGAGAAGGTGGCCTCTCAGGCCGTTGGCGAGGCCAGGCCTGTGAACCCTGCGGGGATGCGGGGAACAGGGAGGGACAGAGGTAGAAAACAAAGCCAAATCCTTGGGGAGGTGGAGACAGGGCTAAAGGCCAGTCCATGAAGAGGAGCACTAGAGGAAGGCGCATCCGTGGCTGAACCTCCACAGGGGACTGGTTTTATTAAAAATACTAGAGGCCTGGTGCACGAAATTTGTGCGGGGTGGGGGGTGGGGGTGGGGGTAGCTCTCTCAGGTGGGCCTGCACCACCCTCTTACAATTCGGGACATCCCTCTCGCAATCCGGGACCTCTGGCTCCTAACTGGTCGCCTGCCTTCCTGATCACCTTTAACTGCTTGCCTGCCTGCCTGATTGCCCCTAACTGCCTCTGCCTTGGCCCCCACACCCGGGACCCAGGCTTCCCTCCATCTGGCTGGCTGCAGGCACCCAGGAACCAGGCCAGCCGCTGGCACCCAGGACCCCGGGTGGCACCATCCGGGCAGGCACCCAGGACCCCAGGCAATGCCACCTGGGCCCCGGCTTTGTCAGGAAGGATGGAAGACATCTGGCCTACCTGGTCTAATTAGCATATTACCCTTCATTAGTATAGACTAGAGGCCTGGTGCACAAAATTTGTGCATAGGTAGGGTCCCTAGGCCTGGCCGGCAATCAGGGCCGATCGGTGCCTTCCGGTTGGCAGCCAGGGCCTCCATTCCCTGGCTGTCAGCTGCCAGTCGGGGCCTCCTTTTGTTCTGTGCCTCCCCCTGGTGGTCAGTGCACATCATAGCGAGTGATCGAACTCCCGGTCGAACTCCCAAGGGGACATTTGCATATTAGTTTTTTATATATAGATATTTTTATTGATTTCAGAGAAGAAGGGAGAGGAAGAGAGAGAATCATTGATCAGCTGCCTCCTGCACACACCACACCAGGGATCAAGCCTGCAACCTGGACATGTGCCTTGACCAGGAATTGAACCGTGACCTCCTGCTTCATAGGTTGATGGTCAACCACTGATCCAAGACGCTGGACAGGGGGGAGGCGTTTAGATGAGGGCAGGACTGGGGTCCGGGAGGGGTGCTGGCAGAGGGAGGTGCTGCCACGAACCTCTGTCCTGATACAGCTTCCAAAGAACCACTGGTCCTACTTCTTTTGGAACTTCTCTCAGGAGGGGACACATGACAAGCAGGTCAGTGCAGGACCTGTCAAGCCAAGGACCAGAAATTCCTAACTGCAGGCTGCGCTGCACAGGAGGTGGCGAGGATGAAGGCTTTCCCCCAACCCATCACATTCAAGGCCGAAGAAAACACCAAGTGCAGGTACAACCTCAATGTGCTTTTAATTACGAAAGATGTAAAATGATGCATTATAAAACTTGGAAGCTGCTTTATACAAAGTCCAATCTTTAAATATTGTTTGACAAGGGACCTGGGAGTTACGACACTGGCGGGAAGTCTGATTCGTTGCTGGGATGGTTCCGTCACGAGCAATGAAAACACGCTCAGAACCATCTGCGCATCAATCAGAAGAGCCGGTGAGAGTCAGAACTGGAAATGTCTTCAAATATGCAAATGGACGGGAATACACAACAAACCGTTCAGCTCAGGGAATATACAGTAGACTTGGGAGAACGGAAACAGGACAGGAGAATTCATGTTCATCTTGACATGATCAAGAAAATGTTCTCCGAACACTTCATGTCCTAGAAACCACAACCATACAGAGAGAAAAAATGGAAAGAGACAGATTTTAGTTCTATGCTGTTTAACTCCTAGTAAGTGAGAGTACAGGCATCGATTTCTTGTAACAAAACTAAATATTGAAAAATATTTAGAATGCAGCCACATCGGAGGCCACGGATTGCACCTGGCTTGTCTTAAAGGCACCAGTGAGTGCAGACTTACCCACCGAAGGTCAGAGCGACTACCTGCCCATGGTTGTCCTTGCCACCATCTAAGCAAAGTGGGTTGTATAATGCCCAAAACCTTTCCACAGAAAAGATCGGACTGATGGACCTAAGGACAAATTCAATTCAGTGCTAAGCCTTATTGTCATTATTATACTCCCCCAAACAGCCACTTTTCCCAGAAGCCCCTGGGGCAGCGCAAGTCATCACGTAGGTCTTGGGGTCCCCAGCTATAAGGTGGGGCTGCCTCGCACACAGAGAGAGCTGGGACCCCGACACTGATGATCCCCATGGGTAAGGCACTGTGAAGAGTGAATTATGCTGGGACCCCCACTTTTAAGAAAAACCACTTATAACATCAGAACCATTCTGTCTGAAAGGCCAGACCAGATGTTGGGGGCCTTGGACACAGGGAAGGCAGCCAGGAGCTGGCTTCTTTCGGCACATGGGGTGCTGTGTGCCCTCACAAGGAAAGGCCCTTTACTTTACCAGGGCCCCCTCCCAGGTCTTTTCTGGGATCTGAACGTTCAACTGGGAATAAAGCTGGGAAGGGGAGGCCAGCTGCTCCCTCCTGAGCCAGCCCTCAGCAAGGACTCTGGTTTGATTTCCTAATTCAACAGCAGGGACTGGGGGCTGATGTGAAGCGGGCAGACTTGGGGCCACAGTGAAAGATGGAGCTGCTCACCACCAGGGCTGTTCGAAAGGCTGGAGGGCAGGCACCGCCTCTGCAGAAGGAAAAGCATGGGCGAGGTCTGCAGAGGTTGGCAACCAGGACCCTGGGACAGGCTCCTCCTGCCATGAGGCACAGCAGTCAGACTCAGACCCGCAGAGCACAGCCTCGCTGCTCTGGGTTGGGAGCCGCCTCGTGACCGTCAGGAGGGACACGCCTGGTGTCTCTGGAAGGGCGGTGGCTGTCTAGGCAAAGGTTCCGGCACCTCTCGCCTCTCCTTTAGTGCCCATCCTCTCCTCCTGGCCTCCCTGCCCGGATTCGGCCCAGACCCCCCTGAAGGGGCGCTCAGCAGGCCCTGTCCCCTCTGCTCCCTTCAAACCCAACCGCCATGTTTCTGGTCAGGGGCTGGCCCAGCCTAAGTGAGAGGAAACTGGGAGTTTGGAATACTCTTTTATGCTAAGGTGTCAATGACTAATGATGGTTCCATGAAGTAGGCCTTCATTTTACTACAGAATTCCTTCAACTTCAAAGACTGAAGCTCAATTTTAAAGCAACTGAGAGCAAAATATGGATCTGAGAGGGAAGAACTTTTGAGGGGAGGCCTGTGGACCCCCGAGGCCCAGCATTGGGCGGCCTCAGCTCGCTCGGCCACGGGGATGTGCTCAGAAGTCGGTCTGCACCTACCTGCTTGGAGCTCAACCTCGAGGAGGGTTTGCTCTGACGGTGGGTTTGCTCACCTAGTGTTAAAAGCATATTAAAGTGCACGCTTGACTTAACCACAGGCACAAGTGTCTGAAAAGCTAAAGCTCTGAGAAGATCTGGCGAGGAATAGGGACAGTAGAGATTAGACTGCCTTACAGCAGGCAGATGCATTCATTCCTGCATTCATTCATTCATTCATACATTCAGCACGCAGTTATGCAGCACCTGCTCAGTGCCAGGCACTTGTTGGTACTGAGGGTTCAATGGTGAATAAGGCACAGTCCCTGCCTGCCCCCAAGGCGCTGAGGGTCCAGTGGAGTTACATGAACACTCCAGGTCCACAGACAAAGCTTCGCTCTGCTGCTGCTCAGCGGCTGGCCGCGTCTGCGTCAGACCTCGGCCGTCCTCTCCAGGCGGTGTGTGCGCAGAGGCCTGCACACCTGGAGCGGGCCCAGAGCTTGCCTGAAGGACGTCACGTGTCTGCGAGACACCTGCAGGCCCCTTCTTGCTTCTAGTCCCCGAGAAGCGCTGCTCCTTCGTTCAGGCTCATCCACTGCCAGGGGCTTTTCCTTCAGCGACTGAATACAACCGTCTTCCCTTTCCTCTGGTCCGTAGGAAAAGGCGAACTGCAGCAGCAGAAAGGAGATTATAAATGGGAAGAAAACAAATGACCATGCGGCTTGCTCAACTCGAGTCTGCTCTTGGACTCCTGGTGCAAATTCTTCTTCATATTAGAATTAAGGCATCTGAGAGCTGCGGCTCTCGATTCTGCCCTGAATAGCTCTGCCGCCAGCGGGCAGGTGCCCAGCCATCACAGCTGGGTCAGAGAAAGCGTCTGGGGCTGTGGTACCGTCGCTCGAGGCTGAGACAACTCCCGGAGGCCTGGGGCCCCTACCTGCCTCCACCCCAGCCGGTCCCTCCTCAGGGTTGACGTGGGTCAGTGGTCTGAGCACTGCATGGTGCTCCTGGGCCTCTGCCCATGACCTCTTTCTTTTACACACTGACCGGCTGGGTGATGGTCACGGTGATGACCAGCTCGTTGGAAGTCCCAAATGAGCCTGCCTGCAACAGGGTCGCCTGCGCCGCAGGCCCGAGAGGCAGTGCCTCAACTCTGTGGTCCAGGATGAGTCACTGTGTATGAGGTGGGACCTCATCACAGAGCTGGGAGCCGTGGAATTGGTTCGTTCCATGTCAGAAGCCCGGGATAACGAAAGCCCAGGGGTGCTGCGGGCTCCATTCTGTTCCGTTTTACTTCAGCCGCTCAGATATAAATTAGACCACCCCATTCCCTTCCATTCACAGTCGGTCGGCTCGAAACGTCTCTTCAACAGAGGGGTCAAGCAGGCCCATGCTGGAGTCACTTAACATGTTGAGTCCATCCATGCTCAGCGGCTCAATTTGGAGCTCTTCTTCCAATGGGAATGAAGTGTCCATGTTCAGACTGACCTCGGGCATGCCCTCCAGCTCACTGCCGAGGTCTCTGAACAGGCCAGAGCTCGAGTCCTCTGGAAGAAAGAGCAAGAGGGAAAGGGCGGATTAGGAGGCGTGAGGGCAACAAGCTGATGATACCCCCAAAACGCTACCCTGTCATCCTCCCAGCCAGGAAGGACAGTGATCGCTGTGTCCCAGCCACTTCCAGGCCTAGTTTGTTCTGGAATCTACGTTCTTCCCAGTCAGTTCCGCAACCCCCTCCCCCGCCGCCAACTATTTTTAATGTGACTGCTCTTTATTTTTTTGTTTGTTGATTGTTTTTTTTTTAATCCTCACTCGAGGATATTTTTCCACTGATTTTTAAGGAAGTGGAAAAGAGAGGGAAAGACAGAGAGAAACATCAATGTGAGAGAAACACATCGATTGGTTGCCTCCTGCACGAGTCCGGACCAGGGCCCGGTCCAGGGAGGAGCCTGCAACCAGGGCATGTGCCCTTGACCGGAATCAAACCTGGGACCCTTTGGTCCATAGGCCAATGCTCTATCCACTGAGCCAAACCAGCCAGGGCACGCAACTCCCAATTTTGCAGGCTTTCTCCGGTTGTACAGTGGTCACTCACTGAGAACTAAGTATTTCAGAAAAGACTCACTGCCTCGGTCTCCGGGCTGGACACCTGCAGCTCACACAGGAAAAGCCGAGCTGGGACTTTCCTGTTTTGCTTTATCTAATGTTGTTGCCGCTTACACGACCTTGCAATGGAATCTGTACCAACACAGCAAAACCAAAACAGCACGGAAGCTGCGGGTGGCCCACACTCACCGGTCAGGAGGCTGTTGGGGAAATTCCCGCAGTTGGAATACAGGTTTGGTCTCAAATGAAACGAGTCCTGTGGCTCCTGGGGACCGTGCTGCACCAGGGGCACCTGGAAGATCAAAGGTCACATTGTGAGGAACGACCTCTAAAGCTGAGGAGTGAGTAACACCATGGCTCCCGGGGCAACCCAGAGGGAACGCCTCTTCCAGTCCCTTCCCTGTGGGATCGGAGTGCCTGGCCGTCGTGCTACCACCATGCAGGCAGGGCTTGGTGTGGAGCAGGGCCCCTGAGGTCCACAGTAGGGACCTGTCCCCATCACGCACGGCCCGGCCCTCTCAGCCATCCCAGGAGACGCCGAACTGTGGCTTCTGTGCCCTCTGGCCTCTGCCCCCTGCCCCTCCTGTCACACGGAGGTCCGTGGGAACTGCCATCTGCGGGAGCCCTGTCAAGGCTCCCCAAGGAGCTGATGTAGCCAACAGGTTCCCTTCCTCTTTGGTTTCCAGAAAAACGAGGGAACAGAAGCCCTTTCTTCTCTCGGAGGGAGGGGCCGCAGGCGAGGCCTCGCTATGAGAAAACCGCTAAGAAGAGAGGTCAGAGCCGGGGCCGCTCCCAGGTGCCTTCCCAGAAATTAAGTTTCCAAACTATTTTTAAAATCTTTCAAAAGTCGGAGTTTCCATCATTTGTCTGGGAGACACTGACCATGAGACTAACATGGCTTCTCCAGACAAAGGGAGGCAGCCCACTGGTTCTACCCCGAGGCTTTCCCACGCCTCCTCGGGAAACGTGTGTCTGTATTTCACTGTGTGAAGTGCTGGAAAGTGCCCCTCTGTCCTTACTCCATCCCAGAGGCCAGCCCCACTTACTACACATTCTAAAACCTCGGGATGTTAAAAATGGTCAGTGTGCCCAGCGGTGTGGCTCAGTGGTTCAGTGTCGCTCTATGAACCAGGAGATCACAGATGGATTCCCGGTCAGGGCACAGGCCCGGGTTTCAGGCTCCATCCCCAGTGTGGGGCATGCAGGAGGCAGCCGAACCAGGATTCTCTCTTATCATTGATGTTTCTATCTCTCTCTCCCTCTCCCTTCTTCTCTGAAATCAATAAAAATATTTTATTTATTGCCAGGTTAGTTCTTCTAAAGACTTGCTCATTCTTTCTTTGAAAGCACATATTCAAGTAACAGATGATACTTATAATTGATCCTGGGAATTTCTGCAAGTGGAGAGAGACATGAGGGCCTTGAGGGGCGGTCAGAGTGCCCCTGGCTGTCAGGGGAGGACTGAGCCAGTGGGTAGTGTGGGGCTGTCTCTCTCCGCAGGGCTCCCGACAGGGAAAGGCCGGAGGTCAGAGCAGGGAGACGAAGCAAAGCAAACGGTTGACTGGCACTATCCAGGGGAGGACTGCCCCACCAGGACCCAGCCTCCCGGGAGGCCGCCCACACACGGCGCTGGGCTCAGCAAGGAGGCCTCAGGCTAAGCCCCTCTCTGGCCTGAGTCTCCACAACCTGACAGGTTAGTGGGCTGCTGTGGCCCCTGCCAGTGTGAACGATGCTACCGTTCTGACTAGAGAGCCACCACGAGCCCCCATCACGTGTCCACACAGTTCCTCTGCTGAGGCCGACAGTCTCCTCGGGGCCAGGGGAGATCCAGGTTCTGCCGGGCACCCAGCACAGCTGAATCAGCGACGGAGTGAGCCTGGTCCGCCTGGTGTGGGTCCCGCACCCTGAGCAGTCCCTGCTCTGAGAAGAGGCAGGCCCCGGGGCGATCGCTCACCTGCTGAGTAAAAGCTGGGCCCGGCCTCATGGACTGCTGGTCAAAGCTCACGTCTGGGAAGAAGCTGGTCAGAGACGAGCCCTTCAGGGAATAAGGAGAGGCGTTTAGCTGGAAGTCAGGGCGAAATAAGCCTTCCCCCCAGCCCGGTGCTCCCGCCGGGACTCACCTGGCCTGTGAGGAGCTGGAAGTCTGGCTGTGGCAGGGACGGGGCTGCCTGTGGCTGCTGCGGGGGCTCCTGGGCGTGGGGCTGCTGTAGGAGAGGCTGGGGGAGCTGCTGGGGTGTGGGGTACGGGGGCGGCGGGGACACTTGAGCCTGAGCGTCTGTGGGCAGGAAGGTAAGCGGGCTCCCATCGGAGGACACCATCTGGAAAACAACGTCACTACGTAGCTGAGCTTCCGAGTTCCTCGTCTGAGTCCTTTAAGGTGAGGAGACGTCGCGGTGAGGAAAGACCTTCGCCTGGGCGTTCTGTGCGGGGCTGAGAAGCTGGTTCTGCTCCACAAAGGGTATCTCGAATCTCACTTCCCCACAAAGCATTTCCCACTCCATGACAATTTCTATTGTCCCGAAAAACAAAAAACCCACCAATTTACCAGTTTCCTCTCAGTAAAAGCCATGTTGTTGGTGTTTTTGTTTGTTTTTAAATATATTTTTATTGGCTTCAGAGAGGAAGGGAGAGAGAGAAAGAGACAGAAACATCAATGATGAGAGAGAATCATCGACTGGCTGCCTCCTGCACGCCTCCTACTGGGGATGGAGCCCGCAACCCAGGCATGTGCCCTTGACCGGAATCGAACCTGGGACCCTTCAGTTCACAGGCCAACGCTCTATCCACTGAGCCAAACCAGTCAGGGCCATGTTGTTGTTTTTTAAGCCGTAACTTCTGATTAAAGATGGGAGATTAAAAAAAAGCATTTAACTCTACAGTCTCCCAAAACTCTACTGAAACACTAAAACAACATTAAGCAACGCTGAACATTCGTAAACGACACTAAAACAATAATAACAACAAAATAACCAACAACACGCGGACAAAGACACCAGGAGAGAAGGAAACCCAACACGGTTTGGAAAACGAAAAGCAGATGGTGAAGAAGCGACTGGCTTGGTGGAGCTGGGAAGGCCACTGCCATGCTGGCAGGGAGAAAGCAAGACGCAATCTGACTCACACTCGGGACCCCCAGGCAGTGGGAATGGGGGCAGCGCTGGAGCCAGGAGGATCTTGTCACAGTTCAGGTGAGAAGCAGGCGGGCTTCTGAGCCCTGGCCTGCAGGAGAGGGGAGGGCTCTACTCTGGCCAGAGGACAACAAAAGCTCTGGGCAGGGCTCACCGACTGCACCCGGTGAGGCGCTTTCCTGAAAACACCGGTTATGAGAAAGCTCGCTATTAAACTTGAGCCCCCCACTTTCTGTTCCCAACTCGGTTCTCAGGTCAAGAAATCATCAAAGAAATAATTAAAGAAATTTCCACCCTGACTGGTTGCTCAATGGTTAGAGCATCGGCCCACAGACCAAAGGGTCCAGGTTCAATTCCCAGGCAAGGGCATGTACCTGGGTTGCAAGCCTGATCCTGGCTTGGGTCCCGGCATGTGCAGGAGGCAACCAATGGCTGGGTGTCTCTCACATCGATGTTTCTCTCTCTCTCTCTCTCTCTCCCTCCCTCCCTCCCTCCCTCCCTCCCTCCCTCCCTCCCCTCTCCCTTCCACTCTCTCTAAAGTGAAAGGGGAAAAATATATGCTCAGTGAAGATTAACCAAAAAAGAAAAAGAAAATTCCCCAGAAAAGAAGGATGTGTTTTCAGATTGAAGAAAGCCACCAAATATCCAGACTCATGTCAAACAAGCCACGTTATTTTGAAATTTCAGAAAACTGGGGACAAAAAAAAGATCCTATGAGCCTCCAGAGAAAAAAAGAGAAGGGAGATTTCATTCAAAGTTTTATGAATCAGAATAAAAGTGGATTTCTCTAGAAACTAAAATGACAATGGATTAATAACTTCCAAATCTCAAGAGAAAATTATTTCAAATTTAGCATTCTATATCCAGTCAGTCATCAATGAAATGGTGGATAGGATAAAGACATTTAAATCATGCTGTGTACTCTATTTTGTAAAGCTACTGGAGTTTTTGTTTTTATTTTTTAAATATATTTTTATTGATTTTAGAGAGGAAAGCAGAGGGAGGGAGAGAAAGATAGAAACATCAATGAGGAGAAAGAATTATTGATCGGCTGCCTCCTGCACTCCCCACACTGGGGATTGAGCCCACAAACCGGGCATGTGCCCTGACTGGGAATCGAACCTTGACCTCCTGGTTCATAGGTTGACACTCAACCACTGAGCCACACGGGCTGGGCTGGAGGATTTGTTTTTAGCTGTATTAAGAAGAGACCTACCCAATTCCAAGCATTTGGGATTGAATTAGTAATATATACATAGAACCAAACTAACAAAGTAAGATATTTATTAAAACACAGGAGGGAAAAAAATGGTACTTTGTTATTTCATAGTGTACTATATAGTTAAACTCGGACTACATTATTATAACTATGAAAACATTACACACTGAGTACTGCTCTAATCAAAATCCAAATAAACCACATGGAGGAGGAGGAGGAGGAGGAGGAGGAGGAGGAGGAGGAGGAGGAGGGGGGAGGGGTGGGAAATATGTGTATATGTGTGTGGGAGGACTGGGAGAGATGAAGGAGAACGAAGCACTAATCTTCCGTGGTAGAATATCACTAGATAACACCTAACACTAACATTGTAGGATGAAATAAGCTTGAAATAATGTGGTTAAACCAAAGAGATGAGCTAAAGTGGTTGAACGCGGTCATCTCCAGGGAGCGAGAAATATGGGGGAAGGGGAAACAACTCTAATTCAGAACAAGTCCCTTAGAACTCTTTGACTTTTTAAATTATAAGCATGAATAACAATGATTTTTAAAAAAACACCAAATATAAAGCGAATTTAAAAATGGAAACATCTGAAGAAAGATGCTCTTTATCCATATAGTCTTCTTAAAATGTATCTAGGAAGCTTGAGTAATTTTTCATAGCCTGTCAAATAATTTTGCAAAATAAAATTAATAACATAAAAAGAACCATTAAAAAACAATTATGAAATACCCTCTCCCCAAAGGGATTACTCATATAATCAAGATCCCGTAGCTGGTAATTGGTACAGAATGACTAATAACTGGATTGCCAATCCTTCCATTGTGTGCGGTCCACTCCCCCTCCCTAAGTCATTACTCATTTTTGGAGAAGTGGTTAGTGAATGATGTTATAATGTATCTAGGGAGTGACCAACAGGTTAAAAATATATTCATTGATGATTCTGGTAAGGAAACCACCCTCAGAGCTTAGGATAAAAACAGTCAGCCAGTGAAAACATGAGCTTCTGTGACAGGCTTCGGACTTCAGCCGCCTCCTAACCAGTCTTTCATGGCGACATGGCCCTTATTACACCTACTCTTTCATGAGCAATAAAAGTCCTGTTTCTCACTCTGCAGCCACAGTTAGGGACAAGGGCCACTAGCAAAGCTTTAGGGAGATAGTCGCCGTCTTCTTTGGCTTTTCCTTGTGGTTTAAAGTACGTAGAGAGCTGCCTGGCCTGCGTGGCTCAGTGGCTGAGCGTTGACCTATGAACCAGGAGGTCCCGGGTTTGATTCCCATTCAGGGCACATGCCCGGTTGCGGGCTCTATCCCCAGTGTGGGACATGCAGGAGGCAACCAATCAATGATTCTCATCACTGATGTCTCTCTCTCTCTCTCTCTCCCTCTCTCTTTCTCTCTGAAGTCAATAGGAATATTTAAGAAAATAAATAAAGTACGTAGAGAGCCAGTGATTGGCTTGCCATACCTGCTTCCCTGAGCTAAGGCAGGCAGACCTGGGTTGCATCCTCTATGCCTTACCACTTTCCCCCAACCCCAACTTTGAGAGTTACAACACCTGCAAATGTTCCATGTTTGCTTAAGAATAATCAACACAGGCCTGCTCTTGGGAAATCATTACTGCATTCTGAGCTATTCACATTTCCACTCTGATTTCACAGATAAGTGACCTCATGGACAACCCTGGGTGTAATGGACTCAGTCCCAAACCAGAGAGAAGGAAAGCGATTCCTCCATCTTCAGGCTGTTTCGCCAAAGCGATGTTTACCTGCGCGGCAGGATAGGGGTTCATCGGGCTGGTGGAAGAGAGCTGTCTGCAGAAGCCCTGATGTGCTTCGGGGCCCGGAGAGAGCGTGAGAGGGCTGACGGGAGGCTGCCTGCGCCGAGAGGGGCCGCTCAGGTTTGTGGTGGGGAGAGAGGGGTTGCTGAGGGAAAAGAGGCGCAGTGAAGGGTGAAGCGTAGAAGCGCTGGGCGAGGTCTGCGGGTGGCTGTTCAGGGAAGAGGAAAGCGCTGTCTTGCTGAGTGTGGCCTGGAGGGAGGGGTTACTCCGGGAGCTCTGGAGACCTAGGAGAGAACAGATTCCAAGTTACTTGTCATAATTTCCGACCAAATCGCTCGTTTTCCAAGATTAAAGAAAACATCACTTCCTACGATGTGATGAGGATTCTGTGTGGAGGGGCCCTGGGAGACTCCGGCTGAACATGTATCAGATGTACCAGCGGCACGGAAACCCCCATCAGGGAACGGTTTTTTTGTGTGTTTTTTTTTAAATATATTTTATTGATTCTTTACAGAGACGAAGGGAGAGAGATAGAGAGTTAGAAACATCGATGAGAGAGAAACATCGACCAGCCGCCTCCTACACATCCCCCACCGGGGATGCGCCCGCAACCCAGGCACATGCCCCTGACCGGAATCGAACCCGGGACCCCCCAGTCCGCAGGCCGACGCTCCATCCACTGAGCCAAACCGGCCTCGGCGGGAACGCTTTTTTTGAGAGGAGGCGATCGTGTAACGGATGGGGGTGGGGGTTGGGGGGGCAGGACCAGGTAAGAGTGGGGAGTGGAGGCCAATGTGTAATGTGCTTAGCTCAGCCCAGGGAGAGGAGCCAGGGCTGTACCACAAAATCTGTTCATTTTACTTTCTTCATCCTCCCCCGAGGATATTTTCCCATTGATTTTTAGAGGAAGTGGAAGAGAGAGGGAAAGACAGAAACATTGATGTGCGAGAGACACATCGATTGGTTGCCTCCTGCACACCCCCAACCAGGGCTGGGGCCTGGAAGGAGCCTGCAACCGAGGTATGTGCCCTTGACCGGACTCAAACCTGGGACCCTTCAGTTCACAGGCTGACGTTCTATCCACTGAGCAGCACCGGCCAGGGCCACAAACCCAGCTCAGAGCCCCGCGTGCCTCGGTCCCAGGCACACTGTCGAACCCCCGGCTGCTTCGGGGAGCAGGCTTCCTTGGAGGCGTGGCTCTCAGGGAGCTGCCTCCGTGTGGCCTGTCAACACCCTGAGCGCCCAGAGGGTCCCGGGAAGAGACACCCGCCATGTCTCCGGCCCCTCGGTGCCTTCCTCTTTGTTTTCCTGGCTCCCAAGACACTGTTCATCACAGTCCACTCCGATTCAGGGGAAAGGAAGCTTTTGCTGGTGCTTAGTGTTGTTTTGGAGGGAGGGTGGTAAGTTTTAGCGTGAGCAAGAGCGTTTGGGGAAGGCATTTGCATGACACAGGGAGCTGGGGCACAAGCTGGAGGAGGCCAGGGGCACTGTCCTGTGCCCTGTTGGGTCCTGGGCACCTGGCATGGGGCCTGACAGGGTGGCTTCACTCCGTGAATGAATGCTGCTGCTGAGATTCTTAACTAGCAACACCCATGTCTCACAGCTCAGTCCATCACTCTTGGACCAGCAGGTGAAGTGGTACTGTTTTATGTTGATAAAGAAATTGAGTGTTAGCCCAGCCGGTGTGGCTCAGTGGTTGAGTGTTGACCTATGAACCAGGAAGTCACAATTGGATTCCAGGTCAGGGCACATGCCCAGGTTTCGGGCTCCATCCCCAGTAGGGGGCGTGCAGGAGGCAGCTGATCAATGATAGTCTCTCATCATAGATGTATCTATCTCTCTCTATCCCTTTCTCTTTGAAATCAATAAAAAAATATATATTTTTTAAATTGAGTGTTAGATAAAAATTATGAAAATGAAGGAAGAAATAAAGCATTTTTAGCTTGCAAATAACTTTTAAAAGGTAGGAAAGACGTCTCTAATAAACCCTAAGTAGTATTCCACAACTCAACTTCCTATGTAAAGGTTGGAGATAAGGCTGGTCAAATAAGAATTAGAACAGCCCTGGCCAGTGGCTCAGTTGGTTGGAGCGTCATCCTGTACACCAAAAGCTTTGATTTCCAGACAAGGCACCTACCTAGGTTGCAGGTTCAATCCCTGTTCGGGGCACGTAAAGGAGGCAACCAATTGAGCAATGTCTCTTTCTCTCTTCCTTCCTCTCTCTAAAATAAAATAGCAACACAAAGCAAACATATCCTCAGCTTAGGTTTTTTTTTTAAAAAAGAATTAGAATTAGAGCTAAAGATATGATTCAATTTTTTAAAAACCCCACTCATTCAGAAAAAAAAAAAAGCACAAACATCTTTAAAAAAATATGTGCGACTTTGTGTCCCATGCGTTTTAAGTTCCATGCACAGGAACTAGAAAAAGCTGATCCTGGTTCTGGACGCTCTGGACAAAGTAATGCTTGCTTGAGGAAAATACAGCAAGTGATTAAGCTCAGGATTTGCAACTGAAGCCCAAGGTTGGAGGCGATACCAAGACCCAGGAGAGCTAAACGCCGACGTGACGTGACCTATGTGACCGTGAATGTCTTTTTTCATAGAGAACGACCAGAGTCACCTAAGAAAAGCAGCAGGATAAAAAAATGACCTAAAGAACCAAGAATAAAGGTGCTCACTGAAATCCCTTCTTCAAACCTCAAGTCATGTTGCGCCCCAGCAGCACGACTGCAAATCATTAGAGCTTGCCAGGGACCGCCCAGAGAGGGCCACTCTCCCGTGAGTGGTGAGCTGATCCACGCAGACGCGTCCTGTTGAACCCAGAGTGGAAACCAGCAAGCACTTTCCCACAGACAGACCCTCACCGAGGACCCTTCCAAAGGTCCACACAATTCTTAGGACGGTTACTGCCTGGGCTGTACCGCACACCGAGTGTGAGAGGGAGTAGTAACACCTGCCCACACACTGACAGAGCGCATGTCAGGGCTCCAGCAAATGTAGTCCCATGGGTCTGAGCTGTGGACACTTACATTCATACTAGAGGCCCGATGCATGAAATTTGTGCAAGAGTAGGCCTTCCTTCCCCCAGCTGCCGGCACCGGCTTCCCTCTGGCACCCGGGACCCAGGCTTCCCTTGCAGCCCCAGCTTTATCTGGAAGGTCGTCCTGAAGGACGTCTGGTCTAATTAGCATATCACTCTTTTATTATTATAGAAGATAGAAACACCCAAGTCACATTGCGGGTAGCATTTCGATAGAGCCACATGCCACATCTTTTAGCCCTTCTGAAAATTTGAGCCAATTATTTGGAACTGTAGTAGATTTCTATTAAATATATGCATCTATTTAAGTATAAATATTGTCATGGTATTCACTGTAAATTTTCTAAAATTCAAAACGTTCTCTTTTGAAATCCAATGGGAAATTGGAGGGATCTAGAGATGGCTGTAATGATTACATATCATCACGTGATATTTACTAAGAGCCACTAACACTGCTCGGCCAGCACAGACTAGAATTGACACTTATTTCTTGACTCTCAAGTCTTATTCTCCAAGTCCCCGGGATACAGGGGCTGCTGAAGATGATAAACAAGGAGGCTTATAATGCCCAGTAGACACTGGGCCACCAGAGCAACATGTTAGCAGGGCCAGGACCTACAAGAACAGGATGTGGTCACTCCACACTCCACTAACAGGCCACCTGGCTGGGCCCCACCTGTGAGGAAGCCACCTGTGGGTACGGGCAGGGTTCCACAGAGCAGGGGCACTTACCAGAAGAGCTTCTGATGCCCAGGTGAGTCATAGCAGCAGGAAGGTTGCCCACACTGTTCCCCATACTCATGCCACCAAAGAGGGGGTTGCCGGTGTCCAGGGAGGCCGGCAGGGGCGTCGAGTAGTGCAGGTTGGTTAAGTCTGGCAGGGACCCTCCGGTGTTCAGGGTCCCCAGAAAGGGGGAGAGGCCCATGTTTGGACTGTTGTGTGGAAAAGCGCTGAAAAGGGAAAGATAAATGTTACTTTCTAAAATCGTTAGGCTTTGGGGACTAGGACATGTCTGATACGTTCCCTCATCAAATAAAAGCAGTCAAAGATCCAAGTCCTCGTGTAAGCTCTGCCTCCGCCTCGTCCTGAGAACTCGCCTCCTTGGCTCACCCCCTCTGCAGGGCCCCTCCTTACCTGCTGGGTTGGACGGAGGATGCATCTATACCCACTTTATAGGAGTATTTTTCAAGACCGGATGAAATAATTGATGTAAAAGCACTTTAGAAATTATAAAGCACCTTATAAAGGCACTGCTGTGCAATTTACACGATTCTGTTAGCTAGGTTTCTAAATTCTCTTTCCTACACACACACACACACACACACACACACACACACACACTGTATCAGCCAGGTACCTTCCAGGATATAGTTTTTTGGGTTTTTTTTTATATTTTATTGATTTTTTTACAGAGAAGAAGGGAGAGGGATAGAGAGTTAGAAACATCGATGAGAGAGAAACATTGATCAGCTGCCTCCTGCACGCCCCCTAGTGGGGAGGTGCCCGCAACCAAGGTACATGCCCTTGACCGGAATCGAACCTGGGACCTTTCAGTCCGCAGTCCGACGCTCTATCCACTGAGCCAAACCGGTTCGGATAGTTTTTTAATTATAGTGTGGAGGATGGCTTACGGGAGCAGAAAGACAGCAAGGAGACCCAGTAGGAAGCTATGGCTGCTTCAGGAAGAGGCGGGAGGAAATGAATTCAATTGAAGACACTCCACTCAATACAGCATGGTCAGTAGAGCACGTCCCCGATACCAGATACTGATAATGGGGCCCCAAGAGATTTGGACAAAGCAGGGAGATAGAGCCCAAAAGAAAATAATTTGCTTAAAATGAATGAATGGATAAGTAAATAAATAGAAAAGAACTTGCAATGTCACACAATCCAGTAGTACAGTGACAGAGCCTGGCAGCATAAGGGGTGGGGACAACGACCAGCAGGCTGGAGGGGGCTTCCTGGGGGCATCCGAGTTCAGTTTGAAGGCCAAAGAATTCACATGGTGAATTTATGCAGGAAAAACCATTTCAGGCAAATTCATAGCGTGGGCAAAGCAGAAAGGCGTGAAGCCACACAGTGTGCCCAGGAACTCAGACACCACAGTAAGGTCAAGTTTAAGAGGGGCGGGTGCTGATGGGAGACGGCCCTATAGCAGGAGCATATGAGGCGGAAAGCTACGTGCTGACGGCCAGAAGCCTGTGGAAGGCAGGAAGCAGGGAGAGACATGTGCAGTCATTCTGAGGACAGTGTGGCTAAGACTCGGGGGCGTGGAGGCCGGGGTGCAAGAGGCAGAGCCTGGAGATGGAGGGGCGAGTTATGACGCGCTGAACAGTCAGAAAGGGTGCCAGGTGCCCACCGCGCTTCTGCTTCAAGTCATGTGTTTACCAAGAGCCAGTTGTGTTATTCACAAACACATGTATGGCAGTTTTATTTATTACTGCAGTTATGTAATATAATTACTTTAAATAACTGAAATATTGAGTACCAAAGAGAGCTGTTGTTTTCATGAAAATCCCGTTGACTTTCAATGAACACATAACGCGGGAAGTTTTGCAGAGTTCTGTGCCGAAGTAGCAAGATTTTCCTTTCGGGAAAACCTTGGGACAGTCCCCGAGCCATGAACAGAAAGAACATTACTTACCTGCCACCTGCAACATCACAGGATCGAGGGCGCCCTGACAGCGACTGAATCTGGGGAGAGACAGAAGCTGGGCTTACTCACTGAAAAGCCAAAATCAAGCTCTTAGAAGTGTCTTTATAAGTATCTTGGGGCTCCAGTCAGTGCAAGCGAGAGGCAGTTAGCACCTCACACAGTGGCCCTTTAAGTTCTAACTAGACTTCTCCAGGCACAAGGGAGACAGAACATTAAAATGTTCTTAATTTGATGCTTTATTAACTTATCTTCTAGATCTATAGTATTTCCTTCAGAAAGGCCAATGTTTTATATACAGAGCTTATTATTTTCTGGTTTGTTCATCCTCACCAGAGGGTATTTTTCCATTGATTTTTAGGGCGAGTAGGAGAGAGAGAGAAAGACAGAGAGAAACATCGATGAGAGAAACACATCGATTGGTTGCCTCGTGCATGTGCCCCGATCAGGGCCCGAGGTATGTGCCCTTGACTGGAATTGAACCCAGGACCCTTTGGTCCACAGGCCGACACTCTATCCACTGAGCCAAACTGGCCAGGGCCATATAGAGCTTTTAAATAGACATTCCTTTTCCATTGGCCTGAAAGGAAAAGAATACAAAAAATAAAACAGGGTGAAGAAAGAATAAATTACTGTCATAAGAAAATATTTCAACTAGAAAATAAATTGGGGGGGGGGGGGGCAGGGAGTTTTTGGTGTTTGTTTACTGCAGAATCCCTGGGCCCAGAATGTCTGGCAAAAGGTGCTCAATCAATGTACTATATGGTGAAAACCATGAATGAACCCATTGACGCAAGTCTTCTCCCAGAAATGGTTAACGGAGAACAACAAATCCTTAAGAATTAGGGAGAGGAGTGCCTCCTCCCAGAGAGGCCGGGCACTCGGGAAGGAGTGGCTGCCCTCCCTTCTCTGCTGGAGGAGACGTAGCTGTCCTCAGGGTAAAGCCTCCAAAACGACTTGTGTCTCCACAGCCAAAAAGACAACGTGCGGCTGCTTATCCTCTGCTTAAGGGGATGGATTTTATTTTATTTATTTATTTTTGTTCATCCTCACCCGAGGATATATTTCCCTTGATTTTTAGGGCGAGTAGAAGAGAGAGGGAAAGACAGAGAGAAATACCGATGTGAGAGAAACACATCGATTGGCTGCCTCCTGCATGAGCCCCGACCAAGGCCCGGGCCAGGGAGGAGCCTGCAACCGAGGTACATGCCCTTGACCGGAATCGAACCCGGGACCCTTTGGTCCGCAGGCTGATGTTCTATCCACGGAGCCAAACCGGCCAGGGCAAGGAGATGAGCTTTAAATCATCTCTCTCCCTCTCCCCAGTGATAAAACATCAGTGCATCTCGCTTTTACAAAAGACCTGTCAAGCCCACGCCAATGCTGACGAGGACCTTCGTGGACGTGGCAGGAGAAAATGGGACTGGACGGAGGCAGCCTAGCAGGCGGGCAGTCAAGTA
Source organism: Myotis nattereri (assembly GCF_964212035.1). Lineage (NCBI taxonomy): Eukaryota > Metazoa > Chordata > Mammalia > Chiroptera > Vespertilionidae > Myotis > Myotis nattereri. The sequence goes on along the minus strand of NC_138097.1, from coordinate 10,078,149 downwards.
CCGAGGCCAGATGAGCAACTGCATCACTAAGGGCTGGGGGTGAACGGCTTTCTTGCAAAGGCAGCACAGCTTCCCGAGGGGAAGGGCCCAGCCCAGCACCGTGGGACCTCCCCCGTCCACAGCGGGAGCACGGTGGGGGTCAGCTAGCACAGTGGACACAAATACTCATGGAAATCCTAAAACAGATGACTTGTTTAACGACTCCCTGAGGACTCAGGTCAAATCCCTTGACTTAAAAAAGGGATATCTGGTGAAGCAGCAGCTGTGGACAGAGGCGGGTCACTGGTAGAGGGTGTGGCCACAAAACAGCAAAGTCTGCCTATGGCTTGTAACCGGGGTTCAGTGCGTTTAGCGATAGGAATGAGATATGGGGGACTAATCGTTTGGTGTGTTTTTTTTTTTTTTAAATATATTTTTATTGATTTTTTAGAGTGGAAGGGAGAGGGATAGAGTTGGAAACATCGATGAGAGAGAAACATTGATCAGCTGCCTCCTGCACTAGGGATGTGCCTGCAACCAAGGTACATGCCCTTGACCGGAACTGAACCTGGGACCTTTTAGTCCGCAGGCTGACGCTCTATCCACTGAGCCACACCAGTTAGGGCTGGTGTGTTTTTTTTAATGAGTCCATTCACATGCAAATTAGGGAGCCAAGAGATCAGTGTACTAACTTACCAACAAAATGTGATCATTCTTACTCGAGCCATCATTCCCTAGTGTGTTCTTCCTAGCTCTGTCCCCAAAGAAGTTACCTTCCTTTCCCCATCTCCTCGTTTCCCCGCCACAGGATGCACAGGGACCGCTGAAGGGCAAACATTCAGTGACCACAAGCACAGTGAGGGCTGCTCACCCACCTCCTTGGCCTCCCACAGCTGCTTTGGCAGTGGCTTGGGGACGTTTAGCAGATTCTCTTCTTTCAATGAACCAGGGAAAGACATCACTAAAGTGGGGGAAGCACAGTCATTGCGTTAGACGGCAGCCATCACAACACGGGCCGAAGAAATGATCTTCGAGAGAAAACCATGATTTAGTTCACAAATATTCATTGTTGTTCTCAGAGAGAGACCGGAAGACAAGGGGAGGGCCAGCCCTCAGGAATTAGGGGACCCGATGCCCGGCTGGGGGTTCAACATCAGACACTGGTGACTGCTCGGAATGCACATGCAGTTAGGGCTTGGTGGCCACGTGCGCTCCACTTTGACTGTCATGTCATGACTGTCTGTTTTAGCCCCACACAGGAGACCCACGGGTAACAAACCCCAAAAAGAAGTCACTTAAAACAGGGACCAGCCCAGTCGGTGTGGCTCAGTGGTTGAGCACTGACCTATGAACCAGGAGGTCACGATTCGATTCCTGGTCAGGGCACATGTCTGGGTTGTGGGCTGGATCCCCAGTAGGGGGTGTGCAGGAGGCAGCCGATCCATGATTCTCTCTCATCATTGATGTTTCTCTCTCTCTCTCCCTCTCCCTTCCTCTCTGAAATACATATATTAAAAAAAAAAAATAGGGACCAAAATTTCAGAGTTAATTCTGAGAAAAAGATTTGAAAAATGAAAGAAAAATTCTACAATAAGTTTATTTTATCTTATTTTTACTAACACTCAGGATCTGATTGCATTGGTGGCCTCTCAGAATGAGTTGAGGGTGGGGGCGCTGTAACAGAGCCCCATGCGGTGCCTTTACAGTCAACCGCACCCCGTCAGGACAGCGCCGTTCCTACTCAGATATCCAGGCTTATCAGCGGTCCCCGGTCTCTCTCTTAATCAGGACACTCAAGCCACTCTCTTCTGAAGAACTCATTTTGTTCACATCCTTGTTGGATTTTCTTTTCTTCAAATGCTACCTAGTCTGACCCTTACTATGAACGGCTTCGGAAACGTGGAGTCCACAAGGGCAGGGCCTTGAGTCTATTCAGCAACGTTTCGGCACAGGGAGTGCTGGAAACAGTGCCAGCTCAACCCGGCTCTGCAGCTGACTCGCAAACTGGGCGGCAGGAATAATAGGTTTGAGAGCCTTTATAAAGCAATACAAGGAGACACTCGAGAATAAACAATCGCTCTCTGCGGCACTGATGGATGACAGGAAAAGTTTCAAGGGCTGAGTGAGGCGGCTTCATGCCTCAAGGTTACTGCTCATAAGAGACTGGTCACAGGAATACGGCTGGGGAGACGCGAAGGCCTTAAAGAGGACTGCTTCCTTAGAGAACTTCACTGATTTGGTCTTCATTTCCAAGTTTTACTGAGAATTCCTCAAAGGATCCACTGCGGGGATGAAAAGAAGCTTGAAGCCAATTATTTATTTGTCCTAGTGGATGTTTACTGATGTTTCAACTTTTCATGAGGTTATTCATGGCCTAAAATGGCTTGCCCGGAAAAGGACTCGATAGGATGATGGTAGAGAATTGTGCCTCTCGTGCGAGATGCGCCTCATATAGCATACTCCCGTGAGTCCTTATCTCTGCAATTTATTGTAAACCTAATTTAGTTGTTCACTTTCAGATTGCGAAAATTAAATTTCAGATGATGAAGATTTAGGGAAAAGGAAAAAGCGTCTGGCACTGAATGAATAAACGAATTGTATCAGATCCTCACTTATCACTGGCTTTAAGCAAACATTTCAGTAAATCTCCAATATCATGTGATCGGTTTTATAAATCTCAGTATCTCCTGCAATTTCATTTTGCAATCAATTTGCAGTTTCCTCACACTGCTTATTTACATGTGTCAATCACAGAGTCTCAAAACTTTCTAAATGGGCAGAGACAGGCAGCTGAGGAGGGAGGAATACTGGAATAACTAATGGTGTTAGCGACCAATTCATTAATATTTTCTTTTTCCTTAAAGATTTCTTATTGATTTTTAGAGAGAGAGAAAGGGAGAGGAAGGGAGAAACATCGATGTGAGAATGAAACATCAATCAGCTGCCTCCTGCACACCACTACTGGGAATCCAGCCCGCAACACGGGCATGTGCCCTGATCCGGAATAGAACCGGCAACTTCTAGGTACAGGGGGAGATGCCCAACCAACTGAGCCACACTGGCCAGGGCGACCAAGTATTTCATATTTTCATGTGATGACAACCTCTGCTTCCCTGCACACCCCTGTGACTGGGATTATGGGGAAGCAGATGACGCAATCTCACCATTCGCTTCCTTTCTCGTGGCCTTGGCCATGGGTAGCCCTAATTTAATAGAGCATCTCAGACAACTAAACTCATTTGTAGTTGTCAGCATTTTGGGAAGTTCTGAAAATGAGCATCAATTAGTTCACATGTTGAAAGGAGGTCATGTAAACTCGTCAGCATCCCGCCCAGCCCACCAATCCGTACCTTCCCCATGTCCATTGTTCTCACCATCACAGAAACCTAGGGGGAAAGAAAACAAATACTTTTATGTGGCGCTTTCCTTTTCCTTTATTCATGAATTTGTCACTCTTTCTGATTTGAAATTGAATTTTTAAAATTCTATCCATTTTGGTACACTGGTTGAGGTCCGGCTAAGATGCATTGGCCTTGATGCTAAAATTAAGACAGATACGGTTAATTTAAGCCTAAAGTTGGTTCCTATCTACTTTTCTTCTCCTTTAAAATTATCTCACTCTTAAACTGTCCTAAGGAAACAATTTTCAAAATCTGAGAACCTCTATTCAGCTTACAAAATAAAGAAATTTGGATCGAAACCTCTTCCAAATGCATCGCCCACTAGGAAGGGCAGTAATTGCTTCACACTCACCACGCGGGCCCAGCGGAACAAACGGAAGTTCCATGCTGTATGTAGTTATGCAAATATTTCTTGCAAAGAGTCAAGTTATTTAAAAAAATAATTTATCTGAAGTCTCAGTCAACTTAAATAGGGGATGTGATAGCTAGTCACAGAAATTTAAAAATTTGACTTTGAATACATTCTAACCGAATAAAGTACTTTTTATAACATTTAGGTTCTTTTCTTTTTAAATACATATGTGTTTTTTTTCTTTTTAAAGAAAGAGTGAAAGGGAGAGGGAGAGAAACATAGAAAGATCGATGAGAGAATGTCGATTGCCTGCCTCCTGCATGCCCACCACTGGTGATCGAGCCCACAACCCAGGCACATGCCCTGACCGGGAACTGAATCGGCAACCTCTTGGTGCATGGGTCAATGCTCAACCAGTGAGCCGCACCGGCTGGGCTGAATAAAATATTTTTAACCTATAAAATACACTGTTAATGACAAGTATAGTATATCTAATTGCTCTGGGCTAAAACCAAAGACTTGTGCCAAGTAGGTAAGATTATTATTCTCTTTAGAGACATCAATTATACCAAGTGAGTTTTCAATATAAAATCAGGAGAAATTTTAAAGTTCCAAGCCTTTAAATATAGGCTTACTTACTTAAAGTTTCAATATGTTTTTGGATAAACTTAATCTGTAAGTTAACCAGATTAGTCTATAAACTAAATATCTAACAATCATTCACTCAACATATATTAAGTTGCTACTGAATGCTAGATGTGGCAGGTGGCAGAGTGCAGGGGTGAAGACAGGACATGGATTCAAATTCTACAGTACAGCGAGAAGAGACCCAATTTTAGTGGAGGCTGGGTGCCTGGCCAGCACCATGAGTCCCCAGGAGCAGGAAGAGGTCCATAAATTGAGCACATTCATAAAGACAGAATTTTTTTCAGGCTGATGGAAACAGAATCTAAGTCAGTGATTTAAAACTTTATGTTAATGCACATAAAGACCACTTGGGTGAGCTTTTTAAAATGCAGATCCATGAGCTCAACCCTCAAAGCTTTTTGCCTCAGAAGGTGTAAGAATGGGCCCAGGAATCTACATTTTAAAATCACCCCAGAGGACCCTCCTCAGACGGTCCTAGCCAATGCGAGACTTGGGCTAGGCCAGTGGTCGGCAAACTGCGGCTCTTTGGCCCCTTGAGTGTGGCTCTTCCACAAAATACTGACTTCTGTGCATGGGCCACGAAGTTTCAATCGCACTGTATGTGCGCGCCCACATGTGGTATTTTGTGGAGGAGCCACACTCAAGGGGCCAAAGAGCCGCATGTGGCTCGCGAGCCAGTTTGCTGACCACGAGGCTAGGCTATCGCTTCACTGTGAGTGAACACAGCTGAAGAAAGGAGATGTGAACACAAGAACGTTCAGAAATGAGGTGCAGAGGCAAAGGGCCTGGCTCTGCAGTCGGCACTGTTACAAGGAGGAGAGAGGAGCTTCTGACTCACATTTTGGGGCCCCCGTATTGCCAAGGGCAGGGAACGTGACCATGCTGACAGCCCGATCACAAATAAAAAGCCTCACGTTGTACAGCAATCCAGCATTGCTTCTTTCTCATCAAGAAACCCCTCACTCGGGGTCTAATGAACAAGGCTGACCTGTCCCTGCAACACGAGGACTCAACCTCGTGAAACGGCCTGAGGGGGGAGCAGACATTGCACGCGACAGGCCATCAGTGTCACCGCCTCTCCGTCAGACTGGAACCCAGGAAGGCTTCACGGAGGAGGTGGCACCTGAGTTAGACACTGAGGGTAACAACGAGGATGATAGTAACAGCTGCTAACAGTACTGTCCGCTATGTGCTGGGCCTTTACACAGGTGACCTCATGCCATCCTCACAGCAACTCTATGCGACAGATGCTAACCCTCCAGGTCGCTCTGCTAAGTAAGTTCGGGACTAGGACTCTGGCCTGTGCGCCTTCAGAATGTCCACCGTGCTGTGCCTGAGGGATTAGACATGGGAGTAAGGTGGGAAGGGATGCGCCCTGTGAAGACAGGCGGAGGAGGGGAGATGAGGCTTTGCTGAGAGAGGATTAAGTTGGCAAGAGGCAGGACATACTGGGTCTCCGCTAGAGCAGTGACGCGATTCAACTACGCTTTCGAGAGATGGTTCTGACAGCTCAGTGTGAGAAGGACTGAAAGGCAGGGAGACCAGGTGGAAACCAAATAGAACGGTCCAGGCCGAAGGCAGGAAGTGGGGACAGAAAGGAGAGGGCAGGTGGAGGCACCACAGGGGTAGACTGAGCGCGACTTGGCTGCTGAATGGTGACAGGGGCGGGACTGAGGATATTAAAGACACCACCAGGTTTGAGTGTAGGTGACCAGAAAGATGGAGGTGGCAGCAGCAAGCTCACATGTGACCAAAATATGCAAGCCAGGATTTCTACTGCTGAATGAAGAATATCATAGGACACAACCATAAACAAAGGGCTACCGAGAAAAGGAACAGGTGGCGATGGGCTGTCTGCACAGAGGGGACACTCACGTGCACCGGCCCAGCGGGGATGGCACAGCAGGGACCGAGGCTGCATCTGTGACCCAGGAAACGTCCTGGGTCAGAGACGTGGTGACCTCCTCAGTGTCACCGAGCCCATGTCCCCTCCCCCGGCTCAAGCCTGACTTCCAGCACAGTCTTGATTCACCGAGTAGAGGAGCAGTGAGAGGTGGATGCTCTAACCAGAGGGGGTCCTTTAAGAAGCCGCTGGGGTCTCAGCCTCCTCATTCTGGGCCCTCCTGCCCTCGAGGGGACGCTTTTTGCCCCCTCTATGACCTGGGATGCTTGCCCTCTCCCTCCCGTCAGGCACAGGCTCACTTCCTTCAGGGTTATTTGCATTTAAAACTTTTCCTTAACTATGCAGGTCAAAGCGCATCGCCTGTTGAAGGCCACTGACATCTGGGCCTCTACCGGACCCAGAGGAGGAGCTCAGGGCTGCGGCCCCCGAGTTGGCCATGCTCTGCTTCTAGAGCTCTGGGTGCAGAAGACAAGCACCCTCCACGCACCAGCCTCGGCTCTAGGACTCACTGCAAGGACGGGGACCACCCTGCCTCCTTCCCAGGACGGCCGTGAGCCCAGGAGAGTGAGGGGACCGTCTTGGCTCTGGGACAGGGCATGTCAGAGAGCCCGTAACTGTCCCCGTGTGCATGCAGGTGAAATAACTGAACGGCACAGGCTGCCAGGGAAAGGCTCAACATTTCCTTTTAGAGATTCTGGCTAATTAAACGAGAGCATATAAAAATCTTATTTGATTGAATGAAAGTCTATTGCTGCCTTTTATATCAACTGCTAATCACTTACGTGTAACTGTCATGACACTCAATCACCATCAGGAAAATCACTACACACGCATCAGAACAATGGCTTTGTTTTCTTGGGACACAAACCGCTCGTTAATGCATCCAAGTTTCTTGCTCATGGAGTTAAGCAGATGCTCCTTTTTCGTCCACTCACAACAACAACGAGTGGGAACACTGGCCGGAGCTACATCATTACGCTCAGGAAAGGTCCCCAGGGGCAGAGCAGTTACTGTTGCTTCTGCTACGAAGCCCGATTCTGGGCTCCATTACATTTTCCCATCACTTGCTTCATCTTTATTTGGTTGGTCCTATAATAAGAAATACCTTTTTGCAAAGCTAGTCGATATTTTTAAAATCCAAGAGGAAAAGAAAATGAAAAACTTTAATGAATTACAGGGGGAAAATGCATGAAACGATTTAAAATAGCTCCCACCAGCAAATAGAATTCTCCAGAAATAATTCCCATCCTTGGAGACTTGACTAAGATTTTAAACACACTGGCTTTCCCATGTAAACACGTCCATATTTGGATGTGTTTCTGGGTTCTGCGATACTCGCAGAAGCAGCCACGCGGTTCAAGCTGGAGGGCAGCCCGCCCTCTGGGCTGTCAGATACGTGGCCCAACAATGTTTAACTGCTGAGGTGACAAGGAGCGCCCCCTGATTCTCAAGTCACCCCAGAAAGCCGACTCTGGGATGTCTTTCTCTGCTCGTCCTGCCTGCCAGGATCAACACTTACATTCTTCTGCCTTCTCATCCATCCTCTCACCGTCCGACACTTCTCACCTCTTCCCGCTGAAGCCGCATCACTCTTAGCATAAACACTTCGCTCAATCGATCACTTTCTTTAGTTATTTTCTTTTCTCTTTGCACGCAGCCTCACAAGGTCCTACTTAAATTACCTATGATTTCCTGTCCTCTCTAGGCCTTAGCCCTTTCTGGAGTAAACTCTGCCAGAAGGAATGGCAGAGGCAGAAATCAGCTCTGCGTCCGGGGTCCCAGGTAAAAACCCATCGGTCTGGCTCCCTCCCAGTCCAGGGCGACTAAGATCCTGCCGCCATCACAGGGCCCCACTGATCGCCGGCTCTGCCTCTGCTGGGCTTTGTTTATATCTTCCCATCTCTACCCATCCTGAGTTCACCTCCCCCCCTCCCCCCCTCCCCCCCTCCTCAGGGACCCGCTTCTCTAACCCACACCCGAGTCTGACATAACCGCCAGCTTTACTCTCCTGTCCGTGTGTGTGTGTGTGTGTGTGTGTGTGTGTGTGTGTGTGTGGAAAATCGGCTGGATGGCCTCCACCGATTCTAAAAGATCCTACGCTTTACAAGCAACAACGGTTTAGTCATCTCTGATTGCACCAGGGAACAATTATTACTAAAGCCTACCCTACTATGTGCAAGAAAATAGGCCAGCCATGCTCTCCTCGGAAGAAACAGACCATTTAGGCTTTAGGTGTCTAAAAAGTGAAGAACCCAGAAAAGCTCAGCTAAAGATTTATTTGCCCGTTTCAAGACCAAACACATAGTCCTTCCTGTTTGTGGACAAGTCGACCCGGAGTGCTGACTGGCATACAAATGGACAGTCAGAGCCATTGTTCCTGCCAGATTCTAACCCCAGAGAGGCAGGCTGGCCTGTGTCTCAGCGAGCCAGACTGTTGCGTGTGCAGGCTGATGCTAGCGAGTGCTCTGCACAGGTAGCCACTGTGGTTTCCCCGCACTTCCCAGCACCGAGGGCTCCTCCGGCCAGGCACAGTGCTGCAGGTAAGACCATCAAGAAATCGACTCTGAGCACAGGAGTGACACAGGTGCCGAGAGAGCCACCCGCACGCAGGAGCTTTGGGGTGTTAGGACATGGATAGTTCTGGCGGACAGGAAGGCCAAGGATGGCCCCACAGAAATGATGACAAAGCGGATGGTGTTGATCAGGTAGGTCAGGAGTGAGTTATGGGAGGAAGAGTTGAGAACAGAATGAAACATTAGCAGAACCCAACGTGGTCCTCACGGCTGACTTGGGGAGTGAGAACGGGGGCGGGGGGAAGGCAGGTCCTGGAGCTCCTGTCATTCCAGACTGGGACTGGGACTCTCCTGGAGGGAGGGGGCACGGAGGACTGTACGCAGGAGACTATGATCAGATGTGAGTTCACTCTGGAAGCAGATGGCATGAGAAGGCTTTCCCCACTCCTGTCACTCCGGCTCTCCCCCACTTCACTCACTCTGGCCAAGGGAGGCAGGACAATGGTCTACCTGGCAAAATGGGGACCAACTGAGCAGGCGATGCCCAGCCCCAGTCCAGCCCCTCTCCTCCTCGGGGCCTTCTCTGCTGGCCTGCCCTTCAGTCTGACCCCACCCTCTCGTGGCACTCGGCTGGGCCAGCGCTGCGGGGCAGAGGGCCTCGTCCTGGGGTTCAGTCGTAATGGGCATGGACCCACAGAGAGGATCCGCGTCCTCTTGTCACTAATAAAGACATTTAGCTTCATCTGTCACTTCTGGTTTTATTTCTCAGTTTGCTCAGATCCTAGGTGAGAAAAGAAGACCTTCAGATAAATCATGTAAAACTGGATGAGAAATATATAGGCCTGGAGTTGAGGAGACCGGTTAGAAAGCTAGGATGGGTCCACATGAGAATGATGAGTGTGGAAGGGAAGACAGGAAACGGAGGGCCCAGAGGTGCCGAGGGGGAGAAGCTGCCGTGAGAGAGGCAGCAATCAAGCAGGTGACCTGTAAGCGCCACTCACCCACGGGGCACACACACCGTCCCCGTGCTCCTTCTCTGGAGACCACGGGCGGGGAGGGCACGCGCCAGGCAAGATGCCACAGGACAGGCAGAAGCAGGGCCGTGAGTCTTACCCATGTATGCGGCCGGCCAGGCCGACTGGGCCCCTCCTCCATAGGGGTCCTGGGGCTTGGTGCTTAGAGCACTCGTGTGAAGCGCAGAATCAGAATTGGTCCTGAGGGGGGAGGAGAGAGTCTGGCTGAAAATCCGTTTTTCCTTCGTGACAATGCAATAGTCTTCGCTGAACATTACCAACGGGAGAGAAGTCAGGATGATTACTCACGATGATCCATGCAATGAGGGGTCTGGACCTACCTGAAGTCCCTTACATCAATAACAGCCGCTGAAGGTCACCCACACCCCCCATGACTGTCACCTGTGCTCGCAGAGCTTTACACCTTGAAGCTGCTGGCATAGCTTAATGATCTATTTAAACGAGGCCTGGGGTGCATGGCTTCCTCCAAGACCTGCCCATCCTGCCTTCACTAAGGAACTCCTGTCCGAAGGCTCACCTATGGCAGCGGTTCTCAGACCCTTTCGGGGACAGTACAAGTCAAGGGGGTTGCAGTTCATACTAAAATGATCTTTGCCCCTTCGCTTGTTCTGGTGAGCACAGTGGAGGGTGACAGAAGCCGCGTGACATGTGAAGTCACTGCAGGCTGAACGCATCAGCAGAGAACCCAGCTACTGTCAGAGATTCGTCGAAGGGATAACGATGCCACTCTTCTCAATACACTTTTTTGTTTTGGAAAATGTCATTTTGTTTCTTAAAGAAATATTTATGTTAACATGCGTGGGGTTTACCATTTTTATTTTGCTATTTTCAAATTCATGACTAAATAACATTTAAAAATCTCTCATTTTCATTTCTAGTGTCAACAGATAAATCCCAATAGATACACCGACACAGACATATACTCCGTGGCTTCTAAGGTAAAGGACAAAAAACCCAGGAACTGCTGATCTAGAGCGTATTTCTGGAATTCCGCAGACAGCTCCAACTTCTACACAGCCTCGATGCTAGGAGATGACTGTTGTCCCATGCAGGGCCACGCTGTCTGCCATAAAAAGAACTTGTGGACCTCAAATCAGCCTAAAATGCTTCTCTGTGGCCTCACTGCACGTGGCCATGTGTCCAGACCAGGGAGAGGCAGTTCAGACCTTGTGTGGTGCAACAGGAAGAGCATGGACTCTGGGGCCAGAGGGACCTGGGTTCAGATCCGGCTCCTTTAGAGTCACAGAGACTCATCAGAGAATATCAGATGCAGAGACTACTGGGAAATTTTGTGTCTGTCTGTTTTGAAGATCTAATTGGCTTTATTAAGTGATTCATGAACCGGGCAGCATCCCCTCTAGCAGCTGGAGGGGGCCCCCTGGGAAAATGTGAATGCAGGTTGGTATTAGATGATATTAATGAGTTATTGTTCATTTGTTAAGTGAAATAATGAAACTGCGGTTACGTTTTGTTTGGTCTAAAAGGTTCTTACCAGCCTCGTACTGTTAGATATATTTATAGTAAAAGATTATATCTAGCCAGCTGTGAGATGGGGGTGGAAGTTATAGAAGAAATGGCAGGATGCTAAGGACTGAAGCTAAAAGATGAGCACAAGGGACTTCTTATAACTCTTTTCCCTTCTGTGTATGTTTAAAAGTTTGCACTATAAAAAGTTTTGGGTGTTTTTTAAATCCCAGTTTCATCACATATTAGCTAAGTGGCCTTGGACAAGTCATTAATCTCTTAGAACAGAAAAAACAAAACACACAAAACCTCATTCTTATAGGACGTTATCAGTACTGGCTAAAGACTTACACAGAACAGTGACTACGGGAGCCTGGCCCGAAGGGTCCCTACAATAGCTGACGCTTACTGAATACATGCTCCTCCCGTGTATTATCTTACTTAATCTTCATAACCATCCCTTACTGTAGGTACTATTATCTCCCTTTCCCAAATGAGAAAACTGGGCACAGAGTTAAAGAACTTGTTCAAGGTCACATAGAAAGAGGCAAACCCTGTAGTCCAAGCATGTCAAACTCGCAGCCTGCGGGCCGCATGCCTTGTTTGGTCTGTTAGCCTTTGAGTTTGACATGCTTGCTGTAGTCTCACCCCAGACCTCATGTTCTTAAACTGTATTAGTCTGTGGACATTCAATAAATGGTGAGGGGTTTGAGGTTTGTTTTCTTAACACTTCATATAAACACGAGTATGAACAGACTGGCTGGCTACGAGGCACTATATAAGGAGCATCAGGGCAATCATATGGGTTGGTTTCTTCCCAAGTTATTTCTACTAGGAAGCGAGCATGTACCTGTTAAGTGCAGCTGTCAGCCTGAACTCAGGATGCTTTTCTTCCTTCCAAGGACGCTGCTGCCTTTAAAAACCAGAATAAGATAAAAAGAAAAGGAGTTCAATCCACAAGAAGCAAAGCAGAGACTCAGACCTGGGCCTGAGAACCAACCTTTCCACTCGCCTAGCTGTGCAACCTGAGGAAGTCCCTGCAAAATGCTCGTGCTGCTCATCACGATGAAAATGAGGTCAGACTGAATGATCTCTCTGGCTCCTAGGATTTCTGATTTTTGTGATAAAACTGCCCCCAATCCGTGAGGATGGGATTACTAGCTGGGCATAGAGTTTAAAAAGGTGTGGGGCAAACAAACGCCTTTGAAAACCTTTTTTAAAAATATTGTTTTATTGCTTTCAGAGACGAAGGGAGAGGGAGAGAAAGATAGAAACATCAATGATGAGAAAGAATCATTGATTGGCCTCCTGTACAGCTCCTACTAGGGATTCGAGCCCACAGCCTGGGCATGTGCCCTGACCAGGAATCGAACCGTGATCTCCTGGTTCATAGGCTGGTGCTCAACCACGGAGCCACGCTGGCCAGGCATGAATACCTTTTGAAATAGTCCAAATCTATGATCAATTCCTCTCTAGGGAACATGAGACGTTCCTCCAGTATAAACTCACCCCTCATCACATACCCAATGTGTGTGTAGAGGGTTCTGTGCAAGCCTGCATGCAAAAACTGTGCATCCCATACCGATGGCCATAGAGAGAAATAAAACGGTTACAGTTACTCAGTTTATGAAAATATTTATCTACTCCTAGTGCTTGGAAAGCATAAGACATTTTTTCCTTGGATGTACATTTTAAAATATCAGTTTGGAGTTTATCTTTTCATGATTTTAAAATATTGTATTTGGGCCTAAGATTCTTGAGGGTAGCTGAAAACCTTCCTGGGTGGGGTCAGCTGTTGCCTACCTTCATACAGACCTTTCCCAGGTCCTGCCTACATGATCCATACAGTAAGTGCTGGGTAGTATATGCCAGAGAATGGACGGAGAGACCTCAGCCCAGAGAACTAAATGTTTTCAACATGTACATTTCAAATGCCTCCTGAATCTGACATGATCTGAAAATGATACCATATATACAGTGGATGTAGCAGGGATTTTTTGTGTGTTTTTTAAAATATATTTTTATTGATTTCAGAGAAGGAAGAGAGAAATAGAAACATCAGTGATGAGAATCATTGAACAGCTGCCTCCTGCACGCCCCAAACTGGGGAATGTAGCAGTTTTTCCAGTTAATTTCATGTTCTGTTACTCTCTATACTAAAGAGTACTCTTTCTTCTTTTTTGGTATATATCCTCTGCATACCAAAATATTGCAAGAGCCCCTAAATCAAATCCACTGTGCAAATTCCCATTCGGAAGCTTCCTGAAGCTGATGTTCCTTATGTAGCTTCCTAAGCACCCTGAGGACAGGCGTTTACTTGTCCATTTCTTAAACCTTCTATTTATATATATAAAAGGCTAATATGCAAAGTGTCCCCTCGAGAGTTCAACTGGGAGTTCTATCGATCACTATGACGTGCACTGACCATCAGGGGATGGCGCAGAATATGGTGGGCGACCAGCGGCAGCGGCGGGGCGCTGAGGGAGCGAGGGAAGGAGGCGGCGGGAGTTGAGGGGAAACCTGATCGGCCCTGATTGTCAGCCAGGCCTAGGGACCCTACCTGTGCATGAATTCCGTGCACCGGGCCTCTAGTATAACAATAATAAGTCAGAGTGTTCTATTGGCAAATGTATTCCAAATGTGTTTCTATTTTGTTTTAAAAGTGAAGATCTAGCTGTATTTAAATAACTTGTCATTTCAGACTTTCATATCAGCCTATGATTATACATGAAAATACTTAAGTTTTATAAGAGCGAACAAGATTCTGTTTTATATTAGAAATTTCTAGAACAGCACTCAGGGTAGATAAAATAAAACGAAAGTTTCCAAAATGAACACATGCCCATCTTATCTTTAAAACAGGGTTTGCTTACCTTGGCCAACTCTCGTCCAGGGGCTGCGAGGAGTAATTGGCTCCAAAAGTGCTACCGTCAAAGTAGGATTTTTAATTAAGGAAAAATAAGCTTAAATGCAAAGGTGGAGCAGAAACAAGGCCCGGGAATGATGGAGAGTTACACCTCGGAGGTCCGGGCCCTTATCTCCCCTCTCCACCCACCAGCTCTTCCTCGGGTTCTCTTATCACTTGCCCTGGAGCGTCCACACCTAACGAGGGCCATCTTCGTGTGATTCACGTGGGTGTTTCTTGTTTTTTATGTCTGCAGGAGCTTCTGTTTTTAAGAACTCCCTCTAACCCCACCCAAACCTGGTAGCACTGTCGTTCTGCGCAGGCCTCCCTGCCCGCGGGAGGGACCCAGGCCGGTCTTCCCAGCCAGGTGCCTGACGCTCCTGGAAACAGCGAATGGCTCAGGGATGAGCTTGTGACACAAACAGGACCAAAGAGTGCTTCGAGGGGAAGAAAAAGGGGCTCCCCCCCAATTGAGGGGGTGAAAGCCTGTCTACGTATGACATCAGCACAGCGGTGGCACTTCACAGAAAGTCCCAATGCTGCTGCATGAATCCCTGAGTCTAGCATTTGGGTGACATAAGCCGATATATTTCCTTTTTCCAGTCACGGAAGATTCCTGTTACTAATAACCATTAGCCTGTGGAGAAATGTGAACTTCCTTATGTGGTCAGGGACTCCGCTCCACAGATTCTGTTCTTCCGTGGGCCTCCCACGCCTGGAGCATGCACCAGGCGTGTGGAGAAGCCAGCACGCCCCTGCACCAGGCACCCGAGTGCAGTCGAGAAATTTTGGTGAATTTAGTAACTACACCCAAAGAATAGTCTTCTAAAACATGCTTAATCGTATCACCCTCCTGCTAAAAAACCCTCAATGATTCTCTATAAGAGAAGCCATCATGCCCGGCCAGTGTGGCTCAATGGTTGAGTGTCAACCTACGAACCAGGAGATCATGGTTCGATTCCCAGTCAGGGCACATGCCCGGGTTGTGGGCTCCATCCCCAGTGTGGGGGTGCAGGAGGCAGCCAATCCATGATTCTCTCTCATCATTGATGTTTCTCTCTCTCTCTCCCTCTCCCTTCCTCTCTGAAATCAATAAAAAATATATATATATATTTTAAAAACAAAGAAGCCATCATGCTGGACTCAGGAGGAAATGGGACCCTTGATGGAGAAGGGAGTGACACCCGGGTGAGGCTGGGCCCCCAGGTGAAGTGTGGGCACTGAGCTAATGAATTAACGATTTGGTGTGAAATGTTCCTCTTGCCAGGAGAAGCGTTAGGATCACAAGTTCTACTTCCTGTGTAGTGGCTTTGTCTTGTCTAGTTATCTCATTGCTTCATCTGAATTGAGTCAATAAAAACAAACAGGTTTTCCAAGAGAGACATTTCTTCAACATTAACTATTAGGCTTAATGATATGAAGGACAGATTAGAAGAGACCATAGGAGACAGAAAAGGAAACGGTGGTAAAGAAATAAGAAGGCCCGCCCGAGCCAGTTTGGCTCAGTGGCTAGAGCGTCAGTCCTCAGACTGAAGGGTCCTGGGTTCAATTCCTGTTGGACGCATGTGCCTCGGTTGCAGGCTCGATCCCCACTCCATGCAGGAGGCAACCAATCAATGCCTCTCTCTCTCTCTCTCTCCTTCCTTCCTTCTACTCTAAGAATCAATAGAAAAGTATTCTCAGGTGAGGATTAAAGTCGGAGAAAGATAAATATCACATGATCTCACTCATATGTGGAATATAATGAACAACAGAAACTGATGAACTGAAAATAGATCCAGAGACATAGAAGCATTGAACAGACCGTCCAACCTCAGGGGGAAGGGGGGGGAATAGGGGGAAAGTGGAGAGGAAGGGGAGAGATCAACCAAAGGACTTGTATGCATGCATAAAAGCAAACCCCATGGACACAGTCAGTGTTGGGGGGAGGGGGCATGTGAGGGAGGAGGGAGGAACAAGTGGGGAGAGGTCAATGGGGAAAAAAGGATTCATATGTAATACTTTAAACAATAAAGAATTATAAAAAAGGCCGTAACCGGTTTGGCTCAGTGGATAGAGCGTCGGCCTACGGACTGAAGGGTCCCAGGTTTGATTCCAGTCAAGGGCATGTACCTTGGTCACAGGCACATCCCCAGTAGGAGGTGTGCGGGAGGCAGCTGATCGATGTTTCTCTCTCATCGATGTTTCTGACTCTCTATCTCTCTCCCTTCCTCTCTGTAAAAAATCAATAAAAAATATATTTAAAAAAAAGAATTATAGCCAAACCGGTTTGGCTCTGTGGATAGAGCGTCGGTCTGCGGAATGAAAGGTCCCAGGTTCGATTCCGGTCAAGGGCATGTACCTTGGTTGCGGGCACATCCCCAGTAGGAGGTGTGCAGGAGGCAGCTGGTCGATGTTTCTCTCTCACTGAAGTTTCTAGCTCTCTATCCTTCTCCCTTCCTCTCTGTAAAAAATCAATAAAATATATTTTAAAAAAAAAATTATAAAAAATAAAAATTAAAAAATTAAATTAAAAAAAGTGAAAAGAAAGTAATAATTTAAAAAAAGAAAAGAAATGAGACGACCCTCAGAGACGGAGCCGATCAGCATTTTAGTCGGCAGAACCTATTGGCAGCAGCTTCTGAATCTATAACCTGAGCTTATCTTTCTCTTTCCTTTAGAATCTGGTGACTAATTTCACGAAGCAGAAGCTCACCACCTCTCAGCACCTGCCACCCCTGAAGTCACTGAGTCCGCTTATCCAGTCCTGGAAATACGATTAGGCCGCGGCGGTGACAGCAACACCATGATCAACCCCGGGTTACCCCAACGTGGTGGTCTAGTCAGCATCTTGGCCTTTCTGATGCTCATGTGATGGTCTGTCGTGCTTACTGGAGGGCACCATCCACCTGGGTGCTCCAGTTGGGAACCCCGGGGCCCCCGAATCCGTTCTCTCTCCCCTGTCTCAGCAGTCCTGTAGGGGAAAGTCCCTCTACGTTCCAGCCTCAATCCATCCACAGGGGACTCCTACTCCTTCCCCCTGGGGGCGTGTTAGAGGGAAAGTTCTTACTCACTCTTCCCCAAAGGAAGGGGAGTAGCTCTTCTGTTGATAAGAGAAGACATCTGTTGGCGTTGGCACGTGGGTGGGGCCACCGAGCCACAGACGCTCCAAACAAGCCCCACCCTGCCTCTCAGCGGGCCTGCCCGTGGCTGGTGCACAGAGCAGCGTTCTCCTTTTGGCTTCCTGTTTCCATGTGGCGAGTGCACCTGGGGCGGCTCAGGAAGTGCCGTCGGAGGCAGCGGGGTGCCGTTTTCTCTCCTACCCTGGCACGCTGTTCTACCAGGGGCGAGTCTGGGGCAGGCCTGTGACCTCCATGCAGCTGGTGGGATGGGAACTTGGAGTCTGCGTAATCCAACCCCCTCCCCCCGCCCCCCACCATGATGATTCCAGGGGCAGGTTTAATATACAAAACTGGTCACAACGGGGTCCTTCCTAATTTCCCCACCCACGTGCTCACCATCACTCTACTTCCTCTTGTCCTTTTCCCTCCAACGCTGACTTGCAGGACACATCTGAGAGTCAAATCTTTTAGAGTCTTTGCCTACACGAGAGCATCGTCCTGTTTCTCTTAGCGTGCGAGTGACAAACAGGTGGCATGTCGAATATGGAAATCTGAATACTTTTGCCCTTAAATCTCTAAAAACCAGCATTTCCTTGTCCTCTGAGATGAAAATCTCTAGTGAGTGTGAGGAAAAAATTGCGTTTTGTGATCAAATAAATTTTGGAAACCCTGGGTTAAAGATAAGAATTTTAAAAAAAGTTTTGATTCGAGAGAGAGGAAGGGATTGGGATAGAGCTAGAAAACATTGGTGAGAAAGAACCATCCATCGCTACCAGCCTGCAACCCACGTATATGCCGTGACCGGTGACCGGTGACCTTCTGGTTCATGGGCTGACACTCAACCATTGAGCCACGCCAGCTGGGCAAAGAGGTTTCTTAACTGGCGGGTTTCTAGAGCCCTCCTACTAACTGAGGAAGAGCACAGTGTTTCTCAAATGTAACAGACCACGCACTTCAAAGAAACAGTGTTCTATAAACCAACCTCCTAAAATTTTCATCTCATTGTATGACAAGAACCAAAGCAAGGCCCATCCCACAGAGGAGAGCCAGGTGTGAAGGCATCTCTTCCGGGTGTTCACACTAGTTAAGATGCAGGACGTTCTCACACCTCCTCGGGAATATAAATCAGAAATGCTCTAAACATTTGCTTTACTCTCTTTCTAAAAACACATTTATTTATTTATTGCTAATCATCACCAGAGTATATTTTTCCATTGATTTTCAGGGAGAGTAGAAGAGAGGGAAAGACAGAGAGAAACATTAATGTGAGAGAAACACATCCATTGGCTGCCTCCTGCACGCGCCCCGACCAGGGCCCGGGCCGGGGAGGAGCCTGCACCCAGATACGTGCCCTTGTCAGGAATCAAACCCAGGACCTTTTGGTCTACAGGCTGATGCTCTGTCCACTGAGCTGAACCAGCTAGGGCAGACACATCCTTTCAGAGGAAGGCAGTTTCTATAATTCATCGTGTTTCCCTTCTTTTTCAGTGTATTACCCACAGGTCTGAGATACTATTATATCTGCCGTAAATGTATGTTAATAGTTCAGAAATTCAACGAGGTGGCATCTGGGATATGCATTCGCTGCCGTGAGGACTGAGGAGTGAGGGGCTGCCAGAGAGGAGCAGCTGCAGAGGGAGGAGAGCTCGTGGTTCCGAGTTCTGACAACAGGTCTCGCCAGGGACCCGGCAGTGCCTCTCTCCTGCCGTGAGTGTGGCCCTGGCCGGAAGTCTGCTGGGCAGTGCCCTGGTCTTGGCTCGTACTGCCCACCCATGCCAACAGCCGGGCTCAGGCACCAGCCTCCTCTGCGGGGATGGCCGCCCACCGCAGGAGGGATCTCCCTGGGCCAGAGCTCTGCTGGTGTGGCTGCCCACGCTGGGAGGAAGCTGGGATATTTGTTAAACAATGTTCGTTTCATTTAAGATCACTGTATCAGAGCACTGAACTGCTGTCTGGGCCAGTTTGCCTGTTCTAGAATAGCACCCAGCCAAGAAATAGCTGTGACAAGAGAATTCTGAATACAATTTTTCTTTTTGTCCTAACAAGGATTCAAACCAGTGTTAATACTTTCAAATGATAAAACTTCACTAAGGAGGTAATAGACAATTGTCAATGGCAACCATTTTAAGCAAATACTTTTTTTGTTTTGTTTTGTTAATCCTCACCTAGGATATTTTTTCCATTGATTTTTAGAGTGAGTGGAAAGGGGGAAGGAAAGGAGCAGAATGGGGGGAGAGAGAAACACTGATGTGAGAGACATCGATTGGTTGCCTCCCACATGTGAGATCAAACCTGCAACCCAGGTACATGCCCTTGACTGGGAACCAAACCCAAGACCCTTCAGTGTGCAGACTGACACTCTACCACTGAGCAACACCGGCCAGGGCAGCAAATTCTTTCACAACCAAATGATTGCAGCCCATGAAAGGAAAGGTGGAACCACAGCCCTCTCCTTCCGGGTTCTCCTGAATGTATTAATATCTTCCGCAGAAGGTCATTTCACTTTTGTATTTAACTGGAGCTCGTAGTCCCACGATTCCTCAAAAGAGATTCACTGTTCACTCATGGGCCAGGCCC
Organism: Myotis nattereri; assembly: GCF_964212035.1. Taxonomy (NCBI): domain Eukaryota; kingdom Metazoa; phylum Chordata; class Mammalia; order Chiroptera; family Vespertilionidae; genus Myotis; species Myotis nattereri. The sequence goes on along the minus strand of NC_138097.1, from coordinate 10,058,272 downwards.
ATGTTTAAAGAACATTTTTTGGCCCTAGATGGTGTGGCTCAGTGGATACAGCATCAGCCTGCAGATTGAAGGGTCCCGGGTTCGATTCTGGTCAAGGGCACATGCCCAGGTTGCGGGCTCAATCCCCAGTAGGGGGCATGCAGGAGGCAGCCAATGAATGAATCTCTCTCATTGATGTTTCAATCTCTCTCTCCCTCTCCCTTCCTCTCTGAAATCAATACAAATATACATATATTTTTAAAAGAACACTCTTTGACTCAGCTGTCCAGTCCCAGGACCCCAGGTAGGTGCTTAAAAAGAGAATCTAGAGACATCGCATGATCTGTGGATCAGACTTGTACTGTTTGCTGAACAACTTTCACTTATCTGTGTATGAACTGGGTTTCTGCCTTTCCTTCCCCGAGGAATTCATCTGCTCTCACAGTGGCACACATATAGGGCCAAGTCATATCCTGTGCTATTTCCCCTGAAAAGAGACAAAGTCTCCTGAACACACAGAGCAGCCCCCGCTTCCGGGACTCTGCACAAGCCATCCCTCTCCGGGAACATTCCCTTCCAGCTCTTTTCCTCTCTCTCTGTCACTTACGACCATTTGAAATTATTTCCTTAGCCAGGTAACTGCCATAAGCGTCTATGACGCAAGCGGCAGATCTTTTTAAATTCAAAATATCGTGGCAGTTAACTGGTTAATCCTTTGTTTGCCTGTCTGCTGTCTGTCATCTCCCACAGGACAGTACACCCAAGAAGGCAGGGGCACTGTCTATTCACCACTGAGTCCCGTGATTAGAACAGTGCCTCGCACAGAGAAGCAGCTCTGTAACTACCTGTTGGATACATGAACACATTATCCTCTTCTTTTTTATCCTTCAAGCCTCAGACTTTCCTCCAGGATGCCTTCTCCATCCCCCCCAAGACTGGTTCAGGCTGCCCCCACGAGCTTGCACAGCCCCTGAGCTGCCTCACTCTAGCTCACCGCACTGTGCTGTGACCACGTCCTTGCCTCGCCACCTCTCGCACTGAACTATCAGCAACTGCAGGGTAGGGACCATATTAGTTTTTATTTTTATTTTAATCCTCACCCGAGGATATTTTTCCATTGATTTTTAGAGAGAGTGGAAGAGAGAGGGAAAGACAGAGAGAGAAACATCAATGTGAGAGAAACACATCAATTGCTTGCCTCCCACATGCCCCCAACTGGGGCCCCGGCCAGAGAGGAGCCTATAACTGAGGTACGGGCTCTTGACCAGAATCGAACCCAGGACCCTTTGGTCTGTAGGCCGGATGCTCTATCCACTGAGCCAAACTGGTTAGGGGGGACCATAGTATTTTTTACATAGTATCAGCAATGTCTACAATGGTGCCTGACACTAGCATATACTTAAATCAATGGGTGAACGAACATTCCTCTCTGTGGCTTTTCTTCAACCCCCTCCTCTTCTAAGTTATTCCTTTGGTTGTAACAGCTGTGAGCATGTGTATATATTTAGACTATACTTGCTGCAAAAAGGATCTGAGATAACTACACACCCGCACACACACTCAGGGTATTTAGAGAGAGCATCTACATAGAAAGAGGAAATTGAGAAATCAGAAAAAGATATATTGTTAAATCAAGCGAAGAAACACTCAAAGGCTTTTGCTTGAAAATTCCAAGTGATCTGGACAATGGTTTGACATACTGCTCCACCCACACCTGCGTGAATTAGCTGAAGAACTGCCTCAATTCTCCTTTCCCTCCTGCATTCATGTAAAACTTATTACACATTCCAGAAAGGGATTCTCAACATCAGCTGTCATCTTCACTTTCCCTAATAATGGCCACATACCATACAAAACTAGGAGTCAGGCCTGAGCCGGTTTAGCTCAGTAGATAGAGCACCAGCCTGTGGACCAAAGGGTCCTAGGTTCGATTCCTGTCAAGGGCACGTGCCTCGGTTGTGGGCTCCTCCCCGGCCTCGGGCCCTGGTCGGGGCGCATGCAGGTGGCAACCAATCAATATGTTCCTCTGGCATCGATATTTCTCTCTGTCTTTCCTTCTCTCTTCCACTCTCTCTCTAAAATCAATGGAAAAACACCCTTGGGTGGGGATTTAAAAATAAATAAATAAAATAACGCCTTTAAAAAATAACAAAAAAACAAAAGTAGGAGTCAGAGTATCTCAGTGGACCAAATGCCGGGCATGTCCCTGGGGGCCGGAGAGACGGGAGCAGTAACTGTTCCCTGGGGAACATCCTTTGCTCTGAACAGATGGAAACTGCCAGGAGCCTGAGGACAAGGAAAGCAGCCTGTGCACCTGCAACTCCCCGACAGGGCCTGCCCGGCGTCTGGTCCCGGTCATGAGCGAGTGGACGCGTGTGGCACAGGGAGGGGCCCAGGCTGGGAGTCAGCTTGACCTGGGCTGAATCCGGGCCCCTCCAACCTCAGCAGTGGAATCTTAGGCCAGTAACTCTGGCATCCAGTTTCCTGAGTGGAAAATGGGGGTTAAAAAAACAAACCACTCAGTAAGTCTTCAGGACTAAATGACATCTAAACTGCCCAGCACAGTGCCTGGCATGGGTAGGTGCTCAGCACAGGAGTGCCCTTCCCCCCACTTCCTGGCTTTTAGGCTTCTGAAGCCAATTCTACCATCACTGCCAGGAATTCGGCTCTGCAGTCAGACTGACCCCGCCTCTGCGCCTTCCTCTACCTCCATGTGAGGAGTGAAGGGAGAGCAGGGCCCCCCGGCATGCTCGTTCTATGTCCTGGCCCACAAAGCCCTCTGCCCAATGCTGGCCGCCCATCGGCACGCCAGCTCCAGCCCCTGCTAAGGACCGGTCAAATAAAACTGTTAGGTGAGATCACAGCCTCTTTAGTCCTCCTTAACAGCCTAGGCCGATGGTTGGCAAACTGCGGCTTGCGAGCCACATGCGGCTCTTTGGCCCCTTGAGTGTGGCTCTGCCACAAAATACTGACTTCTACGCATGGGCCACGAAGTTTCAATCGCACTGTACATGCGTGCCTGCACGTGGTATTTTGTGGAAGAGCCACACTCAGGGGCCAAAGAGCCACATGTGGCTCGCGAGCTGCAGTTTGCCGACCACTGGCCCAGGAGTGTGCATCACCGTATAGGAATTTTCCTAAATACCGGCTATCTATTTCAGCTGTTCTTTACTGAATTTGAAAGTCCATAAATAGAAAAGCCTATGCAATTTTATCTGTAAATTCTAACAGCAGGTCAACATAAAGAAAACTAAATACATGTCTGTGTATCTGTTCCAGCGAGATAACTGAATCAGACTCTCTCAAAGCTGGTTCAAAGTCAGGTTTAACTCTGACGTTACTCATTTCTCAAGAAAATGTAGAGAAAGCCTTGCAATGGGGCTGCATTATATGCTGCTTATGTCCAGTTACTCCATGAAACGGAATCTTACTGATGCTGTGGTAAACACCTATAACAATCTTCCCAATGGCGGCAGAGGTGTTTCCAGGTTCCAAGTTACTTACTTTCATTGCCTCCATTCATCAGATAAAATGAAGATTTTTGAGGCCAAAGAGGAATTGCAGGGAAGATAAATCCTGAAAACCTCCCAAACATTTCAAAATGTATACGCTCCTTAGACAGTGAGAAAGGATATTTGCCGCCCAGGCTTGTCTCCAGGCCGTCGGTGCAGGGGGTGGAAGCGGGTCCTCGACGGCCTCTCCACCAGCCCGTGGTGGCGGGTGCCCCGCACGCTATCGGCTTGATGAAAGGACGGCTGCAAAGAGAAGGGGAGAAGGTTGGCCTGTGACCATGAAACTGCCACTCCCTCCCAGGAACAACAACGGGTAACAAAACAAAGGGAAAGAGTGCTTTTGTAATTTTACTCTATGGCTTTACCTGAGTCAAGGTCAAGAAAATACCGTAGCACACGAAGCTGTTTCTATACAGCTGCAGAATAAGTAAAAGCAGTCTTGTCCGGACAGCATGGCTCAATAGTTGAGCGTTGACCTATGAACCAGGAGGTCACTGTTTGGTTCCCGGTCAGGGCACATACCCGGTTGCGGGCTTGATCCCCAGTGTGGGGTGTGCAGGAGGCAGCTGATCAATGATATTCCCTCATCATTGATGTTTCTATCTCTCTAACCCTTTCCCTTCCTCTCTGTAATCAATAAAAACATATTTTAAAAAATAATCTTTAGTGCATGAAGATAGAGCTGAAAAAATAATATGTTAATACTAGAGGCCTGGTGCACGAATTTGTGCACAGGTGGGGCCCCTTGGCCTGGCCGGCGATCGGGGAGATTGGGGCTGATTGGAGCATATCAGGACTGGCTGGCTGGGTAATGGACCGTGGGAGGTTGGCCGGTTGCGGGAGGTTGGCTCTGGGAGGGCACTGACCACCAGGGGGAAGCTCCTGTGTTGAGTGTCTGCCCCCTAGCGGCCAGTGCGTCATCATACCAACCAGTCAACCTGTCGCAATGGTTGCTTTGGCTTATATATATATAGATACGTTGTTGCAGTCAGGAGGTGGAGAATCAGGGGGCTATGGGTTCATACATCAAATCCCAGAACCGAGGAATTACATCTGAAATGTGACAAATGTGAAATTTAAGACAGAAATAAGCTGGATACCTGCAGTATCCAGTGCCCAGAAATACAGATACAGTAACAGAAATAAAATGGGCCCGGCTGGCCGAAACCGGTTTGGCTCAGTGGATAGAGCGTCGGCCTGCGGACTGAAGGGTCCCAGGTTCGATTCCGGTCAAGGGCATGTACCTGGGTTGCGGGCACATCCCCAGTAGGAGATGTGCGGGAGGCAGCTGATCGATGTTTCTCTCTCATCGATGTTTCTAACTCTCTATCTCTCTCCCTTCCTCTCTGTAAAAAATCAATAAAATATATTTAAAAAAAAAAAAAATGGGCCCGGCTGGAGCGGCTCAGTGGGCTGAGCATCGTCCTGTGCACCTAAAGGTCACAGGTTTGATTCCTGCTCAGGGCACATTGCTGGGTTGCAGGTTTAATTACCGGTCAAGATGGAAGGCAACCAATAGATGTTTCTCTCTCAAATCGATGTGTGTGTGTGTGTGTCTGTGCGTGTACCTTCCTCTCTCTAAGCATGTCTTTAGAGGGAAAATAAATAAATAAATAAATAAATAAGATGGAACAGCTACAGACTGGGGACTAGTTATTCTGCACAGTGACTTCATAATTTTGATTGAATTGACAACATTAAAAATTCAGACTTAGGAGCTTCTAGGGGAAAATCAAAACATCTTGGCCACACGGATCCCACGTGGCAATAATGGGCTGGAACAGAGTGGCTGTTCTCTGTGGGTAGTAAGCCCGCTCTTGTGCTTTACTGACTTGTTGTGTTAGATATTTGAGTTTATAGCTTCGGGTAAGAAGAGGAAAAAGAATACTATCTAAATACAAGTGGAAAACTTGCAACTCATGATTCCCAAAAGGCATGAATGAAAGGATAAGCACATTCAAGATAAACCCATGGTCATTAGATCCAAAATACTTTGTTAAGGGTGCCTGGGGCATATTCTTAACATTTTTGAGAATGACAGCATAAAGGACATTTTTGGTTGTCAGAGAATAAACCCCAGGCTGGACCATTACAGCTCACATAATGAGGTGATGTGTATGCACACTGCATACACAGAGATGAATGTTTATGAAATATGTAAAAATAAGACTTTTAGTTAAATTGCATATGTAAAATATCTCGCTTTAATGAAAGGAGTCCTGTGAGGCCAATATTCTGTGTCCCCAAAAAATGTACACACAATGTCTGTAGATTCTATTACATTTTGAAAATGAAATGTATTTTTATAAACACTGTCTTGATAATCATTCAAAATGTGTATACATTTTTGGGGGACATCCTGTGTGTGTGTTTTTTTTTTTTTAATCTTCACCTAAGATCATGCCTCCTCCACGTGCCCCACCTGGGGAATGAACCTGCAGCCTGGGTATGTGCCCTGACAGGGAATCGAACTGAGACCTCCTGATTCATAGTTCATAGCTCGACGCTCAACCACTGAGCCATGCTGATTGGACTATTTTATCCATAGGTTTTTTTGTTGTTGTTGTTTTAAATATATTTTATTGATATTTTACAGAGAGGAAGGGAGAGGGATAGAGAGCTAGAAACATAGATGAGAGAGAAACATCAATCAGCTGCCTCCTGCACACCCCCTACTGGGGATGTGCCCGCAACCAAGGTACATGCCCTTGACTGGAATCAAACCCGGGACCCTTCAGTCCACAGACCAACGCTCTATCCACTGGGCCAAACCGGTTAGGGCTATCCAGAGTTTTTTATCTATAGTTTTTATATGGTTGTTCCCACAGAGAACATACATTTTTGCGATCTCTTTTTGTACTTAACGTCATTTTACAAAAAATATTCCATATGTTACATAACCCTTACAGCTATTAAGTCAGCATTTCATTTCCCATGCTTATGAGGCCCACATTCTGTGCTGCAGTTCAAAAACATGTGATTTGGAACCAAAGCAACAGTTCCAGTCCAGGGTCCTCCACTTACTGAGAAGTTACTTCGTCTTCCTTATCTGTAAAGTGGAAATGATGCTGCTGATAATTTTCTTGCAGGCTTGCTGAGAGCACTAAAGTACGTACTGCAAACACTGCCTTATCCCAGGGATCCTGGATGTTAATGGACCGAATTGTATCCTTCAAAATCCATGGGTTGAAGCTCTAACCTGCTATGTATTTGGATATGGGGCCTTTAAGGAGGTATTTGAGGTTGAAGTGAGGTTCTAAGGATGCATTCTAATCCAATAGGACTAGTGTCCTTATTAAGAGGAAGTGACACGAGCCCTAGCCAGTTTGGCTCAGTGGATAGAGCATCGGCCTGTGGACCAAAGGGTCCCAGGTTCGATTCTGGTCAAGGGCAAGTACCTTGGTTGTAGGCTCCTCCCCTGCCTGGGCCCTGGTCAGGATGCCTGTGGGAGACAACCAATCCATGTGTTTCCCTCACATCGATGTTTCTGTCTTTCCCTCTCTCAAAAAGATCAACAGAAAAATATCCTCGGGTGAGGATTAACAAACAAAACGAAACAAAAGAGGAAGTGACACCAGAGGGAAGGCCATGTAAGGACACGGTAAAGTGGCTATTTACAAGTCGGGAAGAGTCCTCACCAGAAACCAACTCCACCGACACTTTGGTTTTTGGACTTCTAGCTTCCAGAACTATGAGAAAATAAATGTGAAGTCCCCCAGCCATGGGACTGTGTTAGGGCAGCCTGAGCTGACCATTACACTGGGCATTAGAAGGATAGAGGTCCAGGTGGTTGATACTGGAAGCACTTTGTTAGAGGTGAGGCCGCCCTAGAGTCCTTTCGTGGACAGCAAGGATAGCATCAACGCTAGGGGCCTCCCCAAAAGTCTCCCCCAAGGGTCGGAGACCTCAGTTAGACATCCACCTGCTGCCCACGCCAGGGCACCTGTGAAAGCTGCAGCCTGGGAAGAAAGGCTGAAAAGAACGTTGGCAGGGCCTGTGACTTTCTTTAGCCAATGGCTCATGAGCAAACGCGACGTACATCTTGTCAAACAAAATTCTCATACTCTCCCTTCTGCCATGCGAACGCCGTCTCAAGCAGGGGGTGCGCCTTCAGCCTTGGGTGTCATTCTCAATTCCTGTCTATATCTGAGTCCACGTCTGCTTCCCTCTCTCTGGTAACATTCAGGTGGCATAGGAGATGGCTGGAAACTGAACAGCTCAGGAAGGTGCTAGACAGAGTGAGCTAATGCTTGGGCCTTAGGTCACACACATACTCTTTTGCTCTGCAGGCTCTCCTGCGGCCCTGTGATGGTGGTTTAGTTCTGAATTTTACTCCTTAGATCTTGGTAAGTGCATGAAAGACCAGCCCCTCGTGCTGAATACGCTTCTCTTGGGGGAGGTGTAGGGAGGCAGGCAGGCGCCTGGGTTCACAGGGCATTTTACTTGTATGCCGGCTCTAGTTCCTGGGGAACATCAGAGGCCCTCTCTTTAAAAAAGGGTCAGTCGGTCTCACAAAGAGACAACTGTGCCTCACGAGGGAGCCCAGCTGGAGATCATTCCAGCCACAGCCAGTACCTCCTTTGGTTTTCATGATGAGGGGAGGGAGTCCTGAGACCTGCCCACAACAAAGAAGAGGCCATTAACTCACTGCCTTGGGGTTAAAAGGACCGTTTAATTCTACCTTATGAATTGAGTAGAATGAATTGATTTCATAGCTTGGGTAGAGACTGTATTATACCACCATGGAAAAAAAATAAAAAAGCAGCACCTTAAAGATAACGTCAAAATACTTTACAAATCTCCAGGGTCAGGCCTCCGGGGCCTTGCCAGCCCTCCCTGCCTGCGGGTCCCCGCCCTCTTCCTTTGCCCTCTGCGGTGTCAGACCCGGGCAGGAGTGGGTGCTTATTTACACAGGCCAGGGAGCGAGGTCTTAAGTTCACAAAACTCCTGTAAGGCTCCTAACTTCTGGGAACAAGGCAAGGTTTTCCTCCCCACAGTCTGCAAGGGCTGCGCTATCTTGGGGCTAGTCTTCGTCCAGTCTTGCAGGGGAACTGAAGCCTCAGAGCCAATGAATCACCTGGGTGGGTGGTTGTTTTGTTTTTAATTTATTAATTTGAGAGAGAGAGGGAGAGATGGAGAGAGAGAGAGAGAGAGGTATGAAGGGAGAGAGAGAAACACCGATTCGTTGTTTCATTTATCGATGCATTCATTGGTTGATTCTTGTATGTGCCCTGATGGGGGATCGAACCCGCAACAATTACCTATCGGAATGACGCTCTAACCAACTGAGCTGCTTGCTAGGCAGGGGCCAGTGGTGTGTTGTTTGTTTTGTTTGTTTGTGTTTTGTTTTTTTTTAATATATTTTATTGATTTTTTTACAGAGAGGAAGGGAGAGAGATAGAGAGTCAGAAACATCGATGAGAGAGAATCATCGATCAGCTGCCTCCTGCACATCTCCCACTGGGGATGTGCCCGCAACCCAGGTACATGCCCTTGACCGGAATCGAACCTGGGACCTCTCAGTCCGCAGGCCAACGCTCTATCCACTGAGCCAAATCGGTTTCGGCTGTTTGTTTTGTTTTGAAGCATGGAGACTATGCCTTTTTTTACCAACTGAACTGGGGTGCAGTCTTCTCCGAAGGGCCAAATGAGCCCCGCTGGAAGGATGAAGGGGCTGTAAAGAGCAGCGCAGACCAGAGGAGATGCTGGCACCCAATCTTCCGACTTGAGACCTAACCTGTCACCATGTCCCTTGTGTTGCCCCGTCCTAGTCCTTACTTTAAATTGAAAGGTAAAAGGGAAGTAAAGCTAATAAGACAAACTAAGCTAAAATATTACTTTAAAAAATGATAGATAAAATGTTTTGTGTTTTTTTAAGGCAGCAAAGATCCCTACACACACACACACACACACACACACACACACACACTCAATGCAATCAAAATGGTCTCAGAGGTCCAGGCTAACTCATCTGTCAAAATAAGAAAAAAACAACAAACTATAAAAAACATGCTGAGGATACAGGGTCTCGGGTTCATGCTGGGGCTCCTGTTCAGTAAAAGGCAGATGAGAAAGTCCCTGTCCCAGGCAGGACTCGAAAATGCTTCTCCCCAGGAGAGGTCAGTATGACATCCTGCTGGCCCACGGCTGCAGCGGGGGACCTGTCACCACGCCCATGCCCAGCACTGTCTCTCTCAGCACCTGCAGCGTCTGGGACAGCAGGTTCCAGTACACGTTTGGTAAATTATTATTACGTTTCTAAATCATTGGGCTCCAAACAGTGCACGTGCCCCCCAGGGGTTACACAGGATGTGAAGAGGGCAAGACGACGTGAGAAGCTGTTTCCACTTAGTTTCCTGTTTTGTTTTGTTTTTTTGTTTTTTTTGTTTGTTTGTTTTGTTTTGTTTTGTTTTTTTATTGATTTTTCACAGAGAGGAAGGGAGAGAGATAGAGAGAGTTAGAAACATCGATGAGAGAGAAACATCGATCAGCTGCCTCCTGCACATCTCCCACTGGAGATGTGCCCGCAACCAAGATACATGCCCTTGACCAGAATCGAACCTGGGACCCTTCACTCCGCAGGTGGACGCCCCATCCACTGAGCCAAACCAGTTAGGACTAGTTTCCTGTTTTCTGTGTATACCATGTAATAGTAGAGTGGTATGTAATTTATAAACAAACATACCCAGATTGGGTATACAAAACTCTTGAATGCATGATCAAAAAGTTTAAATGAGCCCTAACCGGTTTGGCTCAGTGGATAGAGCATCAGCCTGCGGACTGAAGGGTCCCAGGTTCGATTCTGGTCAAGGGCATGTATCTTGGTTGTAGGCACATCCCCAGTAGGAGGTGTGCAGGAGGCAGCTGATTGATGTTTCTCTCTCTCATCAATGTTTCTAACTCTCTATCCCTCTCTCTTCCTCTCTGCAAAAAAATCAAAAAAATATTGATTTTAAAAAAGTTTAAATGAAAAAATATTGATAATTACTGAAATTGGTGGATAGCTAAACTTTTTCATTATAAAATGAAGAATTTCAGCTTCAAATCCTCAGGGATGGGTGTGGGCATGGCAGGGGTTAATGTAGACACCAAGCCTCTAAAAACCATCACTGTTGCCCTGGCAGGTAACTCGGTTGTTAGAAGGCTGTCAGGATACGCCAAGGTTGCAGGTTCAATCCCTGGTCACATACAAGAATCAGCCAATGAATGCATGAGTGGAACAATGAGTCAATGGTTCCCTTTCTCTCTCTAAATCAATTTAATAAAAAAAAAAAAAAAAAAAAAAAAAAAAAAAAAAAAAAAGCCTATTACTGGCTTTCCAGAAAGTGCCACACAAGCCCCAAAAGACGTAGAAGTTTTCATTGCCCATCCCCCACCCCCACCTTCCTGCCTGGTGCGCGGTGTTCCTGTGGAGAGAAAGGCCTTCCGCTGAGGGTGAGTGCAGTTCCCCTTTTAACTCTACTAATAAATCATGACTGGAGAAGCTGGCTGAGGGCAAATGGGGTCTGTCCATTTCTTGCCTCCAGAACAGCGGTTCTCAACCTGTGGGTCGCGACCCCATTGGGGGTCAAACGACCCTTTCACAGAGGTCGCCTAAGGCCATCGGAAAACATATATGATCACATATTGTTTTTGTGATTCATCACTATGCTTTAATTGTGTTCAATGTGTAACAATGAAAATACATCCTGCGTATCAGATATTTACATGACGATTCATAACAGTAGCAACATGACAGTTATGAAGTAGCAACGAAAATAATTTTATGGTTGGGGGTCACCACAACATAAGGAGCTGTATGAAAGGGTCGCGGCATGAGGAAGGTTGAGAACCACTGATCCAGAAGGAGCTGGTTTGCTTCTCATGGTGATGACCGATAAAAAAAAGAGACTGGAAAGGGAAGAGGAGTTTTGTGTGCTAAGACTTTAGCAGTGACAGGCAGGAGGCACCTGGCCCAGAGGCAGGTTAAACAGGAAAGCAACTGTCCATTAGAGTAAGGCCAAAGGTGTCCTCAGAGGCCAGATCGGTCACGTAGGTAGTTAAGGTCAAGAAGGAAAGGAGCCAAAGTGCCTGACCCCTGGTTCCATCCCATCACCTGCCTCTTCCTCCGCAGGAAATGGACATGAGGAAGAGTCACTGGCTGGCACTGGCCACCCTTCCCCCTCCTTCCAGTCTTGTTGCAATCTGAGTCATACCAGACCCCCCACTGCGATTGAACTTGGTAAGATCCTTCGTAAGATCCTCGCTGGGTTTACAAGAGATCTGAGTTGGATTTAAAAAAAAGTGTGTGTGTGTGGGGGGGGGAATAGATGGAACAAAATTTTAAAATGTTGAAATTTATTGGAGGGATGGGTGAAGGTGACCAAGAGGTACAAACTTTCCGTTTAGCCCTCGCTGGTTTGGCTCAGGGGATAGAGCATCGGCCTGCAGACTGAAGAGTTTCGGGTTCAATTCCAGTCAAGAGCACATGCTCACGTGGCAGGCTCAATCCCCAGCAGGGGGCGTGAAGGAAGCAGCTGATCAATGATTCTCTCCCATCATTGATGTTTCTCTCTCCCTCTCCCGTCCTCTCTGAAATCAATAAAAATATATTTTAAAAAAACACACAAAATACTTCCCTTTTTAAGATAAATAAGTTCTAGGGATGGACACTAAAGTTAACAATACTGTATTATATATTTGAAAGTGGCTAAAAGAGAAGATCCTAAAAGTTCTCATCCCAAGAAACAACATTTATAACTACTAGTATGTGAGGTGATGGATATTAACTAGACTTACTATGGTTATCATTTTGCAATACAATTGACACTTGAAGAACACAGGTTTGAATGCACGGGTCCACATATACACACATTTTAAAAAATAAATACCTGTACTGTTTTTGATCCACAGTTGGGAGTCTGTGGGTGCAGAGGGCTGATTGTATGCATGGGTCTATGCTGTTTTAAATAGGGGACTTGAGCATCCTTGGACTTGGGTATCCAAGAGGGGCTCTTGAAACCAATCCACCATGGACACAGAGGGACAACTTAAGCTTTTTGGAAATCAAAAGTTATTCAGATTTTCGACTACATGGGGGTTGGTGCCCCATACCCCACGTTGTCCAAGGGTTAACTGTATATACATGCAGCAAATCATTATGTTGTACACCTTAAACCAGTGGTTCTCAACCTTCCTAACGCCGCAACCCTTTAATACAGTTCCTCATGTTGTGGTGACCCCCAATTTCATTGTTACAAATTGAACATAATTAAAGCATAGTGATTAATCACAAAAACAACATGTAATTAAATATGCGTTTTCCGATAGCCTTAGGCGACCCCTGTGAAAGGGTCGTTCGACCCCCAAAGGGGTTGCGACCCACAGGTTGAGAACCGCTGCCTTTAAACTAATACAATGTTATATGTCAATTATATCTCTGGAAAATTAAACTGGTAAAAATTATTGAAACTGATAATAAGTATAAAGGAGTTCATTATTCTATTCTCTACTTTTGGGTATACTTTAAATTTCTAGGTAAAAAGTTTAATATTTTTATAAATAAAATTATGACACTAATAAGTTAAGGGTGTGGGGTTGGGGGGTTTTTGTGTGTGTGTTTTTTTGTTGTTTTTTTTTTTTAGCTTTAACCCAGTAACTTCTATAGATAGGAAAAAAAGGATGAAGGTTAAGTTTTCTATCATACAGCCAGCAAAAATATTATTAAAATGCTTTTGTCTACATGACTTTACAGGACAAATAAATACCTAATTTCACAAAGGAACTAGAAAAGTATCATAGGAGAAAATATTCTGGAGGGAATAAAATAATCTGGAATATTTAGTTAGATATAAGAGCACATGGCAATTCTAAATAAAGCATATTGAGTTAAAAAAGTAAAAAAAAAGTACATCCTGTTTTTGCTTTAAAAGAGCCTCGGGTACTTTTTCATCTGGCTACTTGCTTGTGAAGCGCACACAGTGTCGTCCCGTCTGGATTCAGACAGTCACAGAGTGAAGAACGCCCTTCCAGGTCAGCCAAGCGCCTGCGCAGCATCCTCACCCAGGGCCACCCAGGGCCGCGGGAGATGGGAACCACTGCTTTCCCAGGCCGGCCACGCCCTTGTCAGGCAGCCATACTTCTGGTTTTTCCCTTAGGCTGATCTGGAAACGTCCTTGGGGGAATTGCCCAGACGAGAGGTTTCTAAAAATTCATTACTGTAAGATCGTTCTCTTCCAGGAGGAAGCAATCTATCTACCAAAAGTGGAAGAGAAGTTTCTCCTTTTGAGTAAAAACTGCCAGTGAGTCTGGTGGCTTGAGTGGAGACTCCGGGTTACGTTGGTTTGGCATTCCTTTTGTCAACCAAATGGTGCGTCTGGCAGGACTCAGAAGGCGGAAGCCTTTTTTAAAAATCTGCAAGTGCCCATCTCTGCCTACAACTGGGGAGACAAAACCAACTACTCAGCTATGTTGAGCCAGGCCCTCCTTCGAGGAGTTCTGATTGAATCCATGGTGCCTACGCAATGAAGCCTCCATAACCCAAGACGATGGGGTTCAACAGAGAGATCTGGGGCGAATGGAGCTCTTGGAGCGCGTAGGGAAGCTCCTGTCCCTTCCCACAAACCATCCCCTACATATGCATGTCTTCACCTGCGTGCTCATCTGTATCCGTTATTCTATCATTTTATAACACACTGGGAAACATAAGTGTTTCCCTTAGTTCTGTGAACTCTTACAGCCAATTTACTGAATCAAGGGAGGGGCCATGGGAACCTCCAGTTGCAGCCAAGTCGGACAGAAGATACGGATAACCTGGGGACATGAACTTGAGCCTGGCATCTGAAGTATGCGTAGGACTGGGCCCTTAATCTGTGGAATCTGATGCTATTTCCTGGCAGATAGTGTCAGAACGGAGTTGAATTGTTGGAGAACTGCTTGCTGGTGTGGGGAACCCCCACTCCCTTACCCCCACAGTGAAGTTGGGTACAGAACTAAAGGCCCACTAGGTCAGGCTGTGACTAGCGGGCCCAGGACATGGCAAAGTCCTCTTCTCTGACCCAAGATCCAGGACTGTCCACTTCCCCAGGGCTGCTGGCCCAGTGGGGAAGGAGGGAGAAAAGACACACACTCACATCTCACCATTACAAAGCCAAAGTGTACTTCATAGTAGTTCGCAGACGCAGAAGAACCGAGAAACCAGACACTCAGAGCCATCAGTGACTAAGAAAATTCAGGGTCTGTCGAAACCATTATTTTTAAAGATAACCAACCAGCTTAGATCAAATTATTTTTAGAAGTAATACCTTTTCATTCTTAAGTTAAAAATATAAAGATGGACAGTGAAGAGGCAACCTCAAACTCCTGTTTCCCTTCTATCTAGTTTCCACCTCCCAATGGGTAACCAGGTTAGTTTCTTGTGACTCTTTCCAAATACTAGTTATGCACACACAGCAAATATAAATATATATTACTTCGCCTCCTTTTTAACACAAATGGTAGCATACTAATACAGTCTGAACCTTACATTTAAATTTAATTTCCATTAAATTTCTAGAACTGATTTCAATTTCTTAGTTCTTTCTCTGAACCTCAAAATATAAAAAGTCAAACAAAAATATTAGAAAACTCAATAAAATTAAAAGTCACTGCCCAGCCAGGTGTGGCTCAGCGGTTGAGCGTCAGGAACCAAGAGATCACCAGTTCGATTCCAGGTCAGGACATATGCCAGGGTTGCGGGCTCCATCCCCAGTGTGGGCCGTGCAGGAGGCAGCCGATCAATGATTCCCTCTCATCATTGATGTTTCCATCTCTCTCTCCCTCTAATCTCCTCTTTGAAATCAATAAAAATATATATTTTTAAAAAACTGTCAGAGAACATACACCAACACTATAATTGGATTACTCTCTTCTTGGCAGTTCATGTTGGCCAATATCTCCTAGGTCTATATCCATCTTAGTATTTCCTGGTCCTCAAAGTCTAGGATCACAAGTCTTGTGCCCTCTCCATTTAACTACAGTCACACCTCCCCGACAGAGGAGTCTAAAATATAACTTGATGTATCATTCTCCTCCTCCTAGCCCAGCTTCATGATGGAGGAGTTGCCTCAACTACTTCCTCAACTTGCATTCCCCCCTCAGTCCCCTACGCCTCTACTCCAGTGAAATTCCTGCCCCCAAGATAACCATGGAGTTTCCTTGCCACTGAATCAAACTGGACTTTTTCAGCTCTTCAGTTCCTTGGCCTCTCAGAAGCATCTAAATCAGTGGTTCCCAACCTCCTGTTTTTGGCTATGCCTCACCTAAGCATCTCTAACATCCTGAGGCCCCCGCCCCCCCATTCCCCCCCCCCCCGTGACATATAATTCTAATTATTCAAAAAGTGAACTCCTATTCACGTGGAGGAAGCCTAAAAAGCCATTAACTTGATCTAAACAAGCTTCCAAAGAACATGGCATCCATGAAAGAGAAAAATAAAAGAACGAAAGAACAGTTGAAGGACTGAGGAAAAAAACACTAATAATTGTTTAACAAAATAATAATATGAAGTGATATAAAAAAGTAGCAAATAAAGTTTCAAAACATGTCATAGAGAACTGAAATGCATAAATATGTCACAATATATATTTATAGACTATATATGAGGCCCTTAGAACCATAAGAAATGCAAAAAATTCACCGTTAATAATTCAATCTTGAATTGCCCTCCTTAAACATCAAATTGCCCCCCTGGGGGGCGTGTGCCCCTCGTTGGGAACCACTGATCTAAACTCATTGACAATTTACTCTCTTGGCTTCAGGGACTCCAGGCCCTCCTGGTTTTCCTCCTGCCTCTCTGGGTGTTCCTCTGCAGTCTGCTTTACAGGCTCCTGCACTTCCTGGCCGTCCTTAAAATGCTGGGATTCCTCGGGGCTCTATCATGCCATTCTATCTCCAGCCCAGATCTCTCTCTGAGCTTCAGACTTGGATATTCAACAGCCCGCTGCACAGCTCTTCTAGGAACTGCCTGCAGGCATTTCAAACTCAACATGTTTAGAAGTGAACTTGTCATCTTCCTCCCAAAGCAGCCCTATCTCATGTCTTTTACGTCTCTGGGAGTAATATCACCCAAGCGCTTAACCCAGGAAGCTTTGGGTCATCCTTGAGCGCTCCTCCCCCACCCCTCTCCATCCCAAGTCTGGTCACTCCGACCTCCTAAACATTCTCAAACCCACTACTACCCTCAATTCCCTCTCTCTCCGCTCCATCCAGGATTACTGCAACAGCTTTGTTAACTGGTCTTTTTGTCTCAAACCTTGTTTCCTCCAAACTAGTTTCCACACTGCAGTCAGAATAATCTTCCTAAATCACCGATCTGATCACATCATTCCGATGCACAAAGCCCATTAATGACAGGATTAAAAAAAAAAAATCTTAACAAGCTGATTTTAAAGTTCATCTGGAAAAATAAACATGCAAGAATAGCCTGGAAAAATTACTGCAAAGAAGCATGAGAATGAATTAACCCTGCCAGAATTTTGAAATGTAATATAAAGCTGTAATAATCAGTTGAAACAGTGTGGTTCTCTTGTATGAACAGACACATAAATCAAGAAAAGAGGATAGGAAGTCCCAAAACAAAATCTAACATATGTGGGAATTTAGTAAATGACAGAAGCAGAATTTTAAAGTAGTGGGAGGAAAGTCATTATTTCATAAACAGTGTTGAGACAACTGGTTAGCAAACTGGAAAAAACAACAACAGTCAGATCCACATATACATCTTACGTTAGCATAAACTCCTGACTGATCAAAGATTTTAAATGTAAAGATGAAGGCACAAAGTATTACAAGAAATAAAGAATTTTTAGCATGACAAAAATACAAGAAGCCATAAAAATGTATTTTAAAAAATTAAATGTATGCATAGAAAAAAACTCATCATGAAGAAAGTCAAGAGACAAATGGCAAATTGGGAAAATATTTCCAACTTATATCACAGAAAAAGTCTACTTTTTTGCCCTAACTGGTTTGGCTCAATGGATAGAGCATGGGCCTGCGGACTGAAGGGTCCTTGGGTTCGATTCCAGTCAAGGGCATGTACCTTGGTTGCAGGCACATCCCCAGAAGGGGGTGTGCAGGAGGCAGCTGATCGATGTTTCTCTCTCATCAATGTTTCTAGCTCTCTATCCCTCTCCTTCCTCTCTGTAAAAAATCAATAAAATATATATTTTTTTAAAAATTCTACTTTTTCTAATATATAAACAGCTCCTAAAAAGTCAAGAAGAAAAAGATCAACTACCTCAAATAATTAAGGGAAAAAGCTATGAACAAATTGTTTGCAGTAAAGACAACAAAAAATGATTCATAAACATAGAGAAAAAATGCACCTCACCCAGAATAATGGAATGCAATTAAAACTACATAGAAATATGATTTTTTCACCTATAAGACTTACAAAGATCAGTCTGATAAACAGTGAGTTGGGGAGGATGTGGGCAAACTCGTACATAGCAGGTTGGGATGTGAAATTGGTACAACTTGTACGGAAGACGAACTGACACTATTAAAACTACGAATGCATATACTCAGTGATCCAGCAGTTACACTTCCAGAATTTTTCTTGCAGCTATACCTGCATGTGTATAAAATTACAGGTGCATAGGGTTATTCACTGCAACATAGTTTGTACATTTTTTAGAAGTATGTAAGTAAATGTATGTCAATCAGGAACTAGTTGAATAAATTACTTTAAATCCATACAGTAGGCTACTGTGCACTCAAAACAAAAACAAGAATAAGCATGTTCTTTGGGAGCTGATATGGAAAGCTTGCCATGAGATGCTAGATGAAAAAAGCAAGGTACAGAACGCGTATGGTTACCTACTTTCTGGGTAAAAGGATGGGGTAAAGTGAATTATATTCATATTTGTTGACACCTAGATAAAATAGCCCTGAAAGTATAAACAAACATGACAACACGGGTTGTCTGTGGGGAAGTGAACTGGGTGACTAGTTCAGAGATGAAAGGAATTATTTTTCTCTGCATTGTCTTTTGATTATCTTTAATCTTGAACCACATGCACAAATGTATATATACATCTATTAAACACAAATAACTAAAACTAAAGTCAAAGAGCATATTATAAAACTTCAGCAACTACACTGATGTGGAAATGGACAGAGAAAACGCTACAGCAATGGAACAAAACAAAAAAAGAACCATATAAAAAATAAACTATTTGAGAATTGAAAAAATAGGTTGGCCACAGAAGGAAAAAAGTGGGATCTCTGTTTCAAGTCTCACATCAATATTCCAAAGTAGCCGAAACCGGTTTGGCTCAGTGGATAGAGCGTCGGCCTGCGGACTGAAGGGTCCCAGGTTCGATTCCGGTCAAGGGCATGTTCCTGGGTTGCGGGCATATCCCCAGTGGGAGATGTGCAGGAGGCAGCTAATCGATGTTTCTCTCTCATCGATGTTTCTAACTCTCTATCTCTCTCCCTTCCTCTCTGTAAAAAATCAATAAAATATATTTTAAAAAAATATTCCAAAGTAGTCACAGTATTAGAATAAAGTCTGGGTTTTAAAAAAAATGGGTGAATGTTTGAGAAATTTTGAAGTAATGAAGGCCATTATAAACATACTATAAATTATAACAGAAGCCATAAAAAGACCAAGACATTTGCCTCAGAAAACTCCCCCCACCCCCCAAAATACAAATTACTAAATGAGGAAAATTTATATATATATGGCAGATTGTGTCAGACTCCAAGGCCTCCGCCACGGATCCCGGCTTCTGATGTTCACGCTTCTGTAGCTCCCAGCTGCTGAGTAAGGGCAGGACTCATGACTTTCTTCTGGCCAATAGGCTAGGGCAGTGGGGTGATTCTATTTGGGTATTTCCTTACTGGCCTGGAAGAAATCGCTGCCATGACATTAGTGGCCACGCTGGAGAAGGCCACCTGGCAAGGAAGCGCAGTGGCCCAAGGAGCTGAGGGGAGCCTCTGGCAAACCCCGATTCCTCAGTCGTGCAGCCACAGGAAACACGTTCTGCCAACAGCCCGGCAGGAGCCTGAGGCCCGCTCCCAGGCCTCAGCTGGTATATGGCTGGCACAGCCTGGCGAGACCCGCAGGCAGAGGACCCACAAAAGCCCCAGACTTCTGACCGACAGAAATTGTCGGGTAATAAAGTGTGCGTTGTTTTAAGCCACTAAGCTTGTGGTAACTTGTTACACAGCAATAGAAAACTAATACACGAAATACAGTTTCCTTAATACCGCATGACTACATTCAAGTCAACAACGGACCCCCACAGAGGAGGGTCGCCCAATGGGATTGTAAGGGAGCAGAGGAACCCCTAAGCCCAGAGATGGGTCCTCGGAAGGCCCTGGCAAGGGGTGTTCTTGGGCCATCTCACTCGATCCACACAAACGCCTGGGGAGGGCGGGAAGCTCCCAAGACCTTCTCCAGACCCTGTGACAACAGAGCCACGGCAACGCCTTTCAGCAACAACTGGCAAGAAACTCTGAAGAAAAACGGCTTCTGACTTATTTAGATTTTGGTTAATGTGATAACTGACCACAGGACCGAGAAGCAGAAATATATAAACCAGTGATGGCGAACCTATAACACGCGTGTCAGAGGTGACACGCGAACTCATTTTTTGGTTGATTTTTCTTTGTTAAATGGCATTTAAATATATAAAATAAATATCAAAAATATAAGTTTTTGTTTTACTATGGTTGCAAATATCAAAAAATGTCTATATGTGACACGGCACCAGAGTTAAGTTAGGGTTTTTCAAAATGCTGACACGCTGAGCTCAAAAGGTTCGCCATCACTGATATAAACAAATGTACATCAATCCGGATGTGTGAGAGCGCCCGCCCAGCCAGGTCCCACGCACGCAGGCCCCATGTTCCCAGGCCCCACGCACGCACTCACATACTCCCATGCGCTGACGTGCTCACACTCATGCCCATGCACGAAGCCCAGGATGCACTCAGATCCACGTATGCCCTCACATACACACGCACGCACCTAGCGATCACGCGTGCCACCATGCAGGCAGACCCACACATGGCCCCTTGCATGCCTCCAAATACGTCCGCACGCACGTAAGCCCGCATTCACTTACGTACATTCCACCCCCATGCGCGCACAGACACACGCAAGCCCCTACCGCCCGCATGTACACGTGCCCACAAACGCATGCGCAGGAGCAGGCAGGGTCCTGGGTCAAAGGCGGGGCTTAGGGTTTCACGTGGTCGCTGTGAACTGGTGAATGTAAAACACAAGAGTAGGAGTTAAAGCACGGGGAGAGAACAAAAAGCCCCAAAGGTCAGTTATCATATTAACCAAGATCTCAAACAAAGGAGGCAACCCGGCTCTTTATCTAGTCTGCCGGGCTGGCGGTCTGTTCGTTGGAAATAGAAATAACCTTTGTAGAAGCTGAGAAGCCTAATCCAAGCTGAAGTCAGGCACTCGCATTTCAAAAAGAGAGTTCACGTCAGAGATCACTGCCATGATTCAGGTGTCTGTGGATGCGGGTAGAAACAAGCTAAAAGCATGTGCAGGTACCATCACAGCAGCAGGCTGGAAGCAACTCGAATGTCCTTTGATGAATAAATAAACAAGGTTTGTGTGAGCGCACTCTAGGACAGTGATGGCGAACCTATGACACGCGTGTCAGAGGTGACACCCGAACTCATTTTTTTGGTTGATTTTTCTTTGTTAAATAGCATTTAAATATATAAAATAAATATCAAAAATATAAATCTTTGTTTTACTATGGTGGCAAAGATCGAAAAATTTCTCTATGTGACACGGCACCAGAGTGAAGTTAGGGTTTTTCAAAATGCTGACAGGCCAAGCTCAAAAGGTTCACCATCACTGCTCTAGGATGTTAGCACAACCCCAAAACCGCCTAAGGACACATTTCTCAGACCGTGTTCCCATCATTAAGCGGCACATGGTTGTATATAGTAAAGAGCTTTTACAACCAAAAGAAGATAAAGTATTCAATAAGAAAACAGGCAAACGACTTAAAAACAAAGTCTACAGAACAGGAAATACAAATGGTCAAATAAGCATAAAGAGAGGCTCGCCTGGCTGGTGTTGCTCAGTGGTTGAGCTTCAACCTATGAACCAGGAGGTCAGGACTCAATTCCCCTCAGGGCGCATGCCCAGGTTGCAGGCTGGATCCCCAGTAGGGGGCATGCAGGAAGCAGCCAATCAATGGTTCTCTCTCATCACTGATGATTCTATCTCTTTCCCTCTCCCTTCCTCTCTGAAATCAATAAAAAAAATATTTAAAAAAGAGATGCTCAACCTATCTTTCGTGTTACGTCCTTAGCAATTCAGAACAGTGCCAGACACATAGGAGCCACTCAATATTTACTTACTGAGTAAATGGATACGTTCCACTCATAATTAAAGAAATGCCAATTAAAGCAAGATGCCATTTTTCCCATTATTTTGGCAAAGATTAAAAGATGTATGTAATGAATAGACATTTCACCAAAGATGACATACAAATTGCCAATAAGCACATAAAAAGATGCTCAACATCACTCATCATTAGAGAAATGCAAACAACCACAATGAAATACCCCCTCACACACATTAGGATGGCTACTATTTTAAAAAAACCCACAGAAAATAACAAATGTTGGAACCCTTGTGTAGTACCAGTGAGAATATAAATGAGTATGGCTGTTCTTCAAAATAGCCCTAGCCAGTTTGGCTCAGTGGATAGAACATCAGCCTACAGACTGAAGGGTCCCCGGTTTGATTCCCGGTCAGGGCACATGCCTAGGTTGCAGGCTTGATCCCCAGTAGGGGACATTGCAGGAGGCAGCCAATCAATGATTCTCTCTTATCACTGATGTTTCTATCTCTCTCTCCCTCTCCCTTCCTTTCTGAAATCAATAAAAATATATTTTAAAAATATATATTTAAAACAGAAATACCATATGAACCAGCAATTCCTCTCCTAAATACATATTAAAAAGAGTTGAAAGCAAGATTTCAAAGAAACATTTGCACACCCATGTTCATAGCAGCATTATTCATAATAGCCAAGTGACGGAAGCAACTCGAATGTCCTTTGATGAATAAATAGATAAACAAAATGTGGTATATACATACAACAGAGTATATTCAGTCTTAAAAAAAAAAGAAAAAAAGAAAGCAATCTTGTCACATGCTACAGCATGAATGAACTTGGAGGACATTATGCTAAGTAAAATGAGCCAGTCATAATAAGACAAATACTGTATGATTCCACTTATATGAGGTACCTAGAGTGATCAAATTCATAAAATTGAAAGTAGAATGGTGGCTACCAGGGGCGGGGTTAGGGGGAAATGGGGAGTTGTCTAATGGAAATAGAGTTTCTGTTTTACAAGATGAAAATGATTGGAGATTGTTTGCACTATAATGTGAATATACTTAACACTGCCCACTTAAAAATGGTAAAGATGGTAAATTTTATGTGATGTGTTTTTTACCATGATTTTTAAAAAACGGATATATGTGTGCCATGATGAAGTTCACATGAAGAAACAGACGCTCTCATAATGCTGATGGGAACAGAAAGTGTAACTACTTCTATTGGGAATACCGACCTTAATTTTAAATGTACAAACCCCCCTCCCGAGCTATTTTACTTCTAGGAACATATACTACAGACACGTTTACATAAATACCCACAGATATATGTAACAAGGATGTTCGCTGCAGTTCTGCTTTGTAATAGTGAGAAACTAGACATAGTCTAAATGTCCCTCAATAAGAGACTGTTAAATGACAGGACAGCTATACAAAGTCATGCGAAGCCACCACTGAAAACAGTATATAGCTTAACAGACCGCGGACACCGCCGGCCTTTCTCCTCACTAACCCACCACTCATCCCTTTGAACTTCATTATTTATTGGATTGGTTGAACTCTTATGAGAATGGATCACTATTATAATTTTTTAAAAAGCAATGATTCAGTTTATAGCCTTCTGGGTTAGCTTCTAAAAATTACAATTCTTTCCCCCAAATAATCATTATAAAGAAGTGTTAGGCCCTAGCGGTTTGGCTCAGTGGATAGAGCATCCGTCCGCGGACCGAAGGGTCCCAAGTTCGGTTCCGGTCAAGGGCATGGAAAGATGTCCACAATGCACAAGTTTTGTTTTGTTTTTCAGGGGGGAAGTTATTCATTCTGGCATGATTCCATTTGTGCGCTTGCATATATACATACAGAAAACTTCTGAAAGGGTGCAAAAGAAACAGCAGTGGGTAACTCTGGGGATTAGATTGGGTGAAAGTGCAAAAAAAAAGAAGGGAGATTTCTACTTTTCATTTATGTGCTTCTGAATTATTTGAGTTTTTGCAACCAACATGTATTACTTTTACATAAAAATTAATTTGGAAGGATAAGTGATCAAGCAAATAAATATATTTCCAACAGCTTTCCACTGCCCTCAGGACAAGATCTAAATTCCTTACAAAGACAGGAAAGTCCTTCGTGATGTGCTGCCTGCTTCACCCTCTGGCCTCATCTGTCACCACCCCCACCTGACACTCAATCCATGTTCCAGTCTCACCAAACTTCCAGTTCCTCAAACAGGACATGCTTTTCTCTTGCCTCCTGGCTTTGCCAAGTGCTGTTGCTTTTGCTTGGAACACTCCCCACTCCAACCTCCAGTTAATTATTTAGCCCTCAAGCCCCAGCTCAGACACCTCTTCCTCCAGGAAGCCTTCCCGGGTGCTCCCCACCCGGTCTGGGTTAGGCACCCCTCAGGTGTGTTCCAGCTGATCTCTGAAGTCCTCTACCTACGTTTGTCAGACGGTCTGACAATGACCTGCAAATCCATCTGCCTCTCCCACTGGAATGAAGTTCCACCAAGCAGTGACAGTGCCTGTCTGAGTCACTGTCCTATCTCCAGCATCGAGCATAGTGTGGGACACATAGATGATGGTCCATAAATATCTGTCAAATTAGACTTCTATTACAAAAGAAATATGACCGCATTATAGATAATTCAGGAACACAGAAGGGGGAGGTAGAATTATAATCCTACCATCCAAACACTACCCTGTTTTTGTCCAGTGTTTTTGTTCCCTGGGCATGTTTTTTCATAGCTGTATTCCCAAGCTGGACATTTTGACAAGCCCCTTCTGACACAGTCATTTTGGTCAGGGAACATTTTGCACCCTGTCAAGACATGAGGCCTTTATAAGCCAAAGTAAAGATGACTGTTTTTATAATCAAGTAATGTGTACAGCAGACCTTGGACACCGCCGGCCTTTCTCCTCCCTAACCCACCACTCATTCCTGGGGGCTTTGGCTTTGTGCTTCATTAATTACTGGATTGGCTGAACTATTATAATTTTTAAAAAAGCAACGATTTAGTTTATAGCCTTCTGGGTTCGCTTCTAAAAATTACAATTCCTTCCCCCAAATAATCATCATAAAGAAGTGTTAGAACATGAGCATAATGTATGCATGACTAAAGAAACTGGCAGGAATTTCACTGAGGATGTCCCTAACATGGGGCGCGGTCAAGATCAGAGATCATACTGATACTCACTATCCCTCCCAACCTCCCTACCAACCGTCCACAGAGAGAAGTTCAAGACTCTGAGAAGAGACCCACATAAGATACAAGTGACTTCTTTGAGCATCTCTGAGCCCCGCCTCATCCGTCACTCCCCTCCCCCCTTATTCCCCACCCCCCCCCCACAGACGAGGGACTGCCAACAGGAGGTGACTCAGGCATGGGATCAGGTTCTATGTTTTGCTCATTACTTGATCATTTTTTAAGCCACATTAAAAGCAAAAAGAAATAGTGTCAGTGAGGCACATCAAAGAAACCCTAGAAACAGATCAGCAACATCCAAGCATCTGGGTGCAAATGTCAGACACCTCTAACCAGGCCATAAAAATTTCTACCTCCTTTAAATTTTTTTTTTTTTTTTTTTTTTTGCTTAACATAGTAATACAAGAACTTTTCCATGTAGCTGCAGTATTTACACTCATAATTCTAAACTGTACTGAACAGATATATCATAGTTTATTCAAATCAATTATTCTATATGGTAAATAATACTGCAACATTACCAGGCCTAAAGTTTTCTTTTCATGCCTTGAATTACTTTCTACTTTAGAGTCCCCAAAGTAGAATTCATCAAAGAATACGAATATCGTAACACTTCGGACATATTCCTAAACTGCTTTCGAAAATATATATACCAACTTACAATATCTGTAATAATGTATACAAGAACAAATTTCATTACTCCCTCCCCAACATCGAGTATTAACTCAAATATTTTCCTAGTTTAATGAGTAAAATGGTTAAATTACTACTTTGGCAATCATCAACCTTTAATGCATTCACACTGTTCCAGGTACAGTGCTAGATGCTTCATATACATTATCTCATTTAATCTTCACAGCAACCCTGTGAACTGGTACCATTATTACCCCACCTGACAGATGAGGAAACTTAAACTTAGAAAACTCAAGTTCTTGAATGCAAAGCTCATAAAGGGTGGAGGAGATTTTGAATCCAAGCTACCTAAACCCTGAATCCATATGCTGTGGTATCGCATTATTTCAATCCACATGTCACTCACTGCTTATAGTGACGACAAACATACTCCCATAGATTTCTTTCCTGGGTGAATTTCCTATTTCCTGGTTTCTCTATCCCTGGCAAGTCCAAAGGATCAGAGGTGGCCTTGAAGGTGGGGTTTCAGAGCCAAGGTTTTGGCAACAGGCAGGACAGGGTTTGGAATAAAAGCAGATGGGAGTGAACAAGAGAATTCTATAGTGACTGCAGGGACTAGTCTTGGGGCCTGTGCTGCCTGCCTCTAATTAATGGCTGGGATGGTGAGTTCCACAGGTATCAGGGGCCAGATGTAGAGCAGAGAAAATCAAAGAGGAAGATCGAGCTGCTAGCCCTCGAAACAGCTTCAGAAGTTCCTTAAATAACTATGGTGGAGCCTCAGTTCTCGACCTTAATTCAATCCAGAAGGCTGTTTGAGAAGCAATTTGTTCGAAAACCAAATCATTTTTTCCCATTAGAAATAATGTAAATTGAATTAATCCACCACAGGTCCCTACATGATTCCGTTTTAACCTTTCTTACACACATGTCAAAGCTCTATTGTTATTCTCACAACTTTCCTTTTTACTTTGCTACCACTAACCTACCTAGGACCCAGGTGACTTACTGTGTATTTAATAACAACAAGCAGCCCGGCCAGTAACGGGTCAGTAGATGAGTGTCGACCCATGAACCAAGAGGTCACCAGTTCAATTCCTGGTCCAGGCACGTGACCGGGTTGCAGGCTCAATCCCAGAAGGGGGTGTGCAGAAGGCAGTCGATGATGTTTCTATCTCTCTAGCCCTCACCCTTCCTCTCTCTCTAAAAATCAATTTAAAAAACATATTTAATTTTTAAAAACAAACATCTTTAAAAAATAATAATGAGCAACAAAAGCAAAAAAAACCACGAAAACATTCACAACACCATTTCCTAAGATGGTTTTTTTTGTGTGTGTGTTTTTTTTTTAAATATATTTCATTGATCTTCCACAGAGAGGAAGGGAGAGAGAGAATTAGAAACATCAATGAGAGAGAAACATCGACCAGCTGCCTCCTGCACACCTCCCACTGGGGATGTGCCCGCAACCCAGGCACATGCCCCCGACCGGAACCGAACCCGGGACCCTTGAGTCCGCAGGCCGACGCTCCATCCACCGAGCCAAACCGGCTTCGGCCATTTCCTAAGATGTTAACAATGCGAGGTTTAGCGGTGAACTGACTCATATTCTCGCATTCTCTCCCTTGTCTGTCACCAGAGAGACGTGACTAACTGATCAATGACACAGGTATCAGCATGAAAGCGTTGCTGGGTTGAGAAACGAAGTTTTGTTCAACAACTGAGACATTTGCCTGTGAACAACTGGTCGAGAACCGAACTGATCCTGATGGGAAACATTCGAGAACCGAGGTTTGACTGTATCTCTTTTTCATTCTTGTGCTTGAAGGCAAGGGAGCTGCTAGCGCCAGCCCTAGTGATGTCACAGGGTTAACAAGTGAAGAAATCAGGAAACGGTTTGTTTTTCTTTAAGAAATACGCTGGGTGAATTTCTTCAACAAGTTTCAACTTCTGCATTCAGAGAAAATAAGTTCTGT
The DNA here is from genome assembly GCF_964212035.1 of Myotis nattereri. Taxonomy (NCBI): domain Eukaryota; kingdom Metazoa; phylum Chordata; class Mammalia; order Chiroptera; family Vespertilionidae; genus Myotis; species Myotis nattereri. Next base: position 10,030,627 of record NC_138097.1, on the reverse strand, counting down.
TCTAGTAACCCAACAACAGGAGAAGAAAAAAACTGCCGGAAGGACAGCCAGTAGTTACAAGCATGAACTCCAGAATCAAAGAGCCTGGACTTGAAGTCTGGCTCCGCGGCCTATGGCTGTGGTCTAGGGAAGTTGCTCAATCGTTCGTAGCCTCCACTGTCTCCCTGTAAACAGAGACAGTAACAGTACCTAACTCTGGGGGGGCTGGGAAGATTAAATAAAGTATGCAAAGCACTCAGCCATAGTGCCTGATGCCCGGTGCAAATTCAGTGTATTTCCACCAACAGTGGTGGTGGAAGAAGGGGCACCAGTGCTGATACTGATGGGAGTGATCTTCTTTAGAAGGAAGGAGTGAATTTCCCTTCCCATTGCATTCTTAAACAAAGGGCAGCCTCACCGGCGTGGCTCAGTGGTTGAGTGTCAACCAATGAACCACAAGGTCATGATTCGATTCCTGATCAGGGCACATGCCCGGGTTGCAGGCTCGATCCCCAGTGTGGGGTGTGCAGGAGGCAGCTGATCCATGATTCTCTCTCATCGTTTCTATCTCTATCTCTATGTCTCTGTCCGTTCCTCTCTGAAATCATTAAAATATATTAAAAACAAAACAAACAAAAAAACGCTGCCTTGCCCAAAATGGCACAGCTCACTAACTTACAGTGATCGTTTAAAAAAGGCAAGCCCTGACCGGTTTGGCTCAGTGGATAGAGCGTCGGCCTGCGGACTGAAGGGTCCCAGGTTCGATTCCCGTCAAGGGCATGTACTTTGGTTGCAGGCACATCCCCCGTAGGGGGTGTGCAGGAGGCAGCTGATCGATGTTTCTCTCTCATCGATGTTTCTAACTCTCTATTCCTCTCCCTTCCTCTCTGTAAACAATCAATAAAAATATATTTTTTTTAATAAAAGGCAAATGTGTTGGTTAAATGGGAGGGAGTGTTCGTTGACAACTCCATAAGCTCCACCAGCCACTTACCAGCTAATCACCTAATGTTTTTTTTGCTTCCAATCTTCTGACCTGTCCAGTGAGAGTCGCACCAAAAGAGCGACAGGGCCTATTCTGGTTCTGAAAATTCTGGTTCATCTGCCAGGACAAGTAGTCGATATGGAAAGATCCGGGTTCCAAGTTAGAGCCGTCCGTGATTGGCAGCAGCCCAGGCCAGGCTATGTTTTGCTTCCCATAAATGTGTCCCCTTTCACATTCTTCTCTCGGCTTCACTTTGAGTTACACTTTAACTCACAAGCTGCTTCCAACCTTTTACAGGATAGTTCTGAATTAATTCACTCGAAAGTAACCCCCCAAACGGTTCAGAGACCGGACAGGCACAGGCTGGTAGAAAGCATCTCTTGAGCAATTTCATAAATGACCAGGCAGCGGGTGGGTGGGAGATGCTGAGACGAGATAAGCAGGTCCCTGAGCTGCTGGGCCCCAGGTGACCTGCAGACTCACTGCACACAGCAACGACAGGGCACACTGAGCCGCCACGTCTGCTCTGGCTCGCCCCATCCTCACTGGCTCTGATCTTTTGGACCCTGTTTGCTTTCCTGATCTTTCCAGCTCTTTCCTTCGTTAACTGTCTCCCCTCTTCCATCCTGGCTGTAGCCTCCCAGGCTGGCCTTTGCTGCCAGTGTGGAAATCTCAGTCCAGGGGTGAGTTAACTAAGCCAATGGCAGATTTCCTAGAGAGTCAAGGGGAGGACTGAAAGCAGGATTACACCAGCAAAAGGACTTCTCAGGGGGAAAAGGACTTCTCGGGTAGCCGAGGGAGTGGACAAACAGAACACCATCTAAGAGAAGGAACCAGGCAAAAGTCACATTGAACTGGGCACCTGGTGGCCCCACGGGACTAGAAGAAAGGCATCTATCCAGACTGAGAAAAAGAAAGAACAAAACACGTTTCCTGACTAAAAACAAATTGATTTTGTGTGTCTATACTTGTTTAATTTGCAAACTGAGAGCAAAGCCTGAGAAAGATGACTCTGGGTTTGAGTCCAAACTCTGTCACTTACCACTGGTGTGAGCCTGGGTACATTACTCTTGTCATTGTTGTTGTTGTTAATCATCACCTGAGTATATTTTCCCATTGATTTTTAGAGAGAGTAGAAGAGAGAGGGAAAGAGAGAGAGAGAAATACCGATGTGAGAGAAACACATCAACTGGTTGCCTCCTGCAGGAGCCCTGGCCAGGGCCCAGGCCGGGGAGGAGCCTACAACCAAGGAATCGAACCCGGGACCCTTTGGTCCACAGGACGATGCTGTATCCACTGAGCCAAACTGGCTAGGGTAGGCACATGACTCTTTAAGCATCCGTACAATGGAAATAATACTTCTCTCAGAGGGCTGGTGTGAGGACGAAGTGATACAGGTCCACAGAGCAGTCAGGTACTCAGTAGCTGGACTGTCTCCTCGGCCCTGGGAAGCTCCCTGGCCGGGGTCTGGGAGGAAGTGCGTTCCCCTGCACTCAGCAAAGCTGGCAGGAAGAAGGTGGTTCCCGTGGTGACTGCCTCGGAAGAGGTTGCAGAAAAAAATGGGGAGGGAGAGCTTTCTGAAGTCACATCCCCAAGAGCTCGAAGGCAAAGCCAGAAAAGGTCTAGGATGTTAGCTAGCAACTAGCTCGCTATTGTCAACTTCCACACCCGGGGAGTTCCTTGAAGCACAGACCATTGCCTTTGAATGGGGCAATCACTTCGGTGACTGGCATCAAGGCCTGTGTAGAATCATCTACAGATGTTATGCTGACTCTTGGAAACTGTCCAAAGTACTCATAAACAAATACAGCTTCATTTTAAGGTTTAAAGTATAAAAACGGGCTGTTTCATAACACAGGGACCAATTCTGGCTATTGTGAAACTTTGCAGGGGGTTGGAACAAAACTTGGGCTGGTTCTACTGCCAAAAAACGTGCGAACTCAAGTTTAGTTATAGTTAGTGACAATCACTGCTTTAAATGCAGTGCCGCTCCCTCCCCCCCTTTTTTTTTTAATATATACTTTTATTGATTTCAGAGCGGGAGAGGGAGAGAGATAGAAACATCGATGATGAGAGAGAATCATGGATCGGCTGCCTCCTGCACGTCCCCTGCTGGGGATCGAGACCAAAACCCGGGCATGTGCCCTTGATGGGAATCGCACCTGGGACCCTTCAGTCCACGGGCCGACCCTCTATCCACTGAGCCAAACCGGCTCGGGCTCGCCCTCCCTTTCTGACTCAGCAGTCAGAGGCTGGATTCAAGGAGAAAGGCAAGAGGACGGCTTCTTGTTGATTTGATTTGAACCTAACATGGAATCCAAACTCAAGGGAACGCAGACCTGGCTCTGTCCTGCTGCTGGCTCTGCCGCCACCGCCTGTCTGCTCCCTGGGCTCCCCCTGCTCCCCGGGAAGCTGCCCTGGGTCAGGGCATCGCATCCAGTTGCTGCCCCAGAAATGGCTATGAGGACTTTCAGCAAGAGCGTTTTCATCTAGTCGGAGAAGAATGAGTAGGATGGAACCAGACTGTCTGGATTTAGGACATGTTATATAAACAGCAAGCTCTAGCTCTCTAGCCCTGGATAGGGTACCTGCTAAGAGAGGGGGGAAGACGGAACCAACAACTTATTGAAGTCAAAGTAGAAGGCTGGTAGGCCCTGCTTCTGGGACTCACTCAACAGGAGAATCTGTACCAAGAACTCTGCAACATTTATTGTTTTGTTTTGTTTGTGGGGTTTTTTGTTGTTGTTAATCCTCACCTGAGGATATTTTTTCCATGGATTTTATTTTTTAGAGAGAGTGGTAGGCCCGGCCAGCGTGGCTCAGGGGCTGGGCATCGACCTATGAACCAGGAGGTGGTCACTGGTTCTATTCCCGGTCAGGGCACATGCCTGGGTTGCGGGATCCCCAGTGTGGGCTATGCAGGAGGCAGCTGATCAATGATTCTCTCTCATCACTGATGCTTCTATCTCTCTCTCCCTCTCCTTTCCTCTCTGAAATCAATAAAAATATATATATATAAAAAGAGAGAGGGAGGGTAGGAGGGGGAGAGACACAGAAAGAGAAACATCGATGTGAGAGAGACACATTGATTGGCTGCCTCCAGCATGCCCTCCGACGGGCCAGGGATCGAGCCTGCAACTGAGGTATGCGCCCTTTGCCTCAATCGAACCCGCGACCCTTCAGTCCAAGGGCCAACACTCAAACCACTGAGCCAAACCAGCAAGGGCTGCAAGGTTTATTGAGCAATAACTAGGTGTTGGGCATATACATGTTCTAAAGATATATGGGCACTAACTCAGTTAATCCTCACAGCTTTATATGAGGCAGTAGCTAGGAGGCATGTCTCACTGACGAGTGAGCTAAAGCATAGACAGGTTAAGGCTCTTGTCTCAGGTCCCAATACTAGTTAGTGGTGGCACTGGCCATCAGATCCCCAGTCTGACCCAGGGAACACACTCTTTTTCTTTTTCTTTTTAAATATGTTTTTATTGATTTCAGAGAGGAAGGGAGGGAGAGAGAGAGAGAGAAACATCAATGAGGAGAGAGAATTATTGATCGGCTGCCTCCTGCACGCCTCGCACTAGGGATGGAGCCCACAACCTGGGCACATGCCTGGAATCGAACCTGGGACCTTTCAGTCCTCAGGCCGACGTTCTATCTACTGAGCCAAACCAGCCAGGGCTCCAGGGAACACACTCGTGACCCCCCAACTGATACACCAAGGCAGAGCGTGAAAGCTGTGCGTACTTTGATGCACTGATGGAGGGCTGTGGAGACTTAGGGGAGAGATTTACTGGCGCTGCTTTTGAAAGCAAGGACTTGCGTGGTATTAAAGGTTTCGAGAGGCCCCCCAAACGGCTTACACGGCAGTTCTCATGTGAGGCATCGCCACAAACTGACCCTGAATCTGGAGGGTGAGACAGGGGCACTGGTGACTCATTCAAGGGACTTTTATTATTCAGACTCACACGAGAGCTGCAACGCCCAGACCTTTGAGGCTCTGCCGAGTTGGTGGCCTGATATGATGTCACACGCTTTTCAGAAGAGCCTTCCAGGTTCTGACCAGATGAACTATGTGTCTCGAGTTCACCCCCCCCCCCCCCCCCGATGTCTGAAGTAGCCCTATCATCTCCCCTCGTCAGGCCCGGGAGCTGCAGGGAAGGTGGAGGAAGCCCACAGAGGAGAAAACGTAGGCCTGATCATTTGGAGCCAAGCCCATAAATTCCAGAACTCTTTTGAAATTTCTGGTGATGTGGCCAAAGTCTGGGAAATGTTTGGGTCTACTTGACTCTGAGAAAACACACTCTCTTTCAAAAATCTGCTAAAACCAAAGCTGAGAGCCACCATCAGTGACGCAAACTGAAGGTCAAGACTAAGAGCTGTCCTAACTGAAGGTCACCCTACAGAGTCCTAGTAGTCAGTAAATATTTGTTGAATGAATAATCTGTATCCTCACTGAGTTGATCAATCAAAGATTCCAAGAACATTATCCAAAGACAAATGGCCGAGCCGATGTAGCTCAGTGTTGAACATCGAACTATGAACCAGGAGGTCACGGTTGGATTCCTGGTCAGGGCACAGGCCCGGGTTGCGGGCTCCATCCCCAGTAGGGGGCCTGCAGGAGGCAGCCAATCAATGATTCTCTCTCATCATTGATGTTTCTCTCTCTCTCCCTCTCCCTTCCTCTCTGAAATCAATAAAAAAATTTTTTTTTAAATATATTTTATTGATTTTTTACAGAGAGGAAGGGAGAGAGATAGAGAGTTAGAAACATCGATGAGAGAGAAACATCGATCAGCTGCCTCCTGCACACCCCCTACTGGGGATATGCCCGCAACCCAGGTACATGCCCTTGACCGGAATCGAACCTGGGACCTTTCAGTCCGCAGGCTGACGCTCTATCCACTGAGCCAAACCGGTTTCGGCAAAAAAATATTTTTTAAAAAAGACAAATGATAGTGTGAGGAAACGTGCAACACACAGGACAACATGTATGTCCGCCATTCAAAGAACTTTCTGCAACTTTATAGGGGAAAAAGAAAACTGGGCAAAGGTTATGAACAGGAAACTCCCAGGAGAAATCTGAATAGCCAATAAATACATGAGAAACCTGTCAACTCCACCAGCAATCAGGAAAATACAGATGAAAATAACATACCCATGACCTCATGCAATCCTTCTGAGAGGGAGAATCATTGTCCATATTTTATAACTGAAGGAACTAAAGCTTGCAGAGGTTCTAACTCAACCAGTAGTTGACAGCTGGGCCTTGAACTCAGATCGTCTCACAACAAAGTCTATGTTCGCTCTAACATGCTGCCCTCTCAGAATATTTGCGTCACAGCTCAGATCCTCTTGGACAGGTCAATTAACCTCCCTTATTAGACTCAGTTTTCTCAAAGGCACAATGGGAATCACAAAGTCCCATCATACTGAATTACTGTGAGAATTAGATGAGATAATGCATATAAAACACTTGGGCCCAGATGGTGTGGCTCAGTGGTTGAGCATCGACCTATGAACCAGGAGGTCATGGTTCGAGTCCCAGTCAGGGTCACATGCCCGGGTTGTAGGCTCGATCCCCAGTAGGGGGAGTGAAGATTCTCTCTCATCATTGATGTTTCTCTCTCTCCCTCTCCCTTCCTCTCTGAAATCAATAAAAATATATTTTACAAAGAAAATAAAACAAAACACTTGGAACAGTGATGACACATGGCAGATATTCAAATGTCTGATCCATTCGTTCAACAATTATCTAATGAACTCATTCTGGCCAGGCCCTGTTCCAGACTTCAGAAATTCACCAGTGAACCAAAGGTGCCCTTGCCCTCCTGGAGCTTAGATTTTAATGGAGACGAAATATAAATAAGATAAATAAATTGGAATATATGTACTATGTTAGCTAGTGAGGAGGACAAAAATTCAGCAAGAAAGAAGGTGGGGGGGGTGCGATTTTAGAGAGGGCGGGCCGCACTGATGGGAGATGTTTGAACAAAGAGCTACGAGAAGTGAGGAGCCCATCAGATACCTGGGGGAGGAGCCTTCCTAGCAGACAGGTCCTAGGAAGGGCTCAAGGGGCAGAGAGAAAGGCGAGCGCAGCTGCAGGGGAGGAAGCGAGGAAGGGCGCTGGACAGGTGTGTCGTACGGAAGCGCAGAGAGGTAACCAACTGGGGCCCTACAGGACAATTTGCGTCCTGGCTCTACACTGAGGGAGATGGGTTCTGAAAAGAGAAGTGATATCATCGGGCTCATATTTTAACAGGATCACTCAGACAGCTGTGTTGACAATAGCTGAAAGGGGAGAAGGACAGGAGCCAGGAGACCAAGCAGAGGCCAGTGCAAGAATCCAGGGCAGGGATGACTGTCTGGAGCAGGCTCGGCGGACTCTGGATATACTGCAATAGCGGACCGAGACTTCGCGGAAGGCTCAGCTGTGGGCTGTGTGAGAACAGGAGGAGTTAAGGATGACTCCCAGGTTTTGGCCTGAGCAACTGGAAGAACGGAGTTGCCATTTGCTGAGATAAGTGTCCAGGACAGAGGCTCCCGCCTGCAGGCGCTGCCGGGTGATGAGAAATCTGGGGCACCCTGGAGTCCAACCAGCAGGACACATGGGCAGCTGCCACCAGGAAAGTGCACTGGGCACTGTGTTTTAGGGCAGGACCCAGGCCCTGGGAGGGAGGCTGACAACAAGGCACCGGATCTGAGGCAGGTTACCATGGGATTCTGGCACCCAGAAACCAGACAAGAGCCCAGCTATTGGAGCTGAGGCGCAAGGCCAACAATGGGGACTTGAGGCCAAACTAGAGTGTGAGGCGGCCTCGGGCCCTCTGGCTCAGATGGGGCTGTGTCCTAGAGACAGGGTGGGGGCTGGCTAGTCAGGGGCCAAGAGGCCCCCAGAGCCTGGGAAAGGCTACAGCAGAAGCCAGAAACCACAGAGCCCTGGCCCCATCTGCACCCACAGCTTTATCAAAGTGACGTTGGCATAATATAGACAGGCTCTAGGCCTTTAACATACTAGGCAGGGCCACAAAGCCAGCTCACCATATGAAAAGTCCAGGCGTGCAGAAATCTAAGTCCCTCCAAGAGGGGGGAAAGGCAGGTCCTGGGAGGGGAAGACCTGGGGTGCTAGTCTGCCAGGGGACTGTGACATAAAAGCAAGAAATATTGTGGGGGCCAGACGATAGCAACTGTAGCTACCACCCCCACCGTCACCAAACGGAGAAAAAGCAACCTCAAGGGGAATAGTGCAAACAGGAGAGGAGGGAGCTGCTCTCAGACTGTGATGCTGGAGCTGGTGGGATGCGTGGTTCCACGCAGAAGTGAAAGGTGAAGCAGAGATTAATTTGTGATTGGTCTCAGCAATGTCTCTTGTGCTAAGTTGGTTCCCAGGATCCTAGATACTGATTAAATTGTTTTCCACACACTTTCTTTCCCAGCTTGAGTATAAGCATTCCCACCAAAATACAAAGAACTTCTTTGTTTATTTATTTTAAAATATATTTTTATTGATTTCAGAGAGGAAGAGAGAGGGAAATAGATAGAAACATCAATGATGAGATGGAATCATTGATTGGCTGCCTCCTGCACATCCCCTACTGGGGATCAGCCCGCAACCCTGGGCATGTGCCCTTGACCGGAATCGAACCTGGGACCCTTTGGTCTGCAGGCTGACGCTCTATCCACTAAACCACACCAGCTAGGACAAAGCTCTCTATATCATTATTATTTTTTAATTTAAAGCAATACATGAGAGGTACTGCAGAGGATGAAGCCCCAGGAAATGTGCCAGGCAGCCTTGGTCACTCACGCAACCTCAAGGCCCCTGTGATTAAATTCTCTGCTTCAGTGAATATGCAAACTACTTTATGTCATGAACTTTGGAGTCATTCTTGAATAGTCAACACTTGGAATGTTGGATCTGCAAAGGCTAAGGATCTCCTGCAGTTAAGGTAATAAATAGTCAAGTCAAGTCAAGCAGAGTCATCGATTTTGTTAGGTTAAATTATCTTTGCCAAAAAGCAACAAGGCCACATGTATTAATTACCTTACAAATATTTATACTCTGCCTGAATAAATCTATCTATGGAAATCTATGATCAGAAACACAGATGACTCATACACCAAGGTGTTTATTATTACATTGTTGATAATAAAGAAAAACTGGAATCAACCAAAATGTCCAGCATATAGGGAGTGCTTATAAATTATAAGTCATATGTAATGAAATATTATTAAGGTATTAAAATTACACTTATAAAGAATTTTAATAACATAATGACTAAGAAATGAAAAAGAAAACAGGATATAAATATAAAGAATGATATCACCTGTATAAAAGTTAGCTGAAAAATAACAACAAAAAATACATTAAAATGGTAATTCCTAGTTAATAAAATATGGATTATTTGCTGTCCCTTTTAATTTTATATATCTCCAACTTTTATAAGTGGGCATGTAATACTTTTATAATGAGAAACAAATTAAGAACAAGTTATAAACAAATACAATGTATTTTCCTGAATGTAAAAGTTTAAAAATAAAAGCAAAAAAGGAAAAAGAACGCTCGAGTCAATGCTTTTCTGCTACAGTTCTCGCGTACACAGCCTTTTATCAAACTTGATTATAAGCTTCTTTAATGGACATGCTCTCAATTATCTCCATAATCGATTTTCAATATGGACATATCTCCAATACCTCACTCCTAACAGGCACCCCATGAATATTTACTAATGAATAAAAGTCAGGACAAGTTACAGTAGCTATTTAAAGTAACAGAAAAGTGATTTTAACAGTCAAAACAAGTGTTTTTCTTGGGACAGGATAGAAATGGCTTAGCTTTGGGGGGCTGACCCTCAGTCTGGAAAGCCACAGGAACAGAGGTATGCCACATGCAAGAGCATGAATACATAAGAGTGTGAAGAGTACCCTTTGTGGCCCTAGCTGCTTTGGCTCAGTGGATAGAGCGTCGGCCTGCAGACTGAAGAGTCCGGGTTCGATTCCAGTGAAGGGCACATGCCCAGGTTGTGGGTTGCGGGCAGCCGATCAATGATTCTCTCTCATCATTGATGTTTCTATCTCTTTTTCCCTCTCCCTACCTCTCTGAAATCAATAAAAAAATATATATATATTTTTAAAAAGAGTATCCTTTGTGGCAGACAGGACAGCATCCCAAGACCAGCGATTCTCAGACTTGTTTTCTATCTCCACACAGAACACCCAACTTTCAAATGCAAGCCCTGCGTCCAACAGGTGTACCCCGGTGAGCCCATCCCGGGAGCCTCGAGCTCTCTCCTCCAAGCGCTCTCCACTCCTCAGAATGGAAGTGAACGGCACTCATGTTGTGCTGAGGATAACTCTGACTTAGCTTTAACGACTTTCTAAAAATAGATTTTCCTTATTAAAATGAGACTTATAATTTGTGCTTATTAGTAACACAAACTACCTGGGGCACAACTCCTAATGGAGACCCACACTCTGCTGGGGGCGACACCTGGGCTGAGAGCCACCCAGTGACAATAGCACAGCAGCAAGCACTGACTGCCCCAGGCCCTGTGCTCGAGTTCATGGGCATCACCCGGCTCACCTTCACCATAACCCTGTGAAACAGATACTATTCACACCTCTATTTTACAAATACAGAAACAGACGTTTTTATTTTTCATTTTTTTAAGATGACAACATTTTTTAAATTAATATATTTATTTCTATTGACTTCAGAGAGAAAGGGAGAGGGAGACAGAGAGATAGAAACATCAATGATGAGAGAGAATCACTGACCAGCTGCCTCCTGCATGACCCCACTGGGGAGGGAACCCAAAACTGGGGCATGTGCCCCTGACTGGAATCGAACCTGGGACCCTTCAGTCCACAGGCCAATGCTCGATCCACTGAGCCAATCTGGCTGGGCTAGAAACAGGTGCTTTTAGACTTAGGCAGCACGCCCAGCTGGTAAGTGGCTAGAACTTAAGCCAGGATCTCGTCAAAGCCCAGGGTGTAGTTGGGGCCCTGGATGTGGCAGAAGTAATTACAGTGGCCATAGTTACAATGCCGAGAATAAGAAAAAACGCCTCTAACATGCTCACCTGTGCCAGGCACTGCTCTGAGTGTTAGACATATTAACTCATTTGTTCCTCACAACAAAACTCTGATACTGCCATCACCACCATCCTCATTTCACAGACAAGGACACCAGCAAAGAGATGTAAGTGATGTGCCCAAGGTCATAGGCTGGAAAGTGACGAGGCCAGATTTGAATTCAGAGTCTGGCCTTTTGGCCACCATACGATGCAGTGTTGGTATTGCCCCAAAGCTTTTACTTTCAAATAAAACATACACTGGCATGTCAGTCCTCGCGGTATTCCTTTTCAGATAGATCTTTGGTTTCATCCACAGGATGGACTTCTCAGAAGTTCCCACCTCTCCCAACTTCCTGGCTTAGAACCTTGAAATGAATGGAAGATGTCAGCCTTTTAAAGCACCACTGGAGGCCCAGGCTGACCCTGACTGATGGGGAGCACATGAAAGGCGGAAGGAGAATGGCAATGTTCCGGTTCTCTCGTTCAAGTTTTCATAGAGGCAGATGTTCCTAATTCAGTGCATGGGTTGTCTACTTTTCCCTTTCATTCTGTGAGGCTTTTGTTCAACACATATGGATAGATCCGAAGGAAGGAAAAAGAACTACTCAAATATGCATTAAAAATGTGCCCTAGCCGGTTTGGCTCAGTGGATAGAGCGTTGGCCTGCGGACTGAAGGGTCCCAGGTTCGATTCCGGTCAAGGGCACATGCCTGGGGTGCGGGCTTGATCCCCAGTAGGGGATGTGCTGGAGGCAGCCGATCAATGATTCTCATCACTGATGTTTCTCTTTCTCCCTCTCCCTTCCTCTCTGAAATCAATAAAGAAATATATATTTAAAAAAAATGTGCCGAAACCGGTTTGGCTCAGTGGATAGAGCGTCGGCCTGCAGACTGAAAGGTCCCAGGTTCTATTCCGGTCAAGGGCATGTACCTGGGTTGCGGGCACATCCCCAATAGGAGATGTGCAGGAGGCAGCTGATCGATGTTTCTCTCTCATCGATGTTTCTAACTCTCTATCTCTCTCCCTTCCTCTCTGTAAAAAATCAATAAAATATATTTTTAAAAAAAAATGTGACACCCGCATTCTTGGCCACCGCTCCTCTTTGGGGATAGATGCACATTCCAAAGCTATTAAGTCAGCTCCTAACTTTCTGTGGTTCTCACTATTTCCTGAGGCAGAAGAGAAGATGCCGCTGGAAGTCAAAAATCAAAGGCAGACCAGTGAGCAAATCAAACACAGAGGTGGTAGAAAAGTCACAGCTGCCAAGTGCACGTGGTTTGGGAGGTACAAACTCCAAGACAGAATTTAGGAACGAGGTCAGAAAAATACCACTTTCTGAAAGAGAAACTAAGACATAACATAAAGCAGGTATTAGTAACGAATGAATATCTTTCCTGGAAATACGCATGCTGAAGTAATGTGTAAATGTGGTCTTGTAAGCCTCATGCAGAAGCCTGAGGTCATGCCCTATCTCATTATATCTGATAGTGTTTGGATAAAAGGGTATTGTTTCGGGGCTGGCAGAGAGCATGCTGTACCCACGAGCAGGGCTGGCTAAGGTTTATGACCTTGGAAACAAAATTCCCTCTCACTTTTAAGTTTTGAGCAGATGACTATGCCACAGAAGCCACAAACGATGACGAATGGGCCTACACAAACAGAATGCAGCTAGTGGCCTGGGAAGGAATCAGTTATCTTTCCATCCTAGTTCCCTTAACTCACTCCAGCTCCCAAACCCTTTGGCCCATGCCTCCATGCCACCCATTACTAAGTTTATTAATAATAATTATCCCTATTTTATTATTTTTTTAATCCTCACCCGAGGATATTTTTCTATTGATTTTTAGAGAGAGTAGAAGAGAAAGGGAAAGACAGAGAAATATTAATGTGAGAAAACACATCGATCGGTTGCCTGCTATCAGGTACATGACCTTGACTGGAATGGAACCTGGGACCCTTCGGTCCACAGGCTGATGCTCTATCCACTGAGCCAAACTGGCTAGGGCTTATTATCCCTATTTCACATATAAAAAATAGGCTGAGAGATGGGAAGAATGCCTAGGTATGTCAAATAACTTCTTTTCTGCCTCTCGCACCTACACATTTCCCACAATTTTATTTGGCTACATTTTACACATTCAGAAAACCAGGCATAAAAAGTTAAGGGAAATGATTTTTTAATATTTATATATATATATATATATATATATATATATATATATGCGCCTAATATGCAGATTGTCCCCTTGGGAGTTCTACTGGGAGACCAGGAGTTCGATCACTAGCTACAACATGCACTGAACACCGGGGGCAGCGCAGAATGAAGGAAGGCCCCAGCCGGCAGCTGGAAGGCCCCGATCGGCCCTGATCGCCGGCCAGGCCTAGGGACCCTACCCGTGCACTAACTTCATGCACGGGGCCTCTAGTTTTGAATATTTAATATTTAATAAAAGCATAAATAAATGTAAGTCCGTCCTGACATAGGATCAAAATACATATAAAATATAAGTGTGAAATGTTCAAAATTTTCCCCAATAAAAACTTTTTTTTGAAGAAGTAAATGAGAACATGTGTACATGTTTATTTTTCTCAGAAGGAAGCCACAGCTTTCATCAGATTTCAAAGTAAAGGCAACTCTCTTAGCTCTTTATTTCCTCATGCTTTATAGTGTTTTTCATATAGTTCTTATAAATTTCTTAAGTAAAATAAATGTTTTGTGTGTATATATATATATATATACATATTTTTTTAAAATATATTTTATTGATATTTTACAGAGAGGAAGGGAGAGAGATAGAGAGTCAGAAACATCGATGAGAGAGAAACATCGATCAGCCGCCTTCTGCACATCCCCCACTGGGGATGTGCCCGCAACCCAGGTACATGCCCTTGACCAGAATCGAACCCGGGACCCTTCAGTCCGCAGGCCGACACTCTATCCACTGAGCCAAACCGGTTTTGGCTATATATACATATTCTTAAACTATTATAATCTTTTCCCCTTTATGTATTATCTAACTTGCCACTGATAACATACTAATAGTTTTTTTGTGTGTGTGTTTTAATATATTTTTATTGATTTCAGAGAGAGAGATAGAAACATCAATGATGACACAGAAACATTCATCAGCTGCCTTCTGCACGCCCCCTACTGAGTATTGAGCCCACAACCCCAGCATGTGCCCTTGACTGGAATCGAACCTGGGACCCTTAAGTCAGCAGGTCAACGCTCTATCCACTGAGCCAAACTGGCTAGAGCTCTAATAGTCTTTTTTTTTAATAATTTAAAATTTTTTTCAAGTGGTTGCCTTTTTTTATTTAAATTTAATTATAATTAAAAATTTTTATCAATTATGTTCAGATTCAATTTCTCCTTTTTAATTTACTAAGCATTTCTTTGGCCTAGTATATGATCAATTTATACACACACACACACACACACACACACACACACAGATACACACATCCGATGAATAAATAGTGAAAACAATCCAAATATGCAACAATAAGGGGGCAGTTAAATAAACTGTGATACATCCATGTGAAAAAATACTGCAAGTCATTAGAAATAATGTTTCTGAAGACCTTTTAAATATATAGGAAAATGTTCATGACATAAAAAAGCTACAAAACTATACATGCAGTATGATGCTGCTTTTGTTAAAACTATTGAAAGAAAAAAGCCAAAATGTGAAAAGGGGTGCTACCTGCTTTCTATAATCAGCTAGTCTCAAAATTATAACCAGGAAAAAATGCTATTTTAAAAAACTGAATTTCACTGACATATCTTTTGCCATTTATTTTTTTCTTAAAAAGAATCTTAAAAATTTAAGAGAAAATGCAGCAAAGAAAAGCCATTGAAACTGAACTAGGAGTCAAAGAGGACTGCTAAGTTCTGGTTCTCTTACGTATTTGCTACGCAGACTCTAAGCCTCATTATATCCACTCATATAGGTGGTAGGCTTCAAGAGTTAAAACTCATAAACCCTTAGCTACAAATAAGGTGACAAAATTTTGTTAAAATGTAGCAGTCAGGCCCTAGCCAGTTTGGCTCAGTGGATAGAGTGTCGGCCTGCGAAATGAAAGGTCCCAGGTTCAATTCCAGTCAGGGGCACATGCCCGGGTTGTGGGCTCAATCCCTAGTGGGGGACTTGTAGGAGGCAGCCGATCCATAATTCTCTCTCATCATGGATACTTCTCTCTCTCCCTCTTCCTTCCTTTCTGAAATCAATAAAGATCTACTAAAAAAAACCAACAAAACACACGAATGTATTATTAAAAAATAAAAATAAAATAACATGTAGCAGTCAGAAATGTATAAAGTGTGATTCATTTTTTTTAGTGGTGAAATCTAAAAGGACTAGGTGGGTTATATAAAGGTTATAAAAGGTTACGACTACACCCAGATAGTCCAATACAGAGACAAGCCCCCTGTCCCTCTCGCTGTGGCTGACCTGCAGGCCACACAGCCAACAGATGCCCTGGCAGCTGGAACATACTAAAGAACGGTTACCAGTTCCCTAACCAGGAGAGACAGCCCAGCCCTCAGAGAAGGAGGTAATGCCCACTTCCTCCTCTCTGCCTTCGATGTCCATAAGCCAGGCCCTGCCTAGAGATATGAGGGCTATGACCGGAGCCATCCTTGGCTGATGGCCTGCCCCTTGCTCAGGATTATCAGAAGGCAGCCTGAATAGCTGGCTTTTACTCATCTGATTAAGTCTGTGTCCACTGATAAGGCCAATGGGTTACAGGAAAAGAATGTGTGTTGATCCCCCATGAGGATGGGAAATTGGTCTTTAACCAATATTAAAATAGTACCATGCTTAGCAACTAATGTTGTAGTACAGATCAAATATAATAACAGATGTGAAAGCATTTTTGTAAGCTCCCAAGTGACCCAACATGTAAAAGGAAGAGGACTGTGTTTACATAAATAATTATAAGCAACTTAACTTGGATCAAGCTCTCTGCTTCTGTACCATGTTCATGGATTAGAACAGCGGTAGCCAACCGGTGGTCCTCACCGCTGGTGGTCCGTGAGGTCCGAGAGGTTGGCGACCACTGGATTAGAAGACTCAGTATTATTAAGATATCAATTCTATCCAACCTGTTCTACAGATTCAATGTGATCCACTTAAAATCCTAGCAGATTCTTTTGTAGAAATTAATAAGCTAATTCTAAAATGTTATGGACAAGCCAAGAAACTAAAACAAGCAGGACAACTCTGAAAAAGAACCAAGTTGGAGTATTCCCAGTGCGTGATGCCCAGCCTTCCGATAAAGGTACAGCCATCGAGACAGCATGGTGTTAGCAAATGACAGACACAGAGACCAATGGAACAGGAGACACAGTCAGGAAGTAGACCCACACTTACATGGTCAAGTGATTTTCAACAAAACTGTCAAGGCCATTCAATAAGGAAAGAAAAGCCTTCTCAACAAATGGCGCTGGAACAAGTCAACACCCTATGCAAAAAGAGTGATCCTCAACCCATTACTTTGTCCCACATTTTAAAAAATTGACTTGAGCCCTGACCAGTTTGGCTCAGTGGATAGAGCGTTGGCCTGCGGACTCAAGGGTCCCAGGTTTGATTCTGGTCAAGGGCATGTATCTTGGTTGCGGGCACATCCCCAGTAGGGGGCGTGCAGGAGGCAGCTGATCAATGTTTCTCTCTCATCGATGTTTCTAACTTTCTATCCCTCACCCTTCCTCTCTGTAAAAAAAAAAAATCAATAAAATATACTTTTTTAAAAAATTGACTTGAAATTTAAGTTTAAAACCTAAAACAAAACTTTTAGGAGAACACATAGGAAAAACAACTTTTTGACCCCAAGTTAAGCAAGGAATTCTTAGAAAAGACGCAAAAGGCACAAGTCCTAGAAGAACACAATGATAAATTAGACTTCATCAAAATTAAAACCATCTGCTCTGTAAGACTTTTGTTAAGAACATGAAAAGACAAGCCACAGACTGGTAGAAAATATTTGCTAAGTACATATCAGATAGAGAAATGGCATCCAAAGTATATAAAGAATTCTCATGAGAAAATGAACAACTCAATTTAAAAACTGGACAAAAGATTTGAAGAGACACTTCACCAAAGAAGATGCACAAATGGCAAAGAAGCACATAAAAAGGTGCTCAACGCTATTAGTCATTAAGAAAATGCAAATTGCCTAGCCGGGTGTAGCTCAGTGGTTGAGCATCGACCCAGGAACCAAGAGGTCATGGGTTCAATTCCTGGCCAGGGCGTATGCCCAGGTTGCGGGCTCGATCCCCAGTGGGGGGCGTGCAGGAGGCAGCCAATCAATGATTCTCTCTCATCATTGATGTTTCTGTCTCTCTTTCCCTCTCCCTTCCTCTCTGACATCAATAAAAATATATTTTTTAAAAAAAGAAAATGCAAATTAAAACAACAATGCATTAGAATGACCAACATTTTTAAAAATGAAATACCACCATCTCACACCCATTAGGATGACTACTATTAAAAAAAAAAAAATTCCACCCTGGCTCGTTTGGCTCAGTGGATAGAGCATTGGCCTAGAACTGAAAGTTCTCAGGTTTGATTCCGGTCAAGGGCACATGCCCGGGTTGTGGGCTTGATCCTCAGTGGGGGACTTGCAGGAGGCAGCCGACCCAAGATTTTCTCTCATCATGGATGTTTCTATCCCTCTCTCCCTCTTTCTTTCTCTCTGAAACCAATAAAAAAAAATATTTTTAAATCCCATAAAATAACGAGTGTTGGGGAGGATGTGGAAAAATTGGAACTCTTGCACACTGTTGGTGAAACTGTAAAATGGTAGGGCAACTGTGGAAAACAGTGTGGGAGTTCCTCAAAAAACTAAAAATAGAATTACCATACAATCTAGAGCAACCCCACTTCTGGGTATCCACACAAAGAATTGAAATCATGTTCTGGGAGAGATCTTTGCACTTCCGTGTACACGGCAGCATTATTCACAATAGCCGAGCGGTGGAAGCGACCCAAATGTCCATCAGTGGATGAATGGATACACAAAATGTGGTTTCTACATACACTGGAGTATTATTCAGCCTTCAAAAGGACGGGAATCCTGTCACATGCTACAGTACAGACAAGCCTTGAGGACATCATGCTAAGTGAAACAGCCAGTCAGAAAAAGGTAAGTAATGCATGATTTCACTTCCATGAGGTGCCCAGAGTAGTCGAATTCACAAAGACAGAAAAACAGAATGGTGGTTGCCAGAGGCTTGGAATGGGAATGGGGACTTGTTATTAAATGGATAGAGTTTCAGTTCCGTGGCATAAAAAAGTTCTGGAGGATGGTGTGCAACAATGTGAATATACGTTGTTGTTCTTGTTGTTTTTAATTAATTTGAGAGAGAAACACTGATTTCTTGTTCCACTTATTTATGCATTCATTGGTTGATTCTTGTATGTGCCCTGACCAGGATCGAACCCGCATGACGATGCTCTAACCAACCGAGCTGCTGGGCCAGGATTTGTGCTGTATCTTGATTGTGGGGCTGATTATTCCACACAAAACTGTGGCCCTAAAAAAGGTCAATTGTACTGTATGTAAATTATACCTAAAAAAATGTTTACTTAAAAATAATCACTACTCCTGGGATTCCCTTTATTCCTCAGTTTGTCAAGAATCCTAGAAAGAGGATTTATTATCAAAATAGTATTTATAGGTTACAACCCATAGAATAAAATAAGAAACCCAAAAACTATATAGAGCCGTTAATAATGTATATATTAAAAGTTTGATGAAAATCAAAATAAAGTATCTTCTCACAAAACATCATTTAATTACAAAGAGGAAGCATAACCTTAAAATGGAGAGAAGCCTGACAGATACCACTCTAATTGAATATGGGGTTTTTTTTTAGAGAGAGAGGAAGGGAGTTGGAGAAAGACTGGCTGCCTCCTGCATGGCCCTACTGAGGATCGAGCCCGTAACCCAGGCATGCGCCCTGACCGGAATCAAACCAGCTACCTTTTGGTGCATAGGAGGATATTCAACCAACTGAGCCATGCTGGCCAGGGCCACCCCCTAATTATAATGAACACCATTAGTAACAGGACAAATGAAAATCACTCAGTTAATGAGATACAAGGACATCACTTTTGTGCTACTCCTGTCAAAGATGCATCATCTGAATCTATTCACAGCAAACATCAGACAAACCTCAACTAAGGGATATTCTTCAAAAGTGGCAAGGCCACAAAGGTCAAAAATAAATTGTTTCATGTCAAAATAAAAGACTGAAAAGCTATTCCAGACGGAAGGCGACTACAGACAACAAGTAAGTACATGAGATTTTGAACTAGACCCTTTTGCTACAGAAGACAGTAATGGGACATTTGATAAAACTTAAATGGGGTTTGAGGGTCCGATGGCAACAATTACCGCTGCTCATTTCCTGATTTTAATGGCTCATTTTGGTTTTATGTAGGACAATGTCCTTGCTTGTAGGAAATACACAGGGACATATTTTGGGGTGATACAGCATGAGGTCAGCAACTTATTATCAAAGTAGGAAAATTATCTGTATGGTACTTCCAACTTTTCTGTAAGTTTGTGATTGTTTCAGAGTAAAAAAAAAAAGTATTCAAGAAAGAATCCTGGGACAGTCAAGGGCTGTCACGTCATCCATACCCCAATGCAACAGGAGAGGGACCGGACAATGAAATCTGTATTCCTCTAAAATTGACAATGAAGTGCCACAGATTCGGGACCTCAAAAACATCTGCCCTTGACAATGCTTTATTTTCTGAAGCATGAAATCCAGCCCAGCACAGAGACCTGTGTTATTTGGATACGGAATGATTCAACAGGCCAACAGACAAGAGGTTTGATCTATAGAAGTAGACCGCTAGCAGTGGCAGTATTAAAGTGAGATGCCAATGCATATTAAAGTCGAGATCCCAGTGGAATAGGTACAGATCTGTTCATACTGCACTTTTTATAATCACCGCTATATTTCAGAGTTCCTATTAGCACTTCTTAAACGGAAGTCTCCAATTTAAATAATACTTCTGCATTATGGCACATCATCAAACAAATGAACCCAGTTTTCACAAGAAAGGAAGACTACTTTTAAAATGGAGAGACATCCAGCCCTGGCTGGTTTTGCTCAGTGGATAGAACGTCTTTGGACTAACGTGTCCCAGGTTCGATTTCGGTCAAGGGCACATGCCCTGGTTGTGGGCTCGATCCCCAGTAGGGGGAGTGCAGGAGGCAGCCAATCAATGCTTCTCTCTCATCATTGATGTTCCCACCTCTCTCTCCCTCTCCCTTCCTCTCTAAAATCAATGAAAATATATTTTAAAATAATAATAATAATAAATAAAATACACACTAGATTTCAAAGACTTAACAGGAAAAATTGAAAATGTGAAATATTTCATTAATGTTTTTATATTGATTATACGTTGAAACGATAATATTTTGAATATATTGTGTTAAATAATCTATATATGTAAAAGCCTAAGTGACCGTTATGACCAGACAACCAGATGACCAGCTAGTAGCTATGTCACACACTGACCACCAGGGGCAGATGCTCAATGCAGGAACTGCCCCCTGGTGGTCAGTGCACTCCCACAGCCAACTTCCCACAGCCAGCCTACCTCCCGCGGTCCCTCCCCCCGCCGGCCGGCTGGCCCAATCAGCTCAAATCGGAGACTGGGTGAGACTGCCCTGATGGTCCCTGATCGCAGGCCAGGACAAGGGACCCCACCTGTGCACAAATTCATGCACCAGGCCTCTAGCTATTTAAATAATTTAAATAAATTTTAATCCACTTGTTGTTGTTTTTAATGTGGCTACTGAAAAAACTTAAATCACATATATGGCTCAAATTATATTTCCACTGCACAGTACTGCCTTAGGCCATTTGTGAAATCACGCACTGTTACGCTGCAGGAACCAGGGAAGAGAATAATGATGGACTTCCCAGAAAAACACTGAACTAGATCTAGGACAGGTTTACCCTTCAAGATCTGATCTTTTTAAGGATAATCTCTGCCTATCTTTTTACAGACCATGCGGCCTGAGGAAGCAAGTATCCGGGTACCTGGAACTCCGATGTGCTGCTCCGCAGCTGGCTCACGTTGGGTAAGGACCCGCCATGGTACTGTGTCAGGCGCAGTTGCTGAAGCTTCTGAAACTGAACCTGGAAACAAAGAGATTTCAAAAACTTTCAGACACACACACAAAAAATAGAGAGAAAAAACCCCAACTTTGAGACCTGACAGCAAAGGTCTCAAGAAAGCACCCAAGTGTGGTGTTTTGTAGAGAAATGGTTCAAGAGTGGGAAGTCTTGGTTTCAATTTCTTCTCTACTCAAAACTGTTCGGTTTCCGGTGCTTTGTGGTTTTTTATTTCTCTATTTTTGGAAAGAATTTACCCATGTTCCACATGTCCTGGATGCCATGACAGTCCTCTTACAAGACCTTTGAGTGTGTATGTGTAGGCAAGCAGGCACAATCTTTAACAGTGACAAGGAATTTCTTTTTTTTTTTTTTAATTTATTGATTTCAGAAAGAGAGAGGGAGAGAGATAGAAACATCAATGATGAGAGAGAATCATTGATCGGCTGCCTCCTGCCTACTGGGGATCGAGCCCGCAACTTGGGCATGTGCCCTTGGCCGGAATCGAACCTGGGACCCTTTAGTCCACAAGCCGACACTCTATCCACTGAGCCAAGCCGGCTAGGGCAGGGAATTTCGTGAAGAAAAACTAAGCCACTGTCTAGGAGTCTGCAACATTAGCTGTCCTCCCATCTCCATGTTCTTCTCCAGTCATTCACCTTTATGTGTAAAGACTGCAGAGTTGTAATCATAACACAGGTACACTCTTAAGCCTTTTCTAGATTACATAATCATATTTCATGGCAACATAACACTTCTTCTGAATCATTTCCATAGGACACATTCCAAAGAGTGATTACTAAGTGTCTCTGGGTATGGGCCTTTTAACGGCTCTCAACACATACTGCCAAAATGTTTTCCCAAAAGGTATACCCATGTACACATGAGGGAACAGTTTCACCAAAAACCTCGCCAACATTGGATAAGACCGTGAACTGGGGTAAGAAGAGGCCGACTGAACAGGTACAAGATGGCATTCCACTGTTTCAACATGCCTTCTCCTGCCAGCTCTCCCTTGCTTCGTTTTTCAAAAGGCAATAAACCGGCTGCAGTTCTTGTAAACCCCAAAGTGGTCCAATTTGGTTTTTAAGAGTTCTCTTTCTAAAATAATAAATGACCTCTGTGGTTATATAACCCTTGGCACTTATGATTCATGCTGGGAGGAAAGGGTGGATGGGAGCCCCGAGACAGATTCTGACCCTTTCATTACTCTTTCTCTTTGTCTAATTAAAGAAACTACCAGATCTGAGTCTCCACTGCCCACTTCATCTCTAACCCTCGCCGCCACCACCCAGGGAGGCTGCGTTTAGACCTGGAGACCCAGACTTAGGGAAGTTCAGAGGCTTATGCAAGGTCATAAAGCTACAGGAAGCCGAGCTATGGAGGTCTAACTAAAAACCCTATTCTTTCTTTTCCTTTTTTTAAAATATATTTTTATTGATTTCAGAGAGGAAGGGAAAAAAAGAGACAGAAACATCAATGAGAGAGAATCACCGACCGGCTGCCTCCTGCACGCCCCGCACTGAGGACCGAGCCCGCAACCCAGGCATGTGCCCCTGACGGGAATCGAACTCGGGACCCTTCAGTCTGCAGGCCGACACTCTATCCAGTGAGCCAAACAGGCTAGGGCAGTGGTCGGCAAACTCATTAGTCAACAGAGTCAAATATCAACAATACAATTGAAATTTCTTTTGAGAGCCAAACTTTTTAAACTTAAACTATACAGGTAGGTACATTGTTATTAACTTAATTAGGGTGCTCCTAAGGCTTAGGAAGAGCCACAGTCAAGGGGCCAAAGAGCCGCCTGTGGCTCGCGAGCTGCAGTTTGCCGACCACAGGGCTAGGGCAACCCATATTCTTTCTTATTTCTGCCAAATTCTTTTCTTTTTTTTTTTTCATTTCTCTCTAAATGACCACACTGCTTACAAGCTTAGAGAAAAGTGAAGTTTGGTTAACCAAAAGCATTGCTGAGCCCATAAAACCCTCTGATTTTTTGTTTTTCCATTTATTATGAAAAGTTTCAAATATAGGCAAAATAGACATAAGCATGATGAAATCCCATCTAGCCATCTTCCAGCTTCAACAATGTTCCCAACTTATGTCTAATCTTGATCCATCTTTACCTCCTCCACTGCCCACAGCAGTCCACTAAGAGAAATCCCGGGAATCATATTCCGTATTTCAACAGGCCTCTCCAAAAGATAAGGACTTGTATCTATTTGGAAGTTTTAAACCCTTTGGCAGGCTTACTTTCCTTAAGTTCTGTTTGACCTACAGAATTTTATTTCTCAAACATACTTGCCTGGGAGACGGTTATGACCTATTAACCAAAACCCAGATCTGAGAGTCAAATGAGAGGAAGAGGACATGGTGAGCTTTCCCATCGATCAGCTGAGTTATAAGAATAAAGTCTCAGCTTTTGATCTTAACATTCTCAAAGCTCTTACCAGAAGCATTTGACTGCTCTGTCCTTAAAATTCTCTAGACAGAATTCTCACCCTTCTTGATCTAGAGCCTTTGATTCCTTCTTCCATCAATCCATCCATTTGTTCACTTACATACAAACTTTTTAAAAATATATATATTTTGCCTTAGCTGGTTTGGCTCAGTGGATAAAGTGTCTGCCGGCGGACTGAAGGGTCCCAAGTTCGATTCCAGTCAAGGGCACATGCCCGGGTTGCGAGTTTGATCCCCAATAGGAGACGTGCAGGAGGCAGCCAATCAATGACTCTCTCTCATCATTGATGTGTTTATCTCTCTCTTCCTCCCTGAAATCAATAAAATGTGTGTGTGTGTGTGTGTGTGTGTTTAAATATATATTTTTATTGATTTCAGAGAGGGAGAGAAAGAGAAACATCAATGATGAGAAAGAATCATGGACTGACTGCCTCCTGCACATCCCTCACTGGGAATCGAGCCTGCAACCCGGGCATGTGCCCTGATGGGGATTCGAACCATGGTCTCCTGGTTCATAGGTCGAAGCTCAACCACTGAGCCACGCCGTGTGTCAGGTGCTGTGCCAGGCACTGGCCTATGAATCTGACTATGTACCAAAGTGCCTGCCTTCAGAGTTCTCACAAAGGCTTCCACTCTGACCCCAAAGCCTTGACGCTTCAACCAAGCTAAGTTAACATCTAGCTAGCCCTCTGCCGCCTGCTGAGCTGAAGACCCGCTCACAGACTCCCTCATCTGCTCCCCCTCCCAAAGTGCCTATTTCTAGGGCCTTCAGAGGCCGCTGCACTAGGCTGGAAAGAGCTCTGGACTGGGAATTAGAGGACCTGACTGTGTAACCTGGAGCTACCATGCAGCTGGGCCAATTACTCTGCTGTCTATTTCACAGAGACACTGTAAGGATTAAAAGAAAGAGGCAGGACAGTGGTATGCAAAATGTAAAGCTCTGGGCAGCTTCCCAAGATATCATTATTGCAGATATTCTCAACTACCCTTGCGCCCTTGAGCAATTTTGGTATTTTCCTCTTTTGAGAGGTAGAACCACTGAACCAGAAAGAACCTTAGAGACTGTCTGAGACACTGTCCTGACAGCTCACCGATGATGCAAATAAGAACCAAAGAATGATTAGCCTGAAGCAGAGGTCACGGACTAGCAGGCCTAGAGAGTTCTGTTTGACCCACATGACTTTGAACCACTCAAAGTTCAAAATTTTAATTTTTGCCCGAGCCGGTTTGGCTCAGTGGATACAGCGTCAGCCTGTGGACAGAAGGGTCCCGGGTTCCATTCCGGTCAAGGGCACGTACCTCAGTTACAGGCTCCTCCCTGGCCCGAGCCCTGGTCAGGGCACTTGCAGGAGGCAACCAATCGATGTGTTTCTCTCACATGGATATTTCTCTCTGTCTCTCCCCTCTCTTCTACTCTCTCTAAAAATCAATGGAAAAATATCCTCAGATGAGGATTTAAAAAATAATTTTTAAAAAATGAAATTTTAATTTTAAAAATTGGAAGACTGCATGAAAGCCTGGATTTCCAGCTTCTCCTCACTGAGATCAAACAATACTGAACCCATATTCTTGCAAGGCAAATGTATGGAGCGGAGAAATGACCGCCCCGTCCTCATTGTACCCTATTATTCCTCCTGCAGCCTGAGATCAGCTACTATTTATCATGTCATTTCCCTCACCGGCCTTACCCTGTAACTAGGGTCAGCCACCTTTAGGCTATAGTCACACTTCAGTGACATTTCCTTCATTGTCTATAAAATGAGATCCATCCTTCACTAACGCCTTTTTGAAAAAGTATCCTAATAGTCAACACAATCCCCAACAAAATCCCAGCAGGCCTTGCTACAGAAATTGACAAGATAATTCTAAAACGTATGGATGTGCGAACAACCTAGAATAGCCTAAGCAATTTTTTAAAAGAGCAAGGTTGGAGACCTCGAGTTGTTTCATTTCAAGACTCACTATAAAGCTACAGTAATCTAGGCAGTGCACTACTGTGGGGAAAAAAGAGGTAGAGAAATCAACAGAACAGAAGAGAGAGTCCAAAAACAGACTCACACATATATGGCCAGTTGATTTTCGACAAAAAGTGTCATAGCAAGGGAAAGGAAAGTGTCTTCAACACATGCTTCTAAAGTAGTTAATATATAGACATTCAGTGTGACAGCCAGTTTCAAGCCCCAGCTCTACCACTTACCAGCCAGGCAACCTTGCCTCTCAAGCCTTAACTTGCTCATCTGCAAAATAAAGAACATTCTAGAAACGTATTCCATAGGGTCGTGAGGACTACATGAGATAAGGAATGTAAAGGGATCAGTACACTGCCTAGCAAAAGATAAGGTTCAATTCTTAGCCCAAACCCAGTCTTTGTAGTCTCCTCGCTCTATTTTTAATCTAAAAATAATGTTTCTTACAAATATTCAAGCCTAATTAACGCTCCGGGTTGACGTGCCGAGTTTATCCTGTGGTTTCTCAATACTACAAGTTGTCCTTCAACGCTGAACTTCTGGAACAAGTTCCCAAGCCTGTCTCCATTTTTCTCCCATTCATCCCTCAATGCCTTACAACCTCCCTCGCAGCCAATGTAGTGGCTCTCACCAAGGTTACCGGTGACCTCTACGTGACTAGTAGACCAAAGGACATGTCCTTATCATGTCAGATCAAGTCAGCAGCACTGGGCTGGGCTTGTTGACATTCTCTCCTCTTAGCAATCACCCTCCTTGCTTTTCTGTCTAGTGGCTCTTCAGTCTTCTTTGCTGGCGCCTCCTCCTCATCCCCTTTAAATGGTGGAGCTCCTTGGGCTCCTCCTAGGCCCTCTTTGCATCTCACTCTAAAGCAGGGGTCACGAACTCAAATGCCTATAGGTGCCAAGCATGGAAGATAACTAAGCGAAGTGGGCTGGAATCCCTGAGAGGAACACCATAGGGAGTGGTGGGGACTGTGGCAAAGTGAAGAACACACGCATGTCCTATCTAATAGTGGCAGCCACTATTCGGCTCCAGGTAACTGCTGCCATTTCTGCAAGGCAGCAGTGTTGTTAGATAAATCTCATTTTTCAAGAGGCCAAAGTCCATATTTTTTTTGCATGCTGCTTTTCTTTCTTTCTCTTTCTTTCTTTCTTTCTTTCTTTCTTTCTTTCTTTCTTTCTTTCTTTCTTTTTATTGATTTCAAAGAGTAAGGGAGGAGAGATAGAAACACCAATGATGAGAGAGAATCATTGATCGGCTGCCTCCTGCACGTCTCCCCACCGGGGACTGAACCCGCAACCTGGGTATGTGCCCTCACTGGAAACTGAACTGAGACCTCCTGGTTTATAGGTAGATACTAAACCACTGAGCCACACTAGCCGGGCCAGAGTCCATATTTTAATGTAAACTCTCAATATTCATTGTTGGCCCTAATTTTGAAAGAAAAAAAAAACCCAAAACAAAACACACACATACACACACACACACACACACATTTGGGCAACCCAACCAAATTAAAAACATGTCAGGCGGCCAAATTAGAACTTAGGCCACCAATTTGCAAGATCTGTCCTAGAAATTCTTCCCCAGCAACTGAAGCTACTCTTGCAGCTACACACCAAAGATTCCCATGTTTATATCACCAGCCAGGACTTCCCTCCTGAGCCCAGGACCACGTAGCTGGACCATCACTACTCACACGCCTCACAGGCACCTCCAACTCAGCATCTCTCTCTTTTTTTATTTTTTAAAATATACTTTATTGATTTTTTGCAGCGAGGAAGGGAGAGGGATAAAGAGAAACATTGATGAGAGAGAAACATCGATCAGCTGCCTCCTGCACATCTCCCACTGGGGATATGCCCGCAACCCAGGTACATGCCCTTGACCGGAATCGAACCTGGGACCCTTCAGTCCGCAGGCCGACGCTCTATCCACTGAGCCAAACCGGTTAAGGATCTCTCTCTTTTTTAAAAATATATTTTTATTGGTTTCAGAGAGGAAGGGAGACAAAGAGAAAGAGACAGAGAGAGAGAGAGAGAGAGAGAGAGAGAGAGAGAGAGAGAAACATCAATAATGAGAAAGAATCACTGATCGGCTGCCTCCTGCACACTCCCCACTGGGAACCGAGCCAGCCACCTAGGCATGTGCCCTGACAGGGAATCAAACCGTGACCTTCTGGCTCATGGGTTGACGTTCAACCACTGAGCCACACTGCCCGGGCATCAAACTCAGCATCTCTTGACACTGAGGAGTCTGCTCCCACCTTGCTCCAGCCAGTGCTCCCCCTGTTAATGGAGGAGACCCTAAAATGGCTCAAGTCTGAAAGCTGGGCTCATCCTCGAGTCCTCCCTCTCCCTCACTCGCCTCGTAAATTCACTAAGGCTGTCCTTTCAACCTCCTAAGTACCTGTTCAATCTGTTCACCCCTCTGCCTCCCTGTTGCTACCACCCAGTCAATGTCACTGGCACACCTCCTAGAATAGTATCACAACCTCCAGTCTCTCTGCCACCCGCTCCTCGGTTCTATCCACCATTCTGGAGCTGGAGGCATTCTTTGAAAATGCAAAGCTCCCCTGGTTCCACCCCTTCCATGACTCTCCACTGTTCTTAGGATTAAGTCCTGTATCACAGCTATAAGCAAAGAACATTATTACAGGTTTATGTTTGAACATTTTTGAGTGACATCATCAAACTCACTTAAGTGAACACTGAATATCTGTAAAAAATTTTGCCTTTAAAAAAGTCTGGCCCTAGCTGGTTTGGCTCAGTGGACAGAGCGTCGGACTGCAGACTGAAGGGTCCCAGGTTCAATTCCGGTCAAGGGCACATGCCCAGGTTGCGGGCTCAATCCCCAGCTGGGGGTGTGCAGGAGGCAGCCGATCAATGATTCTCACTCATCATTGATGTTTCTGTCTTACTCTCCCTCTCCCTTCCTCTCTGAAATCAATAAAAATATCTATATAATAAAAGCCTAAGTGACCGTTACGGTGGTAAGACCAGTCACTATGATGCTTACTATCAGGGGGCAGACACTCAATGCAGGAGCTGCCCCTGGTGGTCAGTGCACTCCCACAGGGGGAGCACCACTCAGCCAGAAGCCGGGCTCACGGAGGCTGGCGAGCACAGCAGCGGTGGCGGGAGCCTCTCCCACCTCCATGACAGCGCTAAGGAGCAGGGAGCAGGCGGGCAGTAAGAAACAAGGGGTCCGGACTGCAAGAGGGCGCAGGCTGGGCTGAGGGATCCCCCACCCCCAGTGCATGACTTTCGTGCACCTAGCCTCTAGTATTAAAAACAAAAAAACAAAAAAAAAGTCTGTACCTTACTAATGGCTTCAGGGATGTTTTAAAGGGGAATCATGTATTGGGTGAGAAACTGAATCAACTCCAGCTACACAGACATAGAGAATGCATGTATCTGTACATACATAATTTATGTATCTAAACAACATAAAACGACACAGACCCCAGCATTAAATCCTCAGCTTCCACCCGTTCTCCTCAATGTGCTCTGAGCTTGTCATGCTCATCGCTGAGTCCAACCAAGGTCACATGTAAATGCCTGTGGACACCAGGCAGGTAATAAAAGAATGAAGCGAGTCAGGGCATGAGAAAAAAAATTTCTGCCCTGGCCAGCTTGGCTCAGTGGATAGAGTGTCAGCCTGCAGATTGAAGGGTCCCAGGTTCGATTCTGGCCAAGGGCACATACCTGGGTTGCGGGCTCCATCCCCAGTGGGGGTGTGCAGGAGGCAGCCGATCAATGATTCTCTCTTATCATTGATGTTTCTATCTCTCTCTCCTCCCTTCCTCTCTGAAATCAATAAAGAAATATATATTTTTTAAAATTTTTTCTTGAAATCCTCAGCCTGCTTTTATCCATATATTTCTGAATGTGACAGAAATCTAAATATAAGAATATTTCACTTTTCCCCTAACTTCACAAAAAGGAAGCACTATCAAAAATATGATAAATGGCACCCGACCGGTGTGGTTCAGTGGTTGAGCATGGACCACTGAACCAGGAGGTCACGGTTCAATTCCTGGTCAGGGCACATGCCCAGGTTGCAGGCGATTCCCAGTGCGGGGCGTGCAGGAGGCAGCCGATCCATGATTCTCTCTCATCACTGATGTTTCTATCTCTTTCTCCCTCTCCCTTCCTCTCTCTCTCTAAAATCAATAAAAATGTTTTTAAAATGTTAACTGTCAGGTGACACCTCGCCTCCGTGGGGGATCACAACAGGGAGTGGTGTGAACTGTGGCCAATTAAGAGAACTCGCGCCCCATCCCATCCGAGGGGGCAGCCACCCAGCTCCAGCCAAGAGCTGTCATACGGGAATTGAGGGGGAATGTCTCCCATTTTAAACGTATATATAATACTATTATCATATCTGTATTTATACTTAAAGAATCATTTTATATAGAGAAATACATAAATGTTTTATACAGAAATGCACAAATCCACTTTCTGGGGGGAAACGTCGTTTTTCTGCGAAGATCTCCCAATTAAAAAATTCCGGCGACAGATTCAGGAAGTTTTTCCCCAACTCTGTGCTGATCCAAAAAAAAAAAAAAATAAGGCGACTGCAGCTCCGTGAACTGGACCACGCACGGGTTCGCAGCTCCGCACGCAGCCCGCCTTCAGGCCGCCTCCCCGCCCCAGCATCTGCCTCCTCCTCCACCCCCCGGGGGTCCCTCAAGGTCAGCATCGGGTCCCCCCAGTCCCGCTCGGGCCCCGCCGCCGGGCTCTCCATCCTCCCCGGCCTCCCGCAGCGGTTGCTCAATCTCGCCGGGTGTTTTCCCGCTCGCGCCTCGCTCACCCCTCCGGGACCCCCCGGTCCCCGGCCACGCTGTGCACCTTGCCCGCCCTCGCCAAGCACCCGGGCTGAACCCACCAGGCCGGCCCATCCGGCACCTCCGAGGAGCGGGAGGGGGAAGGCGGTACCCAGACCCCCGGAGCCCGGCCCGGGCCTGAGCGCTCCCGAGGGCGGGGGGCGGGGGACGACGACTCTCGGGCCCGCGCCCCGACGCCCCGCAGTCCCGGAGGGCTCGCCGGCGGCGTCCGCTCGGAGCCGAGAGGAGACGCACTGCGCGCCGCCGGGCACTTTGCATTTCCTCCCGGGCCCCGGCTCACCCTCCCCGGCAGGCCGCCCGCCTCGCCCGCGCGGTCCCGGCCCG
Source organism: Myotis nattereri (assembly GCF_964212035.1). Classification (NCBI taxonomy): domain Eukaryota; kingdom Metazoa; phylum Chordata; class Mammalia; order Chiroptera; family Vespertilionidae; genus Myotis; species Myotis nattereri. The sequence continues at coordinate 9,999,846 of NC_138097.1, read as the reverse complement.
TCTCCCCGCGAGCCCGGCCCCGCGACCTCCCACCTCCACGGCGCGCGGTGTCGGGAAGCGGGGAGGTGCCGAGGCCGCGGCCGCCGGCCCCGCTCCCGGGCGCCGCCCCGGCCCGACCCCGCCGCCGCCGCCGCCGCAGGCCCGCCACCTCCGACCCGCCGCGCGGGGCCCCCCGCGCCCGCCGCCGCCCCCGCCCGCACCGTCCCGGGCCCTCACCCGCGACAGGGTGAGGTCGGTCATGAGCTGCTCGAAGGCCCGCGTCTCCTCGGCCTGGCGCTGCGTGTGCAGCGCGATCTTCTCACTGAACTTCCGCGGGTTGGCGCTGCCCGAGCCCGGCGAAGAGGCCATAGCGCGGCCCGGCGCTGGCGGAGGGGAGACGGCGGGCGCGGGGCCCGCGGCTCGGCCCGCCCGTCGGTCCGTCCGTCCGCTGGCCGCCCAAGCCGCCGCCCGAGGGCCTTCCTCCGGCGCGACCCCGCAGAGGAGCCGCCGCGGCCCCAAAGCCAGCGAGCGGCCGGGAGCGCGCGAGGTCTGCCCCTGCGCGCTGGCCCCGCCCCTTCCCCGCCCCGCGCGGCCAGGCCCCGCCCCGTGTCTCCCGCTAGGCCCCGCCCCCTGTGGCAGGCCACGCCCACCGACCTTAGGGGAACCCAGGCTTCCCCAGGCTACCGACCCCGCTGCGCGCTGACCCAGAGGAAACCCCCATCAGCAAAACACACGGACTCCACGTGCGGGAGAAGCTAGCCGACTATTTCACCGGAAACGCTGCAGTTTGGGGGCGGCCTGGCTTCTGTATTTCGTTACAATTTTAGAACGCTTTTAACACCCTTCCCCCCGAAAGTATGATGTCTGCTTCATGGCATGACTGCAGTTTGAGCAATTCTCTCCTTTCGGTCCCACACTGCGGGCCCTCCGGCTCCCAGCCCGCTCCCTCCTGCGATTCCTTTCGCTGACCGTCTGTCTGCTCAGGCCCACCCAAGTCAAAGTTACTTAATCCGGATCTTTTTTTAAAACCATCTCCTGATTTGCACGGACTTGCGACACCATCCCCGGCCCTGGTGCAACCTCTTCCCTCCTCAGCGCAGGCTCCTTTCTCTGGTTCTTTCCAAGTCTCCCTGTGGCCGCTGCAAACGCGGGCTCCAGCCAAGTGTCATCCTCACCTTTTAGAACCAGCCCGACGCCTCGAGAGTTCTTTTGCATTTCAGAAGCCACTCAGTGCAAGTGCCGATGTGCATCAAGATGTGCCGGGCCGCTCTGAAAGTGTGTCTGTTTTGCACCTCGGGAATAGCAGAGGCATTCCGCCCAGTGCAGAAAGTAATACTAACAACCCACGCCCTCCACCATCACGATGAAACATATCAAAACATTTTGCTTCACTTACTTGGTATTTAGTAAAGAAATACAAAATTAGAACAAACTAAAGCCCCACCCTTCATCATTCTCCATCCTCCCTAGAGATAGTCACTGTGCTCAAGTGAGTGCAATTCAGTCCATTTCTCTTCATGTTTTTATACTTCTATTGCATCTGATGTATGGCCCTACCCACTGCGTATAAAATGCCAATTTTTTTTTGAAATGCCAATTTTTGTTTTTAAATCTTACAAAAATGACATGCTGAATAACCTTTTGCAGCTTTTAAAAATTTTTTTTTATTGATTTCAGAGAGGAAGGGAGAGGGAGAGATAGAAGCATCAGTGATGAGAGAGAATCATTGATCGGCTGCCTCCTGCACGCCCCCTACTGGGGATCGGGCCCACAACCCAGGCATGTGGCCTGACCAGGAATCCAACCGTGACCTCCTGGTTCATAGGTGGACACTCAACCTCTGAGCCACACCTGCGGGGCCAGCATTTTTTTTTTGCTTTTTTTGATATTCATCGGTTGTAACTACTGTGCAGTATTTCATTATGTTTTTCACATGTCTCATATACAGCACCTAGATGGATGTTTTAGACTTTTTAATGTGACAACATATCTCTATTAGCTAGAGTTTAGTTTTTAGTAATTATAATTGATTTCTTCTGTTTCATTTTTGCTGTTTACTGTGCTTTTTATATTTTATTTCCTGATTTCCTGTTTTATTGTCTGGGTTCATTTTTAGAGAACAAAATTCATTCTACATAGTTCAAGTACAAAAAGATTATTACAGGGTATAAAATGGCTTAAGGGCTTGTTGCGGGGCAGGGCTCAAGAAGCAGACTCAAAGTTGAACATTCAGGCATGATTTTGAGAGCCATCCTGCAGAGCCAGGCCACCAAAAGAGCCACTGCCACCCAGCCAGCGTGGCTCAGTGGTTGAGTGTCAACCTAGGAACCAGGAGGTCACAGTTTGATTCCCGGTCAGGGCTCATGCCCGGGTTGCGGGCTTCATCCCCAGTGTGGGGTGTGCAGGAGGCAGCCAATCAATGATTCTCTCATCATTGATGTTTCTCTCGCTCTCCCCCTCCCTTCCTCTCTGAAATCAATAAAAATATATTTAAAAAACACACAAAAGAGCCACTGTCTCTTCTAAAATCTGGAAGCCACCTATGGAATTGGAAAGCTGTCGCTATACTTGCCATACAGCTGTTGTTATAAGAAGCCACTGCAGCCCAGCTGGTGTGGCTCAGTGGTTGAGTATCAACCTGTGAACCAGGAGGTCATGGTTCAATTCCCAGTCGGGGCACATGCCTGGTTTACGGGCTCGATCCCCAGTGGAGGGCATGAAGGAGGCAGTAGATCAATGATTCTCTCTCATTTTTTATGTTTCCATCTCCTTCTCCCTTCCTCTCTGAAATCAATAAAAATATATCCTATATAATAAAAGGCTAATATGCAAATTGTCCCTACGGGCGGGAGTTCGACCGACCAGGAGTTAGTCGTGCGCTGACCACCAGGGGGCAGCATGGAACATGGCGGGTGTCAGTGACGTGGCATTGGCACCGGACGGCAGTGGAGGCGCTGCCAACCCAATGGGCCCCCAACAAGAGCAGGACCACGGCAGGATGATGGAGCAGGTGAGCAGGCGCGCCAGGCCAAGGCAGGTGCGAAGGGAGGCCCTGGCTGGCAGCTGGGGGAAGGGAGGCCTTGGCCAGCAGCCGGCAGCTGCTAGGGACCCTACCCGTGCACGAATTTTGTGCACTGGGCCTCTACTATATATATAAAGTTTTACACAGCCTATAACTTTATTTCCTAATTAATTTAATGTTATTTTTTCCCATCACCTTTTATCCCCTCTATGCCTTCTACCCCCTCCACCCTGCAGTCACCCCACTGTGAGTTGTCCATGTCCATGAGTTCTCTCCCTTTTCCTTTGCTCAATCCATTCTACCCCCCAAGAACTGTTGGCCTGCTCTCTATCTGAATCTGTCTCCAGATTTTGCCTGGTAGATCAGTTTGTTCATTAAATCCCACATACGAGTGAAATCATACGGTACTTGTCTTTCTCTGACTGGCCATCTGCACTGTCACAAAGGATAACATTTTCTTCCTTTATTCCATTATGTAAATGTCCCACAGTTTTTTTAGCCCCTCATCTACTGATGGACACTTGGGCTGTTTCCAGATCTTGGCTTTGTGTCCTTTAAACATGTCTCCATCCACTTTTTCTTTTTTTAAAAACATATTTTATTGACTTTTTACACTACAGAGAGGAAGGGAGAGGGATAGTTAGAAACATCGATGAAAGAGAAACATTGATCAGCTGCCTCCTGCACACCCCCTACTGGGGATGTGCCTGCAACCAAGGTACATGCCCTTGACTGGAATCGAACCTGGGACCCTTCAGTCCGCAGGCCGATGCTCTATCCACTGAGCCACACCAGTTAGGTTCATCCACTTTTTATAGATTTCATTTTCTTTCTGGGCACAAGATGATCTAGTCAGGGGTGGGCAAACTTTTTGACTCGAGGGCCACAATGGGTTCCTAAACTGGACTGGAGGGCCGGAACAAAAGCATGGATGGAGTGTTTGTGTGAACTAATATAAATTCAAAGTAAACATCATTACATAAAAAGGTACGGTCTTTTATTTCAATAGTTTTATTCATTTCAAACGGGCCGGATCCGGCCCGCGGGCCGTAGTTTGCCCACGGCTGATCTAGATTCTAGGCTCATCACACACTTTTCTACCCAGCTCCAGAATCAGCCAGTTCTCCAAGCGATCTTTGTGTTTTAGTGGGAAGGAGTGTTTGAGCACTGGTTCTCTTGATTTATTATTTACATTTGTTATTTATTGATTTTGAGAAAGAGAGGGGGAGGAGAGAGAAAGAAACATTGACCTGTTGTTCCATCGATGTATCGAAGCATCCACTGGTTGATTCTTGCATGTGCCCTGACCAGGGACTGAACCTGCTATTTTGGCGTCTTGGGACAACACTCCAAACAACCGAGCTACCTGGCCAGGTTCTCTTTATTTTTGGAAGCTAGTTCTCTCAGAGTTGGCTGTTTATGAGAGGAGTTATCCTTTAATTCCTATCTCACCATCTTTTCTGTTTCTTTTCAACACCTACCGCCAGATCTCTGTGCCTCTGTACCTACAAGAATTGGGAATGTGTTTCCCCAGAGACAAAGGCTATTAGCAAGTACAATTTTTATCAAGTGTGCTTTCTTACCTATTCATAAGAACATTATTTCCTACAACTAAAGGCTAAATAGAGAATGTCTACAGCTTTTGGGTGGGGGTGGGGGGTGGGAAAAGGTTTCCTAAGTAATATTAACTAGTTATTAAAAGCTTGAAGTCAGGCCCTGGCTGGTTTGGCTCAGTGGATAGAGCATCAGCCTGCGGGCTGAAGGGTCCCGGGTTCGATTCCGGTCAAGGGCACATGCCTGGGTTGCGGGTTTGATCCCCAGAGGGGGGCGTGCAGGAGGCAGCTGATCAACGATTCTCTCTCATCATTGATGTTTCTGTCTCTCTCTTCCTCTCCCTTCCTCCCTGAAATCAATAAAAATATATATTTTTAAAAAAAGCTTTTAGTCAGGGTCTAGTCTAGCCTCTTTCTCCAGCATTTTGAAGCCTGTTCCATGGAACATGAGCTTCACAAATGCTAACAGGAGCTCCCAGAAAAGAGGACTGAAACTGCAGTCAGACACATTTGGGGAAAGCCAGGTAACACACAGTCCAGCAGATTTCTCAAATGTGGGACTTTGCGAAGCCCCCCCCCCTTTTTTTTTTTTTTTAACCCTCACCTGAGGATATTTTTCCATTGATTTTTAGAGCGAGTGGAAAAGAGGGAAAGACAGAAACATCGATGTGAGAGAAACACACTGATTGGTTGCCTCCAGCATGTGCCCTGACCAAGGCCTGGGCAGGGGAGGAGCTGCAACCCAGGCATGTGCCCTTGACCGGAATCAAACCCAGGACCTCTCAGTCTTCAGGCCTACGCTCTATCCACTGAGCCACACCTAGGGCTTTGCAAAGCTTTTTAATATGCTAACGTGTGTCGTGACTTGCAAATAGAATGGTGGAATACAGCACTTCCCAAACCAAACGTTCTGGTCATAGAATCCTTCCAAGGAGCCATTTGCTGGCCGGGTGTTCCAATGAGATCCACTGTTCCCCCAACACCCAGTAAATCAACCTCACTTCCTAGTAAATATCCCCGCTCTCCCGCACCCCCCTTTCCCTCCTAACAACCACTCTCCCATTCAGGTCACCAAACTCTTACTAGTTGAGACCTTAATTGGTCTCCCTGTGAGTCAGGTTCCCAGCAGGAAGCAGATGGCACACTCACACTGGTAATGCGAGGAAAGGTTAATAAAGAGACCGGCAGGGCTTGGGGGAGAATGCAGTGCCCCTGGGGTTCGGTAGAGCAGGGATCGCATAAACCGAGAGTCTGGAGGGACTGCTTACTGGCACAGGGGAGGGCGGGTGGTTGGGAAAGCTTCCCAATTCAGTGACCTGGAGGAGTAAATCCTACCTCACCTCCTTGACCAAACCCAACCAGAAGCTGGAGGGTCACAGTGGTATAGCCCATGTGGCCATCTTCCCAGGGCACAGAGAGGACCTGGAGGGGCGAATAGGAGATACCTAGCACAGCTTTTTAAAAAAAATCCTCACCCGAGAATATTTTTCCACTGATTTTAGAGAGAGTGGGAGAGAGAGGGAAAGACAGAGAGAAACATTGATGTGAGAGAAACACATCGAATGGTTGCCTCCTGCACACGCCCTGACCAGGCCCCGGCCAGGGAGGAGCCTGCAACCGAGGTACGTGCCCTTGATGGGAATTGAACTCGGGACCCTTCAGTCTACAGGCCAATACTCTATCCACTGAGCCAAACCGGCTAGGGCTACTTAAGTACTAATGGTTGAAATACTAGATCTGGGATTTGTCAAAATAACCCAAGGGTGTATGTGTGTGGTGGTAAAGATGAAAGTTCACCATGTGTTGATACCTGTTGAGACAGGGTAGTGAACCCACAGGAGTTAATTATACTATTAACTATATGTTAGAAGTGTTTCATAATAAAAAAATTAAATATTGTAGAGCAAAAGGAACATTAAGATATTTCTATTCTCCCCAAACATCTTTAGCATATTGGGTTGAACAAGTAGCCTGTATGTCAAAAGGTTACAAGTATAATTCATAGTAAAAAATGGGCGACTTCGCCCTGACTGGTTTGGCTCAGTGGATAGAGCGTCGGCCTGCAGACTGAAGGGTCCCAGGTTCGATTCTGGTCAAGGGCATGTACCTTGGTTACGGGCACATCCCCAGTAGGGAATGTGCAGGAGGCAGCTGAATCTATGTTTCTCTCTCATCGATGTTTCTAACTCTCTATCCCTCTCCTTCTCCCTTCCTCTCTGTAAAAAAAAACAACAATAATATACTTTAAAAAAAATGGGCGACTTTGCTCTGACAAAACACTCCCCATTTCCATATGCTTGCTTACATTTACAAAAAATGAAAAATAGGAAGAGAATTGGTTAGGAGCCCTATCTCATTCTAGCAAGTAGTATTATTTATTAAACCTTCATTTACCTCATTAAGAAATGCATTTCAGACAGAACTTAGAAGACAGAACCTAGACACAGAACCTACACAGAACCTAGAGACAGAAGAACTTCGCTGGAGAGAACATAGCAAAAGATCCTGGACAGAAACTGGCCTCAGAACCTAGCGAGAGAACCTGGCTGAAGAACCTAGAGACAGAACCTGGCTACAGAACCTGGATAGAACATGGCAAGAGAACCTGACTAGAACCTGGTGACTGAACCTGGCTGGAGAACCTGGATAGAACCTGGCTGGAGAACCTAGCGAGGGAACATGGCTACAGAACCTGGCTGGAGAACCTGGAGAACCTAGCAAGAGAACATGGACACAGAACCTGGCTGGAGATCCTAACCAGAACTTTGCTGGAGATCCTGACCAGAACTTGGCTAGAGATCCTGGCTAGGTTGCTGATCAACTGAACGCTGTCTCCATGTCATTCCTTCTTCGCTGACTCCATCCACACCTTTGGGGAACCCCTGGACCTGCTGGGGTCAGACCCCAGCACCCTTTGGGGGTCGAACGACCCTTTCACAGGGGTCGCCTAAGACCATCGGAAAACACATATATACTTACATATTGTTTTTGTGATTAATCACTATGCTTTAATTATGTTCAATTTGTAACAATGAAAATACATCCTGCATATCAGATATTTAAAAAAAAAGAAAAAAGAAAAAAGAAATGCATTTCAGACCAGAATTAAGCTAGGCCTGCAGGTCTGTGGCAAGCCGCAGCCGTGGGTCTCTCTTCCGCAGGATGGGGTTTGTGAAAGTTGTCAAGAATAAGGCCTACTGCCAAAACCGGTGTGGCTCAGTGGATAGAGCGTCGGCCTGCGGACTGAAAGGTCCCAGGTTCGATTCCGGTCAAGGGCATGTACCTGGGTTGCGGGCACATTCCCAGTGGGAGATGTGCAGGAGGCGGCTGATCAATGTTTCTCTCTCATCGATGTTTCTAACTCTCTATCCCTCTCCCTTCCTCTCTGTAAAAAATCAATAAAATATATTTAAAAAAAAAGAAAGAAAAGAAAGAATAGGGCCTACTTCAAGCAATACCAAGTGAAATTCAGAAGACGACGAAAGGGTCAAACTGATTACTATGCCCGCAAATGCTCGGTAATCCAGGATAAAAATAAGTACCACACACCTAAATACAGGATGATAGTCCGCGTAACCAACAGAGATATCATCTGTCAGATCGCTTATGCCCGTATAGAAGGAGATACGATAGTTTGTGCAGCTTCTGCTCATGAACTCCCCAAGTACGGTGTGAAGGTTGGCCTGACAAATTATGCTGCAGCATATTGGCCCATGGGCTTCTCAGTAGGTTTGGCAAGGACATGATCTATGAAGGCCAGGTGGAGGTGACTGGAGGTGAATACAACGTGGAAAGCATCGATGGTCAACCTGGTGCCTTCACCTGCTACTTGGATGCAGGGCTTGCCAGAAATACTACTGGAAATAAAGTTTTGGGGGCCCTGAAGGGAGCTGTGGATGGAGGCCTATCTATGCCTCACAGTACCAAACGATTCCCTGGTTATGATTCAGAAAGCAAGGAATTCAATGCAGAAGTACATCGGAAGCACATCATGGGTCAGAGCGTTGCAGATTATATGCGTTATCTAATGGGAGAAGATGAAGATGCTTACAAGAAACAGTTCTCTCAATATATAAAGAACGACGTAACTCCAGACATGATGGAGGGGTTGTATAAGAAAGCTGATGCTGCTATACGAGAGAACCCAGTCTATGAGAAGACGCCTAAGAAAGAAGTTAAAAAGAAGAGGTGGAACTGTCCCCAAATGTCTCTTGCCCAGAAGAAAGATCGGGTAGCTCAGAAGAAAGCAAGCTTCCTCAGAGCTCAGGAACGGGCTGCTGAGAGCTAATAAACCAAATCACAATTTTCTATGAAGATTTTCCAGAAGAGAGACAATAAACGTATTAGGCAAACCGCCAAAAAAAAAAAAAAAAAAAAAGAACTGCATTTCAAATCTTACATTTAGAATTCTTCATCAAGACAATATACTAGTATTACATGGCTTTGATCAAATACACACTAACAATACTTATGATGCAAATATTTTTCTGGGTTGAGTTAAACAGCCTTACAGTCAGAGGAAATAAAACAATTTTGTTACAGATAATTGTGACAGGATAACCAGAAATAAGACTTATGCTTAAAATATTACATTAAGATAAAATTCTGAGGGAAGTGGGATAGAAATATGAGTTTGAAGAAAAAGAAAGATGTAGTTTTCAACTGACAAAGATCTCTGCTCACATACCTTTAAGAATGGATGGGAGTTACATGGGATTCCTTCAAAAGCAAGGTCATTTTTATCTTGAAATTCATAGTATGTTGGGCAAGTACACACTTTACAGTTTAAACATTAAAAAAAAAATTACATGTTAAAGTTAAGTGGAGCCCGGCCGGCATGGCTCAGGGGTTGAGCACTGACCTATGAACCAGGTCACGGCTTGATTCCTGGTCAGGGCACAGGCCTGGGTTGCGAGCTCAAGCCCCAGTGTGGTGTGTGCAGGAGGCAGCCAATCAATGATTCTCATCACTGATGTTTCTCTCTCCCTCTCCCTTCCTCTCTGAAATCAATAAAAATATATATTAAAAGTAAATATACAAAGGAAGGAAGGAAGAAGGGAAAAGTTAAATGGGGAAGTAGAGTTTTTCCAAATTCTTTTTGGGCTTAGATGTGTGAGCAGCGCTGCTATGGCTGCCCCGCCAGGAACAGGGGACCCCTCAGCATTCCCCACCTTCTCATCACTCCAGGCTCCCATCTTCCCTTCCTCCTCCTCCACCTTTCCCTTCACTCTGGTTTCCATATTCAACATCGTGATGCCTTGGTAGGTACCTTTCTGACTCCACTGACTTCTTTGCAGGACAACGTAGAGCACAGGCTGTTAGAATAGTCTGTTCTAGGTTTCAGTAACACACCTGCCAGGGAGCATCATCCCCATTTCCAAAGCAGAAAAGTGAGGCTCGGGGAGTAACTTCCACCAGGGCCCATGGCCAGGGAAGCCTAAGTTCTCAGCACCTCGCTCTCCCTCAGAGGGGTGTGGGGTCACCACCAGCCATTCACACAGACCATCACCCCCAAGTTTTCACTTATGTTTAATTTAGAATTATTCCATTTCCCTTTATGTAAACTAGAGGCCTCATGCATGAGATTCGTGCACTGGGGAGTGGGGGGTGGGGGGGTCCCTCAGCCCGGCCTGCGCCCTCTCACAGTCCAGAAGCCCTCAGGGGATGTCTCCGTGGGTAGCGGGCCTAAGCTGTCAGTGGGAGATCCTTAGCGCTGGTGGGAGAGGCTCCCGCCACCTTCACTGCGCTGGCCAGCAGTGAGCCTGGCTTTGGGCTAAGTGGGAATGCTCTGACCAAGGGCAGCTCCTGCATTGAGCGTCTGCCCCCTGGTGGTCAGTGTCTGTCATAGCAACCGGTAGTTCCACCGTTTGGCCGATTTGCATATTACCCTTTTATTATATAGGATTGTCACTTTTCATTAAATGCAGCTGCAATTTTAAACGTTCAGCCACTATCCAATCAGAACTCAGTAATGTTGTTTGTTTTCCCCTCCCCCTATTTCTTTTCATGTTGAGGCTACTTTAAGCATATTACTTTATTTTATTTTATTTTTTTTAAATATATTTTATTGATTTTTTACAGAGAGGAAGGGAGAAGGATAGAGAGTCAGAAACATCGATGAGAGAGAAACATTGACCAGCTGCCTCCTGCACACCTCATACTGGGGATGTGCCCGCAACCAAGGCACATGCCCCTGACCGGAATCGAACCTGGGACCCTTCAGTCCGCAGGCCGACGCTCTATCCACTGAGCCAAACCGGCTACGGCAGCATATTACTTTAAAAAAGGCTACTCACATGTTAAAAATCTCTTTGAGCCCTAGCAGGTTTGGCTCAGTGGCTAGAGCATCAGCCTGTGAACTGAGGGGGCCCGGGTTCGATTCTGGACAAGGGCACATGCCCAGGTTGTGGGCTTGATCCCCAGTAGGGGGCGTGCAGGAGGTAGCCAACCCACGATTCTCTCTCTTCATTGATGTTTCTATTTCTCCCTCTCCCGTCCTCTCTGAAATCAATAAAAATATATATTTTTTAAAAATCTCTTTGGTAGCTGACTTGTGTCTGCTCCTTCAAAAGACTATAAAGGGTTGTTTTCCATGAGTAAGTCTCACTCTAATCAACACTCTGTTTAGCAGGAGCTGCTAACAATGAAACTGAGAAAAATAAACACAAACATGAACAAATGACCTTTTATTTCATACAAAGAGATACAAAGGCAATTGTGCACTGCCCCGATCTACTGGGCAGTCCACATTCTTGGGAGGAAATAAATCCACGGTAAATGTCATGATGGCTGGTGGGAGAGAAGGTCAGAGGAGGAGAGAGACCTGACAGAGGCTGTAGAGCTAAGAGAGAAAGGTAATAAGAGCTGCCTGGCTTCATGTCACTTGGGTTTGTCCAGGCCTTTTCAATGCTACCAAAACCATAACTCTATATATAGCTCCCATCAAAATGCTTGAGGTGCCTTTTGTGCAATTTCGCATTGAGAGTTGCATCCAGGGAACATAATCCTTACAAATAATTGCGAAGCCATGTAACCTTACAGGAGTCGCAAGCCTGGTTCCGTGGCTCCGTGGCTCCGTGTCCGTCACGGATGTGGCCTCCGGGCCTGACAAGCGTGTGGGAGGAGTAGCCTCTTTGGAGGTAAACGGGTTGACACTTTGGTTGGTCCCAGTTTTCGAGGCGATGCTACTAGTTTAATAGCATCTTCTTTTAAACGGAGGACAATGTTTACTAAACGATTATCTTGCAAAATACAACAAAAACAAGGTTAAGGTAGTGGAATCTCCTTCCCACGGTCCCTCCCCGCCTGCCTGGAGGGTGTAAAGACTCACACAGTTTACATGTGCTGGCACGGACCTGACCCAGTAAACAGTCGATTACAGAAAACACGGCTCTGATACTTACATCTGCAATAGGGACACATCACATACATCGTTATTAACAAAAGTTTATTGGTTTTAAATATGCATGGGTTAAAATTTTAAATGTTAGTTTATTTTATCAAGGTTTATGCCATGATGAAAGAAGACTGAACCAAAACTTCAGCGAAAATGGGGGCTCAGTAGCATGATTTAATATATTTTCCTGGATAAACAAATTTTCTTTAAAAAAAAAGTATATAGCTTTTTATCTAATAAAAACGTCCTAAAAATTCAATGTTCAGAATTGAATTTTTACTAAATCCAGAAAACCAGAGTTCGGAAAATAAAAGCAGTGTGGGTAGCAAGAGGAAAGAGAAAGAAGTGGGAAGAAGGAGATTGGAATATCAAGTGTGACATCGCGGGCTGGCTTTTTATTATTATTGTTTTTCAGTCTATTTAAAACAGGGTGATCTCTCTGCGAGCCTGCAGGTAAAAAATCCTAGTGTTTTAGCTCTAAGAAAGCTTTACGAGTTCAGATATACAGATAAGCCAATTAAAAAACAAACACATTTCTGTATAGTATTCTAAAGACTTTGAAGCATTATATAAAACTTTAAAATTCCTGTCACCCACATTTTAAGAAATAAATCTACACTTTAATAAGGTCCTCTGAAGATATAAAACGGTCTTGAAAAAATTACATCCTATGTGGGCTAACCCCTTCATCTGCCATAGGCACGGAGGAGACGGTTGTCCCGAATCTCATCAAATCTGCAACAAACCAGCAGGCGCCTCACCCAGGAGGGACGCCCAGAACATCCTAAATTTACCTAAATAGCTGCACTTTCTCAGTGGGACTCTCCCATCCACTGACAAGAGAGTTACACTAACAGAACTGTCAAAATTTATTTTAATGGCGAAACTTAAAAGCATGATCTCCCTTCCCTTTCCTTTTTTTTTTTTTAATCTCCCTTTTCTGGAAATGCTTGCTTTGAACACAGACAGTGACTCCTATTCATGATTTCCAGCCCATCATGGGAAACAGAATGGCGGAGACCAACGACCTCCCGTGTCCTTCAATTTCACTGACGGGACAAAAACATAAAGGAATGTCGCTTATAAAGGACAACCTCACAGGACACGTAGCCTGGCCTTTTCACTGTGTGTATGTCATTGAGGCTACGAAGCTCTCCCTTTAAATCACAAGATTTCAAATCCCACCATTAATATTGCTGAATGAGACAAGCACCAAAGCTTACCGTCGAGTCATGCAACCTCTAAGGCCGAAACCACACAGATTTTAAGCAAAGTTCCCAAATCTTTCGTGAGCGACAGAAGGAAGTGAAGGAGCAAGGAGGGTCAGACTAAGCCTGAAATTTCACTAGGAAAACCAGGGCTGCCGTGTGCAGCCAGAGCGGGGGCAGGAGGTGGCCCCGGGAGTGGATCGGGCGCAGGCGTGCTGTGGGCTGGCCCTTTGCTTCCTTCCTCCCTCCTCCTGGGCTGGCAGCACAGGGCCCGTTACTTCCCGTAGAACTTCTTGTTGAGCAGGAAGATCAGCAGGTTGACGTTCACCTTGGCCCTGTCAAACAGCTTCATGACGGCGACGCCTTCATATTGTAGCTGCAGCAGGTCCTGTGCACAAAGAAACCAGAGGGCCGTTAATCAGGTCCGTGGGGCGAGAAAAGAAAGGGCGTGGCGTGGAAAGGGACCCGGAAGGAATGAAGCATTCCTCGTGTGCCGGGGAGAAACAGGCTGCGAAACCCATTCCCGCCCTCGTTCCCGCCCACAGCACAGCCACCCCGGGAGCTCGGGGAAAGCACAGGCTGGTCCCCCCAGCTTCCTGGCTCGTCTGGAGTGAAGAAAGCAGGTGGTTCGTATCAAAATACACGAAACCCGCAAAGAAAAAGCAGCACGTTCAGCTGTCACACACGTTCAAGCTTTACATTTCACCATCACGTGTCTCCGGTTTGGCTGAGCGAAGGTCACCCTGGAGAAGGTGAAGGCTTGCCCGTCCCTGGTGAAATACACTCCTCACTGAACCAGGACCAGGCCCGCAACGTGGGCACTACAGTAGCTACTACAGCCTTCATGTCTGTTTCACAAGAAAGAGCTTATATATTGTGAAGGCCAGGGAAAAAGAGAGGACAAATGTTGATCAGGTGTCGAACGGAGTGGATCCAGAGACATGGAAGCGTGGATCAGAGGGCGGAATCTCAGAGGGAAGGCGGGGGAGGTGGGTGGCTGGGAGGTGATCAACCAAAGACCTTGTGTGCACAGATGCATGGCCCGTGGACACAGACAATGGAGCGGTAAGGGCCTGGGGCGGGGGCAGGCTGGGGGGGGGGGTCAATGGGGGGGGAAAGGGGACATGTGTAATACTTTCTACAATAAAGAATTATTAAAAATAATAATAAAAAAATAAATGTTTAGAAGGTGTCTACCACATGATCGACCTTGTGCAAGCACGTGATGTAGGGTCTTTTTAAGTCTGACAAAAATCCCAAGTTGAAAGATGAGGCTCAGAACCGGTGAATGACCGGACCAAGAGCCCGGAGCTGGACGCTGAAGCTGGACCTGACCCGGAGCCCCTGCTTTTCCCACCACCCTCCACTGTCCAGAACAGACTTAGGAAATCTGATTGGTCTCACCCCTTAACTTTCGAAGAGTCAAAGGGCTCGAAAGGACCCCTAAATTTCAACCAGCTCATTTTTTTTTAATGCTATTTTATTGATTTCAGAGAGGAAGGGAGAGGGAGAGAGAGAGAAACATCAATGATAAGAGAGAATCACGGATCGGCTGCCTCCTGCACACCCTTTCCTGGGGATCGAGCCCACAACCCGGGCATGTGCCCTTGATCGGAATCGAACCTGGGACCCTTCAGTCCGCTGGCTGACGCTCTATCCACTGAGCCAAACCAGATCGGGTAACCAGTTCATTTTTTTGAAAAGTCCTAGCAGCCTCATGAAGGCCAGGACCCTGGTGCGTCACTGCACCTAACACACAACCTCGCATCGACAGTCATTCCATCGTTCATGCATTTGTACATGGAGGAATGCATTATCTGAGGCAGACTGGCTTGCCTAGAATTTGGGGAAACAGAGGGAAGGACAGGATCTGTTTGTGTAAGTACTGAGTTAGCTATGTGCATCACAAAACCGTTTCACATTTCTTCAGCCAACATGTTTTGAGGGTCTACAAATCATTGAGAAGGAAACAAAGAAATACTGCGTGTTCCTAAGGTTCACGGTTTGGGGGTGAGAGGAAAATAAGTCGGCCCCTACAGTGCCAGAGGCTGCTCTAAAGGCTGTGGAGCAGCCCAGCCTGTGTGGTTCAATGGTTGAGGGTTGACCCAGGAACCAGGAGGTCTCGGTTTAATTCCTGATCAGGGCACATGCCCGGGTTACTGGCTCAATCCCCAGTAGGGGGCGTGCAGGAGGTAACTGATCACGGATGTTTCTCTATCATCGATGTTTCTATCTCTCTATCCCTCTCCTTTCCTCTCTCTCTCTATAAAAAAAAAAGAAAAAAAAATCTGTAAAAACATATTTAAAAAACAGCCAAAACCGGTTTGGCTCAGTGGATAGAGCGTCGGCTTGCGGACTGAGGGGTCCCAGGTTCGGTTCCGGTCAGGGGCATGTGCCTGGGTTGCGGGCACATCCCCAGTGGGAGATGTGCAGGAGGCAGCTGATCGATGTTTCTCTCTCATCGATGTTTCTAGCTCTCTATCTCTCTCCCTTCCTCTCTGTAAAAAATCAATAAAATATATTTAAAAAAAAACAAAAACAAACAAACAAACAAAAAAACAAATAGCCCTAGCTGGTGTGGCTCAATGGATAGAGCATCAGCCTGTGGACCAAGGGATCCTGGCTTCGATTCTGGACAAGGGCATGTACCTTATTTGCAGGCTCCTCCCTGGCCTGAGCCCTGGTCGGGGCTTGTGCAGGAGGCAACCCATCGATGTGTCTCTCTCACATCGATATTTCTCTCTGTCTCTCCCTCTCCCACTCTCTCTAAAAATCAATGAAAAAATATCCTGGGGTGAGGATTTTAAAAAAAAGGCATTGAAAAAGTAAGTAAACAAACAAACAAATGAAGGCTGTGGAGCAGATGGGAAACCACCTATGGCTTGGCTGACCGGAGGCTTTTGGGGTGGTCCCACCATAAACGATGGGAGGAAAGCAGGAGAGAAGGGACAGCTCCCAGCCGAGGGAGAACAGCCCGTGCAAAGCCCAGAGGCACGTTCAGAGAGGAAGGCCCGCAGCAGGGAAGCAACGCGAGGAATCCGATGGGCACAGACCCTGACGCCCTGTGGACACAAAGCTGCCGTTTGCTGTTCCTGGGAATCCTGCCAATGCCCTGGCTTTTTTTAAGGCATAAAACGTATAGTTATTACCGAATAAAAATTAGGAATACTTAAGCTCTAAAACAATTCACTGCAGCATTCTTTTTGAAATTAAAATGGGGTTCTGGCCCTAGTCAGTTTGGCTCAGTGGATAGAGCGCCGGCCTGCGAACCAAAGGGTCCCAGGTTCGATTCCGGTCAAGGGCGCGCACCTAGGCTGCAGGTTCCTCCCTGCCCAGGGGCACATGCAGGAGGCAACCGATCAATGTGTTTCTCTCACATCGATGTTTCTCTCCGTCTTTCCCTCTCTCTAAAAAATCAATGGAAAAATATCCTCAGGCGAGGAATAAAAATTTTTAAAAAATGGTTCAGTTTACAAAGATGCAATTTACGTACATCTTGTTAGAAATACGCCTTTAAGCACCTTTATCAAATCAAAATCTTTAAAAGAGGATATAAAAAATTAAATTAAAAAAATAAAAATAAAAAAGGGTATCGAGCTCCTGTAAGTAGGCTTACAATCTTGTACTGTCAAGACTTACACTTAACTTAAGCATTTTGTTCGCGTCCAAGGGGTCAGCTCCATTGAGTGGCAACACGAATGGGAGTTTCAAGGAACGTCTTTCTGAGGATCCCACATCCCAGGGTGTAGGGACCACATCACAGAAACCAGACTCAGCGCCTCCCTCCACGGTGCGAGCCCAGCTCACCACCACGCCCCGACCGCCTTCTCCACGTGGGCCTCCTGTCTGCCGTGTCTCCGCCCTGGACGAGAGCACGACCACCCCAGACGCAGAGCTTCCAGTCCCACCTGGTGCACACCCACCTGGTAATGTAACATGAACGTCTCCATCTGAACTCCCATGAACTTGGCTTTCACTTCAAAGTCTCCAACTTCTTCTGTTGGAGCGATTTCAAAGATAACATTTTTAAACCTGTTGAAACAGAACATCAGAAGGGTGTGATTTTTATGTTCTCGTATTAAAATATCCTGTGAAATGCAAAGGAGGCGATGAACAGTGACTTCGAGAGTGACAAAGGGGTACAAGGTAAGGGTCCCAGGGCGTCTGCAGGTGAAGCCACGTGGGAAAGCTTTGGGTTTGGAGAGAAGAGTGGCACTCTCCTCCCTGCCCACCCCAGTCACCCCCTCCCCCAGCTCTCTCGCTTTCTACTGGAAAAGGAGCCACTGAGGAATGCCGCCAATGGCCTCTGAAGGGGTGACGCGTGGAATGCGCGTGGCCTGCCGTGTGGCCACTGCCGAAACCTGGGTAAAAGGAGGATCAAGAGCACGTGGGGCTGGAAGGAGAGGGCGGCAAGAGGGTGTTAGAACGCACACATGTTGGAAGACTGGAAGACGCACCCTGGCCGGTTTGGCTCAGTAGATTGAGCATCGGCCTGCGGATTGAAGGGTCCTGGGTTTGATGGTTACGTCGCCATCTCCCATTTATTTATTAAAAAAAAAATAAAAGTTCCGTCATTTCGACATACGTACGTATGTGCTTTTTTTTAATCATTTATTTACCACAAGTAAAGTCAGGAATTGTTATCTTTCTTTTAATTTTTTTTACTGTCTCACTTCATGACTGCTGTGTATGTGCTCCCGGTGAGTGACGTAGGTGCTTATGTAGGTGGGTTCCGACTTAGGGCGAAAACGTCCGCCGTAGGAACGGATCTCCGACGTAACCAGAGGACCTACGGTATTGTGAACAGAGCCGAGACCATGAAAGATGCAAAAGCGGCACTGAGCCCTAGCCAGTGTGGCTCAGTGGACAGAGAGTCGGCCTTCGGACTGAAGGGTCCCGGGTTCGATTCGGGTCAAGGGCACATGCCCGGGTTGTGGGCTCGATCCCCAGTGTGGGGCGTGCAGGAGGCGGCCAATCAATGAATCTCTCTCATCACTGATGTTTCTATCTCTCTCCCTGTCTCCTTTCCTCTCTGAAATCAATAACAAATTTATTTAAGAAATACTAAGGCATTGAAAACATTTTAAAAAAACAAAACAAAACAAGAGACACTGAGAGGCTAAGAGAGGTCACAAAATTCAGGCCCTAAAACACATGCATTTTGCTCAACAGGAAAGCCTCACAGGTCATTCCTTAAAGGTATTTATTTTATGTGACAATTTTATTCTAACTGATTTTTTTTGTTATCTGGTTTCTAGGCCCATAGTAGCAAATTAAAAAGAAGTAAGAGAGGCAAATAATGGTAGGCATTTAAACAGTCATGGGAAATGATGAAGAAATGAAGGACTTGTACGCATGCATATAAGCATAACCAATGGACACAAGACACTGCGGGGTAAGGGAGGCCGGGGGAATGTCGGGGGGGCGGGGGGGGAAGGAGACATATGTAATACTCTTTATAATATGTTAAGCAATAAAACAAAATTAAAAAATATATAAAAATAAAAAAAGAGAAGAGCTGATAAATATTATGAAACGAAAAATGCATAAAGTACCCAACAAAAAACACCCCCAAAAGACCAAGATTCCCCAAATGAAACAATGACCAGAGAGAATCCAGACAATAAGACACGTTTTAAACACACACACAGTCAACCAGACTTCAAAGAAATGCAAAATTCTTAAATGAGATTCTTTTTTTTAAACTACTAAGCTCAAAAATACCAAAGATTATTTTAGTATTCATTGATGGAAAGGAAGTAGCGAGATAAGTAAGCACTTTCATACACAAGTGAAAAATATTTTGGCAACATATAAAAAAGTTAAAAAATTTTCAACTAATACGAAAAACAGTATGTCAGTTCCCCAAAGAACTAACAATATAACTATCTAATGATCTAGCAATCCCACTTCTGTGTATACATCCGAAAGAATTGGAAGCAGGATCTCAAAGAGGCATTTCCACCTTCATGGTCACGGCAGCATTATTCACAATAGCCGAGGGGTGGCAACAACCCCAACGGCCATCGATGGGTGAATGAATAAACAGAATGTGGTTTATATATACAATGGAGTGTTATTCAGCCTTAAAGAGGAAGGAAATGTCACATGTTACAGCATGGATGACCTGTGAGGACAGCATGGTAAATGAAATAAGCCACTCACCAAAAAAAGAAAAAATAAGACAGAAAAGCAGAATGGTGGCTGCCCGAGGCTTAGAAATAGGAATAAATTATTTAATGGGTTCAGAGTCTCAGGGTTTTTTTTCTTATTGTTGTTTGTTTTTAAATATTTTTATTGGTGTTTTCTTTTAGAGAGAGAGGGGAAGGAGAGAGGGAGAGAGAAACATCTATGTGAGAGCGGAACAGGGCCAGACACTCAGTTTTACAAGTTGTCTTTGTTTAGAAACAGAAGAAATGGAAGAAATGGCTTCCTGTTTTAAAGAGGAAAAACTAAAATGGGATCCACACAGCAGGTGTGAAAATGTCCCAAGACAAATGTTGCACAAACAAAGAAAAGAAATACTTCCTGATGATAAGAGACAATTAACTCTGAGTATTAGGTCTAATTCTACATATAAATACATATAAATAGATAGAAAAATATAAAAGTGATTATCCCGCTAAGAGAAGTAAAGGCAATAATATAAAGATGCGATGAATGCATAAATTAAAAATAAATAAGTAAATGCATAAATTTAAAAAAACCAATGTACGAAATGAAGTTAAAAAGCAAATACTTACTGATTCACTTGTAGGTCCTCGATTTCCAGAAGAACCCCCTTTTCATGTAATCGTGCGGCCGTGTATTTCAGAGAAATCTTTTTGCTTTTCTTTCCTTTCATTTCCCTCGGCTTCTTGGAGACCCTGTAAAGATGCCGTCACGTCACTTTCTATTACTATCTACTTTGATTCTGTCGGTAATTCGAAAATATGGGATCAGAAAACGAACTTCCCATCCACAAGGGGAAATCACATCAACTCTAAAATGGCAAATAAATGTTAGGATTAGCCTAAGCAATATCATTACAAAACAGGGGAAAGAGTACTAAGCTGATTTTGTCTTCAATTTAAATTACACTTGAGAACACACCATGAATCTGACAGAGTCTTAATCTTTCTATGTGCACCTACCAGGAAGTGTGAGGGCTTCTAATGCCAGCTTGGAGAACATACTGACCCCCAGGGGAGTTGCTCTACACCCCTCGGCTGTGCAGGGGAGAAATACAAACATCTCAGAATAAGTACTTTTTAAAAGAGTTTAAGCCTGGCCCTCACCGGTTTGGCTCAGTGGATAAAGCGTTGGCCTGCGGACTAAAGGGTCCCAGGTTTGATTCTGGTCAAGGGCACATGCCCAGGTTATAGGCTCGATCCCCAGTAGGGGGCGTGCAGGAGGCAGCCGATCAATGATTCTCTCTCATCATTGATGTTTCTATCTCTCTCTCCCTCTCCCTTCCTCTCTGAAATCAATAATATATATATTTAAAGAAAAAAGAAGTTACTGAGATAATTGAGGCCAGAAGTGATAAGAAAAATAAGCAAAGGAAAAACAGAGATAAAGGAAAACCAGGGATTTGGGACCCCAAAGGGGGTGAAGGGTGTCTCAGGAAATGGGGCAGAAATGCTGGCAGGAGTGTAAGAGAGAATCCCTCTGGAAGGAAACTGAAATATCTATCAAAATTGCAACTGGAAAAAACTTTTGACCCAGTAATTCCACTTCTAGGAATTTATCTTTAAAAATATGCCCTGGCCGGTTTGGCTCAGTTGATAGAGCGCCGGCCTGCAGGCTGAAGGGTTCCAGGTTTGATTCCAGTCAGGTCACATGTCCAGATTTCGGACTCAATCCCCAGTAGGGGGCGTGCAGGAGGCAGCCAGTAGATCAATGATTCTCATCATTGATGTTTCAATCTCTCCCTCTCCCTTCCTCTCTGAAATCAATAAAAACACATTTTTAAAAAATATGCTCACATTTGCACAATGATACATGTATAAGAGGTTATTTGTTGCAGAATTTTAAAAAATAAATAACTGGAAAGAACGTAAATGCCCACCAATGGAGAACTGATTGAGCCAGTTATGTCTACCTACACAATGGAATACTATACAGCCATTAAAAAGGAAATGAGAACCTGGCTGTTTTAGTGGACCTAGAAGCAGTGACGACTCCGTGGCAATGCGCACACTTAGTCCCTAGATATTGGTTTCTAAATTCCATTCTTCATTAAAGGGAGCCAGGGATGTTGGGAGAAAAAGCTAATTCCCAGCCTGGGGAGGGGAAGTACAAGTTGAACCAGAAACACCTTGTGCTGTAAAGTCAGGAAGTTCTCAAGAACGATGGGGCGTGTCAGAAGGACACAGGCGCCCGCCCCGCCGGCTGGGTGAGCTGGACCTGGTGTTTGAGAGAGGAAGCCGATATGGCAGAATGAAAACAGAAGAATCTCGGTGAAGGGTCTGTGGGTGTTTACTGTTCTATTCATTCACCTTTTCGGAAGCTTGAACTTCTTAAAATGAAAAGTTAGGAGCAAAAGAGAAACTAACCTATAAGTAGGACCTATACTGATCAGTGCACCTTTCTGGATTTTGAGTTTCTGGCCCCACAGAGGGTCAGGCTGGCGGTTCTGGCTGGTGCATTATTCTCCTCAGTAGCCAGGAAAGTCAGGGACTGGGGCCCCGTCCCCAGGAGCTAGAGGGTGAGGCTGAGGAACCGCCATGTTTAATATTCCTTAAGCGATCTTGAGGCACAGACAGGGTGTGGGACCACAAGATAATCTCCATCCTGATTCTTTCATTTCTGGGGCCAGGAAGTCATTTCGGAGCAAGAGATGCTTAGAAACAAGTACCCCACATGGTGCTTATCTGCATCATGCAATGGCAAATGGGACCAGGAATTTACACAGATGATTATAAGATCAGAAGCAAAATAAAGAACGAATGCAATAAAGAGGTCCAGTGTGTTCTAAGTTAAAAAGTCCCCAGCCCTAGCAGGTTTGGCTCAGGGGTGGAGCGTCGGACTACAGACCGAAGGGTCCTGGGTTAGATTCTGGCCAAGAGCATGTACCTCGGTTGTAGGCTCGATCCCCGGCCCTGATCAGGGTCCGTGTGGGAGGCAATTGATGTGTCTCTCTCACATTGATGGAACTCTCTCTATATCTCTCCCCCTGCCTCCCACTCTCTCTAAAAATCAATGGAAAAATGTCCTTAGGTGAGGATTAAAAAAATAAAAATAAAAAATCCCCATGTCACTTCAGTTGCCTCTACGGCCCCCCCCCCCCCCACCACCATCGACATGGATAAATCGTTAAAAGACACACTCACTTGCCCTTGCTGGCCAGGTTGTCCAGGCAGGTTTTGATGTAGCTTTTGTAGTAATCCACCTGCTCTCCGTAGAACGTGGCCTTGGAGTTCAGAGCAGCGTACGTTTGCTGCAGTTTCACCAGCTCGGCCTTCCTCCTCTGCCGGTATCTCCGCTGGTTCCGGATATCCTGGGACACAAGTGTGAAAATGAGGAAAACAATGTCCAATAGCCCGTGCCCCTGGAATCATTCCCAGCAGAGCCCAGTCGTGCTTCACTGTGCCTCGAGTGACCACCCATTCTTAACAGGCCCCAACTCACGTTCAATAATTAACAAAGAAACTCAGATCGCATCCATTTCCCCCCCAATTTGTGTTTCCTAAAGGTGGGGAAATGCGTTACTTTTACGGACTTCCACATTCTTAGAATTTACATGCAAAGCTGGTTTAAGCCTTTTAAATATGTTGTCAGAAGGAGGAGAAAAAGATAAGGAGTTGATGATCAACTCAATGTCAATTTAGGTTTCACAGAAATCAGTAGAAAGATCTGGAAACTTCCAAAAGGGTCAAAGACAAATTGAGACATGGGAAGCTCTAGCTCTGTCTTCTTCCTGTTAATTTAGGCTCTGAAATAAGTTATCACAACGGGCGGGCCAGGTCCTCGTGTTAGAAGAATCAGAAAGGATTCTTCAGGCGAGAGGACGCTGGTGTGCCATGACCTGGAGATACGCTGTCATCTGAAAAGCGACTGCGTCTTTAGAAGCCTCTGGGAGAGCGTGAGGCATGCCAGGCCCCGCCGCCCTGTGCAGTACCCTGGCGATGTCGTTGATCAGCTCCTGGTACCGGTTCTTCGGGTTCACGGTCCCCAGCTCCGTGAGCTTCTTCAAGCCCGCCTGGATCTTGTCCTTCTTCTCCTGCAGGCTGAGGTTGCTGTCTTCCTTGACTGATTTGGACTTTTTCATCTTGTCAGGCGTTTTGGCATCACGGATCGCGCGTCTCTGCATGGCCCTCTGATGCTCTGCTTCCTGCACGTAAGAAGTTCCCGGTAAACGCAGGGCCCCAGTCCCACACCTGAATTCACGCAGCTCTCCAACTGCATTCTGGGAACGGGGGGGACACACCTAGCCGGCAGCTGACAGGGAAACTGCACGAGGCAGAGGCACGTTGCTTTACATCTTTTTTTTAAATTATATTTTTAATCTTTATTCTTTTTTCATTGATTTCAGAGAGGAAGGGAGAGGGAGAGAGAGATAGAAACAGCAATGGTGAGAATCACTGATCAGCTGCCTCCTGAACTCCCCCTACTGAGGATTGAGCCAGCAACCTGGGCATGTGCTCTTGACTGGAATCAAACCCGGGACCCTTCAATCCGCAGGCCAACGCTCTATCCACTGAGCCAAACAGGCTAGGGCTGCTTTACATCTTTGAATCCCCTGGCTTCTTAGGGCTTCTGTCCTGGATGGACTCTTAGGTACAGTTAGGAGATTGGGCTCCACTGGCTACAAAATCCCTCGTTTTTCACCCATCACCTTTTGGGACATGGGAGCCACCTCATGTTATTTGAAACGCAGCTCGATAAATGTTGTAACTACACCAGGGCAACGCCAGGGCTCAGTCCCTTCTGGCCGATTCTCTTTGCCACCTGTCGGTGCTGAATCACGCTCCGGCCTTCCCTCTGCTTTTACACACGCTGCAAAGGCCGGGATCTTGAAAATACAAAGACTTTCCCTTCGCTCTTCTAGGTTTCCCAGTCAACACCCAATGTTTGCCCAGCATGTCCCTGCCCGACACGGGACCCACACCTGCTGTTCAATTCACTCCGCACTTTGGTCTTTAACTCTGCAAGCGGCTTCTCCATCTGCCACTCTCGTCACCCATCACCATTCCCCAAATACTTTTCCTAGTTTCCACCTCGCTCGTCTCTGCATTTTCTTCTGGCCCTGAGTAGGGGTTTGGTGCCTGCAAATGACCGGTGGTCCCTTTTCTGTATGTCCACTCTCAGTATTTCAGTGGTCACCTCCGTCCTGATGGCTCCCCCATCTCTGTCACCGGGGCTCCGGTGCCAGGTTCTGAGCTGCCTGTACTGAGATGCTCACGTGGGGAAGGCTTATAATCCCTCCCCGACGGGAGCGTTTCCCTTTTCCCCGATGGCCAGGCCACTCTGCAGCACACAATGCAAGGAGCACACACTCTGCGGTCAGACAGCTGGATCCCATCTGGTTTGGCCACTGCAGGCAGACGATCGTAGGCAAGTGAGTTAACCCCTGGGGCCCTCAGTATCCACATCCGTACAACGAGGACAAACAGACTCACCCCCTGGGCAAAGTGCAAGGATTCCATGGAGGGACACAGGGGAAGGCACCCCACCAGCGGCAGGTCCTCAGTAAAGACGGGTCCCCTCCCCCCACATCTAACCTCCTTGCAGGTTAAACAGGATGCAGTTATTGGTGACGTCTCTTTGCCTCTTTCTTGCCCCTCACACACATCTCTCTCTTCAGTAATCAATCACAGCAGAGAATTCATTTAAAATGGTGTTTTTTAAACAGTCTTCTGGGCACCCTGACGGGACTCCCAGAGGTGCTACAGGGTTCCAGAAAGCGGGGCTCCCGGGCCCCCTTCCTGCTGCTGTCAGAGTAGCTCCAGTTTTGCCTGCTTTATAAACTGGGCTTCCAGCCAGACCGTGTGGCTCAGTGGTTGAGCGCCAACCCAGGAACCAGGAGGTCACTGGTTTGATTCCTGGTCAGGGCACATGCCTGGGTTTCGGGCTCGATCCCCAGTAGGGGGCACTCAGGGGGCAGCCAATC
This sequence comes from Myotis nattereri, assembly GCF_964212035.1. NCBI lineage: Eukaryota > Metazoa > Chordata > Mammalia > Chiroptera > Vespertilionidae > Myotis > Myotis nattereri. Next base: position 9,974,594 of record NC_138097.1, on the reverse strand, counting down.
AATGATGTTCCTCTCTCACCGATGTTTCTCTCTCTCTCTCTCCTCCTCCCTTCCTCTCTCTAAAAATCAATAAGAAGACATATATATTTTTAAAATTGTGCTTCCAAGTAAACTGTCACTTAAGGGAAAGGATTCTTATGTTCAAAATCTGAAAACAAATGACTTGACCTACTTCTCTCCTTTTAAGAGAACGTGAAACAGGAGCCTTAAACATGAAGTGACTCATCCACCCCTCCCCACTGCCACGCTGCCCCCACCACCGGCCTGGGACCTCATCACACACCTAGATGACTCACCACCGTCTGCTCTGATGGCGCTACCAAATCACTCTGCACTAAACGTCCCCAAGGCTCTTCACTCCTCTCTCCAGGGCCAAGTTCCTGGCCAGGTTTTGGTGCTACATAACTTGTCCTCAGGTTTTAGCTCTCCCTGTTCTCCTCCGCCCAGGCCTTCCTTCTAGAGATGCAGGTCTGGCCACATCACACCTGCCCTGTGTGCCTCAGTTCCCACGCTCCCCCCCCCCCCGCCCCCCCAGCCTGGACTGCCCGCCCCTCTAGCCTCCATCCCATCCATCCTGAGCGTGGCTCCCGCTCCACCTCTTTCTGATGCCTTGCTCTTCGCTGGCTTCTTTCCTGAACGTCTAGCTCAGTGGTTCTCAACCTTCCTAATGCCGCGACCCTTTAATACAGTTCCTCATGTTGTCGTGACCCCCAACCATAAAATTATTGTCGTGGCTACTTCATCACTGTCATGTTGCTACTGTTATGAATCGTCATGTAAATATCTGATATGCAGGGTGTATTTTCATTGTTACCAATTGAACAGAATTAAGGCATAGTGATGAATCACAAAAACAATATGTAATTATATGTGTTTTCCGATGGTCTTAGGCGACCCCTGTGAAAGGGCGGCTGGTTTAAAGGTTCCTTCATCACTTCTGGATCATGAACTTGTGGAGTTCAGGCGCCACATCCTGACTTTTATTCTACCTATAAGGCACCTAACAAAATTCTAACTGTATAATTAATACTCAATAAACTACCAGGCAGATGCACTGATTCTGCCTGGAGTTCAATGAACACACACACATACATGTATGTACAGCATGTACGCGCCAGTGAGCTGCCTCTGGCATTAGGAGCCAGCAATCTTCTCCACCAGCCTTACCCACCACCGCCCTCTGTCCACCCCCAGGTCACCACCTCGTGTTACCTGTGTCCCCCCCATCCCGGGAGCATCTCTTTGCCTTGTCAGGGTCCCTGTTAAACCCCTCAGTTTCACCTGTTCGTTGGTGGCTGGTGTTTCCAGGATTTCAGTCAAGGTCTCCCCGGGCTGGAACCGGATGACGTCCACAATTAAACGCTTTGTGCTGGGAGGAAATGGAGGGAACGTTTAAATATTAGCAGGTGTTCTACTTCCTCTCAATGGACCGACACGGCGGCGGCATAATCGCTGCCTCCCGGAGGCCCTGCCAGGTAGCTGCTAACACCAGGTACTCCAGGCCCCAGACTGAGTCGGGCAACTCTAACAGAACGGGTGCCAAGGCTGGGATCTCCAAGAGGGAAACGTGAGCATCTTATTGGCAAACAAGGCAGATCCGTCCTGGGCCGAGTGTAATATGTGAAGGGAGCACCATGATGACTGGCTTCAAGGCCAAGGTGACCATTTCGGGTATAAGCAAGTGGGCGTGTCCACCGGGGCCGAGGGGTCGCTGGAGTCCGGGACTTCGTTCTTCCCACTTCCGACACTCACTTCAGTAAGATGGTCCGCGCGTCCATTTCCGCGTTCTCGTCCCCAGGCACGTCGAACTTGTTGGTCAGTGTGAGAGACACTTCCGTCTTAGCCAGCGCCTCCTTATTGGGGTCGTTTAAACTGCCAGCGCCTTCTCCTAAAGTTTTGGGAGGGTGGGAAGGATCAGTAAAGACAGGAGATATGGGAGAGGAGACAGAAACTCCCAGAAAAGATGAAGCCCGTGTAAGGAGATACAGGGCCACCTCTGATTGAGAAGTAGAAGAAAACAGGTGATAAAGGCGGGGCCCATAGTAAACTCATTTCATAGACGTCTGACAGTCATTTCAACACCACATTATAACCCTAACCCTAGCCCAGTGATGGCGAACCTATGACATGTGTGTCAGAGGTGACACGCAAACTCATTTTTTTGGTTGATTTTTCTTTGTTAAATGGCATTTAAATATATAAAATAAATATCAAAAATATAAGTCTTTGTTTACGATGGTTGCAAATATCAAAAAATTTCTATATGTGACACGGCACCAGAGTTAAGTTAGGGTTTTTCGAACTGCTGACACGCCGAGCTCAAAAGGTTCACCATCACTGGTCTAGCCCTAACACTCCCTGTCCCCCTGGGGATCGGGCCTAAGCCGGCAGTCAGACATCGCTCTTGCAGTTCGGGACCCCTCACTCCTTACCACCCATCTGCAGCGAAGGCGCGAGAGGCTCCTGCCACCGCCGCTGCACTCGCCAGCCATAAGCCCAGCTCAGGGATTCTGGCTGAGCGGCACTTCCCCCTGTGGGAGCGCCCGGACCACCACGGGTCAGGCAGCTCCTGCGTTGAGTGTCTGCCCCCTGGTGATCAGTGTGCATAATAGAGACCAGTTCTTCTGCCATTGGGTCAATTTGCATATCAGCCTTTTATTATATAGGATACACTTTTTTTTTTAAGAAATGAAGGTGTGGTTTTGTTTTTGTTTTTGTTTTTTAATATATTTTTACTGATTTCAGAGAGGAAGGGAGAGGGAGAGAGAGATAGAAACATCAATGATGAAACAGAATCATTGATCAGCTGCCTCCTGCATGCCCCCCACTGGGGATCGAGCCCGCAACGTGGGCATGTGCCCTGACTGGGAATCGAACCCGGGACCTTTCAGGGCTAGGGCTTATACACATATTTAAAAGGACCCCCCTAAAAGAAAAAAGAAAAAAGAAAAATTAAAAATAAATAAATAAATAAATAAATAAATAAAAGGACCCCCCGTTGCCGAAACCGGTTTGGCTCAGTGGATAGAGCATCGGCCTGCGGATTGAAAGGTCCCAGGTTCGATTCCGGTCAGGGGCATGTACTTGGGTTGCGGGCACATCCCCAGTAGGAGATGTGCAGGAGGCAGCTGATCGATGTTTCTCTCTCATCGATGTTTCTGGCTCTCTATCTCTCTCCCTTCCTCTCTGTAAAAAATCAATAGAAAATATATTCCAAAAAATAAAATAAAAAATAAATAAAAGGACCCCCTCTACTGGACATCACTCCTCACAGGCAGGGATCACATGCACCTTCTTCCCTAATGTATATTCAGAGCCTGAACAGTGCAGATGCCCATCACAACCCTCCTCTGTCGTGTCCCCTCTTCGGTCAGCGGAGTCGGAACCTTACCTATCAGGGACTCGATGGTGGGCACCTCGCCAAGGTCATCCAGCAGCTCATGGATCGGGTCATTGTGCTCCGGGGCAATGGCGTCCTGGTGATCTAATAGGAGCTGCACGAACACCACGGGGTCAACGCAATCTACACACTTGACCCGTCAGCCCCAACCCTGTCCACACTGCCCACAGCACAAAAGAAGGTTAGATGACAAAGCTCGTACATTCAAAGGGCGGACAAGCCAATCCTCAGCAATCCTCCCCAAACCAGCAATACATAAAGCCTCACATGCAGTGCAGGGAAGGCCTGTGGAGGGGGCAGGAGTAGGGAGAAGAGGGTCAAAGAGGGGAGAAGGGGACGTCTGCAATACTTTCAACAACAGAGATAGATTTACCAAAACACAAAATGAACAAACAAAAAACCATATCCTTGGTGGCTCAGTGGTTGAGCGTCGACCTATGAACCAGGAGGTCACGGTTCAATTCCCGGTCAGGGCACATGCCCGGGTTGTGAGCTCGATCCCCAGTGTGGGGTGTGCAGGAGGCAGCCCATCAATGATTCGCTCTCATCATTGATGTTTCTATCCCTCTTCCCCTCCCCCTTGTGCTCTAAAATCAATAAAAATGTATTTTAAAAAAACAGGACTTGAGTAGACAGTTCTCCAAAGAGGATATGCAAATGGCCAATAAGTTCATAGAAAGAATTTTTTAAAAAGGCATCACACTTGGCCTCTGCTGGACGACCTGTGATGTGGGCGGAAAACACTGGCACTCTCTCAGCCTTGCGAGTGTGGAGGGTTTAAATGTTCCCCATGTAAGAAAGGACCAGGAAGCCCTCAGACGTCAACATCCGAGGTCATCAACGGGCCCTACGACCAGTTCAACTCACTCACAGCCACATGTTTCCTTCCTGTTTCCTGTACACAATACCTTTAATTCAGAGAAAAGTACGCCCTGGCAATGTTGTCACTGGAGGCATTCAAGCAAAGCCGTTAAGATGATTATCTCAGATGATATCCTCAGAAATGACAATGCCCGAAATTTCGTTTACATTTTATATATTTTCCCATTTCCTGTTCTATATGCCACCAAAGGGGAAAGGAAGGAATTAAAGATATTTGGGGGGAAAGGGTGCAGCCAAGGGAAAGTAACTCTAAGGTGACAAAGAGGAAAAAGCCGATATTCTATTCATGTTAGAAAAATTACACAAGGAAAAAGAGGTAAAACCGGGGTAAAAAGAAGGAACAGAACACTAGTATGTTATCAAGTCCCCAGGTCAGCACTCCCATGGAGGTTCTGGGGCCCACCATGGGGGTTCTGGTTCAGGAGGCCTGTGGGGGGCCCAGCAACTTCATTTTCTGTTTTTATATTTCATTGGTTTTTTACAGAGAGGAAGGGAGAGGGATAGAGGGTTAGAAACATCAATGAGAGAGAAACATCGATCAGCTGCCTCCTGCACACCCCCTACTGGGGATGTGCCCGCAACCAAGGTACATGCCCTTGACCAGAATCGAACCCGGGACCCTTCAGTCTGCAGGCCGATGCTCTATTCACTGAGCACCACTAGTCAGGGCCATTTTTTATTTTTAAATATATTTTTATTGACTTCAGAGAGGAAGGGAGAGCGACAGAGAGAAACACCAATAAGAAAGAATCATTGATTGGCTGCCTCCTGCACGCCCCCACTGGGATTCGAGCCCGCAACCCAGGCATGTGCCCTGACTGGGAATTGGACCGTGACTCCCTGGTTCACAGGTTGACACTCAACCACTGAGCCATGCCTGCTGGGCTCAGCAGCTTCATTTTTAGCATCTTATTGGCAAACTAGAGGCCTGGTGCATGAGATTCATGCACTGGGGTGTTGGGTGTTGGGGGGGGTAGGTCCCTCGGCCCGGCCTGTGCCCTCTCACAGTCCGGGACCCCTCGGGGGATATCGGGCCTAAGCCGGCAGTCAGACATCCCTCTTGCAGTCCGGGACTCCTCACTCCTTACTGCCTGCCTGCAGCGGAGGCATGAGAGGCTCCCACCACTGCCGCTGCACTCACCAGCCATGAGCCCGGCTTCTGGCTGAGCGGCGCTCCCCCTGTGGGAGCGCACTGACCACCGGAGGCAGCTCCTGCATGGAGCGTCTGGCCCCTGGTGGTCAGTGCACGTCATAGCAACCGGTCGTTCCAACGGTTTGGTCTATTTGCATATTAAGTTTTTATTATATAGGATAGGATAAGGCAGATAAGTACTCTGATTCTGCTGCAGGTGCCCTGGGGGTCACTTTGAAAAGGTAGTAAATAGTGTTAAGAATAACCAACAGCAAGACAGAGGTATGTCAGTAAGACCCATCGAGGGAAGGGAGCTATCTGGTTTCTGGAGGGAGTTAAGCAGCAGCCGGGGGAGGCAATTAAGGACAGAGCAATGAAATTAACTAGAGAAGCAGCCTCACCGTGTGGGTGTTGATGATTTCCCCGATGGAGATGTAGATCACGGGCTTGGTGAGGGTCACGAGGTCGGAGTATTCGTCCACATTAAACTTATCCTGCAGCTCTGGGACGTCGCAAGCAGTTTGGAAAAACCTCCTGGAGAGAAACACGAGAGCCAGACCCCAAAGGTGACACATGTGTGAGAAGCTGGCGAGAGAACATCCCACAAACCTCGGGAGCAAAGCGTTCGAGCGGAAGCCAGTCCAGACAGCTGATTCCGGACAAAGTGCCTCAAGTTCCCCGTGCCGGGCAGCCTTGGGCCGGGGGCTCTAAGCACTTCTCTCCCCGCCCAGGTTTAGTTCTACCCACAGGAACAGCTCAACCAAACACCTGTGTCACCAGGAGAACCAACTCTAAGTCAATGCCCTGAACTCACAACTGAATGTTTAATTTACAGATAGTAAAAGTGCTCTCCAGCCCAGCTGGCGTGGCTCAGTGGATAGAGCACCGGCCTGCAGATTACAGGGTCCCGGGTTCACATCTGGTCAAGGACACATGCCCGGGTTGCGGGCTCGATCCCCAGTAGGGGCGTGCAGGAGGCAGTCGATCCATGATTCTCTCTCATCACTGATGTTTCTCTCTCTCCCTCTCCCTTCTTCTCTGTAATCAATACAAAAAAATTTTTTTTAAAAGAAGAGACAATTGAAAAGAAAAAGAGTGCAGTGATTTAAAAAAAAAAGAGTATTCTCCAACTCTCCTCTGGTTACAATTCCACAGGTACACATTCTTACTATATATATTTTAATTGATTTCAGAGAGGAAGGGAGAGAGAGATAGAAACATCAATGATGAGAGAGAATCACTGATTGGCTGCCTCCTGTACGCCCCCCACTGGGGATCAAGCCCACAACCCAGGCATGTGCCTTTAACCGGAATCAAACCCGGGACCCTTCACTCCACAGGCTGACGCTCTATCTTCTGAGCCAAACCAGCCGGGGCAGGTACACATTTTTTCGCTCAAAAATCCTCTTCCTCACGCCCTGGAGCTCTGGGCACATCCAACACGCGTCCCACAGTGTGGCCGCCCAGGGAGAACGAGGTGTGGTTGTTAGTCTCGTCTTTACCTTCAGAGAGAGACACACACCTGCAGCGCCTTTCAAGTACCCGGTCCCCTGCCCCTTACCTGAATTTCTGGTAGGACTGGGAGAGGTACTCGTTAATGATGCTTAAGTGCGCGTTATCTCCCAGGAACATCTTGTTGGAAGCCGCGTGCTGGAGCATCTTGGCGATGGAGCCGAGGTTGCGTCGCTGGTCGGTGGTGAGCTGGCCTCCGGCCGACAGGTCGATGATGTCAAAGGCATCCGGGGCAACAATGGCTGGATTCATGTATCGATAGTACAGCAGGTTACCAATGATCTGGAGACAGATGACCAAGAAAGATGGGTGTTAGCCACTCCACCGAGGAAGCCACAAAGGACTCTATTAGCAAAGGAAACCAGAACACGCAGTCCTGTGAGGGAAAATGCGCGCTGCACACACGGACACGCATGCACGCATGCACACGCGCCTGCTCTCAAGGTCTGACCCTAACAGGACCCAACGTCCCTTGTTTGGGTGCGGAGCAAAAGAAAATGAGACAGAACTGAAAAGCACTACAACGGAAAGGGCAGATTCAGGGGGAAATGACAGACTTCACGTCTGTGACTGAGCGCGGCAGGGCATCCTTCGCTCTCACATTATGGCAGCAAATACGGCTGCCACCCACGCGCACCTTTCGCTTCCATGTGGGCGGTCTTTGATTCGGAGAGGCTAACAAAGGTAGTTAAAATAAATCCTTAAACAGGACCTCGTTAGCACAGAGCGACCTGTCCGACCCCCATCGTGCTCATGCGGGAGAGACGTCACAGGTAGACAAGTTCATGCCTCGGAAATGAAAGTCACTCAACACACGGCTCTTCCGCAGAAGAATTCAAGGACAGTCACAGCATTTCCCCTAGAGCCATCATTCAAAAATACAAAATTAATTCACCTGAACAGAAAGCCTAGAAGCGAGGCCTCACTGTAGGAAAGCACAAGAACTAGGAGAGAGAAGAAAAAAGCGTTCAGGTTAAAAAAAAGAAGGAAAGAAAGGCGCACAGGCAAGTCAGCGTTACCAACAACAGCCTCAGCGGAAATAGTTGTGCTTGGTCCCGTTCACCTGGCCACCAGCAGAGGGAGCTATTTTCCAGCGAAAAGATAGGACTCAGAAATTTATCTCCAGACAGGAAGAATCCAACTGGACTTAATTGAGGCTGGCCATTAGAACGCTATAGAAACTCAAAGAGGTGTCATTGACTATTTACAATCACAATCCGTGGCGAGCTACTGCCAGAATTCAGGCTCTCACTAACGGTCTATGGTCAGGTCTCGTATCACTGTGTCCTCAAAGGTCGACCAGAAGGAGCGGGCTGTGCCAGCTTCCCGAGTCTTACCTTCAGCAGCTCATCCTCACCAGCATCGGGGAACTTCTCATGCAGCGAGTCCTTCAGCACTTTGGCGATGAAGCGCATCCCGTAGCTGTGAGACGGACACAATGCGTGAGAGGGGCCGGGGAGCAGGAGGGCACTCACGCTGGGCTCTGTCTGGGGTCACGACGGAAGGCACTCACGGGATCTTGTCCACGGAACTGATGATGGCGGAGAGGAACTTGTCTGTCACGGCCCGCATGTTCCTGATGGAGTTGTCGAGACGTGTCTTGACCTCTTCGTGAGCCAGAGCCTGCTCGGGAGTCACGTCATAGGGGAGTTTGCTGGGAAAGCAGAAATTACCCCCAATATGGTTAGACCAGAAGCCAGGCAGTGCCTGAGGCAGGGCCACGCATTTCATGAACAGAAAGACCCAGAGAGACTAGGCAACTTGCTCCTGTTCATTGACCTGGTAAATGATGGGGCCGGGATCTGAACTCGGGTTTTCAACTGTGAATTGGGTGCCTTGAATTATGTGCCCGGCACCATGATAGGCACTTGGGATGAATGGTGTATGGGACACGATAGCTGCTCTAACTACCTGGTGGGAGAGACAAACGGGCATTTATTTAAAACATATTGTGCTGTGTAAATGGCTACTTATTTTGTATCTACAATCTGGTAATGGATTTATTTTGTATATTGCAAAAAAAAGAAAAAAGAAAAAAAAGAATGAAAAGGAAAAAAACACACACAAAACATACTGTGCTGTAAGTAAGAAGCTGACCATAGTGCTGCGGGGCCAGAGGGGCTTCTACTCAGACTGGGGGAATCAAGGAGGGCTTCCAGGAGGAAGGGGCTCAGAAAAAAGGAAGAAGGGTCTTCTAGGAAGGAAGATCAAATGCAAAGAAAAGGAAGAGGAGAAATGAGGGCGGGGAAGTAAGCAGGGCCCGGTCACGCAGGGCCCTGCATATAATGCTAGGACGTCTGGACTTTCCTGGAAGCCAGGGAGAGCCATTAGTAAGAACTCAGTAAATACCTGCTAAATAAATGAACATGTTACCTGGTCAACAATTTAATAAAGAGGTTTCTAAGGAAAAACTATTTGAACAATGATTAGCTTGTAAATCAAAGGTCAACTGCTGAGAGAGAGAGAGAGAGAGAGAGAGAGAGAGAGAGAGAGAGAGAGAATATGAAACACAGGACAAGAAAGGGTGTCGTGGCTACACACCTTGCCTCTCCTGTCTGAGACTCCATCTGATTAACCCACGACTTGTAGATATCCACGGGGTCGGTTTTGATGTTGAGGGATTTGTCGTCCATAATCTCCTTCACGACCGGGGCCAAGATCTGCCGCAGGGCGTTCTGACCCCGAGCGCCACGGTTGAAACTGACAACCATCTTAATAACGGTAGGGTTTCCTGTCACGATCTCTTGAATCTGGTCCACTTTTGACCTATGAAAACATCAGAAACAAACTCAGTTTAAACTACACAGAATCTATGAGCTTAACGATCCCATCTCCTGGACACACATAATTGGAAGGAAATGGGTACTTGTTATTCCTCTACTAACACTTGTCTAAACACAGAACACCTTTCTGCTGCTGCGAACACGATCGTGGGAGCGTAACCGGGTCCTTTATTAGATAGAAATGTGGAACCTTGGTGTTTGGATCAGCTTCTTAAAAATTATATTTTAAGGAACATTGGCCGGTGGACTAAAGAGCCCGGGGTTTGATTCCCGGTCAGGGCACATGCGCGGGTTGTGGGCTCAATCTCCAGTAGGGGGTGTGCAGGAGGCAGCCGATCCATGATTCTCTCTCATCATTGATGTTTCTCTCTGTCTATCCCTCTCCCTTTCTCTCTGAACTCAATAAAAATATTTTAAAAATAATAAAACAAAAAATAAAAAAGACTAAAGGTCAGTCTTTTAAAAAATTGTATTTTAATATAGAAATGTTCCTAAAATTAATTTAGCAAATTTATTACTTTATCACCTCCCTAGAATCTGCAACAGCACTTTATATTAGTAATTTAAAAAGTAGATCCTTCTTTCGAGTAGTTCACACAAATCACAGCCTTGACAAAAAAAAAAAAAAAAAATCACAGCCTTGGCTGAGAGCATGAAGCGTACGATGCAGGCAGCCTGACTGTCCAGCCCTGAGCCTCTGGTTGGGGGGGTGTATGGGGGGAAGGGGGCCCTCCGTACTTGATCTCCTCCTGGAGCGCCGTCTTGAAGAGCCGCAGCAGCAGGTACTCCTCCCGCTGGTTGGAGGCGTAGTTGTAGAGGGTAAAGATCACCGAGTCCATGAACTTGGTGGACTTGTTCTGGGGCATCTGAAAAATCAGCTTGGCCAGATAGGTGGGGTTGGTCTGAAATGAAGGGATTTAAGTCACTTCCAGATAATGTAAAGGCTGGCAAAAACATCCAAGGTTTTATAAACTCGAAGGATCAGAATGTGTATAAGGAAAGAAATAAAGAAAATATAAATAAATAAAGATAAGGCAGCTCTTTGCTCACCCCTCAGTGGAAACCAGAACTAGTTCCACAGAGATCTATGGGTAAGGTTATCTTATGAAAAGAAAATTAGCTACATTTTTCAGTGCCACTTCCAGGAGCCACTCACCTGCAATAAATAAAACAGGTGCTGATAAGCTTCCAATTTCTCTCTCTTCTCCTTGCTCAAAGCCTTGAGACCTCCCTTCTGTTTATTTAGCATCATCATATCAGACAACTGTTCCTTATTTTTTTTGGTAAGTTTTTTACTGTGGGAAACCACATCCTGTAAACACAAACCAACACGTAAATCAAAAAGCTTTCAGAGACAAAGCTGGGCATTGTGGGTCTTCCGCGGCACTGGCGGATCCCTTCCAAGTCAGACGGAGTATCCTGTTTTCAATACATCAGTCAAACACAGTCCTACTCTCATCTTCCTATAAAGAACTTGATCCATAAAAACGTCCACTGACTCAGGAAGCCAACTCCTAGGAGTCTACCTGGAAGACAAAGCCTTAAATACGATAAAAGCTACATATACATCAAGACGTTCCCTGCAATGTTATCTGTAATAATAAAAACTTGTCAAATAGTTGGGGGGAAAAAAGAGGTAAATTATAGTGTATCTTCTATTAGTTATAACACTGTCATTAAAAATAATATTTACGACTGCTTGGCCGGCATGGCTCAGTGATTGAGCGTCGACCTATCAACCAGGAGTTCAGTTTGATTCCCGGTCAGGGCACAAGCCTGGGCTTTGGGCTTGATTCCCAGTGTGGGGCGTGCAGGAGGCAGCCAATCCATGATTCTCTCTCATCACTGATGTTTCTCTCTCTCTCTCCCCCTCTCCCTTCCTCTCTGAAATCAATAAAAATGTATTTTAAAAAATAATACTATGACTTTATCACATGGAAAACATTTTATCCTCTAATATGAAGTAAAAATGTCCGACAGGAAATGATTGTGGGGTGGTGGGCTTACGGGATGGTTTGTATCTTTTTTTCTCTATTTTACATGTTGCTATTGAATTACAGTATTTCATTCCCTCTGTAACTTTTTAAAAGTTTATGGCCTTCAAGGAGAAGGAAGCCATGAGCCAGCGAGGGCGAGGCAGGGAAACCAAAGCAGGACACGCCCCAGGGCCCCGCCAGCTCTGCACACACCTGCAGGGTGATCTTGTTTTTCACCAGCAGTCCGATTTTGATATCCATGAGGTTGAGGTCGTTCTCCAGCTGCTGGTTGGAACGAATGAGGGTGATGACCTCCTCCCGCATCTTCATGAGATCCAGCTCCTCCTGGAAATCCTGGTCACTCTGGTCGAGCAGGTGGACAAACTTCCGGACCACGATCATCGGCGGGTCCTCGGCATTGACTGGCGGAAAGACGGCGCGTGTCAGACGAGAACGAAGTTACCAGGACAAGTTCTCAGTCCCGAGGAATGTCAGGGTTATGGATGAGCGCTAGTCACAGGTGTCTGTTTAATTGTGAAATGAGCAAGGACAACCCCGAGACACAGTGTTCTCGCTGTGATGTGACAGAGGCTGGCGCGGTGAAGAACAGGACATGCAGCCACAGGTTAGCAAAGGGGGTTACATCGCAAGCAGCCCCCGACCCCCAGGCTTGCCTGCAGGAAAGGAAAGAGATCCGTGGAGAACGCCCAGAACCTGAGGGCCTCCACGCCGCCTCCGCTGAGCCACAGGTACTCACTGAGAGTCTTGTAGTCGTCGCGAGCTTTGTTTGCCCGAATAAAAGCCTGGATTTTGATAATGTCGTTTATCTAAGGAACAGAGATGAAATGCTTTTGGTCATTTGTCCGCCAGAAATATCGCAAGACGGATCCCACCGGCCCTGCTTCCCGAGGGGACGCACGTGATCTCGGAAGTACTGCAGGCGATCTCGATAGCGCTTTCTCGCCTGATGCATCCTCGCCAGGGACTGGATCTGTGGACAAAGGGCCCTGGAAATTACGAAAGTCCTTCACCTCAACCCAGGTCACACTGGCACCCCACACGGAGTGGCCCGCCCAGGCTGCCGTACCTTCACGACTTCATCTTTATGGGAGCGCAGGTACGCCAGACGGTCCTGATAGGCCTTCTTCTGCTTGTATCCTCTCCACTGCGACTGAAACATCAAATATTACAGTCGGCACATGTTTCCCAGGGAAGAGAGGCAACTCCAACACCTTCCTCGACATACTGTCCGAGTGCAATTCCTGACGGAGCTCTAAAGAGGACCACGTCCTGCAGTGACCGGGGAGCGTGGGCAGAGGCTTGTGGAGAGCACAGTGGTCAGTGTCCACTTCCCTGGTGTGAGCACAGCACATCACACCTTTTAAAAGTGCCTCCAGCCCGGCTGGTGTGGCTCAGAGGATGAGTGTCCACCTAGGAACCAGGAAGTCACAGTCCGATCCCCGGTCAGGACACATGCCCGGGTTGTGGGCTCGATTCCCAGTGTGGGGCGTGGAGGGGGCAGCTGATCAATGATTCTCTCTCATCATTGATGTTTCTCTCTCTCTCTCTCTCCCTCCCTCCCTCTCCCTTCCTGTCTGAAATCAATAAAAATATATATATATATGTATATATTTTTTAGAAAGTGCCTTGTCCTAGCCAGTTTGGCTCAGTGGATAAATCACTGGACTGCAGACTGAAGGGTCCTGGGTTCGATTCCGGTCAAGGGCACGTATCTCGGTTGCAGGCTCCTCCCCAGCCCAGGCCCTGGTCGGGGCTCGTGCAGGAGGCAACCGATCGATGTGCTTTTCTCACATTGGTCTCTCTCTCTGTCTTTCCCGCTCCCTTCCACTTTCTCTAAAAAATCAATGGAAAAATATCCTCGGGTGAGGATTAAAAATAAATAAATAAATAAATAAATAAATAAAAATGCCTCCACACACAGTCTTTTACTGGATCCTTACAATAAATCAGTGAGGAAGGGAAGGTAAACATTAGCATCCCCACTCACAGAGGATGAAGCAAACTTAGAGAGGCTCACACCACTGGGCAGTGGGAAGCCCTGAGGCCAGCTCCAGCCGAATTCTCTCTGCGACATGTGCTGCCCGCCAGAAAGAAAACTGCCCTGGGCCGGCAGCTCACCTTAAGCACCGCATCGGGCACCCTGATGACAGTGGCAGCAAAGAGGAAACGCTTATCCGAAGAAGGATGAGACCGAGAGGCCAGGAGGAAGGCACACCCACATTCGCCCCTAAGAATGGCGGTTGCTGAGCCTGCTCTCGGCACCCACCCGCGGCCTGTGTATGGGCTCTGAAATACCTGGATGCAGGTGATGGCGGGAATCTGTTTCTTCAGGAAATTCAACCTGGAGCGGAATTCCTGTCGGACGAGGTACCCGCGGCAGCAAGCCTGCAGCTTGGTGATCAAGCCCTCGTTGGCCAGCCAGAGCTGCTCTCGGTTATACGCAGTCGTCACCCCGGAGATGGAACTCTGAAAGGCACGTGGTCACAGGGAGACAGACGCAGGTGAGAAGGGACATGAATTTTAACGCGGTATCATCCGCAGCGCACAAACCAACCCTTCCTGCTTTCTCCGATTGTTCTAGATCTTTGAGCAACGAGAATGGCTTCAGGTCTATTTTTCAGGGCCAGATGGTTCTCACACCCCAACCAGCCAGACAAAAGCAACTTGATCTTCTTTCCTCTCCTATGTACCCACTCATCTGCCCAACACTGACTGTGCCAGGCACCGTGCGTGGGTCATTATTGACAAGAAGACAGAGGAAGAGGGGCCGACAAGGGGCTGAGTGCCCAGTCCCAGAAGCCCCCTGGACCGCCGCGGTGGAGGACACGCAGGGAAATGGCCAGCCTGCCTGTGACGGACAGGTTAAGGTCTAACACAGCACAGTCCGGAGTGGGTGGGACAGTCCGAAAAGAGGGTGAAAATGTAAACTGGGGGAGGTGGACAGTAGGTGCATTTAATGAGGAGTTAGAGCAACTTTTCATTTTTCTCTTCTGGGCATCCACGTTTTCTTTAATAAGCACACAATTTGCCTGACCTAAATTCTACAATACTTATGTTTTCCTAATTTAGGCCTTAAGTCACTCCTCCAACCACTAGACAAATAATTACTCTAAGCCAGGTCATTACGTGGCTTCAATTTTAGGCTAAGGCTTCTGACCACAGGCCTGTTCCTCCAAACACACGTTCAGCTCCTTCCCCGAAGAAAGGCGACCTACCTGGATCTCCTCCCTCGAGAGCTGCGTGGAGTTCTGCACAAAGCCTGGGGGCTCATCCCATCCTCCTTCCTGCGTGTCCAGGTTGTGGTAATAATAATATCCGCCTTTCACCCAGTGCTTCACCCACTTACTGTTGTTGTCGCCTGGTGGACAGTAAAGATTAAAAGGGACCCAGAGCCACGCTCCCCACACACATGTGTCCGATGGGACAGGATGACTCTGACCAGGTTTACCCATCTCCCTGAAGGCCATTCCAAAATCCCGCTCCTTGGATTAATGAGAGCAAAGAGGCATCCAAGTCCCTCTTACATTATGGCTTTGCGATGCCTTTTAGCTCACTCACATCTACATTATAAAAAGAAAATACCGCCCTAGCCAGTTTGGCTCAGTGGATAGAGCATTGGTTTGTGAACTGAAGGGTCCTGGGTTCAATTCCCAGTCAGGGCACATGCCCGGCTTGTGGGCTTGATCCCCAGTAGGGGGCCTGCAGGAAGCAGCCAATCAATGATTCTCTCTCATCATTGATGTTTCTCTCTCTCTCCCTCTCCCTTCCTCTTTGAAATCAAAAAAATTTTTTAAAAGGCCATATAAAGGGATGAGAATCAAATCTTTATTCCCCTCCTTTTGCAGGGAAACTACTTCTATCTATCTCTAGACTTAGATACTGTAGCAGCTACTGACACCCTATAAAAGATGAACAGTCAAATATTTTTATCCTTCCAGCATTTTCAGGAAATTGACCCTTTTTTTTAAATTTCGAACTTTTTTAAAAAAAATATATTTTATTGATTTTTTACAGAAAGGAAGGGAGAGGGATACAGAGTTAGAAACATCGATGAGAGAGAAACATCAATCAGCTGTCTCTTGCACGCCCCCTACTGGGGATGTGCCCACAACCCAGGTACATGCCCTTGACAGGAATCGAACCTGGGACCCTTGAGTACACAGGCTGACGCTCTATCCGCTGAGCCAAACCGGTCAGGGCGGAAACTGACCTTTTTAAACATAGTTGCCCCAAAGGGGAAAATATTTTTCCCCCCAAAATAGGGATATTATTGCCTCCTTAGGGTATTTAAAATAAGTCCAGATACTGTACTTCTACAGGAAAGTTATCTTTCCCTACAGACTGCCCTTCCCTCTACCTCGCTCCCCTCATATACTCAGCTCCCAGCTTCAAGGTACACAGTTATATCACTGTAACCCACCTGCTGCCAGTTTTTTCTTCCTGGCTTCCGCGAGGTCACTCTGGTACGTTTCGCAACACTCAGGGATGACTCCGTACAGGCTGACGTCCGGGGAACGGAGGGCACTCAGCGTTTTACCGACATCGCCGCTCTGCACGGCCTCATTAATGGCAAAGATTCCTACGGCAACTACAGCGGAAGAGAACCGTTACCGGAATAGTTTAGGGAGCACCTCCGCTCATACACTGGTTCACCGGGCTACGCCTCCTGGGAAGCTGTTCCCCCCACATGTGATCTCCCTGACGCGACATGGAGCATGTCGCCCCCCCCCCCCGCCCTCCCCCGAGAGAAATAAACCAGCGACACGTACACCTCTGTGCTTCCTGGGTGTCTTTGTTGGACTGCCAGATTCCACCTTGAATTTCATCCAACCACAACACAGCGGACTCATCCTGGGTTTCCTGCGCACCGTGAAAAGCAACATAATATTAAGAGCCATGAAATCAGGGTCCATGGGATAAAGGGGCTTCTGAGACTTGATGAGATGTGGAGGAAGTTTCAAACACGTGAGACATATGGAATAGTCAACTGGAAGAAGCAGGAATAAAAAAAACGGTGGAGCCCGGCCGGTGTGGCTCAGTGGTTGAGCATCATCGACCCAGGAACCAAGAGGTCGCCAGTTCGATTGGTTGTGGGCTCCATCCCTGGTGCAGGGCGTACAGGTGGCAGCCGATCCATGATTCTCTCTCATCATTGATGTTTCTCTCTCTCTCCCTCCCCCCTGCTCTGAAATCAATAAAAATATATTTAAAAAAACAAAAGACCTTCTGACTTAAAAAAAAAACACAACACTCTAAGACATGCATAGAAACAGGAAAGCCTGGCCCAAAAAGGGGGGGAAGCTGACAACCGAAATTGTCTAAATTGATCCTGGTAGACAGAGACTTATATCAGCTATTTTAAATATGTTCAAAGAACTATAGGATATAAGAACAAGTCTCACCAAAGAGAGAATGGTCAACAAAGAAATCAAAATTATTTTTTTTAAAAAAAGAAGACTCAAATAAAATTTGGGAGTTGTAAAATACAATAACTGAAATTTTAAAAAAATTCCTAGAGGGACTCAGCAAACTGGAAGATTAGTCCACTGAAATGACCCAGTCTGAGGAACAATAAGAAAAAAGAATCAAGAAAGCCCTAACCGGTTTGGCTCAGTGGATAGAGCGTCGGCCTGCAGACTGAAGGGTCCCAGGTTCGATTCCAGTCAAGGGCATGTACCTGGGTTGCGGGCACATTCCCAATGGGGGGTGTACAGGAGGCAGCTGATCGATGTTTCTCTCTCATCGATGTTTCTAACTCTCTATCCCTCTCCCTTCTTCTCTGTAAAAAATAAATAAAATATATTAAAAAAAAAAGAATCAAGAAAATGAACAAAGCCTCAGAGAACCGAGGACACCATCAATAATATCCATATATGCATAATGGGATCCCCAAGACAAGAAGAAAAAGAGGCAGAAAGAATACGTGGAGGAAGTCTGAATCGACCTATAACAAATACAGAGATGGAATAACAATCAAAACATATCCTGCAAAAACAAAGCCCAAAACACAGGACCACACGGCTTCACTGGTGAATTCTACCAAACGTTTAAGGAAGCTAGCACCAATCCTTTACAAACTCTTCTAAAGCAAAGAAGGAGGCGGCAAACTTCCCAATTCATTCTATGAGGTCAGTATTACCCTGATACCAAAGCGAGACCCAAAGATACCATAAGAGAACTATAGGTCAAAGTTAAATTAAGACCTTTTGCTTGATAAATTTGGAAATCAGATTATTATTTTTATTTTTATTTATTTATTTTTTTTTTTTTGTTTTTGTTTTTGTTTTTTTATATATTTTATTGATTTTTTACAGAGAGGAAGGGAGAGAGATAGAGAGTTAGAAACATCGATGAGAGAGAAACATCGATCAGCTGCCTCCTGCACATCTCCCACTGGGGATGTGCCCGCAACCCAGGTACATGCCCTTGACCGGAATCGAACCTGGGACCTTTCAGTCCGCAGGCCGACGCTCTATCCACTGAGCCAAACCGGTTTCGGCAGATTATTATTTTTAAAACCACTTTCAAGAAGGCCCAGACATAGTTACAAGCTAAGCTGAGGCCTAAAAAAGGCTATTCCATCTAATGTGTAGTCCACCCAACCGGACCTGGCAGTGTTGAGCAAATTCCCTCTAACACCACCCCCGTCCTCTGTAAAATTATTCCACAGCAAACGGAAATGCTTCAAACTCTAGTCACATCCTCTAATAGCTTAACTCCCACAACCCTACCAAAAGGCTCAGAGCATGAGTGAGAGCAGGCAGAAGTTAGAGCCTCAGTCTAGCTTCCTTTTTTAGACATGGAACCTGGCGTAGTTTATTCTCCCAAAGTCCACTTCTCTGTCAATCAAACGTAAGATTCCTTGTGGACTTATATGGCAGCAAAAACAAACATCACCACTGGGGTCTATACAGAATCACTACAGCCAGGACCCCAGTTAGAGATTCTGAATGAGCAGAAACAAGAGTATAAATCGTAGGAATCTGCATTTTAAAAATAACTTTTAAAGTGTTCTGACGATCAGCCAAGTTTGGGGAGAACTGCCCAGCCGGCATGGCTCAGTGGTTGAGCAGTGACCTAGGAACCAGGAGGCCACGGGTCAATTCCCGATCAGGGCACATGCCCGGGTTGTGGGCTTGATCCCCAGTAGGGGGCGTGGAGCAGGCAGCCGATCCATGATTCTCTATCATTGATGTTTCTCTCTCCCTTACCCTTCCTTTCTGAAATCAATAAAAAATATTAAAAAAAAAAATGTTTGGGGCCCAGCTAGGATGGCTCAGTAGTTGAGCGTTGACCTATGAACCAAAAGGTCAGGGTCCAAATTCAGGTCAGGGTACATGCCAGGGTTGCAGGCTCCATCCCCAGTGTGGGGCGTGCAAGAGACAGCCGATCAATGATTCTCTCATCATTGATGTTTATCTTTTTCTCTTTCACGCCCTTCCTCTTTGAAATCAATAATATATATATATATTTTTTTTTAATATATATTTTATTGATTTTTAAAAAAAATACATTTTATTGATTTTTTCCAGAGAGGAAGAGAGAGGGATAGAGAGTTAGAAACATCGATGAGCGAGAAACATCGATCAGCTGCCTCCTGCACACCCCCGACTGGGGATATGCCCGTAAGCAAGGTACATGCCCTTGCCGGAATTGAATCTGGGACCCTTAAGTCTGCAGGCCGATGCTCTATCCACTGAGCCAAACCGGTTAGGGCTATAAAAATATATTTTAAAAAAATGTTTGGGAAGAACTGATCCAATTGATCCCAAGTTGATTATCGGAGACAGAGACCTCCATTGATAACTTCCCCACAGCCAAATGCTTCTCACTTGAGTGAGTAACATCATTGATCCCTTTGTCTCAATTTCCTGGCTACAAAACAGGAGTCATGATTCAACCCTCACCACAGGATCAACTGACACTCAGCATATTAATGTGCCTCTTACATGAAGCATGGTACTGGCTGCATTTACATGATCAGGACATGGTGATGTTAACTACTGTACTCTGATGACAAGGGAATCAAAGGAGATTTATCAACATCATCATATCACCCACAACTCCTCCACCCCTAAACCATGGGGGCTGGTGTACAAAAGCTGCAATCACACAGATGCCTTGGTCTGTTTTTCTATATTTGGATTCCCAGAAAGAATCTAACCGCCTGAATTAAGAATTTCCTTCAGCTCTTCGCTTGCTATGAGAACCTCACTGGAGGGATCTTCTAAGTTTAAAAAAAAAAGTTGTGGTCCCCCCTACATAATTGCTGTTAGTTAGGAAGAACTTAAAAAGAGACTACTGACAATTAGAGAAACAGAGGTAACGATGCTTTCATCACACAACTGATATCTGAGGGCCGACTACACACAAACTAACTCCCTGCTCAGCAACAGCATAAACAGAGGCATAAATCTTGTCCACTTCTTCAACAAACTAGCCGAGAGGCAAGACAAACTTTTTAAAAGATGGGTTCGTGTTACAATTACTTTGGGAAACTTTTATGTTCAGAGCAGCATTATTCCAATAGCAATAAAGTGGAAACAAGCCATATTTCCATCAACTCATTAATGGAACAATATTCCAAACAATGGAGTATTATCCAACAATAAAAAGAGATAAAGTAACCCTAGCCGGTTTGGCTCAGTGGATAGAGCATCGGCTTGCAGAATGAAGGGTCCCGGGTTCGATTCCGGTCAAGGGCACATGCCCGGGTTGTGGGCTCCAATAGGGGGCATGCAGGAGGCAGCTGATCAATGATTCTCTTTCATCATTTTTTTTCCTCTCTCATCATTGATGTTTCTATCTCTTTCTCCCTCTCCCTTCTTCCCTGAAATCAATAAAAATATTTTTTTTAAAAGAGAGCTGAAGTACTAACACATGCTACAACTTGGATAAACCAAGCTAAGTGAAAGAAGCCAGTCACAAAGAACCACATACTGCATTATTCCATTTATACTGAACGTCCAGAACAGACAAAGAAAGTAAACTCGTAGCTGCCTGGGGCTGGAGAGATTGAGGAGAAATGAGGAGCGGTGACCATGAGTGCTGGGTTTCTTTTGGGCATGATGAAAATGTTCTAAAATTGGTTATGGTGATGTTTGCACAATTCTGTGAATACACTAAAAACCACTGAATTGTACACTTTAAAGTGATGAGCTGTATGGTAAATGAATTATATCTCAATAAACCTGTTAAAAAAACACACAATCCTCTGTGGCATGATGTACTAAAACTTACATGTATCATCCTACATAGTAAAAGCCTAATATGCTAAATGTCCAGTTGTCCATTCAACCAATCAAAGCATAATATGCTAATGATATGCTAAGGCCGCTCAACCGCTGGCTATGATGTGCACTGACCACCAGGGGCAGTTGACCAGTTGACCAGTCGCTATGACGTGCACTGACGATCAAGGGGCAGATGCTCTGATCGGTAGGTTAGCTTGCTGCTGGGGTCCGGCTGACCGGGACTGAGCAAGACGGGCCGGACATGCCCTGGAGCCCTCCCACGGTCCCTCCTGGCTGGCCAACCTCCCGTGTCCCTCCCCTGTCCCGATTGTGCACCAGTAGGGTCTCTCAGCCTGGCCTACGCCCTCTCGCAATCCGGGACCCTTCGGGGATGTTAAAGAGCCTGTTTCGGTCCAATCCTGCTCAATGCAGGAGCTGCTCCTGGTGGCCAGTGCGCTCCCACAGCGGGAGCGCCACTCAGCCAGAAGCCGGGTTCACGGCTGATGACTGGTCATTCCGCTGTTTGGTTGATTTGCATATTAGGCTTTTATTATATAGGATTAATTTTAGAGAGGAAGGGAGAGGGGGAGAGAGATAAAACCATCAATGATGAGAGAGAATCATTGATCAACTGCCTCTTGCATGGCCCCTACTGGGGATTGAGCCTGCAATCTGGGCATCTGCCCTTGGCCGGAATCAAACCCGGGACCTTTCAGTCCGCAGGCCGACACTCTATCCACTAAGCAAAACCAGCTAGGGCTTACTTATGTATTTTTGGGTCTTATATTTAAATGCAGAATTTACTCAGAGACAGGGAGATGTGTTGACAAACAACAACAATAAAAAAAATAGCCAAATGTGTAAAATAGCAAAGCTTCCAAGAGACAGAGTCTATGTCCCTCACCCCTGTGTCCCCACAGAGCTCTGAGCGTGAGGTGCCCGGGAGCAGTCCCTGAGGGATCAGGGGAGGCGTCACACCTGCATCTCGGTGCTTGGAGGAAGGAAGTTCCCGGAACAGAAGCGACCCTTCTGATGCCACTCACCTGGGCTTTCTCTCTCTTTGCTCGGATCAGCGTGTCTTGGTAATGCTGGGCCACTCCGGCCAGGACGCCCTCCAGTTTGGCTGCAGGAATCTGCAGGGCCTGCAGGGTCTTTTGGGCATCACCTTCGTCCAGGGCTTCGTTAATTAAGCCGATGGCTAAAATCCCTGAAGGGGAAGAAACAAAGGTCATTTCTTGAAGAAATTCCATAAACAAATCGGTCTGTAAACATGCTAAGTACACATGAACCCACCCAAGCATTGCCATGATTCAAACCATAATTTGCCATCCATAATATTGAGCAGCATGGTCTCTTTAAATTTAGTGTTTATGTGTGATCGCTCTCACTTAAAAGTGTGAAGATTTTGCCCAGCGGCGTGGCTCAGTGGCTGAGTGTCACCCTATGAACCAGGAGGTCACGTTCTGATTCCCAGTCAGGACACATGCCCGGTTTGCAGGATCCATCCGCAGTGTGGGACATGCAGGAGGCAGCCGATCAATGATTCTCGCTCATCATTGATGTTTCTAGCTCTCTCTCCCTCTCCCTTCCTCTCTAAAATCAATAAAAAAAATATGTATATATATTTCAAAGTGTGAAGATTTTGATGAAACTGGCTTTTTAGTATAGTTTTCAGGTACATTTCAAAGTGTAGCATTAACCATTCTTGACTTACAAAAAGTCAGAGTTCAAGGGATCTTAACCAGTCACCTAATTCAATATTATTGTAGGAAAAAGATGAGGCTTAGGGATCTCTTCCAAGATCACACAGCACACAAGTGGCAGACGGAGGACCCACGCCCGGGGCGCCCTGCTCCACGCAAGGCTCTTTCCACTAAATCAGTGGAATGTTTCTCACAAGGGACACAAAGTAAACTGCAAACGCTCACTCCCATGGCATCTCAGTCAGCTGTGCTACTTCAGTAAGGGCTCTATTGTGTAATCAAAACTTTGGCTGGTCTTTCTCCCTCGTTCCTGGAAAAGGGCCTCTAGACCAGTGGTTCCCAACCTTGTTTTGGCCACACCCCACCTAAGCATCTCTAAAATCCTGACGCCCCGCCGAAACCGGTTTGGCTCAGTGGATAGAGCGTCGGCCTGTGGACTGAAAGGTCCCAGGTTCGATTCCGGTCAAGGGCATGTACCTGGATTGCGGGCACATCCCCAGTAGGAGATGTGCAGGAGGCAGCTGATCGATGTTTCTCTCTCATCGATGTTTCTAACTCTCTATCTCTCTCCCTTCCTCTCTGTAATAAATCAATAAAATATATTTAAAAAAAAAAATAAAGTAAAATAAAATCCTGACGCCCCACCCCTGTGACATATCCTATATAATAAAAGGCTAATATGCAAATCAACCGAACAGCGGAACAACCGGTCACTATGATGCTCACTGATCACCAGGGGGCAGATGCTCAACGCAGGAGCTGCCCCCTGGTGGTCAGTGTGCTCCCACAGGGGGAGCGCCGCTAAGCCAGAAGCTGGGCTAACGGCTGGTGACCGCAGTGGTGGTGGTGGGAGCCACTCCTGCCTCTGGTCAGACATCCCCCAAGGGCTCTTGGACTGCGAGAGGGTGCAGGCCGGGCTGAGGGATTCCACCCCCCCCCCCAGTGCACAAATTTTGTGCACCAGGCCTCTAGTAATTCTTATAATGCAAAAAGTAAGCTCCTATTCACGTGGAGGAAGCCTCAAAGGCCATGAACTTGGTCTAAATAAGCTTCCAAAGAACATGGCATCCATGAGAGAGAAAAATGAAAGAACGAAAGGACAGCTGAAGTACTGAGGAAGAAATCACTAAGAAATTGTTTTAAAAAATAATAATATGACGTGATATAAAAAATAGCAAATAAAGTTCCAAAACATATGAGAACTGAAATGCATAACTATGTCACAATACATGAGGCCCCTAGATCCATACGAAATGCAAAAATTCATTGTTAATAACTCATTCTCGAATTGCCCCCCTTAAAAATCAAATTGCCCCCCTGTGGGGCTGTGCCCCACGTTGGGAACCACTGCTCTAAACACTTAGAATTTCCCAAGTGACAAAAATAACTTTGTCATTCATGCCAGGCCCTGGAACCACCCCTGAGTGTATGCTAGCCAGGTGACTTCCGGTGGGCCCCTAGGTAGTTTCAGGATGGGGGCTGGCCATGCTCGAAAGGCCAACCATGTGATTAGAAGACTGGGTGGGGCTTTGAGCCATGTGATACGTTAGCCCAGCCTCCCTATCTCCAGGGAGGGAGGTGGTCTGGAAATTAAGTTCAATTACATGGCCAATGATACAACCATCATTCGTCTGTAAGGAAGCCCCGATAAAAATGCTGGCTCCCCGAAGCTCAGGTGAGCTTACCTGGCTGTGCTACACATCGATGTGTTGGCAGCGGGCACAGCCTGAGGACGCCCTACCTGACATCGCCCCACAGACCTCTTCCTTTGGTTGGTCCCGATTTGTATCCTTTCTAATAAAACTAGACTCATAAATATAGCACTTCCCTGAGTTCTGGGAGTCAATCTAGATATTACTGACCCTGAGTGGGTGGAGGAAACACTTGAATATATAGCAAGTGGTTCAGAAATGCTGTGACCTGAGAAGTCCAGGACTCACAGCTGACGCCTGAAGTGGCAGGACCGTACCCTCAACCCATCAACACAACCCAACTCCAGGAAGTTAGTGCCAGTACTACTTGTTATAATAGCACTTAAAAATAAAAAAACCTGCCCTAACCGGTTTGGCTCAGTGGACAGAGTGTCGGCCTGCGGACTCAAGGGTCCCAGGTTCGATTCTGGTCAAGGGCATGTACCTTGGTTGTGGGCACATACCCCGTGGTGAGTGTGCAGGAGGCGGCTGATCGATGTTTCCCTCTCATCGATGTTTCTAACTCTCTATCCCTTTCCCTTCCTCTCTATAAAAAAATCAATAAAATATATTTTTTAAAAAAAATTTAAAAAAAATAAAAATCCTGTTCATCTTCTGAAAAAAAATATATATATATATTATTTTTTATTTTTTTTATTTCAGAGCGGAAGGGAGAAGGAGAAATAGAAACATCAATGATAAGAGAGAATCATTGATCAGCTGCCTTCTGCATGCCCCCTACTGGGGATCAAGCCCACAACCCGGGCATGTGACCTTGACCGAAATCAAACCCGGGACCCTTCAGTCCGTAGGCTGATGCTCCATCCACTGAGCCAAATCAGCGAAGACCATCCCCTGAAATTTTTAGTTATGACCTACATACCTCATGATAACTATTGCCTGGTGTTTTGAAAATTATATCCAACCTTAGCTTTTGAGTTACACATATATTTCAATTTTCAAAAATCCCCCCAGGAGTCATAGAACCAGCTCATGGCATCACGCCGCCTTGCACCGTGACACTTGGGGGGATGGGAACGGACTACTCACTCTCGTGCTCCTCCTGCACCACCAGATTCACGTGGTCCACGCAAGCCTGGATGTCGTTCCACGTAATAAACTCGTTCTTCTCTGCATGTGCCTGGTCCTTCAGCTTCATCAGCTCATCCAGATACCTGCCCCATCCCCCAATAACAAAGACAATGAAGTGCAACAGAATCAAAGGGACCTTCAGGATCACTGTGGGTGACAGGAATGAGAAGACGTGGGGGGGGGAGGGGCGCGGGGGCAATGAGGGCGAGGGAGGGAACAGTGGGCAAAGTATCCGAGAACACAGACAGTTACAGTACCCCTCAGTTTGACATATTCTAGAGGCCAGTTCAGGGACTGAGTTACCTTAAAGAGAATGTGAACATGGAAGGGTATCACCTATTTATTCTTAACAGCCTCCCAATTCCAAGTAAGACCAACTCTAGAATCAGAGAGAGGCAGCAGCTCCAAGGTAAGGAAATAAGGCCACCCACCAGCTAGGAAATGTAGGGGGGAATGATGTATCAACAAGTCATCGTTCGGCAGCTCTTACTGAAGTACCGATTAGGCAAGGATTATCAACTGGGGTCAAACGTACTGAGCCAGTGGTTAATGCGGAACTGCGCATGTTGCTGATGCAAAAGGTGCAAAGAGATTATGACCTAGTGAGAGATATACACAGACATCCGCTAGAGAGATAAACTGTCCCCTAAAGACCAATCTTAGTATTGTTAATGGCAGGACAGTAGATTTCACAGGAGTCTTGATATGAGAAAATGTGAAACACATACATTACCAGAAACGTTCAACTAAATCTCGACATGCCTTTAGACATAATTTCCAACTTACAGGAATAAGACAAGTCTTCGGAAGCACCCAGAACCAGATGATGGGGCCTTTTATAGGACAACTGGCCCCATCTCTCTGACAAATCAGTGTCGTGAAGAAAGGGACAATTCTGGACTCAAAGTCACCCAAGGGACACAACAGAGGTAGTAACACATGGTCCCAGACCGGGTCCCGGTTTGAACAAACCAGCGGAACAGTCTTGGGACAAGTGAGGAAGTATGAAGGTGGACTCCATTCAGAGGATGTTCCAGATTATTATGGCTTTTGTCAGAATATATGATAAAGTATAAAATGAATCGAAATAGAAAAAAAAAAAAAAAAAAAGATGATCACAGCGACCGTGAAGAAAACCAGAGCTGACGGCCGACCCATTGGGAGGTTCCAGCCGTCAGAGGATCCAGTCCACTCGGCACCCACCTCTGACAGTTCTCCTCCTCGATGTTGGTCAGGCCCGTCACGGAGCTGCTCAGCTGCTTCCACACCGTGTTCATGTCTCCCGACTCCAGGGCCCTGTTGATGAGGGCCACGGACGACAGCATCTCCACCGCCACGGAGAGCTCGGGGTGGGTGAGGCTGTGCTGCACAGAGGGCGAGAGGGGCACCGAGTGAGAGACACGCAGGAGTACCACCACGGGGTCTACGTTTCTGGTTAAAAAACTTGGTGTCGCCCTGACTGGTTTAGCTCAGTGGATGGAGCGTCGGCCTGCGGACTGAAGGGTCCCAGGTTCGATTCCGGTCAAGGGCATGTACCTTGGTTGCGGGGACATCCCCAGTGAGGGGTGTGCAGGAGGCAGCTGATGGATGTTTCTAACTCTCTATCCCTCTCCCTTCCTCTTGGTAAAAAAAATCAATAAAATATGTTTAAAACAAAACAAAACAAAACAACTTGGTGCCCCTAACGATGTGGGTGTTCAATTCCCTCCCACTGCTTTCTGTTTTGTTTTGTGGTTGTTTTTTTTTTATTGTTTTAGAGAGGAAGGGAGACGGAGAGAGAGAGAAATATCAATGATGAGAATCATGGATCGGCTGCCTCCTGCACGCCCCACACTGGGGATCGAGCCTGCAACCTGGACATGTGCCCTGACTGGGAATAAAACTGTGATTTCCTGGCTCATAGGTCGACGCTCAACCACTGAGCCATACCGGCCGGGCCCTCCTGTTGCGTTTTGCTCACAAGCAGGGCAGGCCCAGCTCACTTACTTCAGGACTCTGCTGCTGCAGCGTCGCCAGCTCCTTCTGGTAAAGATCAGCAGCAAATGGATACACCTGGGGCAGCTGGGCTTCGGGGTTCATCAGTTCCAGAACCGTCTTCTCAGCCACGCCCTTCTGGATGGCAGCGTTGATGGCCGCCACGGCTGCCAGCCCTGGCGGAGAACGGGGTCAGAAACACAGCTGGCTGAGGGAGCCCGAGGGGAAGGAGAGGCCAGCTGTCACAGAGCGAAGGTGCGCTCCGAGGATGACCTGCCACCCGAAGGGGAACTCCCGTCTTTAGAAGGCGGTCTCCTTTGGATGGGGTGAACTGTAGGTATGCGGACTGCACCGCAACAAAGCCTTTATTAAAAGCAGCCTCCTCACCTAGACCTTCTTTCTGCTCCAAATCACCCGCAGCCAGCACTACTCTCGCCTAAAACCTCCTCCTTTGCTGCAGCTGCCACTCAGCGCTCTCCACCGTCTCCCCGAGCCTGACCGTACCCCACCCAGCGCCAAACACCTCCAGAAACCTGCTCCCAAGCGCTGTCCTTCCACACACCTCTCACCTGCTCACACTCCTTCCCCGTTGCCCATATTAGCACATTGCGGACCAGTAGCTCCATTGCCAGCTTTACCCAGCGGCCAGATAAGTTTCTACTGAATGAGTACAAAAAGCGTTTCAAATAAATGTTAAAGGCACGCTTTAAAATCAAATACCCATTGCATTTTGAAGTTATTTATTACCTGTCCTTACAAACTACTCTCTTTTTAAAGTAGGATGCTTTGTAAAACACTGTGAATATGAAGCGAGAATTCTCGTGATCCGTCCGCAATGTGTTAGGAACATCCTTCTCTCTCATCCTCCAGATCTCACCCGTCAATCCCCGACTCTCGCCTGCTGCAGGCGTTTCCCTGACCAGCCGAGGTGCTTACTCGCTGAGGGGAGCCCCCGTGACGGGAGGAACCCCACTGTCAGAGGCGCCTGGTGGTGGATTACGGCGCGGAGGCTGGGGTGGCGCAAAGGGTGACCTCAGACCTCCAATGACATGAAGCCTCTTCCCTCCCCTCCTCGGGAGCCCGGGAGCCCAGCCGGGGGGGCTTACTTCTCTGGTACTGCTGGGCGGTGCTGTTGGCGACATCCACCGCCGCCTGGAGCTCCTCCTTCTGCAGGGCATCCGCCTGGCCACTCTGAGGAGAGCAAAGGACACTCCTGTCAACAGGGCTCCCGCCTCTGCCTCCAGACCAAGTTCTCCCCCCTCCGCAGCAGTCACTGGGACAGAGCGCCGCGGGGCCAGTAGCAGCCCGGCCACGCCGGGGGGAGAGCGACTTTCTGGATGCCAGTCCATGTAAAGAGATATTTTGTGAGAAGCATCAAAATGTCCTGAGATAAAATGGTTACAGAATCACTAGCACACGTATGCTACTCACTCTGGCCAATACACGCTGGGAGTTTGTCAAATGTATGAGAAAGCCCCTCATATCTGTTCTGAAACCTACCCCCCCCCCAAAAAAAAAAGAAAAAACAGTCACACACAATCTGCTGTGCAGTGAGCAACTCCCCAGTGTTGGCCAGAGGAAATAGTGAGGTGCGGTTTTTTAAAGCAGACATTCCTGAAGTGAGGGTGTAAAATACTCAGGTTTCCCCGATGGTTTTGGTGGGGGAAGAAGGGGAAGGCTGCGGGTGAAGGGGTGGTTAGATGGGGAAGGTGGGTATCACCTATGTTCAGGGGATTTACAACTCTAAAACCAAACACAGCCAAAGACAATGTGTATTTTACCTGAGGACATTTTATTGATTGATTTATTTTAAAAGACAGCTCTTTCTTTTTAAATATATCTTTATTGATTTCAGAGAGGAAGGGTGAGGGAGAGACAGAAACATCAATGATGAAAGATAATCACTGATTGGCTGCCTCCTGCACGCCCCTTACTGGGGATCAAGCCCGCAACCTGGGCATGTGGGCATGTGCCCTTGGCTGGAATAGAACCCAGGACCCTTCAGTCCGCAGGCTGACGCTCTACCCACTGAGCCAAACCAGCTAGGGCTACCTGAGGACATTTGAAAATTTAATTTAACCCTGGCCGGTGTGGCTCAGTGGATAGAGCGTGGGCCAATGGACCAAAGGGTCCCGGGTTGGATTCCAGTCAAGGGCATGTGCCTTGGTTGCAGGTTCCTCCCTGAACCAGGCCCTCGTCGGGGCTCGTGCAGGAGGCAACCAATCGATATTTCTGTCTTTCCCTTTCTCTTCCACTCTCTCTAAAAATCAGTGGAAACACAACCTCAGTGAGGATTAAAAAACAACAACAAAACATAAATAAACATCTGAGACAAAACTGTGAACTGTGCAAACTAAGGCAAGGTTGATCTTTTATTTTAAATTATTACATTACATCAATCAACCTCATTCTATGTTAGTATCCCATTAAAAAAATTTAAAGCTGGAAAAAAAGTCTCTATTAAATTAAGTTCTTAGTTAAAATAAGTAAATAAATAAATAAAAACCTAATTTCTATGCAGGAGAAAAGGTTACACTAGAAAAAGATGGCTCCGAAGTGTCTTTAACACGACAGCACGGGTTCAGGCGGAGGTGCACCCACCCCGCAGGTTGCACCCGGGTCTGCTCACCTGTCGCTTCTGCTGCCTGTCACTCAGGAGCTGCTTCAGGTACCAGTCGCTGTTCTGCTGCTGCAGCCCACGGAGGCCCAGCGCTGGGGACTGCAGGATCCGGAACAGGGCCAGGGCGCTTCCCTGATCCAAAGCCAGGTTCACGTTTGCTAACGCAGAAAACGCTGCGGAGGGAGAAGGCAAGCGCTTGAGAAAACACTACGTTAACATTAACAGCCCAGGAGAGTTTTCCTTCCCCCAAACCAACCTCTCCACTCAGATTAGGGAGCAGAATCAGGCCGCCTTTGTTCTGGGCCGGCACAGCCGCCTAAGATCTGGGGACTGGAAAGAACCTTGAAGCCATCGAGCTCCCAGGGGCTCCTGCCAGGCTGCTCATCAGAGGTAACAGATTCCTGGAGCGCGCAGGCCCTGGGCCTATTTAAAAGCTTCCAGATGCAGACAGCCTGGCACCGCTGTGGGGGCAAAGTCAGAGGCACCCATCGACACGAGTACAGGCCTAAGTTCCCTCTGAAACGCCGAGTGGTTGTCTGGAGCGAACGACTAAACAGGAGAAGGTCTCCCACAGAAATGGACCACATGTTGGGACAATTTTGTTCCAAAAGTATTGTTAAGGGAGAGCGGAGAGGGCAGAGGAGGGTCAAGGATATGGTGACAGAAGATCAGACTTCGGGTAGCGAGCACACAATGGAGTATGCAGATGCCCTATGATCAAGTTGTACACGTGAAACTTATAAAATGTTATTAACCAATTGTTACCCAAAATATTTAATTATGAAAATTGAAAACTGGCCCGGCCTGAGTGGCTCAGTGGTTGAGTGTTGACCTATGAACCAGGAAGTCACGGTTAGATTCCTGGTTAGGGCACATGCCCGGGTTGTAGGTTGGATCCCTAGTAGGGGGCGTGCAGGAGGCAGCCAATCAATGATTCTCATCATTGAAGTTTCTCTCTCTCTCTCTCCCTCTCCCTTCCTCTCTGAAATCAATAAAAAAAAATTTAAAAAAAATTGTGTGGTTTAGTCTATCTGTGCTATGGAAAATTTGAAAGACATGTATATTGTGAGCTGGAATAGGTACTACAGTCAGAATTAAACTGGATCTTGAATGCCGGGTACAATTCAGATTAGAAAAGAGATAAGATATGAAGGCCTTAAGCAGGGAGATCACATGATTTTTTAAAAAAAGCATTCATAATACTAATATTTATTGGGGACTTACTAAGTACCAGGCAGTTTACATACATTATCTCATCATCTGCATGATTCTATGCTCCAGGTGCCCGATGCCACACCGCTGCTGAGGAGGACAAGAGACCAAACCCCAGGTCTGTCCAACTCCAGAGCCAGGCTCTTAATGAGCCATGAAATGAACAGAATAAACACAGGAGGCGACTGGGTAGATGGGTCTCCATGGAGTTGTATGCTAGGGCTCTGCACAGGGTCTGGCAAGTCATAAGGAACCAATGCAGGCTCTTGGGCGGGAGAGAGACAACATGAAAATAACACTTTCAAGAAATTAATTTTCTCAAAAAAGAAATTAAATTTCTCCAAAGTGTGCAACACATATGCAAGTATCAATATGAATAGTACAATCTCATTTGTGTTTAAATATGTGTTTTGAAAGGGACATGCATTAAAAAATCAATAGTGGCCTAACCGGTTTGGCTCAGTGGATAGCGCGTCGGCCTGCAGACTGATGGGTCCCAGGTTCGATTCCGGTCAAGGGCATGTACCTTGGTTGCAGGCAACAGCCCCAGTGGGGGATGTGCAGGAGGCAGCTGATCGTGTTTCTCTCTCATCAGTGTTTGTAACTCTCTATCCCTCTCCCTTCCTCTCTGTAAAAAAATCAATAAAATATGTTTAAAAAGAAAAATCAATAGTGGTTATTTCTAGGTGACAGGGGTCTGGTTTTTTGTTTATTGTTTACCTCTAGATAACTTGTACTAGTCCCTAAAAGAAAAACAAAGTAAAGCTGTGCATTACTTTAAAAATAAAAAGAATAAAATTGCTCTTCAGGGTTTTTACATGTATAACACAGGGTGAGAGTGAAACAAGCCAAAATGATCAGTCTAGACCAGTGGTTCCCACCCTTTTTTTGCCCACGCCCCAACTAAGCATCTCTAACGTCCTGAATCCCACCCCGCCACCCCCCCATGGCATATAATTCTTATTATTCAAAAAGTGAACTATTCACGTGGAAGAAGCCTCAAAGGCCATGAACTTGGTCTAAATAAACAAGCTTCCAAAGAACATGGCATCCATGAAAGAGAAAGATAAAAGAATGAAAGGACAGTGGAAGAACTGAGGAAGAAGTCACTAAGGGATTGTTAAGAAAATAATAATATGAAGTGATATGAAAAATATAACAAATGAAGTTCCAAAACATAACAGAGAACTGAAATGCATAACTATGTCACAATATATATTTACAGACTGTCTATGAGGCCCCTAGAACCATAAGAAATGCAAAAAATCCACTGTTAATAACTCAAACTGCCCCCTGTTGGGCGTGTGCCCCACGCTGGGAACCACTGGTCTAGAAGCTACAGCAATGAGAGCAGGTGGGGTGAGGACCCGCCTGAAGACAGCGACAGCTAACAGAAGGCACAAATACAAAACACAGTCACAAGCAGCAGTTCCTAAGCAAGCCCACTAATGCCTACAAGAAATAAACTAAGTCATCCGTCCAGAACAGATCAACACTCGCAGTACTGCTATCCCCTCAGGTGCCTGGCTCAGGGTCACACTTACTGTTGACTTTGTTTACGTTGCCTTGAATTTCCGCTTGAGTGAGCAGCTCCTCATAAACGTCCCTCTCTCTCTCCGAGTTTTCT
Source organism: Myotis nattereri (assembly GCF_964212035.1). Classification (NCBI taxonomy): domain Eukaryota; kingdom Metazoa; phylum Chordata; class Mammalia; order Chiroptera; family Vespertilionidae; genus Myotis; species Myotis nattereri. Next base: position 9,941,736 of record NC_138097.1, on the reverse strand, counting down.
GTCTGAAAACGAGTTAAAAGTGCGATTAGATTAGCTCAGCTCTCTAAGGAGACCACAGAAAGGCACTGAACTCCTCCCCCACCGTAACAGAACCAAGAGCAAGGAAAGGAGGTGCCTTAAATCCGTAGTAAAGCCCTAGCTGGTTTGGCTCAGTGGATGGAGCATCAGCCTGCAAACTGAAGGGTCATGGGTTCGAATCTGCCCAAGGGCACGTACCTCAGTTGCAGGCTCCTCTCCGGCCCAGGCCCTGGTTGGGGTGCATGCAGAAGGCAACCAACTCATGTGTTTCTTTCACATTGATGTTTTACTCTTGTCTTTCTCTCTCTTTTCCACTCTCTAAAAATCAATGGAACCCTAGCTGGTTTGGCTTGGTGGACAGAGAGTCAGCCTATGGACTGAAGGATCCCAGGCTCCATTCCTGGTCAAGGGCACATGCCTGGGTTGTGGGCTCGATCCCCCAATCAATGATTCTCTCTCATCACTGATATTTCTCTCTCTCTTTCCATCTCACTTCCTCTATGAAATCAATAAAAATATATTCATAATAATAAAGAAATAAATCTATAATAATAAAAGCGTAATATGCTAATTAGACCATACAGCCAAACGACCTTCCGGACATCCTGTCAGATGACCTTCTGGATAAAGCCAGGGCTGCAAGGGCCGAGGCAAGCCACTGCAGCTACGAGGGTTGTGCCCCTTGCATGAATTTCATGCATCGGGCCTCTAGTAAATAAATAAAAATCAATGGAAAAAATATCCCTGGGTGAGGATTAAAAAAAAGAATAAATTCCGTAGTACAGAATAAAGTGGATTGCTACAGTACTATAACTAAAGCATAAAAAGCAGGTCCCCTTAAAGACAAGCCCTAGGTTCCCCCAGCGCCGGGCAGACGAGAGAAGCTCCAGCGAACCTGTCCTGCCCACACAGCCCTGCCTCATACTGCGCAGAACGGGCCCATCCAGAGACCAGCTCTCAGACCCTCTCATTGGTTTGCACAAAATTCAAGAAGAAAGTAGAAGTCAAAGTGGAATCTAAGGCCAAAAGACTACATCCTGTATAAATCCATTTCATTTATATGAATTTCCCAGGGAAAAACTATAGTGATAAAAAGAGGTTGGTAGTTGACTGGGGTCAGGGGTGAGGCGTGGAGGACAGACTTTTACTGCAGGGGCCTGGCAAGTTTTAGGTGATGGTTACATAACCCCATGTATTTGTCAACACTCGTCAAACCATACACTTAAAATGAGTGAATTTCACTATCCTGTACATTATACCTCAATAAAATGGATTTTTAAAATCAAACGAGAAAAGAACATCAATTAGAAAGAAGAGCTCTGACCGGTTTGGCTCAGTGGATAGAGCGTCGGCCTGCGGACCGAAGGGTCCCGGGTTCGATTCCGGTCAAGGGCATGTACCTTGGTTGCGGGCACATCCCCAGTAGGGGGTGTGCAGGAGGCAGCTGATGGATGTTTCTCTCTCATCGATGTTTCTAACTCTCTATCCCTCACCCTTCCTCTCTGTAAAAAACCAATAAAATATATTTAATAAAAAGAAAGGAGAGATGTTCCACTTTTACCCTGTTTCTGGCATTTGTCATTTTGTCATGCTTGGCCTGGTAGAGGACGTCCTGGTAGGTGGAAGCCAAGGACTCTTCAAGGTTGACAAGCATGGCGTTGGGGTTCTTCAAAGCTGCAAATGTGTCTGAGGGAACTCTACGGTCCACAGCTTCGTTAATAGCGATAACGGCAGCATGGACTACAAATAGATTAAGAACACAGAACACCGAGTGATACAGAGTATAGGGATATATAGAGTATAGAGATATATACGTTACACAGACACAACCACCCTGCCACACAACATGACAGAGGGGGCTTGCTTTCATAGAGAAATAACACCTGGGGTTGGAGGAGTGGCTCCCTGGGTCCTGTAAGCCCGGTCCCTTCCTGAGGATGCACAAAGCCAACGTTCTGAGCCACATGTGGGACGCTGAATTTGGAAACTCACAGGGAAATATCCACAAGTGAGCCTTGCAAGGAGCAGGTGTTAGGGAAATGCTCGCCCTTCATCATCACGTAAACACCATAAAAAAACAAGCACCTCAAAGAGGCACTGAAACGTAGACCTCACTAAGTGTTCGTATTATAATCAAAGTCAATCACTTATTTCCAAACAATAGCATAAAAGACAATAGCGGTGTTTAAAACTAGATCTACACGCCCTAGCCGGTTTGGCTCAGTGGACAGAGCGTTGGCCTGCGGACTGAAGGGTCCCAGGTCTGATACTAGTCAAGGGCACGTGCCCAGGTTGTGGGCTCGACCCCCAGTATGGGACATGCAGGAGGCAGCCAATCAATGGTTCTCTCTCATCATTGATGTTTCTATCTCTCCCTCTCTGAAATCAATAAAAATATATTTAAAAACAAAACACAAGCAACAATAAAAACACCTAGATCTACTGACCTAAGCTTGCTAGCAAAACTCCTAACGTCCAAGACCATCATTAAAGTACCCATCACTGAAAGTGGTGGCAACAATCCCATCTGAGCCCCGTTTCTCCCTTACGTGCAGCTTCGTCCACGGAGAGCTCGTTGGCCAGGATGCCCCCGATCTTGCTGAAGGCAGGCATCTGGATCCCGTACTTCTCCAGCTCAATCTTCATGTTGTTGATTTCTTCTTCTACAGGAGAGAAGTGAGACCCGGGCAGACACGTTAAGCGCCTTTCCAAAACTCAGAGAAGGAAACAGATCCTTCAGCTACAAAACCTGGATAAGATGGACCCTACCCCTCAGGGCTGTTAAGAGGATTAATGAGACAGCATTTAACACAGTCCCTGGTACATAACATGCGCTCAGGAGGAGTAAACTATTATTACTATTATCAAGAGCATAAAAAATTAACTATAGCAGGAGAATGGCCCTGCTGAAAACTGCTTTTTCCGAACGCCTACTTATGGCATTCCCCACGATGAACCTATGAGTGGAGCGACATCAAAGGAAGCGCCATGAGAAGTGAATTCGTTCCAAGCCGGTCGGCATCTCCAGTTTTACAGTCAAAACCACTAGCGACTATTGAACAATTTCGTGAACAATTTCGTTTCGACGGCAGGAAGCCCAGTGATAAAGAAAACAACAATGGAAGGCCAGGCCCTTGCCCCAGGTCTGGTGAACGACTTCCCTGAGAGGAAAACCAGCACAGATAGGAGTTTCGTTGCCGCTTTTTATACGCCCAGGCCTATGAAAGAATCACCAGTTTGAAAGATTTGAATCTGTCCTACCCCTAACCAATATCACCTCTGGTCTTTTCCCCCCCGCCCCCCCGAGCCCCCATCTCTTCAAGCATCTGACTACAGCAGATACTCAGAGGAAGCTAATAAACTAAAATTACCCAAATACGTAAAAATTACAAAAGTGTCGTCCTTGCCTCCTCTCACTCCCCCACCCTGGCTCTGCCCCCAGGAGATGCCTGTTGGAAGGAAAGGGTTGGAGGAGTGGCTTTTTTCACAGCGCAGAAGCACTTAAAGATACGTGTTAATACTATATATATATATATATATATATATATATATATATATATATATGCGCTAATATTATCCCCAACTTAGATATAAGAAAACCAAGACTCACAAATCATACCCAGGTCATAACTGAAAGGAAAGAGCCTGAAATCCCAATTTTAGTGTTCTTTCCTCCACCCAGAGGGGAACGCTGTTTATACTGCTTTCATCTCTGCTGCCAGAGTATTTTTAAAGCCCCGCATCATGAAGATCGGTTTTGTTGACTCTCCAGGCTATTTCCACATAAATTGAGTATTTCCTGCTGGGAGTGCAACTCCTTACCCGTGAAGTCAACCTTTCCATACAGGTCCTGAATCTGAGGAGCCAGGCCTAGTTTGAACAGGTACAAACTAGAAAACACAAATATGCAAAGAGTTAGGCCTCCAGCCATACCTGCCCCTGCTGTTCCTAAAGGGGGAAATCAGCATAAAGAACAGAAACATTCAGCCCTAGGTGGTGTGGCTCAGTGGATAGAGCGTCGGCCTGCGGCCTAAAGGGTCCCAGGTTCGATTCCAGTCAAGGGCACATGCCCGGGTTGCGAGTTCCATCCCCAGAGCGGGGCGTGCAGGAGGCAGCCGATCAATGATTCTCTCTCATCATTGGTATTTCTCTCTCTCTCCCCCTCTCTCCCTTCCTCTCTGAAATCAATAATTTTATATATATATATGACGGAAACATTCTGAACAGAGACTCCCAGGACACCACAATATTCCCCATTGCAGTTACCATACTTTACCTCAGAGCCTTTTTTAGTTTTACATAATAACATTGTCCTAAAAAGTCACATAATGTAATGCAAAGGGCACTGGGCTGGGAATCAGTAGACACAAGTTCAAATCCAAGTTCCAGTAGGAATCTAGTATGTGATTAAATGTTAATATAAATGTTAATATAATCAATATAAGTGAAGAATCTTCACTTTGGGTTACCTTCCTGCGATCAATGTTTGAAGTAACAAGACATTTTAGAAAAGTCTCATGTAAATGATTCAGATTAAAAAAACATAAACTGAATTCTTATTACCAATGAAAAAGTATCAGGTAATTTAAGAGTTTTAAATAGAGTACATATATATATATACTTTCCTCTTAAATTAAAATCTACTAGACTCTCGGCTTCATGAAGGCAGGGACAATAAATAAAAGCCTTGTTCACCAATGTCTACTCAGAGCCTTGCATCTATATATATAAAAGCCTAAGTGACTGGCTGACTGCTTGACCCAGGGGTGGGCAAACTTTTTGACTCGAGGGCCACAATGGGTTCTTAAACTGGACCGAGGGCCGGAACAAAAGCATGGATGGAGCGTTTGTGTGAACTAATATAAATTCAAAGTAAACATTACATAAAAGGGTACGGTCTTTTTTTCAATAGTTTTATTCATTTCAAACGGGCCGGATCCGGCCCGCGGGCCGTAGTTTGCCCACGGCTGGCTTGACCGGTAGCTATGACACACACTGACCACCAGGGGGCAGATGCTCAACACATAGGCATGGAATCATGGAACAGACTGATGAGTCTCAGAGGGAAGGGGGAAGGAGGGAGGGCGGGAAGAGATTAACCAAAGATCTTATATGCATACTAGAGGCCGGGTGCACATATTTGTGCACCGGTGGTGTGGTCCCTCAGCCTGGCCTGCGGGGATCAGGCCGAAACCGGCAGTCCGACATCCCCCGAGGGGTCCCAGATTGTGAGAGGGCGCAGGCCAGGCTGAGGGACCCCACTGGTGCACAAATCTGTGCACCGGGCCTCTAGTACATTAATAAATATCAATCAGTATCTCAGAGGGGCTGGATGAATAAATAAATAAATAAATTCCTATAAGCCCGAGTTAAGTTAACTGGATTGTAAGGCCCCAGCACATCAGAATCGATAAATGAGAAGACATCAGAAGGACAGTTTATAGGGATGGCCATGAACAAGACATTGACAGTCCAGCAATAAGGGAGGATATAGGAAGTATCTAAAAGCCCAGCTGGAGGGGCCCAGTGGTTGAGCGTAGACCTGTGAACCAGGAGGTCACACACCGAGTTGTGGGCTCAATCCCCAGCAGGGGGTGTGCGAGAGGCAGCTGATCAATGATTCTCTTTCATTATTGATGTTTCTATCTCTCTCTCCCTCTACCTTCCTCTCTGAAATTAATAAGAATATATACTTTTAAAAAAGTATCCAAAAAACAAACCACAGAAACTCAGTAAAATGGTTTGCAAATAATCTATAAACCTCAGTATTATCTAAACAGAAATATGTATAATGCATATTACATTCACAGAACTGTTCAGAACTTATATTGTATAAAAAAATGTATAATCTAAAAAAACAAAAAAAAACCCACAAATGTTCTGAACACACATTCCAATTTATGCATCCACAGTAGCTAATAATTTTCTCAGGTAAGTACAAGTATAAATCATATTATGATTAAGTGCTTTTCTTCAGAGTACAACGCTCAAGATGGAACTATATAAGGTTCCTCTCTCAGAAGATTTTGAATCTATTAAATAAATTTCCCAAACCAGAAAAGCTACTAACTTCCTGTACATACACTGAGTGGCCAGATTATTACGACCACCCCCTCGGTACAATGAAGTGAATTAGTTATGCAAATAATAATAATAATAAAACCTTGAGAGTATTTGCTTAGGAAGTTTTCAATATTCAGTATTTTTGGAAGTGTCAATGAAGTACTAGATGGGGTGGTCATAATAATCTGGCCACTCGGTGTATAACATGTTCCTTTCTATATTTTACCCACATAATGTGTTCTACCTAAAGTATGAGTTCTTTTTCTCCAGGAATTTCTTCTTCTTATTCCTACTTTAAAACAGGAAAGTGAATGTCACCTTCACAGCCTTAAGAAGTGTGTTAGCTTTCAATGTCCTCGGCAGTAAATTAAAGGTGTTACAACAACATCACCAGCGTGTGAAAAGTAGGTAAGGCCCCGGTGCCATCTTTCCGTGATCTCGTTTTGAGTACTAGGAATATTTTAAGGAGATGCTGAAGCTATGGGTGCAATCGTCATGGCCACCTAGATCTTCTTGCCCAAAATCGAAAGTACTAAACCTCAAAGTTGGAGCTTCACAAATGCTAACGGTCCACCCCCACTTCTCCGGCTCTGTTCCCGTTCTCCTGCGCCCACTTTTACAAATAAGCTGTTAGGTGCCCCTGCCCATCAGCCTATAACGGAGCTCAGATCTCCTTTCCTTTTCTCTTTTCCTATTTAAGTGGTATGTTACAGCAACGGGGTGGGGGGGGGGGGGGGAGGAGCTGTGCTAGCCTATCCGGATTTCAGTTATCTTTGCCAACAGCAGAGTAACTCTGAAGTCCCTATGCTAATCTCAAAGATGATTACTAGCCCTAGCTGGTTTGACTCAGTAGATAGAGCATCCCGGGTTCAATTCCAGTCAAGGGCACAAGCCTGGATTGCAGACTCGATCCCCAGTAAGGGGCGAGCCAGAAGCAGCCAATCAATGATTCTCTCTCATCATTGATGTTTCTATCTCTCTCTCCCTTTCTCTCTAAAATTAATAAAATATATGTTTTAAAAGATGATTAATAAAGGCTCTGAAACTCAAACACAGCAGCTGATTAGGAAGCAGAATCTAGTACAGGCCCACGATCCCATATCTAAAATCTTTGGGCCAGATATGGATTTAGGACTTCTCAGATAGCAGAAAGGTTTACAGTGTACACAGGATTATAAAACAACCCCAGCAAGCTTTGAGGCAGCCCCCCTAAACAAATATATTACTTTTCTGCAGAGAAATATCCATATAAACATACCAAGTACATGAAATCTAAATAACCTCAATGAATTTTGATCAGATTTTGCCAACAAATGAGGTTGAACCGAAGTTAAACTTAGTTCTCAGGGCTTTTAGGGGTTTTTTTTTGTTTGTTTTTTTAATTTAAGATAAAGATCTGTGGGTCTATCAGCGGTTCTCAACCTGTGGGTTGCGACCCCTGAAAATACATCCTGCATATCAGATATTTACATTACGATTCATAACAGTAGCAAAATTACAGTTATGAAGTAGCAACGAAAATAATTTTATGGTTGGGGGTCACCACAACGTGAGGAACTGTATTAAAGGGTCGCGGCATTAGGAAGGTTGAGAACCACTGGATGTGATCCCAAAATCAGTTCTTAGAAAGATAGCATATACACATGTAATTGGAATAATGGAGAATGGGGGTCTTATCTGAGAGTAGAATGTAATCTACAAGAGTAATTTTTTCAGGTGACTAAATACAGTGGCTATGGCTGGAATAATGCCAGTGAAGACTGAAAGGCAGGGGGGGGGGGGAAGGGAGGAGAACACAGGGAGATGATGCTTCTGTTACTGTTGACCCAGAAGGGAGCGGTGCCTCGCCCAGTGGAGTGAAGTGAGGAGCCTGCCTTGAACGAGGCTGTGTTTTATGGGGAAGAGGCTCCAAGCAGGGACACACGCTTCCTACATATTATCAAGTGTTGCCAACGCCACCCTCCGGGAAAATCACTATTAAGGGAGGAAAGAAATCAGAAGCCGCCAAGCAGAACACACTGCTCTGTTTATACTTTCTAAGCATGGACTGCACACTGAGAGAAATGGCGAACAATAGCAGACTTCCTCCCTTTCTCTTCGGACTCCGGCCTCCGTCATTAGAAAGGCACAGTTAACTCTTCATCTCCATTTCGGAGAATCTGAGGACCTGGGAGCCAGGTCACACTGCAGGGACGAGTGGCTAAGAGCTGGCAGAGAGGAATTCGCCAGCTGTGCCTGCCAAGTTCAGGTCCCCTTCGGAGGCACGGCCTTCTCAAGGTTATAGACGGGCAGACCTCACGTAACACGTATTTAATCCGAAGAATGCATCTGGTTTTGACGCAGACTCACACATGTCAAACTCCTACACTATGAAAATTCCCCTAGATATCACCCATTCCTAAACATTTTAAAGAATCCTCATGTTACCATTGTTTGTTCAACATTATGCTGTGTGCCCTGGGGGGGGGGAATGTAAGGCATGACCTCTGTCCCTAAAATGCTAATAATGTAACAGAGAGAAAGATTAAAATTATGGAAGAAATAACATATAACTAAAGACCAAAAAAAACCCCCACAAACTACAGGAGTTTAGACAAAGGCATGAGCTGGAGAAATCATAAAATTTCACAGACAGTGGGAATGGAGCAAAGGCTTGACCGGCTCAGCCAAGACAAACATAAAGTCATCTGATAAAGGGCAAGTACCACTTCCCTTGTACATTTATTTATAGGGCAGAGAGTCTCCCCTTCAGCTGAAGGAGGGGCAGGAAAACTTGCTATAATGTATGATTTGGACATTTTTTTTTTGTTTACCTACTATATACGCGAGGCATCTAAGTGCTGCAGACACAAAGATAAGGAAAGAATTAAAGGAAACAGTTCTTGCCCCCAAGGAGTCCACAAAAAGCAAGTGACATCTAAGAACAAATAACCAGCGTACAATGTAACGAGCACTAGACTTGAAGGAAGGGGTTGCCACAAAGTAATGCTAGAGGAGCACAAAGCAGGGAAGTAGCTAATTCTGCCTGAAAGATAACAAGTTTTTTTAAAAAAATGTATCTGAGGTGTTAGGGGGAGAAGGGCAGTCTGGCAAAGGCACAGCATGGCACTAAGGTAGGAAGACGGGCGCACAGCTGCAGAGGAGGGAATGGCTGCGGGTGAGCCTGGAACGGAGCCATCCAATATTTTATGGAGGGTCTGATATAAGCAGGGCTGTTCTGGAAAGATAGCTCTGGTGGCAGATGGACCAGGAGGAAAGAGCCTACGGAGGGAACCTTCTAGAAAGGAGGTTAATGCCGTGGTCCACAGAAGAGATTCCCTAGTCCTGAGGGATAGTCTTTCTTTTGTGGGTTTCACACTTTTGTGGGTTCTGGTGATAATCAACATCTGGCACATGTTTGATCTCAATGAAGGCAACAGGCTACTTATTATACAATGTCAATATTATACATACATTCATGTAAATATAACTAACATGAAGCACGCATACAGCATGCTACATAAAATGAGCAGCCCGAGCAAAAACTCTCACACGCATGTCCCATTGCCTTCTCCTCTCGTCCCACAGCCATCATGTAAATGGGGAATACTCCGAAATACTATTATAAGCACCTACTCCCACCCATCCTAAACCCGCCTCCATATACATCGTCTCTTCCTTACGATTTGTACTTTGTTGATTCTAAGTCATCTTCCAAATCTATATATATAAAAACTTAATACACAAATTGTCCCCTCGGGAGTTCGACCAGGAGTTCGATCGCTTGCTATGACATGCACTAACCACCAGGAGGCAGCACAGATGAAGGAAAGCCCCGGCCGGCAGCCAGAAGGCCCCCGATCAGCCCTGATCACCAGCCAGGCCCAGGGACCCTACCTATGCATGAATTTCGTGCACTGGGCCTCTAGTTTACTATAAAATGGTGAAAAAATTTTTTTCTTTGTTTCAGTTTCTATTTATTTCTTTGGCATAAAATTTATTTAATGAACAAATGGCTTAGTGAGGACGTAAATAACTAAATAAATTATAAATCAACCATTTGATATTTCCTGGTATTATTTGAAGATGTTGACAAAATTTGATTGTACTACTAAAGAGCATCAAGACATAGTTTATTTTGTAATTCAGCTTATCAGCTTGAAACAAAATGATAAACAATAAAAGTTTCAAATGTATATATTTTTTTTGTAATTTTTAAGAGATTTTAATTAAAAAGGGACTGCATCCTGTGGGAAATGCATAGTTCACAGAAACCCCAGATCAATAATGAAAGATTATACTATGTTTTCACACCAGAATTATCTTCTTTTATGGAAATAAATAATCCTTTCTTCCTGCACCCTAGAAAAACACAGCTGTTTCTCACCATTTTGTTAGAATAATAGTATCCTATTCTACTTAAAAATTCTGAAGCTAATGCACAACCTTTTTCATTACCCCTTTTTCATAGGCAAAAAACTACATAGTCAATTCAGATGTTATTCCTAAACTGCTTTTTAAAATTGAGATATGACTGACATACAACATTATTAGTTTCAGGTATACAACATAATGATTTCATAGATATAATATTGAAATGATAGTCAACATCTGTCACCAAATATAGTTATAAATTTTTTTTCTTGTGATGAGAACTTTTAAGATCTACTTTCTTAGCAACTTTCAAATATACAACATGGTATTATTAACTACTAGAGGCCCAGTGCATGAAATTCATGCACTGGGGGACGGTGGTGGGGGGAGGGTGTCCCTCAGCCTGGCCTGCACCCTCTCACATCCCGATGGCTTAGGCCCACTACCTTGGGCCTAAGCCCTCAGTCAGACATCCTTAGCGCTGCCACGGAGGTGCGAGAGGCTCCCGCCACCGCAGCTGCGCTCAGCAGCTGTGAACCCAGCTTCTGGCTGAGCGGCGCTCCCCCTGTGAGAGCGCACTGACCACCAGGAGGCAGCCCCTGCACTGAGCGTCTGCCCCCTGGTGGTCAGTGTGCATCATACCAATCGGTTGTTCTGCCATTGGGTCAATTTGCTTATTAGCCTTTTATTATATAGGATAGCCACTACAGTGCACATTACATCGGCAGGCCTCAATTATTCTATAACTGGAAGTTTGTACCTTTTGACCACTTTCATTCATTTCACCCATCCCTCAACCCACACCTCTGGCAACCACTGATCTGTCCTCTGTGCACTGCTTATTTTACCAAGAAAATCTGATTACCTGAGTGCATGGATACAATAGATACATCGCGGCATGTTCTTTCGGTCATAGATATCTGTAGTTTCTGGGTAAAAAATCTGAGGAGAAATAAAAGCAGCACAGTAAGTATCCATCATCCACTGGGTTTGTTTTGATCACTCACCAATCATCAATAACACAAATAAAACGTCGGACAGTTAGCATTGTTGGCATTGTTGGCATTCAGCAAATTACTGCATTAGGGTGAAGAGACATTTAACTATAAGTAGTGCAAGGAATAAAATGCTACAATACAGAATGAAAAAACACTATTTGAAAAAACCTTATTTGGTCAACCCACTGAATGTCCCTGGGTATGTGAAAGTGACTTATGCACTACAGACTCAGTCACAGGCAAATCAATCCCAAGTTCTAGTCCAGTTCACAACACTGGCTTTGCTTTGAGACAGCATGGAGGGACCTTAGAGAGTATCACGCTAAGTGAAATAAGTCAGTCAGAGAAAGACAAGTATCACATGATCTCACTCATATGCGGAATCCAATTAACAAAATAAACTGATGGACGGAGTGGATCCAGAGACATGGAAGCATGGAACAGAGTGCAGGTAGGGGAGAGTGGGTGGCTGGGTGGTAATCAACCAAAGACCTTGTGTGCATACATGCATGGCCCATGGCCACAGACAATGGGGAGGTAAGGGCCTGGGGTAGGGGGTGGGGTAGGCTGGAGAGGGCCGATGGGGGGGTAGGGGGGCGGTGGGGGAGAAAGGTGGCATATGTAATACTTCCAACAATAAAGAATTATTTTAAAAAAATAAATAAAACACTGGCTTTAAAGGACTGTAATCTTCCTGGTTACTATCTGCCATGCCTAGACTGCGTAGGAATTCCACAGAACATTTACTAAGTGCTTCCGTCTATGCAAACCACTACATTTAGACACTGAAAAAACTACCAAACATTACACTATATCGTACTGCTAGGGGGAAGTGGGAAGACACTGAGATGAAGGAGCTAGAATAGAGGGTGTACAGTATGGGACTGTGGGTGATGGGTCGTTTTCCTTGGCAGCACTTAGCACAATCAATCCATCAATCGCTTGTGCTATCATCTGCTTGACTCCTCCACCAGCCCATAAGCCACATGAGGGCAGGGACCCGCTCCGGGCTGCTCACTGCTGTATCTTCGATGCCAAGCCCAGCGCCCAAGTTCATGGAAGGAGCTCTTTACTTGACGCATTTGTGAATGAGGTGGGATAGGAACAGAGTAGCTTTAGAGTGTGAATAGCCTTGAAGTTCAAAACCTATTCTCATGGTAATGAGGCACCACACACACGACTCAACCTGTAATTTAGGGGGAGAAGGATTGGAGAAGTGAAAGGCTGAATTATAAGGTGATTAGAAGAATTCTGACAAGGCAGTGGGAGATGCACTATGTATCTATTACAGCACTTAATACATTGTGTTCAATTCTTCGTTTTGTTTTATTGTTGTTGTTTTTAAATATATTTTTGTTGATTTCAGAGAGGAAGGGAGAGAGAGAGAGAAACATCAATGATGAGAGAGAATCATTGATCAGCTGCCTCCTGCATGTTCCCCACCGGGGATGGAGCCCGCAACCCAGGCATATGCCCTTGACCAGAATCGAACCCGGGACCCTCCAGTCTGCAGGCCGATGCTCTATCCACTGAGCCAAATCGGCCAGGGCCAATTCTTTGTTTTGATGCTCATCCCATAATCATCGTGCCTCTCCACTGGAAAGAACTGCCCCCCCCCCCCGCCCCCCCCCACCCCCGAGAAATGGGATGTATCAGAATCATCCTTTTTGATAATTTTTCCAGCTCCACGTGCTCACTTCCCGAGATTGGGATGTCCTCCCCTGAAAGGTGAAAATCCCAGTCGCCGTGGGCCAACCTCCCCGAAAACAGCAGAGAAGACATTTCAGAAACAGGAAAGTAAGGTTGGGTAGGTAGGACGGAATCAGATTGTGAGGCCCTGGAGAGTCAGGCAAGTCTGAACCTGACACGCAGGCCACAGAGAAGTCCTCACTTTGGAGCCAAAGAGTGGAAACAGAGCCTCAGAGCCCCGGGAAGATCTGACTGGAGACAAGACACAGGATGCAGCGAATGGCGGGGAGATGGAAGCTCAGGAGGCCGCTGCCAGGCTGTGTCAGCAGATCAAAGAGGCGCTTCCAGCAAAGGAGGGAGGCTGGGGGAATCACTGCATGTAGGAGGCCAAGGGGATGCCAAGGTTTGGAGCCCGGGTAACTGGGAAAATGATAACAAGGTCCCATTCATTACAGAGGAGGGGATGTCCACGTGCCGGAAAAGGGAGGTTTAGTTTCAGACGTGAGAAATCTTAGGTGCTAGAAAGCTATCCGAGGAGAAATGGCCACTTGAAGATACCGTGTTTATCTTACAGCAAAGAGTCTTCAAAATCACTGAAACCGCCCGGCCGGCGTGGCTCAGTGGCTGAGCGTCGACCTATCAACCAGAAGGTCACGGTTCGATTCCTGGTCAGGACACCTGCCCGGGTTGCGGGCTCGATCCCCAGCGTGGGGCATGCAGGAGGCAGCCTATCAATGATTATCTCTCACCATTGATGTTTCTATCTCCTCTCTCTCCCTCTCCCTTCTTCTCTGAAATCAATAAAAAAAAATTTAACAATAATAGTAAAAATAACTGAAATGAGAATGAGAGAATGTAGCTCAAATAAGGACTGCATCGTAAGGAATGCCCACTAGTAGGGTATGGAAGATAGAATAGTTGAAAAAACAGAAGACTAGTTGGGCAGATTAAAAACAATTAAAAAAAATCAAACTCAAAATAACAAAAGTATTTCATGGAGGAGGTGGCCAATAGTACCAATCATAATAAACAGTCAAGAAGGATAAGAACCAAAAATTTATCACAGTGCGTTTCTATAATTAACCTGTGTGTACCATATAAAGAGATCAGGAAAGACATCCCAATAAATACTGAACATGTACTGTTGATCATATATCATATGTTATACCCCGGCCAACAATACATGTTCAGGCTGAGTGTCTTCTGTCTACATTACTCAGAAGTCTTCCGGACCTAAATCATGAAGGGTGGACATTTCAAAACTGACAGCTCAGAAAGCCCTGCTGTCCTGGAAAGCCTTTGAGTTTCCATGTTTGTTAACTGTGGTCCAGGACAACGCACTATTGTTAGTAAACAAAAAAGGTAATAAAAGCCAGTCATTAAAAAGGCATTTCAGCCCGGCCAGCGTGGCTCAGTGGGTAGAGCATCAGCCTGCTGACTGAAGGGTCCCGGGTTCGATTCCGGTCAAGGGCCCGTACCTAGTTTGCGGGCTCCTCCAGGCCTGGGCCCTGGTCAGGGCTCGTGCAGGAGGCAACCAATCGATGTGTTTCTCTCACATCGGTGTTTCTCTCTGCATTCCCCTCTCTCTTCCACTCTCCCTAAAAATCAATGGAAAAATATCCTCGGGTGAGGATTAACCAAAAAAAAAAATACAACAAAAAAGCATTTTATAGTAAGAATACTACTCCTAGCAACAGCAAATATTAACAAGGCTCTTAGTACCATTCAAAAGAGGTTAAGTCACCTTGCCCAATAGGCACACCACACACAAAACAGGAACAGGAAGTTACAGGTGCACAGAGAGGCCAAGTAGCTGTCAAAATTTGACGTACTGCATTTCCTGACATTGTGGGGCCTAATTCTCAAACACACCAGTGCAAGGAAGACAGCTTCGGCACTCTGCTCTGAAAAAAAGAGGACAAAAACTTGTCTTCGGCGAAGACTCAGCTCTGGATTTAACTCATTCAACAGACAGACATGCAACAGTGAGTTCAGCACTGTGCTACGCATTTACAATCGGCTGTAGGCACTTCCTAACACTCCACATCTCCCTTTCCCCACCCCCTTCACTTTTTGTTGCTGTTTACAAAAATTTAGTCTATGGAACAGTATAAAGAAAAAGAAAAAAAACAGCCCAGCCGGCGTGGCTCAGTGGTTGAGCATCGACCTATGAACCAGGAAATCACGGTTCGGCATATGCCTGGGTTGCGAGCTCCATCCCCAGTAGGGGACATGCAGGAGACATCCAACCAATGATTCTCTATCATCAATAAAAAATATATATATTTTAAAAAAAACAAAAACCAACCCCTAATCCCATCACACAAAAATGAAAACTGTATTTCCTAACAGATTTTTCCCAAGAGCATTCACTTTATTTTTTCACAAAAATAGTGATCTCATCGTAGCCAGAACATAAACTCTTATAACCTTAGCCTATTATGTTATTTTTCCACTTAGCACATCCCAGACAACTTCCTTTGTCAATACAGAGTAACGTCATCCTTTTTTATGGCTGCACTGGTATCTGTCTGCATCACAACTAATTCCCTAGTGAAGGAACATGTGGTTTGCTATCAACTTTTTCTACCATAAGCAAGGCTGAAAAATCCTTACATATACATCTTTTTATGCTTGTCTGATTATGGTGGAGGGATAACTTCCTAGAAGAATTCTTAGGTCAAAGAATTGGGGTGGGGTAGTAGAGAAAGATGCCATGCCTGTAAGAATGATAATACAGCACAGCTTTTACGAGTTCCAGTGGGACCGGGTAGCTAGAGATGGCAATTTCACTAAGAGCAGCACTAAACAGACTCCTGAGCAAAACAGTCAAGGATGGCCCGGCCAGCATGGCTCAGTGGTTGATGAACCAGTGAGTTCCTGGTTCGATTCCGGTCAGGGCTCATGCCAGGGTTTCCCACTCAATCCCCAGTGGGGTTCATGCAGGAGGCAGCCAAACAATGATTCTCTCATCATTGATGTTTCAATCTCTCTCACCAACTTCCTTCTTCTCTGAAATCAATAAAAATATTTTTTTAAAAAAAATGACCCTTCAAACACCCTAAATTTGGTTATTCTGAAGCTGGAAGAAAACATTTCTAAAATATTTCCTAAAGTCAAATTTTATTTATTTATTTATTTATTTATTTTTACTTATTTTTTAAAAAATATATTTGTATTGATTTCAGAGAGGAAGGGAGAGGGAGAGAGAGATAGAAACATCAATGATGAGAGAGAATCATTGATTGGCTGCCCCCTGCACACCCCCTACTGGGGATCGAACCCACAACGCTGGCATGTTCCTTTGACTGGAATCAAACCCGGGACCTTTCAGTCCACAGGCCGACACTCTATCCATTGAGTGAAACTGGTTAGGGCCAATTTGTACATCTTAATCCCTTCACCTTTTACAGCCAGTTCTCCTCCCCCCTCCCCTCTGTCAATCATCAGTCTGTTCTCTGTGTTTATGAGTCTGTTTCTATTTTGTTTGTTGATTTATTTTGTTCTCCTAAAGTCAAATTTTAATGAAACAACATTGTTAATAATAATAATAACCCACTGAATTATATACTTTAAAATTCATGTGGTGTCTGGCAGAATATCATGGTATGTGAATTCTAATGTAAGTCTACAATTTGATGCAGTAAAAGTAAATGATATCACAAGGAATTTCTCTAAGGTGGGGTGAAGCAGGGATAAGGAATATAAAACAAAAAGAACAAAACTATTTTCTAAAGGAAACAGAAGAAAGAGATCTTAAGTACTTTTTTAAAAAATCACCACAGATTCCACTGAAAATAAAGAATACTTTCATAAGTAGAGTGAGAACCCTTATGCCAAGACAGAGCTGAGCCAGAACTATGACTATCACGTGAATTACCTTAGGCAAGCCAATCTCGTCCATGGCATTCAACCACTGAATCACATTATCCGTGTGCCGGAAGTGCAGGCCAGTCGCCTAGAACAAATAAAAAAGACCATTAGGCGGGAGAAAAGGGGGTCTTTATATAAGGTGACAGGAGAAGATCTGACTTTGGGTGGTGGGCACATGATGCACTATTCAGATCTGATAACATAGAAACCCACACTTGAAACCTATATGTTCATGTTGACCAGTGTCACCCCAATCAATTTAATAAATTTTTTTTTTAATTTAAAAAATAGACACGTTGCCAACAGGGACACAATACTAAATAAAAACTCTCTTGCAAGTTTCCTTGACAAATTTTACAAGGTCCCCTTAAATTCAAGGTCTGTCTATAGCATTATGTTCACATTCCAATCGCAACAAGACAGATCCACATCTCTGCTCCTCTCATTTAAAAACTACCCGGAGAGACCCAGCCGGTGTGGCTCAGTGGTTGGGTGTTGACCTATGAACCAGGAGGACACAGTTCGATTTCAGGTCAGGGCACATGCCCAGGTTGCGGGCTCGATCCCCAGTGTGGGGTGTGTAGGAGGCAGCTGATCAATGATTCTCTCTCATCATTGATGTTTCTATCTCTCTCTCTCCCTCTCCCTTCATCTCTGAAATGAATAAAAAATGTATTTTTTTAAAAAGGAAAAGAAAGGTTGCTATCTGAGATCTTAATTTGGCTTTGGCTTAGGGTCTATACCTTCCTTGTTTCCCTTTAAATTTGAACATAAAAATCTCTCTTGATTGCATCTTCATCCTTAGCTCATTATTACAGGCAACTGCTCTTACACTGGCTGTTGGTTTTGCCATCTTTCACTATTTTATATGCATCCTTATTTCAAATAAGAGCTCTCAGGAAGGCTCCCCACAGAAGTTCTTAGACGACTCATTTTGGTCCTTGTCAACTGAACTAAGCAGTCTGCTTTCTCAGGGCCGTGGGCCACAGGAATCAAACCCTTTCACTTATCTCCATTTTCTGAAACTGGATCTCCTTCCCACTTTACCTTGAACTCTAATATCACAGGCTGAGCTTTTTTCCCTAAAGTTGCTAATGCTTTTAATTTGCCAACAAATCTCAGGACTTGGTTAAAGTTAAAGTAGTTCCCCTAGTTACTTCCCGCTACCTTCCAAGAAATAAAAAAATTCATCAAGGCCCTAGCCCAGCTGTGGGCAAACTACGGCCCGCGGGCCGGATCCGGCCCATTTGAAATGAATAAAACTATTGAAAAAAAAAGACCGTACCCTTTTATGTAATGATGTTTACTTTGAATTTATATTAGTTCACAAAACACTCCATCCATGCTTTTGTTCCGGCCCTCCGGTCCAGTTTAAGAACCCATTGTGGCCCTCGAGTCAAAAAGTTTGCCCGCCCCTGCCCTAGCCAGTTTGGCTCAGTGGATAGAGCATCGGCCTATGGGCCAAAGGGTCCCAGGTTCAATTCCGGTCAAGGGCATGTTCCTCGGTTGCAGGCTCCTCCCCCGCCAGGGCCCTGGTCGGGGTGCGTGCAGGAGGCCACCCATCAATGTGTTTCTCTCACATCAATATTTCTCTCTGTCTCTCCCTCTCTCTTCTACTCCCTCTAAAAATCAATGGAAAAATATCCTCAGATGAGGATTAAAAAAAAAATTTCACAAGGATGATACCCACCATCGCAAGAAATGTATCAGAAATACAAACAGCTGAAGTTCTTCTACTACTATACTTGACTTTGCACTATTTTCTCCACTTTTGTTGGAACAAACACCCTTAAACTCATTTCTCAGCAACTCGTACACAGGAGAAAGCATGCTAACCTCTCACGTTCACGGCCGTGTTAGCGCCAGGCCGGGAGGACTCACCTTGTATCTGGTCTGCTCCCGGTCGTAGATCTTCTTCAGGGACACCACTTTGGGAGAGAAGAAGTTCCCGAGTTTGGCGAGGTAGACCCCGTTCCGAAGGCCCTCCTCCAGCTCCGTGGTGGGAGGCAGATCTTCCCCCAGGCATGCTTCCATCCACCTGCACAAAAGGGAGAGAGGACTTGAGACAAGGCAGGGAGGACTGAGCATTCCTCAGACGATCAAGTTTAATTTCCATTCTCCGCGGAGAGGCTTAAGGTGAAATAAGCAACACTCCTTTACGATCCAAGTTCATCGTCAACCAGGAGGTCACGGTTCGATTCCCTGTCAGGGCACATGCCTGGGTTGTGGGCTCGCTCCCCAGTGAAGGGGCCTGCAGGAGGCAGCCGATCCATGATTCTCTCTCATCATTGACGTTTCTCTCTCTCTCTTCCTCTCCCTGACGATCTGAAAATAATAAAAAAATATATTTTTCTTTATAAAAGATCCAATTTCAAACGCCTTGTCCTGACCCAGTCAGATCGGAGGCAGGGAACTTGGAAAACTTCTGGAGCATGAATGCCACCTTCTTCTCTACCCTACTTTCCTCTCTGCCGCCCCAGAGCCAGCTGGCTCCCGGGTCCTGACTGTCCCATGCACCTCGGATCCGTTCCCTCAGTCCTTAGGTTACTCCTTAAGGACTCCTACGGAAAACCATTTGTAACCGAAGCCACCATCTCAACTGTTTCATTGCCGAAGTTCTCTGGGTTTAGCATTCAGAACCCATAGTGAATTTCTGGGTTCAAGGTTTTATGGTTGTTTGGGGATGCCAAAATAGTCAATTATCTTGGCTAAAACACTGAAGGTACCGCTCATGAAATCAATAAAAATGAATTCTTCAGTGCTTTTCAGAGAAGAAGAGGTTGTAAAGACGGAAGGAAAACTGTATTTTGTCCCTCGAACACTTCTCGCAAGATTTCAGGGAAGCCCAAGATACAACAAATCAGAGTTTAATTGCATATGTTTTCTATAAACAGAAAGGTATGTAACTAAAAATCATTTAGAGCAATGATTTTAAACCTTTTTTTTTTGAGTCACAGAAATCTCTGAACATTTAAGAAACACTATATGATCCCAAAAATCAGTAACGCCCTAGACCCGTGGTCGGCAAACTGCGGCTCTTTGGCCCCTTGAGTGTGGCTCTTCCTAAGCCTTAGGAGGACCCTAATTAAGTTAATAACAATGTACCTACCTATATAGTTTAAGTGTTTTTTTAAATATATTTTATTGATTTCTTACAGGGAGGAAGGGAGAGGAACAGAGAGTTAGAAACATCAATCAGCTGCCTCCTTCACACTCCCTACTGGGTATGTGCCTGCAACCAAGGTACATGCCCTTGACTGGAATCGAACCTGGGACCCTTGAGTCCACAGGCCGACGCTCTGTCCATAGAGCCAAACCGGTTAGGACTATATAGTTTAAGTTTAAAAAATTTGGCTCTCAAAAGAAATTTCAATCGTTGTACTGTTGATATTAGGCTCTGTTGACTAATGAGTTTGCCGACCACTGCCCTAGACAGTTTGGCTCAGTGGATAGAGCATTGGCCTGTGGACTGAAGGGTCCCAGGTTCGATTCCAGTCAAGGGCACATGCCCGGGTTGTGGGCTCGATCCCCAGTAGGGGGCATGCAGGAGGCAGCCAGTCAATGATTCTCTCTCTCACTCTCCTTTCCTTTCTGAAATCAATAAAAAATATTTTCTTTTTTAAAAAGAAACACTATAGGTCCCCCCCCTAAAAAATGTGCTTATACTTAAATATATATCTCAGAAATTTCATTTACCTCCAGATTTAAGCCCCTAATTTAAAACTATTCTACTCGAATTTTACAAAGCTGATGCTATCCCTACAATCTTTACCAACCTGGGGGGAAAAACTCCCTACACACTAGATGTTGCCTGATCTGTTTCACTAGTGATAAATCTTAAAAAGCCAATGAAAAAAACCCAAAGGTACAACCGACTAATGTAAGAACTAAATTTACTGCCAAGTAAAATTGAAACATTTATAATGTGCATTGATACACAGAAATTTAGTTATAAGGCAAATAAAATTGTAAGAAACATTTAAACATGCTATATTATATACACACAGACACATAAACCCATGAAAAATTATGATTGGAATGAAAACACTAACATACCAATAGAAAAACAGGCCAAATAATATGTAAATGTATTTATGATCCCACTTATCTATGTTTTTATATAATTCTATTAATAAAAGTTGCTTGAATTATATAATATAGAGCTTATATAATTCTTTTACAAATTGTTATTTTTCTAATTAAGAATAACATTTCTTGTATTAATTTTATCTTTTCAAACTGGGACTACTGCTCAGAATCTTTAAAAAACAACAAGGAGCCCTAGCCAGTTTGGCTCAGTGGATAGCACATCGGCCTGCGGACCAGTCAGGGCACATGCCCAGGTTGCTGGCTCAATCCCCAGTAGGGGGCGTGCAGGAGGCAGCCAATCGATGATTCTCTCTCATCATTGATGTTTCTATCTCTCTCTCTCCCTTCCTTTCTGAAATCAATAAAAATATATTTTAAAAAAATAATAAGGAAAAGCAACAATTTCCCGTTTTTCTCAAGTTCTTTTGAATAGTCACTCAATCTTATTTTCAAATCTGTTATACTTTTAAAGCAGCCAGCATACTGTCTGCCCCATAGTTGACTCTTAAATAAAGAATGCCTGGATATATGAATGGGCGAGAGAATTTTCTGGTCATTCTCTCAATTCAATGATAATAAATAAAATTTCCTCTTCTGACTTTTCTTTCAGGTAGAATTTAAATGTCAGGGATGAGGAGGGGGTGGGGTGGGAGCAGGCCCACCAGGAAACAAATGAGTTTTCCAGAAGAGATGCCAGCACACTAAATTAGATAGCAATTTGTAACAGTTACAAAATCCAAACTCTACTTCAGGAAGAGCCTAAAGACCACAGGAGGATGGGGAAAACGGTGTAGGTTATTGGTACAGAAAACAGGTGTAGTCTCGGGACAAACCTCATACAGCCATCCCTCCAATATTTCACTGCTGAAAGGACACAGCAAATAGCTCCTGGCAACCCAGCCCTCGGGGGCTGTCTACCCTGTGATCTCATTGACAGGGACATGCTAGAGCAGTGGTTCTCAACCTTCTGGCCCTTTAAATACAGTTCCTCATGTAGTGACCCAACCATAAAATTATTTTCGTGGCTACTTCATAACTGTCATGTTGCTACTGTGATGAATCGTCATGTAAATATCTGATATGCAGGATGGTCTTAGGCGACCCCTGGGAAAGGGTTGTTCGACCGCCAAAGGGGCTGCGACCCACAGGTTGAGAACCCCTGTTCTAGAACCGCTCAGTGTGAGCCAGCAGCAGCTCTTTGCCATGTAACAGTATGAAGAAAAAATTACTTTTCTTCTCAAAATAAGGTGAACACACAGGGAAGATGATGAATAAGCAGCACAATATGTGTTTTTGCCTTGAATCAGAGCCAGTTACCAAAGTTGTGTGGGCTTTCCTCTCCTCTGGGATTACTAGATTAATATCAGCCCCAGCCGGTTTGGCTCAGTGGATACAGCGTCGGCCTGCGAACGGAAGGGTTCTGGGTTCGATTCCCATCAAGGGCACATGCCCGGGTTGTGGGCTCGGTCCCCAGTGAGGGTGGGGCAGGAGGCAGCTGATCAAAACTTCTCTTTCATCACTGATGTTTCTCTCTCCCCCCCTCTCCCTTCCTCTCTGAAATCAATAAAAATATATTTTTAAAAAAATATATATCCAAGTAAAAGCAAGGACCATGCAACATCTCCCACAATCCTCTCTGTGCTTCCCTAGTCCGACTGCTGTAAAACCGTCCAGATTAACAGCTACACCAGGAGGTTTCCTGTAGTGACGCAGGACATCACTCAAGGGTCAGGCCAGAGGGAGAGAAGCCAAGTATGATTTGGTGAAAGGGAGAGACAGTCAGAGGGCTAGGAGAGGCAGCCAGGCAGGCTGTCACCAGAAAGACAAGAAGTACCAAGTGGTGGGGAGGATGTGGAGAAAAGAGAACCGCTATGCACTGTTGGTGGGACTATAAATTGGTGCAGCCACTCAGAAGGCAACAGGGAGGGTCTTCAAAAAAAATTAAAAACAGAACTGTCATAGGACCCGGCCATCCCACTTCTGGGTGTACAGTCAAAGGAAGTGAAATGAAACCTGGAGATCAAAGGTAGGTCTGAACTCTCCTCTTCATTGCAGCATTATTCACAATAGCCAAATATGGAAGCAACCTAACTGTCCATCAACATATGAATGGATAAAGGTGTGTGTGTGTGTGTGTGTGCGTGTGTGTGTGTGAAACAAAATATTCAGATATGAAAAAGAAAATCCTGCCATTTGTGACAACATGGATGGAACTTGAGGGCATTATGCTAAGTAAAATAAGCCAAAGACAAATATTGCATGGTATCGCTTCTATGTGCAATCTAAAAAACAACGCAAAAAAGAAAAAATCTTGTAGAAATAATAGAAAAGTGGTTCCAGGAATATGAGAAATAGGGAGAGGTTGGTAGAAGAGTACAAACCTCAAATACATAACACATGGTGAGTACAGCTGAGAACACTGTGCTTTATAAGTGAAATCTGCTAGGAGAGTAGAATATAAATAAATGTCTTTTCTAAAATAAATAAATATGTGAGGTGATGGATATGTTAATTAACTAGATGGTCCTTTCACAATGTGTACGTATAACAAGTCACGAGAATGTACACTTAAAATGTCTTATAATTTTGTATGCTAATTATACCTCAATAAAGCTGAAATAAAAAAAATAAAATCATCACCCTGGCTGGGGTAGCATCATCCTGAACACCAGAAGGTGGTGGGTTTGATTCCTAGTCAGGGCACAAACCCAGGTTAAGGTTTAAATCCCCAGTCAGGGCGCGTGTGGGGGCAACTGCTTGGGGTTTCTCTTTCCATTCCTCTCTCCGGAATCAATTTATTTTTTTATTTAAGTACAAAAAGTAATAATCCATGCACAAAAGAAAAAGCATTGGCCACACAACTTTTTACCAGTTTTCACGTTTAACACTGTCTTCTATTCATAGAATCTCGCGGTTGGGAAGCTCATTAAAGATCTAGTCTACACCAACTCCTCCACTCCCCTCACCTCCCACTCCCTCTCTCTTTAATGGCCCCAATGCTCCCAAACCATCTCAGTCCATTTTGACGCCATTGCTGGGAGGTAAAGTGCAAGGGGAACGCTAGGAGGGGACGATGAAGAAGTCGGCGGGCTGGATGGTGCAAGGCCTGTCTGTCAGGCTATGAAACGTTTCTTTCATCCTAGTCCTGGGGGACACTGCAGGGTTTTTAAAAGGGGGATGACCTGGGCAGGTCTGGGTTTCAGAAAATCACTCTGACCACAATGTGGGAGCTTCACATTTTTCTTCAAGTACAAATGTTTCTACAGGTACAGATGTTCTAACAAATCAGTCACTTATGCCCTAGCCGGTTCTGCTCAAGTGGATAAAGTGTTGACCTATGGACTGAAGGGTCCCAGGTTCAATTCCCGTCAAGGGCACACGCCTGGGTTGCGGGCTCCATCCCCAGTGTGGGCTGTGCGGGAGGCAGCCGATCAATGATTCTTTCTCATCATTGATGTTTCTGTCTCTCTCTCCCTCTCCCTTCCTCTCTGAAATCAATAAAAATATGTAAAATAAATAAGTCACTTACGCCGAAACCGGTTTGGCTTAGTGGATAGAGCGTCGGCCTGCGGACTGAAAGGTCCCAGGTTCGATTCCGGTCAAGGGCATGTACCTGGGTTGCGCGCACATCCCCAGTAGGAGATGTGCAGGAGGCAAATGATCGATGTTTCTCTCTCATCGATATTTCTAACTCTCTATCTCTCTCCCTTTCTCTCTGTAAAAAATCAATAAAATATATATTAAAAAAAAAATAAGTCACTTACAAGCAAAGTTCTGAGAATGTCATACCAAGTAGTGATATGACATCAGCACACCCACCTGTGATCAGGATGCTCAGCCACAGCCCCAGCCACAACAAAACCCTTGTATTTCTCACAGTATTTCTCATAAGAGTTGAAGAAAACGGAGGGAAGAGTTCTTAGTCCTTCCTCTCAAAACAAGGGACAGAAACTTGCAACATTTTATCCTCCTCAATGGCTCATTTTCAATATAAGTAACACTAAAAATATAACCTCTAACCCCACATGGCAGATATGAAGCTAAATGCTTTGCATGAATTATCTCACTTGATACTTGCAAAAAGCCATAAGGGAAGTAGTAATATTGTTCTTATCTTCCCCATATGGAAACCATGCGCTCCTAAAAGTAAAATAATCTCTCCAAAATTACCGAGCTTGTAAGTGGCTAAGCTCACTCTTTTTAAAATATATATATATATATATATATATTTTTTTAATTTATTTCAGAGAGGAAGGGAGAGGGAGAGATAGAAACATCAATGATGAGAATCGCTGATCGGCTGCCTTCTGCACGCCCCGCGCCCCCCCCTCCCGCCCCCCTCTCCCAGGCCTAGGGATCCAGACTGCAACCCAGGAATGTGCCCTGACCAGGAATCGAATCACGACCTCCCAGTTCATAGGTCAACGCTCAACCACTGAGTCAGACTGGACAGGCTAAGCTCACTCTTGAACCAAAGCTGGTGTGATTCTAAAGCCTAAACTCCAGGGCTACAATATATTGCCTCTTTGAAAAATGACAGTTACCACCTACTGAGCACTCACTAACAAATGCTCCAGTTCTGAAACTGGACTTTCTGAAGCGTCCCACACCACAGTCCATGACCTCACTCACCATCCTCCTCTATCAAGCACCAAGAGGCGGGCATGTTAAATGTTAAATGCGGGTGAAGTAGACACAATCAGTGTGAACAATGAGTGCTCATATAAAAGCCTGTCTTTCATATAATTATATAGTAATTCTCATAAATAATTTTTTTATTGATTGATTTGTGAGGAAGAGAGAGAAGAAAGGGGAGGGAGAGAGAAACATCGATTTGTTGTTCCACTTAGTTATGCATTCATTGGCTGATTCTTTTATGGGCCCTGACTGGGAGTAGAACTTGCAACCTTGGCATATCAGGGTGACCCTCTAATCAACTGAGCTACACAGCCAGGGCTCTCATAAAAAATCCTTATATCCCTTTCATATTTAGGCTGCTTTTATAAAGCTGTTATATACATATTTTAAATCAATTTTCCAAAACAAATCTACTCACATCCATTCAGGAAACATTTTTTTTAAATATATTTTTATTGATTTCAGAGATGAAGGGAGAGGGAGAGAGAGACAGCAATATCAATGATGAGAGAGAATCATTGACTGGCTGCCTCCTGCACGCCCCCCTACTGGGGATGGAGCCCACAACCCAGGCATGTGCCCTTGACTGGAACTGAACCCGGGACCCTTCAGTCCCCAGGCTGGTGCTCTAGCCACTGAGCCAAACCAGCAAGGGCAGTTCAGGAAACATTTTTAATGGGCCACTCTGTGCAGCGCCTATAAAATGTGCCGAATACCTGCCCCACCTTTAAAGGATTACCCTCTTGGGACAGAGATGCTTAACCAACTGGCTACCACAGGCGATGAGAGCTTAACTGGCTTTAAGATAGACGGTACTTAGAGGTAAACAATGGGAAAAGGAGATGTTTAAGATAAAGGAAAGGGCATAAGCAAAAGGCCCAAAGGCATGAGCACAAATGGCATATTTAGGGAATGACAAAGCATGCTGCTGGAGGACTCCGTGGGGATGGAGCTGTCTGGAGCCTCGTATCTAATCTGCAGGCAATGGGAGCCATGAAAGTTTTCAAACAGAAGAATGACTTGGCCGTGCCCTGGCCAGATAGCTCAGTTGGTTAGAGTGAGGTCCCCATACTCCAAGGTTGCGGGTTCAATCCCTGAGCAGGGCACATGTAAGAATCAACCAATGAGTACATCAATAGGTGGGACAACAAATCCATGTTTTTCTCTCTCCCTTCCTCCCGCTCTCTAAAATCAGTCAATAGCCCTGGCTGGTTTGGCTCAGTGGATGGAGCATCAGCCTGCGGACTGAAGGGTCCCGGGTTCGATTCCAGTCAAGGGCACATGACCAGGTTGCGGGCTCGATCCCCAATGGGGGGCGTGCAGGAGGCAGCCAATCAATGATTCTCTCTTATCATTAATGTTTCTATTTCTTTCTCCCTCTCCCTTCCTCTCTGAAATCAATAAAAATAAGTTTTTAAAAAGTAAAATAAAGACCTAACTGGTTTGGCTCAGTGGCTAGAGCGTCGGCCTGCGGACTGAAGGGTCCCAGGTTCGATTCCGGTCAAGGGCATGTGCCTTGGTTGCGGGCACATCCCCAGGAGGGGGTGTGCAGGAGGCAGCTGATGGATGTTTCTCTCTCATCGATGTTTCTAACTCTCTATCCCTCCCCCTTCCTCTCTGCAAAAAATCAATAAAAGATACTTTAAAAAAGTAAAATAAAATCAGTCAATAAATAAAAATTAAATTGAAAAAAAAGAATGACTTGGCCAACTATAACTTAAAATTTTTCATTAAATACATTAATACAAAGGAGTGGCTCGGGCAGAACTGAGACTTTAGAACAGTAACTAGGACGAGAACATGGAAGACAAGATTCAAGAGAGAAATATTAGGCAACTATTTCAGGAATCTAGGTGAGAGAGAATGAGGTCTGGAACTGGGGTAATGGTGGAAACAGAAAGAGAAATGGTGACTAATCACAGAGGAGGAGCCTCTTTGCAGATCTTAGATAACTGGGCCTGGGGTGAGAAGGGCATCGGGGAAGATGCAGGCTTTAGTGGCGACCGGAAAAGAACAAAAAAACAAAGTGAGCTCCTGACCTCACATTTCACTACTGACATTAATCACCAAATGGATTAGAAATTTTAAAAATGAAAAAGGAAGGAAAAAAATATAGATGAATGGTTGTACAACCCTGAAATGGGAAAGGCTTTTCCTCACAAAACCATGGAGGCAGAAATCACAAAGGAAAGGGAAACAATTGGCTACACAAAAAGCAGTTACACTTCTATAAAAATCAATTTTAAAAAATCAAATGGAGCCCTAGCCGGTGTGGCTCAGTGGATAGAGCGTTGGCCTGCAGACTGAAGGGTCCCGGGTTTGATTCTGGTCAAGGGCACATGCCCGGGTTGCTGACTCAATCGGGGCGTGCAGGAGGCAGCCAATTGATGATTCTCTCTCATCATTGATGTTTCTAACTCTCCCCTCTCCCTTCCTTTCTGAAATCAATAAAAATATATATATATATTTTTTTTTTTTATTGATTTTTTACAGAGAAGAAGGGAGAGAGATAGAGAGTTAGAAACATCGATGAGAGAGAATCATCGATCAGCTGCCTCCTGCACATCTCCTACTGGGGATATGCCCGCAACTCAGGTACATGCCCTTGACCGGAATCGAGCCTGGGACCCTTCAGTACGCAGGCCAACGCTCTATCCACTGAGCCAAACCGGTTTCGGCAAAATATATATATTTTAAATCAAACAGAGAGATAAACCAGATGATAAATTTGTAACATGTAACAAAGGAATAATAATCTCTTATAATCTTCATATTCTACATAAATGCTTGAAATAAATAAAATAACAAATATTTCCCTAGGAAAAATGGGATAGAAACACAAAAAGGCAGTTCACAAAAGATTATAAAGGGTCAGTGCCCGGGCTGGTGGGCTCAGTGGTTAGAGCATCAGCCTGTGGACCAAAGGGTCTTGGGTTCAATTCCTGGTCAAAGGCATGTACCTGGGTTTGATCCCCAGCCCTGGTGGGGCTGAGTGAGGAGGCAACCAATCTATGTGTCTCTCTCACACCCCTCCCTTCCACTCTCTCTGAATATCAATGGGGAAAAATATCCTCAAGTGAGGATTAACAAAAATACTAGTAAACGGTCAGTAATAACAGGAAATATTTGTAAACTCACTATTAATCAAAGAAATGCAAATGAAAGTAACAATAACACCGTTTTCAGCTATCAGACTGGCAAAGATAAAAAAGAATAATAGCAGCATATTACCATTCCTTATGTGGGAAAACCCCACATTCTCACACTCACAGTTCCAGAGAAAATCTGGCAGCATGCACCCTCTATAGTGAATTTGCAGAAACTTCTATAAAAGGGAAAAGGTTGTTTTATTTTTAAACAATGATTTGGCGACTTGCGGCATGGATGACTAAATAAACAATGATGCCATGAAACAAGGCTGGGGACACCAGGAGAAGCAGGCCAGGATGCTAAATTCATGCCTGAAACATGTCCAGGTTGAAATGCAAGGGGCGGGGGGGGGGGGGGGGTAGTGACATCCTGCAGGCAGTTGGAACTGTAAGTCTGAACTCAGGGAGACCAGGTTGGAAACCCAAGTTTGAAAAATGGGACCATGAGTGGGATAAGCTCGCCAGAGACCCAGATTACACAGAAATAAAAATGGTCAAGGACTGCGCCTCAGAACACAATGACTAGTTTGCCCTGGCCAGTTTGGCTCAGTGGATAGAGCGTCCACCTGCGGACTGAAGGGTCCAGGTTTGATTCCAATCAAGGGCATATGCCAGGATTGTGGGCTCAATCCCCAGTAGGGGGCGTGCAGGAGGCAGCTGACCAATGATTCTCATCATTCATGTTCCTATTTCTCTCTCCCTCTCCCTTCCACTCTAAAATCAATAAACATATATTTTTTAAAGAAAGAAAACAATGACTTTTAAGAGGCAAATACACAGAAAGAAAAGTCACTATAATAAAATGAAAACCATGAGCCCTAGCCGGTTTGGCTCAGTGGATAGAGCGTCAGCCTGCGGATTGGAGGGTCCCAGGTTCGATTCCGGTCAAGGGCATGTACCTTGGTTGCGCGCACACCCTCAGTGGGTGGTGTGCAGGAGGCAGCTGATTGATGTTTCTCTCTCATCAATGTTCCGAACTCTCTATCCCTCTCCCCTCCTCTCTGTAAAAAATCAATAAAATATATTTTTTTTAAAAATGAAAACCACGAGAGAATCACACGACAGCAATCAAGGAAGGAAAACTGTTCAGGAAGCTGGAAGAAGTCGCCAACATCAAATGCGGGAGAGAGATGAGTGGCAAGGAGAAAAGGACATGGCGCATGAGGGAGAATGTCACCGGTGAGCCCAATGAGGGGCGTCTCAGTGGAGTGAGGCGAAGGCGTCAGATTACTGTAACTAGAAAAGTGACTAGCAGTGGGGAACTAGCAAATGTAGACTTCATTTTTTTTTTTAATGTCCTTGATTCCACTTTTTTATTTTCATTGATTTCAGAGAGGAATGGGGAGGGGAGAGAGAAACCTCAATGATGAGAATCATGGATCGGCTGCCTCCTGCCCGCCCCCTACTGGGGACGAAGCCCACAACAGGGGCAAGCATGTCAAACTCAAAGGCTAACACAGGCCAAATAAATGAGGCATGCGGCCCAAGGGCCACGAGTTTGACATGCTTGAGCTAGGGCAAATGTAGACTTCTTGATTTCAAGAGGTTTAAGAAGGAAAGAAAAGGTTAGTCTTAAGAGGTGGTATGTCCAAGGAAGGAGTGCCTGTCTTAGAGTCTCTCTCTCTCTCTTTCTCTCTCTCTCTCCCCCTCTCTCGACTGAAGAAGACTAATTTGAAGCCTGCAAGAAGAGAACAAGTGAAGGAGGGACTAAGGACACAAGAAATAAAGAACAAAATTAAGTAAGAGCCTACAGCCAGCGATGGTAAGGAACATGCCCACTTCTTCTTTGAGAAAAGAGGGAAGGAAATGAGAATGAGCAAGAATGCCATCCAGCCAGCCAGCCTCTCCGAGCTCCGGTTTTCTGTCTGTAAGACAGGATTAGGGGCGGCACCGATTCCCATGAGATTATTGTAAAGATTAGCTGAGCTAATGCACACAAGCACCAGCAGGCTCAGTGATGACAGCCCTGCATCTGGGTATGTGTATGCGAGTGTGTGTGTGAGGCTGCCAGGTCCCAGAAGTCAAACCTACTCCTGAGTCTAACACCCAGTCACTTGCGTAATAATACCTGTCTACCTCGTCCCGCTGATGACAATTTTCAAAGGGAGCGCACAGACTTGGCCCTACCCATTCTGCCACTCGGGGAGACAAAGAAATGACTCTTTGGGGAACTCCACCGTGGTGAGCCTAAAGCAAGTCCAGACCCAGAGCACTTGGGGAACAGAATCAGTGTGAATTCGGGTCTGTGAAGAGGAAACCAGCTGAACGAGTTCTGCGGAGCACATGACTTCGGCGGTTTCCCAGCTCTGCAATACGGAAGGGGAAGCTAGCGATGCCGGAACTGACCACTCCAAACCACTGACATTCGGTTCCTCCAGGAGCCCCACCCTGCTGCCACGCCCAGCGTGCAGGGCCAATGCCCCAAACGGCAGGGTTACTCGCTGCCAACCCCCCACCCCCAAGCTGGCCATCTTTCCTCGCAAGTAGGACATCTAGGCATGGGAACAGCCTAGCGATTTCAATACAGTGTGATAGGACGCGCCTTGAGGGAAAGGAATGTGGAGTATTCAGTAAAGCATTCCTGGCCATATGGGGGGTGGGGGGGGAATTAGGGCTGGTTTCCCAGCAAAAATGGCACCGAGGACTCTGTGTGTGTGTGTGTGTGTGTGTGTGTGTGTGTGTGTGAGAGAGAGAGAGAGAGAGAGAGAGAGGGAGGGAGAGAGAGAGAGAGAGAGAGAGAGAAAGAGAAAGAAAGGGGGGGGGTATGGAGGGAGGAGAATGTGCAGACCCTTTGAGGGATCTGAAACAGGAATGAAATGATGGAATCTGATTTAAAGGGTCACCCCAAGCAGTATGGGTTAGGAGGCAGGACCAGTAAGAGCTGAGAAAGTACTAGCTTCAGTGATCCAGGCAAGAAATGATATGGGCTTGTTTCCCAAGACATGTCAGCAAAATGAGACATCTTGATAGTATCTGTTTTAAATGAAACTTCTGAGTATACCTCATACCAATGGGAACGGCTATAGTAATAAGTGAGAAACAGAAGGGAAACTTCTTTCTTCTGAAGTTAGATTACTGAAGCGCTGTGTTTTTTGATACCTAATGCAGACCCTTCCCCGAGGAAATCATTTCACTCTTTGAATTTGATATGGTATGTCAAGTCTACTTGCCAAAATTAAATGTCTAATTGTTATCATAATTCTAAAGAGTCCACTGGGGTGACGGAAACTAGGCTATGATGACAGTTGCACCACCTAGTAAATTTACTAAAAATCATTAAGTTGAACATGAAAAATGGGAGAATTTTATGGCGTGAAAATTATACTTCAAGGAAACTCTTTACAAGTTCCCTGGGCTAACTACTCCCAGACCGAGCCTTCAGATGCAGAGCCTAGTGAAACATTAACATGTTTGAGCTCCCTATTCATCCAGCTCTACTTTAACACATCATCATGAACCTTAAAGGACAAAAAAATCTTCAAGCCTGGCCGGCGTGGCTCAGTGATTGAGTGCTGACCTATGAATCAGTTTCAATTCCTAAATTGCTGACTCAATCCCCAGTTAGGGGGCATGAAGGAGGCAGCTGATCCATGATTCTCTCTCATCATTGATGTTTCTAGCTCTCACTCCCTCTCCTTTCCTCTCTGAAATATACATACATACATATGCTAGAGGCCTGGTGCACGAAATTCATGCACCCAGGGGGAGTGGGCCTAAGGCTGGCAGTCAGACATCCTTAACGCTGCCATGGAGGTGGGAGAGGCTCCCGCCACCGCCTCTGCGCTCGCCAGCCGTAAGCCCGGCTTCTGGCTGAGCAGCGCTCCTCCTGTGGGAGTGCTCTGACCACCAGGGGGCAGCTCCTGTGTTGAGCATCTGCCCCCAGGTGGTCAGTGCATGTCATAATGACCAGTCGTTCCTTTGTTCGGTCGATTTGCATATTAACCTTTTTAAAAATATATACATATTATTGATTTTTTACAGAGAGGAAGGGAGAGGGACAGAGAGTTAGAAACATCAATGAGAGAGAAACATCGATCAGCTGCCTCCTGCACGCCCCCCGCAGGGGATGTGCTCGCATCCAAGACACATGCCCTTGACCGGAATCGAACCCGGGACCCTTCAGTCTGCAGGATGACACTCTATCCAGAGCCAAACCAGTCAGGGCGCATATTAACCTTTTATTATATAGGATATGTGTGGTGTGTGTGTGTGTGTGTGTGTGTGTGTGAAGATTAAAAAACTCAATTTTTTAATCTTCAAATTGAGTTAAACCTTGATGATAGCTAAGCCTCGGAAGCTACAGTCTAATCCAGTGATGGCGAAACTCTTGAGCTCGGCGTGTCAGCATTTTGAAAAACCCTAACTTAACTCTGGTGCCGTGTCACATATAGAAATTTTTTGATCTTTGCAACCATAGTAAAACAAAGACTTATATTTTTGATATTTATTTTATATATTTAAATGCCATTTAACAAAGAAAAATCAAGCAAAAAACTGAGTTCGCGTGTCACCTCTGACACACGTGTCATAGGTTCGCCATCACTGGTCTAATCACTGCTGGTTGTGAGCAGCATGGGAGGAAAGAAACAGGTGAGTCCTCCACAAGGCGAAAGACAGGTACATATTTCTTTGCGAAAGCAGTTCTCTGGGTCACTGCCTACTGGCAGCTGCTGGGGCCCAAGGGAACAGGGAGAGCCTGTAGAGCAAGTGCTATGTCAAAAATTCCATTTTCAGATCTGGTAATTAGTAAGAACATACCGGGAGGAGGGGTTAACTATGATACTCGTCAAAGACATGGTCCTTGCCCTCTGAGGCTCACAGTACATTAAGGAAAAGTCTAAGGCACTTATATTAATAATAATAATAAAAAAGCTACAATAAAGGTACATACATTGTGGGGGGTGCTGTAGGAACAAGAGTGGGTATCTAGGTAAGCTTCCTGCAGGAGGTGCTACCTGAATTCATTTTCTTAGGCAGGTAATATATTTCCATGGTCAAAATTCAAAAAGTACAAAAAGCAACCCAGTGAAAAGGAGGGACATTTCATGAAGTGAACAGACAAGAGTGTCATATGCTGCTGAGATGAAGAAAGAAAGTACTGAAACTTTCCAGTGGCTATAGCAATGAGGTCATGGGTGATATCAGCGAGAGAAATTGCAGTGGGGGAAAGGAAGGCTCATGAGTCACACCCACATGAGCTAAGGTAAGGAAGTGAGGGTGTAGGCAGTAAAAGACAAGTTTCCCTGAAGGAAAAAAGAAGGGACAATAATCACAGTGAGGTCTAGTATTAAGGGAATACATCTTTTTTTTTTTAAATATATTTTATTGATTTTTTACAGAGAGGAAGGGAGAGAGATAGAGAGTTAGAAACAAAGATGAGAGAGAAACATCGATCAGCTGCCTCCTGCACATCTCCTACTGGGGATATGCCCGCAACCCAGGTACATGCCCTTGACCGGAATCGAACCTGGGACCCTTCAGTCCGCAGGCCAACGCTCTATCCACTGAGCCAAACCGGTTTCGGCAAGGGAATACATCTTAAATGGGTGAGCATGTCTATGGAAAATATGTATGTAAAATAGCATGTAAAAGGAAAATAGGCAAATGATAGTTAAGAAACTAATACTGAATAGGAACCCTAGAAGACAAAAAAAAAGAGAGAGAGAGAGAGAGAGGGAGAGAGGATCCAGACCACAGATGGAAGGCTAAGTACTAGGAAGGAAGATAATTCTCCCACTGCTACAGGGGAGGAGATCAAGATGGTATGTTAAATGAGATGGGATAAATTTGTTAGGGAAAAAAAAACTGAGGGATTTTTGTAGAGAAAAGAGAGGTCATCAACCTGTAAATGGGAAGCTAGGGATGGAGATGCCTACAGACAATCAAGATTTGGCTAAAGCCCGGCCAGGATGGATCAGAGGTTGAACATCAACCTGTGAACCAGGAGGTCACGGTTCGATTCCCGGTCAGGGCACATGCCCGGGTCGCAGGCTCGATCCCCAGTGTGGGGTGTGCAGGAGGCAGCCGATCAATAATTCTCTCTCATCATTGATGTTTCTCTCTCTCTCTCCCTCTCCCTTCCTCTCTGAAAGCAATAAAAATATATACATTAAAAAAAGAAAGATTTGGCTAAAAGTTTTTTTGATCAGCCTCATCCATCTCAGACAATTCAAATGTTACTCTCAAAAGTCACCTCCTCACCCTAGCGGGTTTGGCTCAGTGGGTAGAGTGTCAGCCGGTGGACTGAAGGGTCCTGGGTTCAATTCCAGTCAAGGGCACGTACCTCGGGTGCAGATTCCTCCCAAGCCGGGGCCCTGGTCCGGGCACGTGCAGAAGGCAACCAATCGAAGTGTCTCTCTCACATCGATGTTTCTCTCTCTCTCTGTCTCTCCCCCTCCCTTCCACTCTCTCTAAAAATCAATGGAAAAATGTCCTCAGGAGAGGATTTTAAAAAAATAATTTTTTTTTTTAAAAAGGAAAAACTCTATAAAAGACATTTATTTTAAAAAAAAGTCACCTCTTGCACGAACTCTTCCACGATCTACCATTGGAAATAGTCTCTTTTTCCTCCAAACTTCCTGTCACCTTTCCTGTGACACTTTGTATCTCACCACTTAACGCAGTTATTTAAACACATAAGGGTGGCATCGTTTTCCGATTTACCTTTGCAGCAGGGTGCTCTACAAATAACTACTGCATGACACAAACGGTTTCTGGTCTCCATGGTCACCAAACAATAAAAGAAAAAGAAATTCCCCTAAGCTCTCGGAGGCACAATACTGACATTCTCTTCACCACCACGACCCCCACATGACCTCCCCACACTCTGCACCAATTCAGCTGAACGATATCCCTGAGCACCTACTCCGCTTTGTGGGCGAGCCCTGTGGAAGGAGGCGTGGACACCAAGAAGCCGAAAAAGACGGTCTCGACCCTGAAGAAACGCAAGACAATAAGACGAATATCTGTGTGCGTGGGCTTTCCTTCTCTCCCACACCGTTTCAGCTCATCCTGCCGAACCCAGCCGGAAGGTCATCTTCCCGCATCTAAACTCTCGCACATGTACAGCACAGTTCCCTTGGCGTCAGTTAGGCCTCTCATCCTCTGACGTTGAGGAACTTTTCAAATGGTTACGCCTGTCTGCCCAATCCATCCATAGGCCCCCTAAGGGCAGGACTGGGTCACACTTTCACATCGTCTCCATTTCCCCAGACGGTCCTGAACATGGGGGAGCTCAGGACTGTGGGTTACCCGTTTTATTTCATTGAAAGTGTTTTCTCCAACTTCGCTAGCCCCATGTCAGAGAAAAGAAAAAAAAAAAAATAGAGAATAAGCAATGGAATATTATCAAAACAAAAAGACTTTTTAAGGGTAACACAGGAAATGAAAATAAAAATTGTTTTAAGTTGCCGAAACCGGTTTGGCTCAGTGGATAGAGCGTCGGCCTGCGGACTGAGGGGTCCCGGGTTCGATTCCGGTCGGGGGCATGTACCTGGGTTGCGGGCATATCCCTAGTGGGGGATGTGCAGGAGGCAGCTGATCGATGTTTCTCTCTCATCGATGTTTCTAACTCTCTATCTCTCTCCCTTCCTCTCTGTGAAAAATCAATAAAATATATTTAAAAAAAAAAAAAAAAAAAATTGTTTTAAGTAACAAGAGAAAGTCCTTGGGTCAGAACATAATCTTCCATTAACTGTTATACAGTCTACGCTTGAAAACCAGCAACATGGATTTTTCCAAAGCACTTTTGGGGACTTTTATTTTTAAGAATTTTCTTGTTGTTATAAAGTTCCTCCTCCTATTAGGCAGATTCCCCTTGCCTAGTTCTGTTCCTCTGACACCACACATGATAAATTGAATCCCTCTTCCATTTTCCAGGAATTTTTTAATAATGCGGGCACAGCCCTAGCCGATTTGGCTCAGTGGATAGAGCGTCGGCCTGTGGACTGAAGGGTCCCAGGTTTGATTCCAGTCAAGGGCACATGCCCGGGTTGCAGGTTCAATCCCCAGTTGGGTGTGTGCAGAAGACGGCCGATCAATGATTCTCTCTCATCATTGATGTTTCTATCTCTCTCTCTCCCTCTCCCTTCCTCTGATATCAATTAAAATATATTTAAAAATAATAAATAAAAAAAGTAATAATAATGTAGGCACAGAGTTAACAGCTGAATGAATTACTATACAGGCTGACAGATTGAACTGAGATTCTGTTTCTACTAGAGGCCTGGTACATGAGATTCTGCACTGGGGGTGGGGGGGGATCCCTCAACCCGGCCTGTGCCCTCTCACAGTCCGGGAGCCCCGAGATCAATCACCCCACAGAGGGAGGCCCCACCCACCCGCCACAGCACGGGGGTCGGTGGCCTGGGCCTCCCTCTGAGGTGCGATCATGGGGCGATGGCCAACCCCCACCAATTGCATCACACCCGCCTGGGCTGGCCTTGTGCAGTGGGTGTCATAGTGTGGTTGTCGAGAGGCTGTTCTGCTATTCGGCTGTTTGGTCGATTTGCATATTACACTTTTATTATTATAGATATTCCCCCTGAATCTTGTTTCTGTTACGTAATCTCATTCCTTTCCATTATCCCTCACCCATCAGAATGTATAGAGCCTTTATTACCCAGCATGCTCTAGTCCTGCAGCAATAACCAACTCAACTAGTGGGCCCTACACCCACCTGAGGAACCACTCCCAGCTGAGGAATCCCACCACATAGCTGCCATCCCTGCTCTAGATGATCAAGGTCCCACCACAGGCAACTTCAGGGAGCCTCTGATCAGCTCAGAGGCCAATGGATCCCTCTATCGCTTCCCTTGCTGCATTCTCCATTTTTCTTTTTTTAAATATTTGGTTATTGATTTCAGAGAGGAAGGAAGAGGGAGAGAGAGATAGAAACATCAATGATGAGAGAGAATCATTAGTCGGCTGCCTCCTGCAAGTCCCCCACTGGGGATCGAGCCCACAACCCGGGCATGTGCCCTTGACCGGAATTGAACCTGGGACCTTTCGGTTCGCAGGCCAACACTCTGTCCACTGAGCCAAACTGGCTAGGGCTCTCCACGTTTCTGTTAATGAGTTAATACACATCTCAGATTTGTTTCCTTTTCTTTTATTTTCCCACAAATACTACTTCTCTATCCTGTACTTAGACACTCCATTTTTTGAACCCCAATGTAGGACTTCACACTTACCACTAGTAGACTCAAGGTATTTTGAAAGCAGAACTTGTCATGCAGTGTATTAAACATCCCTCAACGCCATGGCCGGTGTGACTCAGTCGTTAGAGTGTTGGCCTGCGCACCCAAGGGCTGTGGGTTCAATTTCCAGTCAAGGGCACATAACTGGGTTTCAGGTTTGCTCCCCACTCCCAGTCGGGGTGCGTGCAGGAGGCAACCAATCTATGTATCTCTCTTACACTGATGTTTCTTTCTTTCACTCTCTCTCCCCGCCCCTTCTCTTTTCTCCCTTCCTCCATCTTTCCCTTTCACTCTCTCTCTCTCTGAAAAGCAATGGAAAAACATCCTCAGGGGAAGAAGGTTAACCAAAAAATAAAATTAAATAAATAAAACAAAAATAAACATCCCTCAAGCAACAAGTCAAGCTCAAGTGCGATCAACACATCATTTATGCATTCTTAAGTCCCACTAAAAATGTTTTCTATGAAACATGCCCTAAAGAGCTTTCTTCGAATTAAAAACCTAGCAGCACCTTTTTCTATTGAGATAAAATTCATATAACAAATTTGCACCATTTTTAAGTGTGAAACGCAGTGGTGTTTAGTATATTCACAAAGTTGTGCAACCACCATGACTATCTAATTCCAGGAGATTTTCACCGCCGGAAGAAGAAACCCCGCCCCCTCTTACAGCCACTCCCCGTCCTGCAGCTCTTTTTGAATATGGGTTATTATTCAGCTGGCGATAAGCTTTAATTACATTACAACCTAGTCCACATTCACCCAACCTGCCTGCAAAAAGTATTACAGGCCATACTTTCAAAGTCCCTACTGAAATCTAGACATTACTGTGCTCCTCTGAGTCACCAATCCGGTGACCCTGTCCAAAGGGAAATGATGCTACTATGACAAAGCCTTTACAGGGAGTCCTGGTCGACCTCTACACATCACTTCTTTTCCCATTCAGTGCCCATAAAGCCATCCATTTCATCATATGCCATGAAATTTTGCCAGACTAGTTCACTAGACTAAAATCTGTGATTATCTTCTTTTCCTTTTTTATAATTAGTACATTTGTACCCTCCCCCCACACACACACTTTAAAAAAAATGTATTCCTGTTCTTTACAATGCCTTTAAGATCCTGCAACAGTTTGGCAATTATACCTGTACAGTTAGTACAATAATGGCTTTAATTTAAGCTCTATAAGCCAAGAATATAAGAACTCAATGGAGAATGGAAAGAAACTACAAATAAAACATAAAACAAGTGAGAACTGGCCATGAACGTGTCCCAAATTCTTACTTGAAATAGTCCCTCAAATCCATTACTCTGACGAGAAAAGTATTTCCCAAACTAGGGTACCCTGGAACACCAGTCCTAAGAAAGATGATCTGCGAGAACGAGTCTGACACTCCCCTCTTCCTTGGAGACTCAGAACTAGCAGCCTATGATAAAAAAAATCTAAATTTCCACAGGTTAAACAATCTGTTTAACTGGGTTTAATCCAGTATTTCTGAAACTTATTTGACCACTAAATCCTTTCTTCCCTTATGTCAAACCCTCATTAATAGAATACACATCAAAAAGAGGGATGCAGAAAGTCAGCCAGTATTCAAATCCCAGCCCAAAGAATGGATTCTGTTGGCTTGGCCAGCCTCTTCATCTCTTCACAGTACACATGTGCAAGCGGTTAATCTAAAATCTGCTCCCTTCCTGACCAGTATAACTCAGGTGGTCAGAGCATCGTCCCGCTATGCCAAGATTTCCGGTTCGGTCCTGGTCAGGGCACATACAGGAAGCAACAAATAAAAGCATAGATGAGTGGAAGACAAAATCAGTGTTTTTCTCTCTCCCTCACTTTCTCTCTCTTTCTCTTTCTCTTTCTCTTTCTCTCTCTCTCTCTCTCTCTCTCTCTCTCTCTCTCTCTCTCTCTCTCTCTCCCCTCAAAATGAATCAATAAAAATAAATAGCCCGCCCAGTGTGGCTCAGTGGTTGAGCATCAATCTTTGAATCAGGAGGTCACAGTTCCATTCCCAGTCAGGGCACATGCCAGGGTTTCGTGCTCCATCCCCAGTGGGAGGCGTGCAGGAGGCACTCGATCAATGATTCTCTCTTATCCTTGATGTTTCTCTCTCTCTCACCCTCTCCCTTCCTCTCTGAAATCAATAAAAATACTTTTTAAAGTTTTTTTTTAATAAATTCTTGAAACCTGTTCTCTCAATGCCAACTTCATTATATACTATTAATCTTTGTAACATCACAATACATCTTGCTTGAAAGCACTCTGGAAAAGTCTAGTCAGTTTCTCTAAAAGGAAATGAATGCCATATGTTTCAAAAATCTCTACAATTGCAGCTGCCTTGTCCTGAAAAGAATTAAGGTCTCAATTCATAGACCAGAGAGTATGGCAAACTCAGAGCACATTCATGAGAGAGCTAATGCTCATCATTTAAGATATTATCCAAATCTCATATGGGGGGGAGGGGAGAGAGAAAGCAAGATCTCTACTTCACTCCTCACACCAACATAAATTCCGAATAGATCAAATATTGAAACTCTTTATATACTAAAAATACTAGAAGAAAGTAAAGGGGAATGTTTTTGTAAAGTCTCGGTATAGATAAGAACTCTCTACAAGTAACATAGATCCCAAAAGCTAAAAATAACGAAGAGCTTTAAAATTCTAAACTATTTTAAAACTTTAAAGTCAAAAGTTAAAAAAAAAAAAAGTCAAAAGTTAAAGAACAAACTGGAATCATTATCTACTACGCATACGGCATCCAGGGGGTCAGCATCCTCCAGAGATAGAGACCCCTTACAAATCGGTAAGAAAAGACCCCTTTTTCTATGTGCGCAAAGGGCTCTGCTGAAACAATGGACAGAGAAGGAACTACAGATGGCTTTTCATCACATGGAAAGAGGCTCAGCCTCACTCAGAATTCAACCATCTGAAAGTAAAACTTCCACGAAATACTACTTTCACCTATAGCATTCACAAATATTTTTTTAAAAAAACTAACACTCTTAAGTTGATGAGATTATGGAGAAAGCAGCCCTCATTTATTACTGAGGAACATGCCAACTCGTACAACCTCCACAGGCGGCTACTTTCGCCCCATTCCCTCCTTTTATACTTCAGTTCCTCCTGCTTCAGTTTCTAGGAACACTCACTGATCCTATTCAAAAAAATACTTTTAGTTTTCTATGTTGCTAATTAACGGCCTTTAGCAACAGACTGATACTTTCTATTTATATCACAATAACAGTATTTGCTTCTTCTACAACGTCTCACACTTTTTCTGAAAACCTGCGTTCTCTCAGTCCCCAAGCATCTGTCCTAACAGAAGCCACGCCCTGGGCTGGCAGCTGCCTCTCTAATGCTCCCTTCTGCTTTTCGTTATGATTTCCAATGAGTCAACAGGAAGGTATTCTGAGCAAAGAAGAAATAGAGGCCTTCAGACAGGCCTTCCCTCCACCCACAACACCAAAAAATACAGATCTCGCCAAACGATCCAAGGCAATTTCCAATCCAATTTGCCACTCCTGTCTGCATGTGGTCATTATTACACACACACACACACACACACACACACACACACACACACCAAAAACAAACAAACAAACAAGCAATTGGAAAGAAGGAAAGCTTTTCTTTTTTTCTTTTTCTTTTTTTCCTAAATCCTCACCCGAGTACATTTTTCCATTGATTTTTAGAGAGAGTGGAAGAGAGAGGAAAAGACACACAGAAAAACATCGCTGTAAGAGAAACACATCGATTGGTTGTCTCCTGCACGTGCCCCGACCAGGGCCCAGGCCGGGGAGGAGCCTGCAACCGAGGTACATGCCCTTGACCAGAATCAAACCCAGGACCCTTCGGTCTGCAGGCTGACGCTCCATGCACTGAGCCAAACTGGGTAGGGCAAGAAGGAAAGCCTTTCTAAACTGAATCAAAAGCAAATACCAGGTTATGAGAGAGAAAACCAATTGGGAACTCTGCAGCCTCCCCCACCCCACCCCCCGCAACCCCACCCGAGTCACTGTATGTAACTACATAACCTCTACTACATCCACTTCCCCTCCCATGGAGACCGTCTGGGTGAGCAGAAGCTAGGTCAACAACGTGAAATATACACATTCATCAGAGGCCAATTACCATGTTTCTAGACGCCCATAGAAATCACTTAGATTTTACGTTACCTGTATTTCTTATAAGCACAGATGCACAAATCTTTCACCAATCAACAAACACTGAACCGCGACTCAGGTAAGCTTATCGCTGTCTTTAGCTCTGAGTGAATTAAAAAAAAAAAAAAAAAAAAAAAGTCACCCTGACCAGTTTGGCTCAGTGGATAGAGCGTCGGCCTGTGGACTGAAGGGTCCCGGGTTCGATTCCGGCCAAGGGCATGTACTTTGGTTGTGGGCACATCCCCAGTGGGAGATGTGCAGGAGGCAGCTGATCGATGTTTCTCTCTCATCGATGTTTCTAACTCTCTATCCCTTTCCCTTCCTCTCTGTAAAAAAAATCAATAAAACATATAAAAAAAAAAGTATATATGACAAAGCCCAACAATCTAGTTAGACACAAAGACACAGAAATCGGAGACTCGGCCTCACACAGTCCGATCAGCAGGTGGAAGACTGTCAGTGCCCACAGAGGTGACCGCACTGGGCGCTGGTGTCACACAGACCTGGGCTTGAATTCCACAGGTAGTTCCATGACCTGAGACAAGTGATACTCATTCTTTTCCCCCTTTAAAATAAAAATAATGCCGCCTGGCCAGAGTGGCTCAGTGGTTGAGCGTCAACCTATAAACCCATGAACCAGAAGGTCACAGTTCGATTCCCGATCAGGGTACATGCCCAGGTTGCGGGCTCCATGCCCAGTGTGGGGCATGCAAGAGGCAGCCGATCCATGACTCTCTCTCATCATTCATGTTTCTCTCTCTCTCCCTCTCCCTTCCTCTCTGAAATCAATAAAAATATATTAAAAATAAAAGAGAGATGATCCTTAACTGAAAAAGAGCAGATTGTTCCTAAGCCAGAAGAGGAGGTTGCACAGGAAAAAAATAAATAAATAAAGACAGCCCAGAAGAAACTGAGGAAATGAAAATTTAAAATAAATAAAAATAATGCCCCTCTCACAGTAATGCTGCATGTAAATTACTACATCATCATTCGGTTAATCACTGGTGGCTACTGCTGCTGTCATTATTATTTTTAGAAGCAGACGTAGTGCCGCAGAGGGCTGTGGAGTCCTCGCCAAACCTGAAATCTGGATCAACCACTTACTAGCCGGGCGCGTCCGTTTCTCTGGGCTTTGCTTTCTTTTCTGTTAAATGGAGATAAGAATAAGCACCTCCCAGAACTTCAAGAATAGCTCCTTAGACGATGCGTATACAGTGCTTAGCACAGTGCCTAGCACATAAGAAGTGCTTAATAAATGACACAGTGATAAGAGTGCTGAAGACAGGGAGAAGGAGAATACCGACATTGGCGCAAAGGGCAGGATTGGGTTTTTGGATTCGGGGGGCGGGGGGAGGGGGGCTTTTTGGCTTACTAGAAGTATGAAGGTTTGTAAAATAAAATGCCTTATTGAAAAATAAATTAATTTTTCGCAACATATAATTATAAGCAAAAATTTAAAAAAACACACACACATTCAAGCTTAAGCAACTAAATTCTCTTTAAAATAAACTAGTAACCAGATCTTTCATTTGTATGTTGAAGAGTCTTTGATTCACACGCTGTGAAAGCACGGGCATCAATCAGATTACCAGGGGCTCTTCCAGAAGAAAAATCAAGACGCAGAGTCCTGATTTGATCAGGTAGGCAACGGGACCTCGCAGAAGTGTCGCTTCCCTCAGCTTGCTCAAAGATAGTCGCTAGGCAACCAAGCCACACATTAAATAAACAGCCCCAATAATATGAATCACTTCCGGATGGTCTCACTTTGCCTACCAGCACCTTCTTACACAAATACTTCCTATGAAAGGGTTTCTTTAGCAGCCACAACTGGAGACAACCAAGAGTCCATCGAATACCACATGGCTTTAAAATGTTCAAATCAGTTTCTACTACCAACAGGTAAGGAGAATTGCTTAACTGTGAAGCAGAAGGGATTCTGCAGAAATCAGAGGCAGCTCACTATGCAAAGCCAGAAAATTAAGTTCCTAGAACATGCCAACTTAGGCCCTAAAATCTTTTTTTTTTTTTTTTTTTACTATAGTTTCATTTATACTATTGTTGCTCTGACCTCTAAGAACAGAAGGAAATATACGCCAAATTAGGTCAAATTAATGATCCGCTTAGCCTAGTCAGACTTGCCCAACTCTGACTGGTGAACAATTCATACACTCAACCTGGCCAGTTAACAATGGTTTCCTGTGGTCATATCCACCCGAGACTTACTGAAAATATTAAGTCCAATTCTCTTGGCTACCATCCCCTTTTTTCCACCTAAAAGGGATCCTATGTGTCACATTATTCTTCATGAACTAATCAGAGACCATGTGATTTATTATCAAGAACAGAGAGGAGACCTAGCCAGTTTGGCTCAGTGGATAGAGCATCAGCCTGCAGACTGAAGGGTCCCGGGTTCGATTCCGGTCAAAGGCACATGCCTGGGTTGCAGGCTTAATTCCCAGTAGGGGACGTGCAGGAGGCAGCCAATCAATGATTCTCTCTCATCATTGATGTTTCTATCTCT
Source organism: Myotis nattereri (assembly GCF_964212035.1). Classification (NCBI taxonomy): domain Eukaryota; kingdom Metazoa; phylum Chordata; class Mammalia; order Chiroptera; family Vespertilionidae; genus Myotis; species Myotis nattereri. The sequence continues at coordinate 9,896,982 of NC_138097.1, read as the reverse complement.
CTCTACCTCTCCCTTCCTCTCTGAAAGCAATAAAAATATATTTAAAATTAAAATAAGAACGGAGAGGAAAAAGGAGTTAATGGTTCAAAATGAAAATTGCAATACCACATGGCTTAGCAACTACCATTAACCGAACCAATGGAAAAAATCAAGATGGTAGAAAATCAAGTCAGTGAGGCAGAAGATATATGCGAGACATCTAGAATGCTGATTCAACCAAGGTAAACAAAGTGAAGAACAGCCATAAAACAGACTGTGCAGATCTAACCTAACAACAGGCACCCCCAAGACAGAACTAATGAATCAGAACCAAACCAAGGTATAACAGACCATTTCCTAGAGCTAAAATAAACAAACAAAAAAGATATCATAAACCCAGAAGAGTCTCATTACCGGCAGAATTACTAAGCTGACATCAACTCTAAGATGTAAGTTGGGGAAACCTCAAGAAACAAGAATTTCACAAGTTTCAAGTCATGAAAAGGTGTAAAAAGAAGTTACTTGTCATGGAGTTAAAATCAAGCTCCCGTCAGCCCTGGCCGGCGTGGATCAGTTGGTTGGGTGTCATCCTGTGCACCAAGGGAACACCAGCCCAGGTTTCCGGTTTGGTCCCTGATCCAGGTGCATTTGTGTGGGAGGCAACCAATCCATGTTTCTCTCTCACATTAATGTTTCTCTTTCTCTCCCTTTCCCTCTAAAATCAATAAAAACATTTTTTTTTAAATCCTCACCCGAGGACTTTTTTTTTTTTTCCCATTGATTTTTCAGAGAGAGGGAAAGACGGAAAGAAACATCGATGTGAGAGAAACACATCAATTGGTTGCCTCCTGCACGAGCCCTGGCCAGGGCCTGGGCCAAGGAGGAGCCTGCAACCTAGTTACATGCCCTTAGCCGGAATCGAACCTAGGACCCTCTGGTCTGCATGCAGACGCTCTATCCAAATAGGCTAGGGCTAAAAACGTATTTTTTAATAAAATCATGCTAGCTTCAGGTATTACTTCTCAGTAAGTACAAGAAAATTAAATCATATCTATTTTCTCAGGAAAAATGAAATATAGCACCATAACAGAACAAAAAGCCTAGAACTATATGTAATCTAACATCTGAGAAAGCAGACAATAACTGTTAATAGGTAGTAATAACATTGTTTTTTAAATGATATCAGAATAATTTAGAAACACCACGAATTTTAAAGACTTAAATTCTTAAAAAACATTAAGTCGCTAATCAGGGAAAAGATAACAGAATATAAAACTTCAAATTTTAGCAGGGCTATAGAGAAGTTAAACTATCTAAACTTTGAATTTAGAAGATATTATAAACAGAAAGATTAACATTTAAGTGACAAAATTTAAAACTGTACAATGAGCCCTAACCGGTTTGGCTCAGTGGATAGAGCGTCGGCCTGTGGACTCAAGGGTCCCAGGTTCGATCCCGGTCAAGGGCATGAACCTTGGTTGCGGGCACACCCCCAGTGGGAGGTGTGCAGGAGGCGGCTGATCAATGTTTCTATTTCATCGATGTTTCTGACTCTCTATCCCTCTCCCTTCCTCTCTGTAAAAAATCAATAAAAACAAAACAAAGCTGAACAGTGAAATAACAAAGAAAGTGGAAAATTAAGGGAAATATTGGTAGCAAATATGACAGAAGGTTGACGTTCAGATTCTTTTTGGAAACTGAGGTATAACTGACATATAACACTGTATTAGTTTAAGAAGTATAACATGCTTTCCCTGCTGATAGCGCTTGCAAACATGGTGAACATTCCTAAAACCTGGCGAACTTTCTGTGAGAAGGTGGCAAGCATCAGCCCCACAAGTAACACAGTACAAGAAGGGCAAGGATTCTCTCTGTGTGTGCGCAGGGAAAGCGGCATTGTGACAGGAAGCAGAGTGGCCACAGTGGGCAGACGAAGCCGATTTTCTGAAAAAAGGCTAAAACTACAAAGAAGATTGTGCCGAGGCTTGAATGCGTTGAGCTCAACTGGAGATCTAAGAGAATGCTGGCTATGAAGAGATGCAAGCATTCTGAACTGGGAGGAGATAAGAGAAAGGGTCAAGTGATCCAGTCCTAAGCTTCATACTTTGTTTTATTATTATGACAGTAAAATCTTGATATGTTCACTTCAAAAAAAAAAGAGGTACAACATAATGATCATATATTTGTGTCTATTATAAAATGATCACCACAGTAAGTCTAGTTAACACACATCCCCCTCCATCGTTACAAAGAAAATACGTTTCCTGTGATGAGTCGATAAGATTTATTATCTTAGCCACTTTCAAAAATGCAATACAGTATTATTAACTGTAGGACATCCATATTATAAGGGTGCTCACAAAAGTTAACATCATAATCCCAGAAGATATACAACCTAAAATAAAACTGGTAAACAAATATGTAGGGAAATATTTAACATTTCCAGCAATCAAAGCAATATAATATCTTTTTATATACATTTTATTGATTTTTTACAGAGAGGAAGGGAGAGAGATAGAGAGTTAGAAACATCAATGAGAGAGAAACATCGATCAGCTGCCTCCTGCACACCTCCTACTGGGGATGTGCCCGCAACCAAGGTACATGCCCTTGACCGGAATTGAACCTGGGACCTTTCAGTCCACAGGCCAACGCTCTATCCACTGAGCCAAACCAGTTTCAGCCAAAGCAATATAATATTAAACTGGAATAAATAAAGTATGAACATTATGTACCCACTGAAAATAGTAATTAAATGGCACTATAGCAATTTTAAAAACCTAAATTCATTATTACAATCTAAAAATTATGTTAGACAGTTTGGCCGGTGTTGCTCAGTGGTTGAGCATTGATCTATGAACCAGGAGGTCACACTTCGATTGCCGGTCAGGGCACACGCCCAGGTTGCAGGCTCAATGCCCAGTAGGGGGCATGCAGGAGGCAGCCGACTAGTGATTCTCTCTCTCATCATTGATGTTTCTATCTCTCTCTCCCTCTCCCTTCCTCTCTGAAATCAATAAAAATATATATTTAAAATAAAAATAAAATAATAAATAAAATAAAACTATGTTAGACTGTTTTTCCCTTTTCTTCATTCCTTTTTTCTTTATTTTAACATTCACGATCATTGTAAAAAGCAATTTAAATAGACAGAAGGGCATTAAATAAAAAGGAACGTCCTCTCATACCATTCACCTCTATCCTACTTCCTAGAGCAGCGATGGCGACCCTATGACATGTGTGTGAGAGGTGACACGCGAACTCATTTTTTTGGTTGATTTTTCTTTGTTAAATGGCATTTAAATATATAAAATAAATATCAAAAATATAAGTCTTTGTTTCACTATGGTTGCAAATATCAAAAAATTTCTATAAGTGACACGGCACCAGAGTTAAGTTAGGGTTTTTCAAAATGCTGCCACGCCGAGCTCTAAAGGTTCATCACTGTCCTAGAGAGTAGCCTCTGTCTCTGGAGTTCCTTTTTAAGACAAGAGCTTATGTCTGAAGTGAAAAAACTAGGTCTAACCAAACGTTAGGACCTTGAAAGTACCCAGAAAAGTTTATGAATACTTCATCATCTTTATAGTGAATTGGCTTTGCCATCAAGGACCAGGATAAAGAATACATCTAGTGAATGCCAACTGTACTTAGACACTGTGCCAAGCACTTCAGCTCACAGCAGCTCCTAAGATGCATGGTAGATCATTTTGCAAAGGACAAATTTAGGCTCACTCCCTGAGGTTAAAGCGACTTGCAAAAGCAGGCTCAGAACTCACACCTGCCAAAACTGAAAGTCCTACCTCTTTTCACTTCGTATATCACTGAAGTCAAGATTTTCAAAGACGTTTTAATCAGACTTTTTCCAGTTCTGTTTTACTTGATATTTAGTATTTTGAAAGTATGGTCATATGACTTTTCTTAGTAATAATGATAGCTACTAACTAGCTGACTGCCTAATATTTACCAGATTACTCTTCACATTTTTTTTTTTAACTAGAGGAAGGTAGGAGATAGAAACATCAATGATGAGAGAGAATCATTGACGGGCTGCCTCCTGCACGCCCCACACCGGGGATTGAGTCTGCAACCCAGGCATGTGCCCTTGTCCAGAATCGAACCTGGAACCCTTCAGTCCGCAGGCTGACGCTCTATCCACTGAGCCAAACCGTCTAGGGCCTCTTCACATTTCTTAATTATAAATTTGCTAACAGTCTCAGCTACACAGTTAGGTAAAAAGCTTTATGTGGCCACACCAGAAACTAACCTCCTCCCACTTACAACATTGTTACTATATGGAAAGTAACTATTGTTACTACTCTCAATTTGAATCACTTTATAACAAATACACTTCTATTTAAATGCAATCCACTTCTTACCAGGAGTCTGTGGCATGCAGCTGCACTAAGTTTCAGAAAAGAGATCAGAGGTTTTCATTTATGTCACCATTTTAAAAGAGAGTTAAGAATAAACCCCACACCATACTTCCTCCCTTGATAATTATGAACACATGAACGCATCCAGCTGGCTGTCCCAACGTGCCACCAACTAGCCACGTGCGCGGTAGCCCCTTAATCACACTGGGTCTCCCGAGAATATTAAACTAGTTTTCTCATCTGCTAAAGAAGAGCTTGAGTCACCTCCTAAAAATGATCCCCCTCGATCGTTAAGTGATATTCCTCCAATGGAAAATTCTAGAAGCCGGTGGGCAAGCTGTTCTTCCTAGTTACCTCACCTATCCATTTTATTTTCTTGCCTCTTTCAATGTCTTTAACGTCTGTTTTCAGGATCACGGTGGGTCAGCCTGGACCTATCCAAATGTTACTGAAATTCAGATCCCAGTTAGGGGAGAGGAGATCTGAAGAGTTCATCCCAGAAAAGGGTCGATGCCAACCACAAAGACCCATGCAAGACCTGATTTCCTTCCAAGAAACTTTTCAACTCCCCTAAATGACAGAAGGTAAAGTGCCTCTATCTAGTGCTACTGTTGTGGTTTCTGACCGTCTCTAACCAGCCACGGCCCTTACTTTCCCTTCCGTAAGGGGGTGAGCTGGGGCATGCAGACTGAGCGGGAGGAGGGTGGCTCGTGACAGTCCTGAAAAGGCATACCAGCAAGCCTCTGAAAGAAGGAATCCTAAATGTGAACTGGGAGAGTGCTGGAAATAACCTGGAACTAACCTTCTTCCTGTGACCTTTAAGCTAACTGAATTTAAAATATATATATATATTTTTATGTACTTCAGAGTGGAAGAGAGAGAGAGAGAGAGAGAGAGAGAGAGAGAGAGAGAGAGAGAGAAACATCAATGATGAGCCCAGCTGGCATGGCTCAGTGGTTGAGTGTCAACCTATGAACCAGGAGGTCACGGTTTGATTCCTGGTCAGGGCACATGCCCAGGTTTCGGGCTCCATCCCCAGTGTGGAGTGTGCAGAAGGCAACTGATCCATGATTCTCTTTCATCATTGATGTTTCTTTCTTTCTCTCTCTCTCTCTCTCTCTCTCTCTCTCTCTCTCTCTCCTTTCCTCTCTGAAATCCATAAAAATATATTTGAAAAAAAGAAACATCAATGATGAGAAAGAATCATTGATTGGCTGCCTCCTGCACGCCCCACACTGGGGATGGAGCCCGCAACCCGGGCATGTGCCCTGATTGGAAATGGAACCGTGACTTCCCGGTTTAACCACTGAGCCAGGACGGCCGGGCCTGAATTTAATCCCATTTCCAGTACTACTCTCTTTATCTTCAGATTGCCCTACCTGATATGTTTTCTTCCTTTTTTTTCCACCTGATCTATTTTTGTCACCTGATCTATTTTTTCTGATCTATTACTTCTTCCTGTGCAAGACCTCACATATTTAAATCTCACCTCCTTCCCTTGAGTGACAGCGCTGTGCATTCCTACTCTCCTTAGCCAAAACAAATGGAAAGCCCAATTAGAACAGGCAAAAGGATAAAAATAAACCAGCATTTAAATAAGCATACACATGTAATTTCAGATGGCTCCCTTTATAAAGTCCTTGATCTGCTCTGTAGCCCTAGCAAAAAGCCCGATATCCTTAGATAATATTTCCTTAGAACAACAACTTAACTTCCACATGGAAGCTGCTCCTCAAAGAATAAAGAAAGCAGAAGCTCTGCATTTTCTATTTCCCAACCACCCCAGGGCATCCTTTTGTGGAATCACCCCTAAATTTTCCCTGTTAACTTTTTGGGGAAACACAGACCCACACCCACAGCCCTCTCTCGTTTCTCTGCACACACTCTTACTTACACACACGGTTTCCACACAATCACAGTCACTCTCCTCTCCTTCCACTGAAGAGCTCTGTTGCAGGTACATGGCAAAACGGCGTGCCCTGCGATACACAATGGGGCCACTGTCCTGCAAGGTGGAGCCTTGAGTGGGAGGAGCGGCGGTCTTATAAATAGAGCTAAAGAGGGGGACCTTTTCTCCCCTGGATCTCTCTGATCTTTCTTCCTGGCCTTGGAACCGGTGTAAGTTCCAGGCCCTGGCGGCTCTTCCAGTTTGGGAGGGGTGGAGGTTACAAAGGAAGCAGGATGGGGCCAATCCAAAAAGGCGAACGGGGCTCAAGAGGAAAGAGGGGCCCTCGCAGCACAGAAGGGGCAGCCCAGCTCTCCAGGTTAAGAGATACAACTGGGCGCTCGCCGGTTTGGCTCAGGGGATAGAGCAGTGGTTCTCAACCTTCCTAATGCCGCGACCCTTTGATACAGCTCCTCATGTTGTGGTGACCCCCAACCATAACATTATTTTCGTTGCTACTTCATCACTGTCATGTTGCTACTGTTATGAATCGTCATGTAAATATCTGATATGCAGGATGTATTTTCATTGTTACAAATTGAACGTAATTAAAGCATGGTGATGAATCACAAAAACAATATGTAATTATATATGTGTTTTCCGATGGTCTTAGGCAACCCCTGTGAAAGTGTCGTTCGACCCCCAAAGGGGTCGCAACCCACAGGTTGAGAACCGCTGGGATAGAGCGTAGGCCTGCAAACTAAAGGGTCCCAGGTTCAATTTCGGCCAAGGGCACATGCCCGGCTTGTGGGCTCAACCCCACCACCACCACCACCACCACCGCAGTAGGGGGCGTGCAGGAGGCAGCCAATCAATGATTCTCTCTCATCACTGATGTTTCTATCTCTCTATCTCTTTATCCCTTCCTCTCTGAAATCAATTAACAAATAAATAAATAAATCTATAATAATAAAAGTGTAATATGCTAAATAGACCGGACATCCTTCTGGACGAAGGCGGGGCTGCAAGGGAAGCCTGGGTCCCGGGTGCCAGAGGGAAGCTGGTGCCGGCAGCCAGGGGAAGGAAGGCCTACTCTTGCACGAATTTTGTGCATTGGGCCTCTAGTAAATAAATAAAAGAGACACAGCTGGAGCTGAAGTCCCAAGCTCATAAGGAAGAGCATGTGATCTGCCTGCGGGGCACCTCAAACACAGCAGGTGGCCGGCCGGGAGGGATCCAGTCCTCTGTTCTCAGCAGGACATTCCAGGCTTCTTTCCCTAACCTTGACTAGTTGCAAAATCTAAATAGGGGCTTCCAACGTTGATTTCCTAACCAAATCTTTAAACAAAAAATTCACCACGTCCAGGTTTTATGTGATTGCCTCCATAAAAAAAAAAAACAGCATGCCCAGCCAGCATGGCTCAGTGGTTGAGCATCGATCTATGAACCAGGAAGTCACGGTTCGATTGCTGGTCAGGGCACATGCCCAGGTTCAGGGCTCGATCCCCAGGAGGGGGCGTGCAGAAGACAGCCGATCAATGATTCTCATCATTGATATTTCTATCTCTTTCTCTCCCTCTCCCTTCCTCTCTGAAATTAATAAAAAACATTTTTTTAAAAAAAATTAAATAAACCAAGCACATTTCACAATGCCTGGCCAGCAGGCAGTGTGTACTAGGGCAAGTAATTGCCACTATTATGTCCTCTCTTATAGCCAACGCATAAAAAATGAAGACTATCACAAATGTCTCACTAAGTATGCAACAACACCCAACTAAAAAACACCCCAGGTGATCATGGTCCCCTGGAGGGATTTTAAAGAAAATGGGTTACCTTCCTATACTGGAAAAAACACCTGACAAATGAAATACCTTGCTAGGGCAGCAACTGAAGAAGGAAATGTGATTATAAAAGCATCATTCTATTCAGGCTATGATATCCCAGCATAGGCAGACTATAGATAGATAGATAGATAGATAGATAGATAGATAGATAGATAGATTGATTTCAGAGAGGAAAGGAAAGGGCGAGAGAGAAACAATGATGAGAGAGAATCATTGATCAGCTGCCTCATGCTCACCCCCTATAGGGGATCGAGCCTGCAACCCGGGCACATGCCCTAACAGAGAATCGAACCATGATCGCTTGGTTTATAGGTCGATGCTTAACCACTGAGCCACAACGGCTGGGCTAGCAGCCTTCTAAAAACATTTTAAATCTTGTTTCTCAACGCGGGGGGACCATCAGAACCACGAGAAGCATTTACAATATACAGGTGTCTGACCTCCCGGCCCAGGTCTAACTGAACCAGAATCTCTGTGGTAAGGCCTGGATATCTGTATTTTTGGGAAGTTTCCTAGGTGATTCTAATGCCCACACCTAGTTAAGAACCACTCGATAAAATGATGACAATTATTCTTCCGTCAAGAAAACTACACATAGACCATGAAAGCTCTAGACTCAGTTTCCTCACTGAAATGAGATGGTTGAACTAGATTAGTTGTGGCAAGGGGGTGTCAGCCAAGACACCTTGCGTAACAAGGAAATTTTACTGTCAAACCCAATATTAAAACAAAAGCAGAGTCCTGGCCCGTAAGTCAGTTGCTGAGAGCGTTGTCCCAATGCGCCAAGGTTGCAGGTTTCACCCCCCATCAGGACCAGAATCAACCAATGAATGCATAAATGAGTGGAAAACAAATCGATGTGTCTGTCTGTCAGTCTGTCTCAAAAAGTCAATACATTTAAAAATAAAACAGCCCTAGCTGGTTTAGCTCAGTGGATGGTGCTCAACCAATGAATGCATAAATGAGTGGAAAACAAATCGATGTGTCTGTCTGTCAGTCTGTCTCAAAAAGTCAATACATTTAAAAATAAAACAGCCCTAGCTGGTTTAGCTCAGTGGATGGTGCGTCAGCCTGCGGACTGAAGGGTCCCGGGTTCGATTCCAGTCAAGAGCACATGCCCGGGTTGTGGGCTCGATCCCCAGTGTGGGGACATGCAGGAGGCAGCCAATCTATGATTCTCTCTCATCACTGATGTTTCTATTTCTCTCCCTCTCCCTTCCTCTCTGAAATCAGTAAAAATATATTTTAACACATAAAACAAAAAACAGAACTGCTTTGGATGCAGGAAGGAAGGAGAATTGAGGCTCCGTCTGCCTGTCCATCCCCAGCTCATCTCAACGGAATCAACAAGGCTTCACAGAGCACAACCTGGACTCTCAGACCAGCTGCACCTCCCAAACCCTCTGACCTTCCAAAGCTGGAGCTAGTCCATCCACAACTGGAGGAGCAGAGAACTGCATCTTCTTGTTCAAGAAGTCCTTACAGACCTTGTATAGGAAACCAACCCCTTTTATAATAACACACTCCTCTGGTGTCTAACCTTCCATTTAGAAAAACAATTCTCCCCACCTCAATCATCGCTAATCCCACAGTCTCCCGGGAGACCTTTAAGCTCCGGAAAAAAGCCTGGATTCAAGCGGACACACCAAATGCATGTTAGTGGCAGCCCCAGGGACAGGACGAAGGGGAAACAGGACCAGGAGGGGGCACAAAGGGAACGCCATCGTGTCTTTTTGAGAGGAAAGAGCAAGATCTGAAAGGGCTAACATTTGTTCCTGCTGAAATACATGCATGTTTGCTGTCCTGTCCTTGGACTTTCCTGTAGCGTCTTTTATATTTTCAGAATTAAAAATAAACAAAAAATCTTGTTTATTAGTCACACTTCAAACATCCATGATTTTCATTAGCCTATGCATCACGAATACCTGTCATTATATCCCTTGCTGGCCTTCTCCGCCAAAGCTCACTTATAGGATACCTGATCTGTAATTACATCTATCTGCCCCGGGACGTTCAAAGGGACAGGGCGCCGGGACAAAAGGAACGAACAACGGATAGCAAACCGAGACTCGAAGAAGATGGCCACAAAAGGCCTCGGACATCTGATGAAGCAAAAGAGCAGCTGTACATTCGCTTCACAAAGGACTCAGAGGACGCTGCCTCTGGTACGCTGTCTCTGGGCCTATACTCGTAGCGCTGCCAAGGAGAGAAGGAACCCAACTCGTAGATAAAGCAAAACGAAGAACTGGTGAGACATTAACGCCCAAGAACTTCTAATCCTAACAATGCTCTTTCTCCACCCAACCCCCCCCCCCCCCCCCCCGAGCTGGGAGTGCCTCACACAGGCACCCTGGGCATAAATCAGAACAACACAAACTTGGACACTTTTCAGTATATAAAAACGTCCACCATACGTCATACTTTAAACAATAAAGGATTTAAATTTTTTTTTCAAATGTCCATCAGTGTTTCATGAATAAACTACCACCAAGGTTACTTGGTCCCATGAATAAACACCCTAACTATACTTACTCCTTCAAACCACCGGCCTCCCGCAGACACAGCTACAACAGAGTCAAAGAGGCCTTTATCTGCGGTCACATCCCATCCCAATCTCTTTTTCAGCCAGCCCATCTTTACCTCTTGGCTTCTTCCAAGTGACAAAGGTATTCATAAGCCACATTCTGCCGTCTCCTTTCATCCATCTCCTCCGCAGTGAGTCTCTCGTTATCCAGGACAGCTGAAACATGAAAGAATCCGTAACCTTTCTGAGCGATAAGAGGACGCCACAACCTCCCATTCCTGCTTGTCACTTAGTCAGGGTAACCTGTGGATGTGGGGCCGGACAGGTGTACTAGAATGACTTTCCTAAAACAGGACTATACCTATCTTACCCTTTAAAAAAAAAAAAAAAGTATGCTCATATGAACATGCCCTATAGTTTAGCATAACTTGAAAAATAGTAAGTTGACATTTGGAGCCAAATCTGTCCTCATCCATCTGCCAGACTTTTTCTAAATTGAGCTGAAAATGTCGTTCCCCTCTTGTATTAATAACCAAAGCCAGCCCTAACCGGTTTGGCTCAGTGGATAGAGCATCAGCCTGCAGACTGAAAGGTCCCAGGTTCGATTCCGGTCAAGGGCATGTACCTGGGTTGCGGGCACATCCCCAGTTTGGGGTGTGCAGGAGGCAGCTGAAAGATGTTTCTAACTCTCTATCCCTCTCCCTTCCTCTCTGTAAAAAAAAAATCAATAAAATATATTTAAAAAAATAAAAATAAAATAACCAAAGCCAGCAGTCCAGTCATTGAGAACAAAGTGGCCGTCATGGTGCTGAGCCTTTTACATGCAGTCTCTCATTGAAGCTCCACAGCAATCCTGCGATGATCGCGCCCATTTTACAGATGAGGAAACTGAGGCAGGTTGATCTCCGCCCCATGTGGTGGGGCCTGACTTGTGGGGCCTGACTTCAAACCCAGGCGGTCTATCTCACAATCCCGTGTGTGAGCTTAACCTCGAAGCAATCCACCTCTTGCTTGGGCGCCCAGGGTCTGGAATAAATTCCTAACTCCTGGGGGTGGCATTCAAGGCCTTGCCCAACTTCGCTCCAACTACTTTGGGAAACTCGCCTCCCCGCTCCCTGCCCTTCCTCCCACCACCGTGCACTCCAGGCCATAATCCCCGGTGCCTTTCTGCTGTTCTGTATCTTAGTTTATGCTCTTCCCTCTTCAAGCCACGTCTATTGCCCCATCACACTTGACAGCACACTTCGAGGCTCTGTTCAAACCTATGCCCCCCCGCCCTTCCCCAGGCTGATCCCCACCCAGGCTCCTCTTTATGCCTGGTGTTTCCACGCATCTTTTATCTTTATGACACCTTATTATCACGGGGAGGTACACCTGTCTGTCTCTCTGATTAAAACGTTCTCTGAAGGCAGGGGCCGGCTCTGACCTTTCATTTCACACACGTGACACAACGCCTCCCATTTAACGGGGGATGCGTAAAAGTACCTTAAAAACGCAACGTTGCTCCCAGAGCATAAAGTAAAATCGAAAACCTCAAGACTCCCAAGGACTCTGCCTGGGCCGGAGGGAGCTATCCCGCCGGCCGTGCAATGACGTCCCAGGGGCAGCTACAGAAAATGAGGAAGTCCGAGGGTTTTCTGGTTTTATTGCTTTTGAAATCCTGACGGAAGAACCGAGCTGGAGAAAGCTGAAGTGACTTGCCCAGGGCCGCACCTCTCGGCTCGCCCAGGACCGGGCAGGTCTGGACGCGGGGTCCCCCTCGCCGGCAGCACTCAGGCAGCAGCTCCCCAGGAAGAACGAGCAGAGCCCGGTCTCCAGTCCCCGGGACACGCCCTGCTCGGTCCTCCTGCCACCTCACCCTCCTAGGCCGTCCCCTCAATCTCGGCCGCGCGGGGAGGCAGGCGGGAGGCGCGGGGGGAGGCCCTCCAGCCGCAGCGCGCGGGCGACGGCGTGGAAGCCGCCCGGGTCCCCTCCGACCCCCGCCGCCGCCTCGGAGACCGAGGGGCGCGGGCGGGGAGCCCCGCCGCCCGCACCCCTCCCGCCCACCGCTCCGGCTCTTCCGGGTCCGCGCGGCCCGCAGCCGCCCTGCCCCACCCGCCCGGCCGAGCCCCCGGGAAAACGGCGCCTGGGAAGGCAGAGAGCCACCTCCCAGCCCCCCAAGGAGCCCCGCACTCACAGCCATAGTGCGGCCGGAACACGCTCAGCCCGTCAACCTCCTCCGTGGCGGACATGGCGGCCGAGCCCAGGTCTCTGCTGAGGAAGCGGTGAGACCTTAGAGGCGCGGGCGTCGGTGGCTGCAGCTCCTGCAGAGTGCGCGGGCTGCCCTGCCCTCAGGCCCCGCCCCGTCCCCGAGGCCCCGCCCCGTCCCCGAGACCCCGCCCAGGTCCCCGAGGCCCCGCCCTACAGAGCCGGCCCCGCCCCTGAGGCCCCGCCCTGGTCCTCTGAGGCCCCGCCCCAGCGGCCGCACCCTGCCGCGCCGTCGGGAGCGGGCGGAAGTGGGCGGGGCATTGACAGGCTTTCCCGCCCCAGCTCCGCCCATGCCCCGCCCCGCTCCCTCTAGGGCCCGGCGAGAGGTGGAAGAAAGCGGGCGGAGCTCGCCAACAGCTCGGCTCGCCCAGGAAAGCCCGCCCCGCCCTGAGCCCTACCCTCTGAGGCTGGCATCTCATCCGCATCTTGGACAAAACTGATGCCATTGACGGCTTGAAATACAAAAGGTGGGCTCCGTCCCCTCCCCCGCCTGCCGAGCTAAACTCTGCACCTACGGCCTCGCAGGAGGGCGCCCTGGGCGGTGGCCCCGGGTGTGCCTATCGGACGCAGGGAGGACCCAACTGCCCTGAGGGGCTGACTGCAGGGTCCTGCCTCAGTTCTCGCCTAGGTTCCCCGGGGGGCGTGCGATTGGAACTGCTTGACCGTCCTAGGGCTCTTTCCCTTGCAGCTTGTGCGCTGCCCTTGAAATAATTGTTATTCCACGGATTTCTGTCCTCAGCCCTCTTCCGTTTTTCTCTTTGTCCATCTTTCTGAGTAACTTTACCCATGCTTACCTTAAATTGCTGAAGAGCCCTAATATATATACACTAGAGGCCCGGTGCACAAAAATTTGTGCACTGGGTGGGGGGTCCCTCAGCCCGGCCTGTGCCCTCTCACAATCTGGGACCCCTCGGGAGATAACGACCTGCTGGCTTAGGCCTGCTCCCGGGTGGCAGAGAGCAGGCCCAATCCCTAGTGCAGCCCGTGGTCGGACTCAGAGCAGAGTCGATTGGGGAGTTGGGGCGCTGCCCCCTGTCACACTCAAGGCAGGATCGATGGGGAGGTTGCGGCGCCACCCCCTGTCATGCACAGAGCAGGGCCCATCAGGGTGTTGAGGAGCTCCCCCCTGTCACTCACAGAGTAGGGCTGATAGAGGAGTTGGGGCACCGCCCCCTGTCACACACAGAGCAGGGCAGATCAGGGGGTTGGGGCGCCACCACTGTCACACTCAGGGCAGGGCCTATAGGGAGGTTATGGCTCTACCCCATCACACACAGAGCAGGGCCCGGGGCGGGGGGCGGGGGGGGTTGGGGTGCCACACACTGTCACACACAGAGCAGGGCCCCGTGGGGGGGGGGGTTTGGGGCGCCACACCCTGTCACACACAGAGCCGCAGGGCGATCAGGGGGTTGGGGAGCTCCCCCCTATCAGGCACAGAGCAGGGCTGATCAGGGGGTTGGGTCGCCTTCCCCTGTCAGGAACAGAGCAGGGCCGATAGGGAGGTTGTGGCCCCACCCCCTGTCACACACAGAGCCGCAGGGTGACCAGGGGGTTTGGGCGCTGCCCCCTGTAATGCTGATCCCGGTGCTGGGAGGCACATTACCCTTTTACTATATAGAATAGAGGCCTGGTGCATGGGTGGGAGCTGGCTGGTTTGCCCTGAAGGGTGTCCTGGATCAGGGTGGGGGTCCTCACTGGGGTGCCTGGCCAGCCTGGGTGAGGGGATGATGGCTGTTTGCAGCTGGTCACACACCCTTCAGGGTGGGGGGTCCCCACTGGGGTGCCTGGCCAGTCTGGGTGAGGGGCTGAGGGCTGTTTTCAGGTTGGGACTGAAGCTCCCAACTGCTCCTTTTTTTCTTTTTTTTTTCTTTTTTTATTCTGGGCCACCTTTAGCTCTGAGGCTCCAGCTCTTAGGCCTCCTTTCCTGAAAGCAGGTATCTGGTTTGTTTCAGTTCTATAATCGAAACTCTGTATCAACTCCAGCTTTGAGATCCCAGCCAGCTGAAAGCTGGTTTCTGGGGTTTTGTTTAGCTTCTATATGTTACAATGTTTCTTAAACTGCAAGCTCAGAGGCCAGCAAGGCAGGTGGGGAACGTTGCAGTCCTCCATCACTGAAGCAAGCAAGCCTCATGTTCAGTTTAAGCTGCCTGGCTGCCGGTCGCCATCTTGGCTGGCAGTTAATTTGCATATCACCCTGATTAGCCAATGGGAAGAGTAGCGGTCGTATGCCAATTACCATGTTTCTCTTTTATTAGATAGGATATTATATACTAGCTGCACCCAGCCACGTGTTGCTGTGGCTCAGTCTGGTTAAATGGAAAAGAAAGAAAAGAGAAAGCGCACGTTTCTAATATGTTTAATTTCACAATGCTTGTGGGTATACAATATTTTTTGTTGTTCCATTGTCTGTGAAGATATAGAGATTCTCTGGTTTGCTGACTCTAGAACACGCAACATATAATTGTCCATGTGAGAAGCAATCCGTGTCTAGATCTAAACCGCACAGTTCTAAAGATTGGCCCTGAGCTTTCTTGATGGTGATTGCAAACACCAGTCGAATTGGGAATTGCAATCTCTTAAATGGAAATGGCATATCCGTTGGAATCATAGGGATGCGAGGAATGAGGACATCTTCACCTTTGAAAGGTCCTGTCAAGATTGTTGCTTCTATGACGTTGCTCAGTAATTTTTTTACTGCAAGCCGCGTGCCCCGTTGCAAAGCTTTGGCTGGTTGATATTTCGCAACATGATCATTGGCACGCCGATTTTCAATTGCAGTATGTGCGGTGGCATCCCTGGCAGATCGAGTGAATTCAAAAATTCTGTTGGATAATTAACCGCTTCATCTGCTTCCACAACAGTGTCGACGAACTTGTATGTGACTGCCTCGCTTTGAATGTTAGACTGAATAATATTAAGTTCGTAGACGTCTTTGTTCTTGGCCGCAAGAATAGCTCGTTCACTCAACCAATCGTTATTCTTATACTTGGTTTGAATATTGGGAAATGGTTTTTCAACCAAGTCTTTTGATGTCACTAAATTGCATAAGTTATGAGGCAATGAAATTCGTCCTGAGGTCAGATCAACCGGCACCTTTCTGCTCCCAATGAACGCTATGGTAAACGACACAGCTCAATTCCAACACAATGTCACACGAAATAATTAAATCAAAATGAAAATAAATCGAAATCTATGAAAATTCAATTTAACAATGCAATCGGAAACATTGAAATGGAATCATAAATTTGGAAATCGTAAATGGATCGTAAATCAGAAACATTGAAATGGAATCGTAAAATATTTAGTATAGCGTATGTTGCTTTTACATTCAAAAGATGGCACTGTTTTTCAAAAAAAGCACATTTTTACCTGTCACAGGTGTGACATCTATATAATATGTAGATAAAAACACGCGCGTATTCGAATGCAACGTTGTGTCAAAATTTCAAAGCAATTGGTGAAGAACTTTCAGAGATTTAAGATTTTGAACAAACGAACATTTACATTTTTATTTATATAGATATACTAGAGGCCCGATGCACGAAATTCATGCAAGAGTAGGCCTTTCTTCCCCTGGTTGCCAGCACTGGCTTCCCTCTGGCCGCTGGCAGGCACCTGGGACCAGGCTTCCCTCGCGGCCGGGGCTTCGTCTGGAAGGTCGTCCAGAAGGACATCCGGAATGATGTCTGGTCTAATTAGCATATTACACATTTATTTATTTATTTATTTATTTATTTATTTATTTATCTTCAGACCCTCTAGAAGCCCCAATTCAGTGTTTGGGCTGTGTAATGAACCTGTGAATTCCATAGATACTTCAAATTTAACCTGTCTGACCCTGTAGCTGACCCTGCTACTGCTAGACTCTATTAATAGAAATGCTCAATTAAGTCTAGCATATTTTACCAATCACTTTTCAGAAACTTGTAATAATTTTTGGTCACATTCACAAACTTAGTTCATTCAACATCTTCAAACATTTAAAATCATGTCTATAGACTTACTAGATTTTTTTACTTTCTTCAGTTGTCTGACCTAGAACCTTTGCAATGCCTGGTAATCTTTATAAATCAGATAGACTGACAAATATAATGAACCTTAAGTTCTCTTAGTTGGCCCACTTCCATATATAAGTTTAGTAAGACTTGAACTCAAAATCTTAGGTCTAAGATTAACTCAAATATATATTGAAAATAAGAGTTATAAAATTGTTACTCTAATAAGCCATTTTTAAGCATAGCAAGTGCATAAAATGTGAAATATGCACATATTTATTCTTAACCCCAACATATTAATCCCATAGCTTTTACCCCATTAACCTTAATTCTAAAGATTCTCTAAGTTGGGGGAAAAAATATTATCTAAGTTGAAAGACACAGAGCTCCCAGAAGTTTCCAACTGAATTAAATAAGGTTATTTTTTTAATATATTTTTATTGATTTCAGAGAGGAAGGGAGAGGAAGAGAGAGAGAAACACCAATGATGAGAGAGAATCATTGACCAACTGCCTACTGCATGCATGCTACTGGGGATCAAGCCTGCAGTCCGGGCATGTGCCCTTGACTGAAACCGAACCTGGGACCCTTCAGTCCGCAGGACGACGCTCTATCCACTGAGCCAAACCAGCTAGAGCAGTTTATTTTTTATTAGAGGTTTCTACAGACATGAGTCCTGGAGCTGTGGACTTTCAGAGCCATACTTTTCACTGTGCCAAGTATCATTTTGAGCCCCTTTTTACATTATGTCATGGACTTAAAACTCATTATATCATCCTCTGACTACTCTTAGAAACCTGCAAAACCCACCTACCCCAGGTTATCTTTGATTTTTCTATTTCTTGGCTTTTAAGATACGTACCTATGTTTTTATTTCAATTCTAAAGACCTTGGTATTATATGCTATCCAAATAAGCAAATGTATTTTCTCTCTAATGATAAACACTATGAACCTAATGGGCTCTTGCTTGGTTTCTTATTCCTAGGACTATACAATTCTAACCGGTATTTAAATCAATGTCCCATTGAGTTTCAGATATCTCACAGAGCTTTATCTGATGATCACAAATTAAAGTCATTCTTTATAACTATAATAAGTGTACAGAGGTTTTACCAAGCTAAGTGTTTTGTTATTTATTTTCTTATCTAAGCCTCATAATAATCCTACAAAGTAATCACTATTATTATGCCCAATATACAGAAGAGGCAATGGAGAAGTAACTTAACTGAAGCCATACAGCAAGAGGCAGAACTGGAACTCAAACCCAGGTCTGTCTACTGACAAAGCCCACATGTCTAGTCAACAAAAAATCATTCAGAGAAATACACATTAAGACCATAACTGACCACTTACCACTTCTTGCCTGTCAGAATAGCATTGTTTTGGTGTGTTTTGGTGTGTGTGTGTGTGTGTGTGTGTGTGTGTGTGTTTAATTGATACTATTGGAAAAGGGGTGAAAAATCAACCACTTTCATGCCCTGCTTATGAGCTGTAAATTGGCACAGTCTTTTTTTATTAAATATATTTTATTGACTTTTTACAGAGAGGAAGGGAGAGGGATAGAGAGTTAGAAACATTGATGAGAGAGAATAATTGATCAGCTGCCTCCTGCACATCCCCCTACTGGGGATGTGCCCATAACCAAGGTACATGCCCTTGTCCGGAATCGAACCTGGGACCCTTCAGTCCGCAGGCTGACGTTCTATCCACTGAGCCAAACTAGTTAGGGCAGCACAGTCTTTCTGAAGTCCAACTTGGTATCCTTCAGTTCTCCTTCAAACAAGGAATTCCACCTGTTGGGATAGATCATAACAACATTATTTTTCATTGTGAAAAGAATTAGTGATGAAGGTACTCATTGGAAATGTCTGAAATGCCCATCACTAGGTTTTTAACTTAATGGTACCTCCACACAGTGGAATGCTGGACAGCCACAACAGTGATGATGTGTGGTTCTGGTAAGCCATGCTGGTGGTAAGGAATAGAGACCCACTTGTTTTATCTCTAAAGGAAAAAAGGCCAGAAGAGAGGCATTTGTAATAAATACTAGAGGCCCTTAGGCCTGGCCTCCCCGCCTCCTCGCCTCCTCCTTCCCTTGCTCCCTCAGCGCCTGACACTGGTAGCCTGCCATGTTCCACGCCGCCCCCTATTGGTCAGGGCACGTCATAGCGAGCAATTGAACTGGTATCCCAGTCGAACTCCCCACGGCACACTTTGCATATTAGCCTTTTATATATATAGATATACATGGACTGA
The DNA here is from genome assembly GCF_964212035.1 of Myotis nattereri. Lineage (NCBI taxonomy): Eukaryota > Metazoa > Chordata > Mammalia > Chiroptera > Vespertilionidae > Myotis > Myotis nattereri. Next base: position 9,877,878 of record NC_138097.1, on the reverse strand, counting down.
ACCTAGAGCTGGAAAAAAATGGCTAATGGAAGACTGAAGGCATAGGATTTATTTGTTTGTCCCTCTGTGCATCTCTGCTTCCCCATGGGTCTGCTCTACCCTCCTCTCTTTGACAACCAGCTTCCTCCATTCTAGTTTTTTTATGCTCCCTCATATCTCCAGCTTCTATTTGACTTGCCATGGTCTCAATTCAGCATCAGCTCCATTGAGAATAATCTCAGTGGCCCAATTCGTAACAAGTGTCATATGATTGACCCAGCTCATTTTTTCACCCCATGGTTATGTCTCTGACTCAGATACCAATCATTGGGTCAGCTACCAATCCTTTTTAGTACAATTAACTGTGGTCAGGGGATAGAGCCAGTTAAGGACAGAAAACTATGAGCCCCCTGAGTATTATTTCTAGGCAAACAATGATCAGTATTTCTAATGTGATGGTTAAGTAAAAATAACAAATTATGAACTAATAAATAGATTGTGCTACCATTTTTGCTCTAAAAGTATATAGATATAGATGTGCATATGAACAGGGGGAAAAACTTGAAGCAATATATTCAGAGTGGTTTCTAGAGGTGGTAAACTTAAAGTGGATTTGTGTAGGATTTGTTTATTTACTTATTTGTATTTACCAAGTTTTCTACCATGAGCTACTTGAAATAAGATTTGTCAGTAAGTATAAAGTTAGTAAATATAAAATGAATAAATAAAATTAAATGGCAATAATGAGCTGCATGGTCATTTTGGGAGATGGAATTGGTTCATGACCTCAAGAATTTACAAGACTCATGGGAATGGAGCAATATGAACAGGATAGCTTCAGATAAGCATCATAATAGAGATTTCTCTGGGCCTGGAATACCTTTTAGCCTCTTATCTGTTTGGGAAATTCCTACTAACTTGCCAGACCCAACTCAAATGTCACCTTCTCCTCCAGGCTAAATTAATCACTTCCTTGTTTATTTCCTAGGAACACTTTATTTTATTCCCCCCCCCCCCCCCCAGGAGCACTTTAAAATATATATATATCCCAGCTGGCATGGTTCAGTGGTTGAGGGTCGACCTATGAACCTGGAGGTCACAGTTCAATTACCAGTCGGGACACATGCCTCTCTTGCAGGAGGAAGCCAATCAATGATTCTCTCTCATCATTGATATTTCTATCTCTTTCTCCCTCTCCTTTCCTCTCTGAAATCAATAAAAATATATTTTAAAAAACTATTTATTGATGAGAGGGGGGAGGGGGAGAGAGAAAAAGAGAAGGGGAGAGGGAGAGAGAGAGAACACCAATTTGTTGTTCCACTTATTTGTGCATTCATTGGTTGACTCTTGCACATGCCCTGACCAGGGATAGAACCTGCAACCTTGGTGTATTGGGCCGAGGCTCTAACCAACTGAGCTATGCGTCCAGGACGCTAGGAGCACTTTAAAAACCATTTGTCTTCAAAAATAAGTCCCAAGTTTTTTTTTCATATTGTAATACTTCAGAATCAGGATAGGTCTTACAATCAGTATGAAAGGAAATTAAGCAGATACCAGGTAGACAGAGAAGTCAATGGAAAAATAACATAACTGTCATTGCTTGCAGATGTGTCCCTTTAAATTCTCAGTAAAGGTCAAAAGACTTTCTGAGCTAGAACTGATGACAGATTCACATCTCAGGAATGACTGTGTGGATCTAAATAGAGTTAGACTCTTCCCAAAAAGCTTGGCTCCAACATTGATTTAGAGAAGAGGCTAGTAATTTCAGTGATACATTTATGCTGTTGTCTGTCAGACAACATATGTTTAAAAACATATACATTTGGTAAGATATTCTTTAAAAAAAAAATATATATATATATATATATATATATATATATATATATATATTTAGAGAAAGGAAAAGAGAGGGATAGAAAGTTAGAAACATCCACGAAAGAGGGACATCATCACTTGGCTGCCTCCTGCGCTCCCCCTCCTGGGGACTGAGAGGTAAGTGCCCTTGACCAGAATTGAACCTGGGACCCTTCAGTCCACAGGCCAATGCGCTATCCACTGAGCCAAACCAGCTACAGCTGGTAAGGTATTCTTAATGTCCCAAAAAGCTGGTGGAAGTTGATGGTGCATCCCACAATCAAAGGTGACTTCAAGGAAGTGTATGACCTTAAATGGCTCTATTACAGCACTTAGATCATTGAATTACAATCAGTTATTTACCTGTCCATCTTCCTTTTTAAAAAAATATATATTTTTACTGACTTTCAGAGAGGAAGGAAGAGGGAGAGAGAGAGAGAAACATCAGTGATGAGAGAGAATCATGGATCGGCTGCCTCCTACATGCCCCACACTGGGGATGGAGCCCGCAACCCATGTATATGCCCTGACCTGGAATCCAACAGTGACCTTCTGGGTTGATGCTCAACTACTGAGCCAAGCTGCCAGGCTTCCCAGACAGACCACTAAACACCTCAACGACAGAAAAATGGGTAAATACACTCACAATGTGAATAGTTAACAAGTGTAACATCCTTCCTGTTGGATTTTTAAGATTTGCTTTTCATATCGTTTATGTAGGAATTTTCCAGAAGGATGGGGTCCATAGGACCCATTTTATAAATGAGAAAACAAGCACACAGAGGTTTGGTATTTTGCTCACGTCATAAGATTTAGCGTTAGGAATCAGAGCGGGTCTTTCTGATTCTAAAATCTCTGGCATATCACTAACATCACATCCCAGTTTATAGATAGATTATCACTGAGAAGGTATTCATTCACTTCCTGCACATGCCAAATGGTCTCTGAAAACCCTTCAGCAAACATGTATGAACACCCGTGTGCTGGTCTAAAGACAACTGACAGCAGAGACCTAGAAGTTGTGGCAGGAAGCCAGGAAGTCAGCCCAGCATGAAGTCGGGGCTTTGGTTTCCGGCTGGGGTTAGAATGGGCCACAGACACTGCTGCAGACTCACTGCTAAAGACAAAGGATGAATATAAGGACCCATCGAGAGACATAGTTAGAACCATAAGCCAGATCCAAGTATGCAGAAAAGAGAAGCAGGTGGGGCAAAGATCACCAGATTCCTCCCCAAGACGGATGCTGAGATGGGCAGGGTTCCCTCGTGGCACACATTTAAACAGCTATAGACTGACAATGGGTTACTAGCCTCAGTAGCTAACCTGTACTTAGCACACAACTGACAGATTCAGAGCAAAAGCCATGCTTGGTAATAAAAGCAAGCTTCTGGCTTCAGGATCCCTAGAATTGTCTCCTGAAGAATCAGATGGGCAGCTAACGCAGGTGGGATGGACCTGCCATCCTGGCTGCAGGCAGAAAAGCCAAGCATTTGCAGACTGGGACCTCATTGTGGACAAAGAAGCTAGTATCTGGGGCAGAAGGCAGGGTCATACCGGGAGAAACAGCAGGAAGGGAAAGTTGACGCCAGAGCCCATGTCAGGGTCTTAAATTCTACATTAAGGACATGCAACTCTCTTCTAATAGGAAACTAAGTTTTTAAAAGCAGGGAGGGATATAATTTGACTCAACAAAAATATAAGAAATGTTTGCACTAGGTACGAACAAGGGCATAAAGTTGAGTTAAACATAGTCCCTGCCCTTTAGACAAGTACACAAATGACTTTACAAGATGAAATTAAAAGTAAGTGTAATGCAAGATGTAGAAAGGGTTACAGAGACCCAAAAGAGGTCCCGCCCTACCTGGTTTGGCTCAGTGGATAGAGCCTCAGCCTGAAGACTGAAGGGTCTCAGGTTCGATTCCCGTCAACGATACATGCCCAGGTTGTGGGCTCAATCCCACCTGTTCAGGAGGCAGCCTGTTCAGGAGGCAGCCGGTGAATGAATCTCATCATTGATGTTTCTATTTCTCTCTCCCTCTCTTTTCCTCTCTGAAATCAATAAATATATTCTTTTAAGAAAGAGAAAGACATCCCATCTGCCTGATGGAAGATATCTGGAATATTTCATGGAGAGGGAGGGTTTTAAAGGGCTTTGAAGAATGAGTAGTTTATGAACTAGAATTCCCTGAATTGGCCACTTGGCCAACCAATACCCTTGTAAAAAGTTGTGCAACTTCCCTGCTAATCAGAGAAATGTATATTAAAACCACAATGCAATGTCATTCATACACATCAGATTAGAAACATTTTAAAGTCTGATGAAATAAAGAGTTGGCAAGGAAGAATAGTGAAGGGAATACCTACTGTGAGAATGGAAACCAGTACAACCACTTGGGAGAATAATTTGAAAATATCTAGTTAAAGATGCACTTAACCTATGACTTCAGAATTCCATTCTTAGGTGTACATACCCAGAGACTCCTACACATGTATGCCAGCAGACATAGAATGTCATCGCAGCAATGCCTGTGACAGCAAAAACCAGAAGTGATCTAAATAGCCATCATCAAAAAAACAGGTAAGCCCTAGGGTTTGGCTCAGTGGATAGAGCATCAGCCTACAGACCAAAGGGTCCCAGGTTTGATTCCGGTCAAGGGCACATGCCCAGGGTTGTGGGCTTGATCCCCAGTAGGGGGCGTGCAGGAGGCAGTCAATCAATTATTCTCTCTCATCATTGATGTTTCTCTCTCTCCCTTTCTCTGAAATCAATAAAAATATATTTTTTTAAAAACAGGTAAATTGTGGTGTGATTATATAGTGAATATTAAAGCGTGGACATGAATGAAGGACAACTACATTGAATATGGATGTCTTGCACAAATATAGTATTGAGAAGGGAAAGTATAAAATACTTGCCTTGATATCCATTTGCAGACAGTTTAAACAAATTTATGCAAATCAGTATTATACATTACTTAGGGATCTATATCAATATTTGCATATAAATATATAGAGAGAGGAAGCATAAATAAATGTAAAGTCATAGGAGTGAGAAATACCAAGTTCAGGAGAGGGCAATGAGGGTTGGGGAAGGGGCTGTAATTGAGGAAAGGTTCACAGGAACCTTTAAGTGTGCTTTCTCTTTCATGTTTTATTAAAGTGTAGTTGACAACATTTTAGTTATTTTTAAAATATATTTTTATTGATTTCAGAGAGGAAGGGAGAGGGAGAGAGAGAAACATCGATGATGAGAGAGAATCATTAATCGGCTGCCTCCTGCACGCCCCACACTTGGATTGAATCCCCAACCCGTCCATGTGTCCTGACCAGGAATCGAACCATGACTTCCTGGCTCATATATCAATGCTCAACCACGGAACCATGCCGGCCGGGCCAACATTTTATCTATCTATCTATCTATCTATTTATTTATTTATTTATAATCCACACCCGAGGATATTTTTCCATTGATTTTTGGAGAGAGTGTAAAAGAGAGGGTAAGACAGAGAGAAACACATCGATTGGTTGCCTCCTGCACACACCCTGTCCAGGGCCCAGGCCAGGGAGGAGCCTGCAGCCCAATGGAGGTACCTGCCCTTGACTGGAATTGAACCCAGGACCCTTCAGTGTACACGCGGATGCTCTATCCACTGATCAAAACCAGCGAGGGCCAAAATTTTATTTTATTTTTTTAAATATTTTATTGATTTTTTATAGAGAAGAAGGGAGAGGGATAGAGTCAGAAACATCGATGAGAGAGATCAATCAGCTGCCTCCTGCATGCCCCATACTGGGGATGTGCCAGCAACCAAGGTACATGCCCTTGACCGGAATCGAACCTGGGACCTTTCAGTCCGCAGGCCGACGTTCTATCCACTGAGCCAAACCGGTTCGGCCAAAATTTTATTTCTTAAGCTGTATGGTAGATACATGGTTGCCCTTTGCACTGCCCTTTATACCTTCTGTATATCTTTTTTTTTTTAAATATATTTTATTGATTTTTTACAGAGAGGAAGGGAGAGAGATAGAGAGTTAGAAACATCGATGAGAGCGAAACATCGATCAGCTGCCTCCTGCACATCTACTGGGGATGTGCCCGCAACCCAGGTACATGCCCTTGACCGGAATCGAACCTGGGACCTTTCAGTCCGCAGGCCGACGCTCTATCCACTGAGCCAAACCGGTTTCGGCCCTTCTGTATACCTTACAGATTGAATTTTTTCAAATAAAGTGGAAACCTGTTCAGTAGGAAAAATTGAGGCAGGAAGTCATTTTTGAGAAGAAACTGTGTTGAGGAGGGCAAGCTGTGTTCAGGGAACACGTGTCACCACTCTGCTTGGCAGGGTAAAGGGTATTTGTGTCATCAGAACAGCAGTGAAGGGCATTTTATATCAAACTTGCGCTTATACAGCATCCTGCGCTTGATAAATTACTGTCACACACACTAACTCATTTGATTCTCGAGTATTCTCTCTTTATATACACAGAAAGGTTAGGTGATATATTTCCATTTTTGTTATAGAAAATGTTTAAAAAGATATGTAATAAATGGTGGTGGTTATCTCTGCAAGGTGGAATAATAGGTGAATTCTTTTGTTTGCTTAATTGTATTTTTGTGATATTTCTAAAATGAACATGTATTATGTATGAACTAAAAAAGTAATAAAGAAGTAAGGGAGCCCTAGCTGGTTTGGCTCAGTGGATAGAGTGTCAACCTGCAGACTGAAGGATCCTGGGTTTGATTCCGGCTAAGGGCACATGCCCGGGTTGCAGGCTCCATCCCAAGTAGGGGGTATGCAGGAGGCCGCCAGTCAATGATTTTCTTTCATCATTGATGCTTCTCTCTCTCTCTCTCTCTCTCTCTCTCTCTCTCTCTCTCTCTCTCTCTCTCCCCCCCTTTCTCTCCCTTTCTCTCTGAAATCAGTAAAAATACATTTTAAAAGAACAAGAAGCCCTAACCGGTTTGGCTCAGTGGATAGAGCGTTGGCCTACGGACTCAAGGGTCCAGGTTCGATTCCGGTCAAGGGCATGTACCTTGGTTGCAGGCACATCCCCAGTGGAGAGTGTGCAGGAGGCAGCCGATCGATGTTTCTCTCTCATCGATGTTTCTAACTCTCTATCCCTCTCCCTTCCTCTCTGTAAAAAAATCAATAAAATATATTTTAAATAAATAAAGAAAATAAAAAAGAAGTGAGGGAAAGGGAAGGGAACAGGAAATAAAGCAAGTGACTTCCTTAAAGCCAAATAATAAAGTTTTTGGATTCTCTCTCATCATTGATGTTTCTATCTCTCTCTCCCTCTCCCTTCCTCTCTGAAATCAATAAAAATATTTTTTTTTAAAAAAAAGAAAGAAGCTAACATATGAAAAAAAACGTTCAACTTCACTGCGAATCAAAGAAAAGCAAACGAGAACAATCTGTACAAATCCTGTCTCTCTTAAGTGAGCAAAACTGTTTTTCAGGGATGAGGGTGTGGGGACGCTGGTGCGCATCTGTGGCTGGTAGCATGGCAAATGGGTACAGTTGGCTCAGAAAGCGATTTAGCAAGAAGTAACGAGAGCTGTAAAAATGTTCACACCCTGCAGAAATCATCTGAATTGTGGAAACATTTTTTTCTGGGAGGAAAAGAGAAGGTTTGCACAGGAGGACTATTGATGTCGCAGGGCCTCTTGCCTTCAGACAGAAGGTCCGAGCGTGGCTGGTTATGGACGCGTGGGCCTATAGTTTCCTGGACGTTGTTTGTACTACATGAGGGGAGGGTTTGTTTTCCAGCCGAAGGAAAAATGAGAAAGTGTGGCTGAGAAAGAATGGGGAGGACTGGCCTAGGGCTTGTCCAGGCCCAGGCACTTGGACTGTCCCTCCTATTTTAATTCTCAGTATAACTCAACTTTATGAGATTTGAGTGGAAAAGGTGAGTCTCTGCTAGAGTGTTCTGTTTTCCTATTTGCTTTTTCTCTTGTGAAATATCCTCTAAACTAAAAGGATATAAGTAATGCAGATTAATTTAAATTTTAAAAATTTTAAACTCTGTGTACTCAGTACCCAGCTTAAGAAATAGAAACTTAATATTCTTCTTCCTCATTTTAGTCAACCTCTACCCTGGCTTTGATAAATCCTTTGTTTTTGTTTTCTTTCTTTCTTTCTTTCTTTCTTTCTTTCTTTCTTTCTTTCTTCTCTTTTTTAAGGGAGAGAGAAAGAGAGAGAACATCAATTTGTTGTTCTACTTATTTATGCATTCATTGGATGATGCTTGTATGCGCCCTGACCGGGGATAGAACCCGCAACCCTGGCATATCGAGATGACGCTCTAACCAACTGAGCTAACCGGCCAGGGTGGATCTTGTTTTTAGATTTGGTTCTTTATCCTAAAAGCTGTCAATTTTAAGCATTTAGGTGCTATGATTTAATTTAAGGTTTTAAAAGATCACTCTGACTTCTCTGAGAAGAAATTAGCAAAAATAATATCTGGGGTATCAGTAGGAGGCTACTCAAGGGACTTAGGTAAGAGATGGTGGTGATTTGGGACTAGAGAGTGGCCTTGGAGATGGAGAGACTGGTAGATGGTTCTGAGAGGAGCCTGAGAGGTAAAGTTGACAGGGCCTGGAGATGACGTGGGTTTTAAAGTGGAGAGAGGCCCTAGCCGGTTTGCTCAGTGGATAGAGCATCAGCCTGCAGACTGAAGGGTCCTGGGTTTGATTCCCGTCAAGGGCACATGCCTGGGTTGCAGGCTCGATCCCCAGTAGGAGGCATGTAGGAGGCAGCCGATCAATGATCCTCATCATTGATGTTTCTATCTCTATCTCCTTCTTCCTTCCTCTCTGAAATCAATAAAAATTTTAAAAAATATTTCTTGGCAGAACCCTGAGCTTTAAAGAAAAAATCAAAAATCAATGGAGTGAAGGAGAGAGGAGGTGTGGAGCCTGTACAAGGAGCTAATGGCCCGTCACAGGGTAGCAACAAAGGGAAAATATGGTGTGGACGAAAGGGGCCACATGCGGACCTGACCAGCTCAGGGGAGGCCTGCGTGGCGGTCTTGCAAACTCAGAGATCCAAAGTCACCACAAAGGATGGTCTGAAATGACACTTGAACTAAAGCAGTGATGGTGGGCAGTTACGTCCCAGGCCAGTATCTTCCCTGACAAGGTCAACCTTTACCTTAACTGAGCCTATGCGTCTTTTTGCTTCGATGATAACGCACCCTTGAAATGTCTGGGAAACTTGTAACTTCCCTTTTTCTGGAGCCCCTGGGGCACAACCAAATGTGCTGGGCGCCAGGACAGATGCCACAAATTCCTTCATTATCATGTTAATTGATCCTGCACCCACCTAAGTATATGTCCATCATTTTACTTTTTATCCAATCCCAGGGGTTTCCCTGTTTTGCTTTATCCCTCCTCCTTAATCTATCACCCATGAATTTCATGTAACTCACCTACGTCCCTTTCCTTTGATTACAATGTATAAATACAGATGTAACCTGCCATTCTCCAGAGCATTATCTCAACTCGTTGAGGTTCTGCTTCCCGGCATATGTCAACAGTTTGGCTCAAGTAAACTCACAAAATTCTTTACAGGTTTCAACGGGGTTTTTTTACGTTAACAATGGAAAGTCAGTTACCTTGGCTCTCACCAATACATTGAGGGGTTCCCTGCTCATGACTGGAGTGTTGGGGGGAGGTGGCAGAGCCCCAAAGCAAGTCCCACATCGCCCTGCAAGAGCTCATGTTATGGGAGAGACATTTCTGTAGATGTACAGCATGAAAAACAAGGTGGTAGAAAAAGACGCAATTTACGTTACAAGCCAGTGAGTGACCTGTGTCTGTTCAATACTGTTAGGAAGTCGGAATAGGAGCGGCTGGAGCCTGGGGGTCTTGAGTTTGGAGGGAATGTGCCAACTCTGCTGGCAGCGACTAGGTTGCCAGCCAGCCTCCTCTCCTCCAAGAACTGGGGGAGGGCTGAGGAGAGGGAGATGGAGAGGAAGCCAGGCTACAGACCACCTGCTTTTATCTCTCAGAGCGTGACGGTGCACATATGGAAGAGCCTGCTCGCCATGTTGGCCGGGGTCTGTGAGAGCCCACAATTATTTATTTATGTATTTATTATTTATTTTATTTCAGAGAGGGGAAAGGAAAGGGAGAGATAGAAACATCAATGATGAGAGAAAGAATCATTGATTGGCTGCCTCCTGCACGCCCCACACTGGGGATGGAGCCCACAACCTGGGCATCTGCCCTGACTGGGAATTGAACCGTGATCTCCTAGTTCATAGGTCGACACTTAACCAGTGAGCCACGCCAGCTGGGCCGGCTCCCTCTTGTGGGACACTCTTCCAGGACACTTCACATTAATCCAGTGAAAAACTGTCAGAATGTCTCTTCTGAGGGATATCATACTCAACTCTGCAGTCTCATATTCCACGTCCTACCCCTGGCCAAAATACTCCCACCCCCATAGAGATGGTACCCCCTGGAGTTCACATATATTACCCCTAGAGTTTTTGTTTTGTTACTCCTCACCCAAGGATATTTTTCCATTGATTGTCAGAGAGAGTGGAAGAGAGAGGGAAAGACAGAGAGAAGTTATAGATGTGAGAGAAACACATCGATTGGTTGCCTCCTGCATGAGCCCGACTGGGGCCCGGGGGGGGGGGGGGGGAGCCTGCAACCAAGGTACATGCCCTTGACCAGAATCGAACCCGGGACCCTTTGGTCTGTAGTCCAACGCTCTATCCACTGAGCCACACCGGCTCGGGCTATCCCTAGAGGTTCTGATGCAGTAGTCTGGGGTGAGGACTTAGACTTCGCATTTCTAACAAGTTCCCAGATGCTAATGCTACTGATCTGGGTTCACATTTTGGGAACCACTGCACTCAGTGAACCAGATTGTTTTTTCCTGGTCAGTTATCTAACTTCCCTGACAAAGAAAGAGCTTAGATTATCAGCACATTCTGTCCCCCATGAGTTAAAGCCCTCAGGGGGCATTCCATAGAACAGAAGGGGACAAACCAGTATTCCAAGGCTGATGTAGTAATTTAGTCTGAGTAACACAGGAAGGCTTTTAAGAAAAACTTCAGGCACCGACTTTTCCCTCTAGAGCAGTGATTCTCAACCTTCCTAATGCCGCGACCCTTTAATACAGTTCCTCATGCTGTGGTGACCCCCAATTTCATTGTTACAAACTGAACATAATGAAAGCATAGTGATTCATCACAAAAACAATATGTAATTATATATGTGTTTGCCGATGGTCTTAGGCAACCTCTGTGAAAGAGTCGTTCGATCCCCAAAGGGGTCGCGGCCCACAGGTTGAGAACCGCTGCTCTAGAGTATTAAACACCCAAAACACGCCCTCCTTAGCCCCTTGCATCTGCCCTTACCTGTCCACTTTTACTCCTCCAGGGCCAAGGACCCCCAGCCCAGAATCCTGTAAAGCTCCCGGGAACTTGGGCTCCACGCCTCCGTCATTTCCAAATGCAGAGCGGTCTGATGGATATAATACGAGACACTGACAAACCCCAGGGCTGGTCGGTTCCGTGTTGCTGACAGGAGACCTGCAGCCAAAAATCTGGCTCTTCTGTTAACTACGTGACCCACAGCGAGTTGTTTGGCATTTTTCAGGCCTTAGGTTTTCAACACGTGAAAAAAGAAGTCTGTCATCAGGAGAGAAAAGGAGACATCTGGAGAAATATTACCCAGAGGTCCTTGGAAAAAAAGACATTTGCAACAATACTGTAGGGATATTACACTTTCTGGTTTAACAACAAAGTGCTCGTGTGCGTGCGTGCAAGCTCTCACAACCACCTTGTGAGGTAGGGAAGGTAGGGCCTGACCCAAGGCAGAAGTCTGGCCAAGGTTAAGTGTCAGGGTCAGGACTCAAACTGCTCACCTTCTCAGCGAAGTCAGTGTTCTTGCCAACACTGCCTTTCCTCAGAGCGTTCCAATTAAATACAGGACTGGACCGGTGTGTAAAATGAATGACCCTGAGAAGGTCAGAGAGTTGCAGTAACTTAAAACTAAGAGGCAAAGGAGCCAGCGGATTTGAAAACAGGAGCCGTTTCCTGCAGCTGGATGCCGGGAAGGTTCCCTGTAGCGTTGCCCAGTTGTCTCAGGAATCTTGTTTCCACAACGTGACAGTTCTCTTCCAGGTCCCTCTGGCTGGCTTGTCCCTGGATCTTTCTGTGCCTCGGATGGCAGCAAACCGCCAATGGGAGCACCTCAGGCACTGCTGCTGTACCGAAAGCTTCAGAAATTCTTTCTGCCTCTTAGTCACAAGACCGCAAACATCCTCTAAGACTAATTCTGCCTCGTCATGGCAATGAGACATCTGGTGACTAATGCCTGCGCAGCACTGGCTTGGGACAGTGTTTTCTGTTTTATGAAGTCTGGGCGCTCACACCCCAAATCTAATACCAACCTAATTGCTTGCAAGTCCTCAGCTCGCAGGGCTGCCCTAATAAATGCCTTACTGTGTAATAAGGCTGATATAAGCAGCCAGCTTGGCATGGAGTGTCTTTTAAGGGGCAGGCACAATATTGAGGGCTTCATATAAGATCTCAAGTATTCATCATTTTAATGCTAACGTGACCATTTCGTTAGTAGGAGCCTATTTTGTGCCAAGCACTGCTTACAGGAGACCTTTAGGTCACATTTATTTCACTTCTCTTATAGTAACCAGGCATCAACTATTCAATTTATATTTCCCTAAGAATCCATCAAAAACACTGAAGGAATGCCTTTTGTGTTCAATCATTGTTTGGAGCCTATAGGTTTATCCTTACCATTAAAACATGAAAAAAAAAAAGAAAGAAAGAGAGGGAACAGATTAGGGCCCAGCTTAAACCACTGGTGCCCAGGTTCCTAGTTGGGGTACTTGAAGATTGTTTTCTCTATTGGGGTACTTAAAGATTAAAATTTGGCCCTGGCCGGTTTGGCTCAATGGATAGAGCGTCTGCCTGGGACTGAAGGGTCCCAGGTTCAATTCCGGTCAAGGGCGCATGCCTGGGTTGCAGGCTCGATCCCCAGTGGGGGGCGTGCAGGAGGCAGCCGATCAATGATTCTTTCATCATTGATGTTTCTCTCTCTCTCTCTCTCTCTCTCTCTCTCTCTCTCTTCCTCTCCCTTTCTCTCTGAAGTGAATAGAAATATATTTTTTAAAAACTATTTTTTTGGAAGGGAGCAGCAAAACCACTAAAGATTATTTCCTATTAAATCAAATGAGTGTTTTGATGGCATAAAAGGTGTGCTTTCTGACGGAAGCTCTTGTCACATTTACTACAGTGGAAAGGTTTTTCTCCTGTGTGCGTCCTCTGGTGTGTCAGGAAGTGGGAACGCTGATTGAAGGTTTTGCCACACTCGGGGCACGGATACGGTCTCTCTCCTAAGTGGATCCGCTGATGGGTCACGAAGTGGGAGCTCTGATTGAAGCTCTTCCCGCACTCGCCACACCTGTAGGGTCTCTCTCCCGTGTGGATCCGCTGGTGCTTAACGAGGGCAGAGCTGTCGGCGAACCCTTTGCCACAGCTGTCGCACTTAAAGGGCCGCTCGCCGGTGTGGGTCCTCTGGTGCGTGACCAGATGTGAGCTCTGGCTGAAGCTCTTGGGGCAGGAGGGGCAGCTAAATGGCCTCTCTCCCGAGTGCGTGCTCATGTGCGCGACGAAATGGGAACTGTCCGTGAAGCCCTTCCCGCACTCGGGGCATTTAAAGGGCCGCTCCCCCGTGTGGGTTCGCTGGTGCTTGATCAGATCTGAGCTCTGGCTGAAACTCTCCCCGCAGCCATCACACCGGTAAGGCTTCACTCCTGTGTGCGTCCTCTGGTGGGTGATGAAATTGGAGCTTCGGCTGAAGCTTTTGTGACATTTGAGGCACGTGTAGGGCTTCTCTCCGGTGTGGGTTCTTTGGTGCATGATGAGGTGTGGCTTCCGCCCAAAAGTCTTCCCACACTCTGGGCACTCATAGGGCCTCTCGCCCGTGTGGGTCCTCTGATGTTTGATGAGTGTGGAGCTGTCGCCGAATTTTTTCTCACACCCGCTGCACTGGTAGGGTTTCTCTCCTGTGTGTGTTCTGCGATGGGTGACGAGGTCTGAACTCTGCTTGAAGCCTTTCCCACACTCGGTGCATTTATAAGGCCTCTCGCCGGTGTGGGTTCTTAGGTGTCTAATGAGATAGGAGCTCTGGTTAAAGGTTTTCCCACATTCTGCACACACAGGCTTCTTTCCTGTGTATCCCTCCAGGAGCTTGTTTAAATCCTTGTCCCGATGGCCCTCCCCTGGGAGGGTTCCAGGTTCTAATTCAAGGCCCCTCTCCCAGCTTCCTCCCCAGCTAGGAGTCTGATAAACATCTTTATTGGCCCCTTCTGAGGATGTTCTGCTTTGTCCTGCTGTTTCAGAAACATCCTGATGGAGTTTTTCCAGCTGATTCTCCAAGTCTGAAAAATTAACAGAAGTGACTAAGAATAAAGTTGTCAGGAACGTACATCAGAAGGCAGCAAGAAAGCTTAAAATTAGTGTTTTTGCAACAGACTATACTTAATTTGACTACTTTGGTTTTCACTCTGTGAAAAGTTTATTGATGTTCATTGAGCTCACAGAAAACATGAATTCCTAAACTGTTTTTATTTTAAGACTAGAGGCCTGCTGCACAAAATTCGTGCGAGGCCGGGGGGGTGGGGTGGGGTGGTGTCCCTCAGTCCAGCCTGCACCCTTTGCAATCTGGGACCCCTTGAGGGATGTCCAACTGCCCGTTTAGACCCGATCCCAGTGGACTGCTGGCTCCCAACTGCTCATCTGCCCGCCTGCCTGATCACCCCCTAACCACTCCCCTGCCAGCCTGATTGATGCCTAACTGCTCCCTTGCCAGCCCAATTGCCCCCAACTGCCCTCCCCTGCTGGTCTGGTTGCCCCTAACTGTCTTCCCCTGCAGGCCTGGCTGCCCCCAACTTCCCTCCCCTGCTGGCCCAGTCACCCCTAACTGCCCTCCCTTGACAGCCTGGTCACTCCCAACTGTCCTCCCTGCTGGCCATCATGTGTGTTGGAGTAATGGCCAATTTGCATATTACCTCTTTATTATATAGGATGACCAGATAAATCTTGAGATGACCTTTACATCCTTCAAGAGTAAGCCACATGTTGTCAAAATTAGGCACCTCCTTTCAAAGATGTCACAGTGGAAACGAAAGTGACATGCTTACTTTAAAAGAGACTTTATTTGGTCAATTCGTGACTGCCCAAGAACTCACATTTAAACTTCCGAGGGGAAGAACAAAACTCCAGGGCAGCATTTCACATTCTTCTCCCACCAAGGAACACTCACATCTCACCTGTGTGACTTTCCTTTAGGATCTCCCTTGCCTCAAAATGTTGGAGCGGTAGGAGCCATGGCTCGTCTTTCTGTTCCAGGTGGGAGATGACACTTGGTCTAGAAATCCTATACAGGAAGATGAACAGAGGATGTTGATCTGAGCCAATCACACAAGGTTGGCCAAAATGTAAGCCCTCCTCCTTCCCTAGGTAAAAGGGGACATCCAGAGAAACGCTCATGTGTGTTTTGTCTCATTAAAAGGGCAGCCACGGTAAAGTGATAAAAGAGGGTGATCTCCCCAAGAGGCTGAAGAAAAGCCCTTTTCCTCCCATTAAAAAAACAAAACAAAAAAACAGCAGAATCTCAGAGGGAAGGCGGGGGAGGATGTGTGGGTGGAAGGTAATCAACCAAAGACTGTGTATGCATATATGCATAACCCATGGATGCAGACAGTGGGGTGGTGAGGGCCTGGAGTGGGGGGTGAGGGGACTGGTGGGGATAGATGGAGGATAAAAGGGGACATATGTAATACTTTCAACAATAAAATTTTTTTTAAAAAATCAGACATAGGTCATTGAAACTCTAGGGTAAGTACAATAACTCATCTCTGAAGGCACAAGGCTAAACCCTTGTGGAAAGATCATTTTATCAGAAACAAAGCCACCATGATCTCACCCTTAGAGAGAATCAAGGAAGTTAACTATAATATTGGCCTTTAAATTTTCCCCAGAAGGACAGCAATAGATACAGCTATGAGAAAAAGACAAACACCTGTAAGAAAAAAAAATAGCCCTGACTGATTTGGCTCAGTGGATAGAGCATTGGCCTGTGGACTCAGGGGTCCCGGGTTCGATTCCCGTCAAAGGGCATGTACCTCGGTTGCGGGCACATCCCCAGTAGGGGGTGTGCAGGAGGCAGCTGATCGATGTTTCTCTCTCATCAATGTTTCTAACTCTCTATCCCTCTCCCTTCCTCTCTGTAAAAAAATCAATAAAATATATATTTAAAAAAAAAAAAAAGAAAGAAAAAAAAATAATGAACATAGGCAATTCACAAAAGAAAGAAAAGTAGCCTATAAATATATGGAAAATCTTACACTTACTATTAACCAAAGAAATTTAAATTAAAACGATTGTCCGGCCTCTGTGGCTCAGTGGTTGAGCATCGACCCATGAAACAAGAGGTCACTGGTTGGATTCCCAGTCAGGGCACATCCCCAGGTTTTGGGCTCGATCCCCAGTGGGGGATGTGCAGGAGGCAGCCAATTGAGGGTGTTTCTCTCTCATCGATGTTGCTATCTGTGTGTCCCTCTCCCTTCCTCTCTCTAAAACCAATTTAAAAAACATATTTTAAAAAATTAAAACAATGATACACTTAGGCAATAAGTGTAGAGGTGAAGAGTGCAAACTCAAGAGTCATACTGCCCGAGTTTGAATCCAAACCCTGTCTCTTACTAGCTGTGCAACCTCAGGAAAGTTACTTCAACTCTGTGCCGATGTCTTTATCTATAAATTAGGGATAAAGATAAGGTCTACTTTATAGAGTTGTAAGGATTAAGTGGTAAGTCCTCAATAAATGTTAGCTATCACTATTAATTAACCCACACTGTTAAAATATAATATCTACCGCCGAAACCGGTTTGGCTCAGTGGATAGAGCGTCGGCCTGCGGACTGAAAGGTCCCAGGTTCGATTCCGGTCAAGGGCATGTACCTGGGTTGCGGGCACATCCCCAGTAGGAGGTGTGCAGGAGGCAGCTGATCGATGTTTCTCTCTCATCGATGTTTCTAACTCTCTATCTCTCTCCCTTCCTCTCTGTAAAAAATCAATAAAATATATTTAAAAAATATATATATAATATCTACCATGATGGTAGACTATAAAGAAATGGAATAAATAAATTGATTTAATCTTTATAGAAGGCATTTGGCAAAAATATCAAAAACCTGCCCTAACCAGTTTGGCTCAGTGGATAGAGCGTCAGCCTGCGGACTGAAGGGTCCCAGGTTTGATTCCAGTCAAGGGCATGTACGTTGGTTGCGGGCACGTCCCCAGTAGGGGGTATGCAGGAGGCAGCTGATCGATGTTTCTCTCTCATCGATGTTTCTAACTCTCTATCCCTCTCCCTTCCTCTCTGTAAAAAAATCAATAAAATATATTAAAAAAATATATCAAATACCCGAGAAATGTACCTATTTTTGGACCCAGCAATTCTAATTCTGGGAATTGTAAGAAAATGAAAAAATAACAGTTGTGCAAAAGACATATTAGCTATTAATTAACTAATTATACTTCAATAAAGAAGACAGAAAAAAAAAGACAATTATCTAAGAGTTGTTTATCACTATACTGGTGAGAATCTGGAAATGACATAAATCAATTAAATGTCCCACAACAAAGGCATACGAAAGGCATATTTGAGCCATATGAAACTGCCATTTATTTTTTTAAAATACGTTTTTATTGATTTTTATTTTATTTATTTATTTTTTTAGAAACAAACTGTGGCCTGCTCTTTTTTTTTTTAATATATTTTATTGATTTTTTTACAGAGAGGAAGGGAGAGGGATAGAGAGCTAGAAACATCGATCAGCTGCCTCCTGCACATCTCCTACTGGGGATGTGCCTGCAACCCAGGTACATGCCCTTGACCGGAATCGAACCTGGGACCTTTCAGTCCGCAGGCCGACGCTCTATCCACTGAGCCAAACCGGTTTCAGCTTTATTGATTTTTAGAGAGATGAAGGGAGAGCGATTGAGAGACGGAAACACCGATGAGAGAGAAACATCATCCACCAGCTGCCTCCTGCACGGCCCCCACTGGGGATCGTTGGAGTCTCCAAGGAGGAGCGCAAGAGCCAAAAGGAATAAAGAATGAACTTATGAGGTCCTCTGGAAAACCAGGTGGGCTGGGCCCCAAAATGGTGCCAGCCCCTAGGGACAGGGAGTCAGAGATTTTAAAGGACTCTAGGACCCAGAGTCTAGGTGGGCTTTTTCCAGGCGGAGAATTCCCTGGGCAGGTCCAGAGGGGAAGGATAATGGTCTTAGCAAGTGGAATGTGATCTAAGCGAAGGGGAATGTCGGTGGTAAAATGGTCTAAAGGTCAATTCCCAGCCCTAGCTGATTTGACTCAGTAGATGGAGCGTCGGCCTGCGGACTGAAGGTCCAGGGTTCGATTCCAGTCAGAGAAATGTACCTGAAATGCCTGGGTTGCGGGCTCAACCCCCAGGAGGGAGTGTGCAGGAGGTAGCCAATTGATGATTTCCTCTCATTATTGATGTTTCTATCTCTCTCTCCCTCCCCCTTCCTCTCTGAAATCAATGAAAATAAAAAATTAAAAAATAATAAATAAATAAAAATAAAGGTCAATTCCCAGGTGAGGGGGTATACATTTAATTACTGAATCAGACCTAACAGGGATTGAGTCCACAACCCGTGATCATCGGGAATCAAACCTACTACCTCTTTTTTTTTTTTTAATATATTTTATTGATTTTTTACAGAGAGGAAGGGAGAGGGATAGAGAGTTAGAAACATCGATGAGAGAGAAACATCGATCAGCTGCCTCCTGCACATCTCCTACTGGGTATGTGCCCATAACCAAGGTTCATGCCCTTGACCGGAATCGAACCTGGGACACTTAAGTCCCCAGGCCGACGCTCTATCCACTGAGCCAAACCAGCCAGGGCAAACCTATTACCTCTTGGTTCCTGGGTTGATGCTCAACCACTGAGCCACACAGGCGAGGCTCTTTTTTTTTTAATTAAATATTTTTTTAAAATCTTTATTGTTGAAAGAATTACATATGTCCCTCTTCTTTTTCCCCCATTGACCCTGTCTAGCCCACCTCTGTCCCCCACCCCAGGCCTTCACCATCCCTGTGTCCATGGGTTATGCATATATGCATACAAGCTCTTTAATCACTTACCACCCACCCACCCACCCTCCCCCAACCTTTCGAAACTGCCATTTTATAAGTAAAAAATGGTCAAATATATAGTTCAATCTAATTCAAATTATTGTACTCACATGACAGAATACTAAATGGTTATTTTAAGTGGTATAGAGGAAGATATTGTTGTCAAAATATATTCATAATATGATGTATAAGAAAGTAGAATGGCCCAGCTGGCATGGCTCAGTGATTGAGTGTTGACCTATGAACCATGAGGTCACGGTTCAATTCCTGGTCAGGGCACATGCCTGGGTTGTGGGCCCAATCCCCAGTGTGGGGCGTGCAGGACACAGCCGATCAATGATTCTGTCTCATCATTGATGTTTCTACCTCCCTCTCCCTCAACCTCCCTCTCTGAAATCAATAAAAATATATTTAAAAAAAAAGAAAATAGGATGTACAACTGAATATACAGTATGATCCCAATTTTTTCGTTTTTTAAAAAATATATTTTATTGATTTTTTACAGAGAGGAAGGGAGAGGGACAGAGAGTTAGAAACATCGATGGGGCCCTGACCGGTTTGGCTCAGTGGATAGAGCGTTGGCCTGCGGACTGAAAGGTCCCAGGTTCGATTCCGGGCAAGGGCACGTACCTTATTGCAGGCACATCCCCAGTAGGAGGTGTGCAGGAGGCAGCTGAATTGATGGTTCTCTCTCATCGATGTTTCTAACTCTCTATCCCTCTCCTTTCCTCTCTGTAAAATATCAATAAAAAATATTTAAAAAAAAAGAAAAGAAAAAGAAACATCGATGGGAGAGAAACATCGATCAGCTGCCTCCTGCACACCCCCTACTGGGGATGTGCCTGCAACCAAGGTACATGCCCTTGACCGGAATCGAACCTGGGACCTTTCAGTCCGCAGGCCGACGCTCTATCCACTGAGCCAAACCGGTTAGGGCCCAATTTTTTCTTTTGTTTTTATATCATTTTCTAATTCTATATGTACTTGTTTTTTTAATTGTATAAGTATGTATGTGTATTATGCTTTTAATTTTATATATGGAGGCATCGTAACTTTTTAGTGGTGGAATGGATAACTTTTGTTTTCATTTTGCATGTTTTTTTTCTTCAACGAGTATATATTACTTGTATGTACATATTCCCCATTTTCCACAAAGACCTGATTTGTACTCTCACCTCTGGCACTTGCCTTTGAGTCCCAGTGTCCTGAGCTGGAAAAGGTGGAAGATAATACATGCATCGAAAGATTATGGTGAGATATTAACAAGATAATAAATACCAAAGACATCTGCAAACCATAAAGTGCCATAAAAATGGAAGTCTTCCTTTCTCTGCCAGGAAGGCAACAGTTATTCTCAAAGGGAACTGGAGCTCTAAGAGGCCAGCATCCCTAGAGGCCATTTAGACCTCGGCCCTTTTAAAATATAGGGCTTAAATCTAAAGGAGAGTAGCATCCTGCCCGGCTGGGTTTGGCTCAGTTGGATAGAGCGTCGGCCTGCGGACTGAAAGGTCCCGGGTTCGATTCCGGTCAAGGGCATGTACCTGGGTTGTGGGCACATCCCCAGTAGGAGATGTGCAGGAGGCAGCTGATCGATGTTTCTCTCTCATCGATGTTTCTAACTCTCTATCTCTCTCCCTTCCTCTCTGTAAAAAATCAATAAAATATATTTTTAAAAAATAAAATAAAAATCAATAAAAACATATTAAGAGTAAATAAAGAAGAGTAGCATCCTTACCCTTTGAGAGCCCATTCTTCTAACGGCGCTGGGTCGTATCCCTGAAGAGGATTCTCTAAGTAGTGCCCCTTCTTCCCTGAAGTCCCCAGCCACATCATTGAGGGTCATCAGGTCCTAAAGCAACAGACCCATTATGCATCCATAGCTCTCAGGATATCCTCAGCATGGTCTGAAAAGCAAAAGACAGCTATCGAGGATAACCGTATACTCAAACAAAGCCCCACCCCCACTAGACTAGCTCTCAGGTAAATTCTGTCCACCATAGAAGGTTTGGTTTCTTTATTTCTATTTATTTATTTTGCACCTCACATCCCAATAAAATATTTATTACTTCAAGAAATAAATCTTTTTACCCTGACCGGTTTGGCTCAGTGGATAGAGCGTTGGCCTGTGGACCCAAGGGTCCCAGGTTCAATTCCGGTCAAGGGCATGTACCTTGGTTGAGGGCACATCCCCAGTAGGGAGTGTGCAGGAGGCAGCTGATCGATGTTTCTCTCTCATTGATCTTTCTAACTCTCTGTCCCTCTCCCTTCCTCTCTGTAAAAAATCAATAAAATATTTAAAAAAAAGAAAGAAATCTTTTGAAAAGAGAGTCTCTATTGCTTTCCCCTGAAGGTCAGGTCCTTGGTAACTTGAGTGTCTGTGGCTGCAGGGCAGCCAGGGAGGGAGAGGGGCCAGGTGGGAGGCACCGTGCCACAGCCCAGAGGGCCAACTCCTCCCAACTCTCAGGGCCCAGGGGCTGTCTCCATGGACGGGTGGAAGGGCAGCCCAGGAGCGAGGCTGGATGTTCTTATTCTATTTTCACATAATCTTACTCTTGGCCAACTTTCCCATCACTAGAGAGGGTTGGGCCTCCTCGAAACACATGAACAGAACCCTGTCTTTGGACACACTAACTTTTTTAAAAAATATATATTTTATTGATTTATTTACAGAGAGAAAGGAAGAGGGATAGAGAGTTAGAAACATCGATGAGAGAGAAACATCGATCAGCTGCCTCCTGCACACCCCCTATTGGGGATGTGCCCGCAACCAAGGTACATGCCCTTGACTGGAATTGAACCTGGGACCCTTCAGTCCACAGGCCGACGCTCTATCCACTGAGCCAAACTGGTTAGGGCCTAACTTTTTTTTTTAACATCTATATATATAAAAGCCTAAGCAACTATTAGGGCTGTCCGACCAAATGGTCACTATGACATGCACTGACCACCAGGGGGCAGACGCTCAATTGATATTTCTATATCTCTGTCCCTCCCTTATCATTGATCTGAAATCAATAGAAATATATTTTAAAATAAATAAATAAATAAAAAGATGGATAAGCTGTAAAATCAAGTGAACTTCAATGGGGATAAGTACATAATTACCCTAACCACTGTACTTAAAAACAATCATTAATACATTCATAAAATTGATGGCAATATCAAGAAAAAATATTTGGGGGGAGATGGCCAGATTACTGGATGGATCAGTAATTTCTTCATTAAGTAATATATTGTAAGGTACTGGGAGTCACAAAGAAATACGATAGATTCCCTCTCTTTAAAGAGTTTACAACAGCCTTCCCAGTACGGCTCAGTGGTTGAGCATTGACCCATGAATCAAGAGGTCACCAGATCAATTCCCAGTCAGGGCACATGCCCAGGTTTGGGTCTCCATTCTCAGTGGGGGGGGAGGGGGGCATACAGGAGGCAGCCCATCTCTGTTTCTATCTCTCTATTCCTCTCTCTCTAAAATCAATAAACACACACACATATATATATATTTTAATTATTCTTATATTTTATTGATTTCAGAGAGGAAGGGCGAGGGAGAGAGAGATAGAAACATCAATGATGAAAGAGAACCATTGATCAGCTGCCTCCTGCACGCCCCCACTGGGGATGGAGCCCGCAACCCGGGCATGTGCCCTTGACCGGAATCGAACCTGGTACCCTTCAGTCCTCAGCCCAACCTCTATCCACTGGGCAAAACCGGCTAGGGCCATATATATTTTTAAAAAGTTTTCAACAGCCCTAGCCAGTTTCGCTCGGTGGATAGAGAGTTGGCCTGCGGACTAAAGGGTCTCAGGTTGGATTCCGCGCACATGCCAGGGTTGTGGGCTCAATTCCCAGTGGGGGGCGTGCAGGAGGCAGCCCATCAATGATTCTCTCTCATCACTGATGTTTCTATCTCCCCCTCTTCCTTCCTCTCTGAAATCAATAAAAATATACTTGAAAAAAAAAAAAAAAGTAAAAAGTTTCCAACAGAAACAAACACAAGTCAGCCACTGAACCTGCTACAAAATATTCTGTGTTTCAGAATTCAGGATGGACCAGATTGGGGGGGGGGTGGGGGTGAGGAAGTGTTTACTCTTTCCCATCTTCGTCTCCCCAATCAAAGCACCTAGAACTAGGATGGACGATACACACACGCACACTTTTCATGGAAACATGTAACCCTTTACAGCCACTGCTATTGGTCACGGATAAAGTCCCGAGTTCTTAAAGCACCTAAAAACCGTAGGAATACATTTCACCTCTCTGGCTTAAACCCTTCCCGAGCAAAAAATAACGTCATTGGGGAGCGAGAGCCGTGCTGAGTTTGGAGCAATCATTTCATTTCTGCGTCCATCACCAGGCCCCCACCGCAGCGCCCCCTGCAGGAGCCGGCGGGAGCGGGGACGGGGACCCTGCCTCCCACGCTGTCTCCGGGGCCGGTGACCTCAGAGGCCCCCCGAGCGCGCCAGGTGCGGTGTCCGAGTGCCTTTGTGCGAAGCAGCGGTTTGTCGTTGGATTTATTAATAGGAACATGACGGCCCGGGCAGGGCCGCCACCCATGCTCCCCCCTCGCCGTGCAGCAGGCCCAGTCGGGGTGCTGCGGTCAGGGGGTCACAACGCCAGGCTGCCACCCGGGACCACCCTCGAGGAGCAAGAAAATGGATACGCGGGTTGCCATCTCGACGACGGCACAGAAAACCGCAGCTCCCGGTCCCCGCTGCTCAGCAGACCCGCGGGCTCCGCAGGGCGAGCGCGGGGACCGGGCAGAGTCGGCGTCGGGGCGGCAGGCGAGCCCCCTCCGCGCTCCTCCGCAGCGCCTGGCTGCGGCCGCGATCTCCGCTCCCGGACCCACTCACCGCCCCGGGGCCCCGCCGGGGACGGAGCGGGAAGGAGAGTCCGCCGCCGCCGCCGAGCCGCGCCCGGCCCGCCACACCCAGCGCGTCCCTACCAGACTCCGACCAGGGGTGCGTGACAGGGCTGTGGAGACACAGGTGGGACTCGGCGCTCCGCAGCCAGCCGCCGGAAAACACCGCCCATGACCTCTTGCCATTGGCTTCTCAGTTTCCGTGACGAGACGTTTCCCCTACCCGTAGGCTGATCGGGCTGTCGATCACCGCGGCGCCTTCTGGGAAATGTAGTCCTGAGCAAACACTTACAAGGATTCCGAGTCTGGGACGCCCAGTTCGGCACGGTGACAAGTACTAAACACAATCCCCCAGCTACCCGACTGCGGGAACCGCGTCTCCGGAGCTGAGAGGGGCGGTCAAAAACTGTGTCCCCAGAGAGGGATCTGCAGATGCGGACCCCCCTGGCCTCATCAGACAACCGCGGAGCAGCCGGGTTTCCCCCGCGGCGTCTCCCGGGCTCTGGCACCCAGCCCCTCCCAGGGCGCGGAGCAGCTGGCCGCCGGACCGCGCTGCGCATCCTCCTCGGGCCACCCCCCCGCCCCACCCCGCCGCGGCCGGGGACCGAATGACGTCTGCCGTCGCTGGATTCCAGGCCAACTCAGACTAAGCATAAGAAACCCCAAGCAGAAAGAAGCCTTTAGTGTAAGTCAGCTATACTTCTTGCCATTAACATCACGATTCCCAGGCTATCCGCCTTCCATTGATTCATGCCCCTGTCCGTAGCCAGAGGAGGCAGGCGAAGGAATCCGCTATCAGGGAACCTGCTGTGCCTAGAGTCCTGGTTCTTAACTCTCTGATCTCCCCAATGTGCCATTCCCCAAGCAGGGGGCTCCCGGTCGCCTACTTCTGCAACGCTCAGGCTGGACATGAGCATCCACCACAGGGACCTGTCCAGCCAGCGCAGCTCCCACCCCGGCTCCACCCGCCTTTCTCTCTCCTCCGGTTTCTTGTCCTGGTTTCTGCCACCTGAGCGGCCTGGGGAGTGGCGAGGAGATGGGAAGGACCAGGGAGGGACATAAACCTCTGGTCCTCCGAGCCCTGGGCTGCCCCGCCTGGAGCACAGTCTGCCCTCTCCTGTTCTGCCTTGAGGCCTGCCCACTTCCCTTGTAGAGAAACGTTCACATCGCTAATGGCAATGGTTTGATCTCACAAATGTGTTGAGTCAACTGAGAACTTATTCCTGGAAATGAATGAAAATAGTGTTTGTTGCCATAACCGGTTTGGCTCAGTGGATAGAGCATCGGCCTGCGGACTGGAAGGTCCCGGGTTCGATTCCGGTCGGGGGCATGTACCTGGGTTGCGGGCACATCCCCAGTGGGAGATGTGCAGGAGGCAGCTGATCGATGTTTCTCTCTCATCGATGTTTCTGGCTCTCTGTCTCTCTCCCTTCCTCTCTGTAAAGGATCAATAAAATATATTAAAAAAAAAAAAAGAAAGAAAGAAAGAGAGCCTGAACTTGAAGCCTTAGTCAATAAAAGCATCAGCCCAGCCAGCTGGCATGGCTCAGTGGTTGAGCATCGATCTATGAACCAGAAGGTTCAATTCCCAGTCAGGGCACATGTCTGGGTCGTGGGCTCAGTCCCCAGTGTGGGGCAGGCGATCAATGAATCGCTCTCACCATTGATGTTTCTATCTCTCTCCATCTCCCTTTCTCTCTGAAATTAATGAAAACTTAAAAATAAAGCATCAAATGGCCAAATATCCACCACCAGCCTTCCTCTGTGTTAAAATAATAATAATACTAGCCCCGAACAGTTTTCTCAATAGTCAGAGACCTAAGGGCTTTTGGACCTAAGGGTAGCAGGTTCGATTCCTAATGGTGTACCTTGGTTGCAGGTTCCATCCCCTGTGCCCCAACTGGTATCGTGTGGGGAGGAAACCAATCAATATGTCTCTCTCACATCAATGCTTCTCTCTCTCCCCTCCTCCTCCTCCCATTCCACTCTCTCTCTTAAAAAAAAAAATCAATGGAAAAAATACCCTCAGGTGAGGATTAAAAAATTTTGAGAACAGACACAGAACCTACACAGAATCTAGAGACAGAACCTAGAGACAGAACATGGCAAAAGATCCTGGACAGAAACTGGCAACAGAACCTAGAGACAGAACCTAGCAAGAGAACCTGGCTGAAGAACCTAGAGACAGAATCTGGCTACAGAACCTGGCAGGAGAACCTGGACAGAACCTGGCTGGAAAACCTAGCGAGAGAACATGGCAACAGAACCTGGACAGAACCTGGCAACAGAACTTGGCAGGAGAACCTGGATAGAACCTGGCTGGAGAACCTGGCTAGAGAACCTGGTGACAGAACTTGGCTGGAGAACCTAGACACAGAACCTGGCTGGAGAACCTAGCAAGAGAACATGGACACAGAACCTGGCTGGAGATCCTAACCAGAACTTCGCTGGAGATCCTGACCAGAACTCGGCTAGAGATCCTGGCTAGGCTGCTGATCAACTGAACGCTGTCTCTGTGTCATTCCTTCTTCGCCGACTCCGTCCACACCTTTGGGGACCCCTGGACCTGCAACCTCAGCAGTTTCTTATTAATTATGTGTAACAGGATATTGTAAAAATTGTTACAAATTTTTATTAAAATGTTTCTTACATACCGTTAAAAAAAATTTTTTTTTTGAGGCCCTAACCGGTTTGGCTCAGTGGATAAAGCATCAGCCTGCGGACTCAAGGGTCCCAGGTTCGATTCTGGTCAAGGGCATGTACCTTGGTTGCGGGCACATCCTCAGTAGGGGGCGTGCAGGAGGCAGCTGATCGATGTTTCTCTCTCATCGATGTTTCTAACTCTCTATCCCCCTCCCTTCCTCTCTGTAAAAAATCAATAAAATATATTTAAAAAAAAATTTTTGAGAACAACAATAAAGCATTTATAACCTGCCCCCCCCCAAAATTTTTTTTCACTTATTCAATGATCAGAGATTTTTACAAATTGCTTTAATTACTTTTCATAAGGCTGCAGTAAGTTAAGCTTCTGTATCCTGCTTGCTGCTGGTCGTGATATAGTAGGCAGATGGACAGGCATGAGCAGCGTGGGAACCATAGGCCAGGTACCAAGGCTGATGCTGTGGGGATGAAATCTTTCCTCCCAGGCATCTAACAGCCGCCCCACAGCGTCACATTGATTTGAATGTGCATCGAGTGACACCTTGTGGCCACTAAGAGCAATTGCAGAGACAGCCACTGTCCAGAGTTTTAAGACGCTGCTTTGGGCTTTCCCCCGACAGGTGTGAGTGTCCACAGGGCTGCTGTGTGTGTTACATAAACTCCAGGGTCCTGGGCAGTCCAGGAAAAGGGGGAGGTCCACAAAGGAGGTAAATGGCTAATCCAGTAGAGGCTAGAGGTAGTTTTAGTTTCCTTTATTTTGGAAAATAATTTAGCCCTAGCCAGTTTGGCTCAGTGGATAGAGCATCGGCCTGCAGACTGAAGGGTCCCAGGTTCGATTCTGGTCAAGGGCACATGCCTGGGTTGTGGTCTCTATCCCCTGTAGGGGGCATGCAGGAGGCAGCCAATCAATTATTCTCTCTCATCATTGATGTTTTTGTCTCTCTCTCCCTCTTCCTTCCTCTCTGAAATCAATAAAAAATATACATATATCTATATTTAAAATATATTTTATTGATTTTTTTACAGAGAGGAAGGGAGAGGGATAGAGAGTTAGAAACATCTATGAGAGAGAAACATCCATCAGCTGCCTTCTGCACACTCCCTACTGGGGATGTACCCACAACCAAGGTACATGCCCTTGACTGGACTCCAACCTGGGACCCTTGAGTCTGCAGACTAACGCTCTATCCACTGAGCCAAAATGGTTAGGGCAATAAAAATATATTTTTTAAAAAAGAAAATAATTTAAAGGCATCCTGATGTTGTGGTACAGTTCAGATTGGCCACACTCATGCATAGAAAAAAGAATAAAAGGAATTTCACCACAACGGTATTAGAGGTTATATTTGGGTATTGAGATTATACATAGATTTTTGTTATCTTTTTAATGGTTTCTGTATTTTCCGTAATTTCAACAATAAGCATACATCATCACTTTGCTTTTTGTTTTTGTTTTTGTTAGGTCTGAACGAATAATTGAATCGACACCCCCTCCCCTGGGGACTGACCTTTAGACCACGTCACAACCGACATTTCCTTTTGCTTAGACCACATTCCACTCGCTAAGATCACATTCCACTTGCTAAGACCCTTATCTTTCCCCTCAGGACTCGCCCAGAGAATTTTCCGCCCAGAAAAAGCCTGCCTAGAGTCCTTTAAAATCACTGACTCCCCCCCATCCCTGGGTGATGGCACCATTTGGAAGCTTATCCATCTGGCTTTCCAGATGACCTAATAAGTGCATAATTCTTTACCCCTTTTGGCCTCATATGTTCCTCCTTTGGGGACCCTAACAGTTTTGTGTGCACATTTTAAAAAATATATACTTTTTATTGATTTCAGAGAGGAAGGGAGAGGGAGAGAGAGAGAGAAATAGAAACATCAACAATGAGAGAGAATCATGGATCAGCTGCCTCCTGCACGCCCCCTACTGGGGATCAAGCCCACAACCCGGGCATGTGCCCTGACCGGGAATCGAACCATGACCTCCCAGTTCATAGGTCGACGCTCAACCACTGAGCCACGCCAGCCTGGCCTCCCACACTATTTTGGACCTTGCTGTTTTTACCCTTTTGAAGACCTTTCTATGTGAGCATATAGAGATCAACCTCACTTTTTTAAAAAGCTCATAGAATTCCAAGGGTAGGTGTTCCAAACATTATCTACTAGTATATTTGCCTTGATTTGCATTTTTACAATTATTTGTGTGGTTGAACTTTTTTTCCCTCTGTCTCTCTCTGTCTCTCTCCACCTCTCTCTTTGACCTGCTTATTCTTACCCTTTGTTAGGGAACTCGAAGCCTCTTTTGCATGCCAAGTGTATCGCAAGCTTTTACTGGAGGTTGCAAGATGATTTTTTTCTCTTTCCAATAGTCAACTAACTACTCTAGTGATAACTTTCTTCCTGTGAACTAAGCAGCCTAGGGAGTGTGTGTGTGATATTGTGTGTGTGTGTGTGTGTGATATTGTGTGTGTGTGTGTGTGTGTGATATTGTGTGTGTATGCATGTATTTAAATTTCTTCCTTCTTTTTCTTCCTATCTCTATAATTCGTTTTCATTTGTGATAGCTTGGGGGATAGTTCTTTCTAGAGCAAAATCCCCTCTGAAACACACCCTGTCTCAAGCCACCCCGTGCCGCTGGTGCCTCTGTGTCTTGGCAGCACACCCTCACACTGGGGCTGCCTCCCGAGTCATTCCTTCCATCCCAGAGCACCCATGCGTCTTCCCAGAAATATCCGTGAATGGAGCTGTTCAGAATAGGCCATGGGAACTGGCCGGAGGCTGTACATCCATCCTCCTCCTTCTTCTTGGCACGATGGGGCTAGAGAAGCCCAGGCCAGCACAAGACACGGGGGAGAGGGAAAAGCCAGCATCTCTGGAGGAGCAAGACAAGGTCCAAGGGCCTCCCTCTGCCACACTAAATACACACCATTCATTAAAAAAAAAAAGAAGAAGAAGAAAAAAAAGCCCTAGCTGGTTTGCCTCAGTGGATAGAGCATCGGCCTGCGGACTGGAGGGTCCCGGATTGCATTCCAGTCAAGGGCACATGCCCGGGCTGTGGGCTCCATCCCCAGTAGAGGGCGTGCAGGAGGCAGCCGATCCATGATTCTCTCTCATCATTGATGTTTCTCTCTCTAGCTCCCTCTCCCTTCCTCTCTAAAATCAATAAAAATATTTATTTTTTAAAAGGAAAAGATACTGTGGTTGGTCTTGGGAGGGAAAAATTCCATTTAAAAAAATAAAATCCTGTTTTAGCTTCTTTTTAGTGGGGTGGGCCTACCAAATGCTCTTTCCCGGAATTGAGCTCTGAGAGGAAGGCAGGCAGACAGAGATGGCTGTTTGCACCAGGGCCCACGGGAGGGCAGGCTGGACTGTTTCTGCTACGAGATTTTTTAAAATGTGTATTTTTTAAAAATATATTTTATTGATTTTTTACAGAGAAGAAGGGAGAGGGATAGAGAGTTCGAAACATCGATGAGAGAGAAACATCGATCAGCTGCCTCCCGCACACCCCCCCACTGGGGATGTGCCCGCAACCAAGGTACATGCCCTTGACCGGAATCGAACCCGGGACCCTTCAGTCCGCAGGCGGACGCTCTATCCACTGAGCCAAACCGGTCAGGGCTAAAATGTGTATTTTTATTAATTGCAGAGAGGAAGGGAGAGGGAGAGAGAGATAGAAACAGCAATGATGAAAGAGAATCATGGATCGGATGCCTCCTGCCTGCCCCCATGGGGGGAATCAAGCGCATAACCCAGGCATGTGACCTTGACTGGAATCGAACCTGGGACCCTTCAGTCCACAGGCCAATGCTCTATTCACTGAGCCAAGCTGGCCGGGGCTGCTGCAAGATTTTTGCTGTGGTTATTGGGGCCTTACTCTGTCTCCCGGTTCCCAACTTCTCAAGCCTGATCCTTCAGCTACCATGTACTTTGTGAGTTCCCTGATATTCTTTTACTTAAGTTAGCCAGAGTAGTTTTCTGAAGCTTTTTTTTAAAAAATATTTTTATTGATTTCAGAGAGGGAGGAAGAGGGAGAGAGAGATAGAAACATCCATGATGAGAGAGAATCATTGATCAGCTGCCTCCTGCAAGTCCCCCACTGGGGATCAAGCCCATAACCCAGGCATATGCCCTTGACTGGAATCGAACCTGGGACCTTTCAGTCCGCAGGCTGAAGCTCTATCCACTGAGCCAAACTGGCTAGGGCAAATCTCTAAAGCTTTTAAGCATGACCACTCCCTGGCAGAACAGAGCTCTGTCACCCTGTGGTTTGGTGAAAGGAATCAATTGCAGGAGGAGTCTCACTCCGGGAGTGGGGTTGTGGTCCTAGGCTTGCTCACTGTCTTAGGCTGGTCGTAGGGCTCTGGCTTGGTGTGGGGAAGCACGGGACTTGGTTGGAAAGTCTGGAAGGAGGATTCTCCGAAAGGTCAGGGGGCCTCTAGGGAGACCTTGTCGAAAGCAGCAGCCCCTGCCTTGACTTTTCCAAACAAGTCCGAGCCCCCGGGTGTTTTGCTGGAATCTCTGTGTTTAGTCTTTAGACCCGACCGTGTAGAAGCATGTGCTTTCTCAAGGATACTCACCCTGCTGGCTGTGTCTAAAGGTTAATTTGAGTTCAAGCTGTTGTCACAATAAAAGCCTAAGGAGGCAGGCGAATGGGGCTGTCCAGTTCCTCTAGCCAGGCAGTCCCTTAGCCCTCTCTTTCACAGAAATGTGTGTCAGAGTAATCCATTCATCTGTCGCTCAGGGTTTGCTGATCAGTCCCGGCAGTTTGGGGACAAGGTTATGCCAGAAATTGGTCTTAACTGTGTCTTACTGTCTATCTAAATCTGGGACAGTTGACATTGGCCAGGACCAACTTCCTGGAGAATCAGGCACAGGGCAGATGGCTGACTTCAGAATTTTCCTGTAACAAGATAGTGTCAGTGTCTCGTGGTCTAGGGTTGACTTGGGATAGATAGATACAAGCAAAGGTAAGTGAACTCTTAGGCTGCTGAAAAGGGTCAGCTATCTCCCCACCCCAAACCCTAACCAAACATATCTTGTCTTTTGTGTAAATTTACGTCTCTAGTGAGGATGGAAAAGTGGAGAAACTAATCTCCACTTACATGATTATCTCCTGGAATCATCATCCTCAAACAGTTTGGACATCTTGCACTCTAGGAATGCTGACTACCAGAGAGGTGCTGGGGGAGGTGGGGTTGGGCAATTCTGCCTTCAAGCACTTGGTGCAGTTCTCAGGCTAGCCTGGAGGTGGCGCTGTTTACACGTGGTCACTTTGGGCTAATAAATCAAGACACCAAGAGGGACAGTAAGATTTAACAGTGGAACCTTGCTTTGCATGTTTATACTTGGATTAAAGGGCTTATAATTAGTGAAAAATGAGTGAAACTCAAATAATCTTTGGAGTGGGGCAGAGAACTTTCTAAGAATCACAGAAAACTCAGAAGCTATAAAAAGACTAGTCTGACAAAATTGACATCATAAAAATGTCAAAGTTCTATATTTTAAAAAATAGCAAAAAGCAAACAAAAATATTGAGAAAAACAGCAGCAATTTTTGTGACAAATAAAGGAATCACTATATTTAAAAAATATTTTATGGTTTTATTGGTTTCAGAGAGAGGAAGGGACAGAGAAAGATAGAAACATCAATGATAAGAGAGAAATATGGACAACCCTTACTGGGGATGGAGCCTGCAACCCAGGCATGTGCCCTGATGGGGAATCCAACCCTGACCTCCTGGTTTATGGGTCTACACTCAGCCACTGAGCCAAACCAGCGGGGCCAAAGGAATCATTTTCTTAACATACAAAGAGCTCTTATGGATAAATACAATTTAAAAAGCGGGGAGACTATAGGATCAATCTGTTCATAGAAAATGAGATTAAAAACGCCAATACACATAAAACCTTTATCAAACAGTCACAAAATGAAAATTAAATTTCCATGAAATGAAATTTAAATGACAACTAAAACAACAAGTGAAGTCATTTGTGTGTGCCTCCAGTAATTGCTCTGTACGAACACGCACGATTGTTCCATCTATCACAGATCTTTAAGAGTGTCTTTCTCTCCGTCTTTATATTTCCCCTCGGACTTCCAGGCAGTTCCTTACTTGCCACACAGCCTCCGCTTATCCTCAAGCCTTATCTTCAAGCACTGCCAAGCGTGGGAACACCAGGATAGGGCTCCACCTCCCATTGACAGCAGGGAGACCTGGAAAGGTGTGCTGAGGGCGGTGTCTCTGGGGGTTTGCCGATGGAAACAGGCGAAAGAATGGGAGTTCCTGGCCGAAGAGACAGGACATGGCATTCTAGACACAGGAATGCCACTTGCAAAAAACAAAGGTGTAACCCTAGCTTGTTTGGCTCAGTGGATAGAGCGTCGGCCTACGGACCAAAGGATCGCGGGTTCGAATCCAGTCAAGGGCACATGCCCAGGGTTGCGGGCTCAAATCCCCAGTGGGGGGCGTGCAGGAGGCAGCCGATCAATAATTCTCATCATTGATGTTTCTATCTTTCTCTCCCTCTCTCTTCCTCTCTGAAATCAATAAAAATATATGTAAAAAAAACCAAAAAACAAAAGGTGTATGCACCAGCCAGGTGTATGCACCAGCCAGGTGCACCTTCAAGTTGGGGGAGGGGTGCTGGGCTGGGGCGATGGGGGGCTATTACTATGTAGATGCCTTTCCTCCTCCAGGGCTGCTTTTGACCGTCCAGGGGCTTAACCACAGCTGGAAAGGACCTTCAAGTCCCTTCATCTAACTTTCACTTTTTATAGACAAATATAGGAAAGCTTCAAAGAGGTGTCATGACCTGTTCCAGGTTACAGCTCTGGCCAACACTGCAGTCCTAAGGGCCAGCCCGCGGATTTTCTGCCTCTGGCCCTCGGGCGCCGCCCAGACTCTCAACCCCAAACGCCTCTCCCAGGCCTGCAGCCTGGGTGGTCTGGGTGGATGGACTACGTCTCCCACAATGCCTTCGGCCTAGCCTCCTGCCCGCCGCCGGCTGGACACCGTATCTACCAATAGGAAAGCAGAGTTTCAGGGGCCGTTCTAGGTAGCCAATGAGAGCGGTT
Organism: Myotis nattereri; assembly: GCF_964212035.1. Classification (NCBI taxonomy): domain Eukaryota; kingdom Metazoa; phylum Chordata; class Mammalia; order Chiroptera; family Vespertilionidae; genus Myotis; species Myotis nattereri. The sequence continues at coordinate 9,844,232 of NC_138097.1, read as the reverse complement.
GGGGGCGGGCCTCTACCGTCCATTGTTCTCGGTGCCCCTTGGGCCGGAGCCGTCGCGATTCCCGGGGCCGGGCCGTGCCCCGGGCGCTTGTGCACACAAAGCCGCCGCCGGAGCAGGATCTGGTCCCCGGGGAGGTGAGCCCGGAGAGACAGGCCTGGAGCCTCGCGGCCCAGGAGGGTAGCGCGAGGCGTGGGAATAACGGGCCTGGAGCCAGTGCTGGCAGCCTGCTGGGGGAGGGGCGTGGGGGGCGCTCTCCGCGGACCCGGGGGTCTCGGTTGACGCGTTGGTCCGCCCGGCGAACCACGCGGGCTCTTCTCCCTGCACTGAGCTCCCCGCATATCCAACCGGGGCGCAGGGTTTGGACTGGATGCGCACTGGCCGCCGTCCCGCGCAGCGTCTCGGTTTGCACGTGGGGAAACTGAGCCCAGAGGGGGCGTGTCTTGGCCCGGGTCACACGGACACTTGGCTTATTAGGAACAGTTTCCCTGGGTTTCTGAGTTAAGAGTCCTGTTACCCTATTTCTTCTAATCCTTGTAAATACAGATTGGGAACTTCGGTTTTCCCACTAGCATTCCGATTTTATTATTTTTTTTAAAAAAGCTTTTCCTTTTTGGGGGAGGTGGTGTTATCTGAGTATGATATATTGATTTTTAAAAATAATTTTTCATTGCTGTTATAGTCTTTATTTTGTAATTTCACTGCTCTCAACATCTTGTAGAATTTCCGTCCAGCTCTTTTTTTTTTTTTAATCTTGTGTGTGTTCATTTTTAAAGGGAATTGGGGTCATCCTATAACTGTAGTTTTAATGCCTTGCTAAAAAAAAAAAAAAAAAAACTCACAAAAATTTAAAAAAAAAAAAAAAGGCTTGCTGGTTTTGTCTTTATCCCTAATTTTCATATTTGCGGATATCTTAAATCTTTTTTTTTTTAATATATTTTATTGATTTTTTACAGACAGGAAGGGAGAGAGATAGAGAGTTAGAAACATCGATGAGAGAGAAACATCGATCAGCTGCCTCCAGCACATCTCCCACTGGGGATGTGCCCGCAACCCAGGTACATGCCCTTGACCGGAATCGAACCTGGGACCCTTCAGTCTGCAGGCGGACGCTCTATCCACTGAGCCAAACTGGTTTTGGCAGGATATCTTAAATCTTTAATGATTAATAATCTTTGTCAGCATACTTTTAAAAATACTTTAAAATACATACAGCAGGGTGCACAAATGTCACATTTATGCTTTTGTGCAACAATCATCAAATCAAGATAACAGAACATTCCCAGCACCCCAAAAGAGGCTCCTTTGAGCTCCTTCTCAGTCAGTACCACCCAAAGGTAGCCATTATAACATCAGCATCGTTGTTTTTTTGTTTTTTTTTTAATATACTTTATTGAGTTTTTACAGAGAGGAAAGGAGAGAGATAGAGAGTTAGAAACATCGATGAGAGAGAAACATCGACCAGCTACCTCCTGCACACTCCCCACTGGGGATGTGCCCGCAACCCAGGTACATGCCCTTGACCGGAATCGAACCTGGGACCTTTCAGTCCGCAGGCCGACGCTCTATCCACTGAGCCAAACCGGTCTCGGCAGCATCGTTTTTAATACATTTTGCTGTATGGATGTGCCATAATTTATTAACCATACCCTGACTGCTGGATTTTTAATGTGTCCACTTTTTTAATTTTTATTTTTTTGCAATTAGAATGCTGTGGTTGGATGTCCTTGCAACTAAAATTCTCTTTGCAAAGATAGTTACTCTAAAAGAGAAATTCCTGAGGGGCCAAGACTAGATGGAAGAGTCTGAACATTTAGAACGTCATGAAAAAAAAATTTTTTTAAATCCTCCCGAGGTTACTTTTCTATTGATTTTTAGAGTAGAAGAGAAAAGGAAAGACAGAGAGAAACATCGATTGGTTGCCTCCTGCATACGCCGTGACCAGGGTCCGGGCCAGGGAGGAGCCTGCAACTGAGGTACATGCCCTTGACTGGAATCAAACCCGGGACCCTTCGGTCCGTAGGCCAATGCTCTATCTGCTGAGCCAAACTGGCTAGGGCAAAACTTCATACTTTTAAATATGGTAATAATGCGGTTGAGATACTGTCTTCCTTCTAGTGAGGCTCAAGTCTCTTGACATCGGAGCCATTGCTAATCCTTAAGATGTCCCCGTAAAATAAGAAGGATGATGTTATCATCTCTGTTTAGTGGTGGTCAGTGAGGTTGATTTGAGTGTGCGAGATCAAGGTCACTCACTCTGCAGCGAGTCTGAACTGACTTAGGGCAGGATAACTCATTCCTGGATTCTTGCCAGGGCTTTGGACTTCTGACACTCATGCTTCTGTCTTTTGGAAAGAAAAATGCTGTATATTTTGTGTTTATGCTTCTTCTTAACTTCTCTTGCCGAAGAGAAAGAGAGAGGTTTTCAGGAATAAGTCATTTTGCCTTTAAGAGGGACAGGAAACTTGTTGATTTGCGGACGTAAGAATTACTTGGTGGCCTGACCTGGGCTGCTGTGAGGTAGATCATTTTGGGACTGTTTACTTACTGATCCTGGTTCTCTTTCTCATTTCTCAGCTGGGCTACTTGTTGAAATTCGAGGAGGGACGTGTCTTCTCAGAGAGCTTGGCTGGATAAGACTGAAGTTTCAGGCTAGAAGCCTGCACGATTGTCCCGGGAACGTGGGTGATGGCTGCAGAAGTGCCCAGGGTGGCCACTCCCCTGAGCCCCTTGGCCCAGGTACCTCAAGAGGAAGACGAACAGGAGGCGGAGGTCACCACCATGATCCTGGAGGACGACTCTTGGGTACAGGAAGCTGTGCTGCAGGAGGATGGCCCGGAGTCCGAGCCCTTTCCCCAGAACGCCGGCAAGGGCAGCCCCGGAGAGGAAGTGGCTGGAGGGCCGCAGGGTGCCCTGGGCCGCCTCCGAGAGCTCTGTCGGCGCTGGCTGAGGCCAGAGGTGCACACCAAGGAGCAGATGCTGACCGTGATACCCAGGGAAATCCAGGCCTGGCTGCAAGAACACAGGCCCGAAAGCAGCGAGGAAACAGTGGCCCTGATGGAAGACTTGACCCAGACCCTTCGGGACAGTGGTGAGAGGCTGAAACTCATAGGGAGAAGGTGGGGGCCCCCTCTGAGGTCGAGGAGGTCAAGGTGGGATCCAGGACAAAGTTGGGGACAGCCCCGTGTCTCTGTGCTGTCTGTGGAAAATCGGCACTTGTTTATTTTATTTATTTTGGTTTTTGTTAATCTTCTCATCCAAGGATATTTTTCCATTGATTTTTAGAGAGAGTGGAAGGGAGAGGGAGAGACAGGGAGAAACATCGATGTGAGAGGGACACATCGATTGGTTGCCTCCTGCACGCATCCTGACCAGGGCTGGGGAACCTGCAACTAAGGTACATACGTGCCCTTGACCAGAATCGAACCTGGGACCCTTCAGTCCGCGGGCCGACGCTCTATCCACTGAGCCAAACCAGCCAGGGCACATTGTTACTTTTTAATTTTTTAAAATATATCTTTATTGATTTCAGATAGTCAGGGAGAGGGAGAAAAATAGAAACATCAATGATGAGAGAGAATCATTGATTGGCTGCCTCCTGCAAGCCCCCCACTGGGGATCAAGCTCACAACCTGGGCATGTGCCCTTGACTGGAATTGAACCTGTGACCCTTCAGTCAGCAGGCCGACGCTCCGTCTACTGAGCCAAACCAGCCAGGGCGCATTGTCATTTTTTTTTTTTTTTTTTTTTAGCCTACAGCACTCGGACATTGTCACTTTTTTAAAGTCCTTGGGTGCAGTGAAAGTTCCAGAATTTCAGCGCGGAACTGAGTATTCTTGGAACTGTATGTGCGTAGCAAGCCTGGTTTTTACTTCTGTGTTTACTCTGAGTGGTTGGGAAGCTGAAGGAGGCTTGGGGGAGGGGCTGATGAGCCTATAAATCACTCCTTGGAACCTTCACTTGGTTGTGCAATGAACATCCGAATGTGTGACGTTCCAGCAGCTAGAAAAACAAATCCTAGTTTTAAAAAGTGATTATTTTTTATGAATCCAAGATGAATGGCGAGCAAACCAGGGGCTTTTCTGTGGCACAGAGTCACGTTGGGCTCTCACAAGAGGAATTACAAACGTGAGTTCATTGCAACCGTTAATATATTTGTCTCCTGACTCTGCCTCCGCCGTCTTGCTCCTCACTTGTCAACTGGACTCCCTCGATTTCCAGATATTTACTTCCCATCCACGGGTGCCCCCAGCACTGCTTCAGGGCCCACGGGAAACGGCTGCCGAGTGTGATGAGAACTGCAGGAGGAGAGGCTTTCTGGAGGATGTGGAACCTGAGCAGGGGTTGCAGGCTGGGGTAGAGTTTGGAGAGGCGCAGGGTGGCATCCGAGAGGAGCTGTGCGAAGCAGAGGCTCAGAAGGGTGGACCAGCGTGGCATAGTTCAGGTGACGGCGAGAAAGGCTGGCTGATGAGAGTGGAAAGGGTGTGTTTTGGAAGTGGTAGGAAGTAGGGTGTGGGGGAAGGGTGGGTGGAGGCTTGGCCTCAGCAGGTTCTTGAAGTGGGGCCCAAGGGGCAGGGGAGGAAGCCGAGTTTGGCAACAGGATGTGGGTTTGATTAGAGTAGGGAGAGGCTGGAGGCAGGAGAGCAGCCAGGAAGCCACTTAGACATCAGGTGTACAGGGGTCAGGCCAGGACAGTGGGGGGCAGGGGGGGGGGGGAGAGGAGACTGGACACGTGTGAGAAAGAACCTGGTGACAATAGCTGGCATTTATCCATCCCTTTTTGTGGGATAATGTGCGTGGCATCTACTATGCAAAACTCAACGGGAACTTGACCACCTTGGGGGGAAGCGAGGGCATTACCACTGCACGGCCTGTGAGTTAAGTGAGAGAAGTTCACTGACTCCCGTGATGCCGTGCAGCTAGTGAGAGGCCAAGATGGGAGCTCAGGGGTCTGAGCATGGAACTCCTGTTCATCTCGTCTGTGATGCAGTGATAGTTCCCAGTGGGGTGTTGGCAGAGGGGATGCAGGCGGCACTGAGCCCAAGGTGACCGACCAGGGGTGTGTGGTCTGGAGGGCGCAGAGGACTGGGAAGAGGAGAAAGGACAGGTTGTGACAACCTGCAGGGACTGGGGAGATAGGAGGAAAGCCGTCTTTTGGAGAAAGGGACTGCTCCGGTGAGCCTGGTCCTGCAGCGGGCACCTTACATGTCCCTCTCGCTAACATTCTACAGGCGAGGTCATGGGAGTCCAGCAAGGTCAGCTCTTACTCGAGGTCACACAGCCAGGACGGAAACTCCAGTCTGTTCGCTTCCACTTGTGTTGGGTAGATCCTAGGTTGCATCTAAAGCAAAATACCTGATTTTCTTTGGTCTTGACAAGTAGCTTTTGCCCTAACCGGTTTGGCTCAGTGGATGGAGCGTTGGCCTGCGGACTGAAGGGTCCCAGGTTCGATTCCGGTCAAGGGCATGTACCTTGGTTGCCGGCACATCCCCAGTAGGGAGTGTGCAGGAGGCAGCTGATCGATGTTTCTCTCTCATTGATGTTTCTAACTCTCTATCTCTCCTTTCCTCTCTGTAAAAAATCAATAAAATATTAAAAAAGTAGCTTTTAATTTTCTCCTATTAAAAAAGAAAAAGACAAAAACCTCTCATCGTATTTATTTAATATATTTTTACTGATTTGAGAGAGAAAGGGAAAGGCAGCAAGAGAGAGAAACATCAATGATGAGAGAGAATCATGGATCGGCTGCCTCCTCCACACCCCACACTGGGGATCGAGCCTGCAACCTGGGCACGTGCCCTGACCGGGAATCGAACCGTGACCTCCTGGTTCCTAGGTCAGTGCTCAACCAATGAGCCATGTTGGCCAGCTCATCCTTGGTTTACCTGCCTCCTGATGGATGGGACAGTTTGGAATGAACTTCAGGATCCTTAGGCAGATACTGCAGGGAGGCCAGAGGGGCTGGGGGCTGAGGAGAGGCCTCCCAGGTTGTGGTTTGGTTGGGGAAGTCACAGAGCAGGAGGTTAGGTCTCAGGCGATGATAGGCACCCACTGCGCCAGCCCTCCCCACCTGGCTTCCTGCTTCCTGCCATCATCTCTCCTGGGACTCCCAGATGTGTTTGTCAGTCCTCTGCCTTCTGCCTTTGAGATCATCTTTGTTGGCCTTTGTTTAACAAATGCCCCTGGCCTTCCTCATGATTAAGCAGAGGAACCTCTGCAATTATCTGCATCCCTTCTGGAACATTTACTCAGCTTGAGACCTCCACTTTCCCCTGCTTGGGACCTTTGGACGCATTTACCCAGGATGGTGGTTTAATGTTGACTCGCAGGCATGTATCTTTTTTTTTTTTTTAATTAAATCTTTATTGTTCAGATTATTACATTTGTTCCTCTTTTTTCCCCCCATAACTCTCCTCCTCCCAGTTCCTGCCCCCCACCCTCCGCCCTCACTCCCCACCCACTGTCCTCATCCATAGGTGCACGATTTTTGTCCAGTCTCTTCCCGTATCTCCTACACCCCTTTCCCCCCCAAGAATAGTCAGTCCATTCCCTTTCTATGTCCCTGATTCTATTATAATCAACAGTTCATTCTGTTCATCAGATTATTTGTTCACTCGATTCTTAGATTCACTTGTTGATAGATGCATGTTTGTTGTTCATAATTTGTATCTTTACCTTTTTCTTCTTCTTCCTCTTCTTAAAGGATACCTTTCAGCATTTCATATGATACTGGTCTGGTGGTGATGAACTCCTTTAGCTTTTCCTTATCTGTGAAGCTCTTTATCTGACCTTCAGTTCTGAATGATAGCTTTGCTGGATAAAGCAATCTTGGTTGTAGGTTCTTGCTATTCATCACTTTGAATATTTCTTGCCATTCCCTTCTGGCCTGCAAAGTTTCTGTTGAGAAATCAGCTGACAGTCGTATGGGTACTCCCTTGTAGGTAACTGACTGTCTTTCTCTTGCTGCTTTTAAGATTCTCTCTTTGTTTTTTGCTCTTGGCATTTTAATTATGATGTGTCTTGGTGTGGTCCTCTTTGGATTCCTTTTGTTTGGGGTTCTCTGCGCTTCCTGGACCTGTAAGTCTATTTCTTTCATCAGGTGGGGGAAGTTTTCTGTCATTATTTCTTCAAATAGGTTTTCAATATCTTGCTCTGTCTCATCTTCTGGCACCCCTATAATTCTGATGTTGGTACGCTTGAAGCTGTCCCAGAGGCTCCTTACACTATCTTTGTATTTTCGGATTCTTTTTTCATTTTGCTTTTCTGGTTGGGTGTTTTTTGCTTCTTCACATTTCAAATCTTTGCCTTGATTCTTGCGCTCCTTTGGTCTGCTGTTAGGAGTCTGTATAGTATTCGTTATTTCAGTCCGTGTATGCTTAATTTCTAGTTGGTTCTTTATCATAACATCGAGGGTCTTATTAGATTTCTTGAGGATCTCACTACATTTATCGGCGGCTTCTAGACAGTTCTTAAGAGACCTTAAAAGTGTGGTTCTGAACTCAATATCCTCCATTGACAGTTTTGTCCTGTTTCTTTGTCTCCGCATTTTTTATGCTTTCTTGGTGCACCCCCTAGTGGTCTTTGTGCGCAGTCTTGTTGTAGTTAAGCCTTGATTGTTGTCGGCAATAGTGGGGGTGATTTGACCTCCAGGCTAGCTGGCTATGAGAGTCCGCTGTGTCTGCAGTGGGAGAGCTTCTGTGCTGGATCTCTAGGGCGGTGCTAATCTAGCCTTTGCCTGAGGCTATCCGGCAAATGGCTCTGCGCAGGGCTTGGGCGGGGCGGGTCCCCGGGGATCTACAGGGTGGGCTGGAGCGAGCAGTTATGGCTGCTCTCAGTCCCGTCCCTAGGGGCTCTGCCTCACAGAGTCCCAGCAATGGCTGCAAACCTCGGAGAGAAAGCTGCCTTCGAGTTCCGACCGAAGCCAGACAGTCCCGCTTCTCCTGTTTGAGTCTGGGTCCCTAGAGACTCGCCGGATCTGGAGCTCGGAGTCTGAAACTCCCTCCCGATTGAAAACAACAATTGTGCCCTCCGCCTCCAGCCCGCTCCGCGTGCACTCCGCACCTCAGTATTTCACTTCAGCACTGCGCCTCCTCTGAGTCTGGGTATGATATTCTCTTTCCTCCTAGTTGTAGAATTTCCACTCAGCCAGCCTTCCTGTGGTTCTGGATGACATCTGTTCCGTCTTTTAGTTGTTTTTTGAAGTGGTTGTTCGAGGCAGCAATCTCCGGCGTTAACCTATGCCGCCATCTTGGTTTCTTCTCCTCAGGCACGTATCTTACTATCCCAATTGAGATTGGACCTCTACTGATAAAGTTCCCCTCTCTCGGTGAGTGTTTCCTGCATGTTAGTCCTGAGCCCTGAGTCAGGCTCTTCGTATTCCTCTGAACTCTTGCAAGAGCCTCCACAGGGAACCTGCTTCTCTTCCCTTCATTACAGCCGCTCCACTCCTACCTGAGTGATCGGTCATTCTTCTGCTTAAAAGTCTTTTTTTTTTTTTTTAATATGGAGGAAGAGAGATAGAAACATTAATGATGAGAAACAATCATTGATCAGCTGCCTCCTCCACACCCCTTACTGGGGATTGAGCCTGCAACCTGGGCATGTGCCCTGGACCGGAATCGAACCCAGGACCCTTCAGTCCGCAGGCTGATGCCCTAAACACTGAGCCACACCGGCTTGGGCTCCTGCTTAAAAGTCTTCGTGAGTTTCCCAGTGTCTCCAAATCAAGTGTCACCTTGTCCTGCTTGGAGCCCGGGGCCTCTGAGACCTGGCCCTGCAGCCAGTTTTCCCAGGTCCCCCTGCCGCAGCTCCTGCCCCATCCAGACCTGGTCTTGCTGTTTCTTGAACAGGCCTGTGCTTTCTAGCGTTCGCCTGCGCCCCTGAATTCTGACTTGGAATGCTTTGGTCCTGTCCCTGCGAGTTAACGTCCCGGTTGTCGTTGGAGTGTGCACCTGTGGAGACCCGCTCCATCAAAGCTGTCCTTACTTCCGGTCTCTCTTCCCCGTCCCCGGCTCCACCCACCTGGGGGGCCTCTCCGATCACCTCTGCTCGGATCACAGAAAACTGAAGTTTTCTCTCCGGTGCGTTTTGATTCTTCTGATTCTTCTTCTCTTTTGGCGTTTTATCACATTCCATCTTATTTTCTATTTCTGTGAATACGTGTCTCATTTTTTTCTAGGAACCTATAAAATCCCAGAAGGCAAGGAACCTGTCTTTCTTTTCTTCTTCTATCTATAGAGAAACGGAGATTGTCAACCTCAAACCTACTCTTTTCCAACAAGTGATCCAAAGAGTTACAGCTGACCTCTCCAGCCATCCCCCGCATCACCCGGCTTTCTGTGGGCACTACTCTGAGCCTGCAGCCCCAGCAAAGTGCTCCCTTCAGGACAACAAATGAACAAAAAATATTCATTTTACTTAACAAGAAGGCGAGTGGAGAGGGTTGGAGGGTTGGAAAGGTGTATGTGTTTTTAAAGCTATGATTCTCAGCTTCAAAACAAAATCACTTTGAATTCACTTAAGTATTTGAAATGTATACCATACAGAACGCTTAGATGCAATGTTATAATGTAAAATGTCCGGCAATCATTCGTTTACGCTGATAAGAGAGCTCATTGCTGTTTTTATCAGTGGTTAGTCTTTCAAGCAGCCAGAGTTCAGGTGGAACAATGTTCCCAAGTCACTCAGGTGCGATCAGGTTCCTGCCAGGCTTTGATCGGGTTCGCACCAGGCTTTTCAGGGCAGCGCTCCTATGGGGAGAGCCCAAGTCAGAGTGGGAGAAGCTGAGGTGGACACAAGCTGTACTGAACCTCTTCTGTATTTTATTTTATTTTATTATTTTATTTTACTTTATTTTTTTATATATTTTTATTGATTTCAGAGAGGAAGGGAGAGGGAGAGAGAGAGAGAAACACCAATGATGAAAGAGAATCATTGATTGGCTGCCTCCCGCACGCCCCACATTGGGGATCGAGTCTGCAACCCGGGCATGAGCCCTGACCAGAAATCGAACCATGACCTCCTGGTTGATGGGTTAATGCTCAACCACTGAGCCACAGCAGCTGGGCACACTTCTGTATTTTAGACCAATGCCTCTGACCACCGTCACAATAAAGTTTTGAGTGTTTTGAGCCTGACCCACACTAAAGCACCACAGTTAGTCACCAATTCCATTGTTATAAATAAATTAGAGGCCCGGTGTGTGAAGTTCATGCACAGATAAGGTCCCTAGGCCTGGCTGGTGATCAGGACCAATCTGTGGGGTGATCGGGGGGCTCCCACAGGCACCCACCTTGGCTGGCCTGCCACCACCCACATGCCAGCCCTGCCCCCCACCAGTCACCTCTCTCTGTGCGCGACAGGCAGGGCGATCAGGGGGCCCCCCCCGCTGGCACCTGCCTTGGCTGACCTGGGGCCTGCAGGCTAGGGGCAGCTCCTGCGTTGAGTGTCTGCCCCCTGGTGGTCAGTGTGTGTCATAGTGACCAGTCGTACTGCTGCTTGGTCGATTTGCATATTAGGCTTTTATTATATAGGATGACAGTAAATTTAGGTTTATCCCCATATTGACATCAGTTTTCCTCACACTCATTCTGATGTGCTTTCTAGCATGGGAGGGAAAGAGGAGGCCTCTGGCCAGGCAGGGGGTCACACATGGCCCTATGAATAGCCACAGCAGTGTAATGTGCATGGGAGTCGAGAGTGTGGGTCGTAGATTGGAAAATACAAGAACCACTGTCTTAGACTGAGCTACAACTGCAGCTTGTGTCTACTGACCCATAGGGAAGAGGTCCTATGGCAATTCAAGAACCATTCAGCCCTAGCTGGTATGGTTCAGTGGATAGAGCATTGGCCTGCAGACTGAAGGGTCCTGGGTTTGATTCCAGTCAAGGGCACGTACTGGTGTTGCGGGCTTGATTCCCAGTACAGGGCGCGCAGGAGGCAGCCGATCCATGATTCTCTCCCATCATTGATGTTTCTCTCTCTCCCTCTCCTTTCCTCTGAAATCAATAAAAACACATATTAAAAAAATAATAAATAAATGCTACCCTTTGAGCTCCCAGGTATTTATTACAGACTAGAGGCCCGGTGCACCAGTAGGGGGGTGTCTCTTGGCCTGGCCTGTGGAATAGGGCTGAAACCGGCTCTCTGACATCCCCTGAGGTGGAGCAGGCCAGGCCAAGAGGGAGCAGGCCAGGCCAAGGGACCCCACTGGTGCAAGATCGGGGCCAGGGAGAGATGCAGGAGGTTGGCCAGCCGGGGAGGGACCCCGGGAGGGCTCCAGGGTGTGTCGGGCCCATCTCGCTCAGTCCCGTTCAGCTGGACCCCAGCAACAAGCTAACCTACCGGTTGGAGTGTCTGCCCCCTGGTGGTCAGTGCATGTCACAGTGACTGGTCAACCGGTCGACTGGTCAACTGGTCCTCCGGGTGGTCAGTGCATGTCATAGCAAGCGGTTGAGCGGCCTTAACATATCATTAGCATATTATACTTTGATTGGTTGAACAGCCAACCATTGGACTGGACACTTAGCATATTTGGCTTATATTATATAGGATAAGGCAACCAAAGAACATATCCTGTATTCCATCTTCTTTCCCCTCAACCCCAATTTTGATTAGAGTATCATTTCTACATCTCTGTATAACAATTATATTCTGTTTTAACACCCTAATTGCCATGGCTCTTGTAGACTTCTGTTCTAAAGTTATATGTATCAGATGTTCATCCCCAATCTTTGTGCTAGAGTTCCCTTTATCTCTTGGTTGAGTGAAATTCATCTCCTAATAGTTTCCTCTGGAAGGGCTCATGGGACCTGTAGTCCATGAAATTGTGTCTATTCAAAGCCGTTTGCCTGTCAGCTTTATACTTGAAGGACAGCCCTGTTGAACATAAAATCCTTGGCACGCATTTCTTTTCTAACATAACTGGCAGCTGCTGCTGCACTGTCTGCCGGCATTGAGCGTAACTGCAGAGAAACCTGAGACCCGTTGGTTTCCTCCCCCATATAAGTGGTTGGATCTTTGTCCTTTGTCTCATTATTAACCACCCGGGTTAGTTTTCCTTGGCACACACGATGCCTTTCAAGAGTTCTTGTATCTTCATAGGGGAAGCTGTCTGTTCTGTTCCTGTGGTTTAGTTTCGTTTTTTGAGAATTCCAGTTATATTTATTGATTCTCCTTTGTCTAACTTCTGTCTCTTTCTTTCTCTTTGATCCTTCTCACCTCTTCCTTTGTTTCCATTTTATTTCACTGCTCTTCTCATTTCATTCCTCCTCCATGTCTGCTTTCCCTGGTGCCTGTATTCTTTTGTGTTTCTCCCCATTTGTGTTCATTTCTCGGGATTTTCCCCTCCTTTCCTGCATTTTTTAAAAAATTTATTTATTTATTGATTTTTTTACAGAGAGGAAGGGAGAGGGATAGAGAGTTAGCAACATCGATGAGAGAGAAACATCGATCAGCTGCCTCCTGCACACTCCCCACTGGGGATGTGCCGCAACTAAGGTACATGCCCTTGCCCGGAATTGAACCTGGGACCCTTTAGTCCGCAGGCCTATGCTCTATTCACTGAGCCAAACCGGTTAGGGCTCCTTTCCTGCGTTTTGCCAGCTCTCGTTTCATTGTTTCACCATCTTTTCCTCAAGTTCTCCTTTAGGATCTTTCTGCACAGAGCTGGTTGCTTCCTTTAACTTTTTTTTTTTAGTATATATTTTTATTGATCTCAGAGAGGAAAGAGAGGGAGAGAGAGCTAGAAACATCAATGATGAGAGAGAATCATTGATTGGCTGCCTCCTGCACATCCCCTACTGGGGATCGAGCCACAACCCAGGTGTGTGCCCTTGGCCAGAATTGAACCCGTGACCCTTCAGTCCGCAGGCTGACTTTAACTTTTTTTATGGATGAAAAATTGCCACTTTTTTCCATAAGAACAACTCCTATGACTACTGCCTGAGAGTCAGAGGCGCTGTCCTCAGGTGGCCCTTCTGTGTGATCCTGGTTGCAGCCTCACTTCCTTTTCTTGTCTGAGCCCAAGAGGCCAGCCTTGCCTATCCCAGCGGCAGAGGCAGTGTTGCCTCGAAGGCAAGTCCTTACCTTCAGAAAGAGCTTTTCTGCCTGAGCTGTTGGGGATCTCCTTCACCTGGGTACTGGCCCTCTCCTCAAACTACTCTCCATGCTTGTCCTCCCTCTGCCACCCTCACTGGCTTCTGCAGTCTCCGCTGTTTTTGGAAGAATATGCATGGCATTCCTGACATATTACATGTATTAGTGTCTGCAAATTAATCCTCTTCCTAATCTCACTAAAATGAAGCTTGAGTGTTTGTTTTCCCTGTTGCTTCTGGAGATCATCTTAGGACAGTGATGGCGAACCTCTGACACGCGTGTCAGAGGTGACATGCGAACTCATTTTTTTGGTTGATTTTTCTTTGTTAAATGGCATTTAAATATATAAAATAAATATCAAAAAGATAAGTCTTTGTTTTACTATGGTGGCAAATATCAAAAAATTTCTATATGTGACACGGCACCAGAGTTAAGTTAGGGTTTTCAAAATGCTGACACGCCGAGCTCAAAAGGTTCGCCATCACTGGCCTAGAACATACCAGGGCTTCAGATGTTAAGGCAGCGAAGCCTTTTTTTGTTTTTTTAAATATATTTTATTGATTTTCCACAGAGAGGAAGGGAGAGAGATAGAGAGTTAGAAACATCGATGAGAGAGAAACATCGATCAGCTGCCTCCTGCACATCTCCCACTGGGGATATGCCCGCAACCCAGGCACATGCCCTTGACCGGAATCGAACCCGGGACCCTTCAGTCCGCAGGCTGACGCTCTATCCACTGAGCCAAACCGGTTTCGGCGGCAGCGAAGCCTTTAATAGCGAATATTCCTACTCAGAAGAGAACAGTTAGTAAAGTCATAAAAAAATGCTTTTGGTTGTGTGAGCTTGGAGAAAATAAACTGGGGCCTCAACCTGGAGGCCCTGTTTTATAGCAAATCTCTGGGCTAGAAACTTGCAAAACACTGTTGCAGGAAGTTGTGGAACCAGAGCCCTACTGGCCCTGGCCAGGTAGGAACCAGCATTGTGCCCGTCATGCCTACACCCATACCCTGGAGATCTAGGGGGCGTGGGACAGAGGGCAACTATACGTACTCACAGATTACCAGCAGTGTATGTCAGTGTGAGCACGAATTGTAATTATGTGCCTATTTGCAGGTTTAAATATAATTTTATATTGACTAAAGGCGTGAGTGGAACCCAGGGTCTACCTAAAGGATACATGTCAAATTTAATCATGTGCATAAATGGAAATTTACATTAAGTCATAGAAACTAATCACTGAATTGAGCATTACCGTACATGTCGTTTATTAGCTTTAATAATGGAAATGTCACTAGGACTTTGTGATTATTTTGCTAATTGTCTTCCCTGCTATGGATAGATTTTCTTTTCTTTTTAAAAATTTTTTTTTTTTTTGCCGAAACCGGTTTGGCTTAGTGGATAGAGCGTCGGCTTGTGGACTGAAAGGTCCCAGGTTTGATTCCGGTCAAGGGCATGTACCAGGGTTGCGGGCACATCCCCAGTAGGGGGTGTGCAGGAGGCGGCTGATCTATGTTTCTCTCCTATCGATGTTTCTAACTCTCTATCTCTCTCTCCCTTCCTCTCTGTAAAAAATCAATAAAATATATTTAAAAAAAAATATTTTCTTTTTTATTGATTTCAGAGAGGAAGGGAGAGAGAGAGAGAGAAACATCAATGATGAGAGAGAATCATTGATCAGCTGCTTCCTGCACACCCACTACTAGGGATCGAGCCCGCAACCTGGACATGTGCCCTGACCGGGAATCAAACAGTGACCTCCTGGTTCATAGGTCGACGCTCAACCACTGACCCATACCGGCTGGGCTAGATTTGCTTTTCTAAGTGGGGTCTGAGGTTAGTTCTTAGAAATACTCAGGCAATGGTCTTTATCAATAACCCATTGATTTATTTCTGAACGTGCTACAGAATTAAAAAAAAGAAAAAGAATTGAAGACACCTTATAGAAATCGTGCACAGGGAAATTATAGTAAAAAAGAACATCATGGGAGGGAAAAATGAAAGAACACACACTGCGTGCTGTAAAGCCATCCATGTTCCTGCTCTGAGTTTTTGGCTCCAAGTTGCCAAGCAGGCAACGCAAAGACGAAGCCACAGCCTGGGGAATGAGGCCGACACAAATTGGTTGCTCAGGAGAGCAGCGTTTTGGTAGTTTGGTCAAAGGGAAATTTCCTCCTTGGGCTCGTCAAGAGGACATCGTGTGTTACAAACAATGTCACCGGCAACTTCCTGGCAGCGTTAATGTTTCTGACAGCCCTAAGTACTAATGACACTTCTTATCATGTTTGTCACAATCCGCCAGAGCCATTACACCAACACTCAGTTCACTGAGCGGGTTCCCGGGGGAGTCAGAGCAGTGTGGCCCCGGCTCACAGCTTTCTGCTGCTCTGGCTTAATCCTGGGATAGATTCCTTAGAGTCTCTAGTCTCGGGAAGGGCTTGCATTTTCTTCCAGAAATCTTCCCTGGTGATTTTTCTCACCCAAATGCTTGGTAAGTACTGGGTAGTAGAGGGTTTGACAAGGTTCTGGAAGGTAGGTGTTTTGTATTGCAGATGGGAAATACATGTGTAGGCACACTCTGTAGATAAAGCTAAGGGCTTTGTAAACTGCCCCCTTACGAGTTTCCAGTCATCTGGAGGATTACAAGACCCCTTGTTGCAGGGGTCCTGTCGTCTTGTCTGAGTCTTACATGCCAACTAAGATTATAAACATGAGACATATTTTAATGCATGAGATTATTATATAAGCTCCTTTTGAAAGGAGAGTCAGCTTTAGGGAAATTTCTGTGGTGCCAATAAAAAAATTCATCAAATTTAATTGAGCCCCTACTAAGCATCAGGCACCATGGTGTGCATTGGGGGTCATGTACCCCGTTACTTTCCCTTGATTAGGATCTTCAGATTTCTACTTGCCCTCATTTCCCAGCGGAGAAACGAGTAGAGACAGAACCCACAGCTTTAAGACTTAGAAATTCTGGGTGATTACCAGGAAGTTTGAGGCCTGGTAACTAGGTAACCAGTTAGAAGAAAATAACTTGGTTTTTAGGTAAACCGGTTTGGCTCAGTGGATAGAGCGTCGGCCTGCGGACTGAAGGGTCCCAGGTTCGATTCCGGTCAAGGGCATGTACCTGGGTTGCAGGCACATCCCCAGTAGGAGATGTGCAGGAGGCAGCTGATCAATGTTTCTCTCTCATCGATGTTTCTAACTCTCTATCTCTCTCCCTTCCTGTCTGTAAAAAATCAATAAAATATATTAAAAAAAATAAATAAATAAACCTGGTTTTTAAAAGTCTTCAGGATTCTTTAGCCTCTTTATTTTCATTAGAAGTTGAAATTTTTAAAATTTCCCCCTTGGTTTCCTTTTCTCATCACAGGGAATTGAGTATAAATTGTATGTTTTTTCTTCATCATTTCAGATTTTGAGATCCCGAGTGAAAACGGGGAGAACTCTAATCAAGACATATTTGAGGACATGGAATCACATGGGCTCTTCTCAGAAACACCTGAAGGGGAAGGTGTTCAGCAGTCTGATTGGGAAAGTGACCTTGAGAGAGACTGTGGCTCTAGGGGTCTCCAGGGAAAGGCCTCAAGTGAAGACCACAGGGAAGTGCCATCACAGGGCAGGGAAGCTGGACAGCTCATCGGCCTTCAGGGCACCTACCTGGGTGAGAAGCCCTACGAATGTCCCCAGTGTGGGAAAACCTTCAGTCGGAAATCCCACCTCATCACGCATGAGCGGACCCACACGGGAGAGAAATACTACAAATGCGATGAATGTGGAAAAAGCTTTAGTGATGGTTCCAACTTTAGTAGACACCAAACAACTCACACCGGGGAGAAACCTTATAAATGCAGGGATTGTGGGAAAAGCTTTAGCCGGAGCGCAAACCTCATAACCCACCAGAGGATCCACACGGGCGAGAAACCCTTCCAGTGTGCCGAGTGTGGCAAGAGTTTCAGCAGGAGCCCCAACCTCATTGCTCACCAGCGAACCCACACGGGAGAGAAACCATACTCATGCCCTGAGTGTGGCAAGAGCTTCGGCAACCGGTCCAGCCTTAATACACATCAGGGAATCCACACTGGAGAAAAGCCCTACGAATGTAAAGAATGTGGCGAGAGCTTTAGTTACAACTCCAACCTGATCAGACACCAGAGGATCCACACCGGGGAGAAACCATACAAATGCCCCGACTGTGGGCAGAGGTTCAGTCAGAGCTCAGCCCTCATCACCCACCGGAGAACTCACACAGGAGAGAAGCCCTATCAGTGTGGCGAGTGTGGGAAAAGCTTCAGCCGCAGCTCCAACCTGGCCACACACCGCAGAACCCACCTGGTGGAGAAGCCCTACAAATGTGGGGAGTGTGGGAAGAGCTTCAGCCAGAGCTCGAGCCTGATCGCGCACCAGGGGATGCACACGGGCGAGAAGCCCTACGAGTGCCTGACCTGCGGGGAGAGCTTCAGCTGGAGCTCCAACCTCATCAAGCACCAGAGGATCCACACGGGCGAGAAACCCTACAAATGCGGCGAGTGTGGGAAGTGCTTCAGCCAGCGCTCCCAGCTGGTGGTGCACCAGCGGACCCACACGGGCGAGAAGCCCTACGAATGTCTCATGTGTGGCAAGAGCTTCAGCCGGGGCTCCATCCTGGTCATGCACCAGAGAGCCCACTTGGGGGACAAGCCCTACAGGTGCCCCGAATGTGGGAAGGGCTTTAGCTGGAATTCAGTTCTCATTATACACCAACGAATCCACACAGGGGAGAAGCCCTACAAATGCCCTGAGTGTGGCAAAGGCTTCAGCAATAGCTCCAATTTCATTACACATCAGAGAACTCACACGAAAGAGAAACTTTATTGACGTGGCGAAAAGGAAAAGTGGAAAAGGGGCCAGCCCAGGAGAGGGAATTGTTCCACTGCACCCAAGCCAGGCTATCTCATTAGAAGAGCCATTCTTCCTGAATGGTCTTTGGGGATTTGTGCCAGAATCTCACCACTGCTCATCCTCATTCCTAGGGTCCCATCATCTTAGTGGTCAGAGCCAAACCCCAAGAACAGTGTAGGATTGGAAGGTCGGGAAGTTGGGTCTTTTTCTGTTTCGTTTCATGGCTTGATTGACTTTCTCTCTCCTGATCCCTCTGTACCCCAGTTTGCTCTTTGGTAGACAGAGTGTTCCTCCACGTGGAACGGAAGACAGCATGGCCCACATCACGCGGAGTTCTCAGAGAAATACTGGGAACTTATTGGTGCAGCCTGGTTGTTGGACTGCCCCTTTGTTAGACTGAGGCGCCCTCAGCCCCAGCTGCTAGCATTCCAGGCCCCTTGCCCACGTCAGCACCATTTCTTCCTGGCTCTGTCCTGGGCTTTGATTTCAGGTCAAGGTGGAGCGGCTCCTGTAATTCTGAGTCATCACATGAAGGAAACGTCCTCTCTTGAAAGTGTCAGGAGCACTGAGACACTGTGTATGTCCTGGAACCAGCGTCCCAGTAGCCTTTCTCTTGTAAGAGTGGAACGGGGCCTGCCAGGGAGGCATAAAATGAGATTTACATCTTTGCTTTGTCTCCGCTATTGTCCGGTGGTGAGTCAGCTGCCAGGGGGAGCGCTCTAGTTTTTGTGGGGCTTCGTTTTTGGAGTGTGAAGGCGGCGACTCCCAGCTGTCCACCCTGGTGGGTGGCAGTTTCTCTCTCACCAGGTTCAGTGAGGCAGCCCTGCACTCCGCAGGGTGGACCTGTGTCTACCCCACAGACACAAAGCTCCGCAATCATTACTCTGTGCGCCTGTCAGTTCCTCATTCTTATGTGTTTTTTTTTTATTTTCTACATGCAGAGCTAGAATTCTGTCCAGCAGCTTTTGTACACTAAGAATGTTATTTTGAAGGAAGCGTTGGTTTTGAGGACATGTCATCTGTCCCCTGGAGAGAGCTGGGCTTGAGTCAGGAGTTGACCCACCGAGGTTGCCTTTGCTTTTAGGGTGCCACCAGGGCTTTGTTCTTGGGTCCTTGAGCCTTGAAACAGTAAAGATGGGTGATAGCAGGTGAAGGGGTTTGTTATGAGAAAAGGAGAGTAGAGAGGACGTTTCTGGGAAATGTGAATCCACCTCCTGTGCATGGGGCCTGCTCTTGAAATGGGCCTTGGTCCTCAGGATGGATGCTCAATGTTGCCTAATAAAGCAGAGTCCCATTCTCTTCCTGACTCTGACTTGTGATGTGTGTCAAAAACCTGAACTTGACTGTCATTAAGAAACCCACACCTCACTGCCCACCATCCCGCCTCCTGCCCCAAGCTGAAAATGGTCCAAGACCTTCAGGAAGTAAAAATCAGTTGCTTTGCCCTAACCGGTTTGGCTCAGTGGATAGAGCGTTGGCCTGCGGACTGAAGGGTCCCAGGTTCGATTGCGGTCAAGGGCATGTACCTTGGTTTCGGGCACATCCCCAATCAGTGTTTCTAACTCTCTATCCCTCTCCCTCTCTCTAAAAAATCAATAAAATATATATTTTTTAAAAATCAGTTGCTTCAGCCCTAGCTGGTTTGGCTCACTGGATAGAGCATCGGCCTGGGGACTGAAAGGTCCCAGGTTTGATTCCGGTCAAGGGCATGTACCTTGGTTGCAGGCACATCCCCAGTAGGGGGTGTGCAGGAGGCAGCTGATTGATGCTTCTCTCTCATCGATGTTTCTAACTCTCTATCCCTCTCCCTTCCTCTCTGTAAAAAAATCAATAAAATTATTAAAAAAAAATCAGTAGCTTCAAAGAGCACACCTTTGGGTGAACCTAGATCTGTGTGCCTGACCAGGGCGCACACCTTCCCAGAGTCCTTTGCCACTCTGTACCCAATCTGTCAACCAAGACTTGGAGCCGCAGCTTTGGCTAAGGAGCCAGAGGGCCTCCTGAATCATCTCTATCCAGAATCACCTAAATTAGACACAAGGAGGAGTTTCGAACCTAGGTAGTGATTGTTAAACCAACCACATTGGTGTTGAAATCCGCATCATTAATTCCATCCCTGCTAGGTACTGGGGAAGGTTGCGAACAGGAAGTCCCATGACCTGGCTTCAAGTTTTACTAGAAGAAAACTTGCCACCACCTCCTCTGTGAGGCCTTCCCTGCACTTTCTGGCAGGCCTGACCCTGCCTACCATACCCCTACCCTCTCCAACTTCAGTGCCTGTGACCTATTCCATCTCTCTTTTTTCCCAATTTTTTAAAATTGATTTTAGAGAGAGACAGAAAAACACTGATTTGTTGTTTCACTTAGTCATGCATTTATTGGTTGATTTTTTTGTATGTGCCTGACCAGGGATCAAACCCACAACCTTGGCGTATCAGGACGACACTCTAGCCAACTGAGCTACCCGGCTACATCTCTCTCTTACATAATTTTGCCCCCTCCCTCTTCTATTTTTTTTTAATATATATTTTATTGATATTTTACACAGAGGAAGGGGAGAGGGATAGAGAGTTAGAAACATCGATGAGAGAGAAACATCGATCAGCTGCCTCTTGCATGCCCCCTACTGGGGATGTGCCCACAACCAAGGAACATGCCCTTGACGGGAACCGAACCTGGGACCCTTGAGTCCGCAGGCTGATGCTCTATCCGCTGAGCCAAACTGGTTAGGGCCCTCTTCTATTTTTTATGTTCACACCCATACTGAGGTCCCAAACTCTGTCTCCAGCACCCAGCTCAGGGCCTGGAATACGATAAGAACTCAGTAAATTTTTGTCAACTGAGTTCTCTTCATGGAGATATATGGGGTGTCCCAAAAAACTGTATACACACTTTAACAGCTGATGACTCAATTTTTACTCCTTTTCAGGTTTAACAGACACTGACTTTATAATCATTCAAAATATGTATATATTTTTTGGGGACACCCTGTATATAAAATGCAAGAGGCAGGTGGAGTTCAAAATTCTGGCCTGAAAAATGATTAGATTTTCTACACTTTACTAAGACAATAAATGTAAGTTTTAACTTCAGTGCTCACAAAAGTTGTGATCTATTGCTATTGGTGAGACAAATCTGAAGACATTTATAAAAACCAACCAGCCTGTATCCTAATGAAAACGTTATATTTTTGAAATGTCACTGAGCCTTAAAAGCCATTGAAAAACCAGTGGCGTGGTGGATAGAATCGAGGGAGCTGGACAGACCTGGTTCTAGACAAACCTGTGCCACTAACCACACATTCTCATCAGGGATTTTACCATCCTAGGCAAGTCATAATGAGACTTCCCTTTCTTCCCCCCATGGAATTTTACCTCCTTTTGGGTTGTATTTATAATTTACATAGCCACAATAGGTTATATAGTAACACAATTTATGGAATGGTTACTCTGCATAGGCTCTGTGCTAAGCTCTTGACATGCATCTCTCTCTCTCTCTCTCTCTCTCTCTCTCTCTCTCTCTCTCTCTATATATATATATATATATATATATATATATATATATATATTGATTTCAGAGCAGAAGGGAGAGGGAGAGAGATAGAAACATCAATGATGAGAGAGAAAATCATTGATTGACTGCCTCCTGCAGCCCCCTACTGGGGATGTAACCCACAACGCAGGCATGTGCCCTTGACCGTAATCGAACCCAGAACCATTCAGTCTGCAGGCCGACACTCTATCCACCAAACCAGCTATAGCAGCGGTTCTCAACCTGTTGGTCGCGACCCCTTTGGGGGTCGAACGAGCCTTTCACAGGGGTCGCCTAAGACCATCGGAAAACACATATAATTACATATTGTTTTTGTGATTAATCACTATGCTTTAATTATGTTCAATTTGTAACAATGAAAATACATCCTGCATATCAGATATTTACAGTACGATTCATAACAGTAGCAAAATTACAGTTATGAAGTAGCAATGAAAATAATTTTATGGTTGGGGGTCGCCACAACATGAGGAACTGTATTAAAGGGTTGAGAACCCTTAGGGAGGTTGAGAACCACTGAGCTAGGGCAATGACAACAACCCTATGACAGGGCTCTATCTCCACTTCCCAGCTGAGGAAGTGGGACTGGACTCAGGAAAGGTTAATAAGTGACTTACCTAGCACCTGCTACTCACTCAACCACTCTAGTCCTGAAGACGGTTAATGGTTAACCCCACTGCATTATCAAAGCCAGGAGCAATATCTATGGAACAGATTGAGAAACCAAAACGTTAAAAACAATGTATTTGTTACATGGTTTGAGTCTTTTCCTTGGCTAGTATCAAAATGACCAGAACTGTAATTGGTCCTTCCTTGCATGTTACTAGTGGCTGCTCTTTCCAGCCCTTTATCCACGGATGGGGTTCCTGTCTCATAACGAAGATGTTTAGCTGGGCCCAGTATACTGGGTTTGCTGCACCCACGGTGTCCCAGAGGCCTCTGGAGTTTTTCTGTTTTTTTAGTGAAAGTAAAGGTAAAGGTTTATTACAGAAAAGCTTCCTGCCGCAGGGAGGAGACCCAAGCGGGTTGCCCGGCCCTGGAGTTCCTCACATTCAAATTCAAACCCTGCTGCCTGGGAACTATTTCAAATCTTTGGACAGAATATTAAAGTCTTTCCTTTTTTCATCCTCTTTACTTGATAAAATAGCCAAAGGCTCTAGAGCAGTGGTTCTCAACCTTCTGGCCCTTTAAATACAGTTCCTCATGTTGTGACCCAACCATAAAATTATTTTTGTTGCTACTTCATAACTGTAATGTTGCTACTGTGATGAATCATCATGTAAGTATCTGATATGCAGGATGGTCTTAGGTGACCCATGTGAAAGGGTCGTTCCACCGCCAAAGGGGTCGCGACCCACAGGTTGAGAACCGCTGCTATAAAGGAAGTAGAAGTAGAATTGTATGGATGGTCAGACTTTGAGACAAGATTTCAGAACCTGGTGGAGAGCAGGGCTGGTGGTTCATCCCCTTTGGCTTTCCACCCAGTCACTGGTACCAATGAGCTTATGCCTCTGGCATCAGCAGGGACTGTGGCTCCAGGGCCCACCTGCCCCTGGCTCCCTCCTCCTCCCTCTTCCCTAGTACCAACTGAGAATTTTCCATCTGTTCACAGGCCCAAGGCAGCTGGAGAACTACACGAAGAAGGGTCTGGCTCCAAGGAAACATTTGCCTGGGTCCCTCCTGGCTCACAGGCCTGGCAGCCACAGCATCTCTGCTGTTTGTTTACTCTGCTGGTGTCTGAGGGAGGGATGCCTTGCCAGGAGGCCTCAGGAGGTGGCACATCTTGGCAAATGCACCACAGCTGAGTTCTGGTCCCAGCCTTTCTTTTTCTTTTTTTTTTTTTAATAAATTTTATTGATTTTTTACAGAGAGGGAGAGGGACAGAGAGCTAGAAACATCAATGAGAGAGAAACATCGATCAGCTGCCTCCTGCACACCCCCCACTGGGGACGTTCCCGCAACCAAGGTACATGCCCCCGACCAGAATCGAACCTGGGACCTTTCAGTCCGCAGGCCGACGCTCTATCCACTGAGCCAAACCGGTTACGGCGGTCCCAGCCTTTCTGATGCAGTGCACTCAAAGGTGACTAGAACTTGGGTGCTAAGCTTCTGTTAACAATTTCCAAGACCAGATAGATTCTGGAACCCTAATTATTATCGACAGTGGAGGAATCTCCAATACTAAGCCACCTGTAGAGGACCCCTTGCTCCTGGTCTCCGGTGACTGAAATGGTGGCTTTGTGATCAGATAGTGGTTGATCCAACATGTAATGAATGAAAGGGGTCAAGTGAGGGACAGGTAGACACCAGCCATGAACCCCCTCACTTCAAAGTCCTCCTTCTCTGCCCCCACTGCCGTCTGCTCAGTGCCCAAGGTTCCCTCCTTAACCCTTCCAGGTTTCCCTGCGGAACACGCCCCTTTTGCAGCTAGGTTAGTGTCTCTGGTTAGGTTGGAGTTAAATAGATGATCCAGCCCTAGCCGGTGTGGCTCAGTGGATAGAGCGTTGGCCTGCAGACTGAAGGGTCCCGGGTTCGATTCCGGTCAAAGGCACATACCCGGGTTGTGGGCTTGATCCCCAGTAGGGGGCGTGCAGGAGGCAGCCAATCAATGATTCTCTATTATCATTGATGTTTCTATCTTTCTCTGCCTCTCCCTTCCTCTCTGAAATCAATAAAATAAAATAAAATGATCTAGTAGACCTAGGAAACATTAACCTCCACTCATTACCTGTGGCTGGAATTGAGTTCCTAGAGAATATGCCTATTTCCTTCATCTCAAAATCCTCTTTTCTTATGCACTGCTTATAGACCCCTCTGTGCATTACTTTTCTAAATATATCAATGAGCCCTAGCTGGTTTGGCTCAGTGGATAGAGCGTTGGCCTGTGGACCGAAGGGTCTGAGGTTCGATTCCGGTAAAGGGCACATTCCTCTATGGCCTTTGGCTATTTTATCAAGTAAAGAGGGTGAAAAAAGGGAAGCCCGGGCATGTGCCCTGACTGGGAATTGAACCGTGACTTCCTGATTCACAGGTCTTGGCTCAACCATGAGCCACACCAGCTGGGCTCATCTGCAAAATCGATGACAGTACTTGCTCTTCCCATTCCAGAAGGCTGCGGGGAAAAGGTCAGTCACTCTGTATGGCAGTGGACATGGACATCCTATTCTCTGTGATAATATTGATAACTCTGACCTACGTGGGGCCTGCTTTCACCAAAGAATTTTCTGTCTAGCTTTCTGAGACTGACTGTCCTCTGAGGAACCAGGAAGACTGCAACTGGAAAAGCATCCCGCGTATGTAGACTATTGGGGGTCCTTTAGTCCCAGACTTTGGGACGCAGCTCAAGGACATGCGTGCCTGTCTTCTTCCTTGAAGTACTGGGTGTGGTGCAATGGTGAAGGTGATAGGAGTTGTGCTCGTGGCTACCCTTTTCAGGCTGGATTTCACTGCCAATCAGAGTTCCATGTGCTCAGAAGCTCCCTGAGTTACGGGAATGGGCAATGAACTTGGATTAGTTTTCAATTTTCTTTTTTAACAGTGGAACCTCTTTTGAAGTGCAATCTTACAGTAACAGAAAACATGTGGCAGCAGAGGTGACCAGACCTGGCTGGGGCTCAGCCCACCTAGCAGTCCCCGAGGCAGCCATGAGGGACTTCTAGGCCAGCCCAGGGAGTGGTTTGAAAGCCAGGGTGCGTGTGCTGAATGTGCTGGCCAGAATTTCCACAGTGGCCCTCTCAGAACCACTGCTCTTAAGGTCAGAAGTCTCCCTGGCCCAGACTCAATGCTGGACTGGGGACTCTCCGGAGAGCCCCCCGTTACCATGTCCCACTGCAGGCTTCCCCTTCTGTGGGGAGGATCACAACTTCATCCACTTTCAACTGAATTTTGAACCTTTCATCTGTTAAACAGGGAGTGAGCCCTACACTGCAGGACTCATTGTCAATATCTAAACCATCCTGTATAATAAAAGGCTAATATGCAAATCGACTAAACAGTGGAACGACCAGTTGCTATGATGCGCACTGACCACCAGGGGGCAGACGCTCAATGCAGGAGCTGCCCCCTGGTGGTCAGTGTGCTCCCACAGGGGGAGCAACACTCAGCCAGAAGCGGGGCTCATGGCTGGCGAGCACATAGGTGGCAGCACTAAGGATGTCCCACGGCCATGGGACATTCCCCAGGGTCTCCCGCAATGCCAGAGGGGCAGGCTGGGCTGAGGGGGGCCTCCCCCAGTGCATGAATTTTGTGCTGGGGCCACTAGTATAAAATAGGTAAAATAGGCGCTCAATGAGTGTAGTTTCCTGCCCCCCCCCCCCCAAAAGCTAACCGTCTTCCCTCCAGGCTCTCCCAGCCCCTCCACTGTTTCTCTCCTCACACTTGCAGCGCACACACCTCACTGAGCACCTACCGCACTCCCTGGGGCATTTGCGCTGCTCACAGCAGGTCTGAGGAAATGCATCCATCCTGCTGCACCGCAGTCCAGTCCCTAAGGGAACGGTGCTTGCTGGGCTCCGAGCGGTCGCTCCACAGCTGATGGCTGCGCGCTAGTGCCGGCGGGGTCCCCCTGCCTCTCCCAGGGCTGTGCTCACAGACGTGAGGGAGTGGGGGTGCGGGATGCCGGGCGAGGACTGAGGGGGTGCCGCGTCACCACAGAGGACACCAGGACGGAGAAGTACTTTCTCTGGTGGCAAAATAACTGGGTCTCAGCTCCACACGAGCGGCCTCGGCCGAGCCGCCGGCTGGGTGACCGCCGGTGTGACGCGGGTCAGCGGGGGCTCGCGGGGATACACGCCCGCCTTCGGCGGCCAGGGACACTTTGGAAAGAACCCCCTCTCCGTGCCGCCGGCCGGTAGGGTGAGAGGCTGCCGGCTCCCCGAATTCCCGCTCAGTCACTTCCAGCTGCAGCTCCGAACCCCGACTTCACTTTGTGGGAAAGCCCCACCCCTCGGCAATGATTCGTCCGGAACAAATACGCGCCTAAGCCATCTCCGAACCTTATTGGCTACCGCTGCCGTCAGTCTGTGGGCACAAGCGGAGA
Source organism: Myotis nattereri (assembly GCF_964212035.1). Lineage (NCBI taxonomy): Eukaryota > Metazoa > Chordata > Mammalia > Chiroptera > Vespertilionidae > Myotis > Myotis nattereri. The sequence continues at coordinate 9,817,672 of NC_138097.1, read as the reverse complement.
CTTATGGGAAATGAAGTCCGGCGAAGCTCGAACCCTCCTGGGGCTGGCGTTTTCGCTCCTGGTGTTTGGTGGGCGACCGAGGGCCCAGATTTGGGTCTGGATCGGGGTCCGAGTGCAGGGTGGGGCCAGACCTCCCGCAGTCGCAGGGCCTTGGCTGACCGAGCGGCTTGGGTCGCCCTTGCCGGGTGGGCGTGGCCGGGTCGAGATCCTGGGTCCAGATGTGGGTCCACGGCCCGCGAGCGGACCAGGGGCAGGACAGGTCGTCACGCCGGCGGCACCCTTTCCCCACCGCCCTCCGGGGACGACCTCGCCCCCCGCCAGGGTAGCCCTTGGAGCAGCGTTAAGTCAGGCTCTGCAGGCCTGTCACCCAGCCCACGGTCCAAGGGCAGAGCCACTGTCCCAGTTCTTGCCATAAACCAGCTGTGAGACCTGGGGCGAGTTTAAGGCCCGACTGCCTCAGCTTTGAGTCGAAGCCGGGATATCTTAACTTTCCTTCCAACTCTAACACCCTGTGAACCTGTTTTTATCATCTTTGCTCTTAAAGCCTGTAACCTTAACCACCGTAAGCCTTCCTGTTTGGGAGAGTTATGGTGCCAGGACTGAGGAATCCTGAACGGGGCGCCCAAAGCCGAGAACTCAGCCAGATGCGAGGCAGCTGAGCAGTTGCAGGTTTGAATCTGAAGGGCCAGCCGCCGCCACCCGGTGCTGCTCTCCAAGGTGCTGCTCCGTTGGGCGCCCTCTGTGCGGGCCCTGCACATTCACTTTGCTACACTGGGGACCAGTGGCTGGGGAGGGTGAGTTTATTGTCCCCATTATCTCTGCAGCCCACCCTCATCTTCAGCATGGATACCTGGCATTTTCTCAAATTGCTATGCAAACACAGCTCCATACGCCTTTACTTTCCAACCAGATCACCTGCCTTTGCCCCCTCCTATCAAACTTCTGGAGCTGCCTCCCCAGTGACAGAGGGCCAGACCCCCCGGGCACCAAGACACGGGGAGGGAAGAACAGGAAGGCTCTTTCTTCACCTCAGTCCTGCTGGGATGACTGACACTGGCGGCTTTCACTAGGGTTCACTCTGTAATGTATGTCTCTGGTTCTAGTTCTACTGAGTGGCTCCCCTCTGACGGTGGCTTCCCAACGAGGTAAAGGAAGAGGTTTCGACTTCAGAGCACAGTTATAAGGTTCTTCTCGGAGCTGAACAATGGCTGTAGCTGGGGACCAACAAATCCAGGCTCCTCAAGTACAAGGAGAGCTTCGAATAGTGAAGCTGGAAGATTCTCACTGGGAGCAGGAAATTTCCTTTCAAGGGAGTGGCCCCGGACCAATGCTTTTGGCATTTCCACTCTCAAGAAGCGTCAGCACCCCAGGAGACTCTCATCCATCTCCGGGAGCTCTGTTGCCAGGGGCCGAGACCAGAGAAGTGTACAAAAGAGCAGATCTGGAGTTGCTAGTCCTGGAAGAGTACCTGACTGTCCTGCCCCAGGGGACCCAGATCTGGGTGAGACAAAACACCCAGAAAGTGGAGAGGAGGCAGTGGCTGGAGGACTTGCAGAACCCGGAAGATGGGGGCTGCAGGTGAGATATGGAACCTAGTTCTGACTAGTCAAAATAGAGGAATGTGAGAGACAGAGCCACCCGGGTTGCCAGCAGTGAGGGGGATGTGCAGTACTTCGCTGTTTGTGTCAAAGTGGAATTTGCCTGTTTCTTGGAACTACTGTTTTCCTCCCAAGTTCACACGGACTCTTCAGAGAATGCACAGCCTTGGTTGCTCTGAGCGGTCCCTGTTAAATGAGTGGGGATCGAGCCCACAACCCAGGCATGTGCCCTTGGCCGGAATCAAACCTGGGACCCTTCAGTCCGCAGGCCAATGCTCTATCCATTGAGCCAAACCGGCGAGGGCTAAATGAAAACTTCTTAAAATGCTGAGCACTACGCTGATCAAGGAGGAGCTGTCATCCAGCAGCAGCCAGCCAGAATCACGGGGCTTCACTGGTCTTTACTGACATGACTGAACCTTTGGGTCCTATTGCAAAGTAGCTGTATTGTTGGATGGATCTCTGAGTTTTGATTAGGGGTTGACAGGAGCAGCCCCAAGAGAGCTGGTGGGCAGGATGCAGTGGGCCTGGGCCCCAGACCTGTCTCTCTGAAGCCTTCCACACATGCACACTCTGATCTGACTCCAACACAAGTGTCTTAATCACTACGTTGTATCAGCCTCCCAACTGTACAAAGTTGGGCTTACGTGGGGGTGGGCTGTAAAGTCAGGACACCGGGGATGACTGTGCATGGTCAGCACTGCTCTTGAGAAGGCCCCCCACCGTCCATTAGGCCAGGAAGGCGTCTCTCGTGCCCAAAACCCGTGGGACTGAACACCTGCTGGAAGCAGCAGGATCCTGTCGCCCACAACTGTCTGATCTAAGAGTAGCCACCAAATCTCTATCCTGCATCCTACCTGGTATTTCCCCATATATTTCTTCTAACTTCCCCAACAACCCTGTGAGGTAGTCACTACTCTTCTCATTTTACCAATAAAGACACTGAGGCTGAGAGAGGCTGCTTCACTGGCCCAAGGCGACCCCGCTGGAAACAGGGACTGTGGTCACTTGAGTCCTAAATCAGTGCCCTTGTTGTGCGTACAGCAGCTCCTCTTCCAGGGGCCTGGCAGGAAGACGCTGGTGTCAGCGGGAGGCACGGAGGTCCACCCAGTCCCACACGTGCACAGAGGCATCACTTGCTGCCGACAACAAAGTCCTTGGCTTGCGGGGGTGCCAGGTGTGGGTGGTGACCAGCGGAGCAGCGCCTGTCCCATGGTCATCTAGGAAGACGTGACCTCTGTGAGTGAAGAGAGGTTCTACGTGGCCCTCCGTTCCATCCCGAGACGTGACATCATAGACCTGGACTGTCCCATCAAAACCTGAGGAACGAGAAATGAGAAGAGCAACAATGAATCTCTAAAATAATTTTTATAACTTGCTCTATGGCACCAAAACGATAGGACGAGGAACCTAATAGTAAACTAGATACTTAATGGCCAACCGAGGGCGTGGAACATCTGACCACATGCCGGCAGCTGCCAACTCCATGGGGCACGTGACAACAAGAATCTATAGTATATCATGTGCCAGGCCTGAGGTTAATCCTGGATCTACATTCCCTCTTTTAATTCTCACAACTGTATGAAGTAGGTACTAATACTTACCCCCAGGAAACTGAGGCTTAAGACTTTTTTAAACCTTTCCACTTGCTCCAAATTCTAATCCATCTGGGTCTCAGTAGATGGCCTCATCTCCACACTGATGGAGAAAATCGAAGCCGCTAGGGCAGTGGTTCTCAACCTTCCTAATGCCACGACCCTTTAATACAATTCCTCATGTTGTGGTGACCCCCACTTCATAACTGTAATTTTGCTACTGTTATGAATTGTTCTGTAAATATCTAATATGCAGGATGTATTTTCATTGTTACAAATTGAACATAATTAAAGCATAGTGATTAATCACAAAAACAATACGTAATTATATGTGTTTTCTGATGGTCTTAGGCGACCCCTGTGAAAGGGTCATTCGATCCCCAAAGGGGTCGCGACCCACAGGTTGAGAACCGCTGCGCCAGAGGACCATTCTCATGTTCCCCCCACGACCTAGCTCCATCTGCTGTCTTCCTGTTAAAAGCCAGTCCCTTCCCCCACACTTGGTTCTTGCACTCTTTCTGGATCTTGCCATTACCAATGATCTTTTCTTGCTCTCTCAACCTCTCCCCCTCTTAATGGATCCTTCCCATCGGCCTTTATTATTATTATTTTTAATATTTTTATTGATTGCAGAGAGGAAGGGAGAGACAGAAACATCAATGATGAGAATCACTGATCAACTGCCTCCTGCATGCCCCCTACTGGGGACTGAGCTCACAACCCAGGCATATACCCTTGATCGGAATCAAGCCCGAAACCCTTCAGTCCACAGGCTGATGCTCTATCCACTGGGCCAAACTGGCTAGGGCCTTCCCATTGGCCTTTAGATACTCTCACTAAATATCGTCTTTCAACTAGATACTGCCAGGCCAGGAGCCTGTTGACCTAGGGCAGTGATGGCGAACCTATGACATGCGTGTCAGAGGTGACACGCGAACTCATTTTTTTGGTTGATTTTTCTTTGTTAAATGGCATTTAAATATATAAAATAAATATCAAAAATATAAGTCTTTGTTTTACTATGGTTGCAAATATCAAAAAATTTCTATAGGTGACACGGCACCAGAGTTAAGTTAGGGTTTTTCAAAATGCTGACACGCCGAGCTCAAAAGGTTCGCCATCACTGTCCTAGGGGCTTGCTATAATTCAAAAAGCAAATAGACTAAGAGGCACCCTTGGGATCCTATGGCCTCTTTCTGGTCGAGCCCCATGGCTGTCCTAGTGTCTTACTAACTGCAGGCTCTTGACCAACCTCAGAACTGAATTCCTGCTAGGATGGGAAAGCCCTGCTCCCACTGTATGGAAGTTGAGTAGCCAGTTGGGGAAGAGCCTGCCCCTGAGGAACCTGGAGAGTTAATCTGGAGATTCTCGGTGAGAGACTTTAACTTCTGGGGCGAGAGGCTCCTTCCTGAGCATGCGATAGTCCCTTGGAAGAGAAAGCTCAAACAACAGATGCAGAAGCCTGCTCAGCGGTACCTGAGATGGCCAAGCAGCTGTCCAGGCCTGGAGCCCAGGTCACTCGCAGCAGCTCTGGGTCAGGGCTGGGTGTGGACACTGGACACCGCACAGAGCGCACAGGATGGCCGAGGTCCCGAGGGTCAAGAAGACAGAGCAGCCCATCTGAGCACAGGCTGGCAATGCTGGGCCCAGGGCCCTGGCCCCTGACTTCTGCACACCACCTCCCTCCACCAGCCCCGGGGCTGGGGCTGACATTCTCTGTTGGCGCCCACTTCTGGCGGGTGTCAACAAGCCCCAGCCGGCCCGAGGTGCAGCAGAAGGCAAAGGTGTCCGCGTCCAGGACCTGCAGGCTACTCAGCTCCTCACTGTCACTGACACCTGGAAGACAGAGAGCGAAAGAGAAAAGCTGCTGGAGTCACATGGGTCTGGCAATCTGGCAGGGCTGGCTGGTCACAAGTCCCTTCCTCTGGGAAGCAGCCCCAAACCCACGCAGAATAAACCACGTCTCCCCTCTCCTGGTCATTTTTTAAAAATATATTTTTATTGATTTTTTACAGAGAGGAAGGGAGAGGGATAGAGAGTTAGAAACATTGATGAGAGAGAAACATCAACCAGCTGCCTCCTGCACACCTCCCACTGGGGATGTGCCCGCAACCAAGGTACATGCCCTTGACAGGAATCGAACCCGGGACCTTTCAGTCCGCAGGCCGATGCTCTATCCACTGAGCCAAACCGGTTTGGCATCCTGTTCATTTTTTTAAAAATATATTTTTACTGATTTCAGAGAGGAAGGGAGAAGGAGAGAGAAACATCAATGATGAGAATCATTAATTGGCTGCCTCCTGCATGTTCCCCACTAGGGATCGAGCCCGCAACCCAGGCATGTGCCCCCAACCTTAATTGAACCCAGGACCCTCCAGTCCGCAGGCCAACGCTCTATTCACTGAGCCAAACTGGCTGGAGCTCTCCTGTTCATTTTGGCATTCTATCCACTGGTGGGTGCTGGTCCCAGGACTGCCTCCTCCAATCCTAGAATGGGAGCCGCTAGAGGTCGGGGCTTGCCTTTCATTCATCTTGTGTCCGCAACATTTGGCACACAGGGTTGGATTCAGTTCTAACGCGGCAGCCTAGGGGCAAACTGCGCTGTCCGTACCTGAGGTGTACGTGACCTTCTGGGATTCCAGATCCACAACCTTCAGGCCGCTGAGCCGCGCCCCGTGGAGGACTCCAGGTGCCACTGACGAGAAGATGGCGATCCTCGGCCAGAGACTCCCCTCTTTCTCATGCACAGCAATGGTGCGGACAGCTTCAATGACATCTAGGGGCAAGTGGAAGAGGTGAAAGTCCAGAATGTTAGTGAAGGTTTGAAACATAACCTGGTGCAAGCCAGCCAGCGGTCTTCCCCTGTACAGCTAGAAGGTCAAGGAAGAAAGGGAACTGACAGCTGGCTAGAGAGGATGTGGCATCATAAACACTCTGTGTTACATTTACATTTTGAAACTGTCAGAAGCACTTTAATTTCTTTTTTTATTTTTTATTTATTTATTTATTAATTAAATATATTTTTATTGATTTCAGAGAGGAAGGGAGAAGGAAAGAGAGATAGAAACATCAATGATAAGAGAGAATCATTGATCGGCTGCCTCCTGCACGCCCCCTACTGAGGATCGAACAAGCAACCCAGGCATGTGCCCTTGACCGGAATCGAACCTGGGACCCTTCAGTCCATAGGCCAACACTCTATTCACTGAGCCAAACCAGCCAGGGCGCACTTTAATTTCTTTATAAATTGTCTTATGAACTGTTTTGCAAATGGGAGATAATGAATCTCAGACACCATCTCAAAAGCCCCCAAAGCAGTTCTGGCTTTTTATACTTTTGTGGAGTACAAATAAAAGGAAAGAATCCACTGATGGTGTCACTTACACTTTAAGTGAAGAAAATGACAGGAACAGAATTCATGAACTACCATTATTTCTTAAAAAACTTATTATACAACCTCGGCACTTTCCTGAAACCTTGCAGGTAAAGGTCACAAGGCAAATGTCATTGTCTTCAAACACAAACTAGACAAAAAAGTCTATGTCTTTTTTACACTGAACAGGAAAGACACTTGACCTCCAGTGGAATCAAATTTTAGTTTTGTTTGTCTCAGCCTGCTTAGTGGACAGGCAGGCTCTCGTCTCTGCATCTACAACTGAGGCTTCCCTTAACAGGAGCCATTTATGACGTGGTTCAGAACAAGCTGTCTACCGCACCAATTACTTTCCTGCTCCAAGAGGGGACTCATTATTTGGTTCCCACAATCCCTGAAGAAAAGGGAGACGTATGTATTGTTTAAATTCTGAAGGAGGTAAAAGTCAGCCTGTGAACAGAATGGGTGAGGAACATGAACTAACATAACTTATGCAGCAGCAAGCACGTGAGCAAGGCCCCTCCGGACGGTTCACAAGCCAGGAGCGCACAAAGGACCAGGGTGGGCTGACGAGAATGCGAGGAGCTGAGTGCCTACTGCTCCCCAAGCCCGGGGGCTCTCAGAGCCCTGAATCCAGACTTGCTCACCTCACCTGCTCCCGGTACAGGAGCGGCGGAGGTTCACGCAGACAACAGCGGAGCCTCAGGACCAGAGTCTGTGTCGGAGACGCAGAGCCAATGAGGCTGTGATCCAAACCGGCCCCAGCAGAGCCTCCCGCCTCTCCCAGGCCACCCTGAGCAGCTCCCTCTTCCCTCTCCACAGACTCCGAGGAGCCTGTACCAGGCTCCCAGGACCTGCTGCTCTGCGCCAGGGGATGGCTCTCACATGTGATTTGTCTCCTGACGGGGGGCGGGGAGGAGGCTGAGGGGAAGCCTTCAAAGACGTATTTCAAAGAGGCAGTGGAAAACACAGGCTTTGGAGGCTCCTGATGAGAGAGCTGCTCTACAATCACAGTGAATACGCAGGCTTCCTCCTCCTCTCTCTCTAGTAAAATGCCCTCCTCTAGGGAATCCACACCACACGGACCAAACCAGCCCCGAACTGCAAAGAGAAGCTGCTACAAATCAAAGCAAAAGACACAGGCAGGCATCTCCAAGAGCTTGGCGACGAAAGACAGTTGTGTCTGAAGATTAATCCAACACAGAGCAGGTGAGAGCAGAGGCAGACACATCCTTGAGGAGTCAGAACGGTGCCCAGACCGCATGACTGAGCACATGCATGAACAGCTCTGAAGTGGGATCCACGGGAAGGGCTGCCCAGCCAAGGGGTCAAAGGAAATGCTGAGGCCTGTCCGGGACAGAGGGCGCCACACCAGACTGAACATCTAACTTCAAAGTGACATTCAGCTGAGACCTTTGGATATTTATTTATGCAGCTCAGTGGTTCCCACAGCCCCAGAACTGAGAGAGGGCCTCGGGCACTGTCCAGGAGCATGGACAGCAGGAGCCTGGGCAGCTGCCTTCACAAGTTTCATACTTTCTGCCTGAGAGCCACGAACACACACTCGGGAAGCCTCTGAGCTGACTCCTCCGGTGACGGTCACCTTTATCATGACACCTCTGACCAGGTTAGGTCTTCCACAAGCAAGAAGAAGGGCTTGAAATATTCCATATTTAAGGGATACTTATTTTTTCATTATCTATAATAATAAAAGCATAATATGCTAATTAGACCGACGTCCTTCGGGAGGAAGCCGGGGCTACAAGGGAAGCCCGGGTCCCAGGTGCCTGTCGGCAGCCAGAGGGAAGTCTGGGTCTCGGGTGCCTGCTGGCGGTTGGAAGGAAGCCCGAGTCCCGGGTTCCAGAGGGAAGCTGGTGCCTGCAGCCGGGAGAAGGAAGGCCTATTCTTTTTTTTTTTTTTTAATATATTTTATTGATTTTTTTACAGAAAGGAAGGGAGAAGGATAGAGAGATAGAAACATCAATGAGAGAGAAACATTGATCAGCTGCCTCCTGCACACCTCCTACTGGGGATGTGCCCACAACCAAGGTACATGCCCTTGACCGGAATAGAACCTGGGACCTTTCAGTCCGCAGGCCGACGCTCTATCCACTGAGCCAAACTGGTCAGGGTAGAAAGGCCTATTCTTGCACAAATTTCGTGCATCGGGCCTCTAGTAAACTAATAAAATTGCTTTCTGGTTTATATGGCAGTCATGTGAGTCTGATGAGTGCTTCTGCTCCTATAAACAGATTGGAACTGTTTTAGACGTGCTGATAAAATCAGGTTTGAGACACCAAAGCTGTGGGTCAAGACTGGATCCTGGAAAATTCACCCAAATAACACTATGCTTTTAAGTTTCCAGGAAAACAGCTGGCCAGCCTTCCCCAGGCTCCAGAATATTCTGCACTAATATCTAGGGAAGATAACTCTTATCTGATTTCCTAATCCCACACGAGTATCAGAGCAGCCTGGGCTCATCAGCTCCCCTGGGCCTGGGCTACAGGTTCTACAAGGTACCTGGGACCCCAGGCACTGGCAGGACAAAAGGTGCCTCCTAATGGTTGGTAATACTCCATCTCTCTCATCTTTAAACCACTGTGGCCCCTCACAGTCTACTTTTGGGCAAACTACAAGTTACTGGCATAAGGGCAGATATAAAGATCAATGGAACAGAACTGAGAGTCCAGAAGTAAATGCTTAGATTATGGTCAATTGATTTTCAATGAAGGCACTAAGGCAAATCAATGGAGAAAGGTTAGGCATTTTGACAAATGGTGATGGAACAGCGGGATATCCACATGCAAAAAGATCAACTGAGATCCTTACCTCACACCATACACAAAAGTTAACTTGAAAGAGATCATAGATTTAAATATTGAAGAGAAAAAAAAAACAGAACTTCCTTTTGGGAAAAATAAAACATGGGAAAATTTATGAGTTAAATAAAGATTTCTTAGATATGACATGAAAAGCATAGTCCCTAACAAAAAACAGTGATAAATTAGACCTCATCAAAATCTAACACTTTTATGTTTCAAAGGACACTATTAAGAAAACAAATATGGCCCTAACCGATTTGGCTCAGTGGATAGAGTCGGCCTGCAGATGGAAGGGTCCCAGGTTCAATTCTGGTCCAGGGCCAATGCCCGGGTTGCAGGTTCTTATCCCCAGCAGAGGCAGCTGACCAACGATTCTCTCTCATTGATGTTTCTACCTCTCTCTCCCTCTCCCTTTCTCTCTGACATTAATAAAAATATTTATTAAAAAAACAACAACAGTAGCCCTAGCCATTTTGGCTTAGTGGATAGAGCGTTGGCCCACAGACTGAAGGGTCCCTGGTTCGATTCCGGCCCAGGGCACATGCCTGGGTTTCGGGCTCGATCCCCAGTAGGGGACATGCAGGAGGCAACCAATCAATGATTCTCTCTCATCCCTATGGGGATTTGAGCCCACAACCCGGGCATGTGCCCTCATCAGGAATTGAACCGTGACCTCCTGGCTCATAGGTTGATGCTCAATCACTGAGCCACGCTGGCCAGGCCTGAGTCTATTGCTTAATTGACTCGGATTAGGGGATGGAGGTGTCAACCTGCACCATGTCAAATTCACTCACCACTGTCCTCTGCGATCTGCCACACCTGCAGGTAACACCCTGGAAGGCCACTGGTCACCAGCAACCTATTTAGGAGGGATAGGAGACCTCCATTCAGACAGTGAGCTCACCCACATCCCCCCCCCAGCCTTTCCGCTCTCCAGCCCACTCAGCTTGAGATTCCTACACGCCCACCTCAGGAAAGCTCACTGGAGGAAGGACTGTCCCGTTACCCTCACTTAACAGAGGAAGAGCAGGCTCACTCCACTTTAGGGACAGGCCCACGGTCATGAGAGTCATGGGACTGAGCCCAGGCTTCCATGTGGCATGAAGTGTCCCAGACAGGACACCAGCATGGAGCCTGAACACACAGCCGACCCAGACTTTCAGCATCTGCCAATGGAGCCATTCGCCCCGCCACCCACCATCAGCTCTCTGAGAAACCAAGAGCATCTTCCTATTCTCTATCTAATTGGAGCAGCTCTGGAGATCTGTGGGTTATAGTCACTGAAGGTCTGCAGAGGGACCACGAAGCCGCCAAACAATAGGTTCTTTGTATCCCAGATTTCTGTGTATGTGCGCGCGCGCTCACATGTATCCAGGTGCTCAGGGGTCAGGGGCGGTGCGGTGATAAAGAGGCAGAATACCCTTGACATTTCCAGCCACTCCATCCTGAATGGAGGGTCTGAGTAACCGAGCTGACCATACCTGGTGTCTGGCACGTGCTTCAGATCAAAGATAGACCTGTCTGAAAATCCTCCGTGGCAGACCTTGAAATCTCTTTCTGGGAATAAGCCCTGAAATACGGAAGGGTGGCCAATCAGATAGAGCCTGCTCTCCAAAGGGACCTTTCAGACTCACTCTAGGTAAGAAGCCCGATACCAGCCTGGCAGGAGGCCATGGAGGCAGCTCTGCTGGCAACAGATGCTCCTCCCTGCAGCGCCTTGTGTGCTGCTATTTGTCCGTTGGTCTCAGCTGCTTACATGGACAGCTTCCTTTCTTTCCTGCACGTCCAAAACCCTTCTGCTACCCTTTCCCCAGCCCCTTTCGTTCTAACACAAGTGTTACATTCCCGGCCTTCTCCATTCCCGGGAGTCACAAGGTTTAACAGCTTCATCAAAAAAAGCTAGAGCCCTGGCTGGGTAGCTCAGTTGGTTAGAGCATCATCCCAATATGCTGAGGTTGTGAATTCAATCCCTGGTCAGAGCACATATAAGAATCAATCAGCCGAAACCGGTTTGGCTTAGTGGATAGAGCGTCACCCTGCGGACTGAAGGGTCCCAGGTTCGATTCCGGTCAAGGGCATGTACCTGGGTTGCGGGCACATCCCCAGTGGAAGATGTGCGGGAGGCGGCTGATCGATGTTTCTCTCCCATCGATGTTTCTAACTCTCTATCTCTCTCCCTTCCTCTCTGTAAAAATTCAATAAAATATATTAAAAAAAAAAAAAAAGAATCAATCAGCCCTAGCTGGTTTGGCTCAGTGGATAGAGCGTTGGCCTGTGGATGGAAGGGTCCTGGGTTCGATTCCAGTCAAGGGCACATGCCTGGGTTATGGGCTTGGTCCCCAGTGTGGGGCAGGAGGCAGCCGATCCATGATTCTCTCTCATCATTGATGTTTCTCTCTCTCTCCCTTTCCCTTCCTCTCTGAAATCAATAAAAATACATTAAAAAAAAAGTCAACCAATGAGTGTATCAATAAGTGAAACAACAAATTGATGTTTCTCTCTCTCCCTTCCTCTCTAAAATTAATTTTTTAAAAAATATATTTTTATCGATTTCAGAGAAGAAGGGAGAGGGAGAGAAAGATAGAAACATCAATGATGAGAGAGAATCATTGATTAGCTGCCTCATACACACCCCACACTGGGGATTGAGTCTGCAACTGGGCATATGCCCTGACCGTATGCTAGCTGGGCTAAAATTAATTTTTTAATAAAGGTGGAAGGTATCAGCCAACTAACATATCTCCATTTCTCATGCCACCTTCCATTGGAAATCAAGTGGGTTCTTCTAGTAATAAAAATATAACAACTACCAATTATCCAGCATTTACCGTACCAGGCACTGTGTTTAGTGCTTTACATACTTTATCACATTGAATTCTAGAAGTAGGTACTATAATTAACCCTACTCTAAAATGTCAAAAATAGCCCTAGCCGGTGTGGCTCAGTGGCTAGAGCATCAGCCTGAGGGCTGAAGGGTCCCGGATTCAATTCTGGTTCAGGGCGCATGCCTGGGTTCTGGGTTCAATTCCCAGGTAGCCAATCAACGATTCTCTCTCATCATTGATGATTCTACCTCTCTCTCCCTCTCCCTTCCTCTCTCTGAAATCAATAAAAAATAAAATAAAATAAAACAACAACAAACACCATCCTTTAAAAAAAATAAAATGTCAAAAGTAAGGCCTGGGGAATTTAAACAATTTTTGAAGATCACAGAGGGGATTATGTTGTGAATTTGTACCTAAGTCTGTCTACCAGTCCATGCTCTTAGCCACTGGACTACTATCTCCATGTGAGGAACTGGAGGCAGGGAAAAAGGAAGTGGCACAAGAGGAAAACCCAGGGGTGAGGTGGGATGTAAATCAGGTCTCTCATAAAGGCCCAGTCTGGGGGGCTCCTGGCTCAAACCTGAGTGGTGGGGTGGGGTGATCAAGAGCGCTATGTCGGAAATCTCCCCAGGGCAACACCAGGTGGCTACCAACTCTTTTCTTTTGTCATATTCTCTTCTCTTGGCTTGAAACACTGACCTTTTCTGAGACTCCTCCTACTTTACAGATTATTCCTTCCTAGTACAGTGGGGCCTTGACTTACGAGTTTAATTCGTTCCGAGACCAAGCTCGTTAAGGAGCTCGTTAACTCAAATTACTCTATCAACTCAATGCAAAAAATCGGCCAAGAGACAGCTGGTATCTCAAAAAACTCGTTAGTTGGAACACTCGTAAGTCAAGGCCCCACTGTATTCCTTGTGAGTTCATTTTCCTCTGCCCATTCCTTAAATGTATCCTCTGAAGTTCTGTCTTTAGCCACCTTCCCCTCTTATTTCTTACTAAAGGCCTGGTGCATAAAATTCGTGCACTCAGGGTGGGGGTCCCTCAGACTGGCCTGTGCCCTCTCACAGTCCGGGAGCCCTCGAGGGATGTCTCATATCCTTAGCGCTGCTGGAGGTGGAGAGGCTCCCACCACAACTGCGCTCACCAGCCATGAGCCCGGCTTCTGGCTGAGCAGTGTGCTCCCTGGGGCAGCTCCTGCATTGAGCATCTGCCCCCTGGTGGTCAGTGTGTGTCATAGCGACCAGCTGTTCAGCTGTTCGGTCGATTTGCATATTAGCCTTTGATTGTATAGGATACATTACACACATTCATTCTTAACCATTCTAAGGGTTTCATCCACCCTCTATATCCTAATGGCCCCAGGTATCTAATTTTGATAAACTAAAATGGACTTCTTCCTCTAGTAACCCTCTGTAATCACAGGAGGTTCCTTAGTACTTATCCATGTGAATATTTGCCTCCCTCTATTAGACTAGAAGGGCAGGCCCAGGGTTTCTCTCTCTCTCGCTCTCTTTCTAGTATCCAGGACAATAGCTGGTAGACAACAGGAGCTCCATAAAGGTTTAATAAATGACTAAAAGCAGACACATATACTCCGCATTTATATTTCAAATTACCTGGTTTTCTTTTACAGAAAGTCGGGGGGGTAACGTCAGGTGAAGAATTTCATTTTTTTTCAACTTTTCATAGCCAGCAACAAAAACTCCTGGAAAAAAGAAGCAGAAGTAGCTGTGACAAACTGCTAGAAAGACTGTGGACCATGGCTGGCTCTAGAAACTCCGCCAAACCCATTGATACTCAGACTTGTACTGGGGGATGTAAGAGATCTAGAACTTGCATGGAGCACAAAATTGCTCAAGGGGCCCTCAGATAAGTGGGCTGGATCCCTCTGGGCTGAGCTCTGGAGTCCCAGCCTGAGTGGGATTCCATCTCCTCACCTTTGTCACCAATCCATTCAAGGACTCGAGTGGCTCCTGGGAGGTCGAATGCATGGAAATCCTGGTACCTGCAGGAGAGAGACACAATGTCACACGGTGCCTGGCACTTGGCAGCTGTTCAAGAACTCCGAGGGGCATCACGGCTTGGTGGCTGGAGGCCCAGGCTCTGGAGTCAGGCAAACATGGAATCAAGTCTTGTTACACATTCTGCTCCCTGTGTGACCGGAACCAGGCCAGTCACAATAACCCTGAGCCTCGGTCCTCATCTGTAACACGGACCTCCCCGAGAACCCAGCCTTCGCCGGGTTGATGTGAAGAATCCATGAGACTAGCCCATGGTCAGCAAACTGCCGCTCGAGAGCCACATGCGGCTTTTTGGCCCCTTGACTGTGGCTCTTCCACAAAATACCACATGTGGGCGCCCACGTACAGTGCGATTGAAACTTGGTGGCCCATGCGCAGAAGTCGGTTTTCAGCCTGGAAGAGTCTATTTTGAAGAAGTACTGTTGATATTTGGCTCTGTTGACTACTGAGTTTGCCGACCACTGGAGCCGGTTTGGCTCTGTGGACGGAATGGAGGCCTGCGGACTGAAGGGTCCTGGGTTCCATTCTGGTCAAGGGCACATGCCCAGGTTGTGGGCTCTATCCCCCAGTAGGGGGCGTGCAGAAGGCAGCCGATCAATGATTCTCTCTCATCATTGGTGTTTCCATCTCTCCCTCTCCCTCTGCCTTCCTCTCTGAAATCAATAAGAAAATATTAAAAAAGAACCCCTGAGACAATTAATCTGGGGTTCAATTCAGAGGCTGGTGCAAAGTAACTGGTCACTTATTACCCTGCACAACTCTGCGCCCGCGGGGATGTGCCATCTCCCAGAAGCGGGATCCGAGGCCCAGGCGGAGTCCTCGTGCGGTCCCGCCCGCCCCGCCCGCAGGCATCACCCGCCCGGCCCAGACCTGGATTCCCCACGCGCTGCGCCTCGCGCCCGCCCGCCCCGCCAGCTCAGTCCCGAAAGCCCGGTCCCAGGTCCACACGACGTACAAGCGCAAGGATTCCACCAGCCAGTCTTCCGCGGACTCCATGGCAACTGTCGCTCAGGTAGCTCACTTCCGCCACCCCACTTCCGCTTCAGAACCTTCCGGGCGGGAGGGGCCTTCTCGCGAGGAGAGGGCGCGTCCTGCTCCGACGCAGGGGGCGTGGCCTCACGCCAGGGGCGGGGCTAGAGTTGCCCGAGCGCCTCCACTGACCCAGCTGTACCCTTGCTCTGCTAGGTTAGGGCTTCTCCCGGCGAAAGTATGTAGAATCAGGAATTCCCGGGTTATCAGCTCCGGCCCGGGCCTGAGGGACTAAATATCGTTCGTTTTACGACCGGGTATTTGCAGATCAGAGGACCAAGGCCAGATAAGATACAGGACGGCCGGTTAAATTCGAATTTTAGGTTAAACAACGGAACACTTTTTCTTGTATGTCCATGCAATATTAGGCCATCTTATACGAAAAAAAGGATTGCTTATCTGAAATTCGAATTTAACTGGGTGTCCTTTATGTTTTGCTAACTTTGGCAATCCTACGGAACGCCAGAGAAGAGTGAGAGAGGGCAGCAGGGTCTGGATCCCAGCTGGCCCACTCTTGTGGGCGCTGGGGGCTCCCCTCAAAGCTTGGCGTGAGCATGAAATGAACGGGGTAAGCAAAGCCCCGGGTAATGTAGGTATAGTGTAGGCAGCTGCCTTTTATGGGTGAGGAAACTCGAGAGGCTTGCTTGTGCCAGTAGGTGGCAGAGAGGACAGTAGAACCAATTGCCTGGCACAGGACCTGGTGTACAGCAGGTGTGGAGCACCTGTTTGCTGAATGAGCTAGTGAGGTGTCCTAAGTCAGTGCCAGGCTGGTACCATGGAGTGTTCTGGGCATTTTGGAACCAACCCCATCTCCAGCCCCCTTCCCCCCACCCTATCCCCTCAAACACAATGGAAGGAGAGGACCAGACATTCTATGTAAAGAGCAGGGTTTTATTCACAACTTCAACAGGGAAGCAAGAAATACAGCAGGAACGTAAGTTGTGTCTGCACTGGTGATATTCCTGGTGACCCGACCAGAAATCACAGTAATGGAGTAACAGAGATTTGAGCCCAGAATTTACATCCAGATGGGGCCACTACCAGGGTCCCCTTCAGCACCTTCCCGGGGTGGGCACAGTCTAAGCCACGCTGTGTCTTCCTCATTAATGGCATCACTTCTGCAGCGTTTGCACCAGCAGCCTCCTATACTGAAGGGGAACACAGAAGAGCTGACCTGGGCACAGGGAGCCAATAATAGGGCATTCTGCCATTCCTAAGTGCTAGGCATCCACAGAGTCAGACAGGGACCGACTCTCGTCTGAGGCAGGCAGCCCCCACCCTCCCTCTCCCCTCAGCACCAGAAGAAGGGTGATTTTCTCACATTAACAGCCCAAACCTCAGAGTGGTCATGACATTCAAGGGAGACCATGGAAGTAAATTCCAAGTAGGGTGGCTGGCCCTCTGCCAGTGTTAATGTTTTCACTCCCTGACACCTCACTTCTGAAGCCCGTCCCCAGGGCTAGGTACTGCTTCCTCCGAGATTCTCTAGTTGGTCTGCTCGTTTCAGGCCGCCTAGACCAATGGCCCCAGAGGTAACATCGTCTCCCTTCAGAGTAGCCAGCCCAAGGCCCCCAGGGGCAGGTGGGTCTGTGCATCAGCAGAATCACAGCTGCACCTTCTCTAGGGCATGCCCCTCCCTTCTTTCAAAATGTACACTTTATACGCTCGGCAGTGGGGGATTCAAAGGTGAGCCAGGCCCAGCCAGTGTGGCTCAGTGGTTGAGTGTCAACCTATGAACCAGGAGGTCACAGTTCGATTCCTTGTCAGGGCACATGCCGGGTTGCAGACCCAATCCCCAGTGTGGGTTGTGTAGGAGGCAACCGATCAATGATTCTCTCTCATCATTGATGTTTCTACCTCTCCCTCTCCCTTCCTCTCTGAAATCAATAGAAATATATTAAAAACAAAGGTGAGTCAGCAACAGGCGCTGCCAGGGTTCTCAGACCATCTAGCTCCCATTTACTAAGCACTTTCTATGTGCCTGGCGTCATGCTGAGCAAATGATAGGGTCTCATTTAACAGGAAATGGCACTATTATCCCCATTTTATGGGTGAGAAAGATGAGGCGTAGAGAGGTTAAGTGACATTTCTAAGGTCACACAGCTACTAAGAGCTAGGTTTTGAATCTAGCACACTGTCACCAGAACCCACCCCTACCACTCACTCTGCCTTCCACACACAGCACACCGTACCCGGGAAGGTGGTGTGGGACAGGGACCACCCCAGGGGCAGGGAATGGCTACAGACTAAGGCTGGCTTGGTCAACCAAGGGTGATTTTAACCCCCCCTCATTTCCCTTTGCTAGAGCACCTGTGGCAATATCTGAAGGCATTTTTGGTTATCACAGTTAGGGAGGTGGGGGATGCTCTGGTGGACAGAGACCAGGGATGCTGCTAAACTTCCTGTGATGCACAGGACAGCCCCCACAGTCCAGACATTCTGTCAATAGTATGCTGAGGCGCCCTAACCGGTTTGGCTCAGTGGATAGAGCATCAGCCTGTGGACTCAAGGGTCCCAGGTTCAATTCCGGTCAAGGGCATGTACCTTGGTTGTGGGCATATCCCCAGTAGGGAGTGTGCAGGAGGCAGCTGATCGATGTTTATCTCGCATCGATGTTTCTAACTCTCTATCCCTCTCCCTTTCTCTCTGTAAAAATTCAATAAAATATATTTTAAAAAAAAAAGTGTGCTGAGGCTGGGAAACCCTGCCATAGGCCACTGAGGCAGGAGACAGTCTGGGAAGAGCACTGGTCAAGGTGAACAGGGGTGGGACTCTGTCTCGGCTGCTAACTGAGTCTTATCTCCCTCTCTGTGGGCCTCGTGTCCCAACTCTAGCCACAAGCATATTCAGGGCACAGCAAGGGTGGACAGGGGGGGTGGGGATAAGTCTGTCTGGACTGTGAGCGGAAGGTCCAGCTGCAAGAGGCTGGATAATCCTAGGCTGTGACCTCAGACTGGGCAATCGGAGGGGAAACTTCTCCCCCTACTTCTTATTCCCTAGGGTTTGCTGGGAAGGTCAGTTTCCTCTCTCTCTCTCTCTCTCTCTCTCTCTCTCTCTCTCTCTTCCTTAATTATTTAGCTTTCTTTCTTATTTTAAAAATTTTTTCCTTTCTTTTGATATCTTCACCTTCTTTTATTTTTCTTCTAAAAAACATTTTTATTGACTTCAGAGAGGAAGAGAGAGAGAGATAGAAACATCAGTGATGAGAGAGAATCATTGATAGGCTGCCTCCTGCACGCCCCCTACTGGGGATGGAGCCCACAACCCAGGCATGTTCTCTTGACTGGAATCGAACCTGGGACCCTTCAGTCCGCAGGCTGACACTCTATCCATTGAGCCAAACCAGCTAGGGCGTCACCTTCCTTTCTTTAGAGTCCTCTCCCTTTGAGCTCTGGATCACAAAGAGAGCCTGGAATCCCTGGATTTCTGGGGCCCATGACACCTGGTTGGGCAGGCACACCCTAATCCCAAGGCTGGACCCAGGGGCAGCCCTGGCTAAGCCTCTCCTGGGCCAGTGGTGGGGGCTGGCTCACCTGGGTGTGAGGTGCTGGGCCGCCGGGGCTCATGCCCAGAGCTTTCTTCAGCAGGAGGATCCTGAGCAGATCATGACTCAGCTGCAGTCTCTGGTCCCCCAGGGAGGCATGGGGACCTGTCTCCAGTAGGGATGAGCCGGGGGGCGCCAGGCTCTTCTTGCCCATGAAGTGACCTAGAAAAGAGGTTCCGATAAAAAAAAAAAAAGAGGTGCTTCGACACAAGGAAGTGAGGGAGCAAGGATCCTATCACAGTGGGGAAGCTCCCATCTCTCCCACCTTTTAGTTCTCATGGAAGGAATACACTCCTCACCAAGGAGCCGTAAAGACCCTTGTGGTGGCAAAGCCTGTGTCTCAACTTTTCCTGAACAGGTGGAGGGGGTGGAGAGGATGGCGCAGCTGGAAGGCGGGATGGGCCAGGGCCAGGGCCAACCCAGCCAGTTGTGCTGCCTGCTTGGAAGTGGACAATGAGGAGGTTTCTGGACGGAGGAGGTGCAGGGAGAAGACACAAGTTAGCAGAGTCGGTAGGTCTTGTTTAAACAGAAGAAGGGGCAGAGCTCTGAGGCAGATGGAGCACCCAGCTCAGCCTTGTTGGACACTAGCTGAGTGATCTCGGCCACTCTCTCACCTGCCTGGGTCTCGTTCCCCATTTAATTAGAGGAGTTCCAGGGTCCCCACCAGCCCAGGCACTGATGTCTGTGGCTGAGGGGCGGCCAGAGAAGGAAAAGGGGATGAGAGCATGCTGGTGAGGGGCGCTTGCCCGGGTCCCAGGGACTTACCGGTGGCCCAGAGGTTGCCCCGCGGGTGCACGCGGATTTTGCCGGCCCGGCTGCGGGGCTCCCGGAGGTCCCAGCTGAGTGAGGCGGCGCTGGCAGCGAGCAGAGCGAAGAGCAGGACGCCGCCGAGCCACCGAGCGCCCTCCGCCCGCAGGGCCATCGTGGCCTGGCCGCACCGCGGAGCTGCAAGCTTCCACCGCGGCTCCAGGCTCCCGGCGCCTTCCCAGCTTTTAAACCGGCGCCCCTGGGGGCGGGGCCTGCCGGAGCCCGCCCCCCAGTGCCCGCCCCGCCCCATCAGCCCTGCTCCCAGGTCCAGGTCAGGGGCCGCCACAAGCTGCACACCCGCCCCAGTGGCCTCCGCTTCCTCATGCGAAGGACCTGGCCCTCCTTCTCCACTCCCACCCGCTTTCGCCCAACGAGGGATGATTTCACCTCGAAGCCTCGCTTCATGAGGGCAAAACTGGGGGCGAGGATGCCGCCTCCCCTGTCGCAAAGGCGTTAGCGCCCCGCCAAGTGCCAGGTACCAGAGGAACTCCCTCCCCCGGGGCTCTGCCCAGCTCTGTCCGCTCATCGCCAGAAACCAGGGCAGGCGCCTGGGATGGGGAAGTAGAACGTCGGTGGGAAAAGGGGACGCCCCCCCGCCCCCCCACCTCCCCTGCTGCGGAGAGCCTGGCCATCAGCTGGGCAGGAGGCGGCAGATCTCCGGGTCAGGGGAGTGAGCACTGGACCAGGAGTCCATGTACCAGCCGGGTGACGTCCTGGAACTTCACTGTCTTCAACTACAAGGTGGGAATAACTACACTGCCCTGTTTAATCCTCTTACAGTTTTTAGCGGTTTTCCTGTGGCCGGAAGCAGCAGTCCTATAGCACTGCCCACTCCCACTCAGCCCTGCCCCCTCCCAACCAGAGGGCCAGTAACTTCTGGGTCCGCGGCATCGCTTTATGAGCAAAGAAGCTGCGCTCCAGGAAAAGACACTTGCTTTGGCTTAAATGTTTACTACACAATAATGTACAGAGCACTATGCTGGGCACTAGGGGGGGAAACAAAAGATAATTACCTGGCCCAGCCACGGTGGCTCAATGGTTGAGCATCGACCTATGAACCAGGAAGTCACGGTTCTAGTCCCAGTCAGGGCACATGCCCAGGTTGTGGGCTCGATCCCCAGTGTGGGGCGCAGGAGGCAGCCGATCAATGATTCTCTCTCATCATTGATGTTTCTCTCTCTCTCCCTCTTCCTTCCTCTGAAATCAATAATAATAATTTTAAAAAAGATAATTCCCTTCTCCAAAGGGAGTCAACCATCTCATGGGAGAGATGAGTACACAGGAGGAGGGGGGTGCAGACCAACCCCTGGACCCTGGGTGCTTCCCTGAAACACTGCACACTGTGGCTGTGACAGAACCTGCTCAAAGATGGCACTGCTGCCTGCTGGCTCTGTGAACCCCCTGCGCCCCAAAGGGGAAGCGTATGTGAGGACCTGCTTGTCATGCTGAGCCCTCAGGAGCATGACACACAGGGCAGGGACACTCCACTTCTAACCCTGGCTTTCCCCCCAATCTCCTTGCTTCTCATCGCCCACCCTGGCATTTACACCTCTCGGCATTGTCACTGCTTAGCCATGGCGTACAGATACAGCTCTTATCACCTCCCATAATAGTCATCCCCTTGCGGCCCCCACCCTCTCCTCTCACCAGCCACATGCCCACCCTATTTTCTCTGGTCCTCGGTAATTGGTGGGCACACACAGGAGCTGGCAGAGCGCTTGAGGGAATCTTATTTGGTGAGTTTATTTCTCACTGTGTAGCTGGAAACAGCTCAGGGGTTGAGCCACTCGCCCAGACATCACCCTGGAATCAGACTTCGGGTCTGTCTGGACCTCTCACCCAGGGCAGACGTAGCCTTGCCTAAACCACACCCACTCTGTTTTACCATCCCAAGTTTAAACATTACATTCCTTTAGACTTCCCGAGGGGAGAGGGAGCAGGCACTGAATTTCAAGTGTCACCTCTCTTCTGCAGGTGACCCTGGGATTCTGCTCTGACAGGTTCATGTACACTTAAGCCAAGCCTCCTCTGACACAGCCGGCTCACGGCTCCAACCACAGCCCTGAGACTGACCGCTGATGCCCTTGGGATCCTTTTATCTGTCTCCCTAGAACAGGAAAGAAGGGCTCTGAGGACCCTGGAGAAAGCAGGGTGGCAGCTGCACAGCCAGCTACAAACACAGGAATGAGAAGCATCAGGCACAGCAGAGGGCGGCTTGGCCAAGATAGCACTTCTAAGTGGAATCTCCTGGGAGTACCAGGCTCTGGGTTTATTTTTTTATTTATTTTCATTTTTTAAAAACTTTTTTAAAAAATATATTTTTATTGATTACAGAGAGGAAGGGAGAGGGAGAGAGAGATAGACACCAATGAGAGGGAATCATTGATCGGCTGCATCCTGCATGTCCCCCACTGGGGATCGAGCCCACAACCCAGGGGTGTGCCCTTGATCGGAATCGAACCCAGGACCCTTCAGTCCCCAGGCTGAGGCTCTATCCACTGAGCCAAACCAGCTAGGGTGATGCTCTGGGTCTAGATACAGGGGTGGGCAAACTTTTTGACTCGAGGGCCACAATGGGTTCTTAAACTGGACCGGAGGGCCGGAACAAAAGCATGGATGGAGTGTTTGTGTGAACTAATATAAATTCAAAGTAAACATCATTACATAAAAGGGTACGGTCTTTTTTTTTTTTTTAGTTTTATTAATTTCAAACAGGCCTGATCTGGCCCGCGGGCCGTAGTTTGCCCACGGCTGGGCTAGAACAAGGATGTCAGCTGCCCCCAGCCTGTTCCCCAAGTCTACAATGATGACAAGGGAAGTCCAAAGGCCTCCATCCATCCTACGGGGAAGACTGACAGTGAGTCACATGGAAGTGCAGGGGGAAGCTCTGAGCACTCTGGACCCTTCCCAGGTTTCCACAACATTCAAGGACATCCATGGACAACACAAAGAAAATTCCCAGGATAACCCAAGCTTCAAAAAAGGAGGAAAAGATACATGGCAAATCCCGTTATAACCGATAAAACGTTTCAACTGCACCATGGCTATTTTTTGTTTTGTTTTGTTTAATCCTCACCTGAGGGTAGGTTCTTACTGATTTTTGAGGCGGGGGGTGGGGGGGGTGGGGGGAGCATCGATTGTTGCCTCTTGTAAGTGCCCCGACCAGGGACTGAACCCACGACCTAGTAAGTGCTCTGACTGGGAATTCAGCCCCAAACATTTCAGTGTACGGCATGAGGCTCCACCAAATGAGCCGCCCGGCCAGGGTTGCACCATGGGTTTTAATCAAAGACTGCTTGAAATAAAGGACATTTTTTGCTGTATTTTCATTACATTGGAATCCATTACAAGTAGCACCTTTCATAACTGAGCCTTTGTTGCTTTCTAAACGCACTTACACGCATGCTCCTTGGTCACCAACATGATTTTGATGCAGTAAAGACTACTATTGGGGTGGGGGGGGGCAATGGGGGGTTAAGGACACATATGTAATATCTTCATAAAGAAAAGACTACTATTATGCCCGTTTTACAGATGAGTTAACTCATGCACAAGGCATTAATTGCAGAGAAACTAAACATATGGAGAAAACCAAAGTGTGGTGGTTTTCAAACACATGAAAGGTACAGAGGACAACAGAGAAAGTGAAAGCAGAAATTTTAAATTAGACATTTCTAATAAAAGAAATGATGACAAGCACAGAGCTGCTCAGAGTAGGGCAGTGGATAGAGCGTCGGCCTGCGGACTCAAGGGTCCCAGGTTCGATTCCGGCCAAGGGCATGTACCTTGGTTGCAGGCACATCCCCAATAGGTGGTGTGCAGGAGGCACCTGATCGATGTTTCTCTCTCTCTCTATCCCTCTCCCTTCCTCTCTCTAAAAAATCAATAAAATATATTTAAAAAAAAAATAACTCTCCTGGCAAATTTCTGAGCACAGATCTCCGTCTGTGTGGGCTGGGGAGCTGGAGAGACATCCTGAGATATCTCAGGTCCTTCTCTTTAGTTTCAGAATAAGAAAGCCGCTGTAGAGTCAGGAAAACAGCAGAATCTTTAAGGAAGGCTAAAGGGAGAATCAGGAATAGTTCATAGTTTCCCAGAGTCAGAGAGATTAGCTAGAAAATCAGAACATTAGTCATTAATAAGGCAATATTTCAGAAACTGAAACTGTCAAAATACTTTTTAAAAATTTATTTTATTTTTTTACATGTTTTTATTGATTTCAGAGAGGAAGGGAAAGGGAGAAAGAGATAGGAACATCAATAATGATAAGAGAGAATCACTGATTGGCTGCCTCCTGCACACTCCTACTAGGGATCAAGCCCGCAACCCGGGCATGTGCCCCTGACTGGGAATCGAATCCAGGACCCTTCAGTCTGCAGGCTGATGCTCTAGCCACTGAGCCAAACCAGCCAGGGTCAAAATACTTATTTTTTTAAAAAGGCAATATTCCCCAAAGGAGAAAATATGGTCGATGTGGCTTAGATGACTGAGTGTCGCCCCATGCTCCGAGAGGTGGCCCGTTCAATTCCCAGTCAGGGCACGTGCCAGGCTCAATCCTCAGTAGGGAGCCTGTTTCTCTCTCTCTCCCTCCCTCTCTCTCTCTCTAATGAGAAAGTGATGACAATCCTCATAGTGGCTAAGAAAGCTCAGCAGCTGCTCTCAGGGAAACGGTTAGGGAAGGTATGGATATCTAAGGAAGCGAGGTGCCTAGGTCCGGCCGTTTTAATTATTTGGGTTTGGGTACAATTGTCACGTGTTTCAGGAGGCATTTCAGTAGCTGAAGTAAATACTCTTTAAACCTCAAAGGTTTAAAGGCTTGGAAATCTGCCCGAGAATCTCACTATATCTAGATTGACTATTGTGAGCAAATCCAGAAAAAAACGCAGAGCCTCTACAGAACAACTCCCAGGGGCTTTGCAATAGTGGGGTTTATTCCAAATAAGAGTCTCAATAGACGCTATAACAGTAGAAAATGGGTTACAACACCCAGCACTGTGACATGATAAAGAGACCGACTTCAAGCTCTGGCTCCATCTTCCACGAACCAGAAGATGCTGGGAAAAGCTCAACTTCTGGTATCTCTTTTGTAAAATGGAGTTTATTTTGAGGACTAAATGAAAGAAAATAAAAATCTATTATAAGCTCGAAAGCACTTAGCAGAGCACAGGGCGAATTCTATGTCCTCAGTATTATTAGCTGGACCCCGGGGAAAGCAAAGCCTGCTGTAAGCCTGAAGCCCGTTACAGGGCAAGGTTTCCTGGACAGCAGCGAAGGCCCTGGTGTTGACACAAAGTCCACAAAATGCTTGGCAAATGCCTATTCACTATGAGCTTCTTGATAAACTAAAATGCTAGCATATCTACCTCTTTTGACCAATTCCAAGAAACAAGTTCTATAAAAAGTTCTCTCTTTTTCACTTAACTAAGTTGCCAGGCTGACAGCTTTGATCAAACTTCATGCTAGTTGATTTAATTACTTGCCTGAGGTAAGTCCTGAGAAAAAATCCTTTAACTAGACTCCTGGAATTAAACCTGGAACCCAGCTAACCCATGTAAACAAACTGACCAACTGAAGGAAGGGCTCAAGAGAAATGATTCTTCATCGAGGCACTCCAGAAACTTCCAAGGTTCGTAGAACAACAATCTACAGTTTAAGTCATATTCAATACAGTAACCTAACTGTATGGAAGAGGAATAACTGTTGTTTTATAACATGAACTTAAGAAAAAGCAGGATAAAATATTCTCAGCTGGTGAGGATAAGAGGTTGGCTATAGCCCTAACGGGTTTGGCTCAGTGGATAGAGCGTCAGCCTGCGGACTCAAGGGTCCCAGGTTCGATTCCGGTCAAGGGCATGTACCTGGGTTGTGGGCACATCCGCAGCGGGGGGTGTGCAGGAGGCAGCTGATCGATGTTTCTAATTCTCTATCCCTCTACCTTCCTCTCTGTAAAAATATCAATAAAATATATTAAAAAAAAAAAAAGGTTGGCTATAATAGACCTGAGGGGAATTTTATCAGAATGGAGAAGAGGTATGAAATTTTTATGTTTCTTAAAAGAGGCTATGAGTTTGAGAAGATTAGGAGCACTGCTTCACTGGAAAGCTAGAAGGCTCCTGACTGACTAAGCGTGGAGCCGGTCTTCTGTCAGGTGGCTCTTGGCAGAGGCTGCAAACTGTACCTACACTGAAGAAGCATCCTCTGAAACAGCTCATACAAACATTAGGCTCATACAAACATTTGGTTCAGTGGCTAGAGCATCGGCCTAAGGACTGAAGAATCCCAGGTTCGATTCTGGTCAAGGGCATATGTCCGGGTTGTGGGTTCAATCCCAAGTAGGGAACATGCAGGAGGCAGCCAATCAATGACTCTATCATCATTGACGTTTCTATCTCTCTCTCCCTCTCCTTTCCTCTCTGAAATCAATAAAAAATAATTAAAAAAAAACACAACAGAACAAAAACAAACATCAGGCTAATGGATACAGGGATTACAGAACAACAGCACAGTGCCCTTGCAAGGAGGTCCCAGAAGAGAAATTTCTTGGTCCCCAATATCACTACAAGTCGTTGATGTTTATTCATTGTGCCTATTCCATAAAGAACAGACATGATTATTTCCCTCTTTACATCAACCCCGAAGGAGCTGAGAACCACCCAGACAACAGAATCTTTCAACCTGTCTTACCATCTATGTTCTCATCCTTTTCTCTTCTCACACTATTTCAATCCCAAATTCTCCAATTATTTTATATATCTCATCATATGCCTTATATATATAGCATCTTTGGGAGCCAGTGCAAATCCCTTTTGGAACAACGCAGGGTATAAATAAATCTAAACTGTGCAAAGCATTATGACAAGGACCAGGGGACACACCAGGATGAGTCAGAGGCTGGCCTTGCCTTAATGCCTGCAGGGAGCTGGCTGGGAGGGGGACACACATCACACGGTATCACAGAGGAGCATGAACAAAGTCTGGCAGCACTGAGCAGGAAGCACTGTGCACTTGAGAGCTCAGTTGAGAAGAAAAGCACTCCTCTTTTGAGCTCCCTGTGCACCTCTCTACCACTGCACCTAGGATCCTATGTGGAAAAAATCTGTTTCAAGTTGCCTCTGTTAAGGGACTGGGTTCCTGGCAGAGGAGGGACCTGGTCTTACTCATTTTGCATCCCCAGGGCCTAGCCCAAAATCTGGCACAGAGTAGATGCTCAATAAATGTCTGCTGGATGAGAAAGCTTTTAGCAGGTAGAGCAGTGAGCTGACACTCCAGGGAAAGCGACCAGCAGAAGCAAAGACTGGAGGGTCTGTACAGTGAGACCAATGTCAAGGGTACAAGAATGTGGAATATGCTGAGAGCTGAGGGCTTAAGAATGACACTTTGAACACTTTAGGCAATGTCTTCACTATATATTTTTTTTAAATATATATTTTATTGATTTTTTATAGAGAGGAAGGGAGAGGGATAGAGAGTTAGAAACATCGATGAGAGAGAAACATCGATCAGCTGCCTCCTGCACACTCCCCACTGGGGATGTGCCCACAACCAAGGTACATGCCCCTGACTGGAATCAAACCTGGGACCCTTGAGTCCACAGGCTGATGCTCTATCCACTGAGCCAAACCGGTCAGGGCTCTTCACTATATTTTAAAAATATATTTTTACTGATTTCAGAGAGGAAGGGAATGGGAGAGAGAGATAGAAACATCAATGATGAGAGAGAATCATTGATTGGCTGCCTCCTGCACGCCCCCTCACGGGCGATCGAGCCTGCAACCCAGGCATGTGTCCCTGATTGGAATCGAACTAGGACCCTTCGGTCCACAGGCTGACGCTGTATCCCCTGAGCCAAACCAGCTAGGGCTTCACTATTTTTTGATAGCACCTGCATATTCTAGTTTCTCACACTTCTTGGTCTGGTACTCCTTTACAGTCCTAGTAAATTAGAGAGGATAGTGACAAAGATAAACTCAGCCGGAAAAAAAAACAGCCTACACAGGCTGGCCCAACTGGAGGAGTGCCTTGAGGGATGTGGACAATCCATTCAGCTGCTAGAATCAGCTGGATCATTTCTGAAGCTCAACAGAGTGACAGGTGTCATAAGAAGGCTGCCTCAGATGCTGAGATACCCCAAGTTCTAAGGGGTCATTTGGACTTGGAAACAACTTGTGCAAATGACCAACAAATGCACTCAAGGATAACAGAGCCTTTATTCCAAGACTAGGTTCTCTCAGAAGCCCGAGATTCCCTAAGAAATCAAACCAGTACTTCTCCCAAGGAGAAAGAGCACACAGAAGAGTCCAAGGGCACCACACGGAAGAAAACAGGATTAACATGAACAATTATGAGGAGGGAACATGCTGTTTAAACGGAACCATAGACAGGGAAAATTTTCAGATTCAAATCTGGCAAGACCAAGATAATGTACTTAGTAAATAACAGGGAAGTACAAATTGCTTTAATGATTCATATGCTCTGCCCCAGAATAACAGCTCAGTAATAATGCTACCCTAAGTTACTGCCTCTGGTTCCAACTCATTGTTATGCTGAACAGTCGGTCTATGCTGCTAGATGCTACAGAGAAAAGGAGAGCAGTATCTTTATATATATATACACATATATACATATATATATATATATATATATATATATATATATATATATATATCTTTTATTGATTTCAGAGAGGAAGGGAGAGGGAGGGAAGGAGAAACATCAATTGTGAGAGACAGTCATTGACTGGCTGCATTCTGCACGCCCCACACTGGGGATCGAGCCCGCAACCTGGGCATGTGCCCTGACTGGGAATCAAACCTGTGACCTCCTGGTTCATAGGTTGACGCTCAACCCGAGCCAGCCAGGTGAGAGCAGTATCTATAACAGTGATGGCGAACCTTTTGAGCTTGGCATGTGAACATTTTGAAAAATCCTAACTTAACTCTGGTGCCGTGTCACATATAGAAATTTTTTGATATTTGCAACCGTAGTAAAACAAAGATTTATAATTTTGATACTTATTTGATATATTTAAATGCCATTTAACAAAGAAAAATCAACCAAAAAAATGAGTTCGTGTGTCACCTCTGACACACGTGTCATAGGTTCGCCATCACTGATCTATAACATGCACTGGAGGAGCTCACTATGTGAGGGTGGAACTTGAGGCCATATCCAAAAACTTACACCAGTAACACAAGGCTGCCAATGCTGAGTGAGAGAGGAAGAACAACTGTGAAGAAAGCGAGACGCAGACAAGCAGAAATGTGAGTATGAGGTAAGTGGGAAAACAGCGGTACAGCCCAAGGGTGCTTCATGTTAGCTAAATTCCAAGTTTGAACTTCACACATAGGTAATGTGTAGGGTAAACAAAATTTATAGTCCAAGTTTGGCTCAGTGGATAGTCGGCCTGCGGTCCTGGGTTTGATTCCAGTCAAGGGCATGTACCTACGATGCAGGCTCTTCCCAGGCTCGGGCCCTGGTCGGGGCTCGAGCAGAAGGCAACCAATCGATGTGTTTCTTTCACATTGATGTTTCTCTCTGTCTTTTCCTCGCTCTTCCACTCTCCCTAAAAATCTATGGAAAAATATTGAACGAGGATTAACAACAAAAAAGTATAGTCCAAAACAGATACTCTCAGAGTAATGGGGGCGCTGAAATAAAGTAATAGGTGGCAAAGGCCTAAAGGAGGCACAGACTGGCGCGCTGCAGGGCAACAGTCACCCTAGCGACAGGGAGCCACTGGATGAGCTTCTGGATTAGGTGATGGCAGTAGCAATAGAAGGACGGTGGCAAATGCAGAACTAATAAGTAACCAAATGCAGTGGGAAAATGAAAACTCTATGTGAACGTGCCTTCAAAAAAAAGGTGAAATTGGGAGGGGGGGGGCGGTTGAGAGGGAAGCTTGTAGGAACTGCTATGAGTGTAAGTTGAAAGATGGGCCAGTCAAGTACAAGTGCCCAGTGGGACAGAGGCCTGGGACCAGAACTGAGGACAGGCATTGAAAATACCGTTTTGAGCCCTGGCTGGTTTGGCACAGTGGATAGAGCGCCAGCCTGAGGACTGAAAGGTCCCGGGTTCGATTCTGGTCAAGGGCACATGCCCGGGGTTGCGAGCTCGATCCCCAGTAGGGGGTGTGCAGGAGGCAGCCGATCAATGATTCTCTCTCATCTTCATGTTTCTATCTCCCTCTCCCTTCCTCTTTGAAATCAATAAAAATATATTTAAAAAATAAAATACCATCTAGACCCAATAGTTGGGGTAATGAAGTAACAGCCAAGAGATGATCCCATTGTCAAATTCTCATTTGAAGTTTTATTGCTTCTTATTCTTTTTGATTCCGTTCACTCGTAATGGATCCTAGTAAGCCTTCCCAGATTTCAGAGAGCTTATAATTCCATTAAAACACTAAATTAAACATCTCTGGTAGTTCTTACATTTTCAAAGGGCTTTTCATTATACTTACAAATACAAGCTCCCAGTTTTAAGACCTATGCTTTAGCACTAAACTAGAGAATATAAAAACTGGGAAAGAATACCTATTGCCATATATTTTTTATTATTGGCTAGTAGAGCAATTCAATATTAATACATGTTTTGATTACTTTTCAGGGAAATGTAGTTGTTGCTTCCAACTACAGCATCCAGCAAAGGAGGAAAAACAGTAATTTCACAAAACTGGGTGTGAAAGTATGCAAGTGAGAAAAAATATTACCGTTTTCTTCCCTATGAGTGTATGAGGAGGAGAAAGCTGGATGGTTGAGTGTGAGAGGACAAGGAAGTTTACCCTCGGGCAGCTGGGATCCCCGAGGAGTCCTCAGAGGGCTGGTTTGTAAACAGCCAGGGCACGAATGCTGGGAGCAGCTCCCCAGCCTCTGCAGGCCATGAGGAGGGGAAAGTGAGGGAAGTAGCCATCCACACGGGGCTATTTTATGGCCTCTGCTCTGCTTAGCTCCTGAGAAAACAGAAGCCTCCCAGACAGGTCCAAGGAAGCACTTGTTAGCTGCAACTTGCCAAGTTTCTCCCTCTGTTGGGCTCATTAAGAGCCCATATCCAAAGCTTGAAGGCTAAAGCCTTGTTAATGGCTTCAGGATGGCACTGTTCTCCACAGGGGAGGCCTTCAGAAGATCAATTGTCCCTATTCCCATTCCATTAGCATTCAAGTATGAACTGATTCCCTCTTTAGTTGAACAAATAGAGAAAGAGTGCATTTAGCCCAACACAGAAAACTTGCTTACTTTGAGATTTCACATTAATATAAGAAGAAAACAAGGAGCCCTTAGCTGGTTTGGCTCAGTGGACAGAGCTTCGGCCTGCGGACTAAAAGGTCCCAGGTTCGATTCCAGCCAAGGGCACACGCCTGTGTTGCGGGCTCAATTCCCACTCAGTAGGGGGCGTGCAGAAGGCAGCCACTCAATGATTCTCATCATTGATGTTTCTCTCTATCTCTCTACCTTCCTTTGTGAAATCAGTAAATATCCTATATAATAAAAGCCTAATATGCTAAGTGGCCTGTCATCTGGTTGGCCGTTCAACCAATCAAAGCGTAATATGCTAATGATATGCTAAGGCCACTCAATTGCTTGCTATGACATGCACTGACCAATAGGGAGTAGATGCTCTGACTGGTAGGTTAGCTTGCTGCTGGGGTCCGGCCAATCGGGGACTGAGCGAGACAGGCCGGACACACCCTGGAGCCCTCTTGTGGCCCCTCCCTGGCTGGCCAACCTCTTGTATATATATATATTAAAAAAAGAATATTAAAAAAAAAAGAAGAGAACAAGGAATTAAGAGTATTTTGTGATTCAAACACAATGGCTTACCGTACTCTCCCTAACTGCCTCGATAATAAAAGAAAAAACATCTGGCTTTGCTTTCAATACTGGAAACCCTGCCTCCTGAGGTTTGCAGAGCAAAGCCAGGAACTTAAGGTCCAGGCAAATCCTGGTTTAAAGGAGACGTGCTTGCCCTCCAGCACCTCCCTCCTCCCGCCTCCCGCCTCCAGGCAGACAGGGCTGCAAATGTGTCAAGTGTGGGAAAGGTTAGGAGTCTACAGCAGAGTGAGACTTTCTGGACCTTTAAGCAGCACTACCTGGGTTTACACCCGACTGAGTCACACGGTGAAGAATTTTGTGACTAAGAGACTTCCTATGAACGTCAGTGGCCACTCTGACATCACAAAACAAAAAGAAACACAACAAACAAAGAAACAGTTGGTAGTGTGAGGACAATCTTCACAGCGCAAGGACTGGTCACATGGCAGCCTTTATCTCCCCAGGGGGCGCTGGGAACCAGAACTGAAAGGCAAACTGCAGAAAGCTTTCCCGACAAACACAAGTCAGGGATAAAGGGTTCAATATGCAAAGTCTTTTATTTAACATTTTAAAACGTTAAAACTTCCGACCACCTCCGTATGCGCCATTCCCATTAGAAGGAGGAACGGTGGCTTCAAACTCGGGCAGAGCTGCGTGTTCCTTACAGACTCTGTAGGCACTTTAGAAGTGAAGCTTGGCTTCAAAATACAAACACTGGGGGCTTTGGCTCAACCTTTTAATATAAAAAAATCCACTGATGTACAAAAATGCGAAAGTGGGACAATGACAACATATGAAATCCTGTGATTGAGAGTCCCCTGGAGAGCGCCCAGTGGGGCACGCACATCTGCCCATACAGACTCTGGGTGGGAACATAAACGAATGCAAACCAGTGCTACCAGGAGGGGCCAGCGTGTGTGCGCGCCACTCCGCCAGCCACAGACCAACATCTACTGCAAACATCAGTAACACAAAGTACGGCACCTCCCAGGAACAGCAAGGCAGCTTCTTACTCACGATGAACCAGCACGAATAGGCCCAGCAGAAAGAGTACTGCATACTGGAAGAGAAACAGCCAGTCAGGGGAGCCTACAGGCTCTCGAGTCCTCAGAACTAACAAATAAACTGGCCTTTGTGACCAGAATACAACATTCAACTACCTAATTAGTCTTCTCTTTTAAGGGTCCATTTAATTAGTTCCCAAAATTGAGCAAAAGATCACATTTTTAATGAAACATAAAGTACATGATCTTTTTTTTTTTAAGTCTTTATTGCTGAAAGTATTACAGACCCCTCTCCCCCATTGGCCTCTCCCAGCCCGCCCCTGGCCCCCACCCCAGGCCTTCACCCCCCGATTGTCTGTGTCCATGGGTTATGCATATAGGCACACAAGTTCATTGGTTGATCTTTTCCCATCTGCCCTCCCTCCCCTGCCTTTCCTCTGAGGTTTGACAGTCTGTTCGATGTTTCAATGTCTCTAATGAACAACAACAAAAAAAACCCCAAAAAACAAAAATAGATGCAGAGACATAAAGTACAGGGTCTTACCTTAAACTTAGGATAGTCATTCATGAGGATTGTCACAATCCCAATATAAGGAACAAATCTAAACAAAGAAACAAACAAAAAATTGATTGTCAAGAACTTCCTATGTAGTTATCATTTACTGAGCATTCTCAGTATCTTCCACAGAAAATTAATTTTCAGTTCACAGAGTCCATTTGTATATACCGTTGTCCTATAGATCCTTTCAACAGTCCAGTGATAGGGAAGTTAGGAACATCGCCATTCTATAGATGAGGAAACAGGTGCTCAGGCCCACGGCATGTGGCTCCTGCGCAGAACCAGTACCGGATCCGAGTCTTAGACATCTATTTGGTGACTCTATTTCTACCTGCTGACTCAGTGCTGGGGGCTGGGTTGTCCTCATAACCTTTACGGACTGTCAAACTAGTTGGGGAGACAAGGTAAACACAGACAGAACATTACAAGGTACTTCATGCTAAGTGTCCGAAAAGTGAGTGTAAGAGCCCTAGTCCAGTACTTAAGATTTCCTCACCTCCCCTTTATTAACCACCTGTAATCTGGCTTTGGCTCTCTTAATCCTGGAACTTTCTAGAACAGTTGAAATCACTGTATGCAGCAGACCAGTCTCAGCTCCAACCTTCCTTTATTCTGCAGCATTTGACTTTGATGCCCACAAACTGATGTTTCTTTTCTTTTTTTAAAATATATTTTATTGATTTTTGCCCTAACTGGTTTGGCTCAGTGGATAGAGCGTTGGCCTGCAGACTGAAAGGTCCCAGGTTCGATTCCGGTGAGGGACATGTACCTTGGTTGTGGGCACATCCCCAGCAGGAGGTGTGCAGGAGGCAGCTGATCGATGTTTCTCTCTCATCGATGTTTCTAACTCTCTATCCCTCTCCCTTCCTCTCTAAAAAATCAATAAAATATATTTTAAAAAATATATATATATATTATTGACTTTAGAAAGGGAGAGGGAGAAACATCAATGATGAGAGAGAATCATTGATTGGCTGCCTCCTGCACTCCCCCTACTGGGGATCAAGCCTGTAACCCAGGCATGTACCCTTGGCTGGAATCAAACCTGGGACCCTTCAGTCCACAGGCCGACGCTCTATCCATTGAGCCAAACCAGCTAGGACAAGTTGATGTTTCTTAAAATCTAGACTTCCTCTGTCGGAATCACTGGAATAGCTTGTTAAAAATGCAGATCATGCCCAGTCAGTGTGGCCCAGTGGTTGAGCGTCAACCTATGAACCAGGAGGTCATGGTTCGATTCTGGGTCAGGGCACATGCCTGGGTGGCAGGCTCGATGCCAGTAGGGGGTGCGCAGGAGGCAGCCAATCATTGACATTTCTAACTCTCTCACTTCCTCTCTCTGAAATCAATGAAAACATTAAAAAAGGCAGATCTTTGTATCTTTTCCAGATTTACTGAGTCGGAGCATCTCTGGAAGGTGGGCCCAAATGATGCCTCTGCACACCGAAGTTCAAGAAGCATGTTCTGGCACATGACATGCATGGAACAGACATGTGGTGGCAAATATTATCCCCTCGGAGGGTTCACACTTTAGTTTCCAGCCTGGGACAACCTCTAAGAGCTGAAAATAACAGTCAGTACAGAATGGCACAGCTAAGCTACAAGGGCAGAGAGAGGGTCTCTGTTTTTTATTTTTTAATATACTTTATTGATTTCAGAGAGGTAGGAAGAGGGAGAGATAGAAACATCCATGATGAGAGAGAATCATGGATCGGCTGCCTCCTGCAAGTCCCCCACTGGGGATCAAGCCCACAACCCGGGCACGTGCCCTTGACCGGAACTGAACCTGGGACCTTTCAGTTCATAGGCCGACGCTCTATCCACTGAGCCAAACCGGCTAGGGCAGTTCTCTGTATTTTTTAATGCATATTATTTTCTTTTTAATGTAACAACTCTTTAATGTAATCTCTTGTGTCTCATTTACAACACCTTCATGAAAGCAACAGCTCTCCGTAAAGGTAAATCACCTAATTTAAGAATGTAAAGGCAAATGCCTGACGGTAAAATGCAGATTAAAAGCAATAAAAGCATCTGTGATTTCTATGAAGACAGTATCAGGCTGCTAAGTCTGATCCGATGATCAGTCAGCAACCATTCTCATGGGTAGAGACTTCCGCTGTTATCTCCTTACAACACTGATGCTCAAACCATCAAAACCTGTGGCTTCCAGTAATCACATAGTCTTGCCTGGGAGTTTTCCATGGACACATTCTTTCCCCTAAGGTTGGTTTCTCTTTGCCAGCCTGAGTGAAATGGAAGCACCCTGATCTTTGGGAGTCACATAACCAAATGTAAGATAGCCTATGACAGGCAGTCCGAAGTCAAACAAAGGACTTAATGATCCGTATCACCGTTTCCCTCCGTGGACAGAGACAGCACAGAGTGCACAATGCTATCAGCAGTCACCTTCAATTCAAATCAGATGCGCTTTTCCCTCCCTGCACAGAAAAAGTCTGCTAAAGCGAGTTGGTAAAAAGCAGAAGGTTTAACATAAGCAAACCAGATGCCACCCACGAGGCCACCTCCAACACCAGCCTGTGCCGAGTCACCATCTAGAAGGCAGAGTGTGAAGATATGGAAGTCCCGGGAGCTGATCCCAGGAAGTAGCCTCAGAAGGAAGAAGTACCTGCTGAGGTTGTGGCAGAAGACACTTTTGTCAGATGTTACAAGGGATCTATATCTGGGAAGTCTGGACTACCATAGCTGACTTAAAAAGGTTCACTGTTGCTACCCCAAAATAATCTGTTTCAAGTTAAGTATAGAGTATGTTTCAAAAGCCTCATCCATGAAACTGAGTTCAGCCAATAGAGAGCTCAATTACTCTGTTCCTTCCATATATTTTTATTCCTCTTTTCATTTATATTTTTACTGATTTCAGAGAGGAAGGGAGAGGGAAAGAGAGATAGAAACATCAATGATGAGAAAGAATTGATCAGCTGCCTCCTGCACGCCCCCTACTGGGGATTGAGACCACAACCTGGGCATATGCCCTTGACCAGAATCGAACCCAGGACCTTTCAGCCCACAGGCCAACGCTCTATCCACTGAGCCAAACCTGCTACGGCTATTCCTCTTTTCAATGTCAAGATCTCTCTATTCCCTGGCCCACCAGCCTTCCCTCTTTCTCCTGTTGTTGTCAACTCTTCTTTGAGTAACAGGTCCTCTCGTGGTTTTCAACTCCCTCCCTGAATTTAGGAAGAATCACCCCTATTAAATACCTCATTGGTTCAGTATTAATTTCATTTTCTTTTTTGTTAATCCTCACCCAACCATATTTTTTCCACTGATTTTAAGACAGAGTAGAAGGAAGCGGGAGAGACAAAGAGAGAAAAACATCAATGTGAAAGACACATTGATTGATTGTCTCCTGCACAGGGATCCAGCCTGCAACCGAGGAACGTGCCCTTGATTGGAAATGAACCCAGGACCCTTCAGTCGGCGGGCCGACATTCTAACCCCTGGGCAAAACTGGCTAGGGCTGGTTTCATTTTCTAAAATTGTTTTTACTACATGTTACGACATGAATGAATCTTGAAAATATTATGCTATGTGAAAGAAGCCAGATGTAAAAGACTGCTTAGTGTA
Organism: Myotis nattereri; assembly: GCF_964212035.1. Taxonomy (NCBI): domain Eukaryota; kingdom Metazoa; phylum Chordata; class Mammalia; order Chiroptera; family Vespertilionidae; genus Myotis; species Myotis nattereri. The sequence goes on along the minus strand of NC_138097.1, from coordinate 9,781,100 downwards.
AGATTAAGGTTCTGTTTATATAAAATGTCCAGAACAGGCAAACCATAGAGACAGAAAGATTAGTGGTTGCCAGGGGCTGCAGGGAAAAGGGGATGGGGAGTGACTGCAAATGAGTACAGAGTTTTCCTTCTGGGTGTGGAAATGTTCTGGAATTAGACAGTGGTGATGGCTGTGCACACCTTGTGAATATAATGAAACCCAATGAATTGTACACTTTAAAATGATGAATTTTATACCCCAATATATGGATTATATCTCAACAACGTTTTTTAAACTTGTTTTATTTTGGGCCTTGGGCTTGAAAGTGTAAAATTTTTTTAGTGTGCAGGCAGCTGTTTGAAAAAGGTATTGTTTTTAATGCATAAAGACATTTGTACCAGATACAGAATGATCTGCGAGAAAGCTCTAGCCTCAAGGTCTGGGTACAGTGTGACTCTGAAATATCAGTTTAGGGTTTTATAAACACAATTTCCACAAAAGGAGGTGATATGCCCCTGTAAGTGTCAAGGTAAGTGGTGGCATAATCAGTGGAAAGTGAATTTGTGCAGTTAAGATCCGGTGCCCTGCTGTTCACGCCTCCCGGAAAGTTACTTACTTCAGAGAGTACCGGGCTATTTCATTTTTTTTTTATTAAAGCCACAGAGAGGTCTATATCTTCAATGTTGGAATTTTAAGAAATAACACAGTGTATAGTTCAGGAAGGGTGATGCATCTTTTACGCAAACAGGGGCCCAAGTGAGCAGACAGAAGTGCATTAAGCACCTAATGATGAAGACCAGATAAAGGAACACGGTCATACTCGTAGGAGTACAAATAAAACGCTGTGGCAAAATTTATCAAAAGCCTTAGGTGTCACCTCTGAGAACTGACTGTGAAGAAATGACTGGGCAGAAGCACTGAAACATATGTAACAAGAATGCTCATCCTGCCCTGACAGGTTTGGTTCAGTGGATAGAGTGTCGACCTGCGGACTGAAGGGTCCCAGGTTCGATTCCAGTCAAGGGCATGAACCTTGGTTGTGGGCACATCCCCAGTAGGGGGCATGCAGGAGGCAGCTGATCGATGTTTCTCTCTCATCGATGTTTCTTTTTTCTTTTTATTTTTTATATATTTTATTGATTTTTTTACAGAGAGGAAGGGAGAGAGATAGTTAGAAACATCGATGAGAGAGAAGCATGGATCAGCTGCCTCCTGCATACCACCCACTGGGGATGTGCCTGCAACCAAAGTACATGCCCTTGACCGGAATTGAACCTGGGACCTTTCAGTCCGCAGGCCGACGCTCTATCCATTGAGCCAAACCAGTTTCGGCTCATTGATGTTTCTAACTCTCTATCCTTCTCCCTTCAACTCTGTAAAAAAAATAAATAAATAAAAAAATAAAAAAGAATGCTCATCCTAACATCGTTCATAATTTTTAAAAATAGGAAAAAAAAATCAAAGCATCTAACAGCAGGAGACTGTCTAACTAAAAATGTGGTCTATCCACAGAGGAAAAGCATACAGCTTTGAAAATGATGATATGGACATACATTTTTATTTGTAAAGATACTGATAATTCTGGGGGATGAAAAAAGGTTATAAACTGTGGCCATTCTTTGCCTGTACACAAACTGTTTTCAGTATGCGCGCGTGCACACACACATACACACACTCAGATCTACCTCTTTATACATAAAGGCTAAAAAATATCAAAAAGTTAAATATTTATGGAGGGGGAGCAGAAGAAAAGTGACTTTGCTTTCTGATGACTATTTTTTTCTTATGCTTCTACATGAATCTGTAAACAAAAAGACTCAAAGAGGTTGATGAGTGTGAAGAACCATAATAGCAGCGTCTTGGGAACAGAGAGAGACGGGGACAATGATTTCTCAGGAACACGGGTGATCCTATGTGGATGGTAAAGGTACGTCTGGCTCTCCATGGGAATGAAGCTCCCGGGAACTGGCGGCATGCGCAGAAAGCCCCCAGCACTGCAGGGCACAAAGCACATGGTGCTTATTCTGATCAGATTTCTCCTCCCCAAACCGAGCAACCTCATGCTGCAACTGTGGCAGCTCTCACTTAATAACTCGCACTTAATTCTCTATGGGACCCCAGCTCCTCAGCGTGGTGGCCTGTTCGATAGAGCAGCGACTTTCAACTGGTGTGCTGCAAGAATTTTAAAAACATGCAATACCTGATTATTTAGTCAGAGGCATTGATCTCTTTGCCCTTAGATTGTCAAATAAAAAAATGACGACAGGCAACAATCCATTCCTTGCGAATGAGTCAAAATTAAACCTATTTTTTGTCAGCTTGGCAAGAAATATGATGTATTTTTGGGTGTGCCGCAGAATTCTATTGATTAGTTTGGGTGTGCTGTGAGGTGGAAAAGGCTGAAAATCGCTGCGCTAGAGGAACCACTCTGAGTTCATACTGTCCGCCCCAGGTGAGGGGAGCAGGTGCTCTCACAGCGGTCAGAGTGTCCCGTGGCCTCTGGACACTGCGAGCCAGCAGCTACCCGTTTCAGAGCTGTGATGCCTGTGATTCAGGAGCGATGGTTAAAGCGGGCTCTGAGGTCATCGGCCACTTACCACCAGTGTGACCTCAGACAAGCAGCCAACTCGCCTGTGTTTCCTCATCTACAGAATGGAAATGTTAGGGTTGTTCTGAGGTTAAAAAAAGGTAATACTTGCAAAGCACTTAGAATGAATCGCTGGCATATAGGAAGCCCTAATAAATGTCAGTCATTGTTAATATTATTAAAAACATGAAGGTAGTTACAATCCCATACTTCCTTATACCAATCACTTACAATTCCTGTCTTCCACTGATTTGTTCTCCTGTTAAAATCTGAAATAAACAGGCTTAATATGACTTGTAAATTTCATGTGACCTCAATAATTTCAAGACCAGAAATAAAATAGTATGGTGTAAATTAATATGAACAAGTTAATTTAGATGAACGCTTTAAGATGCTGATTGAGTAAATACTTAAGAAATGTAAGTTTCATGAAGTGGGATTAAAACTTGCTGGGGATCCCCAGAGCCCAGCAGAGTACAAACATCAGAGTCCATGGGTGGTGCCCAATAACATTTCTTCACTGGATTAAACAAATGAATTTTTAACGCCGACACTCCAATTCGTCATCCCATCACTAATATTCTATTCTTTTACTGTCTCCCTTTCCGCCCTTCCAGTGCAATATACCAGAAGCTTTATTTTTTATTTTATTTATTTTTAAAAAATGTATTTCTTTATTGATTTCAGAGAGAAAGGAAGAGGGAGAGATAGAAACATCAATGATGAGAGAATCATGGATCGGCTGCCTCCTGCACGCCCCCTACTGGGGATCGAGCCTGCAACCCAGGCATGTGCCCTTGGCCAGAATCGAACCTGAGACCCTTCAGTCTGCAGGCCGACGCTCTATCCACTGAGCAAAACTGGCCAGGGCTACCTGAAGCTTTAGAGGCATTTAATTAGCCCACCTTTTCAGAGGATACAAGGTGATCTGACAGAACCAGGACCGACCATTATGTCAATTGTATAGGATCAGCGATAAAATTGAGGGGGCCAGGTTTCAAGCAACGTGAAAAATTTAGCAAGTGCTCCCTCTATACTTACCCCCTCGCTCTCCCCACAACATCTTTTTTCTCTAGCCAATGTTGTCCTTGTTTATAGAGGCCTCGGTCATCAACCGCATTATTGTCTCCTTTGGTCAAAAACTTGATATGTCCATTTTGCCTTAAAAGAATAAGAGAAAACCCAACTCATCAAATACCTCGATGTCATTTCAAAGCATAAAATTTGCTCTTGTTAACCAAAAATTCCTGTGGAACTGTGGTGTTTTAATCACCATTCCCAAGATCAAGAAGAATTATTTATTTAGCTAAAAGGATGTTTATAGCCGTGTAGTTTATAATAGGGAAAAACTGGAAACAAGCTTACAGTTTAACATTCAGGAGTTGAAATATTAAACAAGCATTAAGGACAATGTTACAGAAGACTATTTAATGCACTGAAGATCATACAAACTGTATTAAGTGAAGAATAGATTATAAAATAGTATATGCAGAATTATCTCATTTTTATATTAAAACAAAGACAAACCACTAATATTTTTTGAAATACACAGAGCAAAGGAACACATTAAACTACCCTACAGGCAAAATGAACGTTGTATGAAACAGAATGACCCAGTTTCTTTAACCAATAAATTGCAAAGAACAAAATGTTGGAAAAGGAATTTACATATTAAATAAAAGACACTATAAAGCCATATCAACCAATTTCAACCTTTATCTGAATCTGGATTCAAACTGTTAAAAAAGCTCACTGATTATATTTCATAAGTGTTTACTAAAATATTTACCTATGACATGACGTGATATCTATGATTTGATTCAAAATAATACATGCAGGATAGGGGGAAAAGTGTTAGTGTGCGTGGGACAGAATTAGCCATAGATTAATAATTATTGGGCCCTAACTGGTTTTGCTTAGTGGATAGAGTTCTGGGTTCGATTCCAGTCAAGGGCACATGCCCAGGTTGCTTGATCCCCACTAGGTGGCGTGCAGGAGGCAGCCAATCAATGATTCTCATCATCGATGTTTCTATCTCTCCCTCTTCCTCTCTGAAATCAGTAAAACTGTATTTAAAAAAAATAATTATTGGGACTGGGTAACAGGCTTTTGGGAGTTCACTGTACTGCTTTGTCTACTTTTATGCATGTTAGAAATTCTCCATATTAAAAAAAAAGAGCAAAAATAACAGTATCTTACTTAATCAGAAATTTACTAGTTTAATTCTTCTAAAGAACCATGCGGACCTGGCTGGTGTGGCTCAATTGTTGAGCACTGACCTATGAACCAGGAGGTCATGGTTCGATCCCCAGTAGGGGACCTGTAAGAGGCAGCCAATCAATGATTCTCTCTCATCATTTATGCTTCTATTTCTCTCTCCCTCCGAAATCAATAAATATATTAAAATAAAATAAACCATGAGGTTTCTAGTAACTTTACATTTTAACTAAAAGCAAAGTACATTTTATAGTTGATAAAAACCATCTTAAAATTAGTTCAAGTGAGTCTGGGTTAGTCATCATACTAGAGAGAAGAAAATTAGCTCCAGACTCTTAACTGACTAGTATTCACTGAGATGCTAAGCCAGAAACTGGCTCACTAGACACTAAATCTGCAGATGGAACTAAATTGGGAGGCGTTGCAAACACCAAAAACAGCGAGGTGCAAACAGTCACATGAACAATGAGGTTCCAACAAGAAAAAATGCAAATGTATGCAGAGAAAAACAACGTGCAGCTGACAACTCCGTAAAGGAAAGAACGTCTGAAAAATGCTGGCGGGTGAAAGAGGACGGGTGCCAAGAGGGGCGAGCTGCAAGCGTGGACGCCAGGAGCCGCAGGAAGCGAGTCAGTTCAACCATGAAGACAGCAACAACACCAAGGCAGAAAAGTAAAACCAAATAGGAGAGGATGATTGGGACACGGGAGACTTCCCAGGAAAGGAAAGGGATGCTATGGGAGAGGTGGGTTATTTCCAAATAGTTGATTTGCCAAGCAACCCACCAAGCACATCCAATCTCCCCTGCCTCTGCCCCCTGCCCCGACACAGTCAGGAGAGGCCACTATAGCTGCTCGGGAAAGGAAGGTCTCCCTCATCTACTTAACGGTGTAACAAATGTTCTCTGGTGGCAACCAGCTCCTATTAGACCGACTCCAGGACCTCACAACTCACAGGCCCAAAATACTGGCCGATACAGTAATATCAAAGTTTGATACATTAATATCAAACTCTCTCCTTGCTAAAACAGGGACCAAATATTTAACATTATCCACCTATAAGGAGTGCAACACACTTACAATTTAACCATCATAATACTGTGATGGTAGAAAGGAGGAAATAATCGCTTCATAGAAAGTTAAACTATGCAGTGTGGCCCTAGCTGGTTTGGCTCAGTGGATAGAGCAGGGGGTCCTCAAACTTTTTAAACAGGGGGCCAGTTCACTGTCCCTCAGACTGTTGGAGGGCCGGACTATAGTTTTAAAAAAACTATGAACAAATTCCTATGCACACTGCACATATCTTATTTTGAAGTAAAAAACCAAAACGGGAACAAATACAATATTTGTATTTGCATGTGGCCCACGGGCCGTAGTTTGAGGACCCCTGGGATAGAGCGTCGGCCTGTGAACTGAGGGGTCTCAGGTTCGATTCTGGTCAAGGGCACATGCCCAAGCTGTAGGCTCAATCCCCAGTGTGTGGAGTGCAGGAGGCAGCTGATCTCTCATCACTGATGTTTCTATCTGTCTCTCCCTCTCCCTTCCTCTCGGAAATCAATAAAAATATATTAAAAAACAAAACAAAAAACTATGCAGCGTGTTTATAAAACAAAAAGAGGTTTACCCCGAATTTAACATTATCTCTGGGTGCTAGGATTACATGTGATTTTGTTTTCTGTATTTTTTTCAATTTACACAGCATCATGTATAACAATCCACATGTAATAAGAATGTTCATAAGATGGAGATACATGAAAAAAGAGCTTTATATGCTATTTACAGATTTGCAAAGGCACCTTACAGAAGCAGGTGGGGGAGGAAGAGAGGAATAAATAGGAGAGGTCAGTTGAACAATTCCTACCTCTAGTCTTCTTAAAGCTCAGGATGTTATTGCTTCTGAAAGAAATGAACAACAGTGCAAAAACCAGCCTGAAAACACCCAGGACAGACTGACTACACAAGACTTAATCCACTGTGTTTGTCATTGGGTCCTATATTTAAGAACAATGCCAGCCGAACCGGTTTGGCTCAGTGGATAGAGCGCTGGCCTGCGGACTCAAGGGTCCCAGGTTTGATTCCGGTCAAGGGCATGTACCTTGGTTGCGGGCACATCCCCACTGGGGGGCGTGCAGGAGGCAGCTGGTCGATCTCTCTCATCGATGTTTCTAACTCTCTATCCCTCTCCCTTCTTCTCTGTAAAAAATCAATAAAATATATATTTAAAAAAAAAAAAAAAAAAGAACAATGCCAATACCATTAAGTCAGATGGTTATTACAACCAGGTATTTTAGTCTCTGTGAAACAAAGAAGGAAGTGGGAAACTTGAGACTATTAATAGCATCTGCAAGTTGAAGGCATCTCAAGAGTCGGAAAGAAACCACCAAACCGCCCAGATTACACAGTACAACACATCATAAAATATTAAAAAATCTGATAAAAAATTACTTTTAAGGCCGGCAAGTGTGGCTCAGAGGTTCAGTGTCAACCTATGAACTAGGAGGTCACAGATGGATTCCCAGTCAGGACACATGCCTGGATTGTGGGCTCCATCCCCAGTAGGGGGCGTGCAGGAAGCAGCTGATCCATGATTCTCTCTCATCATTGATGTTTCTCTCTCCCTCTCCCTTCCTTTCTGAAATCAATAAAAAAATAGTGTTTTTTTTTAATTACTTTTAAAATTTAAGGAATCTGTAGTTGATATAACATCTGTCAATGAACTTGCCCTGAAACAAGATGAATTGTTTTAAAATTTAATAACTCACTGGAAAAAGGAGACATATGTAATACTATATGTAATACTTTAAACAACAAAGAATGAAAAACAAACAAAAAACTCACTGGATTTCAAAGGATCACATATAAAAATGGACAGTATTTGCTCTACCCAAAGCAGGGCCATGGTTTAAATTGGTTTTCTCTGACAAACTCTGGGGAAAGTTGGTTCAGCTTTGTCCACAACAGGCAGTGCTGAGAACAAACACCCCAAACTCAATTGAAGAATCTGAAAATGCTACCCATACTGAATAAACCTTTGCAATTCCAAAATAAATTCCAAAAAAATGCAGTTAGCCTTTCCTTCTTAACAATAGAATGCCATTTAAAAATGATCTCTTTCAAAATATATACTCAATTCTGAAAAAAGAGCAGTCAGATCTTTATTCTACAGTGAAGAAAACTCTTCTAAACTGGAATGTTTATGGGGATTTGCAAAAATCAACAACTGACAGTTGCCTCGTCTTTAGGTGGAGGAGATAAACTATGCTGGAGGTGGTCGAACAGGAATATTTATTTAGGGCTCCCTCATACTCAAGAACCTACATGACCCCCACCATTTCACGTCCCCTCTGTGCATCCTCCAGGACACCTGCTTTTTCCTTCATTTCTTTCTTTCCTACCCTTTTCAAAGTTTTCCTTCACTAGAAATACCACAGATTTGAAGGCTTAGAACTCAGAGATCTCATAAAGCACTTTCCTAAAACTTTCTATATTACAGATCAGGGAACTGAGACCCAGAGGTGAAATATTTGCTCATTCTTATGCTCCCCCTCAACCCCATGTGACTCTAAAAGTTTAACATATGTCCTTTTTAATTAAAAAATGCAAGTATCTACATTTAAAAGAGCAACTTAGATTTTAGAAATTTCTATGGAATTTGGAAAAGGTGGTATATTTACTCTTATTTGAAATGTCTGTTAGACTGCCTTAAATTTTTTTTAAAAAAGATTGGGGCTTTTTCATTGATTATATCAGAAGATTCTATTTGGGGTTAACCTTTATGTCATATGGGGGAGGGGGTTATGTACATCACACACACACACACACACACACACACACACACACACACACACAGAATAACAGTACACTGTTCTTGTGGCCTTTGTCTACCACGTGGACAACTGATGTCACAAAAAGTGACAGCTGTGTTCCTCTATCCCCTCCGAGGCTTAGGGACCGTTCCGGAAGACAGGGGCGTGTGAGATTATAAGAGCTGATCATGCGGGGTGGAGTGTTAGGCAAAACGATTTCTGGTGCTTGATGAGACTGATGCCATTTTAAGCGAGTAGCTCACAGTGACCGCCAGGCCTGTATCATCTGAAAGGAATGTTCTTATGTAGACAAATAGGCCCATTAAGCTGTTTACTGCTTTGAAATATACAGGGCTACTGATCTGGTTGGGAACCAAGAAAAACCTCCAGGGAAAGAAATGAATTAATAAATAATTTCGTTTTCAAATATTCACCAAGCCTGCAGACATTCATAAAAATGAATTGAAAGAAGGACCTAGGAGTTTCCACCCTGTTTTAACCTTAAGGCTATCAAAATTAAATACTGTAAACACCAAAAGATAAAAATATTTTAAAACAAAAATGTATAGTTTGCACATACTTTTCATGAATCTTCAAGACTCGATGGACTATAGGAATCTCTCTTCCTTCTATTCTAAAAACAACAATTTCTCCCACTCGTATGGGATCTTCCACTCGATTTGTTAGGAAGAGAAGATCTCCTCTATGAAATGCAGGTTCCATGCTGCCACTGGGAGGGACAGAAGAATACAGCAAAGAGAAAGTCAGAGATTAAATTTACTTTCAAAATTAGATATGCAACAAAATAATCTCAAGTATCACCTTTGAAATATACCCAATACCTTAACAAATATATTGACGACATAAATGTATATTGTTCTGAAAATATGGTTTCCTCAGACTAAGGAGTTATACTAAAGGTCTCTTTAGTTGTTAGCATTTATTAACTACTTCCATTTCAAGCAGTACTATTCAGAGGAGCTTAAATCTTTGAAAAGGGCAATGCTACTGATTCTTTAACCTTTTAAAATTTCAAGTGACAAACAGAATGAACTTTATAATCACTGTTCTTATCCTCACTGCTTCTGAAAACAATAAACACATTCAAATATTCAAATGAGAACGTCTCCTGCCATTTATAAAGTTACAGACCAAGATGACCTTATGATTTCAAACCAGGAAGAAGTAAGAGCTCAAGTCAAAGAACAGTCAGCTCCAGAGATAATGCTTGTGTTATCAATTTATTTATTTTAAAAAGAAAAACAAGAGAGAAAACCAAGGACGAGAGAAGAGATTTTTGCCTCAGAATTTCAGAAATGAGCAAAGCATTAATTTCCATAGAGGAAAAACTCATCTCTCACCAAGTGCTTCAAGGTCCTAAGATATGTGCATTCATAAGGAACCTTTTCTTTCCATGAGGAAGAAGGCAATCAGTATTATTTTCAGAAACTCAAGCTCCAGTTTGCAATAATAATAGATTTAGTAAGAAGAAAATGGATAGACAGGGGATAAAAATCAAGACAGTGTTCTCTGTTTGAAGACTCTGGACTCTCTACATAAGGAGACTGGCTGAGGCTTAGGGAGGCCTGAAGTTCAACATCCAGGCAATGATAAAGGAGAGATCTGAACCAAGGGAGACCAGTGAAATCCATTCTCACTGTGCCAAACTACCTTCGAGTCACTCTAGAATTTTAAGCACAAAGTATCACAATAATATTTGCATTTAGGAACCATCACTTCAGAAGCTTTGGATATACAGAAGTCATTCAAATATTTATTGAATTAATAAGTAGAATGGATGAGAAGGTAGATTTGGAGACCAGTTGTGCAGGCTATTACTTAGAATTCACATTTTGCAAATATTAAAAGTTTTATTTAAAAAATAGACACAGGAGAATAAGGGTAAAAATACAGAGAAAAGGATGTATATACAGAATTACCTCAATTATATAAGAAATACTATGTGAAAAAAGAGACCAGAGTGTTAACAATTATATCCCAGAGCTATGGGTGACTTAGTTTCATCTAGATTATTGCGTGTGTTTTTTCAACATTTCATATAATGAAAACATACTAACTTTTTTCCTGATTGTAAAAGCAGTTTTTTAAAGGTCACTGCAACAGCCCAGGCTGCTGAGGAGGAAATGATGAGGGCCTGAAATAGAACAACAGCAGGGGGACGACTTATAAAGGGTAGAACAGAGATCAGGAAAAGAACAAACTTGATGGCCAACTAGATATGACAGGACGACTCCTAGGTTTTAACACTGGCAACTGAGTAGATGACAGTGACAGCCACAGAAAAATGAGGAAAAAGAACAGGGTTGTGAGAAAAGATGAACTTCACGTTTCATTACATGGGGTTCCAGGTGCCTGGTTGACGTGCAGGTGCAAGCGTCCAGTGTGGGGTGAAAACAGTCTAGATACCAGGGAAGAAAGGTAGGTGAGAGAAAAACAGATTTAAAAGTTCAGCTACAGATGACAATTAAACAGATAAGCCCTAGCTGGTTTGGATCAGTGGATAGAACGTCAGCCTGCGGACTGAAAGGTTCCAGGTTCGATTCTGGTCAAGGGCACATGCCTGGTTTGCGGGCTCGATCCCCAGTAGGGAGCATGCAGGAGGCAGCCAGTCAATGATTCTCTCATCGTTGATGTTTCTATCTCTCTCTCCCTGCCTCTCTGAAATCAGTATGTTAAAAAAAAAAACCACCCACACAGATAAAAATGTGCAGTGAGAGTACCATTAAAGAAATAAATCAGGGAGCCCTGGCTGGGTTGCTCAGTGGTTGGAGCATCAACTTGTACACCATAAGGTGTGCGTTCAGTTCCCAGTCAGGGTATATATCTAGGTTGCTGGTCTGATCCCCATTCGGGGGTGTGTGTGTGTGTGTGTGTGTGTGTGTGTGTGTCAGAGGCAACTGATCAATGTTTCTCACATCAATGATTCTCTCTCTCTTCCTTGCTGTCTAAAATCAGTAAAAATATATTCTCAGGTGAGGATTTAAAAAAGAAAGAAACCAGGAGAAAGTTATTTATTTTTTATTATATTTTTATTAATTTTAGAGAGAGGGGAGAGAAAGAGACAGAGAGAGAAAGAAAAATTGATTTGTAGTTCCACTTATTCAATTATCCATTGGATGATTCTCGTATGTGCCCTGATCAGGAATAGAACTCACAACCTTGACATATTGGGTTGATGCTCTAACCAACTGAGCTACCTGGCCAGGACCAGGGAAAACTTTTTAAACATTAAAAAAATTATTAGTAACCTTCTTATATTTTTTGATTAAACTATACTTTTAAATTTAAACACCAATCATGAACAATTTTATAAGATGTTATGTATAAATTATTGAAATATTTTAAAATTGGCTTCAGCTCTGTGAAAAGTTTTCAATGTTCCCTGAAACTTTAGTCAATAAAATAAATAAGAAATATTTGTCTTTATCTCTAATGGCTTCACAAATGTCCTAAAAGCGGATTCTCAGTTGGCCTGAGCCTTCTGAGGCATATTTGATTCAGATAAAATTATATTCCTTACAGTAACATGAAACCCTGGCCAGGCCACCCAATCACATGGATTGTCTTTCTCTAATGACTGCTCCTTCCAGCCCTGACTAGTCTCTTCTAAAATGACTTGGTCTCTTTTTTCTTTCCTTTTTTCTTTTTTTTTTTTCTTTTTTTTAATATATTTTATTGATTTTTTGCAGAGAGGAAGGGAGAGAGATAGAGAGTTAGAAACATCGATGAGAGAGAAACATCGATCAGCTGCCTCCTGCACATCCCCCACTGGGGAAGTGCCCGCAACCCAGGTACATGCCCTTGACCGGAATCGAACCCGGGACCTTTCAGTCCGCAGGCCGACGCTCTATCCACCGAGCCAAACCGGTTTTGGCTTTTTCTTTCCTTTTTTAAAAAAAATATATTTTATTGATTTTTTACAGAGAGGAAGGGAGAGGGATAGAGAGTTAGAAACATCGATGAGAGAGAAACATCGATCAGCTGCCTCCTGCACACCCCCTACTTGGGATGTGCCCGCAACCAAGGTACATGCCCTTGACCGGAATCGAACCTGGGACCCTTGAGTCCGCAGGCCGACGCTCTATCCACTGAGCCAAACCAGTTCGGGCTAATTTCTTTCTTTAAAATATGTTTTTATTGATTTTAGAGAGAGAGAAAGGGAGAGGGAGAGAGAGATAGAAACATCAATGAAAGAGAATCAGTGATCAGCTGCCTCCTGGGAGCGCCTACTGGGTATTGAGCCTGCAACCTGGGCATGTGCCGACCGGGAATCAAACCGTAACCTCTAGGTTCATGGGTTGACACTCAACCAGTGAGCCACACTGGCCAGGCTAATTTCTTAATTCCACATTAGCAATCAGAAAAGTTTAGTATATAACCTAGCTACCAAATAACTTATCTAACCACAAGTCCCTACTGATTACAAATTTTCCAGCTATAACAAAACTGGGCTATTTTCAGAACCATCAATGAGCAAGTTCTGAGTCATTTGATTGTCTTTAAACATCTCCACTGAAGGAAACTCAATCTGAAGTAATCCCAGAAGAGTATCCACACGTGCCTCCCTGGACCCTCTCTCCACACCTGTTCCCCACAGAGCCAATTCCTGTGGCTTCCCCTTCTGTCAGTGTTTGGACACTTCACCAACCGAAGCTCTCCCTGAATCCAAGACTGTCTGGGAACTTCAGGCCACATGATTTTAGAATTGGAAAGGTCTTCTGACATCATCTAGATCCGACCTTCAGTTCATTGATGAAACTTTGGTTCAGTGAATTAAGTGACTTGCCCAATGGTGTAGTCAGACAATGAAAGCGACAGAGATCCAATTCTCTATACTTTCCCAGCTAATAAAACCCATACATTTCTGGGGATCTCTAAAGTTATAGTTGCATTTAATTATTAATAAAAACAGAACTAAGGTGAAGTAAGACACTGGAGACCCAGTGCGTCCAACCACTTGTTGCTGGAAGTATATCCTATACCAGTGGTCGCCAACTGATGGTCCTCGGACCAATGGTGGCCCGTGAGGTCAGAAAGGTTGGCGACCACTGTCCTATACAATAATGAAGGAGTCAAATTCATCTTGTTGAGAGTAATGTACTATTAATTAGACTCTAGATAATGTTAATGATTCAGTTTATTTTATGTTTATACTCCATTATCTCCAGAAAAGACTTGGGAGAGCTTTTATAATTAAGCCCAAAATAGGATAGAACCATAATGACTCAATTAAGTAACCAAGTGGTAATTTCCCAAAAATGAGTAAATTAAGTTTTTAAAGCACTAACATTAGGAATATAAGGAGGGGGAAGAAGTACAGTGGAGAAAAAATTCAGTACTACTTGTCACGTTAAGAGAGGCATTAGTAACCTGGCCAGCGTGGCTCAGTGGTTGAACACTGACCTATGAATCAGGAGGGTTCGATTCCCGGTCAGGGCACATACTTAGGTTGCGGGCTCAATCCCCAGTGTGGGGCATGCAGGAGGCAGCCAATCAATGATTCTCTCTCATCATTGCTGTTTTTCTCTCTCTCTCCCTCTCCCTTCCTCTCTGAAATCAAAATATACTTTTTTTAAAAAAAGAGATGGCATTAGTATATTCAAGATTCCTGAAGTCTATTTAGAAGTGATATTTAAAGGTCAGCAGGAAATAGGGAAATAATTAGTGATGCTCTGCACCGGCACTGAGAACATGCTGCAGAAAAACAATTTCTTTGCAGATGATATAATCTAGCAAACAAACAACTAAATACCAGCGTAATGTATCAAAGGGAAGAGCAAGAAGACAGAAGAGCTTCAGGAAAATGAAGTACATTGAAACACCTTCTTAAGGGATGTGCTGACAACAAAGCTCACGTAGTAAATGTTTTGGAGAGAGGTCAGAAGCCCTCTGGGGTCTGAATGTGCAGTGTCTAACATGTTGAGACGTTCTCACAATTGAGAAACAGTAACTCATTTTCTTGCAGGCCCTCTTCTGGGAAGGAGAGGGGTTTCTAGAGGAATGATACAACAGTGATTCAATGTCTCAACGCTTCTCCCAAGCCATGCCATGCAACGCCATGCCTTGAAAAGAAAATTACCTGAGCACCACTACAATTGGACTTTCACTTCCAGTTACGACCATTAGCCCCTTCCAGATCATTAGTGCTGAGGAGACAATCATTCCAAAATTTAGGACTTGATAATACAGCTGTAAGAACAAAGGAGAAGAGATTAGACCTACGATTATCCCCACCCAGGCAAGAACTGGGGGTAGAATCAATTTAAAGGTGTCAAGTAGCACGAGCACAGCAGCTGAAGTTCCAAAACAGTCTTTAAAACTCTAATAATTACACAATCAGCCTTCTCTCTCTCACCCCAGGTGCCCTGCTCCATTTTGTTTACTAAAATACGTTACATTTATATAACTTATTATTTTCAGAACCTTTCACTTGTTATTTCATTTGTACGTTCACAACTATTCAGCTTAAATCCAATCACGTTCATGATACATACCAGCCAACAGTGACAAAGCTGTGCTTTTGAACTCCTCTCGTACTCACTTGTCTACAATATTTATCCCTTGATAATCATGGCTGTTCAATGATATTTAATCCCACCCCTCATCTTACAGTTGAGGAAATTTAGTCTGAGGGAGAGGAAGTGACTTCGCCAAAGTCAGACAACTTGTCAGTCATATAGTTAGGACTTGAAGGCCAGCCTTCTTTCTTTCTTAACACATCTGTGTAACTACTTGACAAATTGTAAAATTCGATGACTTGAATAAGCAAACGCAATACTAGAGAGGCATTGTAAATGAGGGAAATAATCGGACCTAATTGTGTTGGTGTGAGGCTGCATAGCGGGTAAAAGCAGAGAGGATGATGGACACCATGGTAGATGGTTCAAGAAATGAAAAGATGGTGTTGCCCTAACCGGTTTGGCTCAGTGGATAGAACGCCGGCTTGAGAACTCAAGGGTCCCAGGTTCGATTCCAGTCAAGGACATGTACCAGTTGCGGGCACATCCCCAGTAGGAGGTGTGCAGGAAGCAGCTCATCGATGTTTCTCTCTCACCGATGTTTCTAACTCTCTATTCCTCTCCCTTCCTCTCTGTAAAAATCAAGAAAATATTTTTAAAAAATAAAGAAAAGGATGGTGTTGAAGAGTCCTGGGAGAATCTGAAAAAGCATATTATTAAGCTCAGATTATACACAACCTTGAATGTACCACTGAAAATGTGAACCTGAAAAGACATTCATAAGATGCTTTAAAGTGAAAAAAAAAACAAAACACAAAAATTTCAAAAAATATGCACAATGTAAGTTTGCTTTTGTTATTTTAAAAATATATGTGGCATGTGAACAATCCATAAGACAACTGTTCGAGTCCGAAAATTCAGTAACTAAACATGGGAGACTGTTCTAGATTTAAAATAACTAAAGAGATATAACCGAGGACAGAAAATTCAGCAAAATAAAAGTGATGGTAACTTTAAGTACTATCATTTAACAGGCCATAATCTGAAAGTTATGTACTGTTCATTTATCTATTATAGTTATCAAACATATCAATTATATTTCTATTCATATAAGAGATATGTGAAGTTCAACATATAGGATATTTTCATAGGAGTCAGACTTCCTGCAATTTTAAGCAAAGACAGAAGTGACCATGGAAGCAAAATGTGTCAGAGCTACAAAATAGCTGACCTGCCCTGGGTAGTGTTGCTCACTGGTTAGAGCACCGGCCTGTGCACCCAAGAGCTGTGTGTTCAATTCCACTCAAGGGCATGTACTACCTGAGTTGCAGGTCCGAACCCTGGCCCGGGTTGGGGTGCGTGCGGGAGGCAAATCAATTGAAGTGTCTGTCACATAGATATATGTTTCTCTCCCCTCCCTGGCTCCCCACCACCCTTCCAGTCTAAAAACCATTGGAAAAAAAATATCCTCACTCCTATGGTGAGGATAAAAAAAAATAAAATAGCAGTTGGCCTGAAGTCTTATCTTAGGACCTCAAACTAACAGACTCATAACCCATAACCACAATTTCCCTGCTTTCTAACTCACAGAAGTGATCAGAAGCTAGGGTATTGGAGGCAGGCACACTGACAGCAGCAAAATGTAAAACCGATGGCACTGGCAAAACTGAAGCATGTTCAGATCAGACACTGTTACCATGACCCAATAAAGTCACTGCTTGTCCCAGCGAGAATCTTTAATGATAATGACAAAAAAAAATCCTGAATAGTCAAAACAGGCTAATATCAATAACAGTAACACAAGTCTCATTTAAAAAAATTTGTTACTGTTTTACAATCTGACAAATGAAAACATATCTATTCAATACACAGGTACAGTAGCTTCATTCATAATGGCCTCAAATTGGTAAAAAAAAAAAAAAAGTCCATCAATAGATGAATATACTGCAATATTTCCACACACTAGGATACTGTTCAGGAAGAGAAAGAATGAACTACTGCCGAAACCGGTTTGGCTCAGTGGATAGAGCGTCGGCCTGCGGACTGAAAGGTCCCAGGTTCGATTCCGGTCAAGGGCATGTACCTGGGTTGCAGGCACATCCCCAGTAGGAGATGTGCAGGAGGCACCTGATCGATGTTTCTCTCTCATCGATGTATCTAACTCTCTATCTCTCTCCCTTCCTCTCTGTAAAAAATCAATAAAATATATTAAAAAAAAAGAAAAAAGAATGAACTACTGATACAACACAGAATCTCAAAAATATGATGTTTAGGCCAAGTTGGAGTAACAGGGACCAAAGTCACCTCCCTGCCTGAAATAACTAAGTAACGCTGGACAAAACATATGAAACCAAGGGTTTCAGACACTGAACACGTGACTGCATCCAGGTAGCACAGACTGTGACTGCTTAGAAAGGAGAAACCTGCCCCAACGGACAGACTGGAGTGTCTAGAACAAGGGCGAAGGGGATGCAGGCAGAGCCTGGAAGGCTCCTTGACTTGAGAAAGAACTGGGAGCTTGAGGAGGCAAAGGTAGCTAGAGACCCGGGGCAGGATGGAAATGAGAGCGACACAAAGGTCTGCAGAGGGTCTCTGCTCAAATCCTCAGCAGAAAGACGACCAGCGATGATCAGCAAATGCTCTGAAGGAATTAACAAGGATGCAAAAGAATCATTTAAATGGGGCAGGGATAGCTTGAACTCTTGAAATAACAGCAGACTTCCTGAAAGTACTCAGAAAAAAACTATCAACCTGCCCTAACCGGTTTGGCTCAGTGGATAGAGTGTCGGCCTGCGGACTGAAGGGTTCCAGGTTCGAATCCAGTCAGGGGCATGTTCCTTGGTTGCGGGCACATCCCCAGTGCGGGGTGTGCAAGAGGCAGCTGATCGATGGTTCTCTCTCATTAATGTTTCTAACTCTCTATCTCTCCCCCTTCCTCTCTGTAAAAAATCAGTAAGATATATAAAAAATACAAAAAACCCAAAACAAACAAAAACCTATCAACCTAAAATTCTATACCTGGAGAAATTTCTTCCAAAAAGGAAGGCAATGCCCTGGCCAGTTTGCTCAGTGGATAGAGCACTGGCCTGTGGACTGAAGGGTTCCAGGTTCAATTCTGGTCAAGGGCACGTACCTTGGTGGCAGGCTTGATCAATTCCCAGCCCTGCTCAGGTGCATGTGGAAGGCAACCAACCGATGTCTCTCTCTCTCAGATCGATGTTTCTCTCTCTCCCCCGACCCTTCCACTCTCTCTAAAAATCAATGGAAAAATATCCTCAGGTGAGGATTAACAAACAAAAAGAAAGGCAAGGAGGGGACGAGTGTGGGATAGAAGGGGTCAATGGGAGGGGAAGGCATCTGTAATATTTTCAACAATAAAGGTTAAAAAAAAACACACAAAAAACACGAAGGCAAGCCCTCGCCTATACAGCTCAGTTAGTTGGACGTTGTCCTGTGCATCGAAAGGTCGTGGGTTCGATTCCCAGTCAGGGCACAAACCCAGGTTTCAGGCTTAATCGCGGGTACAAGGCATGGAGGAGGCAGCGGATCGACGGTTCCCTCTCACATCAATGTTTCTCTCTCTTTCTCTCTCTCTCCTTCCCTCCCTCCCTATCTCCCCCACCTTTCTCTCTCTCTAAAAATCAATAAAAAATACCTTTTTAAAGAATGGAGACATGCCTAGCCGGCATGGCTCAGTGGTTGAGCATTGACCTATGAACCAGGAGGTCACGGTTTGATTCCAGGTCAGGGCCCATGACTGAGTTGTGGGGTCGATCTCCAGTGGGGGGTGTGCAGGAGGCAGCCAATCAATGATTCTGTCTCATCATTGATGTTACTCTCTCTCCCTCTCTGAAATCAATAAAAGTATATTTAAAAAAAAAAAGAATGGAGATAAAATTAAACCTTTTCAAAGGCACAAAAACTCAAATATAATTCATCACAAGCAGACCTACATTACGAAAAAAATGTTTTTAAAAGTCCTCCAAGCAAAAAGAACATACTGAATGAAATCTGGATTTACACACGGAAATGAAGCACACTAGATATAGTATATGTTGGTAAACATATATTTTTTTCTTATTTAAAATTTGTGGGGGTAAAAAAAAAAGTGTGTGGGAGATACCTAAAGTAGTACACAGAGGGAATTTTATAGCAATAAAGGCCTCAAATCATATGTTGTGCTTTTGTTTACACTCAGTTCAAATATTTTGTAATTTCCCTTGTGATTCTCCTTTGACCTATGGGTTATTTAGAAATACACTGTTTAATTTACAAATATTTGTAGCTTTCCCAAAGTAAACTTCTACCTTAAAACACTAGGAAAAGCAAATGAAACCCAAAGTAACTCACAGAAAGGAAATACTATTAAAGAAAGAGGAGAGCCCTACCCAGTTTGGCTCAGTGGATAGAGCATAGGCCTGTGGACCAAAGGGTCCTTGGTTCGATTCCAGTCAAGGGCACACACCTCGGGTGCAGGCTCCCAGCCCTGACCAAGGGCGTGTGGGAGGCAACCAATTGATCTATCTCTCTCACATCGGTGCTTCTCTATCTTTCCCTCTTCCTTCCACTCTCTCTAAAAATCAATGGAAAAAATATCCTTGAGTGAGGGGGGAAAAAGAGGAAAAATAATGAATCAAAAGACAGAAAACAGCCATAACCAGTTTGGCTCAGTGGATGGAGCATCAGCCTGCGGACTGAGGGGTCCCAGGTTCGATTCCGGTCAAAGGCATGCGCCTTGGTTGCGGGCACATCCCCAGTGGGGGGTGTGCAGGAGGCAGCTGATCGATGTTTCTCTCTCATCGATGTTTCTAACTTTCTATCCCTCTCCCTTCCTCTCTGTAAAAAATCAATAAAATATATTTTAAAAAAAGAGACAGAAAACAAAGAAAAACAATCGAATAAAAAATGAGCACTCTGAGTTCAATTAGCCAGACTAATCAGGAAAAAAAGAGAGAAGATATAAATTACTAATATCAGGCCCTGGTCAGCTAGCTCAGTTGTTTAGAGCATCATTCCAATACACCAAGGCTGCAGGTTCAATTCCTTGTCAGGGCACATACAAGAATCAACCAATGAGTGCATAAATAAGTGGAACAACAAATTGATCTTACTCTCTCTTTCTCTCTAAAATAAGTTAAAAAAAAAGAAGAATGTAACTGTTTAAAGAAAGTACTAATATCAGGAAGGAATGAGAGTGGTGACATCACTAGAGTAACTACATATTGATTTGTATTGAAATACAATTATTAAAAGGATAAGTATTATGAATATTATACCGATATATTACCAATTCCTTGAGACAAGCTAACAAAGCTCACTGAAGAAAAAATGGATAATAGACCTATATCTATTAAAGAAATGGGATCTATAGTTTAAAAGCCTCCCCACAAGGAAAAACACCAGGCTCAGATGGCATTCACTGGTGAATTCTATCAAGAATTTAATGAAAAAAGAAAAAAAAAAATCCTAACAATTCTACACCAACTCTTCCAGAAAAATGCAGAAGAAATACTTCCCGATTCATCCTATGCTTTCTTCCTTCTGAGTGACACAAATGGCCTTTTGAGGACAGTATGGCACCAGCGAGGCACCAACAGCACTCGGTGGGGCTGGGCTGTCTAACGCCCTCCACTATGTGGGAAATGCTCCGAACCAGCAACCAATCTACGGGCCATTTCTTCTACAGCAGGACTCACTCGTCTGGAATTAAAGGGTGAGAATAAGAGTGGCTGCTGTCGCCCATCTTTACAACTCTGGGTTGTATGGGTTTACAGGTTTTCATTCCCAAAGGAGATGCCCTTCTGCCAGGGGACACGCTGATTCCATTAGACTGGCTGCTGAGATTGCCACCTGACCACGTTGGGCTCCTCATGCCAGTGCACCAAAATGCAGAGGCCAGGGGGTTATTTACTGGCCAGGTAATTGGTCCTGACCATCAGAGAAGTAATGAGGGACGTATAACTGGAATACAGAGAATCCTGAGAAAACAACAATCCCATTCAAGCAGGACTACGCATGACATTAACCCTTTAGTAATGGGGTCACAGAGGTTGGGGTCACTCCACTGGGCAAGATATTATGACCAACTTAGGTTCTTGCTGAGGGCTAAAGGAATATGGAATGATTAACGGGAGAAAAAAATACAGATATGACCATGTGGCCAAATATAAAAACAAGGAATGGCTGCATATTAGACAGAAGCATAATTTTGCTTTTCTCTTTATTTAAAAAGTGAAACATGATTAAGAGGTGTGCATAGCCCGGCCGGCGTGGCTCAGTGGTTGAGCATCGCCCGATGAACCAGGAGGTCATGGTTCGATTCCCGGTCAGGGCACATGCCCAGGTTGTGGGCTTGACCCCCCAGTGTGGGGCCTGCAGGAGGCAGCTGATCAATGACTCTCTATCATTGATATATATATTTTTTAATATATTTTATTGATTTTTTACAGAGAGGAAGGGAGAGAGATAGAGAGTTAGAAACATCGATGAGAGAGAAACATCGATCAGCTGCCTCCTGCACATCTCCCACTGGGGATGTGCCCGCAACCCAGGTACATGCCCTTGACCGGAATCGAACCTGGGACCCTTCAGTCCGCAAGCCGACGCTCTATCCACTGAGCCAAACCGGTTTTGGCTATCATTGATATTTTTATCTTTCTCTCCCTCTCCCTTCCTCTCTGGAATCAATAAAATTATATTTTTTTAAAAAAGAGGTGCATAGATGATGAGTAGATAAAGGATTGACTATAGTGGTTTTGTACTTTGCCAACTTGGCTAACAAAGCTTGAACTAGGTTTCCCCTAACCCCTTCCCTGGTCTGGGTTGGTTGGCCAAAGGAGAAATCTGCTCAAGATCTGGAAAGTGAAAAGAGAACCAATTGCTATTTTGTTGAAGTTAACTGTGGTTAGAGATGGTAAGGGACATCATTAAGGGCCTGGCTTGTCCTCTCTCTCCCCTGCCCCATGTCCAGAGCATCCGACTAATAGACACCAGTGTAGAGACAACAGCCTTATGCTTCATCTACTCCCCTTTGGTGTGGTCCCACTCCATCAGGAAGATTTGAAATTCTGACCAACTCCACGGCAAGCATGGATATGTCTACCCCTAACAGTGCTTCGGAAGAGGTAGCTGGTGATATTTTTCTGATTCTCCACCTCTCAGTTTTAGACTCTTACTCATCCAGCTTCTCCCACAATAGTGTTAAGATCTTAGTCCTGTAATAAATCCCTTAATTCCCCAATAATATTTATAGTGGTTCTGTTTCCCAGACTAACCCCTGACCAATAAACCATGTTTTCCAGACAACACTTTCTGCCCCTGTGGACATCTTCTGTTTGGATACTATAGCTCACCTCCTTCCTTCAAGTCAGAAAAGAGAACTTTTGGTAGAGAAGTTATAATCACAATTTCTGCTTATGAGGAGCTCATTTTTGTTGTTGCAGGTCTGTGCCATCTAGCCATGGAAATGAGTGACCATGCTTGTCTCTATGACCATGGAGAGGATACGATGACGAAAAAAAAAACTAACTAAAAAATGACATGTTGGCCCTGGCCGGGTAGCTCAGTTGGTTGGAGTGCTGTTCCATACACCACAAAGGTGGCAGATTCAATTCTCGGTCAGGCATATACAGGAGGCAACTGATCAATGGTTCTCTCTCTTCCTCCCTCTCTAAACTCAAAATTTACATATATTTATATATATATATACTTATATACATATATAAAATATATATATATATATATAATTACATTAAAAATAAAGGTAATAAATACTCTAAAGTCACGAGTTCCTAATTATTTCACTGCATTTTATTATTAACCTATGTTCTTGAGGTCATATTTTTTCCTCTATTGTATCCATAGGTGGAAATTACAGTTGCATGCTACCACATTTCTTCCTAATTCTACATTCAATGATGTCACGTTAGTAGCTTGAAATTAGCCATTAATAGTATTTACACCACAGAAATAGGCAAACTCTACAAATCTGGATTTCATAGATTAAGGAAAGTTTCAGGAAAATGGTGATCAGAAAGAATGCCGGGGGGGGGGGGGTGTCTAAAGATAGTTAAATACACAAGGTTTGAATAGAACAATGTTTATGCCCTGCCCGGTTTGGCTCAGTGGATAGAGCGTCGGCCTGCAGACTCAAGGGTCTCAGGTTAGATTCCGGTCAAGGGCATGTACCTTGGTTGCAGGCACATCCCCAGTGGGATTGTGCAGGAGGCAGCTGATCGATGTTTCTCTCTCATCAATGTTTCTCTCTCATTGATGTTTCTCACTCTCTATCCCTCTCCCTTCCTCTCTGTAAGAAATCAATAAAAATATTAAAAAAGAAAAGAGAAGAACAATGTTCATAGAGACACTGATACGAAACAGGTAGGAAAGGTAGACTGGAACAAGACTGAAACAGTGAGAAACGGCAGGCTGTAAAATGACTGGGACTTACAGCAAAGGCCTTTCTAAGACAATGGGGAGCTACTGAAGGTGTAAGGCAATAGTGTATAGCAGGGGTCCTCAAACTTTTTAAACAGGGGCCAGTTCACTGTCCCTCAGACCGTTGGAGGGCCGGACTATAGTTTAAAAAAAAAAACTATGAACAAATTCCTATGCACACTGCACATATCTTATTTTGAAGTAAAAAAGCAAAACGGGAACAAATACAACATTTGTATTTGCATGTGGCCCGCGGGCCGTAGTTTGAGGACCCCTGGTGTATAGGATGCA
This sequence comes from Myotis nattereri, assembly GCF_964212035.1. Lineage (NCBI taxonomy): Eukaryota > Metazoa > Chordata > Mammalia > Chiroptera > Vespertilionidae > Myotis > Myotis nattereri. The sequence goes on along the minus strand of NC_138097.1, from coordinate 9,757,306 downwards.
GGGAAGGTAATGAAACACTTTATTTTTGAAAACTGTGAAGCAGACCCTAAAAAATTATATTACATATAATAAACAAGTCTTGAGTAAGGCATTAAAAATCCATTATAACTCAAAGCTCCAAAGAATACATAGTCTGTGATTCCATTTATATAAAATGCAAACCCATCTATACCGACCAAAAGCAAATCCGTGGTTGCCAAGTGCTAGGGGAGAGACGAACTACAAAGGGGCACAGGGATCTTGTATGTGATAGAAATGCTCTCTTATCTTGATTGTGACAGGTGTATGTAGCTGTAGGAACTGATCAAATAAAACACTTAAATGGATGGGGTTCATTGTACTCGAGCATTCCTCTATGAACCTACGGGGAAAAACACAGTTACAGCTTAAATATATTAACCAGACATTTGATATGTATTTAGGTGTGAATGAAGAAGTTATGCAATGACAGCAGTTTTAGAGAAGCAAAAACCAAACTCATAGTTTCCTCTTTTCATGTGATGAGCTCAGTATCTATAAACACTATCAATTCCTTCCCCCAGAAGTTATGTACAGGCCAAACCTCATTTCATTATTTTCCCTCACCCCATTCCCACACTATCCAACTCCTCCCATTGCCTCCTCACCACCCCTGGGAGGGTGTTCATTTCCTTCATCTCAGTAATGGGAAGAACGTTCCCTACCTCAAATGCACATATAACATTTTACACATAGCAAAATCGCCTTAACTATTTTCTACACATTTATGCTCATGGAAAGCAGAGTCTGTCTTATGTATCTCTGCATTTCTCTCACTGTATTTAGCAGAAGGTACAATAAACAGTAGCCCCCCCAAATAAGTACTTCTTCAGAGAAATGTCTGTAGTACCCAGAAATTCAGATATGGATGGAAAAGACACCACCACGCAACATCAGGGAGAATCTGAAGAGCTACCTTCAAGACATAAACGTTCTGTGCAATTTGAAAAGAATGATCAGTGATGACTGAAGGAATTAAGAAGCATCTCTAAGAGAGGGTGACACTGAGGTCGCTAAAATCTGAAGGGGACTACGGGGAGGTTGCACATCTACTTCCCTAACCGGTATTTGTAAACACTGCAAAATGCAAGTCCAAGAGGAAAAATCTTTAATAGTGACACCAGGATAAGTCTTAATAGTCAAATACTGTAAAAAAAAAAAGGCAAGCAAACGAGGCTCTAGAGAGACAGGCACTCGATGCAGAAGACGAAAAGGAGCCACTTTTCCTAACGACTGCACAATCCCAACAGCATTCCCAATACCATTGGACATCCGATCTAGATAAATTCTAGAAAGCTCAAGACGGAGTAAGATTTAAGGACAAAATGAGGAGATCTAAATATCCAAGATCCCTGTGCCACCAACACTGGGCGTTTTGGTATACCCGAGGATTAGGGAGGGCTGCCACCTTCATGCTAAACGGACTCTCGAGGGCAAGTATTGTAACTGTTCCGACTCCAAGTCAGACGTGGTCCCAGGAAAAGGCAGTGCAGGCCCCTGGGGCCAACAGACCGAGGAGGGCTGGTGACCTGCTGAAAGCAGCAAAGCGGCGTTTGTGGGGCCTACAACCGCCTCCGCGAGCACCCCGGGTGCAGGGAGCTGCTCAATCTAGCCTCCGGGTTGCATGGGAGTCGCTGCGATGGGAGGAAACCCCGAGTTTGCCGCCTGGCGAAGTCTAACACAGTGAGCAACCCCAACTCCCACTCACAAAGCGTCCTCGGGTTTCCATGCGCGCCTCAGCCTCATTGGGAGGAAGGGAAGGTGAAGACCGGCTTCCCGCGCCACCCCCAGCTGGCCCCAGACTAACTAGGGGCTAATAATAATAATAATAATTAATAATAATAGTAGGGGGGGCGGACCAAGCGACCTCTGGCCTCAGACTCCACAAAGAGATGGTCTAGGCGTCAGCCCGGCTCAGGGGCTCAGGGGGCCCAGAGGCCCGTAGGACCCGCAGGACCCGCAGTGGCAGCGCCCAAGGGACAAGAGGAGCCCGGGGGAAACAGCGGGCGGCCAACCTCACCTGCCGCTTGTTCATCCGCCGCACATCGTCCAAAAAATCTAGAGACAGCATGGTGGGGCCGGTGAGGAGGACACCGGCAGAAGAGAGGGCGCGATGTGACCGGCGGGCGGAACGACCGACGCCGGGCTGAGCTCGCACTGGACAGGACCCGCGGCGCCCTCACTTCCGCTTCCGGGGCGGCAACCGGCGCGGCCCGCCCCTTCTCTGCCCGGAGTGGGCAAAGGGGCTCGCGACCTGCCTGATCCGGCCTTCCGGCCTGGCCTCGCTGTAGGAGGGCTCTCCCCCTCCGGACGTCGCCGGCTGAGAACCGACCGGGGCCCACTTCCGCGCTCGGCCCCGCGGCCCGTCGTGGAGGCCCCCCCCGCCCCCCACCCGGGGTTGAAGGGAAGCTGCCTTGCAACTTCCGGGGGGCGGGCGCTCGTGCATGTCTGGCCAATGGGAAGCCGCGTCCCCGGCGTCTGAGGCCAGAAGCGGCCCCTGAGTGGCTGGCGCGGTTAAGCCCGCCCCGGGTCCGGGTGTGGCACTAGACGTGTGGCCCCGCCGTGCGGTCTCAAGTAGGGGAGGGGCGTGGGGGGAGGTCCTCTGGGAAACTGACAGCTGAGATGGTTTCAATAAGTGCTTTTCCCGTAAAGGTGGAGGATGCGAGAGACTTTGAAAGCACACCTGGATCTCTCAAATTTAAGAAACCCTTGGTTGGCGAGAAAACAACCCTGTCGATTAGAAAGTAACCAAACCGTGTAAGAGCGTGATGAGAAAACGAGGGGGGCGGGTAATCAGGGAGCCTCTTTCTCCCTGAACTTGACTTCGATAATGGAATCTGACTACCTCCTTGACCTCTACCTCCTGCACCTTGATGTGACCCTTCCCTCGCTGCCTTCTGTCACGCTGCCCTATAAACAGCCTTTGCTTTGAGTAGCTGAAGCTCCTAATATGCATCTAGGGCAGTGGTTCTCAACCTTCCTAATGCCGCGACCCTTTAATTCAGTTCCTTATGTTGTTGTGGTGACCCCCAATTTCATTGTTACAAATGGAACATAATGAAAGCATAGTGATTCATCACAAAAACAATATGTAATTATAGATGTGTTTTCCAATGGTCTTAGGTGACCCTCTGTGAAAGGGTCGTTCAACCCCCAAAGGGGTCGTGATCCACAGGTTGAGAACCGCTGATCTAGGGCAAGAAGGACCAGAGCTGGTCTCTTGCTATTATTTCTATCTTTTTTAAATACTGTTCATAGAAAAAAGAAAAGAAAAGAAAAGAAAGAAGATACTGTTTGTCTCACCTTGGGGGACACGGCCCTTCTTACCTTTTCACCCCCAGCATCTTACATGAAATAAACACTCAAAAAATTGTATTGTCAAATGAATGAACGGGAGTCCTTAAAACCCAGCAGGCCCAACCCTCCCCGACAGATGCATCCAGCAAGACTCTAAGGATGGGATTATCCTCACTCAACTCAATGAGGAGGGTGGCCTGGCAGTGCTTGCTTCAGGCTAAAAGAGGATTTATCAAATTAAAAATCGCAAGTCATAGCCCTAGTCCTCAGAGACCTTTTCAGTATCATTTGCAGCAAGAAAAAAAAAAGTGTCATGAAAAGAGACAAGTTAAGATATAACTGCTAGCCTCTACATTCTCTAGAAACACAGAGAAGAAAAGGAATATTCCAGGCATGGCCTTGGTCAAAGCAGACTTCTGAGGGAAGCTGGGCCACAGTTGGGCCAGCTTTGCATTATAAAAGAGGAAGCATACTGTCAAGCACAGATTAGAAATGGGGTTAGGTGTGGGGAGGTGGCTAACAGGCTTCCTTTCTGGGCGCTTATAGTCTCGAGGACAGACTGAGTGAGAAATAATTGGAGTGAAAAGAGTGCATTAGGGCCCTAGCCAGTTTGGCTCAGTGGACAGAGCGTCGGCCTGCGGACTGAAGGGTCCCAGGTCCGGTCAAAGGGCATGTACCTTGGTTGCAGGCACATCCCCAGTGGGTGGTGTGCAGGAAGCAGCTGATCGATGCTTCTCTCTCAGTGATGTTTCTAACTGTGTCCCTCTCCCTTCCTCTCTGTAAAAAATCAATAAAAATATATATATATTTTTAAAAAGAATGCATTAGGAAGGAATAGGACTGGACGGGATTAATATAAACTGGGTAGATCTGGTGAGGCTTAATGAGGTTTCCCTGTAGTGCTGGGGAGGAAACACTGTCTCTTATGAAAATAATTCAGATATTTAGGACAGGTGATCCCAGACTAGATAAAGTCATAAGCCAAAGGAATTAAATTTTCCAAATGTGGGACTCTGACATGCTATTTTCTCTGCCCACTGTGCTGCCAATTTTCCCAACACATAAGTCTTGTGGGCTCCATCAATCACAATGGCATGTCTGGTATTTTCCTTCATATATAGACTGCTGGCCTGCCTAAAGGAGGCACCTTATTATAGAGATTAAGTCAGACCCACTTGACTTTGAATCACAGGTCAACCACTCACTATCTTGGGCCTATCAGTTAACTCTTTTTTATCCTCCGTTTTCTGGTGTGTAAAGTGGGAATAAAAAAATCATTTATATCGTTTGAAGATTAAACAAGATCGTACACATGAATACAGCTGTTGAATCGCAAGTCATAGCCCTAGTCCTCAGAGACCTTTCAGTATCATTTGCAGCAAGAAAAAAAAAAGTGTCATGAAAAGAGACAAGTTAAGATATAACTGCTAGCCTCTACATTCTCTAGAAACACAGAGAAGAAAAGGAATATTCCAGGCATGGCCTTGGTCAAAGCAGACTTCTGAGGGAAGCTGGGCCACAGTTGGGCCAGCTTTGCATTATAAAAGAGGAAGCATACTGTCAAGCACAGATTAGAAATGGGGTTAGGTGTGGGGAGGTGGCTAACAGGCTTCCTTTCTGGGCGCTGGATGACAAATGGTGAGTGTACGATAAATGTTAGTAGTTATTATTAAAACAAGAAGTGGCTTCCACCTGATGTCCAAATGCTCAGGGCTAAGAAAGTCTGTCATTAGAGTTGAGCCCGGGCTAATCATTTCTGTACGAATTAAGGGTGTCTACCAGCAGAAGCAAAGTAGACTCCATTTTTTATTTTTATTTATTTTAAAAATATATTTTATTGATTTTTTTACAGAGAGGAAGGGAGAGAGATAGAGACTTAGAAATATTGATGAGAGAAACATCGATCAGCTGCCTCCTGCACACTCCCTACTGGGGATGTGCCCGCAACCAAGGTACATGCCCTTGACCGGAATCGAACCTTGGGACCCTTCAGTCCGCAGGCTGACCCTCTATCCACTGAGCCAAACCGGTCAGGGCTAGACTCGATTTTTTAAGAGGTTACTCAAAATAACCATGACCTCACCAGTTTCTCCTTGTCCTTCTGCATGAAGGAAGTAGTGGATGGAAGGAGAAGGTCCGCTATGACCCTTCTGGGAAAGGAAGTGGCCCGGGTATATTAGGGCAAGCCACATCGGGAACTTAGCTCCTCCTGGCACCATCTCCCCAAAGGGAGGACCCACCTACCCAGCCTCCCCATCGACAGGCCAGGGACTAAAGAAATGGGGCTTTCTGTCTGCCTGCCAACCCATCAGAGACCTTTTTTTTGTTTGTTTTTTGTTTTTTACGCAGCAGCTCTGTATAACATGGGGTGTCAGGAAAAAAAATCTCATTCCCCAAATCAAAAGCGCCTTCTGCACACAGAGATTATTAGGGTCACTCAAGCCTCTCTGGAAGATTTTTGGAGCGCTCTCTTTAAAAAGGCCTGGACAGCTGCAGAGACAGCTGGGGAAGGAAGCACCAGCCTTCTGGGTTGGTATGTGTGTATACTGTGGTGGGGGGTCGAAGCTGCCATTTTCCTGCTTGGCCATTCTGACTTGGCTAACAGGGGCCTTGCTGTTTGTTGTATAAGCTCTTACAGAGGAGAGGGCTGTGCTGTGAATCTGGGGGTCCTGTGGGTGAAGGGCCAAGAGTGGAGGCAACTTTAGCCTCTCCCTGTAACCTGGGCTTCCACCTCCTGTCACTGGTTACTTGCCTTTTGGGATTTTGCATCTTAGAGTTTAATGACAGGGGATTGGTTCTTCTTGATAGCTTAAGGCAGTGGTTCTCAACCTTCAGGCCCTTTAAATACAGTTGCTCATGTTGTGACCCAACCATAAAATTATTTTCGTGGCTATTTCATAACTGTCATGTTGCTACTGTGATGAATCGTCATGTAAATATCTGATATGCAGGATGGTCTTAGGCGACCCCTGTGAAAGGGTCGTTCGACCGCCGAAGGGGTCGCGGCCCACAGGTTGAGAACCGCTGGCTTAAGGGATCCTATGGGAATTTGTTGAGGAAGTGAATCCCTGCAGGAAATGTGGCTTGTATAAATCTGGATTTGAATATAATGTTCTCTTAACGAAACCACATTCAAAGATATCATTAGCAATCATTTATATATGCAGTCAAGGAATAAAAAACATTTACCTACAGGATGCTGGTGCTTGTGTTGACATGCATGATTTGGCCACTGCGTTTGATCCTGAAATTCTTTTTTTTTTCTTCTTTATATTTCTTTATTGATTTCAGAGAGGAAGGGAGAAGGAGAGACAGATAGAAACATCAATGATGAGAGAGAATCGTTGATCGGCTGCCTCCTGTACACCCCCTACTGGGGATCGAGCCTGCAACCCAGGCATGTGCCCTTGGCCGGAATCGAACCTGGGACCCTTCAGTCCGCAGGCTGACGCTCTATGCACTGAGCCAAGCGGCTAGGGCGATCCTGAAATTCTTAGCCAACCCCACACCCTCCAATCCTGGGCAAACATAGTCCTAAGATAAGACAGAGGGGTTAATGAAGTGAGCTCTGAAGCCAAAATGCTCTACCCCTTACAGACTGTGACACTAGACAAGTTACATCTCCTTTCTGTACCTCAGTTTCTTTATCTGTAAACACAGGGATTGTGGTACCTAGGGGTTTTTATGGAGATCAAGTGAGGTAAGACTGTAAACCAATAGAATAAAGCCTGACACTTCCTATATAATAAAGAGCTAATATGCTAATTAGACTGGATGGTGGAACGACCTTCTAGAATGACAAGTGGGCAGGGGGTGGGCCCGGGAGGTAGCCGGGGCCATGAGGGCTGAGCCGCCAGGCACGAATTTTGTGCACCAGCCTCTAGTACTAAATAATGGTTATTATTATCATCAGGATGTCCTTCTGAATCAAGGGAATGGTGAAATTGAGACAGAGAGTGATTCAAACTGGCCCCATCCAGCATCCTGACTCACCTTCCTCCTCCTCCCTTGCACAATCACTCCCTTAAGCACTAAGCCCTCAGGACAATGAGGTTTTGATCAGGATCAAATAATCTTAGGAGCAAAGCCTTGGGTATATTGACCACACAGACACAGTTTTGGTCACACTAGAGATAAAATCTCGGCCTCAGTTGTGTTTCAGCTCCAGGCCCAGAAAAGCAACAAAACCAGATGAAGCGAGTGCACTGCGGGCTGACAGCAGGACCAGATGCAATGACCAACGACTCCCTCCCCTAGCGTGAACCATCGGTAGAGACCACAACCCTGAAAGGACACACCAGGAAACCTGACGAGTATTCTATTGAGAACCTCCTCTGAGACCTCCCCTAAAATTCCTGCCTTTAGAAAACAGATAAAAAATCCATGCCTTAACTGGTTTGGCTAAGTGGATAGAGCGTCGGCCTGCGGACTGAAATGTCCCAGGTTCGATTCCAGTCAAGGGCATGTACCTTGGTTGTGGGCACATCCCCAGTAGGAGGTGTGCAGGACGCAGCTGATCGATGTTTCTAACGCTCTCTCTCTCTCCCTTCCTCTCTGTAAAAAATCAATAAAAAAAAAAAAAAATCCTTAAGGTGAAGGACCCAGTGCGCTCACCCTGTGCTCTCTCTAGAGCAGTGATGGCGAACCTTTTGAGCTCGGCCTGTCAGCATTTTGAATAACCCTATCTTAACTCTGCTGCCGTGTCACATATAGACATTTTTTGATCTTTGCAACCACAGTAAAACAAAGACTTATATTTTTGATATTTATTTTATATATTTAAATGCCATTTAACAAAGAAAAATCAACCAAAAAAAAATGAGTGCGCGCGTCACCTCTGACACACGTGTCATAGGTTCGCCATCACTGCTCTAGGGCAGGCCAGCGCCTTTCCCCTCCGTCTTTCCTTAGTTGCATATCTTTGCTTCCTTTCTCCAAGGGCCTTTCTTTTGCCTCTGTAACTTGCGTCCTGAGCCCACGCAGCCCAGTTGGCTCACTTCTTCTGCCTCTGTGACTTCCTTTCTAAGGGGCCAAGGCAGCTATCCATGCCTAGGCGCACTCCTGTGGCTGTGATCTTGCCTCTTCTATCTGAAGTCCTTCCTTGGTCTCCCCATCCCCAGCGTCTCCAGCGTTAACAGACGTACTCTCAAAGTCACCTGGACTCGTGTTCTGAAATCATTTCTGCCTGAAGTCCAGATGGGAGAGCCCACATCGCTGACTAACGCTTCCGCCTGGAGGCCTGGCAACTCTAACTTCTTCTTTCAGACCCTGCTTAGGCGCCATCTTCTGTGTGACGCCCACCCAGACCTCCCCTGGGCAGAGTTACCATCCTTCCATTTGTTCTACTCCTGTAAGTCCTTTATTACATGGGACTTCAATCACGCCCCATGTTCTGAAGCCAAGACTAAGACATCAAGGCTTGACATGAGCCGAAAAGAGAATTCTCACTCTACGAGATGCTCGCTTGGATAAAGAGCAGCTCACTAACCGGTTTGAGCCTGTAACTAGTCACCTGGTAAACTTGCACTGAACTGGCCAGGGACTATTTTTGGGGTGGAGCACTTCCTGTGCCGCGCCTGCCTATTCCAGATTTGTCAACACCCTGCCTTCCAGCTCCCCCTGGTAAGTAGGCTGCCAGAGAATAACGCAGGTCAGCCTTACCTCTCACCCTGGGGGCCCCAAAGGCTTCTGGGCCTCCCCTAAGCTGCTCTTTCTGCCTCTAGAGCATTGTTCCAGTCCTCCCTTCTCCCTTTCTTAGCCATTTTTTAAAAAATTATTATTATATAGGATTTTATTCCCATCACCATTTATCCTCTCGATGCCCTCTTCCGTGTCCACCCACCCACCATCACCGCCATCAATGAGTTTCTTAAAAAAATATATATTTTATTGATTTTTTACAGAGAGGAAGGGAGAGAGACAGAGAGCTAGAAACATCGATCAGCTGCCCCCTGCACACCCACTACTGGGGATGTGCCTGCACCGGAATCGAACCTGGGACCCCCCAGTCCGCAGGCCAACGCTCTATCCACTGAACCAAACCGGCCTCGGTGCCATCAATGAGTTTTGAAATGATCCTGGGGACAAAGAGAAGCCACTGGAGGATTGAGGAGGAGCAGTCTGGCAACTGGATTTGCATTTTAGAAGACCGCTCTGGCTACAACAGGAACAGATTGGGGAGGCCAGCATGAAGATAGGAAGAGCAGCTGGGGGTCCATTTCAGAAATACAGGACTACTTCCTCGGAACTCCAGTGCCCAGCAGCAGCTTTGGGAGAATCCAGGGACATACAAGGAGGATCTGCACTGTTTGGGATCAGGGTTCCTGCTGTCTCCCAGACAGTGGTGCTCACAGGGGTCATGGTTCCTGTGCTGGGATCTCCACAATTCCAGATTTAATTGGCAGTCATCTCTGCATCTCCATCAGTGTGGCCAACACTGTTCACTCCACCACGATGATTCCTCCTTTCTTAGCCATTTTTTAAAAAAATATATTTTATTGATTTTTTTTACAGAGAGGAAGGGAGAGGGATAGAGAGCCAGAAACAACGATGAGAGAGAAACATCGATCAGCTGCCTCCTGCATGCCCCCCACTGGGGATGTGCCCGCAACCAAGGTACATGCCCTTGACTGGAGTCGAACCCGGGACCCTTGAGTCTGCAGGCCGACGCTCTATCCACTGAGCCAAACCGATTCTGGCTCTTAGCCATTTTTAATTCAATCTTCATTCTCTCCCCCACACCCCCAAGCCTTTTCCCATCTCCCAAAATGGTGGTATTATTCTCCTAGGTAGCCACTTAGCCCCTCATTCTGCCCCAATCACACTTACTACATTTCATTGTAATTATATGTCTCCTTTTCTGCTAAATTGTAGGGTTCACAAGCCAGGGAATATGCCTGTAAAACTAGCCCTAGGCACAGTCCCTGACCCTTAGTTGATGTTTAATAACTGTTGTTAAGAGAAGCAATGAGCCCTAGCCGGTTTGGCTCAGTGGCTAGAGTGTTGGCCTGCAGACCTGTGGACCAAAGGATCCCGGGTTTGATTTCGGTCAAGGGTACATACCTCGGTTGCAGGCTCCTCCCCGGCCTGGGCCCTGGTCAGGGCGCATGCGTGCAGGAGGCAACCCATCCATGTGTTTCTCTCACATTGCTATTTCTGTCTTTCCCTCTCTCTCTCTTCCACTCTCTCTAAAAATCAATGGAAAAATATCCTCAGGTGAGGATTTAAAAAAAGAAAAGAAAAAGAAACAATGAAATGAATAAATAGAAGAATGATTAGGAGCAAGGACCTGCATTATATTCCCCTGCTTTTTTATCTTCTCAAGGGATTCGCCCTGGGGAGAAAAAAGCCACCTCTCGGCCATAGAAAGAAAATTGCCTGGGAGAGATGGCCCTGAAATATTTAAAATTTCAAACTAGGGACTCTCAGAATGGGAGTGTTTTTCCTATTCCCTTCAAAATCCAGCCTTACCCAATTCAACATGTCTTGAAAGAAAGAAAAAAGTAAAGAAAAAATACAGACAAAACACTTCAGTGTCAAAATAGCAAGTATGTTCTAAGCCTGTGTGGTCCAACACAAAAGCCACTGAGCTCATGCAATGGGGCTGGTCTGAACTGAGATGTGCTATGAAATACAAGGGCCTAGCAGGTTTGGCTCAGTGGATAGAGCATCAGCCTGTGGACTGAAGGGTCCCAGGCGTGATTCCCATCAAGGGCACATGCCTGGGTTGTGGGCTCGATCCCCAGTAGGGGGCATGCAGGAGGCAGCTGATCAATGATTCTTTCTCATCATTGATGTTTCAATCTCTCCCTTTCCCTTCCTCTCTAAAATCAACAAAAATATATATTTTTAAATACACCCTAGATCTTGAAGATTTAGTATGAAAAAGGGAATGTAAACAGCTATTGGTCCTATCTACCTACCTATCTATATATAAAAGGCTAATGTGCTAAGTGTCTGACAGTCCAGGTTATGACGTCATGTAGCAACGCCCGGCTTCCTTTCCCTAGCAACTAGCCTCCTTGGAGTTTTTTCAGTCCCGGAACATGACTTGCTTTATAGCCAGGTGGAAACATTTCACAATTTAACCAAATATTTGTGAAGCGTTTTCCCATGACTCATCTCATTTGATCCTCACAGAAGTGCCGGAGTAGGTAGATAGGAGACTCAGTAGAATCCAATTTTCTTTTCATTAGCTGGAAAATGGAGATTTAGAAAGCTGAGAAACTTGACCCAACTGAAAAGAAGTAAGAAATGGTGGACCTTGAAAAATGACTTCGAGTTTTCTCACTGTGCAGAATATAGTCAAACACTGCTGCAGCTAAATATTTTACCCTTTGTTCCCCATGCGTAATCTACAATAATAATCTGCTTCGTGTTGATATTTACTGCTGTGTTGCTGACAATTACCTGAAAGAGAAGTTAGGGTGCTGCACTGGACTGGAAAAAGTTTAAATCAGAAAGCAGATCTAATTAAGCAAGTTTATTCTATATCTATAAAAGGCTAAGTTGACGCATGCATGCGTGATACATATAAAGCTCTCACTGGCGCCAATCGCACGCATGTGTTTCGATCTGTCATTGTCGATCGTGAATTTGGTTGACACTTCTATTATAGAGATAGGGCGAATAGCAATATTAAAATATTTCTTCTAATTAATTTCCTTTCAATGTGCACGAATTTGTGCACTGGGCCACTAGTTGATTACATATTAAAATACTACTTTGATATACTGAGTTAAAGGAAACAAAATATATTAAATTTACTTCCACCTGTCTCTTTTCTCTGTTTTCTCTATGGCTACTAGATCATTTAAAAAAAATTTTTTTTGTGGGAGTGTGGAGGTTAATGTGCAAGCTGAGCTGGGTCAGGTGGCTACCTCCTTTCTGCTCAGATCTGCTTGTTCAGTCTCTCCCTGGTCAACTAGGTGCCCTTGAACCCTGGCATTTTCTGCACTGCCTTTGGTGTGATCTCTGGGGGGCAGGACTTTGGTGTGGCAATAGGGTCTGACCCCTGTGTCCTGATCTTGGGTCCTGTTTGCCCAGTTACTCTCCACAGCTCTTGGTTTCTGCCTCTGGCGCTAGCCCGGGACCTGACCATAACACTGTCCCGTTCCCTTTGGCCTATGGTTTGGTTTTGGTTTTCTCTGTGCTCACTGCAGATGGGAGTTTGGCAAGAAGAGATGAGGTCTGTTCTTTATGCAGAGATTCTGAAGTCACCTCTGGGAAAATACTGATGGACGAGGAATGCATCACAAAATGCCTCCAGCTGATAATTGTAATAAACGACTTGTTAATATGTGCCAACTGTCTTCTCCTCCATCCCCCTGAATTAGGGGAAGACTGATTCTCCCCTGAAGCAACTGTTGGGGTGGAGGGTTGGGTGAATCCGTTGGCCACACAACTGTCCTGAATCTTCAGCTGTAACTTTCTTGGCCATCTCCAGTCAACTCTCTCACCACAGAAAGGCCAGCTCAGTGCTGTGGCTGGCGTTTTCTTCTATGCAAAGTGACATTTTCCCAATCATGCCAACTTTATTTAATTTATTTTTTTAAAATATATTTTTTTAAAATATATTTTTTTATTTCAGAGAGGAAGGGAGAGGGAGAGAGAGATAGAAACATCAATAATGCCCTAACCCAGTGGTTCTCAACCTGTGGGTCGCGACCCCTTTGGGGGTTGAACGACCCTTTCACAGGGGTCACCTAAGACCATCGGAAAACACATATATAATGACATATTGTTTTTGTGATGAATCACTATGCTTTCATTATGTTCAATTTGTAACAATGAAAATACATCCTGCATATCAAATATTTACATGACGATTCAAAACAGTAGCAACATTACAGTTATGAAGTAGCAACGAAAATAATTTTATGGTTGGGGGTCACCACCACATGAGGAACTGTATTAAAGGGTTGAAGAATTAGGAAGGTTGAGAACCATTGCCCTAACCACTTTGACTCAGTAGATAGAGCATTGGCCTGTGGATTGAAGGGTCCCAGGTTCGATTCTGATCAAGGGCATGTACCTTGGCTGCGGGCACATCCTCAGTGGGAGGTGTGCAGGAGGCAGCGGATCAATGTTTCTCTCTCATCGATGTTTCTAACTCTCTATCCTTCTCCCTTCCTCTCTGTAAAAAAATCAATAAAAAATATATTTAAAAACAAAAACAAAAAAATCAATCATGAGAAAGAATCATTGATCAGCTGCCTCCTGCACACCCCCTACTGGGGATCGAGCCTATAACCCGGGCACATGCTCTTGATCAGAATGGAACTCAGGACCCTTCAGTCCGCAGGCTGACACTCTATCCACTGAGCCAAAAAGCCTAAGGCAATCATGCCACTTTAAAAGTCCACATGCTAATATATGGGGGGGGGGGGGGGAGAAGGAGAATAATTCTAAACAAACACATATTTTTAAAAAATTAAATCCTCACCCAAGGATATTTTCCCATTGATTTTTAGAGAGAGTGGAAGAGGGAGGGAGAGACAGAGAGAAACATGGATGTGAGAGAGACACATTGATTGGTTGTCTCTGGCATGAGCCTGACCAGGGCCTGGGCCGGGGGGCAGCCTGCAATTGAGGAACGTGCACTTGACCGGAATCGAACCCAAGACCCTTCAGTCAGCAGGCCAGCGCTATATCCACTGAGCCAAACCGGCTAGGGCTAAGTAAATGCAGATCATAAGCACAAATGTCTCTTCCAATTCTTTCTTCCTTCACTCGGTGCCTACAGAAGTATTTATTCCTCCTCCTCAATCGTGCCGGCTTCTCTGTCTGCCTGTGGGTTAGAAACACCTCCAGATCTAGATCTCCTGACTTTTAGAAACAAATGTACAAACAAAACCCTCACTTGACTCAGTCACTCTCTGTGGTTAGTGTTTTACTTTTCTCTTTCTTCTCGAAGGCAGTGTTCTCCGATTGCCCGTGCTTTACAGCCTCAGCGTTCTCTCTCTCTCTTCTTCTCTGCCCTGTGTCATCTGCTCTGACACTGCTGTGACCCTTGAGACACTACTTCAGCAATGACCAGCTCCGATGGCAAACCTAACAGTCCCCTTTGTGTCTCCATTCTTCCTGACTTCACCCCTATGACGTTCAGCACTCACCGCCCCTTCCATGCTTCTCTCCTCCTGTAGCTCCCATCCCACCAGAAATTATGCAGCCAGGCAGACACATTAATATTCCTATAAATGCACTGGCGCTGGAGAATCCCTGGCAATCCCATCTCCTCCCTCCAGACACTGGCTACCCCCTCTCTAACATGGTATCCCATTGCCCAGCTGGTGTGGCTCAGTGGTTGAGCATCAGCGTATGAACCTGGAGGTCATGGTTCGCTTCCCGGTCAGGCCACACGCCTGGGTTGTGGGCTGGATCCCCAGTGTGGGGCCTGCAGGAGGCAGTTGATCAATGACTCTCTCGCATTGACGTTTCTAGCTCTCTCTCCCTCTCCCTGATTGACTGATTGAAATCAATAAAAATATATTTTTAAAAATGGTATGTCACAACTTCTCTCTCCTCCCCGCCCCTCCCGCTCGGGTGACATTCTTTCTCCTTTGCCTGTGGTTACTTCAGAAGCCAGCACCTGCAGCCACACCATGTTCCCCTCCTCCCCTCCAGCTCGCAAGCGGAAGTGGCTTCCTGGCTAAAGCCAGGCCCTCCACCTGTGCCCTAAAACCCTCCCTCCTGCCATCGGGGCACCCTTAGGGAAAAAGACAGACCATCAGCGATGTGTCTTCAGCCTCTCCCACTCCACCCCGTCCTCCCTGTCAGCATTTAGGATCCCTTCCATCTTAAAAAGTAAATAAACCATCTTCCTTGCCCTCGCTTCCCCTCGTCCCTGCCTTCGCTCTCCTCTTCCATTTCAGCAACAGTTCCCCAAATCATGAGCTCTCTGCTTCCTCCTCTTGTTTTCCACTCAGGTTTCTGCCTTCGGGCTCTGCAGAGAGCTCCTGGCATGCACAGGCCATGAATGCTAAGTGCCTTCTGGGAATGGAGGGTTCCCTTAAAGCAGCGGTTCTCAACCTGTGGGTCGCGACCCCTTGGGGGGTGGAACGACCCTTTCACAGGGGTCGCCTAAGCCCATCCTGCATATCAGATATTTCCATGACGATTCATCACAGTAGCAACATGACAGTTGTGAAGTCGCCACGAAAATAATGTTATGGTTGGGTCACAACATGAGGAACTGTATTTAAAGGGCCAGAAGGTTGAGAACCACTGCGTTAAAGGCGAAGTGGTGATCGCACTGTCGCTCTAAAATGCGTACGAAATGCAGGTGGCTCTAGTAAGTCAGCCAAGCTCACCTGGCAGGAGTTTGAAACCTGACAGCTGGGCTCAGAGTCTGTGCTTCTTTTTTTTTCTTTTTTTTTTAAGCCTTGTTGAAACAAGGCCACCAAAAATTTTGGTTGCCTCACCCCCCCAAAAATTGGGAGAGTGACAGATAACGTGCTCTTGACCACCATGCCATACCGTTTCCCATGCCCCACTGAATGGTGATTGTTCTCAGCACAGTGCCTTGCATACAGTTGGAGATCAGTAACTGCGCCTGGTTGAATGAACACATATTGCCACCATGGTTCAGGCTTTTCTTCTCTCACGCTTAGAATAACCCACACTCAGTGGGTTCTTAAAAAGTGCGTGGGGCCCAGCTGGCGTGGCTCAGTGGTTGAGCATCCACCTATGAATGAGGAAGTCAGGGTTCGATTCCCGGGCAGGGCGCATGCCTAGGTTGCAGGCTCGATCCCCAGTGTGAGGCATGCAGGAGGCAGCTGATCAATGATTCTCTCTCGTCATTGGCGTTTCCATCTCTCTCCCCCTCTCCCTTCCTCTCTGAAATCAATAAGCAATATATTTTTTAAAAAGTGCCTGGGCTTGGGTTTATGTCTATCTTTCTGAAAGAAGGCATTTTCATGAGTTTTCCATAGGAGTCTGCGTCCAAAAAAAGGTAACCTCTGGATTCATTCATTTTTCTGTCTTCAGTTTCATTTTCACCCACCTCCTCCCCGTTACATCCTGTACATTGCCATAGATGACTAGGTTGTTAATATTTTGTCTTGATTCTGTGACTGGTAGGGACAAAGAACTTCCCTTCACCTAAAAAGTCTTGACTGCCTCCCTGGCTGACTGCATCCAAGATAAAAATCAAACACTTTGCCTAACAGCCGGCACTTTCGATAATCAAGCCGCAGCACATGCTCCCAGTACCACCACCCATTTTCCTCCTCTGTTCCAGTCAAACTGGTCTTCTTATAATTTCCGAACATCTGTTCTAAGCCACCTGTCAGTAGTTCACTCAGTAACGTATGTATTGCATTCCTGATCGAGGCCAGGCACTGTGCCTGGGGCTGAGGACACAGAGATGAATACGACATAGTTCTTTCCCTTGAGAAACTGTCAGTCCAATTTGGGAGAGAGACGTGAAAACAAAATCCCCCAAATATGGGATGACAAACTATTCACGGCAGTTATTCCTGCCTGGAGGTCGGATGGAGCCGAGAGTAAAGGAGACTTCCTCTTTCTAAGTTATATGCGTCCGTATGCTTTGTTGCTTTTATAACAGCGGTTCTCAACCTGTGGGTCGCGACCCCTTTGGCGGTCGAACCACCCTTTCACAGGGGTCGCCTAAGACCATCCTGCATATCAGATATTTACATGACGATTCATATCAGTAGCAACATTACAGTTATGAAGTAGCAACAAAAATATTTTATGCTTGGAGGAACTGTATTTAAAGGGCCAGAAGGTTGAGAACCACTGTTTTATAACAAGCACGCAGTAATTTTGTAACAGGAAAGAAGTCACATCAGGTGACCATTGCACTAAATTCAATTCTGACCACCTGCATTTCAAGTGGGAAAAGCCATCACTGTCAAAGAATGAGCAAAACGGATGAGGAAAGAGCAATCAACCAATAGAAAAACGGGCAAAAGCTATGAATAGACATTCCTCAGAAGATAAAACATTTATGGTCAATAAATATATGAAGACCCCAGAAATCAGCCCGAACCAATATGCTCAATTAATATTTGACAAAGGAGGCAAGAACATACAATGGAGCCAAGATAGTCTCTTCAATAAATGGTGTTGGGAAAATTGGACAGATACATGCAAGAAAATGAAACTAGACCACCAACTTACACCATACACAAAAATAAACTCAAAATGGATAAAGGACTTAAATGTACGACGGGAAACCATAACAATTCTAGAAGAATCCAAAGGCAACAAAATCTCAGACATATGCCGAAGCAATTTCTTCACTGATACAGCTCCTAGGGCACTTGAAACTAAAGAGAAAATGAACAAATGGGACTACATCAAATTAAAAAGCTTCTGCACAGCAAAAGAAACCATCAACAAAACAACAAGAAAACCCACTGCGTGGGAAAACATATTTGCCAATGTCATATCTGATAAGGGCCTAATCTCCAAAATTTATAGGGAACTCATACAACTTAACAAAAGGAAGATAAACAATCCAATCAAAAAATGGGCAAAGGACCTAAATAGACACCTTTCAAAAGAGGACATTCAGCCGAAGCCGGTTTAGCTCAGTGGATAGAGCATCGGCCTGCGGACTGAAAGGTCCCAGGTTCGATTCCGGTCAAGGGCATGTACCTGGGTTGCGGGCACATCCCCAGTGGGAGATGTGCAGGAGGCGGCTGATTGATGTTTCTCTCTCATCAGTGTTTCTAACTTTCTATCTCTCTCCCTTCCTCTCTGTGAAAAATCAATAAAATATATTTAAAAAAAAAAAAAAAAAAAAAAAAAAAAAAGAGGACATTCAGAAAGCCAAGAGACATATGAAAACATGCTCAAAGTCACTAATCATCCGAGAGATGCAAATCAAAACAACAATGAGGTACCATCGCACACCTGTCAGACTGGCTATCATCAACAAATCAACAAACGACAAGTGCTGGAGAGGATGTGGAGAAGGAACACTCGTGCACTGCTGGTTGGAATGCAGACTGGTGCAGCCACTATGTAAGACAGTATGGAGTTTCCTCAGAAAGTTAAAAATGGAACTCCTATTTGACCCTGTGATCCCACTTCTAGGAATATATCCCAAGAAACCAGAAACACCAATCAGAAAGGATATATGCACCCGTATGTCCATAGCAGCACAATTCACCATAGCTAAGATCTGGAAACAGCCTAAGTGCCTGCCCATCTGTAGATGAATGGATTAGAAAACCGTGGTACATCTACACAATGGAATACTATGCTGCTGTAAAAAAGAAGGAACTCTTACCATTTGCAACAGCATGGATGGAACTGGAGAGCATTGTGCTAAGTGAAATAAGCCAGTCAATGAAGGAAAAATACCACATGATTCATGGATAATAAAGACCATTATAAACTTTTGAACAATAATAGATACAGAGGCAGAGCTGCCTCAAACAGATTGTCAAACTGCAGCGGGAAGGCCGGGGAGGGTTGGGGGTGGGGGTGGTAAGAGATCAACCGAAGGACTTGTATGCATGCATATAAGCATAACCAATGGACATAAGACACTGGGGGGTAGGAGAGGCCAGGGGATTGTCAAGGGCGGGGGGGGGAAAAAAAGGACACATTTGTAATACCCTTTGTAATACTTTAAGCAATAAAAAAATAAATAAAAAAATATATGAAGACATGTTCAATATCGTTAATCATCAAAAAGTATAAACTGAGACCGCCATGTGATTCCATTTGGTACCTGAGTGGTGAAAATGAAGAAATCTGACAATATCAAGTGTTGGCAAGGACGTGGATCAATGGGACTTCATAGACAATATCGCCAGAAGTGTACATTGGTAAAAACGACTTTGGCAAACGGTTTGGAATTATCTTGTAAAGTTGAAAGTTCCCATAGCCTCTGTCCCAGCGGTTCTACCCCGATGTAAACCTGCAAGAGAAATTCTTGCATTTGTGCACTGGTGGGTTTTACATGATGATTCCCCAGCCCCCGTCATAGTAATAGTGATAATGACAGGAAATAAGTAGAGAGTGTTACCATGTTATAGCAACAGAAAATAATTAAAGAGTGGTACAGGAAATGTAGAAAAATTATTTTGTGTGAAATACTAAAGAGCACAGGGAATGACCACTCTGGCCAAGCCCTAGCTGCACCAGATAGATAAGACCATAGCTGAATGCTACCCTTAGGAATGACGTATGTAAACCTGATGGACACCTTCTGATTGACGCACTGTGATTGATAACCAGTCTGTACTCTGATTAACACTTGTGTGACGACGTATGTAACTGATAGCCACCTGGATTGCCATGGGCCAGAACAGGCTTAAAAATGGGTCCTTGGCCAAAGCCGGTTTGGCTCAGTGGATAGAGCAGCCGTGGGCAAACTACGGCCCGCGGGCCGGATCCGGCTCGTTTGAAATGAATAAAACTATTGAAAAAAAAAGACCGTACCCTTTTATGTAATGATGTTTACTTTGAATTTATATTAGTTCACACAAACACTCCATCCATGCTTTTGTTCCGGCCCTCCGGTCCAGTTTAAGAACCCATTGTGGCCCTCGAGTCAAAAAGTTTGCCCACCCCTGGGATAGAGCGTCGGTCTGTGGACTGAAGGGTCCAGGGTTCGATTCCGGTCAAGGGCATGTACCTGGGTTGCGGGCACATCCCCAGTGGGAGATGTGCAGGAGGCGGCTGATCGATGTTTCTCTCCCATCGATGTTTCTAGCTCTCTATCTCTCTCCCTTCCTCTCTGTAAAAAAATCAATAAAATATATTTAAAAAAAAAAATGGGTCCTCGACTTCAGACATCAATCATCCTCTTGATCCATGCTCCATGCTGCCTTGCTCCACGCTGGACGGCAGAAGGACGGCCGAACCTCCGATCGTGAGACTTTGGTAGCCCTCCTCCCGCTGACTCGACCCAACCAGACGGCCAGCCACCCAAAGATGGATCTGCCGCTGCCTGCAGAGGACGCCACTCTTCCCCGCAACCCTGTTAAGTCTGAGCCCACGGCACCAGGAACCTTATGAGTAATAAAGTGTGCTGCGTGATTTGCAACTGCATATTTTTGTGTGGCGTAATTCCTCCGGCGATCTTAACTATATTAATACTAGAGGCCCAGTGCATGAAATTTGTGCACGGGTAGGGTCCCTAGGCCTGGCCAGCAATCAGGGCCGATTGGGGCCTTCTGGCTGCTGACCGGGGCCTCCCTTGCCTGACTACCGGCTGGGGCCTTTCTTTGTTCCTTGCCGCCCCCTGGTGGTCAGAGCACATTATAGCAAGCGATCAAACTCCCAGTCTCCCGGTCAAACCCAAGGGGACAATTTGCATATTAGGCTTTTATATATATAGATAAGGTCAGATGACAATGCCTACCCTTGGTCCTGCTTGCTCAGAGTAGTCTCTTCACTAGCAACTACTTAATGTCCAAATACCTGCACGGTTAAGTTTATCTCAAGGGATGCCTTAGATAACGCCCCATATACTCTACTCAGACACCCCCCTTCTGCTCATCCCCTCCCCCCTCTAATTGATCCTTAGAGAGTGTCGAAGGGAGGAAAGAGGGGGAGAGAAAGAGAGAGAAACATCAATGTGAGAGAGACATATTAATTGGTTGCCTCCTGCACAGGCCCCTGACCCCTGAGGTATGTGCCCTTGACCAGGAATTGAACCCAAGACCCTTCAGTTCTTGGACTGACACTGTAAGCACTGAGAAAAACTGGCCAGGACTACACAAAGATTTTTAGAAGCACTTTTGCAATAGCAAAAACCCGCAACACCCAAATGTTCATTATCAGGAAATTGATTGGATCGTGTAGGGTTCCCCCAAAGCAGAGCCTGGGACAAGGACTTGGGTGCTGGTTGTTTATTTGGGAAGTGGCCTCAGCAGCAGGCATGATGGAGGGAGGAAGAATGAGGCAGGGGAGAAGGAAAAGTCCATGTTAGGGGTGTGATTCCATGGAGACCTCTGTACAGAATGCCTCCCAGAATTGTCCAAATGAAGGATGGGAGCCTGGGGCATTTACCTCTTGGCTCACATCTCCCATTGGTTGAGGGTTAATGCTCTTTACCTTCAGGCTGCCCCTGGGAGAGGGCTGAGAAGGCGTTTGTGTCTTTCAAGAAGGCAGGAATATGGAGAGGCCCAAGGCCTAGCACTTATAGTGGAAATTGTCAGTGACTGGGAGCTCCCATGAAATCAGACACCACAGATTCAGCCAATTTCAGAGGTGGCCCAAAGGCAGGAACACAATGTACCAAGAGCTTTTGCTGCAAGGGACAAAGTAATATTAGCATATTCTACACTGGAAAAGTCTACAGCAGACATAATAAATAAAACTCAATTATGTGTAATAAGCCTGAGATAAATCTGAGTCCTATAGCATAATAGTCAAAAGTCCCAGGATAGTATGTGAGGAGTGATACTCTTTTTAAAAAACAAGACAAAACATCTTTTTTATTGATTTTTAGAGAGAGAGGAAGAGAGAGAAATAGATTGAAACATTGATGAGAGAGAATCATCAATTGGCTGCCTCCTGCACGCCCCCTACTGGGGATTGAGCCAGCAACATGGGCATGTGACCTGATCTGGAATCAAACCAATGACCTTTTGGTTCCTGAGTTGACACTCAACCACTGAGCCACGGAAGCTGGGTGATAGGAATGGTACTCTTTTAATTAAAATTAGTAATATGTGTTTTGGAAAGATATGTACATGTCCATATACACACACATATACTTTTGTATGTATGTAAATACATATACATAAAATTTTGAAAATTACAATAACCTTTTTCTGTGTACTTGAATTCTAAGGAAAAACTGAAAAGGATTATTAAAAGAACATATTAAGAGATCTTGAAAATTAATAAGAAAAAGATAAACAACCAATAAAAAATGGGCAGAAAGATATGAATAGACATTTCAAAAAAGAAAAAAATATATAACTAATAAATGTACAAAAACACATTCAACCTCAACTTTATATTTTATTTTTAAAATATTTTTTGCCCTAGCTGGTTTAGCTAGGTAGATAGAGCATCGGCCTGCGGACTGAAGGGTCCCAGGTTCAATTCCAGTCAAGGGCATGTACCTTGGTTGCAGGCACATCCCCAGTATGGGGTATGCAGGAGGCAGCTGATCGATGTTTCTCTCTCATCGATGTTTCTCTCTATATCTCTCTCCCTTCCTCTCTGTAAAAAAATCAATAAAATATATTTAAAAAAAATAAAATATTTTTTATTGGTTTCAGAGAGGAAAGGAGAGGAAGAGAGAGAAACATCAATGATGAGAGAGAATCATTGGTTGCCTGCCTCCTGCACACCCCTTACCGAGATCAAGCTCGCAACCGGACATGTGTCCTTACTGGGAATCGAACTGTGACCTCCTGGTTCATAGGTCGACACTCAACCACTAAGCCACACCAGCCAGGCTAAAATATTTATTATTATTATTATTTTTTTAAAATATATTTTATTGATTTTTTACAGAGAAGAAGGGAGAGAGATAGAGAGTTAGAAACATCGATGAGAGAGAAACATCGATCAGCTGCCTCCTGCACATCTCCTACTGGGGATGTGCCCGCAACCCAGGTACATGCCCTTGACCGGAATCGAACCTGGGACCTTTCAGTCCGCAGGCCGACGCTCTATCCACTGAGCCAAACCGGTTTCGGCAAAATATTTATTATTTTTAAGAAAATATTTTTAAGAGCAAGAAAACCATAAGTATAAGCTTAAGCACTGGGTGGAGGGAATGGGGGAGGGGAATCTGTACTTGTCAATTCTAACGTTCAGGGTGAATTATGAGTAACAAAAGAGGGCTGCACATGAACCAATGAATAGGGTCCTGACCCATGGATTACAGGTAATCCAATCCTGTACCCTTGAGCTTTAAGAGATAAGATTATATGGCATGATATAGACATGCTGACAACACAAAGGAAGAAGCTGGAAGATACTCCCTTATTCCTGGGGAGGTCAGGGACCAAATGGGTGACAGTTCATTGGCATAGAAGAATGTGGAGAGGATTGCCAAATGGGAGGAGCAGAGGGTGTGGCCGCCCATTCCAGGTGGAAAGGTACTGAAATGAAGGACAGCATGGCATGATCTATAGACTATAGATAATTAGTGTTGGTGGAAAAGGAGAATGAGAGTGATAGAGGCAAATGATGGACTCAGAAGATAAAAGGTTAGACACTGCACACTGTAAGAAAACAAGAGCACTGGAGGACTTGAAGGAGGGTGTTGTCAGGATTCACTTCAGGAAGAGTCTCACAGCAGAGGGAGGGACTGGTTGGAGGGTGCCGGAGGCAGGAAGATCAATTAGGACATAATGATCTTAGTCCAGGACAGAAATACTGAAGGCCTAATTTATGTAGATGCTCTGGTGTATGGGCGCCTGTGTGGTCTAAATCAAGAGGTTTTTAAAGAGAAAGATAATTTTGTTTTCCTATTCTCTTGTGCCTTTCTTTCTTTCTTTTTTTTTTCTTTTTGTTTTGTTTGTTTGTGTGTGCCTTTCTTTTCTTTCTTTCTTTTTTTTAAAAAAATATATTTTATTGATTTTTTACAGAGAGGAAGGGAGAGAGATAGACAGTTAGAAACATCGATGAGAGAGAAACATTGATCAGCTGCCTCCCGCACATCCCCTACCAGGGATGTGTCCGCAACCCAGGTACATGCCCTTGACCGGAATCGAACCTGGGACCCTTCAGTTCGCAGGCCGACGCCCCATCCACCGAGCCAAACCGGTTCTGGCTCTTTTCTTTTTTAAAAATATTTTTTGGGCCCTAGCCAGTGTGGCTCAGTGGATGGAGCATCTGCCAGAGGACTGAAGGGTCCCGGGTTCAATTCTGGCCAAGGGCACCTGCCCGGTTGCGGACACGGTCCCCAGTAGGGGGCGTGCAGCAGGCAGCCAATCAATGATTCTCTCTCATCACTGATGTTTCTATCTCTCTCTCCCTGTCCCTTCTTTTCTGAAATCAATAAAAATATATAAAAATATTTTTTGGTGTGTATGTGTGCCTTTCTTTATAGCATTTATCACCCTTGGCATATTTACTTATTTATCTGTGGTCTATTCCGCCCCAACCAGCATGTAAACTCCATGCTGGAAAGGAGATGTTCCTATTGTTCCCCTTAACCCCCAGGGAATGTCATAGGTACTAAACAACTACTTGTTCAAGGCATGAAGTTAAAGCTCGGAAGGAGAAATACAGGATGATACCCACATCGGGGAAATTGGCTAACGCTCCGTCTAATGTAGCTCGTACATATCCCCCACAATCTCTTCCTGAGCTCAGACTCCAGCTTGGTACTTTGTCATCTTGGTCTCGATCTGAGTTAACAATCATTCCTGCCTCTTTTATGTATCCTACCTGCTCTCTAGCTATCTCCACCTTGTACCCCTAGAAACCCTGGTTTTCAGGATCCCTTAAGGTCCCAGTCACTTGCGTAGACAGTTCTCACATTGTTATAGGACAGGGATGGTGAACCTTTTGAGCTCGGCATGTCAGCATTTTGAAAAACCCTAACTTAACTGTGGTGCCGTGTCACATATAGAAATATTTTTTAATATATTTTATTGATTTTTTTACAGAGAGGAAGGGAGAGGGATAGAGAGTTAGAAACATCGATGGGAGAGAAACATGGATCAGCTGCATCCTGCACACACCCCCGCCCCCCCCACTGGGGATGTGCCCGCAACCAAGGTACATGCCCTTGACTGGAGTTGAACCCGGGACCCTTCAGTCCGCAGGCTGACGCTCTATCCATGAGCCAAACCAGCTAGGGCAATATACAGGAATTTTTTGATATTTGCAACTATAGTAAAACAAAGCCTTACATTTTTTATATTTATTTTATATATTTAAAGGCCATTTAACCAAGAAAAATCAACCAAAAAAATGAGTTCGCGTGTCACCTCTGGCACGCGTGTCATAGGTTCGCCATCACTGTTATAGGATCACCTACTGCTGGATAATTCTGCCTTTGTCCATCCAGATCCACTCTCCAACCTTCTCCAGGGCTGACCTTGAAGGACAGCATCACCTGGGCTCCTGTGCCCTTACTCTTCCTCTGGGTTCAGCCACTGGGAGGTATCACAGGAGATGAGAGAGAGAGAGAAAAGAGAGAGAGAGAGAGAGAGAGAGAGAGAGAGAGAGAGAGAGCGCGAGCTGTATTCCTCTAAGTTGCTGTTGGCTCTCCCTCCCCTTCAACTATTTCTCTCACTGAACATTGGTTACATCTCTTTGCCCCTCAGGCCTAGGGTTGATAATGGCTTCTTCTTCTTTTTTTTTTTTTATAATATTTTATTGATATTTTACAGAGGAAGGGAGAGAGATAGAGAGTCAGAAACATCGATGAGAGAGAAACATCGATCAGCTGCCTCCTGCACATCTCCTACTGGGGATGTGCCCGCAACCCAGGTACATGCCCTTGACCGGAATCGAACCTGGGACCCTTCAGTCTGCAGGCCGACGCTCTATCCACCGAGCCAAACCGGTTTTGGCGATAATGGCTTCTTCTTCTTCTTTTTTTAAAAGGATATTTAAAAAATATTTATTTTTCTATTGATTTTTAGAGAGCATGGAAGAGAGAGGGAAAGACAGAAATATCGATGTGAGAGAAACACATTGATTGGTTGCCACCTGCGTGCCCCAGATCAGGGCCTGGGCCAGGGAGGAGCCTGCAACCGAGGTACGTGCCCTTGACCGGAATCGAACCCGGGACTCTTGGGTCCGCAGGCTGATCCCCTAACCCAGTGATGGCGAACCTATGACACGTGAACTCATTTTTTTGTTGATTTTTCTTTGTTAAATGGCATTTAAATATATAAAATAAATATCAAAAATATAAATCTTTGTTTTACTGTGGTTGCAAATATCAAAAAATTTCTATATGTGTCACGGCACCAGAGTTAAGTTAGGGTTTTTCAAAATGCTGACACGCCGAGCTCAAAAGGTTCGCCATCACTGCTCTAACCACTGAGCAAACCGGCTAGGGTGCTAATGGCTTCCCAGCAGATGCTAGCTTTGGGGTATTTCACTATCCCTTGTTGGTATCCCTCACCCCTGCCCACAACTTTGTATGCTGTCCATTCATTAACTCTCCAGCTACACATTTTGAGCCAGCCATCTGTGTACTAGTATTTTGATGCTGATTTTGGCTAATACAAAAGCAAAAAGGCAGATTGTATCATTAAAAAAAAAATTAAGATATAAGTCACAAAATTCACTCTTTTAAAGTGCATGATTCAGTGGTTCTTCAGAAAGTTGAGTGACTTGTATCATTTTTCATTTAATATGTAATTAAGTGTTTTCCAAGTTTCCAGTTGTTTGAGTACTCAATGGTAAGTTATACAATGTTGCTCAAGTTGAGTTAGATGCCTAACAAGAGTCTTGTTGTGTTTGATCCCAAACCTGCTTATGACAACTAATATGCCAGAATACAATTTAATTAAAATTTACATAAACCGATGAAACGTAAGCATGAAAATAAAATCTCTGTGCAATATCAATTGATTGCTTTGGAAACATTAGCTAAAGACCAGCTGAAAATTACTATCAAACCAAATGTGGGTGAGATGATTACAAAGGATTTAAAAATATATATTTTTATTGATTTCAGAGAGATGGAAACATCAGTGATGAGAGAGAATCATTGATCGGCTGCCTCCTGCACACCTCACACTGGGGATGGAGCCCACAACCCACAACCCACAACCCAGGGATGTATCCTGAACCGGGAATTGAACCGTGACCCCCTGGTTCACAGGTCAATGCTAAACCACTGAGCCACACTGGCTGGGCTTTTTTTAAATAAGGAGCCTCTACTTATATTGCTTTGCAAGAAACTTTAAGTCCTCAGTTAACCTTAAAGAAACAGCTTGGAAAGTATTGAAAATACATCATGGATATGACTTAGGTAGGAAAGAGCTCAAGAACTCTAATCAGCACTCCTGCTCCAAGAAAAGGTTTGGCCTCACATAGGAAATTTGGCAACTTGGTTTCCTAATAGGTTTTAAGTGAATATGAAATGTTAAGATGTGTATATGTAATACACGTGATTATTTTAAAAATAATTCACTGCTTTAATATACCTTTTAACCTAACTGACCTTTTTTTGGGCTGGATCCTGTTTGCTTGGGAAGAGATAAATCCTTATTCACTAATCCCTTTATTTTCACCGGAGGGCAGGTAGGGGAGAATTTGTCTTGGTTTTTCCAGAAGACTTACGTAATTGGTGAATTTGGGTCTGCCTGTCCGCAGAGAGAGCGTGCAGTCTTCTCTAATCAGACATGGTTAAAGTTGCTAGACCTCTGCAAGGGGGAGGCTGGAGTTTTGGGGGAGCTACTTTTAATTCGCGGGATATGAAAAAGCCTATTGGTCACCATCCAAGCCCCATTCTTCAGTTCATCTTTATGGGTAATAGAAGTTGATATTGTCATCTTTTCATTGGTTCCAAACTTGTAAGAAAGATGGTACTCACTGTCCCTGTGGATAAGATGGTCTCTATGTACTGTCACAATCAAAACACATTATTTTCCCTTTGATTTTAGTCCGTGATTCTGTTCATTCAAACAAAAAGTTGTCTCTGGTTTGCCGGTGGTAGTCTAGCCTTGTACGAAGTCCAATCTGTATCTCAAGCTAGACAAAGAACACACACACACACACACACACACACACGCACACTATGGCTCCTGAGGAATACTGATATCAGGAAGTATTTACTGAGAAGGGAAGAGGAACCCAAACATTGCTCCTGCCAATCCTTCTCTCCCCTCCCCCACCACATCCTGAGAATCTTACTTGTCCTGATTTCTGCAACAGGTAAACATGGCAAACTTAAGATCACAGTCTTTGCGGCTATCTAAATGGGACCTAGCAAACATTGAAAGGAATCATCTACTAGTTCTTTAGTGGGTCATAAAATTAATGTAGTAGGTCCTGACCAGTATTTAAAAAGAAGTAAAAATAATAAAGTTGAAACTATTAGCAGGCAATGGGTGTATAGAAGTCGAAACAATAATGTACATTTTAAGTATATATGGTTTATTGTATGTCAAGCATACCTCAATAAAGCAGTAAAAACACCTAAAAAGGCCATCTTAAAATAAAGATGAAGTAGAAAAAAACGTTAGCATGCATTGCATAAAATAAGGGTAATATTTCAGGAAGCTTCTTTTTCAGAGGTGTGTGTATCTGGGCACATGTGTGTATACATTTTGGGTTGAGAATTGGAATGTATTTCTTCTAATGGGAGGAGCACAGTCACAAAAGCTTGCAGAGAATATTATTTAGCTATAAGAAAGGAAATCCTGCTATTTTAAACACCATGGTTAGATCTTGAGGGCATTACGCTAAGTGAAATAAGTCAAGCAGAAAAAAGACAAATACTGTATGATCTCACTTGCATATGGACTCTTAAAAAAGCATAACTCACCCCGCTGGCATGGCTCAGTGGCTGAGTGTCTACCTATGAACCAGGAGGTCACGGTTCAACTCCCGGTCAGAGCACATGCCCGGGTTGTGGGCTTGATCAAGACCACCAATGATTCTCTCTCATCATTGATGTTTCTATCTCTCTCTCCCTCTCCTTTCCTCTCTGAAATCAATAAAAATATATATTTTTTAAAAAGCAGCCTTAGCCAGTCTGGCTCAGTGGATAGAGCATTGGTCTGTGGACTGAACGGTCCCAGGTTCGATTCTGGACAAGGGCACATGCCCGGGTTGCAGGTTTGATCCCCAGTAGGGGGCGTGCAGGAGACAGTTGATCAACTGTTCTCTCTCATCATTGATGTTTCTATCTCTCTCTCCCTTCTCCTTTCCTCTCTGAAATCAATAAAAATATACATTAAAAAAAAGCAAAACTCATAGAAAGTTGTGAAAAAAAGTTTGCAAAGCACTGGTTTGAGGTGCACATTTCTTCTTCATGTTTGCTCTTTGCTAATTTGCTCTGAAACTGCTGCCTTTTGAATAAAACCTGTCAGTAACCATGAGACGGGCCAATTCTCACGCAGTAAACAGGTGGCATGCAAAAACTATTGCTCCTACCTCATTGCTCTGAGCCAAATGTCCAAGTATCATTAAGATCGAAGGGCAGGGATCTGGAACCTCATGAAGTAAGAGGCGACAGGAAAATTTACTTTAACGTTTACCTACGCAGTTCAATTTCCAGGGGTCCTTCCCTGCCAGCAAATTACTAAAGGTTCAGGTTAGCGTTCAGGACCATAAGCCTAGCCTACCTTTCCGACTGACTCACTCACTCTTCTCCCACAGGAATCCTGTGCTCCAACCAAACTGGCTTCTTGGTGTTCCCAGAACACTCCTTCCAGTTCTCATTCTGTGTCCTTGATTGCACTGTTCCTTCTGCCTCCTCAGCTAGCCTGTCTCTGCTTGCCAGTCCCATCCATCCTTCAAACATCCACTTCCAATTTCCTTGCTGGGTTCCTAATATCTTTCCTTTGAATTCCATAAATATCTTTTTAAGAAATACCTTTTGTCACGATAACTTTAATAATATATTTAAGAATACCATTGCTCTGGCCGATTTGGCTCAGTGGATAGAGCGTCAGCCTGTGGACTGAAGGGTCCCGGGTTTGATCCCGGTCAAGGGCATGTACTTTGGTTGCGGGCTCTTCCAGGGCCCTGGCCCTGGTTGGGGGCATGCAGAAGGCAACCAATCGATGTGTTTCTCTCACATCAATATTTCTGTCTTTTCCTCTCTCTTTTACTCTTTCTAAAAATCAATGGGAAAAAAAATCATCAATGGAAAAATATCTTTGGGTGAGGATTGGAAAAAAAACAAACAAAAAAAGAATACCGTTTGTCCTGACATTCAGAAACATGTAGTATAAAAATAAGAAAATACAGAAGTCACAGAAAGAAAAACATCCCATTTTTTAATGTATGCATGGTACATAGATGTATATATATTACAAGGTGGTATTATGTCATCTTTTAAAAAATATTTTTATTGATTTCAGAGAGGAAGGGAGAGAGAGAGAGATAGAAACATCAACGATGAGGGAGAATCATGGCTTGGCTGCCTCCTGCACGCCCCACACTGAGGATGGAGCCCACAACCCCGGCATGTTTCCTGATCAGGAATCCAACTGTGACCTCTTGATTCATAGGTGGATGCTCAACCACTGAGCCATGCCCATTGAGCCCCATTGAGCTATGTCATCTTTATTGATTTTTCACAGAGAGGAAGAGAGAGAGATAGTTAGAAACATCGATGAGAGAGAAACATCGATCAGCTGCCTCCTGCACATCTCCTACTGGGGATGTGCCCGCAACCCAGACACATGCCCTTGACCGGAATCGAACCTGGGACCTCTCAGTCCGCAGGCCGACGCTCTATCCACTGAGCCAAACCGGTTTCGGCTGAGCTATGTCATCTCAATCAGTTTCTTCAACAGGGCTTTTGACGGCTGCAAACAAACTATAATTTATTTAACAATCATAGAACATTGGGCATTTTGCTTGTTTTTCACATCTGGGAGCATATATGGGGTAGTATAGAAAGAGCCCGAATTGGTCAGTGATAATTAGGAGAAATGTAAGTCACCCCCCCTCCCCCCCGAGGAATCTTTGGAGATATTTTAGAAATGCTGGTTTCCCGCTTAAAGTGAAATAGGGCTTTGAACCAATTGCACTTTAAAAAAAAAATTTTTTTTTTAAGCTTGCAACGCGGGTGTGTGCCTTTGACCGGAATCGAACCCGCGACCCTTCAGTCCGCAGGCCGATGCTCTACCCACTGCGCCACACCGGCCAGGGCCCCAGGCGCTCGTGTTGAAGGGCCGTAACCCCTGCGGAGGCCCGCGGATGACTCAGGACTCGGCGGAGGGGTCACCCGGGCAGCCGATCCACGGACACGCGCGGGGCGCAGAGGCAGGCCTCCCTTGACGCATCCCTTCAACCTCCCACCCCGATCCCGGGCTCCATGAACCATCTTATCTCTTCCTCTCCCCGCTCCGCGCCTCCGCCCGAGAGCTCCTCCTCGAACGGACACGAAACACCGGTCCCTTGTACTGTCGCTGCCCCCGGAGCCTCAGGCCTGCGTTTTGCCTCCAAACTCGCGGAGAGCATCCCCGGGGACCGCACTCCTCGCCCCGGCGAGCGCTCGGCGCAGGGGCGGCAACCGGGCGCGCCCTCCCGCCAGCGGGGCCTCTCCGCCCGGCTCCGCACCCCGCCCCGCCCCGCCGCGCGAACCGGGTGCGCCGGGGGCTGGGGGCGCCTCGCCGGCCCTCGCGCCGCCCTGCCAGTCACCCCGCGCGGGCCACGCTCCCAGGACGCAGACCCGTCCCGGCGGCCCCGTCCTTCGGCCACCGCGGCAGCCCGGCCGCGCCCCGCACCTCCAGGCCCGCGCGGACCCGCTTCCTGTCAGCGCCGCCCGCGGCCCGGCCGCCGTCCCGGCCCCTGAGGCGCGCGCCGCGAGACGCCGCCAGGCAGCGCCCGGCCCCCTAGTGGGCGACTCGGCCCCGGCGGAGGCCTCGGGCCCGCCCCGCGGCGCCTCACACGACGAGGCCCAGGTCGCGGGGAGCCGGGCCCCGAGCGGTGCTCGCCGGGCGGGAGGAGGGGCCCGGGGCCGGGTCTGGGAGTCCGGGGTCCGGGGGTCCAGCCCTGCTCGCCGCTGTGGGGCCCGCGCCGCGCGGCCCGACTCGGGCGGGAGGAGGCGGGAGGCGGAGGCCGGGCCGGGCAGCCCCTCGGCCGCGCCGCGCTGGCCGGTGCCCAGGTCCGAGTCGCCTTCCGCCCGCGCCCCGCCCGCGGCCCCAGCCGGGTCCCGCCAGCCCGGCTCCCGCCCCCGCTCCGCCCCCGGAGCCGCGGCCCCGCCCGCCGCCGCCGTCGCCATGTTGGGGCTCCCGCAGCCGGCGCCGCGGACGCGCGCGGCCGAGCCCGGGGCCTGTCGCCGCCGCCGCCAGGTAAGCGCCCCCGCGGGCCGGGAGGGCCGGGGCCGGGGCGGGGGCCGCCGCCGAGGTGGCCCGAGCGCGGGCCGGGGGGAGCGGGGCTTGGGGGAGCGCGCGCCCGCGGCCGGGCCCTGCAGCCTCGGACCCTGCGCGCCGCCCCGGGCGCAGCCGCTGCCCCGCCGCCGCCGCCTGGCGGCCCGGCCGCCTCCCACCCGCCCCCGCGCCCGCCGCCCGCGGGACACGCCGCTGCCCTCCCCGCGCGGGGCCCGGGCCGCCCCGCGACAGCCCGCGGCCCCCGCCCGGGCACCGCTAACGGGGCACTTTCGCCGCCGGGACGCCTGTCAGCCGCCGTCCCCGCCGCCCAAGGAGCTGGCGCCGTCGGGAGGCGGACTCTGCGCGCGGCGACCCTTTCGGGCGCCCCCGCCCCCCCTTCACCGCCGCCCGAGTTCTGACCCCGGAGGACTCTTCGCGGGCGGACAGGTCCTCCTGCCCGGAGCGGGGTCCTGGGGGCGCCAGGCCCGCGGGTCCGCGTGGACATGTCCCTGCACCGGCTCTTCCTGCCAAGCCGGGGGCGGCTCAATGTGACCCGCGGAGGACGGGAGCGCCCGCCGGACAGATGGCCTCCTGGCCGCGGGTCAGCGCGTGCGCGGGGGAGGGGTCCTGCCGCCCGAGGGGCGCCCGCTGCCGCGCACCCCGGGCTGTGGGAGCTGCCCAGGAATTTTTTACTTTTTTTTTTTGGAGTAGGCCGGAGGTGGCGTGAAAAGTCCTGGATTGCAGTCACCCCGCAGGCCCATCCAGGGGAGCGCGTCTGGCACCCAGGACCCGCCTGCCATAGGACGGGCAGCAGGGGAGTGGGACCCGGGGCTGCAAGATGGTGCGTGGCCCGGGCCCGGCCCCTCGCCTGCAGCCTGTGCTCACGCAGGGCCTGCTCCGAGCATCTGCCGGTGTGCACACAGTGTGTCTGGCAGGCAGGGCCTGCTCCGAGCATCTGCCCGTGTGCACCGGGAGCACACAGTGTGTCTGGCGCGCAGGGCCTGCTCCCAGCATCTGCCGGTGTGCACCGGGAGCACACAGTGTGTCTGGCGCGCAGGGCCTGCTCCGAGCATCTGCCGGTGTGCACCGGGAGCACACAGTGTGTCTGGCGCGCAGGGCCTGCTCCGAGCATCTGCAGGTGTGCACCGGGAGCACACAGTGTGTCTGGCGCGCAGGGCCTGCTCCGAGCTTCTGCCGGTGTGCACCGGGAGCACACAGTGTGTCTGGCGCGCAGGGCCTGCTCCGAGCATCTGCAGGTGTGCACCGGGAGCACACAGTGTGTCTGGCGCACAGGGCCTGCTCCGAGCATCTGCCGGTGTGCACCGGGAGCACACAGTGTGGCCGCGCAGGCAGGATGTGGACACAGATGTCTGGCCTGGGAGGTGCTTGGCGGGATCGCAGGGGTCTGTTTCCTCAAACTCGGGGCAGGTCCACGGCGCAGCGGAAGAGGAAGTCATGGTGCGGGAACGCACGTTCTGACCATTTCCCCCCTTTTCCTCCGCTGGGTCGCGGCTTTGATTCACGCGGGCCGTTTCTTTACTGAGCACTTACTATGTGCCAGCCGCGGGCCTCGGTGCTGGGAGGACCGTGGCCAACCAGAAAGGCGAGTTTGAGCTCGAGCCGGTCGCAGCCTAGGGGGAAGGCCCGATCATGAACAAATAATCTCGAAATGACACCCAAACAACCGCGTATTTACTCAGAAGCATGTGCCAGGCCTTGTTTTAGATGCTGCGAAGAAAGCTAGCAAAACGTATCTGCCCCCGTGGAACTTTCATTTTCGTGGGGGTGGGGTGGGGGGGGGAAGACAATCAAAGGAGATAATGTAACAAAAGATAGAGCCTGTTCGAAAAGTGCTAAGTGCGAAGGAGAAAAAGAAGATAGGGAAAGAGGATCTGAGATATCTGGTGGGGGTTGCGTTTACGTTCGCGTGGCCTGGGAAGGCCTCCCCAAGAAGGTTGCCTTTTGAGTAAGACTTTGAAGGGGTGCAACGAATCATTTCAAAATGCGATGTGTGCAAGGAAAACAAAACCGAACAAAAAAAGAGCTGTGAGAGAACAGAATGGGCCTTGATTTGAGTTGGGGGCTCGGGGAAGGAAGTGACGAGGAGGCTGAGCGCTGGAGGAGGGTTAGGAGTTAACCATGTGTGGAGCTGCAGCGAGCTGGGCCCGTTGAGGAAGTGAAAGAAGCCTGTGAGGCTGGAGGGGGGGAAAGGAGAGGGGAGATAAGTCTGGGGAGAGGTGGGTGGGATCACGGGGGGTGGGGTGGGGGTGAGGGGGCCCTGGGGCCAGGCCCGCTAGTTCGGATGGTATCCCCAGTGTTGTTAGGGACCTGCGGAGGGTTTTGAGTCTGTGACATAATGACATTTACATTTGAAAAGGTCTCTGGCCTCCGTGTGGGGAATGCACTTTGAGAGAAGCAGGTAAGGCGAGGCTGTCAGCGTTGCGTGGCCTAACTACTTGATCGCCTTCGGAAAGTCTCCGTCTAGCAGCCTGGGGGCGATCCCTTTCCTCCTGAGGCTGTTTTGCCCAGTTTTTAGGAATTAGCATTTATGGAGCCGCATGCTAGGTGGGGCAATCAGCGTTAGAGACTTTTCCTATTTAATCCTCTCTGCACCCTAACAGGAAGGGGTTGTCCTGCCCCTGGGCGGATAGCAGCCCAGAGGGGACAGAAAACAAGCCCCAAGGGGAGTAAGTAGACAATTTATCTAAAGCCACCTTTGTAACACAATCTGCTTTCAAACTCAGCTCTGCCTGATTCCAGAGCCGGGGCATCTTGCTTCTACAGCTTGCTAACAGGATCATCTTGAGCTATGTAACCCCTCTTGTGCCTCAGTTTCCTGTTTGGGAAAGCCTCAAGCTTTCCCCAGGTTACCTAAAAAGAAAAAGGAACTACCTCATGAGGTTGTCATGCGGGTCACATGAACTAATCCATGTAAACATTGTAATGCATAGCTCAAATCTTAGTTGCTACTATTATTTAAACATTTTGTTTTTTATTTTTGTTTTTTTGGTATAGCAAAGGTGGAGATTTATTGAAGAACAAGTACAGACTCCCACGTGGGGAGGGGAAAGAGTCTCCTTAAACATTTTAATATGTTTTATTGATTTTTTACAGAGAGGAAGGGAGAGGGATAGAAACATCGATGAGAGAGAAACATCGATCAGCTGCTTCCTGCACACCTCCTACTGGGGATGTGCCCGAAACCAAGGTACATGCCCTTGACCGGCATTGAACCTGGGACCTTTCAGTCCGAAGGCCGACGCTCTATCCACTGAGCCAAACCAGTTAGGGCCCTTATTTAAACATTTTAAACATCCATGCTGCCTCTCAGCATATTTTGGTCATTTTGGATGAGATTAAATATGTAGATAATTAAATTCTGGAATTTTGTGAGACCCCTGTGTTCCCTCCCTTTTCCTCCAAATAACTTAATGCCATGTTCCATGTGATCAATCATTCAACATTGATCTCCCATTTCATTTGTGACACTGTGCTAGGATTTATGGATACAAAGTGACTTCCATCCCTGAAGAAGCTCAGGGGGCCCAGGGGAGGTCAGATATTTTAAAAGATGAGCTACAATGTACTTAATAAGTTCTCTAATGCAGCTGTAATTAGAGACTTTTTGGGAGTAGTAAGAACTAAAGACATGGGGGCTTCAGGGAGGAGGTGACTTTTGAACTGGGCTTCGGAGGAAGAATAGGAAATTAAAGGCAAGATTGGGCAAAGGACATTCTAGGTAGAGAGAACCATGTGTGAAAATATGGAATCATGAGAGGCTTGGTTTGGCAATGAGGTTGGAAAGCTGAGTTGGAGCTGTAAAAGGCAGGTCAAGAAGTTTGGATTTTAGCCCTAGCCGGTGTGGCTAAGCGGATAGAGCATCAGCCTGTGGACTGAAGGGTCCCAGGTTTGATTTTGGTCAAGGGCACATGCTCGGGTTGCCATCTTGATCCCCAGTGGGGGGTGTGCAGGAGGCAGCTGATAAATGATTGATCTCTCAGCATTGCTATTTCTATCTCTCCCTCTCCCGTCCTCTCTAAAATCAATAAAAATATATTTTTAAAAAAGTTTGGATTTTTCCATGGAAGCTCTCAGAGAATCTGAGATACATCAGACACTTACAGGGATGGGTGCTGCAGTTACAGAGACAGACGTCATACTGGAGGTGGCTTTAGGTTGGTGGAGTCACCCTGCTTCAGGGCCTGGTTCTCAGTTTTGTAGACCCCAAATTCAGTTTTTGTAGGGCGCTCAGAGCTGATTGGGTTCCAGGAGACTGACTGACTAATCAAACTTGGAAGAGACTGCTGTATAGACTCAGGGTATTCACTGGCCGTGAGAAATGAAACTGCAGAATGACAGATGTTTTTGTCCCCTGGCCATTGCCTCCCCACCCCCACCCGTGTCAGACCAGGGCTGGGACATGCTAACAAACTCTTGCTCTTCAATTCCTGTTTGTTTTTCTCAGCCTCCATGAAAACGAACCCTTTCTGTTAACATAATTTTTTTCCCCTCAAGCTCTGTATACTGTCTTCCACAATGATTATTAATTGGTAGAGTGAATGATTCCATATCAGTTGGGTAGGACCCTGTGTTTGTGACAGTTCAGGAAGAGGAGGAATAACTTTTTTAGAATTAAAATGGGAAAAAGGGGTTTCCCCAAATTGGGTTCCTGGAGGAGGTTTGCATTTATTTATTGATTGAATTTATTGGGGTGACATTGGTTAATAAAATTATATAGGTTTCAGTATGCAGTTCTATAATACATCATCTTTATATTGTATTGTGTTCATCGTCCCAAGTGAGGTTTGCCAAGTTCTAAGTGGCATGGGTAATTTTGTGGCTACGGGCATGGGGTTGTGGACAGATACATTGGAAGTTGTTCTGGAAACAGAGTTCTGTGAACTCGAAGGTTTTTTTTTGTGTGTGTTTTTTTTAATCCTTACCTGAGGATATTTTTTTCCAACTTTTAGAGAGTAGAAGGAAGGGAGGGGGAGAGAGAGAAAAAAACATGATGGGAGAGACACACTGATTGGTTGCCTCGGGGATCTAACCTGAAACCCAGGTACATGCCCTTGACTGGGAACTGAACCCATGACCTTTTGGTGCACGGGCCGATGCTCTAACTGCTGAGCCACTCCAGCCAGGGCAGGTATTTCCATACAAGTCGGAGACAGAAAGGAAGGTAGCCATTCCTGTCCCCTGTTCATCCTGAGCTTTCCTATTGGATTGCAGTGTTCATGAGGTTTGAGCCTCTTACACTCTTTCTGCTTCTGTGACACTGGGTAGAATGGTGGACAAGTTTTCAATCTGTATTTTTTTACAGTGAAAAATGAAATCCAAGTAGACCAACCGAGATTGTGCATTAATTACTTTTCTTTTAAAACGGTAAAATTTTCTTTCCAGGAGTATTCATGCCGAAGCACTTAGGAATTGCAGATAGGTATACAAAGGAAATAAAACTAACTAGACCCGGAGCTACTGTCAACATTTGAATATTTAGTGTTTGTATTAGACCTGTATCTTTGGCTCTATCTTTATGTGTAAGTTTGTTTCAAGTTTATCTTTTCCTACAGAAGAATAGGAACATCCTGAAGAGGAGAGAGTTCCGAGTGTTGACGTCTGTGAGCTGGAGCAATTGCGTGCACCCCAAATCTGTGATACCCATTAGCTAATGACTTTTGAGAAATGTTTTCAGGGGGTCAGAGTGTTGCTTCAGCCAACCATTCACTTTTATTTGACGGTGGGAAGTGTGTGTGTGTGTGTGTGTGTGTGTGTGTGTGTGTTGAAGTGACATAGCTGATCTTTTTTATGACTCAAAGAAAAGTTAATAAACACCTTCCAAGTTTGGTATCACCCCAGAGTCATTTCTCAAACCTGTTAGCACTGTGGGCCGTCCTCATTCACTGTGTGACTTTCGGTAAATCCTTTGCCTTCTCCAGTTCAGAATCTGAAGGTGTTGTATCAAGAGGTAATGGCGGCCCCCTTCCTCGCATTAACACGCTCTAGGAGTTGAAAAGGATAATGAAGCCTGTATATGTGACTGATTGTGGAAAGACTGCCACAATGTTTAGTGAAAAAGTAATCTGTTGACTCCTAGTAGTCTGCTGACTAGTATCTGAGTGAACAGATTAACTCCTGGCCTCCAGTCCGTATGTGTCGGGGGCAGGGTGCCTATATGACATTGTAATTTCTGCTTGTGAGAGCTTCAGAATCATTGGAGCCCCTGAAAATTTTCTGAGTAGCCCAGAGGTGGCATGAAGGGTCTTCCGCAAAAATAAAGCCACAGATACCGCCCTAGCTGGTTTGGCTCAGTGGATAGAGCGTCCGCCTGCGGACTGAAGGGCCCCAGGTTTGATTCCAGTCAAGGGCACGTCCTCGGGTTGTGAGCTCGATCCCCAGTAGGGGGCGTGCAGGAGGCAGCCAATCAATGATTCTCATTGGTGTTTCTATCTCTTCCTCTCTCTTCCTTTCTGAAATCAATAAAAATATATATTTAAAAAAAATGTCACAGACCCCACACCCCAGGTTTAACTCAGAATAGCTCACTTCCTCTCTGCAGAGCAGAGTTTACGGTGAGATTCCTTACCTCTGAATAGTGGGATTGGGCTGAGTTTTACTTTTTTCTTTGTTTTTTTTTTTTTTTTATTCCCCATCATGACTTTTTCTATAGGCTTACGTGTCTTTACAGAAGCAAACAATCAGTAAACCTATTTTCATTTTAGAGACAAACATTGAATGCCCTAAAGCAAAAACTCAAGCTGTCCAGAACTGTGTCCCTATGGAAGACACGTGCTGTTGCAGCTGGCCACCCCAGCCTGGTCACATCTCAAAGACGATGTGCGTTTGTTACAGATGCGGCAGACACAGCCCTTCCGGGCAGGTGATCGAGGCCAGGCCCTCCGACTGCTCTAGGCCCTGAACTCGGAGAGCAGGGCTGCACCCGTCTGGGCGGAGCTGATGAGTAGAATCTGATTTGGCTGCTTTTTTCTTTTTACGTTCAGCAGTTGAATGGTTAAAGTCATCATCTGAATGATTTGGCTTCCAGCTTCATTTGTTGGTTTTTTTCTGTGAGAGTGCTTTTAAAGAAATCACTCCCTTTGGGCGTCGTCCTGGGCCTTCTCGCTCCGACCACAGGGCTCAGTCTGCACAGGGACCTGGAAGATGCCGGAGCTCTTGGTGTTACAACCTGGGGACCACCGGACTCTAAAGAGATGGGGTTCTTGTGTGTAAACCTCACTGGGCTTTCTCCCTTTCGGGGGCTCAGCCTTTCTTAGGGCTGAGGTGGGAGGCCATTCCTTCCTCATATCCACCCAGTCTTTGGGCGTAGGAGCATTTTACCGCATTGCTCTTGGCAGTGGAGCTGAATGTGGACCAGCGGAGTGACTCTTGCTCCACTTTGACTGCCCAGGTTTGCTGCTGTTGACAGCATTCTCCTTCTTTCTGCCAATTCAGTTCCTGAAGTTGAAGTTGTTCCTTTAGCTGGCTGAAGAGCAGAGTGGGACACGGGGCGGGGGTTGGGGGGTTGGGTGGGAGGGAGGGGGCTTGAAGGTAGGTGTCGATTGTAAAGCAAGCCTCTCAGGGCTGTTCCAGGGCCTGCAGCACACCTCACCCCGAGGCAGTGCTTTGGCATTTTCAGGGAAGGGAGTC
This sequence comes from Myotis nattereri, assembly GCF_964212035.1. Classification (NCBI taxonomy): domain Eukaryota; kingdom Metazoa; phylum Chordata; class Mammalia; order Chiroptera; family Vespertilionidae; genus Myotis; species Myotis nattereri. The sequence goes on along the minus strand of NC_138097.1, from coordinate 9,717,431 downwards.
TAGGGGTGGGCAGCGAGCAGCTGTTTGGATTCTCCTGGGGTTTGGCCCAGTCCAGGCTCTGGTCTGTGTGGGCAAGGGCCCCCCCTCTGCCTTTGCCTCCTTAGACAGACTCTCCAGACCTGACCTGAACTGGCTGAGGTGGTAAAAACCGCTGCACTATCTGATACTTTAGTAAGGCTGTACACCCTCAGGCACTTAAAAATATTAGATGTGTGATTAATGCTACTATTAGTTTTTATTTTTATTTTTTTTGTTAATGCTCACCTGAGGATATTTTTCCATTGATTTTTAGGGAGAGTGGAAGAGAGAGGGAGAGACAGAGAGAAACATCGATGTGAGAGAAACACATCGATTGGTTGCCTCCTGCATGAACCCTGACCAGGGCCCTGGCCGGGGAGGAACCTGCAACGAAGGTACGTGCCCTTGACCAGAATCGAACCTGGGACCCTTTGGTCCACAGGCTGACACTCTAGTCACAGAGCCAAACTGGCTAGGGCGGTACTGTTATTGTTTTTATTTGATTTTATTTTAAATATATATTTTTATTGATTTCAGAGAGGAAGGGAGAGGGAGAGAGAGAGATAGAAACATCAATGATGAGAGAGAATTATTGATCGGCTGCCTCCTGCACGCCTCACACTAGGGATCGAGCCCGAAACCTAGGCATGTGCCCTGACCGGGAATCAAATCGTGACCTCCTGGTACATAGGTCAACGCTCAACCACTGAGCCATGCCAGCTGGGCAAGGTACTGTTATTTTTAATTAGAATGTTTACTTGTATGTAAGATTCTGTGGAGCCTTTTAGGAGCTGGGCCATCACTGATCAGTAACCCACAGTTGCTATGAAAGGTCCACCTGGGCCCTTCCCTGTGGGACATAAAAGAATCCTGTGAGATGAACTTTGCCCTCAAGGGGTTCCCCCACAGAAAGCGATTAGAGAACACTTTGCTTCCAGACCAGAAGTGTCTTAAGGGGGCTTTTCCTTCTGAGGGTGGTGGTTACTTTCACACAGGTCACCCCTGAGATGGCTGGGGTTACCTCTGGGGAACATTCTCTGGGGCTCACAATGGATCGAGTGGCCATTTGGGAGGAGGGAGGTGGTGGCAACGATGTAATCTCATCTTTCTTTTTTTTTTTAATCCTCACTCGAGGATATTTTCCCACTGATTTTTAGAGAGAGGGAAAGAGAGAGAGAAATATCGATGTGAACCACATCGATTGGTTGCCTCCTGTAGGAGTTCGAACAGGGGCCTCAACTGAGGTACGTGCCCTTGACTGGAATCGAACCCGGGACCCTTCAGTCCGCAGGTGGACGCTCTATGCACTGAGCCAAACCAGCTAGGGCTCGTCTTTCCTTACTTATCTCCCTTTGGTGCTGTTCTCTGAGCACCAGTACTTTAGAAGGTATAGACGTTTGTCCACAAGTAATGAACCCTTTCATGCCACCATTGTAGCTCCATTCCTCCGAGCCTAAGGCTTCTGCATTTCTACTTTAAAATATTTACACCCCTGGGAGAGGTCAGACTCTTAGCAGTTCACCACCAAACAATAGCTGTAATTATCAGGAATTAATTAAGTCAACAGAGAGAAAGACCTGGGAACCCAGTCAGGCTCTTAGGGGCAAGATTGCCCAAAGGGACACACTCCTGTCGGGCAGGAGGGAAGTGAGGGGGCCAGAGGAGCTCCAGGCACAACAGCTGTGGCTGGGGGTGGTGCTGCGCCCAGCTCCTTCCTGACTCTAGGGCCACCTTGGGGTCCTGCTGGCGGAACCTGGGGTACAGCACTGGTACAGGGGGCCCTGAGGCAGAGGGGGAATGTGAGCTGAGTCTTACAGGGTTGGGAAGGTTGTTGTTATATGCTCAGTTTAAGAATGTTTGGAGCATTCAAGAAAAAAACAAGCCCTAGCCGGTTTGGCTCTGTGGATAGAGCATCAGCCTGTGGACCAAAGGGTCCCTGGTTCGATTTTGGTCAAGGGCTTGGTCAAGGGCGTGTACCATGGTTGCAGGTTCCTCCCTGGCCCTGGGCCCTGGTCAAGGCGTGTGCCGAAAGCAACAAGTCCAAGAGTTTCTCTCACATCGATGTTTCTCTCTTTTCCTCTCCCACTCGCTCTAAAAATCAATGGAAAAATACCCTCAGGTGAGGATTAACCAAAAAAAAAAAAAGAAGAAAATAACCCCACAATCTTATACCTTATGATAGACAGCTAAAGGGGAGTGGCCTAGGCCTAGATTCCCAAGGTTCTCAAAAGCCTGTCCAGAGTGTTGGAGCTCACGCCTGGGGAAACGCTTAGGTTTGTGAGCAGAGAGAGTGACGTGATGAAAATGGTGTTTGGGGGAGATGGCTCTTAGGATGACCGTGGGGAGGTGGTGGGGAAAGAGGTAGCGAGGACAGGGCCATGGAGTGGGACCTACGACGTTGGTGAGACTTGGTTGAGGCGGGATGCCCTCCAGCCTCTGTGTGGCTGCCTTGACAACGGTTTCCAGCGCTCCCAACCTGGTGGGCATTCAAGTATTGCCTGTGACTTTGGGTGTGGTGTCCGTGGGAGAAAGGGAGGGAAGGGGCCTCAGGTTCATGGGTCTGGTGATGTGCTGGCCTGTGTCTCAGACTGTGACCCAGGCTGGAGCCTGTCTGTTCCCTGGTCTGTGCGAGGTGAGCGTAGCTGTCAGTGCGCTCAGAGCGTTCCCCTGAGCCGGCACCTGAAACCCATGGGTTCCGTCACCTTCTTTCAACCTCATGTTCTGTCTCCAAAGTTTTATCTGTTTCTTGGAACCAATTGTCTCTGATTCACAAACCCATTTGGATGGGAAATGCTTATTTCTAAATGGTTTCTGTTTCATTAGGCTTCTAGCCTGGTTTTAAAAAGGCTTTTGCCAGATGAGATTGGTGGAGAAGTGATTTTGACATAATCAGCTTCTTATGATCTTCTCGGATAAGTTATGTTTTGAGATTGGTGTCTCTGATGTATTCATTTCTAGAATAAATATATGAGTTCCCGTTACGTGCCCGGCACTATTTCAGGCGTTGGGAATATAACAGGGAACAAAGAAAAATCTTACCTACATGGAGCTCCTATTCTAGTGTGTGTGGGCTTATAGACAATAAATAAAATATAAAGTACGAGAGATGGTGAAAAGTATTTTGGAGGAAAACAAAGCAGGGATGGAGGACAGGGAGGCTCGGTGGGAGGGGAAGGCCGAGAAGCCTCACTGATAAAAGGACCTTTGAGCAGAGATCGGGGGAGGTGAGAGGGAGCCAGGCCGTTATCTGAGGGAGGAGCCATCAGCCTGGAGAGAAAAGCAAGACAGCTAGTCCTTGAGGCCAGAGAATGCTCGAGAGTCTGTGGAACAGCCAGGAAAGCAGTGGTGGGGCCGAGTGAGGAGGGGGAAGGCCGGGAGAGGTGTCCGGCGCTCCCAGTGGGGCCCCGAGTGTGGGTGAGATGGGAGCCTGCAGGGCTGTGCAGAGCACAGTGGCCTCAGCCTCTTTTGGGAGGGTGCCCTGGCTGCTGGTGATGGAAGCAGGGGGGCTTAGCTCTCCGCGAAGAGTGGGCATCAGCGTCGGATCTGGGAGCCTCTCCCAGGCCGGCTGCTCGGCCGCCCAGGACCCGGGGTCCGCTGGAGCACACGTGTGGCTTCCGGGACTCAGTGCCCTTGTTCCTAACCGCTCAGTGACTGCCACGGCTTCGGACCCCTGGGCCCCACTCCATTCCCGAGTCAGTCTCCAGGTGGGCCCGCGCGCCTGCATCGTTAAGCCTTTATGGGTGGCTTTTGAGGCCAGTGGTCCGTGGTCTAAAGACAGTTGTTTTTTTATCCCAGATAGCATCAGTCACCTGGGTGACCCCCATCCCTAAAAATTCTGATTTAATTGGTCTGAGGTGGGGTTAGGCCAGGGATGGGCATACTTTTTGACTCGAGGGCCACAATGGGTTCTTAAACTGGACCGGAGGGCCGGAACAAAAGCATGGATGGAGTGTTTGTGTGAACTAATATAAATTCAAAGTAAACATCATTACATAAAAGGGTACGGTCTTTTTTTTTCAATAGTTTTATTCATTTCAAACGGCCGGATCCGGCCCGCGGGCCGTAGTTTGCCCACGGCTGGGTTAGGCATTAGTATTGCTCCCTAGATGTGCATCCAAGGCTAGAATCGCTCTTGGAGGTTACGTAAGCCTGCTGCCTGGTATTTGATGGAGCGATTTCAATGGGTAACTGTGAGTAGGAGGCCTCAGCCTGTCTGAGAAGGCGAGGGGAGGCCCGTCCCCTGGCAGGCATAAGAGGAGTCTTTCACAGCAATGAAAACTCTTCAGTCTACGTGCTTTATCTCATACTCACCTCTCTGGGCCTTCATTTTCTGTTTTTTTTTTTTTTTTTTAAATATATTTGTATTGATTTCAGAGAGGAAGGGAGAGTTAGAAACATCCATGATGAGTGAAACTCCGATCGGCTGCCTCCCGTACACCCCCCACTGGGGACTGAGCCCTCAACCCAGGCATGTGCCCTTGACTGGAATTGAACCACTCAAGCCTGCAGGCCGATGCTCTATCCACTGAGCCAAACTGGCTAGGGCTGGGCCTTCATTTTCTTGCTACAGTCAGTGACTTACACTGAAAGGTTTCCCAGGGTCTCTGGCTCTGACAGGTTTTAATCTTTCTGGTCCTAGAAGGACTTCTAATCTGGAATGATGTTCTAGAACAGTGGTCGCCAGCCGGGGGTCCGAGGACCATTGGTGGTCCGCGAGGTTCGAAAGGCTGGCGACCGCTGTTCTAGAGCACTGTTTTCTAACCTTGGTCTTCCAATACCCTCAGGTGTGTCATAATTATGGCAAAGGCTGTGGTGACTGCCTTTGTACCACCTATAACGGCACCTTGGGAAGGCGAGGGTGTTGGGAACCTGAAATGTGAAACCCGACCTCCTGGTTCACAATCCTGAGGGGAAGGGCCGCTTGGTCCTTGGAGGCCTGAAGGAGTCTGGGCTCTGGCCTTGGCCCCGCTCCCCCACTGGCCACTTCCTTGTGCCGTGGGAATCATGTTTTGTAAACGGTAAAGCTCCTGTAAATCAACGCGTGTCTAGGGGGTAGGGCGACCTGGGAGAAGCGGCCAGCTGGGGCCAGTGAGGCCTGGTGCTCAGGTGTGCCAGCTGCGCTCTGCAGCCAAACCCTGTTCACTGGGTGCAAGAGACGGTCCGGATAACCTGGCAGAGGCCAGTGGCCTCAGGAGCCAAGGTTAACGTGGAATAAGTCACCGGGCTTGCTCGCTCGTTGGAGGGCTCAGAACTGACTCGGGACATCGGATGGGAGACCCCGCAGCCCCGGCCCCGGCCCCGGGCTCTGACTTTGGTCCTCATTTGGACAGCACAGTGTCTGCTTGTTAGTTTATATTTTGAAATGTGAAGGTCCCAATACGAGGAGGAAAAAGTGTTTCTCTTTCTCTTCTGTAGAATTGGGGTAATCACTTTTTGTCCCTGCCCCTCGAGATTCTTCCGTTAATATTGTCTAGATCTCCATTTATTTATTTATTTATTTATTTTTTAGGTCTCCATTTAGAATCCAAACTGAATTCTGGTTGGTCAAAGTTAAGACAGAAATGAAGTTCAGTGCGGAGTGCAGGGATAGGATTCGAGTGAGCAGAATTAGGAATGAGGCTTTTTCGTTTGACGTTTGTGGGTACAGGTAGCTGATGGGCCCTTAACAAGGTCTCCCCAACACTGGCCGGTTAAACTGGAATTCGGGGCTGTGGCCAAGCGTCCATTGTTTGCACAGTGCCCGAGGTGACGCTGATGTTCAGCTAGAGGTGAGGACCACCGAGTTGTTGTTCTTTTTATTTTTTAGTTATTATTTTTTAATCCTCACCCAAGGATATTTTTCCATTGATTTTTAGAGAGAGTGGAAGAGAGAGGGAAAGGCAGAGAGAAACATCGATGTGAGAGAAACACATTGATTGGTTGCCTCCTGCACACGCCCTAACCAGGGCCCGGGCCAAGGAGGAGCCTGCAACCAAGGTGTGTGCCCTTGACTGGAATCGAACCCGGGGCCCTTTGCTCTGCAGGCCAACGCTCTATCCACTGAGCCACACCGCTAGGGCTAGTTGTTGTTGTTGTTTTTTTAAAGTTTATTTATTGCTTTCAGAGAGAGAAGAAAGGAGGGAAACATCGATTTGTTGTTCTTATTTATGCCTTCATTGGTTGATTATTGTATGTGCCCTGACTGGGGATCGAACCCGCAACGTTGATGGATCGGGACGGCCCTCTAACCACTGAGCTACCCGGCCAGGGCAGAGGACCACCTCGTTTTAAAAATGGCTTCTGCCATTTTTTCCCTTGTCTTCCCTCATTTACCTCCCCTCCTCAGTGGTGTCCCTTCCTGCCTCTCCCCACCTGTGACGTTCCCCTGCTTACCTGGCCCTTGGTCCGTGCCCACTCCTTGACCCTGTGCTACCTCTGCTTCAGCAGGCTTCTGAGCACTGGAGAGTGAGCTGTGTGGCGTGGTGAGCGCCCCTCATGTACCTTGTCCCTGTCCCTTGTGCATGCTTCCAGTCAGCCTGACAGTTAGGGGTTCGGCAGTCTGCTGGGACACTCTGAGAAACTGTCAGATAAAGCTTGCTGGCCACTGAGGTTGGTGGCATAACAATGAACAAACACGTGGTTGCTGCGTTTTAGACATTGTAGTAACAGCTTTACAGATGTTAACTCTAATCTCCATAACACTCGCTTATATGCGGGGGACACAGACACAGACGTGAAGAGACCTGCTCGAGGTCACATGGCTAGAAGGTAGTCGATCTGGGATTTGAACCCAGGTTGAGGCTGCACTGCGAACCTCTACACTGGGAGGGGGAAGGAGAGAAAGCCTGGGGCTGGGACACGGTTTGTCTTTGACTACATTTGGGGCCTGCATTGAATTTATGTTGGAGATTTTTCTCAGGGTTTGACTTACACTATTACTATCATCATCATCATCTTAACCTGCTTTAACATTTACCTTCAGGCCTATTTAAAAGACTTTTTTTTTTTCTTTCTGCAGGTGGTGTTTGGTCACTAAGCCATGTGCCTAGGTGAAAGCGACTCCTTTCTCCACGGCTCTGCACCCCCAGCAACGCTCACCACACCCTTGTTTGGAGAGCCTCACTGAGGTATGCAGTCCAGGCTGACCTGGGCTAGCCTTCAGGAGTTGAGAGTTTGGACGCAAGTGATTTTGTTGTTGTTGCTGTTCCTTGGTAGTTACTATTTGAAATTATAGTCAAGCGGACATGACAGAGTTGAGCATTCTAACTGTTTTCGGCACTGAGCAGTGGCATTAAGAACATTCACATTGTTGTGAACCATCACACCACCATCCACTTCCATTACCATTTCATCGTCCCCAACATAAACCCTGTGCCCATGGAACATGAACTCTCCCTGCCCTGGCCAGTGTGGCTCAGTTGGTCGAGCAGTATCCCATGCACCGAGAGGTCTCCAGTTCGATTCCTGGTCAGGGTATATGTCAGGGTTGCAGGCTCAATCCCTAGTTGGGGGCATGCAGGAGGCAGCCAATCGATGGTTCTTCCCCTGCCCTTACTTCTCTATCGAAAATCAATAAAAACATATTCTTTAAAAAACTGCTCTCTCCCATTATACTCCCTGTCTGTGTGAATTTGACCACTCTACGTACCTCATATAGGTGTAGCCCTACAGGACTTGCCCTTTTGTGACTGGCTTATTTCCCTTAGCAGAAGGTCCTGGAGGCTTACCCACAGTGTAGCATGTGTCAGATCTTTGTTCCTTTTTAAGGTTGAATAATATTCCCCTGCCTATTTATAGCACACTGTTTACCCAGTCATGTTTTGATGGACAGTCTGTTTGATCCCACCTTTTGTCTGTTGTGATTAATGCCGCTCTGAATATGGTGTACAAATACCTCTGAGACCCTGCTTCCAGTTCTTTTGGGCCTATACCTGGAAGTGGAATTGCTACATCATGTGGTAAATTCTATGTTTAATTTTTTTTGAGAAACCACCGTGCTGTTTTCCATAGTGTCCGAACCATTTAATATTCCCACCAGCAATGAATGGGGATGCCAATTCCTCCACAACTTCACTGACACTTGTTAGTTTCTGCTTTTTGTTTTTTAAATCCTCACCCAAGGATATTTTTCCATTGATTTTTAGGGAGAGTGGAAGAGAGAGGGAAAGAGAGAGAAACATCAATGTGAGAGAAATATTGATTGATTGCCTCCTGCATGAGCCCCAACCAGGGCCCTGGGAGGAGCCTGCAACCAACATACGCGCCCTTGACCAAAATCAAACCCGGGATCCTTTGGTCAGCAGGCCAACGCTCTATCCACTGAGCCAAACCGGCTGTTTTCTTTTTTGTTTTTTAAATAATAATAGTCATCCTAATGGGTGTGACCTTGGTGATTATCTGGATGGACCCATGCTGTCCACTAAACAAGGGTCTGGTGCCGGTTGTGCCTAAATGCACAAACGTAGAGAAGATAAGATGATAAACGCCCATGTACTCCTCACCCAGATCAACGGTTATCAGCTCATGGCCAATCCTGCTGCACTGGTGTCCTCCCTCCCTGCCCTCTTCCTCTCGCCCTGCGCTATTTTGAGGCAGTTGCCAGACATCACATTGTTTTATCTGTAAGCATTTCACCATGTGTCTTAAAAACACAAGGGCTCTAATACTCCATTTTGTCTGATGGTAGAAGGGCACATAGGGCTGTTTCTTTGGATATTATTCCCTGTCATCCCCGAGGGTCACTGGGCACATACACAGTGGGCACACGTGTGGGCACCTGTCTCCACTCTGGGTTGTTGGTGCAAGGCTGCCCGGCTGGGCCCTGCTTTCCTGCAGAAGGCCGACTGCCCTGAGGTCTGAGCAACCATCATGAAAGAGCCCACCTGGGTCTCAGCCGAGAAGGGAAGGAGGGAAGCAGGAGGGAGAGAGGGATGAGAAAGAGGCTGAGAGAGAAGGAGGAGGGAGGGACGAGCAGGCATGGAGAAAGGGACGGGACAGAAAGGCATGGGCAGGAGAAGTGTGTGGAGGTCTGAGAAAGAGAGAAAAAGAGAACACCGGAGAGAGAAACTCTTTTCTTTAAATCCTCACCCGAGGATGTTTTTTCATTGATTTTCAGAGAGAGTGGGAGAGAGAGGGAAAGACAGAGAGAAACATTGATGTGAGAGAAACACATCGATTGGTTGCCTCCTGCACACGCCCTGACCAGGGCCCAGGCCGGGGAGGAGCCTGCAACCGAGGTCTGTGCCCTTGACCGGAATCAAACCCAGGACTCTGGTCTACAGGCCGACGCTCTATCCACTGAGCCAAATTGGCCTGGGCTGGGAGAGAAACTCTACCAGGTGCTAAACTCCTGCTGAAGTCATCTACGGGAACCACAGAGATACCCAGGACTAATAGCATGTTCCGTGTGTCCCCTCAAACCTTCGATTTTGGAATCTGGGAGTGTAGTTCACCTATAGCAGTGATGGCAAACCTTTTGAGCTCGGCGTGTCAGCATTTTGAAAAACCCTAACTTAACTCTGGTGCCATGTCACATATAGAAATTTTTTGATATTTGCAACCATAGTAAAACAAAGACTTATATTTTTGATATTTATTTTATATATTTAAACGCCATTTAACAAAGAACAATCAACCAAAAAAATGAGTTCGCGTGTCACCTCTGACATGCTTGTCATAGGTTCGCCATCACTGACCTATGGTGATGAGGCTGGTGGCACACTGGGCGGCACCAGGCACAGGGGTGACAGCTGGGGACGGAGTGATCCCATGGCACAGCCGCTTTCTCTTTGCTGGGCCCTTTGGTCAGGGAGTGGAGGCTTGGTTCCCAGCAGGTCCGAGGCTACTGGCTTCTTGCTTAAATTCAGGAGTCCCCACACTAAGAGATGATGCTTTTACAGAGTTCAGTGGGAGAGGCTCCTCAGGATGGTGTGGGAACAAGAGGTGTCCTGTCCCCTTTTTGTCTCAGGCTCTGGGTCTCGTTCCCCTCTAACAAAGTTCAGTGCCCAGTGAGTGCGGAGATCTGTGTCCCAGTTATGAACGGTGACGGAGGCACCGGCTATAGAGTGTCGGTCTAGCTCTCCATTTTCAGCTCTATTTACTTATTTATTTTTAAAGTAATGTCTTTTTAAAAATATATATATTAATTTCAGAGAGGAAGGATGAGCGAGAGAGAGAGAGAAACATCAATGATGAGAGAGAATCATCGATCGGCTGCCTTCTGGGGATTGAGCCCGCAACCCGGGCATGTGCCCTTGACTGGAATTGAACCTGGGACACTTCAGTCAGCAGGCTGATGCTCTGTCCACTGAGCCAAACCGGCTAGGGCAGCGGTTCTCAACCTGTGGGTCGCGACCCCTTTGGGGGGTCGGACGACCCTTTCACAGAGGTTGCCTAAGACCATCGGAAAACATATATATAATTACATATTGTTTTTATGATGAATCACTATGCTTTAGTTATGTTCAATTTGTAACAATGAAAATACATCCTGCATGTCAGATATTTGCATAACGATTCATAACAGTAGCAACATGACAGTTATGAAGTAGCAACGAAAATAATGTTATGGTTGGGGTTCACCACCACATGAGGAACTGTATCAAAGGGTCGCGGCATTAGGGAGGTTGAGAACCACTGGGCTAGGGCTTCTCAGCTCTATTTAAACTTTGTTGCCTGTACCTAGTTTCCACTTGCAGCAGCTCAGTCAGCTGTACGGTCCTATCCCCTTTTCTACCTTTTTATCTATTTTAAAATATAGTCACTCTATTGAGAGATAATTCACATGGCATAGAATTCAGTCATTTAGCGCGTACCATTCAGTGGTGTTTAGTATATTCACAGAGTTGTATCCCCCCCTCTTAAGACTCAAGACCACCCCATGCCCTCTTCTCCCTGTGGCTCTCAGAGCCAGCCCTCTGTCTCCTCCGGCGCCACACACATCCCATCCTCAAGACACATGGCCTTACTGTGGGACGGTGGCCAGCAGGCACTTTCCACCATTACAGTATTGAACGTCATCAGCCTGCAGGAGCCCAGCTCTCACAGGCAGGGCTCCTCAGGTAGCCCCCTTCCCGCTGGCAAGCCCCGTCACGACTCAAGGCCTCTTTATTTATAGCAACATTTTAAAGGCTAAACACAAATAACACTGCAAATTTGCCAGCTGCCTGACTGGTGATGAACCTGCTCAGGACTCCGTGAGTGTCCTTGGACAAGCTTAGTTCTGGGCAGATGAACCTGTCAAGTCACTGTCCCTTCCTCATGGTGGGTTTCCTTCCAGTAAACGCATGGGAGCGCTAAACAGACGACGAAATGAGCAATGACAGGGGAGGGCAAAAGTAGGTTTACAGTGGTGAGTCCGTGAAACAGTTTATCCTTGTATTACGATGTGTTCGTTATTGTATTACTTGTTTGAACACTTACGAGATTGTACCTCAGTGCACTGTGCCGCTGCGACATTCTTTTGAGTTATAAAGCTATTGTAATATTCGTAACCCGCACATCTTTTTCCGTACAAACAACGGTAAGCCTACTTCTGCCCACCCTGCATATAACAGGTCCGGCGATGGTAAGTGCTGTGAAGAAAAATAAGGCGGATTAAAGGGGTGGAGGCTGACGGTGGGCTGGGGGGTGGTGTCTATGTACAGTGGTCACAAGACCGTAAGACCTGGTGATATCTGAGTAAAGACCTGAGGGAGCGAGGGGTGAGCCCGTGAGGCCTGCGGGGAAGGACTTCCCAAGCAGAGGGAGTATTCAGTGCAGGGGCTCTGAGCAGGTGTCCACGGGCCTGGGGAGCAGCAGGGGCCTGTGCACACCTGGAGCGGACGGGGTGACCGAGGGACCTGAGGGCCGTTAGATCACCCTCGGGCTGGGGTACAGACTGGGTGTACCTGTGTGACACGGGGGAAGGGTTTGAAGGGTTTGAGGATGGGAAGAACATGGCCCGATGGGAGTGGAAAGGCAGCGCTCTGGCTGCTTTGTGGCGCGTGAAGAGAGGAGGCAGAGCTGGGGGCCAGGGGGTCAGTCCGCAGGCTGCCGGGGACCCAGGGGAGAGAAGGTGATGGCAGAGCTCATTAGAAAGGGCTGGTTTGGATAATTTGAGACGGTTTCAGAGGATTTGTGTGTGGATCAGATGACGGGTCCGGAGGAGAGAGAACTCAAGGATGTCAAGGTTTTGGCCTAAGCCACGGAAAGGAGGGAGTTGTCACTTCCTGAAATGAGGAATCCTGGGAGGAACTCAAGGGTTAGATTTTTCTTTTTTGTTAAAATATATTTTTATTGATTTTTTTACAGAGAGGAAGGGAGAGGGATAGAGAGTTAGAAACATCGATGAGAGAGAAACATCGATCAGCTGCCTCCTGCACACCCCCTACTGGGGATGTGCCCGCAACCAAGGTACATGCCCTTGACCAGAATCGAACCTGGGACCCTTGAGTCCGCAGGCCGACGCTCTATCCACTGAGCCAAACCGGTTAGGGCATCGAAGGTTAGATTTTGAACATAGTAGGTTTGGATGCCTATCTGAGTAGAACTCCACGCCTAGAATCCCAGGGATACTAATTTATAATTTAGTGAGGGCCCGTGCAGGGGCTTATGAAATAGCAGACGGCAGAATGTTTTACTGAAATAACTGCAGTAAAGGTAGAGAACCATGCCGGGAGGAGGAATAAGTGAAACAAGCATAAGGGAGGGTGAGGTGGCTTGTGCTGGGCGGGCAGAGGCCCCTCCCTCCATCCTGTGGGACGCCTGTGCCCCGGGGGAGCCTTCCTGGCCCCGCAGATGTGTGGCTGCGGGTGTTCCCAGCAGGCTGGTGGGGACTGGAGAACAGGGTATGGATGGGCCTTCCCTCTTGTCCTCAGTGCTAGGCGTCGGTCTTGGCACCTGGTAAAGGTTTGCTGGGTGACCCTCCCTTTCTGAGCCCCAGTTCTCCGTGTGTAAGATGCAGAGGTAGACTAGACCAGTGCACTGTGATCAGCTGGGAAGCTTAAAAAATGCAGGCGTCGCTGGGCTGGCGTGGCTCAGTGGTTGAGTGTCAGCCTATGAACCAGGAGGTCACGGTTCGATTCCTGGTCAGGGCACATGCCCCGGGTTGCAGGCTTGGCCCCCAGTGTGGGCGTGCAGGAGGCAGCTGATCAATGATTCTCTCTCATCATTGATGTTTTTATCTCTCTCGCCCTCTCGTTCCTCTCTGAAATCAATAATTAAAAAAAAAAATGCAAGGGTCCATCCCAGACCTACTGAGTCAGAATTTCCAGCTGGGAGCTGGGAGCTGGGAGCTGGGACGGTATTTCAGTCACGTGTTCTTCTTTTGCAGTCGGTGCAGCAGCTCCCCAGACGGGTGTCTGAGAGCCACCGGACCAGATACCTCCCGAGGCCCCTCCAGCTCCAGTGTCCTGTGAGTCTTGTCAGAGTGCTCACAGGATCACTCTGTTCTTGGGACGTGGGAGTTTTGGTTGGGGTGGAAGGGCCTGGAGGGGGAGAGGAGAAGCTGCCACTGGGTGAAGGTGAAGGGCACCGGGGCAGGGGCATCGGCAGGGGTTTGGAGAGGCCTTAGGAGTGGACCCGGGAGGAATATGGGACCATTTTTCCTCCATGTCCTTTGGTCCAGCTGAAGTTTCTCCCTCCTCTCCCACCCACGATGCAGTGTCTCTCTGTGGTCCGTGTTCAGCCACAGTCCAAACAGAAGCCCCTGCAGGTCGCAGGAGCGGCGCTGACCTCGTGCCTGCTCACTCGGTCTCTTCGCCTCGCCAGCTTCCACTCCTGGAAGAAGCGCCTCCACCTGGCAGCCACCGCACGCACTTTCTCCCGGTCCCAGCTTCTGCTAAGTAATTTCTCTCCTTCCCTCCCTGCCTCCCTCCCTCCCTCTTTGTCCCTCTCCCTCACCCCGCCTCTTTCTTTCCGTCTGTCTCTGTCTGTCTGTCTCTCACACTTGAGTCATTCTTTGGTCTCTTGCCCCTGCCATGTTTCTCCTTCTAAAATGCAAAGCTGATGGCAACTTCTCATTTACCCACTTTTTATTTTTTATTTATTTATTTATTTTAATATATTTTATTGGTTTTTTACAGAGAGGAAGGGAGAGAGATAGAGAGCTAGAAACATCGATCAGCTGCCTCCTGCACACCCCCTACTGGGGATGTGCCCGCAACCAAGGTACATGCCCTTGACCGGAATCGAACCTGGGACCTTTCAGTCCGCAGGCCGACACTCTATCCATTGAACCAAACCGGTTACGGCCACTTTTTAATATGTATATATATTTCATTGATTTCAGAGAGAGGAAGGGAGAGGGAGAGAGAGAGAGAAACATCAATGATGAGAGAGAATCATGGATCGGTTGCCTCCTGCATGTCCTCACACTGGGGATCGAGCCCACACCCAGGCATGTGCCCTGATCGGGAATTGAACTGTGACCTCCTGGTTCATAGGTTGATGCTCAACCACTGAGTGACACCGGTCGGGCTCATTTACCCATTTTAAAATCCTTAACCATTGAACCCAGATGATATACATATATGTAAGCCATATTCAGCTGGGGGAGCAGTGTAAAGAGTTCATCCACAGGTCCTAAAACACACGTACATGGGTCCTTTCTTCTAGTCCTGAGCCAACAAACAGTCGCCAGTTCAAGGAACCTTACTCGTGTTGTCTCGTAGCCCAGGGTCCCTTCATCACTCGGCTCTTGCTTTCACAGTGTAAATCTGTGACAAGCTGTTTGCCTCCTTGTCTCAGTAAACAATATTCTCAGTACAGATCAGATTTTCCTTAATGCTTTCAGGGTGCCCTCCTTCATGTCCAGTTACTAAAAGTTTATTAATCCATTGTTGGTGAACTTAATATTGCTAAGAAAAAAATAAAAAGACAACCAAGTTTAATGTTATTTAAAATTCAAAAGCTTCAATACTAAGGGAAAGAAAGCTCATCGGCATAGTGACATTTCTTGTTCTTATTTCTTAAGAGCCTTTTATTATTTTTATTTCTAAATTTGAATAAGTGTGGACATTTTCATATTTATATCACTTATCTGCAACAACTTCCATATGTTTTCTGACTAATGGATCAGTTGTCTTTTGTCTGCATCTTTTATTTCAAACTTCAAGGTGCTGCCCTCTTCTCTCTAGTATTTGGAGGTTTGATGAACAAACCTGTGCTTCGGTTATGCTCCCTGTCCCCTAAGTGTTCATTTCTGCAGAATAAAATAGAGTTCTGTTTTTTAAGGCTCTCATCAGAAAGCTCTTCATCTACGTTACAGCCTCAGCATTCCTCAGACCCTCTTCCTGCTCTGGTGTTTCTTTCTCATGTTGTGGGGGCTGCGAACTACACAGCATACTCAGGCACGGGCCCTGCGAGGTTTTGAATGAGGCAGGATCACAGGTTTCGTGTTGTGTCCAGTGTCCTTTTGGTGATGCCAATGTGTTCTGGGCCTTTGGTGATGAGACATGTAACATGGTGTCATCAGGAAACAGTCTGGGCTGATTATAAAATTATTGTGTTATAAATAATCATCATATATAATAAAAGGCTAATATGCAAATGGACCTAATGGCAAAACTACTGGTCGCTATGATACGTGCTGACCACCAGGGGGCAGACAGTCAATGCAGGAGCTGCCCCCTGGTGGTCAGTGTGCTCCCACAGGGGGAGCACCGCTCAGCCAGAAGCCGGGCTCACGAGCTGGCAAGCACAGTGGTAGTGGTGGGAGCCTCTCCTGACTCAGTGGCAGCGCTTAGGATGTCTGACTGTGGGCTTAGTCGGACATCCCCCGAGGGCTCCTGGACTGCAAGAGGGCGCAGGCCAGGCTGAGGGACTCCCCGCACCCGCCCAGTTGCACGAATTTCATGCACTGGGCCTCTAGTCCTGTATAATCATCTTTGCCATGTGCATATCAACTTCCTTAGGATAAGTTTCTGGAAGTGGAATTAGTGGGTCTTAAGTATGCATTACTAACTTGCTATGTTTTTTTTTGGGGGGGTTTCAATAAGACATTTTTTACTTAAAAATGAGGTCTCTCTGCAACTGTCAACATGGATGTATGTATCACATGATAAACCTAAATTAAGGCATGAAACACGATTGACGTAAAATTAGTGCAGGAGCCCTGGCTGGGAGCCTCAGTTGGTTGGAGTGTCGTTCCATATACCAGAAGGTTGTGGATTTGATTTCCGATCAGGGCCCATAGCTAGGTTATGGATTTGATCCCCTGTTGGGATCTCCGATTGATGTTTCTCTTTCTCCTTTCTCCCTCCAAAATAAAAAGCCAAACAAACAAACAAAAAAACACCACCATATCCTCGGTGAGAATTAAAAAGAAAAGTGCTGAGAGTGCTTTGCAAGTGTTTTATAAGAAATAAATATTACTGTTTTAAGCCACAACAATTCTCTACTGAGGTTGAATCCTGGGAAATGAAAAGCCCTGTGGGTCGGGGGAACATCTGGTAACCTTGGTCAATTTGGTGAGCCCAAAGTGGTTTCTCATTATTTTCATTTAAATTTTTCTAATTTTATTGATAGACTTTTTTTTGTATTTTCTTTCTCTGCTTTTATAACAGGGTAGATTTAAATATATATATGTGTGTGTGTATATATATACATATATATATACATATATATATTATTTTAGAGAGGAAGGAAAAGGGGGAGAGAGAGAGAGAGAAACATCAATGATGAGAGAGAATCTATGATCCGCTGCCTCCTGCACACCTCCTACTGGGGATCGAGCCCGCAACCTGGGCATGTGCCCTTTACCGGAATTGATCCTGGGACCCTTCAGTCTGCAGCCTGATGCTCTATCCACTGAGCCAAACCGGCTAGGGCCAGGGTATATTTGACTGATTTCTGTTTTCTACTTACAAACAGTGTGATAGTTTACAACAAGGCTTAAAGAAACATGAATACTGAGTACACAGTGAGTCCCATCACTGTTATCGAAGACTAGTGTTTTGGGTTTTCCTTATGAGGGCAAAACAGAAATCAGGACTGGATCTTAGGTTTTTAAAAGCATCAGCTTTGCCCTAGCCCTGTGGTCGGCAAACTGCGGCTCGCGAGCCACATGCGGCTCTTTGGCCCCTTGAGTGTGGCTCTTCCTAAGCCTTAGGAGTTACCCTAATTAAGTGAATAACAATGTACCTACCTATATAGTTTAAGTTTAAAAAATGTGGCTCTCAAAAGAAATTTCAATCGTTGTACTGTTGATATTTGGCTCTGTTGACTAATGAGTTTGCCAACCACTGCCCTAGCCGGTTTGGCTCAGTGGATAGAGCATCGGCCTGTGGACTGAAGGGCCCCAGGTTCGATGCCGGTCAAGGGCACATGCCTGGGTTGCAGGCTCAGTCCAACATGCAGGAGGCAGCCAATCAATGATTCCTTCTCATCATTGATGTTTCTGTCTCTCTCTTCCTCTCTGAAATCAATAAAAAATATATATTAAAAAAATAATAAAAGCATCAGCTTTGGTATTTAAAATTCAGAGTTTATAAATGTTTTTCCTGCTGCTGATGTTGAGCTGCCACATCCTTTACTAGTTCTGATTTTCCTAGCAAAAGGCACCTTACCTCACCTCCGACTGCTTTGAGCCAGTTGCTGAGATTTCTCTGTGTGGAGAACATTGCTTTCTTCTGATGTAACACTTCTCTGCTTCAAGAGTGAGACAATAGGAGGCTCCCTGCTATTTCCTTGCACACCGCCAACTACCCCTCCTCCCCGCATGCTCTTCCCAGCTCCTTAAAGAGACCAGTCTCTCTGCCTTCCTCCTCATCTTTTCTCCTAGATAGTAAAAAATAAAGGGGGGGGGGGGGAGGGCTGGGGTGGGATTAGCTTATAAAGCGAATATCACACAGGTGTTTCCTTGGTATTGGGGTGCCAAGTGCTTTCCCTGATACCCAGTATCTTGCCCCTGGTTATGGGTTCCAATACTTCCCAGTCCAGGCACAGTCATTCAGCAAGCTACTCTGCCAACCCGTATTCAGTATAGACAATCCACTTTATTATTATCCACCATAACCAGGCGGCTTTCCAACGGGAGTGGTTTTTATTTCCTGTGAACTCTTAAGCAGGCAGATGTATTTTGTTGGTCGGAGGTTGGGAGGGGGGCAAGAACGCAAACCTGTAAGCCTGTTGATCCCCTGGGGCGGTAACAGGTTTACCTCCCCCACGCCACCTGCTTCCCTGCGGTTCTGAGTGTTTTGTCTTTATTTTCCCATTTAAAAGTTACAAAAGCAGTTTATCTGCACAAAAAAATCTTTTGAAAAAATAACCCACCAGTAATCCTAGCACCCTGTATAATTTTTCTTCTCATCTTGGCTCAAATGCAGACTTAGTTTTACATCGTTATAATCATAGCCTGACATGACAACACTTTGTATTCATTTTTTTTTTTTAACTTAATACTACAAGTAACTTTCCGTGTTGCTATGTAGATGTCACAATTAGGATTTTAGGATTTTTAAACATTTAAATATATTTGGGTAACATTGGTTAATAACATTATATAAATTTCAGGTATATAGCTTTATAACACAACATCTGTATATTGCATTGTGTGCTCCTCACCCAAAGTCTAGCCTCCTTCTGTTATCGTATATTTGACCCCCTTTACTCTCTTCATCCTCCCCCCACCCCTTCCCCTCTGATAACCTCCATTCAGTTATCTGTATCTATGAATTTGTTGATTTTTTTTTTTTTAGAAAGAATTTATTTTATTTCATTTCAGAGGAAGGGCGGGGGGAGAGAGAAACATCAACGATGAGAGAAAATCATTGATTGGCTGCCTCCTGCACGCCCCCTACTGGGGATTGAGCCTGCAACCCGGGCATGTGCCTTGACCAGGAATTGATAGGTTGACACTCAACCACTGAGCCATGGAGGCCGGGCTGTTGGTTGCTTTTTGTTTCATATGCTCCATAGAAGTGAAATTGGGTTCTTGTCCTTTTTTGTCTTTTTTTTTTTTTTTAATTGATTTTTTACAGAGAGGAAGGGAGAGAGATAGAGAGTTAGAAACATCGATGAGAGAGAAACATCGATCAGCTGCCTCCTGCACATCTCCCACTGGGGATATGCCCGCAACCCAGGTACATGCCCTTGACCGGAATCGAACCAGGGACCTTTCAGTCCGCAGGCAGACGCTCTATCCACTGAGCCAAACCGGTTTCGGCCTTTTTTGTCTTCTTTGTTTCACTTAGCACGGGACTCTCATGATCCATGCATGTTGTCACAGATGGCAATGTTTCTTTCATCTTTCTCTGGCTGAGTAGTATGCCATTGTGTACATGTACCACCTCTTCCTTATCCAGTCATCTGTGGAAGGACACTTAGCATAATTAGAATTTAAAAAATAACTTAAACTGTACATGGATTTTTTTGTTTGTTAATCTTCACCCGAGGACATTTTTTCCACTGATTTTTAGAGAGAGTGGAAAGGAGGGGGAGAGACAAAGAGAGAGAAACATCCATGTGAGAGAGACCTGTTGATTGGTTGCCTCTCATGTGTGCCCTGACCGGGGCAGGGTTATCGAGCCCGCAACCGAGACACCTGCCCTTGACCGGAATCGAACCTGCAACCCTTCAGTCTGCAGGCTGATGTTCTAACCAGTGAGCAACCGTCTAGGGCTGTACATGGACTTAAATTTTTAAAAAATTTCCCTAGCCGGTAGCTCAGTGGTTAGAGCGTCGGCCTGCGGACTGTAGGATTGCAGGTTCAATTCTGGTCAAGGGCAGGTGTCTCGTTTGCAGGCTCAATAACCCTGCCCCAGTCAGGGCACATATGGGAGGCAATCAATCGATGTGTCTCTCTCACATTGATGTTTCTCTCTCTTTGTCTCTCCCTCTCCTTTCCACTCTTTCTAAAAATCAATGGAAAAAATATCCTCGGGTGAGGATTAACAATAACAACAAAATTATTATTACTATTATTTTGATTTTAGACAGAGAGAAAGGGAGAGGGAGAGAGAGAAGCATTGTCTCCCACACAAGCCCCTGACCGGGAATTTAACTCACAACCTTTTGGCATATGGGACGACATTCCAAATAACTGAGCCACATCGGCCAGGGCATAATTAGAATTTTTAATGACTGCATAATAGTCTGTCAGTCAGTCACTCTTCTTGGACTCTGTGTCTTTGTGTGTGTGTGTGTGTTTAATCCTCAACCGAGGATATTTTTTCCATTGAATTTTAGAGAGAGTGAAGGGAGAGGGAGAGACAGACAGAAACACCGATGTGAGAGGGACATATCTATTGGTTGTCTCCCACATGCCCCTAACCAGGGCCAGGGAGGAGCCTGCAACTGAGGCACATGCCCTTGACCGGAATTGAACCCGGGACCCTTCCATCTGCAGGCCGACGCTCTATCCACTGAGCAAAACTGGCCAGGGCATAATGTGTGTATTTTTTAAATATTTTTTTTGATAGTATTACAGATATCGCCCATTTTTCTGTGTTGTTTTTAATAATGCTGCACACATTTGCATATGGCTTTTGGGAATATTTGTTCTTAGGATAAATTTCTGGCAATGGGCTTCTTGGACCCAAGGATTTTTCTCCTTATCTGGTTTCTGTGAGACAACTATACTACTTTCTAAAAGAATTGCGTCAGTCTGCATCCAGAAAAGTTTTCAGTATAAACGTGGTGTAAGAAGTATGTAAGCAAGTAAGGCTCTGAGATGCTGAAGCAGATGCAGGATTCAGAGGCTGAGCATGGGAGGCGGTGGGTTTTTCTTCTTCTTTCTGGCAGGTTTGAGCGAGCCAGCTCCAACCTCCACTGAGTGGGAGTGTCATAGGGATTTCCTAACCTCTGTTGTGGTAGTTCTGTAGCTCTGCTTCTCCAGATGATGAAGGAAACAGGTGGATTTTCTTTTCCTTGTATATTAAGTTGAAATAAAATTCAAGGCTCCTCCGAAACCGTTCCTGGCTGATTTGGTAAGAGTCACTTTAAGAGTCACCCTGCCCCTCAGGTTCAGTGGTCTGTTCATCAACCAATAACAGTTTTAGAGTGAAAAGGAAGGAATTAAGTAGATGCTGACTGGAATAAAAAAATACCAAGGGGATAATATAATTTTCTAGAGTGTACTTATGAGGCAGCGTAAATCCTGGCAATAGCAAATCATTTTGAATTTGATTGAAATTTATGCAGCAAGAAACCAGAGTTATACAAAGCCAATGATAACTACGTGTAAATTAGCAGAACTTATAGCCACATCACATATATGAACCAGAAGTTTTCTGAAGAAGGGAGGTGCTGAGCCACGCCTTTTCTCCAGCTGAGTGAGTGACTTGGCCAGTACACATGGAGATGATGTTCCCCGACAGGTGGAGGGAGTGTGCTACGCCTGCGCCTCTTGGCTGTGCAACCAGCCAGGAGTTCCTAGGTGTTGAGGTGTAAGGCCTGCCAGGCTTGTCACTACATATAAACACCCCCCCTCCTCGCCCCTCCCTGTGTCTCTAGCATTTTGGAAACCTGTTGGGGTGAAGCACAAGTGTGTGACTTCCCCTAGGGTGGGCGTTTGTGGGTGGGCGTGCTGGCTGGGTGTGTGTGAGTGTGTTGGGTGTGCAATGAAGGTGACGCTGGGCCGGGTCCAGCAGGAGCCTGGTGATTAGATTCTCTTCTGTGTCTCTGTTATAGCCCTTGCCGGCGTCCAGCCATGGGGGATATGAAAACTCCAGATTTTGATGACCTTCTGGCCGCCTTTGACATCCCAGACCCCACCAGCCTCGATGCCAAGGAGGCGATCCAGACCCCCAGCGAGGAGAATGAGAATCCCCTCAAGCCTCCGGGCATGTGCATGGATGAAAGCGTGTCCTTGTCCCACTCGGGGTCGTCCTCAGACGTGCCTGCCGTGAGTGTCATTGTCAAGAACACCAGCCGCCAGGAGTCCTTCGAAGCGGAGAAAGACCACATCGCTCCCAGCCTGCTGCACAATGGGTTCCGGGGCCCGGACCTGCCTCCGGAGCCCCACGGCCTGGGCCACAACTGTGGGAAGTTTGACTCCACTTTCATGAATGGAGACAGTGCCAGGAGTTTCCCGGGCAAGCTGGAGCCTTGCAAGTCAGAGCCACTCCCCACCTTCAGCCAGTTCAGTCCAATCTCCAGCCCAGAGTCCGAGGATGCCATCAAAGATAACGGCTTCGGGCTGAAGCCCAAGCACTCCGACAGCTACTTCGCACCCCCTCCCGGGTGCGGGCCTGTCGGGGGCCCAGTCCTGGAGGCTCTGGCTAAGTTTCCGGTCCCGGAGCTGCATATCTTCGATCACTTTTGCAAGAAAGAGCCCAAGCCCGAGCCCCTGCCCTTGGGGAGCCAGCAGGAACATGAGCGAGGGGCGCAGAAGGCGGCAGAGCCTCACAAGGACCTGGATGCCAGTCGCTTCTTTGGGGACGCCTTGGACTTCAACAGCCACCCCAGCAACAGTATTGCAGAGCCCAAGGGGCTCGCTGCCGAGCTCGGCTCCTGCTCGTCAGTGCCCCCGCGGCAGCGACTTAAGCCGGCGCATTCCAAGCTGTCCTCTTGTGTTGCAGCCTTGGTGGCCCTGCAGGCCAAAAGGGTCGCCAGTGTCGCCAAGGAGGACCATCCTGGCCACACCAAGGACCCCTCAGGGCCCACGAAAGAGGGCTCCAAAGGCAGCCCCAAAATGCCCAAGTCACCAAAGAGTCCCCGGAGCCCCCTGGAGGCGACTAGAAAAAGTATGAAGCCGCCGGACAGCCCCCGGAGCATCTGCAGCGACAGCAGCAGCAAGGGCTCGCCTTCGGTGGCCGCCAGCTCCCCACCAGCGATTCCCAGAGTCAGGATCAAAACCATTAAGACATCATCGGGGCAGATCAAACGGACTGTCACAAGGATCCTGCCGGACCCAGACGATCCCACTAAGTCCCCTGCCGGGTCACCTCTAGGGAGTGCCGCTGCGGAGGCCCCGAGCGAGGTGCCTGAGGACGAGGTCGCTGCCCTGCCTGCCCCCGAGCACTTTCCTGAGGGGGACACAAATGCAGGGAGCCCCCAGGGCGACAGGAAAGGGCTTGAGAGCGTGACCAAGGCCAGTGAACCTTCGTCCCCCAGCTGTGGCTCTGGGTCCCGGGCCCCGAAGGGGGCCGCCCCGGGCCCCCAGGCGGGCAAGAAGCAGCAGCAGAGCACCGCACCGCAGGCGTCCACCCCGGCCTCTGCCAACCTCCTGCCCAAAGCCGTGCACCTGGCCAACCTGAACCTGGTCCCCCACAGCGTGGCCGCCTCAGTGACGGCCAAGTCCTCCGCGCAGAGGCGGAGCCAGCCACAGCCCACACAGATGTCCGTGCCCCTGGTCCACCAGGTGAAGAAGGCCGCCCCGCTGGTCGTGGAGGTCTTCAACAAGGTCCTCCACAGCTCCAACCCCGTGCCCCTCTACGCGCCCAATCTCAGCCCGCCTGCGGACAGCAGGATCCACGTGCCCGCCAGCGGGTACTGCTGCCTGGAGTGTGGGGACGCGTTTGCCTTAGAGAAGAGCCTGAGCCAGCACTACAGCCGGCGGAGCGTCCACATCGAGGTGCTGTGCACGCTCTGCTCCCAGACGCTGCTCTTCTTCAACAAGTGCAGCCTGCTGCGGCACGCCCGCGACCACAAGAGCAAGGGGCTGGTCATGCAGTGCTCGCAGCTGCTCGTCAAGCCCATCTCCGCGGACCAGATGTTCGTGGCGGTCCCCGTGAACTCCTCGGCCCCGCTGGCCCCAGCCCCGGCCCCCCCTCCCCCGCCCTCCCCCAAACAAGGCCCCGCCTCGGACAGTGCCAGCTCCACCGTTCCAGCTTTGCCGCTCTACCCAGACCCCGTGAGGCTCATCCGGCACGGGGTCAAGTGTCTCGAATGTCACAAGCAGATACGCGACCACACGGTCATGGCGGCACATTTCCAGAGGATGACGGAGAAAACGGAGGGCCTGGTGAGTGACCCTTCCTGTGGCGGGCGTCAGGCCCTGGTTCCCACGGGCTCATCCATGGGGGCAGTGGTGGCATCGTAGCGGTCTGAGAACAGGATGTTTGCTGGACGGTTAGCGACCTGCTTGACTAGATGGTGCTTGGTGTTGACTGAGAAAAGCGTCCTGCCCTCAGCTGACGGGAGGCCCTGAAGATTGGGTGAGCGTTTATGTGGACGTGCCCCACAGTCCACTCAGCTCCCACCCCAGTGGGCTGCCAGGGCCCCTGGTCAGGCCTGGGCTAGGTCTCTGCTGGCAGGTGTCCAGGCAGCCCTCCCAGGTGCCCGCAGGACTCGGGGCAGAGGTCGTGTGACACTGCTCTGCACCTCGGTCTGCCCTTCTAAGAACCATCCTTTGCTGCGTGCTGCCTGCCGTGGGCTCAGCTCCTTGTGCAGAATCCTTTGTGGAAACTGCAGCCGGGCCCGTGTCAGGGCTGACGTGGAGGGAAGCACAGCAGGCTGACCTGTGGGCCTCTTCCTTCCTTCCTTCCTTCCTCGCTCTCAGCCCTCTAGGAAAGCAGCCGCGCGTGTCTGCTCCCCGTTCTTGGTTATGTTTGACGAGATCTGGCTTTATTTCAAAGAAAAAAAAAGGCATCTGTGCTGAAAATATCCTCTGGCACCCTCTGTGCCCTTGGCTGTCTGAGGGAGCAGCGCCCGGTGAAGAATTGGGGCTCCAGACGCCTCCAGAGGCTCTTTTTCTCTCCTCCACGTGGCAGGAGTCTCCTGACCTAGCCAGGCCCGCCCCTCACCAGCTTCCCTCAGCCAGGGCTGCAGAGCCTGGGGCAGAAGTACAGCAGCTTCTTTTTAAATTTATTTTTATGTTTTTTAAAAAATATGTTTTTATTGGTTTTAGAGAGAGGAAGGGAGAAGGAGAGGGGTAGAAACATCAATGATGAGAGAGAATCATTGATCGGCTGCCTCCTGCGCACCCCCTACTCGGGATTGATCCTGCAACCCGGGCATGTGCCCTGACCCGGAATTGACTGTGACCTCCTGGTTTATAGGTCGATGCTCAACCACCGAGTCATGCCGACTGATCCAGGAGCTCTTTTTATGTCAGTTCGACAGGGGCCTGCACACCTGCTGGGGGCCTCTGAGCTTTGCATGTGTGTTCCTAGCTGAGCTCAGGGGTGCCAGCAAGAGGGAGTCGCGCTGTTCCTCCTGGAGCTCCCGGTGGCACAGCCAGCACAGAGCTCGCCACCCAAACAGCTGAGTGTGTGCAGACGCAGAGCCGGTTGGAACAGGCTTGTCAACATCGTTGCAGGAAGTGCCTCAGAGGGACAATTCACTGTGACGCCACACATGACATTTGAGCGTGGAGGAGGGAGAGGCGGGGCGTTCAGGGAGAGGGACAACAGTATGTGCCAGTGCCACGTGTGTTTGAGAACAGGGAGCTGTCACGAGTGAGGCAGCCTCGGGAGTGTGGGGTAGAGGCAGGAGGAGGAATTTGGGGGGGGCGGTGGGGCTTCTGCAGCTCCAAAAGGGACCAGAGGTGCTGAGGGTCGCTGTTGCCTCTCATGTTCACCTCCGTGTCTGTATTTTCCTCCCGGTGAGTCAGGTGGAGTATGGTCTCTCCAGCCCTCTCCTTGGGGTTTCATATACCAGCAGGGTTGACTGGGTCCCAGATTGCACCTTCTGAGTCCTGTGATCAGAGCCATCGCCAGTGGAGGTCTGATGCCTGGGCCTCTTTTTGCCCCACACTGTTCCTCACTGGTGTCTTCTAACATGTGAGGGAAGTCGGGGTCAAGGATCCCCTGCTGGTGACCTGCTGGTCCTGCCTCTTCTCTGTGTCATTCTCGTCTAATCGGAGCTGGACAGCAGGGCCCAGCCGAGAGGAGGGGAGGGACCACCAGGAGGGCTGTCAGGCCTCTCAGCCTCGTTCTAATCCCTTAAAATCTCATGCCTATAAAAGTGGCCTCTGAATCTCACAGAAAGGGTGAGGCTCGAGCTCGGGGGTCAAAACTAGCCTGAATGGCTGTTGGATCTGGGTTTCCCGGAATGAGTGCCCTAGCTTCAGGTTGGTCTAGGGCAGGGGGTAGGCGAGGGGAGGGGGGGTCCCACTCTTCCACTCTGGGGTTGTTGAGTGACTGCAGGACAGCATGTGCGGGCCTTCTGCGTTCTTCCTGGGAGACTGTCCCTGAACCCCATCTGCCTCCCTGTGCAGTGGCTAGGGGGGTGTCCTTCCCCTGACATTCCAAGCCACCCTCTTGGGTGGGATGTCAGCACAGAGAGACAGTTTCTTCTTGTTCTTAATGCCATTATCATATCTAACGAAATTAATAACAATTCCTTCATATGTCCTAACACAAGGCCATATTCAGATTTTCCCCTTTGTGACAAAACTTGTCTTTGAATCAAGATCCAAACAGGGACCACACTTTGCATTGGCTAATAAGCCTTTTACCCTTTTCGTCTAGAACAGTACCTTGTCCCATCCACCCGATCGGACCCCCCTTTTTTCACGTCACTGGTTTGTTGAAGAAACTGGGCCATGTGTCCGGAGGGTTTTCCGGGACGGTCCTGAGCCTGATTACTTCCTGAGAACTTTCCAGGATAATTTTGGCTTTGCCTGATTACTTCCTCAGATAATTAACTTGTTCTTTTTCAATCCCACACTTTGTCTGTAGACTAGAAATTAGCAGTAAAGACTCCCATTAGGTTCGGGGTCAGTGCTGAGGAGGGGAGTTCCATGTCCTCCACATTTCATGACTTCAGGGAGGTGCAAAGTGTCTGATTGTCTGCGTCTTAATGATGCAGACCTTAGGGGGGAATTTAGACAGTGGCTTTCTGGTCCCTTCATTGTAAAGCTCCCTATCTTTTACCTAATGATTTTAATACCCAATCATTGCTGCTTGAGTCACTAATATTAAGACTTGCAGACGGGTGTTTTTCTAACGTTATTCTTTCTTTTTGTTACTTAGTTTAGTAACATTAAGTACATTCACACTCTTTTGCAATCAGTTTCCAGAACTCTTCATCTTGCAAAACTGCAGCTCTTTCCCCATTAAACAACATTTCCTCCTCCTTCCCCCTCCAGCCCTTGGCAACTTCCTGTCTCGATGAATTTGACTACTCTAGGGACCTCATCTAAGTGGAATCATAGTCTTCGTTTGTTTTTTTGTGACTGGCTATTTTACTTAGCATAATGTCCTCTATGTGTCAGAATCCCCTTCCTTTTTAAGGCTGAATAATGTTCCACTGTATGTAAAAAGCATATTTAGTTTATTCATTTGTTGATGGACACTTGGGCTGCTTCTGCCTTTTGGGTATTGTGAATAATGCCACGAACGTGCGTGTACAAATACCTTTTTGAGACCCTGATTTCAATTCTTTCAAGTACATACTACCCGAAAGTGTAATTGCTGGATCATATGAGAGTTCTATATTTAACTTTTTGAGGAATAGCCATACTGTTTTTCAGAGCAGCTGCACAAATTTACAATCCCACCAACAGTGAATAGCGGTTTCAGTTTTGCCTCATTTCCACCAACATTATTTTCTTTTTTTTTTAAATAGTAGCCATCCTAATGGATGTCAGCGACAGTCTGTTATTTTTAGTTTTAGTGTTATCATGAACTCATTCATTTTTAAAAAAATATGTTTCTTTAATTGATTTCAGAGAGGAAGGGAGAGGGAGAGAGAGGTAGAAACATCAATCACGAGAGAGAATCATGGATCGGCTGCCTCCTGCACACCCCGTACTGAGGATCGAGCCCACAACCCAGGCATGTGCCCTGACCGGGAATCAGATTGTGACTTCCTGGTACATAGGCCGATGCCCAATCACCGAGCCATGCCAGCTCGGCTTCAGTCATACTTTTTGATGCTCCAGTTATCTTTGGTCCCTGGGAGCCTCTTCAGAGTGACTCCTGTGTCCCTTTTGGACACAAACCAGTTAAGCCTCGAGAAGCTTTCAGCCCCAACAAGGTGCCCTGGTACATTTCTTGTGCCAAACCTAGAATCAGCCATTTCCCCAAGAAGCCAACTTTCTTTTACTGCGGAATGGTGTTTAGAGGCCACATTCTGGGCAGCAGAGATGCTCATAGCTACTGGATATATCTTTGTTTCTAGGCCTTTTCAGTGGCGAGAGCTAAGAAATAGAAGTTTTTAAAAAGAGGAAAGAGCCCAGCCGGTGTGGGTCAGTGGTTGGGCGTCGACCCAAGAACGAAGAGGTCATGGTTTGATTCCCGGTGAGCGCACATGCCCGGGTTCTGGGCTCGATCCCCAGTAGGGGGTGTGCAAGAGGCCGCTGATTGATGTTTCTCTCATGGATGTTCCTATGTCTCTATCTCTCTTCTTTCCTCTCTCTACAAAATCAATAAAGAAGTCATATTTTTTTAAAAAAGAGAAAAAAAGATCATGAGTTTATGCTGGTATTCAGATGTAAGATTATAGAGTGCTTATGGAACTGATTTTACACTGAAAGTCTTGGTTCCTAAGATTTTCCTTTTACACACACACACACAAATTTCAAAGTATCAAAACCAATATTATTTGTTACATGAAGACAACTGCAGAAAGGTGAAGGTGTGCTCGTAGGTCTTCCTGCCCGCAGGATGTATCTCATTAAGGACATATTGGTCAAGATGTTGTATTTGAAAGGTCCTGGGAGTGCAGTAATCCTCTTTTCTATGTAGTTGATATAGTTACTTGATGTTAGTTAGGTTACATGTTTCTGTTTTTCAATTCTTAGGGAATGCTTTTGGTTATTTAGTTTCATTTCATATTACTTAAAAATTACGTAAAACATCTGATTCTGCCCTGGCCAGTTTGGGTCAGTGGATAGAGCCTCAGCCTGCAGACTGAAGGTTCCAAGGTTCAATTCTGGTCAAGGGCACGTACCTCGGTTGCAGGCTCCTGGCCCAGGCCAGGGGCGTGTGGAAGGCAACCAGTCGATGTGTCTCTCTCACATCAGTGTTTCTCTCTGTCTCTCCCTCTCCCTTCCACTCTCTCTAAAATCCAATGGAAAAAATTATCCTCGGGTGAGGATTAAAACAAAACAAAACACACATTTGATTCCAAAATTAAAACTGTATAGCAGGGTGCATTGAGAGAAGTCTTGCTTCCATCCCTGTCCTTTTGGCCCTGTTCCCTCCTTCCTTATAGGTAACCATTTTTATCAGTTTTGGTTTATCACTGCATTGCTCCTTTTTGGCAAACAAAAGCAAATAGGTGTGTGTATGTGTGTGTGTGTGTGTGTGATAGTCTCCTCTTACACAAAAGGGCATGCTCATTTACTGTTCTTCGCCTAAAGTAATACTTAAATAAAAACTCACCCTTTTTATTATGGAACATTCCAAACATTTACAAAAGTGGGAAGGATGGTTAATGAACTCTCCTAATGGTACAATGAACAAGTACTAGCTCATGGCCCACCTTGAGCTTGTATTTTCTTTTTTTAAATACATTTTATTGATTTTTTTTTACAGAGAGGAAGGGAGAGGGATAGAGAGTTAAAAACATTAATGAGAGAGAAACATCGATCAGCTGCCTCCTGCACACTCCCCACTGGGGATGTGCCCGCAACTAAGGTACATACCCTTGACCGGAATCGAACCTGGGACCCTTCAGTCCGCAGGCCGACGCTCTATCCACTGAGCCAAACTGGTTAGGGCTTTCACGTATTTTCTTACCCCTCCCTTCCCCTCCAACAGATTATGTTTAAGTAAACCCAAACATCATTGTATCTGTAAATATTTCATGTGTCTCTAAAAGATAAGATTTCCCTTCCAAAATATCAACATAGTATCATTATTTCTTAAAGTTAATAATCTCTCATTATCAAATCTTAATATCAAGTGGCTAATGTCCCAATGTTATGCTTAACACATTGTATGCGGGAAACATATTTATACGTTTTACTTATATGTTTTACGTTGACTGGTAGTAGAGCGCGGGACACGTATTAATACGTTTTTTATAGACTAGCGGTAGAATGCGGGTAACGTATAAATACGTAAACTAAAGTTATCGTAATTTTACTGAACGTTGCTATTTGCGCAAAAAATTTGCAAAAATGGCCCGCGCCACCTGTTAGTGCCCGGTAAAAACTACCCGCAAACAATGTGTTAAGTTAGTCTTTTTTTTTAAATGATGTAGATATTTTTTTTTCTTTCAATTTTATTTTGTATTGGTTTCAGGTGTACAGCTTAGTTTTTAGATAATCATATATCCAGAGTGCTCCAAGTTAGTGTTAAATACAATAATATAAAAATATAATAAAGGTAGTGTCTCATTCTTTTTTGCACTTGGCTAGCTTGAATTATTATCCAAATAAGTGCCATACATACACTGCAGTTATTGAAAATTTCTTTTAAATCAAATCAAAAGTTCCCTTCCCTCTCTTTTTTCACCCCCTTGTCATTTATTTGTAGAAAGAGCTGGGTTTGTCCTGTAGAGGCCCCCCATCTGGATTTAGCTGATTAAAGCAGAGACCCTTTTCTGTCCTCCCTAACGACTTGTCCTTCTGCAAACTCCTCGGACCCAGGTCAGGCCCCCCCTCCCCCCACAAGTGAGCAGCACAATTGCCTCTCTTTGCTGAGAAGGACTTCTCCAGATGTGGGCACCCTCAGCCCATTGTTCCTCCCTCTGGCTGTCTGGGCTCCGCCCATTAGAACTTCAGTGAGTCTGGCTGTAGGACTCCTCGTCCTTGGTTCCGCCCCTGCCCACCCAGAGCTGACAGACAGGGCTGAGGAAATGGAAGCTGGCAAGACCCTCAGTCAGCGTGCCCTTGGGGCTTCTGCAGGCAGCCGGGGCACGCTCTGGTCCCCGGTCCCCGTAGGAAGTCACCGAACCATCTGACAAGGTGTTGAGTAGGAACCACCGCTGCCAAGCCAGGGTGAGGACCTGGTGAGTGTGGCAGTGCAGTGAGAGCTCAGACTTCAAGAAGGGCCTTAGGCCTCTGGAGAGGAAAGGCTGGCCCTCTGCTCAGCCAGAGGGAAGAAACCCTCACAGTCCTCGCACAGGACTAATCGGGAAAACAGGGCCTGGTCTGTCTGTGATTAACAAGGTAAGGCTTGCTTGGGTCAGTATCAACACTTTTAAAAAATAGATGCTTTTGAAATTGATTTCAAAGAGGGGTGGAGGAGGGGAAGAGAGAGAGAGAGAGAGAGAGAGAGAGAGAGGGAGGGAGAGATACGAGCATCAATGATGAGAGAGAATCATCGATCGGCTGCCTCCTGCACACCCCCTACCCGGGATCGCGGCCGAAACCCTGACTGGGAATGGAACCGTACCCTCCTAGCTCATGGGTCGACGCTCAACCCCAGAGCCACACGGGCCGGGCCAGGCGGTATCAACACTCTCAATGAGGGCTAGGGTGTCAGGTGTCCTAAGAGGATAGCTGCAGGGGGTGGAGGGCCGTTCTGACCCAGGCCCTGGGAAAGCAGGCAGCTGTGCTTGGAGAGCCAGGGCCCGCGGCGCCTGCGTGAACCGTCTTCTCCGTGCTCTCTCCTAGACGTGCCCGGTGTGCCAGATGCTGCTGCCCAACCAGTGCAGTTTCTGTGCTCACCAGCGGATCCACACACACAAGTCCCCGTACTGCTGCCCGGAGTGTGGAGTCCTCTGTCGCTCCGCCTACTTCCAGACCCACGTGAAGGAGAACTGCCTGCACTATGCCCGCAAGGTGGGCTACAGGTGGGTGCTGCCTGGCTCGCTGTCCTGTCCGGGGGCCGCCCGGGGCTGGTCCTTCTCCTGGCCCAGAACTTGCCGCTGAGCTTGGTCTCCGGAGCCCTGGGCTCCGGCCTAGTAAGACAAGCTGATGGGTATGTTTTCTAGACACCAAGAGGCGGGCGCGGGAGAAGAATACGGAGTTCACACAAAATTAAACATGAGCAAAAATCGCTTCGGAGGGGAAGGTATAACATTCGCTTTGTCAGCTTGGTTTTTTGAAAGATGCTAATTTAATTTGCTCACAGTTATTGTGTTTGGCGTATTAAATGGAAAGCACAATTTCAACGATAAATTTACTAATTGCAGCACTTTGAAATGTTCCCAATTCTCGTTAACAAATGGAGCTGCCAGACTCCAAACTCAGAGGGCTCTAGTGTCGCTGTGTTGATTCGTTTTTGTCAGTTTGTGAGAAGCAAGTGACACCTGAGAATGGAAAAATGGTCGGCCTCAGAGTAAGAACAAGAAAAGCCTATTTGAGACTGAATCTCCTCCAGTGTGTCAAACATATATATGCAAGACGTCATTTTCAGGAAAAAGAGTAGGGGAAAACCCTCCAAAGCTCACTGATCTCTAACTTTCACATCGCCCCCATCAGGTCTCCTGTGCTGGTTTACTGCATTTGGGAGTTACTACATTTCATGGTTTATTTTATTACTTTCACTTCTGAAACTTAATGTTGCCCAAATTTAGTAAGGTTTTCTTCTCTTTGGTATTTAAAAAAAATTGTTGTTTTAGTCTATTTAACTTTAGTACTTATTATTGTCTTTAGCATTGTGCCAGACACTGAAGATATAAAAATGATTAAGACACATTCCCTGAGCTCAAGGGGCTTCAGTCTGGTAGGTTATAAACATGTACACAGAAGTTGTAACTCGGAGTGGTAAGTCCCGTATGGAGGAATGGCCCAGGGAAACTTCAGAGAGCGGGTATTAGGAGGTTTTCAGACAAAAGAAAGGGAGAGTATGTCTGGAGCAAGGGTATGGGCGGGATACTAGCACACACAACAGGGCTTATGGGAAGTTCAGCATTTCTGTAGAGGTGGGTCAGGAGGAATGGGGGGAGAGGTGAGAAATGAGACCCGGAGTTGGTGGAGGCCAGGCCTTGCACAACCTTGTATTCCTTGGTAGACATTTGGTCTTTAGCCTTGGACAGTGGGAAGCTATGGACAGATGTGCAGTGGGGAGTGATTGGCTCAGTTGTTTCTGGGAA
The DNA here is from genome assembly GCF_964212035.1 of Myotis nattereri. Taxonomy (NCBI): domain Eukaryota; kingdom Metazoa; phylum Chordata; class Mammalia; order Chiroptera; family Vespertilionidae; genus Myotis; species Myotis nattereri. Next base: position 9,684,638 of record NC_138097.1, on the reverse strand, counting down.
GCTGACACGTTATGCTAAGGAGGGTGGAGACTGGAGACGGAGAGGCAAGTGTGACGGTCCAGGTGAGATGCTGAGGGCTTCAGCTCAGGCATAGACTTGGGACGGCGGGAAGGTAGAATTGAGAGAGATTCAGGAAGTGTAAGCGTTAGGGTTCGATGATAGCTTGTAGACGGGGGTGAGGACGGGGAGGGTTAGTGATGACTTCAGCTTTCTATCTTGCTATAAACACATCCAAATGTAGACTAATTTCGTTGCATGTTATGGAGAACAGAGAATGAAGTGCATGAGAAACGAAACGGCCAGACAGGGTTGTGTGAAGCCCTTACCGCCATGTTGCAGAAGAGCAGGGCTTGGCAGCCTCCCAGGCTACATTTTAAGCCAAATGCCTGACGAGTGCTGTTCCAGTGTCCTGTAACATAAACACGTTGTTTGCTAACTGGCTGAAGCTTGTGCTCCTTCCAAGATCCAGTCCAATAGACATGCAAATCAACACTTAGATTTTTAACTTTGAATCTATATAGGTGGATGAATAGAGTTTTTTGTTTTCTAATTATTTTATTTACTTTCTTATATAAGAGTAAAAGGAAACTGTTTCAAAAGCAGTTTAGTTTTTCAAGCCTTTTTGTAAGAAATGTCAGCTAAAATGTATTGTGACTCAGCTATACATTCTGGAAGGATTACTGAATATAACAGACATCAAAATCTCCAATGATCTGTTATTGCATTCCAAAGACATACACACTAACACACTATTCATTACAGTTAAGACCTTCTATTATTAATATATTTTTTGGTAACAGCTTTATTCAGATATAACTTACATACCATACAATTCACCCACTTAAAGTGTACAATCTCATGGTTTTCAGTATATTCAGAGTTACATATTCACCTAAAAAATGTCTATATTTACCCACAAAATCTCTACATTGACTATTCTCCCACCCCCTCAGTCTATAAACAACTAATTTACTCTCTGTCTTGTAGATTTATCTTGGACATTTCATATAAATGGATCATAAAATATGTGCTCTGAGCATAATATTTTCAAGATTCATCCATGTTGTAACACATATACAGTATTTCATTCTATTTTATGGCTGAATGATATCCTATTGGATGTATATACTACATACTGTTTATCCATTTGTCAGTTGATAGGCACCTTTTGACTATTATGAAAAATGCTGCTAATGGATATTTATGTACGAGTTCTTGTGTGGATATATGTTTTCAGTTTTTGTGGGTACATACCTAGGAGTAGAATAGCTGGGTCATATGGTAACTCTAAGTCTAACTTTAAAAAAAGTTTGATTCTAGAGAGGGAGAATGGGGGGTAGAGAGGGTAGGAGGGGGGAAAAGAGAGAGACAGCGACAGAGAGAGAGAGACATTGATACATTGATCAGTTTCCTCCCATATGCCCCTACTGGGGATCGAACCCGAAACCTAGGTATGTGCCCTGACTGGAAATTGAGCCCAAGACCTGCTGGTGCAGGGGACAATGCTCCAGTCAACTGAGCCACCTGGCCAGGACTCAGTTTAACTTTTTGAGCAACCGCCAGACTGTTTCCCAGAGTGGCTGTACCATGTTTACGTTCCCACCAACAGTGCCTGAGAGTTCTGCTTTCTCTACATCCTCGCCAACATTTGCTCTGACTTTTGATTCTAGCCGCCCTTGTGGGTGTAAATGGTGTCTCATTATGGTTTTGATGTGGCTTTTCCTGGTGGCTTGTGGTGTTGAGCATCTATTGGTATATCTTCTTTGGAGAAATGTCTATTCAGATCTTTTGCCCATTTTTAAATTGGGTTGTTTTATTATGGAGTCGTAAGGGTTCTTTGTATATTCCGGATACAAGTACCTTGTCAGATACATAATTTGCAAATATTTTCTCTTGTTCTGTAGGTATTAATATTTTAAAATAAATTCTCAAAAAGTACCTATGTTCCATTTCATTGAGCTTTAGTACAATTTTACAATATTATTTTTTATATTACTTTTGCTTTTTCTTGAAGGCAATGTAAAAAGCCTGTATACTTTATATTTTTTTATGTTTATGTATTCTATGTGCAATGTATATATACATTATTAAAACTGTATAAATTATTCTGCTCTCTGTTGATAATTTGGAGAGTGGCCAATGATGTCATAAGGGAACAAATTTAGGCTGTCTTAAATAAGAAAATAATATGTTATTTTCTTATTATTTGTGATTGTTAGCAAAATCAAAATTATTATTGCTCTCTCTCTTTTCTAAAACTACATATCTCACAGCATATGATTCTATCCCTGTCTGTTTTCTCTTTTTTTCTTAACAATTTGGTACAGACCTGTGTCATGGGGTTGGATTTTCTCTCCTCCACGGAGGCTGCTCGGCGTGCGTTTACCCCTCCACATTCTTACTTTCGGTGCGGTTTCTTTGAAGAGCGTGTCTCCTGGGCAAATAGGATGTGTTCTCAGGCGGATTTTTCAAGAGGATTGTTCCTGCAGGAGTTCAGTCCAACTCCACAAATAAGGCCACTGAGCAGCGTCTTTACACGTATCAGGGGTCCCTGGCCACTGTGGAGGAATTTGGAAATATGTGGATTTTCCCCTCAGAATACCTGTGGTGTGGAAGTTACTCTGTGTGCTAGGGTTGGCCACTCTATTGTTTAACAAGAGAGAAAAATAAATATAGCTAAGTGGTTTGTATAGAGCAGTGATGGCGAACCTGACATGCGTGTCAGGCGACACGCGAACTCATTTTTTTGGTTGATTTTTCTTTGTTAAATGGCATTTAAATATATAAAATAAATATCAAAAATGTAAGTCTTGGTTTTACTATGGTTGCAAAGATCAAAAAATTTCTATCTGTGACACGGCACCAGAGTTAAGTTAGGGTTTTTCAAAATGCTGACACTCCGCGCTCAAAAGGTTCGCCATCACTGGTACAGAAACTCGGCGGCACGTCCAGGTGTAGTAGTAAGTGTTCATCGGCGTTCATTGCAGGCAGCTTTCTGGGTCTGCAGGCTGCTCCTCACTGCTCATATGTTTGCAGAGGTGATTCCGCAACCCCTGTCGCCTCCTCTAGTCACACACACACACACACACACACACACACACACGGAAGGAAAACAAAAACGCTGGTCGGGATTCTGTGATGGTTTCTGTGGATCGTGAAGGAGTTCTTAAGTGAAGGCGCGCCCTTTCCGCAGGGCAGCGGCAGCCCCTCTCCGAGAGCTCCCAGGGGTCACGGCTACGGGGCAGGCATGTGGCAGGCAGTGTTGCAGCAAGAGGGAGGTCGGAGGTGTTTTCTCCTGGAGGGAGGCCTGTGTGTGTCCACGGGCAGGAGGAAGGCCTCTGTGGGTTCAGGTTGGCAAGGAGGCAGGTCACATGCTCAAAGGCAACGTTTATAGAGAGGTATCTGAAGTCAAAAGAAGAGTCCAACACGGCCTCAATTTCAGAAAAGTGGTTGCAGACAGTTCATACATAATAAAAAATGATATATCTGCTAAACAAAACGCAGAAAATAGCAATTAGTAGGGAGAAAGAGAAACAAAAAGTCACCCACCAAGGAGACGTCACAGCACTGACGAGCTGCATGGTCCAGAATGGCACCAGCCACAGTGGCTACTGAGCACTTGAAATGTGTCCAGTACGTCTGGCCGTTTCATTTTATCAACTTAAATTTGAAGAGCAGCATGGACGTTGCAGCATAGGACACTTCCATCATCAGAGCAAGTGCCGCCGGACAGGGATGCTCTAGAGCAGCAGTCGCCAACCTTTCGGGCCTCAGGGACCGCTGCTCTAGAGTGTTTCTTCCTGGGCTGGGGCCATTTGTTTTAATGTGGTTGTTACGGGGAGCTTAGCATTTCTTAACTGTTTCTTATTCGGTGGCCATCCCTGCTTAGCGAGTACCAGCCTGTGGGAAGTACAGCCTCTTGAAATTCCTCTTGCAGTTGTACCACATTAAATGAATACTGTTTGTATCATTTTTTTGACCACTCCCTCCCTTCTCCACCCCCACCAACTTCTCTTAGCTGGGCCCAAGTTTTTAGTTTGCAGACGAATATCCTCTGGCCAATGAGGGGAGGGGAGGGTTTCTCCCCACTTCTCTACCAGGTGTGGCCTTGGGCTTGGGGGGCCCTGGGTGACTGCATTATGCCCGACAAAAGCAGGCAGGCTCTCAGATGTATGAGTGAAGGATGGAAAGTGAAGCTTCGGAACTGTAGGATAGTTCTGGGTGCACCCCCTTCTCAGACGAGTGGTGGTGTGACCATGAGTCCCAACACGGCTCTGTTCTTGTCCCCTATCCCTCCTTTTCCAGGACCACCTCTGGATCTAACCTCCACTCCCACCCGCCCCCCCCTGTCATTCAGGTGCATCCACTGCGGGGCCATCAACTTGTCCTTGTCCTTGCTGAAAAGCCACATCCAGGAGAAACACTGCCAGGTTTTCCACAAATGTGCTTTCTGCCCCATGGCCTTCAAGACTGCCAGCAGCACCGCGGACCACAGCGCCTCCCAGCACCCCACCCAGCCCCACAAACCCTCCCAGTGAGTGCAACCCCGGGGCCAGCAGGCCTGGGGGCAGAGCCCAGTGGCCTGGGTGCTGTAGGGGAAGGTGTTGGGCCCGCCTGGGAGCCGGGGCTAGTGGCAGAGATGTCTGGAGTCCACCGAAGACATCCCGAGGCCGGGGAGAAGCCACCCTGGCTCAGAGTGGTGCTTTCCCATGCCCGACCCTGGTTCAGAGAGAGCGGCGACGGGGGCGGGGGAGGGCCGCGTGGTTCTGCCAGCAGAGCCCTGGCCACCTCACGCCCTGGGGCTTGTCCCACAGGCTCATGTACAAGTGCTCCTGCGAGATGATCTTCAACAAGAAGAGGCACATGCAGCAGCATTTTTACCAGAATGCCAGCCAGGCACAGGTGGGCGTCTTCAAGTGCCCCGAGTGCCCGCTCTTGTTCCCGCAGAAGCCGGAGCTGATGCAGCACGTCAAGGTGGGTGGCCCTGGGGGAGGAGGCTGGGAGGAGGGCGCCTGCCTCGGGCCAGGGCGGTCTGACTCTGTGCCTCTTTCCCCTTGCCCAGTCAGTAACCGCTCTCCCCATCCCCAGAGCACGCACGGTGTTCCCCGAAACGTGGAAGAGCTGTCAAGCCTCCAGTCTTCAGCAGACACGTCCTCCAGCCGCCCTGGTTCTCGAGTTTCCACGGAGCCCCCCGCCACGAGCGTGGCTGCTCGGGGCAGCTCCCTGCCGTCCGGCCGCTGGGGCAGGTCCGAGGCCCATCGCAGGGCTGAGGGCAAGCCCCGGCTGAGGAGCACTGGCTGGACCTGCCAGGAGTGCCAGGAGTGGGTTCCTGACCGGGAGAGCTACGTGTCCCACATGAAAAAGAGCCACGGTCGGGTAAGTGCAGTCTCAGGTCACAGGGCCGCGCCAGCTTCTCTGGACTTCTCTCCTGTGGGGTCAGCGGCCCCTTAGGGGGCCGACCCCCTAGGATTCCTGGTCCTTTGAGGTCTGTGGGCATCCTTTCTGCCCGTGTCATCTGAGAAGGGGCCACACCCAGAACGCTCCTGCAGTCCTGATGCTCCGCTTTCTGTGGCCTGCAGACGCTGAAGAGGTACCCGTGTCGGCAGTGTGAGCAGTCCTTCCACACCCCCAGCAGCCTGCGCAAACACATCCGCAACAACCACGACACCGTCAAGAAAGTCTACACGTGTGGGTGAGTGTCCGCAGGGGGACGCCGCGAGGTCTGAGACCCAACAAGACTGTCCATGGCATTTCTCTACTCTGAGATCAGCACGTCTTTAAATGGAAAAGTGCTGTGACTAGTTCAGAAGTCAGGGCAGGTCAAAACCAGCTCCCAGGCCCTGGGGGCTTCTGAGGCCTTCCCCCTCCCTCTCCCCTAACCCCGGCTGCACTGCCGGTCAGTGGTGAAGGGCCCTGGGGTTTACGAGGAGCGGTGGTGTGACCATGAGCCCGGCAGCACCACCTGCCTGTGCTCCAGCACGTACGCCGGCGTCATGCTGACCACCAGCCCCGCACCCGGACCTCTGGGCAGTGATACCAGGCAGTGGAGGGTAAGCTCACGGCCGAGGGCCAGTGCACACATTCCGACCTGCTGTTGTCTGTCACCTTGGCTGGCTTGCTGCCTAGAGTGCTCTGAGGAGTGCCCAGCACTCCCCCGCCAGCCTGAGGACCACCCAGCCCGCTCTCTGTCTGCTCCAGGCTCTCAGCCCTGGAGCCAGAAGCAGCGTCAACCTCTGCCTGCCTGCCTGGCTCCGCTGGGCGCTGCGGCCTGTCATCTCACACCATTCCGTTGGCCGTCCTTTCTCAGGTATTGCACGGAGGACAGCCCCAGCTTCCCGCGGCCCTCCCTCCTGGAGAGCCACATCAGCCTTATGCACGGCATCAGAAACCCTGATTTGAGCCAGACGTCCAAAGTCAGACCTTCGGGTGGACATTCCCCTCAGGTGAGTGTGGAGCCCTTGCCCACCAGAGCAGCTTGCTCAGTGAGGGCTGGCGCTGGAGGGGCACTGGGAAGGCCGCAGGGCGCCCATTGGTTCTTGTGGCCACGTCACAACAGCCCTGACAACTTCCCTCAAGGTGGGTCACTCTCAAGCCTGTGTGACCCACACCTGGGACTGCACACAAGGAAAGGACAGGGACAGAGACCCGCGAGGCAGCCCATTGGCCTCTTTTAAAAAAAAATATTTTATTGATTTTTTACAGAGAGGAAGGGAGAGGGATAGAGAGTTAGAAACATCGATGAGAGAGAAACATCGATCAGCTGCCTCCTGCACACCTCCCACTGGGGATGTGCCCGCAACCAAGGTACATGCCCTTGACCGGAATCGAACCCAGGACCCTTAAGTCCGCAGGCCGACGCTCTATCCACTGAGCCAAACCGGTTAGGGCCCATTGGCCTCTTGGTCCTGCCGTTTCTTTGTCGCCGGTAGCCCTGCCTTCGGGGTGGGCTGCGCTCAGTGACGGGGGAGCTTTCACACACACCAGCCTGCTTCTGCCTCACTCAGTCTTAGGAGTGGGCGGGGGCTGATTGTCAGGTGACGATGGCCAAGCTTGGCTGACCCCCACCCCCACTCCCGCACCGGTTGTGGGAAGAGCCATACTCCAACACCTGCTCTCCTGGACCCTTGTTCTATGTTTTTTTGTTTGTGCACTTATTTATTTTTAAGTATATTTTTATTGATTTCAGAGAGGAAGGGAGAAGGAGAGAGAGATAGAAACATCAATGATGAGAGAGGATCATTGATTGGCTGCCTCCTGCATGCCCCCTATTGGGGAAAGAGCCTGCAACCCAAGCATGTGCCCTTGACCGGAATCGAACCTGGGACCCTTCAATCCACAGGCTGACGCTCTGTCCACTGAGCCACACCGGTCAGGGCCGGGTCCTTATCCTGTGACCTCATCCCTGTTCCAGGGCCATTCCTGGTGAACTTTGGGGGCAGCCTGGTCTCCCTCTTCACTGTGGCCTCCTCCCCGGGGCGCGGCACACCTGGGGAGCCGAGAGCTCCTGGAGGTCCAGGCCCGCCCATCTGGGCTGTTCAGAGAAGGGCTCTCGCTCATCGGCGAAGGCCCTTGCCCACATAGCAGGTGGGGTGTCAGCATTTTGGCAACATCTGCCTGCGATTAAAATGCACCCCCTTCCCTGCCCTCCAAAAGCGCACACCCTTCCTTCGATGCAGCAAGCCGGCTTCTTGGGTTTATCTGTCCGGTGTCTCTGGCCTTGGGCACAAAGAAGTGTGCTCAGGGATGTTCACTGCAGCTCCGTGTGCGTGACAGATGGAACGCGACTCAATGCCCGCTGGGGGGACTGCTCATCCCCACAGGGGGCCCGCATGCTGCTGTCAGGAGAGCGTGGCCTCTCTCTCAGCCTCATGGAGACCAGCGCCAGTCATGTTGTGCCGTGAAAAGAACAGGGCGGAGGAACGTGTGCGTGCAGCGCTATCATCGTGTGAAAGAGCAGCTTTGTTTTTGTAAACGTGTAGAATATCTCCGGGAGGAGCCCCAGAGGCCGGCCGATACCGCGATCTCTGGAGAGCAGGCCTGGGCGTGGGCCGGAGGGATGTCATCTCCATGCCCTTCCTGTATCTTTGGAATGTTGTGCCACAGCAGACGTCACATTTTAAAAAGCAAATAAAAAACCCCCAGACAGACCCAAGTCAAACAAGCGTTCGGGGCCGGGGTGACCCTGGCCTGGGTGGAGATTCTGCGAGGCCTTGGGCTGCACTGGTCGTGGGTGGGGCCTCCCGTGCCGGGCTCAGCTCGGCCTGGGCTCGGCTGACGCTGTGTCCCTTTCAGGTGAACCATCTGAAGAGACGGGTCAGCGGGGCGGAGGATGCTCCCGGCACCAACAACGGCGAGGCCGCCTCCTCTGTCAAGAGGCACAAGTCCCTTTTCCAGTGCGCGAAATGCAGCTTTGCCACGGACTTGGGGATCGAGTTTCAGAGCCACATACCTCAGCACCAGGCGGACAGCTCCACGGCCCAGTGTCCCTTCTGTGGCTTGTGCTACACCTCCACCAGCTCCCTCAGCCGCCACCTCTTCATCGTCCACAAGGTGAGAGAGCAGGAGGACGAGGAGGAGGCGGCCGAGGCGGCAGAGGAGGCAGCGGAGCCAGAAGAAGGCTCTGGGGAGGAGGTATCCATGGAGACCAGGGAAAACGGACTGGAAGAGTGTACTGGCGAGCCTTTGTCAGGTGACCCAGAGGCCAGGAGGTCGCCGGGCCCGGCCCCTGAGGAGGACATTGTCCGAGACGCTCAGAGTCAACCACTGGCCTCTCAGGACCAGGACAGCCACGCACCGTCCCCTCAGGTGTGACCGGAGGTCGGGTGGTGCTGCGGGTGCTGCACCTGCCGTGTGGACAGTGGGAAATAGAAGGCTCTGCCCGGTGTGCGTGGCAGGCTGTGCCCTGGAGCTGTGTCTGCCCTGAGCTGCGGGGAGCTGGGTGTGCCCCGGCCCCAGGCGCTGTGGGGTCGCCCGGGACCCTCACAGATCTGAATTCTGTTATTTATGGCTTTGTGCTGCTTCTCAGACCCCAGCTCCTGTCTGTATCCCTCCAGCCCCAGTACTGTCCACTCCGCTTGAAACCCTCGGCGGCTGTGCTCTTCCGGGAGGCTCCCCACTGCTGCCCTCAGCCAGGGGACTCCTCGGAGCTCTCTGGGCGGACAGAGCCTGAGAAGGGGGTTTGAGGGGGGCTGGCGCAGTTCCTGTTGGAGAGCTCTGCCCAGCCTGGCCTGACGCGGGCCTCGGCCACCTGGCCCGTCCTTCCTGCCTTCTCTGATTCTTTCCCCCAGAGTAGTCCCGGAGAATTGGCTGTCCCGGCTCTCTGCGTGAGCGGGAGAAACTTCTGCAGCACCCCTGGCTGGGGCCCGGGGAGCAGCAGTGCGGCCCAGGCAGGCAGGCAGGCAGGCGCCGAGGGCAGACCCTTCAGAAGGAGTGTGCGCCTCGTCCGCGGCCGCCCTGCCTCCTGACCAGGGGGCTTGGGGCCCACAGACGTTGGGATATTTGTATTCTTGCTCCTGTGCCATTAGAGAGGCTGCTGCCCCAGGCAGGCCAGCCCCTCCTCCTCCTGGCTACACTCATGTTGCTCAGACTATATTTCAAATAAAAATATTCTTCTTACCATGCAGGTGGGCTCTTGTATTCCTCTTCAGGTGAGCCTGGCCCCACCCTGCTCCCCCCGAGGGTCTTCCCAGACGCCCCCCATGTCCCATTGCTGTAGGAGAGCTGTGTCCCTCTTGTCCACGGCGTCCTCTAGACTCTGGAGCTGTGGTTAGGACACTGGGAGTCTGGGACTTCCTGACCCTCTAGAGCAGCGGTTCTCAACCTGTGGGTCGCGACCCCTTTGGCGGTCAAACGACCCTTTCACAGGGGTCGCCTAAGACCATCCTGCATATCAGATATTTACGTGACGATTCATAACAGTAGCAACATTACAGTTATGAAGTAGCCACGACAAGAATTTTATGGTTGAGTCACAACATATGGAACTGTATTTAAAGGGCCAGAAGGTTGAGAACCACTGCTCTAGAGACCTTCTGAAGGGGTGAGGGAGGGTCTTAGTGCTGGTCAAGAGTCACCTTTAAGGTCTCCCCTGGGCTAATGGCATTGGCTCTAGGGCCACTTGAAATTTTCTGGGCACTTCCATCTCTCCTCCAAATGGATTTTCAACCCAACAGAACCCTTTGCTGGAGGGAGGAATTCTGTCATGTCCTTGCAGCGTCCAAGGGGCCTGGGATTGCCACTGCCACAGGGAACTTGGCTATGACAGACTTGGAATTAGGTATTTGAGGCTGGGCTGCCTTTTCACTCACTGATGGCAGCGTTAGGTCCCGACCCAGTGGGACCTAACCACTGGGGGTGTGGGGGGTGTCCTTTGACCTCTGACCCTCTGACCCTCTGACCTTCTGATGCCCGACAGGATCTAGCACAGCAAAGGGAAGTGAGTGCTGGCTGCGTTCTTAGGATCTTTCAAGGGAGGTATTGAATATCAAGTATACATTACTAAGTTAGATAAACATGCTCGACCTTTTCACAATTGAAAACAGAAATCATTTTCTTCCGCTGTCAAATGCCACATCTTCAGTGGAAATGCTAATGGCGCTGGGAAAGGTTGGTGCTTGCCTCAGTTTCAGAGAGACTCCGCAGTTTAGTGATTGCTATCACCAGCTCTCGACAAAGCCCCTCGCTGCACCGGCCCCACCCCTTCAAAACAGAGGGAGTCGTTCCCATCCAACTCGCTTCTCTGGCTTCTGTGAGATGATGAGTGTGAAAGCATTTTTAGGAAACACTATATAAAAGTGAGGGATTCCTTAAAAACAAATATTTGTATTGATTTCAGAGAGGGATAGAAATAGAAACATCAACGATGAGCATCATTGATTGGCTGCTTCCTGCACGCCCTACACCGGGGACCGAGCCCACAATCCGGGCATGTGCCCTGACCCAGGATTCGAACCGTGATTCATAGGTCGACGCTCAGCCACTGAGCCACACCAGCCGGGCAAAAGTGAGGGATTCTTCCTGTGACTTCAGAGCACCTCGCCTGCCATTCACACTTGGATGCCAATGGCCAGTTAGGACCAATCTGGGACACACCTCTCCCTTATTTAGTCATCCCGATGACAAGAGCACTTTAAGCCCTGCTCCCATGCCCAGCATGTTGCTAAATACTTTCTAGTGAGCCTCATAGTCCTCACGATGATGGATCTCGCAGTTACGCTTCCCTTCACAGAGGAGAACACGGGCGCAGAGAGGTTCAACGAGTTGCCGGGCCACCTGTACGCGAGGGTGCTGAGTCAGGCTTGTCTGGTTTCTTGAGTCCCTGGTGTCAGCCACTGTGCTGTCTTCGTGACCTGCTGCTTTGGCCGGAGGCCAGCTTGTCGGGTTTGCAGACATCCACATGCCTCCCTCCCCTGCGGGTGGTGTGCCAGGTTCTCTTTGGAGTCAGTCTGCGCCTCGTCACCCCAAGGAGGGCCCTGCACATCACATTTGCTTGCGACAAGAGCACAGGCAGTGTCGCTATAACCTTGGATTCCCATCGGGATTTAACTTGCCATTTGAAGACCCTGCTTTTGAGGGGAGGGGGGCGTCTGTCCCAGAGGCGGCTGCCTAGCCCTTGCAGGGAGCCTGGTGCCCTCAGGGTCCAATACCTTTTGATCTTTTCTTCTTCAAGGTGTTTTTAATGGCCGTGCTATCATTTTTATCAGAAAAGGCTTGCCATAAGCAGCACTTATCTGCACATTAGCTGGAGTGCTCTCCTGATGAAGTTAAACAGATAAAATCCCCGCCCTCATAGAAACTACAATTTAACACATGCCGAGGCTTGACAAATGACTAGTATTTATTTTCCAACTGCTTTATCTCTGTAAAACGCTATGCGGAGTGACTATAAAGCTCGTTGAGTGTGTAGAGAGAACTGTTCCCTTCACTTATGTAAACAGTCTGGGTTTTGAAACCTTAACAACACGTGTGGCCCAGCGAGTCCAACACACTTTGCCTTCCCGAAGCCGGAGGACCCTCCCCCATCCCGCCTGCCCTTTCACCGCTGTGCATTCAGCACTGAGCACACCTTATTTCACTCGTTTTAAAAATGTTTGTGTGTTTTGAAAAATTAATACATATACATGGTAAGACATTCAAACAATACAAAAGAGTATACAATGGGAAAAAAGTAAGCTTCTCAATGGAGGTCTCAGCTTTCAGTTCCCTATTCCGTCTCCGGAGTTAATTGCTGTTATCTATATCTTGTGTATCCTTTCTGAGCAATTCGATGAATTCACAACTTTATAAATATGTATATTTATATATCTATTTTTAATACAAATGGTAGCATTCTACACGAAGTGTTCTGAAGCTTGCTTTTTTCAGTTATATAATGGAGATTGTTCCACATTCGTCCTGTGGGTCAGTCTAATATTTTAAAGTTCCTTGCATTCAGTAGTGGCTCAAAGAGTGTTTGAGTAAGTGAATGAATGAATGAATGAATGAAAAAATCAGATTTTCTCAGGGTCTGATCTGAGCAAGACAGGATCTTCTAGATCGGGGTGGGCAAACTTTTTGACTTGAGGGCCACAATGGGTTCTTAAACTGGAACGGAGGGCCGGAACAAAAGCATGGATGGAGTGTTTGTGTGAACTAATATGAATTCAAAGTAAACATCATTACATAAAAGGGTACGGTCTTTTTTTTTTTTTTTTTTTTTAGTTTTATTCATTTCTCCGCCCGCGGGTCGTAGTTTGCCCACGGCTGTTCTAGATTCTAGAACATTCCCTCTCCAGGCCTCCCCCTCCCCCCCCTCCCGTCTTCTCTAAGTGAATCAGGTCATGTTGACCTTTTCTATCATCTGACAGCAGCCTTAGGAACTGGGGGGCATGGGCCCCAGGTCCCAAGTATGGGATTTCTTTGCGGTCCTTATTTAAAATTGCTTTTTCCTTTGGGAAATGATATAGAATTATTAGAAGAAGTAAAAAACAACCATGCACATTTATAATCCCATCTCACCTTTGCAGTCGTTTTTATTTTGTATATCACCTTTCAATCCTTGTTCAGTTAATAGCTAAATTTAAGGCATAATTATGATAATGTCAGTGGTTAACAGAACATTTCTACAATGACAAACATTTTTTTTACATTCATCCTCTTATTTAGCCTCATGAGAATCCTCTGAGACAAATGCTGCTTTTATTCTTTTGGAGGTTCAGAGTGGTTGAGTGATTTCCCTAAAGCCACAGAGCGAGGAAAGGGGCAGAGCTGGGATTAACTCAGGTGTGAATGAATTCCATTTTCTGCACTGCCCTGGATTTTGTACCCTGCTTTTTTACACTTAACATTACGTCTGGACATTTCCATGTTTCTCCATAGTCTTTTATTTTTTATAAAGTATATTTTATTGATTTTTTAAAAATATATATTTTATTGATTTTTTACAGAGAGGAAGAGAGAGGGATAGAGTTAGAAACATCAATGAGAGAGAAACATCGATCAGCTGCCTCCTGCACGCCCCCTACTGGGGATGTGCCCGCAACCAAGGTACATGCCTTGACCGGAATCGAACCTGGGACCCTTCAGTCTGCAGGCCAACGCTCTATCCACTGAGTCAAACCAGTTAGGGCTCTCCATAGTCTTTTAATCACCATATTCAATAATTGTAATAATTTTTAGATCAACGTAATTTATTTACCCACTTCCAGTCCCACTTCATCATGGCAGGGAATGGAGTTGAGCATATAACTTCTTATGCAGAAGTATTTCCTCGGTATTTATCCCTATTTCTCTTTTTAAAAATTAATTAACTTTTAAAGTACATTTTTATTGATTTCAGAGAGGAAGGGAGAGGGAGAGAGAAACATCAATGATGAGAATCATTGATTGGCTGCCTCCTGCATGTCTCCCACTGGGGATCAATCCCACAACCCAGGCATGTGCCCTTGACCGGACTCGAACTCAGGACCCTGCAGTCTGCAGGCTAATGCTCTATCCACTGAGCCAAACCAGCTAGGGCTATTTATTTTTTATTCTTTTTTTTTTTTTTGTGGTGGTTATATATATTTCCTTTTGTTTTTCATATTCCTATTTCTCTTAAATAAACTCACTGGCAGTGTGATGGAATGATGAAATCAGAAGCTAGGTTCCAGTCTGGGCTCTGAAACTAAGTCATTTGATCTCTCTTGGCCTCAGTTCTTGCATCTGTCAAATGGGGAGGGGGGGGTGAAATTTTTGGGAACCTAGAGTCTGGCTAGATTTTATCTTCTTGTATATGTTTATGGCAAAATAGGGGACATCTCAAAGGCAAGAACTCTCACTGAATTTCTTTTGTTGTCTTATTTATTGGCCTAGATATATCACCAAATGGACAAGATTCCTCCTACTCTGCCCCTCCCCCAAAGCAGTATCACTTTTAATTTGCACTTATTTATATTTCAATTTGCATTAGATGTGTGCTTCTTCAGATAGAGGTTGAGCTCTTTTATGAACACCTATTTCTTTTGGCTTTTCTCAAGCCTTTCAAGTTTGAACTGTTGATAATTCCCAAACGTCTTCAAATCCTTCTGTTACCCAGGTCTCTGTTCAGTAGGGACCTAGGTCCAGATCAAGCATGTCAAACTCGCGCCCTGCGGGCCACATGCCTCCTTTATTTGGCCCGTGTTAGCCTTTGAGTTTGACATCCTTGGTCCAGATGATTTCTTGAGCTAGTTCAGTGGGTCATGCCTTGTGGCCTTTTAAAATGCTCTGTTTAAAAAAAAACACAACATTTATTATTTGCAAACGGAATTTTTAGTGCACAAACACGAACACATCAACATGTGTGTAACTGACTGCATGGAGAATGAAGCAAAAGGGTTTGATAGTGTCATTTAAGTCACTTCTCACCGGGAAAAGCCCCCCATCCTGTGGGTCAGCAGCACCATCTCGTTTCATGGTGGGCGTGGTGGTATATATCTATCCAGATGTAGACAGAGCGTCCAGAATCTACCAGATGTTCTGAAGCTTCATCCCGTAGCCTTTGCCTCTCTTTTCGGTGGAAATGGCGGTAGTTGGTTTTGCCTTTGATGAGTGAGGGCGGGGATTAAGCTGGCTTTCACCAACCGGGGCAGCTCCTCTGTTTCTAGGCTCCCCTTTCGACAGCCCAGGGCCCACTGCGCACGCTTCCTGTTTCCCTCTGGGGTTTTCTAGTCCTCGGGTCATTTGCTTGGAGGAGACTCATTGTGCAGAGATGGACAGGGCTGAATGGCTTTGGTGTCTGAGAAGGAGGGTGGGCTCTGCTTTCTGAGAAGCTCTTTGCCCAAGAAGAAGGCTTCTTGTTTCTACCCTAGACTGGTTCTGAGGAGGACTTTGAATATGGTTTTTTTAAAAAAATTGATTTTAGAGAGGAAGGGAGAGGGAGAGAGAGAGAGAGAGAGAAACATTAATGATGAGAGAGAATCATGGACTGGCTGCCTCCTGCACGCCCCCTACTGGGGATGGAGCCTATAACCCGGGCTTGTGCCCTTGACGGGAATCAAACCCGGGACCCTTCAGTCTACAGGCAGAGGCTCTACCCACTGAGCCAAACCAGCTAGGACTGGATATTTTTTTAAAAAATACATTTTTATTGATTTCAGAGAGGAAGGGAGAGGGAGAGAGAGATAGAAACATCAATGATGAGAATCATCGATTGGCTGCCTCCTGCACGCCCCACACTGGGGATGGAGCCCACAACCTGGGCATGTGCCCTGACAGGGAATGAACTGTGACCTCCTGGTTCATAGGTCGATGCCCAACCACTGAGCCACGCTGCTGGGGCTGGAGATGACTTTTGAATGGGGAAAAGGAGAGGGAGGACAGGTGCGGGGAGTGGGAAGGTGACGGTAAGGACAAGGGTAGAAAGTTGTGGAGAAACGTCCCTCAGAAATTGGCGAATGAGTGCTTTTTCCTGGGCTTTA
This sequence comes from Myotis nattereri, assembly GCF_964212035.1. Lineage (NCBI taxonomy): Eukaryota > Metazoa > Chordata > Mammalia > Chiroptera > Vespertilionidae > Myotis > Myotis nattereri. The sequence goes on along the minus strand of NC_138097.1, from coordinate 9,668,721 downwards.
GGATCAGCCTGTTTCCCGTCAGGTGCTGGGAAATGGAGGCTGAAGGGGTGGGAGCAGGAGGGTCACTGACCCCAGAAGTGTTTGTGGAGCCCTCATCTGTGCTGAGTAATGGAGGGAAGACACATGCGGCCTCCCCGGGGGCCCAGGGCGCTGGCAGGGGAGCGGCCTTGTCCAAGGGCTGGACCCACAGCCCCGGCGCCCTCCCCCAGCTCCCCGCTCTCCTGGCCTCTGGCCTCGCACCCTCCACGCAGCTCCTCGGAACCTCGGCACCTTCCGCTCGCCCAGGCCCGGAGCCCGCGCCTCCACGTCTGCTGGCCCGCAGCGGGGCGGAAGGCGGCGGCCGCCGGGGTCTCCAGAGCGCGCCCCTGCCCCGACGCCGGACGGCCCCGCGGTGGACGCCGCGCACGTCAGGCGTCGCTGAGGGAGCCGACCCGCCGGGGTCGCGAGAGAGAGCGCGCCCCTGACCCCGACGCTGGGCGGCCCCGCGCACATCGGGCGTCGCTGAGGGAGCAGCCGCGGGGGGCTCTCCAGAGCGCGCCCCTACTCCGACGCCGGGCGGCCCCGCGCACGTCGGGCGTCGCTTAAGGAGCAGCCGCGCGGGGTCTCCAGAGCGCGCCCCTGCCCCGACGCCGGGCGGCCCCGCGCACTTAGGGCGTCGCTAAGGGAGCAGCCGCCGGGGGTCTCCTGAGAGAGAGCGCGCCCCTGCCCCGACGCCGGGCGGCCCCGCGGCGGACGCCGCGCACGTCGGGAGCCGCTGAGGGAGCAGCCGCCGTGGCCCCTCAGGCCGGGCCCGCGCCCCCGCGCCTCAGGGCCGCCGGGGGAGGGACAGCGGCAGGTGACGGCCGCCGGGGCTATAAATAGGGGCGCGCGTCAGCCGCGGGCGGAGCGGGCGGCGCTGGGCCGGAGGGCGAGGGCGCGCGGGGCCAGGCGGGCGGCGGCGGTGGGGCAGCAGCATGGGCTCGCGGAGGGCCCCCAGCCGGGCCTGGGGCGCGGGCGGACGGGCCTGGGCCCGGGGCGACCGCGAGGACGACGGCCCCGTGTGGACGCCCAGCCCCACCAGCCGCAGTTACCTGCTGGGCGTGCGGCCGGAGACCAGGTGAGCGGCGCCCCGGGGGCCGGCGGGCGGTGCGGGAGGGGTGAGGTGGGGGGCCCAGAGGCCGCGGCCAGGCCCTGGGTGGGGCCCCGGCTCCTGGAGGCCCGAGCCTGGGGGCAGGGCCGGGCCTCAGTGGCCTTCACGTCCCTTCACGTCTCCTCAGGCCCCTCAGTCAGTGGGCCTCACGCCTCTCGCTGCTCGAGGCTCCAGAGGAGAAAGGGCTTTCTTGGGGCGATTTCACAGGGGCCCTAAGGCGCCCTTATCGCCCCTGCCTGACTCCCGCCCGTGGCCCCCCGCGCCCCACACTGGCTGCTCGGCCTCGGATTCCACAGTGAGAGATAAGGAAGCCCGAGCGCCTGAAATTCCTCGGGCTGGAGGGAGGGGAGCGGACACCAGGTGGGGGGGGGGCGTCGGGAGCAGGGGGGGCTCTTAGCTGGAGTGGGGGTCACCGGGAGGAAGGAAACCGAAGCCAGGGAGGTTCTTCCTATGGGCACAGGGTTCTCGTCTCCCTGGGATCTTTGTGGGGGCTCGTGAGGTGAGGGGGTGAGCTGGGATGCCCCGTTTGGGGGAGCGGGATGCTAAGGGAGGGGCCGGACCGATGTGCCCTTTACTCCTCAGGAGTCACAGGGGTGTGGGTGCTTTAACTGTGGTTCTCAACCTTCTGGCCCTTTAAATACAGTTCCTCATGTTGTGACCCAACCATAAAATTATTTTCGTGGCTACTGCATCACTGTCATGTTGCTACTGTGATGAATCGTCATGTAAATATCTGATAGGCAGGATGGTCTTAGGCGACCCCTGTGAAAGGGTCGTTCCACCGCCAAAGGGGTCGCGACCCACAGGTTGAGAACCGCTGTTTTAGGACCTGTGTTATCCCAGGTAGAGAGAGACAGGTAGGCAGTGGAGAAGCAGGCGGGCTGCAGAGGCCCCGCAGACACACAGGGACATGTGCATTGCCATGGAGATGACCCTTCCTGACCCCTCTGGGCAGCTCAGTTTCCCTCCCAATGGGGAGCATATTTTCCAGAGGGAATTGTGAAGGTTGGCCCCAGAACTTGGCTTGTGGGCGTGCAGAAAACAGCCACTCGGAGAAGCTGCCTGGTCACCTACCTCCCTCTGTCCTCAGTTCCTAAAACAGCACCAAAATAGGCACCAAGGACATTTAGGAAAAGTCCCAGGCACTTCCTCGTGAATTGGCTGAGTTCTGTTGACCTTGGAGTTGGAAAAGTTCAAATGTAACCGGAACCTGTTTCTGCATAAAAACTCGTCAAATGGTATCACATGTCTGGGGCAGGGCCGAGGGCTTGTGTTAGTGACTGAGTCAGACTGGACACGGCCCCTGGCTGCCAGGAAAGAATGCCCCTTGCTCCTAACTCCCGGCTCTACGGAAAAACTGGCATTCCAGTCTGCGGGGACGCCGACTGCCTTGTGGGAGCCTCACACTTGTCTCACACTTGTCACAGTGACTTATCTGAGCTTGGCCTCCCATGTCTGGCCTTTGTCAATACCCATGGAACAAGTAGGAGAGAGAAGCAGGGCCTTTCTTGGAGACAGCAGCACTGGAGGGAGGGGAAAAAAGGTGGTTTCAAAACCAGGCGGGAGGCGAGGGGGGCAGGGGTCTGGGCTGTTAGGGAAAAGGCTGGAGAGTGGACATCGTGCTCACTATCCAGCTGCCCCGACAAGCAGGAGTCTTGGCCCAGGTCTAGAACTTGTCTCCCAGTACACACCTCCCCTCCCCGCACCCCATGGCCCTGGAAAGGTTTCTAGTCCATACACAGCTCAAGGGTATTTCTAATGTCCCCTGGGGTCAGAGATCCAACATATAAATAGTCCCACCAAACTGTAGGCCCAGCCTCCTAGGGAGTCCAGCCTCTGGAACTTCAGCCCTATAGGCAGGTGGGGCTAGGGTAGGTTAGGAAACTACCGTTGGCTGGATGTAATCACAGCCACCTCATTTCTGAGGGACACTCAGAAGTCCCAGAAGTCCTTGCCCCCTCGTTTCTTGGAGGCCCTGGTCCAACCAAGTGAGCTCGGAGGAGCAGCAGAACCTATGATGTTTGCTACAGACGACTTTGTAACACCTGTTTTGCTTAGGTCAGGCAAGTTGTCTAGGATTTTCAGGTCAGGACTTCCCAAGGGCCTTTTATGGCCCCAAATATCTGAAAGCCAGAAGGATGGGAGGCCTCCAGCTTCCGTGGCCAGGCCTGGTTCTCTCCAGGCCCAATTCTGTCTTTATGAAGAGACATATCCTTCCTGAGCCCCGAGTTTCCATTCTTTAAAATTAAAGTGACATTAAGAACTGTTTTAGGCCTTTCTGCCCCAACACTTGATGTCTCTGATTCTGACCCCTCAGAGCCAGTAAATGGGGAGTTCCCTGCCTGTGAGAGCCCCTAGCCTCATTCTGGCCCAGTCAGCAGGGCAGTCCTATCTTCCACCTTCTGAAGACACGGTGCCTCCATCGCCCAGGATTCCTCCTGCTCTGGCTGACATCTCTGGGTGGGGCCCAGAGAAAGGACAATGGGGCGAGGGAGCAGAGACTCCTAACCAGCCCTGGAGAGAGATCGGGGGAGGGTCACTCTCCCAGCTCAGTGCCTTGCCCACTTGCAGGTGGAAGCTGTGGAACCTGTCATTTTTCTCTGTAATTTAGCTGATTCTCTCCCTCTACTCCTCAGGGAAGAAATCCAGACCCAACAAAGGAGAAATCTCTCGATTCTGAGGAGAAAGGCAAAGGAAGTTGATGGTCAGGAAAGGATGGAGTTGGCCAGTGCCTTGGAACCATGGGAGGTTCCTCCCACGCTGTCTCGAGAGGATTTTTAAAGCTCTGTGCAAAGACAGCTGCATTCTTGCTTTCTTCTTCCCATCTTTTCTGGAGCAGCAATTCCTTCTGGGAGGCAGGACCCTTCCTGTGTGAAAGATGCACTTCCCTTCCTTCCTTCCCTCCTCTTCCCTTTTTCTGTTTCTTTCTTCCATGAAACAGTTGTTGAATACCCACCGTATGCCTAGCACTGTGCTAGGGGCTGTAGAAACCACAAAAAGATCTAGGTTTGAAGGCTGGGTAGGAAGGATTTAGTTGAGCAGAAGGAAAGAGGAAGGGCTTTCTAAGCATGGAGGACAAAAATGAGGGCTCAGAGTCCAGTAATGGATGTGTCATGCTAGTTAGGAGCAGGCCTGGTTACAGTAGAACCTGACTAAGTGTTGGAAAGCAGAGAACCATGGATGTAGCGGGAGTGTGAGTAGATCAGGGAGGGCCTTAAGTGCCCAGCCAAGGAGTAGAGACTCAATATAATATATGGTGGGGGGACTGTAGCATCTGAGGAGGGGTGTGGTATGAGGGGTGAAGGAGAAGTGGGTTGAGGTGGTCATCAGATATGGAGCCATGAGGGTCTAGATCAGAGCACAATAGCTGGAGTAGAGAGGGAGAAAGAAGGGCCAAGAAGTGTTGATTGACTGGACCTGGGGGTTAGAAGGGGTGAGAGGAGCCCAGAATGGCCAGGGTTAGAGCTCTGGAGTTTGGGGGAGTGTTGGTGGTATCCACAAACCCACTGGAGGGAAAGCCAGGTTTTTTGGATGGAGAGGATGAGTTTGGTTTTTTGGTTACAAAGAGATACAGCCTGTCAGTGGAGCTTTCTTGTAGTGAAAGATGTACACTGCGAGTGCCATTGAGCAGGCTGGGCTGCTGACAATGGAGGGAGAGCTATTCCCACGGTAGGGACAGCTGCAAGAGTGAGTAGATGGGCTGGCCCCTGAGGTCTCCCGAAGAGCAGTGGGAGATGGTGGTCCTAGACTTCACTAGAGATATTTGTGTTAGGAGGGAGGAGGGAGAGGTAAAAGTTGGCTCATATCTAGTGGGCTGGAGCTCTACTATGGGGCAGCCCTAGGTGGGTCCTCCTCACCCGCCAGTGGCCTACACAGCCCCTAGCTAGTGCCTACTCTCAGCTGCCCCGCGGCAGAGGGATGATCAAGGCTCTAGGCATAATGGGCCTTGTGCTGGTCTGACTGAACTGGGTGCCTCCTGGCTCCTGCTGAATTAACTGCTTTGTTTTTTTCCCTCTTCACTGTCCCAGCTGGTTTGCCTTGTGTGGCCTCTTTAACCGAACTTTAACACATTAATGGGTGTTCTCCAAGCCACCTGAATCCTTCCCAGCCTATTAGGGGATTTCCAGGAATGGGGGCTTTTTTCCCTCAAAAGGCTGAGGGTTGAAGCAGGAGCTGCCCCCAGGCTGCTATGCTGTGGGCTGGAGAAGCGTGCCAGGCAGCTCTAAGCCCTTTCTTGGGGGCAGTGACTGAAGTGCCTGGGACACACCTTTCTCAAAGCGCAGCCCTAATGGGCTTTCTTTCTGCCTAAGCCCTAACCATTTCCCCGGACTCTGCTGCATTTAATGAGCTCTTGGTTTCAGATAGACTGGTGTCCGATGGTGAGGCCACTTGCTAACCGGAACAGGCCAACTAAGACAGCTGGTCCCTTTTAATAGAAAGGCCTCTGGGCCCTAGATGATGGCTGGTTAATACTTTGCAGACTGTTGATTTTGCCTCCTCCTCTCCTTGCTTTTTTGGCCTAATGATTCCATTTGCTGTTTTTGCTTAGCTTATCAAGCAGCCGGTTGTCTCTCCCCAGCTCTGGAAGGTAAATGCACATTGCATTACATTTCTCTGACTGCCTTTTTTCTTGGGTATGGACACGGAGGGGCCCTTGGGTGACTGCTTGTGCACTACTAACCAGGCTGCATGGAATGAGGGGAGGGCTGGAGGGTGGGTGGTGTAGGATGTGAGAGGTACTCGCGTGAGCATGGGTCTCACAGGCCACACATGATGCTTGCATGGACCATTTGAAAGGGGTGCAGGGACTCAGAAGTAGGCATGGGTTCTGAGATGCCTGCACTATATCTCTGTGCACTCGGGAGAGGCATCACGGAACCAGAACAGGGAGCCACCAGTCATGTGACCCACTTCTTCATCCTAGGTTTTCATGGTTTTTGTAACCACATATCTAGGTTTGACACCTCATTGTCTATCTTCTAACCATGGCTATTGCCTTATATTTTTTTTTCCTTCAGTCAGTTAAGGCCTCCTACCACCTCTCATTCTGAATTTCCCTTTCCTTTGGCTCCTCTCTACCCCTGCAGACTATGAACTCTGTGAGGTCAGGAGACACCATGTTAGTGTATTCCTGCGTTAGCTCGTTCTCTGAATCTGCTGCAGAGCCAGGGCAGGGCCTGAACAGGCCGCAGATGGGGTTTGCCCATTGAAAGACTGCCTCCTGAGCTGGGGACAGCTCTTTACCCCTGACTATTATAATCAGAGTTGGGAGCATTTCTGGACTATTCCCACCACTTGGACCGCATCCCAGACTGGTAGATTGGGGGAGAGTTTGCTATAATTTCTTTAAACAGAGAAGGATTTCTAAGTAGCTAACTGGTCTCAATAGCTAATAATATCTACAGATGTGATTAGTACCTACCATGTAGGTTTCCTTTGATGGGGAGAACAGTGAGGAACATGGTTCTGGATGGAAGAAAGGGTATTACAACTAGTTCAAAGTGGAGCATGGTCACTGCTGAAAGAGACCATCATGGAAGTTCATTTAAAGCAGGGTAAAATAACCATACCTAAGGTCAAAGTTAGGTTCCTTTGAACATTATGTAAACCACTGATTCTGGTGTTCTCTAGAGCAGCGGTCGCCAACCAGTGGTCTGTGGACCACTGGTGGTCTGTGAGGTCTGAAAGATTGGCAACTGCTGCTCTAGGGAACACATGATTAGGCTGTGATAGCCGTATGAAGTCACAGAGTTGGAAGGACTTAGAGGTGTCAGGGTGGGAACAGACCACTTCCAGATGTGTGGACTTCCTGGCTTTCCAGGGGACTGGAAGCACACTGACTCCATCCCATGTCAGAGTGGTTAGGAAGATGGGGACAGAAAGCATGTGACCTTCAGTGGAACATGACAGTGTCTGCAGTTATTGTCTGACATGCATCCAGACCCACTCCCCTGGAGGGCCTCATCCAGGCATGCCCTTCAGCAGTTCCTATGATTTTCCAATTTAAACATATTTTTTATAATATAGCTTAGGACCTAGTGTGGAAAGTTTGAGATATGTTTTTTTTCCCCTTCAAAAAAAGTAATAACACAAATGACTACCTGTTGTTGAATATTTAGCATGAGCGCTTGTCTCTGCAAATTTTCTTGAAGCTTGATTTCCATGTTTTCTTTCTTACCCAATAGTTGAAATTATTTTCTTAGACTTGCTCAAGCAGCTTCGTCCTAAGAGCCTAAGCTGAATATTACATCCAGGCTCATGTTCATGAGTAAGGTAGGATTCAAACTAAGCATGGAGGACATAATTAGGAATGTTTTGAATTAGTTGCAAAATCATAGAAATCTGATTGCTTTTGGCATGGCAGTTTCTGTTGGTTGGATTTAGTATTCCCCAAAGTCAGAGATTGCTGTTAGTACAAGAACAGCAAGAAACATTTTCAGATGTTATATTTCCTGAGTGTCAGGGAGTTGATAGTCTAGGTCCTGATGGACCCTCTGTTTCTGAGTGGATTAAAGGGAAAGGAAAAGACACTGACGGAGGAGTTGTAGGTGAGAATGTTGCAGGGAATGTCTAACTGTGACTTCACTCAAGTGTTCAGTTATGTGAGAGGCCAGGATCCGCTTTCTTGGTAGTCTGGGGGGGAGGGGGGAAACTGTCCTCCCTGAAGGCCTGAGCATCTGCATTCCTGTAGAGATGCCATGGCTGCACCCATCAGTCTAGAAGTTTTACTTGATTTTAGATACTCTTCTTGGGATGCAGTCTTTCTCCTCAAACTCAAGTCCAGAATGATCTCCATGGAAAGGACAAATAGAATGTGGAAGGTATAGGGTTGTAGTTCTTGTTTGCTTGTTCCCACAGACTCTCACCCTGCCCGCTCCTGCTGGAGAGATCACAGGGAGACACACACTGCCTGTGGGTGACCACCCCCTCCTCCGAGGCACAGAGAAAGGCAGCTTTGAATGATTTGTCTTTTTCATCACAGTTCTTACTGCTTCTCTTCACTTTACCCCTCACAGTCCTCCCTGCTGCTCATAATAGGGTGTGTGAATTTGGATGGGGAGGAAGGCTGGGCACAGCTTGTGCACCATACAACCTGGCTATGTGGTTACGCTTCACGCCTTGAGTCTCTGCTGGCCCATGAAAAGGTCTGGCATGGTGGTTTGCTTCCTGTGCCCAGGAAGGAGAGGACTGTAAATGCTAAACAGTGTTGGTGAGTCTGTGCTGGACGCAGTGAGCCCACAAATGCCTCTGAATTCTGGGAGTTGGATTGTCACAGGGAACTAAAAGTCCTCTTTGTAGTTTGGCAATCCTGCTGGTTGGTCTTGGAGCTGCCAGCCATGTGTTCACTTGAGCATGTGGTCTCCAGGTATGGAACAGGGGGCCATGGCTGGCTTCCCACGACAGGTCCATAGCCCTGTTTAGGGTCAGAATTCATTTAAGTCTCTCTTTTCCAATACCCCTAGGAACCTGGGTCTAGACCCCCTGGCATTGGCTGGCTTATATTTTGTCTGCTATGAGTCTGTGCTTGCAAATGCAGGCTTTTTTTTTTTTTTTTTTTTTTCCTGAGCCCAAGCTTTAGAATAGGCTCCTGAGCTCCTAGGACCTATGGATCCTTAAGAGTTGGCCAGCTTTTCCCTCTCTGGCATGAGTGGAGGCTCTGCTATGCTGGGGTCTCCCTCTCTGAGGCTGGGTCTATACATGCACGAGCTTCCACGGAGCCGAAAGGTGGAGGGTGAAGCAAGGCCCCTAATGAGGATGGGGTGGGACGCCAGGCTCTGGCATGCTCAGGAATCTGGCCTGTGTTCAGAAGGCTTCCTATTGTAATGGGTCTGGGTCAGGATTCCATTTAGCCCTTGGTCCCATGGCTGTCCCCACCTGACTAAGAGACCTAGGCTTCCTTGAAGAAAGACTTAGTCAGGTGCTGGCCATGGCCCCAGGATGACAGATGGAAATGGTAAGATTTAAGCTGCCCTGGACAACGCCAGGCTGTGGGATATTGGGGGGAAGGCAGCTCTGAATAGTTCTTTGCCTTTCCTAGGAGCACCTTCTGCTCCATCATTGCTCAGCTAACAGAGGAGACCCAGCCAGTATTCGAGACCACTCTCAAGTCCCAAGCTGTGTCCAAGGACAGCGACGTCAGGTTCACCTGCGTGATCACAGGTAATGAGGCCATCCCCAGGCAGGGCCCAAGGGGGCTGTGGGGCGGACATGGAGGGGGATTGGCGTGTGCACAAAACTATGCACGTTGACATTTGTTTTCTTAGTTTTCTCACCAGTTTAATCACCTTATGTCGGCTGGGGTCCCTTTCACCTCCCATTCTGGAGCCATATATACACTCTGCCCTTCTTCAAAACCCGTCTTCAAGAAAGGTTCCTCACCTTCAAGCACGTACATACACGACTGATGAATCTTAATTCTAAGGGAAGAGACAATTCAGTTGAAAGAAGTTTTTGAAACCATCTCTCCCCCAAAATCCCTGTTTTACAGTTGAGTAGCTTGAGGCTTGGGAGTCCCAAGCCTAGAGACTAATGTACAATGATTCTGACTGCAGACCTTGGAGACAGACTGCCTGGCTTGGAATGCTGGCTTGCCCCCTTTTCAGTTATGTGATACTGAGTAGGTTACATAACCTCTCACTGTCTCATCTGCAAAGTGGGGAATGATAATAGTATGAACTTTATAGTGTTGTTATGAAACGAAACGTATTAATACCTGCAAAGCATTTGGAATAGTATCAGGCATACAGTAAGTACCATGTAAGTGTTAGAATAGAAGGCCATTGTTATTTGCATTTCACTGAGCTCCCTGGTAGAATTTGAAGCAACAGGTTGGCAAAATAGGAAGCAAAGTGATGTTCCTTAGAAGGGGAGGGTAGAGGAGTGAGAGTACTGGAAAGCTGGACCAGGCATTGCCCCTCCCCAGACCTCTCAATAGAGTCTCCCACTGTACCAAGCTGACCCACTTCAGGTCCTGCAGGACTCACCAATAGATGCCTACCCTTCCCAGCTGTGCAGGCAGCAGTTCAAGGGTTCTAGGTCAAGCAAGGTTCCCTCCACAAGAATGTATTTTATTATTTAATTTTAAAAATTTTTATTGTTAAAAGTATTACATATGTTCCGTTTTTTCTCCCATTGACCCCTTATAGCCTGTCCGCACCTCCCGCCCCAGGCCTTTATCCCCCTGTTGTCTGTGTCCATATGCATACAAGTTCTTTGGTTGACCTTTTCCCACCCACCTTTGCCTTTCCTCTGAGATTCTATAGTCTGTTTTGGCATGGCAGTTTCCTCTAGAAACTGTTGGTTGGGATTTAGTATTCCCCAAAGTCAGAAATTGCTGTTAGTACAAGAACAGCAAGAAACGTTTTCAGATGTTGTATTTCCTTCTATGTCTCTGGATCTGTTTTGTTCAACAGTTTATTTTGTTCATTAGGTTGCACATATGAGTGCGATCATGTGATACTTGTCTTTCTCTGACTGGCTTATTTCACTTAGCATAATACTCTCCAGGTCCCTCCATGATTTCTCAAAGGGTAAGAGATCCTTCTTTTTTATTGCACAAGCACATATTTTATATCAAGGGGATTGGTAGTTTCCAGCTGTGATATGTCCTGATTCCGGGGGTCTTGTCTGCTCTAGCCAGCTAAACCACTTCTCTGGGATTGGTTTCCCCTGGGCAGGTCTCACCCTTACCTAGAACCCTCTGAGCTCCAGTTTGAGAACACTGCCTATTCCAGGGGACACAGAGATGTGCCTGCTTCCCTTACCTTTGTACAGCATAACACATTTTGCAACGTTTATCTGTTTCCATAGTCATTGAATTCTTACAAAACCCAGTGAAGTAAGTGCTATTATTTTACACAGAAGGAAACTAGAATAGTTGAGGTGATTTGCCAGAGCCTACAAAGCTGGTAAGGAGGAGATAAGCTTTTGCTCTGCGGCTCCTGAAGCTGTTTGCTTATGCCCGCTTCTCCTACCCTACTGTGGCACTAACTGTTAAATGTGGCTCTCTCACAACTCCAGGCTTTTGCATATGATATTTTCCCTATATAGAAAATCCTTAATCCTTCTTTTTGAAGAAAATTACATTTTATTTTATTTTACCAAAACAAACAAACACATGCACATTATTTAATACTTCAAATTATACTAACAGGCATATTATCAAAATATAGTAGTTCACCCCTTCCACCAAACTTATCTTCTTAGAAGCAACTGTTTTCAGCTTTTAGCTGCTGCTTCTGGTGTGCATACATTTCCATAAGACTAAGTAATATGTGAACACTGCTGACTTCTGAGTCTTCAATTTTAGATGCTATCTCATCTTCCTTTTATGGTAGATGGGGAATTAGCTCTCTTTACCATAATTTTCTCTGCTCCCCCTTACTTATTTTCTCAATATAGTTATAATTTTTGTTTAAATCAATATTTACTGTTTGCCTTATTATGCCTATGCAATATTATTCATAATTAATGTTGTAGTACACTATGATTGTATTTCTTATTTTTCCTAAAGTTAGTACTTTCTTTAGTTTTTCACTTAATTAGTTTTTGGTACCTATTACTAATTTTTTTACACTTTTTAATAGCCTTTAAAAAATTGATTTTAGAGAGTATAGAAGGGGGGGAGAGAGAGACAGACAGACAGACAGACAGACATTGATGTGGATCGGTTGCCTCCCACATGTGCCCCAACTGGGGATTGAACCCATAACCTAGGTATGTGTCCTGACTGGGAATTGAACCGGCAACTGTCCAGTGCATGGGACAACGCTCCAACCAACTGAGCAACCCAGCCAGGCCCTAATAGACTCTTAATATAATTTTCTGCTAAGTCATTGCCCTCAGTACTCTGTCAGTTACTTCCTTGGAGACATCTCTCTTGCAGATCTCTATTCTTCGGTCTGAACTGGTGGCCTCTTAGGTCTGATCCACTGGTGGCCTATTAGGCCTGGTCCACAGCTATTCTCCTGGGTCTTCCCTTTGCCTTTATCCTGGGTTGACTCAGTTTCCTGGGTCTCACATCTTCCTTTTTTATTTGACTTACTGTATGGCTTTATTGAACCACATCCTTCAGTAGTTTCAGCAGGTCCTAAAGATGGTACAATAGCAGGAGGCATTGTGATGACAGATCTCAACCTATCTTTCCTGTGATTCATTCTGCACCAATATGATTTAGTTGCTTTCTATGTCCGGTGCATGATTGACATCCTAGGATCTCACTTCACTGTCATCCTGTAGATTCCCTTTATTTCTCTCCTGTAAAGGATTTCCTGTGTTTTGTATTCCAGGGTTTTCTTTCTTGATTTACATTTTTGTTTTGGTAGCGTCCTAGGAGGAGTATATAGGAAGTAGATGTTAGACAACTTATATCTTAAAATGTCTTTTTCTTTACTTTACTCTTGATAGAGAGTTTGGCTGGGTATAGAAGTTGAAATTGAAAATAATTTCCCTTTAGAATTTTGACGAGATTTTTCCATTGCCTTCTTGCTCCTAATGTTGCTGTTTGGAGCAGGAGGAGAGTTTGGTTCCTAATCTTTTGCATGAGACCATTCCCCCCCCCCCCCCGCAACCCCTACTCCCCTATGGAAGCTTGTAAGAATGTTCTGCTATTTCATAACGATGTATCTTGATATGGGTATCTTTTCATCCTGGGGCATGCTTGGGCACTTTCAACCTGGAAACTGAATGCCTTCAGTTCTGAGAAACTTGAGATTATGTTGATGTTGAGTCTTCCTCCTGTCATGTGGACATTTACTACCAAGGACTCATTCTCTTCTCTTCTGGACCTTTTTTCCCCTTTCCATCTGGTCATCTTTCTGCTCTACTTTTGGGACATTTCCTCAGTGTTATCTTTCAACTCTTCTAACATTTTTTAATTTCTAAGATGTCTTTGTAAATCCTATTGACTGGTTGTTTCCTGCATGGGCCCTAACCAGTGGCAGAGAGTAAACCCACAACTCCGGTATGTGCCCTTGACTGGGAATCGAACCCAAGACCCTTCAGTGCACAGGCCATCGTTCTAACCACTAACCACTTCAGCCATCCAGGGCTTAAATCCTTTTCTATAGCATCCTGTTCTTTTCATGAATGTAATATCTTCTCTTTATTCTCTGAGACTACTAATGATAGTTTTCTAAGAGTTTCCTTCTCCATGTATAGCTTGTGTTTCTTCCAGTTGGCTTTTTAAAAATTTGTTTGGATCCATAATCATCTATTTACAGGCTTTCCTTAGATATCTAGGAGATGACTGGCTGGTAATGATTAAGAGTGGGAGACTAAAAAACTGATTGGAAGTTCTTAGCAAGTAGGAGGGGCTTGGGTCTTCTCTGTAGGGTGATTTGGGGGCCACTGTTGGTAACTGCCACTGTGTCTTTAGTCCTTTCCTCCTGGACCAGCAAAATTCCTCAGTGTGTAGTCTCCAGTATCTTGTCTAGAGGGTAAAAGTTTTATGGGAAACACACAGATTAAAGGGTTGGGTGGGCTCTCTGTATAAAGCACTTATTTTATATGTATGATTATTATATTTTTTCCGTTTTCCACTGAATAGTCATGCCCTCCGTGGCTTATCCTCAGGGATAAGTTTTATCTTTCTAGTTATAAATCTCACCCTTGGCCATGATGGGGAAGGAGCTGTCACCTAGTGGTACAGAGTGGATAAAGGGATCCAGAGATCTGATAGTTTTTCAAGTAACTTTTTACCTTTCCAGCTCCTCCTATAGCCCCAGTCTTAAAGGCACCTGTGGCCAGTTCTTATGCCCTTTGGGGGTTTTCTAGTGTAGGAAGGGTGATTGTCAGTTTTCCTCATGCTGGACTGGGTCAGGCGGCCTTAGGTCTGCTAAGCAGTTTCTCCTTGTCCATCTGCTTTCCAGCTTCCAGTGTTGTTGCTCCTAATACTCTCCTTGCCTGTTCTCCCCTTACTTGTGGTTTTATATCGTTAAGAAAAAATCTCTTTAGTGTAGTCTTAGTGGTTTGGGGGAGAGAGTGAAAATAGATGATCTGCCTATTTGGCCTTCTTACCTAAAAGCCTACTACTTCTTTGCCTGGCAAATTCCTTCTCATCTTTTAAGGCCCAGCTCAAATGGCTCATCTCCAGGGGGTCATCTTTAGTATTTGCATTTAAAGCTCTTGCTCTCTCCTCAGTGGCACAGTTTGTTTATACATCTCTTTCTTCAACAAGACTGTGAGATCTGTGAGGTTAGAGCACACACCTGACACTGACACATTGTGCCTCTTGGGAGCTGGCACAAAAAAGGTGCTCAGTATATATTTGCCCACTGACCATGCTGTGAACAATATCCGTATCTTTTCCACTTTCCATGTTGCCTATACATTTCAGTTGCAGCTTCGGTGCCTTGGCAGTAGCACCTGTTGTGGGGGCCTCTGGCCACTTGAGAGGTGCAGGCCTCAGGGATGGCTTTCCCTTCTCTCCTTTTGTCCTTCTGTCCTTTGTAGCCATGGACTCTGAGAGCAACGTAGAGAGCCCAACATGAGTCTGACTTACAGAATCTTGGGACACTTTATTGAACACTTCCAATGTCATCAAGGGAGTAAGCTTTTCCCTGCTTCAAGCACAACCTAAAGGGGCAAACTTGTCTCCCCTCAGTCTCCTGAGACCGGCTAGGGTTTTCTGTGTAGGAGCCTCTACCGTGCTGAGATCTACAACACTATCAACAAGGTTGTAAGATTTCCAGGATTCTGTATCTCTAACCTCCATACCCTTGTCCATTATTGTACCTAACTCCCTCTTCCCCCTCCTCACCTCCACGCATACAAACTATCTCAGGTTACCTGGGTTTTATGCAGCAGATTAGGAAAGATTTCTCTGTGATCACCATAGTAAAACTGTAAATAAGCAATGAGAAAAGAGAAAATGTAGACTGTAGGAGAGGGGGAAGGGTGATGCAGAAAGATCAGAGAACAAAAGAAACAGGGTTAGAAATCAGCTTTCCAAGAGGGGAGGGAGGTAGAAGTGGGTAAAGGGGGGATACATGTTGATGGAAGGAAACTTGACTTGGGGTAGTGAACACACACTACAATATACAGATGAATTGTATACCTGAAACCTATATAATTTTATTAACCTATGTCACCTCAATAAATTCAATTAAAAATATTGGCTCTCCACATATTGGAAAGGTGGGTGGTGGTGGATGGGTGGATGGCTGAGATTGGTCTGTGTGTGAGACTGGCATGGTAATCCTGGCTCGTTTCCATGGAGACAGTAATCACAGTTGCCTCTCTTCCTCCACCCCGCTGGTATCATTTTTTATACTAGGCTGTGATGAGTCAGCCCCTGCCAGGAGCAGGTGATGCTTTCCTGGTGGGTCAGAACCTAGTCCAGGTGAGAGAGAGGCGGCTGTGCTGGTTCCATGTGGGCTGACCTGTGAGGGATGCCCTTGGAGGCTCAGAGAGGAAAAGTTTTACCTTGAGATTCTTTGTCAGAGTTAACACGTAGGAGGATAGCGGACCTTGACTGGTCCTTTTGCCTCCTATCTCCCCCAGGAGCCCCTCAAGCCAGAATGCTACTGCCTTCCCTGAGGCTGTCTAGCCCATTGCTGTCTGGCATGGTGGCCTCCTTCCCCACTCTCCTCAACACTGTTATAGATTCAATGTTGGGGTGTGTGTGAATGTGGGTGCACATATGTTGGGGCAAGAGGAAGAGGAAATACTAGCAGCAGGCTAGATGGAACGAGGGACTGAGCCTTTAGACAGAACCAACCAAGTTCCTGAAGAAACTTGTTAGAGATGTCAGTCTAAATAATGACTACTGGTGCAGAAACTTGCATATTGGTCCCAGAATCACCAGTAGAAAGATCGTTAGAAAAGGAAAAAGGAAACCAGGGCTTTGTCATGGGCCAGCTATGTGACCCTGAGTAAGTTTCTTAGTTTTTTCTGACTCTCATCTTTTTTTTTTTTTGCATAAAATAGGGATTAAAACACCCGCCCTGTTTTATGGAAGAGAGGGATTTGAATTTTGGCTCTTCTACTTAGCAGCTGGATGAATTTGGGTAGGAGCCTTCATTTCATGGGCCTTGATTTTCTCTTCCTCAAATTGGGAATTAACATTCTTCACAGGATTTTTGTGAGGATTAGATGAGATAATACATGAAAAATGTTCAGCTCAGTGCTTGACTCAAAGTAAGTCATGAGTAAACATTAGCAATTGTTTTCACAAGATTGTCCTGAGGGCCAAATGAAACTCTGTACTTGAAAGCTCTTTGAAAACTTGAGATTTACATTCATTATGACTCTTGAATCTGAGCTTCTCCAAACGGAATGGTTGGGAGGAGGCTGCAAGTTCCAAGCTGGGTTCCAGACTCGGGTCTGCTGGCTGTGAAGCAGAAGTCACAGGGTGTGACCGGAAAAGGGAAGGCCACCGGCTCCAGTGCCTCTGTGGGCACACACTTCGGCATGCACGTGTGTGCAGCAGGGAGGGAAGGATCTCTCCTGCTTTTGTCTGTTTTAGAATGCAGTTCATATTATCCAGGGACTAGCCATGTTTTCTCCCCAATTAAAGTTGTTTCCAAAACTCATGGTTGCCATGGAGCTCTGAGCTGTCAGGTTGGTCCCACTTTGTAAAGAGGCACAGTGGGCGGCATGGGGGCTTTGGCCCCAGCCTTGAGGCTGTGGAGTTCAATCAGTGTCCACCTTCTTTCCCCACCCCTGCCCCCTTGCTCCAGCCTGGATGGACTCAGATGCCCTGATGCCGAGGCCCTACTGGTCAGGTCATGGGGCAGGGAGGCTCTGAGCCGGGCCCTTGTAGGGATGAGATCATCCCACAGGATGGTGAGGGCACCCGTGCTGGTCCTGGCCATATGCATAGTGATGTAACCAGCGGCTTTAGCTCACAGTGGAAACATGGGGTTCACTTTACAGTCAGGGCTGCCCAGAGTTTGTTCCTGGCCGACCTGGCTGCAGCCTTGCCTCTCTTGTTCCCAGCTTCTGTACACAGTTCCAGGGTGCCCTGTGCTTCCACCACTCTACTCTCCCCCCCACCCCTACTCTACTGTTGTGCTCCTTTGTCAGGCATGCCCTTCCCGTCACCTCTGGTTTGTTTGTTCACTCATTCTCTTACTTATATACTCACTTATCCAGCAGGTTTGATGAAGTGACTGCTGTGTACCAGGCACTGTCTTAGTTGGAGGGGATATAGCAGTAAGGAAGACATGATTCCTGTCACATGGGACAAAGTCAAGGAGGGGAGGAAGACAAGGAAATAGTCAATTACAGTGCTGTGAAGGGCAAGTAAAGAGGAGGTGGGATCCAGTGTGGGCGGCCCACATTTTCTGGCCTACCCTTCAAAGCTAGTTCAAAAGCCACTCCTACCATAAAGCTGTTCCTTATTCCCCAGCCAGGAGTGCTTGCTCCCTTCTCTGCACCCTGAACACTTAATGCATTACTTCATTCATTCATCTATAAATATTTAATGAGCGATTCCATACCAGGCACTATTCTAGAAACTGGTGACACAACAGTGAATAACATAAGTCATGCAGCTGGTATTTCCATGGGCAACCTGGAGAGGATGGATGTAAACTAACAAAGTCATAGTGTATAGTATGTCAGGTAGCCATGCATTCTGTGAAGCAAGATTAAACGGTAAGAGGATTAAGAAGTGCAGGGAGAGGCTTCTCTGAGGAAGTGATGTGAGGACAGACAAGGACTTGCAGTGTGATGTTCACATGGTGTGTGAGAAGGGAGCCTGCAGCATCATGGGCTGGAGTACACTGGGCAAGGCCAAGTGGTAGGAGGTGAGGTCAGTGTGCTAATGGGCCCCAGATCAGGAGGCCTTAATGAAATGGGAGCTATTGGGGTGTTTTGAGCAGACAGGCATCATGGACTGACGAGAGAGGAAGGGAGAAAGAGAGGGATAGAAACATCAGTGATGAAAAAGAATTATTGATTCGCTGCCTCCTGCAGGCTCCCTTCTGGGGATCGAACCTGCAACCTGGGCATGGGCTCTTGACTGGAATTGAACCAGGGACCCTTCAATCCACAGGCGGATGCTCTATCCACTGAGCCAAACCAGCTAGGGCCTGACTTTATTTAAAAAGGCTCCCTCTGGTTGCTGTGCTGAGAATGGGTTGAAGAGACCCAGGGAGGGAGTAGTGAGACCAGAGAGGAGGTTATTGCAGAAATTGAGGTGTGAGATGATGGTGATAGACCAGATCGATGGTGAGAATGGCAAGAAGTGATCAATTCTGGTTATTCTGAAGGGAGGACTCTTAGGTTTGTCTGATGGAGTCGACATGAGAAAAGGAAGGAATAAAGGATTTGCCCTGAGCCAAAATAGAAGGGTAGAGTTGCCATTTACTGAGCTGTGTGGGAACTGGCTTGGGAGAGAGAATAAGGAGCTTGGATATCAGGTGAGAAACAAGAACTAGCAGTTCAGGGGAGAGGTCTGGGCTACACATATAACTATGGGAGTCATGAACATATAGATATTTAAAGGCCACAGGATGGGATTAGAGCCCCTAAATTATTTGGAGAAAGAATGGAAAATGATTCTGAGGCCTGAGCCCTAGGACATCTCACATTTATAGGCCTAGGTGGTGAGGATGAAAGAGATTAGGAAAATCGGCCAGTGAAGCAGGAAGAGCCCTCGGAAGGACCAGGTGAGGAGAAGGTTTCAGAAGGGGTGGGTCAATGCTGATAGATTGGATAGATAAGGCATAAGAATTGGCAGTGGATTTGGCACTGTGTGAGTCACAGGTGACCTGGACAAGAGCAATTCTGGTGCAGTGGTGGGTACAAAAGCCAGATTGGAGGAGAGAATGGAAGATCAAGTACAGACAAGTCTTTCTGAGTTTTTTTTCTGTAAAGGAGAGAACAGAGAAACAGGGGCAGGAGAAGAAGATTGGGGTCAAATGAAGGTCCTTTTCAGAAGGGAGACAGTGCAGCAGGCTGTGTGGTGATAGCAATAATATAATAGAGAGGAAGAGTTTGGTGATACAGGAGAGAACAGAACAATTGTTGGAGAGATGTCCCTGATGAGACAGGAAGTGGGATCCAGTATGGGCAGCGTTAGCAAGGCGTGTGGGCAGTTTATCCATAGACAGTAGGGCAGGGCGAGCAGGTGTGTAAGGACCTGTCTTATCTTGTTTTGCTGTGCAATAGGTTCCCTGAGAGCAGATACCCTGCCCGTCCTGCTTCTCTGTCTTCATAACCCTCACTTGGCCGTCAGCACATAATATATATATTTGAGGGGGTTGTACATTAGGAGTCTTTGTTTTCTAGTAAGTATTGCAAATCTTTTGTAGTTAGCTGAATTCATTGGTAAGGCTAGCCAGGTTTTTTTATGAAATTGACTGGAGGGCGGCCGTGCCCAGGTAAGGAATGGAGCCAGTATTTGGAAGGATGTTGGGACACTTTCTCTGGCTCTGAGCTCTTATTCTGTCCTGAACATTGAATTCGTTTTTCCATCTCGCTACAGACCACTGTAGTCTGCTTCTCAGTCCATGTGGCAGAGCATGGTTGTACCCCTTTGAAGTTATATTTCCAGACAACAAGGGAAGACTCTCTCTTGGTCCTAACTCCCAAATCCTAGGTCAGTGATTTGGATTAGATTAGCTGATTGGGTGTCTGTTAGTGGACCGGTCAGCTATGTGACTCTAATAGTTAGACTCTCTCCTTGTGGGTAGACCTGGAAGTCCCCAGAGAGGAGGAGCTGGGAGGACACTTCAGCCAGCCTCACAGCAGTAGGGTAGGTAGGTGTGGATGGTTTGGTGGTGGATGGGTGAATGGATGGGTGTTTCAGCCATGTCATCAAATAACTGCTCCGGAACCTGGAATGCAAGAAAGAGGGCTCTTGGCAGTGGTGCTGGTGTTGAGGTGTTGCTCTTGTCCAGGCCACCTATGACTCAAACAGTGCCTGGTGAACTGTGTCTGCTGAGGATAGAGCCGTCATTACAGTTGAGGATGTGAACAGGCCACTGAAGAAAGGAAGCTTATTACTATCAGCCAAGGCTTTCTAGAAACTTCTTCCTTCTCTTCTTACCAGGAAGCTAGGAAGTTTCTCCTCCGTATTTGCCTTCCAGATGCTGAAGAGGAGCAGTTTTCGTCTTTGACAGGGCCTAGATTCTAAAAATACCCTCAACCATATGATAGCCCTGTTCTGCCAGCAAGCCTGGGGCAAGCGTGCCAGTCCAGTCTCTTCGGGTGGTTTGGGGGAGCCATGACATCCTGTTCTCTCATCTCACTCTTTTGAAATTGGTCTTCCTGCAGCCCAATCTCCTGTTTCCTTCTTAGGATACCCAGAGCCAGAGGTGACCTGGTACAAGGATGACACAGAGCTGGACCGCTTCTGTGGCTTGCCAAAATATGAGATCACGCATCAGGGCAAACGCCACACACTGCAGCTCTACAGGTAAGGGAGCAGGGCTTGCTCTGACTCTCTGTCCTGCTGAGGGTTCTGTGGCCCCAGCCTGCCCTCAGCAATAGAGTCAGCTGGATGAAGATGTCCAGGCAGGCTGTCGGCCTGGAGCTGGGGTTGTGTTGTTGAGTTGAACCACCTGGTGAACTGTGTCTGCCTGCCAGTGTCTGGAATCTCCTAAGGCCAGGGTGGGAGTATTTGTGACAGCCAACGAGCTGAGTGCAACAAGAGGAGGTCCTGACCCATGGAAACATTTTCCATGAGGTCTGCGGCCAAAAAAAGCTCCTGTGTCATCCTTCACAAGGGGCTGTGTGGGTCACCTGCTTCTGAAGGGAACTCTCCTGTGCCCCAAGTCTAATCCCCCTGGAACAGCATGATCTTGATCAGCTTCCATCCTCTTGCTGGCCTTAGTTTCCTCAACTATCCCGAAGAGTGATGGGCGTGGCACTCAGAGCAGGACTTTAGGGACTGGGGTAGCGTGCTCAACTCTGAGAGGCTCTGGCTGTGGGGAGTGGGGGCCTCTCACATCCCGGAAGGAAGAGTTGGCATCTAATGCTTCTGCCCCCAGGTGTCAAGAAGAAGATGCTGCCATCTACCAGGCCTCTGCCCGGAACACCAAAGGCATCGTGTCCTGCTCGGGGGTTCTGGAGGTGGGCACCATGACCGAGTACAAGATCCACCAGCGCTGGTTCGCCAAGCTGAAGTGCAAGGCCGAGGCAAAGATGCGTGAGATTGAGCAGAGCTGGAAGCGCGGGAAGGAGGTGGCGGGAGAGGCCGATACTCTGCGCAAGCTCAGTCCCGACCGCTTCCAGCGAAAGCGGCGGCTGAGTGGGGCTGAGATGCCAGTCCCCTCCGCCCCCACCAGGGAGGCTGAGGACAGGACCTCAGCAGCTTGGCAGGAACGGGAGGCTGAGCCTGGTCAGCAACCAGGTTTAAGCCTGATCAACAGTTTTGCCCCTGGAGAGGTGACCACCAATGGAGATGCTGTCCCGGAGAATGGGGAGGACGGGGATCATGGCCTATTGACATACATCTGTGAGGCCATGGAGCTGGGGCCTCAGAGAGCCCCCCAGAAGGAGTCAGGGGCCAAGAAGAAAAAGAAAGTTGAGGAACCTAAGCCAGGCCTACGGAAGCCAGAGTTAGAGAAGGCAGCTCGAGGTCACCGCTCTGAAAACTGCGTCCCTAGTTCAGACAAGCCTGACTCCTGTGGGACACGGGGGCCCATGGGTGCAGAGCAAATTCAGACCTGGTCCAGAGGCAGGGCTGCACGGGGGCCTGGGTCCTCAGGAGTAGAAAGCACCAGAAAGCCAGCCTCTGCCATGGGCTCTCCAGCCCAGGCCCAGAATGTCCCAGCCCCTGTCCCAGGCCCAGACCAGGAAGTATATTTCTCCCTGAAGGACATGTATCTGGAGAGCACCCAGGCAGTCAGGCCTCAGGGGGAAGAAGGGCACCACACACAAAGTGGCAGGGAATCTAGAGAGATGCCCTCAGGGAAGGTGCTCAGCGAGGCAAAAAGTGAGAAGGGGCCTCCAGCCCCTGACCAGCCGATACCCTCAGCCCCTCAGCCAACTAGGCCTTTCAACAGGAAGAGATTTGCCCCTCCGAAGCCCAAAGGAGAGCCCACCACCAACAGCAAGCCTGATTCGCCCCTGAATCAAGCTCCAGAACCCGGAGCCCAGAGCTCAGGAAACGCTCCACCTCAGGCTTCTGCCCAGGTGCCTACACCTCCTGCCCGACGGAGACACAGCACAAGGGACAGCCCCTTGCAGGGACAAGCAGGCTGTAGGACTCCAGGAGAGGTAAGTGGGGGTGCTGGGTGCCTGGGGGTCGCTCTGGGAAGCTGACTTCATGGAAACTCTTGCCACAACAGCTCGGCAGCCAGTGAGCAGTGGGATATTTATAGAAGGGGTGGGGTAGGGATGGAGTGCCAGCCTGGAGCAGGGGACCTTGCCCCAGCCAGTCTCCAGATGCCAGGCATGTGGGCAGCACAGCCTGACAGTGTGGGAGTTCACAGCCAAAGGTCCTGTGCCCCAGAGGGAGGAGGAGGAAGACGATATTTTTTTGTTGAGGAAAAAGTCAGTGGAGAGTTTTCTGTGGGCTTTTCCTTAGAGAACAGCTTCCTGGGGGAGATAGGAGCAGGAGTGTGCTGTAGTGTGCAGTGGGGTCTCGACCTGGATGCTCATTAGAAGATTTAAAAAAGATCAGAGTTCCAGGAAATTCTGATTTAATGTGGGTTTTTATCTAAGATTTTGGAGTCGGGTGTACCTGTGTACAAATCTGACTGTCCTTAACATTGTGTGATCTTGGGCAAGTTGTAACATCATCATCATCATCATAAGACATACTTCATAAGGCTGTTACAAGAATTAGAGTGCTTAGCACAGGGCTTGGTACATATTAAGAACTAAGTAAATGACAGGAGGGATAAGATAGTACTCTGGTGGAAGACAGGTGGACTGCTTTACCTGGGAACAGGAGTGTCGTTGTTTTCTGGGGATCAGGTAGCCAACAGAGAAAAGGTGATGTGTTTTTGTTTTGTTTTGTTTTGTTTTGTTTTAAAAGGTGATGTTTTGTGTGGAGACGGGCAGATAATTGACAACATTAAGGCACTTGATGGGGGTGGGACAACATTAAGGAGTTTGATGGGGGTGGGGAAAGAGGGTGGGAGGGCTGGGATTGAGAGGATGGACAGAAAGGAGTTTGTCCTGTGTGATCACTGCTTCATGTTTCAGGGGGCAGAGGGCAGGCAGTATTTCACAGGAGTTTAGGGAGGCAGTGTTTTATAGTGGGGCAGAAAGAAGGCAGTATTTCTTATGAGTGGCAGAAAAAAAAAGTGTTTGAAGAGTAGGGGTAGTGTGGATAAGAGATGGGATACACATACTGAGAAATTATTGGTTGTTTATCTGAAATACAGATTTAACCTGGTGTCTTGTGTTTCGTTTTGCTAAATCTGGCAACCTTAAGTGGAAACAGCATTTTGGCGGGAACTAAGATGAGACTGTTTCTTGAAATGGAGGGAGCAGAGCCTGGGCCCCAGGAAACAGGAGGAGCATCTGGAAGCAGGGCTTACAGGGGTTGGGCAGAGGACAGATGGCTTCTTGGAACTGGGAGGGAATCACGTGCATGCGGTACAAGCTGCTACAGCACCTCAGGGAGGGCAAGGGGGAAGGGGTGCTTCATGGAGAGCAGAGAGGGGCTGCCTTTCCCATGGAGAGAACTTTTATGGGGGAAGGAGGGAGAGATCAGTTTCAAGGGTGAACAGGGGAAATGGTTTTCTTTCAGTGGATGCTGAAGTTAGTCTGTGTGGACAGTTTGTTCAGAGGGCGCTAGAGTACAGTGAACCTCAAACCAGTCTGTTTAGAATCTGTTTATGACCCTCATGCTTGGTCTCAGGAGATTTTAGCAGCTGGTTTGGTGAGTTCTAATGGCCCAGATGGGGCTGCCTCATGTACTTGACAGCCCACAGGCTGGACAGCAGGGCTTTCCTGTAGGGATGGCCCTCATAGGGCCCTAGGGATTTCATTTGGGAAGTGACAGGCTGGCACCCAGGTCTGGGAGTGAATCTGGCTCCTCTACCCACAGGGTTGGGGAGCACCATAGCCAGGATCCTGGCAGGGTCCTCCTTGCCTCTCAAAGGTGAGAGGAGAGGGTTCAGGCCATGTGAGCACAGGAGAGGCTGGCTGCAGTGGTTCTGCTGTTCTTGCAAAAAGTGTGTGTGGCTTTTAGTTTTTTATACTTAAAAAATGTGAAAAATGCATTTAACATCTGTGTAAATTTTGAAGCTGTTGCTTTTTAGTGGCTGAAGTTGACTGGTTTTTCATATTTTTACAGTACCAAATCTTTTTAAAAAATACATTATATGTTGGATTATGAAAGAAACACATGGTAATAGTAGAAAATATGGGGCGAAGCCCTAAAAATTCACCTATAATTCTACCATACAGAAACGTCTTGGTGTATCTACAAGTCTTTTTGCATATGTAGTTTATTAGTTTTTAAATTTAATTTGTGCTGTTATTCTGGGCATGGCACTCTACTTCTCATTATTTCATGAGCATTTTCTCATGGTTCCTAAAAATTAGTTGAAAAACTTCATTTTTAATGGTTGTATATGATGCCACAGTATGTATATTTTAACCATTTCCTCCATAGTGTTTATGCTTTCCTTCCCTATGTGAAGGTTAGTTAAATACTAATCTTTATTAAGAAAAATTTTATTGCTTGAATTATTTCATTTGATTTTTAAATTAATCTGGAATTGATTTGCGGGTATAGAAAAGCATCAGTCTCTAGATCAATTTTTGGTTAAGTGGGTAATTTCCGCAATTATCATTTGTTAATATTCAACCCTTACCTATTAGTTTGTGATTCTTTATATAATAATTTTTATAAACATTAAAGTCTGTATATACACATCTGTCATAATCCATTCTGTTTGTTGGTTCTTACAACAGAATGATCTTGTTTTAATTATTATAGTTTCAATTTCTGGCAGAGAAACCCTCTTATACTTGTTTAAAAAACTTTTCTTAGCTGTTCTCTCTTGTTTATTCCTCTAGAAAAACTTTAGAATCATTGTTTGAAATTGTCCAAACTCCCATATATCATTTTTTGTTTTGTTTTTACCTTGTATCTTTATATTCACCATTATAAAAACCCCCACATTTTTTTAAAAAAAGTGATGAATTGCTCTAAGAAAGTAAGCCTATAAGAAGGGAAAAAAAAGTGATGAATTTTTAACAAGGTCAAAAGCCTATTAAATACTTTCCTGGAAAACTAAAGTCAGATTTGCATTTTGGATGGTCTCTTAGTAAAACGTGCTAAATAATATATTTTTAAACAGCTTTATTTAATTTATATACCATAACATTTACCTCTTCAAAGTATATAATTCAGTGTATACAATTCAGAGTTGTGCAGCCTTTGCCACAATCCAGTTTTAGAACATTTCCATCATTATAAAAAGATCCCTCTTCTTTTTTGCTGTTAATCCTTGTTCCCACTCCCAGACCCAGGCACCAATTTATCTGCTTTCTGTCTCTATACCATTGGCATTTTGATTGGGATTGCGTTAAATATAAGAATTAATTTGGAAAAAATCTATATATTAATATTTATCTTTCTCATTTGGGAGCATGGTAGTTATTTCAATTATTCAAACCTTCTTATATCTTTTTAAGTTCTGTTGTCTGCTTCATATGGGTCCAGCATGTCTCTTGTTAGGGTTAAGTACTTTAAGGGTCTCTGCTTCTGGAATATGATACCAACTGTTCCTCCCTCCTGCAGTCTGTCTTGACTTCCTTTCCTGAAAATAAGGGTTATCTCTGGCAACTCAAGTTAGGCTTCCATCTTGGATATGGATGAGGAGCAGATGCCAGAACAGAGGCCTCTTGAGTTGTTAAGACTGTCCAGAGATCCTCCCTCCAGCCCAGCCATGCTGTTCAGACAGCTCTCTCCCTGGGCAGAAGCAACCTTGCCTACAGGTATTTGGTGAATGGGAACTGGCCATTAGTGTTCTCAAAGGCTGCTTTTTAGTGCACTCGCATGGTACCTTCTCTGAGACTGCCTCAGTTCTCTGGAGCTGAGGTACAGCAGTGTGGGGACACCTTACCTCAGAGGGACAGTATAGCTCTGCTGAAAGCCTTGAGACCTGAGTGTTTCTTCTTTTTTTTATATATTTTTTTATTGATTAAGATATTACATATGTGTACCCTCTACCCCCCCACCCCCCCCCACCCCCCCCCCGCTCATCCCCTCACCCCCCCGTTGTCCGTGTCCATTGGTTAGGCCTATATGCTTGCATATAAGTCCTTTGGTTGATCCTTCCCCCTTGCCCCCACCCTCCCCTACCTTCCCTCCAAGGCCCGACAGTCCAATCAAAGCCTCTCCGTCCCTGGGTCAGTCCTTGTTCATCAGTTTATGTTGTTCATTATATTCCACAAATAAGTGAGATCTTGTGGTATTTATCCGCTCTCCAGTTCCATCGATGCTGTGGCAAATGGTAGGAGTTCCTTTTTCTTCTTCCTCTTCTTAAAGAATACCTTTCAGCATTTCATATAATGCTGGTTTGGTGGTGATGAACTCCTTTAGCTTTTTCTTATCCGTGAAGCTCTTTATCTGACCTTCCATTCTGAATGATAGCTTTGCTGGATAAAGTAATCTTGGTTGCAGGTTCTTGCTATTCATCTCTTTGAATATTTCTTGCCACTCTCTTCTGGCCTGCATGGTTTCTGTTGAGAAATCAGCTGACAGTCGGATGGGTACTCCCTTGTAGGTAACTGACTGTCTTTCTCTTGCTGCTTTTAAGATTCTCTCTTTATCTTTTGCTCTTGGCATTTTAATTATGATGCGTCTTGGTGTGGTCCTCTTTGGATTCCTTTTGTTTGGGGTTCTCTGCACTTCCTGGACTTGTAAGTCCATTTCTTTCACCAGGTGGGGGAAGTTTTCTGTCATTATTTCTTCAAAAAGGTTTTCAATATCTTGCCCTCTCTCTCCTTCTGGTACCCCTATAATTCTGATGTCGGTACGCTTGAAGTTGTCCCAGAGGTTCCTTACACTATCTTCATATTTTTTGAATCTCTTTTCTTTTTTCTTTTTCGGTTGGGTATTTGTTGTTTCTTTGTATTTCAAATCTTTGACTTGATTCTTGGGATCCTCTTGTCTGCTGTTGGATCTCTGTAAATTATTCTTTATTTCAGTCAGTGTATGCTTAATTTCTAGTTGGTCCTTTTTCATGTCCTCCATGGTCTCACTATACTCCTTGAGGGATTCATTAAATTTATCGGCGGTTTCCATAAAATTCTTGACAAACTTATAAACGTGGCCTTGAACTCTATATCCAGTCGTCTGCCCTCCTCCGTTTCTGCCAGTTGTGACCTGCTTCTTTGTCTCCGCATTTTGGCTGCTTCCCTGTGTTGATAGAGTGGCCCTGCGCGCCAGGTGTCCTGTAGGGCCCAGTGGCTCAGCCTCCCCAGTTACCTGGGGTGGACACTCTTGGTGCACTCTTGGTGCCTTGGTTGTTGTAGGATCACTGGGAGGAATTGACCTCCAGGCCAATTGGCTGTGGGAAGCAGCTGTGTCTGAAGTGGGAGAATGGTCCCCCTCTGACCACTGGGTACAGTGGCTCCTGGTTCTAAGGAGGTGCTAAGTCAGCCCCTGCCTGAGGCCACAGAGCAGGAACCACGAAGAGGCTCAGCTGTGAAGCAATGCAAGCCGCTGCGGGGCCTTGGGCCTTCTCTTGGAAGTTCCGGGTCTGCTTGGCTGGGCTGTAGTTAGGTACATTCACATGCAAAAGCCTCTGCTGCAGCCTGGGTGGGGCGGGGTCTCAGGGAGTCAAAAGGGCGGAGAAAGAAGCTATGGCTGATTCTCCGCGCCCGGAGTCGTGCGTCTCAGTGTCCCGGTAATGGCTGCAAGCACCTCTGAGGGAAATCCGCCCTCAAGTTCGTCCGCTGCCGCCTGACAGAGCAGCCTCTCCCCGTATGAGTCCTGGGTCCCAAGAGACTTCCCAGAACCGGAGTTCAGAACAGTCAGGAGCTTGTGATTCAAAAAGACAGCCGCGTCCTCAGGTGCCACCCCCTTTCCGCGCGCGCGAGCCGCCGCCATACCTCTGCACTCAGCCTCTGCAGCTCCTCTGGCTCTCAGCGTGCTTTTCTTTTCTTCTAGTTGTAGAAATTACACTCAGCCAGCCTTCCTGTTGTTCTGGACGATGTTTGCTCCGTCCTTTGGGATATTTTTCAATTGTTGTGGGAGGCGACTATTTCCCGGTGTTTATCTATGCCGCCATCTTAGTTTCCGAGTGTTTCTTCTTTAAAAAAAATTATTCTCGCCGAAACCGGTTTGGCTCAGTGGATGGAGCGTCGGCCTGCGGACTGAAAGGTCCCAGGTTCGATTCCGGTCGGGGGCATGTACCTGGGTTGCAGGCACTTCCCCAGTGGGGGATGTGCAGGAGGCAGCTGATCGATGTTTCTCTCTCATCGATGTTTCTAACTCTCTATCTCTCTCCCTTCCTCTCTGTAAAAAATCAATAAAATATATTAAAAAAAAATTTTAAAAAAATTATTCTCAATTACAGTTGACATTCAATATTATTTTATCCTAGTTTCAGGTCTACAACATAATGGTTAGACAATTACATAATTTATGAACTGATTCCCCCCAATAATTCAAGTACTCACTCACCTAGCACCATATCCACCTGGCATCATACCAGTGTCTCTTTTTTTATTTTAATTTTTAAAAATTTATTGATTTTTAGAGAGAGAGAGAGAGAGAGAGAGAGAGAGAGAGACACTGATTGATTTATCATTCCACTTATTTATGCATTCGTTGGTTGATTCTTGTATGTGACAGAGAGGGGTAAATGAAGACCCTGTTATGTGACAGAAATTACAGGGGAGATCCTGGAGAGGGGGAAGTTCGGGAAAATGACTTCGTAAGCTGTTTATAAAGTCCTGGACTTATTCCCAAGCTGTTCACGCATGGATCTGGTTCTGAACAGCCTATCAAAAATGTTGAGACTGGAACTAAGAGACCATCGTTCAAATCCCAGACCGGCCACTGGATGGCATACAGAGAGGACAGCACAGCAGAGGCTTTGAAAACAGAACTTGCATTGCAACTACAACCTCAGAGGCCGAAAGGAACTTATATCCTGGCACAACCAAGTACATTTGCCATGGGTCCATGGGGTAGGAAGCCACTAATTTTTGGGGGGGAAGGGGAGAAGAGGAGTGAACTCATAAGTCTTCATAGAAGAAAAAAACTTGAATGAGGTCTTCAAGGAAGTGAAGAAGGCCTCCAGGTGAGCAAGGAAAAGGTTGAGAATGTCCAGTAGAGGAAAAACCAAAGCGTTCATAAAATAGCACTAACTTACTGTAATTGGTACAGTAAGTTTGTGTTGGGTGGAGGAACCCAAGAGGTGAACTTGGAGAGATATACCTGCTGGGACCCTTGCTGATGGAAAGGCTTCGATGATCATAGAAGGGTTCATTTACTTATTTTCATTTTAATTTAATTTCATTGAGTATGTGTCATGCATGTGGTATAAAACTCAAAAAGTTGCCGAAACTGGTTTGGCTCAGTGGATAGAGCGTTGGCTTGCGGACTGAAAGGTCCCAGGTTCGATTCTGGTCAAGGGCATGTCCCTTGGTTGCGGGCACATCCCCAGTCGGGGGGAGTGTGCAGGAGGCAGCTGATCAATGTTTCTCTCTCATCGATGTTTCTAACTCTCTATCTCTCTCCTTTCCTCTCTGTAAAAACTCAATAAAATTAAAAAAAAAAGCCAAATGCAGACTCACTCTAAAAAAACCCTCAAAAAGTATAAAAGGTATTAGAGCCCTGACCAGTTTGGCTCAGTGGCTAGAGCATCGGCCTGTGGACTGAAGAGTCCCAGGTTCGATTCTGGTCAAGGGCATGTACCTTGGTTGCGGGTACATCCCCAGTAGGGGGTGTGCAGTAGGCAGCTGATCGATGTTTCTCTCTCATCGATGTTTCTAACTCTCTATCCCCCTCCCTTCCTCTCTGTAAAAAAATCAATAAAATATATATATTTTTTAAAAGGTATTGGAGAATATTAAATCTTCCCTCCTTCCTTATCCCCACCACCCACTTCCTCTTCCTGAAGTCAGTCTCCATTACTGGTATCTTGAGCATTCTTCCAGAGCTATTTTCTGTGCATTTACATATATGTGTGTGTATCTGTGTATTTTCTACATAAAGGTGGTGTATGATACTTTCTAGCTCATACCTTGCTTTAAAATTTTTTTTATTGATTTCAGAGAGGAAGGAAGAGGTGGGAGGAGAGAGAGAAACATTAATAAGAGAGAATCATTGATTGGCTGCCTCCTGCATGCCCCCTACTGGGGATCAAGCCCACAACCCGGGCATGTGCCCTGACAGGGAATCGAACCGTGACCTCCTGGTTCATAGGTCGATGCTCAATCACTGAGCCATGCTGGCCGGGCTGAACCTTGCTTCTTTTTTATTTGTATGTTTATTTTATTTATTTGGAATGGGTTGTACCATAATTCATTGGATCAGTCCTGTGTTGATGGAATTTAGGTAATTTCTAATCTTTGACTGTTGTAAACTGCGCTGCAATGAATATTGGCAGTAGAGACAGAGAGGGAACAGACATTGAGAAACTGAGGAAGTGGGTTCAGTTGCACTCAGGAACTGATCAGCTAGGGCAGTGGTCGGCAAACTGCAGCTCGCAAGCCACATGCGGCTCTTTGGCCCCTTGAGTGTGGCTCTTCCACAAAATACCACGTGCGGGCGCGCATGTACAGTGCGATTGAAACTTTGTGGCCCATGCACAGAAGTCGGTATTTTGTGGAAGAGCCACACTCAAGGGGCCAAAGAGCTGCATGTGGCTCGCGATTCACAGTTTGCCGACCACTGAGCTAGGGTGAGAGAAGTGAAGATAGCTTTAGTCAAAAGTTCTCTTTTCATGAGCCTTGTGTGCAAAGTCAGAATTTTCTTTGTAAATTATAGACTTCATGTCCATATTAATATATCCTAATCCTAGAATATCAGAAATTAAAAGAAGTTTCTAATATATTACTAATTGCTATTTGTTGGCTCCAAGGTATTTTTGTCTGTTAATATCTTACTGATTATAAGAGAAGTTGGAGGAGTGTTTTTATTAAAATTCTTTGCTCAGTCAGACTTAGCATTTGATGGCTCCTGATATTTACCAAACTCTTCTATTTTTCTCTACTCATATTCATTCAAAATTCTATATTCAGTAAAGTAACTGTAAATTTCCTAATTAATTTATATTTTCATTATATATTTAAAAAATTATTATATGATCTGTTTCCTTTGGTGTTGTGTGTGGTTCTTCTGATACTTAGAAGTGTTTGTGTATAGTAATTTATAATTAAAATTTTGATGTTGTTGTTAATCTTCACCCAAAGATATTTTTTACATTAATTTTTTTTAGTAGGAGGGAGTGGGGAGAGAGAGAGAGAGAGTGAGAGAGACACATTGTTGACTGGATGCCTCCCGCACACGCCCTGACCGGGTCCCAGGATCAAACTTACAACCCAGATACATGCCCTTGATGGGGAATCAAATCTACAACCCTTTGGTTCTTGGGATGCTCTAACCCAGCAGTTCTCAACCTGTGGGTCGCGACCCCTTTGGCGGTCAAACGACCCTTTCACAGGGGTCGCCTAAGACCATCCTGCATATCAGATATTTACATTATGATTCATCACAGTAACAACATTACAGTTATGAAGTAGCAACGAAAATAATTTTATGGTTGGGTCACAACATGAGGAACTGTATTTAAAGGGCTAGAAGGCTGAGAACCACTGCTCTAACCACTGAGACCACTGGCCAAGGCTGTAATTTAAATTTTATATATATGTCATTAATTATTTTATCTTTTCAGTCAGTGTCTTTTTAAATTTTTTGTAGTGGACAAGGATAGTTTCCACTTCCTTCCCACCATTTTCCCCTTTTATTTTCCATCTCCTATTAGTCTAAAATGTTATTTCTAAGTGATTTTATTTGTATTAGTTAAACATCTTCTATTTCCATATTACCTGGCTTTTTAGCTTTGAGTAATGTCTTTGGTTCCTGGCTTGTATAGGTCAGACATTTAAGGGATTTACTCCACTTGTCACCTTCCCTCTTCCCCTTTTGTGCTAGTTAAATAGTTTCTGTATTGTCAGGGCATAAAACATTGACATTCTGATCTGCCACTCCAAGCTCCTATGGTTTTAGTCTTGGTTCTACAGTTATATATTTCATTCTCATCAATTCTTTGGCTATGGTTTTTCTAATCACCTTTAGTTGAGTGAAGTTTGTTCTCTAGAAGTTTCCTCAAGCAGGGCACATATTCCTTAACTCCTTGTATGTTCAAAAATAATTTTCTTAGCTAAGCAATTTTCAGGAGGATTCTTCAGTAGTGTACTTTTAAAATTTTTATTTTTATTGATTTCAGAAAGGAAAGGAGAGAGAATCAATGATGAGAAAGAATCACTGATTGGCCGCCTCCTACAGTTCCCCCACTGGGGATCAAGCCCGCAACCCCGGCATGTGCCCTGACCAGGAATTGAACCGTGACCTCCTGGTTCATAGGCCGATGTTCAACCACTGAGCCACACTGGCTGGGCCAGTAGTGTACCTTTCCCTGTTTCCTTGGACACCTCCCTTATAGGTTTTCTGCTTGCCCTCCAGGATCCTATAGCTCTTGTAGGTGGAGTTTGGGGGCTTATCACCCTAGGATGAGTCCTTTATGTACAATAACTTTTGCTGCCATATTCTGAGACCTGCTGAACGGTTTCACTATTCACCTGCTGAGCTGTTTCACTGATTATTTCCTCCAAACAGCTTTTGTTCCAGCTCAGCTGCCCAGTGTTGAATCTGTCCGCTTTTGACAATACTGGTCCATTTTTTTTTAGACTGTGAGTTTTATTTACCTCCAGTTTCATAACAGTAGAGTTTGTTTGTTTTCTTGTTTACTTTGTTGGTTTTGATGACATCCAGGAGGAAAGAGGCAGATTACTATCTTATACTACTATGTTTATGTTTAAATAATAAATCCTTTAATTAGAACTTAAATGGGTGGCATTATAGTATAACAGCAAAGAACATGGGATTTGGAGCTTGGCACACCTGGCTTCTAAACTAAACTCTGCCATTTACTATCTGGTAACGGACAAATCAGACCATCAGTGTTTTCATATCGAAAAGATTTTCACAAAGCTATCTCATATTGTTGTGCAGAGCGAGGTGATATATAGCCTCACTTCACCCATAATCATTCCATCCAGGGCAATGAGGGACAGGAGGAATGCTCAGAAGACCTGGGGGGACAACTCCCCTCCAAATCCCGGGGGCGGGTAGGATACACACGAGCAGGTTCTTTCAGGAAAGCAGGATTTCTTCAGGGAGAGGGGAGAAGGGCCAGGCTGGATCTGGGTGCTGGGGATTCCCTAGTCTAGATTCTGGGATCAGGGGTTGGGGTGGGCAGCTTTGGCACTTTGTCACATAGCCTTTGCCTCCCAACCCCCGTGGGCCCCAGAAACCAGGTGGCAGGATTCCCATCAAGGCAGTTTGGATAAGGTCAGAGGAGACTGGGATGCCAGATTGCAGATCCTGAGGCCATGAGTTAAGTTCTTGCTTTTGTCCATGTGTTCTCAGGTCCTGGAGTCGCAGGCGACCATGGTTCCTACTGTATCGGCCAGCAGCAGCACTGGTATAGCCTCTGCTGGTGGCAGCACCCCCAGAAGTCAGAGCATCATTGAGCCCATGGATACAGAAACCCAGGAGAGCAGAACATACGCTGACTGGAGACATGGCGGCATGAAGAATACAGAGGCTGATGGGAAGATGCAGGTGGACGGGAGGACACAGGCAGACAGGAAGACACAGATGGACATTGTGACACAAGAAAGTGAGAGGACAGAGTCAGACAGGAGTTCCCAGAAGGATGTGGTAGCACAGGGAAGGGCAGGGACACAGGCGGAAAGGACACAGGAAGACAGAAAGACACAGGCAAGTGCGAAGACACAGGAAGACAGGATACAGGAAGATAGGGGGACACAGTCAGAGGGGAGCGTACCCATAACTGCTAAAGTTCAGTCAGAGAAGAAGTCAGTGACCAACCTCAGCCCACAGTCCAGAGTCCCTGAACCCTCACCTTCAGAGGGTTCCAGTTCCCAGATTATTGCATGTTTTGAGCAGAGTCCAGAAAGGTCCTCTGTCCCAGAAAAACCTGGCTTCATGCTCAGATCTGGAGAGGCAGCAGAAACGGCCTCTGGTAACCAAGAGGAAATGGTGCTGGGTCCCCTATCAGGGGGCCTCAGGCTCCCAGCACAGCTGCTTCCTGAGGATAGCTTGGAGCAGACGGGAGGAGGGAGATGTTGGGGGCCGGAGTGGTCAGGTCCGGTCAAGGACAAGCCAGAGGATAGCCTGTCCCAGTGCCCCAAGGAGGAGCAGCCGGGGGAGGTGCTTTCTGTGGATCGGGGAGGCTGTCCTCCTGCCGGCCTGAGCCCAGATGTGCCTACTCTGCCTTCTCCTGCTGGTACTGGCCTGACCGACAGCTCACAGCAGGGGCTGCCCAGCACCCCCACTTCTCAGCACATAAGTGCAGCTGCCTTCTTGCCCTCTGGGGACCAGGCCTTGCTGAGTTCTGCACCCTCAGTGCACCTGGGGCCTGAGACCCCCTCCCAGAATCACCCACCAGAAACCGTAGCAGCCAGCAATGAGGGAGCCTGCGCCAAGATGTCAGCTGTGGAAGGGAGGCCCTCAGGCACCCAGAGCTGTGACCCTGGTCTCATAGATTCCCTGAAGAACTACTTGCTTCTCCTGCTAAAGCTATCCAGCACAGAGACGAGTAGAGGGGGCACAAAGTCCCGGGAAGGAGCTGCCCCCAGGGGTTTGGCACCCTCACCCACACTGGCCCCTACTCTGGAAGTGGCTGGTCTGAGTCCGCAGACATCACGGCGCATCCTGGAGCGTGTGGAAAACGACCATCTGGTGCAGAGTGCACAGACGCTACTGCTCAGCCCCTGTACCTCCCGCCGCATCACTGGCCTCCTGGACCGTGAGGTGCAGGCTGGCCAGCAGGCCCTGGCTGCTGCCCGGAGCCCTGGCTCCAGCCCCCTCACCGTGCCTGCCATCGTGGTAGGCGAGGAGGAGGACCCGGGGCTGACCTCAGAAGAATCCAGTAAGGGTGATGGAGAGGTTCCCCTTGAGAGGTCTGGCCTCCTGGGAACCTCTCAGGAGAGCAGTGCGGGGGGTCTGCTGGGGGAGGCAGGTGGGCAGGCAGCCTCTGGTCAGAGACCCCTCTCAGCAGAGAGCAGAGCCCAGGAACCCTCCCGAGAGGAGGAGTTCCCACAGGAGGCGCCAGCAGGTCTCCCTGCAGCCACCCCTGAGGAACTGGCTCTGGGGGCCCGGAGGAAGAGGTTTCTCCCAAAGGCCAGAGCAGCAGGGGATGGGGAGGCAGCCAAGCCTGAAGAGAGGGAGAGCCCCACGGTTTCCCCCCGGGGGCCCAGAAAGGGCCTTTCACCTGGGTCCCCAGGGACTCTAGGGCGGGAGAAGCGCTCTCCTACCCAGGGCCGAAAGGCAGGCCTGCTGGAGGTGCCACAGGCAGAGGAGGAGCAGGCGGCAGGCGACCTGGGCTCCAGCCCCAAGCCCAGCGGGCTGGATGCAGAGCCGACCCTGGATGAAGGCAAGCAGGAAAGCCCGGGCAAGCCGAGGAAAGCCAAGGACCTGCTCAAAGGTGAGCAGTGGTGTGGGGACTGGGGTGTGGCTCCACAGAGAGGGCTGCCCAGCCAAGGACATTGCTGCAGCTGCTAGAGTTGCGCGTGCCTGCTAGGGATTTACAGGGACCTAAAGATATTCTTGCGTCCTAATCCCACAGGCTTTGCAATCAGGAAGGCCTTCTTCTCCTCCTGGCTCTGCCACTTGGAGATGGTAATAGAAGCAACTTTGTAACATTGCAAGGGGTTAAATAAAATAGAATAAATCAAGTACTCAGCACAGAGATTGACATCCACGGCCTCCTACCTCTGTCATCATCATCACCATAATCCGCTCTTTCCAGACTTGTCCCATGAGTATAGAGTGGTAGGAACGGGGTTCAAATGCAGGTTGCTAGAGTTGGGGGCCTGGAATGCAAATGGAAGTTCCTCTTTTGTTTGTTTGTCTTTAATTCTCACCCGAGGATATTTTTTCCCATTGCTTTTTAGAGTGAGTGGAAGGGAGGGAGAGAGGGAGGAAGAGAGAGAGAGAGAAGGAGAGGAAGGCAAACATCGATGTGAGAGAGACACATCGATTGGTTGCTTCCCATACAAACCCCAACTAGGGGCTGGAGAACCTGCAACTCCGGTACATGCCCTTGACCCGGAATCGAACCCGCCAGCGCTTTCTTTGGTGCACGGCTACACTCTCTCTACTGAGCTACACTGGCCAGGGCCAGAAGTTTCTCTTTCAACTGCTGTCTGTATCCTCAGCTGGAAGGCTCGCCCTGGCTTGTGAAAGGGGTTTTAGAGTGGGTTCTTTCTAGCTAGGATGTGTGTTTTTGGGGTCAGGGAAGATGCTTCAGAGATAGAGGTGGGGCGCAGCTGGGCGTTGTGAAGGAGTGGGCTTATGTGGAGACTTGAATCCTGTTTTCTCTCGGCCTGTTCCAGCAGGGACACCCAGGGAAGCAGGGGCAGGGCCAGAGGGCACAAGATGGAGGGGAGGAGTTCAGTCCTCTTCCCTGTCCCCTGCTCCCAGCCCCACAGGTAATTCGAAAGATTCGAGTGGAGCAGTTTCCTGATGCCTCGGGCAGCCTGAAGCTCTGGTGCCAGTTTTTCAACATTCTTAGTGACTCAGTCTTGACATGGGCCAAGGATCTGCACCCAGTGGGCGAAGTAGGCAGGAGGTAAGCTGTCTGGAGGCTAGCTCCCCTGACTGGCTCCCTAATTACAGCAATCATAAAATCATAATGTTGGGCATTGTCCTCATTTAGGTCTGTCACTCACTTAACCCTCACAGTAACTGTACGAGGGAGATTCTGTCATTCTCACAGTAGAGAGGGGGAGGATAGAGGCTCAGAGGTATTGAGTCACTTGCCCAAAGTCACACAGCTAGTGAGTGTCAGGACTGTAAACCAGACCTGTGTGACCTTAACCACAGTGCCTTGCTGCCTGCCCCAGAGCTCCCAGCAGCCTGAGAGCCGGGTCTGAGGAGCCCCAGGACCTCCTTCTGGCCCTGGCTGTGCCGTGGTGATGGCTCTCACAGGAAGGGTCTCCACTCTCTGCAGTGCAGGGGACGAGGGGCCGGCGGCCTTGGCCATCGTGCAGGCGTCCCCTGGGGACTGTGGCATGTACCGATGCACCATCCACAATGAGCACGGCTCGGCCTCTACTGACTTCTGCCTCAGCCCCGAGGGTGAGTTTGCCCTGGGTCTGCCTGGCCTCCCTCCTGAGGGAGGGCAGCAGTCATCTGCAGAGATGGTGCTCTCCCTGGGCAGACCAATCTGAGGACAGCTGCTTTCTCTTCTTTTTCTCCACACAGTGTTGTCAGGATTCATCTCCAGAGAAGAAGGTGAAGGTACGGAGCACCTTGGGGGAGGAGTGGGTGGCCTTCATCCCTGCCTTGCCATCTGTAGGGGGACCTTCTCCAAGGACTTGGAATCTGTTCCAAATGCCATGTTTGCCTTCACAGACAGCTACTCTTTGCCTCCTAGTTCAGGAGATGCTAGAGGAGGAGGATAGAGGAGGACGGCTATTTCAGAAGATGGAGGAAGAGGTGGCTAAGGGGGCCCTTTCCGCAAGGAGTTAATTCAGCTCTGTGCCCTTTGCCTTTGTCAGAGTGCTTGACGAAGGGCAGGACAGGCCTCCAGGGCACATCTTACCCTGCCCAGCACCCTTCCCAGGATTTCTCACAGTGGTCTGTTCATTAGACTCACACGGGAGCCTGGTGGAAATGCACTTTCTTAGGTCTCACTGCAGATCTCCTTAATCACTGTTTCTGGGGAAGGACCTAGGAAAATTGCATTTCTAGTAGGCGCGCTGGTGACTGTGATGTACCCCAACATTTGATAAGCATTTTAAAGGTCCAAATATGAGAGGAAGAGTCTGTGTTGCTCCTGCAAGAGACATACTAAGGATTAGACTGTGAAAGTTGCTGGTGATGGAAAGATTCCTAGAGCTTCATTGGCCAATTAAAACATTAATTCCTTCATTCATTCACTCATTTAATCACTCATTGATTCAACCAGTGGCTTTTGTTCTGTTATGAAATAAAAAATAATATCAAATCTAACCTCATACCTAAAAACTCAGTACAGGCATACCTTCCTTTATTGTGCTCCAAAGATGTTGCATTTTTTACAAATTGAAGGCAAGACCCTCTACCAGCAAAAATATTATATTCCCTTTATTGCAATACTTGCTTTATCGCAGTGGTCTAGAGTCAAACGTGCAGTATCTCTGAGGTATGCCTGTAGTAATTCTTTAATATCATCAAATTTCCAATCCTATTTTCCTGGTTGTCTCACAAGTTTTGGTTTATTTGAATTAGAAACCACTCATTGTGTTGAGCTGACATATCTCATAAGTCTGTCAGATATGTAAGTTCTTTCATCCTCAATTTTTTTCTCTCCTTACTATTTATTTATTTGTTTAAATATTTTTATTAATTCCAGAGAGGAAGAGAGAGAGAGATACAGCAATGGTGAGAGAGAATCATTGATTGGCTGCCTCCTGCACTCCCCTCACTGGAGATTGAGCTCGCAACCCAGGTGATATGCCCTGACCAGGAATCAAACTGTGACCCCCTGGTTCATAGGTTGAAGCTCAACCACTGAGCCACACCAGCCGGGCCCTCTTTGTTATTTATTTGTTGAAGCCATGCGCTGTGTAGAATTCTTACATTCTAGATTTTGTTGGTTATAAAATCATTGAACATGTTGCTCCATCCATGTGCTTCTCTAAAAGATCGAGAGGCTTGGTCAGAGTCGCGTATAATTGTTTTGGCAAGGCCACTTCGCACGTGTGCGGTGTGTTTTCTTTTGTATCTTATCTGGACTCACATAACAACTGATTTACTTTTAGTGACGTTAAGATTGATTACTGGGACCATTCAGGAGTTTTCTGCGTGATCCATCCCCTTTAAAAGTTAAAAAACTGTATCTGATACACCCATGTTGCTATCTAGGGGTTTTAATAGTCACTGATTATTGTCTAAATTGATTACTTCATTAGAGTTTGCAACATGGAGTGTTTTAATTCTATCATTTCTTTTTCATTCATTAATTGTTTTTCTTCTGTAAAGGAGAAATGGTTATTTGGTTACCCTGAGTTGGTACCCTGGTATCCTCCAAAGGTCACCAAAAAGACTTGTTTTGTGTTTGTTTGGTGCAGTGGGGAGAGGGTTCAGTTATAATTGTGAACATAGGGATTTTTGATATATTTGATATGTTTAATACATTGCAGAAATTATTCATTTTTGTTGGTAAGATTATCTAATTTTAGCGAGTGGAAGACCCTTCAGAAGGTTGGTTCCTCTGTCCTTTGGACAGACCTCCAGTTGTTTTATTAAACACACACACACACACACACACACACACACACACATATATCCTATATAATAAAAGAGTAATATGCAAACTGACTCTAACAGCAGAATGACTGGGAATGACTGGTCACTATGACACACACTGACCACCAGAGGGCAGACATTCAATGCAGGAAATGCCCCCTGGTGGTCAGTGCGCTCCCACAGGGGGAGCTCTGCTTAGCCACTAGCAAGGCTGATGGCTGCTAGTACAGCGGAGGTGGTGGAAGCCTCTCCTGCCTCCTGAGCAGCACTAAGGATGTCAGACTGCAGCTTAGGCCTGCTCCCCGCTGGCAAGTGGACATCTCCCGAGGGCTCCCGGGCTGCCAGAGGGATGTCTGATTGCCAGCTTAGGCCCGATCCCCTGGGGAATGGGCCTAAGCCAGCAGGTGGTCATCCCCCAAGGGGTCCCAGACTGTGAGAGGGCACAGGCCGGGCTGAGGGACCTCCCCCCCCCCCAAAGTGCACAAATATTTATGCACCAGGCCTCTAGTATATATATATATGTATGTTAAGGGTGATCTTTTCCTTTTTAAAAAATATATTTTTATTGATTTCAGAGAGGAAGGGAGAGGGAGAGAGTGATAGAAACATCAATGATGAGAGAGAATCATTGATTGACTGTCTCCTGCATGCCCCACACTGGAGATTGAGCCCACAACGTGGGCATGTGCCCTGACCGGAATCGAACCATGACCTCCTGGTTCATAGGTCGATGCTCAACCACTGAGCCATGCTGGGCAGGCTCCAGTCATTTCCAATAGCTTCTTTCTTTTCTGGTCTGACAAGATGATTCAGGTCCATCCAGTAGATGTTCTGCCCTAGGCCTAGAATCAACCATTTCTTCAGGGAGCTCTGGTTCCTTTTAGTGGGAAATGGTATTTAGTGGTTACAATCTGAGCATGAGGGGGGTATCCTGCTACTGGATTGGTCCTGAAAACTTTTTGTTAGAGTCGAAGATGTTGCTTGAGATGGAATCAATTATTCATTTGATCAAAACACCTAATTCTAAAACAAAGTAATTCTGTTTTTTTGTATTGACTAGAGGCCTGATGCACGAAATTCATGCAAGAGTAGGCCTTTCTTCCCCCGGCTGCTGGCACCGGCTTCCCTCTGGCACCTGGGACCTGGGCTTTCCTCCAACTGCTGGCAGGCACCCAGGACCGGACTTCCCTTACAGCCTCACAGGCTTCGTCCGGAAGGTTGTCCAGAAGGATGTCCGGAAGGACATCCGGTCTAATTAGCATATCACGCTTTTATTATAGATTGCCACTTCCACAGAAAACCCCTGCCTTCCACACCACTAACCATGTTCTTACTATGTGATGGGCACTCTTGAGCACTTACACGACAGGCATGTATCAGATATAGTTTCTGCCCTCAGGAGCTCACAGTCTGGTAGGGGACCCACGGTGTACACCAAAGAGCAATAATGGACAGAGAGTGAGCACACTGGGTGGCGGGTGGGAGACTGTTCCAGCCGTTTCCTGCCCTATAGACCCCACATCTATGAGGCAGGAGCTTGTAGTTTCCACGTTTTTCCTGTTTCCCTTCAGTTGGAGAAGAGATTGAAATGACTCCCATGGTGTTTGCTAAGGGTCTGGCTGACTCTGGCTGCTGGGGGGACAAGCTCTTTGGGCGCCTGGTGAGCGAGGATCTACGAGGGGGTGGACATAGGTACAGCCTTCGGAAGGCCTCCCAGGCCAAAGTCATCTACGGGCTGGAGCCTATCTTTGAGTCGGGCCGCACGTGTGTCATCAAGGTGTCCAGCCCGCTGGTGTTTGGGCCCAGCAGTGAGACTTCCCTCCTGGGCAGAAACTACGATGTCACCATTCAGGTACTGGGTCCCATTCCCACGGCCGTCCTGCATTCTCTCCCCTCCTCCCTTTTCCCAGCCCGGGTCCTGTAGGAAAGCCCAGTCCAGAGGCAGAAGCCATCTCAGCCTCAACCTGTGAGGGTCCTGGGATGATCTTTGAGAGCCTGAGGTGTAGCCTGAAGTTACATCTTTGGGGTCTTAGTTTTCAAACTAGATTTTTGCAGCAGAATCCTTTCCCACTGCCACCAGATACGCCTTACACTGAAGCCTTTTATGAGAGACAAGAAGGGAGTGACTGGGTGGGTGGTCTGTGTTGTGCCCATTCATCGGCCTCCTTGCTGTCCACAGCATGGCCCTGGGGCACTGGCACTTATCACCAGGGCCCCCTGGCATCCTCTAGCAGATGGCCTTCCCACATGGAGCTGGGCATGAGAGGACAGGGAGCTTCCTTGCTGATCAGGATGTGTTCTCTGTAATCCACAGGGGTGCAAGATCCAGAACATGAGTCGGGAGTACTGCAAAATCTTTGCAGCTGAAGCCCGGGCTGCACCTGGCTTTGGGGAGGTGCCCGAGTAAGTGCACAAGGAGGGGGCGTGTAGTGATTTCACAGCTTCTCAGGGGCATCCTGACTTATGACCACGTCCAGATGGGCCCACAACCAACTCTGTGCTCAGCTTGATGGTCCTACAAAATCTAGAAACAGAGACCCCAGGATTCACTGCCTGCTTTAGGAAAGCCTCTGCTCTTGTCTTCAGTCTCCTCTTAGCCACCCCAGTTCCCTATCCCGTTGTCCAGTTTCTGCTAATTGCAAAATTTGAACATAGCAGGTTCTGGGCCTCTCTGAAGGTGGTAGGCACACTGGTTAGGATCCTTCTGTGGTAACCGGCAGAGTCGTGTGGGTTTGTAGGAGTCAGCTCTAAAAGGTAATTATTTTCACTCGCCTACTCTTGAATATTGGAGTGTAGCTGACATTGAGCCACAGTCTGGTTGAATCTTCTCAGGAGGGGTTCCTTTCTGACACATGCTGGTCTCAGTTCCTCCCTTAAGCACAGAGTCCTCCTGTGTCCATAGCGTGGTCCAGTTCTACTCCCTCTGACCTCAGAGAATAGAGAGGACTCAGAAGTCAATGCCTCCATTTCCTTTCTTGAACTCAGGGCGGAGCTCCCCTCCCTTGTTGCCCTCCAGGCTCAGAGCTGAGACTTCTTTCTTGGAAGGGTCTTCCTTTATGATCCAGTTGAGATGGAGGTGGGAGCTTTCTGCCACCCTACTTCCTGCTCACTGCAGGTGAAACTGTGTTTAGGATCATTCCACTGTATCTGATCTACCGGCCTGCAAACAATATCCCATATGCTACGCTGGAGGAGGACCTGGGCAAGCCCCTGGAGCCTTACTGTTCCCGGGAATGGGGCTGTGCTGCTGCACCAGCATCAGGCAGCTCGGAGGCCGTGCAGAAATGCCAGGCCTTCCAGCACTGGCTCTATCTGTGGACGAATGGCAGCTTCCTGGTCACAGATCTGGCAGGTATGAGGGTGTGAAGGTACGTGGGCACGTGTGTGAGAGCAGGCCCAGGGTCAGAGGGGGGACTTGTGTACTAGTCTGCAGTCCACTTTCTCACTTTCCTTTGCTGTTGGCAATAACCTGGTGAAGTAAATCGGACAGGCACCATTTTGTATGCAAGCTTAATACATACCAGGGCCTCCTGAAGCCTCGTCTGTAATCACAGTTGTATTTAAAGGCATGCACTCCAGGCTCCACTTAAAATTTTAAAAGAATTTGTTTAAAAAAAATTACATGGGCTCTAATTCAAAACCCACAACCATCTTTTCAAAATCTCCCTTCCTCCCTTCCCTGCAGCTTTGCTCTGGACTTTCACTCTCCATATTAACCAAACTCGCTTCCACCCCAGCAGCGGAGCTTTACTGTCCCCTGCCTCCCTTTCCTCCTCCTCCATCCTCATTAGCTTTCTTTTAATGTAACCAACATAATCTATCTGGCTTCTTCCTGTTTCTCCCATTACTCAGATTCTTCCCCAGCAAAGGAAGGCCAGCAAGCATGAATCCTCCCTCCTTCTCTGACCATCCTCTCCAGGCCTACTCTCTTTACACAACTGGGCAGGAAAGAGGAAAAGATAAAACTCTCTACAGTGGTTAGAGAGGAATGCTGGGAATATCACACATTGTTACATATAGCCCCTGGTGTAAATAAGTGAGGAAACCAAAGGTCAGAGAGAAAACTGGCTCAAATGTGCCTTTCAGTGAGGTTAAACTGTATAATAAATACCGTTTTTATAACTCCATATATTTAGGGGTGGGGAGGCTAGTAGCACATTTAGCCATTGTCATTCACTGTATTTGTAAACTCTGAATTGATCCTTCCTTCCATCCATCCATCCATTTAACTTTACCAAGTATTGGAAAGGTAAAAGGTGATTTAGGAATGGTCATTGTCTTTAAGAAGCTGTGATCAGTATACAGTTTCTATAATGAGTAAAATCATGTAGTAGAAAGACTTGAGAGTTAAAGAAATTAGATTTAAGTCCAGACCTCATTGTTTTCTCGCTGGGTCTCTGTTTTACAGAGAAGAAAACTGAAGCTCAGACAAGTTTGGTCATTTAATCTCTCTGAGCTGCAGTTTCCTTTCTCTCTCTCGGAATAATAATATTGTCCCTGTTGATTTGTTACAATTAACTGAGACCATCTTTGTGAAAGCCTTCTGCAAACTAAAATTCTGTGCAGGTGTAAGGGAGCATCATTATTATAATACAAAATGGAATGTGGTAAATGCTGAGACATCACAGAATTAATATTTATTGCATAACTACTGTGTTTCAGACACTAAATTGGAGTCCTACATGTTCTGATTTCCTCAATACCTCATCTACATGGAGATAGTGAGTGACTTGCCAAGTTCAAACAGCTCAAGTGACAGAGCTGAAATGTAAATCCAGGTCCGTCTTGACTCTCAAGCCCACATTTATGCTGCCTATGGTACTCAGCCTTAGTGAGAGGCAGGTTTCAAGAAGAATACTATCAGACTGTTTGAAAATGCTCAGTTACTGAATGAATGAATGAATGAATGAATGAGAATTTGCTTGAGTCACTTAACTCTGAGCCTAGCTCCTCACCTGTAAAAACGGGAATGT
Organism: Myotis nattereri; assembly: GCF_964212035.1. Classification (NCBI taxonomy): domain Eukaryota; kingdom Metazoa; phylum Chordata; class Mammalia; order Chiroptera; family Vespertilionidae; genus Myotis; species Myotis nattereri. The sequence goes on along the minus strand of NC_138097.1, from coordinate 9,624,200 downwards.
TATTACTACTACTAATACAGAAATACACCACACTGCCTGTGAGATAGGCCTGTGGTGATGACCCACTGACAAGATGCCTGAAGATGTGCCCTGAAACCTGGCAAGTTTCCATCTTGGAGACACGGGGGCCTAGAACCAGCCCTGGCTGCCAGAACTCAGCTTCCAACTTTCTTTCCAGGGGTTGACTGGAAGATGACTGATGTGCAGATTGCCACCAAGCTGCGAGGGTGAGTACTTCTCAAGGACAGAAGCCTCTGAGAGTCTTCTTAGTGTCTAACATGTCAAAATTCTCCTGGTTCCTCATCCCTGAGGTGCTAGGCCTATGGTCACATGGTCCTAGTTGCACCCCTAGCCATGTAGTAACACCCCAGGGGTTGCCAATCCCCACACGCTGTGCCCCTGCCCCAGACCGGGACCAGCAGCTCCTGACGCCCACACACAGGGTCACCTGCAATTCTGGGCTCTGACTGTACCTGCTCCTCTTCCTTCTCACTCGAGAAAGCTCATCACGACACAGATGAGCAAGGGCCCATGAACAGAGTGATGCCCTAGAGACTGCTCTAATTTATATTAAAAAGGCAGATCGTCTTCACAACAGTTAGTGGCCCACATGATGAAATCCATGTGCCAGGGCATAATGAGACCTCAGTTTAGAATTGAGGTTTTAGATCTGCCACTTGAGGTAGTACCAGGTAGACTCCCCAGTACTGACTATAGGGTATATGTACCTGGAGCTAGCCTGCTCCCCTTGGAATGCAATAAAGCCATCCCAAAGCCAGCCCCTCAAGGACCCTCAGTCTGGGTGGGACTCCCACTCAGCTCTTACTGTTTGGCTTCAGATACCAAGGCCTCAAGGAGAGCTGTTTCCCTGCCCTGCTGGACCAGTTTGCTTCCTCCCACCAGTGTAACACCTTCTGTGAGATGCTGGGGCTGAAACCTCTCAAAGGCCCCGAGGCTGCCCACTCCCAAGCCAAGGCCAAAGGCTCCAAGAGTCCATCTGCCGGCAGGAAGGGCCCGCAACTGAGTCCTCAGCCCCAGAAGAAAGGCCTCCCCAGTCCCCAGGGCTCCCGGAAGAGCACGCCAAGCTCCAAAGCCACTCCTCAGGCCTCAGGGGCAGTCGCCACTCAGTTACTGGGACAGCCTCCCAGCCAAGAGGGGGGCTCCAAGGCCCAGGGCACGCGGTAGCCCCTACAGGAGGCTGGGGGCCTCCACCCAGCAGCAGACCAACAAGGAAGCAGCTTGAACCGATGGAGACTTTCCCAATACAGACAAACTGGAGAAGGTGCACCGAGCAGGCACCACGTGGGGGCCTCTCTGTACAGCCTCTCCTCAGTCCGCTCCGCATCAGACGGCTTTGGTGCACAGCGCACAGCCCAGTGGCCTCTCCTGGTGCCATGTCACCGGGGCTCCCAGGCCTCACCTCCAAGTTTCCCAAGGGCTGAGGCCCTCCTTGAAGTTTACACTGGCCACTGCTGGAGGCTCCCTGAGTCCTCTGCATGAGTTCTGCACCCTGACCCCTTGCCCCAGCCAGACCCTGCCATGCAGGCCAGCACTTAACCCTCCGCCCTTTGCTCAACCCTGATCTCTCCCTGACCTCAGGGCTCTAGGCTTCCTCTGCTGTGTGACTCTCAGGGTGTCTTCTCTTTCAGACTACTTCGCCTCATTCATCCCAGCTTACCCTGCAACTAACCTGTCCCTGTGCCAAATGGGCCTCTTCAGTCCTGTGCGGTGGTCTTTGGTGGCATGTGTTCTTGCTTTCTTCCCCCTTCACTCAGGCACTCACTTGCCTGCTTCCCGTGCTTTCTTGCACCCCATCCACCATCCCTGGCTTTGAGCGCAGTTGCAGCCTGCTGCCTGCCCTGCACTGACTCTGCTTGTCCCCTTGCCTGATGGCTTTTCTAGCCTGACCTACCCCCCTACCCACCAGGATCCAGGTAATGAGCAGACCCTCTGGCCTCTGGTCTACCCCATCCACTCCTCCCCTACTTTTCCCAGGCCCTCTGCCTGTGAGGTGAGAACTGGTACAGGGGCTGTGTCAGCAGCTGTGGCCAGAGGGAAAGTGTGGACTTTGTGGGCCTTATTGAAGGAAATGAAGGTGAATTTCACATCCCCTCCTGGCTGGGGATGGAGAGCTGGGACTCTTCTCCACGGGGAAATGGCATGGGGGTTTTAGGAAGGATATAAACCATCTACCTGCTGTGAGGACTGTCTCTGTGCCTGGGACTTAGGACCCCTACCCCCAACCATTAGCTCTTGATTTTGAAGCTCCAGCTCCGGGACCTCATATATCGGCTCCCAAGGAATTGCTGTGCTCAGCCCAGCACCCCGTGTCCTTCCTGAGAGCCCAACCTGGAAGCCCCAAATGGGGTGGGTCTGGAGCTAGCCTGCTCCCCTTGGAATGCAATAAAGGCAGCAACTGTGTTTCCTGCTCTCCCTCATCTGGTGTGGTTGTAGGTATATGGACTCAGGGTCCCCTCTCCCCAGGCAGGTTCTCCCTGGGCCGACTGGAAAAATGGATCCATGTTTTGGCTCTTGGATTGACATTTAGTCTCAGCCTTCTGTGGCCACAGCTAGACAGTCCATGCTGCTTATACAAGTGGGCTGATGGCTTGTGCTCCTTAGCAGGGTGTCTATGAACTTGAGGGCAGATTGGAATTGCTCCTTCATTTGGGAGAGGAATCCGAAGAAGGAAACCCGAGAGGGTAAAGCAGAGCTGGGGACTGGGGAAACGCCACTGTTTCTGGCTTCTTCCACTGCAGCCAAACCAGCTCCGGCGCCAGCCAGCATCTGCCTCCCAGCCACTCACTGACCACTTCCTGCCTCCCAAACGGCAGAAGGCTTCTCATTACCAATCCATTCCCTTCCCTCTGTGGTTTGGGATTTTCCTTGCCTGATGTTTGCCCTCTCCATGCTGACATTTCTGACTTCTCTATCTCCTCCTATGACTTTCCCCACTTTTCTTTCTTGCCCCATTGTGCCCCAACTCTCCCACCTGCCTATCCCCGTTGGCCTGGTGAACTAGAGCTGGAATATTTTCCATTCATTTATTTATCCATTCATTCAGCAGACATATAGTGAGCACCTCCCTACTTTATGTCAGACTCTGAACTCACAGTTGTTGGGGATCAAAGATGCATGATGTAGTCTCAAAAGAGACCCTTTCCATTAGGTTTCTTGGGTTTTTGAGCAACAGAAATGGACTTGGATCAACTTAAAGAAAAAAGGTTCATGAGAAGAGTGTTGGGGTAGCTCACAGAGGAATAGCTGGACATTTAGCCTTGAGAAGCGGGGAGCCAGGTAGCTCCAGAGCTTGCCTCCCACGAGCTACTGCTGTTGTCAGGGGGACACCATCCAGCCATTGGTCCCAGTGGGTCTCCCTCCAAGGTTCACATTCCTGGCATGGGGCTCATGGAATGGGAGGAGGGCAGTTTCCAGAGGATGGGGATTCTCACCAGAAGAATGGTGGAGAGTGGGAGGGTAGAAAAGGCTTGGTGGGCGACGACAAATGATACCCCAGCACACACACACTGTTCTTCCCATCTGCTGTATTACGACTCCTCCACATACAACCAAACACAAATTTCTCCCTGCTTAGGGAGACCATTCAGGGTCACTTCCAATGACTGAATCCACGGGTAATGACTAAGCTACCACTCTCCAAAGTCCAGTGTCACCAGTAATACTCCACCCTCTTTTATCACAATCCCATTTTGAAATATTGCAACCCGTGGATTAACTGGTAAAATTAACCATTTTCAATCAAAATAATATAACCTAGCAAGAAAATAAGTATGAGTAAAAGCTACCATCCATTTCTCTACCGGGTCATGGGAACTGGTGTTTGTGACTGGGGATTTTTGCCTGTCGGAGTGACCTAGGTCTTCAGTTCTGAAATCCAGCTCCTTAGTGGTCCTGCCGGGTCGCAGGCATTAACCACTGGATATGCCAGTACTAGGAATGCTCTAGGAATCCCCATGTCCATCTGTGCCCCTTTCCCATAGCAGCAGCATACTTTTCCTTAATAGAGTTCATCATACTAGCTAGTCCCGCAACCTTTTGTGTGCTGCTCAGAGGTATAGGAGTCCGAAGTGGCCAGATAGAATCCTTACTATGACTCTTTGAGGAGGTGTTTCCTTCGGGACTAAAACCTCTACACCAGCCTGGTCCCAAACCTCACGTCTGAAAAAAGTATTGAGATTAGTGATAACAGATCCTCTCCTCTCAACTCCCTAGCCTGTAGAAGAAATAGCATCATGAATTGGCTGCCAGTTCAGAGCTTATGCTATAAGCTGCAGGCCTGACCCAATCTTGCAAGGTATTGTTTCTCACCTGGAGCTATAGCTGAGTTTTCAGTAAACCATTTCATTACGCTGTCAAGCCAACTGCTTCTGGACTATGGGGATCAACGCATTACGTTAGTTGTGTTGCAAAGTGCATTCTCTGGTGATGTTTACAGCATTTCATAATTCCCTGGATATTGGTGGTAGAGGAGGTGATGGGTACGGAAAGCAAATCTAAACCCAGGAGGGTCCATAACAGGCAAAACAAATTCCTGTCCTCTTAAAGCCATGGGTGTAGACTGAGGGGAGCTCAGCAGTGGGGCAGGAGGAGGCATTGTGGGAGATGGAGTGATCAATCCACATACACGGCTGTCCAGTGCCTTCAGAGACCTGTTCTGGAGTGCCCACCCTATGATGGGGTGCTGCTGGCCATGCCTCACTCTGGCTGAGTGGATCAGATGATTCCAGTTCACAGGGGTAGCCTAGCCACCTGGATGCCGTAGCCAAGCATTTAGGCTTTCTCAGAGGCAAGCCAGAGGGCCATGTCTCAGAAAGGTGATCATTTTTGTCCAACGCATCACTTTTTTCCAAACCCTGGGTTCTCCTGCTGTATTTTTCTAGTCAGTACTTGCCACAAGCTTCATATAGCGTTCTGCTCCGTCTCGGGCTGTAAATGGCTCCCCAGCATTCTTCAGACAGACAAACACCTCATACATCATGGAATCTGCCACTGGTGGCAGAACCCTTTCTACTAAAGGCTTTCCCAGCTGGAGAGCCTTCATTTGCTCTAGGCCCAACTCAAAGCTGGTAGCCTTCTAGGTCAATCAATCAGTAAGCAGGTTGGAGCAAGATGCCCCAGAGTGACTTTTTTTTAAAATTTTTTTACTAGAATTGGGTCTTAATGGTAAGGTATTCAAAATACAATAATTTGTTCCACATTATGGAAGAATATTCTGACCTTAACCCCTTGGCCTCCAGGAACTTATTAGGGTGTTAGGCCTTTGCATTTTAATCTGGTTTATCTCCCACCTCTGACTCACAAATGCCTTACCAAGGCTTCTAGGGAAACTAGAGGTGCTGTCAGCATGATAGAACTTAGTGGTGATGAGGTCAAGGTCCCTGTGAGCCAGGTGGTGGCACAGTGCTAGACAGATAAGATATTCTATATGTCGAAGCCAGGACAGCAACAGAGTACTGCTTCCCTGCCAGATGAAGATGGCATGCTTCTGATGTTCTCTGTTCATCAAAATAGAGGAAAAAAATGAGTTCACTAGATGAGAGGATTTTTACCGAATGCCAGGAGCCGGGATGAATTTGCTTCAGCAAGAAGACCACTCTGAAGCAGCACCTGCAATTGGAGTCATCACTTTGGGACGTTTACAGCAGACAAAGACCTCCTGGTGTCTTGCACTGGCCAAGCTGAACTGTGGTAGTAATCACTGTGACGTCACTCTCAAGACTTTGGTAGTAACACCAGTGTTTACAGTTTCCCCAGGAATATGGTATTACTTCTGATTTTCCATTTTGCTGGAGAGGGCAGATTCTAATGGCTTGCACTTGTCCTACGATAGTCACTCTTACCCCACAAACCAGAGAGCCACTGTGAGGTTTATACCTGTAATACATCCATTTCAACTATACACTCAACCCCTGGTTGGCTTTGGGATTTCACTATAGCATAACATTTCATCTGTGAATGACCCTCATTGATTGGCAGACCACATGCTTTTCCACTGTTCCCAGAAACAATGGAAAAGCTTGGAGCCAGTGTCCTACAGTGTCTCTCCCCAGGTGTGGGTGTTTACCCTCTCCTTCTATAGTCCCCAGGCAAAGGCCCAAACAGATCCCTCTGGGAAGGCTGCAAGGAAGGGTTACAATATTTCCTAAGTGCTAAAGTAAGGTTCCTCTTCAAAGATAATTGATTTCCTCTCCATTGAAGGTCTGGAAATTAACTAAGAGATTTTGACTCTACCTTGGCATCTTGAGAAAGACCTGTTTTCCCACCCAGAAGTCCTCAGTCATAGCGATAACTAGGGACTATCTTAGGGGATGCCTGGTCTTTTTTCATTCCCGGGACCTAGTGATTGATTAGCCACAGCTAGAGGTCTGGTTTTCATGCCTGTGTGCCTTACGATGACTCCCTACTTTGTTCCTTCCCCCTGTCTCTGCTGCTGAGACCAGGAGCTCATTTTCACAGCAGCTCCCAGGCCTGGAGAGGAAAGCCAGCAGAGCCTCACCAGTTAATTTCTCGTGGCAAGGAGTGAGACCCGCGGGTCCTGCCAGAGGATAGTGAGAGGGTGGATGGACTGGATGCATGCCAAGGACCCAATAAAGCATTCTTGTCTCCTGAAATCTGTGAGTTCCTGCCTTTTTGGATTTTTGGTCTTTTCATTTAATTTTGCATAGTCAACATTTGGTTCAGATTTGTATTATTTAACAACCCCCACCACCCCAAAAAACCTGGTAAGCAATGTACCTGACTGACTGAGCTTCAACTTTGAATGCAGAATCTCTGGTGAGTGAACATATAAACAAATATAAAATATAACCTGCACCAAAATTATGTTCTGCTATCTTGGTCAAATAGCCTTAAAGGAGTTCCCATAAAGTTTTCCTTTATTTTCTGACAATGTATCTAGTTCATACAGTTTCTTCTGGGTATAACTCTTCTTTTCCTGCTCTAATTCTGCCTCACATTCCCTGGTCTATGTTGAGTGTGGATTCTGATTACTAGCAGATCAACAGTGTAGCATGGGGCAGGGTCGAATTCAGAGAGGCTGTCTCATTGATAACTAACTTACAAGAAAATGGAAATTGTATACCCAAAACCCACCACCTTGCTAATTTTTAATGAGAAATTTTAACTATCCAGGAAGCTGACACTAGTGTTTGCCTGACAAGTAAATTCTTCCCTTTTTCTTCTGAGAGGGAAAGTTTAAGGGAAGCCGCATTATGAGAAAGTTGTTTGATGAGCATAGAACAAATCAGACAAACCTAAGTTCAAATCCAGCTTTACTAGTCATGTGAACTTGAACTTGTTGCTTAACCTCCCTGAACTGAGAATGCCTCTTTTATATTTTATTTATTTTTAAAATAATTCTTTATTGAAAATATTAAATGTGTTCCCCTTTCCCCCCCACTGCCCTCCTCCAGCCCTTCCCACCCCCCACCCCAGGCCTTCACCGCCCCATTGTCTATGGCCATGGGCCATGGAGATGCCTCTTTTAAAAAAACATTTATTTTTAAAAATTGATTTCAGAGAGAAGAAGGGAGAGGGGGAAACATAGAAACATCAATGATGAGAGAGAATCATTGATTGACTGCCTCCTGCATGTCCCCTACTGGGTATCGAGTTCACAATCCAGGCATGTGCCCTGACCAGGAATCGAACCATGACCTCCTGGTTCATGGGTCGATGCTCAACCTCTGAGCCAGGCCCTCATTTAAAAAATATCTTTTCACTAATACAGATCTATTATATGTGATTAGTATATGTCCTGGGTACACAATAGTGAACAAAACAGACATATACTCCTCTTTCATGGAGCTTACAGTCTAGGTGAAACAAACACACCAATACTTGTAAAATGGCAAATATAGTATTAAGTGCTACAAAGAGGGAAAATGGGACGGAATACCAGCAGGGGGTTGGACCTACATTAGACTGGGGCTCTTAGAAGCTAGTCTAAGGGTGTGATACTTGACCTGAGATCTGAAGGATGTTGATCAAAGGATAGAGGAAACCATCTGTGCAATAGTACAGGACAGAATGGAAGCTTGGGTGGATAGTGTGGTAAACAAGAGGACTGTGGTATTGCAGTGGGAGGTTCAGTCAGAGAGGGGCGGGGCCAGGCTCAATTTGCATTGAGCCCTAAGAGCGGAGATGTATCAGTTAGGATCAGCTACAAGTGGAAATAGAGAAGCCCTCAAGTGACAGTAGTATTAAGCAAGAGGAAGTTGTTTCTTCTTAGAAAGAAGTTGGTAGGCAGAACTGGACGTGATCCATCTAAAGTGGGCGTGGCAGTTGTAGAATGTCGTTGGAACCAAGGCTTCTCTCTGCTCTCTCCCGTCAACTCGAGCAAGAGAAATGATTGATCCCAAGTACAACATCTTGAGTAGAACTAAAATAATGATACAGTTGTCAAACATCAGACAACTAAATTTTCGTTTGTATAGAGTCAACAGATAATGTCTATAGAAAAATAAAAAATAGTATCTATATTTATGTATCAGTTGTCTAGTTGTCCATCCTTCCATATACCCTATCATCTATTTATCTATCTATCTATCTATCTATTATCTGTCTATCTATCTATCTGACTGTCTATCTATCTTTCATCTATTTATTTAAAGAGGTTACTACCAGAAGTGAAAAACAAGAACAGCTTGTTCGTAGTTGTCTGGGGTGGGGGTTAGGGAGATGGCACTGGTCTCCGGCTTTCTCAGCTCTGGTCCTCCTGAGACTGCCCAGTGGTGAGCTTCCATTGCCAGTCACTCGTTTGGATTTTACTTGAAACAGAAAGGCCTCCAGAAAGACCCACCTCCTTCGGCTTCGGAAACTCCTATCAGAGATTGGATTGTATCCTATTCAACTGGCAAATTTGAGCTTCATTGTTAAGTTGCAAAGGCAAATACAAGATTGATGGAACTCAGCTAGACAGGAGTGTCTGTCATCAGGAGGCGATGGTTATGTGAATGGAGCTCGCCTGGGTTGGGGGCACCAAAAGGTCCTGGAACCCAGGAGGCACCTTCCTCTGTCTTCAGAACTGACGTGGTTCAGAGGTGGCTCTTTCCTGTTATTTCCAAAGGGCTTCAAGGAGCAGCTACCAGACGCTCAGCCTCAGGGGACACACCACACACCAGGATGACCCTGGCACTTGCAGCACGTACCTGGATGGGAGAGTGATAACAGGACATGATTATATGGATTCCTGGCCTGAGGTAATGGTCTAGGCAACTCCTCTGGCCACTTTTTAAAAAAATTGATTTCAGAGAAAAAGGGAAAGGGAGAGAGAAAGAAACATCAATGACGAGAAAGAATCATGGATCAGCTGCCTCCTGCATGCCCCCTACTGTGGATTGAGCCAGGCATGTGCCCTTGACCAGAATTGAACCTGGGACCCTTCAGTCCACAGACCAATGCTCTATCCACTGAGCCAAAACAGTTAGGGCTGACCACTGTTTTTTGATTATTTGAGTAGCATATCCAGGCCCAATATGGGACATGTCCCTGTGGATTAAAACTGACATTTATTTTTTTTCCCTCTTTGTATGTGTGAGAAAGCTCAACAATTAGAGGCTGTTTTGCATTTAAGGATTTAACACTGGCTATATACAGAAGGGACAGCATTTCAGTTAGAAATATTTCACCTGTTACCAAGTTCTCGCTGTTAATATGGCAACATTTAGCATCTTGCTATTTTGACATTTAAAAATCAGCAGGCATAATCCTACTCTTTTATCCTTTAGTTCCCAGTGACAAATAATGCAGTGATAAGGCCTGTGGGTTTCAGTTCCTCTTGAATGACATTTATTAGCAGAGAGAAACCTGATGCTTTAGCTGAAATTTGGCAGCCCAAGAAGTACACCAACTGCTCCAAAGCACCCCATGCGCTAGGAACAATGCTTTCAGCTGACCTTCTGACCAGTAATCCAGTGGATATGCCAAAAGTTTCATTGAGAGAGTATTGGCTCATAAAAAGTTTCCCACAGTGACAGCTCCGTTTATTTGCCCATGAACAGCACACATTCCGGCCACACAACGAATGTTACTGGTGATAGTAACTAAAGTAGCTCTTGCTAGAACTTCTTTACTAACAGATCCTTGATTCCCCTTATAAATCATATTGCCAATCATATTGCCAAAACCAGATGCTACAGCCCAGCCCAGCAGGCCAAATCTCCCACAGCCTCCTGCATATCTCAGCTTGTCAGCTGTCAGAATGGGTGCTGTCACCTGTGGATGCCATTTCACGAGCCTCTTTAAAATGTTCACAGACAGCCAATAAACCGCATAAGCCCAGAAAGGTACCCCCTCCAAGGCTTGTCCCAGTGCCTCGTTTATAGTTGTCTTCGGAAAGGACTGCTAAAACACTGACTCCGAGCCAGTGTCCACAAAGGCATCTTTTGGCATCGCTGGGGTTCTGAGGCACCAGCACGGGAAGAGCACTCTGCTGCTCTCTGTGCAGTGCCTGCTATGTTACGTGTATAGCACTTCTGGCAGACTCTGTACACAGCAGGCCCTTTGCAAGACGGTCAAGTTCATCCAGTCTGTGCAGGCGTGGGCACCACCTCCTGTAGCACATTGCACCAGGTGTAATGTTGAGAAGTTTCCCCCTCCCATTTGGATAAAAGTAGACAGGTCCTGACCTAACTGGTGTGGCTCAGTGGATAGAGCATCGGCCTGTAGACTGAAAGGTCCCAGGTTCGATTCCAGTCAAGGGCATGTACCTTGGTTGCGGGCACATCCCCAGTAGGGGGTGTGCGGGAGGCAGCTGATCGATGTTTCTCTCTCATTGATGTTTCTAACTCTCTATCCCTCTTTCTTCCTCTTTGTAAAAAACCAATAAAATATTTTTTTTTTAAAAAAGTAGACAGGTCTTGGTTTGGAAATCGATCAAGTGCAGGCTCCCTTCTGGGCAAAAAGTGTTAAATCCTTCAGTTCCAGGTGTACATCCGGAATACCAGTGGATCCATGTGCTACATTCGAAGTCCAATGTTTCAGGACACTTTCCAAGCTTGCAACTTCTTGTTCTTCCTCTGCTCGGATATCAGTAGGTTCAAAATATGAGAGCTTTACTAGAGTTCCCCCAGTGTCCGTGCAAAACCATGGGAAAGGGTTTTTTATTTTTGTTTTTGGCATCTTTGATCTTCATGGCAAGGCCTGAGGGGCCAGGGGCAGCCTGGGGTTGAGTACACAGAGGGTGGTGGTGACTCCAGGGGTAGCTGGGCCCTTTGAGGAGGAGGAGGGTGGGCCTAGGGTGGGGCAGTGGTGTCTGAGGTGAGGCTGGCCTAGGGGGTGGCCGTACAACCCCCAAAGTGGGAGCCAGGGCCAACCCAAGCTGGGGAAGGCTGCTGGCCTTTGCACCTGGCCCAGTAGGGGGGCCCTTCACCCCCGCAGTTGCCCCAAACGAAAGGCCCTAGTACCCCAGCCACCTCTGCATTCCCGACTGACCTTTCTGATCAAATTATAGACCCGATTTCACATTAAGCCTCTTTGGTTCCACCAAACCTCCATGAGAATTCTCATGGTAACAAGGCCATGGACAAATGCAGGGTTCTCTCTCAGACTCCCCTGAGCGAGGCAGAGTACCTATGGGAAGGAGACTGCTTTGGCCTGGCCCCTGCCTGGGGTAACCCCCAACAGCCTGGGAGTGAGGGGTGCCAACAGAATGAATCAGTTTTCACCTGTAGCGGCAGCTGCTGGCGCCCTGCAGATGCCCTGTACCACGGGTACCCATCTCCCAGGTGCTATGTTAGTTAGGGCATCGCTGCACCTTGTCTGAAAAATTGTCCTGAGTTGAATGGAAGCCACTTTACCTGGGAGGCAACGCCCCCTCCCAACCCCTTCCCTAGTCCTTGGCTCACAACAGACTGGCCTGGCCTGGCCTCGGGGAGGGACTAACCTGTTGAAGAGTTTGTGTAGCGTTTGTGTTCCAGACTGAAGCTAAGCTCTTCCTAAGACGAGGCTCTCACTTCTTACCCCCACCCTATGCTGCTCCCTTTACTCCCCTCACTGCCCTTCGGAAATAATAGGAAAGAGCCATCTCTGAGCCACGTCAGTTCTGGGGTCACAGGACAGTGTCCGACGGGTTCTTAAGTAAATCACTTGGACAAAAATCCTCATCTCTGCTAAGGAATCTGCATAAGATGAATCAGGCACCCTGCTGTGTAGACTGTCCCTGGGCAGAAATTTCACTGGGTCTCCTCTTTTATCAGGGCAAAATGGATGTTCTCGGACAAGTTGGAGTTGGACTTCGTATTCAGGGTATGTGGCTGGTTGCCCAGTAAATCAGCCCCTGCAGAATTTGTGCTGGGTCTTAGGAGGTCGTATCCATGATGTCATGGAGTCTGACCCGAGAACATAATTCATAGCCACCGGCTCTAAGGGTGGGCTCAGAATCCATCCTGCCTTGCCAAGCAGCGGGCGAAGTGGAAACATGGGGTGGACACCTCAAGTGACAGTCGCCTACAGTCTACCTCAGCCTGTTCATCTTCTCAGTAGTTGCCCCATCTATGATGCTGGCTTCCCCTTTACACACCTCCATGGAGGACAGGTGGGGGACATGGTGACCAGTACCTATCTCACTGATTATTATGAGAGTTAATTGAGATACTGCAGGGAAAATTCTTAGCACAGCCTGGCACATACCAAGCTCTCCGGCGTGAAGCTGTCAGCTGGTGCCATAGTTGTTACCGTCTCCTGGAACCACAGACTCCATCTGAGGGCCCATACGCACACTGCTCTTCTCCGAGCCAGGAGACCCCGGGGCTTATCCCTTCGCTCAGATGAGGTGGCCAACCAGCATCTCTACTCCATCCCTGGAAGTGGTCTCATCCTGTGGGAAACAGCCCTGCCTCCTGACCCACAAGCTGGCCAGTGTTTAGCTCCCGTGTTGGGTCCTGTTCTCCACAAACCGCGACTGTCATGGAGCTGAAGGGAATTGGATACAACCTTTGGAATAGTGACACTTGGTTCTACAGGCATGGCGAAATGGAAAGGAGTGGTTCAGAATGAGCCCTGGTGTATGATTGTCAGGTCCACACAGGAGGGACACTTGGCCCTAGTCTGAGGACAATCAGAGATGAGGCCAAGCCTTTCGGTCTCTGGCACAGTGTGACCAGTGGAATTCCCCCTGCTTGGAAGGAGCCAAGATATGCCTGGAAAGTTTCATTCTTCCTAGCAATTTTGTTTACTTTGTGATGCCTCACTTGTCAGCACCTTCCCTATGGACACTTCTGGTCTGTGGTAAATTTATTTTGCCAGCTCCTCCCAGGAAGGCCTGAAGTCCCCTTCATGCAAACTCTTGTAAAAAATTTCTGGCTTTGCTGTAAGGCTCAGTGGGTGCCCCACCAGACCACTTCTCTGACAGGGAGAGAAGACGGAGCAATCAAGGGATTATTTTTGCCTGTATAAATAACCAGCTTATCAGCTGGACTCAATGTCAAATTCTGAGCCAACAAAGCAATGGAAATCCAAATTAATAGCCCTACAGCCCTTCCCAGAGGCTGGAGGAAAATGGTGCACCTCAGATAGAGGATGTGGCCTAAAAGCCATAAATGATATATTTGAACCCAAAGGGATGATGTGCATTAAGAACTACTTTGGTTTGTAGAACATCCTAACCTGGATCCAACTGAAAACAAAACATCTCAATCTCTCATGATATAAAAAGCGAATGAAATGGAGAAGAAAGAAGGATAGAAAGTGAAATAACAACGGGAATATTCTTCACAAAATAGTAACCAGTTAAATATTTGGAAACAGTGATCTCCTACCTGCTTGGGGAAAACCCCCTGCCTGGTGGCCTTGGGCCCTCTTGGATGTGTGACCAGGTGTCCTTATGTCCTTTTGTCACCAGCCCTTTCTTCCTTTCTTTCTCTCCCTCTCTCTCTCTCTCTCTCTCTCTCTCTCTCTCTCTCTCTCTCCTTCCTTCCTTCCTTCCTTCCTTCCTTCCTTCCTTCTTTCTTTCTCTTGAGAGGAACGGAGAGGGAGAGAGCGACAGAAACATCAATGATAAGAGAGACTCATTGATTGGCTGCCTCCTGCATGCCCCACACTGGGGATTAAGCCCACACCTGGGCATATGCCCTGACCAGGAATCAAACCATGACCTCCTGGTCATAGGTCAACACTCAACCACTGACCCAGGTTGGCTGGGCACCAGCCCTTTCTTGTTGGCTGAGAATGAGATGAGCCCCAGACCCATTCTTTCATTTTGTATTAGATAATGGCCCTTTGTGCCCATCTGTTCTCTGTGAACAGAGTCAAGGGGTGGACTCTATCAGGGGACACTTGGATAGTCATGACAAGTGGCCATTGCAGGGGTGTTGGACCTTTTATGTATTGGAGAGAATGACAAGGTCATATTTCTGCAACTTTTTGTTCAGTGCTTGGACACATGAATCAATGCAACGAAAGAGACCTCACCTGTGAAGAGCCAAGACATGAGTGTGGGCAAGTTTGTGAGAAGAAAATAGATTGTTGAACACCCTTTCCGATGATGGTTGCCTCTTACAGCCCTGAATGTTTCACTCACCACTTATAAAAAGATCCTCTTTATTGTATCAAAGCCTGGCAAGGAGAAGGATTTCTTTCCCGTGACTTGGCCAAGAATTCCCCAGAAACAGAAGGTGGCCCCAAAGAACTAAACCCAGAAACAGGTAAGTGGTTGCCTCTAAAGAGTGGGACAGGCATGGGCGAGGTGGAGCAGCCTCTTCATTATAAATCCAAGCGCTGTTTTGTTTTGGTTGGAAAGGAAATATATATGTATATTTATTCCTTGTCTTCCTCTGCCTGGCTCAGGCCCAGGCCTCACTCTACCACCTCATGGGTGGGTCAGGCCTCAGAGCTAAACATCTCAGGAACAGCCTCCTCAGGAAGCAGGCCACAGGGGGCAAGTGATGCGCTGGGTGCTGCGGTCACACAGCTGGATGAGGCAGAGCCAGGACCCCTGCGGTCCCCCAGCCAACCTCCTCACTGCCGGTCTTTCCCACCCAACCTCCTCACTGCCCAGCCTGTGGCTTTCAGCCGAATGCCACCTGAAAAGCGATCTGGTGCCTGACCTCAGTGGCTCAGTGGTTGAGCGTTGACCTATGAACCAGGAGGTCACGGGGCAATTCCTGGTCAGGGCACATGCCAGGGTTGCAGCCTCGATCCCCAGTGTGGGGCGTGCAGGAGGCAGCTGATCAATGATTCTCTCTCATCATTGATGTTTCTATCTCTCCCTCTCCCTTCCTCTCTGAAATCAATAAAAATATAGAGCATCTGGTTTCTGGGGGCCAGGTCACTACGGTCACGCCTCCTTGAGTGGGGGCAGCAGAGGAGAAGCACAGGGTCTCCTGGCCTGGAGGAGGAGAATATGCCAAGACAGCTCTGAGGTGGGACTGTGGCAGTGATGACACCTGCCAGCCTGAGGGTGCCAGGCTGTCTGCCAAACACCCACCAAAATTAGCTCACTTAACCCTCATGAATATTTAAGAGGCAGGTACTATTACCCACCCCCACTGTGTTACAGATGAGGAAACAGGCTGCCTTTGAGAGACAGGAATGAATCTAGACCTTTAAGCTCCAAGCTCAGGATTTTATCTCATGACGCACAGCCTATTAAGTCCTTGCTGTGGAGATTAGGGCACATGAAAAGGTCAAGATACCTGGCCGGTGTGGCTAAGTGGTTGAGCGTTGACCTATGAACCAGGAAATCATAGTTTGATTCCAGGCCAGGACAACGTTTCTGGGTTTTGGGCTGGATCCCCAGTGTGGGATGTGCAGGAGGCAGTGGATCAATGAATCTCTCTCATCATTGATGTTTCTATCTCTCTCTCTCCCTCTCCCTTCCTCTCTAAAATCAATAAAAAATATTTTTACAAAAGAGGTCAAGGTCGTAAGCTGCAATAGAGGGAATGCTTTGAAACAAGCTTGGCTGCTTCTGGATATGTTGTGCTTCCAGGCTTTCGTCTGTCTGGACACCAAGAGAGGAGGAGAGAGGGCAGGGAGGAAGGGAGGGAAGGGGGAGAGGTTAGAAGGGGACCGAGGCAGAGAAGCAGCTTCAGACCCCTCTGCCTTGACTGCGACTTACTTGATGAGGCCCCTGTGAGGGTAGCTCCGCCCACCCTTGTGGAGGTTGCACACAGAGGCAGGTGTCCCGCTCAGGATACACCAGATGACAGGCATAGGCACTGAGTTTACAGTTGTTGACCTGAAACAAATAGGCAGCCAGATATTTCTCTAGCAAAATGGGTTTATTTGGGAAAAACAAAGAATTGCCATTCAGGACAATTGCTGCCTAGCCTAATAGCAAACCATTCGAAGTTCCAACAAAGGGAGGAAATTCTTTCGTAGAAGAGGAATTCTGGAAAGCTAAGATAAACAGAGACGTCTTCCCGCTGGGCTACAGGAACCCACGAACCCACGCCCTTTTAAATGAGTTCCTGTTTATTACTTTTAATAGAATCAAGACAGCACATTGCCACCCCCCCCCCCCCCCGCCCCGAGTGGGCAGGGCAAAGTGTGGATGTCTGCCCAGAAAAGCAAGTTGCAAAAAAGCTGGTATAGTCTGAGCCCCTTTTGTAAAATGAATGACATTTAGTAGTATTCACTTAAGAAAAAAGTCTCGACAGAAAATGCCACAAACTCTGTGGTGGTCATCTCTGAAAGTTTCACATTAGGGGAATTTTTAACTTCCTTTGTTGTGTGGGACGCCCAACCCACGTCAAATCTGAACTCTGCCCCGGAATTCCCCTTAAAATGAGAACTCAGGCTAAAGTGAAAGCACGTTGCACACAGCCTGTCTTCACAGAAAAACACGCTGCCGCCTGCCCCGGAGAGTGGCTTGTTTACCACAGATATGTGAGTAGGAAGAGGATCTTGCCTCTCTCCGTGCGGCTGTGTGTCTGTGTCTGCGTGTGCATGGGTAGCTGGGCTTCCCCAGGCTGCACGTGTGGGTGCCCTTCCACAGCTGTTGCTGCTCTTGTGTGCACACCCCTGGTTCTGTGAGCTTAACCGGGCTGCTGTTTGGATAGTGTAGGTTGCCACCCAAGGGGAAGAAAAAAAGAGGGAAGATATGGGGAGATATGGGGTCTCAGGGCTCTCACTTAAGGTGAGTTTAAGCCTATGAACTGAGCTTCAGTTAAAAAAAAAAAGAAAGAAAGAAAAAGGACAGTATTGGCTCTTGTAATCGAAAGATCAGACAGAGGCCGAAAACAAGGACTACAGGCTTTATTAGAGAAGACCTGCAGGGCTGTCTCGCAAGGGGAGGACAGCAACTCGTGCAGAGGTGAGCTCGCCTTTTGAGGGGCGGAAAGGGAAGGAATGGGGGCTTAGTATACTCGGCACGTGCTGATTGGTCGCTTAATGTATGTTCCATATAGGAACAAGGGCTTAGGGGATTTGGCAGGTGTTGATTGGTGGTTCAATGTATCATCCATATAAGGTACATGGTTAGTCGCTCAGGTGTTTCCAGGCTGCAGGTTAAGTCATACTCCGCCCACCAGTTGGGGGAAGGGAGGTACTATCAGTAATTGCAAAGTCCCTCTGGGGTAGGGCTGATTTCAGGTACAATTGGGTACAAGGACTAGAATGAAGTCTTCAGGACATTGTGTCTCCACCTTTCAGAGGTGGGACAGTACAATACAATGAAAATATCACTTAATGGCAATGGTGTTGTTTTTTTTTTTTTATATAATGTATTTTTATTGATTTCAGAGAGGCAGGGAGAAGGAGAGGGAGAGAGAGAGAGATGGAAACATCAATGATGAGAGAGAATCATTGACTGGCTGCCTCCTGCACGCCTCACACTGGGGATCGAGCCTGCAACCTGGGCATGTGCCCCTTGATCAGGAATCGAACCACGACCTTCTGGTTCATAGGTCGATGCTCAACCACTGAGCCACTCGGCTCCAGCTGGGCAATGGCAATGGTTTTAACCTATTGTGGGGAGCATTGAAAGCTAGGGCCTCTCTTCACAAAAATACCTGTATCAGGAACACCTATGTGCTACGCAGAATTCCTTCCTTCTCTTCCCTGTGCCGGGGGGCAGACTTTCTTCGCTTCTGCCTGGACTCGGGGTTTCTGAGAACTTGCCTCTCACAGGTTCAGAAGTGAGTGCAGGAAGGGATGCCTTCCTCTGTCCTTGGGGAATCATGGCCATGGCCCCCAGCCATGATGAGGGTTGAGTTCTGGGATGGTAGCAGCTATGCTAGTTGTCTGGTCCCCCCTGCCAGCCCTCTCCCTTCCCATCCCCTTCCCTTCCTCAGGCCCCTCCCTGGGTCCTGCCTGGCCTTCCCCCTTTCAGCTTTGGGCCTCACTCTGTCTTTCAGCTGGAAGGTCTGGCACATGGAGGACGACACAACAAGACCCAGAGAGTCTGTCTCTCTCGCAGCCGTGGCCGACATGGGGGATGAGCTGGTCTGTCCCCTTCCGCAGTCCCATTTTGGTCCCCTAGTGGGAAGGGCCTTTGTTCACCATATTCTTTCATTTCCTCCCCACACCTCACCTTGTTACTTCAACAATTAGGATCCCCACGCCCCCCCACCCCACTCCCCTGTGTGCTGGCCTCCTCAGTGCAGAGCAGCCCCTTATTTCACTTCTTAAACACTTGTTGTGTGCCCACCACATGCCAGTAGGGCCTGCCCTAGTCTGAAAGGTCAGGAAGGTCTCAACAAGGAGGAGCCGTCGGGCTGTGATTTAAAGGATGAGGAAGAGAAAGCATGTGGGGGTGGGGGTGGCATGGGGGTGAGGGTCCCTGAGGAAGTCTCAGCCTTTGAGGAGCTGGCAGGCTTGTCCTTGCTGTGGAATGGCCAGGTTGGGGCCCACCACCCAGAACTCTGGAGCCTAAAATGACACCCTCTTCCCTCCCCTAGTTCCCTCCCCTTCACCACTTGCACAACCCAGGGTGCACCTTTCACATCGTAATTTGCAAGAGTAACCCCGCTACATGTCAGAACCTAACTCCACAGACTGTGAGGTTATTTGTGTCCTGGGGCTGCGTGACCAGGAGGCCCTGCTTGGGACTCCCACCAGCCACAGCTCAGGCACAGCTGAGTGTCCCTCCCTAGCACAGAGCCCAGCACACAGTAGGTGCTCAATGCATGCCCTGCAGAATTTCAGTTGCCCTCTAATTACTTCCTGTGCAAAAGCCCACCCCCCACCCCAGCCCATTCCTGGTGGCAGCCAGGGCCTCTCCCACTATGGGCCCCCAGCTGCAGTTCTCACTTGGGGTGGCGGGGACACTGTGGTCACGCTCTGGTGGCTTTAGGAGGAAGGCCAGCCCCTGGGCAGCGACTTGAACCATGCGGAAGACAGGAACAATTTGAACGGAGCCAGCCAGGAGCCCCTCTCAGGAAGGTAGGTGGTCTCCAGGAGGGGACGCAGGCCGGGTAGGAGAGGAGGCCACCACAGGGAGCAGGGGTGGGGAGCAGGGGTGGGAGCATGCTCTCTGCCAGGGAGAAAGGCAACTCCCTGTATCTTTGCTGGAGGAAGGAGAAAACACGATTTAGCAAATGAGTGCGCCAAGCCCAAGGCTCCCAACCTGATTTGAAGCAGCCAGAGTGAAATCCCACTGGAAACCCCAAACTATGCTGCGGGGCTGCTCATGGTTTAATTTGGATGGGGCCCCCAAACCAGACTGGCCCCCCTCTTAGCCATTCAGTCTCTGGGTACCTTGGGAACCTCGAGGCTTAGTTTGAAAACCCCTGGACTTGGGCAGGCCCCCCTTTTCACATGGGAAGGCTGAAGGAAAGGGATGGGCCCAGGCCACACAGGCAGCAAGTAGGAGCCGAGAACTAGGCTTCCCAATACCTAGGCCCATTGGGGCCCTCACTGGCCAGTCCTGAGTTGAGGAGAACAGGAGGCGGGGGTTCCATCTGTCTGTCTTGGAGCGAGATTGGGGAAGATGCACTTAGGAGGTGGGAGATGGGACAGAGAGAGGGAAGAGAGGGTCCTTAAAACAGCAGCTGATGCCTAATGAGCTCTGAGTGTGCAGCCTGTGGGACCCCATCGGCTATTCAGATTCCAGCCTCTACTGCAGGGCTAGGCCAGTGACCAAATGACCAGGCAAGAACTGGCATTGCACTGGGCCTGGAAGGCAGTGGGGTCACAGCTGGAGCATAAAGAGGGCTGTCCCCATGTCTCCGGAAGGA
The DNA here is from genome assembly GCF_964212035.1 of Myotis nattereri. NCBI lineage: Eukaryota > Metazoa > Chordata > Mammalia > Chiroptera > Vespertilionidae > Myotis > Myotis nattereri. Next base: position 9,604,062 of record NC_138097.1, on the reverse strand, counting down.
CTACTGACTCAGCGAGGAGTGTCCCGGGCCCCAAGGGAGTAAATGCAGAGGTGAGAGCCTCTCCACCTTGTTCCATGGGACAGGAGGGAGGCAGCCGGCATGATTTGTGCACGTTGTTTGGTAGCTGGTTGCTGGTAAGTTCTTCCTGTTGGCAGGTCATTCCCCTCCAGCTCTGCAGGCAGGGTTATCACTGGGGTGGTGCTGAGTAGCCTGAGCCTTTCCTTGGTTTGCTCTGGGCTGGGGTTGCTCTTCCTCACTGTGGGATGTCAAGGCCAGTGCCTGGCTCACCCCAGGTCACCATTTTATTGGAGCAGCTTCTACCTGGAGGTGCTGAGGATCCCCATGGGGACGGGAGTCTGGGGGCCACTTGTGGACCCTCTGGTCTTCTCCCTAGGAGTACCCTGCAGGCCGCCCTGAGAGTGAGGCGCTTCTACAGGGAGCACGCACAACTGTTCCGATGGATCTGCATAGGCCTGCTCTGCACTGGTGAGCCTGGGCCCAGCCCCACCCACCCCGCCCACCCATTTCAGCCATCTCCACCCCAGCCATCCATGTCTCAGGGCAGGGTCGTTCACTTACCCAGTAATTCAACAGAGCTTTGTTGAGCAACAGCTCAGGGCTGAGCATGCCAGCAGCAGGGCCAGCAGAATTAAGGCAGACCAGATGTTGTTCCCAAGGCACTCTGATCAGTTAGGGAGAGGACAGCAACTATGTCCACATAGTGCAGCTTGCCCTCTGGGAGCACCAAGGAAGGATGGGGTGATCAGGGAGGACTTCCAGGAGGAGGTGGCATCTGAGTCTCACAGGTTGGCCAGGTGGAGGGGAAGGACAACAAGGAGTGAGAGGTAGTCCATGCAGAGGAACCCCAGGAGCAAGAGTGAAAAGGGACAGGCTGTGAACAGGGAGCTGATCAACAGCCTAGTGTGGCCAGAGGGTAATGTTCTAGACAAGGAGCCAGAGGATGAGGCTGGACAGATGAGAAAGGGCTGATATTGCATCGATGTAAGAACATCCAAACCTGTAGAGTGTTTTTATGATACTTTATTTGAGTCAAACAGAGATATGCCTGCCTGCAAGCAAGATCTCCACGGACTGAGAAAAATACTTCTGAGACTAACAGTTTGCAGTTTCTTTTATGCATTTGAGATTAAGGAGGGAACGAAAGGACGATTACATAAATGTGGGAGAAAGCCAAGTGCAGACTCTCCAATTAGTCTGGTAGCAGAGGGGGTCGAGTAGAGCTTACACTTACAGTGTTTCATCTCACATCTGTTATCCAGTGGAAAGGCTACACGTATCTTCCCATTCTTCAAGAGCCCTGGCTTTTGAAACTCATAAGCCAGGGAGAGATATTTCCCCTCTATCTACTATCCACTATCTATCTACTATCTACTATCATATTCCTTTCTTTAAAAAAAAATATTTTTATTGATTTCAGAGAGAAAGGAAGAGGAAGAGAGAGAGAGAGAAACATTAATGATGAGAGAGAATCATTGATCGGCTGCCTCCTGCGCATCCCCTACTGGGGATCGAGCCCGCAACCCGGGCATGTGTCCTGACTGGGAATCAAACTGTGGCCTTCTGGTTCACAGGTCGATGCTCAATCACTGAACCACACTGGCCGGGCTCATATTCCTTTCTGGAGGCATAGCAGACTGGAACAGACTGGTTTAGCTCCTCGAAGGGGAGGAGGGCAAAGGGGGAGAAGGAAATTCCAGGAAGAAAATGTCACTGATTAATACTTCAGAAGGGAATCCTGGCACAAATAAGGGGACGCCTTCCTGGAGTATCTGACTCATTTACTCTGTCCTCATTGGAACCCAGTGAGCTCTGGAGCATAGCAGGCACTCTTTCGACGCTAGAAGAAGCCACACTGTCTAGCAGTCAATGATGGCGAACCTATGACACGCGTGTCAGAGGTGACACGCGAACTCATTTTTTTGGTTGATTTTTCTATGTTAAATGGCATTTAAATATATAAAATAAATATCGGGAGAACCAAGATGGCGGCATAGGTTAACGCCGGAGTTTGCTGCTTTGAACAACTACTTCAAAAGTGAAACTAAAAGACAGAACGGACATCACCCAAAACCACTGGAACGCTGGCTGAGTGGAAGTCCTACAACTAGGAGGAAAGAGAAACGCATACGGACACTCAGAGGAGGCGCAGTGCTGAAGTCAAATTCTGAGGTGCGGAGTGCGCGGAGCGGGCTGGCGGCGGAGGGTGCGGTTGGCGTTTTCAATCGGGAGGGAGTCGCAGACTCTGAACTCCAGATCCGGGCGAGTCTTTAGGGACCCAGACTCAAACGGGCGAAGCGGGACTGCCTGGCTTCGGTCAGAGCGAGTGCAGCTTTCTCTCCGAGCTTTGCAGCGGGTGCTGGGACTCAGAGAGGCAGAGCCCCTGGGGACAGGACTGAGAGCCGCCATCACTGCTCTCTCCTGCCCACCCTATTGATACTGTGCGACCCGCCCCGCCCAAGCCCTGCACAGAGGCATTTGCCGGATAGCCTCAGGCAAACGCCAGATTAGCACCTCCCTAGAGGACAGAAGTTCTCTCACTGCTGACACAGCTGATTCTCATAGCCACTTGGCCTGGAGGTCAAACCCTCCCTGGAATTAGCTACAACAATCAAGATTTAACTATAAAACCACGAACAAAGACCACTAGGGGGTGCACCAAGGAAGCATAACAAAATGCAGAGACAAAGAAACAGGAAAAAATTGTCAATGGAAGATCTAGAGTTCAGATCCACACTTTTAAGGTCTCTCAAGAACTGTTTAGAAGCCGCCGATAAACTTAATGAGATCTACAAGAAAACTAATGAGACCCTCGATGTTATATTGGGGAATCAACTAGAAATTAAGCATACACTGACTGAAATAAAGAATATTATACAGACTCCCGACAGCAGAACAGAGGAGCGCAAGAATCAAGTCAATGATTTGAAATGCGAGGAAGCAAAAAACACCCAACCGGAAAAGCAAAATGAAAAAAGAATCCAAAAATGCGAGGATAGTGTAAGGAGCCTCTGGGACAGCTTCAGGCGTACCAACATCAGAATTATAGGGGTGCCAGAAGATGAGAGAGAGCAAGATATTGAAAACCTATTTGAAGAAATAATGACAGAAAACTTCCCTCACCTGGTGAAAGAAATGGACTTACAGGTCCAAGAAGTGCGGAGAACCCCAAACAAAAGGAATCCAAAGAGGACCACACCAAGACACATCATAATTAAAATGCCAAGAGCAAAAGATAAAGAGAGAATCTTAAAAACAGCAAGAGAAAGAAACTCAGTTACCTACAAGGGAATACCCATACGACTGTCAGCTGATTTCTCAACAGAAACTTTGCAGGCCAGAAGGGAGTGGCAAGAAATATTCAAAGTGATGAATACCAAGAACCTACAACCAAGATTACTTTATCCAGCAAAGCTATCATTCAGAATTGAAGGTCAGATAAAGAGCTTCACAGATAAGGAAAAGCTAAAGGAGTTCATCACCACCAAATCAGGATTATATGAAATGCTGAAAGGTATCCTTTAAGAAGAGGAAGAGGAAGAAAAAGGTAAAGATACAAATTATGAACAACAAATATGCATCTATCAACAAGTGAATCTAAGAATCAAGTGAATAAATAATCCGATGAACAGAATGAACTGGTGATTATAATAGAGTGAGGGACATAGAAAGGGAATGGACTGACTATTCTTGGGGGGGAAAGGGGTGTGGGAGATGCGGGAAGAGACTGGACAAAAATCGTGCACCTATGGATGAGGACAGTGGGTGGGGAGTGATTGCGGATGGTGGGGCGGGAACTGGGAGAAGGGGAGTTATGGGGGGAAAAAAGAGGAACAAATGTAATAATCTGAACAATAAAGATTTAATTAAAAAAAATAAAAATAAAAAAAAAATAGAAAGAAGAAAAAAAAAAATAAAATAAAAAAAATAAAATAAATATCAAAAATGTAAGTGTTTTACTATGGTTGCAAATATCAAAAAATGTCTCTATGTGACACGGCACCAGAGTTAAGTTAAGGTTTTTCAAAATGCTGACACACCGAGCTCAAAAGGTTCGCCATCACTGGTCTAGCTTCTTCCGAACACATCTCCTCGCTCACGCTCATGTTGTTCAGCACTTTGCAGCTTGCAGAGCCCTTATACACCACTCTATCAGTGACCTCGGTAACAACCCTCAGCACAGGAGGGATGATTGTTGGCACTTCCAGGTGAGGAACTGAGGCTCAGAGGGGTTGGGTGAAGTTCCTGCCCTCCAAGTTCTGGATGGGGCAGTTGGAGCCGGAAGGCGGGGCTGCAGGGGCCCGCAGAGACCCATGCCATCACTGACCCCCCCTTCTTGTACCTTCCCCTCCCACTGCCAGCGTTCGGGGCCTTCCTGTTGACTGCTTGCATCCTGAATTTCCAGAGGGCCCTGCCCCTGTTTGTCCTCACCTGTGTGGTCCTGGCCTTCTTGGCCTACAGCCTGTTGAAGAGGCGGCTGGGACCAAACCTGCTGAGGTGTGCCACGCCTTGGGGGCATTCCCGCCGCCGGAGCCTCTGGTTTAAGAGGTGAGTGAGCTCACAGCCCCCAGGTAGGGCGGGGTGAGAAGGAGTGGGGCACATTGACTGAGGGCCTCTGAGTCAGCTCTGGGGGCACAGCCAGGGCTGGGTGAGCAGGGCCTCGGGCCATCCCACCAGCCAGTTCCTGTGCCATGGGGAGCATACTCCACCCTGCTTGCCTTTTGGAAGCCCCAGGGCAAGCTTCGCCGGGTGGCTTCAAAGGTGGCAGCAATCTTTGTGGAGATTTGCCAGTTCCTGTCTGGTCTCTGCCCCAGTTACTACAGCTGACTGACAGCAGAGAACAGGACTCAGCAGTTTCCTAAAGTAAGAGATCCCAGCTCATCCGGGCAGGGAGGGCCTATCAGATCATCAGGGGCCTGTGTGAGACATGTAGCTGCAGGGTGACCACCCTGGAGTCTGAATCAGCAGGCTGGGCTAGGGTCCAGGTGTCATTACTTTTAGGTAGCCTCAGGGGATTTTGTTGTTGTTAATAATCCTCACCCAAGGATATTTTTTCCATTGATTTTCAGAAACTAGAAGGGAGGAAAGGAGGGAAAGAGAGAGGGCAAAGGAAAGGGAGAGAGAAAGAGAAAGAAACATCGATGTGAGAGAGACATACACCCCTACTGGGACCAGGGATCAAACCTGCAACCCATGTAGGTGCCCTTGACTATGAATCGAACCTGAGACCCTTCAGTCCATGGGCCGATGCTCTAACTCATGAGCCACATCGGCCAGGGCAACAGAGAATTTTTTTAAAGTATATTTTTATTGATTTCAGAGAGGAAGGAAGAGAGAGAGAGAAATAAAAACATCAATGATGAGAGAGAATCATTGACCACCTGCCTCCTGCATGCCCCCTATTGGGGGTTGGGCCTGCAATCCGGGCATGTGCCCTAACTGGGAATCAAACCCTGACCTCCTGGGTCATAGGTCAGCACTCAACCACTGGCCGTGCCGGCCGGGCCTAACAACACGTACAGAGTGTATAATGGTGGGATGTGATCTCACTGTATTTAGTATTTAGTCCCCTCCCAACCCTGAGAAATGGGGAGCCTTTGGCCTCCTTTTCCCAGTGAGTAAATTAGACTCAGAGAGGTTAGGTGGTTTTCCTGAAGTCACACAGCTCTCTCCTCCCACCAGACCTGAGTGTGCTTTCCCTGGAGCCCAGGTGGTCTCCTGTGTGGGGTTGGGGAAGATGCTGAGGGTGATGTCTTTCTGCCTTTCCCCTGCAGGGGTCTAGCCCTCGCTGCTTTCCTGGGCCTGGTCCTGTGGCTGGCTCTGGACACCTCCCAGCGGCCTGAGCAGCTGGTGTCCTTTGCAGGAGTCTGCGTGTTCATTGGCATCCTCTTTGCCTGCTCAAAGCATCACCGTGCAGTGAGTGCTTAGTTGTCAGGCGTGAGTGGGGCTCAGCCCTTCCTCTCCCGCTGCCTCCTTGGCAATGCTACCACCCCAATATCAGGACCCCTCCTGGTTTCACAGTGTGGTTAACACCTCACCTCCTCCCCACTCCCCCCTCTCTCACCCCCGGCTCCAGCCAGGCCCCCCAGAGATCCTGATGCACTCCTGAGTTTGGGGATCACCACTAAAGAATCATTAAATGCTGAGAGGCATCCTGCTCCCTGCTGCTGGAGTGAGAACATTGACAGAGGGAGATTAGGGCAACGGGGTCCCTGCCTATGGAGGACGAATGGGGGGAGGGTCCAGGCAGACGAAGGTTACACTGAGGCCCGACCCTGAGGCTACAATTCCGCCCACCCAGTGATGACCTGGGACCAAGTGCCATGGCATGCCCAAAGCTGGTGAAGGCTTACATGGGTCCTCGGTTAGACCTGCCCACTCCTGCCTGCTGCCCCAGTCTCACTGCCGCCAAGGGTGTGGCCTATTATGAACTCCAGGAAGGATGTGACCACTGGCAATAGGTCCAACCCCTGGCTGGGTCCAGCCCTATCCTACAGGCAGGCTAAAGCGCCCGTAGCCCCTCAGAGCAGCCCCCTGGCCTCTGCTCTCACCCCACCCTGTCCCCGGTGGGTGCCCCCGGGGAGCTGAGCTCACCAGGACCTTTCTGTATCGCCGGCAGGTGTCTTGGCGGACCGTGTCCTGGGGTCTTGGGCTACAGTTTGTACTTGGCCTCTTTGTCATCAGAACAGAACCTGGATTTATTGCATTCAAGTGGCTGGGCGACCAGATCCAGGTGTGTACGTGGAGCCCGGCTTCCCAGGGCATCTTGGGTTGCCAGGGAATGAGACACCATTCTGTTGGGGGACAGTGGGAGGTGAGGCCTCAGAGAGGGATTGGGACCAAGATGGTTGGTGTGTAGTGGGCCCCAGACCAAGTGGGTAGCTGGGGGCTAGGCTGTGCAGCTGGTACTTCCCTCAGTCCTGGTGCCCCCGGACAGAGCAGTCCCCTCAGAGGCTGGGTCTGATACCGGAGAGAGGCATGCGGTCCTTGGCAGTCATCAGTGACGTGGAATGTATATTGGGAGTGCTTAGAATATTGCAAATTATTTACTTTGTGTATGTGTGTGTTTAAAGACAATGTTTAGTCTATTGAAGTTATACTTTCTAAATTTCATTTTTTATTCTAGTAAATACACGTAACAGTTACCAATTTAGCCATTTTTATTTTTTAAATATATTTTTATTTATTTCAGAGATTAAGGAAGAGGGGAAGAGAGATTGAAACATCAATGATGAGAGAGAATCATTGATCGGCTGCCTCCTGCACACCTCCTACTGGGGATTGAGCCCGCAACCCGGGCATGTGCCTTGACGGGAATCGAACCCGGGACCCTCCAGTCCGCAGGCTGATGCTCTATCCACTGAGCCAAACCAGCTAGGGCCCATTTTAACCATTTTTAAATGTCATTGAGTTTATTCACATTGTTGTGCAACCATCATGACTTACTTTGTAAAATATGAATTACGGCAGACAAAAGGTTAATCCTGTACTCAGCCCTGAAGGCACGCATTTCCACGTGCCCCGGAGGAGAAAGCCCTGTGTGTCCGGGCTCTGGCTCCGTGCAGGTGTTGGAGCAGAGGAGACAGAGCTGCTACTCAGGTCGTGTTCCCCATTTTATAGATGGGGACGCTGAGGCCTGGACAGGAGAAGTGACTTGTCCCTGCAGCCACAATGCAAGTTCCGGACCTAAATCAGGTCTTCTGTGGAAGTGTGGCCAGATTCAAACACCAAAGCCAAGAGCCTGGGGCAGGGACAGATGGGGGCTGTGCCCTTGGTCAGGAGGGAAGGGGTAGCAGGCCGGCAGGTGAGGCAGCCCTTGACAGCCGTCTCACCTCTCACTGTTTGGCTCCCTTTGTTGTTTATTTATTCTCTAAATAACTCTCATCTCAGAGCATTTCTTTAAACTTTATTGAAAGGGTGTATCTTTTGGAGAGAGTGGCCATCAATGGGGCTTTAACGACATACACTTTCACGTGGTGTCCAGCCCCTACAAGGCCAAGGCCTGGGGGCCTCGTCCTGGGACCAACCTGCCACTGTTTCCTCCCTCCCTCCCTCCCTCATGGGCTCACTCTGGATTTCATTTTGTTTTGTTTTCTACTTTCAGACCTTCCTGGGCTACACCAAGGCCGGCTCCAAATTCGTGTTTGGGGAAGCTCTGATCAAGGATGTCTTTGCCTTTCAGGTCAGCTGACTGTTGGCCCACAGGCCTTTAGCAGCCTCTTCCAGGCACCTCCAGCTAGTGGGGAGCCCGAGCCAGCTGTGTGGCCCAGGCCTGGGCGGGGGTTCCAGAAGCAGCTGTATGGGCGGGGGTTCTGGGCGGGGGTTGCTGGGAGGGGCCCTGGCAGGAGGATGGCTTGGCTTAGCGGTTTGCTTTTAGTTCTGTTAGCTGCATCCTTGCTCTTTTCTCCCTTTCTATAAGAATGTGCACAGACCTGCAACTTGCATCTCTCCCCTAAGCACCCTTCAGAACCATGAATTCATAGCCCATCATAGGCTACGAGGATGCTCAGCGATCTTGGGCCTCCCTTTATACTACAGGGGGTCACCCCAGAGGAGCAGTGACCTGGCCACAGTGGCCCAGCAAGTTAGGGCAGAGCCAGGCCAAGGGCTGGAGGTTTAGGGAGAATATGCAGGGGGTGATTCGGGTGGTACATGCCCACCAGGTACCATTTGGGGTCACCACATACCAGGGGGTCCTGGACCCTGGTCTCTCCGGAAGTCGGAGTGTCTGGTTACAATTTTCTGCATAGGGGGAATCGGGGAGGGAGTAATTGGTAGGTGCGATATACAGCCCAGCTCTAGGAACGTAGCCATCCTCTGTAGTCCCGGAACGTAGTCAGTGACGTCATGCCTCCCTTCCAAAGAGCATGCCTAATCGCAGTAGAAATACATTTAAATCATATTCATGGTTGCTAAACATTTTGAGATTGGATGTTGTGTTAAGAGAGAAAAACCAAGGGAGGGAGGGAGGTTTATCATTAACCAGCCTCAGCATTTTCCTGTCAAACAATAACTGTTTCCTGGCCGCTGTGAGGCCCTATCCTTTGGACAGACTGTCAGTGGATTAGCCAGGGCTTTCTGAGCAAAGATGGGTCAGGCGAGGGAGGACTTCAGACAAATGCCCCTTGGCCACAGAACTCCCTCTCTCACAAGATTCACGAGGCACAAATTTCCCTCCTCCCTGCATTATGCACACACACACATAAACATATACATGCACACATGCATACATGCACATGAACACCCACACTTGCCAGGCTTGGGACTTATCCTCAGTGTAGGAGTGGCTTTGTTGCTGAGTCGAATAGAAGACTCAGAAGCTTTCTTTTGGTTCTTTCCATGAATCATGTGGACCTGGTCCAAGGCCCTTGGCCCATGTCAGCCTGGGGAAGTCTTCTCTGGGCTCGCTCAGATTTTTAGAATCCAAGCTGCTTCCAGCTGGGCCACAGTCCAGCTCATCACTCCTCCAGGAAGTTGAGCCCCTGCGGGAGGGTCCTTCAGTCCCCACTGCCCCTGGCCTGGAGTCCAGCACAGTGGAGGTGGCAGCCTGGCTGGATCATTTTGATTAGTCATTCCACCTTGGCTCTATTTCCCTTCTGGTAACTTTCCACCCACATGATGGCCTCCCCTCAGGGTCCCGCATCCTTCCTGGGTCTGGCTGAGCTGGAGCACACGTCCGCTCATCCCCTCACTAACACTCCAGCCTCTGGAACGTGCACCGCTTGCTAAGCTCAGCAGTGCTGCTTACATGGTCTTTCTGAGAAAGCCCTAGGGAGGTGGTTCTCAACCTTCCTAATGCTGTGACCGTTTCATAGAGTTCCTCATGTTGTGGTGACCCCCAATTTCATTGTTACAAATTGAACTATTGTCTAGTATGGAACGGACTGAAGGGGTTGGAGGATGACAAAGCCCCTCCCTTCGGTGGGTCCAGAGGGAAGACAATTGGCCTCGGGGAGGCAGGGGCTCTGGGTCAAGAGCTGGTGGTGTGGCCTGGGCCTGAGGCCGGGGCTCACCCAGATCCGAGCTGGGGGAGCATGGGGGGGGGGGACAGCTAATGGGTTCTTCCTGCTCTCCCTGAAGGACCGGGGGAGCCTTTCCCTTCTGGGGCCCAACCAAAAGAATTGTCTGTCTCTGTCCCGATTTTCCCCTCGGGAGGCATGCCCTCATCTACCGGGGTTTCTCGGACAATACGTCAACCCAAACCCAAATATAAGGAATTTGATCAGGATGCCCTGGGCGCCCGTATATGATATGATGGACCCGGTAGGCAGTGGTCAGATCGAAAGACCCTGCATCCGGCCACCCCACCTGGAAAGTGGGCCACTCCCGTTCACAGAATCACTGTAAATCAAAAGCATTAACATCATATCCGTAGTCTCCGGCTCTCTTCTTGAAGTCCTGAAAATTCTTAAGACAACATTGCAGCGGGGAGCACACAGAAGCAGACAACGACTGTCCCATTTTGACAACAAACACCAGACAGACAAGTCCTGTGCAACCGAAAGTCACACTTGTCAGATGCCGTGGTCACCGTCGTGGCCACCGGCTGGAGTCAGGAGGTAGTGCTGCGTCCAGCCCTCCCCTTGACTCCCCTGTGAGATCTCATCCAGACGCCTCCTGTCCTTACCTCCTGCAGGATTTTTCAGTAAGTCCTCGCCGCTTGCCCGGTGATGGATGGGAGAGAGCCTCCTGCCCTAGAGAAGGGGGCCCTCTCACCCCTGTCGGTGGGTGAGAGCCTCCTGCCCTAAAAAGGGGGTCCCTCTCACCCCTGCCAGGTATCTCACTGTGGCCTCCAAATGTTGTGGACCAACATTTGCGAGAATAAGACCACCGACTCCAATTAGGTCTTAAACAGCAAGTGAGGATTTATTGAGCTGGCCAGCGTCTGCCACAGGCCCCTCCTGTAACAGCCCCGAGCTTTGTGCTCGACGAGCTTTTATTCACAGAAACCACAAACGTCCTGATTGATAGTTACAAGTGTCTAATCAGGACCTTGACGTGCAGATGTCTAGGAGTGGGAGACTTGGAATTATGCCTGGTTACCTATCCTTGACCCCCATCCTTGTTAAAATTTTTTACTGACATTCAATTCATCACAGAACATAATTAAAGCATAGTGATTAATCACAAAAACAATATGTAATTATAGATGTGTTTTCCGATGGTCTTAGGCGACTCCTGTGAAAGGGTCATTTGAGAACCGCTGCCCTAGGGAGAAGGAAATGTTCTCATTTCCCAGGGGTTTCAGGTGTCTGCCTGATGCAGCCTCTGCAATCCCCAATGGCCAGCAGTGCCACATTTTGGGGAAAAAAAAAAAAAAGATAGTAAGTAAGACAAGGACAAAAAATACCCCAAATCAAATAAGGACTGAAAGGTACCATTGGATTGCCCGACTGCTGTGGCTCAGTGGTTGAGCATCGACCTAGGAACCAAGAAGTCATGGTTCAATTCCCTGTCAGGGCAGTTACCAGGTTGTGGGGGTCTATCCCCAGTAGAGGGCATGCAGGAGGCAGCTGATGGATGCTGTTTCTCTCTCGTCAATGTTTCTATCTCTCTATGCCTCTTCCTTCCCCCCAACCCCCCACCTCTCTAAAATAAATTTTTTAAAAGCATATTTTTAAAAAAGTGCCATTGGATTTAGTAATGACCATGTTCAGGGGAGGGGCTGGGAAATAACTGGAGACCAAGTTGGGATGCAAAGGAGGGAGTTGGGACCTCTGAACCAGGAGAGCTCTGAGAGAGTGAGGCAGGGGCAGGGTAAGGAGTGGGTGTGAGGTCGGCAGGAAGTCAGGAGGCATGTCCAGTTTATCTGCTTTTCTGTCAGTTGCTGGGGTTGCAGCAATCAGCCTGAGGCATCTTCTCACTTTGGGTCATTGTGGTTCCTCGCTGCCTGGGGCTGCAGTGCTTGGGCTTGGGGGCTGGGGGTGTAAGGTTTGCTCAGCTCTCTCCAGGGAGAGGAAGCAGCAGGGCTCTGTCCAAATGGGTTCAGTCCTGCCTTTGGAATCTGTTTCCCGGTGAGGACATGACATCTGCTCAGAGGTGTGGTCCTCAGAGGGCGGTGTCCAGATCAACAGCCCCAGCAGTGTCTGGAGAGGCCCACTTTGGACAGGTGGTGGGGGCGTGTTCCTCAGAAATTGCATTTCTAATGAATTCTCAGGTGGTGCTGCTGGTCCGGGGACCACACTTTGAGAACCATTTGCTGAGAAGAGCTAGAAGTACTTCTCCCTTGAGTTATGGGTGAACATTGGTACTAGCAGGCACAGCATGCTCTGAGTTTCCACAAAGCGGTGGTCAGGACTTACTGGGGCAGCTACACCCTGGGCTCAGGCTACCCTTGGAGGGGATGGGTGCTGCCCCCGAAACAGGGAAATGAGGCCCCAGGGCTCGCACAGAGCAGAGCTCCTCAGGGTCACGCAGGGTCTGGGCAAACTGCTTGGTGGGCAGGGGGTATTCTGTCTCTTGGCAGGTGTGTGACCTTGGGCAGGTAACCAGCATCTCACAGCCTCAGTGTCCCACTGGTGGAGGGAGGTTTCCTGGCTGGGAGGTCCTATTGGCCTCAGGGACCTTGCTTAGTATTAAATGTCCCACCTTAGAAAGATCAGGCCCATCTCTCTTCTCTCCCATGCATCTTCCCTCCCTAGACAGTCACCATTTAATCCAAAACACAGCCTCCCTTCCACCATCGATTCCCATCTCTCAGAGAGAAATGTCTCTGATTGCTGCCCCGAGAAAGCCATTCTGCAGTTGGGTCCAGCGCCCTGGGCACCCTCCTTCCTGGCTCCTGCCTTCTCCGCAGCCCTGCCAACCTGCAGAGCAGTCGCCTCGCATGCTAAATTGGACAAGCTGTCTAGACAGTACGTGCTCCTCCGTGCATTTTACTCCAAGGGTACGGCAGAGTGATGTCAGCACCCCTCGTGCTGAGGGTGTGTCCAGCACCAGGCAGTCACAGGGAGTCACGGGGCAGGAAAGGGTTTATCCAGACAGTGCCCGTGTTCCCTGTCAGGCGACATCCCCCACGGCAGTGACGCCGGTGACAGATGCCAAGTGGAGCAGGTCCAGATAAATCCCACAGCCTCCTTGGGAAGGGAAGGGAAGGGAAGGAAAACCCCTCATCTTGTCTGGTCTCCAGGGGAGCTGCCCGGGGCAGTCTCTGTTCTCACAGGGCCATTCTGTCATCCCCGTGCATTTTGAACCAGAGCCTGATTCTGATTGCTCAAGATTCTCTCTTCTTAAAAACAACAACAACCCTTCCTCCACCCCTCTCTGCTCCAGCCCCTCTTCCTTTCCACATAGCAGCTTCTCCGAAAAGCTTTTACCCTTGCTGTTTCTTTCTCCTCCTCCCCCCTCCTCCTCCTCCTCCTCCCCCTCCTCCCCCCTCCTCCTCCTCCTCCCCCTCCTCCTCCCCCTCCTCCTCCTCCTTCTCCTTGCTGTTTCTTTCTTCTTCTTCTTCTTCTCCTCCTCCTCCTCCTCCTCTTCCTCCTCCCCCTCCTCCTCCCCCTCCTCCTCCTCCTCCTTCTCCTTGCTGTTTCTTTCTTCTTCTTCTTCTCCTCCTCCTCCTCCTCCTCCTCCTCCTCCTCTTCCTCCTCCCTCTCCTTTTCCTTTTCCTTGCTGTTTCTTTCTTCTTCTTCTCCTCCCCCTCCTCCTCCTCCTTCTCCTTCTCCTTGCTGTTTCTTTCTCCTCCTCCTCCTCCTCCTCCTCCTCCTCCTCCTCCTCCTCCTCCTCCTCTTCCTCTTTTTTAAATCCTCACCCGAGGATATTTTTCCATTGATTTTCAGAGAGAATGGAAGAGAGAGAGAAAGACAGAGAAGTATCGATGTGAGAGAAACACATCAAATGGGCCAGGGAGGTGCCTGCAACTGAGGTACGTGCCCTTGACCGGAATCGAACCTGGGACCTTTCAGTCCGCAGGCTGATGCTCTATCCACTGAGCCAAACCGGTTTCGGCTGGGTGAACTGCTTTTAATGTTTTCAATGGTTGTGATATTCCAACTCTCCCACTTGCCATTTTATCATAAGAATGCTCCCGTGTTGTTACCAACTCTGCCCGACTTACTATTTTAAACCTGTTTGGAACAGATCACACATTCCAACAGAACAAAAGGGGATATAGTAAAAAGTGGGTCTCCCTCCCACCCCCCCAACACCCCCCCCCCACCCGCCCCCAAGTCACCCGTTCCCTCTGCAAGGCAGCTGCCATCCCAGGCACTCGCAGATCCTTCTAGTGATACTGCGTGCCCACACAGGAGCGCACACAGTGCCACCCACCCTTTTCTACACATAGAGCAGCACCCTGTTCTCCACCTTCCCTTTTTATTTAACGACTCTCTTGGAAATGATTGCAGAGAGAGCTGCCTCGTTCTCGCTTCCCAGCCTTAGTGCTCCACTGTGTGGCCGTACATCAGGTTATTAAACTCCCCCTCCCCTGAGACACATGTGCGTTATTGCCTGTCCTGGTGACTAGAAATCAGCCTGCAGTGAGGCAGCCCTGGGGTGGGGCCCTGGGGTGGGGCCCTGGCCAGGAGACGGGGTGATGGATGGGAAAGAAATTTTGAAGGAAGAATTGGTGAGGCTCAGAGTGAGAAAAGAGAAGTGACAAGCTTGGGAATAGGGAGCGAGGTGACAGGAGGAAACGCTGGTTGCAGGTCCATGAGGAGTCTCATTCTGAGCCAGATAAGGGGCTCCTAACTCGGGCCCAAAGCACAGGAGGGAGGTTGAGGCCAGAGTCATGGGCCAGGGAGTGAGCTCATAGCCAAGGACAGACACTGTGCAAAGAGAGAGAAAGAACACTAGCCATTTCGGCTCAGCAGATAGAACGTTGCCCTGAAGACCGAAGGGTCCTGGGTGTGATTCCGGACAAGGGCATGGACCTCGGTTGCAGGCTCCTCCCCGGCCCAGGCCCTGGTCAGGGCTCGTGCAGGAGGCAACCAATCAATGTGTTTCTCTCACATCTGTATTTCTCTCTGCCTTTCCCTCTCTCTTCCACTCTCTCTGAAAATCAATGGAAAAAATATCCTCAGGTGAGGATTTAAAAAAAAAAAAAAAGAGCGAGAGAAAGACATCTTATGCTCGTTTTACAGGCCATAAAAAGTGGTGGACTCTTTCCTGCCTCTCTACCACAACGCAGGCCTCGTCTGTGGTGAGGGGAGGAGGAGGGATGGCTGGGCAGATGGTCAATATTTATAGGGGACAGACGTGCCTCTGGAGAGGCCACATATGTAATCCCATGCACTGAATGCAGAGCTGCTTCCCTGACGCTGTCAGGCCTCTGAGAGGCAAGGCCTTGGGTGGAGAGGCTGCCTGGTAGGTATCCCTGAGGCCCTGCCTGGTCCCAGCCACCCACCTGCCCCTCACCCGGGGCCTCCGCTCTTCCTGCAGGTTCTGCCCATCATTGTCTTCTTCAGCTGTGTCATGTCCATTCTCTACTACCTGGGCCTCATGCAGTGGCTGATCCTGAAGGTGAGTCCCAACACCGTGGCCTGGGCTCTCCCAGAGACACCTGCTCCGGGGGTTCACACTCTCCCAGAATGCCTTGCTCCCATGGCTCAAACCCTCCCCCAACCCCCTAGCCTTTCTCAAATCTACTGCTAACCAAATATCTTTTCACAGAGTCTGTTGTCATGATACTAGGCAGACATGGCACCACAATCCAGGGTAATCTTTGTGGGAGGGAAGTTTGTAGAATTGAGGGTGCATTGAGAAGAAATGTTAGAGGGGAAAAAATAATTCATACCAAAAAATCTTGTGAGACCGGAGCAGGGGCCACATTGGCCAGACTTAGCTGGTGTAAATGCCAAATCCTGTGCTTATGTTCATAATATCTGCTGCACAAAATCAGGATGCAGGAGACAGCATTGCACCAGGCCAAAGATTATGAGTTTTTAGCTGATTGAGCTCAGAATAAACCAATACCGTCAGGTGACTGCCGGGAATGCAGAAACCGCCTGCGATTATGTTAAGAGTTCACAGAGTGTGGCATGAGGGAGGCAAAGATGCCTCCGTTTGGAGAATGTGTTTAACCAAGGGGCTATGACAAACTGAACCATCAGAGAGAGTGTGCAGGGCCGAACATACGCTCCACGGACTGGATGGAGGAGGTAGGGATGATGGGCCTGGGAAAGAGAAGGCCCGGGTGGAGGAGGTTGTGTATAGGATAGCTGTCTCCAAACATGGAGGGAAGGGGCAGTTTAGGAGGTACCAGCAGTGAGGAGAAATTCCAGAGAAGCAGATTTTATCTTGATTGAAAGGAAGAACTTTCTAATATAGCATTTCCAAAGCCTTATTCACGAAACTCTGGTTCCATAGCAGCTTAATAAATGCTACTAGGTAAAGGGATCCCACAGTAAAATGGTTTTGTGGTTTTTGGGGTTTTTTTTGATGCTAACAAATTTAAACAAGTCTTGTGTGGGACTTGTCAGAGCCTTTACTGAGCTAATATGTAGTAATCTCCAAGGTGTGTGTGTGTGTGTGTGTGTGTGTGTGTGTGTGTGTGTGTACAGTAATTCTCAAATATATTTGACCAAGGAATCCTTTTTTCATGGATGGGAGGTCCCCATCAATGGAGGTTTGGAAGGGGAAGATGAATGGACCTTTTGGAGGAAATGTAGGGGAGGGGGCTTCTGCGTGGGTTGGGAGTTGGAAGGAAGCCTCGTAAGGTAACTCCTGACTCTCTCTGCCTCTGGGACTTGCTGATGCCAGCCCTGCTTGCTCCTAGATTGCCTGGCTGATGCAGGTCACCATGTGCACCACCGCCCCTGAGACCCTGAGTGTGGCTGGAAACATCTTTGTGAGCCAGGTGGGTCCTGCACCTCCTGCTGTCATGCCTGTCAGCAGCCTCCCCATGGAGACCAGCTGTTCTGGGTCCCTGGAGCTCTGATTTAGTCAGTAGAAGAGCCATTGAACCTTCTCCCGGGGTCACCAAAGACGGCTGCCTCAGGACGCACATCTGAGTCATGCCAGGGAGTATGCTATCTGGCACCTCCTACTCCTCTGGGCCTAGGCTGCCTTCATCAGCTTAGAGACGCACAAATCCTAGAGATGGAATCTACCTTTCCCCTTTTGTACACGAGGAAACCGAGGCTCAAGGGTAGGAATGACTGGCTAAGATCCAACAAGATAAGCCAGGACTTAGAATCCCATTGTTTTTAGTTCCTGACCAGGGTTCTTTCTACTACATCCTTTTGTCTTTCTTTTCCCTTCCTCTTTCTGAAAATGTATTTTTCATAGTAAGTGTGACTCTGAAGGCACAGTTAGTCCTGAGTCCCTCCCTTTCAGAAGGCCTGACCCTCCTGAGGGCGAGTCTCTGCAGACCATTCCAGGATCCAGGCCCATCTGTCACCAAAAGACATACTTGCCTTTCTTTCTGGCAACCCCCAGGCTTCACTGAAAGCTCAGCCTGGCTGGCATGATTCAGTGGTTTAAGCATCAACCTATGAACCAGGAGGTCACATTTCAATTCCCAGTCAGGGCACATGCCCAGTTTGTGGACTCGATCCCAAGTGTGGGACGTGCAGGAGGCAGCCAATCAATGATTCTCTCTCATCATTGATGTTTCTTTCTCTCTCTCTCTCTCTCTCTCTCTCTCTCTCTCTCTCTCTCTCCCTCTCCCTCTCCCTCTCCTTCTCCCTCTCCCTTTCTCTCTGAAATCAATAAAAATCCTATATAATAAAAGGGTAATATGCAAATTGACCCTATCAGCAGAACAACCAGAACAACTGCTGGACCAGTCACTCTGGGGCGCACTGACCACCTCTTGGTCCCTTTCCCCAGCCAGCAGGCTCCAATCGCACGCTGGCCACCTGTGGCAGGGGCAGGGCTGGCAACTGGGTGGGAAAAGCTGACCTCTTGGTCCCTTCCCCCAGCCGTCAGGCACCGATCACCTGATGGCGAATAGGGAACGGGGGGGTGGGGGGGTGAGAAAGTGGCAGCGGGGGGCGGGACCGGCTGCGGGCAGCTGGGGAAGATGGCCCTGATCGCAGGTCAGGCTTCGGGACTGTATCCGTGCATAAATTTCATGCACCGGGCCTCTAGTATATTTAAAAAAAAAACAAAAAGTTTAGACCCAAGTTACATCTGCTCCTGGCCCTTTGCATGAAAAGAGGTCATTCTTTGAACCTCTCTTATCCTCTATTTGCACTCATGAAAAAAGGGCATGATGTCTTCCTCCTCACAAGGTTGTGAGTAATAACTGTGAGGTGCTTGGACGTGGTAGGAGCTCGACACAGGAGCATTATCAGGCCAAGTGGCAGGGCTGGGGGTCCTTGTACAGAGCCAGGCCGACACGGATGTTCAGAGCGATTCAGTCAAGTACAGACGACAGTCTTCACCCCACCTGCTGTCTCTTCCCCTGGGACCCCCAGCACTCACTGGGAGCTGCCCACTCCAGTGGGGAGGGAACTCCCCAGGTTCCTGTGCTGGCCCGGCCAGTTCTGTTTGTCTGATACCTTTCCTGCTTGCAGACCGAAGCTCCTCTGCTGATCCGGCCCTACTTGGAGGACATGACGCTCTCTGAAATCCACGTTGTCATGACCGGAGGCTATGCCACCATTGCCGGCTCCCTGCTGGGTGCCTACATCTCCTTTGGGGTATGAACACACTCCTGAAAGGGAGTGTAATTTGCTGTCAGTTTTAAAATACTTTCCCTTGATCCAGTTAGAAATATCGGGATACAGAAATATTTTCACAAGTGGTCAAATATGCAAAATTCTATTATTATTTGCAATAGAAGAACAAAACAAAACAAGAAACAACCTAAATGTCAAGCAGTGAGGGGATGAGTTGGGTGAATTTATCCATACAATGCCATGCCACAAGCCCCTAGAGCAGCGGTTCTCAACCTGTGGGTCGCGACCCCTTTGGCGGGCGAACAACCCTTTCACAGGGGTCTCCTAAGACCATCCTGCATATCAGATATTTACATTACAATTCATAACAGTAGCAACATTACAGTTATGAAGTAGCAATGAAAATAATTTTATGGTTGGGTCACCACATGAGGAACTGTATTTAAAGGGCCAGAAGGCTGAGAACCACTGCCCTAGAGTGAGGTGGGCCATGGTCTGCCTTTCACTGTCCCTGATGCTGTGTATGTTTGAGTCGAGGGATGACAGAATGACCCCCACTGTCCTCTCCTCTGGTCCCAAATTCCACCTCTCATCTCTGTCCTTGGGGGTGGCCAAGGGACAAGCCAGACTGCCCCTCAGCACTTTCTCCCTCAGGACACTGGGCTGCACCAGTCAGCTCAGCTCCACACCCCACAGAGCTGCCTGGGCAGAGAGGTGGCTCTGTGACCTCAAGAAGTTCTCTTGTCTTTGTCTTCCGGCCTGGCACCCTCCCATCTAGAATTTTCGAGGTCACCTGCTTCACACTGAGGCTTAGAGAAGGTCCATCAGAGCTGGTGCACCCCCCACCCGCTCTACCTCCAATTGATTTAGGAAGGTGTTTGATATTTCAAAACTGGAAACTCGAAACTGTTCCCGAAGCTTTTTTTCATGGTGGCGTATTAGGGGCGGGAATGCCATAATATTTTCAGGACTCATAATATTTTCAGGACTTAGGGCCTTTGACTGTCTTCACCTGGTTCTAGGTTTCGCAGCCAGTTAAAAGAATGGTCTTCTGCCGAAACCGGTTTGGCTCAGTGGATAGAGCATCGGCCTGCGGACTGAGAGGTCCCAGGTTCGATTCCGGTCAAGGGCATGTACCTGGGTTGCGGGCATATCCCTAGTAGGAGATGTGCAGGAGGCAGCTGATTGATGTTTCTCTCTCATCGATGTTTCTAACTATCTCTCTCCCTTCCTCTCTGTAAAAAATCAATAAAATATATTAAAAAGAAAAAAAAAAAAGAATGGTCTTTCTGCTGCATCCATGTGGCTGCCCTTACTTCAGGCTAAAATCCTGGAAGAACTCTGTCCCTTTTCCACCTGCCTTACAACTCATGCTGCTCTCCTTCCCCTTCTCGGGCAGGAGTCCAGGGCGGCCCCAGGCAGCAGGGGCCTGGGTGCCCACTTGCCTGTAGCTCTACAGAATGTGCAGAGGCTGCCAGGACCAGCCAGATGACCAGGGCCTCCATTCACAGCCTATATCTGGCAGCCCCCAGGCTACCGCCCAGCTGGCCCAGGTGAAAAGCACCTACTAGAGAAGTCTGGTATCAGAGAAGCTCTCTTCTGCCCCCACCTGGCTCTTGGCCGCCACTGCAGCAGCCTCGGACCTTCTCCCACAGCCCTGCCTTCTTCCCACCCTCTCCCCTCTCCTTTCACTCCCTCCTCAAGGCACTTCCTCACTGTATCCTTGCTCTGCCCTCAGCCTCTGACTTACAGGAAGATCCCTCTTGTTCTCTCCTCCTTTCTCATTGTTGCTCAGCTTCTGGGTCCCTCTGTCCTGCACCTTCCTATTGCTAATATCTGGATATTTCTAGACCCGCATTGTCCAACCCAGTAGCCATGAAGCCACACATGGCTGGCTATGGAGCACTTGAAGTGGGGCTGGTCTGAAATGAGATCTGCCCTGAGACTTAGTATGGAAAAAGTCCATATGTCGTATTAATAAGTTTAATTTGATGACATGGGTAGAGAGATAATATTTGGGATAGAGTGGGTTAAATAAAATGTATTATTAAAATTAATTTTACCTGTTTCTTTTTAATTGGCTACTAGAAACTTTAAAGTCAAAGATGTGGTTCTCACTGTATTTGCCTTGGACAGTGCTGATCTAGACCTTCTCTCTGGTCTGGGACCCTAGGGTTACTTGACTGAATTATTTCATGGTGGCCTGCACATGGTACATCTCCCTCTTCACCATATTTTCCAAAACTCTAAAGCAGGCACCCACTCTCTTCACTAATCCTGGGAACCGGTCTCTCTACCCACCCCTCTGGTTCAGGAGCCACCGCGAGAGGAGATTAAGATGTGTACCAGGCCGAGACCGGTTTGGCTCAGTGGATAGAGCGTCAGCCTGCTGACTGAAGGGTCCCAGGTTCGATTCCGGTCAAGGGCATGTACCTGGGTTGTGGGCACGTCCCCAGTGGGAGATGTGCAGGAGGCAGCTGATCAATGTTCCTCTCTCATCAATGTTTCTGGCTCTCTATCTCTCTCCCTTCCTTTCTGTAAAAAATCAATAAAATATATTTTAAAAAAAAGATGTGTGCCAGGAGCTGTGGACACGGCCGGGCAGGGTGACACTGAGGAGCGGGCAGTGCCACTGATGCCCCTTAGTCAGTTGTGCAAGAGTTGGGCACAGGTCAGCGGGGTCCTGAGTGAGGCCAAGTGAACATCCACTACTTAGTTTTAACACCTGTAAAATGGGCGAGATTACTGCCCACCGCACAGCAGCTTAAGAATTAAATGCGATATCATGCAATTAGCATGATATTGAAGACATGGTAGTTACTTCTCTGACATAGTAGGGTCAGAAATACCTCCTCCTGAAGCAGGCCAGCGTCATGCTCTGTAGTTGTCTGGATGTATTTTCTTTCTCAGTAAAGATCTTTCTTAAAAAATATATTTTTATTGATTCCAGAGAGGAAGGGAGAGGGAGGGAGTGATAGAAACATCAATGATGAGAGAGAACCATTGATTGGCTGCCTCCTGCACACCCCCTACTGGGGATCCAGCCTGCAACCCAGGCATGTGTCCTTGGCCGGAATCGAACCCGGGACCCTTCAATCCCCCGGCCGATGTTCAGCCACTGAGCCAGGGCCTCAGTAAAGATCTTTTTGAAAATTCAAATGGAGAGCTCATGCCCTGTATCCCTCTCTGACCTGGGCCTTGGGGGTTGGAACAGAAGGCATTCCTGCCCGGGTATCTGGGATGTCATGGACCTGAGAAGCAGCTGGCCTGGCGGGGGCCGGGGGTGGGGGGGAGCGTGTATGGGCTGGCCCAGTGGCCCAGGGAGCCCTGCCTGGGCAAGACTCACCCCTTTTCAAGATGAGCAGGACATGTCCAGCTGGGGCCTTTGAGGCTGTGGCCACGACTGCCTCACAGCATTGCGGCTTAAATTTACCTCCCCTCCTTCTTGTCCTTTTTATTTAAAATTTAAGAACTGCAGCCCTAGCCGGTTTGGCTCAGCAGATAGAGCATCACCTGCCGACTTAAGGGTCCCCGGTTCGATTCCGGTCAAGGGCATGTACCTCGGTTCCAGGCTCTGGTGTTAGGCAACCAATTGATGGGTCTCTTTCACATCGATATTTCCCTCTCTCTCTATCTCTCCCCCTTCCTTCCACTCTCTAAAAAAATAATAAAATAAAATTTAAGAACTGCAGTTGACTTATTATAAAATTTAAAAAGAAGTCTATTTTACTTTTCTGTTTATAAAAGCAATATATATCCTTTTGAAATTTTCAAAACACACAAAAAAGCAGAAATAAAAGAAAATCACCCTTGGCTTTCCAGGGGCAGCAAGAACTGGTTGGCACTGTGGTGTCTTTCTTTCTGGTCTTATAGCTCCAGAGCCTGCTTTCCCACATCATTGAGGTTATGCTCTATATGCAATTTTGTGGTCATTTTCCCTGTGATTGTGAAGCTTTGGTAACCATTGTTTTCTATGGCAGCTTGACAATGCTTAGCCACTCCCCATTGTTGTGTGTTTGGCTTGGCTCTAATTTCCCCATTTGGTCAATAACACGGTGGAAGAGAACAGGGAAGCAGAGGGGTTGGGGCCACCACAAGGATAGAAATCCAGGAAGGGACAGTCCTGGGGCTCAGGTGGCTCTGCCATCTTGCTGGGAAGGGTTTCGAAGCATGGCTCCAGAGACATCAGGACCCAGGGCCAAAGGGTGGCTGTGGTGGGAGGTAGATTTCCTGAGAAGAGCTCTCCAACCCAGGAGGGGGTGTGATGGGCTCCCTTGAAGAGGTGAGTATTCAAGAAGCAATCTTGCCGCCCTAACCAGTTTGGCTCAGTGGATAGTGTCGGCTTGCGGACTGAAGGGCCCCAGGTTTGATTCTGGTCAAGGGCATGTACCTGACTTACAGACACTCTGGGGGAAATATGAGCTCTGTACTCTAGCCTGGGGCCCGCTGCACATAAAAGGAATTATAATGGACAAAGGTGGCAGCAGTTCTGACAATAATGACAGCCCAGTGGGGCTGAGTACAGTGGCCCCTGCTGCCCTGGGCCGCACTGCTTGGCCCCCACGTCCTCCTGTAACCCCCATCTCCCTCTTGCAGATCGACGCCGCCTCTTTGATTGCTGCCTCTGTGATGGCCGCCCCGTGCGCGTTGGCCCTCTCCAAGCTGGTCTACCCGGAGGTAGAGGAGTCCAAGTTCAGGAACGAGGAAGGAGTGCAGCTAAGCTCCGGGTGAGCACAGCAGGACTCATGCTGGTGGGGAGGTGGGGACAGGAGCAGAGGCAGGAGACAGCAGTGGGTCCCGTGTTCTCTGCCCTGCCACCAAGCCCAGGCTCACCTCTTGCCTTAAACTGCCCTCTTTGTGGCTTCGCTTAGAAAAACGGGAGCTCCAGTTCTTGCATCTCAATTTCCATCTTGGAACAGCAGGAAACAATGGGCTGGTCAAGGCATGGGAGGGTCTTGTGTGGTGAGGAGGGTCTCGCCACCTTCTCCACAAACCTTGAGCTCTGACCACCAGTGTGTCAATCACATATTCACTTACTGAGCGCTGTCCCGGATCTCACTCACCTCCTAACACCTCTTCATCATGTTCTTAACAGCTGCCGAGTAACATCTATCCTTTAAAAATGTTGAAAAGGGTCCTAGCCAGTTTGGCACGGTGGATAGAGCGTTGGCCTGCGGACTGAAGGGTCCTGGCTTCTATTCCGGTCAAGGGCACATACCCAGGTTGTGGGCTCCATCCCCAGTAGGGGGCCTGCAGGAGGCAGCCAATCAATGATTGTTTTTCATCACTGATGTTTCTATCTCTCTCTCCCTCTCTCTTCCTCTCTGAAATCCATCAAAATATATTTAAAAAATAAATAAAAATCTTGAAAAGATATCACTTTTGACAAATGAGCGTGGGGATACAGTATGCTCACAGCGCCCTGAAGGTCGAGAGCAGCACTGCCCTATAGAAATATGATCTAAAATTTTCTAGTTGCTGTCTTTTAAAAAGTAAAAAGAAGCAGGAGAGTTTAATAAAATACTTTATTAACCCAATATATCCAAAATATTATCTTCTCAACATTTTTATAAAATGATTTGTTTTCATATTGAATATTTTGATACTAAAACTCTAAAAACCTAGTGTGTGATTTCCATTTACCACACACCTCAGCTCTGAGCAATCTCCTTTCAAGTGCTCCGAAGCCACATGTGGCTCGTGGCTCCTGTCGTGGTCTGCTTTGCCCTGGAAACCTGGGTCTCCTTCTGGTGCTGGGACCAACCCTTCTCTCTGTGTGTGTCAAAGGGAAAAAACAAGGACCTTCGGCTCTGAACTACATTGTCCAGGGTTCTTCTCTGACCCCAGAGGACAGTGATGGCGAACCTATGACACACGTGTCAGAGGTGACACGCAAACTCACTTTTTTGGTCAATTTTTCTTTGTTAAATGGCATTTAAATATATAAAATAAATATCAAAAATATAGATCTTTGTTTTACTATGGTTGTAAACATCAAAAAATTTCTATATGTGACACGGCACCAGAGTTAAGTTAGGGTTTTTCAAAATGCTGACACGCCGAGCTCAAAAGGTTCGCCGTCACTGCCATAGGATGAGAGGCCTTGCTGTGTGTGGGGTCAGGCCAATAAGATGACTCTTGATCCCAACAACAGAGATGCTCAGAACATCTTAGAAGCCGCCAGCAGCGGGGCCGCCATCTCTGTGAACGTCATTGCCAACATCGTGGCCAACCTGATCGCCTTCCTGGCCGTGCTGGACTTCATCAATGCTACCTTCTCCTGGCTGGGGCACATGGTGAACATCCAGGGGCTCAGCTTTCAGGTACAGCCCCAGCCGACCGCACGGCCTGGGGAGGGGGCAGTCCTGGGCAGTGGGTGGTGGTGGACATTCAACAGAGCCCAGGCCAGCCTGGGTCCCAGCAGCTCCCCTTGCCTTGTATCTCAGCTCATGTGCTCCTACATCCTGCGGCCGGTGGCTTTCTTAATGGGAGTGGCCTGGGAGGACTGCCCGGTGGTGTCCGAGCTGCTGGGGATCAAGCTGTTTCTGAATGAGTTTGTGGCCTATGAGAAGCTCTCCAAGTACAAGAACCGCCGCCTTACTGGGGTTGAGGAGTGGATCGACGGCGAGAAGCAGTGGATCTCCGTGAGTGTCTGGTCCCCTTCCTGAGGCAGGAGCATGACCCAGCTCCATGGGCCCTGCGTTCCACCTCCCACATCCTACTGACCTGGGCCCAAGACGGCTTCGGGCCTCACAGCCATCACCTTGGGTCCTCAGGAGGCTGAGGTGCATTGTGGGAGATGTGGGAGATCTGGCCGTAGATGGGCTACCATCCTGTGCGGCCTTGGGCCAGCCGCTGCTCCTTGCCTCTCTAGAAAAACTGGTGTAACACCTGCTATATCTACCCCGAAGGAATAGGTATGAGCCTCCAGCGAGCCCTGAGGGTGAAGTAGGGAGACCTTACCTCTACAGCCGCTGTCAGTACATTGCATTCAGTTCAGGGGTTGGCTCTTTCTGTTAAAGTTTATTTTTAAAACTATAAAAGCTATAAAATGAACCTTTGTAAAAGAATTCAAGCTCCATGTCACATCATCAGGAATGAAAAAGTTACCAATCTCACACCAGCCTAAAATAATAGCTATTGTTGTATACAGTTTCTTCTGTTCTTTTAAAGATAATTTGTATAGTTTTCATTTTAGTATTCAAACTCTATTGTAGCCAGCTTTTCTCACCTACTATTATGACATAAGCATCATTTAAAAAGTATACTGTATATATTTTTGTATTGATTTCAGAGAGGAAGGGAGAGAGATAGAGAGAGAGAGAAACATCAATGATGAGAGAGAATCATTGATTGCTACCTCCTGCACATCTCCTACTGGGGATTGAACCTATAACCCGGGCATGTGCCCTGACCAGGAATCAAACCATGACCTCCTGGTTCATAGGTTAACACTCAACCACTGAGCCACACTGACTGGGCTAAGCTTCATTTTTTTAAAAAAAAAATATTTTTTATTGATTCAGAGAGGAAGGGAGAGGGAGAGAGGAATAGAAACATCAATGATGTGATAAAGAAAATAGAGGGAGAACCAAGATGGCGGCATAGGTTAACGCTGGAGTTTGCTGCTTTGAACAACTACTTCAAAAGTGAAACTAAAAGACGGAAGGGACATCACCCAGAACCACTGGAACGCTGGCTGAGTGGAAGTCCTACAACTAGGAGGAAAGAGAAACGCATACGGACACTCAGAGGAGGCGCAGTGCTGAAGTCAAATTCTGAGGTGCGGAGTGCGCAGAGCGGGCTGGTGGCGGAGGGCGCGGTTGGCGTTTTCAATCGGGAGGGAGTCGCAGACTCTGAGCTCCAGATCCGGGCGAGTCTTTAGGGACCCAGACTCAAACAGGAGAAGCGGGACTGTCTGGCTTCGGTCAGAGCGAGTGCAGCTTTCTCTCCGAGCTTTGCAGCGGGTGCTGGGACTCAGAGAGGCAGAGCCCCTGGGGACAGGACTGAGAGCTGCCATAACTGCTCTCTCTGGCCCACCCTGTTGATCCTGTGCGACCGCCCCGCCCCGCCCAAGCCCTGCACAGAGCCATTTGCCGGATAGCCTCAGGCAAACGCCAGATTAGCACCTCCCTAGAGGACAGAAGTTTTCTCACTGCTGACACAGCTGATTCTCATAGCCACTTGGCCTGGAGGTCAAACCCTCCCTGAAATTAGCTACAACAATCAAGATTTAAATATAAGACCTCGAACAAAGACCACTAGGGGGTGCACCAAGGAAGCATAACAAAATGCAGAGACAAAGAAACAGGAAAAAATTGTCAATGGAAGATCTAGAGTTCAGATCCACACTTTTAAGGTCTCTCAAGAACTGTTTAGAAGCCGCCGATAAACTTAATGAGATCTACAAGAAAACTAATGAGACCCTCGATGTTATATTGGGGAACCAACTAGAAATTAAGCATACACTGACTGAAATAAAGAATATTATACAGACTCCCGACAGCAGAACAGAGGAGCGCAAGAATCAAGTCAATGATTTGAAATGCGAGGAAGCAAAAAACAACCAACCGGAAAAGCAAAATGAAAAAAGAATCCAAAAATGCGAGGATAGTGTAAGGAGCCTCTGGGACAGCTTCAGGCATACCAACATCAGAATTATAGGGGTGCCAGAAGATGAGAGAGAGCAAGATATTGAAAACCTATTTGAAGAAATAATGACAGAAAACTTCCCTCACCTGGTGAAAGAAATGGACTTACAGGTCCAAGAAGCGCGGAGAACCCCAAACAAAAGGAATCCAAAGAGGACCACACCAAGACACATCATAATTAAAATGCCAAGAGCAAAAGATAAAGAGAGAATCTTAAAAACAGCAAGAGAAAGAAACTCAGTTACCTACAAGGGAATACCCATACGACTGTCAGCTGATTTCTCAACAGAAACTTTGCAGGCCAGAAGGGAGTGGCAAGAAATATTCAAAGTGATGAATACCAAGAACCTACAACCAAGATTACTTTATCCAGCAAAGCTATCATTCAGAATTGAAGGTCAGATAAAGAGCTTCACAGATAAGGAAAAGCTAAAGGAGTTCATCACCACCAAACCAGGATTATATGAAATGCTGAAAGGTATCCTTTAAGAAGAGGAAGAGGAAGAAAAAGGTAAAGATACAAATTATGAACAACAAATATGCATCTATCAACAAGTGAATCTAAGAATCAAGTGAATAAATAATCCGATGAACAGAATGAATTGGTGATTATAATAGAATCAGGGACATAGAAAGGGAATGGACTGACTATTCTTGGGGGGGAAAGGGGTGTGGGAGATGCGGGAAGAGACTGGACAAAAATCGTGCACCTATGGATGAGGACAGTGGGTGGGGAGTGAGGGCGGAGGGTGGGGCGGGAACTGGGAGGAGGGGAGCTATGGGGGGAAAAAAGAGGAACAAATGTAATAATCTGAACAATAAAGATTTAATTAAAAAAAAAAGAAATATAAAGAAAATAATAGAACTAAAAGCATAAAAAAAAAAAAAAAAGAAACATCAATGATGAGAGAGAATCATGGATCGGCTGCCTCCTGCACACCCCCCACTTGGAATCAAGCCCACAACCCAGGCATGTGCCCTTGACTGGAATTGAGTTAGGGACCCTTCAGTCCACAGGCCGACGCTCTATCCACTGAGCCAAACCAGCTAGGGCTAAGCTTCATTTCTGATATCTGTATTCTCACACATTACACATATCAAAAATGATATTGATTTATCGTCAGTTAAGGTGAATTCCGTTATTTGGCGATCATGCACAATGCTGAAGGGGATAGGTTTGTTTACAGAACTTTTCCCTGCTCTCGGATCATTCCCTAGGGAGCTTTTCCAGATGTGGGATGACTCAGTCAAAGGGCGTGAGTCCTGTGGTTGCTGCCAGTAACTTTCTCAAAGGGTTATAGCAACTGAAATCACCCCCAGCTGTGCCTGTGAGCAATGCCTTCACCCCACACTGAGTCGCCTCTTAAAAAAAGAAGTTCTAGTTGAATGGGCAAATAATAGCTCATGGTGTTCATTTATGTTTCTTGGGTTACTAGGAACTTTTAACGTGAAATATTCTTTTTGTCTTTTAATTGTAAAGGAATGTACTCTTTCTAAAAAAAACTTTATATGGAGTAAAAAGCAGTTTCCCTCTCACTCCTCATCCTCAGCTCCTCTCTCACTCTCTTCTGTAGAGATAGTGGATGGTACATTCCTTCAGGACCATTTTAAAAAATCCTTACCCGAAGATATGTTTATTGATTTTTTGAGAGAGAAAGGGAGGGAGAGAAACATCGATGTGAGAGAGAAACATTGATCTGTTACCCCCACACACACACTCCCCCTGACCGGGGATCGAACCTGCAACCTTTTGGTGTATGGTAAGTATGTACCCTGGTCGGGAATCAAACCCACAACCTTTTGGTGTATGGGACGATGCTCCAACTGAGCTACCCAGCCAGAGCAGGGTCATTTTTTCATGAACTTCATTCCTTCAGCAAGTATTTGTTGAGACTTCTGAGGTGCCATGCATTCTGTGAGGTACCAGGAATAGAAAGGGGAGTCAGACAGATCCTGGTGTCATGGAACTTATATCTAGTGAAGGACACAGGTAAAACAAAAGAAAGCAAAAGAATAAAAAATAAAATAACGACAATTCATGGTTTTATGAAGGAGACACCAGGAGGAAATGGGGGAGAGAGGGAGGTCTTTATTGGCTGGTCAGGAAAGGACTCTCTGCAATATGGAATTTAGGCCAAGACTTGGAGGGAGGAGAGGGGGCCAGGAGAAGCTGGGCAAAGCATTCCCGGGAAAGAGGTATGTGCAAAGGCCCTGAGGTTGAAAAGCACTTGTTTAGAGAACTGAGAGGAGAGAGTGCAGGTAGAGAAGGTGGTAATCATAAAAGACAGTGGAACAGGCCAAGGAGCAGTAGGATATTACTGACAATTTGACATTTCACATTTTAAGAGTACTTGGGCTGCTATATGGAGGGTGACTATAGGTGAGCAAGCAGGATGCAGGAGTCTTAATATTTATTATTTTTTTAAGTCTGTTTTTTAAAAAGTATATATGAATATATATATATGTATATATTGATTTCAAAGAGGAAGGGAAAGGGAGAGAGAGATAGAAACATCAATGATGAGAGAGAATCATTGATAGTCTGTCTCCTGCACGCCCCCTACTGGGGATCAAGCCCGAAACCCTGGGCATGTGCCCTTGATCAGAATCGAACCCGGAACCCTTCAGTCTACAGGCGGACACTCTATTCACTGAGTCAAACCAGCCAGGGCAGTAATGGCAAACCTATGACATGCATGTCAGAGGTGACACGCGAACTCATTTTTTTGGTCGACTTTTCTTTGTTAAATGGCATTTAAATATATAAAATAAATATCAAAAATATAAGTCTTTGTTTTACTATGGTTGCAAATATCAAAAAATTTCT
Source organism: Myotis nattereri (assembly GCF_964212035.1). Classification (NCBI taxonomy): domain Eukaryota; kingdom Metazoa; phylum Chordata; class Mammalia; order Chiroptera; family Vespertilionidae; genus Myotis; species Myotis nattereri. Next base: position 9,574,006 of record NC_138097.1, on the reverse strand, counting down.
ATATATGACACGGCGCCAGAGTTAAGTTAGGGTTTTTCAAAATGCTGACACGCTGAGCTCAAAAGGTTCGCCATCACTGACTGCTAGGGCTATATTTTTTATATTAATTTTAATAAACTCTTTATGGTATAAAGACATTAACCGTTTTCTGTTACATTGTCTACATATATTTGCCTCCCCCCCCCCACTTTATTTTGTATTCAGTGATTTTTCTTTTATCACACATTTTACACCAAATCTTTTCCTTTGGAATTTCTTCTAGTATTTCTAAACTTAGACAGTTTTCTCCATTCCAGAAATCTGCTAATTGTTAAATTTCTGGAACGTCATGGTGTTGTTAAAAGCATGAGCTCTGAAGGCAGAACTGAGTTCAAAATCTGACACAGCCGCATTCTTGCTATGTGGACTTCCTCAGTTACCTAACCACTCTGAGGCTCGGCTTTCCCCTCTCCAAAATGAGAGTAATAACACTACATTGTAACTATAATAATTATCCTATATTTTGCATTATTTGCTGTTTAAAATATCAATATTTATCTACTTCAATGATCTAGAATTTATTTTTTTATATGATATGAAGTATGGGTCTAAGCCAATCCCTGTCCCCTCCTCTCAAATTGTTGCATTTTGACTCAAAACACCTCTTTCCGGAAAATTAAGTAACTGTGCAGAGCAAAAGAGAAGAATTACTTTGCTTAAATTTGTACTGTGTGCCTGGTGTTTCCCATAGATGGTACGATCCTTCCAAGCTGGTACTGTCTTCCCCACCCTCCAGACGGAGGAACGAAAACATAAAGAGGCTATTGACTTGCTCAACCTGATCATACCTGGGGACAAGCCTGGAACCCAAGCTGGTTGGGTTCCACGTCCCTCATTCTCTTCACGAGGCCACAATCCCTCCACCCTCAAAGTTCTCAGCAGAAGAGTCCACAGGAGTCAGGAGTGCAAGACTGTAGAGTGTTGGGAAGGGGCCAATCACCCAAGTGCCCCCTGGGTGCAGAGCTTGGTAGGACTGAGCCCGCCTGAATCACGTCCAGAAGGGCTGGTGATTAAGCTGAGCAGAGCGAAGGGCGCCTGAGGTGGTGCAGCTTGACCTGCCTTAGAGGTGGGTGTGCAAGGCCTGGCGGGGCCGCACCGAGTGTTCCCAAGGTCAAAGACACAGAACAGCCCAGCAGGTGTAACTCAGTGGCTGAGCATCCACCTATGAACTAGGAGGTCGAGGTTCCATTCCTGGTAGGGGCACATGCCAGGGTTATGGGCTCAATCCCCAGTGTAGGGTGTACAGGAGGCAGCCAATCAATGATTCTCTCTCACCATTGACGTTTTTATCTCTCTGTCTCCCTTCCTCTTTGAAATCAATAAAAATTTATCTTAAGAAAACACACAGAGCAAGTGGGTGATGTGAAGGCCAGGGAGCCGGGTGGTGTAGGGTGCTCCCATCCCGTCTGAGGGAGCCCCTCGTCACTCATCCTCTGTAATTCCAGGTCCGAGCAGAAATCCTCACGACATACGCCCTGTGTGGATTTGCCAACCTCAGCTCCATTGGCATCATGCTGGGAGGCCTGGGTGAGTCTTGGGGGGCATCCCGGGCGTCCTGGACTGTCGGGGACCTGGGCTCTAGTCCCGGCTATGAAACAACTTCCTGGGGACCTGTAGGTCTCAGTTCCCTGCCTTTGTCTAAGGCGAGGTCTGAATGAGATGGCCATGGAGGTTCCTCCCAGCCCAGGAATTCCATGATTTCTTGGCTTCTGGTGCGGCCCAGGCCGAGCCTGGCTCTGGGATCTGGGGAGGGACCGGAAGCACGGTGCTGGTCTCTCTCCCCTGAGACCCTGGCCTGCCATTTCCCACTCCCAGTGGACAGGCAGGCCTTGGGCACCCAGGGAGGCAGGCTCTGCCCAGCTCTCAGCTCTCTGCAGAAACCCCTTCCTTCCACTCTTCGCAGTCCCCCTGCCTGGGCTTGTAACCACCCCATTTTACAGAGGAGGACACGGATTCGTGGAGAAGTGAAGTGACAGCCTAAGTCACACAGCTGGCCAATGGCTAGGCCTGTATTTAATCCCAGGTCCTCCTGACTCCAGACTCAGGTTCTTTTCCTACATCTGCCTCTGGTGAGGTGTGTGGAGAGGTGTGGGGTGCTACCTAGTGGCCCAAGTCAGGCCAAGGACTCCCCAACTCAGCCAGTGTCAGGAGGACAGTGTCCATCCCTGGCCGCCTAGAAGAGAAAGGGGAGTCAGCAGATGCAGCAGTGGTGCAGAGCGTGGGCAGAGAGGCCCTCGGCGTCCTGGCCCTGAGCGTTCCTGTCTCCTTGCAGCCTCCATGGTCCCCCACCGGAAGAGCGACTTCTCCCAGATCGTGCTGCGGGCACTCTTCACAGGGGCCTGTGTGTCCCTGATGAACGCCTGTGTGGCAGGTGAGTCCCTGCCTGGCAGAGCCCTGATTTCTCGCTGGGCTGGGCACTGGGCTCTGGACTCTTCGGAAGTCCCCGAGGGTGGGAAGTGAGGGGATAGACCCTGCTTGCCATCTGCTTTCTCTGCACAGGGATCCTCTATGTGCCCAGGGAGGCCGAGGTCAACTGTACGAGCCTCCTGAACACAACCCTCAGCAGCACCAGCTTTGATGTGTACCAGTGCTGCCGCAAGGCCTTTCAGAGGTGAGGGCCAGGGGATGCCATGGGCACCTGGGCAAGGAATAGAAAGGTCATGGCCATGGTTGATGTGGCCAGGGGAGGAGGAAGTGGGGCTTGAGGACCAAATTTGGGGAAGAAAGATGGACCAGAGACATGGAGCAACTTTTCCAGGGTTGCACAGCCTGTAGGGGCCAGCAGAGCCAGTGCTGGGGGTCAGACAAGCTTTTGCTTTCTTTCAGCACCAGCCCGGAGTTCAGCCTGGACAACTGCTGCCGATTTTACAACAATACAATCTGTCCATAGTGGGGCAGCATGACTCGGTGCCTTCTGGGGGCTGTTCTTCCCCAGGAGGCAGCTGACCCCACCTTTCCCTCTCCAGGCCTGTCCTCGGGGAAGCCCACTGGGAGGGAGCGGTGGCGTGAGTGGGCGGAGGCTGCCTTCTCTGTTCTCCCCTCCACATCCAACAGCACCCTGGTCTTTTTAGTCCCTTCCTACCATGGATCTCTCCCACGCACCCTTTCCTTCTCTTATGGCCTCTTGCCCCTGGCATCTAGGCCCCCATCTTCCCTCTTCTCTGGCACTTGGGGCTTACTGAGGCTTACCCCTGACCATGGTTTCTCCTGAAGGCCCCTTCCCCTACTTCCACAGACTCCCCACTGCCTTCCTTCATTGCACTCCCCAAACTGGGGTCCCGTGGAACACTCCCACAAGGTGTCCAGAACTTCCATGGTCCACCAGGTTTGGGAAACACTAGGCTAAATAAAGTTAGACAGGGGTTTTTTTTTATTGTTTTATTGCTTAAAGTATTACAAGGAGTTATTATATATGTCTCCTTTTTTTTTCCTCCCCTTGACCTTCCCCTAGCCTCCCATACCCCCTGGAGTCTTGTGTCCATTGGTTATGCTTATATGCATGCATACAAGTCCTTCGGTTAATCTCTTACCCACCCCCCCAACCCTCCCTGGCCTTCCTGCTATAGTTTGACAGTCTGTTAGATGCTGCTCTGCCTCTGTATCTATTTTTTTTTATCAGTTTGTAATGGTCTTAATTATCCATAAATGAATGAGATCATGTGGTATTTTTCTTTCATTGACTGGCTTATTTCACTTAGCATAATGCTCTCCAGTTCCATCCATGCTGTTGCAAATGGTAAGAATTCCTTCTTTTTTACAGCAGCATAGTATTCCATCATGTAGATGTACCACAGTTTTCTAATCCATTCATCTGCTGATGGGCACTTAGGCTGTTTCCAGATCTTAGCTATGGTGAATTGTGCTGCTATGAACATAGGGGTGCATATATCCTTTCTGATTGGTGTTTCTGATTTCTTGGGATATATTCCTAGAAGTGGGATCACTGGGTCAAATGGTTTCATTTTTAACTTTATTTTATTTTATTTTATTATTTTTTTTATTGCTTAAAGTATTACAAAGAGTATTACATATGTCTCCTTTTTGTTTTTTTCCCCGCCCTTGACAATCCCCTGGCCTCCCCTACCCCCCAGTGTCTTGTGTCCATTGGTTATGCTTCATTTTTAACTTTTTGAGGAAACTCCATACTGTCTTCCATAGTGGCTGCACCAGTCTGCATTCCCACCAGCAGTGCAAGAGGGTTCCTTTTTCTCCACATCTTCTCCAGCACTGTCAGAATGGCACCTCATTGTTGTTTTGATTTGCATCTCTCGGATGATTAGTGACTTTGAGCATGTTTTCATATGTCTCAAGGCTTTCTGAATGCCCTCTTTTGAAAAGTGTCTATTTAGGTCCTTTGCCCATTTTTTGATTGGATTGTTTATCTTCCTTTTGTTAAGTTGTATGAGTTCTCTATAAATGATGGAGATTAAAGCCTTATTGGTGATAACATTGGCAAATATGTTCTCCCATGCAATGGGCTTTCTTGTTGTTTTGTTGATGGTTTCTTTTGCTGTACAGAAGTTTTTTATTTTGATGTAGTCCCATTTATTTTCTCTTTAGTTTCCAATGCCCTAGGAGCTGTATCGGTGAAGAAATTGCTTCGGCTTATGTCTGAGATTTTGTTGCCTTTGGATTCCTCTAGTATTTTTATGATTTCCCATCTTACATTTAAGTCCTTTATCCATTTTGAGTTTATTTTTGTGTATGGTGTAAGTTGGTGGTCTAGTTTCATTTTTTTGCATGTATCTGTCCAATTTTCCCAACACCATTTATTGAAGAGACTGTCTTGACTCCATTATATGTTCTTGCCTCCTTTGTCAAATATTAATTGAGCATATTGGTTTGGGTCGATTTCTGGGCTCTCTATTCTATTCCATTGATCTATATGTCTGTTCTTGTGCTAGTACCAGGCAGTTTTGAGAACAGTGGCTTTGTAATACAGCTTGATATCTGGTATGGAGATCCCACCTACTTTGTTCTTCTTTCTCAGTATCGCTGCAGCTATTCGGGGTCTTTTTTTATTCCAGATGAATTTTTGGAGAGTTCATTCTAGGTCTGTGAAATATGCCGTTGGTATTTTAATGGGAAGTGTGTTGAATTTATAGATTGCTTTGGGTATTATGGACATTTTAATAATGTTGATTCTACCAATCCATGAACATGGTATGTTCTTCCATCTGTTTATGTCTTCCTCTATCTCTTTTTTCAACGTCCTGTAGTTTTCTGAGTAGAGGTCTTTTACCTCTTTGGTTAAGTTTATTCCTAGGTAGCTTAATTTTTTTGGTGCGATGGTAAATGGGATTGCTTTTTTAGTCTCTCTTTCTGTAGGTTCACTATTGGTGTATAGAAATGCCATAGATTTCTTGGCGTTAATTTTGTATCCTGCTACATTGCCGAATACATTTATTAAGTCTAATAGTTTTTTGATGGAGTCTTTAGGGTTTTTTATGTACAATATCATGTCATCTGCGAATAAGGACAGTATTACTTCTTCTTTTCCAATTTGGATGCCTTTTATTTCTTCTTCTTGTCTAATCGCAATGGCTAATACTTCCAGTACTATGTCGAACAGGAGTGGTGAGAGTGGGGATCCCTGTCTTGTTCCTGTTCTTAGGGGAAATGGTATTAGTTTTTGTCCATTGAGTATGATGTTGGCTGTGGGCTCGTCGTATATGGCTTTTATTATGTTGAGGTATGATCCTTCTATTCCCACCTTGCTGAGAGTTTTTATCAAAAATGGGTGTTGGATTTTTTCAAATGCTTTTTCTGCATCAATTGATATGACTATGTGGTTTTTTTCTTTCAATTTGTTTATGTGATGTATCACGTTTATTGATTTGTGGATATTATACCATCCTTGCATCCCTGGGATAAATCCTACTTGGTCATGGTGTATGATCTTTCTGATGTACTGCTGGATCCGATTTGCTAAAATTTTGTTGAGGATTTTGGCATCTATGTTCATCAGCAGCACTCACCTGTTCAGTCCCAGTCTGCCAGGTGCTGCTTCTGCTCCCTCAGTGTCAGTGCTTTACTGGACAACATTGGCTTTGCTCCTTGCAAGCCCCACAGGCTAGCCTGGGGTCCCTGACCTTAGGGTCGAAGTGCTTCCACTTAGCTCTGTATAGTGGCGTCTGGGCCTGATTCTCATACCCCATGGCCAGATCCTTGCCTTACTCGTTGCAGTCCCCCACTTTGCCCCTATCCTTCCCCAACTCTCCTCGGGCCGTCACGGGACATCCTGCTGATGTGGACTGCGCAGCTGTCTCCCAGCATTGGACCCTGGTCCCTTTCCTACATGATTATGGGGTCATGAGCTGCCTACGGGCCCCCTGCCCTCCTTCCCTCCTTCCCTGGACTCCCTGCTCACTCAGCACATGGCTGGTGTCATTCCCAGAAGACTGTAAGCCCCGGGAAGACAGGGCTCAGTACCCAGTACCCAGTACCTCTCACAGTACCCAGCCCAGTGCTGGGCCCAGGAAATGTGCTGGGTAAATGCTCGTGGAATTGAATCGCACCTTCTCTCAGAGCCAACAGCGTATGCACCATCATAGGAAACAGAGTGTAATGTGGTGTTACAGGGAATCGAATTGTGTCCCCCCAAAAATATCTCCAAATCCTAACCTCGGTACCTGTGAATGTGAACTCACTTGGAGATAGGGTCTTACAGGTGCAGTTAAGCTAAGTATTGCAGGATGAGATAATCCTGAATGTAGGGTGAGCCCTAAATCCAATGATTTATAAGAGAAGGGAGAGGGCGATTTGAGACAGGCACCGAGCGTACAATGAAGGCCATGAAGAGATGGAAGCAGAGACTGGAGTCATCCGCTCGAAGGCATAACTCCACGTGGGACGCCAGGAGCCGCCAGAAGCTGGAGGAGATGTGGAAGGATTCAGATGGAGACGCCCTACAGGTTTTGGACTTCCGGCCTCCAGAATTGTGAGAGAATACATCTTGATTGTTTTAAGCCACTACGTTTGTGGTAATTTGTTCTGGCAGCCCTGGGAAACTTATATGGGTACTTTGAATGGGATCCTGAAATGGAAAAAATTGACATCAGTGGAAAACTGATGAAATCCAAATTAAGTATGGCATTTAGTTAGTAACATATTAATATCGGTTTGTTAGTTGTGAGAGTGTACCATCGTCATGTAGGATATGAACAACAGAGGAAACTAGGTGTGGGCTATATAGAAACTGTGTATTATTTGCCCAGCCTATTGAAAATGTAAAACTATTCTAAAATTTAAAAGTTAATTTTAAAACTGCATGGGAAAAATCTGCATTGACACAGGTGGAGTGTAACTTGCAATTCAGCCAGTGGGTGGTTCTGTCCCACACACTGTGTGTCTCAGTAGGCAACCTGCCAAGGCCTGTGGGTTGCCCAGTGGGCTACGTCTACTCCCTTCTCACCACTTCTTCCCACGGCCTTGCCCTCACCTCTCCTGTCCCCTCACTTACTTTTTTTTTTTAAATCCTCACCCAAGGATATTTTTCCATTGATTTTTAGAGAGAGTGGAAAAGAGAGGGAAAGACAGAGAGAAACATAGATGTGAAGGAATCACATCAATTAGTTGCCTCCTGCACGCGCCATGACCAGGGCCCGGGCTGGGGAGGAGCCTACAACTGAGGTACATGCGCTTGACCAGAATTGAACCTGGGACCCTTTGGTTTGCAGGCTGATGCTCTATTCTCTGAACAAACCAGCTAGGGCTCCCGTCCCCTCACTTTAATTCAAGTGTACACCTTCAGTTGAATAGGAATCAGTCCTGACCTCTTTATAACCCCATGAAAAACATCATCAGCTTGGAATTATTTTTGACTCAGAATGAGTGAGCCCTGAGTTTGGACAGGACCCTAACCATCATTTTGAGGGTGTCTGCCCCTCCCAACTTTTCTGAGAATTTTTACCCCCACAGCATGGGTGTCTCTGTCACCATACTCTTATGTTTGAATCATGACACTCCACCCCCATGACCACCACTGATTGAACCAGGACTGAACGCCTGACTCAGAGGAGGCCAAATCCAAAGTCTTGCCAATGGCCTTCCAGATTCTTGGGAAAGAATATGAACTAAAAAACACCAGAATCAGAGCTGAGAGCGGAGTCACCACGGTGGGGCTGGCCTGGAGCTGATCTCATCCCCTCCCCACCCCCCGCCCTCCCCTACCCTCGTTCCGCAGCCAAGTTGCTCGGGTTTTCCTTGGGTCCAGTGAGAGCTAACTTCTCTCCAGAAACCCCACCTAACCTGAGCTGCCGCGAGAAGGCCACTCTTACTTTGTAACCAAAAGGACACGGGCTGGGAGAGCCACTCTGTTAAACTCCCCATTCCGCTTGGGATCAAGTAGTTGTGGTCGTTCGCCATTTGCTTGAATACCATTAGAACAAGAATCTCACTTCGCCACGCAACCCGTTTCGTAGTGGACAGCCCCGCTTCTTAGATGGGTCTTTTAGATTTTGCATCAAGAAGTGTTCCTTTTCGTCCCAGTTTTGCCATTCTGGGTCCTTTAGAACAAGACCCATATTGTGTGTCTATCTTTATTGTTCTATTTTTTATTTATCAAAGTAATACTTGGTCATGGTTTTTAAAAAGTCAAATCTTACAGAAACCACCCTAGCTGGTTTGGCTCAGTGGATAGGACTCCTCCTGCAGACTAAAGGGTCCCGGGTTTGATTCCTGTCAAGGCACATGCCTGGGTTGCAGGCTCGATCCCCAGTAGAGGGCCTGCAGGAGACAGCCGGTCCATGATTCTCTCTCATCATTGATGTCTCTCTCTCTCTCTCTCTCTCTCTCCCTCCCTCCCTCCCTCCCTCCCTCCCTCCCTCCCTCCCTCCCTCTCCCTTCCTCTCAGAAATCAATAGAAGTATATATTTTTTAAATCTTACAGAAACCTTGCACAGGCATTCTAATCCCTTTCCCACATGACAGCCCTTCCAAGGTTTGATGACAGTGACCATGCAGCCTTCTCTCTGAGCTGGGAGCCCTCAATTCTTTCCTCATTTCTCACTCAGTCCACAGTAATTCCAGATTTTGCCCCAGGTCTGATTCTCGGTTATTCTGCAGTCAGCCAGAACCCAGGGAGGTGAATATGATCTCATGTGTGTAAATCAAGATGTTGTGCTGAGACTAAAGATTGAATACAGCCACGGGAGGGTATTTGAAAGAGGCAGACCAACGAGGAAGGAAGAGTGTTAAGAAGCTGCATGCCTGCTTCAGGAGGCCTCAGAGCTGAGGGTTTGCATGTTAAGGTTGAACCATGAGGAAGAATTGTCACTGAGGGAGAGAATGTGAGAAAGTCCTGGCCCGGATCACAAAGGCGACCAGCGGTAGGATATGGCACGAAAGGAGGGGGTGGGACCTTACCTCTTGGGACTCCTGCTTGGACTCCTGCTCACCCCCCATCCACAGCACAAGTGCCCAACTGGCCTGGGAGGTGCTTTCCATTCTCAGAGTGAAGGAACATTTCTGCTTTGGACCCAGGCCAGACAGAGATGTGGGATGGTGGAGTGGACTAATCACGCCAACAGAGGCCGTGCCTGGGAGTGAAGGGGCGGCTGGCACAGCCAGGCACTTGTTCTGCACTTGCAGACAAAGGCACTCAGGAAGCAGCCTCTGAGAGTCAGTCAGCTCTTGAGTGGAACTCTGGTTCTGATGTGGCAAAATATCCCAAGGAGGAAAGGAAAGCACAGGTGACAAAAGAAATCAACGTGCTGTAAATGCACACAGGAACCCGGCTTAAAAGCTCAGAATTTTAAAATAGCAGGCACCGCCCCAGCTGGTTTGGCTCAATGGACACAAGTGTTGGCTTGCGGATTGAAGGGTCCTGGGTTCAATTCCGGTCAAGGGCACATGCCCAGATTGTGCGCTTGATCCCCAGTAGGGGACTTGCAGGAGGCAGCCAATCAATGATTCTCTCTCATCATTGATGTTTCTATCTCTCCCTCTCCCTTCCTCTCTGAAATCAATCAAAATATATTAAAAAAAAAATAACAGGCACAAAATCTGGCCAAAGGATACATGATCCAGAATAGGGAAGATAACTGGTTGTCCTGCAAAAGTCATTCTCCCTTTTTCCCTTCTAGAAATAACTGATCGTATACAGATGGGCCACTGGCCACCTAGCACAAAGACTACACTTCCCAGCCTGCCTTGCAGCTAGGTGTGTCCACGTGACTAAGGTGTAGTCAATGGAGTGTGAGCAGAAGTAAACAGCCTCTGGATCTTGCCTTTAATGAAGGATCTTGCCTTAAAGGGCTAAAAAGTAAATATTTTAGGTTTTTGTTAGCCATATTATGTTATCTCTGTTGCAACTACTCAACTTAGACAATACTTAAGCAAATGAGAGAGGCTATGCTCCAATAAAACTGAGTTTACAGAAACAGGTGTCCAGCCCACAGGCTGCAGTCAGGCAAAGGGACTCACCCTCCATGTCCCAGGTCCATTTCACAGTTCTGCTCCGTGCCAGTTGGAATACAAATGAGAAGGTGAGCCCACTTGGACCATGGAGACAAAGGTAACGCCCTGGGGATGGGGCAGCCATGAGTTAGAAGGAGCCTGGGCCCGTGATGTCTTTGTAGAGCAAGGCTGCCCTGATAGGGCAGACCTCGTGTGAGAGACGAACAATGTCGATCTTGTTTATGTCCCTATTCGGGATCTCTGGTGCACACACCCTGCCACCGGTGACAAGGAAAGCAAGACAGGCGGTCTGACCCCTTCCCTGTGGGGTTCCAGATGAACAAATAGGAAATGAGGTATTATTAACCAGGGGCCCACCGCCTGTTCTGGCATCCCCGGGCCACTCCTGTTGACAAAGTCCACATCTAAAATATACCACCCACTGGCCACCAAGACCTAAGAGAGGAGAGTCCTGATACACATGTGAAGAGACAAGGAGAGAGAGAGAGAGAGAGCCAGGTGGCCAAACTGCAAAGTTTTCCAATTTCGCTTCATGACAGTGATAGAGGGACTTATAATCGGATAGAGCACCTGAATTAATCTGAAAAAATAATCATATTATTTTAAATCTTAGAACACATATACTTATGTGACTAGGGAGTCAAGTTTCTTATATGTGAATAGGGAGTTAAGTTTTTCTTAAGTTTTTTTTTCAAGGCCTGTGCGAAGCGGTTAAGGAAGTGACTCAGCTATGAATCCAGCAAGCAGAACCGATGAGCAGGGTCAGACGGATCCACCATGAGTCAAAACATCATCTCATCAACATCATCTCATTGCCTGATGGCTAAGGGCAATAGCTGATGTCTGCGGACCCCCAGGGCCGCCCATAGCTGCACTCTGGTCCCAGCCTCACCTAGCCCCTTCCCCTTTACAGTCCTGTCCCCTGCACCTTGCTGTAAGACAGGATTTGAATGCTTGTAAGCGCCCTGTCTTCTTGGTTGGCTGGCCTTCTCAATAAACACCTTATGTGATTTGTTATTGGACACAGCGGGGTGGGGTGGGAGTGGGGGGGGGGGAGAGGAGGTGGGGTGTTCCTGGTAACAACAGGAGAACACCAGAGAGAGCAAGCAAGAAAGAAGGGTCCTATCCTATTGGCTCCATGCCTCAGGCTCACAGAAGCAGGAAATAGAAAAGAGGCAGATGTGCTACGCATAACCTGTCATAGTGGCCTCGCCCACAATGTGGACTCAAACCAATCAGATCCTCAATAGCAGGAAGGTGGCACTAGGCGAACACTCCCCACCCCTCAACCAGCAACTCTCCCACCGGCCAAGCCTTGCCAATCATGTTCAGAGCAGAAAAGAACAAGGAAGAGATAATCCCATAAGGACTGTTTGGAACCGATTTTAAATCATTATACAGGTTATGTTGCTATCTGATTTCTCTCCATGTGGACATATATCTTTTCAAGATGGGACGCCTTAGTTCTCATCTACAAGATCGGCAATAGCCGACAGGTCAAGGCTGCTCACGGGAATGGAACAATGTCGGGTCACAGCCCCTCTGCTAGGGCCTGGACCTCCGTGGGCGCTGGGAATTGGAAGAGGACATGAGGAGCCCCAGGCATAGAGGAGAGACTTTACTGTAGACCAAGCAGTCATTGCAGATACAGGAGTCATCAGACAAAGTTGTTTTCAAAGTAGTCCCACAAAGCAGCCATGCACCGGCTGGCCAGCAACACAGTTTTATATCAACTCAGACAAAAGAGGCTTCTTGCTCTTTGGTATCAATACTTGGGTTGTAGAAAGGTATGCCTGTGCAGTGCATACAGCAGGCATGTCAAACTCAAAGGCTCACACGGGCCAAATAAACAAGGTTTAAGTATATGTGGGTCGCACAAAAAACAAAGCTTCAATTTTCATAGAAACGTGAGTTTATTTTGATAGACACATGCTGGATACAAAGGGCTGAAATAAATGAGTCACCGTTAACATAAAATTGTAGAACAGTTTAATAAAAATTAATATTTTTTCTTGAACAGTAACTTACCAGACACTGAATAACTGCACAAATAAGCGTAACACACATAAACCTATTTTTTCTTATTCTCCGAAAGCAAAATATTTTGTTGCGCACACCAAATAAGTCGGTCCAAGACTAATGACCTGGCAATCAGCTGCTAAAATATCCGCTGCTAGTATTAGTGGAGAGAAATGGTGCGCCTGCACGCGTAAGGCGCGTTAGGGAAATGAATGCAACATGATTATAGTAATCTGTCATTAGCGAGCGTTGTAGTTCGTTATTAATAATTATGTATAACAGGATATTGTAAAAATTAAGTTATGAAATTTTTATTAAAACGTTTCTTGCCGAAACCGGTTTGGCTCAGTGGATAGAGCGTTGGCCTGCCGACTGAAGGGTCCCGGGTTCGATTCCGGTCAAGGGCATGTACCTGGGTTGCGGGCACTTCCCCAGTGGGGGATGTGCGGGAGGCGGCTGATCGATGTTTCTCTCTCATCGATGTTTCTAGCTCTCTATCTCTCTCCCTTCCTCTCTGTAAAAAATCAATAAAATATATTTTTTAAAAAAAACAACGTTTCTTACATACCGTTATATTGGCTGGGCCGCAAAAATATTCGTTATGGGCTGCATGCAGCCCGTGGGCCGAGAGTTTGACATGCTTGGCATACAGTAAAACTGCTGTGTCAATGCTTTGCACAAGCGTGTGGCACATGGGCCTTGAACGTCCAGTGTACTTAGGTCAGGGTTCCCCCTACACGGAATGCTACAAACTCTCCTAGATGTCACTCAACACCATGTGTCCAGTGCCTGCAGGTGCTCAGACCACGGTGACGGAGCTTGGTGGGGCTTGAGGAGCCATAATGTAGGCTGCTTCTGTCACTCAGCTTCAACCGACAGAGGACATGTTTTCTCCCAAGCAAAATTATGTTTTGTTTTGTTTTCTTTCTAAGAAAAAAGACAAGCCATTCAGGGATGGGACAGGAAACTCACTTTATAAACTAAAGATTGCTTTTATCTCCTGAAACTTAGTTTCACAATAAGATTCTTTTCTGCTTCTAGAGATAACACTCGCTCATACTCTAACCAAACTATTTTGTTTTTAAAAGCCAGTACCTCAATTAGAGGAGAAATAAACTGTATTAAAGCACGCAGCTTTCCAGGGGATCTTTTCTTCGGCAGTGCGCCCGGGGCAAATATCTCTCATCTCCTCTCCTCTCTCGTGTTTGGGCTTGGGGCCTGATGTTATTGCGATGTCAGCTGCTTTGAGCCAAAGTCAGAGGCTGGGACCAGCATCATCTCCGTAGGAAGAGAACCAGGCGAGAGACAGTCTAGTGGCTGGTTTTCAGAAGGCCCTCCTTCTGGAAGTTTCCATCAGAGGGCTTAGGAGGAGAGGCATGAATGGGCTGCTGCGTGTCAGCAGGGAGGGCAGGGCAGCAGCTGCAGGCCACGGGACCCAGGAGCTCCACGGCTGCAGCACTCTCTGCTTCTCGTTGTGTTTGTGTCTTTCTGCTCGGCGACCTTCCACTGAGTTGGCTTTCTCCATCAGGCTGGGCTCATGGCTATCAGAAAATCATGGACTCACATGGTAGTTCACGTCCCTGACAGCCAATTGAAAAGGAAAAAAAGAGCAGAACTCCAAGAGTGTGATCAATTCTCCAGAGTCATGCGCCTCCCCTAGACCAACCTTTAAGGCCCAGAAAGTGGGATGTGCTCTTTCATATATATATATATATATATATATATATATATATATATATATACACACTAGAACCCCAGTGCATGGATTCATGCATGGGGGGGGTCCCCCTCAACCTGGACTGTGCCCTCTCCAATCCGGGGCCCCCTGGGGGATGTAGCAGTGCACAAAGTGGCAGGCAGCCTGGGAAGAGCCGGAGCTGGGCTCGGTGCTCAGCGCTCGGTGCTTTAAACCACTCGGGGCTTGCTCCCTTGCTGCTTGCTCCTTACCGCCGCTGCCGCAGAGGCAGGAGAGGCTATCGCCACCACTGCTGTGCTCACCAGCCATGAGCCCGGCTCCTGGGCTCCAGCTGTGGGAGCACACTGACCACTAGGGGGCTGAGTCACAGGATACCTTGAACTCGGTTGCTAAAACAACAAGGCCAAGATCAAGGTGCTAGCTAGCTCAGTGTCTGTGAGGGCACTCTTCCGTGTTTTCAGAGAGCCACCTCACGTGGCAGGGAGGGAGGGAGCTCCAGTCTCTCTTCTATTTTTTTATTTATTTTTTATTTTTAAATATTTTACAAACTAGAGGGAGGGAATGAGGGAGGGAGGATTCATTCACAGCAGGATGTGATCAACAGATACATGAGTAGTGGGACCAGGAACAGCAGGGGGGAAGGGCATTCCTGCCACTCGGGCCTCTCCGCCTGCTTGGGGGTGCTTCTGCCACAGGTGTCTGTCCAGGGTGGCCCGCAGGCGGAAGGGCACACGGCAGTGGGGGCCCCAGACCGTGTATGCGGCGGCTAAGCTTGCTCCTCTGGACACAGGCAAAGGAGCAGAGGTCGCAGGTACAGGGCCGCTCCCGGGTGTGTGAGCGCCGGTGCACAGTCAGGCTGCTGCTGTGGGCACAGGCGAAAGGACACTGGTCACAGGCGTAGGGCCGCTGGCCCGTGTGCGAGCGCATGTGCACCTTGAGGCTGCTAAAGGTGCTGAGGCCCTTCCTGCACACAGGGCAGGTGGGGCTCCTGTGCGCCCGGGAGCCCTTGGCCTCCACTTCCTGCCCGGCCACCGCTGACCTGGCTGCAGCCACCTCTGCCGGCCCAGCAGCGGAGTCTCTGGGGCCTCGGATCCCGTCCGGTAGATGGACAGTCCATGGTCCCACTGGGCATGGCGCAGCACTTTCCAGGCCTCGGTGAATGGTCGGCCACAGCGGAGGCAAGTCAAAGCCTTCAGGTTCTCAAGTTCTGAGTCCGGGCCAGGGCTGGGGCCGCCAGAGGGCGGAGAGCCCTGCTGCTTGTGGTCCATGGAAGCCTTGATGGCCTCCAGCGGGAAGGTCTGCAGGCAGAGGCCGCAGGTCAAGGTATCGGGGTGTTTGTCAGTCCAGGGCTGGCGATCATGAGGATTAGGGACCAGAGAAGTCCACGGCGCAGACTGGTTCTGCAAGTCGAGGACGAGGATGGTACGGGCCGTGGGCACCAGGGTAGGGCAGGAGCGGGGTGCGCCCTCGAGGCTGCCCGGTGCGGGCACCACCTTTGGGGAACGCTGCCGCAGCCCCGCGGCCTGTAGGGGCCACGGATGTGGCTCAGGCTTCACGTCGATGACCAGGTCCCCCATCTCCATCTCGTAGTTGGTGTGGGCGGCAGACTCGGGGTCGACTCGGCGGGGCATGCAGCCGGCCTCTCGGTGGGACCTGGGTCGCGGTGCGGACAATCCTGAGAGCTGGCGGGCGGAAGGTGCGCGAGGCGTGTGCGCTTGGGCTGCGATGCTCACGTGACTGACGGAGGCACCTGGCCTCGAACTTTTATACGTGCTGGCCTGGCCGTGGCTCCGCCCACGGGGCGGGGCCTGATGGGAGCAGAAGGGGCGCCTGCAGGCACCTGGCTGGAGGCCAAACTCAGTCTGAGCCTTGCCCGCGGGGATTGGCTGAAGGACTACCCCTAAGGGCACCTAGCTCAAGCGGCCAGCATAGGAACAGCGACTTCAGATCCCTTTTGGGGGGCTGCTGAAACTGAGGCACAGCACCCCCACAAACACCCAGGAGGGAGAAAATGGTAGGGGCTACATTTCTCACTGTGTCCCTAACAGTATCTTGGACTCTTTCAGTAAATACATCATAAAAATTCCCTGGGCAAACCTCTATTGCGTGCCTGTGGTGCACCAGGTACTGTTCTAAGCACTGGGGACACTGCAGCGAACCCAACAGACCATAATCCCTGGCCCCCAAGTTGACTGGTTCAGGGAGACTACGCTCAACAAGATAACTATGCAAAAGAGAGTGCCTTCCTGGGTGACCTGTGTCACCTGGAGCCAAACAAGGCTAGGAAGGGTTATAAAGGGGCAGGGTGAGTGGGGGGGGGGGGTGGGGCTCAAATTTCTCCCCACCCCACGGAAAGGTATGGTGGCGCTGAGACCTGAGGGATGTGAGGGAGTCAGCCAGTCTCTATTCAGGAATAACTAGGAGACACAAGATGGCGAGGAATAGGCAGATGCGTCCCAGGGCTTGTCCCAGAGCAAAAGGAGTGAGCAGCTGAAACTAATAAGACCCACCCCCAAATTGGCGAAGGAGACTCAGCTGGTGAGACAGTTTGCAGCCGGGAAGGGCAGCGTTCCCCTGGAAAGGTGAAAACCAGGGATCTGGGCAGGAAAGTTTGCCAGACCTCTGAGCCCAGAGGGTCCGAGGGAGACCACGCGGCACCCAGCCGCGTCCCTTGGGACAGGCACAGCCCCTGACTGTGAAAAGGCGATTCGAGGGATTGTTGGCGCCAGGGGATTTGAGATCTGGTTTCTGTAATTACGGAGGATTGAGCCTAGAGCGGGCAACCTGAAGCGCTGACCGGACCATGCAGTGCAGGTGAGAGAGGAGCTCCCAGAGACTCAGCCTTCCCCCTTTCTGTGGCCGGCGTTTGTGTGTTTGTTTTCACTGAACGCTGTTCATAGGACATTTCGGATACAGACACTCACCCGTGCTGAGGAGCGGGAGAAGGTGCGGACGGGTGGAATCTGGGGAGAGGCTGGGGGGAGAAGAGGGGCCAGGAGAAGTGGCAGCAAATTGAGTGCTGAGTCACGCCTGAGCCCAGGACCTGGGCAGCCATTTTCTCCCTCTCTTCTATTTGTTAAAAAATATTTTTATTGATTCCAGAGAGAGGAAGGGAGAGGGAGATAAAAACATCTCGGCGTGTGCCCTGATCAGGAATAGAATCAGTGACCAGGAAAGGTCAAGCTGGTGCATGGGATGAGGCTCAACCACTGAGCCACACCAGGTCACGGAGTGCTTGGAAGACGAGAGAGATGAGACTGAAGATTGTCTTGTATCAATATAGTAGCAAAAGTAGTGATTCTTGCCGAAACCGGTTTGGCTCAGTGGATAGAGCGTCGGCCTGCGGACCGAGAGGTCCCAGGTTCGATTCCGGTCAAGGGCATGTGCCTGGGTTGCGGGCACATCCCCAGTGGGAGATGTGCAGGAGGCAGCTGATCGATGATTCTCTCTCATCGATGTTTCTAACTCTCTATCTCTTTCCCTTCCTCTCTGTAAAAAATCAATAAAATATATATTTAAAAAAAAAAGTAGTGATTCTTAAAAAATATATATATATGTATGGAACTGGAAAGCATTATACTAAGTGAAATAAGCCAGTCAGAGAAAGATAAATATCACATGATCTCACTCATTTATGGAATATAATGAACAACATACTCTGATGAACAAAAACAGACCCAGAGACAGACAAGCATTGATCAGACCGTCAAACCTCAGAGGGAAGGTAGGGGAGGGTGGGGGTAAGGGGAAGAGATCAACCAAAGGACTTGTATGCATGCATATAGGCCTAACCAATGGACAACAGGGGGGTGAGGGCATGAGTGGGGGAGTGTCAGGGGGTAATGGGGGGATAAGGACACATATGTAATACCTTAATCAATAAAGAAATTAAAAATATATATCTATTTGTATTGATTTCAGAGACAAAAGGAGAGGGAGAGAGAGATAGAAACATCAGTGATGAGAGAGAATCATTGATCAGCTGCCTCCTGCACGCCCCACACTGGGGATGGAGCCTGAAACCTGGGCATGTGCTCTTGACCCAAATAGAACCTGGGACCCTTCAGTCTGCAGGCCGACAAAAAGCAGTGATTCTTCCCAGCGGGGAAGCTATTGCACAAAGTACACACAGCATCGGACTGCAATCTCTCTTCCTCCACCAGGTGGGGTGGATGCACTGGCCGCTGCCTCTGTGCGTTCTCGGTGGGAGCGGACCCGGTGCCTCCGGACTGTGGATGACCTACCCCAGCTGGCTCCCTGGCCCCACTTGGCCCGGAGGCTGCAGAGGGCAGAGCCCCAAGAGGTCAGAGGAGGTCACCGCCTTGATGGAAGGTAGGACCTGAAAAGGAAGTTCTGACAGGGATCTGCATCCCACTGCAGGAGTCACGAGCCCCAGGACGGGAGCCCCTTTAGTAGAGCTAGAAGGAGGACACGGTGGGTCTTGGGGAGCAGCAAGGAGGAAGGGGAGACCTCTACTCCAGAGGGAAAGGGGTGGAGAGTAATGAGGCAGGAAGAGGGGAAGGTCCCAGGCCCTGTTCCCAGGTAGAGTCCAGGAGGTGACAGGCTTGGGGTGGAGTGGCTGCCAGGTATACCAGGGTGCGGTGGGGTGGGGTGGGGGGTGGATCCCGGACACAGAGCTCACACCCCTCCCCCACAATCCCCAGCAGCAAGGAAAGGTCAAGCTGAGTGAAAGGCCTACATATTGTGTGACTGCCAAAGAGCGTCCTTAGGGGAGGGTCCACGCCCTTCTTCTGGGGTGAAGCCCTTGTTTGCCTGAGACTCTCCCGGTTTTATTTTAGTATTATTATTTTTTAATGTATCTTTATTGATACAGAAAGGAAATGAGAGGGAGAGGGAGAGACAGAAACATCCATGATGAGAGAGAATCTTTGATCGGCTGCCTCCTGCACGCCCCCTACTGGGGACCGAACCTGAAACCCTGGCATGTGCCTTTGACCGGAATCGAACCCGTGACCCTTCAGTCCACAGGCCGACGCTCTATCCACTGAGCCAAACCAGCCAGGGCTATTTTATTTTTCAATTACAATTGTCATTCGATGTTATGTTAGTTTCCAGTGTGCCGCTCAGTGGTTAGACATTTATTAAGTTGCGAAGCGATGCAGTTTGAAAGCCCCTGCTTCTTAAAGGAACGGTGACAGCCCGACCCGCTGTCCTCCTCTGATCCTCCCCTTCCCTGCTGTTTGGCCACTTCTCACCCCCTTACCTACGGACTGCACAGAATCCAGCCAGACACAGGCAAATAAACATAGAGGCCAAAAAGAAAAGGATTAAATCTTTTTTTTTTTTAATATATTTTATTGATTTTTTACAGAGAGGAAGGGAGAGAGATAGAGAGTTAGAAACATCGATGAGAGAGAAACATCGATCAGCTGCCTCCTGCACATCAGCCCAGGTGCATGCCCTTGACCGGAATCGAACCTGGGACCTTTCAGTCCGCAAGCCGACGCTCTATCCACTGAGCCAAACCGGTTTCAGCATGGATTAAATCTTAAGAAAAGTTGCAGCTCTGGCTGGTTTGGCGCGGTGAATAGAGCACCAGCTTATGGATTAAAGGTCCTAGGTTCAGTTCTGGTCAAGGGCACATGCCCGGGTTGCAGGCCTGATCCCCAGTGTGGGGCGTGCTGGCGGTAGACAATCAATGATTCTCTCTCATCATTGATGTTATTCTCTCTCTTTCCTTCTTCCTTCCTCTCTGAAATAAAAAAAGTATATATGTTTTAAAAAGTTGCGCTGAAACCGGTTTGGCTCAGTGGATAGAGCGTCGGCCTGCGGACTGAAGGGTCCCGGGTTCGATTCCGGTCAGGGGCATGTACCTTGGTTGCGGACACATCCCCAGTGGGAGGTGTGCGGGAGGCAGCTGATCAATATTTCTCTCTCATCGATGTTTCTAACTATCTCTCTCCCTTCCTCCCTGTAAAAAATTAATAAAATATATTTATAAAATATATTTTATAAAATATAATAAATAAAATTAATAAAATATATTTTTTAAAAAGTTGCATAAGCCTAAGCCCTCAGGAGAGAGCTAGCACCAGCCGGTGTCGCTGGCAGCAATCCTGGGGGACTGGCTGCCACAGGTTCCACTCCAGGAAACCTACTCCCGGGGGTGTTGCATCAGGCCCCACGTGGCCTTGCTTCTAACAAAGCATCGCTGTTCCTGGAAATACTGGCCTCAGCCACACCTGTGCAACCCAGGAACTGTCTGGGTTTGTGAGTTAGACTAAGGGTGGGGCTGAGGGTACAAGGCAGGTTTATGTACAGCAGGCATGTCAAACTCAAAGGCTAACACAGGCCAAATAAACAAGGTTTGAGTGTATGTGGGCCAAAAAAAAACAAAGACTTCAATTTTCATAGAAACGTAGCTTTATTTCAATAGAGACATGCTGAATACAAAGGGCTGAAATAAATGAGTCACCGTTAATATAAAATCATAGAACATTTTGATAAAAATTAATATTTTTTCTTGAACATTAACGTACCAGACACTGAACAACTGCACAAATTAATAAGCGTAATGCAAGTAAACTCTTTTTTCTTGGTCTCCAAAAGCAAAATATTTCCTGTTGCGCACACCAAACAAGTCAGTCCAAGACTAATGATGTGGCCATCAGCTGCTAAAATATTTGCTGCTAGTATTAGTGGAGAGAAATGGTGCGCCTGCACGCGTAAGGCGCGTTAGGGAAATGAATGCAACACGATTATAGTAATCAGTCATTAGTGAACATTGTAGTTCGTTATTAATAATTATGTTTAACAGGATATTGTAAAAATTAAGTTACAAAATTTTTATTAAAACGTTTCTTACAGCCTTAGCTGGTTTGGCTCAGTTGGCCTGCAGACTGAAGGGTCCCAGGTTTGATTCCGGGCAAGGGCACATGCCTGGGTTGCTGGCTCGATCCCCAGTCGGGGGTGTGTAGGAGGCAACCGATCAATGATTCTCTGTCATCACGGATGTTTCTATCTGTCTCTTCCTTTCCTTTCCTCTCTGAAATCAATAAAAATATTTTTTTAAAAATAAAAAAAACATTTCTTACATACTGTTACATTGGCAGGGTCACAAAAATATTCGTTGTGGGCTGCATGCGGCCCGCGGGCTGCGAGTCTGACATGCTTGCTGTACAGACACAGATTGAGTGAACCCGGAAGCCACAGTTTCCCTCTGGCCCACTGTTGGGTGGTTTGGAGGCCTGTATAGGAATACCAGGGCCAAGGCACCCAGGACAAATGGCATGGAATAGGGGTTTTTGTTTGTTTTTTTCTAATATATATTTTATTGATTCCAGAGAGGAGAGGAGAGAGAGAAAGAGATAGAGAGATAGAAACCTCAATGATGAGAGAGAATCATTGATCAGCTGCCTCCTGCACGCCCCCTACTGGGGATTGAGCCCCCAACCCAGGCATGTGCCCTTGACCCGGACCCGTGAGTCCACAGGTCGATCGATACTCTATCCACTGAGCCAAACCAGCTAGGGCCCAAGTTCCTTTTTGGCTTAAGGTAGCCAGAGATGATTCTCTGACTGACACCCGGAACCCCTGGCTGATACACAGAGTAGGCCTGGGCTGTTGGCCTTGTTTAGGGAAGAGGGGACGGTGGGCTCTTGGGCTGTCACCCTGAGCCCCACGGGTCTGGCCTGGCCTTCCAGGACCCGAGAGCAAGCCCCGGGAGAGGAGAGAGAGCCTGGTGTCAGCAGGCCTAAGGAGTCCTGATGAGTTAAAAATAAAAACAGAGGAGCTGAAACCGGTTTGGCTCAGTGGATAGAGCATTGGCCTGCGGACTGAAAGGTCCCGGGTTCGATTCCGGTCAAAGGCATGTACCTGGGTTGCGGGCACATCCCCAGTGGGAGATGTGCAGGAGGCAGCTGATCGATGTTTCTCTCTCATCGATGTTTCTGACTCTCTATCTCTCGCCCTTCCTCTCTGTGAAAAATCAATAAAATATATTTAAAAAATTATTTAAAAAAATAATAATAAAATAAAAACAGAGGAAGAGAAAGGCTTGCTGTAAAGACGTGACTAGCTCTGTCTGTGTCTCCAATGAGCTCTGTGGCCGGCCGACTCTCCGTGGAGGAACTGAACCCTTTTTCTTCTTTCTCTCCTGACTAGGCTTTCCTGCTGACTTTTGGGATTGGACTCTTTCCAGCAGGAATTCCCAGGCTCTGTTCCTCGGATGGCCAGCAACCAGGAGAACCTCTGCAGTTCCCACCGGGGCCTGGGACAACACTGAATTTATACGAGACTGTTCTCCTCCCCAAGGTAGGCCAGCCCAGCCCAGCCAGTGCGGCTCAGTGGCTGAGCATCCACTTATGAACCAGGAGGTCACAGTTGGATTCCCGGTCAGGGCACATGCCCGTGTTGTGGGCTCGGTCCCCAGTGTGGGGTGTGCATGAGAAAGACAATCAATGACTCTCTCTCATCATTGATTTCCTCTCTCTCTCTTCCTCTCCCGTCTTCTCTGAAATCAATGAAAATATTATTTTTAAAAAGGTAGGCCAGGAAGCCCAGACGTACTGAGCTCTGCTGCCTTCATGTGGGCACTGGCGGCCTCTCACATTCCAGAAGGACGGGGAGCCTTTTGAACTCATCCTTTCTGATCCTCTGGCTCAGCTGTAGCCGGGCGCACAGGAGCTGGGTGCCCACAGGCGCTGGCATAGCCCCAGACCGCGCATGCTAATTATGTGCTAGGGAAGCGCCCTGCCCCCACCCACACTTCGGTATTCTGCTGGGCCCAAGGGCACACATGCAGAGGGGCAGGCTGCAGTGTGGGAAGTGGTCTAGGGCAGTGACTCGCCCAAGGTCACAGGGCAAGCTGGCCAAGGGGTGCATGAGGGTACAGTCTGGAGTCTTCACAGGTCTCTCCCTGCACAGCAGAGGCCTGGCTCTGCTCCCACAAGCAGGAAGCCCTTGGAGCAGCGGTTCTCAGCCTGTGGGTCGCGACCCCTTTGGGGGGGTCGAACGACCCTTTCACAGGGGTCCCCTAAGACCACCGGAAAACATATATAATTACATATTGTTTTTGTGATGAATCACTATGCGTTCATTATGTTCAATTTGTAACAATGAAATTGGGGGTCACCACAACATGAGGAACTGTATGAAAGGGTCGTGGCACTAGGAAGGTTGAGAATCACTGCCTTGGGGCCTCCAGCGCCTGGAGCAACCAGTCAGTCCTTCGGTTAAAACGCGAGGAAGATATATGCACCCTATGTTCATAGCAGCACAATTCACCATACCTAAGATCTGGAAACAGCCTAAGTGCCCATCAGCAGATGAATGGATTAGAAAACCGTGGTACATCTACACGATGGAATATTATGCTGCTGTAAAAACGAAGGAACTCTTACCATTTGCAACAGCATGGATGGAACTGGAGACCATTATGCTAAGTGAAATAAGCCAGTCAATGAAGGAAACATACCACATGATCTCACTCATTCCTGGATAATAAAGACCATTATAAACTTATGAACAAAAATAGACACAGAAACAGAGCTTCCTCGAACAGACTGTCAAACTACAGCGGGAAGGCCGGGGAGGGTTGCTGGGGGGGGTGTGTGTGTGTGTGTGAGGGGGGGGTTGGTAGGAGATCAACCGAAGGACTTGTATGCATGCATATAAGCATAACCAATGGACATAAGACACTGGGGGGTAGGGGAGACCAGGAGATTGTCAAGGGCGGGGGGGGGGGGGGAAGGACACATATGTAATACCCTTTGTAATACTTTAAGCAATAAAAAAATAAAAATAAAAATAAACGCAAGGAAGAGGGAGTGGGTGGGGGGAGTGGCCTGCCACTAACGCAGCTTCTTAGCAGAGCAGCCTCCCGGTGGCAGGTGCATGGGAGGGGGGCAGCTTCGTAAAACTCAAAGGAACAAGATGGAGTCTCCCGGTGGCCATCGGGGTTTCGGGGGCTCGAGGTCACCGCCCTCCGCGCCGCCGATGTCCTGGGGCGAGTCCCTGCCTTGCTCCCCCGGGCGCCCGCGGCCGCCCCTGCCCCTCGGGCCGCGCATGCGCAGTGCGGCGCGCGGGAGGCGGCGGCGGCGCCCCAGGTGCTGCGCCCAGACGCCGGCCCGGAGGCTGCCGCTCGGCGCGGGGCGTGGCGCCGCCTCCAAACCCGCGGAGCCCGAGCCGGAGCCCGCCGGTCCCGGGGGCGCGCCGTGTCTGCGGTTCTCGACGGCGTGGCCCGGGCCGCCTGGGTCCGCGCTCCCTGCCTCTCAGCGGGCGACCGCCCGACGGGCTCCCCTCAGCCCCGGCCTCAGGGCGGGCGCGGCGAGGCCGCCGGGGCGCTTCTTTCGGGGGTCGGAGCCGCGAGGTGTCGGGCGCCGCGGGCTCCCGGCGGGGAGAGCGCGAATCTCCTCCCCGGCGTTTCCCGGAAGCGCGGCCGGCGAGTGGGCGATGTGAGGGCGGCCGGGCGCCTGGGGAGGGCATGTTCGGCGGGGCGTCCGCGGCGCCCCCGCCCCAGCGCCCCCTCCGCGCCGCCTCCGCCTCGTGATAAAAGCGGCGGCCGCGCTTCCTGACGTGAGACCCGCGCTCCGGCCGTCCGCCCGCCCGACTGTCCGCCCGCGCGGCGATGACACGGCGCTGGCGGTGGCCGCGAGGCGCCGGGCGGGCCGTTGGCTGACCGTTTGCTGACCGGAGAGCGGCCGCCGCCAGCATGGGCTGCGCTTCGAGCATGTGCAGTTCCGGGACCCAGACCGTGTACCCGGGCGCCCGGGACGCCGAGGACGGGAAGGACCCCCCGGCGCTGCTGCCCCCGCCCGGCGGGGCCGCCCCCGGGCCACGGTGCCCAGGCCGGGCTCCGGGTGACGGACGGACGCCCGCAGCCCGTCCCTCCGGGCAGCGACCGGGCTCCGGGCCCTGATATAGGGTGTTGTGGGGTGAGTTTCGGGGAGGCACCAGCCATCCGGAGCCCGGGGTCCTCTGTGAATTGTCGAAGGCGTTGGAGGCCGTTCCCTCCCCCCAGCGGGACGGGGATCCCCGAAACCGGGTCGGGGTGGACTTGGTTCCCGGTGGAGGGAAGGGGAGGGGAGGGGTAGGGAAGGGGGCGCCGCGGGCCCGCGCGCTGCGTGGGGACCACCCCCCGCGGCGGGTGCATTTGAGGTTCCCGTCTCTCCGCAGACATGTGTGTGCAGTGCGCGGATTTACAGAACCCGACCGGGAACGCCGGCTTTGAAACAGTCATGAGAACAAAGCTAATTTTTTATATTAAGCAGTCGACTGGCGGAACACATTTGTGACTTTCTTGTCCTTTTTTTTTTTTTTTTTTTTTTAAATAATTGAACATCTTCTCCAAAGTGTATTGCCTCGGCTATGTTTTCTCAAAGTTTCTGGGCCTTAATCTTTGCTAATTTTTTTTTTTTTTTAAGAATGATCATCTTTTCTTTTTTTAAAAGGGGAAATCAAATAAAGTTCCGTAGGGCACACAGCAGCAGTTTCCCAGGGCTCTGACTTGAACTGTGACAGCTGGAACGCATGCGTTGTTGATGTTTTACTAAAGGAGGGAAGGCAGATTGGTGCGAATGGTCACAGGTGGTTGAAGAGCAGCATCCCTCTCCCCGCAGCTGCTCAGAGTCCAGTCGTTTGCAAACTTAACCTGCTTTTCTGTGCAAACTTAACCTGCTTTTCTGTGCAAATTTAACATGCTTTTCTGTGCAAACTTAACCTGCTTTTCTGTGCAAACAATCTGCTTTTCTGTGCAAACTTAACCTGCTTTTCTGTGCAAACTTAACCTGCTTTTCTTTTCAACTGAGGACTGCGATTCCTCCCGAGCTTGAGGGCTGTAGCTGGGTTCACTTTCTGTCTTAAGTTTGCATCAGTAGTCATGAGATATATATATAAAATTTTATATATATATATAAATATATATATATAAAATTTTTTTTTGTATAACAGGTGGAGGTGATTTTCCCCACCCCTCCCCGTATATCACGTGAGAACTCACCTTGTTCTCATTATCCGAAGGTGTGCGCTCTCTGGGTAGATTCTTCAAAGACGCACACACCAGCAGTGGTTTTAGACCAGCCGTGGGCAAACTACGGCCCGCGGGCCGGATCCTGACGGTTTGAAATGAATAAAACTAAAAAAAAAAAAAAAAAGACCTTACCCTTTTATGTCATGATGTTTACTTTGAATTTATATTAGTTCACACAAACACTCCATCCATACTTTTGTTCCGGCCCTCCGGTCCAGTTTAAGAACCCATTGTGGCCCTCGAGTCAAAAAGGTTGCCCACCCCTGGTTTAGACTGTTGACCCAAGCTGCTCCGCATATCCGCGTAATGCTTATCCATTAAGCCTACCTAACTGGCTTTTTTTTTTTTTTTTTTTTTTAAAGCATTACAGCAAGTGACGTTGAATCTGGAAACTTTTAACAGCTTTCAAGTTTTTTTGGCCCGAGTCTAATCTCGGTTTGTCTTGCATTAACTGATATTAAGCTTTTAGGCCATGACAGTAGCCTTTTTAGCGAGAGGCCTTTCTGTCTTCGTGGCCTTTTTGTGGCGGTGCGGCTGTCTGAAATGCCCCTGGTGTCTTATAAGCCTCTCCAGCGCAGCAACTTACTCTAAGCCTGTTATCCACCGTGCCCGATGTTCCCTGAGTTTCCAAGAGTCTTAAATTTTCTGTCCTGCTGTCAGACCATCGTCTTGATTTGGGTCCCACAAAAGTACATTTACCATGACAGTGCTTAATCCAGTGGCATGCGTATAGTAGGTGTTAAAGAAATGTTGACCGAGTTTGTATGTGGTTTTTTTTTATTGGTAACTGAATGTTGAAACATTTTCAATCACTGGAATTTGATTCCATAAAACCTCCAACATAGGCTTTAAGACTATATTATATTGCCCAAGCCAGTTTGGCTCAGTGGATAGAGCGTTGGCCTGTGGACTGAAGGGTCCCAAGTTCGATTCCAGCCAAAGGCACATGCCCAGGTTGCGGGCTCCATCCCCAGTAGGGGACATGCAGGAGGCAGCCGATCAATGATTCTTTCTCATCACTGATGTTTCTGTCTCTCTCTCCCTCTTCCTTCCTCTCTGAAATTAATTAAAAAGTATAGAAAAAAAGAGAAAAACATATTATGTCCAGAGGAGGGGTCAAATTGTAAGTAACAATATCACAACCACAGACATACTATAGTCTCATGCTTGTGACTCACGAACTGTACATGTTGATACCACATCTCAGTTACAGGTCTTTATAATTAGACATTTCTGGTAATAGGGCAGAGGTAAATATTGGCCTTTTTTTGTTCAATATTGTTTCTTTAAGGGAATATATTAAATACACTCTGGAAATATAAAAATGCATGCTTAGGATAAACTGCCAGCAATTTAGCAAAATCGCATTATTTTACAATTAATTTGAATCCTTTTTATTAACATATCAAGATCCAATTTCTGTTCATTAAAATTTTTCTTCTTAAAAAATACAGTAAGTCAGCATATTGTTGAGTGATTTTCAGTAAGAAACTCATTGGGGGAAGTTTTTATATTCCTAAAGCATAGAGTAAACACCAGTTCATCAGCACATGCTTGGGAGAGTGGTAATTAATTGCATTTCAGATTAATTATTAAGCAGTGTATTCCCTACACTGTAGTGATCCCACATGTGTTCCCTGAAGCAAGTTGTGTACTCTTTAGAGAAATCTGGTGTTTAATGGGCACATTCCAGCACAGGGCCTGGAATCAAAGCAGCAGGGACGGGTAGGTGACCCCACGGAGCCTCACATGGCGAAGAGGATGAGGAAGGCGACCATCAAACAGAAGAGACCCAGGGCAAGGCCCAGAACAGCATAGGAGAAGAGCTGCTGCTTGAGAGACGGGTTCCTGGCATAGCCGATGATCAAACTGCCAAACACTGTTCCAATTCCGGCCCCTGAACCAGCCACACCCACTGTGGCAGCCCCAGCACCAATACACTTGGCCGCTGTGTCAATGTCCCGGGAGACAACACTGGCTTGGAACTCCCGTCTGGCCACCTGGAGTGGGGAGCTGCTGGAGGAAGGCTGTTCCGATGGGTCTCTGGCCTGCTCAGGAAGGAGGCAGACACGGGCCTGATCAGACCCCGGGTGCAGCAGCGGATGACAGCGGAGGGATGAGCAGTGCCCAGGTGGTCTGCATCTTTCCCGTCTCCCAGCGTTAGCTCTAGGTTTCAGAGCTCAGCTCCCCCACCCACAAGTTGTGTACCCTTAATAAGTATTAAATAAAAAAATGGTTCATGGTCAAATAAATTTGGGAAATGCTGGCTCAGACTAAGTTCTGCAGAATTCTTTCGTGCAGGATTGGTCATAAAACTGAATTTTCAAAAACATACTGTGGCTCCCCAAATCATTCCCCAAACTTGCAACATTCCCCAAACTTGTTTTGATTACGGAGCCCTTCTATCGAGGTGTATCTTAGAGGCAGGCCGCACATTAGAACGGGAGTATTCAAAGTACAAGAAATAGACTTAACAGTAAAGCTCAATAAACACAATATGCTCCTTAATGATTCCAAAGGTACTTTAGGATCTTGTAATATGCTAGGCTGGGTCATCTTTATGAACTTTATTTAAATACTAGAGGCCCGGTGCACAAAAATTTGTGCACTCGGTGGGGAGGGAGGGTCCCTCAGCCCGGCCTGTGCCCTCTCGCAGTCTGGGACCCCTCGGGAGATAACGACCTGCTGGCTTAGGCCTGCTCCCGGGTGGCAGAGGGCAGGCCCAATCCCTAGGTGCAGCCCCTGGTCGGGCTCAGAGCAAGGCTGATTGGGGAGTTGGGGTGCTGCCCCCTGTCATGCACAGAGCAGGGCGGATGGGGAGGTTGCGATGCCACCCTCAGTGACGCTCAGGGTAGGGCTGATTGGGGGGTTGGGGCACCGCCCCCTGTCACACTCAAGGCAGGGTCGATGGGGAGGTTGCGGCGCCACCCCCTGTCACACACAGAGCAGTGCCAATCAGGGGGTTGGGGCGCTGCCCCCTGTCACTCACAGAGCAGGGCCCATCAGGGGGGTTGGGGCTCTGTACCCTGTCACGTATAGAGCAGGGTCAATCAGGGGGTTGGGGAGCTCCCCCCTGTCACGCACAGAGCAGGGCCCATCAGGGGGGTTGGGGCTCCGTACCCTGTCACGCACAGAGCAGGGCCCATCAGGGGTTTGAGGAGCTCCCCCCTGTCACTCACAGAGTAGGGCCAATAGGGGAGTTGGGGCACCACCCCCTGTCACAGAGCAGGGCGGATCAGGGGGTTGGGGTGCCGCCACTGTCACACTCAGGGCAGGGTCGATGGGGAGGTTATGGTTCTACCCCGTCAAACACAGAGCAGGGCCGATCAGGGGGTTGGGGCACCTCACCGTGTCACACACAGAGCCGCAGGGCGATCAGGGGGTTTGGGCGCTGCCCCCTGTCACGCTGATCCCAGTGCCGGGAGGCCTCGTGGCTCCACTGATCCCGGTGCTGTGAGGCATATTACCCTTTTACTGTATAGGATAGAGGCCTGGTGCACGGGTGGGGGCCGGCTGGTTTGCCCTGAAGGGTGTCCTGGATCAGGGTGGGGATCCCCACTGGGGTGCCTGGCCAGCCTGGATGAGGGGATGATGGCTGTTTGCAGCTGGTCACACACCCTTCAGGGTGGGGGTCCCCACTGGGGTGCCTGGCCAGCCTGGATGAGGGGATGATGGCTGCTTGCAGCTGGTCACGCCCCCTTCAGGGTGAGGATCCCCACTGGGGTGCCTGGCCAGCCTGGATGAGGGGATGATGGCTGCTTGCAGCTGGTCACGCCCCCTTCAGGGTGGGGGTCCCCACTGGGGTGCCTGGCCAGTCTGGGTGAGGGGCTGAGGGCTGTTTTCAGGCTGGCGGGTGACTGAAGCTCCCAACCGCTCCTTTTTTTCTTTTTCTTTTTTTATTCTGGGCCAACTTTAGCTCTGAGGCTTGGCTCCAGCTCTTAGGCCTCTGCTGCTGAAAGCAGGTATCTGGTTTGTTTGGGTTCTATAATCAAAACACTGTTTCAACTCCAGCTCTGAGATCCGGGCTGGCTGAAAGCAGGTTTCTGGGGTTTTGTTTAGCTTCTATATTTGTAACAATGTTTCAAACTGCAAGCTCAGAGGCCAGCAGCGGCAGGTGGGGAACTTTGGCTTCCTCTGTCACTGAAGCAAGCAAGCCTCATGTTCGCTTCAAGCTGCCTGGCTGCCGGCCGCCATCTTGGCTGGCAGTTAATTTGCATATCGCCCTGATTAGCCAATGGGAAGGGTAGTGGAGTGACACCAATTTGCATGTTTCTCTTTTATTAGTGTAGATAACTAAAAGTACTCTGACTGTTGATTCATTTCGGGAGTTACAGCCTGTGTGGTTACCGATGATGAATGCTGTGTTCAGTTTTGTTTTGTTTTCAATTGGGGTGAGCGTTAACTGTAACATTTCAGTGTCTTCTGTCAGTTTTGGGATTTCCTCTGTTCTCCCTTTCCTTAGCTAGGACTTGAGTGGCCCTGAGAAGAGCTGAGTGTGTGGGGCAGGGTGTCAGAGGGGACCCTATATGCTCACCCTCCCTCCCTTTTAACAAACACCCAAAGCACTGCCCTGATTGATGCCCTCCCCACCCTGTGTCGCTAGCCAGCTCTGTGGAGTGGCAGTCACGTCTGTTTCGTTCACTGCTGTACCCCACAAGCTCCCACAGGTCTTCACAGCCATTTGTTGAAGTGGAGACGTGTGTGCACCAGGCTGTAGAAGTGGGCAATCCACCCAGCCCATAAAAAAGGAGAAATAGAAACCAGCGTGGAGGCTGTAGAACTTGGGTTTGATTTTGAGGAAATCTCGGGTTATTGGGACCCAGGGAGCAATCTGTTTTCACCTTGGTGAGCAGAGTAGATTTCCCTGTAAAGATGGAAGGGCTAGTGTAGTTCAGTGACGGCGAACCTATGACACGCGTGTCAGAGGTGACATGCAAACTCATTTTTTTGGTTGATTTTTCTTTGTTAAATGGCATTTAAATATATAAAGTAAATATCAAAAATATAAGTCTTTGTTTTACTATGGTTGCAAAGATCAAAAAATTTCTATATGTGACAGGGCACCAGTGTTAAGTTAGGGTTTTTCAAAATGCTGACATGCCGAGCTCAAAAGGTTCGCCATCACTGGTCTAGGGTCACCTTCGTCCAATCCCAGACTCCCCTTCAACCCGGAAAAGTGTAGGTAGCCAAAACCGGTTTGACTCAGTGGATAGAGCGTCGGCCTGCAGACTGAAAGGTCCTAGGTTCGATTCCAGTCAGGGGCATGTACCTGGGTTGCGGGCACATCCCCAGTAGGAGATGTGCAGGAGGCGGCTGATCGATGTTTCTCTCTCATCAATGTTTCTAACTCTCTATCTCTCTCCCTTCCTCTCTGTAAAAAATCAATAAAATATATATATATTTAAAAAGTGTAGGTAAGTGGGACAATGAAATAATTTCTTTCTTTTTTAGTCCTCACCTGAGGATATTTTTCTATTGATTTTTAGAGAGAGTGGAAGAGAGAGAGAAAAACGGAGAGAAACATCGATGTAAGAGAAACACATCGATTGGTTGCCTCCAGGGCCTGGGCCAGGGAGGAGCCTACAACTGAGGTACGTGCCCTTGACCAGAATGGAACCCAAGACCTCTTGGTCCACAGGCTGATGCTCTATCCACTGAGCAAAACCGGCCAGGGCAGCAATGCATCATGTATCAGAAACGAGAGCCATTTAGCACCGATCTCCTTCCTTGTGTAGAGGGAGAGAAGGCAGCAGAGTGGAGGGCCCCGCTCTGCCACACACCTATGGTGTGACTGTGGACAATTCCTCTCTGGCCCAGAGTCGGTTTTCTTCTTTGAATAGAGACATCGAGTCACAAAATACTAGAGCTATAAAGGGCAGGTGGCTTCAAATATAAGGTAGAATGCTCTTGGCTGCAGATAACAGAAGATCTAACTAAACAGAGCTCAGCCCGGCCGGCGTGGCTCAGTGGTTGAGCATCGACCTATGGACCAGGAGGTCACGGTTCGATTCCCCGTCAGGGCACATGCCCAGGTTGCGGGCTCGATACCCAGTGCGGGGCGTGCAGGAGGCAGCCGATCCCTGATTCTCTCTCCTCATTGATGTTCCTCTCTCTCCCTCTCCCTTCCTCTCTGAAAGAAAAAGAAATATATTTAAAAAAAATAAAAAGAGCTTAAACAACAGAGTATTTGCCATGTAACAAGGAGTTCAGCTGTTGGGTGATGCCGGGATGGGTTCATTCATCAGCTCTGTGGTTACACTCGAGGCAATAATGGTGCGGGTTCATCTTCCCGCTGTGCACCCTCACTGCTTGCGGTGGTCTGGACTGAACACACAACACCCTCGAGGTGCACCTATGTCACCCAGCGATCAGGACGCTGCGTGCACACTCCAGGAGCCCACACGCCTCATCGCTGAGCTGCTGGAGGGGCTGCCTTCCAGCCAACCCATGAAACTGCTGCCAACAGCCCCCCGCCCCCCCCCCAGGGATGCTGCCAGAGCCATAGTGGCGTTTCCCTTCCTGCAGCCTCTAGTCTCTAAGGTGCCTCCCTGCCTGACCCTTTAGGAGCCAGCGGGTCAGAGCAGCGGGTGGAAGGGGATGGACGTAGGCCCCAACAGGTCTCGTGTGGAACAGAACTCACAAGATGAAGATTAACAGCGCAGATTTCAGAATCAGAGAGGCCTGGGTTATGTCCTTACTCCCTGACCTTGGGCCGCTCACCTTTGTGTGAGATTTAGTTACCTCACCTGTCAAATAGGAGTGCTAACCCACCTATCTCGGAGTATTGTTGGGAAGGCTCAAAAGGAAGTTATTAGATAGCCCTGGCTGGTGTGGCGCCATTGGTTGGGCATGGTCCCGGGCACCGGGAGGTTGCTGGTTTGATTCCCGGTCAGGGCACATGCCCGGGTTTCGGGCTCCATCCCCGGTGGGAGGTGTGCAGGAGGCAGGCAATGGATGTTTCATGCTTACAGCAATGTTTCTCTCTCTCTCTCTCTCTCTCTCTCTCTCTCTCTCTCTCTCTCCATCTCCCTTCCTCTCTCTCTAAAAATAAATAAAAAATCTTTTTTTTTTAAAAAAAAAGATAATTATTATAAGGAGCTTTTAGCACAGTGGCCAGCAGCTTAGAAGGGGCTCAATTCCTGCACATCCACCCTCCTCCCTGCCACTCGAGGGCCTTTGTTGTCTGCACTTTCTCTTACATCTGCCTGAACATTCTGTCCTCTATTTCTTATCTCATTGCTTCTGACTCATTCTCCTAGTTCAGCCAGGACAGTTTGGGTTGCAAGAAACCAAAAACTAGAACCAAAGAGGCTTCAGCAAAAGGAAGTTATTTGTTATTAAAGCTGAAGTGTTCAAACATAGTCTTGCTTCAGGTGTGGCTTGCTCCGGGCTCAGCCAGTGCCATCAACACTCATTAACTCACTCCGCCGGCGTGGCTCAGTGGTTGAGCGTCGACGTATGAACCAGGAGGTCACGGTTCGATTCCCAGTCAGGGCACATCTCCAGTAGGGGGGCGTGCAGGAGGCAGCCGATCCATGATTCTCTCTCATCATGGATGTTTCGATCTCTGTCTCCCTCTCCCTTCCTCTCTGAAATCAATAAAAATATCTTAAAAAAAAAAATCAGCCAGAACCGGTTTGGCTCAGTGGATAGAGCGTCAGCCTGCGGACTGAAAGGTCCCGGGTTCGATTCCGGTCAAGGGCATGTACCTGGGTTTCGGGCACATCCCCAGTAGATGTGCAGGAGGCAGCTGATCGATGTTTCTCTCTCATCGATGTTTCTAACTCTCTATCTCTCTCCCTTCCTCTCTGTAAAAAATCAATAAAATATATTTAAAAAAAAAATCACTCATTAACTCTGGGCCGATTCACGTGCCCATCTCTCAATCAAGGTCTGTGGCCAGGGAAGGGGCGCAGGCTAAAACAGGGAAGGGGCACAGTTCCGCCCAGATCATCCGAGCCGATGGGAGGGCTGTCTGTGTTTCCCCAGAGGAAGGGCTGGTGTGGTTATAAGAAGGATGAACGAGTGCTGGACAGGACAAGCAGCGGTGGACGCAGGTTTTATAGGTCAGGACCGAACTGCCTGGCACTCACTCTCTTCTGTCCAAGATGAAGTCATTTCCCCCTGACACGCTCGGAGCTCCTTGTACGTCACCGCACTCATCAGCCTGTAATTATACGCCCGTCTCCCGCCCCCCATTCTGAGCTCCTGGGGCTATTTCTGTCATCGTCATCTCTTCACGGCCCGGCCCAGCGCCTACACATACTACACACTCAATAGAGTCTGACGTGAAGGGATGACTGTGGGGCCCTGGGTATGACCTGGCCCAGCCTGCTACCCTGACTGTTCCAGCCACACAGCCACTTAGGTCAGAATTCACCCCCGCCCCCCGCCCCCCAATGTCTCCTGCCCCTGCAAGCAGGCTTGGGGACACTTACACAGGACACACTCCCCAGAGAAGAAAAAAACGAGAACGAGAATTTCCCCAGGGGCGGCCTAGGACCCAGAATGTGGGGCAGAAATGTCATGATGAATGAGGAGAGGGGGGCAGGGGTGGGGTGACACGGTTTTGGGTTAAGCGCTTTAAGAGGAGTGATTCATGACCACTGCGGCCAGCCGGCAGTTAAAAAGCCCTGCGTGCTTTCGGTAAGCAGGGTGCCCCTCGCGTTTGGCACCACATCGGTCCTGGGAATGAAGCAGCCCTCAGTGGCGCTGGTGTGTCTCATGTTTCGCTTGCTGCTTCGCAAGCCCCAGTGGAGTTTGGCTCCTTGGTTTCCTGCATGTAACTCGTTATCGCCAAAGCGTCTTTTCGTGTGAAAGCTGATTTTCATTTATTTCTGATAAAAGCTCTTTCTAACTATTTCCTTTTGAGCCTTCACAACAATACTCCTATTTGACAGATGGGTAGACGAAGTCTCACGCAAAGGCGCCTGGCCCAAGGTCATAGAGCTGCGGTTCTCAACCTTCTGGCCCTTTCAATACAGTTCCTCATGTTGTGACCCAACCATAACATTATTGTCGTGGCTACTTCATCACTGTCATGTTGCTACTGTGATGAATTGTCATGTCAATATCTGATCTGCAGGATGGGCTTAGGGGACCCCTGTGACAGGGTCGTTCGACGGCCGAAGGGGTCGAGAACTGCTGGCATAGAGTAAGGACACAAACCCAGGCCTCCCTGACTCTGCATGTAACTCATTTTTTGCACGGTAGAGATGAGCTGGGCTTTGGTGTGAGAGAGGGCACAGTTTGCAACCTGGTTCTGCGTTCTGTGTGATGTCAGGCAAGTTGCTTAACCTCTCTGAGCCTCCACTTTCTCTCCAGGAAAGTGGGGACAATAATGCCAACCTCACAGGGCTTTAGGAGTCAGAAGGGGGTGCTTCTGTGTAGCGGGAGCTCCAGGTTTCAGCTAAACTTTGGAAGGAGTCGGAAGAGAGGAGTGTGCTGTGTGGGGGAGGAGCACGGGGACGCCCCAGGGCTTTGTTCTCTCAGCTCTGCCCAGAGGTGGGCTTGAGTCGGAGCCCCCAAGAGAAAGCCTATGTACAAAAGCTGGAAGGACTCCTTGCCCAGATGCCGGGAGCCGGTCCATGCTTGCTGTTTCAAGGGACCTGGCATATATGGCACACTGTTCTTAATATGTTTGCTCACCTTCTTGGCACTATGTGTTTTAACCAAGGTCTCTGAGAAAGGTTGTTTCCCCAGGTAGGGATTTTCCCCTGAAGTTAGGGAGGGAATAAAACCTCTTAACTAAGTGCCAGGTGGGTAATTAATCACTTTAACTACGAACAATCATGCTTAAGCTACATAATCTTTACTCCCTGGAATGGAGATAAGAAACGCCCTAACCTTTGAAACAGAGATTGATAGGATTGGAATCAACTGGTATAAATACAGATGTAAGAAGACAGAACTAAGAGAGACAGAAATTGGCACAGAACCTACACAGAACGTTCTCTAGAGACAGAAGAACTTCGCTGGAGAGAACATGGCAAAAGATCCTGGACAGAAACTGGCCTCAGAACCTAGAGACAGAACCTAGCGAGAGAACATGGCAAAAGATCCTGGACTGAACCTGACTACAGAAATTGGCAAGAGAACCTGACTAGAACCTGGTGACTGAACCTGGCTGGAGAACCTAGCGAGGGAACATGGCTACAGAACCTGGCTGGAGAACCTGGAGAACCTAGCAAGAGAACATGGACACAGAACCTGGCTGGAGATCCTAACCAGAACTTCGCTGGAGATCCTAAACAGAACTTCGCTGGAGATCCGAAGCAGAACCTCTCTGGAGATCCAGACCAGAACTTGGCTGGAGATCCTGGCTGGAGATCCTGGCTAGGCTGCTGATCAACTGAACGCTGTCTCCATGTCATTCCTTCTTCGCCGACTCCGTCCACACCTTTGGGGACCCCTGGACCCGCTGGGGTTGGACCCCGGCACCCAGACATTAACCCTGTAGGACAAACAGCGTGGCTTCGGGGCCTGGAGACAATGTAAGATGTCTGTGTGTGTGTGTGTGTGTGTGTGTGTGTGATGAAGGATGTGTAGGGCAAGCATGTCAAACTCAAAGGCTCACATGGGCCAAACAAGGCTTAAGTGTATATGGCCACAAAAAAATAAAAGCTTCAATTTTCATAGAAACGTAGGTTTATTTTGATAGAGACATGCTGAATGCAAGGGGCTGAAATAAATGAGTCGTCGTTAACATAAAATAATAGAACATTTTATTATTTTTTTTATTTTTATTTTTATTTTTTTGTTTAAAAATATGGAACGCTTCACGAATTTGCGTGTCATCCTTGCGCAGGGGCCATGCTAATCTTCTCTGTATCGTTCCAATTTTAGTATATGTGCTGCCGAAGCGAGCACAATAATAGAACATTTTAATAAAAATTAATATTTTTCTTGAACATTAACTTACCAGACATTGAATAACTGCACAAATTCATAAGCATAACGCACATAAACCTATTTTTCTTGTTCTCCGAAAGCAAAATATTTCCTGTTGCGCACACCAAACAAGTCAGTGCAAGACTAATGACGTGGAAATCGGCTGCTGAAATATTCGCTGCTAGTATTAGTGGAGAGAAATGATGCGCCTGTAAGGGAAATGAATGCAACATGATTATAGTAATCAGTCATTAGGGAATGTTGCAGTTTGTTATTAATAACTAGGGGCCCAGTGCACGAATTTGTGCACCTTTGAAGGAACTGTGGGCCGCAAGGCTGCGGTAGGCACAGGGGCAGGTCTCGCCCATCCTCCGCGCCCCCTCAGTGGAGAGAGCAGGTGCAAGTGCTGGACAGACTGCGGCACGCAGGACCAAAGAATTTTCAGTAACCACCAGAGGCTTGCCCCAGTGACAGTGACTGGTGCCTGGCCTCGGTCGGGCACCCCTGCTCACCTGCTCCACCATCCCGCCATGACCAACGACCACCATGTTCCGCACATGCCCCCTGGTGGTCAGTGCACATCATAGCGACTGGTTGTTCGGTTGTTCGGTTGTTCTGCCGTTCGGGCTATTTGCATATTAGCCTTTTATTATACAGTGGGGCCTTGACTTACGAGTGTCCCGACTAACAAGTTTTTTGAGATACCAGCTGTCTCTCGGCCGATTTTTTGCATTGAGTTGATAGAGTAATTTGAGTTAATGAGCTCCTTAACGAGCTCGGTCTCGAAATGAATTAAACTCGTAAGTCAAGGCCCCACTGTATAGGATTATGTATAACAGGATATTGTAAAAATTACATTAAGGAAATTTTATTAAAACGTTTTTTACACACCGTCATATTGGCTGGGCTGCAAAAATATTCGTTGTGGACTGCATGCAGTCCATGGGCCACGAGTTTGACATGCTTGCTGTAAAACATAAAAACATAGGTTTATTTCGATAGAGACATGCTGGACACAAAGGGCTGAAATAAGCCCCAAAATTTGGCTTCAGGGCCTGGAGACAATGTAGGAAGGATATCATGTGTGTGCATGTGTGTGCGTGTGTGCATGTGCGTGCGCATGTGTGCGCATATGTGTGTGCGTGCACGTGCGCGCATGTGTGCATGTATGTGTGCATATGTGTGTGCATGTGTGTGTGTGTGTGTGTGTGTGTGTGTGTGATGAAGGATGCGTAGGGTGACCAACCAGCCTGGTTTGCCTGGAACTGAAGACTTTTAGGGTAAAACTGGGAGAGTCTTGGGCAGACAGAGACACGGTTGGCCACCCTGTAAGTGCGTCTTTTCCCACTGGGGCCTGGAGCCCAGAGGAGTCCTGCGTCCTGAGGACACCAGGGCCCCAGCTTTCACGCCCCAGGAGTCAGGGCCAGGGGCCCAGCCACAGGGCCACGGAGGGTGACCTCACTTCCTCGCCTCACACCCACCTTCAGACACTCTCACAAGTGATGGGGAGAAGCTCTGCAGGAGGCTGAAGGCTTGTCTTGGTAGAGGGGGGAAGAGTTAGCAGAATGTGGGTTATGGCTGCTGCGGGGACCCCAGGCAAGGCCTGGGGAGACTTGCCTTCTATATAAGGGCCCACCGAGTGCATGGCACTCAGGGCCACTTTTGTCATTGGACTTGGGTAGTCCATAGCAATACATTTTTTTTTTTTAACTTTGAATCTGAACACTTTAAAGAAATATTTCATCTTAATAACTTGGGAGTTGATTTAAAGCAGTGGTTCTCAACCTTCCTAATGCCGCGACCCTTTTATACAGTTCCTCATGTTGTGGTGACCCCCAACCATAAAATTATTGTCGTTGCTACTTCATAACTGTAATTTTGCTACTGTTATGAATCATAATGTAAATATCTGATATGCAGGATGTATTTTCATTGTTATAAATTGAACATAATTAAAGCATAGTGTTTAATCACAAAAACAATATGTAATTTTATATGTGTTTTCCGATGGTCTTAGGCGACCCCAGTGAAAGGGTCGTTCGAGCCCCAGAGGGGTCGCGACCCACAGGTTGAGAAACGCTGATTTAAAGCATCTTGGACACAATGCTATGTTACCTGATACATTTTATCTCCAGTTCCATTCAGAACCTCTAGACCAGCGGTTCCCAACGTGGGGCTCATGCCCCTCAGGGGGGGCAACTTGATGTTTAAGGGGGGCAATTCGAGAATGAGTTATTAACAGTGAATTTTTTTGCATTTCTTATGGTCCTAGGGGCCTCATAGACAGCCTATAAATATATATTGTGACATATTTATGTATTTCAGGTCTCTATTATGTTTTGAAACTTTGCTATTTTTTCATCTCACTTCACATTATTATTTTTTGTAACAATTTCTTAGTGATTTCTTCCTCAGTGCTCCACTCTCCTTTCGTTCTTTTATTTTTCTCTTTCATGGATGCCATGTCCTTTGGAAGCTTGTTTAGACCAAGTTCATGGCCTTTGAGGCTTCCTCCACGTGAATAGGAGTTCGCTTTCTGAATAATAAGAATGATATGTCCCGGGGTGGGGGGTGGGCGTCAGGATGTTAGAGATGCTAAGGTGGGGCGTGGCCACAGAAAGGTTGGGAACCACTGGTCTAGACATTGCTAGAACAGCCGGGACGGGGCTGCCCTACGTCTTACCTCTGATTCCCTTAGTTATGTTCCGTCAAGTGCTCCTTGGTCGTGGGGAACTCCTTGGAAGTGGCCCTGCTCAATCCCAGCCCCTGGGTTGTAGTGCTTCCGGATTACATTTCTAGGAAGCTCTTTGCTGGAAATAAAATGCTTCCTTGTATTAAAGAAGCATCCTTCTATTTTTTAAATTTTTCTTGTTTGTTTTCTATTTAATTTACATTTTTCTTTTTTTTAAAAAAAAGATATATATATATATATATTTTCTTTATTGATTT
This sequence comes from Myotis nattereri, assembly GCF_964212035.1. NCBI lineage: Eukaryota > Metazoa > Chordata > Mammalia > Chiroptera > Vespertilionidae > Myotis > Myotis nattereri. The sequence continues at coordinate 9,534,005 of NC_138097.1, read as the reverse complement.
CAGAGAGGAAGGGAGAGGGAGAGAGAGAACTAGAAACATCAGTGATGAGAGAGAATCACTGATCGGCTGCCTCCTGCACACCCCACACTGGGGATCAAGCCGGCATGTGGGGTATGTGCCCTGACCGGGAATCGAAACCGCGACCTCCTGGTTCATAGGTGGACACTCAACCAGCAAGCCATGCCGGCCGGGCGGAGCACCCTTCTATTTCTAAAAGAGTCTCTCTAAGGGATTGGGTTTTATTAAAGCCCTGCATCAGCCCTGATTCCAAAAACACCTCAGTGTTTTCATCTGCAAAATGGGGGCAGGGGTGGAGGAGTGGAGGATCACAGTACCCGCTTCAGGGACCGTTATGGGGAACAAGCGAGCTCACACCCGTGAAGTGAGCAGCAGAGACCCCAACAGTCAGGCTGGGCGGTGTCATCGCTGCCACCTCCGAGCCGTCCTGACACACTGCTCTCGTCCTCCAGACCAGGAGACCCCGTGTTGCTCCCCTGCTCCCCCTGCTCAAGGAGGGGTGGCCGGCAGTGCCCCTGGCCCCCCCAGACGCCAGATGCTCTTTTCCGGTGTCAATTGGCTGAAAGCCACAGGTTGAGCGGTCCGGTCCGAGGGAAGGGCCAAGAGCTGGAGGGCCTCGGGGTCCTGGCCCTGCCCCACCCAGCGGGGTGACCTCAGCGCTTGGTGGGGAGGGGAGGAGCCTGAGGTTACAGGAGTTAATAAGGTCGTTTTGAGGAAGGGAGTCCTCACTGGGTTGTCAAGCCCAGGTTCCAGGTGAACCACAGGTACCCAGGTCTGGAGCCAAATAGAGGAGAGAAATGCAGGGCACACCTGAATTCTGGGCGTGGTCACAGGGGCTTGCTGACTCCGCCGCCGTTCTGGCCTCTAGGGGGCGCTGCTCTCTCCTTACAGTTCTGGCCTAAGGGGGATCACCCAGTCCCTCCGGTAGCTGAGAAAGACTGGGACATTCAAATACACTTCACTAAAGGCTTGTGAGCACCAAGAGAAATAAAGATAAGGAGGGCCAGCCCTAGCTGATTTGGCTCAGTGGATAGAGCACCGGCCTGTGGAATGAAAGGTCCTGGGTTCTATTCCATGTCAGGGCATGTGCCCAGGTTGTGAACTCCATCCCCAGTAGGGGGCGTGCAGGAGGCAACCAATCCGTGATTCTCTCTCATCATTGATGTTTCTCTCTCTCTCTCTCCCTTCCTCTCTGAAATCAATAAAAAAAATTTTTTTTTAAATGTTGAGTCCTAGCCAATTTGGCTCAGTGGATAGAGCATCAGCCTGCGGACTGAAGGGTCCAGGGTTCCATTCGGGTCAAGGGCACATGCCCATGTTGCCGGCAAAATCCCCAGCAGGGGGCGTGCCGGAGGCAGCTGATCAATGATTCTCTCTCATTGATGTGTCTCTCTCTCCCTCTTCCTTCCTGTCCGAACGCAGTACAAATATATTTTTTTAAATGTTGAAAGACCAATAAGTCTGCAGACTGATCCCTTTTCTAAAAACTAAATAAAAACAAAAAAGATAAGGAGGCCCATGAATATGCAGATGGATGATCAACAGAGGCTTTGCATCTGGGGCTGGTTAGCTCCCCCTCATCCAGGGGCAGAGGGGGTGCCCAGGGAGTTCATCTCAGTCCCTCAGCCAGGCTCTCTATGCTTTCATTTCCTCTCATCCCTCCCGGAGCAGGGGTGGGGGAGGGTGGGGTGGGGTTGGGGTGGGAGTACACACCTTTAGACAAAGCAATTCAACTTTTAGGAGTCTACCCTATAGAAAAATGTGTAATCAAGGATGTTGACTGCAGGCCTGTTTGTGATATTGCAATAGCTCTGTGTGTGTGTGTGTGTGTGTGTGTGTGTGTGTGTGTGATATGTTTAACATAGACATAGGTCTGGAAGCATATGGCCCAAACAATAGTTACCTCCATAGAAGGAAGGGAGTGGGGGTGGAAGAGAAACTTTCCTTTGCTTCTGCTCACTTTATATATTTCTGCTTAGATTTTTTTTTTTTTTACTATTTCCAGCACATACTCATGTGTAAATTATAAAATTTAAATTTACATATAATATACATATATAAATATAAAATTATAAATGTGTAATTTAAAAACAACACATCTGCCCTAGCCAGCTTGGCTCAGTAGATGGAGTGTCGGCCTGCGAACCAAAGGGTCCCGGGTTCGATTCTAAGGAAGGGCACGTACCTCGGTTGCAGGCTCCTCCCCAGCCCAGGCCCTGGTCGGGGCTCGCTCAGGAGGCAACCAATCAGTGTGTTTCTCTCACATTGGTGCTTCTCTCTGTCTTTCCCTCTCCCTTCCACTTTCTCTAAAAATCAATGGGAAAATATCCTCGGGTGAGGATTTAAAATCAATCAATCAACAAAATAAAAACAACACATCTTACAAAGTTTTGAATGAACAGGATGAAGCCTAATTCCAGACGTTGGTAGGGTAATTGATCGTCATGACAGTTGGGGGACCGCCTGGTGCACACCTCAGTGGAGAGAGCATCGGCCTACAGACTGAAGGGTCCCAGGTTCGATTCTGGTCAAGGGCATATGCCTGGGTTGTGGGCTCGATCCCCAGCAGGGGGCGTGCAGGAGGCAGCCAATCAATGACTCTCATCATGGATGTTTCTATCTCTCTTCCCCTCTCTCTTCCTCTCTGAAACCAATAAAAATATACGGGGGGCGGAGGGGGAGGGTGGGAAACAAGGACCAGCTTAGGTGGAAGAGGTGTAAATCTGACAAGGTTTTGATTTTAGATGCACAAAGCTGTGTGGTACCATGCATTTTCATGTCTCTGGTAAACTGGCGAGGAGGGCTTCGAGGGCTGAGGAGTCCCCTGGGAATGGACTGGGCAGTGGGGTCGGGGGCTGGGCACAGGCTGGCATCTGTTCCTTTGTTTGGCTCCTTTCCCAGCCCCACTGACCTCAGACTGAGTCCTAGGAGTAAGAACTGCAAGCCCACATTCAACTGTGACTCTGAGCCATGTGGGGGTCAAGCCGTTCAGTTTGGGGGTCCCCACAACCAAGGGGAGTGGACTGGCGGAGTGGGGGTATGTTCTGTGTGCCACAGAGCTTCGAGGTGCCCACATGGCTGGCATAAAGGGGGTTCCCCCCCTCCAGCGGGACTGGCGCCATTGAACTCCTGAGACACTGCAAAGTGGCGGGATTCTGCACGGGGGCCTGAGAGTCTTGGTGAGCTGGTGGGTGGCATATGGGTTAATCAGTGAACACTCTTTTAATATTTATTTACTTACTGATTTCAGAGAGGAAGGGAGAGGGAGAGAGAGAGAAATATCAACAATGAGAGAGAATCATTGATTGGCTGCCTCCTGCACGCCCCCTACTGGGGATCAAGCCCGAAATCCAGGAATGTGCCCTGACCGGGAATCAAAAAGTGACCTCCTGGTTCATAGGTGGACGCTCAACCACTGAACCACGCCGGCCAGGCCACTGTGAACTCTTCTGTGTCCACTGTTGCTGAGGCCCTGGGACTGGTTTCACATGGTAGAGAAACATTCAGGGACCTCAAGGTGCAGGTTACGGCCAGGCCAGGGAAGGGGGGTGGGGTGGGGTGGAGTGGAATTGATGTCAAGGGGTTGAAGCTGCGATGGGGGCCTGTGACTTCTGCAGTGTCCCGGGCTGGGTTCCTGAGTGTGAAAAAGTGTGCCTGGGAGGGATGGCTCTCTGTGGCTCCAGAAGCTGGCAACTGACGTCTACCTTTCCTGTCTGCTCCTGTGTCGTTCTTAACCTTCAGTCTCTACGTCCAGGGCCCCAAATTGCCCATTTCAATGGGGAGGAGTAGAAAACTGGGTGCAAGGGGCACAGTCTTTGATCGCTAACCCCTGGATTTCCAAATCAGTCACTGCTGCTATCCAGCAGTTCTCTGGGCGCAGAGAGGGTAACTGACCAGCTTGGGAAGGACAGTGAGGTGGGGGGCAGGGAAAAGCACCCTCACCGCCCACATGAGCTCAGGCTCAAGGATTTCCCAGGGGAGCCAGGGCCCCGTGAGGGGAGGGCCCAGAGGCTGCAGCAGCCCGGAGCCCCAGGGGAGGCAAGGTCAGTGGAAATGATCAAGGCCAGACGGGGAGGGGAGGGACGAACAGAGGGCGCACGGTCTACTGCCATGCACTCTGGTGGTTCAAAGCGTTTTCTTCCTGAATTCCTCTTTATTTTTATTTTGTTGTTTTTTTTAAAAAATCCTCACCCAAGGATATTTTTCCATTGGTTTTTAGAGAGAGTGGGAGAGAGAGAGGGAGAGACAGAGAAATATCGATGTGTTGATTGGTTGCCTCCTGCAGGAGCCCAGACCAGGGTACAGGGCTGGGGAGGAGCCTGAAACCAAGGTGCGTGCCCTTGACTGGACTCGAACCCGGGACCCTTTGGTCCACAGGCCGACATTCTATCCACTAGGGCAAGTCCTCTTTATTTAAGAGTCCAGATTCTGCCTGGAAAAATTACCTTCTAAAACCTGCCCAGAGTGTCAGCCTGTGGACCGAAGAGTCATGTGTTGATTCTGGTCAAGGGCACATGCCTGGGTTTCGGGCTCGATCCCTCATAGGCGGGGTGCAGGAGGCAGTGGATCGATGATTTTCTCTCATCATTGATGTTTCTCTCTGTCTCTCCCTCTCTGAAATCGATAAAGATATATTTTTAAAAAATAAAATATAGCCGAAACCGGTTTGGCTCAGTGAATAGAGAGTCGGCCTGCGGACTGAGGGGTCCCAGGTTCGATTCCAGTCAAGGGCATGTACCTGGGCTGCGGGCACATCCCCAGTGGGAGATGTGCAGGAGGCGGCTGATTGATGTTTCTCTCCCATCGATGTTTCTAACTCTCTATCTCTCTCCCTTCCTCTCTGTAAAAAATCAATAAAATATATTAAAAAAAAATAAAATAAATAAAATAAAATATAATAAAACCTGCCCAGAACAAAGGTGGAAAACACCCTACAAAGTAGGTAGAACAACGGGTGATAGCAAAAATCCTCTCCTGAATTTTTCCAGACCTCTTCCTTGATCGGCTGCTACTCTGATAAGGCCCAGAGGCATAAACATGACTATTGATCAAAGTGCTTAAGCCTGATAATGGACGGAGTCAGGGAGCTGGTGGTTCCGGCCCGGCTCAGCTGGTAATGAACGTGAATAGCACAGGCTGCTTGCTCTTGGGTTCCGGGCCTTCCTGCCGTGCCACTGTCGGGGAACCACTGCTGTGGGGGAACCGCCTGGTGCACACCTCGCACCTCAGCTGCAAGACTGAGGCTCGAGGGGCCCTGGGCCGCGGATCTTAGGGGTCCCCGGATCTTAGGGGTCCCCGGAGCCTGAGCCACCACCGGAGCCCCAGCCTCTGACTGTGCAGCAGTCCCAGCGCTGCAGCAGGGACACTAGCCCTGAGCAGCCTCCGGGTCCAGGGCTACCTTAGGAAAGGCCAGGACTGCGGGGGTGGGGTGGGGGGATGGTGGGGGGAGGGGGAGAGGTCAGGGGCCAGCCCCGCGGGGGTCTTTGTGAACCCACAGTCACAGGGAGGGCAGGGGCGGGGGTGGGTCCGAGGTGGGCCGCTCTGGGGTGCCACCCCATGGACACTCAGGGTTGTGGGGGCCCCCCAGGCACAGGTTGGGTGACTGGCCCAAGGTCACAGGGCAAGCTGGCCAAGGGGTGCATGAGGGTACAGTCTGGAGTCTTCACAGGTCTCTCCCTGCACAGCAGAGGCCTGGCTCTGCTCCCACAAGCAGGAAGCCCTTGGAGCAGCGGTTCTCAACCTGTGGGTCGCGACCCCTTTGGGGGGTCGAACGACCCTTTCACAGGGGTCGCCTAAGACCATCGGAAAACACATCTATAATTACATATTGTTTTTGTGATGAATCACGATGCTTTCATTATGTTCCATTTGTAACAATGAAATTGGGGGTCACCACGACATGAGGAACTGTATTAAAGGGTCGCGGCATTAGGAAGGTTGAGAACCACTGGCTTGGACCCTCCAGCGCCTGGAGCGACCAGTCAGTCCAATGGTTAAAACGCGAGGAAGAGGGAGTGGGTGGGGGGGTGGCCTGCAGCTTCTTAGCAGCGCAGCCTCCCGGTGGCAGGTGCAGCCTGGCGTGGTGCTCCAGGACTTGGCTTTAGGGGTCGGGGGGCACCCTCGTGGCCCTCTCTTCGCCCCCCCTTCCCCCCCGCAAACGGGGGTCCTTCCAGGGCCTCTCTGGCTCAGAGGTCGTGGCCCGATTGAGGTCATGCAGCTGCGAAGGGGCAGAGCTGGCATCTGAACCCCTGCTGGTCTGTGTGCCAGACCCCCAACATCCGAGATCCGCGTGAGGGAAGGCTTATGGGCGGAGGAGGCGACAAGAATGGGGGAGCCCTGCGAGTTCCTCCCACCCCACCTTCCAGGACAGAGCGGGCTCAGGCTTCTCCTAGGTCCGGGCGAGGGGAGCATGGGAGGGGGGCAGCTTCATAAAACTCAAAGGAACAAGAGGGAGTCTCCCGGTGGCCATCGGGGTTTCGGGGGCTCGAGGTCACCGCCCTCCGCGCCGCTGATGTCCTGGGGCGAGTCCCTGCCTTGCTCCCCGCAGCGCCCGCGGCCGCCCCTGCCCCTCGGGCCGCGCATGCGCAGTGCGGCGCGCGGGAGGCGGCGGCGGCGCCCCAGGTGCTGCGCCCAGACGCCGGCCCGGAGGCTGCCGCTCGGCGCGGGGCGTGGCGCCGCCTCCAAACCCGCGGAGCCCGAGCCGAGCCCGCCGGTCCCGGGGGCGCGCCGTGTCTGCGGTTCTCGACGGCGCGGGCCGGGCCGCCTGGATCCGCGCTCCCTGCCTCTCAGCGGGCGGCCGCCCGACGGGCTCCCCTCAGCCCCGGGCCTCAGGGCGGGCGCGGCGAGGCCGCCGGGGCGCTTCTTTCGGGGTCGGAGCCGCGAGGTGTCGGGCGCCGCGGGGCTCCCGGCGGGGAGAGCGCGAATCTCCTCCCCGGCGTTTCCCGGAAGCGCGGCCGGCGAGTGGGCGATGTGAGGGCGGCCGGGCGCCTGGGGAGGGCATGTTCGGCGGGGCGTCCGCGGCGCCCCCGCCCCAGCGCCCCCTCCGCGCCGCCTCGTGATAAAAGCGGCGGCCGCGCTTCCTGACGTGAGACCCGCGCTCCGGCCGTCCGCCCGCCCGCCCGCCCGCCCGCCCGCGCGGCGATGACACGGCGCTGGAAGTGGCCGCGAGGCGCCGGGCGGGCCGTTGGCTGACCGTTTGCTGACCGGAGAGCGGCCGCCGCCAGCATGGGCTGCGCTTCGAGCATGTGCAGTTCCGGGACCCAGACCGTGTACCCGGGCGCCCGGGACGCCGAGGACGCGCAGGACCCCCCGGCGCTGCTGCCCCCGCCGGGCGGGCCGGGCGCCCTGCTCGCTCTGGAGCCCGAAGCCTTGGCCACCACCAGCGGCGCCCTCCCCGCGGACCTCCCCCAGCACCGCGACTGGAAGGTAAGGGCGCCGGGCGGGCGGGAGCTCTCCCTCCGGGCCGGGCGGGGCCGCCCCCGGGCCGCGGTGCCCAGGCCGGGCTCCGGGTGACGGACGGACGCCTGCAGCCCGTCCCTCCGGGCAGCGACCGGGCTCCGGGCCCTGATGAAGGGTGTTGTGGGGTGAGGACGCGTCCGGGCCGTGGCGGCGGTTTCGGGGAGCCACCAGCCATCCGGAGCCCGGGGTCCTCTGTGAATTGTCCAAGGCGCTGGAGACCGTCCCCCCCCCTCCCCCAGCGGGACGGGGATCCCCGGAGCCGGGTCGGGGTGAACTTGGTTCCCGGTGGAGGGAAGGGGGCGCCGCGGGGCCCGCGCTGCGTGGGGACCATCCCCCGCGGCGGGTGCATTTGAGGTTCCCGTCTCTCCCCAGACATGTGTGTGCAGTGCACGGATTTACAGAACCCGACCGGGAACGCCGGCTTTGAAACATTCATCAGAACAAAGCTAATTTTTTTATATTAAGCAGTCGACTGGCGGAACACATTTGGGACTTTCTTGTCCTTTTTTTAAAAAAAAAAAAATAATTGAACATCTTCTCCAAAGTGTATTGCCTCGGCTATGTTTTGTCAAAGTTTCTGGGCCTTAATCTTTGCTAATTTTTTTTTTTTTTTTAAAGAATGATCATCTTTTTTTTTTTTTAAGGGGGAAATCAAATAAAGTTCCGTAGGGCACACAGCAGCAGTTTCCCAGGGCTCTGACTTGAACTGTGACAGCTGGAACGCATGCGTTGTTGATGTTTTACTAAAGGAGGGAAGGCAGATTGGTGGGAATGGTCACAGGTGGTTGAAGAGCAGCATCCCTCTCCCCGCAGCTGCTCAGAGTCGAGTCGTTTGCAAACTTAACCTGCTTTTCTGTGCAAACTTAACCTGCTTTTCTGTGCAAACTTAACCTGCTTTTCTGTGCAAATTTAACCTGCTTTTCTGTGCAGACAATCTGCTTTTCTGTGCAAACTTAACCTGCTTTTCTGTGCAAATTTAACCTGCTTTTCTGTGCAAACTTAACCTGCTTTTCTGTGCAAACCTAACCTGCTTTTCTTTTCAACTGAGGACTGCGAGACCTCCCGAGCTTGAGGGCTGTAGCTGGGTTCGCTTTCTGTCTTAAGTTTGCATCAGTAGTCATGATATTTTTTTTTTTCTATAACAGGTGGAGGTGATTTTCCCCACCCCTCCCTGTATATCACGTGAGAACTCACCTTGTTCTCGTTATCCGAAGGTGCGCGCTCTCTGGGTAGATTCTTCAAAGACACACACACACCAGCAGTGGTTTAGACTGTTGACCCAAGCTGCTCCGCATATCCGCGTAATGCTTATCCATTAAGCCTACCTAACTGGCTTTTTTTTTTTTTTTTTTTTTAAAGCATTACAACAAGTGACGTTGAATCTGGAAACTTTTAACAGCTTTCAAGTTTTTTTGGCCCGAGTCTAATCTCGGTTTGTCTTGCATTAACTGATATTAAGCTTTTAGGCCCTGACAGTAGCCTTTTTAGCGAGAGGCCCTTCTGTCTTAGTGGCCTTTTTGTGGCAGTGTGGCTGTCTGAAATGCCCCTGGTGTCTTATAAGCCTCTCCAGCGCAGCATCTTACTCTAAGCCTGTTATCCACCGTGCCCGATGTTCCCTGAGTTTCCAAGAGTCTTAAATTTTCTGTTCTGCTGTCAGACCATCGTCTTGATTTGGGTCCCACAAAAGTACATTTACCATGACAGTGCTTAATCCAGTGGCATGCGTATAGTAGGTGTTAAAGAAATGTTGACCGAGTTTGTATGTGTTTTTTTTTATTGGTAACTGAATGTTGAAACATTTTCAGTCACTGGAATTTGATTCCATAAAACCTCCAACATAGGCTTTAAGACTATATTATATTGCCCAAGCCAGTTTGGCTCAGTGGATAGAGCGTTGGCCTGTGGACTGAAGGGTCCCATGTTCGATTCTAGCCAAAGGCACATGCCTGGGTTGCAGGCTCCATCCCCAGTAGGGGACATGCAGGAGGCAGCCGATCAATGATTCTTTCTCATCAATGATGTTTCTATCTCTCTCTCCCTCTTCCTTCCTCTCTGAAATTAATTAAAAAATATAGAAAAAAAGAGAAAAACATATTATATCCAGAGGAGGGGTCAAATTGTAAGTAACAATATCACAACCACAGACATACTATAGTCTCATGCTTGTGACTCACAAACTACATGTTGATACCACATCTCAGTTACAGGTCTTTATAATTAGATATTTCTGGTAATAGGGCAGAGGTAAATATTGGCCTTTTTTGGTTCAATATTGTTTCTTTAAGGGAATATATTAAATACTCTCTGGAAATATAAAAATGCATGCTTAGAGGGGATAAACTGCCAGCAATTTAGCAAAATCGCATTATTTTACAGTTAATTTGAATTCTTTTTATTAAGATATCAAGGTCCAATTTCTGTTCATTAAAATTTTTCTTCTTAAAAAATACAGTAAGTCAGCATATTGTTGAGTGATTTTCAGTAAGAAACTCATTGGGGGAAGTTTTTATATTCCTAAAGCATAGAGTAAACACCAGTTCATCAGCACATGCTTGGGAGAGTGGTAATTAATTGCATTTTCAGATTAATTATTAAGCAGTGTATTCCCTACGCTGTAGTGATCCCACATGTGTTCCCTGAAGCAAGTTGTGTACTCTTAATAAGTATTAAATAAAAAAATGGTTCATGGTCAAATAAATTTGGGAAATACTGGCTCAGACTAAGTTCTGCAGAATTCTTTCGTGCAGGATTGGTCATAAAACTGAATTTTCAAAACCACACTGTGGCTCCCCAAATCATTCCCCAAACTTGCAACATTCCCCAAACTTGTTTCGATTACAGAGCCCTTCTATCGAGGTGTATCTTAGAGGCAGGCCGCACATTAGCACAGGAGTATTCAAAGTACAAGAAATAGACTTAACAGTAAAGCTCAATAAACACAATATGCTCCTTAATGATTCCAAAGGTACTTTAGGATCTTGTAATACGCTAGGCTGGGTCATCTTTATGAACTTTATTTAAATATAACTAAAAGTACTCTGTGACTGTTGATTCATTTCGGGAGTTGCAGCCTGTGTGGTTACCGATGATGAATGCTGTGTTCAGTTTTGTTTTGTTTTCAATTGGGGTGAGCGTTAACTGTAACATTTCAGTGTCTTCTGTCAGTTTTGGGATTTCCTCTGTTCTCCCTTTCCTTAGCTAGGACTTGAGTGGCCCTGAAAAGAGCTGAGTGTGTGGGGCAGGGTGTCAGAGGGGACCCTATATGCTCACCCTCCCTCCCTTTTAGCAAACACCCAAAGCACTGCCTTGATTGATGCCCTCCCCACCCTGTGTCGCTAGCCAGCTCTGTGGAGTGGCAGTCACGTCTGTTTCGTTCACTGCTGTACCCCCACAAGCTCCCACGGGTCTTCACAGCCATTTGTTGAAGTGGAGACGTGTGTGCACCAGGCTGTAGAAGTGGGCAATCCACCCAGCCCATAAAAAAGGAGAAATAGAAACCAGCGTGGAGGCTGTAGAACTTGGGTTTGATTTTGAGGAAATCTCGGGTTATCGGACCCAGGGAGCAATCTGTTTTCACCTTGGTGAGCAGAGTAGGTTTCCCTGTAAAGATGGAAGGGTTAGTGTAGCTGGATGAACAGGGCACAACAGATGACAGAGAATAGCATAGCCACACACTGACCCAGGGCCACTGCCTCCAGCACTCGGGATCCTCTCAGGTGGATTTCTGTTTTGGCCATGTCCAGTCTTCACTCTGTCGTTCTCTTTTCCTCACCTCCTATTCGCTCTCTCTTTTCCCCACCAGCTTCTCCATCTTCCTCCCTGCCCACCCAACCTTCCTCCACAAAACTGGCCAAACTAGCCCTCTTACTCAACCAAAGTTGTGTAGTTTCTCAGTGTTTCTCGGCTGTGGAATCAAATTTATTTCCTGCTCTTAATATACCAAGTGGATTAATCAAATCTTTATATTTCCCTAAGCTAAAGCAGATGTCTCTTTTTTGTGTGACCTGACTGCTTTCCCCCCCACGAGAGGTCGTTGATCCTTGGTAGATTATATGCAAGTATAGAAAATTTCCCTCTGGAAATACAATTGAGAAAATGCGACACCCCCTCCCCTTTCTGTTTCTGAAATAAGTGACTGTAATTTATCTCTGGCGCTCATGGGCTGAGAGTTCTCTCATTATCCTGCACTTAAACCTTTCGGTATGTAGAATCTTATTATTTTGCCAGGCCTCTCATAGAGATTTGGCTTTTCATATTTTCTTCAGTACCTATTCTGTGTCTATAAAATCTGCATTTGTACTACATATTATGTTAGTGCTTAATATTTCCACCATAATTTTAACTGTGGTTTTTGAGATAGATGTTATGATGGCACAACTCTTATCAGCTCAGACCTGCCCTGGGCTGGCCTTGACCCTCTCCTTGCTGAAGGGACCACAGGCCCCTTCGGCACAAGTGTTCCCTGTACAGGAGCTCATGATGCTGGTTTTCCCTGCCGGCGTGCCCATTTGGATTGGGTTCTTCAATAGAGAAGGGTCCTGATGGGAGGCCACAGGGGGAGGCAGACAGCTCAGAATAACCTACGATGCCTAAAGGACCAAATATTAAAAAAAAAAAAAAAAATCAAAGCACAGAGAGAGAGGTTGCTCAGGACTTGAGTAATCCCTTGGTCTTGTCCAAGGCCAGTGACTTCATTCAGCCTGCTTTCTCAATGCGCTGAGACAGCCAGAGGCATTGGGCTCTGCAGTTCTTAGATTGCAGACTATTCATATTAATAATGCCCACCATTCCCTGGATGCCTTCTCTGCTGCAGGCGCTGTGCCGGATGGATGCCTTACAGATGTCACCTCATGTCATCCTTGCCGCCCCGTGAGGTGGCTGCCACCCTCCCTTCTGCCTGACCGGCAGCTGATGTTGGAAACTCACCCAGAGCCAGAGCCTTAAGCTGAGATTCAAATCCTTTGTTCTCCTCACCCCCTGGGTGGTTGCTCTCTTTAATTACCTGTCTCCATTGCACCTCCCGTTCTCTGGCTGGCTGTGCGGTTACAGATGTCACCGGTCACCTGGGTTTTAAGCAGGTGTCCTCAATCTACCTGCTGGGGATTTTGTTAAGTCTGGACTTCCCGGGGAACTTGGTTCCAGCCGTACATTAGACTCCCATGTTTGTGGGAGTGGCAGCTGCATTCTGCCCTGTGCCAGTAGAGAGAACAAGATAGAAACATCGATGAGAGAGGAAAACATCGATCGTCTGCCTCCTGCATGCTCCCCACCAGGTATCCAGTCCGAAACCCGGAAATGTGCCCCAACCAGGAATTGAACTGGTGACCTCTTGGTGCAATGGGTCGACACTCCACCACTGAGCCGCACCAGCTGGGCTGTGTTATATATTTTTTTAACATAAAGCCGGTATACCCTAAGCCAGTGATTAATCTGTGGGGTGGATAGTAAAGTTTTGCCTTTAAAATCTTGGCCGTATTAGGGTTGAGCGTTCTTCCTGGGTCCCCCCGCCTTTTCTCTCTCTGTTCTGCTCTGGTGAGAAGTGGGGTTGAATATGTTGTCAGAGAGCTGCTTTGACACGTTTTTCTTGGTTTCTGTTGACATTTTTTTATATGACAGCTTCTCAGCTGCAGGCATCACCTGCCGTTTGCTCATCCACACAGACAGGAAGGATGTCATAAATTTCCCCAAACTTTGAGGGTGACCCTAACGAACCCCAGGAGCGGGTGCTGGCCAGGCCTGTATTCTGTACGGGCTGGAAATAAACCTGTGCGGTAGATTGATGCTCCGTTAGTGTCTCTGTGTGTCTCCCTTTCATGGCCCGCTAACGAGTACAGCAGCCACTTCAGCTTTTCTCACTCTGCCCCTGGGACGCCCCAAAGGGCTGGTGGCACATCAGTGTCCACTTTGTCTTCAAATGTTTGGAGTTGACGGCAGCTCCCCACAGAGACGTGTTTGTAAGGATACAGGTGAAGGAAGAGCCAGCGACAAAGGTTTAGGTCCAGCTCCATCAGGTGTTGGTTGTGGGATGTTTGCCCAGTTCTGACCCGAAGTTTTCTCGAGCATAAAATGGGGCTAGAATACCTGGGTCTTGGCGAGGACCACTTAAAATCACCTGTGTGGAAGTGTGTTGTACCCCAAGGCACTATCACGTAAGGATTGGTTTTTTCTTTCAGTCATCTTTCTCAAAGGCAAACTTGGCTCAGGTACATTTGCTTATTTAAAAAAAATTTAAAGTCTTTATTGTTTAAAATATATTTGCTTATTTTTTAAAAAGCAGATCTCTTCCTTTTTAAAATATATTTTTGTTGTGTGGCTAAGTTGGCCGGTTCAGTTCCCAGTCCAGACACATGCCTGGGGTGTGTGCAGGAGGTAGCCCATCCATCTTGGGCTCTCACATCTCTCTCTCTCTCTCTTTCTCTCTCTCTCTCTCTCTTCCCCCCCCCTCTCCCTCCCTCCCTCCCCGCCCTCCCCCCTCTCTCCTGCCCTCCCCTCCCTTCTTCTCTCTCTGAAAATCAATCAAATGTGTTTTGTCTTTTCCCTAATATTATATTGTGAAAAATTTCAAACATACAGCGAAGTTGAATTACCTAGCTACCACCTGCAGCTAACAATTTCCTATATTGGCTTTATCACATCTCTCCATTCCTTAGTCCATCCAGCAGTCTGTTTTATTTTTGGATGCATTTTAAAGTAAGTTCACACATCAATATAATTAACCCTGAAACACTTTATTATGCATATCACTTAGAGTTCAAATTTTGTTTGTTTCTCTTTTTTTTTTGACAAAGGTATACATCTGTTTAAATGCAAATTTGTCAAGATAAGAAAATGCTACCATTATTCCAAAAAGTTCTCTGTGCTTCTCCCCATTCCTACTCCCACCCAGTGCAAACACTGTTCTGATTTTTTCCATTATAAATTTTATTTGCCTGTTCTAGGCTTCACATAAATAGAATCTTCAAGTATGTATTTGGTGTAAGGCTTCTTTCACTCAGTGTAGTATTTTTGAGATTCATCTATGTTGCATGAGTCGGTAGGCTTTTTTTTTTCCTTGCTAACTAGTATTCGGTTGTATGACTAGATCACATTTCACTTATCCATTCTCTCATTGATGGATACTAGGGCTGTTTCTATTTCTGTGCACTATTAAGATAAAGCTGCTATGAATATTCTTATATGTGTTACTTTGTGGACATATGCTTTCATTTCCCTTGGGTAAATACCAAGAAGTGGAATTGCTGGGTATAGGATATCTATCTGTTTAGTGTTTTAAGAAATTGCTTGAACTTTTTCCAAGATGGTTATACAGTGTCACACTCCTGCCAACAATGTATAAAAGTTCTGTTGCTCTACATTCTTGCCCCCATTTGGTGTTATCAGTCTTTTAATTTTAGCCATTCTGGTGGGTGTGTGATGGTATCTCATAGTTTTAATTTGCATTTCCTTAATGGCTAATATTTTGGAGTACTTTTTATGTGCTTATTGATCATTTATATAACTTCCTTTTGAAATGTTAATTAAAAGGAAATATAAATATTGTCATGACCTCTGGGTACAGAAGGACTTATTAAACAAGTTACACAAACTACTTACCAGAAATAAAAGGGTTCTTAAGTTCAACTACCTTAGAATAAAGAACTTCTCATCAAAAGAGAGTGAAAATGAAGGAAAGCCGTAGACAGGAAGAAATTTGCAACACATAATACCAATAAAATATGAGAATCCAGAATATACATAGAAGTCCTACAAGTCAATAAGAAAAAGACAGCCCATTTGAAAAGTAGGCAAAGACTTGAACAGGCATGTCATTAAAGAGGAAGCCAGATGGCTAATAAGTGTATGCAAAGATGTTCACCCGCATTGGGGAAATCCAAACGAAAACCACAATGAGGTAACATTTTACACCCATCAAATTGGCAGACACTTAAAAGCTGACAGTGTTTTGAGGAACTCTTCAACGCTGTAGGTACAAGTGCCAATCAGTGCTACCACTTGGGGAAACCACTGTCATTATCAAGGAGAGTTGAGCATATGACCTAGCAGTGTCACTCCTGGGAACTCTTACACAAACGAACTGGAAACATGTACAAGAATATTCATAGCAGCATTTTATTTTATTTATTTATTAAAATTTTTTTTATTGACTTCAGAGAGGAGGGGAGAGGGAGAGAAACTCTCTCAGTGATGAGAGAGAATCATTGATTGGCATGAGCCTGCAACCTAGGCAGGTGCTCTGACCGGAATCGAACCGTGACTTCCTGGTCCATAGGTCGACTCTCAACCATTGAGCCACACGGGCTGGGCAACAGCATTGTTTTTAATAAGCAAACTTTAAAAAAATATGTTTTTATTGATTTCAGAGAGAGGAAGGGAGAGGGAGAGAGAGAGAGACAGAAACATCAATGATGAGAGAGAATCATCCATCAGCTCTCTCCCCACTTCACCTACCGGGGATCAAGCCCTAACGCGGGCATGTGCCCCAACTGGGAACCGAACCTCAATCCCCAAGCCACATTGGCCGGGCAAGCAAACTTTTTGATTAAACCCAAATGTCCGTCAACCACGTAAATAAGTTGTGATATGCTTAAACACTGGACTGACTAGTTTACAGCTTTGAAAATGAATGGATTATAGCCACAGGTATCAACGCAGATCAATTTCTAAAACTTAATGTTGAGAGAAGTTATATAAGAACTTATGAAGCATAATTCCTTTTATTAAAATTTAATAGCTAAACAGTATATTATGTGGGGTTGTGTATAATAGATACATAGGTAATAACGCTATAAAGAAAAAATACTACAAAATTCAGTTAGATAAAGAAACTTTATTTTAGGGACTAAAATGATTAGCAGGTTAATTTGAGTGCCTACTATAGAAAGTATAGGAGGGCTGTACCAGGCCCTGCCCTCAGGGCACAAGAAGTCCTCCCTGGGAAGGTGTGGCAGGGCTCCGCCCTGGAAGTGATGGTAGTGCCACAGGAATGGATGGGTGCTCAGGGCACAGCCAGGAGCTTGGTCTGGATTGGTCATAAGGTATAGAGACAGGAAGGGAGGGGGGACTTGGGCCTGGACAGGTAGACAAGTGTGAGGGTGGAGGGGTGGCTTGCTTTGCAGACTGGGAGGGGGCTGACCAGGAATAGGATGGAGGGGCCTGAAAGCCAGGTTGGGGAGTTTGAAGTCCATCCTGTAAACCTTCGAGAACTCCCAAAGGCTTTTTCACTTTCATCAGGGTAAACACATTTTATGAAGATTAAGTTTCAGAGGAAACTGTCGTGCGTGTGGGGTGAGGAAGAGCTGGAGGTGGGCCTGCTGTAGGCACGAGGTGTGACCAGGCATTAGTAATGTCGTGGGGTGGCTTGGGGAGGAGGGAAGGAAGAGCTGGCAGGCTGAGGCAGACTGAATTTGAGGAGTGAGGGAGGAGGTAACTGGAGGGCGACCGGGAGGTGGGGTTTACCAGCAGAGAAGGACTGATAGCATGCCACAACTTGTGCAGGGCTTTATGGTTTACCAGGCGCTATTTTTATGCAGCGTCTCATTTGATGTTCCCCAAGCTCCTGTGACGCAGGAAGGAGGGATTTTATTTTCCCTCTTGAAGACCTAAAGAAGCAGAAATTTAAGGAGATCAAATGACTTGCCCCAGTTTGTGGTGACCGCTTCCAGAAACAGGTTCACTGTAATAGCATAGGGCAGAAGCCAGAGGAGAGAGGTTAGGGAGTTCTTTAAAAAGCCTTTCTGGTCTCTTGGTTCTGGAATCATGTTATAAAAGTAAACTTTTATTTTTCCCCTTATTAAGACAGTAATGTTCATTGCAGAAAACTTGAAAAATACAGAAAGGAACAAGGATCGCTTCAATTGCACAATTACTTACGTTGCATAATCGGGAGAGAGCGTCCCATAAAGTGGTGGCACGTTTTCTCCCTCCATGTAGATTCCTTTAAATAACTGTAATTCAAAATGATTTTTAAAAATTGTTTTGTTCATTAGTCCTAGGAAACACTTAGCTGTTATTTCCTCAGATGTCCCCTTTCCATTTCCTCATTTTCTTTCTTTTGCCGCTCCCTCCAAATGATAGGGTTTTTTGTTTGTTTGAATATCTTTTTATTGATTTCAGAGAGTAAGGGAGAAGGAGAGAGAGATAAAAATAGCAGTGATGAGAGAGAATCATTGATCGGCCACCTCCTGCACACTTCCACTGGTGATTGTGCCCGCAACCAGGCATGTACCCTTGAGCCAAATCGAACCCAGGACCCTTCAGTCCTCAGGCCGACACTCTATCCACTGAGCCATACCAGCCAGGGCCAAATGATAGGGTTTTGACACATCTTGGTCTGCCCTCCGTGTCTCCACACTGTTCTCTCATTTTTTTCAAAAAAATGATGATTCAAAGTCCCTGTTCTTTTTTTTTTTTTTTTTAATATATTGATTTTTTACAGAGAAGAAGGGAGAGGGATAGAGAATTAGAAACATCAATGAGAGAGAAACATCGATCAGCTGCCTCCTGCACACCCCCTACTGGGGATGTACCCGCAGTCAAGGTACATGCCCTTGACCGCAATCGAACCTGGGACCCTTCAGTCCGCAGGCTGACGCTCTATCCACTGAGCCACACCGGTTAGGGCTGCACTGTTCTCTTACTTCCCATCTCTGCACCACAGTGTGGGAGGGTTTTTTAGTCCACTCTTCCAGCTACTGACTCATTCCTCAAGGTCTGCACAGCCCTCGAGCCCATTGAGTTTAAAAATTGGGCAGTTTTTGTGTTCAAGATTTATGGTTTGTTCTCTGCTTATTCATGTTTTTTTTTCGGTTGTAGCATTCTACTCCCTTATCTCTTTGAGGATATAAATTAGACACACTTTGAAGTCCTATTCTGATTGCTGTTTATTGAAAACATTTTTTGTGAAATAAGAAATGCAGTCAGAAAAATGTACAAAGTCTTAAAGTGGGCAGCTTGGTAAGATTTTACACATGTATGATGCGTGTAACCGCCACCCAGATCAAGATAAAACATGGCTAGCACTTCAAAAGCTTGCCTCATGACTGTTCACTATTTTTCAGTATTTTTAACATTTTATTATGAAAAATCTCAAATATACAGCATTCCCGGAAGAATTTTACATTAGCATTTTACTGTTCTTGCTTTATCATCTATCTGTTTATCTATCTGTCTATCTATCTAATCCTGTGTAGCCACCTCCTTTTTCTTTTATGCATTTTAAAGTAATTATAATCATCAGTACACCTCCTCTTCAATATTATAGCATGAATGTCATTAATTAAGGTTCATTATTTGTTTAGATTTTTTTCTTTTGAGGTGTAATTTACATACAATAAAATGCACAAATATTTATTGTACATTTGCTGAGTCTTGACAAATCCATACATTTGCCTGTGTAATCAAAACCTCTCTCAAGTTATAGAACAGTGATGGCGAACCTTTTGAGCTCGGAGTGTCAGCATTTTGAAAAACCCTAACTTAACTCTGGTGCCGTGTCACATATAGAAATTTTTTGATATTTGAAACCATAGTAAAACAAAGACTTATATTTTTGATATTTATTTTATATATTTAAATGCCATTTAACAAAGAAAAATCAACCAAAAAAATGAGTTCGCGTGTCACCTCTGACACGTGTGTCATAGGTTTGCCATCATTGTTATAGGACATTGTCATCACCCAGAAAGTTCCCTCGTGCCCCTTCCCAGGCAGTTTCTCCCCACCATCCCTGCAACTGTCCTTCTAATTATTTTCAAAAATGCAAAACCAGCCAGGGGGGCATGGCTCAGTGGTTGAGTGTTGACCTATGAAGCAGGAGGTAATGGTTCTATTCCCGGTCAGGCACGTGCCCGGGTTGCGGGCTCCATCCCCGGTGGGGGTGTGCAGGAAGCAGCCAATTAATGATTTTCTCTCATCATTGATGTTTCTCTCTCTCTCTCTCTCTGTTCCTCTCTGAAAGCAATAAAGATATATTTTTTAAAACAAAATAAGAGAGTGACTTAATAAGCAATGATATATGAAATCAAATTGTGTATTATCACCACATAAAATATGAAAAAACACCACGGTAATACACACCAAAAATGATAACAGTTGTTACATTTGTGTTAATTTTTTTCCCATTGTAGATTAGCTTTGTTTGTTCTAGAATTTCATATAAGTAGAGTTATAAACTATGTACTCTTTTTATGTAACACTTCTTTCAGCATTATGTGTTTTGAGATTTACGGGTTTGATGTATCAGTAGTTCGTAGTGTTCTATTAACTTTTAAAAGCTCATGGTAGATACTGTTAAAATGCCCCCCAGTGTTTTAGTGGCCTCTAGCCTCCCTTCTCCCTCACACCGAGAGCTCCAGTTTGGTAGGTTCTGTGATAGGGAGAGCACTGGTTCTTTATTGGATCAATGAAGTATTCCTTCATTCCTTCAGCACACATTCACTTAGTGCTCACTGTGGGCCAGGAGCTGCGCTTGGCTTTTGTAAGTTATGTGGAGATGTAAGGTTAGCCTTCTTGCCCTAGCCGGTTTGGCTCAGAGCGTCGGCCTGTGGACTGAAGGGTCCTGGGTTCAATTCCGGTCAAGGGCACGTACCTTGGTTGCAGGCTCCCTGGCCCTGGTGTTTCTCTCACATCGATGTTTCTCTCTGTCTCTCCCTCTCCCTTCCACTTTCTCTAAAAATCAATGGGAAAAATATCCTCAGGTGAGGGTGAACAACAAAAAAAGATTAGGCTTCTTTTTGGATGATGCATTCATGGGAGAGAAGACTTGTCTCTGATTGTGGGTGTCTCCCTGTCCCCCGATTCTCCAGGGCCTGTTCAGAAATCTGAACATACCGTTGGCTGTGGTACAAAGAGGGCAGGGGAATTGGAGTCAGAATTCTGGCTTTGGGTTCTGGTTTAACTGTGAGCTGGGCAAATCACGGCACTCGTCTGCGAGCCCCGGCTCCTTGGATGTAAGGTGAGCGTATGCGAGAAGGTGCGGGAAGAGCCCATAGAACTGCCGGACTTGCCTTGTTTTCCTGTGGTAATTAATCAGAATTGTTTTCTCACCACCGGGTCGTTAGAGAAGGAAGCTCTGTTATAATGCATTCAGTGCGGCTAAATATACTGATAATGGAAAAATAAACAGGGGTGTACTGCCTTGCTGGCCTGTAAACCAGAAAACAGTGATCGGAGCCAAAGCTGTGTTTGTCTTGAGAGGCCAAGAATATTTCTGCGGCGTAGGTCAGCCCCGGATCCCACAGTGACTCGTGGGCCAGCGCGTGGTTTTGGTGTAGCTCAGTTGTTCCTCGGGCTGGCTCTGCCACAGCGAGAGCTCGGTTACTGGGCTCAGTTTCTGCCGGAGAACAGCGATGTCGGCCGGCCGGAGGGGTCTCTGGTCAGGGCTGCTGTGGACTGAACTTCCAGGGTGCAGGCACTGGCCCGCGGCGCAGCATGTGGTCCTGCGCCGGCTCCTTCCCACCAGGTTGCTTTGGAGCGAGCAGTTTCTAAATGATGGCCTGAGGGCTTTGCCCCGTCCCCTTAGCCTTCGCTACTGTGGTACAGCCGGATTGCTGAATGATCTACCTTCATGATATATGAAATCAAGTTGTATATTATCACCACATAAAATACGTGCATGTGAAAAAACATGAAGGTAATACACACCAAAAATGATAACAGTTGTTACATTTGTGTTCATTTTTTTTCCCATTGTAGATTAGCTTTGTTTGTTCTAGAATTTCATGTAAGTAGAGTTATATACTATGTACTCTTTTTATGTAACACTTCTTTCAGCATTATGTGATCTACCTTATTACTATTTCTCCCTCATGGGGACATTTTTTGGAATTTCTACTCCACCTAAGCTATTCTTCTGAAGGACATACGTTTAGAACTCGTTTAAAAATATATTTTTTTTATTGATTTAAGGGAGGGGGAGAGAGAGAGAGAAACATCAGTGATGAGAGAAACATCAGTGATGAGAGAGAATCTGTGATTGGCTGCCTCCTGTATGCCCTCTCCCCCCCCCAATCCCCCCACTGGGGATCGAGCCCCAACCCGGGCATGTGCTCCAACCGAGAATTAAACCATGACCTCCTGGTTCATAGGTCGATACTCAACCACCGAGCCAGGCCAGACCTCATTTTTTTAGTTCCCAGACAATCAGACCCCCCATATGCAGGGGGTCCAGATTTGCTGCTCTAGAAGCAGAGGTTCGAAGAAGGGGAGCAGAGTGATCAGCTGTAAATCCAGCTGTGCCATCTCCTGCTCAAAGCCCCTTGCAGCTCCCCATCGGCCAATCCAGACTCCTTCCCTTGACCTCCAGAGCCCAGCCCGATGTGGGTCCTGGCCCTCCCAGCTTCCGCCCATGCTTCACACACCGCACACCTCCGGTACCCGCGCGGCAGGGACTCGATGCCCTCTGGACTCGGGACTGGGCAGTTTCCTCACAAGCGCTCTGCTGAGAATGTCTCCCCAAGGGAATCAGCAGAACCAGTAAAAGAACCTGGTGATGGCGGAGCTCTGAGAAGGAAGTAGGTAGCTGTTGGAGGAAGTATTTTACGTGTGGAACAAATGCCCTCAGATTTTTGTGTTTATGGAATTCATTCCATTAAAAAAAACAGATTAAGATAGGATGCAGGGTTCAAACTGTCAAGGTCATGCCTGCTCCGAGGATAGAGAGGTCCCTGTGGGCTGCTCTGGGGCAGCGTTTACCCTCCCGGGGTGTTGAAGGACGTCCTTCCTTCCGCAGAGAATGGATATCCTAGGGACCAGAGGAGCGAGCTGGTGGCTGATGCAGCTTCTCCTTGCTAAGCGCCT
Organism: Myotis nattereri; assembly: GCF_964212035.1. Taxonomy (NCBI): domain Eukaryota; kingdom Metazoa; phylum Chordata; class Mammalia; order Chiroptera; family Vespertilionidae; genus Myotis; species Myotis nattereri. The sequence continues at coordinate 9,511,733 of NC_138097.1, read as the reverse complement.
GGGGGAGTCTGTGACTGCAGAGGTAGGTTACCCTTCAGTGCAGGCGAAAGGGCCTCCGGGTTTGACGGCGCCCGCTGCGTGGCGGGTTGTGAGGGACAAGCAGGCTTTCCTGTGATCAGCTTAACTCCTCTGTTCATCTGGCTTGTTACACTGAAACCTACAAAAACATGGGTCACTGACCTAGAAATAAACTAAGATTGCTGTCACACACCAGTGACCACGTACCAGGCACTGTTCTAAGTTACTTCCATTTATTACTGACTGAATCCCTAAGAACACCCAGTGGGCTTGGTATTACCTTAACGGCTCACCTTTAACAATAAGAAAACTGAGCCAGTGGAAGGTGAATTTGCCCATGGTTTCCTAGCTAGCAGCCTGGTTTCCGAGTCCGTACTAGATTTTGTTATTTCTGTAGTTTTCATTTTACTTTTTGAGATTCATGAGATGTGAATGTTTTTTTTTTTGTTAGTCTGTTTTGGTTTTTTTTTGAGACAGTTCTCTTGATTATATTGGTCAGGATGCTTTGACTGCAGGTGACAGCATCGTAACCCAGCTGAGGCCTAAGAGAATCTGTGGGCACCACAGCCTCCCCTACTAACCAGACCTGGAAGGACAGGCACGCCCGCCTCCGGGACAATGAGACCAGGACTCTCTCCATCTTCCTCTCTCACTTCTGTCATCTTCCATTTTGGGGGGCTGGTTTATTTCTGCTCAGCAGGAAGCAGGGCCCAACAACAGCCCCCATTTCACAGCTTCATCCGTGAGAATCTCTTCCTTTCGTTCCCACGTGCAAGTCCTGGGAAGGACCAAGACGGGCTTGGCTTAGGGCACTTGCCCGCCCAGTGGCCAATGGTGGCTTCTGTGATGTCGGGGTGGGGGTTGCGGGGTGGTGGGGTGGATGGGGAGGAGCAGCTCTCAGAGGATGGGAAGGTGCTGGTCACAGAACCACCGCTGCTCCTGCCCTGGGGTTCAGCCCAAGCCCCAGACGCTTTTTATCTTAAGAATTTATACCACTTTTATGTGTAATGAGGCTCGTTCTTAATTCTGATTGTGAGACAGTGTGTGTTCTGAGTTATCAGAGAAACTTTCCATTTATTCTGTTTGCTAAGAGGAGAAAATTTCAACAAGTTTTGACATAGGAAGGGCTTCCCAGTTGACCCTCTCCCTTGTGTATTCTGCTTAAGGATATTTAATGACTCTGTATTGCGCATTACTTCTCTTTTTATCCGTTGCTTTCAGGGTTATTGCTTGTTTTCAATTCTGTTTTTGCATTCCAGTGGTAAGATCATCGCATCCTGTGTTTTGGGGTTTCTTTTCATCAGCTAACTGTATCTTGGGCAAGCAGCCAGTCTTGTGGGCCTTAATCTCTTCACCTGTTAGGCTAGGCCGACCGTCATAACACACCCAAAGTATACAAAAGTCTCAGCCTTGATAAACGTCTCTCAGTCATGTCAAATCTGAAAGGAGTGTCCCCGATTAGTGGAGGACTCTTCTCGAAGTGGCGACTCAGGGACTGAGGCTCCCTCCATCGGTGGCTCCCAAGGTCACCGAGCATGTCCGCACCGACAAGCTTTCGGGAGGGGTAAGAGCACGAAGGGTCGTGGGTGAGAGGTTCTTAGGGGCCAGACCTGGCAGTGGTCTGTGCCAGTTTGTTCCAGGGGTCACTTGGCCACACCTAGTTTCGCTGAAGCAGGGAAATGGGATCTGTCTGTGTGCCCAGGGAGAAGAGGAACTGGGCCTGGACAGCCCGCCATCTCTGCCACACCTCTTGGGTAACTATTTTAGTTCTTCCCTTTTCCCCCTGCCATGCACAGCATTTGTGAAGGTTGGTGCCTGACATTGTCTCAATAACAGATACATAACCCAGGCCTGAGTCAGGCGTGAAATTCCTCTGGTCCCAGTTACTAGTCCTGTTGAATCTCGCCTGAAGCTCACAAGCTCTCACTCTGGGCTTTGCATCTACATATGCCAATAAACCCCCCTTATGGCATAGTAATTTGAGGTCGGATTTTTTAAATTTGCAACCAAAAGCACCCTGATTGATACAATTTATGAAATGGAACAGGAGCAAGGAGAGAGGAGGGGTAGAGTCTGGACCTCCAAGTCCTGCTTCCTGCTGCCGCTGCCACATCTGTGATGCTTCTTTGGCTACTCGAACCCCCAGGCAGGGTCTGAGTTGACGTTATCCGAGTTTGACTTCCAGTTTCCTGGAATTACAGCTGGGATACTGTTCTTCGTTCTTTTGTCCTTAGACAATGATTTGTCTTTGGATTGAGTGATAGTTTCATAGAAGAATAAATAATGACATTTTATTTGTCTTCCACCAAAATGAACGGAACATAGTTCATATGCTTTCTTTTCTCACATGTTGTTTTAGCAGCTTCTCTAAAGTTTGCCTTTTCATTGGGAAAGTATATGGAGCAAATATACACGCTGCAGAATGCATTTGTTTTATACTTGGGGATTATCTCTATTTATGTAGGAATTCTGTATTTCTTGATTTGGAATGTTCCAAACCCTTTTGTAACTTGAACAGTTTGCCAAATTTGTTGATTTTGTAGCACCTCCATCTTGAAAAAAAATTGCCAGTACCGCTAGTGGCCCAGGGAGGTGTCAGAAGCCAGGTGATCTTTTCTGTGTTGTGACACTGAAATACAGGTTAGTTATGTCTGTCTGAGTGTATTTGCAGAATTCCACCCTCCGTCTGCTGATACCTACTGGGATAACGGCCTGCCTGGCTCCCTGTCACTGCCTTTCTCCTGACACCTCGCCCCTACCCCACCCCTATTCAGTTGGACTTTATTCTAGTCCATGCTCCCCTGGGACTCAGTCCTGTTTCTAATGATGGGCCTTGTTGCTGTGGACACAATCTCACCTTAAATTCTTACACCCTCTCCTGGCGACCTGTCAGCACCTCGGTTTCCCTTTTTCTGACTCCAGGCCCCAAGGATGAGACCCTGCCCCCTGCCACAGATTTCCTCCCACTGCTGATGTGTCCTTTCCCACCACCTTCACCCCACCCCACCCCACTCCTCCTGCCCTTGCTGGCCGAACCATCTGCCTTTTGCTAAATGCCCCTAAAGCAATGCCTGGCAGCCTTGTTTGCTGGGGATACGGTGGGGAGCTTCTCTCTCCAGTGTCTGAGTAGCCAGGCGCCCACTCCACCTTAGAGAGCCTGCGGGGCTGCCCAGCCTCCTCCCTCCAGGTCAGCCTGTTTGTCCTCAGGGCTCCTGTTCTGATAATGGGCACGTGGGAGAGACAGGAAGAGGAAGGAAGTGTTCTTTACCCAACTTCTGCCTCCTTTTCCTCAGTCTTCCTGGGGTGTGTGTGTGGTTGTGTGTAATGCTCTGTAGTTTAGGGCAGGGAGAAGGTGGGAGAGTCGCAGAGTAATTTTTACGTTGTGACTGGGGAGGAAGCCTAAAAGCCAACCTGGAGACCATTCTAGCTCTTGTCTCGCTACCTTCTCATTTAACACTATTGATGTAAAAACAGGCTTTTTTTCTTTTCTTTTTTAAAATATAATTTTATTGATTTCAGAGAGGAAGGGACAGGGAGAGAAGAGAGAGAATCATTGATCAGCTGCCCCCTGCACGCCCCCTACTGGGGATTGAGCCCGCAACCGGGGCATGATGTGCCCTTGACTGGAATCGAACCTGAGACCCTTCAGTCTGCAGGCTGATGCTCTCTCCACTGAGCCAAACTGGCTAGGGCAGGCCCTTTTTCTTTTGAAAGTGACTGTTAGAAAGTCATTTTTGGCTGCAGGTGATATAGAATGTTTTATAATCAGGCCAAGAAGAAACTATACCTGTACGTTTGTTTTCTATGACCTGGGAATACGGATGTTACAGATCTCTCTTTGTAATGGAATTTGTTGTCCTAAGAGCTTACCCATTGTAAAATTTAGGCATTTTTAGTGACAGGTGATAAAATTCATCTAAAGGAATATATTTGGGGGCTTCAGGCTGGAGAAGGACCCTTGGCCATGGTTTTCACATGGCCAGTTTTAATCAAAAGTTTAGGTTTTCTCCAGACAGTGGTAGGTTGTCTTGTCTGTTATTACAAAAACCAGCAAAACAAAAAACAGATGTCATATGCCGTTGGTAGGAATGTAAGTTAGTAAGGTTATTTTGGAAAACTGTTTGGCAGTATCTGCTGAAGTTGAACATATGCATATTTTGTCTCCCACCAATTCTGCTCCTTGGACATATACCCAGTAGAGGTGTGTACATGTGTTTGCCACAGTCACATACTAGAATGTTCATAGCATTTTTCACAACAGCAAAAAACTAGAATCCCAAAGTCCACTCAAAGGAGAGTAAGTTGTGATAAAAGTATACAATGAAAGGCTCTATAGCCGTGGAAATGAAAGAACTATTGTTATATGCAACAGCACAAGTGAATTTCACAGGTAAAGTGTTGAATGAAATCAGCCAGACAAGAATGATTCCCTGCTCCTAAACTCAGGCTGAGGTGTGGTGCTGGGAGCCATGATGCCCTGGCCTTTTGGAAAGAACACGAGGGCTTCTGAGTCTGGTAATGCTGTTTCTCGGCCCGGATGGTAGTTAGATGGGTGAGTTTACTTTGTGTAATTCACCAAGCTACACACTTAGGGTTTATATATTTTTTCCTGTATGTTAACTTTCAATAAAAATGTGTATTAGAAACCTCAGTATGTGTCGTGTTGGAGCCAGGATTTTCATGAATGTCCTTTTGGTCTCTGGTCGTGGCATGTGCCTTTCCCTTCGTCTAAAATGCCTTTACTTGCTTCTCACTCAGTTCCTTCTCATGCTGTGGGTCTCCCCTGAGAAGCTGTTTCCCTCTTGCCCCACACATGGAGGGTCCAGCATCCTCTTCTGTGCTCCATCAGCACCATGTCCTGGAGCCCAGCACGGCTTTTACATGTCTGTGTGTGCATTTGATGGCCTGTCCTGACATGTGTACGCTCCAGGAGAGGGGCGGGGCCTTCCTTTGCCAGCCATGTGCCTATACCTACGGGTATTTGTCCAATGAAGGAACCGGGTGGGCTAGCTTCAAAGGGAGCAGCCTTTTTTCTCCACCCTTCTTCGGCTTCTAGTTCAGGGGAGCGTGAGCTTGAGGGGTCCTGAGGTCGAAGCCTCGGTGAAGATGATGGAACGTTGTGGAGAGCATATGTGGTGACTTTAAGGTGTGACCTTAGGAGAACTTCCGGCTGGAAGAGCGAGGCAGTGTGAGTTCGTCAGTCAGTGTCCCTTAACCCAGTACTGTGCTCGGTGCCCCCTAGTTATGTTCTTGAGAACAAACAGTTTATATGTGACTTAATTTGTTCTGCCTTTTCTCATGACAATTCTAAGGTCAAGCCTATTTTAAGCCTGAGAAACAGGCCCTGGAAGTTAGCTCCAGAGTCCCTACTTCCTTTTTCTTTCCTCAGCATGGAGATCTTGGCTAAACCCCCCTCCCCTCCCCACGAAACTCTTCTCTGAAATAGCTCTGAAAGTAATGTCTGTATCTGCTAAACTCACTCTCTCTGCACTTCTGTTGTTCTTTTTCACTTAGTTACGGGAAAGTGGCACATTGTCGTTTGCCATTCTAACCTGACAGAATCAAGTCAAAAGTGGTCAGGAGCCCTAGCTGGTTTGGCTCAGTGGATAGAGCGTTGGCCTGCGAACTGAAGGGTCCTGGGTTTGATTCCCGGTCAGGGAACATGCCTGAGGTTGTGGACTCGATCCCCAGTAGGGGGGGGCGTGCAGGAGGCAGCCAATCAATTATTCTCTCATCATTGATGTCTCTCTCTCTCTCTCTCTCTCTCTCTCTCTCTCCCCCTCCCTCCCTCCCTCCCTCCCTCCCTCCCTCCCTCCCTCTCCCTTCCTCTCTGAAATTAATAAAATATATATTTAAAAAAAGAGTGGTCAGGAGATGGGCTTTGGAGCCAGACAGTGTGGTCCGAGCTCCAGCCCTTGACCTTTGGCAAGTCACATACCTCTGTGGGCCCAAGCTTTTTATTTGTAAAACTAGAGGCCCGATGCACGAAATTCATGCAAGAGTAGCCCCCCCCCTCCCCCCCCCAGTGCCAGCACCAGCTTCCCTCTGGCAACTGGGACCCGGGCTTCCCTCGCAGCCCCGGCTTCGTCTGGAAGGTAGTCCGGAAGGACGTCCGATCTAATTAGCATATTACGCTTTTATTATTATAGATGGGTGTAGTTAAAATTTGATTAAATTGTGAATATAAACAACCTGTTCAGTGCCCAAAAAATTATAAACATTCAATGAATATAGATATAGTAATTATCTATAATGGAAGGTTCAATTTTGTTATTAGAAAAATAATGGCTTTAATATATAGTATTATATTTTAAAAAGTATTTAGGGCTTTCCTTTTAAGAATATATTTGGAAGTTAATTTTGGTGACTTAAATGATTATTCAATACCCAATTATACAATTTACCCATGGGAACAAGGAAGGAAATAGAGCATTATTAAATTGGTTTGCATAACCCTTCACCTCCCCCCACGCCTCCGTTAGCTTTGAAAACAGAAGGGTGGTGGAGAATTTTGGAGAATCTGAAACCATTTCCTGAAGAACAGTCCCGTCCAGAGTTGCACAGAAATTGGGGATGTGAACTGGAGCTTCGAGCTCCAGTCATTTTGCCTTCTTTCAGCAATTTCTGGTTGCTTAGCATTCACTGTGACGCTAAATGACACTGCATTTGTTGGTGGGAAAAGGGGAAGCAGAATTGTTTTGCAGGAGATGGAAGATGGTATTGACACACAAAATTTACAGATTTAGACCTTAGCAACTTTGGTCCTGAAGGGCTAGATGGAGAAATTATAAGGTCAGAAGGGCTTTGAAATGTGGAAAGAAAAGTTTCTGTATCCTGCCTCTACCACTGTGTAACTTGAGCCAGTTGGTAATTTCTCTGAGCATCAATTTTCTTATTTGCAATATAGCAATAATACATTCTACCTTGTAGATTTTTAAATAGGATTAGCTGAGATATCATATAATAACTTTTTCCTAAGAGACAGTGAGGTATACATAAAAGAGTGAGTTTTTATTAGCGCTTCCTTCCTCTGCATCATTTTAACCTCTTGTCTGTTCAGACAAAAACAAGTGAATTCTGTTTAACAGATTCCCTAATTAGCTGGCTTATTATTTTGAAACATTTTATTGTGGAGAATCTATACAAATAAAAGACAAATATGTTAATTGACCATACCTTCGCTATGCACATCAGCCAATCAGAAGAGTATGCAAATTAACCCAACAAAGATGGCTGTTAAATTTGCATACTGCAGGCGGGGCGGCATAGCGCGATCCGCCTGCCCCACTGCCAGCCGCTGCCTACCCTGCCGCCATCCATGTGTGCGGCCCTGTGCCCTGCCCCACCGCCCACCAGGCCTGCCGTGTGCAGAGGGCAGCGGGGCAGGGCGGCGCAGCAGAGGGCCTGCCATCTGCCACCCGGGGAGTGGGCTTAAGCCAGCAGGTGGTTGTCTCCTGAGGGGTCCCAGACTGTGAGAGGGCAAAGGTCGGGCTGAGGGATACCCCCCCGCCAGTGCACAAGTTTTTGTGCACCGGGCCTCTAGTTTTTAAATGTACAGAAGCAGAGAGCACAGTGTTACATTTGTTGCAGAACAAATTACCCCCAAATTCTGTGGGTCAGGAACTAGAGAGCAGCTTGGCTTGGTAGTTCTGGTCCACAGCCTCTTGCAGCCAGGTGTTAGCCGGGGCTGCAGTCACCCAAAGGCTTGACTGGACACAGGATTTGCTTTCAAGCTGGTCCCCTCACCTGGCTGGTCAGGTTAGTGCTGGATGCCTTGGGGCGGGGCTCAGTTCCTCACCATGTGCGCCGTCTTTGCTGCTCAAGTATCCTCATGACGTGGGTGCTGGCCTCCCCAGGGCCATCCAGTAGGCCAGGACTGAAGCTACGGTGTTGATCTGGAACTTGTATATGCTCGGTTCCACCATACTCTATTGGTCACGTAGGTCAGTCCAGATTCAGTGAAGGAGAAGACCACAGAGATCTTGTGGTGACCATCACATCATTAATTCATTCCAAGCTGCAAATGGTAATATTCCAGTTCTACCACTCCTTTTTCATTTGGATATTATCTCCAGTGCAATGTTAAAAAGTAGAGATGATAGTATTAAATTTAAAAATTTTAAAATTGATTTTAGAGAGAGATGAAGGGAGAGAGAGAGAGTGAGAGAGAAACATCGATTTGTTGTTTCTGCATTCATTAGTTGATTCTTGTATGTGCCCTGACCGGGGATGGGACCCAAAACCTTGGTGTTTTAAAATGACACTCTAACCAACTGGGCTACCAGGCCAGCGTGAGAAGATAAGAGTTTTGTTTTTATTATAAAAGTGGAGGCCCGGTGCATGAAATTTGTGCACAGGTAGGGCCCCTAGGCCTGGCCGGTGATCAGGACCAATCAGGGCCTTCGGGCTGCTGGCCAGGGCCTTCCTTCCGGCTGCCAGCTGCTGGTCCGGGCCTTCCTTCGTTCCATGCCACCCCCTGGTGGTCAGTGCACGTCATAGCGAGTGATCGAACTCCCTGTCTCCCAGTTGAACTCCTGAGGGGACACTTTGCATATTAGCCTCTTATATATATAGATAGCATCTTATTTCTAACTCTGGCAGGAAAGCTGTAGTTTTTCTCCATTAAGATTTAGCAGACTTCTACATTCACTAAAACAGCAGTTGGCGACCGGTGGTCCATGAACCACTGGTGGTCCGTGAGGTCTGAAAGGTTGGTGACCACTGCACTAAAAGGAACAGTGGAAGGAAATTATGTAGAGAAAGTGTTTGGGTTTTTTGGTTTTTTTCCAAAGTATGAATGAGATATACTCAACATTTGGTAATGTGATTATACTACTCCCAACTCCATAGTATATTTTTCTCATTTTCTTAATAGTTGATGAAATTAGTTATTTTTGACTATTTGCCAAGGAAAATAATATATTTAAGTGATAAATATATTGGAGGACTGTTACTATGTGTCTAATTCTGATTTTGAAAATAATTGCATAGGAAAATAAGATGAAAGGAGCTTTAAGAATGAATCCCCAGAGACTTCACCGTCTTGTTTCTGCCTTCTCAACACCTAGTTTCAGGGTTTGCTGTGGTGGGGACAGAAGATACTGGAGGGCTCGAACACCATCAGTTAAAGGCTTCAGTGACACATGTCACTTCTGCCCAGTCTAGTCAATGGCTTAACTGCAGGGGGTGGGAAAGGTAGTCGTCCTGTGCCAAGAAAGAAGGGACAGGTATGGGTGGGGAAACATTAAAAGTCCTTGCCACTGCCTGGCCAGCATGGCTCAGTGGTTGAGCATCAACCTATGAACCAGGAGGTCACGGTTTGATTGCCAGTCAGGGCACAGGCCCAGCTTGTGGGCTCAGTGTCCAGTGTCGGGTGTGCAGGAGGCAGCTGATCGATGATTCTCTCTCGTCATTGATGTTTCTCTCTCTCTATCTCCCTCCCTCTCTCTCCCCCCACCCTCCCCTCCTCCTTTCATTTCTGAAATCAATTAAAAAACAAAACAAAACAAAAAAGAGCTCTTAAGGCAGGGAAATTTGTGATAGATGATAATTACAGGATCATTTTTAAATTTTGTTAGTTGTTATAATGGAATTGTGGTTGGGGAGAAAAGTTTGTGCGCGCGCGCACACACACACACACACACACACACTAGTATTTAGGGGTGAAAATGTCAATTTGCTTTAGAACACTGTTGCAAAAAAAGGGATGAATGTAGCAAGTATGTTGGAATTATAATAATTATTGAATCGGGGTGATGGGCGTATGGAGATTCTTTATACTTTTCTCTATTTTGTGTACATTTGAAAATGTTCATCATGAAGATTTTGAAGGGCTTTGGGCCTTTGGAGGCCTTGGGGGTGGTGACTTTGAGGTCCTTTGGCTGGGATTCTCCTCTCAGCTCCTTTTTCCTGGCACTCTGAAGGTGCCCAGTGAGCCACACCGCGATGGAGCCACCCTTACCGTCAGGAATGAGTCCAAGAAGGAGGCTCATTATTGCCCCTTATTTAAATGTTCTCGGGCATTTGCAGATGACACATATCCTCCCACAGACACAGGTTCTGAGTACATCATTAAATCAACTCCTTAACCTTCCAGATCCTGTGTCTGTGTGTGATTTGGAGGGGCCTAGTCTGCCAAAGAAGGAAAGAGGCATTTTCAAGTCCTCGGCCACAACTTTGGTTTGGGACAATTTCTCTTTGTGCCTCCCACAATTTTGGGCTTTAAAAGAAAAGGAAAACTCTTTTTAGTTTTTTATTTTAAAAATATATTTTATTGATTTTTTTTTTTTTTTTTTTTTTTTTTTTTTTTTTACAGAAAGGAAGGGAGAGGGACAGAGAGTCAGAAACATCAATGAGAGAGAAACATCAATCAGCTGCCTCCTGGAGCACAGCCCCCACTGGGGATGTGCCCGCAACCAAAGGTACATGCCCTTGACCGGAATCGAACCTGGGACCCTTCAGTCCGCAAGCCAGTGCTCTATCCACTGAACCAAACCGGTCAGGGCGGAAAACTCTTTTTAAATGTTGAAATATTTCATTTCAGACTTACAGAAAAGTTGAAAAAAGGATAGTACAACGAATTCCTGCATACTATTTATACAGATTGCCCAAAATCTCAACATCTTACTGTGTGCTTTTATCATTCATTCTCTATCCATATTGTTGTTTTTGAGACCATTTGAAAGTCAGTTGCAGACATGATGCCTCTTTACCCTTAAAGAAATACTTCAGTGTGTATTTCCTAAAAACTGAAAATTTCTGTAATCAATACAGTGATCAAAGTCCTGAAATTAATATTGCTATAGTACTGTTATCAAAACCATATCCTTTTCCTCATTCAAATGTCACCAATTGTCCCACTAATTTCCTTTATAACAAAAGAAAAAATTATTTTCTGATCTAGGATCCAATCAAGATCACCCATGCTGCCATGTACATTGGTCTTCCATGTGGGGAATCCCTGGGTATTTGTCTTGTGGGATCTAGGCATTTTTGAAGAGTAGAGGCCTGTTATTTTGTAGAATTTTCTTTATTTTAGGTTTATCTGCTGTTTTCTCATGATAGGTTCCGGTTATGCATTTTTGGCAGGAAAACCACAGAAGCGATGCCGTGTCCTTCTCGGTGCCTCAGATCAGAGGGCTCCTTTGCCCATCACTGTGCTGCTCGCTGTGATTCCTTGATGAAGCTGGTGTGTTCTGGGTTCCCTCGCTGTTTTTCCCTTTGAAATCAGTGATATCTTATAGGCAGATACTTTGAGACTATCTATCCTTTTCCTCATTAAACTTTCACCAATTAGTTTTATCATCCATTGATGACTTTTGCCTGAAACAGTTACTACCATGATGGTCACCAAATGGCGAGTTTTAAATCCTGGGTAGCATGTGTTTTTTGTTTAAAATTAAAAAAAAACAACATAAGAATTTATTTGAGCCAAATTGATGACATATGTCGGGAAGCAAGATCTCAAATGCTCCCCTGGGTAGCATGTTTTGACAGTTTGTTATTCAGACACTCAGACAGCAGCTTTATGGGAAAGAACAGCTAGATCTCAGCATTGGTCAGGACACATGGGTGCTTTGCAATTTTCCTCCTAGAGAACTTGGTTCGGTCCAGTTCCCACCCCTGCTGCATGGCTTGGGTATCAAGTTGCTCTGCCTCTCTGCTGCCCTGTTAGTTCCAGCACCAATCCACAGTCTCAGCAGCAGTGTCTGGATATTGGGAGTGGTTTTGTGTGATGTCTGTGACTCAGATGGTATCATATCCACTCGTATAAACCAGCTGAGGCTGCCTTTTCCAGAAAGGCCTATGGCAGGGTAGCATGTCATGGATTTATATCTAACTAGAGGCCCAGTGCACGAAGTTCATGCATTGTGGGGGGGAGTCCCACAGCCCGGCCTGCACCCTCTTCCAATCTGGGACCCCTCGGGGGATGTCCGACTGCTGCTTTAGGCCCAATCAGGCAGTCGGACATGCCTCTCACAATCCGGGACCACTGGCTCCTAACCACTCGCCTGCCTGCCTGATTGCCCCTAACCACCTCTGCCTGCCTGCCTGATCACCCCTAACCCCTCTGCCTGCCTGTCTGATCACCCCTAACCCCTCTCTCTGCCTGCCTGCCTGCCTCTAACCACCTCTGCCTCGGCCCCGCACCCGGGACCCAGGATTCCCTCCTCCAGCCAGCCGCAGGCACCTGGGACCCAGGCCGGCTTTGCCCAGGCCAGCCACAGCCGCAGGGGACCGTGGGTGGGCGGCTTCACCTGGGCTGCAGGCACTGGCGCTGGCGACTACAGGGTGAGTGGCTTTTCCCCCTCTCCCGCGCCGCCTGGACAGCAGAAAGACATCCAGTCTAATTAGCATATTCCCTTTTATTAGATTAGATGGGTCAGAGGAAAATTTTGTCCTGTATGAGCACGTTTACATGCTAAAGGGAGAGAGTCAGAGAAGGTGTTAATGATTAGGACATAGGGGACTATTGTTGGGATCCTTGAAGAGGTGGGCCTAGGAGGTATGATTACCTCTGGGCAAGAGGAAGGGCAATTCTTTGAGGAAGACAGGGCAGGAAATGAGCATGGGAATGAACACTATTGTTTTTGTAGATTAGGAGTAGGTACAAATTTTAAGGAGTGATTGCCTGATTGTCTCCTTTTTCATTATGAAATAGCTTATAATCCCGAGAGGAGTTCAGTCCCAAGAGGGAGGGGGTACAGATCTTGAGGACATCACTGAATAGGGAAGGCTATAGGGAATAAGAGCTGTCAGGGCTCATTGAAAGAGTCCCAGCTGGGGGTGGAGAGCATGAGTGTGTGGTGACCTCAGTCTACAAGGCCCTGTGATTTTCTCCAGCTGTACCCATTGGCCCAGGTGTAGAAACAAGGAAGTGAACAGTTGCATTGATTTGCCACATATTGTACTGAAAGGCAAGGAAGGGGAAGTGGGAAAGCAGAAGGTGGGACGAGAGGTGGTTTGAGTGGATCATGTGGTCTGTGCAGGATGGGAGAGGTGGTGGGTTGGGGCAAAAGTGGAAAAATGAAAGGATGGGAAGTGGGAGGATTGTAGGAGAAGGAATGAGTTCCCGGGAGCTGGCAGGGTAGAGAGAAGTGGATGCTGGAGTTGAGCATTTTCAGTGTGAGACAGTCCTGGCTGATGAGGGGCTGGAGGGGAGCAGGCTGGAGGTGGAGGTCACGGCATTGTAATAGAACAGGTGGGCAAACTACTGCCTGCGTTTGAAATGAATAAAACTAAAAAAAAAAAAAAAAAAGACCGTACCCTTTTATGTAATGATGTTTACTTTGAATTTATATTAGTTCACACAAACACTCCATCCATGCTTTTGTTCCGGCCCTCCGGTCCAGTTTAAGAACCCATTGTGGCCCTCGAGTCAAAAAGTTTGCCCACCCCTGTAATAGAAGGTGTTGAAGGTGCTGATGGGTTATTTACATGGACGTTGACACCCCAGATTGGTGGCAGGACTTGGTGGGAGTTGGTGGAGAGGGCGTGACTATGTTCTAAATGTTCAGGGAGGCGCTAGAGCAGTTCTCAACCTTCTGGCCCTTTAAATACAGTTGCTCATGTTGTGACCCAACCATGAAATTATTTTCGTGGCTACTTCATAACTGTAATGTTGCTACTGTTATGAATCGTCATGTAAATATCTGATATGCAGGATGGTCTTAGGCGACCCCTGTGAAAGGGTTGTTCGACCGCCAAAGGGGTTGCGACCCACAGGTTGAGAACCGCTGTGCTAGAGGATTCCGGGAAAGAGGGAGAGTTGAGCAGGAATGGAGCATGGTAGCAGAATGCCATGGACAGCCCTAAAGGAAGTGGCATTTTGTCTGCCAAGGCATCAGGATGGCCTGATCTGGAGGTGTGCTGGCTCTCCACAAGTCTCCATCGATGCCTTGAAGCTCATGGAGAGAAGCATTTGCTCAGGTTTCCAAACAGGTTGGTCTTTGGGTCTCTCCTTGTATTATTTCTTCCTGTAGTTGGTCCCTTTCTTTACCTGCTACCTCCTGCTTTCCTTCAACAGTCAGATCTGAGACCACTTCTTTCAAGGCTCTTTCTTGAGGCCTCTTGCCTGTGCTCACCTGTAACTTAACAGGTAGCTCCCGTGTCGTCATTGTCTGCTTGTACCTTGAGATGACTAACTTGCAGGAGGAGTGCTTGCTTAAAGATCTTCCCTTCCTGCCCAGCCATGTGCCTCCGTGGTTGACCCATGAACCAAGAGGTCACTGATTTGATTCCCAGTCAGGGCACATGCCTGCACTGTGGGTTCCATCCTTGGAGGGGGCGTGCGGGAGGCAGCTGATGGATGATGTTTCTCTCTTATCCTTGTTTCTCTCTCTCTAAATCAATAAAAACATATTCGAAAAAAAAAAAATTTCCCTTCCTATGGGGGCTTCCCTCAGTGCTCCCTTTCTGGCTGTCCTTTCTGGGAGTCCTATCCTAGTCAAGAATTTCCTGTTTTTTTCCCCACAGCGCCAGCACTATAACATTAGCATAACTAGTGACTTTAAAATAAAGAAACCAAAAACCCAATTAACCAATTAAGGTTAAGTTTCTGACCCCCCAGGCCTGCTGGGAACTCTCCATCCACCAGAAATGCTTCTTCACTCCCGCTCCCGTTTTGTGTGTGTGTGTGTGTGTTTAAAGAATCTGCTAATCCTTAACAGATTGATCTGAGTTTTATATTTAGATGAAAGTTATCCATTAACAGGAAAGTTTGAAACTGTTGACAGGGCTGACAGCATTGAAGGATAGAAGTTAACAGGCAACCTTCAGTCGGAAATGTTTCTGTGGGGCCTGGGCATCTTAAAGATCTGTTTTGGCAAATAGTTACTCAGGGACGTTGGACCCTCCTTAGGAAGCTTCGATACCACGGGACTCGGACCAGAACAGCGTGACCCACCTTTGCACTTCAGAGTTTGGCCCCAGTGAGTCTAAGCCTGTTTGATGCCAAACACCCCACTGTCTGCCTTACTCCACTTCACCCATCCCATCCGCTGCCAGGTACAAAAGTTTCAGCCTGGGTTTGCGCAGACTCAGGGGGACCGTAACTTCGCAGGGCTGAGTGCCAGGCTCCAGTTACTGAATCCGCGTCCCCTGAACCAGCGGTTGTCCGGCTGCCACTCATGGGTCATGACATCAGTTTGGCAGGTTATGGCCAGCACCGCTGTCCCACTTATTGCTGTGTGACAACCCTCCGTGCACTGAACACCAGCCTCTTTATGCTGCCTCATGGATTCTGCACAGGAATTTGGACAGGGCCTAGCGGGGAGTGGCTTGTCTCTGCTACTGGATGCCGGGGGCACTCCTGTGGCTGGAAGTGACCTGAATGGCCGTGACTTAGAATTGGTTGGTGGCTCCATCACTCACATGTCTGGTCCTTGGGCCGGGGTGCCTTGAGGCTGATGGGCTGGGCTGGGATTGTTGACCAGAGTGCCTCTCTCTGGGTATCTCACAGTGTGGTGCCTCGGTTCCAAGAGAGAGGGTTCCTAAAGGAAGCCTCTGGACAGCAAGGTTCTCTATTGGTTGAAGCAGGCAGGAGCCCGCCCAGATTCAAGGGGAGGGGACACAGATCCGTCATTCAGTCCTTCAATGGGAAGCGGGTCAGAACCTTTGTGGCTCCCTGAAAAGCTACTATAGGTGACTTTTTAATGAGATGGGATGTAAAATAGCAGAGTAACTTGTATGCAGTGAGAATAAGTACTATGAAACGTGTGTTTCAGTTATGTGTGTCTGTATATTCTGGTACATGATCTAACATTTTTCTTGCTGTGCATTACAAGTGTTTTGTGTTTTTTTTTGTTAAACACTACCTAACTGTAGTAACATCTGATTTGGTTTATGAACAACAAATTTTGTAGGTAAGGACTGTCAGCCCTTTCTCAATTAATAGGTTACTATGATGTGGTTCTTAGTCACTTTGAAAGACGAGATCCCAAGGAATTGGTTGTCATTTGCCCGTAAGGACAAAAGAATGGTCTCTCCTTTTTGCATCTGTTGTCATCACCTACCAGAACTTCAAGGCCCCATTGGAGAGTCTCTGCACTTTCAAATGAGCTGTGGTCTGGACTGGCAGCCAGACTTCCCGGAAAAAAAAAAAATTGTTTTTTTTAAATATTCACTTATCCTCATCCCAGGATATTTTCCCATTAATTTTGAGAGACAGTGGAAGGGAGAGGAAAAGACAGAGAGAAACATTGATGTGAGAGAAACACATCGATAGGTTGCCTCCTGCACATGCCCTGACCAGGGCCCAGGCCAGGGAGGAGCCTGTAACCCAGGCTTGGGCCCTTGACTGGAATCGAACCCGGGACCCTTTGGTCCACAGGCTGACGCTCTATCCACTGAGCCAAACCTGCTAGGGCCTTCCCGAAAATTTTGATCTAATATTTGTCAATCTGTTTTCTAAAAGAGTAGCAAGCAGCCCTAGCTCGTTTGGCTCATTGGATAGAGCATTGGCCTGCGGACTGAAGGGTCCCTCCCGGGTTTGATTCTGGCCAAGGGCACATACCTGGGTTGTGGGCTCGATCCCCAGTAGGGGGTGTGCTGGAGGCAGCCGAATAATAATTGTCTCTCATCATTGGTGTTTCTCTCTCTTCCTCTCCCTTCCTCTCTGAAATCAATACAAACATACTTAAAAAAATAAGTAAAAGTGTAGCAAGCAGATTTGAAAGGAGCAGGGCATACTGCTCTTTGCAGATGAATATACTTAAGGATCAGGAGGCTGAATAACCAATCCATATGGAGAGACAGCCCTCTCTCTGAGGAAGGTGGTGTCTTAGGAGAGGCGTCCCACCATCTGTGTTGAAAACGGAATTAAATGCTGAGACTGGGCTCTGCTAAAGCAATCTGCGTTCCCTCCATCCTCTGTCGTTGCTTCCACCCTTTGAAGGAAATGTGCAAAGATGACTGAGCAATAGTATTCACTGTTACCTTATAAAATGACTACATTTTTATTCAAATAGCTTACAAAATTTGCATGATTTTAAAATGTGAAATGATATATGTTCACTCTAGGCAATTAGAAAGTACAGATAAGCATACACAAAATAAAGATTACCTGTTATTTTACCACTTAGAGAAAATTGTTGATTTTGTTGTTGTTGAATATTTCCTGTGGATATATATAGTTAAAAAAAACAAATGATGGTCTCTTGCAGTTCGTTGTTCTGAAACCTGCTTTTAAAACGTATGTGAACACATTCTATGTCAATTAATGTTTGAAAACACATCATGGTATTACATTGCATACAGATAGTATTTACTTACTTGGGGACAACATTGAACTATTATAAACAACTAGAGACCCGTTGCACGAAGAGATTCGTGCAATAGGCCTTCCTTCCCCTGGCTCCCAGCACCGGTTTTCCTCCAGCACCTGGGACCCAGGCCTTCGCTCTGGCCACAGCGGAGAAGCCAAGCCTCTTCAGTCTTCAGTTGTCTTAAGTCTTTGCTCTGAGCCTACATATGTAAATTAACCGCCATCTTTGTTGGGTTAATTTGCATACTCGTCCTGATTGGCTGGTAGGCGTAGCAGAGTGACACCAATTTACATGTGTCTCTTATTAGCGTAGATGTTGTAGGGAACATCCATATAATTATATAATTAAATATTTTTTCCCTTCCCCATAATTATTCTTAAACTTTTCCTAAGCCTTTTAAAAAATATGCAATATATGCACCTGGTACAAAATATCATTATTTTTCTTCAGGAGATGTATGTCTAACTTGAGCTGCTAAATCAAAGAGCTTAAACATTTTAAAATCTTGATGTTTATACTGCTAAATTGTTCTTTACAAACATACCAGATTACGCCCCTACCGACCTACTGAAAGTATTATCTATTCCTAGTATTTGACGATTTGATAGGGACAACAGTCATTCCTTGCTTGCTTAATTTTGGGATTTATTTGGGCTATAACTTCCTCTGTGCCTTTTCTGCCTCTCACAACCTGCCTGCCCTTCAAGGCACATCTCAAATGCCACCTCCTGCCTGGCCTCTCCTTTACACCTGCCAGAAAGGTGAGGTTGCCCTTCTGCCCTGTCTTGTCCTTCCAATTAGTTGTTGCTAGTTTACCAGCTGCTGGTGTTTGTCATCCGTTGTAACCTGGTATTTGTACCTGGTTACCTGATTGCAGCCCTTGAGAACTACCAATGAACTGGGTTCTCTGTCACCTGTCCCTGCCCCCTCTCTGCAGCCTCATCTGTGGAACCTTCCATCTCAGCCACACTTAGCCATCTACTGTCCCTGAGCATCCTGGGTGGACATAATATTTGTACATAATATGTTCTCTTTCTAGAATGCTCCTTTCCCCCTTCTGACCTGACAGAGCCCTACATTTCCTTCAAGATTTACCTCAGCAGGCAGCACTCTTCTGAAAACTTTGCTGATTTCCCTCACCCTGCCCCCCCTTGCCAAGTTAATCAGTCACTTCTCAGGCACGCTCTGTACAAGCATTTGTTGTTAAACATTCACAAAGTGTTGTAATTATTTGTTAATATTTCTCTATCCTTTGATACTTAGTTTCCAGAAGATAGAATTCATATTTTTTAATATATTTTATTAATTTTTTTACAGAGAGGAAGGAAGAGGGTTAGAGAGTTAGAAACATTGATGAGAGAGAAACATCGATCAGCTGCCTCCTGCACCCCCCCTACTGGGGATGTGCCTGCAACCAAGGTACATCCCTTGACTGGAATCGAACCTGGGACCCTTGAGTCTGCAGGTCGATGCTCTATCCACTGAGTCAAACCGGTTAGGGCAAGAATTCATATTTTTATTTCTATAACTTCAGCACTCATTATAGGTTTAGTGCATCTAAAAGTGCTCTACAAATACTTGTTGAAATGAATTGACAAATGATTGAACAGCTGCTTTATATCCTCCTTACAATAGGAAATCTATATGTTAAAAGACTATAAATTATAAAAGAAAAAAGATATTGTTATGTTCCTTAAACCAGAATCTGAAAGCCCCATTACATTTCGTTCTCTTTTTATTTTTATTTACTTTTTTCTTTTGTTTTTTTTCCCATCACCATGTATCCCCACCTTTACCCTCCCCCCCAGCAATCACCCCACTGTTGTCCAGGCCCATGAGCTCTTTCTTTTTTGCTCATTCCCTCCATACCGCCAGCTCCCCCTCCCACCCTGCTGTCAGCCTGCTCTCTATCTATGAGTCTGTCTCTATTTTGCTTGTTAGTTCACTTTGTTCATTAGATTCCATGAATTTTACCCTTTGCGACAGCATGGATGGACCTGGAGAACATTATGCTAGTCAGAGAAAGACAAGGACTATATGATTTCACTCATACATTTCTTTTTAAAAACAATTTTTATCTTTCAATGACAGTTGACAATAATATTATGTTCGTTTTAGCTGTACAACATAGTGTGATTAGACATTTATATAACTTACAAAGTGATCATCCCAATGTCTGGTACCCATGTGGCACCATTCATAGTTTTCACAATATTATTGACTATAATAGAGGCCCAGTGCACAAAATTCGTGCACTGGTAGGGTCCCTAGCAGCTGGCAGTGGCCAGCCGGGTACTCCCTCCTTCCCCCCGGCCACCTGCTGCTGGCCCAGGCCTCCCTCCCTTCTCCTGGCCGGCACTGCCCACTGGTCGAACTCCTGGAAGAACTCCCGGTCGAGGGGACAATTTGTATACTACGCTTTTATTATATAGGATTCCCTATGCTGTACTTTACTTCCCCTTGACTATTTTTTATAATTGCCAATTTGTACTTCTTAATCCCTTCACCTTTTTTACCCAGCCCCACAACCCTCCCTTCCATCTGGCAACCACCAATTTGTTCTCTATATCTATGAGTTTGTTTTGTTTTGTTTGTTCATTTATTTTGTGTGTTTTTTAAAGATCCCACATATAAGTGAAATCATGGTATTTGTCTTCACTATCTGACTTGTTTCACATAGCATAACACCTCTAGCTCCCCATGTTGTCAAAAATGGCAAGATTTCATTCTCTTTATGTTTTCATTTAGTTGTATCTTCTTCAATGTCTTATAGTTTTTCAAATACAGGTCCTTAACCTTCTTGGTTAAGTTTATTCCTAGGTATTTTATTCTTTTTGATGCAATTGTTTTCTTAATTTTTCTTTCTGATAGTTCATTATCTACACTAATAAAAGACAAAGATGCTAATTGACTGTACCTTTGCTATGCTTATCAGCCAATCAGAAGAGTATGCAAATTAACCCAATAAAGAGGGCCATTAAATTTACATACTGCAGGCGGGGCAGGACAGCGCGAGCCGCCATCCGGGCTTCCCATGTGTGACCCGGGGTGGCAGGATGGGACAGTGTGAGCCACCACCTGCCCCTCTGCCATCCGAGCCTCCTGTGTGTGGACATCCCCCGAGGAGTCCCAGACTACGAGAGGGCACAGGCTGGGCTGAGGGACCCCCCGAGTACACAAATTTTTGTGCACCGGGCCTCTAGTTGGAGTATAAAAGTGCAACCAGTTTCTGCATATTAATTTTGCATCCTGCTAGTTCATTTATTATAATAGTTTTTTGTGTGGAATCTTTAGGGTTCTTTCTATATAGTAAATGCCATCTGCAAATAATGACAGTTTTCTTCCTTTCTCGTTTGGATGCCTTTTATTTATTTTTGTTTATGATTGCTGTGGCTAGGATTTCCAATAATATCTATAATAATAAAAGTGTAATATGCAAATAGACCAGACGGCCGAACAGTGGAATAACTGTCCAGACGACCTTCAGGATGAAGCCACGGCTGCGAGGGCTGGCCCAGGCAGCTGGGGCTGTGAAGGCCTACTCTTGCATGAATTTTGTGCATTGTACCTCTTGTGTTAAACAAAAGCGGTGAAAGTGGATTTCATTGTCTTGTTCCTGATCTTAAGGAAAACAGTGTTGAGTATGATGTTAGCTGTGGGTTTGTCATAGATGGCCTTTATTATGTTGAGGTGTATATTTCCTCTATTTCCTTCTTTGCTGAGAGGTTTTTCTTTTTGGTTTGTTTTTATCATCAGTGGATGCTGAATTTTGTCAAGTGGTTATTCTGTATCTGTTGATAGCATATGATTTTTATCCTTCATTTTGTTTATATGATGTATCATGTTAATTGATTTGTAGATATTGAACCAACCTTGCATCCCAGGAATACATCCTAGTTGGTTATGATGTATGATCTTTTTACTGTATTGCTGAATTTGGTTTACTGATATTTTGTTGAGGATTTTTGCATTTATGGTCATCAGGGCTATTGGCCTGTAATTTTCCTTTTTTTATACCATTGCATTTCTTATTTGGCACCCTAGACCAGTGATGGCGAACCTATGACACGTGTGTCAGAGGTGACACGCAAACTCATTTTTTTGGTTGATTTTTCTTTGTTAAATGGCATTTAAATATATAAAATAAATATCAAAAATATAAATCTTTGTTTTACTATGGTTGCAAATATCAAAAAACTTCTATATGTGACACGGCACCAGAGTTAAGTTAGGGTTTTTCAAAATGCTGACACGCCGAGCTCAAAAGGTTCGCCATCACTGCCCTAGACTGAGGCCCAGAGTGGTAAGCGATTTACCTCAGGCCACATAATGATGAGAGGCAGGCCTGGGACTAGACTTCTGCCTTTGTCTCTCACATACCTCTTCTTCCAGTTTCTGTAACACCACCTTGCCAAGTAGTTTTGAGCGGGTGGCAGGGTAATTAGTATCATCCAAGGATTGTCGAAGACTCTGTTCTCTTCTCGTGTGTGCTTTTGCTCACAGGGACCATTGTCTGCCTCTTTGCTACCCAGGTCCTCCCTGCCTTTCCAGACCCAGCCTGATTCCTGCCTTTTCTGTCTGCCTCAGTCAAAGCCACCGACCCCTCTTCTGTGTTCCCATGTTGTGTAGTACGTGAGGCAATAGGTGCAGTGATAAGTATGGGCCTTGAGAGTCTACAGCCCTGGGTCCAAGTTCCACACCCCCACTTACTAGCTGTGTGACTGACAAGTAGATAACCTTGCCGAGTTTCTGTTTTCAGATCTATAATTAGGAAGAGGAATAGCAGTTTCTACTTTATACGGTTGATGTAAGAATTAAGTTAGATACTCTTGGGTACATAGTAAATAGCCATGTGTTACACGCTATTGTTGGTGATGGCTTGATTACTGACTGCTGGCCTTCTCCAGGCCCAGTTCTCCTTGTGCCTGGCTGCCTGTTGCTGAATCCAAGGCTACCCAGTTTTGCAAGGAGCATATCCTGACTTAGAGGCTGCTTACCATCACATACTTGTTGGAATATTTTGTGGATAACATTTGCCTAAAGTCATGGTACCCTGGTGCATGTCACTCTGCCATCTGTAGTTTTGCTCATTTGTGTGGGGGATGTTTCGTTGAAAAAAATTGTTGTCTCTGTGGTCTGCTGAGAGAAGGAACAGAATGTATTCTCTGTACTTCACCGCTACAACCAGCTTTGAGGCTCAGTGCTTGTATAGCTCTAAGTCTCTATTAATTAAGGAAGTGGATTAGAAAAGACAGTTTAATGAAGCTCGGATTGCAGGCAATGGCACACATTCCCTTGTTTGACTCTGTCGTCCGAGCTCACCTCAGGTTGTAAAAGCAGCAGGCTGTACTTCTCCTCCTGACCATCCTCCTAATTAATAACCTGTAGAGATTGTCCTCGGTATAAGACTTGGATAATTTGGTTGTTTGGATTTTCTCTGTCTTGTAAATGAAAAACCAGGAAAACACAGTGTATTTATTATACAAGGAACAAAGGTTGTGGAAACAGTAACTTTTAAAAAAGAAGTCTTAGTTACCTAGCTTTTACAGACCTAGGTCTGCTTGTTGTATTTCTAAACGCTGGTGGAATAAACCTTCATTTTCTCTGATTTACAAGGAAACTAATATGTGGAAAATTTGATCTTTCAAGGGCATGACTTCTGGTTTATGGGATAGTTTATTTTAAAAATTAAACATTTCAGTGTCTCATGATACTCTAGGTTAAAGGAAGTTCTCATGAATATGGTGTAGCTGTTAAAATTATAATTTAGATCTCCCCCCCCCCCCCAAGAAAATACCCAGTTTTAAGTTTAAAAAAAAGCATGGGAAAAGGCTGGTTTATACGCATCAGAATATGTGCTCATATGTTAAATGCGGATTATTTTAGGTTAATGAGATTTCAGGTAACAGCATTTTACTTTTTCTCTTGCACCCTTTCTGTATTCTCTGGACTTCAGAATGATCATGTATTACTTTACATTCAAGGATATTATAAAGCTGTTGGGGTTTTTTTTGGAGGAAAAAAAAGTAGAATTTACGATGTGAACATGGTAAAGTCAGCCTTTCTCCATCCTGCCCTGGAAAATTATTCTGAGCACCTAGGAGAAAAAGAAACAGAGATGTAAACTTTATATTTGGAGAAATTAGATGTCTGAAACCCCAAGCCAGAAAATAAGTGGACAGGATTTTTGAAAGGTTGAACTAGGAGTATGAGAGAAAGTGGATCAAAGTCACTTACAGCTGCAGATCTCGGGAAAAGAAAAGAAAAAAACCAACAAACTAAGCAAATCACATTTTCCTAAGGTGAGAGATACACCCTGGGCTTTTATTTGAAACTAGAGGCCTGGTGCATGAAATTCGTGCATGGGGGAGGGGTCCCTTCAGCCCAGCCTGCACTCTCTCCAATCTGGGACCTCTTGGGGATGTCCCCCCCCCACCCGCTGCTGGCCAGGTCACCCCCAACTGCTCCCTTCCAGCCTGATTGCTCCTAACTGCCTCCCCCACCCCCCGCTGGCCTGGTCACCCCTTACTGCCGCCCCTGCCAGTCTGGTTGCCCCCAACTGCCCCCTCCCGGCCTGGTCGCTCTTAACTGCCACCCCCCCCCCACCAGCCTGGTCACCCCTTACTGCCCCTCCCTGCCAGCCTAATCACCCCCGACTGCCCTCCCCGTCAGCCTGGTCGCCCCCAACTGCACCCCTCCCAGCTGGTCTGGTCGCCTCTTACTGTCCCCCTGCCGGCCTGGTTGCCCCTAACTGCCCTCCCCACCGGTCTGGTCGCCCCCAACTGCCCCCTCCCTGCTGGCCTGGTCGCCCCTCACAGCCCCCCTGCAGGCCTGATTGCCCCATGCAGCCTGCTCGTTCAGTCCTTTGGTCATCCCTCACTGTCCCCCCTGCTGGCCTGGTCGTAGGCAGCCATCTTTGTGAGAGCGTGAGGATTAATTTGCATATTACCGCTTTATTATATAGGGTAGTGGCAATGAGTACATGGGCTGGTGGCAGAGCTGCACAGGGTCCAGCTTGATCCCAAGATGCAGAGGAGCTGGACTGAGCGAGGACTTGTGCAGTGACATTTGCAGGGAGCATCTAACCTGAGGTGGCAGGAAGGAGAGATAGTCTCCAAAGCCTCCTTTATTATCCAATCCTTGCTTTCATGGAAGTAGTGTACATACGTAACAGACAGTATAGTACACACAGGGATTCTAGTTTAAGTGACATCTAGCAGTTTCTAATACTAGCTCCCCAAATCTTCAACTCGATTATCTGAGGCTGAAAATTTATGGCACCAGCCCTAGCCAGTTTGGCTTATTGGATAGAGTGTTGGCCTGTAGACTGAAGGGCCCCGGGTTCAATTCCAGTCAAGGGCACAAACCCGATTTGCGGGCTCAATCCCCAGTGTTGGGTGTGCAGGAGGCAGCCAATCAGTGATTCTCTCTTATCATTGATGTTTCTATATCTCTCTCTCCCTCTCTGTTCCTCTCTGAAATCAATAAAAATATGTTTGGGGAAAAAAAAAAGAAAATTTATGCCCCCCAAAACAGGCCAGTAGGGCACTTTGTGGGTACTGCTTTTAGTAACAGTCAGGTATCGCATTCCTTTTCTTCCTCCAGCATCCCCGTTGTCTTTTCATTCTCCATTCATTCAGACTGCAGCTCTTGACATACGTCTGAGCAGTGGATGGAGGTCCTTTCCTGGAGGTCCCTATAAGTAAAATGGGGGTGTAAACAGAAGACACCCCAGACATTAAACGACAGAGTCTTCACCTCAGGCGGGCAGAGCCACCACCTGCCTGAAAGCCTGTTGGGCTTGAAGCTGAATGTACCAACCTTCCCTCCCACTGAGCAATCACTAGTGCCAGCGAGCAGAGCTGTGAGCACAGCTTGGCTTCGGCAGGTGCTGGATCTAGAGAAAATGTTGACATGGGGTCCTTCTTAAAGGGTCCCTGCCCTCGATGTTAGCTGAGCAGGCAGAGGGGAGCCCAGCACAAAGCCTGTGTGTCTGTGCCAGGGTAGAAAACGAGGGAAGGCTGGAAAGAATCTGGAGGAGAGGCACTGCCCATCTGAAGGGAGTTGCAGTGGGAGGGACACAGCAGGAGAGACTCCAGAGAAACGACAACAATGCTTTAAAAATCCATCACGCCCAACAGTGAGAGATTATCTAGTGGTACCTCCCTGGGCCTGTCGTCTGCCCCTGCCTCACACCCAGCAGCCAGCAGGCGAGGGAGGGAGGGAGGGGGAGAGAAGCCCCCCCTTCCCCACAGGCGTGCTGCCCCTGCCTCACACCCAGCAGCCAGCAGGCGAGGGAGGGAGGGAGGGGGAGAGAAGCCCCCCCCCTTCCCCACAGGCGTGCTGCCCCTGCCTTACACCCAGCAGCCAGCAGGCGAGGGAGGGAGGGAGGGGGAGAGAAGCCCCCCCCTTCCCCACAGGCGTGCTGCCCCTGCCACTGGCCCTGCTGCTGGAGAGAGAGGCCTTTCCTTCCAGTGCAAACTGAAGTGCTGATCGGGTATCTTTTTAAAGTTAATGCAGTTAATATATAAATCATTAGTGTACAACTTTATGAAGTTTTCTCAATGTAACCAGCACACAGATCAAGAAATAGAACATTGCAGCCTGGCTGGCCTGGCTCAGTGGTTGAGCATTGACCTATGAACCAGGAGGTCATGGCTCGATTCCTGGTCACAGTACATGTCTGGGTTGTGGGCTTGATCCCCAGTGGGGAGCGTGCAGGAAGCTCTCTCTCGTCATTGATGTTTCTAGCTATCTCTCCCTATCCCTTCCTCTCTGAAATCAATCTATCCTATATAATTAAAGGCCAGCGACCATAACAGCGTAACTACCAGAACAACCAGTCGCTATGAGGTGCCTTGACCACCTCTTGGTCCCTTCCCTGCTCACAGACTCTGATCGCTGGATAGTGAATGGGGAACCAGGGTGGGCAGTGGCGGGGCAGGACTGGGGACTGGCAAGCAGGTGGAAGGCAGACCTCATGGTCCCTCCCCCCAGCCCGCAGGCTCTGATCATGGCGAATGGGGAACCTGGGGTGGGTGGCGGTGGGACTGGGGACTGGTGATCGGGCTGAAGATGGCCCTGATCACAGACTGGGCTTAGGGACCCTACCCATGCACAGTTTTGTGCACTGGGCCTCTAGTGTGTGTGTGTGTGTGTGTGTGTGTGTGTGTGTATGTGTGTATATGTGTGTGTGTGTATATATATGTGTGTGTGCGTGTGTGTGTGTGTGTGAGTGTGTATAAAAACCTAAGTGACCATGATGTCCGGACAATTGTAGCTATGACACACACTGATCACCAGGAGGCAGATGCTCAACGCAGGAGCTGCCCCCTAGTGGTCAGTGCGCTCCCACAGCCAGCCTCCCACGGCCGCCAACCTCCCATGGTTCCTCCATGATTGGGACTGGTTGAGATGGGCCGATTGCTGACCAGGCCGAGGGACCCCACCCGTGCACAAATTTGTGCACCGGGCCTCTAGTAAAAATATATTTAAAAATTAATAATAAATAGAACATTCCAGGACCCTATTTGGCTTTGAATTTTCTCTCAGTCACTCCATCCCCACAAAATATACTATAGATTAGTTTTGGCAGATTTGAACTTTATATAAATGAAGTGGATTCATCACTTTTAATTACTTGAGGTTGCACTTGTGACTTAATGAGTATACTGGGTCCAGTAGTATCCACCCAAACTTAATGTCCACTGGACCCTCAGATTGTTGACCGTATTTGGAAATAGAGTCGTTGCAGATGTAAATAGTTAGATAAGGTCTTACAGGGTTAGAGTGCACCCTAAATCCAATGACTGTTGTCCACCTGTTCTCTTGCTCTTTTTTTTTTAATCCTCACCCGAGGATTAAATCAATTTTTTAAAATTGATTTTTAGAGAGGAAGGTAGAAGGAGCGAGAGAAACATTGATGTGAGATACATCAATCAGTTGTCTCCCTTATGCACCCTGACTAGGGATTGAACCCACAACCTAGGTACTACATACATAACAGATTCCCTGACTGGGAATTGAACACCTTGGCCTTTCGGTGTACAGGGATGCTCCAACCAACTGAGCCATCCGGCCAGAGCAGTGTTGTTCTCTTGAGAAGGCCTTGGTGTGCTGGAAATCTGGGTGCTTGCCCAGGTCTTCCAGCTATCTGTTTACTGAGGACTTTTGGAAAAATCAACATGTAATAAGTGAAACCAGTCACTTGCATAAGTGGTCTGCTTTATTTCATTCTCTGAGGGTAATTATAACTTCGTGTTTTTTATTTATTCCTTATCACTGCCATATATGTTTGATACCTTCTCTATTTCTAAGTCCTCTTTTTGTTAGGAAAATTTTTGTACACTATTAAATCAGCATGAAAAATTTGAATTTCATTTTGCTTGATAGGTAAAAATATTTGAAGTGTATATAGATGTACATTCAAAATTGTTAATGTACAAAATATTTTTGCTTTTATTTGTTATTGATTTTACACTTTGTGTGTGTGTGTGTGTGTGTGTGTGTTTGCAAAATCACAAGATGGTATCCTAACTTTTTTTATATGAAAATTGTACCTTTGATTGAACTAGAAGGTTTACTTTTTGTTTTGTGCATCATGCTTCATATCAGATTCAGTTATGTGTCCTCAAAACCAATGCTGTTTTTCACTTTTTACAATTTAAATGGGAAATAATTTTTCAAAGGCACATTCTAAAATATCAAAACAAAACATGGTTGAAAATAGCAATTGATATGAGGAGCCAATATGCCCAAAGTAGCAACAGATGAGAATCTAATCACATAGAATTTTGTTTGAATATTTGGTTAATTGAGGATATACTCAACTGTAACTGAATTAAAAATTGCATCATTTCTGTGGAGACCTTTGAGAATGAGATAGAATATCCATTCACTGGAAAGATTTCACAGTGAAATGAGAAAAAGAGCAGAATGATGTATAATATAAACCAGTCAGGAAACCTAGCCAATCTTCATCCTACTCTAACAATTTGGATTATTCTGTTTTCTTAGCTATTTCCTTTAGAAAGATATATAATCAAAACGTGAAGCAGCGATGGGGATGTCCGTTACTCAGTAACGGGTTCATTCAGCCTTTGCCAAACACTACCTTTTGGGTGCCAGTTTTATGCAAGTGAATAGAACTCAAGCTCGTTTCGGTAGGGGAAACAGGATAAGATTCTAATGTGATGCAGAGAAATCTAGGGCCCATGGAATACACCTTGGCATGACACCTCCTCCAGATGGAGGTTGGGGCCAGAGGCATAGGTAGAGCTTAGCCTCTCTTGAGTCTTGAAAGATGAGGAGCAATTAGGAAGAATGCAGGAGTGTGCCACGCTGAGGGAGCCACGTGGCCACGGCACAGTAGTGAGAGATGGGCTGTCAGGAGTTCTGAAGGGGGGCTGGGGGCGCGCAGTTGGAGCCTTGAATGCTGTCTCAGAGAGTCCAGGCCTTATCTGGGGCAGTGTGGAGCCCCTGAATAGACTGTATTTATAGACCATCTATTTTGCTGCTTTTGAAAGTTAGCATTCTGATATTTTTGTGCATCAGATTAATAATTTCATGCACCGGTGTACAGTTTATCTGTTGAATTCAGGTAGTAACGACAGAAGGCAGACTAAACTAACTTTTGTCTTATTAAGACAGTGAGTACAGGGAATGCTTAAGTGTAAATAGATGTGAAATGAGCAAAAAATATTTTTAAGTATTTTGTGTTCAGTATTTTTGTACATCCTGTAGAAAAATCTGTCATTCACTACATATTTTGAGGCACTTGTTAAATTTGGAGAATAGGAATTCCATTTTAGGACTTGTGTGGATGCAGTCTCATGATTAATTATTACTGAAGTAAAGAGGAAATGATATCAGCAGATGTGCGGAGCTTTTATTCACACTGAATACACCATTCACTTAGACAAAAAGATCACTTCTCAATTCAGATCGGAATATTCTAATTTAAGTTGTGTCATAATCTCTATGGAAACAAAGCGTTCCACTGTGTAGTCGTTGCATAAGTAACTCATTTCCCCCCAAACACACAAGGAAGAGGCAGATGCTTCTTTTTCCATGTTTTTCTCAAAATTCTCTTACAATAGAGGAGACTCTAGCTGGTGACATTGGTTTTGTCAAATTTAAAATATCTGTTCAGATTTCCTGCTTAAAACTTATAAAATTGTTAAAACTTAGAGATCGTTGATGAGTTCCTTTTTTTTTCCTAGCTGAATCTTGATGCAGAAGATTACTATCCTTCTAAGTCAGTGGTTCTCAACCTTGACTGCACATTAGAATCACCTGAGAATCTTTTTAAAATCCTGATTTCTGGGCCTCATCCTCGGGAAATTCTGTTTCTTTGTTATGGGGTGGGGCCACAACATTAGTAACAAAGAAACAGAATTTCTGGAGGATGAGGTCCAGAAATTAGGATTTTAAAAAGATTCCCAGGTGATTCTAATGTGCAGCCAAGGTTGAGAGCCACTGTTCTAAGTCCTTAGATATTGGTATCATATGCTTGTGCAAGGCAGTCTCCAACCAGGTGGTGGGTTTCTTCTTACCGATCTTCAATCATTCTTTATATACTAGCAGCCTGGTGCATGAAATTCATGCACTCGGGGGATCTACTTGCCCCAGCCTGCACCCTCTCGCAGTCCAGGAGCCCTTGGGGATGTCCAACTGCCGGCTTAGAGGGAGTGGGCCTAAGCTGTCAGTCGGACATCCTTAGCACTGCCACAGAGGCGAGAGAGGCTTCCGCCACCACCACTGTGCTCGCCAGCTGTGAGCCCTGCTCAGGGCTTCTGGCAGAGCAGTGCTCCCCCTCTCTCCTGGTGGTCAGTGTGTGTCATAGTGACCAGTCATTCCCAGTTGTTCTGCTGTTAGGGTCAATTTTCATATTACCTTTTATTATATAGGATAGAGACCTGGTGCATGGGTGGGGGCTGGCTGGTTTGCCCTGAAAGGTGTCCCGGATCAGGGTGGTGGTCCCACTGGGGTGCCTGGCCAGCCAGGGTGAGGGGCTGAGGGCCGTTTTCAGACTGGCCACACCCGCTTCAGGGAGGGGGGTCCTGCTAGTGTGCCTGGGTGAGGGGCTGATGGCTGTTTGCAGGCTGGCCACCGCCCCTTCAGGGTGGGGAATCCCCACTGGGGTGACTAGCCAGCCTGGGTGAGGGGCTGATGGCTGTTTGAAGGCTGGCCACGGCCCCCAGCCACCAAAGCTCCCAGTGGAGGCTGGCTGGAAGCAGGTATCTGGGATTTATTTATCTTCTATAATTGAACTTTGTTGCTTTGAGTGGAGGCCACAGCCAGCCAGGGCAGGCGGGAAGCTTGGCTACCTCCATCGCCGGGACAACCAAGCCTCCTGCTTGCTCCAGCTCCTTGGCTGCTGGCCGCCATCTTGGTTGGGTTAATTTGCATATAGTCGCTCTGATTGGCTGGTGGGCGTGGCTTGGAGTGTAGTGGAGGTATGGTCAATTTGCATGTTTCTATTTTATTAGATTAGATTATCTGAGCCTTTGGTCAGTTATATGTTCTGCAAATACCTTCTCCCTTTCAGTGGCTTACCTTTTCATTTCCTTACTCTAGGGTCTTTTGCCATGAGAGACGTTCAGGAACCTTAAATGCACATTACTTACTAAGTGAAAGAAACCAACCTGAAAAGACTACATACTTGTAGGATTCCAACTATATGTCATTCTGGAAAAGGCAAAACGATGGCGATAGTGTAAGGATCAGTGGTTGCCAAGGTGGGGGCTGGGGAGAGATGAATCCCAAAGGAATTTTAGGGCAGTGAAAAAGTACTCTGCATGATATATATTTTTTAAATATATATATATTTTATTGATTTTTTACAGAGAGGAAGGGAGAGGGATAGTTTGAAACATCGATGAGAGAGAAATATCGATCAGCTACCTCTTGCACACCCCCTCCTGGGGATGTGCCCGCAACCAAGGTACATGCCCTTGACTGGAATCGAACCTGGAACCCTTCAGTCCACAGGCCGACACTCTATCCACTGAGCCAAACCGGTTAGGGGTCTGCATTATATTTTAATGATGAATACATCTCATTCATTATTCATTTGTCCATGCCCATAGAATGTATGTACCAAGAGTGAGTCCTGATGTAAAATATAGATTTGAAGTGATTCTGATGTGTCAGTATAGGTTCATCTTTGGTAAAAAAAAATGTACCATTCTGGTGAGTGATATTGATGATGGGGGGAGCTATGCATGTGTGGGAATGGGAGGTATAAGGGAAATCTCTGTACCTCCCTCTCAATTTTATTATAAGCCTAAAACTGTTCTTTAAATAGCTCATTTAGCCCAGTCGATGTGGCTCAGCAGTTGAGCATCGACCCAGAGTCCAAGAGTCCACGGGTTCAATTCCCAGTCAGGGCACATGCCTGGGTTTTGAGCTCAATCCCCAGTAGGGGTCATGCAGGAGGCAGCTGACGGATGATGTTTCTCTCTCATCTCAGCGATGTTCCTCTCTATCCCTCTCCCTTCCTCTCTCTCTAAAAATCATTAAAAACATATTTTTAAAAATAGCTCATTTAATCGAGACACCATTTTTGCCCAACACTGTGGGCTAGGGGAAAAAGGGTCTAGGTGGTTATACCCTAGCATGCGACTCAACTTTGTTGTTCAGTTAGGGTAACATATAAAAGGCTCATTGTAAATATTTGCTGTTTAAATTGACTGAAGAGAAAATCAGGAACAGGTGAGGGGAGAAGAAGAGAGACTAGGACGTGGGCATGGATATGCAGCGCTTCGCCTGCTCAGAGAGGCACCAGGGAAAGGTTAGAAGCTACGCCTCAGAGTAGATCTTAGTGCCATCTTGTGGGTGGATCTGGAAAGGACCAAGCAGACCCACGCCAGCTTCTATTAGGATGCGTATGCAATACTGATATAAAACTGCACGTCACACATCAGAACTCCGGTCTGATTTGATTGTGTCCTTCCATCAGCAAGCGCTAATCACTCTGCCTCCAGGGACACTGCCAGGCCCAGCTGCTACCCTCTCTCCCTTCGACTTCTCTGGAAGCCTCCTGACTGGTATCCTTGCCTCTGTTCTTGTCCTCCCACTGTCCATGCTCCACCAGTAGCTAAAGGGATCTTTAAAAAAAGTAAAAATTCGGTCATGTCACTTCCTTGTATAAAACTCTTTAGTGGCTTTTCATGAAAATGGAGTGACACTCAAGCTCCTGCCCTGGTATAGAAAGCTCTGCATCTTGTGGCTCCTGTCAGCCACCACCTCACTCCTGCCCTCTTGCTCTCCTTCCCTGCATTGCTCTTCCTGTCCGCCCCCACCCCCACCCCCCTTAGGTCCTGTGCACCAGCTGTCCTGTTCCCTCTGCCTGGGGCTCCTTCCTCTGTCCTTCCTGGCTGGCTCCTCCTTGTCATTCAGACCGCTCCTCCATTGCTGCTGCAGAGGGGCCTTCCTTAACTGATTCTTGACTCTGTCACATCTCTCCCTGTTGTCTGTCTTGTTCTCTGTTGCTGCTTGGTGCCTAAAAAGCATCCTATATAATAAAGAGGTAATATGCAAACTGACCATCACTCCCTCACACAAAGATGGCTGCCCCCATGTGGTCACAAGATGGCTGGCAAGTGAGGGCAGTTGGGGATGACTAGGCCAGCAGGGGAGGGCAGTTAGGGGTGACTGGGCCAGCAGGGGAGGGCAGTTGGGGGTGACCGGGCCGGCAGGGGAGGGCAGTTGGGGGATTTCGGGCTGGCATGGCAGCAGTTAGGCATCAATCAGGCGGCAGGCAGAACTGGTTAGGTGCAATCAGGCAGGCAGGGAGACAGCAGTCTCCGATTGTGAGAGGGATCAGACCTAAACCAGCAGTCAGACATCCCCTGAGGGGTTCCAGATTAGAGAGGGTACAGGCTGAGCTGAGGGGACCTCCCCCCCCCAGTGCACAAATTTCGTCAACCAGGCTTCTAGTTTAACATAACGTAGCTGCACAACAAAGATTTGTTGAACGGATGAATGCTGCTTTTCGGGTTCAGCTAGACCAGTGATGGTGAACCTTCTGAGCTCGGCATGTCAAAATTTTTAAAAACCCTAACTTAACTATGGTGCCATGTCACATATAGAAATATTCATAGTTTTTTTTTATATTTGCAACCATAGTCAAAAAAAGATTTATATTTTTGATATTTATTTTATATATTTAAATGCCATTTAACAAAGAAAAATAAAAAAATACGTATAAAATGAACAAAAACAGAAAAACAATGTACATTTAGGAAAAAATAATAATAAAAACAATGATAGTCAAATGGTACGAAAACTATAAGTTAGTGACTTTTTTGGTGCTGAAGTTGGTCAGCTAATTCTTTGATTGCAGGTTCATACTTGGTGCACTTCAAGGCCAAGCAAGCACCACTAACTTCATCTGTTAGCCGGTTTCTTTTGTATGTTTTAATATTATTTAATGCTGAGAACAAAGTCTCACAAAAATATGTTGATGGCCGAAACCGGTTTGGCTCAGTGGATAG
Source organism: Myotis nattereri (assembly GCF_964212035.1). Lineage (NCBI taxonomy): Eukaryota > Metazoa > Chordata > Mammalia > Chiroptera > Vespertilionidae > Myotis > Myotis nattereri. The sequence continues at coordinate 9,477,952 of NC_138097.1, read as the reverse complement.
AGCGTCGGCCTGCGGACTGAAAGGTCCCAGGTTCGATTCCGGTCAAGGGCATGTACCTGGGTTGCGGGCACATCCCCAGTGGGAGATGTGCGGGAGGCAGCTGATCGATGTTTCTCTCTCATCGATGTTTCTATCTCTTTCCCTTCCTCTCTGTGAAAAATCAATAAAATATATTTTTAAAAAAATAAAAAAATAAATAAAAAAAATATGTTGATGAAAAAATTGTTAGCAAAGCCATCACAAAATTTTTTATGTTGCTAAAAGTGTCAGGTACTCTGTTCCAAGCACTCAAAATTTCTTGTTCGTAGTTGCACTCTTCTTCATTATTCAAACGATTTCGTTCCAGATTTTCAAGTTTCAACCTTAAGTCGACAAACACATGAGTCCAAATGCTACCTTGAAAATCTGCAAGTTGCATCTCTAAATCATCAGTTTGCATCAATTGGAAATCCTTTAATTCCAAAGTACTGGAAACAACTACATCCGGATACTTAATTATTTTAATGGTCTGTCCTAGGCTTCTAAATTGAATCTTTCGCTGAACTGTTCAAATAACGAGTTTACTATATTCTGGCACCTAAGTACGGACTCCATTACACTTGTTGTAGTGGCCTTCTCAAAATACTTTTTTATCCGAGGAAAATACTTATAAGTTTTAGTTTCAATATCTCGCTTGAAAATTTTAAGTTTACTTTCAAAAGATTTGATGTATCCAAACATAACGTCAGTACTTTTGCCAAAACCCTGTAATTTTAAGTTCACTTCATTCATATGAACAAAGAGATCTGTAAAAAACATCAAATTGCTGACCCACTTATGATCATTGATCTGAGGAAAGTTGCCATATCCTTATTCTCAATAAATACTGTAATTTCTTCAAAGCACTCCACAAAACGCTCAAGTACTTTACCTCGACTAAGCCATCTCACATTATTGAACATCAGTAGTCCACTGTAGGTTGAATCAACTTCCTGTAAAAGTGCAGAAAATTCTCGCTTGTGAAGGGGTCAAGAAGCTATAAAATTCACAATTTTTGTTACAACTGACATTAAATCGTTCAATTCTGAGAATCTCGATTTGGCACACAACACCTCTTGATGGATAATGCAATGAAAAGGTACAAGTGGGTGTCTAATAGCTTCCATAAACAATTTCAGGAATCCCACATTTTTTCCCACCAATTTGGTGCCCCATCTATCGGGACTGACACAATTTTAGAGATATCAATGTTTAGGTCACTGAATGTTTTTATAACAACCTTACATATTTCGTTTCCTAATGTACTTATTGGCACTGATTCTAACTTTATCAACTCTTCTCTCATTGTGAAACCATCAGAATATCTAGCAATAATGGCCAACCGAGCATTTGATGTGACATCAGTAGTTTCATCAAGAAAAATCGAAAAAAATATTTACAACTATTTAAGTCTTTTTTTTAATTGATGTTGTACGTTTTTGTTAAGATCTATTATTCTGTCTTTGATAGTATTTCTGCTGAGTGATAACTCAGAAATTCTTTTAATAATATCATCTTTATTTTTCATATCGTGAAATAGAGCTGGTGCACATCTTAGAAATGTTTCCTTAATAAATTCTCCGTCACTGAGGGCTTTTCCATGCTGAGCTATGGAGTGAGCAATACAGTAACTTGCTGATATTGAATTTGTAGAGCATCTTACGAATTTAATGATGGAATTTGATTGACTTTTATAGAGGTGTAGCTGCCTAGAAATGTATTCCTTCCTTTCATCGATACTTTTTTTCAAGAGCTGACAATGATTAGTTTCAAAATGTCTCTTTACATTCCACATTCTGCTTACTACCATTTCATTACACAGTATGCACAATGATCTGTTGTTTCTGTCGACAATCCCGTACATCTCGGTCCATATGTCTTGAAAGGGTCGGCTACTGCTACTTCCACTTCCTTTATCATTCAATCTTGCTTTTTTATTTTTTTGATTCTCCATCACAAGGCTGCAAAAATAAATAAATATAAATCACGGCGTTTTTTATAAAAGGTTGATAGGTTTCTTACCTAGTAACTTTTTGCAGTGTTGTTGCACTGACTCCTGGTGCAAAACAATTCAAAGATAGTATGTATAGCCAACAAATATATGGTGCTGTAATCAATTATCCGACACGCAGAATGTCTCATCGAGCACTGTTGCACTGTATATCTTTTTCTTCTAACCCTCCCACTCCTGTCTCCTAACAAACATGGCGATCAAGTGCATCCGTTTGCCGAATGCACCTGAACCCACGGGAAGCTTACCCAAGGCACATGTTGACAATAACGAGGCCGTTTCCAGGATTGGGCATTTTGTCACTTGAGTAAAAATAAAATGTCATGAGTAAAGATTAATCTCTTTATAGTGCAATTCTTTTTTTTTCTTTTAATTAAATCTTTATTGTTCAGATTATTACATTTGTTCCTCTTTTTTCCCCCTCCATAACTCCCCTCCTCCCAGTTCCCGCCCCACCCTCCGCCCTCACTCCCCACCCACTGTCCTCATCCATAGGTGCACGATTTTTGTCCAGTCTCTTCCCGCATCTCCCACACCCCTTTTCCCCCCAAGAATGGTCAGTCCATTCCCTTTCTATGTCCCTGATTCTATTATAATCACCAGTTCATTCTGTTCATCAGATTATTTATTCACTTGATTCTTAGATTCACTTGTTGATAGATGCATATTTGTTGTTCATAATTTGTATCTTTACCTTTTTCTTCCTCTTCCTCTTCTTAAAGGATACCTTTCAGCATTTCATATAATCCTGGTTTGGTGGTGATGAACTCCTTTAGCTTTTCCTTATCTGTGAAGCACTTTATCTGACCTTCAATTCTGAATGATAGCTTTGCTGGATAAAGTAATCTTGGTTGTAGGTTCTTGGTATTCATCACTTTGAATATTTCTTGCCACTCCCTTCTGGCCTGCAAAGTTTCTGTTGAGAAATCAGCTGACAGTCGTATGGGTATTCCCTTGTAGGTAACTGAGTTTCTTTCTCTTGCTGCTTTTAAGATTCTCTCTTTGTCTTTTGCTCTTGGCATTTTAATTATGATGTGTCTTGGTGTGGTCCTCTTTGGATTCCTTTTGTTTGGGGTTTCTCCGCGCTTCTTGGACCTGTAAGTCCATTTCTTTCACCAGGTGGGGGAAGTTTTCTGTCATTATTTCTTCAAATAGGTTTTCAATATCTTGCTCTCTCTCATCTTCTGGCACCCCTATAATTCGGATGTTGGTACGCTTGAAGCTGTCCCAGAGGCTCCTTACACTATCCTCGCATTTTTGGATTCTTTTTTCATTTTGCTTTTCTGGTTGGGTGTTTTTTGCTTCCTCGCATTTCAAATCATTGACTTGATTCTTGCGCTCCTCTGGTCTGCTGTCGGGAGTCTGTATAATATTCGTTATTTCAGTCCGTGTATGCTTAATTTCTAGGTGGTTCCCCAATATAAGATCGAGGGTCTCATTAGTTTTCTTGTAGATCTCATTAAGTTTATCGGCGGCTTCTAAACAGTTCTTGAGAGACCTTAAAAGTGTGGTTCTGAACTCTATATCTTCCATTGACAATTTTGTCCTGTTTCTTTGTCTCCGCATTTTGTTATGCTTCCTTGGTGCACCCCCTAGTGGTCTTTGTGCGCATTCTTATAGTTAAACCTTGATTGTTGTAGCTAATACCAGGGAGTGTTTGACCTCCAGGCCAAGTGGCTATATGTATAGTGCAATTCTTAACCTTTTTATATTAATGTCAATATTGGAACAGTGTATCTTGGATGTTTTCATTATGTATCTTTGCTACACAACACTGATGTACATGTTTACATCCGGTTTTAGAATTGCATTATTGATCATGAGTAACGTGAGTAATAATATTACTCGAGTGATGCCCAACTCTGGCCATTGCGAGAGACAAATATTTGAATTATGCAATTTTTTTTTAATATATTTTATTGATTTTTTTACAGAGAGGAAGGAAGAGAGATAGTTAGAAACATCGATGAGAGAGAAACATCGATCAGCTGCCTCCTGCACATCTCCTACTGGGGATGTGCGCACAACCCGGGTACATGCCCCTGACCGGAATCGAACCCGGGACCCTTCAGTCCGCAGGCTGATGCTCTATCCACTGAGCCAAACCGGTTTCGGCGTGAATTATGCAATTTTTTGTCTCTGTCGATGTGTGTCACCCAAAATGAATTCGCGTGTCACCTCTGACACGCGTGTCATAGGTTTGCCATCACTGAGTTAGAGGTTAGGGTCGGGTGGTTTTAGGTCTTTCTCAATGGAGCATGAAAAGACCACGGGAATTATCCTGGCCTGTTTGGCTCAGCGGATAGAGCATCAGCCTGTGGACTGAAGGGCCCCAGGTTCAATTCCGGTTGGGGACACATGCCTGGGTTGTGGGCTCAATCCCCAGTAGGGGGGCATGCAGGAAGCAGCCGATCAATCCTTCTCTCTCTCTCTCTCCCTCCCTCCCTCCCACCCTCCCTCCCTCCCTCCCTCCCTCCCTCCCTTCCTTTTCTTGCTCTGTGCAATCAATAAAAATTAAAAACAAGAAAAGAGAAGACCACGGGAATTAAATTGTAGTGAATGGTGTCCTGTCCCCACCATTGCCCCTTACCAGCTGTTTAACCATACCGCTCTTAGCTGCAGTTTCTTCACCAGTAGAATGGAGGTAATGAGTTCACCTTACTCACAGGGTAAGGACTCAGTGGGATTTAAATGTGATTGGAAGCAAGGCATTCAGCATACAACCTTCTTTCTCTGTTAAAGCTGAACCACACCGTCATTGTTTATGTTGCTCCTGCCGCTACTCACCACTGCATCTAGTGTAAGAAACAAAAGAAGCTATAGATTAATGTTTTAAGAATTATGAATAGCCAGGGTTAGACACTCGTTCTTTGCACTCCCGGTACCTAGCTCTGTGCTTGCTTATAACATAGCAGTGGGTGGTTCACACACACACCGCTGGATTAATGTTGACTCTTCTGAGCCAAGAACTGGTGTCCCCTGATTCTTGTCCACGCTGTGTCCCTTTGATCAAATGACCACTCTTTGTTGAAAGAGAGAAAAAGGGAGAGAGAGAGAATGGCCGCTGGCTGTACAGGCAAAGCCTGGGGAGATAGTATGGCTCAGGACAAAATCTGACTTCAGTCTTCACTATGGTTCCTAGGTTTGTGTACAATTAATGTAAACTTATCCCAGCATAACTTTAGTTCCTAATAAAGGGGATGTAGGAAAGAGAGAGAGATCACATGATTCTCTTGTGGTAAGATTCCTTCCTTCATGTTCCTTTATGAAGTATACTCTGAATATGAAATTATTCTGAGAACTGGAGATTCTACAACATGTACATGTGTATGTCAAAGCTGGTATGAATGTGATTTCTAGATGGATTCAGAAAGAGTAACTGTTGTGTAAACACTCGTTCAAAAATATTTTTTGAATGCTTGCTGGTGCCAGGCTGTTGGGTATTGGAAGTAGAACAACGAATGAAGTAGGTAAATCCCTGTCTTCATAGAACTTACATTCTAGTGGGAGAGACAGACAATAAAGAAGATAAATAATGCCCTAACTGGTTTGGCTCAGTGGATAGAGCATCGGCCTGTGGACTCAGGGCTCCCAGCTTCGATTCCCGTCAAGGGCATGTGCCTTGGTTGCGGGCACATCCCCAGTGGATAGTGTGCAAGAGGCAGCTGATCGGTGTTTCCCTCTCGTCGATGTTTCTAACTCTCTATCCCTCTCCCTTCCTCTCTGTAGAAAATCAATAAAATACATCTTTTTTTAAAAAGGAGATAAATAATAAAATCAGTAACGTGGTAAATGGTGACTAAGAGCCACAGAGAATGAAAGCAGGCAAAGGAATAGGGAGGGTCCAGGTGTAGACATTTCAGACAGGTTGGAATTATTTATTTCCTCTCCCACCCCCACCATGATCAAGATTCATAACCCAGTAACTTTGCCTTCTAGAGTCACATCTAAATGATAGGTCAGTTAGGGGGAAAAAAGGCAAAAAGAAGTCTGATGTGTTTCATCAAAACTTCTAATAATTTAGTTCGTGTTTCTGTCAGCCATATTCACGAAAATTACTTTAAAATATTAAAAATACAAATGGACATCATCCTTATCTGATAGTCCTAATTTTACAATCCTTTTTATAACTGAATCTTAATAAATACATAAATATTTAAAAATCCAAAAGACCAAATGCAACAACCTGTATGATTTACCAGCATCAGCCTGTGAACATACTGTTTGTTTCTGTTACCTAAAAATACCAATTGCTTTTGAAGCTGAAAGATTAAATCCAAGTGACATTACTGAAGTTAATTGGAAAATGATTTTCCCTTCTAAATGTTTGTGTAAAACGTAAATATTATTAAGAGGGCAGATTAGGCCAGTTTGATACTGACTTTCATACACAAAGAAAGGGCAAATAGAAGGATTCCGGTAGTTCCGATCCCCTATCCAGAGCCGCTGGGAAGTTGTTTATTCTTTGAGGGCCCACGGCTGACGTCTGCTCACGGAGTAATGTCATCACATTTCCTGGGGGTGGTGACTTGGGGGGCGGCCGTGGTAAGCAGTTGTTGGACTTGACTGGGCCACTGCTCCACAGAGGTCCTGAGAGCCACACATACCCCTAGACAGGATGTAAGGTCAGAACGCAGCCTCATTGAGTAAATAAAGTGTTCGGTGGTAAAATAGAACTGCCAAAACAGGAACGTCTTAAAAAGATATTTCTAAACTTATACGGAGGCAGCACTCATCATTCCTAAAAACTTAACCTGTAGCTTCTTTTGTTTCTCGCACTGGATGCAGCGGTGAGTCGCTGTCATAGTTGAGACAGAAGGTTGTGCTGTCCTTGGCCTGCACCAGCTGCTGCCTCACCCCGTTCGGGCAACATGTGCAGGCGTTCCCGGGAGGGAAGCTCTGGCCCTGAGCCAGCCACACTTTCCTCTGGGCCCTCAGCTGGTGACCAACACTGTGTACTCACATACATGTTTTTTTTTTAAACCGTACTAGTCATTAGCATTTGATATTGTCATTAATTACTGCCTGTATCTTTATTTTTTCTTCCTGTTTTCCTTAATTTTGTACTGTTGATTTTCTCAAATGGAGACTGGAAAGCTTACTTACTTAACTCTTGTTTCATGACAAGTCACACACAGTGAGGAAAAGGAAAGCCGGGACTCACTCAGGTCACTTCCGCTCCCTGCGCTGCACCTTCCCGGGTTCTGAGGAGACCCCTGGGGTTCCTCTGTGTAATAATTATTCACTCTCGGTAATTTTTCTCTAGGAGTTTCAGTTCCATCTGTAGCTCTGATTAGAGACAGAAAGTTTAAGCAAGTCTTTTTCTTACAGAGACCAACATCTCATGTGCAGTTTGGCCCCATGAGGTTTCATGCAGATCAACTCCAGGTAATTATAAACCATGCTGTCATTTTCTCCTGTTGGTTTTCTTTAAAGAGGTGGGGAGGGAAAGGGCCTCAAGTTATACATTGAAATTCGTCTTCTGTGTTAGATAATATCAGTACTATAGTTATCTAAGAGAGTGTATGTTTCTTAGAAATGCACATTGGACTATTTATAGATGAAGAAATGTCTGTGACTTACTTTCAAAAGTTCAGCAGTAAAATAAAGAATGTGTATAATCGGGCGTGTGTGGAGTGAGGGAGTGGGGGAGGGGGAGAAAGTAAAGGTGGCAAATTTGAATTTTTTTTCTTATTTCAGGGAGGAAGGGAGAAGGAGAGAGAGATAGGAGCATCAATGATAAGCGAGAATCATTAATTGGCTGCCTCCTGCACGCCCCCAACTGGGGATCAAGTTTGGAACCCGGGCATGTTCCCTGACTGGGAATCGAACCGTGACCTCCTAGTTCATGGGTCGATGCTCAACCACTGAGCCACACTGGTTGGGCAAAAGCTGGCAGAATTTTAACAACTGAGGAAACTAGAAGAAGTGTATACTAGTATTCATTGTCATTCACAACTTGCCTGTAGGTTTGAAATTTTCTGATATAAAAACGTAAAAGCATGTGCTTCCCTGTGTTTCTGAATAGCTGTTATCAGAGAAAAATACCTGTAAATTATTTAATCCAAAATATTAGACAAAAACAACCAATTGAAATTTAGCCCCAAAGTTCTTTGATGTTTCCCACACACAGACACATGTGCACTGTTTCATTCTTTTTAAATGGGAAGGGACTAGCAGAGATGTGCTCTCTTAGTTCTTTGCACTTGGAGTATTTGTGCACATGGTCAGCTTAGAGGAACTAGTAAGCCTTGGGCACAGGGTTTCTCTCAGCTCTGCGGCCTCTTTATCACAGACTGCCCTGCCTCTCCCTTACCACCCTGGCTCCCGGCGTCAGTCTGGGTCTAAAGGGGATGCTGCTTTGTGCTGCTGAACCACATCTATGGGGGGTAGGGGGGCTGGCTGGGTAGGGGGAGCAGCAGATCCAGGCCTCACCTCACCCAGGCCAGGCCTGGGGTCAGCCAGCGGCTTCCCAGGCACAGACACTGCCTCTTGCTCCTGGTGCTATTCCTGTGTCACTTCACTGACAGGTTGTGAACTATAATATTTCTGTCTGCTTTAAATTTTCTCTTTTAATCAAAACTAGAGGCCCAGTGCACAAAAATTTGTGCACTGGCGGGGAGAGGGGGTGTCTTTAAATTTTCTCTTTTAATCAAAACTAGAGGCCCAGTGCACAAAAATTTGTGCACTGGCGGGGAGAGGGGGGTGTCCCTCAGCCCCACTTGTGCCCTCTCACAGTCTGGGACCCCTCGGGAGATAACCACCTGCTGACTTAGGCCTGCTCCCCAGCAGCAGATTGCTGCTGCCCCACCCAGCCGCCCCGGGTGGGTCACACACGGGACCCGTGCCGCCCAGGATCGCAGATAGCAGGCCCAGATGGCGGCAGGGCAGGCGGGATGGCGCTGTCCCACCCTGCCTGCGGTATGCAAATTAGCCGCCATCGTTGTTGGCGGTTAATTTGCATATCACGCTGATTAGCCAATGGGAGGCATAGCGAAGGTACGGTCAATTACCATGCTTGTCTATTATTAGATAGGATTTTTTTTTTTTTTTTCAATTTGGAGGCATTACATTGAGTCAGAACATTTAAATACGTTATATAGCCCTAACGGGTTTGGCTCAGCGGATAGAGCGTCGGCCTGCGGACTCAAGGGTCCCAGGTTCGATTCTGGTCAAGGGCATGTACCTTGGTTGCAGGCACATCCCCAGTGGGAGGTGTGCAAGAGGCAGCTGATCAATGTTCCTCTCTCATTGATGTTTCTAACTCTCTATCCCTCTCCCCTCCTCTCTGTAAAAAATCAATAAAATATGTTTAAAAAATAAAATAAAAAATACATTATATAAAGTATTAAGTGTTCCAGGAGTTTGACTGAAATATTAGCATTTCCCATCTAAGGACTGCCTAGTTAACTTACTGTTAACTAAAACAAATATTTGTGTGGTTTAATTGGTTTAATTTCAAGATAAAGTGCTTGATCAATCCTTGGTTGCATTCTGCCAGAGGTTTACTAGCAAAAGAAGGAGTATGTGATTCATGCAGTTGGACTGTGGTCGGCAAACTGCGGCTCGCGAGCCACATGCGGCTCTTTGGCCCCTTGAGTGTGGCTCTTCCTAAGCCTTAGTATGGGGCACGATTAAAGTGTTTCAGCCAGGTTCAAGCCTCTGACTAATGAAAGGACAGGGTCCTCTCATTGCCACGTGCAGGTCCCAGCTGGAGGGCAGGGCCCTCCCAGCACAATTATAGCCAGTAGCTATGGTTGTAAGCTTGAACCTATGGTCCAAACACATGGCCCCACATGCCTTGTGGTAGAGTTCAGGTGCATGTAGTTGAGTAGGGTTGGAACTCATGAGAATGCTGTAAACAACTTGATCATGCCCCTACTTTGCCTTGCGGCATCTGCTATAAAATAAAGACACGGCTTGTGGGCGCTGGCGCTGTCTCCTCATCAGGGAGCAGTGTCCCACCGAGACCCAGCTTTCATTCTCTTGTCTGTCTTTCCTTAATCCCCCCCCCCAACTCAGTTTACCTTTGGCCGCAACACCTTAGGAGGACCCTAATTAAGTTAATAACAATGTACCTACCTATATAGTTTAAGTTTAAAAAATTTGGCTCTCAAAAGAAATTTCAATCGTCGTACTGTTGATATTTGGCTCTGTTGACTAATGAGTTTGCCGACCACTGGCCTAGGACATCCAGATAGAATAGCCCAGCTTTCCAGGAGCCGAGTGATCCGGCCCCTGAGTTACATGGGGGAGACGGTTTATATCAACAGATTATGTTCACATCGGTGTGCTGGCCTTAAAACACATGGGAGTTTTCTGTGGCGGGTTAAGAAATGATATTCCAACCTCTTTTTTTTTTAAGTGTTTATGCTTTTTTGATTCAGGTGCTTTTAGTGTTTATCAAAGACGACAGCCAGTGTAAAGGATTCCGTAAGGCGTGTGAAAAAGCAGGGTTTAAGTACACGGTGGCCCTGGAGGTCCAGGCTGTCCTGACCTGTTTCCTGGCTGCAAATCATGACATCATCATCATCGACCACAGAAACCCGCAGCAGCTGGACGCCCTGACGCTGTGCAGGTAAGCCCGAGACTCGGGCCCACGTGCCAAGGGGGCCGGGCGCTTGTGACAGTAATGCCACCCAGAAATATATTAAGTTAATTCAGTGTCCTTCAAGTTGCCTTCCACGCATGTAAAGTAAACAAGACCATAGCATTATTTCTAGGACTGATCTTTACCAGCTGGTCTTTGCCTCTGGCTTTGTTTCTCTTTGCTTTGTTAAAAATGGTAAGAAAGGATGAATTCTAACCATTAAGTGTTAGGATGAAATCTAATATGTAACTAACCACAGCTGTCACCTGCATATTGTTGCAACAAGTTATTATAACTTTCCATATGTTTGACGGTTGTCCTCTAGCGTTAGGTGAATGTGCCTCGTTTAAAATACTTGCAGAATATCAGTAGTATGAGAGAATTCTGGGCTTCTTTCCCATCGTGTCCAGGCCCAGCCCTAGCCACAGGCGTGTCTGGATGATGGAAAATCATATGCTGCTGGGCCATCCTTGTTGTAAAATAAAGGTTAGGTTATAGTTACGCTGCACTTTTTTATTGTGGTAAAATATACAGAACACAGAATTATGCTCTACCTGTTAACACATTGTATGCGGGAAACGTGTTTACACGTTTTACGTATTTATACGTTCTACCAGTGTAGTAGAGCACGGGACACGTATTAATACGTTTTTTATAGACTAGCGGTAGAATGCGGGTAACATATAAATACGTAAACTAAAGTTATCGTAATTTTACTGAACGTTGCCATTTGCGCAAAAAATTAGCAAAAATGGCCCGCACCACCTGTTAGCGCACGATAAAAACTACCCGCAAGCAATGTGTTAAGGGAGGAAAATGTACAATTGTTACACATTTGGGGAATTTTCTAAAAAATTGGATTAATTCATCTAGCAAATTTTTCTTGATATATAGATTAAAATTCTATATAATTTTAAAATAAGGAATGTGAACGGGGTTGCTTACTCTGTGGTTTCCCAAGTCAGTTTTGTCTTGATTCTGGCCCTTCCCTGGTTGATTTCCAGGCTTTCCCTCCTGATCCGCTCGCTCTCTCTCTCCTCGCCGACTTAACACAACGCCCACGAGTGTCGCCCTGCAGAGCCCTGCCTTCCCGTCAGCCTCCGTTTGGGCACCTACTCACACGGCCTGTGGAAGGCCTTTCAGCAGTTGCTGACTTGTCTAAACGACTAGCTTTCACCTGTATCTCTTTGTTGGGGATGCTTATAACTCCTTACACTTGATCAGGTGTCTTTTGGAAGGCCAGTTACTCTGTCTGCTGTACTTCCAGTCGAGGAACCCTATCTTGCATGTCTCCTCAGTTCTGGGCACGCATTTGGTATTAGAGCCACATGGGTGAGGAGATGTGGATCTTGCCTCTGAGGAGCGGAGGCCGTAGTTGGCAGGACCAGAGAGCGATGTCAGTACAGGCACATCTGTGCCCAGAGAGGGTGCACATCCAGGTGCTGCAGGGCCCATGTCAGGCGACTCCACACGGGACATTTGGGCTGAGTCCTGACGGACAGGCAGGAGATTGGGAAGGAAGAGGGGGAAACGTTCCAGGTAGAGGGAGCAGCATTTGTAGGGGCAGGCAGGGTGTCTGGGGCTCCTCTACTCCGGTCGGTTGGATGGCTGCTGGGCCGGGGAGGGATGGGACGGGGCTCGGGCTGCAGGCATGAGCCCAGTCATGTGGGCTTCGTGGGCTGAGCCCAAGGCCTTGGACTTCACCCCTCGGCAGCTGAGACCTGGCGTGTTCTGTGCAGGTGAGCGGCGAGAGCAGAATGGAAGGTCCTTCCGGCCGTCAGCTGGGAGGGGCCGAGGCAAGTCAGCTGCTTGTGCAACTGTCACCGGCCATGCTGTGCGGTGCCTGTTGTCAGCACCTCCTCCCAGCTCCTGTCAGAAAACCCAGGAGGCAGGACTGACCCAGCAGTTAAAGAGCCAAAGTGAAGATGGCAGAGAAGTCGGAAGCCGGGAGAGCGGAAAGGGCCAACACAGCCAAGAGGGGTCCAGAGTGCAGGGAGCCTTTGCTCCCCTCGTCCTCTCCCTGCTTCCATTGTTCCACCAGAACTGCTAAGTGTTTTTAGGTTTTAAAGAATTGTTTTAAATTCATTTTAAAATTTGTTTTCTTGATAGGTCTATTCGAGCAACACCAGTTTCAGAAAACACAGTTATTGTTGGTGTAGTGCGCAGGTAAGCTTTTTTTTTTTTTTTTTTTACTTTGAAATTTGTGTGTTAACATCATGCTTGCTCTTAACAGAGGCCTGAATAACAGCTTGCAGGCTGTCCGGCGTGACCCTTCTAGTTTGGCCCTTTCTTTTTTATTTTTTCTTATTTTCTTTTGCTTTGAGAGTTAATTTCATGTGAGAGTTTCTACTCTCATGCTTGGACTGCCTTTCACTTTACAAATACACACAGTACTAGAGAATTTCATGTTTTCCAGGGCTATCCTCCCAGGGCACCTAACTCCAAATATATATGTGAAGATTTAGAATTATACATAAGTGGAAAAAATCTTCCATTTCCTCCTTAAGTTGGAAGTAAGGAAAGGATAAAAATACGTGAGCAGGGCAGTATTCAAATAAATGTTACTTAGCTTACGTATTTTTATAGATAGGAGAAATGTTGCTGTGCCCTTTAAACTATTTCTCTGAGCCTTGTTGGGGGGGAGAAGGGCTTTTTAAATTATTTATTTATTGGCTTATAACATTGTATACATTTCAGGTGTGCAACGTCTGTATATACCACATCTTGCTCATGGCCAAACTCTACTTTCCTTCTATCACCATAGTATTGACCCCTTTACCTGTTTTACCTTCCCTATTGGATTACAAAATAAAATAAACAGGCAGTAGAATAAAATAGGAAAGAATTTAGTTTAAAATGTTTACATATCAAATAGATAATGTGGTTACTCCTGTATTCTGGCTGTTAGTGTAACTTGCTATATTTCAACTATTAATATATACTGTCAAAAAAGCTACATATGAAACTAAAACAGAAAACTTTTTAATTGTATACTTTTGATTTGTATGTTACTCTAATTCATCTAAAAGTACTCATTATAGGACAGTCACCGTGTTGCGAGAATCAGTGCACAAAGAGGTGCGCTGGACTTGATAAGAATTGTCTCTAACCACTTGCTCTGTCCTTTTGAAGGCGGGATGGAGAAGAGTCTGTGATGCCCCTCATTAGTGCCGGCTTTACGAGGGTATGTACCCCTTCTTCATTATGCAGGTGTGGTCCAGCGTGAGGGAGTATGTTATCTTAGCTCAGAGCGAGCAACTGAATGAACTTGAAGAGGAAAAATGTGTTGTCCTTGTGCTGTGTTCCATTTTGGTTTAATTCTATGACCTGGTAATGATTACATCTACAGTACCTAGCTTTCTTAATCTCTCCAAGTTAGGCCTTGTTGTCATGGCTGTGTGTCTCCATGGTTTAGTGTGTCGGCCCGTGCACAGAAAGATGGCAGTTTCAATTCCCGGTCAAGGTCACGTACCTGGGTTGCAGGCTCGACCTCGACCCCAGCCCTGGTCCTGTTTGGAGCACATGTGGGAGGCAACCAGTTGATGTGTCTCTCTCACATCGATGTTTCTCTCTCTCTCTGCCTCCCCTTCCTCCCCCTCTTTCATTCCTTCCCTTCCACTTTCGGTCTAAAAATCAATGGAAAAAATATCCCCAGGTGAGGATTAATAAACAAACAAAAACCAAACAAAAAACCTATGCCTGGTAAAGTCATCTTTAATGGCATAGTCATTAACACTAGAAAGACTGAAATTTAGTATATACCTATATTGCCCAAAAGCAGTCAAAATGACTGCATTGTGAAAGAATAATATCGGAGCACTCTTCACTTATGTTCCTTAGCTTTTCCAATAACTCACTTCTATTCGACATTTCTTTCATGAATTTAGGGTGCAAAAGGAATAAAATAACTTATTAGAACAAGTATCACTGCATAAAGATTCGAATAACAAGTACTAGTTTAGCTTATTGAGCAACTGCAACTTATCAAGTATCGACAATTTATCATGTACTTGTATGTTATCACGTGACGGTAATCGAAAAAAATGAAAACTGTTATTTCAATACAGAGCCGAACTGGTCGTATAAGAAATTTACTCAATTCAATAATAAGAGTTAAAATTTCCCAAGCAGTCAAAATGACTGCTTGTGGGCAATATAGGTATAACACATATATATATATACCGGAAATGAAGGAGGGGGAGGTAACTACAATTATTAATAAACGCATTTATATGTTATACAAAAAGTCACAAAATTCTAAGACATTGTGTCCTTATATACATAATTGTTTTTCTAATTGAAATTAAAAAGCAGTCAAAATGACTTCCTTGGGCAATCTAGTGTTAAAAGTTATACCAGCCCGGCCGGCTTGGCTCAGTGGTTGAGCATTGACCTTGGAACCAGGAGGTCATGGTTCAATTCCCAGTCAAGGGCACATGCCCGGGTTGCAGGTTTGATCCCCGGTGTGGAAAATGCATGCAGGGGGCAGCCAATCAATGATTCTCTCTCATCATTGATGTTTCTCTCTCCCTCTCCCTCCCACTCTGAAATAAATTAAAAAAATAGTTATACCACAGGAGTGTTGTTATAATGCCTTAAAGTCAGTTCAAGGATCCTGGAAATAAGGCAACCCAAACACAGCTCCCTTCTCTCCACCCCCAGATCCGGTCAACTGGTTTCTCCTGATCCCAAAGGCTGGAGGCGTTGGGCCGCTGGTTGCCTTGGGAATCGGGGAGAGAACCAGATTTGTAGCCCAAATTTATATCAGTGAAGTAGAGGTAGTCAAGAAACCTCAGCCGATGGATTGCGTTTCAAGGGTTCTGGGTGGTAGTACCCCCAGGTCCCTGCAGGAGCCGTAAGATCCTCCCCAGAGGCAGACCCTGCATTGGCCTCAGAGGATCTCACCCACAATGGTTGGAGGCAGCACTCAGTCACAGCTCACTGCCCACAGGAGGAAAGGCACCAGGAGTGAGCACTGGTCGGGAGGCCGTGGAAACACACCCTCACGCTCCTCAGATACGAGGGTTATCAGATGAGATTTTAAAGCAGTTATGCTCATCATATGTAAAGAAATAAAAGCTTGGAAATACCTGCAAGGGGTAGGAAGCTATAAAGTGACATAGCAGATTCTAAGCAGAGCATGGAATTTTGAGAAATGAGCACATAATAAATGAAAATCTTAAAACTTAGTAAGTCAGAAAAAATTCTTCCACATGTAGCACAGAGATAGATTAATAGCATGTAGTTAGAACCTGAGAAATGTGGAGCTAGAAATACAGGCTTAACAAGTACAGAAGGACAGGAGGAGAATGGGCAGAGGTCATATTTGAAGAGCATTTTCCAGGGTGGACGAAAGACTAATCCACAAACAAAAATTCCAACAAATCCAAAATAAGAGTCAATAAAAAGAGGATACATTGTAGTGAAAAAGGTAAAATAGAAGAGTTTAAAGTCAGCCAGAGAAAACATTAAAAAGAATGACAGACTAACAACCAACTTCTTAGCAGCGATACATGAAAATAGCACACAGTGAAATCATATTTTCAGTGTGATAACTGCCAACCTAGAATGCTATACCTGGCACAAATACCTTTCAGAAATGAGGTGGAAGTACAGACTTTGAGAAACAGGAAGCATGAGAGAGTCTGTAACTAGAAAATCCTCACAAGGACATTCTAAAGCCTGTACCTCAGGCAGAAGGAAGGTGAATGCCAGGAGGAAGGCCAGAAATGCAAGAAGGAATGGCGAGCAAGAAAACGATGAATGTGGGGTGAACCTAACTCACATTCCCGTGTAACAAACACAGTGATGACAACGTCTAGAGATTACACTTAGGAGAGGTGCAAGCCGAGAAGCATACCCCCGCCAGGCAGCTGGGCTGTTTCCCTCAGAGCCCAGTCTGGGGAAATATGAGCAAGGACTCCAGCCACACAACAGATGAACTAGAACAGGAACTTTAAGATGAGGGAGGATGCAGTGGCAAGGAAACTGGTGAGTGACAGACCTGCCATAGGCACGTGCTCTGTTTCTTTTCTTCTCTGCATATGTACGTACACAGGTGTGCATATGTGTTATATGTAATTATATAACACTAGAGGCCCAGTGCATGAATTCATGCATGGGTAGGGTCCTTCTGGGTGGCCTGTAGGGATCTGGCCAAAACCTATAGTCCAACGCTGCCTGCAGCTCCTACCTGCCACTCCCGCTCATCCCGGCCCCACTGTGCCTGCCGTGGGCTTGTACCCAAACAATCCCGATCAGGCAAGGCTCGCACTGCTGCAGCGCTCGCCAGCCATGAACCCTGTGTCTGGCGCCCTCCCAAGGGGAGCGGCCTGCGGGATTGGGCTGAAACCAGCTCTCCAACATCCCCCGAGGGGTCCTGGATTGGGAGAGGGCGCAGGCCAGGCTGAGGGACCCCACTGGTGCATGATCGGGTCGGAGAGGGACTATGGGAGGGTTCTAGGGTGTGTCCAGCCCATCTCACTCAGTCTAGATCGGCCGGACCCCAACAGCAAGCTAACCTACCGGTCGGAGTATCTGCCCCCTGGTGGTCAGTGCACGTCATAGCGACTGGCCAACCTGTCTGCCCCCTGGTGGTCAGTGTACATCACAGCAAGTGGTTGAGCAGCCTTAGCATATCATTAGCATACAGACAGTCCTCAGGTTATGTTGGACCCTACCTCGTTTCGTGGTTACATTGCCATCTCCCATTTATTTATTAAAAAAAAAAGTTCCGTCATTTCCACGTATGTACATATGTGCTTTATGTTTTTTATTATTTACCACAAGTAAAGATCAGGAATTGTTCCTTCTTTTAAATTTTTTTTACTGTTTCACTTCGTTACTGCTGTGTATGTGCTCCCTGTGAGTGACATAGGTGCTTATGTAGGTGGGTTCCGACTTACAGCAAAAATCGCATTACATTGCGCTGTAGGAACGGATCCCCGACGTAACCCGAGGACCTACTGTATTACACTTTGATTGGTTGTTCGGTTGTTCTGCCATTCGGCCTATTTGCATATTACCCTTTTATTATAAAGGACTAGTGGCCAGTTGCACGGAGATTCGTGCAATAGGCCTGCCTTCCCCTGGCTGCCGGCACCAGTTTTCCTCCGGCAGCCGGGCCCAGGCCTTTGGTCCGGCCGCAGCAGCGAGGCTTGGCTTCTCCGCTCCGGCTGCTCCCAGCCCCTCCTTTTTTCCCCCAGCTCCTTGAGTGGAGCCCAGGACGGGCTGAAGGCCTGGGTTGCCCCTGGGGACCCAGGCCCCCAGCTCCTCCTTGAGTGGAGTCCAGGGCTGGCGGGAAGCTTGGCTTCCTCTTGTCACCGGGAGCAACCCAAGCCTCCTGCTTGTTCCAGCTCCGTGGCCACCGCCATCTTCAGTCTTCGCTCCACGCCTGCATATGCAAATTAACCGCCATCTTTGTTGGGTTAATTTGCATAGTCAGTCTGATTGACTGGTGGGTGTAGCGGAGTGGCAGGGTGACAGAGTGATGATTAATTTGCATGTTTCTCTTTTATTAGTGTAGATTATATATAAACAAAATATATATGTGTATAAAATTAGACCCAATTTAAATGATATAGACTGACATAAATAATACTCTTCTAACAGAAGGGACATACCAGAAGAGACATTTTAATAATGGCTCAATATTTAAATACCTCAGTATTTATATCTTAGCCAACCCTTTGTGTCTTCAGGGTTGTGGGAGGAGGTGGAGATGTGAGTGTTCTCATGGCCTTTATAGGGCAGACATAGAATGGGGGTGAGCATTGAGCGTAGCCTGACATTTTGTCTTTGTGGGAAAGGTGCAGACCACAGCATTGCTCTGGGGAGCTGCTTTGTAATTGGTATCCTGTTTTCAAGTAATAGTAATGAAATCTCTGTCTGCTTTTGAGGTCAGTGAAAAGTAAGTAACCATTAATAGAACAGAAAAGTTTAATAAACCTTCCAAGCTAACAAGAGGACATAATAGCCCCAGCTGGTTTGGCTCAGTGGATAGAGCATTGGCCTGCAGACTGAAGGGTCCCAGGTTCGCTTCCGGTCAGGGGCACATGCCCAGGTTGTGGGCTTGATCCCCAGTGAGGGGCGTGCAGGAGGCAGCCAATCAATGACTCTCATCATTGATGTTTCTCTCTCTCTCTCCCTCTCCCTTCCTCTCTGAAATCAATAAAATATATATTAAAAAAAAAGGGGGGGGAGGGAAATCAGGGACTACTGACCACGAACATGTAGGTCCTCATTCACGCCTGCAGGCCAACACAGCCCTTCTCACCGCGGAAATCAGAGCGAGGTGACGGGCCGAGCAGCCCCTCTCCTGAGAGGGGAAGAGTGCTGGGCTGCTGTTCCCTCATCAGTCAGCCCTGACTCCACAGAGCACCGAGGAGCCTGCTGCCTGCACAGGTGCCCTCTGCTCGCCGCAGGAGGAGAGAGCCCTGGGCACGCTGCTTGTGCCCCTGCACACACCAAGTCGAGGCGCGGGAGGCTGGAGATGCACTGGGGCCCCCAGGCGTCCAAGGCCTTGGCTGGCCTCGCCTCCCTGGAGGTGCGATCTGGTGCCGTGGAGACAGGTCAGCGGATAACCTGTGCACATCCCTGGGTTTTCACTGGGTGAGAAGATCCACGCTCTTCTACCCGGAGGTGGACGTCCAGTTAGAGGAGCACGTGTGAACCACAGCCTCCTGCTCCCTCTGCTCTGGGGGGTAAGCTTTTGTCGGCTTAGCTGGGCTACGGTGAGAGGTCAGTGAAGGAAAATGTTGCCTGAGTGGGGGTTACCTCGTGAAATCCAAGTGCAAAGAGAGATGCACGCGTTTTTCTTGCATGTTATTGGTGTGTATAACTAATATTAAAGAGGACAACATACTGCTCTTAAGTAAGTGAATATCCTCGGAAAGTTTACGTAGAACTTTGGTAAATTCCTTTCTACATATTCCAGCCTCTGCTATGACTCGTACACGACCCACCTCCTCTTATTTCAGTTACCAAGTTGGGAGTCTGTTGGAAAGAATTACTGTACAGGTAGACATACTAACTGGAAGGCGCACATTGTTCAGCCACGACCCCCTTTCTGTCGCAGAGGTACGTGGAGAACCCCAGCCTCCAGGCCTGTTACGTGGAGCTGCTGCAGCTGGAGTTTGGAGAGGTGCGGTCACAGCTGAAACTCAGGTAATTCTGCCTCTGGGAGGCCCCCGCTCCACACAGGGCAGTCGCGAGTGAGCACCCAGCAGGATGGCTACCTTTTGGGGTAACTGACCTCCTGCCAAGATGGGATGGGGTGATGGAGTGGCTCCTCTCCACATACGGAGTCTGCGTGGGTGTCTCTGTCGGTGGTCATGTTAGCAACTGGAGACTCAGGTGTAAAGATGGGGCTGCAGTCCAACCAGCACGGCTCAGTGGTTCAGCATTGACCTATGAACCAGGAGGTCGAGGTTCAATTCCCATGGGCACATGCCTGGGTTGTGGGCTTGATCCCCAGTGTGGGGCGTGCAGGAGGCAGCTGATCGATGATTCTCTCTCATCATTGATGTTTCTTTCTCTTCCCTCCCTCTCCCCTCCTCTCTGAAATCAATAAAAGTATATATTTTTTAAAAATAGAAACACTGGGTAAAAAAAAAAGAGAGAAAGGACATGATCAGGCAGTTCATAGGGGATGTATATTAATCGCCAGTAAACATGAAAAGCTGTTCAACTTCACCAGTACTAAAACAAATGAAAATTATATACTATGTTTTATTTACCAGATCTGTAAAAACTTAAAAAGGGTGATAAAACCAGTAGGGCTTCTCACAGATCCATCCTCTCCAAACTTGTTGCAACCAGAGGTGGGAACTTCTCCCTCTTTTTTTTTTTTTTAATCCTCACTTGATATTTTTCCACTGATTTTTTTTTTTTTTTTTGAGAGAGAGAGTGTGGAAGGTAAGAGAGACACATCGATGGATTGCCTCCTGCACATGCCCCACCCAGGCCGGGGGCCGAGCCTGCAGCTGAGATACGTAACCTTGACTGGGAATCAAACCCCGGACCCTTCAGTCCGAAGCCTGATGCTCTGACCACCTCACACACCGGCCAGGGCTGGTCCCCTTCTTGTTTTGATTAGCGTTCGTTACCTTTAAAATCAGTCAGAAGACACCTTTAAATAAGTGAGTGTAACACCCAAGGTTGTATTAGGTTTTGTAGTGTTTACATTAATCCACCCTTTTTTTCTCTCCATAAAGGGCTTGTAATTCAGTATTCACTGCACTAGAGAAAAGCCACGACGCCATTAAAATCACCAGTGAGGACAACTACATACAGGTGGGTCGTTTGGGAGTTCTGTCCTTCTGGGTCTCTGGTTTTGCTTGTTCTCGTTTTTAGAATTGAAACCCTCCAGTAAGATTTTTCTTTTTCTTTTTGAAGTTCAAGAGACCAGGTTTTCCATAGAGGATGATCAGAACGAAATCTCTAAGAGATGTAATTTACAGTCAGTGCCCTCGAGATACGAAGAGGCCCAATAGTTACTGTGTGTTCGAGGAGAGCCTTGTGTCCAGGAGGGTTGTTACTGGGGTTGTGGGTGGAGGGGTGGGGGGCGGGGAGTGGGCGGGGGGCAGGAAGGATGCTGCAAAGGGAAAAGGCTCTGACTGTAAGGCCTGCGAGTTCTCACCTCCTCGTGGCCTTTGATGTAGTTGACACTTACAGACATTTCTGAGAAACTACTCAGAATTTCAGAATAACCGAGTACTTTCTGAACAACTTGTCCATTATTAGCAAAGTGGGTTTCTGTCCGTTACCGGAGACACTTGTAGATACCAGTAGAGGGAGTTGTGTCTGAGAACAGCTCCCCTCTGGTGTGGCTCTGAGCACCCCCGGCCTCTAACCTAACTTGTGACTTTCTTGATAAAGAGCTGATGATGCCGACATTCAGGAATCAGTGCCCTCAGAGGTGGCACAGGGGCCAGCGGGTGAGGGCACAGGCTTGGTGTCAGACAGGCCTCACCCCTTCCTAGCCGAGCGTCTTTGGGCCAGTTACTTACTCTGCCTGAATCTGCTCTCATCTGTACGAATAACAGAAATATTAATGCAGACAGCAGCCTCCCTCTTGTAAGGGTGCTGAGGACTAAATGAGTTAATGTGTGTGCAGTGCTATAGGCCAGTGATGGCGAACCTTTTGAGCTCGTCATGTCAGCATTTTGAAAAACCCTAACTTAACTCTGGTGCCGTGCCACATATAGAAGTTTTTTGATATTTGCAACCATAGTAAAACAATATTTAAATGCCATTTAACAAAGAAAAATCAACCAAAAAAATGAGTTCGCGTGTCACCTCTGACATGCGTGTCATAGGTTCGCCATCACTGCTATAGGCCTTGGAAATAGTCCTTGAACAGTATGATGATTTTGTCATCATCCTCACACTATTATTATTATTATTAGCAGCAGCACATGCACAGCCTTCCCCATACATTGTCTTCTAGGCCCTTTGGAAATTCAAGCATAGAGCCTTATATTTGCAAACACTCCCCAGTTCCCAGCCTGCTTCCCAAGTACATTATTCATTCCCATCACAGGAGCGGGGGGATGTTAAACAGATGCTCAAGGGGCTGTGGGAATGGAGCCTGGCTGCCTCCGATCCCCGTCTGGTGCTGTGTCCCAGTTCCTGATCCTAGCAGCGCCTGGTCTGTCTCCACGGGGACCTGGAGCCTCAGGAGAACATGGGAGAAGCCCGCCAGTGACCTGGGCAGCTCTCCACACTCCAGGGTCCTCGCGGGGGGTGGGGTGGGGGTGGGGGGGTTCTTGCGGCTTCAGAGCCGCCATGGTGAGCGCAGGCTCCTGTGCTTGGGGGGAAAAGTGCCGGCTTAGGTGGGAGTCTGTCTTCATTGGACTCTTCAAAATTTCTTTTAATTCACTCGATGCTTTTTTTTCTTTTTGTTGTCTCCCCCGCCCCAGTATGTAAATCCAGCATTTGAAACAACAGTGGGCTATGCGTCGGGTGAATTACTAGGGAAGGAGTTAGCAAAAATGCCTCTAAATGAGAAAAAGGCTGACTTGTTCAGTACTATAAACTCATGCACGAAGATGGGCAAGGTAAGTAAGAGGTTAGTACCTTTTTGACTTTCCTATCACGGCGGGGAAGGAAGGAGACTGCGCGGGCTCTGAGCATCGCATGTGCCAGACGCCCTGCCTTGCTCTTCGCAGCAGGCGGAGGGGGCGGGAGTCTCCCGGTGCCCAGTTGGCAGGTGAGGACACAGGCCAGGAAGTACAGAGCATGATTCGCCACCAGTCAGAGCCACTTGAATTGACACTTCAGGTCATGGTTTTCACCTTTATACTAAGTTGATCTTTCTAATAATTGACCGAAGTGGTGGTCATGGGCACATGGTTCTGGGTAAAGGATTGCCCATGAGGTGACATTCTCAGAACACACCTGAGCCCAGCAGTCCTCTGAGCCTCGTTCATTCATTCATTCAGCATTTTTAAAAGTGCCTGCTATGTGGTCCTGGCTGGTTTGGCTCAGTGGCTAGAGCGTCGGCCTGTGTGTGGACTGAAGCATCTCAGGTTGGAACCCCAGTAGGGGGCGTGCACAAGGCAGCCATCAATGATTCTCTGATTGATGTTTCTCTTTCTCCCTCTCCCTTCCTCTCTGAAATCAATAAAAATATTTTAAAAAATAAAAATAAAATGCCTGCTATATGCCAGGCACCTCCTACATTCTGGTATAGAAAAACTAAACAAAACACAAAGTCTTGCCTCTAAGAACTCCTGTTCAAGGGAGCAAAACAGGTAAGAGGAATGAATCGTTACTTGGTCGTGTGAGACGTCATGTAATCAGTGCTGAAGGCAGGTTTTAGAGAGCGAGAAGGAGAAGGCCCTGCTGTTCATGGTCCCTCTTCAGTTGTTTCTGTTGGGCTCATTTCCACCTTTGGAATTGGGTGGGGACTATTAGTATGATTATTGAAAAAGTTGAAAAATCCGTGACCTGCTTTTCTGCTCACCGTGGAGGCCCAGGGGCTGTGACACCCTTCCCTGTGCCCGTGCTGTCCTGTTGCAGGAAAGAGTCTGCCGTCGGGGCAGGAGGGCCATGCCAAGCTTCAGCCCCGCGTGCTCGGGCCCCTGAGACCCCAGGGTGGCGTGTGTGCCTTCGCTTTGCCACGGCTCTGAGCACGCAGGGCGCCTGCAGGGAGGACAAGGACAGGCCTGTGCAGAGCCCCGGGGTCGGCATCGGAAGTGAAAGTGGGCGCTGCTCCACTCACTGTACCTTCTGCTTCCGGTCAGGGAGGGAGGCTCCTTACTAGAAAGAGAGAGGAAGTCGGAGGCAGGTGCAGGGACCCTGAGAGCCGCGCTCCGTCCCTCGGGGCACGGGGTCCTCAGGAGGCAGGTGTGGGCAGTGGGCAGCGTTACCTGAGGCCCAGCAGCCCTGAGGGCTTTGCGTGGCCTTCCCACCCTGGCAGTCGGAGAGGCGCCTGGGTGTGCGCAGGGTGCTGGCCCTCGTGCCCCTGGGCCTGACGGTGGCCACACCGCCTCCTTCCCCGTCACTGAGGGCAGGGGCAGCGGAGAGGAGAAGGGACATGTCGTGGATGGGCCCTGGGAGCCTCTCGACCAGGCGAACAGCGGCGTCCCCTCCTGAGTTGTGCTGCTGGGCACCGGGTTCAAAGGGCCTCAGACTTGAACAGCAGGAGGCCTGTTCTCTGAACCAGCGGTCGCCAACCTTCTGGACTCACGGACCACCGGCTGGCGACCGCTGCGCTCACTGCATGAATGAGAGCGAATAGGACGCTGGTGCTTTACTTCAGAAAGGAGCCTGGTCATGTCTCGTGTGGTCAGGGCGGTCAGGGTTCGTGGGAAGAGGGGGGAGGTGCCACGTGCCCTTCACCTTCACCTGCTCTCTGGCCGCTGCAGCGGGAGGGTGTGTGCCTGGGCCTTTCTCATAAGTCCCTCCGAGAGCAGCAGGGCCCTGGGCCACGGTGGGGCTCTGGTCGGCGGGGGGACATCAGGCGACGCTGGAAACCAGAACGGAGTGTAGCGAGTGGGTCGGTGACGGGGTGGGGGCTCTAGATGTCAGAGTCTACGAGGCCAACAGTCAGTCTGTGGGCAGAGGAACAATCCTGATGTTCAGGCACATCCCTCTGCCCTGTCTCAGCCAACGGCTCCTCTTTGGGGGTAGCTGATGCTAGTCCAGTGACGGCAAACCTTTTGAGCTCGGCGTGTCAGCATTTGGAAAAACCCTAACTTAACTCTGGTGCCGGGTCACATATAGAAATTTTTTGATCTTGGCAACCATAGTAAAACAGACTTATATTTTTG
The DNA here is from genome assembly GCF_964212035.1 of Myotis nattereri. NCBI lineage: Eukaryota > Metazoa > Chordata > Mammalia > Chiroptera > Vespertilionidae > Myotis > Myotis nattereri. The sequence continues at coordinate 9,453,057 of NC_138097.1, read as the reverse complement.
ATATTTATTTTATATATTTAAATGCCAGTTAACAAAGAAAATTCAACCAAAAAAAATGAGTTCGCGTGTCACCTCTGACACGTGTGTCATAGGTTCGCCATCGCTGTATTCGGTACCTTGGTCTGCAGCCCCCACACTCACACCTGCTTGTCGCCCTACAGGTGTCCCTAGACTCCTCCCTCTCCTCCTCCCCGAGGCTTCTCCGTCGGGGCTCTAGACCCTGTCGCCCGTCACCTGGGCCTCTTCTCTCGGCCTCTTGGCGCTGAGGGACAGTGATGTGGGCTGCAGAGCCCTCTCTCTCCACGGCCTTTATTCCCCCACCCCCGAGTCTGTGACTCTTCCGCCTCCCTCCCCACCTGCTCCCGTCTGCCCCTCATCTGCCTGTGCCCCCCCAGTTCACCAGGGCCCCCGTCCCGCCGTGTTCCTCGCCACCCGTCACTGAGGCACTTCCCTGCTCCGCATCGATGTCTTCCTCCCGCTTCAGCCCAGCCTCTGCAAGGCCTGGCTCAGCAAGCCGCCGCCACGTTGGATTCGGCGAGTCTGACAGTGGCCTCTTCGTATCCCCGGTCCACGAGGGACCCCCCTGCCGACCCCTGTGGCCTCTGCTGGTGCCCCAGGTGCCCAGCTGCCTGCACTGACTCCTGGGGCGGCTGTGGCCCCTCCCCACCGTCAGTCTCCTCCATGAATCATCACCGAGCCTCCGACTTTGCCCACTGCCTGGGCCTGACCTTGTTCAGGGCCTTCTTTTAAAGAAAAAGTTTACTGATTTCAGAGAGGAAGGGAGAGAGAGAAACATCAGTGATGAGAGAGAATCACTGATCAGCTGCCTCCTGCACGCCCCCTCCTGGGGACTGAGGCCAGAACCGTGCCCTCCTGGTTCACAGGTGGACACTCACCCACTGAGCCACGCTGGCCGGGCAGTGGCCGGTCATGCTGGGCCTGTCGCTCCCTCCGTGTAGATTCAGTCGCTTGGCTGGGTGCGGGGATTCCCACCGCGGCCTCCCTTTCCCATGCAGGAAGCCCAGCCCCAGGTGTTCTTTCACCTTTCCAGGCCCAAGCACTGCCAGCCCTGGGGTAGGCCAGGGCACGACGATGGGCACTGAGGAGGGACTGTCTCCATAGTCGGAGCAGCTGAGGCAGGAGGGAGGGGCGGCCTTCGTGCAGGTCGCCAGGCCCCCCCAGAGAAGAGTTCAGGATTGGCCGAACGTGAGGGTCTGGGCAGGAGACCTGAGCTGAGCCACCACGGCTCCCAGGGGGTCCTCTTCCGCCTGCTCAGCTCCAGGTCCTGTGGGGCTCCGGACCCTGTGGGACACCCTGGGAGTCATGTCCTACAGCGGGCTTAGGATTTTTATAGTTGTAGCCCTTGGTGACTCTTGGAGAATTCAGAACCGTCTAGGTGATGACAAACCCAGCTCCACTGCGGCTTCTCTGCACCCCCCACCCCCAAGTGAGCCCAGCACAGGGGCGCCCCTGCAGCCCCGCCTCCCACAGTCCTGGCCGCACACACCTGCTCTCTCCCCGCAGTTCCTGCGGGAAAGAATCCCTATGTTTTGTCTGATCTGAGAGCTCGACTAACACAACTACAGCCCTGGCTTGAAGCTCTCACCAGTTTGTTCCGCCTGAGCCCAGACCTGGCTGTTTCCCCATCTTCCCGCCCCCCCCCCCCCGCCCCCTGCCCAAATGCAGAGGGTCCAAAACCCTCAACCCAGAGGGCGGTGGCAGCCCACCATGCCGATGGCCAGAGTGTTCCTTCTCTCTCTAGTCAAGTGCAGGGCCAGAGGCCCCCCTCCCCGTCGCGGCAGGTGGGGTGCTCTCCACGGGGGAGCCAGCAGGCAGCCTGGTGGCCTGGCGTGTCAGCAGCCGGGGGAGGTGGAGGAAGCAGGGTCAGGTCCAGGTGTGGGGTTGGGATGACTCTGTGCTGATTCAGTGGTAACGGAATCGGGGCCGGAGTGGGACGTGCTCTTGGGTGTATGTATTGCACACAGAGCATAACGATGCTTGCATTGCATTTACAGGAGTGGCAAGGCGTTTACCACTCCAAAAGCGGAGATAACGTATCACAGAATGTGAAGATAATTCCTGTCATTGGACAGGGAGGGTAAGTGGAATAAACGTGCTCCAGTCAACATGCTGTGTTTGGCTGATTGTAAAATGTGCTGTAAGTGCTTAAGAGCTGCCTGCAGAATGTGAGAGACAGACGTGTGTTAGGTCAGGCGTCACCCAAGAATGGCCTTCCCGGGGCTCCTCAGGGCTGCAGCCTGACTCCAGCTGGTGACTCACAGCCCCTGATTCCGGACTCTCCTCTTGGGCTGCAGACACACGGGCCTAACGCATTGAAGTCAGAATACGAAGGCAGTTTATGAAGCTGTGTGATGAGCACACGGACTAAAAGAGTGTGTCTAACCTGAAAGCCTGTGATTGCCGCATAGACCTAGCAAATTAAATAAGAATAATTTAGACACGCCGAAACCGGTTTGGCTCAGTGGCTAGGGCGTCGGCCTGCGGACTGAAGGGTCCCAGGTTCGATTCCGGTCAAGGGCATGTACCTGGGTTGCGGGCATATCCCCAGTGGGGGGTGTGCAGGAGGCAGCTGGTCGATGTTTCTCTCTCATCGATGTTTCTAACTCTCTGTCCCTCTCCCTTCCTCTCTGTAAAAAATCAATAAAATATATTAAAAAAAAAAAAAGAATAATTTAGACACCACCATCTATGGAAACGCATGTCAAACAGGTGTGAGCACAGATTGGAAGGCAGTGTCTATCAGGAGCCTAACAGTCTCCTCTGGTTTGTCTCGGAGTCTAGTTTAAGAGGAAGATGGGAAAGTGTGAGTACGTTCTAGAACACCCCGCCATCAATGCAGCCATGAGACGTGATGGCAGAGGAAATGACAAGGAAGATGCTTATGTAAATGCACAATCAGACCCGTGTGTGACCGCACAGGACGACGAGGAAAAGGGCAGAGGAGGAGGAGGTGGGCCCTGCCCCGATGTGGGCCCTGACCTCCGCCCTTTCCCAGATGAGGACGCTGAGGCCGGTGGCCAGCACTGGGCGGAGCCAGGCCGAGGCCTCTGCCGGTGCCTCGGGGAGACGGTCAGGGCTGGCCCTCCGTTCTGATGCTTCGCCTTTTTACGTCTCCACATTTGTGTGTGATAAGCACATAGGGATTCGGTTATCAAGGGGAACGGAAAAACGGAAGGAACAGGAAGTGAGGAGAGCCGGCGGCTCCTGTGAGGAGTGCTAGTTGCTCTGCTCCCAGGGAGCCGGCCCGTCCTCTGGCTGAATGACTGGGTCCGGTTGCTCGGGAACCGGAAGCGTGTCAGCATCTGGGGTCCTGAGCACGAAACACGCGGAGTGACTGCAGGCTCCGGTCGGTCAACACGCAGCCCATGTTAAAAGCAGGTGTTTGTGATTGTCCGTTATGGCGCCTGGGGAGGAGGCGGTGGCGCCAAAGGGTGTTCGTGGAGACGCCTTTGGGGGGCGTGGCCGGGACCACAGAGGTGCTTTTCTCAAAGCGGGTGTGTGTGTGGAGAGATGCTCTTTTCATGAGAAATAGCAACGCCATGGACACCGGGAGGGAGAAATAACGCACTGTTTTCTACTTGCAGCAAAATTAGACACTATGTGTCCATCATCCGGATGAGCAGCGGCAACAGTAAGGTGTGTCGGGGCCTCGGGACGGGAGGGACGGCTGCCCCCGTGCGCGGGCGGCCGCACTAACAGCTTCTCCATCGTTTCCAGGCTGAGAAGATCATGGACTTCGTTCATTCTGACGCTCCCACAGGTATGGCGCCCACGTTCCTCCTCCGAGGAGCTTGCCCACTGCACGGCGGGTCTCTGCTGCCCAGGCCCAGGCCCAGGTCCGGAGCCCTGAGGGCATCTGACAGGCGTGCAGGGAGCCTGGGCCCCTCACATGCATGAATTCAATGTGGAAGCATGTTGAGTGATGTGTGCTCTAAGAACAGGGACAGCTTCTGACAGTCATCACCGCCAGCAGACGGGGCGCCGGGCCCTTCAGCGGTGCCTCCCGTGTCCACTCCCACCTCCGCTGGGTGACTGCACATGGTCCCGTCCCGGGAGGAGACCATCTCCCGGCTCCGGCTCCCATTCCTTCAGCTTCGGGACGTACTTCACAGCACCAGGCAGCTCATTCCCTCCGGAGCCGCCTGCACGCGGCCCTGTGCTGAGGGTGTTACCCGGATGGGCAGACACGTTGTAGATGAAGTTCCCTTTTCACAGATGAGGGAACGGAAGGACTGGCTGACTTGCCCTGGGCCCCGTCCAGGAAGTGGTGGGCTGGCACGGGCTGTGACAGTTCTCGTGGGCGCGGCGCCCAGGAGCACGCAGGGCTTGCGTGAAGGCAGAGACGTGGTGCAGAGTGACTCACAGCGAGTGACAGGTGATGAGCGGTGGGCGAGAAGGGGCCGGGGCCATGGCGCCTCAGAGGAGAGGGAAAGTCCAGGCAGGGACAGGGGTTTGAGGAAGAGGCTGCAGAGCCCTGGCCGGCAGCTCCGTTGGTTTGAGCGTCGTCCCAATGCCCAAAGGGTGCGGGTCGCATCCCCGGTCCGGGCACATCCAAGACTCAGCCAGTGAATCATCAGTAAGTGGAACAACAAATCGGTGTTTCTCTCTTCCTCCCCCCCCCCCATCTCCCATCTTCCTCCCTTCTTCCCTCTCAAAGTCGATTAAAAAATTTTTGTTTGTTTAAGAAGAGTGTGTGGAAGGAAAAGTATTCCAAGAATAAAACAGGCACAGAAGATGGGAAGTCCAGAGTGTGTTCTGGAAGAGCAAGGGTTAAATTGGACTGGTGGGCGGGTCCGTGTGCGGAGAGGAACTGGGTCAGGCAGTGTAGGAAAGGAGGGTTTTCACCTGCAGGCAGTGCAGCCTGAGCCGGGGAGCCGGGAGTAGCCTGACGTCTGAGCTCTCAGGGCAGGTGTGTGACACCCCAGACAGGATGCCAGCATCGCCACAGGCGGAGCAGAGGCACAGCCGCCAGGGCATAACCAGTGATGGCAGAAGGAGACAGGCCGCGGGGGAAGGTGGGGGAGACCAGAGGCCTCATGGGAAGGTGGTGGGAACCAGAGCGAGGAAAGCAAGGAGGTGCAGCGCTCACTCGTCGGCTCGTTCATGCTACAGCTTCTGTCGAGGGCCTGCTGGGCGCTGCAGAGAGAAGGGCCGGGGGTGTACGTTTTGCTGCCAGCAAAGCAGGTAGCTCGGATGTGGGGCCGATGAGACTGAGCAGGGATGGTGGCAGGGGGTGGGGACCGAGGGCCCAGGAGGAGCTGGAGGGAGAGGCGGGCACCTGAGTCAGAGCTGGTTGTGCAGAGAAGAGGGAGGGGAGTGCAGAGCTAGGGGTGGCCTTTGCATCCGAGAGCTCACCAATGACGCAGAGGAGTGCAGGTTCAGGAGAGAGGGCAGAGCCAGCCTGAGGGGCTGGAGGAGCAGGAGTAGAAGCTGCCTGCGTGGGCCCAGCGTGACCATAACCCTTGCACTGCAAGGTCAGGGAGCGCCTTTACTTGGATAGCTATATAAAAGCCTAAGTGACCAGCTGACCAAATGACCAGTCGCTATGACGTGCACTGACCACCAGGGGACAGACGCTCAATGCAGGAGCTGCCCTCTGGTTCCCACAGCCAACCTCCTATGACCCCTCCCCAACCATTCCCCACTCCCCATTGAGGGGGGCAGTCGGCCGGCCAAACTCCCACAGCCCCCCCCCCCCCACCGCCCCGCCAACCTCCACAGTGCCAGGCCACTAGTCTGTATATATAAAAGCCTAAGTGACCATCTGACTGTCCAGCTAGTAGCTATGATGCACACTGACCACCAGAGGGCAGATGCTCAACGCAGGAGCTGCTGAGCTACGGTGACTTGGCAGCTGTGGTTCTTGGGTGACGCCCCTGGCACCAGAGAGGAGGGAGCCTGGTTCCAGAGTACATCACCCGAGAACCACTCTCTCGCAATCCAGGACCCCTTGGGGGATGTCAGCCGGTTTCAGCCCGATCCCCGCAGGCCAGGGTCCCCACCGGTGCATAAGTCTGTGCACTGGGCTTCTAGTTGATAAATATGTAGAATAGCCCTGTGAGGTGGGCACAACTGTTATCATCATCTCAGGGAGAAACTAAGACGGTGGCATAGATAAACACCGGGAAATTGCTGCCTCCCACAACAATTGAAAAGTGCAACAAATACACAAAGCGGACATCACCCAGAACTACAGGAAGGCTGGCTGAGTGTAAATTCTACAACTAGAAAAAAAAAGCACTGAGAGCCAGAGGAGCTGTGGAAGCAAAGTGCAGAGGTACGGGGGCTCGCGGCACGCGGAAAGGGTCTGGCACCTGAGGACTCGGCTGTCTTTTTGAATCCAGAGGGAGTCACAAGCTCCCGATGGCTCTGAACTCCGGTTCCGGGTGGTCTCTGGGTACCCAGGACTCATACGGGGAGAAACTGGACTGTCTGGCAGCAGGTGAACTTGAGGGCGGCTTTCCCTCAGAGGTGCTTGCAGCCGTTACCGGGACACTGAGACGCGCGACTCCTTAGGCCAGGGCTGAGGCTCCGCCATAGCTGCTTGCTCCGCCCTTTGATTCCTTGAGACCCCGCCCCAACCAGGCTGCAGCAGAGGCTTTTGCATATGAATGCCCTGGCCCTTTGCAACCTGATAATTACCTAACTGCAGCCCGGCCAGACAGACCCAGAACTTCCAAGAGAAGGCCCAAGGCCCCACAGCGGCTTGCATTGCTTCACAGCTGAGCCTCATCAGGGCACCTCCAAACTCCAAACAAGGAAGGGGAATCTGCAGTTCTCTTCGTAGCTCCTGCTGTGTAACCTCAGGCAGAGGCTAACTTAGCACCTCCTTAGATCCAAGAGCCACTGTACCCAGTGGTCAGAGGGGGACCATCCAGATCACAACTCCTCAGATCCACAAGGGACACACTCAGGGTTCAGTCTCAGCACCAAAGCCCCACTGAAACAAGTCTTGCCCCAGAAGGATGTCTCCAGCACAGAAGTTCTCCCACTGCAGACACAGCTGATTCTCACTGCCAATTGGCCTGGAGGTCAATTCCTCCCAGTGATCCTACAACAACCAAGGCATAACTACAACAAGACTGTGCACAAAGCCCACAAGGGGGTGCACCAAGAGTGTCCACCTCAGGTAACTGGGGAGGCTGAGCCACTGGGCCCTACAGGACACCTAGCACACAAAGCCACTCTATCAACACAGGGAAGCAGCCAAAATGCGGAGACAAAGAAACAGGTCACAAATGACAGAAATGGAGGAAAGCAAATGACTGGATATAGAGTTCAAGGCCACGTTTATAAGGTTTTTCAAGAATTTTATGGAAACCGCCAATAAATTTAGTGAGTCCCTCAATAAGTATAGTGAGACCCTGGAGGACATGAAAAAGGACCAACTAGAAATTACGCATACACTGACTGAAATAAAGAATAATTTACAGAGATCCAACAGCAGACAAGAGGATCCCAAGAATCAAGTCAAAGATTTGAAATACAAAGAAACAAAAAATACCCAACCGAAAAAGAAAAAAGAAAAGAGATTCAAAAAATATGAAGATAGTGTAAGGAACCTCTGGGACAACTTCAAGCGTACCAACATCAGAATTATAGGGGTACCAGAAGGAGAGAGAGGGCAAGATATTGAAAACCTTTTTGAAGAAATAATGACAGAAAACTTCCCCTACCTGGTGAAAGAAATAGACTTATAAGTCCAGGAAGCACAGAGAACCCCAAACAAAAGGAATCCAAAGAGGACCACACCAAACACATCATAATTAAAATGCCAAGAGCAAAAGATAAAGAGAGAATCTTAAAAGCAGCAAGAGAAAGACAGTCAGTTACCTACAAGGGAATACCCATACGACTGTCTGCTGATTTCTCAACAGAAACCATGCAGGCCAGAAGAGAGTGGCAAGAAATATTCAAAGTGATGAATAGCAAGAACCTGCAACCAAGATTACTTTATCCAGCAAAGCTATCATTCAGAATAGAAGGTCAGATAAAGAGCTTCACGGATAAGAAAAAGCTAAAGGAGTTCATCACCACCAAACCAGCATTATATGAAATGCTGAAAGGTATTCTTTAAAAAGAGGAAGAAGAAAAAGGAACTCTTACCATTTGCCACAGCATGGATGGAACTGGAGAGCGGATAAATACCACAGGATCTCACTCTTTTGTGGAATATAATGAACAACATAAACTGCTGAACAAGGACTGATCCAGAGACGGAGAGGCATTGATTGGACTGTCGGGCCTTGGAGGGAAGGTAGGGGAGGGTGGGGGCAAGGGGGAAAGATCAACCAAAGGACTTATATGCAAGCATATAGGCCTAACCAATGGACACGGACAGCGGGGGGGAGGGCATGAGCGGGGGGGGGGGGGTAGAGGGTAATGTGGGGACAAGGACACATATGTAATATCTTAATCAATAAAAAATATATTAATAAAAAATAAATAAAAAAGAATTAGCAGTCAAAAAAAAAAAAAAGAAAGAAACAGGTTCAGAAGGTTTAGATGCAGAGCTGGACTAGCAGGCAGGTCAGGGCCATGCTCACGGCTGTCCAGCCGGGAGAAGTCTCAGCCGGGAGACTCTGAGGCCGCCATGCTGGGCCGCCTGTCATCTTACCAGATCACACCCTCCCGGCGTCAGCCTTCCTCTCAGCATCTAACCCAAAGGCCCTGCTGACTGTCAGCTGGGGTGCTTGGCTGTACACCACCAGCACCAGTTCCTCAGCAGAAAGAAGCCATTAGGAGATGGGGCCCACGGTGGGACAGGCCAGAGCACCGTCCGAGAGAGAGGGACCCAGGGAAGCTGGGCGCCGCCCTGCGGCCTGGGAGCAGCGTGCGGGGCCACCATGGGCTCTGCCGGAGGGCCCCCCCCCCCCACAGCCTCCCTCGCTGCTGGGCTCTGGGGTGAAGCGCTCATTGATGGCTTCCTAATGGGGAATGGGCAAAGCGCTCACCCTGTGGTGGGAGGCACAGGACAGGGGCTCGGATCCTGGGTGCCCAGGAAGCCAACAGGTCCCAGCACACGTCCCTTTAACTCGCCAAAGACATTCTGTGTGATGAGAGTCTGGTCCAGGCCCGACCTGGGTTAGGCACCCACACGGCAGGTCGTCTGAACTCACTGTACTTTGTGGCACCGCACGGGGGAGGGGTGGCCTGGGGACGCTTCCCAGAGATGGCGATGGTGGGAGTGGTGCCTGGGACCGACAGGTCAGTCAGGACAGGAGCATCCTGGAGGCAGAGGGAGCCCCCGGGGCTCCGCACTTCCGGACCCTGAGCTCCCGGCCTGTGACCCTCTAGACCAGGGGTGGGCAAACTTTTTGACTCGAGGGCCACAATGGGTTCTTAAACTGGACCGGAGGCCGGAACAAAAGCATGGATGGAGTGTTTGTGTGAACTAATATAAATTCAAAGTAAACATCATGACATAAAAGGGTACGGTCTTTTTTTTTTTTTTAGTTTTATTCATTTCAAACGGGCCGGATCCGCCCCGTGGGCCGTGGTTTGCCCACAGCTGCTCTAGACCTTATTCCACTTCCCACCCCAGCGCCTGGTTAGGGCCTGACACGCGGTGCCCGGGAAGTGTGTGTGGAGTGGACAAACGGGGAAGGATGAAGGAATGACCCAGTTCGTAGCCCAGCTGTAAAGGCAGGGGAGCGGCCTGAACCTCCAGAAGCTGCAGGAGGAGAGGGAAGAGGGGCGATGGGAGGGGTGAGTGTGTGGAGCGCTGCCCGAGGCAGCAGCAGCAGATGCCCAGGCTGCTCCTGAGAGGGAGGGGGAGCCGCTGGCCCAGCCTCGCGTGGTCAGGGCCTGTGGGGAAGGCAGGCTGTCGCACACACTGCTCCGTCCTGCCAGCCAGCTGCTGTCTCGGAGGTGCTGGAGGGGGGTGTGAGTGCGGGGGCCGGGCCGCCAGGGGCGCATCCAGTGGTGCTCACCTGTGCACAGGACTGAGCAGGTGGTGGACGGCAGATGTGTGTCTGTTATGTGCTGGGCGGTGCTGCCACCTGGGAAGGAGAAAGGAAGACTTTCCTGCGCTTCCTCATTCCCAGCTGGGGAGGAAGGCGGGGGGAGCCCGCGGTTACCTCAGTGTGTGTGGGGGGGCACTAGGGGAGGGCGTCCCAAAGGTCACACCTGGACTGCATCTTAAAGGAGGCTGGCTGTTAACCAGGTGAGAAGGTGGCCTGGGAGAGGCACGCTCCCCTGGAGGAAAGCAGCCTGTGCCAAGATGTAGAGGGTGGGGGAGACCAGCACATCACAGAGGCCATGATGGTGGAGCGGGGTCCAGGGATCACAGGGCCCTGGTGCCACACGGGAGCTTAAGTCTTATCCTGAAAACCACGGTGAGCCGAGCCGTTGAGAGGTTCTGGTCGGGAGTGTTGGTTATTTCAGAAGGACTGCTGGGCTGCCTGTAGAGCGGGGGTAGGAGGGGGCAAGGCAGGGGCCGTGGGACTGTGACCGGAGCTGCCGTTATAGTCCAGAGGGTTGGGTGCGGCTGCGGCCTCGGGTGGGCAGGTTAAAGGGGTGCTGAGATGAGGGCGTGGGGAGGAGGGAGGAGGCATGGATGCTGCTCCGTGGCCTGGGACAGCGGGTTTGGGAGAGGAGAGCGCGTTCATGGCGGTGCCGGCGGGCGGGCGGCCGTGGCCCGTTAGGATGCAGGCCCCGAGCTCAGGGCAGGACAGCGGCACGGGAGTGTGTCACAGCCAGAGGAGGGGGGCTCCTAAGGAGACTTGTTTTCCAAGAAGAGAAGGGCTGCCAGACATTTGGGAACCGAGGGACCAGGAAGGAAGAGTGAGAGACCGAAGGCAGGCCAGCGGGTGGACCTAGGCAAACAGGAGTTTCCAGAAAGGGGTCGGGTGTGTCTGGGACCACAGGCCCAGTCGGGTCAGGATGGAATTGTCCTTCAGCTGCAGCAGCGCAGAGGCCAGCAGTGACCTGAGAGGCCAGGTCAGTGCCCACGGAGAGGAGAGTGTAGCAAACACCAGTGCCGACGTGTCTCGGGGGCAGCCAGGAGCCGGATGCAGGTCCTGCTCTGGGCAGGGCTGGCGGTGAAGCGTGGCCGGGCAGAGGAGGTGCGGCTGCAGCAGGAACCATGTCCACACGCGGCCCCCAGGCTCCTCGCCTGTGACCTGGGGGCCGGCTGAGGGCTGGGAGGCTCAGAGCCACCCAGGCGCCAGCAGGTGCACGAGGGGCAGGAAGGAGGTGCGGGGTGGGGGGGAGGCCAGGCAGCTGCTCGGAGCCCAGAGGGTCGTGGTGCCTCACAGAAAGGGGGTCGGAGACGGAGGAAATGACACGGAGCCAGCCCCGTGCCCCCTGGGAGAGGCGGGCTCCTCCCCAAGCAGCAGGCCTGGTGTTACAGAAGCAACTGCATAAAGGGTTTCTCCCCTTTGGGGCAAACGTGTGGGGCTCAAAAATCGCTCCCACTTTCCTCAGCCACAGCAGCGCGAGGAGTGCTGAGCGCACATCTCCTCGTCGCCCCTTTCCGTCGAGACGGGACCCTCATTACGGGGCCTGGAGCCTGGGACGCGCTGTCTGACCGGTCACGTGGGACTTTGTGAGAGAGCCCGACGCCTCCTTTTCATCGTCTGCTCTCTGCAGATTTTTGTTGCAACTTAGTGTCCAAATTCTTAAATTTTGTTTTAAAAATGTTAGATTGGTAGTTTTTCTAACGGTAACTGGTCGTTTTTCACCCCTTGATGAGGTGATTTATCTCTTGTTCCCACAGATAATCAATCAGGTAAACATAAAGACAAGAGGAAAAGCTCCCTGGATGTCAGGAGTGTTGCCTCACGAGCAAGCGAAGGTAGGTCCCCAAGACCGGGGAGCCGGTACCACCTGGTGCTGCACGTGTGGACCTGGCACACCCCCCTCATCCCCGGGCCACTGCCCCCCACCCCCCCAGCAATCTGTGACACTCCCCTCTCCTCATCCCCGGGCCACTGCCCCCCGTCCCCTCCGGCTCCTGCCAGTGGGCTCCATGCTGAGCCTTTTGCGGGAGTCAGGGAATGGAGAAAAGGGCCGGGGTACTGTCTGTTGTCTGTTGTCTGTTGAGTTCCTAGTGTCACAGCAGGTCCTGGAGTAACGTTCCCGGCAGGTCACTGCCTGTGTGGGGGTGCGGTTCTCCCAGGCGGCCTGGGTTTCCTCCCACAGCCCAGAGAGCACGCTGGGAAGTGTGTGTCTGGAGGTCCCATCTGAGTGGGTGTGGGCGAGGCCCCGCGGTGGAGGGGTCCTGCCGGGGCGGCTGCGGCACCCTGGCCCTGAACTGGAATAAGCGGGTTAAAATGATGACCTCACTTGTTTTTATTGGCCTTTCTTAAATATGTGGATCGCTCATGCTTATTTCAGTGTTCAATATTAGAAGTGTTTGCGTTTTTATTTAGAAGTTTGGTTATGTTTTTGTGACCAGAAATATGTTGCAGGATCCAACTCTTGTTTGGTTTCCGTTTTGCTGAAATAGAAGTTCCTAATAACCGATCGATGGTTTTAGGTGACACCTACTATGCGTCACCGTGGGCAGGAGTTTGCCATAAGCTTCCCTTCTGGTGGGGAGGTGAGCTGTATTTTTGGCAAGTGAGAGGCTTATTCTGCAAATATTATTTTAGTTCTAATTGGAATATACTTTTTAAAGATTATGTAGAAGTGGCCTGAATGACCTAATAGTTTACTTACTTATTTTGTTAATCCTCATCAGAGACTCTTTCTTTGATTTTTAGAGCATGGAAGGGAGAGGGAGACAGAGGGGTCTATTACAAAGTCTAGATATGGGCCGCTATTGGATATATGTATCAAAAATAGATTTTCTGTGGTTTGCCTTTTCACTAACGAACACAGGTTCGTAATGTTAACCTTAACCCAGTTCACTGCATCCACGTCTCCTCTCACAGCTAGTGCTTCCTGTGTCCTGTTTACGAGCTCTTCCTCTGCTCCAGGCCATGAAAACGTTCTCCCATGTTTCCTTCTGTGTGCACCTTAGGTCTGGGATCCATTTCAAGTTAATTTTTTATCAGGAGAGAGTCGAGACCAAGGAGGAATTTTGCCCCAACATTAAAACCCAGTTGGCCCAGCACTGCATTGGCAAACAGCAGTACACATTTTGTAGTGGCAGCGCCGTAAATTAGGGTCTGTACCACGTGGTCAGGGCCTGGGTTGGGTCCCTGGCTGTCGGTCTGTGCTGGTAGCCGTGACAGCGATTCCTGCCACGCTGCCTTGAGATGCCCCTGGCCATTCCTGCGGGTTCTTTGCATTTCTGTCTGACAGAACCAGCCTGTTCGCTTACACACACCATCTCCTGAGTTTTATCTTGGAGTCTCTTGAATCTATCGATCAGTTTGGGGACAGTGGAAATCTCAGTAATAGTGAGTCTTACAGACCAGGGAATGCTGTGTCTCTAGCTTATTTTATCTCAGTAATATTTTGCATTTTCAGTGTATAAATTTTGAAATCTTTCGTTAGATTTATTTCTAAACTAGCGGCCCAGTGGTGGCTGCTGGCCGGGGCCTGCCTTCCTTCCGCACTGCCCCTAGTGGTCAGTGTACGTCATAGTGAGCGGTCGAACTTCCGGTCTCCCGGTCAAACTCCTGAGGGGACACTGTGCATATTAGGCTTTAATAGGCATAGAAGATACTGATGTTCTTGATGCTGTCACATGGTGTGTTTTTACTTCAATTTCCGATTGTTTGTTGCTAGCATGCAAAATTACAGTTGACTCTTGTGTACTGACCGCGTACTGAGTAACCTTGACGCTTGCCCAGTGATTGTTGAGGTCTGCAGGTGCTCAGGGACTCTGTGCACACACAGTCCCAACCATCTGTACATTTTCTCTGCCTGACTTGATTGCATTTGCACTGTGGTATGGTTTTTGTGAGCAGATGTCACTGTCACATTTTTAAATGAGAAAAAGTCCTTTTATGACATCGTGATGAAATAGTGGTTCTTACTTTTGGTTTAATGGCCACATTGGGAAAGTCAGCACCATATGCTGGTTGCCAGCATTGAAAGCGTGTGGGAGGCTGGGGTTGGTGCGTCGTGTGGTGCGGCTCCTGAGGCCTCCATTTGGTCACGGGAAGCCGCCTCAGGCCGGGGAACGCTGTGACCCTGAAGGTCCCTGGTACAGAGGTTTGGCCGACAGTGGAGCTTCCAGGACACAGAACTCTGTGTGACACGTTCAGTGATGGCGAACCTATGACACACATGTCAGAGGCGACATGCGAACTCATTTTTTTGGTTGATTTTTGTTAAATGGCATTTAAATATATAAAATAAATATCAAAAATATAAATCTTTGTTTTACTATGGTTGCAAATATCAAAAGACTTCTATATGTGACACGGCACCAGAGTTAAGTTAGGGTTTTTCAAAATGCTGGCACGCCAAGCTCAAAAGGTTCGCCATCACTGTTGTAGTTCTTGCTGCCTGTGCACGGCCCAGGCTGCCCCCAGCTCAGCCTCCCCCAAGGAGCCACATCTGGCAGGACCAGCAACAGCGTAAACCAGAGCTCGGAGTTGCCGCTTGCCTGGTGGAGGCGTTGCCCTAATGCAGGGGTCCTCAAACTTTTTAAACAGGGGGCCAGTTCACTGTCCGTCAGACTGTCGGAGGGCTGGACTATAGTTTAAAAAAAAACTATGAACAAATTCCTATGCACACTGCACACATCTTATTTTGAAGTAAAAAAACAAAACGGGAATAAATACAATATTTGTATTTGCATCTGGCCCGCGGGCCGTAGTTTGAGGACCCCTGACCTAATGATTTTAGACCAGCCGTGGGCAAACTATGGCCCGCGGGCCGGATCCGGCCCGTTTGAAATGAATAAAACTAAAAAAAAAAAAGACTGTACCCTTTTATGTAATGATGTTTACTTTGAATTTATGTTAGTTCACACAAACACTCCATCCATGCTTTTGTTCCGGCCCTCCGGTCCAGTTTAAGAACCCATTGTGGCCCTCGAGTCAAAAAGTTTGCCCACCCCTGCTCTAGACTAAGCATAAGCGTGGGAAACAGCCAAGGTTTCTGCCTTGAAACCTTTCGCAGAAACGCATGGACTGCAGTTGGTGGTGAGCTGTATTTTGGCTCTGGCGTGTGTGGCACAAAGAGCCTGTGGCATTGTCTCCTGGGCAGCAGCAAGCAGAGCAGTCGTCGGCCTCATTACAAACACAGGGGCTGTGGCCGTGGCGTGCGGGCTGTTTCCTGTTCTCTCTCTGACATCAGAAGTTCAGTCCGGGGCCAAGTGCATCCTGGTGCCTGGAGCCGAGGGAAGCCGTGCTGGCTCTTAGGATGGAAAGGAAGCTCAGGCACCGGGCGGGTCTGCTCCTCCCCCTCCCCGTGCAGCACACGGAGGCCTCGCCTCGGGGAGGTGGGGAGAGGAAGGACCGGAGCCCTGGCGGTGCCGGCCCTGATCCCTGCCCGTGTGATCTCCCCGCAGTGGCCAGCCAGAGGCGACACTCCTCCTTGGCCCGGATCCACTCCATGACCATCGAGGCGCCCATCACCAAGGTGAGGAGTCTGCGGCCCGTCTCCACTGAGCAGACCACCCTTGTCCTCCCAGCAGATTGCTTCCCCTGAGAACCAGGGGCCGCACAGTAACAGCGCCCTCCTGGCCATGGGGCCTCTGGAGGGAGGACGTGTGGCGGGAACAGCTGGCTGGTCTTGGGTTGGCCCTGAGCACCAGGCAGCCTGACTCTGGGTTGCTTTCCTGCTGCTTTGAAGGCTCTGACCTCGTGTCTCTTCCCATATTGCAGGTGATCAATATCATCAGTGCTGCCCAGGAGAACAGCTCCATGCCTGTGATGGAAGCCTTAGACCGCGTCCTGGAAATTCTGAGAACCTCGGAGCTGTATTCACCACAGTTCGAGGCGAAGGAAGGGGATCCTCACACCAAGGACCTCATTGGGGGCCTGATGTCTGTAAGTGCACTGCCGGGCTACAGCGGAGCTGCTGGTGCTATTGGCCCCGTTACACAGGGCTCACTGCTCGCCGGGCCACAGCCTCGCCCACCTGCCGCCTCACCCAGGGCTCAGCGTGCAGCAGAGGAGGGCAGTCAGCCGAACCAGGGCCCCATTTCTGCTTAGTGGTCCTACGAGCAATTTATTTAAATAAAACTTAATTGTTTTAAAGATTTTGAAAACGGGGGCAGAAAAAAAGAAAAATAAATGCTCGATGCTGCACAGATACAGGCCGGGGCCCAGATTCCCTCCAGACCCCCTGCCCAGGTCTGCGGCTTCACGGGGAGAAGGCCTTGTGCCGTGGGCTCGTGAGGCCCGCCTCGGATAGAGGTCTCCCCGGGAAGAACTGTGTGGAAGACAGATCAGTCCGTCACTGCCGTCACCTGTGTGTTGGTCAGAAATAAAACTTCCCTTCCCTCCCAGGTCCTGCTTTCTGAGGTCACTGACATCTTACACATCGGGCGTTAGGCGGGTTCCGGTAGCCGCCTACAGCCCAGTGTTATGACATCAGGACTGCAGAGACAGCGAGGTTCCGTGACGGAATGTGTGTTGAGACCCATGTCTAACGTGGGTCTGGCCTATGACAGAGGCCCCCCAGCCTGTGGGGAGGCGGACACTGACACAGGAGGGGGAGGGAGAGAGGCCTGCCGGAAGAGGGGGGCTGCTATAGGGGCTGGGAGCAGCTCTCACCCAGGCTCTGCTGGGCGGAGTCGGGTGCTTAGAGGGCCAGGAAGACTCTAGCTTTTTCTAGAGGACATGGAAGCCTGGTGTCCATTAGGGTGAGGAGGGTGGGGTGGGAAATGGTGGGAAACGGGCGTTGTCCCTTAGAAACCAAACCATCTGCGTGCCAGCAGGAACGCCGGGCCCCTCTCAAGCTGCCCTCGCTGCCCCCTCCCTCCCCCCGTCCTAGTGCCAGGCGATGGGAGGGCCCTGGGGGTGCGTGAGGGAGAGTCTGCCCTGCTGCCCTCTGCGAGCATCTGTCTGGGGGCGTCAGGTAAAGAACAGCTGTGACTTCTCTCTCTCTCATTTCCTTGATTTTTATCAGGACGGTTTTCGAAGACTCTCTGGGAACGAATACACTCTCTCCACAAAAAGTACGTTTTCCTTTGTAATTTTTTTGATCATTATTAACATTACAGTCAAGTTTAAATGATGAAAATTAGTTTTCCCGATGGTTTGTCCTAAAAGCCCCGAAACAAAGCCCTGAGCCAGCACTGTGCCCTCAGGAGTGGTTCACGGGCAGAGTCAGCTAACACTGTCCTCCCGATCACCCCTCCCCAGACCTGCATCAGATTTCGGGCAGCTTACTCACCTCCGAGTCCCTCCACAACATCCCACCGCGGGTAGCTGAGGCCATGGAAAACGATGACAACTGGGACTTTAATGTCTTTGAACTGGAGACTGCCACTCAGAAAAGGTGAGCCCACCTGGTGCTCAGTGAACAGCTCGGTGCCGAGGGCCGGAGCGGAGAAGCCCCCGGCGAGTGGGTTTTGCACAGAGCTGGTCCCTGGTCCCGGGGCGGCGGTGCCCCCGAGTCACCAGGGCCAGGCCTCCACAGGGGTCCGTGGGAAGCCAGGGAGGAGACAGCAGACTCTGGGAAATCAGGCCAAGGCAGGTCGGCTCAGGCCCTGCCAGCCCATCGCCTCTGGGCACTGCCTCAGCAGAGCCACATTTCTTGACCTTCGAACCAAAAGCCAGGTCAAGGATTTGCCGGTTCCTCACCCGCTAGGGCAGCGGTTCTCAACCTGTGGGTCGCGACCCCTTTGGGGGTTGAACAACCCTTTCACAGGGGTCACCTAAGACCATTGGAAAACACATATATAATTACATATTGTTTTTGTGATGAATCACTATGCCTATCAGATATTTACATGGCGATTCATAACAGTAGCAAAATGACAGTAATGAAGTAGCAACGAAAACAATTTTATGGTTGGGAGTCCCCACAACATGAGGAACTGTATGAAAGGGTCGCGGCATTGGGAAGGTTGAGAACCACTGCTCCAAGGGGCACCTCCTCAAACACAAGGCCAGCAGAGGGCGTATGGCTGTCTGGCTCTTGTGCGGTCGTGGGAAACTGTTAGTGTGTCCAGGCAGGACACCCAGCGGGTGGCACAGGCACAAAGGGGAACGTGGGGTTCGAGGCCGCACCAGTTTAGCTTGGCTACAAACTTGCTGATTTTGAGGCACCGAGCCCCGCTGGCTCCCAGGAGGCAGGGCCCCGCTGCCTCGCCCGCTCTGGCATCTGACGCGGCTTCCATGCTGTGCCTGTTTCTCCTCCAGGCCTTTGACTTTTCTTGGTCTCAAAATCTTCGCTCGCTTTGGGGTCTGTGAATTCTTGAAGTGCTCGGAGACAACGCTGCGGCTGTGGCTGCAGACTATGGAAGCCCACTACCACTCCTCCAACCCCTACCACAACTCCACCCACGCCGCGGACGTGCTGCACGCCACCGCCTACTTCCTCTGCCAGGAGAGGATCAAGGTGCGCCGGGTGCTGTGTCTGCCTCCCCCAGTTCCCCGCAGTGTGGCTGCTCAGGAGTGACTCCCGTGTGCGGCCACGGGCCCGCGCTGTGGCACGGAGTCACGGCGTCCGTTCCGGACGTCACCCAGCTGTGCCATGGAAGTAAGACGGGCTAGTCCCCAGGGAGAAAGGCAGCACGAACAGGAGGGGCTGTGCACTGGGGTTTCACTCGGAACCTAGAAGCCAGTACTGCCAACTCAGTGTTGGCTGTTGCCGCTTAGGGCCCCCGCGTGCCCCCCCACAGTAAGGGAGAGGACGAGGTCACGTCTGGCACCTGGGAGTGTTGAGCAGATGTTAGTTCCTCACCCTGCAGAGCGAACCTCAGAGCCAGGTTTTTGTTTTTAAAGAAAGATCATTCCCAAGGCCCGGGTGGAATAGGAGTCCCGAGAGAGCACTGTCACAAAGGACAGAATACGGAGCAGCATGTAAGACACCACATTCCGCTGTAACTTCCTGCTTCTGGACTGCTCTATAGATAACACGTGCGCGTTCAGAAAGCGAACTGAAAACACTTCTAACAGCCTCAACTAAGGTAATCCACCTCGTGCTATTCAGCCATTCACGCCTCTCCGCTGAGGACACCTGTGTTGGGGCAAGTCCTTAACTTGTGTGAGTGAAAGTCGGTAACGTTCCCTAAAAAACATGCACGGATACAACTTTCACAGTCGCGACAGGGAAGCTGGGTTTGCTCAACAAGACGCTTTTCTCAGAAATCTGAGCTACTCTTACCGTAAAGTGACAGGGCAGGAAGAGAGCTATACAGAGTCCTTGCTCTTGGTGCCGTGCGGTTTCTAAAAGGTCTCTCCTTTTCAGCAAGCGTTAGACTCCGTGGACCAGGCCGCCGCCCTCATCGCAGCCGCCGTCCACGACCTGGACCACCCGGGGAGGACCAACCTCTTCCTGTGCAACGCGGGCAGCCCGCTGGCCGTGCTGTACAACGACTGTGCCGTTTTGGAGAGCCACCACGCGGCCCTGGCCTTCCAGCTGACCGCCAAGGAGGACAAGAGCAACATCTTCAAGAACGTGGAGAGGTGAGGATAACAAGGGTGTCGGTCCCTCTGTCTCTCTCCCCACAGCTTTATTGTGATAAGTTCACACACTACACTAGTGATGGCGAACCTATGACACACATGTCAGAGGTGACACACGAACTCATTTTTTGGGTTGATTTTTCTTTGTTAAATGGCATTTAAATATATAAAATAAATATCAAAAATATAAATCTTTGTGTTACTATGGTTGCAAATATCAAAAAATTTCTATATGTGACACGGCACCAGAGTTAAGTTAGGGTTTTTCAAAACGCTGACACGCCGAGCTCAAAAGGTTCGCCGTCACTGCCCTATACAGTGCTCACCCATTTGGAGCATGATGGTCTTTATTCAGAGTAATGCAGCCCTGACCACCGTCACTTTTAGGACATTTTCATCCTCCTCTCAAAATATCAAACTCAGCTTAGCCAGTTTGGCTTAGTGCACAGAGCATCGGCCTGTGGACTGAAGGGTCCCGGGTTCAGTTCTGGTCAAGGGCACGTACCTTGGTTGTAGGCTCCTCCTCGGGCCAACCCTGATCAGGGCTCATGCTGGAGGCAACCAATTGATGTGATTCACATCGATGTTTCTCTCTGTCTTTCCCTCTCTCTCCATTCACCCTAACAATGGAAAAATATCGAGTGAGGATTAAAATACACCAATGAAAACATCAAACTCATCAGCAGTCACTCCTCACTCACCCAGCCTCCAGCCCGAGGCCACCACTGGCCAGTTCCGTCTCCACAGACTGGCCGGTTGTGGACATTCTAGCGAAGGGGGCCTCTCACTGCGTGGGCTTTGTGACTGGCCCCTTCCGCTCAGCACAGCTCCTCTGCATCCTGACACCTGAAGACAAGGAAGAGCAACGCTGACCCCTGGAGCCTTAGGCATTCAGAGCGCCTGCACCTGCCCGGGACACGCCCTCTGCCCAGCAAGCGTCTCCTCGGTCCCCACGTTACTCCCCTGGCCCCTCACACTCATTACTCAGTTCCAAGTCTCCTTTGTAGCACTTACCACATTTTTGATTATTTGTCTAATGTCTGATTCAGTTTTTTAAAAAAATATATTTATTGATTTTTTTTTACAGAAAGGAAGGGAGAGGGATAGAGAGTAAGAAACATCGAAGAGAGAGAAACATGGATCAGCTGCCTCCTGCACACTCCCTACTGGGGATGTGCCCGCAACCAAGGTACATGCCCTTGACCAGAATCGAACCTGGGACCCTTGAGTCCGCAGGCTAACGTTCTATCCACTGAGCCAAACTGGTTAGGGCTGATTCAATTCTTTTTAGAAATTTGATTGACTAGAGGCCCAGTGCACAAAAATTCGTGCACTCGAGGGGTCCCTCAGCCCGGCCTGCACCCTCTCGCAGTCTGGGAACCCTCGCTCCTTACTGCCCATCTGCTCGCTGCTCCTTAGCAATGCCTTGGAGGTGGGAGAGGCTCCTGCCACCGCTGCTGCACTCGCCCAGCTTCTGGCTGAGCAGTGCTCCCTGTGGGAGCGCACTGACCACCAAGGGGCAGCTCCTGCGTCGAGCATCTGCCCCCTGGTGGTCAGTACGCATCATAGCGACCAGTCGTTCCACCATTCGGTTGATTTGCATATTACCCTTTTATTATATAGGATAGGATTTTAGAGAGACATCGATTTGTTTTTCCACTTATTGATGCACTCACTGATTTTTTTTTTTGTATGTGCCCTCCTGACTGGGGATCAAACCTGAGCCTTGGTGTATGGGATGACGCTCTAACCAGCTGAGCTCCCAGCAGGGCTGAGCAGATTCCTAAGCTCTGAAGATCATGGGGCCTTTTGTTCACCACTGGCCCCTTGGTGTCTAGTGATAGGGACTGAACATCAGAGGGAAGAAGGAAAATGTATTCTGTCACGAGGAATACAGGGGTGGGCAAAAGTTTATTTTTGTATGTCTTGCGGTGACCCGCACCTTGGAGAGGGTCCGACGGGTAGAGGCGGAGTGGGATGAAATATAAGAGTCCGGGGTTGGGAGGACTGGCACAAGGCACCAGCAGCAGCACCAGTACCAGCAGCTTTATTCTTTACACACACTGCTTTATATCTAAGCTGTGGCTGGTCATGCTTCATAGATCACTGCTAGGACTTGGCCCATTATAGGGAAGTAGCAGATTGTTACAGGCTGGGCAAGACTGAGCAAGCTTTGACTAGATCCATCTATTGTTTGACAGTTACTATGACAATCAGGTTATGTTTTAGTAACTGCACTTTAGCCACCGAGGTCGTGCCTCGGTCAAGCCTTGTCTAATTCCACTTTGCTGCAAACTCTAATAAAGCCTTAAACCTTTCCTGAGCTTTGACCTTAAAACCTTCCAGGATCGACATAGGGTAGAGTCCAGGGCTTTGCCATGTCCTCTGGTCAGCTTAGACTTTGCCAGCAGCATGACGGTCCCCAACAATGTCTATTTGTTAATTATTGTATTACTAGAGGCCCGGTGCACGAGATGCGTGCACTGGGGGGGAGACCCCCAGCCCGGCCTATGCCCTCTCACAGTCCGGGACTCCTCAGGGGATGTCAGACATCCCTCTCGCAGTCTGGGGCCCCCTCAGTCCAGGACCCCTCACTCCGTACCGCCCACCTGCAGTGGAGGCAGGAGAGGCTCCCACCACAGCGTCTGAGCTCGCCAGCCATGAGCCTGGCTTCTGGCTGAGCGGTGCTCCCCCTGTGGGAACACACCACCAGGGGGCAGTTCCTGCATTGAGTGTCTGCCCCCATGGTGGTCAGTGCATCATAGCGACCAGTTGTTCCACTGTTTGGTCGATTTGCATATTATGCTTTTATTATATAGGATTTCCCATAAAACAACTATACTTAAAGTATGTATCCATTTGGATTTTTGAGAAAAGTTTTAATTGGGATTTTATAAAAAAGAGACTCCCGATTGTACTAAACTCCCTTTTGCCACGTTCTAGCATTTCAGAGTGGATTTAAAGTAGGTTTTATTTAGAGATACTTGTGTGTGGACATGTACATGTCCGTCACCTCTGATAACTGACTGTTTCTGTGGAAAGGAACAGAGTGACTGCACCGTTCTCTGCACCTTTTGTTTTTAATTATACAGTTTACGTCCTCAGAAAATAGAAATTTGAAAGTAATTAGAAGCCAGCGCTGGGGAAGAGGCGTTGAGCACCCCTGGACGTGCTCAGCCCTCAGGGCTAAGTTTCTGGGCACGAAAGCCGTTGGGTCCTTTGTGGGGCACATTCTTCATAACCACGGGCTCCATGTTCAGCGAGACCGGGCTCTGCTCACCCGCTGCGTCCTTTCTCTATTCTGAGAACTGGGTGCCTGACAGGGATGACAACGTCATGGACACTGCATCTGGAAGGTCTTGCCTTAAGACTCTGATTTTAACTTCTGTTGGGGCGCTCGCCTGTAACCTCTGTTCTTCTGAAGTGCGCCTCCCAGTGATGTCAGGACTTTAGCTCCAGGGACACACATGCCAGGTCACATTCCTGTCCGGTCTGGGTGTGTGATCTCAGCGGCCTCTCGTTTGTCGTCTGAAACAGGAATGACTACCGGACGCTGCGCCAGGCCATCATCGACATGGTCTTGGCCACAGAGATGACCAGGCACTTCGAGCACATCAATAAGTTTGTCAACAGCGTCGTCAAGCCCTTGGCAGAGCTGGAGGAAAGCGAGGTGAGGGGGACTGGCTGCCACGCGACCTGTGCAGGGCTCCTCCGTGTTGTTGGTTCCTGGAGTTTATTCTGTCAGTCCTCACGGTGGATCTCGTGGAGTAGATTTTACAAAAAGCACCGATTCTTTCCTGGATCCTCTTCCTCCGAGGCCCCCATCTGCTCACCACCTCGCCCTGTGCACTGAAGCCCTTGCTACCAGCTCCCAGCCTTTCCCACCACGGCCCAGCCCCCACCAGTACCCCGTCTGTGAGGCTAGGACCCCAGTTTACTTCTGCGCTCCTGTGTCTCTCCCTGGCTTTCTGGCTTATTACCCTTCGCACGTCCTGTCGAGGACTCGGCTCCCTTCACCTGGTCTCCCTGTCAGCCTTTGACTCCCCGCTTCCCATGGACAAGGGTTCAGACGCCCCTGCCCTGCCCCCAGGACAGAGCTGGTTGTGGCCTGTACCTGCCCCTGCTCCCCGCCTGCCACAGAGAGAACCACATACAGTGCCTGGTGCTCACAGTGGGGCCGGGCCAGTGAGGCGGGCGCGGCACCCGGGCCCACGCTGATCGCTAAACGTCCATGTTCCAGGGGAGTGAGCCAAACCCTTGTGATGTAGACACGATGCTCCGGTCTCCAGAGAACCGGACTCTGATCAAGCGGATGATGATCAAGTGCGCGGACGTGTCCAACCCCTGCCGGCCCCTGGAGCAGTGCATCGAGTGGGCTGCACGCATCTCGGAGGAGTACTTTTCTCAGGTAAGACACTGCCTCTTAAGTGCCTCCATTTCCCCTTCCCTGTGGTGGGAGCCGTATCTGTGGGGGTGGCAGTAGATCCGCTCTCACCGGTCACAGCCTCTCAGTTCTGAGAGCACAGCTTACACCCTAGTCACTCAGCCACTGACCTGTCTCAGCACCGAGGAGCCCGTCCCCGCGCCACAGCCCGCGCTGGCGGCCTTGAGGGTGCAGCGCTGACTGTTGAGGACCCGAGGCCCTGGACAAGGACACAGGTCGTCAGGACCTCCTTTAACCGGTGCTGAGGCCCTGCCACTTCTCACAGACCTTCTGCGGTTGGGTGGGTCCAGCCTGGCCCTGCACTTGGGACATATTTTCAGGGTGTAACGATATAAAGCATGTAAGTTCCATTTCTTCCATCAGTTCAGTGCAGGAGAGCAGAGAGGGTCAGTGGAACAAAAAACATTTCCAAAGTTCAAATAATGTTAAACACCCTCTTTTTTAAAAAATATATATATATTATTGATTTTTTTTACAGAAAGGAAGGGAGAGGGATAGAGAATTAGAAACATGAGAGAGAAACATCAATCAGCTGCCTCCTGCACATCTCCCACTGGGGATGTGCCCGCAACCCAGGTACATGCCCTTGACGGGAATCGAACCTGGGACCTTTCAGTCTGCAGGCTGACGCTCTATCCACTGAGCCAAACCGGTTAGGGCTAAACACCCTCTTTTTATGAACAACACAAAATTCCTTAATCTGACGACTGTTCCAACATGCAACAGCCAAACTCACGTGGCCGTGCCAGTCGCCTGTATTTCTCTCTCTCCCTCTTGATTTTCTGTTCCTACTGATCCTCAGGCCACCTTTCACTCGCTCCTGTCAGTGTACTACGGTGATCTCGCCTCACCCCGTGGCTAGTTTCTCCCGGATCCTCCCAGTAAATCCCGATCAGCACTGGCAGCTTCCGTGTCCTATGTCTGACTGGCGGCAGGAGGCAGGGAAGGGCTTGTATGTAAAATCTGTGGTTCTGGGCAGTGATGTGCAGCCTCTCTGACTGCTCACCCACAGCAGCACCCAGTCCTGCTAAGCGCCCTGTACAGGGCACCATTTTCCCTTACAGAGATGCACAGGGAGCACTGTCTGTGGTCCAACAAGCCGCACAGGCTGGTAGCATAGGTGCTCCGTGATGTTCTCCTAAGGACACGTGACTGCACATAAAGCGCCTCACCTCCGAGCTGGTGTTTGTCTGTTTTGCGGCACGTATCTCAGGGTGTTCAGAATCTTTCCAGATAAGATAACGCGGCCGGAGACGAGAACAGCCACCAGACCCCATGCTGTGGGGGGGCTGTGTCTCCCTCACCCCTGTGTGCTGTGGCAGGCGCTGGAACGGTGGCTGCGGGGAGGGTGGCAGCTAGTGGGCGCAGGTGCCATTCGGAATCTTAACTGAGGAGCTTCGACAGGAGGCTTTCCGGTGCTGAGAATGTGGGTGGGGGGTCCTGAGGCCCTGCTGGCAGAGCCGGCCCCATTCGGGGAACAACTTGGAATCTGGTGGCAGGGGCTCCCGGTCGGCTTCTCACCACTAGCTCTCTGGGCTCTAGGAGTGGAGCAGGCACTGAGACTCATAATTCTGGCATTTTCTGCTCTGCAGACCGAAGAAGAAAAGAAGCTGGACTTAACTGTGGCGATGCCAGCTTTTGACCGAAACACCTGCAGCATCCCCAAGTCCCAGATCTCCTTCATCGACTACTTCGTCACAGACATGTACCATGCTTGGGACGGTAAGGACGCTTAGAGGACTTTTCCTAGATGTCAGGACAGCGCAGCAAGTAGCGAGTGCTGTATTCTGTATGTGACTCCAGGTCATGCTTGGGGCTTACATTTTCCAGAAAGACTGAGACGTGCACATCCTCATTAACTGCCCCTCCAAGGGGCGGTTGTCATGCCAGTTTCAGAGCTGAGAGACGAACTGGGGCCACACAGAGAGAGTAGCAGAGAAACTAGGATTCACAACCACGAACACTGACTCCACACCCCACGGTGTCCCTGGAGCCACTTG
Source organism: Myotis nattereri (assembly GCF_964212035.1). NCBI lineage: Eukaryota > Metazoa > Chordata > Mammalia > Chiroptera > Vespertilionidae > Myotis > Myotis nattereri. The sequence goes on along the minus strand of NC_138097.1, from coordinate 9,427,105 downwards.
CTCCAGCCACAAAGGGGCCCCTCTGGGAACCTGCTCTGCCCGCCATGGGACTGCACTTGGGGGAAGGGCTGCAGGGCAGGCAGATGTGGTCTGCAGTGCAAGGGGTGGGAGCACCAACAGGAGAGGGACTCGCAGCCTGCTGTCTCCTGGCATCGCCGTAAGGTGGGGGCTCTCGATGCTTTGTTCCTGACAGCCCAGCCCCAAAGGTGCTGATTATGGTAAATTAAGCAGAAGTGCTCCCTGTTTTACTGATCGGAGTTGTGAGCTGAGCAAGTCCTAGAGGAGATGCTGGCATGAGTGCAGGGCTTGCCTTTAGTACACGTGGGCCCTTAGCATCCTGCAGATGCCCATCCTCCCCCTCCTCCCGCATGCTCTCTCCTTAGGAAGCCCGAGCCTCTAAGCCAGGGGGCCAGTTCACTGTCCCGCAGACCGCTGAGGGCCGGACTATCGTTTAAAAAAAAACTATGAACACATTCCTATGCACACTGCACACATCTTATTTTGAAGTAAAAACCAAAACGGGAACAAACACAATGTCTGTATTTGCATGTGGTCCGCGACCGTAGTCGGAGGACCCTGCTCTAAGCTGAGGCAGTGAGGAGAGCTCACATTCCCCTGTTTGTTCAGACTTTGTAGACCTACAGGAGTTACTGCAGCACCTGGACAACAATTTTAAATACTGGAAAGGACTCGACGAAATGAAGCTGCGGGGCGTCCGACCACCTCTGGAACCAAAATAGTATGTGAACCCTCTTCCTTGTTTTTTTAAAATATATTTTATTGATTTCAGAGAGGAATGGAGATGGAGCGAGAGAGAGAAATATCAATGATAAGAGACTGATCAGCTGCCTCCTGCATGCCCTACACTGGAGATTGAGCCCACAACCCAGATATATGCCCTGACTGGGAATTGAACCATGACCTCCTGGTTCATAGGTCGACGCTCAACCCCTGGGCCTCGCTGGCCGGGCTTCCTTGGTTTATCAGTGTCACACAGACTAAGAAGAGGAGGCAGTGAGAGCCACATTTTGTAGCCAACACTGACCTCAGACTCACTGTGGGTTTTCAGTTTGCTGGGCAGAGGGTTCCTGCCTTGACCACTATCACGTTCACCCACCTCCTACACCTTTGCCACCTCGATCCTCACCCTCGTGGTGAAAAGGGGTGTAGGTGGTAAAGTCCATAGTGAGGGTGAAGGTGATAAAGTTGGTTCAGGTCAAGATGGAGGTGAAAATGGTGAATCTCAAGGTGCTGAAAGTCATTGTGAAGGTCAAGCTGAAAGCAGCAAAGGTAAGGAGATGATGGGGTCAAATGTGGTGGCCAAGGTGAAAATGGAAAAGTTCAATTGAGGATGAAAGTGAGGGAGTAAGAGAGAAAACCAAGATGGCGGCATAGGTAAACACGGGAAATTGCTGCCTCACACAACCACTTCAAAACTACAACTAAAAGACAAAACAAACATCATCCAGAACCACAGGAAGGCTGGCTGAGTGGAAATTCTACAACTAGAAGGAAAGAGAAAAGCACACTGAGACTCAGAGGAGCTGCGGAAGTAAAGTGCAGAGGTATGGAGGCTCGAGCGTGCGGAATGGGGCTGGCAACGGAGGATGCCAGTGTCTTTTGCAATTGGGAGGGAGGCACAAGCTCCCGACGGCCCTGACTCCAGTTCCGGGCGAGTCTCTGGGGACCCAGACTCATGCGGGGAGAAACTGGACTGTCTAGCATTGGGCGGAACTCAAGGGCGGCTTTCTCTCAGAGGTGTTGGCAGCGATTACCAGGACACTGAGAACCCGGGGTCTCTTAGGGTAGGACTGAGGAGCAGCCATAGCTGTTTGCTCCAACCTGTTGATTCCCTGAGACCCGGCCCCACCCAGGCTGCGGCAGAGGCTTTTGCATATGAAAGGCCTGGCCCTTTGAGATCTAAAATTACCTAACAAACTGCAGCTGGTTCAGAAAGACCCAGAACTTCCAAAAGAAGGCCCAAGGCCCCACAGCAGCTTGCATTGCTTCATAGCTGGGCCTCATCTGGGCACCTCCAAAACCCAAATAAGGAAGAGGAACCTGCAGATCTCTCAGTAGCTCCTGCTGGGTAGCCTCAGGCAGAGGCTAAATTAGCACCTCCTTAGATCCAAGAGCCAGTGTACTCAGTGGTCAGAGTGGGACCATCCAGATTACAACTCCTCAGATCCATAAGGGGCACACTCAGGGAACACCAAAGCCCCACTGAAGCAAGTCTTCCCTATAGGGGTGTCTCCAGTTCAGAAGTTCTCCCACTGTAGACAGCTGATTCTCACAGCCAACTGGCCTGGAGGTCAGTTCCTCCCAGTGATCCTACCACAATCAAGGCTTAACTACAACAAGACTGTGCACAAAGCCCACAAAGGGGTGCACCAAGAGTGTCCACCCCAGGTAATTGGGGAGGCTGAGCCACTGGGCCCTATAGGACACCTAGCACACAAAGCCACTCTGCCAACACAGGGAAGCATAAAAAATGCAGAGACAAAGAAACGGGTCACAAATGACAGAAATGGAGGAAAGCAAACGACTGGATATAGAGTTCAAAACCATGGTTATAAGGTTTTTCAAGAATTTTCTAGAAACCACTGATCAATTTAGTGAGACCCTCGAGGATATGAAAAAGAACCAACTAGAAATTAAGCATACACTGACTGAAATAAAGAATAATATACAGAGATCAAACAGCAGACAAGAGGATCCCAAGAATCAAGTCAAAGATTTGAAATATGAAGAAGCAAAAAAATACCCAACCGGAAAAGCAAAATGAAAAAAGAATCCAAAAATATCAAGATAGTGTAAGGAGCCTCTGGGACAACTTCAAGCGTATCAACATCCGAATTATATGGGTGCCAGAAGAAGAGAGAGAGCAAGATATTGAAAACCTATTTGAAGAAATTATGACAGAAAACGTCCCCTACCTGGTGAAAGAAATAGACTTACAAGTCCAGGAAGCGCAGAGAACCCCAAACAAAAGGAATCCAAAGAGGACCACACCAAGACACATCATAATTAAAATGCCAAGAGCAAAAGACAAAGAGAGAATCTTAAAAGCAGCAAGAAAAAAACAGTAAATTACCTACAAGGGAGTACCCATACGACTGTCAGCTGATTTCTCAACAGAAACTATGCAGACCAGAAGGGAGTGGCAAGAAATATTCAAAGTGATGAATAGCAAGAACCTACAACCAAGATTACCCAGCAGAGCTATCATTCAGAATTGAAGGTCAGATAAAGAGCTTCACAGATAAGAAAAAGCTAAAGGAGTTCATCACCACCAAACCAGTATTATATGAAATGCTGAAAGGAATCCTTTAAGAAGAGGAAGAAGAAGAAAAAGGTAAAGATACAAATTATGAACAGCAAATACGCATCTATCGACAAGTGAATCTAAAAATCAAGTGAATAAAAAATCTGATGAACAGAGTAAACTGGTGAATATAATAGAATCAGGGGCATAGAAAGGGAGTGGACTGACAATTCTCAGGGGGGAAAGGGGTGTGGGAAGAGACTGGACAAAATGGTACACACCTATGGATGAGGACAGTGTGGGTGGTAAGGGCAGAGGGGAGCTATGGGGGGGTGGGGAAGAGGAACAAGTATAATCTGAACAATAAAGATTTTAAAGGTGATACAGGTAAAGGTGAAGGAAGAGATAGTGAAGTTGAGGATAAGGTAGAGGTAGTGAATGTGATGTTAAAGGTGGCAACAGTGGACAAGGTGGGGTAAAGTGGTGCAGGTCAGACAAAGGAGGCAATGGTGGTGAATCTCAAGGGGCAGGTAGTGAAGGTGAACTTTGCCAGTGAAAGAGGTAGTTGAAGGTCAATGTGAAGTGGCCACGGTGAAAATGTAGGTGGTAAAAAGGAGAAGGTGGTAAGGTAAAGGTGAAAGCAGTTAAGTTCAAAGTGAGGGCAAAGGTGGTGAAAGTCAAGTGCAACAAAGGTTGCCATGGATAAGGAAGAGTGTGAAGGTAGTGTCAAGAGGAAGGTTGCAGCAGTGAAGGAGGTGAGTGAAAGGGAAGGCAGTGAAGATCAAGTACAGCATTTCTCAACCTGTGGGTCGCGACCCCTTTGGGGGTCGAACAACCTTTTCACAGGGGTCGCCTAAGACCATTGGAAAACACATATATAATTACATATTATTTTTGTGGTTAATCACTATGCTTTAATTATGTTCAATTTGTAATAATGAAAATACATCCTGCATATCAGATATTTACATGACGATTCATAACAGTAGCAAAATGACAGTTATGAAGTAGCAACGAAAATAATTTTATGGTTGGGGGTCACCACAACATGAGGAACTGTATTAAAGGGTCGCGGCATTGGGAAGGTTGAGAACCACTGATCAAGTAGCAGGTGGAAACGATAAAAGATGGTGAATATGAAATTCAAAGTGAGGATGAAGGTAGTGAAAATAGTAAAATTGTGGTGGAAGGTGATGGTGGTGAAATGATCAAGGTGAAGATATAGGTGGCATCAGGGAAGGAATTAGATGAAGGTGGTGAAAGTGAAGGTGAAGGGGGTAAAAGTAGTGAAACTCGGGTAACAGTGGTGCAGGTCAAGGGAATGGTGAAGTTCAAGGTGAGGGTGAGGATGAAGATGGTGAGGGAAGGTGGTTTCTGTTGAGGTGGGTAAAGGTTACATGGGTAAAGATGTGTTGAAGATGATGAAGTCAAAGGGAGTGTGTAGGTGGTGAAAGTGGTAAAGTTCTTTAAGGTGAAGGTAGTGAATGTTGCATTAGTGAAGGAAAAGTAGTTAATTTCAAATTGAGATGAAGGTAGTGAAGGCAGTGAAAGTTGAGGTGACGGGTCAAGGTGAATATAGACGTTGTGAGGGTGAAGGTGTTGAAATTGAAGGTGAAATTCAAAGCAAGAGTGAAGTTGGTGAAGGGGGCAAAGATGAAGGGTGTGGACAGGTAAAGGTTATGCACATGATGTTCAAGGTTGAGGTGGGTCAAGGTGGTTGGTCGTGAAGGAGAAGGGTGAAGTAGACGAAGGTCAAGGTGAAACTTGTAGAGGAACTGAAAACCTCTCAAACTTACCGTGAAATCCTGCATGTGGCAAACAGTTTCTCACAGGGTTCAGCTCTGAGAACACCTTATGGCATTCTAACCTTGTTCCACATCATAGAAGCTACTGATGGTTACTTCAACCACAAATTTTGAGGTGGATTACTAGTATCAATTATTAAAGTGTTTATTACAACTTCATTACTTTCTAAGCGTTTAAAAATACTTCAAAGCCAACTTTAAATGGTATGACCAAATTTACATGATTCATATTCATTAAATATGTAATATTTAGTGTATACTTATTTTCACATGCTTACTGATTTTAGAGAGGAAGAGAAACATCTGTTGGTTGCCTTCACCATACGCACCCCAACACGGAATCAGACCTGCAACCTTTTGGTGTCAGGATGATGGTCCACCAGGGCCCTATAGAGATACTTGTACATGTGAAATTTTTATCCAATTTATGCTAATCAGGAAACGCTGTTTCTACAGGAGAAGGCTCCTTCTGTCTGAAACTGGACCTCTGAAACTGCTCTACTCGCCTGATGTACTTTGCCAGCGATTCTACAAATTAAAAGAAATTAGGACTGAACACTTTTTCATAAAATTTTATTAATGACTTTTTCCAGAAGTTTGCCTTATTTTGTAGTGTTTATACCAAATATTGTCATAGAAACATAGCAAACAGAATATTTACTAAATTGACTTTTTAAAACGAATCTGTTTTTATCTTCATAGGTAATTTTTAATTCTAGATATTTATAAAGGTTCTGTATCTTCACACTTTCAATAAATGTAGTACCATAAAAAATGATGACATATCAAAGTACTTGTTATTTCATTTTAAACTTACATTGCTTTTCCAAGATAAAAATGAAATTAAACTATTTGTAAGAATTCATGTGTCACCTTTTCTTTGGTGTTTTATAAGACTGACAATATTTCATCTTTTTTGCCCTCTGAATGAAGAAGACTCCTTTATTGACAAGATTAATAGTTTAGTGACTACTTCAGGTTCACAAAGGTCATGAATATGTTGAAAAATTCTCAGAAACTACATGGATATCAAGCAACCCAGAAGAGATGACAGGGCCCACCCCGCAGGGGTCTCTCTGTCTATGGAAAGAAAGACCCCTTCTTCCTGTTGGTAATTGTAGGCTGAGGTGGGAAGGCCCTCCCCTCCTCCTCCAGGTGCTAGGGAATGACTCCCACAAGGAACCGGCCATGGCGAGGTGAGAGCAGTCAGGCGCTGTCTGGAATCTGCACCACATACGTGAAGAGAGGAAAAGAAGCAATAGAAACCTCAAGGTAAGCCAACGGAGTTTACAGAATAACAGGGAGATTTCAAAAAGGACCAGATAGACATTCTAGATTTGAAGAACATCATCATCGAAACAAACACACCTTTACAGGCTTAACAGATGAGATTTTACTGAACCAGTGAATGGGAAGGCTTAAGGTAGTCAGCATGCAGCAGGGAGAGATTAAAAATGGAAATACGAGGAAAGTTAAAATAGAATGACACCTTTCCAAAAGGGGAGAATATATATGGACATGCACCACCCAAAGGAAACCTAACAGGCCCTCAGATTTCCCAGAAGTAGCTCCTCAGATTTAAAGGGATCAATAAACCCACACGACACACTGATTCAGAGCATAACCTGAAAGCTGTGAGAAAAGACCTTGTTCATTCCGCTGTCAAGGAACTAGTGTTAGACTGCCAGCAGACATCTCATCTGCAGAAGACAAAGTAGTAACGTTTTCAAAATCCTGAAGGAGATGGTCAGCCTAGATTTATATACCTAACTGAGCTAGCACTCAGAGAAGGTAAGATAAACGCAATTCCAGCCATGCACACACAGCTCATTACACACAGGCCCTGTGGGGAGAAATGCCGAAAGATGTATAAAGTGAGTCCAGAAAGAAGAGCTGGTTACAGAAACCAGTGGTAAATAAAGAGATGGGTGTAAACACATGGGCAAAGCTAGAAGGATATTGTGTGGGGAAAATAACAGTGAAGCGTAATCGGGAGTAGGAGGAGCGGGTATCCAAAGTAGGATAAGGTAAATGTTCAGCTTATCCTAAAAGAGTGTTGTGTATTATAGATTAGACCTTCAATATGATTACTTACAAGTTCAGGGAAATTGTCAAAGGAACAAAAATATGTGGGATTTAAGCCATTGGCGAGGATGTGGAGAAAGGGGGACCCTTGTGCACCAGGGATGGAATTGTTAATTGGTGCAATCACCAAGGAAAACAACATGGAGGCGCCTTCAGAAAATTAAAAACAGAATAACTGTATGACCCAGCATTTCTACTTCTGGGTTATTTATTCCAAGAAATTCAAAACACTAATTTGAAAAGACACATGTACTCCTATGTTCACTGCAGCGCATTTACAACAGCCAAAACAAGGACGCAACCTAAGTGTGCACTGATGGATGGAAAAGAATGATGTGGTGTGTGTATGTGCGCATGAGAGAATACTACTCGGCCACAGGAAGGAACAAAGCTGCCATTTGCAACAACATGGGTGGACCTAGAGGGTATTACACTCGGTGAAATAAATCACACAAAGAGGAAGAGGAATATCACAGGATTGCACTTACATGTGGAATCTAAAAAATAAACTTATAGATGCAGAGAACTAACTGATGGCTGCCAGATGGGATGAGGGTGGGGGACTAACTGAAAGGGGTGGGGGGGATTTGAGTACAAACTGGCAGGGAATAAAGTCAGTAATATTGTAATAGCCCTGGCCAATGGCTCAGTGGTTAGAGCGTCAGCCCATGCACTGAAGGGCTGTGGGCTTGACTCCCAGTCAAGGGCACAGACTTTGGTTGCAGGTTCCCCAGCCTAGTAAGGGCACGTGGGGGAGCAACCAATCGCTGTGTCTCTCTCACATCAGGGTTTTTCTCCCCCCTCATTCCTCCCTCTCACTCTGTCTATAAATCAATGGAAAAAATACCCTCCACCGAGGATTCCAATATTATTATTTAAAAATACCCTCCAACAATAATAATATTGGAATAACTATGGGTGGTGTCAGGTGGGTACTAGACTTCTTAGGGGATCACATCATAAGATACAGAAATATTTAATCACTATGATGTACACCTATAAGTAATATAATACTGAATGTCAACAGTAATTGAAAATTTTTTTTTAATTTTGTCATGTAGGGTTAAGCTTTGGAGGACCACAAACCACTGTGATATGATTTTCTGCTTTCCTCCAGACAGACGGTACCTGATTGCCTAGGGCTACAAAATAGGGAATGACAGCTACTGGACACAGGGTTTTATTTGGGAGTGGGGGCGGGGGGACAAAAATGCCCTACATTGTGGTGATAAATGCACACCCCTATGAACATACTGAAAAATACTGAGTTGTAAATTCTCAACGTGTGAACTGTATGTCAAGTGAAGTTGTTAAAAAGAAAAAAAACACAATGAAATTGTGGCCTTAGAGTATGGTAACTAGACAGTTTCAAAACGGCTGCCAGTGACCCTGCCTCCTGGAATTCACAAGTGACTGAACCGAGAACATGGAGAAGGGTCACATCCCAGAAGTGGCTCCCAAAGGCAGGGGGTTCATCTCCTAGGGCTGCCATGACAAATGCCCACACGCTGGTGGCTGAAAACGAATCCATTTCCTCATAATTTTGGGGCCAGGAACTGTGCCAACAGAGGGAGAACCACCCCATGCCTCCCTCCCAGCTCGCGGCCACTGCCAGCACCCTCCCTCCCTCCCCTCGTGGGGCCCTCTGTGCGTGTCTGACCTCTCCTCTTCTCGGGGCCACTAGTCATTCAGGGCTCGCTCTGCTCCGAATCTGTGATTTCATTTCACAATCCCTAACTAGTTACATCTGAAAGGCCCTGTTAACACGTAGTTCACATGCTGGGGTTCCGGGGATCTGAACTGTGGGGGAGACTATTCAACCCTTTACAGATGATGATATCAATCTCGCTCACACTCTATTGTTCCTATTTGCTTGCTCGGATGAAGCAAGCTGCCATACTGTGAGCTGTCCCCTGGGGACGCCCACGTGGCATGGAAGTGAGGTAGCCCCAGCCCACGGCCGCCGTGGCACCAAATCCTGCGACCAGCACCCACTCGGGGTGCTGTTCACAGACGAGACCACAGCTCAATAGGCACCTTGATTGCAGCCTAAAGAGAAAACCAGAGACAGACACTGCAAGACAGTGGGTGTTGTTTTAGCCAGTAAATTTGGGGTAATTTGTTACATAGTGACAAATAACTAATACATGTACCACACATCAGAGCTAAAGCGTGAGGGAGACGGACAGATGTCAACTGGCTAGACTCAACTAAGGAAAAAAGGGAAAAGACCCACAGAAACAAAATCAGAAATGAGAAGTCACCACATCACAGTTATACAAAGGATCGTACTAGAATATTATGAAGGACTATATGCCACCAAATTCAGTAAGTTCCTAGAATTATATAACCTTCCTGGTCTAAATCATGAAGAACTGGAATATCTAAATAGACCGATCAGTAGTGAGGAAATTGAAACAACCATCAAAAACCTTCCAAAAAATAAAGTCCAGGACCAGATGGCGTCACCAGTGAATTCTACCAAACGTTCAAAGAAGATTTAAAACATATCCTTCTCAAACTCTTCCAAAAAATTGAAGAAGAGGCAATACTTCCTAACACATTCTATGAGGCCAACAAAACCATGATACCAAAACCTGGCAAAGATATCACAAAGAAAGAAATTACAAACCAATATCTCTGATGAATACAAATATAAAAATCCTAAACAGCCCTAACCAGTCTGGCTCAGTGGATAGAGCATCAGCCTGCGGACTGAAGGGTCCCAGGTTTGATTCTGGTCAAGGGCATGTACCTGAGTTGTGGGCACATCCCCAGTAGGGGGGGTGTAGGAGGCAGCTGATCGATGTTTCTCTCTCATTGATGTTTCTAACTCTCTATCCGTCTCCCTTTCTCTCTGTAAAAAATCAATAAAATATATTTTTTAAAAAAATCCTAAACCAAGTACTAGCAAAATCAAATACAACAGTACATCAAAAAAATAATACATCACAATCAAGTGGGGTTCATTCCAGAGGCAAAGGATGGTTCAAAATACGCAAATCAATTAATGTAACACACCACATTAATAAAAGAAGAATAAAAATCCTATGATCTTATCAACAGATGCAGAAAAAACATCTGATAAGATACCACAGCTATTTATGATTAAAACACTCAATAAAATAGGAATAGAAGGAAAGTACCTCAATATAATAAAGGCCATGTGTGATAAACCCTCATCTAATACCATACTCAATGTTGAAACACTGAAAGCTTTTCCTCTAAGATCAGGAACAAGATAAGGATGTCCACTCTCACCACACTTATTCAACACTAGTGGCCCGGTGTACAAAATTCATGCACATAAAAAGGGAATTTAATTAGAGGAAATATTTTAATATTGCTATTTGCCCTTTCTCTATAATAGAAGTGTCAGAGATGAAAGAAAATTAGTAAAATGTATATGAAAATCTTCCTCCTGTCGGTCTGGGGCATGCCATGGGACTCAGAGTCAAGTCCCGGCACACCTGTGTGCACTTTGAAATCATGTGAAACCCAGACCTGGCCAGCCCCACCCCCATCAAGCCCTGCCAGATGGGGGGCGCAGCCTCAGGTCCCCCAGCACACCCTCAGGTCCTCCCGGCTGGCACTGGGGCAGGGGTCGTGGCCTGAGGTCCCCCAGACCAGCGCTGGGGCAGGAGGTGCAACTTGAGGTCCCCCGTCAAGCCCCGTCAGGCAGGGGGCGCGGCCTGAAGTCCGCCATCAAGCCCTGCCGGGCTGGGGGTGTGGCCTCAGGTCCCCAGCTCTGGCCTGGCGCCCGCAGCCTCAGGTCCCTGCTGATCGCTCGTTACTGTGGGCGCAGCCATCTTGTGATGGCATGGTGGAGTGAGGGTCAATTTGCATATTACCTTTCTATTAAATTGGATAGTGCTGGAAGGCCTAGCCAGAGCAATAAGACAAGAGAAAGAAATAAAAGGCATCCAAATAGGGAAGGAAGAAGTCTCCACTTTTTGGGGATTACATGATTCTGTATATAGAAAATCGTAATGACTCCATCAAAAAACTATTAGAAACAAATACAGTAATGTTGTAGGATACAAAATCAATGTGCAAAAATCCATTGCCTTCCTGTATACTAACAATAAAACTTCAGAAAAAGATATGAAGAAAAACCACAATTCCTTTTGCAATTGCAACCAAAAGAGTAAAATACCTACAAATAAAAAAGAACATGAAAGACCTATATACTGAAAATCACAAAGCATTATGAAGAGAGATTGAAAAAGACACAACAATATGGAAAAATATCCCATGTTCATGGATTGGAAGAATCAACAGTCAAAATGGCCATACTACCCAAAACAATACAGTAGGACCTTGTTTCTCAAACTTAACGCATTCTGGAAGGCTGTTCAAGAAGTGATTTGTTTGAAAACTGAATCATTTTCTCTCATTAAATATAATGTAAATTGAATTAATCCATTCCAAACCCCCAAATGATTCCGTTTTAACCTTTCTTATATACAGTACACTTCTAATGTACTGTCTATAAACAAACGCTTCTTGCCCTAGCTGGTTTGGCTCAGTGGATAGAGTGTCAGCCTGTGGACTGAAGGGTCCCGGGTTTGATTCCAGTCAAGGGCACATACCAGGAGTTGCGGGCTCAATCCCCAGTAGGGGGCATGCAGGAGGCAGCTGATCGATGATTTTGTTCATAAAGGTCAAAACACTTTATGAACTTGACCCCAAATGCAAGGGAAATAAAGCCAAAAAAAGAAATGAATGGGTCTACATCAAACTTATCATTGATGTTTCTATTTCTCCCTCTCCCTTCCTCTCTGAAATCAATAAAAATATATTTTTTAAAAAAACACTTCTTTTCTTAAATTTATTAAACCATCCATACTAACCTTAAAGGAATTTTTCATCTATCACTGTCTCAGAAATGCTATAACCAGCTACCTGCTTTTTATTTATCCAATCAACAACAGTTTTTCTAACTATTCAGTTGCCTGAGATTGTTGTTTTGTGAGCACTTTCACACCCTTAGCAACATTAACACTCTGCATGACCTCTTTATGTTTTAAAATTGTGATAATCATCTATTTCTATTTTGCCAGCAACTACTAAGACATTTTTTCCGTGAACAACTTGGTTGAGAACTGAATTGTTCAAAATAGGAGATATTCAAGAAATGAGGTTTGACTATATACAGATGTAATGCAATCCCCATCAAAATCCCACTGTCATTTTTTAAAGAAATAGAATGAGAAATCATCAGATTTGTATGGAACCACAAGATTCCAGATAGCCAAATCAATCCTGAGAAAAAAGAATAAAGCTGGAGATATCACCCTACCTGACTTCAAATTATACTACAGAGTCATGATAATTGAAACAGCATGGTATTGGCAGAGAAACAGACACATAAATCAAGAGCCCAGCTATAAAACCACCTGTTTATGGAGAGATAATTTTCGACAAAGGAGCCAGAAACCCACAATGGCATAAAGTATCCTACCTAATAAAAGAGAAACATGGTAATTAGCTGTACCTCCACTACCCTTCCCATTGGCTAATCAGCGAGATATGCAAATTAAGTGCAGCCAAGATGGTGACCGGCAGCCAGGCAGCTGAAGCAGAACATGAGGCTTGCTTGCTCCAATGACGGAGGACTCCAATGTTCCCCGCCTGCCGCCGCCCGGCTCTGAGCTCCTGAAGCAACAGCTCCAAAAGATACACTGTTTCAATTATAGAAGCTAAAAGATGGCAGTTAATTTGCATCTACCAGCTGTGAGGGAGGACTGAGGAAAACATGGAGGCCGAGCAGTACAGAAGGGAGCTAAGCAGAGGCCTCGAGGACAGAAACGGAACCAAGGCTGCGGAGGTGGGAGGCAGGAGGTGGGAGGGCAAGCCCAGCCACAGCGGCTGTCAGCCGGAGGGGAAACCCAGCAGGAGAGCCTGGGAGCGGGAGCGGAAACCCAGCAGGAGGGGCTGGGAGCGGGAGGGGAAACCCAGCAGGAGGGGCTGGGAGCGGGAGGGAAACCCAGCAGGAGGGGCTGGGAGCGGGAGGGAAACCCAGCAGGAGGGGCTGGGAGCGGGAGGGGAAACCCAGCAGGAGGGGCTGGGAGCGGGAGGGGAAACCCAGCCGCAGCAGTTTGGAGTGGGAGCAAAGCCTGCCTCAGCGGGTTTCGCTCCCCTCTCTGCTTCACTCCAGCCGCTGGAAGCCCTATTCTTGCAGGAATCTTCCTGCAATGGGCCTCTAGTCTATAATAATAAAAGTGTAATATGCAAACTGACTGAACGACTGAACAGTGGAACGACTGTCCGGACGACCTTCCAGATCACCTTCCGGACGAAGCTGGGGCTGCGAGGGCCTACTATTGCACAAATTTTGTGCATCAGGCCTCTAGTCTTCAATAAATGGTGCTGGGAAAACTGGAAAGCCACATGCAAACATATGAAACTGTACTACAGTTTGTTCCCATGTGCAAAAATTAATTCAAAATGGATCAAAGACCTAAATATAATACCTTAAACAATAAGTTACATAGAAGAAAATATAGGTATGAAACTTACGGACCATGGTCATAGAAAACACTTTATGAACTGGACCCCAAATGCAAGGGAAATAAAGCCAAAAAAAGAAATGAATGGGTCTACATCAAACTAAAAAGCTTCTGCACAGCAAAAAAAAATTGACAACAAAACTAAGAGGCAGCCAATAAGATGAGAGATATTTGCAAACAGTAGCTCTGACAAAGGTTTAACTTCCAAAATATATAAAGAACTCATAAAACTCAACACCAAACAAACTACCCAATCAAACAGTGGGCAAAGGACCTGAAAATACACCTCTCCCAAGAAGACATATGAACAGCCAATAGATATATGAAAAGATGTTCAACCTAACTGGCAATTAGGGGAATGCAAATCAAAACTATGATCAGGTACCACCTCACACCTGCTAGAGTGGCCATTAACAACAAGACAAGCAAAAAGTGTGGGTGAGGCTGTGGAGAAAAGGGAGCCCTCACTCACTGCTGATTTGCATTCCCCTAATTGCCAGTTAGGTTGAACAGACACATAAATCGAGAGCCCAGCTATAAAACCACCTGTTTATGGACAGATAATTTTCGATAAATTTCTCTGCCAATACCATGCTGTTTTGATTATCATGACTCTGTAGTATAATTTGAAGTCAGGTAGGGTGCTATCTCCAGCTTTGTTCTTTTGGTACAACCACTATGGAAAGCAGTCTGGCAATCCCTCAAAAAATTGAGACTAGAGCTACTATACAACCCAGCAATTCCTATCCTGGATATTTACCCCCAAACCTCAAAATCATACATTCACAAAGATATATGCTCCCCTATGTTCATTGCAGCATTCATTATTCATGGTGGCCGAGACATGGAAACAACCAAAGTGTCCAGCAACAGAGGACTGGATAAAGATGTGGTCCATATTCTCAATGGAATACTGCTCAGCCATAAGAAAGGATGAAATAGTGTCATTTGCAACAACATGGAGGGACCTTGAGAACATTATGCTAAGTGAAATAAGTCAGTCAGAAAAAGCTAAGAACCATGTGATTTCACTCATATGTGGGATGTAAACCTTAAACTCATGAACACAAATGGCAGTGTGGTGGTTGCCAGAGGGAAGGGGGTAGGGGGGAAAGGGGGGTCCTAATATAAGGTGACAGGAGACGATCTGACTTTGGGTGGTGGGCACACGGTGCACTATACAGATCTTGTAACATAGAAACCCACATCTGAAACCTGTATGTTCATGTTGACCAATGTCCCTCCAAAAAGTTTTTTGTTTTGTTTTTTATATTTTATTGATTTGTTACAGAGAGGAAAGGAGAGGGATAGAGAGTTAGAAACATCGATGAGAGAGAAACATCGATTCACTGCCTCCTGCACATCTCCCACTGGGGATGTGCCCGCAACCAAGGTACACGCCCCTGACCAGAATCGAACCTGGGACCTTTCAGTCTGCAGGCCGACGCTCTATCCACTGAGCCAAACCGGTTAGGGCTCCAATAAGTTTAATTAAAGAGAGAGAATTGAGAAAAACCAGACTCAACCAAAAGACTATCAGAAACAATAAACAGTAATACCCTTTGTAATACTTTAAGCAATAAAAAACAAACAAAAAAAAAAAACAATAAACAAAGCTGTGGGATGCAATAAACAAAGCTGTGGGATGTACAAAATCCAGTGTTCAGCCCTGGCCGGTGTTTCTCAGTGGTTAGACTTAAGAGTGTTGGCCCACGCAGCAAAGGGTCACGGGTTCGATTCCCAGTCAAGGTCACATACCTGGGTTGCAGGTTTGATCCCTGGCTCTGGTCGGGGTGTGTGTGGGAGGCAACCAATTGATGTGTCTTATATAAATGTTTCTCTCCCTCCCCCCCCTCTCTCCTCTTTCCACTCTAAAAATCAATGGAAAAATATCCTCGGGTGAGGATTTTTAAAAAATCCAGCCCAGCCAGGGGGCTCAGTGGATGAGAGTAGACCTATGAACCAGGACAGGAGGTCACAGTTCAATTCCCAGTCAGGGCACATGCCCAGGATGCAGGCTCAATCCCCAGTAGGGGACATGTAGGAGGCAACAAATCAATGATTCCATCATTGATGTTTCTCTCTCTCCCTCCCTCTTCCCTTGCTCTCTGAAATCAATAAAAATATATTTTAAAAATCCAGTGTTAATATATACTAACAATGAGATAACAATATCCAAAAACAAAATGAAGAAAACATTCCCTTTACAAATGGAACAGAAAGGATAAAATACCTAGGAATAAACCTAACTTAAGGTATGAAAGACTTGTACATGGAAATTACAACACATGAAAAAACTTGAAGAAGACACAAAGAAACAAAGATATTTCGTGTTCATAGTTAAAATGGCCATACTACCTAGAGCAATCCATAGTCAGTGCAATCCCCATAAAAATACCAATGACATTTTTCAAAGAAATAGAACACCCCAAATAGCCAGAGCAATCATGAGGGAAAAAGAGCAAAACCAGAGGTATCACACTCTGTGACTTCAAATTATACTACAAAGCTACAGTCATCAAAACAGTAAGGTATCAGCAGAAGCACAGACACACAGACCAATGAAATGGAACTGAGAGCCCAGAAATATAACCACACATATATGGTAACTAATTTTTGACAAAAGAGCTAAAAACATACAAGGGAGAAATAAAGCCTCTTCAATAAATAGTGTTAAAAAAATTGGAAAGCCTCATATGCCATCTGACACCATACATAAAAATTACCTCAAAAAGGATGAAAGACTTGAATATAAGACAAAAAAAAAAAAATACATAGAAGAAAACATAAGTACTAAGTTTTTGTGAACTTGATCCTAAAGATAAGGGAAGTAAAAGTAAAAATGAATTGAATGGGACTACATCAAACTAAAACAAAACAAAACCAAAAAAAACTACTGCACCGCAAAAGAAATCATCAACAAATCAAAAAGACAACCAACTGAATAGCAGATATTTGAAAGCTATACCTCCAATACGGGGCTAATATCCAAATATATAAATAACTCAAACAACTCAACAACAACATCCAATTTAAAAAATGGTCCGGGAACCTGAACAGACACTATTCCCAAGAAGACATTCAAATGGCCAACAGATATGAAAAGATGGTCAACGTCATTAGCTATCAGGGAAATGCAAACCAAAATCACAACAAAATGGTTATTATCAATAAGACAAGAAGTAGCAAGTGTTGGAGAAGATTTGGAGAAAAAGGAACCCTCTTGCACTGCTGGTGTGAATGGAAGTTCGTACAACCATTCTGGAAAACAGTAGGGAGGTTCCTCAAACATTTAACAATAGAGCTGTACCCTATGACCCAGCAACCCCTCTTCTGGGTATCTACCCGAAAACTTGAAAAATGCCCATAAAGATGTATGCATCCCTACGTTCACTGTAACATTATCCATGGCAGCCAAGACATGGAAACCATTTGTGTCCCTCATCAGATGATGAGATATATGTACACAATGCACTACTATTCAGCCATAAAAACGGATGTAATATTGCCATTTGCCACAACATGGACGGATCTTGAGTGTATCATGGGAAGTGAAATAAGTCAGATGAAAAAGGACAAGAACCACAGAATTTCACTCATATGTGGGATATAAAACAGAAAGCAAGAAATGAACAAACTCATAGACAACAGAATGGTGGTGACAAGAGAGGAGGGGATCAGGGTAAAGGGGGTCAAATATATGGTGACAGAAGGATACTAAACTCTGGGTGATGAGCATACAATATATAGACGATGTATTACAGAATTGTACACCTAAAAGTTATATAATATTAATAACCAATGTGGCCACAATAAATTTAATTTTTGAAGAAAAGAGCTGAGCCTGGCCAGCATGGCTCAGTGGTTGAGTGTTGACCTATGAACCAGGAGGTCCCAGTTTGATTCCCAGTCAGGGCACATGCCCAGGTTGTGGGCTCAGTCCCCTGCGTGGGGGGTGCAGGAGGCAGCCGATCCATGATTCTCTCTCATCAATGATGTTTCTCTCTCCCTCTCCCTCTCCCTTCCTCTCTGAAATCAATAAAAATATATTTTTAAAAACTAAAAATTAAACATAAAAGTACTAGAAGAAAAAAGCTCTCATCCCACAGAGCAACAAGGCTGACATAAATACCCAGAGTTCAGGCACACAAAACCCTGCTAATTTTGCCCATGTTTAAGGGACAAGACCATAGGCTCCGGCAGGCCCGGAGGGCGGAGAGGGTGCTGGGGTCGGAACAGCACTAACTCAAACCCCAGTCGGCAAGGTGGGACCACGAGGAGGTGTCATCACAGCTCTTTGTAAGGCTGAGAAATTAGAAACAACACAATACCCAACCCCAGGTAACTTTTAAGGAGAAAAGTTTGGGATGATGCCACAATCTTTGCAGTTCTTTGCAGCTACTAAACGTGATGACTTAGGAGCTAATTCAGTGAAATGGGATGACCACAAAGCTGCATTTTTAAGTAAAAACAACTTGAACGGCATATATGGAATGACCCATTTTGGGGGGAGGAGGCACAAACTGAAGGAGACAGACGGGGCATTTCCCGTGGTTCTCTCTGGAGGCCGGGAAGCAGGGGGCTTGGCTGTCTGCCTGGGTTTTTTCTGGATTTTCCTAAACTTAATACATTTGATTACTTTTGCGATTAGAAAGTCCTAAGGTTTGAAATCTGAATGACTGAGGTGGTGTGAGTCCCATAACTAGGTAACTAGGAAAAGAGGAGAATGGATGGGTGAGGGCAGACGACAGTTCAGGTTTGGATGGAACTTAGTCTGAGGGTCTGTGGCCCTCCAGGGACAGGAGGAGCCGGCTGGGGTGGACCCTGGACTCAGTGTTGTTAGCTCCATGGACGTGACACCAGCCTTGAACTCGTCAAGGGCCAGGCGGGGAGGGGACGGCTCAGGGCACAGCTGCGGGCACAGCTGCATCCCTGGCAGCTGTGGACGAGGCCCAGGGCACCCCGGTTGGAAGGAGCCCTGCAGGGGGTGTCCCCCGATGGTCCTACTTCCTGCCTGAGCCCCTCACAGAGGACGCTCACCCCCACCGGGGGAGGACGGGGCAAATGACCTTCGCTAGTGTATCCCTCCACAGGTGAGAGGCAGAGCAATGACATTTCAAACAGGAGCAAAGGTGACAACCTTGGAAAAAGACAGGCTTCCCCGCCCACCTGGCTGGGGCTGAACCTTCCAGAGAGGGCAGGGAAAGATCAAAGAGAAGTAGGACGCTGTTTTGCTCCCCAGTTTTCTACAAAAGACATCATTAGAATGGACAAACTGGCTTCTTTTTTTAAAATTATTTTTATTATATTTATTATTTAAATATATTGTTATTGATTTCAGAGAGAAAGGGACTATAGAGATACTGAAACATCAATGAGGAGAATCATTGATCGGCTGCCTCCTGCACTGGGGATGGAGCCCGCAACCTGGGCATGTGCCCGTGACCAGAATCAAACCCTTCAGTCCGCAGGCTGAGGCTCTATCCACTGAGCCACACCGGCCAGGGCAGCAAACTGGCTTGAGTCACAGGAAACCTCCCCCCCCCCCCCCCCAGGACTGGGATCAGAAACAATGGAGCAGGAGCCATGAAAATCATCAGCTCACCTCACACTTAGGAAGAAGCTGAGTAAACTTGGAACAGTGTGTCTCCTGCTATAAAGAGGAAATTCCAGAAAGTTAGGAGCCACCACACTGAACAGTTAATTACATGCCCTTCACTCCACTCGCACGGCCTCGTGCCATGAGAGAGAGAGGGGTGTCCGGCCCCGTCTCTAGGCCTGCGCCCTGGCTTCTCTAAGGGGTAGCGGGCCAGCCTGGAACATGCAGGTCAGCCGTCTGCCATCCGGGCCTGCACACAGGATGCTGCAGAACCTGGTTTAACAGACGCTTTCTTTGCACAATGAAGGGCCCTGCAATGAAGTGAGGTGTTTTCACAAGCCGCCCTCCCATTTCCTCTCACCCCCATTTCACCAAAAAGCCTCAAACGCCCGCCGAAAGGCTCCATCCTTGTCCCATGGACTAGGTCCAGGTTAATCTAAAAAAGGAGGAAACACACTCGGCCGCCAGGAAGCAATAGCTTCAACTCAGGGGCCAAGAACACTGCTGTAGACTGAGAACAAGGCAGGAGGCGGCCGGGAAGGTCGGGCAGCTGGACCCAGCGGTCATGGCCACTGAGAGAGAAGGGGGCCCAGTGCAAATTACCCGGATGGAGGGTGGGTTGGCGGGGTTTCTAAAAATAGAAGTAATGGTTTAAGAATTCATCTGAGGATTTTCAGGTATTAAAAATACGTTTCCTCCCAGGCACGGAGATTGGCCTCAGATCTTAGCTCGAATCGTCCCCAAAAACCTAGTGACTTAGCCACAGACCTGAGTTAAACCCCCATTGCCCACAGGGGGCGTGGAGCTCCCAGAAGGAACATTATTTCAGAAGAATAAAAAATTATTTTCCTTCCAAATGGTTTTATGAAGGGTGAAGAATCAAGTCTCCTGTAAAATTAACTTTTAAAAATTGAAAATTTGCCGAAGCCAGTTTGGCTCAGTGGATAGAGCGTCGGCCTGCGGACTGAAAGGTCCCAGGTTCGATTCCGGTCGAGGGCATGTACCTGGGTTGCGGGCACATCCCCAATGGGAGATGTGCGGGAGGCAGCTGATCGGTGTTTCTCTCTCATCGATGTTTCTAACTCTCTATCTCTCTCCCTTCCTCTCTGTAGAAAATCAATAAAATATATATATTTTTTTAAAAATTGAAAATTTAAAATATTATTTTTATTATGCTCCATTCAAAAACTGATGGTTTCCAGAATTTCACCTAAGAGTAACAATGAAGAGAAAACAAAACAACACACACACACAAAAATGAAAACAAGCTAATACAAGGATTAGCTTGTAAAACTCAGAGTTTCCTCGTAGCCGAAATAAAAACAGAACAAGATCAGTTCAATAACAACAAAATAAGCTAGCTGTCTAGAAGTCTTTTCTTTTTTAAATCTTCTCCAGAGAATTTGTTTTTATTGATTTTCAGAAAGTGAGGAAGGGAGAAAGAGAGAAACATAGATCTGTTGCCTCTCACACATGCCCTGAGCTGGGATCAAACCCGCAACCTTTTGATGTACAGGACGATGCTCCCACCAACTGAGCGACCGGGTGTAGGAAACAGGCCTCTGTGATGCATCTCCAGCATAAACCAATGGAAACAGCTACTGAATTTCCCCGACAAACAGAATGTAAAAGGGAGGGAAGAGGATCCAGCATCAGGTGGAAACCCCCGAGGTGCCTGCTCCACTAGACGGGGAGGGGGAAGCACCCAGAAAGGGCCTCAGCCCGATTTTTTTAAATGGCCCAATGGGAGACAGTAAGACCTAGGCAGCAAGTGTTGGTGAAGATGTGGAGGAAAGGGAACTCTCACGCGTTGCTGGAGGGACTGCAAATTGGTGCAGCCACGATGAGGCTCCTCAAAAAATTAAAAACAGAACTACCATACGACCCAGCAATTCCACTTCTAGGTATTTGTCCAAAGAAACCCCAAACACTAATTAGAAAAGATATATGCATCCCTATGCTCACTGCATCATTATTTAGAACAGCCAAGATATGGGAGCAACCTCAGGGTCCATAGATAGACGAGTGGAAAAAGAAGAGGTGGTACATCACATACACCATGAAATATGACTCAGCCACAAAAAAGAATGAGATCTTGCCATTTCCGACAACATGGATGAACCAAGAAGGTATTATGCTAAGTGAAATAAGTCGGACAGAGAAAGACAAATAGTATGTGACTTCATTTACATGTGGTATCAAAGAACAAAATAAGTAAACATACAAAACAGAAACAGGCTCATAGATACGGAGAACAAACTGAGGGTTGCCAGATGGGAGGCTGGGGGGACTGAGTGAAAAAGGTAAAAGGACTAATACGTACAAATTGATAGTTTGCAAAATAGTCATGAGGATGTCAAGTACAGCACAGGGAATATAGTCAATAACACTGTGGTAACTATGGATAGTGCCAGGAGGGTACTAGATTTATCGGAGGGTCACTTCATAAATTATATAAATGTTTACCCACTGAAACTTAGTAATATTTGAACATCTGAAACCAATATAAATATTACTTTATATTCAACTAATATTTATATAAATATTAGTTGAATGTCCACTGTAATTGTGAAAGACAATAAAAATTTTTTAAAAAGGGAATATATTCAAGAAGTAGTCTTGGAAAAACTGGACAGACACATGCAAAAAAATGAAGCAGCCACTTTTCAATACAAGAAACTCAATCTATATAATACATCACGGTAGTAGGAGAGCAAACCACGCAATCATCTCCGTTGACACAGGAATGGCATCTCCAAAAGCCAACCCTCTTTCATGATAGAAACTCTCAGAAACGAGGAATAGAGGGAAGATTGCTCAACACAATAAAGGACATTTATGAAAAGCCCACAATGAATATCATGCCCCATGAGGAAAGCTTGAAAGCGTTCTCGGTCCTCTCACCAGTGAGAAAGGAATGCCTGCTTTCAGCACTGCTACTGAACCTTGCCCAAAGTTCTATCCAGAGCAATTAAAACAAAGGAAAGGCATCCAAATTGGAAACAAAGAAGACAACCATCTCTACTTGCAGGTGACATGATCCATGCAAAGAAACTCCCAAGGAACGCAGGCAAGAAAGCTATTTGAGTTAATAAACAAATTCAGCAAAATCACAGAGTAGAGTCATCACACAAATTCAGCTGTGATTTTACACACCAGTAATGAGCAATTAGAAAAATAAAGAAAGCAGTTCCATTTACAATAACATCTATATGTGGATTTTTCTAAACCAAGCAATCCCTAAATTCTCTGTAGACACAAACTGGACGGGCTACATTTTAATTCAACTCTCCCTCATACTTTTGATTTGTAATCCTCACCTAAGGATATTTTTCCATTGATTTTTAGAAAGAATGGGAGAGAGAGACATCAATGTGAGAGAGACACATTGATTGGTTGCCCCTGACCGGACTCAAACCTGGGACCCTTTAGTCCGAAGGGTGATGCTCTTTCCATTGAGCCAAACTGGATAAGGCAAAAAAAATTTTATTTTTTTAATTAACAAAGAAGGAAACAGGAGTCCATCTTCTAAAATATTTTTAGCTACTAAAAATAATTGACACTATTATTAATTTTGCTAGCTATCAAAATGGTCACACAAATCTGATTATGCAACTAGGAATATTTTAACCTAAAGAAATCAAGTATGATTCTAAAGAAAATCATACAGTAAATTGAAATCCATTTGAAAACAGCATGTTCATGCTGTTCCATTTGATACTTTTTAATTTATTTATTTACTTACTTACTTATTTATTTTTGCCTTAGGCATGGCCTTTGTTCGCTCGGACACTGTACAAATATTACAATTTCCTTTTGCTCCCAAATGTATATAAATAATCTTTACATAGGAATCCATTCTTTACTGCAAATCTTTCTAAATCTCTGCAGGTGGCTCTGAAGGAGGGTAAATGAATGAACATAAGAGAGGCTAAGGGAGGGGGGGTGTGGGGGGGAAAGAGGGGTGTTGGGCCAATCCTCAGTGACTCACCTGCCCAGAATCCTACTTAAAGACCTCTGTTCCTTCCTGTTAGCACCCCACCACTACCACCATCACCACCTCCCACAGGCAGGGCTCAGGGCCAGGCATAGGGTCCACTGGCGGGAAGAAGTGAAGCAGGTTAAGGGTGATGCTGGCAAATGCCCAGCTCCACGCCAGCTCCCTCCTGAGAGGGGGAGGGGTGGCAGGACGGGGCGGTGGAGTTAGACAAGCTGCTCTATGGAGTGAATTTGAGTCCTTGTTCTGTGACACTGGGTGGCAGTAGAGCCTGGGTTCAGGGAAGAAACACAGTGGAGGAAGTTTCCAGAAAAGAAGAGGCAAATATTCTGGCTCTACCGTGGAGGGCTGAGCCGTTGCCCTGCCCTGCCAGCCCGGTGCAGGCTCAGTGCAGGAGAGCGAGCTGTGGCCGGAACTGTGCGATGAGGGGAGACGGGGGAAGCCTGGAGTCGGTGGCTCTCAAGCTGTAGGGATGGGTGGCATTTGGGAATTTTTCAAATGCAGCTTTATTCACGAGTCTAAAGCACATTGTTACAAAACAAGAAAACAAACAGCCTAGTCGTTTGGCTCAGTGGATAGAGCGTGTCGCCTGCAGACTGAAGGGTCCTGGCGCTGGTTGCAGACTCAATCCCCGGCCCTGACTGGGGCCTGGGGAAAGCATCCAATCAATGTGTCTCTCTCACATCAATGTTTCTCTCCCCCTCCCACCCACTCTCTAAAAATTAATGGAAAAAATATCCTCAGGTGAGGATAAAAAACAAAAAAAGCACATTCTCTCCCCCTCCCTCTCTCTCTCTCTCTCACACACACACACAGCACACTGTTACAATCCACTGATTACATTTACTTTTGCAAGAGGAGGAAGAGTGATTTACACCGTTTTTTTTCTACACAGACATCTAGAAAGATCAACTTCACAACAAGAAGTTCATTCACGTCCCACACAATAAAACAGTCTATCAGAGTAGAGTGAGTAAATGGAACATGAGATTTTTGAGAGAACACTATTTTATTCATTGTTCCAAAATGCTGCTGATGTTCTAGGAATTAATGATTGCACCAGAAATAAAACTGTGTGGACCTCATCCTGCCTTCTAAAAGCTTACAAACTGGGGCAGCATTATACACCTTGTGCATAAGTATAAGTTTCATGTCCAAAGGAAGGGATGCTTCCCTAAAACTTCAGTAAATGCTTCACTGAACAATAAACCATTGATACATGCATTTCTTTTCCCCACTCCAAATAGAATATAGGCTCCCCGAGGGCAGATAGTAGTTCTGAATTAACTACTATCTCTCAAGCACCTCGGAAAGTACCTAACAGATACTTAATAAGTATCCTATATAATAAAAGCCCAGTGACCAAAACGGTGGAATGATCAGAACAACCAGAGACCAGAACGACTGTGGCCCCTCGGCCGGGCTGGCCCCACCCCCCAGCAGGGACCCCCACCCTGATCCAGGGCCCCCATCAGGACAGGCCAGCAGGCCCCCACCCGTGCACCGGGCCTCTATCCTATATAATAAAAGGGTAATATGCAAATTGACCCTAATGGCGAACAACCAGAACGACCACGTGACCCGTCACTATGAGGCACACTGACCACCTCTCAGTCCCTTTCCCTGGCCAGCAGGCTCCGACTGCCTGATGGCAAACGGGGAGCTGGGGTGGGTGGAGGCAGGGGGCGGGGTTGGCTGTGGGCAGCCAGGGAAGATGGTCCTGATCGCAGGCCAGGCCTAGGGACTGCGCGAAATTCTAGTTTCTTAGATATTGTGAACTTCAGAAGTAATCAAGAGGACACTGCATCTCTCCCTGCACATATTTCTATATCTATTCGGAAGAAGAGTGAGATTACCCACCTTCCTCTACTTAAGAATATTACTGTCCAGGCCATTGACCTTCTCAGGCAAAAAATAAAAATCTTTCAGTGAAATCTGGACTGTGGCTGAAAAAAAAAACACCTAAAGCTTCCGTGAATTAAAGGACACTATCAACAGAGAAAAAAAGCAGCACAGCCTTAGCTGGTTTGGATAGAGCATCGGCCTGCAGACTGAAGGGTCCTGGGTTTGATTCCAGTCAAGGGCACATGCCCAGGTTGCAAACTCCATCCCCAGTAGGGGGTGTGCAGGAGGCAACCAATCAATGATTCTCTCTCATCACTGATGTTTCTCTCTCTTTCCCTCTCCCTTCTTCTCTGAAATCAATAAAAATATATGAAAAAAAGAAAAAGAAAAAAAGCAACACAGAGAATGGCAGAAAGTATTTGCAAACCATAGCTGATAAAGCATATCCAGAATATACAACGAACTCCTATAATTCAACAGCAAAAATACAAACAGCCCAATTTAAACATGGGCAAAGGATTTGAACAGACATGTCCCCAAAGAAGATATGCACACGGCCAATAAACGAACTAAAAGATTC
Organism: Myotis nattereri; assembly: GCF_964212035.1. Lineage (NCBI taxonomy): Eukaryota > Metazoa > Chordata > Mammalia > Chiroptera > Vespertilionidae > Myotis > Myotis nattereri. The sequence continues at coordinate 9,401,417 of NC_138097.1, read as the reverse complement.
TGTACATCATTAATCATCAAGGTAAAGAAAATCAAAACCAAAATCACCCATAAAGACAGTAACAGAAAAATAATAATTGTTGGCAATTATGCGGAAAAATTGGAACCCTTGTGCATTGCTGATGGAAATGTAAAATACATTTTCCACAGTACAGCTGCTGTGGAAAATGGTATGGCATGTACTCAAAAAATTTTTAAAAAATTAACAGATTAACAACAAAAATCTGTAAGAGCAAGTGAAATTCATTCTTAACAATACTGTTCAATAACTGACAGATTTAGGTGTTTTCTTTTTTTTTAATATATTTTTATTGATTTCAGAGAGGAAGGGTGAGGGAGAGAGAGCCACCGACTGGATGCCTCCAGCACGCCCCCCACCTTAATTCCCCACAGGGATCCACCGCAACCTGGGCATGTGCCCTTGACTAGAATCGAACCCAGGACCCTTCAGTCCTCAGGCTGACGCTCTATCCACTGAGCCACACCAGCTAGGGCAGATTTAGGTGTTTTCTACAGAACAGCTACTGATAAATCACATAATAAATAGCAGAGGTTTTAAACACCTCACACTTTTGCAAGATTTGAAACCTCTCCAAATAAGCCCGTTCCTGCTCTACACATATTTTTACAGCCATCAACTGTAACATTAGCTCTGCCAATCCCCACTTACTAGTAAGGTTATACTAAATTAGTGATTTCGCACCTTTAAAAATATTCTCACCTGCTGTGGTTCTACGCCAACTGTTCAGAGGCCAATTCTTCAATCTACAAACCGAACATTGAGCCCTGAATAAACAACAGATCAAGTGCCAAGGAAAACGATTCAAAATGGTTTGGCCTGTTTTTAATTAACTATTTGTTTTCAATGTTCTCAACTCTTCAAGCAACCATTCCCATCCAAAGGATAGTTGCCTTAAATACGTTTATTTTCTCTGGGCATTTTTTTCCCCCAGAGAAATTAAACTCAACATTGGTAAACAGCTTTCCATGTTTAGGGAATGAACGAGCTACTCATACCTTACATTCAAAGCCCACTTTTTTTTTTTTTTATCATGTTCCTATGCCCCAATAATTAAAAAAAATACCACTCAACAGAAAAATTGTTTATTGACTCCAGAGAGAGAGAGAGAGAAGGAGGGAGGAAGGGAATTAACCCTAAGTTGGTTGCCTCCTGGAGGCGCCCTGACCTGGCATCCAAAACCTGGGCATGTGCCCTGACCAGGAACCAAAGCTGGGAGCTTCCGGTGCAAGGGACAAGGCTCCCACTAACTGCGCCAGGGCTTGAGACACTTCTTTGAAAATTAAGCTTTTTTTTATTGAACTTTTTTTCCTATTTACATTATTGATTTATTCATGGAATGTATCATATTGTTATTTAAATCTCCAAACTTCTTTAGTTTAAAAATATTTTTTTATTGATTTCAAAGAGGAAGGGAGAAACATCAATGATGAGAATCATTGATGGGCTTCCTTCTGCACGCCCCCTACTGGGGGTGCAGCCCACAAACCCTGGCGTGTGCCTTTGAGCAGAATGGAACCAGAATGGAACCCGGACCCTTCAGTCCACAGGCCGACACTCTTTCTATCCACTGAGCCAAATCAGCCAGGGCAGAATGTGCCTTTTAAAAATATTTTTTAAAAATATATTTTACTGGATTAAAGAGGAATGACATGGTTTAAATCACGTGTTAACAGTATAACTCTGGTTAATTACAGCCAAGTAAGGACAGAAGCAGGAAAGCCTGTTAGAAAGCTATTGCAATAATCCAAGGATTAATATTGAGGCCGTACCAGATGTCTAATTCTGAATATATTTTTAAGATAGAGCCAATAGGATTTCTTAACAGCTTACATATAGTGTAAAATGAAGAGAGGAGTCAATTATTACTGAAAAGGTTTGGGCCTGTGCACTTGGAAAGATGGAGCTGCCAATTACTGAGAGGGGAAGACGGTGGGAGAAACAAATTCAGCAAGATGAAGAATTCAGTTGTGGCCCGGCCAGCGTGGCTCAGAGGTTGAGCATCCACCTATGAACCAGGTAGGTCACCGCTCAATTCCCAGTCAGGGCACGTGCCCAGATTTCGGCTCTATCCCCAGTGAGGGGCGTGCCGGAGACAGCCGATCAATGATCCCCTCTCATCACTGATCTTCCTATCTCTCTCTCCCAGCCTGAAATCAATAAAAGTATGTATATTTAAGAAATATATATTTTATAGATTTTTTACAGAGAGGCAGGAAGAGGGATAGACAGAAACATCGATGAGAGAGAAACATGGATCAGCTGCCTCCTGCACGCCCCCTACTGGGGATGTGCCCGCAACCACGGTACATGCCCTTGGCCGGAATCGAACCCGGGACCCTTCAGTCCGCAGGCCGAGGCTCTAACCACTAAGCCAAACCAGCCAGGGCAGAATGTGCCTTTTTTAATCAGCACAAAACCATCACTGCTAACAGAGCATGATTAGTATTTCCTACTATTATAGCTGGTCCCCAATATTCTATCTCTGCCCCATCAGTGTTACCTGTGTCCCCTCTTCCCCCCACTGACCCCTTTTAGTCCAGCCCAGCTCCGACCCCCCCCCCCCCCACACACACACACACTTAAAAACACTTCCAGATGCTGTAAACAGGTGGAAAGGCTTGAGCTGTGAACGGGTCGGTGCGGTCTAATGCCAGACGCCGCAGCGACTCGAGCCCCGGCAGCCAGAGCGCAGCCGACCCCGCAGGCGGCGCGGGCGGACAGGCGCCGGCGGAGCTCAGCGGGCACCGCGCCTCCTCCTCCGGCCGCCCGCCGTTCCCCGCGGGGCCGGGCCCTCCGGAAGCGCGACCACCCTCAGCGGGCGGCTCGCCCGGCAGCCGAGGGAAAAGCAGCTTCACTCGCCCCCGTCGCTTGAATGGGGTCCCCCGCCCCCCAAAACCCAACGCGGAGAAAGCAACCTCAGGCGCGGCAGGAAGTCGCTTCCTGTTGGTCCATTCACAGATTCACTTCAACATTCCTTCACGCGCACTCGTCCTCGACTTCCCTGAGCCCTTTCCTCAGTTCCCGCATTGAGGTCTTTTTTATTAAAAAAAATGCGTAATGTGTTCATTTTATAGCTGTGAGTCGCTTCGCTTGGAAAAGGAACACAAAAAACCGAAGACGATTTAAAAAACACACAAACTGACCTGCGGCACCTTCCCCTCGGCGGGCGGAGCGGAGTCCCCGGCGCGGGCGGAGAGCCGCGCGGTCCGTTTTGCGCCGAGAGCCCGGGAGGCGGCCCCAGGGCCCGAGCAACCTGGGGGGCCCGTGGGTGGGGGGCAGCACCGAGGGCCCGGCGCGCCCTCAGGCAGCTCCCAGCGCCCCGGCCCCGCCCACCGGCGCGGCGCGCACGCGACCACCTGGCCGGCCCCGCCCACCGGCGCGGCGCGCACGCGACCACCTGGCCGGCCCCGCCCACCGGCGCGGCGCGCACGCGACCACCTGGCCGGCCCCGCCCACTCGCCGCAAGTGCGCGACGCCAGCCCTGGGCGCGGGGCTGCGTCGGCTTTCACAAGCCCCACCGGAAGTTAATGAGCGCGCCGGGGTCCCCAGGTGAGGCCCGAGGCCCGGAGGCTCCTCTGCAGGCGCCTACACAGCACCTTCTGGCGGCGCGGGGCCTGCCCCGTCCCCCCCCTCCCCGCCCCTCCCCGCCCCTCGGGGACCCGGGGCGCCGGCCCGCAGGTGGGGCAGCGATGCGACCACACTGCCCCCTGGCGGAGAGTATGGCGAACAGCGTCGCTAGTTTCAGGGTTGATCTCGTTACCCTGGCTCATTGGTCATCTGCACCAAAAGGCCACCCTTTCCTCACCACGGACACCAAAAATCTAAGGGGGAGAGGGGAGGCCTTTCTTAAAAAACAAAACAAACTTTTGTAACCTTTTCAAACTATTTAAAAAATCTTCATTGTTGAAGATGACATATGTCCCGCTTTCCCCCCCATTGCTCCCCGCCCCAGGCCTTCACCGCCCTATTGTCTGTGCCCACAGGGCTTCATAGGCAAGAGGATCTGTTGGGAATACCAGACCCCACACCAAAATATGGAAACCAGTTTGCTGTAAATAAGAGAAGGCCCTTCCTTACAATAGTAGTGAAGGGAGTACAGTGGGGCCTTGACTTACGAGTGTCCCAACTAACAAGTTTTTTGAAATACCAGTTGTTTATATCGGCAGATTTTTTGCATTGAGTTGATAGAGTAATTTGCGTTAACGAGCTCCTTAACGAGCTCCGTCTTGGAACGAATTAAACTCGTAAGTCAAGGCCCCACTGTACATGGAGTGATGCTAACAGCAATGAGCAGAGTTGACAGATACTTAGCCTCAAAACCTCCGTACAAAGGGGAACTGGACCTTAGATGCGCCAACACAACTGCTCAAAGCAATCACTAAGTGGGACGGGGCGGCATAAAATGCCCCAAGAACACAGCACCCTTCTGTAATACAGAAAACCAGGTTAAATCGCATTTTGAGGACTATCAGAGCCAAACTGAAGGACAGTCCACAAAACCAGCCAATACTTTTCTGAAAAATGTCAGTCATGACATAGAAAGGAGGCTAAAGGGATATGGAATTATTGAATCAATGTCTTATTTCCTGGTTTTGATCATCCCATGGTTACAGGCCATGTGGCCCAATGGTTGGGCATCTACCTATGAACCAGGTCAGGGCACATGCCCAGGTTGCAGTCTCCATCCCCATAGGAGGCATCCAATTGATGTTTCTATCATCACTGATGTTTCTATCTCTTCCTCCGCCTCTGATATCAAAAGGGCACCTGTTGCCCTAGCCCAGTGGTCGGCAAACTGTGGCTCGCGAGCCACATGCGGCTCTTTGGACCCTTGAGTGTGGCTCTTCCACAAAATACCGACTTCTGTGCATGGACCACTAAATTTCAATTGCACTGTACATGCGCGCCCACACGAGGTTATTTTGTGGGGCCAAATAGCCGCATGTGGCTCGTGAGCCACGGTTTGCCGACCAGCCCTAGCTGATTTGGCTCAGTGGATAGAGCGTTGGCTCATGGACTGAAGGGTCTCAAGTTCGATTCTGGGCAAGGGCACATGCCCAGGTCGCGGGCTTGGTCCCCAGTGGGGGGTGTGCAGGAGGCAGCTGATCAATGTCTCTCATCATTGATGTTCCCATCTCTCCCTGTCTCTGAAATCAATAAAAAAGGGGCACCTGTCTATGCACATACATTCTCCTGAACACTGAGAATCAGAAAAAGAAAAAAAAAGTACATATACAGAGAATATAAAGCAATTGGGACAAAATGTAACTGAAGATTTAGGTAGAACATTTTGAAGCTCCTTTGCACTGTTCTTGCAGCTTTCCCCCGTTTGCAATTACGAGACTTTTAGAATGTCTGCTACACCTGTCTCACAGAAGCAGGTGTACAGGGATCCGTGGACAGCCAGACCTGAGCTCTGCCACTTCTGTGCAGAGACCCACACACATGCACGGCATGAACACACCCAGACCAGCATCAGCAGTAAAAAGCAGACAAGTGTGCAGAACACACTTCTCCCCACGACTCAAGAGGGACGCCCAGCCCAGTGCTCGCCCCTCCCCATGCACACAGTAGGACCCACAGCCTCGGCGGACCCAAGGTCAGAGCCACCTACCCAGGACGCTGCCAGCAGGCTCTCCCTTCCTTGATAAGGAACTCCTGCCCTTCGCTCCAACCAGCACCCAACCCCACAGACGACAAGAGCAAGGTGTCCATGGTTTATTGATAATATTACAGCATAGCAAAAGATTCAAACGGCTCCACGCGGCGTTTTGAAATTCATCCCAACTGTGGGCTGAGTGACCTGCAAGTTGGACAGACTGCCGAAGTCCTGGAACAACAAAACGGGTTCAGTGAGATCTGTGGTCATTGCTCCAGGACCACCAGGGAGCCCTGCTTCTCGGCCTCCACCCGCCTGCAGTGGGACTTCAAAGAAACCCAACGAAGGGCGTTCTCCCCCCCACCCCAGAATGATGACTTGAAGGACCCTGCACTCCAACAGGCAGCAGCTAGGAAGCTGTCCTGCAATGAAAAAACATGTCCATCCCAGCCGCACGTGGCTCAGTGCTTGAGTGTTGACCTATGAACCAGGAGGTCAGGGCACATGCCCAGGTTGTGGGCTGGATCCCCAGTGGTGGGAGATCCCATATGGGGTGTGCAGGAGGCAGCCGATCAATGACTCTCTCTCATCATTGATGTTTCTATCGCTCTCTCCTTCTCCCCTCCTCAATAAAACTTTATTAAAAAAGAAAAAGTGTGTCCAGACATTACCAAATGTCCTGGGGTAGGAGTGGAGGTATGTATCTCTCCCTTTTCGAATCATTTCTCTAGGCATACACAGAGCCACCTCCTTTCCAGGACCAGCCTGGGGCAGGCTGCCTCACAAATGGCAGGCCCTAGGCAATCAACAACTATGTAAAAAGGCCTAAGATAAGCCACAGAAGAGACACACATCAACCTGTACTGAAGACAGCTAAGCTTTCTAAGTAGTGCCTTGTATTAAGCATCTGGAAAGGAGACCACAGCTCACTCAAGTGGTCGGCACACAGACAAAGAAGGAAGGAAGTCGGGGTTGGGGAGTCCAATGGGGGGACAAAAGGGGACATATGTAATACTTTCAACAATAAAGATAATTTTTTTTTTAAAGGAAGAAATAAAGCCCCCAAGGGAAAGCCCACATAATGAAAAAGAACCAGCTGGATGGAACCATGGGGGCAAATGTGAGGAGCCAGCCACAGAACTGAGGTCGAAAGAAAGTAATGTCTGGAAAACACTGAGAACAGCTGGTGTTATTACAGACAGAGGGTGCTACTGGGAAGCCCCACTTTAGGTAAACTCGGCACATGCTTACCAAGAGCTTCAGCATTTCCTTAGTGTCAGGATCAACTTCAATGATCTCCTGATCCAGGGCCGAGACCTAGAAGAACAGGACCCCGCCAAATACCATCAGTGAGTTCTCTCACCTTCCCTGCCCTTTCCCCAACATTCCTAAACAAAAAACAGGCGCAGTTGCAAAGGAGACAGGATCCCACTAGGAGAGCAGTCGGCTTACGGATCACAGGCCCCACTTCTGGGGTCACCTTGTATGCGCCCTTCGCTATTCTCTTACCGGCATTCCGGAAACCTGAAGACTATGTTCATGTTCCGGGAATACTGTGCTAAGGCAAGCAATCAAACCAGAAGCTGTGGCAAGGCAATCAAACGTGACGAAGGGCTCTCAGGTGAAAACCAGGATGGACTTCAATGGCCCCTACAGCCCTGGCCGGTTTGGCTCAATGGGTAGAGCGTCGGCCTGCGGACCGAAGGGTCCCGGGTTCGAGTCGGATCAGGAGCACATGCCTGGGTTGCGGCTGGAGCCCCAGTAGGGGACGTGCAGGAGGCAGCCGATCAATGGTTCTCTCTCATCACTGACGCTTCCCTCTCACCCTCTCTCTTCCTTTCTGAAATAAATTTATGGCCCCAACAGGGCAGAACAGAGATTCACACCCAGGCAGGCAGGTTGCGGGCGCCTGCAGCTGGGTGAGGGTTTACGGATAAGGAACCTCCTTCTCCAGCTCAGCCGAGGTCCCTTGAGAAGCCAGGCACCTGCCTTCCCGTTCCAGCAGGAGCCCGAGGCCCAGAGAGGGGGGCGCGGCGCGCTTACCTCGGGCACGTAGTTGTCCCTCCGCTCCCTCTCCTCCTCCTGCAGCTTGATGGAGATGCCGCGCACGGGGCCCCTCTGGATCCGCTTCATCAGGTGCGTGACATAGCTGCAGCACAAGCGCCCCCCACACTGAGAACGCCCGTGCCCGCTGCATCCGGGCGTGCACGCTGCATCCGGGCATTCCCGCAGCACTTTTAGGGCTAATTCCTCCGCGAGAAGGGAGAGGACCCCCCCCCCCCGTCCTAGGAGCCCCGACTCCGACAGTGACACACGCGCCTGCCTGCCTGCCACCCTCTATCAAGTTCTGCCAACGCATCAAATCCCCCCCTCAGACTCCCGGGACCCCTCCCCAGCCTTCGTTTCCTCTCCTCCCAATGGACTGCCATTAAGATCCAGTCTCCCGGAGGCCTGGCCGCGGCCAGGTGTCACCGCCCCAGGTATGACACCAACACGACCCAGTCCCACCCGGGCTCCCTGCGAAGGTGCGCCCGCCCGCCTCCGGGGTGTCGGGCGGGGGGGAAATCCCCAGGACACGGCGGCCCCCCATCCCCCCGAGCCGGGGACCGCAGACCCGGGCCCCGCGCCCCACCTCCCGCCAGGCCCCGGCGGCTCCCCTCACCCCGCGATCTTGTTCCGGAGCTTCTTGCTGGGGATAATGGCGATCTCCTCGCACACGCGCTTGTTGGTGTGGAAGTCGTTGCCCAGGCGCGTGTAGTATTTCTCGATGATGACCCGGGCCGCCTTCTTCACGGTCTTGGTGCGAACGCGGCCCTGCGCGGGGGGAGAGACGGGGTCACCGCGAGCCCGACCCGCTCCGGGGAGGAGCGCGGCGTCGCGCGCCGGCCGCCGGGGTCCGCGGGGCTGGGGCCGCGCCCCGGAGGGAAGGCAGGGGCAGCGGGCCGAGTTGGGGCGCGGGGACCGACGCGGGAGCCAGCGGCCCGCGGAGGCCCCGGCCTGACGGGGTTAGGAGCCGCAGAAAGACGTGGATGGAGGTCGATTGCGGGAGATAACAGCTGCGGCCCAGAAAACCTACCATGGTGGCGGGTGCCTGTTGAAAGAGGAAACAGGAAGCACAAGAGAGGCCTATAAGGCGCCGGCTAGACAGCCGCTTCCGCTCTCCCTGGACGCGGAGCCAGCGCGGGAGGCCGGGCGACCCCTGGCGGCGCGGGGCGGGGGCGCAGGCGGCAGCCGCCGGCGGGCGGGTCTCCGGTTTCCCCGCCCCGCGCAGCCTCGGTCCCGCTTCTCTAGCCCCAGGTTCTGGGACCGGGCCGCCTATTTGCTGTGCTCCAGGCCAGGGCGACGGAGGGAGGGAGGCGGAGTCCTTGGGAAGCCATTCGGGGGCGTGGAAAGGTGAGGAAGGAAGGAGGGCGCCCTGCCCAGGACCCCCACCTGGTCCAGGGGTCAGAGATCTGTCGGGCCAGCCTGGTGGGGGCCGGTCCACCTGGGACAGCTTATCTCATTTTCCCCAGCCTTTGCTCAGACGTCCTTATATGAGGGGCTTTCCCTCCCACGTACATAGCGTCACTATCCTTTCAAAGGGGCGCTAATGTTTCTTACTCCTTGTCACAGTGACATGTGAGTCTTCTCAATCAGGGGCGAGCTCCATGGCGCAAGGGCCCTTTGGCTCAGCTCCTCCCCATGCCCCGCACAGTGCCCAGCACAAAGCAAGCTCTCCGATACGTAAGCCCAGGGCCCAGCTCACCTGCAATGCTGCCAACTGAGGCACCTTCTCCAACTACCGCCGTCTTCAGGCCGTTTCTGCCATACCCATCCCAAACCCGGCCCTCTAAGCCACCGCCCTGGTGGCCTCATTCGCCTAGGGCCGTGGTCAGCAAACTGCGGCTCGCGAGCCACATGCGGCTCTTTGACCCCTTGAGTGTGGCTCTTCCACAAAATACCACGTGCGGGCGCACACGTACAGTGCGTGATTGAAACTTCGTGGCCCATGCGCAGAAGTCGGTTTTGGGCCTGGGCGAGTCTATTTTGAAGAAGTGGCGTTAGAAGAAGTGGGGGGTGGACATAGAGAGAGGATGAAGGAAAGGAGATGGATGAAACAAGTATATAAGACGAGCGTGAATGGGAGAGTTGGAAGGGGTCGAGCTCAGCAAATGTACCTCAATCGGCATGAGGACGTTTTTAGCCAAGGCCAGCTTAGGAGGACCCTCATTAAGTTAATAACAATGTACCTACCTGTATAGTTTAAAAAATGTGGCTCTCAAAAGAAATTTCAATCATTTTACTGTTGATATTTGGCTCTGTTGACTAATGAGTTTGCCGACCACTGGCCTAGGGAGTACCCTGCCCCCTCCCTCCAACTCTGTTAAAGGGAGACCTGGCCACCTCCACCCTCCACCCCAACTGACTCAAGGAAAGGCTGGGCTGGCCAGGTTGGGTGAGTTAAGGGGCACAGCGCTGCGCCTCATTCCTCAACTCCTCTACCCATCACCTCGGTCAGTCCAGTCACTCTGAACGCAAGGCTCTATGGAGTAGGGGGGTAGGAGAAGAAAGCCTGGCCCATGGCTCAGTGGCTGAGCGTTGACCTATGAACCAGGAGGTCACAGTCCCATTCCCAGTCAGGGCACATGCCTGCACCGGGCTCGATCCCCAGTGGAGGATGTGCAGGAGGCAGCCCATCAGCGATCTCTCTCATCACTGATGTTTCTATCTCGCTCTCCCTCGCCATTCCTCTCTGAAGTCGATGTATATATATATATATGTATATATATATATATATATATATATATATGGGCAAGGGAGAGGCAGGCTCGCTCTGAGAGTTGCAGGAACTTATTTTACCAGCAAACTTCACACCAAGCTGCTGCCATCCATCCAGGCCTCAAGTGGAAGGTGAGGGCTCTGCTTGGCTGAGGGATTCCCGACCCCACGTGTGGGCTCCCGCACCTGCCACAGGATGCTTCTTCCGAGGGTGTAGGGTTCCTGTACCTCCAACTAAAATGCTATCTTCCAAAGGACCAGCCCAGCAGATGGGCCCAGCACAGCCTACCTGACGGAATTTGAGCAGACCCTCTCAAATCGGGAGCCTGTGAGGACGAGGGCAGGTGATGGGGCCCTCCAACAGGAAGACACAGGCTCAGGGCTCACAGGCAAAGTGAGACAAAAGCTGCCGAGCAGCGGTGCCCCCATGTCCTCCAAGCTGGGTCTGTGGCCGAGAGAGGAGAAGCCCCCAGCAGCTTTTCACACTTGGCCTAGTGGTACCCACCTCCAAGGTGCACTTAACCACGGAAGTGACCAAGAGTACTTACAGGGACAGGCCCCCCACAAGGTCCCACCATCCACCTGGGCTGGAAACTCATCACTGAAAATCGGAGGAAATGTGAGGGGTTTTTTGTTTGTTTTGTTCTTTATTCCTTTCAGAGCAGAAGGGAGAGGGGGAGAGAGAGAGAAACATCAATGATGAGAGAGAATCAATGATTGGCTGCCTTCTGCACACCCCACACTGGGGATCAAGCCCGCAACCCAGGCACGTGCCCTTGACCGGAATTGAACCCGGGACCCTTAAGACTGCAGGCCGACGCTCTATCCCAGGGGTGGGCAAACTTTTTTACTCGAGAGCCACAATGGGCTCTTAAACTGGACCGGAGGGCCGGAACAAAAGCATGGATGGAGTGTTTATGTGAACTAATATAAATTCAAAGTAAACATCATTACATAAAAGGGTACGGTCTTTTTTTTTTTTACTTTTATTCATTTCAAATGGGCCGGATCCGGCCCGCGGGCCGTAGTTTGCCCACGGCTGCTCTATCCCCTGAGCCAAATCAGCCAGAGCGGAAATGTGAGTTTTTAACTCTGAAATCTTATTACCCCACTGCCCCCAAGCCCCCACCCCTCAGACACAGTGACAAGAGACAAGAGCAGGCGTCTGCTGCAACGTGTTTATTATGTGCCAAAAAAAACGACACCACAGCTTACTCCACACATCTGTAGGAGAGTGCAGTCTTGCCTGCATATACTACAATGAGGTAGAGACTTCACACAGCTTCACAAAACCCACAGAGTAGCTGGGATAGGCAACAATGCAAGGTCAGCTCAGCGGGGAGGGGATGGGGGGGAAGGACACTGGTTCTTTGGCACACAGCTTCCCAAAGAGGGGCAAGTCGATTCTTTTTTTTTTAAAGAAAGAAAAAGTCAAGTTTTCAAATCCCAGTAGCATTTCCATCCACTGCAACGGTTGCTCCATACATTTCTCAAATCAAAGAAACAAGGAAGGGTACTTGTCCCCTCTGAGAGAAAGGGCTCCTGTGAGCCTTCTTCTGCCCCCACCAAAAAGCAGCCCTTTTTAGCTCAGTTACAAAAGAAAGAAGTCCTGTGACTTTGTGATTAAAAACTTCTATCAACCCTCCCCCCCAAATAAGTGCAACTTAAGAAGGTGCAGTAAACCGTTTAAACCTATATACAGCAGCTGCTCAAACACCTTTTACCCGGTCCAGTTTGCAATTCAAAAAAATTTTTTTTCTTGGTTGCAATTTTTTTTTTTCCTCTTCATTCGCAACTGTGAGAAACAGTGACCAGCAGTCCCCCAGACACAAATTTGCTATAATGTTAAAAGCTGCCAGGAAAGAAAAAAAAAGAACAATTCTTGTTCCAAATGACTTAAAAACTATTTTAAGGAGTGTAAAAAGGAACCGGTAAAAACCCTCGAGCATAAAATATGAAATATGATTTTGGTTTAAATGAAGAGCAAAGTCTCCTTGTTGTTTACAGTAAAAAACACCAGCTGAACACTCAGTTTATGCCGTTCAGGTGGGGGTTAAATAAATGGAAAGGCACTGTATGGCAACTGCAAGAATGAAACCAACGAGACCTGCGCATCACCACCATCAGTATTGCAAGGAATGTAAAAAAAGCGCTTTTAATAAATAAACCTAGATGTAGGCATCGTGTCAATACCTTCTGGACACGTAATTCTTTTTTGCTTTTCATCGGCAAAATGAGGAACTAAAATCTGGGAAAACTACAGAGTCGCTTGGAGGGTGAGCCAGAGGGTCCTTGCCCTGGCCCAGCCCCTGAAAACAAACCCGACAAAACTCATTGTGCATTAATTAGTGCAGAAACAAAGACAGACTCAGCGAGTGCAAAGGTGACTACGATCTTCCCTTGTCCTCGGGAAGCCGGCTCCCTGGTCGCCAGGTGCCCAGGTGGGGCAGGCCGCTGCCAGACCTGCCAGCCGCGGGCGCCGCAGGCCACCAGGCAAGGCCGGCTCCTCTAGCTGGAATCTCGGTTCTTCTGGTTCCGCATCAGGGGGCTGTGGTGGCGCAGGCCCTCCGTGCTGTGCCGCCAGTGCCAGCAGCTCCGGCAGAAGTACTTGAAGCACACCTGCGCAGAGAAAGGGAGACGGGGCGCTCCGGTGGCAGCCGTGGCAGCCGTGGCAGCCGCAGGCCCCGTGTGCAAGCGAGTGGGGCCTCCTGGGGCCTCCATGGTGCTAGAAGAGAGGGTCTCGGGAACTTGGAACCCCTCACACAGGCCTGATCGACCCGGGAAACCTGCTGTGTTCCTGCAGGTGCCTTGACTTCATCCAACATTCAGGGCTCCCACTGTGTACAGCTTCCCTCACCCCTCACCGCTGCAGCCGCTCCTCAGGCCCCGCCCTTCTCTCACCTCCTCGCTGCTAACCTGCAAGGACATCTGAAGACAGTGACTCCAGGTCCCAATGTAAAGGACATGCCTCCTTCTTCAGCCGAAGTGAGGAAAGGTGACAGACCCTGGGGGTCTGTCCCACCTCCTGCTCTGAGCTGTGTAACCTCTGACAAACCACTGACCTCTGAGCAATTACCTAAAAATGGAGGGTCCCCCAAAACCTGTGATGGGGCTGATCAGAGAGATGCTCATCCTTAGATCCAAGGTACTGCACACCCTCACCTGGGAGCGGCGGTTTAACCACTGTCGACCAGGGGCTCCCAGCCTGAGTGACCACTGCAAACGCTAGTGGACGCACCGCCAAGCCCCAAGCTCCCGTCACACATCACAGACCAGCTGCAGGGGCACCACTTGGACACTTGGCAGAAACACGAGTCTCGGGCCCCACCCCAAACCTGCTGAGTCACAATCTGCATTTAAACAAGATCCTCAAGTGATGTGCACACACATTCAAGTGTGAGAAGCATTTTTGCTGAAAAACACGCCCAGATGTGTGCACAGCCACCCAGAAACAGTCAACAAGAAGCTGCCGTGCTGCGCTCTCTGCCTGTGTCTGACAACTGGGGGTACAAACCAGGTATAAACATCAAAAACACTCCAGGGGTCCCTGAGTGGGGGAACAGCAGCCTCGAAGTCCTAAGAATTGGAACAACACTGCCTGGCTCACAGGTCCTGCTGACCACCCAGGTTCCTGTCACCCTCAGAACCCACCCATGATCAGCAGCAGCCCACATGTCTGCCCACATCGTGTAAAAGGAGAAGGCCGGAGCGTCAAGACTCAACTCAAGAGCTTTCTGATCACCAGCGCCTCCTCTGCTCAACCACAAGGTACCCGAGAACCCCAACACTCTGTGTGATGAACCTGGCATAACCATTTTCAATTAAGGGGGACTTTCTAGGCACCTCCAGGGCCCAGGGGACTCACCTGATCTCGACAGAAGAAAGGGCCAGGCTGAGAACTGCAGATATGACACAGAGAATCTTCTAGGTAGGGGTCGATCTGAACCTGCATGAAGCGAGACAGGAGAAGGAAGTGGCTCTAAGGCCAGGCGGCCAGTGGCTGGGAGGGAGGGTGCACAATGGGGCTCTCCGCATGAATGCAGGGCACTTCCTGGGTTAAAGGGACGGAGAGTGTGGAGACCCCAGGGGGCAGATGAGCTCACCATGCAGGGCCAGGCTGGCAGCCTCTGCAGTGTGGGCACCACACACATTCCTGCCTGGCCCCCAGCTCACTGCACCCCCCCAGTCTCACCCAGGGAAGCGTTCAGCGGACACAGATCAGAAGGCAGTCAGGCTCCGGCAATGCCCAGCCAGGGCAGGCGCCCCGCAGGCTGAGAAGGCTCAACAGCCATGGCCCCTCTCCTGCGTCACCACAATCAGGCTCCCCCCAGACCTGAACCCAGAGTCCCCAGGGCACACCCAGCACAGGGACCGCTCCGCCTCAGCTGCCCTGGTGGTAACCTGCCCAGAGGAAGGGACAGATCAGCCTCTCACCTTCTTGGTGAACTTGGTGGTTTTGATCTCCACAAACGCAGCGCTGACGGCTTTCAGGTAACTGCGTTGATTATTGAAGGTCACGCGCCCAGACCCTGTTGTAGAAACAGCAGAACAAATTCACCTTCTAACGGGTGGGGATGCCCAGCCCTCAGGCTGTATGGGCCGGGGAAAGCATTTGGTCTGGCCCTGCCAAGGCACTGGGTGAGTTAATAGTGTTTGACCAAACAGAGCAGGCCAATTTTTAAGTTGATAATTTTGTATGGCCCAAGAATGACATTCTAGCCAAATTCTCCCACATGTCACTTTTCAACACTTGTCAGCACTCAGGAAACCCTGTGTCTAGACCAGTGACATCCAATAGAAATGTATTGTGAGCAACTCGTATTAAGTTTTCTAGTAGCCACGTCTAAGTGTGTGTGTGTCGGGGGGGTGGGGGGGTGGTTGGTGGTGGTGGAATTAACTTTAATATATTTTATTTAACCCAATATATACAAAACCTTATCACTTTAACCTGTGGCACTAGCCACATTTCCAGCGGCCCAGCAGCCACATTCAGTGGGCGGCTACCAACTCAGACGGCTGGTTACAGACCACATAGGCACCAGCCCCAAAGGAACAGGGGAAGGCATGCTAACGGGCATGGGGAGGGAAGAGCCCCTGGTGCAGGCAGGGGCAGAGGGAAGACTACAGGGCTCAGAATGGAAGCCAAGATTCAGCTAGAGTCTCTCTCTGAAGGTGAGCCCAGCAGCCACACCCTCGTCCGAGGTCCTGGAGACCAGGCAGGGAGCCAGGAGAGACTAGTCCTGCCAAGGGCCGCCCCGCCCCCGCACCTCGGAAGGCCGCTCTGTCTGAGGTGTAGCACCAATGCACACGGCTCCACGTGAGGGGAGTGGGTCAGCCACGTCCCATCACTAAGTTCAAGGCTCCACCTCTGACCGGCTCCTGAGATTCCTGTGCGGTGTCTGGAAGTGGCCTCCCTGCTCAGAGGGGCTGACCAGAACCCAGCGGCTGGGCCCAGACTGCCCTGTGCTGGGGATCACCCAGTTCTCCCTCAGCCTGACTGGGCTCTGCCCCTGCACAGGACACTTAATAAAGGAAGCCAGGCAAGTTCAGGGAAGTACTGGCCTCTTCATGAACTATATGACCTGTTGTCTGTCCCAGACGGTTTGGCTCTGAGCTTCCCACCAGAGTTCCTGTCCCATTTTCACCTCCTAGATCCCTGCCTGTGTGTCCCCCCTTTCACGGGAGGAAGGGGAGGGTGGGTGCAGAGGGTGGTTTAGCTCTGCTGCTGGGATGCGCCATCTGCAGCCCTGGGCCAGGCCTGCCTTTCGCTCCCACGGGAAGTACCACGCTCTTGGGCTGCCTCCCAGGGCCGCACGCGGCCCCACACAGAAGTGGGACGCTCACCAATGGGATACTTGTGCTTATCTGTGTCAATCCCGGCGTACACCACTCCGCCAAACAGGTCGTTCAGGATGGCCGCCAGGGCCTCGGCATTGAGCATCCCGTGCAGGGCGCCCACAAACACCGTCCTGCTGGGGTCCAGTCTCTGAGATGGGTTCCGCACGAAGTTGCTGTCAGCCAAGACCCAGGGGATCACTTGTACCTGGAAAAGCACGCAAAGGTGTGTCATGCTGGCAGGGAGCCAGGCCGGCTCTGGCAGGGAGAGGCGCAGCTCCTGGTCTTGCTGGAGCCGGGTGGGAGGCCCGGGCGGCGGGCGAGAGGTGCTGCCCCCAGCACACAGGCCTGCCTCCCCCAGCCCAACCAGAGTTGACTTTCAGAGTCCATGTGTCCAAGTGGTGACAGCAAATGGCCCAAACACAGTCACTCATCCTGGGGAGCAAGCAAAGCAGAACCGAACCGTCACCTGTGTGGTTCCAACAAAGGGCCGTGGACACTGATGTACAGAGAGCACAGGCCAGAGGCCCAGGAGCAGAAAGGCTCCACAGGGAAGCTTAAGGACAGGAGCTGGGGGCAGAGGCTGGGGCGCTCAGGGTACTGGTAGGCGGTGGTCACTGGCCCGGGAGCCGGTGCCGTGGGGGCGACAGAGGCGGGCAGGGTCACTCACGGAGGCTCACAGAGCAGACCTGCACCAGGGCAGGAGCCGACCACATCTCTGCCTCAGACAAAACCTGGCAGAGCAGGCAGAGATCCACAGTGAAGTGCAGACTGTAGTGTTCTGGAAGATTAATGTGTAAAGTTCTAAAAGACTGTCTCAAAGCAGGAAGAGATGAGGTGGCAACCAGCAAAAGGCAGACGCGAAGGAGGGTCAGAGGAAGGAGAGGCAGGCCTGCAGGGCCTCCGGGGCACGGGCACGGGCAGCTAAGCCCA
The DNA here is from genome assembly GCF_964212035.1 of Myotis nattereri. Lineage (NCBI taxonomy): Eukaryota > Metazoa > Chordata > Mammalia > Chiroptera > Vespertilionidae > Myotis > Myotis nattereri. The sequence goes on along the minus strand of NC_138097.1, from coordinate 9,384,271 downwards.
GAAGACCCGCCGGCAGAGCCCGGGCCTGGGCGTGTGGGACAACAGGAGGAACCTGGCCAGGGTCCAGGCCTAGAGGACCCTGGGAAGAGAGGGCCTGGCAGAAGTCACCCAGAGCCAATTTCACTGGGAGATGCAAAAGCCCACTGTGCTTTGTCCACTCCCACGGGAGGGGCCACCATCTTGGTCCACATGCCACGGGCCACCAGGCTCTCCAAGCTTTTTGTTACAGTAAACAGAACCGTTGAGGACCACAGGCCATTCCCAAAGAGAGGCCCCAGGGGAGGTGGGCCAAGCAGGCAAGAGCCTGGAGAGGTGTCTGAAGGTAAGAGCAGAGCCACAGGTGAATAACGTGTCTGATCCGGAAAGAAGAGAGAAGGGAGTCAGATGCTGACCATACGGTGGTGGGAAGGGACCTGAAGGAAGTAGAAGAGGCCAAGCGACAGGGCAGCCTACGGTCAGCACACCAGACACTGTAGGGCAGTCACTGCAGGGCAGTGAGGGAAGAGGGACAGGACGGAGTCGGCAGGGCACGGAGGGGGCGGAGGGGCCGGGGAAAGCAGGACAGGCAGAGGAGCATGCTGACCAGTCCTAGGATGCAGCAAGGGGTCACTGCATGGGCCCCAGCAGAGAGAACGGAAAGGAGGGGGAGCTCTGGGTCACTGGGGGCAGCCAGAGGATGGACCCGCCCTGTGACTAAGACAAAATGTGAACTGACACCAGGAAACAGCTATAAAACAAAGAGCCAGCTTCGTGACATGCCTTGTTTTTAGAATATATCTATATCTATATCTATATCTATATCTATATCTATATCTATATCTATAGCTATATCTATATCTATATCTATATCTATATCTATATCTATCTAATCTTTTTATTGACTTCATAGAGGAAGGGAGAGGGAGAGATAGAAACATCCATGATGAGACTCTTGGATCGGCTGCCTCCTGCACGCCCCCTACTGGAGATGGAGCCGGCAACCGGGGCATGTGCGCTGACCAGAATCGAACCTGAGATCCTTCAGTCCGCCGGCTGACACTCTATCCACTGAGCCAAACCAGGTAGGGCACGTGCCTTATTTTAATTCTGAGGCGACCACCTCAATAAAATAGACATTTCCCTACTTACCCTACAGATTTTACTTCTAGAGCAGTTTTAGGTTCACAGCAAAACCAAGCTAAGGTTCAGAGTTCCCTCATAATGCCTGTCCCCCTCAGCCCCCGCATCAACATCGTGCACTTGGTGGTCAGGGAACCTCTGTGGCCACGTCACTGTCACCCCAAGCCAGAGCTCACATCAGGGTTCACTGTTATGGGTGTTGTATGTGTGACACCGCAACGGGCAGGGTGGAAATAGCACCTGCCTCCTTTCCGCAGGGAGGGACCTCATTTCGGGGGTGGTGCTAGTGTAAGGACATGTGTTAACCTTTACGGGATCTCAGAGGTGTGTCACTGCCCTGAAGACCCCCCGTGCCACCTGTTCATCGTCCCCTCCCCAGGACCCTGGCAACTGCCTCTCCTCACGAACACAGGCACTCCGATCCCCCATTTGACAGAGGAGCAAACCATGTTTCAGAGACACTACACATCTAGTCCAATGTCACAACAGGGACTTGAATGGAACCAGAATCTAGAACAGCAGCACTGGTTCCTAAGCTCAACAGCCCCCTTACGAGATGTGAGGTCGTGATGGGCCCTCGTGACCTAAAGGGCGTTGTGAGCTCAGGAACCAGTGCTGTTTTCAAAACCTGTTTCTCAAACACCATCCACTCCTAGAACCACGCGGCAGCTTGGCCGAACGGGAGCTTCCTGAGCTCCCCCCACACCGACGCATGAGTCTGAGAAGGGCCCGAACACGCACTGAGGTCCAGGCGGGGAATCTGGGCTAGAAACCCGAGGCGAAGGGCACGCGGCCGATAGAGAGGGAGCGAGGAGAGAGAGCACCCGCAGGGGAACCACAGGGCTAGCAAAGGGCGGGAGGGAAGCAGGGATCCCGGGAGTGCGGGCTGCAGACTTACCCACCCCGGGTCAGAGGTGGCTGGGAGTCAGTGTGACCTCCATGGGCAAGAGACACACATACCACGAGGACCCAAAGGTTGCTTTTTTTTTTTTTTATGGAATTGAGAGTATTTTGCTGTATTTGCTGTGAGGCAGGAGGAACTTCTTGCCTCAGGACACTCGCCTGCAGCCTGCGTGTCCTCCCACCCAAGGACACCGGCCTCTTAGGAGAGGACGTGGTGCGCACTCACCTCCTTGCAGCGCATCCTTCGGCTGGACATCTTGAAGTAGTATTCGCTCAGGCCGTCGGGGCTCAGCGGGTCATGCGAGCAAGCCTGCAGCAAGGCCCGGACAGACTTCTCCAGCTCGAAGACCAGGTACACGTACCCTACTCCCAATGGAAGAGAAGAGGCATGAGCACCCTCGGCCCCTCCTCAGCCTTCGTTCTGCAGCTCTCGGTTCCAGGAGAGGCGGCCTCGTGCGTACGACACAAGCGTGTCCTGCTCCTGGGGAGTCTTGTTGAAGGGAGCCCCTGCTCTGCTGAGCCCAGGCCTGGGGGGGGCGGGGACCTCTCCCACCTGGCAGGGGGAGTTTGGCAAGGCAGGACGGGCCTGTCATACCACACAGCCCTTCACCCGACTGGAGTACGTGTTCCTGGCCGGGGGAGGGGCGGGAGCAGAGGCAGGTCTGCAGCCTACCTGCGGGGCGGGGGTGATGCTCTAAAAGCCTAGTTACCACTGGTCCCGTCCCCCCCCCGGGACACTGCCAGTGGAGACGGGCAGGGTGAAAATAGCACCTGCCTCCACTCTGCAGGGAAGGGATCTCATTTCAGGCCAGTGAGGGATCCGGATCCGAGGCTTGGTCCTCCTTCCTGCCGGCTCCAAAGGGAGCTCAGAAGGAGGTCAGCAACAATGTAACTAGGCAGGGGGCAGGCAAAGGGGGCCCTGCGAATGCCTTGTTCTGAGAGGGAAGCGGCTGGGTCCAGGTGGGGGAGGGCACAGGAAGTGTCACACGGGGGTTTCAGCGGCAGCTCCCACTGCAGGTCAGTTTGGACAGACGGACCGTTAGCCAGAAGAACAGAGGGGTGGTGCTAGGTGGGGAGCAGTGCTGACAGCGGAAAGCTGTGTGCTCCAGGTGCCTACACCACGGTACCAGCATGCAGCGGTGACATCCCAGCATCCCTCAGTGCAATTATGTGCCAGGGAGGAAAAAAAAAGCTCCTACCATGTCTTTATTACCTTTGGGCATATTACCTTTGGGAGGACACCGGGGGTGCTTGCCATCCTTACCGGGCCACTCCACACTCAGGGAGCCAAAAACACGGAAGGTGTTAACCAATCCAGCTGCGAAGAGATGGACGAGAGGGGTGCTGAGGCACACCCTCCCCAGGGGGCCCAGCTCTCCCAGGCTCATCCCCCCACAAACAACATCTGAGAGGACTCTGGTCTCGGGGGCAGGTGCAAGCACCGAGAAGAGCACGATGGGAGTCGGTGAAGCGCCCCTCCCCAGGCTCCTGGAGACCCTGAGCTCAGAGGTCAGCCCGGCCTCCAGCCCAGCGTCATGCTCCTGAAGCAGGAGGCCTGGAGGCAGCTCACCTTCCGTAATATCCCAAGGCACACCGCCGAGGAACACTTTGCAGGAGTAGACAGGGTTCTTGTAGTTCCGGGGAGGAAGCTGGCCACTCCAGGTACAGGTAGCTTCATTCACAGCTTTGGGGGCAGAGACAGAGAAACGGGTCAGAGAACCACCGCCCTCCCCTGGGGTGAAGGTGTCCAGGAAGAACAGGACGGGCCCGGCGCAGCCAGGCTGCTGGGAGAACACCCCTGGCTATTCCGAAAGGCGTCACCTCACCACGCCGTCAGCCCAATCCCGTCAGCCCGGCCCTCATCACTAATTCTGTCTCCACGAAAACAGAGATGTGTAGGTAAAAATGCTCACAACCCAAGCTGTTTCCAACTAACCACAAAGCAGTTTTGTCTAGTCATTGCTTCCAATGCTAATTAAAATAAAATTACTTGAACGTAAATAGAACAATTTTGTGTACGAGATCCCAAAGGCTGGCTGCTCCACATGGGCCTTATCCCCACATGTTCACACAAGAAACAGTTGCCTCTACTTTCGCTGCCTTCGCTCTGAACTCACCCATCACGGAAGTGAGGACCCTGCCAATAAAGCGCCCCCACCAGCAGCCCAACAAGACCAGAGTTCCCGCCGTTCCCAAGCCAGAACCAGGCCCCACCCCCACAGCTATGTGTGCAACGCCCCAACAAACATCGGGCCTTCCTTAGATAATGGACCCACCCCCCCCACCCCCCCCTCAGCGTCCAATGTATGCCCATGACAAGCCTGTCCCAACCCGCTGTGATGTGTCTGACTCCGACTCAAAACTCCAACTGCTCTTCTGTTCAGCCCTACAGTTTCTAACGGTTCTCAACCTGTGGGTCGCGACCCCTTTGGGGGTGGAACAACCCTTTCACAGGGGTCGCCTAAGACCATCCTGCATATCAGATATTTACATTAGGATTCATCACAGTAGCAACATTACAGTTATGAAGTAGCACTGAAAATAATTTTATGGTTGGGTCATAACATGAGGAACTGTATTTAAAGGGCCAGAAGGTTGAGGCTCTGTTCTTGGTGACCAATTCGGCCTTCTAGCAGTCTTTAATCCTGTCCCCACTCGGTCTGTGCTGTTCCAGATCCGGGAGTGACCTCCTGGGCATGGCCAGGCCCTGCCCACTGCACTCCCCGCCGTAGCACCAGGACAGGGAGCCAAGGAAACCAAGCCTCATGTTCACTCAGGCGATGATATGACATGAAGCCATTTCCTACAAGGCCCAACGTGCCAGCAAGAAACTCAACTATCAGCAATGTTTTGCGAACAATAACGGAACTAGATATAACATCCCTTCGCAGGGACAGTGGCACTGGAGAAAGTGCAAAGATGGGCGGCCAAGACCACTAAGTGGACAGGGCAGTGGCACCATCAGAGGAGAATGAGATCAGGTCCAGCTCTGTGAGCAGAAAGTCAGACATACTGATGCCTCTGGAAACACAGGGAAGAGCGACACTGAACACCGGCCGTCATCAGCTCAGCACCTCCGAACCGCGGTCGGTGGGCACCTGACGCCTCAGTAAACACTGACTGTGACTCATTTACTTCCGGGTATGGGCGGAAGATGACAAACAGATGCAGTGCGTATTTCAGCTCAGGTCAATGACGGAGCCCGAGGTCTGTGGGAGACCAGGACACCTGGGGACAGCCTTTACCTTAGAGGCTGCCCACCCGTGTCCCCGAGTTCACCCGTCAGAAAGCCTCGGGGAAGAAGCTCCTGCCTGAGTTAGGAAGGTGAAGGGAGACAAAGCTCAGAGCATCCCGCCAGGGTTCCCGTGAGAGAATCAACGGACGGCTGCGCACAGCCAGCCTCCAGGGGAAACAGGTGAGAGGGAGCCAATGCTCACCACACAGCCCGCACGCAGGTCACCGCTCCTTCCTGCCTGCCAGCCCGGAAAACCCGACTGTCCCATCAGCACTCACTCCAGAGGACAGACTGCGCTGCAGATCCAGGGCCTTCACCGCAGCCAAGTCCTCTTCCAGTCAGGTCCACTGTCGGGCCCAGCCTGCCCACCCACACTCACCTGCCGCCTGCCGGTGCAGCCTGGCCTCTCTCTCTATGCTGAAGGGGTCTTTGGGGGCTTCCAGGAGGTCCCAGGAGGGCCACACGGAAGCTCCTGGCCATCTCTTCGACGCACTGGTTGGGGAAGGAGTGACAGCAGCGGCAGCAGCAGCGGCGGCAAGAGCAGCTTGCTCTTGGTCCATCCGGGACCCAACCCCCATCTTTAAGGAATCTCGGGGGCCACCCCCTGTCAGGGACAGGAAGGGCAGAGGGGGGGAGATGCGCAGGCTGGACTGAAGGAGGAAAAGGGAGACAGGTTTTCAGAGGGCGGTCTGGTGGAAAGAGCAACAACTGCACTGCAGACATTATGAAAAATACCATTAAGCACTGGGTCTGCTTTCTTCCAGACTCTCTCCCTAAGAAATTTTAAGATTAGTTGTCCTACCCTAATTTAAACAAATTCTTTTGTCCCCAAGTCAACATTTTTTTTTTTCATTTTGCCAGACAGTCTTTGTAAGCATTTTTAATTAATTTACGATATTCTATTTAGGGACCAAGCTACATTTCCCTGACCTATTGCCCCACTGATGAACACTCAGATACTCTCGGTCTATAAATAAGTACTTTAAGATGTAGCTTCATATCTTGTGTTTTCTTTGGTCAGATTCCTAGGTCTAGAGTCAAAATGCTTTCTATTGCGGGGGAGGGGGGGTGTTCTATCAGAAATACGTAAGAACGCGGGGTTTATCCTAAGCTTGTGCCAAAGCTTTAAATTCTACTGGTTTCAGTGGGTAAAATAACATCACATTATCATAAAAACAAACTAAAATAATCACTCAACAGAATATGTCCTAAAAGTTCAAATACTGCCTCTATTCTCTCTTCTGTGAGGAGTGAGGTATCTGGGGATGTTCTTTTTGTATATGTTTTTATTCATTTTTAGATAGAGGAAGGGAGAGGGAAAGACAGATAGAACCATTGATGAGAGAGAATCATCGATTGACCACCTCCTGCACGTCCCTTACCGGGGATCGAGCCCGAAACCCGGCATGTGCCCTGACCAGGAATTGAACCGTGACCTTCTGGTTCATGGCTCGACACTCAACCACTGAGCAACATGGGCCAGGCCTGAGGAAATTCTTTCAACAAAACTCAAACAATTAAAGCTTTATGAGGTAAATTTCCAAGACTGAGACCCCCTCTGAAGGCCATAACCAGAAGCACCTCATCTCACCCCATTTACAGGAGGCAACTGCGACCCAGGGTAGCAGAGCCCACTGTGGGGACCCCTCTGGGAGTAGCCTGAGCCGGGCAAGGGGAACAGGAGCGCCAGCTCATGCTCTAGGGGAGTGGACAGGAGACCAGGTGGGTGCTCACGGCTGGGCTACGAATGGTAACTGTATCCACAACCAGGGTGGCCAGTCCTGGGTGTGGAAGGGAAGAGGTAGGAAGCCAGCCTTCCATTCATCGACCAGCCAGTGTAGGGACCCGGAACAGAGGCCAGGATGAGGAGGCGGCTAAGGCTACATGGCACTGTGCTCCTTACCTAACCCACCGCCAGCTCCGCGCAGCCTGGCACCCCCGCCACCCGGCTGCAGGTGAGGAGCTTGGGTGCCACATTAACACTGGGCAGCACTTCACAGGTGCACAGTGGCCTCAGACAGCCAACATGGGTCAGGAAAGGCTTTAGGAGCCAGGGGCAGTCAGGTCTGGGTGAGAACCCTGGCCCCGCCAATGAAGGCGCACCCAGGCGGTGCGGCGGGTCTGGCTCCAGACCACTGCAAGAAAGCGTGTCATCACCTCTTTGGCTGGTGGAGGGTCTTGCCTTCATTTGTAAACAATTGCAATACCTCATAGCCCAGTAAAACGGAGCATGCCCATAATTTTAAAAACCATCACTGAAGAGTTCTGAGATATCATACATAAAGGCACATAAATGATACTGTGTTTAGGCTAAAGAACACCCCGTGTAGGCCAGGACACGGAACTCGGCTAGGACTCCCATGTTTGCCTGTGAAGTAACTGTGACCCAACGGCTCCTGGAGAAACTCATAAGAAGTGTCCCGGGCTCAGGTCCTGAAATGCATCGCCCAATGGTGTACAAGGCATCCTCTATTCTGTCAGGGCCAAAAGCTCTGTTTGTGCCCACGATGGCCTCCACACCTTCCAGCATCCTAGTGGGCACGTACCCCTGTCAAGCATGCTGGCCCTCCCACCCGGCTCCCCGACAAGCGACATACAATCAAGTCTGAGAGATGATCTGATCCGGAGCTGAAGCCACTGGTGTCTGAGTCCGAGGGGCTGCTGGAGCGGGAGTCCAGGATGGGCCGCGTGTCCAGGCGGGAGCCTCTGACTGAGGGTGCTGAGAACTTGTCCACGTCAGATCCAAGGGGGTCCAGTGGCAGGAAGCTCAAGGGGGGCTTCCCCAGGACATTGCCCAGGGGGTTGTGGAGCATGCTCAGTACTAGGAGGAAAAATAAAGGAAGTCCTGTAACTTCTTAGTTTTCTTCCCAGCCAACAGCCCTCCCTTCTCCCACAGCCACGCAACAGGACACGCTGAGGCACCACCACTGAAAGCCCAACAGAACCACAGTTCGCATGCACCGAGCAGACACACATCCAGTGCCGACACTGGCCTTCCAGGGCCTGTGAGAGGCAGTTACAGGACAGCTTTGTGAAGCCTGGAGGTCCTGCTGTCACAGAAGCAACAAAATTCCAGCTCTTGCCTGACCGATATGGTTCAGAGGTTGAGTATCGACCTATAAACTAGGTGGTCACGGTTCAATTCCGGTCAGGACACATGCCCGGGTTGCGGGTTCGATCCCCAGTAGGGGGCCTGCAGGAGGCAGCCAATTGATGATTCTCTCTCATCATTGATGTTTCTGTCTCCCTCTCCCTTCCTCTCTGAAATCAATAAAAATATATCTTAAAAAGACTAACAACAACAAAGCTCCAGCAATCTGACACCTAGGCTTAGGGGTCAGTGCCAGCATTCGGGGAACTCTGTACCACTGGGGACCCCGGTCACAGCTGCTATTTTTTTTAAATATATTTTTGTTGATTTCAGAGAGGAAGGTTAGAGAGGTAGGGAGAGGGATAGAAACATCAATGATGAGAGAGAATCAATGATTGGCTGCTACCTGCACACCCCACACCAGGGATAGAGCTCACAGCCTGGGCATGTGCCCTGACCAGGAATGAAATGTGACCTGGTTGATAGGTCAATGCTCAACCACTGAGCCACGCTGGCTGGGCCATACCTGCTATTCGTGTCTGGGTGCACACGCCCACGTTGCCACAGGAGACCCCTTCAGCGCACACCATGCTCCTCCCTACTGCCTGGCAACAGGGGTGCCACTGCAGACCACTTCCCTCATGCATCAATCTGTGTTCACTACGGTGTTGGTACATCTGTGCTACCAGGCACAATTCCAACTAACCTGCAATTTTTTTTTTATTTTTTTTTTGCAATGTCCACAAAGAAATCTTGAGGCCTTGTCAGATTCCTGTGTGAAAGCTAGGAATGATCTCTACCACATCCTCCCATCTGATAAGCCTGTCTAAACAGAAAAAGGCAGGACAGGCCCCGCTAGCCACCAATGAACTTTATGCCTTAAGTGCTCACAGTCCATGACCAAGTCACCTGCTCCCTCTGGACCAGGTTCTGTCACACGCCTACCGTTTGCTGCTCACCCAGAACGTGCCAGACACCAGAACCCGACTCCAGGCTATAACTTCTGAAACCCACCTCCACTAGCAACTTTTTAAAAAATGCCCAGAACTTTACATCTCGTCTTCATGTTCCCGACACCTCTCTTTTGTTGAAATTCCTTTACGACCATCAACGACAGACAAGCTATCTCACCTACCAGAGGTCAGTGCCCTGGGACTTACATCATCCGGGTCTGAAGCCTTTTCCAGGGCCTGGCCGCTGCGGGAACCTATTAACAATGCATCCCGGGCCCCACTCCGACCTCCTGGGTCAGAACCTGCATCTTAACAGGATCCCCAGGAGGTTTGTGTGCACATTAAAGCTGAGAAGCACTGATTTAGAAAAACCCAGGACGTGCTACTCCGAAGTTCTCGTCAGTTCCCTTCGCCACACCCAAAAACCTTTCGCACTGAATTCTTCCCCTTGACTCAAGACTGCAGGTTATTTAAATACGGCTCTCACAGCACAATGCCCACTAATGCCCGAGAGAGAAGAGAAACCAACGTGGCTGCGTGGGACATTTCCTCAGGAGTGTGATCTCTGGAACAGGGTTTGGGGAGAGAAGAGAGGGAGACGTAGTCACCCAGGAATAAGTAAAGAATGTAAGAAAGAGTGGCATAAACCGTGATAATGATTTCAGGAAGTGATGGCCAGAACAAGCTGAACTTTGTAAAATACATTCAAGGCAAGCAAAGTTCGTAAGCTCACAGGGAGCAAAAACCAAGGGAGCAAGAAAATCACTAATCATACGAGATGCCAATCAAAACGACAACGAGGTACCATCTCACACCTGTCAGAATGGCTACCATCAACAAATCAAACCTCAAGTGCTGCGAGGATGTGGAGAAAAGGGACCCTTCTGCACTGCTGGTGGGAATGCAGTCCGGTACAGCCACTGTGGTGAACAGTATGGAGTTTCCTCAAAAAATTAAAAATGAAACTCCCGTTTGACTCAGTGATCCCACTTCTAGGAATATATCCCAAGCAAACAGAAACACCAATCAGAAAGGATATATGCATCCCTATGTTCATCATAGTGCAATGTACAATAGCTCAGATTTGGCAATAGCCCAAGTGCCCATCAGCAGATGAGTGGATGAAAAAGCTGTGGCACATCTACACAATGGAATACTATGTGGCAGTACAAAAGGAGGAACTCCCACCATTGGCAACAGCATGGAGCAATCTGGAGAGTATCATGCTAAGTGAAATAAGTGTTTGAAAGAAACCAAAAGCAACAGGGGAAAGACAAGTATCACATGATCTCACTCATATGTGGAATCTAATGAACAAAATAAATTGATGAATAAAATAGATCCAGAAACACAGAAGCATGTAACAGACTAACAGACTGACGGATTTCAGAGTGAAGGCAAGGGTGTGTGTGTGGGGCGGGGGGGGGGGGGAGAGGGAGGGAGTGGACGGGGAGAGATTAACCATGGGACTTATACACATACTAGAGGCCTGGTGCACAAATTCATGCACGGGTGGGGTCCCTTGGGGGTGGCCTGCGGGGATCAGGCCCCAGCTTGCACCCCCAGCCTTGCAGCCCCACCTGGCACCCTGCCATGGCCTGGCACTGCCCCCTCACCTGCTCCACTATCCCGTCTGTGGGGCGATCGATCGGGGCCAGGCCCCCCACCCGGCTCCCTCAGCGCCTGGGAGACAGGTGGCAGCCCCACCCCCTAACGCCACTGCTCGCCGTCTGTGGGGACACTGGGCCCCCACTCACATCTGCCTTGGCCTGGCACTGCCTGCTCACCTGCTCCACCATCCCGCCGTGGTCCTGCTCTTATCAGGGGCCATTGGGGCGGGCAGCACCTCCACTACCGCCTGCTGCAAGCACCGCGTCACCAACTCCCACCATGTTCCATACCACCCCCTGGTGATCAGCACACGTCATAGCGAGTGAACTCCGGGTCGAATGACCGCCAGAGGGGACAATTTGCATATTTGGCTTTTATAATATAGGAGGATATGCACAGCCCATGGACACAGAGAATAGTGTGGTGAAGGCTGGGGAGGGGCCAGTGCATGGTGGAGAAGGTCAATGGAAAAATACACACACACACACACACACACAAAGGACATCTGTAATACTTTCAACAATAAAGATTTTTAAGAAAACACCAACAAACCAAGGGAGCAAAACCGAAGTAGCTAGGGGCAGACACCTGTACAGAAAAAAGCGCTGTGAAGGACACTGCTGGGCCACCAGACAAAATCGGATACAAACAGCCATTTAATGAGGGTATTGTATCAATTTCACATTGACTGCAGTTGACAACTGTTTTGTTATGTTCTTAATGGTTCAGAACTTACACATATAGACACAGAGCGAGAGAGAACGTGCGAGGGATACAGCAGAGGAGGTAAACGTCAGCCTGGGAGGCTCTGGAGGAAGGGAAACACCAGCATCCCCTGCATCCCTTTTGTTTCATATCCATAACTTCTGTAAATTTGAAATTATTTCCAAACAAAGTTTTTTTAAATGACAGGATGGAAAACTAGTCGATTCCCATCTGACTTTACCTTTTCGGAGGCAACTGATCTAACCAGAGCGTGAGTGAGAGGGACTAGAACCCCCTCTACCTAGAAGAAGAAATACTCTCCTTTTTAAAAAACCTCTTTTTTTTTGTTTTTTTTAAACATTTTATTGATTTTTTGCAGAGAGGAAGGGAAAGGGATAGAGAGTAAGAAACATCGATGAGAGAGAAACATCGATCAGCTGCCTCCTGCACATCTCCCACCGGGGGTATGCCCGCAACCCAGGTACATGCCCTTGACCGGAATCGAACCTGGGACCTTTTAGTCCACAGGCTGATGCTCTATCCACTGAGCCAAACCGGTTTTGGCTTAAAAAAAACCTCTTAAATGCATTTGCACAGAAACCTGCAGGCACATGGGATGAAGTTCTGCCTTCTGGACCAAGTATACCCACCACTGGGCAAACGCAGGGAAGGGTGTGTGCTGGGTGTCCCGAGAGGGACTGTCCAGTGCCTTAACGGGGACACACCCTTTCAATCAGGGTGACCCAATTTACGGACACAATGCTGACTTAGATGCAACTCAGAATCAGGGGGAAACCTCAGTTTATCCCTACCCAGCCCATCACCCAGACAGACAGAATTACTTGCCACCTCAAATTTGTGACAGTACTTACTTCAAAGAGGACTAGATACTATTTATAGATCCAGGCTGCAGAGTCACCTCCCTGGCCTAATCCTCCCCAGAGTCTGCTGGGATCCTCACCGTCTACGGCCAAGTGCAGCAGGGAGAGCCCCACTGAACACTCTACCCCACACAGGGAAACGGGAAAGGGCTTGGGCTGATGGCCTAGAAAGGGGCAATGCCACTTGGCAAACATGTAAGATTGGGGTGCCCCAGAATTAGCACCCCTGGTTCCTGTCAGCACTCGATGGATCAGTTTCCTGCAAATGTTAAACTGGACGGGCCAAGGACACAGTAGCAGTGTGACCGGGAGACACAGGGAAGACAAGAAAACCTAGTATCAAGGTGCCCGGAGTTTCTCAGGGAGTTTGACGTTTCCTTCAACCCACAGAAGAAGCCAAGTTTCGGGAAACTATCACCCATGGTCAAATGCCCCCGAGTAGCCTCACTGTCCCCCTACAGGCCAACACCACACAGGGCCTGGCCAGGTGGGTCTCTGAGGATCTACAGGTCAAAGGAAGGGGAGGCAGCAGAGACTGGGGGTCCCAGGAGGGGCCTTATTTCAAGAGAGGGACTCGCCTGATCCCAGCTCAGCCATGGAACCCTGCCTCCCTGTGAGTGAGCAGCACCGACTTCCAGCCATTGGGAGTCAAGGGGAGGAGAACGCAGCTGGGAACTGCGTGAGGAGGGACCACCCGACGACGGGGACTCTCATTAAGCCACATCTACACTGCAGGCCAGTGACCACCTCAAACTCCACCCCCCAGCACAGGGCACAGAGCTGCGTCACGGCCAGATGCCAAGTGTGAACCTAGATGCTTAAGGGGGTGGGGGCTGTGGGAGAGAAGTCCCTCCGTCCCCCTCTGCGCAGCTCCTGTCCCTGGTGGCCAAGGGCACAGCGGATCCACATCTCCCGAAAGTGACTCAGGGGAACAGCGTGCTCTTCCTGGGGCAGGCACCCATGCCCACGCACATGCTGGCAGGAAGCGGCGCCAGCCACAGACGGGGAGTCACGGGAGGCGAGGGCCTGGCAGAAGGTCCCAGCTCATTAATGCTACCTCAGAGGGTACAGGAGACCACATCAGCAGTAATATTTTTAGATCGATTGTTAACTTTCTCCACTTTCACCCTTCTATGCCAGCTCCTGTGGGTTTCACCGCTGAGTCACTGCTGGAATTTTCTGAAGCCTTGCCCAAGAGGACAAAGGCACCCGAGCCGGGTGGCAGCGAGAGCCTCGCACCGGACGGAGGCCTGCATGGAAGACACTGTCTGAGCGAGAGCTCAGTTTGGGAGACGAGGCCCAGACACACAGGTGCCGTTACATAACGGGAGCTAGTACTCCTGCCCTGAGATAGAAGGCCGCGTACCTGGAACCCTCCCTCCTTCTCCCAACCTTTGGTTCTAGGCTGTCTGTCCAACATCACCCTGAAGGCACAGGTAGGAGGTGGAGGGCAGCACTCAGTGCAGACCCCAGTCTTCAACTCTTCACCCACCCAACTCCGGGCAAGCTCCGAGTCTACCTCCCGCCGCTGGCTCTGGGTCCCAGGTCCTGACGTTGCCTTCCCCGACCTCGATCCCTGGAGTAGTCTCATTTGACTGTCCTTGCAGCCGCCCACCTCGCCTAGGAGGGACCCACTGTCACACGGCTTCCCAGGAAGCCCTCCCCTTCCCACAGACCACCTGTCCATCCAGCTGATCAACACACACATAGGAGGCAGAAGATGGGAGAGACCTTGTAGTGCAAAAATGCAGTGTCAGGCCTGCTACTCATCACTCAGTAAATACTTACCACAGAGCCATGACCGGGCACCGTGCTACGTGCTGGGAATACAGCGGTGGAGGGCTGAATGGCCCGGGCAGACTGCAGGAGACCTTGGACCCAGATGTCCATGCCACACACAGGAGGAACCCAGCCCCATTCTGGACGCTACCTGAGAGGCTGTTTGGAAGTACAGCAGTAGCAGAAGCGAAACGCAGCCCAGGCCTTCGAGCCTGCACACCCGTGGGGAGCAGCACAGCAGAGCACCCTGGTCAGCAGCCGGGCAGAGACCAGAGCGTGCACAGGCCCGTCCCCCAGGGACCTCCACAGAGAGGGAAAGAACCAGGACAGGCCCCTGGCATTGCTACCTGGGCACCTGGTCTGCCCAGGCTGCTGCACAGGCATCACTACGAGCCCTTGTTTCCCAGGTAGATGCTCAATCACCCCACTGTCTGCCGAGTTATGCCACATGGGGGATTCACCTGGGGAAAGCAGGAAGAGAGCCATCGGGCAGCACAGTGGATGAGCTGAGCCCTGCCTGTCGCCTGCCCTGGCCTCCAGGGACTTCAGCAAGGCCACACCTTGCCTCTGGCTCAGGAGCCCCCGCGCTGTCCACGGAGATACCCTAACCTAAGTGCTCTTGCCCAGCATGTGAGGGTTCTGCACGTGGGAACGCAGGTGCAGCCGAGCAGAAGAGGTCTGGAACCACAGAGCCTGGGCTGAATTCTGGCAGCTATCGCCTCTAGCCTTTGGCAACGTCTGTGGGCCTATGTCCTCGTCTTTCCGATAGGAACGGTATCAGTACCCATTTCCCAGGGCCCTGAGGACTAAGGTCAGGTGATGCACTCAGTGCAGGAAGCAGTCGATAATGCTGGCTGGTCATTAGCCACTGTACCCCCATCCCAGGACACCGAGTGTGGCCTTCACAGGGCAGCACCGTCTAGAAGGAAGGGACCCCTCCAAAGCGCCACGTGCCAAACAACAGTGGCCTTGAAGGCACGACTCTCAAAAGCAGACCCCACCCCAGGGTCTTCCCACGGGCCTGCGAGGCTGGTGACACCCACGCGGCAGAAGGCCCCACCCTAGAGAAAGGCCCAGGTCCCGTCTCAGGCTAAGACCCACTGAAAGGTGTCCCGATGCAAAACCCCCACCGCAGCAACCACCAAGCTGCAGGTGGCACACTGTCTCATCTGTCTTCCTTTAACGGTCACGGGGATTTTTATGGGCAACCATTTTATTCACTGAGGTTACCTCCAGTGACCAACACAGTGCCTGGCACACAGCAAGTGCTCCACGTTGGTTGAATAAACTTAGCCAAGATTTCCCAGTCGCGAGTTCTGCTACCTCCAACCCTGCTGCCCTCACATGTGAAGCTACAGCTGCCTGGGGCCACACGCCACCCCGCAGAGCCCGAGGAGGAAGTCTACGCAGAGAGAGCAGGTACCAGAGAGGACGACTCCAGACTGTCCAGAGCCCCCGAAGGAGAGGAGCTGCTGGTCTTCAGGCGGAGGCGTGTGGGCACTGGAGTGGGCTGCATGTTCCTGCACTGCTGGCAAGGGCGCCGCTGCAGCTGGCAGTGGGAGGGCCGCATCCCACGGCAGGAGGCGGCACCCTCCTGTGGGCTTCCCAGGAGGCCGGGAACACAGAAAGAGACGACATGGCCATCCCCACAGCTCCACAACGCAGGGACAACACGGGGACCAGGGACGGGTGTGTCTCCACCGTCAGGGAGAAAGGCATGGGCATGCAAACCCTGCCCATAGCCAGACCGCAGCCCAGAACCCCCCTGCCCCGTCCCTGTGAATGCAAGGGCCACACTGCAGTCCCTCCCTGATCCACAAAATCATGTATGTTTATCACTAAAGTGTGTGTGGTGGAAGAAGAAGAAGTAAACCCATCTTCACTTCAGAGGCAGCGGCAGCACAGGCTGCTGGGGGTGTGAAAGCTGGGAGTGAAGGCTGGACCAAGCTATTCTTTATTAAAGAATAGTTGACACACACTATTATGTCAGCTTCAGGTGTATAACGTAGTGATTCGACATTCGCATACCTTAAGACATATGCCTTCTATACCTTGGTAAGTCTAGTAGCCATCTGTCTCCATGCAGTTATTACAATAATATTGACTATCTTCCCCGAGCTGCACATTACATCCCTGTGACTTATTCATTTTATAACTGGAGGTTTGTACCTCTTATCCCCTTCACCTTTTTCACCCATGTCCCAGCCCCCACCCCTGCAACCTTCAGTGTGTTCTCTGTATCTCCGAGTCGGTTTCTGTTTTGTGTTTTAGGATCCACATACATGTAAGAGGGATCATACGGTATATTTGTCTTTCTCTGTCTGACTTATTTCACTGAGCATAATTCTCTCTGAGTCCATCCATGTGGTTGCAAATGGCAGGATTTCACTCTTTTTTTATATTGCTGAGTAATAACCCAAGCTATTTTTTACAGTCCAATTTCACAGTCACTTTCAGGCCGAGCTCTCCCAGGCCCGCGATGGCCCTCCTGCACGTCTATGTGCTGTGATTAGATTTCAGGAGGACCCCTGTAGTGGAGACAAACCGGAGCCAAGGAAGGGCCACACCCCAACCTGACTCAGTGAAAGACAGAGCCCTGGTCAGACGCCGACCACCACAGACAGGTGGCCACTTCCTGGGAGCTCTTCTATCTTTTGCTCAGATACCGGGGGGCAGAGCACAAGGTCAGCTTGTGGGCCACCCAGGTTGGCTTCAGAGTACCACACACACAAAAGCAGCTTCCCCGGCCTCCAAGCCAAGATCTGCAAGCACAGAACCAGTGACACCCCACTTCCTTGGCCAGGGTAAGAGGGCCATCAACAGCCTTTCTGAAAAGCCCGAGCCAGCTGAAGGCCAGTACTTCAAGAAATTCTACCTTGACCCAGAGGTAGCCACTTAAGGCAAAGCTCTTCCCCACCCACACCAAATTAAAAACAAAAAACCCAACCCCCAACCCAATGGGCTTTTACTGAAGTAAGTGAGCATTGTAATGTTAGCAGATGCAACAGTACCAAGCCCTGCAAAGTATACTAAGAAAAGAGCTGCACCAAATAGGGTGGAGGCCGGAGAATCAACAAGACAGTACCTGGCTGCCATGGCGGCCAGTGTCGGGGCGGGGAGGTGGGAGGCTGGCAGCTCAGTGACTCCCTGGGCACCAACAACAAATGGCTGCCCCCCCCCCCTTGTAAAGTAGCTGCTGCCAGTATTCTTGTTATTGAGGCACAATTCACATAAAGCCAAATAGGTAGATTTTAAGTATACCTACAGCATTTAAGTTCACATTTCTTCCTGAATACTCCAAGACCTGCATCTGGCCAGCCCTCCCCCTTGTACCACCAGAGGGAAATAAATGGGCAACGGGAAGGTCTGAGCAGAAGCTGTTCCAAGGGTGGCCAAGAAGCCCCTTCATTCTGTCCTCAGTGACTCCCTGCGAGTGACAGGGGGTCCTAAAGGGGCGTGGCCCTTCCTTCATCCACTTGGTTCCCCTTCACACAAAGAGCCTCCACAGCCAGTTACTCCATCCTGCTTACCCGGCCGACCCCCTTCCGGGATCAGTGCTCTTAACCTATGCAAAGCCAACTCCAATATCCCGGGATCACCCAGCCTCGCTTGCCAGCTTGCCTTCTCAGGGGACCACCCACCCTGCAGAGAGCTCCCTGGCCCTCAAAGGCACCGAGAAACAGAAGCCAGACCTCTAGTAATCAGCCCTGAAGTCCCCTCCCCCGCCCAAAAATGTTTTGCTTAATCATCTCTACGACAGGCCTGGGCACCAGGGGGTTTGTCTGGGTCTTCTCTGCATGAGGCTGACGCCTTGGGGACCTTTCTCAGGGCCACCCAGGTGCAGACGAACAACTCCAGGGAGTCTGTCAGGGTAAGTGAGGAGCTATGCCTGCCTTTACGAGCAACCATCTGTCCTGCACACTCACGGCCAGCATTTCCATCTCTTGCAAAACAGCTCCATGCTGTGCGTGTGTGGTGGGGGATGTGGAGGGGAACGAACAACTGTTGCTGCGGGCATCTCCGCTCACCACCCGGGCACCCCCCTCCCCCGCCGGCTCATTCCTGGCACTCACCGGAGTGTGTGCTGCTCTGGGCTGAGGAATCTGCGTCCTGGGTGCTCCAGGGTCGGTCCCAGCCTGTGAGGCTGAGGGACTGCAGGCCAAGGCACAAGTCATTAGCATCTGGGAGGCCCCGGGGAGAATCTTGCGCAGAGGTGGGGAAAAGCATCCTGCTTGTGACTGCGTCTTCAGAGTCCGGGAAGTCTGCTTCGGACAGGAGGACAGCAAAACCCCAGAGTTAAGGGCTGTTTGCCCCAGGATTATCGGCAATAAATATCAATAATAATAGTTTCCCCAAGCTTAAGGACCAGACATCCACGCAGGCTGGATGCTGCAGCTGCTGCCTCTGCACTTTTGGGGGCGTTAGAGCAAGAGCAGTGGCCATACAGCCCCCTCCCCACACACACACCCCTATCCCGTCTGCATTACAGGCTGGGCCAGCATGTGACCAGGCTGCTGATGCTTCCCGCTGCCAGTGACATCAGCCGGCTGAGCGTGCAATAGAGAACGGCACCATCCCTCACAGAACGGGGAGGAGCAGGAGGGGACGACAGGGAGGAGACTTGCCTCCCAGGGAAAAGACAGCACAACAGCTACTGGGAACCTCCGGGTGTGGTGCGGTGCCGGGTAAGTCAGGGTCTCCAGCAATGGTGGCCAGCGCCCCTCGGGCAAGACTGAAGTCCTCACTGCCGAAGCTGCGACTGCTGGCTTGTGTAGCGCTGCCCTCCTGCCCCTCCCGTTTCTTCCCTCTGCTCTCCACCCCCAAACCCAAAAACACTCTAGTCCTGGACTCCCTCCAGCTGCTTGCTCAAGCCCTGGTTTTGCAGCCGAACGCAAAGCTCCGAGATCCTGCTGGCAAAAATCTATGTGCTGCAAGTGGCCCCGGGCAGCACCCTGACACAGCAGGGCTGCCACTGAGGAAGGGGAACCTTCAGAGAAACACTGCACACGTGCACCCAGCACCACCACCTGGTGCTCCCGGCGTGTCTACAGCAGCTGATCACAGAGAAGGGGGTCAGTGTGGGCAGTGGGAGGAGGAGTCACAGGGCTGCCTGAGGTATGGCCCACAGCCCACATGCCACGGCCAGTAAGATCTGCCCTGACTAGAATAATCCGGTCCCGGGTCCCCTCACCCTAAACGGAAGGGCACTGCCATGAGCACGTATTATCAGGTCCAGTGCCTCCCCCAATCCCCTAACCGTAGGCCTAGGTAGACCTAACACTCCCCAGTGTCTGACACGCCAGAACACGAGAAGCAGGCTCAGAGGTGGTCTAACACCCACAGTGCCCGGTTCAGCACCTCGCGCGCATCACCCGCTCTGCCCTTCCAGGAGCCTCAGAGCCGTCTGCCAGCTGTGAGCATCACTGAGGCCGCCAGCTACCTGCGTCCCCTCTCATCAGGGTGCCGCTAGGACCAAGGCCCTACTCCCGTGACCACTCAGCTCCAGCAACGGAGGCCGGCTCTGCCCAGAGCTTCTGGAACCTCCGCCACCTCGTCCTCGCCAGCGTCCTCTCTGCATCAGTCTTTTTCCAACGTGACCCTCAGAAAGGAGGGAGACAGGCAGGCTGCACACCCCCAGCCCAGGCTGGGAGCACCCACCCTGCTGTGCCCCCATGTGGCAGAAGTAACCAGACGTGGGAAGCAGGCCAACCTGGGACCGCCCGCCCGCCTGCCTGTAACAGGGTCTGAGGTGGGCAGAGAGGCACAATGCTGTCAGCCACAGGAATGCTGGCCAGCGTGTGTCCACAGGCACCATCCTCAGCCGCAGGGGAATGGCCCGTCTGTGTGAGGGACTCCTCCCTGCTGCTGTGTCATCCATCCCTATCCCTGCCTGGCTCCATGTCGATGCCTGTCAGGCCTTGGCCCAGCACTGCACAGGCTGGTGCTGCGCCACCCAACCTGCTCTGCTCTCCATGGCACTCCTCCCCCAAGCTAAGCATACACTTTTTAAAACCATCCGTGTGTGTTAATTACAAGACATAATGCTTTCTTTAAAAACATTCACATTTGCCGAAACTGGTTTGGCTCAGTAGACCGTCGGCCTGTGGACTGAAAGGTCCCAGGTTCGATTCCGGTCAAGGGCGTGTGCCTGGGTTGCGGGCAAATCCCCGGTGGGAGGTGTGCAGGAGGCAGCTGATCGATGTTTCTCTCTCATCGATGTTTCTAACTCTCTATCTCTCTCCCTTCCTCTCTGTAAAAAATCAATAAAATATATTTAAAAAAAAAACAAACAAACAAAAATCCACATTTAAGTATCCATTCCTCCCAAACCCAGCTATCTGTATAGTCCCTCCCTTCCACCCAATGTGAAGGCATCTATGTCCAGAAGCCACTGGTCCCCGCTCCCCCTAAAACCAGGGCATCTGTGCATATGGTCACCCGGACCCCAGGTGGGGAGTCTAATCACTGACCATTCTCTTGCTGCCCAAAGTCTAGGTGGTGGAGCAGCAGTTCCGGGGTCACCGGGAGCCTGTTGTCAACACAGAACCTCAGGCCCCACCCGAGACCGGTGAAATTTATCCGCATTCCAACAGATTCCCATGTGGAATGTGTGCACACGAAGTCTGAGCATTACTGACCTACACAACCCACGCCAGCTTCCCACCCAACTGGAGTCCCAGGCCGCAGGGCAGGCCTGAAGGATGCTGGGAACTGGCTGCCTCACGCACCCAGGAGCTTGTGGGTCTAGGTTCACACCCCTCTGCCTTCACTGCGCACCCCACCGCAGACACCAGCCTTATCGCGTCCTTCTCCCTCATACCGTTTCTTCCACACAAAGGATGCCCCTTCACTATGTCCTAAAATCAAGAGGCCTGGGAAAAGGAACTCGCTTTCTAAGTCTGACAGACCTTGCTTTGCTCCCAGGTCTGCGCTGTGTGAGCTCAGTCAAGTCGCTTAGCCTCTCTGAGCATCTTCTTATCTGCAAAGCAGCAACAGCAGCCACCTTCAGGCATTTTGTGAAGACTGCACACAGCACTCAGTACAGTGGCTGGCACTAACATTTGTGTCAGTATCTTACTTTCAGTAGGATGACCGTATAATTTACCACCCGAACCCAAACACTTTTGAGAGAAGAGGGGCAAACATTAATACTCATGGCAGGACAACAGATTACACCGACGGTCCTGGATGAAAAGCAGGCTTGATTGCTCTGCAGCCATTTGTGGCCCGAAATATTTTACTCAAAAACCTCCTTCTAATGCCTTGCTGATCCTGTCTTTACAAACTTACCCGTTCTGCTCCACTGGGACCAAGTGTGAGGAATAAACTGTCAGCACAGGCTAACAGGCAGTGTGGTCAAAGGTCTGAAAGCGAAAGGCTGATTTTACTAAGCAGAAGCCCAGCTTTGCCTCTTAAACTCATATCTGATGCTAGGCAGAAACGTGGCCCTTTTTCCTGGAGAATATTCTTTATCATCTTTTGCCATGTACCAACTAGACACGCAAAGCTATCTTCAATGACCAGCACAAGACAGAGTGGTGATTCTCGGTCTAAGGCAGTGGTTCTCAACCGGTCGTGACGCCTTTGGGGGTCGAACAACCCTTTCACAGGGGTCGCCTAAGACCATTGGAAAACACATATATAATTACATATTGTTTACAGTAGCAAAACTACAGTTATGAAGTAGCAACGAAAATAATTTTATGGTTGGGGGTCACCACAACATGAGGAACTGTATTAAAGGGTCGCAGCATTAGGAAGGTTGAGAACCACTGGTCTAAGGCAATCTACCTGAACAATGTCTCAGGTCGAATGCTGTCTCCTGTAAGGCTCTTTTATCAATACCTGCACGGAGTCTGTGACTTAAGTTCCTTAATTTGGTGAGCTGGGGGCTCTGGCTCCAGGGCTCAGAGTGGCATTGCCTCCACCCTGACCTTCCTAAGACCCTGTCTGTCCTCTGATGACCCCTGCTGCTAGCAAACTCAGCACACATTTGCTCAGGGTCCCCGGCAACCATCACTCTTGAGGATCTGACAAAGAGGGGAAGTTAGACAAGAGAACAGGGCCTTTAGGCCCCACCTGTGAAACCATGAGGGCAGACTCCATTGTAAAAGGCAGGTGGTAACTGCAAGAAGTCAGGAGGATCCGGAGAGCTGAGGAGATGTGTCATGAGCTGGTCGTAGGGAACAAGAGATCCAGTTCTGAGGAGGTAACAGAGGAGACGGTAAGCCAGGTGTGTCTGGGCCAGCCGAGCCGGGAAGAGTCTGATGCTGGGCAGGCAGCGAGGAAGCTCTGTAAACTCTTGGACAGGAAATAATGTGGCAGAGGCCCACTGTGAAGCAGAGATCAGAGCAGGGAGGCCAAGGATGAGAGGAAGAGGAGCAGGCACATCTGGGAGAGGTGGGGAGCTGCCCCTTGTACCATGGTTATAACTGGGTGAAGTTCTGTGTGTTGATGGACAATGTTGATAAAAGACAGAAAAATGCAGCTACTGTGTGAGAGTAGCAGGCTCTAATAGATTTATTTTCCTTTAGTTACTGCACAAACATCACCATACAAAATAAAATCTGTCCTCTGCTTTTTCACCTTTTTATACTTTAGGGGGTTTTTTTGTTTTGTTTTTGTTTTTTTTACCTTTTTATATTTTAAACACAGGCACTGCTGTAGTTCGTACAGCAAACACACTTGAGCTCTTTTACAAAATCTCAACCTCACCCCAAATTCCAGTCCCTGGGAACAGCAGAGATAGGACACATGGGCCATGCGTCCCCATTAGATTTGTTCAAATGACTGACTTTACAATCAGCTCCGACTATTAAAGTTTTAACAAGTCCATAAAGTAGCATTTCTAAGACTATTTCTAAAAAGACTGTTTAA
This sequence comes from Myotis nattereri, assembly GCF_964212035.1. NCBI lineage: Eukaryota > Metazoa > Chordata > Mammalia > Chiroptera > Vespertilionidae > Myotis > Myotis nattereri. Next base: position 9,361,117 of record NC_138097.1, on the reverse strand, counting down.
TAGACTCCCCCTACCCCCGCCAACCCCCGCCAAAATAAAGAAAACCCAAACGATGATTTTGAAAATCCATTTGGCAACTGAAAGAGCAGACACACAGGAAGCCAGACACCAGTCCCGGTCTTCCAGCTGCTGAGTGCCCGTGGCCCTTGATGCCAGGGAGCCCGCATGGTTCTCAAACTGTAACGGGCATTCGGATGACATGGGAATCTCTTTAAAACACTGATCCTCATTCAGTGGATCTAGGTCAGGCCCCAGATTTTGCATTTCTAACAAACGCCCGAGTGATGTCGACGCTATTGGTCTGCTGATCACACTTCGAGCAGCAGAAGTTTGAAATAGTTTCTCTATCCTGGGTTCTCTCTTCCAGGTGATTCATCCCATTCTCACCCAACCTCTTTCTTCACCGTATTCATTCTCTTAAACAAGGCCCTTTCCAGGGGTCCCTGTGGCCCCTCCGATGAAAGCCCTGGCTCACCTATCAACTGTCTCTTACATGACTCACCAAAAGGAAAGGCTCAGCTCCCCAGAGCTCACATCCTAGAACAGTGGTTCTCAACCTTCTGGCCCTTTACACAGTTCCTCATGTTGTGACCCAACCATAAAATTATTTTCGTGGCTACTTCATAACTGTAATGTTGCTACTGTGATGAATCGTCATGTAAATATCTGATATGCAGGATGGTCTTAGGCGACCACTGTGAAAGGGTCGTTTGACCGCCGAAGGGGTCGCGACCCACAGGTTGAGAACCACTGTCCTAGAACAACCTCTTGTTTGTCTTTGTGCTCATACGTGCAGTAGGGATTCAGAGGAGCAAAAAGGCTAGGATCCTCAAGGCTGCCTTACCATTTTAACTGTACCTTCAAAATCACATTACAGGTTAAGGTATAAGAGAAAACATTACGTTACCTTTGTATTTCCCACCATAAAAACATGATCGTTGGGTTATTTTAGTCGTGACTAGTTTCAATAATCTCCAAATGAGTACTGTAAATTATTTCAAAGTGATTTCTATAATATTTCTTACAATAAATATTACGAATGTTCAGGCTTGACAATGTCATATTCCATGTTCATATATTGGAAGATTCAATACTGTTAAAAAGCAAACTCCCACCAAATTGATCTACACAGTCAATGCAACCCTAGGAAGATACCCGTCTTCAAGCAAGTCAGTGGGGAAAGACTTTAACAAATGGTATAGAACAGCCTATGGGAGAAAAATGAACCTTGACTCCCTACCTCACACCATATGCAAACATTACTTTCACATGGATCAGAGAGACCTGTAAGTGAAAGTTAATACTAAAGCTTCTCTACGAAAACCGAGTATCTTTGTGACTTGGGTGCGGGCGTGCAGATTTCCTGAACAGGACTCAGCAAGCAGCAATCACTAAGGAAGAACTCTGATAAAATTAAAAACTTATCAAAATTATAAACTTCTGCTCATCAAGATGCTGTTAAGAAGATAATGAGGCAAGCTACCAAATGGGAGGAGGTACCTGTGACCATATCTGACAAATGACTAATTTCCACAGTACATAGGAAGTCTTAGCAAAAGTAAGAGAAAAAAACAATTTTAAAAGGGAACAACTGCCTTGGCTGGTTTGGCTCAGTGAATAGAGCATCGGCCTGTGGACTGAAGGGTCCCAGGTTCAATTCTGGTCAAGGGCATGTACCTTGGTTGCACGCTCGATCCCCAGTAGGGGGCGTGCAGGAGGCAGCCGATCAAAGATTCTCTCTCATCATTGATGTTTCTATCCCTCTCTCCCTGTCCTTTCCACTCTGAAACCAATAAAAATATATTTTTTTTAAAAAAATAAAAAAATAAAAGGGCACAACATCTTGAAAAGGCATTTCACCAAGATGTATAAATAGCCAATAAGCCCTTGAAAAAGTGCTCAGCATCATTAGTCATCAAAGAAATGCAAATTAAGCCACAATGAGAACCGCTACACATTCATCAGATGCCCCCTCCCCACCCCCCTTTAGAAACAGGGCTGGGTGCTGTGAATGAGAACTTCACACCAACGTTAGGGAAAACGAAGTCACTTTTTTTCCCCTGACAAACAGCAAGCCTGATGGAACTAATTGGTTTGACAATAAGAACTAACTTCATTTAATTAGATTGTATGGTTGACATTACCACAAGTTAAAAATCTATAGACCCAGGGTTTTGACACAACAAACGTAGAGCAAGTAATGGGATAAAGAGCACTTTTAAGATATTGTATTAGCAAAGGTGTGTGTTTAAGTTAACAGTACTTCAACTTTCTCAATTCTTCAGGTAAACTGAGCTCAACGAGGTCTCAAAGTGAAAGAATAACAGACATAGAAGTCTTCTGAAATTTTCACAAAGCATTCCTGGTATACTTCCAAAAAACTGAGAAATTCATGACAGCTGACTTAGGTAACAAATCTTTTCACAAATTGGATGGTTTCTAGTTCCTTCTTCTCAACAAATATGAGAAAGTGGAACTGTAAGCATGTAAATGACTGATTTTTTCTTTTGCACAAAACAGAGTTTAACCAATTGAGCGATACTGTTCTAGCAACACCTGATGGTCCTGTGTGCTTATTTATGTGAACAAGTTTACTCAGAGCCCAGATTTATAAACAAATAATAGGAATATATCTGGTGCTTAAAAGTCTGAGTCATTCCAGCAATAAGTGAGTCATCTAATATTACATGAGTTTTTTAAATGCTCCATTTATCTCATTATGAAGATTTCCAATAAAGAATGATCAAAGAATAGAATTGTATCAAAATCTGTCACATTTAGATTGTTTTAATCAATTGTCCTAGCAATCAACAGCCACAACAATCCAGAACATGTGCAGCTTCTAGTCACAGGAAATCATTTAAAATTTCAGATTTAGCCCTAGCTGGTTTGACTCAGTGGATAGAGTGTTGGCCTATGGACTGAAGGGTCCTGGGTTTGATTCCCACTCAGGGCACATGCCTGGGTTGCAGGCTCGATCCCCAGTAGGGGGTGTGCAGGAGGCAGCCAATGAACGATTCTCTCTCATCACTGATGTTTCTCTCTCTCTCTCCCTTTCTCTCTCTGAAATCAATAAAAAATATATTAAATTTTTTTCAGATATATGTGCTATTTTTGTTGCAGAAAAGAATAACATGATCAACAGAGACTCCATAAAATATTACATTAGGATAAAATTCTGTGGGAGAAGCAGACTGGAAATATGAGTAAAACAAAGACAAGGAATAATGAGAAAATTCCCACTGTTAAAAAACTAGTTCACACATTTTAAAATAGATGATAGGTACCAATCTCTACAATTTCCGATTCCACTGGATACATTTTCACTTACGATGAAAATTCAATTACCAGGTTAAATGTGCCAGAGTACTTTATATATTTTTAAAGTATCATGGTAAAATATACATAACAAAATTTTACCATTTTTCAGTGTACAATTCGGAGTCATTAAGTACATGCACATTTTGTGCACCTGTCACCACTATCCAGTGCCAGAACTTTTTCATCTCAGGTTGAAGCTCTGTGCCCATGAAACACGAACTTTCCACTAGCCTCCAATAATCATTTTCTGTCTCTATAAATCAATTATTCCAGGTACCTCATAGAAATGAAATCATACAATATTTGTCCTTTGTGACTGGTTTATTTCATTTAGTATCATTAATGTCTTCAAGGTTCATCCAAGTTGTGGTTCAAAATTTCCTTGCCTTTTGAGGCTGAATAATATTCTACTATATGGATGGACCACATTTTGTTTATCCATCTGTCCACCTTTTGGCTATTATGAATAGCACGGTTATGAACATCAGTGTACAAATGTGTCTTCACATCCTTGCACGCAATTCTTTTCATATAAATCTAGAAGTGGAATTGCTGGATCATAATACTAATTCTATGTTTAATCTTTTTTTTAGGAACACCATGCTGTTTACCACGTGGCTGCACCACTTACATTACATAAAGCCCAAGTATTCCAATTTCTCCACACCCTCGCTAACATTTACTATATTGGTGGGTTTTTTGGGGTCAACGACCAACCCAAAGGGTATGAATTGGTATCTCACTGTGGGGTACATTGTTTTTATAAAAACAAGATGCATACAAACATTTGAAGATGCTGCTGCCTACTTCATGAATCCCCAAGATCATGCTTTTAAAAATCTCCCCCACACCAGGTTTTTGGTGAACTGTTTCTTCCTATGCCATCCAAGTGGACTTAAAGGCAAATGCCATTTTCTTGCAGGGCTCTGCCCATGATCACTGCAAAGGTCCGTAGATCTGACCCAACCCAGGCCCATAATAACCCATGGGTATGACTACAGAGACCCGTCCAACAGAGACTCCTACAGCTATGTGCACAATGCAAGCCAAGCTAATTGGGAGCCGTTCCTTGAGATTTTCCCAATTTTATCTAGTGGAGAAAGATCCATTTCCTGGCTTCATGACACCAGGGGATGTGAGCATAGCCCCTTTCTCAGATGATAGGAAACTGTGTAAAAGACAAACAGGAAACTCACTCTGAGAGAGAGGCAGCAAAGAGGCAGAGTCTTGACAAAATTGGAGGCTACCGGATTCAGCTGGCGGATTTAATTTTTCAGATATTTCTTTCCTACCCTGTGACCTATATACCAAAAGCTTTCTGACACATCCCACATTTTGCTAAAGTTAGCTCTAATTAGGTGTTTGTTCATTTGCAAGTAAGAGTGTTGTGTGTAATTCAGGTCCTTGGTCTCCTGCCTCTCTTCTGCTCTGGGGTACTTGCTCAGCCCAGGTCTACACTCTCACCATCCCAACTCAGACTTAAAAAAATAATCTAATCTAATAAAAGGCAAACATGCAAACTGACCCTACCTTCGCTATGCCTTAAGCCACGCCCACCAGCCAATCAGAGCGACTATATGCAAAGTAACCCAACCAAGATGGCGGCCGGCAGCCACGGAGATGGAGCGAGCAGGAGGCTTGGTTGTGCCAGTGATGAAGGAAGCCAAGCTTCCTGCCTGTCATGGCCGGCTCTGAGCTCCACTGAAGGCAACAAAGTTTCAATTATAGAAAGTAAATAAATCCCAGAATAAAAAAAGAAAAGAAAAAAAGGAGAGGCTGGGAGCTTCCGTCACTGGGGGGCGTGGCCAGCCTGAAAACGGCCCTCAGCCCCTTACCCAGACTGGCCAGGCACCCCAGTGGGGACTCCCCCACCCTAAAGGGGGTGTGGCCAGCCTGAAAACAGCCATTAGTCCCTCACCCAGGCTGGCCAAACCTCCATGGGGTGAGGGTCCACACAGCGGGGGTCTTGACCAGCCTGCAAACAGCCATCAGCCCCTCACCCAGGCTGGCCAGGGACCCCAGTGGGGACCCCCACCCTGAAGGGGGTGTAACTAGCTGCAAACAGCCATCAGCCCCTCACCCAGGCTGGCCAGGCACCCCAGCGGGACTCCCACCCTGATCCAGGACACCCTTCAGGGCAAACCGGCCAGCCCCCACCCGTGCACCAGGCCTCTATCCTATATAATCCTATATAATAAAAGAGAAACATGCAAATTAACCATCCCTCCACTATACTCAAGCCACGCCCACAAGCCATTCCCACCAGCCAATCAGGAGCGAGTATGCAAATTAACCCAACTAAGATGGCGGCAGCCACAGAGCTGGAGTGAGGAGGCTTGGGTTGCCCCTGGCGATGGAGGAAGCCATACTTCCCACCTGCCCTGGCTGGCCCTTGGCTCCGCTCAAGGCTACAAAGTTTCAATTATAGAAGATAAATAAATCCCAGATACCTGCTTCCAGCTGGCCCTGGCCTCTGCTCAAGGCTACAAAGTTTCAATTATAGAAGATAAATCCCAGAAAAAAGAAAAAAGAAAAAAAGGAGAGGCTGGGAGCTTGGGTCACTGGGGGGCATGGCCAGCCTGAAAATGGCCATCAGCCCCTCACCCAGGCTGGCCACACCCCCAGAGGTGAGGGTCCCCACTGGGGGGTTTGACCAGCCTGCAAACAGCCATCAGCCCCTCACCCAGGATGGCCAGGCACCCAGGTAGGGACCCCCACTCTGAAGGGGTGTGACCAGCCTGAAAACGGCCCTCAGCCCCTCACCCAGGCTGGCCAGCACCCCAGTGGGACCTCCACCCTGATCTGGGACACCCTTCAGGGCAAACCAGCCGGCCCCCACCCATGCACCAGGCCTCTATCCTATATAATAAAAGGGTAATATGCAAATTGACCCTGACAGCAGAAATACTGGGAATGACTGGTCACTATGACACACACTGACTACCAGGGGGCAGACGCTCAATGCAGGAGCTGCCCCCTGGTGGTCAGTGCGCTCCCACAGGGGGGGCCTCTGCTCAGCCACAAGCCAGGCTAATGGCTGCCAGTACAGTGGTGGTGGTGGGAGCTTCTCACGCCGCCTCAGCAGCACTACGGATGTCCGACTGCAGTTTAGGCCTGCTCCCCGCTGGCAAGTGGACATCCCTTGAGGGCTCCCGGGCTGCCAGAGGGATGTCTGATTGCCAGCTTAGGCCCAATCCCCCCGGGGAGCAGGCCTAAGCCAGCAGGTGTCATCCCTGAGGGGTCCCAGACTGCAAGAGGGCACAGGCTGGCTGAGGGACCCCTCCCCCCCCCCCCAGTGCACAAATTTTTGTGCACCGGGCCTCTAGTAATTTTATAAAATTATTAATGGATCCTTTCTCTTTTCTCCATTTAGGCCCCCATGGAGTGTTGTACTAAATCCATCCCATCCTACCAGCAGTTCATTTTTTAATACTAGCTCCTACTACCCACCCACTCCCCGCTTATTTAGCAGAATGTCCACTTCACATCCAGTGTTTCCAAGATTCCACTGCCATGTGCATATACCATGTACAGAGAGCAAATGGACCCAAGTCCAGCTCCACCTAACCTATGGCTTCCAGTATGGGAGTTTCTGAAGCAGAATGTCTTGAAAACTACAGTCTTGGAATACAGCATGCTGTCCAAGTGGTGTCCCCAAATCCTTTCCTATATAATAAAAGCCTAATATGCTAAGTGTCCTGTAAGCAGTTCAACCAACCAAAGAGTAATATGCTAATGATATGCTAAGGCCGTTCAACTGCTCCCTATGACGTGCACTGACCACCAGGGGGGTAGGCAGTCAACCGGTAGGTTAGCTTGCTGCTGGGGTCTGGCCGATCAGGCTGAGCGAGAGGGCCAGACACGCCCTGGAGCCCTCCTGCAGTCCCTCCTCAGCTGGCCAACCTCTCGTGTCCCTCCCCAGCCCCGACTGTGCACCAGTGGGGTTCCTCGGCCTCGCCTGTGCCCTTTCACAATCCGGGACCCCTCAGGGGATGTCGGAGAGCTGGTTTTGGCCTGATCCCACAGGCCAGGCCGAGGGACCCCACTGGTGCACGAATTCATGCATTGGGCCTCTAGTTTTAAGATAAAACTAGTATAATCCAAACACAATGAAATGTTGCTTTACCTGATACTATAGTGTTCAAATGTCAGGTGCAGACATGACAGCAAATTCAAGACTCCTCAGAGTGCCAAATCACAGTAGAGCCACAGAATATAAAACTTAGGAATTTTAAAAAGCAATGTTTGTTTTTTCAAGTACTACAGAAAGGGAAGGTAATCTCACAAGTGCACAAAAAACATTAAAGATAAATCAACAAACAGTAAGTGCTGGTGAGGATGTGGTAAAAGGGAACCCTAGTACACTGCAGATAAGAATGGAGATGGTGCAGCCACTGTGGAAAACAGCACAGAGTTTCTTCAAAAAATAAAAAATCAAAGTGATCCCACTTCTGGGAATATACACTAAGAATCCTGAAACACCAGTAAGAAAGAATATATGCACCCCAACATTCACAGCAGCATTGTTTACAATAGCTAAGATCTGGAAATATCCAAGTGCCCATCAGTAGATGAGTGGATAAAAAAGCTGTGGTCCATTTACACAATGGAATACTATGCAGCTGTGAAAAAGGGATCTCTTTGACACAGCATGGATGGACCTGGAGAGTATTATGCTAAGCGATAAGCCAGTTATAGAAAGACAAGTATCACATGATCTCACTTATATGTGGAATATAATGAACAAAATAAACTGATGAACAAAATAGGTCCAGAGACATAAAAGCATGGATGCATGGAACAGACTGACAGATCTCAGAGAGGAAGGGGATGGAGAAGATGGAAAAGATTAACCAAAGAACATATACGCACATATGCATAACCCATGCATAAAGACAATGGTGTGGAGAAGGGCTGGGGTGGGGTGAGGGCTTGGTGGAGGGAGGCAAAGGGGGTAAATGAGGGCATCGGTAATACTGTCAACAATTAAAAAAGATACTTAAATTTTTTAAATTGATTTTAGCGAGACAGAGGGAGAGAAAGGGAGGGGGAGAAACATTCATTTGTTGTTCCACTATTTATGCATTCATTGGTTAATTCTTCTATGTGCCCTGACTGGGGATCAAACCTGCAACTTTGGTGTAGTGAGATGACTCTCTAACCAACTGAGCTACCTGGCAAGGGCAAAATACAGTTATTTGATGAAACAGTTTTACTTTTAGGGGTTTGTACTATGTCCAAATAATCACATATGCAGACAAGAGTTTTAACCTCAGGTACTTCTACTTCTTAATAGACACCTATTTAAGCAACCTATCTCCAACAATGGGGAATTATTAACTTTTTGTACCATGAACAATTTGGCAGTCTGCTATAGCCCATGGATACCCTTTAAGAATAATGTTGCTAAATATGTGCAAGTGATAATTTTGAAATAATGAGCATAAATGACATTTCAATATATATGTGCAATGACTATTGAAAGAATCAGATTCAAAATGTTCAATCATCGTACTGATGGTGATGATTATTGCCAAAGTATTAGTTCAGGCTAATATCATTGTGACTTATTGCCTACATTTATAATAGAAAGAAATGCTAAATTTCAGTTCAGCATTGGTGAAAAAGAAATCTAAGTTCCTACCTGCCCAAGTTACCTGACTCCCTGAATTCTACCCAGGGACCCAGGTTAAAAATGCTATAATGCATCTATCTATATATATAAAAGCCTAATACGCAAAGTGTCCCCTTGAGAGTTCAATCAACCGTGAGTTTGATCTCTCACTATGACATGCACTGACCACCAGGGGGCGGCGTGGAATAAGGAAGGCCCCAGCCTTCATAATACACGGGTAGGCAGCCATTAAGGACCCTACCCGTGCACAAATTTCGTGCACTGGGCCTCTAGTCTATACAGTAAAATGCTATGTAGCTTTGAAAAATACAGAAAATCAATGACAGAAAGAGAAAAGATAAAGGGGCAAATTATTACACAGTATGCTCAGAAAGCTTTCACTTCAATAGATACATATATAAGAAAACTACTGAAGAGAGATACTAAAATGTCAAGAGTAGCGGGGTTATGTATAATTTTTTCCTTCTAACTTATTTCCTTCAGAAATTTTTTACAAGGAACATATTATTGTAACAAGAAAAAATATAAGATTTAACATCCCCTAAATGAATTTGAAAATATTTTCCTAATTTTTACAAAGAAAGATTTTATACTGAAAGATTTCAACTTTGACATTAGTTTACTAATGATATAAAATTAGGTTGTACTTCTATTTTAATACAGTAAACCACAGAATAGAAGGGAACTTGGAATCCACTTAGTTCAAGCCCCTCATTTCAGAGCAGAATCACCCTTCTTAGTATTGACTCCAGAAGCCTTAGGCCTTGCTGGACCTCTGCACAGCACCCTCTCCCCCAGCAAGTGTGCTCAGCTCTTCTTCAGTCAAAAAGACGTAAAACACCTACATCCAGAAACTGAATGCACACACTCAAGTGGGAGTAATCCTACCTGTGGTTGAGGCATCAAGCCTTAAGCTCTCAGTGGCAAAGCCCTGACACTCCAGCAGGTGGAGATGGTACCACGCAGTCCAGGGCTTTGAGAAATCGCGTATCACATTTCCTACACCTCATAGAGTGAGAAAGGGCAGCGCTGCAGACGGACTGGAGAGCAGTCTTCATGGGCTGCTCCCCTCCCACTCTCACTGCAGCTCTTCCAGTCCAAGTGCTGCTCTGCCTCCTCTACAGGTGATCTCTCTGCAGGTGGCTAGGACGGTAAAGAGCATCAGGTCTGCAGACCTGGCCAGAGTGAGGGACAGACACCAAGAGGGGGGCACGTTTCCGCTGGTGCCTGCTCTCCTCCACTCCACATCCAGTTCTCTGTCCTACAGCAGGCCCTGAAGACAAGAGCAAGGCCAGCTCCCCACCAGGTGCAGATCTCTGCCAGCTCCCTCTCCTTCATGCCCGACAGGCGGCTAGAGGTGCCTGGCTTCAACTATCTGCCAATGCTTCAGGACGGCTGGTTGGTGACCCTTCTCTCATCTTTCAACTCCGACTCCTCTCTCATCTGTGCAAAGCCTAAGTCCTATAATAAGCCCCTTAGTCCATAATACTCATCGTGGTTCTAATTCCTGATCAAACCCTGAGAGTCTCATAAAAGAACATTATATGGCATCCCCACAATATCCCACAGGAAACACAGTAGCGAAGAGTTTCTCTTAGAAAGCTGAGAACATGCCCAACCAGTGTGGCTCAGTGATGGAGCGTGGACCTATGAACCAGGAAGTCACCGTTTGATTTCCGGCCAGAGCATATGCCCAGGTTATGGGCTTGATCCCCAGTAGTGGGTGTGAGGAGACAGCCAATCAATGATTCTCTCATCATTGATGTTTCTATCTTTCTCTCCCTCTGAAATATATAAAGGAAGAAAGGGAGGGAGGGAGGAGGGAGGGAGGAGGGAGGGAGGAGGGAGGAGGGAGGGCGGGCTGAGGACATGAGGAAACCTGGACTGGCTGCCAGGCTGAAGAGCCCCAAGACCAACAAAAGGGGAGTGATGCCACTGACTGGCCTGCCAGACTGTACACAGCCTTCGTTCTAGGAAGCTCCCTCAGTCTGTACAAACACTGCTCTGAGGACAGTCCTCCACTTGGTATGACAGAGGGGGAGGGGATCACTCCAAATGCTACCCCCCCCCGCCTCCTCCCCCCCGCCTTCTAGTACAGACTGGAATAAGGCCGAGGGAGTATCCGTGAGAGCGGGAACAGCTCTGGAGCCTCTTAGTAAGTGACCAGAAAAGTATATATATATATTTATTTTATTTTATTTTATTTTATTATTATTATTAGTTAAGGTATTACAAATGTGTCCACATCCCCCCCATTAACCCCCAACCTCCCCCCCACACACAAACTCATGCTCCCATCCCCCTGTTGTCCATGTCCATTGGTTTGGCTTATATGCATGTATACAAGTCCTTCTGTTGATCTCTTCCCCTTACCCCCGCCCTCCCCTACTTTCCTTCTGGGGATTGATAGCCTGATCGCTGTTTCTCAGTCTTTGGGTCTGTCCCTTTTCATCAGTCTATGTTGTTCTCTATAATCCGCAAATGAGTGAGATCATGTGAGGAACTCTTGCCTTTTGCAACAGCATGGATGGAAGTGGAGAGCATTATGCTAAGTGAAATAAGCCAGTCAGAGAAAGATAAATACCAGAAAAGTATATTGACCCCAATTGCTGGGGACTCTCAGCGGACCACAGGTCAGTGAACGTCTCTTCATTTTCAGCTTTGGGCCTAATGGCCAATTCAGATTATTTCTTAAAGTTTTTCCTGAAGTGACAGGGAAAATATCGACTCAACATCCAGTTAAGCTGGAATAACTTCTTCTTCAAAGCCCATTTCAAAGGCTGCTTCATCCTAAAGTGTTTCCTGGTTCCCTCGCAGGCACCATCTCCCCTCCTGTGCCACCGGCACAGCACTTCCCAGGGATGCCTTGTCACCAACCCCACTGTGTGGTGCACGGTGAGAGATCGGGTCACAGCTGGCACACAAGCAGCCTTACCAGTCACGGACCACAAACATTTGTTCAAATGAAAAACAAATGGTACGTAACGCCTGCAACATGAGGACACCTACACGAAACAAGTTGTGCAATTAAAGTGAAATGCGATCGATGCAAAGCCTGTGTACATTTAGCTCCATCACCCCAGCGCATACACACACTGAAGGGAGTCCGTTTTGTACTCTGTCGTTACATTTCAGACACTGCAATTACCTTTCTCTATTAGTGCGCGGTCTTCTACAAGCATCTTGTTCAGACACTGCAGAACGTCCTCACGTATGCTTCTTAACCTTCAGCTGTTGCCATATTTTCCCTAGTTATAATGCTGTCATACTCAGAATTTCAAAAACTTAAGATTGTTTATTTTCTTAGGTAATATAATTACTTAAGAATAGTTTATTTTTTTTTATAGAGGTAGGGAGAGGGAAACAGAAACATTGATGCAAGAGTGCAGTATCAACTTGCTGACTCCCCCACTCCCCCCACCTCCCACCCATCCCCCGCCCATTGGGGATCAAACCATAACCTGGGCATGTGCCCCAGACTAGGAATAGAACGGGCAACCTCCCAGGGCACAGGATGATGCCCAACCAACCAAGCCACACCGGCCAGAGCTCACGATTACTTTAGACCAGAAGCGACCAATTCAGATTATTTCTTAAAGTTCTTCATGGAAAATATACACGCAGGTTTCCTTCCTCATTAGCCACAGGCTGGTTTTCCTGCTGATCTGGCCTGTCAGTAGCTCTGCTGGGGAAACGGGAAAGCCACCCACTGCTCTGGGCCAGGCAGACCCTGAGCTAACCTCTCAAGTGGGGACAGGGAGAGAGCTGACCACACATGGGGGCAAAGTGTGTGTGAAAGGCTCAGAACACCAGCTACTTGACCACAGCTTTCCCTATAATTCCTTGAGGTCCCTTGAAACTGCAGTCCTGCTTCCTCATCTGAGCCCCAGGAGAATCTGTGAGGCAGGATGGGCAGGTACCCTTCTGTCCAACAGCTGGAAACACTGTCTACTCTATCTCACTGCCCAGGGTCTACCTTAGAAACCAGGTTTCTCTACTTTTTCAAGGTATTCTTCTCACTGTGTCTCTTGAATATGCCCTGAGAAGGATCTGAAGAGACCACCAAGTACACATATCTTGTAGTCTGACCAGCTGCTGACCTGGGCAGAGTGCAATGGCAACACCTTCACCAGGGCCTGGCACCTAACAGGTGAGGTCATACACTCTTCGCAGCTCCCCTCTCACTAGCCATGGGCCCGTTCCCTTAGACCAGTGGTCGGCAAACTGCGGCTCGTGAGCCACATGCAGCTATTTGGCCCCTTGAGTGTGGCTCTTCCACAAAATACCACATGTGGGTGCGCACGTACAGTGCGATTGAAACTTCGTGGCCCATGCGTAGAAGTCGGTATTTTGTGGAAGAGCCACACTCAAGGGGCCAAAGAGCCGCATATGGCTCGCGAGCCGCAGTTTGCCGACCACTGCCTTAGACCAGTGGTTCTCAACCTTCCTAATGCCGCGACCCTTTAATACAGTTCCTCATGTTGTGGTGACCCCCAATTTCATTGTTACAAATTGAACATAATTAAAGCATAGTGATTCATCACAAAAACAATATGTAATTATACATGTTTTCCGATGGTCTGAGGCGACCCCTGTGAAAGGGTCATTCGACTCCCAAAGGGGTCGCGACCCACAGGTTGAGAACCACTGCCTTATACCAAGCATGTCAATCTCACGGCCCGCAAGTCACATACAGCCCACACGAATACAGCCCAGCCAATATAACGGTTTGTAAGAAACGTTTTAATAAAAATTTCATAACTTAATTTTTACAATATCCTGTTATACATAATCATTAATGACGAACTACAACGTTCGCTAATGACTGATTACTATCGTCGTGTTGCATTCATTTCCCTTACGCGCCTTACGCACAGGCACACCATTTCTCTCCGCTGATACTAGCAGCAAATATTTTAGCAGCCGATGGCCACATCATTAGTCTTGGACTGACTTGTTTGGTGTGCGCAACAGGAAATATGTCGCTTTCAGAGAATAAGAAAAATAGGTTTATTTACTTTATGCTTATTAATTTGTGCAGTTATTCAGTGTCTAGTAAGTTCATGTTCAAGAAAAAATATTTTTTATTAAAATGTTCTAGTATTTTATGTTAACGATGACTCATTTATTTCAGCCCTTTGTATTCGGCATGTTTCTATCGAAATACACCTACATTTCTATGAAAATTGAAGCTTTTGTTTTTTTGCGGCCCACATAAACTTAAACCTTGCTTATTTGGCCCATGTTAGCCTTTTGAGTTTGACATTCTTGCCTTAGACAATTCAACAACCTAGCATTAGCTGAAAAATACTCTGCTATAAACTACAAGTTTCCAGCATATGTGAAGTAATCCAGTGAGAATTAAACCATTGTTGATTGTCATTCTTACTGGAATAGAATTCATACAATTTTCTCAAAGGAGAAAAACAGAACATGTATAGAAACAAGCAGATTCTCTGAATTCTTAACTCAGCATAAGCTAAAGGGGAATGAGGTTTAGCTGATGGATCATTCCAATTAACAGAAAATATAACATATCTACACTTTTTGGAAGTTAGAAAAGACAGAACCCTCCAGTTCCCAATGACCTTGTCTCAACTGCCCTCCAGTATAATAGAAACAGGTTCTACAATTACCACAAGTCGGTCTCCCTAACAAACGTCTCCCTCAAGCATTTAGCTACTCTATGTTCACATACTCCTGCATCTTGGTGGGAATTATTTCCAAGGCCAAGTTAAAAAATAAATAAAACACTTGTAACTAAACATCAGCAATCACTTGTCCTTGAGAAACCCTGTTGTTGCCACATTTTTTCCCAAGGTCCACTTAAAAAATTAAAAATGTTCACATTCATATAAATCAAAAAACATTCCATCAATATTCTTATAACATGCTGCACTTCCCACATAAAAAGATTATGAAGCGCTATTGGCACCTCCAAGCCTCCTTGGGAAGTGTCACCCTCAGGAGATGCGGAACTGCTCTGTGGAGTAACCCCAAACACAGTATCATAAGAACTCATTCATGTTGACTTGCACTCATGTTTAAAAGCAATGAAAATATGCAAGAGCTAGTGCCGTCCAATACAGTAGCCACTGGTCACATGTGGCTACTGAGCACTCCAAATGCAGGTAGTTCAAACTAAGCTGAGCTGTACATGCACAATATACTCTGGATTTAGAAATCTTAATATTAACAAAAGAAACAATATTTCATTAATGGCTTTATATTGATTATATGCTATTAAAATTTTTTGTATATGTTGGATCAGAAAAAATATTAATTTCACCCTTTTAATTTTTTAATTTGTAAAATTATTTTTTTATTGATTTTAAGAGAAAGGAAGGAAGAAGGGGAGATAGAAACATCAATTATGAGAGAGAATCATTGATTGGCTGCCTCCTGCATGCCCCCTCCTGGGGATTGAACCCCCAAAGCAGACATGTGCCCTGACCTGGAATTGAGCCATGGCCTCCTGGTTCATGGGTCGACGCTTCACCATTGAACCACACCAGCTGGACACCTTTTTAAAAATAGTGCTACCAGAAAATCTATCATCACTTGTGACGTGCACTGTAATTCTCTATGTAAACAGTCCTGTCACTTCTGACCTATCCTTTCTTACCCCATCTTCTTGACCATCATAAAATAGATTTCTATATTGTAATCAAAGGCAGTCTTTGCCCAGAGGGGACCCACAAAGGAAACTACAGGAGGGGTAAGTGCTGGCGGAAAGTCAAGGCCATTCTTCACAGGCTTCGCAAGAAGGCTGCCTAGAAACAACGCTGCACACAGGCCCAGAGCATCTGGTTTTCAAATCCAACTCACCTGGCAAATGATCATGAAATTCTCGATTGACGGGTGTAGTGCAGACTCTAGTGAAATCCAGAGAGTTATCCAATATGGCATTTATCTTTTGAAAGATACTGGCATTGCTGCATGTGGAGAGGGCATGGGCTTCCTGGTGGTCCCAGCAATCTTTTATCCTTCCTGCTCCCTCCTCCTAGACACAGAATAAAGATATTCAGGTTTACACTCCTTTAGGACAAACAGAGACTTTCACCCCTTCTCTCAACCCCACAGCAGGAGTTAAAGTAATAAGGATTTGGCCCTGGATGGTGTTCCCAGTGGTTAGAGCGTCAGCCCGTGCATCAGAGGGGTGCAGGCTTGCTTCCCAGTCAAGGGCACATACCTGGGTTGCAGGTTTGCTACCCAGGAGCGTGCAGGAGGAAACCAGGTGATTTAAGATCTCACACTGATGTCTGTCTTTCTGTCTGTCTCTCTCCCTCCCTCCCTCCTTCCACTCTCTCTGAAAAGCAATGGGGGGAAAATTCTCTAGTGATGATTGACGAAAAAATAATAATAAAAGTAAGGAGGGTTCATGTTTCCTGCTTATTTATTAAAATACTTAATGAGTGTTTACTGTGAGCACGGTGCCGAGAAAAGTGCCTCAAGTGCCTCCTACAGCAATGGAATTTACCTTGGCAAGGTAGCAGCGAGGGGAGTTTAAGAACCAGACATACCTGGTCCAGAGCCTGGGGTATGTCTTTACAGCAGCACATTATTTCCCAATAAAAGGGAATGGAGTATTGATACAAGTTACTACATGGATAAACCTTGAAAATATTAGGCTAAGTGAAAGAAGCTAGTCACAAAGGACCATATAGTATGTAAGCCCATTTATTTAAAACATCCAGAATAGCAAGTCTAAAGCAGATTAGTTGCCTTCAACAAGGGAGTGGGGGAGAGATTAGGAGGTGGTGGCTAATGGGTACGAGGTTTCTTTCTGAGATGATGAAAATACCCTCATTAGATTATGACTACAAACCTCTGTAAACATACTAAATATCATTGAGTTGCACATTGAGAGGTGAATTGTATGGTTATTAACTTATATCTCAATACATTTGTTTAAAAAGTATGGTTTGGCCACTTATTGGCAGTTAATCCCTGTGCCTCAGTTTCCCCATTTATGAAATTGAAAGTATCTACCAACTTTCAACCAGAGGTTTCCAAACTGTAAAAGGCCCCTCTTAATATAAAAAAAAATTAACCTAATTTTTATTTACTACAACAGGTCCTGACCACACTTACAGGAAGGTCAACGACAACTGTATGTGAGTGTTAGAAGGGGACAATGAGCAACCCCCTGAAAGATGGCGGCAGGAGAGCTGGGGAGGGAAGTGCCTCAGTTGTCTGGGGAAAGATGCAGACCTGGAGGCCTCTGAGAAAAACTTCCCCAGGAAGAAGGGAAGGTCTGAGACTCTTACTATCTGAAGCCGTCTTTAAAAACCTAATTAGGAGTATGCCTGTCCAACGGTGCCCCATTCCCAATCCTACTAGGTACATACACCACAACCTCCACACTCAAAGCAAATGACATCTGAACGACTCCCTCCCTCCCTCCTCTCATGTACACAAATGAGAAAAAAGGTAAAGTGAAGTATTCCATTTATACCCAAATGGCATAATCACATCAGTAAGTACCCAACTGTTTGCCTTGAGTAACGAATTTGGAAGGGGGCGGCGGGGAGACCAAAGCCAGCAATGTCAGAGGGGAACAGACCTACAACCTCCCTTATGTGTACAACAGAAATAAAAGTAGTAACACCATCTCACAGGGATTTTGTGAATCAATAACAGAACATGCTGGGCACAGTACCTGGTACATGATTATGTGCTGAACAAATGGAAGTTGGCTATCAGAAGTGTCATTATTATGACACCAAGGGGTCAGAGGCCACCAGAGGGACCCTTGAAGAAAAGAATCTATTGGCTCATAAAGGAGAAAAAGGTACTCTGGCCAACTATTCCTTTGTAGACCCCAAGTCCTTCCATGTCTAATCTTGCTAGTCCGTTGATTTGAAAAGCTTAATTCAAAGACTAGACACATAATAGAAATGAGACTGCCTAAAACCTGAACCTACTACAGATCACAGGGATCCTTTCAAACTCTCCAGTTAAATGAATTCAGTTTTCATTTTCAAAATACACACACTATCCACCCCTCTACTTACAGACCCATTACTTTGTATATTCTATCTGACTTTGATCGCTTTATAGGTCTGAGTTCATACCCATGTTTTCTCAAGGAAATGCTTTCCCCCCATGGTTTTCCTACTACTGTCTTATAGCTTTCACTGTGATTTTTGGCATATCCTATCCCCGTGGTCGGCAAAGCACAGCTCGCGAGCCACATGCGGCTCTTTGGCCCCTTGAGTGTGGCTCTTCCACAAAATACCACGTGCGGGCGCGCACATACAGTGCGATTGAAACTTCGTGGCCCATGCGCAGAAGTCAGTATTTTGTGGAAGAGCCACACTCAAGGGGCCAAAGAGCCGCATGTGGCTCGCAAGCCATGGTTTGCCGAGCCGCAGTTTGCCAACCACTGTCCTATCCTATAAAATAAAAGCCTAATATACAAATTGCCCCTTGGGCGGTCTTTCCACGGAGAGTTCGACCGCTCACTATGACGTGCACTGACCACCAGGGGGTGGCACGGAATGTGGTGGGCATCAGCGATGCGGCGCAGGCAGCGGGTGGCAGTGGAGGCGCTGTCCGCCCCAATGGGCCCCTGAGGAGAGAGTGGGACCGGGATGCAGTGGGATGGTGGAGCAGGTGAGCGGGCGGCACCAGGTAAAGGCAGACAAGAGCAGGGACAGATCACCCCCCACCAATCTCCCCACAGATGGGGACCAGCAGCAGCGGCAGGGCCCCCACTTGGCTCCTAGGCGCTGAAGCGGGAGTGGGGGGCGGCCCCGACTGATCGCCCCACAGGCAGGATGGTGGAGCAGGTGAGGGAGCGGCGCCAGGCCAAGGTAGGGTGTCAGGTGGGACTGCAAGGCTGGGGGCACAAGCTGGGTCCTGATCTCTGCAGGCCACCCCAAGGGACCCCACCCGTGCACGAATGGGCCTCTAGTTTTGCCATAAAGAGACCATTTGCAGCCCTGGCTGGTTTGGCTCTGTGGATAGAGCGTCAGCCTGCGGACTGAAGGGTCCCGGGTTCGAGTATGGTCAGGGGCATGTATCTTGGTTGTGGGCACGTCCCCATTGGGGGGTGTGCAGGAGGCAGCTGATCGATGTTTCTCTCTCATTGATGTTTCTGGCTCTCGATACCTCTCCCTTCCTCTCTGTACAAAAATCAATAAAATGTAAATAAAAAAACGAGACCATTTGCAGCTTTTTAAAAAAACTTCTATTTGGTCTTTCACTATGGACAGGAAAGTAGGTTTTAAGACAAAGACTTACAAGAGAGGGCAAACCTTAGTGCTACTGTGAATCATGGATCAACAGGAAGAAATAATCAGCAATGCTAGAAAAGAAAAACAACAATTCTTAGTTACTGGTTAAAAATGGCCTCAAAATAAAACTAGATGTAAATGTCAGAAAGGATGGTTCATGAGGAATCTCTGCTAATACAAGCTATTATTTTAGCAGGTATCAATTTTCCTCTTTTCAAGCAGATTAACAGTTGAATTCCCATCATGAAACAGTGGTTTCCTCTGGTAATAATCCTTGAAGGAGAAGGGAAGAGAGGAAAGACTACCATCTGAAAAAAGCACCCCCTTTTTCCACAGGGGAAGAATTCTCCCCAAAACTGTGATTCACCGTTTTGCAGAACAGAAAAAACTCAGGCCCTGAAGTACATATACTAAGTCCACCACTTAGGTATCTTCTCAGCCTTGGATGCCTTAGGTATAGAATGGATGGAGTACCACCTAGAGAAATATATACAGCACCTGCATATGCTAAGTAAGTAACGTATTTAGTGACAGATGTTCCCCAATTCCACAGCTGATTAAGTCACTGTTACTCAGAAGCATTCTTTCAAGGTATTCAAGGTTGTCAGGTTCACCAAGAAGCTTATGTACATGTTCAGAATGTAACAGGACCATTTGCTGGGGTTTTTTTTTTTGTTTCTGTTTTTGCATTTGTGAAACACTCAGAAGGTTTAGTGTTAAGACATTTTCTCAAACCCAGCCAAGAAAAGCAGTAGGAGCCCTTGCTCCAGTTTGGCTCAGTAGACAGAGCATCAGCCTGTGGACTGAAGGGTCCCGAGTTCGATTTTAGTCAAGGGCACATGCCCGGACTGCGGGCTCGATCCCTATAGGGGGCTTGCAGGAGGCAGCCAATCAATGATTCGCTCTCATCATTGATGTTTCTCTCTCTCCCTCTCTCTCCCTCCCTCTCTGAAATCAATAAAAATATATTTTAAAAAAGAAAAGAAAAGCAGTAGGATGGTGGAGCTGGCATAACCTCCTGAGTAGCTAAATTCAGCCTCTTCAAGTCAAAAACCCAAGGGAAGTTTGTGTTTCATCTTAAAACTCCTGAGTTTAATCAAGCAACACCTCACAGTCATTCCAGGAAGGTGGGGGGTGGGCAGAAGGAGGGAGGGCAGGAAAAGGCCCTCTCGTCCACAGCCTTCCACTCCGCTTGGGGGATACAACCATCCATGAAGACCCAAGGAGCCACGGTCAGAGGGACCACCAGCAAGGCCAAGCCCCGCCCAGAGTGGGGGGTGTGAACAGACAAGCCCAAGTGGGGCCTCTAGTGGTAAAAACCACCACCACCACTCAGACAGCTCTTTCCCCCAAGAGGTCCCCAGAGCAGAGCTGCAAAAAACAGCAGACTAATTGGGTGGAGGGGATAGAATCAGATTGGCCCCAGGAGGTGAAGCCACTGGTTCTGCTTTCAGACCTGGTGGGTTTAATATGCCTCAGATACACACATTATTCAGGAGGCCAATCAGAACCAGGGGTCTTGAGAACAATCAGAGCTAAAGAGCTCCACCTAAAACTTGATCAGGGAGAGGGAGCTGGTGCTATGGGAACACACAGGCCCTCTGTGTGAGAGGACAAGAATGAGCCAACAGAACCAACCACAGGGAATGTGGCATTCGGGGGAGGAGGAAGCCTGCAAGAGCCAGGGCAAGAAAGGATCTATCGGACAGAAGTGGGGGAAAGGAAGCCACAGTCTTAAGAACCAAGTGGGAATTTTAAGTAAAATGAAATAATCAAGAGACCAACATGAAGGTCAAGGTGCATGAATTCTAGAAATAGCACTGGTCTGGAAACGAAGAGGCCTGGGTTCCAAATCTGGGTCTATCATCCACTCACTGGATGCACTCAGAACAATCATTTTTCATCCTAAGCCTGTCTCCTTGTCCGTGAAAATAGAGTCAGATGTTACAATCCGGGCTTGGTGTCAGCTCCAAGTTTTACCTGGGAGACAGGTCTCTAACACCTTTCAAACTTCCAAAATTACAGGTTAAAAAAAAAGTCTCAGGAGAAAGGGCAAACTCAGGAGACAGATGGTGTCAGAACCAGAAGCCAGGAGCACAAAACCAGAATCCAGAGAACACAGGTGTTTATTAAGAGATTAAGTGTTCTGGCAAAACACACACACACACACACCACCACCACCACCACCAACAACAACAACCCCAACCTGCCCTTCCAGGTAACTACTTTCTTCCAACTGAGAACTACTCCCCCACCTTTAGGAAGGGAGACCTCTAGCCAAGGTGCTAAGCCTGTCAGGATGGCACCTGCATCAGTATATTATGCTGCCCAAGAAGAAAGAAAACTCAACGCTATTATAGTCAAGTTACTCAGAATCAACAGGTACCGGCAACCATGACCCATTTTAGCACACAAATCAATCTGCAGACCTGCCCTCTGGGGATTCTCCAATTACCTCAAGGAAAGTCATCACAAAACAGGTCTTAAAACATCAAAACAGTGTTAACTCACTATAACCTAAAAGGGTGCTCCAACCATACAGGAATACAAAAAACAAGAAACAAAAAAACCCCACAAAAAAAACAAAAAACAAAGCAGAAATCAGAGGTTACCGTGCATGCCTAAGTGTTCTGTACAACTGAGAGCAAAGACCATTTGTCAGGAATGCCCCCCTCTGGGCTGTTATTTTAAACACATTATATGTCAAGGAAGCAAGATAATCCCTAATAGGAGCCTTTTAAAATCCGAGAAGCAAAACTCATTGAGCATTATGCCTACAATGTGAATTTAACAGTGAAATTTGGAGACTGACTTTTTATGGGAAATCAGATAATTTTCCTATGAACTAACCACAGATATCATGTACCTTTTAGTTCAGCATTTTCAGGCAGTTTATTATAACTGAGAAATGCCTTATTGGGGGGTCCTATGGAACATGAAAACTTTCAGCATTTAGAATCCATGCTTACAGAAGATGACAAGTTCTCACCACCAGGTCTAACTATCAACAGACTCAACAATGGCAGAAAAGGAAACGAAGGGCATTTCCAAAGCTACAATGTGGGGGGCAAAGGGAGGGGCAAGCAAAAGGCTTAATAAAACCTGAAAGGGTTCATCAGCGCGTCCTGGTTTTAACTCAGAAAGAAGCGAAAATTCTTTATGCAACCTCCTCTCCTCCATTCCAACCTCAAGGTCCAACCCCTCTCCCACCCCTCACTCCCTAACACACTCTCCCCCCAACCCTTAGGGGCTTCCTGGCAAGTTCTCCCCAGAGTCAGTACAGCTTAGATTCTGGCTAGGAAACGATTTGCAGAACAGGATGGATGGGATTAGTACGGCTCTTCCATCGAAGAGAAAATAATTTGCGATTTGATTCCATGATTCTTCTACTGCCTCCACCACTAGCTACTGAAGACAACAGCCTAAACATTCACCTACAGGTCTGGTACACATTCCTGTCCCAAACTTCCATCCAGAACTACAAATTCACTAATTAACTTGCCTTTTAAACAAACGCATAATTTTAGAAACCAGTCATTTAGCTGAGGGACCTGTAGGCAGAGTGAGAAAGTCTGCAGAGATACTGCCTAGCACATAAAAGCATTAAAATACCAGCAGAGAGCGAGCCCCTGAAACCAGCCACCCTTCCCTCCACCCTCGAATTCCCAAACATGAACTCACAGCTGGGGGGCTTGGCCTGCAAAGGCTGCTCGAGAAGCAGCTGGGGACAGGTAACATTTTAAAGTTCCACCTTTCCCAAAGCTTCCCTGACCGCAGGTAAAAAAGCTCTCTCATTCGTATGTGAGTCTGCATTCTCACGGAGAACTCGCTTTGGCAAAGGCTCTGAGTATGCTCTTTACTGCTGTATGCTTTAACTCCCTTGGGAAGAAGATGCAGAAATAAAGGTACGCATCCCTGTACATGTGCTAGTGGGGCTGTGTACACTGCTTGGGACACTAAGTTTTGCCCGGAATGACAGTCCAGATCCTCATTTCTGGCGCAAGGCTATTTGATGCCCTGGGGGCTCACCCCAGAAGATTTTACTGGGATGCTGCTAAAACCCCTATTAATGCTTCCTGGAAATCCAAGAAACAGGATTAGGGGAATTTTAGCTAAGGCAGAAGAGGCGAGATTTAATAAGCCCCATTCTACTCTCATGGGTCTTAAAACAATGATATAATTTCAAATTTGCCTTGTCTCGGGAGAAAAAAGTTGCTGAAACTGTTCTGAAAAAGGCGAGTCTTTGGTGCAGAGGCCTGCAAGGGTCACCCCCATGGTGGGAGGAGTCCAGCCCTCTGGCCCTCCCGGGACCAGCTCACTGCTCTCATCCACACGGTGGAATGATGGACACAGCACATTCCTCCTGCGGTCAACACTGCCACCCTCATGCTCAGAAGACCCAAAGTGCCGCCCGCCACCCCCCCCCACCCCCCGCCAATGCAGCGGGGTCCCTGGGACCCGCCCACAGACCACTGCCCACTGCCCCGACCCCTCCGACTGCCAGAATACAGTGTCCTAGGCTGAGCGGTGGCACCAGGAAGACCTAGGTTTACCCCCTGGTTTACCACTTAGTCGCTGTGGTAGGATTTCTGAGCCCGTTTCTTCTTCTGCACAATGGGGGGGGGGGGAGGGGGGGCGTCTAAAAGGGGTGCTTTAAGACACAACCCAGACTGGCCCTCAGGTGGAATCCAGTCTTGAGAGGCATGTTACCTTCGGTCCATACAGTACTTACACTTAATAAAAAAATACATATATATATATATCTTTATTGATTTCAGAGAGGAAGGAAAAGGGAGAGACAGAAACATCAATGATAAGAGAATCACTGATTGGCTGCCTCCTGCACGCCCTACTGGGGATGGAGCCTGCAACCCAGGCATGTGCCCTTGGCCAGAATCGAACCTGGGACCCTTCAGTCCACAGGCTGATGCTCTATCCACTGAGCCAAACTGGCCAGGGCTACACTTTTTTTTTTTTTTTTAATCGCCTCATTTAAAAAGAGAGAGAGGCCGAAACCGGTTTGGCTCAGTGGATAGAGCATCGGCCTGCGGACTGAGAGGTCCCAGGTTCGATTCCGGTCAAGGGCATGTACCTGGGTTGCGGGCACATCCCCAGTAGGAGATGTGCAGGAGGCAGCTGATCGATGTTTCTCTCTCATCGATGTTTCTAACTCTCTGTCTCTCTCCCTTCCTCTCTGTAGAAAATCAATAAAATATATTAAAAAAAAGAGAGAGAGAGAGAGATTGAGAGCTTAACTAGGAAAAAAGCCAACTTTCCATCAACTCTGGGCCACACTTCTGCAGGGCAACACCCCAACACCCGCTCCTGGCTGCTCCTGTCTGCGGGGCCACTCATCCTTCCACCCTCTCCCTCAGGTCCTGTAGGTGACCTCGGCCCCTGAAAAGGAACTGGGTTTGCAGGCCGTTCTCAGGATGCAAAGCAAAATAAACAGCTGGAGAGCGTTAGCTGGCTGCAAGCTCGGTGTTGAGCCTAGAGTCTTACCGCCTCGCTGCCCTTCCTCCAGCCGCCCTTCCAGCCGGGGAGCCCGGCCCAGGGCGATGGGCCCAGGACCACGCCAGGGCGGGGGGTCGAGGGTGGACCTACACACGGGGCTGTCCACGTCTGGGTCCTAGTTCTGTGCACAGCCAGGCCGCCCGAGTCCCAGTGAAATCACCGGGCCCAGAGCAACCCCCCCCCCCCCAGGGGCTCTGGAAAGCCCCGCGAGGCAGGGGAGACCAGGGAGCCTGCACCGGTCCTCCCCCCCCCCTTCCCCGCCAGGGCCCGCGGGCCTCCCCACCGCGCAGAGCTCCCCTGAGCTCCAGGAACAGAACTCCCTTCCGCCCCCGATAAAAACAAGCCGACCAGGAACCACCACCACGCCGACGCTTCCACGGGTTTGTTCTGCCTGTTTGGCTCGGTAGCCAGGGAGACCAAGGAGGCAGTTGCCAGAGAAATGAGGCACCACCAGGAGCCCAGACTGCGGGGTGCGGTGTGTGTGTGTGTTTGGGGGGGGGTATGCGGGGCTGCTGGTCCCAGGGTCCCCCCCACAGGGCACCGTGCGAAGGGGCAAGGCCTGCAAGGTGCATCCGTGCAGGAGGGCCTTTCCCGGCCCCTCGGGCAGCGCTGGGCCACGGCCTGGCCTGAGCCCTCCGGGAACCGGCAAGAAAGTCAGGGCAGCCTGACCGTGGAGAACACCCACGCGCAGGAAAGGCCAGGGAGGGACGCCAACCGGGGTGACCCAACCTTCGGGACTTCCCTCGGGCTGAGGCCCCAGGCCCCCCCCCCCCCCCGAGAGTCACGGTGGGTGCAGCCTCCCGCACCAGCCTGCGGGCCAGGCTGGCAACCCCTATGCCTCCTACCACGGCTCCGCCAAACCCACGGCCGCAGCCGGTCCTCCGTGACCCGCCCGGGAGCTGGGCCACTGGCTGGGCCCTGGGCTGAGGAGGAGGATGGAGCCGCGGCCACGTGCGCGCCTCTCCGCCGGCCGGCCGGCGCCAGGCCCGCGCCGCCTCCTCAGCCCGCGTGTCCCCACGGCCCCGGGACCCACCTCGAGCCGCAGGTTCCACAGCGCGAAGCCGAGCCGCACGTGCTGGGCTCCCACTCGCGAGACCCACCTGGCGAGCGTGGCGCCGGGGCCAGTCGAACGTGTGAAGCCACGTGACCTCCCGGGCTCGGGAAGCACGCGCCGCACGAGGGGCCGATCCCTCCGCCTTAAAGGAGCCGCGCCGCTGCCGTCGTGGCGTTCGCGGGGGGTGCCGGTCGCCAGCGGCCCCGCCCCACCCAGGCCGCTCGCCCCGCCGCCTGCTGGGCACGAAAGGGACTAGCGGGGGTCGCTGGGAGGCGCTGGTGGCTTCGGGGCTCACATGCGACGGCTACGGGAGGAAGCAGCGTCCGGGGAGGGGGAGCTCCTCGGCTCCCGTCTGGACGGACACTCGAGGCCACCGGGCGTCTGCAGCGCAGCGCCCAGGCCCCGCCGGCCGCCCCCAGAGGGCCGCGGCGCCTTTAAAGCCAAAGGCCCTGAGTCACGAGGCGACGCCCTGCCCCCCCCCTCCGCCGCCACTCACCCCCCAACGCAGAGGCCCCACGCCCCGCGGGCACGTGACCCGCACCCCGCGGGGGACCCGGCGCACCGGGACCGGGGAGGGAACCCCCCGCGGGCCGGGCGAGGCTGCGCACGGACCGTTAGCTGCGGCTGCCGGGACCGCGGCCCCGCCCCGGAGGACGGACGGCGGCGGCTCTTACCAGCGGGAACGCCATGGGGCCGGTGCGGTCCTGCCGGCTGGACGGACCGGCGGACGGGCTGCGGGCCGGCGCGGCGGGCCGGGGCGGCGAGGGACGCGCAGGCACGTGCGCTCGACTATTGCAGCAAGCCGCGAACAGCGCCCCGCCCCGGGCCGCTTATAAAGCCCCGCGGAGCCGCCGCACCCCACCCCCGCCCCCGCCCCCGCGGGATGCGGAACACCTGTGCCCGGACCCTCCGCCCCGCCCCCTCCGGGGCCCGCCGCCCACCGGCTCGGCGCCGAGCGGGGGCGGCCACGGCCACACACACACGCACACACACACAACCCCCTCGGCGGCCAAAGGCGCAGCCCTGCGGGCGCCGCTCACCGAGCGACCCTGGTCCGGTCGCGCCTCTCTCGGGGCCTGTGGACCCTCCTACACGGGGCGCGAGGGACAAGCCCCGCGACGCGGCGGCGGCGAGGCTTCCTGGCAGGAAAGCCTGGGATTCCCGGTGGCCACGCCGTGCTCCTTCCCGCACCCCTGGGGGGCGAGGCCAACCCGGCGCATCCCCGCCGGAGCCTGCGCCTCGGTTCCCGCGGGCGCGCCCCGCTCGCTCGGCCGGCGGATCCGCGCGGCGGCCCGGGGATTCCGGAAACTTCTAAGGACTCCGGGGGGGGGACCGCGCTGCCCGGGGCGGAACCGCTTCCGACCCCCTGCCCGACTGCGGCCCGGAGGGTGACGGAGGAGGTACGGGGCGGGGTCCGCGGGCTGAGAGAGGCCGCCGGGGGGCCGGGCTGTGGTCGGGAAGGGGGTCCGGGCTGGGGGCGAGGGGGTGGCGTTCCCGGCGGGGACCCCGGGCAGAGGCGGGGAAGCGGGCTGACCGGGTGCTCGCCCCGACCCCCGCGGAGGAGCAGGCGTGCGGGGGGGGGGGGGGAGAAGCCCGGGCTCCGTGCGGGAAGGAAGGGCCTGCGTGTTGCCCGCAGCAGGGAACTGCAAGCAGGGGGTTGTCTGTATCGAGTTCTTTGGCGATGACGGGGGAGCCTGAGTAGAGGTTGGACAGCAAAAGGGGAGAAACAAGGGCCGGGAATGAGGAGGAAAGGGGCCGCGTTTGCTGAGCGTTTCTGAGCGTTTTGCATGGGTTGCCTCGTCGTCATCGTATATTTTCAAAGCTCTTACTGTGCTCCAGGCTCCAGGCTCCAGGCTGGTGGGGCTCGCCCGGACCTAATGGCCGCGGGGAGGGGGCCGGTCCCGGTTCTGCGGCAGAGGCAGAGCAAGGAGAGGAAGGCAGTGGTCGGCCCGGTGTTCCCGGAGGATTGGCGGGAGCGGGTGGTGAGAGGAAGAAGTCCCCGGGACGGGCCCCGTGCAGACTTGCTTGGGTTGCTGAGGTCATGGGCAGAGAGGGCGATGGCTGCAGGGGCAGGGCGAGAGGGGGCCCTGGCACCCCCCTAGCCATGGGCTGCTCCACCCTGTCTTCCCTTCAGAGCTGCTTAGCCACCTGCCCTGCCTCCAGGTGGCCCCTTCCAGCTGCCCACGGACCCACCTCTGGTTCAGCCGCACCGGGGTCCCCTCCTTCTGTAGGAGCAGCCCACCCCCAAGTCCCAGCCTGGCCCACACACAGCGCAGCTGCTCCCCGTGGTGTGTCTTGCTTGTCCTCACAGGGGGTGCCACACCCAGATACTTTAGAGCAAAGGAGCCAAGCGAGGGTGGGCAAGAGCATCTGAAAGAGCAGGGAGCTGATGGGTGCTGCGTAGGAATGAGGTCCCATCCCAGCCAGATCTTTTAAGACAAGCTGGGAATTGTTTTTGTGTGTTTTTTTTTCTTAAAGGTGAAATCTTCCTGCCCGGCTCGGGTGTCTCAGTGGTTGAGCTCGATCCCCAGTGTGGGGTGTGCAGGGGGCAGCCGATGGGTGATTCTCTCTCATCATTGCTGTGTCTTTCTCTTTCTCCCTCTCCCTTTCTCTCTGAAATCAATAAAAACATTTTTTTTAAATGTGAAATCTCCCTAAAATTTTAAATTCTCTCACTACTTACAGGTGAAGAGGCAAGCCCAGCACGTCCAGGGACCCCATGCAGCTCACTGGCTGCCAACCTGTGATCCTTGCCATCCCTTCCTCCTCCCCGACCCAGAGCTGAAGATAAGAATCTGCAACAAGGAACAGTGCCCAAGGGAACAGGTATCTTTCATATTTTAAAACTCCCAGCCTTAAGAGAAGGCAGGCACCTTTCAGATGACTTGGAACAGAAATTTCTGCTGTTTAAACCCCTCTTCCTAAACTTCTTCTTGGAAGTAATAATAGAATAATAATCTGGTTTTTAATGAGCATCTACTAGGTGCTTGGCACAATTCTAAGTGGGGTTTTTTTCTGTGTTAACCCATTTTGCAGATGAGGAAACTGAGGCTTAAAGAAGTTAAGTAACTAGCCCAGACTCCCAGCTAGAAGTAGAAGAGTGAGGTTTCTGGCTTCAGAGACTGAAGTCTTAACTACATAAGACAAAACTCACAGCACCCTTCTGTGTACACTTTGTACTGCCTGACCCCAGGGCTCACTAGACAGTGAGGGAAGGGGTGGCTGAGTTCACATACAGTCATGGCCTCATCAGTGTGTGAGTCCTTGCTCCCCACCCATATTGGCCAGGCCTGCAGGGTTTACAGGAACAACAGTACCTCTGACCAGAAAGGCAGGCTGTGCAAAGTGGCAGAGGTGCAGATATTAAATAACTTGGTCAAGTCCTCACAGCTGGTCACTGGCAGAAGCAGCAGGAACAAACAGGCAGCATTATCCATTCTCCCAGTCAACAAACAGCCTTTGAGCCCAGCCATGCCTGGCACCGGCTCTGCAGTCAAGCCCAGCGTTACAATGCAGGTTTTAAGTGTAACTAATTGGCTGGAGTAAGTGTTAAATGCACGCACCAGGGGGACAGGGGAGACCCTGCAGTCTTTTATATGCTCAGGTGTTCAGTGCCTCCACAGCAGGCAGACCTGAAAGAAGAGAGGCTGCTGGGAGAAATAATTTTCCTGGTTGAAAAAGATCAGAAAAGGGGCATTCACTTCGGAACTCAAGACCACAAGGTAAGGTGAGCTCGCAGTGTCTGCTCAACTTCTGCCAAGCTGTGTGCAGAAGAAAACACGTTCATTGTTTTGTGTGTGTGTGTGTGTGTGTGTGTGTGTGTGTGTGTGTGTGTGTGTGTGTCCTTTTTTTAAGTGGGATGAAAGAAAGAGGATCAGCCCTACCTTACATCCTACACAAATGTAAATTCAAAGTGCATTGAAGATATTAATATGAAAAGCATTACTTGGACATTTTTTAGAAGAGAATATTAGGAGATTTTTTTTTTTAACTTCAGAGTGTGGAGGGATTTTGTAAATATGGGACAAAAATCGATACACTTGAGCACATTGGAATTTACAAATTTGGTTTGTCAAAAGATACTTAAAACTTGAAAACACAAGCCATAGACAGGAAAATGGTATTTGCAATATGTGATCTACAAAGGTCTAGTCTCCAGAATATATAAGAACTACAATGAGGAAAAAAGACAACCCCGTAGAAAAATGGGCAAAAGATGGGGACAAGCAACAGACAGGAGTGGAAACACAAATGGCCAACAAGCATCTCATTGGTGCCCACCCTCGCCACTCACCAGGAAATGCCAGTGAAACCTCAGTAGGACTGAGTTCACCCATCTCAGACAAAATAAAATCTCACTACCGGTCACTGTCGGTGAAGGTGTGGACTGCTTTGGCCTCTTCGGGTTTTGCTTTCATTTTCTACATTTTTAAGAAAATTCTTTACTGTTTAAAGTATTACATATGTCTCCTTTCCTCCCCTCCCCCCCATTGGCCTCTCCCCTCCTGCTCCCACTCCCCAGCACATGCCCTCACCCTCTACTGTCTGTGTCCATGGGTGATGCTTATATGCATGCATACAAGCCCTTTGGTTGATCTCTTACCCCCACTCCCTCCCTTGCCTTCCCTCTGAGGTTAGATGGTTTGTTGGATGCTTCTATGTCTCTGGATCTATTTTTGTTCATCAGTTTATGTTCATTATATTTCACAAATGAGTGAGATCATATGATACTTATCTTTCTCTGACTGGCTTATTTCTCTTAGCATAATGCTCTCCATCCATGCTGTTGCAAATGGCAAGAGTTCCTTCCTTTTTACAGCAGCATAGTATTCCATTGAGTAGATGTACTACAGTTTTTTAATCCACTCGTCTGCTGATGGTCACTTAGGCTGTTTCCAAATCTTAGCTGTTGTAAATTGTGCTGCTATGAACGTAAGGGTGCATATATCCTTTCTGATTGGTGTTTCTAATTTTTTGGGATATATTCCTAGAAGTGGGATCACAGGGTCAAATGGGAGATCCATTTTTAAGTTTTTGAGGAAACGCCATACTGTTTTCCACAGTGGCTGCACCAGTCTGCATTCCCACCAGCAGTGCATGAGGGGTCCTTTTTCTCCACATCCTCGCCAGCACTTGTTGTTTGTTGATCATTTTCTACATTTTTTTTTAAATTGAGGGATAACACACATTCAGTGAAGTGCACAAGTCTTAAGTGTACAGCTTAATTTTTTTACCTACCTACCCAAGTCACCACCACCAATGGGGTCCCATCATGTCTCTTCCCACCTTACACCCTCTCCCTGAGGTAACTATTATTCTTGCTGCTCTCCTCAGATTCATTCTGCCTGGTTTAGAACTTCATTTAAGCACTTGGCTTTTCTCATTCAACGTGGTATCTGTGAGATTCATCCATGTTCTCACACACAGCAGTAAAGTCCTTATTTATTGCTAACTAGTATTCCATCGCATGGACATACCATCATTTCTTTCTCCAGTTTCCTGTTGATTGGCCTTTAATTTGTTTCCAGTTGGGATATTATGACTAAAAGCTGCTGTGAACATTCTTAATGTTAAGCTCCCAGCTATTCTGGTGAGCAATTTGGTGACGTTGTCAAGTTGCAGATGTGTATACTTCATGACCCAGCAACTCCACCCCTGGGATAACACATTAATAGATGCTTTCACACATATTAAAAGTGGCGAGAGTAAAAATGCCGATGGCTATGTTATTATAACTGCAAAAATACAATAAACTAACCTGAAATGCCCACCAACAGGAGAGTGAGTCAGTAAACTGTGGTCGCGTCATACAATGGAACACTATATATAAGTAAATGTAAATGACATAAAGCTAATCGTATCAAGGTAATGGCTCAGAAATAATACTGGGTGAAGAAAGCAGGATCTAGGTGCACAATGCCATTTAGATACAATTTTAAAACATGCAGTACACGCCCTAGCTGGTTTGGCTCAGTGGATAGAGCATCGGCCTGCAGACTGAAGGGTCCTGAGTTCAAATCTGATCAAGGGCACGTACCTTGGTTGCAGGCTCCTCTCAGCCCAAGCCCTAGTCAGGGCTCATGCAGGAGGCAACCAATCAATGTGTTTCTCTCACATCGATGTTTCTCTCCCTCTCTCTTCCACTCTCCCTGAAAATCAGTGGAAAAATATCCTCGGGTGAGGGTTTGAAAAAATATATATATATATATATACAGTGGGGCCTTGACTTACGAGTGTCCCGACTAACAAGTTTTTTGAGATACCAGCTGTCTCTCGGCTGATTTTTTGCATTGAGTTGATAGAATAATTTGAGTTAACGAGCTCGGTCTCGGAACGAATTAAACTCGTAAGTCAAGGCCCCACTGTATATATAAAACACGCAGTACACTCTCTCATTGGCTGGGAACACAGCTCCATGTAATAAAGGTACAAAAAATGCATGGTGTTGATAAACAGACAATTGAGAAAGTGATTCCCTTCAGGCGGGGAGGGCAGAGCGTGTGCAGTGGGGAATACAGGGGGGTTGACTGAATGCATAGGTGCTTTGCTGCTTCAGCCAGGCGACCAGTACACAGGTGGCTGGTATTTCATTTTTAAGCTTGACATGTATCATCAGGGCCATTCCATTCAGGCGGAATCCTGGGGTGGAAGATTTGAAAGGAGCTAAAATTGGAGGGTCCTTGGCACGAGGACAGGAAGTGACCAGTGAGACGTTCACAGGGTTCAGCGGGTGTGGGCACCCCCGGCCCTGCTCACCCTGCTCAGCACTGCCCCAGGCCCAGCTGTGAAGACTCAGGGACGCCAGAGCATAGTCTGCACTGAAGGGCCGTAAGGACGGGGTTCCCCGTGGTCAGGACCGAACAGTGGGGCCTAAGTGCTTCCTCTTGGTAGACAGGTCAGCGGGATGGGGACGGGGAGAGGCAAGGGGGTCAGACCAGCACCATCAAGTGGGTGATGCAGGAAGGTGCGCCCGGCCGCTCTTCCTTTGGGCGCGCCCCACCTTAACCCCATTCTCCATACCTCCTCCTGGGCTTCACCTTTCCAGGCGCTGTTTGCCGCCCTCCTCTTGACCCTGGAAGACAAACTGGCCAGGCTCTGTCACCACAATCCCCAGCACAGTAAGTGCTGGGTGAGGAAGCAGGGACCTGAGGCAGGCCTTTGCAGTAGAAACGGGGTGACCGGGAGGACACAAGTGGGGCAGGGGAGTCAGCGAAGACATGGGCAGTGAGGACCCTGGCTGTCCAGGGGCCAGGACCCCTGGCGGGTCAGAATGTTCCTGTTCTCCTCTCCTTGTCCACTCGGGCTAGGAAAGTCCCGTGACGCCCAGCCTCCACCTCTCCGATCGGCAGGCTGTGCCTTGAGGTGACCCTCAAGGTGCCCGGTGCAAGGTGCTGACTAGCACAGGGGCGGGATGGGGGTTCAGCTGTGGGCACAGCTCACCCACTCCTGGGGTCCTCTTAGCTTCCCAGGTGTCCCTAATGGATCTGTTCCCCAACCATTGCAGCTAACCAGTTGCTATAGAAACTGGAGCCGTTTCTCTTACCCATTTGCCAGGGCACCACTAGGAAGCCGTCCTGGACGGGGCTCCTGTTCCCAGCCTCTCACCATCCTGTTGAAGCCTATGGTCAGGCTCAGACCGCCTGGGCCCATGTTAATGCTCTACCCCACCCTTGCTGGAGGCACTTCCTGCCTCTGTGCCAGTCCCTGTGTGGCCATGACTTCCACCTCCTCCCCCAAGCCCTCCCTGGGCTATCATGTTTCTTAGCTAAGAAACCGCCCCCATTTTCTTTCTCCTGCACAGGAAGTGCTGACTCAAGAGAGAGAAGGGCAGTCCCCCATTCAGGTGCCCCCAACGGAGGATCAGTTCCACCTGCAGGGACTTGGGCCCCCAGGCTCTCAGAGGCAATGGCTCCAGCTGCTCCCTAGTGTCACACAGCCCAGCAGGTCCTGGAGCCAGAGGCAGGGGTGTACCCGGCACCGCCTTCACACCTGCTTCACCGTCTTTCCCCTGAACACACCTGCCCAGGTGCCTCAGCGCCAGGGCTGTGGCCAAAGAACTAGGGACCTGGTCATGGAGGGTCAGGCGGAGGCCCCACACCCCCAGCCGTCACTGGTCGTGTTTCTTATAACCCAGTCCACCAAGATGTCCTGGGATGAAAGCATTCCACGGTCCAGACCCAGCTGGTAACACTGAGCTCGAACCTCTCTTGGGTGGGCGGGGTGTGGAAATGCACATTAGCACAGTCAAGGCTCTGAGAAGGCCTGTGGGAAACAAACTTGCTTTAAGCCATGATTCTTAAATGTATTTGACCAGACTTTTTTTGACCAGACTTTTTTTTTTTTAAGAACATATGCTAGTCCTAGCCGGTTTGGCTCAGTGGATAGAGCATTGACCGGCGACTGAAGGGTTCTGGGTTTGATTCCAGTACCTCGGTTGCAGGCTCTTCCCCAGTCCCTGATCTGGTCGGGACTCATGCAGAGGCAACCAATCAATGTGTTTCTCTCACATCGATATTTCTGTCTTTCCCTCTCTCTACCACGTTCTACAAATCAATGGAAAAATATCCTCAGGTGAGGATTAAAAAATGTTTTAAATAAAAGAGCCCTCACCGGTTTGGCTCAGTGGATAGAGTGTTGGCCTGTGAACTGAAGGGTCCCGTGTTCGATTCCAGTCAAGGGCACATGCCCAGGTTGCGGGCTCCATCCCCAATAGGGGGTGTAGAGGCAGCCGATCAATGATTCTTTCTCATTGTTGATGTTTCCATCTCTCTCTCCCCCTCTCCTTTCCTCTCTGAAATCAATAAAAATATATTTAAACAAATAAATAGATAAATAAAAGAACGTGCTAACGGAACACCTCTTATACCTTTTGGAAACACTGCTCACGCGGCCGCTTTCCTCACCGGGAAAGGTATGGGCAGGGCCCAGATCTCACTGCCACCCCCAGAAGGCTGTCCCAGGTGGAGGGCTCTGTGTCCTCCCTACTCAGTGTCCGAGGGGCAACAGCGTTGGTGGCTGGGACCTTGTGAGAAAATCCTGGACCTCGGGCCCTACCCCCACCTCCTGCTCTGAGTCTGCAGGTTAATACCATGCCTAGGGGGTCAGACCGTGTGAGCAGCTCTGTCCCACACCTACTGTTTCTCCCGCCCCACGATAGCTAGCTGACCCCCTCCCCGCAGGATGGGGCTCTGGGCGCTGTATCCACATGTATTGGCCTGTTTTGAATCTCGCACCTGATTGGGAATTCTCCTTCCCAGGGGCCCATGAGGGGCCCCAGGGGGCCGGCCATCGAAGAGGCCTCGCTTTTGCAGAGGCTCAGAGGAAGGACCACGTGGCCTTTTGTCCCTGCTCAGCTGTCTCTTCCACAGAGACGCCTGGGGACCCGGAGACCGTCCTCTCGCGGGCTCCAACCAGAGTCACCTCTGAGCCAGTCCAGTCTCCCTAATGGTCATTCACGAGGGTCTAAAGCAGCGGTTCTCAACCTGTGGGTCACGACCCCTGAAAATACATCCTGCATATCAGATATTTACATGACGATTCATAACAGTAGCAAAATGACAGCTATAAAGTAGCAACGAAAATAATTTTATGGTTGGGGGTCACCACAACATGAGGAACTGTACTAAAGGGTCGCGGCATTAGGAAGGTTGAGAACCACTAACGGAACCGTTAGCCGCTCTCCCCCAACCCCTTAGAACCCGGAAGAAGGGAGCGGTGAGCCGGCCTCTAGGGAGAAGACCTTTATTGAGAATTTGCTCCATAAATAACTACAGAAAGTGTGTGTGTGTGTGGGGGGGGGGGGGACGCTCTGCGTGCTGTCTGACGTGAGGAGTCTTATCTGAAAGAGGGAGGGAGGGAGCGGGGGGGGGGAAGAGAGAGAGAGAGAGAGAAAGGGGTGCTAACGGCCCAGGTGTCACGAGGGAGAAACCAGTGGCAGAGAAGTCGGAGCACTTGGGGGTCACTGGGTCAGAGCTTGCACCACATCCTTCACCAGCATGGTGCCGATCACCATCTTCTCGCTGTTGACTGTCAGCTGGGCGGGGCCGGGGGGCCGCGCGTCCAGGGTCAGCAGGACCAGGCTCCCGCTGGTCAGCGTCTTCCCTGCAAACCTGAGGGGGACGGAGGGAGGGGCTCAGCCCCTGTGGCAGGCGGCCCTCCTTCAAACCAGAACCAACAGCCCATCTTCTCCTCAGAGAGGGGCCCAGTACCTGTACTCGTCAGACGTCCCACAAGGGACACGGCCCAGGTTGGCCGTGGCGGTCACTTTCTGCACCACAGTGTGGTCACTCCGACAGCTGTCCGGCAGCGTGAGCTTCTCTGTGATCTCGTTCATGCCCGTCAGCTTCCCTGGGGGCAGAGGTCACGATGAGGGCAGAGGCTGTGATGGGTTCACCTGGGTCTGCCCACAGAGCTTCCTCACCAAGCTCACAGTCCTCAGGAAGCCTGAGGGGTCTCCCCAGCCCACCCAGGCCTCCATCCATGTTCCTGACCGAAGACTCCATGGCCACTTAGAGCTTTCCTGCACCCTAGACCCCACACCCAACCAAGTTCAAATCCCTCCCGGCTCCTGCGGCTGAGTCCTCACAGAGAACACTGGTGGCTCCTGCCCTCCTGGCCAAGGCCTGGTCCTCACCAGGCAGGCCAGAGCCCAGACCCTAACCTCACCGGGGGCAGCAGCTCCAGACCTGGCCAGGCGCTCACAGCACCCGGGAACGCCTCACTCAACTGGGCTGACTCACACACTCAGGCAGCCCTGGGAGCTCCGTGTCCACTGTCCTGCCTCTCCTCCCTCTGAGATGCTCCATCCCCTCCATGCCCGACCAGTGATCTCTTCTTGCCCTTGTACCTTAAGCCTCTCCGTGTCCAAGGCTCCCTGCTCCTAAGAAGTCCTCTCCAGAAGCCGGATTGCTCATCATGCCAAGGCTGTGTCTCCCATTCAGAGCCCACGTCCTCCATAGAGGACTCCCTGTCCTCAGTGGGTCTCCTTCAACCCACGGCGACTGGCCCTGCCCCCGTTGACTGGCCCTGTCCCTTTGACCGGCCCCGTCCCCTTTGTCAATGACCCGCTCTCCCCAAGACTCCTATCTCCTGGCTCTGAAGGTCTTTGAAGCATCTCCCCAGGGCGATCTCATGCACATTCACAGCTTCAGTTCCCACTTCCTTGCTTCCTGGGCACAGACCCACATTTCCAGCTGCATACTCAACACCGCCCCCTGAATTTCCCAAACGCATTGCAAAACCAGCTTATCCAGAGCTAACCTTGCTCTTCCCTCACCCCTCGCCCAAACCCATTCTTTCTACCAGATCAGGGGTTTGGCAAATTACAGCCTGCAGGCCAAATCCCGCTCCCCGCAGGGCCCACAAAGCCTAAAATACTGGCTTTATGGCGCATTGCAGAAAAAGCAGCAGCATGCTGACCCCTGGTCTAGGTGAAGGGCACTGCCATTCTCCTTGTCATCCAAGCCCAAAGTTCTAGAACAGCTTCTATGCCTCCCTCTTCCTGGGGGCCACCCGCCTCAGCCCCTCGCTCCCTTTGTCAGGGCTCTAATCCTGGTCCTCACCGTCTCTGGGCAGATCTGCTGCAACAGCCTCATTAATGATCAGAATGTGGCCCAAAGTCACAGACCAAGTGAGTGCAGGTTCGGAACCTAAACCAGGGCCCAACGAAGCCCAGGGCTTCTCCCACGGGGGCTGCCCTGCCTCCTCCAGCTGCTGCAGCTCCTCCCAGCCTCAGTCCTGGCAGAACGCTGCCAGCTTCCTCTGTGGGAAGCAGAGGTCTGAACCTGGCCCGCCCTCACTCAGACACCTTCCCTGACGCCTCCGCCGCCAGGAAGACGGAATCCAAGGCCCGCCTCTCTCTAGCGATGGAGCTGGACCCACCAGCCCCGTGCAGCTCTGAAATTCTAGGGCTGGAACCCGTCAGCACCACGCTTGAGGCTTTGGGAAACGAGACTATACATGCCTTCAGCTTCATTCTCACCACTCTCTTCCCTTTCTGGAAACCTTCACCGACACCCACCCGCGATGTTCCCCCAGCTGGAGTGCTTGCTGGCCTAGTGGCCGAGGGCCCACTCTCTCCACAGCCTAGCTGAAGTGTCCCGGCCCCTGCGGGGCCCCTGCAGAGCCCACCCCCACCCCCCACACCCCGCGAGGCCCCCTGTCTGATGAGCTGAGGATCCCCCGCAGGGCTGTGAGCTGGAGCTGAGGGCCCTAGACTCTCTAGGGCCTAGAGCAGGGATGGAGAACCTATGACACACGTGTCAGAGGTGACATGCGAACTCATTTTTTTTTGGTTGAGTTTTCTTTGTTAAATGGCATTTAAATATATAAAATAAATATCAAAAATCTAAGTCTTTGTTTTACTATGGTTGCAAATATTAAAAATATTCTATATGTGACATGGCACCAGAGTTAGGGTTTTTCAAAATGCTGACACGCCGGGCTCAAAAGGTTCGCCGTCACTGGCCTAGAGGATGGTGCTGAGTGCCACCCCTGTCCGGCCAGGGCGCACTCACCCTGTTCCTTCTTGAACTCATTCTCACTCATGAACACCGGGGCCATCAGCTCCCCAACCGGCGGCTGAATGGAGACGTAGAACTGCCGCACTTGGGTGCTGGGTCGGGGGAGAAGATAGAGGAGGAGGCAGTGAGGCCCATCTCTCCCCTCGCCTCCCACTTTGGGGACAGGGCTCGGGGGCAGCAGGAGAGGGAGGTGAGACCCGAGGGCGTGGGCCGGCTTCCAGACCCTCCACCTCATGACGTACCCCTGGCTGCCACCACCTCCAGCTCCTCTCCACTGTGACCCACCTCTCCCCGGCCCACCCTCGCCCCCCACCACGAGGCAGACACTCACCACAGCTGGAAGTTGGCCGCCTGGGTGGAGTCACAGAAATTAATGCCCATGACAGCAGTAGCAGACTCTCCGGGTGCCAGGGACTCTGCAGCGGGGGAGGTGGGAGGGGGAGAGGGAGTCTGTGTCCCAGACCCATTCTCCCTCCTCTGCCAGAGCTGACCACTCCCAGCTTCCCGCCCCCGGAGACCGTTCCTGGTTTTCTCCTGAAATCTAAACACTCCTCCCCCCCCCCCCCCCACTCTCTCATCCACGGAAGTCAGTTTTTTGTTTGTTTTGTTAATCCTCACCTGAGGATATTTTCCCATTGATTTTTAAGGAGAGTAGAAAAAAAAGGGAAAAACAGAAAAACGCATCAATTGGTTGCCTCCTGCATGCACCCTGACCAGGGCCCGGGCCGGGGAGGAGCCTGCAACCAAGGTACGTGCCCTTGACCAGAATTGAACCCGGGACCCTTTGGTCCACAGGCCGATGCTCTATCCACTGAGCCAAACCAGCTAGGGCTGAAGTCAGTCTTGAAGTAACCGAGCCTCAAGCACCCCCTGCCCTGATCAGGACCCCCTCACTTCCTAGCCTGTCTTGCCCACTGGGTGTGGATCATGCTAGACGCTCTCTCTATGCCCCCAGGGCCTGGCCCCTGGCCCGGCAGGGAGAGGGCATCGGCAGCTGTAGGGAGACTGCCTGCCCAGGAGCCGCACCGATTTCAGGGAACTCCTGGATGCTGATGCCCGCAGGCAGTTTGGGGGTGCCCACATGCAGGCCCTTGATGGGGGTGTCGGAGCTGTTGGAGAAGTGGATGAGCAGAGACACCATGTGGGGGTCCCCGGAGAAGGGCTGGCGGCTGAAGGTGTAGTCCACAGCCAGGCCCTCGCCCGCCACGCGGTGCAGCAGCTCCTGCCGCCCCACGCCGGACACCGGGCTCAGCAGCTGGACGGGAGGGAGAGGGGGATGGGAGTGAGCGAGCAGCAGCCTGCCCAGCCCTGTCCCCACCGAGGGTCACAGCCAGCAAGTTCCCTTCCTTCACCCCCCACACACAGATCCACACCCCAGGGTGCAGCACGGAACTGTAGGTCCCATCCCACTCACCGAGGGCACCAGCGGGGAGTCTGTGAGGGTCAGGCCCTCCAGGTCTGCGGCCAGACTGCTGGACATGACCGTGGGGGGAGACACAGGCTGGGCGCTGGGCGGGGTGACTGTGGACAGACGAGGAAGACTGTGGTGGGGAGAGGTGACATGGAACTGGCCTGAACTGAGCAGGGCTCAGGGAGCAGACGGTTCAGCACCATGGACAGCGGGGCATGTGGCAGCCTGGTGGCTCTAACCACTCACCACCCAGCCCCACACCCAGTGCCCTCTCAGGCCTGAAGATGTGTTATTTTTTAAAATATATACATGTTTAATTGATTTCAGTGAGGAAGGGAGAGGGAGAGAGAGAGATAGAAACATCAATGATGAAAGAGAATCATTGGTTGGCTGCCTCCTGTACGCCCCCCATTGGGATCAAGCCCACAACCCAGGCATGTGCCTTGACCAGGAATCAAACCGTGACCTCCTGGTTCATAGGTGGATGCTCAAGCACCGAGCCACGCTGGCCAGGCTGTCTGCTCTCCCCACGCCCAAGCCCTGAGGACCCTAACCCAGAGCTCCCTCAGGCCTTCCTAAGTCCCACTCCCCGGGCCTCCTCCCCCCTGACTTCTCCCCCCAAACTCACAGTCCTCGAGATCCAGCAGGGACACCTCCTTGGCTGCAGGGGCGCTTTTGCTGCTGGGAGGCTGCAAGAGAACACGGGGTGTGGGCATGGGAGGGAGTGCCCGTGTACAGGACACACTGAGTGTCTGGAAGGTGGGAGGACCCTGTCCCAGAGCCCACCCCTCTCGGCCCGACTCTCACCGTCTTCTTCCTCCAGGACACGGGTTCCCCCTGCTCCTCCTCGCTCTCCGATGACACCTCGGACTCTGAGGAGCTGCTGCTGGAATCGCTGCCCTCATCCGAGGACGAGCCTTCTCCTTGTCCCTCCGTCACCTTCTTCCTCTTCTTCCTCTTGCTCTTCTCACCTTCCTCCTCACTCTGTTCACTGGAGGACAGGAGCGGGGGCAGATGGTACTCAGGCCCAGCCTGGGCTCCCACTCCTGGCCTCCCAGAAGAGCAGGGAAGCCCTGACTGAGACCTCCTGTGGCTCCTGAGAACAGCCTCAGCAGGAGCTGGCCGGGAGTCTGCGGGAACTGGCCGGGGATCTGCGGGAGCTGGCCGGGGTCTGTGGGAGCTGGCCGGGGTCTGCGGGAGCTGGCCGGGGGTCTGGGTCTGCGGGAGCTGGCCAGGGTCTGCGGGAGCTGGCCGGGGGTCTGGGTCTGCGGGAGCTGGCCAGGGTCTGCGGGAGCTGGCCGGGTGTCTGCGGAAGCTGGCCAGGGTGTGTCGGAGCTGGCCGGGGGTCTGCGGGAGCTGGCCGGGGGTCTGCAGGCCCCACCAGCTCACCAGGTTCAGGGGCTCTTAGGAGGCTGGCCTGGGCTGTGTGGTTAGCCCTTCTTTTCCAGGGGAGACCCCAAGCCCCACCCTTCTCTTACCTTTCACTGCTCCTCCCCTTCTCCTCATCCTCGTCCTGATCTTCATTGTCAGACTCGCTGCTCGACTCCCCAGAGCCGCTCTCGCTGCTGCTCTTGCTGTCTGGCTCGCTCTCGGACTCGGGGTCTGCGGAGGAACCATCTCAGATCACCCCCCCCACACACACCTTCTCCCCACCCCACCAAGTGCAGGCCTCCTGGTCCCCAGCAGGTGCCCTGGGCTCGCAGCTTCAGACTCAGCTCTGACGCTGCAACCCTCCCCCGACCTGCCCCTGGTTCCAGGTGCCACCCAGACCAATGGGGACACAGCTGGACCCGCATGGACAGAGACCCGCACAAGCACACACACACCAGGAACCTGCAATCCCTCAGGTGAGTAAACACATAGGCAGGTGCATGTAAGTGCACACCCCCTTGGATACACAACCAGGCCACACACACACATGCGCGCGCACACGCCTCAGCACGCATGTGGGCAGCAGCACGGAGCCCAGCTCTCAATCTCCTCACCACTGTCTGCGGACTCCGTGGGGCCCGACTCGCCCTCAGAGTCCGAGTAGAAGGGTTTCTCCTTCTCCTTCCTCTTCTCCCGATTCGAGCTCTTGGTCCATTCAGGTACCTGGAGGGGGGGGGGGGTAAGAGAGTTAGTAAATTGTGGTTGGGGAGGGGGAATGACAGCACAGAGTCTCCTTATCCTTCACGCCACCTCTTCCGGGCCCTGGTCCTGTCCCAGGAGGAACTGGTGAGGGGTAGCTGCTCACAGAGGGGGCACGGGCAAACCAAGGGAGAGACAGAGGGGAGGGAAGGCACGGGGCCAGCACGCAGGGGAGCGGGGAGAGGA
This sequence comes from Myotis nattereri, assembly GCF_964212035.1. Lineage (NCBI taxonomy): Eukaryota > Metazoa > Chordata > Mammalia > Chiroptera > Vespertilionidae > Myotis > Myotis nattereri. Next base: position 9,319,104 of record NC_138097.1, on the reverse strand, counting down.
AGCACTGCAGGCCGAGCAGAGGGCACACGGCACACGGGGGTGGGGACCTCAGTGTATTCGCCCAGCAGGCCCACGTGGGTCTCAATAAGGGAGAGATCTTCTTCCTGTGTGTGGGGAGGGTGTCAGGAGGGCGTGGCCAGCACGCGAGACACCAGGGCTCCCTACCGTCTGTCCCTCCACCTGGGAGACTCAACCTCCACCCCCCGCTGACCTCCACGTTGCGCACGGAGGGGTCCGGGGCTTCCTCTGGCCAGTCTGGGAGCTCCTGGTAGCCTGTGGCCTTGGCATTGAGCAGGTGGGACAGTGAGCCCAGCTGGAAGTGGTCCCGGTCTGGGGACAGGGTGAGAGGTCAGCCTGTGAGTTGTTTCCTAGGGGTTGGTATTGATCCTGGTTGTGGGGGGTGAGGTGGGGGAGCCTCGCTGGGCAGATGAAAGGGTGGATGTGCCTCTTAATCGCTCTTCCACCCTGACCTTCAGGCCCACATGCTGGAGGGAGGGTGCTCTGGCCCGACCAGAGCAGGCTGAGGGGTGGAGAAGGGACCCTGGCCCACGGGTGCTGCTGGCCCTGGGTGGTGGGAATGTGGTGTCCCCTCTCTTCCGGGGCAGGGGGGACTGGGTGCTCAGCACCGCCAGGTTCCACAAGGAGGCCCCGCAGGGATGAGCACAGCGACCAGGAATGAGAGGCTGGCCGGGCTGGGTCAGGGCCTGGAGGGGTGAGAGCCCCGTGGGAGCAGGAGGAGGTCAGGGCCAGAGGAGGGCAGCACAGAGACTTGCGAGTGGGGATGGTCCTGGGAGGAGAAAGGGACAGTTCCCCTTCTCCCAGGAGATTTTCAAATCTGCCCCTTCCCTCAGATGAGGGTCCCCACTTCAGCTCCCACCTTTGAAGGACGACTCCAGGACGGGGGCTGGTTTGGGCGCCAGGAAGAGCTTCTTGGCGTGGCGGCTGAGGGCCCCGCCCTGCTCCGAAGGCACGATGAGCTGCCGGGTGAAGCGTGCGCGGTCGCGGATGTCATAGTTCTGGTCGTACTTGGCCAGGCTCAGCACGTACTGGGTCAGCAGCTTGGTCTTGGGGACAAGAGAGGGTGAGCACCGTCAGGGAGTGGGGGACACAGGAGGTCCCAGACCAGGCTCTGACCGACACCACTGCATGGGGCTGCCCTCCCTCCACCCCAGTCCTTCCCACAGACTTTATGTTCCCTCACCTCCCTGACTCTTGACCCCAACTTTTTTTTTTAAATCCTCACCCAGGGATATTTTTCCATGATTTTTGGAGAAAGTGGAAGAGACAGGGAAAGATAGAGAGAAACATCGATGTGAGAGAAATACATCTATTGGTTGCCTCCTGTATGCGCCCCAACCAGGGCCTGGGCCACGGAGGAGCCTGCAACCAAGGTATGTGCCCTTGACTGGAATTAAACCCAGGACCCTTCAGTCCACAGGCAGACGCTCTACCCACTGAGTCAAACTGGCTAGGGCCTGACCCCAACTTTGATAGCTGCCCTTTGGGCCTTGGACTCCATTCGTCCTCAGACTTGTGGTCCCAGGTTTGCGGTCTCCACGGCCACAGTCCTCCCCTGAAAGGCTCTACTGAGAGCCAACCACAGAGCCGGCCCCGTGGGCTGCTGAAGGCACAGAGGTCCCAGCATGCACACTGCAGTGAGGCAGCCGTATCCCAGACCCAAACCTCTCCATTTCTGCCCCGTCCCTGCCTAGTCTACCCGTCTTTTTTAAAAATACATTTTCATTGACTTCAGAGAGGAAAGGAGAGGGAGAGATAGAAACATCAATGATGAGCATCATAGATCGGCTGCCTCCTGCACGCCCCACACTGGGGATAGAGCCCGGAACCCGGGCATGTGCCCTTGACCAGAATCCAACCCGGGACCCTTCAGTCCGCAGGCCGATGCTCTATCCACTGAGCAAAACTGGCCAGGGCTAGTCTACCTGTCTTTACAAACAACCGTGGTAGCCACTGTTGATGGAGTGCCTCCTAGCATTAAGCACTCGGCACCACCCCAGGACGGAGCTCTGTGCCAGGCCCAGCAGGCACTCGGGAAATGTCCTTTAAATCAATCCGTCAGCACAGGCACACGAGGCAAACGCTTGTGGCCAGCGGGACAACCTGGGGAAAGGCATGTGGACACCAGGCTTGGGAAACAGGCCGACATCAGCGTCCGGGGGCTCAGCGCTCAGCTCAGTCCTGAGCCTGTCGGTTCCGACCAGTGTGGCTCCCCGCCCACATGGCCTCACCTCGTCACACCTTCCTCCCACTGCTCCTTGCTCCCCTCTGAACAAGGAGGCACACATACTGTTCAGGGGCTGAACGCTCCCCATGGTGCTCCCTCTACCTTTTCCTCTCCAGGCTTCTGCTCCCACAATCCTGACACCCACAGGCCCAGGGCCCCGCTGCTTCCACACGTGACTGCTGTCCCTTCCAGCTCCTGATGAGTCCCAGACCTGAGGGCCCCGCCTCCCCAGCCTGAGTTCCTGGGGCCCAGTGTGGCTACCGTGGATCTGAGGAGCCCCGAAGAAGCACAGTGCCACCACCCAAAGACTCCATGGGAGGCCGGAGAGGCTGCCTTCAGTCCTCCCAGACCCTGGGCTCCCTGGAGGAAGCGTGCACACTGGGAACATTGGCCACTTGGGCCTGAGCCAGGTTTGCTCAGTGGATAGAGCATCGGCCTGCGGACCAAAGGGTCCCGGGTTCGATTCTGGTCAAGGCATAGATCTCGGTTGCAGGCTCCTCCCCGGCCCAGGCCCTGGTCAAGGCGTGTGCAGGAGACAACCAATCAATGTGTTTCTCTCACATGGATGTTTCTCTCTGTCTTTCCCTCTGTCTTCCACTCTCTCTAAAAATCAATGGAAAAAATATCCTCGGGTGAGGATTAACAAAAAAGAAAAAAGAAAATAAAGGAAGGGGCCTTGGAGTTCACGCCCACCTGGTGAGGGCACACAGAGTACTGCTTGGCGGGTTCTGGGGACCGACTGTGGAGGGGCACCTCTCGATCTGTACCTGCTTCGAGTTGGTCAGGTAGAGCTTGGCCGCCAGGTTGATGACCTGCAGCTTGACAATGTCCTCCTCGGCTGTGAAGGACTTGGCCATCTTCCTGAGGACGTCGGGGGCGATCTTGGGGACGTGCTCACAGTACTCGCCGATGAGCCACAGGATGCTGGCGCGGGCCATGGGCACCTGTGGCGGAGGGAGAGGCGTTAGGACCTCGGTAAACATGGCACGTGGGCAGGCACGTGGCCTGCCAGGGAAATGGCGGGCCTCCCATCTGCACCGGCCGCTGTACGATGGGCTCCCCCGGAAACGAGAGTGGGGGCAGTGCGAGAGGCATTAAAAGGTGGGCAGCCTGACCAATGTGGCTCAGTGGGTGAGCATCGACCTATGAATTGGGAGGCTGCCGTTCAATTCCCGGTCAAGGGCACATGCCTGGGCTGTGGCTCGATCCCCAGAGTAGGATGTGCAGGAGGCAGCCGATCCATGACTCTCTCATCATCTATCTCCCTCTCCCTTCTCTGAAATCAATAAAATTATATATTTTTTAAAAGGTGGGCGTTTCCTGGGCAGCAAAGCCCTTCTTCCCTGGGGTTTCACTGGTTTCTTTTCTTTTTAAAGTAGATTGTTATTGATTTCAGAGAGGAAGGGAAAGGGGGAGAGAGAGAGAAACATCAGTGATGAGAATCATGGATCAGCTGCCTACTGCATGCTCCCTACTGGGGATCAAGCCCACAAGCCAGGCATGTGCCCTGACCAGGAATCGAACCTGGGACCCTTCAGTCCACAGGCCGATGCTCTATCCACTGAACCACAGCAGTCGGGCTCACTGGCTTCTTCAAGCCCTAATGTCAGTCGAGGTTTTAAAGACCGACTTCCTGGATCCACTATGCCCTCAATGCTTCGCTCCATGTCACTTCTTCCTGAATCTCCAGGAGCACCTTGTTTCAAAGTTCCAACTTGCCAGGAACACACAGGACTTGTCAACCAGCCACCCCTGGCGACAGCGTTGGAGAAAACACGAGTGGGGCGCTCGGTGAGGGGTCCCCAAAGGGAAGGCGAATCTTGGGCAACAAGGTCAGGGTCACATGGCCCATCTCCTCCCATCCTTCCACCTGAAGACCTTGTAGAGCTAGTGTGGGAGGTTTGGAGGTTGATTTAGTTAATTATAGTGTCTTAGGATCGCGGAAGGACCCAGGGGTGGGGGAGGGGAGGGGACGCGGCATCACTGCCGTCCACACCTGGATGTTGTCCGTGAGCTTCGCCAGGTGCTTGATGATCTCCCCGTGCTGTGCTGGCTGCATCTGCAGCAGCTTCTTAATGACAACCACCGACTCCGCGACCACCAGCTCTGCGGACGGAAGAGAGTGTGGGCCCCGGAGAGCCCGATGGCCACATGCAGGCGACAGACCCTGCCACACCCCAAACCCTGGCTGTCTTCCTCACCCCCTGCACTCCACCAGTGGCCCCAAGAGACGCAGGGACACCTGCATACCCACTGAGGCAGACAGACGTCATCACCTTGTGCCTGGACAGACAGATGGATACCCACTCGCCGTCGGACATGCAGGCAGACACCCACTGGTCATAGGGTCGGACACTCAGACAAGCACTGACCATCACGGTTGGACAGCAGCTGCACCAGGCCGTTGAGACAGGTGTCACGGACTCGGCCTATGTTAGTGGCACAGCGTCCAATGGCCTGGATCGTGGCTGCCACGAAGTCCTTGTCCATGCTGCGGATGTAGGTCTGTGGGACATCACAACAGGGTGACCCCTCAGGGACCCTGCAGGCTTGCGGGTGACCTTCGGGACGGCCACGCCTCATTCAGTGACTCATCATGCCAGAGACTAAAGTCTGGGAGAGGAAGTGACCCCCAGACCCGCTGCCCAGTGATTCCCTGGCCCGAGGCCAGCAGAGGGCATTGGGAGAGGACCTAAGATGACCATTTCTCTGGACGCTTAAGAGAAGGTGTGCCCACAGGATGACCCTCACTGTGCATAGGAGCTGTGGGCTGCTCTCCGGGGCCCTCTGGATGGGACCTGCCCCAGCCCGTACCTGGAATTCCCGCAGGACCGTAGGGATGTTGGTCTCGTTGGCCAGGTTGGTCAGCACTTCCAGCTGCAGGGAGGCAGAGGGTGGGCGTCCTGTGCTTTCACACCCGGTCATTCCAGACACACTCCACACACCAGCAAACACTCCTCAGGCAGCCCCCAGCATCCTGAGGCTGACAGGGCACTGACAGGTCAGAAGCTTGCCTGCACTGCAGGAGGACCTTTTCGCCTCTTAAATGGATTCCCTGACAGGTGCACTTACAGCCTGATCATGTCGCTTCTCCCTCCATTGAAAACGTAAAGCCTGCCCTAGCTGGTTTGGCTCAGTGGATAAAGCATCAGCCTGGGGACCAAAGGGTCCCGGGCTCGATTCCAGTCAAGGGCACATACCTCGGTTGCAGGCTCCTCCCCGGCCTGGGCCCTGATTGGGGCGTGTGCAGGAGGCAACCAATCAATGTGTTTCTCTCACATCTATATTTCTCTCTGCCTTTCCTTCTCTCTTCCACTCTAAAAATCAAGGAAAAATATCCTCAGGTGAGGATTAAAATAATAATACAGTGGGGCCTTGACTTACGAGTTTAATTCATTCTGAGACCGAGCTCGTTAAGGAGCTCGTTAAGGAGCTCGTTAACTCAAATTACTCTATCAACTCAATGCAAAAAATCTGCCGAGAGACAGCTGGTATCTCAAAAAACTCATTAGTCGGGACACTCGTAAGTCAAGGCCCCACTGTATTAATAAAGAAAACAAAAAGCCTCCTACTGCTTTTAGGATAAAGACTAACATCTTCCCTCAGTCTGGAAGTCCCTGATCTCCCACCACTCCCCCTTGCCTCCCATGCCCCAGTCACACAGGCCCGTTGTCAGACTCCTGCCTCCCCCAGGGCCTTTGCATGTGCTGTTTCCACAATGTGGCTGGAGTGCTTCCAAGTCCTGTCCCTGCCTTTACTTAGGTGATTCGTGTTCATTTCTCAGGCCTGAGTTCAAGCCACCTGCTGAGGGAAAATTCCCCTGGCACCAGACTACATCAGGTCCTCCTATTTTATGCTCTTACAGCTCCCTGTCACTGTTCTTCCATGCCACATTTCACAAATGGATTTTCACATTTGTTTTAGGATTAGCTGCTAAATGCCTCCTCCTCACCCCAATTAGACTGTGGGCTCCACCAGGGCAGGATGCCTGATTAGTTTGCTTTCTCTGAACTGTTTAAATGACTCAGTAAGGCAGCAGAACGGGGATGGGGTACAGGTTCCTGTGGGCATATATGTGCATGAAAGCCCGAGGCGGTGGGAGTGTGGGGGTGATAACACCATGGGTGGGAGACGGAGGGCTGCACTGAGAAAGCATGAATTTTCGAGTCAGCAGAACTGACCTTGGGGTGGTTACCTCCTCTCCTCGGGTCCACGTTTTAATAAAATGGCGAAAATGTGCACTTCCTGAGGTGGTTGTGAAAAGTGTCAGGTATAGGACAGGTCTAGGCAAGGGTCAGTTCCCTTCCCCGTCCCCCCGCCCTCATTAGCCTGGCTTCCTGAGCAAACACGTCTGGCTGGGAGGCCATGGGCTCAGCCCCAGACGCAGGCGCCCAGGGGGCCACCGTGGATACCTGAGTGGGTCTATGGAGACGGGGGACGTGGCCAGAGAGGCCACAACCACTGCTGTCTGTCACTCACCTTCAGGATCTTGATCTGGGTGGGGTCGGTGGACCTGATGTAGAAGCTCTTCAGGTAGGGCTCGAACATACCCTGGCACGGGAGAAGCAGCCGGGAGTTCCCCCACAGCCTCTCTTCCGGGGCAACCCTCCTCCCGGCCCGGGGCCCAGTGACCTCCCCGCCATGTCACTGTCCCCCACTCCTCAATGTCCCCCTCCTCCCTCTAGATCCGACGGGGTCTTTCTTCATGGGCTTTCCTTCCTGAGTGGCCCTCAGGATCCTGCATGTGGGGTCTCCCCTCCCCCGCGCTGCACTGCCAAAGCCCTTTCCCAGCCTGCTTCTCCCCGGAGTCCCGAGCGCCATGAGCGCCATGGAAGCCACCCCTCGGACGGGGAGGGAAGGCCTTGGTCACTTGCTCACCCGGCGCTTGATGGACATGGTGGCCACGTTCTGGAGCACCACGTACTGCACCTCACTGCAGAGGAGGGTCAGAGGTTATGGGAGCCCCTCGCTGGGGCAAGGGGCAGCCGATGGAGGTAAGGAAAGTGGACCAAGTAGGAAGGAAGAGGGGACCGGTGTGGCCAGGGCACCAGTAGGAGGAGATGGGCCAGGGTGAGCTCAGGGTCCAGAAGTGGGCGGGCCAGGGCTGGATGTGGGCGGGGCCAGGGGAGTGGGAGGGCCAGGGCTGGATGTGGGCGGACCCAGGATTGATGTGGATGGGGCTAGAGGAGTGGGCGGGACCGGGGCGGGGAGTGTGGACGGGGCGGGGCCAGGGCCGGTGTGGGCGAGGCCAGGGTAGTGGGTGGGGCCAGGGCTGGATGTGGGCGGGATCGGGACGGGGAGTGTGGGCGGGGCGGGGCCAGGGCCGGTGTGGGCGGGACCGAGGCGGGGGGGGTGTGTGTGGGCGGGGCCAGAGCCGGTGTGGGCGGGGCGGGCCGCACCTGTGACTGCGCAGCAGGCGCACCAGCGCCTTGGCGATGACGCCCACCTCGGCCTTGGGCGCCAGGTGGAAGTAGAGCTGCGCCACCGCCATGACCACCGCGGCGCTGCGGCTCTGCAGCAGCGGCTTCGTGTTGCGCAGCAGCAGCCGGTGGTCGGGGTCCATGACATAGGGCTTCCGGGCGGGCAGCGCCGCGGTGGCCGTCTCCTCCGACCCCGCGCCCTTGGCCTCGTCCTCCTCCGAGCCGTAGAAGGCTTTCTCGGGGTTCTCCTCCAGCAGGGATTCCTGTAGGGGGACGAGGGTGGGGGGCAGCGGGCGCTTCCTCTCGGCGACCCTCCTGCCCGCGCTGGGGGTGGGTGGGGCGGGTGCTCACGTTCTGCGTGGGGCTCAGGAACTGCGTGCGCGCGTAGCGGGTGAGCATGCTGATGATGACCACCTGGCCCCACTCCTCCACGTCGATGAGCAGGTTGCAGAGCTTCCGGTAGTTCTTGTGGATCAGGTCGATGCGCTCCGGGCACACCTCCTCGAAGGCCATCACCACGCTGCCGGCCACCAGCTGGGGAGCAGACAGAGGCGAGAGGGTCACGGGAGGGCGGCCGGAGGGCCTCTGTCGGGCACCTTCCCACCACCCAGCCTGTGCACCCCTGCACGCACCGTGGTCTTGTCGGCCAGGAGCTTCTCAATGACCTCGATCAGCTGGTCCTTCTGGTCAGAATCCAAACTGCGGGAGACACTGTTGAGAGGGGCCTGCCCCTCCCTTCTCCATCCTTCCCAGTGTCCGCCCAGGCTGTGCTCACCTCCCTCTCCCCAACCCTGTTCACGGGGAGGTGTGAACGTGCTCCACGGTCCTCCATCTCTCAGTTCCCAAAACCGTCTTAAAATATATGATTTCAGAGAGGAAGGAGAGGGAGAGAGCGATAGAAACATCAATGATGAATCACTGATCCGCTGCCTCCTGCAAGCCCCCCATTGGGCCTGCAACCTGGGCATATGCCCTTGACCTGAATCAAAGTTGGGTCCCTTCAGTCCACAGGTCGACTGAGCCAAACGGGCTAGGGCCCAAAACGGTCTTAAACCACCTAAAAAATAAAAAAAGCAGGGCATGCCTGACCGGCATGGGCCCCTGAACCAGGTCATAGTTCGATCCCTGTTGGGGCACATGCATCCCCAGTAGGGGGCGTGCAGAAGGCAGCTGATCAATGATTCTCTCTCATCTCTCATCGCTGATGTTTCTATCTCTCCCTCTCTGAAATCAATAAAAATGTATTTTATTTTTTTAAAATATATTTTACTGATTCTTCACAGAGAGGAAGGGAGAGAGATAGAAAGTTAGAAACATCGACGAGAGATAAACATCGATCAGCTGCCTCCTGCACATCTCCCACTGGGGATGTGCCTGCAACCCAGGTACATGCCCTTGACCGGAATCGAACCTGGGACCTTTCAGTCCGCAGGCCGACGCTCTATCCACTGAGCCAAACCGGTTTCGGCAATAAAAACATATTTTGAAAAAGCAAAGCAGCATGCAAGACCCGGGACAGGCCAGAGGTGGGCTGGGGACGTGGGGACCCCTCCCCCTGGGGAGTGAGGGCAGGGCTGGGGCAGCACACCTGTAGAGCTTAGGGATGGCATGGGCGGCCGTTTTCCGCACGTAGGGCGACATGTCCGAGGCAGCTTCCTTGATGGCCAGCATCATGATGGGCACTATGATGGGCACGCGGATGCTAGAGAGGACGCGGAGGGCGCTGGCGCGGATCAGCTGGTTGGGGTCCTAAGGGCAGAGGGGGAGGCAGAGCCGTGAGAGGCCACCCCGAGGAGCCCCGTTCTGACCCCGGAGGATGTGCCAGTGTTGGGTACCCGGGGGCACTGCTTGAGGGCGTTGACTCTTGGTCTTGGCCACACAAATCTGACATCTAAGCGGGTGCGGCAATGGGCTGCTTCGTTTTCAGGGAGAGTGGAGAACTCTCAGAGCACCTAACGTTCCTCGAACAGCCCCCGTTCCTTAGTTCCCTTGTGTTCATGCAGAGGCCACTCCCAGCCAATGCAAGGTGGTCTCCCTTCCAAGAGTTCGTCTTTCCTTGCCTCTCCCCAAAGAACCTCTCCCAAGCTGCTCTTCTTCCTCTTCTCCCACAGTCTGTCTGTCTTTCTTTCCTTCTTTCTTTTTTAAAATATATTTTATTGATTTTTTAAAATATATTTTATTGATTTTTTACAGAGAGGACGGGAGAGAGATAGAGAGTTAGAAACATCGATGAGAGAGAAACATCGATCAGCTGCCTCCTGCACATCCCCTACTGGGGATATGCCCGCAACCCAGGTACATGCCCTTGACCGGAATCGAACCAGGGACCCTTCAGTCCGCAGGCCGACGCTCTATCCACTGAGCCAAACCGGTTTCGGCTATTGATTTTTTTTTACAGAGAGGAAGGGAGAGGGATGGAGAGTTAGAAACATCAATGAGAGAGAAACATCAATCATCTGCCTCCTGCACGCCCCCTGCTGGGAATGTGCCCGCAACCAAGGTACATGCCTTTGACCGGAATCGAACCTGGGACCTTTCAGTCCGCAATCCGAGGCTCTATCCACTGAGCCAAACCGGACCGGTCAGGGCGCTTTCTTTCTTTTTAAATGTATTTGTATTGATTTTAGAGAGGAAGGGAGAGGGAGACAGGGACAGAAATAACAATGATGAGAGAGAATTATTGATCAGCTGCCTCCTGCACGCCCTCCCTAGAGGGGATGAAGCCTGCAACCCAGTCATGTGCCCTGACCAGGAATGGAACCGTGACCTCGTGGTTCAGAGGTTGACACTCAACCACCGAACCACGCTGCCTGGGCATCTTCCCCCACCGTGTTTAAAAGAGAAGAGTGTGGGGGCCCCTCCTCGTTGCTCCTATAGCTTCCTATACACTGAGAAGGACCTGGACAGTGTACTGCAGTCATGGGCTGCAGCAGAAGCAACTGCAAGTGATGGTTCATCTTGGAGGGGGATGGACAATGGCAGGGGTGCTGGACACGCAAGACAGATGCTACCCGGATTTTCTAAAATGAAGAAAGAGAAGATCCACAACATTACTGATAAGAAAAATGATGGCAATGTTAAAATTCTGGAATTGATTTTTAAACAGAAGGCCTAAAAGCACTTATTTAAAAAGGCAGGAGTGTAGCCCGGCTGTTCAGTGGTTGAGTGTCAACCAAGAGGTCACCAGTTTGATTCCCGGCCAGGGCATATGCCTGGGTTGTGGGCAGATCCCCAGTGGGGGTATGCAGGAGGCAGCTGATTGATGTTTCTCATTGATGTTTCTATCTCTTTATCCTTCTCCCTTTCTCTCTCTCTAAAAAAAAATCAATAAAAAAAGATACATTTTTTAAAAAAGTTACTTACTTTCAAAAATCAAATAAAAAGCCAAAGTGTGTGTTCCAGCCAGTTTGGCTCAGTGGATAGAGCATCAGCCTGCAGACTGAAGGGACCCGGATTTGATTCCGGTCCAGGGCACGTTCCTCAGTTGCAGGCTGATCTCAGGTGGCCTGACTGAGGCTGCATGTGGGAGGCAACCAATCGACATGTCTCTCACATGGATGTTTCTCTCTGTGTCTCTCCCCAATCCTTCTACTCTCTCTAAAAATCTATGGAAAAGTGTCCTCAGTTGAGGATTAACAAAAATCTCTCTATAGAAAAGCCTAATATGCAAAGTGTCCCTTCGGGAGTTCTACCTACTGGGAATTCGATTGCTCGCTATGATGTGCACTGACCACCAGGGGGCGGCGTGGAACGAAGGAAGGCCGGCAGCTGGCATCCGCTAGGGACCCTGCCCGTGCACAAATTTCATGCACTGGGCCTCCAGTAAATATATAAATAAAAATAAACAAATAAAAAGCACTAGTGTGTATTTTTTCTCTTTTTTTGCTTAAGGAAGAGCTTGCTTTATTGGGAATGGAGTGCTGTGCGTAGGGCTCCTACACGTGGTGCTCAGGAAGGTACACAGGGCACAGAATGTGTTGCTAATGAAGAGCAACTGGAATGGGCTCCTCTGGGCAACTTCCCAGCACCTCCCTCCCTCTCCCCCAACTGGGCATTCCTGACCACTTCCTTGAAGGCAACTGTGGTTCACTGGAGATAGAGTCCCTCAGGGGTGCCTTCTTGTTTTTTATACAGAACACTAGAGGCCTGATGCATGAAATTCATGCATGGGTAGGGTCCCTAAGCCTGGCCGGTGATCAGGGCAGATCTGTGGGGCGATCAGCGGGGTGATTAGGAGGGGGGTCCTGCTGGCACCCGCCTTGGCTGGCCTGGGGCCTGTGTCCTGGGGGCAGCTCCTACATTGAGCGTCTGCCCCCTGGTGGTCAGTGCATGTTATAGGGACCAGTCGTTCCATCAGTTGTTCCACCATTTGGTCAATTTGCATATTAGGCTTTTATTATATAGGATAGCCTTCATTTGCTACTTTCATTCTAGGTTCCCTCAAGGCCCTCAGACCAGCTTCTGTGCAGATTGCCTTGATGTCGACACCAGCGAGGTCACCCTTAGCTGTGACCACGTCGTCCAGTGTCCCGTCATCAGCCAGCATCCTTCTGCTTGTGTGGACCTGGAAGATGAGCTTCTTGGTCTTTTCATCTGGCGGGGGAACCCCATCTTCCTGTCAGTGTGGCCTGGTCTGATTAGTGCTGGATCCAGAGTTCCTGTTCGGTTTGTGGCCATGATGACTTTTACGTCTCCCTTGAATCAAATCCACCCAACTGGTTCAACAGCTCCAACATTGGTCACTGAATTTCTCTCTCACCTCCGGAGTTTGAGTCAGACCTTTTTGTCCCAACGGCATCAACTTCATCAATAAACACAATGGAAGGTACATTTCTTCAGCAACTCGAAACAATTCCCGAATGAGTTTGGGGCCCATCACCTAGGCACTTCTGAATGAGTTCAGAGCCAACAGCTCTCAAGAAAGTGGCTGAGGTTTGGTTTGCTATTGCTTTAGCCCAGTGGTTCTCAGCCTTCTGGCCCTTTAAATACAGTTCCTCATGTTGTGACCCAACCATAAAATTATTTTCGTTGCTACTTCGTAACCGTAATGTTGCTACTGTTATGAATCGTCATGTAAATATCTGATAGGCAGGATGGTCTTAGGCGACCCCTGTGAAAGGGTCTTTCGACCGCCAAAGGGGTCGCGACCCACAGGTTGAGAACCGCTGCTTTAGCCAATAAGGTTTTACCTGTGCCAGGTGGACCATAGGGAATGACGCCCTTAGGGGGCTTTATACCCCCATCCCTTCATCATATTCAGGAAGCTCCACAGATTCCTTAATTTCCTGGATTTGGTTGTCCAACCCCCCCCCCCTCCACCCCCACCGTGGGGCCTTTTCCACCTTCACCACCGTGACCAAGGGGTCCGTGTCATCCATCAGCACCCCTATCACATCATGCACCTTGTGGTTGAGCAGGACAGAGCAGCCTGGTCCCGGCAGGTCCTTGTCCACCAAGGAAAGAATGCGGACATAGTGTTCTGAGCCCACAGATGTAGACATGATGGTGTGATTGTCATCGAAGATCTCTTCTAAGGTCCCCACCGACATTGGGGTTCCCCTCAGATCATCCACCTTTGATCTTTCCTCCTCTTGCTTTTCTTTTAAAGGCTTCATTTGTTCCTGATTTCTAATGAATTCTTCCCCCATGAGAAGATAGTCTTTAATTCTAATTTCAATCATTTTAGCCGGCACTGCGTGTGAGGTGTGACCAGTGGCAGTTTGCTGGCAGCATCTGGTCCCTTTGTTTTCTATTTCTTTTTCCAACTCTGGTTGGTACGGGAGGTTCGTATTTCTTTTTCTTGTCCTTGTCATCTCTCTTGTCACCTCTAGGACCATGACCATCACTATGACTATAACCTATCTTGCCAGGAGTGTGTATTTTCTTAGAGTAAAATCATATCACATTCACTACTAAAACCTATTTTCCTTTTAAAAAAACAACAACGCATTTTATCTGGAAATGATTATGGATTCACAGGAAGTTACCCCAAATCCCCAGTTAGGTTGCGTATGAGAGGCAACCAAAATTGATGTTTTTCTCTCACATCAATGCTTCTCTCTCTCTTTACCCTTCCCTCTCTAAAATCAATAAAAACACATTTTAAAAAATAAAATAAATAAACAGTGTGGGGGAACCAGCCTCCCTCCAGTATAAAGGGCTTGACTCCTCCCATGTCCATTTCCGGAGGTGATTTCCCTTCCCAGCAGCCCCAGAGAAGGGAGCCAGGTCTTTAAGGAGCTGCTTTGCATACACTGGGCGTCCGAGACCAGGCTAAACAGAACGAGGAATCTGTTCCAGCTCTAGGGGAATAGCTGGCTGTGCTGACCTTCCAGGAAATAGGTCACGTGTCGTGTCCTCTGCGCTCCCCGTGGAGTCCACCTCCATGTCTGAGGCAGCCCTCCTGCAAGGCCACCTTCATTGCTGTCCTCTCAATGCGGCTCAGGAGTTTCCTGTAAACCTTTAGTTCCTCCTTACCCAGTTCCAGGTCACAAGATTCCCAAGTCACTGTTCTCTACAGACACCTGGGCCAGGTGAGCCTGCGGTGACGAGGCTCTGACACCCAGAGGTGAGGACCCAGGTGGGCAGCCCCCCTCCCCTTAAGGAGCTTGACCTGTCTGCCGGGCTGTGGGCCCCAGGTCCTTTACACCAGTGGGGCGAGGGCCAGCGGGGTCCACTGTCAGGGGTCCAGGGGTTTATATGTGAGGCAGCCATTAACACAGTCAGAAGACAAGAGACACCCACATCACCTTTCCTCTGACTCTGACGCTCCCAACCTTGTGCAGGTAGTGAAGGGCCCCAGAGCTCAGCGCCCCCCCCCCCCAACCTCCGCCCTGGACCCACTCCTCCAACCAGCACCATCCAGGCCCCGCCCCAAGGAGGCACGCCGAGACACTGACCTTGAGGCCGCGCTGGAAGGTGGAGATGGACAGCAGGGCCAGGTCTTGCTGCTCCTCGGCGTAGCGCACCAGGTACACGTAGACCAGCTTCTTCACCTGGGGAGAGCGGGTTTCCAGCAGGGACCGGCGCCCCGCCCCGTGGATGTCCTCACCCAGTGGGCTGCCGTCTTCGGGGACAGATCCCTCCAGTGTAGAAGAGCATCCCTGGTGTGCCCACCCGCCTTCTCTCTGACCCACATCTAGCTCAGGGGCATGTGGACAGTGTCTCTTCCTGGACCAGGGACATTTCTGGGCAGGGCAGGCCCCCGGGGGCTGGAGGGCCCCCTTCCTCACCCCTGACCAACAGGACACCCCTTGCTGGGGAGTGCTCACCTCTATGTTCTTACAGGCCACATTCTTCACCACAGCGGGAAACAGGTCTGAGGCATTCTTTCCCCGGGCGATCATCTGGGTGGTGAGGTCAAGGTCAGCAGGAGGAGGAGAAGAAGGAGGAGGGACGGGGCCAGCATTTAATAGGGGGTGGTCCACAAGGGGTCATGCTCTTTGACCCCAGGTCCCTTCCCCAGTGAGGACCAGAGGGCAAGGGTATGATAGGAATGAGCAGGTGGAGGGATGACCTGGGAGGCCTCGGCCAGGTAGGGCGGGAGGTGAGATAAGAAGAGGCAAGAAACCCTAGCCGGTTTGGCTCAGTCCATAGAGCCTGCACTCTGAAAGGTCCCGGGTTTGATTCCGGTCAAGGGCATGTACCTCGGTTGCAGGCTTGATCCCCGGCCTTAGTCGGGGCGCATGCGGGAGGCAACCAACCGATATGTCTCTCTCACATTGATGTTTCTCTCTATCTCTTCCCCTCCTTTCTGCTCTCTCTAAGAATCAATGGAAAAATATCCTTGAGTGAGGATTAACCAAAACAAAGAGGCAAAAAGTTGGGTCAGAGTAAGAAGGGTGTGCAAGGTTTCTCCAGCCCCCTCCCTCCCCCTTCCCCGCCACCCTTACCGCCACAATCCTCTTCATGGCCTCCAGCTTGAGGGAATCCTTGTTGCTGTCCAGCATCTCCTTCAGGTCATCGTGCCTGGTGGGAGGCACAGGGGGTCAGCGGAGGCACAGGGTGGGGGTGGGGCTATCAATCCGGAGGATCCAGGCGGAAAGAAGGGACATGGGTGGGGCTGGCTCGGGCAGGGCCCCATCAGAGGGGAAGGGAAAAACAAGTGGGTCAGACAGGGATATGGGTTCAACTGTGTCCCCCTCAAAAAAGAGATGTTGAGCCCTAGCCTGTTTGGCTCAGTGGATAGAATGTCAACCTGCGGACCGAAGGGTCCCGGGTTCGATTCTGTCAGGGGCATGTACCTTGGTTGCAGGTTCCTCCCTGGCCTGGGCCCTGGTCTGGTTCATGCAGGAGGCAACCAATCATGTGTTTCTCTCACATGGATATTTCTCTCTGTCTTTCCTTCTCTCTTCCACTCTCCCTAAAAATCAATGGAAAAATATCTTTGAGAGAGGATTAACAACAACAACAAAAATAGACATGTTAAAGTCCTAATTCCTGGGCCCCAGAAGGTGACTTTATTTGCCGTTGTAAGTAGTAGTTAGGATGGGGTCATACTGGAGTAGGGTGGGACTAGTGTTCTTATAATAAGATGGCCCTGGTCGGGGAGGAGACTGCAACCGAGGTACATGCCCTTGACCAGAATCGAACTTGGGACCCTTCAGTCAGCAGGCTGACGCTCTATCCACTGAGCCAAACCCTCTAGGGCAGCGGTTCTCAACCTGTGGGTCGCGACCCCTTTGGGGGTCGAATGGCCCTTTCACAGGGGTTGCCTAAGAGCATCGGAAAACACATATCTAATTACATCTTGTTTTTGTGATTAATCACTATGCTTTAATTATGTTCAATTTGTAACCATGAAAATACATCCTGCATATCAGGTATTTACATGACGATTCATAACAGTAGCAAAATGACAGTTATGAAGTAGCAACGAAAATAATTTTATGGCCGAAACCGGTTTGGCTCAGTGGATAGAGCATCGGCCTGCGGACTGAAAGGCCCCAGGTTCGATTCTGGTCGGGGGCATGTACCTGGGTTGCGGGCACATCCCCAGTGGGGGATGTGCAGGAGGCGGCTGATCGATGTTTCTCTCTCATTGATGTTTCTGACTCTCTATCTCTCTCCCTTCCTCTCTGTAAAAAATCAATAAAATATATTTAAAAAAAAAGAAAAAAAAAGAAAATAATTTTATGGTTGGGGGTCACCACAACACGAGGAACTGTATTAAAGGGTCGCGGCATGAGGAAGGTTGAGAACCACTGCTCTAGGGCTTTATTAACATTCTTAACTTCAAAAAGAAGCAACAAGAACTTATTCATTCAATTCATTCATTCATTCATTCACCACTCAACCAATACTTTGTTGCTAGGCTGCCCCATGAGTCTAGGGACTGAAATCTGGGACTCTGGTCCGTAGGCCGACGCTCTAGCCACTGAGCCAAACCAGCTAGGGCCTATTTGAGATTCTTGATGATACATTTAGGCTTCTAAGTTCAGCTACATCAGCCTCCGGGATCCTGGGCCCTCCCGAGGAGTCAGGCCGGAGTCCTCGCCTGTCACCCTGAGGCAGGGGCCTTCCCTGGGAGCAGGGAGGTTGGAGGTCTCTTTAAACTCTGGGTGTTCTCTGGAGCAGAGCTCCTCACACCCAGGTGTCCTCGCCGCACCCACAGATGCCACAGGCACTTGCCAGAGACACACCCCCCAGGCCTGTGCTGGGGTACCCCCACCGCTCCCCCCCACCCAGCTTGCTACACACACTCCAGGCCCCTGAAGGTCCCAGGCCCTGGACCACGGAGAACTGAAGGGGGAGAAAGGAACCACTGGGTGTAGGCAGGAGAGCAGGCAGGGCTGTCGGATGCCACTAACACAGACAGAGGGGCCCCTCGTCATCCTCGCTCTCACCAGGGAATGTTCCCCAGAGGGCGGGGACGGGAGAAGCACAGCAGCAGCGAGGCCCTGAAACCTTACTCCCTGAGGTCAGATCCCCTTACGCCACTCACTGACCTGACCCCTTGTCGGGCCTGAGGGACTCTCTGGGGTGAAACAAGCATCTGAGGCCAGTCACGCTCCCCCCTCACCCCCATGTTCGAATTCACGAGCTGGGAAAGGCGGGCCACACTCTATCCGAGCCTGATCCCGTCCCTGAACCCCACCTACAGCCCATTCCAACCAGGACCTGGGGGAGGGAAAAGGTCAGTGTGGGACCTCAGCCTCCATCATTTTACTCTCCTCCTCCACTCAGAGTTCTGGGGAGTTAGGCTCCTCGTCACCTCCTCATACTCAGTCCCCACCGGGACCCGAAATGCCAGCCCAGTCCTCCTCCCCCGAGCAGGTGGGACTCGCGGAGTCTGGCCGGAGTGGCAGCGGCCCATCCCTCGCCTTCCCGGGTCCGAGATGTGGCCCCTGGGGTTCCTCTGTACCGGAGTGGCTGGCTCTGACTCTGGCCTTGGCCGGGCTCTGGGCACGGTCCTTCCAGGGGCGCTTCTGAGGCTGTGTCTTCCTCGGGGGCCTGTAGCCACCGAAGCTCCTCGGGCTGCAGGGCCTGGTACCAGGCTGGGGGCCCGCCCTCGGGGGTCAGCACGGGGCTGGCAGCCTCCTGGTCCGCCCCGCTGGCCCCTCGGGCCCCCGTCCTGGCCACGGCCGCTGGGAGCTGCAGGAATCGCTGCATCGGGGCCGGGTCCTGCTCTGGGATGGGACTGAGCTGGCCAGGGAGCTGGGGACGCCTGTCACTGTCACCAGACGGCCCGCCCCCGAAACTCAGAAACCGGACACTGGCAGGGAGACAGGCTCTGGTTTCCTCTTCGCAGCTCAGAGACAAGGACTGAGGAGGGGCGGAGACTGGGCGCCGAGCCAACCTCAATCTCTGAGCAGGAGGAGGCCAGAGGTCCGGGAGCTGGTTCAGAGGGAGGTTGAGGGGTGCCCTCCTCACCTCCACTCACGCCCGGGCGGGACCTCTGCCTCCCCAGAACTGCTCGTCAGAAACCTTGCGCACCCTTCTTACTCTGACCCAACTTTTTGCCTCTTTGTTTTGGTTAATCCTCACTAGAGGATACTTTTCCATTGATTTTTAGAGAGAGCGGAAAGGAGGGGAAGAGATAGAGAGAAAC
The DNA here is from genome assembly GCF_964212035.1 of Myotis nattereri. Taxonomy (NCBI): domain Eukaryota; kingdom Metazoa; phylum Chordata; class Mammalia; order Chiroptera; family Vespertilionidae; genus Myotis; species Myotis nattereri. The sequence goes on along the minus strand of NC_138097.1, from coordinate 9,300,389 downwards.
ATCAATGTGAGAGAGACACATCGGTTGGTTGCCTCCCGCATGCGCCCCGACCAGGGCCGGGGATCAAGCCTGCAACCGGGGTACATGCCCTTGACCGGAATCAAACCTGGGACCTTTCAGTCCGCAGGCTCTATGGACTGAGCCAAACCGGCTAGGGCTTCTTGTCTCTTCTTATCTTACCTCCCGCCCTACCTGGCCAAGGCCTCCCAGGTCATCCCTCCACCTGCTCATTCATATCATACCCTTGCCCTCTGGTCCTCACTGTCTCTACCCTGCCAGGGGTGGTTGGCTTTATTCACTGTATTTCACATTGCCTCAACCCTCCTCAAGTTCCCACCCTCAGCTTTGCCTCCAATAAAATCCCTCACAGCTCCCAACATCTATGCTCCCCTCTCCCCCCTCCCACCCAAGCAGAGCTGGTCCGCCTTGAAGCCAGGCCATTCCTCCCACTCAGCTCTAGAAACATGCCCCCCCGCCCCCCCCCCCGCCCCCCCAAGGATTTGTGCCTCCTTCCATTCCCTTCAGCCGCTCCCACTCTACTGGCCCTTTCCCAACTACAGTTAAACTTGCTCTAGGTGCTCCCATCCTAATAAACAAACAACAATAAAACAGACTATGGAAAACAGTATAGAGTTTCCTTTAAAAATGGAACTTGCGCCCTAACTGGTTTGGCTCAGTGGATAGAGTGTCGGCCTGCGGACCGAACGGTCCCAAGTTCGATTCCGGTCAAGGGCATGTACCTTGGTTGCGGGCACATCCCCAGTAGGAGGTGTGCAGGAGGGAGCTGATCGATGTTTCTCTCTCATCGATGTTTCTCTCTCTCCCTTCCTATCTGTAAAAAGTCAATAAAATATATATATATATATTTTAAAAAAATGGAACTTGTGTTTGACCCAGCAATCCCACTCCTGGGAATATATCCTAAAAACCTCAAAACACCAATCAGGAAGAACATATGCACCCCTATGTTCATAGCAGCACTATTTATAATAGCTAAGATTTGGAAACAGCCCCAGTGCCCATCAGTAGATGAATGGATAAAAAAGCTGTGGGACATTACACTGTGGAATACTATGCAGCTATAAAAAAGAGAGATCTCTTACCCTTTGGGACAGCATGGATAGACCTAGAAAACATTACGCTAAGTGAAATAAGCCAAACCGAGAAAGACAAATATCACATGATCTCACTTATTTGTGGAATCTAATGAACAAAATGAACTGACCAACAGCTCTTCAGCTCTTACAGGTGTACCAGTTAACAATGCGGATTTTTTTCAATAGATGGAGTTACACATATGTTGATATATATGTGGTTTGATATGTATGTCAATGCAACAAAATTGACAGCAAGCTTCAAAACTTCATATGTCAAATTTTCTGAAGGTGTTAACATCATGAATATTTTTACGCTTAAAAATGTCGAATTTCATGCCAAAAAAAAAATAAATAAGAGCATTTGCGGGAAGTTTTAATTCATTACTTTATTTTGAAGAAAAGTGCTGCTGAAAGTTATCGTATACTTTGGGAAGCTTATGGTGAACATGCTCCATCTCAAGATACTTGTGAACGCTGGTTTAAATGCTTTAAAAGTAATGATTTTGATGTGAAAGACAAAGAACATCCAGGTCAACCGAAAAAGTTTGAAGACCAACAATTACAAGCGTTATTGGATGAAGATGCGTGTCAAACTCAAAAACAACTTGCAGAAAGATTAACGTTGCTCAGCAAACAATTTCCAATCATTTACAAGCAATGGGAAAGATTCTAAAGGAAGGAAAATGGGTGCCATATCAACTGAACGTAAGACAAATGGAAAACCGAAAAGTCATCAGTAAAATGTTGCTTCAGTGGCACGAAAGAAAGTCTTTTTTGCATCGAATTATGACTGGCGATGACAAGTGGATTTATTTTGAGAATCCCAAACACACAAAATCATGGGTTGATCCAGGTCAACCATCAACTGCAAGGCCAAATCGCTTCGGAAAGAAGACAATGGGATGGTGTGGTGTATTATGAGCTTCTAAAACCAGGTGAAACCATTAATACTGATTGCTACTAACAACAAATAATCAATTTGAAAAAAAAAATAATCAATTTGAACCACGCTTTGATCGTGAAATGACCAGAATGGGCCAGAAGACAGGGCAGACTAATTTTGCTTCATGATAACGCACCATCACACACTTCAAAACCAGTTAAAGACATGTTAAAAGATCTTGCCTGGAAGTATTAACCCACCCACTATATTCACCAGACCTTGCTCCTTCAGATGAACCACTTGTTCCGATCGATGGCACACACACTTTCTGAGCAGCACTTCAAAACGTACGAAGAAGTGGAAAATTGGGTCTCTGAATGGTTAGCCTCAAAATAAGTTCTATTGAGACAGTATCCACAAAATACCTGAAAGATGGGGGAAATGTGTAGCTAGCGATGGACATTACTTTGAATAAAGCACTTTTGATATTTCTCTTGAAATTATCATGTTTTCTTGGATTACAAAATCTGCATTATTATTTTTAAATACATTTTATTGATTTTTTTACAGAGAGGAAGGGAGAGGGATAGAGAGTTAGAAACATCAATCAGCTGCCTCCTGCACACCCACCACCGGGGACGTGCCCGCAACCAAGGTACATGCCCTTGACCGGAATCGAACCCGGGACCCTTCAGTCCGCAGGCTGGTGCTCTATCCACTGAGCCAAACCAGTTAGGGCTAAAATCCGCATTATTTACCGGTACACCTGTAAGAGCTGAAGCAGGGAGGCATGAAACAGACTGATATGCCTCAATGTGGGGTTGGGGGGACGAGAAGAGATAAACCAAAGAACTTATATATTTATATACATAGCCCATGGACAGGGGTAATATTGTAGGGAAGACCTGGAGAGGTGGGTAGAGGCTGGGAGGAGGGAGAAAAGGGGGGGGGGGCGCGGGACGGGGGACATCTGTAATATTATCAACAATAAAAAATAAATTAAAAAAAATGACAAACCTCCCTGAACTTGTGTTCTCCTCCAGCAACTCTTTCCCTCCTTCCCCTTTCCACTCAAACTTCTTTTTTTTTTAAAAAAAAAAACAAACAACAACACACATTTTTATTGATTTCAGAGAGGAAGGGAGAAGGAGAGATAGAAACATCAATGATGAGAAAGAATCACTGATCGGCTGCCTCCCTCCTGCATGCCCCCTACTGGGGATCGAGCCCACAACCCAGGCATGCGCCTGACTAGGAATCAAACGGTGACTTCCTGGTTCACAGTTCGATGCTCAACCACTGAGCCACACTGGCCGCACCACTCAAACTTCTTGAAAGTGAAGTTCCCATTCACCGTGTTTTATTCATTCAGCTGCTATTCACTTATCTATCACTTTCATCTGGCTTTAGATGCTGATTAGAATTTAGGACTGAGGGGTCATGGTATCTGCAGCTTACATGATTCAGCTAAAAACAAGTATGACTAGGTGGCTGGACAAAGTGACTATGGCCCAATGTCAACAATGGTTGAATCGAGGTGAAGGGTGTACACATTATTGCATTACTCACTCAACTCATCTGTATGTTTAAAATGTTCATAATAGGATGTTGGGGGAGGAGGGGGGAGGAATGATCTAGCTCCTCCTCTGACTTTGCCAGAACTGGTCTCCCAGGGCAGAAGGTGGGGAATGAAGCAAGGAGGGGTTGACCTGCTCTTTGTCAAACCAAGGGTCACAAATGTCTTCCCTTGTCTGACTTGACCTCAATGGACACTGACCATACTGGTCACTTCCTTCTTCTTTAATCCATGTTTTATTTTCCTCCTACCTTTTTTAAAAAATATTTTTCATTGACTTCAGAGAGGAAGGGAGAGGGGGAGAGAGAGAGAGACATCAATGATGAGCGAGAATCATTGATCAGCTGCCTCCTGCACACTGGGGATCGAGCCTGCAACCTGGGCATGTGCCATGACAGGGAATCCAACCCTGACCTCCTGGTTCATAGGTTGACACTCAACCACTGAGCCACGCCAGCTGGACCCTCCTGCTTTTTGGTTTACTTTCTGTTATCTTGAAACACGTCTCCCCTGCTCTCTGGTCACCCCCAATATCGGTGCTCTAGTTGAACCCATATACCCTCCCTGAGTTAATCTTCACTTCCTTCTGTGGCCTTAGCACCACACACACACACACGCACACACACACACACACACGCACACACACACACACACCTACTGGAATGCAAATCCTAATATCCAGCTACCAACTCGACTCGAATGACTTGAGTTTATAACGTCAGCATGTCCAAAGCTGGGCTCAACACTGCTTGAAACATCTTTATTTCCAGCCACACCGAATAGCACCACCATCCATCTGGCTGCAGTCACTAGTAACCTGAGTATCATCCTTATCTTCTCTCAGCCCCTTCCTCTCACCTCTTTCCAAGTTAGTCATCAGGTCCTGGCTTCTGCCTCCTCAAGAGCCCTCAAATCCTCTGTCCCTCCCCTATACCAGGCCATCACATATCCTCCTCCCTACTTCAACACCCCCCCCCCCCCCACAACCCCAACACACACACACTTATCTCTGGATCAATCCAGCACACACTCCAATCTCTTCTCCACAGTCCAGCCTGGGATCCTTCTAAAATGCAAATCTGATATCAGTAGAGCACCCCGCACCACCACCCTGAAAAAAACCAAAAACCTGGCATCTCCCCACCCTCATTTCTGGTCACTACAATGGTTTGCATGGTGGTTTGTATGGGGATTCCGGCCCCACTGTACCTGCACCTACACAGCCTGTGATCTGACTCTCCTTTACCTGCCCACCTTTCTCCAAGCTCTGCCCGTAGCATTCCTCACTCTCCACCCTCCAGGCCAGGGACCAGCTCCTTCCGCCCTCCCACTGCCCACTCTACACTGAAAATCCTCTGTGCCGCCTTCTAGAGCAACTCGAGGACAAGGATCGGCTCACGTTCATGGCCACATTCACAGTGACTAGGATGACACTCCACACAGTGGGCCCTTATATATGCTTGTTACAGAATTTACGAATAAATGAAGGAATAATATGGGAAGGGAAGGTGGGGCTGAACTACAGAAGCAGTGCACCAGGTAAGAGATGAGGGCGAGAACCTGGGGCTGAGAACGAGGGAAAATGGATTTGTAGGAGGAGCCAGGCCTGGAGGCTCCCAGTCTATACCCCGTCGCCTTTCCTCGCCACCTCTGACCCCTCCCGAGTTCTTTTGGAATCAGCCTGCCTTGTGGGGAAAAGGTAGGGAACCTGTAATCCACACACGCAGAGAAACCCTGGGGCGGGAGGTCGGTCCGGGAACAGAGGGGGCTGGCCCATCCCCCACGGCCTCCCACCCCGTCGCGGGCCCCAGGTCCGCCCCTGGGTGGGGAGCTGGTGTGAGGCCTGGAGCGCAGCAAACAGGGGCTGCGGGTTCAGTCGCGTGGCCAGGGTGGGGCCTGGTGCGCGGTCGCTGTCCATGGTGCCGGTGCGTCTGCGAGGCGAGGCGCAGGCGCGGACCCGGGAGGCCCCAGCCCCTGCCCACCCTCCGCTCGGCTCCCTCACCGCTTGTAATCGGAGGAGAAGATGCCGCCGCTGGCCGGGTCGTGGCCGTACTCGGGCTCCCCTGGGCCCGCGGAGCCACCCTTGTCCTCATTGTAGGCGGGGGCCACCGACATGGGGTGGCTGGGGTGCGCGGCCGCAGAGGAAGGGGGCGCAGCGGGCAGGCGAGGTCTGTGGCCGAGGCGCGGGGTGCTGTGTCCGGCAGAGTGCCGAGGCGTGGGGTGCTGTACGCTGCAGAGGCCCAGCCACGGAGGCGCAGGGAGTGAGCGATTTATCAATCAGGGCCCTGGCGGAGGTTCTTAAAGGCACCGGTGCCCGGCCGCGGGAGGCGTGTCCACGGAGGGTCTGCCCCGCCCCGCCGCTTCGCAAACCCCTCCCTCCCCAGAGGATGTTGCCTGCCCCAGGGGATGCCTCTCCAGGTTGCCAGAGGGTGCAGGCTGCTGAATTGAGGATGCGACTACGTTCTGGGGGTGCAGGCCGCCTTCGCCTGCCCTCCCCCCCCCTCCCCACCTGGCCCCGGGGGACCCGCCTCTCGGGGCTGTGCTGATCCCAGACGCCAGCGCAGATGGATGGTCACCTACTCAGCGGAAGGAAAGAGGGGGGCTGAAGAGAAGGCTGTGCCTGAAGGCTGGGGGGGTTTAGACCATTGCACCAGAGACTGACCACAGAGACCAAAGACGCCAGAGAAAGAGACAAGGACAAAACAGAGGGGCAGTGAACCCAGATTCCGCCTTTGGAAAATAGTTTCATGGCCATTTCTTTTCTTTTTTTTTTTTTTTTAAAAAAAAATATATTTTATTGAATTTTTACAGAGAGGAAAGGAGAGGGATAGAGAGTTAGAAACATCCATCAGAGAGAAACATGGATCAGCTGCCTCCTGCACACCCCCCTCTGGGGATGTGGCCGCAACCAAGGTACATGCCCTTGACCGGAATTGAACCTGGGACTCTTCAGTCCACAGGCCGACGCTCTATCCACTGAGCCAAACTGGTCAGGGCTAATGACCATTTCTTGAGGCCTCCATGGCATTCTGGAGGGCCTGAGGTCAGCCTAGTCCAGGGGCAACTCCATGTCCACTGACACCGAGGAGGGAAGGGAAAGAGAAGAGGCTGGGAGAGGGTCTGGTGCAATCATATGAAGCCTCCAGCTCAGCTCCCAAGGGACCAGGCACCTCAAGGAGAGATGACCTGGGTCTAGAAGGAAAGGGATGGGATCTGGCTGGGCCTGAGTTTGAGGCACCGGGTTGGCTAGGGGGGTAGCTGGGGTCTCTTGGCTGGGCTTGGGGGAGGAGGTGAGAAGAGTTTGTGGGGCTGAGTCTCAATCTACAGCAGTGGTTCCCAACCTTTCTTTGGCAGTGCCCCATCTAAGCATCTCTAACATCCTGATGCCCACCCCACATAGAATTCTTATTATTCAAAAAGTGAGCTCCCATTCACATGGAGGAAGCCTAAAAGGCCATGAACTTGGTCTGAACAAGCTTCCCAAGAACATGGCATCCATGAGAGAGAAAAATAAAAGAACGAAAGGACAGTTGAAGGGCTGAGAAAGAAATCACTAGAAATAGTTAAAAAAAAGAGAGATAATATGAAGTGATATGAAAAAATAGCAAATACAGTTCAAAACATAATAGAGAACTGAAATGCATAAATATGTCACAATATATATTTATAGACTGTATATGAGACCCCTAGAACCATAAGAAATGCAAAAAAGCCACTGTTAGTAACTCATTCTCAAATCGCCCCCTTAAAAATTCAATTGCCTCCCTGTGGGGCGTGTGCCCCACGTTGGGACCCACTGGCCTACAGACTAGGATGCCTGTGTCTCGGTGAGCCTGGTGGAAGTGGGCGGGGCCCAGACAGGAGGAGCAGGGCTCCACAGGGAGGTCCCCCAGTCGCAGTGGGTTTGACCAGGACCAGGGCAGTGCCTGGAGTGAGAGGCTGGGAGGCTGCAGTAGAGCTGTGGGTGGGATCTCTGAGCTGTGGGCAGGCCTAGTTTGCTTCTGGGGGATTTCATCCTGCTAGACTCAAGCTGGCCTTGAGGCCAGTGGGCTGGGCGGGTGCAAGGGTGTGAGTTTTGCAGGAACACAGGGGTGAGCTGCCGTTGTTAACAGGCTCTGGAGGCGGGTGAGGTCCTGAGGGGGTGGCTCACCAAGCTAATAGGACTTGGATCCGTTTGCAGGGTGTCCGGGCTGGGCTCCAGGTAGAGCAAGTACAGCGCGAAGTGCACGCAGGTTTTTTTTTGCTGTGCGTAGGGTGGTAGGGAGACGGGTCCGCGTCCACGCCACTGCGCCTGCGCAGCACACGCCACAGCGGGCGCCGCCCCTGCTTGAATTCAATGCCTTCGCAAGAGCCCAAGAGAAAGTGCGGCCCGCGCCCACCGGGAGTTTTGCCAGCGGGAATGGCCAGATGGGTACGGATCACAGCCCGGCTTAGATCACGTGATCGTGCACCCCCGAGATCGTGCACCCTCACTTCCCAGGACCCGGGGGTGAGTGCCTAAGCGCCTATTTTGAGAAACCTGCGGCCCCAGCTCGGACCACGGTCTCCCTATCCCTGTGGCCCGCCCACTGGTGGAGCGGGACTCGGGTGGGCGGTCTTCTTTGCAGACCAGGCCTCTGCTTCAGCCGGAAACTCTTACCCTCGAAGCGGATGATCTCTCCGTGGCCGCAGTACACCCCCACGTGGGCCCCGCACCAGCGTCCCGTGGGGGCCATCAGCCTGAACAGGAAGAGGTCTCCAGGCTCGGGCTCCCTGCCCTCCAATTCCACGGTCTCCAAGGGCTGACCCAGGAAAGCCTCCGAGAGGAAGAATTTAAGTCACGGCCTGTGAGGAGAAACGGACCAGGAGTTTGCACCAGGGGGCCACCTCCTCCCACCAGGCGTCTGGTTAGATGGTCTGCCCAGGGTTCAGGGAGACCTGGCTGGGGGACAGGCCCAGGGTGAATGTCCTCACTACCCCACACCTGCCTCCCTGTGCCGAGGAACCCCGAGTCCTGGAGATCACGGGTCAATCCTGCCCTGAGCCACCCCTGAGAACCCCTCAGTTTCCAGCAACTGGGACCTCCTCTTCGGCCAAGTCTTCTCATCTCCAGTTCCAGCTACTCCGTTATCTTCCCCTCCCCTGCTCGCGGACCCCCTCCCCAACCTTCTCCCATCTTGCTACGACTCCCTGGAGGAGGCACCGTGGACAGTGTCAGCTGGTACCTGGGGTGACAGATGTCCCGAAGGAACAGAAACCACAGAGAGATCTGCCCCCAGGACCCCTCTACCCACCTCAACAGCAAACGTCTAGTGAGCACTTGCTCATTTGATCCTTAATATATATAATCCGTTTGATGGATACAGTAGCCCATTTTCAGGATAAGGAAACAGGCTCAGAGGTTGCCAGAAAGTACACGGTATGTGTCTTATGCCCTTTGTACTACACATCGGTCACCTCTTACCTTCTCTTCCTCTACAAGGAAGTGAGAATGCATTTAGCTCGCATTTCTCCTTCCTTCACTGAGGGCTCTGGGACTTGGGAGGAGGGCCTCACTCCCTGGGCCTGGGCAAGGGTGAAGGAAGGGCCTGTTGGGCACGCGCTCTGGCAGAGCAGCTGAGAGACGGAAGTGACCCGCCACCCCTGGGTCTCTGGGTCTCTTTGTTGGACGGGAGTGGGTTGACTCCAGCTGATTTGATGTGGGTGGGAAGGACCCACATAGAAAAGGGGAGCAGGGCTGCCCAAGCCCACACTGCAGAGTGCCAGCCGCTATGTTCCTCCCATCCCTGACCCCCTCGGAAGTTCCCTCTGGCCCCAGTCCACAGTATCCGCCACTGATCACCAGGTGAGTCTCATTTTCCCACACGGAGCTGTTGGAAGATCAGGTGACCAACTCCTCCCAGTTGGCCTTGGGACTTCCCAGGTTTTAAAGTAGAAAGTCCCACATCCAGGAACCCAGGAAAACCTGGACGGTAGCTCACCCGGGGCTCAGGTTCCCTCGTGTCCATCTCCCTTGACCTCAGGAGACCACAGGGAGGACCCAGTGTGCACAGTCCTGCGGCCATGCTCCTCTGCACTCCGCCTTGGTTCCTGCTCCTTCCTGTCCGCCCCCTGCCCACTGGGTGAAGCAGCAGTCAGAGCTGTGGGAGAGGGTGCGCTGTCCTGGCACCTGTGGGGGCAGCAGGCACCCTACCTGGGGAGAAGACAGGCTGAGGGCTTCTGGTCCAGTTACCCGGGAGGATAAGCTCATCTAAGGAGGAAAAAAACAGCAGCTGTCACAAGCCGCCACCCCTCCTGCCTCTCCCCTCAGGCCGGGACTTCTGCGTGGCTGTGCGTGTGATACACCCATGGGTCTGTGCTGCAATATCGGGCACAGGACTGGCAGACCTAGTCCTGGCTAAGCCATTTTTTACAAATATATGTTTTTATTGATTTCAGAGAGGAAGGGAGACGGAGAGAGATAGAAACATGAATGATGAGAGTCATTGATCGGCTGCCTTCTGCATGCCCCACATTGGGGTTCGAGCCTGCAACCCGGGCATGTGCCCTTGACTGGAACAGAACCCGGGACCATTCAGTCCACAGGCCCACAGGCTGATGCTCTATCCACTGAGCCAAACCAGCCAGGGCTATACCACTTTTTTTATATAGGACATCTTGTTCCTCTGGGCCTCAACTTCCTCATCTGTGAACTAGGGATAATAAGCCTAAAAGGCTGGGCACCACTGAGAGTTCTTTGTGAGCTGGACAACGGGGAACAGGCAAGGTTTGTTTATCTTAGATTTGCCCCTGAGTTGGGCATCAGAGGAGGAATCGGGGAGAGAAGCCATCTTTTCAGCTCAGAGGAGAACAATGGGCCCTCAGAGGCCGGCTGCCTCCCTCTGACCCCTGCTCCAGAGTCTCAGGGAATCACCCAGCTGGAAAGGCCCTGGCTCTTCCGCTGCAAGTTCCCAGGGGGGAGAAGGGGGGAGGGGAGAGGGGGAGAGGGATGAGGGGAGGAGGTACTCCGGCCAGCAGCAGCCGGGCCCCTGGACTCAGCCAGGGTCTGGGTGAGAAGATGCCCATTCAGATAGTGGATCTAGGTCCGAGGTGTTGCTCCATCCATCATGGTGACATTGATTGCCAGACACTGCGCTACAACCCATTTGACCCTAACAACGACGTCACGAAAGATACTGTTGTTGTCATTCCTGTTTTCCACATGGGGAAACTGAGGCTAGGAGGGGTGGCCAAGGTTACAAACTAGTCAGTGGAGGAACCAGGATTCGGGTCCAGGCAGCCTGGCTCCAGTGCCCGTGACCCTAACCGCTGCACAGTACTGCCTCTTCCTGCTGCCAGCCAATGAGCGCTGCCCTTCCCCAGACCCCATCACCAGGAGGGACTGGCCCTGTGCCCGTCCCGCCCTGGGGAACCTTTCCCCTTGGCTTCCAGTGACAGGAGCGAGGCCGGGAGCTGTGAGCAAGAACCCAGGGACGGACAGCCCCATCCCGGGCACCAGCCTGAGAATGCTGCCCAGCCTATCAGAGCCCCTTCCAGAGGCCTGAGTTCTTCTCCTCGCCCTGACGCCTTCAGAACAGAGTGGTTGGGGTGGCCCTGAGACTGGGTGTGGGGGTGGCAGGCAGTCTCTGGGACCCAGGACCCTCTCCTTCCCCCAGAGGCCTCTGCAGGACCTCAACCCAGTGGGGTCCTGTCACTGAGCACAGGCCTGGTGGGGCTCTGTGGCTGTGCTCTGACCCGAATTTCCAGCCCCTCCCGTCCCATTTCAGTCTCATCCTGGACAAAAGTTCCTCTGTGAGAGGCAAGGTTTTGGGGTCAGTGCTCCCTGCTGGCCACCTTCAGTTAGAAAAAGGGCTGGGGCAGCCCTAGCTGGTTTGGCTCAGTGGATAGAGCATCCGCCTGCAGACTGAAGGGTCCCAGGTTCGATTCTGGTCAAGGGCACATGCCCGGATTGCACGCTGGATCCCCAGTAGGGGGCGTGAAGGAGGCAGCCAATCAATGATTCTCTCTCATCGTTGATGTTTCTAGCTTTCTCTCACTTCCTCTCTGAAATCACTGAAATATATTTAATAAATAAATAAATAAAAAAGAAAGAAAAAGGGAAGAAAGAAAAAGGGCTGGGGCCGAGCAGGCCCTTCCCACGAGCCCCCAGCACACCCTGTGGTGGCCTTTCCTTCCCTTACAAAGCCTCTGGTCAGAGTGATCCCATCCCGCAGCCCAGCCCCAGCCCCAGCAGCTCACCTTGCAGCAGCGCGCTCCACACCTTGCTAGGTGCTCTCCTGTGGCCAGAGCAGGGAGAACAAGGGGTCTGGTCCGCCCCTCAGGCAGATAAAGGAGCCAAGCAGGAAGCCCTGAGGACCTGTTCTGAGCATCACAGGTTAGGCCAGTCTGGTGGCAGTACTTCTTGCTCCCGGCAGCCTTGGGGGCAGGTGACAGCCAGATAGTGTGAGGCTAAGGTTTTTGGTTGGGTAACTGGTACCCTCACCCACCCTCTCCTCCCTCCTCCTGGTGTTCAGCCCCCACCCCATACTTGCTTGTGCCAGCCCTGCCCCTTGTGCCTGCTCTCTGAAGGGGTCCTTCTCCCTCACTGGCCTCCCCAGGGCACTCAAATGCCACATCCACCATATACCACATCATACAATGTAGTTCTCTCTACTAGTATATATAATACAGTTCTCATCATATAACTGAGTTCTCTATTCAGCCTTAATAGGGCAAATAATTCTAAATTAAAAATTTTTCAGACTATAGAAAAAATAACTCCCTAATTTAAGGGATCTAGTATAATTTCAAATACACCCCTCTGATTAACACAGTTCCAAAAAACCCTACATATCAATCTCACTCATAAAAGATACATTCTATGTCAGAATGGCTATCATCAACAAATCAACCAACGACAAGTGCTGGAGAGGATGTGGAGAAAAAGGAACCCTCGTGCACTGCTGGTGGGAATGCAATCTGGTGCAGCCACTATGGAAGACAGTATGGAGTTTCCTCAAAAAATTAAAAATAGAACTCCCATTTGACCCAGTAACCCCACTTCTAGGAATATATCCCAAGGAATCAGAAACACCAATCAGAAAGGATTTGTGTACCCCTATGTTCACAGCAGCACAATTTACAATAGCCAAGATTTGGAAACAAAATAGTAAAAGTGCCCAGCAGCTGATTAGTGGATTAAAAACTGTGGTACAGCTACACAATGGAATACTACGCTGCTATAAAAAAGAAGGAATCCTTACCACTAGCAATAGCATTGATAGACATGGAAAGCATTATGCTAAGCGAAATAAGCCAGTTGGAGAAAAATAAATTATCACATGATCTCACTTATTTGTGGAATATAATGAACATAAACTGATGAACAAAAATATATCCAGAGACAGAGAAGCTTCAAACAGACCGTCCAACCTCAGAGGGAAGGCAGGGGTGTGTGGGGGCAGGGTTAGAGATCAGCCAACTTGTGTGGCACAGCGTGAAGTGGCTGCAAGCTAAACAACGCCAAGGATTGATGGACGCCACCCGAAACTAGCAGGAGGCAAGGACGGGATTTACCCGGTTGCAGAGGAAGCGTGATCCTGCTGACACCTTCTTTTCGGATTTCTAGCCTCCAGACCTGTGAGAGAACAAATATCTGTTGTTCAGGCCACCCGGCTTGTGACAGCCTTAGGAAACTAAAACAAGGACTATGATGATTTCTAATTGGTCTGCCTGGCCCCACAGTGGAGCGGACGGCTACGGAGGTGCTATGTGAAACCAGACAACCAATGGGTCCGGGCTGCCTGTCATTACGAGAGCCAATGAAGCAGAGACAGGGTTGAATCAAATATGAGTGTTTATTCCAATACTGCCGGCAGCATGGGAGAGCAGCAGGTCACCCACAAAAATCCGCTTGCCTCTCTCTGTCAGCCAGCTGCTGACATGGGGGAGAAGAACGACGATTACATGGGAAAGTTGGCACCGTATAAACAGGACAGGTTACAAGTCATGCGGGCTAGGGGGGTGGGGGTCGCAGAGGGCACCACCCAGGTTAGACTGTGCTTTTTAAAATCAGAACAGGACCATCACGGTTAACAGGGCATGATTAATATTTATTTTATTTTTTATAACTAGGGGGCCCAGTGCACAAAATTTGTGCACCTGGGGTGGGGGTGGGGTGTCCCCTCAGCCCTGCACCTCTTGCAGTCCAGGAGCCGTCAGTCACACGCCCTTAGTGCTGCCACGGAGGCAGGAGGCTCCAGCCACTGCCTCACCAGCCGGTGAGCCTGGTAAGCCCGGTGAGCCCGGCTTCTGGCTGAGCGGCGCTCCCCCTGTGGGAGCACACTGACCACAAGGGGGCAGCTCCTGCATTGAGCGTCTGCCCCCTGGCGGTCAGTGCGCATCATAGCCACTGGTGGTTCCTGTTCCATCGACTGCATATTAGCCTTTTATTATATAGGAAGCTAGTCCCCAATATTATATATATTTCTGCCCCTAACATACTAGTCCCTCCCTTGCCAGCAGTAAGAGTCCAGGATAACCTGGCGCTTAAGGGCGCCTGCTGACAGGATTGCACAGCCAATGGTCAGTAAGTGATGGGCTTTCTTTTTTTTTTTGTTTGTTTAATCCTCACCCGAGGGGTGGGGGGAGAGGGAGGGAGAGGGAGAGGGAGAGGGAGAGAGAGAGAGAGAGAGAGAGAGAGAGAGAGAGAGAGAGAGAGAGAGAGAGACATCCACCTGAGACACATCTGATTGGTTGCGCGCCCCAACCAGGGTATGGAACCTGCAACCCAGGCAGGTGCCCTTGACCGGGAACCGAACCCGCGACCCCTCGGTGCGTGGGCCGCGTTCTAACCACGGGGCCCACCGGCCAGCGGTGGGCATTCTTACAGCAGCTTGTGGGGCTACACGGATGCACAAAACACAGAGAAACTAAAAGCGAGTGGTAGGCGGAGCTAAGCACGAAACGGGCTGCTGAGGGGAGGTCGCCCCGAGAGGAGGAGGGAGTTTTGAGGCGATGGAGCCTCCGAGCCGCCCTGCCGGGCCCCGCTGAAGGGCTCCAGGCCCTCTCCCCACGCCTCGCACCCAGCAACATGACCTCCTGTCCGGCTGTCTCTCTGTCCGAGCCCCGTGGGTGACACTGGCCAACTTCAGGGACAGCGCCCCGCCTCACTCCGTCTGAGCCCGCGCGCCGCGTCGGTCCCCTACGTCATCACGCTGTTCGGGGGGCGGGACTTCCTCCCCACGCCCCGGAAGCGGGGAAGGACTCTTTCCCGCGGTGAAGGAACAGGGCTTGTGATGGAGGTCAGATGCCGGAGGGCTGCCTGCGTCTGTCGCGTAGAGTAAGGCCGCTCTCTGGCCACCTGGCGGGGCGGGTGACAGCGGCGTCCTCGTAGGCGGGCGGGTTTCAGGGGGTGCGGCGGGGACCCCGAGTTTAGGGGACGGGTTGGCGACACCAGCGAGCGTCCTAACTCATCCTAACTCATGGTGCTCAGCTGTCTCGCCCTCTTCTGAGAAACGAGCCGGTAGCGGTGGTGGGGAGAGGCGTGGAAGGGAGAAGTACACAGAGTAAAGTTTAATTTTAAAAATTCAGCCGAAACCGGTTTGGCTCAGTGGATAGAGTGTCGGCCTGCGGACTGAAAGGTCCCAGGTTCGATTCCGGTCAAGGGCATGTACCTGGGTTGCGGGCACATCCCCAGTAGGAGATGTGCAGGAGGCAGCTGATCGATGTTTCTCTCTCATCGATGTTTCTAACTTTCTATCTCTCTCCCTTCCTCTCTGTAAAAACTCAATAAAATATATTAAAAAAAAAAATTCAGTAGATGAGCTTCGTGTCGGGGATACCCTGTGTCGCGTAAGGGATGTGACGGGGGTTGAGGGAGGGGGGCGTAGGGACCCAGATGTTCTGAACCTGTGACTTCTGGAGGCATCAGCATCGGTCGCATTAATTTGGACGAGGAAGAGGAGGTCTTTTCTAGGTGCCTAGGGAGTCTGTGGCTGGTTTCTAAACTGTAAATTGTACATAAGACGGTGTCAGGTGGCTTATACCTTTCTCCGTGGCTCTATCCTTACTTTTGGATTGTGCTTCTCTTGTTGTTGTTGTTGTTGTTGTTGTTTTTAATCTCACCGGCCCTCTCCCCCTTCACTGGATGTAAAGGAAGCCCGAGGGTAGGAATCTTTCTCAGGGGCGGAGTGGTAGGACAGGTTTACCAAGAAGTAATGTTTATACTCAGTAAATCCGTCTCTAAAAACCAAGTTCCTGCTTTGTTGGAAGGCACTCGGGGTGCCCGGCTGGCATGGCTCATCGACCTGTGAACTAAGAGGTCAGGGTTCGATTCCCGGTCAGGGCACATGCCCGGGTTGCGGGCTCCAACCCCGGTGTGGGGCGTGCAGGAGGCAGCTGATCCCTGATTCTCTCTCATCGTTGACGTTTCTATCACTCTCCTTTCCTCGCTAAAAGCAATAAAAAACCTATACTTTCTTTAAAAAAAAAAAGCACACTGGGGCCCTAGCTGGTTTGGCTCAATGGATAAAGTGTCAGCCTGTGGACTGAAGGGTCCCAGGTTCTATTCTGGTCAAGGGCACATGCCTGGGTTGCGGGCTCATCCCCAGTAGGGGGCGAGCGGGAGGCAGCCGAACAATTGATTCTCTCTCATCATTGATGTTTCTAGCTCTCTCCCTCTCCCTTCCTCTCTGAAATCAATAAAATATATATATTTTATACATATCATATATAATATATATATATATCACACTGGGGAAAGCTCAATTTTGTTTGGTGGATGCATTATGTTCTTGCCTCCAATCCAGTCTGTTTGAATCTAACAGCATCTCCCACGCTCCTTTCAAAGGAGAGACTCACACCTAGGTTTAGGAATGAGCATGAGGGGCAGCAAGATTAGAGTCCAAGTTCATACTACAAGGAAAAGATGCTGCCTGGCTGGAGTTGTCTTTCCAAATTCTAAATTCTTTATCTTGCATTTAGAATCATGAACCACTGATTGCAGGGAAGCAGGTATATATGAGAGTTCAGGTTTCTTAAGTAAGCTTGGAAAGGATAGATGGCCATTCCATTAAAATCCTAACATGCTAGGACAGTGTTTTATTTATTTATTTATTTTTAAAATATATTTTATTGATTTTTTTACAAAGAGGAAGGGAGAGGGATAGAGAGTTAGAAACATCGATGAGAGAGAAACACCGATCAGCTGCCTCCTGCACACTCCCTACTGGGGATGTGCCCGCAACCCAGGTACATGCCCTTGACCGGAATCGAACCTGGGACCCTTGAGTCTGCAGGCCGATGCTCTATCCGCTGAGCCAAACCGGTTAGGGCTAGGACAGTGTTTTAAAAGCTGGACTGGGTCGTGTTCTTCTGGAGACTAAAAAAAGAGTCCTGGAAGTCAAGCTGACTCGGCTTTTAGTCTCCTACATTAAAAGGTAGATAGAACAGGTCTTGTTTGCAAAATAAATTCGAGACCTACTGATCTACCAACAGCAATTATGCACTTCCCATTGTCATATTATGAGGTAGCAATGGTAAGTTTATAGATTAGAAAGGGTGGGTAAAGACAGGGGGAACCCAGGAGAATCTACTGTACTCATTGACAGGAAGTGATCAGAAATGGGAGACGTTTAAGAACGGGGGAGAGGACCTTTCCCGTAATGTAGTATTGAGTGGGTCCAGGAAGTTTTCTGGTAGCTTAACCTCCCTGGATAGGGACCCACATGCCCATGCAGTTGCTCTGCTTCAGAAATAGTCTATTGGTTGTGTACGAGTGGTTACATACCATTTGAACCTGCAGGAAGTCGCTATTAAGCATACACTTTTCCAAATGAAAGGCAATTTCATTATACCAGGAACCGATGTCATTTTATATGCCAAGTCTCACTAACTTGCCAATCCCACGTAGTAAGGGAGATACTTACATTCTGAGTATTCTGAATCACTAAGCCCATGTTAGTTTATACCAAGATTCTGTGTTTTTTTCCACATATTCTCTTCCCCTTTTGTTGATGGAAGCCAAAGCTTATGTTAATAACTACTCAGGAGTTATAAAGTGGTAGATTTTGATGTCTTTTATTTAAGTTACCCAGTGTCTGGAATTGTGGCTACAGTGATCTGGCATTTTTTTAATCTTTTTTTTTTTTTTTTAAACAGGTTGCAGGTGAACATGGCCTTGAGGTAAATCTTGCCCTTGTTGAAGTTTAGTTTCAGCAGATGATTTCTGGCATTTTAAGGAATTGGAATATTTTACAAGAAACAAAAGTTTCATTTGCTTCTGTCCTAGACTTAATTTTTCTTCTTGTAGAAGATGAGAAACAGTTTAAACAAAAATTCTTTATGGTAAATAATTATGATGCTTAAGTTAAATGGATTTGAAATGTCAAAGCCACTTGTAGATAGTTTTATTCTTGGTCAAATAAAATTTTACTAACCCCTAGGTGTCGAGTTTTTATCCATTTTAACCATGTTCATATTGTTTGCGAAGTACACCATAAAGCCTACAAGAACCCTGAATTCAACCCGACCTTATCTGTGATATCCTACTTCCTACCCCATAGTTCCTGTTGCAGTAGCTGAGAACATTTTTCAGTATACACATAATCTCTATATATAAAAGGCTAAGCGACCGGTAGGTATGATGCGCACTGACCACCAGGGGGCAGATGCTCAATGCAGGAGCTGCCCAGCAACAGCAACTTTGCAGAGTGCCCTCTCGCACTCCAGGACCCCTCAGGGGATGTCGGAGAGCTGGTTTCGGCCCAATTCCCGCAGGCCAGGCCGAGGGACCCCACCTGCTAGCGCAGCCGTGGGCAAACTACGGCCTGTGGGCCGGATCCGGCCCGTTTGAAATGAATAAAACTAAAAAAAAAAAAAATAATGACCGTACCCTTTTATGTAATGATGTTTACTTCTTTATTTATATTAGTTCACACAAACACTCCATCCATGCTTTTGTTCCGGCCCTCCGGTCCAGTTTAAGAACCCATTGTGGCCCTCGAGTCAAAAAGTTTGCCCACCCCTGTGCTAGAGGGACCCTGCTCACTTCTCAGATGCCCTTAGCCGTGGCGCAGCCCCAGGTGTGGCTGGCGGGACCACCGGCCACGGTAGGTTGGCTCCAGGGTGTGTCCGGCCCATCTCACCTTGCCCCACTGGCCACCTTCTAATTTCCTTTAAATGTGCAAAAATTCATGCACTGGGCCACTAGTTATAATTGTTGACAGTTTGAAGCATTTCTGTGCTTATATGGGCTGTACTGTGCATGTTTCAACCTTGGCAGGGCAGGTGCATGTGTGTGTGTGTGTGCGCGTGCGTGTGTGTGTGTGTGTGTGTGTGTGTGTAAAGGTGAGTTGTTAATTCAGGAATCTGAGCTGCTGTTTATAACAAGAGGCAGAGTTGAGACAGGAGATGAGAGGTGTTCACTGTGTCCAGCTTTGAGCGTGCTAGAAAACACGAATGTTTCAGAGTGAAAGATTTTTAAGTTAACACAAAATCTTAAGTGATGAGGTGAGGGACTGTCGTTCAGAGAGGCATCCATGGGGCACTGAATTGCTTCTGAGAATCGCTTCACAGAAAGAATCATCTACTCTGCATCTTGACCCCATAAGCTTGAAAATGCTGTGTGCGCAAAGCTTTCAGTGACAACTGGAAACCAGAACTGGAGAGCCAGTGGGGCCGGGCACTGAGGTCAGAGAGCGGCGAGGGAGGGTGCCCCAGAGCCGCTGGCTGGGGACCACTCTGCCCCCAGGCTCAGCTTTGCCCGTTGGGCTGATGTTCTTTTAAGAACATTTGCTGTACGCCATACACGGCTGTGCACGCTCACATTTGTCATGAAACCCCCCAATCCTCTGAGACAAGAATGTATTATTTTTCTTTGTTTAAAGGGAAACAGATGCTCTGGAAGAATAAGTGACTTTTCTAGGGTTCGAAGGCAAAGGAGCTACAAAGTAGCAGTCACACCTAGGCCTTGATTTCCAATCTGGTTCTCTTTACATTAAGGGACACTCCCAGAATTAGTTACAACCACTATTTTTTACAGGGATGCACAAATGGGTGAAGCTGACAACTAAAAGTGATCTATTCCCCCACCCCAATAACACAGTGAAAGCAGCACATTCATGTGCAGGCGTCTGTGCTACGAGGCGGTGGGTAGTGTGAGTAGTGTTCCACTTTCCCCAATCCTGCCATCAAGCCACAGGTGCCCTGTTCCGTCACGCTGCCTGCCTCCTGTCCGGTTCTCCATCTGCAGGGCCTTTGTTAAATTTTGAAAGAGCCCCATCCTGCCTCATATAGAGAACAGAGAGGTGGAAGAGCAGTGGTGGTACAAAGAAAATACTCGTTTATTCAAAGGTACTTGGTGTGCACCCCTCTGTTAGCCCTTGGGGACTGAGTGATGAACAAGATTCACTGTCCCTGGCTTCCTGGGATTAGACACACAGGTCATTTCACGATTAGAATGGGGTAAGTGCTATGAAGAAGGAACAGGGTGTTATAAAGAATGTAAGTTTGCATGGCTGGTGTGGCTCTGGTTGAGCATCGACCTATGAACCAGGAGGTCACAGTTCGATTCCTGGTCAGGACCCATGCCCGGGTTGCAGGCTCGATCCTCAGTAGAGGTCATACAGGAGACAGCCGATCAATGATTCTCTCTCATCATTGATGGTTTTCTATCCCTCTCCCTTCCTCTCTGAAATCAATAAAAATATATATTATAAAAAAAAAAAATAGCCCTGGCTGGTTTGGCTCAATGGATAGAGTGTTGGCCTGCAGAACAAAGAGTCCCGGGTTCGATTCCGGTCAAGGGCACATGTCCGGTTGCAGGCTCAATCCCCAGTAGGGGGCATGCAGGAGACAGCCGATCAATGATTCATCGATGTTTTTCTCCCTCGTGCTCTCCCTTCCTCTCTGAATAAAAAAATATATTAAAAAATTAAAAAAATAAAGAAATAAAGAGTGTAGTTTGGAGAAACCGCATCACAGTGCTGCTAACTACTGGGAAAACGGGAGGACACACGGCTTCCAGTTCTCTGCGGACACCTGCCTTCTCAGGTCTGTTCTTGGCTAATGAAATGTCACGAGTGAGCTGGGGATGCTGTAGCCACTGACTCCTGCATCTCTCCCCCAACCCAAGCTCTGTAGGCCTTAGAGACTCAGATACTTTGCATGAACACAGACCAACACAAGTTGACAAGCTAAAGAACTGCTGAGTTTATTTAGTCTGAGCCCTCACTTTACAGCCAGGCCTGGTCATGACTAATAGCATCACACAGGTCACAGGACAAAACCCACGTCAGGGAAGCGCGTGCCAGCACACCAGGCTGCCAGGTAACAACACGAGCCCAAGCTGTGCTGGGTGCATAGTGCTTGAATGCTGAGGCAGGAATGCCTGAGGGAGGGTGGGTACGGAAGACAGACAGCAGGGCACCAGCATGGTCTAGTAGAAAGTGACGTGCTTTGGCACTGAAATGCCGTTGTGTATCTTCAGACACCCAGGCTTTTCCAAAGAAAAACAGGGATGCACAAACTGGTGAAGCTGACAACTAAATGTGTATAGATGCTGAGAAATGTCCACGTTGAAAAATGATAATTTTGAGTTTTCATAGTCTAACAGAATGCCAATCTTCTTTGGGGCAACTGTGATTCTTATATCTGGAGTCGTCTTGTTGTGCAGAAATTCATACTTATGTCTAAAATACATAACAACTTTTCAGAAATGCTGTAGATGGGCTGTTTTCAGAACATTTTATACAGCTTTATTTAAATACGCCTATGATTATGCTTGTTTTGTTTTTTATTAAAGACTACCAAAGTAACAAGCCATTTCTACAACTATATATCTCTTTTCTAAAATTTGTCCTAAGTAACATATTTTAAACTTTGTTTCTGAGCAACCTCTTAACCTAAGAAACTTACGTACAGTATTATAAGCTCACATTGCACCCACATTTGTACAGACATAGCACATTTCTTAAACTGTTGGGTTTTGAGGTTCAAACTCCTTTGTAATAAGGAGATTGGAAACAGGGAATGTTGTGGCCTTCGGTACACTCTGCACGAGTGCTCTAAGGCACCCAATTCTGAAACTCAAACAGAGGGCATCCGGGGGCCTGTCACCGGTCAGTGTGACTGGCTCCAGCCATGTCCTGTGTGCTTTGAAACCGGCTGAAACCAAGACCAGCCACAGGGATCCCCTAGCTCTGCCACCCGCAGACATTTGAAGAGCTCTGTGTGCCAGCATGCTGGTCCACGCAACTGGAGGAACACTTAGAATACAATCCAGAGGTGTCAGAGGGCTGGCAGCGAGCCCTGCAATGTCTAAGGCTGTTTTATAACACGCACTGTAGGCCTTACTCCGTGTGTGGAAACCTCTCCCTCTATTCGTTCAAAAGCCAATGCCGGTCTCGGGTACCCAGAATGCTTTACCTTGGTGACGCCCACGTGTGCCTCATGCACCAGGACAGGCAGTTGGCGCCCAGGTCTTCCTGCTTAGGGACGTCTTCAAAGGCCACACCCACCGTGTAGTCCAACTGCTCGTCCACCTCCACCTCCCAGTAGTGGCGCCCTCGGACCGGAATCAGGTTTCCCATGACCGCGACGCACCTGGTTTAGAAAGCGGAAATACATGTGATGGAGGTGACCAGGCCTGGCTGTGCAGGTGAGTGGCACTGACTGCTGGGTCAGCCAGCAGGTGGTCTATACGAGTGGAGGTGGTGTGAGCACCTCACCTGTCAAGTGGCACACCCTGAGCTCTCCAGGCTCGCCTGACTGATGCTAGAGGTGGTTTCTTCCTCCCACGGCGGCCTGACAGCGTGACCCTCCAGGGCTTGGTGGGCTGCCTCCTCCAGGGCCCACAGCCCAGGGCAGGACCTCAGAGGCCACGACAGGTCCCTTCTGCCCCCACCAGCCTCTCCTCACCACCAGGTCCCTAGCCCCTATTTCTGGGATTTCTTTCCCCCTTCAAAGCTGCATCTGCTTAATCCGATTTTACTGAATAACAGCGTATATTAGGGAGGTGCACAGAACGCTCTAGTGAGCGGTGGGAACGGGACCTACCTCGTAAAGCGGGTGCTGCTGGGGGGCGGCTCCCTTGTGGGGGTCTTCCTCTCGCTCCGGACAGCTGTCAGCCCGTCTTCAGAAATGGTCAGCCAGGGATGGCAGGTCTGCTCGTTCAGGCGGAAGTAGCTGCCTGTAGGGGAGCAAACCCAGGTGGGTATCAGCAGCCAGGCACCCCTTTCTCCGCATCGCTGCCACACGGGCCCAGGGAGCTCTGCACATCGCCCACTTAGCTTCCGGAGTGTTCCCTCCGCCTGGACCTCACGTGATAACCCTTGTGCTGGTGGAGATGGCAGAGGTGCCCGTGAGCGCAGTGGGTCGTGTGCCAGTCTCATGGGCATGGCAGTGCCCCGGTATTGGGCGGGGACTCAGCTAAGCACTTTGCACGTCTTCTCCCATTCAATCCCCACAGTTACCCTTGGAAACAGGTGTTATGACTTCCATTTGTAGATATGAAAATTGAGGCAAAGGCGGTTAAGAAATCAGCTGGCAGATGCTGGTCCTCAAGGTTGACCCCCGAGCCCCGGATTCGGGAGGATGCTGGGTGTGGACGGGCATCTCTCGCCCACAGGGAGACAGGACTCGGGGGCACTTTTAATGATCAGTTGGACAAAGGTCAGCAAAATTCAACACCCAACTTTCAAATACAACAGTGGGGTTCCGTAGAGCCACCCCCAAGTCAGGGTGAAAACGAAGCTCATCAAGGAGGGGTACAGAATAGATTTCATAAAAAATTACTTAGCCCTGACCGGTTTGGCTCAGTGGACAGAGCATCGGCCTGCAGACTGAAGGGTCCCAGGTTCGATTCCGATCAAGGGCACGCACCTTGGTTGCGGGCACATACCCAGTGGGGGGTGTGCAGGAGGCAGCTGATCGATGTCTCTCTCTCATCGATGTTTCTAACACTCTGTCCCGCTCCCTTCCTCTCTGTAAGAAATCAATAAAATATATTTAAAAAAAATTATTTAGTAAACACATCCGTTACGTAGGGACATCCTGTCCATCTGCCGTGCCCGCGCTGCTGTGGCTCTGGGTGCCGAGCTCTGCAGGGGGCACTGCCTGGGTGACTGTTCCCACCCCTCCCAGAGCCAGCCCAGCTCATTCTCCATTACTGCCTCAGCAGAATTCTGTCCTTAACTTCTCATCCTATCACCTCTCATCATCCCAAACCCCAGTTCAAGCATCGCCACGAAGCTGTCCAGAGTTACTTCCACAGTTCGACGCCGCTGGGAACGTCACCTGCCATCTGACCGGCGAGAAGCAGGCAGACGCCCTCCCAGCAGCTGACACGCACGTGGCCTCACAGCCTGCTCCCTAGCCTCCGACAAGCACCCGTGGTTTTTGCTGACTCATGTTCTTTGGAGTTTTTCACAAACATATTCTTAAAAAATGATTTGAACACATTAATTCAGAGACAACTTTATGATCAGAGCTGGCTGTACCCTTCACTCTGCTCCCTTTTACTGCGATAGCCAGAGTTTGACATTTCCAAACAGGAACTCGGAGCAGGAAATCCAAGGGGCCCACCAAGCCAAGGAGGCCCCGGCACAACAGAAATGAGAACACGGGGCCCTGAGCCGGCATGACACCTCTCACCTCAGGCGGCCACTTAACTTGTCTTCCCATCTATGGGAGGACTGTACGTGGGGACTAATCGCAGACCTCTCCTCCTGGCACTGAAGAGAGGACAAAACGACAGTGTCCCTCAGTGACAGATCCCGGTGGAGGGAACATTGTCTCCTGAGCCCCGGCTCCCTGCTTCCGCTTCTCACAGGCACATGACCGACCGCCTGAGCTGGACCTGCTCGGGGAGGGGCGGGAGGGGTGCAAAGCTCGGCACCCAGAGCCGCAGCAGTGAGGGACAGCCGTGCCCAGAATGTTTCCAGTGCTGGCTGTCCCGCTGACTCAAGACTTGGACAAGAGATGTGACAATTCGACGACATGATGACGGCAAGTGAGAAGGGGGAGGGGCTGGACTTGGGCATGTGGGCACCCACCAGGGCCAGAGAGGGCCTGGGAGGAGGAGGATGGCCAGGTTTAAGTGGGCCTGAGGGTGGGGAGATGCACCACAGCAAAGGGCTCCTCCTGGAATTTCTTACAGACCCGTCCCCGGGTGGTGTTCAGGCTGAGACAGGAGGTGTCTGGGCCACCCAGGTCCAGTGTGACAGGCTCTAGCCCAGCTGAGGGGCGTGGGGGAACCTGGAGTTCTTGCTCAGGCAAAAACTGCTGTGTGACTCAGGCCTCAGTCTCCCCCCTGTAAGGTGAGGCCGCGGGGCTCTGAGCCCCTCCCCGCCTGGCTTGCCACGCGTTCCTGTCTGTGAGCCTGTGCTTATTTTCCCGTGAAGTCTCAGCAGCACTGGGTCTGCCACGTGGCCACTGCGGGTCCCAGAGTGTGGCGGCGGGGGGTGGGGTGGGGGTGGGGGGTGGGAGGGGCACAGACCTGTGGTGTGCACTGTGGCGGGCTCGCTTCTTGCGCTGGGGCCCCCCACGTTGAGGGCACGCACGTAGATCGTGTAGCTCTGCCGGGGCTGCAGCTGCACCAGGGACTCGCAGGTGGGGATGCCCACAACAGACCTGGGCAAGGAAGCAGAGCCCCATCACCGCGAGCCCACGCACCAGGCCTCTCTTTCTTTTTTCTTAGTCTCCGTAGAGACCGTCCGTAATTGCCGACTATATTTCAAGTCGTCACGGAGGAGTATTGGGAAAAGGTTTCAATTAGCAATACCCGCGTCTCGGATAAACCTCATTGGCTACGATACTGCCCCTGCGCAAAGCTCAGGCCCCCCTTTCGAACCAGGGAATCCCTGGTTCCCACACAGCCCCCCACCACGGACACCGTGTTCTCCGTACACTGCACTCTAACCTGAGTCTGCCTCGGGCCGTCCTCCTCTCCCTTTTCCACCCGCAAGGTGGGTTTTGGCTCCACCTCACACTGAGCCGTGTGGCTGCCTCCCAGGAGCGCCCTGGCAGCCATGGTTCTCAGACCCTGACCCTCCCCTCCCAGGTCTCAGTTTAAACATCCGCTGGATCCTGACACCCATTCCTGTTTCACTACATTCCTTTCTCATCAGAGAACATTTCATGCATTTGTTTTGTTTCTTGTCTGTCTTCCCCCCTTGACTGCCAGCTCCTTAAGGGCAGGGCCCTGGCACCACCCAGGCTGTGTACTTGTTGAATGAATGAATGGTAAACCTTTGGGCTACAAAAGCAAACCTGAGGTTCAACTACTTATTCACTTAGCGTTCGCTCATCGTTCACCTTCAGTAAAGCGTTCCTGCGACTTCTCACAAACACTAAGCACATTCTGAGGGGTCACCAATTCTGACCTCCTCTGCAGACTCCTCACATTTCCTGGGCTGGGCCAGGGGTGAGACCTCTTGTGCCCCAGCAAATGGCCCTTGGGACTCACTCAGTCACGCCCGAGGCTCCCGGCGTCTCCGCCTGGATCAGCTCCACCGTGTACGAGTCCACAGGATTCAGGTTCCCAGACTCCCAGCAAATCAGCGCAGCCTCCTCACAGCTCCTCACATCTTTGCTCTTTATAACGGGGGGCGAAGGTGCTAAACGCAAGGAAAGGGAGAGGTGAACCACCGTTCTGCTCACACCCAGTTGCCTGGTCCAGAGCACGGAGAGCATCACAACTACACTTTCCACAAGACATTCAGGACAAAGGAAAGCAAACCAGGTGCCGCAGACTGTGTGAATTCCAGCAAATTCATGTGCTGAAACCTCCCCGGTGTGATGGCATCTGGAGTCTTGGGGGGAGGGGTTGTCATGAGGTTGGAGGGGTTATTATAGAAGAGGACAAAAGAGCTCCTTTGTCCCTTTCCTCACGGAGGACACAGCTGCCTATGGACCAGGATGGAACTCCCACCCCAGAGTGTGAGAGGAAGAGTCTGGGTTTCTAAGCTGCCGGTCTGTAGTTCTGTTACAGCAGCCAGAACAGGCACCAGGAATGCCTTCGGGTGGACCTGGACTGGAAGAGGGCTGTGAGGTTCAACCAGCCCTGTGAGTGAGAGAAGCAATGCTTTTTTTTTTAAAATATATTTTATTGATTTTTTTATAGACAGGAAGGGAAAGGGAGGATAGTGTTTGAAACATCAATGAGAGGAACATCGATCAGCTGCCTCCTGCACATCTCCTACTGGGGATGTGCCCGCAACCAAGGTACATGCCCTTGACCGGAACTGAACCTGGGACCCTTCAGTCCGCAGGCCGACGCTCTATCCACTGAGCCAAACAGGTTAGGGCGAAGCAGTGCTTTTTGACCTTTTGAGACCAACTACGAGGAAATGTCCCTGCTGTATCAGGCATGTGGAGTTGGTGTATTAGATAAAAGGAAAAAATACACAGCTACCCCCGTCCATCCAAATGAAATCAAGATCCCGCCACACCAAGCAAGCCGTGCCCCGTGTGCCTCGAAGGAACAAGGGCTCCGGTACCTGTCATGTACACTGCACACTCGCTGGCGGGGCTGAGACCAGCCCTGTTCTGAGCTGTGACCCGAAATTCATACTGTGTATTTGGCACAAGGTTTGCCACTGAGCAGTATGTTTCCTTGACGGTCACTGTAGACTCTGGAAAGAAAAGGAAAAAGAATTCAACCCTAAAACAGGGTGCCCTCCCTCATCACTGCTTAAACTCACTCTTACTTTTCTCAAGAATGCCCCTCCTCTCCTGGTCCCTGGGCAGAACCCCCCTCTCCCTCAGCACTCAGGACCCTCCCCTGCACAATGACCAGAGCTCTGGGCAGGAGCCTGGGGACCGGATTCTCACCCTGGTGCCACTATCACTCACGCTGTCTCCATGGACGGCTAATTTCTCTCTGGGTCTCAGTTTCTTTATCCACAAAATGGGTGTCTCCAAGTCCCTTTCCCGCATTCTCACTCTGACCCCATGTACATAGGACAATCCCTGCCAGGCTGGCCGATCCGATTCCTTCAGATGCTTAGCTGGGCCTCCTCTGTTGCCTGACCCTCTCCGCTCACCAGGAAATGGCTTGTCTATTATGGGGGGGAGGCAGCTACCCAACCCTCCGCTCACATCAGTCTGTTCCATTTCCCTGGGAAGAGGCTGGATCAAGAGCTGCCCACAGCCCTAGCCGGTTTGGCTCAGTGGATAGAGCATCAGCCTGTGGACTGAAGGGTCCTAGGTTCAATTCCGGTCAAGGGCACATGCCCGGGTTGTGGGCTCGATCCCCAGTAGGGAGTGTGCAGGATGCAGCCAATCAATGATTCTCTCTCATCACTGATGTTTCTACCTCTCTCTCCCTCTCCCTTCCTCTCTGAAATTAATAAAAATATCTAAAAAAAATAAAAAAGAGCTGCCCACAGTAGAGATCATCCCAGGAGCTGGTTCCCCCTTGAATGGGGGTCTGCAGTTCTCCCACACAGGGCTGCTCCGAGGATAGCCAGCCGCCCTCCCAGGCCAGGCCCTGCTAGGACCCGCCAGCCCAGCTGGGCCTCCTCCAGCGGGGGTGCCCCACCTCCTGCACACAGTGTAGCTAGAGCCTTGTCCCGAGGACAATGCTGACCGCACCGTGCAGATGCCTTCCAGACACGTCAGCCTGGCCCGCGGTCCCCCCAGTCAGGCCCCGACTTGCCTTTAGAGCCCTTTCTACCTGCTCACCTGCCGGCATCACATCCTCTGGGTAGTTCCCAGATGGCAACTGCTCCAGGGCTGGGTGAGCAGATTCATCCCCTCCCTCCCCCAACTGCCAGGAAGGCAGGGCCAGGCCTCTGGGGGGGGGGGGGGCATCTGGAGCGTGGCTGCTCCCGGCAGAGCCTCACCTGCGTGGTCCGTCCCAGGCGAGCCGTCCCGCACTGGCCGGTAGGACAGCTGGTAGCTCTCCACGGTGTCATCAGAGTACAAGCTCCAGCAGACGCGGACCGAGGAACCCGTGGCTGAGTTGGGGGCCTGCGGGTTTATCACCGGGGCAGAAGGAGCTAGAAAAGGAGAAGGGAGGAAAACCAACACTGATGAGGGGGCCTAAGTAGGTGGGATGGGGCGGCCCCTTTCTCAGGACCACTGATCCCCCATGGGCTCAGGAAATGGACAAGGGAGCCCAGAGTGGACAAGGATCGGAGGCCAAACCTCCCAACCAGGAGCTGCAGGCCACAGCCAGCGTGTCCCTTCCTGCTTGGACAAACCCGCACGAGCCCGGGGAGGAGGGATCGTGACAGGGACTCCGGCTGGCGTATGGTCTGCGAGTCCTGCTCTACGTGTGGGCCTCTGCCCCTTCCATACCACCCGGAGGGGCGGGACAGCAGGACCCAGCACTGCTGCCCCCGTGGGTCTAAGAATGGCCCCGAGACTTATGACTGAGGGCCGGTACTCCGGTTTATGGTGGCAGAAAAACCTAGAAACATCCAACAGGTGAGAATTAAACAAACAAGTTTTTAAAGATGATGTTGCAGAAAAATGTATCCCTTATCACTGAGAGAGAATATGCATCATAATTATTTTGCTAGGAAGAGCAGATTACAAAGCAGAATGACTCCATTTTTATCTTTAAAAAAATCTGCGTAAAAAACACACCTAAAAGGAGATATACAATGCTGTTCACAACGTTGCTGGTGTCGGTAAGGAGGGAAGGTGAGCCATCAAAAAAGCTGAATTCTAGTACTTGTCTCAGAAGTAACTACAAGTAATAGTTTTGAGAGCTACCTGGCACCATGCGACGTGCTGTACATATAGGGCCTCATTTAATTCTCACCCTGTCCCCACGAGGCATTATCACGCCCATTTTACAGACGAGGAAACCAAGGCTCAGAGTGGTTAGGTAAGTTGTCTAGGGTTACATGGCTAGGAGGTGGCAAGCTTGGGCTTCTTGCCCACTCCACAGGATCCTAAAGCTCATCTCCTAACCTCCATGCTGGTTACGGAAATAAAACTCAGGCTCCTTGTTTGGTGAAGGCGTTGATGAAGCGGGGCACGCTACGAATGGAAACTACTTCGAGGCTTCCCTGAGGCAGGTGTTGGCACTCGGAGAGTGAGGGTGGGCACTCAGGTGGGGCGGTCAGCCTCTGTTCTCACCCTTACCAGCCATGAAGACAGAAACATGAAGCTGGGGGGGGAGGGGGAATGCTTTTCTAAGTCTTCGGGTTATTCCTAGCCATCCACATTTCTACCTCAAGGCTCAGGGAACCCGGACGTGCTGGGACGCCCCGCCCGGGGGAGATGAGCACCTGGGATGGTGTTGATGGAGCCCAGCAGCTGCTCCACGTCAGAGAAGTCCAAGGTCTGGTCCTCCAAGGCAGGCTGTGCGGAGATTTCCACGTCGGTTTTTGTTTCCAGGAATTTCCTGAGCCTGTTGGTATTAAAAGACATGCTAGTAAGACGGGAGAGGCAGCCTCCTCGGTGTGTCTTTAATGTGCTGGGCCACGAGGGACACATGAAGAGGGTTTTGCTGCTTCGATGGCTGAACTAGCAGGGCACCAATGGGGATGGGTGGGTCTGGTCTGTGCACGAGGGAAAGGGGAGGAGAGACACGCAGCAAGCCCCAGATCCACACCCTCTGAAGACCCCTCTGGTGCTGACCTGGGAGCTCCCTTCCCACACCACCCCCAGCCCTGGACATACAGACTCCCTGGGGATCCCTCTCCACAGGCTACATGCCCCGAGCTTGCCTACCATGCAGTGGGGCTCTGGGTCTTCTTATACCTGCTTCCTGGCAGTCACAGGCTTTGAGTGGCAGGGGCAGAATTGAAACCAGATCTTTTGCCTGCACTCATGCTATTAACTCTTACACTATTAAGCTTTGTCGTTCATATTGCTTTTAAGACACTACCTCATTGAACGCCCACAAAACCACCTGTATGAGGAAGGTGGGTCCTAGGCTGGCTGGACACCCCAGGTCATGGGGGAGCCGGAGTGAACGCCCGTCTGACTCTATGATGTGTGTGCTTTCCGCAGCGCACGGTCTGGTCCTGGCACAGCTGGGGACTCTCTGGATCGCAGCTCCTCCAGGGGCTTGCTGGCTGGGCCTCACCACACACTCCCTTCCAGCCCTGGGATTCTGAGGTTCGGTACCAGAGGGTCCCTGTGACCCCACACCGTTGTTCTGAAGCCAGCGCTATTATTTAATCTTAGGGGTTCACACAAAAGCTGAGAGTGGGAGTAAACCATCAAGGAACAGAAGAAAATACAGGTGAGAACAAAAGCATTACCTGTCAGCCATAGCCACAGCATCCTAAAGAGGAGGAGAAAAGGAAACAGTATAAACATATCCATATCCCACGCTCTAACAGTCGCTCTAACGCAGCCCATGTAGTTCCTTCCACACGACCTTTGCACATTAACGTTACGCAAGCGCTTTCCATGCTACAAATGGTCCCTGGGCCATCAATTGGAAACGCTGCATAGCAGTTCACTGAATGGGAACTGTATCGTTTGCCTCACCGTTTTATTTGTGGACATTCTGGTTGCCTCCCATTTCTCTCCATCATAAATAGCAGTGGGAAGGACTGCCTCCCGTGTCCCTCTCTCCACCTTCTGGATTATGTCTCGCGATGCAGTGGGCTTGTGGGGTGAGGGGCTGCTGGTTCAGGTCTGAGCTCTGTGGGCTCTAGAGGTGCCTTCCAACCAGCTTTCCAGCTCCAGTCACAGGGTCCCCGCCCAAGCATGGCTGGAGGAGGCGCTGCTGGGCTTTGAGGGACCACGATGGGCTTAGTCAGCGTGGAGGTCACCTGTGACCAACAGGAAGCTCCGGAGGCCCAAGGCCCCTCCCCCACATCCCGGACACAACTGTCAGGAAGGGGCCCGACTCTGACTGAGGAAATCCGCACAGCCCAGCTGCCTGGGGGCGTGGCATCAGGTTAAATTAGATTTCAAGGAAATTAAGAAATGGATTTTTTTTTTTTTTTGGCACATCTGAGTTTATGAGGTAAGATTTATAATTGCTGTACTTGTGACCGGGACAGTGGAGGTGACTTTTTTATTTTTTTGTTTTGTTTTGTTAATCCTAACCTGAGGATATTTTTCCATTGACTTTTAAAAAATATCTATTTTATTGATTTTTTACAGAGAGGAAGGGAGAAGGATAGAGAGTTAGAAACATCGATGAGAGAGAAACATCGATCAGCTGCCTCCTGCACACTCCCTACTGGGGATGTGCCCGCAACCAAGGTACATGCCCTTGACCGGAATCAAACCTCGGACCCTTGAGTCCGCAGGCCAATGCTCTACCCACTGAGCCAAACCAGCTAGGGCTGGAGGTGACTTTTTAAAACTAGACAGCCTTCCTCCCAGAGCTCCAAGAGACGGCCAGGAAACTCAGAGCACTGTTCTGGCTCAGCCCAAGGAAGAGGAGATGGGGGGACAGACCTCCAGGCAGCCAGAGTAGGGGAGCAGGGGCTCTGTGTCACCTGAGCCATAGTGGAGGGAAGGGGACAGCTGCGTGTGAGACCACCTGGCCGCTTGCAGGTGACAAACCCCGGCCATGAACAGCCTGGAGAATCAAACGGGGGCTGACCGTAAACGTCGACTCCAACCCCTCCCGGCAGAGAGGGGCCACCTAACCCGCTCCCGCCGTACCTGTCACGTCAGCGCATTACTTCCTCTCGCTTCTGACTGACCTTTATGAAGTCCACCTTCTCTTCGTGGCAGATCTCCTCTACCGTTTCCATGAGCTCCTTGCAGGTGTCCAGGTTTTCCCCACAGCTGACCAGCTGTCCATACAAGGCCTCCAGCTTCTCCTTCTTTTTCTCCACTAGAGCTTGTATTTTCTCTTCGTATTTCTGAGCAAGTGTTTCCAAGATCTCGTTGTAGTGGGACTCAAAGTTCTGTTCTTGTCTTCCAAAATTCTCCTGCAGGACAGTGAACCTAGGTCATCACTTCAGTGCATGAAGTGTGTCAGCTAGTCATCTGGGGCATAAACACGTATCTACCCAGAGATGTTTTATTTATTTTTTATTTTTTAAAAATATATTTTATTGATTTTTTTACAGAGAGGAAGGGAGAGGGATAGAGAGAAACATGGATGAGAGAGAAACATCGAACTGCTGCCTCCTGCACACCTCCTACTGGGGATGTGCCTGCAACCAAGGTACATGCCCTTGACCGGAATCGAACCTGGGACCCTTCAGTCTGCAGGCCGACGCTCTATCCACTGAGCCAAACCGGTTAGGGCTACCTAGAGATGTTTAAGTCCCACCCTGTCATCTTATCTCTTGCCAGGATGCTGGGGTGGATGCAGGGGGAGCTGGGACCAGGAGTCTCCAGCTAGAACCCCAGGGATAATCCTAACAAAAACACTGCTTTCTCTACTGCAGCATTTTGCCATCCTCCTCCTCACTCTCAGGCTACTCACGTTTTCCCCACCTCCCATCACCATGACAACCAACCAAGGCAACTGATCATCAGTGCCGAGTCAGCCAGCCACTGGAACCTTGGACCTCAACAAGGAGATGTTTGCCCTGGGAGATGCCCACCTGAGCTCTCCACATCTCACGACCCTCACCTCCACTCTTTGGTGCGTGGATTATACAAATACCAGGACCACGGATCTTCAGATCAACGAGAGAAGGATGAAGGGCAAGGGCAATAAGGGCTGTGGCCACATGGTGCTAACAGATGGGGAAAGGCAGGAAGGCGAGGGAGGGTCATGACAGTACTTATCCTGGAGCACAACGGGTGAGAAATGATCAGAGCAGACCAAACTCTCGTCCCCAGGAGAGATCTGCGGCTTCTGACTGATGCCAGCCTCAGCAGATAACATTTCCAACAAGAGGATCACTCACTCAGGGGCTGTTTATTGAGCACCTACTGTGTGTATCAGACTTGCTCCGATGGCAGAAGAGAGGGAGAAGCAGTAGAGGCCTCCCCGCTGCTGAATGTAAAGGGAAGAGCCGAGTCCTCTGAGGTGCAGATACGCTGATCTGAGAGTGAGCTGGCCGTTCAGAGTGCAGGGAGTTTTGTCCCTCCTCCTGGACTCTCACCCTTCCCACCACCAGCCTGTGCTTATAAGGGGAAGGACTTGCCCTTCTCTGTGCCTTCCCTAGGGCGTTAGTGCCATAGCTCTCCTCCCTTTCAAGATTAGGGGTGAAGAGAAATAGACCTGGGGCTTAGTTAACTGATACAAGGTGCTCCCATTGGTTCAGCCTGAGGTGCATTAACGAAGTAGATGAAGGGAGGGGAAGAGGGAAGCCCCAGGTCCTCAGTCCTGGTCTACTCATCAGGACGGCACCACAGCTGGTATCTATACTGCGTACCTACGGCACGCCCAGGGCTGTGTGAGTCTTTGGGGATAGACACTGAAACTTACTGATCTTATGAGAAATAGATAACAGCTGAGAAAAGGAACACTAACCAATGACAGGACGGAGGTCTGCAAAACCTTGTCAAGGCTGGCGCATGCAAGAGTCCCGCCTTGTAGTCAAACTGGAGATAAAGAGGCAGAAGACACAGCCTCCTCACCAAGAGCTTATAGTTCTGTGGGGATGCTGCCAGGTTAATCGGTTCCATGAGGTATATGCCCAGGGGGCAGGGGGCAAAAAGTGACACCACGTGCTCTAAGAATACAAATTCTCCACCTCATACTGGACACCGCTGCTGCCCCAGATGGTGCTGGGCGAAGCAACATGTGTCTGACGGGCTCATCTGCGTGCTCTTACCTCCACCGTGATGAAAACCTCCTCTAGGTGACTGGCAAAGTTTTCCATCTCAATAATCTGCTTTTCCAGCCTGTACATGTTTCTGTGAATTTCATCCTATCAAACAGAGGATCGCAAGACGTTAATGCTACATCCGTCCTCCTCTCCTGCAGAAGGCACGTGAGAGTCACTCCCTGCCTGATGACTTGAGCAGATGCGATGGAAAGAGAAAGAAGAACTAGCGAGAGCCGCTCACCTTGGCGCTTTCCAGGGCTTTGCTGAGGGGGGTCACCTCGTGCTCTTTGTGCTCATCCAGAACCTTCTCCAACGCTCTTATTGGGGTTTTGCAAGTGACACAGAAGACGTCAGGAGCTTCTTCCTCGTCCTCCTCCTCTGGGATGACATAGCACTCGTACTCCTCGCTGGCCCGGCCGTGTGTGTACCTGTAGGCCTCCCGCAGGTCCTGGCACTGGCCCTCTGAGCCCCACCCTCCGAAGCTCAGGTCTTCAGCCTCTGCTGCCTCTCCGCTAAGTCTCCAGTCTCTCTGCTCCACGGCTGGTTCTCTCCCCGCCACCACGTAAGCAGGATATTCCGAAACCTCTATCCTGGGCATGTTTTCGTTAACAAACTCGTCCCCTAATTCATCATCGTCTTCGAGTCCATATAAATGGACAAGTTCATCCACTTCCTCTTCGAGGTCTCTTTGAGACGGACCTCTTGCGGCCCCTCTTGGCTCACTGGTCATTTCAGCTTGGATGACTTCTCAGCCGACTGTGTTCTTCCGGGAAGATCTACAGTCTGTCTCCAGAGTCATACGGACCTAGGGGATACTAGCGGAAGTCCCTGGGGCAGAAGACCTGTCCCGTTCTGGCCCCTTCCTGGCTTCCTCCACCGTTGCCCTGGCAGCCCTGGGCAGCACCTCTGCACGACAAGGATCCTTCCTGGACCGTGAGCAGTGGATACCCTGGGTCCTAGAACACAGCAAGAAGGAAAACACTCGTTTCTGAGAGGATCAATGCAGGAGGTGGTCCTCAGGTTGGGCTCATCTCATTCACAATTTTTAAAAATCTTCTGAACAGCTCAGTTGTGGGTTTACTTTGAACCATCTGTAAAGAAGGGTGTGCTTTCTCCTGGAGGATTTTTGAATAATGTACATGTTCTAAGGGTGTGCACAAGCAAAAAATGTTTGAAGACCACTGATCCATGCACACAGAAAGAAAGACCCTTTTGCCTAGAGAAGCAGGCTTTTAGCCCTAACTGGTTTGGCTCAGTGGATAGAGCGTCGGCCTGCGGACTGAAGGGTCCCAGGTTCAATTCCGGTCAAGGGCATGAGAGAAAATGTTTGGGCACATCCCCAGTGGGGGGTGTGCGGGAGGCAGCTGATCGATGTTTCTCTCTCATCGATGTTTCTAACTCTCTGTCCCTCTCCCTTCCTTTCTGTAAAAAATCAATAACATATATTTTTAAAAAGAGAGAAGCAGGCTTTTCCCCATTTAACTGAATGTCACAAACAGGTACAGCCGATGTGCAGACAGTGGCCTAAATTTCCATCCACCATACTTGTTGTACTAACCTGCACAAACATTTTATCAACAACCTATTCCTACATAAAACTAGGAATGATGGGAGCTACTTATCTTATTCCCTAATATATTTTTTTTAAAATTGACTTTATTGAAATATCATTTACATGCCATAAAATTTACCTGTTTTAAGTGCAGTGCCTTTTTTTTCCCCCCCAAATATATTTTATTGATTTTTTTTACAGAGAGGAAAGGTGAGGGATAGAGAGTTAGAAACTTCGATGAGAGAGAAATATTGACCAGCTGCCTCTTGCACACCCACTCCTGGGGATGTGCCCACAACCAAGGTACATGCCCTTTACCGGAATCGAACCCGGGACCCTTCAGTCCGCAGGCCGACGCTCTATGCACAGTATCTTTTAGTAAATACCCCCAAGTTATGCAACCATTATCACAATCCAGCTCCTTTTTAAAATACTGTGGTAAACCCAATGGTTAAAAAACAAAACAAAAAAACCCCCCTAATATTATTAAACCACTCCAACATGACATATATGAAATAGGTTTTAGAGGAAAAAAACAAAAGCAAAAATAATTTTTAAGATACAGTTTAGCACTTTCTCCCCCTAGCCATAACTTTTATATCCAAATAGCTTCCTAGCTAAATATTCAGAATTTGGGGGAAAAAGGAACATTAATAATAAACTGGCATTGTACAAATGATGATACTGAGGCTTAAGAAAGGAAGTAATAAATCACAGTCTATATGAATATATTGGCTAGATAGTTTCTACTCTATATCGTAAGCTACAGTTAAACATAAAAGGACTTTTGCAAGTCTTCTATGGGAGGTGTGTCCCTGTGCTTTAACTAGAAAAGTCCTCCCCAAAATGTTTTTTTTTTTAAACTTTTTATGGGTCATGGATGCCTCTGAGAATCCACTGGAAGCTGTGGGCACAGTTTTGCATCTTTTTAGAACTCAGCCCTGCAGCCCCGAGCAATTCCCGAACCATAGCTACAGAAACCTGCTGGAGAGTGCTGGCTGTACTGTGACACAAAATGGTTCAAATCAGCTTTACAGGCGCAGCCCAGACCCAACATCTTCCCATGGGAGCAGGGGGCATGCATAACAGTGACGAATGATGACAATGCTTTTCTCAGTATTTGCACCAGAGCATGGAATTGCGCTTTGTCAGCATGTACACGTAGGGTTCCAAACTGTTCTAGCAAGCGGACCCCTGCACTAAAAATACCCTCGAGACACCTGGCAAGAGTCCCCAGCATCAGAGCGTCACGTCCTGTCCCCACCCCACGTTCAGCGAAGGCGGATCCCTGCCACCAGAAGGCACAGAAAGCATTCACCCCTTATTGTAGTTTACAGGCCTGCAATACCCAACACTCTCTCTTCCCACATAAAAGGAAATACACTGCATTAACAGTGTGGCCTTAAATGAGTGGGTTTCAATAACACAACTAGCATTAGGATATCACCACAAAACTTGCCTGTTAATTTAAGGGTCCATGAGCTCTTCATTTAACACGGAGGCCGTGGGTAACTGCGAGAAAACTGCACCCGGTTCAGCAGGGCTTTCCTCCCGGTGACCTCTGCGTGCCCGTGAGCTGCCCCTGCCTGTTACACCGGGTTCTGCAAGGGGGCAGCGAAGGCGACAGCAACACCAGCTGGCTCCGGCTGCAAATAGCAACAGGCCCGCAGTGAGTGAAAGCCCAAATATAGACCTGCCCAGGCCGTCCTGCCGCTTCTGCTCGAGTGTCACCAAGAGAGGTCACGTGTTGACCCGAGTTACTTCTTACGATGGGGCTTGGAGTCCTGTGGTTCCACCAAGGGACGCAGACGGCTGTTCATGTGCAGAGGGCTGGGGCAGGAGGTCAGCCTCAGCCACGCAGAGCACTGCTGAGAGCACTCATGCTCTGCACCGTCCACCTGGGCTGAGGGTCTTTTTCCAAGGTGTTCTGAACAAGCACAGCTCTAAAGGCAACCAAACGCAACTCAGTTTTTCCTTCCACTATTCCTTTAACATCTACTCAAGGTGCGACTTGTTCCCCACTCTGGATAAAAATCCAGCAGACTCACGATTTTCTGCTCCCTCTTGGGTCGCACACAGTCCTGGGGGCCTAGTCGCCATTCAGCAGTTAAACGTACAGTTCAATACATTAATCATACAGTCACACGGAGCTCAGCCGGCGTGGCTCAGTGAGGTCGACCTATGAACCAGGAGGTCACAGTTCGATTCCCGGTCAGGGCACATGCCTGGGTTTCGGGCTCCATCCCCAGTAGGGAGCATGCAGGAGGCAGCCGATCCATGATTCTCTCTCATCATTGATGTTTCTATTTCCCTCTCCCTCTCCCTTCCTCTTTGAAATCAATAAAAATATATTTTTTTAAAAAGGCATAAGAGTTTAGCCAGCATCAAAATCTCCCTTCCCCAGGTGGCGTCTCCAGCTGTAAGTCTGCCCTGAGAAAGGAGGGATGAGGTGGTCGGTTCTCCCACACCTCCTCCCTGAGTTGCTGGTTTGGAGGTCAGGGCAGAGGTGCTAAGGTGCTAAGACAGCTCCTATTTGAGCTGGTGTCACATTAGTGCAGCCGCAGGCTCTGTGGGACTGGCAGATGCTTAGCGCTCTCCATCTCTCTCTCTCCCTAGGAGCAACTATACTTCTCTGGTTTCCCACTCCGGACACCTCTCCCCCGAAGTTCCCACAACCAGCTGAGAAACCCTCTATTCCAGGAGGTCCCTTGAAGTCCTCCCCCAAGCCCTGGTGGGCCACCTCACCCAGGCAGCTGGTTCTCTTAGGCAGGACCTAGGTGACTCCTTGCTGGCTCTGGCTTCCTGCTGGCCCACGTCTGGATCTTGGGAAGGAGGCCCCATCCTTGGTCCCGGCAAACTCTGGGAAGCAGATTTCCTGGTGCAGCCACCTCCGCTGGTTCTGCCACTGAAGCAGCCAATCCTCCAGCCTCAGGCCACCACTGGCCCACCTGCAGGAAAGACAGTGAGGGTCCCTCTGAAGACCATTCGCTGAGCTTAGGGGTCAAGGGTGGGACTTCCACCCAGCCGGTGTGGCTCAGTGGTTGAGCAGCGACCTATGAACCAGGAGGTCACAGTTCAATTCCGGGTTTGATCCCCAGTAGGAGGCATGCAGGAGGCAGCTGATTAATGATTCGCTCTCATCGTTGATGTTTCTATCTCTCTTTCCCTCTCCTTTCCTCTCTGAAATCAATTTAAAAAAATTTTTTTTTAAGGGGTGGGACTTCCAACTCTTCCCCCAGCCCAACAACAGCTCTTTTCAGAGAAATTGCTCCACCAGTCTCTTGACCCTGGTCCTGTTTTCGATTGGCTGAGACCATGAATCGGGTTCCGGACCATTTCCTTTCCAAGTCTGCAAATGGTGATTTGATCTCAGAATTTTACATCTACTGTTTTTTGGGACCTCAATAAAAAAATCTCATTTAAACAATACCATTACTGCAGGGTATCTATCATATAAGAATTTAGAAGCAAAATAAAATACCAAAAGCGCAGAAAAATATTTAAATTAAAACTGTACAAAGTCATCTATACAAGAATGTTCATGACAGAACTGTCTTACTGGCAGAAAATTTGAAATAAATCTGTTTATTATGGGGAATCCATTAAATAAATCACAATAGTCAATTCAATATTAACAAGTATCAAGAATAACAATGTAGATGCCAGTTTTTTAAAACATATATTTTTTTATTGATTTCAGAGAGGAAGGGAGAGGGAGAGATGGGAACATCAATGATGAGAGAGAATCATTGATCGGCTGCCTCCTGTATACCCCACACTGGGGATCAAGCCCACAACCCGGACATGTGCCCTGAGTGGGACTCAAATTGTGACCGCCAAGTTCATAGGTCAACACTCAACCACTGACCCACGCTGCCAGGCAGATACCAATTTTTTTAAATGTGGAAAATGCCCACAATATGTTTGTAAGTAGAAAGAGTATGCAAAACATAATTACAGTATAGTCATGAATACATGTAAGTATGTATAAATTCATACACACACATAAAGTGAGAGGTTTATTTCTTTTGAACTCTTTTGCTTTTTTATAGCTTTGATAGTGTCTATTTCATAGTAAATATTTGTACCTTCTGTTAAGTTTTAAAAGTCTTTTTTAATTGTAAAATAACATGGTATTTGGCTTATGAATAAGTAAATACGACAAATGAGTCATACAGTGAGTATAAACTAGTCGTCCGTCCTGGTAACAGTAATTATTAGGTTTGGTGTGTATTTTTCCAAAATTTTTTTTCTAAGAATATACAAACTTATCCCCCTCACACATACAAAGTAGAACTTTTATCATTAGAAAGGCAGCTAGTTTCATTTTGAAAAAGCAAATTAGAGCCCTAGTTCATCTGGCTCAGTGGATAGAGGGTCGGCCTGGGGACTGAAGGGTCCCAGGTTTGATTCCAGTCCAGGGCACATGCCCGGCTTATGGGCTTGAACCCCAATGGGGGGGCGTGCAGGAGGCAGCCAATCAGTGATTCTCTCTCATCATTGATGTTTCTATCTCTCTCTCCCTCTCCCTTCCTCTCTGAAATCAATAAATATATATATTTAAAAAGGAAAAGCAAATTAGAAAAACTGCTAGAAAGGATAAAATATAAAACAAATACAGTAAAAAGACATTATAAAAATACTTTAAAAGATATTTAAACAGCCCTGACTGGTTTGGCTCACTGG
The DNA here is from genome assembly GCF_964212035.1 of Myotis nattereri. Taxonomy (NCBI): domain Eukaryota; kingdom Metazoa; phylum Chordata; class Mammalia; order Chiroptera; family Vespertilionidae; genus Myotis; species Myotis nattereri. The sequence continues at coordinate 9,259,975 of NC_138097.1, read as the reverse complement.
ATAGAGCATCGGCCTGTGGACTGAAAGGTCCCAGGTTCGATTCCAGCCAAGGGCATATACCTTGGTTGCGGGCACATCCCCAGTGTGGGGTGTGCAGGAGACAGCTGATCGATGTTTCTCTCTCATCGATGTTTCTAACTCTCTATCCCTCTCCCTTCCTCTCTGTAAAAATCAATAAAATATATATATTTTTTAAAAAAAGATATTTAAACAAAGAATTACAAATAAACCATATTAGCTAAAGTAATATATTAAAAACAGTCTTGAAGGGGAAAAAAAATCACTTCTGCTACAAGCTTCTCTCTCCAAGAGGCCTGGGTGACAGTGAGAGCAGCAGTTCTGAGTCCAAGAACCACAGTCCACCCACACAGGCACTGAAGTGGGGGGAGGGGGCGCGTCGGACAGGCAACTTTAGAGCTTGGGATCATCTTCAGGGGGCGACATGTCCCGACATCAGCTTCAGCCTCGTCCTGTTTTTCTGTTTGTTGGTTTTTGCTGCTGTTTACCTTCAATGTAACAGTATGTGCAAATCTGATTCCAGGCTGTCCCAGCTCAAAACCTTCAAAAGCTGCTTCCCTGGTTCCTGAATCAAGCCACCCCAAACCTTGTTTTGGTGAAGGGTTCCAATCCCGGCTCCCTGGGCACGTGCCCACGCCTCATACCTCGCCCAGTGCACTCATAGGATGGGAGCTGGCGGGTACATACCTGGGCAGAGACCAGGGCTGTCCTCTTCCCTGCTGCATGAACAGGTCCAGCTCCACCCCACATGCAAACTTCATGTCCCCATTTCTTACGTAGCTCTTCAGGAGTCAGGGGGGTCTTATTTAGCCCGAGTGCCTCTATATCTTGCGACAAGTTTCTTTCCCGTGCCTCCGTTTCCTTATTTCTAAAATGAAGACATAGCACACGGGTCTATTTAAAACAAAAGACAAAGATTCTTTTCATTTATTTATTAATTAAATATATCTTTATTGATTTCAGAGAGAAACGTCTTCTATAATAATAAAAGTGTAATATGCTAATTAGACCGGAGGGCGGGGGAGGGAAGAGGTGGGGGGCTGCAAGAGCAGAGCCCTTTGCACGAATTTCGGGACATCGGGCCTCTAGTCAATAATGAAAGAGTCGCAGAAACCGGTTTGGCTCAGTGGATAGAGTGTCGGCCTGCGGACTGGGGGGTCCCAGGTTCGATTCCGGTGGGGGGCACGTCCCCAGTGGGGGATGTGCGGGGGGCGGCTGATCGATGTTTCTCTCATCGATGTTTCTGACTCTCTATCTCTCTCCCTTCCTCTCTGTAAAAGATCAATAAAATATATTTAAAAAAAAAATAATGAAAGAGTCATTGATCGGCTGCCTCCTGCACGCCCTGCACTGGGGATCCACCCCGCAACCCCGGCACGTGCCCCAACCGGGAATAGAACCATGACCTCCTGGTTCACAGGTCGATGCTCAACCACTGGGCCAAGCGGGCCGAGCAAGGTTATCTTTTTATTTTTATTTATTTTTAAATATATTTTATTGATTTTTTACAGAGAGGAAGGGAGAGAGATAGAGAGTTAGAAACATCGATGAGAGAGAAACATCGATCAGCCGCCCTCTGCACATCTCCTACTGGGGATGTGCCCGCAACCCAGGTACATGCCCTTGACCAGAATCGAACCCGGGACCCTTCAGTCCGCAGGCCGACGCTCTATCCATTGAGCCAAACCGGTTTCGGCTATCTTTTTATTTTTAAAAATTTTTTATTTTAATCATTTTCGGACTTCTTATAAAAATTAGGATATCTTGGTTCTTCTCCCCTTCAAGTAGCTGAAATTATTTATAATGGTCTCCAGGGTTATCTTTTTAGATGCCCCCTCTGCCCCACCCCAAAACAGGTACACAGCAGACCCTCCCCAATAGCCTGCTGAATTGATAAATCTGTGGCTCGCATTCAGTGGTTGGCGCTCAATAAATAACTCACGTTTAATTTAAGGCTTGGTCTCTCCAGGAAGTCTGCGCCTTTGAGAGCTCCTAGGAACCATCAAGTCACTGAAACCCCGACGCAAAGAAGACGGACTCAGCTGGGGCCCGGTGTTCAAAGGTTCACAGCAACTCGCTCACATTTGGCGAATTCCTTCTCCACGTCAGTGTGTGCAAAGGTGGGGAAGGCGAGGCCAGCTGGGAATTCCCCGGCTCGCGACGGGGTTGCGTCACAGACCGACTCCGAGAGCCGGGCCCAGGAAAACATCTGGCCTTCTCATTGGCTGCCGCGGACCCGCCCACTGGGAACCGGCCAATCCCGGACGCCGCTGGAAGCCTTCCAGCCGCACACAGCCAATCAGAAGCAGCGCAGGAGGAGCAGCGGCGGGCGCTGACGCGATGACGGCCCAGCGAAAAATGTCGCTGCGCGGACGGTCCTGTCGAGGGGCTGAGAGGCGGCCGCGCCGCTGACCGTCGGGCCATGGAGGACGAGCAGCCCGACAGCCTGGAGGGATGGGTGCCGGTCCGCGAGGACCTGTTCCCCGAGCCCGAGCGGCACCAGCTGCGCTTCCTCGTGGCCTGGAACGACGCGGAGGGCAAGTTCGCGGTGACCTGTCACGACCGTACGGCGCAGCGGCAGCGGCGGCGCGAGGGGACCCGGCCGGGGTCTCCGCCCAGCTGGGCCGGCCTGCTCTCGGCCGCCGGGCTCCGCGGCGCGCACCGGCAGCTGGCGGCGCTGTGGCCGCCGCTGGAGTGCTGCTTCCCGCCGCTGCCCCCGGAAGTGGAGGCGGTCGGCGGCGCCTGGGGCTTGTGGACGCTCGTGTGGCCGGCGCGCTCGGGCCCCGGCGAGGCGGCGCTGCAGGAGCTGTGCGCGCGGCTGGAGCGCTACCTGGGCCTGGCGGCCGAGGGCTGCGGCGGCGCGGCCGTGCGTGACGCGCTACTTCCGGCCGACGGCGGCGCGCCCGACTGCGAGAGCCCGCGCGCCTTCCGGGAGCGCGCCCTGCGCGCGCGGCTGGCGGAGGCGGGCGCGCGGCTGCAGCAGGTACGCGGGCGCGCCCCCCTTCCCTGTTAGTGACCCTGGGCCATCGGAGGGCGACAGGGGAGAGAGGGGGTGTCTTCCAAGGGACCCGGGCTGCGGAGGAGCAAGTCCATGGTCCGATGTGGAGGACGGGGCGCGGGGTCACCGGTGCCGCTCCCCTGCCGGGAGCAGCCAGGGGGTCTGCGGGGCGCGCAGGAGGTCCAGCGAGGGGACGCGCGCAGTTAAATGGGAGCGCAGTTCATTTTCTGCCCAGTGTCCGGAGAAGCGCTCTGCAGAGACGTAAGCTCCCACTCTGCTGGGGGCTTGGTGGCACTATTTTTTTAAAATATATTTTTTATTGATTTCAGAGAGTAAGGGAGAGGGAGATGGAAACAGCAGTGATGAGACATCAATCGGCTGCCTCTTGCACGCCCCCTAACTGGGGATGGAGCCCGGCACCCGGCCTGTGCCCTGGACCTGAATGGAACCTGGGGCTCTTATATATGTTTTCCGATGGTCTTAGGTAACCTCTGTGAAAGGGTCGTTCGACCCCCACAGGGGTCGCGACCCACAGGTTGAGAACCGCTGCTCTAGCCACTGAGCCACACCAGCTAGGGCTTGGTGGCCCTTTTAACCCGGAGAGCTGAGAGTCTCTGCGCCAGGGAGGTAGTCGGAGGCACCTCTACAATTGCAGCATCTCCAAACCTTCGTCATCAGGAAAGCGGTGGAGAAGCATCATCCACCGTCTACACCCCAGAGATCACCACTTACTATTTGATGAGTCTTCCGGGTCCTCTTTTCTCTGAGTATTTCGTACGCAGTTAAGATAAAACTGTGGACTCTGCTTTCCCCCTGATACATGGGCGTGTAGAGCATGAAGGTGTCTTTCGTTTTGTCTGTTTGGTCCGACCTGGTACTGTCCATCCTTGAGTGCTACCTGCTGTTTGCCTTCCAGATTCTTCAGGGCCATGAAAGAGCCAACACCATGGTGGCGTTAATGGAAGTTTATGCAGAAGAAGATGAAGCATACCAGGAATTTGTTACCGCGGCAACCACGTTCTTCCAGTACTTACTGAAGCCGTTTAGGGATATGCGAGAAGTTGCAGCTTCCTGTAAGAGTGATATTTTGGTATGTTTGCTTTATGTTTTTACTTTATCTGAGTTACTGTTTGTCACATGTTATTTCTTTAGTCACATTTAAGATTCCGTCTGTGTTGGCCTATTAGGTTCACCCTTATGTTTGTTTATTTATTTTTCAAATATATTTTTATTGATCTCAGAGAGTAAGGGAGAGAGAGAGGGAGAGGGAGAGGGAGAGAGAGAGAGAGAGAGAGAGAGAAAGAGAAACATCAATGATGAGAGAATCATGGATCGGCTGCCTCCTGCACACCCCCTACTGGGGATCGAGCCCACAACCCGGTCATGTGCCCTTGACCAGAATCAAACCCAGGACCCTTCAGTCCACAGGCCGATGCTCTTTCCACTGAGCCAAATCAGCTAGGGCGACCCTTATGTTTAGATAATATTGTAGAGATATTATTTTTAAAAAGTGATGTAAATATGAACATTTTGCATGGGCCATCTTCTTAATACATTTCTGCAGACTTTCAAGGGTTAAACACACTCTTTGCTGATGACTTCTTTTTGGATATGATGCTTATTTAGCTTATTTTCCTCCTCTAAGGACACGTGCAAATTTCTGAGAAACAAGATGTAACTTTAAGCAGCAGGGCCCTGGGTTGTAATTCAGTAATTTCATTTAGTAGATGCTGTCATCACTCTTACTTCGTTGAGCCCTGTGACACTAGTTAGAATAGTGTCATTTCCATCCAGTGTTACAAACTCATTAGTAGCTCTCACAGAAGACATCAGAGTGATCACCTGATCTCTCCCCCTGCCCTGGGCCATCCTCCACACCTGTGACCTCCGCCAGGCTACTGTACTGTAAATACGACATCATCTTTTTTTTTTTTTTTTAATATATTTTATTGATTTTTTTTTTTAAAGAGAGGAAGGGAGAGTGATAGAGAGTTAGAAACATCGATGAGAGAGAAACATCGATCAGCTGTCTCCTGCTGGGGATGTGCCCACAATCCAGGTACATGCCCTTGACCGGAATCGAACCTGGAACCTTTCAGTCCGCAGGCCGACGCTCTATCCACTAAGCCAAACCGGTTTCGGCGACATCATCTTTAGATGAAACATGTGTCACTCCAACCTGTTCTGTTCATTATTTCAAATGTCTGTTATTTGGATAATCTTTACTTCCTATATATTTTTTTTCTTTCTTTAAATAATGGCTTTATTGAGATGTAATTTATCTATTTAAAGTATACAATTCAGTGGGTTTTGGTATTTTCAGAGTTTTGCAGCCATCACCACTATCTAATTCTAGGACGTTTTCATCACCCCAGAAAGAAACTCTGTACCCTAATGGTCACTCCCCATTTTCCTCCAACTCTGGGCAACCACCAGACTGGTTTCTGCCTCTGTGGACTTCCCTCTTCTGGACATTCCACCTCCCGTGGTTCATACAATATGTGACCCTTTGGGTCTGGCTCCTTTCATGTAGCATAATGTTTTCAAGGTCCATCCGTGTTGTAGTGTGTATCTGAACTTCACTTCTTTGTATTGCCAAGTAATATTCACTATAAGGAAATACAACTTACCTGTTGAACAGTTGATGGACTTTTGGGTTGTTTCCACTTTTTGGCTATTATAAATAATGCTGTTATGAACGTTTGTGTTCAAGTTTCTATGTGGATATGTGTTTTCATTGTTCTTGGGTATTTGCCTAGGAGTGGAATTCTGGGATCATATGGTAACTCTATGCTTAAACTTTGAAACCAACTGCCAGACTGTTTACCAAAAGCAATGCCCCATTTTACATTCCCAACAGCAGTCAATGAGGTTTCCAGTTTGTCCACGTCATTGCCAATACTTGGTATTATGTCTTTTTTATTATAGCCCTCTGAGTGGATCATTGTAGTTTTGACTTACATTTCCCTGATGGTTCACCTGAGTGTATTTCTTACATTATTACCTTTGCAGAAGAATTGGATGCTATATGACAGAGTACATGCCATAATCATGAATGTACAGATTTTACGATCTTTTGGGTTATTTTTAAAAAATATGTTTTTATTGATTTCAAAGAGGAAGAGAGAGGGAGAGAGAGAGAGAAACATCAGTGATGAGAGGGAATCATTGATTAGCTGCCTCCTGCACACTTTACACTGGGAATTGAGCCCGCAACCCGGCATGTGCCCTGACCGGGAATCGAAGTGTGACCTCCTCGTTTGTGGGTCAGTGACGCTCAACCGCTGAGCCACGCCAGCCGGGCTCTGTTGGGTTACTGCATTATTTTTTCCCTTTAGAAAAGAATCATCGTATTGAAAAGCTTCATGCTCCTTAAAGAAACCATAGCAACAGCTAACACTTGAGTGCTGTGTACCAGGCCCATGTTGAGTCCTTAACACAGATCTCATTTAAACTGTGTATTATTATTAACAGAGAAACATAACTTGACTGCATTCCTCTCTAGGAAAAGTCACTCTGGTAATGCAAAGTAAAAGTAGGGGTTCTTTTTCCCTTTATGCCCCAGAGAATCCCTTTGACTTCCAGCCACCTTAGAGCCGTGTTCATTCTCAATAAGGAGTTGCTGAATTCATGACACTTTATTGACTGAGTAGTAGCAATAAATGTAGTTGAAATAATCCATGCGACCAGTTTCCTTTCACTTTCCCAATGTTCGTACATGGCTATTCTTTCTTACTTGTGCAATTTTCCGTTCTTTCTATAGAAATCCTTGGGTGAGGATGATCTGGGTCCTAAAAGGATAGCGGCTCTGCAGAAGGAAGCCCAGGAGTGGGCCCGGCAGGCTGACGAAGCGATCGTCTCTATTCAGGATATCACAGTGAATTATTTTAAAGAAACAGTAAAAGCCTTAGCAGGTAATCATCTAAGACGCCACACTAACATATATGCAATGTTCATTTTATTAAACACAAAACAAAACATCTGAGTGTCTCTTTAGTACCAGGCACTAGGTCCTAGGGGTTCAGTATAAGGCTGTGCGTAAACAGACGCTGACCAGCGTGCTGAGGGAGACAAACCTCAGCTGCCTGTTCATCCAGACGCACGGGGAAATGGCAGTGGCAACAAGCCCATGAGGAAGATAAATAGGGGCTCTGAGCTGAGCGAAAACTTAGACGCCATCAGAGTGGGCAGCAGGGGCCTTAGAGACGTGGCAGCGGCCCTGGTATCCGAAGGGTAAATGGGACTTGAGATCACTGCAGGGTGAGGGGAGAGTGTTCCAGGCAGAAGTAATAGCACTGACAAAGGCCCTCTGTGTGAGGGAGCCGGGCAAGCGTGGGGACCTTGGAGAGCGCCGCGGGGCTGGAACAGAGTGTGCGGGCGAGACCACAGGATGGGACCCTGCCAGCCCTACGAGCTGGGTAAGGGATGTTTGTCTTTTATCTTAAATCATTGTTGATGGTAGTTCCAAAGAGGAAAAAACATGGTCTGTCAACCAGTTTGTTAAATCATAGTATATTCATTCAATAGACTATCACAGGGCTACTAAGCATGATTCTCTGTTTTATGAATGGCAAGAGTTCCACGATACAGTAAGTGAAATAAACAAGATACACAGGGTGGGGCAAAGGTAGGTTTACAGTTGTGAATACGTGAAACAAGTTTATCTTTGTTTTATTATTTATTATATTATTTTTTGCTTTATTTTTTTGTTGATTTAAGGGAGAGGGAGAGAGAGATAGAAACATCAGTGATGAGAGAGAATCATTGATCGGCTGCCTCCTGCACACCCCCTACTGGGGATTGAGCTTCAACCGGGTATGTGCCCTAGCGGGGAATTGAACCATGACCTCCTGGTTCATAGGTCGATGCTCAACCACTGAGCTACACCAGCCAGGCTATTCTTTTCTATATGAACAACTATAAAGCTACTCTCTTGTAAAGAAGTCTAATGATCATGTGGGGTTTTCTTGGTCAAACTATCTCTATAACCTTGTCTGTCTAGTCTAGAGGTATATACACCAAAATGTAAGAAGCAATTACAAGTAGGTGAGATTCATGATGGTTGCCTCGTTCTAAAAAACAATCAGATATCTGAAATTTTATACCAAGGACCGTGTATTGTCTGTGTGATAAAAAAACTCATTAAAATAAACTTTCTTTTAAAAAGGATGTGTTGCAGGTAATGTGGGAGGGAATAAAGAATTAGCTCAGGATAAAATTTTCACTTCGTAGTGAGCTGTAATTAAGTTTTATTTTATTCGTTATAATCCGACAGGGATGCAGAAACAAATGGAACAGGATGAGAAGAGGTTTGGCCAGGCTGCCTGGGCCACAGCAACTCCCAGGCTAGAAAGACTCAAGCTCATGTTAGCTCGGGAGACACTGCAGCTCATGAGAGCCAAAGAGCTGTGTTTAGATCACAAAAGAGCTGAGATTCAGGGAAAGGTAAGACACATAAAGGTGACTTTGTTTTAGAAACAGACTTTTATATTATTTATTATTTTTTAAAATATATTTTTACTAGAGGCCCAGTGCATGACATTTATGCATTGGGGGCGGGGGTAGGGGGGGTGGGGAGGGTTCCTTATCCCGACCTGTGCCCTCTCGCAGTCCTGGACCCCTCGCTCCTTACCGCCCGCATGCTCACTGCTCCGTAGTGCTGCTGCGGAGGCTAGAGAGGCTCTCATCACGGCTGTGCTCACCAGCCGTGAGTCCAGCTTCTGGCTGAGCGGTGCTCCCCCTGTGGGAGCGCACCGACCACCAGGGGCAGCTCCTGCATTGAGCATCTGCCCCTTGGTGGTCAGTGTGTGTCATAGCAACCAGTTGTTACACAGTTTGGTCAATTTGCATATTGGGTTTTTTTTTAATATATATAGGAAGATTGATTTCAGAGAGGAAGGGAGAGGGATAGAGAGATAGAAACATCAATGATGAGAGAGAATCATTGATCAGCTGCCTCCTGCACGCCCCCTACTGGGGATCGAGCCCACAACCCGGGCATGTGCCCTTGACCAGAATTGAACCGAGGACCATTCAGTCTGCAGGCCAACGCTCTGACCACTGAGCCAAACCAGCTAGGGCAGTGGTCGGCAAACTCATTAGTCAACAGAGCCAAATATCAACAGTACAACGATTGAAATTTCTTTTGAGAGCCAAATTTTTTAAACTTAAACTATATAGGTAGGTACATCATTGTTATTAACTTAATTAGGGTACTCCTAAGGCTTAGCAAGAGCCACACTCAAGGGGCCGAAGAGCCGCATGTGGCTCGTGAGCCACAGTTTGCCAACCATGGAGCTAGGGTGAGACTTTGGTTTTAGATACCCCTTCCCTTCCAGCCAGCGTGAGAGAGCTTCCTTTCATTATTCCAACACCATCTTTTGGTTGGTGAGAATTTCAGGACTAGGGACGTTTGGCCGTAAAGTTTCCCTTTGCTCAAGATGGCTTTGAAATGTTATAAGATTCACTTGATGATAACACTGAGCTCAGCACTGAAGTAGGTAATATACTTTAAAATTCACATAACATTATTTTCAGCGTGACTTTAGAATAGTCAGCGGTGCTTCATTCCAGGATCATAGTCACTTAATTCTTCCCGCGATGTTATGATGTTAAAGCAGAAAACACTAAAGACCTCACTGCCATTTATTTTTCTCAAAACCTGAATGTTTTCATATGTTTCAAGGATGAGATGAAGTATTGGTAAAAATGCTTAATGGGGCTTTTTTGTTCCATTAAATGAAATTGAAGAGTGTTTCTTCTCAATTTGCTTTTTTATATTTGGTACTGAGCCAGGAATAGAAAATAGCTCAAATGCTTCTGAAGTTTGCTTTCAGTATACTAAATATTTTATCTTGCTCTTATTTTTTTTTTCATGAAAACAAGATGGAAGATCTTCCAGAACAAGAAAAAAATATAAATGTTGTAGACGAACTAGAAATAAAATATTATGAAGTTCAATTAGAACTATATGAGATTCAATTTGAGATATTAAAATATGAAGAAATACTACTTATTACACAGTTGGACTCTATTAAAAGACTTATCAAAGGTAAAACTTATATTTAAAATATATATTAAAATGTTTAAATTACACATTCAAGGAAATACAGACCATGTTATCAGTTACTTCTTGTAAATTGTATAAAATATCTGCTGAAATGTCCTAGTTTCCCTTCAGCATTTTTATTATTCAGGTAGTAAATAATATATTCATTGCTAAACATACAGCAAAACAAAGAAAGGAAAACTTATTACCCCAGTTCCATCAGCTAGAAATACTTACTGGTAACAGTGTGTTGATTAGCTTGGTAGCCTGATGTATGTAAATATCAGTTTCTAAACTAAAACTATATATCCTGTTCAGTATTCTTTTTTTCCTTTAACATATAATAATCATCATTCCATTTCAGTAAGTAATAAAAATCTTCAAAAATTTTAATGGCTGCATAGTATTCCATTATGTGGATATACCAACTGTGATGTTCAGTTTTTCACTGTTGTGAACAGCAGTGTAGTGAAGAACCGTCCTTTAAACATGTGTTTGTGTTTGCATTTGTGTATAGGACAGCTTATTTCCTTGGAATAACTTTCTAAAGGTGAAATCATTGGGTCAAGGACAATGCAAAATGTACATTTGACAAATATGTGTTAACACAACACAACAATAATCATTCGATGTATATTTTTCCTCATCTCTGTTATTTTCTAATTTCTAAATTTCATGCTGCATTATGGTCCTCTAGATGGGTTGTACAAAATGACACTCCCATCAGCAGATTATGAAAATACCTGTTTCCCCATACTTTCACCATTCGTTTAAATTCTTGCCTAATTGATAGAAAAAAAATGGCATGTTCTAATATTTAAAAAATATGTATATATTTATTGATTGATTTCAGAGAGGAAGGGAGAGGGAGAGAGAGATAGAAACATCAATGATGCGAGAATCATTGATCAGCTGCTTCCTGCACACCTCTTACTGGGGATCAAACCCACAACCCGGGCATGTGCCCTGACCAGGGCTGGGAACCATGACCTCCTGGTTCATAGGTCGATGCTCAACCACTGAGCCATGCCGGCCGGGCATTCTAATTTTTATTTATTCCAGTTACAAATGACATTCAATGCAATTTTGTATGTTGACTGGTCATTTATATTTTTTTTTATGAAGTGTCTATTCATAGTCTTTGCCAGTTTTTCTTTGTGTTTCCTTTACATATTAAGGCTATTACTCTTATTATTTGTCATATGTTGCAAATACTCCCTGTTGTTTGCTTTTTCTTGCCTTGCAGAAATATTTAACTTTTATGAAGCCCCATCTATTTATCTTTCTGCTTTTGGAGTCACACCTGGCAAAGAAATCTATGGTTTCTGCTTTTGGTAGTATGCCTGGCAAAGTCCTCCTCATCCTGAAATTGTCTCAACATTTGACTTTTTTTTTTCTTATAGTATTTTTATGAATTTTAAAGGGACATTTAGCTCTTTAATCCAGACGAAATTCATTTTGATGTGGGGTAGAAATCTAATCTTTCCCCCCAAGTTGTTAGCAGTCCCAGTCACTGATTTTGAACACGTTTTCCCCTTGCTGCCTGTCTCATCTAGAATCGTTACCTTTATTTTGACTTATTTATAAATTAATTCCCTTCATTGATTTGCGAGTGCTGGCACCAGACTTCCGGTTGTATCTCGGAGGTCCATTTCAGTGCCTGGTAAAGCACATCCCGCCCCGGTTACTCTGCTGTTCCACACGTTTTCTGACTGTTCTCCTTTATTCTTCCAGATGAACTTTAGACTCACTTTCACAAGTTCAAAACAAAAAAGCAAAATACTCGGAATTTTTATTGGGATTGTGCTTAAAATTAGAGATTAATTTGGGGAGAATTGTCGTCTTTGCAATTTTGAATCTTCCCATCCAAGAACATGGTATGTCTCTCCATTTACTTAAGTCTTTTTCTCCCTAAAGTTTCTCCAAGTTTTCTATTTTTTTTTTTTTTGCATACATATCCTGAACATTTAATTTAATCCTAGGTATTTAAAAAACTTTATAATAGTTTCAGGTTCTAAGCATTTTACACATTTAGGAAAAATTTTATTTTAAAAAAAGTTGATCTGGAAGGATGCATGCCAAATTGTTAGTGTTTTCCTCTGGGAGGTTGGGATTCCAAAGGTTTGGGAAAGGAAGACGAAAATTATATTTTTTATTTTATGTACTTCTGTAGGGCTTGATTTTGTTAATAGCATGCATGTATTGAAAAATCACCATGTAATCAAGATTGTATATCATTAAGGCTCCTCAATAATATACTGCTGGTAGAATGTAAGCTGCCTTTCTGGAGGGCAATTTGACGATAGTTATCAAGAATCTTAAATATTCATCTGCTAAGCAAGTAATAAGAAATGGACACAAAGGTCTATATTCTGAGATGTTCATCACAGTGAAATTTCCAACAATGGAACATTCTAACAACAGAGATTATTTAACTTAAAGAATACTGTGTTGCCATTAAAATTGTATTTCCATCACATGGAAAATGTTCTTTTAGAACTGTTTATTGATATGTGTAGCTATATAAGTGATGTGTGTGTGTGCGTGTGTTTCTCCCTGGGTGGTGGGATTACACGTGATCTTTACTTCTCTTACATTTAAGAGATCTTACGCATATTTTTTATAATAAAACATGCCTTTAACAAATCATTAAATATGTATTTTTAGATAAACAGGATGAAGTTGTCTATTATGACCCATGTGAAAGTCCAGAGGAACTTAAAGTCATTGATCCCGTGAAGGGGCTGCAGGACCATGAGGATTTGGAGATGAAAGCGCTCGGCCGGCAGTGCCGGCAGCTGGAGCGCCAGCGGGGCCGGATCTGTGCCAGGAGGGCCCATCTCAGGAACAGGAAGGTGGGCGCCGGGCGGCTTTGCTTTCTTTCCCTCCCAGGCATTTCTCTGCCATGAAAGATAAAGGCGTGGGAAATAAGGCTTTTACCTGATTTGTGTGTGTGTTGATATGGATATCAGTAGCTGCAATTCCAATATATTTGCGAGTTTTTCTTAAAATGATTTTTTGTTTCTTTGGGGATTTAAGCATTTATCATACTCTCTAGATTTTTAATTCATTCAACAGCTATTTGTTGAGTGCCTATTACATATGTGGGTATTTTTTTAAATCACAATAAGTAAAAACTTCTAATCAGCTACAGTGAATTCTAAAATTTAGTGTAAATTGTTGATTATAAAATCAGAGATAATATTTAGCTCATTTCAATCCTTATATTCGGTGATTTTTTCTTAATTTTAATAAACTCCATCCTATATAATAAAAGGGTACTATGCAAATTGAACGACAAAAGGACCAGTCACTATGACGTGCACTGACCACCGGGGGCAGATGCTCAATGCAGGAGCTGCCCCCTGATGGTCAGTGCGCTCCTACAGGGGGAGAACCACACAGCCAGAAGCCAGGCTCATGGCTGGCGAGTGCAGCAGGGGTGGTGGGAGCCTTTCCCTCCTCCACTGCAGCACTAAGGATGTCCCGACTGCTGGCTTAGGCCCGCTCCCCTCGGACTTGCCCTGAGGGCTCCCGGACTGCGAGAGGGCACAGGCTGGGCTGAGGGACACCCCCGAATGCACGAATCTTGTGTACTGAGCCTCTAGTGATTGTATAAAACGGTAACATGCCAAGAATGGCTAAGCATCATTGAAATGTAGTTTTTAGTATGATTTTTCAGGTATTTGTAAGTTGCATATCCTTATGTAGGTATGTTTGGAAGTACAATTACTATTTTTAAAACATGGGGAAATGTGCTTTAAACAGCAGCATTGAAATAGATTCTTCAGGCACATCCCATTTAAGAATGGGGGACCCTTCATATCCTCTCATTTCCCCTTGGTTGGAGAGTTCACTATTTCATCTCTTAAAGCACTAAATCTGTGGCCTTCTGATCAGACACAACTGATTCCTGCAAGTGCCCATCAGCTCCTATCACAGAGTAGAGGAGGCAGCAATATCATTGAGCCTCTCGAGACACTCCTACTCATGAATGAATGCCTTACATGGCAGCCCAAATGCAAAGCTTTTTTCTTTTAACCTTTTATGCTACAGCCCATGGCAATAGTAAAAACCATGTAGGTGATTTGTATTCTCCCACCAGGATCAGTGCAAAGAAAACCATCGGCTCCGATTGCAGCAGGCTGAAGAAAGTATGAGATATTTTCATCAGCACCACAGTATTCAGGTGGTGAGTAGTTAAAGAAAAATAGCTTAGATTTGCATAATGTGACACACTGGCTTCACTGGACCTGCGGCTGCTGCCTCAATCCAGGGCTACTGCAGCCCATGCCTGCAGACACAGTGGTGGTTGGAGGGGAGGTGATAATGTCGGGTTATGGCCCCTTGCTCTCTCAAGACTTTTATTTTAAAGAATTTACAAATACATACTTGTTTAAATTTAGAAAAGAGACAAGATAAAAGAGCAGGAGCAAAAGAAAAAAGAATGGATAAGCCAAGAACGCCAAAAGACACTGCAACGATTGAGAGCATTTAAAGAGGTAAGTTCCAGAAATAATCGCCTTGCCTACGTTTTCTGGAGAAATAATTAAACATCACCCATCCTCGGAGAAAAGTATGAAGCATGAACAGATAGATATTTGGAACACAGAATGTTCCCCAAATCCCATTATTTTTAATGTATTGATAGAAGCCAACAATATTAGAATATCGAGCACATTGCCACATGCTCTCCCCTCCTGGTATTTGTTAATCAGCAGGGAAAACTGAAAAAGTTAAATTACCCTCAACTTTAGCTGGCTTTTCCTCATTTGCAATAAAGAATTCTTTAAAATGCAATCAAGGAAACTTTGTGACGTAAGTATAGTTAAATGCTCTATTACAAGTGAATAGGGCCCTCGCTGTTTGCACAGTGGTCAGAGCATCAGCCCTTGGACTGAAGGGTCACAGGTTCAACTCTGTTCAAGGCATGTACCTCGGTTGCAGGCTTGATTGCTGGCCCCAGTTGAGGTGCATGGGGGAGACAACCAATCAATGCGTCTCTCTCACATCAATGTTTCTCTCTCTCTCTCTCTCTTAAGTCAATAAACATATCCTCAGGTGAGGATTTTTAAAGAGTGAATAGGTTTTTTTAAAAAAGGGAATAGTTACTTATTTAAAAATAACATTAAAATATAAACCTGTTCTCATCACACATCCCTGCATGCACCATCATAATAAAGACTGAAGTTTATTGTTGTCCCCGAAGAAAAACGAGCTCCCTCCAGACAAGCCTCTGGAATAAGGCACTAAAGGTGTGCTCTGTGGTCCCAACGAGAAAGGTAGGGGCCACGGGAGTGAAAAACCATGACAGACACTACTCTGGCCATTACCGAGTGCCTCCCATCCCAGGCGCGGTGCTAGGCACTTCGTTCTCACCTACTTGTTGAAACAACCTTGTAAGAGACTCTCGTCCCCACTTTGCAGATGAGTAGCCAGGCTCAGAGTGGTTCCAGGTCAGAGTGGTCCCAGGACGTAGCTCCAGGCTTTACAGAGCTGTGTCTCTAACCCCTGAGCCACAGCAGGGACTCCCAACCTGGGCAGCACATCAGAAGCACCTGGGAGCTCCTAAAAAGTACGAATGCCCAGACACACCTCCCGAGATTCTAGACGGGGCCTGGGCGGGAATGGAAGCAGGAAGAAGGCACGGGAGGGGAGCTACATGGGTACCAGCAGAAGAGAGAGCAAATGGCGGGGGAGTAACGTGGTGAGCTGTCAGCACAGGGTGGTTAGTGGAGTGGAATTAGTGTGGGGAGGGGGCTCGAGGGAGGCCAGCCAGCTCCTTAGCCCTGAATCAGTCAGACAGGTCAGTGATCAGCTTCCAGGTGCGGAGGTGGGAGGTGGGACAGATGGGAGGTGGGAGAATCAGGCACCTAACTCTCAGCAAGCGGGAACAAGGAGGTAAAAAAAATCGAAACAGTTGACCTCAAATTGGTTTAAGTTTCAGGTTTTTTGGTCCAAAAATAAAACGTGTACAGGGTGTGGTGGGAAGGAGTGTGTGTGTGATTCAAATGGAGGGGAAAGGGCCTTGAGAACTGAGTTGCTTTCCGTTTAATGTGAATCACTTGGGATGAAGCTGCGGAAAACCTCACGAGTTTAGGGAGAACAGTAGCATCCTTTTAGACGGAACTCCGTGTACCAAGAAGTGCCACAGTCGAAGGGGACAAAGCCCGAGCACATTTGGAATGAGGCGGGAACAAGACGGCCCGTGAAGTCCTGTGTCGTGTGGTACTGGCGGAGCCCAGACAAGTTGTTTTTAAGTATTTCAAAGGGCTCTTGGGAGACAAGGATTTCATTTGTTCTGGGTGAGCCCTCAGGGAGGCAGGCTGCCCAGCCATCTCAGACAGAGACCACGCTGCCCGGTGCACGGAGGGAACGCTCGGGTCTTGCGGAGCCCTGACCTGGGGGGATGGTTGGGCGACCCCTGGAGTCTGGCCGGTTTCTGGGGTTCTGTTCTACTCGCCTGCTCTCTCACCGAAAACTGCAGGGTGGTGGCCACATCCGTGAGGTGGGGGGCTTGTGGCCACTGCGTTGCTGTTTGTTTTGAAACACTTTAGAACGACGTGGGAGAGGCCGAAATACTCTGAGTTTATCATGAATTGCCATTTTGTGTGTGTGTTAAGTTTACACGTAAACTTCAGTGTTATAAAATTGGTGTGTATGTTTTTGTAAAATATATTTTTATTGATTTCAGAGAGGCAAGGAGAGAGAGAGGGAAACATCAATGATGAGAGAGAATCATTGATTGGGTGCCTCCTGCACACCCCCTACTGGGGATCGAGCCCACAACCTGGGCATGCGCCCTTGACCAGAATCGAACCCGGGACCCTTCAGTCCACAGGCCGACGCTCTATCCATTGAGCCAAACCAGCTCGGGCTGTTTTTTTGTTTAAGTTTATAATCGTAGTATCCTATTGTATACATCCTAGTTCATTGTAATTGCCCTATAGAATTAATATTCGATGTTTTATTGGCTGATCAGTGCCTTCATTAGGGACCTACACCCCTCCAGATTAGTACTTTGTAAGGTTAGGTTTTTCTTTATTAAATGAACACCTGAGGGGCCAGAACTTTTAAAATTCACATTTTTAAATTACAAAATTTACTCTTAAGCCTAAATATTAGAGAAAAGAAACATCCATAATTCCTGTTATGACTGTCATTTTGAGGTCCACTCTGCTGGTATTTTTCATAGATGTGTTTTTTGTATGGTTATAAATTTAATAGCGCATCATCTGTATTTTTCCAGGCTGTTTCACAGACTTTGTACTGTTTATGATTTTTTGTGACTGCCTAATATTTTAAATTAATTCACCATAATTTTTTCAGCTAACTTCCTAAGGTTCATATTTAGTTCCTGATTTTTCAAACTAAAAATATTCTGATGAATATTTTTATCTATAGTATCCTCCCATATCTATTTTATTAAAGAAAAAGCATTATATGAAAGGGTATAAATGCTTATTATTCCTTTAAAAAATTGTTTTTATTGATTTCAAAAAGGAAGGGAGAGGGAGAGAGAAACATCAGTGATGAGAGAAAATCATTGATCAGCTGCCTCCTGCACGCCCCCCACTGGGGATCAAGCCCACAGCCCAGTCATGTGCCCTGATGGGAATTGAACCGTGACCCCCTGGTTCATAGGTCGATGCTCAAAAGCAAATACTTATTCTTTAATAGATTTAGTGGTTGCAAAGCGGGAAGGAGCCGCTTTGTGAAATAGGACAATCCGTGCCCAGCAACTTCGTGTTCATTGTGTACAGAGTCCTGGCATTTTGATGGTTTGCGTTTGTGGCAAGTTTCTCACAGCAGTTTTCACTTTCAGAGATGCCCCGGCCGGTCTGCACCAAGGACCCCTTGCCCAGAACCCGACGCTCCAGACCTGCCAGGTGGACTGGCCCAGCGGACCTCCTCGCCCACCTCTCAGGGGAAGGCGCTCGTCCGTCCGTCCTCCAGGAAAACCAGAAGTGCTCCCTCCTCCGAAGCTAGCAACGTGAAAACCCCCAAGTGCCAAGACTGTCCTGGAAATATCCCTGTCCAGATGGCTGTTCCAGCTGGTGACCAAACACAGTCCAAACCCAGTGAGGAGCTGTCACTGCCGCCCCCACCGCCGCCCCTGCCGCCGCCTCCCCCTCCCCCACCTCCACCTCCGCCTCCACCAGCACCTCCGCTCCCTGCTTCGTCCTTTTCTTCTCAATCTGCGAATCATCAGAATTTACACCTCAGGACTTCAGTAAAAGATGACCAGCCACTCCCTCTCGTGTGTGACTCGCCTGCTGAAAGGCAGCGTGACTCCTCAGGCCATTTTAAATGTCCAGGTAATCCTCCAGCATTCTGTGCCTGCGCTCAGTGGGTGGCTGAGCAGTTGAGCATTCTCGCTTTAGCAGCCATCATCTTCACATCAAAATCTTTTCCAGAATTCTCTGCAATCTTAAAATAGTCCAGTACTTGCTGCCTTAAATGTTATCTTTTGGGGGGGAAATTAGCATAGCCTAAATCAGTTTGATAAACGCTACCTCATCTGGAACAAACCACCTTTATACATTTAATGGTCACAACACGACTTGGGATCTCTGAGGTGATTTTCCGTTTCTTAAAACTTCAGTGTGTGTCTGATTTCTGCTGCTTGCCTATTATTCAGTGTTGCTTTGAATCACACTTACTGTTGCCCCTCAGAAGCCTTTACAGAATTGACTGTGGCATCTGTTTAAATATATGTGTGTGTGTGTGTGTGTGTATCACACTAGAGGCCCGGTGCACAAAATTTGTGCACTCGGGGGGGGGCGTCTCTCAGCTCGGCCTGTGCCCTCTCACAGTCTGGGACCCCTCGGGGGATGACTACCTGCTGGCTTAGGCCTGCTTCCTGGGGGATTGGGCCTAAGGTGGCAGTCAGACATCCCTCTGGCAGCCTGGGAGCCCTCGGGGGATGTCCACTTGCCAGCGGGGATCAGGCCTAAGCTGCAGTCAGACATCCTTAGTGCTGCTGAGGAGGCAGGAGAGGCTCCCACCACCACCGCTGTACTGGCAGCCGTCAGCCTGGCTTGTGGCTGAGCAGAGCTCCCCCTATGGGAGCACACTGACCACCAGGGGGCAGCTCCTGCACTGAGCATCTGCCCCCTGGTGGTCAGTGTGTGTCATAGTGACCAGTCATTCTGCTGTTAGGGTCAATTTGCATATTACCCTTTTATTATATAGGAGTGCCTGGCCAGCCTGGGTGAGTGGCTGATGACTGTTTGCAGGCTGGCAACAGCCCCTTCAGGCTGGGGGTCCCCGCTGGGGTGCCTGGCCAGTCTGGGTGAGGGGCTGAGGGCCATTTTCAGGCTGGCTAAGCCCCCCAGCGGGGACCCTCACCCCATGAGGGTGTGGCCAGCCTGGGTGAGGGGCTGATGGCTGTTTGCAGGCTGGCCACAACCCCCAGCCACCCAAGCTCCCAGTGGAGGCTGGCTGGAAGCAGGTATCTGGGATTTGTTTGTCTTCTATAATTGAAACTTCATTGCCATGAGTGGAGGCCACATCCGGCTCAGGACAGGCAGGAAGCTTGGCTTGCTCCTGCTTGCTCCAGCTGTGTGGCTGCCGGCCACCATCTTGGTTGGGTTAATTTGCATATAGTCGCTCTGATTGGCTGGTGGGTGTGGCTTAGGGCGTAGCGAAGGTATGGTCAATTAGCATATTTGTCTTTTATTAGTGTGTGTGTGTATATATATATACATATATATTATTGATTTTAGAGAGGAAGGGAGAGGGATAGAGAGATAGAAACATCAATGATGAGAGAGAACCATTGATCAGCTGCCTGCCCCACACGGGGGATTGAGCCCACAACCCAGGCATGTGCCCTTGACTGGGAATCGAACCTGGGACCCTTCAGTCCATAAGCCAATGCTCTATCCACTGAGCCAAACCGGCCAGGGCTGACTGTGGCATCTTAAACAGAAGATTGGTTGGGAATTCTTGTAGAGGAATATTAGTCAGAATATGGAAGACTCTTCCTGTGACTGACCAGGCAACTGAGAAACCTTCCTGTGGGAAATCTTTCAAAAATGAAGTGGAACAAATATACGAGGGCTATAGTGCTAACTCTAATCCTAATTAAGGTTTAGACGTCAACTACTGAGGACCCTGGCTTAAATCGGCCCAGACTCTAGCCGAATGCCATGTGTGTGTGTGTGTGTGTGTGTGTGTGTGTGAGAGAGAGAGAGAGAGAGAGAGAGAGAGAGAGAGAGAGGGAGAGAGGGAGAGAAATCCTAGCAAAATGCTGTGTACATTTGTTTTCAAGACTAAGCTTGCGCCTCTCTACCTAGAACAGGCACAGGTACTGTGAGGTGATGTGAATGGTAGAAATACAAGAGTTTCATACTGTGGTTCTGGATAATTGAGCGTTTTGGTTATTCTGAGTTCAAGGTGTAACTACCTAGAACCAGGTGCAGATGAAAAGTCCATGCTGTCAGGTGGAGACCCCACGGCCCCGCCATGGGATTTGCAACAACATTTATTTACTTATATATTTATTTTTTTAAGGCCGCCTGCACACCCCCTACCCAGGCATGTGCCCTGACCAGGAACTGTAGCGTGACCTCCTGTCCTGATTCATAGGTCGTCACTCACCCACTGAGCCACACCAGCCGGGCATAATAATATTGTTTAAATGGGGAGGGACAGCATGCGTGCTGGTGCCTCGCCTGGAGTCTGGCTGTGGGTGCCTCATTCCAGCCTGGCTCCCAGGCACACAGTGAGGGGAAGCCCTGTGCACCTCCCATACTGCCTCATTCCGCAGACAAGAATAAGGAAAAAATGCCCCTGGCTGTGAACTGCCCTCTCACTCCTAGAAGAGGACCATAGTAACAAGTTATAGGGTTCAGGTAGTATTTTTTATAATCCTCACCCGAGGATATTTTTCCATTGGTTTTTAGAGAGAGTGGGAGAGAGAGGGAAAGACAGAGAGAAACATCAACATGAGAGAAACACATTGATTGGTTGCCTCCGCCCAACCAGGTGGGGAGGAGCCTACAACCGAGGTACATGCCCTTGATCAGAATCGAACCCCGGGACCCTTTGGTCCGCAGGCTGATGCGCTATCCACTGAGCTAACCGGCTCAGGCGAAATAGTATTATTTTCAGCCATCACTTGGCCTCAGTCCTGAGCGAGAAACGACTCTTCATCTTGAAGCCTCCCAGGAAGAGCCCTGAAGGCGGCCATAGGCGGCCCCTCTCTCCAGCCGGTGGCCAGGGGTCTCCCCAGCCAGGGTCTCACGGCGCCAGAGTCAAAAACAGCTTCTACTCACAGGCTCTGGAACGCTGATCTCACTTGTATTTTGACAGCATTTCACACCCTTGAGAATAGAGCGTGTAAGTTCCCTCGGTAACGTGGGTGGATTGAAGACGCTGCAGGGGAGCCGTGCCAGGGCCGCCCCCGCGGGGCTCATTGAGCTGCTGATTAAAGTTTTACCTCAAGCCTCCTCTTGTATGGAAACCTCCCCGCTCATTGTCACACTGACTCCTTAGTCATCACTGACTAATCCCCAGAGCTGAAGCGAGAGAAACACAGCAGGGTACGTTTTTTAAGTAGATTTCTCTCCAAGTGGGAAGGGACATGGAGGAGGTGGAGGTTCAGAAGTATCTAAGTCACCCCCATGGGATCGGATGATGCACCCCCAGGCATACGAAACCCCCCTCAGGATCACCCACCAGTGTCACAGCCGCCTCCTAACGAAAGGTGTGCACGACGGTGCCTGTCAGTTGCTAGTGGTGCTCATGACAGAACATCAGCGATCGAACTATCCTGGATTCTGTTTAAGGCAGTGATGGCGAACCTTTTGAGCTCGGCGTGTCAGCATTTTGAAAAACCCTAACTTAACTCTGGTGCCGTGTCACATATAGAAATTTTTTGATATTTGCAACCATCGTAAAACAAAGATTTATATTTTTGACATTTATTTTATATATTTAAATGCCACTTAACAAAGAAAAATCAACCAAAAAAGTGAGCTTGCATGTCACCTCTGACACACGTGTCGTAGGTTCGCCATCACTGGTTTAAGGGAATGGTGATCATCTGTATAAATCGTGGCGTTAACTGCTGTGTGACTTAACACCTTGAACTAATACGAAGACGCCCTGGCACCTCGGGGGAGAGAATGACTTCTTGATGTTACTTGCTCTGCTCAGTTTCAGGGTCCATGGACGAGGTGCTGGCTGCCCTGAGGTGCGGCAGAACCCCGCTCCAGAAGGTGGAAGTGACCTCGCCGGCCCCTCCCTGCACCTCCATCAACGAGCACATCCTGGCAGCGATAAGGCAGGGCGTCAAACTGAAGAAAGTGCAACCTGACCTCGGCCCCGGCCCAGGCCCCAGCCCCAGCAGGAAGCCAGCCAGCGACCTGGAGCGGAGCATCAAGGCCGCGCTCCAGAGAATCCAGAGAGTGTCTGCCGACTCGGAGGAGGAGGACGGGGAGGAGGAGGACAGCCCCGGGGAGTGGGACCACTAGCTCTTCTCCAGGCCGAGGGCTGCGTGAAGCCACGGGGCCAGGCCTGCTGCTGACAAGCACGTGAACAGGGTCGTGTGGCCACGTGACACCCGGAGACCTGCAGGGCCATGGGCCGGGCGGCAGCTGCTGCTTCATGTTGTGGCTTTAGGACCCGAGGGTGGAGAGGTGGTGGCCGCACACACCAGACCGTAGTTGGGATCTGAGAACCCGTAGTGAGTATTGCTGGCGTAGAGACTAGTATTTATTTCTCACCGTGGATGTTCTGGATCATTCCCTCACTTGAAAACCGTTTACGGATGACGGCATGTGGTGAGCAGCACTAACAGACTACTGACCGAGTCCTGTGTGCGTGCGTACTGCTTTCCTCAGATGTAAAGGGTGAATGTGAACATTATTTTAGCAATAATCAATAAATTGCTTATATGTAGAAATTATTTTAAATGAAATGTATTTTATGTATCAAGCACTCTATAAACTCACAATAAAGGACTATTTCTAATGTATCATGTCACTCATAAGAAATGAAAACAGCTTGGCTAGCGTGGCTCAGTAGTTGAGCATCGACCTATGAACCAGGAGGTCAGGGTTCAATTCCCAGTCAGGGCACATGCCGGGTTATGGGCTCGATCCCCAGTGTGGGGCGTGCAGGATGCAGCCGATCAGTGATTCTCATCATTGATTTTTTTTTTTCATCATTGATGTTTCTATCCCTCTCCTTTGCTCTCTGAAATCAATACAAATATATATATATATATATATATATATATATATATATATATATATATACCCGAAACCGGTTTGGCTCAGTGGATAGAGCGTCGGCCTGCGGACTGAAGGGTCCCAGGTTCGATTCCGGTCAGGGGCATGTACATGGGTTGCGGGCACATCCCCAGTGGGAGATGTGCAGGAGGCAGCTGATCGATGTTTCTCTCTCATCGATGTTTCTAACTCTCTATCTCCCTTCCTCTCTGTAAAAAATCAATAAAATATATTTTAAAAAAAAAACAAAAACAAATATATATATATATATATATTTTTTAAATTAAAACAGGAAATCTTAACATATGAGAAGCACAGCCTTCCCTGTGTGTGTGGTGGGGTGTTGTTAACGTTCTTAATAAGATTTCAGTTAAACATTTAAGTGAGTACTAAGGGGGAGGGGGAGTGTTCCCTCGGAACTGAAACCTCACGCTGGAACCCCTCCCTGCTTTGTGTTAACACTAGGAAAGGGGAGGGACCATACAGGCAGTCGCCGAAGGGTCCCGCTAACCTGGCTCTCCCATGTTGCCATGGCGATCCTGGGTTCCCACGGGGGTCGGTTCCAAACCCCAGAGGCAGGGTGGGTGGCTGTGCCCCAGGCCTCCGTCCCCACCACCGACAGGCCAACCCGAGCCCCAGAGCATTCCTCTGGAAAGAACGGGATATTTTAAAAAGTGGCAAAATCAGAACTCTGTTGGACTTTTAAAAGTATCGTAAATTCCGTATCGTGCGACACCTGTGAGCACGGGGGATTCTCAGGCGTTGCTCCCTCAGCTCTGCCAAAGATGAGAAGCCTCAAAAAAGGGCCCTTTTCAAAAGTTCTCCCGATGAAACCTCCTGGCCCCATGTGTCAGGGGATCCAGAGCCAAGGAGAGGGGACAGTCTGGCCACCTTCTGGCCAGCTCCAGGCCCCTCGACCCACCCTCCACATGCTGCCCATCAACCTCGGCCCCTCCTGTCTTGGGGCCCCTCCCCCCTCCCCCCCCAGGGTTTTGGCTCCAGCAACACCAAGCCGGCTGCTGCCTGCTGCCTGCCCCAAACGGCCCTGCCCACTTGAGTCCCTAGGATGCCCTCAGCCCTCTACCTGCAGGTCCCGGCAAATCCACACCGTCCTTCCGTCTGAACCCCGTGGTTTTCCCAAGTCTCCCCTGACCCCTCTTTCTCCTCCACGGCCACCTTGTCCTGGACCCCGGTCACGCTGCCTCCCCACCCACAGCCTGGCTACAGGGGCAGCTGTCATGGCCAGTTTTACCCCCTGGGCCTGCCCCTGGGAGAGCCGGTCCATGGCTGGCAGCATCGCATCCATCGTCCTGGGATACACAACGAGGAGCCAGGCCGTCGGAGTCCCTCGAAGCAGGTGGCGGCTCGAGCTGCAGCCAACAGGCGTCTCATGAATGACCTCCCATCGCGTAAACCGCGTCGGTCAGGGAATTTATACGACGAAGGCGCTCAGATTTTCAATGTGCAAATGCACGTGAGGAGTGTATTGGTTTTCTGTTGCTGCCACCACAAAATTATAGGCCCCAAACCACAGCCGTGTATCATCCTACCTTTCTACGGTCCGGGGTCGGCCTGGGTCGCCCTGGGCTACTACCAAGGAGTCGGCAGGGCTGTGTTCCTTTCGAAGGCTCTAGGGGGGGCTGCCGTTTTCTTGCCTTTCCCAGTCCGTAGAGGCCGCCTGCTTTCCTTGGCTTGCGGCCCCTTCCTCTATCTTCAAAGCCAGCGACGTCGCATCTCTCTGACTCTCCCTCCATCGTGTCTCTGACCCCCGCCGGGAAAGGTGCTCAGCTTTTAGGAGCTCGTGTCATTAGACTGGGCCCACGCACACCGGCAGGACAACCTCCCGCCTGAGGTGCACACCCGTCATCTCACAGGCAAGGGCCCTGCTGCCAGGTGAGGCAGCAGATTCCGAGATTTCGGGGTGAGGGAGGATCTGGGCACCTTGGAGGGGCCAGCATCTTGTCTAGCACGAGGAGGTTGCACGACTGCACAGATCTGAATCTAGGAGCTTTTCTTGGAGGTGGGCTGGAAACTGCCGCCCTGCAGACCATCCTTACAGCCCTGGCCGGTGTGGCTCAGTGGACAGAGCACCGGCCTGCGGACCGAAGGGTCCCGGGCTCGATTCCGGTCATGGGCATGTACCTCGGTTGCAGGTTCCCGGCCCTGGCCGGGGTGCGTGCAGGAGGCAACCAATCAATGTGTCTCTCTCACATCGATGTCTCTCTCTGTCTCTCCCTCTCCCTCCACTCTCTCTAAAAATCAATGGAAAAATATCCTCAGGTGAGGATTAAAAAAAGAGCTGTGAGTGTGAACTGAGCTATGTAAGTAAGAAGCGTGAGAGAAGCCCCTGGGCCTAAGAAGAGGGGTGAGGTTGGAGCAGGGCAAGGCTGTCAGGCAGTGGGGGAGGCAGGAGCCAGCGAGCGTAGCACTGAGGCAGCCAGGCAAGGGCGGGTCTGGGAGGCGCCTGGTGTGGCCTCATGGGGGACCTGGGGGTGAAGGACGGAGAGCCGGGGCTGCAACCTGATCTGTTCCAAGCTTTGGGAGGAGGCCTCTGTCGCTTTACGTAAGAGGAACCAGAAGATGGAGGAGATCCTGGGTGAGAGGGCCAGGAAGAGGGAGGGATGGTGGAGAGAAGAGAACGTATTGCCCGGAGTGAGCAAGTCCAATCGCCTTCCACTGGAACCTCTGCTGTCAGCCAGGGGTTGGCCGGAGAGAGGGCGGGACAACCGCACGGAGAGCTCTGCGGCTCAGGAGTATCTGAGGGATTCCTTACCCCGAGTACTACGGAGCATACGGGGCAGGAGCCGTCTCAGCAGATGTGGGCCCCCTGCCCCCGACACCTTGGGAATATAGACGCTGCCAGAACCTTTGAGGACTCACCTCTGGAGAAAAGGGGGTCCCAGAACTGGCTGAGACCCACCTACAGGAGCCTGGTAGAATGGGGGCTCAGAACAGACATGAACTTGGATGCGGGAAAACAGAAAAGTCCATATTCCCGTCACTCCCGAGCTGTGGGTGGGAGTCACGCCGCCTACACGGGTTTGGGAGCAGCTGGTCCTCTGCCCAGCGCAGTCTCGGCCACGGGCATCGTCTGTTCAGAGAGCAGCTCTGGAAAGCTCTTTTCTGGTGGCAGGAGCCTCCGAGATTAGCTTTTCCCTCAAGAGCCAGGAAGGCAGAAGGATAGTTCCTCTCGGGTGGAGAAAAGTTTTGGTGTCGTCCCCAAGGGGGCAGAATGCGAGTGCTGAAGGGCAGGTGTCCCCTGAGCTTCCCTGAGCGGCGCTGCCCCAGAGCAGGATGGGAATGTACACACTCCAAACCCGTCATTCTCTTCCTCAGGCACATGGGCCTCCGCCCACTCTGTGGCCCCGAGAACATCAACCTGCCCCTGGGAAGACTGAGCTTTCAAAATATCTGCTCAAGACACAAAGGCCCGGCCGGTGTGGCTCAGTGGTTGAGCGTCGACCGATGAACCAGGAGGTCACAGTTCGATTCCCGGTCAGGGCACAGGCCCGGGTTGTGGGCTCGATCCCCAGTGTGGGGCGTGCAGGAGGCAGCCGATCCATGATTCTCTCTCATCATTGATGTTTCTCTCTCTCTCTCCTTCTCCTTTCTTCTCTGAAATCAATAAAAATATATTTAAAAAAAAAAAAAAGACACAAAGGCTTCTGAAAGATCGTTGTTGACTTTTTAAGAGATGCAAACATTTTACCGAACTACGTATTTCGACAAAAACAACCGTTACAACAAAATCAGGTAAAAATTCACAAAGGTATACAAGTCTTTAAAAGAAAATATTTTCCCCCTTAAATATGAAAAGAGAATTTGCCAAATAACAACATACTGAAACACAGAAAGTGAAAACTGTAGAAACAAGAGAAATAGACAGAAATACAACAGCAGTGGAGACTAACTTCCCTTAGTCTTCAAGGACGCAAGCAAGTAAAAATTAAAGGTCCATAACATTATAATTAATAAGATCAAATTAATACATATAGTTGGAATTTTGTTCCCCTCAGAGACTATACCTTCTTTTGCAGTTTCCTGGGAATATTTATTAAAATCAACAATTTATTAGATCCTAAGAAAACATAAATAAAACTCTAAAAGGCAGAAATTGTACAGGTCACACCATCTTTGACAGCAAGGCAGTCAAACTAGGCATTTATAGCAAATGTTAAAAACAACAACAAATATCAAACTTGTCTGGGAATGAAAAAGTATAATTCCAAATAACTCTCCAGTAAAAAATAGAATCTCAAATTATTTATGACACCATACCTACAAATTTAAGGGGTATGTGTAAGGAAGAAAAGCCATAGCCATAACTGCAGCTATTACTAGATAAGAAAAAGTTACAATGGTATTCAACTTGAGAAGGTGAAAAAAATAATAAAGAAATAAATAAGAACAAAAACAAACATCACAAAATGCTAAGACAGTACAGTAAGGTATAAGAATCTGAGTTGGTTCTTTGAAAAGACCAATAAAACATACTAGTTCTGGGAAAACGCATTGGAATAAGGGAAAGCTTATGACACCCAACATGATAAATGAGAACAGGAAATACAACAACTTCATGCTAGCAAACCTTAACAGAATCATTATTTAGGACATGAAAATGGCGCAAAACGTACAGAATAGGGAGAACACTTGAAGAGACCAATGAGCATGGAAAACATTGTCAAAGATTTTTTCCGAAAAAGGCACTAGACTCGGACAATTTTATACATGTTATAAAAACTTCAAGGAGCAAAAAATTCTAAACATGATTTATTATTTAAACTGTTCCAGGGCATAGAAAAAAGAGAGTCTCCCAAGTTTTCTTTTTAAGATGTTAACATAAACCTAACACCATATCCGACAGAGACAGAAAATAATGATATCATTACCCATCTGAATATATGAAAAATTCCAAAGTAATAGGAGCAAACCAAACCCAGAATATTTTTATTTTAAAGCTCTTCTTTATATTATACAAGTAATCTATGAATATTGTAGAAAAATCAGAAAATACAGATAAGAACACAAAAGTCTATCCTAACCAACCCATCCTAAATAACCACTGTTAACATTGAATGGAGATGCACATGGAAAGGATAATATGACTTAGTCAGGTTTTCTAAAAATGTGGAGAGGGTTACCACTAGCAAAACTATTAAAATAATTCATCTTAAGTCATGATAAAGCATAACCACCTGCCCGGCCCGTGTGGCTCGGTGGTTGAGTGTCGACCTATGAAGCAGGAGGTCAAGGTTCAAATTCCTGGTCAGGGCACATGCCTAGGTTTCGGGCTCAATTGGTCGATGATTCTCTCTCATCATTGATGCTTCTCTCTCTCTCTCTCTCTCTCCCTCTCCCTTCCTCTCTGAAATCAATAAAAAAAATATTAAAAGAAAAAAAGAATAACCACTTGATATCTTGATAGATTGTGAGGGGAAAGGCATTAATAAAATTCTTACATCATTACTGAAAATACTTTCAGCACACTAAAAAAAGAAGGGTATAGTTTTAAATATATAAAATCAAATATTAAGAATATCTACATTAAGCAAATTTACACTTTTGGAGAAACATTAGAGGTAATCTCACTAAGTAAAAAACAAAACAAAACAAAAAAAAACAATCACATATAAAGAAGAGTGTACGATACCAACACAATTGCATATGTTATTTCATGTTCTAAAAGTGCTGGTCAATGAGATAAGGAAATGAAACAAGATTATTAAAAGTATGGAAGTAAAATGATCACTACCCAGAACTGCCAATCTACCCATATAAGGCAAAAGAATTAAAACAAGACTACAACAAAACTATTAGCACAAAAGAGTATTCAGTAATTGGCTGAATACTCATTGGCTGAATAAACATATACCATGGACACAGACAATGGGGCCTGGGGTGGGGGGCGGGGCGGGCTAGAGGGGGTTAATGTGGGGGGAAAAGGGGACATATGTAATACTTTCAACAATAAAGAATTGTTTAAAAAAAACCCACACACACACAAATAACAAAACAAACATATAACCAATTACCAAGCTAAATAAACTGGCGGGCTACCACACACGACTCTGTGCAGAGCTGAGAAGGATGAGGTAGATGGCTTACGGACCGGCATGGGAAATGCCCACGATCCATTGCCAAGTGAAATGCGCACGAGGCAGAGGGGTACTTGTATCATAGAGTCAAAATGACAAAACATGTTTTAGAAAAAAAAAAAAGTGAACCCTAACCATGCTCAGTGGTTAGAGCATCAGCCCTCAGACCGAAGGGTCATGGGTTCAATTCCGGTCATGGGCACGTACCTCGATTGTGGGCTCGATCCCTGGCCCTGGTCGGGGCACGTGTGGGAGGCAACCAGTCGATGTCTCTCTCTCACATCAGTGTTCCTCTCTATCTCCCTCCCTCCCTCCCTTCCCTTCTCTGAAAATAATAGAAAAAATATTCTCGGTGAGGATTAACAACAACAACAACAAAAAAAGTGAGGAATATGTATCAATTGTTGATGATTTATCTGGGGGCAAAGGGATTTTAGTCATGAGGGACTTTCAATTTCTGCATTTTTCGTAATGTTTACATTTTCACCACTTTCATTTAATATTTTAAATCAGAAAATCAACAGATTTACTTTTCATTTAAAAAAAAGTAGTGGTGTACCCTTACACAAACAACAAGTTGGAGAGCTCATTTACAACAGTAACCCCAACTACCAAAATTACCTATAGCAGGAAAAATACACTGAGGAACGTAACACTTTATAAATTTACTGAAATGAAAGGTTAAATATTATAAAGACATTAATTAATTCTCTCTATAGTAACCTATACATCTTATACAATTCAATTTCTGATTCTAAACATTATAAAAAGGATCCCAAATTTCTTTCAGAAATATTGATATACAAAAGCTACTAGGAAATTTTTGAAAAAGTGTAGTTAATTGGGACATGTAGTCTACATCTGTGAAGATCGAACAGTGTGGTGTCAGTGCCAGAATGCGTACAACAGGCCACAACAAGAGCACGTGTAAGGCTACGTAAGAACTGGGTATACGATAAAAATGGGATTTCATATCAGTAGAGAAAGGCTAGATCTCCCAAAATAACATGTTGGGGCAATTTAGAAGATAAATTCCACAAGACCCACAGATTTAATTGTTTAAAAAAAATAGCCCGGCTAGTGTGGCTCAGTGGTTGAACATCGACCCCAGAACCAAGAGGTCACGGTTCAATACCTGGCCAGGGCACATGCCTGGGTTGTGGGCTCAATTCCCAGTAGGGGGCGTGCAGGAGGCAGCTGATGGATGATTCTCATCATTGATGTTTCTCTCTTCTCCCTCTCCCTTCCTCTCTCTGAAATCAATAAAAACATGTTTAACAATAACAATACAAAAATAAAACACTGGTGAATATTTATACAATCTTGGAATTAGAATAGGAAAGATCTTCATAGCATGATGGCAAAGGTAGAATCCATAAAGGAAAAGACAGATTTGATTAAAAAGTGTTTTCCATGTCTGAACATTTTTTAAAAGCCATACATATAACTTTTTTTTTTTTTTTTTTTTTTTTACAATATTCACAGAAGGGAAAAAAATCCTCTTAGAAATCAATGAGATCGTTTAAAACCTTATGAGAAAATCAGCCAGAGGAGATGAATAGGTAAACTATAAAAGAATATCATCCAATAAATAGTTTTGCTAGTGAGAGTCTCATTTTAATAAAAAAAATGCATATGAAAACTAGCCTCCCAGCCCCATGGTAACCCCAGTGTTAAAAAGGGAGCAAGACGTTCTCACACATTGCTGGCGGGAGTATAATTTGGTATCATCTTTCTGGAAGGCAATTTGAGGCAATATCTATTAAAAATGGTAAAAATGGCCCAGCCGGCGTGGCTCAGTGGTTGAGCGTCGACTATGAACCAGGAAGTCACAGTTCGATTCCTGGTCAGGGCACATGCCCGGGTTGCAGGCTCCATCCCCAGTAGGGGATGTGCAGGAAGCAGCCAATCAATGATTGTCTCTCATCATTGATGTTTTTTTTTTTAATATATTTTATTGATTTTTTACAGAGAGGAAGGGAGAGAGATAGAGAGTTAGAAACATCGATGAGAGAGAAACATCGATCAGCTGCCTCCTGCACATCTCCTACTGGGGATGTGCCCGCAACCCAGGTACATGCCCTTGACCGGAATCGAACCTGGGACCTTTCAGTCCGCAGGCCGATGCTCTATCCATTGAGCCAAACCGGTTTCGGCATCATTGATGTTTCTCTCTCTCTCTCTCTCTCTCTCTCTCTCTCTCTCCCTTCCTCTCTGAAATCAATAAAAATACATTTTTTAAAAATTGTAAAAATGCGCACACCTTTTTATCGTTAGTCAGGATAGGGTATGCTATGCTGCAAGAACAAATTAACAACAAATCCCAGTGGTGTCACATTTAAGGTTATTTTCATTCATTCACGCTATATGTCAATGCATGTGGGCGGGCGGGGTGTCATGGAGGCTGAAGGGGGGCTGCAGTCACAGCCGCTCAGGGACTCAGGCTGACAGAGCCGCGGGGACAGTAACGGCAGCTGCACGTGGGCATCTCACAGTCCCGGCCTGCAGGCTCGCCTGTCGCTCTGCTCTGGTTTCGTGGCCGGGACTGGAATTGGTCGCGGGACCCTGAATGACTGAGGGGCTGGGGAGGGGAGCTCCCTATGTGCCCAGGAAGGAAAGGAGGAGGCGTCGAGCGCTTGTACCGCCCACCACACCTGGAGGCAGCAAGTCCAGCGTTAGGAGATTATCCCAATAAAATTCTGACATGTCCACAAAGATGTTAGGAGAAAGGCTTCATCGCGTCCTTGACTACAACAGTGAAAAACTGGAAAGCATGTAGGTATCCAGGGTACAACCCACATAGGCGTTAAAAATGATGGAATTACATACTGACTGATATAGCAATACAGGGACAGGTAGGGCTAGGAAGACAAAAAGCAAGTTATAAAACCGTGTGTATGAATGCATTTCATAAAAAAAGTAATAAAAGAAATAGAAAGGCATAGAAAAAAGTCTGAAAAGACATACCAAAATGTTAACAGTGGTTATAATCAGATGGTGTAAAACATGTGATTTTTTTTCTTTTCACTCATCTATAGTTTCTTTAAAAAAAAAAAAAAGTATATATATTATTTATGTACCAAAAAGGCATTAAAAAATGGGGGGGGGGGGGGAAACCTGGTACTCTTGGGAAAGTCTACTTGTCCAACCTCATACTAATCCTTAAATTCTTACATTTGCGGCAAGAATAGACTAACTGCTTGCCACATCGTAAGACGTTGCTACAACCATCCATCTAAAGTCGGGACTTTATTATGGAAAGCGGTTCCACAGGGTAAACAAGGAACACATTCCCCACGGCTGCAGATCACCAGACCTGCCAGTCATGTGCCAGAACGTCCCCCAGTCGGACTCTGCCGCGGCTCCTCTGGGCTCCTGCCAGGCGCACAGGGTGCGTGTGGCCTGGGGACCACGAGAGTGGGTGCTGCACGATCCCGCGGGAAACACAGGCCCGCCAGCTGCTCCTCAGTGGAGCCCGCAATGGACAACACCGCCGCCAGGGTTCGCAAAGACTCCTCTGCGCTGCGCATGTTTTTAATTGCAAAGAGTGTTTCTTCTACTTGCCCTGCTGCTCCTCCCCCAACACACACACACACACACACACACACACACACACACTCACTCCTAAATCCACTAGCCCATTTCATCCAGCTGCCAGATTCGTGCCCAAGTCTCCTTCCTGCATTTAGAGGGGACCTAGAAGACCCATATCTTTGAGTCAGGCGTGTGGAG
The DNA here is from genome assembly GCF_964212035.1 of Myotis nattereri. Classification (NCBI taxonomy): domain Eukaryota; kingdom Metazoa; phylum Chordata; class Mammalia; order Chiroptera; family Vespertilionidae; genus Myotis; species Myotis nattereri. The sequence goes on along the minus strand of NC_138097.1, from coordinate 9,226,843 downwards.
GGGACAGGTGAGTAACACACATTTCTACAAAGGATCCCCCTCTCCACGCCGTCACCTCCCCCCCCCCCACTTCCCCCCAGAATATATAACATTTCTTTGGGAGAAACCATGTAACCAGAAATTACGATCCGTTTAAACCGTGCGTATCATTTAAAAATCTATGTGGACATGGATCTGCCAGCTTCTAGTTTAAACTGTCAATGCTTCTAACTGCAGGGACATTTCATGTGAACAAGAGAATTGAAACTTCTAGAAGGACGGACGGACCGGATGGCGCAAACGGCCCGCAGAGAGCAGGAGGGCTCCCTCCTGAAGCACAGCCTCCCTCGCTGGCTGGCCGGCCGGGGCCAAGTCACATCCCATTGCCTCCCCCTGAGGGCGCACCTGGCCAGGACCTTCTGAGAGGTCGCCCTGTAAACCTGGGCACGCCCGCTGGCTGGCTCTAGGGGGCAGACTTTTCTACAAAATTCACTCTATCTATCTATCATCTATCTATCTATCTATCTATCTATCTATCTATTCTTCACCTGAGGATATTTTCCACTGATTTTTAGAGAGAGTGGAAAAGAGAGGAAAATGCAGAGAGAAACATCGATGTGAGAGAAACACTTCGATTGGTTGCCTCCTGCATGAGCCCTGACCAGGGACCAGGCCAGGGAGGTACGTGCCCTCGACTGGAATCGAACCTGGGACCCTTCGGTTCATAGGCCGACGCGCTATCCACTGAGCCAAACCAGCCGGGGCAAGAAAGCCCTCTTTTTAAACGGGCCGATGGCGGTGCTTGTGGGCAGCACATTACTATTCTGTTTCACCCCTGACTTGGTGTTTCACGTCAAATGACGCCACACCAGTCAGGGCTCAGCAAACCGCCCCCTGAAGGCCGAGCTGTGGCCTGTCCCCGCCTGGAGCGGCCCGCGAGGAGGCTGCAGGCTGCAGGCCAGCTGCCCGCTGTGGACGGTGCCCCTGGGGTGGGCAGGCCCTGTTTGCCCTGCTCTGCCCACTGCGCGGCTCCTCCCTGCACAGAGCGGGCTCCTGTCTGGGAAGGGGGCGGGCAGGGCACGGCAACCCCCCAGCCAGGACTCATTTTGCCGCTCTGTGGTCTCGGGGCCTCCCATGCGTCTTGAACAAACCACTGCCTCCACTGACGCCATCAACAAAGAGCTCAAAATGGGTCTGTCCCAGGTCTGGCCTCTCAGGCATGTGCTCCTCACACTCCCCGGGAGAGATCTCTGCAAAATCAGAATCCTTCCATCTGATGCTCACGTGGACACTGGCATTGGCCGTGGACATATGTTAAAATGGTGTATCTGGCCGTGGACATATGTTAAAATAGTGTATCTGGCCGTGGACATATGTTAAAATAGTGTATCTGGCCGTGGACATATGTTAAAATAGCGTATCTACGAATACAAGGGAACTGTTTTTGCCCCAGCCGGTTTGGCTCAGTGGATAGAGCATCAGCCTATGGTCCCGGGTTCGATTCGGGTCAAGGGCACGGACCTCGCTTGCAGGTTCCTCCCCGACCGGGGCCCTGGTCGGGGCACGTGCAGGAGGCAACCAATCGATGTGTTTCTCACACATCAATGTTTCTGTCTCTCCCTCTCTCTTCCGCTCTCTAAAAATCAATGGAAAAATATCCGTGGGTGAGGATTAAAAAGAGAGAGAGAGAGAGAACTGTCTTTCTTGGCCTCAAGGATGACCAAAGGGAGACCAGCGTGGGGCTCGTAGACGGGCACACAACCAGGGTCAGGAGACCCGGACGTGGGGCCCCGCGCTGCTCACTCCCTGGTGACCTGGGCATGTCGCTTGCTGACTCGGCCTCCTGCCTACGAAACAGGGGCACTGATCTCCGCTCAGACCGCCCCGGCTGAACCTGAAGGGACAGCGTGCAGGTGAGTATGGCGGCGAGGTGCCTGCCACACGAGTGTCAGGTCTCGGGGGCACTGGCTCCTGTCCCGTCGAGGGCTGACCACCCCCCCACCCTGTCTCTCGGGGACCTTCCATCCCTGGACACCAGGAGGGGCTCATCTCCACTCGCCACTCTCCACGTGGCCATGCACCCCGCTGGGACTTTCCTGGGACGAAAGTTATTTTTAAGGCTCATTACGAATAAGGGGCCGCAGGTTTTACGTAGCTTCTCTCGGGCCCCCGGGTTTCACGGTGCAGAAAGGATCTAACCAGGACCAGGTGGCCAGAGGTGGAGATGGCAGCCCTGGCTTCCAACAGCGACCACGAAGGACATTGGTGTGAGGCTGGGGACGGCGCCCTGATAAGCGAGGACCGTTAAACGGGCTCCCGGGAAAACCGGGGGAATTCAGGGTCGTTTCCGTGGCCCTGAGCCACCCGCACGGAGCCACAGGCTGTCAGACGGGGGGGCCAGTCTCCCCTGACCGCCGGGCTGTCCGGGGTCACTGCCCTTAAAAGAAAGTAAACGAAGAAACATGGAACCTTTAGAGGAGCAGAGGAACGCAGCCCAGGGCCTGGTGACGCCGCGCTTTCCCCGCAGAGGAGCCCGCGGCTCGGCTCGGGGCCTGGGACACGTCCGCGCTGGCCGAGCCGGCCGCTCGGGGTCTGAGCTCCGCGCCACCACCTACACGGGGCTCACCGAGCTCTTCCAGGGTCGGTGAGGGGACCTCGGGACACCCGGGACCAGCCGCCAGCCTGGTAACAGCTCTGCTGCTTCCGGCGTTTGCTACAGTCACTGCTACGGAGCACAGGTGCCTTTAGCAACTCCCCTTCCTCTGACTGCGCTGCCTGAGCGTGCCATCAGCCGAGTCGACCCACGTGGAGCCTTAGCCGGTGTGGGTCAGTGGATAGAGCGTCGGCCTGCGGACCAAAGGGTCCCGGGTTCAATTCCGGTCAAGGGCATGTACTTCAGTTACAGGCTCCTCCCCAGGCCGGGCCCCCCCCCCCCCCCAGGTCAGGGCGCGTGCAGGAGGCAACCAATGGATGTGTCTCTCTCACATCGATGTTTCTCTGTCTCTTCCTCTCTCTTCCACTCTCTCTAAAATCAATGGGAAAATGTCCTTGGGGGAGGATTAACAACAACAAGAAGACCCACACTGAGGTTTTAAACCCTGGAGCCCACGGCCCCTGGGCAGCCATGTGCCCGGTCTGCTGCCAGGTGGGCTGACCTGCCTGAGAAGAATCCCTTTACCCTCTGCCGGCCACAGGCCCAGCCCAGGCCCAGCCTGCCGTCTAGTCTCCGGCTCAGCCAGTGAGGAGCTGCCCAAGCTGTCCTGAGCCGCCTGGGGCTCCGGGATAGGGCAGGCCAGCCGCGCCCTGCTTCTCCCGTGCGCCCTGCACATCCTGTGCCAGCCTGTGCGGACTCTGCTGAAGCTGTGCTCCAGGCCACCAGCCCTTCCTCCTCCTCTTCCCTCCTCCCTCCTCCCCTGTGCAGAGGGCTCAGCTCCATGGAGGGGGCAGCAGGACCTGTACACTCTCCTTGGGGCCCAGGTCACCTGCCCGCCCTCAGGCTGTGTTATCATCTACCCAGACTCAGCAGGGAGAAATTCTCCCCACGTGGGAACCTCTTTCTAGAAACGGAAGTTCTCTTAGTGGTTCACAGAGCAGGTTCAGGCGCACCAAGGCTCCCTTAGAAGGGCCCACGGCCAGGGGTTCAACCACTGTGCCAGTCCCTCCCTCAGCAGGACCTGAGGGGGTGGAGGCAGACCTGGGCCAAGGCCAGCCTCCCGGCTGAGCTGACTCTCCCCCGCTGGGCTGGTGTGACTTCTTCCTCAACTGCCCAAACCCAACATAGGATCCCAGTGGGCAGCCCGACCCCAGGGGCGACCCGTGGTCCTGGAATCCCAGCTACAGGCCCCACGAGTAGAGAGTGAGCGTGGTCCCAGGGTCAGAGACCAGGGCAGAGGGCCGTGGATGGGCGCCTGGGGCGGGAGGACACCTGCCAGCTCCTGCTGCCTCCACGGCCACCCTCCCAGCCTCAGGGCCACGGAGCCAAGCCACGGGCTGGACCACACAAGTGCGTTCACGCCTGACGCTGACCCAGGACGCTGGTCTGTCGGCAGGGACTCTCTGCTGGGGCTGGATTGAAACACTAAATCCTGGGCATGTGTTTAATTGAACAAGTATTTATTAAAGCACCTACTGTGTGCCAGGCACTGTGCGAGGCGCCCTCACTGCGTGCTGTCCCCAGGGCACAGCGATCTGCTCAGAAACAAAAACCAAGGAAAGGAGCGTGGTCGCAGCCTCACAACTGGGGCGGGATGAGGGGTCGGGGGGTCAGGGGTCCCCGGGGCCAGAGAGGCACCTCCGGAAGCCTGTCTCCTTTCTCCGGACAAGCAGCTGCTCTACCGCATCTGGACAGCTACAGGGAGGGAGCTTTTACCTCCACGGCCACACTGGGGCGCCTGGGGGGACATTCAGATACTCCGAATGCCGTTCAAAAAAAAAAAAAAAAAAGAAGGTGTGATGGATACTCAGGTTTGGATTAGAAAACTCATTTCAGCTCATGTGGCTGCAACAACCCTTAAGAAAGATATAAACATCCCTGCCCTGACTGCGTAAACGTAAGGTAGACCTAGTCTAGATTCCTGAGTCAGAATCTTCCAGGGGCCCGCAACCTCGAAAGGCCAGAGAAGCGAGAGGAGACGGCGATCCCGGAGGCGAGGCGGGACGGAGATCTGGAACCTGCATGGACAGAGCAACCCCTGCAGCAGGACGGACATCCTGGCCCGGCCGCCTCGCACACACCTGTGGCTCCCGCGGGGCCGGCCGCGCCCTAGTTGTCGGTGCCCAGCTTGGAGAGGCCGCGGCGGAAGTCGTGCAGGTCGTCGATCTTCCCGTCCAGCACCTCCAAGAAGTTCTTCAACTCCACCTTGAGGTGGCGCTGTCGGTATTTGCTCTCCTCAATGTCCATCTTCAGCGAACGCACTTTGTCCTCCAAGTTTTGATTGTCTTTCTCCGCGGCCTGCAGCCAAACCAAAGGAGAAGGGTCTGGAGAACAGCGGGGGCGGGGGGGGGGGGCGCTGAGACCTGCGACGGCTGCAGCCCCGACCTGTTAGGGCCTCAGCACCCAGACCAGGGCAGCTCAGCGAGCCCTTTTTTTTTTTTTTTTTTAAATATATTTTATTGGTTTTTTACAGAGAGGAAGGGAGAGGGATAGAGAGTTAGAAACATCGATGGGAGAGAAACATCGATCAGCCGCCTCCTGCACATCTCCTACTGGGGATGTGCCCGCAACCCAGGCACATGCCCTTGACCGGAATCGAACCTGGGACCTTTCAGTCCGCAGGCCGACGCTCTATCCACTGAGCCAAACCGGTTTCGGCCTCAGCGAGCCCTTTGTTCCTGCCTGTCCTCGGGCAGAGGTGCCCACAGACAGTGTGTGACCAACACGGGGTCTGGAAGATGACGGTCCTACACAGAACGCAGAACTCGGACGCCTGCCCGGGGAGCCCGATGCTAACCGGCCCTTTCACCAGTGCCCAGCAGAGAAAGTCTGAAATCCCAGCAGGAGGCATTTTCAGCCCCAGGCCCAGCCGGTCAGCAGAGGTCCAATCAGCTCCAGGCTGATAACCTAACCCAACCAGTTGCTAATGCTGGGGCTCCTGAACTGAGAGCCTGGCTGTACACTCTCCTTGGGGCCCAGGTCACCTGCCCTTCCTCAGGCTGTGTTATCTACCCATTCTGATCCTTTTGTGATCAGAAATCTGAGGCCGGCCTGGCTGGTGTGGCTCAGTGGTTGAGTGCCGACCTATGAACCTGGCGGTCATGGTTTGATTCCTGGTCAGGACACATGCCCGGGTTGCGGGCTCGATCCCCAGTGTGGGGTGTGCAGAAGGCAACAGGTAAATGATTCTCTCTCATCATTGATGTTTCTCTCTCTCTCTTTTTCTCCCTTCCTCTCTGAAATCAATTAAATTTTTTAAAAAAAAGTCTGAGGCCAGTGAGGGGTGTCTGCAAGGTCACGGCTGGGGAGTGGAGAGGTGGGACAGGACCCAGGTCTTACGCTCTCAGCCCTTCCTTCTGCCCCGACTCCTCACCCCTCTGTGGTTCTGCAGGGAATTCTGTGGCCTGGCAACAGTCACCTGCACTATGGTTGTGGCACAGGACACCTTCGTTAGGTGGAAAAGCCACAAGACAAATGCTGCTGAGCCTTCTTGGGGACGGGGGTGGGGGGTGGGGTGAGGTGGGGAGGTGGGAAGGGACCTCGGGGAGGAGTCACATGACCAGTGCCTTCTCATCGGAGCCTCCCGCCCTTACCTCTAACTTCTCAGAGACGTATTCGCACTCTGACATGAGCTGAGGTATGATTTCACTCTGTTTTCGGAGATCTTTCAGCTCCTACGGGAGAAAGAAATTTGAAAAAGCATGTGAAATCAGGTCAGATAAAAGGTATTCTTGAACCCCCTCCCCCCACCTTGGGCATCTAGGAAGGGAAGCAGCTTTTGGAACCCGCGCTGTTTGCACAGATAATGAAGGTGATGACGCCAACACTGCACCCTTCAGATATGCTACACGCGCGATCGCACGATCGTACACCACCATGGCGGAAGGTCTTCTCATGCTTCCTGCTTTGTGGGTGGGGAAACTGAGGCAGAGAACGGGTGGGCAGCCTGCCCGTGCGTGGCCTCCAGCCTCCGTGTACTTGGCTGTCCTGCCCCCCAGAAAACGAATGGCTCTCACTGCACTCATTTGACAGCGGAGTTCAACTTCTGATGATACAGCGTTTAAAAAAAGTTCCCAAGTGTCTGGTACAAAGTTCAACTCCCTCTTGGATCGGGGCGGCCGACCACACAGCACACACAGAGCGAGGAGGCTGTAGCATCTGCGCCCTGACGTGACTCCTGGCTCTGACTCTGTGCCGACGTGCGGGCAGCTGCCAGGGCCGTCACATGCCCAGTGGCCGGCTGCGCCCTTGGGGGGAGAGCTCGCCCGCCGGCCCAGAGGACGGCGCGGGGCCGCCAGAGCCGCGAGCGACTCACCGTCTCCTTCTCTCGGAGCTCGGACTCCAGCTCCTCGATCCTCCGCTTCAGCTGCGTGTTTTTCTCCTTCTCCCTGTTGATCTCACCGCACTGCTCTTCCAGCTCGTCAATCTTGGGGAAACAACACAGAGGAAGCAGGGACGCTAGCTGGCTTTTTTGTCATTAAACAAAAGATCGACACGGCTCTGTCTATGCGTCCTTTCTTTTTTCTTTTCTACTAATTCTCACCGAGGATGTATTTCCATTGATTTTTTTCAGAGAGAGGGAAAGACAGAGAGCAACATTGATTGGTTGCCTTCTGCACGTGTCCCGACCAGGACCCAGGCCGGGGAGGAGCCTGCAACCAAGGTATGTGCCCCTGGCCGGAACTGAACCCAGAACCCTTCGGTCCGCAGGCCAACACTCTATCCGCTGGGCTAAACTTATTTCTTTTAAAATAAACCTGCCGAAACCGGTTTGGCTCAGTGGATGGAGCGTCGGCCTGCGGACTGAAGGGTCCCGGGTTCGATTCCGGTCAAGGGCGTGTACCTGGGTTGCGGGCACATCCCCAGTGGGAGATGTGCAGGAGGCAGCTAATCGATGTTTCTCTCTCATTGATGTTTCTAACTCTCTCTCTCTCTCCCTTCCTCTCTGTAAAAAAAAATCAATAAAATATATTAAAAAAATAAAAATAAAATAAACCTGAAACTAGCCCACTTGTGTTTCTCGGAGGCTACAATCAAACTCCATGCGGCTCCCGGAGGGGCTGCCGGTCCCTTTCGGCAGGAGGTGCCTCACTCACCACCGGCAGAGCCTCCTGAGCCACCCAGCCTGGCCTCAGGATGCACGGGCTCCGGGCTGCCCTCGCGGCCACGGGGCAGGAGCTGCAGGTTCGCTTTAAGGACTTGTCACGAGCAGAGGCCAGATGGCCCATGGATCGACCTGCTTCTCCCCAGGACGATTTACATCTTTTTAAAATGATTTTTATTATCAGCATAGAAATGTATTCAATTCCAAATGGTTCTCCATCGTTTTAATCACATCCTGAATTATTCCGTTTCATGGGTTTAAGCCAGCGGGGTAGACACCGGTGGCCACCCAGGGGGACGCGATGACATTTCAAACGTTTTAAATCAGGACCTTTCCCTAGTGGTGCACATGGGCGCCTGGCCTGCAGGCTTCTTCCTGGAGGGGAACGGGGAGGGGTGGGGGGTGGGGGGCAAATCCCCAGGGTGCACCTTTCTCTCCCTCCCCAGCCGGCTCCCTCAGAAGAACAGCCAAGGCCAGAGTGTGTGTGCAGAGCGGACGGCAAGAGTGGAAGCCACGTGTAACACAAAAGCTCCACGTTGATGGGGTCCCCACAAGCGGCAGCAGCAGTCCCAGCAGGGAATGCGTTGGGTGCTGGCTGTGAGGACTGCCCAGAGGCGGGCGCGCACCCAGCTCAGGGGCTGCTGGAGACGCCGCCCCCCGCCCACAGGGGAAGCTGAAGCTCCTCTCAGCGGGCACTTCCTCCGCCCGACCGCCCCTGCCCTTGGGCTCGGATACTCAGGCGCAGAGAGAAGCTGGGCTCTTGGCTTGGAAAAAGAAAGAGAGGGCAATCGATCAGCCAGCCTGGGAAGGGAGCCTGCGGAGTCAGCACTGTGGGCCTGAAAGGAAAACGCCACCCGAGGCAGCTGCATGTGCCATCTGTGCCACGAAGACGGTGAGGCAGAGCACGGCCTCCGGTGGCCCCGCTCAGGCCGGGTGGGCCAGGGAGCGTGAAAGCCAAGGTCAATGTGCTGTGTCCCCCTGTCGTGCCCACAGCCTGTGGGGTCAACGCGCTGACCATTCAAACACGGCCGGCGCGGCTCAGTGGTTGAGCGTCGACCTATGAACCAGGAGGTCAAGGTTCGATTCCCGGTCAAGGGCACAGGCCCGGGTTGCGGGCTCCATCCCCAGTGGGGGCCGTGCAGGAGGCAGCCGATCCATGATTCTCTCTCATCACTGATGTTTCTATCTCTCTCTCTCTCTCTCCCTCTCCCTTCCTCTCGGAAATCAATAAAAATATCTTTATAAAAAAATAAAGTAGCTTAACCGGTTTGGCTCAGTGGATAGAGCGTCGGCCTGCGGACTCAAGGGTCCCAGGTTCGATTCCGGTCAAGGGCATGTACCTCGGTTGCGGGCACGTCCCTGGTGGGGAGTGTGCAGGAGGCAGCTGATCGATGTTTCTCTCTCATCGATGTTTCTGACTCTCTATCCCTCTTCCTTCCTCTCTGTAAAAAATCAATAAAATATATTTAAAAAAAAAACAACAACAAAGTAATCAATCAGTTATTGAAATAGAGGGAGGGAGGAGGCAGCAAGTCTTCCTGCGCCCGCCGCCCCTCCCGCTGGCCGTGCCCCCCTGGACCCCCAAAGCCCACCTTGTGCCGCAGCCGGTCATTCTCGTCGCGGCAGATGGAGAACTGCCTCTTCCACTGCTCCACGCTGGTGGCGGACTCCTGCAGCGCCGTGGTCAGCCGGGCGTTGCTCTCCCGCAGGGTCTGCAGCTCGATCTCCCATTTCTTCACGTTGGCGGCGCTGCAAGGCAGGGGCCGGGAGGTGACCGGGAGGGCGGGCGCTGACCGTCCCCCTGCCCCGACCTGTGGGCTGGCAGGAGGAGCAAGCGCCAGAGGGACTGGCCTGTCTTGTGTGGACCCGTCACCTGGCTGGGCTGTTTTTTTTTTTTATAAAGAATCCCTTTAGAGCCCTGGCCGGTGTGGCTCAGTGGATAGAGCATCGGCCTGCAGACCAAAGGGTCCCGGGTTCGATTCCGGTCAAGGGCACGGACCTCAGATGCAGGCTCCTCCCCAGCCAGGCCCTGGTCGGGACTCACGCAGGAGGCAACCAATCGATGTGTTTCTCTTACATTGATGCTTCTCTCTGTCTTTCCCTCTCTCTTCCATTCTCTCAAAAATCAATGGATGAAAGTAAAAATAATAATAATAATAATAATAATAATAATAATTTTTTAAAAATAAAAACAGCCGTAGCCGGTTTGGCTCAGTGGATAGAGCGTCGGCCTGCGGACTGAAGGGTCCCGGGTTCGATTCCGGTCGGGGGCATGTGCCTGGGTTGCGGGCACATCCCCGGTGGGGGGTGTGCAGGAGGCAGCTGATCGGTGTTTCTCTCTCTATCCGTGTTTCTGATTCTCTATCCCTCTTCCTTCCTCTCTGTAAAAAAATCAATGAAATATATTTAAAAAACAAAACAAAATCAAAAACAAAAAAAAAATCAATGGAAAAATATCCTCAGGTGAGGATTTAAAAAAAACGAATCACTTTAGAAATGCACAGAATTCTTAGAGAAGGAAGAGACCAACTCACGGAGTCAGACCCTGTCCCTCCTCCCCCAGCTGACCCCAGACACAGAACGAGAACTGCTTTCTCCCTGAAATGAGCCTCAGGGTCAGAAGTTCTGAAGTGCTGGGCCGACCTGACCCCGGGGCCTCTGAGAATCTCATGAAAGCTCCTGGACTCTTTCGACAAGTTCCTGCATTCACCTTGGAGCCAAAAAAAAAAACAAACAAAAAACAAAAAAAAACCCAACACAAAAACCCCCCAGATTTAACAAGCAAACAGGTGATGATGGTCCCACTGTCACTGGTGCCTCCTCAGAGCCTTGGAAGCAGACCTGGCGGCACAGCAGGCCCAGGAACGCATTAGGCTTGGCCCTGCAGGCGGGACTCGAACGTCAATAAATCCAGGAGCCTTCGCAGCAACATAAACTTACATGAAGTGAATTATATGAAGTGAATGAGGTTCTAAATATCCCAATGGCCCTTGGCAGAAAAAGGTCCCCCAGCCCTGCCTCGGAAGGAATCTAGATTTGAGAGCCGAGGGCAGAGGAGGCCATGACGGGGGCTCCCCCGAGGGCAGAACGGGGGTTCTAGCCACGGGTCTGAGGGACACCTCTACTGTACCCCATGCACCTGGGTTTATCTTTTTGTGGCGGTTGTGAATCCTCACCCGAGGATATTTCTCCATTGATTTTTAGGGAGAGTGGAAGACAGACGGAAAGACAGAGAAAGACATTGATGTGAGAGAAACACATCCATTGGTTGCCTCCGGCAGGAGCCCCAATCAGGGCCCAGGCCGGGGAGGAGCCTGCAACCAAGGTACCTGCCCTTGACCAGAATGGAACCCGGGACCCTTTGGTCCGCAGGCTGACGCTCTATCCACGGAGCCACACTGACCAGGGCCCAAGTTTATCTTTGACCCTGTGCTTCCAGTGAGGAAGTTTTAGAAAACAAACTGGAGTCAGGCTCCCCTCAGAGGCTGTTCGGTTTTCTGGCCCCTTTGTTTCCCTGCTTGGGGCCCAGGAATCTGCGGTCTGAACGTCTCGGGTGATGGGCAGAGCTTGCCCCACAAGCTGTCAGAGTCCTGGCTCCCGCTCAGCATGGCCTGGCAGAGGGGAGTTCTGCATCTAACAGCTTTTTAAACAGTAGATGCAGCTGTATCTGGATAATCTGCATTATCTTTCATCCCACAGCCTCAGGACCCGGGACGGTGAGAGGAAAATACACACTTCCAGTTCAAACAATATCGACTGAAAAAACAGAAAGCATTATTATCTGATTAGTTCCAGGACTGATGATGGAGAACTGAAGCTGATTTGGGGAAATGGCTTCCCCTCATTCCTATAATTCACTTCTCCACTAAATTGGGATTTCAAAACATTGATGTTTAGGGCTAAAATGTGTTCATTCAGGCAGTACGCTGCGACGTAAACAATCAAGAATAGGCCCGGCCGGCGTGGCTCCGTGGTTGAGCATCGACCTAGGAACCAGGAGGTCCCAGTTCAATTCCCGGTCAGGGCGCAGGCCCGGGTTGCAGGCTCGATCCCCAGCAGGGGGCGTGCGGGAGGCAGCCGATCCATGATTCTCTCTCATCGTGGATGTATCTCTCTCTCCCTCTCCCTTCCTCTCTGAAATCAATAAAAATATATTTAAAAACAAACAAACAAAAATTCACACAATCAAGAATAGTCTGATAGGTGTCTGATGAGAAAGAAAAAAGACTGGTCACCGTTCTGTCCTTTGAAACCCTGACAAAGCCCACAATCCAAAACCGGGGGCTGGGTCTAAGGGTCACGGTTGCCTGGACTCCTAGGTCAGGTCACAGGCATTAAGCTCCGAGAACAGGCCGGGCCGGCTGAGTGGAGAGGCGGGTGCCAACAGACGTGGTCAGCGTGTGTGATGTGGTCACCGAGGCAGAGAGCAGCCACGAGGCCAGCTGGCCGGCTTCCCTCGGCCGGGAGGTGAGACTGGCCGCCAGAGAACCAGCGTCTGGTCTGGACGTAAGCCCCTTACCTCTGCGTCAGCGCGATCTTCAGCTTGTTGTTCTCAGACTTGAGGTGGGTGTCCACCGGGCTGGCGTGAGACGCCTTTTCATCGTCCGTCCCGTTGACACTGGATGCCTGAGCAGAAGATGGGGTTTCACACCCAGATTCCTGGCCAAAGTGAATTATCTCACACGTTACTGCGGGTCCTCACAGGGGCAACGAGTCAGGCATCCGAGACACTGTTTCTGAGGGTGGGAACCACTCGTCTGACGGACACGCAGCAACGACGAACATGTCAGAGACCATCGAGAACCAAGGACAAGGCCCAGGGGGGGCCACAGTGAGCTCAGAGTCTGGGCGCTTCGCGGACCAGCGAGCACCTGGGCCATTTTACTCACACTCTCCAGATAACCCTAACACACCCGATGGATCCCCGGTCTCCTTAAATAGCACCAGCAGAAGCCACAAATTAAAAGAGGAGGAACGATTTATAACGAGGGAAGAGAAAAACCGTTACAGGCTGAGACAGCTGCAGCATCCTGGCGCTGCAAAGGGGAAGATCCACACTCATTAAAACAACAGGGACCGGCTCTGGGTGCCTGTGGTCTCCATGACTATTTAGCGTGTTATGAATATTCTGAGATGCTTTCTGTGATAAGTCATCCCACATGGTGGTGAAATCTCATCTGGTCTTGGATAAGCTCTCAGCAAGATCTTATTTAGCTTCCAACATGCATAATGGCAAAAGGAAGGAACCGTGAAGGGAAGGATGTATAAATCTGACTAACTTTGCATTCCTACCTTGCAAAAAAAACGCCATAAACAAAACTGAAATGCAAATAAAAACTTGGGGAGCCTGGCTAGCGTGGCTCAGTGGTTGAGCGTCGACCGATGGACCTGGACCAGGAGGTCGAGGTTCGATTCCCGGTCTTCATATGCCCGGATTGAGGGCTCGACACCCAGTGGGGGGCGTGATTCTTATCATTGATGTTTCTATCTCTCTCTCCTCACCTCTCTGAAATCAATAAAAATATATTTAAAACAAAACCTTGGGGAGTATCTGCTGCTAAACATTTGCAGATACTAAAAGCTAAACGTTAATACCGTCAAGCCTTGGGCGTCAGTCTTGACTGCTCCAGGCGCCCAGGCCTCCTGGTTCCCCTCCGACCAGGGGTCTCCGCCATCCATCCTTCCCCTTCGCCCTGTGGCTGCCCTGCCAGGCCATCCTCACCCACAGCCTCCTCACAACCCTCTGTGGCACCCCGACTTCCTTACCATCCGCAGGCAACCCTCATGGCAATTCCAGACCAACAGTCATAAAACACCTCCGATGTCTGCCAACTAACTACTCAATAATGAATAATCTATAAGAATAAAAGCGTAACGTGCTAAATAGACTGAACAGCTGAAGGACCTTCCGGACATCATTCCGGATGTCCTTCTGGATGAAGCTGTGGCAGCAGGGGCAGAGGTGGTTAGGGGTGATCAGGCAGGCAGGTGAGCAGCTGGGGGCGATGAGGCAGGCAGGCAGAGTGTTTAGGGGCGATGAGGCAGGCAGGCAGAGTGGTTAGGGGCTATGAGGCAGGCAGGCAGAGTAGTTAGGGGCGATGAGGCAGGCAGGCAGAGTAGTTAGGGGCGATGAGGCAGGCAGGCAGAGTGGTTAGGGGCGATCAGACAGGCAGGCAGAGTGGTTAGGGGCGATCAGACAGGCAGGCAGAGGCAGTAGGGCCGATCAGGCAGGCAGGCGAGTGGTTAGGGGCAATGAGGCAGGCAGGCAGAATGGTTAGGGGCAATGAGGCAGGCAGGCAGAATGGTTAGGGGCAATGAGGCAGGCAGGCAGAATGGTTAGGGGCAATGAGGCAGGCAGGCGAGTGGTTAGGGGCGATGAGGCAGGCAGGCAGAATGGTTAGGGGCAATGAGGCAGGCAGGCAGAATGGTTAGGGGCAATGAGGCAGGCAGGCGAGTGGTTAGGGGCAATGAGGCAGGCATGCAGAGTGGTTAGGGGCGATGAGGCAGGCAGGCAGAGTGGTTAGGGGCGATCAGACAGGCAGGCAGAGTGGTTAGGGGCGATGAGGCAGGCATGCAGAGTCGTTAGGAGTGATGAGGCAGGCAGGCAGAGTGGTTAGGGGCGATGAGGCAGGCAGGCAGAGTGGTTAGGGGCGATGAGTCAGGCAGGCAGAATGGTTAGGGTCAATGAGGCAGGCAGGCCAGCGGTTAGGGGTGATCAGACAGGCAGGCAGGCAGGCAAGCAGTTAGGAGCCAGCGGTCCCGGATTGTGAGAGGGTGCAGGCCGGGCTGAGAGACCCTTCCCCTCCCCCCGCCACTGTGCACTAATTTTGTGCACCGGGCCTCTAGTTAAATTAATAAACTATCTGCTTGTGAAGAATTCCAGGTCTTTCCCAGTATCTGCAAGTGCATGGCTGTCCCTCCCACAGTGCACCTCACTCCCAGCCCCACTGTGCCCTGGCCGTCTTGCTGTTACACCTGCTTCATCCCAAACCCAAATCTTTGCTCCTGATGTGGGCTTTCCCTGTCTCCACACAGACAACCCTGTCCCTAGATCAAGCCTTCCATCCACCATGACATACACCAATCAAACATCAGGAAGGCAGGCGTTTTTATTTCAGGTCACAACAGCCTCTCTTTTGTTGTTGTTAGTCCACACCCGAGGATATGTTTCTGTTGATTTCCAGAGAGAGTGTACAGGAGAGGTAGGGACAGGGACAGAGAAACAGCAATGTGAGAGAGACACATGGATTGGTTGCCTCCCACAAGCGCCCCAACCAGGGCTGGTGATCTTACCTGCAACCAGTGTACATGCCCTTGACCGGAACCAAACCCAGGACCCTTCAGTCCGAGGGCCGACACTCTACCCACTGAGCCAAACCGGCTAGGGCTGTGGTTGGCAAACTGCGGCTCGCGAGCCACATGCGGCTCTTTGGCCCCTTGAGTGTGGCTCTTCCTAAGCTTTAGGACAGTGATGGCGAACCTATGACACGCGTGTCAGAGGTGACACGCAAACTCATTTTGGTTGATTTTTCTTTGTTAAACGGCATTTAACTATATAAAATAAGTATCAAAAATATAAGTCTTTGTTTTACTACGGTTGCAAATATCAAAAAATTTCTATATGTGACACGGCACCAGAGTTAAGTTAGGGTTTTTCAAAATGCTGACACGCCGAGCTCAAAAGGTTCGCCATCACTGCCTTAGGAGTACCCTAATGAAGTGAATAACAATGTACCTACCTATATAGTTTAAGTTTAAAAAATGTGGCTCTCAAAAGGAATTTCAATCGTTGTCCTGTTGATATTTGGCTCTGTTGACGAATGGGTTTGCCGACCACTGGGCTAGGGCAAACAGGTCCTCCTTAGTCAACCGTCACACTGTTAAGTAAAGGGACTACTCGGCAGAGCCACATCTCCTTGGCTAAACCAGCTGCTGGAACGCCATCTCCCATCTGACTTTTATTACAAAGGGAGCCAGAGCCAAGGGCTCGCGGGCATCACTCAAGCTTTCTCTCCCACTGGCACAGGCACCTGCCCTTGTCACTGAGCATCCTTCATGCAGCCCCACCTCCCACCGGGAGGGAAGCAGCTGCCCTGTCACTGGTCCTGAAACACAGCGACCAGAGAACACCTCCCGAGGGCCAGGGACATGCATTACCCTCACCTCAACAGATACAAATTTCCTATCAAAATACATCATCCCGGGCCAGGCCGGCGTGGCCCAGTGGTTGAGCGTCGATGTATGAACAGGAGGTCACAGTTCGATTCCCGATCAGGGCACGTGCCCGGGTTGCGGGCTCGATCCCCAGTAGGGGGGCGTGTGCAGGAGGCAGCTGATCCATGATTCTCTCTTATCATTGATATTTCCATCTCTCTCTTCCTCTCTGAAATCAATAAAAATATATATTAAAAAAAAATGCATCGCCACATCCTGAAAAAATGTCAGGAGTCTCACAAATGCATGTCCTGTCCAGCTCGTGTGAACAGGTCAAAAAAAAACCTTCAAGATGCCCTGGGCTATACGTGCATAACCCATGGGCACAGACGATAGTGTGGTAAAGGCCTGGGGTGGGGAGGGGCCTAGAAGGGGTCAGTGGGGAAGTAAAGGGGACATATGTAAAACTTTCAACAATAAAGATTTTTAAAAGTAAGGAACTCCATAGGGGGCAAATGCCCTGCTGCTGAATTTCCTGTTTCTGGTCAAAGTGACAAGGAACAGAGTCTCGACCAGGAATCGCCCCGGCTTTATCTTATGGACAAATCACTCACTTGGGAATGGTTACTTGATGTCTCGATTTTCTCCTGCGACTTGTCTCTGGCGAGTCTGGCGGCTTCTTTCACCTCCTGGAACTTCTCTGCGAACTGAACATGAAGAGCAGTTACGAAGGATTTCATGGCTGACAATCCGCACGCAGCTTTATTAGCTTGCGTCCATGTTAGGCTAATCGATTCGGTACCCATCCTGAAGAAGGATTTTACTTGAAATAGAAAAGAAATGGATATAAGGAACGCTTCTTCCAATAAACACCAACGGCCAAAGTCTGATCCGGGTCCATTCTGCAGCTACTGAAGCTAGTGTGATGGTGAAGGACGGAAACAAACACCCCTGGTTAACGGTAACTCATACAAAGGCAAGAAAAGAAGCTTAGTTGTACCACAGAAGGAATCGGAAGAAAACACCATCATGTCTAAGGAAAGATCCAAGAACTCTTACAAATCAATGCAATAAAATAAAAATAAAAAACATCCAAAAAGTTAGGGAGGAGACACTGTTCTAGATTTTAAACGCGTAAGATATAAAATACCAAAATGCCAAATAGCAAAATGCACACATACTCTCTCTGACTGAACCCTGTTTTGAATGGACTGCCTATAAGCAACAGGGGGAATGTGACCGTGGACTGGACGAGACGACAAAGAAGAATCACTATTAATTTTATTACAAGTGTTGCCCTGCCTGGCTAGTGTGGCTCAGTGGTCGAGGTCACCGGTTTGATTCTCGGTCAGGGAACATTGGTCCCCAGTAGGGGGCGTGCAGGAGGCAGTGGATTGATGATGTTTCTCTCTCATCGATGTTTCTCTCTCTCTATCCCTCTTCCTTTCTCTCTAAAAATCAATACAAATATTACCAAAAAAAAAAAAAAAAAAGTGTTTCTCTGGTCGGTTTTCTCAGTGGTTAGAGCAGTGGTGGGCAAACTTTTTGACTCGAGGGCCACAATGGGTTCTTAAACTGGACCGGAGGGCCAGAACAAAAGCATGGATGGAGTGTTTGTGTGAACTAATATAAATTCAAAGTAAACATCATTACATAAAAGGGTACGGTCTTTTTTTTTTTTTTAGTTTTATTCATTTCAAACGGGCCGGATCCGGCCTGCGGGCCGTAGTTTGCCCACGGCTGGGTTAGAGCATCAGCCCACAGACTAAAGGGTCACAGGTTTGATTCCTGGTCAAGGGCACATACCTGGGTTGCAGGTTCCCCAACCCTGGTAGGGGCGTATATGGGAGGCAACCAATGGATGTGTCTCTCTCACATCAATGTTTCTCTCACTCTCTGCCTCTTCCCTCCCTCCTGTTCTCTCTAGAAATCAGTGGAAGAAATATCCTGGGGTGAAGATTTTTTTTTAAAAAAAAGTGCTAATGGTGTTATGTTGAAAAATGTCATTTTTTTTAAGAAATAAATTCTGCAATTTTTAGGCGTACAACGCTTTCTTTGATGTCTGTAATTTAACGTACTTCAGCTACAATAAAACATAAAGAAATATGGCAAACGTTAACAACAAGGTGATGTGTACGCGGGTGTTTATTATACCATACCTCTCTCGACATTTAAAAAAAGGTTTTAATATTTTCATGATAAAAAAAAAAAATCCTTAAAAACCCCAGAACAATCACACCAATCATGACCCACCGTCACTGACAAGGCAACTGATGTTAATTAGCGGGGACATTGTGTGAGCAGAGAACATTCGGTGACAGGCGGTGCCGGCGTGACAAAGCACGAGAGCTGAATGCGGTTGCTGAGAAACAAAAAAGCAAGCCAGTCACAAGGCCACCGACAACGCCGTGGCTTCTGCTAAGAACTCACGAACCTCTGAGCACGGGCTACCCTCTGAGCGCGGTACGGTATGGTGGTCTGCTCCGGGAGCCCTCACCAGACGGCGGACGCTGGTGAACCGAGCACCCTGGTCGAAGCAGAAAGGCCAGCTTTCTGCTGTTCTGGCCCCTGTGGCCCCTGCAGGCCCATCAGTAAAGCCACAGCCTCCCGGCCGGTGTGGCTCAGTGGTTGAGCGTCAACCCATGAACCAGGAGGTCGCGGTCCGATGCCTGGGTTGTGGGTTCGATCCCCAGTCGGGGCTGTGCAGGAGGCAGCTGATCAATGATTTCCTCTCATCATGGATGTTTCGAGCCCTCTCTCCCTCTCTCTGAAATCAGTGAAAACATATTTTAAAAAATTAAATTAAAAACAAACAAACACAAAGCCACAGCCATGGGGCTTCATATCCCCAAAGTGACATCTTTTGATGACATAATAATGTCAAGTTTTTCACTATAAAAGGAAAAAGAGTAAATCAGAAGGAAAAGCAGTGCCTGGGGGAAATATCATAGCGAGGCTATAGGGGCCATTATCTTCAGTAAAGAAAGAGTTTGTGCAAATTAGAAAATAATATGTTTTTATTAATTTCAGAGAGGAAGGGAAAAGGACATAGAGAAACATCGACGAGAGAGAGACATCCATCGGCTGCCTCCTGCATGCCCCCCACTGGGGATCGAGCCCGCAACCCAGGCAGGCGCCCTGAATGGAATCGAACTGGGGACCTCTTGGCCCATGGGTCCGTGCTCAACCACTGAGCCACACCAATCGGGCTGTGCACATTTTTTTTTAATAAGAGAAAGTTTATTTAGGAAGTCACAGAGGCAGCGGAAGTGAGCCAGCCTGGCTGTGTAGGCTCAGGAAGCAAGTCACAGAAGCAGAAGGAGGGGAGAGAAAGGTAACGCTCCTGGGGGGAAGGCGAGGGGGACGGAAAGGCGAGGGGTGCCCCCAAGGGGGAGAGCACCAGAGTTTGTGCAAATTGAAAAGGCAATTATGCAAACCCCAACAGAGAAACATCAAGACTCACAAATAAAAAACCACAATAAGTCAGCAACCTACAGAAAAAGGGCCCCGCCTCACTGAAGATGCCAATCGGAATAACGATGTCCCATGCTCTGCCTGCTCAGGCACCACACACTCACACACCATCACAACGGCCAGGAGCTGGCAGGACACTCCCGGGAGCGTGGGGTATCGGTGCAGCCCCTCGAGAAGCAATTTGGAGAAATGTATCACAAGCGAAAAAAAATATTCATGCCCACTGGCTCGGTGATAACACTTCTGGGAAACTGTTCTATGAAAACAATTGAGAATATGAAAAAAAAAAAAAAGGCCTTCGATAGATTAAGATCCCAGATTCATTTGTAATAATGAGCACTGGAAGCAATCCAGACGCCCTGGGAGCACGCTCCCCCCCCAGCTCCCACTGCGAGAGGAGAAGCACTTGTTAACCAGAGAGGAGCCAGATGGCTCTCCTTTGCTGAAACATCCCTCCTTCCAAGCCTTCAGGTTAATAATACGCCCCCCGCCCCCCTTATAAAAAAGCACACGTGCTTATACATTTAGAACGCAACGTTAAAAAACATTTTTTTAAACCTATACTCCCACCACCCAGAGATAAACACTAACCACGTATCTTTCTGCTATTTTTCTATCTGTATGTATACATCTGTTACACATATTTTCATATGTATATTTTTTGTTAATATCAGAGAGGAAGGGAGAGGGACAGAAGGATAGAAACATCAGTGATGAGAGAGAGTCATGGATCGGCTGCCTCCTGCACGCCCCCCACTGGGGATCGAGTCTGCAACCCGGGCATGTGCCCTGACTGGGAATTGAACCGTGACCTCCTGGTTCCTAGGTCGACCTTCAGCCACTGAGCCACACCAGCCTGGCCCACATATTTCTTTTCTAAAATGAAGTTATATTGTATCTCACTTTATACTATTTTTGAAATTACTAAGATGACATTAATATCTCTATGTAATTACAGGATCTTCTATTAGATCGTCTGAACTGCTGTACAATATTACCCCAAAGGACCTACTGGCGTTTATCTAACTAATTTCCTACTGCTGGGCATTTAGGTTGGTTTGGTATTGGTTTGTTTGTTTTTACTGTTATAAATGATGCTGCAAGGAAAATCCTTATAGCTAAATCTCTGTACTCAGTTACAATTATTTCCTGAAGATAGATTCCTGTAAATAAAACCCATTAATCAAAGGCTAGTCAAACCACAATGGTGTCTGAAAGGTATGCCCAATTCTCGTCTTTTACTTATTAGGACCATTCTCTGCAGTGGTAATGTAATAACTTTCATCAGAATGAAAGTATCATCATCACCATCACAGAAAACTAAAGACCTTTATTTCATCTTATTTCTGGCTTTTCTGGCCTTGGCAACTGAAGACACGGTGGCAGACACTGTCTAGCTGCTCAGTCAAAGGCCATTTCTCTTTTTTTCCTTTAGCTTCACAGAATCTCAAATTTGTCCGGAGCAGGAAATTTCCTAGGTGATAAAGAATGAGAACTGGCCCTAGCCGGCTTGTCCCAGTGGATAGAGCATTGGCCTGCGGACTGAAGGGTCCCAGGTTCGATTCTGGTCAAGGGCACATGCCTGGGTGGTGGGCTCCATCCTCAGTAGGGGGTGTGCAGGAGGCAGCCAATCAATGATTCTCTCTCATCATTGATGTTTATATCTCTCTCTCCCTCTTCCTTCCTTCCTTAAATCAATAAAAATATATTAAAAAAAGAAAGAAAAGAATGAGAACTGGTCTAAGCCAATCATGGCACCCAATTCTGTACACACACACACACACACACCCCACCCCTTTTTCTGGGGGAGTGGAAGGATGGCCTAGGGACCCAAGACTGACAATGAGACCCAAGGAGTCTGCCCAGGGCGTTTACAGGGAGGCTGTGTGGACCGCCTCCGCCCCCCTGCCATGACGCAGATGTGATGGACAGAGCTGCAGAGGTCTTATCACCAGGAGGGAAAGGCCAATGACCGACGAAACACACACACACAGAGCCCTCAGACCCAACATGGCGGAGGGGGTGCCAGTGTTGGCAGGCGCGGGCCTCCGATTCCTCTTCCGAATGCGAACAGTTCTGTCTGCTTAAGCACCACCATTAGGTTCTGATCCGTGCAGCCAAAGCACTCTAACTGAAACATGGAAGGATTAACACCCCCCAGGAAAAGAAATGGCCCTTAACTCAGGAGACAGGATGGAATGAGACAGGGCAACGTTCCCACGATGACACTGAGTTAACCAAGTGAACGTGAGGACACCACTTTGAATGACAGATGAAAGAACCGAAATGGGGCAAAACTCAATGCCAGTGTGTGCCAGGGCCTTGACGGGTCGACCACGGGGCCCCAGCAACACCCCCAACCCCGCACCCCCCTCTGCAACCCCGTCACAGCTGTGTGTTCCCTTCTCTCTGCCAGGAATGAGATGGAACGGAACCTAGAAGGTGACATCTCAAGGTCAGGTGCCAGAAAGAACCTAAACTTTTTTTTTTTAATCCTCACCTGAGGATGTGTTTCCATTGGTTGTTAGAGAGAGTGGAAGAGAGAGGGAAAGACAGAGAGAAACATCCATGTGAGAGAAACACATTGATTGGTTGCCTCCTGCATGGCCCGGGCCGGGGAGGAGCCTACAACCCAGGTACGTGCCCTTGACCGGAGTCGAATCTAGGACCCTTCGGCCCGCAGGCCAGTGCTCTACCCACTGAGCAACACTGGCTAGGGCTAGAACCTAAACTTGCTCGTTCTTACACTTGGCTCTCCTGCCATAAGCACTGGCCTTTGTCAGAACCGGCACGTGCCCCTCCAGCGTCCCTCAGCCGGCTGAGCCAGCACGTCCCTTCCGGAGGGTGGGCAGGCGAGGCCCAGGCTGCCTGTGGGAATCCGTGGCCTCTATTATTTTTGGAAAGCCTCTCTAAAGAGCAGAGAGTGTTCCCGTGATGCTCGCTGGTTACGGGGCACAGCGGTCCTTATATGGAAGCTGTAAAGATCAAGGTACCTATTTTCTTCCTGGGGGGTGGAGAGAGGCAGGGTTCTTCAATGAAAACCTCCACGAGGTGTCCCTTCACCCAGCCTCGTTATGGTGTTTGATTCCCAAGCCCCCTTCCCGGGCTGTGGGTGGCGGCTCCGTGGGGTCAGGCATATCTGGCCACGGCTGTCCCCTCAGCAACACGCCTTGGGAGCCCTTGAGCCCAAGCTCCCCTTGGCCAGCTAATGGCCACTTGCGGGCCTGCCAGCCTCATTTCCTGGTGATTGACCAGCGAGTGGTTAATCGTTCCCTTCACAGAGAAGGGGGGCGCCGATCGGAAACATTCTGAACAGAGGAGACCTCTGGTAAGTCTGTGCGGCAAAGGCAGGCACAGTCACAGAGCCGGGACTCTAGGGATGACTCAGGAAGAGGACTCCTCCGTGAGGACAGGGCGTTGTCGCCTGTCGGGGAGACGTCACGAGTGGCCACGGGTGGAAGCAGCACAGCCAGGGTCCCTCCGGTGCTCAGTGGCACACACACTGAGTTTTAACAACCTGTTCTGTTTCCATTTTGCGTTCTTCCTTCTTTTTTTTTTTCTTCTTTTTTTAAAATATTTTTTTATTGATTTTTTACAGAGAGGAAGGGAGAGAGACAGGGAGTCAGAAACATCGATGAGAGAGAAACATCAATCAGCTGCCCCCTGCACATCCCCCACTGGGGATGTGCCCGCAACCCAGGTACATGCCCTTGACCGGAACCGAACCTGGGACCCTTCAGTCCGCAGGCCGACGCTCCATTCACTGAGCCAAACCGGTTTCAGCAGTTCTTCCTTCTTTTGAGTCTTTTCATTGAAACTTTCCCCCTTTATCCTTCCTACTCTGGTTCCTCCAAAGTTTGAAGAAATGGTTCCAAGCAGCTGGGGGTGGGGGGTGGGGAGTGGGGCAGGGGTTCTCAGACCATCTTGGGTGTCTGTGAGCTCAGGCCCTGGGTGGGACCGGGGCGTGTGTGACCTGAGGCAGCCCAGCCAGTGCCCTGTCTCTGACAGGAGCCTCCACATCTTGCTCTTCCCCAGGGACCTGAGGCTCCCGCCCAAGGAGTTGGGGTGTGAGGCAGGTGTGGGAGGGGGCCAGCTGGCAGGGGAGGGGTTGTTCCGCCCCTTCCCCCCCACAGACACTAATTCGGGGTGCAAAGGCAGGAAATCCTCACAGCCCACTTCAGCCAGAAGTTCTGGTGTCATTCTTGCAAGAAACCAGCATCATTTACACCAGGGGATGCTGTGCAGCAGTAAGACAGAAGGCTCTCTTGCCCTTCGAGACGGCAGGGAGGGACCCGGAGGGCATCGCGCTACGTGAAATAAGTCAGTCAGAGAAAGACAAGTATCACGTGATCGCACTCATGTGTGGAATCTAATAACAAAACAAATGGATGAACGGAGTGGATCCAGAGACAGGAAGCATGGAACAGAGGGCGGAATGTTGGAGGGAAGGCGGGGGAGGGTGGGTGGGTGGGAGGTGATCAACCAAAGACCTTGTGTGCATAGATGCATGGCCCATGGACACAGACAATATGGGTCTGAGAGCCTGGAGGGGGGGACTGGGGGTGGGCTGGAGGGGGTTAATGGGGAAAAGGGGGACATATGTAATACTTTCAACGATAAAGATTAAAATAAACAAGAAATCAGCATCATGCCTGCTTCCACTTTATGCAAATTCTCCCTGAGCCTCTGCATTTCAGAAAACAGCATCGCTCTCCTCCCCGAGGCCTGGGCTTTGAACTCTCCTTGGGTTTCGTCAGCTCCTCTGACATCCTTTCAAGAGGTTCCCGGGTCACATACACCAGCCAGTCTCGCTTGCAACCACCGTATCCTTAGTAACTGCAGGGGGCTCTCCCACCACCCTGAAAGGGAGCCTGTTTTCCCAAACCAGCTTTCGGCTCCTCTCATCGCCTGGGTGAGGCCCTTTGGTCCCCGAGACCGTGACCAGCGCCGTGTGCGCCTCGAAACCACTCTGGGCATCGGGAGTGTGACCTAGACCCTCGGAGAGGCAGGCCAAGACTATGAACCCCCTTCCTGGAAGAAAACACTGTGTGACAGCTTAAACAGTGGGGACTCGAGGTTAAGGACTGCTATGAGTCCTGGCTGGTGTGGCTCAGTGGATAGAGCGTCGGCCTGCGGACCAAAGGGTCCCGGGTTCGAGTCCAGTCAAGGGCACGTTCCTTGGTTGCAGGCTCCTTCCCAGCCCGGGCCCTGGTCGGGTCTCGTGCAGGAGGCAGCCCATCGATGTGTTTCTCTCACGTCGATGTTTCTCTGTCTCGCCCTCTCTCTTCCACTCTTTCTAAATATCAATGGGAAAATATCCTCGGGTGGGGATTAACAAAAAAACAAACAAACAAAAAGAAGTGCTATTAGCTGTCACCTCACCCCCTCTCTCTGACTAGAGCTCCAACCAGAGGGTTGGCGGCCGCTGCTGACACAGCCCAGGGAGCAGGGCGGACACGTGCTGAGCTCATGCTCTGAAGCCGCGTGTCGGACGTGCTTTCCTTTCCCAAGTGACATCTCCATTTCAAGGAACCTGGCATGTCTGAAAGGTCACCTGGTCTGGCAGCCCTGCGGGGCCAGAAGGGGCAGAGCTGCAGGCAGAGGCGTCCTGCTCACCGCCAGCTGGCCCTGCCGCCACACGGCCAGGGCCTGGGGGGAGGGGGTTCGGGGGGGGGGCAGGGCCACGTTACCTTCGTCAGCTGCTGCTCCGACGAAAACCCCAAACCAAACACCGTGTTGGCTCTGCTGTCGGCCCACTGCCCGAACTTCTGCGACGTTTTGGTGAAAGTCATGTTGGGCGTGATTGTGCTGTTTATAATCACCTGCAGGAAGACAGCCGGAGAGCGGAGATGTGAACACCCCATCAGACACGACAGTGACGCTCTGTCTCTGCGGGTACAGCCAGGACCTGGCGCAGAAGGCGGGCCCCCCACCCTCCCCGACCCGGACATCCGTGCCGGCTTCTCGCGCTTCTGGCGCCCCCCCCACGCTGAGTCAGGTACACAGCCACGATGAGGGGCAACGCCAGAGACTTAAAAACAGACTCTCGGCCTAAAGTAAGAACTTACAAGTTATCAGTGGGAGAAAGTCTCTCCTAAGTCTAGTTTCCAAAATTGCTCTTTATTTGCCCAAAGCTGCCAGGCACCCAACTGCCCTTGATGGCCAATCAGGTCACACGTTCGCTGAAGAACGTCACGTCGTACCTTTTTATTTATTTTTATTTTTTTATTTTTTAAATATATTTTATTGATTTTTTACAGAGAGGAAGGGAGAGAGATAGAGAGTTAGAAACATCGATGAGAGAGAACCATCGATCAGCTGCCTCCTGCACATATCCCACGGGGGATGTGCCCGCAACCCAGGTACATGCCCTTGACTGGAATCGAACCCGGGACCCTTCAGTCCTCAGGCCAATGCTCTATCCACTGAGCCAAACCGGTTTTGGCACGTCGTACCTTTTTAAGCACCTGGCACCCCAGTGTCCAGCTCAAACAACTTAGTGTCCATAAGCAATCGGGCCTCGCTGCTTCGCAACAGGGAGGGAAGGATGCACCCCAAGTGGGATGATGTTTGGAGGGTTGATGTACAAAGAGACCACGTATGCAGGCGTGAGCTGGGCGTGGGGAGAGTGAGGGACAGTGGAGGGACCTGGTGCTGACCATCGCCCCTCGGCGGCCTAAAAGGACGAGGGAAAGAAGAGGCTATAGAATGTGGCCTGGCCGGTGTGGCTCAGTGGTTGGACGCTGACCTATGAACCAGGAGGTCATGGTTTGATTCCTGGTCAGGGCACACGTCCGGATTGCGGGCTTGATCCCCAGTGGGGGGCCTGCAGGAAGCAGCCGATCCATGATTCTCTCTCATCATTGATGTTTCTCTCTCTCTCTCTCTCTCCCTTCCTCTCTGAAATCAATAAAAATATCTTTTAAAAAAATCATATCCAGTCCTAGCTGGTTTGGCTCAGTGGATACAGCATCAGCCTGCAGACTAAAGGGTCCCGGGTTCGAGTCCGGTCAAGGGCACATGCTCGGGTTGTGGGCTCGATCCCCAGTAGGGGGCGTGCAGGAGGCAGCCAACCAATGATTCTCTCATCATTGATGTTTCTATCTCTCTCTCCCTCTCCCTTCCTCTCTGAAATCAATCAAAATATATATATATATATAAAGAGGTTATAGGACATGGAAGGAGAGAGTCCTGGAGAGCAGGCTGCCATGAAAAGAGAGGTGACCTTCTGTGAAAGACACACCAGCAAAGCAAACACCCTCGCCCCCTTGCCTCTGATCTCCGGCCATCGGCCAAACCCAAGCAGAAGCCAGGGGCCCCGCAGGCCAGCCTCTCGGGGCCGGAACAGGGCAGAGGATGAGTCAGGAGGGGTGGGAGGAGGACTCCCAGCACACGGTGATCACTCATTCATCCGGCACAGCGTCCTCGCTCCACCGCACGCCAGGCATGCTGCCAGCACAGACACGAAGATGAATGAGTCCCAACTGCTGCTCTTCACCTTGCAGGTGGCCAGGAAGAGGGTAAAGACAGGTAAACAAATAGTCGCCAAAGAACCGATGCGTCATCAAGTATCAAGAATAGGCTCCCTCTGACAGAAATCCTTGGAAGCCCTAAGACTCTAAGAAACACTCCAGAAAAACGCCCTTGGAAATCAGGGATTCTTGGACGTCTGCTAAGCAGCATCATCACTGTGTATAAAACGAGAACTGAGCCTCCTTCAGTCCCCAGGTCCCCCCCCTCACCCCCATCCCCAGGATGCCCCTCGCACCCACACACCTGCACGGGGCAGGCACCACCGAGGCCTCTCCCTCAGGGCACACGCCCTGCTCCCCTTGCATCTTGCGGTGGGAGTGCCTCTGCCCGCTCATCCCCTACGGACAGGCCTGCTCCCAGGGGCAGGGGGATGGCTTTGGTCCTGGGTCAGCTCGGCGACCTCTCCTTCTGTCACCAGCATCAAGGAGCCCAGGCATTTCCCAAACACAACCTACAGGATCCCAGGCGCTGGAGGTCAGCCAAGGAGGCGAAGGAAGCCTTCTCCTCTCACCGGCTGCTCTTGCAATCAATCCCCCAGGCGGGTCCTGCAGGCTTGGCAAAGCCCTGGCTCTCGGACAGCTCACCAAAGGCCCTGGGGCTTTTGGAACTTCCTAGGTCCTTGGGGGAGGCGGGAGGGGGAAGAAAGGGGAGGAGAGCCATCATTTTCTTCTACGGGATCCTTTACACTCCACAACCTCAACGCCCTCACAGTAAGCCCGTCGCTACAATCAGTGAGCCGACCGCTGGCCGCTCTCCCGGGAAACCCCGGGCGCTGACCTTCTCAAAGCGGCCGGCTGACAGCGGGAGCGACCACGCTGCCAAAACGGTCAACCAGACCCTTCTCCCTTCGCTTCCCACGAACACCCTGGGCTGCACGCGTGGCTCAGGCACCGAGACAAGTCCTCCTGCGAAGCTAGACGGGCAGCTCCTCCAGATCCGCTCCTTCTGGGCACGAACCTGCCCTGTCCTCCGGTCCCTGCCTGGCACCGGAAGCCCCCTCAGTGCTTCAGTGTTGCTCTGAGGCTCTCCCTGTTTCTGACTTTCGCCCTCCTCGGCATGAATGAGGAGGTGAAAGAAAGCGGGCACCTGTGAAAGGCCTTTTGTCAGCTCTGGGTCTGCGGTGTGAGTGCCTGTTCAGGTGTGTCAGGGAGAGGGTGGGGGTGAGGGGATGGGGCCCAGGGAGGCTTGGTTCGGGGCAGGCGCATGGGCCCCCTCCTGTGAGCCCAGAGAGGACGAGGATGTAAGTCATAAGCTCAAGTTCACTAGGAATGTGGAAACGGTATCACCATTGTTTGCTGTTGTTGTTAATCCTCGCAGAGGATATTTTTCCATTGATTTTTAGAGAGAGAAGGGAGAGGGAGAGACAGAGGCACACATCGACGTGCGAGAGACATCGATGGGTTGCCTCCTGCACGCACCCCGACCAGGGCCGGGGAATCTGCAACCAAGGTTTGTGCCCTTCACCAGAATCGAACCCGGGGCCTTTCGGTCCTTGGGCCGATGCTCTATCCACTGAGCCAAACCGGCCAGGGTGAAACTATATTGCCATTACATTCAGAATATGTCTGATGACACGAAGGAAGGGTCGGGCGAGGATGGGGGGAAACGGGAGCTCCTAGAACGGCAAAGCCACTGCAGAAACCAATGTGGCTTCCTCGGATCACGTGAAAAGGGCACATTCCCTGCCACCCGCAATCCCAGACCTTGGCGTACACCTGAGAGAAAGCTTCGCATGGGGAAAGCAGGGCAAAGGGACGCCGGCGTTCACAGGAGCCGTGTCTGCAAAAAGCACGCCCACCGCCGGCAGAAGGCACCAGCTGGGATGCGTCCATGCAGTGCAGTACTGCCCAGCGGTGGACGTGAACCAAGGCTGCAGGCACCAACCCGGCTGAATCACACGAACATTTAACATGACGTAAGAAAATAAACAGGAAGTCACAAAAGCAGACATACAGTATAGGTCTCCAGGACAATCCTATGTACACAAAAGCCTAAAACACCCAAAACTAAATAATATATTCCCGAGCACAGGGATCCACCAACTAGTATAGCCCTCTGGCCAAGTAAGTGCACCCGTGGCCTGCTTTTGTAAATAAAGTTTTATTGGCACACGGCCACAGCCATCCGTTTACACCAGCCATGGGCAAACTACGGCCCGCGGGCCGGATCCGCCCGTTTGAAATGAATAAAACTAAAAAAAAAAAAAAAATACCGTACCCTTTAATGTAATGATGTTTACTTTGAATTTATATTAGTTCACACAAACACTCCATCCATGCTTTTGTTCCGGCCCTCCGGTCCAGTTTAAGAACCCATTGTGGCCCTCGAGTCAAAAAGTTTGCCCACCCCTGGTTTACACACTGGTCTGTGGCTGCGGTTCTGGCTACAAGAGGAAGCTGATTGGCTGCCACGGACGATATGGCGCATTAAAAAATTACTACCAGCCCCAGCTGGCTTGGCTTTCTCTCTCTCCCTCTCCCTTCCTCTCTGAAATCAATAAAAATATATTTAAAAAACAAAATGGGACATAGGTCCCCCACACTCCTCGTCATGGAAAGTCTTTCCCACGCCCAGCGAGGGGGAAGTTGGAGGAAGCTGGATGTTTTCCACCGGAGGCTGGGACCCTGTTGCAGCCGTTGGAAGCCACGCTGCCGGCTTCCAGAGCGGATGCCAACAGATGCTTCTGTCCTTTGCCGCTCGCCACAGTCAGGGAAGGAAAGAAGCCAACGTGCGCTGAAAACCTACTGTGTGCCGAGAACCTAGCATGTGCTTGCTCCCTGAACAGAAGGTGCCTGTATTTATCCAGAAGAGGACACTGTAGTGATGGGCGGGGGGGACCCCGACAGTGATTTTGGAAGCCGTTTTGCATTTCCAAGAGAAAACCCCACGCAAGTCAGATTTCAGAGGCGTCGAGCCTCCCAGGGTCCCCGCCAGGCAGTGCTGGCTGCCCGGGGCGTTGCTGACCCCTGGTAGAACGGGTGACCTCGAACGTCTCTCCCAATATGGGTTCCTGTGATCCTATAAATAACGGGAGCCACGGGCGGTGGCGCCGTCCAGAGCTCCCGCAAGAAACGCCTGCTCCAGGCCCATCTTGTCCACAGGCGCAGCCGCGGCTCCCGAGGATGCGATGACTAACCCGGCCTGTGCGAGCGCCAGCAGCACCGTGAGATCGAGGGCTCGGTGACCACACGCTCTGGAAACGGAGCCCTCAAACCCGCCGTGGATCGCATGCACGCACGGCTGTTGGTGCTGCCGCGACCCGTATCAGGGCTCCGGAAGCTGGGTCTGCGAGGCACCCGCAAGGGGCTCCCAGCCGTCCACGCGCACGGCCCACCTGGGTGACGGTCCGAGGCTCCCATCCTGGTTCCCTCTAGCCCAGTGGCTCTCAACCTTCCTGACGCCGCGACCCTTTCATACAGTTCCTCATGCTGTGGTGACCCCCAATTTCTTCGTTACAAATGGAACATAATGAAAGCGTTGTGATTCATCACAAAAACAATATGTAATTATAGATGTGTTTTCCGATGGTCTTAGGCGACCCCTGTGAAAGGGTCGTTCGACCCCCAAAGGGGTCTCGACCCACAGGTTGAGAACCGCTGCTCTAGACAGTGGCCCTACCCCTGCCCACTGCCCTCCTGTGGACACAGCACGGCTGGCACAGGCCCGGAGAGCACGCGGCCAGCTCGCCCTCATCACCTAACTGCCCACCCACTCACTCTGTGGCATTGCCCACGCCGGCTGGGGGCTGGGACCCCAAAGACAAGCCAGGCCTGCTCCCCGGGCCTCAGAGAGGGCAGTGATGGGGCAGCCGCACGCGGTGTCTCCAGCAGCAGCTGGGACTGGAACAGTGTCTCTGAGGAGAAGCAGCCTCTCAGCTTTTCAGGAAGAATGAACAACGGGTCTGAGCCCAGATTCGTCCCATGATGAGCCGCGCCAAGAGACCCTCACGCATCCTTCCCCCAGTAAACACGGCGCAGGGCTGGACCGAGCGAGGAGCCTTCCGTACCCCGTTTTCAGCGACAGCTGCTGGAGCTGCTGGCTGCCCCTCCTCCCGTCACGGGCCTGTGCCCTGCGGGCTACCTGCGGCTGACTCAGCGGCTCCGTGTGCTGTGACCTTTGCTCACAACGACCTCCAAGTCCCTTCCACACCAGCAACTTCCACTGGGATGGTAGGGCAGCTTGTCTCCCGGCCTCCCACCTTGAGGGGGCAGCTGGCCCAGGAGCAGCAGGCAGAGGCGCCAGGTCATGGGCATGATGTGGCCGGGCCGACAGGGAGCGGCAGGACCTGGGCCCCCGACCTGCCCAAGGCAGAGGTGCAGCCCGAGGCTCAGGACACAGCCCCAAAGGCTAGAAGCATCTGTCATCTCAGTTCAGATCAACATTTGGGGATCACAGGCCTAAAACAGAGTGTGTTGTCCCGATGTGGCACTGGGGGGGGGGTCAGGGGGTGGCCAAGGGCAGCAGACAAGAGCCCTGTCAACGCATCACTGGGGACACCGCCCCCTATTCCAGTCCCTGGGAAGGAAGGAAGTCCGTCTGGCTTATGCAGGCAGGGCGGAGGCTGGGGCGGAGGCTGGGGCTGGGGGGTTGGGATCTTGGGCGTGGGTGGGGAGGGGGAGGCCATAGATACTAGACTAGACAGTAGCAGCTGCTACCATGCTGTGGGGTCACCATCCTGGGCTCCTCTCCACTCTCCATACCCCGGCTGAGCTTGCGGCCGCTGCAGGCACAGGGTCCGATCTGGGCCTAGGCTGCTGGTTTTACATAAAGGCCCAGCGGGCGGAGGTAGCGTGGGGACCACTGTCCAGTGCTCTGCTCCGGTCCACAGGGCAGGGCCCTTGCTCCCCATCCTTGGCCCCAAGTGGCAGCCACAGTAATTAAATGACCAAGGCCCACCCGTCCCCACCTTCCCACCTGGGCCTTTGCTCCCACAGAAAATATTCCCTTTTGCAGAAGGCGGCCCTGTCGTGGTCGTGTGCCTGGTGGTAAGGCAGGAACTCGGGGGGGGGGGGGGGGCTCCGGGAAGGGCAGGCGGCAGGTGCCATAGGAGGGGTGGTCGGAGAGCCGTGGGCTCCCTCTCTGAATCCCAGGGGGCCCCCATGGCCGGGGTTTCCAATGCCCACTTTTTAGGTGACTCCGTGACTTGACGGATCCCCCACACTGAGTCTAAATTAGCCCCATTCTGCGGCGAGGGGTCAGCCCACCTCCCTACACCCCTCTGATTTCTCGCAGCTGACGCGTCTGGCCGGGACCCAGCACGCTGTCACAGCCTTCGGGACCTGAGAGCTGCGCGATGCCGTGGCTGACACTTTGACAGATTACTGAAAGCCCAGCTAACGGGACTGAAGCACTTCCTCGAAGAAAGCAGCTTTATCTTAGAGCCCCATCTATCCTCGGATAACTCAACTGACAACAGTGCAAACGCGCCTGATGGATGGCGGATGAAGTGACAGAATCAATAAAGGGAAGCGCGGGGGGGGGGGGGCGAGGGGGGGGGGCGCGGGGGGCCTGACTCACCAACCCTATCGGGACATCCTGGCGGAGTCCGGAGACTCCGGCTCCAAAGCCCAGAGCGGGGACGTGGCGACACGATACAACTGTGGTATCACCATCTCTCCCAGAAGAAAAAAACAAAGGCAGCTTTCAGACATTCAATCCAACACGTGCTGCCTGCCGCGTGCCAGGCCCTTTCAGGCATCCTGCACGCTCTCCAGAACCCGGCCCCGTCTTGCTGTCCTGCCTGCTTAGACGGGAGCACCAGTTCCTGCGTCTCCGTGGGCACGCTGGTCGGACCAGCTGTTTCTACCCGACGCGTGGCCTGCACAACGCGGTGCCAGGAGGCTCCCCTGCCAGCCGGGGACGCCTGCTGCGGCCTGAAGGACCTGGGCACAGGCAGCAGCCTGCCAGGCCGGGGCACTGCCTCTCCCTGACCTCAGCTGTAAAGTGAGGACTCGAGGCTCCCTGCAACTGGAAGGACGAGAGAGTATCCCAGGGCTGAGCTGCCTTAATCAATCTAAGCCTCCTTTATCTAAGAGGAGGCCCAGAGAACACAGGCTGAGGGGAGAATTTTGCCTTAAAACAGGAGCCTCATCAAGAGATCAGCCTGGCTGGTGTGGCTCAGTGGTTGAGTGTCAACCCATGAACCAGGAGGTCACAGCTGGATTCCTGGTCAGGGCACATGGTGTGGGCTCGGTCCCCGGGGGGGGCGTGCAGGAGACAGTGATTCTCTCTCATCATTGATGTTTCTCTCTCTCTCCCTCTCCCTTCCTCTCTGAAATAAATAAAATATATATATATATATATATTTTTTTTTTAAATATATTTTATTGATTTTTTACAGAGAGGAAGGGAGAGAGATAGAGAGTCAGAAACATCGATGGGAGAGAAACATCGATCAGCTGCCTCCTGCACATCTCCCACTGGGGATGTGCCCGCAACCCAGGTACACGCCCCTGACCGGAATCGAACCCGGGACCCTTCAGTCCACAGGCCGACGCTCTCTCCACTGAGCCAAACCAGTTCCGGAAATAAAATATATTTTATAAAAAGAGAGACCAGGAGGCACCAGCAGGCTCTCATGCCTTTCCTTGGGGGTGGAAGGGGCTGGCCTTCCACTGGGGGCTTTCAGAGCTTCCTGGTCCACGGTTGAGGTTGAGGCGGGAGGAGCCAATGAGCAGGCCCCATTCTATTCCCAGCCTCCAGCCCCCTGCTGCCGACTGCCTGGGAGTGCTGGCCTGGAGGCCGCGGGCAGGATGGACTGCAGGTGGGAGAGGAGGCCAGTCCGGAGACTATGCAAAGCCCTGAGCAAAACTGTTCCAGGAAAAGAGTTACGGCCTTGAAACAAAGCATCAGGCATGAATGTGAGACACAAAAAATTGCTCTGACGGATTCAAAAGGGGAATGACTTTAGGCTCTTTCATTTTTTTGTTTTGCTTTGTTAATCCTCCCCTGAGGATATTGCCCCGTTGATTTTAGAGAGAGTGGAAGGGAATGGGGAGGGACAGAGAGAAACATTGATGTGAGAGACACATCGATGGGTTGCCTCCTGCACGCACCTGGGCCCGTTGCAGGCTTGAGCCTGCAACCGAGGTACGTGCCCTTGACTAGAATTGAACCCAGGACCCTTCAGTCCACGGGCCGACCCTCTGTCCCTTGAGCCAAACCGGCCAACACTAGGCTCTTTCTTCTCCTTTCTTTCTTCCAACCTTCTTTCTTTTCTTTTTTTCAGTCGAAGTGATTGAGAAATGGAGATGAAGAGGTGGTTTAGAGGGGAATTCAGCTTCAGGTACATTTCATTTCAGGCGACAGCAGATAATCCATGTAAGAATGTCCAGCAGGATGAAAACAGATGATAAAGCATCAGGACAGTTTTTCTTTTGCAAATCTGGTGATACTTCTACTGCTCTCCCTTTTTATCCTGCTTCCATATAATGTGGCAAAAATATCAAGGCAGAGAGCAGAATAATGAAAGTAACCAGGAAAAAAATGTATTTCAAGAAATATTTCAAATCACGTATTAAAATCAACTCCTGTGCCTAAGAACACCAACACCAGACTAGATATGATACCAGAGCTGGCAAGGGTGGCATCCTCAGACATGCTGGGAGACAGGCCTCTTCGGGGAGCAAGCTGGCAACATCCATCAAGAGCTATAACAGGTTGAATAGACATTTCTCCAAAGCGGACATACCAATGGCCAAGAGACACATGAAAAAATGTTCGAAGTCACTAATCATCAGAGAAATGCAAATTAAAACCACAATGAGTTATCACCTCACACCTGTCAGAGTGGCTGTCATCAACAAATCAACGAGCAGCAAGTGCTGGCGAGGATGCGGAGAAAAGGGAACCCTCGTGCACTGCTGGTGGGAATGCAGGCTGGTGCAGCCACTATGGAAGACAGTATGGAGTCTCCTCAAAAAATTAAAAGTGAAACTCCTGTTTGACCCAGCGATCCCACTTTTGGGAATATATCCTAAAAACCCCAAAACACCGATCAGAAAGGATGTATGCGCCCCTATGTTCCTAGCAGCGTTATGTATAATAGCTAAGATTTGGAAACAGCCCCAGTGCCCAGCAGTAGATGAGTGGATAAAAAAGCTGTGGGACATTTACACTGTGGAATACTATGCAGCTGTCAAAAAGAGGGATCCCTTACCCTTTGGGACAGCATGGATCAACCTAGAAAACATTACGCTAAGTAAAATAAGCCAAACTGAGAAAGACAAATATCACATGATCTCACTCATTTGTGGAATCGAATGAACAAAATGAACTGACCAACAAAATAAGATCCGAAGCAGGGAGGGATGGAATAGACTGACAGGTCGGGTTGGGGACGAGACGAGATAAACCAAAGAACTTCTATACCTACATATATAGCCCATGGACACGGAAATAAAGACCTGGGGGTTGGGGGGAAGGGCTGGGAGGAGGAGGGGGAAAGAGGGAAGGAAATGGGGGATATCGGTAATAGTATCAACAATAAAAAATATATTTTAAAAAAGAGCTATAAAGTGTTAATATATTACTTCCAGGAATCTATCCTAAGGAAATGTCCAAAAGAAAGCAGTACGTCTGTTCAATGATCAAATGAGGACACTGGTTGTGTGAAGATGCTCATTATTTATAGTAGTAAAAAACTGGAAGCCACTTAAGTATCTAACATAAAGGGAGAGATTAAGGACATTATAGAGTGTTGGTGGAATGATTAAACGGGCATCGAAATTCGAGTTATAAAGACAAGTGGTAACAGGGAAATCTTTTTTCTTCATTTGCCGTAATTTTAAATGAGAAAAAAAAAGAAAGCAGGATATGTGATTATAAGGCATTATCACAGTAACACCTGTGTAAAGGTGGCAGGATTTGGGGTGCATCCTTTCCCTCCACTTTCCAAATCCATCACCTAGCTTTCGATCAGCGGTTCTCAACCTGTGGGTCGCGACCCCTTGGGGGGAGTCGAACGACCCTTTCACAGGGGTCGCCTAAGACCATCGGAAAACACATATATAATTACATATTGTGTTTGTGATTAACCACTATGCTTTAATTATGTTCAATTTGTAACAATGAAAATACATCCTGCCTATCAGATATTTACATGACGATTCATAACAGTAGCAACATGACAGTTATGCAGTAGCCACAAAAATAACTTTATGGTTGGGGGTCACCACAACATGAGGAGCTGTATGAAAGGGTTGCCGCATTAGGAAGGTTGAGAACCACTGCTTTAGGTGAAACATACGTGACTGTGAATGTTAAAACCAGCCGGCGGGGTGGTACCTTGGCTCCATCCACACTGATGATCCGATAGCTGTTCCTGATGACATCGTAGAAGTAGGAGACGGTGACAGCCTGCTTGCTCGCAGGCACCCAGTTCTTCTTGGTGTTGGGGTCAATCTGGAAGACGTGCGCGCGTGTGGTGAATATGGGCTGTTCTCTGCAAGACGAGAGACGGGCGCGTGAATTGATGGCGCGTGACTTTATGTATCATTTATTATTTATAAGCCACTACTGTTCCCCAAGATTTTAATCGCTTATAGGGAAAGATACATATGCATGAGGACAATTAAAATAAGAAAAGGGAAGAGAGGGGAGAGACACCAGAGAAGTCCTTACGGAAACTTAACACCCAGGGGCTGTGGGCAACTGGCATAATAATCCATTTGCTGCCGAAACCGGTTTGGCTCAGTGGATAGAGCGTCGGCTTGCGGACTGAAAGGTCCCAGGTTCGATTCCGGTCAAGGGCATGTACCTGGGTTGCGGGCACATCCCCAGTAGGAGATGTGCAGGAGGCAGCTGATCGATGTTTCTCTCTCATCGATGTTTCTAACTCTCTATCTCTCTCCCTTCCTCTCTGTAAAAAATCAATAAAATATATTTTAAAAAAAATAATCCATTTGCTTAAAATGCAACTCCTTGTCCAGTGAGAGTTTCTGCACCCCGCCAACTGTCCTATTTTTTTTTTCCTGACATCCTGTTGGCATTTTTAGGAATGTGCATCAATTTATTGTGGGAGATTCTGCAATAATGGTTAGGATTTTGCTAACCATTTGTAACCTCATATTCTATTTCTGTTAAGTACTTCTCAAATCCAAAGTATTTTGTGAATGATGCGTTCATTCATAATGGACCGAGCCTTAAAGTTTTATGTTTCCAACTTATGAACCCTTTGAGTTTTATGTAAAATTCATCCAATCTTTCTCTTTGGCTATTGTTGCCTCTACATTGCTGCTTTTTCATTCCACACACCTGTCAATTCTTCATGTGATTATTAACTGTTAGCACATTATCTATTTTTCTGTTGAGTGGAGAATTAGTTAGATCTTGACAAGGAACATTAAGAGAGAAGGCAGATGTATTAAAACTGTAATAAATTTCACTGTTTCATATTTTAAATTTCTATTTACAAAGTAACAAAATGAAACAGACTCACTACAAAATACTTATCTTTGGAAAAAAAGGATCTTCAGGCAAACTGGCTCAAAAATCCTTTTAAGTGTTCAAAATAAGATAAAATAGGGGGGGAGTGCGGGGCGGGCGGGGGGGGGGGGGCGCGGGCGGGATTGCCACCAGAACGTAAAAACCATCCCATCCTTCATGAAAATGCTACAGAGTTCATAAGTCCTCATTAGAGGTAAAACTTAAATCCAACGGTAACTTAGACAAATTAATTGTTTAAATCCTTACAGTGTCAAAAGAGATGACATAAAAGGGCATCCAAAGGGAGACCAAAAAAAATCAAAAGGGAAAAGGGAAGCGCTCTGGTCTCCAGATGGAGTGGTTTTAGGCAAAGCGGCCTCTGAAGCATGGTGACTAGGAGGCTGGTTACTGGGAACGAAGCTCTTTCTAAGGAAACTTTCCCAGGAGCGCCAGGCGCCCCCTGCGCATCCTGCAAGGGGCCCTGAACCCCCCCCCCCCCCCCCGGGAATATGGGCGGCATCCACCAACCGCGGCTGCAGAGAAACGCAGGGCCCGTTGTTGGCATGGCCGTTCTCCTCGTGCCCCCTCAACGCAGCTGCTTTGCGAGGCCTGCTTTCCAGAGCGCGGGGACCAGCGTTCCTCGCCCCTGGATCTTTCCTTCCAGGTCCTGGGAGCAGGAGAAGTGCCTCTGGGAATGTGGACTGCCAACAGCCACCAAGTGCACCCACCCACTCAACCCTAACCCGACACCCTCCGGCACAGGCTGAGCGCTGCAGACACAACAGGAATATTCCCCCTGCAGCTGCCGCAGCTGCTCCGAGGGCAGCCTGGGGGGTGTGTGCGCATGAACACAGCCCTCCCAGCCCAGCCCATGTGGGCAAGCTGACATCTGGGGGCCCAGCTGTGCTGCTGCCGCCCAGGCAGCGTATTTTGCTACTCGTCTAAGTTCCCCACCGCAGAGGAAAACGCTTGATCATGTGGGATTCTCCGGCACATGGGAGAGAAGGGGGCAGTGGGGAGGGGTTTTTAAAGGACTGAACTGTGCTAAAACCCTGCCTCCCTTGTGCAGAGCACTAACAAGTCCCCCCCTAGAAGGATGGGGCTTCCAGACCTTCCCTCGTGCCCTCCACACCCAGGGAGAGAGATCGGGTCTGGGTTGCAGCACCTTAGACCTCCGACGGCAATTAGCTGGGGCACTTCACCTATAAATACGAGTGTCCCGGCCCCAGCCTCGCCCCCAGGGACCTGGCTCTCCAGGGCGGGGGCCTGAGTCGCTTATTCTTCACAAGACTTCCAGGAGGTTTTTATCCTCAAAGAAGCTGGGGAGATCTACCGGGAGCCGGTCCATCCTTGCTGTTTCAAGGGACCTGGCATATATGGCATACTGTCCTTAATATGTTTGCTCACCTTCTTGGCACTATGTGTTGTAACCAAGGTCTCCTCTCTGAGAAAGGTTGCTTCCCCAGGTAGGGATTTTCCCCTGAAGTTAGGGAGGGAATAAAACCCCTCAACTAAGTGCCAGGCGGGTAATTAATCACTTTAACTACGAACAATCATGCTTAAGCTACATAATCTTTACTCCCTGGAATGGAGATAAGAAACGCCCTAACCTTTGGAATAGAGAGTGATAGGATTGAATCAACTGGTATAAATACAGATGTAACAAGACAACAGGACACAGAACTTAGAAGACAGAACTTAGAAGACAGAACCTACACAGAACCTACACACAGAACCTAGACACAGAACCTACACAGAACCTAGAGACAGAAGAACTTTGCTGGAGAGAACATGGCAAAAGATTTTGGACAGAAACTGGCCACAGAACCTAGAGACAGAACCTAGCGAGAGAACCTGGCTGAAGAACCTAGAGACAGAACCTGGCTACAGAACCTGGCTGGAGATCCTAACCAGAACTTCGCTGGAGATACTGGACAGAACCAGTCTGGAGAACCTAGCGACAGAACCTGACGACAGAACCTGACTGGAGATCCTAGATAGAACCAGGAGAGAGAACCCAACCATGCTGGTCAACTGAACGCTACCTCCGTGTCATTTCTTCTTCGCCGGCTCCGTCCACACCTTTGGGGACCCCTGGACCCGCTGGGGTTGGACCCCAGCAGAGATCCTCACACTAGACAGTATCAGAAGATCTAGAAAATAATGGAAGAAGTGACAGATACAGCCAGCGTCTCTCCTCCAGAACGGCACGGCTGACTGTGAATGGCACAGGGTAACTCTAGAATGTCCTCCCACAGCCCCCGGGGGGACAACGGTGGGACCAATAACAGGGTCTTTGGGTGCGAAGGATGGGGGTGGGGGGACAGGGGAGGCAGAGGTGCTCTGGTCAGAAAAGAGGGCAGCTTGGGGGGGACCAAGCAGTGAACCTTCCTCAAACAGTCCATGTCCCTGAAGCCCACAGGAGCAAGCAAGCAAAGAAAGCAAAGGCAGAGAGGGGCAGAGAAGGGACAGGGAGACAAGAAAAGACGGCAGGGCTTTCTGATCAGGGACAAGCGAACTCAGCAAGTCTGTCTGGCATGATTCCGGCGGAGGTGAGCATGCAGACAAGAAGGGCCCATCTTGCCCTGGCTGGTTTGGCTCAGTGCAGCGGTTCTCAACCTTCTGGCCCTTTAAATACAGTTCCTCATGTTGTGACCCAGCCATAAAATTATTTTCGTGGCTACTTCATCACTGTCATGTTGCTGCTGTGATGAATCGTCATGTAAATATCTGATATGCAGGATGGACTTAGGCGACCCCTGTGAAAGGGTCGTTCGACCGCCAAAGGGGTCGCGACCCACAGGTTGGGAACCGCTGGCTCAGTGGCTAAAGCATCGACCTGTGGACTGAAGGGTCCGGGTTCGATTCCAGTCAAGGGCACAGGCCCGGGGCTGTGGGCTCCATTCCCAGTGGGGGGCGTGCAGGAGGCAGCCGATCAATGATCCTCTCATCATTGCTGTTTCTATCTCTCTCTCCCTCTCCCTTCTTCTCTGAAATCAATAAAAATATATTTAAAAAATAAAGAATTTTTAAAAAAGAAGGGCTCATCTCCAAATCTGCCTGCTCAGCTCTGGGGGGGACCTGACACCGTGACAGGCTGCCCTGGGGACCCCAACCAGAAACGCCATTTCTTGGGAGGGCACAGCTGACCGCATGCTCGGTGGCCGCAGCCCTGGTCACCGTGGCCAGACCTCTGCAGGGACAGTGGCTGCTGCCGGGTGGAGAGAGGCACCGAGACCTGGGAGGGGAGCGGCAGGGACTCCCGCCGGCCCCATCATCCTGGGGGGGGTACCATGGCGGTGACCCTCAGTCCTCAGCACCTGCACAGCCAGCCTGGCAGCAGCTCCGTGCCCAGGAAACTACCCACAGGGCTGGGATTTCCACACGCAGGACCAAGTCTGAAGCCACGGGGATGTTCTATTTCAGTCTTCTGAAATTCAAAAAACCGGATGGTGTTTAAAGAAAAGGCCCAAAATACACAATGATAAGAAGAAAAGCCAGCAGCTAATATTTACTGACGACGCAGCATTCTGCCAGGCTTTACAGGTGATCTCTCACTCGGGGTCCCAGTGATCCTAAGGGGAAGCCGTACAGCTGCGGAGAGGCCAGGACCCGCCTTGGGTGACACAGGGAGTGAGGGGCAGGTGGGCAGATCTGAGATTTTGAAGTCGGTGCAAGTGGCCTGGACAGCGTCCCTCTTAATCATTATGCTGTTCTCTCTCCCTAAAATAAGGGTCTGTACCTGGCAGCTTCTTCTTTTTTTTTTGTTTTTAATATATTTTTATTGATTTCAGAGAGGAAGGGAGAGGGAGAGAGAGATAGAAACATCAATGATGAGAGGGAATCACTGATTGGCTGCCTCCTGCACGCCCCCTACCGGAGGATCGAGCCTGCAACCCGGGCATGTGCCCTTGGCCAGAATCGAGTCTGGGACACTTCAGTCTACAGGCGGACGCTCTATCCACTGAGCCAAACCGGTTAGGGCCTGGCAGCTTCTGATGTGTCTCCCAATGATCCCACCTCCTGGTGCTCACCTCATGTACCCCCCACCCCCACCCCCCGAGCAGGGGTAGGACCTGTGATTTGCTTTGAACCAAAAGAATATGGCAAAAGAGATGGGATGTCCTTGTACAAGCAAGTTATGAAGGACGGTGACTTCTGCCTTGCTAGCAAAGTCTCTCCATGGGGTCTCTCTCGCTGGCGGTGGTGAAGCCAGCTGCCAGGGTGGGCAGGCCCACGTGGCAGGAACGGAGGGTGGCCTCCAGCCAACAGCCAGAGTGGAACTGAGGCCCTTCACCTAAAACCACTCGAGTCCTCGCCGGTTTGGCTCTGTGGCTAGAGCCTCAGCCTGCAGCCTGAAGGGTCCCGGGTTCAATTCCAGTCAAGGGCACGTACCTCGGTTGCAAGCACCTGGTTGGTGGTACATACAGGAGGCAACCAATCGATGTCTCTCTCGCACATTGGTGTTTTTCTCTCTGTCTCTTCCTCTTCCTTCCACTCTCTCTAAAAATCAATGGAAAAAATATCCTTGGGTGAGGATTAAAAAGATAAAAATGAAAATAAAACTAGCCGAAACCGGTTTGGCTCAGTGGATAGAGCGTTGGCCTGCGGACTGAAAGGTCCCAGGTTCGATTCCGGTCAAGGGCATGTACCTTGGTTGCGGGCACATCCCCAGTAGGAGATGTGCAGAAGGTGGCTGATCGATGTTTCTCTCTCATCGATGTTTCTAACTCTCTATCTCTCTCCCTTTCTCTCTGTAAAAAATCAATAAAATATATTTTTTTAAAAAAAATTAAAAAAAGAAAAAGAAAAGAAAACCATTCGAGGGCTGGAATTGTGCCAGCAACCGCTTGGAAGCTTAGCAGTGGGTCTCTCCACAGCTGAGCCTTCAGCTGAGACCCCAGCCCTGGGTAACAACCTGATGACGCCTTCTCAGAGACTCCAAAGCCAAGGACCCAGCAAAGCCATGCCTGGACGCCTGGCCTGCGGAAATGTGCTTTCCCTGAAGCTGCTAAGTTTGTGGCAGCTCATTGCACAGCAATAAATGACTAAGACGTGGACCTTCATAGAAGTTAATAATACACCAAGCAGGTAATATACATTCTCACTTAATCCTCCAACAGGGCTGTGAGTGGGTGGCCTCATCCACATAGAAAACCAGGATCACAATGGCTTCAGGCAACCTGAACACACCTCTACATCGTCACGGGCGAAATCAGAGCTCTCCACAAAACTCACCACCAAATTCAGGAAAGCAGACCCCCAACTCTGACAGGGCATCCTGCCTCACCCGAGAAAGGAGAAGAGATGGAACTAGGACACAGACGTCAGCTCCCATACGTGTGCAAATCGGTATAAATAGAAAAATCCAAGAGAAGCAGAACTCTCCGACCCAGGAGGTCACCTCTCCCGCCCAGCCGGGGGGAAAGCTGGAGAGAGTGCGCGTCAGAGAACAGAGACCCCTTCACACCCGATTCATCCTCCTCCCTTTGGTGTTCGAGGCTCGGGGAGTCTGTTTCAAATAGACTCCCGTTCCCCCTTCGGCGCTTTAAATAGAAGGCAGATGTTTCCGGATGGCGGCGTGTTTTCAGGCAGACAATATAACCGACTGTTCCCAGTCTTTTTAGAGCTGAATAAACACCAATTGCTGCTCACTGAACACATTTTGGAACCTGACAGTAATTGTCCTGAAGAATAATTAGACACTCTGTGCAAAAACACGTATGTTTGGAATATGAAAACCAACTCGGCAGAGGGACCGCTCTGGCTTAGCCCGAATTCTGGCTCCACGTGAAATGATTCTTCAAAGAACCGGCGTGACTACTTTTTCAAGAAAAATAATGTGTTAATTTCTAAGGACCCCTCACTTGGGATGCTCAGCTCCAGACTTTGTCTGCTATGCACCTGTAAAAGCTCACGATTTTTACCATTCCTACTTCTACTTGGTTTGAATTAAAACAAATCATTCATAAATTTTACAGCCATTTAGACAGTGCCCCAAATCGCCTAAGATGCCCTCGGTAGTGTCTCTGCTTTGATTCTTGAACACCTCCCACTCCCACCGTCGTTCGCACAGCGCCCAGCGGAAGGGCTCCCCCGGCCCCGATGGGGGAGGCACTGCCCACCCGGCTGCCAAGGCTTTGGGGCCTCCATCCCCAGCTCCAGGTGCATCAGGAGGACCCCCAGGCCCCTGACCACCTGGTCCTGCCCCCTCGCCAGATGCGTTCTGCTGCTCTCCTCCTGGCACTTCCACCTCACCTGCGTTTCCACATGACCATACGCATGCCCTCCACTGGGCCTGGAACATCCTTCCCCCTTGGTTGGTCAGAGAGTTGCTATTAGTCCTTCAAGTCCTGCCATACCATCTTGGGACACCTGATTTGTGGTCTGAGGACACAGGCCCTGCACTGAGCCCCTGTCACAAGGCACCAAAAGCATGGGCTCACCTGGCTCCTCCACCCTCTCTCTAGATCAGTGGTCCCCAACCTTTCTTTGGCCACGCCCCACCTAAGCATCTCTGAAACCCTGATGCCCCTCCTGGGACATATAATTCTCATTATTCAAAAAGTGAGCTCCTATTCCCATGGAGGAAGCCTCAAAGGCCATGAACTTGGTCTAAACAAGCTTCCAAAGAACATGGCATCCATGAGAGAGAAAGATAAAAGAATGAAAGGATAGTTGAAGGACTGAGGAAAAATCACTAAGAAACTGTTTAAAAATAATAATAATATAAAGTGATATGAAAAAAATAGCAAATAGTTTCAAAACATAATAGGGAACTGAAATGCATAAATA
This sequence comes from Myotis nattereri, assembly GCF_964212035.1. NCBI lineage: Eukaryota > Metazoa > Chordata > Mammalia > Chiroptera > Vespertilionidae > Myotis > Myotis nattereri. The sequence goes on along the minus strand of NC_138097.1, from coordinate 9,182,726 downwards.
TGTCACAATATATATTTATAGACTGTATAGGAGGCCCCTAGAACCATAAGGAATGCAAAAAATTTACTGTTGCCCTAATCGGTTTGGCTCAGTGGATAGAGTGTTGGCCTGCGGACTCAAGGGTCCCAGGTTCGATTCTGGTCAAGGGCATGTACCTTGGTTGCGGGCACATCCCCAGTAGGGGGTGTGTAGGAGGCAGCTGATCGATGTTTCTAACTCTCTATCCCTCTCCCTTCCTCTCTGTAAAAAATCAATAAAATATATTTTTAAAAGATTTACTGTTAATAACTCATTCTCGAATCGCCTCCCTTCAAAATCAAATTGGCCCCCTGTGGGGCGTGTGCCCCATGTTGGGAACCACTGGTCTAGATTGTCAGCAGGCCCCTGTGCTGGCAGGGTCAAATCCCCACATCCTAGGACGGAGAGCTGGAGAAAAAGGAGATCTGAACACAAGGTTCTTCTAGCACATTCTTCTGTGCCAAGGATCTCACTCATGAGCACAGTGTGGTTCTACATTCATACAAAAGCCCATAATAAAGTTACTGTTGGTTATACATAGCATCACACATCTAGAACAGCCAAGAAAATCAAGTGAAAAAAGTGAATATGAATAATAAAATTCAGTAACATTGCCAGGTGTAAAATTACTAATAAAAAAATCTATCTGCGTCCCTGGCTGGTTTGGCTCAGTGGATAGAGCGTCGGCCTGTGGACTGAAGGGTCGGTCCCCGGTTGGATTCTGGCCAGGGGCATGTGCTGGGGTTGCAGGCTCGATCCTCCCCAGTCGGGGGCGTGCAGGAGGCAGCCAATCAATGATTCTCTCTCATCATTGATGTTTCTATCTCTCTATCCCTCTCCCCTCCTCTCTGAAGTCAATAAAAATATATTTTAAAAAAATCTATCAGCAAAGTTGAAGATCTCTTATAAAGCCCAACCACCATAAGGGTAGCAACTCCGCTGCTCCTCATAGTGGCTTATTAATATTGCACTGAAGGTTTTTTTAAAATAAAAAAATAAAATAAAATTCATAGCCTTCTGATATATGCAAACAACCAGATAGAGAGAAAAAAATGGTTTTTTAAAGATCCCATTTAGAATAGTAACTAAAAAGAGATACAATTTCTAGGAATCTATTAAAGAATTATGCAAGCCCTGGCTGGTGTTGCTCAGCGGTTAGAGCGTTGTCCTATGCACCGAAGGGTAGCAGGTTTGATTCCTGGTCAGAGCACATACCTAGGTTTCGGGTTTGATCCCTGGTGGGGGCACATGTGGGAGGCAACCGATCCATGTATAGCTCTCTCTCTCTCCCTCTCCCTCCCTTCTTCTCTCTCTAGAATTAATGAAAAACATATTCTCGGGTGAGGATAAAAAAAGAATTATGCGAGATCTATATTAAAAAATAAATATAATTTCTAATGCATGCAAAAGAAAACTTGAGTAAATAATACATATCCTGTTTTTATTTTTTAATATGTTTTTATTGATTTCAGAGAGGAAGGGAGAGGAAGAGATTAAAACAACAATGATGACAGAGAATCATTGATCAGCTGCCCCCTGCATGTCCCTTACTAGGGATCAAGCCTGCAACCTGAGCATGTGCCCTGAACAGGCATCGAACCGTGACCTCCTGGTTTGTAAGCTGACACTCAACCACTGAGCAACACCAGCTGGGCAACAGGGTTATTTTTAGAACTAGACCTGGGGAAAACTTGCTATGAAAAGATAGCCAAGAAAATTCTTTAAATGAAGAGCAATGAGGGGTTTGGCCATATCAGATATTGATACCTAATCTAATAAAAGAGAAACATGCAAATTGACCATATCTCTGCTACACCCACAAGCCACGCTCACAAGCCAATCAGGAGTGAACATGCAAATTAACCCAACTAAGATGGCGGCAACCACGGAGCTGGAGCGAGCAGGAGGCTTGGGTTGCCCCCGGCAATGGAGGAAGCCAAGCTTCCCACCTGCCTTACTGGCCCTGAGCTCTGCTCAAGGCTATAAAGTTTCAATTATAGAAGATAAATAAATCCCAGATACCTGCTTCCAGCCTGCCTCCGTGGCCAGCCTGAAAACGGCCATCAGCCCCTCACCCAGGCTGGCCAGGCACCCCAGTGGGGACCCCCACCCTGATCCAGGACACCCTTTAGGGCAAACCAGCCAGCCCCCACCCGTGCACCAGGCCTCTATCCTATATAATAAAAGGGTAATATGCAAATTGACCCTAACAGCAGAACAACTGGGAATGACTGGTCACTATGACACACACTGACCACCAGGGGACAGACGCTCAATTCAGGAGCTGCCCCCTGGTGGTCAGTGCGCTCATGGCTGGCGGGCTCATGGCTGGCAAGCACAGTGGCGGCAGTGGTGGGAGCCTCTCCTGCCTCCACAGCAGTGCTAAGGAGAAGCAAGCCAAGGGGTAAGGAGCAGCGAGCAGGCAGGAGGTAAGGAGCGAGGGGTCCTGGACTGTGAGAGAGTGCAAGCTGGGCTGAGGGACACCCCCCCACCAGTGCACCAATTTTGTGCATCTAGTATTATAATAAAGTTGCAACAAATGAAACAAGGAGGTATTAGCAAATGAATAGACAGATTAATATTACAGAACAGAGTGCAGAAATGGAAGTTCAAGGAATTAAGTATGTGATACAGGCAGCACTACCCATCAGTAGAGACACAGAAATCATTCCACAAACCCTAGTGCAGCCGTGGGTTAGCCACGCCCCGGGGTGAGCCACGCCCCACGGTTAGCCACGCCCCGGGGTTAGCCACTCCTAGGGGAAAACCTGCACCTTTTGGACCTGATCCAGTCTGTTTCCCTGCCAGGTCTGAACGCCTCCAAGTGGGTCACAACAGACCCGTTCTGTTAAAGTTCCCGTCACCTGCCCCAAACCGCCCAGCTGAATGAACCTGACAAATGAGAGGTCTCAGATAGGTTACATTTGTCACAAATCCGCCTCCTCCGCAGACGGGGGATTCCCTTTCTGGGTCACATTTACATCAGGGAAGGGAATTAGGCAAGTGCCCCTGATGGGTGCTGATGGGCTTCCTCAATGGCACTACTTCGATCCTGGAGGGCTGCGCAGTGTTCAGGCGCCTCCAGCACACACTCGCCTGCGGGGTCTCCTGTGATGTGGGTTTAACTAGGTTCCGGGACTGCTTCCCAGGCTCAGGGCTGCCCCCGAGGGGCCGTCGGCCCATTCCCGTGTGCTTCGGAAAAGCGTGCGGACTCCGAAAGGGGTGGTATGGTAGGTCCGGAGCAATGGGTGAGGATCCCGACAGGACGGGGAGAGGCAGGTTCAGAAAAGCAAAGCCAGGCCCTAGCTGGTTTGGCTCAGTGGACAGAGCATCGGCCTGCGGACTGAGGAGCCCCGGGTTCGATTCTGGTCAAGGGCACATGCCAGGGGTTGTAGGCTCAATCCCTAGTAGGGGGCCTGCAGGAGGCAGCCAATCAACGATTCTCTGTTATCACTGATGTTTCTATCTCTCTCTTCCTCTCCCTTCCTCTCTGAAATCAATAAAAACATGTTTATATTAAAAAAAAAAAAAAAAAAAAGCAAGGCAAAGCCAGGATGGAAGACAAACATCTGCATGGGACGAAGTGGGGAGCGTCTCTGAAGATGAAGGATAGGTAAACAGATTCCAGGAGGACGAGACCAAGGACAGGATCAAGGGAAAATATAAAGCAAAACTCAGCAGCAACACTGCCATGCCATCTCACGTTCAAATGCTGCCTCTCCACCCTTGCACAGAAACCCCTTCCTCTGCCCATCCCCCCACCCCCACCCCACACCCCCCCAGCTCAGAGCCCAGCCAATGTGCAGGGTTTGGCAGCTGAGGTGGAGGTGACTGCAGGTGCAAGAGGTGTTCTCAGGGACCATGGAGAGCCCTATGTGGCTACAGGGGGGCCCTGGCAGGAAGTGAGGCCCAAGGGTGGGGCGAAGTGGATAGCCCTGGACTCGGTTGTTGTTGTTTTTAAATTTCCACCTGACAATATTGTTCCATTGATTTTTAGAGAGAGTAGAAGAGAGAGGGAAAGACAGACAGAAATATCGATGTGAGAGAAACACATCAACTGGTTGCCTCCTGCAGGAGCCCTGACCAGGGCCCAGGCCAGGGAGGAGCCTGCAACGGAGAGGGTGAGGATCCAATCTAATCCGAGTGCCCTTGACTAGAATCGAACCCAGAACCTTTCGGTCCGCAGGCGACAGGCACTCTGTCCACTGAGCCAAACCGGCTAGGGCTGGCCCTGGACTCTGAATGCCATGCTAAGGAAATCAGTATTTGTCTTGGGGGGCCCCCCATCTCCCAACTGTGCGCCATGGAACATTTATGTCAAAGCTATTCTCTCTTCCATAGATATCCCTATGCATATAATGTTAAAAGCACTTGGACAGCTGTTCTCATCATTATGTGATATCGCCTTTAAGAAACTGTATTCTCTCCCTGACCGGTTTGGCTCAGTGGATAGAGCGTCGGCCTGTGGACTCAAGGGTCCCCGGTTCGATTCCGGTCAAGGGCATGTACCTCGGTGGCGGCCACATCCCCAGTAGGGGATGTGCAGGAGGCAGCTGATCAATGTTTCTCTCTCACTGATGTTTCTAACTCTCTATCCCTCTCCCTTCCTCTCTGTAAAAAATCAATAAAATATATATATATTTTTTAAAGAAACTATATTCTCTTCCCAAGGCTGCGGGAGATCACGTGGGAGCCGGGCGATGCACTAACATCTGTCATTTGAACCACACACGGGGCTGTGACCTGCCCTGACAAACTAGCCATGGCATCAACAGGCACCTTCCAGCCACAACGTTTTGTCTATGGAAGATATCTTATCTTAGGATCTCAACATATATTCGTGATTTTATTCCACATATGGTATATTGAACATGTATGTACACGATAAAAACTAATTCCATCTGCCCTAGTCGGTTTGGCTCAGTGGATAGAGCGTCACCCTGTGGACTGAAGGGTGCTGGGTTCAATTCCGGTCAAGGGCACATGCCCGGGTTGCGGGCTCAGTCCCTAGTGGGGGGCGTGCAGGGGGCAGCTAATCAATGATTCTTTCTCATCGTTGATGTTTCTGTCTCTCTCTCCCTCTCCCTTCCTCTCTGAAATCAATGAAAACAAATTAAAACAAAACAAAACACATTCTCTCTGAATCTAAGGTGAAAAAGGAAGCCTTAAACAAAAACGCAGTTTTATGATTTGCACACTGTGAACGCCAAGAGCCAAGAATCAGAATCCATCCGAATGATGTTTTCTAAAAATCAGGTGGCGAGCTGCCCAAGTCTTAACGATTAATGATTCCTGGAACAGCCGAATTCAGGAGAGCACAGAATATTGCCGGAGGAGCAGCTTCTGTTCTTCCTTTTGCTGAAACACATCTATGCGCAAAGATTGTCATACTACACGGCAGGAAAACAAAATCTAGAAGACTCGATGCTGTACCCGATGTGAGGCTATGACTTGGCAGCATTACGCCTAATATGAATAGCAGATACGATTTTCTTAAAGAACTGGAACAATAATGTTCTCCGTGTTAAATGTGGAAGGCTTTTGTATTCTTTATCTATAGTAAAAAATACCACTAGGTGCCTGGCCGTTTATGTATTTTGTTCTCAATACACTGAAAATAAATTTCTCTGATGTTTTATTCTGCTACAATTCCAAAGCATTCACACATAAATGTGAACGATCGTGCAGCAGTTAATTCTTATGTCTTTTCCTTGGAGGCCACCTCTTGCTATCCACGTTAGCGAACAATATGTTTTATCTCATGATCTGTTGACCTCCCACTAATATCTTAAAATGGGGAAGCTGTGCCATGGGAAATAAATTCAGGAAGCGCCCATTTTTGAACAAAGGCGCAGCACAGTCAGAACGGCAGCTCACAGGAACAACTGGAGTTCGTATCGAGGATCACCGAAGGGGGAAGGTTGGAGGCTCGTAAAAAATCGCTACGCACCCGTCCGGGCACAGGGAGATGAGAGTGTGGCCAAGAGCAGCGGGGACAGAGAGAAGGAAACGGGTTTGCAAGATTTCAAATGTGCCACCGGGAGGACTTGTGAAAGCAGCAGACGTGGCATAAAGACCAAAATAAAAAAATATAAAACTGCTCTCCATCAAAATAAAAAAAACACTTTTGTGTTGCAATTGATACCATCAAAGAAACTGAAAAGATAACCCACCGAACTGGAGGCAATATGTGCAAATCATACATCGAAGAAGGAAGGTGCATTCAGGACAAATAAAGAACTCTTAGCCCTGGCTGGTGTGGCTCAGTAGGTAGAGCATCGGCCTGCGGACTGCAGGGTCCCAGGTTCTATTCCGGTCAAGGGCACATGCCCGGGGTGTGGGCTCGATCCCCAGTGAGGGGAGCGCAGGAGGCAGCTAATCAAATGATTCTCTTTCACCATTCATGTTTCTATCTCTCTCCCCCTCTCCCTTCCTCTCTGAAATAAATTTTTAGCCGAAACCGGTTTGGCTCAGTGGATAGAGTGTCGGCCTGCAGACTGAAGGGTCCCAGGTTCGATTCCGGTCAAGGGCATGTACCTGGGTTGCGGGCACTTCCCCAGTGAGGGATGTGCAGGAGGCAGCTGATCGATGTTTCTCTCTCATCGATGTTTCTAACTCTCTATCTCTCTCCCTTCTCTCTGTAAAAAATCAATAAAATATATTTAAAATAAAAATAAAAATAAATTTTTAGAAAAAAGAACTCTAGAACTCAACAAAAGGACAAATGACACAGTTAAAAAATACGCAAATAATCTGAACAGACTACCCCCAAAGAAGAGATACAAATGGCCAATGAGCACACGAAGGGATGCTCCACGCGATGAACCATCAAGAAAATGCAAACCCGAACCTCAGTGAGATACTACGTCACACCTGCTAGCGGGGCGATAACGAAAAAGACAGACAAGAGCAGGTGCTGTCGAAAATGCAGACAAGCTGGAACCTCAGACGCCGAGGGTGCCGCTGCTTTGGGAAACAGCCCCGCAGCTCCTCAAACAGGGTCCGGGACTGGTCTCCTCTGCGGTGTTTCTGACACAGCCATCCCTCCCCTCCTTTTTTAAAAAAATACGTTTTCATTGAGGTCAGAGAGGAAGGGAGAGGGAGAGAAAGAGAGAGAGAGAAACATCAATGATGAGAATCACTGCTGGCTGCCTCCTGCACGCCCCCTACTGGGGATCGAGCCCCTGACCGGAATCGAACCTGTGACCCTTCAGTCCGAAGGCCGACGCTCTACCCGCTGAGCCAAGCCGGTTAGGGCCCGCCCTTCTTTCTATCACCCATAAATTTGTTGCGATCTTTCAGCGGCTGGTACTTCCCTGCCATTCACTTTGTTGTCATAGGATTATACTTTTAATAATCTCTCTGTTATCACTTTAATGGCTTCTGGGAGGAAAGGTATACATAAGTACGTGTGCTGAATCGTCCACCTTAAATTCTAAGTTAATCTCATTCATTTTTCAGTTATAACTTGCATGTACTGAAAGGATAACAGTCCGACTGGCGTGGCTCAGTGGTTGAGCATCGATCTATGGACCAGGAGGTTACGGTTCAATTCCTGGTCAGGGCACAGGCCCAGGTTGCAGGCTCCATCCCCAGTGTGGGGCGTGCAGGAGGCAGCCGATCAATGATTTCTCTCTCGTCACTGATGTTTCTATCTCTCTCTCTCCTCTACCCTCCTCTCTGAAATCAATAAAAATATCTTTTTTAATAAAAAGGTAACAGACATTCTATCCTAAGCCCCTTGTCCATGGGCTCCTATTGGAGGGATGGGGCAGTGTGTGGGGGGGTGGCAGGGTTCCATCCAGTTTGTCACCCCCTGCCCACCCCCGACATGCAGTCCCCCCTTCTCTAAGCTCCCCTGCTCATGACACAGATCCGCTGGGACAAGCTAAGGAACTGGCCAACCGCATGTGGCTTTCCTCTTTCCAGGACTTTTTTTAAACAGCAGAGCAGTGTGTGGCCCGCCCTGTGATGCCAGAATACATCAATTGAGAGAATGTTCAACTTAAAACCAAGGGCATCTTTTGCAGGTTCCGTTGGCCCAAGAGAACCTCTTTACTCAAAAGCAAAGCCTGCACGACACCTCTCTGCGTTACAAAGGCTCGAGTTTAAAAATAAACACGGGCATTTGCAGGAGCGCAAAAATAGTAGCACAGCTCCGCAGAGCCCTGGGCACTGGGTGTGTGCTCACTCAGGGGGAGCCGAGCGAGGCCACGCTCAATCCAAGGCAAGCCCTGGTGGCCCTCAAACAAGCGGCCTGCGAGCGAAGGGCGCCTTTTTGGTGCTCTATCCCCTTGTACGCCGCCCTACCAACCTCATCCCATTCAGACCAACCACAGGCGCCCACCCTGTCCAGCCATTCACACACGGGCAGCCTCCAGAGATGAAACCCGGGTCCTCACCCAGCCTTGTCTCCGCCTGACTCTGTGGCCTCCTCCCCATCAACCCCTTACCTACCCAACAAGCAAGCAGACGTCACCGCACAGCAGGGAAAGCCCTCTCTCCAGCAGGACTGCGAGGCGACGCCTTCCTCCCACGTGGAGATATATGAACCCACTCCCACTCGGCTCCAGGTTGCATCAGCGCAGCGGGAGGCCCAGCCTTTGGCCTCCCCACCACAGCCTCCTCCCTCTACCCCAGTGTGCCGGGCACGTGACCTTCCCCGTGTGCCCTGCCGGGCCTGGGAGAAGCTAAAAAGCACCAACCAAATGAGCTCAAGGGTCTCCAGGACATTCTATCAGGTGCCACGGAGAGCCTGGCACCCGGATAACATGTCTCAACCAAGGGCTGGGAGAGAGGGGTGCACAGAGAGAGGGAACCCCGGGGACCGGGAGCACACCCCGTAAAGGCGCTTCCTACTTGTCTGGGTTTGGAAGGAAAGCGTGGAGAAGTGAGTGACGGGGGGAGAATGCCGTGCTTCCCCATCACTCTGTGAAGTGCTCGGGCCCCTGCGTGGGAAGCGGGTCCCGATGAATCAGACGTGGGGCTGCAGGACGGGCTCTGCTATAGTTCCTTCTCCCTCTTGGAAAAGCCCCGAGGCTGACGTTTAGCGGACAGAACGAGGCAGCTGGCAAGTGTCCGACAGCTGCCCCAGAACAGCCCGTGCTGTGTCCATGTTCCAAGGACACGTCGCCCGGCTCCTCCGAAGGGCCAGATGGCTCGTGTGTCGACTTCTCTCCCCACTTCGTGTTTACTTCTCCTGGTCCGTGGCTTCCGCCTTCCCTCCTCCATTCACGGTGTCCATGCACGTTTACATCTTCACAGCAATTCGTGGTCCTCTACTAAGAGATGTATCTGGTGTGTGTGTGTGTGTTAATCCTCATCTGAGGATATTTTTCCATTGATTTTTAGGGAGAGTGGAAGAGAGAGGGAAAGACAGAAAGAAACATCGATGTGAGAGAAACACATCAATGGGTTGCCTCCTGAACACACCCCGACCAGGGCTCAGGCCAGGGAGGAGCCTGCAACCGAGGGACGCGCCCTTGACCAGAATCAAACCCAGGACCTTTCGGTCCACAGGCTGACGCTCTATCCACTGAGCCAAACCTGCCAGGGCGATCTATCTGGTTTGCTGTGGGCAGAGCTCAAGAGATTGATCTCAGTGCAACGCTGTGAGCACACTCCAGCGAACAGGCTTCCTTGGCACACCAGGAAGTGGCAACGCCTGCCTGACAAATCTCCAGGAGCCCCCTACTCTTAGCCCCGACCCTCACGCCCATTGGATAACACAGCAAGCGTGTCCCTATTGTATTGGCTGCTTACCCCTTTGTATACGGCTGCACTTCCTCAATAAACTTAGATCTGTGTCTCTGAACCTGGTCTCCGGAGTCGTGCGTGCAAGCGCCCTAGCGCGTTGGGCTCCATCCTCCTCACCCCCGCGGGACCCCCTGTTCCAGTTTGTAAGCTGGAGATGCCTTTCCATGGTCACAGGCAACGCTGAGGTCCTCAGCACCCCGGGGACGAGGTATTTCCTGGAGGTCCCAGCATGTATGAAGTGTGTGCTGCCACCAGGCTGGGCACTGGCAACATACCTCACTCAATTGTCCCAACAACCTTGAGAAATCAGAGTCTGTGCCTGTCTTCATTTCACGGAGGAAAACAGAAAAGGGGGAAGAGATGAAATCAATTGCCCAAGGCCACACTCAGGTATTCAGTGAGTCACCTACGCCATCTAGCCCAACACATGCTTCGGGCGCCTTCCCACCCCTCCCCCTCTGCCTGCACCAGTGAGGTCCCACCCCTGCTCTACGGACCCTCCTTCCCAGGCCACCTCAGCAGCTTTGCCCTCCCGACGTCCACCACGTGCAGGCTGAGGCACCCCTGAGCTGCTCAGCAGGTCAGTGGGCAAAGAGGTTCATTCTTGCCCATCCCTTACCAAGGCTACCATCCCGGTCATTTATCCTTAACTCCAACCCACCTATAATCTTCATTCCACGCATCCCACTCTCTGTGATTGGCGTACACACCCCACCGGCCCAGCCCAGGCTCCCACGGCCCTTTCTGTCTTCTAACATGCCAGAAAATGCACCTGTTTGTTATTTTTTTACTTATGTTTACTCATTGTGTGTCTCACTACAATGTAAGCTTCAGGAAGGCAGGGACTCATCTGTCTCGTTCACTGATAACCCCGACACCATGGACAGCGCCTAGCACATGCTACTTAACACATGCCTGAAAGGATTATTTTTATAATTAATCAATATCCTTTTTTTAAATAATTAATATCCCTTTTCCCTCCTATAGCGTAAGCTCCACTTGGACAGAGGCCAAGTCCATCGTCGTCACCCTGGAAGCACTCGATAAAAACTACTTAATTGACCGAACGAAGGCACAGAGCGAGGCTGTGAGGAGGCCACGGCTGGGCTCATCTGCGGCTCGCAGGGCAGCTTGGATGCAGTTCTGGTGCCACTGGCTGCCACCTGAACACAGGTGACCTAAATACAGCGGGTGATTCTGATCAGCGCCAGCAGAAAACACCAGAAGCCCTTGGACACAGAGATCTGAGCACATAGGGTGGTTTCTGCCTCCACCGTGCAAATATTTGGTCCCGGGAATGTGGGGAAACTGCTCTGACCTGAAAACGTGCCTTCTGAAAACAGACTGCCCAGAAGACCCTCCGCTATGACATCTTCCTGCAAAGCTCGATCCTACCTAAGTCTCAGATCACATTTTCAGGCTGCCTTCCTCTTCGAGCTGCACTCAAGAGCCCCTAGGTTGCTCTAGCTATTAGTGGGTAAGAGATCTGCTCTAGGAAAGAAAAGACATAAGTAAACTAAACACATTCTGTAAGACGCAGAGCGAGAGCCAAATCTCACAACATCAGACTCAATCTGGCCTCTCACCTAGGCTGGAGGAGCCAGAATGAAGTGCATCTGATTGGGGAGCCTGTCTTTTTTTTTTTTTTTTAATGTATATTTTTATTGCCTTTCAGAGACGGGAGAGATAGAAGCATCAATGATGAGAGAGAATCATTGACTGGTCGCCTCCTGCACGCCCCCTCCTGGGGATAGAGCCCGCAACCTGGGCAGGTGCCCTTGACCAGAATCGAACCCGGGACCCTTCGGTCCACCGGCCGACGCTCTATCCACTGAGCCACACCGGCCAGGGCGGGAGCCTGTCTTGAAACCACTTCACTAAAGCACCTTCTTGCTCATGTTCCATGACAGCCAAAGCAGCCGCAGCATTTGGAAAAGAATAACAACACAGCCCTGGCTGGTTTGGCTCAGCGTCGGCCTGCGGACCAAAGGGCCCTGGGTTCGATTCCGGTTGGGGTACATGCCTCGGTTGCAGGCTCCTCCCCGGCCCCGGCCCTGGCCCTGGTCAGGGCTCGTGCAGGAGGCAACCAATCGATGCGTTTCTCTCACATGGATGTTTCTCTCTGTCTTTCCCTCTCCCTTCCATTCTCTCTAAAAATCAATGGAGAAATATCCTCAGGCGAGGATTAACAACAACATCAACGACACAACACTCTGTGTATCTTTCTTTGAGACAAACAACACAGGCCACCCCCTAAAGCACGAACCACTGATGCGTGTGGGAAACTGTGGGAAATGAGTAAGGGAAAATTCTGATTCGTGGCCAAAAAGAGGGTGAACAACGTGGGTTCTAGAGAACTTACAACCCTCTTGGGTCCACATTCATGTCGACACAAGTAATCTGACAGCTAGTGAGCCGGAGCCTAACAGGTTTATTTATTTGAGATTGAGATTCCTGTTAAGCGATGGGAATAATGTCTTAATAGAGGTGATCACAACATGCAATTCAATAGGACTGAAGACTGAAGTCATTCTGAGAACCTCGCCTGAAATCTGAGAAACTGGGAGGCAGAGGGCGAGAAAGGGAAGACGAAGGCATGGCTGAGGGATTCCTGCGGAGGAATCTATAGACAACTCAAGAGAGCCGTCTGAAAGGCCAGGCGATCACATCGGCGCAAATCCCTGCGTTTAGCCCCTGTCCTCTGATCGGCAGGCTAACTAACGGAACTTCCCGGAGGCTCGTCTCTGCTTTTCTTTTAAACCTGAAGCTGCACTTTTGAAACCCAGGTTGTTTTTGTCACGGAATCGTCAAGGTCTTGCAGAGTGTGAACCCGAGAGCCAGACAACACGCACAACCACCAGCCCCGTTCTCTGTCTGCTGTGTGACCCCAATCAGCTCACTTAACCTCTCTGAGCTCGTTTCTTCATCCCCAAGACACGAAGCTTAAATGATGACAATGCACATCAATCGTCAATAAATAGTATTCCCTTCCCCCTGGCAGAACTCCCTCTTCTGCAGGAACCCAGACGGACTCCACAACGACCATGTGGCTTGACCCTGGGTCTGTCCTGCGCACCGCTCTGCGTCCTCCTGCAACCACAGAGGGGCCGACGCCGGGAAGGAATGGGCCGGATCGGCGATGCCACCATTGCTCCCGCGGGAGGGGCACCCCTTCCCTGCACAGACTAGAAACGTCCACCAAGGACGCACAGAAACCAGTGCCAGCGCTGTCGTGGTTGGGAGGATACACACTTGGTCCGAGCCCACAGTCACCTCCAGTGGCAGCGAAGGGACAAGTAAGACCCACTAAGAATTCCTGGGGGTTACAAACATGATGAACGCAGCCTCAGAGCAGGGGGGGGTGGTGGTGGGGGGGGCTGCAGGCCCCCTTCAGCCTCTTTTGTGACATTTCCAAGGTTGTGCCAATTTCACCAAGTGCTTGGAAGGCAGGTGTGTGTGTGTGTGTGCGTGCGTGTGTGTGTGTGTGTGTGTGAAGCTGCATTAATTTTTCTACATTGACAACCTCTCCGGGCACAGGCCCAAGCTCTCTGCCCGAGAGAGAAGCTCTGGGGGCTCCAGTGTGACGGGGCCTGGCCAGCACTCCATTCTCAGTGAACGCCACTTAATTATTTAAGGAATGGGGCATTGTTTCTTTTGCAGGCGAAGCATTCAGAATATTTAAAATGCAGGGGAGCAGCCAAGGAGCCGCTTTTTTTAGCTTCCTCCCTTGAAGCAAGTGGTATAGCTTTCAATCAAGCGGTGGGATTCCAATTCCAGTTTTCCAGAATATTCCGTCCTTAGGGGAGGCCTGCCTGCTTTACCAGAGAAGCAGCGGAGGGAGAGGCAGGAAGCTCTGCCAAAGCCAGGATGGAGGAAGTTCCTCTGCTGCCCCATGGGAGTCCCTTGTGAATTTAGCGAATCTCTCTGATTCTGTTGGTGTCCAAGGAAGGTGGGAGCCCGACAACCACTTGGGCGCCCGCTCGGCGTGGGGCGTTCGGGGTCCCCTCCCTCCCAGAGACGAAGCTGTGCTCATGCCAGGCCTGCGAGCCCACTTCGGTGTGGCTCTCACCCGGCTCCGCGTCAGCAAAAGGACCCCACGTCTAGCGGGGCGACGGAGGGCACGGGGTGCGGGGAGGAGCTGAGCACACCCAAGGCAGCACCATAAGGAACCTTGTTCCCACACCAGAGGGTCGGCGAGGCCCCCTGGGAGGGCAGGGTCCGGTCCCTGAGATGGTATTTCATGTGCTGTGTCCAGAAAGGAGGCCGGCTCCCAGGGCCTCTGTGCCCAGCAAATCTCAGCCCACAGGTCAGTCTGAGACCTGAGGACTAGACAAGCCTGGTATCAGGCAAAGCTGCCTACTCCTCAGAACAAGGAGGTTTGGACCAAGTTTTGCATCAAAAGCATCACAGGCCACCTCCTCTGTCACCTGCCCCGTGCGTACGCCACCTGTGACAGCTGCTCGCAGGCTCCCCAGATGCATACAGAGCCAGCCCCGGGCTCCCCTCCCTCCCACTGATCTGAGTTCCACCAGTGGAGGTGACTCAGAGCAACACCCCCCCCGTCCCCCCCCCCCCGCCCCCACCGCCAGCATGGCAGCTGGTGATCCACATGGAAACAGCTCTCTCTTCCCCGAACCCTCACCTCTGGGTCAAGTTCTCTCTTCTCTAAGCTAAAATGTCCAAATCGCCCGGCTGGCGTGGCTCAGTGGTTGCGTATCGACCTAGGAACCAGGGGGTCACAGTTCGATTCCTGGTCAGGTCACATGCCCGGGTGGCTGGCTCGATCCCCAGTGTGGTGCGTGCAGGAGGCAGCCGATCCATGATTCTCTCTCATCATGGATGTTTCCATCTCTCTCTTTCTCACTCCCTTCCTTTCTGAAACCAATCAAATTATTATTATTATTTTTTTTTACAAAATAAAATGCCCAAATCCATTAAACAAGTGGTTCTCATCTCTTTGGGGTCATGGACCCTTTGAAAGTCTGATAGAACCTATGGACACCCTCCCCAGAGATGCACATCTGTATGTACAGTTCTCCGGGCATCTGGGGGGGGGGGCGTTGTTCAGACCCCAGCACTGGGTCCAGAGGCCCCACCTCAAGAAACCTTCCTTCAAGTCCTCCTCGCAGAACACCACCCAGGCCCCTCTCGGCTCTCCCTCCTCCAATTATTCCTCCACTCAGCTAAATCCGGATCAACTCCAGTGCCAGAACCAAATACAGCATCTAGATGCACAGGGAAGCAGACCCAGCACCTTCTTTATTATTTTTTAACATATTCTTTTTTATTTCAGAGAGGAAGGGAGAGGGACAGAGAGAGAGAAACATCAATGATGAGAGAGAATCACGGATAGGCTGCCTCCTGCACACCCCCCACTGGGGACCGAGCCCACAACCCGGGCATGTGCCCTTGACCCGGATCGAACCCGGGACCCTTCAGTCCGCAGTCCGATGCTCTATCCACTGAGCCAAACCGGCTAGGGCCCATCAGCTCCTTGACTACAGCCATTTCGTACTCAGACCAAGGTCTTCAAAGTGAAAGCCAGTGTCTGGGACAACCATCACCAGGCCGGCTCACACAGAGCTCGCCATCAGCTCAACATCCCCGAGTCCTTCCCACACTCAGAAAGACAGGGCTCACTCCCCACCCCCGTACCTCAGGGAGAGACCACACCCCCTCCTAGTCGCCCAACCCCACGCAGGCTCTCGGGGACCTCCCTGCTCTGCTCATGCAAACCTGAGACAGTCTGTCCCTGCTCCCTACGCGGGCAAACCCTCCACGGGCTCACTCAGCTCCTTGCAGTCAGCAGGCAGCATCTGCCCAGCCAGACTGTCCCTTCACGCTGATGCCTTAACTGGAGCCCAGCGGGTCCCTGAGGACAGGCGGGTCCCCTGCCACACACACAGCTGACTTGCTCCTCTCACCCCCCACAGAGGCAGAACCCAAGGGGGCAGGGCGACGGGTGTCCTTGTGCCGCCCCCGCCCCCACAGGTGGCTCTCTTCACGCTCTTGGAGCAAACCAGCGCCACGGGCTGCAACTCATCCTCTGCCACCATCACACCCGGCCATTCCCGTCACCGGCCTCCACCTCGCCTCCGAGATGGGCCGTTTCCTGCTTTTGGTCGGGGCTCCAGCTCCAGGCCCAGCTTCTTCCTCTGCCCACCTCCTGCCACTGGCACCATCCACGTACACAGCCCCCAACACGCTGGGCACAGTCCCTTCACCTCCTCCACGAAAAGGCCTTCATCCCAACGGCCCTCAGTGACTTTCTCCCACAGCCTTACCAGGACCCTCATCTCCAGGAATGCACCCCCCAACCCCCGCACCCCGGGTTTGCATTTCCACCTCCCTGCTGACTGCTCACACCGCCTGCTGCTTAGGTACCCCCACCTCAGCGACCCCCCACCTGCTGACTGACCTGCTCCCCACCACCCACCTCCTGGCCCCACTCTCGCCTGAACGGCCAGACCCGCCCGCCCATGGCCTGTCACAGCCGCGTGGGAACACCCTGCCACCCCAGGCTGGTGCGTCTCGCCATCTGCCTCCTCACGGCCACACCCAAGCCAGTGGGCAACGTCACCAAACTGGGTGGACAAGTTTCACTTTAAATTCATGTTCTCTGACCTCAAACTGTCACTCCGCCACGGTTTACAAGCCTGGGTTCCTCCAGCAGGCTCGCCGCCCACTCCCGGACAATTTCACACCTTTTTCTCCTCCTCAGACGCCCCGCACCCCGTCCTCCACCCGCGCTCTCAGGGCTGGCCTGCCTCCCACTTCATGGAGCAAACGGGAGCCCTGGGTGGGACCCAGGCATCTCCCACCACACCCAGCCCGCTCGTATCTGCCTCCTCCGCGGCCTCCTTTTCTCCCCTCCAGGAGAGGGTGCCTCCCTCTCGCCCTCCGCCCTCCGAGGGCCAGTCCTTCCTCTGGGGCCCGAACTGCACCTGTCTCCTCTCAAGGCCTGGCTCTGCTGTGGTCCCCTTCTCTGGGGCAGCATTCCCACCGGCACCCACATGGCCCGAGTTCTATCTTAAATACATGCTCCCTCTACCTACAGCCTCCCATGTTAGTGTCCCGTTTCTCTGCTTCCTTAAGAGTCAACTTCCTTTTTTTTTTTTTAAATATATTTTATTGATTTTTTACAGAGAGGAAGGGAGAGGAATAGAGAGTTAGAAACATCGATGAGAGAGAAACATCGATCAGCTGCCTCCTGCACACCCCCCACTGGGGATGTGCCCGCAACCAAGGTACATGCCCTTGACCGGAATCGAACCTGGGACCCTTCAGTCCGCAGGCCGACGCTCTATCCACTGAGCCAAACCGGTGCTGGCGAGAGTCAACTTCTTGAAAAAGTGGTCCAGCCCTAGCCGGTGTGGCTCAGTGGATAGAGCATTGGCCTGTGGACTGAAGGGTCCCCAGTTTGATTCCGGTCAAGGGCACATGCCCGAGTTGCAGGCTCGATCCCCAGTAGGGGGCATGCAGAAGGCAGCTGATTCATGATTCTCTCTCATCATTGATGTTTCTCTCTCTCTCTCTCCCTCTCCCTTCCTCTCTGAAATCAATACAAAATATATTTTTTTAAAAACAGGAAGAAAGACAAAGTGGTCCATATCCCCACACCCCCCCACACACCCCCTTCCCAGCCTCCCATTCATCTTCCAACCCACCTGGCTCCTGGCTCCGCCTCACCACTGAGCTGGCTCAGGTCAGGGCCCCCAGCATCCGCCATGTTGCCGAGTCCTGGCCCTGTCCCAGCGGCGCCCAGCACCAATGCCAAGCCCGCCTCTGTGACACTTCTCCATCCACCACCCGGAGGCCGCTGCCCACTTTCCTCCTCCTTCCTGAGCCCTCTCCCGCTCTGCCTGCCCCTCCCCATCATGGCCTCGCCCAGGCCACCCGCAGCCTGACCTCCGCTGGCCCCAGAGGCACAAATCCACTGCCTTCTCCCCAGCTCCGCTCACCGCCTCCAGCCTCCCCCTGGCTGCCTGAGCTCGACTCCCCCGCCCCACTCCGAATCCTCCCTCCAGGCCTCCCCACGTCTACCAGATGCTTAGACCGAAAACCGAAGGGGTCCTCTGTCTGTCCTCCCTCTCCCTCACCCCTTACCCCACATGCAATCCCTCTGAAAGCCCCAGCGAACGCATCTCCAAACCGTTCGTGGAACCTGCCCACTTCTCTCCCTCTCTTCAGCCTTCCCGCCCCAGCCAGAGTCCTCTGTCCCTGAAACCCAGGAACCTTATCACTGGTCTCCTTGCTTCACTTTTTTATTTTTAGATTTTTTTTTAAAATATATTTTATTGATTTTTTACAGAGAGGAAGGGAGAGAGATAGAGAGTAAGAAACATCAATGAGAGAGAAACATTGATCAGCTGCCTCCCGCACATCCCCCACTGGGGAAGTGCCCGCAACCCAGGCACATGCCCCTGACCGGAATCGAACCTGGGACCCTTCAGTCCGCAGGCCGACGCTCTATCCACTGAGCCAAACCGGTTTCGGTCACTTTTTTATTTTTAATCCTTACCCGAGGATATATTCCCATTGATTTTTAGAGAGAGGGAAAGAGAGAGAGAAATATCGATGTGAGAGAAACACATCGAATGGTTGCCTCCTGCACGCGCCCTGACCAGGGCCTGAGCCGGGGAGGAGCCTGCATCCGAGGTACTTGCCCTTGACAGGAATCGAACCCGGGACCCTGTAGTCCACAGGCTGATGCTCTATCCACTGAGCCAAACTGGCTCGGGCCAGAGTAGGCTTCTTGCCCAGGAGATGGGCTCGTCGCAGCCCTACCTCACTGCATCTCCAATGAAAGCCATGCCACAGCCACCGTCGTCCCCCCTGCTTCTCTCCAGCCCCACACTGAGCTCTCTCTCCTCACCTGTGGCCATACGGCCACGCAGACCTGATTTCCATTTCTGGGACATTCCGGGCAGCTCCTTCCCACTCCAGGTCGTTGCACCTGCTCCTCCCTCCACCTAGAAGGCTCTGTTCCTGTCCTTCACTCGAGGCAGCAGTTTCAACGTCACCTCTTCAGAGAGGCGTCTGAACCATACACCCTAACGCCGGCCTCAGCCTGTGCTTCTCTCCCTCACAGCCCTGAGCCCTCAGTTCTTTTATTTGTGGATCCATTACAGGCAGTTTTGGGTTTTGTTTTTTTTTTTGGGGGGGGGAGGAAGGGGTGGCAGAGACAAGTGGTGTCTGTTTCCCTCACTGGAAGATAAATTCCATGGGAAGAGGGACCATTTGTCGCCATCGATTACATTGAAATGGTAATATTTTGGGTTCAAATACATTAAAACTCATGTCATCTGTTTCTTTCACTACTTTTTGTAAAATATATTTTTATTGATTTCAGAGAGGAAGGAAGAGGGAGAGAGAGGTAGAAACATCAATGATGAGAGAGAATCATTGACTGGCTGCCTCCTGCACGCCCCACACTGGGGATCGAGCCTGCAACCTGGGCATGTGCCCTGACCAGGAATCGAACCATGACCTCCTGGTTCGTAGATTGATGCTCAACCTCTGAGCCACTACTAGAACATATAAAATCACACAAGTCGTGCTCATACTTCCATTGGCCTGCACTGGCCTGGTTGGTAAGGGTAGGGAAGACACAGATTAGGATACTGTGTGGACCTAACCTTGCATTATAATTAAATGTTTTATGGGATAAACAGAATAAAGGGGCCTGGGCCAAGTATTCAGGGTGCACAGAAGACAGGTAGATCAGGCCAGGTGACAGCAGGCTTGAAATGCAAACCGATGAGGATGGAGTCATGAATCACTGCCACTTTGATCGACGCCTAGCAAGTAGCTTACATCAAATACACAACACGCGCACAGATCTGAAGGCTACCACTGGGACGAGAGAGGTAGAGGGTCGCCGTTTCTTGAATGAATGAGCAGATGAACACACAGATAATCAAATGAAGGCTTCCCTGGCCAGCAAAACAAATCCTTAGTCGGATTCCCACAGCGGGGAGAAGCCCTTGTTTTTTTATTGTCCACGCTGGCACCTCCCCGTGAAAGCAACTGGTTGGCAGACTGGGTCTTCTTGTTGGCATGTGTGGGTCAGCTCTCCTGACCTTCCCTGTCCTCTGGCCCGTGAGAGTCCTCCACCAGCACTACCCGGGAGGCTGAGCGACATGAGGCAAGGCTTAGAGGGCACACCTCATATTGTCTGGGCCCGCATGACAGGCACCGCTCAGGACTGTGAGTGAGCAGCTGAGGACTGGGGGAGTGCCCGAGGGGATTAAAGATGAGGGATGGACTGTCTCCAACCGGGAATACCAGAAGGTACCTGCCAACCTACCACCCAAAGCAGAAATCATGATGGGGGTGGTGGTGGTGGTGGTGATGGTGGTGGTGATAAACTCGGCCACCACTCTCTGAGTACTTACGTGGCAGGCATTGTGCTAAATGTTTACACACATTGTCTCATTCAATCAGTCACGGAGAAGATCAAGTTTGCAGAGAGGACTTGTCCAAGCTCACACAGCCAGCCCAGGGGCTGGAGTTTCACCTGCCTGTACTTCCCCATCCTCCTCCCCACACCACCAGACAAGAGCCCTCCATGACAATGAACTCACAGCTTGGTGAGACAGTCAGTCCTACCTGCAGTCTGCACAGAGGAGTTAGAGGACTCTGCCTCGTACCCAGTACCCACCGAGCTGAAGTCTGCCCTGCCGCCACCTCCACTGGGAGTGCCTTTTCCTGCCCTTTGGAGCCTCAATTCCTTTTCCCCACTGAGTACCTTCTCCATCACCCCTCCCCCAAGACGACAGAAGCCAAAGCAACTCTCCTTTTCTCCATTTAACTGAACACCTCCAATTAAAAGCTCTTCCAATTAAAGATCCCAAAAGGGACCCAATGCCCAGGCAGCAGGGTCTGCAATATTCCTCACTAATTGGACCCCTGTGGACGCCCCTGCACCCCCACCCCATGACCCAC
Source organism: Myotis nattereri (assembly GCF_964212035.1). Classification (NCBI taxonomy): domain Eukaryota; kingdom Metazoa; phylum Chordata; class Mammalia; order Chiroptera; family Vespertilionidae; genus Myotis; species Myotis nattereri. The sequence goes on along the minus strand of NC_138097.1, from coordinate 9,162,005 downwards.
AGATGAAACTCCCCCGAGAGCTGCAGGGACCAAGATTTCCCCAGCTCAAGGCAGAGAGAAAGGGGCCTGCCCAAGCCCCTCCTGTGGCTGGGAGGCACCTCTGTACAAAGGGTTTCTCTCTCTCTCTCTCTCTCTCTCTCTCTCTCTCTCTCTCTTCTTCCTTTTAGTATGTTGTGCTCAACTCATGTGAGCTCTCCACCTTTTTATTTTTTTAAAGAATAGTTTACTGATTTTTAGACAAAGAGTAAGGTAAAGGGGGGGGTGGGAGAGAGAGAGAGAGAGAGAGAGAGAGAGAGAGAGAGAGAGAGAGATGAGTATCAATCAGCTGCCTTCTGCATGCCCCCTACCGGGGATCAAGTCTGCAACCCAGGTATATGCCCTGACAGGGTATCAAACCAGCAACCTTTTGGTGCACAGAACAACTGCGCCACTCTGGCCAGGGCACTGAAGGGTTTCTTGAAGCATGGCTCTCAGGTTAACTGTCCTGGCTGGTGGTAAGGCCTTATCCTAAGCTTTTCTGCATGGGGGGGACACCATGGTCCCCAGTTCCTCAGAGGAATAATAATAAGACTATCAACCAGGCTTGTGAATGTTTTTTTTTTTTTAAATTATCTCTAGTTGTTGACAAATTTCTAAATGTGTTCCCCACAGGCATATTTTTATTCTAATAAGCTCATCTGAAATAGAATTTAGATAAATCCTACCAGGATGAGACCACGTGACGAACAGCGCCCGATGGCGGAACTCCTGGAGACTGTCGGGCATTTAGCAGAGACTTGCAACCTGACGCTCCTCCCACACAAAGCGCACCCCACCAGGAGATGGCTCCTGATGCCCGTGCGCACCCCCCCTCCTATACATATGACTTGGGGGCAGCCTGCATGCAACACCTAGAAGTGCAGACACATGGCAAGCCATGCTCAGAGACCAGTGTATCAAAACCAGCGCAAGTCCGGCCGGCGTGGCTCAGTGGTTGAGCGTCGACCTATGAACCAGGAGGTCACAGTTCGATTCCCGGTCAGGGCACAGGCCTGGGCTGCGGGCTCGATCCCCAGCGTGAGGCGTACAGGAGGCAGCCGGTCCATGATTCTCTCCCATCATTGATGTTTCTATCTCTCTCTCCCTCTCCCTTCCTCTCTGAAATCAATAAAAACACATTTAAAAAAAGAAAAAGAAAACGAAATTAGAAGTTTTGTGCCTGACTGCTTTATCATGCTTCATTTTACTCACTATTTTCCTTGGAAAAAACCCAAAGTCCAACTTTCAAGATCTATAAGTTCAGGACTGGCGACCTCTGAGATTTCTAATCCTCCGTAAATGCTTTTTCTCCAGGGCCAGTCTGGTTTGGGACTGCTGTTAACTTCATGTGACGAAGGTGAAGGAAGTTTTTCTTTTCAAATGGAAAAGGAGGTCCTATCCGGACTCCATGGACCAAAGGATCGTCTTTTCCCCAAAGGTTTTGTGTTGGCTAAGCTGATAGATCGCAGGACTTACCTAGGTTTTATGCTTCTTTTTTTTTTTTTTTTAAATATATTTTATTGATTTTTTACAGAGAGGAAGGGAGAGAGATAGAGAGTTAGAAACATCGATGAGAGAGAAACATCGATCAGCTGCCTCCTGCACACCTCCTACTGGGGATGTGCCCGCAACCCAGGTACATGCCCTTGACCGGAATCGAACCTGGGACCTTTCAGCCCGCAGGCCGATGCTCTATCCACTGAGCCAAACCGGTTTCGGCCAGGTTTTGTGCTTCTTTAAAAAAAAAAAAAAATTAGCTTACAACTGAAGCAGGGACTTTAACGTCCTTCCTGTACTGTCCCTGCCCATCCTCATGCCAAGGGGATCCTGTGAAGGAGGAGGAGCGATGCCCATCAGACAAAGGGCTTTTAAAGCGGAAGAGGCACCCAGGTCGGGCACGGTGCCTTCTGCTGGCACAGAGCCTTCTCACCCAGGTCTGCAAGCAGGATCTTCCTGCCTGGATATTTCCAAACAAGCAGAAACAGCTGGGCCCCGGTCCACCAACCACCCTTAGCAACAACGGCGAATCCTCCTGTTCGCACCAAGGTTCGCTAAGGAACGGTGACTCACCCAAAATTACAGTGTCACCGCGCACTCCCAGCGTTCACTGGGATCTTGGGCTCTTCCACTGTTTTTCTCTTTCAATCATTCATTTAAAGCCAACCACGGCTTTAAGGGGTTGTCAAAATACCTTTTTTTAAAATATTTTTTTTTTTAAATATACCCTGCTTTGTTCCAGAAAGGATTTAAGCAGGTCTATGAAGATGTATAAAATCAGGCAAAATGACAAATCGGAAGTAGGTGTGGATTTAAATGATGATGTATATTTATAGTTATTGGCAAGAAAAAATGTCCACCGAAGGTATCTTAAGTTAAAAGCTTGTGTTACAAAACAGATGTATGATATGATGCCATTTTGTTAAAAAAAAATACACTTGCTCTATGTAGACATGCATATCTCTAAACACACGGACATATATGCACAGGGAAAAGCCTGCAAAGACAGACCAATGATTGCTGATGGAGGTTATCCCAGCGACAGGGGATGACAAGTAATTTTCACTTCCTTCTTCATGCTGTTATGTTTTAGTATGAACATGTAATATTTTTATAATCAGAAAAAAAGCAAAGCTATTTTCATTTTGTTAAAAAAAAAGAAAAAGGGATAGGTGAGAAAGAGTGAAGGCAAACAGGGGAGAGCCATAAAACTGAGCAAGGGAACGGATAAATCTGCTAAAGGTGACCGTACATTTGACTGTGCGTTCCCAGGAGCCATTACAGAAAAGAGAACTGGTAATTTACACAAAATCACTGAGTGCGTTCGCCACAAACAAACCATCCCTGTGCTCTGGGCCCTCCTTCAGGGGACCGTGGTGCCCTGGGCTCTAACCTAAAACCCTCAAAGCCAGGAGCTGCCGGGCTGTTTCTAACCAGAATGATGGCTCTCCCCAGAGTAAGAGTCAACCTGCAGAGAGTATCCATTCATTCCTGTCACTCATTCATTCAACACACGTCTACCTAGCGCCACCCCATTCCCAGTCCTGTGTCTTTCTCCAGCTCTGACATAAGGGAGCTGGCCGTCTAATGAGAGTGATCCTAAATGCTAACAGCCTGCCCGGCACCTCCCCATAGTGTACGGATCCCCAAAGAGCCGGGCACCACCTCTGACACCCTACGGATTGCAACACTGTGTTTAAACTCATACACATAGCTGGTGTTTGCATATGTGGCTTACCTCCCCTTATAAACCACTAGAGGCCCGATGCACAAAATTCGCGCAAGAGTAGGCCTTCCTTCCCCCGGCTGGCTCAGCCGCCCTTGCAGCCCCGGCTTCGTCCGGAAGGTCGTCCGGACGGTCTTTCTGCTGTTCGGTCGTTCGGTGGATTTGCATATCATGCTTTTATTATTATAGATAAACCCCACAAGGGCAGGAACTAGCTAGTCGGTCTGCTCACCCTGGATCTCCAACAGACTCTCCGATTGCATTACAGATGAAGAGAGGGAATGACCCTTAGAAAAGTGACGTCTAACAAACCCACAACGGGACCGAGAGAAGCCCAGCTCCCTCCGTGTATCTGAGAGACTGTGTCTATTTTCGTCAACACGAACTCCAAATAAAAGGCCATAATGTGTAGGAACCGCATAGTCTGGTGTGATTCAGGAGGAACGGAAAATTGAAGGAGCGGGATGATCGTCAGAAGAAAGCATACCGGTATAGGTTACTGAAAGAAGGCCCAGGTGTTAGATAACCAAGATTGTGGCCTCCGTACATTGCAATGTAATCTTGGCTGAAGAAAACAAATGAGTGTAAACTGAAGCCAAACAGAAATACAGTCGATCTTGTTTGTAAACACTGACGAAAATCAACGAAAAGTCGCCACAGCAGACAAGCCGGCTTTCCTGTTGGCCTTTCGCAGGCAGGTAAAAAGACAATTTACAACCCCAGGGCTCGGATGACAGCCGATGGCCTGAACACTCACCCCGCCACAATAAAAGCTAAATGGCTGGCTTTATCATGAAAAGAAAATGGCACCCAAATATGATTTCTTTCTCCCTTGGCCCTTGCAACTCTCAATTAAGCAAGCTACAGAAAAGGTGATCCAAAAATTATCACAACTCCAGGCCGGCGTCCAAGCGAGGCTGCCCAGCCCATGCAGGCATTAATTCAATCAGAAAATATTTATCGGGGGCCTATTCGGTGTCAGACACTGCTGGGTGCTGGAATACACGGAGGGAAAAGGTAAGACTTTATCCTTGCCGGATGCTATTGGGGAAGAGATTATACGTCAGTAAACAAAGCCCAGATGACTGCCGTGTGCCCTGGAAACAAAGGTGTGTCTATGTTAGCGAGGAATGGGGGTGGACAGGGAAGACGGCGCGGGGGGGAGTTCGTAGCAATTGGAGAGCCTGTTGGCTGATGTCGAAATCTGAAGGAAGAGAAGAAGGTATTGGCGGAGGCAGGGCAAGAGCAGAAGGAGCAGCAAGCTCCAAGACCCTGAGGTGGGGCCTGGAAAAGCCAAGGACAGCAGAGGGCAGTGAGGGCTGGGCAGAGGGGCTGGAAACGGCGGAGATGAGGCCCGGGCCTTGATGAAGGGTGTATTAGGAGGAGAGAGGTGTGATCTGTGGTTTTAAAAGCCAGTCACTTGGGATCTAGTGTGGAAAACGGACTGGAAGACACCTAGCGTGGAAGCGTGGAAGCAAGAAGGCATGTTCGGAAGTTAGTCTGGGAAGGAGACAGCGGTGGCCAAGAACAGAGTGGGAGCTATGATCACAGGGAGAGGCGAACGCACTCCAATCTGCCCTGGACATCATTCAGAGGTCGGGACCCACTGACAGCTTGGACGTGGGGCCGGGGGTAGGGGGGGAAGGGAGAGAAGAATCCAGGATGACTCTTTTTTTTTTTTTTTTTAATTGATTTTTTACAGAGAGGAAGGGAGAGAGATAGAGAGTTAGAAACATCGATGAGAGAGAAACATCGATCAGCTGCCTCCTGCACGCCCCCCATGGGGGATGTGCCCGCAACCCAGGTACATGCCCTTGACCGGAATCGAACCTGGGACCCTTCAGTCCGCAGGCAGACGCTCTAGCCCAGGGGTGGGCAAACTTTTTGACTGGAGGGCCACAATGGGTTCTTAAACTGGACAGGAAGGCCGGAACAAAAGCATGGATGGAGTGTTTGTGTGAACTAATATAAATTCAAAGTAAACATCATTACATAAAAGGGTACGGTCTTTTTTTTCAATAGTTTTATTCATTTCAAAGGGACCGGATCCGGCCCGCAGGCCGTAGTTTGCCCACGGCTGCTCTAGCCACTGAGCCAAACCGGTTTCGGCTCCAGGATGACTCTTAGCAAGTGAACGGATGGGGAAGATGGAGGAAGGAGAGAATGGAGAGGAATCAAGACCGTCAAGCATGGTCCAGAGTAGAAGCCCACATGGACTATTAGCGTGTAGTGGACAGTTGCAGCCATGGTGGGGGCGGAGGGCATGACCTAGGAAGAGAGTGCTGACAGCAGAAAGGGACCAGGACCAGCACCACCACCATTCAGAGGTCAGGCAGGGGAGCAAGCAGCAGGGAGCCCAGAAGGAATCATCAGGAAGGATCCACCCACGAACAGGAGAGTGGTGGCAAGAAGCTGGGAGGGGAGTTGCTTCGAGGGGGAGGGGGTGGCCATTGTGAGGAACGTGTCTGGGAGGTAGAGTAATTCAAGGACAGAGCCTGGCCACCTGCAGGCCAGCAGTAACCCTGAGAGGTGGGAGCCTGAGCCAGGCTATGGATTGTGAGGGGGTGAGCAAACAGTGGGTGAAGAGAACGAATGGAGACAGTGGGTTTGGACATGTCTTTTATTTTTTTTTAATATTTTTTTAAATTGATTTCAGAGAGGAAGGGGGAGAGAGACAGAAACGTCAGTGATGAGAGAGAATCATTGCTCGGCTGCCTCCTGCACGCCCCACACTGGGGAATGAGTCCACAACCTAGGCAGGTGCCCCGACCAGGAGGTCGAACCGTGACTTCCTGGTTCGTAGGTCGATGCTCAACCGCTGAGCCACGCCGGCTGGGCGGGACATATCTTTTGAGATGTTTTCAGGTGAGAGGGATCAAGGAAGTAGAACAGAAGCAGGAGAAAGACGTCAATAAGAGCAGCTAAAGCTGTGCCACCCCTTATGGCAGCCACTGGCCACCTGGGGTTGTTTAAATGTAAACTAAAATTAAAAATTCAGGTCCTCCGCCACTCCAGCCACATTCCCAGCGCCCAATAGCCACGTGTGGCTGGTGGCAGCCATAGGGGGCTCTGCAGACACAGGGCGTTTCCCATCAGCACAGGAAGTCCTACTGGACAGCACTGAATTGAAGCAGTTGTATACCGACGGGAAGGAGCCTGGAGAGAGGGAGGTGGAAGATGGAGAAATGTTTTCCTGAGGAGGTGAGAGGGGAGGGGATGGCCAGTCCCCTGGGGAGGGGCGGGGTTCTGGTAGGCAGGACCAGAGGAGGGACTGGCCATCCCTTTGGCAGAGCAGGTGAGAAGGAAAAGGCAGGGCAGCTCTATCGGAGGCTGCAGGCGTGGTGGGAGGTGAGGCTGTCCTTGGTCATGGCTCCTCTTTTGTCACTGAGAAAGGAGGCTGTGTGTGTGTGTGTGTGTGTGTGTGTGTGTGTGTAGGAGAGGGGGGTCTGGGGAGGGAAGAAGGTACGAAAAAGCTGCCCTGGAGAGTGAGGACACAGACTTACTGGGGGAACCACACACACTGGGAAACATTTCACAGAAGGGAAGCAGGACACAGGGACACTGAATGAGGAAAAGTGTCTTAGGTGGGGAGAGGTGAACTCGGATTTTTTTTTTTTTCCTTAGATCCTGGTCGTGTCGACAAGCACAGCCACAACGAGGCGGCAGGACCACAGCGAAGTTTCCCGCTGGCTGCCCTTTCCCGGTTCTCCCTCCTCCGTCCCACTCCGGTCTCAGGGAGAATGGCAGGGGTTCTATTTTCAGTTAAAATGGTTCCCTCCACCCGCCTCTGTCTAAACTGCTTATCCAGGCCTCGCTCCATCTCAGCTTACAGCCCTGGCTGGCTTGTGCATTCCCATAAATTATAGAAGTGGACGTATTAAAAATGGCAGAATTAGGCAGGAGTTCCAAACAGCCCTCACCTATAAGCAGTGAGGAACAGACATTCACGGATGACAGTAACACCACACGAAAGATATATCCCATGTTTCAACAAAACCCCCAAGCTACTCCTCCCTGTCTCTCCACGACAAAAAAAAAAATTATTCTCTAACATTTTCTTTATGAGTAAACGTTTTCATTTCCACAGAACTATTTGATCTCAACCAGTCGGAGTTTCAATATTTGTTTTTGAGCACGCAAGTGTGCTGGGTCGGTTCTGGATTGGCTGAGGGGGGTGGGGGAGGGACAGGGAGTTAAAATTACCAGATCCCTTTATCTCCCATCTTGAGATCTACATTTGCCAACTCCTTCCCATGCTTTTTTTTTAAAGTATGAAATCTGAGAGCTGCAAAGGTTCCCACTGGTCAAAGAACAGCCCTGTCACAGCCTATCGTGGGGTCCCTGGGAATGTTACAGTCTGCTTCCCAGCCAGGGGGCCCCTGGTTAAAGCTCCCCGTTTCCGTACGGGTGAAACCCCTCGAGTCTGCACCAGTGTCTGAGGCACATCTCCTGGCCCCTCTCTGTTCCCCTGTCCTGCTCATGTTGGTCCGGAGCCCCCAAACTTCCCTTCTTCAGTATTCCTCTTGGCCTGCCTCGGTTCCTTCAAGCCTGGTGCGGACCCCGCAGATAGCGTTCGCCAGGTATAAGGACCCCAGAAACTTTTCTGGAGCCAGGCACATAACGCCACTGGCCCACGGGAGCTGGGTCCAGCCCCCAGGACAATCTTTTTTTTTTTCCTCTTTAACATATTTTATTGATTTTCTGCACAGAGGAAGGAAGAGGGATAGTTAGAAACATCGATGAGAGAGAAACATTGATCAGCTGCCTCCTTCATACCCCCCACTGGGGATGTGCCCGCAACCCAGGTACATGCCCCTGACCGGAATCGAACCTGGAACCTTTCAGTCCACAGGCTGACGCTCCATTCACTGAGCCAAACCAGCCAGGGCCCCCAGGACAATCTTGCCCCTTTCCCCTCCTCGCCCATCCTATACAGGAAAGCAAGCTCTCTAGAGTTTAGAGAGCTAGACCCACAGAGCACAAGTCTTTGGGTCACGATAAGGCCGCTTAGCGCAGCAGCAAGGGACAGAGAGATTAAGGAACTCTGATTCACTTGAACCCCCCCCCCCGCGCCCCCGGCCCCCCTCCCCCGCCTCCATGGTCAGGCTGTGGCTTCCCTCTGCCCACACACAATGTCCCTCTACTAATATCAGCTGACCAACCTGGGGGAAGGCGCCAAACCACTTCAGGCCTCAGCTTCCTCACCTGTGAAATGGGCGTAACAGCCATTCCCTGAATAAGTGCACTCACAACGGGTGAGCAAATGTAAGGCGTTTAACTGCCAAGCAGCACAGTGGCTGGCTCCCTGACTCACGGCGCCTACTACTCTGAGCGGCGCCTGGAGAGATCAATCCTGCTTTTTAAATTACTTTATAGACTCAGCAGCATTAGTCACTTCGACAGAGTATGTCAACTTCTCTGCCGAGCATCTCAGCGGCTTCCAAGACTGAAGCCTCGCCGAGCTCCTCACCGACTGCCACCACCCGCAGCCATCGCCAACAGACTCCAAGTCCACCCTCCCTGTGCCCGGGGGTTCTTATGATTTCCTTTCCAGGAAAACTTGGATTTCCATTGTGTTTGTAAGAAACCCGATCGCGGAGAAGGAGAAACTGCACCCGCACTCACAGGCACAGGCCCTGGAGGGGACCGCGCCCGGGAGCGAGGGGATCGCCGCATGGCCGAGGCAGCAGCGCCGGCCGGGCGCCGATCCGTGCGCGGTGCCCCGGCGGCTTGAGGAGATGGGCCCCGGGCCCGGGGCGGAGGGCGCGGGGTCGGTGGCGCGCTCGCTCCGGGCTCCGAGCGGACGCGGCGGAGGCCCGCAGCCCCCCAGCGCGGCGGGCGCACTCACCCCATCTCCGGCGCTCTCCCTCGCCCGCGGCGGCTCCGACGGGGCCTCTGGCGCTCGCTGTCCGCCCGCCTGGCAGCTGCTCCCCGCGCAGCACATGCGGTCGCCCGTGCGCGCCCGGCTCAGCCCCGGCGCTGCTCCATTCCGCGGGCTGCGCGGCTACTGCCGCCACCGCCAGGCGGGCAGGCGGGGGCTGAGCCGCCAGGGGCAGGGCAGCCGCGTTCGGGCGGTGCCCGCCCCGCCCCGCCCCTCTCCTTACGTAACCTCGTGGCCCCCAGGCCCTGCGCCCAGCCCAGGGGCGGGGGGTGCCAGCGCACCGTAGCAACCCGCCTCCCTGGCAGACCCCTCCCCTTTGCGATTTTGCATCCGTGCGCCCCCGCCGTTCGCCCCCCAGGAGCTCCGCCGCGCAGTGCTGTCAGGGGGCATCCTGCCTGAGTCCCCCAAGTGGAGGGGGGGCTCTGTCGCTCCCCTTAGTTTGCAGGTGAGGGCACGGAGGTCCCAGGAAGGGGAGCGATTGGCTCAAGGTCACACAGTCAGGTCAGAGCTGGGGTCTTCAGAATCTGAGATGGGCATGGCCTTGCCCCTCAAAGCCCATCTCATCTTGCTGGGTGCCTCAGGGGCCGGCGGAAGCCAGCTTGGCAGGAAGGACCCTATCCTGCAGCAGGTGTTCTGGGCTCTTCCCTGAGAAACGATGGGAGGTGGGCTCCTAACGAGAGGGTAATTAATCGCTTTTAAAAGAGGCTTGATCAGGCTTGTCCTTATTCTCAAGCAAGGAAAACCGAGATGACAAAAGTGGAACCTGAATCAGGGCAGCAATGGGACTACCCCAACCCCAGTCCACCCTCTGGGCCTTCCACAGGGGCACCTGCTGAGAGCGCATCGCCTGCCCACGAGCCTGGCATCTCAGGGCGGTAAGACAAGGAACAAGCACACCGAGCAGGGCCACCCTGACCCACTATGACCTCTCCTGGGACCACAACTTTACCTGCTAACCCCCGAAGTTTTTTGGGGGGGGCACTGACAATTGGTAATTTTCACAGTGACAAATCTCATCAGGTCACACTTAAAACCCTCAGTGGCTTCTTTCCCACTGTTCTTGGGATGCAGACCAGGATACTCACATGCATACAAGGCCCTACCCCATCGCATCTTCAGTGCCCTCCCCAGCCTTTTTGCCTCTCAATTTCCCCCTTGCTTTCCGCACGCCAGCCAACTGGCCAGCCTCCTTTCAGCCCCAGGACCTTTGCACATGCTATTCTAGAAGTCCAGGAAGATTTTCTCCAATCCCCTTGCCTAATCAATTCCTACTCATTCTTGAGATCTGTTAAATTGCCACTTCTGCCGAAACCGGTTTGGCTCAGTAGATAGAGCGTCGGCCTGCAGACTGAAAGGTCCCAGGTTCGATTCCGGTCAAGGGCATGTACCTGGGTTGCGGGCATATCCCCAGTGGGAGATGTGCAGGAGGCAGCTGATCGATGTTTCTCTCTCATCGATGTTTCTCTCTATCTTTCTCCCTTCCTCTCTGTAAAAAATCAATAAAATATATTTTAAAAATTGCCACTTCCCTGTGAAACCCCAGACAAGACTGCAAACTCCTGTATTTTTTTCTTTATTGCATTTACTGTTTTATTTATACAATCATTAGTTTAATATGTCTCCCAGGCAAACTCTATGAAGCCGCATCTTTTTGCTCGTATTGTATCTCCAGTGCCTAGAACTGTGCCTGAAAATCTTCCAAAAGTATTTGTTCAATGAATGGATAGCGAATAGGCCAGGCCACAGACATACGCAACTGGGCTAGTGTCTGTAAGCTCACGTTTAGAGCCAGGGAGGGATAAGCCCTTGGTCCTGGAGGAAACGTATCGGTCACAAGCTGAATCCCAAAGACCAGGGCGGGGGAAGTTCCTGGCAGTGACCAAGGAGAATAAATGGCAGGAGCCAGCTCTGCTGGTGTGGGGGTCCCCGAAGACTGATTCGGGCTATAGTGGGGCCAAGAAGTGTCCAAGTTCTGAACAGGAGTTTCCTTTGCTCGACTGATGGGAAGGGCACGCCCACACTACCTTGGGAGGATGCGGTGATGCGAGCGGGTGGGGCTGCTGCACACCCCCAGCGGAAAGCAGGGCAACGCTGGAGGTGGGAGCCCACGGGAGGTGAAATACTCTGTGGTTAAGTGGCTGTCACTCTGGGTAAAGGCTCTCGCAACAGAATGAGGAGAGGAAAGGGTTCATCAGACAGAGTTTGGAAATGGCTGCCCCTCCTGTCCCTGTGGGGAGCAGCCTCCGGGCCCAGGGGCATTCCCAGACACCAGAGCCTTGTCTCAGCTTCGGGGTTAGTATTGCATCATCCTGAAATCTTTCTTAGAGAGAGGCCACTTCATTTCCCTATCAGCGCCTCCCCCTCCCCTGAAGCCAACACAGTCAGCCTTTAGTCCTGTGGAAAATCTCCCATCAACATGGTCGCCATGGCCCCAGTTGTCAAGGGAGATGATGGTGCAGTGACTTCTTTCAAGAGGCCTGATTTAAAGGGAGAGGGAAGTAAACGTGTTCGCTGGAGGTTGCGAGGCCAAGGAGAGTCTCCCTTTAGGCTGAGCAAGAGGACCCAGCGAGGGGGCCAGAATGAAAATGTGGGAAAGGGGCAGTCCCGGGGGAAGGGAGGAGCGAGCCTCGGAGCCGGGAGGCAGGCTGAGGGACGTGCCTGCTGGGCTGCTTTTCCTAAAGGGGCCAAGGACTCCTGCTGACCATGCGTGAGAGAGAGGAGGCAGGGGGAAAGCTAAATCTGAAACAGCAGCCTTGGGAAAATGAGCACTGTTGTTGGGATACATAGATCCAGAGCTGGGGATGAGAAGAGCAGAGATGCTCCCAAAGGTCTGGGCCGCCAGGCCTTGACCAGCACCAGCTCAGGCACCAGGGATCCCTGCTGTTCCGTGTGGGCCGCGGAAGCTTCCAGAATCCACCCGCCAGGCACTGCCCATTGGTCTGGAGCACATTCTGCACTCGAACTGGGTGGGTCACATAACCATGGTGGCTCACCGGGGCGCTCTATACGCCTGAGAAATGAAGGAAATGGGGCAGCTCTATGGTGCCCTTGCTCGGTGCTGCCAACTAATCCTCGCAGGCACCCCAGTCAGAAAAGCACTGCGCACCCTCCGTGCCCACGAGGGTAACTTCCACGTCTCTGCTTCTAGTCTCTCCAAAGCTTGCTCCTAGAAATGGCTGGCTTCTGTCTGGGGCAGGGAAAATACAAGAGAGCCTAGAGCATCTTGTAATGCCAGAAAGTAAGGCAGTGCTCAAAAAAACAAACAACAACAAAAAAAACACAGCCCTAGCTGGTTTGGCTCAGTGGATAGAGCGTCGGCCTGCAGACCAAAGGGTCCGGGTTCGATTCTGGTCAAGGGCATGTACTATGGTTGAAGGCTCCTCCCCAGCCTGGGCCCTGGTTGGGGCACATGCAGGAGGCAACCAATCGATGTGTTTCTCTTACATCGATGTATCTCTCTCTTTCCCTCTCTCTGAAAATCAACAGTAAAATATCCTCAGGTGAGGATTAACCAAAACCAACACACACACACACACACACACACACACACACACACACGAGGATAAGGGCATGTCAAAGGGGCACAGGAGGCAATTGAAAGCGCTCTCAATGGCCAAAGCTGGAACATGTGAGCAACACCATAAAGAACTGTAAGCATGATAATGCAAAATATAAAATAAATGTACATAAGTCCACACTGATATAAATTACTAAACAACTGGAGACAAATCTTCCCTAGAGAATAATTCCAAATGATATGTGTAGATTCTCCTGCCTCGGGTGGAATGTAAGACCCCCACACCCCATCCCCTTGAGAGTAGGCTGATCTTAGTGTCTTAGTGATTTGCTTCTAAAGAACAGAGTGTGGGACAAGAGACATAATAACTTTACAGTCAAGAAAGCCGGCAGACCGCCCCCCCCGCCCGCCCCCCTTGACCCAGTGATCGAGGTCAGCATCACCAGGGATAAACCATGCTGATATCACACTCCTCCCGATAGCATGTGATGGGATGTGTACCTCATCTGCGTGATCTTTCCCCCTAAACCCATAACCCCAGTCTAATCAAGAGAAACACACCAGGCAAGTCCACCCTGAGGAGCATTCGACAAAACACCTGACCCGTCCTCCACCAACTGTCAAGGTCATGAAAAACAAGGGAAGCCTAGGAAACTGCCACAGGCAGAGGAGAGTAAGGAGACGTGATGATGAAATACACATTGGAGCCCTAGCTGGTATGGCTCAGCGGATAGAGCGTTGGCCTGCGGACTGAAGGGTTCCAGGTTCGATTCCAGTCAAGGGCACATGCCCGGGCTGTGGGCTTGATCCCCAGTAAGGGGCATGTAGGAGGCAGCCGGTCAATGATTCTCTCTCATCATAGATGTTTCTCTTTCTCCCTCTCCCTTCCTCTCTGAAATCAATAAAAATATATTTTAAAAATAATAAAATGTAAAAAAAAAAATACACATTAGATCACAGATTAGATCCTGGGAGAGAAGGGGAAACTGGTAAACTCCCACTGACGTCTGGAGTGTCGTGCCCGGTGATGTGCCAGTGTTGTGCCTTCCATGGGCAGCATGGCTGTGGAAGATGTTAACAAGAGGGGGAACCGCGTGAGGGGTCTATGAGAACTCTTTATTGTCTTAGAACTTTTCTGAAAATCGAGAATTGGACCAAAATAAAAAGTTTATTAGAAAAGAAAGTAGCCCTTGGAGTCTCCTGTCTACCAAATCCTCCAAGCAACCGAGTCATTGGTAAGCACGCGAAACCCTGAACAAGTAACTCCTCAGGTGACACCTGGGACCTGAAAGTGTTCCTCACTCAAAGCAAGCCACTGAAATCGTGCTTCCCCATACATTTTTTTAAAGCCTCACCCGGGGACATGCTTACTGATTTTAGAGAGAAGGGAAAGGGATGAGAGAGAGAGAGAGAGAAAGAGTGAGAGAGAGCCCTAGCTGGTGTGGCTCAGTGGATAGGACTGTGGACTGAGGCCCGGGTTCGATTCTGGTCAAGGGCACATGCCCGGGTTGCAGGCTCAATCCCCAGTAGGGGGTGTGCAGGAGGCAGCCAATCAATGATTCTCTCTCACCATTGATGTTTTTTTATCTTTCTCCCTCTCCCTTCCTCTCTGAAATCAATAAAAATATATATTTTTAAAAAAAAAGAGAGAGGAGAAGAGAGAGAGAATAACACTGATCGGTTGTTTCCCGTACACACCCCGACAAGGGATAGAATCCTCAACCTAGGCATGTGCCCCGACTGGGAATTGAACCCGCAACCTTTTGGCATATGGGACAATGCTCCCACCAACTGAGCCACACCGACCAGGGCTGTGCTTCTCCATTTTATAACTGCAACCCACATTAAGAAGTATATTTTGGGAGAAAACCAAGATGGTGGCATAGGTAAACACCGGAGTTTTGCTGCCTCGAACAACCACTTCAAAAATACAACTAAAAGATGGAACGGACATCATCCAGAACCACAGGAGGGCTGGCTGAGTGGAAATTCTACAACTAGAAGGAAAGAGAAAAGCATACCGAGACTCAGAGGAGGCGCAGTGCAGAAGTAAAATACTGAGGTTCAGAGGTGCATGTGGAGCGGGCTGGCGGCTGAGGGTGCGGTTGTTGTTTTCAATTGGGAGGGAGTCTCAGGCTCTGAGCTCCAGTTCCAGGTGAGTCTCTAGGGACCCAGCATCATATGGGAGAAGGGGGACTGTCTGGCATAGGTCGGAACCCGAGGGCAGCTTTCTCTCCGAGGGGCTTGCAGCGATTACCCGGACACTGAGAAGCAGAGCCTCTGAGGGCAAGTCTGAGAGCAGCCATAACTGCTAGCCCCTCCCTGTTGATCCCGTGGGACCCGCCCCACCCAAGTCCTGCAGGGAGGCTTTTGCTGAATAGCCACAGGCAAAGGCTAGATTAGCACCTCCCTAGAGATCCAGGAGCCAGGAAGCCCAGAGGTCAGAGTGGGACCATCCAGTTTGCAGCTCCCTGGAAACATAAAGGACACACTCAGGGGGCAGACTCAGTGAGCACCAAAGCCCCACTGAAGCAAGTCTTGCCCCAGAGGAGTGTCTCCAGCACAGAAGTTCTCCCACTGCAGACACAGCTGATCCTCACAGCCAACTGGCCTGGAGGTCAATTCCTCCCAGTGATAACTACAACAATTAAGGCTTAACTACAACAAGACTGTGCACAAAGACCACAAGGGGGTACACCAAGAGTGTCCTCCTCAAGTAATTGGGGAGGCTGAACCACTGGGCTCTAGAGGACACTCAGCACAGAAAACCACTTTTTCAATACAGGGAAGCATAAAAAATGCCGAGACAAAGAAACAGGACACAAATGAAAGAAATGGAGGAAAGCAAACTGCTGGATATAGAATTCAAAACCACACTTTTAAGGTCTTTAAAGAACTGTCTAGAAGCCGCCGATAAATATAGTGAGATCCTCAAGAAATCTAGTGAGACCCTCGATGTTATGATAAAGAACCAACTAGAAAGTAAGCATACACTGACTGAAATAAAGAATATTATACAGACTCCCAACAGCAGACCAGAGGAGCACAAGAATCAAGTCAAGTCAAAGATTTGAAATACGAAGAAGCAAAAAACACCCAACCGGAAAAGCAAAATGAAAAAAGAATCCAAAAATACAAAGATAGTGTAAGGAGCCTGTGGGACAGCTTCAAGCGTACCAACATCCGAATTATAGGGTGCCAGAAGAAGAGAGAAAGATATTGAAAACCTATTTGAAGAAATAATGACACAAAACTTCCCCTACCTGGTGAAAGAAATAGACTTACAAGTCCAGGAAGCGCAGAGAACCCCAAACAAAAGGAATCCAAAGAGGACCACACCAAGACACATCATAATTAAAATGTCAAGAGCAAAAGACAAAGAGAGTATCCTAAAAGCAGCAAGAGAAAGAAAGTCAGTTACCTACAAGGGAGTACCCATACGACTGTCAGCTGATTTCTCAACAGAAACTATGCAGGCCAGAAGGGACTGGCAAGAAATATTCAAAGTGATGAACAGCAAGAACCTACAACCAAGATTACTTTATCCAGCAAAGCTATCATTCAGAATTGAAGGTCAGACAAAGAGCTTCACAGATAAAAAGCTAAAGGAGTTCATTACCACCAAACCAGTATTATATGAAATGCTGAAAGGTATCCTTTAAGAAGAGGAAGAAGAAAAAGGTAAAGATAATAATTATGAACAGCAAATACACATCTATCAACAAGTGAATCTAAAAATCAAGTGAATAAATAATCTGATGAACAGTATGAACTGGTGATTATAATAGAATCAGGGGCATAGAAAGGAAATGGACTGACTATTCTTGGGGGGGAAAGGGGTGTGGGGGATGCGGGAAGAGATTGGACAATAATCGTGCACCTATGGATGAGGACAGTGGGTGGGGAGTGAGGGTGGAGGGAGGGGTGGGAACTGGGTGGAGGGGAGTTATGGTGGGAAAAAAGAGGAACCAATGTAATAATCTGAACAATAAAGATTTAATTTAAAAAACAAACAAACACGCATGAATCTGATATACCAATATTTTTAATTAATTTTAAAAATATACAATTACCCAGACTTAAATGAAATCCAAGCACAATATGTACTTTATCTACTAATGTAAAGAATATTCCTTTACATTTTCATTTTTAAATAAAGAACAAATATGAAAAAAGAAGTATATTTTACACTGCAAACCAATACATACTTCCACTTTATCTATAGTTATATTACATAAAACGGAAACAAGTTATATATATAAGTGAAAGTTTTACAAAACAGTTCTTATCTTCTCGCCTGCAAAGCATTCTGACATTTTTCATTCTGTTCTATTTTTAAAAGCTGTGCTGCTCACAACCCACTAAATTGATTTCAAAACCTATAATCTGTATTTTTTTCTTTCAACAGCAAAATGAGACTCACCATGTACACATATAATGTTATTATTAGTGTGTTCAGATTTCTGATACTGCTGGCTGGTCCAGAGACTTTGAACATTTTTTTCTCTTGACCATTAGACTTCAATTCTTTCAGCTGCATATGAAACAAATGTCTTATGAAAGCCATTAAAGGGATAACTATCCGGTATTATGCAGCTCTTAGATTATAGTTTTGAAGACCATATAGCAACAGAAAAAAATATTATTTCAAAGAAATATTGATCACCTACTACGCATCGGGTACTGTGCTGGGCACTAGGGATAAAGTGCTCAGCAAAATAAACACCGTTTTTTTGGGTAAAATATATTAATCAAATAATCACACAAATGTAGAAAGTATGATCTGTGTGAATAAAGGCGTCCTAATGTAGGCTGAGAGGGCTGGTGAGTAACGGCTTCTTTGAACAGGCGTCTAAGAAGAGGCCTGAAGAACAAACAAGCATTAGCCAGGCACAGAGTGGAGGGGAAAGGTCCCAGGCAGAGGAAACTGCCCACAGGCCTGAGGTGGCACAGAACTGGGCAGTTTTGTACACGGCCATACCACCCTGAACGCGCCTGATCTCGTCTGATCTCGGAAGCTAAGCAGGGTCGGGCCTGGTTAGTACTTGGATGGGAGAACTGGGCAGTTTTGAGGAACCAGAAGGAGTCTCCTGGGGTTAGAAAGCTGTGAGCCTAGCAAGGCATGGGATGAGGTGGGAGGCGTACACAGGACCCTGCGGCCAGGTTAAGGATTTGTGATGTATCCAAATGCTCCGGCAGCCTGGGGGATACCATGATCTGGCTTCTGTTGTTTTAAAGATCACCGTGGCTCCTAGAAGAAGACATAAGTAAAATTATGCAGAGTTAAGAGGCTCTAGCTGGAGCCCAGACCAAAGATAAGGGTAGGGATGGAGGGAAGTGGATTACAGATTAGAGATATATGCTGAAGTCTGACTCAGCAGGTCTTGGTGATAGATTGGACGTGGATTATGATAGAAAGTTATATTATGATATAAAGAAAAAGTATTAGGTATGATGTATGTGATATAAAGGAAATAATTCTATGTGATAGCTGTGCTGTGAGTATAATTATGTAAAAACTACTAGCATGTATGGACAAGGCCTGGAAGTACAGGAAATGAAAATTTTGATTTGTTGGAACAAGCAGAAGGAATATAGGATAGAAAACACAATATAGGACAAAAGCACAAACACTGAAGTCAGAACGGGGCTACCTCCCAGCTATGCCACTATCTCTGTGACACCGGGCAAGCTCTTTTAACCTCGGTAAGCCTCCTTTCTCTAATCTGTAAAATGGGGATCCCGTGTTGGACTGTTAGAAATATTACATGAGATAATGCACGTAAAGTGCTTAGCTCTGTGCCTGATACGGTACATTCCCCAAACTGTAAGTATTATTACAATTACTGGCTATAATGGTGGAACTGGGGGGAAACTTCTACTCTTTATGGTGACTGAATTAAGACTGGTATAATGGTATTTATATAGTCAACATTTTATTTTATTTTATGTTTTTAAATATATATATTTTATTGATTTTTTTACAGAGAGGAAGGTAGAGGGACAGAGAGTCAGAAACATCGATGGGAGAGAAACATCGATCAGCTGCCTCCCGCACACCTCCTACTGGGGATGTGCCCGCAACCAAGGTACATGCCCTTGACCGGAATAGAACCTGGGACCTTTCAGTCCGCAGGCCGATGCTCTATTCACTGAGCCAAACCAGTTAGGGCTATCGACAACATTTTAAAATGTATAAGTGTTGGTTTGAATATTCTGAAACTGTATGAAACCAGCACACATGCTTTCTGCCAGGTGACACTTTGCTCACCTGTGTCCAAAGCTCTCCACAGCTTCAGGGCACCTGAGGGTCAAAGAAACAATGGGTGGTCCCTTTAAGTTGACACCAGGTCAATAAGGGATCAGCAGCCCCTTCTGTTTCCAATCCAGCCAAGGCCCTGCTCTTAGAGCAGCGGTTCTCAACCTGTGGGTCGCGACCCCTGAAAATACATCCTGCATATCAGATATTTACATGACGATTCATAATAGTAGCAACATTACAGTTATGAAGTAGCAACGAAAATAATTTTATGGTTGGGGGTCACCACAACATGAGGAGCTGTATTAAAGGGTCGCGGCATTAGGAAGGTTGAGAACCACTGTTAGAGAGACAACTATAAAGAGTCTCCTCCGGTCCCTACCATCAAGGGCTTCCCTAAGCCTAGCTGTCCCAGATGCCCCGGGGATTCTGAGCCTTCACCCGTCCATTCAGCCGGAACTGAGCACCTATTCTGAGCCAGTCTGCCACCTCAAACAACCGAATAATCAAAATGTAATGTAGCCAGTGCATGAGATGCTGACTCTGCCTGGGGAAGGCTTCAAAAAGGGCTATCTCCGCAGGACCATGAGGGACAAAAGGGAATTTCAATTCTGGCAAATAGACCAGGGCTCGCTAAGGCATTAAAGGGCTTGGCTCACATGGGGATGACAGGGCACGTCCCCG
The DNA here is from genome assembly GCF_964212035.1 of Myotis nattereri. Classification (NCBI taxonomy): domain Eukaryota; kingdom Metazoa; phylum Chordata; class Mammalia; order Chiroptera; family Vespertilionidae; genus Myotis; species Myotis nattereri. Next base: position 9,142,423 of record NC_138097.1, on the reverse strand, counting down.
GGTGGCTCTGCAGGGTGTGGTGGGCAGTGGCCAGGCATGAACCAGTGTAAGCTGGGCCACACGGTGAATGACCCTGAGGGCCTGCACGGAGTGTGGGCCTGATTCTCTGGGGGCCACAGGGAGCGCGTGAGAGCTCCCAAGCAGGGGGACCCTGCCCTGATGACACCTCCACTGGGAGAGCGGCAGAGCCGGCCCAGCTCCGAGAACCCAGGGCGGGGAGAGTGAAAATACACGCTCTCACTCCGTCACCTCCCCCTGGAGATTACAATCACCCAGAGTCTGGACAAAATGCCAGTGGCAGGGCCCCACCTCCAGAGAGGGTGATTTCACCGGACGGGGTGGTGCCCAGGCCTCGGTAACCCTCTGAACTCCCCAGGCGGCTCCAACGTGCAGCTGAGGGTGACAAGCCCTGCTCGGAGCCCACAGGCCTAGGCACAAGCAGATGGGCGCCCGGAGCCGGAGCCCGAGTGTGGGAACAGCAGGAACAAAAGGCACACACTCTAGCTCGCTGGCTGGGCATTCTTGAGACTCTGGGCTCCAGAGGAGAACTAAGAAACCCCAGGACTTTGTGGGGCCACGGAGGAGCATTCTAAGGCCTGCAGCCCCTCAGAGAGGAACTGGAGTTACATGGACCCGCGGCCCCCGACTGGCAGCCGCAGCAGAACCATCGGCGCCTGTCCGTATGTCTGGAGTCGCTGGGCCGGGCAGATCGGTCACGTGAGGAGACACCCCGGAGCCATGTCTGGGGCAGACTCATCAAGACTGAGGATGGGGCGCCCCGGGTGCTGCGCCCAGACGCCGGCCCGGAGGCTGCCGCTCGGCGCGGGGCGTGGCGCCGCCTCCAAACCCGCGGAGCCCGAGCCGGAGCCCGCCGGTCCCGGGGGCGCGCCGTGTCTGCGGTTCTCGACGGCGCGGGCCGGGCCGCCTGGGTCCGCGCTCCCTGCCTCTCAGCGGGCGGCCGCCCGACGGGCTCCCCTCAGCCCCGGGCCTCAGGGCGGGCGCGGCGAGGCCGCCGGGGCGCTTCTTTCGGGGGTCGGAGCCGCGAGGTGTCGGGCGGGCCGTTTGCTGACCGTTTGCTGACCGGAGAGCGGCCGCCGCCAGCATGGGGTGCGCCCCGAGCACCTGCAGTACCAAGACCCAGACCGTGTACCCGGGCGCCCGGGAGGCCGAGGAGGCGAAGGACCCCGCGGCGCTGCTGCCCCCGCCAGGCTGGCCGGGCGCCCTGCTCCGTCCGGAGCCGAAGCCTTGGCCACCACCAGCGGCGCCCTCCCCGCGGACCGCCCCCCAGCATCGCGACTCGAAGGTGGAGGTGATTTTCCCCACCCCTCCCCGTGCATCACGTGAGAACTCACCTTGTTCTCATTATCAGTAGAGTCCAACATCTCACGTGCAGTTTGGCCCCATGAGGTTTCTGCACCCATGCGGATCAACAGGTACTGTTGGCGTTTGTCAGAGAAGACAGCCAGTGTAAAGGATTCCGTAAGGCGTGTGAAAAAGCAGGGTTCAAGTGCACGGTGGCCCTGGAGATCCAGGCTGTCCTGACCTGTTTCCTGGCTGCAAATCAGGACATCATCATCGACCACAGAAACCCCCAGCAGCTGGACGCCCTGACGCTGTGCAGGTCTATTGGAGCAACAAAAGTTTCAGAAAACACAGTTATTGCTGGTGTAGTACGCAGGCGGGATGGAGAGGAGTCTGTGATGGCCCTCATTCGTGCCGGCTTTAGGAGAAGGTACGTGGAGAACCCCAGCCTCCCGGCCTGTTATGCAGAGCTGCTGCAGCTGGAGTTTGGAGAGGGGCGGTCACAGCTGAAACTCGGGGCTTGTAATTCAGTATTCACTGCACTGGAGAACAGCCAAGACGCCATTAAAATCACGAGTGAGGACAACTACATACAGGAGTGACAAGGCGTTTACCACGCCAAAAACGGAGATAATGTACCACAAAATGTGAAGTAATACCTGTCATTGGACAGGGAGGAAAAATTAGACACTATGTGTCCATCATCCGAGTGAACAACGGCAACAGTAAGGCTGAGAAGATCACGGAATCTGTTCACCCTGGCCCGCCCACAGTGGCCAGCCAGGGGCGACACTCCTCCATGGCCCGGATCCACTCCATGACCATCGAGGCGCCCATCACCAAGGTGATCAATATTATCAGTGCTGCCCAGGAGAACAGCTCCATGCCTGTGACGGAAGCCTTGGACCGCGTCCTGGAAATTCTGAGAACCTCGGAGCTGTATTCACCACAGTTCGGGGCGAAGGGAGAGGATCCTCACACCAAGGACCTCATTGGGGGCCTGATGTCTGACGGTTTTCGAAGACCATCTGGGAATGAGTATAGCTCTCAACAAAAAGCTGCATCAAATTTCGGGCAGCTAACTCACCTCCGAGTCCCTTCACGATATCCCACCGCGCATAGCCGAGGCCATGGAAAACGATGGCGACGGGACTTTAATGTCTTTGAACTGGAGACTGCCACTCAGAAAAGGCCTTTGACTTTCCTTGGTCTCAAAATCTTCGCTGGCCTTGGGGTCTGTGAATTCTTGAAGTGCGCGGAGACGACGCTGTGGCTGTGGCTGCAGACTATGGAAGCCAACTACCTCTCCTCCAACCCCGACCCCAACCCCACCCCCGCCGCCGACGCGCTGCAGGCCACCGCCCACTTCCTCTGCCAGGACAGGATCAAGCAAGCGTTGGGTTAGAGTTGGACTCAGTGGACAGGCCGCCGCCCTCATCGCAGCCGCCATCCACGACCTGGACCCCCGGGGCGGACCCACCTCTTCCCGTGCAACGCGGGCAGCCCGCTGGCGGTGCTGTGTGACTGTGCCGTGTTGGAGAGCCACCACGCGGCCCTGGCCTGCCGCCAGGGAGGACAAGAGCAGCATCTTCAAGAACGTGGGGAGGAATGACTACCGGACGCTGCGCCGGGCCATCATCGACATGGTCTTGGCCACGGAGATGACCAGGCACTTGGAGCACATCAATAAGTTTGTCAACAGCGTCGTCAAGCCCTTGGCGGAGCTGGAGGAAAGCGAGGGGAGTGAGCCAAACCCTCCTGACGTAGACACGATGCTCCGGTCTCCAGAGAGCCGGACTCTGATCAAGCGGATGATGATCAAGTGCGCGGACGTGTCCAGCCCCTGCCAGCCCCTGGAGCAGTGCATCAAGTGGGCTGCTCGCATCTCGGAGGAGTATTTTTCTCAGACCGAAGAAGAAAAGAAGCTGGACTTACCTGTGGCGATGCCAGCTTTTGACCGAAACACCTGCAGCTTCCCCACGTCCCAGATCTCCTTCGACTCCTTCGTCACAGACATGTTCCCTCCTTGGGACGACTTTGTAGACCTACAGGAGTCACTGCAGCACCTGGACAACAACTTTAAATACTGGAAAGGACTCGACGAAATGACGCTGCGGGGCGTCCGACCACCTCCTGAACCAAAATAGAGAAGGCTCCTGTCTGAAACTGGACCTCTGAAACTGCTCTACTCGCCTGATGGACTTTGCCAGTGATTCTACAAATTAAAGGAAATTAGGACTGAACACTTTTTCCAAATATTGTCACAGAAACATAGCAAACAGAATATTTACTAAATTGACTTTTAAAGACCAATCTGTTTTTATCTTCACACTTTCAATAAATGTAGTACCAAAAAAAAAAAAAAAAAAGACTGAGGATGGGCCCTGGCCGGTGTGCTCAATGGGTAGCGTGCCAGTCTGCGGACTGAAGGGTCTCAGGTTCAATTCCCAGTCAGGGCACATGCCCAGGTGGCAGGCTGGATCTCCAGTGTGGGGCATGCAGGAGGCAGCCGATCAATGAGTCTCTATCATCATTGATGTTTCTATTTCTCTCTTTCCCTTCCTCTCTGAAGTCAATAAAAATATATATTTTTTTAAAAAGCTGAGGTTGAGTTAGAAAGTGGTGAAGTCCCGTGTGGCACTGAGGCTTCCAACTGGAGACGCCGACCAGATGATGACGCTTCTTAAGGACATGTGGAGCCCCAAAGGAGAGGAACAGCAGCAAGTCAGAGGAGAGTGAGGAGTGCGAGTGTTGGACACGTTGAGATGCAGGAGTCTGAGGGACGAACGAGGAGCTGTCCCGTAGGCAGCTGCATGTGGCAGGTAGAGAGCTTAGAAGGGGGACTTGGGAGCCATCAGCCAGACAGTCTCTGAGCCCTGGATGCGCATGTGGAAGGAGCAGAGGTGGGGCTGAGGAGGGCACAGAGCGTCTCATGGGGAGCAGAGGAAGCCTGTGAGGATGAAAGAGTGGTCTCAGCCCCCGGGGGCCATCCGGCTCTAGATGTGAACCAACCCCCTTTTGGCTTATTTAGCCGAGTCATGAATCTTCTTCATCTTTTTTGTTGTTGTTAATCCTCATCCGAGGATATTTTTCCATTGATCTTTTATAGAGAATGGTAGAGAGAGAGGAAGAGAGAGAAACATCGATGTGAGAGAAAGACATCGATAGGCTGCCTCTTGCACACACCCCAACCAGGGCCCAGGCCAGGGAGGAACCTGCAACCGAGGTACGTGCCCTTGATTTGAATCGAACCCGGACCCTTTGGTCTGCAGGCTGACGCTCTATCCCATGGTTCTCAACCTTCTGGCCCTTAAATACAGTTGCTCATGTTGTGACCCAACCATAAAATTATTTTCGTTGCTACTTTATAACTGTAATGTTGCTACTGTGATGAATCATAATGTAAATATCTGATATGCAGGATGGTCTTAGGCGACCCCTGTGAAAGGGTCGTTCGACCGCCAAAGGGGTCTCGACCCACAGGTTGAGAACTGCTGCTCTATCCACTGAGCCAAACCAGCTAGGGCCATACATCTTGTTAAAAAGAAGAAATAACTCTTCACCAGAAAATTAAGAGCAAAACAAAAACAAACAAAAAGCAAATCACACAAAAGAGAAACAAGTGGGTTTTCAATTCATTTCATTGCGGCCAATATTTACTGAACGCCTACTATGTGCCAGCCCAGCCCCAGATGGCTCGGCTGGCATGGTTAGCTCATCAGACACACAGCCCCACTCCTACTCTCTTCCCCAGCCCCATCTGGGAGGCCACAGTGGCTCTGGTTCCCAGCATCTTTGCCTCCAATAAAGCTCAGCTCATACACCAGTTGTTCTGAGTGAAGTCCCCCTTGCAAAGCTGGGGTCCTCCTGGCAGGTAACACCTTCTCTGAAAGCCACCTGTCTCACATCAGCTGCCCAGCGGGTTTGGGGCTGCCTGTTGCTCAAAGCCCTTGCCTATGCTGCTCTAAGACCCGTCTCCGGGTCCCTCTCAGCTCCTGCTGAGACAGAGCAGAGATGCAGGACCCGGCAGCTGGCCACCTTTCCTGGCCATTTCTAACCATCTCCAACAGCTCGCTCCTCGGGGGCCTCCAGGACTTGCCTTCTGTAACTTCAGAGTTACAATACCGGAAAATCACTTTGAATCAAGACAATATTTCTCTACTCACTCAAAGCAAGAGGCCTTACCCACCCAGGGGGACTTCCCGTCACGAGTTTCTTTGCGATCCCTCATCTGCATTCCCCCAGCAAACACTTGCTACCCAGTGGTAGTGTGAGGCCTGCCTCTTTAGAAGACTCTTTCCCATAGAAAATTTGCTTTCTATTGCATATGACCTATTGTTCTCTTCACAGGCGCCACCTCTTTCATTTGCATAACTTTCCAAACGACCAATTCTTTTTTTTAATCCTCACCCGAGATATTTTTCCATTGACTTTTTAGAGTGGAAGAAAGAGGGAAAGACAGAAATACCAATGTGAGAGAAGCAAATCGTTTGGTTGCCTCCTGCACACACCCTGACCCAGGGCCAGGGCTGGGGAGGAGCCTGCAACAGAGGTACGTGCCCTTGACCGCAATCAAACCCGGGACCCTTCGGTCCAAAGGCCGACGCTCTATCCACTGAGCCAAACCAGCCAGAGCCAACGTACCAATTTTTTATCTCTAGCACAAAAGCTGTGCAGGTATTTGGCTTTACTCAAGTATCCATGTGCTTCTTAAAATGTGCTGGTTTGTCACTTTGTAAACGTCTTCCTCAGTTGGTTTTTGGGTGTACTGTCTCCTGAACAAGCTGTTTTTCCCCTATTTGTGGAAACCTATACATAACACAAAATTTACCATTTTAATCATTTTTACGTGTACAGCTCAGTGAAATGAAGTACGTTCACGCTGTTGTACAACCACCACCATCATCCATCTCCAGAACTTCCTTGTTATCTGAAATGTGAAAAAGTTACTCAATGCCCCGGAAGTAGTGACAGGTTCAGTTTACTTTTTTCATTCCTTATTCTGCACATAAATACCCTTGACCATTAGAGCAGGGGTTTAACATAAAAGACACCAACCAACGGCCCATCAAACTGCCTCTTCTAAAATTACTTCTAGCCCTAACTGGTTTGGCTCAGTGGATACAGCATTGGCCCTCGGACTGAAGAGTCCTGGGTTCAATTCCGGTCAAGGGCACATACCTCGGTTGTAGGCTCGATCGCCGGCCCTGGTTGGGGCGCATGCGGGAGGCAACCAATTGATGTGTCTGTCTCACATCAATGTTTCTCTTGCTCTGTCTCTCCTCCTCCTTTCTACTCTCTCTTAATTTTCGGGTGAGGATTAACAAAAAAATAAATGAATAAAATTACTTCTAGCTGGGGCCCAACATCTGGCTATGACCTGGCCTTGGCTAGAAGGGCTAGGAGTCCAGAGCCCTGAAGAAGATGAGGACGGGAGAAACCAAGATGGAAGCATAGGTAAACACCGGAAATTGCTGCCTCCAACAACAACTTCAAAAATACAACGAAAAGACAAAACGGACATCATCCAGAACTACAGGAAGGCTGGCTGAGTGGAAATTCTACAACTAGAAGGAAAGACAAAAGCACACTGAGACCCAGAGGAGCTGTGGAAGTAAAGTGCAGAGGTACGGAGGCTCGAGCACGTGTGTGCGCAGAAAGGGGCTGGCACCTGAGGACACGGCTGTCTTTCTGAATCGGGAGGGAGTCACAAGCTCCCGACTGCTCTGAACTCCAGTTCCGGGAAGTCTCTGGGGACCCAGGACTCATACGGGGAGAAACTGGACTGTCTGGCAGCAGGCGGAACTTGAGGGTGGCTTTCCCTCAGAGGTGCTTGCAGCGATTACTGGGACACTGAGACGCGGGGCCCCTTAGGGCAGGGCTGAGGATCCGCCATAGCTGCTTGCTCCGTCCTGTTGATTCCCTGAGATGCCGCCCCACCCAGGTTGGGCAGAGACTTTTGCATATGAATGCCTTGGCCCTTTGCAATCTGAAAATTACCTAACAAATTGCAGCTGGGCCAGACAGACCCAGAACTTTCAAGAGAAGGCCCAAGGCCTCACAGCTGCTTGCATTACTTCACAGCTGGGCCTAATGTGGGCACCTCCAAACCCCAAACAAGGAAGGGGAATCTGCAGATCTCTTCGTAGCTCCTGCTGGGTAGCCTCAGGAAGAGGCTAAATTAGCACCTCCTTAGATCCAAGAGCCAGTGTACCCAGTGGTCAGAGTGGGACCATCCAGATCACAACTCCTCAGATCCATAAGGGACACACTCAGGGGGCAGACTCAGTGAGCATCAAAGCCCCACTGAAACAAGTCTTGCCCCAGAAGGTTGTCTTCAGCACAGAAGTTCTCCCACTGTAGACACAGCTGATCCTCACAGCCAATTGGCCTGGAGGTCAATTCCTCCCAGTGATAACTACTACAATCAAGGCTTAACTACAACAAGACTACAACAAGACTGTGCACAAAGCCCACAAGGGGTGCACCAAGAGTGTCCACCTCAGGTAATTGGGGAGGCTGAGCCACTGGGCCCTATAGGACACCTAGCACACAAAACCACTCTACCAACACAGGGAAGCATAAAAAATGCGGAGACAAAGAAACAGGTCACAAATGACAGAAATGGAGGAAAGCAAATGACTGGATATAGAGTTCAAAACCACGGTTATAAGGTTTTTCAAGAATTTTCTGGAAACCGCCAATAAATTTAGTGAGACCCTAGAGGATATGAAAAAAGACCAACTAGAAATTAAGCATACACTGACTGAAATAAAGAATAATACACAGAGATCCAACAGCAGACAAGAGGATCCCAAGAATCAAGTCAAAGATTTGAAATGTGAAGAAACAAAAAATACTCAACCGGAAAAGCAAAAAGAAAAAAGAATCCAAAAATATGAAGACAGTGTAAGGAGCCTCTGGGACAACTTCAAGCGTACCAACATCAGAATTATAGGGTGCCAGAAGAAGAGAGAGAGATATTGAAAACCTATTTGAAGAAATAATGACACAAAACTTCCCCTACCTGGTGAAAGAAATAGACTTACAAGTCCAGGAAGCACAGAGAACCCCAAACAAAAGGAGTCCAAAGAGGACCACACCAAGACACATCATAATTAAAATGCCGAGAGCAAAAGACAAAGAGAGAATCTTAAAAGCAGCAAGAGAAAAACAGTCAGTTACCTATAAGGGCGTACCCATACGACTGTCAGCTGATTTCTCAACAGAAACTATGAAGGCCAGAAGGGAGTGGCAAGAAATATTCAAAGTGATGAATAGCAAGAACCTACAACCAAGATTACTTTATCCAGTAAAGCTATCATTCAGAATTGAAGGTCAGATAAAGAGCTTCACTGATAAGAAAAAGCTAAAGGGGTTCATCACCACCAAACCAGCATTATATGAAATGCTGAGAGGTATTCTTTAAGAAGAGGAAGAAGAAAACATTAAAGATAATAATTATGAACAGCAAATACATATCTATCAACAAGTGAATCTAAAAATCAAGTGAATAAAAAATCTGATGAACAGAGTAAACTGGTGAATATAATAGAACCAGGGGCATGGAAAGGGACTGTACTGACAATTCTTGGGGGAAAAGGGGTGTGGGGGTACAGGAAGAGATTGGACAAAAATTGTACACCTATGGATGAGGACAGTGAGAGGGGTAAGGGCAGAGGGTGGGGTGGGAACTGGGTGGAGGAGAGCTATGGGAGGAAAAAAAGAGGAACAACTGTAATAATCTGAACAATAAAAATTAAAAAAAAAAAAAAAAGATGAGGACGAGGCCCTTGCTGTCCCTTCTGAGACAACATGAGACTCTCAGAGCTCAAGCTGGACAAGAAAAAAAAAAAAAAAAAAGCTGACGGGAAACAAAGGCCCTTGTAGGAGTGGACTGAGCCCATTACTGCCGTGTAAGATCCCAGCTCAACTAGAGCAGTGTTTGCCCAAACTTGCCTCACCCTACAGACCATGCAGCGCATTCATTACACAGAAGACTGCCTCAGTTCTTCCTGGGTGGGCATGGGAAGCTGTGTATGCAGTAAGAGCTGGTTGTGATTCTGACCTATGAAAGGCAGGTTTGGCCCGGCCGGCGTGGCTCAGTGGTTGAGCGTTGACCTATATGATCCAGGAGGTCACAGTTCGATTCCTGGTCAGAGCACATGCCTGGGTTGTGAGCTCGATCCCCAGTGTGGGATGTGCAGGAGGCAGCCCATCAATGATTCTCTCTCGTTATTGGTGTTCCTCCCTCCCTCTCCTTTCCTCTCTGAAATCAGTAAAAATATATTTTCGAGAGGAAGGGAGGGAGAGAAGGAAGGAAGGAGGGAGGGAGGGAGGAGCAAATTTGGGGAAGAGAGAACTAGAGTGTTCCATCAACAGGTGGAGCCAACCCAGCCACCCAGGGCTGCGTAGGTAAAGGCTCCAGCCAGCCTTACTTCCCGCTCCCCGGAGCTAGTCGCCACTGGGCGGACTTCCCAAACACAAGCCCCGGTGGGCCTGCTGCCCCTGCACACGTGGCCCTTCCTCCTCCAACATCCCCCACGCAGGGCTATATACAGCCTCTTACTTTGACCTTTACCGCCGAAGGCCTCAGATGATCCCAAGTTCTGGCAGCCCTGGCCCCTGGCTTGGCTGCCCACAGCTGAGGGATGACAATGAGATGTGGTCCTAATTTAGAACACACGAGCCAGGTGTTCATGGGCCAGGTATTAATTAGGGAATGACTCTAGATAGCTGGTGACATCATTTTCTGCCTTTAGACCCAGCGGGGTCATTGTTGGGAGGTAAGCTGGGAAGCGAATACCCACCAAAGCTGAGGTCAGTGTTTACTGAGGGAGACACTGGATACCAACTCTCCCTGGAGCTGAAATTTCACCTTGGGGCCCTGCTGATACCAGTCAGCCCGACAGAGCCCGGAGGCTCTCCCATGTTCAGGTGGCTCCCGTGGGCCCTCACGCCTTCACACAGCCCAACTCTAACACGACTGCCCCCACTTCACAACCACCCCAGCGGACAATGGGGCAGAGAGGGTGACGGCAAAACAAGCTAGATATTCAGTGCCTTCCTTTTTTAAAATTTTTAAAAAAATATTTTTATTCATTTCAGAGAAGAAGGGAGAGGGAGGGAGAGATAGAAACATCAATAGAGAGAATCATTGATTGGCTGCCTCCTGCATGCCCCACACTGGGGATGGAGCCCACAGCCTGCCACCCAGGCATGTGTCCTGACCGGGAATCAAACCCTGATCTCCTGGTAGACTTTCAACCGCTGAGCCATGCTGGTCAGGCCAGTGCCTTCCTTTTAATAAAGCCAGTAAGTTTTTGTTTTAATTAAAATGCAGCTTCTGAAACAGCTCCAGAGAGTTTACATAAAGCAGTGTTCCCATGGGATGACAACAGGTGTTATGCTGCAGGGAAAGGTTCTCACGCCCCATAGGGCTAAACAAAATGAAACAGGTTTCTTTACTACTTTTCACAGAACCTCTAATGTATCAGTGCAGACTTAAGAAACTCCAGTAAGTGAATTCAATTTACTCCATTTTCTAAATTAAATGAATTTATTGGCAATGACACCTGGAGTAGTTTTCCAGCGGACACACTTGGGAAATGCTGAAATAAAGGGTGCTCTTACCCAGACCCAGCTTACATATGAGGCCTAAGGAGCTGAGGCCTGGCCAGTGTGGCTCAGTTGGTTGAGCGTCATCCTGTGCACCAAAAAGGTCGCCGGTCCGATTCCCAGTCAGGGCACACGCCCAGGTTTCAGGCTCGATCCCCAGTAGGGAGTAGAGCAGTGGTTCTCAACCTTGGAAAATCTTTGGGGCTTAGCCAGGTGTCACTGGCAAAAGTCAGAGCAAATTGCTGCTCTCTTCCACCTTCCCTTCTACAAAATAACTGATCATGTCATTTGTCTCCTCTCTTACTTCTTTCCTGGTTATTAAAGAAAGGGATTCTCACTGGGGGAAGTTTGGACAATGTGCAGAGAAGCAGAAATTACCCATAGCTGTTCATAAGCATTTTCAACAGCTGCTTAAAACTATCGCATTGATACACTACAACTTACTAAATCATCTCTCCATTCACTTTTGCATTTTAGGAACGAAACTCACAACAGACTTCATTTTCAGGAGACAAGAAAACATGTACGTGCAGAGACAGGTGAGATAGCTGGAACCAGACGTGTATATTTGAAAATTACCTCTATCAAACTATAACGGTATTACTGAATAATCATAGAGAGGGTGCAGGGATAGGAAGGGAAGAATAATAGCTGACAGCTAAGACTACCGCCTTCCAACAATTGCTAGATAATAAATATAAGAATAAAACCCCTACCAATCAAATAGAGGAACATTCATTTCAATAGAATAGAACCTCGGTAACTACACAGAAGGTGCCTCCCAAACACGTGCAACAGGTGTGTTTTGCATTGAACTGAACAGGCAGCAGGATGAAAAGGGACCTGGGACGTCTGGAGGGGACAGAGGAGGATTCGCACACAGATCATATCGGGGTCTACACCCAGTCAGGGCCGAATGCCGTAACTGAGGGGCAGAGGCTCTGGCATACGGGTGGTAGGAAGTGGAAGCTATACCCACAGATACAATTTGCATGAAGAGCACAAAGAATGCGAGAGGTCCAGAGTAGAGCGCTGGGCACACTGACCACAGTGAGAAGTGTCATGGCAGCCAAGAGTCTGCAGCAAGGCCCTTGAACCTCAGGCCAGAAATACGGGCCTGAGGCAGGGGGAGAACAGAGCTGACAGCAGGGCCTGGGGGCCTTCAGGAGTGTCTAGATTAGCAGGGGACTTTTCCCCCATTTTTAAACATTTTTTATTGTTGGTAGTATTAAAGATATCTCCCATTCCCACCCCCCTTTCCTCCCCGCCTCCCACTCCCAACCCCCACCCCCAGGTCTTCACTACCCTATCGCCTGTGTCATGGGCTATGCAGAGCTATATATATAAAAGCCTAAGCAACCATTACGACCTAATGACCGGAACAACCAGTCAATAGCTATGATGCACACTGACCCAGACTTTGCTGCTGGGGCTCTGACAGCCCTGAATCTGGTTCACCCGCACCCTGGACCCAGACAGGAGGAAGGAGGGAGCCCGATTCCTCACGGAATCAGCCATTGGTTAGCTTGCTGCTGGGCCAACCTCCCGCAGTCCCTCCCACTGGCTGGCCAGTCTCCCATATCGGCCCTGATGGCCAGCCAGGCCGAGGGACCCCACCCATGCACGAACTCGTGCACCAGGCCTCTAGTAAGTAAATAAGTTCTCTGGTTTCTCTCTTCTCGGCCCCCCAACCGCACATCGAGGTATGTCAGTCTGTCCATGCCTCCTCAACAGGGGATTTGAAGGGACACATGGGAAGGGGAGGCGTGTTTGGGGCCTGAGAAGCAGTCCCTATTATCAAGAACCTTGTCACCAGGGATCTGACAAATGGACAGGACTCTTCCTTCACTAACAATATAATTTTCCCCAAAAATGGACCTAATCATGCCCCCTCACACTACCACCAAGGCTAAATTGGACTCCAATGACTCATAAGTCTTTTTATGTCTTCAGTTCCGATCGTCGCTTCCCATACAATTCGGTAAATGACAGAGCTGTCTGTTGTTCCTTGTACTGAAGAATCTATTTTAGGGAAGGGCAGTGGACAGTCATAGCTGCGTGTGCTATTATTACCTGTGGTCCTTTACAGTGTTCATTTCACATATAAAGGAAAAGAGGAAACACAAAACAAAGGAGAGTGATATCTTGCTAGGTAAATCCTCTGAGATGAATTTTCTTTATAAATTATGAAGTCAGCTGTGTGTTTGGGGAGGGGGATCAAACAAATGGCCACTTCATAAATCTTGCCACGCAGTGTTTGCATGGATCCAGTGAGTTAAAAACAACATCTGAGCCCAGCCGGCGTGGCTCTGTGATTGAGAGTCGACCTATGAACCAGGAGGTCACGGTAAGATTCCCGGTCAGGGTACATGCCTGGGTTGCAGGCTCGAACCTCAGTCTGGGGTGTGCAGGAGGAAGCTAATCGATGACCCTCGTCATTGATGTTTCTCTCTCTTTCCCCCTCTCCATTCCTCTCTGGAAACAATAAAAATATATTTAAAACAAAACAAAAACAACAACATTTGACTACGCTAATCTGTGGGGTGAAACATCTCCAGCTCCCGTTTGACCAAAGATCTTATCCCTGGCAAAATTCAATTCAGTTTGGCCAACATTTCTCAGGCACCAACTGTGCTCAAGGGGATGCAGAGGTAGAGAGCCACAGTCCATGGCCACTGTAGCATCTGGACACCCAGACACCAGAAAAGAGGCACCTGGATCATTGATGGGAAAGGAAGCTGTATTTTTGGTTGTAGATAATAAACTGGCATCTGGTTCACTTGGTTGCAGACCCAATCCTTAGTAATGAGCAGGAATCTCTTGATTCCTGAGTTTTCATAGAGCATGGGCTCTGGGTCATGTCGTGGGTGCAGGTAATTAAAGTCATTTTGGTAAGGTAAAGGAAGCTCATGCCACAGCGTTCTACAGGCCGCCAGGGCACAGATCCTGTTCCTAACACTGGTGACTCCTGTCCTTCCTCTCAAGAATTCTGAGGTGGAGAGACAGACAGACACACACACACAGATGAACAGAGGCTGCTGGGAAGGCAGAGCCACTAATGGCATCATTTTTGTACTTTGACAACCTTTTCAAATCCATTTGAGTAACTGTCGTACTGAGGGCTCCTGGGCTGGAGGGCTGGCCAGTCTAACCCCGACATTTATTTTTTTTTCCCCTTCCCTTCCCTTCCACCTCCCCACTTCCCTTCTCTCTTCCCCCTTCCCCATTCCCTTCTCTTCCCTCTTCCCTTCCCTTCTGCCTTCCCTTTTCCCTTCCCTTTTGCCTTGGCTTCCCTTTTGCCTTGGCTTCCCTTTTGCCTTCCCTACTCTCTTCCCTTTCCTTTTGCCTTCCCTTCCCTTCCCTTTTCCCTTCTCTTTTGCATTCCCTTCCCTTTTCCCTTTCCGTCCCCCTTCCCTTCCCTTCCCCATTCCCTTCCCGTTTCTCTTCCCCCTTCCCTTCCTTTCCCTTTTCCCTCATCTTCCCCCTTCTGTTCCCTTTTCTGTTCCCTTCCTTTCCCCATTCCCTTTGCTTTTCCCTTCCCTTCCCCTTGGCCTTCCCTTTTCCCTCGCTTTTGCTTTCCCTTCCCCTTTCCCTTCCCTTCCCTTCCTGTTTCCCTTCCCCCTTTCCTTTTCCCTTTCCCCCTCCCTTCCATTCCCTCTTCCCCCTTCCCTTCCCTTCCCTTCCCTTCTGCGTTCCCATCCATTTTGACTTCCCTTTGCCTTCCCTTCCCCATTCTCTTCACCCTTCCCAACCCCTTTCCCTTCCCTTCCCCTATTGCCTTTTCTTCCCTTTTCCCTTCCCTTGCCTTTTCCCTTCACTTTTCCCACCCTTTTTTCTTCCCTTCCCTTCCCCCTTCCCTTCCCTCTTCCCTTCCCTTCTCACTTCTCTTCCCTTTTCCGTTCACTTCCCTTCCCTTCCCTTTTTCCTTCCATGCCCTTCCCCCTTCTCTTCGCCCTTCCATTCCCCCTTCCGTTCCCTCCCCCTTCCATTCCCTCCTGCCTTCCCTTCTGCGTGCCCTTCCCTTTTGCCTTTTCTTCTGCCTTCCCTTCCCTTGTGCCTTCCCTTCCCTTTTCCCTTCCCTTTGCCCTTTCCTTCCCCCTTCCCTTCCCCCTTCCCTTCTCTTTTGCCATCCCTTCCCTTTTCCCTTCCCTTTTGCCTTCCCTTCCCCTCGCCCTTCCCTTTCCGTTACTCTTCCCCCTTCCCTTCCCTTTTACCTCACCTTCGCCCTGGTCTTCCCTTTTCCCTTCCCTTCCCCTTCCCTTTTCCATCCCCCTTCCCTTCCCTTTTCTCTTCCCCCTGCCCTTTTCCCTTCCCTTCTCCCTTTCCTTCCCTTCCCTCCCCCTTCCCTTCACTTCTGCCTTCCCTTTTCCTTTCCTTCTGCCTTCCCTTCCATGTTGACTTCCCTTCTGCCTCCCCTTCCCTTTTTCCTTCTCTTTTGCCTTCCCTTCCGTTTCCCTTTCCTTCCCTCTTCTCTTCCCTTTTCCTTCCCCTTCCCCCAACCCTTCCCTCCCCTTCCCCATTCCCTTCGCTTTTCCCTTCCCTTCCCGCTGGCCTTCCCTTTTCTCTTCCCTTTTGCCTTCTCTTTTCCTTTCCCTTCCCTTCACTTCCCTTTTCCCTTCCGTTACCTTTTCCATTCCCTTCCTTTCCCTTCCCCGTTCCCTTTGCTTTTCCCTTCCCTTCTCCCTGGCTTTCCCTTTCTCTTGCTTTTGCCTTCCCTTCCCCATTCCCATCCCCTTTCCCTTCCCTTCACTCTTCCCTTCCTGTTTCCCTTCCCACTTCACTACCCTTTTCTCTTTCCCCTTCCCTTTCCTTCCTTTCCCTTCCCCCTTCCCTTCTGCGTTACCTTCCCTTCTGCCTCTCCTTTTCCCTTTTCCCTTCCCTTTCCTTTTGCCTTCCCTTTCCCTTCCTGTCCCTTTTCCTTTCCGTTCCCCCTTCCCTTCCCTTCCCTTCCCCATTACCTTTGCTTTTCCCTTCCCTTCCCTTCCCCATTCCCTTCGCTTTTCCCTTCCCTTCCCCCTGGCCTTCCCTTTTCCCTTGCTTTTCCCTTCCCTTCCCCTTTCCCTTCCCTTCCTCCTTCCCTTTGCCCTTCCCTTCCCGTTTCCCTTCCCCCTTCCCTTTTCCCTTTCCCCTTCCCTTCCCCATTCTCTACACCCTTCCCATCCCCTTTCCCTCCCCTTTAGCCTTCCCTTCTCTTTTCCCTTCCCTTCCCCCACCCTTTTTTCTTCCCTTTCCTTTTGCCTTCCCTTTCCTCTTCCCTTCCCTTCTCCCTTCCCTTCTGCTTTCTGTTCCCTTTGGCCTTCCCTTCCCTTTGCCTTACCTTTTGCCTTCCCTTCCCTTTTCCCTTCCTTTTGTCCCCGCCCCTTCCCTTTGGCCTTCCCTTTTGCCATCCCTTCCCTTTTGCCTTCCCTTCCCTTCGCCCTTCCCTTTCCGTTACCCTTCCCCCTTCCCTTCCTTTTTACATCCCCCTTCCCTTCCCTTTTCTCTTACCCCTGCCCTTTTCCCTTCCCTTTTCCTTTCCTTCTGCCTTGCCTTCCCTTTTCCCTTCTCTTTTGCCTTCCCTTCCCTCCTCTCTTCCCTTTTCCTTCCCCTTCCCCCTTCTCTTCCTTTCCCTTTCCTTCCCCATTCCCTTCATTTTTCCCTTCTCTTCCCTCTGGCCTTCCCTTTTCTCTTCCCTTTTCCTTCCCCTTCCCTTCACTTCCCTTTTCCCTCCCCTTCCCCTTCCGTTCCCTTTTCCATTCCCTTCCCTTCGCTTCCCCGTTTGCTTCCTTTTTCCGTTCACTTCCCCCTGGCCTCCCCTATTCCCTTGCTTTTGCTTTCCCTTCCCCTTTCCCTTCCCTTCCCTTTCCCCTTACCTTCCCTTTTCTCTTCCCCCTTCCCTTCCCTTCCCTCCTGCATTCCCTTCTGCATTCCCATCCGTTTTGACTTCCCTTTGCCTTCCCTTCCCCATTCTCTTCACCCTTCCCATCCCCTTTCCCTCCCCTTTAGCCTCCCCTTTTGCCTTTTCTCCCCTTTTGCCTTCCCTTCCCCCACCCTTTTTTCTTCCCTTCCCTTTTGCCTTCCCTTTCCCCTTCCCTCTTCCCTTCCCTTCCCTTCTGCTTTCCATTCCCTTTGGCCTTCCCTTTTGCCTTCCCTTCCCTTTTGCCTTCCCTTCTCTTTTCCCTTTTCTTACCTTTTCCCTTCCCTTCCCCCACCCTTTTTTCTTCCCTTCCCTTTTCCCTTCTCTTTTGCCTTCCCATCCTGTTTCCCTTCCCTTCCCCCTTCCCATCCCTTTTCCCTCACCTCCCCCCTTCCGATCCCTTTTCCGTTCCCTTCCCTTCCCCATTCCCTTTGCTTTTCCCTTCCCTTCACCCTGGCCTTCGCTTTTCCCTTGCTTTTGCTTTCCCTTCCCCCTTCCCATCCCCTTTCCCTTCCCTTCCCTTCCTCCTTCCCTTTGCCCTTCCCTTCCCTTTTCCCTCACCTTCCCCCTTCTGTTCCCTTCCCTTCCCCGTTCCCTTCGCTTTTCCCTTCCCTTCTCCCCGGCCTTCCCTTTTCCCTTGCTTTTGCCTTCCCTTCCCCCTTCCCATGCCCTTTCCCTTCCCTTTTCCCTTTCCCCTTCCCTTTTCTCTTCCCCCTTCCCTTCCCCTCCCTTTTCCCTTCCTTTTGCCTTTCCTTCCCTTTTCCCTTCCCTTCCCTTTTGCCTTCCATTTTGACATCCCTTCCCCTTTGCCTTTGCCTTCCCTTCCCTTTGCCCATCCCTTCCCCATTCCCTTTCCGTTTCCCTTCAACCTTCCCTTCCCTTTTCCCTTCCCTTCCCTTCCCTTTTCCCTCACCTTCCCCCTTCTCTTCCCTTTTCCCTTCACTTCCCCCTTCCCTTCCATATTGCCTTCCATTCCCGTCCCCCTTCCCTTCACTTCCCCATTCCCTTCCCTTCCCTCTGGCCTTCCCTCTTCCCCTCCATTTTCCCTTCCCTTCCCCCTTCCCTTCCCTTCTCTTCCCCCTTCCCATCCCTTTTCACTCACCTCCCCCCTTCCGTTCCCTTTTCCGTTCCCTTCCCTTCCCCATTCCCTTTGCTTTTCCCTTCTCTTCCCCCTGGCCTTCCCTTTTCCCTTCCTTTTGCTTTCCCTTCCCTTCCCTCCTCCCTTCCCTTCCTCCTTCCCTTTGCCCTTCCCTTTTCCCTTTCCCCTTCCCTTCCCTTTTCTCTTCCCCCTTCCCTTCCCTTCCCTTCCCTCCTGCCTTCCCTTCTGCGTTCCCATCCATTTTGAGTTCCCTTTGCCTTCCCTTCCCCATTCTCTTCACCCTTCCCATCCCCTTTCCCTCCCCTTTAGTCTCCCCTTTTGCCTTTTCTTCCCTTTTGCCTTCCCTTTCCCCTTCCCTTCTGCTTTCTGTTCCCTTTGGCCTTCCCTTCCCTTTTCCCTTCCTTTTGTCCCCGCCCCTTCCCTTTGGCCTTCCCTTTTGCCATCCCTTCCCTTTTGCCTTCCCTTCCCTTCGCCCTTCCCTTTCCGTTACCCTTCCCCCTTCCCTTCCCTTTTCCATCCTTCCCTTCCCTTTTCCATCCCCCTTCCCTCCCCTTTTCTCTTACCCCAGCCCTTTTCCCTTCCCTTCTGCCTTCCCTTCCCTTTTCCCTTCTCGTTTGCCTTCACTTCCATTTCCCTCTCCTTCCCTCCTCTCTTCCCTTTTCCTTCCCCTTCCCCCTTCCCTTCCTTTCCCTTCCCTTCCCCATTCCCTTCATTTTTCCCTTCTCTTCCCTCTGGCCTTGCCTTTTCTCTTCTCTTTTGCCTTCTCTTTTCCTTTCCCTTCCCTTCACTTCCCTTCCCCCTTCCCTACCCCTTCCGTTCCCTTTTCCATTCCCTTCCCTTCTTTTTCCCGTTCCCTTCCCTTCCACCTTCCCTTTCCCCTTACCTTCCCTTTTCTCTTCCCCCTTCCCTTCCCTTCCCTCCTGCATTCCCTTCTGCATTCCCATCCGTTTTGACTTCCCTTTGCCTTCCCTTCCCCATTCTCTTCACCCTTCCCATCCCCTTTCTCTTCCCTTCCCCCTTCCCTTTCCCTCCCCTTTAGCCTCCCCTTTTGCCTTTTCTTCCCTTTTGCCTTCCCTTCCCCCACCCTTTTTTCTTCCCTTCCCTTTTGCCTTCCCTTGCCCCTTCCCTCTTCCCTTCCCTTCTGCTTTCCATTCCCTTTGGCCTTCCCGTTTGCCTTCCCTTCCCTTTCGCCTTCCCTTCTCTTTTCCCTTCCCTTCCCCCACCCTTTTTTCTTCCCTTCCCTTTTGCCTTCCCTTCCCTTTTCCCTTTCCTTCCCTTTTGCCTTCCCTTCCCTTTGCCTTACCTTTTGCCCCCGCCCTTTCCCTTTGGCCTTCCTTTCCCTCTTTCCTTCGCTTCCCTTTTCCCTTCCCTTTCCTCTTTCCTCCCCTTTTCCCTTCCTTTTGCCTTTCCTTTCCTTTATGCCTTCCTTTCCCTTCGCCCTTCCCTTTCCGTTTCGCTTCCCTTTTCCCTCACCTTCCCCCCTCTTCCCTTCTCTGTTCACTTCCCCCTTCCCTTCCCTTTTGCCTTCCCTTCGCCCTTCCCTTTCCGTTACCCTTCCCCCTTCCCTTCCCTTTTGCCATCCCTTCCCTTTTCCCTTCCCTTTTGCCTTCCCTTCCCCTCGCCCTTCCCTTTCCGTTACTCTTCCCCCTTCCCTTCCCTTTTACCTCACCTTCCCCCTTCTCTTCCCTTTTCCTTTCACTTCCCCCTTCCCTTCCCTTTTGCCTTCCATTCCCTTCCCCCTTCCCTTCCCCCTTCCCTTCCCCCTTCCCTTTTCCATCCTTCCCTTCCCTTTTCCACCCCCCTTCCCTTCCCTTTTCTCTTCCCCCTGCCCTTTTCCCTTCCCTTCTCCCTTTCCTTCCCTTCCCTCCCCCTTCCCTTCCCTTCTGCCTTCCCTCTTCCTTTCCTTCTTCCTTCCCTTCCATGTTGACTTCCCTTCTGCCTCCCCTTCCCTGTTTCCTTCTCTTTTGCCTTCCCTTCCCTTCCCTTTTCCCTTCTCTTTTGCATTCCCTTCCCTTTTCCCTTTCCGTCCCCCTTCCCTTCCCTTCCCCATTCCCTTCCCGTTTCTCTTCCCCCTTCCCTTCCTTTCCCTTTTCCCTCATCTTCCCCCTTCTGTTCCCTTTTCTGTTCCCTTCCTTTCCCCATTCCCTTTGCTTTTCCCTTCCCTTCCCCTTGGCCTTCCCTTTTCCCTCGCTTTTGCTTTCCCTTCCCCTTTCCCTTCCCTTCCCTTCCTGTTTCCCTTCCCCCTTTCCTTTTCCCTTTCCCCCTCCCTTCCATTCCCTCTTCCCCCTTCCCTTCCCTTCCCTTCCCTTCTGCGTTCCCATCCATTTTGACTTCCCTTTGCCTTCCCTTCCCCATTCTCTTCACCCTTCCCAACCCCTTTCCCTTCCCTTCCCCTATTGCCTTTTCTTCCCTTTTCCCTTCCCTTGCCTTTTCCCTTCACTTTTCCCACCCTTTTTTCTTCCCTTCCCTCTTCCCTTCCCTTCTCACTTCTCTTCCCTTTTCCGTTCACTTCCCTTCCCTTCCCTTTTTCCTTCCATGCCCTTCCCCCTTCTCTTCGCCCTTCCATTCCCCCTTCCGTTCCCTCCCCCTTCCATTCCCTCCTGCCTTCCCTTCTGCGTGCCCTTCCCTTTTGCCTTCCCTTCCCTTCGCCCTTCCCTTTCCGTTACCCTTCCCCCTTCCCTTCCCTTTTCTCTTACCCCTGCCCTTTTCCCTTCCCTTTTCCTTTCCTTCTGCCTTGCCTTCCCTTTTCCCTTCTCTTTTGCCTTCCCTTCCCTCCTCTCTTCCCTTTTCCTTCCCCTTCCCCCTTCTCTTCCTTTCCCTTTCCTTCCCCATTCCCTTCATTTTTCCCTTCTCTTCCCTCTGGCCTTCCCTTTTCTCTTCCCTTTTCCTTCCCCTTCCCTTCACTTCCCTTTTCCCTCCCCTTCCCCTTCCGTTCCCTTTTCCATTCCCTTCCCTTCGCTTCCCCGTTTGCTTCCTTTTTCCGTTCACTTCCCCCTGGCTTCCCCTATTCCCTTGCTTTTGCTTTCCCTTCCCCTTTCCCTTCCCTTCCCTTTCCCCTTACCTTCCCTTTTCTCTTCCCCCTTCCCTTCCCTTCCCTCCTGCATTCCCTTCTGCATTCCCATCCGTTTTGACTTCCCTTTGCCTTCCCTTCCCCATTCTCTTCACCCTTCCCATCCCCTTTCCCTACCCTTTAGCCTCCCCTTTTGCCTTTTCTCCCCTTTTGCCTTCCCTTCCCCCACCCTTTTTTCTTCCCTTCCCTTTTGCCTTCCCTTTCCCCTTCCCTCTTCCCTTCCCTTCCCTTCTGCTTTCCATTCCCTTTGGCCTTCCCTTTTGCCTTCCCTTCCCTTTTGCCTTCCCTTCTCTTTTCCCTTTTCTTACCTTTTCCCTTCCCTTCCCCCACCCTTTTTTCTTCCCTTCCCTTTTCCCTTCTCTTTTGCCTTCCCATCCTGTTTCCCTTCCCTTCCCCCTTCCCATCCCTTTTCCCTCACCTCCCCCCTTCCGATCCCTTTTCCGTTCCCTTCCCTTCCCCATTCCCTTTGCTTTTCCCTTCCCTTCACCCTGGCCTTCGCTTTTCCCTTGCTTTTGCTTTCCCTTCCCCCTTCCCATCCCCTTTCCCTTCCCTTCCCTTCCTCCTTCCCTTTGCCCTTCCCTTCCCTTTTCCCTCACCTTCCCCCTTCTGTTCCCTTCCCTTCCCCGTTCCCTTCGCTTTTCCCTTCCCTTCTCCCCGGCCTTCCCTTTTCCCTTGCTTTTGCCTTCCCTTCCCCCTTCCCATGCCCTTTCCCTTCCCTTCCCTTTTCCCTTTCCCCTTCCCTTTTCTCTTCCCCCTTCCCTTCCCCTCCCTTTTCCCTTCCTTTTGCCTTTCCTTCCCTTTTCCCTTCCCTTCCCTTTTGCCTTCCATTTTGACATCCCTTCCCCTTTGCCTTTGCCTTCCCTTCCCTTTGCCCATCCCTTCCCCATTCCCTTTCCGTTTCCCTTCAACCTTCCCTTCCCTTTTCCCTTCCCTTCCCTTCCCTTTTCCCTCACCTCCCCCCTTCTCTTCCCTTTTCCCTTCACTTCCCCCTTCCCTTCCATATTGCCTTCCATTCCCGTCCCCCTTCCCTTCACTTCCCCATTCCCTTCCCTTCCCTCTGGCCTTCCCTCTTCCCCTCCATTTTCCCTTCCCTTCCCCCTTCCCTTCCCTTCTCTTCCCCCTTCCCATCCCTTTTCACTCACCTCCCCCCTTCCGTTCCCTTTTCCGTTCCCTTCCCTTCCCCATTCCCTTTGCTTTTCCCTTCTCTTCCCCCTGGCCTTCCCTTTTCCCTTCCTTTTGCTTTCCCTTCCCTTCCCTCCTCCCTTCCCTTCCTCCTTCCCTTTGCCCTTCCCTTTTCCCTTTCCCCTTCCCTTCCCTTTTCTCTTCCCCCTTCCCTTCCCTTCCCTTCCCTCCTGCCTTCCCTTCTGCGTTCCCATCCATTTTGAGTTCCCTTTGCCTTCCCTTCCCCATTCTCTTCACCCTTCCCATCCCCTTTCCCTCCCCTTTAGTCTCCCCTTTTGCCTTTTCTTCCCTTTTGCCTTCCCTTTCCCCTTCCCTTCTGCTTTCTGTTCCCTTTGGCCTTCCCTTCCCTTTTCCCTTCCTTTTGCCCCCGCCCCTTCCCTTTGGCCTTCCCTTTTGCCATCCCTTCCCTTTTGCCTTCCCTTCCCTTCGCCCTTCCCTTTCCGTTACCCTTCCCCCTTCCCTTCCCTTTTCCATCCTTCCCTTCCCTTCCCTTTTCTCTTACCCCAGCCCTTTTCCCTTCCCTTCACCCTTTCCTTCCCTTTTCCTTTCCTTCTGCCTTCCCTTCCCTTTTCCCTTCTCGTTTGCCTTCACTTCCATTTCCCTCTCCTTCCCTCCTCTCTTCCCTTTTCCTTCCCCTTCCCCCTTCCCTTCCTTTCCCTTCCCTTCCCCATTCCCTTCATTTTTCCCTTCTCTTCCCTCTGGCCTTGCCTTTTCTCTTCTCTTTTGCCTTCTCTTTTCCTTTCCCTTCCCTTCACTTCCCTTCCCCCTTCCCTACCCCTTCCGTTCCCTTTTCCATTCCCTTCCCTTCTTTTTCCCGTTCCCTTCCCTTCCACCTTCCCTTTCCCCTTACCTTCCCTTTTCTCTTCCCCCTTCCCTTCCCTTCCCTCCTGCATTCCCTTCTGCATTCCCATCCGTTTTGACTTCCCTTTGCCTTCCCTTCCCCATTCTCTTCACCCTTCCCATCCCCTTTCTCTTCCCTTCCCCCTTCCCTTTCCCTCCCCTTTAGCCTCCCCTTTTGCCTTTTCTTCCCTTTTGCCTTCCCTTCCCCCACCTTTTTTTCTTCCCTTCCCTTTTGCCTTCCCTTGCCCCTTCCCTCTTCCCTTCCCTTCTGCTTTCCATTCCCTTTGGCCTTCCCGTTTGCCTTCCCTTCCCTTTCGCCTTCCCTTCTCTTTTCCCTTCCCTTCCCCCACCCTTTTTTCTTCCCTTCCCTTTTGCCTTCCCTTCCCTTTTCCCTTTCCTTCCCTTTTGCCTTCCCTTCCCTTTGCCTTACCTTTTGCCCCCGCCCTTTCCCTTTGGCCTTCCTTTCCCTCTTTCCTTCGCTTCCCTTTTCCCTTCCCTTTCCTCTTTCCTCCCCTTTTCCCTTCCTTTTGCCTTTCCTTTCCTTTATGCCTTCCTTTCCCTTCGCCCTTCCCTTTCCGTTTCGCTTCCCTTTTCCCTCACCTTCCCCCCTCTTCCCTTCTCTGTTCACTTCCCCCTTCCCTTCCCTTTTGCCTTCCCTTCGCCCTTCCCTTTCCGTTACCCTTCCCCCTTCCCTTCCCTTTTGCCATCCCTTCCCTTTTCCCTTCCCTTTTGCCTTCCCTTCCCCTCGCCCTTCCCTTTCCGTTACTCTTCCCCCTTCCCTTCCCTTTTACCTCACCTTCGCCCTTCTCTTCCCTTTTCCTTTCACTTCCCCCTTCCCTTCCCTTTTGCCTTCCATTCCCTTCCCCCTTCCCTTCCCCCTTCCCTTCCCCCTTCCCTTTTCCATCCTTCCCTTCCCTTTTCCACCCCCCTTCCCTTCCCTTTTCTCTTCCCCCTGCCCTTTTCCCTTCCCTTCTCCCTTTCCTTCCCTTCCCTCCCCCTTCCCTTCCCTTCTGCCTTCCCTCTTCCTTTCCTTCTTCCTTCCCTTCCATGTTGACTTCCCTTCTGCCTCCCCTTCCCTGTTTCCTTCTCTTTTGCCTTCCCTTCCGTTTCCCTTTCCTTCCCTCCTCTCTTCCCTTTTCCTTCCCCTTCCCCATTCCCTTCCCTTCCCGCTGGCCTTCCCTTTTCTCTTCCCTTTTGCCTTCTCTTTTCCTTTCCCTTCCCTTCACTTCCCTTTTCCCTTCCGTTACCTTTTCCATTCCCTTCCTTTCCCTTCCCCGTTCCCTTTGCTTTTCCCTTCCCTTCTCCCTGGCTTTCCCTTTCTCTTGCTTTTGCCTTCCCTTCCCCATTCCCATCCCCTTTCCCTTCCCTTCCCTCCTCCCTTCCCTTCACTCTTCCCTTCCCGTTTCCCTTCCCACTTCCCTTCCCTTTTCTCTTTCCCCTTCCCTTTCCTTCCTTTCCCTTCCCCCTTCCCTTCTGCGTTACCTTCCCTTCTGCCTCTCCTTTTCCCTTTTCCCTTCCCTTTCCTTTTGCCTTCCCTTTCCCTTCCTGTCTGTTTTCCTTTACGTTCCCCCTTCCCTTCCCTTCCCTTCCCCATTCCCTTCGCTTTTCCCTTCCCTTCCCCCTGGCCTTCCCTTTTCCCTTGCTTTTGCTTTCCCTTCCCCCTTCCCATCCCCTTTCCCTTCCCTTCCTCCTTCCCTTCACCATTCCCTTCCCATTTCCCTTCCCTTCCCTTTTCCCTCACCTTCCCCCTTCCGTTCCCTTCCCTTCCCCGTTCCCTTCGCTTATCCCTTCCCTTCTCCCCAGCCTTCCCTTTTCCCTTGCTTTTGCCTTCCCTTCCCCCTTCCCATACCCTTTCCCTTCCCTTCCCTTTTCCCTTTCCCCTTCCCTTTTCTCTTACCCCTTCCCTTTCCTTCCCTTCCCCCTTCCCTTCCTCCTGCCTTCCCTTCTGTGTTACCTTCCCTTCAGCCTTCAGTTCCCTTTTGACTTTCCTTCCCATTCCTATCCCCTTTACCTTCCCTTCCCCCTTCCCTTCCCTTTTTCCTCCCCCTTTCCTTTTGCCTTCCCTTCCCTTTCCCTTCCCTTTTACCTTCCTGTCCCTTTTCCTTTCCGTTACCCCTTCCCCCTTCCCTTCCCTTCCCTTCTCTTTTCCCTTCTGCCTGCCTTTCCCTTTGGCCTTCTCTTCCCTTTGCCTTTCCTTTGGCCTTCCCTTCCCTCATCCCTTC
This sequence comes from Myotis nattereri, assembly GCF_964212035.1. NCBI lineage: Eukaryota > Metazoa > Chordata > Mammalia > Chiroptera > Vespertilionidae > Myotis > Myotis nattereri. The sequence continues at coordinate 9,117,194 of NC_138097.1, read as the reverse complement.
CCTCCCCCCTCCCTTCCTCCTTCCCTTCCCCATCCCCTTGCCCTTCCCATCCCTTTTCCCTTCCCTTCCCTTCCCTTTTCCCTCACCTTCCCCCTTCTCTTCCCTTTTCCGTTCACTTCCCCCTTCCCTTCCCTTTTGCCTTCCATTCCCTTCGCCCTTCCCTTCCCCCATTCCTTCCCTTCCCTCCCCTTCCCTTCCCTTCCCTCCCCTTCCCTTCCCTTCCCTCCTGCCTTCCCTTCCCTTTTCCCTTCCCTTTGCCTTCCCTTGCCCCTTCCCTTTGCCCTTTCCTTCCCCCTTTACATCCCGTTTCCCTTCCCTTTTCTCTTCCCCCTTCCCTTCCCTCTTCCCTTCCTTTTGCCTTTCCTTCCCTTTTCACTTCCCTTCCCTTTTGCCTTCCATTTTGACATCCCTTCCCCTTTGCCTTTGCCTTCCCTTCCCTTTGCCCATCCCTTCGCCACTCCCTTCCCCATTCCCTTTCCGTTTCCCTTCCCCCTTCCCTTCCCTTTTCCCTTCGCCTTCCCTTTTCCCTTCCCTTCCCTTCCCTTTTCCCTCACCTTCCCCCTTCTCTTCCCTTTTCCGTTCACTTCCCCTTCCCTTCTCTATTGCCTTCCATTCCCGTCCCCCTTCCCTTCCTGTTTCCTTCCCCCTTCCCTTCCCGTTTCCTTCCCCCTTCCCTTCCCTTTGCCCATCCCTTCGCCACTCCCTTCCCCCTGCCCTTCCCTTTTCCCTTCGCCTTCCCTTTTCCCTTCCCTTCCCTTCCCTTTTCCCTCACCTTCCCCCTTCTCTTCCCTTTTCCCTTCAGTTCCCCCTTCCCTTCCCGTTTCCTTCCCCCTTCCCTTCCCGTTTCCCTTCCCTCCTGCCTTCCCTTCTGTGTACCCTTCCCTATTGCCTTCTCTTCTGCCTTCCCTTCCCTTTTCCTTTCTCTTTTGCCTTCCCATCCTGTTTCTCTTCCCTTCCCTTTTCCCTCACCTTCCCCCTTCCCTTCCCTTTTCCCTCACCTTCCCTTTTGCCTTCCATTCCCTTCCCCCTTCCCTTTGCCCTTTCCCAACCCCTTCCCTTCCCATTTCCCTTCCCCTTCCCTTTTGCCTTTCCTTCCCTTTTCCCTTCTCTTTTGCCTTCCCTTCCCTTTTCCGTTCCTTTCCCCCTTCCCTTCACTTCCCCATTCCCTTCCCTTCCCTCTGGCCTTCCCTCTTCCCCTCCATTTTCCCTTCCCTTCCCCCTTCCCTTCCCTTCTCTTCCCCCTTCCCATCCCTTTTCACTCACCTCCCCCCTTCCGTTCCCTTTTCCGTTCCCTTCCCTTCCCCATTCCCTTTGCTTTTCCCTTCTCTTCCCCCTGGCCTTCCCTTTTCCCTTCCTTTTGCTTTCCCTTCCCTTCCCTCCTCCCTTCCCTTCCTCCTTCCCTTTTCCCTTTCCCCTTCCCTTCCCTTTTCTCTTCCCCCTTCCCTTCCCTTCCCTTCCCTCCTGCCTTCCCTTCTGCGTTCCCATCCATTTTGAGTTCCCTTTGCCTTCCCTTCCCCATTCTCTTCACCCTTCCCATCCCCTTTCCCTCCTCTTTAGTCTCCCCTTTTGCCTTTTCTTCCCTTTTGCCTTCCCTTCTCTTTTCCCTTTTCTTACCTTTTCCCTTCCCTTCCCCCACCCTTTTTTCTTCCCTTCCCTTTTGCCTTCCCTTTCCCCTTCCCTTCTGCTTTCTGTTCCCTTTGGCCTTCCCTTCCCTTTGCCTTACCTTTTGCCTTCCCTTCCCTTTTCCCTTCCTTTTGCCCCCGCCCCTTCCCTTTGGCCTTCCCTTTTGCCATCCCTTCCCTTTTGCCTTCCCTTCCCTTCGCCCTTCCCTTTCCGTTACCCTTCCCCCTTCCCTTCCCTTTTCCATCCTTCCCTTCCCTTTTCCATCCCCCTTCCCTTCCCTTTTCTCTTACCCCAGCCCTTTTCCCTCACCTTCCCCCCTCTTCCCTTCTCTGTTCACTTCCCCCTTCCCTTCCCTTTTGCCTTCCCTTCGCCCTTCCCTTTCCGTTACCCTTCCCCCTTCCCTTCCCTTTTGCCATCCCTTCCCTTTTCCCTTCTCCTTTGCCTTCCCTTTTGCCTTCCCTTCCCCTCGCCCTTCCCTTTCCGTTACCCTTCCCACTTCCCTTCCCTTTTCCCTCACTTTCGCCCTTCTCTTCCCTTTTCCTTTTACTTCCCCCTTCCCTTCCCTTTTGCCTTTCATTCCCTTTTCCCTTCCCTTCCCCATTCCCTTTTCCCTTCCCTTCACCCTTCCCTTCCCCTTCCCTTCCCTTTTCCATCCTTCCCTTCCCTTTTCCATCCCCCTTCCTTTACCTTTTCTCTTCCCCCTGCCCTTTTCCCTTCCCTTCTCCCTTCCCTTCCCTTTCCTTCCCTTCCCTTCCCTTCCCTTCTGCCTTCCCTTTTCCTTTCCTTCTGCCTTCCCTTCCATGTTGACTTCCCTTCTGCCTCCCCTTCCCTTTTCCCTTCTCTTTTGCCTTCCCTTCCGTTTCCCTTTCCTTCCCTCCTCTCTTCCCTTTTCCTTCCCCTTCCCCCAACCCTTCCCTTCCCCATTCCCTTCGCTTTTCCCTTCCCTTCCCTCTGGCCTTCCCTTTTGCCTTTTTTCCTTTCCCTTGCCTCCACTTCCCTTTTCCCTTCCGTTCCCTTTTCCCTTCCCTTCCCTTCCCCATTCCCTTCGCTTTTCCCTTCCCTTCTCCCTGGCCTTCCCTTTACCTTGCTTTTCCCTTCCCTTCCCCATTCCCTTCCCTCCTCCCTTCCCTTCACCCTTCCCTTCCCGTTTCCCTTCCCCCTTCCCTTCCCTTTTCTCTTTCCCCTTCCTTACCCTTCCCTCTTCTCTTCCCCCTTCCCTTCTGCATTACCTTCCCTTCTGCCTCTCCTTTTCCCTTTCCCCTTCCTTTTACCTTCCTGTCCCTTTTCCTTTCCGTTCCCACTTCCCTTCCTTTCCCCATTCCCTTTGCTTTTCCCTTCTCTCTTCCCTGGCCTTCCCTCTTCCCTTGCTTTTGCCTTCCCTTACCCATTCCCATCCCCTTTCCCTTCCCTTCCCTTTCCTCCTTACTTCCCTTCACCCTTCCCTTCCCATTTCCCTTCCCCTTTCCCTTCCCTTTCCTTTTGCCTTCCGTTTTGCCTTCCCTTCCCTTTCCCTTCTCTTTTACCTTCCTGTCCCTTTTCCTTTCCGTTCCCCCTTCCCCCTTCCCTTCCCCATTCCCTTCACTTTTCCCTTCCCTTCCCCCTGGCCTTCCCTTTGCCCTCACCTTCTCCCTTCCCTTCCCTTTTCCCTCACTTTCCCTCTTCCATTCCCTTCCCCTTCTCATCCCCCTTCCCATCCCCTTTCCCGTCCCTTCCCCTTCCCTTTTGCCTTCCCTTCTCTTTTCCCTGTTCTTCCCTTTCCCCTTCCCTTTTACCTTCCTGTCCCTTTTCTTTTCCGTTCCCCCTTAGTCCTTCCCTTTTGCCTTCCCTTCCCCTTTCCCTTCCCTTTTGCCTTCCCATCCCTTTTCCTTTCCCTTTTGCCTTCCCTTCCCCTTTCCCTTCCCTTTTGCCTTCCCATCCCTTTTCCCCTCCCTTTTGCCTTCCCTTCCCTTTTTCATTTCTTCCTTCCCTTCCCTTTCCCCCTCCCTTTTACCTTTCCTTCCCCTTTGCTTTCCTTTCCCTTTTTCATTCCCATCCCTTTTTCCTTCCTTTTCCTTCCCCTCCTTTTTGCCTTCCTTTTTCCTTCCCTTCCCTTTTTCCTTCCCCTTTTCCTTCCCTTCCGCTTTCACTTCACTTTTGCCTTCCCTTCCTTTTTCCTTCCCTTTTGCCTTCTCTTTTCCCTTCCATTTGGCCTCCCTTCCCTTTTGCCATCCCATCCCTTTTTCCTTCCCTTCTCCTTCCCTTCCCTTTTTCCTTCCCCTTTACCTTCGATTTTTCCTTCCATTCCCTTTTTCCTTCCGTTTTGCGTCCCATTTTCCATTTTTGCCTTCCCTTCCTTTTTGTCTTCTCATCCCTGTTCCTTTCCCTTTTGCCTTCCCTTCCCTTTTTCCTTCTCTTTTGCCTTCCCTCCCTTTTCCTTCCCTTCCCTTTTTCTTCCCTTTTGCCTCCCTTTTTTCCTTTTTGCCTTCCCTTCCTTTTTGCCTTCTCATCCCTTTTCCGTTCCCTTTTGCCATCCCTTCCATTTTGCCTTCCCTTCCCTTTTCCCTTCCCTTTTCCCTTCTCTTTTGCCTTCCCTCCCTTTTTCCTTCCCTTCCCTTTTTCTTCCCTTTTGCCTTCCCATCCCTTTCCCTTCCCTTTCTCCTTCCCTTTTTCCTTCTTTTTTTATTTTCTTTGCCTTCCCTTTCCTCCCCTTTTGCCTTCCCTTCCCTTTTCCCTTCTCGTTTGCCTTCCCTCCCTTTTGCCTTCGCTTTTTTATTCCATTCCCTTTTTCCTTCCCTTTTGCCTCCCCTTTTTCCTTCTTTTTTTATTCCCTTTTGCCTTCCCTTCCTTTTTACCTTCCCTTTGCCTTCTCTCCCTTTTCCTTCGCTTTTGCCATCCCTTCCTTTTTACCTTTCCATCCCATTTCCCTTTCCTTTTGCCTTCCCTCCCTTTTTCCTTCCCTTTTGCCTCTCGTTTTCCTTCTTTTTTTATTTCCTTTTACCTTCCCTTTCCTTCCCTTTTGCCTTCCCTTCCCTTTTTCCTTCCACTTTGCTTTCCCTTTTCCCTTCCCCTTTCCCTTCCCTTTTGCCTTCCCATCCCTCTTCCCTTCCCTTTCTTCTTCTTTTTTTATTCCCTTTTGCCTTCCCTTTCCTTTTTCCTTCTCTTTTGCCTTCCCTTCCTTTTTACCTTCCCATCCCTTTTGCCTTCCCTTTTTCCTTCCCTTCCTTCTCCTTCCCTTCCCTTTTCTGCTCCCTTTGCCTTCCCTTTTGCCATCCCTTCCCTTTTTCCTTCATTTTTTCCTTCCCTTGCCTTTCCCCCTCCCTTTTCCCTTTTCTTCCCTTTTGCTTTCCTTTTCCTTTTTCATTTCCGTCCCTTTTTCCTTCCCTTCCCATTTCCCTTACCTTTTGCTTTCACTTCACTTTTGCCTTCCCTTTTGACTTTTCTTCCCTTTTCCCTTCTCTTTTCCCTTCCCTTTTGCCATTCCATCCCTTTTTCCTTCCGTTTTGTCTTCCCTTCCCTTTTCGGCTCCCTTTTCCCTTTCCTTCCCTTTTGCCTTCCCTTTGGCCTTCTCTTCTTCTTTCCCTTCCATTTTCCCTTCCCTTTTGCCTTCTCTTTTTCCTTCCCTTTCCCTTTTCCTTCCCTTTTCCCCTCCCTTTTGCCATCCCTTTCCTTTTCCCTTCATTATTTCCTTCCCTTCCATTTCCCCTCCCTTTTCCCTTCCCTTCCGTTTTGCGTTCCTTTCCCTTTTCCCTTCCCCTTTCCCTTCCCTTTTGACATCCCTTCCCATTTCCTTTCCCTTTTGACTTTCCTTCCCTTTTGCCTTCTATTTCCCCTTCCATTTGGCCTCCCTTCCACTTTCCCTTCCCTTTTGCTTTCCCTATTTCCTTCACTTTTGCCTTCCCAACCCTTTTCTCTTCCCTTTTGCCTCCCCTTTTTCCTTTGTGCCTTCCCCTCCTTTTTACCTTCCCATCCCATTTCCCTTCCCTTTTGCCATCCCTCCCTTTTTCCTTCCCTTCCTTTTCCTTCCCTTCCCTTTTTCCTTCCCTTCCCTTTTGCCCTCCCTTCCTTTTTGCCTCCCCTTTTTCCTTCTTTCTTTATTCCCTTTTCCTTCCCTTTTTCGTTCCCTACCCTTTTTCCTTCACTTTTGTCTTCCCTTCTCTTTTCCCCTCCCTTTTTCCTTCCCTTCCCATTTCCCTTACCTTTTGCTGTCACTTCACTTTTGCCTTCCCATTTGACTTTTCTTCCCTTTTCCCTTCTCTTTTCCCTTCCCTTTTGCCATCCCGTCCCTTTTTCCTTCCGTTTTGTCTTCCTTTCCCTTTTCGGCTCCCTTTTCCCTTTCCTTCCCTTTTGCCTTCCCTTTGGCCTTCTCTTCTTCTTTCCCTTCCATTTTCCCTTCCCTTTTGCCTTCTCTTTTTCCTTCCCTTTCCCTTTTCCCCTCCCTTCCCTCTTCCCTTCCCTTTTGCCTCCACTTTTTCCTTCTTTTTTTATTTCCTTTTCCTTCCCTTGTTTGTTCCCTTCCCTTTTCCCCTCCCTTTTACCTACCCTTACCTTTTTCCTTCCATTTTGCCTTCCCTTCCTTTTTGCCTACCCATCCCTTTTACTTTCCCTTTTCCCTTCCCTTCCCTTTTGCCTTCCCTCCCTTTTTCCTTCCCTTCCTTTTTACCTTCCCATCCCATTTCCATTCACTTTTGCCTTCCCTTTCCTTTTTCCTTCCCTTCCTTTTTACCTTCCCATCCCATTTCCATTCCCTTTTGCCTTCCCTTCCTTTTGCCTTCACCTCCCTTTTTCCTTCCCGTCCCTTTTTCCTTCCCATCTCTCTTCCCTTCCCTTTTGCCTCCCCCTTTTCCTTCTTTTTTTATTCCCTTTTCCTTCCCTTTTTCGTTCCCTTCCCCTTCCCCCTCCGTTTTGCCTTCCCTTTCCTTTTCCCTTCCCTTTTGCCTTCCCTTCCTTTTTGCCTTCCCTCCCTTTTTCCTTCTCTTTCCCCATCTCTTCCCTTTTCCCTTCTCTTTTGCCTTCCCACCCTTTTTCCTTCCCTTTTTCCTTCCCTTCCTTTTTACCTTCCGATCCCATTTCCATTCCCTTTTGCCTTCCCTTCCCTTTTGCCTCCCCTTTTTCCTTCTTTTTTTTATTCCCTTTTCCTTCCCTTCTTCGTTCCCTTCCCTTTTCCTTTCCCTTTTGCCTTCCCATTCTTTTTCCTTCCCTTTTTCCTTCCATTCCCTTATCCCTTCTCTTTTGCCTTCCCTCCCATTTTCCTTCCCTTTTCCGATTTCTTCCCCTTTACCTTCCCTTTTGCCTTCCCTTTTTCCTTTTTACCTTCCCATCCCATTTCCATTCACTTTTGCCTTCCCCTCCCTTTTTCCTTCCCATCTCTCTTCCCTTCCCTTTTGCCTCTCCTTTTTCCTCTTTTTATTCCCTTTTCCTTCCCTGTTTCGTTCCCTTCCCTTTTCCCCTCCCTTTTGTCTTCCCTTCCCTTTTTCCTTCCCGTTTGCGTTCTCTTCCTTTTTGCCTTCCCATCCCTTTTTCTTTCCTTTTTCCCTTCCCTTCCCTTTTTCCTTCCCTTCCTTTTTGCCTTCCCATCCCTTTTTCTTTCCCTTTACCTTTCCCTTCCCTTTTCCCTTCTCTTTTGCATTTCCTCCCTTTTTCCTTCCCTCTTGCCTTCCCTTCCTTTTTACCTTCCCATCCCATTTCCATTCCCTTTGCCTTCCCTACCCTTTTGCCTTCCCTTCCCTTTTTCCTTCCCTTTTGCCTTCCCTTCCTTTTTGCCTTCCCATCCCTTTTTCTTTCCCTTTTCCTTCCCTTCCCTTTTCCCTTCCCTCCCTTTTTCCTTCCCTTTTGCCTTCCCTTCCTTTTTACCTTCCCATCCCATTTCCATTCCCTTTTGCCTTCCCTTCCCTTTTGTCTTCCCTCCCTTTTGCCTTCCCTTTCCCCTTCCCTTCCCTTTACCCTTCTCTTTTGCCTTCCCTCCCTTTTCTCTTCTCTTTTGCCTTCCCTCCCTTTTCCTTTCCCTTTTGCCTTCCCTTCCCTTTTGCCTCCTTTTTCCTTTTTGCCTTCCCTTTTGCCTTCCCTTCCTTTTTACGTTCCCATCCCATTTCCATTCACTTTTGCCTTCCCTTTTCTTTTTCCTTCCCTTTTGCCTTCCCTTCCTTTTACCTTCCCATCCCATTTCCATTCCCTTTTACCTTCCCTTCCCTTTTGCCTTCCCTCCCTTTTTCCTTCCCTTCCCTTTTGCCTGCCCTTCCCTCTTGCCTTCCCTTCTGTTTTGCCTTCGCGTCCCTTTTTTCTTCCCATCTTTCTTCCCTTCCCTTTTGCCTCCCCTTTTTCCTTCTTTTTTTTATTCCCTTTTCCTTCCCTTCTTCGTTCCCTTCCCTTTTCCTTTCCCTTTTGCCTTCCCATTCTTTTTCCTTCCCTTTTTCCTTCCATTCCCTTATCCCTTCTCTTTTGCCTTCCCTCCCATTTTCCTTTCCTTTTCCGATTTCTTCCCCTTTACCTTCCCTTTTGCCTTCCCTTTTTCCTTTTTACCTTCCCATCCCATTTCCATTCACTTTTGCCTTCCCTTTCCTTTTTCCTTCCCTTCCTTTTTACCTTCCCATCCAATTTCCATTCCCTTTTGCCTTCCCTTCCCTTTTGCCTTCCCCTCCCTTTTTCCTTCCCGTGCCTTTTTCCTTCCCATCTCTCTTCCCTTCCCTTTTGCCTCCCCTTTTTCCTTCTTTTTTATTCCCTTTACCTTCCCTTTTTCGTTCCCTTCCCCTTCCCCCTCCGTTTTGCCTTCCCTTTCCTTTTCCCTTCCCTTTTGCCTTCCCTTCCTTTTTGCCTTCCCATCTCTTTTTCTTTCCCTTTTCCCTTCTGTTTTGCCTTCCCTCCCTTTTCCCTTCTCTTTTGCCTTCCCTCCCTTTTTCCTTCCCTTCCTTTTTACCTTCCCATCCCATTTCCATTCCCTTTTGCCTTCCCTTCCCTTTTGCCTTCCCTTCCCTTTTGCCTTCCCTCCCTTTTGCCTTCCATTCCCTTTTGCCTGCTCTTCCCTTTTGTCTTCACTTCTGTTTTGCATTCCCGTCCCTTTTTCCTTCCCATCTTTCTTCCCTTCCCTTTTGCCTCCCCTTTTTCCTTCTTTTTTTATTCCCTTTTCCTTCCCTTCTTCGTTCCCTTCCCTTTTCCCCTCCCTTTTGCCTTCCCTCCCTTTTTTCTTTTCTTTTTCCTTCCCTTTTCCCTTTTGCCTTCCCTCCCTTTTTCCTTCCCTTTCCCCATCTCTTCCCTTTTCCCTTCTCTTTTGCCTCCCCTTTTTTCCTTTTTGCCTTCGCTTTAGCCTTCCCTTCCTTTTTCCCTTCCCATCCCATTTCCATTCCTTTTTGCCTTCCCTTTCCTTTTTCCTTCCCTTTTGCCTTCCCTTCCTTTTTACCTTCCCATCCCATTTCCATTCCCTTTTTCCTTCCCATCTTTATTCCCTTCCCTTTTGCCTTCCCATTTTTCCTTCTTTTTTTATTCCCTTATCCTTCCCTTCTTCATTCCCTTCCCTTTTGCCCTCCCTTTTGCCTTCCCTTTTGCCTCCCCTTTTTCCTTTTTGCCTTCCCTTTAGCCTTCCCATCCCATTTCCATTCCCTTTTGCCTTCCCTTTCCTTTTTCCTTCCCTTTTGCCTTCCCTTCCTTTGTCCTTCCCTTTTGCCTTCCATTCCCTTTTTCCTTCCCTTCCCTTTTTCCTTCCCTTTAGCCTTCCCATCCCATTTCCGTTCCCTTTTGCCTTCCCTTCCCTTTATCCTTCCCATCTCTCTTCCCTTCCCTTTTGCCTCCGCTTTTTCCTCCTTTTTTAATTCCCTTTTCCTTCCCTTTTTCGTTCCCCTCCCTTTTGCCTTCCCTTTCCTTTTTCCTTCCCTTTTTCCTTCCCTTCCTTTTTGCCTTCCCATCCCTTTTTCTTTCCTTTTTCCTTCCCTTCCTTTTCCTTCCCTTCCCTTTTGCCTTCCCATTCTTTTTCCTTCCCTTTTTCCTTCCCTTCCCCTTTCCCTTCTCTTTTGCCTTCCCTCCCATTTTCCTTCCCTTTTCCCATTTCTTCCCCCTTACCTTCCCTTTTGCCTTCCCTTTTTCCTTTTTGGATTCCCTTTTGCCTTCCCTTCCTTTTTACCTTCCCATCCCATTTCCATTCCCTTTTGCCTTCCCCTCCCTTTTTCCTTCCCATCTTTATTCCCTTCCCTTTTGCCTCCCCTTTTTCCTTCTTTTTTTTATTCCCTTTTCCTTCCCTTCTTCATTCCCTTCCCTTTTGCCCTCCCTTTTGGCTTCCCTTTTGCCTCCCCTTTTTCCTTTTTGCCTTCCCTTTAGCCTTCCCATCCCATTTCCATTCCCTTTTGCCTTCCCTTTCCTTTTTCCTTCCCTTTTGCCTTCCCTTCCTTTGTCCTTCCCTTTTGCCTTCCATTCCCTTTTTCCTTCCCTTCCCTTTTTCCATCCCTTTTGCCTTCCCATCCCATTTCCATTCCCTTTTGCCTTCCCTTCCCTTTTTCCTTCCCTTCCCTTTTGCCTTCCCTTTTGCCTTCCCTCCATTTTCCCCTCCCTTTTGCCTTCCCTATCCTTTGTCCTTCCCTTTTGCCTTCCATTCCTTTTTGCCTTCCCATACCTTTTTCTTTCCCTTTTCCCTTCCCTTCCCTTTTTCCTGCCCTTTTTCCTTCCCTTCCTTTTTGCTTTCACATCCCTTTTTCTTTCCCTTTCCACTTCCCTTCCCTTTTCCCTTCTCTTTAACCTTCCCTCCCTTTTCCCTTCTCTTTTGTCTTCCCTCCCTTTTCCTTCCCTTTTTCCTTCCTTCCTTTTTACCTTCCCATCCCTTTTTTTTCACTTTTGCCTTCCCTTCCTTTTTGCCTTCCCATCCCTTTTTCTTTCCCTTTTTCCTTCCCTTCCCTTTTGCCTTCCCTTTCCTTTGTCCTTCCCTTTTACCTTCCCTTTTTGTCTTCCCAACCCTTTTTCTTTCCCTTTTCCCTTCCCTTCCCTTTTTCCTTCCCTTTTGCTTTCCCTTCCTTTTTGCCTTCCCATCCCTTTTTCTTTCCCTTTCCCCTTCCCTCCCTTTTCCCTTCCCTTTTGCCTCCCCTTTTTCCTTTTTGCCTTCCCTTTAGCCTTCCCATCCCATTTCCATTCCCTTTTGCCTTCCCTTTCCTTTTTCCATTCCCTTTTGCCTTCCCTTCCCTTTTCCCTTCTCTTTTGCCTTCCCTACCTTTTCCCCTCCCTTTTGCCTTCCCTCCCTTTTCCCTTACCTTTTGCCTTCCCTTTCCTTTGTCCTTCCCTTTTACCTTCCCTAAATTTTGTCTTCCCATCCCTTTTTCTTTCCCTTTTCCCTTCCCTTTTGCCTTTCCTCCCTTTTTACCTTCCCATCCCATTTCCATTCCCTTTGCCTTCCCTTCCCTTTTTCCTTCACTTTTGCGTTCCCTTCCTTTTTGCCTTCCCATCCCTTTTTCTTTCTCTTTCCCCTTCCCTTCCCTTTTCCCTTCCCTTTTGCCTTCCCTTCCTTTTTACCTTCCCATCCCATTTCCATTCCCTTTGCCTTCCCTTCCCTTTTTCCTTCCCTTTTGCGTTCCCTTCCTTTTTGCCTTCCCATCCCTTTTTCTTTCTCTTTCCCCTTCTCTTCCCTTTTCCCTTCTCTTTTGCCTTCCCTCCCTTTTCCCTTCCCTTTTGCCTTCCCTTCCCTTTTGCCTCACCTTATTCCTTTTTACCGTCCCATCCCATTTCCATTCCCTTTTGCCTTCCCTTCCGTTTTGCCTTCCCCTCCTTTTTTCCTTCCCATCTTTCTTCCCTTCCCTTTTGCCTCCCCTTTTTCCTTCTTTTTTTATTCCCTTTTCCTTCCTTTTTCGTTCCCTTCCCTTTTCCCCTCCCTTTTACCTTCCCTCCCTTTTCCCTTCCCTTTTGCCTCCCCTTTTTCCTTTTTCCTTTCCCTTTAGCCTTCCCTTCCTTTTTACCTTCCCATCCCATTTCCATTCCCTTTTGCCTTCCCTTTCCTTTTTCCTTCCCTTTTGCCTTCCCTTCCTTTTTACCTTCCCATCCCATTTCCATTCCCTTTGGCCTTCCCTTCCCCTCCCTTTTGCCTTCCCCTCCCTTTTTCCTTCCCATCTCTCTTCCCTTCCCTTTTGCCTCTCCTTTTTCCTCTTTTTATTCCCTTTTCCTTCCCTGTTTCGTTCCCTTCCCTTTTCCCCTCCCTTTTGTCTTCCCTTCCCTTTTTCCTTCCCGTTTGCGTTCCCTTCCTTTTTGCCTTCCCATCCCTTTTTCTTTCCTTTTTCCCTTCCCTTCCCTTTTTCCTTCCCTTCCTTTTTGCCTTCCCATCCCTTTTTCTTTCCCTTTACCTTTCCCTTCCCTTTTCCCTTCTCTTTTGCATTTCCTCCCTTTTTCCTTCCCTTTTGCCTTCCCTTCCTTTTTACCTTCCCATCCCATTTCCATTCCCTTTGCCTTCCCTACCCTTTTGCCTTCCCTTCCCTTTTTCCTTCCCTTTTGCCTTCCCTTTTTGCCTTCCCATCCCTTTTTCTTTCCCTTTTCCTTCCCTTCCCTTTTCCCTTCCCTCCCTTTTTCCTTCCCTTTTGCCTTCCCTTCCTTTTTACCTTCCCATCCCATTTCCATTCCCTTTTGCCTTCCCTTCCCTTTTGTCTTCCCTCCCTTTTGCCTCCCTTTCCCCTTCCCTTCCCTTTACCCTTCTCTTTTGCCTTCCCTCCCTTTTCTCTTCTCTTTTGCCTTCCCTCCCTTTTCCTTTCCCTTTTGCCTTCCCTTCCCTTTTGCCTCCTTTTTCCTTTTTGCCTTCCCTTTTGCCTTCCCTTCCTTTTTACGTTCCTATCCCATTTCCATTCACTTTTGCCTTCCCTTTTCTTTTTCCTTCCCTTTTGCCTTCCCTTCCTTTTACCTTCCCATCCCATTTCCATTCCCTTTTACCTTCCCTTCCCTTTTGCCTTCCCTCCCTTTTTCCTTCCCTTCCCTTTTGCCTGCCCTTCCCTCTTGCCTTCCCTTCTGTTTTGCCTTCGCGTCCCTTTTTTCTTCCCATCTTTCTTCCCTTCCCTTTTGCCTCCCCTTTTTCCTTCTTTTTTTTATTCCCTTTTCCTTCCCTTCTTCGTTCCCTTCCCTTTTCCTTTCCCTTTTGCCTTCCCATTCTTTTTCCTTCCCTTTTTCCTTCCATTCCCTTATCCCTTCTCTTTTGCCTTCCCTCCCATTTTCCTTCCCTTTTCCGATTTCTTCCCCTTTACCTTCCCTTTTGCCTTCCCTTTTTCCTTTTTACCTTCCCATCCCATTTCCATTCACTTTTGCCTTCCCTTTCCTTTTTCCTTCCCTTCCTTTTTACCTTCCCATCCAATTTCCATTCCCTTTTGCCTTCCCTTCCCTTTTGCCTTCCCCTCCCTTTTTCCTTCCCGTGCCTTTTTCCTTCCCATCTCTCTTCCCTTCCCTTTTGCCTCCCCTTTTTCCTTCTTTTTTATTCCCTTTACCTTCCCTTTTTCGTTCCCTTCCCCTTCCCCCTCCGTTTTGCCTTCCCTTTCCTTTTCCCTTCCCTTTTGCCTTCCCTTCCTTTTTGCCTTCCCATCTCTTTTTCTTTCCCTTTTCCCTTCTGTTTTGCCTTCCCTCCCTTTTCCCTTCTCTTTTGCCTTCCCTCCCTTTTTCCTTCCCTTCCTTTTTACCTTCCCATCCCATTTCCATTCCCTTTTGCCTTCCCTTCCCTTTTGCCTTCCCTTCCCTTTTGCCTTCCCTCCCTTTTGCCTTCCATTCCCTTTTGCCTGCTCTTCCCTTTTGTCTTCACTTCTGTTTTGCATTCCCGTCCCTTTTTCCTTCCCATCTTTCTTCCCTTCCCTTTTGCCTCCCCTTTTTCCTTCTTTTTTTATTCCCTTTTCCTTCCCTTCTTCGTTCCCTTCCCTTTTCCCCTCCCTTTTGCCTTCCCTCCCTTTTTCCTTCCCTTTCCCCATCTCTTCCCTTTTCCCTTCTCTTTTGCCTCCCCTTTTTTCCTTTTTGCCTTCGCTTTAGCCTTCTCTTCCTTTTTCTCTTCCCATCCCATTTCCATTCCTTTTTGCCTTCCCTTTCCTTTTTCCTTCCCTTTTGCCTTCCCTTCCTTTTTACCTTCCCATCCCATTTCCATTCCCTTTTGCCTTCCCTTTCCTTTTGCTTCCCGTCCCTTTTTCCTTCCCATCTCTCTTCCCTTCCCTTTTGCCTCCCCTTTTTCCTCCTTTTTTTTATTTTCTTTTCCTTCCCTTTTTTGTTCATTTCCCTTTTCCCCTCTCTTTTGCCTTCCCTTTCCTTCCCTTTTGCCTTCCCTTCCTCTTTGCCTTCCCATCCCATTTCCCTTCCCTTTTCCCTTCCCTTTTGCCTTCCCTATCCTTTGTCCTTCCCTTTTGCCTTCCATTCCTTTTTGCCTTCCCACACCTTTTTCTTTCCCTTTTTCCTTCCCTTCCCTTTTCCCTTCCCTTTTGCCTTCCCTCCCTTTTCCCTTCCCTTTTGCCTTCCCTATCCTTTGTCCTTCCCTTTTGCCTTCCATTCCTTTTTGCCTTCCCATACCTTTTTCTTTCCCTTTTCCCTTCCCTTCCCTTTTTCCTGCCCTTTTTCCTTCCCTTCCTTTTTGCTTTCACATCCCGTTTTCTTTCCCTTTCCCCTTCCCTTCCCTTTTCCCTTCTCTTTTGCCTTCCCTCCCTTTTCCCTTCCCTTTTGCGTTCCCTTCCCTTTTGCCTCACCTTATTCCTTTTTGCCGTCCCATCCCATTTCCATTACCTTTTGCCTTCCCTTCCGTTTTGCCTTCCCCTCCTTTTTTCCTTCCCATCTTTCTTCCCTTCCCTTTTGCCTCCCCTTTTTCCTTCTTTTTTTATTCCCTTTTCCTTCCTTTTTCATTCCCTTCCCTTTTCCCCTCCCTTTTACCTTCCCTCCCTTTTCCCTTCCCTTTTGCCTCCCCTTTTTCCTTTTTCCTTTCCCTTTAGCCTTCCCTTCCTTTTTACCTTCCCATCCCATTTCCATTCCCTTTTGCCTTCCCTTTCCTTTTTCCTTCCCTTTTGCCTTCCCTTCCTTTTTACCTTCCCATCCCATTTCCATTCCCTTTTGCCTTCCCTTCCCCTCCCTTTTGCCTTCCCCTCCCTTTTTCCTTCCCATCTCTCTTCCCTTCCCTTTTGCCTCTCCTTTTTCCTCTTTTTATTCCCTTTTCCTTCCCTGTTTCGTTCCCTTCCCTTTTCCCCTCCCTTTTGTCTTCCCTTCCCTTTTTCCTTCCCGTTTGCGTTCTCTTCCTTTTTGCCTTCCCATCCCTTTTTCTTTCCTTTTTCCCTTCCCTTCCCTTTTTCCTTCCCTTCCTTTTTGCCTTCCCATCCCTTTTTCTTTCCCTTTACCTTTCCCTTCCCTTTTCCCTCCTCTTTTGCATTTCCTCCCTTTTTCCTTCCCTTTTGCCTTCCCTTCCTTTTTACCTTCCCATCCCATTTCCATTCCCTTTGCCTTCCCTACCCTTTTGCCTTCCCTTCCCTTTTTCCTTCCCTTTTGCCTTCCCTTCCTTTTTGCCTTCCCATCCCTTTTTCTTTCCCTTTTCCTTCCCTTCCCTTTTCCTTTCCCTCCCTTTTTCCTTCCCTTTTGCCTTCCCTTCCTTTTTACCTTCCCATCCCATTTCCATTCCCTTTTGCCTTCCCTTCCCTTTTGTCTTCCCTCCCTTTTGCCTTCCCTTTCCCCTTCCCTTCCCTTTACCCTTCTCTTTTGCCTTCCCTCCCTTTTCTCTTCTCTTTTGCCTTCCCTCCCTTTTCCTTTCCCTTTTGCCTTCCCTTCCCTTTTGCCTCCTTTTTCCTTTTTGCCTTCTCTTTTGCCTTCCCTTCCTTTTTACGTTCCCATCCCATTTCCATTCACTTTTGCCTTCCCTTTTCTTTTTCCTTCCCTTTTGCCTTCCCTTCCTTTTACCTTCCCATCCCATTTCCATTCCCTTTTACCTTCCCTTCCCTTTTGCCTTCCCTCCCTTTTTCCTTCCCTTCCCTTTTGCCTGCCCTTCCCTCTTGCCTTCCCTTCTGTTTTGCCTTCGCGTCCCTTTTTTCTTCCCATCTTTCTTCCCTTCCCTTTTGCCTCCCCTTTTTCCTTCTTTTTTTATTCCCTTTTCCTTCCCTTCTTCGTTCCCTTCCCTTTTCCCCTCCCTTTTGCCTTCCCTCCCTTTTTTCTTTTCTTTTTCCTTCCCTTTTCCCTTTTGCCTTCCCTCCCTTTTTCCTTCCCTTTTTCCTTCCCTTTTCCCTTTTGCCTTCCCTCCCTTTTTCCTTCCCTTTTCCCTTTTGCCTTCCCTCCCTTTTTCCTTCCCTTTTGCGTTCCCTTCCTTTTTGCCTTCCCATCCCTTTTTCTTTCTCTTTCCCCTTCCCTTCCCTTTTCCCTTCTCTTTTGCCTTCCCTCCCTTTTCCCTTCCCTTTTGCGTTCCCTTCCCTTTTGCCTCACCTTATTCCTTTTTGCCGTCCCATCCCATTTCCATTACCTTTTGCCTTCCCTTCCGTTTTGCCTTCCCCTCCTTTTTTCCTTCCCATCTTTCTTCCCTTCCCTTTTGCCTCCCCTTTTTCCTTCTTTTTTTATTCCCTTTTCCTTCCTTTTTCATTCCCTTCCCTATTCCCCTCCCTTTTACCTTCCCTCCCTTTTCCCTTCCCTTTTGCCTCCCCTTTTTCCTTTTTCCTTTCCCTTTAGCCTTCCCTTCCTTTTTACCTTCCCATCCCATTTCCATTCCCTTTTGCCTTCCCTTTCCTTTTTCCTTCCCTTTTGCCTTCCCTTCCTTTTTACCTTCCCATCCCATTTCCATTCCCTTTTGCCTTCCCTTCCCCTCCCTTTTGCCTTCCCCTCCCTTTTTCCTTCCCATCTCTCTTCCCTTCCCTTTTGCCTCTCCTTTTTCCTCTTTTTATTCCCTTTTCCTTCCCTGTTTCGTTCCCTTCCCTTTTCCCCTCCCTTTTGTCTTCCCTTCCCTTTTTCCTTCCCGTTTGCGTTCTCTTCCTTTTTGCCTTCCCATCCCTTTTTCTTTCCTTTTTCCCTTCCCTTCCCTTTTTCCTTCCCTTCCTTTTTGCCTTCCCATCCCTTTTTCTTTCCCTTTACCTTTCCCTTCCCTTTTCCCTCCTCTTTTGCATTTCCTCCCTTTTTCCTTCCCTTTTGCCTTCCCTTCCTTTTTACCTTCCCATCCCATTTCCATTCCCTTTGCCTTCCCTACCCTTTTGCCTTCCCTTCCCTTTTTCCTTCCCTTTTGCCTTCCCTTCCTTTTTGCCTTCCCATCCCTTTTTCTTTCCCTTTTCCTTCCCTTCCCTTTTCCCTTCCCTCCCTTTTTCCTTCCCTTTTGCCTTCCCTTCCTTTTTACCTTCCCATCCCATTTCCATTCCCTTTTGCCTTCCCTTCCCTTTTGTCTTCCCTCCCTTTTGCCTTCCCTTTCCCCTTCCCTTCCCTTTACCCTTCTCTTTTGCCTTCCCTCCCTTTTCTCTTCTCTTTTGCCTTCCCTCCCTTTTCCTTTCCCTTTTGCCTTCCCTTCCCTTTTGCCTCCTTTTTCCTTTTTGCCTTCCCTTTTGCCTTCCCTTCCTTTTTACGTTCCCATCCCATTTCCATTCACTTTTGCCTTCCCTTTTCTTTTTCCTTCCCTTTTGCCTTCCCTTCCTTTTACCTTCCCATCCCATTTCCATTCCCTTTTACCTTCCCTTCCCTTTTGCCTTCCCTCCCTTTTTCCTTCCCTTCCCTTTTGCCTGCCCTTCCCTCTTGCCTTCCCTTCTGTTTTGCCTTCGCGTCCCTTTTTTCTTCCCATCTTTCTTCCCTTCCCTTTTGCCTCCCCTTTTTCCTTCTTTTTTTATTCCCTTTTCCTTTCCCTTTTGCCTTCCCATTCTTTTTCCTTCCCTTTTTCCTTCCATTCCCTTATCCCTTCTCTTTTGCCTTCCCTCCCATTTTCCTTCCCTTTTCCGATTTCTTCCCCTTTACCTTCCCTTTTGCCTTCCCTTTTTCCTTTTTACCTTCCCATCCCATTTCCATTCACTTTTGCCTTCCCTTTCCTTTTTCCTTCCCTTCCTTTTTACCTTCCCATCCAATTTCCATTCCCTTTTGCCTTCCCTTCCCTTTTGCCTTCCCCTCCCTTTTTCCTTCCCGTGCCTTTTTCCTTCCCATCTCTCTTCCCTTCCCTTTTGCCTCCCCTTTTTCCTTCTTTTTTATTCCCTTTACCTTCCCTTTTTCGTTCCCTTCCCCTTCCCCCTCCGTTTTGCCTTCCCTTTCCTTTTCCCTTCCCTTTTGCCTTCCCTTCCTTTTTGCCTTCCCATCTCTTTTTCTTTCCCTTTTCCCTTCTGTTTTGCCTTCCCTCCCTTTTCCCTTCTCTTTTGCCTTCCCTCCCTTTTTCCTTCCCTTCCTTTTTACCTTCCCATCCCATTTCCATTCCCTTTTGCCTTCCCTTCCCTTTTGCCTTCCCTTCCCTTTTGCCTTCCCTCCCTTTTGCCTTCCATTCCCTTTTGCCTGCTCTTCCCTTTTGTCTTCACTTCTGTTTTGCATTCCCGTCCCTTTTTCCTTCCCATCTTTCTTCCCTTCCCTTTTGCCTCCCCTTTTTCCTTCTTTTTTTATTCCCTTTTCCTTCCCTTCTTCGTTCCCTTCCCTTTTCCCCTCCCTTTTGCCTTCCCTCCCTTTTTCCTTCCCTTTCCCCATCTCTTCCCTTTTCCCTTCTCTTTTGCCTCCCCTTTTTTCCTTTTTGCCTTCGCTTTAGCCTTCTCTTCCTTTTTCTCTTCCCATCCCATTTCCATTCCTTTTTGCCTTCCCTTTCCTTTTTCCTTCCCTTTTGCCTTCCCTTCCTTTTTACCTTCCCATCCCATTTCCATTCCCTTTTGCCTTCCCTTTCCTTTTGCTTCCCGTCCCTTTTTCCTTCCCATCTCTCTTCCCTTCCCTTTTGCCTCCCCTTTTTCCTCCTTTTTTTTATTTTCTTTTCCTTCCCTTTTTTGTTCATTTCCCTTTTCCCCTCTCTTTTGCCTTCCCTTTCCTTCCCTTTTGCCTTCCCTTCCTCTTTGCCTTCCCATCCCATTTCCCTTCCCTTTTCCCTTCCCTTTTGCCTTCCCTATCCTTTGTCCTTCCCTTTTGCCTTCCATTCCTTTTTGCCTTCCCACACCTTTTTCTTTCCCTTTTTCCTTCCCTTCCCTTTTCCCTTCCCTTTTGCCTTCCCTCCCTTTTCCCTTCCCTTTTGCCTTCCCTATCCTTTGTCCTTCCCTTTTGCCTTCCATTCCTTTTTGCCTTCCCATACCTTTTTCTTTCCCTTTTCCCTTCCCTTCCCTTTTTCCTGCCCTTTTTCCTTCCCTTCCTTTTTGCTTTCACATCCCGTTTTCTTTCCCTTTCCCCTTCCCTTCCCTTTTCCCTTCTCTTTTACATTCCCTCCCTTTTCCCTTCTCTTTTGCCTTCCCTCCCTTTTCCTTCCCTTTTTCCTTCCCTTCCTTTTTACCTTCCCATCCCTTTTCCTTTCCCTTTTCCCTTCCCTTCCCTTTTGCCTCACCTTATTCCTTTTTGCCTTCCCTTTTGCCTTCCCTTCCTTTTTACGTTCCCATCCCATTTCCATTCCCTTTTGCCTTCCCTTCCGTTTTGCCTTCCCCTCCGTTTTTCCTTCCCATCTTTCTCCCCTTCCCTTTTGCCTCCCCTTTTTCCTTCTTTTTTTATTCCCTTTTCCTTCCCTTTTTCGTTCCCTTCCCTTTTCCCCTCCCTTTTGCCTTCCCTCCCTTTTCCCTTCCCTTTTGCCTCCCCTTTTTCCTTTTTGCCTTCCCTTTTGCCTTCCCTTCCTTTTTACCTTCCCATCCCATTTCCATTCCCTTTTGCCTTCCCTTTCCGTTTTCCTTCCCTTTTGCCTTCCCTTCCTTTTTACCTTCCCATCCCATTTCCATTCCCTTTTGCCTTCCCTTCCCCTCCCTTTTGCCTTCCCCTCCCTTTTTCCTTCCCATCTCTCTTCCCTTCCCTTTTGCCTCCGCTTTTTCCTCCTTTTTTAATTCCCTTTTCCTTCCCTTTTTCGTTCCCTTCCCTTTTTCCCCTCCCTTTTGCCTTCCCTTTCCTTTTTCCTTCCCTTTTTCCTTCCTTTCCTTTTTGCCTTCCCATCCCTTTTTCTTTCTTTTTTCCCTTCCCTTCCCTTTTTCCTTCCCTTTTGCCTTCCTTTCCTTTTTGCCTTCCCATCCCTTTTTCTTTCTCTTTTCCCTTCCCTTTCCTTTTCCCTTCCCTTTTGCCTTCCCTCCCTTTTTCCTTCCCTTTTTCCTTCCCTTCCTTTTTACCTTCCCTTCCCTTTTCCTTTCCCTTTTGCCTTCCCTTCCCTTTTGCTTCCCTTCCCATCTTTCTTCCCTTCCCTTTTGCCTTCCCTTTTTTTCTTCTCTTTTTCATTCTCTTTCCCTTTTTCCTTCCCTTCCCTTTTCCCCTACCTTTGCCATCCCTTCCCTTTTCCCTTCGCTTTTGCCATCCCTTCACTTTTCCCTTCTCTTTTGCCTTCCCTTCCCATTTGCTTCCATTTGGACTTTCCTTAACTTTTGCATTTTCTTTTCCCTTCCATTTAGCCTCCCTTCTACTTTCCCTTCCTTTTTGCCTTTTCTTTTTTGTTCCCTTCCCTTTTCCCCTCCCTTTTGTCTTCCCTCCCTTTTTCCTTCCCTTTTTCCTTCCCTTTTTCCTTTTGCCTTCCCTCCCTTTTTCCTTCCCTTTTCCCTTTTGCCTTTCCTCCCTTTTTCTTTCCTTTTTTCCTTCCCTTTTCCCTTTTGCCATCCCTCCCTTTTTCTTCCCTTTCCCATCTCTTCCCTTTTCCCTTCCCTTTTGCCTCCCCGTTTTCCTTTTTGCCTTCCCTTTAGCCTTCCCTTCCTTTTTACCTTCCCATCCCATTTCCATTCCCTTTTGCCTTCCTTTTCCTTTTTCCTTCCCTTTTGCCTTCCCTTACTTTTTACCTTCCCATCCCATTTCCATTCCGTTTTGCCTTCCCTTCCTTTTGCCTTCCCCTCCCTTTTTCCTTCCCGTCCCTTTTTCCTTCCCATCTCTCTTCCCTTCCCTTTTGCCTCCCCTTTTTCCTTCTTTTTTTATTCCCTTTTCCTTCCCTTTTTTGTTCCCTTTCCTTTCCCCCTCCCTTTTGCCTTCCCTTCCTTTTTGCCTTCCCATCTCTTTTTCTTTCCCTTTTCCCTTCCCTTCCCTTTTCCTTTCTCTTTTGCCTTCCCTCCCTTTTCCCTTCCCTTTTGCCTTCCCTCCCTTTTTCCTTCCCTTCCTTTTTACCTTCCCATCCCATTTCCATTCACTTTTGCCTTCCCTTTCCTTTTTCCTTCCCTTCCTTTTTACCTTCCCATCCCATTTCCATTCCCTTTTGCCTTCCCTTCCCTTTTGCCTTCCCCTCCCTTTTTCCTTCCCTTCCCTTTTTCCTTCCCATCTCTCTTCCCTTCCCTTTTGCCTCCCCCTTTTCCTTCTTTTTTTATTCCCTTTTCCTTCCCTTTTTCGTTCCCTTCCCCTTCCCCCTCCGTTTTGCCTTCCCTTTCCTTTTCCCTTCCCTTTTGCCTTCCCTTCCTTTTTGCCTTCCCTCCCTTTTTCCTTCTCTTTCCCCATCTCTTCCCTTTTCCCTTCTCTTTTGCCTTCCCACCCTTTTTCCTTCCCTTCCTTTTTACCTTCCCATCCCATTTCCATTCCCTTTTGCCTTCCCTTCCCTTTTGCCTTCCCTTCCCTTTTGCCTTCCCTCCCTTTTTCCTTCCCTTCCCTTTTGCCTGCTCTTCCCTTTTGCCTTCACTTCTGTTTTGCCTTCCCATCCCTTTTTCCTTCCCATCTTTCTTCCCTTCCCTTTTGCCTCCCCTTTTTCCTTCTTTTTTTATTCCCTTTTCCTTCCCTTCTTCGTTCCCTTCCCTTTTCCCCACCCTTTTGCCCTCCATCCCTTTTTTCTTCTCTTTTTCCTTCCCTTTTCCCTTTTGCCTTCCCTTTAGCCTTCCCTTTCCCCATCTCTTCCCTTTTCCCTTCCCTTTTGCCTCCCCTTTTTCCTTTTTGCCTTCCCTTTAGCCTTCCTTTCCTTTTTACCTTCCCATCCTATTTCCATTCCCTTTTGCCTTCCCTTTCCTTTTTCCTTCCCTTTTACCTTCCCTTCCTTTTTACCTTCCCATCCCATTTCCATTCCCTTTTGCCTTCCCTTCCCTTCCCTTTTGCCTTCCCCTCCCTTTTTCCTACCCGTCCCTTTTTTCTTCCCATCTCTCTTCCCTTCCCTTTTGCCTCCCCTTTTTCCTCTTTTTATTCCCTTTTCCTTCCCTGTTTCGTTCCCTTCCCTTTTCCCCTCTCTTTTGCCTTCCCTTCCCTTTTTCCTTCCCTTTTTCCTTCCCTTCCTTTTTGCCTTCCCATCACTTTTTCTTTCCCTTTTCCCTTCCCTTCCTTTTTCCCTTCCCTTTTGCCTTCCCTCTCTTTTTCCTTCCCTTTTGCCTTCCCTTCCTTTTTACCTTCCCATCCTATTTCCATTCCCTTTTGCCTTCCCTTCCCTTCCCTTTTGCCTTCCATTCCCTTTTGCCTTCCCTTCCCTTTTCCCTTCCCTTCTCTTTTGCCTTCCCTCCCTTTTCCCTTCTCTTTTGCCTTCCCTCCCTCCCTTTTTCCTTCCCTTTTCCTTCCCTTCTTTTTTACTTTCCCATCCCTTTTCCTTTCCCTTTTGCCTTCCCTTCCCTTCCCTTTTTCCTTCCCTTCCTTTTTGCCTTCCCTTTTTGCCTTCTCTTTTTCCTTCCCTTCCCTTTTCCCCTACCTTTTGCCATCCCTTCCCTTTTCCTTCCCTTTTGCCATTCCTTCACTTTTCCCTTCCCTTTTACCTTCCCTTCCCATTTGCTTCCATTTTGACTTTCCTTCCCTTTTGCCTTTTCTTTTCCCTTCCATTTGGCATCCCTTCCACTTTCCCTTCCTTTTTGCCTTTTCTTTTTTGTTCCCTTCCCTTTTCCTCTCCCTTTTGCCTTACCTCCCTTTTTCCTTCCCTTTTCCCTTCCCTCCCTTTTTCCTTCCCTTTTCCCTTTTGCCTTTACTCCCTGTTTCCTTCCCTTTTTCCTTCCCTTTTCCCTTCCCTCCGTTTTTCCTTCCCTTTCCCCATCTCTTCCCTTTTCCCTTCCCTTTTGCCTCCCCTTTTCCCTTTTTGCCTTCCCTTTAGCCTTCCCTTCCTTTTTACCTTCCCATCCCATTTCCATTCCCTTTTGCCTTCCCTTCCCTTTTGCCTTCCCTTCCCTTCCCTTTTGCCTTCCCCTTCCTTTTTCCTCCCGTCCCTTTTTCCTTCCCATCTCTCTTCCCTTCCCTTTTGCCTCCCCTTTTTCCTTTTTTTATTCCCTTTTCCTTCCCTTCTTCGTTCCCTTCCCTTTTCCCCTCCCTTTTGCCTTCCCTTTCCTTTTTCCTTCCATTTTTCCTTCCCTTCCTTTTTGCCTTCCCATCCCTTTTTCTTTCCCTTTTTCCCTTCCCTTCCCTTTTCACTTCTCTTTTGCCTTCCCTCCCTTTTCCCTTCTCTTTTGCCTTCCCTCCCTTTTTCCTTCCCTTCTTTTTTACCTTCCCATCCCTTTTCCTTTTCCTTTTGCCTTCCCTTCCCTTTTGCTTCCCTTCCCTTTTTCCTTCCCTTCCTTTTTGCATTCCCTTTTTGCCTTCTCTTTTTCCTTCCCTTTCCCTTTTTCCTTCCCTTCCCTTTTCCCCTACCTTTTGCCATCCCTTCCCTTTTTCCTTTCCCTTTTGCCATCCCTTCACTTTTCCCTTCTCTTTTGCCTTCCCTTCCCATTTTCTTCCATTTTGACTTTCCTTCCCTTTTGCCTTTTCTTTTCCCTTCCATTTGGCCTCCCTTCCACTTTCCCTTCCTTTTTGCCTTCCCTTTTTCGTTCCCTTCCCTTTTCCCCTCCCTTTGCCTTCCCTCATTTTTCCTTCCCTTTTTCCTTCCCGTTTCCCTTTTGCCTTCCCTCCCTTTTTCTTTCCCTTTTTCCTTCCCTTTTCCCTTTTTCCTTCCCTCCCTTTTTCCTTCCCTTTTTCCTTCCCTTTTCCCTTTTGCCTTCCCTCCCTTTTTCCTTCCCTTTTTCCTTCCCTTTTCCCTTTTGCCTTCCCTCCCTTTTTCCTTCCCTTTTTCCTTCCCTTTTCCCTTTTGCCTTCCCTCCCTTTTTCCTTCCCTTTCCCCATCTCTTACCTTTTTCCTTCCCTTTTGCCTTCCCTTCCTTTTTACCTTCCCATCCCATTTCCATTCACTTTTGCCTTCCCTTTCCTTTTTCCTTCCCTTCCTTTTTACCTTCCCATCCCATTTCCATTCCCTTTTGCCTTCCCTTCCCTTTTGCCTTCCCTTCTGTTTTGCCTTCCCGTCCCTTTTTCCTTCCCATATCTCTTCCCTTCCCTTTTGCCTCCCCTTTTTCCTTCTTTTTTTATTCCCTTTTCCTTCCCTTTTTCGTTCCCTTCCCTTTTCCCCTCCCTTTTGCCTTCCCTTTCCTTTTTCCTTCTCTTTTGCCTTCCCTCCCTTTTCCCTTCTCTTTTGCCTTCCCTCCCTTTTTCCTTCCCTTTTTTACCTTCCCATCCCTTTTCCTTTCCCTTTTGCCTTCCCTTCCCTTTTGCTTCCCTTCCCTTTTTCCTTCCCTTCCTTTTTGCCTTCCCTTTTGCCTTCTCTTTTTCCTTCCCTTTCCCTTTTTCCTTCCCTTCCCTTTCCCCCTACCTTTTGCCATCCCTTTCCTTTTCCCTTCCCTTTTGCCATCCCTTCACTTTTCCTTTCCCTTTTGCCTTCCCTTCCCATTTCCCTTCCATTTTGACTTTCCTTCCCTTTTGCCTTTTCTTTTCCCTTCCATTTGGCCTCCCTTCCACTTTCCCTTCCCTTTTGCCTTCCCTTCCCTTTTTCCTTCCCCTTTGCCTTCCCAACCCTTTCCCTTCCCTTTTGCCTCCCCTTTTTCCTTCTTATTTTATTCCCTTTTGCCTTCCCTTTCCTTCCCTTTTGCCTTCCCTTCCTTTTTACCTTCCCATCCCATTTCCATTCCCTTTTGCCTTTCCTTCCCTTTTCCTTTCCCTTTTGCCATCCCTTCCCTTTTGCCTTCCCTTCCCTTTTGCCTCCCCTTTTTCCATTCCCTTTTGACTTCCCTTCCCTTTTGCCTTCCCTTTTGTCTTCAGCACAGAAGGTCTCCCACTGTAGACACAGCTGATTCCCACAGATAATTGGCCTGGAGGTCAATTTCTCCCAGTGATACCAACAACAATCAAGGCTTAACTACAACAAGACTGTGCACACAGCCCACAAAGGGGTGCACCAAGAGTGTCCACCTCAGGTAATTGGGGAGGCTGAGCCACTGGGCCCTATAGGACACCTTGCACACAAAGCCACTCTATCAACACAGGGAAGCATATAAAATGCGGAGACAAAGAAACATCACAAATGACAAAAACGGAGGAAAGCAAACTACTGGATATAGAGTTCAAAACCACGGTCATAGGTTTTTCAAGAATGTTCTAGAAACCGCCGGTAAATTTAGTGAGACCCTCGAGGATATGAAAAAGGACCAACTAGAAGTTAAGCATACACTGACTGAAATAAAGAATAATATACAGAGATCCAACAGCAGACAAGAGGATCCCAAGAATCAAGTCAAAGATTTGAAATATGAAGAAGCAAAAAATACCCAACCAGAAAAGCAAAAAGAATCCAAAAATATCAAGATAGTGTAAGGAGCCTCTTGGACAACTTCAAGGGTACCAACATCAGAATTATAGGGGTGCCAGAAGAAGAGAGAGAGCAAGATATTGAAAACCTATTTGAAGAAATCATGACAGAAAACTTCCCCTACCTGGTGAAAGAAATAGACTTACAAGTCCAGGAAGCCCAAAGAAGCCCAAACAAAAGGAATCCAAAGAGGACCACACCAAGACACATCATAATTAAAATGCCAAGGGAAAAAGACAAAGAGAGAATCTTAAAAGCAGCAAGAGAAAAACAGTGTTATCTATAAGGGAGTACCCATACGACTGTCAGCTGATTTCTCAACAGAAACTATGCAGGCCAGAAGGGACTGGCAAGAAATATTCAAAGTGATGAATAGCAAGAACCTACAACCAAGATTACTTTATCCAGCAAAGCTATCATTCAGAATTGAAGGTCAGATAAAGAGCTTCACTGATAAAAAAAAAAAAAAAAAAAGCTAAAGGAGTTCATCACCACCAAACCAGTATTATATGAAATGCTGAAAGGTATCCTTTAAGACGAGGAAGAAGAAAAAAGGTGAAGATAAAAATTATGAACAGCCGAAATCGGTTTGGCTCGGTGGATGGAGCGTCGGCCTGCGGACTGAAAGGTCCCAGGTTCGATTCCGGTCAAGGGCATGTACCTGGGTTGTGGGCACATCCCCAGTGGGGGATGTGCAGAGGCGGCTGATCGGTGTTTCTCTCTCATCGATGTTTCTGACTCTCTATCTCTCTCCCTTCCTCTCTGTAAAAAATCAATAAAAATATATTTTAAAAAATTATGAACAACAATTACATATCTATCAACAAGTGAATCTAAAAATCAAGTGAATAAAAAATTTGATGAACAGAGTAAACTGGCGAATATAATAGAATCAGGGGCACAGAAAGGGAGTGGACTGACAATTCTCGGGGTGGAAAGGGGTGTGGGAGTGCAGGAAGAGACTGGACAAAAATCGTACACCTATGGATGAGGACAGTGGGGGCGGGTAAGGGCAGAGGGTGGGGTGTGAACTGGGTGGAGGGGAGTTATGGGGGGAAAAAAGAGGAACAACTGTAATAATCTGAACAATAAAGATTTTAAAAAAAAAGAATACACCTTGCATTCTTCAATTTTTACAATAGAATGCAATGTTTTGTGCCCATAGTAGGCCATGACCAGGCCTGTCCGTGGAAAGCACCAGTGGACACAAATGGAAAATTCCCAGGTCTTGTAGTGTAGGTACAGGGAAAGGGGTAAGTTCTGGAACATACAAGAGGGATTTCAGGGCCCAGAAGGTGGCTGTCAGGCCCAGGTGATGTGGCCTTCTCCTGAGTAGAATGATGGCTTATATGGGGGTACAAGCTGTTTCTGGGTGATAACAGTACAGCCGCAGTTCTGTGTGCTTGGGGCCTGATGGCCCTCTCACTTTGCGTGGACTCCCAGGACGCACCAGACTTTGAGTACACTTCCATGAGATACGTAAGAGGCAGGGATTGTGGGGCCTCCCTGCCTGATTGTCTCCCGTTTCAGGAATAAACCAAAGTAAAAGTAATTAAGAACAGAGTCTGATAAGTCACTTGAAGCCTGACAGACTCCAAGTTCTGGCTGGAGCTGTGTCTAACGTGGAAGCCAATGGATCTTGCTTCAGTGCCACAGGATATCTGCATTCGAGTTTCTCCCCACAGAGGGCGATCTTGACTGGCCTGTCATGGGGATCTATTTCTCAGCACAATTATGTGGTTCAGTAGGTTCCTTGGTGTCCCTTCTATAGGAAGAAAGCCGAGTTCAAATCTCATTTCTCCTGCTTCCCTGTGAACCTTGGGGAATTTGCCTGTCACCTCCAAGCTTTGTTTGTAAAAGAGACACAATGCCTATCTAGCTGGGTGACTATGAGGGTAAGAGATGATGCAAATATAAAGCTCTTCCCAGTCCTGGCATGTAGTAAATGCTCAGTGAACAGCAGTGGTTGTGGCATTCACATTCTGACATGCTGTTTTCACAGGACTATTGACAAATGGTGGCATCAGAATGTCTCCCTATTTGAATCAGCCAAGTTAGAGTGTTTTACTTTGGTCTGAAACCCAGAGTGGAAGAAGAGGGGGAACTAATATTTGTTAATCCTTATAATCATAATCTAGGAGGTAGAAAGTAATAATCATTATAATCTCATTTCAGAAGTGATGAAAATGAGCTTCTATCTTGGCTAAAGTCCCTCAGGTTAGTTGGAATCTAAAGCCAATGCCCGCCCTAGCCAGTTTGGCTTAGTGAATAGAGCATTGGCTTGCGGACTGAAGGGTCCCGGGTTTGATTCCAGTCAAGGGCACATGCCAGGGTTGCGGGCTCAATCCCCAGTAGGGGGCATGCAGGAGGCAGCCAATCCACGATTCTCTCTCATCATTGATGTTTCTATATCTCTCTCCCTTCCTCTCTGAAATCAATAAAAGTATATTTAAAAATAAATAAAACCAATGCCCTTCTCACCTAAAAATGCTGAAGATCTCTGCAGAGCAAAGCTCCCCACTGGTGGGAGGAAGCAGACTCTGACCTGTCACACAGGAAAACAGAGACAACCCTCCCCAACATCTAACGGATATGCTGAAATCCAAAGCGACGTGCATTTCCCCAAATGAGCTGGTACCACGCAAATGTGAGGTGCCCCTGAGGGACTTGGGAGAGAAGAGGCGGAAAGAGAGCTGTGAGCTGGCCTAAGGGAAATGGAGCAGCCATGGAGTCTTGTTCTGAAGATTATTCAGCAGAAAAATGGCCAGTCTCCATCCTTCATACCCAAAACCCAGATTTCTCACAGGGTCTTACTTCTGGCAATCCAGTGTGTGTGCGTGTGTGCATGCGTGCATGTGTGTGTGGGGGGGGTGGATGTGTGCATGTGGGAGGGGGACGGGGTGTGTGTGTGTGTGTGTGTACACACGCGCACACATGCACATATATGTGTGTGCCTGCCAGTTGGAGATTCACCACCTTCAGTAATTTTCTCCTGGTTCATGTCACTTGGCTCTGGTTTTTCCCCTCACTCTGAAGTCTCTGTAGTTAGGCTATAATCATCTTTTCCCACACTCCACTGGATTACCATGTACTATTTTACATAATATGCTACATCATCACTATCTTCTACTTGACTCTTCCAAGTTGACTTTAAAATATGTGTTCCTTGTTTTTGTTTTAAATTCTCTTTACCCAGGAGAACCAAGATGGCGGCATAGGTTAAGGCCGGAGTTTGCTGCTTTGAACAACTACTTCAAAAGTGAAACCAAAAAACGGAAGGGACATCACCCAGAACCACAGGAACGCTGGCTGAGTGGAAGTCCTACAACTAGGAGGAAAGAGAAACGCATACGGACACTCAGAGGAGGCGCAGTGCTGAAGTCAAATTCTGAGGTGCGGAGTGCGCGGAGCGGGCTGGCGGCGGCCGAGGGCGCGGTTGGCGTTTTCAATCGGGAGGGAGTCGCAGACTCTGAGCTCCAGATCCGGGCGAGTCTTTAGGGACCCAGACTCAAACGGGAGAAGCGGGACTGTCTGGCTTCGGTCAGAGCGAGTGCAGCTTTCTCTCCGAGGTTTGCAGCCATTGCTGGGACTCAGAGAGGCAGAGCCCCTGGGGACAGGACTGAGAGCCGCCATCACTGCTCTCTCTGGCCCACCCTACCCGCCCCACCCAAGCCCTGCAGAGAGGCATTTGCCGGATAGCCTCAGGCAAAGGCTAGATTAGCACCTCCCTAGAGGACAGAAGTTCTCTCACTGCAGACACAGCTGATTCTCATAGCCACTTGGCCTGGAAGTCAAACCCTCCCTGGTATTAGCTACAACAATCAAGGTTTATAAGACTGCGCACAAAGACCACTAGGGGGTGCACCAAGGAAGCATAACAAAATGCGGAGACAAAGAAACAGGACAAAATTGTCAATGGAAGATATAGAGTTCAGAACCACACTTTTAAGGTCTCTCAAGAACTGTTTAGAAGCTGCCGATAAACTTAATGAGATCTACAAGAAAACTAATGAGACCCTCGATCGTATATTGGGGAACCACCTAGAAATTAAGCATACACGGACTGAAATAACGAATATTATACAGACTCCCGACAGCAGACCAGAGGAGCGCAAGAATCAAGTCAATGATTTGAAATGCGAGGAACCAAAAAACACCCAACCGGAAAAGCAAAATGAAAAAAGAATCCAAAAATGCGAGGATAGTGTAAGGAGCCTCTGGGACAGCTTCAAGCATACCAACATCAGAATTATAGGGGTGCCAGAAGATGAGAGAGAGCAAGATATTGAAAACCTATTTGAAGAAATAATGACAGAAAACTTCCCCCACCTGGTGAAAGAAATGGACTTACAGGTCCATGAAGCGCGGAGAACCCCAAACAAAAGGAATCCAAAGAGGACCACACCAAGACACATCATAATTAAAATGCCAAGAGCAAAAGACAAAGAGAGAATCTTAAAAACAGCAAGAGAAAGAAACTCAGTTACCTACAAGGGAATACCCATACGACTGTCAGCTGATTTCTCAACAGAAACTTTGCAGGCCAGAAGGGAGTGGCAAGAAATATTCAAAGTGATGAATACCAAGAACCTACAACCAAGATTACTTTATCCAGCAAAGCTATCATTCAGAATTGAAGGTCAGATAAAGTGCTTCACAGATAAGGAAAAGCTAAAGGAGTTCATCACCACCAAACCAGGATTATATGAAATGCTGAAAGGTATCCTTTAAGAAGAGTAAGAGGAAGAAAAAGGTAAAGATACAAATTATGAACAACAAATATGCATCTATCAACAAGTGAATCTAAGAATCAAGTGAATAAATAATCTGATGAACAGAATGAACTGTTGATTATAATAGAATCACGGACATAGAAAGGGAATGGACTATTCTTGGGGGGGAAAGGGATGTGGGAGATGCGGGAAGAGACTGGACAAAAATCGTGCACCTATGGATGAGGACAGTGGGTGGGGAGTGAGGGCAGAGGGTGGGGCAGGAACTGGGAGGAGGAGAGTTATGGGGGGGAAAAAAGAGGAACCAATGTAATAATCTGAACAATAAAGATTTAATTAAAAGAAAAAAAATAAATAAATAAATAAATTCTCTTTACTCCGCTAACATTAAGCCTAGGAATACACTAGATACTGAGAAATGCTTGTGGAGTGAAAAAATAAGGTCACAAATCCTAAGAGAGTGTGTAGATGAGGGTTTTCTCTAGAATTCTGTGTGAACAGAAATAAAATATAAATTACTACATTTTGTGTTTAGTTGACAAAAAAAAAATGAGCAAATTAAAGTGAAAGGCTAATGGGAAAAACAGTAATTTTCGCTGCAGAGAAGTAATGTGTTTTCAGCTCATTTCTAGCCAGTTTAATCATGGGGGTTGTCAGACACCTTCCTGAGAAGCTCTCAGGGCACATGTGCCACCAGAGGGAACATATGGGAGCCGCCATCGGGTGCAGAGGGGGTGCCCGAGATAACTTGGACACACTCACTGCCAATGTGTCCAATCCTGTCAGAGGATTCACCTTCCTCTGACTCACTTTCTTAAATGTTTACCTTCATAGCTGCCAACTGTGGGAGTCGGCTTTCAACTGTTCTGATCATCTACTGTGAGAAAACGTCTAGGTTACTTCACGATTCCTGGAACCTCAGAGCATACAGTTCGGAGTTGGAAGATGGAGACATCGGCAAGTCTGAGTCCTTCATTCATATGTTCACAAACGCTGCTGCACTGCCTGGGGAGTGTGAGCCTCGCCGAGGTGCTGGAGATGCAGGGACACCACACGCGGTGCCTGGACTCCTGGCACTGACATCCCAGCCAGGACGATGAACATGAATACAGACAGATTCAATAAAGTGGCGCCGCGATGAAGGGGCACCCAGGGAACACAGATGCTGTGCACAGGAGGGGAGCTGAGAGTACATGGTTGAGTGTTTACTGAGTGGGAAAAGATTAGTCAAACATAAAGCTGGAGAGGAAGGTGGGAGGCAGATCAATAACCATTTACTGAACGCCAGCTATGCATCACGTTGCCAGACTCAATGCTAACTGCCAAAGAAGTAAAAGACACAGCCTCACTCTCAAGGACTTTATCATTCAGCTGGATGTAAACAAATTACAATACATTGCGATGAACATGTGACTATATATGTTAAAGATATAAAGGGGGGGAAAAAGAGGAGGGAGATATACAGAAAAAATATTCAACCCTAGCCGGTTTGGCTCAGTGGATAGAGCGTCAGCCAGTGGACTGAAGGGTCCTGGGTTCAATTCCGGTCAAGGGCACATGCCATGGTTGCAGGCTCCTCCTGGCCCGGGCCCTGGCCAGGGCTCACGCATGAGGCAACCAATCGATGTGTTTCTCTCGCATCGATGTTTCTGTCTTTCCCTCTCTCTTCCACTCTCCCTGAAAATCAATGGAAAAATATCCTCGGGTAAGGATTAAAAATAAATAAATATAAGCAAAAGGAAAAAATATTCAGTTCTAATTGGAGGTGGGGACAAAGGGGGGGGGTGTATTATGGAAGGCCGCCTGAAGCTCACACGATAGGCTAAGATTTACCAAGTGGCCCAGAGAGGAGAGGACACTGCAAACAGAAGGAACAGCATGTATACAGCACAACAGGGACTCTCCCAGGAACCTGAAACACTTGGATATGGCTGTGCATTTCACTGGGGAGAGTAGCAGGGATGAGGCTACACAGATAGGACAGAACTAAATCTTAACAGCCTGTAATTCTATACTGAGGAGTTTAGAGTGTATCCTAGAAGCAATTAGGAAGGTGGATAGATCAAGGGATAGATGTCAAGTTTGTGTTTTAGAAAGAACCTACTCCCAGCTGGGTATAGACACAAGAACTGGTTATATTTTCAATTCTTTTCTGTGTGTTTTATTTATTTTTTAATTCTCACCGAGGATCTTTTTCCACTGATTTTTAGGGAGAGGGGAAGACAGAGAGAAACATCGATGTGAAAGAAATACGTCGACTGGTTGCCTCCTGCACACGCCCCAACCAGGGCCCAAGCCAGGGAGGAGCCTGCAGGCAAGGTATGTACCTTTGACCGGAATCGAAGCCCAGTACCCTTTGGTCCTTAGGCCAATGCTCTATCCACTGAGCCAAACCGGCTAGAGCTCTGTGTGTTTTATATCAATTTTTAAAAAATATATATTTGCATTGATTTCAGAGAGGAAGGGAGAGGAGAGAGAGAGAGAAACATCGTGATGAGAGAGAATCATTAATCGGCCGCCTCCCGCACGCCCCTTACCCGCACGAGCCTGCAACCCGGACATGTGCCCTTGACTGGAATTGAACCTGGGACCTTTCCGTCCGCAGGCTGACACTCTATCCACTGAGCCAAACCGGCTTGGGCTTATAACAATTAAAGAAAACCCCTCAACTAGCAGGACAGAAAACCCCACAACTAGCAGGGGAGCAAAGCTGGCTACAGGGGCCCGTGGGAGCCCTTGGTCTACAGGAGAAGAGATAAAAGAACTGAGAGTGGAGGAAGGAAATGAGAGGAGTGGCCTCAGAGGAACGGTCAGGAGCTGAAGTCCACAGGACCCGGGGAGGGACTGGGCGTGAGGGATGAGAGAGAGGGCGGAGTCCAGGATGGCTACCAGGTTTCTGGGGTGGGTAACGAGAAGGAAGCATTCTTCGAAAATGTAGATAGAGATGGATGAACAGGTTCAGGGAGAAAGGTGAACACACATCACATTTACACATGTGCTGGAGAGGCCTGTCGGACATCCGGATAGAAATTTCTAGTAAGCAGGGATATTTACGAGTCTGAAGCTCGGGTATCACGGATGGCTGGAGACATGAGCACAGAGCTGGAAGCCATCAAAGAGACTGAGTCTGAATAGGTAACGTAGGAGCGTGCAGATGGGGCCATGGGGACACCAAAGTTTAGGAACAAGCAAGGGAATGAGGAGTTGGCCAGAGAGAATGGGACAGAGAAGAAATAGTGACCCAGGGCAGAGGAGAATTGCGAGTTAAATCAACTGAAGATATTACATAAACAGGAGATTTGAGACAAACGATCGTTGAATTTGGCCCTGATTCGACTCTGCCCTCGTGAACTTTGGCCTGTCTGGGGGCAAGAGCAAGGCTGCACTGGACAGGAAGGGGGAGGGGACCCTGCTCTGTTAAGAGACTCCCGGTGCGGAGAAAGGAGATCCGAGATACTTGGTGGGGGACACGGGATTGAGGGCAGGGTATCGGTTTTGTTTTGAGACTGGAGAAACTTGAGCAAACTTACATGGGGTGGGGAGAAGGGGGGGAGCCAGGAAAGAGGGAGAGTTGAAAACAGAGAAGAGAGAAGGAATAACTGCAGGACCAACGCCCAGAAGAACAGTGAGCGCACTGGCCAAAGACACACAGCAGCAGATTGAACGACAGAAGGTGAAAGGGGTCAGGAAGAGGTCACACTGTAGGGATGGGATTGGGAAACCGAGGGAATTGATGCCAGAGCCTCAATTTTATCTGTGAAATAGGAAACTAAGTGAAAAAAAGAAGGCCCAGAGGGGTGGGTGGTGACTTGCGTAACTGTTGGTTTGCAAACTGGCTCCCATACAGTGAGGGGAAGGAAAGATGAAAAAAGAGGCAGATCATACCATATTGGTGGTGGTTTTGTGTGTGTGTGTCTTTTTAATATATTTTTATTGATTTCAGAGAGGAAGGGAGAGGGAGAGATAGAAACATCAGTGATGAGAGAGAATCATTGATTGGCTGCCTCCTGCATGCCCCCCACTGGGGATCGAGCCCGAAACCTGAGCATGTGCCCTTGACCGAAATGGCATCCAACCCGGGACCCTTCAGTCTGCAACAGACGCTCTATCCACTGAGCCAAACCGGCTAGGGCAGTGGTGGTTTTAATAAGCCAGGTAACTTACATACGAGGCTTGTCATGGCAACTGCAAGATGAGCAGATCTCTGCACCACCCACCCAAATCTTAAAAGTTTATACAGAGGCCTTCACTGGGTTCCGTCCAGATGGTCTCACCAGCAGCTCACTCCCTCACAGCTGTGTCCTTGAAAATGGCTCTGGCTGTGGGGGCGGTGGTCAGAACATATGTTCCAAGGACAGGGGAGGAGGGGAGGAGCCTCAGACTGTGGGGGTCCAGCTCCCGTGTCAACCGCTGGTCACGTCCTCTCAGTGATCTCCTCCAGCAACAGCCCACAGGGAGTCCGTCCAGTGTCTGGACTCCTTGCCTGGTGCTCCTTCTATTCCTTCTGCTACACTCACTTACGTTGAAGATACCTTGCATCCCTTGAATGCCTTTTTCTAAATGGGGCTTTTGTACTTCCCTTTGAAAGACTATAGGCAAAAGGGACGTATGTAACACTTGCAACGATAAAGAATTATTTTTAAAAAATAAGTAAGTAGGTAATAAAAATGAAGATTACTAGGCAAGGCTGACTTCACACACATGTAGACCAGGCCGCCAGTCACCAAGGACAATAAACTCGTCAAGACCCTGGACTGAGGCCCAGAAGACGTTTCCCTCTAGAATGGGGACGATGGTAGAAGCTCACTCTCAGATCAGGATTCTGACCTAGTCACGCCACTTCAGAGTGCTTGGGCAGCGGTTCTCAACCTGTGGGTCGCGACCCCTTTGGGGGTCAAACGACCCTTTCACAGGGGTCGCCTACAACCATCAGAAAACACATATATAATTACATATTGTTTTTGTGATTAATCAGTATGCTTTAATTATGTTCAATTTGTAACAATGAAATTGGGGGTCACCCCAACATGAGGAACTGTATTAAAGGGTCGCGGCTTTCGGAAGGTTGAGAACCACTGGCTTAGAGAATGCTTTTTTAACACGCAAACTGTGATGATGGCTTCAGTGAAGAAGATTCTGGAAAATTACCTGGAGGAGAGATATTGGCAGTTTGTGGGAAGGAGTGGTTGAGAGTAAATTCAAGTAAATTCACAAGTCTCTTGGCCTCTCTGCCCATGTCCAAGGTCCCTTCTCACTGTAACATATTTGATGAAGACGTGGGTCGGATCAAGGTACTGAAGTAGATTACTACAGTCAGCCCACGGAGCATACCAAGTGGCCACAAAAGTGAAGGAAGGGCATAAATATTAGTACCATTATTTGCTTTGGATGGGCCCTGCCAAATGAAATAGAAATCGGCAGATATTGTGTAACTCAAGTCCAAATCGCTTCCCCTTAGAAAACATAGTTTGTGTCATTATTTATGTAACAAACATTAGGGAAAAGGAGAGGAAAATACCTTCATACCACAATCACAGATTTTAGAATAGGAAAGACTGGTTCCAACCCATTAAGCCCAATCCACGACTTTTTCTTCCCCAAGATTGTTCATCTTCCCTTCTGTGATTTCTTCAATGATAGTAACTGGCTTCTATGGTAAACAGTAATACTCAGGCAGCAAAGAAACGTAACCAGCACTGGCTTGCTTCCTGCACTCTCCTGAAAGTAGTCCCTGACACAAAGAACTCCTTATGTGGGAGGATGACACCGAGGTAGAGAACTGGATTAAAATCTTGTAGAATCTGTTCAAAACAATTCCATGTAACCAGAGCCACAGGAGTACAGATATGAATCCAAACCAATGCCTCACAGCCCTAGCCAGTTTGGCTCAGTGGATAGAGCGTTAGCCTGCTGACCAAAGGGTCCCAGGTTCGATTCTGGTCAAGGGCAGGTACCTTGGTTGCAGGCTCCTCCCCGGCCTGGGCCCTGATAGGGGCTCGTGCAGGAGGCAACCAATCAATGTGTATCTCTCACATTGATGTTTCTGTCTTTCCCTCTTTCTCCCATTCTCCCTAAAAATCAATGGGGGGAAAAATATTCTTGGGTGAGGATTAATTAAACCAATGCCTCATATAACCTGAAATAGTTTCTTAGATACAAGATACAAGAACTTCATGTAAGATACAAGAACTCTGTCACGAGCTAGGGATCAGCCATATGACCTGGGTCCTACCTATGAGATGTACCTTCAAGAGGATTTTTCAAAGAGGCGCAATGTGAGGAGACAGGTACCTTGCGGAGTTCACTTCCTGGTGGAGAAGCTGCCGGAACAGAGCCTCTGCCTTCCGGGGGTCCACTCCCACTGTGCAGTCGGAGAGCCTGGGCTGTGCAGCCGCAGTAAAGTCGCTTAGTGTGGCTAAAGATTTGTGGAGTAGGAAATGAAAAGGAGAAAAACAGTGCTTCACCGAGGAAACAGCAAGGCCCCTGGAAGCATCAGGCTTGATCAAAGTCCTGCTGCCACTTACCAGCTGTGCCCTTGAATAAATCATATGCCCTCCTCAGCCTCAGTTTAACCCTCTTTAAAACGGTCATTGTCCAAGGTCCCTCGCTGCCTCTGAAAGCAGGGCTCTCTCCAAGCCAGGATTCGCCAGGCCTACTGGTGGTCTGCTCCACCTCCAGGTCCCTGGGTCAAAGTGAGGCTTCAAAGCATGGATAAAATTGAGTTAATTTATGAAGTGGCTAGAAGAAAAAACACTGAGATGGAGCGCTAGTGACAGAGATAGCAAAGTCAACGGACAACGGGCGATCTTCTGCATGTGCATCAACAGGCCCAAGGACATGACTCTGCAGCAGAATATCGTAACTGGTGATAACAATGACCTTGAGCTGCCAAGCAAAGATCAATTTATGCCAAAACCAGGGCATTAAAATACTCTTGTTTCGGCATAAAAGTAAGTACTACATTCTATGTATACTTCCATCAAAAGTGGTTCCAGCCGAACCGGTTTGGCTCAGTGGATAGAGCGTCGGCCTGCGGACTCAAGGGTCCCGGGTTCGATTCCAGTCAAGGGCATGAACCCTGGTTGCGGGCACATCCCCAGTGGGGGGCGTGCAGGAGGCAGCTGATCGATCTCTCTCATCGATGTTTCTGACTCTCTATCCCTCTCCCTTCTTCTCTGTAAAAAGTCAATAAAATATATTAAAAAAAAAAAAAAAAAAGTGGTTCCAGCCCTGGCTGGTGTGGCTCAGTTGGTGGAGCGTTGTCCTGTGCACCAAAAGGTTGCTGGTTCAATTCCCAGTCAGGGCCACATGCCCAGGCTGTGAACTCAATCCCCGGTAAGTGGCACGCAGGAGGCAGCTGATCTGTCATTGTTTCTCTTTTTCTCCCCTCTCCCTTCCTCTCTCTCCAAAAACATAAATGAATATTTTTTTAAAAATGGTTCCGCCCTAACCGGTTTGGTTCAGAGGATAGAGCGTCGGCCTGCAGACTCAAGGGTCCCAGGTTCGATTCCAGTCAAGGGTATGTACCTTGGTTACGGGCACAACCCCAGTGGGGGGTGTGCAGGAGGCAGCTGGTCGACGTTTCTCTCTCATCGATGTTTCTAACTCTCTTTCCCTCTCCCTTCCTCTCTAAAAAATCAATAAAATCTATTTTTTTAAAAAGAAATGGTTCCAATGAAAATGTTTTTGATGTTTAAAGGCTAAGAGTCAGTTATCTGGAAAATTTCTATTTGTGGAACAGATTAGCTCTCAGAAAATGAGATGGAATAACTGATAAAATACCATAATATGAGAGAACACTATGGACAAAAATAGTTTCATTTGAAAATTGGCTGGAGTACCTAGAATTTTTCACAGAAACTCCCAGAAGCCAAGCTCCCAAGTGCCATTTATGAATTAAAAAGAAATACACACTTTTCTGTGTAAGTCCCGATTACCTAGAAATAATGCCATCACCAGCTGGCCGTCAGTCACTCTCCTTTTTCCTGACACCTGTCTCCTGATACTAGGCTGGGAAGCATTTTCCTGAGTTTTTCCATTGCTACATTACTACCCACACATTTATTCCAATTTTCTCTTCAAGTTTACATTTCCTATTCCTGCCTCTTAAATATGAACATTTCCTGAGGCGTAGGCCTTGGCCTTCTGCTTTTCTCTATAAATACTTCTCCTGTGGGAAAGATCCTAACACAC
This sequence comes from Myotis nattereri, assembly GCF_964212035.1. Taxonomy (NCBI): domain Eukaryota; kingdom Metazoa; phylum Chordata; class Mammalia; order Chiroptera; family Vespertilionidae; genus Myotis; species Myotis nattereri. Next base: position 9,079,142 of record NC_138097.1, on the reverse strand, counting down.
TGATTTCAACCCTTTTGTCTCATGGATGACTCATATATTTACAACCTTTCTTTCTTCAGCTTCAGTTCTATATTTCTTTTTTTAATATATATTTTTATTGATTTCAGAAAGGGAGAGGGATAGAAACATCAATGATGAGAGAATCATTGATCAGCTGCCTCCTGCACGGCCCCTACTGGGGATGGAGCCCGCAACCCGGGCATGTGCCCTGACCCGGGAATCGAACCATGACCTCCTGGTTCATAGCTCGATGCTCAACCACTGAGCCACGCCAGCCGGGCCAGTTCTGTATTTCTAACAACCCCCTAAAATTTTTCTTTTGGACAGTTCACTACCATCTCAAATTGTACAAATCTTTTGGAGCTCTGAGCTCATTTTTGCTTTAAAACCAACTTACCCTCAGTCCCAGCTTCCCAGCCTTAAGGAATTGGGAATCTTCCCTGATTCCTCCTAATCCTTTTCTCCCCTGGTCTGCTCTGTGACTAAGGATAATACTATCCAATTATTGTGACCTTGGTCTTCCCGCCCTCCTCTTTACTACCCAGCGTTAAGACTATCCTATCTGCCCGTCCGTACGATCCTGTTCACTGTTGCTAGGTTAATGTTTCTGTAACATTTACTGAGTGCTTCCTTTACACAAAGCACAATGTCACACGCTGCAGGGTCCAGAAATGAATCAAACAGAAGTCTGTTTAAAGTCTAATGAAGGGAGGGGAAGACTTGTATGTAAATAATTTCAGCTTTAAGTTAGAAAGTGCTAAGAACTGAACGGGTGCAGTATCGGTGTTCTGGGCAAAGGGAGAATGAAAGGGGAACAGCAGGAAATAAAGTTTTGCATCCAAGGTAATGACTTTGGCCTCTAATCTACGGACAACAGGGAGCCGGTGATTTTGGATCAGAGCTGTGCTTGGTTAAACCACGGCAGCTGCAGGCGAGATGAGCTGGTAGGGCCTGGGCTGGAGGAAGGGCCTCCCCGAGGTGCTGCATTTCCACTGTTCAGAGGATGACGACGGGAACTCTGGTAGCGGTTCTCAACCTGTGGGTCGCGACCCCTTTGGCGGTCGAACGACCCTTTCACAGGGGTGGCCTAAGACCATCCTGCATATCAGCTATTTACATGACGATGCATCACAGTAGCAACATGATAGTTACGAAGTAGCCACGAAAACAATTTTATGGTTGGGTCACGACAAGGGGAACTGCATTTAAAGGGCCAGAAGGCTGAGAACCACTGGATTAGGGGGAAGCAGTGGGTAACGTGGATGAATGTGAGAACTGCTGGGGCAGAACCGACCAAATTTAGTCACTGACGGGGGCAAGAAAGGAAATAAATGGCAGCGGGTACTAACATTCATGTATCCACGCTGGAAACTGGTGCTAGTATTAACAAAAAGGGTGCACAGTCTGGACAACCATTGGGGAGGTAAGAGGCCCGGTCATGCCCTCGCTGGTGTGGCTCCGTGGATAAATCGTGGGCCTGCAGACTCAAGGGTCCGGGGTTCCATTCCGGCCAAGGGCACATGTCCGGGTTGCGGGCTCGATCCCCAGTAGGGGGCGTGCAGGAGGCAGCCGATCAACGTTTCTGTCTCTCTCTTCTCCCTTCCTCTCTGAAATCAAAAATATATATATATATATATAAATATATTTTATTGATTTTTTTACAGAGAGGAAGGGAGAGGCTCGGATAGTTAGAAACATTGATGAGAGAGAAACATCAATCAGCTGCCTCCTGCACACCCCCTACTGGGGATGTGTCCGTTAACCAAGGCACAGGCCCTTGACCGGAATCGAACCTGGGACCCTTCAGTCTATCCACTGAGCCAAACCGGTTAGGGATATATATATATAATTATTTTTTAAAGAGGCTAAATCATGTTTGGGGTATTCAGCGTGTATACATACACCTGCAGAACATTGGAGAAGAAACTGGCCAAGCCCCTTGGAGGCTGCTGGGTCCTGACGAATTAGGCTGAAGAGGGTGGGTATGGGGTGTTTGGGCAAAAACACCTACGAAAGGGACTATGAACTCTTACGGCCGAGGCCCAACCTGGCAGGAGGTGAAGGCACCGCGTCCCTGAAGCCACCCGCTCAGCCTGGCGTCCGGCCGGAAGCAGCCTTTCCCTCCCTTCTCTGCAGAGTTCCCATCCTCCGTCCCTACCCGCCACCGGCTCCCAGTCACGGGGACTTAATACCCGGCGACGTCTTTTCCTGCACGGCCGCCCGGCAGGCGCCGAGCGCACAGGTCCCATCATCGCGAGAGAGTCGCGTTCGGCCGTTGGCTCCGCCGACGGTTCCGCTGTGAAAACCGCCACACGCCGAGCCCCACCTATCGCGAGACTTGACAGGCGCGCCTGCGCGGAGCTCGCCGGAAGCGGAAGTCGGGGCTGTCGGATTCCGTCTGACAGGAGTGGCTCCGCTACCTCGGGGAGGTGAGGTGAGTGTGGAGTCGCTCTGACGCGTGGGGGGCCGGAGGTGGGTTTCCTGCGCGTTTCGCCCGCCGAGCTCGGCCCGAGCTGAGGCGACACCGCGCTGGGCGGGTGAGTTGCCGGTGTGGGCGCCGGGAAGGAGGGAGGCGGTCGAGCCGCGGTGTCCTCGGTCTGCGGTTCCGGGTCCGGGCGCTTTCGCCAGATCGGAAGCCCCTTGCCCTTCACGGCCAGTCGTTTCCTCCGCGCTGGACGTCCACGGTGCGCCCTTGGGAGACCGGTTCCGTTGGGCTTTGCGGGGGAGTGACCATCGCGGTGGTTTCCCGTCCTTACCTTCCTCTGCCTCACCTCCTGGGGCAGCGCAACCCCATTCTGCTGAGTCCTTTCCCAGGCAGCCGCCTGCAGCCGGAAGAGCTCGGTGTGGTTTTATTTGTGGTAAATAAACTAATGCTGGGGCACAGATCTGAAAGGCGGCGCGCTTGTATTTCATCGGGCAAGAACGTGAAGTTGTTGCTCGTGCTGGAGCTGGCTCATTGGCGTTGCAGGCCCCGAGGACACGCCTTCGTGTCATCATCAAGCAGCAGCTAGATTCTAGCTCTTCGCTCGCACTTGGTTGGTTTTGTTCATTCTCCCCCGAGGATTTGTTCCCGTTGACTTTTAGGGAGAGTGGGAGAGAGAGAGGGAAAGACAGAGAGAAACAGGATGGAGAGGAACACAGCCATTGGTTGCCTCCTGGTCGCGGGGGAGGAGCCTGCAGCCAAGGTACCTAACCTTGACCGGAATCGGAATCGAACCCGGGACCCTTTGGTCTGCGGGCCAGCGCTCTATCCGCCGAGCTAAACCCGCGAGGGCCTCGCTGGCTCTCGAGTTAGCGTTGGAAGGACTTGAGAGCGCATTTAATCCAACCCCTCAATTAACTGAAGCCCTTATGGCTCCTACCCACCGCTTTTGAGGGTTTCCTTGAGAGTCATGTGTATTTTTTTAAAAAAAAAATTTATTGACTTTTTACAGAGAGGAAGGGATAGAGAATCAGAAACACCAATGAGAGAGAAACATGGATCAGCTGCCTCCTGCACACCCCCTACTGGGGATGTGCCCGCAACCAAGGTGCATGCCCTTGACCGGAATCGAACCCGGGACCCTTCAGTCTGCAGGCCGAGGCTCTATCCACTGAGCCAAACCGGTTAGGGCGAGAGTCACGTTTTGTTTTGTGTTCCCTCCCACGGATCTAGACAACCTAAACATTAAACAGCACAGCCTCAAATCCCGGGGATAAGTAAAGCTTGGATCAATTGAAATTCTTTTTTTTTTTTAATCTTAATTAAATTTCTTGCGGTAACATTGGTAAATAACATCCTATTTAAATTTCATTCTCATGAGTAATGCTAAATATGCTTACTTATGGGAGAACATAAAAATAGAACGGCACATTTGCCTTGCCTTAGGGTTCTTACTGCCCATCTGGTTAGGTATGGGCCATCTTTCTGATGATTTCTGTGATCCCTATAGAAACTCAGACATGAATTTTAATTAGCGGAATTTATTCTAAATCATACATTGGATTTGAGATTTTGACAGCAGTTTGCCAATCCCAGACCCATGGAAAGTCTGGTGTTTAATAGGGATACTCTCTGAGTCAGCAGTAGCCTGAAAGGTAAAACATCTCTGTTTCTTGCATCCGAGCAATGATTTCATCCTAATTTTGTTGGGATGGGATGAAAGTAGTATTACAAATATTTGCATGTTTGGAGGGATTTGGGGGAAAAGACAAACTAATGAAGCAGCCATTTTCCAATATCACATCTCTTTGTCAAAGACTTTGTCATATACATTAAAATACAGGAAGAAAAATAAGTTTGGGGATGTCAGATAAGAGGGAGATGTTGGGTTCAAAGTTTTAGCACGGTGTCACAGGTGCCCCGAATCAGACAACAGGTTTTAGGAGTCTTGAGGCAAAGAGCAAAAGGATGGGTTTGGGTTGGGACAGGTAGAGGACGGGAATACTGACGCTGTTTGGTTGAAGAAGATGAGAGGTGAGGTCCACCTACAGAATCCTGCGAGGGCTGGCTTCCAGGACCTGCGTGAAGAGGAAAAGAAGTGAGCTCTTTGTCCCCTGGTTTTTCAAGAACTAGGCCTGTGCAGCCTAAGCCAAACCTTTTCTTAGATGCAGAGGGCTCTCTGAAAATGTGGGTTATTGAGTGAATCCGTAATTGTCCAGGAAAACCCAGCTGATACATATTGCAGGTGGTTTTTTTTAATATATATATATTTTTTTTAAATATATTTTATTGATTTTCTACAGAGAGGAAGGGAGAGAGATAGAGAGCTAGAAACATCGATGAGAGAGAAACATCGATCAGCTGCCTCCCGCACATCTCCCACTGGGGATATGCCCGCAACCCAGGTACATGCCCTTGACCGGAATCGAACCTGGGACCTTTCAGTCCACAGGCCGACGCTCTATCCACTGAGCCAAACCGGTTTTGGCTAATATATTTTTTTTATTGATTTCAAAGAGGAAGGGAGAGGGAGAGAGAGATAGGACATCAGTGATGAGAGAATCATTGATCAGCTGCCTCCTGCACGCCGCCTACTGGGGATGGAGCCCGCAACCTGGGGCATGTGCCTTTCCTTGATGGGAATCAAAACCGGGGCCCTTCAGTTCGCAGGCCTACGCTCTATCCACAGAGCCAAACCGGCCAGGCCAGATTGCAGTTCTTATAGCCATTAGACAACATCTATAGTAGTTACTTTTCATTCGTCAGCGAATCTGGGACAAGAATACGTTGGATAGCATCCTCAAATACCTACTCTAGATTTTGCATTTTTAAAAAATTAGCTCTTTTTTTCTCTTCCTTTAAATAATCTCGGGTATTTTATCCTGGGAGAAATAAGAGCTAGGCTTCCAGTAACCCCTTAACCATGACCCTGTCTTTTATTCCTTTTTTCAGTCAAGTTCCTGAAAGCTTAAGCCTATAATCAGTGTAGAGTTCTAATTCCTTACCTTCCAATTACTTCTCCATTAATTGTAATCCTCCTTCAATCTGTACTTCTCTAAAATAATCACCTCCTAATGGCTAAACCCAATTAATTTTCTCTTCCTGGTTCTGTCACTGTACTATTCAACACTGATGACCATTCACTTTTTATCCTCGCCTTCTGTGATCTCTTCTGGTTCTTATCTGTGTGTGTCTTTATCAGTGTACTAGAGGCCCGGTGCACAAAAATTTGTGCACTCGGGGTGGGGGGTGGGGGTCTCTCAGCCCGGCCTGTGCCCTCTCGCAGTCTGGAACCCCTCGGGGGATGACCACCTGCTGGCTTAGGCCCGCTCCCTGGGGGATCAGGCCAAGCTGGCAGTCAGACATCCCTCTGGCAGCCCGGGAGCCCTCAAGGGATGTCCACTTGCCTGCAGGGATCAGGCCTAAGCTGCAGTCAGACATCCTTAGCGCTGCTGAGGCGGCGGGAGAGGCTCCCACCACCACCACTGTACTGGCAGCCGTCAGCCTGGTTTGTGGCTGAGCAGAGCTCCCCCTGTGGGAGCACACTGACCACCAGGGGGCAGCTCCTGCATTGAGCGTCTGCCCCCTGGTGGTCAGTGTGTGTCATAATGACCAGTCATTCCCAGTCGTTCTGCTGTTAGGGTCAATTTGCATATCACCCTTCTATTATATAGGATGTTCTCCTATCCCTTCTTTATCTTCTACTGTGATGTTCTCCAGGATTCTGTTCTTTGGTATTCTTCTTATTCCTACTCCTGAGGAATCCATTCATTCTCACAGCATTAATCGCCAACAAATTTGCTGTTGTCCCCATATTCATCTTCAAACCAGTTCTCAGTCCCAAATAGTTAACTTTGAACTTACTCTCCCAAATGGATGTATGTACTTTTTTTTCTCTCATTATTTCAGAGAGGAAGGGAGAGGGAGCGCGAGAGAATCATTGATCAGCTGCCTCCTGCAGGCCCATTACTGGGCATCGAGCCCGCAATTTGGGCATGACCAGAATCAAAACCAGGACCCTTCAGTCCACAGGCCAACACTCTATCTATTGAGCCAAACCAGCTAGGGCGGGATGTATGTGCTTTAGCTAACTTCAAGTGTATATCTTCACCCATCCTTCTTTCTATAGTTCCTATGGCACCATAACCTATCCAATCATTTAGCCAGAAGCATGGGAGTTATCCTTTATTTCCTCTTCTCCTCCCAATATCTAGTCAGTGATTAATGCCTCCTGAAATTCTTTTAAAACTACTCTCACAGCCCCTGCCTCAGATTAAGCCCTCAGCATGTCTCCTGCATTATTGCAGTAATCTGCGTTTAGTCTAATCTCGCTAGTCTATCTCTACCCTCTTAGAAAAGTGATCTTTCTAAATAGTAAATTTGCTCTTGAGACTTCCCTGCTTAAACTACCTATGATTCCCCATTGCTACCAGAGAAAGTGCAAAGTTGTCTGGAATACGAAGTTTTTCACAATTTGACCACTGTCTACTTTTCCAATTTCATCTCTTCATATTCACTTCTCCCTTTATATTTACAACATATTTGTTTCTTCTACTAGACTAAAAGCCCTTTGGGGGCAGACTCCATGATATATTGTTCATCTTTGTATCCCACGATTCTGGTTAGCACAGTACCTGTATTATAATAATCAAGAAATACTCAATTGAATGTCTAGAATACCCTGTCTGAAATTGTTTACTTCTTGGTTTTTCCACTGGTAACATAGTGTTACTTTAAAAAAAAAAAACTCTAATAGAAACTTTTTTTTTTTTTCAAGAGATATATCAAAAGTGCTTTATTCAAAGTAATGTTCATCACTAGCTACACATTTCCCCCATCTTTCAGGTATTTGGTGAATACTGTCCCAATAGAACTTTTCTTGTTTTGAGGCAAACCATTCAGAGACCCAATTTTCCACATCTTTGTATGTTTTGAAGTGCTAAAGTATAATGAAATGCCATCGATTGGAAAAAGTGGTAATCTGAAGGAGCAAGGTCTGATGAATACAACGCATGCATTAATACTTCCCAGGCAAGATATTTTAAAGTGTCTTTAACTGGTTTTGAAATGTGTGATGGTGCGTTATCATGAAGCAAAATTACTTTGCTGTGTCTTCTAGAACATTCTGGTTGTATCATGATCAAAGCGTGGTTCAAATTGATTGTTGTCGGTAGCGATCAGTATTAAAGTTTTAACCTGGTTTTAGAAGCTCATAATACACCACACCTTCCTGATCCCACTAAACACAGAGCATTGTCTTCTTTCCGAAGAGATCTGGCCTTGCAGTCCATGTTCATGGTTGACCTGGATCAACCCATGATTTTGTGCATTTGGGATTCTCAAAGTAAATCCACTTTTCATTGCCAGTCACAACTTGATGCAAAAAAAGACTTTCTTTGGTGCCATCGAAGAAACATTTTACTGATGACTTTTCGGTTTTCCATTTGTCTTTCATTCAGTTGATGTGGCACCCATTTGCCTTCTTTTAAAATCTTTCCCATTGCTTGTAAATGACTGGAGATTGTTTGCTGAGCAATGTTTAATCTTTCTGCAAGTTGTTTTTGAGTTTGACACGCATCTTCACCCAATAATGCTTGTAATTGGTGGTTTTCAAACTTTTTTGGTTGACCTGGATGTTCTTTATCTTTCACATCGAAATAATTACTTTTAAAGCATTTAAACCAGCGTTCACAAGTATCTTGAGATGGAGCATATTCACCATAAGCTTCCCGAAGTGTACAATAACTTTCAGCAGCACTTTTCTTCAAAATAAAGCAATGAATTAAAATTGCCCACAAATGCTCTTCTTTTGGCATGAAATTTGACGTTTTTTAAGCATAAAAATATCTATGAAACTCTAATAGAAACATATTAAACACTACAGAATTTCAGAATGACTGATACTCCTGAAGCTGTTCCAAATTTTGAAGAGATGTTTGCCAGTAGATTCACAAACGATGACAAAGAATACCAGGAGTACCTGAAACGCCCTCCTGCGACCCCTCCAATTGTCGAGGACTGGAATAGCAGAGCTGGTGGGAGCCAAAGAAATAGAGGCAACTGGTATGTACTTCTTCAGAAGAGTGAATTGCAGATGGCTGATCCGAAGAGAATAGCTTTAATCTGCTAGTCCAGAAGACCACTGAGGGCAAGGACCAGTGGTTGTTTTTTTGTTTTGTTTTTTTTTTTTGTTTTTTTGTTTTTTAAATGTATATACTTTGATTTCAGAGAGGGAGGGCGGGAGAGAGAAATATCAACGATAGAAACAAAATCATTGATCGGCTGCCTCCTGCAAGCCCCACACTAGGGATGGAGCCCGCAACCGGGGCACATGCCCTGACCTGGAATTGAACTCTGACCTCTTGGTTCATAGGTCAACCCTCAACCATTGAACCATGCTGGCTGAGCAGACCAGTGGTTTTGTCCAGTATGATATACCTGGTGCCTGGCACTAATTAAGTGGCTGGTAAATATTTGCTTTAATATTTTATCAGCCCATGTATTTTTTCCTTAGGTTTCAATTGTGTGTCCCTATGTGTGTGAATGTTGTTTTTTAAAACATTCCTTCTGTGGACTAATATTTTATATGCAAATACACTTTAGAAACCTAGAGTCTTATACAAAACTTTGTGTACAATTCCATGAAAAGGTAATGTTTCTGGTTTCATTACAGTGGAAGTTACTTCTATTTAATAATTCAAAATAGATAAAAGGAATAAATTACCATACTTTGTTTTTTAAACAATTGAATAGTTTTTAGTTTGATTGAAAACTAGCCTGTTGTAGTCTGCCTGTTTCTCTGCAAAACACGTCCAATGTAACTAGGAGAATGATTTAAATCTTAAGAATGTTTTTAATAACTGGTGCTATAACATCCTATAGAGAAAAATGTTTCTTATTCTTTTGTTTATTAAGTATTCAATTGAGAAGTCAAATGCAACAGGACAGATTTGTCATGTGTTTTCTTAAAAGACAAGTATAATTTTGTTGTTGTTGTAGGTTGCAAGATAACAGACAGTTTAGAGGCAGGGACAGCAGACGGGGGTGGCCAAGCGACAATCGATCCAATCAATGGCATGGACGACCCTGGGGTAACAATTACCAGCAGCACAGACAAGAACCTTACCACCCTCACCAGTATGGAAACTACGGTTACAGCCAACGGCCTCCCTATGGCTATTACTGATAGAAATGTCCGCAGCTTTTAGTAAAACTGTTTCCTTTGTTAACAAGACAAACATTTGCGTGTATTTTCTGTTGGTCATCATTTGCATCTGATTTTAGAAAATGAATTAATTTTTTGGAACTTGAGACATTTTTAAGAAAATAAGATCTTTCTGGAGAGATGTGATGGTTGCTGGGAATAAACACTTCCCTAAAAAAGTTGTGGATATTACTTAACTTCTACCTCAGACTCTTCGTTTCATGACTTAATAGTACTTTGAACTTGGTATATCTTTTCCTTGTTTGACCTTCAGTTCTGTCTTTGTTTTACACAGAAATAAAATAGGAATTTTAAAATAGAAAATGCTTGCTTTTACTTTGTAATATAAGGAAGTATCCATGTACTTGGATGTGCTCATTCCTAAAATTTTGAGAGACTGGTAAAATGAACTAGTGAATGCACAGCTATCCTTCGTCGTAATGTGTTGTACATTAACTTCAGAAGTTGGAAGGTAAAGCAACTGTAGTTACATTTCTTTTTGGGGTCTTGTTATGTGACTATGGTACTTTCTAATTACTCTTTAGGTATGAGCTCCCCAATCATTTTGGTCTCTCTTTATTTTTAATCTTCACCTGAGGAGTAAGGATATTTTTTCCATTGAGTCTAGAGAGTGGTAGGGAAGGGGGAGGAAGAGAGAGGCGATTGGTTGCCTCCTGCACTCCCCCAACTGGGGGCAGGGATTGGACTTCCAACCCAGGCAGGTGCCCTTGACTGGGAATCAAACCAGCGACCCTGTGTGTGCAGGCCAGTGCTCTAATCATTGAGCAATGCCTGCCAGGGCTTGGTCTTTTTAAAGGAATATCAAGAATAAGACTGTAAAATGAGGAAGGAATCATTCTCAGTTTTAGTGTCTTGATCTAATGATCTAGGGTGGGATTAAGGCACAATCATTTTATACAAACTCTAAACCTAGTAGGTAAAAATGTATACATTATATAAAAGTGTGACAAAAACTCTGTAATATTCCCCTTCTTCTTCAATCTTGTGTAAAATAAGGTTGCATTATTTGACTTTACTTACTTTTATGGTACTTAACGTAGGTTGATTTTACAATGTTATAATCATTTTCAAATGTGCACCTTTCTGCATTCTCTTCTATAAACACTGTGATGCTGTAACGTCCTTTCAGGGTGATCATTATATTTCAAATAATTGTAATGGCCGTTACGTGGTTTTATTTAAATAAAATACTTAGATTAATCAATTTCTGTTTTGGCAGCTAGCCTACTCAATGTGGTGAGATGGGTTTTTGTCTTTATTACTCTGTCCTTCACGTCCACTGAAAACCGTTTATTTGGTTTAAAAATAATATTAAAAGTACAAGTTTCATCATAGGTCGAAGGAATTAAAAGGCGACTTCCTAAATCTGCCTTCTCCCTTAGCATTCTGCTCTCGGCCCTTGAGGCTGACTTCTCCAGGTATCGCTTCTCCATGCTCTGGATCCAACTCTCCCCCGTCTCCCTGGCTCCTGAAGAGCCATCCTCTCATGTAACTCATTTTTGGGACAGCTCTAATGAACCACATATTCACACTCAGTGTAAATAGAGGAGGGGTTTCCTCTGGCCCTCTCATCACATCGGTAGGCAGCAAGCCAGTGCTGCTTCATGATGGTAGGTCTTGACACTTCACCTATTTAGCCTAGAGAGTTAATGGCATGACTGTACCCCAGGATGTTCTCTAAAAGCAGATGGGTTATTAAAAACACTTATCAGCTGACACAGCCCAGTCACTCCCAACGGGAACAGCAGCTGAGCACAGCTTTAGAGCAGGATCCTGGAGGCCCTCTGCTGTGTCCGCTTTTGACACTAATTAGGGAGATCGAAGTGTGCACAGCAGGGTTGGAGGGAGAGGCACCTCAGACAGCGCAGAAGAAAGGTGATTTTCCAACAATATTTAAATATTTCAGCACTGATATAGTAGGGTATATATGACCTGACGACCAGCCCTGCTTGAAAATAGTTAGAATCTTCCCGATGAGTTATTTCTGCATTCTGCATGAGTTATCAACGTTATGTGCTGGCCGTTTTTCTTTTTTCTTTTATAAACGGCAGTCACCATCAGACTGCCCACTATGTGCTCAAAACCAGGAGAAATAAAAGACATGGTTTCTGCTTCCTGCATAGGTACAAAATAACATCAAAAAATGTAATGATACCTTAAGAGAATTAAAATAGTGTCAAATGGAATTAATCTCAAATAGAGTGTTGTCGCAGCATACAGCATTAAGCATAAGAAGTTCTGGCTTCTAGTCCTGCCCTTTCAAGGTATGTGACCTTGAGGAAATCACTTCAACCCTGAGCTGACTTGCTCACCTGTAAAAATGGGAATAATACCTACCCTGCCACTCTCAGTTATAAAAATAAACGACCAAACACAAGAGCTTGAGAACAGAAACTAGAACTTTGTGATCATTAAACCACCAGTGGCACATGACTGATGCTGCATAAACATTTGTTGAATCTATCAATGAGAGGAAAGTATTTGGTAAAATATAAAACGTAGTGTTCATTATAAAGGATGTAGAATAACTGACTGAGGAGGTAGGCAGACTTAAGAGTTGTTTTCCTTACAAGAATTAAAATATTAATTAGCATATGAATGAGGAGCTACGGATGCTGTCAGATTGCAAAAGTGGAGATGAGCTGTGGGTAATGCCCCTCAGGTTTTAACATTTACAGGATGGTATGGGAGGAGCAAGTTAACAAATCTTCCCTCAAAAGTACCCTGGCTTGGCTGCCCCCTTGCAGGATGAAGTGCAAGCACTTACATAGGTGCCCAATGTTCGCTTTGTGCTTCAGAAGCAGAGTGGGGTCTCTCTGGGCTGACACGGGTGCAAGGGCAGCTCTAAAATCTCCCACCAATGTCTCCATGGGCTGATGGGCTAATCCAGTTGGTGTGTTTGCCCCGTCCCTAAGGGCACAGAGACCCCCAAATGTGTTTTAATTACCAGTTAGATCTTCTCTGGGTTTCAGTGACTTCTCCAGCTTCAGGGTAGCATATGACGATCTCATGGTGTTCTTTCCCACTGCCAGTGCCTGTAACGCCCCCTAAAGGAGGTCCCCCGTCTTCGCCTGAATTAAGTAAAGCTGCTCAATTGCTAAAGGCCAAAGCTTTTTCTTTCCTGGGTGCTTTTTCTCATTTTAAAGTCCCTTCTCTACATGCATTTTGTGTGTATATAAATATTATAAAGTGAAACAATACAAACAGGAATAATCTGCACCCAACCGGTGATTATGGTCTGCTGTGTATGTGTCTCTCCCCATGCCCACACAATACAGAACCTCAGTTCTCGACTGTTCGAAAACCAAATCATTTTTTCCCATTAGAAATAATGTAAATTGAATTAATCCAGTCCAGTCCCCCAAATGTTTTCCTGTGTTAACCTTTCTTATATACAGTACATGTCTAATGTACTGCTTAATCTACAAACACTTTATAAACAAAAAGGACATAAAATGAGGTTTGACAGTAAACTGACTCACACTTTCACTCCTTTGTCGCCTGAGAGGGGTGTAACTGATCACACAGTTAATCAGCATGAAAGGGTTGAGAAGCGAATTGTTCAAGATGGGGACATTCGAGAACTGAGGTTTGACTTTACATCTAAATTTGATATACATAAACATTTTCCATTTACTAAAGTGAGATTATATATAAAAATACACGCACATATATGTATTATTCTTTGTTTTTACACAACAGAATATAACAAACAGGTCAGTAGTTATAGGTTAAAAACTAGTGCTTTAATTTTAATAACATTTTACAGTGTGTATTCACCACCGACAATGTAATTATCCTCCTATAGGTAGACAGGCTGTTTCCAGTTTTTTGCCCCTATAGTGCTACATTGCTTTTGTCCTTATATCCTTTGGTGCTTTTATATGTTCTGTGGGGTAGTCTCAAAAGTAAAATTGTTGGGTTAAAAGGACTGGTATTTTTTTATATATATATTTTATTGCTTTTTTACAGAGAGGAAGGGAGAGGGATAGAGAGTTAGAAACATCGATGAGAGAGAAACATCGACCAGCTGCCTCCCACACACTCCCCACTGGGGATGTGCCCGCAACCAAGGTACATGCCCTTGACCGGAATCGAACCTGGGACCCTTCAGTCTGCAGGCCGACGCTCTATCCACTGAGCCAAACTGGTTAGGGCAAAGGACTGGTATTTTTAATTTTAATAAAAGCTGCCTCATTTTATAAAGTACTGTAGCAATTTAGTCCTATCGGGAACACGTAAGTATGCATTTGTTTCTCTCCTTTCCCTCCCTAGGACTTCAACTTTTTGTGTAGGTGGCCACAGGCTTTTTTTAACTAGACGCCCAGTGCACGACATTCGTGCACTCGAGAAAGCGAGGTCCCTCAGCCCAGCCTGCGCCCTTCTGCAGTGCAGGAGCCGTCAGTTGGACATCCTTAATGCTGCTGCAGAGGCAGGAGAGGCTCCCGCCACCTCCGCTGCGCTCACCAGCCGTGAGCCATGCTTCTGGCTGAGCAGTGCTCCCCTTGTGGGAGTGCACCGACCACCAGGGGGCAGCTCCTGCATTGAGCGTCTGCCCCCTGGTGGTCAGTGTGTGCCATAGCAACCGGTTGTTCTGCTGTTTGGTCGATTTGCATATTAGCTTTTTATTATATAGGATCAGAGAACTGTACTAGGTTGTGTCTCATTGTTGATGATTCTTTGTCAGAGTTTCACCTGGGACACTGTGCCGTTCATTCTGTACATTTCTTATTTCTTCAGCATTTTCTTAATATCTTTAAATTTTTGTCTGTTCCATTTCTTTGGTTCTTAAGGGCTCCAATAATGATGTGCTGATATTTTACTTCCGTTCCTGTCATTTTCCTTTCTTTGCTCACCTTTCTGTCCTGCCCTCTAAATCACATGCCATGTTCAGCATCTTTGTTGTTCCCAACATGGCCTTTATTTTTAGGATACTTTTATTTTTAAATGTGATTAGCCACATGTCACGTGTTAAACAGCCACATGTGGCTGCCAGCTACAGTATGGGCAGCAAAGCACTAGAAGAAGACAAAAGGCTTGGAGTTTTACTGACTCAACTCACTTCCTTATTCTCCTCAGTGCTAATACCCAGGGCGTCACTGGAGAAACCTAAGGCTCCAAGACAGTTAGAAAGTCACTGCAACAGTAAAACCACATCATGGGTGAGATGAGTTTCATGTGGAAATGACCAGAGACTGTAACTGGTGCTGCGAAGTGTGGGTACCCCCTGCCCAAGCTCTAACAGCAAGGAGACTAGATGGGCACTGTGGCACACGGCTAGAATCTATATATATAAAAGCCCAGCGACCTTTACGGCAGAACGACCAGCACCACCGGTGGCTATGACGCGCACTGCGGCAGCCCACCAGCCTGATCCAGGCCCCTCACCCCCATCCCCCCACTCGCCCCCCCCCACCAGCCCAATCAGCCCCCAACAGGAGGAGGAGCTGAAGCAGGGAGCAGTTTGGCTGGAGTTGGGGCGCAGAGGCATGTACACTGCAGCTTCCCAAGCCCCAAGTCTAGGGGGGTGGGGGGTGCGGCGGGGGAGGGGGGGCAGCAGCAGGGAGCACTGGCCGGTCCAGCCACCACAGCTCCATCGCCCCAGCTGCCGTCACCGAGCCCGGGACCGCCAGTCATGGCCGCATCTCCTGAACCCCAAGAAGAGCTGCTGCCACTGGCCGGCCCCAGTAGTTTGGGGACCGGGAGGAAGGGGAGGACGAAACGGTGACACCGCAGGCAGGGGGTTCTGGCTAGGGACTGGCACAGGGGCTGGGGAAGCGGTGCCCTGGGAACTGGGCTTGAACCCCAACCAGCCGCTGCCTGTTGTCATGGAAACTGCATCCACAGGTAAAGTGGGCGGGCGCTGCAGCCCGCAAATGACGTCAGGGATCCGGGCCCCCAGACTGCCCCCTCCCTGCAGTGCACCTCTGCACCTTCCTGGCGCTCCCCACCTTGAGCACCAATCTGCCCCCAGCCCCCACACCCCCCCACTTCACCACAGGCAACTATAAATGTTAGCAGACCAGTTGAAAACCTGAATTTCATTTTCCCAAAGATTTGGAAGAAAACAAAACACTATTAATTCTTTTATTTAATGACTAGAGCCCAGCGCACACAAAATCATGCGCGGTTAGGGTCCCTAGGCCTAGCCTGGCCTCTGCCACCCTGCGACGCTACGTGAAGCTCCCTGCCCCAGGACACTGCGCGATGCTCATGGCTCCGCGAAACTCCCCCGCGAGGTCCCACCCGCCCCTGGACTACTCTGCAAAGCTCGCCGCCACCCCGCGAAGCTCGCCGCTGGACGCTGGGCAAAATTCCAATAAACTCCAATAAAACTCCCCCCACCCTGTGACTGCTCTGCTAAGCTCGCTGCTGTCCCGCTGCTGTCCCGGGAAGCAGCCTGCCGCCGCCACCACCGCCACTCAACAGTCCCCAGTCCTACCTGCCGCCGCCACCCCCCATGGCGAGCGGCTCAGGGGCTTGGGGGGGGGGGGGGCGGGACTGAGAGGTGCTCCATACCCTTCATGGTGACCGGTCGTCCGTTCAGTTTTGATGGCACCTGGCTCTTTATGTATTAGGATCATTATTGTTCTGGCTTCAGAGGCAAACGGCAGCACCTGGTGCTGGAGTGCCAAGTTTCTGCCTTCTGCCAAGGGCTGGGGCTGTAAAGGGCCTCTTGGCGGGTTGCAATGATTTTAGGGGGCGTGTTTGTGCACAGCGTGCGCGCCAGTGACCAGGCCGCCCACAACAAAGCAATGGGCAGGCCCGCTGCCCCTAACCCGGCTCTGTCCTAGGCAGAAAGGGGACTACCGGCCCTTACCCATTCCCTCCACAAATCGCCACCCCCTCCTCCCTCACAGTTCCCCACCCCCCATCCTCCATTTCTCCCTCTCCCCACGCAGGGAACAGAAATCCCAGGGAGTGTGTCTAACTCAGCAGGGACAGCGTTGCCAGAGGGCGGGGCGTTGCCTGATGCAGGGAGCACTGAAACTTGCAAGCCCTGCAGGGGGCCGGCCTGGCCGTGGTGTTACGGGACTTGGGTGGTGAGTGGGCGAGGTTCAGCTCGCCAGCAGTCTGGACTCCCTGGGCTTTTGAAAATTGCCCTGGGTTCAGCTTCCCTTCGCCTGACTCCCCCGCTTTCAAACCAGAGCACTGGGTGCCCAGAGGGTCCGAAGCGTCCCGGCCCGGGATTGCGGGAGGCACGTTTGGGGAGGAGCCGCCCGCCTGGTAGTGCCGTTTTTCTAGGGACTGGGGAAGAGGGTGCTGTGCGCTCCGAGAAAGCTTTGTTCTGGTGGGATGGGAGCCTGTGGTTCTGGAAATGCAGCTTTCCAAGGCCTGGGGTGGTGGGCGCTCCCAGCGGAGGGGAGAGGCGGCGGGACTGGCCTTCATGCTCTTGGTAGCTGCTTTAAGGGAACCCCTTTCTTAAGCCACCGCCTCTTACTGGCCATGCGGCGTGGCCTTCGGCAGCTGTAACTCTGCTCCAGTACAAGATCTGAGCTGAGAGAAAGAGGTCTGGGGAATGCACTGAATAAAACGGCAACATGCTGAAGGGAAGAGAAAAAGCAACTATCTCACAAGCAAAGAATGAAAAGACAAGACTTAAATCTGAAAAACCCACTTGTCCTACGTTAATTATGACAGGAGAGGGTGGGGGTGGGGGATGAGGGGAGAAGATGAGGCTAAGATGGCTGCCTAGCCTGTCTTTCAACTTCTTCATCTAAGTGAAAACAAAACTCTTTATCATTGCACATTAAGATGGCAAAAGATAACAGGTAAATAAAGGCACCTTTCTTTGTTGGGTTGCCATTACCATTCTTTGATAAGGGCAGCTCATGGTTCAGAACCTTTATCCACCATAATCAAAGTAAGTCATTTCTTTATAGACATGGCCTACCTCCCATTAGTGTCACCAAGGTCGGGTGGATTAGGGAAAGGAAGCCAAGTGCCCAGTGTTCAGTAATACTACCCACTAAAATGAGTTGCTATTTATACAATGTTTATAACAACTCTGGCTATCACAAAGCAGGCACTTGCAATTTTCAACATCATCATCATCACTGTAGAAATATTGTACTTTGTTAGCTGTCATAGAGGTTTCCTATCCTAAGCAACAAATCTATATCTACACTAATAGAAGAGAAAGATGCAAATTGACCATACCTCCATGATGCCCACCAGCCAATCAGTATCCAGTATGCAAATTAACCCAACAATGATGGGTTAATTTGCATACGCAGGTGCCATGCGGCCTGGGTCCTGGGGTTGGGCGCCACGCCCGCAGGGTCCCGGGACCATCGTGGCCCTGGGAGGTGAGGGTGTCCACGCCAAGCCATGCCCGCAGGCTCCTGGGACCTTCGCCGGCTGGGAGGCGAGGGCGGCCACACAGCTTGATGGCAGACAGCAGGGCCTGCTTGGCTGTCCCCATCAGCAGGCAAGCATGGCCCATAGGCAGCTCTCAGCACAGCCTGGTTGGCCATACTGCAGCCACCCAGGGAGCAGGCAAGTGGGCCCGCAGGCAGCTCCCAGCACAGCCCACTTGGCTGTAGCCATGGCGACCTGGGGGCAGGCAAGCAGGCCCTGCAGGCAGATCCCAGCACGGCCTGCTTTGCTGTTGCCAGGGGAACCAGGGAATTGGCAAGTGTGGCCAGCAGGCAGGGCCCAGCACAGCCTGCTTGGCCATCGCCGTGGCAACCTGGGAGCAGGGAAGCGCGGCCCACAGGCAGCACCCAGCACAGCCTGCTTGGCAGTCACCGTGGTGTAGAGCAGGCAGGCCCCGCAGAGAGCAGAGAACCATAGGGAGCGGGCCTAAGCCATCAGTAGGACACCCCCTGAGGGCTCCCAGATTGGAGAGGGTGCAGGTCAGGCTGAGGGACACCCCCCCCCCGTGCACAAATTTCATGCACTGGGCCGCTGGTGTGTGTGTGTGTGTGTGTATGCACCTAATATGCCAAGTGCCCTCTCAGGAGTTCAACCAACCAGGAGTTCGACCACCATGGGGTGGCGCAGAACTAAGAAAGGCCCCGGCCGGCAGCTGGAGAAAGGCCCTGATCAGCCCTGATCGCCAGCCAGGCCCAGGGACCCTACCCAGGCACGAATTTCATGCACTGGCCTCTAGTCTATCCTAATATATAAAGAGCCAGGGTCCGTAACATCCAAAACGACTGGAGGGACGACTGAACGTCAGGCTGTGTGTGCAGCAGGCACGGGTGGGCGGGGACTTGTGGCAGCGGGGATGGGGGAAGGGGAGGCGAGGCCCTGCGGAGGGCAGCCTGTACTCCCCAGATGGCAGTGGCGGCTGTGAGCGCTCCTGATGGCCTGCAGATGCTGCTTCAGCTTGGCCTGCAGGCTCCACTTGGTACCATTCACAGCCGCCGCCATATGCTGTGGCATAAAACAAACAGTGTAAGTTAACAGAAGCGTAGGTACCACCTCCATGCCACACCCTCACTTCCATCAGTCCCACCGGCCCTGAGGCACCCTCCTAAAGCTGTTTCCAGCGAGGCCAGTGGGAAGATCCCACCCTCAGAGCGCCTGCGGTGGCAGTGAATCCTGGTTTGCTGCAGTGCCCGCGGAGGCAGGGAGTTCTGGGTCGCTGCGGTGCCCGCAGCAGGAGGAGTGTGGGCCCCATGGCAGGAGGGGGCTGTGGGTCCTGGCCAGCTGGGGCACAGTGGAACTCTGGGTCTCCTGCGATCGGGTGCATGGCCGGCCTTCAAACCAGACCCTGACAGGAGGGAGGAGGGCAGGGGAGGGCAGCTGGGGGTGAGATCAGGCAGGCAGAGAGATTAGGGGTGATCAGGCAGGCAGGCAGATGGGTTGGGGCAATCAGGCAGGCAGACAGAGGCAGTTAGGGGCGATCAAGCTGGCAGGTGAGCGGTTAGGAGCCAGCAGTCCCAGGTTGCGAGAGGGATGTCCGACTGCTGGTTTGTCCGACAAACCGGCAGTCAGACATACACCAAGGGGTGCCCCATTGGAGAGGGTGCAGGCTGGGCTGAGGGAAACATGCCCCCCCCATGCATGAATTTCGTGCACCAGGCCTCTAGTATGTGTGTGTGTGTGTGTATGCCTAATATGCTAAGTACCTGACCGTTTGACCAATAGCTATGATGTGCACTGACCTCCAGAGGGCAGACGCTCAACGCAGGAGCTGCCCCCTGGTGGTCAGTGCACTCCTACAGTGGGAGCGCCACTCAGCTGACTGACCTGGCAAGCGCAGCTGTGGCAGCGTAAGCCTCTCCCATGGACACTCCCCCTGTGTGCCCCTCTCCCATCCTGACCAGGACTGGGACTGGAATCGGGACTGACCAGACGCGAGCCCGCAGTCACTTCTCGGTCATGGGTGCACTGTTATCGCCCTAGGATGGGTGCGCAGAGACTGCAGCAGAGCGGCAGCGAGCCTACTGAGTGGCGGCAGTAGCAGACGCAGCAGTACCAAGATGAGCAGGAATGGCCCGGCCCCAGGCTTGGGCTCCTCCCCAGCTGCCTGTCACTTTGCGCACTACTACAACCCTTGGGGGATGTTTGACTGCCAGTTTCAGCCTGATCCCTGCAGGCTAGGCCGAGGGACCCCACTAGTGCATTTGTGCACCAGGCCTCTAGTTTATATATATAAAAGCCTAAGCAACCATCCGACCGTTTGCCCGGTAGCTATGACATGCAATGACCACCAGGGGAAGGTGCTCCGACCAGTAGAGGAGGGTGCCTGATTCCTCACAGAATAGGCCGTGGGTTAGGTTGCTGCTGGAGCACTGTAGGCCCTGAATCTGCTTCACCTGCAACCTGGACTCATCCGGGGATGTCGGAGGCCTGGTGCACAGATTCGTGTACCAGTGGGGTCCCTTGGTCTGGCCTGTGCCCTCTCACAATCCAGGACCCCTCAGGCAATATTGGAGAACCGATTTTGGCCCAATCCCCGCAGGCCAGGCCGAAGGACCCCATCAGGGCATGAATCCATGCACCAGGCTGGTTTTGGCCCAATCCCCGCAGGCTAGGCCGAAGGACCTCATCGGTGCACGAATCCTTGCACCAGGTCTCTTAGTAGGGATTATAAAATGCTGGGGGAAAAAATCTTACCAACTGAATTATAAGGACAGTCTAGAGAAAGCCTATGTGGACAGAAGTAGGTGGGCTCCTCAAGCCTAGAAAAAGGGAGTTCCTATGCCATAAATCGTGAGGGCCCAGCATTGTCCCAGGAGAGGGGTTGATGGGATATAATGGGCCTATTCCTGCGGCAGAAAGGGGATAGTCATAGCTCCCTGACCCAGGTCCATAATTTCCTTGGCTCTGATCCCAAGATCTCTAAGTAGACTCCAAGTAACTGGCTTCCTATGAAATTTCCCAAAGGAACAGAATATACCCACTAAAGGATGCCAGTATGCAGTCTAATTGGCAGGTGTGTTCTTGAATCAAGTTAATAAATTTGGCATCTGGTTTAAGAAATTAGTTTCTGTCAATTGTCCAGCCCAATTCCATTTTCAAAAATGGCAACTAAAAGGGGTTTCTGAAAGCTGCAGAGTTGAGGGAGGCATTCGGGACCATGCTGACTCCACTATGGCAGTGACCCTGAACTTCTGAACACACATTTGGCCTGGGTTAACACCACACTCTGGCCTGAGCTAAACTCAAAGATATGAGGGGACCAAGCCTCAGGAGTACCTCTGAGAGGATGAGATAAAAAGGATTGCTGGTATCAGGCACTGCAGAAGTGATTTCCTAATAGTGCAGTTCAGTTCCTTCAAATTATGTGGCTGCTTTTGCATTATGGTGCCACCTCTTGGATGTAAATTGAAAATCTAGATTTTACATTTTATAGTCTCTAGGCACATTTTAAAAAATAATATGCCCTAGCCTGTAGATAGAGTGCCGGCCTGTGGACTGAAGGGTCCGAGGTTTGATTCCCGTCAAGAGCACATTCCCGGGTTGTGGGCTCAGTCCCTAGTGGGGGGCATGCAGGAGGCAGCAGATCAATGAGTCTCTCTCATTGATGCTTCTATCTCTCTCTCCCTCTCCTTTCCTTTCTGAAATCAATTTTTAAAAAAAATCTGAAGCGGGAGCCATGGTAGATTCCAAAATGTGTATTCTGCAATACAGTTAAAGGAACTACTTAACCCAATCCCTGAATTTGTAAGGGGGAAGGGGGACCCCACAGCCCAGAAAAGAACTGCCTCCAAAGTTGTGAGTTTTTAACTGTTTGGAATTTTGAATGCAAAGGTGTCACTTACACACTCTGGTTCTCTCTCCAACCCCTCGCTGGCGAAGGAGGAAAGGCCCACAGAATCAGGAGTCCAGGTTTTGCTTTCTCAGGCTCTGTCAATGGAGGCAAAACCATGTACATGCCTTAATTAAAAAGTACGTTATTGCTAAAAAATGCTAACCATCATCTGAGTCTTCAGGGAGTCGTAATCTTTTTGCTGGTGGAGAGTCTTGCTTCAATGTGAATAGCTGCTGACTGACCCGGGTGGTGGTGGCTGAAGGCTGGGGTGGCTGTGGGAATTTCTTAAAATAAGACAATGAACTTTGCCTCATCGACTGACTCTTCCTTGCATGGATGATTTTTCTGTAGCACGCGATGCTGTTTGATAGCATTCTACCCACAGTATAACTTCTTTCAAAATTGGCGTCGATCCGCTCAAAGCCTGCTGCTGCCTCATCAACTAAGTTTATGTAATATTCTAAATCCCTTGTGGTCATTTCAACGATCTTCACATCATCTTCACCAGGAGCAGACTCCATCTCAAGAAACCACTTCCTCTGCTCATCCATAAGCAGCAGCTCCTCATCCGTCAAAGAGCTATCATGAGATTGCAGCCATTCGGTCACATCTTCAGGCTCCACTTCTAATTCCAGTTCTCTTGCTATTGCCACCATATCTGCAGTCACTTCCTCCAATGAAACCCTGAACTCCTCAAACTCATCCGTGAGGGCTGGAATCAACTTCTTCCAAACTCCTGTTATGGTTGATGTTTTGACCTCATCCCACGAATCGCGGATGTTCTTAATGGCATCCAAAATGGTGAATCCTTTCCAGAAGGTTTTCAATTTACTTTGCCCAGATCCATCAGAGGAGTCACTATCTGTGGCAGCTATAGCCTTACAAAATATGTTTCTTAAATAATAAGACTTGAAAGTTGAAATTACTCCTTGACCCAGGGGCTGCAGAGTGGATGCTGTGTTAGCAGGTATGAAAATAACATTAATCTCATTGTACAACTCCTTCAGAGCTCTT
Organism: Myotis nattereri; assembly: GCF_964212035.1. NCBI lineage: Eukaryota > Metazoa > Chordata > Mammalia > Chiroptera > Vespertilionidae > Myotis > Myotis nattereri. The sequence goes on along the minus strand of NC_138097.1, from coordinate 9,056,273 downwards.
GGGTGAACAGGTGTATTGTCAATAAGCAGTAATATTTTGAAAGGAATCTTTTTTTCTGAGCAGTAGGTCTCGACAGCGGGCTTAAAATATTCAGTAAACCATGATGTAAACAAATGTGCTGTCATCCAGGCTTTGTTGTTCCATTTATAGAGCACAGGCAGAGTAGCTTTAGCATAATTCTTAAGGGCGGTAGGATTTTCAGAATAATAAACGAGCATTGGCTTCAACTTAAAGTCACCAGCTGCATTAGCCCCTAACAAGAGAGTCAGCCTGTCCTTTGAAGCTTTGAAGCCAGGCATTGCCTTCTCCTCTCTGGCTATGAAAGTTCTAGATGGCATCTTCTTCCAATATAAGGCTGTTTCACCTACATTGAAAATCTGTTGTGTAGTGTAGCCACCTTCATTAATTATTTTAGCCAGATCTTCTGGGTCACGTGCTGCAGCTTCCACGTCGGCACCTGCGGCTTCACCTTGCACTTCTATGTCACAGAGTCGGCATCTTTCCTTAAACCGCATGAACCAACCTCGACTGGCCTCAAACTTTTCTTCTGCAGCTTCCTCACCTCTCTCAGCCTTTATAGAATTGAAAAGCGTTAAGGCCTTGGCCTGGATTAGACTCTGGCTTAAGGGAATGTTGTGGCTGGTTTGATCTTTTATCCAGACCACTAACACTTTCTCCATATCAGCAATCAGGCTGTTTTGTTTTCTTATCACTCGTGTGTTCATTGGAGTAGCACTTTTCATTTCCTTCAAGAACTTTTCCTTTGCATTCACAACTTGGCTAACTGTTTGTCTCAAGAGGCCTAGCTTTCGGCCTATCTCAGCTTTTGACATGCCTTCCTCACTAAGTTTAATCATTTCTAGCTTTTGATTTAAAGTGAGAGACGTGCGACTCTTCCTTTCACTTGAACACCTAAAGGCCATTGTAGGGTTATAAATTGGCCTAAATTCACTATTGTTGTATCTCGGAATAGGGAGGCCTGAGGAAAGGGAGAGAGAGAGGGGAACAGCTGGTGGGTAGTCAGAACACATACATGTTATCAAGTTCACCATCTTATATGAGTGTGGTTTGTGGTGCCACAGAACAATTACAATAGTATTATCAAAGATCACTGTTCACAGATCACCATAACAAATATAATAATAATGAAAAAGTTTGAAATATTGAGAGAATTGCCAAAATGTGTCACAAAGACACAAAATGAGCAAATGCTGTTGAAAGAATGGTACAGACAGACTTGCTCAACACAAGAGTGGCCATAAGCCAGCAATTTGTAAAACACCCTGTATCTGTGAAGTGCAATACAATGAGGTACACCTGTACAAGTCTTGGTTATTCTTTCTTACTTTTTCATAAAATGCTCAAGGGTTTCAAAAAGATGCAGAAAACATTTTTGCATAAAGATAAGCGTTTTATGATATAGAGTACAAAATATATTGGCAAGCTTTCCTGTCACTTGTAAACTGGGTTAGAAGGCAATCCCTAGAATTCCAGAAGTGTTGCGGAAATATTATCATTTTAATTTACAATCAGGATAGAGTGTATTCAAGTGGGAGTCAAGGGATCTGGGTTCTAGCTGTCATTCTGCACAGTGTGATCCTATCTCTCAACTCCGGGATATCAGAAGCACCATCACAAAATGAAAGGGGCTGAATCAGGCCATCTTGAATAGCCTACCCAGCTCTGTTATTCTGCAATGCCATGAAATCAGAGCACCATGTTCCAAGCCACCTGGGGTCAGGGATCTTAGAACCTATATTCAATGTGCAGTACCTTTAAAATTTCTACCTCTTTTTGGAGACCTGTTCTTATTTAAATACCTTTATTTTACATGTTCTTCTGTGCATTTAACTGCATTTTCCTATTTAGCAGCCTCTTCATCATTAGCAATAAAAAAAGTTTTTCAAGGACGTATTTTTTTCTTTCTTACTTTTATTTTTTTTCAACTTGCTTTTCCAATTTCTCCAAGACCTCCTCTGGAGTTGTGGAGGCCAAAAGCTTCACCACTTTTTCACGAGATTTACTGCCCTGGATTAAAAGGAAAAGACAGTGTGAGGATAACATACTAAACTGTCTAACACTATTAGAAACAGACCTCAGTTGTATGCATTGCGGACATTGTGGGGTTCTTACAGGTGACCTGCAACTTTCCTGACGGCTTCACTGCCACTTTCTCCTGGCCACTGTGATCTAACCAAAGACTATCTCTTAGATTCCACCTTATTATAAAATTTATAACTCTCCAGGGTTTTTACCTTCATATATCAATTTTTGTAATAATAAAAGCTGGGCATTAAAATTCTTTAATGAATATGGAATCCAGATGTATAGTATTCTGGTTTCCAGTAATTCTTTTGTTTAAATTAAAAGTGAAAATGAGCCCTAACTGGTTTGGCTCAGTGGATAGAGCATCGGCCTGCAGACTGAAGGGTCCCCGGTTTGATTCCAGTCAAGGGCATGTACCTTGGTTGTGGGCACATCCCCAGTAGGGGGTGTGCAGGAGGCAATTGATCGATATTTCTCTCTCATCGATGTTTCTAACTCTATCCCTCTCCCTTCCTCTCTGTAAAAAAATCAATAAAATATATTTTTTTAAAAAGAGTGAAAATTATTTTTTAAATTATCAAAACAAATATTGCAATTTCATATGAACTTTGTATAAAAATAATTCCAAGATCAACCAAAGGACTTGTATGCATGCGTATAGGCCTAACCAATGGACACAGACACCAGAGGGGTGAGGGCATGAGTGGGGGGATGGGGGGGCTATTGGGGGGGGGGATAAGGACACATATGTAATAACTTAATCAATAAAGAAAAAAATAATAAAAAATAATTCCAAAATACAGAACAAATTGTTACTCTCTATGCTGTTACACATTTCTGAAAATTAAAAAAAAAAAAAATTCACATATTAAGTGCTGTGATTCCATAACCACTTAAGGCAACTATTGAAAACCATTTGTTTTGAAACACATCCTTTAAAAAAGGTAAATCGAGGCAGGGATTTATCTGGTTGGGCAGAAGTTCTTAGGTAGAAGAGTGGGGAGTGCCTTACAAGCAAATAGCAGAGCATGCACACTGGCAGAAAACCAGAAATGACCTGCCAACTATTGTGGACAATGAGGGACCTGGTGTGTAATGGATTTTCAGGTGCAGCCTATTAATCAATGACTGAATGCCGGCTGGAACCTGGATGGGAGCTACAGAGTGTAACACTGGAAAACAAGTTGAGCTTTAAGAGATATAGACAGGGCCGGGTCTCACTACTGCAGATTCTATTTCAGTAATTCTAGGGCAGTGATGGCGAACCTATGACATGCGAACTCATTTTTTTGGTTGATTTTTCTTTGTTAAATGGCATTTAAATATAGAAAATAAATATCAAAAATATAAATCTTTTACTATGGTTGCAAATATCAAAAAATTTCTATATGTGACACGGCACCAGAGTTAAGTTAGGGTTTTTCAAAATGCTGACACGCCGAGCTCAAAAGGTTCGCCATCACTGGTCTAGGGCAGTGCCCAAGAACCTGAGTTTGAGAAATCATTCCCAGGTGGTCGTGATGTCTACCCCTAGTGGAAACCTGTGGTATGAATGACTTCATAGGAGCTTCTCCCCGTGAGCACGGATAACGTGCAGGACCAGAAACACTTGACGGACTCACTAATGGAGATGCCAACCATACGAACCATTTTAGATTGTTTATTACGGTGACTCGAAGGAAGAGAGGAACGAAATTAATCCGACAGAAAAGGTACAGGAGAAAGTGCTGGAAATGGTGGCCACTGAGGAATGTAAGAGGTGTGCATGGCCAGTCTTAATAAGGATTGATGCAGCAGAAATGAAGGAGATGCGATAGGAAGAATTCAGATTTTAGATTTTAGGGGTTAAATGAATATGACAATGAAAAACAACTAGTTTTTCAATTACTTGGAAAAGAAAAAAAAAATCAGTACTTTTTAAATAACTGAAGTGTAATAATCAAAGATATTTAGCCCTGGCCAGGTGGCTCAATTGGTTGTTGCGTCACCCTGTAAACCAAAAGGTTGTGGGTTCTATTCCTGATCAGGGTACATACCTAGGTTGCGGTTTCAATCCTTGGTCACGATGCCGTATGCGAGGCAATCAATCCATGTTTCTCTTTCTCTCTTTCTCTCTCTCTCTCTCTCTCTCCCCCCCCTCCCCCCCTCAAAAAATCTATAATAAAACATACCCTCAGGTGAGGATTTTAAAAAAAGATATAAAAGCGAGAAAGAGATACCTACCTTATCTAAAACCACATCACTCTTCCTGAGTTCTAAGACCTTGGAGAGATACCGACAGAGCTCAGCGTTAGCCTCTCCTTCCGATGGAGGTGCTGCAATGGCGACACTCACAGCTTCGGTTGTCAAATCTGGAAGGGAAGCAGCGTGGACTTTATCCTTGAGGAGTTCTTCTTTGGGAAGTGAGAGCATTTTGTAAAAGAATTTGCATTTGCCTGGCACACAGTAGGTTTTTACTGTTAGATGCAGAAATGAAGAATTAAACTAGTCAGATGTAAGGGGAACATAAACATGATAAATATGCCTTCACTAATACAGAAAACAAATTCAAAGAAGAAAAACTAGGTTGACGCTGACGAGGATGGGCCTAAAGAATCCTGGGCAGCATGGGGCGGTGAGGGCCTGGGGCGGGGGGTGGGAGCAGGCTTAGGGGGTCAATGAGGGGGAGGAAGGGGGATATATGTAATACTTCCAACAATAAGGATTTATTAAGAAAGAAAAACAGAAAAGCCTGGGCAGTATCCTGGATTTAGGCAACTGGAAAACACGCTTATCTGACAGGAAGTGCTCACGGAGGGAGTCAGGAGCTGGGGTGGAGGCCCAGCAAACACCCCTGAAGAAGGATGAACAGAGCAGCTCCCTGGGTTGTACAGGGTTGTTCAGTTTCCTCATCGGGACAACGAGAGCACGGGGCTACATTTGTCTCGTATGTGAAATGCCTCTCTAATGTTTTCAAACCGTAACGTGTAATAAATATTTACATAACACATACACTAATTTTCAGGGCACACAAACATGTTTGAAGGACTTGACAAATATGAACTTGTGTAATCCTCATAACAGCTTTATGAAGGTACGAATACCAGTATTATCTCCATTTTACAAATGAAATAGGAATCAAGATGAGTGACGTTGTGAATCAAAAATAAAGTTAAACCCATGCTGTGAAATCCAGGGACAATGAACGCTGCTTCGGAACAGACTCCCCCATCAATACTGCATTTACAAGAGCAGCCGGCCTGTTCTTTCTGAGAGAGAGAAGTACTTGCTCAAAGCAGTCTGCAAATGAGTTTGAGCTGGTCCTACACCTGGGGCTACGCAGGCATTTCCACACACTCACACCTTCCCTGTGTGAACAACCTGGCCACAGGATCCACAAGAATGAGGAAAAGCCCTCGCCCCGTGGTTGGCAAACTGCGGCTCGCGAGCCACATGCGGCTCTTTGGCCCCTTGAGTGTGGCTCTTCCACGCACGTACAGTGCGACTGAAACTTCGTGGCCCATGCGCAGAAGTCGGTATTTTGTGGAAGAGCCACACTCAAGGGGTCAACGAGCCACATGTGGCTCGCGAGCCGCGGTTTGCCGACCACTGTGCCGGTGTGGCTCAGTGGATAGAGCGTCGGCCTGCAGACTGAAGGGTCCCAGGTTCAATTCTGGTCAAGGGCACATGCCCAGGTTGAGGGCTCAATCCCCAGTAGGGGGCGTGCAGGAGGCAGCCGATGGATGAATCGCTCTCATCATTGATGTTTCTATTTCTCTCTCCCTCTCCCTTCCTCTCTGAAATCAGTAAAGAAATATATATATATATATAAAAAGAATGAGGTAAAACAACTGTCCTCTCCTGTTTCAGATTCTAAGGTGTACATTTTCTCACATTTTAAATAAAGTGTTTGATATAGATTTTGCCTTTCTTACTGGTGCATAAAATACTTGTGTACCTTGCAGTGGATGGCATCTTAGACCTAACGAAACCTGGTATTCCAACAGCAGACAGTGCCCACAGCAATACTTAGAAAACGCTGGCCAAGGCGGGTACGGCCAAGCGGGCATAGTCAATCACACAATCAGGCCTGGCACCCCAATTCTGAGGTCTAATTTTCACAATATATTTTAAAATTGGAATACAGAGCTGTAGAGGTAAAAAAGACCTTCAAGATAATTCAGACCGCCCTAACTGGTTTGGCTCAGTGGATAGAGCATTGGCCTGCGGAATGAAGGGTCCCAGGTTCAATTCTGGTCAAGGGCATGTACCTTGGTTGCAGGCACATCCCCAGGGGTGTGTGTGTGCAGGAAGCAGCTGATCAATGTTTCTCTCTGATCGATGTTTCTAACTCTCTATCCCTGTCCCTTCCTCTCTGTAAAAAAATCAATAAAATATATTTTTAAAAAAATTTCAGAAGATAATTCAGATCAATGGTTCTTAAACTTTTTCCCTCACTCAGAATTTCCTGCCCCCCCCCCCCCCGCCCAATATACCACACACACACACACACACACACACACACAGCAATTTCCCCTGAAATCCCATTTAAAACAGACGTAAACACAGCTTCTCAGAAACCCGGGCTGTTGGCTTCGCCCTTTTGCCCACCTTTTGGGCTCCAGGCAATAACTTAAAAGCTTTTAACTTAGTCCAATGATCCCATCAAACAGACGAAAGACCTGGACCCAGAAATGTTTTCTATCATTCTGATTTAAAACAAGTTCACAGGGGAGTTGATGAACTCTGCCTCCTTGGACCAATGATCCTTAAACTCCACCAAAATGTCTTCTTTCTTTCTCTGGCCAACGTCTCTAGTTCTGGAACAGGACAAACTACTAATAAGCGTCACATGTTTATGTGTCCTTTCTAAAACATTCTAATTTAAAAAAAAAGAAAAGATATGCCCTAACTCAGTGTTTCTCAACCTTCCTAATGCCGCGACCCTTTAATACAGTTCCTCGTATCGTGGTGACCCCCAACCATAAAATTATTTTCGTTGCTACTTCATAACTGTCATGTTGCTACTGTTATGAATCGTCATGTAAATATCTGACAGGCAGGATGTATTTTTATTGTTGCAAATTGAACATAATGAAAGCATAGTGATTCATCACAAAAACAATATGCAATTATATATGTGTTTTCCGATGGTCTTAGGCGACCCCTGTGAAAGGGTCGTTCAACCCCCAAAGGGGTCGAGACCCACAGGTTGCGAACCGCTGCCCTAACTGGTTTGGCTCAAGGGACAGAGCGTCAGCCTGCGGACTGAAGGGTCCCGGGTTCGATTCTGGTCAAGGGCACATGCCCACGGGTTGCGGGCTTGATCCCCAGTGCGTGGGGCGTGCAGGAGGCAGCCGATCCATGATTCTCTCTCATCATTAATGCTTCTACCTCTCTCCCTTTCTCCCTTCCTCTCTGAAATCAATAAAAATATATTTTTAGCCCTAGCTGGTTTGGCTCAGCGGATAGAGTGTCAGCCTGCGGACTGAAAGGTCCCAGGTTCGATTCCGGTCAAGGGCATGTACTTTAGTTGCAGGCACCTCCCCAGTAGGGGGTGTGCAAGAGGCAGCTGATGGATGTTTCTCTCTCATCGATGTTTCTTACTCTCTATCCCTCTTCCTTCCTCTATGTAAAAAATCAATAAAATGTATTTAAAAAAATATATATATATATATATATGTATGTATATATATATATATATATATTTTTTTTTAAAAGGAAAGTATACCACGGTTTGTTTGTTTTTTTCATCTTTTACACACTGGCTTTACAACTGTACATCAGAATTTAGCATCTGGAAATGAAAAGCCCTCTAACTGTCGATCTGGAGAACACACCTGCCTGGACAGGATAAACTCCCAATAACCAAGGCAGAGGGGAGGAGGGAGGAGGGGGCCTCGGCTCCCAGGGGCGCCCACCCCGGCGCTCGGCGGTACCTGTCACGGCATTGTGCTTAGCGCCCGGCTTGGCGTGGATGGCTATGGTGACACAGCCTTTGGCACCCACTGCCACGGGGCCTAAGGGAGGCAGCGCTTGCTCTGGCTCCTTGCTCTGGCTTTTACCCTAAAACGACAACAACAACCACCACACCACAACGTCACAGGTTGCAAAACATGTCCCCACACACGTGGTCCTTCCACCTCGAGCCAAGGCAACCCGTCGGCGCCCGCCCGGGGAATCCGGGCCACATGGCTCCAACCTCCTCATGGCTCCAACCTTCTTCAAGGCTCCAACCAAGGCCGTCCCATCAACCCCAGGCAGGCACTGTCCTCCCGACCTGATGGCCTGGCCCTGGCTCCGCACCTCAGCGCTGGCTCAGGGCCCCCGTCCGCTCGGTCCGCCCCGTCCCGCCGAGGCAGGGACCACGCGTGCGCCACGAGCTGATGAATGAATGAATGCGAACTAAACCCGGAAGCGCCTCTGTATGTGAATGTGGGGGGACCTTTCAAAGGCCTGCTGTGCAACATCAGTTGTTCTAGGACTTTTCGTCTGGCGCACACGGACTCTGCGCCGGGCAGCCTGCAGGCAAAGGCTGTGTGTCAAGGGGAGGAAGGCCCCCTGGCCCCGGCCCCGGCCCCCTGGGAGCTCGGGCTGCAGGGAGGCACCGCGCGCTGGGCGTCACTCCCGGAGGAGGAGGGCTGACCGGCCGGGGCACCCCGGCACCTCGCCGCGGGGTCTCGGAGACCGGCCGGAGTCCGCCCTGCAGAGGGGGCGCGGCGAGTCCCCGACAGGAGGGGTGCGGAGGGGGGGGCGCAGAACAAAGCCTCCGGGGTGGGGGAGCGCAGGCCGAAGGCGCCTCCCGACTCACACCCGCCCGGCGCGGGGGGCCGAGGCCGGCGCAGGCAGCAGACGCGGCCCAGGGAGCCCCCTGGCGGAGGCGGCCGGCGAGCGAGGCGGGAGCGGGCGGCCGGAGCCCCCCACCCGCGCGGCCCGCTCCTCTCCCGCGCCCACCCCTCCGCGGCCGCGGGACTCGCTACTGGCCTTGCTCGTCGCACCAGCTTTCTTCGGCATCTCGGCGCCCGCGGGGAGCCGGCCGGAGGCCCGAGCACCAGGTCCCGCCCCGAGCCGCCTGAGCGCGCAGCCGAGCCGGAGCATCCTCCCCGGGGAGGCGGCGGGGCGGGCGGCGGCGTCGGAAACGCCCTCTGCGCCTGCGCACACCGCGGGCGGGAGCGGCCTCGGGAGCTTTGCCCTCGGCTCCGGCGCGAGGGCGACACCTGTCGGTCGGCGGGAGCAAGACTTCGGGAGCCTCCAGAGCAGCAGTTCTCAACCTGTGGGTCGCGACCCCTTTGGGGGTCAAACGACCCTTTCATAGGGGACGCCTAAGACCATCGGCAAACACATAATATAATTACATATTGTTTTTGTGATGAATCACTATGCTTTAATTATGTCCAATTTGTAACAATGAAATTGGGGGTCACCACAACATGAGGAACTGTATTAAAGGGTCGCGGCATTAGGAAGGTTGAGAACCACTGCTCCAGAGCCTGCGCGGGTCCCTCTTGTCCTGGGATGTGGCCCAGGAAACCCAGAGATGGGAAGCACCCACCTGTGCCAGGAGCTTGGGCTCCCACAGTGTAAGGAGCGAAGGCTAACTGGTGTAGGGAATACTTTTTAAAATTTTTAATATGTTTTTATTGATTTCAGAGAGAGAGGAAGGAAGAGTCATCAATGATGAGAATCATCAACTGGCTGCCTCTAGCACGCCCCCTAGTGGGGATGGAGCCCGGCCATGTGCCCTGACTGACCTTCTGGTTCGTGGGTGGAGGCTCAACCACTGAGCCACACCGGTGGGGCAGGGAGTAATTTGACTTCACTGTGAAGGAGTTAACTGGTATCTGGAGGGGCACATGGCATTGACTTTTTGAAAAAACAAAACAAAAACCACAAAAAAACTGGATGGGAGTTAATAGGATAGGGATATCCTATCAGTGTTGATAGGAATGAAGCCAGGAGAGGGAGGGGAGGGTAAAACAGAGGCAGAGGGTGGGGTTCTGAGCACAACCCTTTTCTTCATAAACGGACAGCCTCGCTGCGCACGTAGGTGTGTTTGTAGGTTTGGTGTGGGGAGCTGGAGCTTCTTTCATCAGCTACAGGAGGGGAGGTGTTAGGAGTGTATAACAGATTTAAATACTCAGGGGAATGGCAAAGAGCTGACTACTGAACCCTCCCCTGGCTGCACCAATGATCTAGTTGAACTTGGAGACCATAAAATCATCACGGCCTCAATGTGTACACTATCATTTTCAACACTTTGGACCCAGCAGCCAGGAAGTTAAAGAGAAGGCGGACCATGGAATTCATCCAGGTGGGTGCGAGGGGGTTCTGGGTTGTTGATGAAGTAGTTAAAGTGATCAAAGGTCAAAAGTGGAGAAGGAAAAATGAAGAATCAAAGGTGGAGTCTAACCGGGTAGAAAATGAAGGTGTTTCATAGAACACAGCGAGAAGGGAACGACACTCTTAAGGTTCAGTAACGTAAGTGGGGTGCGGGGGAGACCTGGAGAGCATCGAGGTTGTGGTCGGAGAGGATGTCTGTACCTTTCAGAGGTCGTGCAATTCCACACAATAAGGCACACCGTGTGAGCCTGAGAAGTGGCTGGCGTGGAATGGTGGTGAAGGTACTGGAGGAGAGAAAGTGGAAAGCCAGGTTCGGATGGGTTGTCTACCCCACATGGATACTGAGGCCACTGAGTATGAAGGCTTTGGTAGTAGGAAGTGAATCAGGTGTCAAACCAGAGACATACTTTGTTTGAAATCAGTTAAGAAATGGGGCACAGCCCTAGCTGGTTTGACTCAGTGGATAGAGCGTTGACCTGCAGACTGAAGGGTCCCGGGTTCGATTCCGGTCAAGGGCATGTACCTCGGTTGCAGGCTCCTGGCCCTGGTCGGGGGTATGCAGGAGGCAACCAAACGATGTGTTTCTCTCACATCAATGTTCCTGTCTTTCCCTCTCTCTTCCACTCTCTCTAAAAATCAATGGAAAAATATTTTCGGGTGAGGATTAAAAAATACAAAAAAACACACAACAAGAATAGCAACAAAGAAACCAATTAAATTTAATATTCATTATACAAAAACATGAAAATAAAGGCCCAGTCTAACAATGTTAAAAAAGAAAAGAAAAAAGGAGCCCTAACCGGTTTGGCTCAGTGGATACAGCATCAGCCTGCGGACTGAAAGGTCCCAGGTTTGATTCCGGTCAAGGGCATGTACCTTGGTTGCGGGTACATCCCCAATACGGGGTGTCCAGGAGGCAGCTGATTGATATTTCTCTCTCATCCATGTTTCTAACTCTCTATCCATCTCCCTTCCTCTCTGTAAAAAATCAATTAAAAAAATATATATAAAAGGAAAGCGGGCACAAAAGCTGAATCTGTATTATATAAAATTGATTAAGTCATGACAGCCTCAATTAGAGCTTTGACAGTTATGATGGATATAAAAGGAGCACTTGCTATGGTGAATTATGAATGGTATCTGGCAGTTGTCTAGATGGTAAAGACAGAGGGTGGAGGAGTCCTAGAAAGAACCATTCAGGGGGCTCTTTGCCCCTCCCCACGTGGGAGTCTGTGCTGTGAAATTCTTTCCCCTTCCCCATGTGGGAGTCTCTACGTGTTCTTCAATACATTTCCACCTTTGCTATACAAAAAAATAAAATAAAAAATTCAGCCTTTCCTAAAGGTATCAGCTCCATCTGCCACGTAACCTGTTTCCCTGACTTGTTGCTTCTGGCCAAAATTTCGGCCTCTAGAGAGAAAAAGAGTGGGGTAGTGCCCAGTGGTGTGGGTAAGGACAGGGACTATAACCCAAATGGCAGGAAACCGATTGTAAATGTTTGTACTGACTCCTATTTTAACTTTTTTCAGTTCTTAGTGAAGTTCCATGTAACAACTCCATCCTGTGTCAACGGATACTACGCAGACCTAAAACAAAGAATACTTAATCATCTCAATTTGTGGGGTAGGTACCGGAATCATCACACTTTTTTTAAAAAAAAGAAAACCCTTTATATTCTATAGTAAATACAGGTTAGCCAGGTCCTATTGTGAAGTTGGAGAAAATGACGACATGTTACTTTGGGACCCAGAAAAATATTGCCCAACTCTGTAGCTTGGGAGATAGACCTGAGCTTAAATTCTGCCTCCCACCAGTTAATTTTTTTAAATGAGTTATAACATTTTTATTTTAAAAAATTTTAAATCCTCACTTGAGGATACTTTTCCACTGATTTTTAGAGAGTGGAAGAGAGAGGGAAAGACAGAAACATCGATGTGAGAGAAACACATCAATTGGTTGCTTCCTGCACAATCCCTGACTAGGGCCCGGGCTGGGGAGGAGCCTGCAACCGAGGTACATGCCCTTGACTGGAACTGAACCCGGGACCCTTTGGTCTGCAGGCCAATGCTCTATCCACTGAGCCAAACCCACTAGGGCAGTTAATAACCTTTTAAACATGAAGTCCTTTGCCTGTGAAGTGGGTATTACAGTAGCACTTACCTCATAGCGATGTTGTGAGAAACAAGTGAGAATGTGTGCTGAGTACTTAGTACAGAGGCTGGTGCACAGTAACCACTCCGGTAGCTGTTACTGACACTAACCACAGCGAGACAGCCATCACTGCCAGAGAGTAAGGAACCAGCCGTCTTCACTTCCTACCTCCTGAGATTAGACCGAGGCCACGAAAACCTCATCAAGAAACAGATGACAGATGTCATTGCTGCAGCTCCTATGACTTGCTTTACGACAGCAGCGAGGCATTCTTAATTTGTGTTGCATTACTTCTATAAATTAAGAAGTTAAACCTGCCCTAACTGGTTTGGCTCAGTGGATAGAGCATCAGCCTGCGGACTTAAGGGTCCCAGGTTCGATTCCAGTCAAGGGCACATGCCCGGGTTGCAGGCTCGATCCCCAGTAGGGACATGCAGGAGGCAGCCCATCAATGATTCTGTCATCACTGATGTTTCTCTCTCTCTCTCTCTCTCTCTCTCTCTCTGAAATCAATAAAAATATATTTAAAAGAAATAAAAAAGTTAAACATCAATTAACTAGAACTCTTGTGCCAAAATGGAATCTTTACACAAAACTTTTAGAAGAAAAAGACAAGTGACAAAAAAAATAAATGGATAATATTTATTTTTTAAAAATTCCAGGGATGCCCCATATCAGTAAACAATCCCGTTTCTTGTGCCTCCGCTATAGCTATCTTCAGTTACAATCACTGTTCAGTGCAACATACTGGAGGCATTTGGAACGCCTCCAACATTGGAAAACATGAACTTATCGCTAGTACACCATCCTGTTTAAGGCAGAAGTGTTTTCCACAGTGGCTGGTGCAGAGTGTTTGCTGGTTAACCAGGACCACACTTCCCACAGGTACTCCAGTTAACTCAGGTTTAGATCCATAAGGTCATGGAACCAGGGAGAGAAAAACGTCTCTTTTCTTCAGCAATGTCAAGGGACCACTGCCACATGCAACCTCACGACCTTCTTAAAAATATACAATGAAATACAATGAAAGAAATGTTACATACTCATTACTATTCTTTGAAAAAATGAATCCTATTTAAGTTGGTACTTTTTGACTTGTGATTTTTAACCATCTTCCACAACTTACACTTAATTTTACGTTTTTATAAGATAATCGTTTTCAAAAGAAAAAACAATGTTATTTATATAAAAATTTTCCTTTATAAAAAAGTGTATAAATATCATTCTGCCACATCTACTTCCTCTCCTTCCTAGTACGGCTGTTCCTGTGACATGTGTGAGGTCATGAATATTAAACATGTTTGACTTCTTGGATTAAGTGTGTAGGTGACAAAAGATGGTGTCACTTCAGCAGGAGTGGCGTGTGGACATCTTTAAAATTTCAAAGTAGTTGTTAGCAATGTTAGTATTTCATTCCATTTCGTGCCGTGTAAGCTTGTCACCCCAATGTTGACCTTGAGTGTGTTTACTCACTCACCACCATCACCACCCCCATCTCAACCTTGGGAACTCTAGGCAGCATCCTCCTACAGACAGACAGGTGTAATGGTGTGGTTCAGTGATAAAGAATCTAATCTTAGACTATACCTCAGATCCTTTATCACAGTATTGTGAATGTGTACAAATTCCATTTGTATTTTAAAACTCTACTATGTAGCACATTACTAAACTATTTCAAAATATCCTTTTCTGTAAAAGCATTGAAAATTTTTCTTGGGCATTTATTAGGCCTATTCCTAGCAATATTCCAAATGTTAACAAACAGGTATTTCAAAACTCCAAATATAAGGTCAGTTTTCTTAATGTCTGAAATTAGAGGAATAGGAATTCTATAGGAAAACTGACCCATGTCATCTCATGTAACCTTAAAAATAATTCAAACAAAACAAACCAGCTATATAACAAAAATCTTTCAATTATAAAACGGTTGAAAGACCATGAGTCAGTTGATCTATGAAATTATACAAGATAAAGCTGAAATAGCTGTGTTTTTTTAAACAAACCCAGTTTTCTTTTCCCCTAACTTTTTAAGAAAAATGGAAAATCTGCCTTTAAATTATGCAGAGATTTAAATAAACATTTATCTATCTCCTCTAAGAAACTAAAATGTTTCTCATCTTAAAATTATAAATATTCATAACACTCGAATTTTTTGTGTGGCCAGATTTTTATGCTGCTGAGATTAGACGGTATGGTACAATTTAGCCAAGATGTATTATAATGCTAAATTAGGTATAAAATATTATTTCTGGTATTTGTCCGTCTTCTATTGAAGTGCCATTATTATTGCCAGGTGAACTAAAAAATGAAAAAACAGTCTTGCTAGCAGATGTTTCATGCACTACTTTCTTCAATCCTTTTGTGCCATAGTGGGAATCTGGACCCTAAATGAGAACAAAAGGTTCATTAGTCATTTCCCTTTAATATACACTCAATTTAAGGTGGTGTTTATATTCGATTGATGATCTACTTACTCTGTTACCTTATAGCTCCTGTATAAAATTTTATGCCAAGTCACTTAATGAAAATGGTATTGTTGCTACAAAGCTAATTAATTATTAAAATTACTGAATAGAGAGCTCAGCTATTAGAGAATAGTGATATTGTTTTAAGAAAATAGTTAAGGCCCTAGCCTGTTTGGCTCAGTGGATAGAGCATCAGCCTGCAAACCAAAGGGTCCCAAGTTTGATTCGGGTCAAGGGCATGTACCTTGGTTGCGGGCTCCTCCCCGGCCCGGGCCCTGGCCAGGGCTCATGCAGGAAGCAACCAATCCATGTGTTTCTCTCACATCGATGTTTCTCTCTTCTTTCCCTCTCTCTTCCACTCTCTCTAAAAATCAATGGAAAATTATCCTCGGGTGAGGATTTTAAAAAAAAGAGAGAAAAGAAAATAGTTATGCCCTGGCTGGGTAGCCCAGTTGGTTATAGTGTCGTACTGAATCACCAAGGTTGCAGGCTCGATCTCCAGTCAAGGCACATACAAGAAGCAACCAATGAACGCATAAATAAGTGGAGCAACAAATCAATGTCTCTCTCCCCCTCTCTCTCCCCCCCTCCTCTATCTAAAAAATCAATAAAGTAAAATAAAATATCTTTAAAAGCTGTTTTACTTTATCTCTGCCAAACACTTTTTCTCCTGCTCAAAGAGCTACCCCCGATGAAGAACCATTTGTCAGAGCAGAGCTGTGCTGAGAGGCACTTCCTTGCCCAGACGTTCTCCCTCTTCCTGAGGGGCTCACTGTCACCAGCTGAGACACGCAGGAGGAACCCTGGGCCCCGACTTCCCCATCCAGGACACTCCGACGACTTACTTTGAGGGTCGCGCATGCGGTGTAGCACACGTTGGGCAGGATCTCGATGGGCTCTTTGAACATGACCCTGAATGTGCTCGCACTCCCATCACAGCTAAATCCAGTATCATTTTGTCCCAGGGTTTGTTTCTTTTCATATTCAATGATCTGTAATTTCAAAAAGAGAATTTCATTTAAGCTAAACCAACTACAACCAAGTCTCATAGGAAAGAATTGTATAAAGCCCTCAGGAACAGCATAGGCCTCTATAGCTGTGTGTTGTCATTTCTCTATACTCGCCTCTAACCGCCAAAAAGATGGCTTTAGACATTCTGTCAAGAAATGGCTATCACTCATGCAGCCAGGATGGGAGCGTGGCAGCAGGAGAAAGGAGCTTCCATTAAAGATATATGGCTTAGCAACAGGTTTTTTTGAATGTATGTATCTTATTTATTTTTTTAATACATTTTTATTGATTTCAGAGAGGAAGGGAGAGGGAGATAAGAGAAATCAATGATGAGAGAGAATCACTGATTGGCTGCCGCCTGCACACCCTACTGGGGATCGAGCCCACAACCCAGGCATATGCCCTTGATGGGAATCAAACCGGGGACTCTTCAATCCACAGGCTGACGCCAAACCACTAAGCCAAAGCAGCTAGGGTGAATGCATGGATTTGAGGTAGCTGAGGGAAATGAGCCTTTACTCCTTGCTAGCTTAAGTCTCATTCCTAGGAAATTACCATGGCATTTCCTATATCTAAATGTTATTTTACTGAAATTAAAATGACCTTAAATGCAGTATTCACATATATGGATATGAAAAATGTGAAAACTGCCCAGGCTGGGTGGCTAAGTTGGCTGCAGCATCATCCTATACACCTGTGGGTTCAATTCCTGGTCAGGGCACATACCCAGGTTCGATCCCGGTCAGGGAGCATATGAGAGGCAACCAATTCATGTTTCTCTCTCACATCTATGTTTCTCTCTCCCTTCCTCTCTCTCTAAAAATCAATAAAAACAGATCCTCGGGTGAGGATAAAAAAATAATAAAAATAAAAATGTGAAATTTTTGTCTTTTTTAGTTCCACAACCTGTGCCAGGCTCTGAGGGACACCCTCAAGGGGCTTCCGATCAGTGAAGACGTTACTATAAACAGTGCCTCAGCACAGGACCTGCCAGAGGAGGGCTATGCAAACGGTGAAGTGGCTGAACAGAGGAAAAGCAGATTTTGTTAGGAAGGGGTGAGGCTCCAGAGATGAGCTTTAAAAACTCAAGTCGGAACTCACTGGGTAACAAGAGGAAGGTCTCCCATGCAAGGGAACAGCATGTGCCAAGGCCAAGGATCACACAGCTGCCTTTTGCCCACATCAGATAAAACCAGTAACAGTAAACCAGACCAGACCACCGTGTCAGGACAGTGGTCACCTCTGCAGGGACAGTGTCTGGAAAAGACCACGAGGGGACACGTGGGGACTGTAATGCCCTGGTCCTCAATCTGGCTGCTAGCTACACAAGTGTGTCCAGTTTACAAAAAGTGAGCCATATGCATCACTGATACATATGTGCACTTTTCTGGATGTGTATCACAGTTCAGTACAGAATTTACAGCCCGGTGGGTGTGGCTCATGGTTGAGCATCGACCAATGAACCAGGAGGTCAAGGTTTAATTCCTGGTCAGGCCATAAGCCCCATTGTGAGCTCGATCCCCATTGTAGGGCATGCAGGAGGCAGCCACTCAATGATTCTCTCTCATCATTGATGTTTCTCTCTCTCTCCCTCGCCCTTCCTCTCTGAAAAAATAAAAACAAAAACAAACCAGGCATGTCTACTGGACAGTGCCTGAGATTAGCCATTGGGGTAAGAAAAAGTCCTATTTTTATTCATTTTACTCAGTGTTTATATTTTACTAGAAGCCCAGTGCACAAAATTCATGGACTTGGGGGGGTGTGTCCCTCGGCCCCGCCTGTACCTAGGAGCCCTCAGGGGATGTCCAACTGCTGTGGAGACAGGAGAGGCTCCTGCCACCACCGCTGCGCTCACCAGCCATGAGCCCAGCTCCTGCGTGGAGTGTCTGCCCCCTGGTGGTCAATGTACGTCATAGTGACCGGTCGTTCTGCTACTCGGTCAATTTGCATATCAGCCTTTTATTATATAGGAATATTGAACCCTGATGCCCTCCTCAGTTTGTCCACAAGGAGTCTGGTGACTTTGGTAATACATGAGGGACACTGAAGGAAGGGGCTCCACAATCCAAGAGGCTGACTGTGGGGCTCCTTCCCAGGACTGCAAACTATCCAGCCTGCTGAAATGGGTTTGTTGATCCTATTGCACGGAAACTTAATATTTATAAGGAAATAAAGTTAAATGGAGAGTGATCATGAAAATCTTTTATACCCTACAGAGATTTTCTATGGCTTTTCTGCACTCAAAAAAAAGTGGAAAAAAACTTTAACCGGCTTTAAAAATCTTTTAAAGAAACAAGTTCAGTGGGTTTTGAACCTATTTGTTAAAAATGTAACTTTTTAATTGGTTTGTAAGAAAGAAGGACAAATTGAGATGAGTGATATACATTTATCAAATAAATTTCACCATAAACCATAGCACATAGGATTAAAAAATGAGCAAGAGCCCCGCCAGCATGGCTCAGTGGTTGAGCATTGACCTATGAACCAGGAGGTCACAGTTCAATTCCCGGTCAGGGCACATGCCCGGGTTATGGGCTCGATCCCCAGTAGGGGTTGTGCAGAAGGCAGCCTATCATGATTCTCTCTCATCATTGATGTCTCTATCTCTTTCTCGCTCTCCCTTCCTCTCTGAAATTAATAAAAAAACAAAACAGTTTTTTAAAAATGAGCAAGATTTCACTAGTAGGTAATAATGCAGTTCTCCCATTTGGAGCAAGGGCTCTTTGAGGCAGTGAGGCATCTTTCAGCTGCCATTGAACCAGGTCTTTGAATTGCATATTTTGAAACCTAATGATGCAGTCTGATCACAAAGTTCACCAAGGTATTTACTATTAAAAAATACTATATAAATACGATTTTAGAGAGGGTAGTTTTTTCTGCTGATAAACAAAAGCTTGAAACATTAAATTTTTTATTTTTTGTTAATCCTCATCTGAGGATATTTTTCCATTAATTTTTAGAGAGAGTAGAAGGGAGGGGGAGAGACACAGAGAGAGAAACATTGATGTGAGAGAGGCCCATCAATTGGCTGCCTCCCACACAAGCCCTGACCAGGGCCAGGGATAGAGCCTGCAACCCAGGTACATGCCCTTGAGTGCAATCGAACCCAGGACCCTTCAGTCTGTGGGCCAATATTCTATCCACTGAGCCAAACAGGCTAGAGCGAAACATTGTTTAATTTTCTCATTTCTATTTTCTGTGTTTTAATTTATGTGTAATATATAAGTACGGTATTGCATATGCACAGTTTATAAATAAAAGTACATGTTGATGCGTTTCAAAAACAACTAAGTGGGGTGTGCAATAAAAAATGTGGGGAAGCCAAAACCGGTTTGGCTCAGTGGATAGAGCGTCGGCCTGCGGACTGAAGGGTCCCAGGTTCGATTCCGGTCAAGGGCATGTGCCTGGGTTGCGGGCACATCCCCAGTGGGAGATGTGCAGGAGGCAACTGATCGATGTTTCTCTCCCATCGATGTTTCTAACTCTCTATATCTCTACCTTCCTCTCTGTAAAAAATCAATAAAATATATTTTAAAAAAAATGTGGGGAACACCAGCTGATTGGAAGGAAACAGAGAGGTTCTTAACTTTCTTCTGGATGAAGTAACAGGGTCATATCTGTAAGTGAGGGGGGCGGGCCTGAGGAATGGGGCAGGGCAGTCAGACCATCAGAAACGAGAGGGTGTTCAGAGTAGTTAGAAGGAATGAGACTGTGTTAAGCCGTAGAGTTCAAAGTGCCGTGAGAAAAGCAGGGGGTGTGTTAAGACGGTCGGTGCACAGCAGGAAGGACTGCTGAACGGGCGTCCTGGAGGAAAGAAAGCTCCTTGCACACTGAAGCTGCCATGAAGAACCCCAGGACTCCCATTTTCTGAAACCAGAATTTTTAGATCAATTGTAAAACAGAACTCTCCAGGCTTAAAACGCCACTCAGAGGCTTTCTGATTCCTTTGATAATTATACCGAAATTTGGATTTTGTCAAAAACAATATCTTATGGTAAAATTACAGTTTGTTATATTTCAAGATGACATATAGTGAGGGGAAAAGTATACCTGTATGTTCACTTGATAATCCGTGGGACCATGAATAGATCCATATAAACCAAATCCGACTATAGAGATTCTTCTATTAACTGTGAACCTGAGAGAATGAACCAAATATAAAATAACATACGTAACTCAGTACAAATTCATATTCTAAAGCAGGGGTGGGGAACATCTGGCCCAAGGGCCACATAAGGCCGGAGATATCATTGGGTCTGGCCCTGCCAAGGTATTAGGGTGAGTTAATTAAATGTTTGACTAAATAGAGCAGGCCAATTTTTAAGTGAATGATTTTACATGGTCTATAAATGATGTTATAAATATCCAAATGACCTTGGCAGAAAAAAAAGGTTCCCCACCCCTGTTCTAAAGGCGTATAAACTTTTTAAAGTGTTACCCAGAATGTATAATTTTGCTCAGAAAAAAGGAAAACTATCACAAATTAGACATCCTTGGAAATACCATCTGTTTACAAAAATAAAAAACAAAAAAACTCTAGAGCAACGGTTGCCAACCGGTGGTCCGTGAGGTCCGAAAGGTTGGCGACCGCTGTTCTAGAGTAAATGTTAACTTAATGAAAACTGAAGTAGAACCTGTTTCCTTTGGTCAAAGGAATTTATTTAACCTAAATACCCACTCTTGTTGTAACAGTGATTTTTGTCCAAATATGTTTGTACATCTTCATGAACAGATGTATCGGTCACCAGGCCTGAACCACAGCACTCCGAACTACGACAAGCATTAGCACAATGAATATTACCTGAGGACGTCACATTGACAACCTGGCACTGGGAAATGATGGCCAACAAGGCAGTCTCTACCCCTACACTACGGCCTAATAAAGGACACTGATAATAAACAAATAAAGGAATAAATCATTATGAATGGTGATAAGAGCTGTGAAGGAAGCAAAGGGCTGGGGACAGCACCTAATTAACAGGTGAAGCCGAATGAGATTTCACACTACAACAATCAGCAGGTCCAGTTTGGTCCTAACAGTTAAAACCACCAGCTCAGAATACTTCCTGTGCTGGTTCTGAGCTTCAGTTCTTCACATGAGTTACTTCCTTTAATCATCGTAACAGCTCTACAAACTAAGTAACACGGGATTACTTTTATTATCCGCTGTTTTTATAGCTAAAGAAACGGGAGTTTAGAGAAACCAACTTGCCTGGATCAGAACCTGTGGCGGAGCTGGGACACAGATCCAGGCCTCCACTAAAGCCCATTTCTTACCACTATGTTAAACTCCCGGGACAGATGGGGACTACCTGGAACAACTCTTAATGTCTTATTTATACACTTTTTTCTTATTATAAAAAAACAATACAGTCTCTTTTTCAAAAAATAGAAAATGCAGTTAAATAAGCAAGAGGAAAAATTTAAAAGATCCCTGAATCCACCAGAGAGAACCCCCATTTACCCTTTGGCACATTCCCTTTTCACTCTTTTTTTAAATAGGAAAGATTCTTTTCTATGAATATATATGTACTAGAGGCCCGATACACAAAATGCATGCAAGAGTAGGCCTTCCTTCCCCTGGCTGCCAGCACCAGCTTCCCTCTGGCATCCAGGACCAGCCGGCACCAGGGACTCGGGCTTCCCTCACAGCCCCAGCTTCATCCAGCAGGTCGTCCAGAAGGATGTCCGGTCTAATTAGCATATCATGCTTTTATTATTATAGATTGTTTTAAAATCATGTCAGAATATACATATTTTTATATCTTCTTTTTCATATAAAGGTAAAAGATGAGTACCAATTCATTCTATTTAAATAACCCCGCTTGTTAGATAATCTAGCAGGGTCTGTTATTATGTAACAACTAGAGGCCCGGTGCATGAATTTGTGCATGGGTGGGGTCCAGCCAGCTTGCCCTGATCAGCCGATAGGGCCTATCCAGCCAGGGGGAGGGGACACAGGTGGTTGATGGGCCAGCCCTGCCCCCTGGTCAAACTCCCGAACTTCTGGTCAAGGGAACAATTTACATCTTAGCCTTTTATTATATAGGATGCCACAATGATCATTTTGTAGTCTTAATTATTTCCTGAGAATAAATTCCTGGAAATAGAAACACTGGGGAAAATGAAAGGCATATTCTTAAGGCACCAGCTAAACATTATCAAATTGATTACAACACCCTACATACACAAGAAATTAAAATCATTTCTACCTCTCTCTCAACAACCATGAGTATTTCCATTTCTTTTTGGTGTTGAGAAATTGATGATTAACACATTATATTCATATCGCTCTATTAATTGGAGTTGCTATATTTGCTCACATGCTTACTGTCTACTGGATTTTCTCTTTAATGAAATACTCATGTTCTTTTCCCATTTTTCTCTGAAAGACTATGTTATATAGTTACTTATGCTTTGTCAGTAATATCCATGACAAAAAGGTTCCCATTTATCATTTATCTCTTGACTTTATGGTGGTTTTGGACATAAAAATTTTTAATTCTTTGTAGCCAAATTATGATTTATGCCAAGATTATAGAGGCCTATCTCTTCTCATAATAAATAAACAGTCCCCTGTTCCAGCACTGCATGGCTTTGTATTTGTAATGTTAAAATTTTAATTTATACAATTATTGGTGGATGGAATCAGTAAGGATCTAACTTTATTTTCCCAGTGGTTAATCTTTCCCTCAGATGCTCTTTATGTTACACTAGTTTCTAAACTCCGTAGTATCTCCCATACAACTCTAACATACTATAGTTTTATGTTTGACCCATACCACTCTTCTTTAAAATGAACCACGTACTCTTCCAGATAACCATTAGGATAATTCTGCCAGGCCAGTCTTCCCCAACAAAAACATGTGACTTCTGATACGCTAGTTAGTTTGGAAAGACACTGTCTGCGTCCAGTCAAAGGTCTCCAGTTCTTTCTAAAGGTGCTATACTGTACATTTCTTATAGGATTTAATCCCATTACTTTGTTATATATTACTATTTTTAAAAAATATTTTTTTATTGATTTCAGAGAGGAAGGGAGGGGGAGAAAGACAGAAATATCAATGATGAGAGAAAATTATAGATTGGCTGCCTTCTGCACACCCCCTACTGGGGATCGAGCCTGTAACCCGGGCATGTGCCCTGACCAGGAATCGAACCATGATCTCCTGGATCGTAGGTCAACACTCAACCACTGAGCCAATCAGCCAGGCATTTGTTACTATTTTAAGTGGAATCTGTTTTTACTTAATATTGTAACTGAAAATGTAAGCACTTTAAATTTTTTTATTGTGGCAAAATATATAACAAAATATACCATCTTAACCATTTTACTGGTAAGTGTAGGATTCAGTGGCATTAAGTACATTCACATTGTTGTGAACCAAATCAACCATCCGTAACTGAATTTTGATGACATACAGGAATATCATTGGTTTCTGCATGCGTATTTTATAAGTGGTCACTATTCTTTTATTGGCTCTAATACATTTTTATTGATGCTGAGGCTGTTCAGATGGACCAGTTGTTCTCCAAAGCCACAAGGAGGCTTTGGCTTTTACAAAAGGGCACTGCTGGCGGGGCCGGGGACACCGGACTTACTGCAGTGCTTAGGACAGTCTCCCCAAACAAGTCCCAATCAGCATTCAAGTGTCCTGTCCGAATTCACGTGGTGAGACACGTGTTTATAGCCATGAGACTTGAACACTGCTGAAAACAGCAAGGTTAGCAAGCATCCTTTCTTGAGGTTTTAATAGTCTATCACAGGGGTGGGCAAACTTTTTGACTCGAGGGCCACAGTGGGTTCTTAAACTGGACCGGAGGGCCGGAACAAAAGCATGGATGGAGTGTTTGTGTGAACTAATATAAATTCAAAGTAAACATCATTAGATAAAAGGGTACGGTCTTTTTTTCCAATAGTTTTATTCATTTCAAACGGGCCGGATGCAGCCCGCGGGCTGTAGTTTGCCCACGGCTGGTCTATCATCTTAAAGCAGTGTTCTTTGAGACCTAGTATTAATGATTCTATGTGGAACAAAGGTGCAATTTTATCAAAAGTCTTTTTGACAACTACTGAAATCAGCAAACTGTTTTTCTTCTTTGATGTGCTACTGTGGTGGGTTATATTAATATATTCCCTAATGTTGAGCCATTCTTTCTATCTACAAATAAACTCTACTTGCTCACACAGTATTATTTTTCCAAGGTACTGTCAGAGTCAATATACTAATATTTTACACAGAATTTCTTCTTCTATGTAAGTGAGATTGGTCTACAAATTTTATGTCTTGTCAGATTCCTCTGTGAGGTTTATATTTCTTTCAATAATTAACCAATAAGCATTTTCTTCTTTTAATGCTCAAGGAAACAATTTGTTCCTTGAAGTTTTGATAAAACTCACCTGTAAAAACCACCTTGTGAAGGGACAGTTCTTTGATAACTTTTAATTCCTTCCATGGTAATGGGTCTATTCAGGCTTTCTTCTTCAGTCAATTTTGATAAATTATATTTGCCTATAAAATGATCCATTCCATCAAGACGTTCAATTTATTAGCACAGAGTAAACCCAGAATTAAAATTAAAATCTTCTCAGTATCTGATTATATTCCCATTATTTCTAAATGTACGCTTGTTTTCTTCACTACCTTTGCCAGAGGTTTATTTATTTTATTGGTCTTTTAAGGAACCAGCTAATGGTTTATCAATTCTATTATTTTTAATTCATTAATTTCTATATTTACCTATCTCCTTTCTCTCTTTTCTTTTTTTGCTATTCATTTTCTAGCTACTTGAATTGAATGCTTAAATGATTTCTACTATAATTTATTTAGTAAAAGTAGTTTTTATGACTTTCTTTTTGTGACACTGTCTACTTCGTCCTTTATTATGAGTTTCAGATACAGTATTCTCGTTGTGAATGATTGCTAAATAATCCACAAATGCGTTTTTAATTTCCATCTTATTCCAATTATTTACAAGGGTCCTCTCCCCCTGGGAGTCCCATATTTGACAAACTTGTTATGAGTTTCTAGTTTTATATAAAAGTGCTATTCAATAAGTGAAAATCCAAAGGCATGTTTTAGGAAAACTGGTACTTATTCAATTTTGACATTTAACCTAAAGAAACACAATAAAACAAAGATAACTTCCTAACAGGATTATACACCTGAATCTTTTAAGATTATTTTCCCTTTCAAAGCTTTTATAAATGTATACTGAGATATTTTCTTTTTTTTTTCTTCTTTTTTGCTACACTGAGATATTTCCCATGCAATGTCTGTGCAAAGAAAAAAACTCACACTAAACAGAGAAAATAAACTGTAGCCCTAAGACTGTAAACACAGTGTCTGACCAATTAATGTCTCGACCTCAGCTCACCCGCAGCGGCAAGCCAAGCAGAACTCATGTAACAGAAGGCCCGGCCCAACCCCTCCTTACATTACTTGTTTCCTCCTAATTCAGTGAGAAGACCATACGCCTCACTGCCTGTGTGATTCTTATAGGATAAAATAAGATGTTGGTTCATTATCTCCCACAATATGGGGATAAAAGCCACCCAGCCCACCATGGCGTCCGTAACAGTGTGACAGATACCTGATTCGATCGCTCGTCCCACTGTAGCCCCAACGGCTCTCTACTTGCTGGAATCTGTTGATGCAACATTCCTTTCCGCGGAGGCAGCATCTCGGTCGATCAATGTAGTCTACTCGGGGTTTGGGATTGACAGTAAAATGAAGAAAAAGATTTACCACTTCACGATCTGACAAAATTCCAGACTGAGCAGGACCTGTAGAAACACAAATAAAATCCATTTGAGGTTAACTTACATGTTAACCACATAAACATACATGTTAAAATCATTAATCAAAGCTTCGATGAAAGCCTGGATTTTTCTATCCACTCCCCTCCTCCGAGTACCACAGACTTTCGTTTACCAGAAAGAGTCATTCCCTATGGGTAGCCAGAGCCAATGTTACTTCTCTGTTCCCCACCTAGTACCTGTCTGAGGGTATAATCTGAACAATGGAATATATTTAGAAGTGGAAATAGGATAGTGCTTTCATTCTGGGGTTCAGAAATTAGCAGAGGGCAGGAGCTAAAATGGGAAGAGCTGGGGAAGCCGCATATCATACATCTTATGGTTTCCCCATACAATGTTTCTGAGAACAGAAAAATTCCAGTTTCAACTTATCCAAGAATAAACAAAGGCTACTCCTCATAAAAGAGGCCAGGAGATCCCTCCCAAGGCTGGTTAAAAACAATCTAAATGAGACTACAAAACTAAATTATAAATTTTTAAACTATAAAAAAAAAAAATTGATAAGCTAGAAATTTGGTTTAGGAAGCCATAAATTCAGATTTTAATGAAAAACCCTGATTTTTAAACATTACTAATATTCCCAAAGAACTAACAATAAGAAGATGTCATAATTCAAGACTTTAATAAAATTTCCTTTGTTGAAAAAAAGTCTTCAGATCATGAAAAAACATTCTCAGACATGTACCAGATACCTACCTAAAGAAAGTTATTGGAGACACAGGCTAGTTAACAGAGAGTGAGTCAAAATAAACAACTTAAGAAATTCTCTCCTAGAAGAACTGGTGATGGACACTAAAAGCAAAACAACCTAGAACGATGTCTAATATAGTAATTGTGTTATTGTAGTATGGAGAGAAAAAGAGTGGGAGAGAGAGAAAAGAGAGAGAGAGAGAGAGAGAGAGAGAGAAATCAGGTACCATAAAGTGGTTTGGAAAGGCTGAAAGGAAGAACACACCATCCTAACATTCTTGTTTTAAATAGGGAAGGTTAATAAATATTGTTTTATTATTAAATAGAGGCCCAGTGTATGAAATTCATGCATGGGGGCAGGAGGGTCCCCTCAGCCCAGCCTGCACCCTCTCCAATCCGGGACCCCTTGGGGGATGTCCACTGCTGGTTTAGGCCCGATCCGGCCTGATCCATTCTACAGGCTTCTTAATATTTTTAGTAGTCAAATAGTTCATTTCCCCAAATTATCTCTCTATTTCTAAAAATGTTTTTATGGAGAGTTTCCGGCAGTTCGACATCCCTCTCATAATCCTGGGCTGCTGGCTCTTAATCGCTCACCTGCCTGCCAGCCTGGTTGCCCCTAACTGCCCCCTCCTGCCAGCTTGATCGCCCTTGACTGCTTCTGTGTGCTGGCCTGGTCGCCGCTAACTGCCCTCCCTGCCGGCCTGGTCACTCCTAACTGCCACCCCCCCACTGGCCTGGTCACCCCTTACTGTCCCCCCTGCTGGCCTCATCGCCTCCAAATGCCCCCCTCTGCTGGCCTGGTTGCCCCCAACTTCCCACTCCCGCCGGCCTAGTCACCTCTCACTGCCCCCCCTCCCCCCGCCAGCCTAATTAACCCCAACTGCCCCCCTGCCGACCCGGTCACCCCTAACTGCCCCCCCACTGGCCTGGTCGCCTCTTACTGCCCTGCCCCGCTCCCTCGCCTGGTGGCCCCACACAGCCTGCTTGTTCAGTCGTTTGGTCGTCCCTCACTAACCCCCCTGCTGGCCTGGTCGTAGGCAGCCATCTTGTGAGGGTGTGAGGATTAATTTGCATATTACCTCTTTATTATATAGGATAGAAAATTGAGGTGGGGGGGGGTAAATGCAAAATGTGTAATTTCCAAATCTCTAGATAGAAAAGAAAGCATACACAATAGCAAAATAAAGAAAATAAAGGAAACTCTCCATAAAAACATTTTTAGAAATAGAGAGATAATTTGGGAAAATAAATTATTTGACTACTAAAAATATTAAGAAGCCTGTAGGATGGAACAACCTATGCCAGAGAACTATGGATAAAATACATACAATAGCTACTTCAAGTTAACAGAGAACTGAGGCTGTCAGTGCTTGAGAAGGGAAATATAGTGAGAAGCTCTGTACCTGTCACCACTTTCTCCCCATGGGATATTTGCTGGTTTGCTTCATGGGGCATAAGTGCCAAGGAGAAACTGGCAACCTAGAAACTATGGCAGGCCTCATTTGACTGAGGAGACAAAAATTGGAATTCAAACCAAATGATTTCATAGAAAGGATCAAATGGAGAGACAAGACCAACATTTTGTGCATAATTTCTGTATTTGCTGATTCCTAAGGTATGCACAAACAAGAGGAATCTGAGACAAAGAAACCAAGCAGGAAGAAGCTGCTAAGAGACTAAAGAGTTACACAGAGCCCAGCCAGCATACTCAGTGGTTGCGCACCAACCACGGTTCGA
Organism: Myotis nattereri; assembly: GCF_964212035.1. Classification (NCBI taxonomy): domain Eukaryota; kingdom Metazoa; phylum Chordata; class Mammalia; order Chiroptera; family Vespertilionidae; genus Myotis; species Myotis nattereri. The sequence goes on along the minus strand of NC_138097.1, from coordinate 9,028,031 downwards.
TTCCCGGTCAGGGCACATGCCTGAATTGCAGGCTCGATCCCCAGTGTGGGGGGTGTGCAGGAGGCAGCCAAGAAATGATTCTCTCTCATCATTAATGTTTCCATCTCCCTCTTCCTCTCCCTTCCTCTCTGAAATAAATAAAAAAATATTTAAAAAAAATAGTTACACAGAAATTTCAGGTGTTTTAGAAGCATTATAACCTTGAGCAAAGTACTTAACCACTCTCAAGTTCAGTGGTCTAACCCATAAAACACATACATTTTAAATATATTATAAATATATGTAAAATTTAAGGCATATATCCTATCTAATAATAGACAAACATGGTAATTGACCGTACCTTTGCTAAACCTCCCATGGGCTAATCAGCACGATATGCAAAGTAACCGCCAACAAAGATGGCGGCTAATTTGATAGTGCAGGCAGGGCGGGACAGCGCCATCCCGCCTGCCCTGCCGCCATCTGGGCCTGCTATCTGCGACCTGGGGCGGCGGGCGTCCATGTGCAACCCAACCCGGGGTGGCCGGGCAGTGGAGCAGCGATCGGCCAGCCCGCTCGGCCTCCATCCGGACGTCCCATGTGCAACCCGAACCAGGGCGGCGCCCCAACCCCTGGACTGGCCCTGCCGTGTGCGCAACCTAGGGTGGCGCCCCAACCCCCGGATCGGCCCTGCCGTGTGCGCGACCCAGGGAGGCAGGATAGGCACCGAGGGATCGGGCCTGCCATCTGCCACCCGGGGAGCGGGCCTAAGCCAGCAGGTGGTTATCTCCTGAGGGGTCCCAGACTGTGAGAGGACACAAGTGGGGCTGAAGGACACTCCCCCACCCCCTTCCCTCGCCAGTGCACAAATTTTTGTGCACCGGGCCCCTAGTTTTTATAATAAAGGCCTAAGTGACTGTTACAGCTAACAAACAGAACGACCGGTCGCTATGATGCGCACTAACCACCAGGGGGCAGACGCTCAATGCAGGAGCTGCCCCCTGGTGGTCAGTGCGCTCCCACGGGGGGAGCACCACTCAGCCAGAAGCTGGGCTCACAGCTGGCGAGTGCCGCGGCGGTGGCGGGAACCTCTCCCGTCTCTATGGCAGCACTAAGGAGCAGTAAGCCGAATGGTAAGGAGCAGCGAGCAGGTGGGCAGTAAGGAGCGAGGGGTCCCGGACTGTGAGAGGCAAGTCAGACATCCCCTGAAGGCTCCTGGACTGCGAGAGGGTGCAGGCCAGGCTGAGGGACCCCCCCACCCCTCGGTGCACCGGGCCTCTAGTAATCTATAATATTATCTTAATGGACTATTAGGAGAATTACATAAAATTATAAACACGGACACACATACATATATCATGTAACTAGAAGAGTGACCAGTCCTCAGTAATTAATAGCTTATTTTCCTCTCACACAGGGAGACTGGCTGACTAACCACTGAAACAGTTTCTAATAGAGTTTATCACCGGGCTTGTTTGGCTCAGTGGATAGAGTGCTAGCCTGCAGACTGAAGGGTCCCAGATTCAACTCTGGTCAAGGGCACATGCCAGGGTTGCGGGCTCAATCCCCAGTGAGGGGGTTTGCAGGAAGCAGCCAATCAATGATTCTTTCTCCCTCTACCTTCCTCTCTGAAATCAATAAAAACATATTTTAAAAAATTAGACTTTGGTCAAGTTATGCCTTACCCGCTGCAAACTCCTCAATGGTCATCAGTGGGAACCGGATCAAGGACAGAGCTTTTCCTAGAACTTTCTGTTTGTTTTCAAAACTCACAGGCAACTGTTGTCTTTGACATTCTGCTTCTGACCATCGTACAATCGCTCCAAAAAGCCGACTTTCTCTAATACTAAGTGTGTCTCTTTCCAGAACTGCGCAGAGTGTGTCTACAGATAAAAAAAAAACCATAAAAATAAATGAGGAATATCTTGCTCTATAACAAAACAATACAGACCAACTTGCTTATATTAAGTTGTCAAATCTCAATAAAAATAGGTGATACTTAAAACTACAGACTCTATACTTTCTTTTTTTAAATTATATTCTGCAATGATCTATGCATTCATTGTAGATCCAAGTATTTGTTTAACATAACCTGCCTTGCCTTTCCCGTCCTTTACACATGTCTTCATGTGGTACTTCTTGCCTCTCATGCCCTCCCCTCTTCCTTATACAGTCATTATCAGGACCTCCTCGGTCAAGATTTTCCTAACTCTACTCCAGTTTGAGGTAACCTCTTCATGTTTTGAATGTCCATTGTAATTATTTTCTATATATCTAGTTAAAGAAAGGCAAAAAAAAAAAAATCACATTTTGTCCTTTGCCATCTTTTCTATTAATGTCTTAAATCTTAACGTTCACATATTTGTTTCCTTGATTCTCCAATTAGATGATAGTTTTCTTAAGAAAAATTGTATCTTACCTGTCTTTGTAATTCTTTTTTTTTTACAGGACCCTAGTATAATGTCATGCACATGTGAACAGTCAATGAACATTTATTTGCTTTGACATCTTTTAAAAGGCAATGGGGTACTTAAGACTTTTAGGAATATCTCACCAAAATAAAGAAAGTAAAATTCTTAAGGGGTAGACATAAATCATTTGGAAAAAAACACCTAATCAAAAAACAGCTCGTCCACCAAGGCTGACTGGTAAGGCATTAAGTACTTACAGGTAAAATTTAATTCCCTGTGAACTTACCTATATCGATATCAGTAAATCCTTCCGCACTTATCGCATCCATCGTGCTTTTGTCTATTGTATCTAGACAAAGACTAGCAAGCTGAGGTTCATCAAATAGTCGCGCCTAAACACATAAAACCACAATTATTTTGTTTCCATAATTTCTTTATCTTCAGGCTGTGCATATTCAAAGTTAATACTATAAACAGTTGTAATTGCTGATTATGTAAAAACACCTACTTAAAATATAGTTACAACATCTATATATTCTTAAAACTTTTCATTCCATGATTAGAAATGAAAAGCTAAAAGAACAAGTGTCTTGCTGAGATAACAAATTCACATCACCACTCCCAGCCCTGTTATCTGTATTTTCATATGCTTATGTATACACTGCCTACTTTCTTATGCACTACTTATTTTAATCCTTAATGAACGCCCTATGCCACATAAGGGAGACATTTTTATCCCATCTGCCAGATGAGGACGCAGAGGCTCAGAGGGGTGTTCTTACTTGCCTTGTAAATATGAAGTTAGTTATGTTGCAAAGCTAATATGTAAAGCCACATTTCTAAAAAAATATTTTTTATTGATTTCAGAGAAGGAGAAAGAGGGAGAAAGAGATAGAAACATTAATGATGAGAGTGAATCATCGATTGCCTGCCTCCTGCACGCCCCCCACTGGGGATCTAGCCCACAACCCGGGCATGTGCCCTTGACAGAATCGAACCTGGGATCCGTCAGTCTGCAGGCTGACACTCTATCCACTGAGCCAAACCAGCTAGGGCTAAAGCCACATTTTTTATGATCTTTTCACTAAACAGTAATATCAACTTTGGTCAAGCATACTGGTACAAACAGACCAGATTTCCCCGCCCCCCCCTTTTCTCGTTTTGATTAGTGGAAGAGAATAAAGTACAAGAGTTTTAGAGCATGGAAGCTCTGGGAACCTGAGTGGAGGCCAAGGGGTCAATGGGGAAGGGAATGGGGACATCTGTAATACTTTCAACAATAAAGAAACAACAACAGACCTAATAACAGAAGAGCAAGTAAATGAATTCACATACTTTAATGATGGAATTTATACGAGAATAAAAAGCTACAACTTCTCATAACAATATGACTGAATCCCACAAACTTAATGATAAAAGAAGCCACAATATATATTGAACAAAACAGTAGACTGCATGATTCCAGCAAAGCTAATCTAGTCTTTAAGAAGTCAGAAGTTGCCCTAGTTGGCTCAGTGGCTAGAGTGTCGGCCTGCAGACTAAAGGGTCCTGGGTTCAATTCTGGTCAAGGGCACATGCCCGGCGTTGTGGGCTTGATCCCCAGTGGGAGGCATGCAGGAGGCAGCCAATGAGTGATTCTCTCTCATCATTGATGTTTCTCTCTCTCCCTTTCCCTTCCTCTCTGAAATCAATAAAAATATACTTAAAAAAAAGTCAGAAGTCAAGATTTATCAGGATGTGTTTTATCAGGATGCATATTAAACATTTTTTTTAAAGTTAAAAAGCTGGAGGGACAGGGAGTGAAATCTAAACTCAAGTAATATTTTTAAAAGCCGTAACACTGAAAAAGGACATGTGATGATTGTATGCCAGTCTTTCATCCTGACCTAGCGTCAGCTGTTTAATTGAACAGCATGGACAAACACCAGATGCTCAGAGGTGCTCATGCTGGATGATGCAGAAACCTGCTGAGAAGTCTGCCAATTAGTTAGCCACACCATAAATGACACCATTATTTGGTGTAGCTGATGACTCTTCATTTAATTTTAAAGTAAAATTCATTTTCAAAGGATTCAATAACTCAGATGCTACTGAACAAATGAATCACATCTCTAAACTAAAAAGTTATCTGTGTTGCCCTGACTGATTTGGCTCAGCGGATAGAGCGTCGGCCTGCAGACTAAAGGGTCCCAGGTTCAATTCCAGTCAAGGGCATGTACCTTGGTTGCGGGCACATCCCCAGTAAGGGGGCGTGCAAGAGGCAGCTGATCAATGTTTCTCTCATCGATGTTTCTAGCTCTCTATCCCTCTCCCCTCCTCTCTGTAAAAAATCAATAAAATATATTTTAAAAAAAAAAGTTATCTGTGTTTTAAGGGGCAGAAATGAATACATTAAACACACTGGCTTAAATTTTAAATATATCTCTAATATATGATTCATAATTTTATTTACAGTGGGGCCTTGACTTACGAGTGTCCCGACTAACGAGTTTTTTCAAGATACGAGCTGTCTCTCGGCCGATTTTATGTTTTGAGTTGCGAGCTAAAATTCGGGTTACATACAAGCCAGCTTCAGATGCCCCACAGCTAGTTGGCACAGCGAACGTCACAGTGATTTGACATACGAGTAATTTGAGTTACGAGCTCCATCACGGAACGAATTAAACTCGTAAGTCAAGGCCCCACTGTATATAAATATAAACATATATTTTTAATCAGTAGAACATTTCTTGAAGTTATAGAATATTCAAATATGTTTATAAATCATCTTCTTAGATTACATACCAAGTCTGTTTACATTAATCTGCTTCGTCGAAGTTTTTTTTTTTTTTTTTAAATATATTTTATTGATTTTTTACAGAGAGGAAGGGAGAGAGATAGAGAGTCAGAAACATCAATGAGAGAGAAACATCGATCAGCTGCCTCCTGCACACCTCCCACTGGGGATGTGCCCGCAACCAAGGCACATGCCCTTGACCGGAATCGAACCTGGGACCCTTCAGTCCGCAGGCCGACGCTCTATCCACTGAGCCAAACCGGTTTCGGCATAGTTTTAATAAATTTTAGCCCTAAATAGAAACACAAATATGTATAATAAAATAAATTATGTATATGTGTATACATACATGGGATGATGATAATGTCTACCTTATGTAACCTAGAGGGTTCATTAATGATCAAAATAAGTAATGTATTAGAAAGGAGGCTATGTATATTACATATACGTGTATGTTTATACATAAGGGGGGGGGGGTGTCTGGCCCATCTATATATATAAAAGCCATTAATATGCTAAGTGTCCTACCAATCAGTCGACCATTTGGTCGACCACTTGACCAGTCGCTATGATGCGCACTGACCACGAGGGGGCAGATGTTCCAACTGGTAGGTAGGTTAGTTTGCTGCTGGGGTCCGGCCAATCGGGACTGGGCGAGTGGGCCAGACATGCCCTGGAGCCCTCCTGCGGCCCCTATCGGCCTGATCGGGATTGGGCGAGACAGCCCCAAATTTGTGCAGCAGGCCTCTAGTTTTATAATAAATTACATGCATCATAACTCTTACCCTTAAACACATCATGTGTATTTCCTAAGAATAAGGATATTCTGTTATTAGTGCTAACTTTGGTAAATAACAATACAATATTTTTATCCTACTACCTGTATCATTTTTTGTCAACTGACCCAGTGATCTTTTTTTACAACACTTTTCTTTCTAGTGTCGAATCCTGCCTTAGGATCACAGTTCATGTATTTAAAAATATATATAAAAAAAAAAACACAGTACATTTTTAACAATTAAAATTCTAATATGAGCAAATATTTTAAATGGTGAACTCAACTGTATTTTCAGTGTTCATGTAAAAATTCATCTTTCACTCTAGGAAAAACAAGTTTTTGTAAAAATTACTTTAACTAGAATAGCAATACTTCAGCCACTCAGATTATACAGGCAGCATCAATTTCCTAGGGAATCCATTACTGCTACTTAAGAGTCTGGCATGATCTCTGGGAAACATCACTGTGATCCTATCACTTCATCATAAGTGTGTTCCCTGTGCCAACCACGCTGGCACAGTACACTGGCCTTTTGTGTTGGAGCGAAGCTGGGTCTTTTCCAGTAAATGAACCGGCTCAGTTCAAATGACTCACTTGGCAGGAACAAGAGGCTCACATGACAGTTTGCTGGATAATTCACATGACCCCACCAATGAAAAATGTGGGTAACATTGGGCTCTCAGACAAACAAGGCACTGAAAAGTTCCTTTTCTGTCCTGCGGCAATCTTGGTCAGCCCTTGCTGCTCAAAGTGTGGTCCAGAGACACTAGCATCATCCGGAAGCTGTTAGAAACACAGGCTCTCAGGCCCCACCTCTGAGAGTCTGCTGAAAATAAATGCAATTTACTTCCTACTGTATTTACTGAACTAGCAAGTCTGTTTTAATTATCGAAGTTTAATTGATTGGTTTCTGAACTTTATGATTGAAGTTTTAAAATAAAGAAGTTAAGTGATCATCTCTACACATAAAAACCTTTGGACCCACCAAAACCGGTTTGGCTCAGTGGATAGAGCGTCGGCCTGCGGACTGAAAGGTCCCAGGTTCGATTCCGGTCAAGGGCATGTACCTGGGTTGCGGGCACATCCCCAGTAGGAGATGTGCAGGAGGCAGCTGATCGATGTTTCTCTCTCATCGATGTTTCTAGCTCTCTATCTCTCTCCCTTCCTCTCTGTAAAAAATCAATAAAATATATTAAAAAAGAAAAAAAAAAAAGACTGAAATCTCTTAAAAAAAAAACACAAACCTTTGGACCCAACAAAAATTTAGATGTCCAAAAAACTCTCTCACCCACAGCTGGAGCCACGCCGGAACTTAATCTCAACCCCAGTCCTGAAGAGCTACATAACTTTGAGTCACAGCACCCTATACTCACGATAAGGCTTCAGTTTCTTTCTTTCTCTCTTTTTCTTAAATGTTTTTATTTTTATTGATTTCAGAGAGGAAGAGAGAGGGAAAGAGAGATAGAAACATCAATGATAAGAGAATCATTGATTGGCTGCCTCCTGCACACCCCCTACTGGGGGTCGAGCCCAAAACCCGGGCATGTGCCCTTGACTGGAATCGAACCTGGGACCCTTCAGTCCACAGGCCGACACTCTACCCACTGAGCCAAACCAGCTAGGGAGGCTTCAGTTTCTTTACCTATATGTTACTGTATTAACTCTAATTGCTTTTCTATTGTGAAATCATATAAATCTGCTATATTTCCCTGAATGGTAATATAAGAACAATTACATATACTTTAAGATAATGATCTAGAGCCCAGTGGGTGTGGCTCATGGTTGAGCATTGACCTATGAAACAGAAGGTCAAGGTTTAATTCCTGGTCAGGGCATAAGCCCCATTGTGAGCTCGATCCCCATTGTGGGGCATGCAGGAGGCAGCCGATCAATGATTCTCTCTCATCATTGATGTTTCTATCTCTCTCTCCCTCTCTGAAATCAATAAAAAAATATTTTTAAAAATAATGATCTAGAACTAATTCATCAGGGAATACTAAATATTCACATACAGTCAAACCTCGTTTTTCAAACCTCTCCCATCTCAAACCATTCAGTTCTCAACCAAGTTGTTCAGACAAAAATGTCTCAGTTGTCGACCAAAACTTCAGTTTTTGACCTGACAACCCTTTCATGCTGATACCTCAGCAGGACAAAAAGCGTCTAGCAGGCAACAAGCAAAGGAGAGGTTGCTTTCGTTGCTGGCGATTAGCACAATCTTAAAACATAAAGAGGCCATCCAGAGTGCTAATGTTGCTAAGGGTGTGAAAATGCTCACAAAACAACAATCACACAGGCACTTCAATAGCTAGAAAAACTGTTGTTGATTGGGTAAATGAAAAGCAGTGCATTTCTGAGGCAGTGATCGATGAAAAATTCCTTTAAGGCTGTGGTTCGATAAATTTAAAAAGTGTTTACTTATAAACTAGAGGCCCAGTGCACAAAATTCATGCAAGGGGCTCAACCCTTGAAGCCCTGGCTGCCTCGGCCTTCGCAGCCTTGGCTTTGTCTGGAAGGTCATCTGGACGGTCATTCTGCTGTTCGGTCTAATTAGCATATCAGATCTTTATTATATAGGATTAAACAGCACATTAGACATGTACTGTATATAAGAAAGGTTGAAAAGGAATCATCTGGGGGCCTGGAACGGATTAATTCAATTTACATTATTTCTAAGGGGAAAAAATGATTCTGTTTTTGAACAAATCGCTTCTCGAACAGCCTTCTGAAATGAATTCAGTTTGAGAAATGAGGTTCCACTGTATAGTTACACTCAATTTTTCAAGCTCCAACGGTACATCCCTTAGTCACGTGGACTTACCTGAGTAAGTAACATGAAGGCATTATCTGCTCTAAGGTGTTTGGTGAGAAATTCCACGCAGTGTGCTTCCAAGGCTGGGACTGCGTATTTCTTAGCAGTATACAGAGTGGTCATAACGGTTTCCGGGCCGATCTGAACTTCGTCTGAATACAGAAATCTGGAAAGCAAGGGGAAATTGCAGAGCTGGTCAGTTAGGTCTTCGATAAGCAACCCACCAACCTTAAGCCTCTGAGGAATAGGTTTAAAAGACGATGAGCAAACTGGAAACCTGAAACGTGCATCAGACTTTACAGGGCTACAGGGCCCTTGCACACACATCGTCTCCTTTATTCTTACCCAATCCTGAGTGGCAGGGCGTCTCCCCAAATCCTGAGACAGACCCCTATCTCTAAGCCAGATTTTCAGTTAACACCTCACAGCAGCTTTGGGTGACGTGATTCACTTATTCCTCCTTCATCAAAGTGTGTTCACTTAAGCAAATCTACAGAGAGCGGAAGTTCACATCTCTAAATGTCAAAACAATCGTTTCCAGATTGTGGTGTTTTCTTATTCTGGGCATCTTCTAACCTTTCCTTTTTATCCCAGAGTTAGCATTATGACCAAGACTAGAGTCCTGGGGCTTTGGAGGAATAAAACAATTTAATAATATCTTAAATATTGCTAGGTGCTGGTGGATATTTAGGTCCAATTTCCTCTCAAAATACAATCAGACCAATACTGCCTTCCTCCCAGTTTGCTGCCTGTAAAGGCTAGGTCACTAAATAAATCAGCTATAGCCCTAGCCGATTTGGATCAGTGGATAGAACGTCGGCCCTCAGACTGAAGAGTCCTGTGTTCAATTCTGGTCAAGGGCACACACCTTGGTTGAAGGCTCGATCCAATCCCTGGCCCTGGTCAGGGCACATGCGGAAGGCAAACAATAGATATGTCTCTCTCACATCGGTTTCTCTCTCTCCCTTCCAGTCTCTCTCTCTAAAAAAACACACAAAACAAAAACAAACAAAAAAAACAATGGAAAAATATCCTCGGGTGAGGATTAACAAAAATAAAAAAATAAAGTAAAATCAGCTCTATAGAACTGAGGATAAATGTAAGAGTCTCAGGGAAGGCCTGGTGGTTCTTGCTGAGGCTATCTGAGCTTCTACATTTGAACTTCCGGCCCCCTCTGTGGCTCCTCAGAGCGCCCCGTGCTGACTGTCAGTTCTCAGCTACACTCAGAATAGCTGGGGCTGCTGGGGGAGAATGGCATTCAGAACTAGTGTTTCACTGGAGTGACACTAAAGGCTTACAACACTTACTAGACCTGTACTCCCCGGACCCAAGTCATAAAGCATGTGTTTAAGAAACCCATCCTTTCAGAGCAGTCTATTACCGTGAAGGCGTGAGGAAAGTTAAGTTCTATTTCATGTCCCTGTCCCCTCTACCTTTCAATTTCCTCTACTTTTATTCCTGTGGCCGTAATCACCACCCAAGATGAAACCCTCGCCAGGTCCATCCCCTAACTTCTCACCCTAACCAAATGTTGGCATTTCTCTAATAATACCACATCCTTATAACAGAGAGTGGAGGCTGCTCATTCTCACGCTCCCCTATATCTCAAGTTCAAAAGGGAAAGTTACTGTTTTTCAGGATTACACTGTTTCCAAAGCCTCCTTGTAGAGACTCAAGTCAGCCATCCATATCACCATCCTAACACTCACCTAACGTCACTGCCACACTCTGGGATGAGGACGGGAATTAAAAACCAAGCAAGGCACAGCCACTCACAGCCAGGGACAAAGAGATGGATAAAAAGAGAGGAAATTAGTCCTAGTCCATTTGCTCAGTGGATAGAGCGTCGGCCTGCGGACTGAAGGGTCCCAGATTTGATTCCGGTCTAGGGCACATGCCCAGGTTGTGGGTTCGATCCCCAGTGGAGGGCGTGCAGGAGGCAGCCCAATCAATGATTCTCTCTCATCACTGATGTTTCTATCTCTCTCTCCCTCTCCCTTCCTCTCTGAAATCAATAAAAATATGTTAAAAAAAAAAAAGATAACATTCTATCCTAAGCTCCTTGTCTATGGGTTCCTATTGGGGGGATGGGGCAGTAGGGGGGGTGGCAGGGTTCCATCCAGCTTGTCACCCCCTGCCCACCCCCGACATGCAGACCTCCCTTCTCTGAGCTCCACTGCTCATGACACAGATCTGCCAGGACAATATAAGGAACTGGCCAACGGCATGTGGATTTCCTCTTTCCAGGACTTTTTTTAAAAAGCAAGTCACTCACACACACAAAAAAAGCAAATCACTGCGTGGCCTTCCCTGTAATGCCAGAATCCATCAATTGAGAGAACCTTCATGACTGGTCCAAAAGGATAAGAAACAGGCGGACCAGACTGGAACCAAACGACAGCTCGGATCCAACCCCACTTGAGTGAATCCCCAACTGACCCACTGAGCAAAAATATGTGATTGTTTTTTTAAGCCCCTAAGTTTTGGGGTACTTTATAGAGTTAGAGACAAAAGCTGGCTAACATACAATAAAAGCCCAGCGACCACAACGGCGTAACAACCTGAACGACCAGTCGCTGTGAGATGCATTGACTAACTCTTGGTCCCTCCCCCCGGGCCCACAGGCTCGGATTGCCAGATGGCGAACAGGGAACCACAGGGAACCGAACAGGGAACCACAGGGAACCAGGGTACGTGGCTGCAGGGCAGGACTGGGGACTGGTGAGGGGAACCGGGTGGGTGGCAGCAGTGGGGAGGGACTGGGGACTGGCGAGCGCGAAAGGAAGAAGAGAGTGAAGACAAGATCCTGAAGAAGAGCTACCCCAGGTCTCCTTCCAGCCACCACTCCATTTTTCTGTTCCTCTTTGCAACAAAACTCCTTGAGAGGATTATTTATCTAGATGTCAACAGTTTCTCACCTCCCATATTCTCCCCAATCCACTCTACTCAGTTTGCTGCGATCATTTTTGCCAGGGTTCTCAACAGCCTCCATTTCGTCAAAATCAGAAATCAATTCAATGTCTTCATTTTGTCCAATTCTCAGCAGCATTTAACATAGTTGCCAATTCCTTCTTTATTGGAAACTTTCTTTTTGTTTGTTTTATTTTGTTAATCCTCACCTGAGGGTATTTTTCCATTGAATTTTAGAGAGAGTGGGAGGGGGAGAGACATAGAGAGAAACATTGATTGGTTGCCTCATGCACATGCCCTGACCAGGGCGGGGATCAAACCTGCAACCCAGGTATGTGCCCTTGATCAGGATTCGAACCCGGGACCCTTCAGTCCACAGGCTGCCGATCTATCCTGAGCCAAACCGGCTAGGGCTATTGGAAACTTTCTTGAACTCAAGATACCACCTCCTTGCCTCCCCTCTCATGGTCTCTTCCGAGCTGGCCAACCTCCCACGTCCCTCCCTAGCCCCAACTGTGCACCACCTGGCACCATACATAGTTATTGCCTCCCTTCTCGTGCCGCTGACAGCTGTCCCTCAGCCTCATTTTATGCTCCTGAGCCCCTGCTGCGCCCCCGCAGGCTGGAGACCCCAGGCTCACCCTGTGCCTCTTTCCTCTTAACAGTCTACATTCCCTGCCTAGGAAGTCTCATTTGTTCTCAGGGTTTCACTCTTAACTTTCGAATTTGTGTTCAGGAAGAAGCTCTTCCTTAAATTCCAGGTCATTATTTCTGTCTACTCTTACATCCCTCCTTGGAAGTCTTAGAAAGTTTATTGATTCTACCTTCCATATCTATGCAGGCTCTGGCTGGTTTGGCTCAGTGGAAAGAGAGTGTCAGCCTTCGGACTGAAGGGTCCCGGGTGCGATTCTGGTCAAGGGCACATGCCTGGGTTGTGGGCTCGATCCCCAGTGTAGGGTGTGCAGGAGGCGGCCGATTCATGATTCTCTCTCATCATTGATGTTTCTATCTCTCTCCCTCTCTGAAATCAATAAAAATATATATATTTTAAAAATCTATGCAGAATTTGACCGCTTCTCATCAGATCCATCCATCTCTACCACCCTGGTAGGGCCCACCATCATCTCTTGCCTGGACTACTGCAGAAACCTCTCCATTCAACTCCCTGCTGCCCATCTGACACCTCTCTGGTCTAATTTAATTTCTAAGCAGCTGCCAGAGTGAGTTTCTAAAAATGTAAATCAGATCAGAGCACTCCCTCTCTCAAAGCTTTTCACCACACACCAGATGAAACTCAAAGTCCGCACACAGGCTCGGTGGCCCCGCAGGTCCTGGCCGGCCATCTTTTTCACCTCACCTCCCACCACTTTCCCTGTTGTTCATTCTGCTCAAATCGCACTGCTTCACTCTGCTGCTCTCCAACAGGAGACATTTAGAGCCTTCCCTTGCTTGGCAAGCTCCTTCCCTAGTGGCTTGGTCACTTTTTCTTCAAAACACTTATTAGTGGTTGACATGTGTCTTTGCTTCTCCCTAGTGGAGTACAAGCTCCACGAGGGCAGGACTTCTGCTTGCTCACTGCTGTATCCCACATCTAAAACAGTGACCGGCCCAGGGCAGGCACACAGTATTTCCCAAATGAACAACTGAAAAACATCACTGACAGGGGTCAGGCAGATCAAACTGAGCAGTTTCTTCAAGTGCTCCAAACTCAAGTTCCAAAGCCTTCAATGTTAGCTAATTCAAGCTGTAAACATAATAAAAAAGTGTGCTCAAGCTAACCTGCTGGCCAGGGCGAGGGGCCATGGGCAGTTAGTTGGCTGGCCGGCCTGGCCCCCTGGTCGAACTCCCGGTCAAAGGAACAATTTGCATATTAGGCTTTAATTATATAGGACTAGAGGCCCGGTGCACAAAAATTTGTGCACTCGGGGTGGTCCCTCAGTCTGGCCTATGCCCTCTTGCAGTCTGGGACCCCTCGGAGGATGTCCACCTGCTGGCTTAGGCCCGCTCCCTGGGGGATCGGGCCCAAGCTGGCAGTCAGACATCCCTCTGGCAGCCCGGCAGCCCTCAGGGGATGTCCACTTACCAGCAGGGAGCAGACTTAAGCTGCAGTCGGACATCCTTAGTGCTGCTGAGGAGGCAGAAGAGGCTCCGGCCACCACCGCTGTGCTGGTAGCCATTAGCCTGGCTTGTGGCTGAGCAGAGCTCCCCCTGTGGGAGCCCACTGACCACCAAGGGACAGCTCCTACATTGAGCATCTGCCCCCTGGTGGTCAGTGTGTATCATAGTGACCAGCCATTCCCAGTCGTTCTGCTGTTAGGGTCAATTTGCATATTACCCTTTTATTATATAGGATACTTTACATGTTAATGTTATTACCTAGTCTTCATAAGTATTATATGGTAGCTGCACTAGTTCTGTTAAATGAACCTATTAGCTATGCATTCCCTCCAGTTGACTACTTCCTCAGTACTCTAAATAATCCTGCTGTAAATATTTCAGTACAGAACATTTTTTCAGCACTTCAATACTTCCTAGGTGTGGGAGAAGAATCTACAGTGCCAAACTTTTACCACCAGCTTTGTCTGAGAGGGTTCCTCCAATGTTGTATTTTTAAAATTTGGGGGTTTATGGGAGGTTGGGTGAAAAAAGTGACGGGATTAAAAAGTACAGCTGGTTTGGCTCAGTGGATAGAGCGTTGGCTTGCGAAACAAAGGGTCCTGGGTTCAATTCTGGTCAAGGGCACGTACCTTGGTTTCAGGCTCCTCCCCAGCCAGTCAGGGGCCCTGTTCAGGGCACCCAGGGCCCATGCAGGAGGCAAGCAATCAATGTGTTTCTCTCCCATCAATAATTCTCTCTGTCTTCCCCTCTCTCTTCCACTCTCTCTCTAAAAATCGATGGAAAAATATCCTCAGTTGAGGATTAAAAATAAGTTAAAAATAAAAAAGTACAGATTGGCAGTTACAAAATAATCACAGGGATGTAAAGCACAGCACAGGGAATCCTATATAATAAAAGTGTAATATGCAAATCGACCGAACGGTGGAACGACCAGTGGGTGGGGGGCGGGGCCAGTGAGCAGGCGGTGCCAGGCCAGCCCAGGCACATGCCAGTGGGCAGAGGGAGGGAATGGTGATGGGGGGGGGCCGGCACCATCCCCTGATCAGCCCGTCCGGTTGCCTCCTGCAGAGGGAGGCCAGACTGCGGCTAAACTGTCAGTAGCACATCTCCTGAGGACTCCCGGACTGTGAGAGGATGCAGGCCGGGCTGAGGGACAGCCCCCACAGTGCATGAATTTTCATGCACCGGGACTCTAGTTCTATATAATAAAAGCCTAATATGCCAAGTGTCTGGTTGTTTGTTCAACCAATCAAAGTGTAATATGCTAATGATATGCTAAGGCCGCTCAACTGCTCGCTATGACATGCACTGACCACCAGGGGGGAGATGCTCCAACTGGTAGGTTAGCTTGCTGCTGGGGTCTGACCAATCGAGACTGAGCAAGATGGGCCAGACACACCCTGGACCCCTCTCATGGTCCCTCCCGAGCTGGCCAACCTCCCACGTCCCTCCCTAGCCCCAATTGTGCACTGGTGGGGTCCCTCGGCCTGGCCTGCGCCCTCTCGCAATCCGGGACCCCTCAGGGGGTCACATTGACTGTCAGGTAGTTCCATCTATATAATACAAGCCTAAGCAACTGTTACAGCAGAACAACTGGAACAACCAATCACTATGATGCTCACTAACCACCAGGGGGCAGATGCTCAATGCAGGAGCTGCCCCTCGTGGTCAGTGCGCTCCCACAGGGGGAACACCACTCAGCCAGAAGCTGGGCTCACGGCTGACAAGAGTAGCAGCGGTGGTGGGAGCCTCTCCTGCCTCCACAGCAGCGCTAAGGAGCAGCGAGCCAAGCAGTAAGGAGCGAGGGGACCAGGACTGTGAGAGGGCGCAGGCTGGGCTGAGGGAAGCCCCCATCCCCTCCAGTGCACGAATTTCGTGCACCAGGCCTCTAGTATAGACAATAATATTGTAATAACTATGTATGGTGCCAGGTGGGTACTAGAGTTACCCTGGGATCATTTCATAAATTATATAATTATCTAGCCACTACGCTGTATACCCAAAACTAAGACAATATTGAATGTCAACTGTAATTGAAAAATAAAGTGTTTGAAAAATTAAAATTTGGGGGTTTAAGAGGCAAAGTACTTCACTTCTAGTCTGCACTTCTTTAATTACTAACGAAGTTAAGCGTTCTTTGCTAATTAGTTGTGTTGTTTTTCTTCCCCTAAGTCACCTATCCTGTCCTCTACCCATTGGCATCGATCTTCCTGATTGGGTTGTGTGCCTTCGGGACTATCCATCTGTCTTGGAACTTTATATGTAATTGAACCTAGTTACAAAAAACGAAGAAAAGAAGAAAACAGAAGGGACTATCACTTCTCGCCACTCCAGCACAACTTTGCCTGGGTACCACGCAAGACTCGGCTGCTTTCATCACAACTCACGGGACTCGGGCAGCCAAAGTGAGCTCAGTATCAGGAAACCCACCTGGTCCCAGGCGGGCGCTCGCCCTGCCACCTCCAGCCAGTGACTTGCCTGCGCTGGACCTCCGCCCCTTTGTAAAAGGATGCCAAAGCAATCCCTATACCTCCCTCCTTGTCAAGAAAAGATCAATACTGCCACACTAGCAGCTCCCTTCCATTACACAGAATTAACCAAAAGTCACTCCAACTAACCTCCAACAAGACAAGAGCAAAAAACCAATGCCCTCCAATGGACACAAACAGGGGGATGAGAGCATGAGTAGGGGGGTTGGGAGGTTGGGGGTTAATGGGGGAATGAGGACACATTTGTAATACCTTAACCCTTAAAGAAATTAAAGATAAAAAAATAAATAAAATTGTGATCCTAAAAAAACAACGATGGCCTTTTTTTAAAAAATTTTTACGGAGAAGGGAGAGGGATAGAGAGTTAGAAACATCAGTGAGAGAGAAACATCGATCAGCTGCCTCCTGCACACCTCCCACTGGGGATGTGCCCGCAACCAAGGAACCTGCCCATGACCGGAATCGAACCCGGGACCCTTGAGTCCGCAGGCCGACGCTCTATCCACTGAGCCACACCGGTTAGGGCCTCAGTGGTTCTCAACCTTCCTAATGCCGCGACCCTTTCATACAGTTCCTCATGTTGTGGTGACCCCCAATTTCATGGTTACAAATGGAACATAATGAAAGCATCGTGATTCATCACAAAAACAATATGTAATGATATATGTGTTTTCCGATGGTCTTAGGCGACCCCTGTGAAAGGGTCATTCGGCCCCCAAAGGGGTCGCGACCCACAGGTTGAGAACCGCTGAGTTAGCGCAAACCGATGCCTTTTCAAGCCAATGTGACCTCGTCTGCAGCAACGCACCTGGGCAGGTGAGCGCCGCGGCCTTCTTGGGGCGCTCGCTCCGCGGGGTCCTGACCACGAGCACTCAGCGCTAAGGAGGAAGGGGTCGGGGTTTTTTGTTGGAAAAGAAAAAAAAATGGCCATGTAGTCGGGGATCGAGCAAGCCTTTCAACCAGTCGCCTCCCTACAACCCAGACACGGAACCAGGCACAGGGGCCCGTCGGGACCACGCGCGGCTGGAACGCGAGACGAGGGCGCCTTTCCACGTCGAGGTCCCCGCCGACAGGCCCGGCCCCCGAAGGCCCCGATCGCGCCGACGGGCCGGACGGCGCCCTTCCCGCGTCGCCGAGCCGGGCGGGGGGCCCGGCCAAGGTCACCCCTGGGCCGCGGACCGCTCACCTCAGCAGCGCCAGGAAGGCGGCGGGCTCCACGTCGGGCAGCTCGATCTCGGCGGACGTGGTGGCCATGCCGCCGTTGAACATGGCGTCGAAGACGGCGCTGCCGGCCGCCAGCACGAAGCGGTGCGCGGGGATGCGCTGGGGGCCCCCGGCGGCGGCGGCGGCGCCGGCGCGGCCCTTGCCCAGCACGAAGCGCACGTCGCTCAGCAGCTCCGAGTTGAAGAGGAAGGCGAAGCGCTCCTTGAGCGACGCCTTGGTCGCCTGCCAGTTGTACAGCGGCTCCCGCTGCAGGGGGAGCAGGGGTCCCAGCGCCGACGACGCTGGCGGCGGCGGCGGCCCCGCGGCGCCCGCCTCCGCCTCGGACCCCGGGCCCTGCTCGCCCGGATCGGCCGGCCCGAGCGAAGCCATCGTCCCGCGGCGCCGCTGCCCCGGCTACGGAGAGCGCTCCCGCCGCCGCCGCCGCCTCCCGACTCCGCGGAGCCGCCCACCGGCCCCGCCCCCAACGCTTCCGGGAAGGCGCTTCCGGGACGCGCGCCCCCGCCGGCTGGGGAGCGCGCACGCGCGGGCCCGGCCCCAGGCGCCGCCGTTCATCCGGGCGCGCGCCGCTCGGCCTCTCTGCCCGCCCTTGGGCCCGATTCGCCGGCCGCCGCGTCCGCCCGCGTGGACCTGGGCCGGGTCCCCGGGCGGTTCCCCGGGGAGCTCCTCGCCTGGCAGGGGAGGGGTCGGAGGGCGAGGCCAAGGCAGACGCCTCTGCCCCCTGTGCACCTGCCCGCCGACCTCCCCTAACCCAGCGCCTTCCCTTCGCCTCTTTCTTGCTCTCTTTTGTTCTGATTTTGAGTGTCCGTGGGGACTTATGGACCCTTTTTTCCCCTGTTTGTTTAATGTGTTATAATCCATTTGCCAATAGATAACGGTATGTTAAAGCTCAAAGAAACCCCAAATGTATCAGAACAAGAACAGCGCAGCCCTGCCTGCAGCGTGGCTCAGTGGTTGAGCGTCCACCTAGGAACCGGGAGGTCACGGTTCGATTCCCGGTCAGGGCACATGCCTGGGTTGCGGGCTCCATCCCCAGTCGGGGGCGTGCAGGAGGCAGCGGATCCATGATTCTCTCTCATCGTTGATTTTTCTCTCTCCCTCCCGCTCCCTTTCTATCTGACATCAATAAAAATATATATTAAAAAATTGATAAGCCTGTAGCTAGATAGACTTGGGGGGGGGCGGGGAAGAGAGAAGACTCAAATTACTAACATCAGAAAGGAAAGTGTAGACTTTCCCACCTATGCAACAGAAATAAAAGGGTCAGGTTATAAGAGAGTACTATGAACAACTGTACGCCCAAAAAATTGGGTAACCTAGCTGAAATGGACAAATTCCTAGAAACACATTCACAGTATAACTATCGAAGACAAGTCAGTATAAGATGTCCACATTGAAACACAGAGAGGGAAAAAAAAGACAGAAAATACAGAAAGGACTGTATGTCTGTTAATTATATGAGACAAAATTAAAAGGACGAATGGCCAGCAGTTCTCAACTTGTGGGTCGCGACCCCTTTGGCGGTCGAACGACCCTTTCACAGGGGTCGCCTAAGACCATCCTGCATATCAGATATTTACATGACGATTTCATCACAGTAGCAACATGACAGTTATGAAGTAGCCACGAAAATAATTTTATGGTTGGGTCACTACATGAGGAACTGTATTTAAAGGGCCAGGAGGTTGAGAACCACTGGCTCACTAACCCGTGTGTAATGGAGTGCTAGCTAGACAGAGAGGAAGAACAGTTAAGGAAACACTGGCTGGGAATTGCCCACAGCAATTGTCTCAAGAAAACCAGGGGGAGCTGCACAGCTTTTCGGATCTAGCCTTGGAACTCATGCAAGGTCATAGCCACTGAATTCTATGGGTTACCAATGAGTCACTGAGACCAGACTAGCCCTTGCGTGTTTGGCTCAGTGGATAGAGTGTTGGCCTGTGGACTGAAAGGTCCCAGGGATTCTGGTCAAGGGCACATGCCTGGGTTTCGGGCTCGATCCCCAGTGGGGGGGTGTGCAGGAGGCAGCCAACCAATGATCTCTCTCATCATTGATGTTTCTATCTCTCTCTTTGCCTCTCCTTTCCTCTTGGAAATCAATAAAAAGATATTGCTTTTAAAATGTTAAAAAACAAAAGACCAGCCCAGATTCAAAGTCCCCCACCTCTTAATGGAGTGGTATCAAAGAATTTGTCAACGTGTTTTAAAACGCCACATTACTTAGGCGAAATATACCCATATCCTATGACCCAGCCATTCTACTCCTGGTACACATCCAACAGAAACTAGTACTCACACCAAAGGGAAGTACATGTATGTACATAGCAGCTTTATTGATAATAAATGGCCAAATGGTCCTAGCCAGTTTGGCCCAGTGGATAGAGCATTGGCCTATAGACCACAGGGTCCCGGGTTCGAGTCCAGTCAAGGGCACCTACCTCAGTTGGAGGTTCCTCTCCAGCCCAGGCCCTGGTTGGGGCTTGTGCAGGAAGCAACCAATCGATGTGTTTCTCTCACATCAATATTTCTCTCTGTCTCTCTGTCATCCACTCTTTCTAAAACTCAATGGAAAAATATCTTCGGGTGAGGATTAAAAATAAATAAATAAATAAATACATACATACATAAATAAATAGATGGCCAAATGATTATCAATAGTAGAATGGGCCGAAGCCGGTTTGGCTCAGTGGATAGAGCGTCGGCCTGCGGACTGAAGGGTCCCGGGTTCGATTCCGGTCGGGGGCATGTACCTGGGTTGCGGGCACATCCCCAGTAGGAGATGTGCAGGAGGCAGCTGATTGATGCTTCTCTCTCATCGATATTTCTAACTCTCTATCTCTCTCCCTTCCTCTCTGTAAAAAAAATCAATAAAATATATTTAAAAAAATAGTAGAATGGATAAATGGTGGTGTATTCATACAATGGATGAAAAAGAACAAACCCTAATACTGCAACAATATGAACGTTCATAAATTTGCTGAGCAAACGAAGCCAGACACAATGAATACATCATGACTCCATTTACATGAAACCTCACAATAGGCAAAACTAGTATGCGGTGCGAGATGTCAGTATAGCAGTCATGTTTCCAGGAGTTGTTGACAGGGAGGATACATACAGGATCCTTCGAGTTCGGATAACCGAAATGTCCTGCCCAGCAGGCATGGCTCAGTGGTTGAGCGTTGACCTAGGAACCAGAAGGTCACGGTTTGATTCCCAGTTAGGGCACATGCCTGAGTTGTGGGCTCCCTCCCCAGGGTGGGGCTTGCAGGAGGCAGCCGATCAATGGTTCTCATCATGGATGTTTCTATCTCTCTCTCCCTCTCCCTTCCTCTCTGAAATCAATAAAATATATATATATATATATATATATATATATATATATATATATATATATATTTTTTTTAATGTTCTATATTGAGAACTAGTGGGTGTAGTTCTGGTTACTTATTACTGTGTAACAAACCAGCCCAAAACTTATCGGCTTAAAACAACAATGATTTGTTTTCCTCGTGCAGCTGAACCCTGGGCAGGCTTGGGCAGGGCAGACTCCTGTCTGTTCCACCCGGAGTCATCTGAGGTGGCTTGACTGAGGGTTAGGGAATCCACTTCCTAGAGGCTCCCTCACGTGGCTGGGAACTCAGGCGGAGTTGAGGGCCCAGGATGTTGGTTTCTCTCCATGGGAGCCTGTCCGGTTAACGGGGTTCCTCCCAGCGTGGTGGCTCCAAGGGCAGGTGGCCTGAGAGCCAGGGGGCCAGAAAGAGGCCGTATCTCCTTTTGTGACCTAACCCTGACAGTCATACAGCATATGTCCTCCGCACTTTATGGCGGGGGGAGGGGTCACAAAGGTCTGCCGGATTCAAAAGGAATGGACCTGCCATTTGACCCAGTGATCCCCCTTCTAGGAATATATCCCAAGAAACCCGAAACACCAATCAGAAAGAATGGATGCCCCCCTATGTTCATAGCAGCACAATTCACAATAGCTAAGATCTGGAAACGGCCCAAGTGTCCATCAGTAGATGAGTGGATAGAAAAGCCGTGGTACATTTACACCATGGAATACTATGCAGCAGTGAAAAAGAAGGCTCTCTTACCCTCTGAGACAGCATGGAGGGACCCGGAGAGTATCACACTAAGTGAAATAAGTCAGTCAGAGAAAGACAAATATCCCATGATCTCACTCATATGTGGAATCTACTGAACAAAATACACTGATGAACGGAGTGGATCCAGAGCCTGCATGAGCAGGCTGCGGAATCTCGGAGGGAAGGCAGGGAAGAATGGGTGGGAGGTAAACTTGTATGCATACATGCATAACCCATGGACACAGACAATGGGGTGGTGAAGACCTGGGGTGGGGGTGGGGGTGGGCTGGAGGGGACCAATGGGGGGAAAGGAGGGACATATGTAATACTTTCAACAATAAAGATTTTAAAAAATAGACTCTTTTCTTGATGGGGGAGTGGCAAGTCACATTGTGAGAACTGAGTCATCTTTGGGAAATGCAGTCAGCTATAAGTGTTTACATATGTACCAAGTTCATACTGGAGACATGTGTCTTTTACATAAATTATATGTAACAAAGTAAATGAAATGTGAAAAACCTGTAGAAAAATTATAAAGAGAAATGTAGAAAGTGGCCTGGCAATTCTTTTTTTTTTTTTTTTTTGAAGAGCCAGACTTTATTTCTAAATTCTACAATTGTTTCCTAATTGCTCTCTTCATTCCTCATCTCCCAAACTCACTTTTTTCAAAACCTGCTCTTTTCCCCGACTTCTTTGTATCTGAGGATGGTACCACTCTGCTTTAGTAGCAGGTTCAAAATTTGAAAACAGCCCTAGCAGGTTTAGCCCAGTGGATAGAGCGTCAGCCTGCGGACTGAAGGCTTCCCATTCGATTCTGGTCAAAGGCATATGCCCGGATTGTGGATTTGATACCCCACTTAGAGGGTGTGCAGGAGGCAGCCGATCAATGATTCTCATCATTGATATTTCTCTCTCCCCCTCTCCCTTCTTCTCTAAAATCAATAAAAATATACAGTGGGGCCTTGACTTACGAGTGTCCCGACTAACGAGTTTTTTGAGATACCAGCTGTCTCTCCGCCAATTTTTTTTTAAAATATATTTTATTGATTTTTTACAGAGAGGAAGGGAGAGAGATAGAGAGTTGGAAACATCGGTGAAAGAGAAACATCGATCAGCTGCCTCCTGCACATCTCCCACTGGGGATGTGCCCGCAACCCAGGTACATGCCCTTGACTGGAATCGAACCTGGGACCTTTCAGTCCACAGACCGACGCTCTATCCACTGAGCCAAACCGGTTTTGGCACTCTCTGCCAATTTTTTGTATTGAGTTGATAGAGTAATTTGAGTTAACGAATTAAACTCGGAACGAATTAAACTCGTAAGTCAAGGCCCCACTGTATTTTTAAAAATTGAAAACATTTGCCTCCCCATCCTGAGCGAACTCAAGTTTATAACTCACGGTAAATAGAAGGGACGCTCCTCTTTACCTCCACCCTACTTGTAGATCTAGCCACTGTTATTGCATATTTAATACGCTGTTATTGAAGCAATAAAACACTGTTATTTAAATATATTTTTATTGATTTTTTTACAGAGAGGAAGAGAGAGAGATAGTTAGAAATATCGATGAGAGAGAAACATGGATCAGCTGCCTCCTGCACATCCCCCACTGGGGATGTGCCCGCAACCCAGGTACATGCCCTTGACCGGAATCGAACCCGGGACCCTTCAGTCCGAAGGCTGACGCTCTATCCACTGAGCCAAACCGGTTTTGGCAAAAACACTGTTATTTAAAGCCTCCGCCATAGTGTGAAGTAAAGGCTTAATTAACGCTTATGTACAGAAATTGCCCAAGAGTACACAATAGGTAAATAACGAAATCAGGACGTAAACTCAGCGGCTGAGCCAGGGTTGGTCCTGAAATCTGTTGCTCGGGGAAGCAGTAGTGAGGGCCGGGGCTCTCTTCTCACAGGGAATTCCTCCTGCTCCCCACACCCGCGACCCCACGACCCGCCACCCCTGCCGCCAGCGCGGGTGTCCCAGGGCCTGGTGCGCAGAGTAAAGGGGCCGCAGCTGGCCTGGCAATTCTTGCCCTTCTTCCATGTTACAACCACTCTGCTGGAATAACTACGATTATGTTTTGTTGTTGTTGTTGTTTTTTAATATATTTTGATTGATTTCAGAGAGGGAGGAAGAGGGAGAGAGAGAGAGAAACATCAATGATGAGAATCATTGATCGGCTGCCTCCAGCACGCCCCCTACCAGAGATTAAGCCCTCAACCCAGGCATGTGCCCTTGACTGGAATCGAACCCGGGACCCTTCAGTCCGCAGGCCGACGATCTAGCCATTGATCCAAAGCAGCAAGGGCACAATTATGTTTGATATGTATACTTTTGAACTTTTGCCTGTATAATTAAGAACATTGTCTACCTATCTAAACAAATATAACCCAAAATACAATAAAAAATGTTATCATTCTTTATTGAAACTTCATTTTCCTGAAACTTTATTTTTTTGTGGAAATCCATTCAGGCCAAGCAGTTTGGGAGTGGAATGCTTTCCAATGTTCAAAGAATAGAGATGCTAAATAAACTATTGAAGAGTTCTGATGAGGAATTTCCAAATTCACATCATGCCGTTAGCTTAACTCTGATAGCAAAACCTGACCATGAGAGCTCACAGAAAGGAAACCATCAGCCAATCAAACACAGGATGGAACAATAAAGATCTTTTGAAGAGGCTTTATGGAGACGAGCAAGTATCAAAAACACAAGTGAGCCCTAGCTGGTTTGGCTCAGTGGATAGAGCTTCGGCCTGCGGACTGAAGGGTCCCGGGTTCGATTCTGGTCAAGGGCACACACCCAGGTGGCAGGCTCGATCCCCAGTGTGGGGCGTGTAGGAGGCAGCTGATCAATGATTCTCTCTCATCATTGATACTTCTATCTCTCTCTCCTTCCCTCTCCCTTTCTCTCTGAAATCAATAAAAATATATTTTAGACAAACACGAGTGAAAGAACAGGATACAGAACACAATACATAGCTTAGCATTTTGTCTTATGAGCTCAGAGTACCCCGTTTTGCTTTAAATGTTTGTATTATATACGTGAAAGAGTGAAAGTTTATAACTGCTGTTATTAATTGATACACTGCAGGGTAATGGGATTGTGGATGACTGCTCCCACTTTATATTACTTTTCTCCTCTGAGGGTAAGAAAAAGGCTTTTCAGGTGTTTTTTTTCTTTTCAAGTAAAAATATTGGGAGAGCCTTAGCGGCTTGGCTCAGTGGGTAGAGCATCGGCCTGCGGACTGAAGGGTCGCGGGTTCGATTCCGGTCAAGGGCATATGCCTGGGTTGCTGGCTTGATCCCCAGTGGGGGGTGTGCAGGAGGCAGCTGATCAATGATTCTCTCTCATCATTGATACTTCTATCTCTCTCTCCCTCTCCCTTCCTCTCTGAAATCAATAAAAATATATTTTAAAAATATTGTGAGATTTGACTATATGCAAATTTTGAATTAGCTAGCTGGTAAGCGATAGCAAGGACACTCGTATACTATCCCATAGCATGCAGTTTATATCTTTGACTTGCTCTGAAATGCTGCTAGGGAGCACTCCTCATTTGACTAAAATGCCATTTAATTCATTTCAGCACTCACGCATGCTATGTGCAAGGCACTAGGCGCAGTGATGGCGAACCTATGACACGCGTGTCAGAGGTGACACGCGAACTCATTTTTTTGGTTGCTTTTTCTTTGTTAAGTGGCATTTAAATATATAAAATAAATATCAAAAATATAAGTTTTTGCTTTACTATGGTTGCAAATATCAAAAAATTTCTATATGTGTCACGGCACCAGAGTTAAGTTAGGGTTTTTCAAAATGCTGACACGCCGAGCTCAAAA
Source organism: Myotis nattereri (assembly GCF_964212035.1). Classification (NCBI taxonomy): domain Eukaryota; kingdom Metazoa; phylum Chordata; class Mammalia; order Chiroptera; family Vespertilionidae; genus Myotis; species Myotis nattereri. Next base: position 9,002,606 of record NC_138097.1, on the reverse strand, counting down.
GGTTCGCCATCACTGCATTAGGGGTGAGATTACAAAGATCACTAGAACACATCACTCACCCCAAAGAAGCGCATAAAAAGGGGGAAACCCATTATGACCTGTGCAGCTAGAAATAAAATTTCTTTTCCGTTTAAAAGAAAATGCAGCAGCCGAGGCAATGGGCAAAGCCCTACCCTAAATCCAGCTCACTTACGGCGCTCTCCTTTCTTTGCTGGTCATTGCTGTTTGGAATGCCGCCTAGGCAAGCCGTGTATGTTGTCATGGGTGCTAGTTTATAATTAGAACCAAAGTGAGGACTTAGAAGAAACAGACCTGTTGGAAAGAAGGAAAAAAAACAAACAACCCAACACATTTAGTACAACTCGAGAAAAGGCAGTCAGGAGACAGGGTGAGGAAGAGCCCGGCTTTGGAAATTATTTTGATGCCAAAGAAAGAGGAGACAGTTTAAAATAGATAAAGAGGCCTTTATTATGTCCTTAGGATTTTTCTATTTCAGCGGTGCATGAAAAGGGAGCTGCTACTGGGTCACCCCTGCCTGAGAGATGAGTCTTGCCGGTATTAATAGAAGCTCAGGTCAAGAGGCTACAGGCAGAAAAAAGACTCGTGTGTCCAGCAGAGACCCATAAACAGGTGCAATCACTCCCTCTCCTCATCAGGCTGCAAGTACAGCGGGGCCTTGACTTACGAGGTTAATTCGTTCGGAGACCGAGCTCGTTAACTCAAATTACTCTATCAACTCAAGGCAAAAAAACCCGAGGAGAGACAGCTGGTATCTCAAAAGACTCGTTAGTCGGGACACTCGTAAGTCAAGGCCCCACTGTATATCTCCAGGGCAGAAGGGAAGTCAAAGTCTGGAGGAACCAAGACTTCCCTTCTTGCAAATCCTAAACCAGCCCAACCAAGCCTTGGCCAAACCTCACTGGGAAAACACTAACACAGTCTTATCTGCAAGATCTCTGAGCCCATAGGGTATTTCTTCCGCCCCACACTTGAGCTGTTTCCAGCTGAGCATTAGCGCTCTTCAGAGAGAGGTGATTGACCTAAGCCCTAAAAACCAACATCGCCCTCTCTCCTTAGGGTCAGGAGTTTCCGAGAACGTTTCCTAAGGGCATGGCTCCAGAAATTAAAAATCAAACATGTGGAGGGGCACCTCAAGTGTGAAGAAGTTGGAAAACTGCTGGTAACCAGTATCAGTAAGAGCAGGGCTTTGGCCCTAACCCGCTTGGCTCAGCGGATGGAGCGTCGGTCTGCTGACTGAAGCAGTGGTTCTCAACCTTCCTCATGCCGCGACCCTTTCATACAGTTCCTCATGTTGTGGTGACCCCCAACCATAAAATTATTTTCGTTGCTACTTCATAACTGTCATGTTGCTACTGTTATGAATCGTCATGTAAATATCTGATATGCAGGATGTATTTCATTGCTACAAATTGAACATAATTAAAACATAGTGATTCATCACAAAAACAATATGTAATTATATGTGTTTTTTCCGATGGCCTTAGGCGACCCCTGTGAAAGGGTCTTTGACCTCCAAAAGGATCGCGACCCACAGGTTGAAAACTGCTAGACTGAAGGATCCTGGGTTCGATCCCAGTCAAGGGCACATGCCCAGTTGTGGGCTTGATCCCCAGTAGGGGGTGTACAAGAGGCAGCCAACCCATGATTCTCTCTCATCATGGATGTTTCTCTCTCTCTTTCCCTCTCCCTTCCTATCTGAAATCAATCAAAATATATTAAAAAAAAAAAAAAAAAGAAGAACAGTGCTTTGCCCAGCCGGTGTGGCTCAGTGGTTGAGCATCGACTTATGAACCAGGAGGTCATGGTTCAATTCCTGGTCAGGGCACATGCCCGGGTTGCGGGTTTGATCCCCGTGTGGGGTGTGCAGGAGGCAGCCAATCAATGAGTCTCTCTCGTCATTGATGTTTCTATCTCTCTCTCCCTCTCCCTTCCTCTCTGAAGTTGATAAAAATATATTAAAACACACACACAGAGAAAGAGAGAGAGAGAGAGAGAGAGAGAGAGAGAGAGAGAGACAGACAGACAGACAGAAGAGCAGGGCTTTGTAATCTAGTCCAGCTGACTTTGAATCACAGCTCGGCCACTTACTTTCTTCATGGCCTTGGGCAATCTTCTTTGACCACACTTTGCCCCACTTTGCTTATTTGGAGATGATAATAGTGAAATGAAGATCGGGTGGATGCACATTACAGCAGTGCTTGATGTGGAAGAAATGCTCAATAAATGTTCGTAGTTATTCAAAAAACTGAACCAGTGTAATATTCCCTGGCCATTCTGCATTGCTGTTTTCCTAACGTCTACCCTGGGTAGACTTAATAATTTGACTTTGCTTTGGAATATTTAATAGATGGTGCCTCATTTTTCTTTTCATTTTTTTTAATCCTCACGCAAGGATATTTTTTTCCATTGATTTTTAGAGTGGAAGGAAGAGGGACAGAGAGAAACACTGATGCAAGAAAGACACATCAATTGGTTGCCTCCTGCATGCCCCAACCAGGGCCAGGATCCTGCAACCGAAATATATACCCTTGACCGGAATCAAACCCGGGACCCTTCAGTCCGCAGGCTGATGCTCTATCCACTGAGCCAAACCGGCCAGGGCTCATTTTTCAAATTTACATTTCTGTAACTACTATGGAGGCTAAATTGTTTTCAAATTTTTTGTCACAGTTGCCATTTTTCCTTTTTAATCTATTTTAACTATCCAGTTGAACTTCTATTATATTTTTTTACTTTCTTAAATTTATTGGGGTGACATTGGTTAAGAGGGCCATATGGGTTTCAAGCGTACCTTTCTATGATACATGATCTGGGTACTGCATTGTGTGGGCCCACCTCCCAGAGTCACAGCTGTACTTTTCTTACTTGCCCTCTCACCTACTATTTTGATGCGATCAAGCATGAGATCGATAACTGTCATTCGCCCAGTTTACCACACATTATCAAGGCTGTTGTCGTGCTCACAAAAATCTTCCCAGGGCCCCAAGGTCATTAAGGAGATGGAATTATCTGTCCCGCGCGTTCCAAATCTTTGAAGTCAGCCACGGAGACGGAGCACGGTGGCTGTGATACAAGCATGACCTTCCACGAAAAAACACGCCATGGCCAGGAATGAAATCCAGAGCAGCAGGTCGGGTTTCAGGGCTCACATCCCTGGGCCATGCAGCCTCTCTGGTTACGGGGAAGTAAATATAGACCAGGAGACGATATGAACATATTGCACTTCATATGGCCCATTGCCACTCACTTCCCAGCAACAGAAACTAGACCAACGAAGGTATAAGTAGGTTGGCTTGCTCTTCTCCCAGCCGCCTCTGAAATTTCCCTTCTTTTCAAGGCTAATTTTTCCACCTTTGCTCTTTTTTTAAAAAAAGTTTGTGTGTTTATTTATTTATTAAAATATGTATTTTATTGATTTTTTACAGAGAGGAAGGGAAAGGGATAGAGAGCCAGAAACATCAATGAGAGAGAAACATCGATCAGCTGCCTCCTGCACGCCCCCCCCCACTGGGGATGTGCCCGCAACCAAGGTACATGCCCTTGACCGGAATCGAACCTGGGACCCTTGAGTCCGCAGGTCGATGCTCTATCCACTGAGCCAAACCGGTTCTGGCTATTTATTTATTTTAATATTTTATTGATTTCAGAGAGATGAAGGGAGAGGGAGAGAGAGATAGAAACGTCAATGATGAGAGAGAATCATTGATTAGGTGCCTCCTGCAGGCCCCACGCTGGGGATGGAGCCCGCAACCTGGACATTTACTCTGATCGGGAATCGAATCGTGACTAAATCTCTGGGGAGTCCCACAAACACATCCAACTGGAACCACATCTCCTCCCTGGCGACCTCCTTCAACTCCTTGTGAAATTACTGCTACCTAAAAACCAACCCACTCCTGTTTCCTTTGGGAAAAATATGGGTCTCAGGTTTAAGTTTCCTCTGCCCTTTCTCCATCACTGTTTTCTATTTTTCCACTATCCCCTGCCGCATAACAAGCCACCTAAGACTTCAAAACATCAAAAAGTGTCATTTTTCATGATTCTGCAGGTTGACCAGGCAGTTGTTTTTTTAATTGATTTCAGAGAGGAAGGGAGAGGGAGAGATAGATAGAAACGTCAATGATGAGAGAGAATCATTGATTGGCTGCCTCCTGCATGCCCTCCACTGGGGATTGAGCCCACAATCAGGGCATGTGCCCCAACTGGGAATCAAACCGTTACTTCCTGCCCTAACCAGTATGGCTCAGTGGATAGAGCGTCGGCCTGCAGACTCAAGGGTCCCAGGTTTGATTCCGGTCAAGGGCATGTATCTTGGTTGTGAGCACATACCCAGTAGGGAGTGTGCAGGAGGCAGCTGATCGATGTTTCTCTCTCATCGATGTTTCTAACTCTCTATCCCTCTCCCTTCCTCTCTGTAAAAAAATCAATAAAATATATTTTAACGAAAAACCACAAAAAAACAAAACAAAACAAAAAACCACAAAAAACGTTACTTCCTGGTTCATAAGTCGACGCTTAACCACTGAGCCACGGCGGACAAGCAGACCAGGCAGTTCTTTTGCTTTATGTGCTGTGATGTTGGGATGGCCAGGAGGTGAACTAACCTTCTTCCACGTTGATGCTGGTTCCTGGCTGGGATCTCAACTCAGGCTGTCTGCTGGAGGCCTTGGTTTTGCTCCATGTTGGCCTCTCCTCCACATGGCTGCTTGGGCCTCCTGACAGCATGGCAGCTGGTTTACAAGAAAGAGCAGCATCAGAAGACGAACTCTAATGTGCCAGCTCTTATAAGCCTGTGTTTACATTACGTGTTCTAACATCGCATTGGCCAAGCCAGCCAAGTCTGGAGTCCCTGTGGTAGGGGCGGTGTGGGTCAGGGCACCACCAAAATAATAGCTACCGCATTTTCTATGTACCCTTCACATTTCTGGTCTACCAGGAGTACCCTTTCCTGTGCAAGCACTGTGTTATCTTTCTTTCCTTTTTTTTATTTTTTTTTTAATCTTCACCTGAGGATATTTTTCCATTGATTTTTAGAGAGAGGGAAAGACAGAGAGAAATATTGATGTGAAAGAAACACATTGGTTGGTTGCCTCCTGCACAAGCCCCGACCAGGGCCCAGGCTGAGGAGGAGCCTGAAACCGAGGTACTTGCCCTTGACCAGAATAGAACCCAGGACCCTTTGGTCTGCAGGCCGACGCTCTGAAGGGACTGAAGGGTCCCAGGTTCAATTCCGGTCAAGGGCACATGCCCAGGTTGCAGGCTTGATCCCCAGTAGGGGGTGTGCAGGAGGCAGCCGGTCAATGGTTCTGTCTCATGATTGAAGTTTCTATCTCTCTCTCTCCCTTCCTCTCTGAAATCAATAAAAATATATTTTTAAAAACATTATTATCTATGCAGTATATATAAAAGGCTAATATGCTAAGTGTCTGACACCTGGGTAATGATGTCATGTAGCAATGCACAGCTTCCTCTCCCCAGCGACTAGCCTCCTTGCAGATTCTTCAGCCCAGGAACATGGCTTGCTTTATAGCCAGGTGGAAACATTTCACACTTTAACCAAATGTCTGTGAAGCATTTTCCTGTGTCTCATCTCATTTGATCCTCACAGTAGGTAGATAGGAGACTTAGTGGAATCCAATTTTCTTTTCATTAGCTGGAAAATGGAGATGTAGAAAGCTTAGAAACTTGACCCAACTGAAAAGAAGTAAGAAATGGTGAACCTTGAAAATAACTTCAGGTTTTCTCACTGCACAGAATATAATCAAACACTGCTGCAGTTAAATATTTTACCCTTTGTTCTCCCTGCGTGATCTACAATAATAATCTGCTTCATGTTGATATTTACTGCTGTGCTGCTGACAATTACCTAGAAGAGAAGTTGGGGTGCTTCACTGGGCTGGAAAAAGTTTAGCTAAATCAGAAAGCAGGTCTAATTAAGCAAGTTTATTCTATATCTATAAAAGGCTAAGTTGACGCATGCATGCATGATACATATGAAGCTCTCACTGGCGCCAATCGCATGCATGTGATTCCATCTGTCATTGTTTATCGTGAATTTGGTTGGCACTTCTATTATAGAGAAAGGGCGAATAGTGATATTAAAGTATTTCTTCTAATTAATTTCCTTTTAATGTGCACGAATTCGTGCACTATATATATATATATATATATATATATATATATATATATATATTATGCAAAGTGTCTCCTCGGGAGTTCGACCAGGAGACCCAGAGTTCAATCACTTGCTATGACCACCAGGGGGCGGTGCGGAACATGGTGGGTGACCAGGGGCGGCAGCAGGGTGCTGAGGGATTGAGGGAAGGAGGAAGCAGGGAGGTGGGGAGGCGGGGTGACAGGGAACCTGATCGGCCCGGATGGCCGGCCAGCCTAGGGACCCTACTTGTGCATAAATTTCGTGCACCGGGCCTCTAGTATGAAATAATAGTCATAGAACATTGACTGAAGGGTATTCATCAATATGCCTTGATAGGCACGTGAACCTATTGGTGTGTCCTGTGGGGGAGGTCTCTGAGCTCATGCCCAATCTCCATGGTGATGTCTGGGCTTGGATGGAAGTGATGGTATGCTCACCAAGAAGGTATTTTCCACCTCTCCCCCCAGATACTCTAACGTTTATCTCCGGACCAAGCTAAAGCACCAGAAAGATGCTCATTTGTATGAAATTCTTTTGACTTCGTGGATGCACTGAAGGGCTCTTGGCCATAAGCCAGATGCTCGCGTTGAGGCTGTGCTAAGAGACAACTGTTCAGAACCAGAGTCTATATTTGGAGCAGGAAATGGTGCTGAGGACACATTATACGACACAGTGTTCCCTTGGAGAGGTCCCCTGGGAGAACTCTTCTGAGCATCTGCTCTGTTTTTATCTTATGGGCACCGTGAACGTGAGCACTGATTGTGTTTCTCTCTTGCTTTGGTTGCTAGGAAGCCCAGGACAAGGGTGCAGACTTCATGGAGTAACTGCACTGGACCATTGGACAAACATTCACAGCTAACTCTACCGCTACCGTCACGTTCTTATCACTTTCTCACAGACTTCCTCCTTCTCTTTCTATTTCCCTCCCCCGATTTTTTTTAACCCCACCTTGCTTGCTTCCTCTCTTTTTTTTTTTTTCCTCTTGAGTTCACATCCATTGAGAGCATGTGCTCTATGCCTGGCACTGTGTTTAGTGCTGGGCATACAGCCATCATCACTCCCAAAAGAGCCCCCATTTGTTTGAGCTCAGAGACCTCCCCACGGAACACACCAACGGGGTTCTTCTCACGTGCCAGCTGGACCTACCTGCTGGCTCTGATCAAGGCATAACTGATGAACACCCTCCAGCCAATGCTCTGTGAATATTATTTCACATAATAATGTTTTAACCCCAATGAGGCAAGAGGGAGTTTGCAATTATAGTGACTGGCAAGAGAGAAGGAATATTCTGTGTTGCTGGGGACAGAATATTATGGTGTGACAGGCAAACAAGTGGAGGGTATGTTGCTCCAGCTGCTCTGGCTCAGTGGATAGAGCGTCGGCCTGCGGATTAAAGGGTCCCAGGTTCAATTCTGTTCAAGAGCACATGCCCGGGTTGCGGGCTTGATTCCCAGTAGGGGGCGTGCAGGAGGCAGCTGAGCAATGATTCTCTCTCATCATTGATGTTTCTGTCTCTCTCTGCTCATCTCCCTTCCTCTCTGAAATTTAAAATTTTTTTTTTCTAAAATACACACTCACACGCGCTCGCGTGCACGCGCACACACACACACACGCACACAATAGCCATATTAAAAGCTGCAGCCTTCGTCAGGGCACACATGGTTACAGAAGACAAACCTAGCATTTAATGCAATTTAGTGCTTAGAGTTGCTTACTGTGTTTTGAGTACACTGGTCAGTGTGTGGTCCCTTCTCCGGACAGGATCCTAGCCATCTACCCACCCAGGCACACCATCCTTGCCCTGGTCATTCTCAGGTCACCTGTTCTGTCCCTGTACACTCCACAGATCTATCAGTCTGACTGCCCCTTGCATATACATCTAGAGCAGTGGTTCTCAACCTGTGGGTCGCGACCCCTTTGGCGGTTGAACGACCCCTTCACAGGGGTTGCGTAAGCCCATCCTGCATATCAGATATTTACGTGACGATTCATCACAGGAGCAATATTACAATTATGAAGTAGCCACGAAAATAATTTTATGGTTGGGTCACCACATGAGGAACTGTATTGAAAGGGCCAGAAGGTTGAGAACCACTGATCTAGAGTATGCAGCCTTTCATAAGAACACAAACACAACTTTTCTCAGAAGGATTAAAGAATGGGAAATGAGAGCCCTGGCCGGTTTGGCTCAGTAGATAGAGCCTCGGCCTGCAGACTGAAGGGTCCTGGGTTTGATTCCCATCAAGGGCACATGCCTGGGTTTCGGGCTTGATCCCCAGAAGGGGGGCGTGCAGGAGGCAGCCAATCAAGGATTCTCTCTCATCATTAATGTTTCTATCTCTCTCTCCCTTCCTCTCTGAAATCAATAAAAATATATATTTTAAAAAAGAATGGGAAGCCGAAACCGGTTTGGCTCAGTGGATAGAGCGTTGGCTTGCGGACTGAAGGGTCCCAGGTTCGATTCCGGTCAAGGGCATGTACCTGGGTTGCGGGTATATCCCCAGTGGGCGATGTGCAGGAGGCAGCTGATCGATGTTTCTCTCTCATCGATGTTTCTAACTCTCTATCTCTCTCCCTTCCTCTCTGTAAAAAATCAATAAAATATATTAAAAAAAAAAAAAGAATGGGAAATAAGGGTGTGAGGAGGGGAAGAAGAGAGAGCGAGCCATGGACTGGAGGCTAGAGAGAGAAGTGGGGGCCGACTTCCACTTTATTCTCCTGGGAGAGACTTACTGGGTGCACTTCCCTGCCCAGCGGTGAGTTCTGCTTTCACTTCCTCTCCACGACAGAAACAGGCACGGCGAAGGGCCCTTGTATCTAATTCCTGGATCAGTCAATTAGGTTGGAATTGACACAACAGAGCACTGTGTCTTTCCCTTCAGAGAATGGGCAGTGTGCGGCCCTGTGTTTCTATTTTCGCCTCTGGGAAGCTTGGAGTCAAAAGTTCACAGCTATGCTATCAGCCTTCATGGCTTGCAAGATTGGGGCTCTTGAAAAAAAAAAAAAACCCACAAAAACCAATCAAACAAACTTTATTGCCTGAATGCCTTGTATTTTATTGTTGTTGTTAATTCTCACCGAGGATATTTTTCCATTGATTTTTATTTTATTTTTATTTTTTTATTATTATTTTTTTTAATATATTTTATTGATTTTTTACAGAGAGGAAGGGAGAGAGATAGTTAGAAACATCGATGAGAGAGAAACATCGATCAGCTGCCTCCTGCACATCTCCTACTGGGGATATGCCCGCAATCCAGGTACATGCCCTTGCCCGGAATCGAGCCCAGGACCTTTCAGTCCGCAGGCCGACGCTCTATCCACTGAGCCAAACCGGTTTTGGCATGATTCTCAGAGAGAGTGGAAGGGAGGGAAGGAGAGACGGAGAGAAACATCGATGTGAGAGAGACACATCGATGGGTTGCTTCCTGCACGCACCCCGACCAGGGCTGGGGAACTTCCAACAAGGTGGTGCCCTTGACTGGAATTGAACCCGGGACCTGGGACCCTTCAGTCCATGAGCTGACGTTCTATCCACGGAGCCAAACCAGCTAGAGCTAAATGCCTTGTTTTTTAAGTCATAATCAACCATTTTCAAGCGAGTAGGAACTTAGTAATCGCTGATCTGTACAGAGCAGAACTCCAGAGAGGCCTCAGCCCCCTGGGCAATGAGTGAGTCACGCGGCCGACTCTGTCGTGTGTCCACCCACCGTTTCTACGGTGCCCAACCTGGTGCTTCGCGGCTGGTTGGCGGTGGCATCTGGGGTAGAGTGACTTAACATCAGAAAACCTGAATTCAAATTCACCCTCTTTCTCTTCTTAGCCCTTTGACATTGGGCGAATCCTCTCGTCTCTTTGAGCTCCCATTTCTTCATCCACAGGGAGCTCTTGTGAGGATCAAAGGAGATCATGTCGGTGGAATTACTTTGTTATTTATTTATTTATCCTCACCCGAGGATATGTTTTCATTAATTTTTGTTTGTTTGTTTTTTAGAGAGCAGGAGAGAGAGAGAGAGAGAGAGAGAGAGAGAGAGAGAGAGAGAGAGACATGTGAGAGAAACACATATACAGTGGGGCCTTGACTTACGAGTGTCCGGACTAACGAGTTTTTCGAGATATGAGCCGTCTCTCGGCCGATTTTTTGCTTTGAGTTGCGAGCTGAAATTCGGGTTACGAGAGCCAGCTTCAGATACCCCACCGCTAGTGGGCGCAGCGAATGTCACAGTGAACGCCACAACTTCAACCCACCATCACATGTCTCACTCGTTCACTTTGTGATTTGACATACGAGTAATTTGAGTTACGAGCTCCGTCACAGAACGAATTAAACTCGTAAGTCAAGGCCCCACTGTATGTTCTGCCTCCTGCACTCCCCCGACCAGGTCCAGGCTGGCGAGAAGCCTGCAACCAAGGTCCATGTCCTTGACCGGAATCAAAACTGGGACCCTGTGGTCCACAGGCCATTGCTCTATCCACTGAGCCCAAATGGCTGGGACTAGAATTCCTTTATAATCTGCCGAGTACTGGACTGTTGCAGAACGTGGTCCTATTCACTGGATTGGTGAGCTCCCCAGAACCCTGGGAGGGCCCATGTCAATCAGTCTTCTCAACTCTCCAGTATGCTGACCACTCATATTTTCAACAGTTAATAGAAGCTGTTGTCCACAAAATAAGGTGATCTCCCATGTGTGTGCCGCAGTACTTCAGCGCTTTGCTGTGGTCCCTTGCAGATTCTGAGGGAGCAGCTCTCAGGGGTGGGATGTTGGATGCTTCTGCCACTGAGTTCACAGGCCCATGGGCTGCTCTGCTGGTGGCAATGCTGACCAACCCCTCTCAGGTGGGCGTCCCTTGACCATTCTCTTTGACTCTGACCTCTTCCTGGGACATTGAATTCATTTCCTTGACATTGAGCCACATCTCTGGGCAGATGGTCCCCAGATCTGGGTGTGCAGCCGGGGCCTCTCTGGATGCCACAGGGCACGTGCCCTGCCTGGGAATCGAACCGTGACCTCCTGGTTCATAGGTCCATGCTCAACCACTGAGCTATGCGGCTGGGCAACTCGCACTTGAATCTTTTAAGTCAAAGCATTGCTCCCCTTCAATCACTTTCAATCCCCAAACTGGGCATTGCCGGCGACAGGAGAGTGAGTGGTGCAGGGTAAGTGCTTTGACTCGTGAATCCACAATCGCACTGACCTGGGTCATCCCCATTTGATAGAGAAAGGAAAAGACACAGAGACCTGAAGTAATTTGACGGAGGTCAACAGCTGGGGAGTGAGCACCCAGGGTTTAAAACGGGATTGGGCCCTAGATGGTTTGGCTCAGTGGATGGAGCGGTGACCTGTGGGTCCAAGGGTCCCAGGTTCAATTCCTGGCAAGGGCACATGCTCGGGTTTTGGGATCAATCCCGGGGGGTGGGGGTGGGGGGAGCTTAGAGGAGGCAGCCAATCAATGATTCTCTCTTATCATAGATGTTTCTATCTTCTCTCTCTCTCTCTCTCTCTCTCTCTCTCTCTCTCTCTCTCCCTTCCTCTGAAATCTTAAAAAAAAAAAAAAAAAAAAAAAAAAAAAAAAAAGCCCTAACCGGTTTGGCTCAGTGGATAGAGCATCGGCCTGCGGACTGAAGAGTCCCAGGTTCGATTCCGGTCAAGGGCATGTACCTTGGTTGCGGGCACATCCCCTGTAGGGAGTGTGCAGGAGGCAGCTGATGGATGTTTCTCTCTCATGGATGTTTCTAACTCTCTATCCCTCTCCCTTCTCTCTGTAAAAAATCAATACAATATATTTTAAAAAAATAAAATAAAAATAAAACGGAATTAGGACTCTACGCAGGAACTGTGCTTGCTGCCCGCGGATGGCTGCTCCGTGGAGGGGTTCCCAGGTTTCGGGGTCATCAGTCCCTTCCTGACTCTGGGTGAGGGTTCCCCAAGTGGATGCTCTGTGGGCCCGCCCCGCACGGGCCCCGCCCCAGTTCTGGCCCCGCCCTCGGCTGGTGCGCCTCTCAGCCGCCAGACTCCAGGCGGCGCCGCGCCTCCCCGCAGAGCGCACGTGCCCCGCGGGCACCTGTCCCCGGGCAGGGCGCTGTCGCCGCCCCTCGGCGGGCCTGGCGCTCTTGTCCGAGCCCCGGTCCCTGGGCTGGAGGACCGCGAGGGCGCCACCTGGGTCTGCGCGGCCGCCCTGCGCACGGAGCGGAGCGGGCGGGCGGAGGGGGCGCTGTGATCGCGGGGCAGGCAGGTCGCTGGGCGCTCGGAGGGCTCCCGCCGGAAGCAGGGGCGGAGCGGCCGCGCGAAATGTGGTGAAGGGCGAGCGGCGGGTGGCGGCGATGAGTGCGACTGCGGCCACCGGGGTCTTCGTGCTGTCCCTCTCGGCCATCCCGGTCACCTATGTCTTCAACCACCTGGCGGCCCAGCACCAGTGAGTGGGCGCACGGGGGTGGGGCTGGAGGATGTGCGGCTGGAGCGCGGCAACTTTGCAGATGGGGTCATGGGTCGCTGGCCTCCAGGGCTCCAGTCTGGACAGGGAAGGGGAGGGCGGGGAGGGGGTGCGGAGGGGAAATTAGGCGCCCGGGAGATACCGACCAGGGTCCTGGCTCAGGCTGGCATCCTTGCCATTTGGCGCAATTCTGGGCCAAGTGCTGGGGACCCGCGCCGTGCCAGGTCCCCGGGGACAGTGGTCAGGGAGGCAGTGCACCTGCCCTTGAGGAGCTCAGGGCAGGGGCGGAGGCGGGAGGGCACCAGGCGAAGTGCCCAGCGTGCTAGCTGCGCGCCTGCCTTGCTCGGTGCGCGTTTCCCGGGAATGTTACCATGTATGGACACACACATACTTCTCATGTCTTAGTAATTTTAGGAACTGTTCAGAATGCCTAGCAGAGCTAGCCCTGAACCGGGGGCGAAGACCTGGGTTCCGGGCCCGACTTTGGCACCGAGGGTGTGGCCTGGACTCACTGTTCTGGTCTGTCCAATGGACACTTGCGTTCTATTGGCAGGACCCACAGAGACCGGGGTGGGATGGGGAGCAGGGAGCCGGGGTGGGGGGTGGGGCTTGTGCCTGGCTGCTAAGGAAATGGGTGGGGCCGAAGGTGGCCCCATGTGGGTTTGGTTCAGAGACCTGCCCCTGGGTCCTCAGATCCCTGGCTAAGTGACCCAGCAGCAGCAGCAGCTGCAGGCCTGCCCGGCAGGCGACGGGAAAGATGCCAGGCTCCGTGCCTGCTGATGTTCCTTGCTTGCGGGAGGAGGAAGTAACCTGTTATGTTGCCGACAGCAGTTGGTGCTAAGGAAATTGCATCAGACTATAGGCTGCAAACCTTCTTCAGACCTTCAGGCTGCGGAGAAGTGTCTGCCCACAGGGCCGTGACTTCCTCCTCTGTTGGGGCTCGGGCCACCACTTGCTGCCTCCCGTGCCCAGTTGGCACCCATCCATCCGGAGCCGTCCCCAGGCACGGGCAGTGGCTGCCCTTGGTCTGACCCTGTCTCGGGCACATCTTCTGGAACACGCAACTCTGCCCAGGGAATGTCACATGTCTGTGAATATAGCTCTTGGGGGACCCTGCACTCCTAAAATGGCATTTAAAGCAATTCAGCAAATACTTATTGAGCATCTACTGTATACTTGGCACTGTTGTAAGTGTTGGGGATATAGCTATGAACAAGCCAGAAACGACTGGGGAGGCGTGTGCGGAGACAGATAACAAATGAAATGGGGCAACACGAGAGCGTGACCGGGAAGGGAACTGGTAGTCAGGGAAGGCTTCTTGGAGGAGGTGGCCCGTGAGCGGCAGGAGGTGGCCACGGGAACATCTGGGGACAGAGCCTTCCAGGTAGGGGAACAGGGAGCAGTGCAGGGAGAGGGAGGTGGCTGGTGACGGGGATGTTTTGCAGGGAGAGTCGCTTAGCTTACTGAAGGGTTGTGTGGGGAGGAGAGGATTTGAGGATGACCCTGAGGTTTTGGGCTGAGCCGTTGGGAGGACGGTGATGGCATTTACTGAGGGCAGGCATCATTGAGCACACTGCTGAACCCTGCGGTTATGAATAATTGGTGCCATCCATCCTTCCCATCCGCCTGCAGGTTACAATCCCAGTGGCCCCGGACCCCTCCCTCTTCTTCCTCCACTCCCTCCTTCCCACTGTCCCCTTCCCCAGAAGCCAAGGGTGGGGAACCTTTTTTCTGCCAAGGGCCATTTGGATATTTGTAACATCATTCATGGGCCATACGAAGTTATCAACTTAAAAATTAGCCTGCTAGCCTTAGCCGGTTTGGCTCAGTGGGTAGAACGTCAGCCTGCGGACCAAAGGGTCCCGGGTTCGATTCCAGTCAAGGGCATGTACCTGGGTTGCAGGCTCCTCCCTGGCCCGGACCCTGGTCGGGGTGTGGGCAGGAGGCAACCAATCGATGTGTTTCTCTCACATCGATGTTTCTTTCCCTCTCTCTCCCACTCTCTCTGAAATCAATGGAAAAATATCCTCAGGTGAGGATTAAAAAAAATTAGCCTGCTATATTTAGTCAAACATTTAATTAACTCACCCCTAATGCCTTGGCAGGACCAGATCAAATGATTTCTTGAGCCTTACATGGCCTGTTCCCCCTCCTCCCCCCGCCATAAGTCCTGGGGCTGGGCTAGCATCTGTTCCCTCCTTCTCGTTCCCCCTGGGACTGGTCCTCTCTGAACTGGACCACAGCAGAGCCTCCCTACAGGGCTTCCCTGCCTGAGTGCGCTGCCCCCCAGCCCAGCCCCTCATGCTACTGCTGCAGCCACACGGGACTGCTCTGTGACCCTTGGGCATCCCTTAACTGTCCTGCCTCTTTTTAAAAAATATATTTTATTAATTTCAGAGAGGAAGGGAGAGGGAGAGAGAGATATATAAAACATCAATGATGAGAGAATCATTGATCGGCTGCCTCCTGCACACCCCTTCCTGGGGATCGATCCCACAACCCGGCATGTGCCCTTGACAGGAATCGAACCTGGAACCCTTCAGTCCACAGGCCGACGCTCTATCCCCTGAGCCAAGCCGGCTAGGACTGTCCTGCCTCTTTTCCACGGTGCATGCTGATCCCCCTCACTGTCCCTGACTGTTGGAGCCGCAGCTGGGCTTTTTTGAGTCCCCGGAGTGAAATACCACCTCTTCCTTTTCCTGACACTCCCTCCAAGCAGATGTGATCTTTCCCTTCTCCGAGCCTGCCCCCCCCACCCCGATTGCACCTCAGAACTTTCCTGTCCAGCCAGAGCTCACCTTCGTATGTTCTGTGTGGCACAGCGCCTTGCGCATAGTAGGCAGGCAGATAAGTTGGAATTAGCTGAAGCTAATTCCTTCTACCGGACCTTTTTTTTAAAAAAAATATATTTTATTGATTTTTTACAGAGAGGAAGGGAGAAGGATAGAGAGTTAGAAACATCGATGAGAGAGAAACATCCATCAGCTGCCTCCTGCACACCCCCTACTGGGGATGTGCCCGCAACCCAGGTACATGCCCTTGACCGGAATCGAACCTGGGACCCTTCAGTCCGCAGGCCGATGCTCTATCCACTGAGCCAAACCGGTTAGGGCAGACCTTTTTTTTTTTTTTTTACAATATATTTTTATTGATTTCAGAGAGGAAGGGGGAGGGAGAGAGAGATAGAAACATCAATGATGAGAGAGAATCATTGATTGGCTACCTCCCGCATGCCCTGTACTGGGGATCGAGCCCGAAATCCTTGACCGGAATTGAACCCTGGACCCTTTGGTCTTCAAGCCGACACTCTATCCACTGAGCCAAACCAGCTAGGGCTTCCCACCAGACCTTTTACAAAAACCTGACAAACAGAAAAAGCAGATTAGGCTGAGGAGCCAGAAAAGGGATGGGCTCTCTGTCTGTCTTTGTCTCTGACACACACATACTCATACACACACACACACACACACACACACTCTGCTCATACTCACGCATACACATCCCCTCTCAGTAGGTGTCCTGTTCTCAGAAGGACGTCCGTAGCCTCTGCCCACCCCCCACCCCCATCCCAAGACCAAGAACTTTTCCACCCTTGGGTTCGTCAAGGCCAAACCCCCCTACCCTCCACCCCCCCCCCCCCCCCGTCCTTGTGGGCCCATCTCTCCCTGTTCTGCGCAGGCCCTGCACGTGGCTGTCCCAGGAGACACAGATGGTGTGCTGCCCCAGTTTCTCTTCCATCTTCGCTCCTCTAGAGGGTGCCGTGCACCAGTTTACACTGCCCTCCGTGCTCCCGAAGGGCGCCAGCCTGCCAGCTGTGCGACGGTGCCACTGTCATCTGGGTCCTCAGTAGCAGCAGGGATGGGGGTATCCCCTGGCCACCGCCTGCCTCAGGCTGGGAGTAATAGGCCCGTCGGCTTACGTAGTGCACCAAACCATTGTCCTCTTCACGATGCTTCAGCTCAGCATCACATTCCAGATCTACACCAGCTTCCGGTCCCACGCTCTCCTCCATTGGCAGCTCATTCCCACAGGAGGAGCCTGGAGCATCCACTGATGTTCACCACTAGGAAGTTCCTATTTTAGTCTCCTACCTGGACACCACAGTCATATTCATTCTTATCATAAATTGTGTCATCTTTCCATCCATCCACCATCCATCCATCATCCATCCATCCATCCATCCATCCATCCATCCATCCATCCATTCATCATCCATTTATCCATCCATCATCCTTTCATCCATCCACCATCCATCCATCCATCCACCCATCATCTATCCTTCCATTCACCCACCATCCATCCATCCATCCATCCATCCATCAATCATCCATCCATCCATCCATCCATCCATCCATCCATCATCTATCCATCCACCATCCATCCATCTATCCATCCATCAGTAATCTATCCTTCCATTGACCCACCATCCATCACCCATCATCCATCCATATGTCCATCCCCCACCCATTCTCCATCATCCATCCACCATCCTTCTATTCATCCATATCTCTTTCCTCCCTTCCTGTCCCTCTCATTTCCTCCCTCATCCATTCATCAATTTTTACACCTTAACAGGGGTCCTCAGGCAGACTTTCAGCATCACCTTCATCCAGGTATCTTGAAAAAATGTGTATATTCCCATGCTCTGCCCCTGAAGCATTCTGCTTCTGCAAGTCTAGGGGAGAGCTGATACCCAGAGCCCACTCCCTTCCCGTGTGCTGGGGAGATGGCTCCCTGCACCTATGGCCCATCTCCTTGGGAACTGTCCCCCTGCAGGCTGGATGGGTCGCTTTCCAATGGTGCCTGGCACACATCCCAGGGCAGGTGCATGGAGTGAACCTCAGCAGGAGGTCCCTCAGTTCCTAGTAGGCAGCCGTGGGCTGTGGGGCCTGTGACTGAGAAGGGTATTTCCCAGGGGTCCCAGGGCCATATGGCGAAGGTGATCCAAGGTCTGCATGTTGAAGGGTCTGGAGGGATCTCATCTGAGAAGCGGTGCTTTTGTGTTTTTGATTTTTAAAAAAATTCACCATAGCTAAGATCTGGAAACAGCCTAAGTGCCCATCTGTAGATGAATGGATTAGAAAACTGTGGTACATCTACACAATGGAATACTACGCTGCTATAAAAAAGAAGGAATTCTTACCATTTGCAACAGCATGGATGGAACTGGAGAGCATTATGCTAAGTGAAATAAGCCAGTCCATGAAGGAAAAATACCACATGATCTCACTCATTCATGGATAAGAAAGACAATTATAAACTTATGAACAAAAATAGATACAGAAACAGAGCTGCCTCGAACAGACTGTCAAACCACAGCGGGAAGGCCGGGGAGGGTTGTGGGGCAGGAGGGGAGGGTAAGAGATCAACCGAAGGACTTGTACGCATGCCTATAAGCATAACCAATGGACACAAGACACTGGGGGCTAGGGGAGACCAGGGGATTGTCAAGGGTGGGAAAAAAAGGAGACATATGTAATACTCTTTGTAATATAAGCAATAAAACAATTAAAAATTTTTTTTAATTGATTTCAAAGAGGAAGGGAGAGGGAGAGAGAGACAGAAACATCAATGATGGGAGAGGATCATTGATCGGCTGCCTATTGCACGTTCCCTACTGGGAATGGAGCCCGCAACCTGGGCATGTGCCCTGACCGGGAATCGAACCTGGGACCTGGTTTATAGGTCAACGCTCAACCACTGAGTCATGCTATCTGGGCAGCAGTGGTGCTTTTGGCTGCCTCTAGGGCTGTTGAGGCTCTGGTGTGGCAGGCACTGGAGTGGGTCCGGCTGTGCTTCTTATGGAACTGGAAACCCTGCTGGTCCCAGAGGTGTGAGGGGGAGAGTGCCTCGGTGGGACCCCTGGTGAGCTCCGGGGTGGGAGGGCTCAGAGTCCATTGAGATGGGTCCCCAGGCAGACAGGGCCACTCCTGTTCATCCGCAGTGCCTGGCACGTAGGGGGTGCAGAATATATATATATTTCCTCCATATGTTTTTATTTTCATTTGTTAATTTTTTTGTTAATCCTCACCTGAGGCTATTTTTCCATTGGTTTTTATTTATTTTATTATTATTTTTTAAAAAATATATTTTTATTGACATCAGAGAGAGAAAGGGAGAGAGAGAGAGATGGAAATATCAATGAGGAGAGAGAATCATCGATCGGCCGCCTCCTACACGCCCCCTACTGGGGATCAAGCCTGCAACCCAGGCATGTGCTCTGACCGGGAATCGAACCTGGGACCCTTCAGTCTGCAGGCCGACGCTCTATCCACTGAGCCACACCGGCCAGGGCCCTCTGGTACCTTTGATTATACATGTGGCCTTGTCCTCCGGAAGGTGTGCATCACTGTGACTCCACGTGGCTCCTGGGGCGCGGTCCCAGGGTTTCCCGCTGGCACTGAGGGGATAGGGGCTGGAGGAGCAGAGGCAGCAGCCGCTGGGACACATCCCCTGTGCAGGGACGGGTGCGGGGGGGGGGCGGCTGACAAGAGAATGAGGAGCTGGTGGCTCTGGTCCCCCAAAGTCTCACAGGGGCAGGGGCAAGAGGGGCCACAGAGCCGCAAAGAAACGTCGCTCATACCACAGCACTTGGCAGAGGTAGGGCTGGGAGCGGCTGTATTCAACAGCCAGGAAATTCCCAGCACCAGCGTGTTTATTTTGCTACGTGACCACCTCCCTGTTCTGGTCCTTGCAGCTTCTGGACAATTGTAGGGGTTGCTGCCCTCATCCTGCTCTTGGTGGCCCTGTTGGCTCGAATCCTCGTCAAGAGAAAACCACCCCGGGACCCGCTGTTCTATGGTACGTCTGTCTCCCCCCTCCCACCCCCCCCCCCCCCGGCCAGCAGGGGAGCTGCTATGTCCACTGAACAGCTCAGCAGGGCGGCCTCCGGCACTGTCCCTCCGTGGCTGTGAATACGCTGAGCCCGTGGGTAAAGTGGCAGGAAGTGGAGGAGTATTTCAGGGTGGCATGGCCTCTCCTCCAAGCTACCCCTCTCCCAGGCTGTGACCCACCCTCTCCCAGCGGGAAGCACAGCAACCAGCTGGTACCCAGTCCCGATTGGAGGTCAGAGCGCGATGGAGGTGAGGGGAAAGGAGAGGAGGCTGTGCTTCCGCCAGGATCCCATCCATGGTGTTGGAAATGGCAGGATTTCCCTCATTTAAAAAAAAAAAAATTTTTTTTATTGAATTTTTACAGAGAGGAAGGGAGAGGGATAGAGTGTTAGAAACATCATGAGAGAGAGGCATCGATCAGCTGCCTCTGCACACCCCCTACTGGGGATGTGTCCGCAACCAAGTACATGCCCTTGACCGGAATCGAATCTGGGACCTTTCAGTCCGCAGGCCGACGCTCTATCCACTGAGCCAAACCGGCTAGGGCAAGAATACCCATTTTATACAGTAGATAATATAAACGCACACGGTCCATTCCTCTGTTGCCCGACATTTAGGTTGTTTCCTTGCTGTGGCTATAAATGTTTCTTTTCCTTCTTCGTGGGTCTGTAGGTTGGTTGGGTGGCTCTGCTTCAGGCTGTGATGGGACTCAGGGCTGTCCCACGGGTCTCCCTGCTCCTGGGCCAGCAGCTCCCCAGGGTGTGCCTTTTTTAAAAAAAAAATATTTTTTTATTGATTTCAGAGAGGAAGGGAGAGGAAGAGAGAGACAGAAACATCAATGATGGGAGAGAATCATTAATTGGCTGCCTCCTGCACACCCCACACTGGGGATCGAGCCCGCAACCCGGGCATGTGCCCTGATCGGGAATCAAACTGTGACCTCCTGGTTCATAGGTCCATGCTCAACCACTGAGCCACACCAGGGCACTGCCCTGTCCTCTTAAAGCCATTGTCCCTTGCACATCAGCCACTGTCCATCTCTAGATCTCCAGTGCGGTGTCGGGCAGACAAGCTAGACCCGTGGTCGGCAAACCGCGGCTCGCGAGGCACATGTGGCTCTCTGGCCCCTTGAGTGTGGCTCTTCCACAAAATACCACGTGCGGGCGCGCACGTACAGTGCAATTGAAACTTCGTGGCCCATGCGCAGAAGTCGGTATTTTGCGGAAGAGCCACACTCCAGGGGCCAAAGAGCCGCATGTGCCTCGTGAGCCGCGGTTTGCCGACCACTGCGCTAGACACGTGGGGAGTTGGCCTGTTCGGTAATTAACTCTTCTAAGTCATTACTTTAAGCCTGGCGGTCACCTCTACGCTGTGGCCACTGGTTACAGGGTTTGTCCAGGTGGGTGCCGGTGTGGCCCTGGGCATCCGCTGGTAGGGAGTCGGGGAGGCGACAGAGTTAGGGGCTGAGTTTGTCATTCTTACCCCCTGGCGTGTGTCCCCTCGGTGAGCGCACGTGGGCAGCGATGTCAGACCCACGACACGGGCGGAGATCCTGCTGCGTGTGCCGGAGGGATGTCCTGTTGGCCCGTGTGGACAGCGTCCACGGGACCGTCTGGAAAACATTAAAACGGTCCGTTGTTGCTGGCGGATGCCAGCTCGTGGCATCGTCTCCGGGCTGCTCCGTGTACACCGCTGCTCTCTCCCCAGTGTACGCCGTGTTCGGCTTTACCAGCGTGGTGAACCTCATCATAGGCCTGGAGCAGGACGGAGTCATCGACGGGTTCATGACGCACTACCTGCGAGAGGTATGGCCCCGCTTCGCGGTCTGAGCCTTAAGCCCCAGGGCCAGCCCCCCACCCACCCAGCCTCCTTCACGTACATTTAATGGAAAAGACGAACTTTAAATGAATTGAGAATTTGTGTAATATTATTAAAATATCACTGCATCTGAAAGCCCAAGTTAGTCTTATGCGTATAAAGTACATCAACGGTGAGAGATAATCATTGTCCCATACACCAGGTTCGTAGGTCGATGCTTAATCACTGAGCCACGTCAGCCGGGCGACAGTAAGCATTTTTAAAAAAATCCTCATCCAAGGATATGGCTTTTTATTATTTATTTACTTATTATTATTATTTTAAATATATTTTATTGATTTTTTTTTTTTACAGAGAGGAAGGGAGAGGGATAGAGAGTTAGAAACATCGATGAGAGAGAAACACTGATCAGCTGCCTCCTGCACACCCCCTACTGGGGATGTGCCCACAACCAAGGTACATGCCCTTGACCTGAATCGAACCTGGGACCCTTGAGTCCGCAGGCCGACGCTCTATCCACTGAGCCAAACCGGTTAGGGCTACTTACTATTTTTTAATCCTCACTCGAGGATATTTTCCCATTGATTTTTAGGGAAAGTGGAAGAGAGAGGAAAAGACAGAGAGAAACATTGATGTGAGAGAAACACATTGATTAGTTACCTATTGGTTGCCTCCTGCATGAGCCCCACCAGGGCCCGGGCCGGGGAGGATCCTGCAACCGAGGTAAAGGCCCTTGACTGGAATCGAACCCGGGACCTTTCGGTCCACAGGCCGATGCCCTATCCACTGAGCCAAACCAGCTAGGGCTAAAGTTGTACTTTCCCCTTCCTGCCGATTTTGTAACTTTATGAGCTGCAGCGTCGTTTCACTTGAGCAGACTTGCACACATCAGGTCTGTTGTGTTTTACGCGAGGTGCAGGCCTGGTGTTCTGCGCGGTGTCTGAGCCCCATGTAAAGCGGACCCCTCTCCATGCTTCCCTCAGGGTGAACCGTATCTGAACACGGCGTATGGGCACATGGTCTGCTACTGGGACGGCTCCGCCCATTACCTGATGTACCTGGTGATGGTGGCGGCCATCGCATGGGAGTAAGTCACTTCGCCGGGGTGTGTGTCTCCGCCGCCTTAGCGACCGATCCGCGGGTAGGTAAGGGGAACACAGGCGAGTGGACAGACAGGTGTCCCCGGACTGAAGGCTGCTCCTTGGAGATGAGTCAGACCCGGCGTTCTGCGCTCCCCGGCCCTTTGCACCCGGCTCTCCGGGTTACCTCTGCCGCGGTGATGGCTCGGGCAGGCCCTTAACTTCCTGATTGATTTTGTTCTCTTATGAGAATACTGTTTTTCAGGAATTTAAGCCCAACACATTTTTTTTTTTATTGATTTCAGAGAGGAAGGGAGAGGGAGAGAGAGAAACATCAATGATGAGAATCATGGATCGGCTGCCTCCTGCACATCCTCTACTGGGGATCGAGCCTGCAACCTGGGCATGTGCCCTTGACTGGAATCGAACCCGGGACCCTTCAGTCCGCAGGCTGACGCTCTGTCCACTGAGCCACACCGGCTTGGGCATGCCCAGCACATTCTAACGCAAAGCTTCAGCCTCACGCCAGTTCAAGCTGCCTTTCCCTCGTCCAGGTGTGGGCCTGAGGCGTAGGGGCCTGTCTTTCCATTCCTTCTCCAGTCAGCCTACCCTGGATTCTCTGAGGATGTATGTATGTAAACGGGGTTAAAGGAAGAGGGGCAGGGTCTTCAATGACACAATCTCCTGGGGGTTGGCCCTGCTTTAGGATATGCTGGGTCTGCTCTGGGGCACACACGTGGCCTCTCTGGAGACCCCTGCACAGGACGCTCTGCATTGCACCGATCCCTGCAGTGAGTGAGTTTGTGACTCCCCTGCCCACGGGGGTGCACCACAGCTTCTCTCCGCTGGGGTCCCTTAGCCCAGGACAGTCAAGTCCAGCCACCTTCCCAGACCTCCCGTGGCTGCAGGTGAGGGAAAGCCATGCATTCTTCTCTCTCTCTCTCTCTTTTTTTTTAATCACCCAAGGATATTTTCCCATTGATTTTTAGAGAGAGCGGAAGAGAGAGGGAAAGACAGAGAAATATCGATGTGAGAGAAACACATTGATTGGTTGCCTCCTGCATGAGCCCTGACCAGGGCCCAGGCCGGGGAGGAGCCTACAACCTGGGCATGTGCCCTTGACGGGAATCGAACCTGGGACCCTTCGGTCCGCAGGCTGATGGTGTATCCACTGAGCCACACCGGCTAGGGACACGCATTCTGTACAAGGCTGAAGTTCACCTGGACCAAATGCATGCCCTGCTTGTGCGTGCACCCCCGCCCCCCAATCGTGAACTCAAGGACAGCTCCAGCTAATTTTTGGACTTTTGTAGGCACCAGCCTCCCCTTCCCAAGCTCTAGGGAACACGTCCCGTATTTCTGAGGCTGCCCATGCTCTGCGTGGACGCTGTCGGAAGTGGGCCAGAGTTTCTGCAGCTCTGTTAGCGCCCACAGGGGGAGAGGGCTCTTGCCTGTCCTACTGACAGGCCCAGTCACTGAACGGACCTGCCTGGAGGGATCTATGGGTCTGGCTTGGGGGTGGGGGCGGGGCAGGAAGCACACAGTTCAGAAGGGAACCCCTCTGTTCCCGGCTAAGACTCCCCTTTGGAGTGTCTTGGAGCTCCTTATGGAGTGGGTTATGGGGATATCGGTTGAAAGATCTGTTTGTTAGCATCGCCTATTAAGAAGATTAGGGGTATATATCACTTTTTTAAAATATATATTTTTAATTGATTTTTAGAGAAAGAGGAAGGGTAAGGGATAGAGAGGTAGAAATAGCCATGAGAGAGGAGCATCATCGATGGGCTGCCTCCTGCACACCCCCCACTGAGGATCAAGCCCGAAACCCAGGCATGTGCTCTGACCAGAATCGAACTGGTGACCTCCTGGTTCCTGGGCCGACGCTCAACCACTGAGCTACACCGGCCGGGCTATATATCACTTACTATCTTTACTTTTAGGGGCTTTGGCCAAAATTCTGTGACACCAGGGAAAGTCCACTTCACACCCATTACTCGTACTTCCAATGGTTAGGGAAGTGGATCCACTTTCCATCCTTTTTTGAGCCTCTTTTCCGTTTCGTACCTAAGAGTGAAACACAGGCCGCCTTTCGCAGTGACGAGGGCGTTGTGGTCTACAGGTTAGGGTCGCAGTGTAGTTCCTATTCCAAAGGACAGAGCCCTGGCCGGTTTGGCTCAGTGCATAGAGTGTCGGCCCTCGGACTGAAGGGTCCCGGGTTCGATTCCAGTCAAGGGCACGTACCTTGGTTGCAGGTTCCCTGGCCCCGGGTCCTGGTGGGGGTGTGTGCAGGAGGCAACCAATCGATGTGTCTCTCTCACGTCGATGTTTCTCTCTCTCTGTCTCTCCTCTTCCCTTCCACTCTCTCTAAAAATCAATGGAAAAATATCCTTGGGTGAGGATTAGCAAAAAAACCCCAAAACAAACAAACCCAAAACGAAATAACAAAAAGGTACAGAGAGCGTTCTGTGGTTTGTCTCACGAGGAAATGGAGGGTGAGCACCAGGGTTCCCTGTGTCTGGGGTTTCCATCCAGGTACGTTGTTAGTGAGGATAAAGGTAACACTGGCTCGTCTTCGGCAGATGGCATGCTAAGCCAAGGTCTTTTCGTTGCAGGGAAAGTTATAGAAACATTGGGCTGTACTGGGTCGGATCGATTATGATGAGCATGATTGTTTTTGTGCCAGGAAACATTGTAGGTAAGAAACTTGATCTTGAAATTCACTTTCCTTTTCTGAAACAATGGGGACTGTTTTTAAAGAGAGATGCTATTTTGGTTGTCACAGCACCAAGACATTCCGAGCTCACCAAAAAGCTGTTTTGTGGAATTAGTCCTCCCTCCCCTCTTTAATCTTACCTTGAAAAATGCTTTTGAGCAGTTTTCAAAAATGTACATTGAACAACGAGGCAATTTAAAACAAATATCTTTATTGATTTCAGAGAGGAAGGGAGAGGGAGAGATAGAAACATCAATGATGAGAGAGAATCATTGATTGGCTGTCTTGCTCATCCACCCACTAGGGATTGAATCCGAAACCTGGGCATGTGCCCTTGACTGGAATTGAACCTGGGACCCTTCAGTCCCCAGGCCGACACTCTATCCACTGAGCCAAACTGGCTAGGGCAATTTTTAAAAAATACGTTTTTATTGATTTCAGAGAGGAAGGGAGAGGGAGAGAGAGAAACATCAATGATGAGAGAGAATCATTGATTGGCTGCCTCCTGCACACCCCCTACTGGGAATCGAGCCCACAACCCATGCATGTGCTCTTGCCTGGAATCGAAACAGGGACCCTTCAGTCTGCAGGCCAACAGTCAATCCACTGAGCCAAACCAGCTAGGGCACAATCACGCAATTTAATATCAGTGATGCCTGACTTTGAGAGGGGTTTGGAGGGGTTCAGTATTGTGTTTGTGGCTACATGCAGTGTGCAAATACTTCTTAAAACTTTTGTGGTGTGCAGGGTGGGACAGAAGTAGTTGATAGTACATGAAACAGAGTCTATTCTTGTACGATTATTTATTAATTACTGTGTTATTTTCCATACCAAAAGCTGTAAACCTATTTTTTCCCCTGCCCTGTATATAACTCTGCCACACTGTGGGAACTCAATAAATGTCCTTGAAAATGAAATACTCTTTAAGGCTAATGTAAATGAGGTTATTTATGCATGCGAGAAATCAGGATATTCCACATATACCTTAAAAATACTGTATGTAGGCGGCAGTGGATAGAGCATCAGCCTGCGGACTGAAGAGTCCCAGGTTCAATTCAAGGGCACATGCCCGGGTTGTGGGCTCCATCCCCAGTAAGGGGCGTGCAGGAGGCAGCTAATCAATGATTCTCTTTCATCATTGAGTTTCTCTCTCTCTCTCTCCCCACTTCCCTTCGTCTCTGAAATCAATAAAAATATATTACAAAAAAATACTGTAGCCGGGACATACCTGCTAAACACCTAAGTTTTGAGTTGATCTGGTTTTTCTGGTTAAAAATATTGTCTGGTTCATAGGGAAATTTTAGGTGGCTGGAGATAGGAGGTATCCTAAATGTTCCTTGTGTTTCTAGATGCTTTTGGTAACCTTCTGGCTCTCCCTTTCTCTCTTGTCAATAGGGAAGTTCGGAACACGCGTTTGCCCTGCTTTCATCTTAAGCATACCATACACGTGTCTTCCTGTCTGGGCCGGCTTCAGAATCTATAACCAGCCGTCGGAATATTGTCATTACCCGTCCAAGGTGATTTTTTATTAAGTCACGTGTAACCTGTCTGCACACTGGCAGGGCGCACCCGCATCCACGGGCCACTGAGCTGTGCGCCTCCAGGGGACTGGAGCTTTTGGGGACCGCGATCCATCGGCGTGACTGTGTCGGTTCTGCAGTGTCTGTCACGCCTTAGCTCTGGTGGCCAAGACTGTCTGTCCGACGGCGCGTACTTCCGGGGCCAGTGGTCCCCTGGGCTGCTCCCCTCACATTCTGCATGAGTTCTGTGTGGGGTTGGTCTGGGGCTGTCTGTGGCCTGGAGTTTGAGCACCTGGGCATCTCTTCAGAGATACCTGTGCCTTTACGGCCCTGAGGGGAGGCTGGAGGGATACAGCGTTCGAGTTAGCACACACAGCCATAGGGTACCAATTACTAAGAGATCCAGGCACATGGATACCAGCTACAGGACGCCTTCTTTTTCTTTGTTTAATCCTCACTTGAGGATATTTTTCCCCATTGATTGATTTTTAGGGAGAGTGGAAGGGAGAGGGAGAGACACAGAGAAACACTGATGGGGAAGAGACACATTGATGGGTTGCCTCCCACATGCCCCTGACCAGGGCCAAGAGCCTGCAACCGAGGTACGTGCCCTTGACCGGAATCGAACCCAGGAGCCTTCAGTCTGCAGGCTGACGCTCTATCCACTGAGCCAAACTGGCCAGGGCTACCAGGATGCCTTCTGAGACAGCTCCCTTATTCCCAGCCAGGTGTCCAGATGCAACAGTACTGGCTGGGCAGAGACTCTGTTAAGATCTTTATTTCTAAGCTAGTGACATCTCACTAAATTACTCTTCCTTTTATAGATCCTTAAGATCCCTTAAGCTAGCGGTTCTCAACCTGTGGGTCGCGAACAATGAAAATACATCCTGCCTATCAGATATTTACATGACGATTCATAACAGTAGCAAAATGACAGTTATGAAGTAGCAACGAAAATAATTTTATGGTTGGGGGTCACCACAACATGAGGAACTGTATTAAAGGGTCGCGGCATTAGGAAGGTTGAGAACCACTGGAGGCTTAAGCAAAACTGACATATGAAAAGATGCATTACTAGAGATAATCAGAACATGATTATTCATTTGACAACAAGATTTACAAGGGAATTCATTAAAATGCATTTTCATTTGCAAACATTTCATTTGTTCACATTCAGACACCTGTCATGTAGACTGAGGTTGGCACACTGACAACTGGAACCCCTTACATCCTTTTTTAAAAAATTTTAAAGTTTTTTTAAAAATATATTTTTATTGATTTCAGGGAGAGAGAGAGAGAGAGAGAGAGAGAGAGATAGAAACATCAATGATGAGAGAGAATCATTGATCAGCTGCTTGCTGCACACTCCCTACTGGGGATTGACCCGGGCATGTGCCCTGACTGGGCCTCGAACTTGGGGCCCTTCAGTCCGCAGGCCGACGCTCTATCCACTGAGCCAAACCAGCTAGGGCGCCCCTTACATCCTTTTGAGGAATGAGGTGGTTGTTAAAAAACAGTCCCCACAGCCTTGGCCCTCCCTCTGGTGCATTTGAAGGCTCCATGCCAATGCGTCAGCAGTGATCATCAGACACATGACTGTTATTATTTTTTTAAAAAAGTTAAAACACAGAGTCAGCCGGGGAGAAGTAGACATTGTCATGCAGTGCTGACAGGAACATAAATTCAGAACCGCTCTGCAAAGCAGTCTGGCTATGTTCTCAGCCTTAACGAACGGAGCCCTGTAACCCAGTCGTTCTGGCTGCCAAACTCCTGTATTCAAGGTGCTCACCGCCCCCTCAGGTGTAACAGTTGACATGCCTCAACGTCCAACAAGTCGGATACGGTGCTTCCGTGGGGGCATTAAGTGTTTAAAGGAATTTTACTAATGTGGGGAAGTGCTTACAGTTAGGTAGATGTTGAGAATCAAAAGAACAAACACAAAATTGTCAATACATGAAGTCCTTCTTTTTTTTTTTTTTTTAAATATATTTTATTGATTTTTTACAGAGAGGAAGGGAGAGAGATAGAGAGTTAGAAACATCGATGAGAGAGAAACATCGATCAGCTGCCTCCTACACATCCCCCACTGGGGATGTGCCCGCAACCAAGGTACATGCCCTTGACCGGAATCGAACCCGGGACCCTTCAGTCCGCAGGCCGACGCTCCATCCACTGAGCCAAACCGGTTTCAGCTGAAGTCCTAATTTTGTGAAAAATAAAGCAACTCTTAGTGTGGTGGGTTTATGGTTTATTTATTTTAAAAAAATATTTTTATTGATTTCAGAGAGGAAGGGAGAGGGAGAGAAAGATAAAAATATCAACGATGCGAGAGAATCGTTGACTGGCCGCCTCCTGCACGCCCCACACTGGGGATCGAGCGCACACCCAGGTGCTCTTGACTGGAATCGCACCCGGGACTCTTCAGTCTCCAGGCCGATGCTCTATCTCCTGAGCCAAACCAGCTCGGGCGATTTGTGGTTTATTTTAGAAATGAGTATGCCTTATATTTGTCATCACACAAAAGAAAGCTATTTCAAGAAAAAATATGGAACCAATGGACACAAGACACTAGGGGGTAGGGGAGGCCGGGGGAATGTCAAGGGGGGGGGTAAAGGAGACATATGTAATACTCTTTGTAATACTTCAAGAAATAAAAATTATTATTAAAAAAAGAAAAAATATGGAACCAGAGCTAGGAGGGCCCTTTGAGGTCACATGGCCCCATTTGCTCATTTCACAGATGAGGAAACAGACGTGAAGGGGAAAATGATTTTCCTAAAGTTTCACGGCTGGGGGTTATGCTATGATTTCCTAAAGTTACACGGCTGGGGGTTATGCTATGATTTCCTAAAGTTACACGGCTGGGGGTTATGCTAGGATTTTCCTAAAGTTTCACGGCTGGGGGTTATGCTAGGATTTTCCTAAAGTTACACGGCTGGGGGTTATGCTAGGATTTTCCTAAAGTTACACGGCTGGGGGTTATGCTAGGATTTTCCTAAAGTTTCACGGCTGGGGGTTATGCTAGGATTTTCCTAAAGTTTCACGGCTGGGGGTTATGCTATGATTTCCTAAAGTTACACGGCTGGGGGTTATGCTATGATTTCCTAAAGTTACACGGCTGGGGGTTATGCTAGGATTTCCTAAAGTTTCACGGCTGGGGGTTATGCTAGGATTTCCTAAAGTTTCACGGCTGGGGGTTATGCTAGGATTTCCTAAAGTTTCACCGCTGGGGGTATTCTAGGATTTTCCTAAAGTTTCACGGCTGGGGGTTATGCTAGGATTTTCCTAAAGTTTCACGGCTGGGGGTTATGCTATGATTTTCCTAAAGTTACACGGCTGGGGGTTATGCTATGATTTCCTAAAGTTTCACGGCTGGGGGTTATGCTAGGATTTCCTAAAGTTACACGGCTGGGGGTTATGCTAGGATTTCCTAAAGTTTCACGGCTGGGTGTTATGCTAGGATTTCCTAAAGTTTCATGGCTGGGGGTTATGCTATGAATGGGGAATCTCCAGCCTCTCTCATCACCACCGCCACCCTTGTCTCAGTGGGTCTCCGGTCTCCTCCAGCCCCGGACCTGCTCAGCGGTTACAAACTCTGTTTTAGGTCGTTCAAGAAGTCCAAGCAAAGGACCTGCTGAGAAGACCATTTGACTTCCTGTTGGTCATCTGCCTCCTCCTGGCAACTGGGTTTAGCCTGTTTAGAGGCTTGGTAAGCAGAACTGATGAAAGTGACATATATACCAGACTTCCTAGCGCACGGACCAGATATTTCTCCCATTAGGTCCTGGAGGGCGGGGCCTGCTTCCTGCTGCTCTCCTGCCGGGGTCAACCCCAAACCTCCTCTCTCCAGGGGGCGGGGCCCATTCTGGGCTGCTTTGTGCCACCTCCTTCTGGTCCTTCGATCAAGCTCTACCCAGAAGTGTCTTCCCTCTGCCCTGGTTGGTTTGGCTCAGTGGATGGAGCATCGACCTGCAGACTGAAAGGTCCCAGGTTCGATTCCCGTCAAGGGCACATGCCTGGGGTGTGGGCTCGATCCCCAGTAGGAGGTGTGCAGGAGGCAGCCCATCCATGATTCTGATCATTGATGTTTCTATCTCTCCCTTCCTCTCTGAAATCAATAAAAGTATATTTTTTAAAAAAAGAAATGTCCTTAAAAAAAAAGAAGCATCTTTCCTCCCTTATTAAAGGGCACCTGAAAAAGTAGTCTCACTACGTATTTTGGTTCCGTTGATGTTTCTGATTTAAGTATCTTGGGAACAGGTGGTAACTTAAGACTGCAATAAACACTGTGTCCTAGGCCAGTGGTTGGCAAACTCATTAGCCAACAGAGCCGAATATCAACAGTACAACGATTGGAATTTCTTTTGAGAGCCAAATTTTCTAAACTTAAACTATATAGGTAGGTACATTGTTATTAACTTAATTAGGGTCCTCCTAAGGCTTAGGAAGAGCCACACTCAAGGGGCCAAAGAGCCGCATGTGGCTCGAGAGCCGCAGTTTGCCGACCACGGGCCTAGAGCATCCAGGTGTTCTCAGGAGTAGGGTGGTGGGATTGAGGAAGGGTTCCCGGAGTAAGGCGTTAGCATCCTTGCCACGTAAGTACATCTGTGGCTGTGGGGCCTTGGAACAAAGGCTTACCCTCTTGGACCCTTGGCGTCTTTATAAAATAACAGAAGCTAGCTGACGGTATTGTTTTGAAGATTTAATAGTGAACATCGATACATGTAGAGGGACTGATACATAGTAGCTGTTCAATAAAGGTCTACTTATTTTTAAATATTTTTTAATTGATTTCAGAGAGGAAGGGAGAGGGAGAGGGAGAGATAGGAACATCAATGATGAGAGAGAATCATGGATCGGCTGCCTCCTGCACGCCCCCTACTGGGGATCGAGCCCGCAACTTGGACACATGTTGCCCTTGACTGGAATCGAACCTAGGACCTTTCAGTCCGTAGGCCGATGCTCTATCCACTGAGCCAAACCAGCCAGGGCTGTTTATTTATTAAGGATCCATCACAATGTCCCAGTTTCATGAGTTCTTCTTTTTTTTTTTTTAAAGAGAGAATCTTTTTTTTTAAAAATATATTTTATTGATTTTTTTTTTTAACAGAGAGGAAGGGAGAGAGATAGAGAGTTAGAAACATCGATGAGAGAGAAACATCGATCAGCTGCCTCCTGCACATCTCCTACTGCGGATGTGCCCTCAACCCAGGCACATGCCCTTGACCGGAATTGAACCTGGGACCTCTCAGTCCGCAGGCCGACGCTCTATCCACTGAGCCAAACCGGTTCCGGCCATGAGTTCTTCTTAGCAGCCAGAGTTACGCGGTCAGTTATATTCAGCTTCCATGGCGATAGCCTGCTGCCATTGCACAGCTGCTGGGATGCAGAGCGGCAAGTGTAAGCTGAGGTAGCGGGTTCATTGTTTTGGGGTCAGCTGGCTGGGTTCAGAGGGAGCAGCTTTCTTAAGATGTGGGTGGTTGCAAACTGCCTGGAGGAGAGCTGGCCACTAGGAGAGACTCAGGGGAGGGAAGTAAAGGAGAAAGCCAGGCTGTGGGCTTTGCTCAGACCGCAGAGCCGTGAAACTGTCCTTTGGTTAGTTTGCTGTAATGCCCACAGTTAAAAGGACAGCAACAAGCCCTCGCCGGTTTGGCTCAGTGGATAGAGCGTCGGCCTGAGGACTGACGGGTCCTGGTTTTTTTTTTTTTAAAGGACAGAAATTTATTTTCTCACAGTTTTGGAGGTTGGGGGGTCCTGGTTTTGATTCTGGTCAAGGGCACATGCCCGGGTTGTGGGCTGGATCCCCAATAGGGGGCATGCAGGAGGCAGCTGATCCATGATTCTCTCTCATCGATATTTCTCTCTCCCTCTCTGAAATAATAATAATAAAAAAGGACTGCAACAAAATTAGTGCCACCTGTCACCTTGCACAGCTGTACCCACTTCCCTGTGTGTGTGCGTGTGTGTGCGCATGTGTGCGCACACGCTTGGTGGGTGGGGCTGTTAGGTTGGGAGTCCTTTCACCGACTCTGCCCCTGACCCGGGTTCATGTGTGTTGTCTGGGTGGGACATGACGGATGACAGCTGAGGGGGGACCCAGTGACTGAGAGGGGACCCAGTAACATGCCAAAGAGACACGTGGCTCTTTTGTGGCCTCGAGTCTACTGTGTTGGGACTAAACCTGCTCTGCTCTCAGAGGGGATGCTGGAGGGACGCAGGAGGTGGCTTCTGATGAGGACCCTGCTTCCAAATCCTTGTTCTTTTTTTTCTTTTCTTCCAGTTTTTGTGTTTTTATTTCAATGGTCCTTTTTTCATTCATTCACTCTTCATTCATTCATTCATTCATTCTGTTAATCCTCACCCGAGGACATTTTTCCATTAATTTTTAGAAAGAGTGAAGGGGGAGAGACAGAGAGAGAGAGAAACATTGATGTGAGAGAGACACATTGATTGGTTGCCTATTGCACGGGGGTTGAGTCTGCAACCAAGATACGTGCCCTTGATGGAATCGAACCCGGGACCTTCAGTCCATGGGCTGATGCTCTGTCCACTGAGCCAAACCGACTAGGGCACAGATCTTTGTTCTTCACTGGCCCCCGAAGGCCATGCACTCTGTGAGGCACTGGATAGAGGAGGTTATTTTTGTTGTTGTTAATCCTCACCTGAGGGGATGTTTTTCCATTGATCTTTTAGAGAGAGTGGAAGAGAGAGGCAGAGACAGAGAGAAACATCTATGTGAGAGAAACACATCGATTGGTTGCCTCCTGCATGAGCCCTGACCAGGGCCTGGCTCGGGGAGGAGCCTGCAACCAAGGTACGTGCTCTTGACTGGAATCGAACCCGGGACCCTTTGGTCCGCAGGCTTGACGCTCTATCCATTGAGCCAAACCAACTTGGACTCAAACCCTTGTTCTTCACTGGCCCCCGAAGGCCATGCACGCTGTGAGGCACTGGACAGAGGCGGCTGTTTCTGAATCTTATAAAGCATAGTAAGATGAACCTGGTACGGAAAGGCAGGGGGCAGAGGCTAGCTCTTCCCTGGAGAAGCAGGCTGTGCGTGCTCTGCTGGCGGGACCTCGAACTTAACCCGAGTCCTCGAAAGGCAGCCGGGAGCAGAGCGTTAGCTCCAGTTCCTGCTCCCGTTTGCTTCCTCTGCTCCCGGGGCACCTGCAGGGTACCTTCCCCTTTCACTGGGAGCTTCTCCCACACATAGTTTTTGATACAGAGCAAAGCTGTTTGTCACTAAAGCTGGTGCATTTGGCCTCATCAGCCAACAGAAGAGCCAGCTGTGACTGCATCTTTTTTCAAAATACGTTTTTATTGATTTCAGAGAGGAAGGGAGAGGGATAGAGAGAAAAATGAATGATGAGAGAGAATCATTGATCAGCTACCGTGGGATCAAGCCTACAACCTGGGCATGTGCCCCGACTGGGAATTGAACCTGGGACCTTCAGGCTGCAGGCTGATGCTCTATCCACTAAGCCAAACCAGCGAGGGCTGTGACTGCATCTTGATAACGAATTCATTTCTGTTCCCAGATTGCTCTGGATTGCCCAGCTGATTTCTGCCGATTTTATACCCAGTTTCAAGAGCCCTACCTGAAGGACCCTGCGGCTTATCCCAAGATCCAGGTCAAGTAGTGACGGAGCCTAAGGCTTTTCTGTCTTCGCTCTGGGAGGATGGGAACACGTGGTTCCGCCCGGGAAGCGGGAATGAACATGCTCACCTTTGCGAGGGTCCGTGGTCTGCGCTCTTCCTCGGGCCAGGCCAGGCCGGCCGGTGTGTGATGACGTTTCTCTGTTGGCACAGATGCTGGTGTACCTGTTCTATTCTGTCCCTTACTTCGTGGTGGCGCTTTACGGACTGGTGGTGCCCGGGTGCTCCTGGATGGCTGACGTCACCCTGATTCACGCGGGAGGCCTCGCGCAGGTACCTGAGAACGCGCTCCGCTGTGAACGCTCTGCTGGGCATAGGGCTGTCCTGGTTGAGGATCCCATACACCTCTGCTCGGTGTTTTAGGGTAGGAAACACTAGGTGGACATGTCTCCTCTGTTTTTGTGCGTTTTTTAAAAATAGATTTTTTAAAAATATGTATATTTTATTGATTTTTTACAGAGTGGAAGGGAGAGGGAGAGAGAGTTAGAAACATCGATGAGAGAGGAACATCGATCAGCTGCCTCCCATACACCCCCTACTGGGGATGTGCCCACAACCAAGGTACGTGCCCTTGACCGGAATTGAACCTGGGACCTCTCAGTCTGCAGGTCGACGTTCTATCCACTGAGCCAAACTGGTCAGGGCTTAAAATAGATTTTTATTGATTCCAGAGAGGAAGGGAGAGGGGAGAGATAGAAACATTAATGATGAGAGCATCATTGACCGGCTGCCTCCTGCACGCCCCCTTACTGGGGATCGAGCCCACAACCGGGGCATGTGCCCTTGACTGGAATCGAACCCGGCACCCTTCCGTCCACAGGCAGACGCTCTATCCCAGCGGTTCTCAACCTGTGGGTCGCAACCCCTTTGGCGGTCGGACGCCCCTTTCACAGGGGTCCCCTAAGACCATCCTGCATATCGGATATTTACATGACGATTCATCACAGTAGCAACATGACAGTTATGAAGTAGCCACGAAAATAATTTTATGGCTGGGTCACAAGATGAGGAACTGTATTTAAAGGGCCAGAAGGTTGAGAACCACTGCTCGATAGAGCCACACTGGCTAGGGCCCCTTTGTTTTGTGGTTCCTCAGAAGACGTTTTCTGCTGACCTGTTTTATTTAAGTCTCGTAGTGACCACCTGGCAGGCGCTCCATCAGGTACACAGACGAGGCCCAGCGAGGTTGTGGGGTTTGTCCACCGCCACAGAGGCAGCAGGTGGCTTTGTTGTTTACAGTGCCATTTGCCAGTCTCTCAACACCACGGCCACCAAAGAGAACTGAGAACTGTTAACCTTAAGATGTCATTCTAAATTTGAGATTTTGGAATTCCACTGTACTACCCTAGACAGAACCAGAGGGACTAGTTTTATTTATTTTTTCTTGATTTCAGAGAGGAAGGGAGAGGGAGAGAGAGATAGAAACATCAATGAGGAGAGAGAATCATTGACTGGCTGCCTCCTGCATGCCCCCTACTGGGGATCGACCCGGCAACCTGGGCATGTGCCCTTGACCGGGAATCGAACCGTGACCTCCTGGTTCATAGGTCCACGCTCAACCACTGAGCCAGGCCGTGAGGGCTCATTTTAAAGGGTCTGCTCCTGGGAAGCAGAACCTGCCACTCTGCTCCTCCCCCTGTTGTCAGCCCCGCCCCGGGCTCCAGTAGGTGCTCACTGAACTGCGAACGGAACTAGCTATGGAATGACTTCATCACACAAAGTGCATTTTTACGAAATAACAACCAGCTAAACAACTGGCTCTTATGAGCAAGGAAGAAAATGAAGTCATTGTACCTTTTATTTTCTTACTGTCGGTAAAAGAGCCAAATGAACTTACCTTTTAAAATGATCGTCTTCATCTTGCTCTTTTCAAGCAAGCTTAAGAATGAGGTTCCCGCCGAACCGTTTGGCTCAGTGGATAGAGCGTCGGCCTGCGGACTCAAGGGTCCCGGGTTCGATTCCGGTCAAGGGCATGTACCCTGGTTGCGGGCACATCCCCAGTGGGGGCGTGCAGGAGGCAGCTGATCGATCTCTCTCATCGATGTTTCTAACTCTCTATCCCTCTCCCTTCCTCTCTGTAAAAAAATCAATAAAATACATTAAAAAAAAAAGAAAAAAAAGAATGAGGTTCCTCCAGAAACTCTAGCCAGTGGTTCTCAACCTTCTGGCCCTTTAAATACAGTTCCTCATGTTGGGACCCAACCATAACATTATTTTCGTGGCTACTTCATAACTGTCATGTTGCTGTTATGAATCGTCATGTAAATATCTGATATGCAGGCTGGTCTTAGGCGGGTCTCGACCCACAGGTTGAGAACTGCTGCTCTAGGCTTAGCCAGTTAATTGGATCACAGCCAAGTCACGATGATGGCAACAAGACTACTAGAATTTACAGGGTTGGAAAGGCGACTTCCCATCTAAGGTACTTTGTAGGAGCTTAACTCGTGGTATAATTCTTCACACCTCCTATTCCCTCCCCTTTTACATCTAGCCAATCATTAGGTCTGCTTAGCGCTGTCTCAAGAGTAATTCTCGAATCCAATACCTTTTTTTTTTTTTTTAAATATATTTTATTGATTTTTACAGAGAGGAAGGGAGAGGGATAGAGAGTTAGAAACATCGATGAGAGTGAAACATCAACCAGCTGCCTCCTGCACACTCCCTACCGGGGATGTGCCCGCAACCAAGGTACATGCCCTTGACTGGAATCGAACCTGGGACCTTTCAGTCCGCAGGCCGACGCTCTATCCACTGAGCCAAACCGGTTAGGGCACCTTTTCTTTTTATTCCCTAATCCTCATCCGAGGATATTTTTTCATTGATTTTTAGGGAGAGTGGGAGAGAGAGGGAAAGACAGACAGAAACATCGACGTGAAAAACACATCCATTGGTTGCCTCCCGCACAAACCCTGCCCAGGGCCCAGGCGGGGGAGGGGCTGCAACCGAGGTCCGTGCCCTTGATTGGAATGGAACCCTGGACCCTTCGGCCAGCAGGCCAACGCCCTATCCACTGCGCCAGGCCAGCTAGGGTGCGATTACTGTTTTTATTGCCAGAAGTTCCAGTAAGAGTCTGGAGGGGAAATGCCTTGTGTGACCCTGGAGGTTCATTTACTGATCTGCAGCGGTGAATATTGTGTCTCTTTCCCTAAAACTCGTGAACCGGGAGAAAGTTTTGGGACAGCCTCACAATGGGTTTGGCAGGGAGCCCGGCGCGCCATCCAGTTAACACACTCAGGGCCACGGGAGCAGGAACGGATCCAGGCAGCCAGGCAACGCCCTTCCCACCGCGGCCTCGGGACTCCCATTCCCTGGCCAGGCAGGTGCCTTGCGCTTCCTCACCGAAGGGTCTGGAGGCTGCTCCGTGGATACTTTGATTGTAAAGAGTTGACTCTACTGGAGGTGAATTGTAAAGGGTGTCCCAAAATTCACGCAAGAAGTAATTTTGATAGAAAACACAGGTTTATAATTAAACATTGTAAATTTTTTGATTCATAAAGTATACAGTATAGGGTTATGTATGGAATAGCCTATCGGGTAAATGGCCTCCACGGCACAAAAAACTGGATTATCATGTCGCAGTAGCGAGCACCGTTAACTGTTATTTCCTGAGCAGCGCATTTCGGTCATGGAAAATTTCAACAAAAGAGTGCATATGTGCCAGCAAAGCCGTGGAGGCCACTTACCCGATAGGCTATTCCACACATAACCCTATACTGTATACTTTATGAATCAATAAAAAATTTACAATTTTTAATGATAAATCTGTGTTTTCTATCAAGATTACTTCTTGCGTGAATTTTGGGACACCCTTTATAAGCTTTTTCCTTTATGGAAACCTTTAAGAAACACCTCACAAATGATCAGGTAGAGATGCTCAGGCTTACATCTCCGCATTTTGGAGAAATGCTTTGTGGAAGCTTTATGGGTTTTGACAGTCACGAGACCAGGACTGTAGAACGTTTATTGAGCTCTCACAATGCGACGGGTGCCACACGCAACATGAGACACAGGACCTGCCCGGCGGGCTTACGCTCTAAGGACATGACTGTTTCCTGCTGCCGCTGGGAGCGTGCTGTTGGGGACGGTGAGGTATTAGCCGCACTGTTGGTGCAGGAGAGGAGCCTACGGCCTCGCCTCCTGCGGGTTTCCCTCCGCAGCTGGGCATGACCCCTCGTATTACCCATGCTCTCCACGATGGTTGGCACGTCCCCAATTTGGTGATCTTTGTGGCGCGGACAGTGCAAGCGTCTATAAAGACAGAGACACCAAACCCGCGTTTCAGAAAATCAGGGTTTGAATCTGGCCTC
This sequence comes from Myotis nattereri, assembly GCF_964212035.1. NCBI lineage: Eukaryota > Metazoa > Chordata > Mammalia > Chiroptera > Vespertilionidae > Myotis > Myotis nattereri. Next base: position 8,964,070 of record NC_138097.1, on the reverse strand, counting down.
AGGTACAGAAGACAAAGTTTGGTTATGCATTCAGACAGTTACTGGAAATAGGCTCTCGGGAAACACAGTGCCGGGGGCCGAGCTCCGGTTCCGGGTCCCCGAATGTCCACAGCAGCGGCCCCGCACATGCCCTGGGCTCTCAGGGTCTCCTGGCTTCAGAGCCCAGAGATGAATGAAACCCAGCTGACCCCTTGCTGGGTTCGGCCTGGAGTCTGCCGCTGGGGAGGTGTGTGGGGGGCAGAACTCTCTCAGAGCCTCACAGGTCACAATGCAGGGGTGTCCTTGACAGAAGGAAAGTTGAACCAGAGGCCCCCCCCCCCCCCAGCATGTAGCGGGAATTCGTGACGACGTCCCTGATACAGACCCCTACACACACTGATGAAGGAAGTTGGTCCGTTTCTTATGCATGAGGTCCAGGGCTCAGTAACACCTTTATCTGTTAGCCACTCGGCAGAAGAAACAGATTTCGTAGGGAAGGAAAGGGAAGACAACGTATGTGTATTTAAAGCAGGTTAGTTTGTCATTGTCGCTTCCGTGCCTTCTTCCGAGTGTAACGTCTTTTGTCTCTTCGCTTTGATCCTGATGAATCATCCACCGCTTACTTACTACATTCAGATTCCCAGCTCTTTATCCACGTGCACCTTGCATTTCAGTGAGATATGAAACTGAAATGCAGACTCCACGACTGCCTTTTGTAATGATACAGGGATCCCGAGGAAATCTCGCAGAAGCCTTTTGCTAACAGTTTTCCCCCTGTTCTTATGAAAAGCATCAAAAAAATAGACGGCCCAGCACATTCTGCTGTGTGTTCTGAACAAGCCCAGGGGTACGAGCGGGAAGTGCTGGTCTTTCCATTCTGTACAATTGGATTTGAAAAGGTGGCCTGCGCGTACCCCGGCCATTGTACAGAGCGCATCCCTACCCCTACCCCACCCCATGCTGGTAACAACCCCAGCTCGCAAAACAAACCTTGGCGTTTTTTAAGTTGCATGAGAAACAAATACACGAATAAATAAACCAGCAAAAAATACATAATCAAGGGCTTTGAGCTTTTTGCTCCAGGGAACAGGTAAAAGACGGATACAGGAAACCGAGGTTCCCAGTGCTGCTTTTTAAATAGTTATGTCAACAATCTTTTTGGTTTCTCAATTCCGTACTTTCTTCTTCTTCTTTCTTTTTTTTTTTTTTGGTTAATCCTCACTTGAGGATATTTTCCCACTGAGTTTTAGAGAGAGGGAGAGAAAGAGAGAAACATCAATATGAGAGAGACACATCGATGGGTTGCCTCCTGCACGCACCCCGACCAGGGCGGGGGAACCTGCAAGCAAGGTACATGCCCTTGACCGGAATCGAACCCAGGACTCTTCAGTCCGTGGGCCGACGCTCTATCCACTGAGCCAAACCGGCTAGGGCTGTACTTTCTTCATTTTTATGGGAACACATTTTGTGAGCCACGACTGAGTCTCATGATAGGATCCTCAGGATGCAAATCAGAAAGCAAAAACAAGTCACCTGAGATTTTATTCCGATTTTTTCTGTTACACTGACCTACTGATGTTTGTTAGCGATGGGGCCCTGGATGGGTCATACAACAGCTGGTATGCTAAAGCCTCGCTAAAGAAGGTACACTTCATTTGAACAGTTCCGTCCCGACCGGCCCTACATTCAGTGACATATTCAAGACTACGGATTGGTCAAAAGCAGTAGTCCTTTAGGGCATAGCCCAGGGGCGGGCAAACTTTTTGACTCGAGGGCCACCATGGGTTCTTAAACTGGACCGGAGGCCGGAACAAAAGCATGGATGGAGTGCTTGTGTGAACGAGTATAAATTCAAAGTAAACATCATGACATAAAAGGGTACGGTCTTTTTTTTCCAATAGTTTTATTCATTTCAAACGGGCCGGATCCGGCCCGCGGGCCGTAGTTTGCCCACGGCTGGCATAGGGACATGGTCTGAAGGAAGGAGTCGGAACTCGTCGGGCATCCAGCTGGTCACAAAATTCATGCTTACCCCCTTTTCTTTCACGCCACAGGCGCAATTTTCTCACATCGGTGCTTCCCTTCACGCGAGAACCGCTTACATCCACAGGGTCCCCGAGGAAGCGAAGATCCTCTTTCTAGCGTTCAACATAGCCTATGGAGCCCTTCCTCAGCTCCTGGCCTATCGCTGCATCTACAAGCCGGAGTTCTTCCTCAAAGCAAAGGCAGAGGAGAAGGCTGAATGAAAACATGACTTCCTGTGGCTCTTGTCGAGATGGCGCAATTTTGATTCCCTGGTCCTGGGGTTTCGTCTCATTCCACTCCCTTCCCCTCCACCAACACTGTTCTGCACTGAGTATGTGAGCTATCTATGGGACTGCGGGGGTCAATTTCTTTTTTATTTTTATTTTTTTTTGAAGGAAAGCTGAAGTTGTTGAGAGAAACAGTTTGTTTAAAGAAATTTATTCAAAAATTTATTGTGCGAAAACTTGACCGTCTCAATGTTCTGTTTGCGCATACTGAGTATATGTGTGAAAAATGACTATTTAGCTCCTACAACAGTGAGCATGGAAACAAAACTACTCAAAAGTGAATATGCTTTACGCGTATTAAAAATTCAAAAAAGCAAATTGAGATTGGAGAAATATTTCTGCATATATGATGTCTATGCTTCATTATCAACATCAATATAAAAGGCAAATTACCAGAGTATTTTACAATGTTATTTGGAAAATGTTTTCCCAGGGGAAGTATATTATTTACTGTTTTAAAAACTGCTTTTACTAAAATGTTTTTGTGAGTTTAAACAGCTAAGGAGGGATCGATAACTTTATTATTATCCTTAATGGAATACTTGTTTTACTGGTGAAAGGAGAGATTTCTATTGTATTTCTGTGTATATTTTTAATAAAATTATTTTTGACCTTTTATGATGACAAATCTTATTTAATGTGAAACATTTTTTTTCATACGGTTTTGTAGTTTATTTTAAAAATCTGTCATTTATATGTTCCAATTTAAAATGCCACCTACATTCTCCTTATGCTTTAGTGTCAGCAATGAAGAGGTCGTGTGATGAATCAAACTTCATTAATTTTAAACTCAATTAAAATACTCAAAATTAAAAAGACCTTTAAAGAAAAAGAACTGGATTGTCATTTCTACTCTCTTTTCTTTTTTTTAAATCCTCACTGGAGGATATTTTTCCTTTGATTTTTAGAGAGAGAAACATTGAAATGAGAGAGACACATTGATTGGTTGCCTCCTGCATGCCCTGACCAGGGCTGGGGAGGAGCCTGCAACCGAGGTACGTGCCCTTAACGGGAATCGAACCCAGGACCCTTCAGTCTGCAGGCCAACACCCTATCCACTGAGCCAAACCAGTGAGGGCATTTCCTACTATCTTTTAATGAATGTTCACATGTGGAACTGTGAGTGAGAACAGTATGAGAAAGAAAAGTATTTGCTGAATGAAAGAACCCACAGCACAGCTGCCTCCTCAGAGCCCGAGGTGGGCAGGCGGGGATTTCCGAGCCTCGGCTGCCATGGTCACCATCACCATCACCATCATGAATGGCCCCAGGCCAGTGGTCGGCAAACTCATTAGTCAACAGAGCCAAATATCAACAGTACGACGATTGAAATTTCTTTTGAGAGCCAAATTTTTTAAACTTAAACTATATAGGTAGGTACATTGTTATTAACTTAATGAGGGTCCTCCTAAGCTGGCCTTTCTACACTTGATCTTAGCCAAAAGGCCGAGAAGCGATAAGCTGGCCTTTCTAAAAACGTCCCCAATCTGAGGGTCGACCTCAGCGAACGTACCCCCACTTCTTCTAACGCCACTTCTTCAAAATAGACTCGCCCAGGCCGAAAACTGACTTCTGCGCATGGGCCACGAAGTTTCAATCGCCCTGTACGTGCGCGCCCGCATGTGGTATTTTGTGGAAGAGCCACACTCAAGGGCCCAGAGAGCCGCATGTGGCTCGCGAGCCGCGGTTTGCCGACCACTGCCCTGGGCCTTTACAGCTTCTCACATTCTGTCTTCATGTCATTTATTAGCTCTTCGCCAGAATAAGAAAAGTAGAAGAAAACAGGGTCCAGATAAAAACCCGGATGAGGTCAAGTGTCTGAGCTTAGGGTCCAGTGAGCTGGTAAATATCTTAGATGTATAAGCAACCACAGGCCATTCCTTCCCCTCCCTCCAGTGTTTACAAAAAACCCCTACAGCCCGGAGAGAGTATGAAAATAAGACCTCACCTACACTGGTTCTATTGCCAACTTGCTGTCAACAAACTTTGCTTTAATATGTGCATCACATCAATACCTCACATTACATTTATGAAGCCAAGTTACACCAACGTAGTGGTTTACAACCTCAAACCTTACTCCCAGGACACATTCCAATAAATTTATTCTGTAAAAACAATACATTTTTTTTCTTCTTTTTTTTTTTTACAGTAAACTTTTCAACTACAAACCTCGAGTACGCGAAATATGTTTCAAAGACAAGCATAACAGGATTTTGAGGAAACCCAAACTGACTAAATGTGTCCTCACAATATAGGCTGGCATAAAAATAAATAAAACTCTCTATGATCACACAATAGCAACGCGAATGTACACATAAGAATGGTGTGTGGATGGAGAGTAGCTATTCTAATTCTAGTCCCAAAAGAAAACAAGTTCTTTTAAAAAGGTCTGTATTTAAAAGTCGATGCTCTGTCTGGTTTCCCATAGGGCTGCTGCGGATGTCCGGCTTCAAGCTCCCACCTCTGGTGACCCGCTCGAATGGTCTTGGCAGTGGGGGGGAAGAAAGTGTTGCCTCTATTTTGGGGTTAACACAAAAAGACGCACTGACCTCACATACAGAAACTGGGTGTGTGTACCTAACAGCGTGAGTCTGGAGAAGTAGAAGTTGTCAATGGGCTATTTCTAATACGGAATAGATATCTTACAATACGGTTAACCCTTTACACCTGGCCTCGAAGATGAAGAACCGTTTTCGTTTCATCTTCAACATGCCAGCCTTTACGTATCTAGGAACTGGCTCCCGGGAGATACGTATCAGGTTGGAGTGGTCATTTTAAAGAAATGCACATTTATATTGAACCGAGTGTGCGGTGGAGGCGGAGTGAGGCAGGAGGCTCCAGGACGTCACTGCCTTGAGAAAAGGATCCTAGACGTGTGTAAGTCTGTGCAAACATCTTGATAACCCTCAGTGGTGAAGGGCAGCTTCATGCAACCAAGTAACAAGAAATCATATCAGTAACTTTAAAAAAGGCTAAAATGTCTTTTTTTTTTTTTTTTCTCCTTTCTTTCTCTAAACACAAACAGAGAGGAATGTGAATCAAGGACATACAAACTGGGTTCAGTCAATGACAACAAGGACCGTGTGGGTTCGTAGCAAATCCGAGAACAGGAGACAACCAAGCGCGCAACCTTCCTGTGGCTTCTCAAATACGCAGCGTTCACCACGGTGGTTAGGTCTGTAAGAGAAGAGAGAAGACGAGCCTTTAGGAGACGGAGGACATCAGCAACAGAAGCTTCTGCACCGACGGAGCGTACAGCTGGGCCTCCGGAGGTTCCCACCGGCACCGCGGCACTGACCGCACTTAGCAAGCACAGCCCGGGGTTCTGCTTCATACCCGTCAGTGCAAAAAGCCAAAGGAAGGACTAGGGTTTTTTTTTTGTTTTTTTTTTAATATATTTTATTGATTTTTTACAGAGAGGAAGGGAGAGAGATAGAGAGCTAGAAACATCGACGAGAGAGACATCGATCAGCTGCCTCCTGCACATCTCCTACTGGGGATGTGCCCGCATCCCAGGTACATGCCCTTGACCAGAATTGAACCTGGGACCTTTCAGTCCGCAGGCCAACGCTCTATCCACCTAGCCAAACCAGTTTCGGCTGTTTTTGTTTTTTAAAAATATAATTGTATTGATTTCAGAGAGGAAGGGAGAGGGAGAGAGACGGAAACATCAATGATGAGAGAGAATCATGGATTGGCTGCCTCCTGCACGCCCCCTACCGGGGATCGAGCCCACAGCCCAGGCACGTGCCCTGACGGGCATCGAACCGTGACCTCCTCCTGGTTCATAAGTCGATGCTCAATCAATGAGCCACAAAACATTTTTTTTAAAAAGGCAAACTGCTTTAAAATTTAAAAAGCATTTGGAGTGTATGCAAATTATTCTGTATAATATTTACAACTTAATTACTTTGACATCGGGCTTGTCGAAAAACTAGAGTTGGCAAAATCAAGGTGGACAGAAAGAAAGTCCCACTTTCTTTCAGAATTCGGGTGGCACGTGTGACAAAGAGGAGAGTCTCCGGGTGGGGCCCACTTTAAACTGTGCCAGGCCCCACGTCCCCACAGGGATCCTATCTTTGTTTTCTTCATCATTGACCCCAAAATACCAAAGCCCCTAGTACGCTCTCATGGGACGAGTGAAAGAGGGAACCCAGGCCCCAAATATTTCTTCTAAAACAGCCTGCTGCAGGCCTTCACTTCACCGAGTAGAGGGATGTTTGGAAGCACGCAAGGCTCACGCGTGGGAGTGTTTTCACGCTCAGACCCAGTATCTACACGGAACTGTACGTGACGCCGTACGTGAGTCAGGCCAGAGCCTTCCAAGAGGAAGCTGCTAAACCCGGCATCCCCTCGAGCGGCAGAAATACACTTCTCAGCCTCTGTTCCTACCAAATTGGGAAAGCCCATCTTAAAACCAACCAACAAACAAACCCCGTTTAAAATCTGTGCTCCAGCCCGGCTGGTGTGGCCCAGTGGTTGAGCATCGACCTATGAACCAGGAGGTCATGGGTCAATTCCCGGGCAGGGCACATGCCCAGGTTGCGGGCTCCAACCCCAGTGGGGCGTGCAGGAGGCAGCCGATCAATGATTCTCTCATCATTGATGTTTCTATCTTTCTCTCCCTCTCCCTTCTTCTTTCTGAAATCAATACAAATATATTTTAAAAAATAAAATAAACAAAATCTGTGGCCTGCCCTCGCTGGTTTGGCTCAGAGGACGGAAGGGTCCCGGGTTCAATTCCGGTCAAGGGCACCTACCTAGGTTGCAGGCTCCTCCCCGGCCTGGGCCCTGGTCAGGGCACATGCAGGAGGCAACCAATCAGTGTGTTTCTCTCACATCGATATTTCTGCCTGTCTTTCCCTCTCTCTAAAATCAACAGAAAAATATCCTCAGGTGAGGATTAAATAAATAAACAAAATCTGTGAACTAACTTGCAAAATGCAATGCCCGATGACTCCACACTATTCCCAAATAAAAGCACGAGATACAAGATTATACTCACAGCCTTTGAAGGCTTTCCCTCCCTTGTGAAGGAGGAAGACACCCATTTAAACAATAAAAAAAAAAACAAACACCCTGTTAACCAACCACAGAAACTTCTTTAGTAATGTCTTTTTAAAAAAATTAATGTGAAAGGCAGTAGTTCCTATGCCCACATTGGTAGGAAATTCACAGCAACAACCAAGCAATCCATATTGAAGAATCGCTCAGAACAGATGGTCCCACGGCAGCCACACGGCAGCCTCAATAAATCATTCCTGCCCCACACCCAGTGAAGGCGGCACCAAAATGTGACCATCACTTTAATGACATGCTTTTTTTTTGGGGGGGGGGGGGGGCGGGTGTCTTTAAACAAGGTAGCAGGTGGGACACAAGGAAATCGAATGTGTCAGGTACTCAAGCCTTTATTCAGTGAGGCTACAGGCAAAGGGAACAACAGAGGATTATGCAGTGGAGAGAGGTGTGGAGAATAAAGACAGGCAGGGGCGGAGCGGAGCTGAGGTGGACGAGAGAAACCAAGGAACAGCTAGAACCCTCCCCACGGGGAATTATGGGAACTGGATGGAGGAGGGACAGAGCTGAGAGGTAAATAGTACAAACAAGAACAGGCAAGAGCTAAGCTGGCACCAGAATTTAACTAACAGACGAGGAACGGTCGGATATTTCAGGGGTTGATGTTTTTAAACCATTTGCCGCTGTTCAGCCTTCGCAGAGAACAGGCTCATGGAAAATGGCCAGGGGCAAAGTTTGCCTTCACTAACACCTTGGCAAAGGTGTTCTTGCCTGTGACTTTGAAGTTAACAAAAGTAAACAAGACTCAAAGTGGACAAGTTTTCCTGTTGGGTCCTTTAAAAAAAAATCAGCATTCATATCCTGTTCGAATATTTAAATACGTAAAGCCCCCACGGGCACATAAATGACGACTGCTTTTAGGACAGAAGCAGCAGTAGGAACCCCCCCTCTATTTTGAACATGCTGTTTTATTTTTTATTTTTTTTTTAATATATTTTATTGATTTTTTACAGAGAGGAAGGGAGAGAGATAGAGAGTTAGAAACATCGATGAGAGAGAAACATCGATCAGCTGCCTCCTGCACATCTCCTACTGGGGATATGCCCGCAACCAGGTACATGCCCTTGACCAGAATCGAACCTGGGACCTTTCAGTCCGCAGGCCGACGCTCTATCCACTTAGCCAAACCGGTTTCGGCGCTGTTTTATTTTATAATTAAAGAAATGCAACTGTCAGATGTGGAGGTGGCATTTCATAGTTTCAATATTTCACGCCTCACTTTAAAAAGGCTTTCAAGCTGAAACCGGTTTGGCTCAGTGGCTAGAGCGTTGGCCTGCGGACTGAAGGGTCCCAGGTTCGATTCCGGTCAAGGGCATGTACCTGGGTTGCGGGCACATCCCCCATCGGGGGCGTGCAGGAGGCAGCTGATCGATGTTTCTCTCTCATCGATGTTTCTAACTCTCTATCCCTCTCCCTTCCTCTCTGTCAAAAATCAATAAAATATGCTTTAAAAAAAAAAAAAAAAGGCTTTCAAGTTGCTTAAGTTAGTTTAGAAAAGAATAAACTGTTGGTAGAGTTCCAAGCTGACAGGCAGGTACAATTCCCACCTGGCCGGCCTGTTCGCAGTGGAGCAGCTGCTCTTACCCAGGAGCTGTCAGTGGAGGGGTGTACGACCGACCGACCAACCGACCGGGCTGAGAGTACTTCCTCATTTACTAAGACAACGTCGAATGCTGAGATACGAGTCCTGATTCTGCAGCCAAGTGTCTTCTAAGTAAATATGAGCTGAGAGAACCGCGTGCGCCTCCTTACCCCTTCGCTGGTTTTCTGCAAGTCTGACGCTGTGTTTCTCGTGTCATTGCCGGCGTCTCCACCCTCCGAGCTGCTTTTGTTTTCCTCTTCTTTGCAGTCCTTGTCGTCGTCATCCCCCGGAGACTTCCGGGACTGTTTAGAGGATTTCTAAATGTTCAGAGAAGTTAAAAATTATAGCCAAGTAGAAACCCAAACGCACAAGTGTAAGAGGTGCGGAAGGGGCCGACCTACACCTGCCCTTTCTGGCGTGACACCGGACGTAAGTCCCCAACTCGCAGGGTGCCAGGGCCGGGCTAGGTGACCTTGGGCCAGTCACTTCACCTCTCTGGGCCTCAGTTGAACCAGCTGCAAAAGAGGCAGAGGTAGCACCACTGGTGTGGCTCAGGGGTTGAGTGTCAACCTATAACCCCAGAGGTCACGGTTCTATTCTGGTCAAGGCACATGCCTGGGTTGTGGGCTCAGTTCCCAGGAGGGGGCGTGCAGGACACAGCCGATCCATGATTCTCTCTCATCATTGATGTTTCTCTCTCTCTCTCTCTCGCTTCCTCTCCTTTCTTCTCTGAAATCAATAAAAATGTATTTTAAACAAAGAAGTACACGTGGGCTAAATGCCCTTTTTCTTTTAGTCCTGCCCAGCAGTGAGATGTTAAAAGCAGAAAACAGGGAGTCACCCACCCAGAACACTGTCAGTGAAAAAGCACAGCTGGGCGGACACCACGTGGGGAAGGCTACGGAGCTAGAAGGCACCCTGGAGGGCGGGGAAAATTCTGATTATCCTGTTATTTGCAAACTGTATCCCCATCACAGTAAATGTCATGGTTTTCATTAGTTGGTGCATGGGAAATAATCTGCATTTATTCAATTTTACCTGTATGCAAGTTGGGTGGATTTTACAGGCCATAAAATACAATGTTTACAGTCTGATAAACTCTTGGCACTTGATTTTGAGGCGTTTCCTAAGCATTGCCAGTCACTAACCACCAGAATCTCTGGGAAGTAATTTATCCAAATATGCAATCACGTGACAGACCAACTGGACCAATCTCTGTTCTTTAAAGGTCTGTTTGTCTTGGTTTCAGGTTCTAAAGGGTGAACAGTTTTCACCATCTCATGGTTTTTCTTTCCCCCCCGTTTTTTTTTTTTTAAAAAAATGTTTTTATTTATTTCAGAGAGGAAGAGAGAAGGAGAGAAATATTGATGTGTGAGAGAGACACATCGATTGGTTGCCTCCCACATGAGCCTTGACCAGGGCTGGGGACCTAACCTGCAACCGAGGTAACATGCCCTTGACCGGAATTGAACTCGGGACCCTTCATTCCGAGGGCCAATGCTCTATCTACTAAGCTGATCCACGATAAAAAAAGAAAAAAGAAAAAAAAAGAAAGAAAAAAGAAAAAGAATATTGTATCGTTAGCACACTCAGACGGTCCTGCATCGTTCGGATCCTCCTACGTCCCTAAATTCTCCAGCTCTCACCTGGAGGCTATTGGAGGACACACACCTATCCGACGTCTGTGACTGCAGAACAGTCCTCCTCTCGCTGAGAAGGTGGTATTTTCGGGGTCCAACCGGCCCCTGAGTCTACAGCCAGTTGGCCTCACCTGAGGTTACCTGTCTGATTCCCTTCTGCTCTCCTGTCTCTAAGGCAGAGGCCCCACAGAGCGAGCACACATCCGTGTGCCCGAAGAAGGAAGTAAGAAGAACCTAAAGCCGAACCGGTTTGGCTCAGTGGATAGAGCGTCGGCCTGCGGACTCAAGGGTCCCGGGTTCGATTCCGGTCAAGGGCATGTACCTTGGTTGCGGGCACGTCCCCACTGGGGGGCGTGCAGGAGGCAGCTGATCGATCTCTCTCATCGTGTTTCTGACTTTCGATCCCTCTCCCTTCTTCTCTGTAAAAAAAATCAATAATATATATATATATATATTTTTTATATATATATAAAATATATATACATATATATTTTATATATATATATATAAAAAAAGAACCTAAAACTTTCAGTGACTATGCACAGAACATGAATAACAACCTTTGAAGTGTAGGACTTTTTCCGTTTGGAGCCAGCCTTTTCATTCTTCCTTTTGCCTTTTCCATCTTCTTCGACTCTGTCCCCTTCTTCCTCGCTGCTCGCATCGGCGGTGTTGCCGCCTTCTCCCTCAGTTTCTGAAGAGCTCTGCTGTTGAATTGCCTGACAAATAAAATATTAGCCAGTTGCACTTCTGAAAAACGAGCCAGGAACACAGACGGTGAAAAGAATCGCTCTATTTTAATGTGAAAGGGTTCAGCTTACACTTAAAGATTTTCAAAATAAAGGGCTGCCAGCCTCGATTTCCCTGACTCGAACCCTCTTGGGTAACAGAATTATATTTAACTCCAAATGCTACCGAAACCAAGAAAGAAGTCTGGCTTCAAATGGAGGGAGGGTAACTTCTAGGACGAAGGCCATATAAGGAAGATCCAAAAGGGGGATGAAAAACCGAAGAGATGAGCTACAGCAAGTGACAAGGAAGCACACACTGACCTGGTATCCGGTGAACTTTACCCCGGGGTTATTTTCTATTTCCCACAATCCTTCATTGAACCCTTTCCGTTTGTTGGACTTTCCGAACTTGTCTTTGTATTCTTTATATGGAAAAAGATCTTTTGGACCAAGAAATGCACTGTAGAGACACATTAGAAATGGAATTGATACTCTGACCTTCAAATGTAAGGCATCTTAAAAAAGATATGTATATATATTTATTGATATCAGAGAGGAATGGAGAGGGAGTGAGGGAGGGGGCAGAGAGAGAGAGAGAGAGAGAGAGAGGAACATCAATTATAACAGAGAATCTTTGATCGGCTGCCTCCCGTACACCCCACACTGGGGATCAAGCCCACAACCCAAGCATGTGCCCTGATCGAGAATTGAACCTTGACCTCCTAGTTCATAGGCTGATGCTCAACCACTGAGCTACACCGGCAGGGCCAAATGTAAAGTATTCGTAATATCAATATCTACTAAGGTGCCAGAGTATATTTTAGTAAACAAATTAAAAATAGCTCAATCCTTAGAGCATCGTCTTGATATAACAAGGTTGTGGATTTGATCCCTGGTCAGGACATATACAAGAATCAGCCAGCGAATGTATAAAATAACTGAACAACAAATTGATATTTCTCTCTCTATCAAATCAATACATAAAAATTTTAAAAAAGTATATAAATTAAATAAATGAATAAATAAATCCTCTGAGTTAGGCACCTATCACAGATTTTTATAGACATGCTTCAAGGCAGAAAAAAACAGATAGCTGGACATACAAACCAGCAATCCTGGATTGTGCTACTTTCTTCTTCTTTTTTTAAAATAAAATATATTTGTATTGATTTCAGAGAGGAAGGGAGAGGGAGAGAGAGATAGAAACATCAATGATGAGAGAGAATCATTGATCGGCTGCCTCCTGCACGCCCCCTACTGGGGATGGAGCCCACAACCTGGGCATGTGCCCTTGACCGGAATCGAACCTGGGACCTTTCAGTCTGCAGGCCGAAAGGTGCTCTATCCACTGAGCCACACCAGCCAGGGCTGGATTGTGCTACTTCCCAGCAATCTCTCTATGAAAGAAAACGTAAGTTGCATAGGCCACAGTGTCTATTCGATAAAAGAAAAACAAAAGAATATAACACTAACTTCCTGAATGAAACCCAACTATTTCTCACGTGAAGACAAGAAAGACGTTTGTCTCCAGGGCCCTCCCCCGGCGAGCTCCCTTTCCAGGCCCGTATGCGGACGAAGCCAGAGTGGCAGGCAGCAGGCTAAGGCACAGCTCATGCCTGCCTCTACTAACACCCAAGTGAACATAAGGGTGACCCTGAATTTGAAGACGTGTAAGGCTTCGCAATAGTTTTCAGCTTCCCCCCACATTTGCCATTTCTACTCCATGTGTGCGTAATTAACCGTACACATGCTTAGTGTGTCAAGGCTGCCGACTGTCCCCACGTATCCATTCTCGTCTTTCTTTTATTAATGGGTTGATTACTCCTCCCGATTTCCCCCTCCCTCGAGCCTATGTTTTCCAGCTGCCCTAACAGCTGGGTGTGGCCACACCACCAACTTCTTGCCACTGGAATGGACGCAAGCGGAAGTGACACCTGCAACTTCCCTGGCGTTTCCTTACGAGAAGTTACTTGTTCTTTTTCTTCCCCCTTCCCTCTACCTGGAAGATGCACAGGTGCTGTTTAGCCAATTTGTTTGTTTTCTAATGAAAACTTTTTTATTTTTAAAGAAATAAGCAGCCCTAGCAGGTTTGGCTCAGAGCTTCAGCCTGCAGACGGAAGGGTCCCAGGTTCAATTCCGGTCAAGGGCACATGCCTGGGTTGTGGGCTCGATCCCCAGTAGGGGGCATGCAGGAGGCAGCTGATCAATGATTCTCTCATAACTGATGTTTCTATCTCTCTCCCTCCCTCTCTGAAATCAATAAAAATATATGGCCTTAACCGGTTTGGCTCAGTGGATAGAGCTTCGGCCCGCGGACTCAAGGGTCCTGGGTTCGATTCCAGTCAAGGGCATATACCTTGGTTGCGGGCATATCCCAAGTAGGGGGTGTGCAGGAGGCAGCTGATCGATGTTTCTCTCTCATCGATGTTTCTAACTCTCTAACCCTCTCCCTTCCTCTCTGAAAAAAAAAATCAATAAAATATATTTAAAAAAATAAAAATATATGGAAAAAGAAATATGCAGACAAGGACAACACACCACAGGGAATGGCAGGACAGAGGAACCTGGGTCCCTAGAACACAGCATTCTACCCACCTCGTTCTATCTGCCTATCTCTGGATTGTTTCAAAAGAAACAAATTTCTGTATCATTTAAAATACTTGTCTTTCAGGTCCTTTTATTCAACAGGTTAGCCTGTACTCTAACCAATACAAGTAGAAAACCTTAAAAAATTTGTGGTATGTGTGCTCTGGGGTCCCACAAATTGAGAGAGTCGTAGAGAACACAGTTTTGCTCTGTGATAACTTACATTTATCACACACAGAGTGTAATATTACAGGAAGTATGAATGGGAAGTCTGTGAAGTATGAACGGGAAACATTTCTCTGGACAGAAACAGGTAAGAGCTACAAAAGCAATGACTGGTGGCGAGAGGATCACCTTAGGACGTAGAAGTGTCCCAAAGGGGAATTCTGGGTGATGCTCACATTTGGACAGAAAAAAAGATGACATTTAAAAGGAAACTGTTCGAAAATCTTTACCTTAAGAAAAACACATTAAGGTTTGCAATTTTATATAGAATTGATTATAATGATTTGCACAACATGTGAAATGCTATAGATCCTCTATGAACAATGCAGTCTGGCGGAGTCAAACTGGAGCTTTGAAACTTTAGGTCGGTTTGCTGACTTACGTTTCGTGGGTGCCAAAAAAGAAGATAGGATACTTGTTGGCTGGAGGTTTCACCGCTCCCTCTGGGAGTTCATCAATCTATTAGAGAGAAATGTCAGTTATTAAATAGGCAGTTAAATCATGTAAAATACTATAAAGATGACACAAACATTGAGAACTTAGTAACTTCAAAATAGAATTACTCTAACCCAAAATCCCAATAGTTTATCTTTGCTTGAACCTTACAAAATCCTTCTATTTTTTCTTAAAATTTTTAAAAAAAATTTATTTATTTTTGTTTGTTATAAAATGATTCTAAAGACCAATGCGGCCCAACGCATAGATGAGTGTTACGCTGTAAACTGATTATAACCATCGTGGACATACATCATCAGGAACCGCAACTACTCACTTCCTTCCATTCAAGAGAATGACTCCTGGGAGCCGATCCTAGTGAGGTAATTAAAACAACAACAACAAAACCTCAAAAGATGCACTTTGGGGGGACAATAGCGAATTTACACACACACACACACACACACACACACACACACACACACGCCCCCTAGAAATGGAGCATTGCCAAACAGAACGATGAAAAATTAACTCTGATTATGCCACCTCCTTGCTTCAAATCCTTCCACAGCAGCTACCGAGCACAGCATTCCTCGCTGTGCCTCTGAAACCCATGGAGCTAGTAAAAACTAAAAATACCGCAGCCTTTCCCCAGACCGACCCATTCTGACGTACAGCTGAGGCGGAGAAGCTGGAGGGGATTATGTCCAAACTCCTCAGAATGTTCGATAGTTAGCATGTTCCAGGAAACGGTCCTTGACTCTGAAATCTCCATCCGTGGGCCCCAACCTTTCCTCTGTTTCCAGGCATGAGATCACAAACACCTACAAACCACCCGGAGGTCCTACAAGCAGCTTAACCTGGACAAGAGGCTGCCAACGGGAGGCGAAACAGGCACCTGAGTGTGGAGAGCAAGGAAAGGGCCTGGCGTTGTCTCTGGACGGAACCTGCAGCCTCGTCCACAAACAGCATAAGACACCGGCCGGAGGCTTCCTCGCCACAGTGCACCTCTGGGCTGATGGGCCATGTGCGCGGAGCGGACGCTCTGGTGAGCTGAGCAAAAACGGACGCTGAGTCCACAAATCTGAAGTCAGGTCCTGCTTCTGATCTGAATTGTGGCATCGCGGGCATCACTTCATCTCTTGGGACCCTGACTTCTCCGTCTGTAAAATGGGATGGCTCCACTAGGTAAACCTGGAATTCTATGGCTTGCCTAAAACGGAACTAATTCCCTTGGACTGTTTTTGTTTCCTATCTTAATGATGGGGAGAGATCTCACTGCTTTACTCAGCTCTTCCAACCCTCCCCCAAAAGTATTGAAAGACAGAGAATCATGGAAAACTAAATTCAGATGTTTGTGAAAACAATTCATAAGACTGTGCCAATTTGGGCATCACTCTTTTTTTTATTTTTTAACATATTTTTATTGATTTCAGAGGGAAAGGGAGAGGGGGAGAGGGAGGGAGGGAGAGAGAGAAACATCAATGATGAGAAAGAATCATTGATCGACTGCCTCCTGCACATCCCCCTATTGGGGACTGAGCCCACAACCTGGGCATGTGCCCTGACTGGGAATCGAACCGTGACCTTCTGGTTCATGGGTTGATGCTCAACCACTGAGCCACACTGGCTGGGCATCGCTCTTAATTTTTGGCATCAATTTCTTTGGGTTTTATGTTATCAACGTAAAATGATATGCAATATCTGCTTTTTTCACCTTAAATTCTATTTTGTCTGTTATAAAGTATTGCCATTTCTCTTTTTACTCAACTTTGATAAAGGGGTGTTTCCAATTTGGGGGGTAATTCTTGCCTTCTATTTTCTGTTAGGTTGGTTTCTTATAAACATTGTATTGTTGGTTTTTAGTTATCAATCCAAATGGAGACCATTTATGCTTGAATATCATGTCTGGCTTTTCATGCCTGCATTTTTCTCTTTGTGTTTATCTTTATTCTATGAATTATAACTCAAATACCTCACTTTTAATTCTACAAGTTCTTCAAATACTCCAAGAACACTATTTAAATAGTAATATTTACCTAATAATATAAAGACAATATTTATGTATTCTAATCTGAAGTGCTTTCCCCTCTCTTCCTTCTTTTCTTATTCATTAATCTCTCCTCTATTTTGTTTTACTGTTTGGTTTAATAAATTAGTAATCACTTTTCTTGTTACAGTGACTGTAGGCAGCTACCCAGGGCAGATGTCTTCAAAGGAACAGGAAGAAGGCAAAGAGCAGATGGAACAGGATGTCAACAAGGAACTTCTTGAGAATCAGTTTCAGCTGAAGACCCAAGACAGCAGGCAACACACCCCTAAATGAGGCGGTAACCACGTCAGCCCTGCGAAGAATGCGGTAAAAAAACCCTTGTAGACTTAGCTCTGCCACCACCACCAGAAAATAGGGTGGGAGAGGGCAGGGAGACTTGGACATTAGGAGAGGATTTGGGGGAAAAGCCCCCTTCCCCAAGACTGTTGGGAGAGCTTGAGATAGGTCTTCCGGGGCTTGGGAGTCACAGAAGACGGGGGTTTGACTCAAGTCTGAGAAACCTTGAGAAAGGGTCCAGGACTTTCTGGTTAGCTGCTCTGATGGCAGCGTGAACGGGGAGCGACTTGCACTCCCAGAGTTTCCATGGAAAAGATGCAAGTCTTCCATGAACCATTCGCTGGCGATAGCGTGGGGTTGTCTTAACACCTGTCCAATTGGCCACCTGGAGGTTAAGGGGACCACAGCAGGAAGAAGGGAGAAATGTACCGTGAGACAGCCAATGAGGGAGGGGGCAGTTTCAAGTGACTCTTCCAAAAAGAGGCTCATTAGCCTGTGTAGAGAAGTGAAAATGAGATAAAGCCAGGAATACTGGTGGTAGGCTGCTTCTAAAGTGGCACCAATGACTCTCATTTCCTGGCATTCTTGGCCTTGTACAATCCCTTCTTCTTGAGTGTGGGCTTGATCTGCTTACTTCTAATGAATGGAATACGGCAAATGTCCGGTCCATCTTGCTGACTTTTGCCCTTTTGCTTGCTTGCCGAGGAAGCCAGCTGCCGTTGGAGTTGCTCAACGTGCCTTGGAACCCAGGAAGGGCTCTGACCAACAACCCATGAATAAATAAGGCCTTTACGCCAATAACCCAGGAGGAACCAAACCCTGCCAACAATTGGAGTGAGCTTGGAAGCTAATCCATCCCCTGAAGATGATCTTGTGAGAGACACAGAGGCAGAAGGTCCAGGTAAGCTATTCTCGGGAAATGTATACCCCAACTGAGCATTTTACTTAAAAAATTATAGTTTTGGCCTTAACCGGTTTGGCTCAGTGGATAGTGTCGGCCAGAGGACTGAAGAAGGATCCTTGGTCGATTCTGATCATGGGCATGTACCTTGTTACGGGCTTGATCCCCAATAGGGGGTGTGTAGGAGGCAGCTCATTGATGTTTCTCTCTCATTGATGTTTCTAACTCTCTATCCCTCTCCCTTCCTCTCTGTAAAAATCAATAAAATTTATTTTAAAAATTATACTTTTGCATTATCATTATGATGACTACCTTTTCATATCATATCTACATCTGTATATGTATATGGGATATATCACAGATACTTTTATCATGGAGATCCTTTTTCTTTTCTTTTTAATATATTTTATTGATTTTTTACAGAGAGGAAGGGAGAGGGATAGAGAGTTAGAAACATCGATGAGAGAGAAACATCGATCAGCTGCCTCCTGCACACCCCCTACTGGGGATGTGCCCGCAACGAAGGTACATGCCCTTGACTGGAATTGAACCTGGGACCCTTGAGTCGGCAGGCTGACGATCTCTCCATTGAGCCAAACCGGTCAGGGCAGATCCTTTTTCTTTTAAATTGTGGTGTGTGTTTATCAAGAGAGTGGGTGAGTGAAGGCTTACCTCCACAACTTCCCTCAGACGTACTTCTATCCCCAGTTAATCATTATTAATAACAAAGTATGTTGTTCTCCATGTTTATATACATACAAATGTTTTATACCTAGGGGGAAGTGTTTTGGAGGGAGACTCCTGTGTTTTATGCGTACACACACACAAAATGAATCACATTTTATTAAATTCTCTGCATTATGAAGAGTCCTTAAAATCAAATGGCATAGATCTAACTCATTTATTTACTTTTAAAAAAATATATTTTTATTAATTTCAGAGAGGGAGAGGGAGAGAGAGAGACAGAAACATCAATGATGAGAGAGAATCATTGACTGGCTGCCTCCAGCACCCCCCGACTGGGAATCAATCCAGCAATCAGCCGAGGCTGTGCCCGGACCAGGAATCAAGCTGTGACCTCCTAGTTCAAAGGTCAATGCTCAACCACTGAGTCACGCCCGTCAGGCTAACTCATTTATTTTTAATGGATGCACAATAATCCAGTGATTAGATAACCTATAATTTATTTAACTTTTCTCTACTGGGTGGGTGTTTATCTTATTTTTAGTGTTTTTGAGCTCTTTAAAAAGGGCTCCCGTAAACATATTTAGATTTTTATGTACTGCAGCTTCTATTTCCACAAGATAGATTTACAGGAGTGAGACTGCTGGATCACAGATTAGAGGCATTCATTTTAATAGGTATTGCCAGACTGCTTTCAAAAAAGGCTGTAAAAATTTACATTTCCACCAAGGTATGAAAATGACCTCCCTTCCAATCTCCGACAGCATGAGGTGTTCATGCTCTTTTAGATTTGCATTTCCCTGATTAATGGTGAGATTAAACATCTTTTCATAGGTTTATTGGCCATTAGGATTTGCCCTTCAGGGAACTGACTATTCCTATCATTTTTGCATTTCTGTACAGGGTTCTATCTTTTTACTATTCATTTGTAATATATTAACCTGATATCTATAATTTCCATAGCAAACATCTTTCTCCATTATATAATATGTCCATTGAAACGTTTTCTTTCTTTCTTTTTTTTCTTCAATGAAACATTTTCTTTTCTTGAGTTCGAGGACACTGTACTCTCCTGATACTTTTTTCCCTTCCTCACATAGCTCCACTTACTCCCTTGGTGATTTCATCCAATTTCAAGGTTTTGAATGGGTATCTATGTGTCTCATTTTTCTATCCCCGAACTCCAGACCTCCAGTCTGAGCTTCAGCCTCACTAGCTGGGTGTCCCTAGGCATTTCAAATAAAAGAGGTCTAAAAACAAACTCTTAGTCTTATGGCCTACCCTGCCTGCCATTTAGTATTCCTGATGTAATTGGCATCACTGCCCAACGAGCTGCTCCCATTAGAAATCTATAAATCCTTTATATATATATTAGAAGCCCAGTGCACGAATTTGTGTGCGGGTGGGGTCCGGCTGGCCCTGCCCGATTGGGATGGCGGGGGCTAATCGGGGGTGGGGCTGTGGGTGGTTGGCTGCCCCACCCCCTGGTTGAACTCCCGGTCGAGGGGACAATTTGCATATTAGCCTTTTATTATAGGATATTGGTTGATTTCAGAGAGGAAGGGAGAGAGAGAGATAGAAACATCAATGATGAGAATCATTGATGGGCTGCCTCCTGCACGCCCCCTCCTGGGGAATCGAGCCCCCATCCCAGGTATACGCCCTTGGCCCTTCAGTCCACAGGCTGATGCTCTATCCACTGAGCCAAACTAGCTAGGGCGAAATATGTAAGTTCTTATTCATTTATTTCCCATAAAGACGTATCTATCACTAAGTCCTTCAATTACACCCCAATACCAACCTAACCAGCTCTTTCTACACCCACTATGCTCCCCTATGGTCTACTCCACATCACCTAACGCCTCTAATTTTTTAAAAAATATATTTTTATTGATTTCAGAGTGGAAGTGAGAGGGAGAGAGAGAGAAACATCAGTGATGAGAGAATCACTGATCAGCTGCCTCCTGCATGCCCTGCACTGGGATCAAGCCCGCAACCTGAGCATGTGCCCTTGACCAGAATCGAACCTGGGACCTTTCAGTCCGCAGGCCTATGCTCTATCCACCGAGCCAAACTGGCTAGGACACGCCTCAACCTCTACAAAAGCCTCCTACCTGGGCCCTTTGCATCCACCTCCCTGCCCCCCACCCACACCCCCAACAATCAATTCTTCAGACCCTCAACACAAGTCAGATCGTATCGTCTGCCCAAAACTCCCCAAGGACTTTCTATCGTTTTAAAAATCCTAAACTCATTCATGTAACTGTGAGACCCTCCGTGATAGGCGTTTTGCCTCCCTCCTTTCCTCTCCCCAGTGCTAGCTCGGTCTGATTTAGCTTGTGGGAGAGGAAAAACGCAGCAGAAAGACAGGAGGAGGGAGGAAACGCTCACATTTAGGATTGCAGCAATGACCCAGAATGCTTCTGCGAAGAGGGACCTCTGCCCTAGAGTACTGGGAACAGACAAAAGGCAAACTGGCCGAAGCAAGTACAAATCTGAGAACGCCTCCACATCTAACTTACAGCAGCATGAATAACATGCTAAGGCTTTCACCAGGCCATCTGCTAAACGCATCCTATTGTACTGTATCTCTTTTTAAGGATAAAGATGTGAAGATAGCTTTGTCTCTTCTGCCAAAAGCAACAATCTGAAAATAAGAAAGCAAAGAACGAAACCAAAAGACTTGCATGCATATGGGTTTCTGGCAGTAATGCTAAACAAATATTTAAAAATAGGAAGTAGACAGGAGGAAGAAAACACCGATATGTGCCCGTTAAGAGAGTAGACAATTGGCAATTAGTCTGATTAGGAAACTGATGGTAACTTTCGCTGTTTCAATGTCATTGTCAGTAAAATAAGAAATAAACAAAGCACAATGAGCTAGTTGCGACAGTTCCACATGTAGAGGGCAAGACTTGGTTCCTGGCATAATAAGTAGCATCCAGAAAATACAGCACTTAAAAAAAATATTTTTTTTTTTATTGATTTCAGAGAGGAAGGAAGAGGGAGAGCTAGAAACATCAATGATGAGAGAGAATCATGGATCGGCTGCCTCCTGCACGCCCCCTACTGGGGATCAAGTCTGCAACCTCGGCATATGCCCTTGACTGGAATTGAACCTGGGACCCTTCAGTCCGCAGGCTGATGCTCTATCCACTGAGCCAAACCAGCTAAGGCAATACAGTGCTTTTTGGATAATTTTCTCAGATTGCTTCCTTCAGCTCGTCTCAGTAGATCATTTGCTGGGGCAGAGAAGACAATAAAAGAATGACCCACCGCCCTAACTGGTTTGGCTCAGTGGATAGAGCGTTGGCCTGCGGACTGAAAGGTCCCAGGTTCGATTCCAGTCAAGGGCATGTACCTTGGTTGCAGGCAAATCCCCAGTAGGGGGTGTGCAGAAGGCAGCTGATCGATGTTTCTCTATCATCGATGTTTCTAACTCTCTATCCCTCTCCCTTCCTCTGTAAAAAATCAATAAAATATATTAAAAAAAAAAGAAAAAAAAGAATGACCCAGGAAGAGGTTTGCGGGGTGAATGTATCAAAGGGGAAAGGAGATTAGGCTGAGAGTACTTCAAGTGATCACATGGGTCTCTTTTTGGGTAAGGAAGGAGTGAAGCCAGGACGGGCTGGTACACCAAGAGAAAATGAGGAAGCAAGAGTTTAGTGCAGCCGTGGGCAAACTATGGCCCGAGGGCTGGATCCGGCCCGTTTGAAATGAATAAAACTAAATAAAAAAAAAAAGACCGTACCCTTTTATGTCATGATGTTTACTTTGAATTTATATTAGTTCACACAAACACTCCATCCATGCTTTTGTTCCGGCCCTCCAGTCCGGTCCAGTTTAAGAACCCATTGTGGCCCTCGAGTCAAAAAGTTTGCCCACCCCTGGTTTAGTGGGTGGCCCTAGCCGGTTTGGCTCCGTGGATAGAGCGTCGGCCTCCGGACTGAAGGGTCCCGGGTTCGATTCTGAGCAAGGGCACATGCCTGGGTGTTGGCCTCGATCCCCAGTAGGGGGCGTGCAGGAGGCAGCCAATCCATGATTCTCTCTCATCATTGATGTTTCTATCTCCCTCTCCCTTCCTCTTTGAAATCAATAAAAAATATACTTAAAGAAAAAAAACAAAAAGAGTTTACTGGGTGTTTACAATGATAGCGAATGAGAAGCAATTTAGTGGAGCAAAGGAGGGGTGTTCAATCACTGTCATCTCCATTTCTTTTCAACCAACTCCTCCAACTGTCGGCTCTTGTGGAACTGCTGTTTCTGTAGTTTGCCTTACAGCAATGTCAAAACAAGGGACACACTTGTTCTTGGTTACCTGATCCCTTGTCATTAAATACATCTTTGCCCCAAACAAGGAGCTTATTAAAAATGGGCAATGGAGGCCATCATATTTCATAACTCTATCAAAGGCCTTGTCCGTTCCCTGCCACCTGCATAACACAAGACAGGGCCGGGGAAAACAACAGGCTGAGCTAAACAGCCAGAGGTCTTGAATACCTGGCTTGACACTCAGATTAATGTGGTATTACCCCTTTGGTTCCCCTATATTTCAGTTTAGTATAATGGGGTTATGTGCCAGGAGAAGTGTACTTATTTTGTGTGAGTCAATCAGCCAGATGTGAGATATAAAACTGTGCTGATTATAACTTTTCAGAAATGTGTATATATATATACATATATATATATATATATATACATTTTTAGAAATCAAAGAATCCCTTACGATCATCATCAATATTAGGTTCTCTCTACTCAGACTGCTGGATCTAATAATAGCAAGGACATCCCTTTTGGGTTGGATAAAAGTGATTGAAAAGGAAACAGAACCATTAGAAATGTGCTAGGCCCATGACTTTACACCCACCTCAGAGGGTACCACAAGCCCACTCCACCTGCACGTCTGCTGTGGCTCAGTGGTTGAGCATCGACCTATGAACCAGGTCACTGTTCGATTCCCGGTCAGAGCACATACCTGGGTTGCAGGCTCAATCCCCAGTAGGGGGCGTGCAGGAGGTAGCTGATCAATGATTCTCATCATTGATGTCTCTATCTTTTTCTCCCTCTCCCTTCCTCTCTAAAGTCAATAACATATATATATATATATATATATATATATTTTAAAGCATGGGCTTTTTAAAAAAATATATTTTACTGATTTTTTACAGAGAGGAAGGGAGAGAGATAGAGTTAGAAACATCGATGAGAGAGAAACATCGATCAGCTGCCTCCTGCACACCCCCTATTGGGGATGTGCCCGCAACCAAGGTACATGCCCTTGGCCGGAATCGAACCTGGGACCTTTCAGTCCGCAGGCCGACGCTCTATCCCCTGAGCCAAACCGGTTACGGCAATAACATATATTTAAAAAAATAGCCCTAACCGGTTTGGCTCAGGGGATAGAGCGTCGGCCTGCGGACTGAAAGGTCCCAGGTTCGATGCCGGCCAAGGGCATGTACCTTGGTTGCGGGCACCTCCCCAGTAGGGGGTGTGCAAGAGGCAGCTGATCGATGTTTCTCTCTCATCGATGTTTCTAACTCTCTATCCCTCTCTCTTCCTCTCTGTAAAAAATCAATAAAATATATTTAAAAAAAAAATAAATAACGGGCCCTCACCCTCAATCACATGCAGCTTCACAAACCCAGGGAAACCCCAGAGCCTCAGTGCTACCAGCCAGGGAACACCAGGTGCACTGACAGCGCAGTAGTTAGCAAATGTACGGAGCTCACGACCCTTCAGAAGGCATGTACGTGGAACTACAATTACCTTCAAGAGAGCTGTAGATACATTTGCAGTTCAAAGATTAAAAAAAAGAGGAGAGCAGAAAGATTTGCTCTGTATACCCAGCCGTTTGAGACCAAGGGAAATACTGGCCTGGATGGTTAAACGACCTAACATAATGTCACTTCCACTTTTTAAGTTCATATGATCTTGAGAGAAGGCCGTGACTACAGAAGATTTAGCTCAGGACTATCAATTCCTCCCCCAAATCCAACTGCTGTCCTACATAGAGATGCATCTCCTATAGTAATTTCTCTCTGGCCTAATAGACCAGATCAGTACTCTTCTTTTTCTTTAAAAAGAGAGAGCGAAACATCGATCTGTTGTTCCACTTATTTATGCACTCATTGGCTGCTTCTTGTATGTGTCCTTGCCCAGGGATCAAACCCACAACACTGGCCTATTGGGATGAGACTCTAACCAACTCAGTAGGTAGTGAAACTAATTTTATACAAAATGCAGTATCTTATATAATAAAAGGCTAATATGCAAATTGTCCCCTCAACTGGGAGTTTGACGAGGGGGCAGGGCCAGCCGGCCCCACCCCACCCTGATTGGGGGCAGGGCCGGCCCACTAACCTCCGGTGTGCCTCCCCCTGCTAGCCTGATTGGCCCCGATTGGTGCAGGCTGGCAGGACCCCGCCTGTGTACGAATTCATGCACTGGGCCTCTAGTAAATATATAAGATTATGTCATTTACGATTTGATGATAAGATTTTTCTGGTTGTGTGTATGAGATTAATATTTATTTCATACTGTGGATTTAAGTAAAAAAAAAAAAAAATCTGAAAGCCACTAAACTAGATTTAACCCCTAGAGTGCCAGGAGCGCGATCCCGCTCCTCCTGCAGTGTCACTATGAGATGCTAGTAGTTGACTCTTTACTGACAGATGGCACCTAAGTGCAGATTCCTTATGATGCCGAATGCTTGTAGTTCTAAGATTCACCACTGGCATTCATCTGCCTAATTTTTTTACAGGTGCTACGATTTTATGACGTGTACTCCGATTTTGTAGCCCTAAAGCTTCGAAACGGCGTCCAGTTCTAAGCCTGCTTTTATTAGTGATGATGATACTGCTCAATATGTCAGTTCTTGCTGTGAAGATGAAGATTTTGTGGAAGATAGTGGAGAGGGGTGTCCCTCTATTTTAACATTATATATTTTGTTCAATTTTTTTTTCTACTAGTATTTTATAATACAATCAGAAAACAATATATGTCAAAGATGAAAACAGCCGAAACCGGTTTGGCTCAGTGGGTAGAGCGTCAGCCTGCGGACTGAAGGGTCCCAGGTTCGATTCCGGTCAAGGGCATGTACCTGGGTTGCGGGCACACCCCCAGTAGGAGATGTGCAGGAGGCAGCTGATTGATGTTTCTCTGTCATCGATGTTTCTAACTCTCTATCCCTCTACCTTCCTCTCTGTAAAAAATCAATAAAATATATATTTTTTTAAAAAAAGATGAAAACAAATGTAGTAAAGGTTTCCTTAAGTTTCTGAATATGTAACTTCATTTACTTGCGATTCATAACTTTTCCCCCTAAACTGCTGTAGAATCAGCAAAAATGCCTTGGGGATTTTAGCATCGTTTCTAGGATATTGGTTGGCACTCAAAGGGTTAACCAGACTCCCATCAGCAGCAGTGACTCATTTCCAAGGCCTGAATCCTTCTGCACAATTACTGACTTCCTCCTCAGGGAGCAGTGCAGTGTTGAAGGTGAGCGGAGGTCTAGAGGGAATCACTTTTCAAATCCCTTCAACACATGCTAACTGAAGGAAAAAAAAAAACAACCCTGAGAATGTAGAATACTGTTCCTCTGAATATGCATTTCCTCCGAAATTAAAGGTGCCATTAGTACAAAAGCTCTGCTTCAGGGACAAAGGAAAAGGGATCTAGGGCCACAAGTTTCTGCCGTTCCTCCCTATAAGAACATTTTGAATCATGCGAAACGTTATCTTTATATTTGCTAACCATTAGCGAACCTACGGCTCATTACTACCCTCATCTTAAACATACAGGGTGAGGCAAAGCAGGTGTATGTTGTTGGGTGGAAAATAATACAATTATGAATTAATAAATAATAGCCCTAGTCGGTTTGGTTCAGTGGATAGAGCGTCGACCTCCGAACGGATGGGTCCTGGGTTGGATTCTGGTCAAGGGCACATTCCTTGGTTGCAGGCTCAATCCCTGCCCTGGTTGGGGCACGTGCTGGAGGGAACCAATCGATGTGTGTGTGTCTCTCTCTCTGTCTCTTCCCCTCCCTTCCACTCTCTCTAAAAATCAATGGGGCCGAGACCGGTTTGGCTCAGTGGATAGAGCATCGGCCTGCGGACTGAAAGGTCCCAGGTTCGATTCCGGTCAAGGGCATGTACCTGGGTTGCGGGCACATCCCCAGCGGGGGATGTGCAGGAGGCAGCTGATCGATGTTTCTCTCTCATCGATGTTTCTAACTTTCTATCTCTCTCCCTTCCTCTCTGTGAAAAATCAATAAAATATATTAAAAAAAAATCAATGGGGAAATATCCTTGGGTGAGGATTAACAAAAATAAACAAGCAAACAAACAAGAATAAACTGTTTTATGCACTCACAGCTGTAAACCTTCTTTTGCCAACCCTGCATTCTGCCATAGAAACCGAGAAGTTCCTACTGTGCTATCGAGAATTTTCCAGTCCCCATGGAGGGAACCGTGCTGTCAGCACGGGCGCCCACACTTTGGAAACTGGATCTCTGTGCTTGTGGGTGGCCCGAGAGACTCCAGGATCACTTACTAGTTAGCACTCCTAGATAATCCAGGGTCAGAGCCTGGCTTCCGTGATCAGGAAGGCAGAGTTCACACTCCCAGACCCTCCTGTATGGCCCCACAGCCGAGTTTCGTTTGCCGGCAAATCCCGCAGCTATGTGGAAACTCGAGGAATGCCCCGTCACAGGCAGGAGTCGGAGGGAGGGTGACAGTGGGAAGGCCCCACAATCCCCGGAGTTAAAGCCAGCTCACTGTCATAGAGCCTCTAGGAAGCGGCTGACGGACACCAGCCAGACCAGACCGCAAATGCAGTCAC
Organism: Myotis nattereri; assembly: GCF_964212035.1. Lineage (NCBI taxonomy): Eukaryota > Metazoa > Chordata > Mammalia > Chiroptera > Vespertilionidae > Myotis > Myotis nattereri. The sequence continues at coordinate 8,936,752 of NC_138097.1, read as the reverse complement.
CGCGACTTTACAAGGTCCTGAGGGTTTATAATGAGTCTGCTGTTCCTGGGAGGTAATTATTAGATACTCAATTAGCAAACACCTCTTTCATGTACATCTTAGAGAAAAAGAAAGAAAAGAAAGGAATGATCACCCTCCCTATTTTACAGAAGTTGTAAACCTGACAATCAAGACCGCAGTGGAGCCCTAGCCGGTTTGGCTCAGTGGATAGAGCGTCCACCTGTGGACTGAAGGGTTCGATTCCGGTCAAGGGCACATGCCCGGGTTGCGGGCTTGATCCCCACTAGGGGGCCTGCAGGAGGCAGCCGATCCATGATTCTCTCTCATCATTGGTGTTTCCATGTCTCTCTCCCTCTTCCTTCCTCTCAGAAAGAAAGGAAAAAAAAAAACAGTGGAAGGGGGTGCTTGTTTTTTTTTTTTTTTTTTAATTGATTTCAGAGAGGAAGGGATAAAGAGAGACAGAAACATCAATTTGATTTCAGAGAGGAAGGGATAAAGAGAGACAGAAACATCAATGATGAGAGAGAATCATTGATCGGTGCCTCCTGCACGCCTCCCACTGGGGACGGAGCCGCAACCCAGGCATGTGCCCTAACTGGGAATCGAACCATGACCTCCTGATTTGTAGGTCGATGCTCAACCACTGAGCCAGGCCGGCCGGGTGTGTGCGCGTGAGCTTGTTTTTAACTCCTGGTCTAGCCGTCTTTCCCTGCACCTCCGGAAGTCTTGCTTGGAAATCTGGAGAATGTCATTCTGAAGGCTTGAGCTCACTAGCCATCAGATAACTTCATTCTTTTTACCTCTGTGGCTCTCTGTGATGACATATCTGATCATCTACCTGACTGACTGCAGCAAGTTCTTACCTAAGTAAGAATAAGATAAAACAAAAATTCCACTGCTACTTCTATTTTAATCAACTAGAAGGAGATTATGTATATGAACGGCAGTGAAGTAACATAGGAAAATGCTGCTATAGAATGCGGTGAACTGGCAAAAAGCTATCGCAGGCTAGTAGGAGTTCTTATGATTTAGCTTCTAGACCAGTGACGGCGAACCTTTTGAGCTCGGCGTGTCAGCATTTTGAAAAACCCTAACTTAACTCTGGTGCTGTGTCACATATAGAAATTTTTTGATGTTTGCAACCGTAGTAAAACAAAGACTTATATTTTTGATATTTATTTTATATATTTAAAGAAAAATCAACCAAAAAAATGAGTTCGCGTGTCACCTCTGACATGTGTGTCATAGGTTCGCCACCACTGTTCTAGGCTCTACTGAACTAGCAAATCTCATAACTACCTACTGGACGTTCAAAGTATATGTTCTCTCACCATAAAGGTTTTGGAACCTATACCTAAACTGACATCATGCTGTTCATTCAGAAAGATCCCCGCTTTCTCTATATGCATAACATTTATTTTTAAACTGCCTGTGTCCAAGGGTGCTCAAAGAGATAGAGACTAGAGAAATAAAATGTCACAATTAAGACGGCGAGATTCACAGTAACTTGTAATGTACACACACACATTACATACACACCACTGCCAAATGCTTTTTCAGCCCTTTCACTTAATCCAATATCACATTTCTTATGTTTCTGTGGCATTCTTAATAGTCTGGGATTAAGGCACTTATTAAGTGTGACCTTATAGGTGAATTTTTCTTAAACTAAATCTTGGTTTTCTTACAGGGATAGCTATACCTCACAGAAATGTTATCTTATATATCCATTCTAACTTGTAATCAAGACATATAGTAACTCGATATATATCCTATATCATATATATATATATATTCAGCCTAACTTGTAAGCAAAAAAATTTAAATATTTATGTTTATTAAAATGATGTTTTTTAAAAAAATTTGAATCATCTACTTTTAATGAATATGTGAGAAAACAGATATTCTCTTATTCTGCTAGCAGTGGGTAAAGACAGTCACAAGCTCTCTGAAGGGCACAGTGACAATATAAATCCAAAGCTTCAAACATGCATGCCTCCTGACTCAAACAGAATTTCCAAAGACTTTTCCTAAGGACATAATGATTTGGCTAAAAGAAATGTTTTTCAGAGTACTATTTTATAGTAAAAACAAATAAACCTGGAAATAACCCACACGTCCTATAACAGGAAGTGGTTACTATTTATAATAGGTCTGTATCATAAACTACCGGATGGCTATTACAAATAATGTAGAAATATATTCATTGCCATTGAAAGTCATCTAAGATATAATGTTTAATTTTGGGGGAAAGGATGCAAAATTGTATATTATTACAGAATTATGTGCCTACATATACAGATCATATTCATGATGCTAATAACTAGGTATAGGGATATTAATCTTTCAACAATGACCATTATTATTTGTATAATAAATTTTTTTACAAAGGTGAAATTAATATTTACAACATGAAGGCCATTCCATTCTCTCTTTTAAATAAAGATAGTTTAAGTACTTTACAGTAGGAGCAAATTGTTTTATTTTTATTTATTTATTTAAATATATTTTATTGATTTCAGAGAGGAAGGGGAGAGAGAAACATCAACGATAAGAGAGAATCATTGATCAGCGGCCTCCTGAATGCCCCCTACTGGGATCGAGCCTGCAACCTGGGCATGTGCCCTTGACCGGAATCGAACCCGGGACCCTTCATTCCGCAGGCTGATGCTCTATCCACTGAGCCACACCAGCTAGGGAAGCAAATTGTTTTAGATGAAAGGACCACTTCTGACCTTTAAGGATCCTTTATAGTCAGTACTTCTCTATCTCTGGTAAAGGACTGGTTTTTATTTTATTTTTTAATTTCTAATTTGTTACAGGCTGACATTTTTATAAAATACACTGAAGATGAATTAGTAGGAAAATAAAAAGACATACAAAATGTAAGCCTCATTTTTTAAATCACTAGACTTGCAAACATAGAGTTTCGTTGCTAAAAAACCGTCTAAACTCTTCCTCTCAATTTCTGTGTCTAGGTAACAGCCCACAAACCATGCTTTTGGTGGCTTTGCATGAAACGATGAGGAAGCCTTTTTGCAGTGGCCTAATCACTGTGTCAAACCGATGAGACTCTAATCTAACCTCTGGAGACTTTTCCACAACAGAAGACAACTTTCTCCAACCAATAGTAACACCTGGGTTCTTCCCCTATCATAGTTACTGGATTTACTAGTTTATCATGTTTTCCTAATGCATATGGACATGTTCAATAAGGTCTTATGTAATTTTTTTTAAACCACCAGTCATTTCCCCAAAAGAATCAAAACACAGTCTCATATGGTAGGAACCTGATGTCAGAGAATTAATATTTTCCAAATCGTGGGGAAACGGTAGTCATTCAGGCATTCCAAGGGGGACGTGCCAGAAATGCAGATTCACCTGGTTGAAACGGGAGCAGTGGGAAAGGTACATATTGGTAGTAAGTGCTTAAGTTGCCTATTTGTTCCCGGGATTACAGCAGAAGACAGCCAGACACCTTGCCAGTTCCTTGGCAACAGGACTATAGTCCCTGGGGCATAGGCTGAGCGGCCTGTCACTCTACCTGAGGAATGAACCAATGACGGACTTCTCTGGACTCAGGCCAAAGTAATGAAGATGATAAACATCTTACTTTACATTAATATTAAAAATAATTTAAGTCCCAAGTGATGCCCTGAAAATATGTAGCCTGATCTCTAGGAATAAAGTCTTGTAGTCCAGGAATTTATTATGGAAAGAAATAAAAAATCAAAGTGCTATAGAACATGAATGGAGGATTTCCAATCAGTATTTATATCAATAAAGGATATGGAAACACTTCGTTTAATTTTAATCATGTCACAGTAGCTGCTCAAGAAAAGTTCAGCTCTTTGCCCTGGCAAGTTGGCTCAGTGGATAGAGCGTCAGCCTGCGGACTGAAGGGTCCTGGGTTTGATTCCGGCCAAGGGCACATGTCCAGGTTGCAGGCTCGATCCCCAAAGGGGGGCATTCAGGAGGCAGCCAATCAATGATTCTCTCTCATCACTAAAGTTTCTCTCCCTCTCTGAAATCAATAAAAATATATATATATATTTATTTTTTAAAATATATTTTATTAATTTTTTACAGAGAGGAAGGGAGAGAAAGAGTTAGAAACATCGATGAGAGAGAAACATTGATCAGCTGCCTCCTGCACACCTCCCACTGGGGATGTGCCCGCAACCCAGGTACATGCCCTTGACCGGAATCGAACCTGGGACCTTTCAGTCCGCAGGCCGACGCTCTATCCACTGAGCCAAACCGGTTTCGGCTGAAATCAATAAAAATATATTTTAAAAAAATTATTTTAAAAAGTCCAGCTCTTCAAGCTGTCAGAGAATGGTTAAGTTTAATGCTTTATTGTTTCATCGAGTGAGAAGTAGTGAAGCTGGATCAAAAATATGATGAGCAGCAACCTGGCAGGACTGAAGCCTTAAAGAAAAAACGGTTTCCTCATGAAAGCTAAGAATGGTAAACCTCGATACATGCAGCAGCTTGGAGTATTCGAGTCTTCTTTTTCCCCACCTCATAGATAGCGTGTGCTTTTAAATTGAGTGTACACACAGGACAGCACACAAGTCTTAAATGTGCAGCTGGATACATTGTTACAGATGTGCACACCCATGCAACTACCACCCAGAGTAAGATCCAGAACATCCCCAGGGCCTCCTCCCAGTCAGTACCCCATCCCACCTCCGCCTACCACAACCCGATCACCACTGATGAGTTTGGCCTGATTTTGAATGTTATGGAATTATACAGAACGTACTGTTTTGTGTCTGGCTTTTTTCCCTTCCACCTTATATTTTTGAGACTCAGCCATATTTTTGTGGGCATCGCTAGTCATCCCATTCATGACTGAGTGATACGCCAGTGCATGAATATACTTCATATTTGTGTATCCGTTCTTGTGTTGATGGACATCTGGGTTGCCGTCAGTCATCTATTATGGGTAAAGCTGCCATGTCTGAGCATTTTGTACAAGTCTCTGAGTGGGCGTAACTACTCATTTCTAGTGGATAAATGACTAGAATAGACTGCTAGGTCTAGACATGGGTTTAACTACAGTAGATCCGGCCAGTTATCGAAAGCGAACTGTATCATTGGAGAGTTCTCATATAAAGTTTTTAAATTTATAAAAGCTCTTCAGCCCTAGCCCGTTTGGCTCAGTGGATAGAGCATCAGCCTGCGTATTTTAAGGGTCCCAGGTTTGATTCCGGTCCAGGGCACATGCCCGGGTTGCAGGCTCCATCCTTGGTAGGGGGCATGCAGGAGGCAGCCAATTAATGATTCTTTCTCATCATTGATGTTTCTATCTCTCTCTCCCTTCTCCCCTCCTCTCTGAAATCAATAAAAATATATTTGAAAAAATTTCTTCAGTTGAAACACAAGAGCTTTAAGACTGATTTTTCATCTTTTAAAGCAGAGGTAACATAAGTAGAGTGCTCACATCTCAGGGATAACCTGAGAGTTGTTATTCTTTTACCTAGAAAGTAAATGTTACTACTATTTAATATATAAATTGACACGACACTAGAGTCCTTATTCAGATGGTTACATTTATTCACTTTGGGCGTACCATGATTTACTGTCATTTGTGTGTGGCTGGTTGACCAGAACTATGGAATATCTACTTCTACTGAACTCTCCCCAAATGAATGAGTGGCTAAAAGGAGTCCTACAAATATAATACTAATAATGTAAGCACAAGCAAACCAGGAAGGCCAAGCCGACAGTTCTATTATAGAAAATCTCTTCAGAAAAGAATAACTGTGATCATGTAGACAGATCTCACAAGCAGCAAACCAAACATTCCAAAAAATTAATACTTTTAAAAATATGGACTATTATATTAATATTTTGCCAATAAGAATTTTAAAACATAAAATACTGTTTGCATCATGTCGTCCCTTTTAGCTTCTTCTTTAAAATTAAATATATTTTTTATTGATTTCAGAAAGGAAAGATGAGGGGGAGAGTGATAGAAACATCAATGATGAGAGAGAATCATTGATCGGCTGCCTCCTGCACGCCCCCTACTGGGGATTGAACCCGCAACCAGGCATGTGCCCTGGACCAGAATCAAACCTGGGACCCTTCAGTTCCCAGGCCGACGCTCTATCCACTGAACCAACCCAGCTAGGGCCCTTCTAGTTTCTTTTTGGATTTTATAATGCACATAACAGTACCAAATACAAGTGTATATAACTGTAAAGTAAATTTACACATTTTTGGAATGCATGCTTGATTTTTTTTTTTTTTAATCAACAGTGTACACAATCAAGAGGGTTCAGACCCTCCCCTTGTTTTAGCATAAGTATTTAACTAGGTAATCCTTATGTATAAATGAACTTCTAATATTAAAAGTCATATACAATAAAATATACTCTATTCAAAACAGCCAGCTGCTACTGAATGTTAAAGTAAGAATATGTGGCCCTAACTGGTTTGGCTCAGTGGATAGAGGGTCGGCCTACGGACTGAAGGGACCCAGGTTCGATTCCGGTCAAGGGCATGTACCTCTGTTGCGGGCACATCCCAGTGGGAGGTGTGCAGGAGGCAGCTGATCGATGTTTCTAACTCTCTATTCCTCTCCCTTCCTCTCTGTTAAAAAAATCAATAAAAACTATGTATTTAAAAAAATGAAATAAAATAAGAATATGTTAAAGTAAATGTTACTACTATTTAATACATAAATTGACACGACACTAGAGTCCTTATTCAGATGGTTATAATAGAGAGGAGCGCAGAAATCAACTGGGAAGAGGCGTGAGGGAACTCCCATGGGCGTTGGTACTGTTCTATAATCCGGTAGGGGTTTATAACCTGTGTAGACATTTGTCAAGCTCAATGAATGGTACACTAAGGTGTGTTTCAGCCTATGTAAATCTTACCTTAAAAATACTGACCTCTAGCTAATGCTATGCATACTAAAGTGTCTGGGAGTAAATTCTAGGGATGTCTGCAACTTACTTTGATATGCATTAAAATAGGATGGACTGATGCATGTATAGAGGAACAGATATGTGATAGACAAGTATAGTAAGTGTTAATTATAGAACCTAGGTGGTAGGTATATGAGTGTTCACTGTACAATTCTTTTAACTTTTCTGTTTAAAATTTTTCATGATAAAGATGTCAGAAAAGAAAAATCTACTCAAAAGTTGAAAATTTCAAAAAGTGTAGTAATACAGGAGAAAAGTGAGAAGCTCAAAAAGAAAAAAGTTAGAAACATTACAGTACCACTGACTGCTATACTAACAAGTCCGAGTTAAGAATGGTCCCTATTTCATTTTTTAAAATATATTTTTATTGATTTCAGAGAGGAAGGGAGAGGGAGAGAGATAGAAACATCAATGATGACAGAGAATCATTGATGGGCTGCTTCCTGCACGCCCCCCTACCGGGGATCAAGCCTGCAACCCAGGCATGTGCCCTTGGGGGAATCGCAACAGGGACCCTTCAGTCCGCAGGCCGATGCTCTATCCACTGAGCCACACCAGCTAGGGCTAATGGTCCCTATTTTAGACTAGTAAACGCAAACTAAGGAAGATTACAAACCAGGCCCGAGGTCTCAGAGTCTGAAACCCAGTACAAGCTGAATTCAACCTAAGTTTAATACACATCCAAATCCTCTTGGCACACATTCCTCACAAGGGGCTGCCTAGGAGCGAATGTCTTCCCTCTAGCAGGGAAGTCACTTCTCCATTCCTGCTGTGAGAAAGCTGAAATCTGTCTCCCCTGGGGTTTCCTCCTAGAATTTGATTTCTTGGGGCCATATGGAACCCCCACATGACTGGCCTTCATAAGATGTGACAGTATTTGCCTTAGCCGGTTTGGCTCAGTGGATAGAGCACCAGCCTGTGGAGTGAAGGATCCTGGGTTCAATTCCGGTCAAGGGCACATGCCAGGATTGCAGGCTCGATCCCCACAGGGGGTGTGCAGGAGGCAGCCGATCAATGATTCTCTCTCATCATTGATGTTTCTATCTCTCTCTCTCCCCCTTTCCCTTCCTTTCTGAAATCAATGAAAATTATTAAAAAGAAAAGTGATAATATTCAAAATCTGAATAGGATTTTTTTTTCCCATTTAGTACTTTATATCATCTACAAACCTATGGCTAGGTTTGTGAAATAGTGAGAAATGTTTCATATGATTGGCATGAAAATAAAAACATGAAGCACACAGCACTGCAACTAGCAAACCCTACAGACTGCAAAATCTTTTCTTTTTCTAACCTTTACCTTTCCTTGGCAATTACAACATGCCACTCACTATAAACTAACACACTAAAACACACACACACACACACACTCTTAGGTCCTTTCCTTGAGGAGCTCAAGTTAAATGTGAAAACAGATTTTTCTTTTCTGTATTTACTGTATCTTATCTAACAACCCAATGGATTTTATTTTTTCATTTTCTTTCCCAGTTTGTCTTGGTTTGGAATGCTAACTTCTAGGAATTTGATGTACAACCAGATATACAACTAGGACCACTTCTGTGGCACCTTTTTTGTTTCAAAATAGGTGGCCAAGGCAAGAAATGTTAAGACTATTTTCTTTTTGACTCTGAGAATATTTCTCTTAAGATTAAAGAAAGCCATCGTGGCCCTAGCTGGTTTGGCTCAGTGGATAGAGCGTCAGCCTGCAGACTGAAGGGTCCTGGGTTTGATTCCCATCAAGGGCACATGCCTGGGATGAAGGCTCAACCCCCAGTAGGGGGGGCGCAGGAGGCAGCCAATCGATGATTCTCTCTCATCATTGCTGTTTCTCTCCCTCCTTCTCCTTCCCTCTCTGAAATCAACAAAAGTATATTTTTAAAAAACCCAGAAAGCCATTGTGTGACATGGAAATGACTAGCTGCGGATGACAATCTTTAATTCACTTTTGACTATGTGTACACTCACGTGCCCTATAGCTGTTTATTTCTTACAGGACAAATACATTCAGGAATCCCCTGAACAACCCCTGACGTCACAAATCTCGCCCCTTGAAGCAGCATGGCACTTGACTATACCATGCACATCACCAGCTGTTCTACCAGGAAAACTGCGCCTTATTTAAGGACCACCCACAGTGCAGAGGTGGGGAAATGCTACTGGCACAGCCCAATGCAACCCCAATAGGAACCCTTTTCCCACTTGAAATCTGAGGTTGTAAGTGGTGGAAGGAATTCTAGAGATGGTAATTCTCTCTTTCAGAAACGGAGAGTCGGACCGTAGAAATGAGGCGCCCAGATCAGATACCAATGTCCTTCCCCCGTCCCCTTTTTTTTTTTTTTATAATCATTAAGTCCAAAAAAACCCCCTAAAAAACCCAAAACCAACAAAACCCCAAACCCAAACCCAAACAACTTAATTATGTCCACCCACGACTTCAACTTTACCAAACCGCTGTCTGGTCACCCATGATGTCACTTCCTTTTTTGAATGGGTGTATTTTCCCTCTTTTTTTTTTTTTTTCTTTCTTTTCTTCTGTCATCACTTGACCACAAGACAACATTTTGGAGCTCACACTCGCATTGATCCCAATGCCCCCTCCCCCCCCCCCCAGGTCCGGTTCTCTCGCTCAAGGACACCAACACGGGTCCCCAACTTGCCCTGATCCTTCCTCTTCCCTCTTATTTCAAGCGAGAAACTGACAACGATCACAAAAAATGGAAATAAAAGGGGTTTAAGCTGAAAACACAAAGCACCCATGGCCCTCCCGCAAAGGGCCTCCTAAAAACACGGCGAATGCCACGCTTGTAGGAGAGGCCGATGCTTTCTAGGGAGGGCGCCCGGCGACACCCCCGCCGCCGCCGCCGAGGACGGGGAGCTCCGCGCGCCGCGGCGAGGAGGCCGGGGACCCGGTCTGGGAGCCGCGACCTGAAACCAACATGGAGGTGAAGAGGCGCTCGGGGCGTCCTGGCCCCGCCGACCCGCGCCGGGGGGGGGGGGGGGCGTCGGTCCGCAGGCACGAGGCCAACAGGGAGGCACGGACCCGGGACGAGGATGGGCGCGCGGGGGCCCGGGCATCGCGCTCGGGGGCGGCTCCGCAAGCGCGGATGGCGGAGGATGCTCCGAGCGATGGGTGCGCGGCTGGCCTCGCCGTGACACCGCCCGGCCTCGCCAGGACGCGCCGCCGCCGCCGCCCCGCGGACGGCCATTTGCCGCGCGCGCGCCCCGACGCCCCTGCCGCGCGCCCCAGGCCGCGGTCCCCTCCGCGCCGGGCTCCCGGGCTCCCGGGCGGCGGCCTGCAGGCCGGTGAGGCGGCGGGAAGGGAACGGCGAAGGGGAAGGGGGCGGCGCGCCATCATGGAGGGAAAATGGAGGGCGGGCGGGCCCCGCGCGGCCTCGTACTCACCCGCGCCGGCCAGTGCGGGTAGCCCTTCATCTTGGCGAACACCAGGTCGCCCGCCTTGTACTCGCGGGGCCGCGGGCGCGCCATCTCGGCCGCTCCCCTTCCCGGACGTCCTTGGTCGCCGCGAAGACGCCAGCAGGCCGCCCCCCCCGCGGGCCGACGGACTGCGCCGCGCTCCCCGCGGCCTCGGGCGGGCGGGCGGGCGGCCGCTCCGACGAGGGGCAACGGCGACCGGCAGCGGGGCGGGCGGGCGGGGGGCGCAGCGGCTCGCAAATCACGGTCCGGCCGCCGCGCGCTCACGGCCGCCGCGCCGCCGGCCTCATGCCGCCGCTGCCGGCCTCCCTCCCGGTTCCCTCCCGGTCCCCTCCCGGTTCCGGGCGCGGCGGGCCGGCCTCGCGCCTCCCCCGAGCCCCTCCTCGGGCGGCAGCCGCAGCCGCGATCGGATGATTGTTCTCGCGCGCGCAGCCCGCGCCCCGCCCGCGCCCGCCCGCCGCGCTCAGTCCCTCGGTCCGCGGCCGCTTCCGCCCAGGCACGGAGCGCGCCGGCCGCTGCGCGGGGAACGGGCGGGCGGTGGGCGCGTCCTCCCAGCACCGAGCCCGCGCCGGGCGGGCGGGAGCGCCGACTCCGGGGCCGCCCGCCGCCGCGCTCTTTTGTTCTCGGCCCCGAGCTGCCCGCGCGGCCCAGCCAATCACCACCCGGCCGCCCCTCCGCGTCCGCGCCGCGCGGGGAGCCCCCAGCCCCACGGCCCCCGCCCGGCCCCCCACGGGGGGCGCGGCCGGCCCGGGGCCCATCGGGCCGCTGGAGAGGCCACTGCTCTGCGCGCGGCGACCTGGCCGGGTCCCCGCCCCGGGTCTGCCCTTGACCGGGCAGTGAGACCCGCCCCGGAGGGCACAGGCGGGATTCGAACTCGGCTCTGCGGGACCCCGGAGCCCACTCGTGGCTGTGTGTCCTCAGGCCCGGGACGCAGAGCCGGTAGTTTTGCGGAAGGGACTGAACTCTGGCGGGGCACTCGTGGCCAACCCTGGCAGCCTTTTGCACGAGGTGCTTTTGCGGGTGGATGAAGGGCGCCTCTTGCACCCCGAGGCCCACCTCTCAGAGGCCCGCTGGCGCAGCCCCGCGGGTAACGGACACTGTGGCCTTCGCCTGGTCCTAGGACAGTGCTCCTTGTTCGGGTCGGTCCTCTCTTCTGGGTTTGCCTGCCCGCTCTCCTTTTTATTGAAGTTTCTTCCATCATCTGCCCTCTCACTGGCCCTGGAGGAGTGTGTGTGTGTGTGTGTGTGTGTGTGTGTGCGCACCCCTGCTCGTGTACCTTCATGCTGGACTCCCAGCGATGGGGCTTGCAAGTCCCTAGACTTCCTGTGGATTGTTTGTGTCCTTAGTAATGCTTGGCATTGCGCATTAATGCATCTCCTTACTACTCGATCGGGTGATTTTCTTTTTTTAAAATATATCTTTTATAGACTTTTTACAGAGGGGAAAGGAGAGGGATAGAGAGTTAGAAACATCAATGAGAGGGAAACATCGATCAGCTGCCTCTTGCACACCCCCTACTGGGGATGTGCCTGCAACCAAGGTACATGCCCTTGACCGGAATCGAACCTGGGACCTGTCAGTCCCCAGGCCGATGCTCTATCCACTGAGCCAAACCGGCTAGTTGGCTAGGGCCAGCTGGTCTTTCAAGCTTGGAGAAATATGAACTTGTAATGAGGAGAAGGAACCAGTAGAGTGGTTGAAGACAGGCCAAAAGCTGATAACTGCTGGGATTTGGTGATTTTGAGAATATGGACATTTCTCGCAGCCTAGGCTTTGGCGTGAGGTTTTCCGTTGAGCCTGGTCTGACTGCTCAGTACACGTCGTTTGCCTGCCTCTCGTGCCCTATCCAGTCAGACTTAAGAACACCAGCACAGCCCTAGCTGGTTTGGCTCAGTGGATAGAGCATCGGCCCCTCGGACTGAAGGGTCCCGGGTTCAATTCCGGTCAAAGTCATGCACCTTGGTTGCGGGCTGGATCCCCAGTAGGGGGTGTGCAGGAAGCAGCTGATTGATGTTTCTCTCTCCTGGATGTTTCTATCTCTCTCCCCTTCTCCCGTCCTCTCTGTAAAATCAATAAAAACATATTAAAAAAAAAAAAAAGAACGCTTGCACTTAGGGTCCCCTTATTGGGCTCCCTCTGACTGGTCATCAGGAATCTTCTATGTGCCTGGCCAAGAGCTATGAGCCCATCCATCCCTGCAGCCTGGTTGGATGCAGACTGCCTTGTCTACACAGTTTTGCTGGGAATGAAGCCGTGCCCTGTGGCCCTTGGGGCAGTCGGAACTTTCAGACTGGTTCCTCCGCTTTTATGCAAAGGGCGTTCCTGGGGCTATTCCAGAACAATGCTCTATTCAAATATTTAACAAATAATAAGGAACCCTTTAGAGCAGTGGTTCCCAACCTTTCTTTGGCCACGCCCCACCTAAGCATCTTGAAAATCCTGATGTGTTCCCCCCCTCCACCTCCCCCCATATAATTCTTATTCTTCAAAAAGTAAACTCCTATTCTCAAGGAAGCCTAAAAGGCCATGAACTTGGTCTAAACAAGCTTCCAAAGGACACAGCATCCATGAGAGAGAAAAAATGAAAGAATGAAAGGACAGCTGAAGGACTGAGGAAGACATCTCTAAGAAATCATTAAAAAAATATGAAGTGATATGAAAAAATGGCAAATAAAGTTTCAAAACATAGAATAGAGAACTGAAATGCATAAATATGTCACCATGTATATTTATAGGCTGTATATGAGGCCCCTGGAACCATAAGAAATGCAAAAAATTGACTGTTAAGAATTCATTCTCGAATTGCCCCCCTTACAAATCAAGTTACCCCCCTGTGGGGCGTGTGCCCCACGTTGGGAACCACTGCTTTAGAGATACCACTGAGACTACTAAAAGAGCCTGATGTATTTCGTTTTAGTCAACGTGGCCCCAAAAGCTAATCTATTTGTCGTGTCAAAATAGCACACGTTAATTTTACTTCTGAAACTTGGAAGGAACTCCATTCACCAATAATGATAATTCCAACTTTTTCGGATCACATTTGCTTTCCACATCCTCAAATCCCTTTAGGTTATTCTTTTTCCCCAGACTCTGGTCTATTTTTTTTTTTTGCCAGTCTTTTTCTCAATCACGGACACCCACACATTTTGTTGACTCTCCTGTTTTCACCTTCCCCTTTCATATCTTGACTCAGCTTCTTAGTAAAACTCCCACAGTTCCTTTAAATCTTTTTTCATCAATTCACCCATTCCATGATGCTTCAAGTGCCCAAAATCTATTCCTCCACCCCAAATTATGTATGACACATATAAAGCACCTAGAGCCCAGCCAGCATAGCTCAGTGGTTGAGCGTTGACCTATGAACCACAAGGTCACGGTTCGATTCCCGGTCGGGGCATATGCCTTGGATTATAGGCTCGATCCTATGTATGGGGTGTGCAGGAGGCAGCTGATCAATGATTCTCATCACTGATGTTTCTATCTCTCTCTCCCTTTCCCTTCCTCTCTGAAATCAATAAAAATATATTTAAAAAACACACAAAAAGCACTTAGAAACAGTGCCTGGCACATAGTAAGTGCTCATTAAATGTCAGTTGATACTGTTATCTTTGTTGGTTTACTGATGTACTGAAAAGCGTTGTGGAAAGGGAGTCGGAAAAATTTGGTGTTAATCACACACACACACACACACACACATACACACACAGATGTCAAACCCCAACGTATCAATAATCACATTAAAGGTAAAAGGAACACATACTCCAGTTCTAACCAATAGACTCTGTCTGGATTAAAAAGATAGTCAACCTTATGTTTACAAGCGGCGTATCTCGAGTAAGGGTATTGAAAAGTTGAAAGTAAAACGATTTTTAAAAACTTGCAATGACTGATAGAAAGTGTCTTTGCTAATATCAAACAAAAGAGAATTTTTTTAAAACTATGGTAGATGAAAGACATCATCGTGTGTGTGTGTGTATGTGTGTGTGTGTGTGTGTTTGTGTGTGTGTCTTTAAATCCTCACCCAAGTATATTTTTTTAAAATTGATTTTTAAAGAGAGTGAAAGGGCCCAGCCACTGTGGCTCAGTGGTTGAGCATCACCCTATGGATCAGGAGGTCACAGTTCGGTTCCTGGTCAAGGCACATGCCCAGGTTGTGAGCTCGATTCCCAGTGGGGGCAGTGCAGGAGGAGGAGGCAGCCAATCAGTGATTCTCTCTCATCATGGATGTTTCTCTTTCTCTCTTCCTTCCTCTCTGAAATCAATAATAGTAATAAAAGAGTGGAAGGGAGAGGGAGAAACACTGATGTGAGAGAAATACATCGATTGGTTGCTTCCTGCGTGCCCCCCCAAACAGGGTTGGGAGCCTGCAACCGGGGTAAATGCCCTTGACTGGAATCGAACCCAGGACCCTTCAGTCTGCAGGCTGACGCTCTAGCCAAACCTGCTAGGGCAAACAAAAGAGAATTTAAGGCACAAAGCATTATTATAGAGGAGTGGCTCTCAACCAGGCAGGCTTTTGCCTCCCTGTGGACATTTGGCACTATCTAGAGATACTTCTTCTTTTAAAGTATATTTTTATTGATTTTAGAGAGGAAGGGAGAGGGAGAGAGAGATTGAAACATCAATGAGAGAGAATCATTGATCGGCTGCCCCCTGCACGCCCCCTACTGGGGATCGAGCCTGCAACCTGGTCATGTGCCCTTGACTGGAATCGAACCCGGGACCCTTCGGTCCGCAGGCCGACACTCTATTCACTGAGCCAAACCGGCTAGGGCTCTAGAGATACTTTTGATGGACATGATTGGGGGTGGGGATGCTATTGCATCTAGTGGGCAGAGAACAAGGATGCTGCTAAACATCCTACCAGGATATGCACAGGACAGCACTCCGCAATGCTCAACCCAATAAAAGAATGATTTCTCCCAGCATGTCAACAGTGCTGCAGTGGAGAAGTTCTGCTATCAAGAGGCATTACATAAAAATAAAGGGGTCGCCTAGCCCGTGTGGCTCAGTGGTTGAGCATTGTCTCATGCTCCAGGAGGACACCTGTGCGAATCCCGGTCAAGGGCACATGCCCGGGTTGTAGGCTCGATCCCAGGTGGGAGGCATGCAGGAAGCAGCCCATCGATGTTCCTCTCTCTCCCCTCTCCCTCTCGCTGAAATCAATAAAAAACATTAAGAACAAAATAAAAGAGGCAATTCACCAGAAAGAAAGAAAATACTTAACTTGTATACATGAATCACATTGCCTCAAAATATATAAAGCAAAACATTGACAGGAATGAAAGAGAAGAGACAAATTTACAATTACAGCAGGAGATTTCAACATAGTTCTCTTACGAACTGCTAGAACAAATGGACAATAACACCCCAAAAATGAAATCCTGGTTTGGGGATGGCTCTGTTGCTAGTGTGGATATACTGAGGGCTGGGAATGTGGAGATCTGAGTGGGAGACAGGGTTAGCGAAGAGAAATGAACAATTAGCTCGTCAAATCCTCCGATAGCTTGCATACAACACATCTTTGCATAACAAAATATCTTTTCCAGGCAGGACTAATATTCATATTACAATTCTTGAGTCTGGCATGAATTAGCAAGGTGTTGGCCCACAGTAGCACAGGGTGGCTGAAGAACATGTCACAATACTAAACATTAAAATGAATCTTATTGTGTATATGTCTATATTTGTCTAGATCAGTGGTTCTCAATGTGGGACACACGCCCCATGGGGGGGGGCAATTTGATTTTTAAGGAGGGCAATTTGAGAATGAATTATTAAGTGATTTTTTTGCATTTTTTTATGGTTCTAGGGGCCTCATATACAGTATATAAATCTATATTGTGACATTTATGCATTTGAGTTCTCTATTCTATGTTTTAAAACTTTATTTGATATTTTTTATATCACTTCATATTATTATTATTTTAACAATTTCTTAGTGATTTCTTCCTCAGTCCTTGCACTGTTCTTTCGTTCTTTTATTTTTCTCTCTCATGGATGCCATGTTCTTTGAAGCTTGTTTAGACCAAGTTAATGGCCTTTTAGGCTTCCTCCACGTGAATAGGAGCTCACTTTTTGAATAATAAGAATGATAAGTCAAGGGGTGGGAGGAGATCAGGACTTTAGCGATGCTTAGCTGGGGCATGGCCAACACAAGGTTGGAACCACTGGGCTAGATGTACCATGTACCATATAGTGCTAATTATTTCCCTTCGCCTAAAATGGACATTTTGTGTTTGAATGGCAAATATATTTTTTTTTCATGAAAATGTCTTATAAAGTTTAAAGTTAAAAGTAAAGCGTTTTTATTTTATATAAATAAGGTATTATATAAGTAAAGGAAAAAATTGTCAAGGGCTATTTTTCCCAAGAAGATATGCAAATAGCCAATAGGTATATGAGAAGGTGCTCAATATCACTGATTATCAGGGAATGCAAATAAAAACCACAATGAGATATCATACCTCCAGGAAGCAGGCTTAAGAACACTCGAGAGCTCAGCGGGCATGGCTCAGGTGGCTGAGCATTGACCTATGAACCAGGAGGTCAAGGTTCGATTCCCAGTAGGGGGCGTGCAGGAGGCAGCCGATCAATGATTCTCTCTCATCATTGATGTTTCTCTCTCCCCCTTCCTCTTTGAAATCAATAAAAATATATTAAGAGAAAGAACACTCAAGAAACATGTTTTTTTTCCAGCCAGCCTTGGAGCTGGAAGACATGGATGGTACATGAGGGGAATTTCCACACACATTTCCTAGGTCTGACACGAGTCAAGAGAAATGTATAGTGGCAAGAAATATTCAAAGTGATGAATAGCAAGAACCTACAACCAAGATTACTTTACCCAGCAAAGCTATCATTCAGAATTGAAGGTCAGATAAAGAGCTTCACAGATAAGAAAAAGCTAAAGGAGTTCATCACCACCAAACCAGTATTATATGAAATGCTGAAAGGTATCCTTTAAGAAGAGGAAGAAGAAGATTTTAAAGATAAAAATTATGAACAACAAATACATATCTATCAACAAGTGAATCTAAAAATCAAGTGAATAAAAAATCTGATGAACAGAGTAAACTGGTGAATAGAATAGAATCAGGGGCATGGAAAGGGAGTGGACTGACAATCCTGGGGGTGGGGGAAGGGGTGTGGGGGGTGTGGGAAGAGACTGGACAAAAATCATACACATATGGATGAGGACAGTGGGGTGTGGGGGTAAGGGCAGAGGGTGGGGTGGGAACCAGGTGGAGGGGAGCTATGGGGGAAAAAAGAGGAACAACTGTAATAATCTGAACAATAAAGATTTAATAAAAAAAAAGAGAAATGTACACCGGCAATCGCAATAACCAAGAAATTCCAGCAGAGGGCACCATTCACCAGCAATCTGAAATGCCAATCTGCAAATATGTTTGATAATCAGTGATTAAGAAAACAGGCGGTTCTTCAAAAAGTCGAACACTACAGTTACCCCATCACCCAGCAATTCCACTCCTAGGTATCTACCCAAGTGAAGTGAAAACATGTCCACACAATAACTTGTACACAAATGTTCATAGCAGCATTATTATTATTTAAAGCTAGAGGCCTGGTGCAATCGCGCACCCACGGGGTCCCTTGGCCTGGCCTGCAGGGATCAGGCCGAAACTGGCCTGGTGCAGGGATTCATCCATTTTTTCCTTTACTTACATAATACCTTATTTATATAAAACAAAAATGCTTTACTTTCAATCCATGAGCACGAATTCATCCGGCTCATCTCACCCAGTTCTGATCGTGGCCCATCGGGGCCGGCCGGCAGCAGGCGGAGGGACCACGGGAGGGGGAGGGACCGCGGCAGGGGGAGGGCTACAGGGTGTGTCCAGCCAGTCTTGCCCAGTCCTGATCAGCTGGACCCCAGCAGCAAGCTAACCTACCAGTTGGAGCGTGTGCCCCTGGTGGTCTGTGCGTGTCATAGCGATTGGTCGAATGGTCGAATGAACGGTCGGACACTTAGCATATTAGGTTTTTATTATATAGTATTTAAAAAAATACATATTTTTATTGATTTCAGAGAGGAAGGGAGAGGGGGAGAGAGAGAGAAACATCAATGATGAGAGAGAATCATTGATCGGCTGCCTCCTGCACGCCCCCTACTGGGGATTGAGCCTGCAACCCGGACATGTGCCCTTAGACTGGGATTGAACCCAGGACCCTTCAGTCCACAGGCCAATGCTCTATCCACTGAGCCAAACTGGCTAGGGCAGCATTGTTATTCATAACAGCCAAAGAGTGGAAACCACTCAAATGTCCATCAGCTGATGAGTCAAAAAAACAAATTAAAAGGGATATGGCATATCCATACAACACAATATTATTTAGCCAAGAGAAGAAATGATATATGTTACAGTATGGATGGAACTTGAAAACATTATGCTAAGTAAAGGAAGCCAGATGCAAAGGCCACATATTGTATAATTACATTTATATGATGACTAGAGGCCCAGTGCATGAAATCCATGCACGGGTCAGGTCCCTAGGCCTGGCCGGCAACCACCCATGTACCGCCAACGCGAGGTTCCCCCTGCCTCCCCACCTCCCCGCCTCCCCACCTCCTCCTTCCCTAGCTCCCTCAGCGCCCCACCTCCGCTGGTCGCCTGCCGTGTTCTGCGCTGCACCCTGGTGGTCAGTGCACGTCATAGTGAGTGATGGAACTCCCATTCTCCCGGTGGAACTCCCGAGGGGACACTTTGCATATTAGCCTTTTATAATATAGACTAGAGGCCTGGTGCACGAAATTTGTGCACTGGGAGGGGGGGGGTGTCCCTCAGCTCAGCCTGCACCCTCTCCAATCTGCGACCCCTCGGGCCTAAACCGACAGTCAGACATCCCTCTCACAATCTGGGACTGCTGGCTCCCAACTGCTTGCCTGCCTGCCTGCCTGATTGCCTCTAACCTCTTCTGCCTGTCAGCCTGATCACCCCCTAACCACTTCCCTGCCAGCCTGATCGATGCCTAACTGCTCCCCTGCCAGCCTGTTCACCCCCAACTGCCCTCCCCTGCCGGCCCAGTCACCCCCAACTGCCCTCCCTTACCAGCCTGATGGCCCACAACTGCCCTCCCCTGCCAGCCTTCTTGTGGTGGTCATCTTTGACCACATGGGGGCAGCCATCTTGTGCAAGGGTGTGACAGTCAATTTGCATATTACCTCCTTATTATATTGGATAAGCAAATCCATGGAGGCAGGAAGTAGATTAGTGGTTGTCCGGGACCCTTCCGTCTACAGGCTGATGCTCTATTCACTGAGCCAAACTGGCTAGGGCTAAAGTAAATAGTTTTTGAGAGCTTGATTAGAGGAGTAGACATTGTCTGATCCTTATGTTTAAAGAAAAAAAGCTAGTTGTCACCTGTCAGTTGAAGGTCTGCAGATTGGAAAGGATGCTCTCAGAATCTGGGAGGCCCATGCTATTCTGATGTTCTGAGGCTGACGGGGAAAGTGATTGCTGAGATCCGTTTTCTCTCCATCAGTGTGCGGTGGAGGCTCAGGTTAATTTGAATATAAATGAAGATGCCAGCCCTAGCCGGTTTGGCTCAATGGATAGAGCATCGGCCTGCAGACGGAAGGGTCCCAGGTTCGATTCCGGTCAAGGGCACATGCCCAGGTTGCAGGTTTGATCCCCAGTAGGGGGCGTGCAGGAGGCAGCCGTTCCATGATTCTGATCATTGATGTTTCTGTCTCTCTCTCCCTCTCCTTTCTTCTCTGAAATCAATAAGAAATATATTTAAAATAAAAGAAGATGCTGCCTCAAGGCTGGAGGCTCAGAGTTGCGTTGATAATTGACAGTTAAGTTGCTTTTCTGTAGCCACACACCTGGGAGGGGAGACTCAGAGTGGCCAACCTTGAGGGGGAGAGGTCATGACCCCATGCCCTCAGTCAGGTGGGCCTGGCCAGGAGAGATGCTGGCAAGTGGATGATAGAGACCTCTCTTCTGGAAATTCCGCATGTATGATTTGTTTATTTGCTTGCTTTTAATATATCTTTATTGAATTCAGAGAGGAAGGGAGAGGGAGAGAGAGATAGAAACATCACGCCCCACACTGGGGATGGAGCCCACAACCCGGGCATGTGCCCTGACCGGGAATTGAACCGTGACCTCCTGGTTCATAGGTCGACGCTCACCCACTGAGCCACCGAGGCCAGGCCGCACATATAATTTATTTTTATTTTTTGGTTTCCTACCTGTCTCCTTGGTTGGCCTCTAACTTCCACCAGAGCAGGGACCCTGTACGTTGACCTCACCGCTGTACACTCAGCAGTGCTCGGCACACAGTAGGTGGGTTCTCAATTCGTGCCTGTGGATGGCGTTAACATAAAAACATTCAAACCTGTAAAGAATTTTTGTGAGTTTATTTGAGTCAAACTGTCGACAATTGCTGGAAGCAGAATCTCAACGGACTGGGATAATGCTCCGGAGAATGGTGGTTTTTCACCTTGTTTATTTATTTATTTATTTTTTATTTTTTAAAATATATTTTATTGATTTTTTTTTACAGAGAGGAAGGGAGAGAGATAGAGAGTTAGAAACATCGATGAGAGGGAAACATCGATCAGCTGCCTCCTGCACATCTCCTACTGGGGATGTGCCCGCAACCAAGGTACATGCCCTTGACCGGAATCGAACCTGGGACCTTTCAGTCCGCAGGCCGACGCTCTATCCACTGAGCCAAACCGGTTCCGGCTATTGATTGATTGATTGATTGATTTTTTTTTGGTCTAAAGTTTTACATATGTCCCCTCCCCCTGCCCCCATTAACCCTTCCCGTCACCACTCCTACCCCGAGAGCAAGCCCCCACCGCCCCAGTGTATATGTCCATTGGTTATGCTAATGTGCATGCAGACAAGTCCTTTGGTTGATCTCTAACCCCCCTCCCACCCTGTCCAGTGGTTCTCAACCTTCCTAATGCCGCGACCCTTTAATACAGCTCCTCATGTTGTGGTGACCCCCAACCATAACATTATTTTCGTTACTACTTCATAACTGTAATTTGGCTACTGTTAGGAATCGTCATGTAAATATCTGATAGGCAGGATGTATTCAGGCGACCCCTGTGAAAGGGTCGTTCGACCTCCAAAGGGATCGCGACCCACAGGTTGAGAACCGCTGTAATTTAGACGTTACAATCAAGAGAGGAGACGTAAGTGGGTTACATGAATTCCGTTGGTGATAGATGAGGGAGGTGGGAGAAAGCAAGGCTGGGAAATAAAACGATAGACACACACTTCTTTTACTGAGGTGGTGCGGGATAGTTAACATCAATAATTAACGCGATCACAATAACAGTGAAGGAATTTATGGTCTCTGACCTGGTGCCTGGGCGCATGTGGTTGTGGAGGGGGAAAGGGAAGTTACAAGTTACTCAGACATTTCATAGGTGTGTTATCTTAGCTGCAAAAAGACAACAGGCTCAGTTAAGTAAAAATTGACCTTGTCCGGGAAAATACCGGCCTAGGACATGACTACCCACCATAACTGCTTTTAGTTAAATTTGTTGTTGTTTTTTTTTTTTTTTTTTTGTAAACATATTTTTTTTCATTGATTTCAGAGGAGAAGGGAGAGGGAAAGAGAGAAGCATCAATGATGAGAATCATGGATCGGCTGCCTCCTGCACACCCCACCCTGGGGATCCTGGGCATATGCCCTGACCGGAATCGAACCCTGACCTCCTGGGTTCATAGGTTGATACTCAACTACTGAGCCACGCCGGCCGGGCTAGTTCAAGTTTTATTTTTTATTTATTTATTTATTTTTTATATATTTTATTGATTTTTTACAGAGAGGAAGGTAGAGGGATAGAGAGTTAGAAACATCGATAAGAGAGAAACATCGATCAGCTGCCTCCTGCACGCCCCCTACTGGGGATGTGCCCGCAACCAAGGTACATGCCCTTGACCGGAATCGAACCTGGGACCTTTTCATCTGCAGGCCGAGGCTCTATCCACTGAGCCAAACCGGTTAGGGCTCAAGTTTTAATTTCAGACCATCCTTTGTGGTTACTTTGCAAGACTGCCACGCAGGCCTTCCCTGAGCTTGTCAGGTTAGCATGTGGCCCCTCTTGTCCACAACTGACAGCCGAGGCCACAAGGAAAGCCCCAGATGAGGGGCGAACGCTGAGGAGGGGAGACCCAGAGAAGCTGTTACTTGGTCGGAGCCACCCGGTTAGTAGGCGGAGTAGCTAAGAACAGTGGGACGCGGAGAGCGGGCTCTTAACCTGACCCAGGACGGCCCCAGGTGTTTACCGGGAGTTGGCCAGGTGGTGGCGCCATCCCTCAATGCGAGGAAGCAGAAGGAGGGAAAGGTTGATTGGCAGGGAAGTGACACAGTGAGTTGGGACAAGTTGAGCTGGAGAAGCTGTTGGTTATTCCGTGATATGCAAGAACAGTCCAGAGGGCAGCTCCGAGGACCCTGCTGGGGCAGACAGTCAAGGTCGTGGGGGCGAAGGAGACACCCTAGACCAGTGAGGGCGAACCTTTTGAGCTCGGCGTGTCAGCGTTTTGAAAAACCCTAACTTAACTCTGGTGCCGGGTCACATATAGAAATTTTTTGATATTTGCAACCATAGTAAAACAAAGACTTATATTTTTAATATTTATTTTATATATTTAAATGTCATTTAAAGAAAAATCAACCAAAAAAATGAGTTCGCGTGTCACCTCTGACACGCGTCATAGGTTCGCCATCACTGCCCTAGAGAGAGCGTGTGAGGCGCGAGAAAGGTCCAAGGGGGACCAGGGTGCACCACAGAGACACATGTCATTAAAAAATATTATATATATAAATATAAATTATTTTTTAACCTTCACTCAATATTTTCCCATTGATTTTTTAAAAATATATATATTTTATTTATTTCAGAGAGAAAGGGAGAGGGAGAGATGGAAACATCAACGATGAGGGAGAATCATGGATCGGCTGCCTCCTGCACGCCCCACACTGGGGATCGAGCCTATAACCCGGGCATGTGCCCTGACTGGGAATCGAACCGTGACCTCCTGGTTCCTAGATCGATGCTCAACCACTGAGCCACGCCAGGCGGGAATCCATTGATTTTTATAGAGAGTGGAAGAGAGGGGGAAAGACAGAGAGAAACATCCATGTGAGAGAAACACATCGACTGGTTGCCTCCTGCACGAGCCCCGACCAGGGCCTGGGCTGGGGAGGATCCTGCAACTGAGGTACGTGCCCTTAACCGGAATCAAACCGGGACCCTTCAGTCCGCAGGCCAGCGCTCTATCCACTGAGCCACACCGACCAAGGGCACCACCTCCTTTCTTTGGACCTCAGGAATTGCTGCCTTTCCTGTCCTGAGGTGGCAGAAGTTACTGATCCGAAGGCCGGTCCCCCAGCCCTCCCCTGGGTTTTCAGCTCTGTAAGATTCATGGTGTGTGTGTGAGTGTGTGAGAGTGTACATGTGTGTGTGTGTGTGTGTGAGTGTGAATGAGTCTGTGTGTGTTGACCACCAGCACCCGCACAACAAGCAGCCCATGTAAATCAAAACTGGCTTTACAAAATGTTCGTCTTCTTAAACAAAAAGTATGCCATATATTTTTATTAAATCATAGAAAACTCATTTGTATACACTTTTTTTTCTTTCCATTTTGGGAAACCTGGAATATTGAACAGCTGGGTAACAAAACCGATGAACAATACATCTCCCTTTAAGCACAGACAAGTTTGAAGTTGTCACATTTATTTATTTTTAAACGTTGAAATAAATCAGGAACAGCTTGTTGGCTTCTTTCACCTTTAGGCCACGGGAATACTCTCTCTTACCACCCCCAATTCTCTCTAAGGATGTTTTTCATTACTTAAAGCAACCATAACTTTCAGAGACGGTGACCTTGACGTCTTCATATGAAACTGACTTCTTTTTCCCTACCTCGGGCTTTTAGAGAACTGTAAACGCCGAATTTCACGAGATGGGACCGATCATGCTTCCTGTCTACAACAGCGTGGACTATAGTTCAGAATAAGTTAAATATTAAGACACATAGTATGGCAGTAACATCCTACTTTTCTTTCTACCATGTAACTCCGGAAGTTCCCCCTAATCTTACAGGTCTGTAAAGGATGGAGACAGAAGGATCCGGGGATACTGAAAATGCACACCCACCCTCCAAACCACACTCTCTGAACGCATGGGTCAAAAATATATACACAAACAGTCCTGCCGGGGTCGCGCCTGCGTCCATTCCGCAGGGCAGCGCCGGGAGCAGACTCTGAACTTCGCCCAATGAACACGGGCAGTGGGTTTGACGTTTAGGGTCGTCACTCCTTCTGCTTTCGATCAAGACGCCCCCTTCCCCCGCCCCTCCCCCCAAGTCACACTGTGACATGTCTGCACTCACCCCTTATACTCACATATATAAACACAAATTAAATATCATCAAAATTATCTTAAATTAAATCGAAGACTGCTATTTTTAAGTGCATAGTCTCCCCCATCCCCAGCTTCTCGAATGCGTGTTACAGAGCGAGAACTAACATCCTTGGTTGGTAACACTCCCGCTCCGGGGTGTTTGAGGCCAACCGGCCTCCTAGACCTTTGTGGGGGGAAGGGGGGCGGCGATTTTCCACTCCGAACGGAGGGACTGTCCCCGAAAGTCCCGCTCCCAAACTGAAATCTGGGTTTCAGACTCATGAAAGCAAGAACTGAAAAAAAATGGGATCTTTAGGGGGCTGGTTCCTCACCCGTGGTGACAGCCGGCTTCCCCCCGGGACACTCAATCCACCCCAAATCCAGCCAGCCTCCCTCCAAGCCGCCTCCAGGCCTGGGGCCCCTCACGGCCATCTGCAGGCCCAGGGATCTCCCAGGGAACGTGTAAACAGAGCTGGGAAAAACTGCATTTCTGCACGTTTTCGTCGTGTCAGTGAAAACCACCCGGGGCTGAGAACAAATGATAGGAAAGGCTGCCCCACGTCAACACCCCGCTCATCCAACGCCCCAGCGCCCCGCTCATCCTGCAGCCGAAGACTAGAAAGTCAACTCCAATGATTTTTGGCCTGGCTTGTCCCGAATGGTGGTGAAGACCGAAACGGACCCTCGTTCTACCTTCTCCCCCAGGAACAATGCCGCCGCGTCTCCCCTCTTGCTACTGGAGGTGACCGGGGGAGGCGACCAGGCTTTTGTGCAGGTTGGGATTCTGGCTGTGTCTGTTGCGACTGCGCACAGACGAGAACATGGTGTTGCACCCGGGGACCTTGCACTTGTGCAGCTGGCGCAGGTGCACGGTTTTGTAGTGGGCCCGGAAGGTCCCTTTGTTGCTGTACGTCTTTTGGCAGAGGTGACACGTGATGGGCAACCCGGAAGGCAGGCTGGCGAGGCTCTGGTCGGCCTTCTCCATCAGGACGCAGATGGGGTACTCGTCCTCCCCGGGGACGAGGCCGGCGCCTTCGCCGTTCCCGTCGCTGTCCTCCATGAGCCCGGCGCCGCCTTCCTCGCTCGCCGCCCCGTCCGAGTCCCAGGAGGAATGGCTGCTGCTCTCCGACTTCATGCTGGAGGTAGCGCTCAGGTCCAGGACGGCGCCTTCGCCCCCCGGCGGGCCGGAGCTGTAGCTCTCCAGGGCGGCGCCGTGCACCTGGGCTATCGGGTACACCAGGCTGCCCATGCGGCTGGTGCCCTTGAAGATGACAGACGTCTGGGAGGCTTGCTGCGTAAAAGCCACGTCGGGATAGGCCTCCTTGGCCACGTCTTTCAGAAGGTACGCTGCGCGGAGCCGGTCTTCGCCGCTCTCCAGCGCTTCCTGGGCCAGTACTTTCTGGTGGAGGTTTAGGTTTGAACTGTGTCTGCAAGAATGAAAAGATGGTTAGAAACGAATCGAGCTGTTGTTTGTTTGTTTATTATTTATTTTGCTAATCCTCACCTGAGGATAGTTTTCCTTTGATCTTTTTTTTTTTTTTAAATATATTTTATTGATTTTTTACAGAGAGGAAGGGAGAGAGACAGAGAGTTAGAAACATCGACGAGAGAGAAACATCGATCAGCTGCCTCCTGCACATCTCCTACCGGGGATATGCCCGCAACCCAGGCACATGCCCTTGACCGGAACCGAACCTGGGACCCTTCAGTCTGCAGGCCAACGCTCCATCCACTGAGCCAAACCGGCTTCGGCCCCTTTGATCTTTTTGAGAGAGTGGAAGAGAGAGGGGAAGACAGAGAGAAACATCCATGTGAGAGAAACACATCGATGGGTTGCCTCCTGCACACACTCTGACCAGGGCCTGGGCTGAGGAGGAGCCTGCAACCAAGGTACGTGCCCTTGACCGGAATCGAACCCGGGACCCTTTGCTCCACAGGCCGACGCTCTATCCACTGAGCCAAACTGGCTAGGGCTTGAGCTGTTGTTTTAAAAACAGTCCTCATTCTGAGTGGAGACACTAGGCAGATGCCAGAAGAAGCATGTGAGAAGTGATGGTAGGGGCGTGGGGTGCAATGGGAGTCTGGTGGACACTGGCCCACGGCTGCTCGCCGCTTGTCAGAAGTTAGCATTCGTGGGAAAGCCAGGGGCCTGGGAAGATGTGGTTCTCTTCAGTTTCCGCCGTCTGATTGACAGGTAACTTCCTGGACCTGATCTAAAGAGATGGCTAGCCTAGAGGCTTTGGCTCAGTGGATAGAGCGTCAGCCTGCGGACTGAAGGGTCCCGGGTTCGATTCTGGTCAAGGGCACATGCCCAGGTTGTGGGCTTGATTCCCAGCAGGGGGAGTGCAGGAGGCAGCTGATCAAGATTCTCATCATTTCTCTCTCTCTCTCCTTCCCTCCCTCTCCTTTCCTCCCTGAAATCAGTAAAAATATATTAAAAAAAGAAAGAATGGCTACACTATTTCAATTAGACCCATTCGACTGGGACACTGGAAATAACTGGTCACAAATATGTGGCTCCTCACTCAACTCGTATGTGGCTACTGTGCCCGTGTGGCTGTATCATATAATAAAACCAGAACACTTGGAATCGGGGGGCTGACGGAAATAAAACACATGATTAAAACTTCACCTGTTTCTTTTTACTTTTTTTTTTTTTTTTTTTGGTTAATCTTCACCCAAGAATATTTTTTTCCATTGATTTTTAGGGAGAGTGAAGAGAGAAAGACAGAGAGAAACATGGATATGAGAGAGACACATCGATTGGTTGCCTCCGGCACATGCCCCGACCAGGACCAGGGCCCAGGCCGGGGAGGAACCTGCAACCAAAGTACATGCCCTTGACTGGAATTGAACCCGGGGCCCTTTGGTCTGCAGGCTCACGCTCTATCCACTGAGCCAAACCCGGTAGGGCTCTTTTTACTTTTTTAAAAATGTGGCTACTAGAAAACTTAAAATTTCCTACGTGGCTCACATCAGGATCTAGAGCAGTGGTTCTCAACCTTCCTGATGCCGCGACCCTTTCATACAGTTCCTCATGTGGTGGTGACCCCCAACCATAAAGTTATTTTCGTTGCTACTTCATCACTGTCATGTTGCTACTGTTAGGAATCGTCATGTAAATATCTGATAGGCAGGATGTATCTTCATGGTTACAAATTGAACATAATGAAAGCATAGTGATGAACCACAAAAACAATATGTAATGATCTATGTGTTTTCCGATGGTCTTAGGCGACGCCTGTGAAAGGGTCGTTCGACCCCCAAAGGGGTCGCGACCCACAGGTTGAGAACCTCTGGTCTAGAGCATTGGCAGGCATATCATCCCAGAGGTTCTACAGGTATGAAAATCTGACTGGCTAGAAATAGTAGGGTGTGTGAGTGAGGGAGAGAGGGCGAGAGGGCGAGAGAGAGAGAGAGAGAGAGAGAGAAAGAACCTAGTTCAATTCATATTTGCAACGTTTCACTGTTACCAGACAGGGGTTTTGCAAATGCAGCACTGAGCACACCACCAATCACCGACCTGCTACCTGGTGATTACTCCTGCAGGGCCGATAATGATACCCATTATGACACAGGCCTTGGACGCATATGATATCATTTGGATGTAACTTGTCAATCACTCTTGGCCTTGCTCAGAGATTCCGTGCTGACCTGACGAGCAAACACAGCCCTTTCCAAGGGCTACAGTCTTCTTTAAAAATATATTTTTATTGATTTCAGAGAGGAGGGGAGAGGGAGAGAGAGGGGGAAACATCCATGATGAGAGAGGATCAGTGATCGGCCGCCTCCTGCATGCCCCACACTGGGGATCGAGCCTGCAACCCAGGCATATGGTCTTACTGGGAACCGAACCCGGGACCTCTGGCTCCCGAACCACTGAGCCACGCGGGCCAGGCAAACAAGGGCTACATTCTTAAAGGAGATAGGAGAATGATGCTAAACAGAAAAAATACTCCCCCAGTACAGCTCAGAATGCATGCCGGGGGGAAAAAAAACAAAATAAATAAGGATTGAATTTTCTAGCCTAAATCTCCAAAGACATATGAGGAGGGGAGGAGGTTTAATCCTACCTCAGATTTACTATTCGGCTTCTCTCCGTCTCCCCTTACACGTCCTTTTTTTCGTGGCCGCCATCAGAATTATATTCCCAGATCACCCACTTTGCAGGCAGCTCTTAACTACAACTCTGACCTGTGATTATGTCAGCATTCTGGGTTGAAGGGGCAGGAACGTGTCAGCAGAAAACCAGACACGGGGTTGACATGCAGGTTCCAGTACATACAAGGGTTGAAGGGAAAAAAAGAAAAAAAGCCAGACAAAACACATTCAACTGGAACCTTGTATGGCAAGATCCCTGCTGTAACGGGGCAAGGCTCTGGGCCCCACACTTAACGGCCAAGTGTCCCACAAATGCCAGGAGCTGACTTGTGGCTCCTCTAACCTTCTTTTTTTTTGTTTTTATTTTATTTTATTTTATTATTATTATTTTTTAATATATTTTATTGATTTTTTACAGAGAGGAAGGGAGAGAGATAGAGAGTCAGAAACATCGATGAGAGAGAAACATCGATTAGCTGCCTCCTGCACATCTCCTACTGGGGATGTGCCCGCAACCCAGGTACATGCCCTTGACCGGAATCGAACCCGGGACCTTTCAGTCCACAGGCCGACGCTCTATCCACTGAGCCAAACCGGTTTCGGCTTTTTTTTTTGTTTTTAAATATATTTTTATTGATTTCAAAGAGGACAGGAAAGGGAGAGAGATAGAAACATCAATGATGAGAGAGAATCATTGATCGGCTGCCTCCTGCACGCCTCCTACTGGGGGTCGAGCCCACAACCCGGGCATGTGCCCCGACTGGGAATCAAACCCGGGACCTTTCAGTCCACAGGCTGACGCTCTAGCCACTGAGCCAAACCGGCTAGGGCTCCTCTAACCTTCTTAAGCCTCAAGGGTTAGATGCATTTCCCGGGGTGGCATGTCCCCTAAAACCAGTGACAACCACAACCGCAAGGACCCTCTGCACCTCGCGGCAGGCTTTCGGCTCCCGGGACTTTGCTGGTGCTGTGCCCACTGCCTGGGTCTGTACTTCTCCTCTGCACCCTCCATCTCCCCTGCAACTCTTCCCCACTGGTTGCTGGCTACTTAGATTCGTTGAGACCCATGGTTCTCAAACTGTGGTCTGGGCACCCCTCGGGGTTCCCTGAAGTGGAAACCCGTTTCATCCTGATTCTAAGACACTGTTTGCGGTTTTCACTCTCATCCTCTCAGGCGCGTACAGAGGAGTTTTCCAGAGGCTTCATGACACGTGACGTGGCGACAGGTTGAAGGCAGAGGCTGCTGTGAGAATCCAGCTGTCCTCTACTAAAGCCGGACACTGAAGAGATTTTTGAAAGCCTCAAACAAAGCCACTCTTCTAAGTGTTTGTTCTGGAAAATGTGTTATGTTTCGTGAAAATGTTATTTATGCTCATGTATAAGAGGCTTATTATTATTAATTTTTTTAAAAATATATTTTATTGATTTTTTACAGAGAGGAAGGGAGAGAGACAGAGAGCTAGAAACATCAATGAGAGAGAAACATCGATCAGCTGCCTCCTGCACATCCCCCACTGGGGATATGCCCGCAACCCAGGTACATGCCCCTGACCGGAATCGAACCCAGGACCCTTCAGTCCGCAGGCCGACGCTCTATCCACTGAGCCAAACCGGTTTCAGCAATTATTATTATTAATTTTTAAAACATATTTTTATTGAGTTCAGAGAGGAAGGGAGAGGGAGAGAGAGAAACATCAATGATGAGAGAGAATCGTTGATCGGCTGCCTCCTGCACGCCCCCCCAATTGGAGATCGAGCCCGCAACCCCGGGTGTGTGCCCTTGACTGGAATCAAACCTGGGACCCTTCCGTCCACAGGCCAACGCTCTATCCACTGAGCCAAACCAGGCAGGTTTAGTATTTTAAGCGATATAAAATATATAGTTTTTTTTCCCCAGTTTTAAAGAGTCTTGAGGTTTGAAGGATTTATAAAGGGCTCTGGCCAGGTGGCTCAGTTGGCTAGAGCATCGACCTGATACACCAACATTGTGGGGTCGATCCCCGGTCAGGGCACATACAAGCAACAACCAGTGAATGCGGAAATTAAGTGGAACAACAAATCAATGTTTCTCTTTCTATCTCCCTTCCCCCTTCTCTCTCTAAAAGGAAAAGAACTCGTAAAAGGGATGGTGCGGCCAAAACTTTTGAGAGCAGCTGCTTCCCTCCGACCGCTTCTTCCAGGCAGCCTTCCCTAACTCCTCAGAGTCTGGTCAGGCGCCCTCCCCTGTGCCCACAGCAGCCTATGCATCTCCCACAAGAGCAGCCACCACCTTCAGTGTAAGCACCTGTTTAACGGGCCTGTCCCCACCCAGGCCTTCGTGGGCAGGGATGTGTCCACGGCACCCAGCGCGGACAGTTCGTAAATACCTGTTGACGAGCCCTAGCTGGTTTGGCTCAGCGTACGGAGCGTCGGCCTGCGGACTGAAGGGTCCCGGGTTCGATTCCGGTCAAGGGCACGTATCTTGGTTGCAGGCTCCTCCCCGGCCCAGGCCCTGGTTGGGGCGCGTGCAGGAGGCAACCAACCGATGTGTTTCTCTGACATCGGTGTTTCTCTCTGTCTTTCCCTCTCTCTTCCACTCTCTCTAAAAATAAATAAATAAATAAATAAAGTCAAAAGCCTGGCTGGCGTGGCTCAGTGGTTTGAGTGTCAACTTGTGAACCAGGAGGTCACGGTTTGATTCCCCGTCAGGGCACATGCCCGGGTTACGGGCTCAATTCCTAGTGTAGGATGTGCAGGAGGCAGCTGCTGGATGATTCTCTCTCATCACTGATGTTTCCATCTCTTTCTCTCTCCCTCTCCCTTCCTCTGTGAGACCAATAAAAATATATTTTAAAAAATAAAAGTAAATGAATGGAAGAATATCCTCGGGTGAGGATTAACAAAACAAAAAGTCTGTTGGCTACATAAGCACCGAGGGTGCGGCCCCAGCCCCTTCCGGCCGGGTCCTGGTCACTGCCGCTGCCGCTGGTGGGAGCAGAGTGGCTGGAAGAGGGGAAGACAGTTATCGCCACGGCGACACGGTCTGGCCTCTGAGTCGGAGAAACGGCGGTGGAGCCAGTGGAGCCCGGGCTGCCCACGGAGTCTTAGCTCACCTGGTGCCTTTGTAACCCCAGGTTCTATGCCAAAGCCCAGGCTACTAGAACTAGTACTTTAACTTCAGAAAGCAAGATGTTTTCCTGTGCTGGGGGAGGAGGCGTGTATGTACAAGTAGGACAGAAAGGAAGAAAATAGTAAATAATTAAAAAAAGAAATAGCCCTTAGCCGGTTTGGCTCAGTGGATAGAGCGCCGGCCTGCGGACGGAAGGGTCCCGGGTTCGATTCTGGGCGAGGGCACATGCCCAGGGTTGTGGGCTCCATCCCCGGGGCGGGGTGGGGGGTGGAGGGCGTGCAGAAGGCAGCTGATCAATGATTCTCTCTCATCATGGATGTTTTTCTCTCTCTCCCCCTTCCTCTCAGAAATCAATAAAAAAAAAAATATATATATATATTATTTTTAAAATACATTTTATTGATTTTTTTACAGAGAGGAAGGGAGAGAGATAGAGAGTTAGAAACATCGATGAGAGAGAAACATCGATCAGCCGCCTCCTGCACACTCCCCACTGGAGATGTGCCCCCAACCAAGGTACATGCCCCTGACCGTAATCAAACCTGGGACCCTTCAGTCCGCAGGCCGACGCTCTATCCACTGAGCCAAACCAGTTACGGCTAAAAATATATCTTTTAAAAAAAGAAACAGAAAATGAAATCCTATGTGAAATTCACATAACTTCTAGTTTAGTAGACGCGGTAGGCCAGAACGGTATCGTCAACTTGAAGGACAACCTGACGGACGCCGCTCTCTTCTTCACAACAACAGCTTGTTTGCGAACAGACCTTCCTCCTGGATGATGGATGGGGAAGGCGGGGCCGCTCAGCAGGGTGCCCTGGTGGTTTGGTTCAACATCGCAGCGGTGGAGACAGGCATTTTAACCACTATCACCTGTGCTCTCTCCTCTGCGTGTGTGCTTCTGAGTGTGGGGAGGGTCTACGTCAGTGGTTCTCAACCTTGGCTGCACATTAGAATCACCTGGGAATCTTTTTAAAATCCTGATTTCTGCGCCTCACCCTCCGGAAATTCTGTTTCTTTGTTACTCATGTTGTGGCCCCACCCCATAACAAAGACACAGAATTTCTTCTGGTCTATGTTTTCTCCCTGTTTATAAAGGGCTGGGACTGACCAGCAGACCACGAGTGATGGATGAATGATTATTTTGACATATGTTTTTGTGAAAGAGAGGGTTAAGGGACTGCCTGGCTAAAGGAACCAGACAGTCCCGTTTGTCTTTTTAGGCTTTTATTGTAGTGATAGCTTGAATTAAAATTAATTTTTAGATATTATTAGCAGGGTAAGTATTTTTGAGAAAATATATGTATTGGTAGTGTTTTTTTAAACAAGGTCGTGTCTAAAGACTAAATAAAGAGATTCCAGTAAAACACCTGGGGGCTCAGACTTGTTTGGAAAAGTCAAGGCAGGGTCTGCCGCCCTCGGCCAGGTCCCCCTCGAGGCCTTCGACCTTTTGGAGAATTATTTTCATAGCATTTCCAACCAAGTCTCGCATTTCCCCATAATAAAACAGGCCTTATAGTTTGGACTAAGACAGTGGTGGCATGGAGCTGCCTCAGGTCATGCGCGTTTGAGCAAAATGTGTAACATGTTAATACTCTCAGAACCATGTGTAGCATGAATCATACTGCGTTTTGTCAGAGAGCCGGCCCTTCCCTGAAAGCCTGGGGAGCAAGGTGACCTGAAGCGGGGTGACGGGACTCAAGTTCATGAAGAAAAGCACACGCGAGACGGTAATGCCAGTGCCGGGCCCCGAGTGATGACACCCGGGAAACTCTGCAAACAGTTCGACTCCTGTGGGTCAGGCAAACCCAGCACCAACAGACGTCTCATCTCCCATCCCAACCTCCCAAAGTAACCTGTGAAGTGCCTTTCCTCTTTGAAATCTTAATATTTAAAAAAATCTCCCATTAGGCCATCCATCACCCCTCCTTTCCAATAGATCTTGGCTAACTAGGGATCAGAGGAAATATTGGAGGGAATGTTTCATTCGGTGGACTTCACGTGAGACAGTAAAAACCAGACAAGTTTTGGGAAGCCAAAGGGATCATTTTTAAAACAGCGGTTCTCAACCTGTGGGTCGCGACCCCTTTGGCGGTCGAAAGACCCTTTCATAGGGGTCGCCTAAGACCATCCTGCATATCAGATATTTACATGACGATTCATCACAGTAGCAACATCACAGTGATGAAGTAGCAACGAAAATAATTTGATGGTTGGGTCACAACATGAGGAACTGTATTTAAAGGGCCAGAAGGTTGAGAACCACTGTTTTAAAAGCATCCTCCAGCCCTAGCTGGCTTGGCTCAGTGGATAGAGCATTGGCCCACAGACTGAAGGGTCCCAGGTTCGATTCTGGTCAAGGGCACGTACCTTGGTTACAGGCACGACCCCCAGCCCAGGTCGGGGTGTGTGAGGCAGGCAACCAATCGAGGTGTCTCTCTCACATCGATGTTTCTCTCTCTCTGTCTCATCCCCTCCCTTCTGCTCGCTCTAAAAATCAATGGAAAAATACCCTCAGGTGAGGATTAACAATAAAATCGCCCTCCTCTAGCGGCCTGTCTGACCCAGGTCTGCAGGCCTCCCTGGGAGAGCTAGCTCACAAATTCCTCATGCCAAAGCCTGGGGGTGGAATGTGTCTCTGAATTCAGAATTTCTCAGACTTCGGAAAAAGCAGAATGATGCACAGACTGTAATACCGTTTTAGTGCCTCCCTAACAAATCCATTACTATTTCTGCGCGAATAGATACAAAAAATTCCACACAAAAGGTGATTTTAAAAAACATTGCAAATAGCCTCACATCATTTCAGGTCACGTCTTGGGGCCAAATGAGTCAAGGTTTTGGAAACAAAAATTCAGGAGAGTGGGTCTATAGGATAGTGTTTTTCAAACTGTGGTTCCCGGCCTGGTGACCTCTGTATCACCTGGGCACGTAGAAATGCGAAGTCTTAGGCTCCGCCCAGAGCCCCGACAGTGGAAGTTCTAGGAGCCAGGTGATTCTGATGCAGGTTAGAGTTTAAGAACCGCCACCTTGCCCTGGCAGGTATGGCTCAGTGGATAGAGCGTCAGCCTGCGGACTGAAGGGTCCCAGGTTCGATTCCGGTCAAGGGCACATGCCTGGTTGTGGGCTTGATCCCCAGTGGGGGGCGTGCAGGAGGCAGCCGATCCATGATTCTCTCTCATCATTGATGTGTCTCTCTCTCCCTCTCCTTTCCTCTCTGAAATCAATTAAAAAAAAATCTCTCTATATAAAAGCCTAAGCGACCGAACAACCGGTTGACCGGTTGCTATGACGTGCACTGACCACCAGGGGACAGACGCTCAACACACAGGATTGGGCTCCCTCCTGTCTAGATTGGGCCTGTGGGGACTGGGTCGAAACCAACTCTCTGACATTCCCTGAAGGGTCCCGGATGGTGAGGCCGAGGGACCCCACCAGTGCACGAATCCGGGCCTCTAGTATATTTATAAAGAACTTCCACGTTAGGACAAACAGTTGCCAACAGGCGCCTCACCTGTCCCTGCTCCTGCGGGAAGGGAAGGTGGCCTGGCAGCCCTCCACCGTGCACACGTGGGTCTCCTTGGCGTGCGTGTTCTTGTGGTGCATCTTCACGCCGCAAGCGTTCTTGAAGGTCTTCTGACAGATGTCACACTGGTGGCGACTCTCTTCCTTCTGCCTCGCCAATGCGTGCTGACCCGCGGGCTCCAGGTCCTTGGAATCCTCGAAACAAGGGAAAGCCATTCCTCGGGTGGACAAGGCGCCCAGGAGGCCCCCGGCCAGCAGGTGCTGCTGCAGCCGGACGTAGTCCGGGAAAGGGATGCAGGGCTCCAGCCCCGGAGGGAGGCGGAGCTCCCGGCCGCCGTCCTCCGCCTCCCCGGGCACCAGGGTCAGCGCTGGCTTCTGCTCCAGCTCCGTCTCCCTCTCCGAGTTGCGCGTGGCCTGCTCGGGGGTCCTGCTGATGACCCCCCTGGGCTCGATCACCGACGAGAGGTGGCAGGCCGGCTGCCCTTCGCGGGGAGGCCTCCCTGGGCATCCTCCCTGCCGCTCCTCCAGCGCCCCGTCCGACCCGGGGCTGCAGGCCTCCAGCTCGTCTTCGCTGACCACCTGCAGGGGCCGATCGTCATCGGAGCTGAGCGCCCGCCTCTTCTCGTCAGCCGTTCCCGCGGCCTCCTTCTCGATCTTGATGGGCATGCTGGACTTGCGGGATTTCTTCTTGGGGAGGGCATCGGACGGCATCTCGGCGGAAACCAGCTGTTCCGAGACGGAGGACGACAGCAGGGGCAGAGACGGCAGCATCCCGGGCGTCGTGGCCAGCTCGGCGGGCGTGGCCGGGCTGCGGTAGAAAGGGAGCACTGGCTGGACCGTCCTCAGGTTGGGGAAGAGCACGCCGTTCTGCCCGGCGCCCGGAAACACCGCTTGGGCCCTGGCATCCTCGCCTGAGCCGGGGCAGCCGGGGAGAGGCCTGCGGTCCGGGGACGCCACCTCGAGCCCCGGGCGCCTGTAGCCGTCCGAGGCGGCCAGGCTCAGGCTGCTCCTGAGGTCCTTGTCCCTGTTGTTCCTGTTCATGGGCATGTGCAGCCGGGGGTTGGGGTTGGCGCTGTGGCGGTTGCGGCTCCGCAGGGAGCTGAACACCATGTTGCACCCCTCGATGGTGCACTTGTGCTTGATCTTCAGGTGCACGGCGTTGTAGTGGATCTTGAGGGTGCCTTTGTCGTAGAAGGTCTTCTCGCAGGCCGTGCAGAACACCCGGCCCTTCTTGGCGCCCAGGCCGTGCCGCTCTGGCTTCCCCCGGGCCTCGGGGGACAGCTGCGTCCCTTCCAGCTTCGTGACGAGGGTGTAGGCGCTGGAGTCGCTCAGGTGGGCGCCGTCTTCCTGGTGAGGGGCGGCGTCGGGGCAGCTCGGACACGGCTCCTTTTCCAGCTGGAACGGGGTGGAGCCGGAGGCCAGGAAGCGGCCCTCGGGGAAGGGCCCGGGGAGGTCCTGCCGGGGGTCCTGGCCCTGG
This sequence comes from Myotis nattereri, assembly GCF_964212035.1. Lineage (NCBI taxonomy): Eukaryota > Metazoa > Chordata > Mammalia > Chiroptera > Vespertilionidae > Myotis > Myotis nattereri. The sequence goes on along the minus strand of NC_138097.1, from coordinate 8,899,770 downwards.
CCCGGGTCCGGAGCCGGCTCCAGCGCGTACTGCTCGGGCAGCGGCCCCATCAGCGCGGGCGGCACGGGGTTGAAGAACTGGAAGGGCAGCATGAAGGTCATGCTATTGATGAGGTTCTCAAAGGGGTGCCCGCCGCCGCCGCCGGGGCTCCCCTTGTCCGCGGGCGCCGGGAGGCTGGCGCCCCGGTGGCCGCAGCTCTCGATGAAAGCCCTGATGTCCACGTTGGCCGCCGAGGGCGGGGCGGCGGCGGGCGGCTCGTCCTTCTCCTGCACGGCCATGAGCTCCACGATGGACTTGGTCTCCCCGAAACGCAGGAACTGCTGCAACGTGGCCACCTCCTCCTCGCTGGTCATGATGCTCCAGTGGTCCAGCACCTTCCCCGACGCGTCCTACACCCCGGCCGGAAACGAAAGGGGCGGTCAGTGTCCTCTCAGAAAGGAGCAGGGTGGTCAGGGCCTCCTCTGGCACCCAGACCAGAGGGCACCTCTGTGCACGTTTGAAAATGACACCCTCTCAGGGTGAGCCCGGGGCTGGTTCGGCCCCCACTCACGCCACGCTCCTAGGCCAGAAACTGTGCAGAAAATATACGGTAGCCCTAGCCGGTTTGGCTCAGTGGATAGAGTCTCGGCCTGCGGACCGAGGGGTCCCGGGTTCGATTCCGGTTAAGGGCACATGCCTGGGTTGTGGGCTTGGTACCCAGCAGGGGGGCATGGAGGAAGCAGCCGATCAATGATTCTCTCTCATCATTGATTCTATCTCTCCTTCTCTCTTCCTCTCTCAAGTCAATAAAAATGTATTTTTTTTAAGAAAGAAAATAGACTGTACAAATGTAAGTGGCAGTCCCAAAGAGACATAAAATAACTGTACTCAAGCCTCAGGGAAATTTGGTGATTAGTTTCCATCTTAGTGGTCGCCTTGCATTAGGCATAATCATCTTCGCCACAGAAATTAAAATACATATATTTTGCCCTGCCCGGGTGGCTCAGGTGGCTGGAGGGTCGCTCTAGACATCAAAGGTTGGGGGTTCCATCCCCAGTTGGGGTGTGTATAGAATGTTTCTCTCTCACATCCACGCTTCTCTTTCTCCCTCCCTCCCTCTTGCTTTAAAATCAATAAACATATCCTTGCATGAGGATAAAAACCAACAACGTATCTTTTGAAAAATAGTAACTTCTTTTTGTTTGTTCTCACCAGAGGATATTTTTCCGTTGATTTTAAGAGTGAGTGGAAGGGAAGGGAGTGGAAGGGAGAGAGAGAGGAGAGGAGAGAGATCAATGTGAGAGAGACACATCGATTGGTTGCCTCCCACATGTACCCCGACGGAGGCCGGGGATCAAACCTGCAACCCAAGTAGGTGCCCTTGACCGGGAATTGAACTGGCAACCCTCTGGTCTGGGGGCCAATGCTCTAACTCAGTGATGGCGAACCTTTTGAGCTCGGCGTGCCAGCATTTTGAAAAACCCTAACTGAACTCTGGTGCCGTGTCACAAATAGAAATATTTTGATACTTGCAACCAAATAGTAAAACAAAGATTTATATTTTTGATATTTATTTTATATATCTAAATGCCATTTAACAAAGAAAAACCAACCAAAAAAATGAGTTCACGTGTCACCTCTGACACGCGTGCCATAGATTCGTCATCACTGCTCTAACTGCTAAGCCACACTGGCCAGGGCAACAATAGTAACTTCTTTATCTCAAGACTCTAGATGGAGCAATCAGACCTCCATATAGCTGGAGTATTTATTCACTGCATATTAATAATCTGCCCAAGCCACTACCATCAGAAAACAAATGAACCCGTATTGATCTACGGCCCGAGTTCGCAAAGCACAGCTGTAATTACACTGGCGTGTTGGAGATCTTTCAAACTCTAGCAAGGCCTAACTTTTCCCAAAACTGCAATAAATATTTTATCACAGAACATGTACTCGATGGCCCACTGAGATTTTTCACAGTGCATGGGAGCGTTCCGAAGATGGCGAGGAATGTAACATCATACATTTTTCATGTACTAGAGGTTCAAGGTAATTGATTCCATATTTTTAATCCCAACACGAGGGAAAGCAAGATTATTAGGATCATTAAATATTGATCTCTGTCATAATGTAAGATGGTAATGCTACTCTGCATAAAAGGTGGTTTCCGACCTGCGGGGGGCCTGCTCTCGAGGTGAACACGTGTGCTTCCAGAGGAAGATCATGGCCTTTTACGCTCAGAAAAAATGGGGGTTCGAATCCGGGGTCTGCTGCATAGGAGTTGAGTGACTCCAGCAAGATTTAGAAGCCACTCGGAGCCTCTGGTTTTTCGACGGAAAAAGGGGATATTCTACCTACTTCATAAGAACCCTGGAAAGGGGTCTCGGTCAGTGATGGCGAACCTATGACACGCGTGTCAGACGTGACACGCGAACTCATTTTTTTGGTTGATTTTTCTTTGTTAAATGGCATTTAAATATATAAAATAAATATCAAAAATACAAGTCTTTGTTTTACTATGGTTGCAAAGATCAAAAAATTTCTATATGTGACCCGGCACCAGAGTTAAGTTAGGGTTTTTCAAAATGCTGACACGCTGAGCTCAAAAGGTTCGCCATCACTGCTCTAGGTCGTAAGATTACTGGGAGGGGCTCTAGGACAGTGGTTCCCAACCTTTTTTGGCCACGCCCCACCTAAGCATCTCTAACATCCTGGTGCCTGCCCTAGCCGGTTTGGCTCAGTGGATAGAGCGTCGGCCTGTGGACCGAAGGGTCCCGGGTTCAATTCCGGTCAAGGGCACATGCCTGGGTTGCAGTCTCAATCCCTGGTAAGGGGCCTGCAGGAGGCAGCCAATGGATGATTCTCTCTCATCATTGATGTTTCTATCTCTCTCCCTCTACCTTTCTCTCTGAAATCAATAAAAATATATTTAAAAAAATAAATAAAATCCTAACGCCCCCCCTCCTCTGCCCCGGGACATAGAATTCTTATTATTCAAAAAGTGAGCTCCTTACTCACATGGAGGAAGCCTCAAAGACCATGAACTTGGTCTACACAAGCTTCCCAAGAACATGGCATCCATGAGAGAGAAAAATAAAAGAACGGACGGACAGTGGAAGGACGGAGAAGAAATCACTAGGGAATTGTTAAAAAGAATAGTAATGATATAAAAGGATACGAAAAAATAGCAAATACAGCTTCAAAACATTAGATAGAGAACGGAAATGCATAAACATGTCACAACGTACATTTATGGACTGTATACGAGGCCCCTAGGACCGTCAGAAATGCAAACAGTTCACTGTTAAGAACTCATTCTCGAATTGCCTCCCTGTGGGGTGTGTGCCCCACATCGGGAACCACGGGTCTAGGTCAGGAACCGGTTATTTAGTGTTCATTTCAGTGACACCGTTTTCTCTGAGTAAGACCTACATGGACGCGTGTCTTGGAAATAAATTCATACCTCCATTTCACTGAAATCTTTACCAAAGTTGGCTGATACTATTTCCTAGGAGAGTGGCAAGAAAAAAAAAATTTAGAAAGCTGCATCTGTTTCATAAAAACGATCCCATTTATATCAGGAAATACATCCTTCGCCTCTAGATGTGAAACAGGAAGCCTGCCCCCGTAGCTTCTTACAGAAAGGGAGGTAAAACCACTTTGTGAGGCGCTGGCCGGGTGATTCGGTTGGTTGGAGCACCATTCCACACACCAGAAGGCTGAAGGTTCAATTCCTGGTTCAGTTCCGGGTTGCGGGGTTTGATCCCGGTGGGGGCGAGTGCGGGAGGCAACCGATCAATGTTTCTCTCTCTCTCTCTCTCTCTCTCTCTCTCTCTGAAATTACATATCCTCAGGTGAGGATTAAAACAAATAAAAACTACTCTGCCGCATAAAGAGAAGAGAGAAGGCATGAAAGGCACAGAGAAATATGCCTGCCATCTCTCCTTCATGGAGAGACAGAGACAAAATGTGAAGAGTCAGAAAGAGAATGGGGGGGGGGGCGGGGGGTGCCGAGAATAAAAAAGAGCAAGAACACAGAAACCTCACAAGACGACCCATTCTAGGAGTGAACATCAGCAGAGGGGGGGGGGGTGGTGGTGCAGACGCGTTAGAGAACAGGGGCCGGAATTGTCTGCTTGTGGTTCTGCAAGGTAAGTTTGCTTTCTCACCCCCAAAACCTCAGTAAGATCTCACACGGACAGCATCTATGTCAATAGGCAGTTTGCAGATAATAAAAGAAGTGGAGCCCCAGCAGGTTTGATTCGGTGGATAGAGCATCCATCAGCCTGAGAACCAAAGGGTCCCGGGTTCGGTTCCGGTCAAGGGCATGTACCTCGGTTGCAGGCTCTTCCCCGGCTGGGGCCCTGGTCAGGGCACGTGCAGGAGGCAACCAATCGATGTGTTTCTCTCACATCGATGTTTCTGTCTTTCCCTCTCTCTTCCACTCTCTCTAAACATCCTGGGAAAATATGGAAAAAGATCCTTGGATGAGGATTAAAAAAAAAAAGAAGTGTCCAAGGCAGGGCCAGTGGTTTACTGTGGAAGAGCTGCCCAGTGAAACCCAAGTCAGAGGATCAGGTAACGCTCTCACATCTGAGTTTCACAGGTATCTTTTTTTTTAAAAAAAAAAAATATATATTTTTATTGATTTCAGAGAGAAAGGGAAGGGAGAGAGAGATAGAAACATCCATGATGAGAGAGAATCATTGATCAGCTGCCTCCTGAACACCCCCTACTGGGGATCAAGCCCACAACCGAAGCATGTGCCCTTGACCGGAATCGAGCCTGGGACCCTTCCGTCCCCAGGCCGAAGCTCTATCCACTGAGCCAAACCAGCCAGGGCTCACACGTATCTTGAGGAAAGCCCTGGATTCCTCCTACAAGGTGGGGTAGGGCATTCGGCCGCTAGAAAAAAGACGAAAGGGAAGGATGCCCGCAATGGCTGTAGCGCCCCCTAGGCTACTGGGCTGCCTCAGGGACGCGGAAGTGGATGGGAGAAGACCCTGGCGGAGGAGGTGGCCGTGCTGGCCTGGCCGCACCTGCAGCACGTATCCCCGGATGTAGTCCTGAAGGGTCCAGTCCAGGGCGTGCAGGATCCGCAGGACCTCGTCCTGCTTCAGGACACTGAAGAGCCGGTCCAGGAGGATCTTCAGGCGCACGGGGATGGCCTGGGTCCCGTAGAGCATGAGGCTGCTGATGTCAAACACCACGTTGGACTGGACGATCTCCACCTGGCTCGTGGGATACATGGGGGGGATCCTCAGCTTGCTGAGCGCTGGGAAACCAAAGGAAGAAACGATTTTTTAAAAAATATATTTTTATTGATTTTAGAGAAGAAGGGAGAGGAAGAGAGAGAGAGAGAGAGAAACATCAATGATGAGAGAGAATCATGGATCGGCTGCCTCCTGCACGCCCCCAACTGGGGATTGAGCCCGCCACCCGGGCATGTGCCCTTGACCGGACTCGAACCCGGGACCCTTCAGTCTGCAGGTCGCCACTCTATCCTCTAAGCCCGTGGTCGGCAAACCGCGGCTCGCGAACCACATGCGGCTCTCTGGCCCCTTGAGTGTGGCTCTTCCACAAAATACCATGTTTGGGCGCGCACGTACAGGGCGATTGAAACTTCGTGGCCCATGCGCAGAAGTCGGTCTTTTGTGGAAGAGCCGGTATTTTGTGGAAGAGCCACACTCAAGGGGCCAAAGAGCCGCATGCGGCTTGCGAGCTGTGGTTTGCCGAGCCGCAATTTGCTGACCACTGCCCTAAGCCAAAGCAGCCAGGGCAGAAATGACGTTTTTCAGGATCCTACTCTCAAGAGAAACACTGCGTAGGAAGTAGGCTGGTGCCAACTCCCGGAGATCTGTTCCAACAGTGAAAAAAAAAAAAAGACTATACCAATAATGAATTATCTTAATAGCTTTCACAGGCACTTATAACGTGGACTGGCCCGAGACTCTCCTCCCTTTCCTATGGCATCCCTGAGGAGGAACAGAGCCGCAAGTGGGGGGAGTGCAAAAAAAGGGGGTGGTGGTGGTAAAACCAAAGGCCCAGGTGCCTAACCCAGAGGATGGAAATCGGGAAGCACCAGGTGAGAGCCTGGGTTTGGAAGTCCAGCAGACCCGGGCCTGACACCCCCTAGTTGACAGACTTGGCAAATAAAACCACGGAAACCCAGCTCTCACTGGTTGGGCTCAGTGGATAGAGCATCAGCCTGCTGACTGAAGGGTCCCGGGTTCGATTCCGGTCAAGGGCACATGCCTGGGTTGCAGCTCAATTCCCAGGAGGGGGCATGCAGGAGGCAGCCGATCAATGATTCTCTCTCATCACTAATGTTTCTATCTCTCTCTCCCTTCCTCTCTGAAATCAATAAAAATATATTTTAAAAAATAATAAAAAAGAAACCACAGAAACCTCTGTTGCCTGATGTGATAGACATCAGTCCCATATGGCTACTTAAATTTAGATTTACATTCATTAACATTGGCCTAGCCGGTCTGGCTCAGTGGATAGAATGTCAGCCCACGGACTGAAGGGTCCGAGGTTCGATTCCGGTCAAGGGCACATACGTTGGTTGCAGGCTTGACCCTGGCCCTGGCCAGGGCATGGGGAAGGCAACCAATCGATGTTTCTCTCTGTCTCTCCCTCCCCTTCCACTCTCTCTAAAAATCAATGGAAAAATATCCTCGGGTGAGGGTGAACAGAAACAAAACAAAACAAAAAAGAAATTCATTAACATTTAAGAAAACCGGAAATTCAATTCTGCAGTCACACTTGTCATGTTTCAAGAATTTGGTAGCCACCCATGGCTACTGTAGGGTCAGGTTCAGCAAATATCAATACAGGATGCCCAGTTACATCTGAATATAAACACCAAATAAGTGGATATGCCAAGACTAAGAAAAATATTGACTGATTGACCTCAGAGAGGAAGGGAGAGGGAGAGAGATAGGAACATCAATGATGAGAATCATCAATCAGCTGCCTCCTGCACGCCCCCAACTGGGGATCGAGCCTGCAACCCAGGCATGTGCCCTGACTGGGAATCCAACCCTGACCTCCTGGTTTATGGGGTCGACACTCAACCACTCAGCCACACCAGCCGGGCTAAGAAATTATTTTTTGTTTACCTGAAATTCAAATTAAACGGATCATTTTGTATTTTATCTGGGCTAGGGCTACTGCATTAGACGGCACAGACCAGTTCTATCATCTCAAAATGACGGCAGTGAGGCACCAGTGTGCCCACCTTTAGAATGGGGCTAACAAAACACGTATCATCTGGAGTTGTTATCAAAGAGATGACCTATCTAGAGCTCTTAGGCCAGCGGTTCTCAACCTGTGGGCCGCGACCCCTTTGGCGGTCGAACGACCCTTTCACAGGGGTCGCCCAAGACCATCCTGCATATCAGATATTGACATGACGATTCATCACAGTAGCAACATGACAGTGATGAAGTAGCCACGAAAATAATGTTATGGTTGGGGGTCCCAACATGAGTAGCTGTATTGAAAGGGCCAGAAGGTTGCGAACCACGGTGACTTAGGCGGTTGCCCGGAACACAGCAGTAACTTAGGCGTGCTCGCTTTCCGCTCTGTTCTTAGATATCCCATCCATTCCTGAAAAACCGGTAAGAGTTATTTAGAGGGAAATAAAGTTACCGTGAGCCACCCATCCGTGTCGGCACTGCTCACACTGCCGGTGGTTGATCTTGCCTGGTTTGAAACTTGGGCAACTGCAGTTCAGAGTACAGCCAATCGCCTGGGAAAGAGAACACAGGTGCGCTGAGCATGTTCCGTGTGTGTGGGACACGCACGGCATGTACAGAACAAAACCTCCATCCGCGGCATTCCTGGAGCACTGCGTGCCCGCTCCGTGCCAGGCCCAGGCGTGTGTACTGGACCCTGGAAAGAGGACCTGGAGATGGCGCACACCTCACGCAGACATTCTGCAGGAGCGAATAGGCCACCAACATCGGGACTTGTTATAAGATGAGGGGTTGGAGGGAACATCTGGGTTGTTATTATGAAGGACATGGAAAGGGTGAAGAGTCACATTAAAAAAAAAAAGGTTTTTTTATTGATTTCAAAGAGGAAGGGATTGGGAGGGAGACACAGAAACATCAGTGATGCCCTAGCCAGTTTGGCTCAGTGGATAGAGCGTTGGCCTGTGGACTGAAGGGTCCCGGGTTCAATTCTGGTCAAGGGCACATACCCGGGTTGTGGGCTCAATGCCCAGTTGGGGGCGTGCAGGAGGCAGCCGATCAATGATTCTCTTATCACTGATGTTTCTATCTCTCTCCCTTTCCCTTCCTCTCTGAAATCAATATATATACATATATATATATATATATATATATATATATATATATATATACATTTTTTTTAAAGTAACATCAGTGATTGATGAGAGAAAATCATCACTTGGCTGCCTCCTGCACGCCTCCTTCTGGGGATCGAGCCCACAACCTGGGCATGTGCCCTTGACTGGAATCAAAGCTGGGAGGGACCCTTCAGTCCGCAGGCTGACGCTCTAGCCACTGAGACAAACCAGCTAGTGCTCATTTTTTTTTTCTTCTTAATCCTCACCTGAGGCCATTGATTTTTAGAGGGAGGAGAGAGGGAAAGACAGAGAGAAATATCAATGTGAGAGAAACACATCGACTGGTTGCCTCCCGCATGCGCCCCAACCAGGGTCCGGGCCGGGGTGGAGCCTGCAACCGAGGTACGTGCCCTTGACTGGAATCGAACCCGGGACCCTTCAGTCCGCAGGCCGATCCTTGATCCACTGAGCCAAGCCGGCTAGGACTAAAGAGTCACATTTTCACTGATCTCTAAGGTGATGGGAGCAGCAATGCTGAAATGTACCAGGAGGCTGCCTGGGAACAAGTAAAAGGAATTGATCGGAGTGGAGAGAAACCCACATGTGGAATTTGTTCCCCATCAACATGTGGCAGAAGCTGAATACCAGACTAGATAAGAGGACATGCACTGGCTGGACGGCTCCCCAGCCCCATCCCTGGACTGTGTGACTGGCGGAGACAGACACGGGCTGGACAAGGCCTGCACGGACGCCTGCAGGCTGCATGTCAGAAGTGCCGTGTGTGGTGGGTGGGTGCGGAGTGTGCAAACACATGGCGGACATAGAAAATAGAGACGTACGTGCCAACAGAGTCTGGTGTCAGCAACAGAGCTTCCCATACATTTTTAAGATGAATTCCTCAAAAGGGGATGGAGGCCTGCAGAACGTAATCTATTATTAAAGAGAAAACGTTCTCACAGGGGCTCTGACAGCTAGGTTCCTGGGAAGAGCTGCTGGGTGGAATCCATATGATGCAAGAGAGCCTTGAACCTGGGGAGTGTGTGCGTGTTTGGGAGGCCCCGGGGTGTGTGTGTGTGTGTGTGTGTGTGTGTGTGTGTGAAAGCGCCACATCTGCCCTGGCGTGTTTGGCTCGGTGGACAGAGTGTCGGCCTGCGGACTGAAGGGTCCCAGGTTCGATTCTGGTCAAGGGCACATGCCCGGGTTGCAGGCTCGGTCCCCAGTAGGGGGCGTGCAGGAGGCAGCAGATCAATGATTCTCTCTCGTCACTGATGTTTCTATCTCCCACTCCCTCTCCCTTCCACTCTGAAATCAATAAAATATTTTTGAAAAATCCAGTTGCTGGAGGGCTGGTAAATGGTGCAGGCAGCTTGGAAAACAGTCTGGCAGAGTTCCACAAACACAAGAGTTACCACAGGATCCAGCAACTTCACTCCTGGGTATGCGCCCAAGACAACGGAAATCCTTTCTCCATACAGACGCTTGCTCCCCAAAGTGGAAATAGCCCCCCGTGTCCTTCAGTTGATAAATGGATAAACAAAGTGTGGACATCTATACGATGGATGCCATTTATATATATAAAAGCCTCAGCGACTGAATGACCGAACGACCGTTTGACCGGTCACTATGATGTGCACTGACCACCAGGGGGAAAGACGCTCAACGCAGGAGCTGCCCCCTGGTGGTCAGTGCGCTCCCACAGGGGGAGTGCAGCTCAGGCTGGGCTCATGGCTGGCGAGCGCCGCTATAATAGCCTGCCTCCACGGCAGTGTGCTACCGAGCGGCAGTGGCGGCAGGTGCAGCGGGGCCAGGAGTGGAGCGGTGTCTGGCCTGGCCTGGGCTCCTCCCTGGCTGCCTGCCGCTTCGTGAACTACTACATCCCTCGGGCAGTCCGACATCCTCCGAGGGGTCCCAGATTATGAGAGGGCACAGGCCAGGATGAGGAACCCCATTGGTGCACGAAATCCATGCACTGGGCCTCTAGTCTACATATATATATGAAAGCCTAAGAGACCGAACAACCGAACAACTGAGTGACGGGTCGCTATGATGCGCACTGATCACCAGGAAGCAGATGCTTAATGCAGGAACTGCCCCCTGGTGGTCAGTGCGCCCCACAGCCAACCTCCTGCGGCCCCAATTGGCCCCTAGCACTGGCCAGGCCAAGGGACCCCGCCACCTGTGCACAAATTTGTGCACCGGGCCTCTAGTTAGGCAATAAGGAAGAATGAAGTAGTGAGATATGCTACCACATGGATGGATCTTGGAAACATTAAGCTAAAGAAAGAAGTACACAAAAAAAAATGAAGTATAAAAAGTCGGAGGTTGTACGATTCCATTTACAAGAAATGTCAAGACTAGGCCAATCCAGCCCTAACTGGTTTGGCTCAGTAGATAGGGCATCAGCCTGCAGACTGAAGGGTCCCGGGTTCGATTCTGATCAAGGGCACATGCCCAGGTTGCAGGTTCGATCCCCGTAGGGGGCATGCAGGAGGCAGCTGATCAATGATTCTCTCTCATCATTGATGTTTCTCTCTCCTTCTCCCTCTCCCTTCCTTTCTGAAATCAATAAATAAATATTAAAAAAGGGAGGGGCAATCTATAGAGGCAGAAAGCAGACGAGTGGCTGCCAGGGATTGTGGGGAGTAGGCGGGATGACGGGTGGGTAGGGAATGCTAATGTGTGGTAGGGAAGGGAGAGTGGTATTCTTTTTGATTTGTTTTCATCTTTTTTTAAAACCAGCTTTAAATTGAGATGTAATTCACATATACAACTCACCCATTTAAAGTACACACGCCACTGATTTTTAGTACATTCGCAGGGTAGTGCAACCTTCATCACAATCTGATTTTCATCCTTCCCCGAAGAAACCCTGGTACAAGTTTAGGGTGGACACGTGTCTCCATTTCTTTTGGGCACGTTCTTAGGAGTGGAATTGCTGGAACACCTAGTCACTCTCAGTGTAACTGTTTGAGAAACGGTCCAATGGTTGTCCAAAGGGGTGGGACCATTTTACATTCCCACCAGCAATGCACGAGGGTTCCAGTTTCCACCCTCCTCGCCAACACGCCATGAATAGGCGGGCCGAGTGACTTTACTGTCAGTGAAAATACTCGCAAGGATACTGCAATGATGGATACACAGCATCATACAGTTATCCAAAGCTACAGGATGGGCACCACCGAGAGCGAGCTCTAAGGTAAACTACAGATGCTGGGTGATTGTGACGAGTCAACTGGAGGTTCATCGTTGTAACAATGAACCTGGGTGAGGTTCATTGGCCCTGGGTGAGGGATGTTAATCATGGGGGAGGTGCCTGGCTGGTGTGGCTCAGTGGTTGAGCGGTGGCCTATGAACCAGGAGGTCACCGTTCAATTCCCGGTCAGGGCACATGCCCGGGTTGTGGGCTCCATCCCCAGTAGGGGGTGTGCAGGAGGCAGCCCATCAATGATTCTCTCTCATCATTGACGTTTCTCTCTCTCTCCTTCTCCCTTCCTCTCTGAAATCAATAAAAATATTTAAAATAATAATAATAATCATGGGGGAGGCTGTGCATAGTGTGGCTTAGTTGGTTGAGTGTTGTCTCAACCATTACATGAAGTCTAGTAGCCTCCCCAGATGCTACCCCAGTAACACCTCCCTCCCCCAGTTGTGGAAACCAAAAATGTCTCCAGACATTTCCAAATGCTCCTGAGGGCGAAACTGCCCCCAGACGAGACCCACTGACCTAACCTGACTATTCAGTTTTAGCAGTTTCTACTGTGGGGACAGAATTTTAAGCAGTTTTACCCACAATTCCAATGTATGGATGCTGCTTTATAAGAAACATTCATGCCCTAACCAGTTTGGCTCAGCGGATAGAGCGTCGGCCTGCGGACTCAAGGGTCCCGGGTTCGATTCCGGTCAAGGGCATGTACCTTGGTTGCGGGCACATCCCCAGTGGGGAGTGTGCAGGAGGCAGCTGATCGGTGTTTCTCTCTCATCGATGTTTCTAACTCTCTATCTCTCTCCCTTCCTCTCTGTAAAAAAATCAATAAAATATATTTTTTAAAAAAAGAAACATGTGGTTTTATATGAACCTATTTGAATGAGGCTTAATAAAGCTCATTAGACACCTATGGAAATCAAACTCAGAGGAATTATTTGTGGACCAAAAAGGCGAATGATGGTATCTTAGAAAACTTCTGATATAAGGCCCTTGAGTTTTTCCACCCAGCTGAGAATCCCACAACATAATAAAATTGTAGCACTGTTCCCTAAAGACACATGAAAACTACAATGAGATCAAACCACACACACACACACACACACACACACACACACTGTAATTACAGGATGAAAAGTACTCATGTAAATCAAAATGGAAAACTCTTAAAACTCACATCCTCTCCTTTGGACTCTGGATAGAAGTACCTTTCTTCGGAAACATACAGCAGATGTTTACAACATTCCGAACTCATCAAGGCATGATTATTGCTTTTTGCGCACTCGTTTCAATCAGCCTGTTTCTGAATTGTTATTTGTCGCTTTGATGCGCTACAAACCAACGTTCGAAATTCTGGTTTTTTTTTTTTTTTTTTTGGTGACTATCCTCTGCTCATTCATTCACCCAGAAATTCCTGACGCCCCTCGTATGTGACGGATGATTCAGTTATTTGAGGTCTTGAGATGGAAAGTTATGCCCTCGTCCTTAAGTAGGTCTGAGGGTCTCTCTTTCTCTCCCGGGCACCCCTACCCTACCCTCAGCGTGGGGAGGTGCTGACTTGAATTCCCAGCAGTGGCCGCCAGACACACAGTGGGGTAGATACACAACACCCCCTGCTGGACAGTGCATGCATTTGATGAGCTCTGAGTTACTGAGCTTGAGGATAAACACTGTCTACTTCAAAGCTGTTTCATCTCTAGCACTTGTATATATTTTCATATCGTAGAAGATAAATTCAGGGGGATAGCCTTTTTTATTTTAAAAAATTTTAAACATATATTTAAAAATATATATTTTATTGATTTTTTACAGAGAGGAAAGGAGAGGGATAGAGAGTTAGAAACATCGATGAGAGAGAAACATCGATCAATTCCCTCCTGCACACCTGCTACTGGGGATGTGCCTGCAACCAAGGTACATGCTCTTAACCAGAATCGAACCTGGGACCCCTCAGTCTGCAGGCCGATTCTCTATCCACTGAGACAAACCAGTTAGTGCTAAACATATATTTTTTATTGATTTCAGAGTGAGGAAGAGATAGAAACATCAATGATGAGAGAGAATCATTGACGGGCTGCCTCCTGCACGCTCCCCACTGGGGATCAGGCCACAACCCGGGCATGTGCCCTTGACAGGAATTGAACCCAGGACCCTTTAGTCTCCAGGCCGATGCTCTATCCACTGAGCCAAACCGGCTAGGGCACTATCCCCATTTTATAGACAAGGAAACTGAGGGACTTAGGGACTATCAGGGTGGTCTCAAATTTGGATACTGGGGGTAGATGACTTCTTGAACTATGCATATTTGATGCTAGCTGCACTTCCATTTTTATGAGTTTATTGGATCCCAACGTCAACTGTGAGAGTTAGGCATTACCATCCAAATATTTACTCAGCACCGAGGAGCTAGACATTCTAAACTCTGAGGGTTAAAGTGTTAAACCAGACCAATGAGGTCCCCACCTTCAAGGAACTTATATCCTAGAGCGGAACATCATCAGGTAAACAAATAATACCTTTTCGGAATAAGGTAAGTGCTATGAAGGAGCTGAGCAGAAGTCTCAGCTAGCGATTTTACTGGATGGCGTGGAGGGGTAGAGGTAGGAGTGCACGCCTGTTAGATAGGGTCGTCCTCACAGGCTTTGAGGAGGTGACAATTAAACTGAGTCCCAGCCCTGGCTGGTGTGCTCAGTGGATAGAGCGTTAGCCTGCGGACTGAAGGGTCCTGGGTTCGATTCCTGTGAAGGGCACATGCCCGGGTTGTGGGCTTGATCCCCAGTAGGGGGCCTGCAGGAGGCAGCTGATCAATGATTCTCTTTCATCACTGAGGTTTCTCTCTCTCTCCCTCTCCCTTCCTCTCTGAAATCAATAAAGATACACAGTAGGTCTTCGGGTTACGTCAGGGGTCCGTTCCTATGGCGCGACATAACATGATTTTCGCCGCAAGTCGGAACCCACCTACATAAGCACCTACCTCACTCACAGGGAGCACATACACAGCAGTCATGAAGTGAAACAGTAAAAAAAAAAATTACAAGAAAGATAACAATTCCTGTCCTTTACTTGTGGTAAATAATAAAAAACATAAAGCACCTATGTACATACGTCGAAATGATGGAACTTTTTTTTAATATATAAATGGGAAATGGCGATGTAACCATGAAACGACATACGTCGGGTCTGACGTAACCCGAGGACTGTCTGTATTAAAAAATAAAATAAACCGAGTCCCAGAGGATGGCAAGGAGCCAGAGAAGGACTGGAGGCAGCGGGACTGTGTTAGGTAGCGGGCATAGCAAGTGCAAAGGCCCTGGGGCACAAAGGGGTGAGAGTTTTCATGGCACAGAAAAGGGCGCCAGTGTAGCCAGAAGAAGTGGCGTTAGTAACGTTAATGGCAGGAAATGGGGGCCAGAGAGGTGACGAGACCACTCTGCACAGGACTGTGGGGGCAAACCAAGGAGTATGGGTTTGATTCTAAGTCTAAAGGTACAAAATTCATAGGATTTGCCTATTAAAATGACACCTCCGGATGCGGAGCTGGGGAGCCTGAGCGGCCCTCCCCTCCCTCCCCCCGCCTCCCTCTGCCCCCAGCATATTGAGCATCCTTCACCGGGCGGTAGTAAAACTTACAACTGGCCTCCGGCGACGTATGTCTTACTTCCTGCTAAGCCCTACAAGCTCCAGCTCCCTGACTGGGAGCCTCTGACCATAAAGTGGGCTGCCTACCTGCGCCCGCCTCCCTCCGAGGCCCGTAAGGCACGTTAATGAGAATTTACAGACGGAGAGTTGAAAAGGCCAATTAGCCCAGCAAGACTGCTGTTCCTGCCAGGCTTCTGACAAGTAGGTTCTTAGGTCCGCTGGGCTCAGGGGGTCTGACTCTGCACAGACGGAGCTACCAACCACACTGACGGTAAGACCTCCATAAAAGCTGCTTCCCCATGAATCATCCCTGCGGGAGGCAACAAAACGAAACTCAAAACCAACCCCTAGCCCCGGCTGGTTTGGCTCAGTGGACACAGCATCCGTCCGCCTGCAGACTGAAGGGTCCCGGGTTCGATTCTAATCAAGAGCACAAGCCCGGGTTTCGGTTTCGATCCCCAGTAGGGGGGCGTACAGGAGGCAGCCGATCGATGATTCTCTCTCATCATGGATGTTTCTCTCTCGCTCCCTCTCCCTTCCTCTCTGAAACCAATAAAAAAAATATATTGAAAAACAAACAAACCAACAAAACCCAACACCTAGCCGCTGACCCTGGGCCTGAGGCTGTGTAAACCTTTCACTAGTATTATGTTTATTTTTATTTTTGTTAATCCTGACCCGAGGATATCTTTCCATTGATTTTTAGGGAGAGGGACAGACCAAGAGAAACATTAATGTGAGAGAAACACATCGATTGGTTGGGGCGGAGCCTGCAACCAGGGCACATGCCCCTGACTGGAATTGAACCTGGGACCGCCCCCCCACCCCGAATCGATCCTGGGGACCCCCCTCCCCGCCCCAGTCTGCAGGCCAACGCTCTATCCACTGACCCAAACTGGCTAGGGTTCACTGGTATTATTTAAGAGAATAATGAATGGACCGAGGAGAGAGCTTCACCATGCTTACTAATCATAGATGCCCACTCGATGTCCTTCTGCCCAATCTGCCTGGTAAGAGGACCTCCATTTCCACATCTCCTTTGGCGGCTAGGTGGTCAGGCACTGGGCCAGTGGAATGCAAGTAAAGTTGTGGTGGAGTTTTACAGAAAGCTCCGCGGACACTGGAGGCGGCCCAGCTGAGGGCCTTCTTTGCTTTCCCTCCTGGGCACACGGACGTGATGGCTGGATGGCGGAGGCCATTCTGCAACCATGAGGCAACCCTGAAGTCAGGCCCTGAGGACGGCCGAGCAGAAAGGATGGTGCCTTATTTAGGAGCCCTTTCACTCGCAGCCAAATCCATTTCCTAAGTTGCACGCGGATCTTATGGACCACGGAGGGGACCGCATAAAAAGCATTTGAGCCCTGACCAGTTTGGCTCAGTGGCTAGGGGTCGGCCTTAGGACTGAAGGGTCCCGGGTTCGATTCCAGTCAAGGGCATGTACCTTGGTTGCGGGCACATCCCCAGTAGGGGGTGTGCAGGAGGCAGCTGATCGATGTTTCTCTCTTATCGGTGTTTCTAACTCTCTATTCCTCTCCCTTCCTTTCTGTAAAAAAATCAATAAAATATATTTTTAAAAAAAGCATGTGAAAAATGGCTAACTAGCAAGACCACCAGGGCTATGTTCAGAGTGTGCGGCCCTCTCTTCAGGGTGAGGTCCTAAGGCTGTGCCCGATTCTCGGGGGTAAGAACCATAATTACTCGACCTGAAATCAAGGGACCCAGCCTGCTAACTCACATACGGTGTCGCTGTTTATAAGTCATCGAGCTTTAGGATGAAAATGCTTCAGGTTTTCCCAAGTTGTATGTTTAAAATGTTAACTATAGACCAGGGGTGGGCAACCCCGGGCACGCGTGCCAAACATGGCATGCCAGTTACTTTTGCTGGCACGCGAAACCCTCTCTTATAATCTTCCATTCACAATTTTTTTCTTAATATCGACTTTCTTATTTTTCAGATAAATTCAGTGTAGGTGCATCTTAGATACATAAATAATTTTACATAACAAGTTATCGTAAAGACCACAGACATGGATGGATGAGAGAGGGGAAGAGCAATTTCTATGCCTCTGCCTTCACTCTCCCTGCCTTCCTAGATCCGACCAGTGTTTTGGTTTCATCCACATACGCGTGTGAATCTTTGTTCTCAGTGATGCATTTTGTTAAGTCTCGTAATAGGAGTAGCCTGACGGCTGGAAGTAGTAGCTCGTGCATATCTCTGAAGGTCATGAAATATAAACCTGATGTAAAATCTCTGTCATCAGCGATGCAGCCGCAAAAGTCCCACTGATAATGTCACACGGAGTCATAACGTTTTCTGTTGGACTATCAGTGTACATGTATACATTAAAAAATAAATGTATTTTTCATCATCATCTACTGTGTGTTTGTCGCTCGAATGAATTTTATTATTTCTTCAAGGTTCTTCACATACGTACACCTTAAGAGATATCAGGTAGGCGTAACATGTTCTCAAAAAATTAGGGTTGGCACGCAGAAGAATTTTGAGTCAGAGATTTTGCTGGTTTTGGCGCGCACTCGCAAAAAGGTTGCCCACCCCTGATATAGACAATTGCTGTTAATATATTTGAGTTCCGGGGGGGAAAAAACTGCCAATTTATAATACTAGTACAAGGGTAGCTTCTGAAGCAGTTGTCCCACCTTAGCCTGTCGGGAGAGGGCTTGGTTTCTCTTCACCGACAATGAAATGGTCACTCCCGCTCTGTGGCTGCAGATCTAGCCTCTCTGGTTCAGGAAGCCCTATCGTTCAAGGGCGGGAGATCTCTGCCCAACTGCTCTTTGCAGCTGCTCTGCCTCTCTCCCACAGTTTGTACTTCTTACGTCTCTTATTAGAACCAGATTTTTTTTTTTTGCGGGGGCGGGGGGGGGGGGGCTCCCTACCTTCTGCCCTCTAATTTTTCTCTAACTTTTTTTATTTTTTAAGTTTTCTACCGTTTTTCTATTTAAAAATTTTTAAAAATATATTTTTATTGATTTCAGAGAGGAAGAGAGAGAGACACACACACACATCAATGATGAGAGAGAATCATTGATCGGCTGCCTCCTGCATGCCCCCTACTGGGGATTGAGCCTGCAACCCAGGCATGTGCCCTTGACTAGAATCAAACCCCCAACCCTTCAGTCCACAGGCTTACACTTTATCCACTGAGCCAAGCCAGCTAGGGCTTTTTAAAAATATTTTTTTATTGATTTCAGAAAGGAAGGGAGAGGGAGAGAGATAGAAACATCAATGATGAGAGAGAATCATCCATCGGCTGCCTCCTGCAGGCCCCCTACCAGGGATCGAGACTGCAGCCCAGGCATGTGCCCTTGACTGGAATCGAACCCGGGACCCTTCAGTCCCCAGGCCGACGCTCTATCCACTGAGCCAAACCGGCCAGTGCTCTACTGTTTTTCTTACATATGCAAACCCACAGAGGTACAACGAGGATTCTGGAAACAGCACCACGATTTGCCAGATGTCTCCGGACAACTGGGGTGCAGAGAGAAGAACACCCCTGAGGCCCGTCTGTGTGTGAGGCAGCTTTCCTGCTCCTCCCAGCACCGCCCCGAGACCCACGCGGAGAAACACTCGGACCAGATGTCCATCTCATGCCATCATCTTCCATTGGTCGTTGGACAAAGCGATGCCCATTTATTTAACACACTGGGTTTTTGGGTTGTTTGTGTTTGCTTGTGCTTAAGGCATCCACTGTGTACTGGTAACCGGGGGTACAAAGATGAGGAACTCCCCCCCGTGTCTGCTCTTGGGGAGCAATAGGGGGAAGACAAGTCATACAATCGGATACGGCAGAGAATAGCTGGGCAGACGATGCGATTTGTCAAAAATCAGTGTGAGTCATTCACTATATTAAGATTTAGCCATTCAAAAGATACTGAAAATAAACACAAAACTCGCCGGTCACCTTTACAGGTGCTAGGGAACCAACGGATTATTCCCCAAACGGGTAAACAGCCCCAGCCGGTGTGGCTCAGTGGATAGAGCATCGGCCTATGGACTGAAGGGTCCCGGGTTCGATTTTGGTCAGGGGCACATGCCCAGGTTGTGGGCTCCATCCCCAGTAGAGGGCGTGCAGGAGGCGGCCGATCAATGACTCTCTCTCATCATTGATGTTTCTCTCTCTCTCTCCCTTTCCCTTCCTCTCTGAAATCAATAAAAACATATTTAAAAAACAAACACAAACCTGGTGAACAAAGGGAAAGACTCAAGTGTGTATTCCTTTTTTTTTTTTATACAAACTGTCCTTCAAGGACAACCAAATCACTGGTGAGAGCAAGATTCTCTTTACAGAAGTATTCCAGTGATAAATAAAGAAAGAATTCGAATGTCAGCATTCTTCAACTCCTAATTAAAAAGATGACAACCAGCTCATTTGCCTTGGGATGGAAGGATATACCCATTACACACGGGCTGTTCTTGCCAAATATGTTGAAATCTGAATTAGACGAAGCCTCTTGGTCAACTCCCGTGCACAGAAAATACAGGGGATGATAGAGGAATGTTGAAATGATATTACAAGGAAGTAAAACGCAGAGTGGGAGCCATTCGACAGGACAAACAGCCCAGCTTTTTCAACAGATACATTGCAAGGAAAAACGTAAAGTGTAAGTCGATAGGTTAAGAGAGACAACATACACCCTGGCTGGTTTGGCTCAGTGGACAGAGCGTCAGCCTGGGCACTGAAGGGTCCTGGGTTGGATTCTGGTCAAGGGCACATGCCTGAGTTGAGGGCTTGATCCCCAGTAGGGGGCGTGCAGGAGGCAGCTGATCAATGATTCTCTCTCATCATTGATGTTTCCACCTCTCTCTCCCCCTCTCCCTTCCTCTCTGAAATCAATCAATAAATATATATATATATGTATATATATATATATATATTTTTTTTTTTTAAAAAGAGAGACAACATATGGACCTTATTTGGATCTTGATTTGAACCAACCAATGGCAATATCAAGTTTACAAGCTAATCAAAGAAATCTGAATAGTAGAAATGTAATGACATTAAAGAGTTGTTAATTTTTTAGGTGTTATATGGTGATATTGCTTTTGTCTCTTACAAAAGGCTTTTCTTTTAGAGCTATGTATTAGAACATTAATGAATGAAATTATATGATTTCACCCTACCCATTTTGGCTTAGTGGATAGAGCACTGGCCTGCGGACTGAAGGGTCATGGATTCGATTCCAGTCAAGGGCACATGCCCAGCTTGTGGGCTTGATCCCAGTGGGGGGCATGCAGGAGGCAGCTGATCAATGGTTCTCTCTCATCATTGGTGTTTCTATCACTCTCTACCTCTCCCTTCTCTCTGAAATCAATAAAAATATATATTAAAAGAAAAGAAATTATATGATGTCCAGGATTTGCCTCAATGTACTCCAGTGTTGGTAATGGTGGGGGAATGGGTAGGGGGGGGATGGATGAATGGGATTGGTCCAAAGTTGGTCACTGTTGACTCCCCAAGCACCTATCACTAAACTCCATTAAACTAGTCTCATTTTGCTTTAAATTCTCTCTAATAAAAAGTGAAATAAATAAAATAAATAAAAATTCCCTCTCTTCAACATTTTTTTTCTTCCTTCTTCCTTCCTTCCTTCCTTCCTTCCTTCCTTCCTTCCTTCCTTCCTTCTTTCCTTCCTTCCTTCCTTCCTCCCTCCCTCTCTTCCTCCCTCCCTCCCTCCCTTCCTTCCTTCCTTTTGTTTGTTTTGTTAATCCTCACCCAAGGATGTTTTCCCATTGACTTTTAGAGAGAGTGAAAGAGGGAGGGAAAGACAGAGAGAAACATCGCTGTGAGAGAAACACCTCGATTGGTTGCCTCCTGCACGAGCCCGACCAGGACCCGGGCCCGGAAGGAGCCTGCAACTGAGGTCCGTGCCCTTGACCGGAATCGAACCCAGGACCCTTTGGTCCGTTTCCACCGAGCCAAACCGGCTAGGGCTTCTTTTCGAGTGTGACAGCAAACACAGAGAGAGAAAGCAACGTCCTGTGAAGAGGCGGGAGGAGGCTCCGTCCAGGAGGCAGCAGGCACGCTCCCGGCAGCGTTTGCAGGAAATACCAGCCCGAGGCACAAAGAAGGCTCGCCCTGGACATGTGTCTCAAGCCCAGGAGGCCGAGCCACAGAGCACAGATCTGTCCCAGGCGGCGAGAGCCCCCCTAGACAGGCTACCTGGGGAGGGGGAGGGGGTGGGCCGTCCAATGGGCAGCCGGGAGTCTCTGTGTTGGGTCATGAAGCCATCAGGGCTCTGAACGAGGCAGAGACCCTGTCTGCCAGGAGCACGCGTTGCAAGCTTGGACTGGGGAGGCCTCAGAAACCAGGTAGGCGGCATCTGCAGCACGTGTGAAAACGACACGGGAGGAGAGCTGGCAGGTTTGGGGTCCTCACGCCGAGGACGGGGGATGAAAAGAGAGAGACCAGTCAAAGAAGACCGAAGGCACGGCAAGGGGGGGTGGGAGGGAGAGCTCGGGACAGATGTCGGGCCAAGTCTACCTGTGAGCAGAAAAGTGTGCGTGACACACGCCGTGATGTTCTCTGGCTGCTCAGTTCAAAGGAGGTGACGGGGGAACGCTTGTTCTTTGATCTCTATAAATCAAAGTCTGAACGGGGTGCCAAAATAATTTAACAGCTGCACCTCCCCCCCCGCCCCCTTCACATTATTAGTTGTAAACACAGAAAAAGAGGAAAACGTAGAAAAACAGGCAAATATCATCTTAGAAACCCAACCAAGTCTTTGTTTTTGAAAAAACAAACTAACAATAACGAGAACATACGTTTGGGAGACTTCAGGGGGTCATCTTCAGAAACCTCTGATAACAAAAAACAGAAGGACGCTAACTACACATGTAGCGAATGTCTGAACACAACCCTCAGTTGGGAGGAGCGGGGGAGAAACAGAAAGAAAACAAAAAAGACATTTACACCTTAGGATAAATTTCTGTTTTTTACACCTAAGGGTAATTTTAACTGAGGTGGCCAGTTACACAAGCAACGCAACCGCACTATTGCTGCCGCCGCCAAGGAACGATGAAATCGTGAACATTTCCCAGTACAATTTTGCAAACGTTTCTTTGAGGCATTTAATGAGAACTAGATTTAAAAAACTAAGTGTAAAAAACAAACAAACAAACAAAAAACCCCAACACAAAACACCACCCTAGATGTTCAAAATAAAAAAGTCTTTAAAAAGGAAAGACCAGACAGTTAATTACGTTATCCTTGATCACGGCCTTCAAAGCCAGTATGGTGTAAAAATTCTACCTTCACAAATGAGGACGACAAGAAACAATCAGAGGGTTAGAGGAGAAGGCCAATGCTTCTGGAAGCTGGTGGAGAGCTGGGAAACAACTTCCATGTTTGTTAGAGTGCATGGCAAGACCACAGAAATCATCTGTAAGAGGCAACAGTTTAATGTAACTGTACGAGGGCTGGATGGGGGGTGGGGTGGGTGTTAGCAGCCTGAACTACAATTTACCTGGGACAACCATTTCCTTCGACAGACGCTGCGAGGACCCGGCCTTCGCGACGTCTTATTTCTCCGTCTCTCCTTTCTCTCACATGAGCTCAGTGGAATTATCATCCCCCCAGGCAGAGCCCTCCTGCGATACATCATTAGGGCTGGTTTATAGCAATGAGTCCATGCGTGGACGGCAACAGCGACAGCCCGTGTGCTGCCAACGCTGCCGAGTCTGACAAGGCACCAAATTGGACTCTGGCGAAACAGGCCTGCTCTGTTTAGACCTCACGGTACCACACTGCCCCCCCCCACCCCCCCCCAGAGCAACCCCTTTTAGGATAAAACAGGCATATGGCTGGGTAGAGGAATGGGGCCACACTGGAATCTTGGAATTTCCAGAGTTAGGAAAAAGGGCTTCAAAGCATGACAAGATAAGAGGAAGCAAGGTTTTCAGGTAGAAACCGATTGAAAAGGCAAAAAAAAAAAAAAAAAAAAAAAAGACTAAAATCCTTCCAGATGCCCCATTCTGTGCGGAACCCAGTTATCTTGAAATCTCTGAGGCAAGTCATGAAAAATAGAATATCTCCACCAACAGAATTTAAAACCCGTAGTAAGCTACCTGGAATAAGGTAATGTAAAAAAAAAATGTACTGACTCCCTAAGTGTTGATGTTAGATATAAAAACGGATGAGAATTCAGTGCTGAGTTCTCACCTTAGCGAGGGGGTTTCTAATTCTTTTTCAACAGGGCTGTTTTTGTTTTTTTTTTTTGAGGAAAGTAACTCACTCTCAGTGACATCTGTGGAGGTGAAAATTCACCCTGCGGTAACGCTCTCGCTCCTCCTGCAAGTAATTTACCTTGTGGAACCTTCGGGGCAACTCTTTAATGGCCACTGTCAAAATAACTTCTAAAGCACGTCCCAGAAGCTGAAAGACACCCGGGCCCCGCACCCCGTACACTGCGGCTTGGTTTTACTGACAAAACCGAACTTTAAAATCGTTTTCCCATTTATATTTATCCCGAAGCATTCATAAACGAGGAGTGCGTTCTTAAAGCACAATTACTACTTATCCCACAGGGAGAATCCATACGGCTTTCCTCGCCCAACAGGCTGGATCCCCCTTCTTTCCACGCTGCTGATGCTGGGGTGCAGAATGTGGGCCTGGGCCTGCGCTGCGTGCGAAAGATGTAAAATAAAAATAAAAATAAAAATAACCGTCTCTGGAAAGCTTACGCTTGCATGGCAAGTAGCCCACGCTGCCTCGGATGTCTAACGTGAACTCGAACCAGAGCAAACGGGTCATGTTTTCACAGCCAAACTCGCACGTCACACGAATTGCTTTCTCTCTGCCCGAAGAAGCAGCATGTTGCTCAGCCCTTTCCTAGGCTTTGGGTACAGATGATATTCCAAATTAAACGACACAGGTGTCTGGACGTCATTAGGAGTTCCCGGAGCAGAAACAGCGGTGGTGCTAGGTGAAGATTTCACCACCTCTTTCCGGCGTTCCACTATAACAGGAACGTGTTCAATGGATAGCTGAGTGGAAACGGTAATACTTTTTTTTTTTTTTGGGTGAAATTAAAGTTGGCAAACCTATTGGACGAGAAATCAAATGATGACTCACATCTTGTTCTTTGCCCGAAAGGACGAAGTTATTTATCAAAACCCACACGTAGCCAAAGTGGTGGCCGTGTTTTCACACCTATATTTAAAGCAAAAAAAAAAAAATCAAATCCCGGACAATTAATAACGCCCGAGGGAATGCTCTTTAGTGTGGCGTCATTTTGACACATCCGATTTTAACGATGTTTTACTAACGTGTATCAACAGATCTGGGAAGGGACCATTGAACAGCCAGGACATTTATCCTTGCACCAAAATTTCAACACCTATTTGCAAGCGAAGGGTCCAAGAAATCTCGCGGAAAGATCCCCCGAAATCCAATGGTGACTTAAAACAATAAACAAGGAATAAAACATCACCGAGGGGGGGGCGGGGGGGCGCTGCCAAATGCTGTTTTTCAATTCACTTAGGGTCAAACCAGAATCTTGGTCGCTTTGATGAGAAGAAATCAATTTTTTTTTTTTAAACTGTTGCTAGATCTGCTCTGTGGACCCCAAGCTGTAGTAACACATGTTTCCCCTACACACACTCACACCCTCTGACAGGGGTTCCCAGGACACCAGTGGGGCCTCTTGCAGGCCCCTTAAGTGTTAACAGCAGAGGCCTGGCTGCGACCAGGCGTCTGGCCTGATTTAAACGCCCCGTCCTTCTTAGGCGCGCGGGGAGCGCGCGGCCATAAAACCGGGGGGCATTACTGAACCTTAAGGGGGTCTGATCCTCCCCCTCCCTCCCTCCCTCCCACCCCCCAAACACACAGCATTTCACTCCCACAATTAAGGCTGTTCGCGGGCATTCCATCGCGCTGTCAAAGTCAGGCCGGTGGCAGCCGCGCAGCCACAAAGAGATGCCTTAAATGAGAAGAACATGTTCCTACACCGCGTCGGAGAAAGTTTGGCTCCGAGCTATGCACTGATGAGTATCAGATCTCCTCCTGCCCTCGCCTCTCCGCGATCTTGTCACATCTGGATGACAAATCCCCAGCCTCTCGGGCACGGCCAGGGGGGCCCGCGGGGACACGCAGCGGCCTCCCCCGCCCGCGCCGCTCGCCCCGCCGGCCGCAGGCACCCGACGCCGCCCGCCGCGTTCCCCAGGGCGCAGCCCGGCCGCCCGGTCCCCGGCGTCCCCGCAGGTGCCCCGTCCCGAGGCGGGGAGACGCGCCCCCGGCTTTTCCCCGCGCGCCCCCCGCCCCCTCCGCTGCGTCCCCGGCCCCGCGCTCGGCCGAGGACACGCTGTGCGCCCCGGACGCCCCCGCCCCGCCCGCCGGCACCTGGTGCGCGCGTTTCCACTGCAGATGCGCCCCCGAGCGCGGCGGGCCCTGGGTCACTGCCGCCCGCCGGGCCCCGCGCTCTCCACGGCCCCCCGCTCTCCACGGAAACCCAGCCCAGGTACCAGCGGCGCTTCCGCCCGCCAGCCGAGGGCTGCGGGGACGCCGGGGCGGGCGCGCTCGGTCGGGGCCGCGGCGCCGAGGGAAGGGGCGGCCTGACGCGCTTCGCCGGCCCGCGCTTCCCACCCGCCGCGCCGTCCTGCGGCCGCGGGGACCCCCCTCGCGCGGCGCAGGTGGCCTCGGAGGCGGCCGAGGCGCGCCCCCGGCGCCGACGGGGCCCGGGTCCGAGCGGCGCTGCGGGCTCCCCCCGCGCGCAGGGCGCCCCGCTTACCTCCGCCATCCTGCGGCCGCCCGGAGCCCGGCTCCCCACGCGCGTCCCGGCCCGCGTCCGCCCCGGCTCGGCGGGCGCCGCCGCAGCCAAGCTCCGGCCGTCGGGGCGACGCGGCGAAGTGGGCGGCTCCCCTGCCCTCCCCGCCCGCCCCCTGCGCCCGGTGGGGGCCTCCTCCCGCGCGGTCCCCTCCCCGCCCCTCCCCCGCGCCGGCCGCCCGTCCCCCGCCCGGGGAGCCCGCCGCCCGCCGGGGCCGCCCGCGGACGCGCTGAGCCCGCGGAGACCTCGCCGGCGGCCGGCGCGGAGGTGTCTGCCCCGCCGGGCTTGAAGGCACTTGTCGGGAGACACAGACGTGTCCGCGTCTGCCTCGCGCTCTGAAGTTCGCTGGCTGCCGTCTCGCTCGGCGGGGCCGCCGCCCGCCTCCCCCGGGGCGCCCTCGGGAGCTGCTTCGCAGAGGCCGCGTGGGTCCTGTCCCCGACGGGGAGCAGGGGCGCCGGAGGCTCTGCCGAGAACCCCCGCGAGCCCCCTGCCCCGCGGTGGCCGCGAGAGGTCACCGCCCCGGCTGCCCCGCGCGCCCAGGGCGAGGGGCTTGCTCCCTGCACCTCGCGTGCTCGGCTGTAAATGGATGGGGTCAGGTTTTCACCCCTCTTACGGGGTGCCCGGGATGAGATGAAATTCAATGTTCAAACGCCAAGCGCCGGCGCTGAGCACATGGCGAGGAGGGCTTGCCCCGAGGAGCCAGCGGCTTCCTTGACCCCCCGGAGCTGACGGAGATGGGCCGCAGCTGCCAGCAGGACCGGGGTGGGTGGGCGGGGGGGCGCACACAGAACCTCATGGTAACGCAGTTCCCTAGAGGGGTGCTCTCTGAAGGCTGGACTTGGGGGCTCCTGCTGCCTCCTCCCCGATTTTTACCACCCACCCACCCACCTTGCTGCTGGTGAAACAGAGCCTTGCCTGGGAAACCAAAAAGCCTTCTACAAGCTGAGGTTGAGGGGGATGGTGGGAGATGGAAGGAAAAGGGAGTTGCAATCAGTGCCTGGTTCGGGCTAGGGTTGATGCAGGCCTCTGGGAGGAAGAGGAGAAAAAGGAGAGAAAAGGGTGCCTGTGGAAGAGTGTGGCTATCTGGGGGTGGGGGGTTGGGGGGTAGGGAGGCGCCTTCGTGAGGTCCAGCCGGGCCCAGCTGCCCTTCCACAGGCAGGACACGTGCAGGACATTGGGGCCAGGTGACTGTCCTGGGTCTGCAGCACCTGTGCCGTCTCTGGCAGGCATGAGGTTGCCTGGGCCCTTGCGAGGGACTCGGCCCTGCCTGACAGGAGTTGGGAAGAGTTATTTTTTTCACGTGGCTAATGTACTTAGGAAGCTTTGCTTTGTGAATTCCAAACCCCAGCTGCCTACCTTCCATCTAGCTCGGTGGTTCCCAGCGTGGGGCACACGCCCCATAGGGGGGCAAGTCGGGAATGGGTTATTAACAGTGAATTTTTCTCATTTGTTATGGTTCTAGGGGCCTTCTACTAGTATACAGTATATCTATAATAATAAAAGCATGATATGCTAATTAGACCAGACAGCCAAAACAACCTTCCGGATGTCCATCTGGACATCCTTCCGGATGACCTTCTGGATGAAGCCAGGGCTGTGAGGGCTGAGCCCCTTGTATGAATTTCGTGCATTGGGCCTCTAGTTCTATAATAATAAAAGCATAGTATGCTAATTAGACCAGACAGCCAAACAACCTTCCGGATGTCCATCGGGACATCCTTCCGGATGACCTTCTGGACGAAGCCAGGGCTGTGAGGGCTGAGCCCCTTGTACGAATTTCGTGCATTGGGCCTCTAGTTCTATAATAATAAAAGCATAATATGCTAATTAAACCAGATGTCCTTCCGGACCTGCGAGGGAAGTCTGGTCCCGGGTGCCGGAGGGAAGCCAGTGCCGGCAGCCGGGGGAAGGAAGGCCTACTCTTGCACGAATTTCATGCATCGGGCCTCTAGTAAGTATATGGTGACATATTTGTGCATTTCAGTTCTCTATCCTATGTTTTGAAACTTTATTTGCTATTTTTCCATATCACTTCACATTATTATTTTTAAAAAACGATTTCTTGGTGATTATTTCCTCAGAACTTCAACTGTCTGTTCGTTCTTTTATTTTTCTCTTTCATGGATGCCAAGTTCTTTGGAAGCGTGTTTAGACCAAATTAATGGCCTTTTAGGCTTCCTCCCCAGGAATAGGAGCTCACTTTTTGAATAATAAGAATTATATGTCACAGGGTGGGGGGGGGGGAGCATCAGGATTTCAGAGATGCTTAGGTGGGGCACGGCCAAAAAAGGTTGGGAACCATTGATCTAGCTGGTGCCAACCCCCCTCTGTTCCTCCTCTTTTCTCTGCCTATTGTAACACCACGCATCCTTCCAAGTTTTTCTCGGATGTCACCTCTTCCCTGAAGCCTTCCGGGATACCGCCCCCCAGCTCTCCACTCGATGTGCTTTTGCTCTCTTCTGATCCCCAAGCACTTGCATCTGCCTCTCTTACGGTGCTGATTGCATTCTCTGGCCTGGTTCTGATGTGTCCTTATCTTAACGTCTGCGGTCACCGGTCACCTTAGTGGCTTCTGTGCTGTGAGTTGTAGCCAGCAAAGCTCAGGTTTGGGAGTTAAGAGTGACCTGGGTATAGTTGTTTCCCAGCAATTGGAAACTGGCTGAGGAAGTCAGCTTTCTTGGCCTTCCTGTCCTCATCACCTTTCAAAGGAGGTATGCAACTGTCCCCGGGCAGATTGGGCTAAATCAGCTGTGGGCAAACTACGGCCTGCGGGCCGGATCCGGCCCGTTTGAAATGAATAAAACTAAAAAAAAAGAGACCGTACCCTTTTATGTCATGATGTTTACTTTGAATTTATATTAGTTCACACAAACACTCCATCCATGCTTTTGTTCCGGCCCTCCGGTCCAGTTTAAGAACCCATGTGGCCCTCGAGTCAAAAAGTTTGCCCACCCCTGGGCTAAATACTAGTAAGACAGTCTGTTCTGCAAACATGGCTGTCCTCCCTCCCTTTCTGCTGCACGTAAAACTGATTTTTTAAAATTAATTTACATTTGTTACCAGAAGATTTCTTGGTCATAGTATTATTGAGTAGCCACAACATGCTTATTATAAATACACCAAGCCCCAGTTGGTTTGGCTCAGTGGATAGAGCGTCAGCCTGTGGACTGAAGGGTCCCAGGTTCAATTCTGGTCAAAGGAACATGACCGGATGGTGGGCGTGATCCCCAGTAGGGGGCATGCAGGAGGCAACCGATCAATGGTTCTCTCTCATCATTGATGTTTCTATCTCTCTCTCCCTTGCCCTTCCTCTCTGAAATTAAATAAATAAATAAATGAATACCCCAAAATATCTACGTCCCAGGCAAGTGCCCACACAAGTATCTTTAATCTGTCCTACTGAAGGCTTTGCTCAGTATCTTTATGTTTGTTGCAAGTGAGCGTACTTGTTTTAGTAAAACTTTCCACTAGCAAAAATATCGGGGTCAACCTGCTTAACTCTATTCCTGGTTACAAAGGCAGGGAAGATTTTTGGCAATATATAATTTGAAAACATGAAAACAGGCTCCCTCTCCCAACAGAATCTACTGGGATCGACATTTCTTCAAATAGGACAGTTTTGATCCACTTAGAGCAGCGGTTCTCAACCTGTGGGTCGCGCAACCCCTTTGGCGGTCGAACGACCCTTTCACAGGGGTCGCCTAAGACCATCCTGCAGATCAGATATTTACATGACGATTCGTAACAGTTATGAAGTAGCAACAGAAATAATTTTATGGTTGGGTCACAACATGAGGAACTGTATTTAAAGGGCCAGAAGGTTGAGAACCACCGACTTAGAGGGAATCAGTAGATGTAGATGAAAATTACTAGTTAATCTTCTGCAGCTTCGCTTAGATTTCAGTACCTGATGTTACTAAAGTCACTCCTTGCGTTTCTTCCCAGATTTGAAAGACTCCTCTGTCACTCCTTGGAAACATGTAAGCAGAAAACGGACGGAGAAACCACCCCCGTGTAAAGAAAAGAGCAGCTGCTGTTCTTCTGCTGGTCAGTGGTGGGACCGGGCATGGCTTTTCCTTCCCTGGGCCTCAGCTTCTCCATCTGGCCAATGGGGGCATCCCTGAGTGCCACCCCGCTCTGATGGTCCCCACTTTCTGTTTCTATGTGTCAGCCTGGCTACATTCCTTTTGTGTCAAGGTCCTCCTTTCAGTGAGCACGAAAATCAGAATGTCTTCTCTAACTTTTAACACCAAGGATTTAAAAAAAAAACACCTTTATTAAAAAAGGGGGGAAAGTTGAGAAGACATGAAATCAAAAAATCACGGTGACCTGTTCTCATGGAGGCCAGAAGTAGCTCATCTGAGAGGAGAGACCTGCTCGGACCGCTGTGCCCCTGAGTGAGGCCTTTGCCAGGGCCGGGGTGCCCTGACTGCCCATCCCGCGAACCGAGGCAGATGCGGAGGGGCTGGGCAGGTGGGGGCTGTGTGAACCGAGAGCCGGTGAATTCCAAAACCCCGAACCTTGGCAGACTGTCTGAAGTGGGTAGTTGTTACTCTGCTTGTCATCAGCGGGGAATGTGGGCCCCGGTTCGCCAGATTTCCAGAGTTTTCAAGAGAAGCTAAAAACATTCTGGTACGTAAAAGTTGGCAACTAATTCAGATTTTTGATAAATACGGTGTGAGTCAAACGAAATACGTTTTGAGGCTGAATCTGGCCGACATGCTGTTGGTGTACTCCCTTTGTTATATAGAGTGATGTCTTCTCGGGGCCTGGGCTTGTGGTGTATAGTAGGTGTGCAATAAATATTTGTAGGGTGAATATCACTCCTGCTGGAGAACAATTCACAGCCCGCCTGAGCTTTCCGATGAATTTACAGAATAGTCACAGGGATGTAAATGACAGCATAAGGCAGTGGTTCTCAACCTTCTGGCTCTTTAAATACAGTTCCTCATGTTGTGACCCCCAACCATAAAATTATTTTCGTTGCGACTTCATAACGGTCACGTTGCTACTGTGATGAATCGTCATGTAAATATCTGATATGCAGGATGGTCTTAGGCGACCCCTGTGAAAGGGTTGTTCGACCGCCAAAGGGGTCGCGACCCACAGGTTGGGAACCGCTGGCATAAGGGAATGGTCCATAATATTATAATAGCTATGGATGGGGCCAGGTGGGTCCTTAAAATGTCAGGGGGACCACTTTCTAAGGTCCATGATTGTCTAACTAACCACTGTGTCCCACACCTGAAACTAAAATAGAATAGTATTGAGTGTAAACTGCAATTGAAAAGTTTTAAAAGTTAAAAAACAACAACGAATTTTCAAAAGCCACACAGAAATTAGTAACAACCTTCTTGCGTTGGATTCAGAGTCCACTGATGGACTGGTCACCTTTTCCAGAATTTACACCCTGGTAAGTGAGACTCCCTTTCGATGTTAATGATCCTGTTAAATGCAGAAGAGCCTCTCCTTGAGAAACGAACCCTCACAAGAAGTTTTCCCCCAGCAGGGACAAATGAGCTTGAAATTTATTTTTTTAAATGAAGAAAGGCATTTTTAATCGTGGGCTTGTTGTATTAAAAATAAAAAAAATAGCCCTAGCTGGTTTGGCTCAGTGGATAGAGCATCAGCCTGCGGACTGAAGGGTGCTGGGTTCGATTCCAGTCAAGGGCGCATGCCTGGGTTGTGGGCTCAATCCTCAGAGGTGGCGGCGGGGGGCGCGGTGTGCAGGAGGCAGCCAATCCATGATTCTCTCTCATCATTGATGTTTCTATTTCTCTCTCCCTCTTCTTTCTGAAATCAATAAAAATATATTAAAGAAAAAGAAAAACATACTTCTGGCTGTAGAGGTGTGAGCACTAATGATGGGAACATCACATTAAGCAGGGCAGGTGGGTAGGTGCCTCCCACCTGAGCCCGTCAGTGGCCTGGAGGAGCCAGCCCCGGGGCTGTTGGCAGGAAGACTGTGTGAGAGCCGACCGGACCCAGCAGGACTCTTGACTCTTGACACGACAGGACAGGGTGGGTAGGGAGCTGCTGCTCTGTCACAGGCCCTCTGGGGTGGCCCCGCCTGAGTCCTCCGCATTCCTCTGAGGACGGTGTCTGGAAACACCAGGAGACAAGAGTCACATTTGCTCCGTCACCTCCCGGCCCAGACACAGACACCTGGTGGTGGTGGCAGGTCTGGGCACATCTGCAGCTCAGCTAGGCATTGGAGCCTGACTAAGCAGCATTTGGGCCAAGCTGCAACCCCCGCCCCCCAACGCACACACCTCTGCCTGCTGGGGGGCAGCCGGCCTGCCCCAGGCCTGCCCCAGGTGTCCCAGTTTCTCCCCTCTAGCCCCAGGGCTGTTCCCTGTTGAGAGGAAGGAGGTGAGGCCATTCCTAAGGCAGCATAGGGTTGTGACAGACAACCCTCCCTGTGCCTCCACCTCTCACACAAGGCCAGGCGTTGAAGAGACCAGAATGCCTGCAGATCCTGCTGCAGGGAACGCAGTATGCCTTGCATGTTGGGTTTTGGCAGCCAGGATGGCCAAAAC
Source organism: Myotis nattereri (assembly GCF_964212035.1). NCBI lineage: Eukaryota > Metazoa > Chordata > Mammalia > Chiroptera > Vespertilionidae > Myotis > Myotis nattereri. Next base: position 8,867,309 of record NC_138097.1, on the reverse strand, counting down.
CAAGGAGGGGATGTCTGAGGAAGAATGATCGTGAATTCCGAACGGAAAACAAACCCCGGCCCGATTCTAAACTTCTCCCCTGAATGCGCCTGCCGGTGATGCACTGTGTGTGTGCGCGCACAGGGGCAGGCACCCTCTGCAATCAGGAAAGAACACCTTTTTTCAAAATGGACAAGTTGGAAGTTTAGGATGGTTCTTTCAAATGTAACAGGTGGAGAGAACATTGCAAATTTGGCTACCACTGTTATGCCTGAGGTGTAAGACGCTAGCTCCTTCTGTAGTCCATCCTCCGCGGCCTTTAAACAATCAGCTACAGCAGGCATGTCAAACTCAAAGGCTAACGCGGGCCCAATAAACAAGGTTTAAGTGTATGTGGCCGCGAAAAAGCAAGAGCTTCTGTTTTCATAGAAACAGTTTTATTTCGACAGACATGCTGAATGCAAAGGGCTGAGATAAATGAGCCTTCGTTAACATAAAATCATAGAACATTTTTATAAAAGTTAATATATTTTCTTGAACATTAACTCACCAGACACTGAATCACTGCACAAATTCATAAGTGTTGAGTGTTTCCTTCCACAACTCACATGGAGTAGGGTTCGGTATCTGAAAGAGGAGCCGCACAGCAAATGAGAGAAAAAGACACGAGATAATTTTGCAATATTGGGGGACCAGGCGGCAAGTCCCGAAGGACTTCTCTCTATGCTCAGGCCGCTCCAACCTTTTATTGGTCTGGGATGCCCCCATAGCATAGCCCTTAGGCAGGTGACCCCCTAGTAACAAGCAGACTAGCCCATCAGCAAGGATTTACATAATAATAAATGGGGGAGTAGTTTCAGCTACCACTGTCTGGACAAACAGAGGTGGCGCCTAGCTCCGACCTTTGGGAGGGCTTCAAAGGCACCCAGCCTTGCGGGGGGGGGGGGGGGGGGCGGGGGGGGCGGGGTTCTCTGTCTATGCTTATCAGATAGTGAAGGCAATAAACAGTTTCCCACAATAAGCGTCACACAAATAAACCTATTTTTCTTGTTCTTCGAAAGCGACATATTTCCTGTTGCGCACACCAAACAAGTCAGTCCAAGACTAATGGCGTGGCCATCGGCTGCTAAAATATACGCTGCTGGTATTAGTGGGGAGACATGTTTCTGACATACTGTTATATTGGCTGGGCCCCAAACATATTCGTCGTGGGCCACATGTGGCCCGCGGGCTGCGAGTTTGACATGCTCGAACTACCATGATAGTTTGAAGATGGCTGTGTCCTGCCTTCCTAACAGCTCATTCTCTCGTCACCAAGGCGGTGGGAGGAAAATAGTACAGGTGGATGCCTCCCTGGATATTTATTTAGTTCTGCACTTACGTCTCTGAACTCAAGGAGCTATATTTCTAGTGAAACTGTAGGAGAAACGTTTAGTTGTTGAAAATCTCTCAGACTGGCACTTTGCATATTGAGCTGAATTTGGGGTGAGTTTTGTGAGGACAGGACAGGCTCTGCTTTGATACGTTTGGGGAGGCTGGTGAACATGCATCTGAAGAAAATCTTTGGGGGCTCATTATACATTGAAATGTGGCATCTTCTGCAAATGCAATGATCCATTATTCAAGTTGAAGGAGAAAATATTTGGGTTTCTCTGACTGAGAGTTGTAAATTAGATCCTATTGTTTTTGGAAATTGGGAAGAAAGGGTTCGGGAAGATGGGATATAGGGTGAATTTTAAATCATTCTCAGTTAATAACAGACTGTAAAAGCATTTCTTTGGGAGGGTGTTTTCAGTATATTCTGAAGAGAAAAGAGAGCTATGGAAAAAACCAACTTAAAGTTACGAAAAAATGAAATCGTCTTTAAATGCCTGAATTAGCAAATTTAGAGGAAGTAGATTCCTCTTGACAGAGCTTATCTCTGATATTGAATAAAAATTACTTGGTAATTCAGATTATATGAATCTAGACGGATTGTAGCAGACACGATGCTGTGATTGCCTCCTCAAATTCCAATTCAGTCCTTTTCCAGCATGTCTCAGCCGTGTCCTCTGGGTAGATACCCAACCCCAATCCCACAGGCGATGGGCTCAGGTAACCTGTGCGTACACCAATCAGCACCACGGTGTTTTTATGGCCACAGGGATTGGTCCCAGGGTGGTCCAATCAGCTCCAAGCTCAGGACTTTTGCTTGATTGATTGACTTCTCAAAACAATGGTTAGGAAAGGTCAATTTCTTTTCCCATCGTTATGAAGAAGGAAATATCCTGGTTATGGCTGGCCGCCATGTTGGGAATAACAGAAGAAAATCGGAAGGGAAATAGAACTGATAGACGAGGAAGCGCGGAGTGGGGAGAATGGTAGGGAAATTCAGTTGATGCTCTGAAAACCATAGTGTCTCAGGTGATACGGAAACGTACAATCTGTTTTCCTGGAGGATTGTCTGGGTTGGAGGATAAATGAAATAATACCAAGCGTCTTAGGTTATAATGGTCTTTGTTCATTCGTTCACTCTTATTTATTTATTAATCTATTTTTATTGGTTTCAGAGAGGAAGGGAGAGGGAGAGAGTGAGAGAGAAACATCAACGATGAGAGAGAATCATGGATCGGCTGCCTCCTGCACACCCCCCCTCCTGGGGATCGAGCCCACAACCGGGTCACGTCCCCTTGACTGGAATGGAACCCGGGCCCTTCAGTCCTCGGGCCAAATCTGTTTTGATACCAACGTTTCCCAGAGGTGTGGCTTTTCATCTTCAAATTACAACACAAGTTTTAACAGGCCAGTTTAGTCTGTCACCAGGAGTTTAGTGATTAACCAAATGCCCAGCGCTAATGGCTTGCCAAAGGGCCAGTAAAGCGAGTAAGAGACATCATACAGGAAACAGACCCCGTGTGCTCACTGAAGGAGCACCCTGGTGACACGTTATGCTCACATCTAGCCCAGTCACTGGCGTTGAACCCGAGACTGCGAAAGGGAGGACAAAAGCAAGCCCTGGGCCTGGAGCCTGCATCTTAACAGAAATCCAGTGACTTCCTTCATGCCCACTGTATATAAAGGGTGTCCCAAAATTCACGCAAGAAGTAATTTTGATAGAAAACGCAGGTTTATAATTAAAAATTGTAAATTTTTTATTGATTCATAAAGTATACAGTATAGGGTTATGTACGGAATAGCACATCAGGTAAATGGCCTCCACGGCTTTGCTGGCACAGACACAAAGCCGTGGTCTTCATTGGTCTTCATTGTCCCTGCTCCTGGGCCATCATTGGTACTTGGTAATGCTTATCAAATTGAAGGGATTGAAATCACAGGGCAACAGATATTAGAATCTGATTCAATAAACCAAGTAAAATTAGGCTTTTTTTTTTGTTGTTGTTAATGCTCACGCCAAATTCAAATCTTGCGTGAATTTTGGGACACTGCTTAGCATCACACGCCTCAGAACCCCTTCCACAGCTGTGGGTGTTCTGCAACCACAGCCTTTGCCACACACGCATTCATAAAAGTTAGTGGGTTTCCCTGGGAGTCTGGAACGGGGCGCATAACAGCGGGTGAGTAACCGGCAAGTCATGCCCGCGGTGACAACTTGGCTTTGTTCCGTGGGAGCGTGAGGAGCCGAGTCAGGACACGGTCGCTCTCCGTGAGTGCTGGGAGAGGAAGGCCCACGCATTCAAAGAGGAGAACGCTCTCTTTATCAGAGGCGGCTGCCAAGTCTTAAATAGTAAAACATGGAGGTGTACTTGAGCAAAGAGAAGGCCCTGACGTTTCAAAGATAACTGGGCCGGAGGGAAGAAAGAAGAGGAGCGGGGTTACTTTGGCAGGGATGCATGTGTACCCCTGGAAAGGTGACCTGTGTAGGGCCCCGGTGTCCTCAGATCCAGACAGACCGGTCCCCACACATCCGCACGCTGGCGTTTCTGCCGAGCAGGCTTTCGGCCCCAACCTCCCCTCTCACTTTCTCTCGTCAGGACACCCCCTAATGGGTTGCAGCTGTCCCATCGGGTTAGAAGCACGTTTCAGATACATCTGCCCTTCTTGCTTTTATGCAGAAAACACCTGCAAATCTTTATCCTTGGCTAGATTTACCACACATTCGGGGCTTTGAAATGTTGGTCCAGGGGGATGGAGGAGCGTGTCACCACCCTCCTCCTTCGGTTGGATTCCATAACGGACAATAGCCTTTGGGGGGGATGTTTTCATTGTTCTTTTGGGGTAATAGCCGGGGAGGCTTTAACAGCCTCAGACCTACTCAACTGGAGGCTACTTCATTTCTTTAATCCTATAGAGTCTGGGAAAAAAATCTATGGTGGATATGGGTGGACAGCTATAGTGTGTGTGTGTGTGTGTGTGTGTGTGTGTGTGTATGTTGTGTTTCTTCCCGATTTTCTGAGTCTTTAAAAAAAATATATATGTATATATATTTTATTGATTTCAGAGATGAAGGGAAGGGAAAGGGGAGAGAACTAGAAACATCAATGATGAGAGAATCACTGATTGGCTGCACGCCCCCTACTGGGGACTGAGCCCTCAACCCGGGTATGTGCCCCTAACAGGAATCGAACCTGGGACCCTTCAGTCCACAGGCTGATGCTCTGTCCACTGAGCCAAACCAGCGAGGGCTGATTTCCTGAGTCTTAACAAAGATGAGACCACAGCACCAGGAGAGAAGAGAATGATCAAATGTTGGCAAACTGGCGAGGGTCTGGTTACAGGACCAGCTTCTTTGCATATGCCTTGAAAATACATCTGATGCATTTCCAGTAAGTTGAGTAAACCCCTCGAGGCCGCAAAGAAAGATTTTGTAACCACTCCCTTTATGCTTTCAATTTTGGGATGTTCCACCCAGCACCCAAGGAATGACAAATGCCATTGAAATAGTTTTGAGATAATAAAATAATGAAATCATCAGTCACCTCCGACAAGGTCGGGAAGGAAACTCACATTCAGTGTGATTTCGTAAGGAGGTGGGAAGCTTTGGCTAGCTGAATTCTCGCTGTGTAACATTGAGCAATACGTTTCATCTTTTGGGGTTTCCGTGTTCTCCTCTGTAAGGCGAGGAAGATGGAGGGAAGTCATTTGTTCATTCCACAAATAATAATTCTTTTAAATCACTTTTTATTTTAATTTTAAAAACATATTTTTATTGATTTCAGGGAGGAAGGGAGAGGGGGAGAGAGATAGAAACATCAATGATGAGGGAGAATCATTGATCGACTGCCTTCTGCATGCCCCCTATTGGGGATAGAGACTGCAACGCCCCCCCACCCCCCACCCCCCCATGTTCCCTGACCAGAATCGAACCCAGAGGTACTGTCACTTCCTGGTCATTTCCCATCATCCACTGCTGGTACTGGAGATTGGCTTATCAGCGGTTCTCAACCTGTGGGTCGCGACCCCTTTGGCGGTCGAACGACCCTGTCACAGGGGTCGCCCAAGACCATCCTGTATATCAGATATTGACATGACGATTCATCACAGTAGCAACATGACAGTGATGCAGTAGCCACGAAAATAATTTTATGGTTGGGTCACACCATGAGGAACTGTATTTAAAGGGCCAGAAGGTTGAGAGCCACTGGCTTAGAACTTTGCACCCTGCTGGGTCTTCATTCGTTCCTGGATTTAAATGTCCGTGAGGTCTGCCCATCCCTACACTCCTGAGGCCTCACTGGGCTTCAGCTTCTCTTCCCTTTTTCTCACGTCTCTGTTCCTGCTGTGATCCTATAGAGACACCCACTTTCCTGACAGAAGAACCCCTTTGTTCCTCAGTCAGCCCTCACCTGGCCTCCTTTCTTACGGGCGGAGTCAGAAACCCCTTTCTGTTGTTCAGATCACCCTCTCCAGTAACCCGTCGTCCCCTGGCACCGCTATCCAACGACCACACTCTAAACCCGGAGCAGTGCTGTCACCCGGCAGACTGAGTGTGGACAGGGCAGCAAAGCGAGGGCGTGCCCACTCACTCCAGGCCTCTCCTCCAGAGCCACACGTCGGTGGACACATTTCCTTTCGTTTCCTTCAGCCATTCAACCAGTGTACATGCACACCCCAGTTTCCGTCTGTCTCCCTCCAGGCGTGGAAGGCGCTTGGTGAACCTTCCTTCCCCCACCAAGCAAACCCTTTCCACCCCGTTAGTAAAATCTCTCTTTATGGTATCTTCAAAGTCTTCCTTTCATCTAGTTCTTTTGGGCTCAACCTATAAACTTTTTTTTTTTTTAAAAAACATATTTCTTTATTGATTTCAGAGAGGAAGGAAGAGGAAGAGAGAGATAGAAACATCAATGATAAGAGAGAATCATTGATCGACTGCCTCCTGCATGCCCTGTATTGGGGATGGAGCCCGCAACCCAGGCATGTGCCCTTGGCCGAAATCGAACCTGGATCCTTCAGTCCGCAGGCCGATGCTCTATCCACTGAGCCAAACCGACTAGGGCAACCTATAAACTTAAAAAAAAAATCCTCACCAGAGAGCATGCTAGGAGAGAGAGAGAAAGGGAGAGAGAGAGAGATCCATGGGAGATAGAAACATCAATTTGTTGCCTTCCACATGTGCCCTGACCTGGGATTGAACCCGCAACCCAGGTATGTGCCCTGACCGGGAATCAAACTGGCAACCTTTCAGTGCACAGGACGATGCTCAACCAACTGAGCCACTGTCTCCTGTATTAAGGGGGAAAACAAACCACCCTTATAGTGGATTGTTACTATTATTTTTAAAAAAATATATTTTATTGATTTTTTACAGAGAGGAAGGGAGAGGGATAGAGAGTTAGAAACATCAATGAGAGAGAGAAACATCGATCAGCTGCCCTCTGCACACTCCCTACTGGGGAGGTGTCCGCAATCAAGGTACATGCCCTTGGCGGGAATCAAACCTGGGACCCTTGAGTCTGCAGGCCGACGCTCTATCCACTGAGCCAAACCGGTTAGGGCAAGGATTGTTATTTTTTTAAAAAAATATTTTTATTGATTTCAGAGAGGAAGGGAGAGGGAGAGAGAGAGAGAGAGAAACATCAGTGATGAGAGAGAATCATGGATCATTTGCCTCCTGCACACCCAACACTGAGATTGAGCCCACAACCAGGCATGTGCCCTGACCGGGAATCCAACCGTGACCTCCTGGCTTGTAGGTCAACACTCAACCACTGAGCCACACTGGCCGGGCTGGACTGTTATAGGATAGAGTCCCCCTCCCAGGTCTCCCAGGATTCACACCCGTGTGCAGTCCCCACGTGGACTCTGGGCTTGACCATGTCATCTGCTGTGTAGCAGGTGCGATGCAGATAGAGGCTGGGGAAGTGCATGCACACTGAATTGACCTCCCTTGGATGATTCCCTTTTGGAGCCTGGTTGCCACGTCCTAAAGAAACCCAGACTGTCCTGCTGGAGAGAATGGCCATGTGGAAGAGGCCCTGGAGCATGAGAGACCATTTTTTGGGGGGGCTGGGGGTGGGTTTGAGGTATTGAGACACATGGAGAAAGAAGCCTCGTGTCCCAGTTAGCGTAGTCGGATGACTCACTCGTTGGGTGTAGCCCCAAGAGGGACCAGAGGAGAGACCAGCGGAAGAACTGCTTCATTAATTGAATCCAGAGGAATCATAAATCCTTGTTTTAAAAAGTCCTAAGTTTTAGGGTGGTTTGGGATGCAGCAGCAGATCCCCGAAACAACCCTAAGAACAAAACCCAGAAGGAACGTCCCCTGGATCTCACACCGTCTCCACTCTTCTCTGCTTGTCCAAGCTTTTCAGAGGAGGCCAAACCTGTGGTCTCGATGCCTCTGTTCCTAATGGAATGGGCACTGTCTCCACTAACTACCCCTCTCTGCTGATTTAGCCTCTGTGGGCCGAACTTTCCCTGGGTTCCACGCCTCATGCTCCTGGCCCTCCTCATTCCTCTCTCGCCAGATAGGTTCTACGTCAAGCATGTCAAACTCACCGCTGGTGGGCTGCATGCCTCAAGGCATGTGAGTTTGACATGCTTGTCTGCAACCTCCACCTGCCCTTTTTTTTTTAAATTAAATATATTTTATTGATTCTTTACAGAGAGGAAGGGAGAGGGATAGAGAGTTAGAAACATCGATGATAGAGAAACATCAATCAGCTGCCTCCTGCACACCCCCTATTGGGGATGTGCCTGCAACCAAGGTACATGCCCTTGACCGGAATTGAACCCGGGACCCTTGAGCCCGCAGGACGACGCGCTATCCACTGAGCCACACCGGCTAGGGCATCCACCTGCCCTTTGCATGCTCCCCAGGTTCTGTCCGCACCCACTTGCTTTTTGTTATACTTCAGTCTCTGCCTCCGTTGCTTTAGACCAGGGGTTCCCAACGTGGGGCACACTCCCCACAGGGGGGCAATTTGATTTTCTTTTTTCTTAAAAATTTTTTTTTTTTTTAAATTTCAGAGAGGAAGGGAGAAAGAGAGAGATAGAATCATCAATGGTGAGAGAGAATCATTGATCGGCTGCCTCCTGTTATGCCCCACACTGCAGATCGAGCTCGCCACCTGGGCATGTGCCCTGACCGGGAATTGAGCAGTGACCTCCTGGTTCATAGGTCGACATGCTCAGCCCCTGAGCCATGCTGGCCGGGCAGCAATTTGATTTTTAAGGGGGCAACTCGAGAGTGAGCTGTTAACTGAATTTTTTGCATTTCTTATGGTTCTAGGGGCCTCATATACAGTCTATAAATATATATTGTGACATTTATGCATTTCAGTCCTCCATTATGTTTTGAAACTGTATTTGCTATTTTTTCATGTCACTTCATATTAATATTTTTTTAACCATTTCTTAGTGATTTCTTCCTCAGTACTTCCTTTTTTTTAAAAAAAATATATTTTATTGATTTTTTACAGAGAGGAAGGGAGAGGGATAGAGAGTTAGAAACATCGATGAGAGAGAAACATCGATCAGCTGCCTCGTGCACATCTCCCACTGGGGATGTGCCCGCAACCCAGGTACATGCCCTTGACCAGAATCGAACCTGGGACCCTTGAGTCCGCAGGCCGAGGCTCTATCCACTGAGCCACACCAGTTAGGGATTCCTCAGTACTTTCACTGTGTTTCGTCCTTTTAGTTTTCTCTTTCATGGATGCCATGTTCTCTGGAAGCTTGTTTAGACCAGTTCATGGCCTTTGAGGTGTCCTCCATGTGAATAGGAGCTGACTTCTTGAATAATGAGAATTATATGTCCTGGGGGGGGTGGGGGAGGGGACGGGCATCAGGATGTTAGAGATGCTTTGGTGGGGCGTGGCCACAGAAGGTCGGAACCACTGCGTTAGACCCTGTGATGCAATTCGAAAAGCAGTGTGCGTAGCTCTAGGTTTGTAGGCCATTGAGGTGCCTGGTCGTTTTTTCTAAGCATGTTGCCTCCGTGCCTCCGCTCCCACCTCCGCTGGCGGAATAGCCCCTCCCACTGAGGTGGGCCACTGCTCCCCTCACTTCCCTTTTGGCGAATTCCTATTCTTCCTTTAGACTTAATTCAGTCACACTGTCCTCCAAGACGTCTTTGTTAATCCTAGTAATTCTTTTTTGTTGTTCATTCTTCACCCAAGGATATTTTTCCATTGAGTTTTAGACCGACTGGGAGAGACAGAGAGAGAGAGAGAGAGAGAGAGAGAGAGAGAGAGAGAGAGAGAGAAATATCGATGTAAGAGAGAGAGAGGGACACACACACCGATTGGTTGCCTCCCACATGCACCCTGACCAGGGCCAGGGATCAAGCCTGCAACGGAGGTACGTGCCCTTGACCGGAATCGAACCATGACCCTTCAGTCCGCTGGCCAACACTCTATCCACGGAACCACACTGGCTGGGGCCTCGTGGTAATTTCTTTAAAACATTTTATACATTATTTTTTTCTGTGCCGAATCAAAGCTGGTATTGTTTCTGACTCCCTTTTACGGAGAAAAATAAAAAATATCATGCCCTTTTGAGCTTCCCTCTTCTTTCTCTTCCTCTCCCCATTCTTTTAAAATCTAACACAGTGATGGCGAACCTTTTGAGCTCGGCGTACCAGCATTTTGAAAAACCCTAACTTAACTCTGGTGCCGTGTCACAGATAGAAATTTTTTGATCTTTGCAACCATAGTAAAACAAAGACTTATATTTTTGATATATATTTTACATATGTAAATGCCATTTAACAAAGAAAAATCAACCAAAAAAAAATGAGTTCGTGCGTCACCTCTGTCACGTGTGTCATAGGTTCGCCATCACTGATCTAACATATGACCAGATAATAGGTAGATTAGCTACATAATGCCGTGCAACAAATGACCCTAACATGTAGTGGCTTCAAACAGCAAACAGTATTATGTCACAAGAAGTGGCTTAGCGGGGTCCTCGGGCTCAGCGTCTCCAATAAGAGTGCCATCAAGGTATTGGCCGGGGCTGCAGGCACCTCAAGGAGTCACCCAGGGAGAATTTGCTTCCGAGGCAGCTCACCCACGTGGCTGGCTGTTTGCCAGGCTGCAGGGTATCTTGCCACACGGGACTATGCAGAGGGCAGCTCACACCCTGGCAGGGCTTTGTTCAGAGCAAGCAGGGGAGAAGGCGAGAGAGCACAGAGGTGGTGAGCAAGATGGAAGCCAGGATCTCTGGAACCTAATCCGGGAGGTGACGTCTGGTCACTTCTGTGGTTTGTTGGACGAGAGCGGCCAGCTGCAGCTCACACGGCCGGGTAGGTGAGTTTGCAGAGGCCCGAGCCTTCGTGATTCTTTCACTAAAACTCTGACTACAGTGATGTGAACGCTTTTGGAGACAATCTGTGTTAGCAGCTCGGAGATTCTTAATGTTTCCCAGTCTCTGCAAATCTTAGTCTATCTTTCCGTTTCCTTTGTAATGAACAGTTAACCTAGAACGGAGATCCTTGTGGGGTCACAGCGACACTTCAGGGGGCTGCAGTTTCTCCTTTTCTAACTTAAATTGACTATTTTATTATTTTATTTTATAATATATTTTTGTTGATTTGAGAGAAGAAGGGAGAAGGAGAGAGAGAGAAACATCAAGGATGAGAAAGAATCTCCATCGCCTGCCTCCTGCACACCCCCCACTGGGGATCGAGCCCGCAACCCAGGCATGTGCCCTTGACCAGAATCGAAGCTGGGACCCTTCAGTCTACAGGCTGACGCACTATCCCCTGAGCCAAACCAGCTAGGGCTTAAATGGACTATTTTAGAAGAGGTCTATGAAGCAAGCTTGATTTTAACCCCTTTAAACCTTACCCCAACTGAGTATCAGAATATAATTATACTTTTCCCTGAGGTTTAAGAATATGTCTTTTAGATTTTCAATGTCAGTCTCCCCTCCCCTACCCCCCCTCCAATTCTGAGGACTTTAATAATTGATTCTTAACTAGCTGTTTCTTCTTTGCAGGAATATGTTAGTCAGGGTTTGGCTGTTGGGTGAGCATCCTGTTCTTTGTATCTATTGTCTCCATACTTCATTTAAAATATTTTAGACTAGAGGCCTGGTGCACAAAAATTTGTGCACTCGGGGGGGGGGGGTGTCCCTCAGCCCAGCCTGTGCCCTCTTGCAGTGTGGGACCTCTCAGGGGATATCCGCCTGCTGGCTTAGGCCCGCTCCCCCGGGGTGGGGTGGGGGGGATTGGGCCTAAGCTGGCAGTCAGACATCCCTCTGGGAGTCCTCGGGGGATGTCCACTTGCCAGTGGGGAGCAGGCCTAAGCTGCAGTCGGGCATCCTTAGCGCTGCTGAGGAGGTGGGAGAGGCTCCCACCACCAGTGCTATACTGGCAGCCATCAGCCTGGCTTGTGGCTGAGCAGAGCTCCCCCTGTGGGAGTGCACTGACCACCAGGGGGCAGCTCCTACATTGAGCGTCTGCCCCCTGGTGGTCAGTGTGTGTCATAGTGACCAGTCATTCTCCTGTTAGGGTCAATTTGCATATTACCCTTTTATTATATAGGATGGATTTATTTGGCACTTGGTATATCATTCTCGGAAGACCTGATTTCCTGATTTATGGGTGCCATTTTGCTCCATTCTCTCTTTTTTGGCCGACCTCTTCATTGAATAACCTGATGAGTTCCTTTATCTCATTGGAAATACAAAGCAGCTATAGCGTCAAGGTAACTGGCTCGAGACGGGAGATGCCCCTTGGGATCTTACATCTTCATTAGTGCTGCAGAACTTTCCCATAGGCCCCATGTCCCTTCTTCCTTAAGTTTGAGTTCCTCTACAAGTCTCTATACTATGTGTGTCTGGAAGACTCGAGGGACCGGACTGCTGAAAGCCCCCCACATCCATCCCATGACTCATTCGAGCACGGGGAACTCTCCCTGGGACCCATGCCAAACGTTCCATCAAAAGCTTGCCCACGACTCCCTTAGGATCTGAACATGAGGGATAGCGTTGGGTTAGCTAACCTAAATCTTTCTCGAAATTCCTTATTGAGCATAAATCAATCGGTAGAAGCAGGTCACTCGTCCCGCCTCTGCTGAATGGCTGGACAAAGACCATCTCGAGCAGATGAAGTTCTTTCCGGTTAAAACCGGTGAATTATCTCTTCGTTTGTGCCCATGTTACAACATCTCCTTTTTGACTTATGCATCTTCAGGTAATGAATGTCTCACCCAAGTGTATACTCCACAGTGAGTCTACCAGCACCCTTTTCCCTATCTGGGGCGCTCTGCGCACTCATGTCATCGCTCTGGGTTTACTTTACTTCTTGCTGAAGTAAAGCCTTCGGTGGTGCCGCCCTAACCAGTTTGGCTCAGTGAATAGAGTGTCGGCCTGCGGACGGAAGGGTCCCAGGTTCGATTCCAGTCAAGGGCATGTGCCTTGGTTGTGGGTACATCTCCAGTGGGGGGTGTGCAGGAGGCAGCTGATCCATGTTTCTCTCTCATCGATATTTCTAACTCTCTATCCCTTTCCCTTCCTCTCTGTAAAAAATCAATAAAAATTTTTTAAAAAAGCCTTCGGTGGTCTTCTCCGTGAGGGTCTGTGAGTGGAAAACGCCTTTGGCATTTGTAAATCTGAGAAAATGTATTTATTTTGCTCTCACTCATGAAGGTAGTAAAGCTGTGTGAGGATTCCAAACGGATGTTTGGGTTTTTTTTCCTTCAGTACATTGATGTCGATATTCTATTAGAACCCTTCCGCTTTTTTAAAAAAGATTATTTATTGTTTAAAGTATTACATGAGTCTCCTTTTTCACCTATTGACCTCTCCCTGGCCACTCCCACCCCTCCAGTACAGGCCCTCACCCCCTACTGTCTGTGTCCATGGGTTATGCTTATATGCATGCATACAAGCCCTTTGGTTGATCTCTTACCCCCCGACCCCTGCCTTCCCTCTGAGGATGGACGGTCTGTTTGATGCTTCTGTGTCTCTGGCTCTCTTTTTGTTCCTCAGTTTATGTTGTTCATTATATTCCACAAATGAGTGAGATCATGGATATTTATCTTTCTCCGACTGGCTTATTTCGCTTAGCATAATGCTCTCCAGTTCCATCCATGCTGTTGTGAATGGTTCCCTTTTTTACAGCAGCGTAGTATTCCATTGTGTAGATGTACCACAGTTTTTTAATCCACTCATCTGCTGATGGGCACTTAGGCTGTTTCCAAATCTTAGCTATTGTAAATTGAGCTGCTATGAACATAGGGGTGCATATATCCTTTCTGATTAGTGTTTCTGATTCCTTGGGATATATTCCTAGAAGTGGGATCACTGGGTCAAATGGGAGTTCTTTTTTTAATTTTTTGAGGAAACGCCATACGGTCTTCCACAGTGGCTGCACCAGTCTGCATTCCCACCAGCAGTGCACGAGTGTTCCCTTTTCTCCGCATCCTCTCCAGCACTTGTCGTTTGTTGATTTGTTGATGATAGCCAGTCTGACAGGTGTGAGATGGTACCTCGTTGTTGTTTTGATTTGCATCTCTCGGATGATTAGTGACGTTGAGCATGTTTTCATATGTCTCTTGGCTTTCTGAATGTCCTCTTTCGAAAAGTGTCTATTTAGGTCTTTTGCCCCTTTGGCTTTTGATATTATTGGTCCACTGTTTTGTAATTACCACTTTGTAACAGGTGATCTGTCTTTTGCTTTAATTTTTTTCTCTTTCTCTTTGATTTTCTTGGAACAATTTATTCTCAGTTGTCCTGCTCAGGCTTCGGTGCATTCTTTCAGTGTGAACAGAAATTCTCAGCCAACATTTCTTCCACAATCGCTCTCCCTCATTTTCTCGAACCTCTTACTCCAAATTACTATGCTGGCACCTCTCTGTTCATTATCTGGGGTTCTGAACTGCGCTTTCTGATGTGTCTTTACCTTTTATGCTCCATCCTGGGTATATTCCTGGTATTACCTCTCAATTTGCTACTTTTCTTTTTATGTCCAATATAAAGGAGTCTTATTTACATTCATGAACATCTTTTTCCATTCTAAATTTTTTATAAGTTCTTTTTCATATTCACCCATTCTTGTTTCTCACTCCTGCCTGTCTTGTTTCATAACTTTTTATTCTTTTATGGACGTTATTCATTCATTTATCTCTTTGAAAATCCTAAAGTCCTCATTTTAAAGTCCTGGGGCAGGGCAGGAACCAGGTGGAGGGAGGTAATGGGGTGGGGGAGGGGAGGAGAAGGGAGGGACACCTGTAATGCTCTCCACAATAAAGATTAAAAGTAAAGTGATTACGAGGCAAAATCAATAAAAAAATAATAAAGTCATTCTGACCTGTTTGGCTCAATGGATAGAGCGTCGGCCAGCGGATTGAAGGGTCCCAGGTTCGATTCCGGTCAAGGGCATGTACCTTGGTTGCGGGCACATCCCTAGTAAGGGATGTGCAGGAGGCAGCTGATTGATGTTTCTCTCTCATCGATGTTTCTAACTCTCTATCCTTCTCCCTTCCTCTCTGGAAAAAAAAAGAGTCAATAAAATATATTTTAAAAAAATAAAGTCATTTTCGACAGCTCTTCCATTGTCATTTCATCTGGAATGAATTTATCTACTCACTATTGACTTTAAACTTCATGCAAGAGCGGGGGCCACGTCTAGGATCATGGTAGCAAACATACACTCCCCTACTCATTAAAGAAGCCTGAAAAAGAAATGCAAAGACTGCCCCCTGGACCCGCGCCTCTTAAAAAAGCCACAGAGCAATGGGCATGGGAGGCGCTCCACCTCGTATCCGGGACCTGAGGACGACCCTCTGATTGCTCAGTGTGTGGACCTCGGTTTTGCAATGATGCCGGCTGTGGTCCCCCGTCTCTCCTGGGGTGTTAATGAGCCCACCCACTCTGCTTACCACTGATCAGCTTGTATTGCTGATAGATGTATGGCCCATGAAGGTATTTATTTTTCTCTTTGAGCATGGCTATATGTTTTTGGTGTTCTGTTTTTACATTTTATGTATCAATGTCCTGTGATTAGAGTGGGAGAGGGGCTGGAAGTATGAATTGAATTGAATTTTGACTAAGACGCTCTTTCAAATGTATGCATTTGACCCTTGAACAACATGGGGGTACAGGGCACTGATCCCATGCAGTCAACAGTCCACATATAACGTTGACCCCCCCAAACGTAGTTGTCCCTCAGGGTCCAGGGACACCCAAATCCACAGGTGCCTAAGCCCCTATATAAAAGGATGTCGATCAATGCAAACAGTCGGCCCTCTGTGTGGGCAGACTCCCAACCAGATTGAAAACAGTGCAGATTGAAAAAGATACACAAGTGGCCCTTGCAGTCCACACCCAAGCTGTTCAAGGGTCTAGTGTAATTTATGTTGGCAGCTCAGTATCAATTTCCTATCTTCAGTGTCTCTACATCTCAATAGCGTGTTCCAATTTCCAAGAACAATTCTTTTAAAATATATATTTTTATTGATTTCAGAGAGGAAGAGAGAGAGAGAAACATCCGCAATGAGACAGAATCATTGATCGGCTGCCTCCTGCACGCACCCTGCTGGGGTTCGATCCGACAGCCCAGGCATGTGCCCTTGACCGGAACGGGACTCTTCAATCCACAGGCTGACGCTCTATCCACTGAGCCAGACCAGTTAGGGCTCCAAGAACAGTTTTAAAGTTCACTCACAACCAGCAAGTGTTCAATAGGATACTTTCATTTTGAATGTCTAGTTTATTACGTGTACTGAGAATTGGCATCATCATAACCCACATTGTCCTCCCAACCACACACTTCTATCGTCACGTAAATGCCTTGGGAATTTTGGAACTGTGGATCTGGGTCAAAATATGTGGCCATGCCCTGGCCGGTTTGGTTCAGAGGATAGAGCGTCAGCCTGTGGACTGAAGGGTCCCAGGTTCGATTCCGGTCAAGGGCATGTACCTGGGTTGTGGGCACATCCCCAGTAGGGAGATGTGCAGGAGGCAGCTGATCAATGTTTCTCTCTCATCGATGTTTCTAACTCTCTATCCCTCTACTTTCATCTCTGTAAGAAAAACACCAATAAAATGTATTAAAAAAAAAAAAGATGTGGCCATTGTATTGGACAACTGTCAGTGCAAGTTAATCCCAGTGCACAGTTTGGTTCGTAGAGGCCTGGTTGATGCTCGCAGGGGAGATGTTTATTGGTGACTCTGCTCAGTGGGGTACCGGGACCAGGCAGCAATCACAAACAGTCGACATCGGTCAGCAGGGGCCCTCTGCACCCAGGGAGGCTCTGGGCCGAGTACATACCCTTATGCAAACACCTGCGTGATCGGCAGAACACAGTGAAAGTGAGAGCAAATACAAAGTTCCTGCTGATGCCTGGAGGAATGATTTGAGATTTGAGATGATGGTTATTTAGAACCTCTCCATTTTGTTGTTGTTAATCCTCACCGAAGGATACTTTTCCATTGATTTTTGGGGAGAGTGGAGGAGAGAGGGAAAGGCAGAGAGAAACATACCAATTGGTTGCCTCCTGCACATGCCCTGACCAGGGCCCGTGCCGGGGAGGAGCCTGCAACTGAGGTCCGAGCCCTTGACTGGAATCGAACCCGGACACTTCAGTCTACAGGCCAATGTTCTATCCACTGAGCCAAACCAATTAGGCTGTATTTTTTTAATAATATATTTTATTGATAGAGAGCTAGAAACATCAATGAGAGAGAAACATCGATTAGCTGCCTCATGCACACCCCCTACTGGGGTTGTGCCCGCAACCAAGGTACACGCCCTTGACTAGAATCAAACCTGGGACCCTTGAGTCTGCAGGCTGATGTCTATCCACTGAGCCAAACCGGTTAGGGCAGTATTTTTTTTTTTGAAGTCTGCAAGTGGTCATCAACAGATGACTGGATACATAAAATGTGGTCTTACATATCTGTGTTATACATAAAACATGGGCTATTTATTATTGCACCTTTAAAAGGTCAGAACTCTTGTCACGTGCTACCACGTGGATGAGCCTTGAGGCAGTTATGCTGAAATGAAATAGCCAATCACAAGATGACATCTACCATAGGATCCCATTTATTATAAGGTACCTAAGAGTGGTCAACTTTATAGAGACAGAAAGTTGCCTGCGGTAGGGGGAGGGGGAGATATTGTTCAGTGGGGACAAAGTTTCAGTTTTGCAAGATATAAGAATTCTGGAGATGGATGGTGACGATGAGGTTGCACAGAAATGTGAATATACCTAACACTACTGAGCTGTATACTGAGAAATGGTTAAGATGCTGAAATTTATAGTATTTCCCACTCCCCCCCCAAACCACAATAAAGTGATTATGATAAAGCAAGTGGGCTTCTATGGGAGCATACAGTAAGGGGACCCTGCCTAATCTGGGGTCAGTCAGGGAGGTCTCCCTGGAGGAAGTGGCATTTAAGCCACGCCCTAAAAGATGAATGAAGCTAACCAAGAAAGGGTGTGGCTAAAGGGGCTAAAGAGGGCTCTAGACTATGAATAGGTTAGGCAGCCACCGCCCAGGCCTTATCAAATCCTGTGTGGGTTTACAGCCGTCAACTGGCTTCCTGCTTGCAGTCTCTTTCCACCTACACAGAGGCCACCTGGAGCATGTCTCCCTCCCACCTTCCTGTTAATCCTTCCAGAGAACTTTTCCCGTTTTGCCCGCTGAAGAAGCCCTGGGCCTTGCACTCAAGGCCCTCTGCACCTGGCCCCGCCCGGCTCTGCAGCCTCACTCTTCCGTTCCACCTCCCAGGAGCTCTGCCCCCAGCCATACCCCTCCATTGTCGTCGTCGGTGGGCTTATCCGCTCCTTCCTCTGTGCCTTTGCTTCTGGCACTTCTGTCAAGAACACCCTGCCTGTCTGGCCGCCGTGGCTCAGTGGTTGATCATCGACCTATGAACCAGGAGGTCAGGGTTCGACTCCTGGTCAGGGCACATGCCGGGGTTGTGGGCTCGATCCCCAGTGTGTGTGTGTGCGTGTGCGTGTGTGTGTGTGTGTGCGCGCGCGCGCAGGAGGCGGCTGATCAATGACTTTCCCCCATCCCGGATGTTTCTATCTCTCTCCCTCTCTCTCCCTCTCTGAAATCAATAAAAGAAATATTTAAAGAAAAAAAAATAAAAACACCCCTGCCTTTTGGTCCCCCTGACCTGGTCCCTTTTGTTCCTTCAAGTGCCCCCCGACGCCTTCCCCCCTTCGGGGGTCACCCCCTTTCTGGATTCTGTCCCACCTTACATAGTGTTTGCTCTCCTGTCCTTTAACACCACCCCTGCCTTCCCCCACCTCCGCACACATCACCCAGAAATGGAGCCTCTGACTCACGTCTCTAGTGCTTGCTGCCCCGTCCAAGGGGCTAACCACGCTCCGTGATGCTCAAACCGCCCTCCACGCGTCATTAGTCCCTACGGTCAGCAGCTTATCACCCGGCCGGCCGGTGGGCGCGGGCAGACCCGAGGCTGATGTGGACCAGGGCAGCCGCCTGTTTTCCCCCAGCCCGGAGCCAGGAGCCCACCTCCAGCGCCATTCCCTCTGCTCCTGACATTCCTGAGCCCAACATCTCCTGACCAGGCCTCCAGATGCTTAACAGGATTATCTGCCCCGCAGGCAGCACAGCCCTCCCAGGCGAGTGACTTCACCCGGGGGTGCCAGGGCAGGAAGGAGCCAGAAGGCACATGTTCAGAGACGCCCGCCGCCGGGGACCCACGGGCAGGGGCCATGGTGGGGAGGGCAGAGGAATCAGACGGACGGTGGCCTTGCACTCGTGCGGGGCTTAAGGCGGGTGGTTTAACTCTCTTTCTTTCTCAGAAGGGAGTTTTGCACAGCAACTCCCTGCCTAACTATTCCCTTGGCAAAGGCAGCAGCCAGCCGTGGCCGTCCTGGGCCTGGGCCGGGGCGCTGTGGGGGCGGAGAGGAGCGCAGGGCTTGGGAAATCCACCTGGATGCCATCAGTCTTGCCAGAGTAAACAGAGCTGACAGGAGTGCTCGCCGGCAGCCTGGTACAGGTTAGGGAGGGTCACGGGAGCGGCCTGGTGACCCGCCCGCCCCAAGGCAGAGACGCTCTGGAATCTGTCACGAAGGACAGAGCTGGGGAGCTCCCGCCTCCCGGGGCGCACGCGTTTCCTGGCGGCCGGTGTTTTCAGTGTAAACCTGAGCTGGGCTCAGATGCACACGTTTAAAGCAAAACAAACTGCGGAAGATCCCCTCCCCACCCACCCACCCTCAACGTAGGACCCATATTATAGATGCCACTGGCAATAAAAAAAAAATTAAGGAGCATTTTCTCAGTTTCTTTCTCTCTCTCTCTCTCTCTCTCTCTCTCTCTCTCTCTCTCTCCCTCTCATTCTTACCCGAGGACATTTTCCCCATTGCCTTTTAGAGAGAGTGTGGGGCGGGGGGCAGTGTTAGAGAGAGAAACATTGATGTGAGAGAGACACATCGATTGGTTGCCTTCCACAGGACCTGGATTCCGGACGGGGGATCTAACCCGCAACCCAGGTACATGCCCTTGACCGGGAATCGAACCCGAGATCTTTCTGTGGGCAGGCAGGCCAGCGCTCTAACCGCTAAGCCTCACCAGCCAAGGCCCATTTTCTTGAGGGTTTAGAAAGAACAGCCAGCTTTCTAAGGATAAGCTGCCGCTTAAAGCAATGATCGAGAACGCGGCGACACAACAGCAGAGGCTAAATTGAGCAATGGCCCTTTTATTAAGATCCATTGAATGGAAGGTGGAAGTCTCTCTTCTTAAGAACACCCCCCCCCCCCCAACACACACACACACACTCATACTCACATTCGATTCTTTTTAGAGCAGCGGTTCTCAACCTGTGGGTCACGACCCCTTTGGCGGTCGAACGACCCTTTCACAGGGGTCGCCTAAGACCATCCTGCACATCAGATATTGACATGACGATTCATCACAGTAGCAACATGACAGTTGTGAAGTAGCCACGAAAATAATTTGATGGTTGGGTCACAACATATGAGGAACTGTGTTTAAAGGACCAGGAGGTTGAGAACCACTGATCTAGAGTGTGCACATGTGAAAGTGGCAGCGGCAGCTGTGAGCACACGTCACAGGACTTTCTTGAGCAATAGGAAGTGGGAGAGGGAGGAATTGTGACTGAAAGAGTTTTTGCGGCCCTGGCCGGTGTGGCTCAGTGGATAGAGCGTCAGCCTGCGGACCGAAGGGTCCTGGGTTTGAATCTGGTCAAAGGCACATGCCCAGGTTGCGGGCTCGATCCCCAGTAGGGGGCGTGCAGGAGGCAGCTGATCCTTGATTCTCTCTCATCATTGGTGTTTCTATCTCTCTTCCCCTCTCCCTTCCTCTCTGAAAGCAATAAGAAAAAATATATATTTTTAAAAAGACACGCAAATGGTTTCCTGAAGGCGGGAGAAAAACAGTCTCCGCCTACACCTGCCTGTGCCCTCCCCGATGTCTCTCGGCCGATTGGTCCTGTGACCTTGGGCAAGTCCCTTCACCAGCCCCGTGCCTTGTTTCTCCGCCTATAAAACGAAGACGGTAAAACCCCGGTGCCTTCGGGGTATTCCTGGCGCTAATGAAGGCTCGTAAAGCGCTTTGAGATCCTCAGGATGAAAGTGTCTTCAGAACCGTAAAGCCTGATGACGGTGCTCCGACCATGGCATTCCCATGGAAACCCTGGTCAGGCTCTTACCCCACCGCTCAGTGAAGATTTAATAGCAGAGAGCTGCAGTGAGCTCTTCAAGGACGGAGACCTCCATTACTGATACAAAACGCGCGGCAGCAAACAAGTAGATTAAGGGCTATTATCATGAATAATTAAGGCCAGGTTCTACAGACAGATGAATGAACCCGGTGGATGTTGTGATGGAGTGAATTTTCATTGTGGCTGCCCCCAGCTGGCTAGTGTCACGGAATTTATTTATTCTCGGGGGGGGGGGGGGGGAGGGGGCTCCCGCTGGCAGGGGCCGGCAGGTTGACGTCCCAAGATGGGCTGGCAAGGCGAACTTCCGAGGAATACGTAGGTATCTACGGTAAGAAATGAACCCACCGAGAGGGCTCTTCTTAGTACCGGGAAAAGGAGGCACGTGAACAAGAAGGAAGGGTTGAGCTACACGAGGTCCCTGTGTTTGCAATGAACCTTGTGTATGTCTTCCAGCTTAAAGATAGTGAAGAATATGGAAGTCAGGTACACTGCTCTGGGCTTTCTGCACATCCCTTAGCGCAGTGGTCGGCAAACTCCTTAGTCAACAGAGCCAAATATCAACAGTACAACGACTGAAATTTCTTTTGAGAGCCAATTTTTTTAAACTTAAACTCTATAGGTAGGTACATTGTATTGACTTAATTAGGGTGCTCCTAAGCTGGCCTTTGCTAAAAACGTCCTCAATCTGATGGAGGTACGTTCGCTGAGGTCGACCCCTTCCAACTCTCGTCTTGTATACTTGTTTCGTCTATCTCCTTTCCGAAAACCGACTTCTGCACATGGGCCACGAAGTTTCAATCGCACTGTATGAGAAAGCCCGCACGTGGTATTTTGTGGAAGAGCCACACGCGAGGGGCCAAAGAGCCGCATGTGGCTCACGAGCCGCGGTTTGCCGACCACTGCCTTAGCAGGACGTCAGGGTGGAGAGGGGAATGCAGGCTCATGCAGACATTTTGGCTGATCTGGGGCGGATACTGTGACTTCTGATGGGAGGTGGAACCATAATTAAGTCAAATAAAAAGCCTTTGGGCCCTGGCCGGTTTGGCTTAGTGGGTAGAGCGTCGGCCTGCAGACCGAAAAGGTCCTGGGTTCGATTCCGGTCAAGGGCACGTATCTCGGTTGCAGGCTCCTCCCTGGCCCGGGCCCTGGTCAGGGCTCATGCAGGAGGCAACCCATTGATGTGTTTCTCTCACATCGATGTTTCTGTCTGTCTTTCCCTCTCTCTTCCACTCTTTCTAAAAATCAATGGAAAAATATCCTCTGGTGAGGACAAAAAGAAAAGAAAAGAAAAGAAAAGCCTTTGTATAACTCACTAAGTGTGAATATTAAAACGTCTGTAATTTCTAACTTCAGCAGCATTAAAATGATGTCTAGGGTAAAGGGCAACGTGTGGACTTTAAAAAACATGGCTAAGAGGACATTACAGGCGCTGACGTGTCTGTATTGGTGAGTGGGACGACTTGGGTTAGAACTGTCCCAAGACGATTTTAAGCCCATTTCCAAAACATTAGTGTTCACGTCATGTGCTCCTTTTCTGTGATTTATTTATTGATTTCAGAGAGAAAGGGAGAGGGAGAGATAGAAACAGCAATGATGAGAGAGAATCATGGATCGGCTGCCTCCTGCACGCCCCCTACTGGGGATCAAGCCCTCAACCTGGGCATGGGCCCTTTGACGGGAATCGAACCCAGGACCCTTCAGCCCGCAGGCTGATGCTCTACCCACTGAGCCAAACCGGCTAGGGCGCTGCGATTTTTAAATTAGTGCTGCCGTTGGAATGAGCCAGTGTGGGGTAGTTGGCAACACCAGGGTGCCCGTGACTGTGTTTCGTGAGAGAGAAGATTGCTTGCTGCTGGAGGCCAGGGTCACTTGCAGATTTCCGGAACCCTCTTTGAAGAGGGGAAGGTGCTGGGAAGCAGAGAAGGGGTGAGGTGCCCACAGTGAGCTCTACCCTTTGCAGCTGGAGAACTCACTGACCTGCAACTCCCCTCCAGGGGCTAAATACCGGAAAAATAATTAAGGCCATCCGGGACCATTGGGCTTATAGATAAGCAGGACAAACTTTCTCCCAAGGGAACCTGCAGCTCTGTTCCTGACTGGAAGCCAAGTTTCTCGAACCTGCCGTGCCATGGTGCGCCCCGTGCCTTTGCTCAGCAGGTACCTCCGCCCGCCCACCCCTTCTCTGCCTGGGAAACTCCCACTCGTCCTTCCAGATGCAGGTCTAAACATCTTGTGCGCTGTGGGGCCTTCCTTGGTGTTTCCCGGGGGAGGTAGACGCTGACCTCGGATTGCTCTCACACACTCAGCTTCCACCCCCTTCTCTTGTGCAAGTGTTTCAGCATCTATTCACCCTCCAGGCGTGAGCCTCCTCAGGCTCAGGGATCACATCTTCATCAGCGCTGTTGTGGCTCCAGCCATAGAGGTGATATGACCAAGTGCCCGGTGCCTGATACAAGTCTGTTGTTTGCCGATTACCATGTTAACATGAAAAAAAAACAAAAACCCACATTCAAACCTGAAAGAATTTTTGTGAGTTTATTTGAGCCAAACTGTCGACAATTGCCGGGAAACAGTATCTGAACGGATTGGGATAATGCTCCGGAGGATGGTAGGTTCATCCTTTGTTTTTATAAATTACCATCAAGCCCGGCTGGCGTTGCTCAGTGGTTGAGTGTTGACCTATGAACCAGGAGATGACAGTTCGATTCCCGGTCAGGGCACATTCCTGGATTGCGGGCTCCATTCCCAGTAAGGGGTGTGCAGGAGGCAGCCCATCATGATTCTCATCATTGATGTTTCTATCTCATTCTCCCTCTCCCTTCCTCTCTGAAGTCAATAAAAATATATTTTAAAAAATTACCATCGAAAGGGAAGACGTAAGTGGGTTACATGAAATCCATTGGTGATAGATTAGGGAGGTGGGAGAAAGCAAAGCGGGGAGGAACCTCTGGGATTGGATAAAAAGTGAAATGATGGACATATGCTTCTTTTACATAGATGGATACAGGATACCTAAGATAGTGAACAGTTGACGATTAACACGATAGCAATAACAATGAGGGGATGCCCTGGAGCCATTTGTTGTGCCCTGTGGGGTCCAGAAAAAGGGAAGTTACAAGTTACGCAGACATTTCACAGGTATGTTATTTTATTTTATTTTATTTTATTTTTTTTAAATATATTTTATTGATTTTTTTACAGAGAGGAAGGGAGAGAGATAGAAACATCGATGAGAGAGAAACATCGATCAGCTGCCTCCTGCACGCCCCCCATGGGGGATGTGCCCGCAACCCAGGCACATGCCCCCGACCGGAATCGAACCCGGGACCCCTCAGTCCGCAGGCCGACGCTCTAGCCACTGAGCCAAACCGGTTTCGGCCAGGTATGTTATTTTAGATGCAAGAAGACAATAGGCTCAGTAAAGATCGAAGTTGATCTTTGTCAGGGAAAATACTGGCCTAGGACATGACTACCCGCTATAAACTGCTTTTAGTTAAATATTTAATTTCAGACCATCCTTTGTGGTTATTTTAGGTCCTTGAGTTGGCACAACCACCATGCAGGCCTTCCCTGAGCTTATCTGGTTAGCATGTGGCCTCCCCCGACTCCCCCTCCCCCACATACACATAACCGTGACACAGGCGCTGACCAATCAGAGCCGATGCTGGCTGTGAACAGTCATTAGGGCTGTTCTGGAATACTAGAGGCCCAAAGAATGAAGATTCGTGCAAGAATGGGCCTTCCTTTCCCTGGCTGCCGGCACTGCCTTCGCTCCAGCCCAGAGCCACCTTTCTGCCTTTCCTCAGGCCTGGAGCCACCTTTCTGCCTTCCCACACTGCCCAGAGGCCTGGAGCGGCTGGGGCGGTGTGAAATGCCCCTGGCCACTCGGTGCCTGCATATGCAAATTAACCCACCATCTTTGTTGGGTTAATTTGCATACTCACTCCTGATTGGCTGGTGGGTGTTGCAAAGGTATGGTCAATTTGCATCTTTCTCTTTTATTAGTGTAGATAGCCATCCACAGGCTGCATCACAGGCACCGAGTGGCCGTTGAAATAAATTCAACTGTAGCCTGAGTTACAACATGGGGCTTTTACCTGGAGCCAGGTGTCACCCTTTTCCCACCTGTAAAATGGGAGAGTCAGACCTTCTTCATGCTGTTGTCCTAAATCTAAGCTAAGGAATGGAATGAGAAAGTGCCTCACGCCCTGTATGTACACGGCCATCGGTTGTGAATGTGCCTGTGAATGTGCTGAATCACCAACAATAAAAGCTCCGGAAAAAATGGCCCTCACTCATCATTTCCAAAGGGATCCTGCTCTCCCTGGTCATCTGGGATCCTTTGGGGAGTTTGGCCTGGAGCCCCTTCACAGAAGGTCAAAGGCCAGGGTCTGGGTGAGGTGCTTCCCCTGAGCAGGTGGCCCAGCCTCAGGTGAAGGGAAACGGTCCATTTGGAGATAAGCAGGGCCTGGTGGGAACCGCCCTGGTGTCAGAGCTCTCCAGCCAGCTTGCTTCCTCAAGGGCCATGATTCACAAATGTTGCTGCCCATTAGAATCATCTGGGAAGGTTTTAGATAACTGCCCAGCTCTAGCTTGTGTTGCTCAGTGGATAGAGCGTCGGCCTGCAGAGTGAAAGGTCCCGAGTTCGATTCCGATCAAGGCCACATGCCCGGGTTGTGGGCTCCATGCCCAGGAGGGGGCGTGCAGGAGGCAGCCGATCAATGATTCTCTCTCATCATTGATGTTTCTCTCTCTCTTTCTCCCTCTCCCTTTCTCTCTGAAATCAATAAGAATATATTTATTTATTTATTTATTTATTTATTTTTTTAAAATATATTTTATTGATTTTTTTACAGAGAGGAAGGGAGAGAGAGAGAGAGAGTTAGAAACATCGATGAGAGAGAAACATTGATCAGCCGCCTCCTGCACATCTCCTACTGGGGATGTGCCCGCAACCCAGGTACATGCCCTTGACCGGAATCGAACCTAGGACCTTTCAGTCCGCAGGCCGACGCTCTATCCACTGAGCCAAACCGGTTTCGGCAATAAGAATATATTTAAAAACAAACCAACAACAACAACAAAACTGCTGCCCAGTCTGCACCACACGAGAGTGAAATCAGAACCTCACCTGGGCACCTTTGAAAGCTCCCTTGACTTATTGCATCAGGCGACCAAGTTGGAGAATCAGAGACTTAAGGTACAGGGGGGTCGCCGACCTAGATACCCACCGGGGCCTGGCAGGTGAGATGGATAAGCCAGTGTGAGACAATAGGGAGGAGTGAGGACTGTGGTACGCTGGGAAGCACATGTCCTCGTTACAGATTTCCAGCTTAAAAAAAACCGCACACGCCGCCGCAGCCAAATGAAACACAGCTGTGAGCTGGATTCGGCCCCGGGGACGCGGGCCTGCAACCCCTGCCTGGGCTGTGGTTGCTCGCGGGGCCACGGGAGGCTCTGGGAACGGGTCAGAGCCCGGCCTCAGGAAGTGCTGCTGGAGCCATCGCTCGTGCTTCCCCAGGATTTCCCTGCATTCCATCCCCCGTTCCCCAGGCAGCCTCTCCCCAGAGGCGACAGCTAATTGGCTTTTATTTATTTTACATGCGTTTCCATCTCAGGTGCCTAGAAAATAGATTTTTTTTTTTAAATGCCACTCACGGCACATGCCCGCGAGGGTGGAATTTCATCCTGACAGAGTCGTTTCACAGTGATTGCTGCTGACACCGCTCTTATTGAAGCGATTATCCAAGTTCTTCTGTTTAAAGGGAAGGAAGTAGATCGGGTCAGCTGCACGCCTTTTTTTTGTTTGTTTTTTTTCCTTCAGTAAAATGGTTAGATGCTCTTCAGGACAGATCTCCCTCGCAAGACCATCCTTGCCGTGGGAGGCCTGTCTGTCCCGGTTAGAGGATTGTGTTGAGTGTCCCTGCAGGAGTGGGAGGACATTCTTATTTTTCAGCCCCAGGTACAGCCTCTGCTGTGTTCCCTTGGCGTTCTCTGGGTTCAGAAGTGGTTGACTAAACTGGGTGTGGCCTGGGCAAGGCTGAACAAGCCCTGTAACATTTTCCTCCCAGCTCATCCGCACCCGTTATTAGTAAGTAATTCCCTGACTGTGCTAAGTCCTTGTGGCAGGGCGGCCTTGGGTGGGACGCCAGGATACCGTTCCAAACATATTCCCCCCCCCCCCCGGCCCCCACCCCCCCCGGGAGAAGAACCCGAACGCTATTTTTTTTCTACCATTCCTTCTGCAGGTCTCTGTACTCACCACAGAGTAAATTAACCATAGCACCTGTTATTTCTGTAAAAATATATGTTTTTATTGATTTCAGAGAGAAAGGGAAAGGAGAGAGAAACATCAATGATGAGAGAGAATCATTGACTGGCTGCCTCCTGCACGCCCCCTACTGGGGATCGAGCCCGCAACCCTGGCATGTGCCCTGACCCAGACCCTTCAGTCCACAGGCTGACGCTCTAGCCCAGTGATGGCGAAGCTTTTGAGCTCGGCGTGTCAGCATTTTGAAAAACCCTAACTTAACTCTGGTGCCGTGTCACATATAGAAATTTTTTGATATTTGCCACCATAGTAAAACAAAGACTTATATTTTTGGTATTTATTTTATATATTTAAATGCCATTTAACAGAAAAAAATCAACCAAAAAAAAAATGAGTTCATGTGTCACCTCTGACACGTGTGCCATAGGTTCGCCATCACTGCTCTAGCCGCTGAGCCAAACCGGCTAGGGCAGCGCCCGTTTTTTTCTAATCCCTAGTGTCTGGATTTCCAGAAATGTACCCATTTTGTGCTGAATTGCTATTCCTCTATCGCCTGTGCGATTTAATATCTTTCAGGAACGGAATGACTTAGATCAATGATACTAAAAGAAAACACCCGCCATAATGATAATGATGTAAGAATGAACGGGCATACCTGGAATGAATGAATGAATGAATGAATGACTGTCACCCTAGACCACACCCATTTCGCAGGGAAGTAGGAAGACAGGGTGTGATTCCGTTTCTGGTTCTTCTGGACGTGTTTGAGCTGCGGCTGTGTGTGTAGGTCCCTACATCCGACCCAGGGAACACAGGGGAACAAGTGAGTTCCTGCCCTCGGGGGCACCCTGGGGAGCGGGTGCTGTCAGAAGCCTCCTGTGCCCGGTGCCCGCACAATGGGGTGTACAAGTGCTGTGGGAGCTTGCGAAGGAAGTGACTAACCCTGCCTTGGGGCGCGGAACGTGTTAGAGAAGCTGGGACATCAGGGCTGGGTCTGCAAGGCACACCCTTTCCCAGCATGAGCCTGACTGCGCGTTGGGGACAAGGACTGGCCTCAGGGGAGAAGCCCGAGTTGGGCCACCAGCCCGGTTTCCCAGCTGCTCTTTTCCCGTCACTTTCATGGGCGAGGGGAGAGGCGGGGCGGGGCGGGCACGGGCTTTAAAGGCCACCTCTCTCCCTCCTCCCAAATACGCCACTCACCCTCCTCATCCATCACTTGGGGTCCCAAGAACCCCGCCAGTGAGGAGAGAGAGAGTATTGGAGCTTGGTGACCAGACTCGCGAAGGAGATGGTGGGATGTAAGAAAAGCTGGGCATGGCCTTCGCCGGTGTGGCTCAGTGGATAGAGCGTCGGCCTGCAAACCAAAGGGTCCCGGGTTCGATTCTGGTTAAGGGAACATACCTCAGTTGCAGGCTCCTCCCCCATCCAGGCCCTGGTCTGGGCTTGTGCAGGAGGCAACTAATTCTCTCACATAGATATTTCTGTCTTTCCCTCTCTCTAAAAATCAATGGAAAATATCCTTGGGTGAGGGTTAGAAAGGAAGAAAGAAAGAAAGAAAGAAAGAAAGAAAGAAAGAAAGAAAGAGAAAGAAAGAAAGAAGAAATGCTAGGCATGGAAGCTGGAAGGCACCAAGGATTGTAGTCAGGTGCAGGTGGGCGTGGTCCAGGGCGTGGTCCAATGTACAGGTTGGGGTCTTTCATCACGGGCATTGCTTAGCATTATTGGTGCATGGAGATACTAAAAAGCAGGTAGACTTTCTGTGCTGTTACTGTTTTATCTTTTAAAATACGTTTTCATTGATTTCAGAGAGGAAGGGAGAGGGGAGAGAGAGCTAGAAACGTCCATGATGAGAGAGAACCATTGATTGGCTGCCTCCTGCACGTCCCCTACTGGGGAGCAAGCCCGCAACCTGGGCATGTGCCCTGGACCGTAATCAAACCTGGGACCCTTCAGTCCAAAGGCCGACACTCTACCCACTGAGCTAAACTGGCTAGGGCTGTTCTGTTACTGTTTTAAAAATTCTCTATAGCCCTAGCCGGTTTGGCTCAGTGGAGAGAGCGTCGGCCTGTGGACCAATGGGTCCCGGGTTCGATTCTAGTCAAGGGCAGCACGTACCTCGGTCGCAGGCTCCTCCCCGGCCTGGGCCCTGGTTGGGGTGCGTACAGGAGGCAACCAATCGATGTGTTTCTCTCACATCGATATTTCTGTCATTCCTTCTCTCCCACTCTCTCTAAAAATCAATGGAAAAATATCCTCGGGCGACAAAACAAAAAGAATAATAAAAATGGATTTTTGCGACGGACAATGCGCCCCCTTATTCGGTGCACCCCGGGTGGACTCCTCCCATGCTCCCGCCCCCGCTAGTCACAGAACAAAATAACTTCCTGGAAATCCAGAAAAAGACCGAAGCTTCAAGACCATTCCCCATGTGTTGGGATTTCCCACAGGTTGTGGCTCTCCCTTTGGCTGGCATGGAGCAGCTGGTGGGGGGTCACTGGGGACTTGCTCTGCAAGCTCTGGATCCCCTGAGGGTGCAGTGCTAGGAGGACCTGTCACACCCGAAGCCCCAGGCGGCACACCCCTATCTTGAGCTGCAGATACAAGCCCACCAGGCAGTGAGATTAGGGGACAGGAAAGGAGACCCAGGGGATCCAGGGAAACCCCACCTCTTGGGAGCAGGAGCTACGGATATGAGATGTCCAAGTTTTCTTTCTTTTTTTTTTTTTTTAATTTTTTTGTCCTAACCGGTTTGGCTCAGTGGATAGAGCGTCAGCCTGCGGACTGAAGGGTCCTAGGTTCGATTCTGGTCAAGGGCATGTACCTTGGTTGCAGGCACATCCCTGGTAGAGGGTGTGCAGGAGGTGGCTGATCGATGTTTCTCTCTCATCGATGTTTCTAGCTCTCTATCCCTCTCCCTTCCTCTCTGTAAAAAAAATCAATAAAACATATTTAAAAATATATATTTTTATTATTTTATTATTTTTTTTGTTAATTCTCACCTGAGGATATTTTTTCCATTGATTTTTAGGGAGAGTGGAAGGAAGAGGGAGAGACAAGGTGTGAGAGAGACACATCATTTGGTTGCCTCCTGCATGCACCCCCACCAGGGCCAGGGAACCTGAAACCAAGGTACATGCCCTTGACCGGAATCAAACCCGGGATCCTTCAGTTCGAGAGCCGACACTATCCACTGAGCCAAACCATCTGAGGCTAAAATATATTTTTATTAATTTCAGAGAGGATCGCGGGGGGTGCGGGGGGGGCGGAGAGAAACATCAATGATGAGAGAGGATCATTGATTGGCTGCCTCCTGCACGCCCCCTATTGTGGGTTGAGCCTGCAACCTGGGCATGTGCCCTGACTGGAACTCGAACCGTGACCTCCTGGTTCATAGGTCGATGCTCAACCACTGAGCCACACCGGCCGGGCAGATGACGAAGTTTTCTAAGACGCTCTGACCTTCTCAGGAGAAGTAGTCATAGCCAGGGGAGGAGGTCTGGAGCTTCCCCAACGGACAATGGCAAGGCGTGTGTTTCGACCCATAAGTACAAGAGACCAGCCCTCGCCTGTTTGCTCAGTGGATAGAGCCTCGGCCTGCGGACCGAAGGGTCCCGGGTTCGATTCCGCTCAGGGGCACGTACCTTGGTTGCAGGTGCCTCCCCGGCCCAGGCCCTGGTGGGGGCTCGTGCAGGAGGCAGTCAATTGGCGTGTTTCTCTCACATCGATGTTTCTCTCTGCCTTTCCCTCTCTCTTCCACTCTCTCTAAAAATCAATGGGAAAATATCCTTGAGTGAGGATTAACCAAAACAAACAAACAAACAAAAACAAACAAAAGAGAGAGAGAGAGAGAGAGAGAGAGAGAGAGAGAGAGAGAGAGAGAGAGCTGCCACACTAACAAGACTCTCCAGCCAGAATGCTTAGCTTTGGGCAAGTGGCTCCCGCGCTCCGTGCCTCCATTTCTCGTCCTAAGTCGGGGATAACGAAGTTTTGGACTGCAGCCCGGCAAGTAGTAAGTGTTGAATAAATGTCAGCTATTACTGTCTGTGGAGATGGTTTCCGTTAAGTGGCTCGTGTCTGATATTGTTACCTGCGCCTTTGCTCAGTGATTTGGGGGGCGGAGGGTGTCTCTGGGTTCTATCCAGGATAAGGTACTTAGGGAAATAAGAACTCCGCTAAGGACACACGATGCTCCCCGAGCAGCTTCTGTTCCTTGCAGCGGCCGAGTTTTCTCGGGGCAGAGCGAGCACCCTGGATTAGCAGACTCACACGCTGCCATTATGGTAGGGACACAGAAGAAGGGGGGTATTCCTGCGGGGACGCAGGACAAAGAGTGGTGCCCCCCAAGGCCACCTGTATGTTAACCGGCATTTTACATTGCTCTTGGTTTCCATTTCCTCTTTGTCGGGTGTCATCTCAGAAAACAATGTCCCCCTCAGTTTTATATTACAGTCCTTGAACAAGTGGGAAGTAATCGTTTCCTTATGGCAAATGGACTACCTCGTCCTTGCAGAAAAAAAAAACAGCTTAAAAGAAGAAAAAGCCATCCTTTCTCCTCACCCAGAAACACCGGGAAGGGGGTGAGGGGGGGATGTGTGTAAAGGGTATTCAGCTTTGTGGATCTTTCATATCCCATGCACAGCTTTTATTTTTATATATATAAATTTTTGATATTTTTATTGATTTCAGAGAGGAGAGAGAGATAGAAACATCAATGATGAGAGAGAATTCTTGATGGGCTGCCTCCTGCATGCCCCCTACTGGGAATTGAACCCGCAACCCAGCCATGTGCCCTGACAGGATTCGAACCTGGAACCCTTCCGTCCCCAGGTTGACGCTCTATCCACTAAGCCAAACTGGCCAGGGCCCACGCACAGTTTTTAAAACAAAAGTTGGCTTATGCGGTAGATTCTGTTTTGGAAGCTCTATTTTCCACTTGACAGTCTATCGTGAGCATCTTTGCATGGCAGTAAGTGTGCGTTCTACAACATCATTTTGAATGGCTGAACAGCATTGGATTTGATAGATTATCGAACACCACCCTTGTTTCACACTCAAAATCCTTTTTTTTTGAATTTTTAAAATTGATTGATTGATTTGAGAGAGAGAGAGAGAGAGAGAGAGAGAGAGAGAGAGAGAGATTTGTTGCTCCACTTATTGTTGGATTCATTGGTTGATTCTTGTATGTGTCCTGACCAGGGATCAAACCCACAACCTTGGCATATGGGAGGAATGCTCTAACCACCTGAGCTCCCTGGTCAGGGCCTAATTTTGGTCAGGGTCTGATTTTTTTAAAAAAATATATTTTTATTGATTTTTTACAGAGAGGAAGGGAGAGAGATAGAGAGTTAGAAACATCGATGAGAGAGAAACATCGATCAGCTGCCTCCTGCACATCTACTGGGGATGTGCCCGCAACCCAGGTACATGCCCTTGACCGGAATCGAGCCTGGGACCTTTCAGTCCGCAGGCAGACGCTCTATCCACTGAACCAAACCGGTTTCGGCGGGTCTGATTTTTGAAATCTTAGACAGGGTTGCTGATCAGCCACCTGGAGGGTAGTTGTTTGGACACAGTGTCGATTTCTTTAGTATAAATTCATGTGCATGATATTGCAGAGTCAACGGCTATCTGTACTTTAAAGGTTTGAGATGCGTGTTGGCAGAATCTGTTCCTGTATCAGAAGTTGGGATTCTCACCTATAAAAGATTACTCTTGCCCTAGCACATGTGGCTCAGTGGATAGAGCGCTGGCCTGTGGACTAAAGGGTCCCGGGTTCGATTCCGGTCAAGGGCATGTACCTCGGTTGCAGGTTCCACAGGAGGCAACCATTTAAAATGTCTCTCTCACATTGATGTTTCTCTCTGTCTCTTCCTCTCCCTTCCACTCTTTCTAAAAAAATAAAAAATAAAAAAATGGAAAAACATCCTTAGGTGAGGAGTAACAAAAACAAAACAGATGACTCTTAGAATTCTTTGTCAGTTGATTAGGCAAAAATGTATCTTCGTTGCTCTTATATTTTTGATAGCGAATTAGATAGAATATTTTCAATATGGTTACCAGCCATGTGTGTTTCGGCTTTTAAGAACTACCTGTTCATGTCTTCAGCCTGTTTCTCTGTAAAGGTGTTCCATCTTTTTTTTTTCTAGTAACTTGTAAAGTCTGAAAGAGTAGGGTTATTGACCCTGCCATATTTGTTGCAAATCGGTTTTGTTGTTTACTATTTCCTTTCGATTTTTAAGTTTTTTTTCTTGTTTAAAATAGATGAGTCCAATCAATAACCTTTTCCTTTTTAGTTTTGATCCTTAGTTACCCCCCCAAAACATACTATATAGAGCCACTTATATTTTCTTTAGGTCATCCTGATGGCTGCATTATTAAGTTGATATCTAATTCATATGCCCTAGAATTTACCATTTTAGAATGTAGACGACATTGGTTTTTAGTATAGTTGCAAGATTATACAACTCTCACCACTAGCTGGTTCCTAAACATTTTCATCATACCCCCCAACAAAGCCCAGGCCCATCGGCATCCCTCCCCACGCCCCCTCATCCCAGCCCTTGACAACCGCTAATCTGCTCTCTGTCTCCCTGGATTGGCCGATTATGGATATTTCATATCAATGAAAGCATACACGATGTGGCCTTGGTGGCTGGCTTCTTTCACTTAGCGCAGTGTTCACCATCATTGCAGGATGAATCAATATTTTCTTTTTTTAAAAAAAATATATTTTATTGCCAAAACCGGTTTGGCTCAGTGGATAGAGCGTCAGCCTGCGGACTGAAAGGTCCCGGGTTCGATTCCGGTCAAGGGCATGTACCTGGGTTGCGGGCACATCCCCGGTGGGGGATGTGCAGGAGGCGGCTGGTCGATGTTTCTCTCTCATCGATGTTTCTGACTCTCTATCTCTCTCCCTTCTTCTCTGTAAAAACTCGAGAAAATATATTAAAAATAAATAAATAAATAAATATATTTTATTGATTTTTTACAGAGGGGAAGGGAGAGAGATAGAGTCAGAAACATCGATGAGAGAGAAACATCGATCAGCTGCCTCCTGCACACTCCCTACTGGGTATATGCCCCCAACCCAGGTACATGCCCTTGACCAGAATCGAACCTAGGACCCTTCAGTCCGCAGGCTGACGCTCTATCCATTGAGCCAAACTGGTTAGGGCAATATTTTCTTCCTTTTCAGAGTTTTCACTGTTGTTACTCATCAGTTGCTGTAATTTAAGAATACAGTTTCTAGAAGGAGGAGTATGCCTCAGCAGTTCTTCAGGTGTGGTCCTTAGACTGTCAGCGTCTCACCTAGGAACTTGTTAGAAGTGGCAATTTTCAGGTTTCACCGAGACAGATGGATTTACCAGCCTCAGCGTGGGCAGTAGTGATGGACGTATTTAAGATACTCAAACTTGGGGTTGGGGTAGGAAAAAAAGGTGTC
This sequence comes from Myotis nattereri, assembly GCF_964212035.1. Classification (NCBI taxonomy): domain Eukaryota; kingdom Metazoa; phylum Chordata; class Mammalia; order Chiroptera; family Vespertilionidae; genus Myotis; species Myotis nattereri. The sequence goes on along the minus strand of NC_138097.1, from coordinate 8,832,566 downwards.
AGGAGGAGGAAACGGGGGGCGGGGGGGGAGTGGAGTCACAGAAGCTGGCATTAGTTATGGATAGCCCACTTCATTCAAAACAATTTGAAGGATCTCAGAGGTGGGAAACAGGAGTCTTCATTCAGCCCCCATGACCCCCCTGCCATCCCCATCGTTCAAAAGGTAGGCATGGCCCCGGCCAGTGTGGCTCAGCTGGTTGGGCGTCACCCCCTGCACCAAAAGGTGTCCAGTTCCATTCCCGGTCAGGGCACATACCCAGTTGCAGGCTTGATCCCCGGTAGGGGGCATGCAGGAGGCTGCTAATTGATGCTTCCCTCTCACATGGACACTGCCCTTTCTCTCTCTCTCTAATATTTAATTTTAAAAATATCTTATTTATTATTATTTTTTGTTAAACCTCACTGAAGGATATTTTCCCGTTGATATTTAGAGAGTGGAAGGGAGGGGGAGAGACAGAGAGAGAGCAACATCGATGTGAGAAATACACATCGATTGGTTGCCTTCCCCCTTTCCCCCCAACCAGCGGGCGAGGATCGAGCCTGCAACTGAGGTACATGCCTTTAACCGGAATCGAACCTGGGACCCTTCCGTCCACAGGCGGACGCTCTATCCACTGAGCCAAACCAGCTAGGGCTTTAAAAATCTTTTTTTGTGTCTAACCTGTTTGGCTCAGTGGATTGAGCATCGGCCTGCGGACTGAAGGGTTGTGGGTTCGATTCAGGTCAGGGGCATGTACCTTGGTTGCAGGCACATCCCCAGTGGGGAGTGTGCAGGAGGCAGCTGATGGATGTTTCTCTCTCATCGATGTTTCTAACTCTCTATCCCTCTCCCTTCCTCTCTGTAAAAAATCAATAAAATATATTTTAAAAAAATAAAAAAATCTTTTTTTGTAAAAGGCATGCATGTATGGCCATGTTTCTCTCTAGTAGAGAAACTTCACTCGGATGCAACTTTCTTTTGAACCAAAGCTTATTTTACTAAAGATTAGAATGTCCGAAGTGGAGACTCGATTGAAATGAAAAGATGCCAGCCCAGCCCACCCATCCATCACTGCGCATCCCTGGTCTGTGCAGGTCCCGGCCTCACACCACTGAGGACACACACGAATGAGGGACGCCCGGAGACAAGCCCTTTCCCAGAGATCTTCACTACTCCCGCAGCCCACACAGCGCGGTTGTGAAATGGTTAAGCAGCACATTCCTGGGAAGGTTTGCCATAGGAAGCTTGGTAGAGTTGATGATGCCTGCATGGTGGGGGGGACATTTTCAAGTTGTTCTCAGCCTGGAAGTAGTGCCCTTTACCAAAAACAAAACAAAACAAAACAAAACAATAAACCACCCCCAAAACCAAAAAACCCAGATGCTGTCTGAGCTCCCTCCTGCAGGCCGCTGGCTGGAGGAGGAGTTTGTGGGCAACACGTGGACGGTGCAAAGCCGTGGCACTGCGCAAGCCACGCAGGCGAAGTCTGCATCAGGCGGTGCAGAACTCACGCATGCGCGCAGGTCTGCAGCAGCCGTGCAAACAGGTGCACCCAGAGCTGTGTGAAGGGCGTTGACGAAGATGTGCTTCCCCATTGCGATGGCTATGAAAACGATGAGCAAGGAGGGGGACCTCGCCCTAGCTGGCAGCCGATCAACGATTCTCTCTCATCATTGATGCTTCAGTCTCTCTCTTCCCTCTCCCTTCCTCTCTGAAATCAATTAAAAAATTTTTTTAAAAAAGGAGGGGGACCTTCCCATACCATCTGTGCTGAATACGACATGACACGGGGCCCATCAAAGGACATGCAGGTGATGTAAATTCAAGACAACGACAGGAGAAGATTAAAACCACAGGAGAGCCCGGCCGACGCGGCTCAGTGGCTGAGCGACGACCTATGAACCAACCAGGAGGTCACGGTTCGATTCCCGGCTGCGGGCTCGATCCCCAGTGTGGGGCGTGCAGGAGGCAGCTGATCCATGATTCTCTCTCATCATTGATGTTTCTCTCTTCCGCTTCCTTCCTCTCTGAAATCAATTTAAAAAAAAAATCCCCCCCATAAAAACAACACGAGAGAATTTCCCCCTTGTGGCTGAGAATGTAGACATAGAAGCCCCGTGTTGTAGAGAATTTGAATTACAGCAACACACACACACACTCACACACACACACATACACACTTATACACACACACACACGAGGCATTACAGCCACACACACACACACACTCACACACACACACACACACTTATACACACACACACACGAGGCATTACAGCCACACACACACTCACACACACACACACACTTATACACACACACACGAGGCATTACAGCCACACTCACACACACACACACACACACTTATACACACACACACACGAGGCATTACAGCCACACTCACACACACACACACACACTTATACACACACACGAGGCATTACAGCCACACACACACGCACGCACACACATACACACACACACGAGGCATTATAGCCACACACACGCACGCACACACACTCACACACACTTATACACACACACACACGAGGCATTACAGCCACACACACACACACACTCACACACACACACTTATACACACACACGAGGCATTACAGCCACACACACACACACACACACACATACACACACACACGAGGCATTACAGCCACACACACGCACGCACACACTTATACACACACGAGGCATTACAGCCACACACACGCACGCACACACACTCACACACACTTATACACACACGAGGCATTACAGCCACACACACGCATGCACACACACTCACACACACTTATACACACACGAGGCATTACAGCCACACACACGCACGCACACACACTCACACACACTTATACACACACACGAGGCATTACAGCCACACACACGCACACACACACACACACACACACACCAGAGTCATTATTCCGGAAGCCGTCTATGGCACAGTTTATAAGATGACTTTCAGTTCTCAGTCCTGTGAGGTGCCTGGGTGAAGCCAGCCGATAGATACCAAGACCAAATGCAGTGATGCTCTTCATGTTGCCTCCCACGTCCTGAGAACTCAGCTTGGCCGTGGGTTTCTGGACAAGGTGGCCTCCTCCCGGTGACCAGGGTCCATGTGAGAACTGGGGGCTCACAGAAGGCTGTGCTGGTCTGACCGTGCGGACCCCGGGAAGCAGCAACAAAGAAAACCCTCAAGTATCCTCTCCCAGGGATGGTCCTTCTCCTGCCACAGGGCCAGCTCGCCAAGCCCTGGAGTCCGTGCCAGGGCATGGTGCTGGCATGGGCGTACATGCACGGAGGAGTTGGCAGCAAGAAGGAGAAGTGGCCCTAGCTGGCCTGGCTCCGTGGATAGAGCGACAGCCTGCAGACCAAAGGGTCCCGGGTTCGATTCCGGTCAAGGGCACGTACCTTGGTTGCAGGCTCCCTGGGGCCCTGGTCAAAGGGTGCCTACAGGAGGCAACCAATCAATGTATTTCTCTCACATTGATGTTTCTGTCTTTCCTTCTTTCTTCCACGATCTGTAAAAAAATCAATGGAAAAATATCCTCGGGTGAGGATTAACAACAACAGAAAAGGAGAAGGATAAGTCCACCTGCTCACACCTGGAGAACACGTTCTCCCCCTCCTCTGGGTGTGTGTGGGGGGGATTCAAAGTCACCTGCACAGCCCGCCTCGCCCACATCCTCCTGTGAGTGCAGCTGTGGGACCCATCAGCCACGCCCTTCGCTCAGAGCATGAATGGAAGCAGCATTTTATCCCGGGCAGCTGCAAACATCCTGGCAGCAGCATGGCCACACGGCCAGCGCCCCAGGGGGAGCGTGAAGACCTTCACCCCTAGTTTCACGGTTAGAGCAGCTGAAGGCTTCGAGAGCCTGACCCCCAAACCCACACTCCCAGGAGCCACATTCCCCGTGGGCCTCCCCCCATCCCCGACTCTAAGCTAAACAGGTCTGCATCGTCTGGGTGGGGCCCCGGGGACAGGATGCCGTGGCCTGTCCAGGTCCCACGGGGGGTCAGTGTCGTATCTGGGCCGAAGCAGCCTGGTTCTGAACTCCTTTTCCAGGCTTCCTCCATTGGCACTGCCCATTTCCTGTGGCGAGTGCCCATCCCTGCCCCCGCCCCCCCCCCAACCCCTGAAGTAACTGAAAACCCTTCTACGTGGTTGCCTTCAAATCTAAACATAAAAGTCAAATAGCGGAGGCGTGTCTAGGGAAGGGGTGTCCGGGTTGCTGAGGCCAGCTGGTCGACCTCGGGTCGGTGCCTGCGGCAATGGCTGTTTCTGAGAGAGGGCGCCTGGTGGGCAACATGGGCAGGCACGGCCCCTCGGTCTACGGGCAGTGGCTGCAGGATTTAGATACAGGCCCTGGGAACGCTTGGGACGGTTTAATCCTCCCTCCTGCGGCCTTTTCTCCTGGTATTTCCTGAGGACAGTGTGGGGCCTGCAGCGACTAGCTCTGGGTCTGACTAAGCGTTTTCTCCGGAGAGGAGCAAGCCGCAACGAGGCCTCATTCCTGGACGGGTGTGAGACCCGGGAGAGGCAGAGCGGGGACAGAGGAACCGGGCGGGCCCTCGGCCCCCGCCTGGGTGTCCTTCAAAGAAGAAGGGAGAGCCCGGAGGTGTGTGGCTGGGCACTTGCAAAGGCGTGAACTTGGCCTTCGGGGAACAAGAAGAAATCAGAATTCTCCCCCACAGCTGAAGACCGGGAGTCTGCCCCCCAGGAACAGGGTCTCCTTTAATTGGGAAATTTTGGGCCTAGGAGAGCTGTGGGCAAACTACGGCCCGCGGGCCGGATCCGGCCCGTTTGAAATGAATAAAACTAAAAAAAAAAAAAAAAAAGACCGTACCCTTTTATGTAAGGATGTTTGCTTTGAATTTATATTCGTTCACACAAACACTCCATCCATGCTTTTGTTCCGGCCCTCCGGTCCAGTGTAAGAACCCATGGTAGCCCTCGAGTCAAAAAGTTTGCCCACCCCTGGCCTAGGAGGACTCGGCGTGCTGTCACATACGGGTGTTCAAAATCACTTCCTCTGAACCCCGGCTTTGGGGCCGTATACAAGGTCATGGCGGTCTATAAGGTGTCTGTTGTTTGTGTATGGTGAGGTATTTGTTTATCACTAAGAGCCTCAAATAAAAATGGTGACAGGTCAGAAGAGTGGGGACAACAGATGGGTGGGCTGCCCACGGGGACCCATGGGTGCGAGGGAGCCTTCCTGAAAGTTTGGGAATGTTTCAGACCGGGCCTGGGCGGTGGCTCCGTGTGTGTGTGTGTGTGTGTGTGTGTGCGCGCGCGCGCGCGCGTGCAAAAATAAAAAAGTCATCAAGTGCCCAGCCAGCGTGGCTCAGTGGTTGAGCATTGACCCATGAGCCAGGAGGTCACAGTTCAATTCCCGGTCAGGGCATATGCCCAGGCTATGGGCTCCTGATCCCCAGTGTGGTGTGTGCAGGAGACAGCCAATCCATGATTCTCACCATTGGTGTTTCTATCTTTCTAGCCCTCTCCCTTCCTCTCTGACATCAATTAAAATATTTTTTTAAAAAGTCATCAAGATGGCCCGAGCTGATGTGGCTCAGTGGATAGAGCATCAGCCTGGGGACTGAAGGGCCCGGGGTTCGATTCCAATCAAGGACACATACCTCAGGCAACCAATCAATGTCTCTCTCTCTCACATGGGTGTTTCTCTCTGTCACTCCCTCTCCCTTCCACACACTCTCTCTAAAAATCAATGGGAAAAATATCCTTGGGTGAGGATTCAAAAAAAAAAAAGCCATTGAGGTCTACATTTAAGATTTGTGCCTTTTACTCCTATGTAAGGCATGCCTCGGTTAAAAAAAAAAAAGAATTACAATGATAAACGCTGTTTTCACCGCTGTGATAAACTAATGGTTTGGGTAGAGCGCTTTTATTTCCAGACGCTGAAACATATACGACATACACGTCTCAGATTTCTCCAGGAATACTTCCTGTGCCCGAGCTCTCGCCTCCTAACACACGACCGACATGGAAGGGTCAGAGACGATGTCTCCCCACCTGTCATTCTTGTCCGGGGCAGATGCGGACATGTCATTGGGAATGTGAGCGCTGAGGCCCCTGATGAGATGGGAAAGGCATGTGGCGATGCACATCGCCCTGGGGTGAATCCAGACACTTCCTGCCACGCTCCAGATGTCCCCGCGCTGGGGGCCGCCCTCCAGATGTGCAGGGAGCCGCCTGGGACCCACCCGCTCACACTGTCCCGATTGTGCGGAACATATGCTTTCAGTCAAGAGGGAAGCATCTCTCAAGCGTGGCCGGCAGCGCGAGGCACTGATCCGTGCCGTCAGCAGCTGTGTGTCACCGCGGCCGCACAGGCTGGGGCTGGTTGAACAGTCCCAGAGCTCGGTGACCTAACGCACACACTCAGCCAGCTTGATCCCAAGGCCGCCTGGAACGTCTGCGCTTGAACGGGACCGAGTGGCGGGCACGCCCTGCCCTGCACCCGGCCCTGTGCCAGAGATCCGATGCCCGTAGGCCACAACCCCTGGTGCCCAAGGGCAGAGCTTCCGCTCCGTGTCACGTGGAGGAATCTTTTTAAAAAATATTTTATTGATTTCAGAGAGGAAGGGAGAGAGAGAGAGAGAAAGATAGAAACATCCGTGATGAGAGAGAATCGTTGATCAGCTCTCCCCTCCTCTTCTCCCCCGCCCCTCCCTGCAGGAAGCCTTCAGGCCTCCACTCCCCGCTCCTCCTTTATAGAATGCCCCGAGGAGGCATTTGTCCAAATGCCTCCAAACTTACAGAGACTGACTTTGCAAGAGTCCCGCCTGCTCTGATTAAAGAGGGGTAACTGGATGCATAGCTGCTCTCGGGCACGCACACACACACACACTCACACATACACACACTCACACGTACACACACACTCTCACACACACACACACGCACACACACTCACACATACATACACTCACATACATACACATGCACACACACATACATACACACGCACACACACAAACACACACTCTCACACACATACACACACTCACATATACACACACATACACACACTCACACACACTCACACATACACACACATACATACACACGCACGCACACACACTCACACACACTCACACATACACACACTCACACACACGCACGCGCACACACACACACACATACACACATGCACACACGCACTCACACACACTCACACATACATACACACGCACACACACACTCACACACTCACACATACACACACTCACATACATACACATACACACACGCACACACACACAGACACACACACACTCACACATACACACACTCACACACACACAGACACACACACTCACACATACACACACTCACACATACATACACACACGCACACACACATACACATGCACACACACATTCACACACATACACACACACTCACACACATTCAACACCCCCCACACATGCATGCACATGTGTGAGCAAACAGGCAGCACATACAGTGTCGTCCAGAGAGACACAGACATGAGCCAGCAACAGAGACACTCTGCCCAGTGGTTCCCAACCTTTTCGTGGCCATGCCCCACCTAAGCGCCTCTAACATCCTGATGCCCGCCCCCCCCCCCGTAACATATAATTCCTATTATTCAAAAAGTGAGCCCCTCTTCGCCTGGAGGAAGCCTCAAAGGCCATGCGCTTGTTCTAAACAAGCTTCCAATGAACATGGCATCCATGAGAGAGAAAGATAAAAGGACAAGAGGACAGTGGAAGGACTGAGGAAGAAATGGTTAAGAAAAGAATAACAATATGAAGTGATACGAAAAAATAAAGTTTCAAAGCATAGAATAGAGAACTGAAATGCATAAATATGCCACAATATATATTTATAGACTGTCTGGCCCCTGGAACCAGAAGAAATGCAAAAAAGTCACTGTGAATAACTCATTCTCAAATTGCCCCCCTTAAACATCACCTTGCCCCCCCTGCAGGGTGTGTGCCCCACATGGGGAACCGCTGGCCTTGATGAAGCCAGAAGCCTCATGAGGGAGCCTCCCTGTGCACGCACCCGCTCCCCCCCCCCCCCCCCCCCGCCCGCTGGCGCCCAGCAACAGGCACTGCTGGGAGACAGGTCGCCGTGTGCGGTTCTCGTGGGTGAAGGAGCTGGGCAGATGGAGCAAGGTTGCTCAACAGTCCTTCCCACCAGTTGCTCGGAAGGCGGGATTCACAGAGCCCTTTCCCCCCCCCCCCCCGCCCCCCCCCCCCCCGCAATGCTTTCCTCTGCAGACCTCCCAGCCTCTGGAATTCACGATGCCGCACAAGCACCCTGTTCCCCGGCCGTCGGGGGTAGGCTGTCATTTTTGGCAAAGGCACACACCTGTTCTCTTTCCACCCAGACGCCAGGGGAGCCAAAACGGCTTCAATCATCACTTGAGCTCATCAAGAAAAACCCCCCAAAACAACAACTATTGCCTCTCATCCACAGAAAGTTCTCGCTTTATTTGTTATTTTATTTCTTAAATCTTTATAGTTGAAAGTATTGCATAGGTTCTCTTCCCCCCCTACCCCCCATTTAACCTCTTCCAGCCTGCTCCCATCCTCCCCCCACCCCAACCCAGGCCCTCACCAGCCCATTGTCTGTGTCCACGGGTCATGCATACAAGCTCATTGGTTGCCAAGGTCTTGCTTTATAATAATTTTTTTTTTTTTGTTAATCCTCACCCGAGGATATTTTCCCATTGATCTTTTGCAGAGCGAGAGGAAGACAGAGAGAAACTTCGATGTGAGAGAAACACATCGATTGGTCGCCTCCTGCCCGAGCCCCAACCAAGGAGGAGCCTGCAACCGAGGTACGTGCCTTTGACTGGAACCAAACCCAGGTCCCTTTGGCCTGCAGGCCGACGCTCTATCCACTGAGCCACACCAGCCAGGGCCAAAGATCTCTTGTTACAATCATGGCTCTGGTTGCTTAAAAGCTGATCCTCAGCGTGGCAAGGGCACAGGAAGTCTCCCTTGCCCCCGGCTCGGGCATCAGCAGTACAAGCCGGGACTGTGCCCATCGACCTGCCTGCCAGGCACCATGCCGGTACCAAGCGCTGAAGGCAGCAGCTTCAAAGTTGGCCGAGCCTCACACGTTGGTGGGGTGGATCCCCTCCTCTGGCAGAGAGAATTCCCAGGGAAGAGCCGTGGTGGTGAGGGACAGGACATACCTGTGGCTCATCACCAGTCATTTCCTTGGCTGTAGACGGTGTTTTTCTGCTTACGCTGGGATACGGGGCCGCCTCAGGCGGTGGGAATGCACAGCACCTTAGATAAACGGAGTGTTCTTCCCCCGAAAGGCCTGACTCAGGCACAACCGGAGGTGGTTTCGTCTGCTGTTCTGTCTCCCACTCAGAACGGGGCACCCAGAAGGCCCTCCGGCCTCTCCTGGGAGGCCCACGCGTCTTCGGCTGCCACGGTGCCCGCGGAGGTGACGGGCTCTGTCCTGCCACCTGTCCCTGGGCTCCCCGGCGGCTGCCTCTCTCTGACACCGGGTCTCCCCAAAGCTGCTTATTTCACACCATGGATTTGGGGCTGCGGAGATGGCAGCAGGGGACACCCGGCACTTTTCCAGGAGGGTCTGTTTCGTAGCTGCACCCTGGGTTTTGTGGTGTATCTGGTGGAAACGATGTAGATGCTCCACCGTGGAGGACCACGGAGGAACCCGGGAGGCAGGAAATGACGGGGAGAGCGCATCCCTGGAAAGCAAGCGTCTGCAGGGCAGGCTTTTGTCTGTTTTGCTTCTCCGGCACCTAAAACACCACTTGGCACCTGTCATGGGATCAACATGTCTTTGTCGAATGAATGAGGTGAATCCACCCTCCCCTCCCTAGAAATTCTGGGATATTGTTTTCAGACAACAAACAAATAAGCGCGCACGTGCATACACACACCCTGAAAGCATTAACTCTTGATTTTCTGAGCAAATGGTAAGGAAGGACTTTTTGCCCCGGCCGGCAGGGCTCCATGGTTCAGTGTCGACCTATGAACCAGGAGGTCACCGTTTGATTCCTGGCCAGGAAACGTGCCCGGGGTTGTGGGCTCGATCCCCAGTAGGGGGCGTGCCGGAGGCAGCTGATCCATGATTCTCTCTCACCATTGATGTTTTTCTCTCTCTCCCTCTCCCTTCCTCTCTGAAATCAATAAGAAAAATATATTTTTTTTAAAAAAGAGAAGGTCTTGGGTTGATTATCTGTTCCACGTACGTTTCTTACACCCCAGGCATGTGCCAAGCGCTGGGCCCCGCACACCGTGGGACGGAAGCCGCTGAGGGAACGCAGCCCTGCCCTCGGGAGCTCCCTGTCCGACGGACGGCAGACAGACCAGGGCCCGATCGTGCCCGCACAATGCGAGGTGTGTTCTCCGTGGGGCAGAGGGGCTCCCGGAGCCAGGGAGGGAGTGACTAACTTCTGACTTGGCCCGAGGGCCTCGGGGAAGGCTGGGGCATGCCTGGCAGGGGGCAGAGCGCGGGAAAGGCTCCAGGTTCTCCTCCGGGACCTCGTTTCCATCAGATTACACACCTACCAGGGCTGCTGACTGGGAGCCAAGTGGACGAGCAAACGCTGGCTCTCCTTTCCTCTCCCCTCTCCTCTCCTCCCCTCTCTCCTCTCCTCTCCTCCCAAGGGAGATGCTAATGAACAAGAGTGGCCCAAAGGCAGGTGAGAGTCAGGAGGAAGCTGGAAAAGGGGCCCAGGGGATGGGCGGCCCCTTTCTGAACCGTGTGGCCTTGGCTATATATATATATATATATACATATATATATATATACACACACACATATGTATATTTAAATATATTTTTATTGATTTCAGAGAGGAAGGGAGAGAGAGATAGAAACATCCATGATGAGAGAGAATCATTGATTGGCTGCCTCCTGCACGCCCCCCGACTGGGGGATGGAACCCACAAGCCGGGCATGTGCCCTTGACCGGAATTGAACCCGGGACCCTCCAGTCTGCAGGCCAACACGCTATCCACTGAAGGACAGGGCGCCTTGGCCATATTTGATGTCAGCCGTGCGGACGGAGGCCTGGTCATCACGTGGCTTATCCATCCGGCGGGGCCCTCAGACAACAGGGGTCCCACCTGTGCCGTCCACTGGGTGTGCCACCTGGCAGAGAGCCAGCCGCCGGGGGGTCGGGGGGAGGAGGGGCTGCTTAATCAGGACGACTCGATAACACGATAGCCAGGGATTCCTGAGACGAAGAGTAACTGCTCTGAGAGAGTGGGTGCTGCTAAAAACCTGTTGGCCGTTAATTGCCGTGGAGGGGAAGGTGCCAAGGTATCTTAATTCAAATCTTACCTCACCGTCCTGGGGACCTTTTGTTGCTGCAAGTGAGGCCGGTCCTCGGTTCCAAGAAGAAAATTAAAGGCTGCTCCCGAGACGAGCACAGTCATTTGGATGAAAGGAAACACATGGTTGCGTTTAGAGATCAGATCTCAACAAGACGGGGCACCACCTCCTGCCCAGAGAGGAGCGGACTGCAGGGTGCAGAACGGGATTCGTGTGAGACTGCTTCGCCTTTGTGATGGCACCTCTCGCCGGGATCCGGACACACGACGCAGGCGCTAATTACTTCTTTTTTAAAATTGTTATTGACTTCAGAGAGGAAGGGAGAGGGAGAAAGAGAGAGAGAAACATCAACGATGAGAGAGAATCATTGATCGGCTGCCTCCTGCACGCCCCCTGCTGGGGATCAAGCTCACAACCTGGGCATGTGCTCTTGATCAGAATCGAACCCGGGACCCTTCAGTCCACAGGCTGACGTTCTATCCACTGAACCAGGGGTCCTCAAACTTTTTAAACAGGGGCCCAGTTCACTGTCCCCCAGACCGTTGGAGGGCCGGACTATAGTTTAAAAAAAAAACTATGAACAAATTCCTATGCATGCTGCACATATCTTATTTTGAAGTAAAAAAACAAAATGGGAATAAATACAATATTTGTATTTGCATGTGGCCCGCGGGCCGTAGTTTGAGGACCCCTGCTGAACCAAACTAGTCGGGGCGCTAATTCTTATGTTTATTGCCATGGGTGCCTGTTGTGTGAGCCCTCCTTTTCTTTTAATATATATTTTCATTGGATTTCTGAGAGAAAGGGGAGAGAGAAAGAAAGAGAGAGAAACATCAGTGATGAGAGAGAATCATTGATCATCGGTCTCTTGCACACCCCATACTGGGGATCAAGCCCGCAACCCGGGCATGTGCCCTTGACTGGAATCGAACCAGGGACCTTTCAGTTTGAGGGCCGACGCTCTATCCACTGAGCCAAACCGGCTAGGGCTCATATTTATTGTTATTACATTAGTTATGGTCACTTAGTTTGCTTAATTATCCTATATAATAAAAGCCTAATATGCAAATCAATCAAATGGTGGAACAACCGGTTGCTATGATATGCACTGACCACCAGGAGGCAGACACTCTTACCAGTAGGTTAGCTTGCTGCTGGGGTCCGGCCTAGCAGGACTGAGCGAGATGGGCCAGACATGCCTGGAGCCCTCCTGCGGTCCCTCCCTGCCTGGCCAACATCCCATGTCTCTTCCTGGTCCCTATCGTGCACTGGTGGGGTCCCTTGGCCTGGCCTGCACCCTCTCGCAATCTGGGACCCCTCTGGGGATGTTGGAGAGCCGGTTTTGGCCCTATCCCACAGGCCAGGCCGAGGGACCCCACTGGTGCATGAATTTGTGCACCGGACCTCTAGTTATTATATGTAATATTGGTTTGTTACATGCCTGCTTTTCATTCCCTCACTCATTCAAGTACACGTTGAAAGCAACGTGCAGTTCCCTTAAAAAAAATGTGATATCCCAGGGTGCTGTTGGGTGTCATGCACCTGAATTGAGACCTAATCGCTGCAGCTTAGAAATAAGGGATCAGGATTCTGCAGTCTAGGGACAGGGAACTTGGCCTAGGGCTGTTGGGGGCGCTGGTTGTCACCCTAGCCCCAGCCCCTCAACACCTCCTCTAAAAGAAGGAGAACAGAGCCAGCCTGTCGGGAGCGGAAGGGGCTGCCTCCCTCTTTGAACCCAGGGAGGGAGGCCTCAGGGGAAACTTGTGTCTGGTTGGTGGGACCTGGGTTCTATGCACCCCTGGCTCACTCAGCAACCAATGAAGCCGTTGACCTAGCCTGGGCAGCAGTGCCCAGCTATGGAGGAGGGACCTGGGGGGGGGGGCTGTGGTAGATGGGGGAGGGAGGGGGGAGCAGGACTACCTCCCCATGCTCTGGCCCCAGACCTAGAGTTTCAGTCCCAGCTGCAACGTAAAACTGATTTTGCACATCCCCGTGGGTTTACCAGTTGGCTGCTGAGGGGAGGGGCGTTGGGGAGCCTGGGCATCGGGAGTCTGCAGAAGTATGCTGTGAGCTGGGGCGGGAGGAAACAGGCCAAGAGTCTCCTGGGACCATTCCTGGCTCTGGGAGGCACCACCTGCCGGCATCCAGTCCATGGATAGCGTGTAACCGCCAGGTAGGAGAGAGAGTCCTCCCGGCTGGGGCAAGCGGGACGATAGCTATCTTTTACGCCTTCCTCCGGGCCCTCATGCTGGAAGGATGGTGGGAGAGGGAGGGGTGATGAGGGAGGCCCCCCGATCTGCAGGCGGATGGAGCCGCAGGTCCAGCCTTGCCTGGGGAGGCAGGAGGGCTGTGAGCTGGCTCTAATAGGAGCCAAACTCACACGGTGTTTACTGTGTGTGCCTGGCCCTCTCCAAGGGCTTTCATCTCGCTTTGCCCTGGCAGCAGTCCTGTGAAGCGGGTCCTATCATTATCCCCATTTTACAGAGGGGAAAGTGGGGCACGGAGAGGCTGAGTGGCTTGCCCGGGGCTCTGGGCCAGTAAGTGCAGAGCCGGGATGGGAACCCGGGCAGCTGGTTCCGTAATCTGTCATTTTCACGGAAGAAAACGCCATCTTATGGAAATAACACGCCCGGCCCGTGTTGCTCAATGGTTGGCGGTCAGCCTGTGAACCGGGAGGTCATGATTTGATTCCTGATCAGGGCAACGTGCCCGGGCTTCGGCCTGGATCCCTGGTGTGGGACATGCAGGAGGCAGCAGAGCCATGATTCTCTGTTATCATTGATGTTTCTACCTCTCTCTCTCCCTCTCGCTTGCTCTCTGAAATCAATAAAAACATGTTTAAAAAAGGAATGGAAATAGTCCTACAGTTGTTCAAAGCAATAGTAACAGAAACATGAATGAACAGAAAGCAGTCAAGAGGTGATAGAGCCGATGGAATGTCACCGGGGTGCTACTCCTTTAAAGCAAAGGAGGGTTGTACAGACCAGGAGTCAGGGCGGGTTTGGGTCAATACGGCAATTCCTCAGTGCCCACTCCAGTGAGCTCTGGCTCCTTGATAAATGGCTTTCCTGTCGCCTCCCTTGTTCCTTGAAGGTGGGCGTCATGAGTATTCTCATTTTGCAGATAAGGAAACAGGTTCAGAGAGGTTAACGGAGGTGCCAGAGCTCACCCAGCTACCTGGTGGGTGTTTTGTTTTTTAAAAAAATATATTTTGATTTCAGAGAGGAAGGGAGAGGGAGAGAGAGATAGAAACATCAATGATGAGAGAGATTCATTGATCGGCTGCCTCCTGCACACCCCCCTCCCCCCACTGGGGATGGAGCCCGAAACCTGGGCATGTGCCTTTGACTGGAATTGAATCCGGGACCCTTTAGTCCGCAGGCTGATGCTCTATCCACTGAGCAAACTGGCCAGGGCGAGGCGGGTGTTTGAGACTCGTTCTTATTGGCTTAGGAACCCGAGCTTTGCATGCAGCTGGTGCTGTGGAGGACACCACCCGTAAGGTGACAAGCACACATTGTGACTGTGCGTTTGGTCCAGTTGCATGAGGGCGGAGGCGCGGTGTGGAACTCCCAGGTGAGGGAGAGGGGTGGGAAGACCCTGCAGACAGAGGCGCCCATGTGACCTTGCAGTCGGTGAAGGAAAGACGAGGTTACACCTCGTCAGTGATGAGGGACGACAAGGACTCGGGGCTCACTGCAAGGCAATAATAGCCGGGGCTGCTGTTCCGAGCCCCTTCGCAGGGCCCGACGGGGTGGGAGTTCCATGCTGAGGAGGCAGGTGGCAGCAACTCCATTTGGCAGATGAAAATCCAAGGCTCAGAGATGTTAGGCGACTTACCCAAGGACACACAGCTCATACAGGGACAAGGACAGATGAAAAGCAGGCGGATGGCCCTGGCTGGTTTGCCTCGGTGGTTAGAGCGTCAGCTTGTGGACGGAAGGGTCCCGGGTTCGATTCTGGCCAAGGGCACATGTTCAGGTTGTGGGCTCGATCCCAGTGTGGGGTATGCAGGAGGCAGGCAATCAATGATTCTCTCTCATCATTGAATTGATGTCTCTCTCTCTCTCTCTCTCTCTCTCTCTCTCTCTCTCTCTCTCTCTCTCTTCCTCCCTTCCTTCCTCTCTGAAATCAATAAAAAAATAAAAGCAGGAGGATTGGTGACCCTTCCCCCGTCCTAGTGCCCTCTACATTCCCTGTCAAACCAGCCATCACTCAATAATGTACTAATGAGTGCATCGTCTAAACAGCGGTTCTCAACCTGTGGGTCGCGACCCCTTTGGCGGTCGAACGACCCTTTCACAGGGGTGGCCTAAGACCATCCTGCATATCAGATATTTTGTGGAAGAGCTGGTATTTTGTGGAAGAGCCACACTCAAGGGGCCAAAGAGCCGCATGTGGCTCGCGAGCCACGGTTTGCCGATCACGGCCCTAGGAGATTTTTAAGAGACAGCCCTGAAATGGCCTCAAACCTTGGCAGGAAAGGTTCTTCTTTGTAAAGCTTCTGTTTGAACTCACATCAGACTATTGACATCACAGAAGGAGTGCATATGTGTTTGTTGTAAAAACAGCCACAAAATATAAAGTAAAAGGCAAAAGTCCCCGCGCTCCTCTCCAGTCCCCTAAGGGTGATTACTGTTAGATCTTTAAGACCGTCTCCTGTGCATATGTCAAGATCTGTCTCTCTGTGTAGTGAGAGCATTTTTTTAAAAAACAAGAATGAGTTTCTACCATATTAGTCTGGAATATGCTTGATTTCCTCCTCTGATTGATACACGTAGGCACACATAGGTACGTATCCCTTCATGCCAATGCTAATAATTTACCCTATTCTTTTAGTTGTTGGATCATTTTTCAGATGTGGATGTGCCACCATGATTGAACTATTCGATAATTACTGGATTTCTACATGATTACAAATAGTGCTATAAGGACCAGCTTTATGTGTGTTTGTGTAAATACTTGTGTACTTCAGTGATTTTTTTTTTAAATTTAAGGGTTTTAGAGACAGGAAGGGGGAGAGAGAGGCAAACATTGACTTGTTATTCCACTTATTTATGCATTCACTGGTTGACTCTTTTTTAATATATATTTTTGATTTAATATATATGATTGATTTTAGAGAGAGGAAGGGAAAGGGAGAGAGAGATAGAAACATCAATGATGAGAGGGAATCATCAATCGGCTGCCTCCTGCACGCCCCCTGCTGGGGATCGAGCCTGAAAGCCAGGCATGTGTCCTTGACCAGAATTGAACCCTTCAGTGTGCAGGCCGATGCTCTATCCACTGAGCCACACCACCTAGGGCTCACTGGTTGGTTCTTGTATGTGCCCTGTGCCCAGACTGGGGATCAAACCCGGCGCCTTGAGCTATCCAGCTAGATCTTATGAGATTGTTGTTATAGGAGAGCTAACCAGAAATGAAGGGTCTGGATCTAAGGATCTATGTTAGAAGATTTTGTGAGACTATGCCCTTCACTTTTACGAACACTGTGTATTATCAGTCTTTCTGATTAATCTGTTACATTTCACTGATCACTGGGGAGGTTAAACATTCCCCCACATACTTATTAGCCGTGTGTGTTTCTGCTTGTTTATATGCTTTGCCCATTTTTAGAAAATATATTTTTATTGATTTCAGAGGAGAAGAGGGAGAGAGAGAGATCAATGATGAGAGAGAACCATTGATGGACTGTCTCCTGCACGCCCCACACTGGGGATCAAGCCTACAACCCAGGCATGAGCCCTGACTGGGAATCGAACTGTGACCTCTTGGTTCCTAGATCAACGCTCAACCACTGAGCCACACCGGCTGGGCTATGCTTTGCCTGTTTTTTCATGAGATTGTCTTTTTATTGATTTGAATGTGCTCGATTGTGTTTAGTCCAGGAGTTCCTCCTCCTACTCCTTCTCCTCCTCCTTCTCCTTCTTCCTCTTGATTGATGAGAGAGAGAGAGAGAGAGAGAGAGAGAGAGAGAGAGAGAGAGATATCAACTTGTTGTTCCACATATTTGTGCATCCCTTGGTTGATTCTTGCATGTGCCCTGACTGGGGATGGAATCTGCAACCTTGGTGTATCAGGATGATGCTCCAACCACTGAGACACCCGGCCAGGGCCTAGTGCAGGGGTCCTTGATTGTGGCGGCTCTATTGTAAGTGATGATGGTAAAACTAGAATATTGTCTATATATCTATATCTATATCTATATCTATATCTATATCTATATCTATAGTGCCGGAAGATGATCTGGTTCTGACTTTAGATGGTGGCCACACAGAGCAATATATAGATCTTGTAACATAGAAATCTACCCCGATCATAGATCATAGTAATAAGAGCGTATGATCCCACTAACCAACGTTGCTCCATCACATTGAAGAAAAACAAAAACACTGAGAATCATGAAGCAATCGTGCCTCCGTCGCCCCGATGTGACCAGCCCCCATGTGAACTCAGCACGTCTTCGGGACTGAGCTGATGACTCTCAGCCAACTTCAGTGAACTCTTTCACCTTCCCCCCGGGAACAGTATCGTAGCAGGACCCCCGGGGACGTCTGTGCCAAGTGTTCGCTTAGAGCAGTGGTTCCCAACGGGGGGCACATGCCCCACAGGGTGGCAATGTGATGCTTGAGGGGGGCAATTGGAGAGTGAGTTACTGACAGTGGATTTCTTGCATTTCTTACTGCCCTAGGGGACTCCCAGACAGTCTATAAATATAGATTGTGGCATATTTATGCATTTCAGTTCTCTGTTCTATGTTTTGAAACTTTATGTGCTATTTTTTCCTAGCGCTTCATATCGCTATTATTTTTTAACCATTTCTTAGTGATTTCTTCCCCAGTATTTCCACTGTCCTTTCGTTCTTTTATCTTTCTCTCTCATGGATGCGAGGTCCTTAGGGAGCTTGTTTAGACCAAAAGTTCATGGCCTTTGAGGCTTCCTCCACGTACATAGGGGCTCACTTTTTGATTAATAAGAATTCTATGTCCCGGGGGATGGGGGGGCGCCCATCAGGATGTTAGAGACGCTTAGGCGGGGCGTGGCCAAAGAAAGGTTGGGGACCACTGACTTAGAGCTTTTGCTGAAGCGTGAGAGCTGCATGCATGCTGGGGTGCAGAGTGGGGTGGGTTTCTCACAGTGAACAGGGGGACCATGTTGCAGTCCTTGCACCTCCCTGCCCTCATCGAATGAGGCAGCCCTCCTGCAGGTGGGGGAGGCAGACATTATTTCGAGGTCCTGGCTGAGCCACCCGGAGCTCTGCGGGGGACGTGGCTGTGCGGGCTCCCTCAGCTAGGAAGGGGCTGGCACTTGAACCTGGTCTCCATTTCCTTTGCCCAAGTGAAATAGGAACACTGGGCTTGGCCAGTGTGGCTCAGTGGTTGAGTGGCAACCTATGAACCAGGTGGTCACTGGTTCGATTCCCAGTCAGGGCACATGCCTGGGTTGCGGGCTCGATCCCCTACAGTAGGCAGCCAATCGACGTTGCTCTGTCATTGATGTTTCTATCTCTCTGTCCGTCTCCCTTCCTCTCTCTCTCAAGTCAATACAGCCCTAGCCGGTTTGGCTCAGTGGATAGAGCGTCGGCCTGTGGACCGAAGGGTCCCGGGTTCGATTCTGGTCAAGGGCATGTACCTCGGTTGCAGGCTCCTCCCCGGCCCGGACCCTGGTTGGGGCGTGTGCAGGAGGCAACGAATCGATGTGTCTCTCTCATATCAATGTTCCTCTCTCACTCTCTCTCTGTCTCCCTCCCTTCCCCTCTCTCTAAAAATCAATGGGAAAATATCTTCGGGTGTGGATGAACAAAGAAAAAAAATAAATAAAATACAATAAATAGTCTAAATGTATATACGTCTCTTAGACCCATTTTTCTTTCCCTTCATCCTGCAGTGTGAGCTGTGCACACAGCACAGAACAATTAAATGCGAAGTCAGGCTGTGTGTGGGAGCCTGCCCCGCTGCTCTGAGTCATCACCCCTCAACTCCGCTAACAGGCGAGGGGTTCTCAGGTGAGGGGTCCCCTGGGGTGGGTGGGGGGAGGCTGCCACAGGAAGGAAGATAGGAGAGGCGTGAGTCTGCTTGGAGCATCATGGTCAAAGCTCCTACCTTCCCTCTTTCCTCGTTGGGACTCTCCTACAAAAAAAAAAAAAATCCTGTCTTCCGTGCAAGGCAAGGCCTGTCTGGACACGACGCAGCCACGGAAGACGCTCCAGGCCAGGCTTCCCAGAGACGATTTGGCCACATTCACACACGACGTTGAAAATGTGATCCCGCTGGCTGCCAAGTGGGGCTCATTAGTTTCTGTAGAGACTGACGAACAGGAAGCACACGATGCGCATTATTTCATCAACAATTAATTCGCTCGGCCCCGGATTCATTAGTTTCCTGGCACCCGCCCTCCTCTGCGGGGTGCGCGGTGTTTGTGGAGGGAGCTGGCTATTTTAAGCCTCCGGAGCGCACCTGAGGCCCAGAGGCCTCCGCAGGTGACTTCACCCTCCCGGGGAGACGGCTCATTAGGGAGAGTGTGGCGGGCCCGGGAGGCAGGCCAGGCTGGTGCTCCCTTCCTCCCTGGGAAGTTCTGGAACTTTGTGGCCTCCCTGGCAGGGGGAGGCCGTGTTCTGGGCCGCATCTTAGTCGCTGCCTCGCTAATGAGCTTCACACAGGCCCCGGGGGTGCCCCCAAGGACAGGAAGCTGGAGGGGATGAAGCCCCAGCTCTGGGCTTTGGGTGGGTCTCCACCTGCCCCCCTCTCGTTCCCTGTGGACCGAAGGCCCTGTGTTCTAAAGAAAAAAGGTCCCCCAAGTCACAGCCATTGTTCATCGACCCGTAGGCACCGGGTGCAACCCAGGAAGGCTTCCTGGAGGAAGTACAATAGAAATACTCCCCATTTATGAATGTGGAGCTCCATTCAGAATGTCAGGCCCTGGCTGGTTTGGCTCAGTGGATAGAGCGTCTGACTGGGGACTGAAGGGTCCCAGGTTTGATTCCGGTCAGGGACACATACCTGGGTTACGGGCTCAATCCCCAGTAGGGGGCGTGCAGGAGGCAGCCGGCCAATGATTCTCTCCCATCATTGATGTTTCTCTCTCTCTCCCTCTTCCTTCCTCTCTGAATCAATAAAAATATATTTTAAAAAAGAATGCCAGCTCCAGCCTGTCCCTGAGTGGCTCAGTGGTTGAGCATTGACCTATGAACCGGGAGGTCACTGTTCGATTCCCCCGGTCAGGGCACATGCCCGGGTTGCAGGCTCCATTCCCAGTGTGGGGCGTGCAGGAGGCAGCTGATCCATGATTTTCTCTCATCATTGATGTTTCTATCTCTCTCCTCTTCTCCCTCCCTCTTCCTTTCTGAAATCAATAATATATACATATATATGTATATGTGTGTGTATATATATATATATATATATATATATATATATATATATATGGCCTGGTGCACGAAATTCGTGCAGGGGGGTCTCCCCTCAGCCCAGCCTGCACCTTCTCCAATCTGGGACCCCTTAGGGCAGCGGTTCTCAACCTGTGGGTCACGACCCCTTTGGCGGTCGAACGACCCTTTCATAGGGGTTACCTAAGACCATCCTGCATATCAGATATTTACTTTACGATTCATAACAGTAGCAACATGACAGTTATGAAGTAGCCACGAAAATAATTTTATGGTTGGGTCACAACATGAGGAACTGTACATAAAGGGCCAGAAGGTTGAGAACCACTGCCTTAGGGGATGTCCCTCTCACAATCCAGGACTGCTGGCTCCTAACTGCTTACCTGTCTGCCTGCCTGATCACCCCTAACTTCCCCTTCTGCCAGCCTGATCACCCCTAACTGCCTCTGCCTGCTGGCCTGATCACCCCTAACTGCCCCCCCCTGCCAGCCTGGTCACCCCCAACTGCCCTCCCTGCTGGCCTGGTTGCCCCCAACTGCCCTCCCTGCTGGCCTGGTTGCCCCTAACTGCCTCCCCACTGGAATGATCACCCCTTACTGCCCTCCCTGCCAGCCTGGTCGCCCCACTCAGCCTGCTGTTTGGTCGTCCATCTGGTTGTTTCGGTCATGATGGCCCCTGACTTTTTATATATTAGGGTTCAAAAAAGAATGTCAGCTCCACAATCGTCGGGAGCCTACCTGTATGCCCACAGGTTCTGATGTAGAGTAGGAAGAAAGGTGGGAAGTGAAGGAGCAGAAGAGGAAAGACAGAAAGAAAGATGAAAGAAAGAAAGAAAGAAGAAAGGAAGAAAGAATAGGAAGAAAGAAAGAAAAAAGAAAGAAAGAAAGAAAGAAAGAAAGAAAGAAAGAAAGAAAGAAAGGAGGGAAGCCAAAACCTGAGATGACAGTGAGCTACCCCCAAATAGGAGAAATGGGGTAGCAGCGGGAGTCAAAGCCATTCCATGCAGCCGTACGGATTGTGTCCTGCGCGTCTGCAGGGGCACCGTTCTATTCGATGTGAACGGGTCTGGAATGACGCAGCCCGCAGCCTGCACAGCTGTACACAGCCGTCCCAGAAACGGAGCTGAAGAGAGGGACTTGCAGGCTGAGGACACAGCACGTGCAAAAGCCTGCAAGTCGGAAAAACGACGAAAGAGGCGGGCTGAGTGACTCACAGGAGCTCAGATGCCTGCAACCTCCTTGAGGGTGGAGACTGTGTTTTCTGCGCCTCTGCGTCTTCCACGCGCTAACCGGCGCTGAGCGGCAGGTGGAGATGGGCCCTGAATGTATGTCAACTTCAGGTTTCCTGACGGAACAAAGCGAACCCAGGCCTTCCTGCTGGGGTTGAGCCGCATGACTGTGCCCAGCACCATATTAATTGCAGGCCAGGCCCGAGCTGGTGTGGCTCAGTGGATAGGGCGTCGGCCTGCGGACTGAAGGGTCCTGGGTTCGATTCCGGTCAAGGGCACATGCCTGGGTGGCAGGCTCGATCCCCAGTAGGGGGCGTGCAGGAGGCAGCTGATCCATGATTCTCATCATTGATGTTTCTGTCTCTCTCTTCCCTCTCGCTTCCTCTCTGAAATCAATAAAAATTAAAAAAAATAATCTCAGGCCAGCCTGAAAGTGGGCAAGGTATGCTTGGTGGTCCCGGTCAGTCCGAGGCTAAGAGGTGCTTGTGCTATTGAGCCTTAAATAATACAGTGGCTCAGTCCTAGTTATGAGGCCCCTTGGACGTTCTCCTGCAAGCCTCTTTTATCAAAAAATATTTTTTTTTATTGATTTCAGGGAGGAAGGGAGAGGGAGAGAGAAACATCAATGAAGAGAGAGAATCATGGATCAGCTGCCTCCTTCACGCCCCCTACTGGGGATCGAGCCCTCAACCCGGGCATGTGCCCTTGACCAGAATCGAACCCGGGACCCTTCAGTCCACAGGCCGATGCTCTATCCACTGAGCCAAACTGCCTAAGGCCCTGCCAGCCTCTTGCCCCTCAAAGAGCATAATGCCAGTAGGCTGGCTGCATGGACATCGTAGGAGAAAATAAGGTGACGTGGTTTGCAGAGAGCCACATCCACCCCCTCCACACCCTCCCACGGAAGCCGTGAGCTGTGTGTCCACACGGGGCGGGCCCTTTGCCTGCCCGCCCGGCTTGGTGACAATGGGCACCCGCGTCCAAGAGCATAATGCCAATAGGCTGGCTGCATGGACATCGTAGGAGAAAATAAGGTGACGTGGTTTGCAGAGAGCCACATCCACCCCCCCCCCCCACACACACACACCCACGGAAGCCGTGAGCTGTGTGTCCGCACGGGGTGGCCCTTTGCCTGCCCACCTGGCTTGGTGACAATGGGCACCCGCGTCCAGGCTGAGGAGGAAGCAGAGCGAAGACACCTTTCCCAAAGCCAGCCCGGGGCCGGCACACAGCGAGACGGGCCAGCGGGCTCACCTGGCGGGCTCCGCCCTGCTGAGGGAGCGAAGGCCGAGGAGAAGCCGGGCCAGGAGATTCTGGCTCCGGCTCTTGGCAGCGGCCACACACTTGACATTGCCTGTGTTGGTGAATTTCCTTTTTTGTCTATGCCTCATGCACGGTGTGGCTAACGCTGGCTGCGGCCCCGGGGCAGGCGAGTCAGAGCCCTTGGCACAGCCCTGATGTGCTCGGACCCAGCGTCACCAGGAGACACCGCTCACGCTTCTGTGCTCTGCTCCCAGGAAGGTTTTGCTTGTGACTACTTCCCTGTTTTCTTTCTTTTTTTAAAAAATATATTTTTTATTGATTTCAGAAAGAGGGAGAGAGAGATAGAAACATCAACGATGTTTTTTTTAAAAAAATATATTTTAAAAATATATTTTTTATTGATTTCAGAAAGAGGGAGAGAGAGATAGAAACATCAACGATGAGAGAGAATCATGGATCGCCTGCCTCCTGCACGCCCCCTACTGGGGATCGAGTCCGCAACCCCGGCAGGTGCCCTTGACCGGAATCAAACCTGGGACCCTTCAGTCTGCAGGCTGATGCTCTAGCCACTGAGCCCAACCGGCTAGGACTGCTTCCCCGTTTGCATGGGGTGTTACCGCCAGCAGGATTTCACAGAGGCTCCAATATTTGAAATACTTTGCAAAAATACAAAAGTTAACTAATACTGCCCTCTCTCAAGCCGCAAACAGGAAGAGGTGTCAAAGTCGAAACGCGTCACTTAAGACAGTTTCCAGGTGGAACAAGCCAAACAAAAGAGGGTACACTCAGCTTTCAGGGCAACAGAGCCCTTCTTCACAACTCGAGATTAAATTATGGAAGGCCCAGCCCCAGCCAGTTTGGCTCAGTGGATAGAGCGGCAGCCTGTGGACCAAAGGGTCCCAGGTTCGATTCCAGTCAAGGGCACGTACCTCGGTTGCAGGCTCCTCCCCGGCCCGGGCCCTGGCCCTGGTTGGAGCTTGTGCAGGAGGCAACCAGTCGGTGTGTTTCTCTCACACGAATGTTTCTCTCTGTCTTTCCCTCTCTCTTCCACTCTCTCTAAAAATCAATGGAATAACATCCTCGGGTGAGGAATACATACATAAATAAATAAAGGAAGACCCATAAAGATGGGGAAAGTCTCCATTCATGTTAGAAGCTGGGCAAGGATGCCAAGCCAACGTCAGGAAACTTCAAGAAATGTGAGGGCTGTGCTGGAAGGTCTGGTACTGAGGCAGCTTCGTCCGGCCTCTGACCCCTGGGGGCCCAGGGGTGTCATGGGAGCTGCTGGCCTAGGCCCACATTTGGGGGGTCCAAGGAGCGGCTTAAAGTGAGGCAGGAGGGGAGATCAGGGGGAGGAGAGAGAGAGAAACATCGATTTGTTGTCCCACTTATTTCCTTGGTTGATCCTTGAATGTGCCCCGACCCCGGATCAAACCTGCAACCTTGGCGTCTAGGGATGATGCTCCAACCTACGGAGCTCCCTGGCCAGGGCTCCGGCTTCGATTTCTGGGAAGCAGGTCTGAAGACGAGTCTCCTTGTACAAGAATGAGAAATACCCAAAGAGCAGGGTCGAGGAAAAGTCTATAAAACAATGATGGTGCTGATGATGGTGCTATGATAAATAGCAACAGCAGCTAACACTTGCGAAACAGTTATTAGATGCCAGCGACAAAGTCCTAAGTGCTTAACACTCACGAACAACCCTGTGACACCTTACGGCTGTTACCCCCATTTTAGAGATGGGGAAATGGAG
Source organism: Myotis nattereri (assembly GCF_964212035.1). Classification (NCBI taxonomy): domain Eukaryota; kingdom Metazoa; phylum Chordata; class Mammalia; order Chiroptera; family Vespertilionidae; genus Myotis; species Myotis nattereri. The sequence continues at coordinate 8,807,625 of NC_138097.1, read as the reverse complement.
GCTCAGAGAGGCCCAGGAGCTTGTGCCAGGCAGGATGGCAAGAAAACATTTCTGAAAAGCATTTACTACCCAAAAGCACCCACAAAACACACACACACACACACACACACACACACACACACACACACACACATTTCCCACGGCATCCACTTTATCCTCTCTATAAAATTCAGGAATGCTTTCAAGACACAAAACCTGAATGAAGATGAAAGAGAAAACAGGAAGGATGCCGGGTGACGAATGATCCAATGATGTGAATCGAAAACGTTCTGGTGGAATCTGAAGCCTTCGATTGGGTCGGGCAGCACGTATACTGGGGGGGGGGGGGGGGGGAGATGAACATGCGCCCCGTTCCTTCACCTGTGGGAGGCGTGGAGACGGGGGTGATGTCGAGGCCTAGAATGATTAGATGCCCAAGCTCAGGGCTCGGTTGTTTCATTGGAAGCATTTACACATTTCCATTCGCCTGGAAAGGTCTGGATTTGATCCTAAAGAGAGAGGAGCAAACCAGATGGCTTCTCAGCTTGCTCCCCGGCCCTTCCATTCTGCGAGTTTCTCTTCTATCAACTCACATACCTGGGTCCCGTCAAAAGTGAGGTTTGGGTCCTAGGCAGTTTGGCTCAGTGGATAGAGCACCGGCCTGCGGACCAAAGGGTCCCGAGTTCGATTCCAGACAAGGTTCAGACACGGCAGGAACATGAATATCTGCACTCCTACGAACATTCCGTCGGGAGAGACTGTTGAAGACCATCCACAGGAGGAAAATAACTGCGCTGCACATGAAAGGCATGGACATAGACAGGACGTCTCCATCCCTGTGAGCTCTCCGGAGTTTAATTGCCCCCAGGGCTGCCTGCCTGCCTCCCTCTGCAGGTGACTGACCCTTGGGGTGCCCGGCCCAGGAGAAGCTGCAGGCACTGGAGGCGACATGACTTGTTTTCCTGCCCCAAACCCGAGCCCACACAGTGGGAAGGGGAGCCCATGGGTCTCTGACCAGCTGCCTCCTGCACGCCCCACACTGGGGATCGAGCTCACAGCCCGGGCACGTGCCCTGACCGGGAATCAAACTGTGACCTCCTGGTTCATAGGTCGATCTATGCTCAACCACTGAGCCACACCGGCCAGGTGCCGCCAGCCTTCTCAACTTCCTAGCACCTACCCACTGTGGGGCATAGGATGCTTATCGACATTTATTGCTGAAAGTCACTCCCCCTCAGTTGGTGGGTCTGGGGAGTGGCGAGGAGGCATATAAATTACAGTCTCTATACTCACAGGGCAGCCTAGCAACAAAGTATTTGTTGAAGAGTGAAGGAAGGAAGGAAGGAAGGAAGGAACCCAGGAATGAATTGAATGAATGAGTTCTTGTTGCTTCCTTTGGAAGTTAAGAATGTTAACACAGCCCTAGCAGGTTTGGCTCAGTGGATAGAGCGGCGGCCTGTGGACCAAAGGGTCCCGGGTTCGATTCTGGTCAAGGGCACATACCCCAGTTTCAGGACCCTCCCCGGCCCTGGCCCTGGTTGGGGCTCAGGCAGGAGGCAACCAATCGATGTGTCTCTCTCACATGGATGTTTCTCTCTCTCTCTCCCCCTCCCTTCCACTCTCCCTAAAAACAAGGAAAACATATCCTCAGTGAGGATTAATTTTTTTAAAAAAAGTACTGATTTCTGGGTAAAGTCCAATTGCCCAATATTGACGGACAGAAAAAGAACCCCTTCATGATTATTTATTTTTCCCACCTATTATTGCAGACCTGGGGCAGCCCCTTTTCCAGATGAATGAACAAATGAGTGAGTGTTCGAATGTTCAGCCAAGCTGTCCTATTTAACTTTCTTTCTTTTTTTTTTTTTTTTAAAAATGTTTTCATTGATTTCACAGAGGAAGGGAGAGGGAGAGATAGAGAGAGAAACATCAAGGATGAGAGAGAATCATTGGTTGGCTGCCTCCTGTACACCCCACACTGGGGATCGAGCCTGCAACCTGGGCATGTGCCCTAGGCCAGAATCGAACCCAGGACCCTTCAGTCTGCAGGCCGAGGCTCTATCCATTGAGCAAAACTGGCTAGGGCTGTCCTATTTATCTTTCCATACAGCACACCCACGTCTTGAGGCCAGTTCTTAAAATCCACATGGTGGATGCATTCGGTCTGACAGGAAGTAATTAAACCACAAGCATGACGGAGCGGTTGTCATCGCTCATTTCTATAACCAACACACAACGTGGAAACGGCATTTCTCCCTGCAGATGGGGGCAGGCCGACGTGTGGACATGCAAACAACTCCAACACGCTATCGTAACCTCTAGTCAAAGAGAAATCACGCAAAGGAGCGATCCCCATATATAAATATGTTTTGTTTTTTTTAATCATCACCTGAGGGTATTTTTCCATTGATTTTTAGGGAGCATGGAAAAGAGAGAGGGAAAGACAGAGAGAAACATGGATGTGAGAGAAACACATCGATGGGTTGCCTCCTGCACACGCCCCGACCTGGGCCAGGGCTGGGGAGGAGCCTGCAACCTAGGTATGTGCCCTTGACTGGCATTGAACCCGGGACCCTTTGGTCCACAGGTCGATGCTCTATCCACTGAGCCAAACCGTGTAGGGCCGATCCCCATATTTTGATGCCAGATTGACACCATGAAGACTTGGGTTTCTTTTGCTAACTCACCTTTGCCTCCACAAATAACCTTGAAAATTGTTCTCTCACTTCGGTCCTTTGTTGAACACCCCCCTGAAAACGCAGGCTATTGTCCTTGGCTGGCTTGGCTTAGTGGATGGAGCGTCGGCCTGTGGACTGCAGGGTCCCGGGTTCGATTCCGGTCAGGGCCACGTGCCCTGGTTGTGGGCTCCATCCCCAGTGCGGGGTGTGTGGGAGGCGGCGGATGGATGATTCTCTCTCATCATGGATGTTTCTATCTCTCTCTCTGCTCTCCCTTCCTCTCTGAAATCTATAAAAATATAAGAAAACCCCGCAAGCGATGATTTCTTTTAATGAGCAGAACGGGGGTGGAGGGGGGTGGGGTGGGGGGGATGCTATCCTTTTCTGGGCACCTCCCCTGAGACTGCAAGTTAGCAGGGTGCACCTCCTGTCTAGACTCTGCAGGTGTCACTGGAACCCCCGATCTAAGCTGTTTACACCCCACCTCGTTGTATTTACCCTTCAACACCGGGGGCTCTCATGTTTAATTAAAATCCGCGTGGGCCTCCCGGCGCGGGCAGACACTATCTCCATCCCCGCACAGGAGTGGTTTTGCTCTCCCTCCTTCCATAGCGGGGGCCTCTGTGGGTGCTCACACAGGAGTCTTGGAAAACCGCAGGCGCTTGCCAAGGAGGCCTCCCCTTGACAGACCAGCGGCTCTCCAGGCGAACGCTGATCTTCCCCAGACGCTCAATCATAATCTTCGTGTTTTTCGTAGTTCACATTCTCGCCGCAATTTCGACATCCCTTCCCCATGACATGAGGGGATGATAAATCAGCCGGCGGGACAGCTCCCATGCGCTGGCTGGTACGGGCGGGCGGGGCGGGCGGCCAGGCTCTGCCAACGCCCTCCCTCCAGCCAGATGGTGGTGGTTAACCCTTTCCCGCAGCTCTGCCTTCCCCAGGCGGCTCTTTTTTGTTGTTGTTAATCCTCCCCCCAGGATATTTCTCCATTTATCTCTAGAGAGAGTGGAAGAGAGAGGGAAAGACAGAGAGAAACATCCATGTGAGAGAAACACATTGGTTGGTTGCCTCCTGCACGAGCCCCATCCAGGGCCCAGGCCAGGGAAGAGCCTGCAACTCAACTAGCTGCTCTTGACCGGAATCGAACCCGGGACCCTTTGGTCTGCAGGCTGATGCTCTATCCACTGGGCCAAACCGGCTAGGGCCAGGCAGTTCTTTTTAACAACAGAAAATACCTTTTATTTCTTTTCTGTCTAAGCGTTCCTCCTTTATTTTTTTTTCTTTTCCCTCTTTTCTGTCCCTTGCCAAACATAACAGCCCGTTAAGGCAAATAAAAATGCTATCAAGCCATAGGCAGTGAAGACAGATTCTTTTCTGAAATAAGTCCGTCTGCGTGAAAACTTTCTGCCCCCTCCTGTTCTCCGTGTATTATTAGAGGAGGATGAGGGTGAGAAAAGCTTATTTTTTTTTAAAAAAAATATATATTTATATTCATTTCAGAGAGGAAGGGAGAAGGAGAGAGAGAGATAGAAACATCAACGATGAGAGAGAATTATTGATTGGCTGCTTCCTGCACGTCCCCCACTGGGGATGGAGCCCGCAACCTGGGCATGTGCCCTTGACCGGAATTCAACCTGGGACCCTTCGGTCTGCAGGCCGACGTTCTATCCACTGAGCCAAACCCCCTAGAGCAAAAAAAAAGCTTATTTTAAGGTGGATAAATACTTATAACAAATGTTTCCTTGCTTTTGTTATTTTTAAAGTAGCTTTATTGAAGTATAATTCACGTACCGGGAATTTTACCAGTACAATTCGATGGTTTGGGGTATTTATTTATAGACTTGTGCCACTGTAGCTGTAATCTAATTTTAGAACATTTTTATGACTCCTCTCCCCCCCCCTACCCCCCCCCAAACAAAACAAACACCACCTCACCCTAGTGCCCAGCTGCAGGTACTTCTCAGCCCCAGGCAACTGCTACCCCGCTTTCTATCTCTGTGATGTGTTCTTTCTGGGCACTTCATATCCATGGAATCATAGGATAGGTGGTCTTTGTGTCTGGCTTCTCTCGCGTTGCCTAATGCTTTTGAAGTTCAGCGCTAATGGCTTTTATTACAAGGCAGAGCCGTTCGGAAGGGCCAGCATCTCAGAAGACCCCATGATCTAATGGGCACATGTGAAGTGCTCTCTCAGCGTGTCCCGGGCTAGAGGGGGAGAGCCTTCCTCCTCCATTTAGGGTCAAGTTCAAGGTGTGTGTGTTTTTAGGGAGGGGCGGGGGGAGGTGGGTCAGGCCAGAGCCACATGCAAATACAAAGCATTGCCATCAGTGGTCGGTATTGGTTTTGTTTGAGAGAGAGAAACATCTAAGCCATGCAACTCCCGTATTATCTCAATGACAGATCAAGGCTGTTTCACGTCATCAGACAAATGCCAGAGTTTTTAAGAACTCTTTAAAAAAATACGCTTTTATGGATTTCAGAGAGGAAGGCAGAGAGAGGGGGAGATAGAAACATCAATGATGAGAGAGAATCATTGACTGGCTGCCTCCTGCCTGCTTCCTATGGGGATGGAGCCCAGAACCCAGGCATGCGCCCTTGACTGGAATCGAACTGGGGGGACCCTTCAGTCTGTAGGCTGATGCTCTATCCACTGAGCCAAACCGGCTAGGGCTCCCCCCCGCCGGAGAGCTTTTAAATGATACCCATGCCCAGACTGGATCCGAAATCATTTAGATCAGTGGTTCTCAACCTTGGCTGCACATTAGAATCACCTGGGAATCTTCTTAAAATCCTGATTTCTGGGCCTCACCCTCCGGAAATTCTGTTTCTTTGTTATGGGGTGAGGCCACAGCATTAGTAACAAAGAAACAGAATTTCCGGAGGATGAGACCCAGAAATCAGGATTTTAAAAAGATTCCCAGGTGATTCTAATGTGTAGCCAAGGTTGAGAACCATTGATTTAGATGAAGGTCTATGAAGGTAGGGCTTGGCCGCAAGTAATTTTGCAAAGCTCCCCCGGCGATTCTCATTCAGGGCCAGGACTGAGAGCCAGTGGGCCAAATAGAGCCGCGCTCACCAAACCCAGTACGCAAGGAAATCACCTAAGGATCCCGTTAAACTACCGATTTTCAAAGGACAGCGAGAGTCAGCTCTTAGAACAAGCTCCCAGGTCATGTAGGTGCTGCTGGCCCCAGGCCACACTTTGCAAAGTAAGGAACTAGAGAGAGAAAATCCACTCCCCTCCCCCCGCCCCCAACGTTCTGGCATGCACAGGGTGTTCTACATTAGCATCCCCTGAGAACTTGCTAGAAACCCAACTCCTTGGGCCTTCCCCCAGGTTCAGAAAGTCAGAAACTCTGGGAGTGGAGTAGAGCCCAGAGATAAATTGTGTTAACAAGCTCTTCAGGTGATTACTGCTGCACCTTTGTGTGAGAGCCGCTGATCCACTCCCATTTCCTAAGCATATGATGCCCTTAAGTATATATTCCTTCTGGCTGGAATACTCTTCCTCCCCCTAAGACCAGCGGTTCTCAACCTGTGGGTCGCGGCCCCTCTGGCGGTCGAACGACCCTTTCACAGGGGTCGCCTAAGACCATCCTGCATATCAGATATTGACATGATGATTCATCACAGTAGCAACATGACAGTGATGAAGTAGCCACGAAAATAATTTCATGGTTGGGTCACAACATGAGGAACTGTATTTAAAGGGCCAGAAGGTTGAGAAACCACTGCCCTAAGACCCTTCCACCCAAGGGTCTCCATCAAACTCCTATTCATCCTGCAAAACCCATGTCTTCCATGAGCACCATCTATCCAGTGTTGCCCTGGGAAGTGTTTCACGGTTGCTTCTCCAGAACCCTGATTGTATAGCATTTGTCAGTTTCAATCTGTCAAGTCCAGTGTGTCCTTGTGAAGATGCTGATAACAGAGTTGGAGCAAGATGCACACTTGTTAGCAAGAAATAGGTTCTCCAGACTGGTGGTTGCCAGAGCGTCGGCCTATGAACCAGGAGGTCACAGTTTGATTCTCTGTCAGGGCACATGCCCGGGTTGTGGGCTCCATCCCCAGTGTGGGGCGTGGAGGGGGCAGCCGATCAACGATTCTCTTCCATCACTGATGTTTCTCTCTCTCTCCCTCAACCTTCTCTAAAATCAATAAAAATATGTATTTTTTAAAAAGATCGATTGTTAGGACTCCCAGTGCTCTTTATCCGGAGAAGAAAGCAGGAATTCAGAAATGTGGTTGTTGTGTTTTTTTATTTTATTTTAGGGAAAGGGTTAAGTCCCGACGGTGCCCCGAAGAAGCCAGGGCTTGTCTGGCATCCTGTCCTCCTCTCCCCTGATGAATTGCCTGACACTTCCCCGATCCCGCAGCCCTTCTCTGTAGAAAATAACATTTGGTTCTGGTCATGGCAGAAGCCCAAACCGGGCTGATTTAAGGCCATAAAGGAATGTGACAGCAAATGGAAATAGTTTTGTATCTCTAAAGGCACGGGGTCCTGAATACAGGTGTTAACCCCAGACACTCCCCGCGGGCTCTGGTGGTGGCTGGTTCCGCTCCTCTGCGTTTATCTCTCATTCCCGTTAGGATATGCAAGCTTGGGTCCCCTTACACTTCCCTGCAGTGGTCGGCAAACTCATTAGTCAACAGAGCCAAATATCAACAGTACTTCTTCAAAATAGACTCGCTCAGGCCGAAAACCGACTTTTGCGCATGGGCCACAAAGTTTCAATCACACTGTATGCGCGTGCCCGCACGTGGTATTTTGTGGAAGAGCCACACTCAAGGGGCCAAAGAGCCACATGTGTATGGCTAGGCCGTGTGGGCGGACTGCTCTGTAATGTGTGTGTTCAGATGTCAGTGGGTCGATTTGATCGTATGAACAATTCGGAAACACATTTCCTGTTGTTATTATTTTTTTAAAATATAATTTTGTTGATTTCAAAGAGGAAGGGAGAGGGAGAGAGAGATAGAAACATCAATGATGAGAGGGAATCATTGATCGGCTGCCTCCTGCATGCCCCTCCTGGGAATCAAGCCCGCAGCCCCGGGCATGTGCCGTTGGCCGGAACCAAACCTGGGACCCTTCAGTCCGCAGGCCGACGCTCTATCCACTGAGCCACTCCGATTAGGGCTCTTTTTGTTAATTTGATCTTGCATTTCAGTGATCACGGCAGGCACTGATTCCGCAGGGAAGGAAGTGACCGATACACGGCGTTGTGTGATTTTTTTAAAGATCCCGATGAACAACTGGGCCCATGAAAGGGACCCTTTTCAAAAAGACTCTCTGAGAACGATTTACTCTGTTTGGTAAGCGGGAGGTGGGAATTCAGAGGGAACTATTCCTTCTGCAATTCGAACACGTCAGTTAGGATAATGGTTTTAGAAAAGCAAGGCGATGTGCTGATAAATCTGAGCTCTAATTAGCAGCTTTTTTTTAATCCTCACCTGAGGATATTTGTCCATTGATTTTTAGAGAGAGTAGGAAAGACAGAGAGAAACATCAGTGTGAGAGAGACACATCGATTGGTTGCCTCCTGCATGGGTCCAGACCAGGGCCCGGGCCAGGGAGGAGCCTGCAACTGAGGTACATGCCCTTGACCGGAATCGAACTCAGGACCCTTCAGTCCACGGGCCGACGCTCCATCCACTGAGCCAAACTGGCTAGGGCAGCAGCTTCTCTTTCTGCTCGTGTTTGAATGTAACTCCAGATACTTTCCCCTTTGCTGGCCAACACGGACACACACACTGGGTTTCCAACTTGGGTTCCCACAGTCCGCAGAGGCAAAGGCTAAAAGGTTGCTTTGAATGTGACAACTCATGAGTTTCAGAAAAGACCTCAGCCATGTTTTCTTCATCTCCTCCTGGGGGTCTCCTTGGCCTCTCACACGCAGGTAGAAAGACCAAATGCACCTCTCTGCCCACCAAAAGAGGTCAGGCTCCCATGGCTCATCACGGGCCCATCATTCCCACTGGCCCAGCTTTGGGGGGGCTGTTCTCTCTGTCTTCCCTCTCCGTTCAGTCCTGCAACGACTGCTGTAACACGTCGAGAATATATCCTCTCTTTTCTCAACTTGAGAGTGTGTCATAACCACCTGGGGAGCGTCTTAAAAATGTACAATTCCAGCCCTGGCCGGTTTGGCTCAGTGGATAGAGCGTTGGCCTGTGGACGGAAGGGTCCTGGGTTTGGTTCCGGTCAAGGGCACGTACCTTGGTTGCAGGCTCCACCCCGGCCCAGGCCCTGATCAGGGGGCATCTGCAGGAGGTAACCAATCGATGTTTCTGTCTTCCCCTCTCTCTTCCATTATCTCTCTCTAAAAAAAAAAAAAAAAAAATCAATGGGGAAAAATATCCTTGGGTGAGGATTAACCAAAAAAAAAAACACGTACAATTCCAGGACTTTCCCCACAGGATTCTGACTCAGGATGTCGGAGGTGGGTCCCAAAGACTGCATTTTGTACAATGCAGCCAGGTGAGTTGGGGGCCTGAGGTGACCAGCAAAAGGTTAAGAAGGAGCAAGGGTGTTCCAGGTGGTGGGGCAGGAGGTGAGAACTCCCCGGACAGGAGGCAGTGGGATGAGAAGGGAGTCAAGGCGAAATCTTGTTTGAAGTGAGTGGGGAAGGTAAATGAGCACAATTATAGGAGGGAGAAAGGAAAGTGCCGGGGAGAGAGAGAGAGAGAGAGAGAGAGAGAGAGAGAGAGAGAGAGAGAGAATTTTAAGAAAAGATGAAGTGGTTGACTATTTTGACTATTTTATAGTCATCTTAGGTCAAGCATGTCAAACTCGTGGCCGACAGGCCACATGGTTCGTTTAATGCGGCCCACTGCCCCGGAGTTCGACATGTTTGCTAGGTGTTTGTGTGCCCCGAACAGAGCAGGTACATAATCAATGTTTTTTGTTTTTATTGATTGTTTTAGAGAGACAGATAAAGGGAGAGAGAGAGAGAGAGAGAGAGACATCGATGTGTTGTTCCACTTATTTATGTACTCATTGGCAAGTGGGAGGTGGGAGTCTCCTTTCATTCATTCATTCATTTATTTTTGTTGATTTCAGAGAGGAAGGGAGAGAGAGAGAAAAACATCAATGACAAGAGAGAATCATTGATCAGCTGCCTCCTGCACGCTCCCCACTGGGGATCAAGCCGACAACCTGGGCATGTGCTCTTGACAGGAATCAAACTTGAGCCAAACCAGCTAGGGCTAAATTGTACTTAAAAAAAATTCTTATTATTGAAAGTATCACATATGTCCCCTTTATCCCCCACTGTCCACTCCCAGCCCGCCCCCTGCCCCCAGCCCAGGCCGCTGCCCCCAATGTCTGTGCCTACTGGTTATGCTTATGTGCATAGGAGTCATTTGGTTGATCTCTTAACTAGCCGACGACGTTGTTGTGTAGCTGCCCTTCCTTCAGGACCTCAGGGTGATCCTGGGGTGGGTGTCCCTTGCCACTCCCCCCCCTCACAAAGGTCCCCAGCCCCACACAGCCGCCCTGCAGTGTCCCCCACGTATGAGTGGGTCGAGCTGGGGTCCGCCTCTTTCTGTCTGACTTGGAACCTCCACTCTCCCACCCAGGACCCCCTAGCTTCAACCGGATAAACTCCAAAAGGACACGGCGGCTTTCTCCCCAGAGCTCCTGACTTTTTTTAAAAATATATTTTTTTATTGATTTCAGAGAGGAAGGGAGAGGGAGAGAGAGATAGAAACATTAATGATGAGAGAGAATCATTGATTGGCTGTCTCCTGCACACCCCCTACTGGGGATCGAGCTCACAATCCAGGCATGTGCCCTTGACCGGAATCGAACCTGGGACCTTTCACTTTGCAGGCCGACTCTCTATCCACTGAGCCAAACCGGCCTTTTTTCCATTCCAGACTGTTCTTTCTAATGGAGGTGTCCTTTCTCCAGGCACAAAGGCAAAGTCCTTGCAAGTCTGCCCCCCCCCCCGCCCTCCCCCCCCCCACCCCTGCTCTTCCCCTCTCCCAAGCCTTCCTGTCTGCCTCAGCCCTTCGCAAACCACACAGAGAGTCAGCCAGCGGAGCGCGGTGCCGGCCGCTGGCCTCCCAGGGCCATGTGTCTGCCCTGCGCCTGCCTCTGCCCAGCGGGAGCAGCCGGGCCAGCCCCGTGCGTGGTCCGCAGCGGCGAGGAGCCCCTTCCATCCTAGGGAGACATCACACCACTCAGCACCCTTGTGGAGCAGCTGGGCACTGAGGTGGGTGCCTGGTGGATGGTATCTCACTCAGCCCCCTGGTGCTGTGCTCGATGCCTCCCCAGCGCACAGTGGGGGTGGCTCTCAAGGACACCTCCTAGGGGCTCAGCCCCGGTCAGCCTGTTTTTGTTGTTGTTGCTGCTGTTTTTTAATTGTTTTATTGCTTAAAGTATTACAAAGAGTATTACATATGTCTCCTTTTTCCCCCCCGCCCTTGACAATCCCCTGGCCTCCCCTACCCCCCAGTGTCTGTGTCCATTGGTTATGCTTATATGCATGCGTACAAGTCCTTCAGTTGATCTCTTACCCTCCCTGTTGTTGTTTTTGTTAATCCTCACCTGAGGCTATTTTTCCCATTGATTTCCACACCCCCACCACCCCTGATTTTTTCCCATTGAATTTTAGAAAGAGTAAAAGGGAGGGATGGAGGCGGGGTGGGGAGAGAGAGAGAGAGAGAGAGAGAGAGAGAGAGAGAGAGATCCATGTGAGAGAGACACATCAATTGGTTGCCTCCCACACCTGCAACCCAGTACAAGTGGGGTTGACTGTGGTGACTAGAAAATAGTCAAACACTTCCTCTTTTCTTTTTTTTTAAACATATTTTTTATTGATTTCAGAGAGGAAGGGAGAGAAAGAGAGAGATAGAAACATTAATGATGAGAGAGAATCATGGATCGGCTGTCTCCTGCATGCCCCCTACTGGGGATCGAGCCCACAACCCGGGCGTGTGCCCTGACTGGGAATCGAACTGTGACCTCCTGGTTCATAGGTCGATGCTCAACCACTGAGCCATGGCTGGGCTCCCCTTTTCTTAAAAGTCTCTTCTCTCTCTCTCTCTCTCTCTCTCTCTCTCTCTCTCTCTCTCTCTCTCTCTCTCCCCGGCACTTTCCTTCTCCCGCCTATATGTGCGATCTCTCATCTTCCCCAATCGCTTTAAACGAGGTTTCACCTCGACTCCCTTCTCATCCCAAATGACAGGATGTTTCCCAAGAGCTAGGGATCAGCTGCCGCCTGTCCTGGGAGCTCTCCCCCCCACCCCCCTCCCACCCGGCCTCACCACCGGGAACATGCTCACTCCCCCTGAGACGCTGCGGTGCACGGGCCAGCGCTCTAACCACTGAGCTCACCGGCCAGGGCCCACCTGCGTCTCCCGACCACCGTGTGATTCCCTCCCTCAGCGCAGGGATGACATCACAGCGGGGGACCCTGCGGGCTCCTAGCCGGGCTGTTCCGGGAGGACCCGGGAAGGAAGGGTTAGGGAGAGTGACTGGTGACCATGAGCGGTCACTGCTGTGGGTGCTGTGGGGAGAGTGTGATGACGGAAAGGATGAGGATCTGTTGGACCCCACGTGCCCCGTGGCCAGGGTCCCACGTGGCAGTGGGGAAGGCCTCACTCACACTGAGGACGCCTCTGGGCCTGGACCGAGCCTGGGACCGGAGTTACCCCCATCTCGGCCTCACAAAGCCCGGGGGAGGGCATCCCCTCTCGTTGGCAGACAGGAAACGAACACACAGGCCATCTAACTCATCACGTCCTACCAGGGCGGGGCTGGGGGGTGGAGCCCAGATGTGCCTGGAACTCACCAAGTCCTGCTCCTACCTAAGCACCGTGCAGCATCCTTGGGCTCACCCAGCCCCTGCCGCTCGCATCCTCCCGTGCACACCCGCCTCCCCCCAATGCCACCCCCCACTGGGGTGCCCAGAGGGCAGGGCTTCTGGCTGAGTCCGACACCTGCCGCTCCTGTCCGGTGGTAGCCACCAGCGGGGTCTTATTAATGACAGCAGCTGGGTTGAGTCGAGGGCTGTTCCCAACTAGGTAAGGTGGACAGTGGCAGGTTTGGGGTTTACATCCTTGCATTGTTCATCCATCCATCCATCCATCCATCCATCCATCCATCCGTCTATCCATTCGTCCATCCATCCATCCATCCATCCATCCATCCATCCATCCATCCATTCATTCATCCATCCATCCATTCATTCATCCACTCATCCATCCATTCATTCATTCATCCATTCATCCATCCATCCATCCATCCATCCATCCATCCATTCATTCATCCATCCATCCATTCATTCATCCACTCATCCATCCATCCATTCATTCATCCACTCATCCATCCATTCATTCATCCACTCATCCATCCATTCATTCATTCATCCATTCATCCATCCATCCATCCATCCATCCATCCATTCATTCATCCACTCATCCATCCATTCATTCATTCATCCATTCATCCATCCAGCCATCCAGCCATCCAGCCATTCATCCATTCATCCATTCATCCATCCATCCATCCATCCATCCATCCATCCATCCATCCATCCATTCATTCATTCATCCATCCATCCATTCATTCATCCAGCCATTCTTTTGTTGTTGTTTTTTAAAATTTTATTTTAACTTAAATTCTTTATTGTTTAAAGTATTACATATGTCTCTTTTTTACCTCATTTACCTCTCCCGATTCACTCCCACCCCCCAGCACATGCCCTCACCCACTACTGTCTGTGTCCATTGGTTTTGCTCATATGCCTGCATACAAGCCCTTTGGTTGATCTCTTACCCGATCACCCCTCTTATCCTCCTCTCTGAGGTTTGAGAGTTTGTTTGATGCTTCTATGTCCCTGGATCTATTTTTGTTCATCAGTTTATGTTGTTCATTATATTCCACAAATGACTGAGATCATGTGATATTTATCTTTCTCCGACTGACTTATTTGTTGTTGTTGCTCATCCTCACCCGAGGATATTTTTCCATTGATCTTTTGGAGAGAGTGGAAGGGAGAGAGGGAAAGACAGAGAAACATCCATATGAGAGAAATACATTGATTGGCTGCCTCCTGCATGCTCCCTGACCAGGACCCGGGCCAGGGAGGAGCCTGCAACCGAGGTACATGCCCTTGACCGGAATCGAACCCAGGACCCTTCAGTCCACAGGCCGACACTCCATCCACTGAGCCAAACTGGCTAGGGCAGCAGCTTCTCTTCTGCTCGTGTTTGAATGTAACTCCAGATACTTTCCCGTTTGCTGGCCAACACGGACACACACACTGGGTTTCCAACTTGGGTTCCCACAGTCCGCAGAGGCAAAGTCTACAAGGTTGCTTTGAATGTGACAACTCATGAGTTTCAGAAAAGACCTCAGCCATGTTTTCTTCATCTCCTCCTGGGGGTCTCCTTGGCCTCTCACACGAAGGTAGAAAGACCGAATGCACCTCTTTGCCCACCAAAAGCAGGTCAGGCTCCCATGGCTCATCACGGGCCCATCATTCCTGCTGGCCCAGCTTTGGGGGGGCTGTTCTCTCTGTCTTCCCTCTCCGTTCAGTCCTGCAACGACTGCTGTAACGCACAGAGAATATATCCTCTCTTTTCTCAGCTTGAGAGTGTGTCATAACCACCAGGGGAGCGTCTTAAAAATGTACAATTCCAGCCCTGGCCGGTTTGGCTCAGTGGATAGAGCGTTGGCCTGCGGACCGAAGGGTCCTAGGTTTGGTTCCGGTCAAGGGCACGTACCTTGGTTGCAGGCTCCACCCCGGCCCAGGCCCTGGTTGGGGGACTTGCAGGAGGCAACCAATCGATGTTTCTGTCTTCCCCTCTCTCTTCCATTATCTCTCTCTAAAAAAAAAAAAAAAAAAAAAAAAGTACAATTCTAGGACTTTCCCCACAGGATTCTGACTCAGGATGTCGGAGGTGGGTCCCAAAGACTGCATTTTGTACAATGCAGCCAGGTGAGTTGGGGGCCTGAGGTGACCAGCAAAAGGTTAAGAAGGAGCAAGGGTGTTCCAGGTGGTGGGGCAGGAGGTGAGAACTCCCCGGACAGGAGGCAGTGGGATGAGAAGGGAGTCAAGGCGAAATCTTGTTTGAAGTGAGTGGGGAAGGTAAATGAGCACAATTATAGGAGGGAGAAAGGAAAGTGCCGGGGAGAGAGAGAGAGAGAGAGAGAGAGAGAGAGAGAGAGAGAGAGAATTTTAAGAAAAGATGAAGTGGTTGACTATTTTGACTATTTTATAGTCATCTTAGGTCAAGCATGTCAAACTCGTGGCCGACAGGCCACATGGTTCGTTTAATGCGGCCCACTGCCCCGGAGTTCGACATGTTTGCTAGGTGTTTGTGTGCCCCGAACAGAGCAGGTACATAATCAATGTTTTTTGTTTTTATTGATTGTTTTAGAGAGACAGATAAAGGGAGAGAGAGAGAGAGAGAGAGAGACATCGATGTGTTGTTCCACTTATTTATGTACTCATTGGCAAGTGGGAGGTGGGAGTCTCCTTTCATTCATTCATTCATTTATTTTTGTTGATTTCAGAGAGGAAGGGAGAGAGAGAGAAAAACATCAATGACAAGAGAGAATCATTGATCAGCTGCCTCCTGCACGCTCCCCACTGGGGATCAAGCCGACAACCTGGGCATGTGCTCTTGACAGGAATCAAACTTGAGCCAAACCAGCTAGGGCTAAATTGTACTTAAAAAAAATTCTTATTATTGAAAGTATCACATATGTCCCCTTTATCCCCCACTGTCCACTCCCAGCCCGCCCCCTGCCCCCAGCCCAGGCCGCTGCCCCCAATGTCTGTGCCTACTGGTTATGCTTATGTGCATAGGAGTCATTTGGTTGATCTCTTAACTAGCCGACGACGTTGTTGTGTAGCTGCCCTTCCTTCAGGACCTCAGGGTGATCCTGGGGTGGGTGTCCCTTGCCACTCCCCCCCCTCACAAAGGTCCCCAGCCCCACACAGCCGCCCTGCAGTGTCCCCCACGTATGAGTGGGTCGAGCTGGGGTCCGCCTCCTTCTGTCTGACTTGGAACCTCCACTCTCCCACCCAGGACCCCCTAGCTTCAACCGGATAAACTCCAAAAGGACACGGCGGCTTTCTCCCCAGAGCTCCTGACTTTTTTTAAAAATATATTTTTTTATTGATTTCAGAGAGGAAGGGAGAGGGAGAGAGAGATAGAAACATTAATGATGAGAGAGAATCATTGATTGGCTGTCTCCTGCACACCCCCTACTGGGGATCGAGCTCACAATCCAGGCATGTGCCCTTGACCGGAATCGAACCTGGGACCTTTCACTTTGCAGGCCGACTCTCTATCCACTGAGCCAAACCGGCCTTTTTTCCATTCCAGACTGTTCTTTCTAATGGAGGTGTCCTTTCTCCAGGCACAAAGGCAAAGTCCTTGCAAGTCTGCCCTCCCCCCCCCGCCACCCCCCCCCCCGCCCTCCCCCCCCCCACCCCTGCTCTTCCCCTCTCCCAAGCCTTCCTGTCTGCCTCAGCCCTTCGCAAACCACACAGAGAGTCAGCCAGCGGAGCGGGGTGCCGGCCGCTGGCCTCCCAGGGCCATGTGTCTGCCCTGCGCCTGCCTCCGCCCAGCGGGAGCAGCCGGGCCAGCCCCGTGCGTGGTCCGCAGCGGCGAGGAGCCCCTTCCATCCTAGGGAGACATCACACCACTCAGCACCCTTGTGGAGCGGCTGGGCACTGAGGTGGGTGCCTGGTGGATGGTATCTCACTCAGCCCCCTGGTGCTGTGCTCGATGCCATCTTCCCCAGCGCACAGTGGGGGTGGCTCTCAAGGACACCTCCTAGGGGCTCAGCCCCGGTCAGCCTGTTTTTGTTGTTGTTGCTGCTGTTTTTTGATTGTTTTATTGCTTAAAGTATTACAAAGAGTATTACATATGTCTCCTTTTTCCCCCCCGCCCTTGACAATCCCCTGGCCTCCCCTACCCCCCAGTGTCTGTGTCCATTGGTTATGCTTATATGCATGCTTACAAGTCCTTCAGTTGATCTCTTACCCTCCCTGTTGTTGTTTTTGTTAATCCTCACCTGAGGCTATTTTTCCCATTGATTTCCACACCCCCACCACCCCTGATTTTTTCCCATTGAATTTTAGAAAGAGTAAAAGGGAGGGATGGAGGCGGGGTGGGGGGGGGGGGAGAGAGAGAGAGAGAGAGAGAGAGAGAGAGAGATCCATGTGAGAGAGACACATCAATTGGTTGCCTCCCACACCTGCAACCCAGTACAAGTGGGGTTGACTGTGGTGACTAGAAAATAGTCAAACACTTCCTCTTTTCTTTTTTTTTAAACATATTTTTTATTGATTTCAGAGAGGAAGGGAGAGAAAGAGAGAGATAGAAACATTAATGATGAGAGAGAATCATGGATCGGCTGTCTCCTGCATGCCCCCTACTGGGGATCGAGCCCACAACCCGGGCGTGTGCCCTGACTGGGAATCGAACTGTGACCTCCTGGTTCATAGGTCGATGCTCAACCACTGAGCCATGGCTGGGCTCCCCTTTTCTTAAAAGTCTCTTCTCTCTCTCTCTCTCTCTCTCTCTCTCTCTCTCTCTCTCTCTCTCTCTCCCCGGCACTTTCCTTCTCCCGCCTATATGTGCGATCTCTCATCTTCCCCAATCGCTTTAAACGAGGTTTCACCTCGACTCCCTTCTCATCCCAAATGACAGGATGTTTCCCAAGAGCTAGGGATCAGCTGCCGCCTGTCCCGGGAGCTCTCCCCCCCACCCCCCTCCCCCCGGGCCTCACCACCGGGAACACGCTCGCTCCCCCTGCAACCCTGCGGTGCACGGGCCAGCACTCTAACCACTGAGCACACCGGCCAGGGCCCACCTGCGTCCCTCAGCGCAGGGATGACATCACAGCGGGGGACCCTGCGGGCTCCTAGCCGGGCTGTTCTGGGAGGACCCGGGAAGGAATGGTTAGGGAGAGTGACTGGCGACCATGAGCGGTCACTGCTGTGGGTGCTGTGGGGAGAGTGTGATGACGGAAAGGATGGGATCTGCTGGACCCCACGTGCCCCGTGGCCAGGGTCCCACGTGGCGGTGGAAAAGGCCTCACTCACACTGAGGACGCATCTGGGCCTGGGCCGAGCCTGGGACCGGAGTTACCCCCATCTCGGCCTCACAAAGCCCGGGGGAGGGCATCCCCTCTCGTTGGCAGACGGGGAAACAAACACACAGGCCATCTAACTCATCACGTCCTACCAGGGCGGGGCTGGGGGCGTTGAGCCCAGATGTGCCTGGAACTCACCAAGTCCTGCTCCTACCTAAGCACCGTGCAGCATCCTTGGGCTCACCCAGCCCCTGCCGCTCGCATCCTCCCGTGCACACCCGCCTCCCCCCAATGCCACCCCCCACTGGGGTGCCCAGAGGGCAGGGCTTCTGGCTGAGTCCGACACCTGCCGCTCCTGTCTGGTGGTAGCCACCAGCGGGGGTCTTATTAATGACAGCAGCTGGGTTGAGTCGAGGGCTGTTCCCAACTAGGTGAGGTGGACAGTGGCAGGTTTGGGGTTTACATCCTTGCATTGTTCATCCATCCATCCATCCATCCATCCATCCATCCATCCATTCATTTATCCATCCATTCATTCATCCATCCATCCATTCATTCATCCACTCATCCATCCATTCATTCATTCATCCATCCATCCATCCATCCATCCATCCATCCATCCATCCATCCATCCATCCATCCATTCATCCATCTATCCATTCATTCATCCACTCATCCATCCGTTCATTCATTCATTCATCCATCCAGCCATTCATCCATTCATCCATCCAGCCATTCAGCCATCCATTCATTCAGCCATTCATCCATTTATTCATCCATCCATCTGTCCGTCCGTCCATCCATCCATTCATTCATTCATCCATCCATCCATCCATTCATTCATCCATCCATTCTTTTGTTGTTGTTTTTTAAAATCTTATTTTAATTTAAATTCTTTATTGTTTAAAGTATTTCATATGTCTCTTTTTTACCTCATTTACCTCTCCCGATTCACTCCCACCCCCCAGCACATGCCCTCACCCCCCTACTGTCTGTGTCCATTGGTTTTGCTCATATGCCTGCATACAAGCCCTTTGGTTGATCTCTTACCCGATCACCCCTCTTATCCTCCTCTCTGAGGTTTGAGAGTCTGTTTGATGCTTCTATGTCCCTGGATCTATTTTTGTTCATCAGTTTATGTTGTTCATTATATTCCACAAATGACTGAGATCATGTGATATTTATCTTTCTCCGACTGACTTATTTGTTGTTGTTGCTCATCCTCACCCGAGGATATTTTTCCATTGATCTTTTGGAGAGAGTGGAAGGGAGAGAGGGAAAGACAGAGAAACATCCATATGAGAGAAATACATTGATTGGCTACCTCCTGCATGCTCCCTGACCAGGACCCGGGCCAGGGAGGAGCCTGCAACCGAGGTACATGCCCTTGACCGGAATCGAACCCAGGACCCTTCAGTCCACAGGCCGACACTCCATCCACTGAGCCAAACTGGCTAGGGCAGCAGCTTCTCTTCTGCTCGTGTTTGAATGTAACTCCAGATACTTTCCCGTTTGCTGGCCAACACGGACACACACACTGGGTTTCCAACTTGGGTTCCCACAGTCCGCAGAGGCAAAGTCTACAAGGTTGCTTCGAATGTGACAACTCATGAGTTTCAGAAAAGACCTCAGCCATGTTTTCTTCATCTCCTCCTGGGGGTCTCCTTGGCCTCTCACACGAAGGTAGAAAGACCGAATGCACCTCTTTGCCCACCAAAAGCAGGTCAGGCTCCCATGGCTCATCGCGGGCCCATCATTCCCGCTGGCCCAGCTTTGGGGGGGCTGTTCTCTCTGTCTTCCCTCTCCGTTCAGTCCTGCAACGACTGCTGTAACACGCAGAGAATATATCCTCTCTTTCCTCAGCTTGAGAGTGTGTCATAACCACCTGGGGAGCATCTTAAAAATGTACAATTCCAGCCCTGGCCGGTTTGGCTCAGTGGATAGAGCGTTGGCCTGCGGACCGAAGGGTCCTGGGTTTGGTTCCAGTCAAGGGCACGTACCTCGGTTGCAGGCTCCACCCCGGCCCAGGCCCTGGTCAGGGGGCATCTGCAGGAGGCAACCAATCGATGTTTCTGTCTTCCCCTCTCTCTTCCATTATCTCTCTCTCTCTAAAAAAAAAAAAAAAAAAAAAAAAGTACAATTCTAGGACTTTCCCCACAGGATTCTGACTCAGGATGTCGGAGGTGGGTCCCAAAGACTGCATTTTGTACAATGCAGCCAGGTGAGTTGGGGGCCTGAGGTGACCAGCAAAAGGTTAAGAAGGAGCAAGGGTGTTCCAGGTGGTGGGGCAGGAGGTGAGAACTCCCCGGACAGGAGGCAGTGGGATGAGAAGGGAGTCAAGGCGAAATCTTGTTTGAAGTGAGTGGGGAAGGTAAATGAGCACAATTATAGGAGGGAGAAAGGAAAGTGCCGGGGAGAGAGAGAGAGAGAGAGAGAGAGAGAGAGAGAGAGAGAGAGAGAGAATTTTAAGAAAAGATGAAGTGGTTGACTATTTTGACTATTTTATAGTCATCTTAGGTCAAGCATGTCAAACTCGTGGCCGACAGGCCACATGGTTCGTTTAATGCGGCCCACTGCCCCGGAGTTCGACATGTTTGCTAGGTGTTTGTGTGCCCCGAACAGAGCAGGTACATAATCAATGTTTTTTGTTTTTATTGATTGTTTTAGAGAGACAGATAAAGGGAGAGAGAGAGAGAGAGAGAGAGAGAGACATCGATGTGTTGTTCCACTTATTTATGTACTCATTGGCAAGTGGGAGGTGGGAGTCTCCTTTCATTCATTCATTCATTTATTTTTGTTGATTTCAGAGAGGAAGGGAGAGAGAGAGAAAAACATCAATGACAAGAGAGAATCATTGATCAGCTGCCTCCTGCACGCTCCCCACTGGGGATCAAGCCGACAACCTGGGCATGTGCTCTTGACAGGAATCAAACTTGAGCCAAACCAGCTAGGGCTAAATTGTACTTAAAAAAAATTCTTATTATTGAAAGTATCACATATGTCCCCTTTATCCCCCACTGTCCACTCCCAGCCCGCCCCCTGCCCCCAGCCCAGGCCGCTGCCCCCAATGTCTGTGCCTACTGGTTATGCTTATGTGCATAGGAGTCATTTGGTTGATCTCTTAACTAGCCGACGACGTTGTTGTGTAGCTGCCCTTCCTTCAGGACCTCAGGGTGATCCTGGGGTGGGTGTCCCTTGCCACTCCCCCCCCTCACAAAGGTCCCCAGCCCCACACAGCCGCCCTGCAGTGTCCCCCACGTATGAGTGGGTCGAGCTGGGGTCCGCCTCCTTCTGTCTGACTTGGAACCTCCACTCTCCCATCCAGGACCCCCTAGCTTCAACCGGATAAACTCCAAAAGGACAAGGTGGCTTTCTCCCCAGAGCTCCTGACTTTTTAAAAAATATATATTTTTATTGATTTCAGAGAGGAAGGGAGAGGGAGAGAGAGATAGAAACATTAATGATGAGAGAGAATCATTGATTGGCTGTCTCCTGCACACCCCCTACTGGGGATCGAGCTCACAATCCAGGCATGTGCCCTTGACCGGAATCGAACATGGGACCTTTCACTTTGCAGGCCGACTCTCTATCCACTGAGCCAAACCGGCCTTTTTTCCATTCCAGACTGTTCTTTCTAATGGAGGTGTCCTTTCTCCAGGCACAAAGGCAAAGTCCTTGCAAGTCTGCCCCCCCCCCCGCCCTCCCCCCCCCCACCCCTGCTCTTCCCCTCTCCCAAGCCTTCCTGTCTGCCTCAGCCCTTCGCAAACCACACAGAGAGTCAGCCAGCGGAGCGGGGTGCCGGCCGCTGGCCTCCCAGGGCCATGTGTCTGCCCTGCGCCTGCCTCCGCCCAGCGGGAGCAGCCGGGCCAGCCCCGTGCGTGGTCCGCAGCGGCGAGGAGCCCCTTCCATCCTAGGGAGACATCACACCACTCAGCACCCTTGTGGAGCAGCTGGGCACTGAGGTGGGTGCCTGGTGGATGGTATCTCACTCAGCCCCCTGGTGCTGTGCTTGATGCCTCCCCAGCGCACAGTGGGGGTGGCTCTCAAGGACACCTCCTAGGGGCTCAGCCCCGGTCAGCCTGTTTTTGTTGTTGTTGCTGCTGTTTTTTAATTGTTTTATTGCTTAAAGTATTACAAAGAGTATTACATATGTCTCCTTTTTCCCCCCCGCCTTGACAATCCCCTGGCCTCCCCTACCCCCCAGTGTCTGTGTCCATTGGTTATGCTTATATGCATGCGTACAAGTCCTTCAGTTGATCTCTTACCCTCCCTGTTGTTGTTTTTGTTAATCCTCACCTGAGGCTATTTTTCCCATTGATTTCCACACCCTCACCACCCCCGATTTTTTCCCATTGAATTTTAGAAAGAGTAAAAGGGAGGGATGGAGGCGGGGTGGGGAGAGAGAGAGAGAGAGAGAGAGAGAGAGAGAGATCCATGTGAGAGAGACACATCAATTGGTTGCCTCCCACACCTGCAACCCAGGTACAAGTGGGGTTGACTGTGGTGACTAGAAAATAGTCAAACGCTTCCTCTTTTTTTTTTTTTAAACATATTTTTTATTGATTTCAGAGAGGAAGGGAGAGAAAGAGAGAGACAGAAACATTAATGATGAGAGAGAATCATCGATCGGCTGTCTCCTGCATGCCCCCTACTGGGGATCCAGCCCACAACCCGGGCCTGTGCCCTGACTGGGAATCGAACTGTGACCTCCTGGTTCATAGGTCGATGCTCAACCACTGAGCCATGGCTGGGCTCCTCTTTTCTTAAAAGTCTCTTCTCTCTCTCTCTCTCTCTCTCTCTCTCTCTCTCTCTCTCTCTCTCTCTCTCTCTCTCTCTCCCCCCGGCACTTTCCTTCTCCCGCCTATATGTGCGATCTCTCATCTTCCCCAATCGCTTTAAACGAGGTTTCACCTCGACTCCCTTCTCATCCCAAATGACAGGATGTTTCCCAAGAGCTAGGGATCAGCTGCCGCCTGTCCCGGGAGCTCTCCCCCCCACCCCCCTCCCCCCGGGCCTCACCACCGGGAACACGCTCGCTCCCCCTGCAACCCTGCGGTGCACGGGCCAGCACTCTAACCACTGAGCACACCGGCCAGGGCCCACCTGCGTCCCTCAGCGCAGGGATGACATCACAGCGGGGGACCCTGCGGGCTCCTAGCCGGGCTGTTCCGGGAGGACCCGGGAAGGAAGGGTTAGGGAGAGTGACTGGCGACCATGAGCGGTCACTGCTGTGGGTGCTGTGGGGAGAGTGTGATGACGGAAAGGATGGGATCTGTTGGACCCCACGTGCCCCGTGGCCAGGGTCCCACGTGGCAGTGGGGAAGGCCTCACTCACACTGAGGACGCCTCTGGGCCTGGACCGAGCCTGGGACCGGAGTTACCCCCATCTCGGCCTCACAAAGCCCGGGGGAGGGCATCCCCTCTCGTTGGCAGACAGGAAACGAACACACAGGCCATCTAACTCATCACGTCCTACCAGGGCGGGGCTGGGGGGGTGGAGCCCAGATGTGCCTGGAACTCACCAAGTCCTGCTCCTACCTAAGCACCGTGCAGCATCCTTGGGCTCACCCAGCCCCTGCCGCTCGCATCCTCCCGTGCACACCCGCCTGCCCCCCACGCCACCCCCCACTGGGGTGCCCAGAGGGCAGGGCTTCTGGCTGAGTCCGACACCTGCCGCTCCTGTCCGGTGGTAGCCACCAGCGGGGTCTTATTAATGACAGCAGCTGGGTTGAGTCGAGGGCTGTTCCCAACTAGGTGAGGTGGACAGTGGCAGGTTTGGGTTTTACATCCTTGCATTGTTCATCCATCCATCCATCCATCCATCCATCCATCCATTCATTCATTCATTTATCCATCCATTCATTCATCCATCCATCCATTCATTCATCCACTCATCCATCCATTCATTCATTCATCCAGCCATCCAGCCACCCACATCCATCCATCCATCCATCCATCCATCCATTCATTCATTCATTCATTTATCCATCCATTCATTCATCCACTCATCCATCCATTCATTCATTCATCCAGCCATCCAGCCATCCAGCCATCCATCCATCCATCCATCCATCCATCCATCCATCCATTCATTCATCCATCTATCCATTCATCTGTTCATTCATCCATCCATCCATCCATTCATTCATCCACTCATCCATCCGTTCATTCATTCATCCATCCAGCCATTCATTCATTCATCCATCCAGCCATTCAGCCATCCATTCATTCAGCCATTCATCCATTTATTCATCTATCCATCTGTCCGTCCGTCCATCCATCCATTCATCCATTCATTCATTCATCCATCCATCCATCCATTCATTCATCCAGCCATTCTTTTGTTGTTGTTTTTTAAAATCTTATTTTAATTTAAATTCTTTATTGTTTAAAGTATTACATATGTCTCTTTTTTACCTCATTTACCTCTCCCGATTCACTCCCACCCCCCAGCACATGCCCTCACCCCCCTACTGTCTGTGTCCATTGGTTTTGCTCATATGCCTGCATACAAGCCCTTTGGTTGATCTCTTACCCGATCACCCCTCTTATCCTCCTCTCTGAGGTTTGAGGGTCTGTTTGATGCTTCTATGTCCCTGGATCTATTTTTGTTCATCAGTTTATGTTGTTCATTATATTCCACAAATGACTGAGATCATGTGATATTTATCTTTCTCCGACTGACTTATCTGTTGTTGTTGTTCATCCTCACCCGAGGATATTTTTCCATTGATCTTTTAGAGAGAGTGGAAGGGAGAGAGGGAAAGACAGAGAGAAACATCCATATGAGAGAAATACATCGATTGGCTGCCTCCTGCATGCTCCCTGACCAGGACCCGGGCCGGGGAGGAGCCTGCAACCAAGGTACATGCCCTTGACTGGAATTGAACCCTGGACCTTCTGGTCTGCAGGCCAACACTCTATCTACTGAGCCACACCGGCCAGGGCATTCATTCATCCATTCTTTTACTCATGCATGCGTTCATTCAACAGCGTCTTCTATGTGCCGGGCGCTATTGCAGTCGCAGGAGACACTCAGTGAGCAAAGCAGACAGGAAGCTGCCGTTTGCTCTAGGGGAGCAGGCAGAGGCGTACTCCAGGAACTTTGCTCGGTTTCCCTAATTTTCCTCAACGCGGGGGCACCCCTAGGTGTTTGCTGCCCAGCTCCCTTGGGCCCCCCGAGAGTCATAGCTTCCACAGGCATTACTCAGGCTCAACAGCTAAAGAACCACAAACAAAGGCGGAACCAGTAAGTACTGAACAGACTAACGCTGAGGACTTAACAGTCCCCTCCCCACGGCTTCGTCTCTAATCTGCATGTCCCCATCGCTGATCCCAGAGTTCCTGGGAACAGCCAGGGCTGGGCAGGGGCTGGGCATGAGCCGCGGTGAACCACAGGTGCCCGGGTCCTCGGGTGCCCGGGACAGGCGCCTGCCTGCTCCCTGATATAGGAGGGCCTCCTGGGGCTAAATCTCCCCTCCTGCCCCAGGTCCACACCTTGCCTCCAGCGCCTGCCTGTTTGTGAACTGTCCAGGGGCGGGTGGTGCAGGTACGTGGACCTGGGCTGCAGGGGAAGGAGCTAGTGTACAGCCACGTGGGGATGTGGGGTTCGGCACCCCCGGGAGGCCCCAAAACGCAACACACAGGGATGCTGGGTGGCAGGACCCAGGCTCTGGGGTCTGCAGACAGCTTCAGACTGCGTTGTTCATTCATTCGGCACGCTCCTTGGAGGGACCCGGAGCGGTGGCCCGGAACGTCCTGGGACAGGACTCTGTGCCACTCCCAGCCCCGTCAGCATGAGATCATCACACCAGTAGGAACTTCCTGTCCCTTTCCCGCTGACTGGAGCCCGTCTCCGCCCTCCACCGGTCTGCGGGCTCCCACACTCACCTAACACCGGTGGCGGTGTTCACTGCCAGGCAGCACCAGGCCCTGCCCTCCAGGCCTCCTGGCCGCTGGGACAGGTTGCAACATCTGTGGCAGGAAAGAGCCACGTCGGGGAGGGGTGGGTGGCCTGTCGGGGAGCAGGCGTTCTCCAGCCCGCGTTCCTGAGCAGTGGCCCTACTCTGTGGTCCCATGTGGGGTTCTCTCTGCCAGGCCGTGGCGGGGTTGGCAGGAACTGGGCTCTCTGGGGAAACTGAGACAGGGGGCGGGGGGGGGGGAGGCTGGGGGACACCCTGAGGTGTGCACAGCTCCCTCGGAGCCAGGAGGCTCCACACGGCAATTAGGAAGTGACTCTCAGCCTAAGAATGTGGGCACGCACCACCGAGTCACCTCGCCCTGGTCAGGTGCTGGTGACAAACCTCCTTGCTGAATGGGAGGTGGCAGAACGGGGGGGGGGGGGGAGCGGGGGGGAGGGGGGCAGTCCCTGGGTGTCACGTTCGTGTCCCCCACGCTCTGCACACGACGGAAGTATCACAGACCTTTGTCCACCGTTACAGCTGGGAGAGACTAGCCCTGTGGCTTTTCCTAGGGCTCGAGCCCGGTCACATCTGGCGAAGTAAGAGGGAGGGGCCTGGAGCCAACGCGTGTGCGTGCGTGTCCGCGTGTCTTGGGGTGGAGGGCGGGAGGGAGGATACAACGGTCTTGGAACCAGCCGGCTGTGGTGGGACTGAATCAGGACTCCTGAGTGAGGCTCATTCAGAGAAGGGCCATGGCCGGTGTGGCTCAGTGGATAGAGTGCTGGCCTGCGAACTGAAGCGTCCCGGGTTCGATTCCGGTCAAAGACATGAACCTCATTTGCAGGCTCCTCCCCGGCCTGGGCCTTGGTTGGGGCTCGTGCAGGAGGCAACCAATTGATGTGTTTCTCTCATATCGATGTTTCTCTCTGTCTTTCCTTCTCTCTTCCACTCTCCCTGAAAATCAATGGAAAGAGAGAGAGAGAGAGAGAGAAAGAAAGAGATAGAGAGAGAGAGAGAGAGAGAGAGAGAGAGAGAGAGAGAGAGAAGGGCTGAGGGCTAGATAGAGGGGTGGTTTTCTTTGGTGGTGGTGGTTGGTGGGGCAGGGGGAGTGTAGGGATTCTGGAGATTGTGGGGCCCCAGAGTCAGAGTGTGAGCAGAAAGGGAGGGGGGCTCCCCCTCACTCCTGTGTGAGGACCCCCCCCCCCCCCAAGCACCTGGGCTCTCGGAAGACGTGCTGTTTGGAGTTCCAGGTGCTGGGGCCCTGGGGCCCGCATCCCACCGGGGCAGGTCCCCTTGGTCTCGGGTCACAGGCGCCCTCAAGTGGCTTCACAGCAGCAGACAGGAAGGAGGGGGTGGCGCTGCAGAGGGGAGCACCTGTGACACCCCTCCTCCTTCTGTCAAAACATTTGGCTTGGCGCCCTAGCTGGTTTGGCTCAGTGGATAGAGCGTCGGCCTGCGGACCAAAGGGTCCTGGGCTCGATTCAGGTTAAGGGTTGCTGGCTCGACCCCCAGGGGGAGCGTGCAGGAGGCAGCCATTCAATGATTCTAGCTCACCATTGATGTTTCTATCTCTCTCTCTCCCTCTCCCTCCCTCTGTGAGATCAATAAAAATATATTAAAAAAAAAATTTGGCGTGGCTTTCAGGGATCCGGGAAGAGTGGCATGGGTTCCTTTGTATCTACAGGCGGGAGAGATCCGACTGAACTAAAATATTTCTCTCCAAGTAAAGTGATATTTACCATGTGCCTTCTGATTACAGATCAGTGTTCGTTTATTTATTTGTTTGTTTGTTATTTTGTTAAGCCTCACCCAAGGATATGTTCCCATTGATTTTTAGGGAGAATGGCAGAGAGGGGGAAAGACAGAGAGAAACATTGACGTGAGAGAAACACATTGATTGGTTGCCTCCTGCACGGGGCCCAACCAGGGCCGGGCCCGGCAGGAGCTTGCGACCGAGGTGCGTGCCCTTGACCGGAATCGAACCCAGGACCCTTTGATCGCAGGCCGAGGCTCTATCCATTGAGCCACACCAACTAGGGCTGAGTCTTTGTTTACGGAGAAAATTTGGACCATACAGAGGAACCACAAAAGGAAAATCGAAATAACTCATACGCTGACCCCCCTCCCTCCCCAGAGGTCCTGACTCTTTACCTTATATAGTGCACATATAGTTTTGTCATTTACTTTAACCACTTAACAATATACCATGAATCTTTCCGCCAGCCAATAAATGTTCTTCTGCATTATTTTTTAATGGTAGTGTAGCATTCCTTTCTGTAGGTGTGCCAAAAATTATTTAACCAGGCCTGTGATCGGACATGAAGGTGGCTTGCAACTGTTAGCCATGTAATTCAGCAACGGTGAGAAGCCCCGTGAACTAAGGTTTGCACACATATCCAGCGAGCTTCTTTTGTTTTTTTTAAAAAATATTTTTTTATTGATTTTTTACAGAGAGGAAGGGAGAAGGATAGAGAGTTAGAAACATCGATGAGAGGGAGGCATCGATCAGCTGCCTCCTGCACACCCCCCACTGGGGATGTGCCCGCAACCAAGGTACATGCCCTTGACCGGAATCGAACCCAGGACCCTTCATTCCCCAGGCCGACGCTCTAGCCACTGAGCCAAACCATTTAGGCCCAAGTGAGCTTCTTAGAATGAATTCCTAGGCAGATCACTGCCGGTCAAACGGAATGCACACCTTTAAGGCTCTGACACACGTTGGCGAATTCCCTTCGGGAAAGGTTATTTCAACTTACACTCTAACCAAGGAAGTGGGAGAATGCCCGTTTTCCCCACAACCTCGCGCACATGGGGTCTCATCCACCTCTGTCCGTTGGAAAGTAGAAAGTGGTCGTGTTTAATGGTTTAAATTCCCATTTCTTTGATTAGTACTAAGCAAATCATCTCTTCACGACTTTCGTTTCTTATGTAAGTTGCCCGTCTATACAATTTGTTTTATTGAGAGCCTCCTATGTAGCAGACATTGGGCATTTTGGCTTTGCGTGTTGAGCTTTTTCTCATTCGTTTTCAGTTCTTTATATAATGTTACTAGCTCCTGTTTTCATGTCATGATATTTTTTCCCCATTGATCTTTAGAGAGAGTGAAAGGGAAGGAGGGAGGGAGAAGGAGGAGGAGGAAGAGAGGAAGACCATACCCAGGTCATATACATTGTCACTTATGGCTTATTTCATTTTCTTACTTCTTTTTAAAAAATATTTTTATTGATTTCAGAGAGGAAGAGAGAGAGAAACATTAATGATGAGAATCATTGATCGACTGCCTCCTGCACGCCCCCTTCTGGGGATTGAGCTTGCAACTTGGGCATGTGCCCTTGACTGGAATTGAACCTGGGACCCTCCAATCTGCAGGCCGATGCTCTGTCCACTGAGCCAAACCAGCTAGGTCTCATTTCCTTCCTTCCTTCCTTCCTTCCTTCCTTCCTTCCTTCCTTCCACCTTCGATTCTAATTTATTTACAATTAGTTTTGAGTTGGAATAGTAGGCAAAAATGTAAGTTTATCTTTGCCTCAAAGGGTTAACCAGTGGCCCCCTATTGTTATCGAATAGTCTTTTACTTCCTTATTGGAATGTCACCTTTATTATCCACTAAATTCTCACATGTCCCAAGTCCCACTCCTTGCTACTATCCTACCTCTGCCCTGTTTATTTTAAATTTTTATTTATTTTTCCGTGACAGCTGACATACACTGTTATATCAGTTTCAGGGGTACAACATAGTGATTAGACGCTTATGTACCTTATGTAGTAATTACTGCATTGAGTCTAGTACATCTGGCCCCTTACACAGTTGTGGTGTTCCCTATGCTGTACTTCACATTCCTTGACTATTTCTATGACTGGCAGTGTGGACTTCTGAAAGCCCTCCCACCTGGCGAGCATCATTTTGTTCTCTGTATCTATGAGTTTGTTTCTCTTTTGTTTGTTTGTTTCTTTTATTTTTTAGACTAGAGGCCCGGTGCACAAAATTCGTGCATGGGGAAGTGGGGTCCCTCAACCTGGCCTGGACCCTCTCCAATCTGGGACCCCTGGGGGGATGTCCGACTGCTGGTTTAGGCCCGATCCCTGCAGCAGTCGGACATCCCTCTTGCAATCTGGGACCCCTGTCTCCTAACTGCTTACCTGCTTGTCTGCCTGATAACCCCTAACCACTCTGCCTGCCTGCCTAATTGCCCCTAACCACTCTGCATGCCTGCCTGATCGCCCCTAACCCCTCTGCCTGCCTACCTGATGCCCCTAATTGCTCCTCTGCCAGCCTGATTGCCCCTAACTGCTCTCCCCTGCCGACCTGATCATCCTTAACAACCTCTGCCTGCCTACCTGATCACCCCTAACCGCTCTCCCCTGCCAGCCTGATCACCCCTAACCACTCTCCCCTGCTAGCCTGATCACCCCTAACCACTCTCCCCTGCCAGCCTGATCAACCCTAACCGCTCTCCCCTGACGGCCTGATCACCCCTAACCGCCTCTGCCTCGGCCCTGCCACGGTGGCTTTGTCTGGAAGGACGTCCAGAAGACGTCTGGTCTATCTGGTCTAATTAGCATATTACCCTTTTCTTAGTATAGATTCCACATATAAGTGAAATCATGTGGTATTTGTCTTTCTCTGACCTACTTCACTGAGCATAGTACCTTCTCTGGGTCCATCCATGTTGTCCCAAATGGCCTCTGCCGTGTTTTTAATTCTGAGATTGCCACCCTACACGCCGCCACCCTCCCCCCTCCCCAGGCCTTGCTCCTTCTCTCTGATGCTGAGAGCTGCCATAGAAATTATTTAATTCTGCTTCAAATTCAGTCTTCAGGCTCACCTGCACTCCTCCCCTCCCCTCCCCTGCAGTCATGTCAACTCCCTTTCCCAATCTTGTTTCAAACCTTCTCCCTCTCCCACATCCTCTACCCCATCCCCAGCAAATAAGCTCGCCTTCTTTCCCTCTCTTCTGCTTTCTCTAAAAGATCAATGGAAAAGTATCCCCGGGTGAAGATTAACAACAACAACAAAAAGAATCCCCAATGTTTACTGAAGGCTTACTCTGTGGCCGACACTGTTTGGCCACGTCCGTATGGCTCATCCCCACACTATCTCGACAATGTGGGCCCTGTGCTATCCTCCAGGGCCAGGAAAAGAAACGGAGGCCAGCTCATGTCACTTGCCTCCAGTCACACTACCGACAGTGGCTGAAAACTGGGATTCAACTCCTGGGACGCCCTTGGGAGTTCAAGTTCTTTCTTTTTAACCCATTTTTAAATACGTTTTTATTGATTTAAAAAATTATTATTATTTTAATCCTCACTCGAGGATATTTCTCCATTGATTTTTTGAGAGGGGAAGAGAGAGAGCAACATCTACGAGAGAGAATCACATCGATTGGTTGCCTCCTGCACGCATCCTGACCAGGGCAACTGAGGTACCTGCCCTTGACTGGAATCGAACCCGGGACCCTTTGGTCCGCAGGCCGATGCTCTATCCACTGAGCCAAACCGGCTAAGGCAAGAGTTCATGTTCTTGATTCTTTTCAGTCTTGCCGTGTCTTAACAGATGGGGAGAGTGGGTGACCTTGGTTTTGTTACCGGGAAACCCCCCGTTGGGCGCTGGCTGCTGCCTGTTGCTGTGTCCAATAACGAAGGCAGAGTTGAATCATATAAGGCGTTTCTTTCCAAGGCCAGCCAACCAGGAAGACAGGGTACTTACAAGCATCAAATCCTTTCTTACAGCAAGGTGCAGGGGACAGGATTATAAAGGGGGAGGGGGAGGGTGCTGTGTGCAGCCTTAGGGGGGGGTCCCCAGACATCAGCTATTGCTCTTAGCCATCAGAAGAGGAGATGATGTTGATGAGATGATGTTTTGACTCCTGGTGGGTCGGTCTGACCCTGCTTATCAGTTCTGCTTGCTGGATTCACAGCGAAGTCACCTCCTCAATCGCTTTGCCCAGGCCTTGAAAGAAACTTAAGAAAAACTTAATCCTCTACTAATAAAAAGGGTAATATGCTAATTAGACCATGAGACCACCTGGATGTCCTTCCGGACAAAGCCATAGTGGCGGGGCTGAGGCAGAGGCGGTTAGGGGCGATCAGGCCAGGAGGGGAAGGCAGTTGGGGGCTATCAGGCCAGTGGGGGGTGGGGGGAAGTTGAGGGCGAGCAGGCTGGCGGGGGGGCAATTGGGGGTGATCAGGTCGGCAGCGGGGGCAGTTGGAGGCGAGCAGGCTAACAGTGGGGGGCATTGCAGGTGATCAGGCCGGCGGGGGGGGGGGGGGCAGTTGGGGGCTAGCAGGCCAGCAGGCAGAGTGGTTAGGGGAGATCAAGCAGGCAGGCAGGTGAGCAGTTAGGAGCCAGCAGTCCCAGATTGCAAGGGGGTTGTCTGACTGCCCCCGAAGGGTCCCAGATTGGAGAGGGTACAAGCTGGGCTGAGGGACATCCCCCTTCCCCCCCCCCCCCCCCCGCACAAATTTTGTGCACCCGGCCACTAGTTCACATATAAGAAACTTAACTCCCTAGTCACATAAGTACATGTGTTCTAAGATTTAAAAATAATAGGCTTATTTTTCAGATGAATTCAGGTGCTCTATCTATCAGATTATAAGTCCCCTCTTCCCCCCCATCAGTTTTAACCTTCTTTCTCTGGCATTCATTCAACTGTTCCACAAATATCCCAGCTCCTTGTATGTGCCGGCCACTGTGCCGGGGAGAGAGCTGGAGGCAGAAGTAGACAGGGTCCCCCACCTGCTGCCGCTGGTGGTCTAGAGGGACTGACAGAAACGGATCCAGGCATCACGCCAACAAACACCCAGCCCCATCCCAGCGCAGGGCCCAGAGGCCAGGTACGCAGCCCTGTGAGTGTGGACGGCGCAGGCTTGAGGCGGGCGAGTGCTAGCAGGTCCCTCCCCATCTGTTTCCTGTCTCTTCCAGTTATCAATTGGTTCCATATTTGGGAGAGAGAAAAAGCATTATTTATCGACTGCTGTTCCCCACCACTCCCTGTCCCCCTCCCCCCCTTCCCCCCGCACCTGTAGGACACATCTTGAGAGTATTTTCTCCAGTTAAGGCTTTGTGATCCTAAATCAGCTCCTCTAACCAAATGCAGGTGGAGGCATCTTGAACACAAGGCTCTGTGCCCAGTGCCTTCCTCGCTCCTTTGCTCAGGAGGCAACGGGGCCTGAGCGGAAAGCCTGGTGTCCTCGTTGCCCCAGCCTCGCGCCTGCAGCGGATGCCCAGGGCATGCGCAGTTCTGCACACAGCCTGCGCGGGCACCACCCAGACGTTCTCCCCTTTCCCAGGAGCCTGCAGCCCCGCGCCTCTGCCGCTCCAATGCGGACACTTGGGACACGGTGTCTCCGGCAAATGCTCCAGAGTTCACATTGGCCTCAAAGAGTCCAGACTCACCTCCTCTCTGCTGCCCAGCGCGTCCTCCCTGCCCACTTACCCAAAGGCACCAGCTACATGGCCACCCAAGGGCACTGAAGGTGTAGAACAGGGGTGGGGAACGTCCGGCCCACGGGCTGCAATAGGCTCCCAAAGTCATTTGATCTGGACCGGCCAAGGCATTAGGGGTGAGTTAATGAAATATAACAGGCCAATTAAAAAAATATATATCTTGCCCTGACCGGTTTGGCTCAGTGGATAGAGCATCAGCCTGCGGATTGAAAGGTCCCAGGTTTGATTCCGGTCAAGGGCATGTACCTTGGTTGCGGGCACATCCCCAGTAGGGGGTGCAGGAGGCAGCTGATGGATGTTCCTCTCTCATCGATGTTTCTAACTCTCTATGCCTCTCCCTTCCTCTCTGTAAAAAATCAATAAAATATATTTTTTAAAAATATATCTTTGCTGTTGAAAGTATTGCATATGTTCCCTCTTCCCCGCCCCCATTAACTCCCTCCAGCCCCCTCACCCCCGCACCCCAGGCACTCACCACCCTACTATCTGTGACCATGGGTTATGCATCTAAGCATAAAGGTCTTTGGTTGATTACCTCCCACACAACCCACCCTCCCCCATCTTCCCTTCAAGATTCTGCCCTCTGTTCCATGTTCCCATGTCTCTGGATCCCCTCTGTTCATCCGTTTATTTCTTAGATTCCACATATGAGTGAGATCATGGGATACTTGTCTTTCTCTGGCTGACTTATTTCACTTAGCGTGATACTCTCCAGGCCCCTCCATGCTGTCTCAGAGGGTAAGAGAGCCTTCTGTCTTACTGCTGCATGGTATCCCATGGTGTAAATGTACCACAGCTTTTCTATCCACCCGTCTACTGATGGGCACGGCTAATTTTTAAGTTGATCGTCTTGTGTGGTCCCGAATGATGTTACGAATATGCAAATGGCCCTTGTCAGGAAGAGGCTCTCCTGCCTGGTGTAGAAAAACCCTTCCTTTGCCGCTGGGTCCTGCCTCAGCAGGTGTCAGCCGGCCCTACTTGTTCTGACAGCAGACATGGAGCTGACAGTACAGGCAGCCACTGCTCTGGGCACAGCAGCTGTGGAGGGAGGAGAGTGAGACAGGGCCCCTGCATGGGATAAACCACCTCTCATGCGTTCATCGGAGTCACTAGATGGAGACGGGGTAGGAATCGCACCGAAACCTTGAGAGCCTGGCTCACACTGTCTTTGGGTCCCTTTGCAAGCCCGCATTTTGGTGACTAATTGTATGTGGGAGGGACTATGGGCTGACTGACAGGTGTCCAGGCTGCATCCATGTGGAAGCGGATTCTTTCTTTTTTTAAAAATATATTTCTACTAGAGGCCTGGTGCACAAAATCTGTGCACAGGTAGGGTCCAAAGGCCTGGCTGGTGATCAGGGCCAATCGGGCATTCCAGCTGCTGCCCTGGGCCTTCCTTCATTTCACGCCACCCCCTGGTGGTCAGTGCACGTTATAGCAAGTGATCAAACTCCCAAGGGGACACTTTGCATATTAGCCTTTTTTTAGATATAGAAAATTGATTTCAGAGAGGAAGGGAGAGGGAGAGAGAGATAGAACATCCATGATGAGAGAGAATCATTGATCAGCTGTCTCCTGCACACCCCACACTGGGGATCAAGCCTGCAACCCAGGCATGTGCCCTGACCAGAATTGAACCTGGGGCCTTTCAGTCCGCAGGCAGACGCTCTATTCACTGAGCCAAATCGGCTAGGGCAGTGGTCGGCAAACTGCGGCTCGCGAGCCACATGCGGCTCTTTGGCCCCTTGAGTGTGGCTCTTCCACAAAATACCAACTTCTGCCCATGGGCCACAAAGTTTCAATCACACTGTTTGCCGACCACTGGGCTGGGGCATCTTTGCTTGTCTTGATTCACTTCACAAACAGTTAGCTTGTTATCCCAGAGCTTCTAATTTTTTTTAATCTGCTGCCAGGCTCTGGCGGGGACCCTGGTGTACAAAATACACACGGTGCCTGGCCGGTTGCTCAGTGGTTAGAGCATCACTGGTGGACTGAAGGGTTGTGGGTTCGATTCTGGTCAAGGGCACGTACAAGACATCAATTTGTTTTTCTATTAAAAACAATCAGGGTGTAAAAAGAATGAGATGTCTGGACCCCCCTGGACCATGATGTTAAAATGTGGGTTCTGTGCCCTCGCTGGTTTGGCTCAGTGGATAGAGCGTCTGCCTGCAGACTGAAGGGTCCCGGGTTCGATTCCGGTCAAGGGCACATGCCTGGGTTGCGGGCTCGATCCCCAGTGGGGGGCGTGCAGGAGGCAGCCGACCCATGATTCTCTCTCATCATGGATGTTTCTCTCTCTCTCCCTCTCCCTTCTGCTCTGAAATCAATAAAAACATGTTAATAAAAAAAAAACAAACGATAAAAAAGGAGGAAACGATATTCCTGGGCCGCCTTGCTATCCGGAAACAAAGGGTTTTCATCATGCTTTGATTAAAGGTAAGGCGCATTCTCAATCTGGACCCGTCCCAGTTTCGAAAACCTGACACACCCCGGGCTTCGAAAATGATTGCCAAATGTTGCGGGCTCCCGGGCCTTGCCGGCTCTACGGCTGGAATTCTGTGCTCGGGGCAGATGGATGCCGGCGAAATTGCTTCGCTTCACTGCACGCTGCGAACCCCGCCGTCTGCTCAGCCGGGCCCGGCCCAACGGCCCCCCAAGTCCTCGGACGTGGAGAGGGGTGCCTGGCATACTTTCATATCCTGCACCTGACATCCTACCAGAGCCTCCTTCCCTTTAATCACAGGGATCAGCCTTGTGCCACCGTCAATAGTCGGTCAGGGCCGGAGCAGATGTGTTTCTGGTCAGAGGCACTGGATGGGTTTGGAATGTGCACTCGGCTTAATCTGTAAATTAACCCCGGGATCCAGTTTTAAAATAAAACCCCACATTTCCTCCCCTTCCCGAGGGCAGAAGACGTCGTAGCCAGCAGCTTCGAACAGGAGCGAGCCAGCAAAAGTCCTGACATCACCTTTCAAAATCTGTGTAGAAGGACCACGTGGCTTGCGGACGGTCTCGGGCCACAGGGCCTTGCTTCTTGACGACGCCTCCACAGTCACATCCCCAGAGGGACTTAGATCGATGGGTTTGAAAGCAGCCTTGCAAATGAAGGCCAATGCACGGCTTGCCCGCACGTTTTCATCTTTTTAATTGATGTTTTATTATTATTATTTTGTTAAGCCTCACCCGAGGATATTTTCCCATTGATTTTTAGAGAGCGTGGAAGAGAAAGAGGGAAAGACAGGGAGAAACATCGATGTGAGAGAAACACATCGTTTGGTTGCCTCCTGCACACGTCCCAACCAGGGCCCAGGCCGGGGAGGAGCCTACAACCAAGGTATGTGCCCTTGACCGGAATCGAACCCTGAACCCTTTGGTCCGCAGGCCGATGCTCTATCCACTGAGCCAACCTGGCTAGGGCTGGACAAGACAATTCTTTACAATGAAGTCCATACAGGCAGGCAGCCGGCCACCGGCTGGTGAATACATATCTTTCCCATAAGGCAGCATCCGTCTCTGCACCCAGTTACTATCTGAGCAGCCGCACGCTGCCCCTAGACCAGCCGTGGGCAAGCTACGGCCCGCGGGCTGGATCCGGCCCGTTTGAAATGAATAAAACTAAAAAAAAAAAAAAAAAAAAAAGACCGTACCCTTTTATGTCATGATGTTTCCTTTGAATTTATATTAGTTCACACAAACACTCCATCCATGCTTTTGTTCCGGCCCCCCGGTCCAGTTTAAGAACCCACGGTGGCCCTCGAGTCAAAACGTTTGCCCACCCCTGCCCTAGACCCCTGGTTTCCATGGTCGCGGTACCAGCTCTCAGCTCCGTCTGAGCTCTCTGCCTCTCCCGCTCCCACAGGAGCTACCCCCCTGCCCTAAGCCTCTGCTTCTCTGAGCCCTCAGCCTCTGCTCTGCCCAGCTGCTCTCTAGCTGGTCTCTAACCCGTATCTTACTCCAGAGACAAAGAAGGCTGGTTGCCAACAGTGACATCAATCCTTTGGGTTACAGAAGGCACAGTGTGCCCTGTGTCCTGCACCGGCTCGCGGCCTCTTGGCCCTGGGCACCTCGGTTAGCGGCCTTGGCCATTCTGGTGTGTTGACAGCAAGGCCACTGCGCTCCCCTCGGCCGTGACTCTCCGGGACCCTGGCGGGGTTCCCACCGTAGACAGAGATGAGACCCCGGAGCTTCAGGATGGAGCGGGAGCCCCTGGCCGTGCTCATGTGTGTGTTTGCTCGGAGAGCACGGTCAATACTGGGAAATGCCTCCGGCAGGAAGCTTTTACGTTCCCGAGGCCATTAGACACGGCAGACGGGACCCGAGCGGACATCTCAGCGTCAGAATGTGAACGGATAATGGAGCCTACGGAGGGAGGATCAATGCGGCTGGCCATTTGCGGATGCAGAGAGATGGACAGGCGCTCGGGGAGGCAGGGAGGGCAGCGCTGGGAGTACAGCTCACCTGATGATTTTGTTTGTTTGTTTTATACGAAAGTCCTGCATTGGGAGTCAACAAGCTGGCTAGCAAGTGTAGCCGTGATACAACATTTGAAATCTTTTGTAAAATTTCGTTTTAAGACCGTGGTTCTTGGCTGGAGGCAATTCTGCCCCTGAGAGGAGACACCTGGGAATATCCAGAGACAGTTCCTGTTGTCACAATTGGGGGTGGGGGTAGGAGAGGGGGTAGGGGGGGAGGGGGTGTGGGGAGTCGGGGGGAAGGGGTAGAGCGCTTCTGGCAGCAACCAGAGATGCTGCTAAACTTCCCACAATGAACAGAGAAACATATCCCTTCTTCCACTCCCCGCCATAACCAAGAACTGCCCCACCCCCATGTCAATAGCGTCAGGATTGAGGAATGCTGGTATAGAGAAAAAATCTCATGAAAGATTAAAAAAACACACAGGGCCCTGGCTGGTTTGGCTCAGTGGATAGAGGGTTGGCCTGTGGCCTGAAGGGTCCCGGGTTCGATTCCCGGTCAAGGGCACATGCCCAGGTTGTGGGCTCGATCCCCAGTAGGAGGCATGCCAGAGGCAGCCGATCAATGATTCTCTCTCATTATTGATGTTTCTCTCTCTCTTCCCCTCTCCCTTCCTCTCTGAGATCAATAAAAACATATTTAAAATTATTTTATTTTTAAAATATTTTTTATAGATTTGTTTTAGATAGAAAGGAAGGGGAGAGAGAGAGAGAAACAGAGATGTAAGAGTGAAACATTGATGGCTGCCTCCTGCATGCTCCCCACCAGGGACTGAACCCATAACCCCAAACCTGGGTATGTCCCCAGTTGGGGAATTGAACTGGCAACCTTTCAGTGCACGGGATGACGCCCAACTGAGCCACACTGGCCAGAGCTAGAATCTTTTGAGAATCTTGTTAAAGTAATACACAGTAAAGTAATAAAGAAAAATGTCTTTCAAAAATTTTATTTATTGCCCTGGCTGGTTTGGCTTAGTGGATGGAGCGTTGACCTTCGGACTGAAGGGTCCCAGGTTCAATTCCTGTCAAAGGCACATGCCCAGGTTGAAGGCTTGATCCCCAGTAGGGGGCGTGCAGGAGGCAGCAGGTCAATGATTTTATCATTGGTGTTTCTACCTCTCTCTCTCTCTCTTTTCCTCTCTGAAATCAATAAAAATATATCGTAAAAAAATTTACAGATTGATTTGAGAGAGAGGTGAGTGAGAGAGAAACATTGGTTTGTTGTTCAATGTATTGATACATTCATTGGTTGCTTCTTGTCTGTGCCCTGACCGGGGATTGAGTCTGCAACCTTGGTGTATCAGGATGATGCTCTAACCAACTGAGCTAACCAGGGCCCAGAAATATGTCTTCATGAAAACACAAGGAATGCTGTTGACTGTCTTTGGGGGCTGCTGCAGGTCCCTTGGACCCAGGTTGGAAGGCAGACTGGGAAGTGACAAGGGCTGGGCTACTGATTGATTGTCCAGATTCCAAGACAAGTTGCACACAGGGCCATGGCATGGCAAAGGCTCGCTGCTTTGGTGTTTCGTTCAGGAGCCCAGCCTGGACTCATAACAAGTCCATCCTTCCTCCAGCAGAGTGGGGGGTCTGTCCGCCACCACATCTGGCTTTGACCATCCTTCTCCGGCTCGAGAAAGAAACGCGTGCTCTCAAGTTGTTAGATAAAACAGGTCTCAATGTAAACATATTTTACGTGTCCTGATGCCCATGAGTAAGTGAGCTGATTTCACTGCTTACTATTTAGAAGTGGTTGATCTATAAGCCCTAGCTCCGTGGTCAGCAAACCGCGGCTCGCGAGCCACATGCAGCTCTTTGGCCCCTTCCGTGTGGCTCTTCCACAAAATACCACGTGCGGGCGCGCACGTACAGTGCGATTGAAACTTCGTGGCCCATGCACAGATGTCGGTATTTTGTGGAAGAGCCACACTGAAGGGGCCAAAGAGCCGCATGTGGCTTGCGAGCCGCGGTTTGCCGAGCTGCAGTTTGTCAACCACTGCCCTAGCTGGTTTGGCTCAGTGGATAGAATGTTGACTTGCTGACTGAAGGGTCCCAGGTTTGATTCTGGGTTGCAGGATCCATTCCCAGTAGTGGGTATGCAGGAGGCAGTTGATCAATGATTCTCTCTCATCATTGATGTTTCCATTTCTCTCTCCCTCTCCCTTCCTCTCTGAAATCAATTATATATATATTGATTATGTATATAAACTAGAGGCCTGATGCACAAAGATTCGTGCAAGAATAGGCCTTCCTTCCCCTGGCTGCCAGCACTGCCTTTGCGCCTTCTACCTTCTTGGGCTGCCTAGAGGCCTGGAGTGGCCAGGGTGGTGTGGAATGTCTGCATGGTCACCATGGTGATGACACAAGCATCCCGGCCTGGCCGCCGCCATCTTTGTTGTGTCAATTTGCATATTCCCTCCTTATTGGCTGTGGGTGTCCCTATCTTTTGTCATGATGTGACAGCCAATTTGCATATTCTGTCTTTATTAGCTAGGATAAAAAAAGTAGTTGATCTTTGCTCTCCTGCTCAGCTGAGAAGAAGCGTGTCTATGTATTCATTCCTCCACGAACACCACATCATCTTGGTTGCTGTAGCTTTAGAGTGAAATTTGAAATCCAGTACTTGTGTGTCCTTAATCTTGGGTCTTCTTTTTCAAGATTGTTTTCACTCTTCTGAGTCC
The DNA here is from genome assembly GCF_964212035.1 of Myotis nattereri. Taxonomy (NCBI): domain Eukaryota; kingdom Metazoa; phylum Chordata; class Mammalia; order Chiroptera; family Vespertilionidae; genus Myotis; species Myotis nattereri. The sequence goes on along the minus strand of NC_138097.1, from coordinate 8,767,407 downwards.
TTTGCCTTTCTACGTAAAATTTGTAGTGAACTGATTGATTTCAACAAAGATTGTCCATTGGGATTTTGATTGGATTAACCTATAGAATAATTTTGGGGAGAATGAAAATCTTAACAAAAATGTGTCTTCCAGGACGTGACCTGGCTGTAGACTTGAGTTAGACTTTCTCTCTCGCAATGTGTATGGGCATACTAGAGGCCCAGTGCATGGATTCATGCACAGGTGGTGTCTCTTGGCCTGGCCTGTGGGGATCGGTCTAAAACCGGCTCTCCGACATCCCCCGAGCAGTCCTGGATTGTGAGAGGGTGGTTCTCGGGTGATGCACCCCAGAATTGGGCTCCCTCCTCTCTGGTTCCGGGTGCATCACCTAAGAACTGCAGCTGCCAAGTCACAGCAGCTCAGCAGCTGCTGCGTTGAGTGTCTGCCCCCTGGTGGTCAGTGCAGTCAGCCGGTCAGCCGGTCGGCCAGTCACTTAGGTCACTTTTATATATAGAGATATGTAGGTCTATGTATCTACGTTGGACAGCTCTCATCACTGAGGTGAAAACTATACTCCAACCACTAGTGCCTGCTTTCCTGGCTCAGAAGCAAGGGCTTTATTTTATTTTTATTTCTCACCCAAGGATATGTTTCCATTAATTTTATTTTATTTCTTTTTAAAAAATATTTTTATTGATTTCAGAGAGGAAGGGAGAGGGAGAGAGAGATAGAAAGAAACAGCAATGATGAGAATCATTTATCGGCTGCCTCCCGCATACCCCATTCTGGAGATCGAGCCTGCAACGTGGGCATGTGCCCTTGACTGGAATTCAACCTAGGATCCTTCAGTCTTCAGGCCGATACTCTATCCACTGAGCCAAACCAGCTAGGGTTTCCATTGACTTTAGAGAGAGTGGAAGAGAGAGGGAAAGACAGAGAGAAATATCAATGTGAGATAAACACATTGATTAGTTGCCTCCTGCAAGGGTCCTGACTAGAGCCCGGTATGGAGAGGAGCCTGCAACCGAGGTACATGCCCTTGACCAGAATTGAACCCAGGACCCTTTGGTCCACAGGCCCACGCTCTATCCACTGAGCCAAACCAGCCAGGGTGACATTATGTATCTAAGCTGATTCTGGGAAGCATTAGCAATACGGATGCTTTGTAGAGAGGCACAGGCTACCCTGTATTTGCAGATTGCTCAGGCCATGGCTGTCCCATGTGAGCACTCAGTGTGCCTCATGGCATCGGTGGGTAAGGGGAGGTCAGAAGTGGGGGTAGGAGGGGGAGAGACAGAGCCCTGGCCGGGTAGCTCAGTTGGTTAGAGCGTCATCCCTATACACCAGGATTGCACGTTTGATGCCCTGTTAGGGCACATACAGGAATCAACCAATGATGTATAAGTATGTGGAACAACAAATCGTTGCTTCTCTCTCTCTCTCTCTCTCTCTCTCTCTCTCTCTCTCTCCCTCAAATCAATAAATACTTAAAAAAAGAAAAGAAAAAGAAAAGTGGGGATGCATCCGGAGTGAATATTATAGGTTGCTGGGGAAGAGCATACATTGCAAAAGTTCTGGCTGAAGGGCAGGTTATAGGAGGAAATTGTTAGGAAAGTGCCCACCTCGGCAAATACGTCCCATGTAAGATATACCTTCCCCGTAGGAGCGGAAGTTCCATCCAGAGCGAGGCTGAGTCGATGGGTCGGAAAGACGAACAGACTTTGACTTCCCGGGGCTGCTCACTTGTGGGCATAGTTCACTGTCGCAGAAAACATCAACCATGCTAACAGCGTGTAGGAACAGCTACCACGTATCAGGCACGTATTCTGTGCCAAGCCCAACACATGCAGCCCCTTTTCACCACCACAACCTCCTGGGTATTTGGGGATGGGTGCTATTAGCTAGGCTGTACAGATGCAGAAGTTATGAACTTGAATGCAGTGCACCAGGACCCCATGGGTAGCCAACGGGGGAGTCCTTGCTCAGCCCGATCTACAGTGGCTTTCAATCTCTCTCCGTCTTAAAGCCCCCGAGACCTCCTCACCGTGGGGGAAGCCCTCCTGATGTGTAATGTACCTTCTTGGCAACTTCTCTTCTCCATAAATCAAGACCGAAGCCAGGGCGAGCTGCTCTGTCAGATCCTGTCTCCGCCGCGCCTTCATTAGCCCAATGGAGATGGACCACCCCGGCCGGCCATCGGGCCTGGAATTAGATGCGGGCAATCCCGGGAGGGGCACGGGCTGAGGCCATTACTCCTCAGCCGGGCTTGCTCTGAGCTTTTAAGTGCATTAGAGCGCTTCGCATTGACTCGCCAGGCTGACTTGTCAAATTACCTCTCATTTGCACAGCTCACCTGCCAGGGGTCCCAGCACTTTCCTGGCATCACGAGCTGCCCGTCATCGGGAGGGATCTGAGGACTGGGCCTCGTTTCACCCAAGGGTAAGCCGAGACCTGGCTGCATAAAGTTAAGTGTGTATTTACTCTCCTCCAAACGCTCCATGTTGGGCCCTGGCTGGTTTGGTTCAGTGGATAGAGCATCGGCCTGCAGACCAAATAAAGGGTCCCAGATTCAATTCCAGTCAAGGGCACATGCCTGGGTTGCGGGCTCGATCCCCAGTAGGGGGCGTGCAGGAGGCAGCCGATCAATGGTTCTCTCTCATCGTTGATGTTTCTATCTCTCTCTCTCTCCCTTTCCTTTCCTCTCTGGAATCAACAAAAATATATTTTTAAAAAATGACCTGTGAGCTACAGAACACCCACTTTAAAATAAAGACATATATATGGGTTACAACTGAAGAGTGAAAGGCACACCGTGGAGACACGAAGGAAGCACTCAGCCTGCTGGGCCACGGCACCAGTGCCTGTGACGCCTGGCTCCGTTCATGGGTGGATGTCCATGTCTCTAGGCGCATGACACAGGAACGCTGCCCCCAGGAGCTCCTGTGGGCCATCTCCCTGCCATCTGCTCTGAGGTCTGTGTGGGAAGCATGTTCTATGTTGCAAAATAAGATATGCTTCAGGCCTCAGCGGAGCCACCTATTCCCAACTCTGGTGCCTTCCTGTAGCTCGAGCCCAGACAGCATTGCGGTTTGTGCAGAATCGCTTTTCCCCTCCAGGCAACATACCATGCGTGATGCGGCCGCTGGAGCCCCTGAAAACCATCCTGCTTAGCAGCCACCTGTGCAAGGCGGGCACCTCTCTGCTCAGTGTTATGGAATTCGGATGGGCATAGCAAGGCATTGAGCCATCCCCAGTAGCTGTGGCCTGTAACTGGTGGGAAGTATGGGCCCAACGAGCCAGCAAAACAAATCCGCCCGATGGTCACCCGCGAGGCTGGCTCCGTGTTGAGCTCTCTTCCAATACTTCTCTTACACTCTGAAGAAATTCACGCATCTCCGGCGATTAGGGGGAGCAGAGGGCTGGACCAATCCCCTCTCAACCACGAGCATGCACACCCCTAATTCTAAAGAATGTGCAATATGGAAAACAGTATGGAGTTTCCTCAAAAAATTAAATATGGACCTGCCATTTGACCCACCCGTCCTGAAGGAACTCAAAACACCAATCAGAAAAAATACACGCACCCTTATGTTTATAGCAGCACAATTGACAATAGCTAAGACCTGGACACAGCCCAAGTGCCCGTCAGTAGAGAAGTGGATACAAAAGCTGTGGTACATTTACACCATGGAATATTATGCAGCTGTGAAAAAGAAGGATCTCTTGCCCTAGCTGGTTTGGCTCAGTGGATAGAGCATCGGCCTGTGGACCCAAAGGTCCCTGCTTCGATTCCAGTCAAGAGCACATACCTGGTTGCAGGCTCTTCCCCGGTCAACCAACCCATGCGTTCCTCTCACATGGATGTTTCTCTCTGTCTTTCCGTCTCTCTAAAAATCAATGGAAAAATATCCGTGGGTGAGGATTTAAAAAACAAAAAACAACAACCAAAAAAGAAGGATCTCTTACCTTGGGGATGGCATGGAGGGACCTGGAGAGTATTATGCTGAGTGAAATAAGGCAGTCAGAGAAAGACAAGCATCACATGATCTCACTCATATGTGGAATCTAATGAACAAAATAAACTGACGAACAAAATAGATCCAGAGACACAGAAGCATGGAACAGACTGTCGAATCTCAGAGGGAAGGTGAGGATTGGGTGGGTGGAAAGACATCAACCAAAGAACTTGTATGCATATTGCATAGCCCATGAACACAGATAATAGGGGGGTGAGGGCCTGGGGCTGGGGTGGGCAGAGGTAGGCTATAAGGGGTCAGTGGGAGAAAAAAGGGGGCATATGTAATACTTTCAACAATAAAGATTTTGCCCTAACCGGTTTGTCTCAGTGGATAGAGCGTCAGCCTGCAGACTGAAGGGTCCCAGGTTCGATTTCGGTCAAGGGCATGTACCTTGGCTGCGGGTACATCCCCAGTGGGGGGTGTGCAGGAGGCAGCTGGTCGATGTTTCTCTCTCATCGATGTTTTAACTCTCTATCCCTCTCCCTTCCTCTCTGTAAAAAAAAAAAATCAATAAAATATATATTTATAAAAAAAAAACAAAACAAAACAATAAAGATTTAAAAAATAAAAAAATAAAGAATGTCCACCAAATTCCTTTCAGATATGCAATTTACTCCTTACTGAAGCAATACAAACATAATTTTCAATGTGAAATGATACACCATGACTTACAGGCACGTCCTTTACCTGCACCTCGACTTGTGCTCCCTACCTTCACCGCTCAGAGGAAATGACTTAAACCTTGATGTTTCTCTACAACACACGTATATCTCTAGGTAGGGTCGTTAAAATTTTAGAACTCATCTATTGACTTGCTATTATCGCAATCCTATTTTATTTTCATCACTGATTCAGCCCCAAACATTCTAAAACGCTTCTCTTATGCGAACAGGTCAACTCGCCTCTCAGTTCCAAGCTGCTCCCTTGGGAACAGCCCTCCCGGAGCCTGTGTTCTCAGAACCGGCTGGCAGGGGAAGAAGGGCCTGGAAGCTGGCTTTACTCTCCGCTCTGTGCCAGGGATTCTCTGGCCCAGCCCCTGGAGAATGAGTCTCCTGTCTTTTGCAAAGGCAGGTGGGGTCATCCCCTGGTTGCCTGGCCTGGGCTTGAACTCTGGGGTCCCACTGCTCCCCATTCAGACTTTCAACAATGTCTGCTTCCCGCCGAACCCATCCATTCTCCCTCTTTGAAGGTGTCCGTGCGGGCGTCTGCACCCCAAATCTGTTTTTTCCATTTCGCTCCCTTTCCAGGCAGTCAGATTTCTGCTTCCACGGCGAAGGCAGCACCACATACTCAACTGTTTTCAATTTCCCCAAACGAGGTCGACGTCTCTCATCTGCCACCTCTTCCCTCACTCCCTCTCTCACGCCGTGAGTGTCCTGGTAGGCCGTCTGGGGAAGAGGTGGAGATGCACACGAGTGATGTCTGCCTTGTTCACCCAAAAACCTCCTTCAATCAGTTCTTAACTTTATGTCCAAGTCATAGAGATGGTCTGTTTGGAATAGAAAGGGGTGAGGGGTGGGATCTAGTCTATCCAATTCAATCCCATGTACCATTTTCTGGGTAGCAGGCCTTGCTCCTACAGTTTTAGGGACATTTATTTATTTCTTTATTTTAAAAAATATTTTTTTATTGATTTCAGAGAGGAAGGGAGAGGGGGAGAGAGAGAGAGAAACATCAATGATGAGAGAGAATCATGGATCGGCTGCCTCCTGCACGCCCCACACTGGGCATCCTGCAACCCGGGCATGTGCCCTGACCAGGAATCGAACCGTGACCTCCTGGTTCGTAGGTTGATGCTCAATCACTAAGCCACGCCAGCTGGGCTAGGGAACCCTCTATGGACAATCGTATTTATCTGTCTTCTCAGGGTCTCTCCCACACTCGTCCTCAGTCTGAAATAACCCCGCTTGGTGCACAAGCAGAAGGAGTCCTCCCTGGGACTCTTCCCCACCTCCCTGTCCACCCCTTCAGCCTGGTCCTTTTATCCCTCATCTTGTCCCTGTCATGGCTGCCCTTGGCCAGGACCTTGGGTGCACACCCCAGGCGGGGCCTTTGGAGTGGGTTTCTCTGTTTTGCCCAGACCCCGTGCTGGAGACAGGGTGGGGGGAGCCTCAGAGCCCGCAGGTGGGGTGGAAGGCGGCCACGCGATCATCTGGTCGCCAGGTGGAGCTCCGCCCATAGATCAGATATCTTGGGCTGTTGGCATATCTCCTGTATCTTATTATCCTGAAGGCTGTCTGCCTTCTGCCCAGACTCGGGTTCTATTAGGAGCACTCTTTTTTTAGTGATCTCAGCTTTGGAAGGCACAGGCTCTAGGAAGAGCACGGAGGCGAGAGAAACCACAAAAAATAGATATGTATTTCTTCAACTCAAGCAAAGGATGTATTCATCAGGGTTGTGTGATCCCTAATCCTTTATTTATTTTTTTTAAAGCTTTAAAAACACAGTGCCATGGAGTTTAACACGTTGATGTGATAGCTCCGGCCTCTTTCCATCCTCACCATCTGGGGAGGCCTTGATAACTGAGCATAAGCCCTCTGTATGCCATGATGTGCTTAATAATTCCCTGTGGTGTATCAAGTTCTGTAAAACCCATTCTTACTTATATGTATTGATTTAAGAGAGAGAGAGAGAGAGAGAGAGAGAGAGAGAGAGAGAGAGAGAGAGATCTGTTGACTGATGCATTCATTGGTTGATTCTTGTATGTTCCCTAACCAGAGACCAAACCCACAAGCTTGGTGTATCAGGATGAGGCTCAACCAACTGAGCTACCTGGCCGGAGCCTATAAAACCCATTTCTAGCCCTAGCTGGTGTGGCTCAGTGGATAGAGCACCGGCCTGCAGACTGAAGGGTCCCAGGTTTGATTCCAGGCAAGGGCACATGCCCAGGTTGTGAACTCAATCCTCAGTAGGGGGCATGCAGGAGGCAGCCAATCAATGATTCTCTCTCATCATTGATGTTTCTATTTCTCTCTCCCTCTCCCTTCCTCTCTGAAATCAATAAATATATATTTTTAAAAAGATGACATTTCTTAAAAAAACAACAACCCACCCATTTTTAAATAGTCAAGTGCAATTAAGACACTTTAAAGACACACATCTGATTATCTCAGGTATAAATTCTGGGAATGTGTTAAGTATGTCCTAAAAACAGGAAAATGAAGTTTAAGTGTCGTTAGAGGGAGTGGCTAAAAAAAATAGTTATTGATATAACCAAAAGATATCAAAAGCTCTTTGGTGATATACAACATATCCCCTAAAGAATGGACAGAGTGCCGTGGACAAGGCTGGGGCCGCCATGGGAGCGGAGGCTGCTCTGTATGCCATGACCTACAGCAGATCACACAGCTACCTGTTCTGGGGAAGTGTATCATTTAAGGGGGCTGATGCTTTGGCTTTGAGGCACATTGGGCTTCTCTGGGGCCCTCCAGCAGGTTGGGACCCAGATCAGGGGATGCTTGGTGCTTCCCTGATGGACACTTTATGTGGGTCTTGTGGACAGAAAGACACGGTCCAGACCTCCAGCTCTCAGGATGGACAACCAAAGTGCCCTGTGTAGAGCATTAAGAAGGCTCTAGAGAGGTTCTAAAATGGCAGAGTGAGTGGAAGCTACACTGACACGCTTCCAGGACCAAACTGGAATTGCAATTAAAACACAGAAAAAGACATCCTGAATAATCAACTGAAGACTCATTGGAAGAGAAACCTGGTAATTAAGGGTGGAAAGTGGAAATTGTATAGGGACTGGTAGAGGGTGTGGCAGCCCGAAAGGGCTGGCCAGGCTCCTATAGACAGCAGCTGAAGTTCTGGAGGGTTATCTCAGAGTTCACACTGAGAACTATGGGGTCTAAACTCCACGTTGGGCTCCTCAGCCCAGAACATCAAAACCGAGAAAGGTGCCCACATAACATCTTGCTGTGCAAACCAACAGGGTTTCCATCTGCCAGGGAGAGATGGCTGGAAATGCAGGCACCTCTTAAAAGGCCAACACACAAAATTTAGTGTACAGCCACTCACCTTGGGGCTCCGGTAGCGAGAAGACACAGTGGACTGGGGCTGTGTGAGCAGAAGCCAGGGTTCAGGGCTCTGGGGTTAGACCTTGGAAGGCAGACAGCATGATTTACTATCCTGAGTCATTCTCTCACACTGTAGAGGACATTATTCTTTCTGGTGGACCTTTGATATACAGGCAGTGTTTGCCTGGGGGCAAGAAAGTTGCCCCACGGTATTGGAAAGCCTCGTGTTCTACTCTGTGGAGTTTCTGAGGCTCACTAAGAGACTGAGAATAACAATCAGCCTGCAGGCAGAAGCAATTGGCCCACCCTGTTGGAAAACCTCTCACCCCACCCTGTGGTTGATAGCTTGAGGCTAATCAAGACTGAACACCACCAGACTTCAGGAAGAGGTGGGTTTCTGGAGACTTTGAGTCTTTGCCTGATCTAATTTTGGACTCTGAGGTAGGAAAAGCAGACCTTGGTGCATATCTTGGTCCTTTCCAAAGGCACTCAGCCCCAGCAGAGAGAGCCACAAGCTTTGCATTGCTGATGGCTCCAAACAGGGTACTCAGGGCCAGTCAGAAATAGCATCTGACACTGTCCTGCACTAGAGATTGGGAGGTGTAGCAGATCTACCTAATATATACTAAAAAAATTCAAACAGGCAGCCAAAATGGGGAGACAAAGAAACAACCCCCAAACAAAAGAACAAGAGAATTCTCTAGAAGAAGAGATAAATTAAATAGAGATAGGAAATTTATCAGACACAGAGTGCATAATAATGATGGTAAAGATGCTCTACCACATGAGAAAAGATATAGTAACTATGAAGAATGACATTGCACTAATAAAGCAGACAGTGGAAGGGAATGCACAACAGATTAGGGGAAGCTGTGGATTGGATCAGTGAATTAGAAGACAGGGTAGAAAAAAATCACTCAGTCAGAGAACCAAAAAGAAAAAAAGCAATTAAGAAAACAGGAGGAGAGCTTAAGGTGTCTGTGGGACAATATGAAGCATAATAATATTTGCATAATAGGAGTGCCAGAAGGAAGAAAGTGAACAAGGAATAGAGAACATGTTTGAAGAAATAATGGCAGAAAACTTTTATAACCTAGTGAAGGAAAAAGTCATACAAGTTTGGGAGGCACAGAGAGTCCCAAGCAAGAAGTACCAAAACAGGCCCATGCCCAGACGCATCATAATTAAAATGCCAAAAATTAAAGACAAAGAATCTTAAAGGCAGCAAGAGATAAGCAATTTTTTACCTACAAGGGAGCCCCCATAATGTTGTCAGCTGATTTTTCACCAGAAACTCTACAAACCAGAAAGGAATGACATGAAGTATTCCAGGTAATGAAAAGCAAGGATCTGAAACTAAGATTACTATATCCAGCAAGGCTATCATTCAAAATAGATGGTGAAATAAAGAGCTTCCCAGACAAAAAAAAGGCTAAAGGAGTTTGTCACCACCAAACCAGCACTGCAAGAAATGCTAAAAGGACTGCTGTAATGTAAAGAAGAAACAGAGAGAGAAACATAGGCATAAAAAAATTAAAATGGCCCTGGCCAGTTTGGCTCAGTGGATAGACCATTAGCCTACAGACCAAAGGGTCCTGGGTTCAATTCCAGTCAAGGGCATGCACCTTGGTTGCAGACTTCTCCCTGGCCCGGGGCTCATGCAGGAGGCAACCAATCCACGTTTCTCTCACATCAATATTTCTCTCTGTCTTTCTGTCTCTCTTCCACGCTCTCTAAAAATCAATGAAAAAATATCCTCCAGTGAGGATTAAAAAGAAAAAGAATTAAAAGGGCAATATATAAGTACCCAACAATAATGACCTTAAATGTAAATGGATTAAATGCTCCAATCAAAAGACATAGGGTACATGAATGGATATGATATGAATACATAACCCCAAAATATGCTGTCTACAAGAGACCCACCTCAGAACAAAAAACTCACACAGAATAAGAGGATGGGATGGAAAACATTTTTCCATGCAAGTGGAAAAATAAAAAGCTGAAGTGGCAATACTCATACCTGACAAAACACACTTCAAAATTAAGGCCATCACCAGAGACAGTAAAAGTCACTACATAATACTAAAGGGATTGATCCAAGAAGAGGATATAACCCTGGTAAACATATATGCACCCAATATAGGAGCTCCTAAATATATATATAAAAAAAATGTCTGGAGGACTTTAAGGGAGAGAGAGAGACAGCAATAAAGCCATTGCAGGGGACTTTAACACCCTGCTGACTTCACTGGATAGATCTTCCAGACAGAAAAATTATCAAGTAAACAGTGACTCCAAATGACACACTGGATCAGATGGATTTAATTGACATTTATAGAACATTTCACCCCAAAGCTGCAGAATATACTATATATTCTTCTCAAGTGCACATGGGTCTTTCTTAAAGATAGACCACATGTTAGAATACAAAACAAGTCTCTAGGAAATGGCTACCATCAACAAATCAACAAATGACAAGTGCTGGCGAGGATGTGGAGAAAAGAGAACCTTGGTACACTGCTGGTGGGAATGTAGACTGGTCCAGCTGTTATGGAAGACAGATGGGGTTTCCTCAAAAAATTAAATATGCCCCCGCCCTGTGTGGCTCAGTGGTTGAGCATCAACCTATGAACTTGGAGGTCATGGTTCGATTCCTAGTCAGGGCACATGCCTGAGTTGCAGGCCCAATCTCCAGTGTGGGGCATGCAGGAGGCAGCCGATCAATGATTCTCTCTCATCATTGATGTTTCCATCTCTCTCTCCCTCTCCCTTTCTCTCTGAAATCAATAAAAATATTTAAAAAAATTAAATATGGAACTGCCATTTGACCCAGTGATCCCATTTCTAGGAATGTACCCTAAGAAACTCAGAACACCAAACAGAAAGAATGTATGCACCCCTATGTTCATAGCAGCAAAACTGACAATAGCTAAGATCTGGAAACAGCCCAAGTGCCATCAGTAGATGAGTGGATAGAAAAGCTGTGGTACATTTACACCATGGGATACTATGCAGCAGTGAAAACGAAGTATCCCTTACCCTTGGAGACAGCATGGAGGGGCCTGGAGAGTATCATGCTAAATGAAATAAGCCAGTCAGAGAAAGACAAGTATCACATGATCTCACTCATGTGTGGAATCTAATGAACAAAATAAACTGACGAACAAAATTGATCCAGAGACATGGAAGCATGGAACAGACTGTCGAATCTCAGAGGGAAGGTGGGGGTGGGTGGGAAGAGATCAACCAAAGAACTTGTATGCATATATGCATAGCCCATGGACACAGATAATAGGGGGGTGAGGGCCTGTATGGGCGGAGGCGGGGGGGGGGGGAGAGCTATAAGAGGTCAGTGTGAGAAAAATGGGGACATATGTAATACTTTCAACAATAAAGTTTTTTGTTTTTTTTTTTAAAAAAGGTCTGGGCATTCAGAGAAACTCAAATAGTTCAATCCATTCCATTAGATTCTTTGTGAGAACCTGAACATCCAAACTTCCGAAGCCACTTACAATGAGGCCCCATTTCTGTCTGGAAATGAAGGAAATGTAAGACAACGAACAAAGGGTCGAGCTCGGGATCGTGTAACAGATAAACTCAGAAAAGATCTCAGGGGAGAATCCGACGATGTCCTCGAGGAATGGGGAGAGGCTCAAATTCTTTTCCTGCAATTGGCAGATGTGGGAGTTGGGTGGGGTTGGGTGGGGACAATCTCTGGCACTGGCTGCCTGTGGGGAGGGGGTGCCCCCCACTGGAGGCCTGTGTCAGGGTCACAGTCAGGGAGCGTTAGCTGCAGAAAGGCCAGGAGAACATGGGCTCCCTTTCCTCGCAGCCAGAAGGAGGTACGGGCGGAAAACATGGGTTCCCAGGGTTTATTCTAGTGGAGATGAGGGGGCTGAAGGGAGCTGACACCACATGGACTCAATTTTCTGTCTAAAAACCAGGTGAGGTCATCCAACAAGTGTCAGTGTTGGGGGAGGGCGAGAGCAGAATGGAAAACAGAGAGAAGTCAGGCGCATTTTGAAGTTTCTAGCCTTAAATGTGTTGCATGGGGGAGGTGGGGCAGGGGGTGGCCAGGACGAGGTAATTGGTGATGTGTTTTGTTTTTTAAGTTGAAGTCACAGATCTGCAAAGGGGAAAATTCAGGGTGTCTGTTCATTGTCATTGATCTGAATTATGATTTAACTAGAGGCCCAGTGCACGAAGTCTGTGCATGGGTAGGGTCCCCGGCAGCTGCCAGCTGCTGGCCGGGGCCTCCCTTCACACCTGCCTTAGCCTCAAGCTACTGACTCACCTGCTCCACCATCCTGCCATGGTCCTGCTCTCATCAGGGCTCATCAGGGCCGGCAGCACCTCCACTGCCACCAGCTGCCATTGCCGCATCACCAACACCCACCATGTTCTGCACCGCCCCCTGGTGGTCAGCGCACGTCTAACTCCTGGTGGTTTGAACTGCCCATGGGGACAATTTGCATATTAGCCTTTTATTATATAGGATTCCTGTTTTTTAAATTGCTGCTCTATGTAGTTAAACATCTTTCAATGTCATGAACTTCACCTGATTTCCTTGGGCATCTAGAAAATTGCGCATATTTTGCTCTGGCCAGTTAGAGCTCAGTTGGTTAGAGCATCGTTCCGATTTGCCAAGGTTGTGGGTTTGATCCCTGGTCAGGGCACATACCAGCATTAACCAGAACCACATCAAAATTACAACTAAAATACGCAACTGCCATCATTCAGAACGGCCTGAGAGCTGGCTGAATGGAAGTCCCACAACTAGAGAAGTAAAGAAGAAAGCATATCGAGACTGGTGGGAGGGGCGGAGGCGTGAAACAGGCTGGTTTGGCACCCACGTGTGGCATGTTTTTAACAGGGACGGACGTCTCTGCCCCAGAGGCCTCCTTTGAGAAGCAAGGGGTCCCAGCCCCTCACCGGACCCCTAACCCAGGGTTCCAGAGCTGGGAAGAGAAGTCCCTGTAACTTCAGGCTATAAAAACCAGCAGGGATTATAGCTGAGTGACAAGGAGGCTGCAGGAGACCCAGGCAGTGCCTCTTAAAGCGCTGGCACAGGAACTTACTCAGTCTCGATCCCTCTGGGTTCCAGTGCTGGGTGGCAGCACTGGGGGAACCAGAGGCACATGGGGAGGAACTGGATTGTCTGGCATTGGGGCAGGAACTCGGGGGCAGCTTTCTCCCAGACAGAGGTGCTTGCAGGGGCCATTGTTCCTGTGCTGGGATCTCCCCCATCCCAGAGCTGGCTGGCAGCCATATCGGAGTTTCCATCAGTGAATTCCACTCTGGTGATTCCCTGAGACCCCACCCCATCCAACTTGCAGCCCCACCCAAGCTGTTTGCAGCAGCTTTTCCATATGAATGGCCTGTCCTGGTTCAGGCTTCAGACTTTCCTAAAATCTCTTAAAGAAGCAGCAGCTGGTGTCAGCATGCCCCATACCTATCAATAAGAGGTCCAAGACCCCCAAGACCCAGCACACGTACCAGCCTGCCTTGCTTCACAGGTTGGCTTTTACTAGGCACTTCCATGCCCAATAAAATAGCAGCCATCTGCAGATCTCTTGGTAGCTCCTGCCAGGTGGCCCCAGTCAGTGGTTGACTTTGCATCTCCTAGGAGGCCCCAGAGCCAGTGCACCCACTGGACAGCTTCAAACCATACCAGATTACCAGTCTACACATCCACAAGGGACCCACTCAAAGGGTCAGACTCAGTGAGCACCAAAGCCCCACTGAAGCAAGTCCTGCTCCCTCGGGGTGTCTCCTACACAGCAGCTCTCCCACTGTAGTGGCAGCTGGTCCTCACAGCCAATGGGCCTGGGAGTCAGTTCATCCCAGTGATGCCAACAGCAATCAAGGCTCAACTACAGCAAGACTGTGCTCACAGCCCACACAGGGGTGCACCTAGAGTGCCCAGCTCAGGTGACCGGGGAGGCTGAGCCCCTGGGTCCTATAGGGCACCTACAACACAAGGCCACTCTACGGATTCTAGGAGACATTGCAACTCTACCTAATACATAGAAACAAACACAGGGAAGCAGCCAAAATGGGGAGACAAAGAAACATGTCACAATGAAAGAACAGAAGAAATCTCCTGGAAAAAAAAAAGGCTTAAATGAATGGAAGCAAGAAAACTACTAGACACAGAGTTCAAAACAATGGCCATAAGGTTGCTCAAGGATCTTAGTGAGAGCTTCAAGGGACTTAGTGAGACTGTCAAAAAAAATTAATGAGATCATCAATGACATGAAAGCCTACACTAACTGAAATAAAGGATAATTTACAGGGAGTCAACAGTCGAGTAGAGAATTCCAAGAATGAAATCAAAGAACTGGAATATGAGACAACAAAAACACCCAATCAGAAGAGCAAACAGAATCCAAAAATATGGAAAAAAGAATCCAAAAATATGGAGAGCTCCTCTGTGTTAGGAGCATCTGGGACAACTTTAAGCATAGCAGCATTCACATTACGGGGATGCCAGAAGGAGAAGAGAGAGAGAGCAAGCAAGATATTAAAAACCTATCTGAAGAAATAATGGCAGAAATCTTCCCCTACCTGGTGAAAGCAAGCACAGAGAGTCCCAAACAAGAGGAACCCAAAGAGGCCCAAACCAAGACACATCATAATAAAGATGCCAAGGGTTAAAGACAAAGGGAGAATCTTACAAGCAGCAAAAGAAAAGCAGTCAGTTACCTACAAGGGAGCACCCATATGACTGTCAGCTGATTTCTCAACAGAAACTTTGCAGGCCAGAAGGGAGTCGCAAGAAATATTCCAAGTGATGAATAGCAAGGACCTACAACCAAGATTACTCTACCCAGCAAAGCTGTCGTTTAGAATTGAAGGTCAGATAAAGAGCTTCACAGACAAGAAAAAGCTAAAGGAGTTCATCACCACCAAACCAGTATTATATGAAATGTTGAAGGGTATTCTTTAAGAAGAGGAGGAGGAGAGGGGGAGTGGGAATGAGGAGAAAGAGGGGGAGAAAGGGGGGAGGAGAAAGGATAAAAATATGAACAATAAAATGGCATAAATACATATCTATCACCAATTGTACCTAAAACTAAAAATAAACGAACAAGAAATCTAATGAACAAAATAAACTGATGCATAAAATCGAGCAGAGGCATGGAAACATGGAACAGACTGATGGATCTCAGAGGGAAGGGGGGCGTGTGGAGGAGCAGGAGAGATTAACCAAAGATCTTAAATGAATATTAGAGGTCCGATGCATGAAACTCATGCAAGAGTAGGCCTTCCTTCCCCCGGCTGCCGGCACCAGCTTCCTTCTGGCACCCAGGACCCAGGCTTCCCTCTGGCCTCCAGTAGGCACCTGGGACCAGGGCTTCCCTGGCAGCCAGGGCTTCACCCAGAAGCTCATCCAGTTTAATTAGCATATTATGCTTTTATTATTATAGATATACTAGAGGCTCAGTGCACAAAATTTGTGCACAA
Organism: Myotis nattereri; assembly: GCF_964212035.1. Classification (NCBI taxonomy): domain Eukaryota; kingdom Metazoa; phylum Chordata; class Mammalia; order Chiroptera; family Vespertilionidae; genus Myotis; species Myotis nattereri. Next base: position 8,751,923 of record NC_138097.1, on the reverse strand, counting down.
AAATTCGTGTGTGTGTGGGTGGGTGGGGGTGAGGGGACGTTCCTCAGCCCGGCCTACAACCTCTCCAATCCGGGATCCCTCAGGGGATGTCTGACTGCTGACTTAAGCCTGATTCCGCTAAACCAGCAGTTGGATATCCCTCTCGCAATCCGGGACCGTTGGCTCCTAACTATTCACCTGCCTGCCTGTGTGATCACCCCAAACCACTCTGCCTGCTTGCCTGATGCCCCTACTGCTCCCCTGCCAGCCTGATTGCCCTAACTGCTCTCCCCTGCCAGCCTGATAGCCCTAACTGCTCTCCCCTGCCAGCCTGATTGCCCTAACTGCTCTCCCCTGCTGGCTTGATCACCCCTAACTGCCTCTGCCTTGGCCCTGCCACCGTGGTTTTCTCCAGAAGGACGTCCAGTCTAATTAGCATATTACCCTTTTATTAGTATAGATACAGACAATGGAGTGATGAAGGCCTGGGCAGGGTAGAAACTGGGTAGAGGGGAGGAATGAGGGGGTGGGGGCGGAGAGGAGGGAACATCTGTAATACTCTCAACAATGAAGATTAAAAAAGAAAATCAACCATGCCCTAGCCGGTTTGGCTCAGTGGAGAGAGGGTCGGCCTGTGGACTGAAGGGTCCTGGGTTCGATGCCAGTCAAGAGTATGTATCTTGGTTGCAGGCTCCTCCCTGGCCCAGGCCCTGGCCAGGGCACATGCAGGAGGCAACCAATCGATGTGTTTCTCTCACATCGATGTTTTTGTCTTTCCCTCTCTCTTCCACTCCCTCTAAAAATCAATGGAAAAATGTCCTAAAAAATCAAAATCAAAAAATAAACCAGTGGAACGGCAAATCGCAGTTTCTCTCTCTCTTCCTCTTTCTCTCTAAAATCAATCAATAAAATTTTTTTTTAACTGCACGTATTTTAAGGGTACATTGCAGTGTATTTTCACAAGGTGAACCCTCTCTCAGGCCCCACACCGGAGCGAGAACTAGAGCATCAGTAGCCCCCACAAGCCTTGTGGGGACCCCCTCCCGCCTGACGGCTCCTTCCACAGGCACCCGGCCTCCTCATTTCTAACAGCTTAGGTCAGCTTTGCCCAAAACCAAACCAACTTCCAAGTCACTCGCTCTGTAAACCCACAGGGAAGATCGTAAGTCATTCATTTATGTCACAGATTGTGGGCTTTGTACTAGTTTGTGTGTGCGTGTATGTGTGTGTGTGTTTGTGTGTGTGTGTTTGTGTGTGTGTGGTGTGTTGTGTGAGTGTGTGTGGTGTGTTGTGTGTGTGTGTGAGTGTGTGTGAGTGTGTGTGTGAGTGTGTGTGTGGTGTGTTTGTGTATGTGTTTTTGTGTGTGTTTGTGTATGTTTGTGTGGTGTGTTGTGTGTGTGTCAGTGTGTATGTGTGTGTGTGTATTTGTGTATGTGTGTGTTTGTGTGTGTGTGTTTGTGTGTGTGGTGTGTTGTGTGTGTGTGTGTGAGTGTGTGTGTGGTGTGTTTGTGTATGTGTGTGTGTTTTTGTGTGTGTTTGTGTATGTTTGTGTGGTGTGTTGTGTGTGTGTGTATGTGTGTGTGTATTTGTGTATGTGTGTGTTTGTGTGTGTGTGTTTGTGTGTGTGTGTGGTGTGTTGTGTGTGTGTGTGTGAGTGTGAGTGTGTGTGTGTGTGTGAGTGTGTGTGTGTATTTGTGTATGTGTGTGTTTGTGTGTGTGTGTTTGTGTGTGTGGTGTGTTGTGTGTGTGTGTGTGTGAGTGTGTGTGTGGTGTGTTTGTGTATGTGTGTGTGTTTTTGTGTGTGTTTGTGTATGTTTGTGTGGTGTGTTGTGTGTGTGTGTATGTGTGTGTGTATTTGTGTATGTGTGTGTGTGTGTGTGTGTGTGTGTGGTGTGTTGTGTGTGTGTGTGAGTGTGAGTGTGTGTGTGTGTGTGAGTGTGTGCGTGTGTGTGAGTGTGTGTATGTGTGTGCGTGTGTGTGTGTGTGTGTGAGTGTGTGAGTGTGAGTGTGTGTGTGAGTGTGTGTGTGGTGTGTTTGTGTATGTGTTTTTGTGTGTGTTTGTTTGTGTGGTGTGTTGTGTGTGTGTCAGTGTGTGTGTGTGAGTGTGTGAGTGTGTGTGAGTGTGTGAGTGTGTGTGCATGCAGAGACAGGCCAGACAAGGTCCATCTTCCAGAAGCTCAATGAAGGGCCTGGTGACCGCGGGCACCTGTCAGTCCCCCCCACCCCCCCACCTCCTCCATCACTCCAGCTGCACCGGCTCATCCCCAAAAGGCTGGGCAGAGGGGCCATGCACGAAGGGTCAGGGGTCGGGAAAGTCACAGGGCAGGGCAGTGCTGCTCGAACCCTCCGATGCCCACGGAGCCGTTTCTCCGGCTCAGAGTCTGCAGGGAGAAGAAAACAGCACCATTACCTACAGTGAAAGGAGGGGCCCTGTGGGCACAGGCGATGCAGACTCCAGATACACAGCAGGTTGTCCTGCGTCCCCGGCTTCGAGGGGCTGGTGGACGGTGCCCACCCCGGCCAGCTCTCCAGACTTCTGGTTTTCCAAACCCCCGGAGAAACCTGCCCACTCGCCTCATGTGTCAGCTCCTCCAGGACACACTCCCGTCATCTCTGCTGGCCCAGCCCCCCGCCCAAGGCCGGTGCCCGGTAGGCGCCCCATCGCTGTGTCTGATGAACGAACCCGGTGCACTTCAGAGCAAGGGATGCACAAATATTCGAAGCCCTGACGCTCCAGGCCGGTGCGTGGACTTTTGAGGCCAGAACTTGAGCGGCGGGTCGGTCACCTCTTGTTGGGGACACTTCCTGTCTCCTTACCCCTGAATCGGAGATCACATCTCGCAGGGTCTGGCCTGTGGGCACTTGAAGGGCTGCTTTAAAGAGCTGTGGGCTCACAGCGCTCGCTGGGTTTTAAAGGTCTGCTGGCCCAGTGGTTGAGCGTCGGACCCTGAACCAGGAGGTCACGGTTCGTTTCCCGGCCAGGGCACATGCCTGGGTTGCGGGCTCCATCCCCAGTGTGGGGGGTGCAGGAGGCAGCCGATCCATGATTCTCTCTCATCTTGGATGTTTCTTTCTCTCTCCTCTGAAAGCAATAAAATTTTTTTTTTTTTTTAAAAGTCTGCTGTTTCATTGTGCGGTCTGTACTGCCATCTCGTGGCCATCATCACAATAGCAATGAATTTAACTGTTGAAATACATACAAGCCAGTCCAGGGAGAGACGCAGTATAACCTTTTTTTAAAATTTTTTTTTTATTGCTTAAAGTATTTCAAAGGGTATTACATATGTCTCCTTCCCCCCCCCCCGCCCTTGACAATCCCCTGGCCTCCCCTACCCCCCAGTGTCTTATGTCCATTGGTTATGCTTATAGGCATGCATACAAGTCCTTTGGTTGATCTCTTACCCACCCCCCTCCTCCCCTCCCACTCTCCCCGGCCTTCCCGCTGCAGTTTGACAGTCTGTTCGAGACAGCTCTGCCTCTGTATCTATTTTTGTTCAAAAGTTTATAATGGTCTTTATTATCCATGAATGAGTGAGATCAAGTGGTATTTCTCCTTCATTGACTGGCTTATTTCACTCAGCATAATGCTCTCCAGTTCCATCCATGCCGTTGCAAATGGTAAGAGTTCCTTCTTTTTTACAGCAGCATAGTATTCCATCGTGTAGATGTACCACGGTTTTCTAATCCATTCATCTACTGATGGGCACTTAGGCTGCTTCCAGATCTTAGCTATGGTGAATTGTGCTGCTATGAACATAGGGGTGCATATATCCTTTCTGATTGGTGATTCTGGTTTCCTGGGATATATTCCTAGAAGTGGGATCACAGGGTCAAATGGGAGTTCCATTTGTAGTTTTTTGAGGAAACTCCATACGGTCGCTGTCTAACCTTTTCTTCTAAGATTAGAGGCGCACACCGGACAGTCCGGAGATTGCGGGAGTACCAGGTGCAAAGCGCATTGCTGCCACACCTGCAAACACGACAAAACTCCACACTTGCAGGGAACCCACTGCAAGGGCAGCAAAAAGAGAGGGAGCAAGCCCACGGGGGATTGGCCCCCCCCCCCCAGAAAAATGGGGGCTCGCAGATCAATGTGCGGGAAGAGTGAACTGCTAATTTAGTGGACCAGAGAACTGCTGGCTTCTCCCCATAGAATGTCTTTGTCTTATTTCGGGGGGTTTTGCTAGAAGGGTTCAGTGGTCGCTCATTCCGTAGCAATGACCTCTCCGTCTTAAGAGTTGGTGTGATTGCTCTATCCCAGCGGTTCTCAACCTGTGGGTCGCGACCCCTTTGGGGGTCGAACGACCCTTTCACAGGGGTCGCCTAAGGCCATCGGAAAACACATCTATAATTACATATTGTTTTTGTGATGAATCACTATGCTTTCATTATGTTCAATTTGTAACCATGAAATTGGGGGTCACCACAACATGAGGAACTGTATTAAAGGGTCGCGGCATTAGGAAGGTTGAGGAACCACTGCTCTATCCAGTTAGCACACCTTGTAAATGGGATTGACATTACTCCCACCCCCAGCCCCCACCCCCCATCCCTACAACACACAGGAAGTGAGGACAACGGGGTGGTTAGAGCATCAGTCCCAGTCGGCACCTGGAGACCTGACAGGAAGAGGGGTGCGTCAGACTTGGACCGATGGGGTCCAGGGCCAGAATCTCGGACTGCAGGTAGGGGGTGGGGGGCTCAGCCTGGGATACAACCCCGAGCAGTGACCAGAGAGGAATGAAGCACGTTCACCGTCATACTGATGACAATATCCGTGTGTGTGAGGAACCTTCCCCGCGTCCTGTGAGGTCACCGTTATCAACCCCACAGTCTTCTTAAGGGGCGGGGGCTCTCGCAAAGGGCCAGGGACAAGGCCACCCCAGAAGGGAACTCCTGTCCACGGTGGCAGCACCGCAGTGGACATCTGCCCAGATGTGCCGCAGGGAAGCCCTGTTTCCTGTGCCCCTGCCTTCCCTGGCTGTCCATTCCAACCTCTGACTGTTAGGGGCAAAAATAGAATATTGGGGACTAGCTATGGTTATGGGAAATATTAGGGACTAGCTATGGTTATGGGAAATATTAATCAAGCTATAGTGTATCAAGAAATATTAACCTGGCTATATTGGGGATTAGCTATGGTTATAGGAAATATTGGGGACTAGCTATGGTTATGGGAAATATTTCTGGCTATATTGGGGACTAGCTATGGTTATGGGAAATATTTCTGGCTATACTGGGGACTAGCTGTGATATGGGAAATGTTAATCAAGCTCTGTTAACCATGATTGCCTTGTGTTGGTTAAAGAAAGGACATGCTGACCTGGCTGGGAGTTGTAAGCCCCCAGACCTGGGAGTCAGCCTTGAACCTGGGAGTCAACCTTGGAACCATTCTCATTCGAGAACTGCCGATCATCATGGAAAGATGAACAACCTTGTTGCCCAAACAGTGGAGTCCCACCCAGCCTCCTACTTCCCCAGGTAATCCTTGTCCCGCCCCATATCAGCAGATGGCTATGGGGGCTGCAGAGCAGGCCCGCTCCCTCCCATGCTGCCGGCAGGATTGGGATAAACGCCCACATAGGGTTCAACCCTGTCCCTGCTTCACTGGCTCAAGTAGTGACAGGCAGCGCGGACCCAGTGGTTGTCCGGTTACATGACCACTAACTCATGCCATTCCAGGGAAGTCAGCAAAGTGGGACCCTCCTCCCACCCCTTGGACTAGGCAGGATGGCCAATAACACCCCCCATTTCCTTTGTCCTTGAACTCCATCTGCTTTGACCACAACGCTTCCCTCCTCGTCACCCCAACTTCTTGCTCACCTAGGTCCTCAGCTGCCTTCTTTGCAGCCACGTATTCATTCATTAAGTGAAAATGAATGTTTATCGAGCAACTTGAGACTTCTGGGGCTGGGAGCGCTGCAGTAAACACAGCCGAGTCATCTCCGCCTGGAGCTGTGCTGCCCAACGCCGTGGCCACCAGCCCCGCGCCCCTCCGTGGCTATTTCTGTTTTATATTCTGTTGTATCATAAATCAGTGAGCTAGATACGAGATGCCTTAAGGAGCCAATTAGTTAGGAGCCATCTTTATTACGTGTGGCTTCAGAGCAGAATATCTCTGTCAAATTCTGAACAAACAAAGGAAGGAGTATTCCCTTTTTATATCCTTCTAGGTCTTTGTGTAAATTATTTTTGCAGACAGCTTGTAACCTTGAGTATATATCATATCTAACAAACACCTGTCATATCTATACAGACAACTTGTCACCTTGAGTACATATCATATCTATACAGACAACTTGTCACCTTGAGTACATATCATATCTATACAGACAACTTGTCACCTTGAGTACATATCGTATCTATACAGACAACTTGTCACCTTGAGTACATATCATATCTATACAGACAACTTGTCACCTTGAGTACATATCGTATCTATACAGACAACTTGTCACCTTGAGTACATATCATATCTATACAGACAACTTGTCACCTTGAGTACATATATCTATACAGACAACTTGTCACCTTGAGTACATATCATATCTATACAGACAACTTGTAACCTTGAGTACATATCATATCTAACAAACACCTGGCATGAGAATATTATCAGTATCAGCATATCAGCCCCTTTAGATGGCTAGCTTGCAAGGTCAGACAGTTAAGTTTATCTTTTCTATTATTCAAGCTAAAAAACAAAGTTATTTTTACAGAATAAGAGACCATCTGAAAATAACGAAGTTGACTTATGGAGCAAGGGACTAGCAGGAAATAGCAGAGAACTTCAAAACAGCAGTTTCGAACTGCAGTTTTCCCGAAGGAGGGATCATTACTATGCTTCAATTCCAAACGACAGAGAATTAAAATGTGAGAGCTGCGGTTGACACCCTTGAAGCAATTAAGGGACGGACAGCTGCAGGGGGCTAGTGGTTATTGGTAGTGGACACACACAGACAGACATTCCCACCATCACAGAAAGGTTCTGCTGGGCCAGGCTGCCTTAGAGCTTCTATGCATTATGGTAGCGAGGAGAGACAACTTTTAAACATTTAAAGCAGATATTGCTATATTATCCTATACTAGAGGCCCAGTGCACAAATTCATGCATGGGTGGGGTCCAGCCGGTCCGGCCCCAGTCAGGGCGGATCGGGGCGGGGGGGCCGATCTGGGGTGGGGCCGGGTTGGGGGAGGGGCCAATCTGGGGCAGGGCTGGCCAGGGGGAGGGGCTGTCGGCCGATTAGGGTGGTGGGAGCCCACCGGGGGCATAGCTGGCTGGGGCCAGGGGCTGCAGGAGGTTGGCTGGCCAGCCCTTCCCCCTCTTGGGGTGGGGGGTGCAATCAGGGGCAAGCCGGCCAGGGGGAGGGGCTGCAGGCCTATCGTGGTGGGGTGGGCTGATCAGGGGCACAGCTGGCTGGGGTGGGGAGGGAGGGGGCATTTGGCCGGCAGGCCCCGCTCTTGATCAGGGTGGGAGAGTCCGATCAGGTGCAGGCCAGCAGGGGGAGGGGCCACAAGGTTGGCCGCGGGTCCCACCCCCTGATCGGGCTGGTTAGCTGGCGACAGTGGGCATCATAGTGACTAATTGTTAGGTCGTTATGGCTGTTATGGTAGCTGCCTTTTTTTATATATAGATAATAAAAGCCTAATATGCTAAGTGTCCAGTCAACTGATTGGCCATCCAACCAATCAAAGCGCAATATGCTAATGATATGCTAAGGCCACTCAACTGCTTGGTATGATGTGCACTGGGCACCAGGGGGCAGACAGTGGACCAGTCTACCAGTCACTATGATGTGCACTGACCACCAGGGGGCAGATGCTCCAACTGGCAGGTTAGCTTGCTGCTGGGATTCAGCCGATTGGGACTGAGCGAGATGGGCCAGACATACCTGGAGCCCTCCTGTGTCTCTCCCTGGGCCCGATTGTGCACTGGTGGGATCCCTCGGCCTGTCCTGCACCCTCTTGCAATCCAGGACCCCTTGGGGGGGATGTTGGAGAGCCGGTTTTGGCCTGATCCTGCAGGCCAGGCTGAGGGGCCCACTGGTGCATGAATTTGTGCACCGGGCCTCTAGTAGGTAGATAAAGAACTATGGAGGAAAAGAAAGTGATTTAAAAAGGGATACATAGTCCAATGTTACCCCAGTGGAGCCCATAAAAGGAAAAGAATACATAGGGATGGTATTGGGATGCAGGGGTTGTGCTTGTAACCACCAGCTCCAGTGGCCACATCCTCTTTCTGGGAGCTCCCTCTGTTGTACCAGGATGCCACACTCTATCGTCCTTCTGCCTCTCGGGCTAATGCCCGGGTGGTTGAACAATCCTCCTTGACCGTCTCACGTTAAGAATGCAAGAGGCTTGCCCTAGCCGGTTTGGCTCAGTGGATAGAGCATTGACCCGCAGACTGAAGGGTCCCAGGTTCGATTCTGGTCTAGGGCACATGCCCTAGTTGTGGGCTCCATCCCCAGTAGGGGGACATGCAGGAGGCAGCCAGTGAATGATTCTCTTTCATCATTGATGTTTCTATCTCTCTCTCTCCCTCTTCCTTCCTCTCTGAAATCAATAAAATATATATATTTTCATTAGGTGTGTTTCTTTTATTTTTTATTTTTTTCCTTTTTATTGCTTAAAGTATTACAAAGGGTATTACATATGTGTCCTTTTTTTTTTTCTTTTTCCGCCCTTGACAATCCCCTGGCCTCCCCTACCCCTCAATGTCTTATGTCCATTGGTTATGCTTATATGCATGCGTACAAGTCCTTCGGTTGATCTCTTACCCCCCTCCCTCCTGCCCCCCAACCCTCCCCGGCCTTCCCGCTGCAGTTTGACAATCTGTTTGAGGCAGCTCTGCCTCTGTATCTATTATTGTTCAAAAGAATAAAAATATATTTTTTTAAAAAAAGAGAAAAGAATGCAAGAGGCCCTCCGATGAACTCAAGTCCCAGGTGTGATCTGGGATCTCAGGGGATGCAAACAGTAGCAACATTTTTATATGCAACACCGTTCAAAAGAGCATCTGTGACAAGAATAAAGGTGCTACTGTGGAAAACAGTATGGCGTTTTCTTAAAATATTAAAAATGGAACGCCCATTTGACCCAGTGATTCCACTTCTAGGAATATAGCCCAAGAAATCAGAAACACCAGGTCAGAAAGGATATATGCACCCCTATGTTCATAGCAGCACAATTCACCATAGCTAAGATCTGGAAACAGCCTAAGTGCCCATCAGCAGATGAGTGGATTAAAAAACTGTGGTACATCTACACAATGGAATACTATGCTGCTGTAAAAATGAAGGCATTCTTGCCACTTGCAACAGCATGGATTGAACTGGAGAGCATGATGCTAAGTGAAATAAGCCAGTCAGAGAAAGATAAATAGCACATGATCTCACTCATTTGTGGAATATAATGAACGACATAAACTAATGAAAAAAAATAGATCCAGAAATCAAGAAGCATCAAACATATTGTCAAACTTCAGAGGGAAGACAGGGGAGAGTGGGAGGGGGGAGGGGTTGGGTAAGAGATCAACCAAAGGACTGGGATGATGCATGTGAGCATAACCAGTGGATACAGACAGTCGGGGCGCGGGGGAGGGGGGGGGGTGAGGACATGTGCTGGGGGCTGGGAGCAGCCAGAGAGAGGTCAACGGGGGAAATAGGGGACATGTAATACTTTAAACCAGTGATGGTGAACCTCTGACACGCGTGTTCAGAGGTGACACGCGAACTCATTTTTTTTGGTTGATTTTTCTTTGTTAAATGGCATTTAAATATATAAAATAAATATCAAAAATATAAGTCTTTGTTTTACTATGGTTGCAAACATCAAAAAATTTCTATATGTGACACGGCACCAGAGTTAAGTTAGGGTTTTTCAAAATGCTGACATGCTGAGGTTCGCCATCACTGCTTTAAACAATAAAGAATTTATATTAAAAAAGAAAATAAGAATAAAGGTGCTGGTGTGGCTCTTTAAAAACTTTGAAAGGTAAGTAAATGTATTGAAACTAACCAATGTCTGTGACACTTAGAGTTCCTAAAGGTTTATCGCTGCCATTTCTCAGTTTCACCACAAGGTGGCAGCATCCTGTCTAATAAAGAGGGAATATGCTAATTGCTGCCCCGCCCTCAAAGATGGCCGGCAGGGGAGGGCAGCTGGGGGTGACTGAGCTGGCAGGGGAGGGTAGCTGGGGGCGATCAGGTTGGCAGGAGAGTGGTTAGGTGCCAGCAGTCCCGGATTGCGAGAGGGATGTCGGACATCTCCCGTGGGGTCCCGGATTGGAGATGGTGCACTCGACAGTCCAGTGCATGAATTTCGTGCATCCGGCCTCTAGTTAGCTTATAAAATTAAATGGCATGGAACTACTGGCTATGTTTATGGTTCCTAAAGGGTTACCTTGCTATTCCTAAGTATCACCACAAGGTGGCAGCATTACATTACAACAGAATATGGCAAAAAAATGACAGGCTTCTATGTGTATGATCTTTGAAGTTTTACCTCTGCAATTTCTCAGTTTCACCACAAGGTGGCAGCATTGGCCTACAGAATTCAATGACATGAAACTAAATATAGATTGATATCTCCTCAATGTTCCTAAAGGTTCCGCTCTGCCATTTCTCAACATCACCACACGGTGGCAGCACTAGCTTACAAAAGTGAATGGCATAAAACTGGCCGATATGCATGTAGTTCCTAAAAGGTTTACTCCTGAAACGTCTCAGTTTCACCACGAAATGGAAGCATTCGCTTTCAAAACCAAATGGCATGACATTAGCCACTGTCTGAGCTTTGAAAGGTTTGCTTCTGTCATTTCTCAGTAGTACCACAAGGTGCAGCATTAGCTTACAAAACGAAATGTCACCAACCCTGTAGCAACCGTCTGATATGCTTATAGTACCCAGAGGTTTACCTGTGCCATGTCTCAGCGTCACCACACGGTGGCAGCACTAGCTTATAAAAGTAAATGGCATACCTCAAGCATGTCAAACTCGCGGACCCAGACAATATGACGGTGTGTAAGAAACGTTTTAATAAAAATATCATAACTTAACTTTTACAATATCCTGTTATACATAATTATTAATAATGAACTACAACGCTCGCGAATGACTGATTGCTATAATCATGTTGCGTTCATTTCCTTGACGCCCCTACTGTGCAGGCTCACCATTTGTCTCCACTAATACTAACAGCGAATATTTTAGCAGCCGATGGCCACGTCATTAGTCTTGTACTGACTTGATTGGTGTGCGCAACAAGAAATATTTCGCTTTCAGAGAACAAGAAAAATAGGTTTATTTGTGTTATGCTTATTAATTTGTGCAGTTATTCGGTGTTCGGTAAGTTAACGTTCAAGAAAAAAGATGAATTTTTATTCAATTGTTCTGTTATTATTATTTAATTTAAATTATTTATTGTTTAAAGTATTACATAAGTCTCTTTTTTCCGCATTGACCTCTCCCTGGCCTCTCCCACCCCGAGCACGTGCCCTCACCTCCTGCCCCCTCATCTGTGTCCATTGGTTTTGCTCATATGCAGGCATACAAGTCCTTTGGTTGACCTCTTATCCTCCCACCCCCCCGCTTTCCCTCTGAGGTTGGACGGTCTGTTTGATGCTTCTGTGATTCTGGTTCTATTTTGGTTCCTCGGTTTATGTTGTTCATTAGATTTTACAAATGAGTGAGATCACGTGATATTTGTCTTTCTCCGACTGGCTTATTTCGCTTAGCATAATGCTCTCTAGTTCCATCCATGCTGTTGCAAATGGTCAGAATTCCCTTTTTTTCAGCAGCGTAGTATTCCATTGTGTAGATGTACCACAGTTTCTAATCCACTCACCTGCTGATGGGCAGTGGCTGCTCGTGCGGCTGTTGGAGCCGTCATGGAGCCCCGAGCTGCTGTGTAAGGCTTGGCTGTTCACACGCACGCCTGTTCTATTTTTTTTTTAATGTTAACACTTACTCATTTATTTCAGCTCTTTGTATTCAGCATGTCTCTATGGAAATAAACTGTTTCTATGAAAATTGAGGCTTTTGGTTTTTTGTGGCCCACACAAACTTAAACCTTGTTTATTTGGCCTGTGTTAGCATTTGAGTTTGATGTGCTTGGCGAACATGGAACAGACCCATAGATCTCATTGGGGATGGGTATGGGGGGGGCGTCTGGAAGAGATTCGCTAAAGAACATATATGCATGGCCCATGGACACAGACAGCAGTGTGGTGAAGGCCAGGGCGGAGTGGCAGGGGCTGGGTGGAGGGGGGCAAGACAAAGGCAACTGAGGGATCTCTGTAATAGTGTCAATAATAAAAAAAGAATTTAAAAGTGTTGCAATAGTTGATATAATAATTCTACTTCTATAAATTGGTCCTAAGGAGATATCAGTAATGTAGGCAAAGAATCAGGCAGGAATGTATTCATTTTGTAACATATTTTCTAGTATTAAAAAGAGAAACTAGTTGTGTCAAAAATGGTGCATCCTGCTCAGCCAGTGCGGCTCAGTGGTTGAGCGTCAACCTATGAACGAGGAGGTCACAGTTCGACTTCAGGTCAGGCTTGATCCAGAGTAGGGGGGTTTTAGGGGGGAAGCTGATCAATGATTCTCTCTCACCATTGATGTTTCTATCTCTCCCTCTCCCTCTCCCTTCCTATCTGAAATCAATCAAAATATATTTTTTAAAAAGGTGCATCCATAAGAAGAAATGATAGTTGTTTCAAATAACCTACATAAAAGATAAGCTTATGTGAAAATATTATCAAAAGGGGTACAAAATACTTTATATACTATGAGTTCTTTCAACTCTCTCTCTCTCACGACACCCACACCTCCCCCAACCACACACAAACCCCACCCATGCCCACACAGTAAGTCTGTCTTAATAGACCTTCATTCACTGATCACTCAGCTGAACTCACTAGTTAGATGAACTGATTCTCTGTATTTCTCCTGTAAACAAAGAAGCTGGGGCGCTTGGAAAGTTAGTGGTAAATCAGATTCTCAGCGGCATGCCTACCCAGAGCCCATATTTATTATCCCCTTAATACTCTGCCAAAGTCTATTTGCTAATAGATTATTGAGGATTTCTGCTTCAGTATCCAAAAGTATGCTTGACCCGTGTGTGCGTGCGTGTGCGTGTGTGTGTGTGTGTGTGTGTGTGTGTGATTTGTTGTAAAGGTTAAAGCTAGCCTTGTGAAAGGAACTTAGAAACATTGTTTACTATATTCTGATTATATAGCCTGAGAATACTCTGCTTGCTAAAGGCCCAGTACACTTTGCCTTACATACAATCTTAACCTAGATTTTTTTTTTTTTAGGGTAAATTATTGACTATTTTATTTTACTAGAAAAAATACAACATTCTTTGTGTACTTTTTTAGTAATTATACTACTCTGTAAATTCTCTTATGCTTGTAAGAAAAATCTATTTTAACTTCTAGTAATAAAAATATGTATTTTAAACAAGCAAAGCCAAGTAAATGGCAACAAATTACTGGCTGATGTGTTAACGGTTTCTAAAGGTTTACCCATGCAATGTCTCCATAACACCACAGGATGGCAGCATTGGCTTACAAATTTGCTAATAGTGTCTAAAGCTTCACCTGTGCCATGCCTCCATATTACCGCACTGTGGCAGCATTAGCTTATAAAAGCCTCTTCGTTGTGAGATAATTTCTATCCCAGCAGAAACCACCAGCATCATTATATTAGAAGTAAAAAATAAATCTTCGTGGGTAAACGTGAAAAATAAAAAATGGCATATATGTAATTAACAAAGGCCAAATAGAATTACAGTATTACCCATCATTCTGAATATTTATAGAGTCCAGAAAAATGGAGTCATGTATTGTAGATACCTGATGTGAATTATTTTTGCTTCCCTGTTGAGATGGTAACCTTCACCCAATCTTCATTTTAAAATACATGAAAACATTTCAGTTTTGTTCTGTGCATTTTAAAAGAAAAGGATTCTCTGACCTTTTCTTTGAGCAATCAATTGGTTTTCCATTAGCTTCACGTAAAGCATAAGTTAAGAAAATCTGCATTGGTCCCCAGTGGTGATCATGCAAGTTCAAGGCAAATGTCCATGTTCAGCATCTGGAATTCATCATCGATGGGCACACCGCATTCTCAGACGTACAAATTACACAAGGCCAATGAAGTTACAAGGAAAGAAATTCAGTTTTCATGCTCTCGGCTTTCTGCTGGAGCCCAGTATGTGGGGATTTTAATGGCGGGAAAGAATGCTTCTAGGTCTGACTTACCTAAATACTTGGCATGCTGCACAGATGTTACACAGGGGGCCAGAGCCTCACCCTTTCATGCGTGGGTACCAGATACCTCCCCACAAGGGAGTTTGGTGAGAACTTCTTTAAAAAGAGAACAATAGAGACAAAACTGGAAATGGAAAGGTCATGGTTAAATGAACATTTCAGGATTAAGATACCAGTTTTTGGATTGGTTCCAAAATGGCCTCGGGCTAAGTGGAAGCTACAAGACACGCTTCCAGGACCAAACTGGAGTTACAACTTAAATACAGAAAAAAAAATCCTGAATAATCAACTGAAGACTCATTGGAGAGGACCCTGATAACCAAGGATGGAAAGTGGAGACTGCATAGAGACTGATAGGAAGTGCAGGGGTGTGAAAGGGCTGGCCAGGCTCCACTAGCCAGCAGCTGAAGTTCTGGGGCGATATATCAGCTGTAGGGAGTTCACACTGGGAGCTCTGGGTTCTAAAACCCATGGTGGCTCCCCAGCCCTGAGCACCAAAACTGAGAAAGGTGCCCACATAATATCTGGCTGTGATAGCAGCAGGGTTGCTACCTGTGGGAAGAGACAGCTGGAAATGCAGACACCCTCTTAAAGGGCCAATGCACAATTTTTCGTGTGCAACCACTCACCGTGGGCTTCAGTAGAGGGAGGGCAGAGTGGACTGGAGCTGTCTAAGTAGAAGCCAGGGTTGAGGGCTCTGGGTTTAGACCTCAGAAGGCAGACACCCTGGTTTCCTGTGCTGCATCATTCCCTCATGCTGTGGAGGACATTTTTCTCTATCCAGGCATTTTTGTCTGGGGGGAATGCAGTTGCCTCACCCTTTTGGAAAATCTATTGTCCCACCCTGTGGACTTTCTCATTAAGAAACTGAGAATAATAATTAGCCTGCAGGCAGAAGCAATTGCTCCACCCTGTTGGAAAACCTCTTGCCCCACCCTGTCATCCATAGCCTGAGGCTAATCAAGACTGAATGCAATCAGACTGAGGTCAGAGGTGGTTCTCTGGAGGCTTGGAGTCCTTGCCTGATATGATTTGGGGCACAGGGCTAGGAAAAGCAGACCTTGGCGCACATCTTTCCAAAGGCACTCAGCCCCTGCAGAGGGAGCCACAAGCTGTGGATTGCTGATAGCCCCAAACAGAGTACTCAGGGCCATTCAGAAACAGCATCTAACATTTCCTGCAGGAGAAATTGGGAGGCATAGCAGATCTACCTAATACATATTAAAAAAAAAAACTCAAGCAGGCAGCCAACATGGGGAGACAAAAACAAAACAAAACAAAACAAAAAAACACAACAAAACCACCAACACCCAAACTAAAGAAGAGCTAATTAAAATGGAGATACAAAATTTATCAGACATAGAGTTCATAGTAATGATGGCAAAGATGCTCAACAGTATGAAAAATTTTATAATAACTATGAAGAATGATATAGCACTAATAAAGAACACAGTGGGAGGAATACACAGCAGATTAGGGGTGGCTGAGGATTGGATCAGTGAATTAGAAGACAGGGTAGAAAAAAATTACTCAGTAAGAGAACCAGAAATAAAAAAAAAAACAACGCAAAAAACAATTAAAAACCAGGAGGACAGCTTAAGGGAATGTGGGACAATATGAAACATAACAATGTTTGCATAATAGGAGTGCCAGAAGGGAAGAAAGTGAATAAGGGCTAGAGAATGTGTTTGAAGAAATAATGGCAGAAAAGTTTTCTAATCTAGTGAAGGAAAAAGTCACACAAGTTCAGGAGGCACAGAGAGTCCCAGGCAAGAAGAGCCCAAACAGGCCCATGCCCAGAACCATCATAATTAAAATGCCAAAAATTAAAGACAAAGAAAGCATGTTAAAGGCAGCAAGAAAAAAGCAATTTGTTACCTACAAAAGGAACTACCATAAGGCTATCAGCTGATTTTTCATCAGAAAGTCTACAGGCCAGAAGGGAATGGCATGAAGTATTCAAGGTAATGAAAAGCAAGGATCTGAAAACAAGATTACTATATCCAGCAAGGCTGTCATTCAAAATAGATGGTGAAATAACAGCTTCCCAAACAACAACAAAAAAAGGTAAAGAAGTTTGTCACCACCAAACCAGCACTGTAAGACCTGCTAAAGGGACTGCTGCAATAATTAAAAGAAAATAATCTTGCTTTAGCTGGTTTGGCTCAGTGGATAGAGAATCGGCTTACAGACTGATGGGTCCTGGGTTTGATTCCTGGTCAGAGCACATGGCCGGGTTGTGGGCTCAATCCCCAGTGTGGGGCCTGCAGGAGACAGCCGATCGATAATTCTCTCTCATCATTGATGTTTCTATCTCACTCTCCCTCTCTCTTTCTCTCTGAAATCAATAAAAATATATATTTAAAATAAAAAAGAAAGAAAACAATGACATGATCATATCAATAGATGTAAAAAAAGTGTTAAAAACGCAACACCCATTTATGATAAAAACTCTCAGCAACGTGGGAATAGAGAGATCAAACCTCAACATAAACCCTGGCTGGTTTGGCTCTGTGGATAGAGCATCGGCCTGTGGACTGAAGGGTCCTGGGTTTGATTTCAGTTGAGGGCATATACCCAGGTTGTGGGCTCAGTACCCAGTAGGGATGTACAGGAGGCAGCTGATCAGTGATTCTCTCTCATCACTGATGTCTCTCTCTCTCTCTCTCTCTCTCTCTCTCTCTCTCTCTCTCTCCCCCCCCCCTTCCTCTCTGAAATAAATAAAAATATATTTTAAAAAACCCCTCAACAAAATAAAGGCCATATATGACAAAACTACAGCCAACTCAATGGGCAAAAACTAAAATCTTTTCCCCTTAGAACAGGAACAAGACAGAGATGTTTGCTTTCACTACTCTTACTCAACATGGTACTGGAAGTCCTAGCCACAGTGATAAGACAAAAAGAAAACATAAAAAGCATCCAAATTGGAAAGGAGGAAGTGAAACTCTCATTATTTGTAGATGACATGATAGTGTACATAGAAAAACCCTAAAAACACGACCAAAAAACAACTAGATTTAATAAAGGAATTTGGCAATGTAGTAGGATACAAATTTAACACCCAGAAATCAATAACATTTTTATACAACAACTAGAGGCCCAGTGCATGAATTTATGCATGGGTAGGGTCTGGCCGCCTGCTCCCGATCTGGGTGGGGGATGATTAGGGACAGGACTGGCTGGGGGTAGAGGCCGCAGGCTGTTGGCCAGCCGTCCCCACCCATGATCGGGGTGTGGGGAGTGCCAGTCGGGGGTGGGGCTGGCTGGGGGGAGTTATAGTGTCAAAGATCTTTGCAAGGTGTATACGCATTTGCTGTTGGCTTTCAGGTGAGTTGAAGCTTCAAAGGCCCTTTAGTGTCAGGGACACTTACAGCTTCTGTTTCTAAGCCTCTCCCTAGACAGGTAATGCAGTTTAGTTCCCTGCTGACAATCCCTCTGAAGAGAGGCCGTGGTGTGATATGGCTGCCCTCTTTGGTAGGAAGCAGTGGAGAGCGAATGCAGGAAGATGGTGGTTGTGGGAGCACCTCTCCTGGACACCTGACTGACGGTTCAGGCCATGAGCAGTTCTCCTCCTGATCACTCTCATTCAGGTTCCTGGTCTATGAAGGCTGGAGAGCGTTTACTTTCTTAGAATCACTGAAGGTCACACTTCAGTGATCGAGGTCAGGGGGTTGATCAGGGATGGGGCCGGCAAGGGGGAGAGGCCATAGGTGGTTGGCTGGCCGGCCCCGCCTCCAATCGGGCTGGTTGGCTGCCACAGTGTGAGTCAGAGCCACCGGTCATTCTGGGTGTTCTGGTCGTTCCGCTATTCGGTCACTTGGCTTTTATATATATAGATAATGAATTCTTAGAAAGAGAAACTAAACAAACAATCCCATTTGCCATAGCAACAAAAAATTAAGATACCTAGGAATAAACTTGTACTCGGAAAACTACAGGAGGTTGAAAAAAGAGATTGAGAAAGACATAAACAAGTAGGAGAATAAACCATATTTATGGATTGGTAGAATTAACAATATTAAAATATCCATAATACCCAAAGCACTCTATAGATTCAATTTAATCCCTATTAAATTATCAATGAAATGTTTCACAGATCTAGAACAAACACTCCAAAAATTTATATGGAACCAAAAAAGACATGGAATAGCCCCATCAAAGTGGGAGGGCTCACAGTCCAGATATCAAGTTATGCTACAAAGCAACTGTAATCAAAACACCTGATACAGTCCCAAGAACAGACATAGATCAATGGAACAGAAGAGAGACACCAGAAATGGACCCAAGCTATTATGCTCAGTTAATATTCCTTTGTAGCCAAGTGTTTGAAAACACTTGAAATTCACTTCTAAGGAGCTACAACCTGTAGAAAAGGGTTTGAAAATAGTTAGAATTGACTTCTAAAGAACTGCAAACTGGAGACAAGCCTTAGGAAACACGTAGAATGCCCTTCTAAAGTCCTACAAACTGTGTAGGAAAGTGTTTGAAAATAGAATTCACTTCCAAAGAGCTACAAACTGTAAAGAAACGCATTTGACAACACATGGGTTTCGAGTCTAAAGAGCTGCAAACGGTGTCGGAAAGAGTTTGAAAAACACATAAAAAAGACATCCAGAGAGCTGCAAACAGTATAGGAAATCTGAGAACACGGGTAGAATTCACTCGTAAAGAGCTGCACACGGTGTATGAAAGTGTTCGAAACCACTTAGAATTCACTTCTTTTTTTTTTAATAATGACATGTATCTTTTATTATATTATCATACAGAGTATTTTAACTGCTCTCAAAATCCTCTGTGCTCCACCTGTTCACCCTATCCCATTCCTCCCCCCACCCCAGGTAATCTATTGATTGTTTTACTGTCCCCATAGTTTTACCTTTTTCAGAAAGCCATAGAGTTGGGGTGACATAGTAAGTAGTCTTTTCAGATTGGCATCTTTCACTTAGTACTATGCATTTAGGGTTCTTCTGTGTCTTTTCATGGCTTGATACCTCTATTTTTCTTCTTCTTTTTCTTCCTTTTTTCTTAGCACTGAATACTATTTCATTGTCTGGATGTACCACAGTTTATCCATTCACCTACTGAAAGATATCTTGTTTTCTTCCAAGTTTTGGCAATTATGAGCAAAGCTGCTGTGAATATCCATGTGCAGGTTTTTGGGTCAACATCGTTTTCAACTCCTTGGATAAATACTAAAGAGAACAATCGCTAGATGGTATGGTCAGAGTATGTTTAGTCTGGTAAGAAACTGCCAAACTGTCTTCCGAAGTGACTGTACCATTTTCTATTCCCACCAGCAATTAATGAAAGTTTCTATTGCATCACACCCTCACAAGCATTTGGTGTTGTCAGGGATCTGGATTTTAGTCATTTGAATAGGTGTGTAGTGGTTGTGTCGTTTAGCATTCACTTCTCAAGAGCAGCAAACGGTACAAGTGTTGGAAACACTTGGAAATCACTGCTACGGAACGGCAAGCGGTGCATGTGGAAGAGCGTTTGGAAGCACTCAGCATTGATGTCTCAAGAGCTGCAAACCGTGAACAGCCTTTGAAAACACGGGACATTGATGCCTGAAAAGCAGCCAGTTGTGCAGAAAAGCTATTGAACACACGTAGAACAAACTGCTAAGGAGATGCAAACTTCGGAGAAAGGCATGTGAAAACCCTTGGGAATCACTGCCACCGAGCTGCACACGGTGGAGGAAAACATTCGAAAACACCTGGGATTCACTTCTAAGTGGCTGAAAACTCTGGACAAAGGCGTTTTAAAACACCTGGGAATCATGGCTACAGAACTGTGAACTGCGTAGAAAAGTGTTCGAGAACTCTTGGATTTTACTTCTAATAACTTCAAACTGTGCAGAAAAGCGATAGAGAAACACTTAACACGCACTTCTAAGGAGTGGCAAATTCTAGAAAGGCGTTTGGAACTACTTGGTCCTGGCATTTTAGGAGCTGACCACTGTGTATTAAAGGGTTTTTTTTTTAAAAAAAAAAATATATATTTTATTGATTTTCCACAGAGAGGAAGGGAGAGAGATAGAGAGTTAGAAACATTGATGAGAGAGAAACATCGACCAGCTGCCTCCTGCACATCCCCTACTGGGGATGTGCCCGCAACCCAGGTACATGCCCTTGACCGGAATCGAACCTGGGACCTTTCAGTCCACAGGCCGACGCTCTGTCCACTGAGCCAAACCGGTTTTGGCTGTATGAAAGGGTTTGAAGCCACTTGGAACTCATGATTCAGAAGGTGTTCACTTTATTTTAACACATTTGAAACCTCTTGGATTTTGTGATTAAGGAGCTGTACACTGTGTATTAAAGCTTTTTATAAAAATATATATATATTTTTTATTTCAGAGAAGAAGGGAGTGGGAGAGAGGGATAGAAACATCGATGATGAGAGAGAATCATGGATCGGCTGCCTCCTGCACACCCCCTACTGGGGACCAAGCTGCAACCTGGGCATGTGCCCTAGACTGGAATCAAACCTGGGACCCCTCCGTCGGCAGGCTGACACTCTATCCACTGAGCTAAACCAGCTAAGGCTGTATTCAAGTTTTTGAAACCACATGGAATTCGCCTTTTCTGAGCTGCACACTGGGGAGGAACGCATGGGAAACCACGACTACAGAGTGTACGTTGTGTGTTAAAGGGTTGAAACCGCTTGGAACCCGTGTTTAAGGAGCTGTACACCGAGTGCTGAAGCGTTTGAAACCACTTGCAACTCGCGATTCAGAAGGTGACACTTCACATTGGAGCAGTCGAAACCTCTCAGGTTTTGTGCTACGGAGCTCCGCACTGTATATCACAGGGTCTGAACTATTTGGATCTCGCATGTAGGGAGCTGTACACTGTATAGTAAAGATTTGAAACCGCATTGGGACTCGACTCTTCTGAGCTGCAGCCCTGTGCATTCAAGGCTTCGAAGCCACTTGGAAATTGTGGTTAAGGAGCTGCCCACGGTGTATGAAAGCATTTGAGAGTTCTCGGAACTCGCGAAGAGGGATCTAGCTGTACACTGTGCAGGAAAGCATTGGTAACCTCTTGTAACACACGATTCACCGGCCGCACACTGTGTGTGAAAGGGTTTGAAACCGAAAGGGTTAAAGCGACTGAAACGGGGCAGAGAAAAACTTATTGTGCTGAGCGGATATCTCGCAGAAAGCTTGCAACCTTGAGCACCCCATAGCCCAGATAAGCACTAGCCATCTGACGCTGGGAGGAACCAAGGACGGACCAGGCCCTTGCATCAGCAGAATGGCTTGCAGCCCCAAAAAGTTAATAAACACCTATCTCTCCCTGCTCTCTTCGCTGATGCCTTTCTTGGTCTCAGCCCACCTGCACCCAGGTGCCTGGAATAAAATCTCTTTTGATACATTATGGCCTCATGTCATTGGCGGGCGCCCCTGGCCCACTTGGCACCTTTCATTTGGTGCCAAAACCCGGGAAGGTCTAGTGAGGGGTCCAGTAAGAGACATCACAGGGTTCCAGCCACTGAGCACTTGGCCTAAGAGAGACCATGATCGTCTGGCTCCTGAGCTCCCCTTGTGTCCCGGGAAGGCCCCCAAGCCGTGCTCCTGCATGGCTGACCTTCTGCTGAACTCATGACACTTTGGTCCCCCTAGTCTTCCTCCTGACTGGTCTGGGTTGTGCCTGTGACTGGATAGTGGGTCTCTCCTTGCCTTGCCTCCTCCTGCATCAACACCGGGCATAGATTCATGGGTAAGAGGCTTTAGTATGTTTTCATTCGGACTGTCCTGTCAGTTTGGGTTTGGAGGCAGGCTCCTGGCTGTTACTGTACAGCTGGCCTCCCAGAAATCCGGCGCTGGTCGGGCCAAGTCCTCCGAGAACTGGGTTCCCTCCCCCACTCTCTTGAGGGGATGCCTGTCATGGACAGGGGGCTCCGTCTGTTTCTGGTGAAAGATAGGGGAAATGGGAGCGACTTTCTTCACCTTAACTTCAAAAAAGTGCTTGAAACCACTTGGAAATCACTGGTCATCATCCAGAAATAATGTAGAACTGTGTTTGACAAAACTTGGGCATCACTGCTAAAGAGCAGTACACTATAGAACAGTGTTTGACACCACTTGGAATTCACTTCTAAATGGCTGGAAACCATGTAAAAGAATTCGAAAACACGTGGAAATCACTGATCAACATCAGGAAACAGTGTGGAACTGTGTTTGACAAAACCTGGGAATCATTGCTATAGAGCTGTACGCTGTAGAACAGTGTTTGAAACCATTTGGAATTTACTCCTAAATGGCAGGAAACTGTGTAAAAGAGTTTGAAAACACGTGGAAATCACTGAACAACATCAAGAAACAGTTATTAACAGTGTTTGACAAAACTTGAGAATCACTGCTAAAGAGCTGTACGCTGTAGAACAGTGTTTGACACCACTTCAAATTCAATTCTTATTGGCTGGAAACTATATAAAAGTGTTTCAAAAACACTTGGAAACAACTGATCAACATCAGGAAATAGTGTAAAACTGTTTGAAAAAACGTAGGAATCACTGCTAAAGAGCTGTACGCTGTAGAACAGTTGAGAGCTGTACAATGCAGAACAGTGTTTGAAATGATTTGGATTTCAAGTCTAAACTGCAAGAAATGGTGTAAAAGTGTTTAAAAACACTTGGAAATCACAGATCAATAACAGAAAACAGTGTAGAACAGTGTTTTTACACCATTTGGAATTCACTTCCGAATGGCTGGAAACAGCATAAACATTTTTGAGAACATGTGAAATCACTGATTGACATCAGGCAACAGTGGAGAACAGTGGTTAACCAAACTTGGGAATCACTGCTAAAGAACAGTACACGGTAGAGCAGTGTTTGTAACCATAATTGAGTTCAACAGGACTAAGAAAGGAGGAGGGTGCGTGGGGGGACTGCCCTGATGTGCACAAAACCTAGAGATAGGACAGTAGTTTAAGGTTCTTTAGTTTCGAGAGTTAATTTAGTTAGGTGGGACTTAATTAAGGAATTTGCCTTTTCTATCTTGCCTGTAGATTGGGGCTGGTGGGGATGTATAAGTTCCGCAGGATGTTCAGAGTGGAGGAGACCTGTTGAGTTATTTGAGATGTGAAAGAAGGTCCATTATCTGATTGTAATGAGGTGGGAGGCCGTATCTGGGAATGATATGCTGAATGGGAGCTTGTGTGATCTCGATGGAATTTTCAGATTCAATGGGGAATGCTTCTACCCAGACTGAGAAGGTATCTACGAAGGTTAGGGATATTTGGTGTGGTTTTTTTTTTTTTAATAGGAGGCATGTGAGTGAAGTCAATTTGCCAGTCTTGTCCAGGGATTTGGTCCCTGGCCTGATGAGTGGGGGAAGAAGGAGGTCTGATCTGACCTGTGCTTGTGGAGATAGTGAATAACAAGTAGAACAGGTTTTGGTAACATCTTGCAGTAGGAAGGCTAGGCTAGGACATGTGATGAGGGGTTGTAGGAGTTGTAAATGTATCCTATACGCAGGGAATTGTGAATAGCCCATAAGATATCACAGGCCTGTCCCTAGGGAAGGATATATTTTCCCTGAAATGTTACCCATGAATCTTCCTGCATAGCCCCAAGAGCTACTAGGGACTAAAGTTCCTCTGGAGTGTATTAGGGTGTTATATGGGGTGTAGCTAAGAGTTGGGGTGACATAGGCTTCCTCTGAGCTGCTGCTTTGGCCTTATGGTCTACTTTGTCATTTCCCTTTATTGGAGGATCATTCCTGACTCGGAGTCCTTTGCAGTATATGACTTTTAAGAAGGTGAGAAAAGGGGAGAGAGGTTCCTAAATACCAAGCAGGAAGACCTGTGAGGCTTTCAATGATAGTGTCAAGGACTGTGAATGAGAAGTGGAAATAAAGGAAGTCTAGGCTCTGATATAAGGACTTAAGCCAAAGGAGAGCCTGGGTGGGTCTGCTTTAGCTTACTAGGAGAGATGGGGTCCCTTCGGACATCAGGGGTGAGCAGGTCCTGACTCACTGGACAACACAAGCCTTCTACCCCTTCACAAATAACACACTTACTTTCAAGAAAATATGCAAAGTAGAAGAGACTTTCTGTAATAAAAACTAATAGCAGGCGAATTTAAAACATGTCTAGCAGTCAATGTTTCAGTATTTTATTCTGTTTTAAAATAGTTAGATGTTTATCATCTAACCCAGCAATGCTCCAAAGCCTTTAAGTTACTAAAGACTCTGGAAAATTATGTGTAGGCACATGAGGCTGGAGAAAAGGCAGGGGGAGGAGGGAGCAGGCCCTGCAGCCTGTTCCGAGGCCTCCAGCTGCTTGGATTTAAAACTCCCACATTTTTCCTTAGAGAAAACATGCCAAGGTTTGGGTGATAATGAGTTCAGCTTCTGATAGTAGCCAGACTGTTAAGTAAACTTTCATAGTTTTGCAGTAAAGAAAGTTGTTCTTTGGAAAGGGAGGGTGTGTGTGAGAAGGCACTGAAGTGAGACCAGTTTTTAGAGCATTAAAAGGGTGAGAATCCTGGACTTGGGATCTAAAGGCTCAGTGAGGGGGTCCCTTCACCATGTCATTTTATAGAGGAGATTTGTGAGGAGACTGAAGTTGTGAATTCAGAGGTGAGAGTATCCAGCAGCCTGAGAGAGTATTTCTTTCTTTCTTTCATTTCTTTTTTTTTAAATCTTTTATTGATTTTTTTTTTTTGGAATTTTTGTGGTTTATTTCTTCTTGATTTTGTTTTTTTCTTTTAATTAAATCTTTATTGTTCAGATTATTACATTTGTTCCTCTTTTTTTCCCCCATAACTCCCCTCCTCCCAGTTCCTGCCCCACCCTCCGCCCTCACTCCCCACCCACTGTCCTCATCCATAGGTGCACGATTTTTGTCCAGTCTCTTCCCGCATCTCCCACACCCCTTTTCCCCCCAAGAATAGTCAGTCCATTCCCTTTCTATGTCCGTGATTCTATTATAATCAACAGTTCATTCTGTTCATCAGATTATTTATTCACTTGATTCTTAGATTCACTTGTTGATAGATGCATATTTGTTGTTCATAATTTGTATCTTTACCTTTTTCTTCCTCTTCCTCTTCTTAAAGGATACCTTTCAGCATTTCATATAATCCTGGTTTGGTGGTGATGAACTCCTTTAGCTTTTCCTTATCTGTGAAGCACTTTATCTGACCTTCAATTCTGAATGATAGCTTTGCTGGATAAAGTAATCTTGGTTGTAGGTTGTTGGTATTCATCACTTTGAGTATTTCTTGCCACTCCCTTCTGGCCTGCAAAGTTTCTGTTGAGAAATCAGCTGACAGTCGTATGGGTATTCCCTTGTAGGTAACTGAGTTTCTTTCTCTTGCTGTTTTTAAGATTCTCTCTTTATCTTTTGCTCTTGGCATTTTAATTATGATGTGTCTTGGTGTGGTCCTCTTTGGATTCCTTTTGTTTGGGGTTCTCCGCACTTCTTGGACCTGTAAGTCCATTTCTTTCACCAGGTGGGGGAAGTTTTCTGTCATTATTTCTTCAAATAGGTTTTCAATATCTTGGTCTCTCTCATCTTCTGGCACCCCTATAATTCTGATGTTGGTACGCTTGAAGCTGTCCCAGAGGCTCCTTACACTATCCTCGCATTTTTGGATTCTTTTTTCATTTTGCTTTTCCGGTTGGGTGTTTTTTGCTTCCTCGCATTTCAAATCATTGACTTGATTCTTGCGCTCCTCTGGTCTGCTGTCGGGAGTCTGTATAATATTCGTTATTTCAGTCCATGTATGCTTAATTTCTAGGTGGTTCCCCAATATAAGATCGAGGGTCTCATTAGTTTTCTTGTAGATCTCATTAAGTTTATCGGCGGCTTCTAAACAGTTCTTGAGAGACCTTAAAAGTGTGGTTCTGAACTCTATATCTTCCATTGACAATTTTGTCCTGTTTCTTTGTCTCTGCATTTTGTTATGCTTCCTTGGTGCACCCCCTAGTGGTCTTTGTTCGAAGTCTTATAGTTAAATCTTGATTGTAGCTAATTCCAGGGAGGGTTTGACCTCCAGGCCAAGTGGCTGTGAGAATCAGCTGTGTCAGCAGTGAGAGAACTTTTGTCCTCTAGGGAGGTGCTAATCTAGCCTTTGCCTGAGGCTATCCGGCAAATGCCTCTGTGCAGGGCTTGGGCGGGGCGGGTCGCACAGGATCAACAGGGTGGGCCGGAGAGAGCAGTTATGGTGGCTCTCAGTCCTGTCCCCAGGGGCTCTGCCTCTCTGAGTCCCAGCAATGGCTGCAAACCTCGGAGAGAAAGCTGCACTCGCTCTGACCGAAGCCAGACAGTCCCGCTTCTCCCGTTTGAGTCTGGGTCCCTAAAGACTCGCCCGGATCTGGAGCTCAGAGTCTGCGACTCCCTCCTGATTGAAAACGCCAACCGCGCCCTCCGCCGCCAGCCTGCTCCACGCACTCCGCACCTCAGAATTTGACTTCAGCACTGCGCCTCCTCTGAGTGTCCGTATGCGTTTCTCTTTCCTCCTAGTTGTAGGACTTCCACTCAGCCAGTGTTCCTGTGGTTCTGGGTGATGTCCCTTCCGTTTTTTGGTTTTACTTTTGAAGTAGTTGTTCAAAGCAGCAAACTCCTGCGTTAACCTATGCCGCCATCTTGGTTCTCCTGAGTTTTTTTTTTTTTTTATAGAGAAGAAGGGAGAGGGATAGAGAGTTAGAAACATCAATGAGAGAGATTGATCAGCTGCCTCCTGCACGCTCCCTACTCGGGATGTGCCCACAACCAAGGTACATGCCCTTGACCTGAATCGAACCAGGGACCCCTCAGTACACAGGCCGATGCTCTATCCACTGAGCCAAACCCGTTCGGCGAGAGAGAATTTCTTGTTCAGAGGATGGGACAGTCATGGACGAGATAACGTGTTTACAGTATAAGAAATGGTGGGGCTTTGTGGGGTGTGAGTGAAACTGAGGTAAGTCACTGTTGTTTGGGACAACTGAGTTTTATGAGGGGATGCGCTGTAGCTCTGGTCGGGCACTAACGTAGAATGAGAAAAGAGTTAATGGGGGTATACAGTAAGATGCAGTGTAGAGGTGATGTGGCTAATGGCTGTAAGACTCATCCATGAACCCCATAATTGAGATTGAGGAGGGGACAAGGGTGCCAGTGAATTCAGGGAGGGCAGAATAAGTGGCCCCAGTTTCAATTAAAAATGAGATTGGCTTACCTGCCACCACATCGTTACCTGAGTCTCTGACTTGGTGCTGTAAGTCTGTGGGGCCTTGTTGGGGCTTCAGTCTTTGGTACCCAGTCCTAGGAGGTCTGGGGGCTCCAAACCAGATCCAGAGGGTGACCTCACTGGACTGGCTGAGGTCCGACCTTGAGGGGCCAGACTCCAGTCTGATTTCCAGTGGCCTTCCCTTCTGCACCATGGGTAAGGTCCAGGCAGGGGTCTCGGGTTTGAGCAGGACTTGGTCCAGTGTCCTTCCTTGTTGCATTTGAAGCATGGGCCCAGAAGAGGCTTAGCCCCTGACTTACCGTTGGTTGGAGGACCAGCACTTCATTTGGGGTTCTTGAAAGCAGTGGCTAGGAGCTGATGGGCCTTTGCCTGTGCCTCAGCCTTGGCCTGATCTCACCTTTGTTTTTGGATTTGGACCTTGTTTCTGGCAACCAGTGTAATGAGTGGGAGGTCCTCATCTCTATTATTAAAGACCTTAAAGGCCAGGTTAAGGAGGTCTTTTTTGAGAGATTTGTGACCTGTGTCCACTTTTTGAAGTTTATAGTGTATGTTGGGGGATGATTGGAATTTAAAGTGGGTGTTCAGGTGGGTTCTAAGGTGGTAAATTTGTGTAAGGCCTCCATGATGCGGGAGAGGAGGAGAGCTGGGTGTTCATCAGGGCTCTGAGTGATTTCATTAAGTTTGTCATAATTGACTGCCTTATGGGCAGCCTTTTTGAGTCTGACAATGAGACAGGCTACAGGGCCAGCGCCCTGGAGAATTGATCTGAAAGTCCCATCTTGGGCCAGTTTGGGGACCACATTAGCACCAACCGGGTTGGCCACCGAGTCCTGTCTATGGAGGTGCAGCATGGTCCTGAGCTGCTAGTCAGACGTGATCCTCCTCTGGGTGAGTGAGGACGACAGGATGACTCAGATGTCGTGCCTGGTCAGGTCATAGGACTGGGTCAGGTACTTAAATTCCTTAGTAAAGGTGGTCAGGTCGGTGGAAAACGACCTGAGATGTCTCTCAATCTGTGTGAGGTTGGATATGGAAAATGGGATGTATACCCAGCCAATACCCTCCGTTCCTGCTCCCTCCTTCAGGGGTAGAATGGGAGCAGGAATAGAAGCAGGTGTTGAGGAAGGCAGCCTTAGGGTGGCCTGAGAGCAAGTATAAGGTGGGTAAAGGCTGTATTGGAGCTCGAGTTTTGGGATTTGGGCTCTCAGGGGTTGGGGGAGAAGGTGGTTGCTGATTAGGAGGGGTCCTGGATTTTGGGAATCTACTGCAGGTGAGGGAAGGGATGTGTAAGGGAATGGAGGTCGGTGGTCTGATGGGTCCAGGGTAAATTTACAATCAGAAGTGTTAGGGGTATGATGTTTTGTGTGAAGGAGAAAGATCTGATGGACAGAGCAGAACTGAGAGAGGATTGGGACTGGAGGGTGAAAAAGGCCTGGACATAGGGAATCTCTGACCATTTTCCATTGCAGTGACAGCAGTTATCTAAGTTGTGCAATGTGTTAAAATTAAAAGTGCCATTTTTTAGGCCATTGAGACTTCTCATCTAGTTTATATTGTGGCCAAACAGTGTTACAAAATAAAATGAGGTGGTTGGGCATGATTCCCCGCCGTGAGTGTGCAGAGGAAGTGTGGCGTGGCCCACAAGAGAGGAAGGGTGAGTGACAGACCACAAATCCAAAGGCGACTATTTAGGGTGGGAGTCCCCGTAGCTAAACAAATCACCATGAGAAATGAGAGGTAACCCTTTGGACTGGGCATCCCCAATCCAGAAAAACCCAAAGCCAAATGGCTGAGGAGTCTTCTGGCTTAGTGCTAGGAATTTTGAGACAAGAGACATTTGAGAAGGCAGTGGGAGAGAGTGGGCAGAAGACTGGAGATGAGGGTCATTGTGGAATGTCACTGACCTAGAGAAGATTGGGATGGAGGGTCAGCAATGGAGAAGGAGAGATTCCTGATCCGATGTCCTCCTTGGCTGGCTCAGGTGGGTCCATAAGGGAGGGAGGCCAGCAATTGAGCCACCCATGTAGGATTTGGAGGTAAGCCAGGTTGAGCTGCCACTGCCTACTGCTCTCCGCATAGCAAACTCGGGGTGACCGAAGCCAGGGCAATAACTCCCCATCCCCATAGAGCCCTCCTGGGTTTCGGCAGAAAATGTTAGGGTTGCTGAAGGAGGAATGCACGAGGCCAAAAAAGAGTGAAGAATTATGAATTTATAGGTTATCTGGATACCAGCTGGAATGAGCCCCAAAATGGCGCTAGCACCCAAAGACGGGGAGTCAGAGGTTTTTAAATGACTCTAGTCAGGCTTTTTCTGGGTAGGGATTTCTCTGTTCAGGTCTGGATTCTGGGAAACTCCAAAGGGGAAAGATAACAGTCTTAGCAAGTGGAATGTGGTCTAAGCAAGTATAATGTCCATTGTGAAATGGCATAAAGTCAGTTCCCCGGGGGGAGAGGGGTATTGATTCAATGGTTTGATCAGACCTAACGATAGATGGTTGTGAAAAAAAGAGGGACATTTTCTGAGGTAGGGTCTAACTTTTTCTAACATTACTCAGAGGAAGAACAGACTAGAAGACAGAAGATAGCAGTTGTGGACAGGAAGGGGAAGTCCTATAAATGATCAGATGACTGGGAAGAGTGAGCCCTGAGATAACACAGGGATTTGGAGGGCCTGGCCTCTGGGCTGGGCAAGGGCACTGATCAGCCTGAGCCCGTAGAGCCTGGTAGTTGCCAGGCTCTCAACAGACCATATTCTTTCCACAAATTCCTGCAAATGCAGAATTGATTAGGTGTATGGGTTTGTGGAACTTATTTCAGGGCCTCACACACTTGTGGCCTCTGAGAGAGTGGTGTCTGGGGACTGTTCAGCTGCTCTTGTAGTCCTTGGACCTGGAAACTTTGCACAGACACTAAGCCCAGATTCCTAAGGCCAGGAGTAGGGCTTCATGACGTGGACCTTGTTTCTGGCAACCAGTGTAATGCGTGGGAGGTCCTCCAGGGCATGTGATCCAGAATGTGAAAAGGCTTGGAGTGAAGAGTGAGCTGATTCAGTAAGCAGCTGGTATGTTTTTTAAATATATATGTGTAACGTTTGACCGAAGAAAGGCACTAGAGTCCAAATTAAAAGCAGAATGCACTGTTTATTCAGGAGGCAGATGCTCTCCGGTGAGGTCCCGTGGTCTGCGAGCGCAGGCCAGGGGAGTCATAGCCGATAGGGGAGGCGGGAGGATTATATAGGCAGGGAGAACCGTTGCTACTGGGATGTTTGTTGGTGACGGTTGGGCTGGAAAGGGGACGCTTGGCTGGGCTGGAAAGTCCCTTGCCAACATTCAGTTTGTGTTTGCGGTTCCCTTGGCTCCCCATAACCACCTGGACCTTACAATATGTATATTTTATATATATATTAGAAAGAAAGAGAGAGGGAAAGAGACAGAGAAACAGTGATGAGCAAGAAACAAGGATTAGCCGAAACCGGTTTGGCTCAGTGGATAGAGCGTCGGCCTGCGGACTGAAGGGTCCCAGGTTCGATTCCGGTCAGGGGCATATACCTGGGTTGCGGGCATATCCCCAGTAGGAGATGTGCAGGAGGCAGCTGATCGATGTTTCTCTCATCATTGATGTTTCTGGCTATCTCTCTCCCTTCCTCTCTGTAAAAAAATCAATAAAATATATTAAAAAAAAAAAAAAAAAAGAAACAAGGATTGGTTGACACCTGCACAACTCCTACTGTGGATCCGGCCCACAACCAAGGCATGTGACCTCACCAGTGCATGAGTCTATCAGCCAGGACTGCAAATTGATCACTTTAATATAGGAAATCATGATCAGGTTAGTAATGGTAGTAGTAGCTCAGAAGGGACAGTGTAAGCCTGAAGACTAGGTTTCCTGCTGGGGCCACTGTTTGTGGGAGGTTGGTGCCACAACACAGCATAGAGACAGAAGTTGTCATGTAGATTGTCAGGGAGAGATAATCGTTTTTGCAGTGGCCAAGGCTAAAAAAGATGAGTGGACCTGAGATTATTTGAAGGCTGAAGAGTTTTTTAAACAAGATGAGACTAGGGCTGGTATAAATTAACTTCTCTAGACACTCACCAGGATTTTGTTGTGACACTTGGTATGGGCTGTATGAGGAGTTACAGTCAGTCTTGTGGACTAGCTTAGAGGCTTGAGTGGGCATCTATGAGACTCACTGAGCATGGTGCAGAGGGTCATCGGGGTTGGGATTTGAGTGGCGGTTAAGTGAGAGAGGTTGGCAAGCATTCTGTGGACAACACATGCTGAGTAATAAGTAAGAGGCCAAGGAGAGGACTATGGGGGGTGTGGCTCTGCGAGTTCAGGTGTGAGAAAGGTGTAGTAGGAAGAGTGATTTGCACTTGGAGAGGGAGTGTGAATTCATGGTGGCAGGGCATTAACACTGACATACTAGTATGAGTGAATGAAAAGGGAGTCCATTTCTCATGGTGTCTTTATGATATGATCTGGGGAATTTTAGGGTAATTTCTAACAAGATGGGTTGCTGTGGTGCTACATGCCAGGTCCAGAGCTTAGGTGCCATATATGTGCCCACCTGCCATTTCTTGTTGAGGGCTGACCCAGTGAACAATAGGAATGAGATAGCATGCACCAGTGTCATCTGCGCTTGAAAATCTCCACAGGCATGGGGAAAAGAGAAGAGACAGAAGAGTCAGAGAGAAATGTATTACAGAGGTGGTGAACTAGAATTTTGGGAAAAAAGCTGATTAGAAAACACCCTGTCCTTGTCATGGCTTATTTGTGTTCCCAGTGAAGTTGTGCCTCTGGGAATGAAGCTGTGAGACAAGTGAGGATCAAAGAACTATGGGCAGCAGGAAATGCAAAGTGATGGCCTCAGCAAACTGGGATTGGAGTCATTACCATGTTGTTTGGTGTCTTGGAGGGACAATTTGGAGGACAACATGGGTATTGCCTGACAAGAACAGTGTCAAATCCATCACATTCCCTTTATGTGCAGCATCTCTTCCTACCCTATGTTCCTGACACCCACTGCTATTGAAAAGGGGGCAGTGTGACTCACATTTGAGGCACAGAGCACAGGTATGTTCTATCTGCTCATCTGCCTTTATTGTTGTGGGAAGACACAGCATCAGTAGGAATATAAGGAGAGATTGACTATAGTGGGACTGAGGCCTGCTATCTTCTCTGATGTGGGGAGTAGAGGGAGCAGATGGATGTGCAGGGTAGGGAGTATGACAAACTTGGCATCTCAAGAGAGAATCTTATCATGGGATGTACTGTCTCCATTATGACAGGATATGAACTTTGAGGACGTGGCCATTGCCTACTCTCCAGAGGAGTGGGAGCTCCTTGATAAGGCTCAGAAACATCTGTACTGTGATGTGATGCTGGAATTATTTGCACTTGTATCATTCATAGGTAAGACCTTCACATCTCTCCTAATGTCCTGAAGTGATGCCCACTCTTTATTTATTCTCTAGACATAGCTCTCTCTCTCTCTCTCTCTCTCTCTCTCTCTCTCTCTCTCTCTCTCTCGCAAAGCCAGACCATGGGTTCTGCTAATTTCCCCCCATTGACTGTCCTGTCAAATGGACTGTGGCTGCCAGTGCTGAGCTCTGCAGAGAGCCCTGAACAATAGACTCCATAAACTTCCCTCACACCAGTTGCCTCAGAAACTGCAGGAAGTGTCTGGGTGTCAGCAGTCCTACAGACAGCTTAATGGGTCCCACCTGCTCTTCCTCTCCCAGGGAGGGTGACTATATCCAGATCCATGGCTTCCACTTCTGCACCTTTCCTGTAGGTAAGGATCTTGGTGAAGGCCTGTGCCAGGTATCTTCCTCACATACATGAACCAGGGGCTGTTCTTGTAAGACCCTCCTTCAACTGTTTGTAATATTACCTTCTCTGAATGCTATTGTAAGCCGAATTGCTATGGGCAAGTGATGTCCGCTCACCTCTGTTGTCTTTTATTGATATTCAGAATATCTAGTTTGTACATATTTCTAGAGAAGGAGGTGGAAGGAGAACCCCGGTTTTCTTCAGGGTGAATATACAGGATGGTCCTAGAGCAGTGGTTCTCAACCTTCTGGCCCTTTAAATACAGTTCCTCATGTTGTGACCCAACCATAAAATTATTTTCGTCGCTACTTCATAACTGTAATGTTGCTACTGTTATGAATTGTAATGTAAATATCTGATATGCAGGATGGTCTTAGGTGACCCCTGTGAAAGGGGCGTTCAACCGCCAAAGGGGTCGTGACCCACAGGTTGAGAACCGCTGTCCTAGAGAATGCCTGGCCCTTCTGAATGGCAACTGGGGGAAGGTATGACATAAGGATGGTGATCAGATTGTATCAGGAATCTGCTCCTGTCTAATGGTGTTTGGTGCAGGTTCCAATGGCCACCCCTCATTTATACCTTTCCTTTTCCACACTTGATACTTTGCTGACTTGTCATTTCATCAGTGACTTCCTAGCTTTGGCTGTCTTCTCCTTTGTGTCCTTTTTACATCACCTGTTCTGCTGTCCATCTTTTTCTGCAGTATTCTACAACATGGACCTATGCAAGTGTTATGAGGAGCACATACGTGCTTAAACACCCCTCAAACACCAGCTACTTGTTTATTGAATTTTACTTGGAATGTGATTTAACCACAGCTTGCCCATGTCACCAGAAGAGAAGGTCTACTGAAGTCTGTTAGCAGCAGAATGAGCTGGACAGTCCGCTTCTCTTCCATGTGGTGCTTGCCATGCTTTTGCTCTATTTCTGTTGACGTCTCCCTAGTTTTGTGATCTCCAGTGGTCAAGAACTTCACAGGGCCCTCTTATTAATCCATCTTTCAGGTATTTTATTTTCAGCCAATTGCATGAAACCATTGTAGTATGTGCAACCCACCTTTATAATGGGGCTTCCCCTGTCACCAGAGTCAACATTCATTTCCTCATCATTTCTCTGTTTTTAGGTCATTGGCATAAAATGGATGATGTGGAGGCCTATTGTGAGCACAGTGTATCTGTAGGAGATTCTCAGGTCAGGGCTTCCAAGACAGCTGCAGCCACCCAGAGGACCCATCTGTGTAAACCGTGCTTCTCAGTGTTAAAAGGTATTTTGCACCTGAGTGAGTTACAAGTGGTTTACTTTGAGAAGAATGTGTTCTTAAGTGATGTGTGTGTGAGAGACTTGTGTTTCAGTGCAAATACTCACCAGCAACAGAAGGGTGCCAGTGGAGAGAAGCCCTGGAAAGAAGATATGGAGAATACCTTGCTTGTGACTAGTTGCTGCTTCTACTTATCTGGGGTGCCTGCAGCTAGTACGGAGGTTGGGGAAGACTCCCCAGCCATTTCAGGGCTTCTCCAGCACCAGGCCACTCTTAACACCGAGGAGCCACACAGTATCAATGAGATTTCACAGGAATGTCTCAGTGGAAAAAGACATCACCAGTGGGTTGAATGTGAAACAGCTGCCAGCCAGAAACTAAAAGTTGCTTATCACAAAGGTCTCTGCTCTGGAGATAAGATTTATGAGTATAATAAATGTGGGAAAGTGTTTAGACAAATCTTTAACCAACCTCAACAAGGGAGAATTCACACTAGAGAAAATCCCTATGGGTGTACTGATTGTGGGAAGGTCTTTAGTTAAAGCACTGCTCTCTCTAAACACAACAGAGTTCACATTAAGGAAAAGCAGTATGAGTGTAATGATGGTGGGAAGTACTTCAGTCACAGGTCTGCTGTCACTAGACTCCAGAGTTCACATTGGAGAAAAGCCATATGTGTGTAGTGAATGTGGGAAGCATTTCAGTCAAAGGTCTAACCTCAATAATCACCACAGAGTTCACACTGGAGAAAAGCCATTTGAGTGTAGTGATTGTGGGAAGTCCTTCGGATACATGTCTATCCTCATTAAACATCAGAGAGTTCACACTGGAGAAAAGCCCTGTGAGTGTACAGAATGTGGAAAATCCTTCAGTGAAAGCAGTACTGTCATTAAATACCAGAGAGCTCACACTGGAGAAAAGCTATATGAATGTAGTGATTGTGGGAAGTTCTTCAGTCAAAGTGGTAACCTCACACAACACCAGAGAGTTCACACTGGAGAAAAACTTATGAGTGTAGTGAATGAGGGAATTCTTTCAGGCAAAAGAATCACCTCCTTATACACAAGAGAGTTCACACAGGAGAAAAGCCATATGAGTGTAATGAGTGTAATGACTGTAGAATAAGGATGTCAAACTCAGAGGCTAACATAGGACAAATAAACAAGGTTTAAGTTTACGTGGGCTGCAAAAAACCAAAAGCTTCAATTTTTATAAAAATGTAGGCTTATTTTGATAGAAACACGCTGAATACCAAAGGGCTGAAATGAGTGACTGTTAACATAAAATAATAGAATATTTTAATAAAAAAATTAATATTTTCTCTTGAACATTAACTTACCAGCCACTGAATAACTGCACAAATTAATAAGCATAATGCAAATAAACCTATTTTTTCTTGTTCTCTGAAAGAGAAATATTTCCTGTTTCACACACCAAACAAGTCATTGCAAGACTAATGACGTGGCAATTGGCTGCTAAAATATTCACTGCTAGTATTAGTGGAGAGAAATGGTGCGCCTGTGCATAAGGGAAATGAATGTAACATAATTATAGTCATCAGTCATTCGCAAACATTGTAATTCATTATTAATAATTATGTATTACAGGATATTGTAAAAATTAAGTTATGATTTTTTTATTAAAACATTTCTTACATATCGTTATATTGGCCAGGCCATAAAAATATTCGTAGTGAGCCGTGTGTTTGACATTCTTGCTATAGAAAGTCATTCTGGCATATCTATGCACTCATTCAACATCAGAGAGTGCACATTGGGGTAAAGCCTTATGAATGTACTGATTGTAGGAAATCTCTTAGCAGAAATTATAACCCTACTAGACACCTGAGAGTTCACACTGGAGAAGAGCCTTAAATGTGCAGGGAATTTTATTGGTCTTCCTCAGAATAACAACAATGAAGGAGACCGTGATGCACATTTACCTTATCATAAAGCCCTTTATTCAGGGCATACACCCTGCTAGATTCCTCATAACATTCTGGTACCAGTGGGACTTTAAGGAGGTGCTTGCACTTGTGATCCTGCCCAGACCTATTACCCCATTGATGTCACTGTGAGTGATTGTGGCTGAAGTGATTTCACCTCTACCACCTGGCTCACCTGAACAGTGTGAACCAGTCACAAACCCTGCATGCTCACTTGTGCTTGAGAAAATTCTGAATACTCGGAACTCTTGGCAGGATCTTCATTCCTTTCTCTTTGACTAGAAAATGGGCCTGGTCCAGGGTTTGTCCAGAATACCCGTAGTCAGCTAAGACATGGTACCTCTCTCAGGGACACTGTGTTTCTCATATTATGCTTTGATGATTGGCTTAGGTTCTGTTTCACCAATGTGAAATCTGCTTGCTGTACATGGCTCTGGTTTATGATATTTTAGTAAAGGTGTTTTTCTTTTGCATCTTTAATTGTGTTTGCTCTATTCACTGTCTGGGATGATTTGCAAGGAGAGTGGTAATCTGTCAGCATGTAGATGTGAATAGATATTATGGGGCCGTTAAACTTTCTGTGCTTCTGGAGGAAGAGCATGCTGGTAGAAAATCACTCTTTGTCCAATATTGGCTTATTTTGAGTCCTTGAAAGAAAGGCTGCCTGACTTTGTGGTTTTAATTTGCAGCCTGGTACCTTGTTTATTGGTGAGGCCAATGGTCACCCTGAAGAGAAGGCCTTTTACTGTGCTTCTGTGAACAATATGAATTGTGTTCTCTGTTCACAGTATGTATTACATCATTCTCAGCGTGGAAGCTGCAGCGCTGAGCCAGCGGCACCCACACTCCCGGCTCCTCTTCGCACCTCCCCTCAGTTCCACGCCCTCAGCTCCCTGCGCTGCGCCACCAAGACAAGACCGAACAGGCCATCTCCTTCACCAAGGACTTCCTGGCCGGAGGCGTTGCCACCGTCATCTCCACCAAGACGGCCGTGGCCACCATGGAGTGGGTCAAGCTGCTGTTGCAGGTGTAACATACCAGACAGCAGATCACGGCCGACAAGCAGTACCAGGGCATCATGGACTGCCTTGTGCGCATCCCGGAGGAGCAGGGTGGGCTATCTTTCTGGAGGGGCAACATGGCCAACGCCATCCGCTACTTCCCCACCCAAGCACTCAAATTTGCCTTCAAGGATAAGGATAAGCAGGTCACCCTGGGTGGCACAGACAAGCACACCCAGTCCTGGAGGTCCTTGGCAGGCCACCTCCCTTTGCTTCTTCTGCCCCCTGGATTTCGCCCGGACCCTGCTGGTGGCCGACATGGGGACATCGGGCGCCGAGCAGTGGTTCAAGAGCCTGGGAGCCTGCCTGGTGCAGATCACTTCATAATTCCTGAGTCTGGAACAGTCAAAAGTGTCCACACCCTTGGTCCTTACAGGTCGTAGCTGTGCCTTCCCTTGACTACGGCCCTCCATGCAGCCTGATTTGTTTACTGGTGCATATGGATGTATATGGGGCAATACTGAGGGGAAGAACTCTTAGGCACATAATTATCCCTTTTAGGAATAAGGAACTGGACATTCCTGGAGAGGACAGGGACAGTCCTGTGAGACTCCTGGTCCCTTGAAAACAGGTCACACCCTTGCCCAAGTGAAAGCTATGCTGACACCTAATAGAGGGAGGTACCAGGGATGCTCAGAGCATCACTCCAGAACTTCTGTATTCTGGTAACCTAGTGGGAGTGCATGGCCATCCGGGAGCATCTTGACCAGCAGGAGGAAGTAGCCCCACTGCTCTCTCCAATGGGGATGGGGAGACCTATGGAGAAACCACATTTAGCACATGTTCATGCACAGAATGAATGGAAACCACGGGGACAGCATTGATGTAAATGTCAGCATATTTTACTGTGATCCCCAATGGGAGTGCCCACCAGGGCAATTGAAATGATAAAGAGACTTGGAGGCTGGGTAGTGACTGATGTTGATGTAAAAGAACATGGATGCTGGAATGCTTGCAATCCTGTGTCCTTCCCGATCAACTCTCTTATCATGTGAGTCTTCACCCTCACCACAGTGTAGGAACTGAGACAGCCAGGGATTTAAACAACTTCTCACTCAGTAGTAGTTCTGAGTTTACTGTCAATGAACACTGACCAAACTCCTTTTTTTTGAAGTTCACGCATTTGAATCTTGCCCGTGATGGCTTAGGGAAGCTCAGGGACTAAGTGCACCTGGATGAAGAGAAAGCAATCCATGCTGACTAACTCCTGCGGTTATTTCCTACCAAAGTCCCCCAGATTGATTGGCACCTTATGGTGTCCTTCATAGGGCCCACCAAGTATGTCAGGTTCCCCTCTTAAAGCCCTGAATGTGGCTGCAGCCCCGTGATGTGCTTTGACCAAATAATGTGGTGCGAGTGAAGACTGTCACTACTAACACAAGAGTCTGGAATCAGAGATTGGCATTCTCTCTGTTCATTACTACTAACACCTAGAAGTTACCTACATGGTGACTGCACCTTGTTCATTGCTACTAACACCTAGCAGGTACCTACATGGTGGCTGCATCTTTATCCTGGTCCCTGGAGAACCAGGGAGGACATGTGGCATCAACAAGAAAGAGACCTTCTTTAGTATAAGCCACTAAAGCTTTGGGGCTGTTTGTTACTACAACATCTACTGGTTCTAATGGCTGTGTGTTAACAATTCTACTCTCCCGGAGGCAGCAGAGCCTAACATTAGAAGTCAGAGCTCTGTTATTAGAAACACATGGGTTTGCCTTCCAGTACTGCCTTTATTTAACTCTACAATCAGGCAATTTATGTCAAGCATCTGAGCCTCAATTCCCTCTTCATAAAATCTCAGGTTGCAGAGAGGACTAAATGACGTAATAATGCATGAAAAGCATTGAATTCCAGGCCTGGCACCTGTAGTAAACATTCGGTAGCTATTAGCTCCATAGCTTCAAAATGTGTACTGAATGTAAACATTCTAAGAATGTATGGAAACTCAACTTTTTGTTTTCTGTAGCATTTCAAATTTTGTTTTTAAACAAATAAAATTGGTTTATATATATTCTCTCATAGCCTCATTTGACTCTTAAATAATGTGATATTTTCATATTAAAAATAAAAAAAATCTGATAGCTGTAATAACAGATATTTGAGTATCTTCCCATGATTGGAAAGGTTTCTGGTTATATTCTTCATGAGGCACAAGCATGGTGTTCTGGCTGGATTCCCAGTGGTTGGGTGAGGAGTCGACAGAAGGCAGCTGATCCATGTTTCTCTCTTTCCTGTCCTATCCTCTCTATCAAAAATCAAATTAACCAAAAATTCTGTTGGAGACAACAAACCCCAGAAACTACCACCAGCCACACGATCCTAATGTTGTCATTTCCCAGCACCACTCTGGCTCCAGAACACTAATATTCACAATGGTCAGTGAGTGATTGGGATCCTATTTACAGCTGGGAGGCCTGGAAAGGTATATTACCTAAAGGGCTATGCTCCTAATGATGGCTGGATTTAGCCAATGAAAGACCAGGAGAGGCATATTAACCAGGTGTACATGGGTAAGAATGGGACTTCCTGAATCTACCTCGTTGGGACTTCTTGAATCTACCTGGTGGTCATGTTGATCTCTTTGGTCTGTTCACAGAGACTGAGGCTTCCCAGCACCAGGTGTCCAGTAGGACAAGGCATCAGAGGCAGTATCTCCCTATGCACTGGTGTGTCTGCGGTTTGCTGAGCCCCAACACGCCAGAATTTGGGCTTTTGTGACTCGTGGACTCCTTTCTGCTTACAGAGTTCGACAAAGACTCATCCAGTTAACCCTCCAGTCTGGCGTGTGGGCACCTCTGGGGTCCTGCAGTCCAGGTCTCACTGCCAGGAACAGTGAGTAGCTCATGTGTGACAAAATGGGGAAAGAGGTTAACAGGTTACAATACCTCCATGTGAGGATGTGATGGTGTGACCGAACTAGGAGGGTTTAGGAAACCCAGGACTTGTTTTGTGTCTGTAGGCAACGAACAAGATGAGGCAGAGTTTTGCACGAGTTTTACTTTCATTCTCAGGAAACTGGGGACATGAAAGGTCTTGACCAAAAGAGGGACATTGTGTGAGGTAGTTCTTTAAACTTTTCCCAAAGCAGCTCAGAAGAGGAACAAACTGGAAGAGAGATGAAAGCAGTTGGGGACAGGAGGCAGAAGTCCTATAAAAGATAAGGTAACTGGCAAGAGTGTGCACTGAGGACTGAGTCTTGAAGAATTGTGGTCATTTTCAGGACACATGACCCCATTGGCTGGGAAACGGTACTGAGCCGTCTGACCCCATGGATGCTGGGGTTGCTGGCCAGAGTCTCAGCAGATCTTTCTCAGAACACAGATTCATGCAAATGCAGAGTGGTTTAAGAGTTCTGATTTGTATAACTGATATCAGGGCCTCACACTCTTACAGCTTCTGTGATAGTGGTATCCTGGGATTGTCTTGCCTCTGTTCTAGCCCTTATATCTGGGGACCTTGATGAGACACCAAGCCCAGAACTCTAAGTACATGTCTAAGATTGTCTGAAATGATCCCTGGTTTTGGCAAACAGTGGAATCATATGTGAGAAGTCCACCAGTCATAGGTTCCTATATGTGCAAATGCTTAGAGTGAAGACTGAGTTCATTCAGAAACGAACTGGTGTCCTTTATAAAAAAATATGTTTTTATTGATTCCAGAGAGGAAGGGAGGAGGAGAGGGAAATAGAAGATAAATGATGAGAGAGAATCATTGGTGGGCTGACTCCAGCATACCCCCCACTGGGGATTAAGTCCACAACCCTGGCATGTGCCCCTGACTGGAATCAAACCCGGACCCTTCAGTTTACAGGCTGGTGCTCTATCCACTGAGAAATACCAGCTGGGGCTCGTGTCCATTTTCTAAAATAGGAACTGGTAACAATGGGACAGGAGTGAGGTCTAGAGGAGCTTGTGCTACCTTTGGAGTCTGGTCTGCAGGTGATGGGAGTAATGGAAGAGTTGGAGCAGCAGAGGCAGGTGATCTGACCCAGGTCTCATTAGACTTCGGATGGCTGAAGCATAACAAAGCAAATGGCTGTGAGGGAGGTGGTAGAAAGTCTAGGATGGAGACTGCTGTGGTGAGCATGATGGTAAGTGGCCCATGATGGTGACTGTGGGAGTGATATAAGCTGTTGGATTGTGGATTGGTGCTTTTTCTGCGGCCAACTGGATTTTCTAATTTTGAGGCTGAGAGAGAGGTAAGAGCCAGGGATGATTGAAGGTTTGCATTTGGCAGCTGCAGGTATGGAAGCACCATCAACTGAGATGCAGATATTCAGAGTAGAAGTGTAATGTTCATTGGGGATACCAAACTTTTATTTTTTGTCTGTATTGGTGTGCGATATTTCAGAGAGCATTTTATGAGCATCTGGTACTCAGGACAAGTTCAGGTTGAAACCTTCTTTAAAGTCGGGAGTGTAGTGACCAGGGTAGAGTTGTAGATCACCTTTTTAAAAACTTTTTTTCTGTTTAATTGGAGAGCAAAGAGCAATTAAAACAAGATGAGATGGCAGCTGTTGCATCTTTACTTGTGAATCACACACCAGGATTGTGTTGAGAGCCTTGGTATGGTCAGTAGTCTGACTGATTTACATACGGGAATGAGTGTTCATATGAGAGACACACTGGACCTGTGAGAGAGGGCCTTAGGTGATGGTACTTGAGTGCTGAAGGCTGTGACTGGTGAAGGGACCTCAAGTGCAGCACCAGAAGAAGTGAGCTCTGAATATCTGAGATTTGATGTGGTTCTCAATAGGTGAGGTTAAAGAAAAAAAAAAACAATCAGGGAGGTAGGTCATCAAAGAAGGACTGAAGGCGCCTCATTGAGTGTGGACTATGAGAGTTGGTGTAGAATTTTCCAGGCATTAACCAAACCACACTTGCTGAGTAATGAGTAGGAAGTCAGGGAGATGACTATGGGGTCTGGGACTGTGGGAGTGTAAGTTTGAGAGAGTTATGGTAGAAAGAGTGTTGTGTACTTGTAGAAGGTATGTGCATTCATGGCTTCATGGCCCCTGACATTGACATAAAATGGATTGATAGTGGATTTCATTTCTGGTGATGTTTGGATAATCTGATATAGTGAATTTCATATTAATTCCTAAAAAGAGGGTCTATAGTAGTGGTACGTTCTTGGTCCAGAGATTAGGTGAAATATATGAGCAACCTGCATTTTATTGCGGAGGGCAGTTACAGTGATCAATAGGAATGAGGGAGCATACGTAAGTGTCATCTAGGCTGGCATTTGAAAGGGTGAAGGGTAAGAGAGAAATACATTACTGAAAGGGTGAATTGGAGTTTTGGAAAAGAAGGTGAAGAAGAAAACTGGTTCAAGTCATGATGTATTTGTCTTACTTTTGGTTTTTTCCCTTGGGAATGAAGCTGTGTGAGAGATGTGTGTTTCAAAGACATGTGCGGCAGGAAGTGCAAAGTGATGGCCTCAGCACCCTAGGCTTGGTGTCAAAA
The DNA here is from genome assembly GCF_964212035.1 of Myotis nattereri. Lineage (NCBI taxonomy): Eukaryota > Metazoa > Chordata > Mammalia > Chiroptera > Vespertilionidae > Myotis > Myotis nattereri. The sequence goes on along the minus strand of NC_138097.1, from coordinate 8,708,913 downwards.
GGGTGGAGTGTAATGCCAAAAATTCAGGGACTTGGAATGAGAATGTAGGGAACAACAAGGTTATTGCCTGACAATAACAGTGTCAAATCACTCATACTCTCATTATGGACAACATCTATCCATATCCTATATTCATGAGACCCACTGTATTCAAAAGGCACAGTGTGGCCAACATGTTTGTACTAGAAAGCAGGTATGACCTATATGCTCATTGTCCTTATTGTCGTGGGAAGACACTGCATCAGTAGGAATATAAGGAGTGAGTGTCTTTGATGAAACAAAGGTCTGATATCTTCTCTGTAGTCAGAAGTGTAGGGAGCAGATGGATATATAAGTTGGGGTGTATGATAAATGTAAAACCCTAGGAGAGAAGCTGATAATGGACTAAACTGTCCCCATTATGACAGGATATGAACTTTGAGGATGTGGCCATTGCCTTCTCTCCAGAGGAGTGGGGAATCCTTGATGAGGCTCAGAGACTTCTGTACTGCAAAGTGATGCTGGAAGTATTTGCACTTGTATCATCTGTAGGTAAGACCCTCACATCTCTCCTAATGGACTGAGATGATGGCCTCTCTTCCTTTATATTCCACCTGTAGCTTTCTCCCTCCTACAGCCAGACCATGGGCTCTGCAAATTGTCCTCACTCTCATGTGAAATGTGCTAATGATGCCAGTGCTGAGCTGTGTGGAGAGCCCTGAGGAATAGACTCCACAAAATTTTTTAAAACTATTTTCCTCAGAGAGTGAAGGATGTGTCTGGGAGCCAGGCATCTTACAGACAGCTTAATAAGTCCCCCTTGCTGTTTCGCTCCCTGGGCGAGTGACTATGTCTAGATCCATGGCTGCCACTTCTGCACGTTTCCTCTGGATAAAGGTTCTGGGTGACTGCCTGTGCCAGGTTATGTTCTTTACTTCATGAACCATGGGCTGTTCTTGTAAGACCCTCCTTCAATTGGTGTTTGTAATATTACCTCCCCTGAATACTAATCCAAGTCGATTTGCTCTGGACCAGGGCTGGATGGTCACCTCTGTCATCTTTCATTAATACTCAGAATATTTCGGTTTTATGTATTTGTAGAGAAGGTGGTACAGGGAGAACATGCAGGATGGTCTCAGAGGAGGCCTGGCCCAGCTGAGTGGAAATTAGCAGAATGTATGACACAAGGGCTGTTTTCAAATTATACCAGGAACCAGATCAATTCCATCACTAATCAGATGCATTTGCCACTGCCCACACCTAATTTTTACCTTTCCTTTTAACTACTTTACACTTTCTGACATGTCATTTCACCTGTGATTTTCTAGCATTCTGCCATGTTCACTTTGGGGCATATTTACATCACCTGCTCCTCTGCACTGCTGCCTCCACAGTATTCTTCAACATTGACCTGCACATGTGTTATGAGGTGCGCATACATACATAAGTAGTCCTTGAAAAACAGCTACTCATTTATTGAATTTTTCTTGAGATAAGCAATAAACAAAATTCTGTAGAGGCTGCCTATGTCACCTGCAGATAAGCTCCAGTGAACATTGTTAACCTAAGGAAGGGCTGGAAGTCTTACCTCTCTTCCATGCGGTATTTGCCATCTTTGTGTCATATTGCTGGTGTGGTCTTCCCTCCTTAATCATATTCAGAGGCCCAGAACTTCAAAGAAGCCTCTTGTTAATCCTTTCTGCATATGTCCTCTTTTCAGATAATTTCATGGAGCACGGTGTCATTGGCAACACACTTTAGTCATAGAACTTCCCTCTGTCACCACAATCAACATTCATTTCCTCGCCTTTTTTCTGTTTTCAGGTTGTTTGCATAAAAAGGATGATGATGAGGCCTGTTCTAAGAGGAGTTTATCTATACAAGGAGAGTCACAGGTCAGGGCTTCTAAGACAGCTCCAGCAACCCAGAAGAACCATCTATGTAAGCAGTGTTTCTCTGTGTTAAAAGATATTTTGCACCTGAATGACTTACAAGCAGCACACTTGGAACACAAAGACTTCTTCAGTGAGGCATGTGTGAGAGACTTCGGTTTCAGTGCAAACCCTCACCAGAAAAAGAAGGATGCCAGGGGAAAGACGTTCTGGAAAGAAGCTATGGACAAGGCCTCATTTGTGACCAGGTGCAGCTTCGACTTATCAGAGGTGCCTTCAAACAGCAGGGTGGTTGGGGAAGATTCCCAAACTCTCTCAGAGCTTCTCCAGCACCAGGCAACTCATAACAATAGGGAGCAACACTGTGGCAGTGAGAATTCACAGGAATTTCTTGGTGGAAAAAGTCCTCATCCATGGGGCGAATGTGAAAACGCTGCCAGCCACAATCTCAATGTTGTTGAATGTCAGGGTGTGTGCTCTGGAGAGTGTGGAAAATGTAGGAAAAATTATAGACGAAATTTTATCCTCAATCGACATAAAAGAGTTCACCATGAAGAAAAGCGGTATGAGTGTACAGATTGTGGGAAGTCCTTCAGTCAGAGTTCCACCCTCATTCGACATCAGAGAGTTCACAATGGAGAAAAGCCATATGAATGTATAGATTGTGGGAAGTCCTTCAGTCGGAGTTCCACCCTCATTCAACACCGCAGAGTTCACAGTGGAGAAAAGCCTTATGAGTGCAGTGAATGTAGGAAATCTTTTACCCGCAATAGTCAGCTCTTTATCCACAAGAGAGTTCACACTGGAGAAAAACCTTATGAATGTGGTGAATGTGGGAAATCCTTTAGGCAAAATAGTCAGCTCTTTGTCCACAAGAGAGTTCACACTGGAGAAAAACCTAATGGGTGTAATGAATGTGGGAAGTCCTTTAGGGATAATAGTCAGCTCCTTATCCACAAGAGAGTTCACACTGGAGAAAAACCTTATGTGTGCAGTGAATGTGGGAAGTCTTTTAGGCAAAATAGTCAGCTCTTTGTCCACAAGAGAGTTCACACTGGAGAAAAACCTTATGTGTGTAGTCAATGTGGGAAGTCTTTTAGGCAAAATAGTCAGCTCCTTATCCACAATAGAGTTCACACTGGAGAAAAACCTTATGAATGTTTTGAATGTGGGAAGTCCTTTAGCCAAAATAGTCAGCTTCTTATCCACAAGAGAGTTCACACTGGAGAAAAACCTTATGGGTGTAGTGAATGTGGGAAGTCCTTTCGGGATAATAGTCAGCTCCTTATCCACAATAGAGTTCACACTGGAGAAAAGCCTTATGTGTGTAGTGAATGTGGGAAGTGTTTTAGGCAAAATAGTCAGCTCCTTTTCCACAAGCATGTTCACACTGGGGAAAAGCCTTATGAGTGTATGGGTTGTGGGAAATATTTTAGTCGAAAATATGGCCTTATGAGACACCTGAGAGTTCACATAGGAGAAAAGCCTTAAATGTGAAGGGAATGTTTCCTTAATCTTACTCAGAATAACAACCATGAAGGAGACTCTATGATACCCAGTTGCCGTAATATGATCCCTTTTTATCAGAACAGACACTCTGCTAGATTCCTCATAAGTTTCAGGTACAAGTGAGTCTTTAAGGAACTACTTGAACTTGCCATTCTGCCCAGGCCTCCTATCCGATTGATGTCAGATGTGTGATTGTGGCTGAAGTGATTTCACCTCTACCACCTGGCTCTTCTGAACAGTGTGAATCAGTGACAATCACTGTGTGCTTTTTTTGCTTGAATAAATTCTAAATACTCTGACCTCTTGGCAGGAACTTCATTCATTTCTGTCTGACTAGGGAATAGACCTGGTCCAGAGTTTTTCCAGAACAGCCGTCCTCAGAAAAGAAGTGGTACCTCTTTCAGGGAGTTGTGGTTCTCACATTATGCTGTGATGATTGTCTTAGGTTCTATTTCACCTATCTGAGCATCGCTGGTTATGAAATATGATATTTCAGTAAAATTCTTTTTCCTGTTGTACCTTTAATTGTGATGATTCTATTCACTGCCTGCAATGTTTTGAAAGCACTGTTGAGATCTGTCAACATGTAGATGTGAAGCAATATTGTGAGGACGTCAAACCGTCAGTGCTTTGGAAAGGAGAACATGATGGCAGAAAATCATTTTTCATCCAAAACTGGCTTATTTTGCATTGCTGCTTAAGGTGTTGAAAGAAAGACTGCATAACTTTGTGGTCTTAATTTATATCCTGGTACCTTGGTTATGAGTGCAGTCAATGGTCACCCAGAAGACGAGGCCTTTGCCGTCCTTCTGTGAACAATATAAATTTTGTTCTTTGTTCACAGTTTGTATTACTTCATTCTTGTCAATGTTTAGGGGAAGTCCTCCGCACATACTACAAAGAAGCCAAGTGCCATGAAGTTCAAAATTTCATAGTCTTGTGACATTTTTTGTAAGACTCTGAGGTTAACCTACCATTGAGGCAGAAACACTGTATTCATAGTGATGAGAGAGACTGCAGTATATTATATGCAAAGTGTCTATTCTGAACATGAATCCACAAATGTTCCTGGGCTTGTCTCTTGTGTGACCTTTGTGTACAGACATTCTCAGCACCTCCAAAGATGTTTCCTGTAGCTGAAGTCATTGGGAGGTAAAATAATTGAATGGATTTGTGGCTTCCCCTGGTCTTTGTAAGGTGTTCACCACAAAGTCATTTCTCAATATGTAAGAACTCAAAGCTAAAGGAAGGATAATCCTGTAATCAATCCCAGGATGTGTCTTTTGTAACCAGTCAGCATTCCTGTTGGTTCCATGGCAGTAGTCTTCACTGCTTGCCAACATTTGCTGCCACTGAGGCAAATCTGTTCCTCCCAGGAAATGAGCACTGACGTGCAAGAAAGCACACTTTTCAAATGTGTGTTATTTTGTGAGCCTTGACCAAGAGATAAAGCTGTGAAACATCACAGATGAAATAAATTGATCTGTCATTATATTCAAGGTGTGGCATAAGTGGACTTTCAGTTATGAGTACATAAACCACAGCACTTGTGCTTTTCAAAAAATACCTTTATGTTTGTTTTTGTTTTTAGGAAAAGAGGAGGGAAGGGGGAGAGAGATAGATAAATATACATGAGCTGCCTCCCGCACCCTCCCTACTGGGGCCACAGGTGGGGCTGTGCACCGACCTGGAATTGAACCAGGGCGTTTCAGTGCACTGGATGATACCCACCCAGCTGAGGTACACGGTGAAAGCAGAGTTTATTCCGGTATTTTTATGTATTATTTTCTATACCAACAACTCTAAACCTACATTTCCCACACTCTACATTTTCCTCCTGCCCTTTTATAATCCCTCTTTCTGACTTTCCCAGTCTTCCATGCAATCACTTATTTTTCGTCCTTTACATTAGATTAGTTCATATTTTTCATAATTTTATAGGCACTATAAGGTGTGTACTTTTAAACAAATACTGGTTTCCTTAATGCTACAGATATTTTGAGATTCAATACAAATGCTTATGTGAATATTGAATTTTTTTATTGCTGAGTAGTATTGTATTCTATGGATAACAACTTCATAAACCTACTACTCGATTGGTGTCACAGCGAGTATTTCTGGCTGAAGAGATTTCACCTCTAACACCTGGCTCACCTGAAGAGTGTGCATCAGTCACAACCCCTATGTGATCAGGGGAAATGTATTCTGTGTTCTCACTTGTGCTTCAGAAAATTGTGATAACTCTGAGCTCTTGGCAGTATCTTCATTTCTTTATCTCTGACGAGGTAATGCACCTGATACAGGCTTCATCCAGGGCACTCATCCTCAGCTAAAAAGTGCTACCTCTGTCAGGGACATTGTGGTTTGCACATTATGCTGTGATGAATTGTTTCAGGTTCTAATTCACCAACCTGCAAACTGCTTGCTGTCCTCTGTTCTGGGTTAGGATCATTCAGTAAAGGTGTTTTTTTTTTTCCTTTTGCACCTTTAATTTTGGGGATTATATTCACTGCCTGGGATGACTAGAAAGGAACGTTGGAGAGGTGAACAGATATGATGGGGTCCGAAATATTCTGTGCTTTGGAAGGCATATGGTAATGGCAGAAAATCAGTTTGTCCAATGTTGGCTTTTTTTTTTTTAACTTCTGCCCAAGGCCTTGAAAAATTATCTGCATGACTTTGTGGTTCTAATTTGCAGCCTGGTGCCTCTATTACTGGTGAGGTCAACGTTCACACTGGAAAGGAGGCCTTTGTTGTGTTTCCGTGCACAATATTAATTATAGTCTCTGGTCACAATAAGTATTACATAATTCTCAACAATGTTTAGGGGAATTGTTCCCCACATACACTAAAGGAGCCATGTCCTGTGATGTATGAAATTTCATACACTGTTGTCATTCTTTATTTTTTAATTGATTTCAGAGAGGAACGGACAGCGAGAGAGAGATAGAAACATTAATGATGAGAGAGAATCATTGTTTGACTGCCTCCTGCATGCCCCGTACTGGGGATCAAGCCTGCAATCTGGACGTGTGCCCCTGACCAGAATTGAACCTGGGACCCTTCAGTCTGCAGCTTGATGCTCTATCACCTGGGCCCTGTTGTCATTTTTTGTATGACTCTGAGGTTTAAATATAACCACCAGTATGACAGAAACACTGCATTCATAGTGAGTGTGAAAGATTGCAGTGAATTAGATAAAAAGTGCCTCTTCACTTTGGTGTTGTTGAATCAAATCAATCTTAACACTATTCTTTTTTAAATTTTTTTATTACTTTTTGAATGAGCGAGATGGAGAAACATCAATGATGAGAGAGAATCATTGATCAGTTGCCTCCTGCATGCCCCGTGCACGGATGGAGCTCTCCAACCTGGGCATGTGCCTGACCTGGAATCAAACCAGTGATCTCATGGTTCATGGGTTCACGTCCAACCACTGAACCATGCCATGTGGCCAAACTATTCTTTTTTATTATTGATTATTGACTCTATTACAGATGTTCCCAATTTCCCCCATCTCCATCCCCCTTTGCCTCCCTCTACCCTGCCCCCACTGCTTCTAGGCCCTCACCACATTATTGTCTATGTCCTTGGGCTATACGTATATGTATATACTTTAAAAATATAATTTTATTGATTTTAGAGAGCGGGAGGGAGAAGGAGAGATAAAAACATCAATGATGAGAGAAAATCACTGATTAGCTGCCTACTGCACGTACCTCTCCCCTTACTGAGAATTGAACCTACAGCCCATGTATGTTCCCTGACCAGGAATACAACCATGACCTCCTGGTTCATAGGTTGCCCCTCAACCATTGAGTCACACCAGCTGTGCTGTATTATTTAAAAATAAAAAAAATGTATTTAATGTTGCTAGTATTACAGATGTCTCCCATTTTCCCCTGAGCATATATTCTTTGGGGGATCTCTCCCAGTCCTCCCCACTCCCCGCTCCTGGGAGATCTGCCAGTCTGTTCCAGTTAACCAGGCCTCTGGCCCCATCTTGTCCTTCCCCAGGACCACTTGCTGAATCACATCACCTTGATTCATAGTGTCATTGGCCTGGATGCTAGCCCTCCCCTTGGCTTTTGAGAAAACTACATTACCCAGAAAGGAATGGGCCCACGTGGGCGGAGCTAACTGGTGTTATTGGTGTCAGTGCATCCGGTTAGGGCGGGACTTCCACTTTCCTCCTCCTGGCGGGCATTTTGACCTCTTCAGTTCAAGGACTCACAGGCTTCAGCCCTCTGGTCGTGAGTAGGAGGAGGCTAGGAGGCAGCGTCCTTGCTGTGCGGGGTGTGTCTGAGGCTTGTTGAGCACCAACAGGCCGGGAGGGGGGCCTCCGTGCCTCCGGGACTCCTCTCGGCCCACAGCGTTCCCTCAGCCTGACCCCGTTGAACCCCCCAGCCTTGGGGACCGGCCTCTCAGGTCCCGCCGCCCAGGAAGCCGCATCCAGAGCAGTGAGTGTCTCCTGGGTGACACAGGGTGTGATGGGGGAAGAGGGCCGCAGGCTGCAGTGCCACCTTTAAGGTCACGGTGGCGGGGCTGAGGCAGGAGGATTAGGAAACCCGGGCCTGTTTTGGGTCTAAAGGCAACAAAGAGATGAGGTGTGGTTTTGCAGGAGGAGGTTTACTTTCACTCTCAGAACGCTGGGAGCATAGATGGTTGTGAAAATAGGAGGGGCATTGTGTGGGGTAGGGTTCTAACTTTTCCTAACATTGCTCAGAGGAAGGACAGACTAGAAGACAGAGGACAGGAAGGTGACGTCCTGTAAATGATCAGGGAACTGGCAGAGTGAGCCCTGAGGACTGAGCCCTGAGATAACACGGGCATCTGGAGGGCACCTGGCCTGTGGGCTGGGCAAGGGCACTGAGCAGCCTGAGCCCATAGATCCTGGCGGTGTTTGCCAGGCTCTCAACAGACCATTTCTTTACACGAATTCCTACTAATGCAGAATGAGTTGGGTGTACTGGACGGTGAAGATAATTTCAGGGCTTCACACTCTTGTGGCCTCTGAGATAGTTGTGTCCAGGGGCTGTCCCGCTGCTCTTGTATCCCTTGGACCTGGGGACTGTGAACAGACACTAAGCCCAGACTCCTAAGGTCATGACTAGGGCTTCCTGTAGTGGACCTTGTATTTAGCAACCAGTGTACTGAGTGGTATGTCCTTCAGGGCATTGGTTACAGATTGTGCAAAGGCTTATAGTGAAGACTGAGCTGATTTCGGAACCGGCAGTTACTTAAATAAATAAACATATATATATATATATATGGAAATTTTAGATATAGAAAGGAAGGGAGAGGGAGAGGGACAGAGAAACATTGATAAGCAAGAAACAAAGATTGGTTACAGCCTTCACAATGCCTATTGTGGATCTAGCCCAGCCGTGGGCAAACTACGGCCCGCGGGCCGGATCCGGCCCATTCGGCTGTTCTATCCGGCCCGCGGAGCCGAAAGAGCGGAGGGTTCTCTTGCTCTCCCCTCCGCTCCTTCACCAGCAGCAGTGTTAACATGTATTAGTTCACACAAACACTCCATCCATGCTTTTGTTCCAGCCCTCCGTTCCAGTTTAAGAACCCATTGTGGCCCTCTAGTCAAAAAGTTTGCCCACCCCTGATCTAGCCTATAACCAAGACATGTGACTTCACCAGTGCATGGGTCTATACCAGTGATGGCGAACCTTTTGAGCTCAGCATGTCAGCATTTTGAAAAACCCTAACTTAACTCTGGTGCCGTGTCACATATAGAAATTTTTTGGTATTTGCAACCATAGTAAAACAAAGATTTATATTTTTGATAGTTATTTTATATATTTAAATGCCGTTTAACAAAGAAAAATCAACCAAAAAAATGAGTTCTCGTGTCACCTCTGACACGCGTGTCATACGTTCACCATCATTGGTCTATACTCAACCAAATGAGACACGTCAGCCAGGACTGTAGATCACCTGAATATAGGAGCCCTGGCCAGTTTAGCTCAGTGGATGGAGCGTCAGCTTGTGGACTGAAGGCTCCCAGGTTCGATTCTGGTCAAGGGCACATGCCCCGGTTGTAAGCTTGATCCCCAGTAGAGAGCATGCAGGAGGCAGCCAATCAGTGATTCGCTCTCATCATTGATGTTTCTATCTCTCGCTCCCTCTCCCTCTCTGAAATCAATAAAAATATATTTTTAAAAATATATAGGAAATCATGGTCAGGTTGGTAACGGTAGTAGCAGCTCAGAAGGGACAGTGTGAGCCTGAGGTCTAGCTTTCCTGCTGGGGCCAGTGTGGAAGGTGGGTGTCACAACACAGCAGAGACATAGAAGTTGTCATGTAGAGTGTGGGGGAGAGGTAATCATTTTGCAGTGGCCAAGGCCTTTAAAAGATGAGTGGACCTGATATTATTTAGAGGCTGAAGAGTTATTCAAACGAAGTGAGACTGGGGCTGGTACATATTAACTTCTCTAAACACTCACCAGGATTTTGTTGTGACCCTTGGTGTGGCCTGGTTTTGGCGAGTTGCAGACAGTCTTATGGATTAGCTTAGAGGCTTGAGTGATCATCTGTGAAACTCACTGGGCATGGTCAGAACGCCATCGGGTGTGGGACTTGAGTTGCGGTTAAGTGAGAGATGTTGGCAAGCATTCTCTGGACAACAAATGCTGAGTTAACTCAGAGGCCAAGGAGAGCACTGTGGGGGCTGGGGCTGAGGGAGTGCAGGTGTAAACCACGTGTGGAAAAGAGTGATGTGCAGTTGAAGAGGGAATGTGAATTGATGGCCACAGCCCCCTGACATTGACACAAGGGTGAATGATGAGAGAGTCCACTTCTGGTGGTGTCTGGATGATCCAATACAGTAACTTTAAAGGTGATTGCCTGTAAAGAGGGGTGTTTTGGTGCTACATTCTAGGTACAGAGCTTCGTTGCCATTTAACTAACCACCTGCCTTTTGTTGTTGAGGGTGACACACAGGTTGATAGGAATGAGATAGCGGACACCAGTATTACCCAGGCTTCAAAATCACCACGGAATGGGTAAGGGAGAAGGGTAAGGGGTAAGAGATTGTGGATGTGGTGAAATATAATTTTGGAAAAAAGTGATTAGGAAACTATTTGTCCTCACCACAGCAAATTTGCATTACCTTTGAAGTTGTGCTTCTGAGAATGAAGCTGTGTGAGAGAAGTGTTGTTCAAAGAACTGTGTGCAACAGGAAGTGTAATGCCATGGCCTCAGTACCTTGAGATTGGGGTCAGGAGGGTGCAGTGTGATGCCATGTATTTGGTGTCCTTGAGAAACAATATGAGGGTATTGCCTGACAAGACCAGTATGAAATAACTCACACTGTCTTTATGGCCAGCATCTGTCTTTAACCTATGGTTTTGACACCCACTCTGTTGATAAAAGTCAGTGTGGTGTACACAGGAGTCCATAGCTCAGGTGTCTTATCTGCCTTTATTATGGTGGGAAGACAAAATGTCAGTAGGAATATAAGAAGACAGTGGGTTTCATGGGATGAAGGCCTGGTATTTTCTCTGATGTGTGGAGTGGACAGAGCATATGGATGTGGAGGGTGGGGAGTATGACAGACTAAGAATCTTAGGAGTGAAGGTGATCTTGGGCTGTACTGTCCCCATTATGACAGGATATGAACTTTGAGGACGTGGCCATTGTCTTCTGTCAGGAGGAGTGGGGGCTCCTTGATGAGGCTCAGAGACTTCTGTACTATGATATGATGCTGGAAGTGTTTGCACTTGTGTCATCTGTAGGATGTGTCCTGATGTTCTCCCAGTGTCCTGAGGTGATGACCTCTCTTCCTTTATTCCTCAGGCAGAGCTTTCTCTCTCCCACAGTGGGAACATGGCCTGTGCTAATTTTCCCCACTGCCTTGTCAAATGTGCTGTGGCTGCCAGGGATGAGCTGGATGGAGAGCCCTGAACAAAGGACTCCATGAACATCCCTAATGCCTGTTACCTCAAAAGTAGAGGAAACAGAGAGTCAGGAGTCTTGCAGTGAACTTAATAGGTCCCAGCTTGCACTTTCTCTTCATGGGAGGCTGACAGTGTCCATATGCATTGCTTCAACTTCTGTTCTCTTTCTCTGGGTAACGGGTCTTTGTGGCAACCTGGGTCATGTTATGGTCTTCACTTACATGAACTATGGCTGTTCTTTTAAGGCTTTCATTCAATTGATTATAATATTCTCTTCCCTGAATACTATAGCAAGCTGTGTAGCTCTGGTCCAGTGATGACTGCTCACCTCTTCATCACCTGTTTCTCTGCACTGGTGCCTCTGCAATCATCTGCAACAGTGACGTGCACATTTGTTATGAGGTGCACAAATGTGGTAATTAGTCCTCGAAACCAGCTACTCCTTTATTGATTGTTACTTGGAGTAAGAGGGAGCCAACCTCTTGCTCAGCTTGCCCCCTTCCCCAGTCAACAAGCCCTGCTGAATGCTGTTCGTTGGAGGATTAGCCGGAGCTCCATATTCTAATCCATGTGGTGCTTGCCATTTTTGTGTCATATTTATGGCGAGGCCTTTCTGTTTTGTGATCTTCATTAGCCCAGAAAATTACAAGAGCCTCTTATTAATCGGTCCTGCACATCTCTGATTTTCAGAGAATTGCATGTACCAACTGTGGTGCGTAACACACCTTTGCAATGGGAATTCCCCCTGTCTCCACATTCAACATTCATTTTCTCACCCTTTCTCACTTTTCAGGTTGTTGGCATAACATGGGTGATAAGGAGGCCTGTTCTGGTCAAAGTGTATCTATACAAGGAGAGTCACAGGTCAGGGCTTCTAAGACAGCTCCAGCCACCCAGAAGACCTTTCTGTGTCAGCGGTGTTTCTCTGTGTTACAACATATTTTGCACCTGACTGAGTCAGATGTAGCATATTTTAAGCAGAAAGCATTCTGTAGTGATGCGGGTGTTGGAGACATCTGTTTCAGTGCAAACCGTCACTGTACTGGGCTGCATATCTGGCACTTTGGCCAGAAGGGGCGGGCTGTGCTGTCTGTTCCTAAAACACATCGATAGGAAGGTACTGACATCAGGCCAGGCCTTGAGATATGGTCTCATGGCCCCTTCCCAGCAGTCTGTACTCTCTGTTCCTAGAACACATAGATAGTAAGGTAGTCACTGTATGATGCTATACTGTGTCGAGAAGTAATTATGTAAAAAAGGCTTTGTAACTGTTGGTTTTGCAAATAAAAATGCTGCAATTCTTGTAGTCTGGGCTGCAGTTCGGCCTCTGCTCCGGCAGGGTGCTGTAACTGTAGCCAGCTGGCCAGCTTAATAAAGGCTCTTAAATTTAAATTCTGAGTCAGTGGTCTATCTCGCTGAGTGAACCCATAATATTTGGAGGTCCCGGGGAGATACCCCAATTCCCTGTGGGGAACGACTACCAAGGAGGCCTCCAGTCTCCATTCCGGGTTCCAGGGAGTTGGAGGAGACTCCACCCAAAACTTTCAATTCGGAAACCGAGCCACCTGGACTCTCGAGAGAGGTAAGGAAGACTGGTCGTTAAACAGGAATTGGAACGTCCCATGGAAGGACCAATATGGAGGGCTGGATGCAGCGGTACTCATGGTTCTGACACACAGCCACGACGTTGTTCCAAGGGTCTCTGGTTTGTGCGGCTTTAGGCTGCACCGGGTTTGTCTGTCTGGTGTTTTTTATCTTGGTGTTTGTTGTCAAAAAGTCATCTGCTTCTGTGTGCACACCGCTGCAATGTTTTTTGAAAAATTTTTATGACTTCAAGGAGCAAGCTGCAGGTTCTGGGCTACCTTAGGTTGCATTTGTCTAGTTTGTTTTGTCTTTGTTCTGTGTTGTCTTTTTCTTTGTCAAAATGGGTTAGGGTCAGTCGTCTTCGTCGACCCCCTATCATTTATGCCCACTCCAAGCTAGTGAAAGGGGAGCTTGATCACCTCCCGGGAAGCCATAGAGCTCCCGTAGGCAATTAGTCAGGAATTGGTGGAAGTCAAAAACTCGGACTGGCAGAAACCGGTTTGGCTCAGTTTATAGAGCGTCTGCCTGCAGACTGAGAGGTCCCAGGTTCGATTCCGGTCGGGGGCATGTACCTGGGTTGCGGGCATATCCCCAGTAGGAGATGTGCGGGAGGCAGCTGATCGATGATTCTCTCTCATCGATGTTTCTAACTCTCAATCTCTCTCCCTTCCTCTCTGTAAAAAAATCAATAAAATATATTAAAAAGAAAAAAAAAAAACTCGGACTGTCTGGTGTATGAATATAAGATGAGAGTCTGTGTGAAGCGAAAGCTACTTTATGCTGTCTGGCTGTACACGTGAGAGTATTTGTTATCTCTTTCTGTTTCTCTATCCACTGAGCCAAACCCGCCAAGGCTACACAGATATTTTGAGATTCTACTTATGTGAATATTGAACTTGTTTTGTTCCTGATTAGTATTGCATTCTATGAATAACTACCACATCTATTGATCTGTCTATAAAATTGGTTATTTCCGGGTTTGGGGTATTATAAATCAACCTGTTTGCAATATTTGCATTCAGTTATCTTTATAGATATGCATTTTACTAATCAAACTACTGTACTGTAGGTGGATATTTCACATTTTAACATATGCAGAACTGTGATTTAAAATTGTCATGCACTTTGCCTTCCCACCCACATTCAGCATATAAAAGTTCCAGTTTTTTTCAAACCTGCAAGGACAGGCAATGGTTAATCTTTTTAAATAGTAGGTCTGGAATTATCTATCTATGAACTTGCTTTTGCTTTCATTTCATTTCCTAAGAATTTTTGGTGGTGAACATTTTTTCACATTTACTTTCATTTTCTTTATCTCCTCTGTTGAGATGTTGGCTTATAAATTTGCCTACTTTTAAAATTACTTATTATTTTAACCAATATCAGGACAGTTAACAATCTAAGACATATATTTGAATTTCACTCATTCCTCAATAACTTAATGACTTCTTGCTGTGTGGAACTATGGGTTTTGAATACTGTAAGGAAAATGTTTTTCTCAATTTTTAAACTATGTACGGTTTAAATCCACATGTATCATATACTTACAGGTTTTATATGCATTTTTCACATTCTCCACCACACTTTTCTAAGTATAAGCATTCAGTAACACATTAAGTGAAGTCTAGTTTTGTGATCTTTGTTGACTTCCCTCATGTAAATACCCTCTTTGTGGTTAGTTTCAAAATGCCAAAATGATGGCCATGAACAAGGATATGATACGATATTTCAGTAGGCAAATCATCATATTTTATTTCCCACATATGATAAAGTAGCAGTCGGTATCCCCCAAAACATCTATATATCTAAAAGCCTAATATGCAAATTGTCCCCACGAGAGTTTGACTGGGAGACTGGTCACTCATATGACATGTGTTGACCACCAGGGGCCAGCATGGAATGAAGGAATTCCCCCAGCTGGCAGCCTGAAGGCCCTGATCAGCACTGATTGCTGGCCAGGTTTGGGACGCTACCCATGCATGCATTTTGTGCACCAGGCCTCCAGTTTATAATAAAATAGTAAAATAATTGGGAAATGCGAGTGGTAAATATTTCTTTATAGTTTTGTTTACATATTATTGACTTTAAAAATACTTTTCAAATGTTTTTATTGATTTCAGAGAGGTTAGGGAAAGAGAGAGACATAGAAATAACAATGATGAGAGAGAATCATCGATAGGCTGCCTCCCACAGGCCACTGACTGGGGTGGAACCCACAGTTCAGCATGTGCTTTGACCAGGAAGCTGACAATAGTCACCGTGGTTGGTTTTGACAACCCTGATGAGAAAGTGGTGTCATGGCTGAACTGTTGGCACTGTGGACGGTCTTGTCCTTCACTGCAGGAGGCCTCACACTTTGCCTTGAGCCCCAGACTGCCTTCTGATGGGTACCTCTGTACCAGAGGGAACTTTTCAGAACTGAATACAAATAAAAAGTCCAGTTGCTGTCACTTTTGCTTCAAGGTGTATCTGTAAGGATCTTTAGTATACACACCACAATGATAGTCCCCCTGAAGAAAATGACATACACAGAGGCATCCACAGAAGTTCAGAGGATCTACCCAAAATTCACAAAAATTGGACAGGACATGGAATAAAAGAGACAAAATTTGAGATAATGAGCAGCCTCAGACATTCACAATAAATCAAGCTCAATAAATCATATTTAGAAAGCCAAAATCAGCCTCCAAGATGCCGCTATCGGATTCCTATTTTTTAAGTAGGACTGCAAGACCTGGCCAGTTAACTCAGTGGTTAGAGCTTTGGCTTACGAGCGAATGGTCTCTGGTTCCATTACGGTCAAGGGCAAAGGCCTCAGTTTCAGGTTGAATAATAGGGCCATGTCAGGGAACATAAGGGAGGCAAGCCATTGATGTGTCTCTCTCTTGCGGATGTTTCTCTCGCTCTCTCTCTTTCTCTCTCTCCACCTCCTCCTACCATTCAACTCTCTCTAGAACTAAATGGAAAAAGAATTGTAGGGTCTGGGGGGAAAAAGAAAACAGAAAGACTGCTAGTTGGCCGATTCATGCTTCCTACTTAGTGTTTTTAGACATTAGAAACAGGGTTTCTCTAGGGAAAGAAGTTTCTAGTTCACCATGGGCTCTACACTCTCCAGTTTCCAAAGTTATGTTGCAATCCCTCAGAATCACCTTCTCTCACAGGTAAGTTAATATTTATCACTCAAACACTAACCTAATTTAAGAAAAGAACAGATTATTTTATTCAAAAAGCATTGGGGATTTTTGTACTTAAATGAAAGCAATGAGGGGATCATGACGATAACACAAATTGTGTGGGTTTATTCTGAGATTCCTGGTCTTCATTCTAGTAGCCTCTTATGTGAAAGAAGACAGACTTCCAGTGAGATCAGATGATTCTGGTAAATGTTCTTTATATAGTTGTATGTTTTACTTATCAAACTGTTGAAGTATAGGTGAATGTTTTACCTTTTCATATATGCAGAACTATGCTCAGAGAACATATGCCCCGTATGCACTTATCCTGGCCCTACCACCTCTTCCCAGGCTTTTTCTGGGAGACTATAGTGACACCCCTGGCTTCACGTTTCTGTCTTATCACCTGTTGTACCAACCCTGACCACTGTTTTTGGGAATTCCTCCACTAGAACTCTAGCTCCAAAGGACAGAGAACTAGATACTTCCCGAATCATCAGTGTCCACACACTCAGTCCTTACAGGTCGCAGCTGTGCCTTCCTGAGAAAGCTGCCTTCCGTGAAGCCTAATTCATTTTCTGATGCATATGGATGAATAGGAGGCAACGCTGAGGGGAAGAACTCTTAGGACCATAATTATCCCTTTTAGGAATAGGGAACTGGACATCCCTGGAGAGGACACGGAGAGTCCTGGGAACTCCTGGTCCGTGGAGAACAGGTCACATCCTTGTCCATGTGACAAAAGGTGTGATGGGGAAAAGAGGTTCATAGGCTGCAATACCTCCATGGGAGGACGTGACGGTGTGACCGAACCGGGAGAATTTGGGAAACCCAGTGCTTGTTTTGTGTCTAAAGGAACAAAGAAGATGAGGCAGAGTTTGACACGAGTTGTTTACTTTCATTCTCAGGAAACTGGGGATATGAATGGTCCTGACCAAAAGAGGGACATTGTGTAAGGTAGTTCTTTAAACTTTTCCGAAAGCAGCTCAAAGGAGGAACAGACTAGAAGAGTGATGATAGCAGTTGGGGACAGGAGGCAGAAGTCCTATAAAAGATAAGGTAACTGGCAAGAGTGTGCATTGAAGACTGAGTCTTGAAGTAATGTGGTCATCTCCTGGACACATGGGCCTGTTGACTGGGAAACAGTACTGAGCAGTCTGAGCCCATGGATCCTGGGGTTGGTGGCCAGAGTCTCAACAGATCTTTCCCCGAACACAGATTCCTGCAAATGCAGGGTGTTTTAAGGATGCTGTTTTGTGGAACTGATATCAGGGCCTCACAGTATTACAACTTCTGAGATAGTATTATCCCGGGATTGTCTGGCCTCTCTTCTGGCCCTTATATCTGGGGACCTTGATGAGACACCAAGCCCAGAATTCTAAGTACATGTCTAAGGTTGTCTGGAATGATCCCTGTTTTTGGCAAACAGTGGAATCAGTTGTGAGTAGACCTTCCAGTCATAGGTTCCTTTATGTGCAAAGGCTTAGAGTGAAGACTGAGCTCATTCAGGAACCAACAGGCGTCCTTTAAAAAAAAAGTTGTTATTGATTCCTGAAAGAAAGGGAGAAGGAGAAATAGAAACCAGAATGATCACAGAGAATCATTGGTGGGCTGACTCCTGCGAGCCCCCCACTGGGGATCAAGCCCAGAAGCCTGGCATGTGCCCCTGACGAGAATCAAACCCGAGACCCTTCAGTTCACAGGCTGGTGCTCTATCCACTGAGCCAAACCAGCTGGGGCTTGTGTCCATTTTTTTAAAAATAGGAACTGGTAACAATGGGACAGGAGTGAGGTCTAGAGGAGCTTGTGATACCTTTGGCGTCTGTTCTGCAGGTGATGGGAGTAATGGAAGATTTCGAGCAGCAGAGGCAGGTGATCTGACCCAGGTTTCATTAGACTTCCGGTGGCTGAAGAATAACAAAGCAAATGGCTGTGAGGGAGGTGGTAGAAAGTCTAGGATGGAGGTTGCTGTGGTGAGCATGATGCTTAGTGGCCCATGCTGGTGACTGTGGCGGTGAAATAACCTGTTGGATTCTGGGTTTGTGTTTTATGTGCAGCGAAGTGGATTTTCTAATGTTGAGGCTGAGAGAGAGGTAAGAGCCAGGGATGACTTGAAGGTTTGCATTTGGAGCTGCAGGTATGGAAGCACCATCAACTGAGATGCAGATATTCAGAGTACAAGTGTAATGTTCATTGAGGATACCAAACTTATTTTTTATCTGTTTTGGTGTGCGATATTTCAGAGATTACTTCATGAGCATCTGGTACTCTGAGGAGAAGTTCAAGTTGAAAACTTCTTTAAAGTCGGGGTATAGTGAGCAGGGTAGAGTTGTAGATCATCTTTTTAAAAACTTTTTTTTCCTGTTTAATTTGAGACAAAGAGCAATTAAAACAAAGTGAGAATGCAGCTATTGCAACTTTACTTGTGAATCACACAGCACGATTCTGTTGAGATCTTTAGTGTGGTCAGTAGTCTGACTAATTTACATACGGGAATGAGTGGTCATATGTGAGACACACTAGACCTGGGAGAGAGGGCCATAGGTGATGGGACCTGAGTGCTGATGGCTGTGACTGGTGAAGGGACATCAACTTCAGCAACAGAAGAGGTGGGCTCCGGATATCTGAGATTTGATGTGGTTCTCAATAGGTGAGGTTGAAGGAAAAAAACAATCAGGGAAGGAGGTTTTCATAGAAGCACTGAAGGCTCCTCATTGATTGTGGACGGAAAGAGTGAAGGCGCCTCATTGAGTGTGGACTATGATGTTGGTGTAGAACTTAATTGAGTTTGAATTTTCCAGGCGTTAACCAAACCACACTTACTGAGTAATGAGTAGGAAGTCAGGGAGATGACTATAGGGTCTGCGATTGTGGGATTGTAGGATTGAGAGAGTTATGGTAGAAAGAGTAATGTGTACTTGGATAGGGCATGTGCATTCATGGCTGCAGGGCCACTGAAATGAACATAAGAGGGAATGAAGGTGGAGTTCATTTCTGGTGATATCTGGATAATGTGATATGGTGAATTTCAGATTAATTCCTGAAAAGAGTATCCAGTGGTACTTTCTTGGTCCAGAGATTAGGTGAAATATATGTGCAACCTGCCTTTTGTTGTGGAGGGCAGTCACAGTTATCAATAGGAATGAGAGAGCATACATCAGTGTCATCTTGGCTGGCGCTGGGAAGAATGAAGGGTAAGAGAGAAATGCATTACTGAAGGGGTGAATTGGAGTATTGTAAAAGAAGATGATTAAGAAAAATGGTCCAAGTCACGACGTATTTGTGTTACCATTGGCATTATGCCTCTGGGAATGAAGCTGTGTGAGGGAAGTGTGGTGCACAGATTTATGTGCAGCAGGACGTGCAAAGTGATGGCTCAGCACCCTAGGACTGGTGTCAAATGGGTAAAGTGTGAGGCCAAAATGTTCAGGGTCTTGGAATGAGAATCTAAGGAATAACAGAGTTATTGCCTTACAAGAACAGTGTCAAATCACTCACAATCTCATTGTGGACATCATCTCTCCGTACTCTATGTTTATGACTCCCACTGTATTGAAAGGCGCAGTGTGGACAACATGTTTGTAGTAGAGAACGGGTATGATCTATATGCTCATTGTCCTTATTGTCGTGGGAAGGCACTGTATCAGTAGGAATATAAGGAGTGAGTGTCTTTGATGAAACAAAGGCCTGATGTCTTCTTTGTAGTCAGAAGAGTAGGGAGCAGATGGATATGGAAGTTGTGGTATATGATCAATGCAAAATCCTTGGAGAGAAGCTGATAATGGACTAAACTGTCCCCATTATGACAGGATATGAACTTTGAGGATGTGGCCATTGCCTTCTCTCCAGAGGAGTGGGGAATCCTTGATGAGGCTCAGAGACTTCTGTACTGCAAAGTGATGCTGGAAGTATTTGCACTTGTATCATCTGTAGGTAAGACCCTCACATATCTCCTAATAGACTGAGGTGATGGCCTCTCTTCCTTTATATTCCACCTGTATCTTTCTCTCTCCTGCAGCCAGACCTTGGGCTCTGCAAATTTTCCTCAACCTCATGTGCAATGTGCTATAGATGCCAGTTCTGAGCTGTGTGGAGAGTCCTGAGAAATAAACTCCACAAACTTCTTTAACATTATTTTCCACAGAAACTTCAGGATGCCTCTGGGAGCCAGTCTTCTTACAGACAGCTTAATGGGTCCCCCTTGCTGTTTCTCTCCCTGGGAGGGTGACTATGTCCAGATCCATGGCTTCCACTTCTGCACCTTTCCTCCAGATAAAGGTTCTGGGTGACTGCCTGTGCCCGGTTATGTTCTTTACTTACATGAACCATGGGCTGTTCTTGTAAGACCCTCCTTCAATTGGTGTTTGTCATATTACCTTCCCTCAAAAGTATTCCAAGTGTATTTGCTCTAAAGCAGGGCTGGATGGTACCCTCTGTCATCTTTCATTAATACTTGGAATATTGCGGTTTTATGTATTTGTAGAGAAGGTGGTACAGGGAGAACCCCTAGTTTTTTTTTCACAGGGTGAACATGCAGGATGGTTTTAGTGGAGGCCTGGCCCAGCTGAGTGGAAACTAGCAGAACGTGTGACAAAAGGGCTCTTTTCAAATTATACCAGGAATCAGCTAGATTTCATCACTGCTCAGATGGAGGTGCTACTGCTTACACCTCATTTTTACCTTTCCTTTTAACTACATTGCACTTTCTGACATGTCATTTCACATATGACTTCCTAGCATTCAGTCATTTTCACTTCTGTGGCATTTTTCTATCACCTGCTCCTCTGCACTGTTGCCTCTGCAGTATTCATCAACTTTGACCTGCACATGTGTTATGAGGGGCACATACATACTTAAGTAGTCCTCAAAAAACAGCTACTCGTTTATTGAATTTTTTTTGGAATAAGATATCAACAAAATTCTGCAGAGCTTGTCTATGTCACCTGCAGACAAGCCCTACTAAACACTGTTAGCGTGAGGAAGGGCTGGAAGTCTTATCTCTTTTCCATGTGGTGTTTGCCATCTTTGTGTCATATTCCTGGTGTGGTCTTCCTTCCTTTATGATCTTCCCAGGCCCAGAAATTCGCTGAAGCCTGTTATAAACCTTCCTGCACATCTCTTTTCAGAAAATTGCATGAAGCCGAGGTGTCCTGGCCAAAACACTTTTGTAATGCAATTCCCTCTGTCACCAAAATCCACATTCATTTCCTCACCCTTTTTCTGTTTTCAGATTGTTGGCATAAAAAGGATGTTAAGGAGACCTGTGCTTCTCAGAGTGTATATGTAGAAGGAGAGTCACAGGTCAGGGATTCTAAGACAGCTCCAGCAACCCAGAAGAACCATCCATGTAAGCAGTGTTTCTGTGTGTTAAAAGATATTTTGCACCTGAATGAGTTACAAGAAGCACACTTGGAGCACAAAGGCTCCATAAGTGAGGCATTTGTGAGAGACGTCTGTTCCAGTGAAAACACTCACCAGCAACATAGGAATGCGAGGGGAAAGATATCCTGGAAAGAAGCTACAGACAAGGCCTCATTCATGACCAGCTGCAGGTTTTACTTATCAGAGCTGACTTCAACCAACAGGGCAGTTGAGGAACATTCCCAAACTTCCTCAGAGCTTATCCAGCACCAGGCAACCCATAACACTGAGGAGCTACACTGTAGCAGTGAGATTTCACAGGAATTTCTCAGTGGAAAAAGTCATCACCAGTGGAGTGAAGATGAAAATGCTGCTATCCACAACTTGAAAGTTGTTGGATGTCAGGATTTGTGTTCTGGAGAGTGTGGCAAATGTAGGAAAAATCATGGAGGAATCTTTAACCTCATTCGACATAAAAGAGTTCACTCTGGAGGAAAGCGGTATGAGTGCACAGATTGTGGCAAGTCCTTCAGTGAGAGTTCCAAGCTCATTCGACATCAGAGAATTCACACTGGAGAAAAGCCTTATGAGTGTTGTGAATGTGGGAAAGATTTTAACTGCAATTATTCTCTTCTTATCCACAAGAGAGTTCACACTGGAGAAAAACCTTATGAATGTGGTGAATGTGGAAAGTCTTTTAGGGTTAGTAGGCTGCTCCTTAGCCACAAGAGAGTTCACTCTGGAGAAAAACCTTATGAATGTAGTGAATGCGGAAAGTCCTTTAGGCAAAATAGTCACCTCCTTATCCACAAGAGAGTTCACACTGGAGAAAAACCTTATGAATGTGGTGAATGTGGGAAGTCTTTTAGGAATAATAAGCAGCTCCTTATCCACAAGAGAGTTCACACTGGAGAAAAACCTTATGTGTGTCGTGAATGTGGGAAGTCTTTTAGGCAAAATAGTCAGCTCCTTATCCACAAGAGAGTTCACACTGGAGAAAAACCTTATGGGTGTAGTGAATGTGGGAAGTCTTTTAGGCAAAATAGTCACCTCCTTATCCACTGGAGAGTTCACACAGGAGAAAAACCTTATGAATGTGGTGAATGTGGGAAGTCTTTTAGGGATAATACGCACCTCCTTATCCACAAGAGAATTCACACTGGAGAAAAACCTTATGTGTGTCGTGAATGTGGGAAGTCTTTTAGGCAAAATAGTCAGCTCCTTATCCACAAGAGAGTTCACACTGGAGAAAAACCTTATGAATGTGGTGAATGTGGAAAATCTTTTAGGGTTAGTAGGCTGCTCCTTATCCACAAGAGAGTTCACACTGGTGAAAAACCTTATGAATGTAGTGAATGCGGAAAGTCTTTTAGGCAAAATGGTCACCTCCTTATCCACAAGAGAGTTCACACTGGAGAAAAACCTTATGAATGTGGTGTATGTGGGAAGTCTTTTAGGGATAATAGTCACCTCCTTATCCACAAGAGAGTTCACACTGGAGAAAAACCTTACGAGTGTGGTGAATGTGGGAAGTCTTTTACGGCTAATCAGCAGCTCCTTATCCACAAGAGAGTTCATACTGGAGAAAAACCTTATGAGTGTACAGATTGTGGGAAATATTTTATTCGAAAATATGGCCTTATGAGACACCTGAGAGTTCACACAGGAGAAAAGCCTTAAATGTGAGGGGAATATTTCCTTAATCTTACTCAGAATAACAACCATGAAGGAGACTCTATTGTACACAGTTGCCGTAATATGATACCTTTTTATCAGGACAGACACTCTGCTAAATTCCTCCTCAGTTTCAGGTACAAGTGAGGCTTTAAGGAGGTACTTGAAGTTGCCATCCTGCCCAGGCATCCTATCCGATTGATGTCAATATGTGTGAATGTGGCTGAAGTGATTTCACTTCTACTACCTGGCTCACCTGAACAGTGCGAATCAGTGACAATCACTGTGTGCTTTTTTTGCTTGAATAAATTCTAAATAGTCTGACCTCTTGGCAGGATCTTCATTCCTTTCTGTCTGACTAGGGAATGGGCCTGGTCCAGAGTTTTTCCAGAATAGCCATCCTCAGAAAAGAAGTGGTACCTCTTGCAGGTTGTTGTGGTTCTCACATTATGCTGTGATGATTGTCTTAGGTTCTATTTCACCTATCTGAACATCGCTGGTTATGAAATATGATATTTCGGTAACATTCTTTTTCCTGTTGTACCTTTAATTGTGATGATTCTATTCACTGCCTGCAATGTTTTGGAAGCACTTTGTGATCTGTCACCATGTAGATGTGAAGCAATATTGTGTGGACATCAAACCTTCAGTGCTTTGGGAAGGAGAACATGATGGCAGAAAATCATTTTTCATCCAAAACTGGCTTATTGTGCATTGCTTCCTAAGGTGTTGAAAGAAAGACTGCATACCTTTGTGGTCTTAATTTATATCCTGGTACCTTGGTTATGAGTGCAGTCAATGGTCACCCAGAAGATGAGACCTTTGCCGTCATTCTGTGAACAATATGAATTATGTTCTTTGTTCACAGTTTGTATTACTTCATTCTTGTCAATATTTAGGGGAACTCCTCCCCACATAGTACAAAGAAGCCAAGTGCCATGAAGTATGATATTTCATAGTCGTGTGACTTTTATTGTAAGTCTCTGAGGTTAACCTACCATTGAGACAGAAACACTGTATTCATAGTGATGAGAGAGACTGCAGTAAATTATGTGGAAAGTGTCTCTTCTGAACATGAATCCACAAATGTTCCTGGGCGTGTCTCTTGTGTGACCTTTGTGTACAGACATTCTCAGCACCCCCAAAAATGTTTCCTGTAGCTGAAGTCATTGGCAGAGAAAATTTTTTAATGACTTTGTGGATTCCCCTGGTCTCTGTAAGGTGTTCACCACAAAGTCATTTCTCAATATGGAAGAACTCAAAGCTAAAAGGAGGATAATCCTGTAATCAGTCCCAGGATGTGTCTTTTGTAACCAGTCATCAATTCTTTGGATTCCAAGACAGTAGTCTTCACTGCCTACCAATATTTGCTTCCGCTGAGACAATGATGTTCCTCTCAGGATATAGAAACTGACATGCAAGAAAGTGCACTAAAGCTGTGAAGCCATCACACGTGAAATAATCTTATCTGTCACTATATACAAAGTGTGGCAAAAGTAGACTTTCAGTTGTGAGTACACAAAACACAGCTCTTGTTCTTTTAAAAAATATTTTTAGAAATACCTTTGTTTCAGTTTACTTAGGAAAAGAGGAAGCCTCTGGGGGGAGAGAGAGATAAACATCCATGAGCTCTGTCCCACACACCCCTTCCTGCAGACCCAGTTGTGTCTGTGCACTGACCTAGAGTTCAACCAGGAACCTTTTAGTTCACTGGATGACACCCATCCAACTGTGGCACAAGGTGAAAGCTGAGTTTATTCCTGTATTTTTTTATTCGTTAGTTATTATTTTCCATACAACAACTCTAAATCTACATTTCCCACACTCTTCATTTTCCTCCTGCCCTTTTAAAATCCCTCTTTCTGGCTTTCCCAGTCTTTCATGCAATCATTACTTTTCCATCATTTACATTAGATTAGTTTATATTCTTCATAGTTTAGTATGTGCGATATAGTGTGTACTTTTTAACAAACACTGTTGTTGATAATGCTACACTGATATATTTTAAAAATATAGTTTATTTCTTATCAGAGAGGAAGGTAGGGAGAGTGTGGGAGAAGGAAAGAGAAGGAAAGAGATAGACATCAATGATGAGAGAGAATCATTGATCAGGTGCCTCCTGCTTGCTCCATACTGGGGATCAAGCCTTCAACCCAGGCATGTGCCCTTGTCTGGAATTGGTCTTTGGATCCTTCAGTTCACAGGCCGACACTCCTCTATCCACTGAGCCAAACCAGCCTGGGCTACACAGATATTTTGAGATTCAACACAAATGCTATGTGAATATTGAATTTGTTTTGTTTCTGATTAGTATTGCATTCTATGAATAACTACTTCAGCTATTGATCTGCCTATAAAATTGGTTATTTCCAGGTTTGGGGTATCCTATCTAATAATAGACAACCATGGTAATTGACTGTACCTTTGCTACACCTCCCATTGGCTAATCAGAGCATTATGCAAATTAACCTACAACATAATGGCTGCTAATTTGCATACTGTTGGCAGGGAGGGAGAGTGTGTGCCACCATCCCCGCCCCCGAGTGAGGCCACAGGTGGTGTGTGGCTCAGTCGGGGCCCGGCGATCATGGGGGTACCGCCCTGGGTGCAGTCCCAGCAGGCGTAGGGCTCAGGAGGCGCGATCAGCAAAGCAGGACTGGCATTTGGCGAATGGGCGCAAGGCAGACCTCCAGATCCTTTCCCTCAGCCGGCAGGCTCCTATCAATCTTCAGTTTCTACTGAAAGGAATGTGGTGCCTCCATGGGTAGCCTCCCAGGATTCGGACTCGCCGGCTCTGGAGTGGAGACTTCAACAAGGACTTCAGCGACTGCTCAGGGGAAAAACCACCACCTCCCTATTCGACAGCTGCTTCTGTGTCTGCAAGAAACTGTGCATGCTCCTCCCTGTGACATGGGCGGGGCCAGAGCCTGAGTTGAGTGGTTCCACTCTAGTGATAGCAGCTGGACCAGTGCAGGGATGGAGGGAGGGAGGGCGGGGAAGGAGCCAGGAGGAAGCCCTGGTTCCCTACTCCTCCTCCCAAAGGCATGGCCCTTGCTGCTGTTATGATAAAAGGAGTTGTGTTCTTCTAACTCTGTTTGGGTAAAGGAAACAAGTGTCTGTTGACTTCTGATCTTACTCTCAGAGCTTCCAGTTAATCCCTCTGGATGCATCATATCCAACCTCCAAAGGATGCAAGGGTCAGGATCTACCTTTGTTCCATAGTTGAGGAAACTGACCAATAAACACGTGTCTCATTCCTCAGTGTCAACTCCCACAGAAATCTCTGTGTAATGACTCAGATTCTATATCTAAGGGTATATTTTCTTCTGCTTTCATGTTTAATTCAGCCTCAGGAATCAAATAATACAATAAAGAATGAAATGTGTTCAGAGGGCTCAACATTGTACTCCCAGGACCTTTGGTCCTGCACAAACCACAGAGCTCAGTTATCCTGAGATAAAAGGAAAGGAAAGAGAAACGTGAAAGGTTTCCAAGCTCAGTTAGAGAGACATCTGATAAGCACATGTTAATGACACGACATTAACTTAGGTGGAAAGGACACAAATGGAATAGGAGATGGAGCCATTTGGAGTGAGCAGGCCAGCAGGGAGGCAGTTGGGGGCAAGCACACCAGCAGGCGGGGGCAGTTAGGGGTGAGCAGGCTGGTAGGGGGGGTAGTTGGGGTGAAAACACTGGTATAGGGGGCAGTTGGAGGTGATCAGGCTGGCAGGGATGCATTTGGGGGCGAGTAGGCTGGCAGTGGGGGGGAAGTTGGGGTCAAGCAGGCTGGCAGGCAGAGTGGTTAGGGGCAATCAGGCAGGCAAGCAGGTGAGTGGTTAGGAACCAGCAGTCCAAGATTGTCAGAGGGATGTCTGACTGCCAGTTTAGGCCTCATCCCTACAAACCGGCAGTAAGCCATCCTTTTATGGGTCCCAGATTGGAGAGGGTGCAGTCCAGGCTGAGGGACAACCCCCCATCCCCTACCCCGAGTGCACAAAGTTTTGTGCACCAGGCCTCTAGTTATAAATAAATCTGTTTGGAATGTTTGCATTCAGTTATCTTTATAGATATGCATTCAGCTAATTAAACTGTTGCAGTGTAGGTGAATGTTTCACATCTATATATATATAAAAGCCTAGTATGCAAGTTGTCCCACAGGAGTTTGACTGGGTGACTGACCGCTCACTATGACATGCGCTGACCACCAATGGGCGGCGTGGAATGAAGGAAAGCCCTGCTCACAGCCAAAAGGAAGGCCCTGGCTGGCAGCCGGAAGGCCCTGATCAGCCCTAATTACTGGCCAGGTCTGGGGATGCTACTCGTGCATGCATTTTGTGCACCCGATGTCCAGTTTATAATAAAATAGTAAAATAATTGGGAAATGGCAAGTTTTAAATATTTCTGTAAAGTTTTGTTTACATCTTATTGATTTTAAAAATACATTTCAAAATGTTCTTATTGATTTCAGAGAGGTTTGAGAGAGGGAGAGAGAGATAGAAACATCAATGATGAAAGAGAATCATCAATATGCTGCCTCGTACAGGCCACCTACTCAGGTGGAACCCACAGTTTAGCATGTTCTTTGACCAGGAAGCTGACGATAGTCACTGGTTGGTTTCGACAACCACGATCAGAAAGTGGGGTCATGGCTGAACTGTGGGCCGTGTGAACGGACTTCTCTGCAGAAGGCCTCACAGTTTACCTTGAGCCTCAGGCTACCTTCCGTTGGGTACCTCTGTACCAGAGGAACTTTTCATAACTGAATGCAAATAAAATGTCCAGTGGCTGACACTTTTGCTTAAAGGTGTATCTGTCAGGTACTTTAGTATACTCACCACAACGATAGTACCCCAGAAGAAAATGACATACACAGAGGTAGAATTGATGATAAGCACCCACAGAATTTCAGATTATCTGGCCAAAATTCACAACAATGGGACAGGATATGGAACAAATGCAATAATATTTGAGATAATGAAGAGCCTCTGACATTTACAATAAATCTAGCTCAATAAATCATCCTTAGTCTTCTGTTCTGGGCGGTGGCTACAGCTGCTGAGCCAAAGGCACCCACACCCCCAGCTCCTCTCTGCACCTCCACTCAGATCCTGCCCTACGGCCATCTCCTTCGCCAAGGACTTCCTCCACTGCCATCTCTACCAGGACAGCTGTGGCTCCTATCCAGCAGGTCAAGCCACAGTTGCAGGTTCAACATGCCAGACAGCAGATCACGGCTGACAAGCAGTATGTGGACTGCATCGTGGGCATCTTGAGGAGCATGGCTCACTGTCTTTCTAGAGGGGTGACATGGCCAACGCCATTCGCCATCCGCTACTTCTCCACCCAAGCACACAACTTCGCCTTCAAGGATATGCTTAAGCCTGTCACCCTGGGGCCGAGTACAAGCACAGGCAGTTCTGGTGGTACGTGGCGGGCCACCTGCCTCTGCTTCCTTTGCCCCTGGTTTTCACCCGGACCCGGCTGGCGGCCGACGTGGGGACATCGGGGGCTGAGCGGAGAATCAAGGGCCTTGGAGACTGCCTGGTGCAGATCAGCAAGTCGGATGGCATCCAGAGCTGGTACAAGGGTTTCAGTTTCTCCATGCAAGGCATCATCATCATCAGCTAACAGGCAGCCTACTTTGGGGTGTACAACATGGCCAAAGGCATGCCCCCCTACCCCAAGAACACCCACATCCTCACCAGCTAGACGATCCCCCGGTCCGTGACACCTTGGCGGGCCTGGTTTCCTACCCCTTTGGCACCGGGCGATGAAGGAGGACGCTGCAGTCGGGCGCAAAGGAGCCGACATCATGCGCTTGGGCACTATCGAGCGCTGGTGGAATGTCTTCAAGGATGAGGGCGTCAAGGCCTTCTTCAAGGGCGCCTGGTCCAACGTCCTCAGGGGCATGGGTAGCGCCTTCGTGCTGGACCTGTTCCACGAGCTGAAGAAGGGCATCTAGGTGCCCGCAGCCAGGACACCGGGCCCCAGGGTCGCGGAGGCCCCTCATAGTTACCGACCATTGACCTTCCAGAAAATTCCAACATCCCCGCCCGACTAGTTCATGGTAGAACCAGGTGGGGATCTGCCGGGAGCCGGTCCATCCTTGCTGTTTCAAAGGACCTGGCATATATGCCATACTGTTTTTAAATGTTTGCTCACCTTCTTGGCACTGTGTGTTTTAACCAAGGTCTCCTCTCTGAGAAAGATTGTTTCCCCAGGTAGGGATTTTCCCCTGAAGTTAGGGAGGGAATAAAACCCCTCAACTAAGTGCCAGGCGGGTAATTAATCACTTTAACTATGAACAATCATGCTTAAGCTACATAATCTTTACTCCCTGGAATGGAGATAAGAAATGCCCTAACCTTTGTAATAGCGATTGATAGGATTGAATTAACTGGTATAAATACAGTTGTAACAAGACAACAAAACACAGAACTTAGGAGACAGAAAGGGAGACAGAACCTACACAGACAGAACCTACACAGAACCTACAGACAGAAGAACTTCACTGGAGAGAACATGGCAAAAGATCCTGGACTGAACCTGACTATAGAACATGGCAAGAGAACCTGACTAGAACCTGGTGACTGAACCTGGCTGGAGAACCTGGACAGAACCCGGCTACAGAACCTGGCTACAGAACCTGGCTGGAGACCCTGACAAGAGAACCCGGCTATGATGATCAACTGAACGCTGTCTCTGTGTCATTCCTTCTTCGCCGACTCCGTCTACGCCTTTGGGAACCCCTGGACCTGCTGGGGTTGGACCCCAGCAGGGATCTAGGATGAAACCCTTTTGATCATGACCACTGAAACCCCATTCAACGCCTCGATGGTGGGGAGGGCAGCCCCACGTCCTGCGTGTTCCCATCCTCCTCCCCCCCACCCCCTGCCCCGCAGGGCCGCCCCTCCCGGCCTCGTGGGCCTCTGTGTGTAGCTTTAATTTATAGGAAATCATGTCGCCATCCGTGCTTGCACACTGTCCTCTGCACAGCGAAGTATCCGCAAATCCCTTTTCTGTCTGGCATTCTGCAACCAATTAAACCCAGACATGGAGGGGGGAAAAAAGAAACCATCTTTAGAAAGCCAACATCAGCCTCCAAAAGGTCTCCAGGGAATTCCTGTGTTTGAAGGTAGACTGGAAGACCTGGCCAGTTCCTCAGTGGTCAGTGCTTTGGCTCCAGGAGTGAATGCTCTCTGGTTCCATTATGCTCAAGGGCAAAGACCTCAATTGGGGGTTTAATCCTAGGGCCATGTAGGGCACATAAGAAAGGAAACCAATGGATGTGTCTCTTCCTTGTGGATGTTTCTTTCTCTCTCTCTCTCTCTCTCTCTCTCTCTCTCTCTCTCTCTCTCTCCACCTCCTATCACCATTCCCTTCTCTCTAGAAGTAAATTGAACAAGAATCGTAGGGTGAGGGGGGAAAAAAGAAAAAGAAAGACTGCTAGTTGTCTGATTCATGCTTCCTACTTAGTGTTTTTGGACATTAGAAACCTGGGTTTCTCTAGGGAAGCACAGCTTCTACTTCACCATGGGCTCTACACTCTCTAGTTTCCAAAGCTATGTTGCAATCCCTCAGAATCACCTTCTCTGACAGGTAAGTTAATTTTCATCACTCAAAGACTAACCTAAGTTAAAAAAAATAAACAGTTACTTTATTCAGAAAGCACTGGGGATTTTTATGCTTAAACAAAAGCAATGAGGGGATCATGATGATGGCACAAATTGTGTGGGTTTATTCTCAGATTTGTGGTCAGATTCTAGTAGCCTCTTTTGTGAAAGAAGTCAGACTTCCACTGAGATCAGATGATTCTGGTAAACGTTCTTTATATAGATGTATGCTTTACTTATCAAACTGTTGCTGTATACGTGAACGTTTTACATTTTCATATATGCAGAGCTCTGCTCAGAGGATGTATGCCCCATATGCACTTATCCTGGCCCTCACACCTCTTCTGAGACTGTGTGAGGTAGACTACAGTGACCACCCTGGCTTCACGTTTCTGTCTTATTACCTGTTGTAGCAACCTTACCCCATTTGTTTTGGGATGTCCTCCACTAGAATGCCAGCTCCCAAGGACAGACAACTTGATACTTCCTGAGTCTGGAATAGTCAACAGTGTCCACACCCTCGGTCCTTACACATCACAGCTGTGCCTGCCTGAGACAGCTGCCCTCCGTGCAGCCTGATTTATTTTCTGATGCATATGGATGAATATGGGACAACGCTGAGGGGAAGAACTCTAAGGCCCAAAATTATCCATTTTAGGAATAAGGAATTGGACATTCCTGGAGAGGAGAGGGACAGTCCTGTGAGACTCCTGGTCCCTGGAGAACAGGTCACACCCTTGCCCTTGTCAAAGCTATGCTGACACCTAATAGAGGAAGGTACCTAGGGATGCTCAGAGCATAACTCCAGAACTTCTGTAGCCTGGTAATCTAGTGGGAGTGCATGGCCATCGGGGAGCACTGAACCAGCAGGAGGAAGGAGCCCCAGTGGGGATGGGGAGAACAATAAAGAGACCACATTTCGAACATGTTCATGCACAGAATGAGTGGAAAGCACAGGGTCACCATTGATGTAAATGTCAGCATATTTTAATGTGACCCCTAATGGAGTGCACACCAGGGCAATTGAAATGATAAAGAGACTTGAAGACAGGTTAGTGACTGATGTTAATGTAAAAGAACATGGATGCTCGAATGCTTGCATTCCTGTGTCCTTCCTAATGAGCTCTCTTAACATGTGTGTCTTCACCCTCACCACAGTGTAGGAACTGAGGCAGCCAAGGATTTAAACAACTTCTCACTCGGAAGTAGTTCTGAGTTTACTGCCACGGAACACTGACGAAACTCCTCTTTTTGAAGTTCACGCATTTGAATCTTGCCCGTGATGGCTTAGGGCAGTGGTCTGCAAAGTCATTAGTCAGCCGAGCCTAATATCAACAGTACAACGATTGAAATTTATTTTGAGAGCCACATTTTTTAAACTTAAAGTATATAGGTAGGTACATTGTTATTTTTTTTAATTAAATTTTTATTGTTCAGATTATTACATTTGTTCCTCTTTTTTCCCCCCATAACTCCCCTCCTCCCAGTTCCCGCCCCACCCTCCGCCCTCACTCGCAACCCACTGTCCTCATCCATAGGTGCACGATTTTTGTCCAGTCTCTTCCCGCATCTCCCACACCCTTTCCCCCCCCCCCAAGAATAGTCAGTCCATTCCCTTTCTATGTCCCTGATTCTATTATAATCACCAGTTCATTCTGTTCATGAGATTATTTAGTCACTTGATTCTTAGATTCACTTGTTGATAGATGCATATTTGTTGTTCATAATTTGTATCTTCACCTTTTTCTTCCTCTTCTTAAAAGATACCTTTCAGCATTTCATATAATACTGGTTTGGTGGTGATGAACTCCTTTAGCTTTTCCTTATCCGTGAAGCTCTTTATCTGACCTTCAATTCTGAGTGATAGCTTTGCTGGATAAAGTAATCTTGGTTGTAGGTTCTTGGCATTCATCACTTTGAATATTTCTTGCCAGTCCCTTCTGGCCTGCAAAGTTTCTGTTGAGAAATCAGCTGACAGTCGTATGGGTATTCCCTTGTAGGTAACTGAGTTTCTTTCTCTTGCTGCTTTTAAGATTCTCTCTTTGTCTTTTGCTCTTGGCATTTTAATGATGATGTGTCTTGGTGTGGTCCTCTTTGGATTCCCTTTGTTTGGGGTTCTCTGCGCTTCTTGGACCTGTAAGTCTATTTCTTTCACCAGGTGGGGGAAGTTTTCCATCATTATTTCTTCAAATAGGTTTTCAATATCTTGCTCTCTCTCATCTTCTGGCACCCCTATAATTCTGATGTTGGTAAGCTTGAAGCTGTCTCAGAGGCTCCTTACACTATCTTCGTATTTTCAGATTCTTTTTTCATTTTGCTTGTCCGGTTGGGTGTTTTTTGCTTCTTCACATTTCAATTCTTTGACTTGATTCTTGCGCTCCTCCGGTCTGCTGTTGGGAGTCTGTATAATATTCTTTATTTCAGTGCGTGTATGCTTAATTTCTAGTTGGTTCTTTACCACAGCATCGAGGGTCTCATTAGATTTCTTGAGGATCTCACTACATTTATCGGCAGTTTTTAGAAAATTATTGAAAGACCTTAAAAGTGTGGTTTTGAGCTCTATATCTTCCATTTCTGACATCTGCGTCCTGTTTCTTTGTCTCCACATTTTTTATGCTTTCTTGGTGCAACTCCTAGTGGTCTTTATGTGCAGTCTGGTTGTAGTTAACCCTAGATCAGGCGTGGGCAAACTACGGCCTGCGGGCCGGATCCGGCCCGTTTGAAATGAATAAAACTATTCAAAAAAAAGACCGTACCCTTTTATGTAATGATGTTTACTTTGAATTTATATTAGTTCACACAAACACTCCATCCATGCTTTTGTTCCGGCCCTCCGGTCCAGTTTAAGAACCCATTGTGGCCCTCAAGTAAAAAAGTTTGCCCACCCCTGCCCTAGATTGTTGTAGGTAACTCTGGCAGGGATTTGACCTCCAGGCCAACTGGCTGTGAGAATCAGCTGTGTCTCCAGTGAGAGAACTTTTGTCCTCTAGGGAGGTGCTAATCTAGCCTTTGCCTGAGGCTATCCGGCAAATGCCTCTGTGCAGGGCTTGGGTGGGGCGGGTCTCACGGGATCAACAGGGTGGACCAGAGCGAGCAGTTATGGCTGCTCTCAGTCCCGTCCCCAGGGGCTCTGCCTCTCTGAGTCCCAGCAACTGCTGCAAACCTTGGAGAGAAAGCTGCCTTCGAGTTTGGACTGAAGCCAGGCAGTCCCGCTTCTCCCGTTTGAGTCTGGATCCCTAAAGACTCACCTGGATCTGGAGCTCAGAGTCTGCTACTCCCTCCCGATTGAAAACACCAACCATGCCCTCAGCCACCAGCCTGCTCTGCATGCACTCCGCACCTTAGTATTTGACTTCAGCACTGCGCCTCCTCTGAGTCTCGGTATGTGTTTCTCTTTCCTCCTAGTTGTAGGACTTCCACTCAGTTAGCGCTCCTGTGGTTCTGGGTGATGTCCGTTCCATCTTTTAGTTGTTTTTTTTGAAGTGGTTGTTCAAGGCAGCAAACTCCAGCGTTAACCTATGCCGCCATCTTGGTTCTCCTCGGTACATTGTTATTAACTTAATTAGGGTACTCCTAAGGCTTAGGAGGAGCCACACTCAAGGAGCCAAAAAGCTGGAGGTGGCTCGCGAGCCCCAGTTTGCCGAACACTGGCTTAGGGAAGCTCAGGGACTAAGTGCACCTGAATGAAGAGAAAGCAATCCATGCAGACTAACTCCTGCGATTATTTTCTACCAAAGGCCCCAGATTGATTGGCACCTTATGGTGTCCTTCATAGGGCCCACCAAGTATGTAAGGTTCCCCTCTTAAAGCCCTGAATGTGGCTGCAGCCCCGTGATGTGCTTTGACCCAATAATGTGGTGCGAGTGAAGACTGTCACTACTAACACAAGAGTCTGGAATCAGACACTGGCATTCTCTCTGTTCATTACTACTAACACCTAGAAGTTACCTACATGGTGACTGCACCTTGTTCATTGCTACTAACACCTAGCAGGTACCTACATGGTAGCTGCATCTTTATCCTGGTCCCTGGAGAACCAGGGAGGACATGTGGCATCAACGAGAAAGGGACCTTCTTTAGTATAAGCCACTGAAGCTTTGGGGCTGTTTGTGACTACAACATCTACCCAGTCCTAATGGCTGTGCGTTAACAATTCTACTCTCCCGGAGACAGCAGAGCCTAACATTAGAAGTCAGAGCTCTGTTATTAGAAACACATGGGTTTGCCTTCCAGTCCTGCATTTATTTAACTCTACAATCAGGCAATTTATTTCAAGCATCTGAGCCTCAATTCCCTCTTCATAAAATCTCAGGTTGCAGAGAGGACTAAATGACGTAATAATGCATGTAAAGCATTGAATTCCAGGCCTGGCACATGTAGTAAACATTCGGTAGCTATTAGCTCCATAGCTTCAAAATGTGTAGTGAATACAAACATTAATGTATGCAATCTCAAATTTTTGTTCTTTGTAGCATTTCAAATGTTGTTTTTAAACAAATAAAATTGGATTATATATATTCTCTCATAGCCTGATTTGTCTCGTAAATAATGTGATATCTTTATATTAAAAATAAAAAAAAACAAATAGCTGGAATAACTCATATATTTGAGTATCTTCCCATGATTGGAAAGGTTTCTGGTTAAATTCTTCATGAGGCACAAGCCTAGTGTTCTGGCTGGATCCCAGTGGTTGGGTGAGGAGTCGACAATAGGCAGCTGATCCATGTTTCTCACTTTCCTGTCCTATCCTCTCTCTCAAAAATCAAATTAACCAAAAAATCAGTTGGAGACAACAAACCCCAGAAACTACCACCAGCCACAGGATCCTAATGTTGTCATTTCCCAGCACCACTCTGGCTCTGAAACGCCAATATTCACAATGGTCAGTGAGTAATTTGGATCCTATTTACACCTGGGAGGCCTGGAAAGGTATATTACCTAAAGGGCTATGCTCCTAATGATGGCTGGAGTTAGCCAATGAAAGACCAGGAGAGGCATATTAACCAGGTGTACATGGGTAAGGGTGGGACTTCCTGAATCTACCTTGTTGGGACTTCTTGAATCGACCTGGTGGTCATGTTGACCTCTTTGGTCTGTTCACAGAGACTGAGGCTTCCCAGCACCAGGTCTCCAGTAGGACAAGGCATCAGAGACAGTATCTCCCTACGCAGTGGTGTGTCTGCGGTTTGCTGAGCCTGAACACACCAGAATTTGGGCTTTTGTGACTCGTGGACTCCTTTCTGCTTACAGAGTTCGATGAAGACTCATCGAGTTAACCCTCCAGCCTGGGGTGTGGCCACCTCTGGGGTCTTGCAGTCCAGGTTGCACTGCCAGGAACAGTGAGTAGCTCATGTGTGACACAAGGTGTGATGGGGGAAAGAGGTTAAAAGGTTACAATACCTCCATGTGAGGATCTGATGGTGTGACTGAACTAGGAGGATTTGAGAAACCCAGGACTTATTTTATGTCTATAGGCAACAAAGAAGATGAGGCAGAGTTTTGTACGAGGAGTTTTACTTTCATTCTCAAGAAACTGGGGACATGAAAGGTCCTGACCAAAAGAGGGACGTTGTGCGAGGAAGTTCTTTAAGCTTTTCCCAAAGCAGCTAAAAAGAGGAACAGACTAGAGGAGAGATGATAGCAGTTGGGGACAGGAGGCAGAAGTCCTATAAAAGATAAGGTAACTGGCAAGAGTGTGCACTGAGGACTGAGTCTTGAAGTATTGTGGTCATTTGAAGGACACATGGCCCCATTGGCCGGGAAACGGTACTGAGCCGTCTGTCCCCATGGATGCTGTGGTTGCTGGCCAGAGTCTCAGCAGATCTGTCTCTGAACACAGATTCCTGCAAATGCAGAGTGGTTTAAGGGTTCTGTTTTGTATAACTGATATCAGGGCCTCACAATCTTAAAGCTTCTGAGATAGTGGTATCCTGGGATTGTCTTGCCTCTGTTCTAGCCCTTATATCTGGGGACCTTGATGAGACACTAAGCCCAGAATTCTAAGTACATGTCTAAGATTGCCTGAAATGATCCCTGTTTTTGGCAAACAGTGGAATCATATGTGAGAAGTCCACCAGTCATAGGTTCCTTTATGTGCAAAGGCTTAGAGTGAAGACTGAGTTCATTCAGGAACCAACTGGTGTCCTTTTTAAAAAAATTTGTTTTTATTGATTCCAGAGAGGA
Organism: Myotis nattereri; assembly: GCF_964212035.1. Lineage (NCBI taxonomy): Eukaryota > Metazoa > Chordata > Mammalia > Chiroptera > Vespertilionidae > Myotis > Myotis nattereri. Next base: position 8,672,035 of record NC_138097.1, on the reverse strand, counting down.
AGGTAGGAAGAGAGGGAAATAGAAGATAAATGATCAGAGAGAATCATTGGTGGGCTGACTCCTGCACCCCCCCCCCCCCCGCACTGGTGATCAAGTCCACAACCCTGGCATGTGCCCCTAACTGGTATCAAACCCGGGACCCTTCAGTTCACAGGATGGTGCTCTAGCCACTGAGAAATACCAGCTGGGGCTTGAGTCTATTTTCTAAAATAGGAACTGGTAACAGTGGGACAGGAGTGAGGTCTAGAGGAGCTTGTGAAACCTTTGGAGTGTGGTCTGCAGGTGATGGGAGTAATGGAAGATTTCGAGCAGCAGAGGCAGGTGATCTGACCCAGGTCTCATTAGACTTCGGGTGGCTGAAGCATAACAAAGCAAATGGCTGTGAGGGAGGTGGTAGAAAGTCTAGGATGGAGACTGCTGTGGTGAGCATGATGGTAAGTGGCCCATGATGGTGACTGTGGGAGTGATATAAGCTGTTGGATTCCGGATTGGTGTTTTATCTGGGGCCAACTGGATTTTCTAATTTTGAGGCTGAGAGAGAGGTAAGAGCCAGGGATGATTGAAGGTTTGCATTTGGCAGCTGCAGGCATGGAAGCACCATCAACTGAGATGCAGATATTCAGAATAGAAGTGTAATGTTCATTGGGGATACCAAACTTTTATTTTTTGTCTGTATTGGTGTGCGATATTTCAGAGAGCATTTCATGAGCATCTGGTACTCTGAGGACAAGTTCAGATTGAAAACTTCTTTAAAGTCGGGAATGTAGTGACCAGGGTAGAGTAGTAGATCATCTTTAAAAAATTTTTTTTTCTGTTTAATTGAAGAGCAAAGAGAAATTAAAACAAGATGAGATGGCAGCTGTTGCATCTTTACTTGTGAATCACACACCAGGATTGTGTTGAGAGCCTTGGTATGGTCAGTAGTCTGACTGATTTACAAACGGGAATGAGTGGTCATATGAGAGACACACTGGACCTGTGAGAGAGGGCCTTAGGTGATGGGACTTGAGTGCTGAAGGCTGTGACTGGTGAAGGGACATCAAGTACAGCACCAGAATAGGTGGGCTCTGCATATCTGAGATTTGATGTGGTTCTCAATAGATGAGGTTGAAGAAAAAAAAAAAACAGTCAGGGAGGGAGGTTATCATAGGACTGAAGGCTCCTCATTGAGTGTGGACTATGAGAGTTGGTGTAGAACTTAATTCAGTTTGAATTTTCCAGGCATTAACCAAACCACACTTACTGAGTAATGAGTAGGAAGTCAGGGAGATGACTATGGGGGCTGGGACTGTGGGAGTGTAGGTTTGAGAGAGTTACGGTAGAAAGAGTGACGTGTACTTGGAGAAGGCATGTGCATTCATGGCTTCAAGACCCCTGACATTGACATAAGATGGAATGATAGTGGAATTCATTTCTGGTGATGTTTGGATAATCTGATATCGTGAATTTCATATTAATTCCTAAAAGCAGGGCCTATAGTAGTGGTACATTCTTGGTCCAGAGATTAGGTGAAATATATGAGCAACCTGCATTTCATTGTGGAGGGCAGTTACAGTGATCAATAGGAATGAGAGAACATACATTAGTGTCATCTAGACTGGCATTGGGAAGGGTGAAGGGTAAGAGAGAAAAGGTGAATTGGAGTATTGGAAAAGAAGATGATGAAGGAAAATGGTCCAAGTCATGATGTGTTTGTCTTACTTTTTGCATTTTTCCCCTGGGAATGAAGCAGTGTGAAAGATGTTTGTTTCAAAGACTTATGTGATGCAGGAAGTGCAAAGTGATGGCCTCAGCACCCTAGGCTTGGTGTCAAAAGGGTGAAGTGCTATGCCAAAATTTTCAAGGACTTGGACTGAGATTCTAGGGAACAACAAGGTTATTGCCTGACAAAAACAGTAAAAAATCACTCATGCTCTCATTATGGACAACATCTATCCATATCCTATATTCATGACACCCACTGTACTCAAAAGGCGCAGTGTGGCCAACATGTTTGTACTACAAAGCAGATATGATCTATATGCTCATTGTCCTTATTGTCGTGGGAAGACATTGCTTCAGTAGGAATATAAGGAGTGAGTGTCTTTGATGAAACAAAGGCCTGATATCTTCTTTGTAGTCAGAAGTGTAGGGAGCAGATGGATATGGAAGTTGGGGTGTATGATAAATGTAAAACCCTAGGATAGAATCTGATAATGCACTAAAGTGTCCCCATTATGTCAGGATATGAACTTTGAGGATGTGGCCATTGCCTTCTCTCCAGAGGAGTGGGGAATCCTTGATGAGCCTCAGAGACTTCTGTACTGCAAAGTGATGCTGGAAGTATTTGCACTTGTATCATCTGTAGGTAAGACCCTCACTTCTCTCCTATGGTCTGAGATGATGGCCTCTCTTCCATTAAATTCCACCTGTAGCTTTCTCCCTCCTACAGCCAGACCATGGGCTCTGCAAATTGTCCTCACTCTCATGTGAAATGTGCTATGGATGCCAGTGCTGAGCTGTGTGGAGAGCCCTGAGAAATAGACTCCACAAAATTATTTAAAACTATTTTCCTCAGAAAGTGCAGGATGTGTCTGGTAGCCAGGCGTCTTAGAGACAGCTTAATGGGTCCTCCTTGCTGTTTTTCCCCCTGGGTGAGTGGCTATGCCCAGATCCATGACTTCCACTTCTGCACCTTTCTTCTTGATAAAGGTTCTGGGTGACTGCCTGTGCCCGGTTATGCTCTTTACTTACATGAACCATGGGCTGTTCTTGGAAGACCCTTCTTCAATTGGTGTTTGTAATATTACCTTCCCTCAAAACTATTCCAAGTGGATTTGCTCTTGACCAGGGCTGGATGGTCACCTCTGTCATCTTTCATTAATACTTGGAATATTTAGGTTTTATGTATTTGTAGAGAAGGTGGTACAGGGAGAACATGCAGGATGGTCTCAGAGGAGGCCTGGCCCAGCTGAGTGAAAATTAGCAGAATGTATGACACAAGGGCTGTTTTCAAATTATACCAGGAACCAGATCAATTCCATCACTGATCAGATGCATGTGCCACTGCCCACGCCTAATTTTTAACTTTCCTTTTAACTACTTTACATTTTCCGACATGTCATTTCACCTGTGATTTCCTAGCATTCCGCCATGTTCACATTCGTGGTATTTTTACATCACCTGCTCCTCTGCACAGCAGCCTCTGCACTATTCTTCAACATTGACCTGCACATGTATTATGAGATGCACATACATACTTAAGTAGTCCTCGAAAAACAGCTACTCATTTATTGTATTTTTCATGAGATAAGAAATAATCAAAATTCTGCAGATGTTGCCGATGTCAGCTGCAGGTAAGCCCTAGTGAACATTGTTAGCATAAGGAAGGGCTGGAAGTCTTACCTCGCTTCCATGTGGTATTTCCCATCTTTGTGTCATATTGCTGGTGTGGTTTTCCTTCCTTTATGACCTTCAGAGGCCCAGAACTTCACAGAAGCCTCTTGTTAATCCTTTCTGCATATTTCTTCTTTTCAGAAATTTTCATGGAACCACGGTGTCATGGGCAACACACTTTAGTAATACAACTTCCCTCTGTCACCACAATCAACATTCATTTCCTCACCTTTTTTCTGTTTTCAGGTTGTTTGCATAAAAAGGATGATGATGAGGCCTGTTCTAATCGGAGTGTATCTATACAAGGAGAGTCACAGGTCATGGCTTCTAAGACAGCTCCAGCAACCCAGAAGAACCATCCATGTAAGCAGTGTTTCGCGGTGTTAAAAGATATTTTGCACCTGAATGAGTTACAAGCAGCACACTTGGAGCACAAAGGCTTCTTCAGTGAGAAATGTGTGAGAGACTTCTGTTCCAGTGTAAACCCTCACCAGCAACAGAGGGATGCCAGGGGAAAGACGTCCTGGAAAGAAGCTACGGACAAGGCCTCATTTGTGACCAGGTGCAGCTTCGACTTATCAGAGCTGCCTTCAAACAGCAGGGTGGTTGGGGAAAATTCCCAAACTCTCTCGGAGCTTCTCCAGCACCAGGCAACTCATAACACTGAGGAGCCACACTGGGACAGTGAGATTTCACAGGAATTTCTCAGTGGAAAAAGTCATCACCAGTGGGATGAATGTGAAAACGCTGCCAGCCACAACCTCAATGTTGTTGAATGTCAGGGTGTGTTTTCTGGAGATTGTGGAAAATGTAGGAAGAATTATAGACGAATCTTTAACCTCATTCGACATAAAAGAGTTCACCATGAAGAAAAGCGGTATGAGTGTACAGATTGTGGGAAGTCCTTCAGTCAGAATTCCACACACATTCAACATCAGAGAACTCACACTGGAGAAAAGCCATATGAATGTGCAGATTCTGGGACGTCCTTCAGTCAGAGTTCCAACCTCATTCGACACCACAGAGTTCACACTGGAGGAAAGCCTTATGGGTGTGGTGAATGTGGGAAATCCTTTAGGCAAAATAGTCAGCTCCTTATCCACAAGAGAGTTCACACTGGAGAAAAACCTTATGAATGTGGTGAATGTGGGAAGTTCTTTAGGCAAAATAGTGAGCTCTTTATCCACAAGAGAGTTCACACTGGAGAAAAACCTTATGGGTGTAGTGAATGTGGGAAGTCCTTTAGGAATAATAGTCAGCTCCTTATCCACAAGAGAGTTCACACTGGAGAAAAGCCTCATGTGTGTAGTGAATGTTGAAAGACTTTTAGAAAAAATAGTCATCTTCTTATCCACAATAGAGTTCACACAGGAGAAAAGCCTTATGTGTGTAGTGAATGTGGGAAGTCTTTTAGGCAAAATATTCAGCTCCTTATCCACAAGCATGTTCACATTGGGGAAAAGTCTTATGAGTGTAAGGATTGTGGAATATATTTTAGTCGAAAATATGGCCTTATGAGATACCTGAGAGTTCACACTGGAGAAAAGTCACAAATGTGAAGGGAATGTTTCATTTTTCTTACTCAGAATAACAACACTGAAGGAGAATCTATGATACACAGTTGCCTTAATATGATCCCTTTTGATCAGGACATACAATCTGCTAGATTTCTCATAAATTTCAGGTACAAGTGAGGCTTAAAGGAGCTACTTGAACTTGCTATTCTGCCCAGGCCTCCTATCCAATTGATGTCCCTCAGAATGATTGTGGCTGAAGTGATTTTACTTCTACCACTTGGATCACCTGAACAGTGTGAATCAGTCACAATCCCTGTGTGCTCTCTTGTGCTTGAATAAATTCTAAATACTCTGAACTCTTGGCAGGATCTTCATTCCTTTCTCTCTGCCTAGGGAATGGGCCTGACCCAGGGTTTGTCCACAACACCCATCCTCAGAAAAGAAGTGGTACCTCATTCAGGGAGTTGTGATTCTCACATTATGCTGTGATGATTGGCTTAGGTTCTATTTCACCAATCTGAACACCGTTGGCTATGGTTTATGATATTTTGGTAAAGGTGTTTTTACTATTGTACCTTTAATTGTGATGGTTCTATTCACTGCCTGCAATGTTTTGGAAGCACTGTTGTGATTTGTCAGCATGTAAATGTGAACCAATATTTTGGGGACATCAAACCTTCATTGCTTAGGAAAGGAGAACATGATGGCAGAAAATCATTCTTCATCCAAAACTGGCTTATTGTGCATTGCTGCCCAAGGAGTTGAAAGACTGCATACCTTTGTGGTCTTAATTTATATCCTGGTATCTTGGTTATGAGTGAGGTCAGTGGTCACCCCGAAGAAGAGGCCTTTGCCGTCCTTTTGTGAACAATATGAATTATGTTCTTTGTTCACAGTATGTATTACTTCATTCTTATCAATGTTTAGGGGAACTCCTCCCCACATACTGCAAAGAAGCCAAGTGCCATGAAGTATGGAATTTCATAGTCTTGTGACATTTGTTGAAAGACTCTGTGTAAACCATTGAGACGGAAACACTGTATTCATAGTGATGGAGAGACTGCAGTAAATTATATGGAAAGTGTCTCTTCTGAACATGAATCCAAAAATGTTCCTGGGCCTGTCTCTTGTGTGACCTTTGTGTACAGACATTCTCAGCACCTCCAAAAATGTTTCCTGTCGCTGTACTCATTGGCAGAGAAAATTATTTAATGGATTTGTGGATTCCCCTGGTCTCTGCAAGGTGTTCACCACAAAGTCATTTCTCAATATGTAAGAACTCTAAGCTAAAGGATGGATAATCCTGTAATCAGTCCCAGGATGTGTCTTTTATAACCCATCAACATTCCTGTGTATTCCATGGCAGTAGTCTTCACTGCCTGCCAATATTTGCTGCCGCTGTAGCAATGATGTTCCTCCCAGGATATAGAAACTGACGTGCAAGAAAGTGCACTAAAGCTGTGAAGCCATCACATGTGAAATAATCTTATCTGTCACTATATACAAGGTGTGGCCTAAGTAGACTTTCAGTTGTTAATACACAAAAAACAACTCTTGTTCTTTTTAAGAAATATTTTTAAAAATACCTTTGTTTCATTTTACTTAGGATGAGAGGAAGGCGGGTGTGGGAGTGGGGAGTGATAAGCTTCCATGAGCTCCGTCCCACACACACTTTACTGGGGACCCGAGCGAGTCTGTGACTGACCCAGAATTCAACCAGGAACCTTTTAGTTCACTGGATGACACCCACACAACTGAGGCACAAGGTGAAAGCAGAGTTTATTCCTGTATTTTTTATTTGTTAGTTATAATTTTCCATACCAACAACTCTTAGTCTACATTTCCCACACTCTTCATTTTCCTCCTGCCTTTTTATAATCCCTCTTTCTGACTTTCCCAGTCATTCATGCAAGCATTCATTTTCCATCCTTTACATTAGATTAGGTCATATGCTTCATAGTTTAGTATGTGCTATATTATGTGTGCTTTTTTACAAACACTGGTATTCATAATGCTACACAGATATATTTTTAAAATATATTTCATTTGTATTCAGACAGGAAGGGAGGGAGAGAGGGAGGGGAGAGAGAGGGAGAGAGAGAGACATCAATGATGAGAAGAATCATTGATCTGCTGCCTCCTGCATGCTCCCTATTGGGGATCAAGCCTTCAACCCAGGCATGTGCCCTTGACTGGAATTGGACCTGGGACCCTAAAGTCTGCAGGCCGACGCTCCTCTATCCACTGAGCCAAACCAGCCAGGGCTACACAGATATTTTGAGATTCAACACAAATGCTTATGTGACTATTGAATTTGTTTTGTTCCTGATTAGTATTGCACTCTATGAATAACTATTTCATCTATAGACTGATCGTTCTCTATGACATGTGCTGACCACCGGGGGGCAGCATGGAATGAAGGAAGGCCCTGGCTGGCAATCAGAAGGCCCTGATCAGCCCTGAATGCTGGCCTGGTCTAGGGACGCTACCCATGCATGCATTTTGTCCACAAGGCCTCCAGTTTATAATAAAATAGTAAAATAATTGGGAAATGCAAGTGTTAAATATTTCTGTAAAGTTTTGTTTATATATTAGTAGAGGCCCGGTGCACAAAAATTTGTGCACTCTGGGGAGAGGGGGTCCCTCAGCCCGGCCTGTGCCCTCTCGCAGTCTGGGACCCCTCGGGAGATAACGACCTGCTGGCTTAGGCCTGCTCCAGGGTGGCAGAGGGCAGGCCCAATCCCTAGGTGCAGCCCCTGGTCGGGCTCAGAGCAGGGCGAATGGGGAGTTGGGGCGCCACCCCCTGTCATGCACAGAGCATGGCGGATTGGGAGGTTGGGATGCCACCCTCATTCACGCTCAGGGTAGGGCCGATTGGGGGGTTGGGGCACCGCCCCCGGTCACACTCAAGGCAGGGTCGATGGGGAGGTTGTGGCTCCACCCCCTGTCACACACACAGCAGGGCCCATCAGGGGGTTTGGGATGCTGCCCCCTGTCGCACACAGAGCAGGGCCCATCAGGGGGGTTGGGGCTCCGTACCCTGTCACACACACAGCAGGGCCCATCATGGGGTTGGGGAGCTCCCCCCTGTCACGCACATAGCAGGGCCCATCAGGGGGTTGAGGAGCTCCCCCCTGTCACTCACTGTGTAGGGCCGATAGGGGAGTTGGGGCACAGTCCCGTCACACACAGAGCAGGGAGCATCAGTGGGTTAGGGTGCCTCCACTGTCACACTCAGGGCAAGGCTGATGGGGAGGTTATGGCTCTACCCTGTCACACACAGAGCAGGGCTGGTGGGCGGGCGTGAGGGGGGTTGGGGCACCGCCATCTATCACCCACAGAGCAGGGCCAATCAGGGGGTTGGGGCGCTGCCACTCTCACACTCAGGGCAGGGCCGATGGGGAGGTTATGGCTCTACCCCGTCACACACAGAGCAGGGCCCACGGGGGGTGGGGGGTTGGGGTGCCGCACCCTGTCACACACAGAGCCTCAGGGCGATCAGGGGGTTTGGGCGCTGCCCCCTGTCACGCTGATCCCCGTGCCGGGAGGCCTCTCAGCTCTGCTGATCCCGGTGCTGGGAGGCATATTACCTTTTTACTATATAGGGTAGAGGCCTGGTGCACGGGTGGGGGCCGGCTGGTTTGCCCTGAAGGGTGTCCTGGATCAGGGTGGGGGTCCCCACTGGGGTGCCTGGCCAGTCTCGGTGAGGGGCTGAGGGCTGTTTTCAGGCTGGGGGTGACTGAAGCTCCCAATCGCTCCTTTTTCTTTCTTTTTTTTTTTTATTCTGGGCCAGCTTTAGCTTGAGGCTTGGCTCCAGCTCTTAGGCCTCAGCTGGCCTTTGCATACAATGTTGTGAATCTGCTGGCTGAAGTCTGGCGGTATTTGTTAAAATGTTTCAAACTGCAGGCTCAGAGGCCTGAAGCCGCAGGCGGGGAACGTTGGTTTCCTCCGTCACTGAGGCAAGCAAGCCTCATGTTAGTTTCCAGCTGCCTGGCTGCCGGCCGCCATCTTGGCTGACAGTTAATTTGCATATCTTGCTGATTAGCCAATGAAAAGGGTAGTGGTCGTACGCCAATTACCATGTTTCTCTTTTATTAGTGTAGATTGATTTTAAAAATACATTTCAAAATGTTTTTATTGATTTCAGAGCGGTTAGGGAGAGGGAGAGAGAGATAGAAACTTCAATGATGAGAGAGAATCATTGATCGGCTGCCTCCCACAGGACACTTGCTGTCGTGGAAGCCACAGTTTAGCATGTTCTTTGACCAGGAAGCTGATGATAGTCACTGTGGTTCGTTTCAACAAGCGGAATCAGAAAGTGGGGTCATGGCGGAACTGTGGGCACTGTGGACCGACTTGACCTTCTCTGCAGGACGCCTCACAGTTTGCCTTGTGCCCCAGACTACCTTTTGATGGGCACTTCTGTACCAGAGGGAACTTTTCAGAACTGAATGCAAACAAAAAGTCCAGTGGCTGACACTTTGCTTAAAGGTGTATCTGTAAGGTAGTTTAGTATACTCACCAAAATGATAGTACCCCAGAAGAAAATGACATACACAGAGGCAGTATTGATAATAAGCATCCATAGAATTTCAGAGGATCTGGCCAATATTCACAACAATGGGACAGGATATGGAATAAAAGAAATAGAATTTGAGATAATGAGGAGCCTCAGATGTTCACAATAAATCAAGCTCAATAAATCATTTTTAGAAAGCCAAAATCAGCCTCCAAGATGCCCCTATTGGATTCCTGTGTTTTAAGCAAGACTGCAAGACCTGGCCAGATAATGCAGTGGTTAGAGTTTGCCTCCAGGAGCCAATGGTCTCTGGTTCCATTACGGTCAAGGGCAAAGACCTCAGTTGCAGGTTTAATACCAAGGCCATGTCAGGGCACATAAGGGAGGCAAGCCATTGATGTGTCTCTCTCTTGCGGCGTTCCTATGAATTCCATGGCAGTAGTCTTCACTGCTTGCCAACATTTTCTGCCACTGAGGCAAAGCTGTTCCTCCCAGGAAATGAGCACTGATATGCAAGAAAGCGCACTTTTCTAACGTGTGTTATTTTCTGAGCCTTTACCTAGAGATAAAGCTGTGAAACATCACAGGTGAAATAATTTTATCTGTCACTATATTCAAGGTGTGGCATAAGTGGACTTTCAGTTATGAGTACACAAACCGCAGCACTTGTGCTTTTAAAAAATACCTTTATTTTAGTTTTTTAGGAAAAGCGGTGGGAATGGGGAGATAGATAGATAAAAATACATGGGCTGCCTCCTGCACACTCACTACTGGGGCCGCAGGTGTGGCTTTGCAATGACCAGGAATTGAACCAGGACGTTTCAGTGCACTGGATGATACTCACCCAGCTGAGCTGTTTCTGTGCACAATATTACTTATAGTCTCTGGTCACAATAAGTATTACATAATTCTCAACAATGTTTAGGGGAATTCTTCCCCACATACACTAAAGGAGCCATGTCCTGTGATGTATGAAATTTCATACACTGGTGTCATTCTTAATATCTATTTTTTTAATTGATTTCAGAGAGGAAGGGAGAGGGAGAGAGAGATAGAAACATTAATGATGAGAGAGAATCATTGATTGGCTGCCTTCTGCATGCCCCCTATTGGGGAACAAGCCTGCAATCCGGGCGTGTGGCCCTGACCAGAATGGAACCTGGGGCCCTTCAGTCTGCAGGTTCATGCTCTATCAGCTGGGCCCTGGTGTCATTTTTTGTATGACTCTGAGGTTTAAATATAACCACCAGTATGACAGAAACACTGCATTCATAGTGAGTGTGAAAGATTGCAGTGAATTAGGTGAAAAGTGCCTGTTCACTTTGGTGTTGTTGAATCAAATCAACACTATTCTTTTTAAAATGTTGTTATTGCTTTTTTAGAGATGGAGAAACATCAATGATGAGAGAGAATCATTGATCAGTGCCCCAACCCGCGGGACAACAACGGGGGAATGAAGAGACACCCTAGGAGAATGAGACAAACAAGGGACACGAAAGAATGGTGGCAAGACAAGTTCTGATCAAGCCTCAACTTTATTCTCACAGCGGCAGGATATATACTGTTTTAGGGACGGGGGGTGGGTAAAGGGGTCTATGGGCAGTAACCTATTATTAGAGATTTATTAGGCTCCTGATGGCTGTGCTTATCAGTGGAGATGTGTGCTTTAGCAGGCTTCGGATGGCTGTGTGCTTATCAGTGGAGATGTGTGATTTAGCGGCTGTGTGAGGGTAGTTTATCTTTAACTGCTGGCCAATTTGCAAGACACAGGTGGTTTCTGGTAATTAGGAGTTTCTGGAGGAACCAGAAACTTATAGTTCTTAAAATGGCTTTGTCTAAGCCAATATCTCTAATGGCTCCCAACAGATCAGTTGCCTCCTGCATGCCCCCTGCAGGGATGGAGCTCTCCAACCTGGGCACATGCCTGAGCTGGAATCAAATCAGTGATCTCATGGTTCATGGGTCCACGTCCAAGCACTGAACCATGCCATGTGGGCAAACTATTCTTTTTATTATTGATTATTGACTCTATTACAGATGTTCCAAATTTCCCCCGTCTCCATCCCTCTTTGCCTCCCTCTATCCTGTCCCCACTGCTTCTAGGCCCTCACCACATTATTGTCTATGTCCTTAGGCTATGCATATATGATTACACTTTAAAAATATAGTTTTATTGATTTTAGAGAGAGGGAGGGAGAAGGAGAGATAAAAACATCAATGATGAGAGAGAATCACTGATGAGCTGCCTCCTGCACATACCTCTCCCCTAACTGAGAATTGAACCTACAGCCCATGTATGTTCCCTGACCAGGAATAGAACCATGACCTCCTGGTTCATAGGTTGCCACTCAACCATTGAGTCACAGCAGCTGCGCTATATTATTTGAAAATTGAAAAAACAATGTATTTATTGTTGCTAGTTTACAGATGTCTCCCATTTTCCCCTGTGCATATATTCCTTGGGGGATCTCTCCCAGTCCTCCCCAGGCCCCGCTCCTGGGAGATCTGCCAGTCTGTTCCAGTTAACCAGGCCTCTGGTCCCATCTTGTCCTTCCCCAGGGCCACTTGCTGAACCACATCACCTTGATTCACTAGTGTCATTGGCCTGGATGCTAGCCCTCCGGTGGGCGTTGGAGAAAACTACATTACCCAGAAAAGAATGGGCCGACGTGGGCGGAGGTAACTGGTGTTATTGGTGTTGGTGCATCCGGTTAGGGCGGGACTTCCACCTTCCTCTTCCTGGCGGGCATTTTGACCTCTTCAGTTCAAGGACTCACAGGCTTCAGCCCACTGGTCGTGAGTAGGAGGAGGCTAGGAGGCAGTGTCCTTGCTGTGCGGGGTGTGTGTGAGGCTGGTTGGGCACCAACAGGCTGGGAGGGGGGCCTCCGTGCCTCCGGGACTCCTCTCGGCCCACAGCGTTCCCGCAGCCTGACCCCGTTTAACCCCCCAGCCTTGGGGACCGGCCTCTCAGGTCCCGTCGCCCAGGTAGCCGCATCCAGAACAGTGAGTCTCTCCTGGGTGACACAGGGTGTGATGGGGGAAGAGGGCCACAGGCTGCAGTGCCACCTTTAAGGACACGGTGGCGGGGCTGAGGCAGGAGGATTAGGAAGACCCGAGCCGGTTTTGGGTCTAAAGGCAACAAAGAGATGAGGTGTGGTTTTGCAGGAGGGGGTTTACTTTCCCTCTCAGAACGCTGGGAGCATAGATGGTTGGGAAAATAGGAGGGGCATTGTGTGGGGTAGGGTTCTAACTTTTCCTAACATTGCTCACAGGAAGGACAGACTGGAAGACAGAGGACAGGAAGGTGACGTCCTGTAAATGATCAGGGAACTGGCAGAGTGAGCCCTGAGGACTGAGCCCTGAGATAACACGGGCATCTGGAGGGCACCTGGCCTCTGGGCTGGGCAAGGGCACTGAGCAGCCTGAGCCCATAGATCCTGGCGGTGTTTCCCAGGCTCTCAACAGACCATTTCTTTACACGAATTCCTACTAATGCAGAATGAGTTGGGTGTACTGGACGGTGGAGATAATTTCAGGGCTTCACACTCTTGTGGCCTCTGAGATAGTTGTGTCCAGGGGCTGTCCCGCTGCTCTTGTATCCCTTGGACCTGGGGACTTTGAACAGACACTAAGCCCAGACTCCTAAGGTCATGACTAGGGCTTCCTGTAGTGGACCTTGTATTTAGCAACCAGTGTACTGAGTGGTAGGTCCTGCAGGGCATTGGTTACAGATTGTTCAAAGGCTTATAGTGAAGAATGAGCTGATTTAGGAACCAGCAGGTACTTAAATAAACATATATATATATATATATATATATATGTAAATTTTAGATATAGAAAGGAAGGGAGAGGGAGAGGGACAGAGAAACACTGATGAGCAAGAGACAAGGATTGGTTGCAGCCTGCACAACCCCTATTGTGGATCCAGCCCACAACCAAGGCATGTGACTTCACCAGTGCATGGGTCTATACCAGTGATGGCGAACCTTTTGAGCTCAGCGTGTCAGCATTTTGAAAATCCCTAACTTAACTCTGGTGCCGTGTCACATATAGAAATTTTTTAATATTTGCACCCATAGTAAAACAAAGATTTATATTTTTGATATTTATTTTATATATTTAAATGCCATTTAACAAAGAAAAATCAACCAAAAAAATGAGTTCACGTGTCACCTCAGATACGCGTGTCATAGGTTCTCCATCACTGGTCTATACTCAACCAACTGAGACACATCAGCTAGGACTGTAGATCACTTTAATATAGGAACCCTGGCCGGTCTAGCTCAGTGGATGGACTGTCGGCCTGTGGACTGAAGGCTCCCAGGTTCGATTCTGGTCAAGGGCACATGCCCAGGTTGCAGGCTTGATCCCCAGTAGAGAGCATGCAGGAGGCAGCCAATCAGTGATTCTCTCTCACCATTGATGTTTCTATCTCTCGCTCCCTTTCCATCTCTGAAATCAATAAAAATATATTTTTAAAAATATATAGGAAATCATGGTCAGGTTGGTACCAGTAGTAGTAGCTCAGAAGGGACAGTGTGAGCCTGAGGTCTAGCTTTCCTGCTGGGGCCACTGTGGAAGGTGGGTGTCACAACAAAGCAGAGACATAGAAGTTGTCATGTAGAGTGTGGGGGAGAGGTAATCATTTTGCAGTGGCCAAGACCTTTAAAAGAGAATGGACCTGATATTATTTAGAGGCTGAAAAGTTATTCCAACAAAGTGAGACTGGGGCTGGTACATATTAACTTCTCTAAACACTCACCAGGATTTTGTTGTGACCCTTGGTGTGGCCTGGTTTTGGCGAGTTGCAGACAGTCTTGTGGATTACCTTAGAGGCTTGAGTGGTCATCTGTGAAACTCACTGGGCATGGTCAGAACACCATCGGGTGTGGGACTTGAGTGTCGGTTAAGTGAGAGATGTTGGCAAGCATTCTCTGGACAACAAATGCTGAGTTAACTCAGAGGCCAAGGAGAGCCCTGTGGGAGCTGGGGCTGAGGGTGCAAGTGGAAGCCTCGTGTGGAAAAGAGTGATATGCACTTGAAGAGGGAATGTGAATTGATGGCCATAGCACCCTGATATTGACATAAGAGTGAATGACGAGAGAGTCCATTTCTGGTGGTGTCTGGATGATTCAGTACAGTGACTTTTAGGGTGATTGCCTGTAAAGAGGGGTGTTTTGGTGCTACATTCTAGGTACAGAGCTTCGTTGCCATTTAACTAACCATCTGCTTTCTGTTGTTGGGGGTGACACACAGATTGATAGGAATGAGATAGCCTACATCAGTATTACCCAGGCTTCAAAATCTCCACTGGAATGGGTAATGGAGAAGGGTAAGGAGTAAGAGATTATGGATGTGGTGAACTGTAATTTTGGAAAAAAGTGATTAGGAAGTAATTTGTCCTCACCACAGCAAATTTGCATTACCTTTGAAGTTGTGCTTCTGAAAATGAAGCTGTGTGAGAGAAGTGTTGTTCAAAGAACTCTGTGCCACAGGTAGTGCAAAGCCATGGCCTCCGTACCTTGGGATTGGAGTCAAGAGGGTGCAGTGTGATGCCATGTATTTGGTGTCTTTGAGAAACAATATGAGGGTATTGCCTGACAAAACCAGTATCAAATCACTCACACTATCTTTATGGCCAGCATCTCTCTTTAACCTATGGTTTTGACACCCACTCTGTTGATAAAAGTCAGTGTGGTGTACACAGGATTCCATAGCTCAGGTGTCTTATCTGCCTTTATTATAGTGGGAAGACAAAATGTCAGTAGGAATATAAGAAGACAATGGCTTTCATGGGATAAAGGCCTGGTATTTTCTCTGATGTGTGGAGTGGACAGAGCAGATGGATGTGGAGGGTGGGGAGTATGACAGACTAAGAATCTTAGGAGTGAAGCTGATCTTGGGCTGTACTGTCCCCATTATGATAGGATATGAACTTTGAGGACGTGGCCATTGTCTTCTGTCAGGAGGAATGGGGGCTCCTTAATGAGGCTCAGAGACTTCTGTACTATGATGTGATGCTGGAAGTGTTTGCACTTGTGTCATCTGTAGGATGTGTCCTGATGTTCTCCCAGTGTCCTGAGGTGATGACCTCTCTTCCTTTATTCCTCAGGCAGAGCTTTCTCTCTCCCACAGTGGGAACATGGCCTGTGCTAATTTTCCCCACTGCCTTGTCAAATGTGCTGTGGCTGCCAGGGATGAGCTGGATGGAGAGCCCTGAACAAAGGACTCCATGACCATCCCTAACACCTGTTACCTCAAAAGTAGAGGAAACAGAGTCAGGAATCTTGCAGTGAACTTAATAGGTCCCAGCTCCCACTTTCTCTTCATGGGAGGCTGACAGTGTCCACATGCATGGCTTCAACTTCTGTTCTCTTTCTCTGGGTAACGGTTATTTGTGGCAACCTGGGTCATGTTATGGTCTTCACTTACATGAATTATGTTCTGTTCTTTTAAGGCTTTCATTCAATTGTTTGTAATATTCTCTTCCCTGAATACTATAGCAAACTGTGTAGCTCTGGCCCAGTGATGACTGCTCACCTCTTCATCCCCTGTTTCTCTGCACTGGTGCCTCTGCAATCATCTGCAACATTGACGTGCACATGTGTTATGAGGTGCACATATGCGGTAATTAGTCCTCGAAACCAGCTACTCCTTTCTTGAATTTTACTTGGAGTAAGACGGAACCAACCTCTTGCTCAGCTTGCCCCCTTCCCCAGTCAACAAGCCCTGCTGAATGCTGTTTGTTGAAGGATTAGCTGGAGGTCCATATTCTAATCCATGTGGTGCTTGCCGTTTTTGTGTCATATTTCTGGCGAGGCCTTTCTGTTTTGTGATCTTCATTAGCCCAAAAAGTTACAAGAGCCTCTTATTAATCCTTCCTGCACATCTCTGATTTTCAGAGAATTGCATGTACCAACTGTGATGGTTAACACATCTTTGCAATGGGAATTCTCCCTGTCTCCACATTGAACATTAATTTCCTCACCCCTTCTCAGTTTTCGGGTTGTTGGCATAATATGGGTGATAAGGAGGCCTGTTCTGGTCAAAGTGTATCTATACAAGGAAAGTCACAGGTCAGGGCTTCTAAGACAGCTCCAGCCACCCAGAAGACCCATCTGTGTCAGCGGTGTTTCTCTGTGTTACAACATATTTTGCACCTGACTGAGTCAGATGTAGCATATTTCAAGCAGAAAGCATTCTGTAGTGATGCACGTGTTGGAGACATCTGTTTCAGTGCAAACCCTCACTGTACTGGGCTGCATATCTGGCACTTTGGCCAGAAGGGGCGCGCTGTGCCGTCTGTTCCTGAAACACATAGATGGGAAGGTACTGACATCAGGCCAGGCCTTGAGATATGGTCTCATGGCCCCTTCCCGGCACTCTGTACTCTATGTTCCTAGAACACATAGATAGGAAGGTAGTCACTGTATGATGCTATACTGTGTCGAGAAGTAATTATGTAAACAAGGCTTTGTAACTTTGTGGTTTTTGCAAATAAAAATGCTGCAATTCTTGTAGTCTGGGCTGTAGTTCAGCTTCTGCTCCGGCAGGGTGCTGTAATTGTAGTCGCTGGCTATGGAATTCCCAGGCTTTTTCTCGGACTCCAGTGAACCCCTTGGCTTCACGTTTCTATCTTATCACCTGTTGTACCAACCTTGCCCCATTGTTTTTGGGAATTCCTCCACTAGAACTCTAGCTCCCAAGGACAGAGAACTAGATACTTCCAGAATAATCAATGTCCACACACTCAGTCCTTACAGGTCGCAGCTGTGCCTTCCTGAGAAAGCTGCCTTCCGTGAAGCCTAATTCATTTTCTGATGCATATGGATGAATATGAGGCAACGCTGAGGGGAAGAACTCTTAGCACCATAATTATCCCTTTTAGGAATAGGGAACTGGACATCCCTGGAGAGGACACGGAGAGTCCTGTGAACTCCTGGTCCCTGGAGAACAGGTCACATCCTTGCCCATGTGACAAAAGGTGTGATGGGGAAAAGAGGTTCATAGGCTGCAATACCTCCATGCGAGGACGTGACGGTGTGACCAAACCGGGAGAATTTGGGAAACCCAGTGCTTGTTTTGTGTCTAAAGGAACAAAGAAGATGAGGCAGAGTTTTGCACGAGGAGTTTTACTTTCATTCTCAGGAAACGGGACATGAATGGTCCTGACCAAAAGAGGGAAATTGTGTGAGGTACTTCTTTAAAGTTTTCCGAAAGCAGTTCAAAAGAGGAACAGACTAGAAGAGAGATGATAGCAGTTGGGGACAGGAGGCAGAAGTCCTATAAAAGATAAGGTAGCTGGCAAGAGTGTGCATTGAGGACTGAGTCTTGAAGTAATGTGATCATCTCCTGGACACATGGGCCTATTGACTGGGAAACGGTACTGAGCAGTCTGAGCCCATGGGTCCTGTTGTTGGTGGCCAGAGTCTCAACAGATCTTTCTCTGAACACAGATTCCTGCAAATGCAGGGTGGTTTAAGTATGCTGTTTTGTGGAACTGATATCAGGGCCTCACACTCTTAACAACTTCTGAGATAGTGGTATCATGGGATTGTCTTACCTCTCTTCTAGCCCTTATATCTGGGGACCTTGATAAAACACCAAACCCAGAATTCTAAGGACATGTCTAAGTTTGTCTGAAATGATCCCTGTTTTTGGCAAACAGTGGAATAGGATGTGAGTAGACCTTCCAGTCATAGGTTCCTTTATGTGCAAAGGCTTAGAGTGAAGACAGCTCATTCAGGAACCAACCAGCGTACTTTGAAAAAATTGTTTTTATTGACTCTAGAGATGAAGGGAGAAGGAGAAATAGAAACCAGAATGATCAGATAGAATCATTGGTGGGCTGACTCCTGCAGGCCCCCCGCTGGGGATCAAGCCCACAAGCCTGGCATGTACCCCTGACCTGAATCATACCCGAGACCCTTCAGTTCAGAGGCTGGTGCTCTATCCACTGAGTCAAACCAGCTGGGGCTTGTGTCCATTTTTTAAAATAGGAACTGGTAACAAAGGGACAGTGGTGAGGTCTAGAGGAGCTTGTGCTACCTTTGGAGTCTGTTCTGCAGGTGATGGGATTAATGGAAGATTTGGAGCAGCAGAGACAGGTGATCTGACCCAGGTTTCATTAGACTTCTGGTGGCTAAAGAATAGCAAAGCAAATGGCTGGGAGGGAGGGGGTACAAATTCTATGACGGAGGTTGCTGTGGCGAGCATGAGAGTAAGTGGGCCGTGCTGGTGACTGTGGGGGTGAAATAAGGTGTTGGGTTCTGGGTTGTTGTTTTATGTGCAGCCAAGTGGATTTTCTAATTTTCAGGCTGAGAGAGAGGTATTAGCCAGGAATGACTTGAAGGTTTGCATTTGGAGCTGCAGGTATGGAAGCACCATCAACTGAGATGCAGATATTCAGAGTAGAAGTGTAATGTTCATTGAGGATAGCAAACTTTTATTTTTTGTCTGTTTTGGTGTGCGATATTTCAGAGAGCATTTCATGAGCATCTGGTACTCTGAGGAGAAGTTCAGGTAGAAAACTACTTAAAGTCGTGGGTGTAGTGACCAGGGTAGAGTAGTAGATCATCTTTTTAAAGACTTTGTTTTCTGTTTAATTGGAGACAAAGAGCAATTAAAACAAGACAGGAAGGCAGCTGTTGCGTCTTTACTTGTGAATCACAAACCAGGATTGTGTTGAGAGCTCTAGTGTGGTCAGTAGTCTGACTAAATTACATACGGGAATGAGTGGTCATATATGAGACACACTGGACCTGGAAGAGAGGGCCATAGGTGAGGGAACTTGAGTGCTGAAGGCTGTGACTGGTGAAGGCATATCAAGTGCAGCACCAGAAGAGGTGGGCTCTGAATATCTGAGATTTGATGTGGTTCTCAATAGGTGAGGTTGAAGTGAAAAAAAACAATCAGGGAAGGAGGTTTTCAGAGAAGCACTAGAGGTGACTCATTAATTGTGGATGGAAGGACTGAAGGGATCTCACTGAGTGTGGACGGAAGGACTGAAGGCGCCTCATTGAGTGTGGACTGTGAGAGTTGGTGTAGAACTTAATTGAGTTTGAATTTTCCAGGCATTAACCAAACCACACTTACTGAGTAATGAGTAGGAAGTCAGGGAGATGACTATGGGAGCTGGGACTGTGGGAGTGTAGGTTTAAGAAAGTTATGGTCGGAAAAGTGATGTGTACTTGGATAGGGCATGTGCATTCATGTCTGCATGGCCACAGAAATCAACATAAGAGGGAATGAAAGTGGAGTTCATTTCTGGTGATACCTCGATAATGTGATATGGTGAATTTCAGATTAATTCCTGAAAAGAGGGTAGATTACAGTGGAACTTTCTTGGACCAGAGAGTAGGTGAAATATATGTGCAACCTGCCTTTTGTTGTAGAGGAGAGTTACAGTGATCAATAGGAATGAGAGAGCCTACATCAGTGTCAACTTGGCTGGCATTGGGAAGGGTGAAGCGTAAGAGAGAAATACATTACTGAAGGGGTGAATTGGAGTATTGCAAAAGAAGATGATTAAGATAAACCGTCCAAGTCACAACGTATTTGTGTTACCATTGGCATTATGACTCTGGGAATGAAGCTGTGTGAGAGAAGTGTGGTGCAAAGACTTATGTGCGGCAGGAAGTGCAAAGTGATGGCTCAGCACCCTAGGATTGGTGTCAAACGGGTAAAGTCTGATGCCAAGATGTTCAGAGTCTTGGAATGAGAAACTAAGGAACAACAAGGTAATTGCCTGACAAAAACAGTGTCAAATCACTCACACTCTCATTATGGACATCATCTCTCCGTACCCCATGTTCATGAATCCCACTGTATTGAAAGACGCAGTGTGGACAACATGTTTGTACTAGAGAGCAGGTAGGATCTATATGCTTTGTTGAAACAAAGGCCTGATATCTTCTTCGTAGTCAAAAGTCTAGGGAGCAGATGGATATGGAAGTTGTGGTGTATGATCAATGCTAAATCTTATGAGAGAAGCTGATAATGGACTAAACTATTCCCATTATGACAGGATATGAACTTTGAGGATGTGGCCATTGCCTTCTCTCCAGAGGAGTGGGGAATCCTTGATGAGCCTCAGAGACTTCTGTACTGCAAAGTGATGCTGGAAGTATTTGCACTTGTATCATCTGTAGGTAAGACCCTCACTTCTCTCCTATGGTCTGAGATGATGGCCTCTCTTCCATTAAATTCCACCTGTAGCTTTCTCCCTCCTACAGCCAGACCATGGGCTCTGCAAATTGTCCTCACTCTCATGTGAAATGTGCTATGGATGCCAGTGCTGAGCTGTGTGGAGAGCCCTGAGAAATAAACTCCACAAACTTCTTTAACATTATTTTCCACAGAAACTTCAGGATGCCTCTGGGAGCCAGTCGTCTTACAGACAGCTTAATGGGTCCCGCTTGCTGTTTCTCTCCCTGGGAGGGTGACTATGTCCAGATCCATGGCTTCAAATTCTGCACCTTTCCTCCAGATAAAGGTTCTGGGTGACTGCCTGTGCCTGATTATGTTCTTTACTTACATGAACCATGGGCTGTTCTTGTAAGACCCTCCTTCAATTGGTGTTTGTCATATTACCTTCCCTCAAAACTATTCCAAGTGGATTTGCTCTAAACCAGGGCTGGATGATACCCTCTGTCATCTTTCATTAATACTTGGAATATTTCGGTTTTGTGTATTTGTGGAGAAGGTGGTACAAGAAGAACCCTGGATTTTTATCTCAGGGTGAACATGCAGAATGGTCTTAGTGGAAGCCTGGCCCAGCTTAGTGGAAACTAGCAGAACATATGACACAAGGGCTCTTTTCAAATTATACCAGGAATCAGCTAGATTTCATCACTGCTCCGGTGGAGGTGCTACTGCCTACCCCTCATTTTTACCTTTCCTTTTAACTGCATTACACTTTCTGACATGTCATTTCACATATGACTTCCTAGCATTCAGTCATGTTCACCTCTGTGTCATTTTTACATCACCTGCTCCTCTGCACTGCTGCCTCTGCAGTATTCATTAACTTTGACCTGCACTTATGTTATGAGGTGCACATACATACTTAAGTTGTCCTCAAAAAACAGCTACTCGTTTATTGAATTTTTTTGGAATAAGATATAAATAAAATTCTGCAGAGCTTGTCTATGTCACCTGCAGACAAGCCCTACTAAACACTGTTAGCGTAAGGAAGGGCTGGAAGTCTTATCTCTATTCCATTTGGTGTTTGCCATCTTTGTGTCATATTCCTGGTGTGGTCTTCCTTCCTTTATGATCTTCCCAGGCCCAGAACTTCGCAGAAGCCTGTTATAAACCTTCCTGCACATCTCTTCTTTTCAGAAAATTGCATGAAGCCGACGTGGCATGGGCAAAACACTTTTGTAATGCAACTTCCCTCTGTCACCAAAATCAACATTCATTTCCTCACCCTTTTTCTGTTTTCAGATTGTTGGCATAAAAAGGATGATGAGGAGACCTGTGCTTCTCAGAGTGTACATATAGAAGGAGAGTCACAGGTCAGGGATTCTAAGACAGCTCCAGCACCCCAGAAGAACCATCCATGTAAGCAGTGTTTCTCGGTGTTAAAAGATATTTTGCACCTGAATGAGTTACAAGCAGCACACTTGGAACACAAAGGCTTCTTCAGTGAGGCATTTGTGAGCAAGTTCTGTTCCAGAGAAAACTCTCACCAGCAACAGAGGGATGCCAGGGGAAAGATATCCTGGAAAGAAGCTACGGACAAGGCCTCATTTGTGACCAGCTGCAGCTTTTACTTATCAGAGCTGACTTCAACCAACAGGGCAGTTGAGGAACATTCTCAAACTTCCTCAGAGCTTCTCCAGCACCAGGCACCTCATAACACTGAGGAGCTACACTGTGGCAGTGAGATTTCACAGGAATTTCTCAGTGGAAAAAGTCATCACCAGTGGGATGAAT
Organism: Myotis nattereri; assembly: GCF_964212035.1. Taxonomy (NCBI): domain Eukaryota; kingdom Metazoa; phylum Chordata; class Mammalia; order Chiroptera; family Vespertilionidae; genus Myotis; species Myotis nattereri. Next base: position 8,649,685 of record NC_138097.1, on the reverse strand, counting down.
GTGAAAACGCTGCCAGCCACAACTTGAAAGTTGTTGGATGTCAGGAGGTGTGTTCTGGAGAGTGTGGCAAATGTAGGAAAAATTATGGAGGAATCTTTAACCTCATTCTACATAAAAGAGTTCACTCTGGAGGAAAGCGGTATGAGTGTACAGATTGTGGGAAGTCCTTCAGTCAGAGTTCCGACCTCATTCGACATCAGAAAATTCACACTGGAGAAAAGCCTTATGAGTGTTGTGAATGTGGGAAAGCTTTTACCCGCAATAATTCCCTTCTTGTACACAAGAGAGTTCACACTGGAGAAAAACCTTATGAATGTGGTGAATGTGGCAAGTCTTTTAGGTATAATAAGCTGCTCCTTATCCACAACAGAGTTCACACTGGAGAAAAACCTTACGAGTGTGGTGAATGTGGGAAGTCTTTTAGGGATAATAAGCAGCTCCTTATCCACAAGAGAGTTCACACTGGAGAAAAACCTTATGAATGTAGTGAATGTGGGAAATCTTTTAGGCAAAATAGTCACCTCCTTATCCACAAGAGAGTTCACACTGGAGAAAAACCTTATGAATGTGGTGAATGTGGCAAGTCTTTTAGGTATAATAAGCTGCTCCTTATCCACAACAGAGTTCACACTGGAGAAAAACCTTACGAGTGTGGTGAATGTGGGAAGTCTTTTAGGGATAATAAGCAGCTCCTTATCCACAAGAGAGTTCACACTGGAGAAAAACCTTATGAATGTAGTGAATGTGGGAAATCTTTTAGGCAAAATAGTCACCTCCTTATCCACAAGAGAGTTCACACTGGAGAAAAACCTTATGAATGTGGTGAATGTGAGAAGTCTTTTAGGGATAGTAAGCAGCTCCTTATCCACAACAGAGTTCACACTGGAGAAAAACCTTACGAGTGTGGTGAATGTGGGAAGTCTTTTAGGGACAATAAGCAGCTCCTTATCCACAAGAGAGTTCACACTGGAGAAAAACCTTATGAATGTAGTGAATGTGGGAAGTCTTTTAGCCACAAGAGTCACCTCCTTATCCACAAGAGAGTTCACACTGGAGAAAAACCTTATAAATGTGGTGAATGTGGAAAGTCCTATAGGAAAAATTGTCACCTCCGTGTCCACAAGAGACTTCACACTGGAGAAAAACCTTATGAATGTGGTGAATGTGGGAAGTCTTTTACCTACTCTTATTCCCTTGGTAGGCACAAGAGATTTCACACGAGAAAAACCTTATGAATGTTGTGAATGTGGGAAGTGCTTTAGTGAAAATTGTCATCTCCTTATCCATAAGTGAGTTCACACTGGAGAAAAGCCTTATGTGTGTAGTAATGTGGGAAGTCTTTTAGGCAAAATGGTCACCTCCTTATCCACAAGCAAGTTCACTTCGGGGAAGAGCCTTATGAGTGTACGGATTTGGAAATTATTTTAGTCGAAAATATAGACTGATGAGACACCTGCGACTTCACACTGGAGAAAAGCCATAAATGTGAAGAGAATGTTTCATTTTTCTTACTCAGAATAACAACACTGAAAGAGACTCTATGATACACAGTTGCCTTAATATGATCCCTTTTTATCAGGACAGACACTCTGCTAGATTCCTCATAAGTTTCAGGTACAAGTGAGTCTTTAAGGAGCTACTTGAACTTGCCATTCTGTCCAGGCCTCCTATTCGATTGATGTCACTATGAGTGATTGTGGCTGAAGTGATTTCACCTCTACCACCTGGCTCAACTGAAAAGTGTGAATCAGTCACAATCCCTGTGTGCTCCCTTGAGCTTGAATAAATACTGAATACTGTGAACTCTTGGCAGGATCATCATTCCTTTCTCTCTGACTAGGGAATGGGCCTGGTCCATGGTTTCTTCCTGCACATCTCTTCTTTTCAAAAAATTGCATGAAGCCGAGGTGTCATGGGCAACACACTTTTGTAATGCAACTTCCCTCTGTCACCAAAATCAACATTCATTTCCTCAACTTTTTTCTGTTTTCAGATTGTTGGCATAAAAAGGACGATGAGGAGACCTGTGCTTCTCAGAGTGTATATATAGAAGGAGAATCACAGGGCCCCAGAGCACTGATCAAATAAGTCACTATCTGAGTCCAAGTCCCTAACTCCCAAGGCAGCCTTTCTTTTACTTACACAAACAAAGATGTTGGTTTATGCCTCTAAAGAGAAACCACTTACCAGACTGATGTTAAGAAAGGCCTATCAAAATGGAATAAGCAAAAAGTATCATGACTACATCTGACAATTACATGTTTTTTCTCTATTTTTAACATTGGAAGAAAAATGATGCTGTCTAAATTATAAAAATAATAAAGCGTAATTATGTATGATATTATATATTAACTAGTGGCACAGTGCACGAAATTCGTGCATGGGAGGAGGTGTCCCTCAGCCCAACCTGCACCCTCTCCAATCTCGGACACTTTGGGGGATGTCGACTGTTGGTTTAGGCCTGATCCCAGGATGTTCGACTGCTGGGATTGGGCCTAAACCGGCAGTTAGACATCCCTTTCACAATCCTGGACCGTTGTCTCCTAACCACTCACCTGTGTGCCTGCCTGATTGCCCCTAAGTGCTTCAGCCTGCCAGCCTGATCACCCCCTAACAGCACCCCTGCTGGCTGGATCATCCCCAACTGCCCTCCCCTGCTCCCAGATCACCCCCAAGGCTTTTATTAGTATAGATATGACCCCTCATAGAAAATTTCACTAACCCTGCTTTACAATAAGGGATTGACGATTGAATCATTGGGGCCAGGCACCAAGATTTCCTTTCTTTGAATAGTGGAGGGAATAATTATCTTGTCTTTAAATTGCCCTGAACATCAAATGAGATAATGACTTAGAAAAGCATAAAAGCACCATATAAAGACAACTGTCTTTTTCATATACTGAAAAGACAATAAAGTGGTAAAATGAAAAACACTGTTTTTATTCTCCCCTTCCTTCCTTTTACAGCCTTTATTTAAACTTTGAAATTTAGAAAAATTTCACTTCTATTTCATTTCTTTACATTCAATATTATTTTGTATTAGTTCCAGGTTTATTAGTTACAGAATAGTGGTTAGGCAACCATATACTTTACAAAGTGTTACCTGATATTTCCAGTACCCACCTGGCTTCATACCATCATTACAACACTGTTGATGTTATTCCCTATTTAAGTGACAATAGGTTTACAGGTTCCTTTCAATCTTTGTTTTGTGTTGCTTGCCCTTCCTTTTCTTTCTCACTTCTTCCCTCATTTTCTTTATGTAGTATCTCAATTGGCCCGCAAAGCTCAGTGAAGGCACTGGGCCAGCTTAACACATTTTACAGAGCAGGAAACTGACGCCAATGCCAGTTGGCTATGAAACTGGACTCCTCACGCAGGGAGCCCTCACAGCCGGCTCTCCACCTTTCCTAAGGGACAGCCGCGGGGCAAACACAACAAACCTCCCCGTGAGGCTTCCAAGCCTCATTCTCCAGCACCTCTTCATCATGGATGCTCCACTTTCTTTCCTCTCCCCCACCCCACCCCATTCTTTACTGCCCCGCCATTCTGGGGAGCAGGTGGTCGGCTTGCACTCACTGTGCAGGTGTGCACCCCCTTGGGGTGGGCGAGAACTGGGGGCGGGGCGGCGCAGGCTTGTTTTTGGGCCAACGCGGGAGCAGGAGTCCTGGCCTCTCAAGTGTGCAGGCCGCGGTGAGGCCCGGTCAGTGCCAGGAGCTTCACCAAACCGCCGCAGTGGGGTACCCAGCAGTGGGGCGCTCCTCCAGTGAGGGGGTTGGCGCCGCCCCTCCATCCCCGCCTCAGGGCTGAGAGTCTGCGCTCCTCCGCCCAGGCGTCCTTACAAGCCTGCAGTCATCACCTCTTGTTTCCCCGCCTATTGGGGCCAATACAGAACCTCACTCTCTGCAGGCGAGGCAGAGCCCCCATGCCAGCATCCTGCCCAGGCCTGAGCCCCCTCCAGTGCACCCCACCTTGGGCCGCCTGCCTCCTTGGGCCACCTGCCTCCTGGCCAGCCGCTTCCCCCGAAGCCATGGCGCTTGCCCAGGATCGCCCATCAGGCGGAGGCTTGTCTGCACGCCTGCAGACCCCATGGCCACGGCTCCTGGCAGCCGCTTTGCCAAAGGTTCCTCTACCTTCAGGCTCTCTCCTCAGACCCCCAGGAGCTTGGCTCCCACGGCCCAGCCCTTCCGTGGCTCCCTGCAGCCCCGCTCTACTCAGCTCTCCTGCCGGCCACCTGTCAGGAAGCTGCCAGGAGCCTTGATGCGGGCAGTGTGGTTCTGGGGCAGGGGTTGGGGTGTGGGGAGCAGCTCCAGTAAAGTTTAGTAAACCCCAGGCCCCCAGCCCCTCCTTGAGCAGAGCCCAGCGCAGGCTGGGGGCCTGGGTCCAAACACTGCAGCTGCGGAGGCCCCGCCCGCCCTGGGCCCCACCCTGGGGTCCCGGCTGGGGGTGTGGTTTAGGTGGCTTGTTCGCGCAACCAAGCCCCCCCCCCTCCCCCCCCCCGCCGCCCAGGGTGCACACAGGGGGCTTGGTGGTCTGCGGGCGAAAGCGGGTCGTGGCGTCCGCCTGCAGTCATGCCCCAACACGCTCTACCCGGAGAGCAGGCAGACGCAGCAGCTGCCTGGCCAGCCCTGGTCTGCCTGCAGGGAGCGGGTTGGGGTCTTGGCCAGTGGGGGACAGCTGTGGTCACGCCCCGCCAGCCCTGGGTTGGGTCACCCGCCATCCAGGTCACAGATAGCAGGCCTGGATGGCGCTGTCCCATCCTGCCTGCAGTATGCAAATTAGCCGCCATCTTTGTTGGCGATTAATCTCCATTTTAGTTGGCAGTTAATTTGCATATCGCCCTGATTAGCCTATGGGAAGGGTAGCGGTTGTATGCCAATTAACATGTTCCTCTTTTATTAGATAGGACTACAGGCCCAGTGTACGAATTCGTGCACGGGTAGGGTACCTCAGCCTGGCTGGTGATAGGGGCCTATGGGGACCTTCTCGCACAGTCCCGATCAGGCCAGCTGGCTGGGGGGAGGGCCCACTAGACGTTGGCCAGCTGCGGGAGGTTGGCTGTGGGAGCGCACTGACCACCAGGGGGTAGTTCCTGAATTGAGCGTCTATCCCAGGGGTGGGCAAACTTTTTGACTCCAGGGCCACAACGGGTTCTTAAACGGGACCGGAGGGCCGGAACAAAAGCATGGATGGAGTGTTTGTGTGAACTAATATAAATTCAAAGTAAACATCATGACATAAAAGGGTACAGTCTTTTTTTTTTTTAGTTTTATTCATTTCAAACGGGCCGGATCCGGCCCGCGGGCCATAGTTTGCCCACGGCTGGTCTAGGATATAGGGTGGAAATGATTGTAAAATACCCTACGGTGGGTGAGTAGCAAGGCCGCCAATGCTGTTCTGTGCCAAGATTGACTGTCCCACAGCAGTTTCTCTCCATCACCTGCTCCTTTTGTCCACTCTTCTAAGATGATGCCCAACAGATATCAGGAAGATTTTATGCCCCAGAAATAGGACTCTGATAGTCCTTTACATGAAAAACCAGTCACAGTTTTGTGGTGCAGGGTCTGGCTGGGACTTCTAAAGGGAGGAGGGATGTGACACCACTAAGGGGCAGGGGCAGAAGTGGGGCAGGGTTTTTTTGTCAGAAGGGAGGTGTCTAGCTCTAGTCTTGATGGGGAAGGAGGTTCAGCATAGATTATGGGGTCTGACATTCAGGACTGATGTGTTGAAACCACTTACACAGTGGTGTCATTGCCCTTTTAGGGTCAAACTTTCCCACTCCTGATGCAGTGATGTATTAGGAAAGACTCAGAAGTCTGCTGAATAAGGAACTTGCCTCTGGCTCAGCCAAAAATCTTAATCAGAGAACCTCTCCCAACACACACACACTCAATGTCTCCAGGCTCAATGGGCTCCTGTATTAGAGAACCTATTCTAACAACCTTGGAATCACTCTAGACTATGCATTCTTTTCATGCTGCACATCAGATTTCTTCACTCCTTGAAATGTTCCCCTCCTATGTTCCCCTTCTTCTACTTTAAGTCATGCTACCTTTATTTCTTTGTAATTGCAAAGAACTTTCACTCCAATAAATTCTTTATAGACCTGTCAGTTTAATATTATTAAAACAATTCTTTCATCACCTCATGATGAAAAGCTCAGAAAGGCTATCATTTATCTATGTAATAATACCCAAATTCCTCAGCCTGGAACTCAAGGTCATTCACAATCCACCAATTTTTCATTCTCATTTCCCAACATTTCTCAGTGAATCCTCTTTTACATAATAGGGGGATTCATTGTCCCTGTAACAAACTCCACCCTTTGTCCATCCATGGCTCATCCTCTAACACCATTCACTTTCTTTCCCTCTTCTATCAAAGCCAGTATTGCCAAAGTGTGATGTGTGTATGTCTCTAGTGTTAACATAATATAATTAGGTATTAGACAAAACTTTAAATAATTTAAGATATAAAGTTGAAATAAGTATGTATTAGGGAATAAGCAAATGATCACATCACATCCACAACTTCATGGATATCATTGTCCAGGACTGGCAAGAGCTGGTAATGCCACAGGTAACCCACTCCTACAAACTCTGTAATTATGGGTATTTTTGTATTATAAGGTTTTCAATGGGGTAATTCCATATCCTTGCCAAACTGAATGGTTCAGGAAGGGGCACATGGTTCAATTCAGTCCAATGACAAGAGAGAGGGAAGGAGAAGGAGAGATAAAAACATCAATGATGAGAGAGAATCACTGATTAGCTGCCTCCTGCATGTACCTCTCCCCTATCTGAGAATTGAACCTACAGCCCATGTATGTTCCCTGACAGGAATAGAACCATGACCTCCTGGTTCATAGGTTGCCACTCAACCATTGAGTCACAGCAGCTGTGCTATATTAATTAAAAATTGAAAAAACAATGTATTTATTGTTGCTAGTTTACAGATGTCTCCCATTTTCCCCTGTGCATATATTCTTTGGGGGATCTCTCCCAGTCCTCCCCATGCCCCGCTCCTGGGAGATCTGCCAGTCTGTTCCAGTTAACCAGGCCTCTGGCCCCATCTTGTCCTTCCCCAGGACCACTTGCTGAACCAAATCACCTTGATTCACTAGTGTCATTGGCCTGGATGCTAGCCCTCCCCTTGGTGTTTGAGAAAACTACATTACCCAGAAAGGAATGGGCCCACGTGGGCGGAGCTAACGGGTGTTTTTCTTGTCTGTGCATCTGGTTAGGGCGGGACTTCCACCTTCCTCCTCCTGGCGGGTATTTTGACCTCTTCAGTTCAAGGACTCACAGGCTTCAGCCCACTGGTCCTGAGTAGGAGGAGGCCTGGGAGGCAGCTCCTTGCTGTGCGGGGTGTGTCTGAGGCTTGTTAAGCACCAACAGGCCGGGATTGGGGCCTCCGTGCCTCCGGGACTCCTCTCTGCCCACAGCGTTCCCACAGCCTGACCCCATTTAACCCCCCAGTCTTGGGGACCGGCCTCTTAGGTCCCGCCGCCCAGGTAGCCGCATCCAGAACAGTGAGTCTCTCCTGGGTGGCACAGGGTGTGATGGGGGATGAGGGCTACAGGCTGCCGTGCCACCTTTAAGGACACGGTGGCGGGGCTGAGGCAGGAGGATTAGGAAAACCCGGGCCTGTTTTGGGTGTAAAGGCAACAAAGAGATGAGGTGTGGTTTTGCAGGAGGGGGTTTACTTTCACTCTCAGAACGCTGGGAGCATAGATGGTTGGGAAAATAGGAGGGGCATTGTGTGGGGTAGGGTTCTAACTTTTCCTAAAATTCTTCAGAGGAAGGACAGACTGGAAGACAGAGGACAGGAAGGTGACGTCCTGTAAATGATCAGGGAACTGGCAGAGTGAGCCCTGAGGACTGAGCCTGAGATAACACAGGCATCTGGAGGGCACCTGGCCTGTGGGCTGGGCAAGGGCACTGAGCAGCCTGAGCCCATAGATCCTGGCGGTGTTTGCCAGGCTCTCAACAGACCATTTTCTTTACACGAATTCCTACTAATGCAGAATGAGTTGGGTGTACTGGACGGTGGAGATAATTTCAGGGCTTCACACTCTTGTGGCCTCTGAGATAGTTGTGTCCAGGGGCTGTCCCGCTGCTCTTGTATCCCTTGGACCTGGGGACTTTGAACAGACACTAAGCCCAGACTCCTAAGGTCATGACTAGGGCTTCCTGTAGTGGACCTTGTATTTAGCAACCAGTGTACTGAGTGGTAGGTCCTGCAGGACATTGATTATAGATTGTGCAAAGGCTTATAGTGAAGACTGAGCTAATTTAGGAACTGGCAGTTACTTAAATAAATAAACAAATATATATATATATATATGTTAATTTTAGATATAGAAAGGAAGGGAGAGGGAGAGGGACAGAGAAACATTGATAAGCAAGAAACAAGGATTGGTTACAGCCTTCACAATGCCTATTGTGGATCTAGCCTATAACCAAGACATGTGACTTCACCAGTGCATGGGTCTATACCAGTGATGGCGAACCTTTTGAGCTCAGCGTGTCAGCATTTTGAAAAACCCTAACTTAACTCTGGTGCCGTGTCCCATATAGAAATTTTTTGGTATTTGCAACCATAGTAAAACAAAGATTTATATTTTTGATATTTATTTTATATATTTAAATGCCGTTTAACAAAGAAAAATCAACCAAAAAAATGAGTTCTTGTGTCACCTCTGACACGCGTGTCATATGTTCGCCATCACTGGTCTATACTCAACCAACTGAGACACATCAGCCAGGACTGTAGATCACCTGAATATAGGAGCCCTGGCCAGTTTAGCTCAGTGGATGGAGCGTCAGCCTGTGAACTGAAGGCTCCCAGGTTCGATTCTGGTCAAGGGCACATGCCCAGGTTGCAGGCTTGATCCCTAGTAGAGAGCATGCAGGAGGCAGCCAATCAGTGATTCTCTCTCATCATTGATGTTTCTATCTCTCGCTCCCTCTCCCTCTCTGAAATCAATAAAAATATATTTTTAAAAATATATAGAAAATCATGGTCAGGTTGGTAACGGTAGTAGTAGCTCAGAAGGGACAGTGTGAGCCTGAGGTCTAGCTTTCCTGCTGGGGCCACTGTGGAAGGTGGGTGTCACAACACAGCAGAGACATAGAAGTTGTCATGTAGAGTGTGGGGGAGAGGTAATCATTTTGCAGTGGCCAAGGCCTTTAAAAGATGAGTGGACCTGATATTATTTAGAGGCTGAAGAGTTATTCAAACCAAGTGAGACTAGGGCTGGTACATATTAACTTCTCTAAACACTCACCAGGATTTTGTTGTGACCCTTGGTGTGGCCTGGTTTTGGCGAGTTGCAGACAGTCTTGTGGATTACCTTAGAGGCTTGAGTGATCATCTGTGAAACGCACAGGGTATGGTCAGAAGGCCATCGGGTGTGGGACTTGAGTGTGTTTAAGTGAGAGATGTTGGCAAGCATTCTCTGGACAACAAATGCTGAGTTAACTCAGAGGCCAAGGAGAGCCCTGTGGGGGCTTGGGCTGAGGGAGTGCAGGTGTGAGCCACGTGTGGAAAAGAGTGATGTGCACTTGAAGAGGGAATGTGAATTGATGGCCACAGCCCCCTGACATTGACACAAGGGTGAATGATGAGAGAGTCCACTTCTGGTGGTGTCTGGATGATCCAATACAGTAACTTTAAAGGTGATTGCCTGTAAAGAGGGGTGTTTTGGTGCTACATTCTAGGTACAGAGCTTCGTTGCCATTTAACTAACCACCTGCCTTTTGTTGTTGAGGGTGACACCATTTAACTAACCACCTGCCTTTTGTTGTTGAGGGTGACACACAGGTTGATAGGAATGAGATAGCGGACACCAGTATTACCCAGGCTTCAAAATCTCCACGGAATGGGTAAGGGAGAAGGGTAAGGGGTAAGAGATTATGGATGTGGTGAAATATAATTTTGGAAAAAAGTGATTAGGAAACTATTTGTCCTCACCACAGCAAATTTGCATTACCTTTGAAGTTGTGCTTCTGAGAATGAAGCTGTGTGAGAGAAGTGTTGTTCAAAGAACTGTGTGCAACAGGAAGTGTAATGCCATGGCCTCAGTACCTTGAGATTGGGGTCAGGAGGGTGCAGTGTGATGCCATGTATTTGGTGTCCTTGAGAAACAATATGAGGGTATTGCCTGACAAGACCAGTATGAAATCACTCACACTGTCTTTATGGCCAGCATCTGTCTTTAACCTATGGTTTTGACACCCACTCTGTTGATAAAAGTCAGTGTGGTGTACACAGGAGTCCATAGCTCAGGTGTCTTATCTGCCTTTATTATGGTGGGAAGACAAAATGTCAGTAGGAATATAAGAAGACAGTGGGTTTCATGGGATGAAGGCCTGGTATTTTCTCCGATGTGTGGAGTGGACAGAGCAGATGGATGTGGAGGGTGGGGAGTATGACAGACTAAGAATCTTAGGAGTGAAGGTGATCTTGGGCTGTACTGTCCCCATTATGACAGGATATGAACTTTGAGGACGTGGCCATTGTCTTCTGTCAGGAGGAATGGGGGCTCCTTGATGAGGCTCAGAGACTTCTGTACTATGATGCAATGCTGGAAGTGTTTGCACTTGTGTCATCTGTAGGTAAGACCTTGATGTTCTCCCAGTGTCCTGAGGTGATGCCCTCTCTTCCTTTATTCCTCAGGCAGAGCTTTCTCTCTCCCACAGTGGGCACATGGCCTGTGCTAATTTTCCCCACTGCGTTGTCAAATGTGCTGTGGCTTCCAGGGATGAGCTGGATGGAGAGCCCTGAACAAAGGACTCCATGAACATCCCTAACACCTGTTACCTCAAAAGTAGAGGAAACAGAGAGTCAGGAGTCTTGCAGTGAACTTCATAGGTCCCAGCTTGCACTTTCTCTTCATGGGAGGCTGACAGTGTCCATATGCATTGCTTCAACTTCTGTTCTCTTTCTCTGGGTAACGGGTCTTTGTGGCAACCTGGGTCATGTTATGGTCTTCACTTACATGAACTATGGCTGTTCTTTTAAGGCTTTCATTCAATTGATTGTAATATTCTCTTCCCTGAATACTATAGCAAGCTGTGTAGCTCTGGTCCAGTGATGACTGCTCACCTCTTCATCACCTGTTTCTCTGCACTGGTGCCTCTGCAATCATCTGCAACAGTGACGTGCACATTTGTTATGAGGTGCACATATGTGGTAATTAGTCCTCGAAACCAGCTACTCCTTTATTGATTGTTACTTGGAGTAAGAGGGAGCCAACCTCTTGCTCAGCTTGCCCCCTTCCCCAGTCAACAAGCCCTGCTGAATGCTGTTCGTTGGAGGATTAGCCAGAGCTCCATATTCTAATCCATGTGGTGCTTGCCGTTTTTGTGTCATATTTCTGGCGAGGCCTTTCTGTTCTGTGATCTTCATTAGCCCAAAAAGTTACAAGAGCCTCTTATTAATCCTTCCTGCACATCTCTGATTTTCAGAGAATTGCATGTACCAACTGTGGTGCGTAACACACCTTTGCAATGGGAATTCCCCCTGCCTCCACATTCAACATTCATTTTCTCACCCTTTCTCACTTTTCAGGTTGTTGGCATAACATGGGTGATAAGGAGGCCTGTTCTGGTCAAAGTGTATCTATACAAGGAGAGTCACAGGTCAGGGCTTCTAAGACAGCTCCAGCCACCCAGAAGACCCTTCTGTGTCAGCGGTGTTTCTCTGTGTTACAACATATTTTGCACCTGACTGAGTCAGATGTAGCATATTTTAAGCAGAAAGCATTCTGTAGTGATGCGGGTGTTGGAGACATCTGTTTCAGTGCAAACCGTCACTGTACTGGGCTGCATATCTGGCACTTTGGCCAGAAGGGGCGGGCTGTGCTGTCTGTTCCTAAAACACATCGATAGGAAGGTACTGACATCAGGCCAGGCCTTGAGATATGGTCTCATGGCCCCTTCCCAGCAGTCTGTACTCTCTGATTCTAGAACACATAGATAGTAAGGTAGTCACTGTATGATGCTATATTGTGTCGAGAAGTAATTATGTAAAAAATGTTTTGTAACTTTGTTGGTTTTGCAAATAAAAATGCTGCAATTCTTGTAGTCTGGGCTGCAGTTCGGCCTCTGATCCTGCAGGGTGCTGTAACTGTAGTCACTGGCCAGCTTAATAAAGGCTCTTAAATTTAAATTCTGAGTCAGTGGTCTATCTCGCTGAGTGACCCCATAACATTTGGAGGTCCCGGGGAGATACCCCAATTCCTTGTGGGGAATGACTACCAAGGAGGCCTCCAGTCTCCATTCCGGGTTCCAGGGAGGCGGAGGAGACTCCACCCAAAACTTTCAATTCGGAAACCGAGCCACCTGGACTCGAGAGAGAGGTAAGGAAGACTGGTCATTAAACAGGAATTGGGACGTCCCATGGAAGGACCTATATGGAGGGCTGGATGCAGCGGTACTCATGGTTCTGACACACAGCCACGACGTTGTTCCAAGGGTCTCTGGTTTGTGCGGCTTTAGGCTGCACCGGGTTTGTCTGTCTGGTGTTTTTTATCTTGGTGTTTGTTGTCAAAAAGTCATCTGCTTCTGTGTGCACACCGCTGCAATGTTTTTTGAAAAATTTTTATGACTTCAAGGAGCAAGCTGCAGGTTCTGGGCTACCTTAGGTTGCATTTGTCTAGTTTGTTTTGTCTTTGTTCTGTGTTGTCTTTGTCTTTGTCAAAATGGGTTAGGGTCAGTCGTCTTCGTCGACCCCCTATCATTTATGCCCACTCCAAGCTAGTGAAAGGGGAGCTTGATCACCTCCCGGGAAGCCATAGAGCTCCCGTAGGCAATTAGTCAGGAATTGGTGGAAGTCAAAAACTCGGACTGGCAGAAACCGGTTTGGCTCAGTTTATAGAGCGTCTGCCTGCAGACTGAGAGGTCCCAGGTTCGATTCCGGTCGGGGGCATGTACCTGGGTTGCGGGCATATCCCCAGTAGGAGATGTGCGGGAGGCAGCTGATCAATGATTCTCTCTCATTGATGTTTCTAACTCTCTATCTCTCCACCTTCCTCTCTGTAAAAAATCAATAAAATATATTTAAAAAAAAACCAAAAACAAAAAACTCGGACTGTCTGGTGTATGAATATAAGATGAGAGTCTGTGTGAAGCGAAAGCTACTTTGTGCTGTCTGGCTGTACACGTGAAAGTACTTGTTATCTCTTTCTGTTTCTCTATCCACTGTGCCAAACCCGCCAAGGCTACACAGATATTTTGAGATTCAACTTATGTGAATATTGAACTTGTTTTGTTCCTGATTAGTATTGCATTCTATGAATAACTACCACATCTATTGATCTGTCTATAAAATTGGTTATTTCCGGGTTTGGGGTATTATAAATCAATCTGTTTGCAATATTTGCATTCAGTTATCTTTATAGATATGCATTTTACTAATCAAACTATTGTACTGTAGGTGGATATTTCACATTTTAACATATGCAGAACTGTGATTTAAAATTGTCATGCACTTTGCCTTCCCACCCACACCCAGCATATAAAAATTCCAGTTTTGTTCAACCCTGCAAGGACAGGCAATGGTTAATCTTTTTAAATAGCAGGTCTGGAATTATCTATCTATGAACTTGCTTTTGCTTTCATTTCATTTCCTAAGAATTTTTGGTGGTGAACATTTTTTCATACATTTACTTTCATTTTCTTTATCTCCTCTGTTGAGATGTTGGCTTATAAATTTGCCTACTTTTAAAATTACTTATTATTTTAACCAATATCAGGACAGTTAACAATCTAAGACATATATTTGAATTTCACTCATTCCTCAATAACTTAATGACTTCTTGCTGTGTGGAACTATGGGTTTTGAATACTCTAAGGAAAATGTTTTTCTCAATTTTTAAACTATGTACAGTTTAAATCCACATGTATCATATATTTACAGGTTTTATATGCATTGTTCACATTCTCCACCACACTTTTCTAAGTATAAGCATTCAGTAACAGATTAAGTGAAGTCGAGGTTTGTGATCTTTGTTGACTTCCCTCATGTAAATACCCTCTTTGTGGTTAGTTTCAAAATGCCAAAATGATGGCCATGAACAAGGATATGATAAGATATTTCAGTAGGCAAATCATCATATTTTATTTCCCACATATGATAAAGTAGCAGTCGGTATCCCAAAAACATCTATATATCTAAAAGCCTAATATGCAAATTGTCCCCACGAGAGTTTGACTGGGAGACTGGTCACTCATATGACATGTGGTGACCACCAGGGGCCAGCATGGAATGAAGGAAGTCCCCCGGCTGGCAGCCTGAAGGCCCTGATCAGCACTGATTGCTGGCCAGGTTTGGGACGCTACCCATGCATGCATTTTGTGCACCAGGCCTCCAGTTTATAATAAAATAGTAAAATAATTGGGAAATGCCAGTGGTAAATATTTCTTTATAGTTTTGTTTACATATTATTGATTTTAAAAATACCTTTCAAAATGTTTTTATTGATTTCAGAGAGGTTAGGGAAAGAGAGAGACATAGAAATATCAATGATGAGAGAGAATCATCGATAGGCTGCCTCCCACAGGCCACTGACTGGGGTGGAACCCACAGTTCAGCATGTGCTTTGACCAGGAAGCTGACGATAGTCACCGTGGTTGGTTTTGACAACCCGGATGAGAAAGTGGTGTCATGGCTGAACTGTTGGCACTGTGGACGGTCTTGTCCTTCACTGCAGGAGGCCTCACAGTTTGCCTTGAGCCCCAGACTGCCTTCTGATGGGTACCTGTGTACCAGAGGGAACTTTTCAGAACTGAATACAAATAAAAAGTCCAGTTGCTGTCACTTTTGCTTCAAGGTGTATCTGTAAGGATCTTTAGTATACACACCACAATGATAGTACCCCAGAAGAAAATGACATACACAGAGGCATCCAAAGAAGTTCAGAGGATCTACCCAAATTTCACAAAAATTGGACAGGACATGGAATGAAAGAGACAAAATTTGAGATAATGAGCAGCCTCAGACATTCACAATAAATCAAGCTCAATAAATCATATTTAGAAAGCCAAAATCAGCCTCCAAGATGCTCCTATTGGATTCCTGTTTTTTAAGTAGGACTGCAAGACCTGGCCAGTTAACTCAGTGGTTAGAGCTTTGGCTTACGAGCGAATGGTCTCTGGTTCCATTACGGTCAAGGGCAAAGACCTCAGTTTCAGGTTGAATAATAGGGCCATGTCAGGGCACATAAGGGAGGCAAGCCATTGATGTGTCTCTCTCTTGCGGATGTTTCTCTCTCTCTCTTTCTCTCTCTCCACCTCCTCCTACCATTCAACTCTCTCTAGAACTAAATGGAAAAAGAATTGTAGGGTCTGGGGGGAAAAAGAAAACAGAAAGTCTGCTAGTTGGCCGAGTCATGCTTCCTACTTAGTGTTTTTAGACATTAGAAACAGGGTTTCTCTAGGGAAAGCAGTTTCTAGTTCACCATGGGCTCTACACTCTCCAGTTTCCAAAGTTATGTTGCAATCCCTCAGAATCACCTTCTCTCACAGGTAAGTTAATATTTATCACTCAAACACTAACCTAATTTAAGAAAAGAACAGATTATTTTATTCAAAAAGCATTGGGGATTTTTGTACTTAAATGAAAGCAATGAGGGGATCATGACGATAACACAAATTGTGTGGGTTTATTCTGAGATTCCTGGTCTTCATTCTAGTAGCCTCTTATGTGAAAGAAGACAGACTTCCAGTGAGATCAGATGATTCTGGTAAATGTTCTTTATATAGTTGTATGTTTTACTTATCAAACTGTTGAAGTATAGGTGAATGTTTTACCTTTTCATATATGCAGAACTATGCTCAGAGAACATATGCCCCATATGCACTTATCCTGGCCCTACCACCTCTTCCCAGGCTTTTTCTGGGAGACTATAGTGACACCCCTGGCTTCACGTTTCTGTCTTATCACCTGTTGTACCAACCCTGACCACTGTTTTTGGGAATTCCTCCACTAGAACTCTAGCTCCAAAGGACAGAGAACTAGATACTTCCCGAATCATCAGTGTCCACACACTCAGTCCTTACAGGTCGCAGCTGTCCCTTCCTGAGAAAGCTGCCTTCCATGAAGCCTAATTCATTTTCTGATGCATATGGATGAATAGGAGGCAACGCTGAGGGAAAGAACTCTTAGGACCATAATTATCCCTTTTAGGAATAGGGAACTGGACATCCCTGGAGAGGACAGGGACAGTCCTGTGAACTCCTGGTCCCTGGAGAACAGGTCACATCCTTGCCCATGTGACAAAAGGTGTGATGGGGAAAAGAGGTTCATAGGCTGCAATACCTCCATGGGAGGACGTGACAGTGTGACCAAACCGGGAGAATTTGGGAAACCCAGTGCTTGTTATGTGTCTAAAGGAACAAAGAAGATGAGGCAGAGTTTGACACGAGTTGTTTACTTTCATTCTCAGGAAACTGGGGATATGAATGGTCCTGACCAAAAGAGGGACATTGTGTAAGGTAGTTCTTTAAACTTTTCCGAAAGCAGCTCAAAGGAGGAACAGACTAGAAGAGTGATGATAGCAGTTGGGGACAGGAGGCAGAAGTCCTATAAAAGATAAGGTAACTGGCAAGAGTGTGCATTGAAGACTGAGTCTTGAAGTAATGTGATCATCTCCTGGACACATGGGCCTTTTGACTGGGAAACAGTACTGAGCAGTCTGAGCCCATGGATCCTGGGGTTGGTGGCCAGAGTCTCAACAGATCTTTCCCCGAACACAGATTCCTGCAAATGCAGGGTGTTTTAAGGATGCTGTTTTGTGGAACTGATATCAGGGCCTCACAGTTTTACAACTTCTGAGATAGTATTATCCCGGGATTGTCTGGCCTCTCTTCTGGCCCTTATATCTGGGGACCTTGATGAGACACCAAGCCCAGAATTCTAAGTACATGTCTAAGGTTGTCTGGAATGATCCCTGTTTTTGGCAAACAGTGGAATCAGTTGTGAGTAGACCTTCCAGTCATAGGTTCCTTTATGTGCAAAGGCTTAGAGTGAAGACTGAGCTCATTCAGGAACCAACAGGCGTCCTTTAAAAAAAAAGTTGTTATTGATTCCTGAAAGAAAGGGAGAAGGAGAAATAGAAACCAGAATGATCACAGAGAATCATTGGTGGGCTGACTCCTGCGAGCCCCCCACTGGGGATCAAGCCCAGAAGCCTGGCATGTGCCCCGGAAGAGAATCAAACCCGAGACCCTTCAGTTCACAGGCTGGTGCTCTATCCACTGAGCCAAACCAGCTGGGGCTTGTGTCCATTTTTTTAAAAATAGGAACTGGTAACAATGGGACAGGAGTGAGGTCTAGAGGAGCTTGTGATACCTTTGGCGTCTGTTCTGCAGGTGATGGGAGTAATGGAAGATTTCGAGCAGCAGAGGCAGGTGATCTGACCCAGGTTTCATTAGACTTCCGGTGGCTGAAGAATAACAAAGCAAATGGCTGTGAGGGAGGTGGTAGAAAGTCTAGGATGGAGGTTGCTGTGGTGAGCATGATGCTTAGTGGCCCATGCTGGTGACTGTGGCGGTGAAATAACCTGTTGGATTCTGGGTTTGTGTTTTATGTGCAGCGAAGTGGATTTTCTAATGTTGAGGCTGAGAGAGAGGTAAGAGCCAGGGATGACTTGAAGGTTTGCATTTGGAGCTGCAGGTATGGAAGCACCATCAACTGAGATGCAGATATTCAGAGTACAAGTGTAATGTTCATTGAGGATACCAAACTTATTTTTTATCTGTTTTGGTGTGCGATATTTCAGAGATTACTTCATGAGCATCTGGTACTCTGAGGAGAAGTTCAAGTTGAAAACTTCTTTAAAGTCGGGGTATAGTGAGCAGGGTAGAGTTGTAGATCATCTTTTTAAAAACTTTTTTTTCCTGTTTAATTTGAGACAAAGAGCAATTAAAACAAAGTGAGAATGCAGCTATTGCAACTTTACTTGTGAATCACACAGCACGATTCTGTTGAGATCTTTAGTGTGGTCAGTAGTCTGACTAATTTACATACGGGAATGAGTGGTCATATGTGAGACACACTAGACCTGGGAGAGAGGGCCATAGGTGATGGGACCTGACTGCTGATGGCTGTGACTGGTGAAGGGACATCAACTTCAGCAACAGAAGTGGTGGGCTCCGGATATCTGAGATTTGATGTGGTTCTCAATAGGTGAAGTTGAAGGAAAAAAACAATCAGGGAAGGAGGTTTTCATAGAAGCACTGAAGGCTCCTCATTGATTGTGGACGGAAAGAGTGAAGGCACCTCATTGAGTGTGGACTATGATGTTGGTGTAGAACTTAATTGAGTTTGAATTTTCCAGGCGTTAACCAAACCACACTTACTGAGTAATGAGTAGGAAGTCAGGGAGATGACTATGGGGTCTGCGATTGTGGGAGTGTAGGATTGAGAGAGTTATGGTAGAAAGAGTAATGTGTACTTGGATAGGGCATGTGCATTCATGGCTGCAGGGCCACTGAAATGAACATAAGAGGGAATGAAGGTGGAGTTCATTTCTGGTGATATCTGGATAATGTGATATGGTGAATTTCAGATTAATTCCTGAAAAGAGTATCCAGTGGTACTTTCTTGGTCCAGAGATTAGGTGAAATATATGTGCAACCTGCCTTTTGTTGTGGAGGGCAGTCACAGTTATCAATAGGAATGAGAGAGCATACATCAGTGTCATCTTGGCTGGCGCTGGGAAGAATGAAGGGTAAGAGAGAAATGCATTACTGAAGGGGTGAATTGGAGTATTGTAAAAGAAGATGATTAAGAAAAATGGTCCAAGTCACGACGTATTTGTGTTACCATTGGCATTATGCCTCTGGGAATGAAGCTGTGTGAGGGAAGTGTGGTGCACAGATTTATGTGCAGCAGGACGTGCAAAGTGATGGCTCAGCACCCTAGGACTGGTGTCAAATGGGTAAAGTGTGAGGCCAAAATGTTCAGGGTCTTGGAATGAGAATCTAAGGAATAACAGAGTTATTGCCTTACAAGAACAGTGTCAAATCACTCACAATCTCATTGTGGACATCATCTCTCCGTACTCTATGTTTATGACTCCCACTGTATTGAAAGGCGCAGTGTGGACAACATGTTTGTAGTAGAGAACGGGTATGATCTATATGCTCATTGTCCTTATTGTCGTGGGAAGGCACTGTATCAGTAGGAATATAAGGAGTGAGTGTCTTTGATGAAACAAAGGCCTGATGTCTTCTTTGTAGTCAGAAGAGTAGGGAGCAGATGGATATGGAAGTTGTGGTATATGATCAATGCAAAATCCTTGGAGAGAAGCTGATAATGGACTAAACTGTCCCCATTATGACAGGATATGAACTTTGAGGATGTGGCCATTGCCTTCTCTCCAGAGGAGTGGGGAATCCTTGATGAGGCTCAGAGACTTCTGTACTGCAAAGTGATGCTGGAAGTATTTGCACTTGTATCATCTGTAGGTAAGACCCTCACATATCTCCTAATAGACTGAGGTGATGGCCTCTCTTCCTTTATATTCCACCTGTATCTTTCTCTCTCCTGCAGCCAGACCTTGGGCTCTGCAAATTTTCCTCAACCTCATGTGAAATGTGCTATAGATGCCAGTTCTGAGCTGTGTGGAGAGCCCTGAGAAATAAACTCCACAAACTTCTTTAACATTATTTTCCACAGAAACTTCAGGATGCCTCTGGGAGCCAGTCGTCTTACAGACAGCTTAATGGGTCCCACTTGCTGTTTCTCTCCCTGGGAGGGTGACTATGTCCAGATCCATGGCTTCCACTTCTGCACCTTTCCTCCAGATAAAGGTTCTGGGTGACTGCCTGTGCCCGGTTATGTTCATTACTTACATGAACCATGGGCTGTTCTTGTAAGACCCTCCTTCAATTGGTGTTTGTAATATTACCTTCCCTCAAAACTATTCCTAGTGGATTTGCTCTAAACCTGGGCTGGATGGTACCCTCTGTCATCTCTCATTAACACTTGGAATATTTCGGTTTTGTGTATTTGTAGAGAAGGTGGTACAGGGAGAATCCTAGTTATTTTTTCACAGGGTAAACATGCAGGATGGTTTTAGTGGAGGCCTGGCCCAGCTGAGTGGAAACTAGCAGAACGTGTGACACAAGGGCTCTTTTCAAATTATACCAGGAATCAGCTAGATTTCATCACTGCTCAGATGGAGGTGCTACTGCCTACACCTCATTTTTACCTTTCCTTTTAACTACATTACACGTTCTGACATGTCATTTCACATATGACTTCCTAGCATTCAGTCATTTTCACTTCTGTGGCATTTTTCTATCACCTGCTCCTCTGCACTGTTGCCTCTGCAGTATTCATCAACTTTGACCTGCACATGTGTTATGAGGGGCACATACATACTAAAGTAGTCCTCAAAAAACAGCTACTCGTTTATTGAATTTTTTTTGGAATAAGATATCAACAAAATTCTGCAGAGCTTGTCTATGTCACCTGCAGACAAGCCCTACTAAACACTGTTAGCGTGAGGAAGGGCTGGAAGTCTTATCTCTTTTCCATGTGGTGTTTGCCATCTTTGTGTCATATTCCTGGTGTGGTCTTCCTTCTTTTATGATCTTCCCAGGCCCAGAAATTCGCTGAAGCCTGTTATAAACCTTCCTGCACATCTCTTTTCAGAAAATTGCATGAAGCCGAGGTGTCCTGGCCAAAACACTTTTGTAATGCAATTCCCTCTGTCACCAAAATCAACATTCATTTCCTCACCCTTTTTCTGTTTTCAGATTGTTGGCATAAAAAGGATGTTAAGGAGACCTGGGCTTCTCAGAGTGTACATATAGAAGGAGAGTCACAGGTCAGGGATTCTAAGACAGCTCCAGCAACCCAGAATAACCATCCATGTAAGCAGTGTTTCTGTGTGTTAAAAGATATTTTGCACCTGAATGAGTTACAAGAAGCACACTTGGAGCACAAAGGCTTCATAAGTGAGGCATTTGTGAGAGACGTCTGTTCCAGTGAAAACACTCACCAGCAACAGAGGGATGCCAGGGAAAAGATATCCTGGAAAGAAGCTACAGACAAGGCCTCATTCATGACCAGCTGCAGGTTTTACTTATCAGAGCTGACTTCAACCAACAGGGCAGTTGAGGAACATTCCCAAACTTCCTCAGAGCTTATCCAGCACCAGGCAACCCATAACACTGAGGAGCTACACTGTAGCAGTGAGATTTCACAGGAATTTCTCAGTGGAAAAAGTCATCACCAGTGGAGTGAAGATGAAAACGCTGCTATCCACAACTTGAAAGTTGTTGGATGTCAGGATGTGTGTTCTGGAGAGTGTGGCAAATGTAGGAAAAATCATGGAGGAATCTTTAACCTCATTCGACATAAAAGAGTTCACTCTGGAGGAAAGCGGTATGAGTGCACAGATTGTGGGAAGTCCTTCAGTGAGAGTTCCAAGCTCATTCGACATCAGAGAATTCACACTGGAGAAAAGCCTTATGAGTGTTGTGAATGTGGGAAAGCTTTTAACTGCAATTATTCTCTTCTTGTCCACAAGAGAGTTCACACTGGAGAAAAACCTTATGAATGTGGTGAATGTGGAAAGTCTTTTAGGGTTAGTAGCCTGCTCCTTAGCCACAAGAGAGTTCACTCTGGAGAAAAACCTTATGAATGTAGTGAATGCGGAAAGTCCTTTAGGCAAAATAGTGTGTTCCTTATCCACAAGAGAGTTCACACTGGAGAAAAACCTTATGAATGTGGTGAATGTGGGAAGTCTTTTAGGGATAATACGCAGCTCCGTATCCACAAGAGAGTTCACACTGGAGAAAAACCTTATGTGTGTCGTGAATGTGGGAAGTCTTTTAGGCAAAATAGTCAGCTCCTTATCCACAAGAGAGTTCACACTGGAGAAAAACCTTATGGGTGTAGTGAATGTGGGAAGTCTTTTAGGCAAAATAGTCACCTCCTTAAACACTGGAGAGTTCACACTGGAGAAAAACCTTATGAATGTGGTGAATGTGGGAAGTCTTTTAGGGATAATACGCACCTCCTTATCCACAAGAGAGTTCACACTGGAGAAAAACCTTATGTGTGTCGTGAATGTGGGAAGTCTTTTAGGCAAAATAGTCAGCTCCTTATCCACAAGAGAGTTCACACTGGAGAAAAACCTTATGAATGTGGTGAATGTGGAGTCTTTTAGGGTTAGTAGCCTGCTCCTTAGCCACAAGAGAGTTCACACTGGAGAAAAACCTTATGAATGTAGTGAGTGCGGAAAGTCTTTTAGGCAAAATGGTCACCTCCTTATCCACAAGAGAGTTCACACTGGAGAAAAACCTTATGAATGTGGTGAATGTGGGAAGTCTTTTAGGGGTAATACGCAGCTCCGTATCCACAAGAGAGTTCACACTGGAGAAAAACCTTACGAGTGTGGTGAATGTGGGAAGTCTTTTAGGGATAATAAGCAGCTCCGTATCCACAAGAGAGTTCACACTGGAGAAAAACCTTATGAGTGTACAGATTGTGGGAAATATTTTATTCGAAAATATGGCCTTATGAGACACCTGAGAGTTCACACAGGAGAAAAGCCGTAAATGTGAGGGGAATATTTCCTTAATCTTACTCAGAATAACAACCATGAAGGAGACTCTATTGTACACAGTTGCCGTAATATGATACCTTTTTATCAGGACAGACACTCTGCTAAATTCCTCCTCAGTTTCAGGTACAAGTGAGGCTTTAAGGAGGTACTTGAAGTTGCCATCCTGCCCAGGCATCCTATCCGATTGATGTCACTATGTGTGAATGTGGCTGAAGTGATTTCACCTCTACTACCTGGCTCACCTGAACAGTGCGAATCAGTGACAATCACTGTGTGCTTTTTTTGCTTGAATAAATTCTAAATACTCTGACCTCTTGGCAGGATCTTCATTCCTTTCTGTCTGACTAGGGAATGGGCCTGGTCCAGAGTTTTTCCAGAATAGCCATCCTCAGAAAAGAAGTGGTACCTCTTGCAGGTTGTTGTGGTTCTCACATTATGCTGTGATGATTGTCTTAGGTTCTATTTCACCTATCTGAACATCGCTGGTTATGAAATATGATATTTCGGTAACATTCTTTTTCCTGTTGTACCTTTAATTGTGATGATTCTATTCACTGCCTGCAATGTTTTGGAAGCACTGTTGTGATCTGTCACCATGTAGATGTGAAGCAATATTGTGTGGGCGTCAAACCTTCAGTGCTTTGGGAAGGAGAACATGATGGCAGAAAATCATTTTTCATCCAAAACTGGCTTATTGTGCATTGCTTCCTAAGGTGTTGAAAGAAAGACTGCATAACTTTGTGGTATTAATTTATATCCTGGTACCTTGGTTATGAGTGCAGTCAATGGTCACCCAGAAGATGAGACCTTTGCCGTCATTCTGTGAACAATATGAATTATGTTCTTTGTTCACAGTTTGTATTACTTCGTTCTTGTCAATGTTTAGGGGAACTCCTCCCCACATACTACAAAGAAGCCAAGTGCCATGAAGTATGATATTTCATAGTCGTGTGACTTTTATTGTAAGTCTCTGAGGTTAACCTACCATTGAGACAGAAACACTGTATTCATAGTGATGAGAGAGACTGCAGTAAATTATGTGGAAAGTGTCTCTTCTGAACATGAATCCACAAATGTTCCTGGGCGTTTCTCTTGTGTGACCTTTGTGTACAGACATTCTCAGCACCCCCCAAAATGTTTCCTGTAGCTGAAGTCATTGGCAGAGAAAATTTTTTAATGACTTTGTGGATTCCCCTGGTCTCTGTAAGGTGTTCACCACAAAGTCATTTCTCAATATGTAAGAACTCAAAGCTAAAAGTAGGATAATCCTGTTATCAGTCCCAGGATGTGTCTTTTGTAATCAGTCATCAATCCTTTGGATTCCAAGACAGTAGTCTTCACTGCCTACCAATATTTGCTTCCGCTGAGACAATGATGTTCCTCTCAGGATATAGAAACTGACATGCAAGAAAGTGCACTAAAGCTGTGAAGCCATCACACGTGAAATAATCTTATCTGTAACTATATACAAAGTGTGGCATAAGTAGACTTTCAGTTGTGAGTACACAAAACACAGCTCTTGTTCTTTTAAAAAAAATTTTTAGAAATACCTTTGTTTCAGTTTACTTAGGAAAAGAGGAAGCCTCTTGGGGGAGAGAGAGATAAACATCCATGAGCTCTGTCCCACACACCCCTTCCTGCTGACCCAGTTGTGTCTGTGCACTGACCTAGAGTTCAACCAGGAACCTTTTAGTTCACTGGATGACACCCATCCAACTGTGGCACAAGGTGAAAGCTGAGTTTATTCCTGTATTTTTTTATTCGTTAGTTATTATTTTCCATACAACAACTCTAAATCTACATTTCCCACACTCTTCATTTTCCTCCTGCCCTTTTAAAATCCCTCTTTCTGGCTTTCCCAGTCTTTCATGCAATCATTACTTTTCCATCATTTACATTAGATTTGTTTATATTCTTCATAGTTTAGTATGTGCGATATAGTGTGTACTTTTTAACAAACACTGTTGTTGATAATGCTACACTGATATATTTTAAAAATATAGTTTATTTCTTATCAGAGAGGAAGGTAGGGAGAGTGTGGGAGAAGGAAAGAGAAGGAAAGAGATAGACATCAATGATGAGAGAGAATCATTGATCAGGTGCCTCCTGCTTGCTCCATACTGGGGATCAAGCCTTCAACCCAGGCATGTGCCCTTGCCTGGAATTGGTCTTTGGATCCTTCAGTTCACAGGCCGACACTCCTCTATCCACTGAGCCAAACCAGCCTGGGCTACACAGATATTTTGAGATTCAACACAAATGCTATGTGAATATTGAATTTGTTTTGTTTCTGATTAGTATTGCATTCTATGAATAACTACTTCAGCTATTGATCTGCCTATAAAATTGGTTCTTTCCAGGTTTGGGGTATCCTATCTAATAATAGACAACCATGGTAATTGACTGTACCTTTGCTACACCTCCCATTGGCTAATCAGAGCATTATGCAAATTAACCTACAACATAATGGCTGCTAATTTGCATACTGTTGGCAGGGAGGGAGAGTGTGTGCCACCATCCCCGCCCCCGAGTGAGGCCACAGGTGGTGTGTGGCTCAGTCGGGGCCCGGCGATCATGGGGGTACCGCCCTGGGTGCAGTCCCAGCAGGCGTAGGGCTCAGGAGGCGCGATCAGCAAAGCAGGACTGGCATTTGGCGAATGGGCGCAAGGCAGACCTCCAGATCCTTTCCCTCAGCCGGCAGGCTCCTATCAATCTTCAGTTTCTACTGAAAGGAATGTGGTGCCTCCATGGGTAGCCTCCCAGGATTCGGACTCGCCGGCTCTGGAGTGGAGACTTCAACACGGACTTCAGCAACTGCTCAGGGGAAAAACCACCACCTCCCTATTCGACAGCTGCTTCTGTGTCTGCAAGAAACTGTGCATGCTCCTCCCTGTGACATGGGCGGGGCCAGAGCCTGAGTTGAGTGGTTCCACTCTAGTGATAGCAGCTGGACCAGTGCAGGGATGGAGGGAGGGAGGGCGGGGAAGGAGCCAGGAGGAAGCCCTGGTTCCCTACTCCTCCTCCCAAAGGCATGGCCCTTGCTGCTATTATGATAAAAGGAGTTGTGTTCTTCTAACTCTGTTTGGGTAAAGGAAACAAGTGTCTGTTGACTTCTGATCTTACTCTCAGAGCTTCCAGTTAATCCCTCTGGATGCATCATATCCAACCTCCAAAGGATGCAAGGGTCAGGATCTACCTTTGTTCCATAGTTGAGGAAACTGACCAATAAACACGTGTCTCATTCCTCAGTGTCAACTCCCACAGAAATCTCTGTGTAATGACTCAGATTCTATATCTAAGGGTATATTTTCTTCTGCTTTCATGTTTAATTCAGCCTCAGGAATCAAATAATACAATAAAGAATGAAATGTGTTCAGAGGGCTCAACATTGTACTCCCAGGACCTTTGGTCCTGCACAAACCACAGAGCTCAGTTATCCTGAGATAAAAGGAAAGGAAAGAGAAACGTGAAAGGTTTCCAAGCTCAGTTAGAGAGACATCTGATAAGCACATATTAATGACACGACATTAACTTAGGTGGAAAGGACACAAATGGAATAGGAGATGGAGCCATTTGGAGTGAGCAGGCCAGCAGGGAGGCAGTTGGGGGCAAGCACACCAGCAGGCGGGGGCAGTTAGGGGTGAGCAGGCTGGTAGGGGGGGTAGTTGGGGTGAAAACACTGGTATAGGGGGCAGTTGGAGGTGATCAGGCTGGCAGGGATGCATTTGGGGGCGAGTAGGCTGGCAGTGGGGGGGAAGTTGGGGTCAAGCAGGCTGGCAGGCAGAGTGGTTAGGGGCAATCAGGCAGGCAAGCAGGTGAGTGGTTAGGAACCAGCAGTCCAAGATTGTTAGAGGGATGTCCGACTGCCAGTTTAGGCCTCATCCCTACAAACCGGCAGTAGGCCATCCTTTTATGGGTCCCAGATTGGAGAGGGTGCAGGCCAGGCTGAGGGACAACCTCCCACCCCCTGCCCTGAGTGCACAAATTTTTGTGCACCAGGCCTCTAGTTATAAATAAATCTGTTTGGAATGTTTGCATTCAGTTATCTTTATAGATATGCATTCAACTAATTAAACTGTTGCAGTGTAGGTGAATGTTTCACATCTATATATATATAAAAGCCTAGTATGCAAGTTGTCCCACAGGAGTTTGACTGGGTGACTGACCGCTCACTATGACATGCGCTGACCACCAATGGGCGGCGTGGAATGAAGGAAAGCCCTGCTCACAGCCAAAAGGAAGGCCCTGGCTGGCAGCCGGAAGGCCCTGATCAGCCCTAATTACTGGCCAGGTCTGGGGATGCTACTCGTGCATGCATTTTGTGCACCCGATGTCCAGTTTATAATAAAATAGTAAAATAATTGGGAAATGGCAAGTTTTAAATATTTCTGTAAAGTTTTGTTTACATCTTATTGATTTTAAAAATACATTTCAAAATGTTCTTATTGATTTCAGAGAGGTTTGAGAGAGGGAGAGAGAGATAGAAACATCAATGATGAAAGAGAATCATCAATATGCTGCCTCGTACAGGCCACCTACTCAGGTGGAACCCACAGTTTAGCATGTTCTTTGACCAGGAAGCTGACGATAGTCACTGGTTGGTTTCGACAACCACGATCAGAAAGTGGGGTCATGGCTGAACTGTGGGCCCTGTGGACGGACTTTTCTGCAGAAGGCCTCACAGTTTACCTTGAGCCTCAGGCTACCTTCCGTTGGGTACCTCTGTACCAGAGGAACTTTTCATAACTGAATGCAAATAAAATGTCCAGTGGCTGACACTTTTGCTTAAAGGTGTATCTGTCAGGTACTTTAGTATACTCACCACAACGATAGTACCCCAGAAGAAAATGACATACACAGAGGTAGAATTGATGATAAGCACCCACAGAATTTCAGATTATCTGGCCAAAATTCACAACAATGGGACAGGATATGGAACAAATGCAATAATATTTGAGATAATGAAGAGCCTCTGACATTTACAATAAATCTAGCTCAATAAATCATCCTTAGTCTTCTGTTCTGGGCGGTGGCTACAGCTGCTGAGCCAAAGGCACCCACACCCCCAGCTCCTGTCTGCACCTCCACTCAGATTCCTGCCCTACAGCCATCTCCTTCACCAAGGACTTCCTCCACCGCCATCTCTACCAGGACAGCTGTGGCTCCTATCCAGCAGGTCAAGCCACAGTTGCAGGTTCAACATGCCAGACAGCAGATCACGGCTGACAAGCAGTATGTGGACTGCATCGTGGGCATCTTGAGGAGCAGGGCTCACTGTCTTTCTAGAGGGGTGACATGGCCAACGCCATCCGCCATCCACTACTTCTCCACCCAAGCACACAACTTCGCCTTCAAGGATAAGCTTAAGCCTGTCACCCTGGGGCCGCGTACAAGCACAGGCAGTTCTGGTGGTACGTGGCGGGCCACCTGCCTCTGCTTCCTTTGCCCCTGGTTTTCACCCGGACCCGGCTGGCGGCCGACGTGGGGACATCGGGGGCTGAGCGGAGAATCAAGGGCCTTGGAGACTGCCTGGTGCAGATCAGCAAGTCGGATGGCATCCAGAGCTGGTACAAGGGTTTCAGTTTCTCCATGCAAGGCATCATCATCATCAGCTAACAGGCAGCCTACTTTGGGGTGTACAACATGGCCAAAGGCATGCCCCCCTACCCCAAGAACACCCACATCCTCACCAGCTAGACGATCCCCCGGTCCGTGACACCTTGGCGGGCCTGGTTTCCTACCCCTTTGGCACCGGGCGATGAAGGAGGACGCTGCAGTCGGGCGCAAAGGAGCCGACATCATGCGCTTGGGCACTATCGAGCGCTGGTGGAATGTCTTCAAGGATGAGGGCGTCAAGGCCTTCTTCAAGGGCGCCTGGTCCAACGTCCTCAGGGGCATGGGTAGCGCCTTCGTGCTGGACCTGTTCCACGAGCTGAAGAAGGGCATCTAGGTGCCCGCAGCCAGGACACCGGGCCCCAGGGTCGCGGAGGCCCCTCATAGTTACCGACCATTGACCTTCCAGAAAATTCCAACATCCCCGCCCGACCAGTTCATGGTAGAACCAGGTGGGGATCTGCCGGGAGCCGGTCCATCCTTGCTGTTTCAAAGGACCTGGCATATATGCCATACTGTTTTTAAATGTTTGCTCACCTTCTTGGCACTATGTGTTTTAACCAAGGTCTCCTCTCTGAGAAAGATTGTTTCCCCAGGTAGGGATTTTCCCCTGAAGTTAGGGAGGGAATAAAACCCCTCAACTAAGTGCCAGGCGGGTAATTAATCACTTTAACTATGAACAATCATGCTTAAGCTACATAATCTTTACTCCCTGGAATGGAGATAAGAAATGCCCTAACCTTTGTAATAGCGATTGATAGGATTGAATTAACTGGTATAAATACAGTTGTAACAAGACAACAAAACACAGAACTTAGGAGACAGAAAGGGAGACAGAACCTACACAGACAGAACCTACACAGAACCTACAGACAGAAGAACTTCACTGGAGAGAACATGGCAAAAGATCCTGGACTGAACCTGACTATAGAACATGGCAAGAGAACCTGACTAGAACCTGGTGACTGAACCTGGCTGGAGAACCTGGACAGAACCCGGCTACAGAACCTGGCTACAGAACCTGGCTGGAGACCCTGACAAGAGAACCCGGCTATGATGATCAACTGAACGCTGTCTCTGTGTCATTCCTTCTTCGCCGACTCCGTCTACGCCTTTGGGAACCCCTGGACCTGCTGGGGTTGGACCCCAGCAGGGATCTAGGATGAAACCCTTCTGATCATGACCACTGAAACCCCATTCAACGCCTCGATGGTGGGGAGGGCAGCCCCACGTCCTGCGTGTTCCCATCCTCCTCCCCCCCCCCCTGCCCCGCAGGGCCGCCCCTCCCGGCCTCGTGGGCCTCTGTGTGTAGCTTTAATTTATAGGAAATCATTCGCCATCCGTGCTTGCACACTGTCCTCTGCACAGCGAAGTATCCGCAAATCCCTTTTCTGTCTGGCATTCTGCAACCAATTAAACCCAGACATGGAGGGGGGAAAAAAGAAACCATCTTTAGAAAGCCAACATCAGCCTCCAAAAGGTCTCCAGGGAATTCCTGTGTTTGAAGGTAGACTGGAAGACCTGGCCAGTTCCTCAGTGGTCAGTGCTTTGGCTCCAGGAGTGAATGCTCTCTGGTTCCATTATGCTCAAGGGCAAAGACCTCAATTGGGGGTTTAATCCTAGGGCCATGTAGGGCACATAAGAAAGGAAACCAATGGATGTGTCTCTTCCTTGTGGATATTTCTTTCTCTCTCTCTCTCTCTCTCTCTCTCTCTCTCTCTCTCTCTCTCTCCACCTCCTATCACCATTCCCTTCTCTCTAGAAGTAAATTGAACAAGAATCGTAGGGTGAGGGGGGAAAAAAGAAAAAGAAAGACTGCTAGTTGTCTGATTCATGCTTCCTACTTAGTGTTTTTGGACATTAGAAACCTGGGTTTCTCTAGGGAAGCACAGCTTCTACTTCACCATGGGCTCTACACTCTCTAGTTTCCAAAGCTATGTTGCAATCCCTCAGAATCACCTTCTGTCACAGGTAAGTTAATTTTTATCACTCAAGACTAACCTAAGTTAAAAAAAAATAAACAGTTACTTTATTCAGAAAGCATTGGGGATTTTTGTGCTTAAACAAAAGCAATGAGGGGATCATGATGATGGCACAAATTGTGTGGGTTTATTCTCAGATTTGTGGTCAGATTCTAGTAGCCTCTTTTGTGAAAGAAGTCAGACTTCCACTGAGATCAGATGATTCTGGTAAACGTTCTTTATATAGATGTATGCTTTACTTATCAAACTGTTGCAGTATACGTGAACGTTTTACATTTTCATATATGCAGAGCTCTGCTCAGAGGATGTATGCCCCGTATGCACTTATCCTGGCCCTCACACCTCTTCTGAGACTGTGTGAGGTAGACTACAGTGACCACCCTGGCGTCACGTTTCTGTCTTATCACCTGTTGTAGCAACCTTACCCCATTTGTTTTGGGATGTCCTCCACTAGAATGCCAGCTCCCAAGGACAGACAACTTGATACTTCCTGAGTCTGGAATAGTCAACAGTGTCCACACCCTCGGTCCTTACACATCACAGCTGTGCCTGCCTGAGACAGCTGCCCTCCGTGCAGCCTGATTTATTTTCTGATGCATATGGATGAATATGGGACAACGCTGAGGGGAAGAACTCTAAGGCCCAAAATTATCCATTTTAGGAATAAGGAATTGGACATTCCTGGAGAGGAGAGGGACAGTCCTGTGAGACTCCTGGTCCCTGGAGAACAGGTCACACCTTTGCCCTTGTCAAAGCTATGCTGACACCTAATAGAGGAAGGTACCTAGGGATGCTCAGAGCATAACTCCAGAACTTCTGTAGCCTGGTAATCTAGTGGGAGTGCATGGCCATCGGGGAGCACTGAACCAGCAGGAGGAAGGAGCCCCAGTGGGGATGGGGAGAACAATAAAGAGACCACATTTCGAACATGTTCATGCACAGAATGAGTGGAAAGCACAGGGTCACCATTGATGTAAATGTCAGCATATTTTAATGTGACCCCTAATGGAGTGCCCACCAGGGCAATTGAAATGATAAAGAGACTTGAAGACAGGTTAGTGACTGATGTTAATGTAAAAGAACATGGATGCTCGAATGCTTGCATTCCTGTGTCCTTCCTAATGAGCTCTCTTAACATGTGTGTCTTCACCCTCACCACAGTGTAGGAACTGATGCAGCCAAGGATTTAAACAACTTCTCACTCGGAAGTAGTTCTGAGTTTACTGCCACGGAACACTGACGAAACTCCTCTTTTTGAAGTTCACGCATTTGAATCTTGCCCGTGATGGCTTAGGGCAGTGGTCTGCAAAGTCATTAGTCAGCCGAGCCTAATATCAACAGTACAACGATTGAAATTTATTTTGAGAGCCACATTTTTTAAACTTAAAGTATATAGGTAGGTACATTGTTATTTTTTTTAATTAAATTTTTATTGTTCAGATTATTACATTTGTTCCTCTTTTTTCCCCCCATAACTCCCCTCCTCCCAGTTCCCGCCCCACCCTCCGCCCTCACTCGCAACCCACTGTCCTCATCCATAGGTGCACGATTTTTGTCCAGTCTCTTCCCGCATCTCCCACACCCTTTTCCCCTCCCCAAGAATAGTCAGTCCATTCCCTTTCTATGTCCCTGATTCTATTATAATCACCAGTTCATTCTGTTCATGAGATTATTTATTCACTTGATTCTTAGATTCACTTGTTGATAGATGCATATTTGTTGTTCATAATTTGTATCTTCACCTTTTTCTTCCTCTTCCTCTTCTTAAAGGATACCTTTCAGCATTTCATATAATCCTGGTTTGGTGGTGATGAACTCCTTTAGCTTTTCCTTATCTGTGAAGCTCTTTATCTGACCTTCAGTTCTGAATGATAGCTTTGCTGGATAAAGTAATCTTGGTTGTAGGTTCTTGGTATTCATCACTTTGAATATTTCTTGCCACTCCCTTCTGGCCTGCAATGTTTCTGTTGAGAAATCAGCTGACAGTCGTATGGGTATTCCCTTGTAGGTAACTGAGTTTCTTTCTCTTGCTGTTTTTAAGATTCTCTCTTTATCTTTTGCTCTTGGCATTTTATTTATGATGTGTCTTGGTGTGGTCCTCTTTGGATTCCTTTTGTTTGGGGTTCTCCGCGCTTCTTGGACCTGTAAGTCTATTTCTTTCACCAGGTGGGGGAAGTTTTCCATCATTATTTCTTCAAATAGGTTTTCAATATCTTGCTCTCTCTCATCTTCTGGCACCCCTATAATTCTGATGTTGGTACGCTTAAAGCTGTCTCAGAGGCTCCTTACACTATCTTCGTATTTTCAGATTCTTTTTTCATTTTGCTTGTCCGGTTGGGTGTTTTTTGCTTCTTCACATTTTAATTCTTTGACTTGATTCTTGCGCTCCTCTGGTCTGCTGTTGGGAGTCTGTATAATATTCTTTATTTCAGTGCGTGTATGCTTAATTTCTAGTTGGTTCTTTATCACAGCATCGAGGGTCTCATTAGATTTCTTGAGGATCTCACTACATTTATCGGCAGTTTTTAGAAAATTATTGAAAGACCTTAAAAGTGTGGTTTTGAGCTCTATATCTTCCATTTCTGACATCTGCGTCCTGTTTCTTTGTCTCCACATTTTTTATGCTTTCTTGGTGCAACTCTTAGTGGTCTTTATGTGCAGTCTGGTTGTAGTTAACCCTAGATCAGGCGTGGGCAAACTACAGCCCGCGGGCCGGATCCGGCCCGTTTGAAATGAATAAAACTATTCAAAAAAAAGACCGTACCCTTTTATGTAATGATGTTTACTTTGAATTTATATTAGTTCACACAAACACTCCATCCATGCTTTTGTTCCGGCCCTCCGGTCCAGTTTAAGAACCCATTGTGGCCCTCAAGTAAAAAAGTTTGCCCACCCCTGCCCTAGATTGTTGTAGGTAACTCTGGCGGGGATTTGACCTCCAGGCCAACTGGCTGTGAGAATCAGCTGTGTCTCCAGTGAGAGAACTTTTGTCCTCTAGGGAGGTGCTAATCTAGCCTTTGCCTGAGGCTATCCGGCAAATGCCTCTGTGCAGGGCTTGGGTGGGGCGGGTCTCACGGGATCAACAGGGTGGACCAGAGCGAGCAGTTATGGCTGCTCTCAGTCCCGTCCCCAGGGGCTCTGCCTCTCTGAGTCCCAGCAACCGCTGCAAACCTTGGAGAGAAAGCTGCCTTCGAGTTTGGACTGAAGCCAGACAGTCCCGCTTCTCCCGTTTGAGTCTGGATCCCTAAAGACTCACCTGGATCTGGAGCTCAGAGTCTGCTACTCCCTCCCGATTGAAAACACCAACCATGCCCTCAGCCACCAGCCTGCTCTGCATGCACTCCGCACCTTAGTATTTGACTTCAGCACTGCGCCTCCTCTGAGTCTCGGTATGTGTTTCTCTTTCCTCCTAGTTGTAGGACTTCCACTCAGTCAGCGTTCCTGTGGTTCTGGGTGATGTCCGTTCCATCTTTTAGTTGTTTTTTTTGAAGTGGTTGTTCAAGGCAGCAAACTCCAGTGTTAACCTATGCCGCCATCTTGGTTCTCCTCGGCACATTGTTATTAACTTAATTAGGGTACTCCTAAGGCTTAGGAGGAGCCACACTCAAGGAGCCAAAAAGCTGGAGGTGGCTCGCGAGCCCCAGTTTGCCGAACACTGGCTTAGGGAAGCTCAGGGACTAAGTGCACCTGAATGAAGAGAAAGCAATCCATGCAGACTAACTCCTGCGATTATTTTCTACCAAAGGCCCCAGATTGATTGGCACCTTATGGTGTCCTTCATAGGGCCCACCAAGTATGTAAGGTTCCCGTCTTAAAGCCCTGAATGTGGCTGCAGCCCCGTGATGTGCTTTGACCCAATAATGTGGTGCGAGTGAAGACTGTCACTACTAACACAAGAGTCTGGAATCAGACACTGGCATTCTCTCTGTTCATTACTACTAACACCTAGAAGTTACCTACATGGTGACTGCACCTTGTTCATTGCTACTAACACCTAGCAGGTACCTACATGATAGCTGCATCTTTATCCTGGTCCCTGGAGAACCAGGGAGGACATGTGGCATCAACGAGAAAGGGACCTTCTTTAGTATAAGCCACTGAAGCTTTGGGGCTGTTTGTGACTACAACATCTACCCAGTCCTAAAGGCTGTGCGTTAACAATTCTACTCTCCCGGAGGCAGCAGAGCCTAACATTAGAAGTCAGAGCTCTGTTATTAGAAACACATGGGTTTGCCTTCCAGTCCTGCCTTTCATTAACTCTACAATCAGGCAATTTATTTCAAGCATCTGAGCCTCAATTCCCTCTTCATAAAATCTCAGGTTGCAGAGAGGACTAAATGACGTAATAATGCATGTAAAGCATTGAATTCCAGGCCTGGCACATGTAGTAAACATTCGGTAGCTATTAGCTCCATAGCTTCAAAATGTGTAGTGAATACAAACATTAATGTATGCAATCTCAACTTTTTGTTCTCTGTAGCATTTCAAATGTTGTTTTTAAACAAATAAAATTGGATTATATATATTCTCTCATAGCCTGATTTGTCTCGTAAATAATGTGATATCTTTATATTAAAAATAAAAAAAAAACAAATAGCTGGAATAACTCATATATTTGAGTATCTTCCCATGATTGGAAAGGTTTCTGGTTAAATTCTTCATGAGGCACAAGCCTAGTGTTCTGGCTGGATCCCAGTGGTTGGGTGAGGAGTCGACAATAGGCAGCTGATCCATGTTTCTCACTTTCCTGTCCTGTCCTCTCTCTCAAAAATCAAATTAACCAAAAAATCAGTTGGAGACAACAAACCCCAGAAACTACCACCAGCCACAGGATCCTAATGTTGTCATTTCCCAGCACCACTCTGGCTCTGAAACGCCAATATTCATAATGGTCAGTGAGTAATTTGGATCCTATTTACACCTGGGAGGCCTGGAAAGGTATATTACCTAAAGGGCTATGCTCCTAATGATGGCTGGAGTTAGCCAATGAAAGACCAGGAGAGGCATATTAACCAGGTGTACATGGGTAAGGGTGGGACTTCCTGAATCTACCTTGTTGGGACTTCTTGAATCGACCTGGTGGTCATGTTGACCTCTTTGGTCTGTTCACAGAGACTGAGGCTTCCAAGCACCAGGTCTCCAGTAGGACAAGGCATCAGAGACAGTATCTCCCTACGCAGTGGTGTGTCTGCGGTTTGCTGAGCCTGAACACACCAGAATTTGGGCTTTTGTGACTCGTGGACTCCTTTCTGCTTACAGAGTTCGATGAAGACTCATCGAGTTAACCCTCCAGCCTGGGGTGTGGCCACCTCTGGGGTCCTGCAGTCCAGGTTGCACTGCCAGGAACAGTGAGTAGCTCATGTGTGACACAAGGTGTGATGGGGGAAAGAGGTTAAAAGGTTACAATACCTCCATGTGAGGATGTGATGGTGTGACTGAACTAGGAGGATTTGAGAAACCCAGGACTTATTTTATGTCTATAGGCAACAAAGAAGATGAGGCAGAGTTTTGTACGAGGAGTTTTACTTTCATTCTCAAGAAACTGGGGACATGAAAGGTCCTGACCAGAAGAGGGACGTTGTGCGAGGAAGTTCTTTAAACTTTTCCCAAAGCAGCTAAAAAGAGGAACAGACTAGAGGAGAGATGATAGCAGTTGGGGACAGGAGGCAGAAGTCCTATAAAAGATAAGGTAACTGGCAAGAGTGTGCACTGAGGACTGAGTCTTGAAGTATTGTGGTCATTTGAAGGACACATGGCCCCATTGGCCGGGAAACGGTACTGAGCCGTCTGTCCCCATGGATGCTGTGGTTGCTGGCCAGAGTCTCAGCAGATCTGTCTCTGAACACAGATTCCTGCAAATGCAGAGTGGTTTAAGGGTTCTGTTTTGTATAACTGATATCAGGGCCTCACAATCTTAAAGCTTCTGAGATAGTGGTATCCTGGGATTGTCTTGCCTCTGTTCTAGCCCTTATATCTGGGGACCTTGATGAGACACTAAGCCCAGAATTCTAAGTACATGTCTAAGATTGTCTGAAATGATCCCTGTTTTTGGCAAACAGTGGAATCATATGTGAGAAGTCCACCAGTCATAGGTTCCTTTATGTGCAAAGGCTTAGAGTGAAGACTGAGTTCATTCAGGAACCAACTGGTGTCCTTTTTAAAAAAAATATGTTTTTATTGATTCCAGAGAGGAAGGTAGGAAGAGAGGGAAATAGAAGATAAATGATCAGAGAGAATCATTGGTGGGCTGACTCCTGCACCCCCCCCCCCACTCGTGATCAAGTCCACAACCCTGGCATGTGCCCCTGACTGGTATCAAACCTGGGACCCTTCAGTTCACAGGATGGTGCTCTATCCACTGAGAAATACCAGCTGGGGCTCGAGTCTATTTTCTAAAATAGGAACTGGTAACAGTGGGACAGGAGTGAGGTCTAGAGGAGCTTGTGAAACCTTTGGAGTGTGGTCTGCAGGTGATGGGAGTAATGGAAGATTTCGAGCAGCAGAGGCAGGTGATCTGACCCAGGTCTCATTAGACTTCGGGTGGCTGAAGCATAACAAAGCAAATGGCTGTGAGGGAGGTGGTAGAAAGTCTAGGATGGAGACTGCTGTGGTGAGCATGATGGTAAGTGGCCCATGATGGTGACTGTGGGAGTGATATAAGCTGTTGGATTCTGGATTGGTGTTTTATCTGGGGCCAACTGGATTTTCTAATTTTGAGGCTGAGAGAGAGGTAAGAGCCAGGGATGATTGAAGGTTT
This sequence comes from Myotis nattereri, assembly GCF_964212035.1. Taxonomy (NCBI): domain Eukaryota; kingdom Metazoa; phylum Chordata; class Mammalia; order Chiroptera; family Vespertilionidae; genus Myotis; species Myotis nattereri. The sequence continues at coordinate 8,612,745 of NC_138097.1, read as the reverse complement.
GCATTTGGCAGCTGCAGGCATGGAAGCACCATCAACTGAGATGCAGATATTCAGAATAGAAGTGTTATGTTCATTGGGGATACCAAACTTTTATTTTTTTGTCTGTATTGGTGTGCGATATTTCAGAGATCATTTCATGAGCATCTGGTACTCTGAGGACAAGTTCAGATTGAAAACTTCTTTAAAGTCGGGAATGTAGTGACCAGGGTAGAGTAGTAGATCATCTTTAAAAAACTTTTTTTTCTGTTTAATTGAAGAGCAAAGAGAAATTAAAACAAGACGAGATGGCAGCTGTTGCATCTTTACTTGTGAATCACACACCAGGATTGTGTTGAGAGCCTTGGTATGGTCAGTAGTCTGACTGATTTACAAACGGGAATGAGTGTTCATATGAGAGACACACTGGACCTGTGAGAGAGGGCCTTAGGTGATGGGACTTGAGTGCTGAAGGCTGTGACTGGTGAAGGGACATCAAGTACAGCACCAGAAATGGTGGGCTCTGCATATCTGAGATTTGATGTGGTTCTCAATAGATGAGGTTGAAGAAAAAAAAAAAACAGGGAGGGAGGTTATCATAGGACTGAAGGCGCCTCATTGAGTGTGGACTATGAGAGTTGGTGTAGAACTTAATTCAGTTTGAATTTTCCAGGCATTAACCAAACCACGCTTACTGAGTAATGAGTAGGAAGTCAGGGAGATGACTATGGGGACTGGGACTGTGGGAGTGTAGGTTTGAGAGAGTTACGGTAGAAAGAGTGACGTGTACTTGGAGAAGGCATGTGCATTCATGGCTTCAAGACCCCTGACATTGACATAAGATGGAATGATAGTGGAATTCATTTCTGGTGATGTTTGGATAATCTGATATCGTGAATTTCATATTAATTCCTAAAAGTAGGGTCTATAGTAGTGGTACATTCTTGGTCCGGAGATTAGGTGAAATATATGAGCAACCTGCATTTCATTGTGGAGGGCAGTTACAGTGATCAATAGGAATGAGAGAACATACATTAGTGTCATCTAGACTGGCATTGGGAAGGGTGAAGGGTAAGAGAGAAAAGGTGAATTGGAGTATTGGAAAAGAAGATGATGAAGGAAAATGGTCCAAGTCATGATGTGTTTGTCTTACTTTTTGCATTTTTCCCCTGGGAATGAAGCGGTGTGAAAGATGTTTGTTTCAAAGACTTATGTGCTGCAGGAAGTGCAAAGTGATGGCCTCAGCACCCTAGGCTTGGTGTCAAAAGGGTGAAGTGCTATGCCAAAATTTTCAGGGACTTGGACTGAGATTCTAGGGAACAACAAGGTTATTGCCTGACAAAAACAGTAAAAAATCACTCATGCTCTCATTATGGACAACATCTATCCATATCCTATATTCATGACACCCACTGTACTCAAAAGGCGCAGTGTGGCCAACATGTTTGTACTACAAAGCAGATATGATCTATATGCTCATTGTCCTTATTGTCGTGGGAAGACATTGCATCAGTAGGAATATAAGGAGTGAGTGTCTTTGATGAAACAAAGGCCTGATATCTTCTTTGTAGTCAGAAGTGTAGGGAGCAGATGGATATGGAAGTTGGGGTGTATGATAAATGTAAAACCCTAGGATAGAATCTGATAATGCACTAAAGTGTCCCCATTATGTCAGGATATGAACTTTGAGGATGTGGCCATTGCCTTCTCTCCAGAGGAGTGGGGAATCCTTGATGAGGCTCAGAGACTTCTGTACTGCAAAGTGATGCTGGAAGTATTTGCACTTGTATCATCTGTAGGTAAGACCCTCACTTCTCTCCTATGGTCTGAGATGATGGCCTCTCTTCCATTAAATTCCACCTGTAGCTTTCTCCCTCCTACAGCCAGACCATGGGCTCTGCAAATTGTCCTCACTCTCATGTGAAATGTGCTATGGATGCCAGTGCTGAGCTGTGTGGAGAGCCCTGAGAAATAGACTCCACAAAATTATTTAAAACTATTTTCCTCAGAAAGTGCAGGATGTGTCTGGTAGCCAGGCATCTTAGAGACAGCTTAATGGGTCCTCCTTGCTGTTTTTCCCCCTGGGTGAGTGGCTATGCCCAGATCCATGACTTCCACTTCTGCACCTTTCTTCTTGATAAAGGTTCTGGGTGACTGCCTGTGCCCGGTTATGCTCTTTACTTACATGAACCATGGGCTGTTCTTGGAAGACCCTTCTTCAATTGGTGTTTGTAATATTACCTTCCCTCAAAACTATTCCAAGTGGATTTGCTCTTGACCAGGGCTGGATGGTCACCTCTGTCATCTTTCATTAATACTTGGAATATTTCGGTTTTATGTATTTGTAGAGAAGGTGGTACAGGGAGAACATGCAGGATGGTCTCAGAGGAGGCCTGGCCCAGCTGAGTGAAAATTAGCAGAATGTATGACACAAGGGCTCTTTTCAAATTATACCAGGAACCAGATCAATTCCATCACTGATCAGATGCATGTGCCACTGCCCACGCCTAATTTTTAACTTTCCTTTTAACTACTTTACATTTTCCGACATGTCATTTCACCTGTGATTTCCTAGCATTCCGCCATGTTCACATTCGTGGTATTTTTACATTACCTGCTCCTCTGCACAGCAGCCTCTGCACTATTCTTCAACATTGACCTGCACATGTATTATGAGATGCACATACATACTTAAGTAGTCCTCGAAAAACAGCTACTCATTTATTGTATTTTTCATGAGATAAGAAATAATCAAAATTCTGCAGATGTTGCCGATGTCAGCTGCAGGTAAGCCCTAGTGAACATTGTTAGCATAAGGAAGGGCTGGAAGTCTTACCTCGCTTTCATGTGGTATTTCCCATCTTTGTGTCATATTGCTGGTGTGGTTTTCCTTCCTTTATGACCTTCAGAGGCCCAGAACTTCACAGAAGCCTCTTGTTAATCCTTTCTGCATATTTCTTCTTTTCAGAAATTTTCATGGAACCACGGTGTCATGGGCAACACACTTTAGTAATACAACTTCCCTCTGTCACCACAATCAACATTCATTCCCTCACCTTTTTTCTGTTTTCAGGTTGTTTGCATAAAAAGGATGATGATGAGGCCTGTTCTAATCGGAGTGTATCTATACAAGGAGAGTCACAGGTCATGGCTTCTAAGACAGCTCCAGCAACCCAGAAGAACCATCCATGTAAGCAGTGTTTCGCGGTGTTAAAAGATATTTTGCACCTGAATGAGTTACAAGCAGCACACTTGGAGCACAAAGGCTTCTTCAGTGAGAAATGTGTGAGAGACTTCTGTTCCAGTGTAAACCCTCACCAGCAACAGAGGGATGCCAGGGGAAAGACGTCCTGGAAAGAAGCTACGGACAAGGCCTCATTTGTGACCAGGTGCAGCTTCGACTTATCAGAGCTGCCTTCAAACAGCAGGGTGGTTGGGGAAAATTCCCAAACTCTCTCGGAGTTTCTCCAGCACCAGGCAACTCATAACACTGAGGAGCCACACTGGGACAGTGAGATTTCACAGGAATTTCTCAGTGGAAAAAGTCATCACCAGTGGGGTGAATGTGAAAACGCTGCCAGCCACAACCTCAATGTTGTTGAATGTCAGGGTGTGTTTTCTGGAGATTGTGGAAAATGTAGGAAGAATTATAGACGAATCTTTAACCTCATTCGACATAAAAGAGTTCACCATGAAGAAAAGCGGTATGAGTGTACAGATTGTGGGAAGTCCTTCAGTCAGAATTCCACACTCATTCAACATCAGAGAACTCACACTGGAGAAAAGCCATATGAATGTGCATTTCTGGGACGTCCTTCAGTCAGAGTTCCAACCTCATTCAACACCACAGAGTTCACACTGGAGGAAAGCTTTATGGGTGTGGTGAATGTGGGAAATCCTTTAGGCAAAATAGTCAGCTCCTTATCCACAAGAGAGTTCACACTGGAGAAAAACCTTATGAATGTGGGAAGGTCTTTAGGCAAAATAGTGAGCTCTTTATCCACAAGAGAGTTCACACTGGAGAAAAACCTTATGGGTGTAGTGAATGTGGGAAGTCCTTTAGGAATAATAGTCAGCTCCTTATCCACAAGAGAGTTCACACTGGAGAAAAGCCTCATGTGTGTAGTGAATGTGGAAAGACTTTTAGAAAAAATAGTCATCTTCTTATCCACAAGAGAGTTCACACAGGAGAAAAGCCTTATGTGTGTAGTGAATGTGGGAAGTCTTTTAGGCAAAATAGTCAGCTCCTTATCCACAAGCATGTTCACATTGGGGAAAAGTCTTATGAGTTTAAGGATTGTGGAATATATTTTAGTCGAAAATATGGCCTTATGAGATACCCGAGAGTTCACACTGGAGAAAAGTCACAAATGTGAAGGGAATGTTTCATTTTTCTTACTCAGAATAACAACACTGAAGGAGAGTCTATGATACACAGTTGCCTTAATATGATCCCTTTTGATCAGGACATACAATCTGCTAGATTTCTCATAAATTTCAGGTACAAGTGAGGCTTAAAGGAGCTACTTGAACTTGCCATTCTGCCCAGGCCTCCTATCCAATTGATGTCCCTCAGAATGATTGTGGCTGAAGTGATTTTACTTCTACCACTTGGATCACCTGAACAGTGTGAATCAGTCACAATCCCTGTGTGCTCTCTTGTGCTTGAATAAATCCTAAATACTCTGAACTCTTGGCAGGATCTTCATTCCTTTCTCTCTGCCTAGGGAATGGGCCTGACCCAGGGTTTGTCCACAACACCCATCCTCAGAAAAGAAGTGGTACCTCATTCAGGGAGTTGTGATTCTCACATTATGCTGTGATGATTGGCTTAGGTTCTATTTCACCAATCTGAACACCGTTGGCTATGGTTTATGATATTTTGGTAAAGGTGTTTTTACTATTGTACCTTTAATTGTGATGGTTCTATTCACTGCCTGCAATGTTTTGGAAGCACTGTTGTGATTTGTCAGCATGTAAATGTGAACCAATATTTTGGGGACATCAAACCTTCATTACTTAGGAAAGGAGAACATGATGGCAGAAAATCATTCTTCATCCAAAACTGGCTTATTGTGCATTGCTGCCCAAGGAGTTGAAAGACTGCATAACTTTGTGGTCTTAATTTATATCCTGGTATCTTGGTTATGAGTGAGGTCAGTGGTCACCCCGAAGAAGAGGCCTTTGCCGTCCTTTTGTGAACAATATGAATTATGTTCTTTGTTCACAGTATGTATTACTTCATTCTTATCAATGTTTAGGGGAACTCCTCCCCACATACTGCAAAGAAGCCAAGTGCCATGAAGTATGGAATTTCATAGTCTTGTGACATTTGTTGAAAGACTCTGTGTAAACCTACCATGAGACGGAAACACTGTATTCATAGTGATGGAGAGACTGCAGTAAATTATATGGAAAGTGTCTCTTCTGAACATGAATCCAAAAATGTTCCTGGGCCTGTCTCTTGTGTGATCTTTGTGTACAGACATTCTCAGCACCTCCAAAAATGTTTCCTGTCGCTGTACTCATTGGCAGAGAAAATTATTTAATGGATTTGTGGATTCCCCTGGTCTCTGCAAGGTGTTCACCACAAAGTCATTTCTCAATATGTAAGAACTCTAAGCTAAAGGATGGATAATCCTGTAATCAGTCCCAGGATGTGTCTTTTATAACCCATCAACTTTCTTGTGTATTCCATGGCTGTAGTCTTCACTGCCTGCCAATATTTGCTGCCGCTGTAGCAATGATGTTCCTCCCAGGATATAGAAACTGACGTGCAAGAAAGTGCACTAAAGCTGTGAAGCCATCACATGTGAAATAATCTTATCTGTCACTATATACAAGGTGTGGCCTAAGTAGACTTTCAGTTGTTAATACACAAAAAACAACTCTTGTTCTTTTTAAGAAATATTTTTAAAAATACCTTTGTTTCATTTTACTTAGGATGAGAGGAAGGCGGGTGTGGGAGTGGGGAGTGATAAGCTTCCATGAGCTCCGTCCCACACACACTTTACTGGGGACCCGAGCGAGTCTGTGACTGACCCAGAATTCAACCAGGAACCTTTTAGTTCACTGGATGACACCCACACAACTGAGGCACAAGGTGAAAGCAGAGTTTATTCCTGTATTTTTTATTTGTTAGTTATAATTTTCCATACCAACAACTCTTAGTCTACATTTCCCACACTCTTCATTTTCCTCCTGCCTTTTTATAATCCCTCTTTCTGACTTTCCCAGTCATTCATGCAAGCATTCATTTTCCATCCTTTACATTAGATTAGGTCATATGCTTCATAGTTTAGTATGTGCTATATTATGTGTGCTTTTTTACAAACACTGGTATTCATAATGCTACACAGATATATTTTTAAAATATATTTCATTTGTATTCAGACAGGAAGGGAGGGAGAGAGGGAGGGGAGAGAGAGGGAGAGAGAGAGACATCAATGATGAGAAGAATCATTGATCTGCTGCCTCCTGCATGCTCCCTATTGGGGATCAAGCCTTCAACCCAGGCATGTGCCCTTGACTGGAATTGGACCTGGGACCCTAAAGTCTGCAGGCCGACGCTCCTCTATCCACTGAGCCAAACCAGCCAGGGCTACACAGATATTTTGAGATTCAACACAAATGCTTATGTGACTATTGAATTTGTTTTGTTCCTGATTAGTATTGCACTCTATGAATAACTATTTCATCTATAGCCTGATCGCTCTCTATGACATGTGCTGACCACCAGGGGGCAGCATGGAATGAAGGAAGGCCCTGGCTGGCAATCAGAAGGCCTCCATCAGCCCTGAATGCTGGCCTGGTCTAGGGACGCTACCCATGCATGCATTTTGTCCACAAGGCCTCCAGTTTATAATAAAATAGTAAAATAATTGGGAAATGCAAGTGTTAAATATTTCTGTAAAGTTTTGTTTATATATTAGTAGAGGCCCGGTGCACAAAAATTTGTGCACTCGGGGGAGAGGGGGTCCCTCAGCCCGGCCTGTGCCCTCTCGCAGTCTGGGACCCCTCGGGAGATAACGACCTGCTGGCTTAGGCCTGCTCCAGGGTGGCAGAGGGCAGGCCCAATCCCTAGGTGCAGCCCCTGGTCAGGCTCAGAGCAGGGCGAATGGGGAGTTGGGGCGCCACCCCCTGTCATGCACAGAGCATGGCGGATTGGGAGGTTGGGATGCCACCCTCATTCACGCTCAGGGTAGGGCCGATTGGGGGGTTGGGGCACCGCCCCCGGTCACACTCAAGGCAGGGTCGATGGGGAGGTTGCGGCTCCACCCCCTGTCACACACACAGCAGGGCCCATCAGGGGGGTTGGGATGCTGCCCCCTGTCGCACACAGAGCAGGGCCCATCAGGGGTTTGGGGCTCCGTACCCTGTCACGCACACAGCAGGGCCCATCATGGGGTTGGGGAGCTCCCCCCTGTCACGCACATAGCAGGGCCCATCAGGGGGTTGAGGAGCTCCCCCCTGTCACTCACTGTGTAGGGCCGATAGGGGAGTTGGGGCACAGTCCCGTCACACACAGAGCAGGGAGCATCAGTGGGTTAGGGCGCCGCTACTGTCACACTCAGGGCAGGGCTGATGGGGAGGTTATGGCTCTACCCTGTCACACACAGAGCAGGGCTGGTGGGCGGGCGTGAGGGGGGTTGGGGCACCGCCATCTATCACCCACAGAGCAGGGCCAATCAGGGGGTTGGGGCGCTGCCACTCTCACACTCAGGGCAGGGCCGATGGGGAGGTTATGGCTCTACCCCGTCACACACAGAGCAGGGCCCACGGGGGGTGGGGGGTTGGGGTGCCGCACCCTGTCACACACAGAGCCTCAGGGCGATCAGGGGGTTTGGGCGCTGCCCCCTGTCACGCTGATCCCCGTGCCGGGAGGCCTCTCAGCTCCGCTGATCCCGATGCTGGGAGGCATATTACCTTTTTACTATATAGGGTAGAGGCCTGGTGCACGGGTGGGGGCCGGCTGGTTTGCCCTGAAGGGTGTCCTGGATCAGGGTGGGGGTCCCCACTGGGGTGCCTGGCCAGTCTGGGTGAGGGGCTGAGGGCTGTTTTCAGGCTGGGGGTGACTGAAGCTCCCAATCGCTCCTTTTTCTTTCTTTTTTTTTTATTCTGGGCCAGCTTTAGCTTGAGGCTTGGCTCCAGCTCTTAGGCCTCAGCTGGCCTTTGCATACAATGTTGTGAATCTGCTGGCTGAAGTCTGGCGGTATTTGTTAAAATGTTTCAAACTGCAGGCTCAGAGGCCTGAAGCCGCAGGCGGGGAACGTTGGTTTCCTCCGTCACTGAGGCAAGCAAGCCTCATGTTAGTTTCCAGCTGCCTGGCTGCCGGCCGCCATCTTGGCTGACAGTTAATTTGCATATCTTGCTGATTAGCCAATGAAAAGGGTAGTGGTCGTACGCCAATTACCATGTTTCTCTTTTATTAGTGTAGATTGATTTTAAAAATACATTTCAAAATGTTTTTATTGATTTCAGAGCGGTTAGGGAGAGGGAGAGAGAGATAGAAACTTCAATGATGAAAGAGAATCATTGATCGGCTGCCTCCCACAGGCCACTTGCTGTCGTGGAAGCCACAGTTTAGCACGTTCTTTGACCAGGAAGCTGATGATAGTCACTGTGGTTCGTTTCAACAAGCGGAATCAGAAAGTGGGGTCATGGCGGAACTGTGGGCACTGTGGACCGACTTGACCTTCTCTGCAGGACGCCTCACAGTTTGCCTTGTGCCCCAGACTACCTTTTGATGGGCACTTCTGTACCAGAGGGAACTTTCCAGAACTGAATGCAAACAAAGAGTCCAGTGGCTGACACTTTGCTTAAAGGTGTATCTGTAAGGTAGTTTAGTATACTCACCAAAATGATAGTACCCCAGAAGAAAACGACATACACAGAGGCAGTATTGATAATAAGCATCCATAGAATTTCAGAGGATCTGGCCAATATTCACAACAATGGGACAGGATATGGAATAAAAGAAATAGAATTTGAGATAATGAGGAGCCTCAGATGTTCACAATAAATCAAGCTCAATAAATCATTTTTAGAAAGCCAAAATCAGCCTCCAAGATGCCCCTATTGGATTCCTGTGTTTTAAGCAAGACTGCAAGACCTGGCCAGATAATGCAGTGGTTAGAGTTTGCCTCCAGGAGCCAATGGTCTCTGGTTCCATTACGGTCAAGGGCAAAGACCTCAGTTGCAGGTTTAATACCAAGGCCATGTCAGGGCACATAAGGGAGGCAAGCCATTGATGTGTCTCTCTCTTGCGGCGTTCCTATGAATTCCATGGCAGTAGTCTTCACTGCTTGCCAACATTTTCTGCCACTGAGGCAAAGCTGTTCCTCCCAGGAAATGAGCACTGATATGCAAGAAAGCGCACTTTTCTAACGTGTGTTATTTTCTGAGCCTTTACCTAGAGATAAAGCTGTGAAACATCACAGGTGAAATAATTTTATCTGTCACTATATTCAAGGTGTGGCATAAGTGGACTTTCAGTTATGAGTACACAAACCGCAGCACTTGTGCTTTTAAAAAATACCTTTATTTTAGTTTTTTAGGAAAAGCGGTGGGAATGGGGAGATAGATAGATAAAAATACATGGGCTACCTCCTGCACACTCACTACTGGGGCCACAGGTGTGGCTTTGCAATGACCAGGAATTGAACCAGGACGTTTCAGTGCAGTGGATGATACCCACCCAGCTGAGCTGTTTCTGTGCACAATATTACTTATAGTCTCTGGTCACAATAAGTATTACATAATTCTCAACAATGTTTAGGGGAATTCTTCCCCACATACACTAAAGGAGCCATGTCCTGTGATGTATGAAATTTCATACACTGGTGTCATTCTTAATATCTATTTTTTTAATTGATTTCAGAGAGGAAGGGAGAGGGAGAGAGAGATAGAAACATTAATGATGAGAGAAAATCATTGATTGGCTGCCTTCTGCATGCCCCCTATTGGGGAACAAGCCTGCAATCCGGGCATGTGGCCCTGACCAGAATGGAACCTGGGGCCCTTCAGTCTGCAGGTTGATGCTCTATCAGCTGGGCCCTGGTGTCATTTTTTGTATGACTCTGAGGTTTAAATATAACCACCCGTATGACAGAAACACTGCATTCATAGTGAGTGTGAAAGATTGCAGTGAATTAGGTGAAAAGTGCCTCTTCACTTTGGTGTTGTTGAATCAAATCAACACTATTCTTTTTAAAATGTTTTTATTGCTTTTTTAGAGATGGAGAAACATCAATGATGAGAGAGAATCATTGATCAGTGCCCCAACCCGCGGGACAATAACGGGGGAACGAAGAGACACCCTAGGAGAATGAGACAAACAAGGGACACGAAAGAATGGAGGCAAGACAAGTTCTGATCAAGCCTCAAACTTTATTCTCACAGCGGCAGGATATATATTGTTTTAGGGGCGGGGGGTGGGTAAAGGGGTCTATGGGCAGTAACCTATTACTAGAGATTTATTAGGCTCCTGATGGCTGTGCTTATCAGTGGAGATGTGTGCTTTAGCAGGCTTCGGATGGCTGTGTGCTTATCAGTGGAGATGTGTGATTTAGCGGCTGTGTGAGGGTAGTTTATCTTTAACTGCTGGCCAATTTGCAAGACACAGGTGGTTTCTGGTAATTAGGAGTTTCTGGAGGAACCAGAAACTTATAGTTCTTAAAATGGCTTTGTCTAAGCCAATATCTCTAATGGCTCCCAACAGATCAGTTGCCTCCTGCATGCCCCCTGCAGGGATGGAGCTCTCCAACCTGGGCATGTGCCTGAGCTGGAATCAAATCAGTGATCTCATGGTTCATGGGTCCACGTCCAAGCACTGAACCATGCCATGTGGGCAAACTATTCTTTTTATTATTGATTATTGACTCTATTACAGATGTTCCCAATTTCCCCCGTCTCCATCCCTCTTTGCCTCCCTCTATCCTGTCCCCAGTGCTTCTAGGCCCTCACCACATTATTGTCTATGTCCTTAGGCTATGCATATATGATTACACTTTAAAAATATAGTTTTATTGATTTTAGAGAGAGGGAGGGAGAAGGAGAGATAAAAACATCAATGATGAGAGAGAATCACTGATTAGCTGCCTCCTGCACATACCTCTCCCCTAACTGAGAATTGAACCTACAGCCCATGTATGTTCCCTGACCAGGAATAGAACCATGACCTCCTGGTTCATAGGTTGCCACTCAACCATTGAGTCACAGCAGCTGCGCTATATTATTTGAAAATTGAAAAAACAATGTATTTATTGTTGCTAGTTTACAGATGTCTCCCATTTTCCCCTGTGCATATATTCCTTGGGGGATCTCTCCCAGTCCTCCCCAGGCCCCGTTCCTGGGAGATCTGCCAGTCTGTTCCAGTTAACCAGGCCTCTGGTCCCATCTTGTCCTTCCCCAGGGCCACTTGCTGAACCACATCACCTTGATTCACTAGTGTCATTGGCCTGGATGCTAGCCCTCCCGTGGGCGTTGGAGAAAACTACATTACCCAGAAAAGAATGGGCCGACGTGGGCGGAGGTAACTGGTGTTATTGGTGTTGGTGCATCCGGTTAGGGCGGGACTTCCACCTTCCTCTTCCTGGCGGGCATTTTGACCTCTTCAGTTCAAGGACTCACAGGCTTCAGCCCACTGGTCCTGAGTAGGAGGAGGCTAGGAGGCAGCGTCCTTGCTGTGCGGGGTGTGTCTGAGGCTTGTTGAGCACCAACAGGCTGGGAGGGGGGCCTCTGTGGCTCTGTGACTCCTCTCGGCCCACAGCGTTCCCGCAGCCTGACCCCGTTTAACCCCCCAGCCTTGGGGAAAGGCCTCTCAGGTCCCGCCGCCCAGGAAGCCGCATCCAGAACAGTGAGTGTCTCCTGGGTGACACAGGGTGTGATGGGGGATGAGGGCCACAGGCTGCAGTGCCACCTTCTAAGGACACGGCGGTGGGGCCGAGGCAGGAGGACTCGGAAACCCGGGCCTGTTTTGGGTCTAAAGGCAACAAAGAGATGAGGTGTGGGTTTTGCACGAGGAGGTTTACTTTCACTCTCAGAACGCTGGGAGCATAGATGGTTGTGAAAAAAGGAGGGGCATTGTGTGGGGTAGGGTTCTAACTTTTCCTAACATTGCTCAGAGGAAGGACAGACTAGAAGACGGAGGACAGGAAGGTGACGTCCTGTAAATGATAAGGGAGCTGGCAGAGTGAGCACTGAGGACTGAGCTCTGAGATAACACAGGCATCTGGAGGGCACCTGGCCTGTGGGCTGGGCAAGGGCACTGAGCAGCCTGAGCCCATAGATCCTGGCGGTGTTTGCCAGGCTCTCAACAGACCATTTTCTTTACACGAATTCCTACAAATGCAGAATTAGTTGGGTGTACCGGACGGTGAAGATAATTTCAGGGCTTCACACTCTTGTGGCCTCTGAGATAGTTGTGTCCAGGGGCTGTCCCGCTGCTCTTGTATCCCTTGGACCTGGGGACTTTGAACAGACACTAAGCCCAGACTCCTAAGGTCATGACTAGGGCTTCCTGTAGTGGACCTTGTATTTAGCAACCAGTGTACTGAGTGGTAGGTCCTGCAGGGCATTGGTTACAGATTGTGCAAAGGCTTGTAGGGAAGAGTGAGCTGATTTAGGAACCCGCAGGTACTTAAATATATATATCTGTGTGTAAATTTTAGATATAGAAAGGAAGGGAGAGGGAGAGGGACAGAGAAACAGTGAAAAGCAAGAAACAAGGATTGGTTACAGCCTTCACAACCCCTATTGTGGATCTAGCCTATAACCAAGGCATGTGACTTCACCAGTGCATGGGTCTATACCAGTGATGGCGAACCTTTTGAGCTCAGCGTGTCAGCATTTTGAAAAACCCTAATTTAACTCTGCTGCCATGTCACATTTAGAAATTTTTTGGTATTTGCAAGCATAGTAAAACAAAGATTTATGTTTTTGATATTTATTTTATATATTTTAGTGCCATTAACAAAGAAAAATCAACCAAAAAAATGAGTTCGCCTGTCACCTCTGACATGCGTGTCATAGGTTCGCTATCACTGGTCTATACTCAACTGAGACATATCAGCCAGGACTGTAGATCACTTTAATATAGGAGCCCTGCCCGGTTTAGCTCAGTGGATGGACTGTCGGCCTGTGGACTGAAGGCTCCCAGGTTCAGTTCTGGTCAAGGGCACATGGCCATGTTGCAGGCTTGATCCCTAGTAGAGACCATGCAGGAGGCAGCCAATCAGTGATTCTCTTTCATCATTGATGTTTCTATCTCTCGCTCTCTCTCCCTCTCTGAAATCAATAAAAATATATTTTAAAAAATATATAGGAAATCATGGTCAGGTTGGTACCAGTAGTAATAGCTCAGAAGGGACAGTGTGAGCCTGAGGTCTAGCTTTCCTGCTGGGGCCACTGTGGAAGGTGGGTATCACGACATAGCAGAGACATAGAAGTTGTCATGTTGAGTGTGGGGGAGAGGTAATCATTTTTCAGTGACCAGGGCCTTTAAAAGGTGAGTGGACCTGATATTATTTAGAGGCTGAAGAGTTATTCAAACAAAGTGAGACTAGGGCTGGTACATATTAACTTCTTTAAACACTCACCAGGATTTGTTGTGACCCTTGGTGTGGCCTGGTTTTTGCGAGTTTCAGACAGTCCTGTGGATTAGGTTAGAGGCTTGAGTGATCATCTGTGAAACTCACTGGGCATGTTCTGAACGCCATCGGGTGTGGGATTTGAGTTGCGGTTAAGTGAGAGATGTTAGCAAGAATTCTCTGGACAACAAATGCTGAATTAACTCAGAGGCCAAGGAGAGCCCTGTGGGGGCTTGGGCTGAGGGAGTGCAGGTGTGAGCCACGTGTGGAAAAGAGTGTTGTGCACTTGAAGAGGGAATGTGAATTGATGGCCATAGCACCCTGACATTGACATAACAGTGAATGACAAGAGAGTCCAATTTTGGTGGTGTCTGGATGATCCAGTAAAGTGACTTTTAGTGATTGCCTGTAAAGAGGGGTGTTTTGGTGCTACATTCTAGGTACAGAGCTTCGTTGCCATTTAACTAACAATTTGCCTTTAATTGTTGGGGGTGACACACAGATTGATATGAATGAGATAGCCTACATCAGTATTACCCATGCTTCAAAATCTCCACTAGAATGGGTAAGGGAGAAGGGTAAGGGGTAAGAGATTATGGATGTGGTGAACTATAATTTTGGAAAAAAGTGATTAGGAAACTATTTGTCCTCACCACAGTAAATTTGCATTACCTTTGAAGTTGTGCTTCTGAAAACGAAGCTGTGTGAGAGAAGTGTTGTTCAAAGAACTCTGTGCAACAGGTAGTGCAAAGCCATGGCCTCCGTACCTTGGGTTTGGGGTCAGGAGGGTGCAGTGTGATGCCATGTATTTGGTGTCTTTGAGAAACAATATGAGGGTATTGCCTGACAAGACCAGTATCAAATCACTCACACTGTCTTTATGGCCAGCATCTCTCTTTAACCTATGGTTTTGACACCCACTCTGCTGATAAAAGTCAGTGTGGTGTACACAGGAGTCCATAGCTCAGGTGTCTTATCTGCCTTTATTATAGTGGGAAGACAACATGTCAGTAGGAATATAAGAAGACAGTGGCTTTCATGGGATGAAGGCCTGGTATTTTCTCTGATGTGTGGAGTGGACAGAGCATATGGATGTGGAGGGTGGGGAGTATGACAGACTAAGAATCTTAGGAGTGAAGCTGATCTTGGGCTGTACTGCCCCGATTATGACAGGATATTATCTTTGAGGACGTGGCCATTGTCTTCTCTCAGGAGGAATAGGGGCTCCTTGATGAGGCTCAGAGACTTCTGTACTATGATGTGATGCTGGAAGTGTTTGCACTTGTGTCATCTGTAGGTAAGACGTTGATGTTCTCCCAGTGTCCTGAGGTGATGCCCTCTCTTCCTTTATTCCTCAGGCAGAGCTTTCTCTCTCCCACAGTGGGAACATGGCCTGTGCTAATTTTCCCCACTGCGTTGTCAAATGTGCTGTGGCTTCCAGGGATGAGCTGGATGGAGAGCCCTGAACAAAGGACTCCATGAACATCCCTAACGCCTGTTACCTCAAAAAGTAGAGGAAACAGAGAGTCAGGAGTCTTGCAGTGAACTTAATAGGTCCCAGCTTGCACTTCTCTTCATGGGAGGCTGACAGTGTCCACATGCATGGCTTCAACTTCTGTTCTCTTTCTCTGGGTGACGGTTCTTTGTGGCAACCTGGGTCATGTTATGGTCTTAACTTACATGAACTATGGGATGTTCTTTTAAGGCTTTCATTCAATTGTTTGTAATATTCTCTTCCCTGAATACTATAGCAAGCTGTGTAGCTCCGGCCCAGTGATGACTGCTCACCTCTTCATCACCTGTTTCTCTGCACTGGTGCCTCTGCAATCATCTGCAACATTGACGTGCACATGTGTTATGGGGTGCACATATGTGGTAATTAGTCCTCGAAACCAGCTACTCCTTTATTGAATTTTACTTGGAGTAAGAGGGAGCCAACCTCTTGCTCAGCTTGCTTCCTTCTCCAGTCAACAAGCCCTGCTGAACGCTGTTAGTTGAAGGATTAGCTGGAGGTCCATATTCTAATCCATGTGGTGCTTGCCGTTTTTGTGTCGTATTTCTGGCGAGGCCTTTCTGTTTTGTGATCGTCATTAGCCCAGAAAGTTACAAGAGCCTCTTTTTAATCGTTCCTGCACATCTCTGATTTTCAGAGAATTGCATGTACCAACTGTGATGCATAACACACCTTTGCAATGAGAATTCCCCCCTGTCACCACATTCAACATAAATTTCCTCATCCTTTCTCACTTTTGAGGTTGTTGGCATAACATAGGTGATAAGGAGGCCTGTTCTGGTCAAAGTGTATCTATACAAGGAGAATCACAGGTCAGGGCTTCTACGACAGCTCCAGCAACCCAGAAGACCCTTCTGTGTAAGCGGAGTTTCTCTGTGTTACAACATATTTTGCACCTGACTGAGTCAGATGTAGCATATTTTAAGCAGAAAGCATTCTGTAGTGATGTATGTGTTGGATTCATCTGTATGTATGTGTTGGAGAACCAAGATGGCGGCATAGGTTAACGCAGGAGTTTGCTGCCTTGAACAACTACTTCAAAAGTGAAACTAAAAAACGGAACGGACATCACTCAGAACCACAGGAACGCTGGCTGAGTGGACGTCCTACAACTAGGAGGAAAGAGAAACGCATACGGACACTCAGAGGAGGCGCAGCGCTGAAGTCAAATTCTGAGGTGCAGAGTGTGCGGAGTGGGCTGGTGGCGGAGGGTGCGGTTGGCTTTTTCAATTGGGAGGGAGTCGCACACTCTGAGCTCCAAATACAGGCGAGTCTTTAGGGAACCAGACTCAAACGGGAGAAGCAGGACTGTCTGGCTTCGGTCAGAGTGAGTGCACCTTTCTCTCCGAGGTTTGCAGTGGTTGCTGGGACTCAGAGAGGCAGAGCCCCTGGGGACAGGACTGAGAGCTGCCATAACTGCTCTCTCCGGCCCACCCTGTTGATCCTGTGCGACCCGCCCCACCCAAGCCCTGCACAGAGGAATTTGCCGGATAGCCTCAGGCAAACACCAGATTAGCACCTCCCTAGAGGACAGAAGTTCTCTCACTGCAGACACAGCTGATTCTCATAGCCACTTGGCCTGGAGGTCAAACCCTCCCTGGTATTAGCTACAACAATCAAGGTTTAACTATAAGACTGCGCACAAAGACCACTAGGGGGTGCACCAAGGAAGCATAACAAAATGCGGAGACAAAGAAACAGGACAAAATTGTCAATGGAAGATATAGAGTTCAGAACCACACTTTTAAGGTCTCTCAAGAACTGTTTAGAAGCCGCCGATAAACTTAATGAGATTGACAAGAAAACTAATGAGACCCTCGATGTTATATTGGGGAACCAACTAGAAATTAAGCATACATGGACTGAAATAACGAATATTATACAGACTCCCGACAGCAGACCAGAGGAGTGCAAGAATCAAGTCAATGAATTGAAATGCGAGGAAGCAAAAAACACGCAACCAGAAAAGCAAAATGAAAAAAGAATCCAAAAATGTGAGGATAGTGTAAGGAGCCTCTGGGACAGCTTCAAGCGTACCAACATCAGAATTATAGGGGTGCCAGAAGATAAGAGAGAGCAAGATATTGAAAACCTATTTGAAGGAATAATGACAGAATACTTCCCTCACCTGGTGAAAGAAATGGACTTACAGGTCCAAGAAGCGCGGAGAACCCCAAACAAAAGGAATCCAAAGAGGACCACACCAAGACACATCATAATTAAAATGCCAAGAGCAAAAGATAAAGAGAGAATCTTAAAAACAGCAAGAGAAAGAAACTCAGTTACCTACAAGGGAATACCCATACGACTGTCAGCTGATTTCTCAACAGAAACTTTGCAGGCCAGAAGGGAGTGGCAAGAAATATTCAAAGTGATGAATACCAAGAACCTACAACCAAGATTACTTTATCCAGCAAAGCTATCATTCAGAATTGAAGGTCAGATAAAGAGCTTCACAGATAAGGAAAAGCTAAAGGAGTTCATCACCACCAAACCAGGATTATATGAAATGCTGACAGGTATCCTTTAAGAAGAGGAAGAGGAAGAAAAAGGTAAAGATACAAATTATGAACAACAAATATGCATCTATCACCAAGTGAATCTAAGAATGAAGCGAATAAATAATCCGATGAACAGAATGAACTGGTGATTATAATAGAATCAGGGACATAGAAAGGGAATGGACTGACTATTCTTGGGGGGGAAAGGGGTGTGGGAGATGCGGGAAGAGACTGGACAAAAATCGTACACCTATGGATGAGGACAGTGGGTGGGGAGTGAGGGAGGAGGGTGGGGCGGGAACTGGGAGGAGGGGAGTTATGGGGGGGGGAAAAAGAGGAACAAATGTAATAATCTGAACAATAAAGATTTAATTAAAAAAAATAAATAAAATAAAAATGAAAAAAAAAACTCAGCTGAAACAAACGACACTTCACTACGTCACATTTTTTATTGTTTATCTTTTACTTAAGAAAAGGGAACACACTTTTTTCTTTATTTGATTTTACATTATTTATTTATTTATTTATTTATTATTATTATTATTTTCCTTTTATTTGTTCTGGAGTAATGTTCTACATTCTATTTTTATTTTTTTACCCTTATTTTACTTTTCCTAATTATTTCCTTTTTGCCAACCTTTTCTTCCTCACTTCTCCCTTTTTCATTCTGTTTCTCTTCTCCTGTTCCTGCATTAGTTTTTCTCTGTCATTTCTTTTTACTCCTTGTTAAAAATTGACCTTCTTTATCTGCTTTATTGATGTGTTACTATTATAGTAGTCTCTGTTGGCTTACTCATATGTCTAATTTTCTCTCCCCTGCTCCAAGTCCATACACCCTTCTCTTTACTCTTTCTTTGCTAGCCAATTTTTTATGCTTTTGTTTTTCCTCTCCTCACTTGCTCTCTTCTCCTAATTGCTTAATTATTTTCACTCACCAAACTCAAGCCTATTTGCTCTTTGTTCTATTCTCCTTTTCAAAAAGTAGATGAATATACAGATAGATAGATTAAAGAAAGGGAATTTTTTTTAAAAAAATGTATTATTTTGTTTTTACTTTTCTTCTTATCCACTCATTCTCTTTCTACCTCCTCTATACTGAACCATGGCCATTCCCCCATTCATTCAATTCCTTTACCTTACCCTCTGAAAAAAACCTCGGC
Organism: Myotis nattereri; assembly: GCF_964212035.1. Classification (NCBI taxonomy): domain Eukaryota; kingdom Metazoa; phylum Chordata; class Mammalia; order Chiroptera; family Vespertilionidae; genus Myotis; species Myotis nattereri. Next base: position 8,594,006 of record NC_138097.1, on the reverse strand, counting down.
CTCTTCAGATTCAGTTCCCCCCCTTTTTCCCAAGTATTTGTTGTTTGCATTTTTCAGTTTATTTGCTTGTTTTGTGGAGTTTTCTCCCCATATAGGTATATTTTTCCCCTTCTATTTTCTTCTTTTTATGTTCTCTCTTACCTTTTTTCCTTTCCTCAATATTATTTTTGCACTCTTTTCCCTCCCCTAATTCTCCTTTCTCTGTAGATCACTTTTACTGGGGTTATCAGTGTCATGAATACGTTCGTGTTTTGTTCCCTCTGTGTCATCTCTTGTTGAGTTGTATTTTGTGTCGTTTGGTAAACGTGGTAGAGAGTGAGCCCCTAACCAGATATCTTTAGAGGAGCAAAAATGGGGAGATAAAGAAACAGCTCCCATAGGAAGAAAGAAAAAAAAAAAAAAAAGAGGAATCACCAGAAAAGAGGTAAACAAAATGGAGACAAGCAATTTGTCAGAGAAAGAATTCAGAGCAATTCTTTAATCTATCTATCTGTATATTCATCTATTTTTTGAAAAGGAGGATAGAATAGAGAGCAAATAGGCTTCAGTTTGGTGAGTGAAAGTAATTAAGCAATTAGGAGAAGAGAGGAGAGCAAGCAAGGAGAGGAAAAACAAAAGCATAAAAAATTGGCTAGCGAAGAAAGGGTAAGGAGAAGGGTGTGGACTTGGAGCATGGGAGAGAAAATTAGACATATGAGTAAGCCAACAGAGACTACAATAATAGTAACACATCAATAAAGCAGAAAAAGAAAGTCAGTGACCATAAGGACACTGAAAAGGATGGAAGACAAATTCAACATGTGTAAGAATCAAGAGGAAATGAAGAAAAACCAAGAAAATAAAGAATGGTATAGCTGCATTAAATAACACAATAGAAAGCATCAACAGAAGACTAGAAGAAGCAGAGGACTGCATCAGCGAGCTAGAAGACAAGGTAGGAAAAACACACAAGTAGAGCTCCAACTGGCAAAAACAACTTATAAAGCAGGAGGAGAGCCTAAGGGAGCTTTGGGACAATACGAAATGAGACAACATCTGCATAACAGAGGTGCCAGAAGGAGAGGAAACTGAGCAAGGAATAGAAAACCTGTTTGAAGAAATAATGATAGAAAACTTCCCTAATATTGGAAAGAAAAAACACACACAAGTTCAAGAAGCACACAGATTCCCAAACAACATGAACCCAAAAATACTGACACCAAGACACATCATAATTAAATCGGCAAACACCAACTACAAAGTAAGAATCTTAAAGGGTGCCAGAGACAGACAGAAATTTACCTATAAGGGATCTCCCATTAGAATATCAACTGATTTCTCAACAGAAACACATCAGGCCAGAAGGGAATGGAAGGAAATACACGAAGTGATGCAAAGCAAGGCACTGAATTCAAGGATACTATACCCAGCAAGGCTATCATTAAAAATTGAAGGTGAAATAAGAAGCTTCATAGACAAAAAAAAAAAAAAAAAAAAAAAAGGATAAGTGAGTTTATTACCACCAAACCAGCAATGCAAGAAATGCTAAAGGGACTTCTGTAAAAAGAAGAAATAGGAAGGGAAGAAGGAACACAGGCATAAAGAATAAAAATGGTGACAAGTACCTATCAATAATAACCTTAAATGTAAATGGATTAAATGCTCCCATCAAAAGACACAAGGTAGCTGAATGGATAAGAAAACATGACCCATATATCTGCTCTTTACAAGAGACCCATCTCAGAACAAAGGACTCACACAGACTGATAGTGAAGGGATGGGAAAAAAATTTTCAGGCAAATAGAAATGAAAAAAAAGCTGTGGTAGCAATACTTATATATGACAAATTAGACCTCAAAGTGAAGGCCATAACAAGAGATAAGGAAGGCCACTTCATAACACTAAAGGGAGCAATTCAAAAGAAGATATAATTCTGGTAAACTTATATGCACCCAATACAGCAGCACCCAAATACATAAAACAACTTCTGGAACATATCAAGGGAGAGATTGACAGCAACACAGTCATAGTAGGGGACTTTAATACCCCATTGACACCACTGGATAAATCCTCTAAACAAAAAATCAGTAAAGAAACATCAATCCTAAATGACTCATCAGATCAGAAGGAATTGACATCTTCAGATCATTTCACCCCAAAGCTACAGAATACACATTTTTCTCAAGTACACATGGACATTTTCAAAGATAGACAACATATTGGGACACAGGCAAAGTCTCTTCAAATTCGAGAAAATAGAAATAATATCAAGCATCTTCTCAGATCACAATGACATAAAATTAGAAATCAACTACAATAAAAAAATGGGGGGAATAATCAAACACTTGGAGGCTAAATAGCATGCTAGTAAACAATAATTGGGTTACCAGAGATCAAAGAAGAAAGAAAAAGCATCCTGGTAACAAATGAAAATGAAAACACAACAAGCCAAAATCTATGGGACACAGTGAAAGCAGTCTTGAGAGGGAAGTTCACAGCTCTATAAGCCTACCTCAAAAAAAAGGGAAAAAAAGGTAATAAATTATCTGACCCTACAATTTAAAGAATTAGAAAGAGAGCAACAAGCCCTAGCTGGTTTGGCTCTGTGGATAGAGCATCAGCCTGCGGACTGAAGGGTCCCAGGTTCAATTCCGGTCAAGGGCCCATTCCCGGGTGGCGGGCTTCATCCCCAGTGGGGGGCATGCAGGAGGCAGCTGATCAATGATTCTCTCTCATCATTGATGTTTCCATCTCTCACTCCCTCTCCATTCCTCTCCAAAATCAATACAAATATATTTTTAAAAAACAACAAGAAGAAGAAAACGAAAGAAAGAGAGCAACAAGAAAAGTCCAGAGTACGCAGAAGGAAGGAAATAATAAAGATCAGAGAGGAAATAAATGACATGCAGACCAAGAAAACAATATAAAAGATCAATAAAACCAAGAGCTGGTTCTCTGAAAGGATAAACAAGATTGATGAACCTCTAGCCAGGCTTACCAAGAAACAAAGAGAGAAGACCCAAATAAACAAAATCAGAAATGAAAGAGGTGAAGTAACAACAGACCCCACAGAAATACAAAGAATTGTAAAAAAACAAACAAAAAAACTACGAACAACTCTATTCCAACAAACTGGACAACCTAGATGAAATGGACATATTCTTAGAAAAATACAAGCTTCCAAAAACCAATCAGGAAGAATAAAAAAATGTGAATAGGCCAATGACAACTGATGAAATTGAAGTAATAATTAAAAATCTTCCAGTAAACAAAAGCCCTGTCATGATGGCTTTACAGGGGAGTTTTACCAAACATTCAAAGAAAAACTAAAACCTATCTTCCTCAGGCTATTCCCAAAAATTCAAGAGGAAGGCACATTTCCAAGCTCTTTCTATGAAGCCAGCATTACCCTAATTCCAAAACCAGATAAAGACACTACAAAGAAAGAGAACTACAGGCCACTATCCCTGATGAACATAGATGCTAAAATCCTCAACAAAATTCTAGCAACTCGGATCCAGCAAGACATTAGAAAGATCATATACCATGATTATTCTGGAGATGCATGGCTGGTAAAATATCCACAAATCAATACATGTGATACATCACATAAACAAATTAAGAGGCAAAAATCGCGTAATCATATCAATCTATGCAGAAAGAGCATATTGATTGATGGGGAAGGAGCATTTGACAAAATCCAACACTGTTTCTTGATAAAAACTCTCAGCAAAATAGGAACAGAGGGATCATACCTCAACATAATAAAAGCTTTATATGACAAACCTACAGCCAATATCATATTCTGCATTAGTTTTGTTGTCTCTGTTAAGCCACCTATGAACATTCATAAAAACAAATCCATAGGCTGCTTCCATTATTCCTTTGGCTCAGGACCTTTCCTAGTACAGATTAGGCTGGTGTTGAGACTTTAGCTTGTGATAGGCAAGAAAGAAATCTGACCTTCTAGCTTAGCCACAAAAACTGCCATCAAGTTGACTCAACTGGACTGAGCCAGAATATACTAGAAAGCAGAGGAGTCATGGGACCTTAAGAACTTACCCTAGCCAGTGGTTGGCAAACTCATTAGTCAACAGAGCCAAATATCAACAGTACTTCTTCAAAATAGACTCTCCCAGGCTGAAAACCAACTTCTGCGCATGGGCCACGAAGTTTCAATCACAAAGATAGAGGAAGATGGAAATATGGGTAAAGATTAAAGAGCCTAGTAAATAGATTCATCATTTTGTAATTAGGTTGGAATACAAATTAGAGGCCAAGTGCCTTATATCTGGATTTGTTGTGATTTTAAAAATGTAAATTGTAAACATTTGGGAAATAACTTTTTCAATAAGACTTCACACTGTCACTTCACATTTATTTCCTTATGTACCTTCATTGCAAGTGCATCTATAGCTAGAGAATGCTAAAACAATTCTGCAAGCAATTGGTATTGTAACAGACAAACTCTGCTTAGCCTTCTGCAAGTTTCTCTAATAGCATCCTTGATTGTTTGAGATGAAGAAATGCAATCTTCCCTCCCATGCCGTAGATCCTGTGTCTGGGATCCTGTGTGTAGGACCCTTAGAGAAAGAAGAATGCAGCCTCATTTCTGACAAAAGAAAAAAGAAAGTCCCCTTGAACTCTTATACCCTACTGTAACCAAAATTTTAAGTAAACACCTATCCGCAACCACTACTCTTTACTAGAAAAACTTCTCTGTCTCCTTATGTCTTTCTGCATCAAGTTTGAATTTCATCCAGCCTTACATGACTGTTTTACCTAGGCCAGTGATGGTGAACCTTTTGAGCTCGGCGTGTCAGCGTTTTGAAAATCCCTAACTTAACTCTGGTGCCGTGCCACATATAGAAATTTTTTGATATTTGCAACCATAGTAAAACAAAGACTTATATTTTTGATATTTATTTTGTATATTTAAATGCCATTTAACAAAGAAAAATCAACCAAAAAAATGAGTTTGTGTGTCACCTCTGACATGCGTGTCACAGGTTCGCCATCACTGACCTAGGCTGTTATATCAGCCAGCCTCACTCCCCATGACCTTGCAAAGTGTATTCTTCTCTCTGTCCAGCTGGTCTTCTCCTGTCCTCATATTCATCTCTGCTACTGCTGATCCTCTCAGCTAGAATGGTTCCTCCCCACCACCTATCATGGTAAGTGGCCATCTCCCACAAAGGCTGGACATTTTCCATGCTGTAGCTCAATATATGCAATCATCTGTCATCTAGCATTATTATTCCTATTGTATAGATAAGGAAATGAAGGCTCAGACTCAGGAACCTGACAAACCTCACAAAATGTGGAACCAGGATTTGAACCCAGGTCTGTTGCATGCCAGAATCTGAGCATTTAATAACTGCTTTTCCTCCCATCCCTGTGGTATAAATTCTGGGGTCCCACTGAGACCTAACGCTTTTTGGAAACTCAGACTGACAGCCAGGCCCACATTGTTCCCACCTATCCTATTGGTCAGAACCATAGAGCTGAACACTGAATTCTTATCTGATTGCTCTGTTTGTATCTGTTTCATCTCACAACTGAATTTTCAATTCAAGGGAACTAACTGATAAGACTCCTGACACAAAACACACGCGTGGAGCACTTAGGTTACTGGTATATATTTTATTAAGGATCTAGGTATGCTCCCTGAGGGGGGATCATTCATCCCTCCCTATTCTCCCACTCTGAGAAGAGGAAACAGTAATCTCATTGGACTGGTTTCCAAGACTAGTGAGTGGGATCAGTGTGAAATTCCAGGATGGCCCACTTTATTCCTTCTTTTCTCCTTGTGGCTTATGTGGCAAAGTAAGACAAAATCAACTCCCAGGTGAGAGGTACTCTTTTTTAATATATATATATATATTAGAGTCCCAGTGCACAAAAATTTGTGCACTTGGGGGGAAGGGTGGGTCCCTCAGCCTGGCCTGTGCCCTCTCGCAGTCTGGGACCCCTCAGGAGATAACGCCCTGCTGGCTTAGGCCTGCTCCCGGGTGGCAGAGGGCAGGCCCAATCCCTAGGTGTAGCCCCTGGTCGGGCTCAGAACAGGGCCGAGTGGGGAGTTGGGGTGCCGCCCCTGTCATGCACAGAGCAGGGCGGATTGGGAGGTTGCGATGCCACCCCCAGTCAAGCTCAGGGTAGGGCCGATTGGGGGGTTGGGGCACCACCTCCTGTCACACTCAAGGCAGGGTCGATGGACAGGTTGCGGCGCCACCCCCTGTCACGCACAGAGCAGGGCCAATCTGGGGGTTGGGGCGCTGCCCCCTGTCACACACAGAGCAGGGCCCATCAGGGGGGTTGGGGCTCCTTACTATTTCACGCACAGAGCAGGGTTGATCAGGGGGTTGGGGAGCTCCCCCTTGTCACGCACAGAGCAGGGCCCATCAGGGGGTTGAGGAGCTCCCCCCTGTCACACACAGAGCAGGGCGGATCAGGGGGTTGGGGCGCTGCCCTCTATCACCCACAGAGCAGGGATGATCAGGGGTTTGGGACGCCGCCACTGTCACATTCAGGGCAGGGCCGATGGGGAGATTATGGCTCTACCCTGTCACACACAGAGCAGGGCCCGTGGAGGGCGGGGGGGGGGGGCGTGTTTAGGGCGCCGCACCCTGTCACACACAGAGCCGCAGGGCGATCAGAGGTTGGGGAGCTCCCCCGTATCAGGCACAGAGCAGGGCTGATCAGGAGGTTAGGGTGCCTTCCCCTGTTACGAACAGAGCAGGGCGGATAGGGAGGTGGGGGCCCCACCCCCTGTCACACACAGAGCCGCAGGGCGATCAGGGGGTTTGGGCGCTGCCCCCTGTCACGCTGATCCCGGTGCTGGGAGGCATATTACCCTTTTACTATATAGGATAGAGGCCTGGTGCATGGGTGGGGCTGGCTGGTTTGCCCTGAAGGGTGTCCTGGATCAGGGTGGGGGTCCCCACTGGGGTGCCTGGCCAGCCTGGGTGAGTGGATGATGGCTGTTTGCACCTGGTCACACACCCTTCAGGGTAGGATTCCCCACTGGGGTGGCTGGCCAGCCTGGGTGAGGGGCTGAGGGCTGTTTTCAGGCTGGTGGGTGACGGAAGCTCCCAACTGATCCTTTTTATCTTTTTTTTTTTTTTAAATTCTGGGACAGCTTTAACTCTGAGGCTCCAGCTCTTAGGCCTCCTCTGCTGAAAGTAGGTATCTGGTTTGTTTCAGTTCTATGATCGAAACAATGTATAACTCCAGCTCTGACTCCAGCTCTGAGATCCCAGCTCGCTGAAAGCTGGTTTCTGGTTTTTTTTTTTAGCTTCTATATTTGTTACAATGTTCAAACTGCAGGCTCAGAGGCCTGCAAGGGAGACGGGAAACGTTGGAGTCCTCCATCACTGAAGAAAGCAAGCCTCATGTTAGTTTCAAGCTGCTTGGCTGCCGGCCGCCATCTTGGCTTTCAGTTAATTTGCATATCTCGCTGATTAGCCAAATGGAAGGGTAGCGGTTGTACGCCCATTTCCATGTTTCTCTTTTATTAGATAAGGATATATATATTTCAGAGAGAAAAGGAGAGGGAGATATAGAAACATCAGTAATGAGAGAGAATAATTGATCAAATGTCTCCTGCACGCCCCCTACTGGGTATGGAGCCTGCAACCCGGCATGTGCCCTGACCCAGAATGAACTGAGACCTCCTGGTTCCCATATTTCCATTTTGCCCTCAGTGGTTGATATTCAACCACTGAGCCGCACTGGCTGAACTGAGCTTAGGTAATCTTGCTGTCTCCTATCTTATGTGTCTGGATGTAGGGTAGGTGGATTCTGAAATTTAGGTTTGAGCTAAAGATTTTGAAGAGTCTATTAGATCTTTAGAGTAGGTTAGGTTGGGTCCTCAAGCCCAACCCAGCCCAGCCTACTAGCGAGTTCTTCATTGAGCTTGAGCCAGCCAATAATAAATATTAAAGTGGTACACTATTACCCACTTGCTATTGTTTCCTGTATATGTTCTTTTCTTGAGGACCTCTAGAGATAGAATTCAGACTCCCTGGTTCCCCGAGCCAAATACCACTCTCCAGTACCCCCAAGGATCATGAGCTCTTCAACATCCCTCTTCACAGGTTCTTGGACTGACCTTCCTGGAAATTTGTGGTATGCATATGTTTGTATATGTGTTTCCTTTTCAAGTCATAGTCAACAAAGTAATATTAAGCATGAGCTTTTGTGTCAGTCTGGGTCTGACACAAAATGCCCACATAAAAAGAAATAAGGAAGAAGCCAGGATAGGCTTTGAGGAACATCAGACTGTGACACAAGTCATATCTCAGGTGAGAGAGAAAAAGAAAGTTGGGAAGAAGTGTCTGATTTTTTCATAAAGTCAAGGGAAAGTTCAGCAAATGCATCAGGGAGTTCTTGAGCCAAAGGTGGCTGTCAGAAGCAGAGAACTGCTCATGGGAAGTGTGGCCTCAGTGCAAAACCAAAACAATTTTCAAAGAGTAGTATCTGGCTCTTAATTATTCTCTTTAAAGTCAGAGGACGGTAAAATCAGTTTCATTCCATCACAGCTTCGATGCCTTGTCAATAATTGCTGCCTGCCTTGACCTGTCATTATAAAACCATTTTCATTTCTTTCTATTAGACTTCTATTTTTCAACCAGTAAGAGGAAACATCTTTGAAACAAGATATATTTTGAATGAAAAATAGAAGAACCACAGTTTATTCAGGGAGGCTTCCCGCTGAGCACATGCAGACTGTCCAGAGCCTATTATCTTGGGAAGTCTTAGGAAAATTCCAAAGACATTATACCTTTTTCTAATGTTTCATACTCTGAAAACAAATTGGGTTCTCATATTCCTCATGTCTATGCCTATCACCTAACAACTTTTTTGTTGGAAAGGTGTGACCCAGGCCCAGTACATAAGGACTGTATCATATCTGAGGCCACGATTCTCTGAAGAATCGTGGAAGTTGCTTGTGATCCTGTCACTCTCTGGTGGGAGCCACAAACAGGATGCTGAGTCTCTAGAGCAGCGGTTCTCAACCTGTGGGTCGCGACCCCTTTGGCGGTCAAACGACCCTTTCACAGGGGTCGCCTAAAACCATCCTGCATATCAAATATTTACATTATGATTCATAACAGTAGCAACATTACAGTTATGAAGTAGCAATGAAAATAATTTTATGGTTGGGTCACAACATGAGTAACTGTACTTAAAGGACCAGAAGGTTGAGAACTACTGCTCTAGAGCATTCTTTTTTTGATTTTTAAAAAATGATTTGAGAGAGAGAGAAAAGCATAGATGCATCCACATTGATTAGCTGCCTCCTACATGCCTCCTGCTGGGGATTGAGTCTGAAACTCAGCTATGTGCCCTGATCAGGAATCAAACCGGGGTCCTCCTGGTGCATGGGTCAGTTCTTAACCACTGAGCAACACTGGCTGGGCTCTAGAACATTCTCGTAGTAGACAGACGTTAGAGGCTCTGACTCTAGCACAATGCCTTGCTAGAGTCCATAATGGTTTGCCAATTTAGTTAAAAATATAGATGCCGCCGAAACCGGTTTGGCTCAGTGGATAGAGCGTCGGCCTGCGGACTGAAAGGTCCCAGGTTCGATTCCGGTCAAGGGCATGTACCTGGGTTGCGGGCACATCCCCAGGAGGAGATGTGCAGGAGGCAACTGGTCGATGTTTCTCTCTCATCGATGTTTCTAACTCTCTATCTCTCTCCCTTCCTCTCTGTAAAAAAATCAATAAAATATATTTTAAAAAAAATATATAGATGCCTTTTTGTTATAACTGTGTAGTGAAAGCTGGTTCCTCAACAAAATTCTTACTTCCTTGGCATAAAGTTTGGCATGAAAGTAATCTGGTCCTATGATTAGTTCTGGCCAGTAGAAGCTGAGGGGAAGTGAAGTGAGCCACTTTCAATCCAGCCCTTACTTCCAACATGTGTTCCTCTCTCTTCTTCTCCATTGACTTGTGTGCTGAACAAAACTTACAGAATGTAAAGGAGCATGGTTCCTGGGTCCCTCTCCCACCTGCATCGGATCATTACATAAGAGAGAAATAAACTGTACTGTGTAAAGTCACTGGGAGTTTAGAGTTATCAGTCATAAATATTTTCACTATTAATAGCACAGCTTTTTTTTTTCCTTAAGAGTCATGACCTGTTCTAGTCAGACTTTTCTTTTTCTTTTAATTTCTTTTTAAGTATTGTTGAAAGTATTACATATGTCCCTTTTTTTCCCCATTGCCCACTTCTAACCTGATCGTGCCCACTGCTCCAGGCCGTCACCATCCTATAGTCTATGTCCATGGGTTATGCATAAATGCATACAAGTTCTTTGGTTGATCTCTTCCCACCTACCCACCCCCACCTTCCTGAGATTTGATACTCTGTTCTCTCAACTTTGTCCTCACCATGGGGGCTGTCTTTGTCCTCAGGCTGCCTTCCCTTATGGTACCAAAGTAAGTACAGAAGTTTCTCTCTTCATATCTACAGCTTCTATATCCAGAAAAGAGGGTGCTGGCTAGCTCTTGAGAGGAAATTTCTTTCTCAAAGTACCTGTTGGACTTCTTTTCATTGGACTGAATTGAACCATGTGCCCCTTCCTGAACCATTCAGTTTGGCAAGGATATGGAATTACCCCATTGAAAACCTTATAATGCAAAAATACCCATAATTACAGAGTTTGTAGAAGTGGGTTACCTGTGGCATTACCAGCTCTTGCCAGTCCTGGACAATGATATCCATGAAGTTGTGGGTGTGATGTGATCATTTGCTTATTCCCTAATACATACTTATTTCAACTTTATATCTTAAAGTTATTTAAAGTTTTGTCTAATACCTAATTATATTATGTTAACACTAGAGATATACACACATCACACTTTGGCAATACTGGCTTTGATAGAAGAGGGAAAGAAAGTGAATGGTGTTAGAGGATGAGCCATGGATGGACAAAGGGTGGAGTTTGTTACAGGGACAATGAATCCCCCTATTATGTAAAAGAGGATTCACTGAGAAATGTTGGGAAGTGAGAATGAAAAATTGGTGGATTGTGAATGACCTTGAGTTCCAGGCTGAGGAATTTGGGTATTACTACATAGATAAATGATAGCCTTTCTGAGCTTTTCATCATGAGGTGATGAAAGAATTGTTTTAATAATATTAAACTGACAGGTCTATAAAGAATTTATTGGAGTGAAAGTTCTTTGCAATTACAAAGAAATAAAGGTAGCATGACTTAAAGTAGAAGAAGGGGAACATAGGAGGGGAACATTTCAAGGAGTGAAGAAATCTGATGTGCAGCATGAAAAGAATGCATAGTCAGTCTAGAGTGATTCCAAGGTTGTTAGAATAGGTTCTCTAATACAGGAGCCCATTTAGCCTGGAGACATTGAGTGTGTGTGTGTTGGGAGAGGTTCTCTGATTAAGATTTTTGGCTGACCCAGAGGCAAGTTCCTTATTCAGCAGACTTCTGAGTCTTTCCTAATACATCACTGCATCAGGAGTGGGAAAGTTTGACCCTAAAAGGGCAATGACACCACTGAGTAAGTGGTTTCAACACGTCAGTCCTGAATGTCAGACCCCATAATCTATGCTGAACCTCCTTCCCCATCAAGACTAGAGCTAGACACCTCCCTTCTGACAAAAAAAAAAAAACAAAACCCTGCCCCACTTCTGCCCCTGCCCCTTAGTGGTGTCACATCCCACCTCCCTTTAGAAGTCCCAGCCAGACCCTGCACCACAAAACTGTGACTGGTTTTTCATGTAAAGGACTATCAGAGTCCTATTTCTGGAGCATAAAATCTTCCTGATATCTGTTGGGCATCATCTTAGAAGAGTGGACAAAAGGAGCAGGTGATGGAGAGAAACTGCTGTGGGACAGTCAATCTTGGCACAGAATAGCATTGGCGGCCTTCCTACTCACCCACCGTAGGGTATTTTACAATCATTTCCACCCTATATCCTAGACCAGCCGTGGGCAAACTACGGCCCGCGGGCCGGATCCGGCCCGTTTGAAATGAATAAAACTAAAAAAAAGAAAGACCGTACCCTTTTATGTAATGATGTTTACTTTGAATTTATATTAGTTCACACAAACATTCCATCCATGCTTTTGTTCCGGCCCTCCAGCCCAGTTTAAGAACCCATTGTGGCCCTGGAGTCAAAAAGTTTGCCCACCCCTGGGATAGACGCTCAATTCAGGAACTGCCCCCTGGTGGTCAGTGCACTCCCACAGCCAACCTCCCGCAGCTGGCCAACCTCTCGTGGGCCCTCCCCCCAGCCAGCTGGCCTGATCGGGACTGTGCGAGAAGGCCGCCATAGGCCCCTATCACCGGCCAGGCTGAGGGACCCTACCTGTGCACGAATTCATGCACTGGGCCTCTAGTCCTATATAATAAAAGAGAAGCATGGTAATTGGCATACAACCGCTACCCTTCCCATAGGCTAATCAGGGCGATATGCAAATTAACTGCCAACTAAGATGGCGGTGAACCGCCAACAAAGATGGTGGCCAATTTGCTTACTGCAGGCAGGATGGGACAGTGCCATCCTGCCTGACCCTCCGCCATCCAGGCCTGCTATCTATGACCTGGATGGCGGGCGACCCAACCCAGGGCTGGCGGGGCATGACCGCAGCTGTCCCAGACCGGCCAAGACCCCAACCCGCTCCCTGTGGGCAGACCAGGGCTGGCGGGGCAGCTGCGGTGTCTGCCTGCAGTCACGCCCCCAACCCACTCTCCGGGTAGAGCGGATTGGGGCGTGACTGCAGGTGGACTCCCGGACCCGCTTTTGCCGGCAGACCGCCAAGCCCCCTGTGTGCACCCTGGGCGGCGGGGGGCTTGGCGGTGCGAACAAGCCGCCTTAACCACACCCCAAGCTGGGACCCCAGTGTGGGGCCCAGGGCGGGCGGGGCCTCCGCAGCTAAAGTGTTTGGACCCAGGCCTCCAGCCTGCCCTGGGCTCTGCTCAAGGAGGGGCTGGGGGCCGGGGTTTACTAAACTTTACTGGAGCTGCTCCCCACACCCCAACCCCTGCCCCAGAACCACACTGCCCGCATCAAGGCTCCTGGCAGCTTCCTGACAGGTGGGCGGCAGGAGAGCTGAGTAGAGCGGGGGGCTGCAGGGAGCCACGGAAGGGCTGTGCCATGGGATCCAAGCTCCTGGGGGTCTGAGGAGAGAGCCTGAAGGTAGAGGAACCTTTGGCAAAGCGGCTGCCAGGAGCCGCGGCCATGGGGTCTGCAGGCGTGCAGAGAGGCCTCCGCCTGATGGGCGATCCTGGGCAAGCGCCATGGCTTCGGGGGAAGCGGCTGGCCAGGAGGCAGGCGGCCCAAGGAGGCAGGCGGCCCAAGGTGGGGTGCACTGGAGGGGGCTCAGGCCTGGGCAGGGTGCTGGTGGGGGGTGGGGGGGCTCTGCCTCGCCTGCAGAGAGTGAGGTTCTGTATTGGCCCCAATAGGCAGGAAACAAGAGGCGATGACTGCAGGATTGTAAGGACGCCTGGGCGGAGGGGCGCAGACTCTCTGCCCTGAGGCAGGGGTGGAGGGGCGGCGCCACCTCACTGGAGGAGCGCCCCACTGTTGGGTACCCCACTGCAGCGGTTTGGTGAAACTCCTGGTGCTGACCGGGCCTCACCGCGGCCTGCACACTTGAGAGGCCAGGACTCCTGCTCCCGCGTTGGCCCAAAAACAAGCCTGCGCCGCCCCGCCCCCAGTTCTCGCCCACCCCAAGGGGGTGCACACCTGCACAGTGAGTGCAAGCCGACCACCTGCTCCCAGAATGGGGGGGCAGTAAAGAATGGGGTGGGGTGGGGGAGAGGAAAGAAAGAGGAGCATCCATGATGAAGAGGTGCTGGAGAATGAGGCTTGGAAGCCTCACAGGGAGGTTTGTTCTGCTTGCCCCGCGGCTGTCCCTTAGGAAAGGTGGAGAGCCGGCTGCCAGGGCTCCTTGCGTGAGGAGTCCAGGTTCATAGCCAACTGGCATTGGCCTCCGTTTCCTGCTCTGTAAAATGTGTTAAGCTGGCCCAGTGCCTTCACTGAACTTTGCGGGCCAATTGAGATACTATATAAAGAAAATGAGGGAAGAAGTGAGAAAGAAAAGGAAGGGCAAGCAACACAAAAGAAAGATTGAAAGGAACCTGTAAACCTATTGTCACTTAAATAGGGAATAGAGTCAACAGTGTTGTAATGACAGTATGAAGCCAGGTGGGTACTGGAAATATCAGGTAACACATTGTACAGTATATGGTTGCCTAACCACTATTCTGTAACTAATAAACCTGGAACTAATACAAAATAATATTGGATGTAAAGAAATGAAAATAGAAGTGAAATTTTTCTAAATTTCAAAGTTTAAATAAAGGCTGTAAAAGGAAGGAAGGGGAGAATAAAAACAGTGTTTTTCATTTTACCACTTTATTGTCTTTTCAGTATATGAAAAAGGCAGTTGTCTTTATATGGTGCTTTTATGCTTTTCTAAGTCATTATCTCATTTGATGTTCAGGGCAATTTAAAGACAAGATAATTATTCCCTCCACTATTCAAAGAAAGGAAATCCTGGTGCCTGGCCCCAATGATTCAATCGTCAATCCCTTATTGTAAAGCAGGGTTAGTGATATGAGGGGTCATATCTATACTAATAAAAGCCTTGGGGGTGATCTGGCCAGCAGGGGAGGGCAGTTGGGGATGATCAGGCCGGCAGGGGAGCTGTTACGGGGCAATCAGGCTGGCAGGCTGAAGCACTTAGGGGCAATCAGGCAGGCACGCAGGTGAGTGGTTAGGAGACAGAGGTCCAGGATTGTGAAAGGGATGTCCAACTGCCGGTTTAGGCCTGATCCCAGCAGTCGGACATCCTGGGATCAGGCCTAAACCAACAGTCGACATCCCCCAAAGGGTCCGAGATTGGAGAGGGTGCAGGTTGGGCTGAGGGACACCTCCTCCCGTGCACGAATTTCATGCACCGGGCCACTAGTTAATATATAATACAATACATAATTACGCTTCATTATTTTTATAATTAGTCAGCATCATTTTTCTTCCAATGTTAAAAATAGAGAAAAAACATGTAATTGTCAGATGTAGTCATGATACTTTTTGTTTATTCCATTTTGATAGGCCTTTCTTAACATCAGTCTGGTAAGTGGTTTCTCTTTAGAGGCATAAACCAACATCTTTGTTTGTGTAAGTAAAAGAAAGGCTGCCTTGGGAGTCAGGGACTTGGACTCAGATTGTGACTTATTTGACCAGTGCTCTGTGGCCCTGTGAATCTCCTTCTATATATACACTCTGAGAAGCACAGGTCTCCTCATCATCCTTTTTATGCCAACAATCTGAAAACAGAAAAAAAAGTGAGGAAATGAATGTTGATTGTGGTGACAGAGCGAAGTTGCATTACAAAAGTGTGTTGCCCATGACACCTCATCTTCATGCAATTTTTTGAAAAGAAGAGATGTGCAGGAAGGTTTATAACAGGCTTCTGCGAATTTCTGGGCCTCTCAAGGTCATAAAGGAAGGAAGACCACACCAGGAATATGACACAAAGATGGCAAACACCACATGGAAAAGAGATAAGACTTCCAGCCCTTCCTTACGCTAACAGTGTTTAGTAGGGCTTGTCTGCAGGTGACATAGACAAGCTCTGCAGAATTTTGTTTATAACTTATTCCAAAAAAAAATTCAATAAAGGACTAGCTGTTTTTTGAGGACTACTTAAGTATGTATGTGCCCCTCATAACACATGTGCAGGTCAAAGTTGATGAATACTGCAGAGGCAACAGTGCAGAGGAGGAGGCGATGGCAAAATGCCACAGAGGTGAACATGACTGAACGCGAGGAAGTCATATGTGAAATGACATGCCGGTAAGTGTAATGCAGTTAAAAGGAAAGATGAAAATGAGGTGTAGGCAGTAGCACCTCCATCTGAGCAGTAATGAAATCTAGCTGATTCCTGGTATGATTTGAAAAGTGCCCTTGTGTCACACGTTGCTAGTTTCCACTCAGCTGGGCCAGGCCTCCACTAAGACCATCCTGCAAGTTCACTCTGTGAAAAAAAAACTAGGGTTCTCACTGTACAACCTTCTCTACAAATACATAAAACCGTAATATTCCAAGTATTAATGAAAGATGACAGAGGTGACCACCCAGCCCAGGTTTAGAGCAAATCCAATAGGAATAGTTTTGAGGGAAGGTAATATGACAAACACCCATTGAAGGAGGGTCTTACAAGAACAGCCCATGGTTCATGTAAGTAAAGAACATAACCGGGCACAGGCAGTCACCCAGAACCTTTATCTGGAGGAAAGGTGCAGAAGTGGAAGCCATGGATCTGGACATAGTCACCCTCCCAGTTACATAAACAGCAAGTGGGACCCATTAAGCTGTCTGTAAGACGACTGTCTCCCAGAGGCATCCTGAAGTTTCTGTGGAAAATAATGTTAAAGAAGTTTGTGAAGTTTATTTCTCAGGGCTCTCCACACAGCTCAGAACTGGCATCTATAGCACATTTCACATGAGGTTGAGGAAAATTTGCAGAGCCCAAGGTCTGGCTGCAGGAGAGAGAAAGATACAGGTGGAATATAAAGGAAGAGATGCCATCACCTCAGTCTATTAGGAGATATGTGAGGGTCTTACCTACAGATGATACAAGTGCAAATACTTCCAGCATCACTTTGCAGTACAGAAGTCTCTGAGACTCATCTAGCATTCCCCACTCCTCTGGAGAGAAGGCAATGGCCACATCCTCAAAGTTCATATCCTGTCATAATGGGGACATTATCAGCTTCTCTCCAAGGATTTTGCATTGATCATACACCACAACTTCCATATCCATCTGCTCCCTAGACTTCTGACTACAAAGAAGATATCAGGCCTTTGTTTCATCAAAGACACTCACTCCTTATATTCCTACTGATAGTGTCTTCCCACGACAATAACGGCAATGAGCATATAGATCCTACCCGCTCTCTACTACCAACATGTTGTCCACACTGCGCCTTTCAATAAAGTGGGAGTCATGAACATAGGGTACGGAGAGATGATGTCCATAATGAGATTGTGAGTGATTTGACACTGTTCTTGTAAGGCAATAACCTTAGATTCTCATTCCAAGACCCTGAATATTTTGGCCTCAGACTTTACCGGTTTGACACCAATCCTAGGGTGCTGAGCCATCACTTTGCACTTCATGCCAAACATAAATCTTTGCACCACACTTCTCTCACACAGCTTCATTCCCAGAGGCATAATGCCAACGGTAACACAAATACGTCGTGACTTGGATGGTTTATCTTAATCATCTTCTTTTGCAATACCCCAATTCACCCCTTTAGTAATGTATTTCTCTCTTACCCTTCACTCTTCCCAACACCAGCCAAGATGACACTGATGTAGGCTCTCTCATTCCTATAGATCACTGCAACTGCCCTCCACAACAAAAGGCAGGTTGCACATATATTTCACCTACTCTCTGGTCCAAGAAAGTTCCACTGTAATCTACCCTCTATTCAGGAATTAATCTGAAATTCACCATATCACATTATCCAGATATCACCAGAAATGAACTCCACCTTCATTCCCTCTTATGTTGATTTCAGTGGCCCTGCAGCCATTAATGCACATGCCCTATCCAAGAACACATTACTCTTTCTACCATAACACTCTCAATCCTACACTCCCACAGACCCAGCCCCCATAGTCATATCTGACTTCCTACTCATTACTCAGTAAGTGTGGTTCGATTAATACCTGGAAAATTCAAACTGAATTAAGTTCTACACCAACTCTCATAGTCCACACTCAATGAGGCGCCTTCTGTCTTTCCATCCACAATCAATGAGGAGCCTTCAGTGCTTCTATGAAAACCTCCTTCCCTGACTGTTTTTTTCCTTCAACCTCACCTATTGAGAGCCACATCAAATTTCAGATATCCAGAGCCCACCTCTTCTGGTGCTGCACTTGATGTCCCTTCACCAGTCACAGCCATCAGCACTCAGGTCCCATCACCTATGGCCCTCTCTCCCAGGTCCAGTGTGTCTCACATATGACCACTCATTTCCGTATGTAAATTAGTCAGACTACTGACCACACTAAAGATCTCAACACAATCGTGGTGTGTGATTCACAAGTAAAGATGCAACAGCTGCATTCTCATCTAGTTTTAATTGCTCTTTGTCTCCAATTAAACAGGAAAAAAAGTTTTAAAAAAGACGATCTACAACTCTACCCTGGTCACTACACTCCCGACTTTAAAGAAGTTTTCAACCTGAACTTCTTCTCAGAGTACCAGATGCTCATGAAGTAATCTCTGAAATATCGCACACCAAAACAGATAAAAAGTAAGTTTGGTATCCTCAATGAACATTACACTTGTACTCTGAATATTTGCATCTCCGTTGATGGTGCTTCCATACCTGCAGCTCCAAATGCAAACCTTCAATCATCCCTGGCTCTTACCTCTCTCTCAGCCTGAAAATTAGAAAATCCACTTTGCTGCACATAAAACACAAACTCAGAATCCAACAGCTTATTTCCCCCCCACAGTCACCAGCATGGGCCACTAACCATCATGCTCACCACAGCAACCTCCATCCTAGACTTTCTACCACCTCCCTCACAGCCATTTGCTTTGTTATTCTTCAGCCACGGGAAGTCTAATGAGACCTGGGTCAGATCACCTGCCTCTGCTGCTCGAAATCTTCCATTACTCCCGTCACCTGCAGACCAGACGCCAAAGGTATCACAAGCTCCTCTAGACCTCACTCCTGTCCCATTGTTACCAGTTCCTATTTTAGAAAATAGACACGAACCCCAGCTGGTTTGCCCAATGGATAGAGCACCAGCCTGTGAACTGAAGGGTCTCGGGTTTGATTCTCGTCAGGGGCACATCCCAGGCTTGTGGGCTTGATCCCCAGTGGGGGGCTCGCAGGAGTCAGCCCACCAATGATTCTCTCTGATCATTCTGGTTTCTATTTCTCCTTCTCCCTTTCTTTCAGGAATCAATAAAAACTTTTTTTTTAAAGGACTCCGGTTGGTTCCTGAATGAGCTCAGTCTTCACTCTAAGCCTTTGCACATAAAGCAACCTATGACTGGAAGGTCTACTCACATCCTATTCCACTGTTTGCCAAAAACAGGGATCATTTCAGACAAACTTAGACATGTACTCAGAATTCTGGGTTTGGTGTCTTATCAAGGTCCCCAGATATAAGGGCTAGAAGAAAGGCAAGACAATCCCATGATACCACTATCTCAGAATTTGTAAGAGTGTGAGGCCCTGATATCAGTTACACAAAACAGCATCCTTAAACCACCCTGATTTTGCAGGGATCTGTGTTCAGAGAAAGATCTGTTGAGACTCTGGCCACCAACAACAGGACCCATGGGCTCAGACTGCTCAATTCCGTTTTCCAGTCAATAGGCCCATGTGTCCAGGAGATGATCACATTACTTCAAGACTCAGTCCTCAATGCACACTCTTGCCAGCTACCTTATCTTTTATAGGACTTCTGCCTCCTGTCCCCAACTGCTATCATCTCTCTTCTAGTCTGTTCCTCTTTTGAGCTGCTTTGGGAAAAGTTTAAAGAACTACCTCACACAATGTCCCTCTTTTGGTCAGGACCATTGCTGTCCCCAGTTTCCCGAGAATGAAAGTAAAACTCCTCGTGCAAAAGTCTGCCTCATCTTCTTTGTTCCTTTAGACACAAAACAAGCTCTGGGTTTCCCAAATTCTCCCGGTTTGGTCACACCATCACGACCTCGCATGGAGGTATTGCAGCCTATGAACCTCTTTTCCCCATCACATCTTTTGTCACATGGGCAAGAATGTGACCTGTTCTCCAGGGACCCGGAGTTCACAGGACTGTCCGTGTCCACTCCAGGGATGTCCAGTTCCCTCTTCCTAAAAGGGATAATTATGGTACTAAGAGTTCTTCCCCTCAGTGTTGCCTCATATTCATCCATAAGCATCAGAAAATGAATTAGGCTTCACGGAAGGCAGCTTTCTCAATAAGGCACAGCTGTGACCTGTAAGGACTGAGTGCGTGGACATTGATTTTTCCGGAAGTATCTAGTTCTCTTTCCTTGGGAGCTAGAGTTCTAGTGGAGGACATCCCCAAAACAATGGGGCAAGGTTGGTACAACAGGTGATAAGACAGAAATGTGAAGCCAGGGGTGTCACTATAGTCTCCCAGAAAAAGCCTGGGAAGAGGTGGTAGGGCCAGTATAAGTGCATACGGGGCATATGTTCTCTGAGCACAGTTCTGCATATATGAAAAGGTAAAACATTCACCTATACTGCAACAATTTGATGAGTAAAACACACATCTATATGAAGGACATTTACCAGAATCATCTGATCTGACTGGAAGTCTGTGTTCTTTCACATAAGAGGCTTCTAGAAAAAAGACCACAAATCACAGAATAAACCCACACAATTTATGTTATCATCATGATTCACTCACTGCTTTTTTTTAAGAACAAAAATCCCCAATGCTTTTTGAATAAAATAATTTATTTTTTCACTTAGATTACTCTTTGAGTGATAAAAATTAACTTACCTGTGAGAGAAGGTGATTCTGAGGGATTGCAACATAACTTTGGAAACTGGAGAGTGTAGAGCCCATGGTGAACTAGAAACTGCTTTCCCTAGAGAAACCGTTTCTAATGTCTAAAAACACTAAGTAGGAAGCATGAATCGGCCAACTCGCAGTATTTCCTTTTCTTTTTTCCCCCCTCACCCTAGAATTCTTTTTCCATTTATTTCTAGAGAGAGTTGAGTGGTGGGAGGAGTTGGAGAGAGAGGGAGAGAGAGAGGGAGAGGAACATCTGCAAGGGAGAGGCACATCAATGGCTTGCCTCCCTTATGTGCCCTGACATGGCCCTGGTATTAAACCTGCAACTGAGGTCTTTGCCCTTGACCGTAATGGAACCAGAGACCTTTGGCTCCTGGAGGCAAAGCTCTAACAACTGCATTCATTATCTGGCCAGGTCTTGCAGTCTTGCTTAAAACACAGGAATCTAATAGGGGCATTTTAGAGGCTTATTTTGGCTTTCTAGAGATGATTTATTGAGCTTGATTTATTGTGAATGTCCGAGGCTTCTCAGTATCTAAAATTTTATCTCTTTTATTCCATGTCCTTTCCCATCGTTGTAAATTTTGGGCATATCCTCTGAAATTCTGTGGATGCTTATCATGAATACGGCCTCTGTGTATGTCATTTCCTTCTGGGGTAATATCATTGTGGTGTGTATACTAAAGTACCTTACAGATACACCTTTAAGCAAAGTGTCAGCCACTGGACTTTTTATTTGCATTCAGATCTGGAAATTTCCATCTGGTACAGAGGAACCCATCAGAAGGGAGTCTGGGGCTCAAGGCAAACTGTGAGGCGTCCTGCAGAGAAGGTCAGTCTGTCCACAGTGCCCACAGTTCAGCCATGACCC
Source organism: Myotis nattereri (assembly GCF_964212035.1). Classification (NCBI taxonomy): domain Eukaryota; kingdom Metazoa; phylum Chordata; class Mammalia; order Chiroptera; family Vespertilionidae; genus Myotis; species Myotis nattereri. Next base: position 8,572,612 of record NC_138097.1, on the reverse strand, counting down.
CAATTTCTGATCCTGGCTGTCAAAACCAACCACAGTGACTATCGTCAGCTTCCTGGTCAAAGCACATGCGGAACTGTGGGTTCCACCCCAGTCAGTGGCCTGTGGGAGGCAGCCTATCGATGATTCTCTGTCATCATTGATGTTTCTATCTCTCTCTCTCTCTCCCTCACCTCTCTGCACTCAATAAAAACATTTTCAAATGTATTTTTAAAATCAATAATATGTAAACAAAACTTTAAAAGAAATATTTAAAACTTGTATTTCCCAATTATTTTTCTATTTTATGATAAACTGGAGGCCTGGGGCACAAAATGCATGCATGGGTAGCGTCCCCAGACCTGGCCAGCAATTAGGGCTGATGGGGGCCTTCTGTTATTCCATGCTGCCCTCTGTTGGTCAGCACATGTCATGGAGAGGGATCAGTATCCCAGTCAAACTCTTATGGGGAAAACTTGCATATTAGGCTTTTAGATATATAGATGTTCTTGGGGATACTGATTGCTACCTTATCAATATGTGGGAAATAAAATATGATGATTTGCTACTGAAATATCTTATCATATCCTTGTTCAGTGCCATCATTTTGGCATTTTGAAACTAACCACAACGAGGGTATTTACATGAGGGAAGTTAACAAAGATTACAAACCTAGACTTCACTTAATGTATTACTGAATGTTTATACTTAGAAATGTGTGGTGGAGAATGTGAACAATGCATATAAAACCTGTAAGTATATGGTACATGTGGATTTAAATTGTACATAGGTGAAAAATTGAGAAAAACATTTTCCTTACAGTATTCAAAACCCATAGTTCCATACAGTAAGAAGTCACTGTGTTATTGAGGAATGAGTGAAATTCAACTATATATAGCTTAGATTGTGAACTGTCCTCTTATTGGTAAAAAATAAAAAGAAAATTTAAAAATAGGCAAATTTCTGAGCCAACATCTTAACAAAGGAGATAAAGAAAATGGAAGTAAATGTAAGAAAAAAATGTTCAGCACAAAAAATTCTTGGGAAATGAAATGAAAGCAAAAGCAAGTTCATATATAGATAATTCCGGACCTACTATTTAAAAAGATGAACCATTCCATGTCCTTGCTGAGTTGAACAAAAACTGGAATTTTTATATGCTGGCATGGGTGGGAAGGCAAATTGCATGACAATTTTAAATCACAGTTCTGCATACGTTAAAATGTGAAACATTCACCTACACTGGAACAGTTTTAGTAGAATGCATATCTATAAAAATAACTGAATGCAAATAATCCAAGCAGATTTATTTATAACTAGAGGCCTGGTACACAAAAATTTCTGCACTCGGGGCGGGGGGTGGGGGGCCCTAAGCCCGGCCTGCACTCTCTCCAATCTGGGACCCCTGGAAGGAAGTCCTACTGCCGGTTTACAGGCATCAGGCCTAAACTGGCAGTCGGACATCCCTCTGACAATCTGGGACTTCTGGCTCCTAACCACTCACCTGTGTGTCTACCTGATTGCCCCTAACCACTCTGCCTGCCAGCCTGCTACCCCCCAATTCCCCCCCGCCCCTGCCGCCGGCCTATTTGCCCCCAAATGCCTCCCCTCCAGGCTGATCACCTCCTACTGCCTCCTGTACCAGTGTCCTCACCCCACTACCCCCTCTACCAGCCTGCTCACCCCTAACTGTCCGCCCCTTCTGGCCTGCTTGCCCACAGCTGCCCACCTGCGGACTGCTCACTCCAAATGGCTCCATCTGCTATTTCAGTTGTGTCCTTTCCACCCCTAAGTTAATGTCATGTCCTTAATATGTGGGTATCAGATATCTCTGAGACTGAGCTGGGAAACCTTTCACATTTCTCTTTCCTTTCATCTCAGGGTAACTGAGCTCTGAGATTTGTGTGGGACCAAAGGCCCTGGGAATACAATGCTGAGCCCTCTGAATTCATTTTATTCTTTATTATATTATTTGATTCCTGGGGCTGAATTCAACATGAAAGCAGAAGAAAATATACCCTCAGATATAGAATCTAAGTCATTACCCAGAGATTTTTGTGGGAGTTGACACTGAGGCATGAGACACATGTGTTTATTGCTCAGTTACCTCAACTTTGGAACGGAGGTTGATCCTGCCCCTCGGATCCTTTGGAGATTGGATATGATGCATCCAGAGGGATTAACTGGCAGCTCTGAGAGTAAGATCAGAAGTCAGCAGACACTTGTTTCCATTGGGAAATGAAATGAAAGCAAAAGCAAGTTCATATATAGATAATTACCCAGACAGAGTTAGAAAAACACAACTCCTTTTATCATAACAGCAGCAAGGGCCATGCCTGTGGGAGGAGGAGCAGGGAACCAGGGCTTCCCCCATGCCCCTTCCCCACCCTCCCTCCCTGCACTGGTCCAGCTGCTATCACTATAGTGGAACCTATCAACTCAGGCTCTGCCCCCCGCCCCATGTCACAGGAGGATCATGCGTAGTTTCTTACAGACACAGAAACAGTTGTGGAGTAGGGAGGTGGCGGTTTTTATCTGAGCAGACGCTGAAGGCCTTGCTGAAGTGTCCACTCTGGAACCTGCAAGTCTGAGTCCTGGGAGGTGGCACAGTGGAGGCGCCACACTCCTTTCAGTAGAAACTGAAGATCCATAGGAGCCTGCTGGCTGAGGGGAAGGACCAGGAGGTCTGCCTTGCGCCTATTCACCAATCCCCAGTCCTGCTTTACTGATCGCACATCCTAAGCCCCGCGCCGCCCTGGGCCGCACACGGGCGCCTGGATGGTGGCTCCCGCTGTACTTCCCTGCCTAAAGTATGAAAGTTAACCGCCAACTGTATTGGTGACATATTTGCACATCGCTCTGATTTGCCAATGTGAGGCATAGCGAAGTACAGTCAATTACTACGTTTGTCTATTATTAGATAGGATATCCCTAACCTGGAAATAACCAATTTTATAGACAGACCAATAGTTGAAGTAGTTACTCATAGAATGCAATACTAATTAGGAAAAAAACAAATACAATATTCACATAAGCATCTGTGTTGAATCTCAAAATATCTGTGTAGCCCTGGCTGGTTTGGCTCAGTGGACAGAGGAGCATCGGCCCGTGGACCGAAGTATCACAGGACAAATTCCAGTCAAGGGCACATGCCTGGGTTGAAAGCTTGATCCCCAGTAGGGAGCATGCAGGAGGCAGCTGATCAATGATTCTCATCATTGATGTAAATCTCTCTCCCTCTGGTTCCCCACCCTCTCTCTCTCTCTGTCCCTCCCTTCCTCTCTGAACACAAATAAAATATATTTTAAAATATATCTGTGTAGCATTATGAACACCAGTGTTGGTTAAAAAGTAAACACCATATAGCATGAAGAATATGAACTAATCTAATGTAAATGATGGAAAATTAATGATTGCATGAAAGACTGGGAAACTCAGAAAGAGGGATTATAAAAGGGCAAGCGGAAAATGAAGAGTGTGGAAATTGTAGGGTTAGAGTTGGTATGGAAAATAATAACAAATAAAAATACAGGAATAAACTCTGCTTTCACCTTGTGCTTCAGTTGGGTGGGTGACATCCAGTGAACTACAAGGTTCCTGGTTGAATTCCAGGTCAGTGCACAGACCCGCCTGGGTCCGCAGGAAGGGGTGTGTGGGACAGAGCTCATGGATGTTTATCTCTCTCTCCCCCCAGAGGCTTCCTCTTTTCCTAAGTAAACTGAAACAAAGGTATTTCTAAAAATATTTTTTAAAAGAACAAGAGCTGTGTTTTGTGTACTCACAACTGAAAGCCTACTTTTGCCACACTTTGTATATAGTGACAGATAAGATTATTTCACGTGTGATGGCTTCACAGCTTTAGTGCACTTTCTTGCATGTCAGTTTCTATATCCTGAGAGGAACATCATTGTCTCAGCGGAAGCAAATATTGGTAGGCAGTGAAGACTACTGTCTTGGAATCCAAAGCATTGATGACTGGTTACAAAAGACACATCCTGGGACTGATTACAGGATTATCCTCCTTTTAGCTTTGAGTTCTTCCATATTGAGAAATGACTTTGTGGTGAACACCTTACAGAGACCAGGGGAATCCACAAAGTCATTAAAAAATTTTCTCTGCCAATGACTTCAGCTACAGGAAACATTTTTGGGGGTGCTGAGAATGTCTGTACACAAAGGTCACACAAGAGACACGCCCAGGAACATTTGTGGATTCATGTTCAGAAGAGAAACTTTCCATATAATTTACTGCAGTCTCTCTCATCACTATGAGTACAGTGTTTTGTCTCAATGGTAGGTTAAACTCAGAGTCTTACAAAAAATGTCACAAGCCTATGAAATTTTGTACTTCATGGCACTTGGCTTCTTTGCAGTATGTGGGGAGGAGTTCCCCTAAACATTGATAAGATTTAAGTAATACATACTGTGAACAAAGAACATAATTCATAATTCACAGAAAGAGAGCAAAGGCCTCCTCTTCTGAGTGACCATTGACCCCACAAATAACCAAGGTACCAGGATATAAATTAATATCACAAAGGTATGCAATCTTTCTTTCAACACCTTGGGCAGCAATGCAGAATAAGCCAGTTTTGGATGAAGAATGATTTTCTGCCGTCATGTTCTCCTTTCCAAAGCACTGAAGGTTTAATGTCCCCACAATATTGCTTCACATCTACATGGTGACAAATCACAACAGTGCTTTCAAAACATTGAAGGCAGTGAATAGAACCATCACAATTAAAGGTTCAACAGGAATAATACCTATAACAAAATATCATAAACCTGTGCCAGAGATGTTCAGATTGGTGAAATGGAACCTAAGCCAATCATCACAGCATACTGTGAGAACCATGAACTCCCTGAATGAGGTACCACTTCTTTTCTGAGGATGGGTGTTCTTGACAAACCCTGGGTCAGGCCCATTCCCTAGGCAGAAAGAAAGAAATGAAGATCCTGACAAGAATTCAGAATATTTAGAATTTATTCAAGCACAAGAGAGCACACAGGGATTGTGACTGATGCACACTGTTCAGGTGAGCCAAGTGGTAGAAGTGAAATCACTTAAGCCATAATCATTCTGAGGGACATCAATCAGATAGGGGGACTGGGCAGAATGGCAAGTTCAAGTAGCTTCTTAAAGACTCACTTGTACCTGAAACTTATGAGGAATCTAGCAGAGTGTCGGTCCTGATAAAAAGAGATCATATTAAGGCAACTGTGTATCATAGAGTCTCTTTTATTGTTGTTATTCCGAGTAAGAAAAATGAAACATTCCCTTCACATTTATGGCTTTTCTCCAGTGTGAAGTCTCAGGTGCCTCATAAGGCCATATTTTCGGCTAAAATATTTCCCACAATCAGTACATTCATAAGGCTTTTCCCCAGTGTGAACATGCTTGTGGATAAGGAGCAGCTTATTATCCCTAAAAGACTTCCCACATTCACAACATTCATACGGTTTTTCTCCTGTGTGAACTCTTTTGTGGATAAGGAGCTGACTATTTTGCCTAAAAGACTTCCCACAATCACCACATTCATAAGGTTTTTCTCCAGTGTGAACTCTCTTGTGGATAAGGAGGTGATTATTTTGCCTAAAGGACTTTCCACATTCACCACATTCATAAGGTTTTTCTCCAGTGTGAAATCTCTTGTGGATAAGAAGGGAATTATATTGGTTAAAAGATTTCCCACACTCACCACATTCATAAGGTTTTTCTCCAGTGTGAACTCTCTTGTGGATAAGGAGGTGATTATTTTGCCTAAAGGACTTTCCACATTCACCACATTCATAAGGTTTTTCTCCAGTGTGAATTCTCTTGTGGATAAGGAGTTGCTTATTATCCCTAAAAGACTTCCCACATTCACCACATTCATAAGGTTTTTCTCCAGTGTGAACTCTTTTGTGGATAAGGAGCTGACTATTTTGCCTAAAAGACTTTCCACATTCACCACATTCATAAGGTTTTTCTCCAGTGTGAACTCCCTTGTGGATAAGGAGCTGACTATTACTCCTAAAAGACTTCCCACATTCACCACATTCATAAGGTTTTTCTCCAGTGTGAACTCTCTTGTGGATTAGAAGAGAATAATTGCGGTTAAAAGCTTTCCCACATTCACTACACACATAGGGCTTCTCTCCAGTGTGAATTCTCTTATGGATAAGGACCTGACTATTATCCCTAAAAGACTTCCCACATTCACCACATTCATAAGGTTTTTCTCCAGTGTGAACTCTCTTGTGGATAAGAAGGGAATTATTGCGGGTAAAAGCTTTCCCACATTCACAACACTCATAAGGCTTTTCTCCAGTGTGAATTCTCTGATGTCGAATGAGTTTGGAACTCTCACTGAAGGACTTCCCACAATCTATGCACTCATACCGCTTTCCTCCAGAGTGAACTCTTTTATGTCGAATGAGGTTAAAGATTCCTCCATGATTTTTCCTACATTTGCCACACTCTCCAGAACACACATCCTGACATCCAACAACTTTCAAGTTGTGGCTGGCAGCGTTTTCACATTCATCCCACTGGTGATGACTTTTTCCACTGAGAAATTCCTGTGAAATCTCACTGCCACAGTGTAGCTCCTCAGTGTTATGAGTTGCCTGGTGCTGGAGAAGCTCTGAGGAAGTTTGGGAATGTTCCCCAACCGCCCTGTTGGTTGAAGTCAGCTCTGATAAGTAAAAGCTGCAGCTGGTCACAAATGAGGCCTTGTCCGTAGCTTCTTTCCAGGTTATCTTTCCCCTGGCATGCCTCTGTTGCTGGTGAGTGTTTTCACTGTAACAGACGTCTCTCACAAATGCCTCACTTATGAAGCCTTTGTGCTCCAAGTGTGCTGCTTGTAACTCATTCAGGTGCAAAATATCTTTTAACACAGAGAAACACTGCTTACAAGGATGGTTCTTCTGGGGTGCTGGAGCTGTCTTAGAATCCCTGACCTGTGACTCTCCTTCTATATATACACTCTGAGAAGCACAGGTCTCCTCATCATCCTTTTTATGCCAACAATCTGAAAACAGAAAAAGGGTGAGGAAATGAATGTGGATTTTGGTGACAGAGGGAAGTTGCATTACAAAAGCGTTTTGGCCATGACACCTCAGCTTCATGCAATTTTCTGAAAAGAGATGTGCAGGAAGGTTTATAACAGGCTTCTGCGAAGTTCTGGGCCTGGGAAGATCATAAAGGAAGGAAGACCACACCAGGAATATGACATGGAAATGGCAAACACCACATCGAAAAAAGATAACAGTTCCAACCCTTCCCTACACTAACAGTGTTTAGTAGGGCTTGTCTGCAGGTGACATAGGCAAGCTCTGCAGAATTTTGTTTATATCTTATTCCAAAAAAAATACAATAAATGAGTAGCTGTCGTTTGAGGACTACTTAAGTATGTATGTGCCCCTCATAACACATGTGCAGGTCAAAGTTGATGAATACTGCAGAGGCAACAGTGCAGAAGAGCAGGTGATAGAAAAATGCCACAGAGGTGAAAATGACTAAATGCTAGGGAGTCATATGTGAAATGACATGTCAGAAAGTGTGATGTAGTTAAAAGGAAAGGTAAAAATGAGGTGTAGGCAGTAGCACCTCCATCTGAGCAGCGATGAAATCTAGCTGATTCCTGTATAATTTGAAAAGAGCCCTTGTGTCATACGTTCTGCTAGTTTCCACTCAGCTGGGCCAGGCCTCCACTAAGACCATCCTGCATGTTCACCCTGTGAAAAAAAACCAGGGTTCTTCTTGTACCACCTTCTCTACAAATACATAAAACCGAAATATTCCAAGTATTAATGAAAGATGACAGAGGGTACCATCCAGCCCTGGTTTAGAGCAAATACACTGGGAATACTTTTGAGGGAAGGTAATATTACAAACACCAATTGAAGAAGGGTCTTACAAGAACAGCCCATGGTTCATGTAAGTAAAGAACATAATCAGGCACAGGCAGTCACCCAGAACATTTGTCTGGAGGAAAGGTGCAGAAGTGGAAGCCATGGATCTGGAAATAGTCACCCTCCCAGGGAGAGAAACAGCAAGGGGGAACCATTAAGCTGTCTGTAAGACGCCAGGATCCCAGAGGCATCCTGAATTTTCTGTGGAAAATAATGTTAAAGAACTTTGTGGAGTTTATTTCTCAGGGCTCTCCACACAGCTCAGCACTAGCATTCAAAGCACGTTTCACATGAGGTTGAGGAAAATTTGCAGAGCCCATGGTCTGGCTGCAGGAGAGAGAAAGATACAGGTGGAATATAAAGGAAGAGAGGCCATCACCTCAGTCTATTAGGACAGATGTGAGGGTCTTACCTACAGATGATACAAGTGCAAATACTTCCAGCATCACTTTGCAGTACAGAAGTCTCTGAGCCTCATCAAGGATTCCCCACTCCTCTGGAGAGAAGGCAATGGCCACATCCTCAAAGTTCATATCCTGTCATAATGGGGACAGTTTAGTCCATTATCAGCTTCTCTCCTAAGACTTAGCATTGATCATACACCACAACTTCCATATCCATCTGCTCCCTAGACTTCTGACTACAAAGAAGATATCAGGCCTTTGTTTCATCAAAGACACTCACGCCTTACATTCCTACTTATACAGTGTCTTCCCACAACAATAAGGACAATGAGCATATAGATCTTACCTGCTCTCTAGTACAAAGATGTTGTCCACACTGCGTCTTTCAATACAGTGGGAGTCATGAACATAGGGTACGGAGAGATGATGTCCATAATGAGAGTGTGAGTGATTTCACACGGTTTTTGTCAGGCAATTACCTTGTTGTTCCCTAGTTTCTCATTCCAAGACCCTGAACATCTTGGCCTCACACTTTACCCGTTTGACACCAATCCTAGGATGCTGAGACATCACTTTGCACTTCCTGCCGCACATAAATCTTTGCACCACACTTCCCTCACACAGCTTCATTCCCAGAGTCATAATGCCAACGGTAACACAAAGACGTCGTGACTTGGATGGTTTATCTTAATCATCTTCTTTTGCAATACTCCAATTCACCCCTTCAGTAATGTATTTCTCTCTTACGCTTCACCCTTCCCAACGCCAGCCAAGATGACACTGATGTAAGCTCTCTCATTCCTATTGGTCACTGTAACTCTCCTCTACAACAAAAGGCAGGTTGCACATATATTTCACCTAATCTCTGGACCAAGAAAGTTCCACTGTAATTTACCCTCTTTTCAGGAATTAATCTGAAATTCACCATATCACATTTTCGAGGTATCACCAGAAATGAACTCCACTTTCATTCCCTCTTATGTTGATTTCTGTGGCCATGCAGACATGAATGCACATGCCCTATCCAAGTACACATCACTCTGCCTACCATAACTCTCTCAAACCTACACTCCCACAGTCCCAGCCCCCATAGTCATCTCCTTGACTTCCTACTCATTACTCAGTAAGTGTGGTTTGGTTAATGCCTGGAAAATTCAAACTCAATTAAGTTCTACACCAACTCTCATAGTCCACACTCAATGAGGCGCCTTCAGTCCTTCCGTTGACAGTCAATGAGGTCCCTTCAGTCCTTCCATCCACAATCAATGAGGCGCCTTCAGTGCTTCTATGAAAACCTCCTTCCCTGATTGTTTTTTTCACTTCAACCTCACCTATTGAGAACCACATCAAAACTCAGATATCCAGAGCCCACCTCTTCTGGTGCTGCACTTGATGTCCCTTCACCAGTCACAGCCATCAGCACTCAAGTCCCATCAACTATGGCCCTCTCTCCCAGGTCCAGTGTGTCTCACATATGACCACTCACGTATGTAATTTAGTCACACTGCTGACCACACCAGAGCTCTCAACACTATCCTGGTTTGTGATTCACAAGTAAAGATGCAACAGCTGCCTTCCTGTCTTGTTTTAATTGCTCTTTGTCTCCAATTAAACAGAAAAAAAAGTCTTTAAAAAGATGATCTACTACTCTGCCCTGGTCACTACACCCACGACTTTAACTAGTTTTCAACCTGAACTTCTCCTTAGAGTACCAGATGCTCATGAAATGCTCTCTGAAATATCGCACACCAAAACAGACAAAATAAAAGTTTGGTATCCTCAATGAACATTACATTTCTACTCTGAATATCTGCAGCTCAGTTGATGGTGCTTCCATACCTGCAGCTCCAAATGCAAACCTTCAAGTCATCCCTGGCTCTTACCTCTCTCTCAGCCTGAAAATTAGAAAATCCACTTGGCTGCACATAAAACAACAACCCAGAATCCAACACCTTATTTCACCCCCACAGTCACCAGCATGGGCCACTTACTATAATGCTCGCCACAGCAACCTCCATCATAGAATTGTACCCCCTCCCTCCCAGCCATTTGCATTGATATTCTTTAGCCACCAGAAGTCAAATGAAACCTGGGTCAGATCAACTGCCTCTGCTGCTCCAAATCTTCCATTACTCCCATCACCTGCAGAACAGACTCCAAAGGTAGCACAAGCTCCTCTAGATCTCACCACTGTCCCTTTGTTACCAGTTCCTATTATAAAAAATGGACACAAGCCCCAGCTGGTTTGGCTCAGTGGATAGAGCACCAGCCTGTGAACTGAAGGGTCTCGGGTTTGATTCTCGTCAGGGGCACATGCCAGGCTTGTGGGCTTGATCCCCAGTGGGGGGCCTGCAGGAGTCAGCCCACCAATGATTCTCTATGATCATTTTGGTTTTTATTTCTCCTTCTCCCTTCCTCTCTGGAATCAATAAAAACTGTTTTTTTAAAGGACGCCGGTTGGTTCCTGAATGAGATGTCTTCACTCTAAGCCTTTGCACATAAAGGAACCTATGACTGGAAGGTCTACTCACATCTTTTTCCACTGTTTGCCAAATACAGGTATCATTTCAGACAAACTTAGACATTTACTTAGAATTCTGGGCTTGGTGTCTTATCAAGGTCCCCAGATATAAGGGCTAGAAGAGAGGCAAGACAATCCCATGATACCACTATCTCAGAAGTTGTAAGAGTGTGAGGCCCTGATATTAGTTCCAAAAGACAGCAACCTTAAACCACCTGCATTTGCAGGAATCTGTGTTCAGAGAAAGATCTGTTGAGACTCTGGCCACCAACCCCAGGATCCATGAGCTCAAACTGCTCAGTACGGTTTTCAAGTCAATAGGCCCATGTGTCCGGGAGATGATCACATTACTTCAAGTCTCAGTCCTCAGTGCACACTGTTGCCAGTTAACTTATCTCTTAGAGGACTTCTGCCTCTTGTTCCCAACTGCTATCATCTCTCTTCTAGTCTGTTCCTCTTCTGAGCTGCTTTGGGAAAAGTTTAAAGAACTACCTCACACAATGTCCCTCTTTTGGTCAGGACCTTTCATGTCCCCAGTATCCTGAGAATGAAAGTAAAACTCCTCATGCAAAACTCTGCCTCATCTTCTTTGTTCCTTTAGATACAAAACAAGTCCTTGGTTTGCCAAATTCTCCTGGTTCGGTCACACCATCATGTCCTCTCATGGAGGTACTGCAGCCTATGAACCACTTTCCCCCATCACACCTTTTGTCACACAGGAGCTACTCACTGTTCCTGGCAGTGTGACCTGCACTGCAGGATCCCAGTGGTGTCCACACACCAGGCTGGGGGGTTAACTCCAGTGAGGCTGGGTCAAACTCTGTAAGCAGAGAGGAGTCCAGGAGTCGCAAAAGCCCAAATTCTGGCGTCTTGGGGCTCAGCTAACCTCAGACACTCCACTGCATAGGGAGATGCTGCCTCTGATGCCTTGTCCTACTGGAGACCTGGCGCTGGGAAGACTCATTCTCTGTGAACAGACCACAGAGGTCAACATGAGCACCAGGTAGATTCAAGAAGTCCCAACAAGGTAGATTCAGGAAGTCCCACCCTCACCCAGGTACACCTGGATAATATGCCTCTCCTGGGTTTTCATTGGCTAAATCCAGCCATCATTAGGCGCATAGCCTTTGGGTAATATACCATTCCAGGCCTCCCAGGTGTGAATAGGATCCCAATCACTAACTGACTATTGTGAATATTGGTGTTTGGAAGCCAGAATGTTGCTGGGAAATGACATTAGCATCGTGTGGCTGGTGGTAGTTTCTGGGGTTTGTTGTCTCCAACTGATTTTTTGGTGAATTTATTTTGAGAGATAGGATGGGACAGGGAAGAGAGAAACATGGATCAGCTGCCTCCTGTCAACCGCTCACCCTCTCACTTGGAATCTAGCCAGAACACCAGGCTTGTGTCTCATGAAGAATTTAACCGGAACCTTTCTGTGCATGGGAAAATGCTCAAACATCTGATCTATTCCAGCTGTCCGATTTTTTATGGTTCATATAAACATACTAGTAGCCCGGTGCACAAAAATTTGTGCACTCAGGGGTGAGGGTGAGGAGTGGGGCCAGACCCCTCAGCCCGACCTGCACCCTCTGTCATGTTCCGGGACCCCGGCCACTCCTGGCCTAGGCACAGGCCTAGAGGCTTGGGGCGGCCTGGCTCCCGAAGCTTCATTTTATCAAGAGAACAAAGTCGGCGTTAGTTACAGCCCTCACAGAACCCAGTACACTGCATCTGTGCATACAACTGTCTCATTCATGTGCCTGCTTCACCCTACTGAATTACTGACATCTTGAGGACATAGCACCGTCTTATCCTGCTTCAACTTCAGTGCCTGCCCTGGCGCCAGGGACCTGAGAGGGTTTGCTGAGTGAGTGAATAATGAGTGAATGAGTGAATGAATGAGCAAGTAAGTGAATGAGCAACCAACTACCGGTGGGGATAATTCACACTCTGCTATGGGTTGCCTGTCGCAAACCCCGGGAAGTTTACGCCCTCCTCGCAGCCACCCCACTCTCCTCTCCCTGCTGCATAGTTCCCGCAGGGCTTCCCTCCTCCCAGCCACCCCACTCTCCTCTCCCTGCTGCATAGTTCCCGCAGGGCAAAGGAGGCCAGGGTGTGCGTTTTGGCAGATCGATGCATTAGCACCTGTCAGGCAGGGATCCCTGCCCCCCAGGGCCATTTTTGGGCGTGGCCAGTTGCAGATCGGTGCATGAGCACCCGCCAACCTCGGATCCCCTCACAATGGACGTTTCCGGGTGTGGCTGGTGGCGGATAAGTGTGTTAGCACCTGCCAGCCCAGATGACCCCGGGAGGGCCTTTTGTGGGGGTGGCCAGTAGCAGATCGGTGCATTAGCACCTGTCAGCCAGGGATCCCTACGAGGGCCATTTGTGGGCATAGCCATTGGCAGATCGGTTCATTATCACCTGTCAGACGGGGATCCCCACTGGAGGGCTGTTTGTGGGTGTAGCCAGTTGCAGATCGGTCCATTAGCACCCGCCAGCCTCGGATCCCCTTGGGATGGACGTTTGTGGGTGTGGCTGGTGGCGGATCTTCGAGTTAACACCGGTCAGCCGGGGATCCCCGTTGGAGGGCCGTTTGTGGGCGTGGCCAGTGGAAGATTGGTGCAAGAGCACCTGTCAGCCAGGGATCCCCACCGGAGGTCCGTTTGTGGACTTGGCCATTGGCAGATCGGTCGGTGCATTAGCATCCACCAGCCTCAAATTCCCTTGGGATGGACGTTTGTGGGTGTGGCTGGTGGGGGATCAGTGCATTAGCAACTGTCAGCCGGGGATCCCTGCGGGAGGGCCGCTTGTGGGCATGGCCGGTGGCCAGTAGCTGTGGTCCCGCTGCCAGCCCTGGCTCTGTTTTCATACCTGCCGCCTGCAGACCGGGTCGCAAATAGCAGGCCCGGATTACAGCGGGGCAGGCGGAATGGTGCTGTCGCGCCATGCCTGCAGTATGCAAATTAGCCTACATCATTGTTGGTGGTTAACCTCCATCTCAGTTGGCAGTTAATTTCAATATAGCCCTGATTAGACAATTGGAAGGGTAGCGAAGTTACGGTTAATTACCATGTTTGTCTATTATTAGATAGGATCACATTACTAAGATAAATCAGGCTATGAGAGAATATATACAATCCAATTTTATTTGCTTAAAAACAACATTTGAAATGCTACAGAGAACAAAATGTTGACACTTCATACATTCTTAGAATGTCTGTATTCAGTACACATTGTGGAACTTTTCAGCTAATAGCTACTGAACGCTTACTACATGTGCCAGGCCTGGAATTCAATGCTTTACATGCATTATTACATCATTTAATCCTCTCTACAAGCTGAGATTTTATGAAGAGCAAATTGAGGCTCAGAGGCTTTATGTAAATTGCCTGATAGTAGAGTTAAATAAAGGCAGGGCTGGAAGGCAAACCCAAGTGTTTCTAATAACAGAGCTCTGACTTATAATGTTAGGCTCTGCTGCCTCCTGGAGAGCAGAGTTGTTAATACACACCCATTAGGACCGGCTCGACCAGTGGGCATTGGTAGGAAAAAAAATAGAGACAATCCCCAGCTGGTTTTGCTTAGTGGACAGAGCACCAGCCTGTGAACTGAAGGGTCTTGGGTTTCATTCGGGTCAGGGGCACATGCCAGGCTTGTGGGCTTGATCCTCAGTGGGGGGCGTGCAGGAGTCAGCTCACCAATGATTCTCTCTGATCATTCTTGTTTCTATTTCTCCTTCTCCCTTCCTCTCTGGAATCAACAAAAACGTTTTTTTAAAGGACACCGTTTGGTTCCTGAATGAGCTCAGTCTTCACTCTAAGCCTTTGCACATAAAGGAACCTATTACTGGAAGGTCAACTCACATCTGATTCAACTGTTTGCCAAAACAGGGATCATTTCAGACAAACTTAGACATGTACGTAGAATTCTGGGCTGGGGTCTCATCAAGGTCCCCAGATATAAGGGCTAGAAGAGAGGCAAGACAATCCCATGATACCACTATCTCAGAAGTTGTAAGAGTATGAGGCCCTGATATCAGTTCCACAAAATAGCATCCTTAAACCACCCTGCATTTGCAGGAATCTGTGTTCAGAGAAAGATCTGTTGAGACGCTGGCCACCAACCCCAGGACCCATGGGCTCAGACTGCTCAGTACCGTTTCCCAGTCAATAGGCCCATGTGTCCAGGAGATGATCACATTGCTTCAAGACTCAGTCCTCAGTGCACACTCTTGCCAGTTACCTTACCTTTTATAGGACTTCTACCTCCTGTCCCCAACTGCTATCATCTCTCTTCAAGGCTGTTCCTCTTTTGAGCTGGAGGTATTGCAGCCTATGAACCTCTTTTCTCCATCACACCTTTGTCACATGGGCAAGGATGTGACCTGTTCTCCGGGGACCAGAAGTTCACAGGACTGTCCCTGTCCTCTCGAGGGATGTCCAGTTCCCTATTCCTAAAAGGGATAATTGTGGTCCTAAGAGTTCTTCCGCTCAGCGTTGCCTCATATTCATCCCTATGCATCAGAAAATGAATTAGGCTTCATGGAAGGCAGCTTTCTCAGGAAGGCACAGCTGTGACCTGTAAGGACTGAGTGTGTGGACATTGATGATTCGGGAAGTATCTAGTTCTCTTTCCTTGGGAGCTAGAGTTCTAGTGGAGGACATCCGAAAAAGAATGGGGCAGGGTTGGTACAACAGGTGATAAGACAGAAACGTGAAGCCAGGGGGTCACTGAAGTATCCCAGAAAAAGCCTGGGAAGAGATAGTAGGGCCAGGATAAGTGCATACGGGGCATATGTTCTCTGAGCACAGTTCTGCATATATGAAAAGGTAAAACATTCACCTATACTGCAACAGTTTGATAAGTAAAACATACAACTATATAAAGAACATTTACCAGAATCATCTGATCTCAGTGGAAGTCTGTCTTCTTTCACATAAGAGGCTACTAGAATGAAGACCAGTAATCTCACAATAAACCCACACAATTTGGGTTATTGTCATGATCCCCTCATTGCTTTCATTTAAGTACAAAAATCCCCAATGCTTTTTGAATAAAATAATTTGTTCATTTTTTAACTTAGGTTAGTCTTTGAGTTATAAAAATTAACTTACCTGTGAGAGAAGGTGATTCTGAGGGATTGCAACATAACTTTGGAAACTGGAGAGTGTAGAGCCCATGGTGAACTAGAAACTGCTTTCCCTAGAGAAACCCTGTTTCTAATGTCTAAAAACACAAAGTAGGAAGCATGAATTGGCCAACTAGCAGTCTTTCTGTTTTCTTTTCCCCCCACTGACCCTACAATTATTTTTCCATTTACTTCTAGAGAGAGTTGAATGGTAGGAGGAGGTGGAGAGAAAGGTAGAGAGAGAGGGAGAGAAACATCCGCAAGAGAGAGACACATCGATGGCTTGCCTCCCTTATGTGCCCTGACATGGCCCTAGTATTCAACCTGAAACTGAGGTGTTTGCCCTTGACCGTAATGGAACGAGAGACCATTCGCTCCTGGAGCAAAAGCTCTAACCACTGAGTTAACTGGCCAGGTCTTATAGTCTTACTTAAAAAACAGGAATCCAATAGGGGCATCTTGGAGGCTGATTTTGGCTTTGTAAAGATGACTGATTGAGCTTGGTTTATTGTGAATGTCTGAAGCTGCTCATTATCTCAAATTTTATCTCTTTTATTCCATATCCTGTCGCATTGTTGTGAATTTTGGGCAGATCCTCTAAACTTCTGTGGATGCCTCTGTGTATGTCATTTTCTTCTGGGGTACTATCATTGTGGTGTGTATACTAAAGTACCTTATAGATACACCTTTAAGCAAAAGTGTCAGCAAAGGGACTTTTTATTTGTATTCAGTTCTGGAAAGTTCCCTCTGGTACAGAGGTACCCATCAGAAGGCAGTCTGGGGCTCAAGGCAAACTGTGAGGCCTCCTGCAGTGAAGGACAAGACCGTCCAGAGTGCCCACAGTTCAGCCATGACCCCACTTTCCCATCCGGGTTGTCAAAACCAACCACGGTGACTATGGTCAGCTTCCGGGTCAAAGAACATGCTAAACTGTGGGTTCCACCCCAGTCAGTGGCCTGTGGGAGGCAGCCTATCAATGATTCTCTCTCATCAGTGATATTTCTATCTCTCTCTCTTTTCCTAACCTCTCTGAAATCAATAAAAACACTTTGAAATGTATTTTTAAAATCAGTAATATTTAAACAAAACTTTAAAGAAATATTTAACACCTGCATTTCCCAATTATTTTACTATTTTATTATAAACTGGAGGCCTGGTGCACAAAATGCATGCATGGGTAGCGTCCCTAGACCTGGCCAGCAAACAGGGCTGATGGGGACATTCCTTCATTACATGCCGCCCCCTGATGGTCAGCACATGTCATAGTGAGCGATCAGTCTCTCAGTCATACTCTCCTGGGGACAATTTGCATACTAGGCTTTTAGATATATAGATGTTTTTGCGGATACCGACTGCTACCTTATCATATGTGGGAAATAAGATATGATGATTTGCCTACTGAAATATCTTTTTTTTTCAATTATAACTTTTTTTATTTTTTATACATTTTTTATTGATTAAGATATTACATGTGTCCCTATCCCCACGTTACCCCCTATGCCCCCCCTCCCCCCACTCATGCCCTCATCCCCCCCGTTGTCGGTGTCCATTGGTTAGACTTATATGTTTGCATGTAAGTCCTTTGGTTAATCTTTCCCCTTCCCCCCCACCCTCCCCTACCTTCCCTCCAAGGCCCTAGAGTCCAATCAATGCCTCTCCGTCTCTGGATGGGTCCTTGTTCATCAGTTTATGTTGTTCATTATATTCCACAAATGAGTGAGATCATGTGGTATTTATCCTTCTCTGACTGGCTTATTTCACTTAGCATAATGCTCTCTAGTTCCATCCATGCTGTGGCAAATGGTAAGAGTTCCTTTTTCTTCTTCCTCTTCTTAAAAAATACCTTTCTGCATTTCATATAATGCTGGCTAGGTGGTGATGGACTCCTTTAGCTTTTGCTTATCTGTGAAACTCTTTATCTGACCTTCAATAATGAATGATAGCTTTGCTGGATAAAGTAATCTTGGTTGTAGGTTCTTGCTATTCATCACTTTGAATATTTCTTGCCACTCTCTTCTGGCCTGCATGGTTTCTGTTGAGAAATCAGCTGACAGTCGTATGGGTACTCCCTTGTAGGTAATTGACTAATTTTTTCTTGCTACTTTTAAGATTCTCTCTTTGTCTTTTGCTCTTGGCATTTTAAGTATGATGTGTGTTGGTGTAGTCCTCTTTCGATTCCTTTTGTTTGGGGTTCTCTGCGCTTCCTGGACTTGTAAGTCTATTTCTTTCACCAGGTAGGGGAAGTTTTCTGTCATTATTTCTTCAAATAGGTTTTCAATGTCTTGCCCTCTCTCTTCTTCTGGCACCCCTATAATTCTAATGTTGGTATGCTTCAAGTTGTCCCAGAGGCTCCTTACACTATCTTCATATTTTTGGAATCTTTTTTCTTTTTCGCTTGGGTATTTTTTGTTTCTTCGTATTTCAAATCTTTGACTTGATTCTTGGGATCCTCTTGTCTGCTGTTGTATCTCTGTATATTAAACTTTATTTCAGTCAGTGTATGCTTAATTTCTAGTTGGTCTTTTTTCATATCCTCCAGGGTCTCACTAAATTTATCGGCAGTTTCCATAAAATTCTTGAAAAACCTTATAAATGTGGTTTTGAACTCTATATCCAGTCGTTTTCTTTCCTCCATTTCTGTCATTTGTGACCTGTTTCTTTGTCTCCGCATTTTTTATGCTTCCCTGTGGTGGTAGAGTGGTTTTGTTTGCTAGGTGTCCTATAGGGCCCAGTGGCTCAGCCTCCCCAGTTTCCTGAGGTGGACACTGTTGGTGCACCCCCTTGTGGGCTTTGTGCACAGTGTTGTGGTAGTTATGCCTTGATTGTTGTAGGTATCATTGGGAGGAATTGACCTCCAGGCCAGTTGGCAGTCAGAATCAGCTGTGTCTGCAGTGGGAGAACTTCTGTGCTGAAGACACCCTTCTGGGGCAAGACTTGCTTCAGTGGGGCTTTGGTGCTCACTGAGTCTGCCCCCTGAGTGTGTCCCTTATGGATCTGAGGAATTGTAATCTGGATGGTCCCACTCTGACCACTGGGTACACTGGCTCTTGGATCTAAGGAGGTGCTAATTTAGCCTCTGCCTGAGGTTACCCAGCAGGAGCTACAAAGAGATCTGAAGATTCCCCTTCCTTTGGGGTTTGGAGGTGCCCAGATGAGGCCCAGCTGTAAAGCAATGCAAGCTGCTGTGGGGCCTTGGGCCTTCTCTTGGAAGTTCTGGGTCTGTCTCAGCCAGCTGCAATTTGTTAGGTAATTTTCAGGTTGCAAAAGTCCAGGGCATTCATATACAAAAGCCTCTGCCGCAGCCTGGGTGGGGCGGGGTCTCAGGGAATCAAAGGGCGGAGCAAGCAGCTATGGTTGATCTTCAGCCCTGCCCTAAGGGGCCGCGTGTCTCAGTGTCCCGGTAATTGCTGCAAGCACCTCTGAGGGAAAGCCGCCCTCAAGTTCCGAGTTCTGCCTGCTGCCAGACAGTCCAGTTTCTCCCCGTATGAGCCCTGGGTCCCAGGAGACCGGAGTTCAGAGCAGTCTGGAGCTTGTGACTCCCTCCCGATTCAAAAAGCCAGCCGCGTCCTAAGGTACCAGCCCCTTTCCGCGCACATTTGAGCCTCCCCTTTCCGCGTGCACTCGAGCCTCCGTACCTCTGCACTTTACTTCCGCAGCTCCTCTGAGTCTCAGGGTGCTTTTCTCTTTTCTTCTACTTGTAGAATTTCCACTCAGCCAGCCTTCCTGTACTTCTGGATGATGTCTGTTTCGTCTTTTCGTTGTATTTTTGAAGTTGTTGTGGGAGGCAGCAATTTCCGGTGTTTACCTATGCCACCATCTTGGTTTCTCCTGAAATATCTTATCATATCCTTGTTCAGTGCCATCATTTTGGCATTTTGAAACAAACCACAACGAGGGTATTTACATGAGGGAAGTTAACAAAGATTATAAACCTAGACTTCACTTAATGTATTATTGAATGCTTATACTTAGAAAAGTGTGGTGGAGAATGTGAACAATGTATATAAAACCTGTAAGTATATGTTACATGTGGATTTAAATTGTACATAGGTTAAAAATTGAGAAAAACGTTTTGCTTACAGTATTCAAAACCCATAGTTCCATACAGCAAGAGGTCATTCAGTTATTGAGGAATGATTGACATTCAAATATATGTCTTAGATTGTGAACTGTCCTGATATTAGTTCAAATAATAAGTAATTTTAAAAATAAGCAAATTTATAAGCCAACATCTCAACAGAGGAGATAAAGAAAATGAAAGTAAATGTATGAAAAAATGTTCACCACCAAAAATTCTTAGGAAATGAAATGAAAGCAAAAGCAAGTTCATATATAGATAATGCCAGACCTACTATTTAAAAAGATTAACCATTGCCTGTCCTTGCAGGTTTGAACAAAACTGGAATTTTTATATGCTGGGTATGGGTGGGAAGGCAAAGTGCATGAATTTTAAATCACAGTTCTGCATATGTTAAAATGTGAAATATCCACCTACAGTACAATAGTTTGATTAGTAAAATGCATATCTATAAAGATAACTGAATGCAAATATTGCGAACAGATTTATCTATAATACCCCAACTCTGAAAATAACCAATTTTATAGACAGATCAATAGATGTGGTAGTTATTCATAGAAGGCAATACTAATCATGAACAAAACAAATTCAATATTCACATAAGCATTTGTGTTGAATCTCAAAATATCTGTGTAGCCCTGGCTGGTTTGGCTCAGTGGATAGAGAAACAGAAAGAGATAACAAATACTCTCATGTGTACAGGCAGACAGCACAAAGTAGCTTTCGCTTCACACAGACTCTCATCTTATACTCATACACCAGACAGTCCGAGTTTTTGACTTCCACCAATTCCTGACTAATTGCCTAAGGGAGCTCTATGCTTTCCCGGGAGGTGATCAAGC
Organism: Myotis nattereri; assembly: GCF_964212035.1. Taxonomy (NCBI): domain Eukaryota; kingdom Metazoa; phylum Chordata; class Mammalia; order Chiroptera; family Vespertilionidae; genus Myotis; species Myotis nattereri. The sequence continues at coordinate 8,551,761 of NC_138097.1, read as the reverse complement.
TCCCCTTCCACTCGATTGGAGTGGGCCTGACTGATAGGGGGTCGACGAAGACGACTAACCCTAACCCATTTTGACAAAAACAAAGACAACAAAGAACAAAGACAAAACAAACTAGACAAATGCAGCCTAAGGTTGCCCAGAACCTGCAGATCGCTCCTTGAAGTCCTGAAAATTTTTCAAAAAACATTGCAGCGGGGTGCACACAGAACCAGATGATTTTTTGACAACAAACACCAAAATAAAAAACACCAGAAAGACAAACCCGGTGCAGTCTAAAGCCGCACAAACCAGAGACCCGGAACACCATCGTGGCCGTGTGTCAGAACCAGGAGTACCGCTGTGTCCAGCCCTCCGTATAGGTCCTTCCATGGGACGTCCCAATTCCTGTTTAACGACCGGTCTTCCTTACCTCTCTCGAGAGTCCAGGGGGCTCAGTTTCCGAATTGAAAGTTTTGGGTGGAGTCTCCTCCGCCTCCCTGGAACCCACAACAGAGACTGGAGGCCTCCTTGGTAGTTGTTCCCCACAGGGAATAGGGGTATCTCGATGGGACCTCCAAATGTTATGGGTTCACTCAGCGAGATAGACCACTGACTCAGAATTTAAATTTAAGAGCCTTTATTAAGCTGGCCAGCTGGCTACAGTTACGTAGCAGAGGCTGAACTGCAGCCGCGATTTCCATGGCCAGCGACTACAGTTACACCCTGACGGAGCAGAGGCCGAACTGCAGCCCAGACTACAAGAATTGCAGCATTTTTATTTGCAAAAACCACAAAGTTATAAAGCTTTGTTTACATAATTACTTCTCGACACAGTATAGCATCATACAGTGACTACCTTCCTATCTATGTGTTCTAGGAACAGAGAGTACAGAGTGCCGGGAAGGGGCCATGAGACCATATCTCAAGGCCTGGCCTGATGTCAGTACCTTCCTATCTATGTGTTTCAGGAACAGGCAGCACAGCGCACCCCTTCTGGCCGAAGTGCCAGATATGCAGCCCAGTACACTGAGGGTTTGCACTGAAACAGATGTCTCCAACACGTGCATCACTACAGAATGATTTTTGCTTAAAATATGCCACATCTGACTCAGTCAGGTGCAAAATATGTTGTAACACAGAGAAACACCGCTGACACAGAAGGGTCTTCTGGGTGGCTGGAGCTGTCTTAGAAGCCCTGACCTGTGACTCTCCTTGTATAGATACACTTTGACCAGAACAGGCCTCCTTATCACCCATGTTATGCCAACAACCTCAAAAGTGAGAAAGGGTGAGAAAATGAATGTTGAATGTGGTGACAGGGGGAATTCCCATTGCAAAGGTGTGTTACGCACCACAGTTGGTACATGCATTTCTCTGAAAATCAGAGATGTGCAGGAAGGATTAATAAGAGGCTCTTGAAACTTTCTGGGCTAATGAAGATCACAAAACAGAAAGGCCTCGCCAGAAATATGACACAAAAATGGCAAGCACCACATGGATTAGAATATGGAGCTCCGGCTAATCCTTCAACTAACAGCATTCAGCAGGGCTTGTTGACTGGGGAAGGGGGCAAGCTGAGCAAGAGGTTGGTTCCGTCTTACTCCAAGTAACATTCAATAAAGGAGTAGCTGGTTTCGAGGACTAATTACCACATATGTGCACCTCATAACACATGTGCATGTCAATGTTGCAGATGATTGCAGAGGCACCAGTGAAGAGAAACAGGTGATGAAGAGGTGAGCCGTCATCACTGGGCCAGAGCTACACAGCTTGCTATAGTATTCAGGGAAGAGAATATTACAAACAATTGAATGAAAGCCTTAAAAGAACAGGTCTTCATGTAAGTGAAGACCATAACATGACCCAGGTTGCCACAAAAAACCGTTACCCAGAGAAAGAGTACAGAAGTTGAAGCCATGCATATGGACACTGTCAGCCTCCCATGAAGAGAAAGTGCAAGCTGGGACCTATTTTTTTTTTTTAATATTTTATTTTTTTTTACAGAGAGGAAAGGAGAGAGATAGAGAGCTAGAAACATCTATGAGAGAGAAACATCAATCAGCTGCCTCCTGCACATCCCCCACTGGGATGTGCCCGCAAACCAGGAACATTCCCTTGACTGGAATCGAACCCGGGACCCTTCAGTCCTCAGGCTGACGCTCTATCCACTGAGCCAAACCGGTTTCGGCAAGCTGAGACCTATTAAGTTCACGGCAAGACTCCTGACTCTCTGTTTCCTCTCCTTTTTTTTTTTTTTTTAATATATTTTATTTATTTTTTACAGAGAGGAAGGGAGAGAGATAGAGAGTTAGAAACATCGATGAGAGAGAAACATCGATCAGCTGCCTCCTGCACATCTCCTACTGGGGATGTGCCCACAACCCAGGTACATGCCCTGGACCGGAATCGAACCTGGGACCTTTCAGTCCGCAGGCCGACGCTCTATCCACTGAGCCAAACCGGTTCCAGCTGTTTCCTCTACTTTTGAGGAAACAGACGTTAGGGATGTTCATGGAGTCCTTTGTTCAGGGCTCTCCATCCAGCTCATCCCTGGCAGCCACAGCACATTTGATAAGGCAGTGGGGAAAATTAAAATTAGCACAGGCCAGGTTCCCACTGCGGGAGAGAGAAAGCTTTGCCTGAGGAATAAAGGAAGAGAGGTCATCACCTCAGGACACTGGGAGAACATCAACGTCTTACCTACAGATGACACAAGTGCAAACACTTCCAGCATCACATCATAGTACAGAAGTCTCTGAGCCTCATCAAGGAGCCCCCACTCCTCCTGAGAGAAGACAATGGCCACGTCCTCAAAGTTCATATCCTGTCATAATGGGGACAGTACAGCCCAAGATCAGATTCACTCCTAAGATTCTTAGTCTGTCATACTCCCCCACCCTCCACATCCATCTGCTCTGTCCACTCCACACATCAGAGAAAATACCAGGCCTTCATCCCATGAAAGCCACTGTCTTCTTATATTCCTACTGACATTTTGTCTTCCCACTACAATAAAGGCAGATAAGAAACATGAGCTATGGACTCCTGTGTACACCACACTGACTTTTATCAGCAGAGTGGGTGTCAAAACCATAGGTTAAAGAGAGATGCTGGCCATAAAGACAGTGTGAGTGATTTGATACTGGTTTTGTCAGGCAATACCCTCATATTGTTTCTCAAAGACACCAAATACATGGCATCACACTGCACCCTCTTGACCCCAATCCCAAGGTACTGAGGCCATGGCTTTGCACTACCTGTTGCACAGAGATCTTTGAACAACACTTCTCTCACACAGCTTCATTTTCAGAAGCACAACTTCAAAGGTAATGCAAATTTGTTGTGGTGCGGACAAATTACTTCCTAATCACTTTTTTCCAAAATTACAGTTCACCACATCCATAATCTCTTACCCCTTACCCTTCTCCCTTACCCATTCCGTGGAGGTTTTGAAGCATAGGTAATACTGATGTAGGCTATCTCATTCCTATCAATCTGTGTGTCACCCCCAACAATAAACGGCAGATGGTTACTTAAATGGCAACGAAGCTCTGTACCTAGAATGTAGCACCAAAACACCCCTCTTTACAGGCAATCATAAAAGTCACTTTACTGGATCATCCAGACACCACCAGAAATGGACTCTCTTGTCATTCACTCTTATGTCAATGTCAGGGTGCTATGGCCATCAATTCACATTCCCTCTTCAAGTGCACATCAATCTTTTCCATACGTGGTTTACAACTGCACTCCCTCAGCCCCAGCCCCCACAGGGGTCTCCTTGGCCTCTGAGTTAACTCAGCATTTGTTGTCCAGAGAATGCTTGCCAACATCTCTCACTTAACCGCAACTCAAGTCCCACACCCGATGGCATTCTGACCATGACCAGTGAGTTTCACAGATAACCACTCCAGCCTCTAAGGTAATCCACAAGACTGTCTGCAACTCGCCAAAATCAGGCCACACCAAGGTTCATAACAAAATCCTGGTGAGTGTTTAGAGAAGTTAATATGTACCAGCCCCAGTCTCACTTTGTTTGAATAACTCTTCAGCCTCTAAATAACATCAGGTCTACTCATCTTTTAAAGGCCCTGGCCACTGCAAAATGATTACCTCTCCCCCACACTCTACATGACAACTTCTATGTCTCTGCTGTGTTGTGATACCCACCTTCCAGAGTGGCCCCAGCAGGAAAGCTAGACCTCAGGATCACACTGTCCCTTCTGAGCTGCTACTACTGGTACCAACCTGACCATGATTTCCTATAAATTTTTTAAAAATATATTTTTATTGATTTCAGAGAGGGAGAGAGAGCGAGAGATAGAAACATCAATGATGATAGAGTATCACTGATTGGCTGCCTCCTGCATGCTCTCTACTGGGGATCAAGCCTGCAACCTGGGCATGTGCCCTTGACCAGAACTGAACCTGGGAGCCTTCAGTCCACAGGCTGATGCTCCATCCACTGAGCTAAACCGGCCAGGGCTCCTATATTCAAGTGGTCTACAGTCCTGGCTGATGTGTCTCGGTTGAGTATAGACCAGTGATGGCGAACCTATGACAAGCGTGTCAGAGGTGACAGGCGAACTCATTTTTTTGGTTGATTTTTCTTTGTTAAATGGCATTTAAATGTATAAAATAAATGTCAAAAATATAAATCTTTGTTTTACTATGGTTGCAAAGACCAAAATATTTCTATATGTGACATATTTCTATATGTGACTCGCCAGCAGAGATAAATTAGCGTTTTCAAAATGCTGACACGCTGAACTCAAAAGGTTCGCCATCACTGGTATAGACCCATGCACTGGTGAAGTCACATGCCTTGGTAGTAGGCTAGATCCACAATAGGGGTTGTGCAGGCTGTAACCAATGCTTGTTTCTTGCTTATCAGCGTTTCTCTGTCCCTCTCCCTCTCCCTTCCTTTCTATATCGAAAATTTACACACACGTGTATATATATATATATATTTAAGTATCTGCCGGTTCCTAAATCAGCTCACTTTTCCCTACAAGGTTTGCACAATCTGTAACCAATGCCCTGCAGGACCTACCACTAATTACACTGGTTGCTAAATACAAGGTCCACTACAGGAAGCCCTAGTCATGACCTTAGGAGTCTGTGGTTAGTGTCTGTTCACAGTCCCCAGGTCCAAGGGATACAAGAGCAGCGGGACAGCCCCTGGACACAACTATCTCAGAGGCCACAAGAGTGTGAAGCCCTGAAATTATCTTCACGGTCCGGTACACCCAACTCATTCTGCATTTGTAGGAATTCGTGTAAAGAAAATGGTCTGTTGAGAGCCTGGCAAACACCGCCAGGATCTATGGGCAAAGGCTGCTCAGTGCCCTTGCCCAGCCCACAGGCCAGGTGCCCTCCAGATGCCTGTGTTATCTCAGGGCTCAGTCCTCAGGGCTCACTCTGCCAGTTCCCTGATCATTTACAGGACGTCACCTTCCTGTCCTCCGTCTTCCAGTCTGTCCTTCCTCTGAGCAATGTTAGGAAAAGTTAGAACCCTACCCCACACAATGTCCCTCCTATTTTCCCAACCATCTATGCTCCCAGCGTTCTGAGAGTGAAAGTAAACCTCCTCCTGCAAAACCACACCTCATCTCTTTGTTGCCTTTAGACCCAAAACAGGCCCGGGTTTCCCTAATCCTCCTGCCTCAGCCCCACCGCCGTGTCCTTAGAAGGTGGCACTGCAGCCTGCGGCCCTCTTCCCCCATCACACCCTGTGTCACCCAGGAGACACTCACTGTTCTGGACGCGGCTTCCTGGGCGGCGGGACCTGAGAGGCCTTTCCCCAAGGCTGGGGGGTTAAACGGGGTCAGGCTGCGGGAACGCTGTGGGCCGAGAGGAGTCCCGGAGGCACGGAGACCCCCCTCCCGGCCTGTGGGTGCTCAACCAGCCTCACACACACCCCGCACAGCAAGGACGCTGCCTCCTAGCCTCCTCCTACTCGGGACCAGTGGGCTGAAGCCTGTGAGTCCTTGAACTGAAGAGGTCAAAATGCCCGCCAGGAAGAGGAAGGAGGAAGTCCCGCCCTAACTGGATGCAGGGACACCAAAAAGACCCGTTAGCTCCGCCCACGTGGGCCCATTGCTTTCTGGGTAATGTAGTTTTCTCCAACGCCAACGGGAGGGCTAGCATCCAGGCCAATGACACTAGTGAATAAAGGTGATGTGGTTCAGCAAGTGAACCTGAGGAAGGACAAGATGGGACCAGAGGCCTGGTTATCTGGAACAGACTGGCAGATCTCCCAGGAGCGGGGCATGGGGAGGACTGGGAGAGATCCCCCAAAGAATATATGCACAGGGGAATATGGGAGACATCTGTAAACTAGCAACAATAAATACATTGTTTTTTCAATTTTTAAATAATATAGCGCAGCTGCTGTGACTCAATGGTTGAGTGGCAACCTATGAACCAGGAGGTCATGGTTGTATTCCTGGTCACGGAACATACATGGGCTGTAGTTTCAATTCTCAGTTAGGGGAGAGGTGCAGGAGGCAGCTAATCAGTGATTCTCTTTCATCATTGATGTTTTTATCTCTCCTTCTCCCTCCCTTTCTCTAAAATCAATAAAATTATATTTTTTAAGTATATACATATATGCATAGCCCAAGGACATAGGCAATAATGTGGTGAGGGCCTAGAAGCAGTGGGGGCAGGATAGAGGGAGGCAAAGAAGAATGGAGACGGGGGAAATTGGGAACATCTGTAATAGAGTCAATAATCAATAATAAAAAAGAGTAGTTTTCCCACATGGCATGGTTCAGTGCTTGGACGTGGACCCATGAACCATGATATCACTGGTTTGATTCCAGGTCAGGCACATGCCCAGGTTGGAGAGTTCCATCCCTGCAGGGGGCATGCAGGAGGCAACTGATCAATGATTCTCTCTCATCATTGATGTTTCTCCATCTCGCTCACTCTCTAGAAAAGCAATAAAAATATTTTAAAAATAATAATGTTAAGATTGATTTGATTCAGTAACACCAAAGTGAAGAGGCTCTTTTCATGTAATTCACTGCAATCTTTCACACTCACTAGGAATGCAGTGTTTCTGTCATACTGGTGGTTATAGTTAAACCTCAGAGTCACAAAAAATGACACCAGGGCCCAGTTGATAGAGCATCAACCTGCAGACTGAAGGGTCCCAGGTTCAATTCTGGTCAGGTGCACACGCCCGGATTGCAGGCTTGATCCCCAGTAGGGGGCATGCAGGAGGCAGCCAATCAGTGATTCTCTCTCATCATTAATGTTTCTATCTCTCTCTCCCTCTCCCTTCCTCTCTGAAATCAATTAAAAAAATAGATATAAAGAATGACACAAGTGTATGAAATTTCATACATCACAGGACATGGGTCCTTTAGTGTATGTGGGGATGAATTCCCCTAAACATTGTTAAGAATTATGTAATACTTATTGTGACCAGAGACTATAATTAGTATTGTGCACAAAAACACCTCAGCTGGGTGGGTATCATACAGTGCACTGACACATCCTGGTTCAATTCCAGGTTGGTGCAAAGCCCCAGTGGGGAGTGTGCAGGAGGCAGCTCATGTATTTTTATCTATATATCGCCCCATTCCCCCCTTTTTCCTAAAAAAATAAAATAAAGGTATTTTTTAAAAGCACAAGTGCTGCAGTTTGTGTACTCATAACTGAAAGTTCACTTATGCCACACCTTGAATATAGTGACAGATAAAATTATTTCACCTGTGATGTTTCACAGCTTTATCTCTAGGTAAAGGCTCACAAAATAACACACGTTAGAAAAGTGCACTTTCTTACATATCAGGGCTCATTTCGTGGGAGGAACAGCTTTGCCTCAGTGGCAGAAAATGTTGGCAAGCAGTGAAGACTACTGCCATGGAATTCATAGGAACACCGCAGGAGAGAGATACATCAATGGCTTGCCTCCCTTATGTGCCCTGACATGGCCCTAGTATTAAACCTGCAACTGAGGTCTTTGCCCTTGACCGTAATCGAACCAGAGACCATTCGCTCCTGTAGTCGAAGCTCTAACCACTGAGTTAACTGGCCAGGTCTTGCAGTCTTGCTTAAAACACAGGAATCCAATAGGGGCATCTTGGAGGCTGATTTTGGCTTTCTAGACACGATTTATTGAGCTTGATTTATTGTCAACGGCTGAGGCTCCTCATTATCTCAAATTCTATTTCTTTTATCCCATATCCTGTCCCATTGTTGTGAATTTTGGCCAGATCCTCTGAAATTCTATGGATGCTTATCATCAATACTGCCTCTGTGTATGTCATTTTCTTCTGGGGTACTATCATTGTGGTGAGTATACTAAAGTACCTTACAGATACATCTCTAAGCAACAGTGTCAGCCACTGGACTTTTTATTTGCATTCAGTTCTGAAAAGTTCCCTCTGGTACACAGGTACCCATCAGAAGGGAATCTGGGGCTCAAGGCAAACTGTGAGGCATCCTGCAGAGAAGGTCAAGTCCGTCCACACTGCCCACAGTTCAGCCATGACCCCACTTTCTGATTCCGCTTGTCAAAACCAACCACAGTGACTATCATCAGCTTCCTGGTCAAAGGACATGCTAAACTGTGGGTTCCACGACAGCACATGGCCTGTGGGAGGCAGCTGATCAATGATTCTCTCTCATCATTGAAGTTTCTATCTCTCTCTCCCTCTCCCTAACCGCTCTGAAATCAATAAAAACATTTTGAAATGTATTTTTAAAATCAATAATATTTAAACAAAACTTTAAAGAAATATTTAAGACTTGCATTTCCCAATTATTTTACTATTTTATTATAAACTGAAGGCCTGGTGGACAAAATGTATGCATGGGTAGCGTCCCTCGACCTGGCCAGCAATCAGGGCTGATCTGGGCCTTCCGGTTGCCAGCCGGGGCCTTCCTTCATTCCATGCCGCCCCCTGGTGGTCAGCACATGTCATTGTGAGCAGTCAGTCTCCCAGTCAAACTCTCCTGGGGACAATTTGCATATGAGGCTTTTAGATATATAGATGTTCATGGGGATACCGATTGCTATCTTATCAATATGTTGGAAATAAAATGTGATGATTTGCTACTGAAATATCATATCCTTTTTCAGTGCCATCATTTTGGCATTTTGAAACTAACCACAGCGAGGGTATTTACATGAAGGAAGTTAATAAAGATTACAAACCTAGACTTCACTTAATGTATTAGTGAATGCTTATGCTTAGAAAAGAGGGCCGGGGAGGGTTGGGAGGAAGGAGGTAGGGGGGTAAGAGATCAACTAAATGACTTGTATGCATGCATATAAGCATAACCAGTGGACATAAGACATTGGGGGATAGGGGAGGCTAGGGGACTGTCTAGGGCGGGGGGATAAAATGGACACATATGTAATACCCTTTTTAATACTTTAAGCAATAAATTAAAAAAAATAAAATAAAATAAAAACAGAAAGGAGTGGTGGAGAATGTTCACAATGCATATAAAACCTGTAATTATATGGTACACCTGGATTTAAATTGTACATAGGTTAAAAATTGAGAAAAACATTTTGCTTACTGTATTCAAAATCCATACTTCCATACAGCAAGAATTCATTCAGTTATTGAGGAATGATTGACATTCAAATATATATCTTAGATTGTGAGCTGTCCTCATATTGGTTAAAATAATAAGTAATTTTAAAAATAGGCAAATTTCTGAGCCAACATCTTAACAAAGGAGATAAATACAATGGAAGTAAATGTATGAAAAAACGTTCACCACCATAATATTCTCAGGAAATGAAATGAAAGCAAAAGCAAGTTCATATGTAGATAATTATAGACCTAGTAATTTAAAAGATTAACCATTGCATGTCCTTGCAGGGTTGAACAAAAACTGGAATTTTTATATACTGGTCATGGGTGGGAAGGCAAAGTGCATGACAATTTTAAATCACAGTTCTGCATACGTTAAAATGTGCAACATTCACATACACTGCAACAGTTTGATTAGTAGAATGCATTTCTATAAAGATAACTGAATGGAAATATTCCAAACAGATTTATTTATAATACCCCAAACCTGGAAATAACCAATTCTATAGACGGATCAATAGATGAAGTAGTTATTCATAAAGTGCAATACTAATCAGGGACAAAACAAATTCAATATTAACATAAGCATTTGTGTTGAATCTCAAAATATCTGTGTAGCCCTGGCTGGTTTGGCTCAGTGGATAGAGGAGTGTCCGCCTGCAGACTGAAAGGCCCCAAGTCCAATTCCAGTCAAGGGCACATGCCTTGGTTGAAGGCTTGATCCCCAGTAGGGAGCATGCAGGAGGCAGATCAATGATTCTTCTCATTATTGATGTCTCTCTCTCCCTCTCTCCCCCCTCCCTCTCTCCCTCCCTTCCTCTCTGAATACAAATGAAATATAGTTAAAAAATATATCTGTGTAGCATTATGAATACCAGTGTTTGTAAAAAAGCACACACAATATAGCACATACTATACTATGAAGAATATGAACTAATCTAATGTAGATGATGGAAAATGAATGCTTGCATGAATGACTGGGAAAGTCAGAAAGAGGGATTATATAACGGCAGGAGGAAAATGAAGAGTGTGGGAAATGTAGATTTAGAGTTGTTGGTATGGGAAATTATAACAAATAAAAAATACAGGAATAAACTCTGCTTTCACGTTGTGCCTCAGTTGGGTGGGTGCCATCCAGTGAACTAAAAGGTTCCTGGTTGAATTCCAGGTCAGTACACAGACTCGCTCGGGTCCCCAGTAAAGTGTGTGTGGGACGGAGCTCATGGAAGCTTATCTCTCCCCACTCCCACACCCGCCTTCCTCTCATTCTAAGTAAAATGAAACAAAAGTATTTTAAAAAAATATTTCTTAAAAAGAACAAGAGTTTTTTGTGTACTAACAACTGAAAGTCTACTTTTGCCACACCTTGTATATAGTGACAGATAAGATTATTTCACGTGTGATGGCTTCACAGCTTTAGTGCACTTTCTGGCACGTCATTTTCTATATCCTGGGAGGAACATCCTTGCTACAGCGGCAGCAAATATTGGCAAGCAGTGAAGACTACTGCCATGGAATACACAGGAATGTTGACTGGTTATAAAAGACACATCCAGGGACTGATTACAGGATTATCCTTCCTTTAGCTTAGAGTTCTTACACATTGAGAAATGACTTTGTGGTGAACACCTTACAGAGACCAGGGGAATCCACAAATCCATTAAATTATTTTCTCTGGCAATGAGTTCAGCTACAGGAAACATTTTTGGAGGAGCTAAGAATGTCTGTACACAAAGGTCACACAAGAGACAGGCCCAGGGACATTTGTGGATTCATGTTCAGAAGAGACACTTTCCATAGAATTTACTGTAGTCTCTCTCCATCACTATGAATACAGTGTTTCTGTCTCAATGGTAGGTTCACTCAGAGTCTTTCAACAAATGTCACAAGACTATGAAATTCCATACTTCATGGCACTTGGCTTCTTTGCAGTATGTGGGGGGAGTTCCCCTAAACATTGATAAGAATGAAGTAATACATACTGTGAACAAAGAACATAATTCATATTGTTCACAAAAGGACGGCAAAGGCCTCTTCTTCGGGGTGACCATTGACCTCACTCATAACCAAATACCAGGATATAAATTAAGACCACAAAGTTAGGCAGTCTTTCAACTCCTTGGGCAGCAATGCAAAATAAGCCAGTTTGGGATGAAGAATGATTTTCTGCCATCATGTTCTCCTTTCCAAAGCACTGAAGGTTTGATGTCCCCAAAATATTGGTCCACATTTACATGCTGACAAATCACAACAGTGCTTTCAAAACATTGCAGGTAGTGGATAGAACCATCACAAATAAAGGTACAATAGGGAAAACACCTTTACCAAAATATCGTAAACCATAGCCAACGGTGTTCAGATTGGTGAAATAGAACCTAAGCCAATCATCACAGCATAATGTGAGAACCACAACTCCCTGAAAGAGGTACCACTTCTTTTCTGAGGATGGGTGTTGTGGACAAACCCTGGTTCAGGCCCATTCCCTAGGCAGAGAGAAAGGAATGAAGATCCTGCCAAGAGTTCAGAGTATTTAGAATTTATTCAAGCACAAGAGAGCACACAGGGATTGTGACTGATTCACACTGTTCAGGTGATCCAAGTGATAGAAGTAAAATCACTTCAGCCACAATCATTCTGAGGGACATCAATCGGATAGGAGGCCTCGGCAGAATGGCAACTTCAAGTAGCTCCTTAAAGCCTCACTTATACCTGAAAATTATGAGGAATCTAGCAGAGTGTATGTCCTAATCAAAAGGGATCATATTAAGGCAACTGTGTATCATAGAGTCTCTATCAGTGTTGTTATTCTGAGTAAGAAAAATGAAACATTCCCTTCACATTTATGACTTTTCTCCAGTGTGAACTCTCAGTGTTCATAAGACCATATTTTCGACTAAATTATTTCCCACAATCCTTACACTCATAAAGCTTTTCCCCAATGTGAACATGCTTGTGGATAAGGAGCTGACTATTTTGCCTAAAAGACTTCCCACATTCACTACACACATAAGGCTTTTCTCCTGTGTGAACTCTATTGTGGATAAGGAGCTGACTATTTTACCTCAAGGATTTCCCACATTCACCACACGCATAAGGTTTTTCTCCAGTGTGAACTCTCTTGTGGATAAAGAGCTGACTATTTTGCCTAAAGGATTTCCCACATTCACCACACCCATAAGGCTTTTCTCCAGTTTGAACTCTGTGTTGTTGAATGAGGTTGGAACTCTGACTGAAGGACATCCCACAATCTGGACATTCATATGGCTTTTCTCCAGTGTGAGTTCTCTGATGTCGAATGAGGGTGGAATTCTGACTGAAGGACTTCCCACAATCAGTACACTCATACCGCTTTTCTTCCTGGTGAACTCTTTTATGTCGAATGAGGTTAAAGATTCGTCTATAATTCTTTCTACATTTTCCACACTCTCTAGAACACACACCCTGACATTCAACAACATTGAGGATGTGGCTGGCAGCGTTTTCTCATTCACCCCACTGGTGATGACTTTTTCCACTGAGAAATTCCTGTGAAATCTCACTGTCCCAGTGTGGCTCCTCAGTGTTATGAGTTGCCTGGTGCTGGAGAAGCTCCGAGAGAGTTTGGGAATCTTCCCCAACCACCCTGCTGTTTGAAGGCAGCTCTGATAAGTCGAAGCTGCACCTGGTCACAAATGAGGCCTTGTCCATAGCTTCTTTCCAGGACATCTTTCCCCTGGCATCCCTCTGTTGCTGGTGAGGGTTTACACTGGAACAGAAGTCTCTCACACATTTCTCACTGAAGAAGCCTTTGTGCTCCAAGTGTGCTGCTTGTAACTCATTCAGGTGCAAAATATCTTTTAACAACGAGAAACATTGCTTACATGGATGGTTCTTCTGGGTTGCTGGAGCTATCTTAAAGCCCTGACCTGTGACTCTCCTTGTATAAATACACTCCTATTTGAACAGGCCTCCTCATCATCTTTTTTTGAAAACAACCTGAAAACAGAAAAAAGGTGAGGAACTGAATGTTGATTGTGGTGACAGAGGGAAGTTGTATTACTAAAGTGTGTTGCCCATGACACCATGGGTCCAAGAAAATTTCTGAAAAGAAGAAATATGCAGAAAGGATTAACAAGAGGCTTCTGTGAAGTTCTGGGCCTCTGAAGGTCATAACGGAAGGAAGACCAAACCAGCAATATGACACAAAGATGGCAAACACCACATGGAAGAGAGGTAAGACTTCCAGCCCTTCCTTAGGCTAACCATGTTCACTAGGGCTTATCTGCAGGTGACATAGGCAACCTCTTCAGAATTTTGTTTATTTCTTATCTCAAGAAAAATTCAATAAATGAGTAGCTGTTTTTCAAGGACTACTTAAGTATGTATGTGCACCTCATAACACAAGTGCAGGTCAATGTTGAAGAATACTGCGGAGGCAGCAGTGCAGAGGAGCAGGTGATGTAAATATGACACAAAGGTGAACATGGCAGAATGCTAGAAAATCAGAGGTAAAATGACCTGTCAGAAAATGTAAAGTAGTTAAAAGGAAAGGTAAAAATTAGGTGTGGGCAGTGGCAAATGCATCTGATCAGTGATGGAATTTATCCGGTTCCTGGTATAATTTGAAAACAGCCCTTGTGTCATACATTCTGCTAATTTCCACTCAGCTGGGCCAGGCCTCCTCTGAGACCATCCTGCATGTTCTCCCTGTACCACCTTCTCTACAAATACATAAAACCGAAATATTCCAAGTATTAATGAAAGATGACAGAGGTGACCATCCAGCCCTGGTCCAGAGAAAATAACTTGGAATAGTATTCAGGGGAGGTAATATTACAAACACCAATTGAAGGAGGGTCTTACAAGAACAGCCCATGGTTTATGTAAGTAAAGAACATAACCGGGCACAGGCAGTCACCCAGAACCTTTATCCAGAGGAAACGTGCAGAAGTGGAAGCCATGGATCTAGACATAGTCACTCGCCCAGGGAGAGAAACAGCAAGGGGGACTCATTAAGCTGTCTGTAAGATGCCTGGATCCCATACACATCTTTCACTCTCCGAGGAAAATAGTTTAAAAAAAATTTGTGGTGTCTAATCCTCAGGGCTCTCCACACAGCTCAGCACTGGCATCATTAGCACATTTCACATGAGAGTGAGGACAATTTGCAGAGCCCATGGTCTGGCTGTAGGAGGGAGAAAGATACAGGTGGAATATAAAGGAAGAGAGGCCATCACCTCAGTCTATTAGGAGAGATGTGAGGGTCTTACCTACAGATGATACAAGTGCAAATACTTCCAGCATCACTTTGCAGTACAGAAGTCTCTGAGCCTCATCAAGGATTCCCCACTCCTCTGGAGAGAAGGCAATGGCCACATCCTCAAAGTTCATATCCTGTCATAATAGGGACACTTTAGTGCATTATCAGATTCTATCCTAGGATTTTACATTCATCATACACCCCAACTTCCATATCCATCTGCTCCCTACACTTCTGACTACAGAGAAGATATCAGGCCTTTGTTTCATCAAAGACACTCACTCCTTATATCCCTACTGATGCAGTGTCTTCCCACGACAATAAGGACAATGAGCATATAGGTCATACCTGCTTTCTATTACAAACATGTTGGCCACACTGTGCCTTTTAAATACAGTGGGTCTCATGAATATAGGATATGGATAGATATTGTCCATAATGAGAGTATGAGTGATTTGACACTGTTATTGTCAGGCAATAACCTTGTTGTTCCCTACATTCTCATTCCAAGTCCCTGAAAATTTTGGCATTACACTTCACCGTTTTGACACCAAGCCTACGGTGCTGAGTCCATCACTTTGCACTTCACCCCGCACATGTCTTTGAAACACACATCTCTCACACAGCTTCATTCCCAGAGGAAAAAACCAAAAGTAAGACAAATACATCATGACTTGAACCAGTTTTCTTCTTTACCTTGTTTTCCAATACTCCAATTTACCCTTTCAGTAATGTATTTCTCTCTTACCCTTCACCCTTTGCAGTGCAAGCCTAGATGACATTGATGTATGCTCTCTCATTCCTATTGATCACTGTAACTGCCCTCCACAATAAAATGCAGGTTGCTCATATATTTCACCTAATCTCTGGACCAAGAATGTACCACTACTATAGACCCTTTTTTAGGAATTAATATGAAATTCACTATATCAGATTATCCAAACATCACCAGAAATGAAATCCACTATCAATCCATCTTATGTCAATGTCAGGGGCCCTGAAGCCATGAATGCACATGCCTTCTCCAAGTACACGTCACTCTTTCTACCATAACTCTCTCAAACCTACACTCCCACAGTCCCAGCCCCCATAGTCATCTCCCTGACTTCCTACTCATTACTCAGTAAGTGTGGTTTGGTTAATGCCTGGAAAATTCAAACTGAATTAAGTTCTACACCAACTCTCATAGTCCACACTCAATGAGATGCCTTCAGTCCTTCTATGATGACCTCCCTCCCTGATTGTTTTTTTTTTTCTTCAACCTCACCTATTGAGAATCACATAAAATCTCAGATATGCAGAGCCCACCTCTTCTGGTGCTGCACTTGATGTACCTTCACCAGTCACAGCCTTCAGCACTCAAATCCCATCACCTAAGGCTCTCTCTCACAGGTCCAGTGTGTCTCTCATATGAACACTCACTCCCGTATGTAAATCAGTCAGAATACCAAGGCTCTCAACGCAATCCTGGTGTGTGAATCACAAGTAAAGATGCAACAGCTGCCATCTCTTCTTGTTTTAATTGCTCTTTGCTCTCCAATTAAACAGAAAAAAAAAGTTTTTAAAAAGATGATCTACTACTCTACACTGGTCACTATACCCACGACTTTAAGTAGTTTTCCACCGAACTTCTCCTCAGAGTACCAGATGCTCATGAAATGCTCTCTGAAATATCGCACACCAAAACAGACAAAAAATAAAAGTTTGGTATCCCCAATGAACATTACACTTCTACTCTGAATATCTGCATCTCAGTTGATGGTGCTTCCATACCTGCAGCTGCCAAATGCAAACCTTCAATCATCCCTGGCTCTTATCTCTCTCTCAGCCTCAAAATTAGAAAATCCAGTTGGCCCCAGCTAAAGCACCAATCCAGAATCCAACAGCTTATGTCACCCCCATAGTAACCATCATGGGCCACTTACCATCATGCTCACCACAGCAACCACCATCCTAGACTTTCTACCACCTCCCTCACAGCCATTTGGTTTGCTATGCTTCAGCCACAGTAAGTCTAATGAGACCTGGGTCAGATCACCTGCCTCTGCTGCTCCAAATCTTCGATTACTCTCATCACCTGCAGACCAGACTACAAAGGTATCACAAGTTCCTCTAGACCTCACGCCTGTTCCATTGTTACCAGTTCCTATTTTAAAAAAATGGACGCAAGTCCCAGCTTGTTTGGCTCAGTGGATAGAGAGCCAGCCAGTGAACTGAAGGGTCCCGGGTTTGATTCCGGTCAGGGCACATGCCAGGGTTGTGGGCTTGATCCCAAGTGGGGGGTGTGCAGCAGTCAGCCCACCAATGATTCTCTCTGATCATTTTTTAAAAATACATTTTATTAATTTTTTTACAAAGGGGAAGGGAGAGAGATAGAGAGTTAGATACATTGCTGAGAGAGAAACATTGATCAGCTGCCTCCAGCACACTCCGTACTTGGGATGTGCCCACAACCAAGGTGCATGCTCTTGACCAGAATTGAACCTGGGACCTTTGAGTCCGCAGGCTGACACTCTCCACTGAGCCAAACTGGTTAGGGCTCTCTCTGATAATTGATGTTTCTACTTCTCTCTCCTTCTCCCTTCCTCTCTGGAATCAATAAAAACATATATATATATTTTTTAAAAGGACACCTGTTGGTTCCTGAATGAGCTCAGTCTTCTCTCTAAGCCTTTGCTCATATAGGAACCTATGACTGGAAGGTCTTCTCACATCTGATTCCACTGTTTGCCAAAAACAGCAACTATTTCATACAACCTTAGACATGTACTTAGAATTCAGGGCTTGGTGTCTCATCATGGTCCCCAGATATAAGGGCTAGAAGAGAGGCAAGACAATCCCAGGATACCACTATTTCAGAAGTTGTAAGAGTGTGAGGCCCTGATATCAGTTCCAAAAAACAGCATCCTTAAACCACTCTGCATGGGCAGCAATCTGTGTTCAGAGAAAGATCTATTGAGACTCTGGCCGCCAACCCCAGGACCCATGGGCTCAGACTACTCAGTACCGTCTCCCAGTCAATAGGCCCATGTGTCCTGGAGATGACCACATTACTTCAAGACTCAGTCCTCAGTGCACACTCTTGCCAGTTAGCTTATCTCTTATAGGACTTTTGCCTCCTGTCTTCAACTGCTATCATCTATCTTCTAGTCCAGGGGTGGGCAAACTTTTTGACTCGAGGGCCACAATGGGTTCTTAAACTGGACCGGAGGGCCGGAACAAAAGCATGGATGGAGTGTTTGTGTGAACTAATATAAATTCAAAGTAAACATCATTACATAAAAGGGTACGGTCTTTTTTTTTTTAAGTTTTATTCATTTCAAACGGGCCGGATCCGGCCCGCGGGCCGTAGTTTGCCCACGGCTGTTCTAGTCTGTTCCTCTTCTGAGCTGCTTTGGGAAAACTTTAAAGAACTACCTCACACAATGTCCCTCTTTTGGTCAGGACCATTCTTGTCCCCAGTTTCCTGAGAATGAAAGTAAAACTCCTCATGCAAAACTTTGCCTCATCTTCTTTGTTCCTTTAGACACAAAACAAGTCCTGGGTTTCCCGAATTCTCCTGATTCAGTCACACCATCACGTCGTCACATAGAGGTATTACAGCCTATGAACCTCTTTGCCCCATCACACATTTTGTCACACACGAGCTACTCACTGTTCCTGGCAGAGCGACCTGGACTGCAGGATCCCAGAGGTGTCCACACCCCAGGCTGAAGGGTTAAATTCAGTGAGGCTGCGTTGAACTCTGTAAGCAGAGAGAAATCCCGGAGTCACATAAGCCCAAATTCTGGCGTGTTGGGGCTCAGCAAACCTCAGACACACCACTGCATAGGGAGATACTGCCTCTGATGCCTTGTCCTACTGGAGACCTGGCGCTGGGAAGCCTCAGTCTCTGAACAGACCAAAGAGGTCAACATGAGCACCAGGTAGATGCAGGAACTCCCACCCTCACCCACGTACACCTGGATAATATGCCTCTCCTGGATTTTCATTGGCTAAATCCAGCCATCATTAGGTGCATGGCCCTTTGGGTTAACATACCTTTACACGACTCCCAGGTGTAAATAGGATCCCAATCACTCACTGACCTTTGTGAATCTTGTTGTTTGGAAGCCAGAATGTTTCTGGGAAATGACAACATTAGGATGGTGTGGCTAGTGGTAGTTTCTGGGGTTTGTTGTCTCCAACTGATTTTTTGGTGAATTTGATTTTTGAGATAGGATGGTACAGGAAAGAGAGAATCATGCATCAGCTGCCTCCTGTCAACCCCTCACCCCCGCCCCCCACTGGAATTCAGCCAGAACACCAGGCTTCTGCCTCATAAACAACTTAACCGGAAACCTTCCCAGCACGGGAAGATGCTCAATCATCTGAGCTATTCCAGCTGTCAGATTTGTTTATGTTTAATATAAACATATCACATTATTAAGAGACAAATCAGGCTATGAGAGAATATATACAATCCAATTTCATTTGTTTAAAAACAACATTTCAAATGCTACAAAGAACAAAAGGTTAAGACTTCATACATTGTTGGAATGTTTGTATTCAGTACACATTGTGGAACTATGGAGCTAATAGCTACCGAATGTTTACTACGTGTGCCAAGCCTGGAATTCAATGCTTTACATAAATTATTATGTCATTTAGTCCTCTCTGCAACCTGAGATTTTATGTACAGCAAATTGAGGCTCAGAGGCTTTATGTAAATTGCCTGATAGTAGCGTTAACTAAAGGCAGGGCTGGAAGGCAAATCCAAGTGTTTCTAATGACAGAGCTCTGACTTATAACATTAGGCTCTGCTGTCTCCTGGAGATCAGAATTGTTAATACACACCCATTAGGACCAGCTAGATCAGTGGTTCTCAACCTTCCTAATGCTGCGACCCTTTAATACAGTTCCTCATGTTGTGGTGACCACCAACCATAAAATTATTTTCGATGCTACTTCATAAGTGTACCTTACAGATACACCTTTAAGCAACAGTGTCAGACACTGGACTTTTTATTTGCATTCAGTTCTGAAAATTTCCCTCTGGTACAGAGGAACCCATCAGAAGGGAATCTGGGGCTCAAGGCAAACTGTGAAGCCTCCTGCAGTGAAGGTCAAGTCCGTCCACAGTGCCCACAGTTCAGCCATGACCCCACTTTCTGATCCAGGTTGTCAAAACCAACCACACTGACTTTCATCGGCTTCCTGGTCAAAGAACATTCTGAACTGTGGGTTCCACCCCAGTCAGTGGCCTGTGGGAGGCAGCCTATTGATGATTCTCTCTCATCATTGATGTTTCTATCTCTCTCTCCCTCTCCCTCTCCCTAACCTCTCTGCACTCAATAAAACATTTTGAAATGTATTTTTAAAATCAATAATATGTACACAAAACTTTAAAGTAATATTTAAAACTTGCATTTCCCAATTATTTTACTATTTTATGATAAACTGGAGGCCTGGGGCACAGAATGCATGCATGGGTAGCGTCCCCAGACCTGGCCAGCAATCAGGGCTGATGGGGGCCTTCCTTCATTGCATGCCGCCCCCTGGTGGTCAGCACATGTCATAGTGAGGGATCAGTCTCCCTTACATGGGAGAAGTGGCTTATTCTGAAGGGCCTGTGCTTAGAAAGAGCAAAACAAATGAGGTTTGAGAAATAGGGTCTCTGCACCAGTTTCCACTTTAGCAACTCAGAGCTATTGCTAATATTTTCTCCGTGAGGATGAAGCAGGAGGACCGGCAATGTTTTGGGAATAGCTGTCATTTCTTAACACAGTTTGCAAACAGAATTTACAGGCATACATGTGTCTTTTGCTTTAGTTTAGAGAAACGATATTAACTCTCACAGTGTTGCTTTGGAAAGGCAAATCAATGAAGTGATGTGATAAAGATTGCCACGTTTACTGTGGATCAGTTCATTTCTACAGTATGTGTGGTGTTTTCCTGACACAGTTTTCGTAAACACAGAGATTCAGAGAAATTCCCTTTAAACCAAAATCCAAAAAACAACACCTCAACGGAATAAATTTCAAGTACCTTAGTAATAAAATGTATCACTATTAATTGAAAGCCAAAACTGTATCATCTATGTAAGTTTCACTGCTTCTGAGGTAGGTACTGCCCTTCAGCTTTATATGAGGAACCTGAGCCTGAGGGAGGGTAATTTTTTGATGGTTCCACACATGATAAGTAATGGAACCCACATATGTTGGAGATCACAGTTTTTCTTTAAAGGCTATGGCATATGTCATATATTAATTGAATTCATCTAATTATTTTTCTTAATTTCTTTAGAAATGTTTACAATATTACATTTGGGCAAAAAGGCAGGTACATTGCTTAAAAGAATGGAAAATAACTGATGAAGTTATTGAGCAAAGTTACCTCATGATTATTGTAGATTTCCCACAGCTCGGATATTTTTCCTATTCTAGTCTCCTTACCTCTCATTTCTTCAGAAATGTGCTTAAGGAGTTCATACATTTTTTACTATTCATTGAAATTGAAATCTAATTTAAAAAAGATAAGTCCGCTGAGTAAAGGCCCACAAATTACATTTCATAATTACAAATGATTTTTACATTAGTTCATTGAAAAAAATCAGAAATCTGAGTGCTTACCTTGTGTCAGCTTTCTGAAGCCACCGTTGATACTTACATAAAACATATGGTGTTTTGTGGAGAGACAGATAATAAATGTGACTTGCTTTTACCCACTCTTCAATTGTCTGTGACCTAGAGAAAGACACAGCGAACACATGCATGTGTTGAGAGTGCCGTTAGTTTACTTGGCAAACTGTTTCTTCCCTTCTATTTTGCATGAACAGACCAGACGGTTCCACACACACATAACTCATTGGCTACTTTTGAAAATGTGATGAGGTCACCTAGGGTGGTATATTACTCCATTTTCAACAGTTTATGAAATATCAAGGCTCTGAGGGCCTTGAGCTGGTCAGCAATGTGTAAAGGGAGCAGAAGCCACGTGGTAGGGGCACATTCTGGAGAGGGTCCAGGGCGTCAAGGACCACACGTCTGACGGGAGGCCTGAGGTGCCAGAGAGTAGAATGCAGCAAATACATGTAGCGACTTTGCTGAAGACCAGCTTTTTACACAATCCTTGCGATTGAGACTCTTTCTAGGAAGTTACGTATCTGGGTCAGTGAAATGGAATCAAATGAAGCACTTGAGCCTCATCTGCCCTCTGTGACCATCACGACCACAGTGACATGGTTAAACAGCTGCAGAGCTGGGACTGGAACTTTCGACCCTTTCTTAGGAATCCGGTGCTGATGGTTCTTTGAGGTGACATTAAGGAGAGAACAGCTTTCCTAACTAAATCATGTCAACTGAGAACCTCAAAGAATTTACTTGGCTGCAAACAGTGCGTTGGAACCATGCATCATTTTCTTTCCTTTCTACTGACGTTTGTTTCTCTGACAGTCAGATACTAGTGTGAATGCTTTTTCCTCAGCTGTGGCTCCAAAACCTCGTGGAGCATCATAATCAGGAAGATTCTAAAACACAGATTCCCCAGGATCCCTAGACTGTGGTTCATAATTGGCAAAGCATAAGCAAGTAAAAACTGGTAAACCTTCCCTTAGGAGCAACATTATTTCTATGTACTTCACCAGCGAAACTGCTGGCAAGGCATTTCTTCATCAGCCCCCCCGCCCTCCCACCCCCGACTCCTCCTGCCCAGTAGAACTTTGCAGTGAGTTGCAAATATCCCATGATACGTTTTCCAGGGGACTTGACTTTCACTTTGAGATCAGCAGTCAAGCCTAAGTTCCTCATGCTCTTAATCTTATTGCCACACTTTACTACGACCTCTGCCTTTTTGCCTGAATCAGGCTGTGTTTTGTAGGAGTTGGTGCGCATCCAGCCTGGGGAGCAGCCTTGCAGCTTATCTATTCCCTTTGAGCAGTGGTGGGAGGCCCTGGGCAGGAGCTACCCAAGTTTGGCCAAGTTCCCTGTCGTGAAGCTGAAACGGGTTCTCCCTGTCCCATGTCCTGAGTGGGTCAGGCTAATGTGTCCACTCAGAGGTCTATCACCATAATAGGGCTGTCTACCCCTTTCTCCGACCCCCCTCTTCCGGAAGGCTTCGGTTTCCCTTCCTCTACCCAGTGCTTTCAGATTTGGTCCCACCTCTTCAGTTGATCTGCTTTTCCTTGGTATAAAGGGTGGGGAAAAAGTAGGATTACAGTTGTCAGTAAATGAAACACAGTTTGGTCTCATATTATTTGTCAATTATTGTATTATTTTTCATATGGACTACGTAAACCTCCTTTGGCCCCAGCCTGTATTTTAACATGTCAACACTAACTTCACAGTTAATAATTGCCCTTCTTTGCCATTCATTCTTTCTGCTTATTTCCTTGGTTTCTGTTCTGAGTTTTCCCTCAAAAGAGTGGGACTTTGTGCTTTCCTTTGCTAGGAGCACCTAGGACATATTTATTGGCTCTTTGAAAAGGAAACCAACTGGACATCAGCCTAAGGAAGATTATTCAGTACTTGGGATTTATAGAGAGCATTTCTTCACAGCAACTCAGGCTTCTTTTAACGTGAAGTAATACCCTTCTTAGACAAAATTGTAACTGTGATTGAGCCTTTCTCTTTCGTCTCAATACATTTTTAATAGGCAGGTTTTAAGAAAGTCAGCCTCTGTGAGAAATTTGCTTACTTCAGGAACATCCAAAGCTAAGCAGTTTAGGCTGACAGCATATTCATTAAGTTATAGAATCTCAAATGGGAAGATAATTAGAAAAGATTTCCAGTCTATCGTTGAATTCTGGAATGAAAAGATCACATTGCAAATTCCTAGGTTACTCTGAGATTTAATTCATTTAGGTTTGGAACTAATTCAAATCAGGTATCAGTAGTTCCCTGACCTTTTAAAGAAGTGGCATCCTTTCTTGACATTGAAATCCTTCCTGGGAGCTCCAGATTGAACGAGATAAAATTGATATTCCTTTGGTTTCAGGGAGAGAGAAGTCTGTCCTTTGATGGGCTCTGGGTGAAGGGTTCTTATGCTATCCCTTTCTTCTTTCCACTTGTGTGTGTGCTTCTTGCTGAGAGATGGAAGGTGGAGGCAAAGCAAAAACCCAGTAACTCGGCCTTTTCTCTGTGGTCTATAAAAACTATACCGCCTCTTCCACACCAAGGGCCCTGTTCTCCACATCCAAATATGGTCAGTGTGTCAAGATTTAAGAAATGTTGATATCTTGAGAAATCTTACAGAAGGATCCAAGATCCTATCTAACTAGAGATCAGTTTTATTCACCAGAATGTGAACTAAGATGAAACCTTGCACTAATGCAATTTAGAAAGATTTTAAAGGACAAAGTATAAAAAAGAAGTTTCAAATAATTAAGATCTTGCTGGCTATAACTATTAATTTTTCCCCCAATAATGAGAAGAAAAAATGGCATTGCTGTATATTAAAACCCTCAAACCATTAGGCAGGAGGGCAGCTTAGGTAAACTCCAAGGGAATGTTGGATGCCAGGCTAGAGGATTCAGAACAACTTGAGATTTTAGGACTGGGGAAAGCATGTTATGACATGTTACCCTATTGAACCTGTAAACTGAGTTAATTCCTAGGAGTAACATAGACAGCCAAGGAGGGAAGGAAGGAAGGTTGGCATTTTGAAGCTTTATCAGCAGCTATCTTGTATCAATTTTGAAAATCAGCAATTGACTGAACAGTTCCAAATGGGCAAGAATCAGGAATCCAATGTTAAAGACACAAACTGAGTTGTCACCACCTTTGTAGATGCTGTGGCTAAAGTTAACTTTAGCTAGTGTCTCCATCAGCAGCATCAGAAATCCAGCTCCCTGCTTTTCCAGACCTGAATGGGGCCCCTGTTTTATCCTGTCACAGGGTCCTGTCTGTCCTATAGCAATGATCCTGACTTTATTTAATGAATCATTTGCATGATTTTTCATTGTAGGGTTTGTTGTTGTTGTTGTGTTTTTGTTGTTTTGGGTGGGGTTTTTTTGGTAAATTTTATTTAAGTATTTGGATAATTTTTAATGTTAGGATTTTAAAAATTGTCTTATTTGTTTATACTCTCCTTGTGGGCAGACACCGTGTGTCTTCTTCATTACTGGGTCCCCATTATCCAGCATAGTCCCAGCTATGTCTTAGAGCAGTGACTCTCAACCTTCCTAATGCCACGACCCTTTAATACAGTTCCTCATGTTGTGGTGACTCTCAACCATAAAATTATTTTCATTGCTACTTCATAACTGTAATTTTGCTACTGTCATGTATTTTCATTGTTACAAACTGAACATAATTAAAGCATAGTGATTGATCACAGAAACAATATGTAATTATATATGTGTTTTTCTATGGTCTTAGGCGACCCCTGTGAAAGGGTCATTTGACCCCCAAATGGGTCGCGACCCACAGGTTGAGAAACGCTGTCCTAGAGACTTGATAACAAAGCATATTTGAGGAATGGCTGAATGACTCCGGAAACAGTCAGCTTCTACATTTTCCTCAGTGAAGGGGACCTGTGGTGGATGCTTTGGATATCAATGGAGTAATTAGGAGCATGTTGCTTTGGACCAAGCCTGCCTCTGCTACTCATCAGGCTCTTAGGACATTAGGAATTTACTTAACCTTTCAGTGCTTTAATGTCCTTCTCTATAAATAAACAATAGTAATGGCACCTCCCTTATAGAATTTTACTATTATGAATCTGGGATCTGGCACATAGTAAGTGCTCAACAACTGAGGAGTGGTGTGAGGATAGATGAACCTGCTCGTGAAGTCGAAGTAAAGGAGCAATTCCACTGCCATATGCTTTTGAGACTGTCATTAATTAGAAACAGGGCCATTGCTATGACAAAGATATCAGGAGTGGGTGAAACCAGAGAAGCCGTTGCCCAAGTAATGGATACATGGAGGTGACATCTGTCCCATTACCACAGAGAAAAATCAGGTAAAACTAGATGCTGAGTCTGTTGCAAATGTCCTTGAATTTTGTGAAAAGACTAATCTACAAAATTAAAAAAATCTCTTTTACCTGGATATTGCAGTGTGATAATGGATCATGGATTAGTGTTCTAGAGCCTAGATGACACTGGGTATTTTGGGCTGTTTTGTTTCACCTTTTCCCTCTTCCACTTTGAAAGGATTTGGCATCCATCTATTGGCAGAGAAGTAGATCACCTATGGAGCAGGGCATGTTGCTCCAGGAGGAAGACTGGCGTTGGTTGAGACCACCCTAGGAAGAGTGCACACTTGGTTCACGTACACTGTTGAGCTGCTCATGGTCTTCCTCAGCGACAGAGGGATGCTTTCAGTGTTTGGAATTTATAGTCGGGGAGTTTCCAACTGAACAAGACTATGTCTGACTCACTTGTAAAGCTTATGAAGTACTATAAATCACAGATAGAAGACATCCTCCCAATTTAATATTGTTAATATTATAAACAAACAAGGTTATAAATAAAAAAGAGGTAGAGAATTATAAAAAAACGAAGTACAAAACCAGAAAAAACAAAAACTCAGGTGTCATTTGGCATGGGTGGATCAAGCTTTTCTAAATGCAAGGTGCTGTAGATCTATGAGGTTTAATAGTAAATGAAGTGCCTTTTTTACATTACTAGAAGCCCGGTGCAAGTGCACGGGGAGAGGGGGGGTGTCCCTCAGCCTGGCCTGCACCCTCTCTAATCTAGGACCTCTCTGGGGGTGTCCTTCTGCTGGTATGTAAACCGGCAGTCGGACATGCCTCTTGCAATCTGGGACTGCTGGCTCATAACTGCTTGTCTGCCTGCCTGCCTGATTGCCCCTAACCACCTTTGCCTAGGCCCCACACCCGAGCTCCAGGATTTTCTCCTCCACCCAGCTGCAGGCACCTGGGACCCGGGCTTCCTTCCCTCTGGCCGGCTGCAAGCACCCGGGACTGGGGCCAGCTTCGCCCAGGCCGGCTGCAGCTGCAGGGGACTGTGGGTGGACGGCTTCATGCTGGCCACAGCTGCAGGTGCCCAGGACCACAGGGCAGGCGTCTTTTCTCCCCCTCCTGGGCCGCAGGTGCAGGTGCTGGCGCCTGGAACTGCCGGCAGGCGGCTTTGCCCAGGCCTGGCTGTGTCAGGAAGGATGTCCAGAAGGTCATTCGGAAGACTTCTGACGAATTAGCATATTACACTTTTATTATTATAGATCATTTACTATGGATTTATTCTGGAATACAGGATGTTTTATGCTAAGCATTTGATTATGTGTTGTGTCAAGATCATCTATCTCAGTTCTATGAGATAGGCATTATATAATGCCCAATTTATTGTTGAAAACCAGAGGTTTAGAGACATCCCTTCATTTGTCTGAGATTATATAGCTAATAACTTGTGGAGCCAGGATTGAAACCCAGATCTGCCCTCATTCCTACACTGTTTGTTGACCACAGTTAGGCTATAAATCATACTATCTCAGCCCTTAGGAAACTTGGATCCGGTAACATTAACATAAGGTCTTAGGTTGGTGAGAAAACCTTGCTCCTCTCACTAATGTTTTGAAAGTTCTAAAAGTTGGTAGCCTGCTTTTGAGCATTCTGGCATCGAACAAAATGCAAAATAAAAACCTGCGATCTAGCTCAGAAGTTGTCATTTTTTCTGAGAATGACAACACCAAAAAAAAAAAAAAATCCCCAGAGGAGTTGAGACTTGCTGGGGAGAAAAGCTCTGGTAAGGTTAACTCAGAAATGCATAAAAGCATGATGTGTTCTTTTTCATTTGTGCCTAGAACTGTTTTTGCTTCTTTGCAAACAAAGCTGAGATCCTGGTTTTTGACTGTTTGCAATTTCAGCTCAGGTCTTATTATAAAGTTTACATTTAAAGCTTTGCAGTGGTACCAGGTTCCGGCTGAATTTGAAAGTAACTGTTGGGGAGACAATTTTAACATTTCCCTGGGGAAGTGAACTGGAAAACTGCTGGAGAGTGGACTGTAGGGAACAATCTTGAATTGGGCTCTTGGGTTGTACATAATTTCCATCTCAAAATTTTAGGAAAGAAAAAAAAAACAACACCTTTCAAAAGGTAACAAAAAAGTGAAACTGGTACCCCCTTCCATTTTTCTTCAGGACTGTGAACTCCTGTTCTCCTGGCCAGCCTTTGAAGAATGGGTGGGTACTGGAATAGAGACAAGCAAGGGAGAGAAATCTGATTGATGTGGGACCGAAAACACAAATTACCTAGCCCCTGTCCCTTTCGAAAACATTTCGAGTGCTGAGATTCAGCTCCATTGAAGATGGCTTTGGGTGCAGCTGGAACTATATTTTAATGAACAACATAAGCTAATTATAATTAAGCATTTTATTTTTCCATAGACTCTAAAGCAGAGGTCCTCAAACTTTAAACAGGGGGCCAGCTCACTGTCCTTCAGACATTCCACACATGCGCACTGTGGTCCCGGGGTGAGTCGGCTGCTAAGCAGGACAGGCAGCGGCGGCAAAAACACCCGGTGGGCCGGATAAATGTTTTTGGTGGGCCGCATGTGGCCCGTGGGCCATAGTTTGAGGACCCCTGCTCTAAAGGCTTGGCTGTTTGCATACCATGGTTTCTTGGTCACAATGTCCCACGATGTAATCAGTTTTCACCCAGAACACTTCCTACACTCCATCCCCATCTTGCTTGGAATTTGTATCTGGAATCAGGAACTTAGAGGGCGTTTTCCCCCCTCTGGATATATCCCAATACCTCTTTCTATTTTAATGTGTTTTATGATTATTCATGTTGTCCCTGAATGACACTCTATCTGCTCTTACTACCTTTCCTACTTCTCTAAATTTAATTATTGGCTGATGCATGTAAGACTATGCTTGGCTTTGGGAATAACTATGCTCCTATAGTGGGAGCCAGCCAAATATAGTCATCGGAACAGTAAGTGAGAGTTATTCCCGTGTGCTTACTATTGTGTTACGGCCAAGGTGGACCCCAAGGGAAACAAACACCAGCTCACTGCTTTCTGCATTGAGAGAAGTAAGTCACTTATAGAAGAAATGGAAATACCTGGTTTATATGGAGCAAGCTATAAGGGATCAAAGTGCTATGAAGTTCAGACAGGGAGATTTCACCTTGGCTTGAGGGGTCATGGGAGAGATCATATGACTTAGCTAGAGTTGACTGTGCTAAGAACGGACATTCCAGCTAGCTATAGCAACATGAGGGGAGGCCCAGGATTGGGCAGTACAGAGTATTGTTTGTGTGGAGGGTGGTAATGGGAGAGACAATTGGAGCCAGATTTTGAATAGTCCTGGGTGTCAGGGAGGAAGCTTGGACCTTATCAATGAGAAAGTGGGACTCTGATTAAAAAAAGAGCATCTTGGCATTATTCTGAGAACCAGGGCTAGTGTAGAGTTATACGGAGGCTGTGCAGTGTGCTCAGTGAATTGGAAGGACATGGGGGCCGAGAGAGACAGAGAGACAGAGAGACAGACACTGAAGAGGCAGGTGAGTTAGGATCAATGGTAATAAGGGATAGATGTAGACTGGATGCGATGGAGATGGGGACCAGAGACCAAGACGATGGTGGAAGGAGAACCAACAGTTGAACCACTGATTCAGCATGAGGAGGAGGCTGAAGGACTAGAGGGTGGATGACAAAGAGAAAGATGGTGGCAGTAACAGAATTAGGTGAGGAAGGAGGACATATCTTCCTTTCAGAGCTTGATCTGACATTTTTCTTAGCCCTGTAATCTTGGGCAAGTACTTTATCCGCCTGAACATGTTTCTGCACATGGGAAATATATCTTCAACTCTTATGATTTGATATTTCAAATATTTGTTTAAAGAAAAATAGAGAATGAAATGTTCGAACAGTTCTCAGAAAGTGAGGAAAGGGAAGAACACGAAATAGAATATGGAAATTTTCTGAACTTCTTGCCCCTGCATGAGATTTAGATTCTTGACATTTAAAGAAGAAAAATGCAATTTGAATGAATAATGGAGGGTATGTGAATTGGTTAGTGAAGAGGAAGTTTTTCCCTTTGACACCTAAGATGGCAGTAATGTGAGGCAGCACCTACACTGGCCACATTTATAGTCAAGGCTAATTGTGTAATGTGCAATAAATAGGAAATAAGTTGAAATTTACTAAGAGTCCACACTAGTGACGATATAATGAATATTATAAGCTTAAAAAATGGTAAAATGGTACCTTCAAGTTCCTGTCCTACCTTTATAGGTGGTTGATGATACAAGAATATTTCCACCTTGCAGTGGTGGTATCGGTGTATTTAGTGCTCAAACTCAATAGTTAGAAAGAACTCAGCTGTTTTTCTACATCTGACAAATTGTAAATAAACTTAGGGCTTCTAAGTTACTTGACATTTTGTTGAGTAGAAATGAATTGGAAAGGAGTCAGACCTGTCATTGAAAACTAATGCTAGAGAGAACCTAAGTGACCTCCCCAATGCTGGAGAGAACCTACATGACCTCCCCAGTTTTTAAAGGAGAAAGTTTTCAACCTGCTTTCATCTCCTCTTTCTTTGGGTATTTTTCACATAGGGGATGGAGAGCAGAAGATGTGGTTGGGGTGTTTTTAAGATGGGACTTAAGTCTTTTTCTTTCCCCTTAAGTCTTCCAAGGATAAGATAGTTTTACTTACCAGGAATAGGATCTATTACAGCCCAAACAGCTGCTATTGTGTGTGGGGTGACCAGCGGGGCAGCAGCCTTGGCCTGACGCCACCCACAGCCCCCTCCACCCACCCTAGTTCCCATTCGCCATCAGCGGTGATGGGAGCCTGAAGGTTGGGGCGAGGGACCAAGAGGTGGGCCCTTCCACCCACTCGCCAGTCCCACCCCCGGCTGCTACCCACCCAGGTTCCCTGTTCCCATATGGCAATGGGAGCCTCATGGCCAGGGGAGGGACCGATAGGTCAGCTGTTCTTGCCCGGTTGTCAGCCCCATACCCGCCACAGGTCAACCTCTGTGTGTGGGGTGACCAGCGGGTCAGGGGTCTTGGCCTGGTGCCACTCACATCCCCTGCCACCCTCCCTGGTTCCCCTTTTGCCATCGGCGATCAGAGCCTGCTGGGAAAGAGACCAAGAGGTGGACAGTGCACCTCATAGTGACTGGTCATGCGGTCATTCTGGTCGTTCTGCCATTATGGTTGATGGGCTTTTATTATATAGGATATTTTATTGTTTTTTTACAGAGAGGAAGGATAGAGAGTTAGAAACATCGATGAGAGAGAAACATCTATCAGCTGCCACCTGCACAGCCCTACTGGGGATGTGCCCACAACCAAGGTGCATGCCCTTGACCGGAATCGAACCCACAACCTTTCAGTCTGCAGGCCAATGCTCTACCCACTCAGCCAAACTGGATAGGACCTGAGTTTTTTTAACACAGAAATCGCACATTATTAAGAGAAAAATAAGGCTATGAGAATATATGCACAATTCTATCCTATTCGCTTAAAAGCAATATTTGAAAGGACACAGAGACCAACCAGTCAACAATTCCTACATTGTCTGCATGTCTGTAGTCAGCAAACATTGTGCAGCTATGGAGCTAACAGCTACTGAATGATCACTACATGTGCCAGGCCCTGCATTCAATGCTTTACCAGCATTACTTTATTTCAATCAATCTTTTCCACAACTTGACATCGTTTTAGGATCTATTTTATCAAGATGAAATCCAGACTCAGAGACTAGAGGTAAATTGCCTGATTGTAGAGTTAATAAAGGCAGGGCTGGAAATCAAACCCATGTGTCTCTAATACACAGCTCTGGCTTCTAATGTTAGGCTCTGCTCCCTTCTAGAGGGTAGAATAGGCCATGCATTACCATTAGGACCAGCTAGATCTTATTATGGGTAATAAACAGTCCCAAAGTTTTAGTGACTTTTATTAAAGAAGGTATCTTTATTGTTCATACCCTACGTGCACCCTTGTTCTCCTGAGACCAGGATAAAGAAGAGACCACCCTTGTAGGTACTGCTGGGTGTTATCAGAGATGGAATAGCGGGTGGCCAGTTTCTGTGTTTCCAGACTCCTCTATTAGAGGTAACAGGCTTCACTCCCAGCACATTTCATTGGTCAGAGCACATCACAGGCTTAAGTCAAACTCAGGTGGTCAGGAGGAGAACCTGACATACTCGATGGGCCCCATTAACATGACCACGTGCTGCCAGCCTCTTCTCGGGGACAGCGCAGGGCCAAGGAGAGGGGTGGGATGGGTAGGAAATGACAGTGGGAGTCCATCAGGATGGGTCCCTTTCTCCTCATTCAGGTGGACTTTGTCCCAGAATTGCCCTAAACTACTGGTTCTCAACCTTCTGGCCCTTTAAATACAGTTCCTCATGTTGTGACCCAACCATAAAATTATTTTCGTTGCTACATCATAACTGTAATGTTGCTACTGTTATGAATCATAATGT
The DNA here is from genome assembly GCF_964212035.1 of Myotis nattereri. Lineage (NCBI taxonomy): Eukaryota > Metazoa > Chordata > Mammalia > Chiroptera > Vespertilionidae > Myotis > Myotis nattereri. The sequence continues at coordinate 8,519,595 of NC_138097.1, read as the reverse complement.
AAATATCTGATATGCAGGATGGTCTTAGGCGACCCCTGTGAAAGGGTTGTTCGACTGCCAAAGGGGTCGCGATCCACAGGTTGAAAACTGCTGCCCTAAAGTATCACTGACAACTTCCAAAGCAGTGAACCTCAGAATAGGAGTTTGGGCAGATGGCATTGGCAGCAAACTCAGAACCCACTTCTGAGTGTGAACCTGGGTAAACCCCTGGCTGCCCTGAGTCCCACACTCGGGCGGAGGTGAAGACTCACAAGTTAAGAGTGTTGGGAAGGGCACAGGCTGCAAGCCTCCAGCATCCACGTGCTTTTACATGAACATCAGTCGCTACCCTCCCTGCCTCCAAGGCCCTGTATCTTTTGCGTTGCCCAGGTGAGTGCTCTAGCAGGTGGGGCTGATGGTGAACGTGCTGCCGGTAACGTCAATGGTGACCCTGTGGTTTCCATTCGTTCTGTGCAGGAACCTGTGCGGAATGCAGTCCCTCCACAGTTCTCCCCATCCCTATTGCAGAGAGTACTAGACCTAACTCTCCTCCTGGCTCCAGTGTCCTGTGTGGCCACACAGTCCCAGTGGACCAGGACCCAGCGGTCTAGCAGTGATGCACTGAGTAGACCCGGGCACCTTCCTCCCTTAGGGGTCAGCCCAGCTTTCTCATGGGCAAGGGACACCCTCTCCAGGGACGTCCACTTCCTCAATCTGAGTTGGGGGTTAAGAGCCTCGAAATCTTTCCCTTCAGCTCCCCCCCACATGCACCCACCCACTCATTCCTTCCCAAGGGACCTGGATTCCCAGCTCCTCCAGGAAACCTAGTGTCCTTCACAAACACTACCCATGCACTCTCTCTAACTCCAGTCTGCCTGGAGAATTTCCCTAATTCCTCCCCTTCCCACAGCCTGGGGTTCTATGAACTGATCTTTCATTTCATCCATCCCTGAGGCCTGAGAGGTGACCCCCCGGGGGAACAGCAGAAGCTGGGAGAGCAGGAGCAGAACGGGCCCCTTCCTCACCCCTCCAGAGACCGCCTATGCAGTTGCCTGTGTCGGGGGTGCACAGACTCACAGGGAAACATACCGACACCACAAGCACAGAAACACGCAGGTTCAGGACACCCCCAGCCACAGCTGGGAACTCAGGTGCAGGGCTTATGTCCAGGCTCGCACAGACGCACACATAGAAACAAACAGGTTCATACAGACAGTATCACAGGACATACACACACAATGGACACATACACACACACATCACACAGACAATGGACACACATAGAAACAATCGTGGTCATACAGACAGTATCACAGGACACACACACACGCACACACACACACACAATAGACACATGTGTGAGCACACCAAAGCAGACATACATGGACATAGAACACAGACACAAAGAGAACACAATACACACATAAGGAACATGTGTGCACATGTGTCCCCAAGGGGACAGCCAATTCACACATACAACCAACGGGCAACATGCAAAACAAACAGTACCCCAAATGCGGAGTTATACTAAGTCATGGTCTTGAAGGAATCCTGAAGATTTAAGGTGCTGCCCAGGCCAGGATGCTCAATCTCTTGCAGCTTCATTTCATTCGCCCACTTAAATCAAAGGTCATGTTCGAGTCCTGGTGAGGGTGCAGACCCAGGTTGCAGATTTGGTCTGCTGTCCGGCATTTATGGAAGGCAACCGACCCATGTTTCCTCTCACATGGATGTTCTTTTTTTTCTCTGTGCCCTCCCTTCTCTCTCTCAAAGCAATATCCCCAGATGAGGATTGCAATTTTAAAAAAGAATTAAGGGGCCCAAGCTGGTTTGCCTCAGTGGATAGAGCGTCAGCCTGTGGACTGAAGGGTCCCAGGTTCGATTCCGGTCAAGGTCACATTAGCAGGTTTTGGGCGCAGTACCCAGTAGGGGACGTGCAAGAGGCAGCTGATCAATGATTCTCTCTCATCATTGATGTTTCTGTCTCTCCTTCTGTCCCTCTCCCTTCCTCTCTGAAATCAATAGCAATATATTTAGCCCTAAGTATTTTTGGCTCAGTGGATAAAGCATCAGCCTGCAGATTGAAAGGTTCCAGGTTCGATTTCCGTCAAGGGCATGTACCTTGGTTGTGGGCACATCCCCAGTAGGAGGTGTGCAGGAGGCAGCTAATAGATGATTATCTCATAAGTGTATCTAACTCTCTATCCCTCTCCCTTCCTCTCTGTAAAAAATCAACAATATATATATATTAATATATATATACATATATATATATACACACACACACATATATATATACAAATATATATATATATATATATATATATATATATATATATATATATATATTTAAAAAAAAGAATTAAGGGGTTGAGCCCTAGCCGGTTAGGCTCAGTGGATAGAGTGTTGGCCTGGGGACTAAAGGGTCCTGGGTTTGATTCCAAGCAAGGGCACATGTCTGGCTTGTGGGTTTGATCCCCAGTAAGGGGTGTGCAGGAGGTAGCCGATGAATGATTCTCTCTCATCACTGATGTTTCTATCGCTCTATCCCTCTCCCTTCCTCTCTAAAATCAATAAAAAATATTTTTAAAAAAATATATATAGTTTCACATTGCAAAGAAGTCAGTTGAGTCATTGAGGATTGAGTGAAATGAATAAATATATCTTAGATGCTGCACTAACCTACTAGTTAAAATAATAAATTCATTTTAAAAAATTGGCAAAAGATTCTGACCAGACTTTTCAACAAAGAAGACAGAGACAGTCTAAAGAATTGCTTGAAAAAACGTTCACCATAAAAATTTATAAGGGAAATGGAATTAAAACAAAGCAAGTTAACACTATACTCATTTCTCAGCCTATTATCAAAAAGATTAAACATCACATATGCTGGCAGGGTTGTGGAAAAACTAGAATTTTCATTACTGTGGGAGGGTGGCAAGGCAAAGGGAATGACCATTTTAGACCACAGTTCTGCATGTACTAACAGGTAAAACATTTACCTACATTGCATCAGTTTGATAAGCAAAACATACATCTATATAAAGAACTGAAGGCAATATTCCCAGCAGACTTATTTTTAATATCCCAAACCTGGAAATAACTAAAACCATTGACAGATCAATAGATAAAGTGGTTATTCGCAGAACACAGTATGACTCAGCAATAAAAAATAATCAACTATTCACATAAGCATTCGTGTTGAATCTCAAAGTAACTGTGTAGCCTGAAGGAAAGCAATATATGTATACCCCTTATACTGCTTCTGAAATTATGAAAAATATTAACTAATCTTAAAAAAATAGTAACTCTTCTTGTAAAGGAAGGAAAATCAATGACTGCATTTAGGGCTGGGGAAGGCAGAAGGAGAGATTACAAAAGGGCAGGAGGTAAATACAGGATGTGGCACAAGTACGTGTAGAGCTGTTGGCATGGAAATTACTACAATAATTTAAAAATAATAAAAAACAAGAATAATCTCTACCTGGCCAGTGAAGCAGAGGTGTTTGAGCACCATCCCTTGTCCTAAAAGGTCACGGGTTCCATTCCACCTCAATGCACATGCCTTCCTGGATGCCCTGTAGGAGGCAGCTGTTTGATGTTTCTAATATCACCATTTCTCTCTCTCTCTCTCTCTCTCTCTCTCTCTCTCTCTCTCTCTATCTCTCTCTCTCATCTTTCCTCTCTTTGTGAAAAGTCAATAAAATATTTTTAAATATGTAAAATACTAATTTAGAAAAATAGAGAGTCAACTCTGTGTTTTGCGTATTCACATCTGTATGCCTGGTTTGCCTTAACCTGTAAATGGGTGAGAGATAAGTTTATGTCACATGTGACAATTCAGAGCATGATCCCTATGTCCCAGCTCAACAAACAGTACACATTAGACAAGTGCATTTTGTTGCATGTCAGTTGCAAATATACCTAAATAAAACCTCAAATTGTGCTTCAAAAATAAAGGCCTAGATATCCCTGTCTTGTTAGAAAATTAAAATGACAACCCTATATGGGCTGTACCATCTCTCTCCTATTTCCTGGGAGGACTAGCCTTGCCTCAGTGGCAGCAAATGTTGGCAAGCAGTGAAGACTATGCCCATCAGAATCAATGGGAATGTTCACAAATGCCACATCCTGGGACTGACTACAGGATTACCCTTCCTCTAGATTTGAGGTCTTGCATGTTGAGCAAACCTTGAGGTGAACACCTTAGAGAGGCCAGAAGAGAACACAAACCCTTTAGATTATTTTTTCTAAAAATGACTTTAGCCACAGGAAACAGTGATGGAGAAACTGAGGACGCCTGTCCACAATGACCACACAAGTCACACGTACTTGGTCATTTCTGGGTAACGTTCAGAAGAGGTGCGATTCACTTAATTCACTGCACTCTTTCCCACTCACTACGAATCCAGGGATTCTGACCCAGTTGTAGTTCAAACTAACCGTCAGAGTCTCAATACAAGTGACACCAGTCTATGAAATGTCATTCATAATGGCACAGGGCACCTTGACAGCATGTAATACACACTGTGAACAGAGAATATAATTCACATTGCTCACAGAAGCACAACAAAGCCCAAAACCCCTATCTTCAGGATGACCTCAGACTTCAATCACAGGAGGCCCCAGGCTGCAAATAAGAAGCACAAAGTCATGCCGACTTTCTTTCGAGGTCTTGGGCAGCATTGCATTACAAGTGAATACTGGATAAAGTGATTTTCTGACTCCACGCTTTGCCTTTGAAAGCACAGCAGGTTGGGGATTCCCACAATATCTGTTCCCCTGTACATGCAGACAGATGCCAAGTGTGCTTTCAAATCAAGCCAGGAAATGAACAGGACCAACAAAATGAAAGGTACTAGTGCATGAGCAAAAGCACCTAGACAAAAAGATAATAATCCCGAGATATGTTATTAAATTCAATGGGGTTGCAGGTTGGTGAATTGGAAACTGAAACAATTCATCACAGCATAAGGTGAGAGCCACGATGTCCCTGGAAGAGGTAGCTCTACTGAGCTGAGGATGGGTGCGCTGGATGAACCCTCAATCAACTCCATTTCCTAGTCAGAAAGGAATGAAGATCCTGCCACGAGCTTGGAGTAATCACAGTTTTCTCAGGCAGAGGTGAGAACAAAGAATTCCTTTTCCCTGACCATGCAAGGTTTGTGACTGGTGCACGCTGTTCAGGTGAGCCAGGTGGTGGAGATGAAATCGCCTCAGCCAGAAATACTCCCAGTGATATCAATCGGGTAGTAGGTCCGAGCAGCTTAGCAAGTGTCATGCAGTTATTTAAAGCATCACTTGTACTTCAAATATAATGAGGAATCTAGTGGAGTGCATGTTGGGATAAAAGGGTATATATTCTGTTAACTGTGTATCAAAGAGACCCCTTCAGTGTTATTATTGTCAAAGAGAAAGAAAAATTATTCAGTGCACATTTAAAGCTTTTCTCTATTGTGAACAATCAGGTGTCTAACAAGGCTAGGTTTTTGGCTAAAAGATTTCCCACAATCACTACACTCATGAGGACTTTCTCCTGTGTGAACTCTCTTGTGGTTCAAAAGGTGATTATGGCGTCTAAAATATTTCCCACATTCACTGCATTCAAAAGGTTTTTCTCCAGTGTGAATTCTCTGGTGTTCAGTAAGGGCATACCTCTGACTGAAGGATTGCCCACATTCACTACACTCAAGGTTTTTCTCCAGTGTGAATTCTCCTGTGGGTAAAAAGTTGATCATGGCATCTAAAAGATTTCCCACATTCACTGCACTCAAAAGGTTTTTTCCCAGTGTGAACTCTCTGGTGTTGAGTGAGATGAAACCTTCTTCTGAAGGACTGCCCACATTCACCACACTCATAAGGTTTTTCTCCAGTGTGAATTCTCCTGTGGGTGGAAAGGTGACCATAGCATCTAAAAGATCTCCCACATTCACTGCATTCATAAGGTTTTTCTCCAGTGTGAATTCTCTTGTGTTCAGTCAGGGCAAACCTCTGTCTGAAAGACTGCCCACATTCACTACACTCATAAGGTTTTTCTCCAGTGTGAATTCTCCTGTGGGTGGAAAGGTGACCATAGCATCTAAAAGATCTCCCACATTCACTGCATTCATAAGGTTTTTCTCCAGTGTGAATTCTCTTGTGTTCAGTCAGGGCAAACCTCTGTCTGAAGGACTTTCCACATTCATTACACTCATAAGGTTTTTCTCCAGTGTGAATTCTCCTGTGGGTAAAAAGGTGGCCATGGCATCTAAAATATTTCACACATTCACTGCATTCATAAGGTTTTTCTCCAGTGTGAACGCTCTGGTGTTTGGTGAGGTTACACCTTCGTCTAAAGGACATCCCACATTCACTGCACGCATAAGGTTTTTCTCCAGTATGAACACTCTGATGTTTAGTGAAGTTATACCTATGACTGAAAGTCTTGCCACAATCAGTACACTTACATGGATTTTTCCAAGTGTGAACTCTCTGGTGCTTATTAAGAACAGAGATATACCTGAATGACTTCCCACAATCACTACACACGTAGTGCTTTTCTCCAGTGTGAAGTCTGTGGTGTTGATTGAGGTTAGTCTTATATCTGAAGGCCTTTCCACAATCACTACACTCATGCAGCTTTTCTCCAGTGTGAACTTTCCTATATCGAATGAGGCTAGAGATCCCTCTAAAAATTTTTCCATATTTGTTACATTCATAATTCACTTCTCCAGAGCAGACGCTCCATTGAACAACTTTCTGGTTGTGGCTGGCAGCATTTTCACATTGACACCACTGGTTATGACGTTTTCCACTGAGAAGTTTCGGGGAAATCTCACTACCACTGTGTGACTCCTCAGTGTTGAGAGGGGCCTGGTGCTGGAGAAGCTCTAAGCTGGATGGCAAGTCTTCCCCACCCTCCCTACTGGATGAAGGCAGCCCTGATAAGTAGAAGCTGCACCTGGTCACAAACGAGGCTCTGTCCACAGCTTCTTTCCAGGGCTTCTCTCCACTGGCTTCCCTCTGCTGCTGGTGAGGGTTTGCACTGAAACAGAAGTCTCTCACACGTGTGTCAGTGAAGAAGGCTTTCTGCTCAAGGCATGCTGCTTGTGACTCAGTCAGGTGCAGAATATCTTTGAACACAAAGAAACACTCTTTACACACATGGGTCCTCTGGGTTGCTGGCTCTGTCTTCGATGCCCTGACCTGTGACTCTCCTTGTACAGTTACACTCTGCTCAGAACAGGCCTCCTCATCATCCGTTTTATGCCAACAACCTGAAAACAGAGAAATGAGGAGGAAATGGACGTTGATTATGGTGATGAGGGAAGTTCCATTTCAAAAATATGTTGCACATCATACATGTGTTCCACGCAATTGTCTGAAAATAACAGATGTGCTGGACGGATTTGAAAAAGGTTCTAGTGAAGTTCTGGAACTCTGAACATCACAAAACAAGGAAAGCCTCACCAGAAATATGACACATAGATGGCCAGCACCACGTGGAATTGAAGCAGGATGATCAGCTCCTTCTTCTGCTAACAGTGTTTAGCAGGGCTTGTCTGCTAGTGACATGGGCAAGTTGTGCAGAAGATTGCTTATGTCTTATTCCAAGTAAAATTCAGTAGCCTGGGTTCAAGGACTACTTAAGCATGTATGTGCACCTCATAACACATGTGCAGGTCCATACAGGAGAATACTGAAGAGGGAACAGTGCCTTGGCCAGGTGATGCAAAAAGGTGACAAAGGTGAGGGTAGCCAAAAGCCATGAAGTCACAGATGAAATGATCAGTCATCAAAATATCAATAATGGTGAAGAAAATGTAGAAATAAAGTGTGGACAAATGCACCTGCACCTAAATATGGTCGGACACAAGTGGGTTCCTGGTATGATCTGAAAAAGCCCTCATGTGATACCTTCCCCCAGTTTCCACTTAATAGGATCAGGCCTCATCAGAGACCATCTTGCCAGTTCACCCTGAGAAATAATACAGGATTCTCCATGCACTTTCTACTCTATAAATACAGACAACCTACATATTCAGAGTATTAATGAAAGACAAGGAGGAGAAACCAAGATAGCGGAATAAATAAACACCTAAAATTTATGGCTCGCACAAATGCTTCAAAAATACAACTAAACGACGAAACAGACATCATCCAGAACCACTGGAAGGCTGCCTGAGTGGAAATTCTACAACTGGAAGGAAAGAGAAAAGCACACTGAGACTCAGAGGAGGCTCAGAAGTGAAGTGCAGAGGTATGTTGGCACACAGAAAGGGCTGGCAACTGAGAACACGGTTGTCTTTCTCAATCAGGAGAGAGTCACAAGCTCCTGATTGTTCTGAACTCCAGTTCCAGGCAAGTCTCTGGGGACCCAGACTCATACTGGGAGAAACTGGACTGTCTGGCATCGGGTGGAACAGAAGGGTGGCTTTCTTGCAGAGGTGCTTGCACTGATTACCGTGGGACACTGAGACCCAGGGCCTCTTAGGGCAGGGCTGAGGATAAACCATAGCTGTTTGCTCCGCCCTGTTGATTTCCTGAGTCCCTGCCCCACCCAAGCTATGCGCAGTGGCTTTTGCATATGAATGGCCTGGCCCTTTGCAATCTAAACTTACCTAACAAACTGTAGCTGGGTCAGAGAGACCCAGAACATCCAAAAGAAGGCCCAAGGCCCCACAGCAGCTTGCACTGCTTCACAGCTGGGTCTCATCTGCATACCTCCAAACCCCAAACATAGAAGAGGAATCTGTAGATCTCTCTGTAGCTCCTGCTAGGTAGCCTCAGGCAGAGGCTAAATTTGTACCACCTTAGAGATCCAAGAGCCAGTGTACTCAGTGTTCAGAGTGGGACCATCCAGATGACAACTTCTCAGATCCATAAGGGACACACTCAGGGGGCAGACTCAGTGAGCACCAAAGCCCCACTGAAGCAAGTCTTGCCCCAGAAGGGTGTCTTCAGCAGAGAAGTTCTCCCACCATAGATATAGCTGATTCTCACAGCCAGTTGGCCTGGAGGTCAATTCCTCCCAGTGATACCAACAATAATCAAGGCTTAACTACAACAAGACTGTGCATAAAGCTCACAAAGGGGTGCACCAAGAGTGCCCACCTCAGGTAACTGGGGAGGCTGAGCCACTGGGCCCTATAGGACACCTAGCACACAAAGCCACTCTATCAAAACAGGGAAGCAGCCAAAATGAGGAGAAAAAAAAACAGATCACAAATGACAGAAATGCAGGAAAGCAAACTAATGGATATACAGTTCAAAACCACGGTTATAAGGTTTTTCAAGAATTTTCTAGAAACTGCCAATAAATTTAGTGAGACCCTCGAGGATATGAACAAGGGCCAACTAGAAATTAAGCATACACGGACTGAAATAAAGAATAATATACAGAGATACAACAGCAGACAAGAGGATCCCAAGAATCAAGTCAAAGATTTGAAATACAAAGAAGCAAAAAAAAAACACCCATCCAGAAAAGCAAAAAGAAAAATGTATCCAAAAATATGAAGACAGTGTAAGGAGCCTCTGGGACAACTTCAAGCATACCAACATCTGAAATATGGGGGTGCCAGAAGAAGATAGAGAGCAAGATATTGAAAACCTATTTGAAGAAATAGTGACAGAAAACTTCCCCTACCTGGTGAAAGAAATAGACTTACAAGTTCAGGAAGTGCAGAGAACTCCAACCAAAAGGAATCCAAAGAGGACCACACCAAGACACATCAAGATTAAAATGCCAAGAGCAAAAAACAAAGAGACAATCTTAAAGGCAGCAAGGGAAAAAGAGTTACCTACAAGGGAGTAGCCATATGATTGTCAGCTTATTTCTCAACAGAAACTATGCAGGCCAAAAGGGACTGGTAAGAAATATTCAACGTGATGAATAGGAAGAACCTACAACCAAGATTACTTTACACAGCAAAGCTATCATTCAGAATTGAAGGTCAGATAAAGAGATTCACAGACAAAAAAAAGTCAAAGGAGTTCACCACCAAACCAGTATTATATTAAATTCTGAAAGGTATTCTTTAAGGAGAGGAAGAAGAAGAAGAAAAAGGTAAAGATAAAAATTATGAACAAATACATATCTATCAACAAGTGGATCTAAAAATCAATTGAGTAAAAAATCTGATGAACAGAGTAAACTGGTGAATATAATAGAATCAAGGGCATAGAAAGGGAGTAGACTGACAATTCTCAGGGGGGAAAGTGGTGTGGGGGTGCGGGAAGAGACTGAACAGAAATCATACACCTATGGATAAGGACAGTGGGTACAAGGTACGGGCAGATGGTGGGGTGGGAACTGGGTGGAGGAGAGCTATGAGGAAAAAAGAGCGACAACTATAATAATCTGAATAAATATTTTTAAAGAATTTATTTAATAAACAGTAAAAAAAAAAAAAGGAAAAAAGAAAGACAAGGGAGGGGAGCAGCCAGCACTAACCCGAGCAATTTGGATTCCAATAGTATTCAGGGAAGGGAATATTACAAACAACAATTGGGGTAGGATGTTACAAGTACAGCCACAATTCCTATAAGTAAAGACCACAACCTGGAACAGGCCATTACAGAGCCTTACCTGGATGAATGGTGCAGAAGTGGAAGCCATGAGAACATAGTCACCTTCCCAGGAAGACAAAGCTCAAAGTGGGTCCCATTAAGCTCATTGCAGGACTACTGACCCCAGATACTTCTTGCATTTTTGAAGACAGTGGGTGTAAGGGATACTTGTGGAGGCCAGAGCTCAGTACCCCCCACAGAGCTTTCCCCTGGCAGCCACAGCCCATTTGAAAGGACAGTAGGGGAAATTAGTAGAGCCCATGGTCTGGCTGTGAGAGCTATGTTTGGAGAATAAAGGAAGAGTAGACATCACCTCACAACACTGGAACAAACCTGAAGGTCTTACCTACAGATGAGACAAGTGAAAACACTTCCAGCATCACATTGCAGTACAGAAGTCTCTGAGCCTCATCAAGCAGCCTCCACTCCTCCTCAGAGAAGTTAATGGCCACGTCCTCAAAGTTCATATTCTGTCATAAGGGGGACAGTTCAAGCCATGATTAGCTTCTCTCTTAGGATTTCAAGTTCTTCATACTTGCCACCCTCCACATCCATTTTCTCCCTCTACTCTTCATCAGACAAGACACCAGACCTTGGGCACATCAAAGTCACTCTCTCCTTATATTCCTACCGATGCTGTGTCTTCCCACAACAATAAAAGCAGTTGAGCAGATAGAAGATACCTGAGCTCTGGGCCTCACATGTACGCCACACTGCCTCTTGTCAATACAGTGGATGTCACCCACATAGGGAAGAGAGAGATGTTGGCCATAAAGAAAATGTGAATGATTTATCACTTATTTTGTCAGGCAGTACTCTTGTTATCGCCCATAATCTCCCTCAGAGACATGAAAAAACATGGCCTCGTGCTTCACCCTTCTGACTCTGATACCATGGTGTTGAGGCCATCACCTTGCACTACCTGCTCAACATAATTCTTTGAACCACACTTCTCTCACACAGCTTCATTTCCAGGGGCACATCTTCAAAGGCAACACAAATTTGCCATGGCGAGAACACTTTATTTCCTACTCACCTTCTCTTCCAAATGTCTAATTCACAGCCTCTGCAATGTGTTTCTATCTCTTTCTATCTCCCTTCCCCATTCCACTGCAAACATGCAAGCCCAGGTGACACCAACATATGCTATCTCCTTCCCATTGATCAAGGTGTCAGCCCTCGACAACCATAGGAAGGTGTGCATCAATGTGACACCTCAGCTCTGCACCTGGCAGGTCTCACCACAACACCCCTATTTTCAGACAATTACACTAAAATTCCTTATATCATATATCATATCAGCCAGTAACCACCAAAAATGGACTCACTCCTTATTCACTCTTATTGCAACATCCAGGGTCCTGTGGCCATGAATTCACACTCCCTCTCCAAGGGCACATCACTCCTTCTCCCACACCTCTCTCTCACCTGCACTCCCACACCCACAGACCCCATACTCATCTCCTTGACTTCCTACTCATTATTCAGCATGTGTGGTGTAGTGACTCCTTGGCAAATTCAAACAGGATTAAGTTCTACAACATTCATGGCGAACCTATGACATACGTGTCAGAGGTGACACGCAAACTCATTTTTTTGATTGATTTTTCTTTGTTAAATGGCACTTAAATATGTACAATAAATATAAAAATATAAATCTTTGTCTTACTAGGGTTGCAAATATCAAAAAATTTCTATATGTGACATGGCACCAGAGTTAAGTTAGGGATTTTCAAAGTGCTGACACGCCGAGCTCAAAAGGTACGCCATCACTGTTCTACACCAACTCTGAGAGTCCACACTCATTGAGGCATCCTTGAGTCTTATTATGAAGGCCTCCCTCCCCGATTGTGTTTTCCTTCAACCTCACCTATTGAGAACCACATCACATCTTAGGTATCCGGGGCCCTTCTCCACCAGTGCTGCACATGATCTCCCATCCCCTGTCACAGCCCTCACCACTCAAGTCTCATGGCCGATGGCCCTCTACCCCTGTTGTATCGAAAATCAGAAAGCTGGACAAGATGCCTTAATGAGCCAATTAATTTGGATTCATCTCTATTGCAAGCAGGTTCTGAGAAGATTACCTCTGTCAAATTCTGAACACCCAAAGGAGGAAGCATCCTCTTTTTATATCACTCTTAGGCCCTTGTGTCAGTTATTTTCGTAGACATCTTGTAAACTTGAGTACATATCATATCTAGCAGACACCGGTCATATCTATAGACACCTGGAACCTTGAGTATCATATCTATACAGGCACCTGGCATCAATATCAGCATATCAGTGAGATGGCTAGCATGCAAGGTCAGACAATTAAGTTTATCTTCTCTACTCAAGCAAAAAAGCAAAGTAATTTTACAGTCTAAAAATAACAGAGTTGAACTACAGAATAAGAGACTTTCTATGAATAACAGAGTAGTTCAAACAGCAGTTTCAAACAGCAGTTTTCCAAAGGAGGGATTACTATGCTTCACTCCATGCTCAGTTAGTCTCACAGATGGCCACTAATGCCCCTAAGCCAGTGGTTCTCAACCTTCCTAATGTCGCGACCCTTTAATACAGTTCCTCACGTTGTGGTGACCCCCAACAATAAAATTGTTTTCATTGCTACTTCATAACTGTAATTTTGGAATTGTTATGAATCATAACGTAAATATCTGATATGCAGAATGTATTTTAATTTTATTTTAATGGGATGCCTTAGGTCAGTGTTTGGCAAACTGCGGCTCATGAGCCACATGCGGTTCTTTGGCCCCTTGACTGTGGCTCTTCCAAAAAATGCCACGTGTGGGCGCGCAGGTACAGTGCGATTGAAACTTCGTGGCCCATTGGCAGGATTGGTTTTTGGCCTGGGCGAGTCTATTTTGAAGAAGTACTGTTGATATTTGGCTCTGTTGACTAATGAGTTTGCTGATCACTGCGCTAGGTCAATGGAAACAGGTGAGATTGGGGCTGGTGCATATTTACTTATTAAACACTCACCAGGATATTCTGTGAGCCTTTGTGTGGCCTGGGGTGTTGCACTCAGTCTGGTCACACCAAGGCTCACAGAATATTCCTGGTGAGTGTTTAATAAGTAAATATGCACCAGCCCCAATCTCACCTTGTTTCCATTGACCAAGGGCAGTGATGGCTAACCTATGACACGCGTGTCAGAGGTGATACGCGAATTCATTTCTTTGGTTGATTTTTCTTTGTTAAATGGCATTTAAATATATAAAATAAATATCAAAAATCTAAATCTTTGTTTTACTATGGTTGCAAATATCAAAAAATTTCTATATGTGACATGGCACCAGAGTTCAATTAGGGTTTTTCAAAATGCTGACACACCGAGCTCAAAAGGTTCGCCATCACTGACCTCGGGCCTCCAATTAAAATAAAATGATGATCTTCAACTCCTCTCTGGTCCAGGTGGTCTTCACTTTTTCTGAGTAGTCTTCATCTTGAACAACTCCTCCAAATTCCAGATGCTCTTTAACTGCTCTCTGAAATATCTCATACCCTAAGAGGCCAAAATAAGTGTTTGTTCATGTTTATCTGCAATGAACATGAACCTTTGCACTATGAATGTCTTCATCCCAGATAATGGTGCTTCCATATCCCTGGATGCTAAATACAAACATTCATATCATCTCTGACTCTAACCTCTCTCTCTCTCAACTTTAAAATTAGAAAATCCAGGTAGCCACATCTAAAATACCAATCCCGGATCCAACTGTGTCTTCCATCTCCACTGCTAACAACAGGGGCCAGGTACCATCACATTCTGCCAGATGATCACACCACCTCCCTCTCACCCATATTGCTCTCCATGCTGCAGCCACAGGGTGTCTAATGAGACCTGAGTCAGATCACCTGCCTCTGCTGCTCCAAATCTCCTTTTGCCCCCATCACCTGCAAAACAGACAACCATGTCATCACAAAGCTCCTCTAGACCTGACTCCTCTCTCATTCTCACCAGTTCCCATTAGAGAGAAAAGCATTCATAAAGGTTCCTGAACCAGCTGTCTTCACTCAGAGCCTCTGCCACATCAGGAACCTATGCCTGGAGGGACCTCCTACATCTCATTTCACTGTTTGCCAGAAAAACATGGACCACTTCACACAAGCTTAGTCATAGACTTAGGATTCTGGGCTGAGTGTCTGAAGGTCACAGGGCAGAAAGAGAGGCTGTACAGACCCAGGACCCCCCTAACTCAGAGGCCACAAGAGTGTGAGGCCCTGAAGTCACCTCCACAAACCACTTTCCCTAAGCGGCTCTGCATTTGCAGGAACCGGAGGCAACTAAAGGTCCGTTGAGGGCCTGGCACCCATCCCAGGACCCAGGGGCTCATGCCACTCACGGCCCTGGCCCATCCCCCGGGGGTGGGGTGATGCCCGCATCCCTCGGGGCTCAGTCCTCAGTGCACAGTCTTGCCAAGTTCCTTATCGTTCAAAGGACTTCTTCATCCGGTCCCTCACTACTATCCTCTCGCTCTTAATGTGCTCTTATCAGCAGTCTGTGGAAATGTTTAGACCCCTACCTCAGACAACGTCCTTCTGCTGTTCACAACCATCCATGGCCCCAGCATCCTGAGGATGAAAGGAAAACGCCTCACACAAAACTGTGCCTCATCTTCGTTGCCTTGAGACACAGACCAGGTCTGGGTGTCTGGAGTCCTCACAGCTCAGCCACACCCTCACGGCCTGACTGAGTGGCATTGCAGCCCGTCACCCTCTTACACCCCGTCAAATGCTGTCACTACAAGCTACTCACTGTTCTGGGTGCTGGGAAGAGAGCTGCAGGGCCTGAGGGACGCCAGCACCGTAGGATGGAGGCTAAATGGAGTGAGGCTGAGTTGACCTCAGTAAGCAGAGAGGAGCCTGGGAAGCATGGAGACCTCAATTCCGCCTGCTGCAGGCCAACAAGCCTCAGACACTCCCCGCACAGCGGAACGCTACCTCTGACGGCTTGTCCTAGTCCTGATGCTGCGCGCTGGGTCCTCTAAGTCCATAGAACAAGGAGGTAAAAATGACCACCAGGGAACTAATCTGGGAGTCACGCCCTAACCAATGAACACCAGGCTCATGCGCCTCCCCTGGGCTTTCATTGGCTGAACGCCGCCATCATTAGGCGCATTGCCCTTTGGGTAAGGTACTTTCCAGGCTCTGCAGGTGGCATTAGGATCACAGTCGCTGGCTGGCCATTGAGAATATTGGTGTTGGGGCGCCCGAATGGCTGTGGGAAATATCAACCTTAGGTTTGGTGGCTGGTGGCAGGGCTATGGGGAGTGTTGTCTGCAACGGAGCTCTTATTTGGAGATATTATTTCAGATTCCATGAAGCTCAGAATGCTCCCAGAGGTAAAAATTATGTCAATTATTCCTGAAGACCACAAATCTAAATGGATATGTAGATAGTTACTGTTTTTAAAGTTTTATTTTAAGAGAGAAAATGTGAGAGAGAAAAACACAGGTGGAGTGCCTCCTTCCCTCCCTTACCCAACTTCTGGGCATCCAGGGAGGAACCTGTCTTGTGGCTTCACCAGGAATTGCAACCTTTGAGTACGTGGGGGGACACTCAAAAAATGGAGCCACTCCAGCCCTCAGAGTTTTCATATTTTTATTATCATTTTATAAAATATATTTTATTGATTTTTTACAGAGAGGAAGAGAGATAGTTAGAAACATCGATGAGAGAAAAACATCTATCAGCTTCCACCTGCACACCCCCTACTGGGGATGTGCCCACAACCAAGGTGCATGCCCTTGACCGGAGTCAAACTCAGGATCTTTAAGTCTGCAGGCCAATGCTCTATCCACTCAGCCAAACTGGATAGGGCCTGAGCTTTTTTTTTTTTTTTTTTTTTTTTAAAAAGAAATCGCACATTATTAAGAGAAAAAAGAAGGCTATGAGAATATATACATAATTCTATCCTATTTGCTTAAAAGCAATATTTGAAAGGACACAGAGACCAACAAGTTGACATTTCCTACATTGTCTGCATGCCTGTAGTCAGCACACATTGTGCAGCTATGGAGCTAACAGCTACTGAATGTTCACTACATGTGCCAGGCCCTGCATTCAATGCTTTACCTGCATTACTATAATTTCACTCAATCCTCTCCACAACTTGAGATCGTTTTAGGATCTATTTTATCGAGATGAAATCCAGACTCAGAGACTAGAGGTAAATTGCCTGATTGTAGAGTTAATAAAGGCAGTGATGGAAGTCAAACCCATGTGTCTCTACTAACACAGCTGTGGTTTCTAATGTTAGGCTCTGCTCCCTTCTAGAGGGTAGAATAGGCCATGCATTACCATTAGGACCAGCTAGATCTTATTATGGGTAATAAACAGTCCCAAAGTTTTAGTGCCTTTTATTAAAGAAGGTATCTTTATTGTTCATACCCCACGTGCACCCTTGTTCTCCTGAGACCAGGATAAAGGAGAGACCACCCTTGTAGGTACTGCTGGGTGTTATTAGAGATGGACATAGGGAGTGGCCAGTTTCAGTGTTTCCAGACTCTTGTGTTAGAGGTGACAGGCTTTACTCCCAGCACATTTCATTGGTCAGAGCACATCACAGGCTGAAATCAAACTCAGGTGGTCAGGAGGAGAACCTGACATACTGGATGGGCCCCATTAACTTGCCCACGTGGTGCTAGTCTCTTGTGGGGGACTGTGCAGTGCCAAGGTGAGGAGTGGGGAGGGGTAGGAAATGACAGTGGGAGTCCATCAGGATGGGTCCCTTTCTCCTCATTCGGGTGGACTTTGTCCCCTTCTTTCCCTAAACCACTGGTTCTCAACCTTCTGGCCCTTTAAATACAGTTCTTCATGTTGTGACCCAACCAAGAAATTATTTTCATTGCTACTTCATAACTGTAATGTTGCTACTGTTATGAATCATAATGTAAATATCTGATATGCAGGATGGTCTTAGGCAACCCCTGTGAAAGGGTCGTTCGACCGCCAAAGGGGTCGCGACCCACAGGTTAAGAACCGTTGCCCTTGCCAAAACCGGTTTGGCTCATTGGTTAGAGCGTCAGCCTGCGGACTGAAGGGTCCCGGGTTCGATTCCAGTCAAGGGCATGTACCTGGGTTGCGGGCACATCCCCAGTAGGAGATGTGCAGGAGGCAGCTGATCGATGTTTCTCTCTCATCAATGTTTCTAACTCTCTATCTCTCTCCCTTCCTCTCTGTAAAAAATCAATAAAATATATTTTAAAAAAAAGAACCGTTGCCCTAAAGTTTTACTGACAACTTCCAAAGCAGTGAACCTCAGAATAGGAATTAGGGCAGATGTCATTGGCAGAAAACTCAGAACTCACTTCTTAGAGTGACCTGGGTAAACCCCTGGCTGCCTCGAGTCCCACACTCGGGTGGAGGTGAAGACTCACAAGTTAAGAGAGTTGACTGGGAAGGGCACAGGCTGCAAGCCTCCAGCATCCACATGCTTTTACATGAACATCAATCACTATCCTACCTGCCTCCAAGGCCCTGTATCTTTTGCGTTGCCCAGGTGAGGGCTCCAGCAGGTGGTGCTGATGGTGAAAATGCTGCCGGTAACATCAATGGTGACCCTGCAGTTTCTGTGCAGGAACCTGTGCTGAATGCTTTCCCTCCACAGTTCTCCCCATCCCTATTGCAGAGAATAGTAGACCTAACTCTCCTCCTGGCCCCAGTGTCCTGTGTGGCCACACAATCCCAGTGGACCAGGACCCAGCGGTCTAGGAGTGATGCTCTGAGTCGACCCGGGCAACTTCCTCCCTTAGGGGTCAGCCCAGCTTTCTCATGGGCAAGGGACACCCTCTCCAGGGACGTCCACTTCCTCATTCTGAGTTAGGGTTTAAGAGCCTCGAAGTCTTTCCCTTCAGCTCCCCCCACATGCACCCACCCACTCATTCCTTCCCAAGGGACCTGGATTCCCAGCTCCTCCAGGAAACCTAGTGTCCTTCACAAACACTCCCCATGCACTCTCTCTAACTCCAGTCTGCCTGGAGAATCTTCCCTAATTCCTCCCCTTCCCACAGCCTGGGGTTCTATGAACTGACCTTTCACTTCATCCATCCCTGAGGCCTGAGTGGGGACCCCCCCCCGGGGGAACAGCAGAAGCTGGGAGAGCAGGAGCAGAACGGGCCCCTTCCTCACCCCTCCAGAGACCGCCTATGCAGTTGCCTGTGTCAAGGGTGCACAGACACACAGGGAAACATACCGACACCACAAGCACAGAAACACGCAGGTTCAGGACACCCCCAGCCACAGCTGGGCACTCAGGTGCAGGGCTTATGGCCAGGCTCACACACACTGCAGACACAGGGAACACTTTGAGGGGAACACACACACACACACACACACACACACACACACACTGGACAAACACATAGAAACAAACAATTGGGGTCATACAGACAGTATCACAGGACACACACACACACACACACACACACACACAAATGGACATGCACACGCACACACCAAAGCAGACATACATGGACACAGAACACAGACACAAAGATAACTCAATACACACATCAGGAACACCCAAAGGGACAGCCAATTCACACATACAACCAACGGGCAACATGCAAAACAAACACCCCCCCAAATGCAGAGTCATACTAACTCGCGCTCTTGAAGGAAACATGAAGATTTAAGGTACTGCCCTGGCCAGGCGGCTCAATCTCTTGCAACTTCATTTCATTTGCCCACTTAAATCAAAGGGCATATTCGGTTCCTGGTGAGGGCGTAGACCTAGGTTGCGGATTTGATCTGCTGTCCGGCATTTATGAAGGGCAACCAGTCCATGATTCCTCTCGGATTGGTGTTCCTTTTTTTTCTCGGTGCCCCTCATTTCCTCTCTCTCTCAAAGCAATAAACATATCCTAAGATGAGGATTACAATTTTAAAAAAGAATTAAGGGGCCCCAGACGGTTTGTCTCAGTGGATAGAGCGTCAACCTGTGGACAGAAGGGTCCCAGGTTCAATTCCAGTCAAGGGCACATGCCCAAGTTGTGGGATCGATCCCAGTAGGGGACATGCAAGAGGCAGCTGATCAGTGATTTCATTTGCCCACTTAAAGGGCATATTCGGTTCCTGGTGAGGGCACAGACCTACGTTGTGGATTTGATCTGCTGTCCGGCATTTATGAAGGGCAAACGGTCCATGTTTCCTCTCAGATTGGTGTTCCTATCTCTCTCTCCCTCTCAGATAGATTTATGTTTCTATCTTTCTCTCTCTCCCTCTCCCTTACTCTCAGATAGATTTATGTTTCTATCTCTCTCTCTCTCCCTCTCCCTTCCTCTCAGAAATCAATAAAAATATATTTTTTTAAAAAAAAAGAATTAAGGGGTTGAGCCCTAGCCGGTTTGGCTCACTGGATAGAGCCTTGGAATAGGGACCAAAGGGTTTGAATCCAAGCAAGGGCACATGCCTGGCTTGTGGGTTTGATCCCCAGTAGGGGGCATGCAGGAAGCAGCCGATCAATGATTCTCTCTCATCATTGATGTTTCTACCTCTCTATCCCTCTCCCTTCCTCTCTAAAATCAATAAAAAATATTTTAATATATATATATATATATATATATATATATATATATATATATAGTTTCACATTTAAAGAAGTCAGTTGAGTTACTGAGGATTCAATGAAATAAATAAATACATCTTAGATGCTGCACTAACCTTCTAGTTAAAATAATAAATTCATTTTAAAAATTGGCAAAAGATTCTGACTGGACATTTCAATAAAGGAGGCAAAGACAGTGTAAAAAATTGCTTGAAAAAACATTCACCATAAAAATTTATTAGGGAAATGGAATTAAAACAAAGCAAGTTAACACTATACTCATTTCTCAGCCTATTATCAAAAAGATTAAACATCACATGTGCTGGCAGGGTTGTGGAAAAACTAGAATTTTCATTACTGTGGGAGGGTGGCAAGGCAAAGGGAATGACCATTTTAGACCACAGTTCTGCATATACTAACAGGTAAATCATTCACCTATACTGCATCAGTTTGATAAGTAAAACACACCTCTATATAAAGAACTGAAGGCAATATCCCCAGCAGACTTATTTTTAATATCCCAAACCTGGAAATAAGTAAAACCATAGACAGATCAATACGTAAAATGGATATAAACAGAACACAGTATGACTCAGCCATAAAAAATAATTAACTATTCACATAAGCATTCGTGTTGAATCTCAAAATAACTGTGTAACATGAAGGAAAGCAATATTTGTATACCCCTTATAGTGCTTCTGAAATTATGAAAAATATTAACTAATCTTAAAAAAATAGTAACTAATCTTGTAAAGGAAGGAAAATCAATGACTGCATCTAGGGCTGGGGAAGGCAGAAGGAGAGATTACAAAAGGGCAGGAGGTAAATACAGGATGTGGCACAAGTAGTAGAGCTGTTGGCATAGAAATTACTATAATAATTTAAAAATAATAAAAAGCAAGAATAAACTGTTCCCTGGCCAGTGAGCCTCAGGTGTTTGAGCACCATCCCTTGCCCTAAAAGGTCACTGGTTCCATTCCACCTCAAGGCACATGCCTTCCTGGATGCCCTGTAGGTGACGTGCAGGAGGTAGCTGTTTGGTTTCTTTCTAATATCACCATTTCTCTCTCTCTCTCTCTCTCTCTCTCTCTCTCTCTCTCTCTCTCTTTCTGTCTTTCCCTCTCTTTGTGAAAAGTTGTTAAAATATTTTTAAATATGTAAAATACTTATTTGGAAAAATAGAGAGTCAACTCTGTGTTTTGCATATTCACATCTGTATCCCTGGTATTGCCTGAACCTGCATATGGGGGAGAGATAAGTTTATGTCACATGTGACCATTTTAGAGCTTGATCCCTATGTCCAAGCTCACCAAATAGTACAAATATACCTAAATAAAACCTTAAATTGTGCTTCCAAATAAAGGCCTAGATATCCCTATCTTGTTAGAAAATTAAAATGACAACCCTATACGGGCTCTACCATCTCTCTCCTAATTTCCTGGAAGCACCAGCCTTGCCTCAGTGGCAGCAAATATTGGCAAGCAGGGAAGACTATGGCCATCAGAATCAACAGGAATGCTGACTGGGTCACAAATGCCACATTCTAGGACTGACTACAGGATTACCCTTCCTCTAGCTTTGAAGTCTTGCCTGTTGAGAAAACCTTGAGGTGAACACCTTAGAGAGGCCGGAAGAGGAAACAGACCATTTAGATTATTTCCTCTAAAAATGACTTTAGCCACAGGAAACAGTGATGGAGGAACTGAGGACACCTGTCCACAATGACCACACAACTCACACATCCTTAGTCCTTTGTGGGTAACGTTCAGAAGATGTGCGATTCACGTAATTCTCTGCACTCTTTCTCACTCACTATGAACAGAGGGTTTGTGACCCAGTTGTTGTTCAACCTAACCCTCAGAGTCTTAATACAAGCGACACCAGCCTATGAAATGTCATTCATAACGGCACAGGGCACCCTGACAGCATGTAATACACACTGTGAACTGAGAATATAATTCACATTGTTCACAGAAGCACAACAAAGCCCTCTTACCCCCATCTTCAGGATGACCTGAGACCGCAATCACAGGAGGCCCCAGGCTGCAAATGAGGAGCACAAAGTCATGCCGACTTTCTTTCGAGGTCTTGGGCAGCATTGCATTACAAGTGAATACTGGATAAAGTGATTTTCTGACTCCACGCTTTGCCTTCAAAAGCACAGGAGGTTGGGGATTCCCACAATATCTGTTCCCCTGTACATGCGGACAGATGCCAAGTGTGCTTTCAAATCAAGCCAGGCAATGAACAGGACCAACAAAATGAAAAGTACTAGTGCATGAGCAAAAGCACCTGGACAAAAAGATAATAATCCCGAGACATGTTATTAAATTCAATGGGGTTGGTGAATTGGAAGCTGAAACAATTCATCACAGCATAAGGTGATGTCCTGAGAGAGGTAGCACTTAGCTGAGGATGAGTACACTGGATGAACTCTCAATCAACTCCATTTCCTAGTCAGAAAGGAATGAAGATCCTGACATGAGCTTGGAGTAATCACAGTTTGCTCAGGCAGAGGTGAGAACAAAGAATTCCTTTTCCCTGACCACGCAGGGTGTGTGACTGATGCACCCTGTACAGGTGAGCCTGGTGGTGGAGAAGAAATCGCCTCAGCAAGGAATACTCCCAATGATATCTATCAGGTAGTAGGACCGAGCAGCTTAGCAAGTGCCATGCAGTTATTTAAAGCATCACTTCTACTTGAAATTTAATGAGGAAACTAGAGGAGTGCATGTTGGGATAAAAGGGATTTTTCTTCTGTTAAATGTGTATCAAAGAGACCCCTTCAGTGTTGTTATTGTCAATGAGAAAAAGAAAGTATTCAGTGCACATTTAAAGTTTTTATCCATTATGAACAATCAGGTGTCTAAGGAGATGAGATTTTCGGGAAAAGATGTCCAACATCCACTACACCCATGAGGCCTTTCTCCTGTGTGAACTCTCTTGTGGTTAAAGAGGTGACCATCGCATCTAAAATATTTCCCACATTCACTGCATTCATAAGGTTTTCATCCAGCGTAAATTCCTGGTGTTCAGTGTGGGCAAGCCTTCATCTGAGGGAATGCCCACATTCACTACACTCATAAGGTTTTTCTTCAGTGTGAACTCTCTTGTGTATAAGTAGCTGACTATTTTGCCTAAAAGACTTCCCACATTCACTACACCCATAAGGTTTTTCTCCAGTGTGAACTCCCTTGTGGATAATGAGCTGACTATTTTGGCTAAAGAACTTCCCACATTCACTACACACATAAGGCTTTTCACCAGTGTGAACACTCCTGTGGATAAGGAGCTGACTATTATCCCTAAAAGATTTCCCACATTCATTACACCCATTAGGTTTTTCTCCAGTGTGAACTCTCTTGTGGACTAAGAGCTGACTATTTTGCCGAAAGGACTTCCGACATTCACCACATTCATAAGGTTTTTCTCCAGTGTGTACTCTCTTGTGGCTAAGGAGCTGACTATTGCTGGCAAAAGATTTCCTACATTCACTACACTTATAAGGCTTTTCTCCACTGTGAACTCTGTGGAGTTGAATGAGGGTGGAACTCCTACTGAAGGACTTCCCACAATCTGTACATTCATATGGCTTTTCTCCATTGTGAACTCTCTGATGTCGAATGACGGTGGAACTCTGACTGAAGGACTTCCCACAATCTGTACACTCATACTGCTTTTCTCCAGTGTGAACTCTTTTATGTCAAATGAGGTTATAGATCCGTCTATAATTTTTCCTACATTTTCCACACTCTCCAGAACACAAACCCTGACATTCAATAATGTTGAGGTTGTGGCTGGCAGCGTTTTCACATTCTCCACACACGTGAGGACTTTTTCCACTGAGAAATACTTGTGAATTCTCACTGCCACATAGTTGATCCTTAGTGTTATGAGATGCCTGGTGATGGAGGGAGTTTGGGAATCTTCCCCAACCACCCTGCTATTTGGAGGCACCTAGGATAAGTAGAAGCTGAACCTTGTCACAAATGAGGCCTTATCTGTAGCTTCTTTACAGGACGTCTTTCCCCCGGCATCCCTCTGTTGCTGGTGAGGGTATGCACTGAAACAGAAGTCTCTCACACATGACTCACTGAAGAAGTCTTTGTGCTCCAAGTGTGCTGCTTGTAACTCAATCAGGTGCAAAATATCTTTTAACACCGAGAAACACTGCTTACAAGGATGGTTCTTCTGGGTTGCTGGAGCTGTCTTAGAAGCTCTGACTTGTGAGGCTACTTCTATAGATACACTCTGATTACAACAGGTCTCATCATCATCCTTTTTATTCCAACAACCTGAAAGCAGAAAAAAGGTGAGGGAATGGATGTTGATTGTGGTGACAGGGGGAAGTTCCATTACAAAAGGGTGTGGCCCATGACACCGTGGCTCCATGAAATTAACTGAAAAGAAGACATATTCAGGAAGGATTAATAAGAGGCTTCTGTGACGTTCTGGGTCTCTGAAGATCATAAAGGAAGACCACACCAGGAATATGACACAAAGATGGCAAGCACAACATGGAAGAGAGGTAAGACTTCCAGCCCTTCCTCAGGCTAACATTGTTCAGTAGGGCTTGTCTGCTGGTGACATAGGCAAGCTCTGTAGAATTTTGTTTATGTCTTATTCCAAGAAAAATTCAATAAACGAGTAGCTGTTTTTCAGGACTACTTTAGTATGTATGTGCACCTCATAACAAAGGTGCAGGTCAATGTTGAAAAATACTGCAGAGGCAGCAGTGCAGATGAGCAGGTGATGTAAAAATGCCATGAAGGTGAACATGGCGGAATGCTAGGAAATCACAGGTGAAAGGACATGTCAGAAAGTGTAAAGTAGTTAAAAGGAAAGGTAAAAATGAGGTGTGGGCAGTGGCAACTGCATCTGAGCAGTGATGGAATCGAGCTGGTTCCTGGTATAATTTGAAAAAAGCCCATGTGTCATACATTCTGCTAGTTTCCACTCAGCTGGGCCAGGCCTACTCGGAGACCATCCTGAAAGTCCACTACGTGAAAAAAACTAGGGTTCTCCCTGTACCACCTTCTCTACAAATACATAAAACCAAAATATTCCAAGTGTTAATAAAATATGACAGAGGTGACCACCCAGGTCTGGCCCAGAGCAAATCCACTTGGAATAGTATTCAGGGAAGGTAATATTACAAACACCAATTGAAGGAGGGTCTTACAAGAACAGCCCATGGTTCATGTAAGAACATAACCTGGCACAAGCAGTCACCCAGAACCTTTATTCAGGGGAAAGGTGCAGAAGTGGAAGCCATGGACCTAGACACAGTCACCCTCCCAGGGACAGAAACAGCAAGTGGGACCCATTAAGCTGTCTGTAAGATGCCTGGCTCCCAGACACATCCTTCACTTTCTGAGGGAAAGAGTGTTAAAGAAGTTTGTGGAGTCTATTCCTCAGGGCTCTCCACACAGCTCAGCACTGGCATCCATAGCACATTTCACATGAGAGTGAGGACAATTTGCAGAGCCCATGTTCTGGCTGTAGGAGAGAGAAAGCTACAGGTGGAATATAAAGGAAGAGAGGCCATCACCTCAGTCCATTAGGAGAGATGTGAGGGTCTTACCTTAGATGATCCAAGTGCAAATACTTCCAGCATCACTTTGCAGTACAGAAGTCTCTGAGCCTCATCAAGGATGCCCCACTCCTCTGGAGAGAAGGCAATAGCAATATCCTTAAAGTTCATATCCTGTCATAATGGGGACAGTCCATTATCAGCTTCTCTCCCAGGATTTTGCATTGATCATACACCACAACTTCCATATCCATCTGCTCCCTACACTTCTGACTACAGAGAAGATATCAGGCATTTGTTTCATCAAAGACACTCACTCCTTATATTCCTACTGATGCAGTGTCTTCCCATGACAATAAGGGCAATGAGTATATAGATCATACCTGCTCTCTAGTACAAACATGTTGTCCACACTGCGCCTTTCAATACAGTGGGAGTCAGGAACATAGGGTACAGAAAGATCATGTCCATAATGAGAGTGTGATTCTTTTGACACTGTTCTTGTCAGGCAATAGCCTTGCTGTTCCCTAGATTCTCATTCCAAGACCCTGAACATTTTAGCCTCACACTTTACCCGTTTGACACCAATCCTAGGGTGCTGTGCCATCACTTTGCACTTCCTGCCCCACATAAATCTTTGCACCACACTTCTCTCACACAGCTTCATTCCCAGAGGCATAATGCCAAAGGCAGG
Organism: Myotis nattereri; assembly: GCF_964212035.1. Lineage (NCBI taxonomy): Eukaryota > Metazoa > Chordata > Mammalia > Chiroptera > Vespertilionidae > Myotis > Myotis nattereri. Next base: position 8,493,285 of record NC_138097.1, on the reverse strand, counting down.
ACAAAAACATCGTGACTTGGACAGCTTATCTTAATCATCTTCTTTTCCAATACTCCAATTCACCCCTTCAGTAATGTATTTCTCTCTTACCCTCCACCCTTCCCAATGCCAGCCAAGATGACACTGATGTATGCTCTCTCATTCCTATTGATCACTGTAACTGCCCTCCACAACAAAAGGCAAGTTGCACATATATTTCACCAAATCTCTGGACCAAAAAAGTTACACTGTAATCGACCCTGTTTCAGGAATTAATCTGAAATTCACCATATCACATTATCCAGATATCACCAGAAGTGAACTCCACCTTCATTTCCTGTTAAGTTGATTTCAGTGGCCCTGAAGCCATGAATTCACATGCCCTCTCCAAGTCCACATCACTCTTTCTACCATAACTCTCTCAATCCTACACTCCGACAGTCACAACCCCCATCGTCATCTCCCTGACTTCCTACTCATTACTCAGTAAGTGTGGTTTGGTTAATGCCTGGAAAACTCAAACTGAATTGAGGTCTACACCAACTCTCATAGTCAACACTCAGTGAGGCTCCCTCAGTCCTTCAGTCCTTCAGTCCACACTCAATGAGGCGCCTTGAATCCTGATGACCTCCCTCCCTGATTGTTTTTTTCCTTCAACCTCACCTATTGAGAACCACATCAAATCTCAGATATCCAGAGCTCACCTCTTCTGGTGCTGCACTTGATGTCCCTTCACCAGTCAGAGCCATCAGCACTCAAGTTCCATCACCTATGGCCCATTGTCCCAGGTCCAGTGTGTCTCACATATGACCACTCATTCCCGTATATAAATCAGTCAGACTACTGAGCACACCAAAGCTCTCAACACAATCCTGGTATGTGATTCACAAGTAAAGATGCAGCAGCTGCCATCTCATCTTGTTTTAATTGCTCTTTGGTGTCCAATTAAACAGAAAAAAAAAGTTCTTAAATAGATGATCTACAACTCTGCCCTGGTCACTTTCCCCCTGAATTTAAAGAAGTTTTCAACCTGAACTTCTCCTCAGAGGACCAGATGCTCATGAAGTTCTCTCCGAAATATCGCACACCAAAACAGATAAAAATAAAAGTTTGGTGTCCCCAATGAACATTACACTTCTACTCTGAATATCTGCATCTCAGTTGATGGTGCTTCCATACCTGCAGCTCCAAATGCAAACCTTCAGTCCCTTGCTCTTACTTCTCTGTCAGCCTCAAAATTAGAAAATCCTGTTGGCCGCACATAAAACACCAACCCAGAATCCAACAGCTTATTTCACCCGCTCAGACACCATCATGGGGCACTTAACATCATGCTCACCACAGCAACCTCCATCCTAGACTTTCTAGCACCTCACTCACAGCCATATGGTTTGTTATCCTTCAGCCACCAGAAGTCTAATGAGACCTGAGTCACATCATCTGCCTCTGTGGCTCCAAATCTTTCATTTCTCCCTTCACCTGCAGAACAGACTCCAAAGGTAGCACAAGCTCCTCTAGACCTCACCACTGTCCCACTGTTACCAGTTCCTATTTTAAAAAATGGACACAAGCCCCAGCTGGTTTGGCTCAGTGTATAGAGAACCAGCCTGTGAACTGAACGGTCCCGGGTTTGATTCTCATCAGGGGCACATGCCAGGCCTGTGGCTTGATCCCCAGAGGGGGGTGTGCAGGAGTCAGCCCACCATGATTCTCTCTGACCATTCTTGTTTCTATTTCTCCTTCTCCCTTCCTCTCTGGAATCAATCAAAACATATATTTTTTAAATAGGACACCAGTTGGTTCCTGAATGAGCTCAGTCTTCACTCTAAGCCAGGGGCGGGCAAACTTTTTGACTCGAGGGCCACAATGGGTTCTTAAACTGGACCGGAGGGCCGGAACAAAAGCATGGATGGAGTGTTTGTGTGAACTAATATAAATTCAAAGGAAACATCATTACATAAAAGGGTACGGTCTTTTTTTTTTTTTTTTTTTTTTTAGTTTTATTCATTTCAAACCGGCCGGATCCGGCCCGCAGGCTGTAGTTTGCCCACGGCTGCTCTAAGCCATTGCACACATAGGAACATATGACTGGAAGGTCTTCTCACATCTGATTCCACTGTTGGCTAAAAAGAGGGATCATTTCATACAACCATAGACATTTACTTTGAATTCTGGACTTGGTGTCTCATCAAGGTCCCCAGATATAAGGGCGAGAAGAGAGGCAAGACAATCCCAGGACACCACTATCTCAGAAGTTGTAAGAGTGTGAGGCCCTGATATCAGTTCCAGGAAACAGCATCCTTCAACCACTCTGCATTTGCAGGAATCTGTGTTCAGAGAAAGATCTGTTGAGACTCTGGCCACCACGCCCAGGACCCATGGGTTCAGACTGATCAGTACCGTTTCCCAGTCAATAAGCCCATTTGTTCTGGAGATGACCACATTATCTCAAGACTCAGTCCTCAGTACACACTCTTGCCAGTTACCTTATCTTTTATAGGACTTCTGCCTCCTATCCCCTACTGCTATCATCTCTCTACTAGTCTGTTCTTCTTCTGAGCTGCTTTGGGAAAAGTTTAAAGAACTACCTCACACAATGTCCCTCTTTTGGTCAGGACCATTCATGTCCCCATTTTCCTGAGAATGAAAGTAAAACTCCTCGTGCAAAACTCCACCTCATCTGCTTTGTTCCATTAGACACAAAACAAGTCCTGGGTTACGCAAATTCTCCTGGTTCGGTCACACCATCACGTCCTCACATGGAAGTATTGCAGCCTATTAACATCTTTCCCCCATGACACCTTTTGTCACACATGAGCTACTCACTGTTACTGGCAGAGCGACCTGGACTGCAGGATCCCAGAGGAGTCCACACCCCAGGCTGGAGGGTTACCTCCAGTGAGGCTGCGTCCAACTCTGTAAGTAGAGAGGAGTCCAGGAGTCACAAAAGCCCAAATTCTGGCGTGTTGGGGCTCAGCAAACCTCAGACACACCACTGCATAGGGAGATGCTGCTTCTGATGCCTTGTCCTACTGGAGACCTGGCGCTGGGAAGCCTCAGTCTCTGTGAACAGACCAAAGAGGTCAACATGAGCATCAGGTAAATGCAGGAAGTCCCACCCTCACCCACATACACCTGGATAATATGCCTCTCCTGGGCTTTCATTGGCTAAATCCAGCCATCATTAGGCGCATAGCCCTTTGGGTAATATACCTTTCCAGCCCTCCCAGTTGTAAGTAGGATCCCAATCAATCACTGAACATTGTGAATACTGGTGTTTGGAAGCCAGAATGTTGCTGGGAAATGATAACATTAGAATCGCGTGGCTGGTGGTAGTTTCTGGGGTTTGTTCTCTCCAACTGATTTTTTGGTTAAGTTGATTTTTGAGAGATAGGATGGGACAGAAAAAAGAGAAATAAGGATCAGCTGCCTCCTGTCAACCCCTCACCCTCCCACTGGGAATCCAGCCATAACACCAGGCTTCTGCCTCATAAACAACTTAACCGGAAACCGTCCCAGCACGGGAAGATGCTCAATCATCTGAGCTATTCTACCTGTCAGATTTTTTTATGTTTAATATAAACATATCACATTATTAAGAGACAAGTCATGCTATGAGAGAATATATACAATCCAATTTCATTTGTTTAAAAACAACATTTGAAATTCTACAAAGAACAAAAAGTTAACACTTCATAAATAGTTAGAATGTTTGTATTCAGTACACATTGTGAAACTATGGAGCTAATAGCTACCGAATGTTTACTACAGGTGCCAGGCCTGGAATTCAATGCTTTACATGCATCATTATGTCATTTATTCCTCTCTGCAACCTGCGATTTTATGTACAGCAAATTGAGGCTCAGAGGCTTTATGTAAATTGCCTGATAGTAGAGTTAAATAAAGGCTGGGCTGGAAGGCAAACCCAAGTGTTTTTGGTAACAGAGCTCTGACTTATATCATTAGGCTCTGCAGCCTCCTGGAGAGCAGAATTGTTAATACACACCCATTAGGACCAGCTAGATCAGTGGTTCTCAACCTTCCTAATGCTGCGACCCTTTAATACAATTCCTCTTGTTGTGGTCACCCCCAATCATAAAATTATTTTCGATGCTACTTCATGACTGTAGTTTTACTTCTTTCATGAATCATAATGTAAATATCTGATATGCAGGATGTATTGTCATTGTTACAAATTGAACATAATGAAAGCATAGTGATTCATCATAAAAACAATATGTAATTACATATGTGTTTCGCAATGGTCTTAGGCGACCCCTGTGAAAGGGTCGTGTCGTTCGACCCCCAAAGGGGTCTCGACCCACAGGCTGAGAACCACTGGGCTAGATGTTATGGTGAGTATCAAACAGGCCCAAAACTTCAGTTGCTTATACTAAAGAAGGTCTCTTTCTTGTTCATGCTACATGTCCTCCCTGGTTCTCCAGGGACCAGGATAAAGGTGCAGCCACCATGTAGGTACCTGCTAGGTGTTAGTAGCAATGAACAGAGAGAATGCCAGTCTCTGGTTCCAGACTCGTGTATTACTAGTGGCAGTGTTCACTCCACCCCTCTTCATTGGTCAAAGCACATCACGGGGCTGCAGCCAAATTCATGGGGTCTGTAGAGGAACGAACCTGATCAACTTAATGTGACCCTTGAAGGACACCGCATGGTGCCAATCAATCTGGGGGACTTTACAGGGTTGAAGGAGAGGAACGTGCATTGGTAGGAAATAACTGCATGAGTCAGCATGGATTGCTTTCTCTTCATCCAGGTGCACTTTTTCCCTTAGATTCCCTAAGCCCGTGGTCGGCAAACTGCGGCTCGCGAGCCACATGCAGCTTTTAGAACCCTTGAGTGTGGCTCCTCATAAGCCTGAGGAGTACCCTTATTAAGTGAGTAACAATGTACCTACCTATATAGTTTAAGTTTAAAAAATGTGGCTCTAAAAGAAATTTCAATCGTTGTACTGTTGATATTTGGCTCTGTTGACTAATGACTTTGCAGACCACTGCCCTAAGCCATCACGGGCAAGATTCAAAGGCGTGAACTTCCAAAAAAAAGGCGTTTGGTCATTGTTCACTGGCAGTAAACTCAGAACTACTACTGAGTGAGAAGTTGTTTAAATCCCTGGCTGTCTCAGTTCCTACACTGTGCTGAGGGAGAAGACACATATGATAAGAGAGTTGATCGGGAAGGACACAGGACTGCAAGCATTCCAGCATCCATGTTCTTTTACATCAACATCAGTCACTACCCAGCCTCCAAGTCTCTTTATCATTTCAATTGCCCTGGTGGGCACTCCCACTGGGGATCACAGTAAAATATGCTGACTTTTACATCAATTGTCATCCTGTGCTTCCCAATCATTCTGTGCATGAACATGTGCTAAATGTGGTTTCTCCATTGTTCACCCCATCCCCACTGGGGTTCCTTCCTCCTGCTGGTCACAGTGCTCCTGGATGGCCATTCACTCTCACTAATTACCAGGACGCAGAAGTTCTGGAGTGATGCACTGAGCATACCTAGGTACCTTCCTCTATTAGGTGTCAGCAGAGATTTTACATGGGCAAGGGTGTGACCTGTTCTCCAGGGAAGTGGAGTCTCACAGGACTGTCCCTGTCCTCTCCATGGATGTCCAGTTCCTTATTCCTAAAAGGGATAATTATGGGCCTAAGAGCTCTTCCCATCAGCGTTGCCCCATATTTATCCATATGCATCAGAAAATGAATCAGGCTGCACAGAGGGCAGTAGTGAAGGGCAGGCACTCGTATGACCTGTAAGGACTGAGAGTGTGGACACTGATGACTCGGGAAGTATCAAGTTGTCTGTCCTTTGGAGCTACTGTTCTAGTGGAGGACATCCCAAACACAATGGGGCAGGGTTGCTACAACAGGTGATAAGACAGGAACGTGAAGACAGCGTGGTCATTGGAGTCTCCCAGAGAACGTCTGGGAAGAGGTGGTAGGGCCAGGATAAGTGCCTATGGGGCATATGTTCTCTGAGCACAGTTCTGCATCTATGAAAAGGTAAAACGTTCACCTATACTGCAACAGTTTGATGAGTAAAACACACATCTATATGAAGAACATTTACCAGAATCATCTGATCTCAGTGGAAGTCTGTGTTCTTTCACATAAGAGGCTTCTAGAAACAAGACCACAAATCACAGAATAAACCCACACAATTTGTGTTATCGTCATGATCCACTCACTTCTTTTTTTAAGTACAAAACCCCCCAATGTTTTTTGAATAAAATAATTTGTTTATTTTTTAACTTAGATTACTCTTTGAGCGATAAAAATTAACTTACCTGTGAGAGAAGGTGATTCTGAGGAACTGCAACATAACTTTGGAAACTGGAGAGTGTAGAGCCCATGGTGAACTAGAAACTGCTTTCCCTCGAGAAACCGTTTCTAATGTCTAAAAACACAAAGTAGGAAGCATGAATCGGCCAACTCGCAGTATTTCCTTTTCTTTTTTCCCCCCTCACCCTACGATTCTTTTTCCATTTACTTCTAGAGAGACTTGAGTGGTGGGAGGAGTTGGAGAGAGAGGGAGAAAGAGAGGGAGAGAGAGAGGGAGAGGAACATCCGCAAGGGAGAGACACATCAATGGCTTGCCTCCCTTATGTGCCCTGACATGGCCCTAGTATTAAACCTGAAACTGAGGTCTTTGCCCTTGACCGTAATGGAACCAGAGACCTTTGGCTCCTGGAGGCAAAGCTCTAACCACTGCATTAACTGGCCAGGTCTTGCAGTCTTGCTTAAAACACAGGAATCCAATAGGGGCATCTTGGAGGCTGATTTTGGCTTTCTAGACACGATTTATTGAGCTTGATTTATTGTGAATGTCTGAGGCTCCTCGGTATCTCAAATTTTATCTCTTTTATTCCATATCCTTTCCCACTGTTGTAAATTTTGGGCATATCCTCTGAAATCCTGTGGATGCGTATCATCAATACAGCCTCTGTGTATGTCATTTTCTTCTGGGGTACTATCATTGTGGTGTGTATACTAAAGTACCTTACAGATACAAATTTAAGCAAAGTGTCAACCACTGGACTTTTTACTTGCATTCAGTTCTGGAAAGTTCCGTCTGGTACAGAGGAACCCATCGAAGGGAATCTGGGGCTCAAGGCAAACTGTGAGGCCTCCTTCAGAGAAGGTCAAGTCCATCCACTGTGCCCACAATTCAGCCATGACCCCACTTTCTAATCCTGGCTGTCAAAACCAACCACAGTGACTATCATCAGCTTCCTGGTCAAAGCACATGCTGAACTGTGGGTTCCACCCCAGTCAGTGGCCTGTGGGAGGCAGCCTATCGATGATTCTCTGTCATCATTGATGTTTCTATCTCTCTCTCTCTCTCTAACCTCTCTGAAATCAATAAAAACATTTCAAATGTATTTTTAAAATCAATAATATGCAAACAAAACTTTAAAAGAAATGTTTAAAACTTGCATTTCCCAATTATTTTACTATTTTATGATAAACTGGAGGCCTGGGGCACAAAATGCATGCATGGGTAGCGTCCCCAGACCTGGCCCGCAATCAGGACTGATGGGGGCCTTCCTTCATTCCATGCTGCCCCCTGTTGGTCAGCACATGTCATGGAGAGGGATCAGTATCCCAGTCAAACTCTTATGGGGAAAACTTGCATATTAGGCTTTTAGATATATAGATGTTCTTGGGGATACTGATTGCTACCTTATCAATATGTGGGAAATAAAATATGATGATTTGCTACTGAAATATCTTATCATATCCTTGTTCAGTGCCATCATTTCGGCATTTTGAAACTAACCACAACGAGGGTATTTACATGAGGGAAGTTAACAAAGATTACAAACCTAGACTTCACTTAATGTATTACTGAATGCTTATACTTAGAAAAGTGTGGTGGAGAATGTGAACAATGCATATAAAACCTGCGAGTATATGGTATATGTGGATTTAAATTGTACATAGGTGAAAAATTGAGAAAAACATTTTGCTTACAGTATTCAAAACCCATAGTTCCATACAGTAAGAAGTTATTCCGTTACTGAGGAATGAGTGAAATTCAAATATATAGCTTAGATTGTGAACTGTCCTCTTATTGGTAAAAAATAAAAAGAAATTTTAAAAATAGGCAAATTTCTGAGCCAACATCTTAACAAAGGAGATAAAGAAAATGGAAGTAAATGTATGAAAAAAATGTTCAGCACAAAAAATTCTTGGGAAGTGAAATGAAATGAAAAGCAGGTCAATATATAGATAATTCCAGACCTACTATTTAAAAAGATGAACCATTGCATGTCCTTGCACAGTTGAACAAAAACTGGAATTTTTGTATGCAGGGCATGGGTGGGAAGGCAAAGTACATGACAATTTTAAATCACAGTTCTGCATATGTAAAAATGTGAAATATCCACATACACTGCAACAGTTTGATTAGTAGAATGCATATCTATAAAAATAACTGAATGCAAACAATCCAGATTTATTGATAACTAGAGGCCTGGTACACAAAAATTTGTGTACTCAGGGCGGGGGGAGGGTGTCACTCAGCCCGGCCTGCACCCTCTAAAATCTGGGACCCCTGGAATGATGTCCTACTGCCCGTTTACAGGGATCAGGCCTAAACTGGCAGTTGTACATCCCTCTGACAATCTGGGACTACTGGCTCCTAACCACTCACCTGCGTGTCTACCTGATTGCCCCTAACCACTCTGCTGGCCAGTCTGCTTGCCCCCAATTTCCCCCCCACCACTGGCCTATTCGCCCCCAAATGCCTCCCCACCAGCCTGATCACCTCCTACTGTATCCTGTACGTGTCATCACCTCACTACCCCCTCTACCGGCCTGCTCACCCCTAACTGTCCCCCCCTTCTGGCCTGCTTGCCCACAACTGCCTGCCTGCGGCCTGCTCACTCCAAATGGCACCATCTCCTATTTCAGTTGTGTCCTTTCCTACCCTAAATTAATGTCATGTCCTTAATATGTGGGTATCAGATGTCTCTGTGACTGAGCTGGGAAACCTTTCACATTTCTCTTTCCTTTTCTTTCATCTCCGGATAACTGAGCTCTGAGATTTGTGTGGGACCAAAGGCCCTGGCAATACAATGCTGAGCCCTCTGAACTCATTTTATTCTTTATTATATTATTTGATTCCTGGGGCTGAATTCACCATGAAAGCAGAAGAAAATATACCCTTAGATATAGAATCTGAGTCATTACCCAGAGATTTTTGTGGGAGTTGACAATGAGGCATGAGACACATGTGTTTATTGCTCAGTTTCCTCAACTATGGAACGGAGGTTGATCCTGCCCCTCGGATCCTTTGGAGTTTGGATATGCTGCATCCAGAGGGATTAACTGGCAGCTCTGAGAGTAAGATCAAAAGTCAGCAGACACTTGTTTTTTTTACCCAGAGTTAGAAAAACACAACTCCTTTTGTCATAACAGCAGCAAGGGCCATGCCTGTGGAGGAGGAGCAGGGAACCAGTGCTTCCCCCATGCCCCTTCCCCTCCCACCCTCCCTGCACTGGTCTAGCTGCTATCACTATAGTGGAACCTATCAACTCAGGCTCTGCCCCCCTGCCCCATGTCACAGGAGGATCATGCGTAGTTTCTTACAGACACAGAAGCAGTTGTGGAGTAGGGAGGTGGCGGTTTTTATCTGAGCAGACGCTGAAGGCCTTGCTGAAGTGTCCACTCTGGAACCTGCAAGTCTGAGTCCTGGGAGGTGGCACAGTGGAGGCGCCACACTCCTTTCAGTAGAAACTGAAGATCCATAGGAGCCTGATGGCTGAAGGGAAGAACCAGGAGGTCTGCCTTGCGCCTATTCACCAATCCCCAGTCCTGCTTTACTGATCGCACATCCTAAGCCCCTCGCCGCCCTGGGCCGTACACGGGAGCCTGAATGGTGGCTCACGCTGTACTTCCCTGCCTAAAGTATGAAAGTTAACCGCCAACTGTATTGGTGGCAAATTTGCACATCGCTCTGATTTGCCAATGTGAGGCATAGCGAAGTACAGTCAATTACTACGTTTGTCTATTATTAGATAGGATACCCCTAACCTGGAAATAAACAATTTTATAGACAGACCAATAGTTGAAGTAGTTACTCAAAGAATGCAATACTAATCAGGAAAAAAAAACACAAATTCAATATTCACATAAGCATTTGTGTTGAATCTCAAAATATCTGTGTAGCCCTGGCTGGTTTGGCTCAGGGAGAGAGGAGCGTCGGCCCGTGGACTGAAGTGTCACAGGACAAATTCCAGTCAAGGGCACATGCCTAGGTTGAAAGCTTGATCCCCAGTAGGGAGCATGCAGGAGGCAGCTGATCAATGATTCTCTCTCATCATTGATGTAAATCTCTCTCCCTCTTTCTTCCCCACCCTCTTTCTCTCTCTCCCTCCCTTCCTCTCTGAACACAAATAAAATATATTTTAAAATATATCTGTGTAGCATTATGAACACCAGTGTTGGTTCAAAAGTACACACCATATAGCACGTAGTATACTATGAAGAATATGAACTAATCTAATGTAAATGATGGAAAATTAATGATTGCATGAAAGACTGGGAAAGTCAGAAAGGGATTATAAAAGGGCAAGGGGAAAATGAAGAGTGTGGAAATTGTAGGGTTAGAGTTGGTATGGAAAATAATAACAAAGAAAAATACAGGAATAAACTCTGCTTTCACCTTGTGCTTCAGTTGGCTGCGTGACATCCAGTGAACTACAAGGTTCCTGGCTGAATTCCAGGTCAGTGCACAGACCCGCCTGGGTCCGCAGGAAGGGGTGTGTGGGACAGAGCTCATGGATATTTATCTCTCTCTCCCTCCAGAGGCTTCCTCTTTTCCTAAGTAAACTGAAACAAAGGTATTTCTAAAAATATTTTTTAAAAGAACAAGAGCTGTGTTTTCTGTACTTACAACTGAAAGTATACTTTTGCCACACTTTGTATATAGTGACAGATAAGAGTATTTCACCTGTGATGGCTTCACAGCTTTAGTGCACTTTCTTGCATGTCAGTTTCTATATCCTGAGAGGAACATCATTGTCTCAGCGGAAGCAAATATTGGCAGGCAGTGAAGACTACTGTCTTGGAATCCAAAGGATTGATGACTGGTTACAAAAGACACCTACTGGGACTGTTTACAGGATTATCCTTCTTTTAGCTTTGGATTCTTACATATTGAGAAATGACTTCGTGGAAAACACCTTACAGAGATCAGGGAAATCCACAAATTGATTACATAATTTTCTCTGCCAATGATTTCAGCTACAGGAAACATTTTTAGGGGTGCTGAGAATGTCTGTACACAAAGGTCACACAAGAGACAGGTCCAGGAACATTTGTGGATTCATGTTCAGAAGAGACACTTTCCATAGAATTTACTGCAGTCTCTCTCATCACTATGAATACAGTGTTTCTGTCTCAATGGCAGGTTAACCTCAAAGTCTTACAACAAATGCCACAAAACTATGAAATTTCGTACTTCATGGCACTTGGCTTCTTTGCAGTATGTGGGGAGGAGTTCCCCTAAACACTGATAAGATTTAAGTAATACATACTGTGAACCAAGAACATAATTCATATTGTTCACGGAAGGAGAGCAAAGGCCTCCTCTTCTGGGTGAACACTGACTCCACTCATAACCAAGGTACCAGGATATAAATTAATACCACAAAGGTATGCAATCTTTCTTTCAACACCTTGGGCAGCAATGCAAAATAAGCCAGTTTTGGAAGAAGAATGATTTTCTGCCGACATATTCTCCTTTCCAAAGCACTGACGGTTTGATGTCCCCACAATATTGGTTCACACATACATGCTGACAAATCACAACTGTGCTTTCAAAACAATGAAGGCAGTGAATAGAACCATCACAATTAACGGTTCAACAGGAAAAACACCTTTAACAAAATATCATAAACCTGAGCCAGAGACGTTCAGATTGGTGAAATAGAACCTAAGCCAATCATCACAGCATACTGTGAGAACCATGAACTCCCTGACAGAGGTACCACTTCTTTTCTGAGGATGGGTGTTCTGAACAAACCATGGACCAGGCCCATTCCCTAGGCAGAGAGAAAGGAATGAAGATCCTTCCAAGAGTTCAGATTATTCTTTTTATTCAAGCTCAAGAAAGCACACAGGGATTGTGACTGATTCACACTTTTCAGTCGAGCCAGGGGGTAGAGGAGAAATCACTTCAGCCACAATCACTCATAGTGACATCAATCGAATAGGAGGCCTGGGCAGAATGGCCAGTTCAAGTAGCTCCTTAAAGACTCACTTGTACCTGAAACTTATGAGGAATCTGGCAGAGTGTCTGTCCTGATAAAAAGGGATCATATTAAGGCAACTGTGTATCATAGAGTCTCTTTCAGTGTTGTTATTCTGAGTAAGAAAAATGAAACATTCCCTTCACATTTATGGCTTTTCTCCAGTGTGAAGTCTCAGGTGTCTCATAAGGCTATATTTTCGGCTAAAAGATTTCCCACAATCCGTACACTCATAAGGCTTTTCCCCAGAGTGAACCGGCTTGTGGATACGGAGGTGACTATTTTGCCTAAAACACTTCCCACATTCACTACACACATAAGGCTTTTCTCCAGTGTGAACTCTCTTATGGATAAGGAGCTGACAATTTTCAAGAAAGCACTTCCCACATTCACAACATTCATAAGGTTTTTCTCCAGTGTGAACTCTCTTGTGGATAAGGAGCTGCTTATTAGCCGTAAAAGACTTCCCACATTCACATTCATAAGGTTTTTCTCCAGTGTGAACTCTCTTGTGGATAATGAGGTGACTATTTTGCCTAAAAAAGTGCCCACATTCACCACATTCATAAGGTTTTTCTCCAGTGTGAACTCTCTTGTGGACAATTAGCTGCTTATTATCCGTAAAAGACTTCCCACATTCACAACATTCATAAGGTTTTTCTCCAGTGTGACCTCTCTTGTGGATAAGGAGGTGACTATTTTGCCTAAAAGACTTCCCACATTCACCACATTCATAAGGTTTTTCTCCAGTGTGAACTCTCTTGTGGATAATGAGGTGACTATTTTGCCTAAAGGACTTTCCACATTCACCACATTCATAAGGTTTTTCTCCAGTGTGAAATCTCTTGTGGATAAGGAGCTGCTTATTATCCCTAAAAGACTTCCAACATTCACCGCATTCATAAGGTTTTTCTCCAGTGTGAACTCTCTTGTGGATAACGAGTTGACTATTTTGCCTAAAAGACTTCCCACATTCACCACATTCATAAGGTTTTTCTCCAGTGTGAACTCTCTTGTGGATAAGGAGCTGCTTATTATTCCTAAAAGACTTCCCACATTCACCACATTCATAAGGTTTTTCTCCAGTGTGAACTCTCTTGTGGACAAGGAGCTGCTTATTAGCCGTAAAAGACTTCCCACATTCACCACATTCATAAGGTTTTTCTCCAGTGTGAACTCTCTTGTGGATAATGAGGTGACTATTTTGCCTAAAGGACTTTCCACATTCACCACATTCATAAGGTTTTTCTCCAGTGTGAACTCTCTTGTGGATAAGGAGCTGCTTATTATTCCTAAAAGACTTCCCACATTCACCACATTCATAAGGTTTTTCTCCAGTGTGAACTCTCTTGTGGATAAGGAGGTGACTATTTTGCCTAAAAGACTTCCCACATTCACCACATTCATAAGGTTTTTCTCCAGTGTGAACTCTCTTGTGGATAAGGAGCTGCTTATTATTCCTAAAAGACTTCCCACATTCACCACATTCATAAGGTTTTTCTCCAGTGTGAACTCTCCTGTGGATAATGAGGTGACTATTTTGCCTAAAGGACTTTCCACATTCACCACATTCATAAGGTTTTTCTCCAGTGTGAAATCTCTTGTGGATAAGGAGCTGCTTATTATCCCTAAAAGACTTCCAACATTCACCACATTCATAAGGTTTTTCTCCAGTGTGAACTCTCTTGTGGATAACGAGTTGACTATTTTGCCTAAAAGACTTCCCACATTCACCACATTCATAAGGTTTTTCTCCAGTGTGAACTCTCTTGTGGATAAGGAGCTGCTTATTATTCCTAAAAGACTTCCCACATTCACCACATTCATAAGGTTTTTCTCCAGTGTGAACTCTCTTGTGGATAAAGAGTTGACTATTTCGCCTAAAAGACTTCCCACATTCACCACATTCATACGGTTTTTCTCCAGTGTGAATTCTCTTGTGGATAAGAAGATAATAATTGCGTTTAAAAGCTTTCCCACATTCACTACACACATAAGGCTTTTCTCCAGTGTGAACTCTCTTGTGGGTAAGGAGCTGACTATTATACCTAAAAGACTTCCCACATTCACTACATTCATAAGGTTTTTCTCCAGTGTGAACTCTCTTGTGAATAAGGAGATGCTTATTATCCCTAAAAGACTTCCAACATTCACCACATTCATAAGGTTTTTCGCCAGAATGAACTCTCTTGTGTACAAGAAGGGAATTATTGCAGGTAAAAGCTTTTCCACATTCACAACACTCATAAGGCTTTTCTCCAGTGTGAGTTCTCTGATGTCGAATGAGATTGGAACTCTCACTGAAGGACTTCCCACAATCTGTGCACTCATACCGCTTTCCTCCAGAGTGAACTCTTTTATGTCGAATGAGGTTAAAGATTCCTCCATAATTTTTCCTACATTTGCCACACTCTCCAGAACACACATCCTGATATCCAACAACTTTCAAGTTGTGGCTAGCAGTGTTTTCACATTCATCCCACTGGTGATGACTTTTTCCACTGAGAAATTCCTGTGAAATCTCACTGCCACAGTGTAGCTCCTCAGTGTTATGAGTTGTCTGGTGCTGGAGAAGCTCTGAGGAAGTTTGGGAATGTTCCCCAACCGCCCTGTTGGTTGAAGGCAGCTCTGATAAGTAAAAGTTGCAGCTGGTCACAAATGAGGACTTGTGGGTAGCTTCTTTCCAGAATATCTTTCCCCTGGCATCCCTCTGTTGCTGGTGAGAGTTTTCACTGGAACAGAAGTCTCTCACAAATGCTTCACTTATGAAGCCTTTGTGCTCCAAGTGTGCTTCTTGTAACTCATTCAGGTGCAAAATATCTTTTAACACCGAGAAACACTGCTTACATGGATGGTTCTTCTGGGTTGCTGGAGCTGTCTTAGAATCCCTGACCTGTGACTCTCCTTCCATATATACACTCTGAGAAGCACAGGTCTCCTCATCATCCTTTTTATGCCAACAATCTGAAAACAGAAAAAAGGTGAGGCAATGAATGTTGATTGTGGTGACAGAGGGAAGTTGCATTACAAAAGGGTTTTGGCCATGGCACCACGGCTTCATGCAATTTTCTGAAAAGAAGAGATTTGCAGGAAGGTTTATAACAGCCTTCTGTGAAGTTCTGGGCCTCTGAAGATCATAAAGGAAGGAAGACCACACCAGGAATATGACACAAAGATGGCAAACACCACATGGAATAGAGGTAAGACTTTCAGCCCTTCCTTACGCTAACAGGGTTTAGTAGGGATTGTCTTCTGGTGACAGAGACAAGCTCTGCAAAATTTTTTTTATATCTTATTCCAAAAAAAATTCAATAAACGAGTAGCTGTTTTTTGAGGACTACTTAAGTATGTATGTAAACCTCATAACACGTGTGCAGGTCAAAGTTGATGAATACTGCAGAGGCAACAGTGCAGAGGAGCAGGGGATGGAAAAATGCCACAGAGGTGAACATGACTGAACGCGAGGAAGTCATATGTGAAATGACATGTCAGAAAGTGCAATGTAGTTAAAAGGAAAGGTAAAAATAAGATATAGGCAGTAGCACCTCCATCTGAGCAGTAATGAAATCTAGCTGATTCCTGGTATAATTTGAAAAGTGCCCTTGTGTCACACGTTGCTAGTTTCCACTCCGCTGGACCAGGCCTCCACTAAGACCATCCTGCAAGTTCACTCTGTGAAAAAAAAACTAGGGTTCTCACTGTACCACCTTCTCTACAAATACATAGAACCGAAATATTCCAAGTATTAATGAAAGATGACAGAGGTGACCACCCAGCCAAGGTTTAGAGCAAATCCAATAGGAATAGTTTTGAGGGAAGGTAATATTACAAACACCAATTGAAGGAGGGTCTTACAAGAACAGCTGATGGTTCATGTAAGTAAAGAACATAACCGGGCACAGGCAGTCACCCAGAACCTTTATCTGGAGGAAAGGTGCAGAAGTGGAAGCCATGGATCTGGACATAGTCACCCTCCCAGGGAGAGAAACAGCAAGTGGGACCCATTAAGCGGTCTGTAAGATGACTGGCTCCCAGAGGCATCCTGAAGTTTCTGTAGAAAATAATGTTAAAGAAGTTTGTGGAGTTTATTTCTCAGGGCTCTCCACACAGCTCAGAACTGGCATCTACAGCACATTGCACATGAGGTTGAGGAAAACTTGCAGAGCCCAAGGTCTGGCTGGAGGAGAGAGAAAGATACAGGTGGAATATAAAGGAAGAGAGGCCATCACCTCAGTCTATTAGGAGATATGTGAGGGTCTTACCTACAGATGATACAAGTGCAAATACTTCCAGCATCACTTTGCAGTACAGAAGTCTCTGAGCCTCATCAAGGATTCCCCACTCCTCTGGAGAGAAGGCAATGGCCACATCCTCAAAGTTCATATCCTGTCATAATGGGGACACTTTAGTCCATTATCAGCTTCTCTCCAAGAATTTTGCATTGATCATACACCACAACTTCCATATCCATCTGCTCCCTACACTTCTGACTACAGAGAAGATATCACGCCTTTGTTTCATCAAAGACACTCACCCCTTATATTCCTACTGATACAGTGTCTTGCCACGACAATAAGGGCAATGAGCATATAGATCCTACCCGCTCTCTACTACCAACATGTTGTCCACACTGCGCCTTTCAATACAGTGGGAGTCATGAACATAGGGTACGGAGAGATGATGTCCATAATGAAATTGTGAGTGATTTGACACTGTTCTTGTGAGGCAATAACCTTGTTGTTCCTTAGATTCTCATTCAAAGACACTGAATATTTTGGCCTCACACTTTACCCGTTAGACACCAATCCTAGGGTGCTGAACCATCACTTTGCACTTCCTGCCGCACATAAATTTTGTACCACACTTCTCTCACACAGCTTCATTCCCAGAGGCATAATGCCAATGGTAACACAAATACGTCGTGACTTGGACGGTTTATCTTAATCATCTTCTTTTCCAATACTCCAATTCACCCCTTCAGTAATGTATTTCTCTCTTACCCTTCACTCTTCCCAACGCCAACCAAGATGACACTGATGTATGCTCTCTCATTCCTATAGATCACTGCAACTGCCCTCCACAACAAAAGGCAGGTTGCACATATATTTCACCTAATCTCTGGAGCAAGAAAGTATCACTGCAATAGACCCTCTTTTCAGGAATTAATCTGAAATTCACCATATCACATTATCCAGATATCACCAGAAATGAACTCCACCTTCATTCCCTCCTATGTTGATTTCAGTGGCCCTGCAGCCATGAATGCACATGCCCTATCGAAGTACACATTACTCTTTCTACCATAACACTCTCAATCCTACACTCCCACAGTCCCAGCCCCCATAGTCATCTCCCTGACTTCCTACTCATTACTCAGTAAGTGTGGTTTGGTTAATGCCTGGAAAATTCAAACTGAATTAAGTTCTATACCAACTCTCATAGTCCACACTCAATGAGGCGCCTTCTGTCTTTCCATCCACAATCAATGAGGAGCCTTCAGTGCTTCTATGAAAACCTCCTTCCCTGATTGTTTTTTACACTTCAACCTCACCTATTGAGAACCACATCAAATCTCAGATATGCAGAGCCCACCTCTTCTGGTGCTGCACTTGAGGTCCCTTCACCAGTCACAGCCATCAGCACTCAAATCCCATCACCTATGGCTCTCTCTCCCACATCCAGTGTGTCTCTCATATGACCACTCATTCCCATATGTAAATTAGTCAGACTACTGACCACACCAAAGCTCTCAACACAATCCTGGTGTATTATTCACAAGTAAAGATGCAACAGCTGCATTCTTATCTTGTTTTAATTGCTCTTTGTCTCCACTTAAACGGCAAAAAAAAGTTTTTAAAAAGATGATGTACAACTCTACCCTGCTCACTATACCCTGACTTTAAAGGAGTTTTCAACCTGAACTTCTCCTCAGAGTACCAAATGCTCATGAAGTAATCTCTGAAATATCGCATACTAAAACAGACAAAAAATAAAAGTTTGGTATCCTCAATGAACATTACACTTGTACTCTGAATATCTGCATCTCAGTTGATGGTGCTTCCATACCTGCAGCTCCAAATGCAAACCTTCAAGTCATCCCTGGCTCTTACCTCTCTCTCAGCCTGAAAATTAGAAAATCCACTTCGCTGCACATAAAACACAAACCCAGAATCCAACAGCTTATTTCACCCGCACAGTCACCAGCATGGGTCACTAACCATCATACTCACCACAGCAACCTCCATCCTAGACTTTCTACCACCTCCCTCACAGCCATTTGTTTTGTTCTTCTTCAGCCACTGGAAGTCTAATGAAACCTGGGTCAGATCACCTGCCTCTGCTGCTCCAAATCTTCCATTACTCCCATCACCTGCAGAACAGACGCCAAAGGTTTCACAAGCTCCTCTAGACCTCATTCCTGTCCCATTGTTACCAGTTCCTATTTTTAAAAAAATGGACACAAGCCCCAGCTGGTTTGCTCAGTGGATAGAGCACCAGCCTGTGAACTGAAGGGTCTTGGGTTTGATTCTAGTCAGGGGCACATGCCAGGCTTGTGGACTTGATCCCCAGTGGGGGTCCTACAGGAGTCAGCCCACCAACGATTCTCTGTGATCATTCTGGTTTCAATTTCCCCTTCTCCCTTTCTTTCAGGAATCAATAAAAACTTTTTTTTTAAAGGACGCCGGTTGGTTCCTGAATGAGCTGTCTTCACTCTAAGCCTTTGCACATAAAGGAACCTAGGACTGCAAAGTCTACTCACATCTGATTCCACTGTTTGCCAAAAACTGGAATCATTTCAGACAAACTTAGACATGTACTTAGAATTCTGGGTTTGGTGTCTTATCAAGGTCCCCAGATATAAGGGCTAGAAGAGAGGCAAGACAATCCCATGATACCACTATCTCAGAAGTTGTGAGAGTGTGAGGCCCTGATATCAGTTCCACAAAATAGCATCCTTAAACCACCCTGCATTTTCAGGAATCTGTGTTCAGAGAAAGATCTGTTGAGACTCTGGCCACCAACAACAGGACCCATGGGCTCAGACTGCTCAGTACCGTTTCCCAGTCAATAGGCCCATGTGTCCAGGAGAGGATCACATTACTTCAAGACTCAGTCCTCAGTGCACACTCTTGCCAGTTCCCTTATCTTTTATAGGACTTCTGCCTCCTCTCCCCAACTGCAATCATCTCTCTTCTAGTCTGTTCCTCTTTTGAGCTGCTTTGGGAAAAGTTTAAAGAACTACCTCACACAATGTCCCTCTTTTGGTCAGGACCATTCCTGTGCCCAGTTTCCCGAGAATGAAAGTAAAACTCCTCGTGCAAAAGTCTGCCTCATCTTCTTTGTTCCTTTAGACACAAAACAAGCACTGGGTTTCCCAAATTCTCCCGGTTTGGTCACACCATCACGACCTCGCATGGTGGTATTGCAGCCTATGAACCTCTTTTCCCCATCACACCTTTTGTCACATGGGCAAGAATGTGACCTGTTCTCCAGGGACCAGGAGTTCACAGGACTGTCCGTGTCCACTCCAGGGATGTCCAGTTCCCTCTTCCTAAAAGGGATAATTATGGTCCTAAGAGTTCTTCCCCTCAGTGTTGCCTCGTATTCATCCATAAGCATCAGAAAATGAATTAGGCTTCACGGAAGGCAGCTTTCTCAATAAGGCACAGCTGTGACCTGTAAGGACTGAGTGTGTGGACATTGATTATTCTGGAAGTATCTAGTTCTCTTTCCTTGGGACCTAGAGTTCTAGTGGAGGAATTCCCAAAAACAATGGGGCAAGGTTGGTACAACAGGTGATAAGACAGAAACGTGAAGCCAGGGGGTTCACTGGAGTCCGAGAAAAAGCCTGGGAATTCCATGGCCAGCGACGACAGTTACAGCACCCTGCCGGAGCAGAGGCCAAATTGCAGCCCAGACTACAAGAATTACAGCATTTTTATTTGCAAAAACCACAAAGTTACAAAGCCTTGTTTACATAATTACTTCTCGACACAGTATAGCATCATACAGTGACTACCTTCCTATCTATGTGTTCTAGGAACAGAGAGTACAGAGTGCCGGGAAGGGGCCATGAGACCATATCTCAAGGCCTGGCCTGATGTCAGTACCTTCCCATCTATGTGTTTCAGGAACAGACAGCACAGCGCGCCCCTTCTGGCCAAAGTGCCAGATATGCAGCCCAGTACAGTGAGGGTTTGCACTGAAACAGATGTCTCCAACACCCGCATCACTACAGAATGCTTTCTGCTTGAAATATGCTACATCTGACTCAGTCAGGTGCAAAATATGTTGTAACACAGAGAAACACCGCTGACACAGAAGGGTCTTCTGGGTGGCTGGAGCTGTCTTAGAAGCCCTGACCTGTGGCTCTCCTTGTATAGATACACTTTGACCAGAACAGGTCTCCTTATCACCCATGTTGTGCCAACAACCTGAAAAGTGAGAAAGGGTGAGGAAATGAATGTTGAATGTGGAGACAGGGGGAATTCCCATTGCAAAGGTGTGTTACACATCACAGCTGGTACATGCAATTCTCTGAAAATCAGAGATGTGCAGGAAGGATTAATAAGAGGCTCTTGTAACTTTCTGGGCTAATGAAGATCACAAAACAGAAAGGCCTCGCCAGAAATATGACACTAAAATGGCAAACACCACATGGATTAGAATATGGAGCTCCGGCTAATCCTTCAACGAACAGCATTCAGCAGGGCTTGTTGACTGGGGAAGGGGGCAAGCTGAGCAAGAGGTTGGTTCCGTCTTACTCCAAGTAAAATTCAAGAAAGGAGTAGCTGGTTTCGAGGACTAATTACCACATACGTGCACCTCATAACACATGTGCACGTCAATGTTGCAGATGATTGCAGAGGCACCAGTGCAGAGAAACAGGTGATGAAGAGGTGAGCAGTCATCACTGGGCCAGAGCTACACAGCTTGCTATAGTATTCAGGGAAGAGAATATTACAAACAATTGAATGAAAGCCTTACAAGAACAGCCCATAGTTCATGTAAGTGAAGACCATAACATGACCCAGGTTGCCACAAAGAACCGTTACCCAGAGAAAGAGAACAGAAGTTGAAGCCATGCATGTGGACACTGTCAGCCTCCCATGAAGAGAAAGTGGGAGCTGGGACCTATTAAGTTCACTGCAAGATTCCTGACTCTCTGTTTCCTCTTACTTTTTGAGGTAACAGGCGTTAGGGATGTTCATGGAGTCCTTTGTTCAGGGCTCTCCATCCAGCTCATCCCTGGCAGCCACAACACATTTGACAACACAGTGGGGAAAATTAGCACAGGCCATGTTCCCACTGTGGGAGAGAGAAAGCTCTGCCTGAGGAATAAAGGAAGAGAGGTCATCACTTCAGGACACTGGGAGAACATCAGGACACATCCTACAGATGACACAAGTGCAAACACTTCCAGCATCACATCATAGTACGGAAGTCTCTGAGCCTCATCAAGGAGCCCCTATTCCTCCTGAGAGAAGACAATGGCCACGTCCTCAAAGTTCATATCCCGTCATAATGGGGACAGTACAGCCCAAGATCAGCTTCACTCCTAAGATTCTTAGTCTGTCATACTCCCCACCCTCCACATCCATCTGCTCTGTCCACTCCACACATCAGAGAAAATACCAGGCCTTCATCCCATGAAAGCCATTGTCTTCTTATATTCCTACTGACATTTTGTCTTCCCACTATAATAAAGGCAGATAAGACACCTGAGCTATGGAATCCTGTGTACACCACACTGACTTTTATCAGCAGAGTGGGTGTCAAAACCACAGGTTAAAGAGAGATGCTGGCCATAAAGACAGTGTGAGTGATTTGACACTGATTTTGTCAGGCAATCCCCTCATATTGTTTCTCAAAGACACCAAATACATGGCATCACACTGCACCCTCTTGACTCCAATCCCAAGGTACTGAGGCCATGGCTTTGCACTACCTGCTGCACAGAGTTCTTTGAACAGCACTTCTCTCACACAGCTTCATTTTCAGAAGCACAACTTCAAAGGTAATGCAAATTTGCTGTGGTGAGGACAAATTACTTCCTAATCACTTTTTTCCAAAATTATAGTTCACCACATCCATAATCTCTTACCCCTTACCCTTCTCCATTACCCATTCCAGTGGAGATTTTGAAGCCTGGGTAATACTGATGTAGGCTAGCTCATTCCTATCAATCTGTGTGTCACCCCCCCAAAAAAAAGACAGATGGTTAGTTAAATGGCAACGACGCTCTGTACCTAGAATGTAGCACCAAAACACCCCTGTTAACAGGCAATCACACTAAAAGTCACTGTACTGAATCATCCAGACACCACCAGAAATGGACTCTCTCGTCATTCACTCTTATGTCAATGTCAGGGTGCTGTGGCCATCAATTCACATTCCCTCTTCAAGTGCACATCACTCTTTTCCACACGTGGCTTCCACCTGCACTCTCTCAGCCCCAGCCCCCACAGGGCTCTCCTTGGCCTCTGAGTTAACTCAGCATTTGTTGTCCAGAGAATGCTTGCCAACATCTCTCACTTAACCGCAACTCAAGTCCCACACCCGATGGCGTTCTGACCATGGCCAGGGAGTTTCACAGATGATCACTCAAGCCTCTAAGCTAATCCACAAGACTATCTGCAACTCTAAAAAACCAGGCCACACCAAGGGTCACAACAAAATCCTGGTGAGTGTTTAGAGAAGTTAATATGTACCAGCCCTAGTCTCACTTTGTTTGAATAACTCTTCAGCCTCTAAATAATATCAGGTCCACTCATCTTTTAAAGCCCTTGGCCACTGCAAAATGATTACCTCTCCCCCACACTCTACATGACAACTTCTATCTCTCTGCTGTGTCGTGATACCCACCTTCCACAGTGGCCCCAGCAGGAAAGCTAGACCTCAGGCTCACACTGTCCCTTCTGAGCTACTAGTACTGGTACCAACCTGATCATGATTTCCTATATATTTTTTAAAATATATTTTTATTGATTTCAGAGAGGGAGAGAGAGCGAGAGATAGAAACATCAATGATGAGAGAGAATCACTGATTGGCTGCCTCTTGCATGGTCTCTACTGGGGATCAAGCCTGCAACATGGCCATGTGCCCTTGACCAGAACTGAACCTGGGAGCCTTCAGTCCACAGGCCGACACTCCATCCACTGAGCTAAACCGGCCAGGGCTCCTATATTCAAGTGGTCTACAGTCCTGGCTGATGTGTCTTGGTTGAGTATAGAACAGTGATGGCGAACCTATGACAAGCGTGTCAGAGGTGACAGGCGAACTCATTTTTTTGGTTGATTTTTCTTTGTTAAATGGCACTTAAATATATAAAATAAATATCAAAAATATAAATCTTTGTTTTACTATGCTTGCAAATACCAAAAAATTTCTATATGTGACACGGCAGCAGAGTTAAATTAGGGTTTTTCAAAACGCTGACACGCTGAGCTCAAAAGGTTCGCCATCACTGGTATAGACCCATTCACTTGTGAAGTCACATGCCTTGGTTGTAGGCTAGATCCACAATAGGGGTTGTGCAGGCTGTAACCAATCCTTGTTTCTTGCTTATCAGTGTTTCTCTGTCCCTCTCCCTCTCCCTTCCTTTCTATATCTAAATTTTACACACAGATATATATATTTAAGTACCTGCGGGTTCCTAAATCAGATCACTCTTCCCTACAAGCCTTTGCACAATCTGTAACCAATGCCCTGCAGGACCTACCACTCAGTACACTGGTTGCTAAATACAAGGTCCACTACAGGAAGCCCTAGTCATGACCTTAGGAGTCTGGGCTTAGTGTCTGTTCACAGTCCCCAGGTCCAAAGGATACAAGAGCAGCGGGACAGCCCCTGGACACAACTATCTCAGAGGCCACAAGAGTGTGAAGCCCTGAAACCATCTACACCGTCCAGTACACCCAACTCATTCTGCATTAGTAGGAATTCGTGTAAAGAAATGGTCTGTTGAGAGCCTGGCAAACACCGCCAGGATCTATGGGCTCAGGCTGCTCAGTGCCCTTGCCCAGCCCACAGGCCAGGTGCCCTCCAGATGCCTGTGTTATCTCAGAGTTCAGTCCTCAGGGCTCACTCTGCCAGTTCCCTGATCATTTACAGGACGTCACCTTCCTGTCCTCTGTCTTCCAGTCTGTCCTTCCTGTGAGAAATGTTAGGAAAAGTTAGAACCCTACCCCACACAATGTCCCTCCTTTTTTCACAACCATCTATGCTCCCAGCGTTCTGAGAGTGAAAGTAAACCTCCTCCTGCAAAACCACACCTCATCTCTTTGTTGCCTTTACACCCAAAACTGGGTTTTCCTAATCCTCCTGCCTCAGCCCCACCACCGTGTCCTTAAAGGTGGCACTGCAGCCTGTAGCCCTCATCCCCCATCACACCCTGTGTCACCCAGGAGAGACTCACTGTTCTGGATGCGGCTTCCTGGGCGGCGGGACCCGAGAGGCCGGTCCCCAAGGCTGGGGGGGTTCAACGGGGTCAGGCTGCGGGAACGCTGTGGGCCGAGAGGAGTCCCGGAGGCACGGAGGCCCCCCTCCCAGCCTGTTGGTGCTCAACAAGCCTCAGACACACCCCGCACAGCAAGGACGCTGCCTCCTAGCCTCCTCCTACTCAGGACCAGTGGGCTGAAGCCTGTGAGTCCTTGAACTGAAGAGGTCAAAATGCCCGCCAGGAAGAGGAAGGTGGAAGTCCCGCCCTACCTGGATGCAGGGACACCAAAAACACCCGTTAGCTCCGCCCACTTGGGCCCATTGCTTTCTGGGTAATGTAGTTTTCTCCAACGCCAACGGGAGGGCTAGCATCCAGGCCAATGACACTAGTGAATCAAGGTGATGTGGTTCAGCAAGTGACCCTGGGGAAGGACAAGATGGGACCAGAGGACTGGTTAACTGGAACAGACTGGCAGATCTCCCAGGAGCGGGGCGTGGGGAGGACTGGGAGAGATCCCCCAAAGAATATATGCACAGGGGAAAATGGGAGACATCTGTAATACTAGCAACAACAAATACATTGTTTTTTCAATTTTTAAATAATATAGCGCAGCTGCTGTGACTCAATGGTTGAGCGGCAACCTATGAACCAGGAGGTCATGGTTGTATTCCTGGTCAGGGAACATACATGGGCTGTAGTTTCAATTCTCAGTTAGGGGAGAGGTAGGTGCAGGAGGCAGCTAATCAGTGATTCTCTTTCATCATTGATGTTTTTATCTCTCCTTCTCCCTCCCTTTCTCTAAAATCAATAAAATTATATTTTTAAAGTATATACATATATTCATAGCCTAAGGACATAGGCAATAATGTTGTGAGGGCCTAAAAGCAGTGTGGGCAGGGTAGAGG
The DNA here is from genome assembly GCF_964212035.1 of Myotis nattereri. Classification (NCBI taxonomy): domain Eukaryota; kingdom Metazoa; phylum Chordata; class Mammalia; order Chiroptera; family Vespertilionidae; genus Myotis; species Myotis nattereri. The sequence continues at coordinate 8,467,675 of NC_138097.1, read as the reverse complement.
GAGGCAAAGGGGGATGGAGATGGGGGAAATTGGGAACATCTGTAATAGAGTCAATAATCAATAATAAAAAAGAATAGTTTGCCCACGTGGCATTATTCAGTGGTTGGACATGGACCCATGAACAATGAGATCACTGGTTTGATTCCAGGTGAGGCACATGCCCAGGTTGGAGAGCCCCATCCCTGCAGGGGGCATGCAGGAGGCAACTGATCAATGATTCTCTCTCATCATTGATGTTTCTCCATCTCACTCACTCTCTAGAAAAGCAATAAAAATATTTTAAAAATAATAGTGTTAAGATTGATTTGATTCAGTAACACCAAAGTGAAGAGGCACTTTTCATGTAATTCACTGCAATCTTTCACACTCACTAGGAATGCAGTGTTTCTGTCATACTGGTGGTTATATTTAAACCTCAGAGTCACAAAAAATGACACCAGGGCCCAGTTGATAGAGTATCAAGCTGCAGACTGAAGGGTCCCAGGTTCAATTCTGGTCAGGGGCACACGCCCGGATTGCAGGCTTGATCCCCAGTAGGGGGCATGCAGGAGGCAGCCAATCAGTGATTCTCTCTCATCATTAATGTTTCTATCTCTCTCTCCCAGTCCCTTCCTCTATGAAATCAATTAAAAAAGTAGATATAAAGAATGACACCAGTGTATGAAATTTCATACATCACAGGACATGGCTCCTTTAGTGTATGTGGGGAAGAATTCCCCTAAACATTGTTGAGAATTATGTAATACTTATTGTGACCAGAGACTATAATTAGTATTGTGCACAAAAACACCTCAGCTGAGTGGATATCATCCAGTGCACTGACACATCCTGGTTCAATTCCAGGTCGGTGAAAAGCCCCAGTAGGGAGTGTGCAGGAGGAAGCTCATGTATTTTTATCTATATATCTCCCCATTCCCACCTCTTTTCCTAAAAAAATAAAATAAAGGTATTTTTTAAAAGCACAAGTGCTGCAGTTTGTGTACTCATAACTGAAAGTTCACTTATGGCACACCTTGAATATAGTGACAGATAAAATTATTTCACCTGTGATGTTTCACAGCTTTATCTCTAGGTAAAGGCTCACAAAATAACACACATTAGAAAAGTGCACTTTCTTACATATCAGGGCTCATTTCGTGGGAGGAACAGCTTTGCCTCAGTGGCAGAAAATGTTGGCAAGCAGTGAAGACTACTGCCATGGAATTCATAGGAACGCCCCAAGAGAGAGATACATCAATGGCTTGCCTCCCTTATGTGCCCTGACATGGCCCTAGTATTAAACCTGAAACTGAGGTCTTTGCCGTTGACCGTAATCGAACCAGAGACCATTCGCTCCTGGAGCCAAAGCTCTAACCACTGAGTTAACTGGCCAGGTCTTGCAGTCTTGCTTAAAACACAGGAATCCAATAGGGGCATCTTGGAGGCTGATTTTGGCTTTCTAGACACGATTTATTGAGCTTGATTTATTGTGAACATCTGAGGTTCCTCATTATCTCAAATTCTATTTCTTTTATTCCATATCCTGTCCCATTGTTGTGAATTTTGGCCAGATCCTCTGAAATTCTATGGATGCTTATCATCAATACTGCCTCTGTGTATGTCATTTTCTTTTGGGGTACTATCATTGTGGTGAGTATACTAAAGTACCTTACAGATACATCTCTAAGCAACAGTGTCAGCCACTGGACTTTTTATTTGCATTCAGTTCTGAAAAGTTCCCTCTGGTACCCAGGTACCCATCAGAAGGGAATCTGGGGCTCAAGGCAAACTGTGAGGCATCCTGCAGAGAAGGTCAAGTCCGTCCACACTGCCCACAGTTCAGCCATGACCCCACTTTCTGATTCCGCTTGTCAAAACCAACCACAGTGACTATCATCAGCTTCCTGGTCAAAGGACTTGCTAAACTGTGGGTTCCACGTCAGCACATGGCCTGTGGGAGGCAGCTGATCAATGATTCTCTCTCATCATTGAAGTTTCTATCTCTCTCTCCCTCTCCCTAACCGCTCTGAAATCAATAAAAACATTTTGAAATGTATTTTTAAAATCAATAATATATAAACAAAACTTTAAAGAAATATTTACCACTGGCATTTCCCAATTATTTTACTATTTTATTATAAACTGGAGGCCTGGTGGACAAAATGCATGCATGGGTAGTGTCCCTCAACCTGGCCAGCAATCAGGGCTGATCTGGGCCTTCCGGTTGCCAGCCAGGGCCTTCCTTCATTCCATGCCGCCCCCTGGTGGTCAGCACATGTCATTGTGAGCAGTCAGTCTCCCAGTCAAACTCTCCTGGGGAAAATTTGCATATGAGGCTTTTAGATATATAGATGTTCATGGGGATACCGATTGCTATCTTATCAATATGTTGGAAATAAAATATGATGATTTGCTACTGAAATATCTTATCATATCCTTGTTCAGTGCCATCATTTTGGCATTTTGAAACTAACAACAGCGAGGGTATTTATACATGAAGGAAGTTAATAAAGATTAAAAACCTAGACTTCACTTAATGTATTAATGAATGCTTATGCTTAGAAAAGAGTGGTGGAGAATGTTCACAATGCATATAAAACCTGTAAGAATATGGTACACGTGGATTTAAATTTTACATAGGTTAAAAATTGAGAAAAACATTTTGCTTTCTGTATTCAAAACCCATACTTCCATACAGCAAGAATTCATTCAGTTATTGAGGAATGATTGACATTCAAATATATATCTTAGATTGTGAGCTGTCCTCATATTGGTTAAAATAATAAGTAATTTTAAAAATAGGCAAATTTCTGAGCCAACATATTAACAAAGGATATAAAGACAATGGAAGTAAATGTATGAAAAAACGTTCACCACCAAAAAATTCTCAGGAAATGAAATGAAAGCAAAAGCAAGTTCATATGTAGATAATTTCAGACCTAGTAATTTAAAAGATTAACCATTGCATGTCCTTGCAAGGTTGAACAAAAACTGGAATTTTTATATACTGGGCATGGGTGGGAAGGCAAAGTCCATGACAATTTTAAATCACAGTTCTGCATACGTTAAAATGTGAAACATTCACATACACTGCAACAGTTTGATTAGTAGAATGCATATCTATAAAGATAACTGAATGGAAATATTCCAAACAGATTTATTTATAATACCCCAAACCTGGAAATAACCAATTCTATAGACGGATCAATAGATGAAGCAGTTATTCATAAAGTGCAATACTAATCAGGAACAAAACAAATTCAATATTAACATAAGCATTTGTGTTGAATCTCAAAATATCTGTGTAGCCCTGGCTGGTTTGGCTCAGTGGATAGAGGAGTGTCCGCCTGCAGACTGAAAGGTCCCAGGTCCAATTCCAGTCAAGGGCACATGCCTGGGTTGAAGGCTTGATCCCCAATAGGGAGCATGCAGGAGGCAGCAGATCAATGATTCTTCTCATCATTGATGTCTCTCTCTCTCCCTCTCTCTCCCCTCCCTCTCTCCCTCCCTTCCTGTCTGAATACAAATGAAATATATTTAAAAAATATATTTGTGTAGCATTATGAATACCAGTGTTTGTAAAAAAGCACACACAATATAGCACATACTATATTATGAAGAATATGAACTAATCTAATGAAGATGATGGAAAATTAATGCTTGCATGAATGACTGGGAAAGTCAGAAAGAGGGATTATATAACGGCAGGAGGAAAATGAAGAGTGTGGGAAATGTAGACTAAGAGTTGTTGGTATGGAAAATTATAACTAACAAATAAAAAGTACAGGAATAAACTCTGCTTTCACGTTGTGCCTCAGTTGGGTGGGTGTCATCCAGTGAACTAAAAGGTTCCTGGTTGAATTCCAGGTCAGTACACAGACTCGCTCGGGTCCCCAGTAAAGTGTGTGTGGGACGGAGCTCATGGAAGCTTATCTCTCCCCACTCCCACACTCGCCTACCTCTCATTCTAAGTAAAATGAAACAAAAGTATTTTAAAAAATATTTCTTAAAAAGAACAAGAGTTGTTTTTTGTGTACTAACAACTGAAAGTCTACTTTTTCCACACCTTGTAAATAGTGACAGATAAGATTATTTCACGTGTGATGGCTTCACAGCTTGAGTGCACTTTCTTGCACGTCATTTTCTATATCCTGGGAGGAACATCATTGCTACAGCAGCAGCAAATATTGGCAAGCAGTGAAGACTACTGCCATGGAATACACAGGAATGTTGACTGCTTATAAAAGACACATCCTGGGACTGATTAGAGGATTATCCTTCCTTTAGCTTTGAGTTCTTACATATTGAGAAATGACTTTGTGGTGAGCACCTTCCAGAGACCAGGGGAATCCATAAATCCATGAAATTATTTTCTCTGGCAATGAGTTCAGCTACAGGAAACATTTTTGGAGGTGCTGAGAATGTCTATACACAAAGGTCACACAAGAGACAGGCCCAGGAACATTTTTGGATTCATGTTCAGAAGAGACACTTTCCATATAATTTACTGCAGTCTCTCCATCACTATGAATACAGTGTTTCCGTCTCAATGGTAGGTTGACACAGAGTCTTTCAACAAATGTCACAAGACTATGAAATTTCATACTTCATGGCACTTGGCTTCTTTGCAGTATGTGGGGAGGGGGAGTTCCCCTACACATTGATAAGAATGAAGTAATACATACTGTGAACAAAGAACATAATTCATATTGTTCACAAAGGCCTCTTCTTCGGGGTGACCACTGACCTCACTCATAACCAAGATACTAGGATATAAATTAAGACCACAAAGTTATGCAGTCTTTCAACTCCTTGGGCAGCAATGCAAAATAAGCCAGTTTTGGATGAAGAATGATTTTCTGCCATCATGTTCTCCTTTCCAAAGCACTGAAGGTTTGATGTCCCCAAAATATTGGTTCACATTTACATGCTGACAAATCACAACAGTGCTTTCAAAACATTGCAGGCAGTGAATAGAATCATCACAATTAAAGGTACAATAGTAAAAACACCTTTACCAAAATATCATAAACCATAGCCAACGGTGTTCAGATTGGTGAAATAGAACCTAAGCCAATCATCACAGCATAATGTGAGAATCACAACTCCCTGAATGAGGTACCACTTCTTTTCTGAGGATGGGTGTTGTGGACAAACCCTGGGTCAGGCCCATTCCCTAGGCAGAGAGAAAGGAATGCAGATCCTGCCAAGAGTTCAGAGTATTTAGAATTTATTCAAGCACAAGAGAGCACACAGGGATTGTGACTGATTCACACTGTTCAGGTGATCCAAGTGGTAGAAGTAAAATCACTTCAGCCACAATCATTCTGAGGGACATCAATTGGATAGGAGGCCTGGGCAGAATGGCAAGTTCAAGTAGCTCCTTTAAGCCTCACTTGTACCTGAAATTTATGAGAAATCTAGCAGATTGTATGTCCTGATCAAAAGGGATCATATTAAGGCAACTGTGTATCATAGACTCTCCTTCAGTGTTGTTATTCTGAGTAAGAAAAATGAAACATTCCCTTCACATTTGTGACTTTTCTCCAGTGTGAACTCTCAGGTCTCTCATAAGGCCATATTTTCGACTAAAATATTACCCACAATCCTTACACTCATAAGACTTTTCCCCAATGTGAACATGCTTGTGGATAAGGAGCTGACTATTTTGCCTAAAAGACTTCCCACATTCACTACACACATAAGGCTTTTCTCCTGTGTGAACTCTATTGTGGATAAGAAGATGACTATTTTTTCTAAAAGTCTTTCCACATTCACTACACACATGAGGCTTTTCTCCAGTGTGAACACTCTTGTGGATAAGGAGCTGACTATTATTCCTAAAGGACTTCCCACATTCACTACACCCATAAGGTTTTTCTCCAGTGTGAACTCTCTTGTGGATAAAGAGCTGACTATTTTGCCTAAAGAACTTCCCACATTCACCACATTCATAAGGTTTTTCTCTAGTGTGAACTCTCTTGAGGATAAGGAGACGACTATTTTACCTAAAGGATTTCCCACATTCACCACACCCAGAAGGTTTTTCTCCAGTGTGAACTCTCTTGTGGATAAGGAGCTGACTATTTTGCCTAAAGGATTTCCCACATTCACCACACCAATAAGGCTTTTCTCCAGTGTGAACTCTGTGGTGTTGAATGAGGTTGGAACTCTGACTGAAGGACGTCCCACAATCTGCACATTCATATGGCTTTTCTCCAGTGTGAGTTCTCTGATGTCGAATGAGGGTGGAATTCTGACTGAAGGACTTCCCACAATCTGTACACTCATACCGCTTTTCTTCATGGTGAACTCTTTTATGTCGAATGAGGTTAAAGATTCGTCTATAATTCTTCCTACATTTTCCACACTCTCCAGAACACACACCCTGACATTCAACAACATTGAGGTTGTGGCTGGCAGCGTTTTCACATTCATCCCACTGGTGATGACTTTTTCCACTGAGAAATTCCTGTGAAATCTCACTGTCCCACTGTGGCTCCTCAGTGTTATGAGTTGCCTGGTGCTGGAGAAGCTCCGAGAGAGTTTGGGAATCTTCCCCAACCACCCTGCTGTTTGAAGGCAGCTCTGATAAGTCGAAGCTGCACCTGGTCACAAATGAGGCCTTGTCCGTAGCTTCTTTCCAGGACGTCTTTCCCCTGGCATCCTGCTGTTGCTGATGAGGGTTTACACTGGAACAGATTTCTCACTATCACACATTTCTCACTGAAGAAGCCTTTGTGCTCCAAGTGTGCTGCTTGTAACTCATTCAGGTGCAAAATATCTTTTAACACCGAGAAACACTGCTTACATGGATGGTTCTTCTGGGTTGCTGGTGCTGTCTTAGAAGCCATGACCTGTGACTCTCCTTGTATAGATACACTCCGATTAAAACAGGCCTCATCATCATCCTTTTTATGCAACCAACCTGAAAACAGAAAAAAGGTGAGGAAATGAATGTTGATTGTGGTGACAGAGGGAAGTTGTATTACTAAAGTGTGTTGCCCATGACACCGTGGTTCCATGAAAATTTCTGAAAAGAAGAAATATGCAGAAAGGATTAACAAGAGGCTTCTGTGAAGTTCTGGGCCTCTGAAGATCATAAAGGAAGGAAAACCACACCAGCAATATGACACAAAGATGGGAAATACCACATGGAAGCGAGGTAAGACTTCCAGCCCTTCCTTATGCTAACAATGTTCACTAGGGCTTGCCTGCAGCTGACATCGGCAACATCTGCAGAATTTTGATTATTTCTTATCTCATGAAAAATACAATAAATGAGTAGCTGTTTTTCGAGGACTACTTAAGTATGTATGTGCATCTCATAATACATGTGCAGGTCAATGTTGAAGAATAGTGCAGAGGCAGCTGTGCAGAGGAGCAGGTGATGTAAAAATACCACGAATGTGAACATGGCGGAATGCTAGGAAATCACAGGTGAAATGACATGTCGGAAAATGTAAAGTAGTTAAAAGGAAAGTTAAAAATGAGGCGTGGGCAGTGGCACATGCATCTGATCAGTGATGGAATTGATCTGGTTCCTGGTATAATTTGAAAAGAGCCCTTGTGTCATACATTCTGCTAATTTCCACTCAGCTGGGCCAGGCCTCCTCTGAGACCATCCTGCATGTTCTCCCTGTACCACCTTCTCTACAAATACATAAAACCTAAATATTCCAAGTATTAATGAAAGATGACAGAGGTGACCATCCAGCCCTGGTCAAGAGCAAATCCACTTGGAATAGTTTTGAGGGAAGGTAATATTACAAACACCAATTGAAGGAGGGGCTTACAAGAACAGCCCATGGTTCATGTAAGTAAAGAACATAACCGGGCACAGGCAGTCACCCAGAACCTTTATCGAGAAGAAAGGTGCAGAAGTGGAAGTCATGGATCTGGGCATAGCCACTCACCCAGGGAGAAAAACAGCAAGGAGGACCCATTAAGCTGTCTCTAAGATGCCTGGCTACCAGACACATCCTGCACTTTCTGAGGAAAATAGTTTTAAATAATTTTGTGGAGTCTATTTCTCAAGGCTCTCCACACACTCAGCACTGGCATCCATAGCACATTTCACATGAGAGTGAGGACAATTTGCAGAGCCCATGGTCTGGATGTAGGAGGGAGAAAGCTACAGGTGGAATTTAAAGGAAGAGAGGCCATCATCTCAGACCATAGGAGAGAAGTGAGGGTCTAACCTACAGATGATACAAGTGCAAATACTTCCAGCATCACTTTGCAGTACAGAAGTCTCTGAGCCTCATCAAGGATTCCCCACTCCTCCAGAGAGAAGGCAATGGCCAAATCCTCAAAGTTCATGTCCTGTCATAATGGGGACAGTCCATTATCAGCTTCTCTCCTAGGATTTTACATTTATCATACACCCCAACTTCCATATCCATCTGCTCCCTACACTTCTGACTACAAAGAAGATATCAGGCCTTTGTTTCATCAAAGACACTCACTCCTTATATTCCTACTGATGCAGTGTCTTCCCACAATAATAAGGACAATGAGCATATAGATCATATCTGCTTTGTAGTACAAACATGTAGGCCACACTGTGCCTTTTGAGTACAGTGGGTGTCATGAATATAGGATATGGATAGATGTTGTCCATAATGAGAGTATGAGTGATTTGATAGTGTTTTTGTCAGGCAATAACCTTGTTGTTCCCTAGAATCTCAGTCCAAGTCCCTGAAAATTTTGGCATAGCACTTCACCCTTTTGACACCAAGCGTAGGGTGCTGAGGCCGTCACTTTGCACTTCCTGCCGCACATAAGTCTTTGAAACACACATCTTTCACACCGCTTCATTCCCAGGGGAAAAATGCAAAAAGTAAGACAAATACATCGTGACTTGGATCATTTCTTTTTTTTTTTTTTCCTCTCTCGCTGTGCTGGGTTTATTTATTTATTTATTTTTTAATTAAATCTTTATTGTTCAGATTATTACATTTGTTCTTCTTTTTCCCCCCCCATAACTCCCCTCCTCCCACTTCCCACTCCACCCTCCGCCCTCACTCCCCAACCAATGTCCTCATCCATAGGTGTACGATTTTTGTCCAGTCTCTTCCCGCATCTCCCACACCCCTTTCCCCCCCAAGAATAGTCAGTCCATTCCCTTTCTATGTCCCTGATTCTATTATAATCACCAGTTCATTCTGTTCATCAGATTATTTATTCACTTGATTTTTAGATTCACTTGTTGATAGATGCATATTTGTTGTTCATAATTTGTATCTTTACCTTTTTCTTCCTCTTCCTCTTCTTAAAGGATACCTTTCAGCATTTCATATAATCCTGGTTTGGTGGTGATGAACTCCTTTAGCTTTTCCTTATCTGTGAAGCTCTTTATCTGACCTTCAGTTCTGAATGATAGCTTTGCTGGATAAAGTAATCTTGGTTGTAGGTTCTTGGTATTCATCACTTTGAATATTTCTTGCCACTCCCTTCTGGCCTGCAAAGTTTCTGTTGAGAAATCAGCTGACAGTCGTATGGGTATTCCCTTGTAGGTAACTGAGTTTCTTTCTCTTGCTGTTTTTAAGATTCTCTCTTTATCTTTTGTTCTTGGCATTTTAATTATGATGTGTCTTGGTGTGGTCCTCTTTGGATTCCTTTTGTTTGGGGTTCTCTGCGCTTCTTGGACCTGTAAGTCCATTTCTTTCACCAGGTGGGGGAAGTTTTCTGTCATTATTTCTTCAAATAGGTTTTCAATATCTTGGTCTCTCTCATCTTCTGGCAACCCTATAATTCTGATGTTGGTACGCTTGAAGCTGTCCCAGAGGCTCCTTACACTATCCTCGCATTTTTGGATTCTTTTTTCATTTTGCTTTTCCGGTTGGGTGTTTTTTGCTTCCTCGCATTTCAAATCATTGACTTGATTCTTGCGCTCCTCTGGTCTGCTGTCGGGAGTCTGTATAATATTCGTTATTTCAGTCCGTGTATGCTTAATTTCTAGTTGGTTCCCAAATATAAGATCGAGGGTCTCATTAGTTTTCTTGTCGATCTCATTAAGTTTATTGGCGGCTTCTAAACAGTTCTTGAGAGACCTTAAAGAGTGGTTCTGAACTCTATATCTTCCATTGACAATTTTGTCCTGTTTCTTTGTCTCCGCATTTTGTTATGCTTCCTTGGTGCACCCCCTAGTGGTCTTTGTTCGCAGTCTTATAGTTAAATCTTGATTGCTGTAGCTGATTCCAGGGAGGGTTTGACCTCCAGGCCAAGTGGCTATGAGAATCAGCTGTGTCAGCAGTGAGAGAACTTCTGTCCTCTAGGGAGGTGCTAATCTAGCCTTTGCCTGAGGCTATCCGGCAAATGCCTCTGTGCAGGGCTTGGGCAGAGCGGGTCGCACAGAATCAATAGGGTGGGCCGGAGAGAACAGTTATGGCGGCTCTCAGTCCTGTCCCCAGGGGCTCTGCCTCTCTGAGTCCCAGCAATGACTGCAAACCTCAGAGAGAAAGCTGCACTCGCTCTGACCGAAGCCAGACAGTCCCGCTTCTCCCGTTTGCGTCTGGGTCGTCCCTAAAGACTCGCCAGGATCTGGAGCTCAGAGTCTGTGACTCCCTCCCAATTGAAAACGCCAGCCATGCCCTCTGCCGCAAGCCTGCTCCGTGCACTCCACATCTCAGAATTTGACTTCAGCACTGTGTCTCCTCTGAGTGTCCGTGCGCGTTTCTCTTTCCTCCTAGTTGTAGGACTTCCACTCAGCCAGCATTCCTGTGGTTCTGGGTGATGTCCCTTCCGTTTTTTGGTTTCACTCTTGAAGTAGTTGTTCAAAGCAGCAAACTTCGGCGTTAACCTATGCCGCCATCTTGGTTCTCCCGATACTTCTCCTCATCTGAGTTTTAATGTCCCATGGGGGCTGTTTTGAGATCTGTCTCTACTGCTTTGACACGTCTCAGTTTCCTGCTAGGCAGCCAGGAGTGTGTTGACGTTCCCAGGAATCCACCACTCCTCTGTGTCTGTCTCCACAGCCTTGGTTTCAGTCAAGCGGGACCAACTTGCCCACTTTGTTTGTTTGCCTGCCTTCAGTTATATTTACACAAGCATGCATTTCTGACATGGGCTTTAGGTGGGGGTGTTGCTGTATTAGTTTCTGGGACCTCATAGCTCCTCAACCCAGTCCCTGAGGGCTCCCTGGGGGTATTCAGAATCTTTGTTTCCCTGCAGAACTCAAGGCTGGGTGCAGCTGTGCTGGTAAGGGGCCGGCTTTTCAGGAGACAAAATGGCTGTTTAGGGTTGGAGGGACCGGACTGTCCCAGAGCTAGATTCCTGGTTGCCTCTCCATGCTTTGCTCCCCAGCCTCCACAAAATCACCTCTACCTGTACCTTCGCCTCGGTGAGTGTTTGTAATTGAAAAATCCTATGTACTGGGTTTAGCAAGGAAAAGCAAGGAAAATATACTAAAGGCAGAGCAACTACGCCGCTGCACACTTCTCTCCTCCTGGCACTATGCTGCCAGTACAGTTCTTCAGGATGCCTTTCTAGGCACAGCCTCCCATGGCTGTGGACTTAGATCTAGAGTCCCCTGCTGCCAGCAGCCATGTGTACCCCCTTCCACAATCGACTGTTATGCGTGTCTCCAAGGGACTCGGACTTGGTGCAGTGCAGTTTCCTTTCCATCCTCTAGACCCGGTGGTCACGTGTCTCTCTCTCTCTCCAGCACAGATCTCTGATCCTACCATTCTCCAGGCATCCTCTGTCCTTTCCGGCCATGGATTGTTTTACCAGCTGTGTTTCATATGCCAATTCCGGGTGGATATTCTTTGATTTAGTTGTTTCTTCTATCTGCTCTGTGAGAAGGTACAGGACACATCTGCCTATTTGGCCACCATTTTGTTTCCCCAGCTATTATCTATTTACTTTCCAGAAAGATAACTGAACTTCAGTTTCAGATTTATAATCAGTGTGAGCCAGTGTCTGATCAATGAACCTTTGCCAATACTAGGTATTGATCATTGATACATTTTCATGTCTGTATTGAAGCCATATTGATTTAGCCATACTGGAGGATGAGAAAATAATAACAACTATACCCTGGGTCCTTATTATGCTGAGCACTTTACACATATTTCTCTTAAATATCCCAACCAACCTAGGAGAGGGTATTATTAATACTTCATTTTTCATGTGAGGATATGAAGATAAAAATGATTAAGTAACTTGCCTAAACTCATAGCTCCTAAGTAGCAGATTTAAAACGGGGCTTGTCTGATTTCAAAGCTTGAATTTTTACTGATAAGGCCATCCTCGTTCAGTAGTGGATAAATCCTAGGACTTTAAGTTTTTAGATGCTACATAAACTTAGTTTGGTTCCCAGAAAGGGATTCTGGGACTCTGAGATTTGCCTGCAGGAGTATTATTGTGGAAGAGGGCCAGGGAGAGAGAAGCAGGGATCAGAGAAAGAAGTTAAACAGTAAAACAGTTGTGACAAAGGCCTCAGTTGGTCCCACAGTGAGTTCTGGAGCCAAGGCTGGGGGGTGGGGTCAATACTTCAGAGTAGTGTTCAAAGCGGGGGTGAGATGGCCAGACCTTTGAAACCCTGTTATTGAATGCAGGCCTGCCCAGACGGTGGCTTATAATTGGGTAAGGCAGCACCATTTGCCCAAAGGTAATTCCCAGAGAGACTTGGCTATGAGTCATCTGGCAGGCAATACTCCTGACAACTGGGTGAATCAGTGCCTTGGTACTGAATGGAGTTCCGGGCAGCACACCACACATCCACTAAAAACTCAAAAGCAAAGGTTCAGAGGACTGACCTAATGAGTCAAACACACGCCCCAATTCTTGCCTATCTTTAGTCTTCTGGGAAAAGTGTACCTTCTAATTTTTCCTCCCATACTAGGACTAGCTGGAGAAGGTTATTGTCTCATCTATATTCAGCTTCAGAACATTGGTGTTGGGGGTGGGGGGAAGAACTGAGGCTGTGGCCAAGGGAAGCCCAAAAGTCACTACCCATTAGCTGATGTGACAAAGGGCCTTAAAGAAGACAATCTTGATGCCCTATGCCCATGGCCCTCTTTTACTTCAGCAATCACCCCATTCCAGTGTTCAGTCCATATTGTTCTATGGGGCTAACCCTCTCTTCATCCCTAGGGATGAGCACAGGACCAAATGCCTCCAGCTCCAGTGATTGGTAAAAGGATAAATGGATGCCTTCTCCAGGCCAATGAGAGTCAGGTCTGGGACTTTGGATGAAACTTTTGGGAAAGATTCTTTTCCACCAGAGTTGCTCCACCTTGGAGTTGCTGGTGGCTATCTAGGTCTTTCATTGGAGAGAACTCACGTGGAGAAAACTGGAGGAAAAAAGAGACAGGAAGTAGCAGAAACAGAGAGTCACAGAGAAAGAGTAGAGTGATTTCAGTGACATGGTTTTAGGACTTGAATTCAGACAAGCCTGAGGCTCTACTTTTCTTATAACCATTCTTCAGACTTTTCAATTACCTGGGCAAATAATTTCCTTTTATGTCCCTCTTAAGAATGTTTGACTTAGGTTATAGTCTTTGCATTTGACATGCTTTTGATGATACCAGAGAAAACAAACTTCTTTGCCACCAGCAGTAATTGAGAGGTGTTCAATATCCTTGAGCCCCACAGAAGGTTCCACTGAGGTCCATGGAAGGGACAGGACATGCCCACGGTCACACAGGTGCTGGACAACCAAGTTAGAGGACATACCTCTCCAAATGCAGAGAAGGAGCTAAATGTACACTGCCATGTCCAAAAATATGTATTTTATAAGTAACATGGGGATTTATAGCTGGCTAGGTGAGATGGTCTTTATTATGTGCTATGAGGGATACAAACTGAATCACACGTGAATGCTGGCCTGGAGGTGCTGCTGTCAAAGTTTTTCTCTTAAACTTGTATATTTGAGGTGACTTGACGAGGTTTGAGTATCAGTGGAATAGCGGAGAGGAAAGGATGAATCTGATAGGTGAATTCTGTCTAGTTCACTGAAGCTTACTTATTATAGGAAGAGCTGCGCAGATGTGCAGGCTTCTTTTTTTTCTTTCTTTTCTTCCCTCTTTCACTCCTTCCTGCCAGAAGTAGATATTCATAATCTGTGATAGGCCCTGATTGGGAGTGCAGCATGTGACAATGGTATGACAATGTCATAAAACTCTCATTTTTCTAGATTCCAGGGATAAAACAGTGTTTGTGTACTGCTTCAAAATTATTTATATTTGTTTGCTTTTCCTCCACTTGCCATTAATGAAAGAAATGCTTAATGTGTCAAAGATTATTTTCTTGAATACATGCCTCCCCATGTTCTAGATTCTCCTTCCCTCTTCCCTTACTACAAGCCAAAAGTTGATAAGAAAGTAAAATAAAGTACAGAAGTTGTGTCTAAGTAAACTTAAAGGTTGTGTTTATTTTCCCCCATTTTCTAAATTGTCCAATTTTATCCAGCAGTGACATCAATCTAACCCAAAGGCAATTATCAGATAATCTGATGCATAAATAAGCCCTACTTTTACTTTGCCAAGCATCCAATCAAGTGTTTGCTGGATTCTTTTATTTTCCTTCTTTATGTCAGAATCCAGGTAAATATCATAAGCCAAGTGGCTGTACTGCTGACTGAAAGATAAGCAAAGAGCTAAATAAGGAAAACAGACTCAGAGACAATTTACTGCACTAGAACAACCTATTCTGATCAGAGAAGATAAACATCACTTAACATTTGACAAACTGCTATCCACAGAACACATTACCACAGTAACCCAGGGCTGCAGAGCACAAAACTTCTGAATCAGTACCTTTTGTGGTCATTGGTCACATCCTGTCCTGATGTGACCAAAACGTGTCCTGACTCTCATTAATACAGAATAGAATTGGGACAAACCCAACCAGCTTTTTCCAGTACAAACTGTGCCTTATAAATAAGATGGAGCAGAAATGTAATTTTATCCCAATGTCCGGTTAATAATGCGGATTTTTTCAGTAGATGGAGTTACACATATGTTGATATACATGTGATTTGATATGTATGCTATTTTGTTGTATTGATAGCAAGCTTAAAAACTTAATATGTCAAATTTTCTGGTGTTAACATCATAGATATTTTTACGCTTAAAAATGTCGAATTTCATGCCCCAAAAATGCATTTGCGGGAAGTTTTAATTCATTATTTTGAAGAAAACTGCTGCTGAAAGTTATGGTACACTTCAGGAAGCTTATGGTGGACATGCTCCATCTCAAGATACTTGTGAACGCTGGTTTAAATGCTTTAAAAGTAATGATTTTGATGTGAAAGACAAAGTCCAGATCAACCGAAAAAATTTGAAGACCAACAATTACAAGCACTATTAGATGAAGATGCATGTCAAACTCAAAAACAAGTTGCAGAAAGATTAAATGTTGTTCAGCAAACAATTTCTGATCATTTACAAGCAATGGGAAATATTTTAAAGGGAGGAAAATGGGTGCCACATCAACTGAACAAAAGACAAATGGAAAACCGAAAAGTCATCAGTCAAATGTTGCTTCAATGGCACAAAAGAAAGTCTTTTTTGTATCGAATTGTGACTGGCGATGAAAAATGAATTTATTTTGAGAATCCCAAACGCACAAAATCATGGGTTGATCCAGGTCAACCATCAACATGGCCTGCAAGGCCAAATCGCTTCGGAAAGAAGACAATGCTTTGTGTTTGGTGGGATCAGGAAGGTGTGGTGTATTATGAGCTTCTAAAACCAGGTGAAACCATTTATGCTGATCGCTGCCAGCAACGAATAATCAATTTGAACCACACTATGGTCATAAAATGACCAGAATGTGCCAGAAGACATGGCAAAATAATTTTGCTTCATGATGATGCACCACCCCACATTTCAAAACCAGTTAAAGACACATTAAAAGATCTTGCCTGGCAAGTATTAAGCCACCCACTGTATTCACCAGACCTTGGTCCTTAAGATTACCACTTGTTCCAATCGATGGCACATGCACTTTCTGAGAAGCACTTCAAAACGTATGAAGAAGTGGAAAATTGGGTCTCAAAACAAGAAAAGTTCTATTGAGACAGTATCCACAAATTACCTGAAAGATGGGGGAAATGTGTAGCTAGTGATGTACATTACTTTGAATAAAGCATTGTTGATGTTTTTCTTGAAATTATCATGTTTTGATTACAAAATCCACCTTATTAACCGGTACACCTGGTATATAGGTATCGGTTTCAAATGGGACAGAACACATCAGACATCGTCCTGATGCTTTAGGTGGGCCTGCATCTGTTCACTCTAAGGGATGAAGTATGGACACAGACATGTATGTGTCTGATTGATTGCACAGGCAGAGGAAATGCTGTGAAAAAAAACCAAGCCAGAAGCATCCTTCCAAGTCAGGGCTCAGATAGACCTACCACAGTCTGTCTTTGACAATGTAATTGGAACGGGCCCTTAAATTGGACTGGCATCCAAGAACCTCAAAAACCTGGAAGAGAACAGGATGACACTTGGCAAATAACAACTCTACTTTCAGAGAAATGCACAAAAAGTACTAGCATCAGAAATTCCCACCAGGATTTCTGGCCCTATGGGGGTTATGTCAAATACAAGTATTCAAAACATACTGAAGATTCACTATCAGCCTGGCACTCTACAAAAACTTTATAAGAATTGTCTCATTTAAATGATCCAGTGACTCTTTGGTACAGTTTGCAGTTAATCCCATTTTATAGAAGGGAAAATTGAGGCACAAAAGAGGCTAAATAACTTGACCAGGGTCTAAAGCTAGTAAGTGGTAGAATCAAAGAAGTATGACCCCAGAGCCTGTCTTCTTATCAGATTTGTTTTGCTGCCTTATGGGGATGAAATTACTGGGCAATGAACACTATTAAAACTCTCCAGGGACTGTAGGGCCCACACAGAAACACTTTCCCTGGGATATCCTCTAATACTGTTCTCTCTGCTTTGCTGGAATGTAGATGAGAAAATAACCTGGGTCAACCATGTCCTTGAATTATTTGTGGAAATGTGGTAAAAGGTATTGGTTTCCTGCTATTCACTAATCTAATGCAAGGAATGATTTAATTCATTTCTAACTAGCTTTACAAATGAATTTGGAGGCAGTGCCTCTGGAGCCAGCCTGCCAGGGACAACTACCAGCCTTGGCTCCTACAGCTAATCTGCCTGACCCTCAGACACTTTATCTGTAGAATATAGTTCCCACTTCAGACGACTGCTGTGAAAATTCAAATATTTGGAAGTGTACTGGGCATGGGAAAGCCCTCAATTAACTGTTACCTTGCTTTCTTTAGAAATTAAGTATTGTTTCACAATGTTGCACCTAAAATTCTTGTAGCCAGATATACTTTGGAATTAGAATTTGGGGGATTTTTAGAAAGGAAACAGGGCATCTAGACTGGACACGTGTTATGAAAGTCACATAACACGTGGGATTTGGGACAGGGATATATATGACTTTTTTTAAAAAAAAATATATTTTATTGATTTTTTACAGAGAGGAAGGGAGAGGGATAGAGAGTTAGAAACATCGATGAGAGGGAAACATCCATCAGCCGCCTTCTGCACACCTCCTACTGGGGATGTGTCTGCAACCAAGGTACATGCCCTTGACCGGAATTGAACCTGGGACCTTTCAGTCGCAGGCCAACGCTCTATCCACTGAGCTAAACCGGTCAGGGCAGACTTTTTAATCTCAGTGGGATATCTAGAGATAAGAAGCCTCATATCAGGTTTTGTGATGAAGTGAATTTGCTTGACACTACAAATAAATAAATAAATAAATACATAAATAAATAAGCTCATTTTTAGAGCTCTTTGCATTTCTGAATGGTGGACAAGAGACTGTAGATTTTAACTGCACTACAGGGGTTTTACTGGGCATCTGCTCCCAGCATTAGCCATGTCCTCATTGAAGTGGGTCTCTCATTTACTCTTCCAGGACTTGCTCACCTCTGCATTTCTCACTGCAGAAAGGACACTGCAGGCCTGACTCATCGTTTTCTTCCCCACCAAGACTTCTTCCTTCGCCCACATTTCTTCTCTTGAATAATGGCTTCCCAGCATCCAGTCCCTTTGGAATCCCACCTCTCTACCCAGCCAACTGCTCTGAGCTGTTGCTGGTGCTTTCTGACTGTCCCTATACCTCTCCCACATTGTCTGGCTGGGACCCCCATTACTGCTATCCTTATTGGTCATTTCTCCCTTGTGAAATCCAAGGATGTGTGTATTAAGAAATACACTCCATCTCTTAATGAGAGGCAATTGCTGCTTTTTAATTGAAGATTGCTTTGATGATTCCAGAAAGAAGTGTCCTCTCCTCACCTGACGTCCTTTTGTTTGTTGCTTCGTTCATACTCCAGTTCTCCTGTTCATTGTGGATATTGGCTGGGAGGCTATGTAGCATCATGGTCAGGAGTCCAGGCGCACTGCCTCCATCCAATCCTGCCTCTTGCTTTTGCTTATGTGGTCTCTTTATAAGCCTAGGCTTCCTCGACTGTCAAGTGAAGGGACTAAAACAGCTTCTTCATTATTTAGCTTCCCTCATTGTGACACAGTCACTGGTTTGCTATATGTAAAGGAAACCATTTAGAAGAGTGCCTGAGAACAGTATTATGTACATTATGCCAGGAGATCTCCACTGAAGAAACATGTCTAGTTCATGGTCCAAATCCTCCACAGTGCTTTTCATAATTTCTCACACATCATAGGTACAATGAACATTTGTCAAATTTAACTTTTCTCCATTATACTCTTCCTTAATATTTAAGTTGCTTCTAGCCCTTTTTGGAGTGAAGGTCTCAGATACTCAAAATAATGAAAAGATTATAGACAAAGTAGGAAGATTAGGTTCACAGAGATACACAGTGTTTTATTTAAATACACATGAGTCACAAAGAAATATATTTATTTTTTTGAATAGCTCAACCTAAATAAAACCTGGAAAAGTCCATACTCATCATCGCTACTGAAGAATAACAGAGTGAGGAATGAAGGAAAGAAATCAGAATGACTATCTGGCTGAGACAATGGGAAGCTTCATTAAGGTCTGTTAAGCCCCAAATACTAGGTCAGTTATGGCGGGGGGTGCTTTGAGCTCTGTGAAACTGTAGGTATACATAATTGCACTGTGTAATCCGGTCAAACCTTTGTCTTGTGGTACTCTGCTACCAATCCAGCTGCTGTTCCAGCTGTTTCTTTTCATCCCAAACGGCTCCTCTAGGTTCAAGTGACCCAAGGCAGCAAAGGAGATAGATAGAAACCTTTCCTTTCCCTGGTTTTGGATACCTATGTGACTGACCCTCTGATTAGGTTATCCTCTGCTATGGCTGTGAAAGCGGTAGCTGGGGAGATAAGGATAGAGGCATAACAGAGATCAAAACAGAAAAACTGCATCTAATCCAAGTTACCAGGTTCAAAGAGGAATGCCCCCCTTTCCAGATGCCTGGCTTCTGGGCATACAGTTGAGCTGCCATGTGAAATTGACAGAGTGATTGATGAAAGAGAGAGCTTGCCTTCACCTACCATCTTCAGCCCTCAAGGTAGGTGGGACCCCTCAGAATTCCAAGCTGGACACAGTGAAGGCCTAAATAGACTGCCCTGAGTGTGCAGGGCTTTTGATGGGGTTTGCTACCACTAGTCATTTATCCCTAAGAGCACCCAATTACTTTTGGGGGGGGAATTGTTTCATTCCATAGTGTGCAATCAAGATATGGTGGCAAATCTGGGTTGTGTGTCCTCCCATTTTGCAATGGAATATTTCAAACCAAGCCCTTGAGCCTTCAGTTTGATCCTGTAAGCAACCCCAGAGCCTTTTAGAAAATTCCCTTTCTACTGGTTTACCAGAATAAGTTTCTATGGTTTTAATCAAAGAATGCAAACTCAGACCCCATCTGAAACAAGAATTTTGACCTTGATCTTTCTACTAACATCACTTATATTCCTTCTAGACTAGAGGTGGGCAACCCCTGGCACCTGTGCCAAACATGGCACGCCAGTAACTTTTGCTGGCACGCTAAACCCTCTCTTATAATCTTCAATTTGCAATTTTTGTGAACATTTGAATGACTTGGATGTTAAATTACAAGGAACTGGCAAGACACTTGATGTTATGTTTGGTTAAATAAAGGCTTTTGAAAAGAAACTGGAAGTCTTTAAGAGGGATGTGGATGGTGAGAGATTTAGATATTTCCCAAACCTCAAGAGGCACATCAAAGACATCCCAGAAGATGACAGAACAGACTGTCAAAGCCTTCAAAAGCTGGTTTTAAACATCATCGAGTCAACTATTGAGCAGTTCTTCTCAAGATTTGCGAAATTCAGAGACCTGGAAGAGACAGCAAAATTCATGAGGTTTCCAGACAGCATGAAACTGGAGGAACTAAATTTAAAAATGCTTTCATGAATAGACATGGCTGACTTTGAAATGCAGTTGATTGAATTTCAGGAGTAGCTCAATTTGGAAGCAGAAATTTATTGACCTTAGAGTTGACTTGGAAAACATTGAAAAAATGTTATTAAGAACAGGAGTACCAGAGAGAAGTGTCGAAAATAAACTATTGAGGACTTCCAATGCCATTCCAGAAAATTTTTTCTGTTTAGAAACTTTGCAACAGCGTTACTCTCCATGTTTTCATCCACGTACGCTTGTGAATCTTTGTTCTAAGTGATGCATTTTGTTAAGTCTCGTAATAGGAGTAGCCTGACGGATTAAAGTAGTAGCTTGTGCATATCTCTGAAGGTCATGAAATATAAACCTGATGTAAAATCTCTGTCATCAGTGATGCAGCACAAAAGTCCCACTGATAATGTTAAATGGAGTCATAAAATTTTCTGTCGGACTATCAGTGTACATGTATACATTAAAGAATAAATGTATTTTTCATCATTATATACTGTGTTTTTGTCGCTCGAGTGAATTTTATTATTTCTTCAAGGTTCTTCACATACGTACACCTTAAGAGATACCAAGTAGGCATAAAATGTTCTCAAAAAATTAGGGTTGGCACGCAGAAGAATTTTGAGTCAGAGATTTTGCTGGTTTTGGCACGCACACACAAAAAGGTTGTCCACCCCTGTTCTAGAACTACTTCCCTTTCAAGCTTCCAGCTGTTAAGGGAGCATTCCCCAGAGAAGTAGGAAAAAAATGAAAGACACTCATAAGCAAGTAAGCCAGGGAGATGTGACAGGCAGTTTGAGGAGCAAGTCTGCGCTCACTGAGGGTCTGGAGCAGTTAGGCTGGATAGATCCTGTGGAACTGTGTGGGCTGAGCTGACCAGCTCACTGAAGGCGGGTCAAGCTAAGCATCCAAACTGAGTTTATTTTTTTTTGGTTGAAAACCTTTTCTCAAGTGAACTGATATGATTTAATTTTCTGTATCAAGATATAATGCAGTGGTGTCCTCAATGCTTATTTCTTGGGACACATGGACATGTTTGATTCTATACTAATCCCTGTACCACTTGAGTCCATATGTAATTTTTGGCATTCTCCCCTTCCCTGTTTTTTTTTTTTGAGTAGTTATCTCTCATTTCTCATTACTAAATTCATGTCTGCACAATGTATCCCTCTTCTATTTTTATGTTGGCTTAGAAACAAGGAAATGAAGCTGGTTAAAACTAAGTGTAAAGCAAGAGTGAAGAGGGATTTGGTTGTGAGTACAGTCCGTACATCTCAGTGCAAGGCATCACTTTTCCTCCTACAAAACCAGTTTTCTGTTGTATTTTGAAATGACAAGGTTATCCTCCAGACACAGGAGACGTTACTGCGTTCAGAAACACATTTTATTTCTCTCAAATTTTACTCAACTTCCTCAGCTGCTTTCCCTCTCACATGTACTGTTCATCATCTCGGCAGAAATCACTGGAAATCACTGAGTTCTATTTTTGTGTAGCTATATACATCAGAGTCTTGTCAGAGAGGAGGCATGGAAGATGTATCAGGTAGCTTTTGTGACTTAACAAGTCACTGTGAAACAGGCGTTTAAAGTCACAATCTTTTGTTGATTTGTTCATTTATGATTCTGTGGATCAGAAGTCAGGCTCCACTGAGGTCTTATTCTTGCTCCACTTGTGTCACTTGCAGACTTAAGCTGGGACATCTGAGATGGCTGGGAAGACTGGCCCTGTCTTACCTCAAGATCTCTCATCCTCCAGGAGGCCAGGGAGCCAGCTCAGGTTCTCCCTGTGGGTGCTGGGTTCTAAGAAGGTGAGAACGGAAGCGGTGAGGCCACTTGAGACCTAAGCTCAGAAGTCCCACATTGTCACCTCAGCCATAGTCTGTAGGTCAAAGCAGGTCACAAGACCAATCCCAACTCAAGTAGTGGAGAAATACACTACATCTCTGAATGAGAGAAGCTGCAAAGAAATTGTGATTATTTTCGATCCACCACAGCAGGAAACCCCAAATTCATTATTTTATGAAGGACCAATTAGGCAAAAAGTCTTCTGATTTTAAAATAATCATCTTCTCTGGCCCCGTCTAACCTCTCATTATTTGATTAGTGCTTGTGAATTTACAAAATGCTTTCTGTATTTCATTTATCCACATGACAAACTTTTGAAGTGTGTCTTCTCCTGTTTTCAGATAAAAGATTAGAAGCCCAGAGAAGTTAATGACTCACTCAGGGTCCCAAAGCTATGAAGTGGGGGCACCTCCAGTCTATGCTTGTCCCCTGCACACTTCTTATGAGGAACTCTATTTCTTTCAAAAGAGTGTGGTCTGCTTGATTATTATATTCAAGATCAGAAGGGAAGCTGGTTCTTTCCCCCAGTGTGAAGATTGCCCGTTCAGGGCTACCTGTTAAAGATGGGCACAGTTTCATCTGGGAGACACTTTTCCCTAACCATGCATCTGTGCTTACAAATTTCAGAAGAGTTTCGTGGGAGCTCTTTTATACCAGTAACTAAATTGACTGAACTTCAACTAGAAGCATATACAGCTGCTGCTACTCAGAAAAGCAGGGCTAACAGCCATCTCCCTCAGAAAAGGTAGAAGTAGATAAGGAACTTTCATGGCTGCTAAGCGTATACAGTGAAATTTTCCAAACCTATTCCCTTCAGAAATCTACAGTAGCCACCCATTCATTGAGTTATGCCTGCCATGGTTCTCTCACACAACTATTTTTATATTCAGCTGGAAACATGTTTGACCTGTTAAATACTCATCTTTTAAAAAATGATGAAAGGAAAGCTCTGGCCAATTCCGTGAAAATCTTGAGAATTTATTAAAGGGATGTTTTAAAAATGAAATATGCATCATTGAAACAGAACCTCTACACTGGAAAAACAGTTGGAGGGTATATAGAGGGATCAGAGATCATTATTACCAACTGAGAGGGAATGTCAACCTTCACTGACTATTTTGATACATTAGTTATTTACCGAGTGCATTTCTGTGCTTCCTGTAGTTTTTCATCTTAGATGCCAAGGAATCAGAGGTCAGGCTTCTTGGGAAATTGTTCATTGTTCAACACTGTGAATGACAGCACTGAGTTCTCAATTATGTTGTTTTGCAGCTCCCACATTTTTATTGTTGAAGCATTCTTATTTATAACTTCTCTGTTTGCCCCCAGTTCTGTGAGAGAGGGCAATTTCCAAACGTATTAGTGGGGAAACAGTCTCTGAGGAGCTAAGTGGCTGTTCTAAATTCACAAATCCAGTCATGTCAAAGGAGGAGCTACAAACCCATATTATGACTCCTTCCACCTGTCATATTGCTTTTAAAAATAGATAATAAGTTATTTTTTTTCTGAACATAAAAGAAACCAATGCACTTAAAAACAAAAGACTAAAATAGAAAATAAAAATTACCTACGATCCCCACCCAGAAATGACCCCTGTTCCTCTGCCATCATTTGGCTCTCTTTTCTTTGTGTTTAGTTTGACACAGTTATGTGCATATATAGATTTTACACTTGGTGTTTGTTGTTTAGCTTGTGTTTAAACTTAGGTCAGGAATATTTTTCCATGCTATTAAAAAAAAATCTTTGAAAATGTAATTGTAAAATGCTGCAGTGATATTATGTCACATGTGTTTTCCATAAACCATTCAGTCCATGCTCTTTTGTTTTACACGTAGAGAATATGTTACTTTTATTATAGTAAATAGCAATAGGGTGAAAAATTAAATATAAATCTTCTTTTATATTTCTGGGTTTTTCCTTTGATCATATTTTTATGGGACTATATGGTAAAAGCTATTATGATTACTGTTATGCCCAGAGCTCGGGGTCCCCAATAATCCACCACCAGGGAGCCTCTTCCGATGCAAAAGCAATGAGTCTTTATTGATCAATTCTAGAATTGGTTCCCAGCCTCTATCCGGCACAGCGGTGAGGCAAGAGAGTGTGTCCCAGGAGAACAAAGGTTATATAGGGCTAGCTATTTGGGGTGGGCTTTAGGGGTGGCGTGAGTTACAGAGATTGGTCAGGGTTTTACAGCATAAGGGTCAGGAAGTGACCATCACATTCTGAAGGTTGGAGCCGTCCTCCACTGTAGCCTTATTAGGACCGTAGCTACATTTCTGGAGCTTCATTGGTCCACTCAGGTGGGTGGTTCGGAGAGTTAGGACAATACCAGCATTCTTGTGATCACTCTCGGGGGGGGGGGGGGGGGGCGGCTTGGGCTGAGGGCCCAGCCTTGCAAGACAAGATAGAGGAGAGGGAGAAGAGTATGTCCCTACTTCGTCCTTGAAGAGGGAGGAGGGTGCATTTCTGCTTAGTTCTGCTTAATTCTTTCAAGTTCCGTTCTGTCCCTTCATTCCCCCCTTGTCTTGAAACTCACGGATCAATCATGAGACGGACTGCATTTCTACCTCTCCCTCCGTCGCTAGAGGCCGGTATTGAGCTTGTAAGACCATTAATTGAACTACCCCTATGCGTTCCTTGACAAATTGAACTAGCTTGTTAATAATGCAGGGGCCAAAAGTTAGCAACATTAGGAGGATTACAAGGGGTCCAACGAGGGCAGAAATGAGAGTGGTTAACCATGGGGACCAATTAAACAGGGATTCATACCAAGACTGAGACCGCTCTTTTTCCAACTTCCGCTTCTGCAATCCTTCCCTTATGAGGGCCATAGACTCTTTAACAACACCTGAGTGGTCAACATAAAAACAACATTCCTCTCCCAAAGCTGCACATAAGCCCCCCTGCTGCAGGAATAGCAAGTCTAGTCCTCTTCTGTTTTGGAGCACTACCTCAGATAAGGAGGTGAGAGAATCCTGTAAATGGGTAATAGATTTTTCAATTCTTTCTATGTCTAGGTCAATGGCTGCTCTTAGGGCTCCATAATTCTTATCTTGTATGACAAGTGAGGATATTCTAGTCCCTGCTCCCGCTAGTCCCAATCCCAAGAGGGCGGCCATAATTAAGGCTGTGATGGGCTCTCTTTTATTTCGGGGATTGGCAGCACCGAATTTGTTAAGGACCTCTTTCTCTGAATGGTATATTAACTTGGGAATTAACTGCATGAGCACGCAAAAGCCCTCCTTCTGGGAACTAAGGACCAGGGAGTGGACACAAGGAGCGAGGCCACTGGAGCAGGCCCACCATGCATTCTTGGGAGGCAAAAGGTATACTGCCTCTTCAGGGATAGTCAGAGTTTCGTTGCAGAGATGCAACTGCTCAGGGGGTACGTTGCCTACGCAGGCCCCCTGCCCCATTACTGCCTGGAGGGTTAGCCTTGCAACAGTTTGCTGCCACCTGCAGGAGCTGACAATCGTGGCGGTTGTATAGTTACCCTTAACCGCGATACCCTCATAATACGGTGGCTCAACGTCTAGACAGAGCCGGCAAGATTTGGTCAGGTCAGGCCTGGAGGCGTTTAAAACATAATAAGCTCCTATAACCATGCTTATAAATGGGTCTACTTCAGGCGGGGGGTTATGACTCAGAGTCAGGTTCTTCGTGGTAGGTGCGAGTAGGGTGTTAGGCAGTGATGCCGGGGCCCATGCTCCTTCAGTTGTAGATACCCGGGGAGTGGTCAGCTGAGGTTGAGGAGCTAGTACTTTGTTGGGCCCCATTCCCACAGGGGAATGATAGTGAAGGGGGGTATTTTGAACCCGGAGGGTGAACAACATCCCAGAGTCTGCCCTACGCAAAGCCCCCCTGCAAGAATAGATTCGGAATCCCCAAGTCTTTCCGGTGCCCCATCCTGTAGCCTTTCTCCCCTCTTTTGTGAAGGAAATGCTCACGGGGTTGCAGTAGACACGGCCACTCTGGGGACACGGTGGAGCAGCCAGTCGCCCAACCGTGATTAGGTCACCCTTCTTGGGGGCCTTCCACCAGATGTGTCCGGTTGACACACATGACCAGGAAGCACAGAAGTAGTCTCCAGCACTTCCACAAGGGTCATTTCCCCGGGACCGAGCTTGTGAGTGTCCGGGGCAGACATAAAAACAGAGGGTTCTCCTTGGTTTTGAGTCCTCAAAAGCCTGGCGTATTGCCGCACCCAGGCAGTAATCGCTGGTGTCGAGTGGGTTGGGAAGGAGAGTTAGGAGGTCTACTCGCAGTTCAGGGAACCAGGTGTCTTTGGGATGGATTTGAGAAGTCTGATTAAGGATCACCCCTGAGTTAGTGTCTATGATCTGCCAGGTGATATTATAAGGAGTGTGCGGGCTCCCGGTGGCAGGAGTGTTCACGAGTAAAGTTACCAACATCAGGTAGGTCGAGTACGCCGCAGCTTGAGCTTGAGCGGGTTGCGCTGGTCTTGGTCGATGCTCCATTGTGTGATGAAGACTTCCTGGATTGCAGAGGGGTCAGCTGAGCGAACGTGGGAGTGATGGACCCAAGTCGTGATGCCGTCTACCTTGAGAGCGGTGGGTGTAGTCAGCACGACGATGTAGGGGCCTTTCCAGCGTGGTTCGAGGGTCTCCCGGCAGTGTCTTCTGATGAACACCCAGTCACCTGGCTTGTACTGATGAGGCGTCGGGGTGGGGCCAGCCTCGTAGATGGCGCGGAGGCGCGGCCAAATGTCCTCATGTGCCCTCTGCAATTCTCTTAGGAAAGAAGATATCTCCTGATTTCAAACTCAATAAGGAGTTCAGCTTTTAGATTAGGGATGATAGGAGGGGGCCTACCAAACATGATCTCGTAAGGGGTGAGTCCCAGGGTGTAAGGAGAGTTCCTCACCCGGTAAAGGGCATATGGAAGGAGAGCCACCCAATCCCCGCCAGTCTCCATGGTTAATTTGGTAAGGGTCTCTTTTAGAGTTCTATTCATTCTTTCTACCTGCCCTGAACTCTGGGGCCTGTAAGCACAATGCAATTTCCAATCCGCCCCTATGACTTTGGCTACTGCCTGTGTTACCTGCGAAATAAAGGCTGGCCCATTGTCAGAGCCTATCATAGCAGGAAAACCATACCTGGGTAAGATGTCTTCCAGCAGCTTCTTGGCCACTGTCTGGGCCGTCTCATGCTTAGTTGGGTATGCCTCTACCCAGCCAGAAAAGGTATCTATGAACACTAAAAGATATTTATAACCATACTTCCCTGGTTTGACTTCAGTAAAATCAACCTCCCAGTGTGCTCCTGGTTTGGTGCCTCTGAGCCTGGTTCCTTGTCCACCTGACCCAGCTCTTGCAGTTGTGAGTTGGCAGGTCTTACAGGAGGTTATAATTTGATTGATTTTGGAGTCTTGTTGGTGGATCTTGATTTTGGCATGCTGAATTAAGTCCTTTAACTTCCGGGCTCCCAAGTGGGTGGACCGATGCATGCGTTCTAATACTGTGACCCCAAGCCAGTCCGGTAGTATGAGTTTCCCATCTGAGGTGTACCACCATCCTTTCACTTCCTTAGCGAGGGGGAGTTTTCTGATCTGCTGCAGCTCTTCCTGAGAGTATTTAGGCTGATCTGGTAGAACTGGGTCCCCGGGGTCTGGTAGTTGTATGGCCATTGCAGGGACCGGGTGAAGGCCGCTGCCTTGGCTACCTGATCAGCCTTTTGGTTACCTTTTGCTACTGGGTCATCTGCCTTCTGGTGCCCTTGACAGTGGATAATGGCTAGCTTCGTGGGAAGCCATAGGGACGCAAGCAGGTCGAGAATCTCCTGTTTGTTTTTCACTGTTCGTCCTTCTGCTGTCAACAGCCCTCTTTCCTGGTAAATCGCCCCGTGAACATGAGCCGTAGCAAATGCATAACGGCTGTCTGTGTAAATGTTGAGCCGCTTCCCCACCCCCAGTGTCAGTGCCTTGGTGAGAGCAATGAGTTCTGCTCGCTGGGCTGATGTCCCAGGGGGCAGTGCTTCTGCCCACACAGTGTCTGTGTCGGTGACCACCGCTACACCCGCATACCTGCATCCGTCCCGCACGAAGCTGCTTCCATCCGTGAACCAGGTGGCCTCTGCATCAGGGAGGGGCCGGTCGGTCAAGTCCTTCCGAAGTCCATGTACTTGCTCCAGGATCCCTGCACAGTCGCGCAGCGGGGCATCTAGGTCGGGGTCAGGCAGCAGGGTAGCGGGGTTGAGAGCTGCGCTGGGATGGAACCGCACTCTAGGAGGGTTGAGCAATAAGCTCTGATAGTGGGTCATGCGTGCATTGCTCATCCATCGGTCAGGAGGCTGTTTTAGGACTCCCTCAATGGCATGCGGGGTTGTTATCCAGATTTCCTGCCCCAGGGTCAATTTGTCGGCATCCTTAACTAAGAGCGCGGTTGCTGCAATGATTCTTAGGCAAGGTGGCCAGCCGGCGGCCACGGGGTCCAGTTTTTTGGACAAATACGCTACCGGGCGGCTCCAGGGGCCTAAAGCCTGAGTTAAAACCCCTTTTGCTATTCCCTTGCGCTCGTCTACAAAGAGGCGGAAGGGTTTTGTAATGTCTGGCAGGCCCAGGGCTGGAGCAGCCAAAAGAGCTCTCTTTATCTGATTAAAGGCAATTTCCTCTGTCTCAGTCCATTCAAAGGCCTTTCCCTCTGGTAGCTTCATTTAGGGGCCTGGCGATCTCAGCAAAACTTGGGATCCAGAGGCGGCAATAGCCAGCTGATCCTAGGAATTCCCTTACTTCCCTCCGGGTGGTGGGAATAGGGATTTTCAGGACTGTCTTCTTCCTAGCGTCCGACAACCGCCGCTGTCCGCCCTCCAGTATGTACCCCAGGTAACTCACCCTTTCTTGGCATATCTGAGCTTTCTTCGCAGAGGCCCGGTACCCTAAGGTCCCTAGGGTGGTCAACAAGTCTTTGGTCCCCTGCTCACAGTCCTCGGCAGTGTCTGCAGCAACCAGGATGTCATCTACATACTGAAGGAGGGTGAGACTGGGGTGTTCTCTCCTGTACTCACCGAGATCCTTGTGCAGTGCCTCATCAAAGATGGTGGGCGAATTCTTGAACCCTTGGGGTAAACGCGTCCAGGTTAATTGTCCACTGTAGCCGCCCTCTGGATCGTGCCATTTGAAGGCGAACAGGGGTTGGCTTTGAGGCGCGAGCGGCAGGCTGAAAAAAGCATCCTTCAAATCCAATACAGTGTACCAGACTCTAGTGGGTGTTAAAGAGCTTAGGAGAGTGTACGGGTTAGGAACGGTTGGGTGTATATCCATAACTCTTTTATTTACTTCTCGGAGGTCCTGGACTGGTCGGTAGTCATTCGTGTGGGGCTTTCTGACTGGCAGGAGGGGGTGTTCCAGGCAGATTGGCATGGAACCAGTATCCCTAGGCTTCGCAGTCTTCGGATATGAGGCTGAATCCCCTTCCGGGCCTCCTGGGGCATTGGATACTGTTTGACTCTTATCAGATTTTCCCCTGGTTTTAACTCTACCAGGGTTGGGGCCCTTTGAGCGGCCAGTCCTACTCCCCCCTTCTCTGCCCAGGCGGTGGGGAATTCTTGTAGCCATCTGTCCATATTGTTCTCTCCTGGGGGCGCCCCCTGGTGGAGGCGATATTCATCCTCCAGTCTCAGAGTCAGAACCTGGATGGGATGGCCTTTGCCATCAGTGACCTGGGGCCCCCCTTGTCTGAAAGTTATTTGGGCTCTGATCTTGGTCAGCAAGTCCCGTCCTAATAGGGGGTAGGGGCACTCCGGTATTACCATGAAGGAATGGGATACCCAGCCCGTTCCTAGATCTACTGTTCTTCGGGTAGTCCATGAATACTGGCTTATGCCAGTTGCCCCTTGCACCCAGGACTTCTTGCTGGCTAGCTTCCCTTGAGGTGTGCGTAGGACCGAATGTTGTGCCCCAGTGTCGACAAGGAAGTTAATAGGCGTCCCCTCCACTCTAAGAGTTACCCTGGGCTCGGGGAGGGGGTCCGAACCCCGATTCCCCTAATCACTCAGTCCTCCCAGCTCCAAGACCTCCACCCAATCTGTCTTGTTTCCTTTTTTACCGGCCTTCTTTGGGCATTCCCGGGCCCAGTGTCCTATTTCTTTGCAGTAAGCACACTGGTTCCGTTGCAGCTTCTTCTTCCCGCACCGGGCGGTCCCCTTACCTCCCTCTTGGTCATCGGCGAGCTGGTGAAGGTGGCGGGTCCACTCCTCAGGGTTCTCGGTGGTGGTGGCCAGCAGAATCTTGGCCAGGTTTCGGGTCTGCTTGTCACTGGCAGCCACCATGGCACGGGCTTGCCTATCCTCAGGAGATTCTCGGTTGTTATACAGCTTTTCAGCCACCTCCAACAAGTCCCGAAAACTCTTTTCCCCTAATCTATCTATCCTCTGCAGTTTCTTTCTAATGTCTGTGGCTGACTGGTTTATAAAGCTCATGACCACAGCCGCCTTATTTTCAGGAGCTTCTGGATCCATGGGGATATAGGTGCGATACGCCTCCATGATCCGTTCTAGAAAGGCAGCTGGAGATTCATCCCTTTCCTGTTGTACGTTCCCTACCTTGGCCAAATTGGTAGGCTTCCTAGCAGCCATACGAAGACCCCCCATCAGAGTCTGACGGTAGATTTTGAGCCTCTCCTTACCTTCTGCCGTGTTGAAGTCCCATTCAGGCCTGGTTAAGGGGAAAGAGACATCTATCTGGGCCTGGTTGGTAGTTGGATTCCCATCTACGCCGGGAACCACCTTCTTCTTTCCTGCGTCCTGCAAGGCAAGTATGGGTGCCGGCTCCGGAGGGCGTGGAGCCAGGAAGGGCCTGAGCCAGGAGGGAGGGTCCTCCACGAGGTCCTGCCAAGTAATAATGTAAGGGAGTTGATTGGGATGACCCCCCTTCTTCACTTCTGCACTGAGGTTGTTAGCCCTTCCCTTAACCTCTTTAAAATGATCAGCCATAATGCTTAAAGGAGTAGTTTGAGTCTGTCCCATAGCGTCCGTCCAGTGAGTCCACAAAATCAAACAAAAGAACACATACATCAAACAAACAAAGACACCTAAGAACAGCCTTCCGACCCCGCAGAAGAAAAACTGAAAAAAAAAAAAAAAACAGATGGGGGCTTTTACACCCCGCCAGATGGAGGTGCAAGGCGTCCTTTGCCTCCTCCTGCCCGAGACCCGCCAGTGTGTCCACTTAGATCTTTATCAGGCCAGATTGCAGAAGTGAGCTCGCATAAGACAGAACTGATAACACATAGACACTTACCGCGGACAGCAGACTCTCGGAGTGGAGTCCCTCGTGGGTTTTTCTTGGGGATCCTGGACGTGCCCCCAAAATGTTATGCCCAGAGCTCGGGGTCCCCAATAATCCACCACCAGGGAGCCTCCTCCGATGCAAAAGCAACGAGTCTTTATTGATCAATTCTAGAATTGGCTCCCAGCCTCTATCCGGCACAGCGGTGAGGCGAGAGAGCGTGTCCCAGGAGAACAAAGGTTATATAGGGCTAGCTATTTGGGGTGGGCTTTAGGGGTGGCGTGAGTTACAGAGATTGGTCAGTGTTTTACAGCATAAGGGTCAGGAAGTGACCATCACATTCTGAAGGTTGGAGCCGTCCTCCACTGTAGCCTTATTAGGACCGTAGCTACAATTCTGGAGCTTCATTGGTCCACTCAGGTGGGTGGTTCGGAGAGTTAGGACAATACCAGCACTCTTGTGGTCACTCTCGGGGGGGGGGGACGGCTTGGGCTGAGGGCCCAGCCTTGCAAGACAAGATGGAGGAGAGGGAGAAGAGTATGTCCCTGCTTCGTCCTTGAAGACGGAGGAGGGTGCATTTCTGCTTAGTTCTTTCAAGTTCTGTTCCTTCCCTTCAATTATGAAGGCACTTGGACATTTTTTTAAACTATGAATTCTGCATTAAACTCAAGTGTAATTCAGATTGTGCAAGAAAACATCTCAGTAGTAAACAACAGGGTTCTAACTACTGGAAATTCTTTTCTACTAGAGTTGGGAACATATTCAATGGATAGGGGCTTCATCTCACAGATTAGATCCTCTTCTATAGATATTGTTAATAATTTCCTTAATGGGCTTCACTGTATTACTTCTGTTCACTGTATCCCTGTTCCAAGATTCTGCTATCAAATCCACAAAATTCACCACTATGAGAGTAAAAAGGGGGAGTGAAAGAAATAACTCAAGGATAGAAAACTGGTGAGAAGGCTGTTGTAGTTATCCCTTCCTTTACATTTATTCCTTCTGCCTGAAATACTAAACATGGGGTGTGTTTGTAACCCCAACACTTGTTTATTTGCACACTTAATTAATACAAAGAAGTACTCTGCCCACTAGAAACCATAAGAAACTTTCATTTCTAATAAAGTTAATATCAATCTTTAATATCCCACATTAAAAAAAAAACAACTCTTTCGTGGTGCTTTTATTTTTTTACCAAAATTTAAGGGTCATGGGACCAAAAAGAGAGAAAACCACTGTGGTCCATCCCCAACCCTGATTGGTCCATTTCTTGCTCTGACCTCATATGGCGCCATTGTGGTCCGAGTGCAAACCAACCCTATATAAGGTGCTGGCTGAGCCCAGGAAGCTGTGGGTAGACGTGGTTGTTTGGATTTGTTGTTAGTAGTGGATTGGCGGATTGATTGTTTGCTTTTTACCTCTTTCTTCTCCTTCTCATTCTCCCCTTCCTCCTCCTCCTCCTCCTCCTCCTCCTCCTCCTCCTCCTCCTCCTCCTCCTCTTCCTCCTCCTCCTCTTCCTCTCCCTCCTCCTCCTGCTCCCCTCCTACCACTGATCCCCTTCAGTGGAAATTTTTAAATCACCATGTGTGATTTTTTTGAAGACATCTCGGCCAAAGTGGACTGCCAGTTTGGCAATTATGCCCTCCTCAGTAAAATCGGGAGGGGCTCCTTTGGCCAGGTGAGACTGGCCCGGCACCTCATAACCAGCATGAAGGTGGCAGTGAAAATAGTCAACTGTGAAGATCCCGCAGACATGGCTGAAGAAATTGTCTGAAAGAACTAAACCACCCTAACATCATAAAATTATTTGAGGTGGTCAACACCAACCACCAGGTATACATGTTTATGGAATATGCCCGGGGAGGTACCTTATACAATTATCTAAAGAAGTGGGGTCGTATCTTGGAGATGGAAGCACGAGCCCCATTCCGGCAGCTGCTGTCGGCCGTCCACTACTGTCACCAAAAACATATCGTCCACCATGACATAAAACCCGAAAACATCCTGCTGGACATGGGGTTGAATATAAAACTGGCTGACTTCGGACTGAGTGCTGTGTTCTGCAAGGAGGAAAAACTCAGCATCTTCTGTGGCACTCCCAACTATAAGGCCCCAGAATTGTTCGGGCTTGAACCATACGAGGGCCCGAAGATGGACGTCTGGAGCATCGGGGTTGTGCTATACAAGATGCTGACCGGAGTATGTCCGTTTGGGGGAAAAACCTTAGAACAGCTCGAGGAGCACATCTTGAGTGGGTACTTTTCTATTCCGTCTTTTCTATCTGTACCGTGCCACACACTCTTAAAGACGATGATCGACATCGACCCCGGCCCTTCGGGGGTCTTCAAAATAATTACCCAACCTGGTAATTATTATGCAAAATGGCTGGGTAAATATAGGGGAGTCTGAGAAAATGACCCCATACATAGAACCAGCCTGCACTGGCATCGACCCCCAGGTCACTGAAATGATGTGCACACTGGGGTATGAGCAGGAAGAGCTAGAGTCATCCCTCAGGGAGAAGAAGTTTAATAGTGTGATGGGCACGTACAGGATATTAAACATGAAAGTTACCACCGGCATCCAAACAATTAAAGTAAGTCCCAGGTCCTCCTCTGAATCCAACATAACAGTTTGTACATCCGAGGGGACTTGGGGACCAGAGACGGAGGGCAGCGACCCTCGGAATACACCAACGAGCCGAGTTCAGTGTGCCCACCACCACACCACCGGGTGGCCTGGACTGGGATAGTGCCACCCCTCCAATTAGAGTGGAGGTGAAGAGGGTGATCCGGACATGCAGTGAGCACGTGCAGAACATCAGCCAGCCTGGCAGTGCGCACTTGCAGAGCATCAGCCAGCCTGGCAGCGCGCACTTGCGGAACATCAGCCAGGCTGGCAGCGCGCACTTGCAGAACATCAGCCAGCATGCCAGCGAACAAGTGAAGAGTACCTCCCAGCCAGACACCAGGGGGGAATTAAGGAAACAGAAACTGAAGCCAGAAGTCCAAGGTGACAGTAACATGTTGCCTGTCACCCAGAACAGTAGCAGCCCCAGAAGCTGCAGTGGAGGCACAGAGAGAACCACCAACAAAGGCGAAGCGAGGCCATCATGTGAGGAGACCCGAGCCCCTTCACCTGACCATAGC
The DNA here is from genome assembly GCF_964212035.1 of Myotis nattereri. Classification (NCBI taxonomy): domain Eukaryota; kingdom Metazoa; phylum Chordata; class Mammalia; order Chiroptera; family Vespertilionidae; genus Myotis; species Myotis nattereri. Next base: position 8,433,083 of record NC_138097.1, on the reverse strand, counting down.
CAGCGCAGAAAAGGGATAGTGAGGAGGGTTTTAAGATTTTTAAAAAGATGCTGCTGCTGCACAGGAGAAACTGAAAAACCACGTGTAAAAATTACACGGGTGGTACCCATTTAACATTCAAACATGGAGTGTCGGTGGCCACGCTTCACGCAGCAAGACCAAAGGAAAAGAGAGTGAAATTGGCCACAGAGTAAAGAAAACACAGCTAACTGGGTGAGACCATGACCGGACAGTGCACTACAGCACACTAGACCAAAAGCGAGGGGGAGGTCACTTCACCACTCCTCACATGCCAGAACCTGAGGGGAGGACGGCTAACGACAGCTCACTCGGCCAAACCCGAGGGGAAGCCTGTTCACCACCGCTCACACGCCAGAACCTGAGTGGAGGACAGCTAACCACAGCTCACTGGGCCAAACCCGAGGGGAAGCCTGTTCACCACCGCTCACCGACCACAACCTGAGGGAAGGACAGCTAACCACAGCTCCCTCGGCCAAGACATGGGTAGGTCTGTTCACCGGCTACAATACAAATAAACCTTGAGAAAATTATCCTAAGTGAAATATGTCAGACACAAAAACACAGATACTGTATGATTCCACTCATACGAGGTACCTAGTCAACCTCAGAATATAGATTTGGTGGTTGTCATGGGTTGGTGTTAGGAGGAATGGGCAGTTCAAGGTATAGTTTCAGTTTTGCAAGAAAAAAATTCTGGGGGTTCGTTACACAAAAGTGTGAATATAGTTAATAATACTGAACTGCAACCATTTAAAAATAGTTAAGGTAATAAATTGTATGTCATGTGTACTTGACCACAATTAAAAGCTTTTAAAAAAATTTTTTTAGAAGCAGAAGCAATAGAATCTCAATTTCCTGTTTTGGCAATATATGATAAATACGTAGGGTATTACCATTGGGGTCACTGGGTGATGGGTACAGAAACTTCCTGTGCTATTTTGCAATTTCTTGTGAGTTTATAATTATTTCTAAATAAAATGTTTTTTAAACAATACTCAAAAGTCATCATTTCCTAATTATTTTACTATGATTTGCAATTAACTGTATTCTTGAGATTTTTTTAAAGTCTATTGTACTTCTCCAGTGTTGCACATCACCTCTCAAAAATCTACATTCAGTTGGAAGCTGGAAATCAGTGGGAGTATTTATACCACGAAAATTAGTGAATGCTATAAGCAAGGGCTCCACACTAACAACCCCCAGCCGGTTGCTAAGCTTTTGCCAGGAGCCTGTGGTCCAGGTGTCCTCAGGATTAAAATTAGGTTAGCTCTGAATCCTATGCTTGTGAGAGGATGAGACAAATAAGTGGCGACTAGCTGACCATAGCAGTAACTTAGAAACTTCAAAGCTGGGGATTACACCCCTAGGGGTGTTTCTCCCTAGAGAACTGTGATAGTTAATGTTTGTGTTCACTTGGCTGAGCTGAGGGAGGCCCAGATAGCTGGTACAACATTACATCTGGGTGAATTCTGGAGGCTGTTGCCAGAAGAGATTAGCCTTTAAATTGTGTATTAGACTGAGTAAAGAGGATCTACCCTCACCAATGTGGACAGGTATCACCCAATGCATTTTGAGGGCCCGAATAGAACAGAAGGTGGAGGGGAAAATTCTGTTTCTCTTCTGGAGCTGGGATGTCCACTTTCTCTTGTCTTTCTCTGAATATCAGACATCAGAGCTCCTGGTTCTCCAGCCTTCAGACTCTGGGACTTATACTAGCAGCCCTGGTTCTCAGGCCTTCACATTGGACTGAATTATACAACCGCTTTCCTGGTTCTCTAAGCTTGCAGACGGCAGATCGTGGGACTTCTCGGCCTCCATACCACGGTGAGTCAATTCCTATAATAAATCTCCTCTTACATATGTTTATCTATTTATCTATAGTTTCTCAACTGGCTCTGTTCCCCTGGAGAACTCTGACTAATACAGAGGTAAAGGGGACAGACCTGACCTGGAGGTTTGTTGAGAGAGGTGAGGGTCGACTGAGTGTGCGTTTTCTTGACAGCGGGTTTTCTCATGCTTGGAGCTCTCTCTCCCCCAGGGCTCACCTGCTCTCCATCTCCTGAATTCATTGGAAGTGAAGCAGAGTGGGGGGCGGGGGGAGGGGGTCTGGCTTTCCTCCATTTCCTGCTCTTGTGGTGGAGACATCTCTTTTCTTTTAATTCCCATTGAAGATTTTATTACACCTGTGTGGCTCTTAGATCAAGTGAGGTAAGAGTCCTCGAGGGTTGAGGATCTCAGGGCAAGGCGTTCCACCAGCTAAAGCAGTGGTTCTCAACCTTCCTAATGCCGCGACCCTTTAATACAGTTCCTCATGTTGTGGTGACCCCCAACCATAAAATTATTTTCGTTGCTACTTCATAACTGTAATTTTGCTACTGTAAACAATATGTAATTATATATGTGTTTTCCGATGGTCTTAGGCGACCCCTGTGGAAGGGTCATTCGACCCCCAAAGGGGTCGCGACCCACAGGTTGAGAACCGCTGGTCTAAAGGCAGTTCTCCCTGCAGTTCACTCCAGTGATGGGAAGGAGTCAGTTGCCCTAGACTGAGTCCTTTTCTCCTTGATGTGTCTCATGGAAGTTGGAAAACATTTCTTCCTGGGTGGTGCTCTTGGATGGCTGAATGTGGGAAAGAAACTCAGAATACGTGTTTGATAAGCCAGGTCAGATGCTTGAGTGAGTTTGTATCCGCATTGCTCAAAAAAGTTCCTATCGCTGCTCTTTTGAAGTTGCAGTTTTGACTGACAACTTGGGCCTTGGGTCTGCAGGCCTTGTCCATCCTGCTGGTAGAAAATCCTTATCCTCTTGCTTTGTGATGTGACTGCTCATAGTTGGGATGAGTTGGTTGTGTGCAGAGTTGGCAGGGTTGCTGTCTTATAAAAGTGTATACTATCACCAGGCGTGTATGACTCTGGTTGAGCGTGGACCTATGAACCAGGAGGTCACAGTTCAATTCCTGGTCAGGGCACATGCCCAGGTTGTAAGCTCGGTTCCCAGTGTGGGGCGTGCAGGAGGCAGCCAATCCATGATTCTCTCTCATCGTTATTTCTATCTCTCTGATAGAAATCCATAAAAATGTATTTTTTAAAGTGTGTACTATATAAAGTAGCACCTTGCCATACCAGTGGACACGGCAGATGTCATTTGGTACTCCAGGTCGGATAGAGGCTCTTGGCCCCCTGGCTGTTCACAGTAACTTGTATTGGGTCTTGGCTTCCTAGAAGCTGTGCTGGCAAAATTGTCTTCCAGAGCATGACAGCAGGGTGTCTCCCTGAACGCAGGCGAGGGCTGAGCAAGTGGCGCTGGAGGTGTGGGGCTCCGTGTTCCAAGCCAGGCAGAAGCTCCCAGGTACCTATGTCTGGGCCAGTCAGAGTCCTTAGGGTCGTGCAATTCCTCACTTGAAGCAGACTGAGGAAACTAACTGTGTAGGGGTGCTTGGTAGTCGTCTTTCTCCTCCTGCGGCAGAGGACGAAAGAAGCCAGTCTGCAGCGGGTTCTGCCTCGAGGTGCATACCAGGCTGTGCTTTCTTGCAGCCTGGGCTCTCCCTTGCTCACTCCAAGAGGGGCCGCTCCGGGCTCCTCCCCTTGGGAGAGCTGTGCAGGTCCTGGGCACAGAGCGCCAGGCGCGGCGGCAGAGCTTCCACTGGGCCCCTAAGGCCGCAGGGCGGCGCCATGGGCACCTCTGGAGACATCTCTTTTCTACGTTTCTGCCCATGAGCACTTGGAACTTTATCACAGTAAATGGAAGACTCAGGAGAAACTTGGCTCCTCAGAGTTGTGATTTATGACATTCTGAAGAGCATAGTTTTCCCAGAAAAGCCAGCGGAAATCATGGCTACAAAAGGAGCCCTAGTCCCACTCAAGCATCTAGGCCCTGGCTAAAATTTACCAAGTAGGAAAAGAAACCGAGAAGATGGGTTTGGGGCTTGAAGACTTTTATTTATTTATTTTTTTGTCTTATGTCCACTGGTTATGCTTATATGCATGCATACAAGTACTTCGGTTGATCTCTTACCCCCCTACCTCCTGCCCCCCAACCCTCCCCGGCCTTCCCACTGCAGTTTGACAATCTGTTTGAGGCAGCTCTGCCTCTGTATCTATTATTGTTCAAAAGTTTATAATGGTCTCTATTATCCATGAATGAGTGAGATCATGTGGTATTTCTCCTTCATTGACTGGCTTATTTCACTTAGCATAATGCTCTCCAGTTCCATCCATGACGTTGCAAATGGTAAGAGTTCCTTCCTTTTTAGAGCAGCATAGTATTCCATCGTGTAGATGTACCACAGTTTTCTAATCCATTCATCTACAGATGGGCACTTAGGCTGTTTCCAGATCTTAGCTATGGTGAATTGTGCTGCTATGAACATAGGGGTGCATATATCCTTTCTGATTGGTGTTTCTGGTTTCTTGGGATATATTCCTAGGAGTGGGATCACAGGGTCAAATGGGAGTTCCATTTTCAGTTTTTTAAGGAAACTCCATACTGTCTTCCATAGTGGCTGCACCAGTCTGCATTCCCACCAGCAGTGCACAAGTGTTCCTTTTTCTCCACATCCTCTCCAGCACTTGTCGTTTGTTGATTTGTTGATGAAAGCCAGTCTGACAGGTGTGAGATGGTACCTCATTGTTGTTTTGATTTGCATCTCTCGGATGATTAGTGACTTTGAGCATGTTTTCATATGTCTCTTGGCTTTCTGAATGTCCTCTTTTGAAAGGTGTCTATTTAGATCCTTTGCCCATTTTTTGATTGGATTGTTTATCTTCTTTTTCTTAAGTTGTATGAGTTCCCTATAAATTGTGGAGATTAGGCCCTTATCAGATATGACATTGGCAAATATGTTTTGTCACACAGTGGGTTTTCTCGTTTTGTGGATGGTTTCTTTTGCTGTGCAGAAGCTTTTTATTTTGATGTAGTCCCATTTGTTCATTTTTTCTTTAGTTTCAAGTGCCCTAGGAGCTGTATCAGTGAAGAAACTGCTTCGGCATATGTCTGAGATTTTGTTGCCTTTGAATTCTTCTAGAATTTTCATGGTTTCCTGTCGTATATTTAAGTCCTTTATCCATTTTGAGTTTATTTTTGTGTATGGTGTAAGTTGGTGGTCTAGTTTCATTTTCTTGCATATATCTGTCCAATTTTCCCAACACCATTTATTGAAGAGACTATCTTGACTCCATTGTATGTTCTTGCCTCCTTTGTCAAATATTAATTGAGCATATTGGTTCGGGCCGATTTCTGGGCTCTCTATTCTATTCCATTTATCTATATGCCTATTCTTGTGCCAGTACCAGGCAGTTTTGAGAACTGTGGCTTTGTAATACAACTTAATATCTGGTATTGAGATCCCACCAACTTTGGTCTTTTTCAGGATTGCTGTAGCTATTCGAAGTCTTTTTTTATTCCAGGTGAATTTTTGGAGAGTTCGTTCTAGATCTCTGAAGTATGCTGTTGGTATTTTAATGGGAAGTGCGTTGAATTTATAGATTGCTTTGGGTAGTATGTACATTTTAATGATGTTGATTCTACCAATCCATGAACACGGTATGTTTTTCCATCTCTTTATGTCTTCCTCTATATCTTTTTTCAACGTCCTGTAGTTTTCTGAGTAGAGGTCTTTTACCTCTTTAGTTAAGTTTATTCCTAGGTAGCTTAATTTTTTTGGTGCGATGGTAAACGGGATTGTTTTTATAATCTCTCTTTCTGAAAGTTCACTATTGGTGTATAGAAATGCCTCAGATTTCTTGGGGTTAATTGTCTATCCTGCTACATTGCCAAATTCATGTACTAAGTCTAGTAGCTTTTTGATGGAGTCTCTAGGGTTCTGTATGTATAATATCATGTCGTCTGCAAATAAGGACAGTTTTACTTCCTCTTTTCCAATTTGGATGCCTTTTATTTCTTCTTCTTGCCGAATTGCAATGGCTAACACTTCCAGTACTATGTTGAACAGGAGTGGTGAGAGGGGGCATCCCTGTCTTGGTCCTGTTCTTAGGGGAAATGGTGTTAGTTTTTGTCCATTGAGTAGGATGCTGGCTGTGGGCCTGTCATATATGGCTTTTATTATGTTGAGGTATGATCCTTCTACTCCCACCTTGCTGAGAGCTTTTATCAAAAATGGGTGTTGAATTTTGTCAAATGCTTTTTCTGCATCAATTGATATGACCATGTGGTTTTTTTCTTTCAATTTGTTTATGTGATGTATCACATTTATTGATTTGCGGATATTGTACCATCCTTGCATCCCTGGGATAAATCCTACTTGGTCATGGTGTATGATCTTTCTGATGTACTGCTGGATCCGATTTGCTAAGATTTTGTTGAGGATTTTGGCATCTATGTTCGTGAGGAATATTGGCCTGTAATTCTCTTTCATTGTGTTGTCTTTACCTGATTTTGGTATTAGGGTGATACTGGCTTCATAGAATGAGCTTGGATGTGTTCCTTCCTCTTGAATTTTTTGTACTAGTCTGAGGAGGATAGGTTTTAGTTCTTCCTTGAATGTTTGGTAAAACTCCCCTGTGAAGCCGTCTGGTCCTGGGCTTTTGTTTGCTGGAAGTTTTTTGATGACTGCTTCAATTTCTTCCATAGTTATTGGCCTGTTGAGATTTTTAGATTCTTCCTGATTGAGTTTTGGAATGTTGTATTTTTCTAGGAATTTGTCCATTTCCTCCAGGTTGTCTAGTTTGTTGGAGTAGAGCTGTCCATAGTATTTTTTAACACTCATTTGTATTTCTGTGGGGTCTGTTGTTATTTCGCCTCTATCGTTTCTGATTTTGTTTATTTGGGTCCTCTCTCTTTGCTTCTTGGTGAGTCTGGCTAGAGGTTTGTCAATCTTGTTTATCCTTTCAAAGAACCAGCTCTTGGTTTCATTGATTTTCTGTATTGTTTTTTTCGTCTCTATGTCATTTATTTCTGCTCTAATCTGTATTATCTCCTTCCTTCTGCTCACTCTGGGGTTTTCTTGTTGCTCTCTTTCTAATTCTTTGAGATGTAGAGTTAGCTGATTTACTACCATTTTTTCTTGTTTTTTGAGATAGGCCTGTAGAGCTATAAACTTCCCTCTCAGGACAGCTTTCATTGTGTCCCACAGGTTTTGGATTGTTGTGTTTTCATTGTCATTAGTTTCCAGGATGTTTTGAATTTCTTCTTTGATTTCTTTGGTAACCCAATCAATATTTAATAGCATGCTATTCAGCTTCCAGGTGTTTGAGTATTTTGGGTTGTTTTTATTGTAGTTTATTTCTAATATTATGCCATCGTGGTCTGCGAATACGCTTTTTATGATTTCAATCTTCTTGAATTTGGGGATACTTTGCTTGTGACCCAATATATGGTCTATTTTTGAATAAGTCTTATGAGCATTTGAGTAGAATGTATATTCCCTGGCTTTGGGGTGAAGTGTTCTGAAGATGTCTGTTAAGTCCATCTGATCTAGTGAGTCATTTAGGATTGCTGTTTCTTTGCTGATTGTTTGTCTAGAGGATTTATCCAGTGTTGTCAGTGGTGTATTAAAGTCCCCGACTATGATTGTATTGTTGTCGATCTCCCCTTGATATCTTCCAGGAGTTTTTTTATGAATTTGGGTGCTCCTGCATTGGGTGCATATATGTTTACCAGAGTTATATCTTCTTGTTGTATTGATCCCTTTAGTATTATGAAGTGGCCTTCCTTATCTCTTGTTATGGCCTTCAATTTGAGGTCTATTTTGTCCGATATAAGTATTGGTACCCCAGCTTTCTTTTCCTTTCCATTTGCCTGAAAGATATTTTTCCATCCTTTCACTCTCAGTCTGTGTGAGTCCCTTCTAATGAGGTGGGTTTCTTGTAGACAGCAGATGTATGGGTCATGTTTTTTTATCCATTCATCCACTCAATGTCTTTTGTTGAAGAATTTAGTGCGTTTACGTTTAAAGTTATTATTGAAAGGTACTTGTTTGTAGCCATTTCTGTTTTTGTGTGGCTGTTTTCTTTCTTTGCTTTTTATTTCTTATTTTTATACCAGTCCCTTTAGCATTCCTTGCATTGCTGGCTTGGTGGTGATAAACTCCCTTAGCCTTTTTTTGTCTGTGAAGCTTCTTATTTCCCCTTCAAGTTTGAATGATAGCCTTGCTGGATAGAGTATTCTTGGATTCAGACCTTTGCTTTGCATCACTTTGTAAATTTCAGTCCATTCTTTTCTGGCCTGATGTGTTTCTGTTGAGAAATCATTTGACAATCTAATGGGCAATCCCTTGTATGTAACATTCCGTCTCTCTCTTGCAGCCTGTAAGATTCTCTCTTTGTCCTGAACATTTGCCATGGTAATTATGATGTGTCTTGGTGTGGGTCTTTTCGGGTTCACCTTGTTTGGGACTCTCTGGGCTTGTGTGACTTTTTTCTTCCCCACCTCAGGGAAGTTTTCTGATAGTATTTCTTCTAATAGGTTTTCTAATCCTTGTTCATCCTTCTGTTGTGTTGGTACCCCTATTATTCGTATGTTGTTTCGTTTCATGTTGTCCCAAAGCTCCCTTAGGCTCTCCTCCTGTCTTTTAATTTTTTTCTCCAATTGCAGTACATTTGGGTGTGTTTTGCTTCCTTGTCTTCTAATTCACTAATTCGGTCCTCCGCTTCTCCTAGTCTACTGTTGATACTTTCAATGGAGTTTTTCATTGCAGCTATATCACTCTTCATTTCTTCTTGGGTCTTACTTAAGTTGTTGATTTTTTCATCTGTTTCTTCTAGCTTCTTCCATATGTTATTGATTTTTTCATCTGTTTCTTCTTGCTTCTTGCAGAGGTTGTCGATTTTTCCCTCCATCCGGTTTATGCACTCTAGGACCCTTATTCTGAATTCTTTGTCTGTCATGTTGCATGCCTCTGTATTACTTAGCTGCTTTTCTGGAGAGTCCTCCTTCTCTTTCCTTTGGGGGTTTCTTTGTCTACCCATGTTTGATCTCACTGACATATCTATACATTGAGTCGTTCAGTGGTTGCTCCCTTGGTGGCAGTGACTCCTTGGTCTGTGGTTGCTCTTCGGGCGGTTGCGATAGCAGCTGCTCTTCAGTTGGCAGCAGCTCCTCTGGTGGGTGCTGTTCATATCTGTGGTGGCTCTTCTAGCTGGTGGGGCTAGGTTTCACGTACAGCTGCTGTTCCTCAGCAGAGGGTGTTGGTGCTCAGGAGGTTGCTGTTGCTTGGATCTGCTGCGTTGATTTAAAGGCACAAAATACAACACAACAAGGCACCACGTACCAGGCACTATACACAAATATATTCACGATATTAATAACCCCAAATAAAGGTGACCAACTGAATTAAGAGGATTAGGGGATAAGGAAGAAGGAAGAGAAAAAGATAAAAGAGAAAAAAGAAAAGTAGGGACCAAAAAAAGGAGTGCAAAAATGAAATTGGGAAAAAGGAGGGGGGAAAATAAAAGCGAGAAAAGAAAAGAAAAAAAAAGAGCGAAAAGAGAGAATGAAGTGGAAGAGGGGAAGTGACTTTTTTATGAGGAGAATACTCCTATAGAACAGCCATTAATCCCAACAAATTTCAGCAACAGCTCCCTGGAGATGAATGAAAACTAGAAACAACCAATAATATAACGATGAAAATAGAATGGAGAACACTAATCCCAAAATGAAATAAAGAGAAAATAAAATGGCACTTTAAAAAAAATGATAAAATGGTAGCAGTAATAATACTGGTTAAAAATAAGAAGGTAGTAATTAAAAGGGTAAAATCAGGTGATAGAAAAAAGAGAAAAAAAGAAGAAAAAAAAAAGAAAAAAATTGGTTTCTTAGTTAAAAGGTGAAAAAAGAAAAAAAAATTGCAGTAGTGAAGGTTCTTCGGTTCTTCTATTCTTCAGTGTGGCTCGCCTTAGACCTGCCAGGTATTCAGGAGAGTGTTGAGTTTCCCTGCGATACACTGTTCCTCTGTGTTGTAAACCACAGTCCTTATTTTAAAGCAAGCCGCATTTGTTTCCCAGACTGCCTTATTTTGTGTTTAGCAAAGAGTCAGTTTGTGGGTCAGCCTCTGGGTGGCAGTGTTCTGGGGTTGGCCTCTGAGGCTATAGGGCCTCTCTGTCCAGTGGAAGTTCACTGCCCAGAGCTGGCTGCGCAATAGTTAGTTACTGGCGCTGTGTTGTTGCTGGGATTGAAAATCCCTCCATAGGCCAGACCCTGTTAACTCCCAGGGACTGATCAGGTTATTTTAATCCTTGATTTCATTCAGGGTGGAATCTGGGTGTGGCTGTGCTCCTTGCCTGGGGGCTGGGGGGAGGAGTCTCACTCTCTGGGGAGAGAATGGCTGCCCCAGTCCTGGGCTCAGGGGTGTCTCAGCACTCAAATCGCTGCCACCTCTCCCGGCACCCCCTCTCTCCTCAGTCTCTCCCCAGATTCCACTCCTCCGCACACTCTCCCTCTCTTTGGCACAGGTGAGTGTCTGTATCCGAAATGTGCCATGAACAGGATTCAGTGAAAACAAACAAACAAACGCCGACCGCAGAAACGGGGAAGGCTTGGTTTCTGTAAGCTTCTTCTCTTACCAGGACTGCATGGTCTGGTCAGCTCTTCAGGCTGCCCCCTTTAGGCTCAGTCCTCTGTGATCACAGAACCCAGCTCTCAATTCCCCTGGCGGCGCCAGGAATCCCGAGGTTCCTCTTTCCCCCGTCAGGCGCTGTGCCTGTCCCAAGGGATGCGGCTGTCTGCCACGCGGTCTCCCTCTGACTCTTTGGGCTCAGAGGTCTGGCAAACTTTCCTGCCCAAATCCCTGGGTTTTTTTTACCTTTCCAGAGGAGTTCTGCTCTTCCCGGCTGCAAACTGTCTCACCAGCTGAGCAATTTCGCCAATTCGGTGTGGATGTTACTAGTTTCAGCTGCTCACTCCATTTGCTCCAGGACACAACCTGGGACGCGTCTGCCTATACCACCGCCATCTTCATCTCCTTGAAGACTTTTAGACTTTGGACTTTTAACTCATGAGCAAGAAATTTTGGTTTGGGGATCTTAATTATTTTGTACCCAGTTGTCTCTGGTCTCAAATTTACAAAAAAACTTCATCTTTAGACAGTAATTTCTCCTTGAGAATTTGGTAATGAAAAAAATATTATATTTACATTTGATGCAGTTCATATTTTCAATTTTTATTATTAGAGCATCTTAATATTTTCATTCAGCCGCATGCAGAACCTCTGATATGCTACAATGGATGATGTGAGTGGCCATAGTTTGGTATGAAAAATAGGGAATTTTCAGCCATTGAAATAGTTGGTGTTGAACAATAAGTATATCTTCTCACCCATTTCCTAGCCTTCTGGAGCCAAAATCTAAACTTATGGACAAAGCAAGGGTGTTTTTTTAATCATCTGTGTATACTGATAACTCAACTTCGTGGGGTTCTTGCTCATCTTTCCCTGTTCCATGATTTTACTTCCTTTTCCACCACAATGAAAATTTAGATTACATCCACACCAATATCATTATTCATTTGCTCTATCCTACAATAACACACAAAAACAGTTATACGGGATTCGGGGGGGTGGGGGGGTCGGTCTTGCGCGGGAAGGAGAATGGAGGACATCGGTAATACTATCAACAATAAAAATAAAAAAATATAAAACAGTTGTAACACTAACAAGCCCATAAAATAATGTTCAGGATTTCTTTGTGGTTGTGCTTGTGCTTAGAATTTATTCTATTAAGGATATAGAGTCCATGTGCTGTGTTCAAAAGTAACTTTATATTTTCCTTGTGTTTATGTTTTGCCCCTTTCGCCCCAGCTCTTCTCCCCCACGCAATTGCCTGTATCCATGGGCTATGCGTATATGATCTTTGGCTAAACTCTTTTTTTTTTTCATTGTTCACACCATTCACACAGAATGGAATAAAACTTTATTCTTTTAAATTCCACACATAAACGAGATGCTGAAAAAGCCCTTGTCATCTCTGACAGAGAAGCAGAGTAGCTCTGTTTCATGAATGACAGCACAATTAAAGCTAAAATGCTATAAAAATAATTGGAAAAAATCCCTTTGACTGTATACTCTCAAAGCAAGAAAGTTAAACAACAGTTTCTTTTCTGCTATCCAGAAAATGTGTGTCTATTCATTTGGGCTTTGAAGTTCAGTGTACTCCACATCTGTGTGCATACATGTGTGGCTAAATGTGTATAATCTATGCAGTGTAGTAGCCCCTAATTTTTTTAACTAGTTTGTCTAATCATTAATCTACTTAACCAATTAGTATACTATTATATCACATTGAACAACTTACATAATTGCTTCTTTGAAATACTAGGAATGTTTACACATTTATTTGGCTTGTAGAAGACTAAAATATTACCAATAATATATTAACTAGCTTTTTTCTTTTAAGAATACGGCTCTTAATAAATTGATTTTCTGAAGTCCCTTTAAAAGAAAATTCTGAAGCTGACTTAAAGCAGGAAAAATGTCTTCTGACTTGGCCAAAAATATGACATGTATTTTGTATCATTTAAAATTTGAAGGATAAGTCTATAGGGGGCCCTTTGTTGTCAACTGTTCCAGCCAAACTTCCCAAGTGTTTGTTGAAGTATTTCCACTTGACCAGCAGAGGGCACTTTACACACCTCTACATTGCATAGGGAGCAAATGCAGATGATGCAGAAACACAGTGTCCACTCAATATCAGGAAGAGCCTTGAAGATCTTTTTGAAATTCACAAAAATATAGAAAATATGGGCTGTGCCACGAGGTTTCATGTGGGAAGTTATGAGTATGAGTGAAGTCAAATAGGGAGAGAAATGCATTGTACAGATCATCAGCTCACTTCTCCCGTTCCTTTCCCTTTCCCAGCTGAAGAACGGTTACACCTTTTGACTCGTAGTACAGAAGCCATTTTCAAATCTTTTGGTTGGCTTTTTTCTATCCCATATTTACTCTTTTTTAAAAAAGCCTGGGACACCTGAACCAAGGATAATGCATCATATCTCATTTAAGAGTATAAATTACTGCTAAAACTATCAGAAATGCTCTGAGAGGGAGCTGCTCCTTTCGGCACTGAGCTGCATTGTTTCCAACCTCCCAGGAGGAACATGGGAAAAATATGGTGCTCGATTTGGTCTTGGCAAACTCACTAGCCTGAGGCTGTGCTGTTCAGGGAAACACACCAGTTGAAATATACTTGTCTACATCTGTTTGCATAAGAGGTGATTAAGACATATTTTCTCAAGGGGACTACAGCTACTAACTTTTCTTGAGCTTTAATTTTTTCAAAAGCATGAATGTTCTAATATACACCCTGTGTCTCTTCCATTTTTATTTATTCTTTTGGCTCCAGTTTAGTGTCAAAAAGATGAGAAAGGATTGTGTGTGCATTTGCTCCCACAGTTTTCTAAGTAAACTTCTTTCATCCTTAGAGAAATACAACCCTTTGTAAATACTTTCCATACAGTGTTAATAGCCTTTGTTTGCCTTCTATTTCTCTCTGCCTCTGGCACACTTTTGCTCTCCTTTGCCCTAAAGTTGACAGGTAAAGAGGGAATGGGGTCTCCTAGCAGCAGTCCCTTGAGATAAAGGTGCACTCAGTGAGTCCTCACCCAAAAAGGATCATAAACTGACTGGGGTACATCAACCTGATTATCCCTAAGCTGCCTTGGGTTCTGTGTTCGCTCATGTGTTTTGTTGTAGCTGCACCATGTGTGAGTCCTTGTGCCATTTTCTTTTGTCTGTTATTTTTCTTGGTGACCCTGAGCTATGGCTTCCTCCTCAGTTCCCACACGATACCGCCTTGGTGGTTTTTCTCATCTTGCCAACGTAGGCCTCAAAGCAGAAGTGGCAGAAGAGCACAAGGTAGCTGAGGTACATGAGTGAGGACCAGAAGATGTTCTGAAAGTGAGAGTAATGCTGAGCATGCTGCATCCAGTAGCTCAGTAGTTAATGACACAGCCCATCAGCATCTGAGTGATCTGGGACAAGGTGATGAACATGGGAAACTTCCAGGAGACTCGGAATCCCGCCGCTCGCAAGACCTAGTAAGAGTACATCACGGCGTGCACGCCGTAGTTCATAGTCATGAACTAACCACCCCAGCAACCATGTCCTTGTAGGAGTACCAGGAGTACAGGAGCACAGTGATGTGGTGGTACCAGTGCAGGAAGATCAGCTTCTGCTTCCTCAGAATGATGAATATTGTATCTCCCAGTTCAGGTGCTTTGCTTAGCACAAATGCATAAGACCAGAATTTGCTGGCAGGTCCATTGTAAAAACTCTGGTCACAAACTGCTTCAGGCCTTTGGTCATCAAAATGTACCCCCTACAAGCACCTGTTCGAAGAGCACGGGATACATTGAAGACTGCGAGGGTGAGAGACCAGAGCACTCATGGCCTCCTCAGCTCAGACTGCACCTGTCTGCTCATTAGGTGCCGACCGCCAAAGATAAAGGCCACACACAGAGCAGAGAACAGGAAAGATTTTCTTCCAGTGTTCCTGCATCCATTGGGTGGCTTCATTCTCGTTGAATTGCTTTTCGAATTCATATTCTTGTAAAGTCAACACTGACTTGTTCATTGGAGCTGATCTTCCGAGTCGCTATGTGTTCTTTAAACATGGGGCTAGGAAGCCAGCAGAGCTCCTAAATCACCTGCCAGCTGGGGATGCTGAGGCTGAGTCGACATACATCTTCACCTTCTTTTATTCAGTTCCCCTCACCCCCTCAGCCAACCTCCCCTCTTAGATCTGTCGATGTGTCCATGCCTCTGTGTTTAATACCTATACATAATTGTTTTCATTTGGTTCTCTTTGCATTTGATTGTAACCTTTATTTTTTTTCTTATTATTAATTAAGGTATTACAAATGTGTCCTCATCCCACCCGTTAACCCCCAACCTCCCCCCCCCCCGTCCCGCACACTCATGCTCCCATCCCCCCACTGTCCATGTGCATTGGTTTGGCTTATATACATGTATACAAGTCCTTCGGTTGATCTCTTCCCCTTACCCCCACACTCCCCTACTTTCCTTCTGGGGATTGATAGCCTGATCGCTGTGTCTCAGTCTTTGGGTCTGTCCCTTTTCATCAGTCTATGTTCTTCTCTATAATCCACAAATGAGTGAGATCATGTGGTATTTATCTTTCTCTGACTGGCTTATTTCACTTAGCATAGTGCTCTCCAGTTCCATCCATGCTGTTGCAAAAGGCAAGAGTTCCCTTTTTTTTAACCGCAGCATAGTATTCCATTGTGTATATGTACCACAGTTTAATAATCCACTCATCTGCTGATGGGCACTTAGGCTGTTTCCAAAGCTTAGCTATGGTGAATTGTGCTGCTATGAACATAGGGGTGCATATATCCTTTCTGATTGGCGTTTCTGGTTTCTTGGGATATATTCCTAGGAGTGGGATCACAGGGTCAAATGGGAGTTCCATTTTCAGTTTTTTAAGGAAACTCCATACTGTCTTCCATAGTGGCTGCACCAGTCTGCATTCCCACCAGCAGTGCACAAGTGTTCCTTTTTCTCCACATCCTCTCCAGCACTTGTTGTTTGTTGATTTGTTGATGATAGCCAGTCAGACAGGAGTGAGATGGTACCTCATTGTTGTTTTGATTTGCATCTCTCGGATGATTAGTGACTTTGAGTATGTTTTCATATGTCCATTGGCTTTCTGAATGTCCTCTGTTGAAAGGTGTCTATTTAGGTCCTTTGCACATTTTTTGATTGGATTGTTTATCTTCCTTTTGTTAAGTTGTATGAGTTCCCTATAAATTTTGGAGATTAGGCCCTTATCAGATATGACATTGGCAAATATGTTTTGTCACACAGTGGGTTTTCTCGTTGTTTTGTGGATGGTTTCTTTTGCTGTGCAGCTTTTTTTATTTTGATGTAGTCCCATTTGTTCATTTTTTCTTTAGTTTCAAGTGTCCTAGGAGCTGTATCAGTGAAGAAATTGCTTCAGCATATGTCTGACATTTTGTTGCCTTTGGATTCTTCTAGAATTTTCATGGTTTCCTGTCGTATATTTAAGTCCTTTATCCATTTTGAGTTTATTTTTGTGTATGGTGTAAGTTGGTGGTCTAGTTTCATTTTCTTGCATATATCTGTCCAATTTTCCCAACACCATTTATTGAAGAGACTATCTTGACTCCATTGTATGTTCTTGCCTCCTTTGTCAAATATTAATTGAGCATATTGGTTCGGGCCGATTTCT
Organism: Myotis nattereri; assembly: GCF_964212035.1. NCBI lineage: Eukaryota > Metazoa > Chordata > Mammalia > Chiroptera > Vespertilionidae > Myotis > Myotis nattereri. The sequence goes on along the minus strand of NC_138097.1, from coordinate 8,416,905 downwards.
GGGCTCTCTATTCTATTCCATTGACCTATATGCCTATTCTTGTGCCAGTACCAGGCAGTTTTGAGAACAGTGGCTTTGTAATACAGCTTGATATCTAGAATTGAGATCCCACCTACTTTGTTCTTTTTCAGGATTGCTGCAGCTATTCGAGGTCTTTTTTTATTCCAGATGAATTTTTGGAGAGTTCGTTCTAGATCTATGAAGTATGCCGTTGGTATTTTAATGGGAAGTGCGTTGAATTTATAGATTGCTTTGGGTAGTATGGACATTTTAATGATGTTGATTCTACCAATCCATGAACACGGTATGTTCTTCCATCTGTTTATGTCTTCCTCTATATCTTTTTTCAACGTCCTGTCGTTTTCTGAGTAGAGGTCTTTTACCTATTTAGCTAAGTTTATTCATAGGTAGCTTAATTTTTTTGGTGCAATGGTAAACGGGATTGCTTTTATAATCTCTCTTTCTGAAAGTTCACTATTGGTGTATAGAAATGCCTCAGATTTCTTGGGGTTAATTGTCTATCCTGCTACATTGCCAAATTCATGTATTAAGTCTAGTAGCTTTTTGATGGAGTCTCTAGGGTTTTGTATGTATAATATCATGTCGTCTGCAAATAAGGACAGTTTTACTTCCTCTTTTCCAATTTGGATGCCTTTTATTTCTTCTTCTTGCCGAATTGCAATGGCTAACACTTCCAGTACTATGTTGAACAGGAGTGGTGAGAGGGGGCATCCCTGTCTTGGTCCTGTTCTTAGGGGAAATGGTGTTAGTTTTTGTCCATTGAGTATGATGTTGGCTGTGGGCCTGTCATATATGGCTTTTATTATGTTGAGGTATGATACTTCTACTCCCACCTAGCTGAGAGTTTTTATCAAAAATGGGTGTTGAATTTTGTCAAATGCTTTTTCTGCATCAATTGATATGACCATGTGGTTTTTTTCTTTCAATTTGTTTATGTGATGTATCACATTTATTGATTTGCGGATATTGTACCATCCTTGCATCCCTGGGATAAATCCTACTTGGTCATGGTGTATGATCTTTCTGATGTACTGCTGGATCCGATTTGCTAAGATTTTGTTGAGGATTTTGGCATCTATGTTCGTGAGGAATATTGGCCTGTAATTCTCTTTCATTGTGTTGTCTTTACCTGATTTTGGTATTAGGGTGATGCTGGCTTCATAGAATGAGCTTGGAAGTGTTCCTTCCTCTTAAATTTTTTGTACTAGTCTGAGGAGGATAGGTTTTAGTTCTTCCTTGAATATTTGGTAAAACTCCCCTGTGAAGCCGTCTGGTCCTGGGCTTTTGTTTGATGGAAGCTTTTTGATGACTGCTTCAATTTCTTCCATAGTTATTGGCCTGTTGAGATTTTTAGATTCTTCCTGATTGAGTTTTGGAATGTTGTATTTTTCTAGGAATTTGTCCATTTCCTCCAGGTTGTCTAGTTTGTTGGAGTAGAGCTGTCCATAGTATTTTTTAACACTCATTTGTATTTCTGTGGGGTCTGTTGTTATTTCGCCTCTATCGTTTCTGATTTTGTTTATTTGGGTCCTCTCTCTTTGCTTCTTGGTGAGTCTGGCTAGAGGTTTGTCAATCTTGTTTATCCTTTCAAAGAACCAGCTCTTGGTTTCATTGATTTTCTGTATTGTTTTTTTCGTCTCTATGTCATTTATTTCTGCTCTAATCTGTATTATCTCCTTCCTTCTGCTCACTCTGGGGTTTTCTTGTTGCTCTCTTTCTAATTCTTTGAGTTGTAGAGTTAGATGATTTACTATCATTTTTTCTTGTTTTTTGAGATAGGCCTGTAGAGCTATAAACTTCCCTCTCAGGACGGCTTTCATTGTGTCACATAGGTTTTGGATTGTTGTGTTTTCATTGTCATTTGTTTCCAGGATGTTTATAATTTCTTCTTTGATTTCATTGGTAACCCAGTCAATATTTAATAGCATGCTATTCAGCTTCCAGGTGTTTGAGTATGTTGGGTTGTTTTTATTGTAGTTTATTTCTAATATTATGCCATCGTGGTCTGTGAAGACGCTTGTTATGATTTCAGTCTTCTTGAATTTGGGGATACTTTGCTTGTGACCCAATATATGGTCTATTTTTGAATATGTGTTATGAGCACTTGAGTAGAATGTATATTCCGTGGCATTGGGGTGAAGTGTTCTGAAGATGTCTATTAAGTCCATCTGATCTAGTGAGTCATTTAGGATTGCTGTATCTTTGCTGATTGTTTGTCTAGAGGACTTATCCAGTGCTGTCCGTGGTGTTTTAAAGTCCCCTGCTCTGATTGTATTGTTGTGGATCTCTCCTTTGATATCTTCCAGGAGTTTTTCTTATGAATTTGGGTGCTCCTGCATTGGGTGCATATATGTTTACCAGGGTTATATCTTCTTGTTGTATTGATCCCTTTAGTATTATGAAGTGGCCTTCCTTATCTCTTCTTATGGCCTTTACTTTGAGGTCAATGTTGTCCGATATAAGTATTCCTACCCCAGCTTTCTTTTCCTTTTCATTTGCCTGAAAGATATTTTTCCATCCTTTCACTTTCAGTCTGTGTGAGTCCCTTCTAATGAGGTGGGTTTCTTGTAGACAGCAGATGTATGGGTCATGTGTTTTTATCCATTCAGCCACTTGATGTCTTTTGTTTGGAGTATTTATTTCGTTTACGTTTAAAGTTAATATTGAAAGGTACTTGTTTGTAGCCATTTCTTTTTTTGTGTGGCTGTTTTCTTTCTGAGCTTTTCATTTCTTATTTTTATACCAGTCCCTTTAGCAATCCTTGCATTGCTGGCTTGGTGGTGATAAACTCCCTTAGCCTTTTTTTGTCTGTGAAGCTTCTTATTTCCCCTTCAAGTTTGAATGATAGCCTTGCTGGATAGAGTATTCTTGGTTTCAGTCCTTTGCTTTGCATCACTTTGTAAATTTCAGTCCATTCTTTTCTAGCCTGATGTGTTTCTGTTGAGAAATCATTTGACAATCTAATGGGAGATCGCTTGTATGTAACTTTCCGTCTCTCTCTTGCAGCCTGTAAGATTCTCTCTTTGTCCTGAACATTTGCTATGGTAATTATGATGTGTCTTGGTGTGGGTATTTTCGGGTTCACCTTGTTTGGGACTCTCTGGGCTTGTGTGTCTTTTTTCTTCCCCACCTCAGGGAAGTTTTCTGATATTATTTCTTCTAATAGGTTTTCTAATCCTTGTTCATCCTTCTGTTGTTCTGGTACCCCTATTATTCATATGTTGTTTCGTTTCATGTTGTCCCAAAGCTCCCTTAGGCTCTCCTCCTGTCTTTTAATTTTTTTCTCCAATTGCAGTACATTTTGGGTGTGTTTTGCTTCCTTGTCTTCTAATTCACTAATTCAGTCCTCCGCTTCTCCTAGTCTACTGTTGATACTTTCAATGGAGTTTTTCATTGCAGCTATATCACTCTTCATTTCTTCTTGGGTCTTAAGTTGTTGTTTTTTTTCATCTGTTTCTTCTAGCTTCTTCCATATGTTATCGATTTTTCATCTGTTTCTTCTTGCTTCTTGCGGAGGTTGTCGATTTTTCCCTCCATCCGGTTTATGCACTCTAGGACCCTTATTCTGAATTCTTTGTCTGTCATGTTGCATGCCTCTGTATTACTTAGCTGCTTTTCTGGAGAGTCCTCCTTCTCTTTCCTTTGGGGGTTTCTTTGTCTAACTATGTTTGATCTCACTGACATATCTATGTTGAGTCGTTCAGTGGTTGCTCCTTTGGTGGCAGTGACTCCTTGGTCTGTGGTTGCTCTTCGGGTGGTTGCGGTAGTAGCTGCTCTTCAGTTGGCAGCAGCTCCTCTGGTGGGTGCTGTTCACATCTGTGGTGGCTCTTCTGGCTGGTTGGGCGAGGTTTCACGTACAGCTGCTGTTCCTCAGCAGAGGGTGTTGGTGCTCAGGAGGTTGCTGTTGCTTGGACCTGCTGCGTTGATTTAAAGGCACAAAATAAAACACAGCAAGGCACCCCGTACCAGGCACTACACAGAAATATATTCATGATATTAATACCCCCAAATATAGGTGACCACCCGAATTAAGAGAATTAGGGGACAAGGAAGAAGGAAGAGAAAAAGATAAAATAGAAAAAAGAAAAAAAGTAGGGAGCAAAAATAAAAAAGGAGTGCAAAAATGAAATTGTGAAAAAGGAGGGGGGAAAATAAAAGTGAGAAAAGAAAAGAAAAGAAAAAAAAAGAGCGAAAAGAGAGAATGAAGTGGAAGAGGGGAAGAGACTTTTTATATGAGGAGAATACTCCTATAGAACAGCCATTATTCCCAACAAATTCCAGCAACAACTCCCTGGAGATGGATGCAAACTAGAAACAACCAATAATATAATGATGAAAATAGAATGGAGAACACTAATCCCAAAATAAAATAAAGAGAAAATAAAATGGCACTTTAAAAAATGGTAAAATGGTAGCAGTAATAATACCAGTTAAAAATAAGAAGGTAGTAATTAAAAGGGTAAAATCAGGTGATGGAAAAAGAAGAAAAAAAAAGAAAAGAAAAAAAAAGAAGAAAAAAAAGAAAAAAATTGGTTTCTTAGTTAAAAGGTGAAAAAAGAAAAAAAAATTGCAGTAGTGAAGGTTCTTCGGTTCTTCTATTCTTCAGTGTGGCTCGCCTTAGACCTGCCAGGTATTCAGGAGAGTGTTGAGTTTCCCTGCGATACACTGTTCCTCTGTGTTGTAAACCACAGTCTTTATTTTAAAGCAGGTCACACTTGTTTCCCAGACTGCCTTATTTTGTGTTTAGCAAAGAGTCAGTTTGTGGGTCAGCCTCTGGGTGGCAGTGTTCTGGGGTTGGCCTCTGAGGCTATAGGGCCTCTCTGTCCAGTGGAAGTTCACTGCCCAGCGCTGGCTGGGTAATAGTTAGTTACCAGCGCTGTGTTGTTGCTGGGATTGAAAATCCCTCTATAGGCCAGACCCTGTTAACTCCCAGGGACTGATCAGGTTATTTTAATCCTTGATTTCATTCAGGGTGGAATCTGGGTGTGGCTGTGCTCCTTGCCTGGGGGCTGGGGGGAGGAGTCTCACTCTCTGGGGAGAGAATGGCTGCCCCAGTCCTGGGCTCAGGGGTGTCTCAGCACTCAAATCGCTGCCACCTCTCCCGGCCCCCCCTCTCTCCCCAGTCTCTCCCCAGATTCCACTCCTCCGCACACTCTCCCTCTCTTCAGCACAGGTGAGTGTCTGAAATGTGCCATGAACAGGATTCAGTGAAAACAAACAAACAAACGCCGACCGCGGAAACGGGGAAGGCTTGGTTTCTGTAAGCTTCTTCTCTTACCAGGACTGCATGGTCTGGTCAGCTCTTCAGGCTGCCCCCTTTAGGCTCAGTCCTCTGTGATCACAGAACCCAGCTCTCAACTCCCCCGGCGGCACCAGGAATCCCGCGGTTCTCCTTTCCCCAGTCAGGGGCTGTGCCTGTCCCAAGGGAAGGGGCTGTCTGCCACGCGGTCTCCGTCCGACTCTCTGGGCTCAGAGGTCTGGCAAACTTTCCTGCCCAAATCCCTGGTTTTTTTACCTTTCCAGGGGAGTTCTGCTTTTCCCGGCTGCAAACTGTCTCACCAGCTGAGCAATTTCGCCAATTCGGTGTGGGTGTTACTATTTTCTGCTGCTCACTCCATTTGCTCCGGGAAACGACCTGGGACGTGTCTGCCTATATCGCCGCCATCTTCCAGTGGGCTTTTTTTGTTGCTCTCTTTCTAACTCTTCGAGTTGTAGAGTTAGGTCATTTATTCTCATTGTTTCTTATTTCTTGCAGTAGGCTTGTAGAGCTATGAACTTCCCTCTCAAGACTGCTTTTGCTGTGTCTCATAGGTTTTGGATTGTTGTGTTTTCATTGTCATTTGTTGCCATGATGTTTTTCATTTCTTCTTTGATCTCATTGGTAACCCAGTCATTGTTTAATAGCATGCTATTTAGTCTCCATGTGTTTGATTTTTCTGGATTGTTTTTGTTGTAGTTGATTTCCAGTTTTATGCCTTTGTGGTCTGAGAAGATGCTTGATATGATTTCAATTTTCTTGAATTTGAAGAGACTTTGTCTGTGACCCAATATATGGTCTATCTTTGAAGATGACAAATGTGCGCTTGAGGAGAATGTATATTCTGTGGCTTTGGGGTGAAATGTTCTGAAGATGTCAATTAATTCCATCTGATCTAGTGAGTCATTTAGGATTGATGTTTCTTTGCTGAGTTTCTGTTTAGAGGATTTGTCCAGTGGTGATACAGGGGTGTTAAGGTCCCCTACTATGATTGTATTGCTGTCAATCTCTCCCTTGATCTTCTCCAGATGATTTCTTACCTATTTGGGTGCTCCTATATTGGGTGCATATATATATACCAGAGTTATTTCTTCTTGATGGACTGCTCCCTTTAGTATTATGAAGTAGCCTTCTTTATCTCTTTTTATGTCCTTCACTTTGAGATCTAATTTGTCAGATATAAGTATTGCTACCCCGGCTTTTTTTTTTTTTTCCACTTCCATTGGCCTGAAAAACCTTTTTCCATCCCTTCACCATCAGTCTGTATGCATCTTTTTTCTGAGGTGGGTTTCCTGTAGACAGCAGATACATTGGTCATGTTTTCTTATCCACTCATTTACCCTATGCCTTTTGACTGGGGAATTTAATCCATTTACATTTAAAGTTATTATTGATAGAAACTTGTTAGTCGCCATTTTTGTTCTTTACCGCTGCATTCCTTCTTTGTTTCCTACTTTTTCTATTTACAGCAGACCCTTTAGCATTTCTTGCATTGCTGGCTTGGTTGTAATAAACTCCCGTAGACCGTTTTTGTCTGTGAAGCTCCTGATTTGACCCTCAATTTTGATTGATAGCTTCGCTGGGTACAGTATTCTTGGATTCAGACCCTTCCTTTGCATGACTTTGTATATTTCATTCCATTCCCTTCTTGCCTGATGTGTTTCTGTTGGAAATCGGTCGCTAGTCTGATGGAGGAACCTTTGTAGGTAACTTTCTGTCTCTCTCTGGCTGCTTTTAAGATTCTTGCTTTGTCGTTGGTGTTTGCCAATTTAATTATTATGTGCCTTGGCGTCGATCTTTTCGGGTTCATTTTGGGACTCTGTGAGCTTCTTGGATTTGTGTGAGTTTTTTCTTCCCTATATCAGGGAAATTTTCTGTTACTATTTTTTCAAACAGGTTTCCTATTCCTTGCTCAGTTTCCTCTCCTTCTGGAACCCCTATTATTCGGATGTTGTTTCGTTTAGCATTGTCCCAGAGTTCTCTTAGGCTCTCCTCCTGCATTTTAATTTTTTTTTTTCTAGAAGCTGTTCTGTTTGGGTATTTTTTCCTACATTGTCTTCTAGCTTGCTGATGCGGTCCTCTGCTTCTTCTAGTCTACTGTTGATGCTTTCTATTGAGTTCTTTATAGCAGTGATGTCATTTTTCATTTCTTCTTGGTTTCTCTTCATTTCCTCTTGGTTCTGACACATATTGTTAAATTGGCCTTCCATCTTTTCATACACCTTATGGCCATTTCTCTGAATTCTTTCTCTGACAGGTTGCTTGCCTCAATTGCCTCCATTTCGTTTACTTCCTTTTCTGATGATGCCTGTTTTTCTTTCATATGTGGGTTGGTTCTTTGTTTCACCATGATCTCTCTTCTCAAGGTGTTTGGTTATATAGTTCTCTCTCTGCTTTCCATGAGAAGAAGCAGAGCTCGTCTGAGTTCACGCAGTCATGTTGCTTGAGATCCCTTGTTTCCAGGTTAGAAGCTGGTCTCTGGATGCCGGCAACAGCCACTTAAAATGGCGCAGTCTCCGCAGCTGTGCTGGCACAAAGGGAGAGGTTTCAGCCACAGTCTCCAACCGTCCTTTTTTTTCTGGGAGTTTTCGGTCTTTCCGGGCTGCAGACAGTCTCTCAGCTGAAAATCCTCTGCCTATTCGGCTGTATGTTACCCGTTTCAGCTGCTCACCCTTATCTGCTCCAGGAGAAGGCACAGGACACGTCTGTTTATACCGCCGCCATTTTCTCTCCCTCAAAAACCTTTACTTTTTAATCTTTTAAAATTTACTTTAGCTCCTTAACTCTTGAGTGTTTCCAGCCTTTCTCTATTCTGTCAATAGTAGAAAGTGCTAGCTTTGCCTGGTAACTTATCTTTTTACATTTCTGAGGATGGTCCGAATATACTATTTGGGATCTCTTGGCATATTCTGATACGTTATTGCAAAGAAAGAAATGCAAGAGGTGCACGAAAGAGAGAGGATTGGGCATGAAAGAATTGCCTTTTCTTCTGAAAGACAGAGGCACAAAAATAACTGCAGTTTATGAGGAGTAATTGAGAAAGGATCTTCAAGCAATCAAGAATCCAAAGAGGCTGCCTCATCTGACAAGGGAGGCTCAGTAGGTTGGGAATTTGGGGTGGTCCGAGTCAGCCAAATTCCCCAATATAGCTCAATCCAGATATTCAGATACCACTCTTTCCTGATCAATAACCTAACTTCCTCATATGAGGCCAGGCAGTCCATGAATTAAAATAAAAGTTGGCAACATTGAGGACCAAATGTTGTGTTAGGCTTGCAACTATTTGAATTCTTCAGCTGTAAGAGCTTATGTCTTTTTGAAAACCTCATTCATTTTTATAACACAGTCATAGAGATCCCTTAGGTTTTTATTGACAAACTAATAATTTAGAAATCTTAGCTTGCTATTCTTTCTTTAGGATGTTTGGCAATATTAGAAGCAATGACAACACCTCAATAATCCTTGAGATCTACCTACTCTTCATACCACCTATGGCAGTAGCACTTGGAAGCCCAAAGGGTTGACTTCAGTTGGCATATCAGTACTTGTGACCCATGGAATAATTTAAGTAGCTACTTTGCTACTATTTACCCTGGGCTGTGAAAATTCAGTTCCTCAATGTTAGCTGGATTCTCTTCGCCTTTATCTCAAACCAGGTAATAACGAATCTCAGCTTTCCAGCCACCCTGCCAACCATCAGCACCTTACCCTGAGATTCTATTGCCTACAACTAACCATTCCTGGTAAAAATTTACGCAGCAGTTAATCTCTTGGAACAATATTTAATGGTAGCTCCAGGTTAACTGAGAAAATAGGCAAGAATAAAGAGAAGCTATGCAAATAATACCCAGTCCCAAATAGAACCAGAAAGCTGCCTGTTGGTACACTGCTACCGCTGCCACTGAGCACAGAGACTGCAGTTTGCTCTGTTGTCACCCCTGGTATTCAATACTAGATCCAAAGGTTGGCAACACAAACACTGTTGTGCCTGCCAACTGGCTGCCGCTGCCACTGACACCAGAAAGAAATCTCCACTGTCCTTGTTTCTTTGTGTCATTAGTTTCAAATTCAAAATCCCAGATGAGTGCATCTGATTGGCAGAGTCTAAGACAAGTGCCTATATCCAAGGCTGGCAGAGGAGCTAGAATATTAGGTGTCTGTTCATTTCAACTTCTCTTGGGAGAGGCAAGGCATCCCGCAAATACCAAGTGGGTTCAAATGCTGAACATCAATAATTACAAGTGTTCATTACACATAGAATGCTCTGGCAAATGCCACAGGCTGGAATAGTTGCACACAGTGCTGTTTTGGTTTTTAGCACAGTGCCTATCTCACAGCAGGCACTAAATAAATAGCAATTGCTATGCATACTGTTATAAAGCTATCATAATTACTATCATATTCATGGTCATTATCACTACAAAATATCAACCTAAGGGATCAATAGATAAGGAATAATCAAGATAACGAAAGTCCCAAGTAGACTGTAGAGACCAATGACAAAGAGGCCTAGATGGCCCTTCTGATGCCATGATACTATATAAGAGTTTCCAGAAATTAGGTACAACCCCAGGGATAGGGAGAAATTCTAAATTGACTAAAATTGATGGATCAGAGACTCAAAACAGAAAATAAGTTGTTATAGAAAATCCATTAGAGGTATATTTCTTGCATACTTAATTATAGGCTGATATTTATACATCCTACAACATTTTCAGGTGCACTATACCAGTCAAGCAAGGTGCCTGTATAACACTTCAGAGGACCTGCCACAGCCATTGTCCTTTCTCTAAGAGTCTATGGGTTCTTTACACATTGGCCACCATGCATACCAGATTGCCTCACCCCTATGCAATGTGGCTTTTCTGCTTCTCCCATAAGTTAAATCTACTCCAAATCCTTGAATCTAAACGAGCCTTTTAACTTGCTTTGTGGTGGAAGTGATGTTATTTGAGTTCTGAAGCCTAAGCCTACAGGCGCCTTGCGATATCTGCTTTACCCTCTTGAAATGTTGCCCTAAGAACATTAAATTATGAAGAAGCTTGGGGTTAAAGACAACATGGAAAGAGGCTAAGCCATTCCATTTGTCCCAGCTGAATCCATTTCATGCAACCTACATGAGTGAGTCCAGGCAAGATAAGCAGAACTGCCCAACCAACACACAAAATCATCCTATCTCATAAAGAGGGAGTATGCTAATTGACCCTCACACCATCGCAAAGATGGCAGCACCCACAGCCAATAAGGAGGGATTATGCTAATTGACTGTCCCACTCTCAAAGATGGCGGCGCCCACAGCCAATAAGGATGGAATATGCTAATTGACTGCCATGCCCTCAAAGATGGTGGCACCCACAGCCACAAGATGGCAGCACCCAGTTCCCTCAGCCCTGCCAGTGCACCTGTCTCCGGAGTCCCCCAGTCCCCTCAGCCCCCCAGCTGCCCAGGGCTGGCCCAAGGTGCAGGCAAGCCTCGGATGGCAGCTGCCCAGCTGCCCAGGGCCGCCTGAGGCTCAGGTAACCAGGGCCGGCCGAGGCTTGCGCTGCCGGCAGTGGCAGCAGCAGAGGTGTGATGGGGCGTCACCTTCCCCTGATCACCGGGTTGCCTCCCGCCCCTGAGAGCTCCCAGACTGTGAGAGGGGCCAGGCCAGGCTGAGGGCCCCCTCCAGTGCATGAATTTTCATGCACCAGGCCTCTAGTAAAATCATAAGAAATAACACATTGTAATTGTTTAAAACTACATTTGGGGTTGTTTATTATTGCCCAACCACCATGTAAGCTGGTCTAGCCTAAAGGTAAATAAGGGGCCATACCAGAGGAGAATCAAAGGACCCAGTTGATTGCCAGTGCCAACTGTGAGACATCTGAGTGGGCTCCTTTTGAACCCTCCAACTTCCAACAGAACACAGCAACATGACTAAGGTCATGTAAAAGCAGCAGAGAAAGCCCAGTCAGTCTACAGAAACTTGAAAAGTAATAAACCCTTGACTCCTCTCTTTCTCTTACTCCCATTTACCCATTGGCAAATCCTGCCAGCTTTACCTTCAAATACATGCTGAATCTGATCACTTCTCATCAGCTCTATCACTACTAGTCCAAGTTACCATCATCTCCTGCATGGATTATAAAATGACCTCCTAACAAGTCTTTTTGGAATGACTAAAATACTACACATCTTGATTGTTGTGTTGGATACATGACTATGTACATTTATCAAAACTTATTAAAAGGTGGATTTTACTTGAAATTATAAATCAATAATCTTGACTGTTTAGAGTAACCACCCAAGCTTTCATTTTCAAACAAAGTACAATGAATCCATGTTAAACCAACTGCATTTTTCTAGGACAAGTGCAAAACAATCTTCAGTATGAAACAGAGAAAAACCTGCTGTAGAAACATCAGCATTTACTCTAAACAAACAAATGCATGTACAAGTCACACTATTTCTGAGAAGCTTATAGGACCAGCTATAATTATAATAAATATACTCAGGGAGAAAACTTAATGCGATATTCCAGGCAAAAATCTCTTTATGAAGTGATCCTGTATATCAGAAAGCAACTCAAGAAGCAGTTACTATGATCAGCTGGTGTTCTCATATTGTTTGCTTTACCGATGAAGGGACTGATATGCAGAGGATAGATATCAACTCTTGACATACTTGCAGTATGTATTCGAGAAAGGATTAACCACTTGTTTTCTTAAACTAAAACCCATGCAGAGACTGCAATTTGTCTCTCAATACCTACCCCACCTCCATTCCCGTCTGGATGGCAAGGTACCCAGCTTCTCTTATAGCTTCAGGTGGCCAATGATATATAAATAAGGGTTATGAGACTTTTAGAAAAGCTCCTTCAAAAGGGGACACAATTGTGGCATGTAACTTTTTGGCATTTTCCTTTCCACGCTATTCTTTGATGGGAGAAATTCTCTCTCAGTTCTGTGATCTGCTCTAGCAAGTTTTTTGGTTTTCGTTTTTTTTAATTTTAAGAGTATGTTTATTGAAGTTGGGACAGTGAAATAAGGAAGAGCTTATGACAGAAGCAACAGGAGAGAACCTAGGCAGAGCTGCTTTGGCTCTCTAGAAACATTATGGGAAAGTGAGCCAAGCCCTAACCCGTTTGGCTCAGTGGTGAGAGCACCAGCCCTTGGAATGAAGGGTCATGGTTTCAATTCCAGTCAAGAGCACATACCTCTGTTGCAGGCACAGAGGCTGGATCCTGGCCTGGGTCAGGGTGTGTGTGGGAGGCAACCAAAGGATGTTTCTCTCTTTCTAACCCCCTTCCCCCTTCCACTCTAAAAAATCAATGGGAAGCCGAAACCGGTTTGGCTCAGTGGATAGAGCCTTGGCCTGCGGACTGAAGGGTCCCGGGTTCGATTCCGGTCAAGGGCATGTACCTGGGTTGCGGGCATATCCCCAGTGGGGGATGTGCAGGAGGCAGCTGATCGATGTTTCTCTCTCATCGATGTTTCTAACTCTCTCTCTCCCTTCCTCTCTGTAAAAAATCAATAAAATATATTAAAAAAAATCAATGGAAAAATATCCTTGGGTGAGGATTTGAAAGAAAAAAAGAAAGTGAGTCAAGGTAGGGCTTCTCTCAGCTCACTGTAGTCAGACAGAGAAGAATGGACAGGTCCAGGGGTTAGCCCAGGACAAGGGGCCACTGCCCATTGCTTCCCTGGTTACAAGTGTCATGGGATCCCTTAGAATTTAGGAGATGCAAGCACTGGTGGGGGAAGAGGGGGGAGAGAAAGGGAGAAGAGGAGTGTGCTCCCAGGAAGGAGAGCCCGCACCTGCTCTAGAAAATTAATGAACCCAAGGAGGGGGTCTTAGGAACCTCTGATTTATAGCCAGTTTGGTTCAAAGCTCCAGTAATAACCTGGACTTGTATCTGGCAAGGGGAGCAGGGAGTCTTCGGGACTGAACCCTTAACCCATGGAATCTGACGCTATCTCTGAGTTTAACTGAAAGACACTCTGCTGGTGCCCGGGGAGATAACGCCTAACCAGAGCGCCCGCACGCGCAGGGGGGCCGCAGGCTGGGGGCCCGTGGCAGAGGCCGCGCCGAGCAGCTGGTCCGGTTCCTTCTCTTTCCCGCAGCGCCGCCGACCCTTCTCTTCCTCCCGGGGAAACCGACATGCCCATGAGCGAGGCGGCGCCCGGGGCCTACCTGGTTGTCCTCTACAATGATTTTGGCGGGTATTTCCTTGCGAATGATCTTCCCGAAGATCATGTAGCCACCAGGCCGAGTGGCCTGAGCCTTGGCGATCTCATCTGCCTTCGTGGCCTCGCTTCCGCAAGGCTACCAGGGGGCGCAGCGTGGGCGGAGGGAGGAGCTGGGAGCCCGCCGCCAGCGGGAGCCCATGGCCAGGCTGCGCTGGGACCACTGCTCAGCCGGCAAGCTGGGTCTGCGCCTGCGCACAGGCGACCTGCGCTGAGGGCGCGTGGGAGCGGGGGCTGAGCGGCCAGAGACCCAGCCTGGGGGAGGTCCTCCATCCCGGGCTTCAGGAGCCGGGGGAGACCGTTTTCTTTATTCTTTTTTTAAATTAATTATTTTTTAATATGTTTTTATTGACGTCTTACAGAGAGGAAGGGAGAGGGAAAGCGATAGAGAGAAACATCCATCAGCTGCCTCCTGCACACGCCCTCCTGGGGATGTGCCGGCAACCAAGTTACATGCCCTTGGCCGGAATAGAACCTGGGACCTTTCAGTTCGCAGGCCGACGCTCTATCCACTGAGCCAAACCGGTTATGGCTACAGTACAAACTCTTATATGCTTTGTATTTTATAACAAAGCTGTAAAAACTAATTAAAAAGATAACTATAATGAGGACTGATTTAGCATTTAGACAATTATTGCCATCAGCCATGCTGTTTAAATGGCAAGAGGAAGAGAAGCCAAATTGGAGCTTTTTACAGAAGACAAAATTGTGGCCCAACATCACTGCTTAAGCAATGAAGCTGGTATCCAAAAAAAATAAAAATCAACCCTGCATTGAGGTTTATTTCTCATTCCACCTTTCCTCTCTACTGGTTTGGAAGTTATATTCTTATCCTTTCAGTGGTTATGCTGGAATTACAATGTGCATTCTTATTCAAGTCTAAACTCAGAAGCATTTTCTTTACCCTCCCTTTAAAGCGCCTTAGGGGCTTGACCTCTGAATAGTCTCAACCAAGATGTAACTTCTGAATGCTGCCTTTTATTGTTCTTTCAGACTAGCTAATTAGGTTTACATGCAATTTCATTTCCTCTCAGATAAGCTTTTGGGTAGGTAATGACAAAATAAAAACTTGGGCTTATGGGACTCTTTCCCCCTCCCCACCTGGGAGTCTGTACTTGTTCTTCAATAAATCTCCACCTTTGCTATAAAACACACACACACACACACACACACACACACACACGAAAAAGAACTTGGGTTTAATGCAGACTCTACCACTTATTAATTTCGGCATTCTGATCTTGACTTTTCTCACCTACAGGAGAACTAATTCATAGTATACTCATGTAGATCAAATATAAACATCCAAAGACCCGAAACGTGATAGGTAGCATAGGTAGAGATAAGTAAACCTCAAAGTGTAAGGCTCCAGAAATTCATAAAAACCTCACAGCAACCTCTCCCAGTACAGTGCACCAAGAAAAGTAAATAAATAAAAAGTGCACCAAGAAAAAAATAACAAAGCCCCTGAGAAAAAAGGAAGATTGCACAGTTGGACATACTAGATGGGAAAGAGCACTTGTTTTCTTTAATGAAATGTTTTCACTATGGAGCGTCGACCTATAAACCAAGAGGTCAGGGTTCGATTCACTGACCAATGGTTCTCTCTCATTATTGATGTTTCCATTATTTCTCTCCCTCTCTGCAGTAAATAAATAAAAACCATTAAAAACGCGTTTCTTCATTATTCAAGAAATATCTCAGGCCTGGGTAGCATGATGCCACCTTCGGAGCAATCGTGTCTTCTATCATGCCCTCGTCCTTCTGTGCGTTCCTACTGCGCGTTCACCTACCAACCCAACGCCGCCGCCAGCGAGCAGAGCGCCAGGCCGCTCTCGGGGAAGATACTCAACATCCCCCCGAAACCCCAGAAACAGCGTCTCTCACCGACACTCCCACAGTCCAAAGAACCACGATGCTCTCCACCACAGGCCCAGGACCGGCTCGCTGCAGGTAGGAGGGCAGGAGGTGCGCGAGGAGACCGCGGTGAACCAGCCTCCGGGTGCCTCACAGCGGAAATCCGAGGCTCCGGCCGCGCAGCCCCAAACAATGGGAGTTTTCCCGCCTCCTCAGGGCCCCGCCCCTGCTCCAGCGCCGGCGGAGGCTGGTGAACACGGGCGCCAGATCCCGCCCCTGCGGCCCCGCCCACCGGCCCCACCGGTCCAGCTTCTCCTGCAGGGCTCTTCTTCTTTTTTTTTTTTGGCGCCAAATCTCTATTGGTTATTCTCTCAGGTTGTTTGGGGATCCTACCGGAGACGCGCGCCAGGAGTGCGGGGGCAGTAAGCTGCAGCGCCCTGAAGGCTCCAGGGTGCGCTGGGCCCCGCCTCCCCGCCGATAGCCCCGGGCCGGGGGAGGAAGAAGAGGGGCTGGCGATGCAGACAGACGCCGCTGCCCCCGGCAAGATGGCGGCCGCGAAAAGCGGGGCAGGGGGCGCCAGCCAACCGGCGTAACTGCTAACGCGCGAGACTTTATGCCAGAGGTGGGCTTCTCCAGTGCCCAGGCCTCCCCAAACAGCCACGGTTGTTCACCAGGAGGCAAGCCCTCCGACCCTCTGGTCTCCCCTCCCGGGGAGCCCCAGTCTCCCCCCCCCACCCCCCACCCCCCGCTCCCCGCGAACTGAACAATGCCTCAAGCTTTCCGCGGTCCCGCTTACTTGTCGGCAGAAACCAGCTCCGCCGAGATGGCGGCAGGAGCTGTAGACTCTGCGTCCATCGTTCCCCTGAGGTGGCGGTCCAGCGGACGAAATACAGCCTGTGAGAAAACAGCGAATTTGGGAGGCCAAAGACTCACACAGGCACAGAAAATGGGAGATTCAAAGGTTACTTTCAATGTAGAACTCTATTCCTATTAGTCCAATGGAAGTTATATATTTAAAATATATATATATTTTGGCTCTAGAATTCATACACACCACCTCTTGGTCTCCTCTAATCCCTTGCTCCTCATTTATCCTTGTTCCCAACCTTAGACCTAGGACTCCACTCCGCTTCTGCACCTCCAAGGAGGAGGCCCTTTTCTCCCCTTTCTCTGCCTTGCCAAGAAGCTTCTCAAGTCTGTCAGCGTGTGAGGCTTTGGTCACCCACAGGCTTTCATGTCAATTAATGGCAGCTCCCTCCTCTTGATGTTCAGACCAATATCCTCTGTGCTGTCTTGACTGCTTTCCTTCTCTCACACTTTAATCTGGCAGCAGATCCTATTGGCTTAACCTTCAAAATATACGTAGAATTCAACCACTTCTCACCCTCCTCATCATATTCTCCAGGTTCAAGTTACCATCATTTCTCACTGAATTGTCACAACAGCCTCCTCCTGGGTCTTTCTTCTTTTGCCCTAAATTCCTACAGCCTGGTCTCAATACTTTTAAAGGCAGAGTGAACCTTTTTTTTTTAAGGCATATTCTATCCTTCCTCTGCTCACAACCTCCATGACTCCTCATCCCATGACCTATAAGAGCATATCATCTGACCTCTGTTAACTTCCCTCCTCACTTCACTCATTTTCAAGAAAAAAATCTAGCAAATACCCAAGTCTGAATAATCATAGTTTGTCTGCCTATCAGTGGTTCATTCAAGTACAAATGGTATTTCATAGAGAAAACTCTACTTCTCACAACTCAAACCATGTAGAAGGGTCCAGGCCAGTGGTCAGCAAACTGCGGCTCGCGAGCCACATGCGGTTCTCTGGCCCGTTGAGTGTGGCTCTTCCACCAAATACCACATGTGGATGCGCACGTACAGTGCGATTGAAACTTCGTGGCCCATGCGCAGAAGTCGGTATTTTGTGGAAGAGCCACACTCAAGGGGCCAAAGAGCTGCATGTGGCTTGCGAGCCGCAGTTTGCGGACCACTGGTCTAGGCTCTAGTACAGGGGTGGGCAAACTTTTTGACTCGAGGGCCACAATGGGTTCTTAAACTGGACCGGAGGGCCGGAACAAAAGCATGGATGGAGTGTTTGTGTGAACTGATATAAATTCAAAGTAAACATCATGACATAAAAGGGTACGGTCTTTTTTTTTTTTTTTAGTTTTATTCATTTCAAACAGCCGGATCCGGCCCGCGGGCCGTAGTTTGCCCACGGCTGCATCTAGTATCATGAAAATAAATTTGACATCATGGATCCTCTGAAAGGGTGTTAAGGTGCCTCAAGGGGTCCACAGTGTTGAGAATTGCTGTTCTAGTCCATTTCTTCATTTTGCAAATAATGAGGTCGGAAAATCATTTAATAACCTACTTGAGTAGGTTATTAAACCAAGGCAATACACTTAATGACAGAACCAGAATTGGACTCCAAGTATTCTGACTCCTAATCCAACACTCTTTCTAGTGTTCAGAACATCCAAGTCTATAAAAGAAAGATTCACTACCACCACCCCCAAAAAACTATGTGTTTTAAAACACATTGTAAAATATATATGTACAACAAAAAAATACTCTAAACCTGTTTTGGATCAAAATATAAACGGGTGGATAAAAGTTAAAAGTATATGCCTGTCTGAGCTTTCTGCACACTTAGAATGGTTATAAAAAGTTAAAGGCAGATTATTACATAAAAAATTTGTAGTAAACCTATACTTTTCAAAAACAGTACATTCATATGAACCATTGAAAAACACCTGAAGGATTTATTCTGTGTTTGGTTTTCTTAACAGCTAATAAAAATAGTTTCTGATGTGGAATTATTGCTCAGAAAATCTGTTGTACAGGGTATTCACACAGACCACAATACACTGAGTAAGTAAAGTAAAAGAAAAATGTTTTCTGATTGCAATGTGTTTTAAAATATTGAGCAATTACAGTGCTTTTAATGCTGATTGGTAAAAAGCTTGATTTTGCCAATGTGGTATATATTATACATATTTGTAAGGCTACCATTTAAAAATACTCAAGTGAGAAACTTTGTTTTACCAGATTTTTTCTTTTTAAATTTTTTTTAAAAAACTTTACTGATTATATTATAACACTATAGTTACAAAGACAGTATGACTATTTTTGTCATATTTATTTGGGGTTCTTAATATTTCTAGTACCATTTACCACTTACCTAGACTAAGTCTGTTTCTCTGTCTTTTATCCTATGACTAGAGGCCTGGTGCACAAAAATTTGTGCACTGGCGGAGTGGGGGATGGAGGATAGAGGGGTGTCCCTCAGCCCCACTTGTGCCCTCTCACAGTCTGGGACCCCTTGGGAGATAACCACCAGCTGGCTTAAGCCCGCTCCCCAGGTGGCAGATGGCAGGCCCAATCCCTAGGTGCCTGCCTGGGTGGCAGATGGCAGGCCGATCCCTAGGTGCCTGCCCTGCCTCCCCAGGTCGCGCTCAGGGCAGGGCTGATCAGGGGGTTGGGGCGCCGCCCAGAGTTGCACACTCGGCAGGGCCGATCTGGGGGTTGGGGCCCCGCTCCCAGTTGCACACAGGGCAGGGCAGATCCGGGGGTTGGGGCTCCTCCCTGGGTCGCACATGGGACGCCCGGGTGGGCCGGCAAATCACTGATGTCCCAACCGGCAGCCCCGGGTCCGGTCGCAAATGGGACCCTCCCACCCAGGATCACAGATAGCAGGCCGTGATGGCGGCAGGGCAGGCGGGATGGCGCTGTCCCGCCCTGCCTGCAGTATGCAAATTAGACGCCATCTTTGTTGGTGGTTAATTTGCATATCACCCTGATTAGCCCATGGGAGGTGTAGCGAAGGTACAGTCAATGACCATGTTTGACTATTATTATATAGGATTAGAGTTATTTTAATTCAGAAAAATTGGGATTATAAGAAATAAAAATAGAGTATAGGATCCTTCATTATACCTCAAGACTCCTGGTGGGTCTTCAGCAGAATCTTATTTTATATTATACTAGAGGCCCGGTGCATGAAAATCGGTGAAATCAAAGGGGTCCCTCAGCCCGGCTTGCGCCCTCTCACAGTCCGGGAGCCCTCAGGGGATGTCCAACATGCAGGAAGTGGGCTTAAGCCGCAGTCTGGCCTCCCTCTGCAGGAGGTGACCAGCAGGCCGATCTGTGGACAGCAAGTGGCCGGCCCGCCCCGGATCACCCCGCCGCCATCACCAATGGCCTCCCTCTGTGGGAGGCAACCCTGGCAGGCCAATCTGGGGATGTTGAGTGGCCGGCCCCTCCCTGAATCACCCTGCCACTATGCTGCCACCCACGACCTCCCTCTGAGGGAGGTGACTGGTTGGGCGATCAGGGGATGGGATTTGTTTTTATTCCCTAAATTTTCTGTGGGGACAACAATAACAACAAAGAAGATGCCATTAGCATTGTTTGAAAGGCTTTTTTCTTTAAAGTATAACATGCAAACAGAAAAGTGCCCAATGTATAACTGTATAGCCCACTGAATTTTCACAAAGTGAAATACTCATGTAACCAACATCCATATCAAGCTATATAGTACTACCATACCTCAAAATCCCCCACATGACCTTATGCCCCTCCCGGTCATTCCCACCCCACAAGCATGACCACTGTCCTGACTTTTAACACTATCAATTTTTAACTTAATAAATATTTTAACTTTATAGAAATTACATCATAGAGCATTACTGTTTTCTCTGGCTTCTTTCAACATTATATTTGTGAGAATCATCTATATTGTTGTGTATAGAACATTTCTATAAATATTGCTTGAATATACTACAGTTTATTCATTCTACTATTGTTTAGGTTGTTTCTGATTTTGAACTATAATAAATAATGATTCTGTGAATATTTTATATGTGCCTTCTGGTTTAAAAAATATGTATGTGCATGGATATATATATATATATATATATATATATATATATATATATTCAAATACAAATATAATGCATTTCTTGGAGATATCAGTGAATTGTCCAGGTCAAAGGGATTATGTGTTTACTACAGGCACAGTGCACGACAATGTGCACTGGTGCGGGGCGGGGGGCATTTAGAGAAGGGAGGGTGGTGGCCCCTCAGCCGGACTGCGCCATCTCACAGTCTGGGACCCCTCAGGGGATGTCCACCTGCTGGCTAGGGCTCCAGTTGCTTTATATCCTCAACAATACTTGGTACTGTGTAGCTCTTTAATTTTAGTCTTTCTGGTAGTTGTGTAATGGTATTACATTGTGATTTTAATTTGCATTTCTCTCATAACTAATGAAGTATCAGCACCTTTTCAGTTGTTTAATGGCCTGTTATTTTATGAAATGGCTTTTTAAGTTTCCTGCCCATTTTCTTGGCAATTACCTGCCTTCTTACTATTAATTTGAAAGAATTCTTTTTAAAAAATATGTTTTTATTAATTTCAGAGAGGAAGGGATAGGGAGAGAGAGAGGGAAACTTCAATGATGACAGATAATCATTGATCAGCTGTCTCCTGTATGCCCAACACTGGAGACTGAGCCCAAAACCAAGGTATGTGCCCTGGCTGGGAATTGAGCTGTGACCCTCTGGTTCATACGTCAATGCTCAACCACTGTGCCATGCCGGCCGGGCTGAAATAATTCTCTTTTTTTTAAGGTATTATTTACTACTTTATAGACAATGACACAAAATTTGAGGTTGGTTTACTTAAATATAGTTATTGGCAACAGAGAGACTTAAAATACTCAGACCTCTTAACTATTACATTACCGTGATTGCTCTACTTTATTTTTTTTCACTTTTTTTTAATTTAAAGAAAAACTATTTTGGAGACGAAGACGGAACCGAAGCCGGGCATGGCAGAGGACATGGTTCCTCCGCGAGCCGAAGATGGCAGTGAACATATATTCAACGTCAGTCACCAGTGAGAACCTAAGTCGACATGACATGCTGGCCTGGATCAATGAGTCCCTGCAGTGGGATCTGACAAAGGTTGAACAGTTGTGCTCAGGGGCTGCCTATTGTCAGTTTATGGACATGCTGTTCCCTGGCTCCATTGCCTTGAAGAAAGTGAAATTTCCAGCTAAACTAGAACATGAATACATCCAGAACTTTAAAATACTACAAGCAAGTTTTAAGAGGATGGGTGTTGATAAAATAATTCCTGTGGACAGATTAGTAAAAGGAAAATTTCAGGACAATTTTGAATTTGTTCAGTGGTTCAAGAAGTTTTTTGATGCAAACTATGATGGAAAAGACTCTGACCCTGTAGCTGCCAGACAAGGTCAAGAAACTGCCGTGGCTCCCTCCCGTGTTGCTCCGGCTACGAACAAACCGAAGAAACCTCTCCACTCTAGCAGTGCAGCTCCACAGAGGCCCATTGCAACACACAGAGCTACTGCAACCCCTCAGGCTGGCCCCGGTGTGTTGCCAAAGAATCCTGGTGTGGGCAATGGGGACGACGAAGCAGCTGAACTGATGCAGCAGGTCAATGTATTGAAACTTACTGTCGAAGACTTGGAGAAAGAAAGAGATTTCTACTTTGGAAAGCTAAGGAACATTGAATTGATTTGCCAGGAGAACGAGGGGGGAAACAACCCTGTATTGCAGAGGATTGTGGACATTCTCTATGCCACAGATGAAGGCTTTGTGATACCTGATGAAGGGGGCCCACAGGAGGAACAAGAAGAGTATTAACAGCTTGGACCAGCAGAGCAACATCCGAATTCTTCACTCCAAATCATGTGCTTAACTGTAAAATACTCCCTTTTATTATTTTTAGAGGACTCACTGGTTTCTTTCCATAAGCAAGAAGTACCTCTTCTTAAAGTGCTCTTTGCAGAAGTTTCACTCTTTTTTCAATAAGTTTGAGTTAGGAGCTTTTACCTTGTAGCAGAGCAGTATGAACATCTAGTTGGTTCATTTAGGGAACAAAGAGGCTGACCATGGGCTCACCATATGGATGCTGGTAACACTGATTGCTGGGGAAGGTGTTTTTATGTGATACGCTGAGGTGGATACCTCAGTAGTGAAATGTAAAGACTGATTTTAATTTTAAGCTAATGTGAAATCTTGGCAGAGAACGTTTTAATAAATGAATGCCTTAAGAGTATTTAAATTACGTTTGCATATTTCAAAATATAAAATGTAACCTGATAGGAGAGTTTGTGTGTTGCCCTTGTGTCTGGGAAGGAAGGGCCAGAACTTGGAACCTTTAGAACTTGCTGTTCACAGGCCTTACAGAGCTGCTTGAATCTTCATAGGCCTAACCTTGGCCCAGAAGGAAAATTTTAAAAGTTGCTCTCTAAAGCCATTTGGTGTCCTTGACCAATGGCATTTCTGCACGAGGCATTGTTGGCTGAATGAATAGAGGGTATGTTTCAGCTATGAGATATTTGAGTTGAATAGCTTGATATTCATTGAGCATTTCTCTGATGATTTTTCCAGTTACCCCTGAAATGTCTGTGTACGGTGTCTTTGGGAAATGAGGAGTGCTCAGTTTTAAAATCTAACAACTGCTTTTGGGGACTTGCCCACGTCTCTGGGATTTGAATGGGGGTTTGTGTCCCATTTTGCTGTCTTTTAAGTTTACATTTAACATGTTTTTCTGCATGCCTGGCCCACTGGGGACTCCTCTTCGGCTCCTTAAAGTTTACTGCTTCGAGTGAAAGTTCAGCAGGCAGGTGATCATGCTGCAAGTTCTTTTTGGCCTTCTGACAAAGGGAGTGATCAGTGAAGGCCATCGCTACCTTGAGATCTGCAAGGCTGGGTGTTTTGGTACCTGCTGTCCACAGCCCTCACTGTTATCAGAATACTTTGCCAGTGCACTAATCTCTTTGGAGATAAAATTCCTTAGCGTGTTACTAAATGTTAATTTTCTTTTGCAGAAAATACAGTACCATGTCTGAATTAATTATTAATATTTAAGCTATTTCATTCCTTAACACCCCTCATTTGCTTTGCCTGCCTTCTATTCAGTTCCTTTGTTTGGCAGAATTCTGCAAAATGTGTGTCACCCACTACTGAGCTTGTTCAGCCCCTGATGTAATTGTATTGATTTGTTGATGGTGGTAGTTTGTCCTAAAATGTGTGTAGAAAGCAGGTATTTTATAATAAATTGTTGTGTAGTGCATGCTCTGTGTGAAATTCAGAGAGAAACCCAGATTCAGTGATTAACAATGACAAAAATGCAAGTAACTAGCCATTGTTCAAATAACAGTGGTGCTATTTCTCTTTTGTGGCCATTAGACTTTTGTTGCCCTAAAATTCCATTTTATTGGGAACCCATTTTCCACCTGGTCTTTCTTGACAGGGTTATTTTTTTTTTCTACTTTTAAGCAGTTTCTAAATAAAATTCTGTATTTCAAAAAAAAAAAAAAGAAAAGAAAAACTTTTAAATATAGTAATGTTACATGCAATAAACACCAATTATTCAAGAAAAATCATCCTATCTAATAAAAGAGAAACATGGTAATTGGCGTACGACCTCTACCCTTCCCATTGGCTAATCAGCGAGATATGCAAATTAACTGACAGCCAAGATGGCGGCCGGCAGCCAGGCAGCTGGAAACTAACATGAGGCTTGCTTGCTTCAGTGACGGAGGAAACCAACGTTCCCCGCCTGCCTTGCAGGCCTCTGAGCCTGCAGTTTGAAACATTTTAACAAATATAGAAGAAGCTAAAAAAACCCCCAGAAACCTGCTTTCAGATCTCAGGGCCGGGATCTCAGAGCCGGAGTCAGAGCTGGAGTTATACATTGTTTCGATCATAGAACTGAAACAAACCAGATACCTACTTTCAGCAGCAGAGGCCTAAGAGCTGGAGCCTCAGAGCTAAAGCTGGCCCAGAATAAAAAAAAAAAGATAAAAAGGAGCGGTTGGGAGCTTCCGTCACCCACAAGCCTGAAAGCCCCTCACCCAGACTGGCCAGGCACCCCAGTGGGGACCCCCACCCTGAAGGGTGTGTGACCAGCTGCAAACAGCCCTCACCCAGGCTGGCCAGGCACCCCAGTGGGGACCCCCACCTGATCCAGGACACCCTTCAGGGCAAACCAGCCAGCCCCACCAATGCACCAGGCCTCTACCCTATATAGTAAAAGGGTACTATGCCTCCCAGCACCGGGATCAGCGGAGCTGTGAGGCCTCCCGGCACTGGGATCAGCGTGACAGGGGGCAGCGCCCAAACCCCCTGATCACCCTGTGGCTCTGTGTGTGACGGGGTGGGGCCACAACCTTCCTATCCGCCCTGCTCTGTTCATGACAGGGGAAGGCGCCCCAACCTCCTGATCAACCCAGCGCTATGCCTGATACGGGGGAGCTCCCCAACCTCTGATCGCCCTGCGGCTATGTGTGTGACAGGGTGCGGCGCCCCAACCCCCCGTCCCCCCACGGGCCCTGCTCTGTGTGTGACAGGGTAGAGCCATAACCTCCCCATCGGCCCTGCCCTGAGTGTGAGAGGGGCGGCGTCCCAACCCCCCGATCGGCCCTGCTCTGTGGGTGATAGATGGCAGTGACACAACCCACCCCCCCGCCCATGGGCCCTGCTCTGTGTGTGATGGGGTAGAGCCATAACCTCCCCATCAGCCCTGCCCTGAGTGTGAGAGTGGCGGCGTCCCAACCCCCTGATCGGCCCTGCTCTGTGGGTGATAGATGGCAGCGACACAACCCACCCACCCCCCCCACCCCCCGCCCATGGGCCCTGCTCTGTGTGTGATGGGGTAGAGCCATAACCTCCCCATCAGCCCTGCCCTGAGTGTGACAGTGGCGGCGTCCCAACCCCCTGATCGGCCCTGCTCTGTGGGTGATAGATGGCAGCGACACAACCCACCCCCCCCCCCCCGCCCATGGGCCCTGCTCTGTGTGTGATGGGGTAGAGCCATAACCTCCCCATCAGCCCTGCCCTGAGTGTGACAGTGGCGGCGTCCCAACCCCCTGATGGGCCCTGCTCTGTGGGTGATAGAGGGTGGCGCACCAACCCCCTAATCGACCCTGCTCTGTGCGTGACAGGGGGGAGCTCCCCAACCCCCCTGATGGGCCCTGCTCTGTGCGTGACAGGGGGGAGCTCCCCAACCCCCTGATCGACCCTGCTCTGTGCGTGACAGGGGGCAGCGCCCCAACCCCCGGATTGGCCCTGCTCTGTGCGTGATGGGGTGGCACCGCAACCTCCCCATCGACCCTGCCTTGAGTGTGACAGGGAGTGGTGCCCCAACCCCCCAATGGGCCCTACCCTGAGCGTGACTAGGAGTGGCATCGCAACCTCCCAATCCGCCCTGCTCTGTGCATGACAGGAGGCGGCGCCCCAACTCCCCAATTGGCCCTGCTCTGAGCCCGACCAGGGGCTGCACCTAGGAATTGGGCCTGCCCTCTGCCACCCGGGAGCAGGCCTAAGCCAGCAGGTCGTTATCTCCCGAGGGGTCCCAGACTGCGAGAGGGCACAGGCCAGGCTGAGGGACCCCCTCTTCCCCCCGAGTGCACAAATTTTTGTGCACCGGGCCTCTAGTCTTACATATAATATTACATGCAACAAACTTTCATGTTTCAAGAATAAAATGATTTTAAGTATAATAATATTACCAAAACTGTATTAACATAGTATGATATCATAAAAGTTGTAGGAAATATTAAAAATCTATAAATAACAGGATTACTTCTATTATATTCTAGTGTACTTCCTCCCCCTCTGGCTCTATTTTTGTTCATCAGTTTATGTTGTTCATTATATTCCACAAATGAGTGAGATCATTTGATATTTATCTTTCTCCGACTTACTTATTTTCCTTACCATGATGCTTTTAAAGTCTATTTTTTTTCCATCTCTTCACGTTCATCCTGTGTGTCTTTTGTTTTGAGGTGGATCTCTTTTAGCCAGCATATAGTTGGGTCACGTTTTTGTATCCATTCAGCTACCCTACACCTTTTGATTGGAGTATTTAATCCATTTACATTTAGGATTATTGAGAGGTACTTATTTATAGCCATTTTAATTCAGTATGGCTAGGCTTCTCTCTCTGTTTCTCTTTCTCAGCAATCCCTTACAGCAATCCCTTTAGCATTTCTTGTAATGCTGGCTTGGTGGTGATGAATTCCTTTACCTTTTTTGTCTGGGAAGCTCTTTATTTGACAGTCTATTTTGAATGATAGCCTTGCTGGATATAGTAATCTTGGTCTCAGATCCTTGCTTTCCATTACCTTAAGTACTTCATGCCATTCCCTTCTGGCCTGTAGAATTTCTGATAAGAAATCAGGTGTCAGACTTATGGGAACTCCTTTGTAGGTACCCGTTTTCTTTTCTCTTGCTGCCTTTAAGATTTTCTCTTTGTCTTTAATTTTTGGCATTTTAATTATGATGTCTCTGGGTGTGGGTCTGTTTGGGTTCTTCTTGTTTGGGGTTCTCTGTGCCTCCTGAATTTGTGTGACTTTTTCTTTTTCCAGGTTAGGGAAGTTTTCTACCATTATTTCTTCAAAAATCTTTTCTATTCCTTTCTTTCTGCCTCTTCTGGCACACCTACTATTCTAATATTGTTACGTTTCACATTGTCCCACAACTCCTTTAAGCTGTTCTCCTGACTTTTGTTTTTTCTTTTTGGTTCTCTAATTGAGTTATGTTTTCAACTCTGTCTTCTAATTCACTGATTCAATCCTCAGCTTCCCCTAATCTGCTGTGTATTCCTTCCAATATGTTCTTTATTTGTGTTATGTCATTCTTTATCTCAGACTATTCTTTTTTCATAGTTACTATATCTTTTTTCATACTGTTGAGCATTTTTAACATCATTACTCTGAACTCTGTTACAGATAAATTTTTTAGCTCTGCTTCATTTATCTCTTCTCCTGGAGAATTCACTAGTTCTTTCAATTGGGGGTTGTTTCTTTGTTTCCTCCTTTTGGTTGTTGGTTTGGTTTGTGACTGTGTTTTAGGTAGATCCTCTATACTTCTCAATCTCTAGTGCAGGACAGTGTTAACCCTTTTCGGTCCAACATTCAGGCTGACTCGACAGACCAGGCGCTGTCTTCGTCTTTGGTCCTTCGGTATCAGGGTTCTCTCCTGTGAGTTTTCCATTGATTATTCAGGAAGCCTTTCTATATTTCACTTGTAATTCCAGCTTGTTCCTGGGAGCATGTCCATACAGCATCCTCCTACTCTGCCACCATTTTTTTGGGGGGGTGGGGGGGGAAGAATTCTTTATATGAAAGCTTCAGAGCCTCAAATAAGGGCATCTTCTCCAATATCTCTGCCTCCTGATAAGTAGGCTACCCAAGAGGATGAACAAGGAGCCTTGAAGGATAGTGGACAAGAGAGAGTCTTTGGGTCTCCCAGAAAACAGGATTTGGTACTGCCAGATGGGTTGACTAGAGAATTTATTGTTTTGTCAAAAGCTAGTCCTTGCTCTTCCTGTACACCAGAATTTAGGGTTTGCTGTGGAGTAGACTGCCATGTGGTTCCCATTCCAGGTTTTTATTGCTGTATCCTGTTTATTCTTTACTATGGTCTACCAGGTATATGCCATGTGGAGCTAATGGACATCAACCAGAAATCCCTGATTTGAATCAGGATGAAATCTTAGGGGTCAGAGAGTGAATGGATATTTCTATATATGGGAAGAAGGGCATATGTTCATGTGTGTAGCTGAAAAGGGCGAACAGCTTGGAAGTCTTCCCTCTTGAATTTTTTTGAATAGTTGGAGGAGGATAGGTGTTAGTTCTTCTTTTAATGTTTGGTAAAACTCGCCTGTAAATCCATCTGGTCCAGGACTTTTGTTTGGTGGGAGTTTTTTTCATTACTGCTTCAATTTCATTACATGTTATTAGCCTATTTAGGTTTTCTGATCAATCCTGATTGAGTTTTGGAAAATTATGTTTCCAGAAATTTGTCCATTTGGCGCAGGTTGTCCAGTTTGTTGGCATGTAGATGTTCATAGCATTTTCTTAATCCTTTTGTATTTTTGTGGTATCAGTTGTTACTTTGCCTCTTTCATTTCTGATTTTATTTATTTGGGTCCTTTCTCCTATTTCTTTATGAGTCTGGCTAAAGGTTCATCAATCTTGCTTATCTTTTTGAAACCAGTTTTTGGTTATATTAGTATTTTGTATTATTTTTTTAGTCTCTATATCATTTATTTCCACTCTGATCTTTATTATTTCCTTTCTTCTACTTACTCTGGACTTTTCTTCTTGTTCTCTTTTAATTCTTTTAGTTGTAGGGTTAGAACGTTTACTAATATTTCAGCTTTTTCTTGTTTCTTGAGGTAGGCCTGTCATGCTATGAACTTCCCTCTCAGGACTGCTTTTTCTGTGTCCCATAGATTTTGTGTTGTTGTATGTTCATTTTCGTTAGTTTCCAGGAAGTTTTTTATTTCTGCCTTGATCTTATCAGTAACCCATTCATTGTTTAATAACTTACTAAATAGCCTCCATGTGTTTGAATGTTTTGAGGTTTTTATATTGTAGTTGATTTCTAGTTTCATGCTCTTGTGATCTGATAAGATGCTTAATATGATTTCAGTCTTCTTGAACTTGAAAAGAGTTGTTTGTTTCCTAACATTTTGACCAGGATAGTTCTTTGCTGTACCAGACTGTTCCACACATCCCTGGCTCCTGCCCACTAAATTCCAGTAGCGTTCTTCAGTTGGTGTGACCACCCAAAATACCACCAGTTGAAAACCACTGTTGTGTAAAATTTGGAATCTTTAAGAAAGCAGTCTCTCTTTTTCTATAGTAAGTTCTATAAAAACATTTTCCAGTGACGGTCTTAATTATTAGTAATCTGTTGATAATGTGCGTTAGCTGAATTCTTCTTGGTATTTTAATTCGTTATATTTAATAAATAAGTGATAAAGGGTTAAGTTGGTCATACATGTTTTTATAATAATTTGAAATGAGAATTCTACTGTCTCCATTTAAAACCAAGGATTCCACCTTAGAAGTTAACTGAAATAAAAATATCTCTGGAAGATTTGCCTTAAAACTCCATATATTCTTGTTATACATTTTAGGGGGAATAAGCATATTAGCATTTATTTTTTTTAATTTTAGTGATGTCAATTGTTCCTTTTTTGTTTTGTTTTTCAGAATTGGTTCCTAGGAAAGACCTTCTTTTAGAAAATGTGCCATATTGTGATACACCAACTCAGAAGCACTGAATTTCTAGGATAAAATCAAGTCTTTATAATTTTTAATTTCAAAATATATAACTGCAATGTAAGTCCTAGAAATGCAGATATTTTTCTCTGAACTGGCATGTTGAAAATTAGTCACTTAAAGTATAGTTTTATAATTAAATTTCCCATTAAAAAGACATTGCTGAAAACTTCTGGCCATAGCTAAGTATTTCTAAAGAACATTAGATAAGAAGATATTTCATTTTCATTGAAAAAAAACAAAAACTTTACCAAATGATACAAATGCTTAGGGAAATATATTTATTTTTCTTTGACCTTGATGAGTATTTTGCTCTTATTATAACTATTTGAGAATGCAGTGTTTTGACAAGTTGATGGGTTTTCCTCCCAAGTGAAATGAAACCATTTGATTAAATTATTACGTTAAATTGATGTTGAGTCCCAAACATATTGCATTGGTCAAAATATCACAGTGTGTGGCCCTAGCCAGGTAGTTCAGTTGTTTAGAGCATTGTCTTGATACTCCAAGGCTGCAGGTTTGACGCCTGGACAAGGCACGTACAATAATCAACCAGTGAATGCAAATATAAGTGGAATAACAAATTGATGTTTCTCTCTATCTCTCTCCTGTGCTTTCTCTCTGTAAAATCAATAACAAGTATTTTAAAAATCACAGTGTGTGCCAACTCTCACAGAAAGTGGCCTTTGTTTCCAGAAGCGCTGTAATGGTTTCTGTAGCTAACAAGTAATCGTTTCTTTTTACAGATAGAGAATATCTCTGTGTTCCTAAAAAGACACTTTTTAATCAGTCTTCTGAAAATAGATGATAAAATATCAAAATCACCTAGTATCACTGTGGAATAAAAAAATCCTAACTTTTAAAATAAATAGTGGCCCTTAGTCAAACTATAGCCTTCGCAGAATTAGCTGTCCTTAGACCACAGCTAGGCTTTATTGTAAAAATGTAACATATGACTGCATCGTCTTCATTTTTAATCAGTAAAACTTAAATGGCTTTTCTACATTTCTCATCCCTGAAGAGATTGGCAGTATTATAAAATAGTTTAGCATTCTACCATTTGATGGTGGTAACTATAAAATTGTATTTAATATTATTTTTGTTTCTCTTTTATGAGTATCTTTACCATTTTGTTTTACTCAGTGAACAGTGTGTTTTCTCCCATTCACTGATTGATTCTCCCATTCAATGATAACACAGAATTTTACAAGATTCTCAATGCTTTGTTGGCAAAACATATTGATATATCCATACTGGATATAAAATTTCATACTTAATCCCTGGCCAGTGTGGCTCAGTTGGTTGAATGCCATCTTGTGCACCAGAAGGTTGCTGGTTCGATTCCCAGTCAAGGGCATATGCCCAGGTTGCAGGCTCAATTCCCGGTAGGGGTGTGTAGGAGGCAGCTGATGGATGTTGTGTTCTCATAGTGATGTTTCTCTCTCTCTCTCTCTTTCTCTCTTCTTCTCTCCCTCTCTTTCCTCTTCCTTCTTCCCCTTCCTCTCCCTCTGAAAATCATTAAACAACAACAACAACAAAAATTCATACTTAAAAATAATTTTAGGAGATCAGAACATTATCAAAATTATTTAGATGTAGAACACTTAAACCAGAGACTAGCCTTAATGCTTCCTAATACTTTTTAGGAAATTAGTAGTCTGTGGAATGGATTATACATGTCAAAAGGTTTGCTACTTCCCATGTGTATTATTGTATATATGGAAATTATACCTATATAAAAATTAAATATACTTGTGTTCTGGATACTTATCCTGTGTTGGTTATCTGTGATGTGAATGTCTTCTTCCAATATGTGACTCATCTTTTAACTCTGTTTATGATAAACCTGAAGCATAGGAGTTTATTTTAGTGTATCCATTTTTTAAAATACTTTCCTTTATTAATTTTGCTTTTGTATCTTTTTAAGAAATTCTTCTCTACTCCAGAGTCATAAACATGTTGTAATACATTTTCCTCTGAATGATGTTTTACTTTTTATGTTCCAGCCTGTATGCCATCTAGAATTTATCTTTGTTTATGATATGAAGGAGGAATCTGTATCACTTTTTATGGCAAAACAATTGGTCTCAGCATCATTTATTGAATAGACCATCCTTTTTCTGATTACATATAAAGCAGTTTTTATCATATCCCAAGTCACTATACAGTTAGTTGACCCTTGAACAGCGTGGGTTCGAATGGCACAGGTCCACTTCTAAGTGACTTTTTTCAGTAAATACCTGTAGAGTTTTTGATTGACTGTTAGGAATTTGTGGATGTGGAGAGCTGACTGTATGCATTGATCTGCACCATTTCATATAGGGGCCTTAAGCATATATGGATTTTAGTATCTGTTGGGGAAGGGAGGTCCTAGAACCAATTCCCTGCATATACCAAGGGACAACTTAACTTTTTAAGGAATCAAAAACTATGCATGGATTTTTTATTGCACAGGGGTTCGGCACACCTTAACCTGGCATTCAAGGGTCAACTATATGTTGGGATTACTCTAACCCTCTTAGCTAGTCAAGGACTTTACTCCTATAATATTACTCTTTACTACCAAATATTTTCCCCCTCTCTCTCCACTAGATTATCTTTTCAACAGCATTCAACATTCTGAAATATTTCCCATCTTTAAAAATAAGCTGTCTTGAAACCCCTCCTGTCTTCAAGCTTCAGCACCATTTATCAGTTCTGTTTTGTTCTAGGAGGCCTCCTCTTATCTCCCCATTCTCTCTTGCACAGATCTCAATCAAGATTTAATCCCATGCTGACATCTACCAAGAAAATACTCCAGTCGACAGTCCACATCAGCCCAGAGATGTTTGTAGAACTATTTGACTCACAGCCATTCCCGCACCCCCCTCAGTCTGAGGATGTATTCTTTTTAAGGTGATTGAGAAGCGGCACTGGTTCACCCCAGAGAGTTGAATGCATCTGTAGGCGCCAGGGCACAGAACTGCGTGCAGGCTTTCCTTGTGTGGGGGCTGCAGCCTGTGCCTCCTGTGACAAGGCGTCCTAGTCTCCCGGTGCCCTGCGCTCTCCACACAGCTGTCCCTCTCTGCCTTTCCCAGCTCTAATGACTCTTAGTTTCCCTCTAGCGCTAGTGTCTTAATTCACTTTCCTCCCTAAAGGCATTATTTGCATATCAAATTCTGTAAATGTTTTGTAAACCTATTACCTCACTCTTGGTAATACAATACTGATAGTCTTTACAACATTTTTCTTATTGTTATCAATAATAAATGTGAACTGTTTATTGATTTATTTTTATATATTTTATTGATGTTTTACAGAGAGGAAGGGAGAGGGATAGAAAGTTAGAAACATTGATGAAAGAGAAACTTCGATCAGCTGAACAAGCCGGGTGGCAAACAGGGCGGGAGCGAAGCCTGCCTCAGTGGGTTTCGGTCCCATCTCTGCTTTGCTCCAGCCGCAGGAAGCCCTATTCTTGCAGGAATCTTCTGGCAATGGGCCCCTAGTCTATATATATATATAAACGCCTAATATGCAAGTTGTCCCCACAGCAGTTTGACTGGGAGACTGATCGCTCACTATGACATGCGCCGACCACCAAGGGTCGGCGTAGAATGAAGAAAGGCCCTGCTCACAGCCAAAAGGAAGGCCCTGGCTGGCAGCCTGAAGGCCCTGATCAGCCCTCATATCTGGCCAGGTCTGGGGACGCTACTCGTGCATGCATTTTGTGCACCCAATGTCCAGTTTATAATAAAATAGTAAAATAATTGGGAAATGGCAAGTTTTAAATATTTCTTTAAAGTTTTGTTTACACCTTATTGATTTAAAAAATACATTTCAAAATGTTTTTATTGATTTCAGAGAGGTTTGAGAGAGGGAGAGAGAGATAGAAACATCAATGATGAAAGAGAATCATTGATATGCTGCCTCGTACAGGCCACCTACTGTGGTCGAACCCACAGTTTAGCATGTTCTTTGACCAGGAAGGTGACAATCGTCACGGTGGTTGGTTTCGACAACCACGATCAGAAAGTGGGGTCATGGCTGAACTGTGGGCCCTGTGGACGGACTTCTCTGCAGGAGGCCTCACAGTTTACCTTGAGCCTCAGGCTACCTTCCGTTGGGTACCTCTGTACCAGAGGAACTTTTCATAACTGAATGCAAATAAAATGTTAGGTGGCTGACACTTTGCTTAAAGGTGTATCTCTCAGGTACTTTAGTATACTCACCACAACAATAGTACCCCAGAAGAAAATGACATACACAGAGGCAGAATTGATGATAAGCACCCACAGAATTTCAGAGGATCTGGCCAAAATTCACAACAATGGGACAGGATATGGAACAAATGCAATAATATTTGAGATAATGAAGAGCCTCGGACCTTTACAATAAATCAAGCTCAATAAATCGTCTTTAGCCTTTTGGTTGGGGGGATGGCTACAGCTGCTGAGCCAGAGGCACCCACACTCCCAGCTCCTCTCCATGCCTCCACTCAGATTCCTGCCCTCAGGCCATCTCCTTCACCAAGGACTTCCTCCACTGCCATCTCCATAAAGTCAGCCGTGGCTCCTATCGAGCA
Source organism: Myotis nattereri (assembly GCF_964212035.1). NCBI lineage: Eukaryota > Metazoa > Chordata > Mammalia > Chiroptera > Vespertilionidae > Myotis > Myotis nattereri. Next base: position 8,382,874 of record NC_138097.1, on the reverse strand, counting down.
GGTCAAGCCACAGTTGCAGGTGCAACATGCCAGACAGCAGATCACGGCTGACAAGCAGTATGTGGACTGCATCCTGCGCATCCCAGAGCAGCAGGGTGGGCTGTCTTTCTGGAGGGGCGACATGGCCAAGGCCATCAGCTACCTCCCCACCCAAGCCCTCAACTTCGCCTTCAAGGATAAGGATAAGCAGGTCACCCTGGGGGGCGCGGACAAGCACACCCAGTCCTGGAGGTACTTGGCTGGCCACCTCCCACTGCTTCCTCTGCCCCTGGATTTCGCCAGGACCCGGCTGGTGGCCGACTTGGGGAAATCGGGCGCTGAGCGGGCGGTTCAAGGGTCTGGGAGCCTGCCTGATGCAGACCAGCAAGTCGGACGGCATCCGGGGCTGGTACCAGGGTTTCAGCTTCTCCACGCAAGGCATCATCATCAGCTACCAGGCAGCCTACTTTGGGGTGTACAACATGGCCAAAGGCATGCCCCCCTACCCCAAGAACACCCACATCCTCACCAGCTGGACGATCCCCTGGTCCGTGACGCCTTGGCGGGCCTGGATTCCTACCCCTTTGGCACCGGGCGATGAAGGAGGAGGATGCATTCGGGCGCAAAGGAGCCGACATCATGCGCTTGGGCACTATCTAGCGCTGGTGGAAGGTCTTCAAGGATGAGGGCGTCAAGGCCTTCTTCAAGGGCGCCTGGTCCAACGTCCTCAGGGGCATGGGTAGTGCCTTCGTGCTGGTCTTGTCCCACGAGCTGAAGAAGGGCATCTAGTGTCCCCGAAGCCCGGACACGGGGCCCCAGGACCGCGGAGGCCCCTCATGGTTACCGACCATTGACCTTCCAGAAAATTCCAACGTCCCCGCCTGGTCAGATCATGGTAGCACCGGGTGGAGCTCTAGGATGAAACCCTTCTGATCATGACCACTGACAGTCCATTCAAAGCCTCGATGCGGGGGAGGGCACTCCCACGCCCTGTGGGTTCCCATCCGCCCCCCGCCCCACAGGGCCTCCTCTCCTGGCCTTGCGGGCCTCTGTGTGTAGCTTTTATTTAAAGGAAATCAGGTCGCCATCCGTGCTTGTGCACTGTCCTCTGCACAGCGAAGTATCCAAAAATCCCTTCTCTGTCGGGCGTTCTGCAAACAATTAAACCCAGACATGGAGGGGGGAAAAAGGAAAAAAAGGAAATCATCTTTAGAAAGCCAACATCAGCCTCCAAGAGGTCTCCAGGGGATTCCTGTATTTGAAGAAAGACTGGAAGACGTGGTCAGTACCTCAGTGGTCAGTGCTTTGGCTCCAGGAATGAATGGTCTCTGGTTCCATTATGGTCAAGGGCAAAGACCTCAGTTGGGGGTTTAATCCTAGGGCCATGTCGGGCACATAAGGAAGGAAACCAATGGATGTGTGTCTCCCTTGTGGATTTCTCTCTCTCTTCTCTTTCTCTCTCTCTCTCTCTCTCTCTCTCTCTCTCTCTCTCTCTCTCTCTCTCCCTCTCCCTCTCCCTCTCTCTCTCTCTCTTTCTCTCTCTCTCTCTCCACCTCCTCCTACCATTTCATCCTCTCTGGAAGTAAATTGAACAAGAATCGTAGGGTGAGGGGGAAAAAAGAAAAAGAAAGACTGCTAGTTGTCTGATTCATGCTTCCTACTTAGTGTTTTTAGACATTAGAAACCTGGGTTTCTCTAGGGAAGCACAATTTCTACTTCACCATGGGCTCTACACTCTCTAGTTTCCAAATCTATGTTGCAATCCCTCAGAATCACCTTCTCTCACAGGTAAGTTAATTTTTATCACTCAAAGACTAACCTAAGTTAAGAAAAAACAAACAGATTACTTTATTCAAAAAGCATTGGGGATTTTTGTGCTTAAATAAAAGCAATGAGGGGATCATGACGATGGCACAAATTGTGTGGGTTTATTCTCAGATTTGTGGTCATGATTCTAGTAGCCTCTTTTGTGAAAGAAGACAGACTTCCACTGAGATCAGATGATTCTGGTAAACGTTCTTTATATAGATTTATGTTTCACTTATCAAACTGTTGCATTATACGTGAATGTTTTACATTTCCATATATGCAGAGCTGTGCTCAGAGGATATATGCCCCGTATGCACTTATCCTGGCCCTACCACCTCTTCCCACACTGTCTGAGGGAGACTCCAGTGACCACCCTGGCGTCACGTTTCTGTCTTATCACCTGTTGTAGCAACCTTACCCCATTTGTTTTGGGATGTCCTCCACTAGAATGCCAGCTCCCAAGGACAGACAACTTGATACTTCCTGAGTCTGGAATAGTCAACAGTGTCCACACCCTCGGTCCTTACACATCACAGCTGTGCCTGCCTGAGACAGCTGCCCTCCGTGCAGCCTGATTTATTTTCTGATGCATATGATGAATATGGGACAACGCTGAGGGGAAGAACTCTAAGGCCCATAATTATCCATTTTAGGAATAAGGAATTGGACATTCCTGGAGAGGAGAGGGACAGTCCTGTGAGTCTCCTGGTCCCTGGAGAACAGGTCACACCCTTGCCCATGTCAAAGCTATGCTGACACCTAATAGAGGAAGATACCCAGGGATGTTCAGAGCATCACTCCAGAACTTCTGTATCCTGGTAATCTAGTGGGAGTGCATGGCCATCCGGGAGTACTGTGATCAGCAGGAGGAAGGAGCCCCAGTGGGGATGGGGAGAACAATAAAGAAACCACATTTAGCTCATGATCATGCACAGAATGAATGGAAAGCACAGGGTCACCGTTGATGTAAATGTCAGCATATTTTACTGTGACCCCTAATGGAGTGCCCACCAGGGCAATTGAAATGATAAAGAGACTTGGAGGCTGGGTAGTGACTGATGTTGATGTAAAAGAACATGGATGCTTGAATGCTTGCCGTCCTGTGTGCTTCCTGATCAACTCTCTTATCATATGTGTCTTCTCCCTCACCACAGTGTAGGAACTGAGACAGCCAGGGATTTAAACAACTTCTCACTCAGTAGTAGTTCTGAGTTTACTGCCAGTGAACAATGACCAAACGCCTTTTTTTGAAGTTCACGCATTTGAATCTTGCCCGTGATGGCTTAGGGAAGCTCAGGGACTAAGTGCACCTGGATGAAGAGAAAGCAATCCATGCTGACTAACTCCTGCGGTAATTTCCTACCAAAGTCCCCCAGATTGATTGGCACCTTATGGTGTCCTTCATAGGGCCCACCAAGTATGTCAGGTTCCCCTCTTAAAGCCCTGAATGTGGCTGCAGCCCCGTGATGTACTTTGACCCAATAATGTGGTGGGAGTGAAGACTGTCACTACTAACACAAGAGTCTGGAAGCAGAGACTGGCATTCTCTCTGTTCATTGCTACTAACACCTATCAGGTACCTACATGGTGGCTGCATCTTTATCCTGGTCCCTGGAGAACCAGGGAGGACATGTGGCATCAACAAGAAAGAGACCTTCTTTAGTATAAGCCACTGAAGCTTTGGGGCTGTTTGTTACTACAACATCTACCTGTTCTAATGGCTGTGCGTTAACAATTCTACTCTCCCGGAGGCAGCAGAGCCTAACATTAGAAGTCAGAGCTCTGTTATTAGAAACACATAGTTTGCCTTCCAGTCCTGCCTTTAATTAACTCTACAATCAGGCAATTTATGTCAAGCATCTGCGCCTCAATTCCCTCTTCATAAAATCTCAGCTTGCAGAGAGAACTAAATGACGTAATAATGCATGAAAAGCAATGAATTCCAGGCCTCGCACCTGTAGTAAACATTCGGTAGCTATTAGCTCCATAGCTTCAAAATGTGTACTGAATACAAACATTCTAAAAATGTATGGAATCTCAACTTTTTGTTCTTTGTAGCATTTCAAATTTTGTTTTTAAACAAATAAAATTGGTTTATATATATTCTCTCATACATAGCCTCATTTGACTCTTAAATAATGTGATATCTTTATATTAAAAATAAAAAAATCTGATAGCTGGAATAACTCAGATATTTGAGTATCTTCCCATGATTGGAAAGGTTTCTGGTTATATTCTTCATGAGGCACAAGCCTGGTGTTCTAGCTGGATTCCCAGTGGTTGGATGAGGAGTTGACAGGAGGCAGCTGATCCATGTTTCTCTCTTTCCTGTCCTATACTCTCTATCAAAAATCAAATTAACCAAAAAATCAGTTGGAGACAACAAACCACAGAAACTACCACCAGCCACACCATCCTAATGTTGTCATTTCCCAACACCACTCTGGCTCCAGAACACCAATATTCACAATGGTCAGTGAGTGATTGGGTTCCAATTTACACCTGGGAGGCATGGAAAGGTATATTACCTAAAGGGCTATGCTCCTCATGATGGCTGGAGTTAGCCAATGAAAGACCAGGAGAGGCATATTAACCAGGTGTACATGGGTAAGAATGGGACTTCCTGAATCTACCTCGTTGGGACTTCTTGAATCTACCTGGTGGTCATGTTGACCTCTTTGGTCTGTTCACAGAGACTGAGGCTTCCCAGCACCAGGTCTCCAGTAGGACAAGGCATCAGAGGCAGTATCTCCCTATGCACTGGTGTGTCTGCGGTTTGCTGAGACCCAATACGCCAGAATTTGGGCTTTTGTGACTCGTGGACTCCTTTCTGCTTACAGAGTTCGACAAAGACTCATCCAGTTAACCCTCCAGCCTGGCGTGTGGGCACCTCTGGGATCCTGCAGTCCAGGTCTCACTGCCAGGAACAGTGAGTAGCTCATGTGTGACAAAATGGGGAAAGAGGTTAACAGGTTACAATTCCTCCATGTGAGGATGTGATGGTGTGACCCAACTAGGAGGGTTTAGGAAACCCAGGACTTGTTTTCTGTCTGTAGGCAACAAACAAGATGAGGCAGAGTTTTGCGCGAGGAGTTTTACTTTCATTCTCAGGAAACTGGGGACATGAAAGGTCCTGACCAAAAGAGGGACATTGTGTGAGGTAGTTCTTTAAACTTTTCCCAAAGCAGCTCAGAAGAGGAACAGACTGGAAGAGAGATGATAGCAGTTGGGGACAGGAGTCAGAAGTCCTATAAAAGATAAGGTAACTGGCAAGAGTGTGCACTGAGGACTGAGTCTTGAAGTAATGTGGTCATTTTCAGGACACATGGAACCATTGGCTGGGAAACGGTACTGAGCAGTGTGACCCCATGGATGCTGGGGTTGGTGGCCAGAGTCTCAGCAGATCTTTCTCGGAACACAGATTCCTGCAAATGCAGAGTGGTTTAAGAGTTCTGATTTGTATACTGATATCAGGGCCTCACACTCTTACGGCTTCTGAGATAGTGGTATCCTGGGATTGTCTTGCCTCTGTTCTAGCCCTTATATCTGGGGACCTTGATGAGACACCAAGCCCAGAATTCTAAGTACATGTCTAAGATTGTCTGAAATGATCCCTGTTTTTGGCAAACAGTGGAATCATATGTGAGAAGACCTTCCAGTCATAGGTTCCTATATGTGTAAAGGCTTAGAGTGAAGACTGAGCTCATTCAGGAACCAACTGGCGTCCTTTTTAAAAAATATATGTTTTTATTGATTCTAGAGAGGAAGGGAGGAGGAGTTGGAAATAGAAAATCAATGATCAGAGAGAATCATTGGTGGGCTGACTCCTGCACGCCCCCCACTGGGGATTAAGTCCAGAACCCTGGCATGTGCCCCTGACTGGAATCAAACCCGGGACCCTTCAGTTCACAGGCTGGTGCTCTATCCACTGAGAAAAACCAGCTGGGGCTCGTGTCTATTTTCTAAAATAGGAACTGGTAACAATGGGACAGGAGTGAGGTCTAGAGGAGCTTGTGATACCATTGGAGTCTGGTCTGCAGGTGATGGGAGTAATGGAAGATTTGGAGCAGCAGAGGCAGGTGTTCTGACCCAGGTCTCATTAGACTTCCGGTGGCTGAAGCATAACAAAGCAAATGGCTGTGAGGGAGGTGGTAGAAAGTCTAGGTTGTAGGTTGCTGTGGTGAACATGATGGTAAGTGGCCCATGAGGGTGACTGTGGGGTGATTTAAGCTGTTGGATTGTGGAGTGGTGCTTTATCTGCCGCCAACTATGTTGGATTTTCTAATTTTGAGGCTGAGAGAGAGGTAAGAGCCAGGGATGATTGAAGGTTTGCATTTGGCAGCTGCAGGTATGGAAGCACCATCAACTGAGATGCAGATATTCAGAGTAGAAGTGTAATGTTCACTGGGGATACCAAACTTTTATTTTTTGTCTGTATTGGTGTGCGATATTTCAGAGAGCATTTCATGAGTATCTGGTACTCTGAGGACAAGTCCAGGTTGAAAACTTCTTTAAAGTCGGGAGTGTAGTGACCAGGGTAGAGTAGTAGATCATCTTTTTAAAAACTTTTTTTTTCTGTTTAATTCGAGAGCAAAGCGCAAGAAAAACAAGATGAGATGGCAGCTGTTGCATCTTTTCTTGTGAATCACACACCAGGATTGTGTTGAGAGCCTTGGTATGGTCAGTAGTGTGACTGATTTACATACGGGAATGAGTGGTCATATGAGAGACACACTGGACCTGTGAGAGAGAGCCTTAGGTGATGGGACTTGAGTGCTGAAGGCTGTGACTGGTGAAGGGACATCAACTGTAGCACCAGAAGAGGTGGGCTCTGGATATCTGAGATTTGATGTGGTTCTCAATAGGTGAGGTTGAAGAAAAAAAAACAATCAGGGAGGGAGGTTATCATAGAAGGACTGAAGGCGGCTCATTGAGTGTGGACTATGAGAGTTGGTGTAGAACTTAATTCAGTTTGAATTTTCCAGGCATTAACAAAACCACACTTACTGAGTAATGAGTAGGAAGTCAGGGAGATGACTATGGGGGCTGGGACTGTGGGAGTGTAGGTTTGAGAGAGTTATGGTAGAAAGAGTGACATGTACTTCGAGAAGGCATGTGCATTCATGGCTTCAGGGCCCCTGACATTGACATAAGATGGAATGATAGTGGATTTCATTTCTGGTGATGTTTGGATAATCTGATATAGTGAATTTCATATTAATTCCTAAAAATAGGGTCTATAGTAGTGGTACATTCTTGGCCCGGATTTTAGGTGAAATATATGAGCAACCTGCATTTCATTGTGGAGGGCAGTTACAGTGATCAATAGGAAGGAGAGAGCATACATCATTGTCATCTAGGCTGGCATTGGGAAGGGTGAAGGGTAAGAGAGAAATACATTACTGAAGGGGTGAATTGGAGTATTGGAAAAGAAGATGAAGAAGAAAAATGGTCCAAGTCACGATGTATTTGTCTTACTTTTGGCATTTTTCCTCTGGGAATGAAGCGGTGTGAAAGATGTGGTTTTAAAGACTTATGTGCGGCAGGAAGTGCAAAGTGACGGCCTCAGCACCCTAGGCTTGGCGGGAAAAGGGTGAAGTGCGATGCCAAAATTTTCAGGGACTTGGAATGAGAATGTAGAGAACAACAAGGTTATTGCCTGACAAAAACAGTGTCAAATCACTCATACTCTCATTATGGACAACATCTATCCATATCCTATATTCATGACACCCACTGTATTCAAAAGGCACAGTGTGGCCAACATGTTTGTACTAGAAAGCAGGTATGACCTATATGATCATTGTCCTTATTGCCGTGGGAAGACACTGCATCAGTAGGAATATAAGGAGTGAGTGTCTTTGATGAAACAAAGGCCTGATATCTTCTTTGTAGTCAGAAGTGTAGGGAGTAGATGGATATGGAATTTGGGGTGTATGATAAATGTAAAATCCTAGGAGAGAAGCTGATAATGGACTGTCCCCATTATGACAGGATATGAACTTTGAGGATGTGGCCATTGCCTTCTCTCCAGAGGAGTGGGGAATCCTTCATGAGGCTCAGAGACTTCTGTACTGCAAAGTGATGCTGGAAGTATTTGCACTTGTATCATCTGTAGGTAAGATGGTCCTAGTGGTCTGAGATGATGGGCTCTCTTCCTTTATATTCCACCTATAGCTTTCTCCCTCCTACAGACAGACCATGGGCTCTGAAAATTGTCCTCACTCTCATGTGAAATGTGCTAATGATGCCAGTGCTGAGCTGTGTGGAGAGTCCTGAGGAATGGATTCCACAAAATTATTTAACACTATTTTCCTCGGAGAGTGAAGGACGTGTATGGGAGCAAGGCATCTTACAGACAGCTTAATGAGTCCTCCTTGCTGTTTCTCTCCCTGGGCAGGTGAATATGTCTAGATCCATGGCTTCCACTTCTGCACCTTTCTTCTCGATAAAGGTTCTGGGTGACTCCCTGTGCCCGGTTATGTTCTTTACTTACATGAACCATGGGCTGTTCTTGGAAGACCCTCCTTCAGTTGGTGTTTGTAATATTACCTTCCCTCAAAACTATTCCAAGTGGATTTGCTCCTGACCAGGGCTGGATGGTCACCTCTGTCACCTTTCATTAATACTTGGTGTATTTCGGTTTTATGTATTTGTAGAGAAGGTGGTACCGGGAGAACAAGCAAGATGGTCTCAAAGGAGGCCTGGCCCAGCTGAGTGATAATTAGCAGAATGTATGACACAAGAGCTGTTTTCAAATTATACCAGGAACCAGATCAATTCCATCACTGATCAGATGCATGTGCCACTGCCCACACCTCATTTTTACCTTTCCTTTTAACTACTTTACACTTTCTGACATGTCATTTCACCTGTGATTTCCTAGCATTCCACCATGTTCACCTTCGTGGCATTTTTACATCACATTCTCCTTTGCACTGCTGCCTCCGCTGTATTCTTCAACATTGACCTGCACATGTGTTATGAGGTGCACATACATACTTAAGTCGTCCTCGAAAAACAGCTACTCATTTATTGAATTTTTCTTGAGATAAGAAATAATCAAAATTCTGCAGAGGTTGCCTATGTCACCTGCAGGTAAGCTCTAGTGAACATAGTTAGCCTAAGGAAGGGCTGGAAGTCTTACCTCGATTCCATGTGATATTTGCCATCTTTTTGTCATATTCCTGGCGTGGTCTTCCTTCCTTTATGATCTTCAGTGGCCCAGAACTTCACAGAAGCCTCTTGTTAATCCTTTCTGCATATTTCTTCTTTTCAGAAATTTTCATGGAGCACGGTGTCATGGTCAACACACTTTAGTAATAGAACTTCCCTCTATCAACACAATCAACATTCATTTCCTCACCTTTTTTCTGTTTTCAGGTTGTTTGCATAAAAAGGATGATGATGAGGCCTGTTCTAATAGGAGTGTATCTATACAAGGAGAGTCACAGGTCAGAGCTTCTAAGACAGCTCCAGCAACCCAGAAGAACCATCCATGTAAGCAGTGTTTCTCGGTGTTAAAAGATATGTTGCATCTGAATGAGTTAAAAGCAGCACACTTGGAGCACAAAGGCTTCTTAAGTGAGGCATGTGTGAGAGACTTCTGTTCCAGTGTAAACCCTCACCAGCAACAGAGGGATGCCAGGGGAAAGATGTCCTGGAAAGAAGCTATGGACAAGGCCTCATTTGTGAACAGGTGCACCTTCGACTTATCAGAGGTGCCTTCAAACAGCAGGGTGGTTGGGGAAGATTCCCAAAGTTCCTCAGAACTTCTCCAGCACCAGGCAACTCATAATACTGAGGAGCCACACTGGGACAGTGAGATTTCACAGGAATTTCTCAGTGGAAAAAGTCATCACCAGTGGGGTAAAAGTGAAAACGCTGCCAGGCACAACCTCAAACTTGTTGAATTTCAGAGTGTGTGTTCTGGAGAGTGTGGCAAATGTAGGAAAAATTATAGACGAATCTTTAACCTCATTCGACATAAAGGAGTTCACCGTGAAGAAAAGCAGTATGAGTGTACAGATTGTGGGAAGTCCTTCAGTCAGAATTCCACCCTCATTCGACATCAGAGAACTCACACTGGAGAAAAGCCATACGAATGTACAGATTGTGGGACGTCCTTCAGTCAAATTTCCAACCTCATTCAACATCACAGAGTTCACACTGGAGAAAAGCCTTATGAGTGTAGTGAATGTGGGAAATTTTTTACCCGCAGTAGTGAGCTCCTTATCCACAAGAGAGTTCACACTGGAGAAAAACCTTATGCGTGTGGTGAATGTGGGAAATCCTTTCGGCAAAATAGTCAGCTCTTTATCCACAAGAGAGTTCACACTGGAGAAAAACCTTATGGATGTGGTGAATGTGGGAAGTCCTTTCGGCAAAATAGTCAGCTCCTTATCCACAAGAGAGTTCACACTGGAGAAAAGCCTTATGTGTGTAGTGAATGTGGAAAGTCTTTTAGGCAAAATAGTCATCTCCTTATGCACAATAGAGTTCACAGTGGAGAAAAACCTTATGTGTGTAGTGAATGTGGGAAGTCTTTTAGGCAAAATAGTCAGCTCCTTATCCACAAGCGAGTTCACACTGGGGAAAAGCCTTATGAGTGTATAGATTGTGGGAAATATTTTAGCCAAAAATATAGCCTTATGAGACACCTGAAACTTCACACTGGAGAAAAGCCATAAATGTGAACGGAATGTTTCATTTTTCTTACTCAGAATAACAACACTGAATGAGACTCTATGACACCCAGTTGCCTTAATATGATCCCTTTTGATCAGGACAGACACTCTGCTAGATTCCTCATAATTTTCAGGTACAAGTGATGCTTTAAGGAGCTACTTGAACCTGCCATTCTGCCCAGGCCTCCTATCCAATTGATGTCCCTCAGAGTGATTGTGCCTGAACTGATTTCACTTCTACCACTTGGATCACCTGAACAGTGTGCATCAGTCACAATCCCTGTGTGCTTTCTTGTGCTTGAATACATTCTAAATACTCTGAACTCTTGGCAGGATCTTCATTCCTTTCTCTCTGCCTAGGGAATGGGCCTGACCCAGGGTTTGTCGAGAACATCCATCCTCAGAAAAGAAGTGGTACCTCATTCAGGGAGTTCGTGGTTCTCACATTATGCTGTGATGATTGGCTTTGGTTCTATTTCACCAATCTGAACACTGCTGGCTATGGTTTATGATATTTTGGTAAAGGTGTTTTTCCTGTTATACCTTTAATTGTGATGGTTCTATTCACTGCCTTCAATGTTTTGAAAGCACTGTTGTGATTTATCAGCATGTAACTGTGAACCAATATTTTTGGGACATCACACCTTCAGTGCTTTGTAAAGGAGAACATGATGGCAGAAAATCATTCTTCATCCAAAACTGGATTATTTTGCATTGCTGCCCAAGGTGTTTAAAGAAAGATTGCATACCTTTGTGGTCTTAATTTATATCCTGGTACCTTGGTTATGTGTGAGGTCTATGATAACCCAGAAGAATAGGTCTTTGTGTCCTTCTGTGAGCAATATGAATTATGTTCTTTGTTCACAATATGTATTACTTAATTCTTATCAATGTCTAGGGGAACTCCTCCCCATATACTGCAAAGAAGCCAAGTGCCATGAAGTACGAAATTTCATAGTCTTGTGACATTTGTTGTAAGACCCTGAGGTTAACCTACCATTGAGACAGAAACACTGTATTCATTGTTATGAGAGAGACTGCCTTAAATTATGTGAAAAGTGTCTCTTCTGAACATAAATCCACAAATGTTCCTGGGCCTGTGGCGTGTGTGACCTTTGTGTAAGACATTCTCAGCACCTCCAAAAATGTTTCCTGTAGCTGAAGTCATTGGCAGAGAAAAAAATTTAATGGATTTGTGGATTCCCCTGGTCTCTGTAAGGTGTTCACCACAAAGTCATTTCTCAATATGTAAGAACTCAAAGCTAAAGGAAGGATAATCCTGTCATCATTCCCAGGATGTGTCTTTTGTAGCCAGTCAGCATTCCTGTTGGTTCCATGGCAGTAGTCTTCACTGCTTGCCAACATTTGCTGCCACTGAGGCAAATCTGTTCCTCCCAGGAAATGAGCACTGATGTGCAAGAAAGCACACTTTTCTAATGTGTGTTATTTTGTGAGCCTTGACCTATACATAAGGCTGTGAAACATCACAGGTGAAATAAATTGATCTGTCACTATATTCAAGGTGTGTCATTAGTGGGCTTTCAGTTATGAGTACATAAACCACAGCACTTGTGCTTTTAAAAAATACCTTTATGTTTTTGTTTGTTTTTTTTAAGGGAAAGAGGAGGGACGTGGGAGAGAGATAGATAAATATACATGAGCTGCCTCCCGCACACTCCCTACTGGGGCCACAGTTGGGGCTGTGCACCGACCTGGAATTGAACCAGGACGTTTCAGTGCACTGGATGATACCCACCCAGCTGAGGTACACGGTGAAAGCAGAGTTTATTCCGGTATTTTTATGTATTATTTTCCATACCAACAACTCTATACCTACATTTCCCACACTCTACATTTTCCTCCTGCCCTTTTATAATCCCTCTTTCTGACTTTCCCAGTCTTCCATGCAATCATTCATTTTTCGTCCTTTACATTAGATTAGTTCATATTTTTCATAATTTTATAGGCACTATAAGGTGTGTACTTTTAAACAAATACTGGTTTCTGTAATGCTACAGATATTTTGAGATTCAATTCAAATGCTTATATGGATATTGAATTTTTTTATTACTGACTAGTATTGTATTCTATGGATAACAACTTCACAAACCTACTACTCGAATGGTGTCACAGCAAGTATTTCTGGCTGAAGAGATTTCAACTCTAACACCTGGCTCACCTGAAGAGTGTGCATCAGTCACAACGCCTGTGTGATCAGGGGAAATGTATTCTGTGTTCTCACTTGTGCTTCAGAAAATTGTGATTACTCTGAGCTCTTGGCAGTATCTTCATTTCTTTATCTCTGACAAGGTAGTGCACCTGATACAGGCTTCATCCAGGGCACTCATCCTCAGCTAAAAAGTGCTACCTCTGTCAGGGACATTGTGGTTTGGACATTATGCTCTGATGAATTGTTTCAGGTTCTAATTCACCAACCTGCAAACTGCTTGCTGTCCTCTGTTCTGGGTTATGATCATTCAGTAAAGGTGTTGTTGTTTTTCTTTTGTACCTTTAATTTTGGGGATTATATGCACTGCCTGGGATGGCTATAAAGGAAAGTTGTGACTTGTCAGCATGGAGAGGTGAACAGATATGATGGGGTCCCAAATATTCTGTGCTTTGGAAGGCACATAGTAATGGCAGAAAATCAGTTTGTCCAATTTTGGCTTTTTTTTAAAAAACTTCTGACCAAGGCCTTGAAAATTATCTGCATGACTTTGTGGTTCTAATTTGCAGCCTGGTGCCTCTATTATTGTTGAGGTCAACGTTCACACTGGAAAGGAGGCCTTTGTTGTGTTTCTGTGCACAATATTAATTATAGTCTCTGGTCACAATAAGTATTACATAATTCTCAACCATGTTTAGGGGAATTCTTCCCCACATACACTAAAGGAGCCATGTCCTATGATGTATGAAATTTCATACACTGGTGTCATTCTTTATATATATATATATTTTTAAAATTGATTTCAGAGAGGAAGGGAGAGGGAGAGAGATATAGAAACATTAATGATGAGAGAGAATCATTAATTGGCTGCCTCCTGCATGCTCCCTACTGGGGATCAAGCCTGCAATCCGGGCGTGGGCCCCAGATCAGAACTGTACCTGGGACCCTTCAGTCTGCAGGTTGATGCTCTATCAACTGGGCCCTGGTGTCATTTTTGTACGACTCTGAGGTTTAAGTATAATCACCAGTATGACAGAAACACTGCATTCATAGGGAGTGTGAAAGATTGCAATGAATCAGATGAAAAGTGCCTCTTCACTTTGGTGTTGTTGAATCAAATCAATCTTAACACTATTCTTTTTAAAATGTTTTTATTGCTTTTTTAGAGAGAAAGGGAAATGGAGAAACATCAATGATGAGAGAGAATTATTGATCAGTTGCACCCTGCACGCCCCCTGCTGGGATGGAGCTCTCCAACCTGGGCATGTGCCTGATCTGGAATCGAACCAGTGATCTCATGGTTCATGGGTCCACGTCCAAGCACTGAACCATGCCATGTGGGCAAACTATTCTCTTTTATTATTGATTATTGACTCTATTACAGATGTTCCCAATTTCCCCAGTCTCCATCCCCCTTTGCCTCCCTCTACCCTGCACCCACTGCTTCTAGGCCCTCACCACATTATTGTCTATGTCCTTGGGCTATGCATATATGTATATACTTTAAAAATATAATTTTATTGATTATAGAGAAAAGGAGGGAGAAGGAGAGATAAAAACATCAATGATGAGAGAGAATCACTGATTAGCTACCTCCTGCACGTACCTCTCCCCTGAGAATTGAACCTACAGCCGTGTATGTTCCCTGACCAGGAATACAACCATGACCTCCTGGTTCATAGGTTGCCACTCAAGCATTGAGTCACAGCAGCTGCGCTATATTATTTAAAAATTGAAAAAACAATGTATTTATTGTTGCTAGTTTACAGATGTCTCCCATTTTCCCCTGTACATATATTCTTTGGGGGATCTCTACCAGTCCTCCCCACGCCCCGCTCCTGGGAGATATGCCAGTCTGTTCCAGTTAACCAGGCCTCTGGTCCCATCTTGTCCTTCCCCAGGACCACTTGCTGAACCACATCACCTTGATTCACTAGTGTCATTGGCCTGGATGCTAGCCCTCCCCTTGGGGTTGGAGAAAACTACATTACCCAGAAAGGAATGGCCCACGTGGGCGGAGCTAACTGGTGTTATTGGTGTCAGTGCATCCAGTTAGGGCGGGACTTCCACCTTCCTCCTCCTGGCGGGCATTTTGACCTCTTCAGTTCAAGGACACAGGCTTCAGCCCACTGGACATGAGTAGGAGGAGGCCTAGGATGCAGCGTCCTTGCTGTGCGGGGTGTGTGTGAGGCTGGTTGGGCACCAACAGGCTGGGAGGGGGGCCTCCGTCCCTCCGGGACTCCTCTCTGCTCACAGCGTTCCCGCAGCCTGACCCCATTTAACCCCCCAGCCTTGGGGACCAGCGCTTCTCAGGTCCCGCCGCCCAGGAAGCCGCATCCAGAACAGTGAGTCTCTCCTGGGTGGCACAGGGTGTGATGGGGGATGAGGGCCACAGGCTGCAATGCCACCTTTAAGGACACGGTGGCGGGGCTGAGGCAGGAGGATTAGGAAAACCCGGGCCAGTTTTAGGTCTAAAGGCAACAAAGAGATGAGGTGTGGTTTTGCAGGAGGAGGCTTACTTTCCCTCTCAGAACGCTGGGAGCATAGATGATTGGGAAAATAGGAGGGGCATTGTGTGGGGTAGGGTTCTAACTTTTCCTAACATTTCTCACAGGAAGGACAGACTAGAAGACAGAGGACAGGAAGGTGACGTCCTGTCAATGATCAGGGAACTGGCAGAGTGAGCCCTGAGGACTGAGCCTGAGATAACACAGGCATCTGGAGGGCACCTGGCCTCTGGGCTGGGCAAGGGCACTGAGCAGCCTGAGCCCGTAGATCCTGGCGGTGTTTGCCAGGCTCTCAACAGACCATTTCTTTACACGAATTCCTACAAATGCAGAACGAGTTGGGTGTGCTGGACGGTGAAGATAATTTCAGGGCTTCACACTCTTGTGGCCTCTGAGATAGTTGTGTCCAGGGGCTGTCCCGCTGCTCTTGTATCCCTTGGACCTGGGGACTGTGAACAGACACTAAGCCCAGACTCCTAAGGTCATGACTAGGGCTTCCTGTAGTGGACCTTGTATTTAGCAACCAGTGTACTGAGTGGTAGGTCCTGCAGGGCATTGGTTACAGATTGTGCAAAGGCTTGTAGTGAAGAGTGAGCTGATTTAGGAACCGGCAGATACTTAAGTAAACATATATATATATGTAAATTTTAGACCTAGAAAGGAAGGGAGAGGGAGAGGGACAGAGAAACACTGATGAGCAAGAGACAAGGATTGGTTGCAGCCTGCACAACCCCTATTGTGGATCCAGCCCACAACCAAGGCATGTGACTTCACCAGTGAATGGGTCTATACCAGTGATGGCAAACCTTTTGAACTCAGCGTGTCAGCATTTTGAAAAACCCTAACTTAACTCTGGTGCCGTGTCACATATAGAAATTTTTTGATATTTGCAACCATAGTAAAACAAAGATTTATATTTTTGATATTTATTTTATATATTTAAATGCCATTTAACAAAGAAAAATCAACCAAAAAAAATGAGTTCACGTGTCACCTCTCACACGCATGTCATAGGTTCGCCATCACTGTTCTATACTCAACCAACTGAGACACATCAGCCAGGACTGTAGATCACTTTAAGATAGGAGCCCTGGCCAGTTTAGCTAGTGGATGGAGCATCGGCCTGTGGACTGAAGGCTGCCAGGTTCGATTCTGGTCAAGGGCACATGCCCAGGTTGCAGGCTTGATCCCCAGTAGAGAGCATGCAGGAGGCAGCCAATCAGTGATTCTCTCTCATCATTGATGTTTCTATCTCTCTCGCCCTCTCCCTCTCTGAAATCAATAAAAATATATTTTAAAAAATATATAGAAAATCATGGCCAGGTTGGTAATGGTAGTAGTAGCTCAGAAGGGACAGTGTGAGCCTGAGGTCTAGCTTTCCTGCTGGGGCCACTGTGGAAGGTGGGTGTCACAAGACAACAGAGAGATAGAAGTTGTCATGTGGAGTGTTGGGGAGAGGTAATAATTTTGCAGTGGCCAAGGCCTTTAAAAGATGAGTGGACCTGATATTATTTAGAGGCTGAAGAGTTATTCAAACAAAGACTAGGGCTGGTACATATTAACTTCTCTAAACAATCACCAGGATTTTGTTGTGACCCTTGGTGTGGCCTGGTTTTGGCGAGTTGCAGACAGTCTTGTGGATTACCTTAGAGGCTTGAGTGATCATCTGTGAAACTCCCTGGCCATGGTCAGAACGCCATCGGGTGTGGGACTTGAGTTGCGGTTAAGTGAGAGATGTTGGTAAGCATTCTCTGGATAACAAATGCTGAGTTAACTCAGAGGCCAAGGAGAGCCCTGTGGGGGCTGGGGCTGAGGGAGTGCAGGTGGGAGCCATGTGTGGGAAAGAGTGATGTGCACTTGAAGAGGGAATGTGAATTGATGGCCACAGCCCCCTGACATTGACATAAGGGTGAATGATGAGAGAGTCCACTTCTGGTGGTGTCTGGATGATCCAACACAGTAACTTTTAAGGTGATTGCCTGTAAAGAGGGGTGTTTTGATGCTACATTCTAGATACAGAGCTTCGTTGCCATTTAAATAACCACCTGCCTTTTGTTGTTGAGGGTGACACACAGGTTGATAGGAATGAGATAGCGGACACCAGTATTACCCAGGCTTCAAAATCTCCACGGAATGGGTAAGGGAGAAGGGTAAGGGGTAAGAGATTGTGGATGTGGTGAAGTATAATTTTGGAAAAAAGTGATTAGGAAACTATTTGTCCTTACCACAGCAAATTTGCATTACCTTTGAAGTTGTGCTTCTGAGAATGAATCTGTGTGAGAGAAGTGTGGTTCAAAGAACTCTGTGCAACAGGGAGTGTAAAGCCATGGCCTCAGTACCTTGAGCTTGGAGTCAAGAGGGTGCAGTGTGATGCCATGTGTTTGGTGTCTTTGAGAAACAATATGAGGGTATCGCCTAACAAGACCAGTATCAAATCACTCACACTAACTTTATGGCCAGCATCTGTCTTTAACCTGTGGTTTTGACACCCACTCTGCTGATAAAAGTCATGTGGTGTACACAGGAGTCCATAGTTCAGGTGTCTTATCTGCCTTTATTATAGTGGGAAGACAAAATGTCAGTAGGAATATAAGAAGACAATGGCTTTCATGGGATGAAGGCCTGGTATTTTCTCTGATGTGTGGAGTGGACAGAGCAGATGGATGTGGAGGGTGGGGAGTATGACAGACTAAGAATCTTAGGAGTGAAGCTGATCTTGGGCTGTACTGTCCCCATTATGACGGGATATGAACATTGAGGACGTGGCCATTGTCTTCTATCAGGAGGAATAGGGGCTCCTTGATGAGGCTCAGAGACTTCTGTACTGTGATGTGATGCTGGAAGTGTTTGCACTTGTGTCATGTGTAGGTAAGACCTTGATGTTCTCCCAGTGTCCTGAGGTGATGCCCTCTCTTCCTTTATTCCTCAGGCAGAGCTTTCTCTCTCCCACAGTGGGAACATGGCCTGTGCTAATTTTCCCCACTGCCTTGTCAAATGTGCTGTGGCTGCCAGGGATGAGCTGGATGGAGAGCCCTGAACAAAGGACTCCATGAACATCCCTAACACCTGTTACCTCAAAAAGTAGAGGAAACAGAGAGTCAGGAGTCTTGCAGTGAACTTAATAGGTCCCAGCTTGCACTCTCTCTTCATGGGAGGCTGACAGTGTCCACATGCATGGCTTCAACTTCTGCACTCTTTCTCCGGGTAACAGTTCTTTGTGGCAACCTGGATCATGTTATGGTCTTCACTTACATGAACTATGGGCTGTTCTTTTAAGGCTTTCATTCAATTGTTTGTAATATTCTCTTCCCTGAATACTATAGCAAGCTGTATAGCTCTGGCCCAGTGATGACTGCTCACCTCTTCATCACCTGTTTCTCTGCACTGGTGCCTCTGCAATCATCTGCAACATTGACGTGCACATGTGTTATGGGGTGCACATATGTGGTAATTAGTCCTCGAAACCAGCTACTCCTTTCTTGAATTTCACTTGGAGTAAGAGGGAGCCAACCTCTTGCTCAGCTTGTCCCCTTCCCCAGTCAACAAGCCCTGCTGAATGCTGTTGGTTGAAGGATTAGCCAGAGCCCCATATTCTAATCCATGTGGTGCTTGCCGTTTTTGTGTCATATTTCTGGCGAGGCCTTTCTGTTTTGTGATCTTCATTAGCCCAGAAAGTTACAAGAGCCTCTTATTAATCCTTCCTGCACATCTCTGATTTTCACAGAATTGCATGTACCAACTGTGGTGTGTAACACACCTTTGCAATGGGAATTCCCCCTGTCACCACATTGAACATTCATTTTCTCACCCTTACTCACTTTTCAGGTTGTTGGCATAACATGGGTGATAAGGAGGCCTGTTCTGGTCAAAGTGTATCTATACAAGGAGAGTCACAGGTCAGGGCTTCTAAGACAGCTCCAGCCACCCAGAAGACCCTTCTGTGTAAGCAGTGTTTCTCTGTGTTACAACATATTTAGCACCTGACTGAGTCACATGCAGAATATTTTGAGCAGAAAGCCATCTGTAGTGACACATGTGTTGGAGACATCTGTTTCAGTGCAAACCCTCACCAGCGACAGAGGAATGAATGTGGAGAGGGGACCTGGAAACAAGCTATGGACAGGGCCTCCTTTGTGAACAGGTGCTGCTTCTACTTACCTTTGGTGCCTTCAACCAGCAGGAAGGTTGGAGAAGACTTTCAATACAACTCAGAGATTCCCCAGCACCAGGCCACTCTCAACCCTAAGGAACTACACTGTGGCAGTGGGATTTCCCAGGAATTTCTCGATGGAAAAAGTCTTCATCAGGGGGGTGAATGTGAAAACGCTGGCAGCAACGACCTGAAAGTTGTTCAGATTCAGGGTGTCTGTTCTGGAGAACTGCTTTATGAGTGTAACAAATGTAGGAAAGTTTTTAGACGAATCTTTAACCTCATTGGACATAAGAGAGTTCACACTGGAGAAAAGCTGTATGAGTGTAGAGAATGTGGGATGTCCTTTAGTCAAAGGAGTCACCTCACTGGACACCCCAGAGTTCACACTGGAGAGAAGCCATATGAGTGTACTGAATGTGGGAAGTCTTTTAGCCAAAAATCTAACCTTATTAAACACCTGAGAGTTCACAGTTTTGACAAGCCATATGAGTGTTATGATTGTGGGAAGTTCTTCAGTGATAAGTCTTACCTTGAAGAACACCACAGAGTTCACAGTGGAGAAAAGCCATATGAATGTAGAGAATGTGGGATGTCCTTTCGGCAAAGGGCTCACCTCACTGTACATCTGAGAGTTCACACTGGAGAGAAGCCATATGAGTGTACTGAATGTGGGAAAACTTTTAGCCAAAAATCTAACCTTATTAAACACCTGAAAGTTCACACTGGAGAGATGTGTTAAAAGTGCAGGGAATGTTTTTATTTTTCTCACTGAGAATAACAACACTGAAGGCAACTCTTTGGGACCTATTTCCCTAAATTTAAACCCCTTTTAATGAAACATACACTGTTAGATTCCTCATAAATTTCAGGTATAAGTGCGGCTTGAAGCCGCTGTATTGCACTTGCTAACATGCCCAGATCTAACACCCGATTGATGTCACAGCGAGCATGTGTGGCTGAAGAGATTTCACCTCTACCACCTGGCTGACCTGAAGAGTGTGCATCAGTCACAAACCCTGTGTGCTCAGGGGAAATGTATTCTGTGTTCTCACTTGTGCTTGGGAAAATTCAGATTACTCCAAGCTCTTGACAGGATCTTCATCCCTTTCTCTCTGACTAGGGAATGCATCTGACCCAGGGTTTGTCCAGACTACATATCCTAAGCTAAGGAGTGCTACCACTTTCAGGGACATTGTGGGTCTCACATTATGCTTTTATGAATTGTTTTACTTTATAATTCACCAACCTGAAAATTGCTTAGTGTCCTCTAATTCTCGTTTATGATATTTAGTAAAGATGTTTTTTTCTTTCGTAGCTTTAATTTTTTAAAAAATGTCACTCTGGATGATTTGATACGAATGTTGTGATCTATCATCACAGATATGGTGGGGTCCCAAACTGTCTCTTCTTTGGAAAGCGTATAATAATGTCAGAAAAATCACTCTGTCCAATATTGGCTTATATTATACCTTTGACCAAGGCAATGAAAGAAAGTTTGTGTAACTTTGTGGTTCTAATTTGCAGCCTGGTGCCTCTAATGTTGGTGAGGTCAGTGGTCCCTCAGAAGAGGAGTCCTTTTTTGTTTTTCTATAATTGTTCTAACATTATCCTCTGAGGAGTTTTAGGTTCTAATTCACCAACCTACAAACTGCTTGCTGTCCTCTGTTTAGGTTTATGATCTTTTAGTAAAGGTGTTTTTTGCTTTTGTACCTTTAATCTTGTGGGTTATAATCACTGCATGGGATGATTTGAAAGGATAGTTGTGATCTGTCACACGCAGAGGGGAACAGATATGGTGGGGTTCCAAACTTTCTGAGCTTTGGAAGGCACATAATAATGGCAAGAAATCACTCTTTGTCCAATATTGGTATATTTTGTATTGCTGACCAAGTCCTTTAACGAAAATCTGCATGAGTTTTTGGTTCTAATTTTTTAGCCTGGTGCCTGTATTATTGGTGAGGTCAATGATCACCCAGAAGAAGAGTCCTTTGTTGTGCTCTGTGAACAATATGAATTATATTCTCTGTTCACAGTATGTCTTAAATACTGCGAAAGAGCCCTGTGCCATGATGTGTGAAATTTCTTAGGCTGGTTTCATTTGTTGTAGCACTGTGAAGTGCAAGTAATATTGGGACAAACACTGTTTTCATAGTGAGTGGAAGAGACGGCAGTATATTGGATGAAAATTGCCTCTTCTGAACATTATCCACAAATGACCCAGTCCTGAAGCTTGTTTGTTCTTTGTGTAGCTGAAGTGATTGGTTGTGAAAAGAATCTCATGGTTTTGGGGATTTCCTGGGTCCCTCGATGGCAGCGGTTCTCAACCTGTGGGTCGCGACCCCTTTAGGGGTCGAACGACCCTTTCATAGGGGTTGCCTAAATACATCCCGCATATCAGATATTTACATTATGATTCATAACAGTAGCAAAATTACAGTTATAAAGTAGCAACAAAAATAATTTTATGGTTGGGAGTCACCACAACATGAGGAACTGTATTAAAGGGTAGCAGCATTAGGAAGGTTGATAACCACTGCTGTGTGGTATTCAGCTCAAGGTTATCACAATAGGCAAGAACTCAAAGCTAGAGTAAGGATAATCGTATGATTAGTCCCAGATTATGTGTTTTTGACAATTCAGCATTCCTGATCATTCTGATGGCAGTAGTCTTCACTTTTTGACAATATTTGCTGCCACTGAGGCAACAATGATTCTCTCAGGAAATGAGAGAGATGGTCATGTCTATATAGAGTTGCCATTTTAATTTTCTAACAACAGAGGGATATCTATGTTTTTATGTGGAACCACATTTTAATGCTTTACTTAGGTATATGTATAACTGACATGCAACGAAAAGCACTTTTCTAATGTGCACTATTTGGTGAGGTTGAACATATGGATAAAGCTCAGAAACCATCACATGTAAAATATGCTTCTCTGTTACCTGTACCCATGGTGGGGCAAAAGTATGCTTATAGTTGTGAGTATGCAAAACACAGAATTTATTTTCTTATTTTAAATAACTATTTATATAAAAGGCTAATATGCAAAGTGTCCCCTTGGGAGTTTGAACGGGAGACCAGGAGTTCGATCGCTTGCTATGATGGGCACTGACCACCAGGAGGCGGCATGGAATGAAGGAAGGCCCTGGCCAGCAGCTGGAAGCTGAGAAAGGAAGGCTCCAGCCAGCAGCCAGCAGCCAGGGAAGGAAGGCCCCAATCAGCCCTGATTGCCAGCCAAGCCTAGGCACCCTACCTGGTCAGGAATTTCGTGCACCGGGCCTTTAGTTTTATGTATTTTAAATTTTATTTTTACTGATTTTTAGAGAGAAGATTCAGAAGGAGGGAAACATCAATCTTCTGCCTCCTGCATGCCCACTACTGCAGACCCAGGCGCACATGTGACCTGATCTGGAATCAAACCAATGACCTTTCAGTGAATGTGATGGTGCCCAAAAAAATAAGAAACAGTAGCCATGGAGACTTTATACTTTTATTATTATTTATTAACTGTTGTATTATTTTTAATACTAACAACTATAAACCTACTTTTGCACACCCTGTATTTACCTCTTGCCCTTTTATAATCTTTCAGATTCTCCAGTTCTCCATGCAGCCATTGATTTACCTCCTTTTACAATAGATTAGTTCATATTTTCCATAATTTTATAGGCACTATAAGGTGTCTAATTTTTAACAAACACTGGCTTCCTTCATGCTACACAGGTATTTTTAGATTCAACAGTAATGTTTAGGTAAATAGTTAATTTTAATTTTTATTGCTAATAATGTTGTATTCTATGGATAACCACTTTATCCATTGATCTGTATATGGTTTCAATTATTTCCACATTTGGGGTTTTATAAATAAAACTGGGAATATTGCATTCAGTTCTTCCTACAGGTGTATGTTTTATTTATCTAACTGTTGCAGTGCCAGTGAATGTGTTACATTTTAAGATATGCAGATCTGTGATCTAAAATGGTCATTCCCTTTGCTTTCCTACCCACCCACAGTAATGAAAATTCCAGCTTTTATATTACCCTGCCAGCACATATGACGGTATTTTTTTAAAATAGTAGGCCAGTAAATGAGTATACTATTAACTTGTTTTTGTTTTGATAACATTTCCCTAAGAATTTTTGATGGTGAGCATTTTTTCTTGCTTTAATTTACACTGTCTTTATCTCCTTTGCTAAAATGTCTGCTCAGGATCTTTTGCCTATTTTTTTTTTAAATATATTTTATTGATTTTTCACAGAGAGGAAGGGAGAGAGATAGAGAGAGTTAGAAACATCGATGAGAGAGAAACATCCATCAGCTGCCCCCTGCACATCCTGTGCCCCCGACCGGAATCGAACCCGGGACCTCTCAGTCCGCAGGCTGACGCTCTATCCACTGAGCCAAACCGGTTTCGGCCTATTTTTTAAGTTAATTTATTATTCTTACCAATAGGAGGACAGTGCAGCATCTAAGACAGTGATGGCGAACCTTTTGAGCTCGGCGTGTCAGCATTTTGTAAAACCCTAACTTAACGCTGGTGCCGTGTCACATATAGAAATTTTTTGATATTTGCAACCATAGTAAAACAAAGACTTATATTTTTGATATTTATTTTATATATTTAAATGCCACTTAACAAAGAAAAACCAACCAAAAAAAAAAATGAGTTCACGTGTCACCTCTGACACATGTGTCATAGGTTCGCCATCACTGATCTAAGACATGTGTTTGAGTTTCTCTCCTTCCTCAATGACTCAAGTGACTTCTTTGACATATGGAAGCATTGGTTTTCAATTCTAGAAAGAAAATTGTTTTTCTCAATTTTTATCCTATGGGCAATTTACAGCCACGTGTAACATACACTTATAAGTTTAATCTGCATCGTTAACATTCCCCACCAGTATTATTTAAGTCTAAGCATTTAGTAATACATTAAGTGAAGTCTAGGATTGTAGTATTTGTCAATTTCCCTGGTGTAAGTACTTTCATCATCACCAGGTTCAAACTGCCAGGACAATGGCATTGGACATGGACATGATAAGATATTTCAGTAGTACATCGTTATATTTTATTTGCAGCATACTGATAAAGTAGCAATATATGTGCTCAAGAAAAGGCTATATAATAAAAGGGTAATATGCAAATCAACCGAACAGTGGGACAACTGGTCGCTATGATGCACACTGACCACCAGGGGACAGACGCTCAATGCAGGAGCTGCCCCCTGGTGGTCAGTGCACTCCCACAGAGGGAGTGCTACTCAGCCAGAAGCTGGGCTGAAAGTTGGCAAGTGCAACGGTTGTGGCAGGAGCCGCTCCTGCCTCCGCAGCAGCACTAAGGATGTCCGACTGTGAAAGGGTGCAGGCCAGGCTGAAGGACAACCCTTCCCCCCTGGGTTGCATGAATGTCATACACCTGACCTCTAGTTTATAATAAAACAGCTGAATTATTGGGAAGTGGCAAGTGTTAAATATTTTTAAGTTTGATATAATTGTAATTAATTTAAAGCATACGTTTTAACATATATATTAAAAATATGTTTTTATTGATTCAGAGAATAAGGGAGAGAGAGATAGAAACATCAGTGATGAGAATCATTGATCAGCTGCCTCCTGCATGCCCCACACTTTTTATAAAGCCTGCAATCATGGCTTGTGCCCTGACCAGAATCTAACCTTGACTTCTTGGTTCATAAGTTGTACTCAACCATGATTAATATCAGCTGGGATAAAACACATTTTTTAACAAGCACTTTTATGTTTCCATATATGCCTGCCTCCCTGAAACAAAATCCTCCTCCACTTTTCAGTGCTTCCTAACTGGCATATGAAATTACTGCTGCAAGGACATAATCTACCTTTGTAATAGTTTATTTCAAATATCTATCCATATATATAAAAGCCAAGCGATCGGAACAACCTGAACGACCAGAATGACCAGTTGCTAAAGAGCACTGAGGCCAGCCAACCGGCCCTATGGGGGCAGGACCAGCTGGCCAACCT
Organism: Myotis nattereri; assembly: GCF_964212035.1. NCBI lineage: Eukaryota > Metazoa > Chordata > Mammalia > Chiroptera > Vespertilionidae > Myotis > Myotis nattereri. The sequence goes on along the minus strand of NC_138097.1, from coordinate 8,357,567 downwards.
CCTGTGGCCCTTCCCTCAGCTGGCCTTGGCCCTGATCAGCACTCTGGTCCTCCCCAACCTGACCAGCTCAGCCTCAATCAGGGGCACGGCCAGTGGCCAATCTCCCAAGTCCCCTCCCCTGCAGGCTGGACCCCACCCGTGCACAAATTCATGCACTGGACCTCTAGTCTTAACTAATAATAGACAAACATGTGAATTGACTGTACCTTCGCTACGCTAACCAGCCAATCAGGAGAGTATGCAAATTAACCCCAAAAAAAGATGGCAGTTAATTTGCATACGTCGGCTCCAAGCGGTGGAGCAAAGCCTGATGGCCCCGGGGCTGGAGCAGTGAAGCCTTATGCCCCCAAGGCCAGAGCAGCGAAGCCTGACGGCTCCAGGGCCAGCTCCGGCCAGAGCCCCACCAGAGCAAAGGCCTGGGTCCCGGGTGCCAAAGGCAAACTGGTGCCAGCAGCCAAGGGAAGGGAAGGCCTATTGCACAAATCTCTTCATGCAACAGGCCTCTAGTATATAACTAAAAGTCTCATATGCAAAATGCCCCCTTGGGAATTCATCAGGGAGATGGAGTTTGATTGCTCACTATGACATGCACTGACCACCAGGGGTCGGCACAGAATAAAGGAAGGCCCCAGGTGGCAGCCTGAAGGCCTGATCAGCGCTGATCACTGGCCAGGCCTAGGAACCCTACCCATGAACGAATTTTTTGCACCAGACCTCTAGTGTCCATGTAAAGAAAACAGTTATGAAACTTCATGAATCCTACCCCAGCCTTTTATCACTATCTGCCGTCATGGTAGTTCTGGTATCTATCTATTCTCAGATACTTCAGTGACTTATTTTATTTAAAACCCCTGATAAAATTGTCCATGGCCAGAGAGCTCAGTTGTTTAAAGGATCATCTCAATAATGCCAAAGTTGAAGGTTCCGTTCTCACTCAGGGCCCATGCAAGAATCAAACAATGAATGTATAAAATTAATGTATAAAACAAATGGGTGTTTCTCTCTCTCCCCCCTACCCCACCCCATACTATCTCTAATCAATATATGTGTGTGGTGTGTTTTTTTTACCAGATGAGTGAACACCATCACAGACCAGGGACCCTGTGATGAAGCAGCCAGCAAGGTTCTCATAAGGGCAGAGCACACAGTGAGGGGGAGAACAGGAGGGGAGGGGCCCCTGCTGTCAGTGAGGAGGGTGGGGAACTGGGACTGAGCTGCACAGTCACCCACAGGGAATCAAGATACCAGTGCTCCCTGAGACTTAAAACCTAAGGGGCTGGAAAAAGTTCTGGGCCTGGACATGCCCCTTGTGGTCTCTGCCCCATCCATCCAGGAGTTGGGACTGAGGTGTTTTGTATTTTAGTGGTTGAGGAGCCCAGATTCCTCCTAGATATTCAGGAGCAGCCCCTGATACTTGAGGCCCTGAAATCAGTTCACCTGCCTCCAACCAGCCCACACACACCCCTGGGCCCCACAGGCATTGTTTGAATCTCTCTACTTTTGCATGTATGTGTAATTTTCCACTTTAATTTTATTAGAAATACCACCACCCAGCCAGTCCTGGAGATACCATGGATTCTCCAGGTAACGGTGCTTTGTTTTATTCAATGGCAAGAACAGTCTGCAATACAAGCATTTCCAGAAGTTGAGCTTTGGTCTCAACACATTGGGTGGAGGGGTGTATTGCAGGTGGTGTCCCCCATCCTTAATTTTTGCCAGTGCAGAGAATACCCCTGCTCCTGAAGTGAGGTGATGGACCTTGAACTCTGAGGGACAATATATTATGGGATGTGAGGTTGGCGGGGCACAGAGATTGTGTATTGGGACAGGATTGATGATAGGGTTTCCTGCCAGCATATGGAGGAATGTCCATTGTGTGTATCCTGTGGCACTGTCTGGGTGGCCGCAATTGTTTGTTTCTGTGTGTGTGTGTGTGTGTGTGTGTGTGTGTGTGTGTGTGTTCCCCTTCAAGGTATTGCCCATGTCTACTGTGTGGGTCTGTGTGAGCCTGGAGCCTGGACATAAGCCTGGCACCTGAGTGCCCAGCAGAGGCTGCGGGTGTTCTGTACCTGTGTGTTTCTGTGCTTGTGTTATCTGTATGTTTCTCTCTGAGTCTGTGCAGCCAATGGGAAAGTGAATAGGCAATCTCCAGAGAGGCGATGTAGAGGACAATATATTCTTCTCCCCCACCCCCGAGGTGAGCCCCTTCTTCACCTTCTCTTACAGGCACCTGGTGTCCCTCTGGAGGTCCCATCTCAGGCTCTAGGGATGGATTAAGCACAGGGTCAGTTCATTGAACCCCAGGCTGTAGCAAGGTGGGGAATTGAGGAAGACTCTGATGACTGACAGGGAATATAGAGTGTGGAATGGAAATGTTTGCGAAGGATTATGTGCATTGGTGGAGGATCTAGATGATCCAGGATCCTTGTGAAGGAATGTGAGGATGGATGCATGTCGGGGAATGTAGGGAAGCACGGGACTTGGTTGGAAAGTCTATAAAGAGGATTCTCCAAACGGTCGGGGGCCTCTTAGGGGAACCTTGTTGAAGGCGGCAGCCCCTACCTTGACTTTTCCAAACAGAACTAATTCTCAAGGAAGGTGATGAACCTAAAAGGGTCCCTATGAGAATTTGGGGTCCACTGCCACCAGGCACAGTAGCCCCTGGGTATTTTACTGGAGTCTCTCTGTTTAGTCTTTAGACCCGACTGTGTAGAAGTAAGTGCTTTCTCAAGGATACTTACCCTGCTGATTGTATCTAGAGGTTAATTTTAGTTCAAGCTGTTGTTCCAATAAAAGTCTAAGAAGGCAATTGAACACGGCTTCTTGGTGCCTATAGCCAAGCAGTCCCTTAGCCTCTCTTTCACAGAAACGTGTGTCTGAGTAATCTATTCATCCGTTGCTCAGGGTCTGCTGGTCAGCCTTGGCAAGTGGTGGCCCATGTGAGGACCAAGGAATACAACGAAACACAATGGAACCCTCAAAAAACAAACTAACTGTGCAGTAAGTCATTGGATCCCACTTGGGATTTCCAAGTTCAAGGGAATTTTTTCTCAGCTAAGGTTTCATAATGGGACAAAAGTTGTCCACAGAACAGCAGCAATATATCACAGTGCTGAAACAGTTATTAAAAGCAAGTGGTCCCTCTGTTACAGAAGAACAACTAAATGGCTTATTAAAAACTAGAGGCCCGGTGCACGAAATTCGTGCTGGGGGGGGGGGTGTCCCTCAGCCCGGCCTGCACCCTCTTGCAATCTGGGACCGCTGGCTCCTAACTGCTTGCCTGCCTCCCTGCCTGCCTGATCGCCCCTAACCACTCTGCCTGTCTGCCTCATCACCCCTAACCACTCTGCCTGCCTGCCTGATCGCCTCTAACCACTCTGCCTGCCTGCCTGATCACCCCTAACTGCCTCTGCCTTGGCCCCCACTGTCATGGCTTCGTAGGGAAGGATGTCTGGAATGAGGTCTGGAAGGTCATTTGGCTGCCCGGTCTAATTAGCACATTACCCTTTTATTATTATAGATTGTTATAATTTATAATCCTTGGTTCCTCGATGCTGGAACACTAGACCTTAGTTCCTTAATTCCCTTAATTCCTGGGAACAAGTGGGCAGGAATTTAAAGAGAAATCAAGCCCATAGAAAATGAGTGCCCTTATCATCATTAACTATGTGGGCTCTTTATTTGAGCTGCACTGTGCCCATTTCATATTGAAGATCAAAAGCCTACAGAGCTACAGGAGAATTTACTACTCCCCCCCCTTCCCTGAAGTGGAACCTGTAGAGCCTGTAATACTAAAGCCCTACCTCTGGAGGAAATATTTCCCTATCTTCCGCCTCTGGTGTGGGAAGGCTCATCAACGAGATTCTTAATTATGGGGTCCTGTGTCAGGCAAGCCATGTTAGAAGGAGAGCTTTTGGCTTGCCCAATTATGCAAAATCAACAAGGTAATAGAGTTTATGAGCCGCTCTCCTTTAACACCTTGAAAGAAATAAGGAAAAGTGTTAGAGAAAACGGGGCCAACAGTCCATTTACAAAAGGACTCCTTACTGCCGTTTCTGAAAATGATCACATGACTCCTTGGGACTGGCAGATTTGGGCCAAAACAACTCTGGATGCCAGTCAGTATCTATTACGGAGAGCAGAATATGATGAGATCTGGGAGCAGCAGGCTAACCAAAATAACTTAGCAGGTGCTGGTCATATTATGGCCCCGATGCTCCAGGGATGGGGACCATATGTTAATGTCCAACAGCAAGTAGACCTGCACCCTCAAGTGTTTGCCCAAACCTCTCTCTGTGCACAACGGGCTTGGGAGCGCATTCCAGAAGGTGGAGCCCAGCAAGGCTCTTTTGTTAATGTACACCAGGGACAACAGGGATCTTATGTTGATTTTGTAAGTTGCCTTACTCAATCCATTCGCCGGCAGATAAGTCGTAGCCAGGCTGCAGATATTCTCTTGCTACAACTGGCATATGAGAATGCCAATGTTGATTGTCAAAAGGCTATACAGCCCATCAGGGGAAAGGCCACTACAAGTCGGGGAATGTATCAGAGCTTGTGGCTAGTAGGAACAGAAACCCACCAGAGTCAGATGCTGGCCATAGCCTTTCAAGGGAATAAGGGCAAGAAAGATTCCAAATGTTACCAATGTAGGGGAATAAAAGGGGGGGCGGCATTTAAAAAAGGATTGCAGGACTAAAATGCCAGCCTCCTGGCCTGAGAAATCTTGGCCCCATCTGTCTGTGCCTGCTGCCATAAGGAGCGATATTGGGCCAATCAATGTAAATCTAAATTTGACAAAGATGGCAATTCATTACCACCACTGCAGGGAAGCTCCCAGCGGGGCCAGTCCCGGGCCCCACAACAAACCAGGACACGACCGATCGGCCTTCGTGAGGCAGACAGAAAATCCACCGTCTGCTCCCTCTGAGCAGCTACTGCTGCGAGCCCAGGGTTGGACTTACCTCAACAGAAGTAATTCTCAAGGAAGGGGACAACCCTAAAAGTGTCCCTATGGGAATTTGGGGGCCACTGCCACTGGGCATTGAAGACATCATTTTGGGGCTCTCTACCCTTAACTTAAAAGGGGTCACAGCAGTACCTAGAGTCATTGATAGTGATTATCAGGGAGAAATCCAGGTGCTCATGACATGCAAGGGATTGCATATTTTCCCTGTGCAAACAAAGATCGCACAACTGTTGTTACTATCATTCAGGGTCCCAAATGCTTTAGGAAAGGAGAGAAACCAAGGAGGGTTTGGCAGAAGGGGTTTATTGGAATCACCTAGTCACCAGGGAACGGTCCCTCCTCACTATAGAAATCCAAGGGAAAAAATTCACCGGATTGATGGATACCGGGGCAGACGGCTCTATACTTAGGCATCTTGACTGGACCTCCTCATGGCCCACAGTAAAACAAGATCAAAGGATAGTGGGAATAGGGGAAGTTTTCAGACATTACAAAGTTCTCGGCCTGTACTCTGTAAAAGGCCAGATGGGCAAATTGGCTACATACAACTCCTAATCTTACAAATTCCAGTCAATTTGTGGGGACGAGATCTTTTGCAGTAGGGGCTAACATTACAGACACCTTTTTAGAAATGGCCACTGTTGTTATACCTCCCCTACCCTTGACTTGGTTAAGCTAAACTCCTATATGGGTAGAACAGTGGCCCTTAAAGGGAGAAAAATTACAACAGGCTCATCTACTGATGAAAGAGCAGGTAGAATTGGAGCACATAGAACCTTCTAATTGCCCCTAGAATTCTCCTATTTTTGTAATTCCTAAAAAATAAAAAAGTAGAGGCTTTTACATGATTTAGGAGCCATTAATGCTAATATTCAACACATGGGGGCTCTCCAGCCTGGATGTCCCTCCCCAGCCACGATCCCACAAGAATGGCCTATTATCCTATATAATAAAGAGGTGATATACAAATTGACTATCACACCCTCACAAGATGGCTGCCTACGACCAGGCTGGCAGGGGGGTTAGTAAGTGACGACCAAATGACTGAACAAGCGGGCTGCATGGGGCAACCAGGCTGGCAGGGGGGTTAGTGAGGGGCGACCAACAAGCAGGCTGCATGAGGTGACCAGGTTGGCAGGGGAATTACGAGGGACAATCAAACGACTGAACAAGCGGGCTGTGTAGGGTGACCAGGCCAGCAGGGGGGTTAGTGAGGGGTGACAAACAAGGAGGCTGCGTGGGGTGACCAGGCCGGCAGGGGGGTTATGAGGGATGACCAAATGACTGAACAAGTGGGTTGCGTGGGGCAACCAGGCCGGCAGGGGGGTTAGTGAGGGGCGACCAGGCTGGCAAGGGGGGCAGTTGGGGGCAACCAGGCTGGCATGGGGGACAGTTAGGGGCAATCAGGCTGGCATGCAGAGGCAGTGAGGGGCGACCAGGCTGGCAGGAGGGAGCAGTTATGGGCCACTAAGCAGGCAGACAGGTGAGCAATTAGGAGCCAGTGATCCAGGATTGTGAGAGGGATGTCCCCTGAGGGGTCCCAGATTGGAGAGGATACAGGCTGGGCTGAGGGGGAACCTCCCCCACCCCGCATGAATTTCATGCACCAGGCCTCTAGTTATAATAGATTTTAAATATTGTTTTTATACCATTCCTTTGGCTACCTGAGATTGGGACAAATTTGCATTCACTCTCCCCTCAATTAACAATGAGGAACCTGCTCAGAGATATCACTGGAAAGTCCTCCCACAGGGAATGCCAAATAGCCCAACTATGTGCCAGTATCATGTACATCAGGCGCTTATGCCAACTAGGCAACGGTTCCCTTCTGGAAAAATTATCCATTGCGTGGAGGACATTGTACTTGCAGCCCCTAATAGGAACCTGTTATATTGTTTGTACTCTTCAGTACAAAAGGAAACGGCCTTAAGAGGCCTTTTAATAGCCCCTGAAAAGGTACAGATGTGACAAAACCATGGAAATATCTGGGGTATATCTTAACTGAAAGAACCATCAGATCCCAAAACGTTATCTTCGATAATAGGGAAATAAAAACCCTAAATGATTTTCAAAAATTTCTGGGAGATATAAATTGGGTAGAACGGGTTTTAGGCATTCCCACAGCAAATTTACAAAACCTGTTTAACATATTAAAAGGGAATCCAGCTTTGAATTCCCCAAGACAGCTCTCTGCTGAAGGGATAGGAGAACTCCGCTTGGTTGAGAATGCCCGCAATACACGATATTTAAATAGAATTTCTCCCCAGCATTCTCTTCAATTATTTTTTATTTCCCACCAGACAATCGCCTACAGGACTTATAGGGAACTAATTCCTGAATTGAGGTTCACTGAATGGTTGTTTTGCTCCCATTCTCACTCCAAAATGTTATCACCTTATCTAGGTTTAATTTGCTTTTTAATCCTAGATGGGAGGCAGTGACGTGCTAAACTCACAGGACATGATCCTTAAGTCATTTGCCTCCCACTAACCAAGACTCAATTAGAGAAAGCAGTTTCCACTTCCATAGATTTACAAATTGTCCTAGCTGAATTCTTAGGGCAGATAGAGCATTCTCTCTGTGCTAAGACATTTTTTGTCACACACTAAGTTACTCTATTATACTAAGAATGTACATGCCCTAGCCAGCTTGGCTGTCCGCATCAGCCTGCGGACCGATGGGTTTCAGGTTCGATTCTGGCCAAGGGCACATGCCTGGGTTGCAGGCTCGATCCCCAGTAGGGGGTGTGCAGGAGGCAGCCGATCAATGATTCTCTCTCATCATTGATGTTTCTATCTCTCTCTCCTTCTCCCTTCCTCTCTGAAATCAATAAAGACATATATTTAAAAAATAAATAAATAAAAATTATCATAAATTGTTAAAAAAAACAAAACAAAAGAATGTACATATCCCTATCCCAGGGACACTCACCGTGTTCACTGATGGCTCAGGAAAAACCAGAAAAGCAGCCATTCACTGGCCACCTGATGGTGCCATTAAACAAGGGGGCTTCACATCAACTCAGCGAGCTGAAATTGGGGCACTGGTTTTAGGGCTAGAAACATTTCCCTAGCAATCCCTGAACATTGTTAGTGATTCTGCCTACTCTGTTTATATTTTACAAAATTTAGAAACCTCACTTATTAAGCCTACATTAGAGCTATCCCTCTTAGCACAGTTCCTTCGCCTCCAGGCCTTACTAGATGGTTGATCACATCCTCTTTTTATATCTCATATCAGGTCTCACAGTTGCCTTCCTGGACCCTGAGTACAGGCCAAGGAACAAGTGGACAACTTAGTAATGACAGCTACCTTAATGGAAGCCCAATCAACCCCATGAATGATTCCATCAAAATTGGAGACAATTACACAAGGAATTTCAGGAACCCCAGAGGATAGCTAAACAAATCATTTTACAATGTCCTCATAGTCAAATGACAGGCACCTCACCACCCTCCATGGGAATTAATCCTGGGGGCCTACAGGCAAACAGATGTCACTCACATTGCCTCTTCTGGGAAACTCCGGTATGTACATGTAACTGTAGACGCTTCTGATAGGATCAGTGCCCATGCTTTTCCCGGCGAATCCACACATTATGATATTAAACATCTGTTACATTTGCCATTTTAGGAATCCCAACCAAAATAAAAACTGACAGTGGGCCTGCTTACAGCAGCCATGCCTTTGCCACTTTTTGCAGGAATCGGGTCCATCCAACATTCCACAGGAATCCCTTATAATCCACAGGGCAGGCCATTGTCGAGCTTGCCCATTCCACCTTAAAGAGCATGCTAGTAAAACAAAAAAGGGGGAATATAGGACTCAAGGATCCAGCTATGATGCTATCTAAAGCACTCTTTACCCTTAATTTTTGAATTTGAATAATTGCTTTCTATCCTCCATAGAGCGTCACTTTACTTCTTTAGGACCAGCTCAGAACTACCGGTCTTGTGGCGAGATGTGGACACTAATAACTATAAAGGAACCAATGAATTATTCACATGGGGGAGAGTATATGCATGTGTTTCTACCCCCCACAGGGCCACTGTGGATTCCAACTCATCGGATTAAACCCTATGATGGCATGGCACGGGACCAATCCTCTCCCAGAAATGAAGAATCTGGGCCTGGGGACTCCACAGCCCCAAATGACGCACCTTCAGATGACCCAGACGGCCCCCGGAATAATCTGGGGAACGATGAAGAAGCTGATGGCAGAGGCTGAGCAACTGCTGAAAGATACTCATGCTCCATGCACTGCAGATAACCTTTTTCTTGCTATGACTTCCTTGATTCACCTCAACTCCTGTGCGGTATGGTTTGGCATTCTTGATTGGTTTTGGGCACCAGCATCTGCCACCTTATATTGGGCTCAAGTTATAGACCCACCTTTATTTAGACCCTGCACTTGGGGGGACCCCCCCCTTTTCCTGTGTCTAACAACCTAACATCCCTCTTAGGGGGAGTAGACTTGCCACCAATAAGCAGTCTTAAAAATGGGACACATTGGACACCTGTCCCTCAAAATGCCTCTTTTCATTCGAATTTACTACCGTTAGTTGTTACCTCCTCCAATTCCTCTCTGTACTGTGTGAGGGCTCATAATCAGATTTGGCTACATGTCACTCCTAACCCTGATCAGATTAAAGCCCAGCTAACCTTTCTCTTAGCAGGCAGTCTGGCCTGCAGTAATCTGACTAATGCTACTGTGCCTCCCACCCCTCAGGGAAAGCAAAATAAACGGTGGGACCCCTCTGCTGAGGCATTCCATTGGGAAGTTTGTCAAGGAAATCATGCCCATTTGACGGTCCTAGGGGACCAACAGGTTATAGATTGGGGCCCGCATGGTCATTTGCAAGCCAACCATATTGACATTCTGGTTCACCGTGTGTCTAATACTAGTTACATCGGTTATGCAGGCATGCCTGAGGTTTGGACTGAGGGAGGGATGAGTTCCCCATGACCTCAAGTACTAGGCTTGCCAGTTCAGGAAACTTTATGGAAATTAGACCATGTTTTCAGCCCTTTGAAATTGTGGCACGGTGACTGCCAGAACTCCTCTGGCCACTATAGTATAACTTTTACTAATAATCTCACTGACAATAGCTTGACTTGCACCACTCGCCCCTATGTCTTTGTTATGGGCCCCAATCTAATAATAAACCATCATTCATCTTTTCTAGTGCAGATTGGAGAAGGAGCTTATTTTGCATCCTGTATTACCACCCAGAATATTACTTCATTGAACATCAGCACTATTATGACACTTAGGAAACAAGCAGGAATCCTACTGCTTGTTAATCTCACTAGGAAATGGCAAGGCTCATCAGCTACCAAAGTCTTAGAAAGAGCATTGAGTCAATTATGGCCGAAAAGATTTTTGGAATGCTCATTGCAGCCATTATCTCAGGTGTTGTTATTCTTACTACCGTCAGTGTCGCTGTGGCGGCCCTTTCTGAGTCTGTGCAGACTACCACATTTGTAGACAATATGGCCTATAATGTAACTAGGGAATTCACTATACAACAGCACATAGATTAAAAAAAATATTAGCATGACTACAGGCAATAGAAGCAGCCATTGAATATCTGGGGGAAGGGCAGGGCACTATAGCATACAGGCAAGTGCTTGATTGCGATTGGGAGCACAAGCACATATGTGTCTCCCCTTTAAAATGGGACAGTCGTCACCATCAATGGATTGATATTAAAAAGCATCTGTGGGGAGTTTTTCATGAGAACCTTACTGAAGAAATAAACATGTTAAAAGGCAAATTAGAGAGTCCTTACTTGCTATCAATAAACATGAAAAAAAGATTATTGCTTGAAATACGGTAAAGGAACATTTGGAGTGGATAGACCCCACCACATGGTTTCCTAGAATCAATTGGCACCTGATCGAACTAACTATTGCTGTCATTGTAATTCTCTTTGTTTTTCTTAATGTCTACAAAATCAGAACTCGGTCAGTGAATGCACTTTGCGGACCCCAATATTCCAAAGCAGAAATTCACCATCTCCCTCTGTCTTCCGCAGCCAGCAGAACAAAAAGCGGGGAGATGTGAGGAAGCATGAGACTTGGTTGGAAAGTCTGTAAGGAGGATTCTCTGAAAGGTTGGGGGCCTCTAGGGGTACTTTGCCAAAGGCAGCAGTCCCTGCCTTGACTTTTCCAAACAAGTCGGAGCCCCTGGGTGTTTTGCTAGAATCTCTAGGTTTAGTCTTTTAGACCCGACCTTGTAGAATCATGTGCTTTCTCAAGGATACTTACCCTGCTGATTGTGTCTAGAGCAGGGGTGGGCAACCTTTTTGTGAGTGCATGCCAAAACCAGCAAAATTTCTGACTCAAAATTCTTCTGCATGCCAACCCTAATTTTTTGAGAACATGTTACGCCTACTTGATATCTCTTAAGGTGTACGTATGTGAAGAACCTTGAAGAAATAATAAAATTCATCCGAGCGACAAAAACACAGTATATGATGATGAAAAATACATTTATTTTTTAATGTATACATGTACACTGATAGTCCGACAGAAAACTTTATGACTCCATTTGATATTATCAGTGGGACTTTTGTTGCTACATCACTGATGACAGAGATTTTACATCAGGTTTATATTTCATGACCTTCAGAGATATGCATGAGCTACTACTTTCATCCATCAGGCTACTCCTATTATGAGACTTAACAAAATTCATCACTGAAAACAAAGATTCACAAGCATATGTGGATGAAACCAAAACACTGGTCGGATCTAGGAAGGCAGGGAGAGTTAAGGCAGAGGCATAGAAATTGCTCTTCCCCTCTCTCGTCAATCCATGTCTATGGCCTTTAAGATAACTTGTTATGTAAAATTATTTATGTATCTAAGATGCTCCTACACTGAATTTATCTGAAAAATAAAAAAGTCGATATTAAGAAAAAAATTGTAAATGGAAGATTATAAGAGAGGGTTTTGCATGCCAGCAAAAGTTACTGGCGTGCCATGTTTGGCATGCATGCCAGGGGTTGCCCACCCCTGGTCTAGAAGTTAATTTTAGTTAAAGCTGTTGTTACAATAAAAACTTAAGGAGGCAGGCAATTGGGGCTGTTTTGGTGCCTCTTGCCAAGCAGCCCCTTAGACTTCTATTTCACAGAAACCTGTCAGAGTAATCCATTCATCCATCATTCAGGTTCTGCTAGTCAGTCCTGGCATTATATTTAATTATATATACTTGAAACATCAATACCTTGTTTAATTCTCTCCCAGGGAATTGATTGTTAATTTTAGAGAGAGAGGAACGGGGGGGGGGGAGTATTGATATGAAAGGAAATATGGATCAATTGCCTCCTCTATGCTTTCCGAACAAGGATCAAATTTGCAACCTAGTTATGTGCCCTTACTAGGAATCAAACAAGCCACATTTTTTGGGGTGGTGGTGCTTTATGGGAGGATACTCCAACCCACGTAGCGACCTAAGCAGGGCAGCACCTTAATTCTTAATGTTTCATTTAAGAGAGAAAATTAGTATGACTTAGCATTTGTGGGATCCCAAACTTTCTGTTTTGGAAGGCACATAATAATGGCAGAAAACCACTCTTTGTCCAATATTGGGTTATTTTGCATTGCTGGCCAAGGCCTTGAAAGAAAGTCTGCATGACTGTGTGGTTCTAATTCGCATCCTGGTGCCTCTATTATTGGTGAGTTCAGTGGTCAACCAGAATAGGAGTCCTTTGTTGTGCTTTTGTGAACAATATTAATTATATTCTCTGTTCACAATAAGTATTACATAATTCTCAGCAATGTTTAGGGGAATTCTTCCACACATACTGTAAAGGAGCCATGTGTCATGTATAAAATTTCATAGGGTAATGTCAGTTGTTGTAAGACCCTGAGGTTTAAATGAAACCACAATTATTACAGAAACACTGTATTCATAGTGAGTGGGAAAGACTTCAGTAAAATGGATGAAAAATGCCTATTCTGAATGTTATTCAAAAATGATCAAACGTCTGTGGCTCGTGTGATCTTTATGTACAGATATTCTCAGGACCTACATACCTGTATTCTGTGGCTAAAGTCACTGGCAGAAAAAATAAACACAGAGTTTTGGAGTCCTCTGGCCCATCTAGGGTGTTCACCTCAAGGTTTCCTCAACTGGTAAGACCTCGGAGCTAGAGGAAGGCTAATCCTATAATATCCCAGGTTGTATTTTTTTTGTAACCAGTCAGCATTCCTGTTGATTCCATGGCAGTACTCTTCACTGCTTGCCAATATTTGCTGCCCCTGAGGCAAGGCTGGTCTTCCCAGGAAATTAGGAAATGGTAGAGCCCATATAGGGTTGCCATTTTAATTTCCTGACAAGACAAGGATATCTAGGTCTTTATTTGGAAGTACTTTTTAAGGCTTTCTTAAGTACTAGAGGCCCGGTGCATGGATTTGGCCTTGCCTGCGGGGATCAGGCTGAAACTGGCTCTCCCACATCCCCCAAGGAGTCACGATGTAAGATCGGGCTGGGAAGGGACTGTGAGGGATTGCAGGAGAGGTCCAGGGCATGCCTGGCCCATCTCACCCAGTTCCAATTAACAAGACCCCAGGAGTAAGCTAACCTACCTGTCAGATTGTCTACTCCCTGGTGGTCAGTACGCATCATAGTGACTGGTTGAATGGTCAAATGGACGGTTGGACTCTTAGCATATTAGGCTTTTATTATATCAGATATTTATAACTGACATGCAACAAAACCCACTCTCTCAATGTGTACTATGTGGTGAGCTTGGACATACGGATAAACCTGTAAAAATATCACATGTGAAATAAACGTATCTCTCACCCATATACAGGTTAGGGCTAAAGTAGGCTTACAGATGTGAGTATGAAAAACACAAAGTTTATTCTCTTTTTAAAAAGTCTTTTATATATTTAAAATACTTTCATTGACCTTTTATTTTTCATTCTTTTATTGAACTTTTATAAAGAGAGAGGGAGAAATGGTGATATGAGAAACATTGAGCTGCTGCCTCCTGCACGTCACCTACAGGGCATCCAGGCGGGCGTGTGCTCTGACCTGGAATGGAACCAGTGACCTTTCAGGGAAAGGGTTGGTGCCCAACCAACTGAAGTACAATGGAAGGGAGGAGTTTATACTTGTATTATTATTTATTAACTATTGTATTAATTTCCATACCAACAACCCTAAACCTACTTTACCACATCCTGTATTTACCTCTTGACCTTTTATAATCTCTTTCTTCCTTCCCCAGATCTAAATGTAGTTATTGATTTTCCTTCCTTATAAGATTAGTTCATACTTTTCATGTTATAAACATTATAATGTGTGTATTCTTTAACAAATATTGGACTCTTTCTTGCTACAGTTATTTTGAGATTCAACACTAATGCTTATGTGAAAAGTTAATTGTCTTTTATTGCTGAGTGGTATTGTGTTCTGTGAATAACCACTTTATTTATTGATCTATGTTTTTTGTTATTTCCCAGTTTGGGGTATTATAAATAAAATAGTGGCCCGGTGCATGAAATTTGTGCACATTAAAAGGGAATTAACTATAGGAAATATTTTAATATTACTATATGCCCTTTCTCTGTAATAGAAGTGTCAGAGATGAAAGAAAATTAGTAAAATGTATATGAAAATCTTCCTATCAGAGTCTAGGGCACGCCACAGGACCCAGAGTCAAGTCCCTGCCCACCCACACGCCTTGAAATGAGACCCAGATCCGGCTGGCCTCACCCCCATTGGCCGAGATCCAGACCGGCTGGCTCCAACCCCGTCAAGCACTGCTGTGTGGGGGGGCACAGCCTCAGGGCCCCCATCAAGCCCCGCCAGGTGGGGGGGTGCAGCCTGAGGTCCCCTATTCTGGCACCGGGGCAAGGGGCATGCCTTGAGGTACCACATCAAGCCCCGCTGGGCGGGGGGTGTGGCCTGAGGTCCCCAGCACAGCATTGGAGTGGAGGGCACGGCCTGATGTCCCCAAGCCCAGCGCTGGGGCGGGGGGCGGGGCCTGAGGTCCCCCATCAAGCCCTGCCAGGCGCGGCCTGTGGTTCCCCGCCAGGCAGAGTGTGTGCCTTGAGGTCCCCTGTCAAGCTCCGCTGGGCTGGGGGCACGACCTGAGGTCCCCTGTCAAGCCCCGCCAGGTGGTGGGTACGATTTGAGGTCTCTTGTCAAGCCCTGCCAGGCGGGGGTCATGGCCTGAGGTCCCCTGGCCTTGTGCTAGGGTGGGGGGCAGGGCCTGAGATCCCATCAAGCTCCACTGGGCAGGGGTGGCAGCCTCAGGTCCCTGCTGATCACTCATTGTGGCTTGTTATGGGAACCCTGCCTCCGCTGAGGGCGCAGCTATCTTGTGTTACAGGAACCCCGCCTCCGCTGTGGGCACAGCCATCTTGTGATGGCGTTATGGCATGGGGATCAATTTGCATATTAACTCTATTATATAGGATTTTCTGGAAATATTGCATTCAGTTTTTTATATATATGAATGTTTTACTTATCTAACTTTGCAGTACAGGTGAGTGTTTTACCTTTTAAGATATGCAGAACTGTGATCTAAAATGGTCTTTCCCTTTGCCTTCCCAGCCACCCACAATAATGAAAATTCTAGTTTTCCTTTATTCCTGTGAGCACATGTGATGTTTAATATTTTTAAATTGTAGGCCCGGAAATCAGTATAGTGTTAACTTGTTTTGTTTTAAACCCATTTCCCTAAGATATTTTTATGGTGAGTGGTTCTTTATGCATTTATTTACATTGGCTTTATCTCTTTTGTTAAAATGTCTGGTTAGAAATTTCTGCCAATTTTTAAAATGAATTTATGATTTAACCAATAGGAGGACAGTTCAGCATCTAAGACACCTGTTTTCACTTCACTCATTCCTCAAAGACTCAACTGACTTCTTTGCCTTTGGAACTATATGTTTTGAATAGTGGAAGCACAATTGTATTCTCAAATTTTATCTTATGTACAATTTAATGCCTACTTGCATATTACATTTATAAGTTTAATCTAAGTTGCTAATATTCTCCACCATTCATTTTAAGTTGAAGCACTCAATAATACATTAAGTGAAGTCAAGATTTGTAGTATTTGGCAATTTTCCTGGTGTAAATATTCTCATCACCATCACTTTTTTTTCTGGTATTAACATTTTATTTCAATTTAAGGTAGCAGAAATACAAAATAAGACATTTTGACAACTAGAGCTGATGTAAAATATCACCTTTTTTCAGATCTTTAAAATCTTGAGCAGCATTCTGCTCTGATGAGCCTGAACACCCGAGAGGAATATGGGCTCCTCAAGGAATAGAATCTAAAATGTGGAAGTCTTAACATCTTGCTGGAAGTTAGAGACCACAAAGTGTATGTCCAGACCCAGAGATTTTCCTGACCCCTTAAGTCTTAGTCTCAGGGAGCACAGATGTCATCATCTCCTATGGGTGATTGTACAGCAAAGACCCAGTTCCCCACCCTCCACACTGACATCAAGCACCTTCCCTCCTGTTCTCTCTGCCATTGCATGCTCTAGAGCAGCCGTGGGCAAACTACGGCCCGCGGGCTGGATCTGGCCCGTTAGAAATGAATAAAACAAACAAAAAAAAAGACCGTACCCTTTTATGTAATGATGTTTACTTTGAATTTATATTAGTTCACACAAACACTCCATCCATGCTTTTGTTCCGGCCCTCCGGTCCAGTTTAAGAACCCACTGTGGCTCTCGAGTCAAAAAGTTTGCCCACCCCTGCTCTAGAGTCATTAGAACCGTGGCTGCTGGTTCATCACTGTTTCAGTAAAAGGAATTTGGTCATGAACTCACAGCCCACTTCTGAGTGTGACCTTTGAAAAATCCCTGGCTGCCTCGGTTCCTCCACTATGGTCGAGAAGACCCACATGTTGAGAATGCTGATTAGGAAAGGTACAGGACTGCAAGCATTCCAGCATCCATGTTCTTTGACATTAACACCAGTCACTATGCTTCCTCCGGGTTTCTTTATCTTTTGCATTGCCCAGGTGAGTGAGCGCTCAACCAGGTGGGGCGGATTGTAAAAATGCTGATATTAACATCAATGTTGATCCTGGGTTTGCATTTACTTGTGCCTGAACCTGTGCTAAATGTGGTCCCGCCATAGTTCTCTCCATCCCCATTGGAGAGAGCACTGGACCTAATTTTCCCTCCTTGTCCCATTGTTCCTGGGTGTCCAAGCACACCCAGTAAATAATGAGAGCCCAGAGGACAGAAAGTGATGCTCGGAGCAACCCCAGGCACCTTCCCTATTAGGTGTCAGCTCACCTTACACATGGGCAAGGGATTGACCTTCTCTTCAGGGACCAGGGGGACCACCCAACATCCCAGCCCTCTCCAGGGGTATCAAGCTCCTCATTCATGGGGGTGGATTAGGGTCCTAGTATTCTTCACCCTCAGCTTTCCCCCATTTGTACCCATCCACGTATTCTTTTCCAGGGATTCCAGATCTTCCAGCTATTCCTCGAAGGCTTAGAGTCTTCCCAAAACGGTGCCTCCACACTCTATTCCTCCTTTCTGCCATCAGAGTCTTCCCCAGTTCTCCAACATCACTCAGCCTGCAGTTCTATGGCCCTTCACTTCATCCATCCATGAACCTGATAGGGGACCCCAAGGGGTTTACATTAATAAATGGGGTTTACATTAATTTAAATGGGTCCCATGGAGTCTCCTTAAGTGTTCTTATTCTAAGTGAGAAAAAGGAAACATTCCCTACCTGTTTACGGCTTTTCTCCAGTGTGAACTCTCGGGTGTCTAACCAGGTTATGTTTGTAGCTAAACATTTCCCACATTCACTACACTAACTACATTCACCAGTGTGAACTCTCTTGTGTTTCCTGAGGCTATCACTTTTACTAAAGGATTTCCCACAATCACTACATTCATACGGCTGTTCTCCAGTGTGAACTCTGTAGTGTGTGGTGAGGTCAGTTCTTTGACTGAAGGACTTTTCACATTCACTACACTCATAATCTTTTCTCTAGTGTGAACTCTGTGGTGTTTAGCGAGGTGAGCCCTTTGACGAAAGGACTTCCCACAATCACTACATTCATATGGCTTTTCTCCAGAGTGAACTCTGTGGTGTATAATAAGGTCAGTCCTTTGTCTGAAATGCTTACCACATTTGCTACACCCAAATGGCTTTTCTCCAGTGTGAACTCTGCAGTGTCTGGCGAAGTTGGACATGTAACTGAAGAACTTCCCACAATCACTACACTTATACCGCTTTTCTCTAATGTGAATTCTGTTGTGTTTAATTAGAGCAGCGCTTTCACTGAAGACCTTGTCACAATCAGTACACTCAAACGGCTTTTCTCCAGTGTGAACTCTCCCATGTTGAGGGTGGTTCAAGATTGGTCTAAACACTTTCCCACATGTATTAGACTCATAAATCATATCTCCAGAGCAGAGACCTTTCTGAAAAGCAACTTTCTGTTTTTGGCTGGCAGCTGTTTCACATTCAACCCACTGGTGATGTCTTTTTCCACTGAGACATTCCTGTGAAATCTCACTGTTACTGTGTGGCTCCTTGATGTTAAGAGTGGCCTGGTGCTGGAGAAGCTCTGAGATGGCTGGGGAGTCTTCCCCAACCTCCGTCCTAGCTGCAGGCACCCCGGATAAGTAGAAGCAGCAACTGGTCCCAAGCGAGGACCTCTGCATATCTTCTTTCCAGGGCTTCTCTCCACTGGCATCCTTCTGTTGCTGGTGAGGGTTTGCACTGAAACACAAGTCTCTCACACATGCATCACTTAAGGACACATTCTTCTCAAAGTAAACCACTTGTAACTCAGTCAGGTGCAAAATATCTTTTAACACTGAGAAGCACGGCTTACACAGATGGGTCCTCTGGGTGGCTGCAGCTGTCTTGGAAGCCCTCACCTGAGACTCTCCTACAGATACACTGTGCTCAGAATAGGCCTTCACATCATCCATCTTATGCCAATGACCTGAAAACAGAGAAATGATGAGGAAATGAATGTTGACAGGGTGAAGTCCCATTATAAAAGTGTGTTGCACATACTATATTGGTTTCATGCAATTGGCTGAAAATGAAAGACCGGAAAGATGGATTAATGAGAGGCCATTGTGAAGTTCTTGACCACTGAAGATCACAAAACAAGGGAGACTTCAACAGAAACAGAAAAACATGGCAAGCACTACGTGAAAGAGAAGCAGACTCTCCAGATCATTCTGCTGTTAACAACATTCAGTAGATCTTCTCTGCTGGTGACATGGGCAAGCTGTGCAGAAGGTTGGTTACATCTCATTCCAAGTAAAATTCAATAAACAAGTAGCTGGTGTTTAAGCATGTATGTGCTCCTCCTAACACTTACATAGTTCCATGTTGTAGTATACTGCAGAAAGAGATGTACAGAGGAATGGGTGATGTAAAAAGGACACAAAGGTGAAGGTAGCCAAAGCTAGGAAGTCACTGATAAAATAATGAGTCAGCAAAGTGTCAAGGGTGGAAAAAGAAAGGTATAAATGAGGAAAGACCTTTGTAACCTGCACCAAACACCATTAGACAGGAGCAGGTTCCTGGTACAATATGAACATCATCCTTTTGTCATACCTTCCCCAAGTTGCCACTCAGAAGGGCCAGCCATCTTCTGAGACCATCCTGTATATTCACCCTGGAAAAAACCAGGATTTTCCCTGCACCTCCTTCTCTAGAGATATGTACAAACTAAATATTCTGAGTATCAATGAAAGACAACAGAGGTGAGCAGCCATCACTTGACCATAGAATTCAGCTTGCAATAGTATTCAGGGAAGGTAATATTACAAACAACAATTGAAGGAGGGTCTTAAAAGAGCAGCCCCTGGTTCATGTATGTAAAGAAGATACCTGGCACAGGCATTCACCAAGGTCCTTATCTACAGGAAAGGTGCTGAAGTGGAGGCCATGGACCTGGATATAGTCACCCTCCTGGGTGTGGAAGAGTAGGTGGGACCCATTAAGCTGTCTGTAAGACTGCTGACACCCAGACACTTCCTGCAGTTTCTGAGGCAACCGGTTTAGGGAGGTTTATGGAGTCTATTGCTCAGGGCTCTCCACAGAGCTCAGCACTGGCAGCCACAGCGTATGGACAAGACAGTGGGGGAAATTAGCAGAGCCCATGGTCTGGCTTTGACAGAAAGAGAGAGAGAGGGTGCTATGTCTGGAGAATAAATGAAGAGTGGGCATCACTTCAGGACCCTAGGAGAGATGTGAAGGTCTTACCTACGAATGATACAAATGCAAACACTTCCAGCATCACATTGCAGTACAGACGTCTCTGAGACTCATCAAGGATCTCCCATTCCTCCTGAGAGAAGGCAATGGCCATGTCTTCAAAGTTCATATCCTGTCATAATGGAGACAGTACATCCCATGATAAGATTCTCTCTTCAGACTCCAAGCTTGTCATACTCTCCACCCTGCACATCCATCTGCTCCCCTATCTCCCAGATCAGAGAAGATAGCAGGCCTTGGTCCCATCAAAGTCAATCTCTCCTTATATTCCTACTGATGCTGTGTCTGCTCTGACCCTCAAATGTGAGTCACACTGCCCCTTTTCAATAGCAGTGGGTGCCAGGAACATAGAGTAGGAAGCGATGCTGCACAAAAAGAGAATGTGATGGATTTGACACTGATCTTGTCAGGCAAAACCCATGTTGTCCTCTAAATTGTCCCTCCAAGACACCAAACAACATGGTAATGCCCATTACACTTCTGATTCCAATCGCAGTTTGCTGAGGTCATCACTTTGCATTACCTGCTGCCCATAGTTCTTTGATCCACACTTGTCTCACAGTTTCATTCCCAGAGGCACAACTTCACTGGGAACACAAGTAAGCCATGACAAGGACAAGGTGTTTCCTAATCAGCTTCTTTTTCAAAATTCAAGTTCACCGCCTCTGTGATATATTTCCCTCTGCTTCTTCTCTCTTTTCATTTCCCCATGCCGGTGGAGATTTTCAAGCGCAGGTGACACTGATGTATGCTCTCTCATTCTTATTGCTCACTGGGTCAGCCCTCAACAAGAAATGGCAGGTGGGGAAATATACAGCCCCTAAACCCTGGCAATGGCATGTAGCACCACAGCAACCCATCTTGTTAGGAATTCCCCATATTAAATCATATTTAATCATATTACCCTAAAATTCCCAGTATTAAATCATAAAGACACCATCAGAAATGGATGCCCTTTTCATTCACTCATATGTCAATATTGGTGCCCTGCCGCCATGAATTCACACTCCCTCTTCAAGTGCAATCACTCTTCCTTACTACACCTCTCTCATTCCTGAACTCCCAGAGACACAGCCCCCATAGCCATCTCCTGGGTTTTCTACTCAGTACTTAGCATGTGTGTTCCAGAGAATGCTTGGCAAATTCAAAGATCAAGGGTTCCATCAACTCTGACAGTCCACAGTCATAGCAACAGTCTTGAACCTGCTAAGACCTCCCTCCCTGACTGTTTATTCCTTCAACCTCACCTACTGAGAACCACATCACATTTCAGATGAGCATAGCCCACCTCCACTGGTGCTGCACCTGACTTCCCTTCACCAGTCACAGGCTTCATCACTCAAGTCCCATCGCCTATTGGCCTCTACCCAATGCCCAGTGAGTCTCACAGATGACCCCTCATGGCCCTAAGCAAATCAACCAGACTGACTGCAACACCTCAGGCCACACCCAATGGCACAAAAAGTTCCTGGTGGATGTTTTAGAAGTAAATATGCACCAGCCACAGTCTCAACTTGTTTGAATTACTCTTCAGCCTCCTATTTTAAAAAATCATCTAAACTCCTACTGGTCCATAATTCTCCACAAGCTTTTGAAGAAGTCTTCATCGTAAACTACCCCTCAGAGCTGGAGATACTCATGAACTGCTCTCTGAAATCTCAGACTCTAACAGGCTAAAAAGAAAAGTGTTTGTATTCCCAATGAATATTACTTTTTTACTATGATTTTCTCCATCTCAGTGGATGGTGCTTCCATACCTGCAGCTGCTAAATCCAAAATGTCACGACTTCTCTGACTCTTATCTCTCTCTCACATCCTGAAAATTAGAATATTTAGGTGGCCACACCTAAAACACCAATCCATAACGCAACTGTTTCTTCCACTTCCACAGTCACCATCATGGGCCAGTCCCATCACCCTCACTAAGACTATCATCCTACTATTTCTACTACCTCCCTCACGCCCATATTGTCCATTATGCTGCAGCCACACATCTAAGGAGACCTTGGTCACATCACCTGCCTCCACTGCTCCAAATCTCCCATTGCTCCCATAACATGCAAAACAGACACCCAAGTTGTCACAAAGTTCCTCTAGACCTGACTTCTGTCCCATTGTTACCTGTTCCCATTTTTTTTTTTTAGAAAGAATACCTGCCGGTTCTGAAACCAGCTCAATCTTAACTCCAAGCCATGGCACATTATGGGACCTATGCCTGGGAGGACCTACAACTTTTCATTCCACTGGTGCCCCAAACAGGGACCTGGACTAAACATTTTGGGCTTGGTGTCTGATCGAGGTCCTCAGGTCTAAGGAGAGGACTGTCCCAGGAGACCACTATTGCTTAGGTTATAAGAGTGGGAGGCCCTAAAATAAGTTCCACAAACCAGTACCCCTAAGTGATTCTGCATTTGCAGGAATCTGTGGAAAAATTAAGGTTTGCTGAGAGCCTTTCAACCACTGCCAGGATCCATGGACTCAGGCTGCTCAGTAGCCTTACCCAGCCCTAGGGCCAGGTGACCTTAAGATGCCTGCATTACCTCAGGGCTCAGTCCTCAGTGCACATTCTTGCCAGATGCATTACTTTTACAGGACTTCTCCTTCCTGTCCCTAACTGCTTTCCTCTCTCTTCTAGTCTGTTCTTCCTCTGAGCATTTTGGGTAAATGTTTAGAACCCTATCTCAGACCATATCTCTTGTTTCTGTCGCTATCATGGATGGCCCCACTTTCCTGATATTAATGTAACAAACATTCAAAACTTGAAAGAATTTTTCTGAGTTTATTTTAGCAAAACTGACTACAATTGGCCAAAAGTAGAATCTCAAAGTATTGAGATAATGCTCCAGAGAATGTTGTTGTTTTTTCCCCCTATTTTTTTACACTGCAATCAAAGGAGGAGATGTGAGTGGGCTGCATGAAATCCAATGGTGATAGACATGGGAGGCAAGAGCAAGTAAAGTGGGGAAACCTCTGGGATTAGATAAAAAGTAAAATGATAGACCTATGCTGTTGTACAGGATAGTTAACAGTCACTAATTAACAGCATAACAATAACAATGAGTGAATTTGTGGTCTCCACCCTGGCCCATTGGTTAGTCCCTGAAGGGTCCAGAAAAAGGGAAGTTACACGTTACCCTGACATTCCAACAATATGTTACCACAGATGAAAACAAACAAACAAAACAAAAGCAGGCAGGCTTAGTTAGGTAAAGATTGAGTTTTGTCAGAAAAGAATATAGCCATAAAGTTTATGACTACTGGTCATAAACTGCATTTAGTTAAAAAGTTTTAATTACTTTGGGGTTATTTAGGTTTCTGAGTTTGCATGGCGGCCATGTAGGCCTTCCCTGAGACAGTCGGGTTAGCATGTGGCCCCTTTTCATCCACACTGAGAAGGAAAGTAAAATTCATCATGGAAAACTTGGCCTCATGTTCTTGGCTGCATTAAGACACAAAACAGGCCTGGGTTTCCCGAATCCTCCTGGCTCAGTCATACCACCCAGTCCTTACACAGTGGCATTGCAGCCTGTCAACCTCTTCACCCCATCATATCCTGTGTCACCCACAAGCAACTCACTGTTCTGGATGCAGCGACCAGGGCTGCAGGACCTGAGACACACCCGCAGGCAAGGCTGGAGGGATAAATGGGGTGAGGCTGAGTCACACTCTGTAGCAAAGAGGACTGTGTGAAGCAGCAGGCCTCAAACCTGCCTGTTGCCTCCCATGCCTCATCCTCATTTCTATCTCATTCCTAACTATCTCATTCCTAACAATGAGTGTGTCACCCCCAACAACAAAAGGCTGGTGGGCAGATAAATATCATTTAAGCCCTGTACCTGGCAGGTAGCACCAAAACACCCCTCTTTTCAGGCAATTACCCTAAAATTACCCTTATTTTATCTTCCAGACTCCACCAGAAATGGACTCTCCCTTCATGCACTCCTATGTCAATGGCAGGGCATTCTGGCCAGGAAGTCACACTCCTCTCCAAGTGCTCCTCACGCTCTCTACCACGCCTCTCTCACACCTGCACTCCCACAGTTCGGGCCTCCACAGTCCTCTCCTCGCCCTCTTACTTATTACTCAGCATGCGTGGTCCAGAGAATGCTTGCCAAGTTCAAACAGGATCAGTACTGTCCAGACACTGACAGTCCACACTCACAGAGGCATTTTTGATTCCTACTATGAAGGCCTCTCTCTCCATGACTGTTTTTCCTTCAATCTAACCTATGAAGAACCAGAGTCAGATCTCAGATACAAGAGCCAACCTGTCCTGGTGCTGCATTTGAAGTCCTTTCATCAGTCACAGCCAACATCTCTCCACTAAACCGTTACTCAATTCCCAGCTGTGCTGCCCTCTGTACCATGCTTAGTGAGTCTCACAGATGACCATTCAAGCTGCTAAGCTAATCTAGAAGACTGACTGTTACTCCCTCAGCCAGGCCACACTGAGGATCACAACAATATCCTGGTGAGTATTCAGAGAAGTAAATATGTACCAACCCAATCTCATCTAGTTTGAGTGACTCTTTGGCCTCCACTTAATCTCAGGTCCAATCATCTTTTAAAGGCCTTGGCCACTGCAAAACGATTATCTCTCCCCAACACTCTACATGACGATTTGGTTCTTAAGCTGTGTTGTGACACCCACCTCCCACAGTGGCCCCAGCAGGAAAGCCAGTCCTCAGGCTCACACCGTCCCTTCTGAGATACTACCTACCATTACCAACCTGACCATGATTCGCTGTATTAAAGTGATGTACAGTCCTGGCTGATGTGTCTCGTTTGAACATAGACCCATGCACTGGTGAGGTCACATGCCTGGGTTGTGGGCTGGATTCACCATAGGAGTTGTGCAGGCATCAGCCGATCCTTGTTTCTTGTTCATCCCTGTTTCTCAGTCTCTCTCACTCTCCCTTCTTTTCTACATCTAAAAATGTGTATATATATGTATGTATGTATGTATTTATTTTTCCAAGAACATACCTCCAAGTTCCTGAATTGGCTCACTCTTCACTCCTAGCCTATGCACATTCTGAAATCTATGCCCTGGAGGACCTCCCACTCATTACACTGGTTGCCAGAAACTAGGGCCACGTCATGAAGCCCTAGTTGTGGCCTTAGGATTCTGGGCTTAGTGTCTGTTCAAATTACCCAGGTCCAAGGGCTACAAGAGAGGCTGGACAGTCCCAGGGCACTACTATCTCAGAGGCCACAAGGACATGAGGCCCTGAAATAAGCTCCATAAACCAGTACACCTACCATAACCGATTCTGCATTTGCAGGAATTCATGGAAAGAAAACGGTCTGTTGAGAGCCTGGCAAACACTGCCAGGATCTAGGGGTTCAGGCTGCTTGGTACCCTTGCCCAGTCCAGAGGCCAAGTGACCTTCAGATGCCTGCATTAACTCAGGGCCTCAGTCCTAAGTGCACACTCTTGACAAGTTTGCTATCTTTCAAAGGACTTCTCCTTCCTGTCCCCAACTGCTATCCTCTCTCTTCTAGTGTGTTCTTCCTCTGAGGAGTTTTGGGAAAAGTTTAGAACCCTACCTCAGGTAATGTCCCCATTTTATTCTCCACCATCGATGTCCCCAGCTTCCTGAGAATGAAACTCAAATGTCTCATGCAAAACAGCATCATCCTCTCTGTTGCCTTTAGACACAAAACAGGCCCAGGATTCCCAAATCTTCCCACCTCAGCCACAATAACCACCTCCTTACATGGTGGAATTGCAGCCTGCCACCCTCTTACACCTGACACACCTTGTATCAATCACAAGCGACTCAAGGTTCTGGACGCTGTGACTTTGACTGCAGAGGACTTGATAGGTACCAGCACCTGAGGCCGGAGGGTAAATGGGGTGAGGCCGAGTTGAACTCTGTAAGCAAAGAGGAGCCTGGTGGGAAGGAGGCCTCCATACCGCCTATTGGGGATCAACAAGCCTCAGGCACACCCCTGAAAAGTGGGGACACTGCCATTCACTCCAGTCCCCGTTGTGACTCAGCACTCTGGAGCTTCTGGCTATGTCAACAGAATAAAAAGGTCAAAAGGACCATCAGGAGAAAGACTCAGGAGGACACACCCAAACCAATGAGCACTAGGATAACGCGCCTGTCCTGGGCTTTCATTGGCTAAACCCAGTCATCATTACGTGCAATGCCTTTTGGGTAATGTCCTTCTACAGGACACACAGGTGGCATTCCGTTCCCTGTCACTGGCCCATCATTGCAAATATTGGTTTGTGGGTGCCTGAGTGGTGTTGGGAAATGACAACATTAGGTTATTGGGGTGGTCTCAGGTTTCTGGGAAATGTCTGCAACTGATCTCTTGTTTTGAGATGTTATTTCAGATTCCGTGAAGCTGAGAATGTCCCTTAGGTATAAAGTATTCTTTCATAATTCCTGAAGAGTACAAATCTAAATCTACATAATTTGAGTTTTTTTCAAGAGAGGAAGGGACAGGGAATGAGAGAAACCCGGATCAGCTGCCTCCCACTTGCCCTTTACCCACCCACTTAGCATCCAGTCAGAAAACCTGGCTTGTGCCTCACCAGGAATTGAATGGGCAACCTTTCTGTGCATGGGAAGATATTCAAACATTAGAGCCATTCCAGCCATTAGAATTTTTATTTTTATTTTTAATATAACAATCACACATTATTAAGAGAAAAATCAGTCTATGATAGAATATACACAACCTATCCAATTTCATTAAAAACGAACTTTCTTGGAGCCCATGCTGGCACCCAGGTCATGACCTCCCGGTACCATATGCAGCAGAGCTTGCTCCATTTCTCACTCACCATGGTCCCAAAGAACAGAGTGGCCACCAGCCTGCTCTAGGACTAGAGAGGCCCTCAGAGCCACACACATGGCCCAGCACCAACTCTCCCTGGCAACTGCCCTGGGCTTTTGCCTGCCCACACCCACATGCCCAGCTGCCACTGCTGCTCCCAGCCTTGACACCTGAGAGGAATCTGAGCTCCTCAACCACCTGAATCTGAAATAGTCTAGTCTCAACCCCTGGTTGGAATGTGCAGAGACCACAAGGGGTATATCCAGGCCTAAAGCTTCTCTCAGCTGATTTGCTTTTAGTCCCAGAGATCACACTGATATCATCATTCCCTGTAGGGGAGGGGAGGGATTGTGCAGCTCAGCCCAGGTTCCCCACCTGCTACACTGACAGCAAGGGCACCTCCCTTACTGTTCTCTCCATCAATGCCTACTCTGCCTTCATTAGAACCCTGGCTGCTGGTTACTATACAGCCCCTGGGCTGTGCTGGTTTTCACGTGTGTGGACTGACTGGGTGATTAAAACATATATATATATATATATATATATATATATATATATATATATATATATACATACACACACACACACACACACTAGAGGCCTGGTGCACAAAAATTTGTGCACTCAGGGGGGTCCCTCAACCCGGCCTGTGCCCTCTCGCAGTCTGGGACCCCTCGGGAGATAACGACCTGCTGGCTTAGGCCTGCTCCCGGATGGCAGAGGGCAGGCCCAATCCCTAGGTGCAGCCCCTGGTCGGGCTCAGAGCAGGGCCTATTGGGGAGTTGGGACGCCACCCCGTCATGCACAGAGCAGGGCAGATCGGGAGGTTGGGGCACCGCCCCGTCACACTCAAGGCAGGGTCGATGGGGAGATTGCGGCGCCACCCCCTTTCACTCACAGAGCAGGGGCCATCAGGGGTGTTGGGGCTGCCTACTGTCACGCACAGAGCAGGGTCAATCAGGGGGTTGGGGAGCTCCCCCTGTCACACACAGAGCAGGGCCCATCAGGGGGTTGGGGAGCTCCCCCCTGTCACGCACAGACTAGGGCCGATAGGGGAGTTGGGGCACTGCCCCCTGTCACACACAGAGCAGGGTGGATCAGGGGGTTGGGGCGCCGCACCCTGTCACACTAAGGGCAGGGCCGATGGGGAGGTTATGGCTCTACCCCGTCACACACAGAGCAGGGCTCGTGGGAGGGTTGGGGGGGGGTTGGGGCGCCGCACCCTGTCACACACAGAGCAGGGCCGATCAGGGGGTTGGGGCACCGCACCCTGTCAAACACAGAGCCGCAGGGCGATCAGGGGGTTTGGGCGCTGCAACCTGTCATGCTGATCCCGGTGCCGGGAGGCCTCACGGCTCCGCTGATCCCGGTGCTGGGAGGCATATTACCCTTTTACTATATAGGGTAGAGGCCTGGTGCATGGGTGGGGGCCAGCTGGTTTGCCATGAAGAGTGTCCTGGATCAGGGTGGAGGTCCCCACTGGGGTGCCTGGCCAGTCTGGGTGAGGGGCTGAGGGCTGTTTTCTGGCTGACGGGTGAATGAAGCTCCTAAACGCTCCTTTTTTTCTTTTTCTTTTTTATTCTTGGCCAGCTTTAGCTCTGAGGCTTGGCTCCAGCTCTTAGGCCTCCACTGCTGAAAGCAGGTTTCTGGGGTTTTGTTTAGCTTCTATATTTGTAACAATGTTTCAAACTGCAACCTCAGAGGCGGGCAGCGGCAGGCGGGGAACGTTGGCTTCCTCTGTCACCGAAGCAAGCAAGCCTCATGTTCGCTTCAAGCTGCCTGGCTTCCGGCTGCCATCCTGGCTGGCAGTTAATTTGCATATTGCCCTGATTAGCCAATGGGAAGGGTAGCGGAAGTACGGCTAATTACCATGTTTCTCTTTTATTAGATAGGATACACACACATACACACACACACACACTACAGGCCTGGTGCATGAAATTCATGCATGGGTGGGGTCCCTAGGCCTGGCCGGGGTCAGCTGCCAGCCAGGGCCTGCCGGCTGCCGGCTGGGGCCTGCCAGCTACTGGACGTGGCCTGCCGGCTGCCGGATGGGGCATGCTGAACAGGGGGAGGGACTGTGGGATGTTTGCCAGCCAGGGGGAGGGACTTGGGGGAGGTTGGGTGGCTGTGGGAGGTTAGCTGTGGGAGCGCACTGACCACCAGGGGGCAGTTCCTGCATTGAGCGTCTGCCCCCTGGTGGTCAGTGCACATCATAGCGACTGGTTGACCAGTCGTTCCCATTATTCTGGTCATTAAGTTGTAATGGCTGCACAGGCATATATATGTATGTATATTGATTTTAGAGAGAGAGAAAAATGGGGTGGAGGGAGGGAGGGGGGGGGGGAGAGAGAGAGAGAGAGAGAGAGAGAGAGAGAGAGAGCGGGCAATTGTTTAGTTCCATTATTTTTATACATTTTTTGGTTGGTTCTTATAATCGCCCTGACAGGGGATGGAACATGCAACCATGGCATTATTGAGATGATTGTCTGACCCACTGCTTGGTCAGACATGTGTGGAATTGTAAGTGTAATAATCCAATAATGTACCTGAGAATAGATAGATACATAAAAACCATCATGATGACAGAAAGTGGAGAAAGGCTGGAATAGGATTCATGGGGTTGCATAAGTGTCTTTTTTACATGGATATATTTCAATTAAGCTGTTTCAAAGGCAGACTGTATTATTGCATCAGTTATTTTATATGCTGAGAATGAAGCACTGATAAAGGCAGAAAGAACTTGGTTTTAGCGATGCAAGCATGTATGGAAACACCAAAAAACACTTTGTTATTTTAAAATGTCCATTTTAAAGCAATTCTACTTAAATCAAACTTTGAAAAAGGTTTAAAGGTAATGCCCCAATAATTTTACTGTTTTATTATGAAAGTGCTTGAGCATATTTGGTACTGGTGTATCAACATATTGGAAAGCCTATCTAATAAAAGAGAAACATGGTAATTGGCGTACGACTGCCACCCTTCCCATTGGCTAATCAGGGCAATATGCAAATTAACTGCCAGCCAAGATGGCGGCCGGCAGCCAGGCAGCTTGAAACTAACATGAGGCTTGCTTGCTTCAGTGACAGAGGACTCCAATGTTCCCGCCTGCCGCTGCAGGCCTCTGACCTGCAACTCTAAGCAACTATGTAACAAATATAGCCTCAAAGCTAAAGCTGGCCCAAAATAATAAAAAAAAAAAGAAAAAAAGGAGCGGTTGGGAGCTTCAGTCACCCCCAGCCTGAAAACAGCCCTCAGCCCCTCACCCAGACTGGCCAGGCACCCCAGTGGGGACCCCCACCCTGAAGGGTGTGTGACCAGCTGCAAACAGCCATCATCCCCTCACCCAGGCTGGCCAGGCACCACAGTGGGGACCCCCACCCTGAAGGATGTGTGACCAGCTGCAAACAGCCATCATCCCCTCACCCAGGCTGGCCAGGCACCCCAGTGGGGACCCCCACCCTGATCCAGGACACCCTTCAGGGCAAACCAGCCGGCACCCACCCGTGCACCAGGCCTCTACCCTATATAGTAAAAGGGTAATATGCCTCCCAGCATTGGGATTAGTGGAGCTGCGAGGCCTCCTGGCACCGGGATCAGTGTGACAAGGGGCAACGCCCAAACCCACTGATTGCCCTGCGGCTCTGTGTGTGACAGGGGGCGGGGCCACAACCTCCCTATCGGCCCTGCCCTGTTCCTGACAGGGGAAGGTGCCCCAACCCCCTGATCAGCCCTGCTCTGTGCCTGATAGGGGGGAGCTCCCCAAGCCCCTGATCGCCCTGTGGTTTTGTGTGTGACTGGGTGCGGTGCCCCAATCCCCCCCACCCAACGGGCCCTGCTCTGTGTGTGATGGGGTAGAGCCATAACCTCCCCATCGGCCCTGCCCTTAGTGTGACAGGGTGCGGCGCCCCAACCCCCTGATTGGCCCTGCTCTGTGCGTGACAGGGTACAGAGCCCCAACCCCCCTGATGGGCCCTGCTCTGTGCGTGACAGGGGGCAGCGCCCCAACACTGATTGGCCCTGCTCTGTGCATGACAGGGGGTGGCGCCGCAACCTCCCCATCGACCCTGCCTTGAGTGTGACAGGGGACGGTGCCCCAACCCCCCAATCGGCCCTACCCTGAGCGTGACTGAGGGTGGCATCACAACCTCCTGATCGCCCTGCTCTGTGTATGACAGGGGGCAGCGCCCCAACTCCCCAATTGGCCCTGCTCTGAGCCCGACCAGGGGCTGCACCTAGGGATTGGGCCTGCCCTCTGCCACCTGGGAGCAGGCCTAAGCCAGCAGGGCGTTATCTCCTGAGGGGTCCCAGACTGCGAGAGGGCACAGGCCGGGCTGAAGGACCCCTCCCCCCCCCGAGTGCACAAATTTTTGTGCACTGGGCCTCTAGTCTTATATAATAAAGAGGCAATATGCAAATTGACCATCAAGCCTTCATACAAGATAGCCGCCCCCATGTGGTCACAAGATGGCCGCCACAACATGGCTGGCAGGGGAGGGCAGTTGGGGGCAACCAGGATTGCAGGGGAGGGTTGTTGGGTCGGGGGGACCAGGCCTGCTGGGGAGGGCAGTTGGGGGCAACCAGGCTGGCAGGGAGGGCAGTTAGGGGCGATCGGGCCAGCAGGGGAGCAGTTAGGTGCCAATCAGGCTGGCAGGCAGAAGAGGTTAGAGGTAATCAGGCAGGCAGGCAGGTGAGTGGTTGGGAGCCAGCAGTCCCAGATTGTGAGAGGATGTCTGATTGCTGGATGTCTGACCGGCAGTCGGATATCTCCCAAGGGGACCCAGACTGGAGAGGGTGCAGCCTGGGCTGAGGGACACCGCCCCCCCCCTGCCCCCCAGTGCACAAATTTTGAGCACTGAGTCTCTAGTAAAATATAATGATGTGCTACTGCAATATCTTATTATGTCCATGTTCAGTGCATCATTTGGGCAGTTTGAACCTCAAAACAATGAGAGTACTTATACCAGGGATAGTAACAAAGATTACAAATGCAGGCTTCACTTAATGCATTACTGAATGCTTAGACTTAACATATTTAACAATTCAGATTAAACCTGTAAGTATATAGTACAAGTGGGTTTAAATTGTACACAGGATAAAAATTGAGAAAGAAAAATTGAGAGTGTAAATGATTTGATACTGGTCTTGTCAGGCAATACCTTTGTAGTCCCTCAGATTGTTTCTCAAAGACAACAAATACGTGGCATCACACTTCACCCTCTTGAGCCCAGTCCCAAGGTGCTGGGGCCATTGCTCTGCACCACCTGCTGCACACTGTTCTTTGAACACTTCTCCCACACAGCTTCATTCCCAGAGGCACAACTTCAAAGGTAAGGCAAATTTACAAGGACAAATTGTTTCCTAATCATCTTCTTTTCCAAAATTATAGTTCACCATCTCCATAATCTATTTCTCCTTACCACTCTCCCTTACTAATGCCAGTGGAGATTTTGAAGCCTGGGTAACACTAATGTATGCTATCTCATTCCTATCAACCAGTTGTCAGCCCCAACAACAAAAGGCAGGTGGTTAGTTAAATGGCATCCAAGCTCTGTACCTAGAATACAGTATAAAAACACCCTCTTTACAGGTAATCACCCTAAAATTCACCTTATTGGATCATAGAACCACCACCACAAATGGACTTTCCCATCATTCACTCCTGAGTCAATGTTAGGGTGCCGTGGCCATGAATTCACATTCCCGCTGCAAGTGCACATCACTCTTTACAAACCTCTCTCACACATGAACTCCCTCAGCCCCAGCCCCCAGAGTCCTCTCCTTAGCCTTCTACTTACTACTCGTCATGTGTGTGCCAGAGAACGCTTGCCAACATCTCTCACTTAACGCCACTTAAGTCTCAGCCCTGATGGTCCTCTGCACCATGCCCAGTGAGTCTCACAGAGGACCACTCAAGCCTCTAAGCTAATCCACAAGACTGACTGCAACTCCCCACATACAGGCCACACCAAGGGACACAACAAAATCCTGGTGTTTACAGAAGTTAATATATCAGCCCTAGTCTCATCTTATCTGAATAACTCTTCAGCCTCCAATTAATCTCACGTCCACTCATCTTTTAAAGGCTTTGGCCACTGAAAAACCATTATCTCTCCCCCACACTCTACATGACAACTTCTGTCCCTATGCTGTGTAGTGACACCCACCTCCCACAAACAGTGGCCCCAGCAAGAAAGCCAGTCCTCAGGCTCACTGTCCCTTCTGAGCTACTACGACCATTACCAACCTGACCATCATGCGCTGTATTAAAGTGATCGGCAGTCCTGGCTGATGTGTCTCAGTTGGCTGAGCATAGACCCATACACGGGTGAGGTCACATGCCTGGTTTGTGGGCTGGATCCAGAGTAAGGGTCACGCAAGTGCCAACCAATCCTTGTTTCTTGCTCATCACTGTTTCTCTCTCTCCCTCTCCCTTCACTCTATATCTAATATATATATATTTTAAAGCCTGCAGATTTCAGAATCAGCTCACTCTTCACTCCAAGCCTTTGCACATTCTGGAACCAATGCCCTGGAGGACCTCCCACTCATTACACTGGTTGCTAAATACAAGGTCCACGTCATGAAGCTCTAGCCATGGCCGTAGGAATCTGGGCTTAGCATCTGTTCAAAGTCCCCAGGTCCAACGGCTACAAGAGCAGCTGGACAGTCCCGGGACTCTACTCTCTCAGAGGCCACAAGTGTGTGAGGCCCTGAAATAAGCTCCACAAACCTGTACACCTAATTGATTCTGCATTTGCAGGAATTCGTGGAAAGAAAATGGTATAACCCTGACCGGTTTGGCTCAGTGGATAGAGCATCAGCCTGTGGACTGAAAGGTCCCAGGTTCGATTCCAGTCAAGGGCATGTACTTTGGTTGCGGGCACATCCCCAGTAGGGGGCGTGCAAGAGGCAGCTGATTGATGTTTTGCTCTCATCGATGTTTCTAACTCTCTATCCCTCTCCCTTCCTTTCTGTAAAAAAATCAATAAAATATATTAAAAAGAAAATGGTCTACTGAGAGCCTGACAAACGCCACCCTGATCTATGGGCTCAGGCAGCTCAGTGCCCTTGCCCAGCCCAGAGGCCAGGTGCCCTCCAGATGCCTGTATTATCTCAGGGCTCAGTCCCCAGGGCTCACTCTGCCAGTTCCCTTATCATTTACAGGACTTCCCCTTCCTGTCCACAGCGCCTGTCCTCTGTCTCCTAGGCTGTACTTCCTCAGAGCAATGTTAGGAAAAGTTAGAACTCTGCCTCAGAAAATGTCCCTCTTTTTTTCACAGCCATCTGTTATGAGGTCTGATCAAATAATTGAGTCAATACCCACTCCCTTTATGCCATTTCACAATGGACATTCTACTTGCTTAGACCACATTCCACTTGCTATAAGACTGTTATCTCTCCCCTCCAGAGTTTCCCAGAATCCAGACCTAAAGAGAGAATTCTCTGCCCAGAAAACGCCCACCCTAGAGTCCTTTAAAATCTCTGACTCCCCATCTTTGAGTGATGACCTAATAAATTCATAATTCTTTACCCTTTTTGGTCTCGTGCGTTCCTCCTTCTGCGATCCTAACATTTGTTGCAGAAACCTGGGAGGGTTCTATGGGGATAGGGAGCCATCGCCCCCGTCACCCTAAGTGTGCTACCTGGACAGCAGCAGGCAGTGGCAGCTCAACCTGGGCTTATCTCCAAATCCTACTCCAGTGCCTCGATTGCCAGCCTGGATTAGCCCTCCTTCCCGAGCCAGCCAAGGATTAAGCCGGATCGGGAACCTCTCCTTCTCCACTGCTGACCCTCCATCCCACACTGGCCAATCTTCTCTAGGTGACTGACGATCCACAGTTTCCCTCGTCTGGGGTCTTCTGCCCACTCTCTCTCACCGACTTCTCGAAAGTCTCTTATCTTAAAAGTCCTAGCGCTAGGCCAGAAGACTCCTCAGCCATTTGGCTTTGGGTCCCTCTTGAGTGGGGGCGCTAAGTCCAGAGGGTCACCTCTCATTTCTCAGGAAACTGGCTTAGCTGGGGAGATGCCTGACCTAAACAGGCACCTTTGGGCTTGTGGTCTGTCCCTCACCCTTCCTCTCTTGTGGGCCACACCACACTCCCTCTGCACACTCACGGGGGAGATCACCCCAACCACCTCATTTTCTTTTGTAGCACTGGTTGGCCACAATATAAACTAGAGGAGAAGTCTCAATGGCCTAAAAATGGCACTTTTAATTGTAACACATTGCACCA
Organism: Myotis nattereri; assembly: GCF_964212035.1. Taxonomy (NCBI): domain Eukaryota; kingdom Metazoa; phylum Chordata; class Mammalia; order Chiroptera; family Vespertilionidae; genus Myotis; species Myotis nattereri. The sequence goes on along the minus strand of NC_138097.1, from coordinate 8,322,313 downwards.
TTTAGATAATTGCTGTCACCCCATGGTGCCACCTTTCCAGATGAAAACCCATCCCCGGAACACCTCCACCACATGAGCTGGAGTCCCCTGTTACAGCCACCAGGTTGGGCCCCCCAGACTCCACCTTACCCTCATCTATCGTTCACCCAATGCGGATGTAGCCCCCAATATCAGTCTTTACCTGTCCCTGTAACCCAGCATATCCGACTCAAGAGGGCAGTTCAGATAATCCCTCCCCTCATAACCCTGGGCATCACAGCAGAGGTAGGAACTGGCACGGGGGTCTAACCACTGCTCTATCCTGTTTTGAAATCCTGTCTCAGGACCTACAAGAAAGCTCTGGATGCCAGCAGGGGCAAAACTGGGGAACAAGAACCTCGCCCCCAGGGTCCCTCCCCTCCCCTAGCAAATAACAAGTCAGGCAACTCAGACCCCTGGCCTTTTCCTCCCTAAGGATCACATCAGGCCTCAGTTGCATTTCAGCTCCAGGCCCAGAAAAGCAGCAAAAGCAGACAAGTGACGCTGTGGCAGCCTCGGGACCAGCTTCTGCCTCCCAAGTCCCCCAACAGGACCGTTTTCGGGCCTTCCAGGTGGCCTAATAAATCCATAATTCTTCTCCCCTTTGGGCCCGTGTGTCCCTCCCCGCGGCCCTAACATCCATGTCCCCAGCGTCCTGAGAGTGAAGATAAAACTCCTCCTGCAAAACCTCCCCTCGTCTCTCTGTTGCCTTTACACCCACAACAGCCCGGGTTCCGAGTCCTCCTGCGCAGGCGCACCATCACGTCCTTACAAGGCGGCCCTGCAGCCTTCCACCTCTTCCCCATCAGCCCTGTGTCACCCCCGAGGGACTCACCATTCTGCGCGCTGGGACCTGGGCGGCGGGACCTGAGAGGCGGGTCCCCAAGGCTGGAGGGTGAAATGGGGTCCGGCTGCGGGGACGCTGTGAGCAGAGAGGAGTCCGGGAGGCACGGGGACCCCAATCTCGGGCTGTTGGGGCTCAAGGAGCCTCAGACACTCCCCGCACAGCAGGCGCGCTGCCTCCCAGGCCGCCTCCTCCTCACGACCAGCGCCCTGAAGCCTGTGACTCTGTGGAGACCTGAGAGCTTAAAACGACCACCGCGAGGAGGAAGCAGGAAGTCCCACCCTAACCCGATGCGCAGACACCAAAGTGCTCTTTAGCTCCGCCCACGCGGGCGCATTTCCTTCTGGGTAATGTAGTTTTTCCAACCGCCCTGCATCCTAGCCAATGTCTTAGGTGTTGTGGCCCAGCAAGAAATGCCTGAGGAGGAAGATAGGACCAGAGGCCTGGCTAACTGGCACAAACTGATGAATCTCAGAGGGAAGAGGGTGGGGAGAAATGCAAGAAATCCACCAAAGGATATAGACACAGGGGAAATGGAATACATCTGTAATATTATCAACCATAAAAAAAAACATGTATTTTTAAAATAATGTAGCCCAGCTGGTGTGGCTCAATGACTGAGCCTCAACCTATGAACCAGGAGGAGAGGGTTCTGTTTGAAAATTTGTTTATTTACTTATATTCTAAAATTATTTATTGTTTAACATATTACATATAGTATTACATATGTCTCCTTTTTCCTTCATTGAGATCTCCCCAGCCACCCCCACCCCACAGCACATGCCCTCACCCCCCATATGTCTTCATCCATTGGTTATGCTTATATGCGTACATACAAGTGTTTTGGTTGGTCTCTTAACCCCTCTCTCCTGATTTCCCTCTGAAGTTTGACAGTCTGTTTGATGCTTCTATGTCTCTAAATCTATTTTTCTTCATCAATTTATGCTGTTCATTACATTCCACAAATGATGAGGTCGTGTGATACTGGTTCTGTTCCTGGTCAGGGCACATACATGGGTTGCAGGATCAATTCCCAGTGTGGGGGTGGAGTCCAACAGGAGGCAACTAATCAGTGATTTTCTCTCATCATTGATGTTTTTATCTCTCCCTCTCCTTCGACTCTCAAAAATCAACAAAAATATTTTAAACAAAGTATGTACATATATGCATAGCCAATGGACATGGGCAATAATGTGGTGAGGGCCTAAAAGCAGTGGGGGCAGGGTAGAGGGAGTAAAGGGGGGAGGTGTATGGGGAAAATTGGGAACATCTGTAATAGAGTCAATAATAAAATAGAATGGTGTGCACAGCTGGCAAGCTCAGTGGTTGGGAGTGTACCCATGAACCATGATATCGCTGGTTTGATTCCAGGTCAAGGCACACACCCAGGGGGCAGGGGGTGCTCCATCCCAGTAAGGGGAAAGACTGATTATTGGGGGCTACATCATCATTGATGTTTCTTCCTCTCACTTTCTCTCTAAAAAAATCAATAAAGACATTTAAAACATGAACAATGTGAAGATTGATTCAACAACAGCGAAGTGGGTGTGGGCCATCACATTTTCTTCCAAGTCTTGTAAGCAAATTCATGCCTTGCTCTGTCCTTATAGAGGATGTCCCAGGCATAACTGTGTTGTGGAACAGGAACCCGCCTGGAGCGGGTCTGCCTCAGGTTGGCCTGCAGTGTTTGAGTTCTTGAATTCATGCAGAAAAGATTTCACAACATGAATATACAGATTTTGAGGGAATATTTATTAAAACTGGGGAAAACGAACAAACAAACAAACAACCCCTAGGGCTTAGGATGGAACAAGGAACAGCAGAGAAAATAGGCGAGGGTCCTTTTAGCTCCTAGAAACATTGTGGAAAATAAATGAGCCAAAGGGGGGCTGCTGTGAGCTCACTGGAGAATCAGAGAAAAGAAGGCCTTGAGCACAGGTTCAGAGGGTTAGCCCGGGATGGGCTGTCGCTGCTCATTGTTGCCTCCATAGCAGGTTGAATGGGATCCCTTAAGCTTAGGAGAGCCTGGCCGGTGTGATTCAATGGTTGAGTATTGACCTATGAACCTGGAGGTCATGGTTGGATTCCCTGTCAGGGCACATGCTCAGGTGGTGGGCTGGATCCCTGTTGTATTACATGCAGGAGGCAGCCTATCAGTGATTCTCTCATCATTGATGTTGCTCTCTCTCTCCTCCCTTCCTTTCTGAATCAATAAAAAATGTATTTTTTGAATGTATGTTTTAAATAAATTATACTTCCATTAAAGTTAAAAAATGATTAAAACTTGCCACTTCCCAATTATTTTACTATTGTATTATGAATGTTCTTGAGCATGTTTGTACCTACTGTATCAATAACTTGGAAATAAAATATAATGATTTGCTACTGAAATATCTTAGCAGAACCATGTTCGGTGATATCACTTTGGAAGTTTGAAAGTGATGATAATGGAAGTATATACAACAGAAAATTTGACAAATACTACAAACCTTGACTTCACTTAATATACTATTGAATGCTTTAACTTAAAATGAATGGTGGAGAATGTTAGCAATGTTGTTAATCTTGTAAGAGTATCATGCAAGTGGGCTTTAAATTGCAGATAGGGTACAATTTGAGAAAAACAATTTTCTTTCCAGTATTCAAAACATATAGTTCCAAATGGTAAAAAAGTCAGTTGAGTCCTTGAGGAAAGAGTGAAGTGAAAACAGATGTCTTAGATGCTGAATTGTCTTCCTATTAATTAAATCATAAATTCATTTTAAAAATTGGCAAGTGTCTGAGCAGACTTTTCAACAAAAGAGATAAAGACAGTGTCAATCAATGCATAAAGAAATGCTCATCATAAAAATTTCTTAGGGAAATGGATTTAAAACAAAACATCAATGATGAGAGAGAATCATTGATCCACCGTATCCTGCACACCCCCTATTGGAGTTTGAGCCCACAACCTGGGCATGCGCCCTTTATCTGAACTGAACCCGGGACCTTTCAGTTCACAGGTTGACTCTCTTTCCACTGAGCCAAGCCAGCTAGGGCCTAATTTACTCTCTTTCAGGAAACATTAAGAATGCTACTCTACCAGTATGCTGAAAAAATATATATGTAAAAGGCTAAGCAACTGTCTGACTGCCTGACAAGTAGCTATGATGCATAATGACCACCAGGCTGCAGATGCTCAACACAGGAGCTGCCGAATTGTGGTTACTTGGCAGCAGCGGTTCTCGGGTGATGCACCACAGAACCAGAGAGGGGGGAGCTGGATTTCGGGATGCATCACCCGAGAACTGCCCTCTCACAATCCAGGAACCCTCTGGGGATATTGAAGTGCTGGATTTGGCCTAATCCCTGCAGGCCAGGCCGAGGGACTCCACCTGTGGGAGGGACCCTTCAAGCCACGGTGCCACCCCAGGTGCTGCTGGCTGGGGAGGGACTATGGGAGGTTGGCTCTATGGCTTGTGGGGACAGTCTCACCCAGTCCCGCCCCGCCAGCCACTTTCTAATTAATTTCCTTTCAATGTGCATGAATCCATGCACCTGGTCACTAGTAAAATGTGATGTACTACATAATGGCTTAGGACCATGTTCAATGCCATCATTTTGGCAGTTCCAAAGTGGTGATGATGAGTTTTGACACCAGGGAAATTGTCAACTACTACTAATCTAGACTTCGCCTAATGTATTAATAAATGCTTAGACTTAAAGAACACTGGTGGAAAATGTTAACAATGCAGATTAAACTTATAAGTGTATGGTACAAGTGGGCTATAAATCAGACATAAGATAAAAATTGAGAAAACTATTTTGTTTATAGAATTCAAAACCAAGAATTCCATATGGCAAAGAAGTCACTCGAGTCATTGAGGAGTGAGTGAAATTCAAATGTATGTCTTAGAGGCTGCACTGTCCTATTGTGTAGAATAAGAAATTAACTTTTGAAGTAGATAAAAAATTCTGAGCAGACATTTTAACAAAGGAGATAAAGAAAGTGTAAAGAAATGCATGAAGAACTAATCACCATCAAACATTTTTAGGGAAATGGAATTAAAACAAAACCAAGTTAACAGTATACTCACGGATGGGGCTAGTATTGAAAAAGATTAACCTTCACCTTTGCTGGCAGGGTTGCAGAAAAATGGAATTTTCATTAGTGTGGTTGGGAAGGCAAAGTGATTGACCATTGTAGATCACAGTTCACCATATATTAAAATGTAACACATTCACTGACACTGGAACACTATAATAAGTAAGACATACACCTGTAGGAAAAACTGAACACAATATCCGCAGCTGTTTTATTTAGAAAACCTGAAACATAGAAATAACTGAAACCATAGACAGCTCAATAGTTGAAGTGGTTATCCATAGAATACAGCATTTCCTAGCAATAAAAAATTAACTATTTACATAAATATTAGTTTCGAATCTCAAAATATCTGTGTAGCATGAAGGAAGCCAGTGTTTCTTAAAGAGAACTCACCTTATAGTGCCAGTAAAATTATGAAAAATATGAAATACTCTATTGTACAGGAAGGTAAACCAATGCCTGTATGGAGGGCTGGGTAGGCAGAAAGCTGACCAAAGGATTGGAAGTAAATACAGGGTAAGGCAATAGTACGTTTACAACTGTTGGTAATGAAAATAATACAATAATTAATAATAACACAAATATAAACTCTCCATGGCCACTGTGCCTCATTTTACTGGGCGTGATCACATTCACTGAAAGCCACTGGTTTGATTCCAGGGCAGGGCACATGCCATCCTGAATCCCCAGGAATGGTCATGCAGGAGGCAGGCGATTGCTGTTTCTCTCTCGCCCTTCCTTTCAACATTTAATAAAAATACATTTTAGCCCTAGCTGGTTTGGCTCACTGGATAGAGCATCAGCCAGGGGACTGAAGAGTCCCGGGTTCGATTCTGGTCAAGGGCACGTACCTTGGTTGCGGCCACATCCCGAGTGGGGGGTGTGCAGGAGGCAGCTGATCGATGCTTCTCTCTCATTGATGTTTCTAACTCTCTATCCCTCTCCCTTCCTCTCTGTAAAAAGTCAATAAAATATATTTTAAGAAAATACATTTTAAAATATATAAAATAGTTACTTGAAAAAAAGAATTAACTGTGTGTTTGGCACACTCACAACAGTAAGTCTACTTTTCCCCCCACATGGATGTGGGTAACAGAAGCCTATTTCACCTGTGACGGTTTCTCAGCTTTATCTGTATGTTCAACCTCACCAAATATTGCACATTAGAAAAGTGCATTTCCTTGGTTGTCAGTTATATATAAACCTAAGTAAAGCCTTGAAATGTGGTTCCATATAAATCCTAGGCATCCCTCTGTTGTTAGAAAATTAAGATGGCAACTCTATATAGTCACAACCATCCCTCTCTTCATTTCTTGGGAGGACCAGCCTTGCCTCAGTGGCAGCAAATATTGGCAAGCAGTGAAGACTATTGCCATCAGCCCAGCCGGTGTGGCTCAGTGGTTGAGCATCAACCTGTGAACCAGGACGTCACGGTTCAATTGCCGGTCAGGGCACATGCCCAGGTTGTGGGCTCCATCCCCTGGGTGGGGCGTGAAGGAGGCAGCCGATCAATGATTCTCACTCATCATTGGTATTTCTCTCTCTCTCTCCCTTTCTCACTGAAATCAATAAAAGTATATATTTAAAAAACAACAACAAACTATTGACATTAAAATTAACAGGAATGCTGAGTGATTACAAAAGACATATCTGGGACAGATTACAGGATTATCCTTCCTCTAGCTTTGACTTCTTGCCTGTTGAGCAACTTAAATGCACAAAGTCATGTGGCCTTTCTTTCAAGCCCATGGGCTGCAGTAAATAATAAGCCAATACTGGACAAAAATTGATTTCCTGCCATGATGCTGTCCCTTCCAAACCACATCCATTTTTGGATAAACACAATATTCATCTCTACATGCTGAAAGATCACATTTGTGTTTGCAAATCACCTGTGGCCGTGAATAAAACCAAACTTAAAGGTGCAAATGTAAACACACCTTTAAAAAAGATCCTAAACCAGAGCAGAGGAGAGCAAGCAGTTTGCAGGTTGGTGAATAAGAATCCCCCAAATTTATCAAGGCATAATATGAATACCACAATGTCCATGAAAGAGGTAGCACTTCCTAGCTGAGAAGGGGTGCTCTGGATGAATCCTGGGTCAGGTCCATTTTCTAGTCATAGAGAAATGAATGAAGACACTGCCAAGGGCTTGGAGGAACCATAATTACTTCAAGCAGAAGTGACAACACAGAACACATTCCCCTGAGCACCCAGGGATGATGACCGATGCACAATCCTCAGGTGAGTCAGGTGTTGGAGGTGAAATCTCTTCAGCAACAAACACGGCGACACCATTTGGGTCGTAGGTCTGGCATGTTAGCAAGTACAATGCAGTTCCTTCAAGTCTCACTTGTATTGGAAATTTATGAGGAATCTAGCAGAGTGTATGTTCTCATAAATGGAGTTTACATTCATGTAAGTGGGTCCCATAGAGTCTCCTTAAGTGTTTTTATTCTAAGTGAGAAAAGTAAAAAATTCCCTGCACCTTTACGGCTTTTCTCCAGTGTGAACTCTCTTGTGATGTGTATACAGGCTAGAACTTTGACGAAAGGACTTCCCACATTCACTACACTCATAAGGTTTTTCTCCAGTGTGAACTCTGTGGTGTTTAATAAGGTCAGTCCTTCTAGTGAAATGCTTACCACATTCGCTACAACCATGTGACTTTTCTCCAGGGTGAACTCTTGGGTGTCTAGCTGATTTATGTTTGTAGCTAAAAGATTTTCCACATTGACTATACTTACTACATTCACGAGTCTGAACTCTCTTGTGTCGACTGAGGCTATAGCTTTTACTAAAGGATTTCCCACAATTACTACACTCATACGGCTTTTCACCAGTGTGAACTCTCTGGTGTTTAGTGAGGTCAGTCTTTTGACTGAAATGCTTCCCACATTCACTACATGCATATGGCTTTTCTCCAGTGTGAATTCTTTGGTGGGTAATAAGGTCAGTCCTTTGACTGAAATGCTTACCACATTCGCTACACCCATATGGCTTTTCTCCAGTGTGAACTCTGCGGTGTCTAGTGAAGTCAGACATGTAACTGAAGGACTTCTCACAATCACTACACTCATACGGCTTTTCCCTAATGTGAACTCTGCTGTGTTTAATGAGAGCAGTGCTTTCACTGAAGACCTTTCCACAATCAGTACCTTCACTGGGCTTCTCTCCAGTGTGAACTCTTCCAGGTTGAGGTTGGTTAAAGATTTGTCTAAACCGTTTCCCACATTTATTAGACTCATAAATCATATCTCCAGAGCAGAGACCTTTCTGATAAGCAACTTTCTGTTTTTGGCTGGCAGCTGTTTCACATTCAACCCACTGGTGATGTCTTTTTCCACTGAAACATTCCTGTGAAATCTCATTGTTACTGTGTGGCTCCTTGGTGTTAAGAGTGGCCTGGTGCTGGAGAAGCTCTGAGACGGCTGGGGAGTCTTCCCCAACCTCCGTCCTAGCTGTAGGCACCCCAGATAAGTAGAAGCAGCAACTGGTCCCAAGCGAGGCACTCTCCATATCTTCTTTCCAGGGCTTCTCTCCACTGCCATCCTTCTGTTGCTGGTGAGGGTTTGCACTGAAACACAAGTCTCTCACACACGCATCACTTAAGAACACATTCTTCTCAAAGTAAACCACTTGTAACTCAGTCAGGTGCAAAATATCTTTTAACACTGAGAAGCACGGCTTACACAGATGGGTCCTCTTGGTGGCTGCAGCTGTCTTGGAAGCCCTCACCTGAGACTCTCCTACAGATACACTGTGCTCAGAATAGGCCTCCACATCATTCATTTTATGCCAAGGACCTGAAAATAGAGAAATGAGGAGGAAATGAATGTTGACTCTGGTGACAGGGGAAGCCCCATTATAAAAGTGTGTTGCACATACTACATTGGTTTCGTGCAATTGGCTGAAAATGAAAGACCTGAAAGATAAATTAGTAAGAGGCCCCTGTGAAGTTCTTGACCACTGAAGATCACAAAACAAGGGAGATTTCAACAGAAATAGAGCAAAAACATGGCAAGCACCACATGGAAGAGAAGTGGACTGTCTAGCTCATTCTGCTGCTAACAGCATTCAGTAGATCTTCTCTGCTGGTGACATGGGCAAGCTGTGCAGAAGGTTGGTTAAATCACATTCCAAGTAAAATTCAATACACAAGTAGCTGGTGTTTGAGGGGTGTTTAAGCACGTATGTGCTCCTCATAACACTTGCATAGGTCCATGTTGTAGAATACTGCAGAAAGAGATGTGCAGAGGAACAGGCGATGTAAAAAGGACACAAAAGCGAAGATAGACAAAGCTACGAGGTCACTGATAAAATGACAAGTCAGCAAAGTATCAAGTGTGGAAAAGGAAAGATATAAATGAGGTGTGGCCATTGGAACCTGCACCAAACACCATTAGACAGGAGCAGGTTCCTGATACAATCTGATCACCATCCTTATGTCATACCTTCTCCCAGTTGCCACTCAGAAGGGCCAGGCATCTTCTGAGACCATCCTGTATGTTCACCCTGGAGAAAACCAGGGTTCTCCCTGAACCTCATTCTCGAGAAATATGTACAAACTAAATATTCCGAGTATCAATGATTGACAACAGAGATGAACAGCCATCACTATCCCATAGCATCTGGCTTGCAATGTTATTGTGGAAAGGTAATATTACAAACAACAATTGAAGGAGGGTCTTAAAAGAACACCCCCTGGTTCAGGCATTCAACAAGGTCCTCATCTACAGGAAATGCTCAGAAGTGGAGGCCATGGATCTGGATATAGTCACCCTCCCTGGGTGTGGAAGAGCAGATGGGACCCATTAAGCTGTCTGTACATGTGTTGACACCCAGACAGTTCCTGCAGTTTCTGAGGCAACGAGTGTTAAGGAGGTTTATGGAGTCTATTGCTCAGGGCTCTCCGCAGAGCTCAGCACTGGCAGCCACAGCCCATTTGACAAGACAGTGGAGTAAATGAGCAGAGCCCATGGTCTTGATTTGAGAGAGAGAGTGCTATGTTTGGAGAATAAAGAGTGGGCATCACTTCAGGACCCTAGGAGAGATGTGAAGGTCTTACCTACAAATGATACAAGTGAAAACACTTCCAGCATCACATCACAGTACAGACGTCTCTGAGACTCATCAAGGATCTCCCACTCCTTCCGAGAGAACGCAATGGCCATGTCCTCAAAGTTCATGTCCTGTCATAATGGAGACAGCACATGCCATGATAAGATTCTCTCTTGAGATTCCAAGCTTGTCATACTCATCACCTTGCACATCCATCCGCTCCCTCTACTCCCCAGATCAGAGAAGATAGCAGGCCTTGGTCCCATCAAAGTCAATCTCTCCTTATATTCCTACTGATGCTGTGTCTTCCCACAACAATAAAGGCAGATGAACAGATACAAGATACCTGTGCTCCAATCCTCAAATGTGAGTCACACTGCCCCTTTTCAATAGCAGTGGGTGTCAGGAACATAGGGTAGGAAGAAATGCTGCACATAAAGGGAATGTGATGGATTTGACACTGGTCTTGTCAGGCAATACCCATGTTGTCCTCCAAATTGACCCTCCAAGACACCAAACCACATGGTAATGCCCATTACACTTCTGACTCCAATCCGTTTGCTGAGGTCATCACTTTGCATTATCTGCTGCCCATAGTTCTTTGATCCACACTTGTCTCACAGCTTCATTCCCAGAGGCACAACTTCACTGGGAACACAAATAAGCCATGACAAGGACAGGGTGTTTCCTAATCAGCTTCTTTTTCAAAATTGTAATTCACCACCTCTGTAATACATTTCCCTCTGATTCTTCTCTTCTCCTTTCCCCATGCCAGTGGAGATTTTCAAGCGCAGGTGACACTGATGTATGCTATCTCATTCCTATTGTTCACTGGGTCAGCCCTCAACTAGAAATGACAGGTGGGCACATATATGTCACCTAAGCTCTGGACATGGCATGTAGCACCACAACAACCTATCTTGTTAGGAATTATCCTAAAATTCCCCATATCATATCATAAATACACCATCAGAAATGGATGCCCATTTCATTCACTCATGTCAATATTGGTGCCCTGCCCTCATGAATTCACACTCCCTCTCCAAGTGCAAATAACTCTGCCTACTACACCTCTCTCATTCCTGAACTCGCAGAGTCTCAGCCCCTATGGCGATCTCCTGGGTTTTCTACTCAGTACTCAGCATGTGTGTTCCAGAGAATGCTTGTCAAATTCAAAGATCAAGGATTCTACCAACTCTGATAGTCCACAGTCATAGCAACTGTCTTGAACCTGCTATGAAGGCCTCCCTCCCTATTTATTCCTTCAACTTCACCTACTGAGAACACATCACATGTCAGATATCCATAGTCCACCTCCACTGGTGCTGCACCTGATGTCACTTCACCAGTCACAGGCTTCATCACTCAAGTCCCATCTCCTATTGGCCTCTACCCTATGCCCAGTGAGTCTCACAGATGACCCCTCATGGGCCTACGCAAGTCAACTGAACTGACTGCAACACCTCAGGCCACACCCAATGGCACAAAAAGTTCCTGGTGGATGTTTTAGAAGTAAATATGCACCATTCCCAGTCTCAACTTGTTTGAATTACTCTTCAGCCTCCAATTTTAAAAAATTATCTACACTCCTTCCTGGTCCATAATTCTCCACAAGCTTTTGAAGAACTCTTCATCGTAAACTACCCCTCAGAGCTGGAGATACTCATGAACTGCTCTCTGAAATCTCAGACTCTAACAGGCTAGAAAGAAAAGTGTTTGTATCCCCAAGGAATATTACTCTCCTATGATTTTCTCCATCTCAGTGGATGGTGCTTCCACACCTGCAGCTGCTAAATCCTAAATGTCATGACTTCTCTGACTCTTATCTCTCTCTTTCTCTCACATCCTGAAAATTAGAATATTTAGGTGGCCACACCTAAAACACCAATCCATAATGCAACTGTTTCTTCCACTTACACAGTCACCATCATGGGCCAGTCCCATCACCCTCACTAAGCCTATCGTCCTACTATTTCTACCACCTCCCTCACGCCCATATTGTCCATCATGCTGCAGCCCCAGAATCTAAGGATCCCTGGTCACATCAACTGCCTCCACTGCTCCAAATCGCCCATTGCTCCCATAACAGGCAAAACAGACACAAAGTTCCTCTAGACCTGACTCCTCTCCGATTCTTACCTGTTCCAATTTTTTTTTAAAAAGAATACCTGCCAGTTCTGAAACCAGCTCCATCTTAACTCCAAGCCATTGCACATTCTGGTATCTATGCCTGGGAGGACCCACAACTTCTCATTCCACTGGTGCCCCAAACAGGGACCACTTCATATAACACTGGAGCTGGACTGAACATATGGGCTTGGTGTCTGATCAAGGTCCTCAGGTCGAAGGAGAGGAGAGTCCCAGGAGACCACTATCTCTTAGGCTACAAGAGTGGGAGGCCCTAAAATAAGTTCCACAAACTAGTACCCCTAAGTGATTCTGCATTTGCGGAATCTGTGGAAAAATTAAGGTTTGCTGAGAGACTGTCAACCACGGCCAGGATCCATGGACTCATGCTGCTCAGTAGCCTTACCCAGCCCTAGAGCCAGGTGACCTCGAGATGCCTGCATTACCTCAGGGCTCAGTCCTCAGTGCACATTCTTGCCAGATGCATTACTTTTACAGGACTACTCCTTCCTGTCCCTAACAGCTCTCCTCTCTCTTCCAGTCTGTTCTTCCTTTGAGCATTTTGGGTTAATGTTTAGAACCCTGTCTCAGACTATATCCGTTGTTTCTGTCACTATCATGGATGGCCCCACCTTCCTGATCTTAATGTAATGTTACAGAGTAGGAAAATTTTTAGGCCTGCTTAATGACCTAGCCACCTCAGCAGCTTGACAGCCTGTGCAAAGTTTATAGGAACTGAGCTCACAAACCTGAGCAATGGCCCACAAAGAACAAACAGATCAAAATTAAGAATAGTCCTGACCTTTAAATTACCCAGAAATGAATAACAGGAGGATGAATAGCTTGGCTAAAACTACACAATTAGCTTTTGTAACTTGGCTTTGCTTGCTATGTGGAACCTGAACATGGATGTAGTTGTCCCCTTTAAATATTGAACTCTGCAGATGGTTGGGGCCGCTTCTCTCTTGGGCTTCCCGAGTGGAGGAGTGGACACTGGCCAGTGTCTAAATTTTAATCGGTCTGGAGTTCTGGTCATTCTGTCACTCGCGTTCCACAACAGTAACAAACATTCAAAACTTTAAAGAATTTTTGTGAGTTTTTTTTAGCAAAACTGAATACAATTGGCCAAAAGCAGAATCTCAAAGTTTTGAGATAATGCTCCAGAGAATGGTATTTTTTTTCCTTATTTTTTTACACTGCAATCAAAGGAGGAGATGTGAGTAAGCTACATGAAATCCAATGGTAATAGATTAGGGAGGCAAGAGCAAGTAGAGTAGGGAAACCTCTGGGATTAGATAAAAAGTAAAATGATAGACCTATGCTGTTTTACATAGGTTTGCAGAGGATAGTTAACAGACACTAACAGGATAATAATAACAATGAATGAATTTGTGGTCTCCACCCTGGCCCACTGGTTATTCCCTGAAGGGTCCAGAAAAAGGGAAGTTACAAGTTACCTTGACATTCCAATCATATGTTGTCATAGATACAAAAAACAACAGACAGGCTTAGTTAGGTAAAGATTGATTTTTTTTTTTAATATATTTTATTGATTTTTTTACAGAGAGGAAGGGAGAGAGATAGAGAGTTAGAAACATCGATGAGCTGCCTCCTGCACACCTCCTACTGGGGATGTGCCCGCAACCCAGGTACATGCCCCTGACCGGAATCGAACCTGGGACCTTTCAGTCCGCAGGCTGACACTCTATCCACTGAGCCAAACCGGTTTCGGCAAAGATTGACTTTTGTCAGAAAAGAATCTATCCTAGGACATGACTACTTGCCACAAAGAGCATTTAGTTAAGTTTTAATTTCAGACCTTCCTTTGGGGTTATTTAGGTTTCTGAGTTTGCATGGCGGCCATGTTGGCGCTCCCTGAGACAGTCGGGTTAGCATGTGGCCCCTTTTCATCCACACTGAGAAGGAAAGTAAAATTCATCATGGAAAACTTGGCCTCATGTTCTTGGCTGCATTAAGACACAAAACAGGCCTGGGTTTCCCGAATCCTCCCAGCTCAGTCATACCACCCAGTCCTTACACAGTGGCATTGCAGCCTGTCAACCTCTTCACCCCATCATATCCTGTGTCACCCACAAGCAACTCACTGTTCTGGATGCAGCGACCAGGGCTGCAGGACCTGAGACACACCCGCAGGCAAGGCTGGAGCGATAAATGGGGTGAGGCTGAGTCACACTCTGTAGCAGAGAGGACTGTGAAGCAGCAGGCCTCAAACCTGCCTGTTGCCTCCCATGCCTCATCCTCATTTCTATCTCATTCCTAACTATCTCATTCCTAACAATGAGTGTGTCACCCCCAACAACAAAAGGCTGGTGGGTAGATAAATGTCATCTAAGCCCTGTACCTGGCAGGTAGCACAAAACACCCCTCTTTTCAGGCAATTACCCTAAAATTACCCTTATTTCATTTTCCAGGCACCACCAGATATGGACTCACCCTTCATTCACTCCTATGTCAATGGCAGGGTGCTCTGGCCATGAAGTCACACTCCCTCTCCAAGTGCATATCACTCTCTACCACACCTCTCTCACACCTGCACTCCTACAGTCCCGGACCCCACAGTCATCTCCTCGCCCTCTTACTTATTACTCAGCATGTATGGTCTAGAGAATGCTTGCCAATTCCAACAGAATCAAACTGTCCAGACACTGATAGTGCACATTTATAGAGGCAGTCTTTAGTCCTGCTATGAAGGCCTCTCTCCATGACTGTTTTTCCTTCAATCTAACCTATGAAGAACCACGATCAGATCTCAGATACAAGAGCCAACCTCCACTGGTGCTGCACTTGATGTCCTTTCACCAGTCACAGCCAACATCTCTGCACTAAACCGTGACTGAAGTCCCAGCTGCACTGGCCCTCTGTACCATGCCCAGTGAGTCTCACAGATGACCATTCACGCCTTTAAGCTAACCCAAACGACTGACTGTTACTCCCCAAGTCAGGCCATTCTGAGGGTCACAACAATATCCTGGCGAGTATTCAGAGAAGTAAATATGTACCAAACCAATCTCATCTTATTTGAATTACTCTTTGACCTCCAATTAATCTCAGGTCCACTCATCTTTTAAATGCCTTGGCCACTGCAAAACGATTATCTCTCCCCGAACTCTACATGACATCTTCTGTCCCTATGCTGTGTTATGACACTCACCTCCGACAAACAGTGGCCCCAGCAGGAAAGCCAGTCCTTAGGCTCACACTGTCCCTTCTGAGCTACTACTACCATTACCAACCTGACCATGATTCGCTGTATTAAAGTGATCGACAGTCCTGGCTGATCTGTCCTGGTTGAGCATAGAGCCATGCACTGGTGAGGTCACATTGCCTGGTTTGTGGGCTGGATCCACAATAGGGGTTGTGCCGGCCTCAGCCGATCCTTGTTTCTTGCTCATCACTGTTTCTCTGTCTCTCTCCCTCTCTCTTCCTTTCGACATCTAATATATCTATATATCTATATTAGTTTTTCCAAGAACATAACTGCTGGTGCCTGAGTCAGCTCACTCTTCACTCCAAGCCTTTGCACATTTTGGAACCTAAGCTCTAGAGGACCTCCCACTCATTACACTGGTTGCTAAATACAAGGTCTACTTCATGAAGCCCTAATCAGGGGCTTAGGATTCTGGGTTTAGTGTGTTTTCAAACTACCCAGGTCCAAGGGCTACAAGAGCAGCTGGACAGTCCCAGGACTCTACTATCTCAGAGGCCACAAGTGTGTGAGGCCCTGATATAAGCTCCACAAACCCGTACACCTAATTGATTCTGCATTTGCAGGAATTTGTGGGGGGAAAAAATAGTCTGTTGAGAGCCTATGCGCTCAGGCTGCTCAGTGCCCTTGTCCAGCCCAGAGGCCAAGTGATCTCCAGATGCCTGTGTTATCTCAGGGCTCATTCCTCAGTGCTCACTCTTGCCAGTTACCTTATCATTTACAGGACTTCCCCTTCCTGCCCACAACTTCTGTCCTCTGTCTTCTAGTCTG
This sequence comes from Myotis nattereri, assembly GCF_964212035.1. NCBI lineage: Eukaryota > Metazoa > Chordata > Mammalia > Chiroptera > Vespertilionidae > Myotis > Myotis nattereri. The sequence continues at coordinate 8,306,179 of NC_138097.1, read as the reverse complement.
TTCTTCCTCTGAGCAATTTTAGGAAAAGTTAGAACCCTACCTCAGAAAAAGTCACCCCCTTTTTTTTCACAACCATCTTTTGCTAGGTCTCATTAAATAACTGAATCGATACCCACTCCCCTGGGAACTGACCTTTATGCCATTTCACAATGGACATTATACTTGCTTAGACCACATTCCACTTGCTATAAGACTGTTATCTCTCTCCTCCAGAGTTTCTCAGAATCCAGACTTAAACAGAGAATTCCCCGCTCAGAAAAAGCCCACCTAGAGTCCTTTAAAAACCTCTGACTCCCGGTCTTTGGGTGATGGTGTCCTTTTGGGGCTCAGCCCTTCTGGTATCAAGATGACCTAATCTATATATATAAAAGCCAAGTGACTAGTATGCCAGTACAATTGCAACGACCAGTTGCTTTGATGCGCACTGCGGCCCTGATCCGCCCCCCAACCACGATCGGGGGCAGGGCCAACCAACCGCCTGCGTCCTCTCCCCCTGGCTGGCCCAGCCCCCAGTCAGCCCTCCTCACCACGATCGGGGGTGGGGCCGGCCAGCTGACCTCCCCCCAGCTGGCCGGGCCCCAATCGGTCCCAATCGGGGTGGGCCAGCCGGACCCCACCCATGCACAAATTTGTGCACCAGGCCTCTAGTAAATTCATAATTCTTTATCTTTTTTGACCTCGTGCGTTCCTCCTTCTGTAATCCTAACATTTGGTGCAGAAACCTGGGAGGGTTCCATGGGGATAGGGAGCCATCGCCCCCGTCACCCTAAGTGTGCTACCTGGACAGCAGCAGGCAGTGGCAGCTCAACCTGGGCTTATCTCCAAATCCTACTCCAGTGCCTCGATTGCCAGCCTGGATTAGCCCTCCTTCCCGAGCCAGCCAAGGATTAAGCCGAATCGGGAACCTCTCCTTCTCCACTGCTGACCCTCCATCCCACACCAGCCAATCTTCTCTAGGTGACTGACGATCCACAGTTTCCCTCATCTGGAGTCTTCTGCCCACTCTCTCTCACTGACTTCTCGAAAGTCTCTTATCTTAAAAGTCCTAGCGCTAGGCCAGAAGACTCCTCAGCCATTTGGCTTTGGGTCCTTCTGGATTGGGGGTGCCCAGTCCAAAGGGTCACCTCTCATTTCTCATGGTGATTTGTTTAACTGGGGGATGCCTGACCTAAAGAGTCACCTTTAGATTTGTGGTCTGTCCCTCACCCTTCCTCTCTTGTGGGCCACGCACACTCCCTCTGCACACTCACGGGAGAGATCATGCCCAACCACCTCATTTTCTTTTGCAACACTGTTTGGCCACAATATAAACTAGATGAGAAGTCTCAATGGCCTAAAAATGGCACTTTTAGTTTTAGCACATTGCACAATTTAGATAACTGCTGTCACTGCAATGGAAAATGGTCAGAGATTCCCTATGCTCAGGTCATTTTCACTCTTCAGTCCCAATCCTCTTTCTCAGTTCTGCTATACTCAGATCCTTCTCCTTCGCACAAAACATCATACCCCTAACACTTCTGATTCTGAATCTACTTGTGACCCAGTAGACCACCAACCTCGATCTCCTAACACATCACATCCCACATCTGCAGTAGATTCCCAAAACTCAGACCCTCCGAACCAGCAACCACCTTCTCCCCCAGCCCCTGAGAGCCCAAATCCCAAGAACTCGAGCTCCAATACAGCCTTTTCCCACCTTACACTTGCTCTCAGGCCACCCTAAGACTGTCTTCCTCAACAGCTGCTTCTATTCCTGCGCCCATTCTACCCCTGAGAGAGGGAGCAGGAACTGAGGGGACTGGCTGGGTATACATCCCATTTTCCATGTCTGACCTTGCACAGATGGAGAGGCATCTCAGGTCGTTTTCCACCGACCTGACCACCTTTACTCAGGAATTTAAGTACCTGACCCAGTCCCATGACCACCTGGCATGACATCTGAGTTACCCTGCCATCCTCTCTCACCCCAGAGGAGAAGGAGCACATCTGACTAGCAGCTCAGAACCATGCCGTGCCCTCTGTAGACAGGACTCGGTGGCCAAAGATGAAATTATCAGGTCAGTTCTCCAGGGTGCAGGCTCTGTCTCATTGTCGGACTCAAAAAGGCCGCCATTAAGGCGTTCAATTATGACAAACTTAATGAAGTCACTCGGCCCTGACGAAAACCCAGCTCTCCTCTCCAGCCTCACACAAACTTACCACCTTAGAACCCACCTCCCCAGAGGGAGCCCTTCTTCTGAACACCCATTTTATATTCCAATCAGCCCCCAACACACACCATAAACTTCAAAAAGTAGACACAGGTCCACAAATGCCTCAAAAAGACCTCGTTAACCTGATTTTTAAGGTCTTTAATAATAGAGACAAGGAGGGATTCCAAAATGGCGACCAGCAGGAAGGTAGGGAGGGAGAAAGTGTGAGAGCGCAAGGAAGTGACAGAGGAGTGTGTGGACGCGTGTGGTGTGTGTGTATGAGCTAGGGACAGTTAGATTCCGCAGGTCTTCTAAGGGGCTGCTAAACCCGGCAGTCTTAGGCGGCGGAGTCCCACTCCCTGCGCGGACACTCCTGGGCGGTGAGCACAGGCAGGGCGACCTCACCATCTTGGGAAACGGAGCTGCTTGAGACTAGGATCCTGGCCTCAGCACCACCCAGTCTGATCTCGGACGCATACCAGGACCCTGCAGCCACTGGGGACAGAGACCTGTGACCACAGCTACAGACCTGCGGACACCAAAAGTTCAGAAATCCCCGCGGCAGATCCGTGAGTAACAGAGCCCATCCCCCCTTCCCGCAGGCTTGCGGGCAGCGCCAGAGTAACTAACTGATAGACCCACCCCTTGCCGGGGCCTCAGCACTCCAGGAACTTTAGCCTGGAAGTGCGGGAGCACCTTGGAACTGATCCTGCTTAGGGCCAGGTTCAGGAGTATTGGGCTGGGAGCAAACTCACGAATGCCAGGAACTGAGCCTACGCGCACTGCGGGCTTCTGAGCCCTGGGCTGGGAGCAAACGCGCGAACCCCAGGTACTGAGACTGTGCGCACTGCAGGCTTCGGAGCCCTGGGCTGGGAGCAATAGGGAGAACACCGGAAATTTCTCCCGCATAGCACAGGCCCAGGGACCCCGATTCTCTGGGCAGGAGGCAGCACGAATCACCAGTGACTTGACTGTGTTTCTTTTCACCTGCGCCTGAGATCCTGATTTCCTGGGCATTCATACTAAGAGCCAGTGACTCCAATTCCTGGTGCAAGGGCACACAGGGACCCTGATTCTCAAGGCAAGGTCGCGCGAAGCAACAGAGACTCTGATACTGGATTCTGGGGAACTCTGACTCCTGGCGCACGCTAGGGGGCTCTGGTTTTCAACACGCTTCAGGGGGGGTCTCTGTTTCAGCAAGGTGCAGGCAGGGTCCCTGGTTCTAAGGGCACTTACGAGGCCACATTGAGAGCTGACAACACTGATTCTGAGAGAGTCTGGTTCCCACCAACCCACAACAACCACACATCTTAGTGTCAGAGCTCTTCAGTGACACTAGGGTGGTGGGAGGCTCCCACTGCACACGGCCCAGGCCCACGCAACTCCACGTTTGAACCATCGGGAGAGAATCAGAATGAAGAGACGAAACAACACCCAGAGGAAAGACAATGACGAGTCACCAAGAAAGGACCTCAATGAAGTTGAAGCATGCAACATGACAGAAAAAGAATTCAGAATAATGGTTGTACAATTCATTCACCGGATGGATGAGAAAATCAACAACCTATGCAAGAATCAGGAAGAAATGAAAAGTGATATAGCTACAATCAAAAACACCATGGAAAGTTTCAACAGCAGACTAGAAGAAGCAGAGGACCGAATTAGTGAATTAGAAGATAAGGCAGAGAAACAAGCTCAATCTGAACAGCAACTGGAGAAAAAAATTAAAAAGCAGGAGGAGAGCCTAAGGGAGCTTCGGGACAACATGAAACAAAGTAACATACGCATAATAAGGCTGCAAGAAGGACAAGAAGAGCAGCAAGGATTAGAAAATCTATTTGAAGAAATAATGTCAGAAAACTTCCCAGATATGGGGAAGAAAAAAGTTACACAAGTACAGAGAGTCCCAGGCAAGATGAACCCCAAAAGACCCAAACCAAGACACATCATAATAACGATGGCAAATGTACAAGACAAAGACAGAATCTTAAAGGCTGTAAGAGAGAAACAGAGAGTTACCTACAAAGGATCCCCCATCAGATTATCAAATGATTTCTCAACAGAAACACATCAGGCCAGAAAAGAATGGACAGAAATTTACAAAGTGATGCAAAGCAAAGGACTGAAACCAAGAGTACTCTATCCAGCAAGGCTATCATTCAAAATTGAAGGGGAAATAAGAAGCTTCACAGACAAAAAAAAAGCTAAGGGAGTTTATCACTACCAAGCCAGCAATGCAAGAAATGCTAAAGGGACTGGTGTAAAAAGAAGAACTAAAAAGCCCAGAAGGAAAACAGCCACACAAAAAAATAGAAATGGCTACAAACAAGTACCTTTCAATAATAACTTTAAACGTAAATGGACTAAATGGTCCAATCAAAAGACATCGAGTGGTTGAATGGATAAAAAAACATGACCCATATATTTGCTGTCTACAAGAGACCCACCTCATTAGAAGGGACTCACACAGACTGAAAGTGAAGGGGTGGAAAAATATCTTTCAGACAAATGGAAACGAAAAAAAAGCTGGGGTAGCAATACTTATATCAGACAAAATAGACCTCAAAGTGAAGGCCATAACAAGAGATAAGAAAGGCCACTTCATAATACTAAAGGGATCAATACAACAAGAGGATATAACCCTAATAAACATATATGCACCCAATGCAGGAGCACCCACATACATAAGAAAACTCCTGGAAGATATCAGGGGAGAGATCGACAACAATACAATCATAGTAGGGGACTTTAATACACCACTGACATCACTGGATAAATCCGCTAGACAAAAACTCAGCAAAGAAACAGCAATCCTAAATGACTCACTAGATCAGATGGACTTAATTGACATCTTCAGAACTCTTCACCCCAAAGCCACAAAATATACATTCTTCTCAAGTACTCATGGGACATCTTCAAAAATAGACCACATATTGGGTCACAAACAAAGTCTCCCCAAATTCAAGAAGATTGAAATCATACCAAGCATCTTCTCAGACCACAAGGCCATAATATTAGAAATAAACTACAATAAAAACAACTCAAAATACTCAAACACTTGGAAGCTGAATAACACGTTAATAAATACTGATTGGGTTACCAATGAGATCAAAGAAGAAATTAAAAACATCCTGGAAACTAACGACAATGAAAACACAACAATCCAAAACCTTTGGGACACAATGAAAGCAGTCCTGAGAGGGAAGTTTATAGCTCTACAGGCCTATCTCAACAAACAAGAAAAAATGGTAGTAAATCATCTAAATCTACAGCTCAAAGAATTAGAAAGAGAGCAACAAGGAAAGCCCAGAGTGAGTAGAAGGAGATAATAAAGATTAGAGCAGAAATAAATGGCATAGAGACCAAAAAAACAATACAGAAAATCAATGAATCAAAGAACTGGTTCTTTGAAAGGATAAACAAGATTGACAAACCTCTAGCCAGGCTCACCAAGAAGCAAAGGGAAAGGACCCAAATCAACAAAATCAGAAATGATAGAGGCGAAATAACAACAGATCCCACTGAAATACAAATGATCGTTAAAAAATACTATGGACAGCTCTACTCCAACAAACTAGACAACCTGGAGGAAATGGACAAATTCCTAGAAAAATACAACATTCCAAAACTCAATCAGGAAGAATCTAAAAATCTCAACAGGCCAATAACTATGGAAGAAATTGAAGCAGTCATCAAAAAGCTTCCAGCAAACAAAAGCCCAGGACCAGACGGCTTCACAGGGGAGTTTTACCAAACATTCAAGGAAGAACTAAAACCTATCCTCCTCAGACTACTACAAAAAATCCAAGAGGAAGGAACACTTCCAAGCTCATTCTATGAAGCCAGCATCACCCTAATAACAAAACCAGGTAAAGAAAACACAATGAAAGAGAATTACAGGCCAATATCCCTCATGAACAGAGATGCCAAAATCCTCAACAAAATCTTAGCAAATCGGATCAGGCAGTACATCAGAAAGATCATACACCATGATCAAGTAGGATTTATCCCAGGGATGCAAGGATGGTACAATATCCGCAGATCAATAAACGTGATACATCACATAAACAAATTGAAAGAAAAAAAAACCACATAGTCATATCAATTGATGCAGAAAAAGCATTTGACAAAAGTCAACACCCATTTTTTTAAAATATATTTTTATTAAGATATTACATATGTGTCCTTGTCCCCACGTTACCCTCTACCCCCTCCCCCCGCTCATGCCCTCACCCCCCCCCCCGCCCCCCCGTTGTCCGTGTCCATTGGTTAGGCCTATATGCCTGCATGTAAGTCCTTTGGTTGATCCTTCCCCCTTACCGCCACCCTCCCCTACCCTCCCTCCAAAGCCCGACAGTCCAATCAATGCCTCTCCGTCTCTGGATCAGTCCTTGTTCATCAGTTTATGTTGTTCATTATATTCCACAAATGAGTGAGATCATGTGGTATTTATCCGCTCTCCAGTTCCATCCATGCTGTGGCAAATGGTAAGAGTTCCTTTTTCTTCTTCCTCTTCTTAAAGAATACCTTTCAGCATTTCATATAATGCTGGTTTGGTGGTGATGAACTCCTTCAGCTTTTTCTTATCCGTGAAGCTCTTTATCTGACCTTCTATTCTGAATGATAGCTTTGCTGTGAAAGGGCGAGTCGTCACGGGGCCTGACCACGCTGCTGGCGGCCTCGGGCACCGACTCCCCAGCCCACGGCGGGAGCCCGGCGCAGGCTGCCACCCGCCCGCTGCCCCCGGCGGCAGGGCGGGGCGTGTGCCCTCGCCCGAGGAGATGGAGGAGGAGGCGATCGCCGGCACCCCCCGGGAACAAGATGGAGGACATGGACTTCCTGTCTGGGCTGGAACTGGTCAATCTGCTGGACCCCCAGCAACCAGACTGGCCCCTGGAGCCCGGGCTCAGCTCGCCCTGGCGGGGGGGGGGGGGGGGGGGGCTAGGACTGCGCCCTCCATCTTGCCTTGGGTCCTCCATTTTGGGACGGTGCCATGTGCTTCTTCCCGGAAGACGTCGCTGCTAGCCACACCCAGGATTTCTCTGGACTAACCAATAATAATCAAGGGAAGTGCACGCCATCACTATGACCACATCCTGTACCGACTCGCGCCTGGCCAATCGGCGGGGCCCACAGTCCCCTCTCCTGCCCTCACTCCACCCCCCTTTAAAACCCCCTGTCCCATCAGGCCTCTCTCTCTCTCGACCACTGGAGCTTACGGTTGCATCGGTGAGTGTGGCAGGGGAGCCAAACCTAGGTTTGAAATGAATGACTCTTTGCTTTTGCATCGGACTCGCTGGCTCCCTGTGGGGGTTCTTGGGAATCTTGAAATCTGGGCACAACAGCTGGATAAAGTAATCTTGGTTGCAGGTTCTTGCTACTCATCACTTTGAATATTTCTTGCCACTCTCTTCCTGCCTGCATGGTTTCTGTTGAGAAATCAGCTGACAGTCGTATGGGTACTCCCTTGTAGGTAACTGACTGTCTTTCTCTTGCTGCTTTTAAGATTCTCTCTTTGTCTTTTGCTCTTGGCCTTTTAATTATGATGTGTCTTGGTGTGGTCCTCTTTGGATTCCTTTTTTTGGGGTTCTCTGCACTTCCTGGACTTGTAAGTCTATTTCTTTCACCAGGTAGGTGAAGTTTTCTGTCATTATTTCTTCAAATAGGTTTTCAATATCTTGCCCTCTCTCTCCTTCTGGTACCCCTATAATTCTGATGTTGGTACGCTTGAAGGTGTCCCAGAGGCTCCTTACACTATCTTCGTATTTTCGGATTCTTTTTTCATTTTGCTTTTCCGGTTGCGTGTTTTTTGTTTCTTTGTATTTCAAATCTTTGACTTGATTCTTGGGATCCTCTTGTCTGCTGTTGCACCTCTGTAGATTATTCTTTATTTCAGTCAGTGTAGGCTTAATTTCTAGTTGGTCCTTTTTCATGTCCTCCATGGTCTCACTATACTTATTGAGGGACTCATTAAATTTATCGGCGGTTTCCATAAAATTCTTGAAAAACCTTATAAACGTGGCCTTGAACTCTATATCCAGTCGTTTGCTTTCCTCCATTTCTGCCATTCGTGACCTGTTTCTTTGTCTCTGCATTTTGGCTGCTTCCCTGTGTTGATAGAGTAGCTTTGTGTGCTAGGTGTCCTGTAGGGCCCAGTGGCTCAGCCTCCCCAGTTACCTGAGGTGGACACTCTTGGTGCACCCCCTTGTGGGCTTTGTGCACAGTCTTGTTGTAGCTATGCCTTGGTTGTTGTAGGATCACTGGGAGGAATTGACCTCCAGGCCAATTGGCAGTGAGAATCAGCTGTGTCTGCAGTGGGAGAACTTCTGTGCTGGAGACACCCTTCTGGGGCAAGACTTGCTTCAGTGGGGCTTTGGTGCTCACTGAGACTGCACCCTGAGTGTGTCCCTTATGGATCTGAGGAGTTGTGATCTGGATGGTCCCCCTCTGACCACTGGGTACAGTGGCTCTTGGATCTAAGGAGGTGCTAATTTAGCCTCTGCCTGAGGTTACACAGCAGGAACTACGAAGAGAACTGCAGATTCCCCTTCCTTTTTTTAGAGTTTGGAAGTGCCCTGATGATGCTCAGCTGTGTAGCAATGCAAGCCCCTGTGGGGCCTTGGGCCTTCTCTTGGAAGCTCTGGGTCTATCTAGCCCGGCTGCAGTTAGGTAATTACAGGTTGCAAATGGCCGGGGCATTCATATGCAAAAGCCTCTGCCGTGGCCTGGGTGGGGCGGGGTCTCAAGCAATCAAAGGGCGGAGCAAGCAGCTATGGCGGAGCCTCAGCCCCGCCCAAAGGAGTCGCGAGTCCCAGTGTCCCGGCAACGGCTGCAAGCACCTCTGAGGGAGAGCCCCTCTCAAGCTCGCCCGCTGCCAGACAGTTCAGTTTCTCCCCGTATGAGTCCTGGGTCCCCAGAGACTTCCCGGAACCGGATTTCAGAGCCGTCGGGAGCTTGTGTCTCCCTCCGGATTCAAAAAGACACCCGCGTCCTCAGGTGCCAGACCCTTTCCGCGCGCGCGAGCCCCCGTACCTCTGCACTCCACCTCCGCAGCTCCTCTGGCTCTCAGTGTGCTCTTCTTTCCTTCTAGTTGTAGAATTTACACTCAGCCAGTCCTCCTGTAGTTCTGGTTGATGTCCACCTTGTGTTTTTGATGCATTTATCAATTGTTGTGGGAAGCAGCAATTTCCCGGTGTTTATCTATGCCGCCATCTTAGTTTCTCCTCAACACCCATTTTTGATAAAAACTCTCAGCAAGGTGGGAATTGAAGGATCATACCTCAACATAATAAAAGCCATATATGACAAACCCACAGCCAACATCATACTCAATGGACAAAAACTAACACCATTTGCCCTAAGAACAGGAACAAGACAGGGATGCCCACTCTCACCACTCCTGTTCGACATAGTACTGGAAGTATTAGCCATTGCAATTAGACAAGAAGAAGAAATAAAAGGCATCCAAATTGGAAAAGACGAAGTAAAACTGTCCTTATTTGCAGATGACATGATATTATACGTAAAAAACCCTAAAGACTCCATCAATAAACTATTAGACTTAATAAAAGAATTCGGCAATGTAGCAGGATACAAAATTAACGCCAAGAAATCTATGGCATTTCTATACACCAATAGTGAATGTGCAGAAAGAGAGACTAAAAAAGCAATCCCATTTACCATCGCACCAAAAAAATTAAGCTACCTAGGAATAAACTTAACTAAAGAGGTAAAAGACCTCTTCTCAGAAAACTACAGGATGTTGAAAAAAGAGATAGAGGAAGACATAAAGAGATGGAAGAACATACCATGTTCTTGGATTGGTAGAATCAACATCATTAAAATGTCCATACTGCCCAAAGCAATCTATAAATTCAACGCACTTCCCATTAAAATACCAATGGCATATTTCACAGACCTAGAACGTACTCTCCAAAAATCCATCTGGAATAAAAAACAACCCCGAATAGCTGCAGCGATCCTGAGACAGAACAAAGTAGGTGGGATCTCAATGCCAGATATCAAGCTGTATTACAAAGCCACTGTTCTCAAAACTGCCTGGTACTGGCACAAGAACAGACATATAGATCAATGGAATAGAATAGAGAGCCCAGAAATGAGCCCCAACCAATACGCTCAATTAATATTTGACAAAGGAGGCAAGAACATACAATGGAGTCAAGATAGTCTCTCCAATAAATGGTGTTGGGAAAATTGGACAGATACATGCAAGAAAATGAAACTAGACCACCAACTTACACCATACACAAAAATAAAATCAAAATGGATAAAGGACTTAAATATACAATGGGAAACCATACAAATACTAGAAGAATCCAAAGGCAACAAAATCTCAGACATATGCCGAAGCAATTTCTTCACCGATACAGCTCCTAGGGCATTGGAAACTAAAGAGAAAATAAACAAATGGGACTACATCAAAATAAAAAGCTTCTGCACAGCAAAAGGAACCATCAACAAAACAACAAGAAAACCCACTGTGTGGGAAAACATATTTGCCAATGTCATATCTGATAAGGGCCTAATTTCCAAAATTTATAGGGAACTCATACAACTTAACAAAAGGAAGATAAACAATCCAATCAAAAAATGGGCAAAGGATCTAAATAGACACCTTTCAAAAGAGGACATTCAGAAAGCCAAGAGACATATGAAAACATGCTCAAAGTCACTAATCATCCGAGAGATGCAAATCAAAACAACAATGAGGTGCCATCTCACACCTGTCAGACTGGCTATCATCAACAAATCAACAAAGGACAAGTGCTGGAGAGGATGTGGAGGAAAAGGAAAACTTGTGCACTGCTGGTGGGAATGCAGACTGGTGCAGCCACTATGGAAGACAGTATGGAGTTTCCTTAAAAAACTACAAATGGAACTCCCATTTGACCCTGTGATCCCACTTCTAGGAACATATCCCAGGAAACCAGAAACACCAATCAGAAAGGATATATGCACCCCTATGTTCATAGCAGCACAATTCACCATAGCTAAGATCTGGAAACAGCCTAAGTGCTCATCTGTAGATGAATGGATTAGAAAACTGTGGTACATCTACATGAAGGAATACTACGCTGCTGTAAAAAAGAAGGAACTCTTACCATTTGCAACAGCATGGATGGAACTGGAGAGCATTATGCTAAGTGAAATAAGCCAGTCAATGAAGGAAAAATACCACATGATCTCACTCATTTCTGGATAATAAAGACCATTATAAACTTATGAACAAAAATAGATACAGAGGCAGAGCTGTCTCGAACAGACTGTCAAACTACAGCAGGAAGGCCGGGGAGGGTAGGAGGGCAGGAGGGGGGTGGGTAAGAGATCAACCAAAGGACTTGTATACGTGCATATAAGTATAACCAATGGACATAAGACACTGGGGGGTAGGGGAGGCCAGGGGAATGTCAAGGGCGGGGAAAAAAAAAAGGAGACATATGTAATACCCTTTGTAATACTTTAAGCAATAAAAAAATAAATGAAATAAAATAATAGAGACAAGGAGACCCAAATCCAAAAACAAAGGTGAGATCAGGCCAACGTTGAGGTCCACGTGAAGGCCTTTCAGCTCCTAGCCACCACTCTCAAGTACCCCAAATAATGTACTGGTCCTCCAACCAAGGGTAAGTCAGTTGCTAAGCCTCTTCCGGGCCCATGCTTCAAATGCAACAAGGAAGGACACTGGACCAAGTCCTCTCAAACCCGAGATCCCCAGTTGTGTCCTGCCCACGATGAAGAAGGGAAGGCCACTGGAAATCAGACCGAAATCTGGGCCCTCCACCAAGTAGGGAGAGATTCCATAATAGAGGGAAGTAACAGAGCAGACAGGAGGCAGAGACAGTAGCTCAGAGGAAGCCTCCGTCTCCCCAACTCTTAGCTACACCCCATATAACACCCAAATACTCTCCAGAGGAACTTCAGTCCCTAGTAGCTCTTGGGGCTATGCAGGAAGATCCATGGTTAAAATTTCAGGGAAAATATATCCTTCCCCAGGGACAGGCCTGTGATATCTTATGGGCTATTCACAATTCCCTGTGTATAGGATACATTTACGACTCCTACAACCCCTCATCACATGTCCTAGCCTAGCCTTCCTACTGCAAGATGTTACCAAAACCTGTTCTACTTGTTACTCGCTATCTCCACAAGCACAGGTTAGATCAGACCTCCTTCTTCCCCCACTCATCAGGCTAGGGACCAAATCCCTGGACAAGACTGGCAAATTGACTTCACTCACATGCCTCCTATTAAAAAAAAAAACACATCAAAACACCAAATATCTCTTAACCCTCATAGATGCCTTCTCAGGCTGGGTAGAAGCATTCCCCATTGAGTCTGAAAATTCCATTGAGCCCACACAAGCTCCCATTCAGCATATTATTCCCAGATTCGACCTCTGCTCCTCATTACAATCAGATAATGGACCTGCTTTCATATCTCAAATAACTCAACAGGTCTCCTCCACTCTGAACATCCTGTGGAACTTACACCCCCCCCCCCCCCCGCACCTGCCCCAAACAAGGTAGAAAAAGGAAAATTCCTTCATTAAGTCTTGAAGTATGGTAGCAATCATCTCAGGTAGAAACTGTAGTTTAACTCTAACCCTGCTGTTTGGTTTCTGTACTGTTACAGGTAAGCCCCTCTTGTAAAATAAAATAAAGGCAACTGGCTGACATAGAATGAGGAAGAAGGTCACGCTCCAGTCAGCTGAGACCGAGCTCCCCAAGGCTAGCACAATGCTTCCTCTTGCAGCTTCTTAGACAAACAGAGCAAGGCTCCCTGCTGTGGTTTTTCCAGTACGTACTCTGTATCCCGGGTAACTTTGTGTGTGTTTGGCCAACTGTTTTGTGATTTCTCTGAATAAAAAGCTGGCCTAGAACCAGGGTCGCCCCACCATATCCGACTCAAGAGGGCAGTTCAGATAATCCCTCCCCTCATGACCCTGGGCATCACAGCAGAGGATGGAACTGGCACAGGGGGCCTAACCACTGCTCTATCCTGTTTTGAAATCCTGCCTCAGGACCTACAAGAAAGCTCTGGATGCCAGCAGGGGCAAAACTGGGGAACAAGAACCTCGCCCCCAGGGTCCCTCCCCTCCCCTAGCAAATAACTCCTCAGGCAACTCAGACCCCTGGCCTTTTCCTCCCTAAGGATCACATCAGGCCTCAGTTGTATTTCAGCTCCAGGCCCAGAAAAGGAGCAAAACCAGACAAGTGAGGCTGCGGCAGCCTCGGGACCAGCTTCTGCCTCCCAAGTCCCCCAACAGGACCGTTTTCGAGCCTTCCAGGTGGCCTAGTAAATCCATGATTCTCCTCCCTTTTGGCCCGTGTGTCCCTCCTTCCGCGACCCTAACATCCATGTCCCCAGCGTCCTGAGAATGAAGGTAAAACTCCTCCTGCAAAACCTCACCTCATCTCCCTGTTGCCTTTACACCCACAACAGGCCCGGGTTCCCGAGTCCTCCTGCGCAGGCGCACCATCGCGTCCTTACAAGGCGGCCCTGCAGCCTTTTGTAAGAAGCGCCTCAGGTCAAGAACAATAGACTAAATTATAGAAGAGTAGAAAAATTTTAAATTAGATAACCCCATTTACAACAGCTGCCAGCTGTTTTTCTAGCTTACCCACAAACCCGCACATCCTGCTTCTCGGACCCAGGGCACCAGCCATATCCTGCCAGTTACCCCGAAATAAAGATAGCTTTTGCAGATGAAAGATCAGCCAATAGCTTTTGCAAAATAGCTCCCCAGAACGAGGGGACAAAAGCAACTTGCAACTAATACTCGGAGCTCTTGCCTGCTACTGCGTCAGCTAAGGCTTGAGCCCGAATTCGAATTCGTGAATAAAGGCTGTAATTTAAACCCAATTAACGCTGTGGCTCTTTGTCTGGGAATTCACTCCATAACACCTTTCACCCTCTTCCCCCATCAGCCATGTGTCACCCACGAGGGACTCACCATTCTGCGCGCTGGGACCTGGGCGGCGGGGCCTGAGAGGCCGGTCCCCAAGGCTGGAGGGTGAAATGGGGTCCGGCTGCGGGGACGCTGTGAGCAGAGAGGAGTCCGGGAGGCACGGGGACCCCAATCTCGGGCTGTTGGGGCTCAAGGAGCCTCAGACACACCCCGCACAGCAGGCGCGCTGCCTCCCAGGCCGCCTCCTCCTCACGACCAGCGCCCTGAAGCCTGTGAATCTGCGGACAAAGACCTGACAGGTTAAAAGGACCACCGCAAGGAGGAAACAGGAAGTCCCGCGGTATCCGGAAGCACAGACACCAAAATGCCCTTTAGCTCCGCCCACGTCGGCGCATTTCCTTCTGGGTAATGTAGTTTTCTCCACAGCCCGGGGACTATTAGCATTCCAGCCAATGACTTGGGGAATAAAGGTGTGGCAGAGAGAGTGATGCCTGGAGAGGGACAAGATGAGACCAGAGCCTGGCTAACTGGAACAGACTGAGGCATCTCCAAGGTGAAGAGGGAGGGGAGGAATGCAAGGGATCCACCAAAGAATATATACACAGGGGGGAAATGGGAGACATCTGCAATACTATCAGCAATAAAAAATACATGTACTTTGATCTTCCCCCTCATCATGATTACCATGATCCCTATCTGCTACAAACTGCTGCCCCTAATCATTGAAGCCAAATACTTGGACGCCATGGATGCTGATCACTGAGCTGCTGACTGGCAGGCCCTGGCCACGCCCTGTTGGTTGGTCCCTCCTGGTCTTCCTAGCACGGCTGTGACTTTTTGTGGGGAGGTGTGGGTGTCTTGGAGCACTGCTCTATGCTGCGCCCCTCACAGCCGTCCCAAAGGCCTAGGGCGTGTGTGCATTGTGGGGGTTCCATGGAGTGTGCCTATACTTCCCATTGCCTTTTACTTTGGGTCAAAACTGCTCAGGGCAGCTTCTGCCCAGGGTGGGACTAAGTAGGATGGATTTTCTTTTGATAAAAGAGATGCCTGAAAGAGAAACCATTTCCTTGATTGTATAAGGAATCTGCTGTATGCACATTAGAGAATAAAGCTCCTGTTTCTATGCTGCTAAAAAATAAAATAAATAAAATAAAAATAAAAAAATAAAAATTTTTTTTTAAATAATATAGCCCAGCTGGTGTGGCTCAATGGTTGAATCTCAAGCTATGAACCAGGAGGTCATGATTCTTTTTTCTTTTTTTTTGGTTTTTATTTATTTATTTCTTAAAATTCTTTATTGTTGAAAGTATTACATATATAATTACACTAGAGGCCCAGTGCACGAAATTCGTGCACTGGGGGATGCTGTTCCCTCAGCCAAGCCTGCCCCTCAGTCCGGGAGCCTTCAGTGGATGTCTTACTGATGGCCACAGTCTGGCAGCAGAGGCTCGGAGCAGGCGTCCTGTGTGTGTGTGTGTTTGTGTGTGTGTGTGTGTCTGCTGGGGCCTGTCCCCAGCCGCGCCACATAGGCTCCGAGCAGTTGCCGTGTGTGTGTGTGTGTGTGTGTGTGTGTGTGTGTGTGTGTGTCCCCACTGGTGGTCTGCTCCCAGCCACATTGGAGGCTCAGAGTAGGCACTGTGTGTGTGTGTGTGTGTGTGTGTGTGTGTGTGTCTGCTGGGGGCCTGCCCCCAGCCACACCCTGGAGGCTTGGAGCAGGCCCCTTCTCTGTTGATCTCTCAGGCTCCTGGCCTCCACTGCATGTTGTAGTCTCCCTTGAGCTGTGGCCAGGGTGGGGCGCCCTTTCCTGCTCTGTGATCGCCAGGGCGATCCCACTGGCAGGCACACACGGGGGCTGGCTGCAGGCCCCCCTTTCTTGCTGTGGGATTGCTGGGGCGACCCAGGGGCAGGCTCACAGGGGGGCAGGCTAGAGGCCGCCCTTTCCTGCTCCGTGATCGCCACCATAATCCCACAGGCAGGCACACATGGGGGCTGGCTAGAGGCCACCCTTTCCTGCTGTGGGATCTCTGGTTGCTGATCCAGGGTAGGGGCGGCCAGGGAAGAGGCGGGCGCCTGCCTCTTCCCTGTCCCCCTCCGGCTTCTCTGATCACCCGCAGGGGAGAGGGCAAAGGCGGCCGGTTCTCTGAGCCAGGGCCAGAGGCAGTGCCTCCCGGCTCTTGCCTGTCACCTGTGTTTCCAATCACCGTCCTTCCCCTATGGCCTCCCATCATTGTGCCTATGTATGCAAATTAACTGCCATCTTTGTTGGCGGTTAATTTGCATATCACCCTGATTAGCCAATGGGAAGTGTAAATGAGGTACGGTTAATTACCCTTTTTGTCTTTTATTAGATAGGATATGTCTCCTTTTTACTCCATTGGCTTCTCCCCAGCCATCCCCACTCCTCAGCACATGCCCTCACCTCCCTAGTGTCTGTGTACATTGGTGTTGCTTATATGCATGCATACAAGTCCTTTGGTTGAACTCTTACCCCCCCTTCTCCCCTGCCACCGCCCCAGCGCAACCCCCTGCCTTCCCTCTGAAGTTTGCCAGTCTGTTCAATGCTCCTATGTCTCTGAATCTATTTTTGTTCATCAGTTTATGCTGTTCATTATATTCTGCAAATGATGAGGTCATTGTTGTAATGTACCCCGCGAATCACAGAAGGACGCCTCAAGAAGTAGAATTAAAGAGTCACATTTATTGCAATCCAGGGCTATGAGGGGCCATTCCCCAAATCTCATAGTAAGAAGGTGGTCACAGCTCCAAGGTTATATAGGCAAAAAATCACAAAGGTATTGATTACATCCCAGGGTTTGGAATGAGGAACCTGGCTCACAAAAAGCAGTTTACAGAAGCAGAATTAAGCATGTTAATTATAGTTTTGGGTCTCGGGGTCACTGAATTGACAGAAATACATTATCTAGAGCCCTTGGGTCTGGAATCAGGAACCTAGTTTGCAAAAAGCAGTTTAAACAACATGTTATAAACACATTATCTAGAGCCCTTGGGTAACCTGGGTTAAACTTCGGCATGTTATCTAAATTACAGTTTGGGGTCCAGAGCCTTCTGACCTTGGGATAACTGTGCTGTCCTTCCCAGGTGAAGGAAAAATGTGCTTTCTAAGACCAGTATGACCACAACCCATGGGATATTCACATTACAATCAATAAGGCATTTAATTAATCAAATGGGATGATTTATATAATTCAGAAAATCAAAATAACCTGTCCATTGTTAAACAAAGCAAATAGGTACATAAGTCAAACAGCAGGGTTAAAGTTAAACTATAATTTCCACCTGAGATGGTTGCTACCATACTTCACCATGTAATACTGGTTCTTTTCCTGGTCAGGGCACATCCATGGGTTGCAGGCTTAATTCCTAGTATGGGGCTTGGGAGGTGCAGGAGGCAGTTAATCAGCGATTTTCTCTCATCATTGATGTTTTTATCTCTCCCTTTCCCTTCCACTCTCTAAAATCAATAAAAAAATATTTTTAAAAATTATAAACTTATATGCATAGGCATATACAATAATGGGCATATTCAATAATGTGGTGAGAGCCTAGAAGCAGTGGGGCAGGGTAGAGGGAGAAAAATGGGGAAGAGTATGACAAAAATTGGGAACATCTATAATAGAGTGAACAATAAAAAAGAAGAGTGTTCACAGTTGGCATGGCTCAGTGGTTGGGTGTAGACCCATGAACCAAAATATCGCTGTTTCAATTCCAGGTCAGCACACATGCCCAGGTTGGGGGCCCCATCCCAGTAGGGGGAATTCTGGAGGCAGCTGGTCGATGACTCTCTCTCATCATTGATGTTTCTTCCTCTCCCTTTTTCTCTAAAAAATCAAGAAAGACATTTAAAAAGTGAATAGTGTTATGATTGATTTGACTCAACAAAAGCAAAGTGAGTGTGGGTCATGGCATTTTCTTCCAAGTCTTGTAAGCAAATTCATGCCTTGCTCTGTCTTTATAGAGGATGTCCCAGGCATAAATGTGTTGTGGAACAGGAAGCAGCCTGCAGCGGGTCTGCCTCAGGTTGGCCTGCAATGTTTGAGTTCTTGACTTCATGCAGAAAAGATTTCACAAAACAAGTTCAGAGATCTTGAGAGAATATTTATTAAAGCTGGGCATAATGGAGAAAAACTAGGCCTTAGGATGGAACAAGGAACAGCAGAGAGACTAGGCGAGGGTCCTTTGGCTCCTAGAAACATTGTGGGAAATAAATGGGCCAAATGGGGGCACTGCTGTGAGCTCACTGGAGAATCAGAGAAAAGAAGGCCTTGAGCGTCAGTTCAGGGGTTATCTCACGATGAGCTGTCGCTGCTCATTGCTGCCCCAGTTGCAGGCTGAGTGGGATAACCGGGCTGGTGTGGTTCAAAGGTTGAGCATTGACCTATGAACCTGGAGGTCATGGTTGGATTCCCAGTCAGGACACATGCTCAGGTGGTGGGCTGGATCCCCGTTGTGAGGCATGCAGGAGACAGCCTATCAGTGATTCTCTCTCATCATTGATGTTTCTCTCTCTCTCTCCTCCCTTCCTCTCTGAAATTAAAAAAAAATTTTTTTTGAAGGTATGTTTTAAATCGATTATACTTACACCAATGTTTAAAAAAATGATGAAAACTTGCCACTTCCAAATTATTTTACTATTGTATTATGAATGTTCTTGAGCATGTTCATACCTACTGTATCAATAAGTTGGAAATGAAATATAATGATTTGCTACTGAAATATCTTAGCAGGCCCATGTTCAGTGCTATCACTTTGGAAGTTTGAAAGTGATGATGATGAGAGTATTTACACCAGAAAAATTGACAAATACTACAAACCTTGACTTCATTTAATACAGTATTGAATGCTTTAACTTGAAATGAATGTTGGAGAATGCTAGCAACATAGGTTAATCTTATAAGTGTATTATGCAAATAGGCTTTAAATTATACATAGGGCCCTAGCTGGTTTGGCTCAATGGATAAAGCGTCGGCCTTCAGACTGAAGGGTCCCAGGTTCGATTCCATTCAAGGACACATGCCTGGGTTTTGGGCTCGATCCCCAGTGGGGGGTGTGCAGGAGGCAGCCAATCAATGATTCTCTCTCATCATTGATGTTTCTATCTCTCCCTTTCTCTCTGAAATCAATAAAAATATATTAAAAATAAATTATATATAGGATACAATTTGAGAAAAACAACTTTCTTTCCAATATTTCAAAACATATAGTTCCAAATGGAAACAAAATCAGTTGAGTTTTTGAGGAATGAGTGAAGTGAAAACAGATGTTTTAGATGCTGAACTGTGTTCTTATTGATTAAATCATAAATTCCTTTTAAAAATTGGCAAAAGTGCCCTGACTGGTTTGGTTCAGTGGGTAGAGTGTCGGCCTTCGAACTGAAGGGTCTGAGGTTCAATTCCAGTCAAGGGCATGTACCTTGGTTGCGGGCACCTCCCCAGTGGGGGGTGTGCAGGAGGCAGATGATCAATGTTTCTAACACTCTATCCCTCTCCCTTCCTCTTTGTAAAAAATCAATAAAATATTTTTTAAAAAATTGGCAAGCCCTAACCGGTTTGGCTCAGCAGATAGAGCATCAGCCTGCAGACTCAGGGGTCCCAGGTTTGATTCCGGTCAAGGGCATGCACCTTGGTTGCGGGCACATCCCCAGTAGGGGGTGTGCAAGAGGCAGCTGATCAATGTTTCTCTCTCATCGATGTTTCTAACTTTCTATCCCTCTCCCTTCCTCTCTGTAAAAAATCAATAAAATATATTTATAAAAAAAATTGGCAAAAGTTTCTGACCAGACTTTTCAACAAAAGAGATAAAGACAGTGTAAATAAATTCATAAAGAAATGCTCACTATAACAATTTCTTAAGGAAATGGATTTAAAACAAAATAAGTTAAAACTATACTCATTTCTGGGTTTACAATTTAAAAATATTAAACATCACATGTGCTTACAGGGATAATTAAAAACTAGAATTTTCATTACTGTGGGTGGCTGGGAAGGCAAAGGGAAGGACCATTTTAGATCACATTACTGCATATCTTAAAAAGTAAAACACTGCCGAGACCGGTTTGGCTCAGTGGATAGAGCATCGGCCTGCGGACTGAGGGGTCCCGGGTTCGATTCCGGTCAAGGGCATGTACCTGGGTTGCGGGCATATCCCCAGTGGGGGATGTGCAGGAGGCAGCTGGTGGATGTTTCTCTCTCATCGATGTTTCTAACTCTCTATCTCTCTCCCTTCCTCTCTGTAAAAAATCAATAAAATATATTTAAAAAAAAAAAAAGTAAAACACCTGTACTGCAACAGGTAGATAAGAAAAACATCCTATCTAATAATAGGCAAACATGGTAATTAACTGTAGCTCTGACACGCTTCCCATTGGCTAATCAGGGCGATATGCAAATTAACTGCCAACTGAGATGGCGGTTAATTTGCATACTTGCAATGATGGGAGGCAAAAGGGGAAGGATGGAAGACAGTGATCAGAAACCCAGGTGCAGGCAAGGGCCAGGAGCAGGGCCAAGGTCAGCCCTGGAGGCCACCTTAGCCCTGCCACCAGCGGGTGATCGGAGAAGCCTGGGGGGTGGGGCAGGGAAGCAGACACAGACAGCGACCGGGACCGCAGAAGCCGGGTGCAGGGTGTCAGGGAAGCGGCCACCGCCAGCGTCCCTGGTGCAGCTTCCCTACCCTGCACACAGCTTCTGGGATTGGTGACCACAGAAGCCTGCTTCCCCGGCCTCGGCTTCCCTGCCCCGCACCCAGCTTCTGCGACTGGTGATGCCTATTTTTGCATGACACATAACTGACTGCCTCCCTGGAAGCACAGAAGAAGAAGAAGCCCCCAGAAGTAGAAGCCGCCCACCTTTGGTCCAGGCGCTGGCGCCTGGGGCTGGCTGCAGCCCAGGAGATGGATAAGCTGCCGGCCAGAGGTCCCAGGCTGCAGCCACCCAGAGAAGCTGCCAGCCCTGTGGTCCAGGGCACCAGCGTCTGTGGCCAGGGAAACAAGTTCCCTCTTCTCCGACTGCAGTCATTACTTCAATATTCCCCTTCTGAATTTCTCTCCTGTGCTGCAACCCAACTCCACTTTTCTTCGGAAGGATACGGAACAGACAGAGCAGTGTGAAAAGCTTACATTTTTAAGCCGGTAAGGTTGGTACTGAAACATATAAATGGAAAACTAGAGTCCTTAAGGTAACAAAGGCTACAGAGGACAGGGACAGTGCATGACCTATTATATCCAGCAATTCATGTGAGGACTGAAAACTTTGCAATGATGACAATTAGTGAAGATATGAATCAACTAAAATAGTTGACAGGGACAATTCTTCCATCTTTGAAAATATCTACATCAAATCTGTTTAAATAGATTTTCATCTGCATAATATAACACATTCTGACAAGACCACCACCACCACCAATATGGTCAGTGTCTTGCTGATAAATGTTTAATAACTGAGGGATACCCCCCTCGAGTGCACAAATTTTTGTGCACCAGGCTACTAGTTGATTATAAATTGCATTCAGATCCAGAGATAGAGAAGCATTGATCAGACTGTCAAACCTCAGAGGAAAGGTAGGGGAGGGTGAGGGTAAGGGGGAGAGATCAACGAAAGGACATACATATATGTATGTATGCATATAAGCCTAACCAATGGACACAGACAACAGGGAGGTGAGGGCATGAGTAGGGGTGTCTGGGAGGGTAATGGCGGGATGAGGACACATATGTAATACCTTAATCAATAAAGAAATTAAAAAATGTTTTAATTTATTTCAGAGAGGTTAGAGAGAGGAAGAGATATAGAAACATCAATGATGAGAGATCATTATCGATAGGCTGCCTCCTACAGGCCCCCTATTCGGGGTGGAACCCACAACTTAGCATGTTCTTTGACCAGGAAGCTGAAGGTAGTCATTGTGGTTGGTTTGGACAACCAGGATCAGAAAGCGTGGTCATGGCTGAACTGTGGGCCCTGTGGACAGAGTTGACCTTCTCTGCAGGAGGCCTCACAGTTTGCCTTGAGCCCCAGGCTGCCTTCTGATGGGTACTTTGTACACAGAGGGAAATTTTCAGAACTGAAGGCAAATAAAAAGACCAGTGGAGTACACTTTTGCTTAAAAGTGTATCTGTCAGGTACTTTAGTATACTCACCACAATGATAGTACCCCAGAGGAAAATGACATACACAGAGGCAGAATTGATGATAAGCATCCACATAATTTCAGAGGATCTGGCCAAAATCACAACAGGACAGGATATGGACTAAAAGAAATAAAATTTGAGATAATGAGAAGCCTTGGATATTTACAATAAATCTATCTCAAGAAATCATCTTTAGAAAGCCCAAATCAGCTTCCAAGATGCCCCTATTGGATTCCTGTGTTTTAAGAAAGACTGCAAGACCTGGCCAGTTAAGTCAGTGGTTAGAGCTTTGGCTCCAGGAGCAAATGGTCCCTGGTTCCATTATGGTCAAGGGCAAAGACCTCAGTTGTGGGTTTAATCATAAGGCCATGTCAGGGCACATAAGGGAGGCAACCCATTGATGTGTCTCTCTCTTGAGGATCTCTGTCTCTCTGTCTTTCTCTCCACCTCCTCCTACCATTCCACTCTATATAGAAGTCAAGGAGAAAAAAACAAACAAGCCTTAGGTGAGGATAAAATAAGTATTCTATATATTTAAAATTATATCCATTGACTTTTTAAAAAGAGATGAAGAGAGAGAGAGAGAGAGAGAGAGAGAGAGAGAGAGAGAGAGAGAGATGAGAAACATCAAGTAGCTGCCTCCTGTATGCCACCTAAAGGGAATCCAGGAAAGTATATTCCCTGACCTGGAATGGAACCAGTGACCTTTCAGGGCAAGGGATGGTGCCAACCTACTGAAGTACCATGGCCAGGGAAGAGTTTATACTTGCATTATTATTTATGAAATGGAGGCCTGGTGCATGAAATCCATGCACTCGGGGGGTGCCTCAGGCCGGCTTGTGCCCTCTTGCAGTCCGGGAGCCCTCTGGGGATGTCTGACTGCCCTGGAGGTGGGAGAAGCCCCCACCACCACCACTGTACTTGCCAGTTATAAGCCCAGCTTCTGTCTGAGCGGTGCTACCCCTGTGGGACTGCGCTAACCACCAAGGGGCAGCTCTTGCATTGAGCATATGCCCGTGTGGTCAGTTCATGTCATAGTGACTCCTTGGTCGATTTGCATATTAGCCTTCTATTATATAGTATTATTGAATTAATTTCCATACAACAACTCTAAAGCTACTTTACCACACCCTATATTTACCTCCTGTCTTTCATCATCTGTCTTCTATCTTCCCCATCCCTAAAAGCATTTATTCATTTTCTTCCCTTACAAGAGTAGTTCATATTTTTCATAATATTGTAAGCACTATAAAGTACGTATTCTTCAACAAATATTGGTCTCCTTCATGATACACAGTTATTTTACATTCAACACTAATACTTATGTTAAATGTTAATTAGTTTTTATTGCTGGGTAGTATTGTGTTCTGTATATGAACACTTTAACTATTGATCTGTTTATGGTTTTTGTTATTTCCAGGTTTGGGGTATTATAAATAAATTTTCTGGATATGTTGCATTCAGGTATTTATATAAATGAATGTTTTAGTATCTAAATGTTACAGTGTAGGTGCGTGTTATGCTTTTGCAGATATGCAAAACTGTGATCTAAAATGGTTATTCCCTTTGCCTTCCCAGACACACACAATAATGAAAATTCTAGTTTTTCTTTATCCTTGTAAACACATGCAATGTTTAATATTTTTAAATTGTTGGCCCAAAAATCAGTATAGTATTAATTTGTTTTGTTTTAAATCCATTTCCATAAGAAATTTTTATGGTGAGCATTTCTCTTTTTTTTTAAATATATTTTATTGATTTTTTACACAGAGGAAGGGAGAGAGATAGAGAGTTAGAAACATCGATGAGAGAGAAACATCGATTAGCTGCCTCCTGCACATATCCCAATGGGAATGTGCCCGCAACCAAGGTACATGCCCTTGACCGGAATCGAACCCGGGACCCTTCAGTCCGCAGGCTGACGCTCTATCCACTGAGCCAAACCAGTTTCGGTGGTGAGCATTTCTTTATACATTTATTTCTGCTGTCTTTATCTCTTTTGTTGAAAGTTTTGGTCAGAAATTCTTGCAATTTTTAAAATGAAATTAGGATTTAACCAATAGGAGGACAGTTCAGCATCTAAGACATCTGTATTCACTTCACTCATTCCTTAAAGACCCAATTGGTTTACTTGCCATTGGGAACTATATGTTTTGAATACTGAAAGCAAAACAGTTTTTCTCAAACTTTATCTCATGCACAATTTAAGGCCCACTTGCAAGATACACTTCTAAGTTTAATCTATGTTGCTAACATTCTCCACTATTCAAGTTAAAGCATTCAATAGTACATTAGTGAAGTTAAGTCTTGTACTATTTGTCAATTTTCTTGGTGTAAAATACTCTCATCATGATCAGTTTCAAAATGACAAAATGATGGCACTGAACATGGGCCTGATAAGATATTTCAGTAGCAAATCATTACATATTATTTCCAACATGCTGAGGCAGTAGGTACAAATATACTCAAGAACATCCATGATAAAATAGTAAAATAATGGCAAGTGGCAAGTTTTAAACATTTTAAACTTTGATGTAAGTATAATTGATTTAAAGCATACATTCAAAATATTTTTATTGATTTCAGAGAAGAAGGGAGAGAGAGAGAGAGAGAGAGAGAGAGAGAGAGAGAGAGAGAGAGAAACATCATGATAAGAAAGAATCGCTGTTAGATTGCTTCCTGCATGCACCACAATATGAATCCAGCCCACCACCTGAGCATGTGTCCTGACCAGGAATTGATCAGTGACCTGCGGGGTCATGATTTAAGAGTCAACCACTGAACCACACCAGCTGGGCTCTTCTAAGACTTTCAGGGATCCCACTCAAGCTGTAACCAGGGTAGCAATGAGCAGTGGCAGCTCATCCTGGGCTAATCCCTGAATCTTCTCTCAAGACCTCCTTTACTCTGAATGCCCAGTGAGCTGACAGCAGCCTCACTTGGGCTCATTTATTTCCCACAATGTTTCTAGAGAGGCAAAGGAGCCACTCCTGGTCACTGTGCTGTTGCTTGTTCTATCAGAAGGCCTACATTTTTTCATTATCCCCAGCTTCAATTAACGTACCCTCAAAATCTTCTGAACTTGGGTTGTGAAATCTTTTCTAACATGAAATAATGAACTCAAACTCTACAGACCAAGCTGAGGCAGACCCGCTCTAGGCTCCTTCCTGTTGCTGAACACAGCTATGCCTGCGACATCCTCTATAAAGAGAGACCAAGGCATGATTTTTCTTTGAGAACTTGAAAGAAGTGTGATAGCCGTCATTCACCTCAGTGTTGTTGACTCAAATCAATCTTAACACTATTCCTTTTTTTTAATTGATTTTTTAGAGAGAGAGTGAGATGGAGAAACATCAATGATGACAGAGAATCATTGATCAGCTGTCTCCAGCGTGCCCCC
Organism: Myotis nattereri; assembly: GCF_964212035.1. Taxonomy (NCBI): domain Eukaryota; kingdom Metazoa; phylum Chordata; class Mammalia; order Chiroptera; family Vespertilionidae; genus Myotis; species Myotis nattereri. Next base: position 8,280,512 of record NC_138097.1, on the reverse strand, counting down.
TACAGGGATGGAGCTCCCAAACCTAGGCATGTGCCCTGACCTGGAATCCAGCCAGAGATAACTTGATTCATGGGTCCACGCCCCAAAACTGAGGCATGCCATGTGTGCAAACTATATTTTTTATTATAGACTCTATTAAAAATAGTCCCAGTTTCCTCCATCCTCACTCCCTTTGCTTCCCTCTCTCCTGACCACACCATTTCTAGGCCCTCACCCCATTATTGTCTATGTCCATGGACCATGCATATATGTATATACTTTTAAAAATATATTTTTATTGATTTTGGACAGAGGAAGGGAGGGGGAGAGATAAATACATCAATGATGAGACAGAATTACTGATTTGCTGCCTCCTGCAGGTCACCACCCCCACCCAATTGAGAATTGAACCTACAACCCATGTATGTTCCCTGACCAGGAATAGTACCATGGCCTCATGGATCATAGGTCAATGCTCAACCATTGAGCCACACCAGCTGGGCTATATTATTTAAAATTGAAAAAAGAATTTTTTTTTTTTTTTTTTTTTTTATCCTTGACAGTATTACAGATGTCTCCCATTTTCTCCTGTGCATATATTCCTTGGGGGATCTCTCTCAGTCCTCCCCACAGCCCTCTCCTGGGAGATCTGCCAGTCTGTTCCAGTTAACCAGGCCTCTGGTCCCATCTTATCTTTCCCCAGTTCCTCTTGCTGAACAATCACCTTTATTCTCCAGTGTCATTGGCTGGGAACCTAGCCATCCTGTCGGCGTTTGAGAAAACTACATTACCCAGAAAGCAACGCCTGACGTGGGCGGAGCTAAAGTGCACTTTTGTTGTCAGGGCATCCGGTTAGGGCGGGACTTCCGCCTTCCTCCTCCTGGCGGGCATTTTGACCCTTTCACTTTCTTCAAAGCTTCACAGGCCTCAGCCCACTGGTCGTGATTAGGAGGAGGCCTGGGAGGCAGCGTCCTTGCTGTGCGGGGTGTGTGTGAGGCTGGTTGGGCACCAACAGGCCGGGAGGGGGGCCTCCGTGCCTCCGGGACTCCTCTCTGCCCACAGCGTTCCCGCAGCCTGACCCCGTTGAACCCCCCAGCCTTGGGGACCGGCCTCTCGGGTCCCGCCGCCCAGGAAGCCGCATCCAGAACAGTGAGTGTCTCCTGGGTGACACAGGGTGTGATGGGGGAAGAGGGCCACAGGCTGCAGTGCCACCTTCTAAGGACACGGCGGTGGGGCCGAGGCAGGAGGATTCGGAAACCCGGGTCTGTTGTGGGTCTAAAGGCAACAGAGATGAGGTGAGGTTTTGCACGAGCGGTTTTACTTTCACTTTCAGAACCTGGGGCCCTAGATGGTTGTGAAAAAAAGAGGGAATTTTCTGAGGCCGGATTCTAACTTTTCCTAACTTTGCTCAGAGGAAGGACAGACTGGAAGACAGAGGAGAGCAGCTGTGGACAGAAGGGGAAGTCCCGTAAATGATAAGGGAGCTGGCAGCGTGAGCCCTGAGGACTGAGCCCCGAGATAACACCGGCATCTGGAGGGACCTCCCCTCTGGGCTGGGCAAGGGCGCTGAGCAGGTGAGCCCGTAGGACAGTGGTTCTCAACCTTCCTAATGCCGCCACCCTTTAATACAGTTCCTCACGTTGTGGTGACCCCCAATTTCATTGTTACAAATTGAACATAATTAAAGGATAGGCTTAATCACAAAAACAATATAATTATATGTGTGTTTTCCCATGGTCTCAGGCGACCCCTATGAAAGAGTCGTTCGACCCCCAAAGGGGTCATGACCCACAGTTTAAGAACCTCTGCCATAGAGCCTGCTGGTAGCCAGGCTCTAAACAGACCATTTTCTTTCCCTGAATTCCCGCAAATGCAGAGTTGAATGGTGTAGGGATTTGAGGAGCTTATTTCAGGGCCTCACACACTTATGGCCTCTAACATACTGGTGTCCTGGGACTGTCAGCTGCTCTTGTAGCCCTTGGCCCTGGGGACTTTGACCAGACACTAAGCCCAGACTCCTAAGGGTAGGAGTAGGGCTTCATGACGTGGACCTTGTTGTCAAAAGGGAGGTCCTATAGGGTATAGGTTCCAGAATATGCAAAAGCTTAGAGTGAAGAGTGAGCTGAATCAGGAACTGGCAGATAGGATTAAAAAAAACAAAAAAATAAACACTATACACACACACACACACACACACACACACACACATATACATAATAGAAGCCCGGCGCACAAAAATTTGTGCGCTGGGGGGAGGTCCCTCGGCCCAGCCTATGCCCATTCACAGTCCAGGACCCCTTGGGGGATGTCCACCTGTCGACTTAGGCCCACTCCCCGGGGGGATCAGGCCTAAGCTTGCAGTCAGACATCCTTCTTGCAGCCAGGGAGCCCTCGGGGGATGTCCGACTAAAGGCTTAGGTCCCCAAGGGATCGGGTCTAAACTGTTAGTTGGACATTCTTAGTGCTGCCACTGAGGTGGGAGAGGCTCCTGCCACCACCACTGTGCTGGCCAGCCATGAGCCAGCTTCTGGCTGAGTGGCACTCCCCATATGGAAGTGCACTGACCACCAGGGGTCAGCTCCTGCATTGAGCGTCTGCCCCCTGGTGGCCAGTGCACATCATAGCAACCGGTCATTCTGCCGTTCAATCAATGTGCATATTAGCCTTTTATTATTATTATATAGGATGTCCCTATTTCCCCCCTTTTGCCCCCTCTACCCAGCTCTTGCCCCCCACTTCTCTCTGGCTATCACCATACTGTTGTCTGTGTCCATGGGTAGTGCATATATTTTCTTTGGCTAATCCCTTCTTTAAAGTCACTTCTTTAAATTTTTATTTTCAGCTAAGTGCTTATAACTGCACTATTTATTTTCTATCATATCATTTAGAATTAAGATATTTTTTTAATTGAAACCTTGTAAATTTTAGCAAAAATTAATAAATTATGCTAAAAGCAATTAGGAGATTTTTCATGTAATGCAGATACATTTCAATTAATATTTTATTAATTTTTAATTTTTTAATATTTTAATTTGAAATAATCTCATACATGTAAAAAAAACCTATAAAATACTACAGCATATTATATGTACCTTTCACCCAATTTCTTAGATGTTAATAATTTAAACATAACCATTATGCAACTAACAAAATTTGGAATATATTTTTCTTATAATCTCTTTAATGTTACTTAAATCCTTTTACTTTGTTTTTGTTAATCTTCACCCAAGGATATTTTTCCATTGAATTTTAGAGAGAGTAAAGGGAAAGGAAGAGAGACATTGATTGGTTGCCTCCTGCACATGCTCTGATAGGGACTGGGGATCAAGCCAGCAACTGAGGTACATGCCTTTGACTGGAATCGAACCAGCACTCTTCAGTCCATGGTCTAATGCTCTATCCACTGAGCAAAACAGGCTGCAGCTTAATTGATTTGCTTTTAATCTATATGTGTCTTTATATTAAAGTGGGGTTTGTTTTTTATTCACGCTCATAATCTGTCTTTTAATTGGTGCATTTATGCCACTGACTTTCAGAGTGTTTACTGATAGAGTTACTACCATATCAGGTGGCTTCTGGGGCTTCAGGGACCGGCCTGGGGCTTCTGGGCCGGCCTGCGACCCGGGATTGAATCTGATCAGAGCCGGCAGGCAGGCGGCTTCTGGGGTTCCAAAGGGGACCTGGATGGCAGCTCTCGCTGTCCTGCCCTGCCTGCAGTATGCAAATTAGCTGCCATCTTTGTTGGTGGTTAATTTGCATATCGCACTGATTAGCCAATGGGAAGCATAGCGAAGATACCATCAATTACCACGTTTGTCTATTATTAGATAGGATGGAGAGAGAGAAAGAGAGATTGATTGATTGATTTTAGAGGTAGAAATGGAGGAAGAGAGACAGAGAAACAGTGATGAGCAAGAAACAAGGATTGGTTGCTGCCTGCACAACCCCTGTTATAGATCCAGCCCACAAACAGGCATGAGATCTCACAAATGCATGGGTCTGTGCTCAACCAACTGAACCACATCATCCAGGACTGTGGATCACTTTAATACAGGGAATCATGGTCACTGTGGAAATGGTATTAGTAGCTCAGAGGGGACACTGTGAGCCTGGCTTTCTGCTGGTCCACTGTTTGTGGCAGGTGGGTACCAGAACAGAGCATAGCAATAGAAGTTGAAATGTAGAGTGTGGGGGAGAGAGAATGGTTTTGCAGTGGCCAGGGCCTTTAGAAGATGAGTGGGCGTGAGAGGAATTGGAGGCTGGAGAGTAACTCAAACAATAGGAGATTGGGTTGGTACATATTTATTTCTGTAAACACTCACCAGGATATTGTTGTGACCCTCAGGGTGCCCTGGCTAGGGGAGTAACAGTCTTGTGCATTAGCTTAGCGACTTGAATCTGTGAGACTCTCTGGGCATGGTACAGAGGGCCTCCACAGCTGGGACTTGAGTAACAGTTAAGTGGAGAGGTGTTGGCTGTGACTGGTGAAAGGACATCAAGTGCAACACCAGGGGAGGTGGGTTCAGGGTATCTGAGATCTGATTGTGGTTCTTCATAGGTTAGACTGAAGGAAAAACAGTCATGGAGAGAGGCTTTCATAGCAGGACTGAAGGCTGCCTCTATGACTGTGGACTATCAGAGTCAGGGCAGTACGTGATCCTGTTTGAACTTGGCAAGCATTCTCTGGACAACACATGCTGAGTAATAAATAAGAGCGCAAGGAGATGACTGTGGGGTCCGGGACTGTAGGAGTGGAGGTGTGAGAGAGGTGTGGAAGATAGAGTGATGTGCACTTGGAGAGGGAGTGTGACTTCATGGCCAGAGCACCCTGACATTGACATAAGAGTGAATGAAGGGAGAGTCCCTTTCTGGTGGAGTCTGGATGATAAAATAAGGGTTATTTGGGGGTAATTGCCTGAAAAGAAGAGTGTTTTGGTACTACCTGCCAGGTTCACAGCTTAGGTGACATTTATGTACCCACCTGCCTTTTTTTGGGGGGGGGTGACACACTGATTCTTAGGAATGAGATAGCATACATCAGTGTTACCCGGGCTTGGAAATCTCCACAGGCATGGGTAAGGGAGAAGGGTAAGAGAGAAATGGGTTATGGAGGTGGCAATCTATAATTTTGGAAAGTAAGGTAATTAGGAAACAACCCGTCCTCGCCACAGCAAATTTGCATTACCTTTGAAGTTGTGCCTCTGGGAATGAAGCTGTGTGAGAGAAGTGTTCAAAGAACTATGTGCAGCAGGTAGTACAAAGCGATGAGCTCAGCACCCTGGGATTGTGGTTTGAGGGTGAAGTGTGATGCCATGTTTTTGGTGTCTTTGAGGAACAATCTGAGGGACTACAAAGGTAATGCCTGACAAGACCAATATCAAATCACTCACACTCTCTTTATGGCCAACATCTCTTCCTACCCTCTGTTCTTGACACCCACTCTACTGTCAAGAGGAAGTATGGAGTACGTTTGAATCCCATAGCTCAGTTATGTTCTATCTGCTCAATTGCCTTTATTGTGGGAAGACAAAATATCACTAGAAATATAAGATGACAGTGATTTTCATGTTATAAAGGCCTGCCATCTTCTCTGGTGTGTGGAGTAGAGAGAGCAGATTGATGTGTATGATGGAATATGACAGAGTTGGAACCTTAAGAGTGAATCTGGTTCCGGGCTGTACTGTCCCCATTATGACAGTATATGAACTTTGAGGACGTGGACATTGCCTTCTCTCAGGAGGAATGGGGGCTCCTTGATGAGCCTCAGAGACTTCTCTATTGTGATGTGATGCTGGAAGTTTTTGCACTTTTATCATCTGTAGGTAAGACCTTCACATTCTCCCAATATCCTGAGATGATCTCATCTCTTCCTTTATTCCTCTGATGTAGCTTTCACTCTTCTACAGCCAGACCACGGACTCTGCTAATTTCCCCAATGTCTTGTCAGATGTGCTATGGCTGCCATGGGTGAGGTCTGTGGAGAGCCCTGAGCCAAGGACTCCACAAACATCCCTAACACTCATTGCCTCAGACAGTGCAGGATGTGTCTATGAGTCAGGAGTCTTATAGACAGCTTAATGGGTCCCACCTGCTGTTTCTCTCCCTGGGAGGATGACTTTGTCCAGATCCATGGCTTCCATTTCTACCTCCTTCCTCTAGCCCAAGGTCCTTGGTGACTGCCTGTGCCAGGTTAGGGTCTTTACTTACATGAACCTTAAACTGTACTTACAAGCTCACACTTCAGTTGTTTGTAATATTATCTTCTGTAAATACAATTGCAAGCCAAATTGCTCTAGGCCAGTGCTGGCTGCCCATCTCTGTCATCTTTCATTAATACTTGGAATATTTCTGTTGTACGTATTTGTAGAGAAGAATGTGCAGGATGAACCCTGAAATTTTTTTACAGGGTGAACATGCAGGATGGTCTCAGAAGAGGCCTGCCCTGTTGAGTTCCAACTGTGGGCTAGATATGATGTAAGTAAGGTTAGTGTTTAGATGATACCAAGCACCTGCTCATTTCCAACAGTGTTTACGTGCAAGTACCATGGGCAGTAGCACATTTCTACCTTTTCTTTTTATTTATTTATTTATTTATTTATTTATTTATTTATTTATTTTAATTTTATTTTATTGCTTAAATTATTACAAAGAGTATCACATATGTCTCCCCCCCCCCACTGACATTCCCTCCACCTCCCCTACCCCCCAGTGTCTTATGTCCATTGGTTATGCATATATGCATACATACAAGTCCTTCGGTTGATCTCTTACCCCCCATTCCAGTCCCCCAACCCTCCCTAGCCTTCCCGCTGTAGTTTGACAGTCTGTTCGATGCTGCTTTGCCTCTGTATCTATTTTTGTTCATCAGTTTTTAATGGTCTTTATTATCCATAAATGAGTGAAATCATGTGACATTTTTCTTTCATTAACTGGCTTATTTCACTTAGCATAATGCTGTCCAGTTCCATCCATGCTGCTGCAAATGGTAAGAATTCCTTCTTTTTTACAGCAGCATAGTATTCCATCGTGTAGATGTACCACAGTTTTCTAATACATTCATCTGCTGATGGGCACTTAGGCTGTTTCCAGATCTTCACTATGGTAACTTGTGCTGCTATGAACATATGGGTACATATATCCTTTCTGATTGGTGTTTCTGGTTTCTTGGGATATATTCCTAGAAGTGGGATTACTGGGTCAAATGGGAGTTCCATTTTTAACTTTTTGAGGAAACTCCATACTGTCTTCCATAGTGGCTGCACCAGTCTGTATTCCCACCAGCAGTGCACGAGTGTTCCCTTTTCTCCACATCCTCTCCAGCACTTGTCTTTTGTTTATTTGTTGATGATAGCCATTCTGACAAGTGTGAGATGATACCTCATTGTTTTGATTTGCATCTCTCGGATGATTAGTGACTTGGAGCATGTTTTCATGTGTCTCTTGCCTTTCTGAATGTCCTCTTTTGAAAGGTGTCTATTTAGGTCCTTTGCCCATTTTTTGATTGGATTGTTTATCTTCCTTTTGTTAAGTTGTATGAGTTCCCTATAAATGTTGGAGATTAAACCCTTATTGGTGATAACATTGGCGAGTATGTACTCCCACACAGTGGGCTTTCTTGTTGTTTTGTTGATGGTTTCTTTTGCTGTGCAGAAGCTTTTTATTTTGATGTAGTCCCATTTGTTTATTTTCTCTTTAGTTTCCAATGCCCTAGGTCTAGGAGCTGTATCAGTGAAGCAATTGCTTCGACATATGTCTGAGATTTTGTTGCCTTTGGATTCCTCTAGTATTTTCATAATTTCCTGTCTTACACTTAAGTCCTTTATCCATTTTGAGTTTATTTTTGTGTATGGTGTAAGTTGGTGCTCTAGTTTCATTTTATTGTATGTATTTGTTCAATTTTCCCAACACCATTTATTGAAGAGACTATCGACTCCATTGTAAGTTCTTGGCTCCTTTGTCAGATATTAATTGAGCATATTGGTTCGGGTGGATTTCTGGATTCTCTATTCTATTCCATTGATTAGTATGTCTGTTCTTGTGCCAGTGCCAGGCAGTATTGAGAACAGTGGCTTTGTAATACAGCTTGATATCAGGTATTGAGATCCCACCTACTTTGTTCTTCTTTCTCAGGATCGCTGCAGCTATTCGGGGTCTTTTTTATTCCAGATGAATTTTTGGAGAGTTCGTTCAAGGTCTGTGAAATATGCTGTTGGTATTTTAATGGGAAGTGCGTTGAATTTATAGATTGCTTTGGGTAGTATGGACATTTTAATGATGTTGATTCTACCAATCCATGAACATTGTATGTTCTTCCATCTGTTTATGTCTTCCTCTATCTCTTTTTTCAACGTCCTATAGTTTTCTGAGTAGAGGTCTTTTACCTCTTTAGTTAAGTTTATTCCTAGGTATCTTAATTTTTTGGTGTGTTGGTAAATGTGATTGCTTTTTTAGTCTCTCTTTCTGTAAGTTCACTATTGGTGTATAGAAATACCATAGATTTCTTGGTGTTGATTTTGTATCCTGCTACATTGCCGAGTTCATGTATTAAGTCTAATAGTTTTTTGATGGAGTCTTTAGGGTTTTTTATGTACAATATCATGTCATCTGCGAATAAGGACAATTTTACTTCTTTTCCAATTTGGATGCCTTTTATTTCTTCTTCTTGTCTAGTCGCAATGGCCAATACTACATTTCTACTTTTTTTTTTTTTTTTTTTTGCCACACTTGACACTGTGCTAACTTGACACTTGACACTGTGCTAACTTGTCATTTCTCCTGTGACTTCCTGGCCTTTGACTACCTTCAACTGTGTGGCCTTTTTGCATCACCTGTTCCTCTGCATTGCTCCATCTTCAGTATTCTCTAACATTGACTTGTACATGTGTTATGAGATGCACCTATAAGCTTAAATAGTTCTTGAACAGCAGCTACTAATTTATAGAATAGTAGAGGCCCGGTGCATGAAATTTGTCCATGGGTAAGGTCCCTAAGCCAGGCCGGCGATCATAGCCGATCAGATTTTCTGCCTCCCCACCTCCTCCATCCCTTGCTACACGCGTGCCACCACCGCATGGTTTCCCCCTCCTCGCTGCCACCGAATGGTTCCCCCTCCTCCTCCTTCCCTCCGTCCCTCGTTGCCCACGCCCTGCTGCTGCCATTGGTCACCCACCATGTTCCGCAGTGCCCCCTGGTGATCAGTGCATGCCATAGCGGGAGATCATTTTCCTGGTCGTACTCCGGAGGGGTCACTTTGCATATTACCCTTTTATATATATAGATTACTTGGAATGAGACATAACCATATTTCAGCACAGCTTTCCATGTCACCAGCAGAAGAACCATGCTCAACTCTGTTAGCAGAAGAATGAGCTGAAGATCCTGCTTCTCTTCCACATGGTGCTTACTGCGTGTGTCATATTTTGTTTGATATCTTCCTTGTTTTGTGATCTTCAGTAACCCAGACCTTCATGGGAGTAGCTTATAATCATTCCTATTGATCTTTTGTTTTGAGTCAATTGCACAGAACCTTGTTATGTGCAACACACTTTTGTAAAGGAACTTCCACCTGTCACCACATTCAGCATTCAGTTCCTCACCATTTTTCTATTTTCACGTTGTTGGCATCAAACGGATGATGAGGAGACCAATTCTGAGCAGAGTGTATATGTACCAGGAGAATCATGTCAGGGCTTTTAAGACAGCCCCAGCAACCCAGAAGACACATTTTTTTCTCAGTCTTAAAAGATATTTTGGACCTGACTGAGTTACAAGCAGTATATTTTGAGCAGAAAGTCTTCATCCATAACATATATGTGCGAGAGACTTCTGTTTCATTGCAAACCCTCACCAGCAACTGAGAGATGCCAGTGGACAGAAGCCCTGGAAAGAAGATAAGGACAGGGCCTCACTTGTGTCCCAGTGCAGCTTTTACTTAATATGGGTGCCTTCAACCATTAGGGAGGTTGGGGAAGACTTGCCAGCCATCTCAGACATTCTCCAGCACCAGGCCACTTTTAACACTGGGTAGTGAGATTTCACAAGAATTTCTCAGTGGAAGAAGTCATGACGAGTGGGCTGAATGTGAAAAAGCTGCCAGCCACAACCAGAAAGTTGTTCAACATCAGGTTGTCTATTCCAGAGTGGTGATTTATAAGTGTAAAAAATGTGGAAAAGCTTTTAGAAAAATCTTTATCCTCATTCATCATAGAAGAGTTTACACTGTAGGAAAGCAATATGAGTGTAGTGATCGTGGGAAGTCCGTTATCCTGAGGTCCAAACTCATTCAACATCACAGCGCTCACAGTAGAGAAAAGCTATATGAGTGTAGTGATTGTCGGAAGTCCTTTAGGCAACACAGTAACTTCACTCAATACTATAGAGTTCACAGTCCTGCAGAACCTTATGAATGTAGTGAATATGGGAAATCTTTTACCTGCAACAATCACCTCCTTATCCACAGGAGAGTTCACACTAGAGAAAAGCTATATGTGTGTACTGATTGTGGGAAGTCCTGTGTGCTCAGAAGAAATGAATTCTGTATTCTTACTTATGTTTGAGGAAATGAGTACTCCAAGCTCTTAGGATCTTTACTCCTTTGTCTCTGACTAAGGAATGGACCTAACCATTGTTTCCCCCAGACCACAATCCTAAGATGTGCTACACCTTTCAGGGACATTGTGCTTCTCACATTGTGCTGTGATGAATTTTTTCAGGTAGTTATTCACCAACATGCAAAGCACTTGCTGTATATGGCTCTGGTTTATGATCTTTTTCTAAAGGTGCTTTTTGCATTTGTACCTTTAATTTATTGGTTCTATTCTCTGCCTGGGATGAATTGAAAGCACACTTGTGATCTGTCAGCAGGTAGAGGTGAAGAGATATTGTGGGGATCCCAAACTTTCAGTACTTCTGAAGGGACATCATGATGGCAGAAAATCACTCTTTGGCCATTATTTGCTTATTTTGCATTTCTGCCAAAAGCCTTGAAAGCAAGACTGCAGGACTTTATGGTTCTAATTTGCAGCCTGGTGCCTCTATTATTGAAGTCAAAGGTCACCCTGAAGAGAAGGTCTTTGTTGTGCTTCTGTGAAGCACTTTGTTCACAGTGTGTGTGACATACGTCTCAACAAATGATCCATATGTCATGATGTACTAAATTTCATAGGCTGGTGTCATTTGTGGTAAGAATCTGGGGGTTGTGTGCAACCACAATTAGGGCAGCAGCACTGTTTCAATCGTGAGTGGGAGAGAGTGCAGTAAATTAGTTGAAAAATGCCTCTGCTGAATGTTTTCCACAAATGTTGCAGGGCCTGTGACTTGCGTGATGTTTGTGTACAGATATTCTCAGGACCTCCATACCTGTTTACTATGACTGAAGTCATTGATAGAGAAAATAATCTTATAATTTTGCTATTCTGCTGGCCCCCCTAGGGTGTTCACCTCAAGGTTGATGCTCAACATACAAGAATTCAAAGGTAGAGGAAGAATAGTCCTATAATCAATGGCAAGATGTTTCATGCAACCAGTCAACATTCCTATGGATTCTGATGTTAATAGTCTAAATTGCTTACCAATATTTGCTGGGACTGTGGCAAGGCTGTTCCTTCCAGGATATGAGAAATGACATGCAACAAGCTGCACTTTTTTAATATGTACTATTTGGTGAGGTTTGGTGTACATATAAAGCTGTGAAGTTGTCACATATGGAATAAACTTACCTGTCACCAATGTACAGGGTGGAGCAAAAATAGGTTTACAATAGTGAGCACCCGAAACACATAGTTTATTGTTTTTAAAAAAGTATTTTAAACTTGACTTTTATTGATTCTTTTAGGGAGAATGGGAAGGATGGGGGAAGAGAGAAACATTGCTTTTATTGATTCTTTTAGGGAGAATGGGAAGGAAGGAGGGAGAGAGAAACATCTATATGAGAGACATATGTTAATCTGATGCCTCTTGCATGCCCCCTACTGGGGTTTGAGGAAGACATGTTCTTGTGCCCTGACCTGTTGTAGTGACCTTTAAGTGTAGGGGATGATGCCTAACTGAGTGAGTAACACTAACCAGGGCAGAGTAAATTCTTGTATTATTATTTGTTAATTATTGTATTACTTCCCATACCAACAACTCTAACCCTACTTTTGGCATACTCTATGTTTACCTTCTGCCCTTTTACAAACTCTCTCTCTACCTTCCCCAGTCCTACAAGTAGGCATTGATTTTCCTTCCATTACAACACAGTAGTGCATATTTTTCATAATCTTATACGCACTAGAAGGTGTGTGCACTTTAACAAATATTGGTTTCCTTCACCCTACATAGTTATTTTGAGATTCAACACAAATTGTGTACTGTGAATTACTACTTTAATTATGTGTCTAGGATTTTGGTTATTTCTAGGTTTGGGGTATTATAGAGAATTCTGCTGGGCATATTGTGTTCAGTTCATTATCTAGTTGTGTGTTTAACTGATCAAACTGTTGTTGTGTAGGTGAATGTTTTACATTGTAAGATATGTAGAACTGTGATCTAAAATGCTTATTTCCTTTGCATTCCCACCCACCCACAGTAATGAAAATTCCCGTTTTTCTGAAACTCTGCCAGCACATACGATGGTAAATTTTTTTAAATACTAGCCCAATCAATGAGTATACGATCACCTCACCTTTGTTTTACTTTCATTTACCTAACAATTTTTGATGGTGAGCATTTGTTTCATACATATATTCACATTGTCTTTATCATGTTTGTTAAAATGTCTGCTCAGAATGTTTTAACAATTTTTAAAATGAATTTATTACCTGGAAAGCATTATGCTAAGCAAAATAAGCCAGTCAGAGAAAGATCAGTATCACATGATATCATCATTTGTGGAATATAATGAATAGCATAAACCAGCGGTTCTCAACCTATGGGTCACGGCCCCTTTGGGGGTTAAACGATCCCTTCACAGGGGTCGCGTAAGACCATTGGAAAACACATATATAATTATATATTGTTTTTGTGATTAATCACTATGCTTTAATTATGTTCAATTTGTAACAATGAAATTGGGGGTCACCATAACATGAGGAACTTTATTAAAGGGTCGCGGCATTAGGAAGGTTGAGGACCACTGGCATAAAGTGATGAACAAAAATAGATTCAGAGACAAAAGCATCAAAGAGACCTTCAAACCTCAGAAAAAAGGCATGAGAGGGTGAGCGGGGTTTGGAGGATAAGAGATCAGCCAAAGAACTTGTATGGGTATAAGCATAATCAATGGGCACAGACAATGCGGGAGTGGAAGCCAGGGTGGGGGAGGAGGGGTTCGGCTGGAGGGGTCAAAGGGTTGAAAATGGGACATAAGTAATTCTTTCAACAATAAGAAATTAAAAATATAAAATGAGCCCTAGCTTGTTTGCCTCAGTGGATAGAACATCAGCCTGTGGACTGAAGGGTCCCAGATTCAATTCACGTCAAGGGCACATGCCCAGTTGTGGGCTCCATTCCGAGTGGGGTGTGCACAGGAAGCAGGCGATCAATTATTCTCTCTCATCATGGATGTTTCTATCTATCTCTCTCTCTCTCTTTCTCTCTCTCTCTCTCTCTCTCTCTCTCTCTCTCTCTATATATATATATATATATATATATATACACACTGAGTGGCCAGATTATTATGATCACCCCATCAGTACTTCATTGACACTTCCAAAAATATTGAATATTGAAAACTTTCTAAGAAAATACTCTCAAGGTATTAGTATTATTATTTGCATAACTAATTCACTTCATTGTACTGATGGGGTGGTCATAATAATTTGGCTGGTCATAATAATCTGAATATATATATATGTGTGTGTGTATATATATATATATATATATATATATATTCCCTATTTCTCTGTCTAAAATCAATATATGTGTTTTAATCAACTAGTCAGTCCACACACATGTGAACACCAGCACACCAGCACAGCCCAGGGACCTGCGGTGACTAGCAGCCATGGTTCTTTTGAGGGCAGAGCATGCAATGAATGATCCAAAGAACAGTATGGGAGGTGCCCTTTATGTCAGTGTAGCAGGTGGGGGAACTGGGCTGAGCTGCACAGTCACCCACAGGGCATGATGACATCAGTGTGGTCCTGGGACTAAAACCAGAGCAGCCGGGCACTAACATTGAGAGATGAGTGAATGAAAAGGGAGTCCATTTCTGATGGTGTCTTCATGATATGATATGGGAAATTTTAGGATAATTTCTAACAAGATGGGTTGTTGTGGTGCTACATGCGAGGTCCTGAGCTTAGGTGACATATATGTGCCCACCTGTCATTTGTAGGTGAGGGCTGACCCAGTGAACAATAGGAATGAGATAACATACATCAGTGTCACCTGCACTTGAAAATCTCCACCAGCATGGGGAAGGGAGAACAGAGAAGGTTGAGAGAGAAATATATTACAGAGGTGGTGAAGTAGAATTTTGGAAAATAAACTAGTTAGAAAACAACCTGTCCTTGTGATGGCTTATTGATGTCATTAGTGAAGATGTGCCTCTGGGAATGAAGCTGTGAGACAAGTGTGGATCAAAGAACTACGGGCAGCAGGTAATGCAAAGTGATGGCCTCAGCAAACTGGGATTGGAGTCGGAAGTGTCATGTGCATTACCATTTTGGTGTCTTTGAGGGACAATTTGGAGGACAACATGGGTACTGCGTGACAAGATCAGTGTCAAGTCACTCACACTCCCTTTATGTGCAACATCTCGTCCTACCCTATGTTACTGACAGCACTGTAATTGAAAAGGGGCAGTCTGACTCTCATTTAAGGCCCAGAGCACAGGTATGTTATAAGTGCTCATCTGCCTTTATTGTTGTGAGAGACACAGCATCAATCTACACTAATAAAAGACAAACATGCCAATTGCCTGTACCTTCGCTATGCCTTAATCCACACCCACCAGCCAGTCAGAGCGACTATATGCAAATTAACCAAGCAAGATGGAGGCCGGCAGCCACAGAGCTTGAGCAAGCAGGAGGCTTGGTTGCCCCAATGATGGAGGAAGCCAAGCTTCCCGCTTGCCACGCGGGCTCTGAGCTCCACTCAAAGCAACAAAGTTTCAATTATAGAAGGTAAATAAACCCCAGATACCTGCTTTCAGCTGGCCATGGCCACGGAGCTGGAGTGACCAGGAGGCTTTTCTCCCGCCCACCCTGGCCAGCTCTGAGCTCCTCTCAAAGCTACAGTTTCAATTATAGAAGGTAAATAAATCCCAGAATTAAGAAAGAAAAGAAAAGAAGGAGAGACTGGGAGCTTCCATTGCCGGGAGGCTTGGCCAGCCTGGAAACAGCCCTCAGCCCCTTACCCAGACTGGGCAGGCACCCCAGTGGGACTCCCCACCCTAAATGGGGTGTGGCCAGCCTGAAAACAGCTATCAGTCCCACAACCAGACTATCCAAACCTCCATGGGGTGAGGGTCCCCACTGGGGGTGGGGGGGTTTGACCAGCCTGCAAACAGCCATCAGCCCCTCACCCAGGCTGGCCAGGCACCCCAGTGGGACCCCCACCCTGATCCGGGTCACCTTTCAGGGCAAACCAGCCAGCCCCTACACATGCACAAGGCCTCTATCCTATATAATAAAAGGGTAATATGCAAACTGACCCTAACAGCACAATGACTGGGAATGACTGGTCACTATGACACACACTGGCCACCAGGGGGCAGACGCTCATTGCAGGAGCTGCTCCCTGGAGGTCAGTGCACTCCTACAGGGGGAGCTCTCCTCAGCCACAAGCCAGGCTGATGGCTGCCAGTTCAGCGGTGGTGGTAGGAGCCTCTCCCTCTTCCTCAGCAGTGCTAAGGATGTCCAACTGCAGCTTAGGCCTGCTCCCTCTGGCAAGTGGACATCCCCCGAGGGCTGTCGGGCTGCCAGAGGGTTGTGTGACTACCAGCTTGGGCCTTATCCACCAGGGAGTGGGCCTAAGCCAGCAGGTGGACATCCTCCAAGGGTCCCAGACTGCAAGAGGACATACCTGGACTGACGGACGCCCCCCTCCCCCCAGTGCACAAATTTTTGTACACCGGGCCTCTAGTAGGAATATAAGGAGAGATTGACTTTGATGGGACTAAGGCCTGCTGTGTTCCCTGATGTGGGGAGTAGAGGAAGCAGATGGATGTGCAGGGTGGGAAGTGTGACAAACTTGGCATCTCAAGAGAGAATCTTATCATGGGATGTACTGTCCTCATTATGACAGGATATGAACTTTGAGGACGTGGCCATTGCGTTCGCTCAGGAGGAGTGGGAGATCCTTGATGAGGCTCAGAGACGTCTGTATTGTGATGTGATGCTGGAAGTGTTTTCATTTGTATCATTCGTAGGTAAGACCTTCATCTCTCCTGGTGTCCTGAAGTAATGCCCACTCTTTATTTATTCTCCAGACATAGCAGTCTCTCTCTCAAAGCAAGACCATGGGCTCTGCTCATTTCCCCCACTTTCTTGTGAAATGGGCTGTGGATGTCAGTGCTGAGCTCTCAGAGCTCCCTGAGCAATAGACTCCACAAACTTCCCTGACACCAGTTGCCTCAGAAACTGCAGGAAGTGTCTGGGTGTCAGCAATCTTACAGACAGCCTAATGGGCCCCTCCTGTTCTTCCTCACCCAGGAAGGGTGACTATATCCAGATCCATGGCCTCCACTTCTGCACCTTTCCTGTAGATAAGGACCTTGGTGAATGCCTGTGCCAGGTATCTTCTTTATATACATGAACCAGGGGCTGTTTTTGTAAGACGCTCCTTCCATTGTTGTTTGTAATATTACCTTCTGTGAATACTATTCAAGCGGAATGCTATGGGCAAGTGATGGCTGCTCACCTCTGTTGTCTTTCATTGATACTTGGAATATTTAGTTTGTACATATTTCTAGAGAAGGAGGTGCAGGGAGAACCTTGGGTTTCTGCAGGGTGAACGTACAGGATGGTCCTAGAGGAAGCCTGGCTTGGCTGTGCGGCAACTCGGGGGAGGTATGACATAAGGATGGTGTTCAGATTGTACCAGGAACCTGCTTCTGTCTAATGATGTTTGGTGCAAGTTCCAATGGCCACCCCTCATTTATACATTTACTTTTCCATATTTGGCACTTTGCTGGCTTCTCATTTCATCAGTGACTTTCTATCTTTGGCTATCTTTGCCTTTGTGTCCTTTTTACATCACCTATTCCTTTGTACATCTCTTTCTGCAGTATTCTACAACATGGACCTATGCAAGTGTTATAAGGAGCATATCCACTGAGTGGCCAGATTATTATGACCACCCCATCAATACTTCATTGACACTTCCGAAATACTGAATATTGAAAACTTCCTAAGCAAATACTCTCAAGGTTTTATTATTATTATTATTATTTGCATAACTAATTCATTTCATTGTACTGATGCGGTGGTCATAATAATCTGGCTGGTCATAATAATCTGGCCACTCAGTGTACATGCTTAAATACCCCTAAAATACCAGCTACTTGTTTATTGAATTTTACTTGGAATGAGATGTAACCAACCTTCTGCACAGCTTGCCCATGTCACCAGCAGAGAAGATCTGCTGCAGTGATGGCAAACCTTTTGAGCTCGGCGTGTCAGCATTTTGAAAAACCCTAACTTAACTCTGGTGCCGTGTCACAAATAGAAATTTTTTGATATTTGCAACCATAGTAAAACAAAGATTTATATTTTTGATATTTATTTTATATATTTAAATGCCATTCAACAAAGAAAAATCAACCAAAAAAATGAGTTCACGTGTCAACTTTGACACGCATGTCATAGGTTCACCATCACTGATCTACTGAATGCTGTTACCAGCAGAATGAGCTGGTCAGGCCACTTCTCTTCCATGTGGTGCTTGTCATGTTTTTGCTCTATTTCTGTTGAAGTCTCCCTTGTTTTGTGATCTTCAGTGTCAAGAACTTCACTGTGACCTCTTACCAATCCATCTTACTAATCCATATTTTCAGCCAATTACATGAAACCAATGTAGTATGTGCAACCCACTTTTATGATGGGATTTCCCCCTGTCACCAGAGTCAACATTCATTTCCTCATCATTCCTCTGTTTTCAGGTCCTTGGAGTAAGATGGATGATGTGGAGGCCTATTCTCAGCACAATGTATCTGTAGGAGATTCTCAGGTCAGGGCTTCCAAGACAGCTGCAGCCACCCAGAGGACCCATCTGTGTAAGCCATGCTTCTCAGTGTTAAAAGATATTTTGCACCTGAGTGAGTTACAAGTGGTTTACTTTGAGAAGAATGTGTTCTTAAGTGATGCGTGTGTGAGAGACTTGTGTTTCAGTGCAAACCCTCACCAGCAACAGAAGGATGCCAGTGGAGAGAAGCCCTGGAAAGAACATATGGATTGTACCTTGCTTGTGACCAGTTGCTGCTTCTACTTATCTTGGGTGCCTACAGCTAGGACGGAGGTTGGGGAAGACTCCCCAGCCATCTTAGGGCTTCTCCAGCACCAGGCCACTCTTAACACTATGGAGCCACACAGTAACAATGAGATTTCACAGGAATGTCTCAGTGGAAAAAGACATCACCAGTGGGTTGAATGTGAAAGAGCTGACAGCCAGAAACAGAAAGTTGCTTATCAGAAAGGTCTTTGCTCTGGAGATATGATTTATGAGTATAATAAATGTGGGGAAGTATGTAGACAAATGTTTAACCACCCTCCACATGGGAGAGTTCACCCTGGAGAAAAGCCCTATGAGTGTACCGATTGTTGGAAGGTCTTCAGTGAAAGCACTACTCTCATTAAACACAACAGAGTTCACATTAGAGAAAAGTGGTATGAGTGTAGTGACTGTGGGAAGTCCTTCAGTAAAAGGTCTAACTTCACTAGACACCACAAAGTTCACACTGGAGAAAAGCCATATGAGTGTAGTGAATGTGGGAAGCATTTCAGTGAAAGGGCTGCCCTCACCAGACACCACAGAGTTCACACTGGAGAAAAGCCATATGAGTGTAGTGAATGTGGGAAGCATTTCAGTGAAAGGGCTGCCCTCACTAGACACCACAGAGTTCACACTGGAGAAAAGCCATATGAGTGTAGTGAATGTGGCAAGTATTTCAGAAAAAAGGCTACCCTCACTGTACACCACAGAGTTCACACTGGAGAAAAGCCATATGAGTGTAGTGAATGTGGGAAGCATTTCACTGAAAGGGCTGCCCTCACTAAACACCACAGAATTCACACTGGAAAAAATCCATATGTGTGTATTGAATGTGGGAAGCATTTCACTGAAAGGGCTGCCCTCACTAAACACCACAGAGTTCACACTGGAGAAAAGCCATATGAGTGTAGTGAATGTGGCAAGTCTTTCAGTCAAAGGTCTCACCTCTCTATACACCACAGAGTTCACACTGGAGAAAAACCATATGAGTGTAGTGAATGTGGCAAGCATTTCAGAAAAAAGGCTACCCTCTCTACACACCAAAGAGTTCACACTGGAGAAAAGCCATATGAGTGTAGTGACTGTGGGAAGTCCTTCAGTCAAAGGTCTGAGTTCACTAAACACCACAGAGTTCACACTGGAGAAAAGCCATATGAGTGTAGTGAATGTGGGAAGCATTTCAGTGAAAGGGCTGCCCTCACTAGACACTACAGAGTTCACACTGGAGAGAAGCCATATGAGTGTAGTGAATGTGGCAAGTCCTTCAGTCAGAGGTCTCACCTCACTATACATCACAGAGTTCACACTGGAGAAAAGCCATATGAGTGTAGTGAATGTGGGAAGCATTTCAGAGAAAAGGCTGCCCTCTCTATACACCAAAGAGTTCACACTGGAGAAAAGCCATATGAGTGTAGTGAATGTGGTAAGCATTTCAGACAAAAGCCTACCCTCACTAACCACCGCAGAGTTCACACTGCAGAAAAGCCATATGGGTGTAGTGAATGTGGGAAGCATTTCAGTGAAAGGTCTGCCCTCACTAAACACCACAGAGTTCACACTGGAGAAAAGCCATATGAGTGTAGTGAATGTGGGAAGCATTTCAGTGAAAGGTCTGCCCTCACTAAACACCACAGAGTTCACACTGGATAAAAGCCATATGAATGTAGTGTATGTGGGAAACCCTTTAGTGAAAGCTCTATCCCCAGTGAAGACAAGAGAGTTCACACTGGTGAGTGTAGTGAGTATGGGATTCCTTTTAGCTACAACCATAACCTGGTTAGACTCCTGAAATTTCACACTGGAGAAAAGATGTAAATGTGCAGGGAATGTTTTATTTTTCTCATCAAGAATAAGAACACTTAAGGGGCTCTATGGGACCCATTTACATGAATGTAAACGCCTTTAATGACAACATACACTCTGCTAGATTCGTCATAAATTTGAGGTACAAGTGAGACTTGAAGGAGCTGTGTTGTACTTGCTAACATGTTGAGACCTACAACCCAAATGATGTCACTGTGAGTGTTTATCGCTGAAGAGATTTCACAGCTAACACCTGGCTCACCTGAGGAGTGTGCATTGGTCACATTCCCTGGGTGCTCAGGGGAATGTATTCTGTGTTCTTGCTTCTGCTTGAGGTAATTATGGTTCCTCCAAGCTCTTGGCAGTATCTTCATTCATTTCTCTATGACTAGAAAATGGACCTGACCCAGGATTCATCCAGAGCACCCGTTCTCAGCTTAGAAGTGCTACCTCCTTCAGGGACATAGTGGTACTCACATTATGCTTTGATATATTTTGAGGGTTTCTTATTCATCCACCTGCAAACTCTGAGCTCTCCTCTGCTCTGGTTTATGATCTTTTTTCTAAAGGTGTTTTTATATTTGTGTTGTTATTTATTAGTGCATTATTTTCAACACCAATTACTCTAAACCTAAATTTGCTACAGTCTGTATTTACCTCCAGTCATTTTGTAATATTTCTGCTTCCCCAACCCTCCATGCAGACATTGATTTACCTTCCTTTACAATAGAGTAGTTCCTATTTTTCATAATTTTATTGGCACTATAAGGTGAATTCTCTTTAACAAACATTGGCTTCCTTCATGCTACACAGATGGTTTGAGATTTAACACTAATGTTTATATAAATAGTTAATTTTTTATTTCTAGAAAACATTGTATTCTATGGATAACTACTTTTACTACTGAGCTGCCTATAATTTCAGTTATTTCTACGTTTGGGGTTTTATAAATAAAACAGCTCAGAATATTGTATTCCATTCTTTCTACAGATGTATGTCTTATCAAACTGTTCCAGTGTCAGTGAATGTGGTACATTTCAACATATGTGGAACTGTGACCTCAAATGGTCAATCACTTTGCCTTCCCACCCACCCAGAAAATTCTATGCAACTCTGCCTGCACATGCAAAGGTTAATCTTTTTAAGTACTAGCCCCATCAATGAGTGTACTGTTAACTTGCTTTTGTTTTAACTTCATTTCCATGAAAACGTTTGATGGTGATCATTTCTTCCTGTATTTCTTTCACTGTCTTTATCTTCTTTGTTAAAATGCTCAGGATTTTTTGTTTACTTTTAAAGTTAATTTATTCTATTCTAACCAATAGGAGGGCGGTTCAGCCTCTAGGACATCTGTTTGAATTTCACTCAGTCCTCAGATACTCGACTGATTTTTGGCCGTATGGAATTCTTGGTTTTTGAATTCTATAAGCAAAATGGTTTTTCTCAATTTTTACCCTATGTACGATTTATAGCCCACTTGTACCATACACTTATACATATAATCTGCATTGTTAATTTTCCACCAGTGTTCTTTAAGTTTAAGCATTTAGTTATACATTAAAGTCTAGGTTTGTAGTAGTTGAAAACTTCCCTGGTGTAAATACCACCACCACATTCAAACTGCCAAAATGATGGCATTGAAAATGGACATAAGATACTTCAGTAGTATATAATTATATTTTACTAGTGACTGGGTGTATGGACTTGTGCACATTGAAAGGAAATTAATTAGAAAATGACAAGTGGGGTGGGACTGGCTGAGAAGGGTCCCTCACACCCTAGTGCAAACCTCCCCCAGTCCCTCCCCTTTAGGCCGCACCTGGGGCAGCGCCTTGGCTTCAAGAGTGCCTGTGGAGTGAGTGGGATTCCTCTGGCAGGTAAGGTCCTGCGGCCTGGCCTGCAGGGAATCAGGTCGAAACCGGCTCTCCGATATCTGCTGAGGGGTCCTGGATTATGAGAGGGCAGTTGTCAGGTGACACAACCCAGAATCAGGCTCCCTCCTCTCTGGTTCCAGGATGCGTGACCCGAGAATCAACGTTGCCTTCCATCACTATCTCTCATCCCAGTGGTTCTGGTATCTATCCATTCTCAGATACATTAGTGACTAATTTTACTAAAAACCCCCGATAAGTTTCTCCCTGGCCAGAGAGCCCAGTTGATTAAAGCATCATCTCAATAGAGCCAAGGTTGTGGGTTCCATCCTCTGACAGGCTCCATGCAAGAATCAAACAATGTGCTGCTGCCCAGACGTAGCCACTGGTTCTGGAGCCGGAGGTGCCACCAGGGATTATTGGACCCAGCAGACCGTCCCTGGATCCAGGCTGAACAATCTGCATTTCCTTCTGAACCACGGGAAGAAAGGGTAGCTGGTCGGTGGGATTCCTGCTCCAAGGACACAATGCTTTCCAAGCTAGCTCGTCTGCAGACTGTGGCGGGGCTTTGCGGGGGCGCCCACACGCCAGTGGCTTCTGCTACATCAGTGGCGACTAAGAAGATGGTCCAAGGCCGTCTATCGTCTGAGGACGATTTTGAACCGGAAGCCAAGTATGGCGCTCACAACTAAAGGGTGTCCCAAAATTCACGCAAGAAGTAATTTTGATAAAAAACAAGTTTATAATGAAAAATTGTAAATTTTTTATTGACTCATAAAGTATACAGTATAGGGTTATGCATGGAATAGCACATCGGGTAAATGGCCTCCACGGCTTTGCTGGCACATATGCAAAGCCATGGTCTTCATTGGTCTTCATTGTCCCTGCTCCTGGGCCATAATTGGTACTTGGTAATGCTTATCAAATTGAAGGGATTGAAGTCACAGGGTAACAGATATTAGAATCTGATTCAATAAACCAAGTAAAATTGGGCTTTTATTTTTTGTTGTTGTTAATGCCCACGCAAAATTCAAATCTTGCGTGAATTTTGGGACACTCTTTACCACCCCTTACCACTCACCCAGGAGAGAGGGACATGTATTTCCCTGTGGGAGGCGGAAGGCAGGAAATGCTTTGATTTCCTGAGTGCGCTCAGCGCCCTCAACCAAGGGCATTGCCACCCCAAGATCGTGGACGCCCTGAAGAGCCAGGGGGAGAAACTGACGCCGACCTCGCGGCCCTCCTACAACAACGTGCCGGGCGAGGACGCGGAGAACGTCACGAAGCTCAACTACCACCAGGTTCTCCCCATGAGCACAGGGTGTAGCCTGGGAGACCGCTTGCAAGCTAGCGCGGTGGTGGGGCTGCACCGGGAAGGGCATCCCCAAGGACAAAGCCAAGATCGTCTTCGCAGCTGGAAACTTTTGGGGCAGGACTCTGTATGCCATCTCCAGCTCCACGGACCGCAGCAGCGACGACGGCTTTGGCCCCCTCATGCCGGGGTTCGAGACCATTCCCTACAACGACCTGCCTGCTCTCGAGCGTGCTCTTCAGGATCCAAAAGATGCAGCGTTCATGGTCGAACCTATTCAGGGCGAGGCGGGCGTCATTGTCCCGACCCAGGCTGCCTGATGGGTGTGCGCGAGCTCTGCGCCAGGCACCAGGTCCTGTTTATTGGATGAGACCCAGACGGGACTGGCCAAGACTGGCCGATGGTTGGCGGTCGGCCATGAAAACGTCAGGCCTGACCTTGTCCTCCTGGGCAAGGCCCTTTCCGGTGGCCTGTACCCCGTGTGGGCGGTGCTGTGTGACCATGAGATCATGCTGACCATCCAGGCTGGGGAGCGCGGCTCCAGGTACGGGGGCAACACCCTGGGCAGCCGCGGGGCCATCACCGCCTGGGAGGTTTTGGAAGAAGAGAACGAGCTCAGGAAGCTGCCCTCGGACATCGTGACCGCCGTGCGCAGGAAGGGGCTGCTGGATGCCATCGTCACCAGACATTCTAATGCTTGGAAGCTGCGCCTGCGC
This sequence comes from Myotis nattereri, assembly GCF_964212035.1. Classification (NCBI taxonomy): domain Eukaryota; kingdom Metazoa; phylum Chordata; class Mammalia; order Chiroptera; family Vespertilionidae; genus Myotis; species Myotis nattereri. The sequence continues at coordinate 8,256,417 of NC_138097.1, read as the reverse complement.
CTTCGAGATAATGGACTTCTGGCCAAGCCCACCCACGGCAACATCATCAGGTTCCACCTCCGCTGGTCATCAAGGAGGACGAGGTCCAGGAGGCCGAGGAGATCATCAACAAGATCATCAGTCTTTCTGGGCCCGCCTCCGCTGGCTTTCTGAGGGCGGGGCCTGTTCCCATGGGGTGGGGCCTGCTTCCCTGGGGGCGGGGCCTGCTTCCCTGTGGGGTGGGGCCTGTTTCCATGGGGCGGGGCCTGCTTCCCCAGGGGCGGAGCCAGCTGGGATGGCAGCTTGGCCACATCCTCATAACAGCCTGTGTGGTGCTGCTCTCAGCGCGGGCTCATTCCACTCCCCTGTGTCTTCAGGGACCTTTTAAAACATATGTTATTTTCAGTTCATACATGCTAGAGTGGCATTTATAACCACGCAGGTGGCTGTGTAAGAGGACGTGAGGGAGTCTGTTTGATCACGTGTGTGTGCTGAGGCGAAATGCTCTCTCTGTATGTAGGCAGCCTTTTCGGCAAGTCCCATGTGGTTTTTACAGGTTTTTATCATTTCCTCGCTGGTGTAAATATATTGTATTTCAAAAAGTTATATGGGGTTTTACATAGAAGACTGCTTTAACCTTATCAAGTTGAATCATAATCACTGAATTTTAAGAAGGATGAAATGGGTTAAGCTTTATAAAGTCCTAGGTTTAAATAAACTTTACATTAGACAACACCAAGACGTCATTATTTTGAATTGAGAACTAATGTTCAACATTCCCAAATTACGTTTTCAGTATTGGTATAATTTGTAAAAATTACTCATTTTCAGTTTTTCTTTAAATTTAAAACACAGCTTATATTAAAAAAAGAATCAAACAATGTGTAAAAATAGTGGAACACAAAAATGGGTGTTTCCCTCTCCCTATTCTTCTCTCTCTTTCTCTCTCATCAATATATTTGTGTTTTCTTCACCAAACAAGTCAACACATGTGAACACCTTCACAGACCAGGCAGGGACCCTGTGGTGAACCAGCCATAAGGGTTCTCATGACGGCAGAGCACACAGTGAGGGAGAGGACAGGAGGGGAGGGGCCCTGCTGTCAGTGTGGAGGGTGGGGAACTGGGGCTGAGCTGAGTCATCCACAGGTAATCATGGCATCTGTGCTCCCTGAGACTAAACCCTAAGTGGCTGGGAAAAGCTCTGGGACTGGACATGGGCTTTGTGGTCTCAGCACCTTCCAGCCAGGGGTTGAGACTGAGCTATTTTGGATTCAGGTAGTTGAGGAGCCCAGATCCCTCCTAGGCATTCTGGAGCAGCCCCTAATAGTTGAGGCCCTCAAATGAGTTCACCGACCTCTGAGGAGCCCATACACTCTCCTAAGCCCCACGAGCATTGTTTGAATCTATTTTTCCATTTCTGGGTAATTTTCCATTTTCATTTCATTAAAAATAACACTGCCCAAGCAGTCCTGGAGGTAGCATGGATTCTCCAGGAAATGGTGCTGTGTGTTTTTAATGGTGAGACCATTCTGCCATACAAGCATTTCCTGAAGGAGAGGCTTGGTCTCAACATGATACCACATTGGGGGGATGCATTCCATGTGGTCTCCCCCCTCCATAAATTTGGTCCATGCCGAGCAGACCCTTGCACCTGGAGTGAGGTGATGGAGCCTGGATTCTAAGGGACAACATACTGTGGGATGTGAGGTTGAGGGGCAGAGAGGTTGGGCCGCTGGACAGGTTTGGTTTTAGGGGATCCTGCCAGCATATGGGGGGGGGTGTCCATTGTGTGTGTGTGTCCTGTGGCAGTTTCTGGGTGGCCCCAATTGTTTGTTTCTCTCTCTCTGTGTGTGTGTGTGTGTGTGTGTGTGTGTGTGTGTGAGTGTGTGTTCCCCTCAAGGTATTGCCTATGTCTAGAGTGTGGGTCTATACGAGCCTGGACCTAAGTCCGGCACCTGAGTGCCCAGAAGAGGCTGGGGCTGTTCTCTACCTGCATGTTTCTGTCCTCGTGTTATCTGTATATTTCTCCCTGAGTCTGTGCACCCCAACCACTGACAAGTCATAGTGAATCTCCGGAGAAGTGATGTAGAGGACTACCTGTTTTTCTTCCCCACCACCAGTTGAGCCCCTTATTCTCCTGATCGTCCAGGCATCTGGTGTCCCTCTGGAGCTCCCATCTCAGGTATGAATTAAGCACAGGGCCAGTTCATAGAACCTCAGGCTGTAACAAGGTGGGGAATTGGGGCCGACTGTGATGACAGACAGGAGGTATAGAGCGTGGATTGGAAATGTTTGTGGAAGACTGTGCCTTCTTGGAGTAGCTGGGTGATCCAGGATCCTTGGAAAGGAATGTGAAGATGGGTGCATGTGGGGGAAAGCTGAGGGGAAGACTTCTAGGCTCCTAAGTCCCCACTAATAATGAGGAACTGGACATCCCTGGAGAGGGTGTCCCTTGCCTATGTGAACGGTAAGCTGAAAACTAATAGAGGAAGGTGTCTGGGTCTACTCAGAGCATCACTCCTGGACCTCTAGGTTCTACTTATCTACAGAGGGTGCATGGCCACATGGGACCTGGAGGGAGAACTGGCTTTACTCACTCCAGTGCCTAAAGTTACGTTGGAATCCCTCAGAAACAGCTTCTACTAAGATAAGGTAATTTTTATCACTCAAAGTCTAACCTAAGTTATGGAAATAAAGGGATGACTTTATTCAGAAACCATATTTTAGTGGTTAAATGAAAGCAAGGAGGGGATCATGACTATGACACTAATTATGTGGGGTTTTTCTGAGATCAGTGATAGTGATTCTGTTGGCCTCCCAGGTAAAAGAAGACACACTGACTGCATTCAAATGATTCTCTGATAACTGTTCTAGAGAGATTGCTCTGGATTTAATGCTATGTTCTTGAAAATTCAATACCTTAATTATTACATTTTTCTTCTTTAATCCTCAGCTGAGGATATGTTTATTGATTTTAGATAAAGAATAAAGAGAAACATGAGGAGAACCAAGATGGCGGCATAGGTTAACGCCGGAGTTTGCTGCCTTGAACAACTACTTCAAAAGTGAAACTAAAAAACAGAACGGACATCACCCAGAACCACAGGAACGCTGGCTGAGTGGAAGTCCTACAACTAGGAGGAAAGAGAAACGCATACGGATACTCAGAGGAGGCACAGTGCTGAAGTCAAATTCTGAGGTGCGGAGTGCACGGGACGGGCTGGCGGCGGAGGGCTCGGTTGGCGTTTTCAATCGGGAGGGAGTTGCAGACTCTGAGCTCCAGATACAGGCGAGTCTTTAGGGACCCAGACTCAAACGGGAGAAGCGGGACTGTCTGGCTTCGGTCTTAGCGAGTGCAGCTTTCTCTCCGAGCTTTGCAGCAGGTGCTGGGACTCAGAGAGGCAGAGCCCCTGGGGACAGGACTGAGAGCCGCCATAACTGCTCTCTCCGGCCCACCCTGTTGATCCTGTGTGAACCGCCCCGCCCAAGCCCTGCACAGAGGCATTTGCCGGATAGCCTCAGGCAAAGGCTAGATTAGCACCTCCCTAGAGGACAGAAGTTCTCTCACTGCAGACACAGCTGATTCTCATAGCCACTTGGCCTGGAGGTCAAACCCTCCCTGGTATTAGCTACAACAATCAAGGTTTAACTATAAGACTGAGCACAAAGACCACTAGGGGGTGCACCAAGGAAGCATAACAAAATGCGGAGACAAAGAAACAGGACAAAATTGTCAATGGAAGATATAGAGTTCAGAACCACACTTTTAAGGTCTCTCAAGAACTGTTTAGAAACCGCCGATAAACTTAATGAGATCTACAAGAAAACTAATGAGACCCTCGATGTTATATTGGGGAACCAACTAGAAATTAAGCATACACGGACTGAAATAACGAATATTATACAAACTCCTGACAGCAGACCAGAGGAGCGCAAGAATCAAGTCAATGATTTGAAATGCGAGGAAGCAAAAAACACCCAACCGGAAAAGCAAAATGAAAAAAGAATCCAAAAATGCGAGGATAGTGTAAGGAGCCTCTGGGACAGCTTCAAGCGTACCAACATCAGAATTATAGGGGTGCCAGAAGATGAGAGAGACCAAGATATTGAAAACCTATTTGAAGAAATAATGACAGAAAACTTCCCCCACCTGGTGAAAGAAATGGACTTACAGGTCCAAGAAGCACGGAGAAGCCCAAACAAAAGGAATCCAAAGAGGACCACACCAACAGACATCATAATTAAAATGCCAAGAGCAAAAGATAAAGAGAGAATCTTAAAAGCAGCAAGAGAAAGAAACTCAGTTACCTACAAGGGAATACCCATACGACTGTCAGCTGATTTCTCAACAGAAACTTTGCAGGCCAGAAGGGAGTGGCAAGAAATATTCAAAGTGATGAATACCAAGAACCTACAACCAAGATTACTTTATCCAGCAAAGCTATCATTCAGAATTGAAGGTCAGATAAAGAGCTTCACAGATAAGGAAAAGCTAAAGGAGTTCATCACCACCAAACCAGTATTATATGAAATGCTGAAAGGTATCCTTTAAGAAGAGGAAGAAGAAGAAAAAGGTAAAGATACAAATTATGAACAACAAATATGCATCTATCAACAAGTGAATCTAAGAATCAAGAGAATAAATAATCTGATGAACAGAATGAACTAGTGATTATAATAGAATCAGGGACATAGAAAGGGAATGGACTGACTATTCTTGTGGGGGAAAGGGGTGTGGGAGATGCGGGAAGAGACTGGAAAAAAAATCGTGCACCTATCGATGAGGACAGTGGGTGAGGAGTGAGGGCGGAGGGTGGGGCGGGAACTGGGAGGAGGGGAGTTATGGGGGGAAAAAAAGAGGAACAAATGTAATAATCTGAACAATAAAGATTTAATTAAAAAAAAGAGAGAGAAACAGGGAGAGAAATAAGTAAACATTAATGGGAGAGGAACATGGATCAGTTGCCTTTCATACATGCCCCAACCAGGGATCAAATCCACAATCTATTGCATGTGTGTGTGTGTGTGGGAGGGGAGGTGCATTATGAGATGATTCTCCAACCCACTGTACTACGTCGTCAAGACAGCACCTCAATTCTTAATGTTTCCTTCAAAACAGTGTATTAGTATGACTAAGCATTAAGGGGAGTGTTGCTTTGTTTGTCAGTGTTGGTTGTATGTGTGAATTGCTGCCCCTTTGAGTGTTCCTGATTGTATCTGTGTTTTTTATTTTCTTTGTGTCTGTCTACTGTGTCCACGTATGCCCCTTCTGGTGTGTGCCTGTGTGTGTCCATTGTGTGTGTGTGAGTGTGCATCGTGATGCTGTCTTGTTCCCATGTGTTCTTATCTGTGTGTATTTGTGTATTCCCCTCAAAGTGATGTCCGAGTCTATAGTCTGGGTCTGTGTGAGCCTGGCACAAGCCCTGCACCTGAGAGACCATCTTTGCCTGGGGGTGTTCTGTACCCGTGCATTTGTGTGCTTATGATGTCTGCATGTTCCCTGTGAGATTGTATGTGTGCACCCCAGCAACAGGAAAATGCATAGGCAATCTCCACAGGGTTGATTTAGAACACAATATGTTCTTCTCTGCTCCACAGGCTGAGCCCCTTCTCTTCCAAGCCACTGTTATACCCCTTTGGGTCCCATCTCAGGTTCATGGATGGATGAAGTGAAGAATCATAGAACTGCAGGCTAAGCGAAGTTGGAGAATTGGGAAAGACTGGTGGCAGAATGGAAGAATAGAGTGTGGAAGCACTGTTTTTGGCGGACTCTAACCCTTTGAGGAGGATCTGGAAGATCCTGAATCCCTGAAAAGGAATCACTGGATGGGTGCATATGGGGGAAAGCTGAGGGTGAAGAATCCTAGGACCCTAATTCCCCCTTAGGAATGAGGACCTGGATACCCCTGGAGAAGGCTGGGATATTCAGGTGGTTCTCCTAGTCCCTGAAGAGGTCAATCCATTGCCCGTGTGTAAGCTATTCTGACACCTAATAAGGAAGGTGCCTGGGGTTGCTCGAAGCATCACTTTATGACCTCAGGACTCTCATCATTTACTGGGTGAGCTTGGACACTCAGGAACATTGAGACAAGGAGGGAAAATTAGGCCCAGTGCTCCCTCCAATGGGGATGACGAGAACAATGAAGGGACCACATTTAGCACAGGTTCAGGCACAAATGAATGGGAACCTAGGACCAACATTGATGTTAATGTCAGCATGTTTACATTCAGCCCCACCTGATGGAGCCCTCACCTGAGCTATGCAAATGATATAGAGACTCAGAGACAGAGTAGTGACTGATATTAATTTCAAAGAACATGGATGCTGGAATGCTTGCAGTCCTGTACCTTCCAATAAACATTCTTTACATGTGGATCTTCACCTCGAACATATTGGGGGAACCGAGGCAGCCAGGGATTTATTAAAGGTCACACTCAGAAGTGGGCTCTGAGTTCATGGCCAATGACTTCTGACCAAATTCCTCTTATTGAAATTCACTCCTTGGAATCTAGACAGTGGTGGTCGTGGGCAGCTCTGGGACAAAATGCACCTGGATGAGGGGAAAGTGAACCATCTAAACTAATTTCCATTGTCACTTCCTACCAATCTTCACTGCTCTTCTTCGCCCATACACAGGCCCAAAAGAGGCTGGCCCCATGTAGTCACATGAATGTGGCCATCAAGTATGTCAGACTTCCCTCCTGACCACGTGAATTTGCTGCAGCCCTGTGAAGTGCTTTGACCAATGAAATGAGCTGAGCATGAAGCCTGTCACTGCTAACAGAAAAGTCTGGAAGCACTGAGACTTGCCACTATCTCTGTACATCTCTGATATATCCAGGAGGTATGTATATGGTGGCTTCTCCTTATACAAGTCCAAGGAGAATCAGGGAGATCATGTGGCATGAACAAGAAAGATACCTTCTTTAATATAAAAACCAATAAATCTATGGGTCTGTTTGTAATTTATAATAACATCTAGCCAATCCTAATAGTTACAGAGCCTATCAGTAGAAGCCAGAACTCTGTTGTTAGAGACACATGGGTTTGTCTTCCAGCCCTGCCTTTTATTAACTCTATAATCATGCAATTTATGTTGAAATAGTTCATGTAAAGCATTGAATCCAGGGCTTGGCACGTGTAGTAAACATTCAGTAACTCTTAGCTCCATAGTTTCACAATGTGTAATGACTGCAAACATGCAGACAATGTAGGAAAGGTCAACTTGTTGGTCGTGTACCCTTTAAAATTTTGTTTTTAAACAACTAGGAGAGGATTATGTACATTTTCTCCTATCCTGATTTTTCTATTAATAATAGGATGTTTTGATAAAAATAAAATATCTGATGGCTGGAGTGGGTCTGATGGTTGAGTGTAGTCCCATGCACAGAAAGGTTACCAGTTAGATTCCTTCTGAGGTACAAGCCAAGTTTTCTGGGTGTAAGCCTAGTGGGTGGGGGCCATGCAGGAGGTACCAATCAGTGATTTTCTCTTTTCCTTTCCTTTATTCTCTCTATAAAAATCAAATAAAAAAACTTAAAAACAATATATCCATTTAGATTTGTGGTCTTCGGGAATAATGGAAATAATACTTTTCACCTCAGGGAGCATTCTGAACTTCATGAAATCTAAAATTACATCTCAAAACAAGAGATTAGTTGCAGACAACACTTCCATGCAACCTGTGACCAGCCCCCAAATCCTAAATTTGTCATTTTCCAGCACCACTGGGGGTCCCCAACACTGGTATTTGTGATGATCAGTCAGTGATTGAGAGCTTAATTCCACCTGTTGGGCCTGAAAAAGTAAGTTACCCAAAGTGCACCATGCCTAATTATGGCTGCATTTAGCCAATGAAAGCCCAGGCCAGGGGTCTTATCCAGTGCTGATTGGTCTGGGTGTTGCTTCCAGGTGCTTACTTTGACCTCTTTGTTCTGTTAACCTATAGGCTCCAGCGCTGGGTCACAACTAGGATCAGGCTTCAGAGGCACTGTCCCCACGGTGCAGTGGTTTGTCTGAAGCTTGTTGAGCAGCAACAGTCAGCATTGAGGCCTATGTGCCTCCCAGACTCCGTTTTGCTTGAAGACTTCTACTCAGCCTCACTCCATTTACCCTCCATCCTTGCCTGCCGGTGCCTTCGGATCCTGAAACCCAGGTCACTGAGGCCAGAACAGTGAGTCACTTGTGGGTGATACGTGGTGTGATGTGTGAAAGAGGGTGACAGGCTGCAATGCCACCCTGTAAGATTTTGGTTGGTGTGGCTGAGCTGGGAGGACTCGGGAATCCTGGCCTTGTTTTGTATCTAAAGGCAACAGAGAAGACGAGGCAAAGTATTTGGTGAGAAATTTCCGTTTAATTTTCAGGATCCTAGGGCCATCGATGGTGGAGAATAAAAGAGGAACATTGTCTGAAATAGGGTTTTAAACTCTTCCCAAACTGCTGGGAATGAAAGTAGAAGCGAGAGGATCCCAGCTGGGGACAGGAAGCAGAAGTCCCTTGAAAGATAGCCAACTAGGCAAGATTGTGTCCTTAGGACTGAGGCCCTGACATAATGCGGTCATCTCCAGGGGCTGGGGATAGGTACTGACAGGCAGAGCCCATGAATCCTGGTGGTAGTGGCCAAGTTCTCAACAGACCTTTAGTTTCCACAGATTGCTGCAAATGAAGAATCGCCTAGGGGTACTGATTTGTGGAGCTTATTTCAGGGCCTCACACTCCTGTGGCCTCTGAGATAGTGGAGTCCTGGGACTGTCCTGCCACTCTTCCAGCCCCTGGGCCTTGGAACCTTTAAAAGACACTAAACTCAGAATCCAAAGTTCAGGTCTACAGTTATATGATGTGCTCCCTGATTTTGGCAATGTGGGAGTTCCTCCCAGAACGTGTATACCAGGGGTCCTCAAACTTTTTAAACAGGGGGCCAGTTTATTGTCCCTCAGACTATTGAAGGGCTGGACTATAGTTTAAAAAAAAACTATGAACAAATTCCTATGCACACTGCACATATCTTATTTTGAAGTAAAAAAACAAAACGGGAACAAATACAATATTTGTATTTGCATGTGGCCTGCAGGCCATAGTTTGAGGACCCCTGGTGTAAACACATGGAGTAAAGACCAAAGCAGTTCAGGGACTTGCAGGCATCCTCTTTTTTTAAAAAAAGGGAAGTAGTAAAAATGGGTTAAAATCAGATCTAGATGAGCTTTGTGACAACTTGGAAGTCTGCTCTGCAGGTGATGGGAGCAATGGGAGATTTGCAGTAGTGGAGGCAGGTGATCTGACCCAGGTCTCATTTGACTCCTTGTGGCTGCAGCATGATGATCAATACGCCTGTGAGGGAGGAGGTAGAAAGACTAGGAAGGAAGCAGCTGTGATAATCTGGGTGAGTGTGATGGTAACTGGCTCATGATGGTGGCTGTGGAGATAGAAGGAGCAATTGCATTCCGGATCGGTGATTTAGGTGTGGCCACCTGGATTTTCTAATGTGAGGTTGAGAGAGACAGAGAGGTAAGAGTCAGAGTTGTCATTGAGGCTTGGATTTAGCACCTCAATGTTTGAAAGCACCATCAACTCAGACAGAGAAATTCATAGTAGAAAGTGTTATGTTCAAAGGAGATACAAAAACTTTTATTTCTTGGCCTGTTAGGGTATTTCAGAGAGCCGTTCAAGAGCATCTAGAATTCTGATGAGCCGTTCAATAGGAAGACTTTCTTAAATGTATTGGAAAATGTATAGACCAGATAGGAGTTGTAGATCACCTTTTTGGGTTTGTTTGTTTTGAATTGGATGCCAAAGAGTATTTCAAACAAGATGAGACTGTGGTTTGGTGTTTATTTTCTTCTAGAAACACTTACTGGGGTTTTTGGTTACCATTGCTGTGGCTGGCTGGGTTGTTTCAGTCAGTTTGGTGGAATTGCTTAGGGGCATGAGTGGTCATCTCTGAGACCCACTGAGCCTGGGGTAGAGGGCCATAAGTGATGAAAGGCTGTGACTGGTGAAGAGACATCAAGTGCAGTAACAGTGAAGGTGGGCTCTGAATATCTGAGATCTGATGTGGGTCATATTAGGAGATGTGGAAGAAGAAAAAAATCAGCGATGGAGATCTTCAGAGCAGGACACAGTGCTTCCTTTATGATTGTGAACTTTGAGATTATGGGTGGTACATCACCCAGTTTGAATTTTCTAGGCATTCTCTGGGTCACGCATGCTCAAAATGAGTATGAGGCCAAGGAGATGACTATGGGTGCTTAGGATGTGGGAATGCAGGTGTGAGACAGGTGTGGTAGAAAAAGTGGTGTGCACTTGGAGAGGGTATGTGCATTCATGGCTTCAGGGACCTGACATTGACATAAGAATGAAAGAAGGGTGAGTCCATTTCTGGTGGGGACTGGATGGTATGATATGGGGAATTTTGGAGTAATTCCTGAAAAGAGCAGTATTGGTTCTATATGCCAGGTGAAGAGCTGATATGATATATAGTAAATTATATACACACACACTGAACTGCTGTTTCTTGTTGAGGGCTTCCCCAGTGATCAACAGGAATGAGATAGCAGACATCAGTGTCACCTGTGCTTGAAAACCTCCACTGGCATGAGGAAGGGAGACGGTAAGAGGGAAATACATTATAGAGATGATAAATTAGAATTTTGAAAAAGAAGGTAATTAGGAAACAACATGTCCTTGTCATGGCATATTTGTGTTACCAGTGAGTTTGTGCCTCTTGGAATGAAGCTGCTTGAGAGGAGTGTGGTTCAAAGAATTATGTGAAGAAAAATGATGTAGTGAAATGTAATGGCCTCAGCAATCTGGGTTTGGAGTCAGAAAGGTGAAGTGTGATGCCATGTTTATTGGTGTCCTGGAGGAATAATTGAGAGCATATTACCCAAAAAGAGCAGTGCCGAATCACTCACACTCCCTTTATATGCAACAGCTCTCATTACCCTAACACCTGACACTCACTGTTATTGAGACGGGGTAGTGTGACTCACATTGAGGCCCAGAGCACAGGTATCTTCTATCTGTTCAACTCTCTTTATTGCTGTGGGAATACACAGCATTAGTAGGACTATAAGGAAAGATTGACTTTAATGGGACCAAGGCCTGGTATTTTCTCTGATGTGGGAGTATATGGGGCAGATGGATGTGGTGGGTTATAAGTATGACAGACTTGGAATGTTAGGAGAGAATCTGATCATGGTCTGTATTGTCCCTGTTATGATAGGATATGAACTTTGAGGATGTGGGCATTGCCTTCTCTCAGGAGTGGGGTCTTCTTGATGAGGCTCAGAGACATCTGTACTGCAGTGTGATGCTGGAAGTGTTTGCACTTGTAGTATCTGTAGATAAGAACTTCACAATCTCCCAGTGTCCTGAGGTGATTTTCTCTCTTACATTATTCTCCAGGCATAGCACTCTATCTCTCACAGACAGACCATGGGTTCTACAAATATTCCTCTGTCTTTTAAAATGTGCCGTGGCTGCCAGTGCTGAGCACTGTGGAGAGCCCTGAGCAATAGACTCCACAAACTTCTCTTACAACATTTGCCTCCAGAAGTGCCAGAAGTTTCTGGGAGTCAAGGGTCTTACAGACAGCTTAACCGATCCCACCTGCTGTTTCTCTTCCTGGGAAGGTGACTATTTTCATATCCATGGCTTCCACTCCTGCCCCTTTCCTATAGCTAAATTTCTGGGTGACTGTCTGCCAGATTTTGGTCTTTACTTGCATGAACCATGGGCTGTTCTTGTAAGAACAGCCTTAATACCAGGAACCAGCTCTTTTCCATCAGTGTTCAGATTCAGGTGCCACTGACTACACCACACTTCTACCTTATCTTTTATCCACTTTACTCTTTCTGACATGTCACTTCACCTCTGACTCCTGGCTTTGGGCTATGTTAACCTTTGTGGCATTTTTACATCACCTGTTCCTCTGCATTGCTGCATCTTCAGTATTCTTTAACACTGACTTACACATATGTTCTGAAGGGCACATACATGCTTAAGTAGGTTTCGAACACCAGCTACTCATTTATTGAATTATTCTTGAAATAAGACATAAGCAAAATTCTGCAGAGCTTGCCTATGTCACCTGCAGACAAGCCCTACTGAACACTGTTAGTCTAAGGAGGGCCTGGAAGTCTTACCTCTCTTCCATGTGGTGCTTGCCATCTTTGTGTCATATTCCTGGTATAGTCTGCCTACTTTTATGATTTCTGAGGCCCAGAATTTCACAGAAGCCTCTTATTAATGCTTCCTGCACATCTCTTCAGAAAATTGCATGGAGCCAAAGTGTCAAGGGCAACTTACTTTTGTAATGGAACTTCCGCCTGTCACCGCAGTCTTCATTCATTTCCTCACCATTATTCTCTTTTCAGGTGGTTGGCATAAAAAGGTTGAGGAAGAGGCCTGTTCTGATCAGTGTATCTGTATAAGGAGAGTCACACGTCAGGGCTTCTAAGAAGGCTCCAGTAACCCAGAAGTCGCATTTCTGTAAGTGGTGTTTCTCAGTGTTAAAAGATATTTTGCCCCTGATTGAGTCACAAGCAGAGTACTTTCAACACAAATGCTTCTTCAGTGATGCATGTGTGAGAGATTTTTGTTTCAGTGCAAACCCTCACCAGCAATAGGAGGATGTCAGTGGAGAGATATCATGGAAAGAAGCTATGGACAGGCCCTCATTTGTGACCTGGTGAAGCTCATACTTATCAGAGGTGCCTTTAACCAACTGGGAGGTTGGGGAAGACATCAACGCTCCCTCAGAGCTTCTCCAGCCCCAGGTCTCTCAGAACACCGAGGAGCCACACTGTGGCAGTGAGGTTTCACACGAATATCGTAGTGGAAAAAGTCATCACCCGTGGGGTGAATGCGAAAGAGCTGCCAGCCAAAACCAGAATGTTATTGAATCTCAGGGTGTATGTTCTGGAGAACTGAGTTGTCAGTGTGACAAATGTAGGAAAGTTTTCAAACGAATCTTTAAAGTCATTCAACATAAGAGAGTTCACACTGTAGAAAAGCCATATGAGTGTACAGATTGTTGGAAGTCCTTCAGTAAGAGTTCCATCCTCATTCAACATCAAAGAATTCACACTGGAGAAAAGCCTTATAAGTGTAGTGATTGTGGGAAGTCCTTCAGAAGTAAATCTTATGTTAATGAACACCAGCGAGTTCACACTGTAGAAATGCCATATGAGTGTATAGGCTGTGGGAAGTGCTTCAGTAAAAGGTCTACCCTCACTTGCCATCAGAGAATTTACACTGGAGAAAAACCTCATAAGTGTAGTGATTGTGGAAATTTCTTCAGAAGTATGTCTGATGTCAATAAACACCAGCGAGTTCACACTGGAGATAAGCCAGATGAGTGTATAGATTGTGGGAAATCTTTTAACCAACAAGGTAGCCTTATGATACACCTGAGACTTCACACTGAATAAAAGCCTTGTAAGTGTAGTGATTGTGGGAAGTCCTTCTGAAATAAGTCTTATCTCAATAAACATCAGCAAGTTCACACTGAAGAAAAGCCCTAGGAGTGTACAGATTGTGGGAAATCTTTTACCCAAAAATGAAGCGTTAAAAGACACCTGGGACTTCACACTGGAGAAAAAGCCTTAAATATATAGGGAATGTTTCCTTTTTTTTTTTTTTTACCCAGAATAATAACACTAAGGAGACTATGATACACATTTACCTTAATATACTCCCCTTTTATCAGGACATACACTCTGCTAGATTCCTCATAAGTTTCAGGTACAAGTGAGGTCATAAGGAGCTGCTTTCTCTTTCTATCCTGTTTAGGTCTACTATGTGATTGATGTCACTGTGAGGGTTTATGGCTCAAGTGATTTATTCTCTACCACCTGGCTCACCTGAACAGTGTGAATCAGTCAAAAACCTGCATGGTCTCTTGTGCTTGAATAATTTCTAAATACTCTGAACACACTCTAGCCAGTTTGGCACAGTGGATAAAGTGTTGGCCTTCAGACAGAATGGTCCTGTGTTTGATTCCAGTCAAGGGCACATGTTGGGGTTTCAGGCTATATCCCGAGGGGGGTGCATGAAGGAGGCAGCTGATCAATGATTCCTTCCCAACATTGATGTTCCTATCTCTCTTTACCTCTCCCTTCCTCTCTGAAATAAATTTTAAAAAATATTTTTAATAAAAGAACTGGCAAAATTTAAATAAAGTCTCTGATTTAAAAGTAAATAAATAAACAAATGCATGAATACTCTGAACTCTTGGCAGGATCTTCACTCCTTCCTCTCTGACTAGGGAATGGGCCTGACTCAAGGTTTGTCCAGAATACCCATCTGCAGCAAAGAAGTAGTACCTCTTAAGGTGGTTCTCACATTATGCTGTGATGATTGGCTATTTCACCAATCTGAACCCCACTGGCTCTGGTTTATGGTATCTCAGTGAAGGTGTTTTTTCTGTTGTACCTTTCATTGTGTTGGTTCTATTCACTTCCTGCCATGTTTTGAAAGCACTCTTGTGATCTGTCAACATGTAGATGTGAACAGATATTGTGGAGGCATCAAAACTTCAGTGCTTCAGAAGGCAGAGCATGATGGCAGAAAATCACTCTTTGTCCAGTCCCGGCTTATTTTGCGTTGCTGCCCAAGGCCTTGAAAGAAAGATGGCATGACTTTGTGGTTTTAATTTACATCCCGGTACCTTGGTTATTGGTGAGGTCAGTGGTCACCCAGAAGAGGAGGATTTTGCTGTCCTTCTGTGAACAATATGAATTATGTTCTCTGTTCACAGTATGTGTTACATAAGTCTCAGCAATGTTTAGGGGAGCTGCTCCCCACATACTGCAAAGGAGCCATGTGACATTAAGTAGAAAATTTCATAATCTTGTGACATTTGTTGTAAGTCTCTGAGGTAACCTACTATTGAGACAGACACACTGTATTCATAGTGATGGGAGAGAGTGCAGTAAATTAAATGGAAAGTGTCTCTTTTGAATGTAAATCCACAAATGTTACTGGGCCTGTGGCTTGTGTGTCCTTTGTGTACAGACATTCTCAGCGCCTCCAGAACTTTTTCCTGTAGCTGAAGTCATTGGCAGAGAAAACAATTTAATGGTTTTGTGGATTCCCCTGGTCTGTATATGGTGTTCACCTCAAGGTCATTTCTCAATATGTAAGAACTCAAGGCTGAAGGAGGGATAATCCTGTAATCAGTCCCAGGATGTGTCTTTTGTAACCAGTCAGCATTGCTGTTGAATCGATGGCATAATCTTCACTGCTTGCTAATATGTGCTGCCATTGAGGCAAAGCTGTTCCTCCCAGGAAATGAGAACTGATATGCAAGAAAGTGCACTTTTCTAATGTGTGTTATTTTGTGAGCCTTGACCTAGACATAAAGCTGTGAAACCACCACAGGTGAAATCTTATCTGTCACTATATTCAAGGCGTGGCAAAAGCAGACTTTCTGTTGTGAGTATACAAACCGCACCACTTATGCTTTTAAAAAATATTATTAAAAATACCTTTATTTTATTTATTTTTAGGACAAGAGGAGGGGAGGAGAGAGAGATAAACATACCTGAGCTCTCTCCTGCACACCCCTTACTGGGGACCCAGGCACGTATGTGCACTGACATGGAATTGAACCAGAACGTTTCAGTGCACTGGATGACACGCCCCCCGCAGCTGAGGTGCACAGTGAAAGAAAAGTTTATTCCGATATTTTTATGTATTAATTATTTTTCATATCAACAACCCTAATCCTACATTTCCCACACTCTACATTTTCCTCCTGCCCTTTTATTATTTCTCTTTCTGACTTTCCCAGTCTCCCACGCATTCATTTTTCATCCTTTATATTAGATTAATTCATATTTTTTCATAATTTTATATGCACTATAAGTTGTGTACTTTTTTATAAATACTGATATCCTTAATGACACAGATACTTTGAGATCCAATACAAATGCTTATGTGAATATTGAATTTGTTTTATTGCTGAGTGGTACTGTATTCTCTTGATACCAACTTCATCTATTGATCTGTCTATAAAATTGTTTATTTTCAGATTTGGGGTATTATAAATAAATACGTTTGGAATATTTGTGTTCAGTTATTTTTATAGATCTTTTACTACTCAAACATTTTCATTCTAGGTTAATGTTTCACATTTTAGCATTTGCAGAGCTGTGATCTAAAATGGTCACGCACTTTGCCTTCCCACCCAGGCACAGTATATAAAAATTCCATTTTTTGTGCAACCCTGCCATCACATGTGAATCTTACTCTTTTTAAATAGTTGGCCTGATTTTTTTATATGTGAAATTGATTTTGTTCTAATTACATTCCATAAGAATTTTTGATGGTGAACATTTTTCACATATGTATTTACATAGTCTTTATCTCGTTTATTAAAATGTTGACTCCGAATTTTTGCCCATTTTAAAATAATTTATTATTTTAACCAATATGAGGACATTTCACAATCTGAGATACATATTTGAATTTCACTCATTCCTCTATAACTCAACTGACTCCTTTCCTATATGGAACTATGGGTTTTGAATACTGTAAGGAAAACTGATTTTCTCAATTTTTATTCTATGTTCAATTTAAACCCACATATACCTTATACTTACAGGTTTTATATGCATGGTTAACATTCTACACCACTCTTTTATAAGTATAAGCATTCAATAACACGTTAAGTGAAGTCTAAGTTTATTATCTTTGTTAATTTCCCTCATGTAAATACCCTCACTGTGGTTAGTTTCAAACGGTCAAAATGATGGCACTGAACAAGGATATGATATGCTATTTCAGGAGCAAATCATTATATTTTACTAGAGACCCAGTTCACAAAATCCATGCAGGGGGGGTTGGGAGGAGGTGGGTCCCTCAGCCTGTCTTGCACCCTCTCGCAATCCAGGACCCCTTGGGCGATGTCCAACTGCCAATAAGGCCTGATTGGGCCTAAACTGGCAGTTGGGCATCCCTATTGCAATCCAGGACTGTTTTTTTACTAACTGATCACCTGCTTGCCTGTGTGATTGCCCCTAACCACTCTGGATGCCTGCCTGACCTCATGACCTCTGAAATAGCGGTATCCTGGGACTTTCTTACATCTGTTCTAGTCCTTCGACCTGGGGACCCTGGAGCATCTTATTAATCTTTCCTGCATGCTGCTTACTTTCAAACAATTGCATGGAAACAGTGTATTATGTAGAATACATGTTTGTATCAGATCATCCCCATGGTACCACAGTCAACATTTATTTCCTTATCATCATCTGGTTTAAGGTTTTGGTCAGAAAACGGAAGATAAATGATAGATCCTCCCTTCCCCCAACTGGTGGACGGAGTGTGACATAACCTGCAGCCCGGAAACACCTGAGTGACTAACCATGGACCTTATATGGACTACACACTGGACCACCAATCCACACCTGCCAAATCCCCTAAGCCCTTGTTCCTATATGGACCATACAGTAAGCCACCATCAGTGTGCGCCGAGTACACTAAGCCCCCACCCCTTCCCATTCTGCCCCTCAAAAGGCGTACCCACCTCTGCACGAGTGGCTGTTCTCCCCTTGCCAGGCAGCCCGGCAGGTCCTTCTCCTCTAATTAAGCCTGTCGTCCTGGTTTTTGGCCTCTGTCTGACTTTTCACTTTTGGTGCCGAAACCTGGGATCGAACCAGGGACTTTTAGATGAAAACCAGGACTACAGGCTTTATTAGAGGAGAAGGACCTGCCGGGCTGTCTTGCAAGGGGAGAACAGCAGCATGTGCAGAGGTGGGCATGCCTTTTGAGGGGTGGAATGGGAAGGGGTGGGGGCTTAGTGTACTCAGTGCACACTGATTGGTGGCTTACTGTGTTGTCCATATAGGACAATGGCTTAGGGTACTTGGCAGGTGTGGATTGGTGGTCCAATGTATAGTCCATATAAGGTACATAGTTAGTTACTCAGGTATTTCCGGGCTGCAGGTTACATCATACTCTGTCCACCAGTTGGGGAAAGGGAGGATCTATCATTCCAGGCTTTTGGTTATAGTAAAAAAATTGAGAGTCTGGGCAAGGTCAGGGGGTGAGGGTCTGTCTTACGTAGCTTCTTCCTGCTGAAAGGGGGCATTGTCAGGGGCATCTACCTGGGGTCTTGAAGATTCTGGTGACGTAGGTGTTTTTAGGTTCTGAATTCAAGGCCAGATAGATTTCTCCCACCTTCTGGTTGGCAAACGCCTGCATTCTGTTCTGCAAAAGCTAGTAAAACAGTGCATGAGACAGGGGCCAAAGAGCAAAATTAAAAGAATAAATATCAGTGGGCCTAATAGTGGGAGGAGTCATGGAGTAAGTGAGCCAAAGATGGCATATCCCCCTGCTAGCTGGTTACATCGTCTTTTGTCAATCCTGTCCCAGAGGGATTTAATGTGATCTGTGACAATTCCTGATTCATTTAAAAGTAGCAGCATTCTTCCCCAAGAAAGACACAGGTACCTCCTTTTTCTGCTGTCAAGAGATCTAAAGCGCGCCGGTTCTGTAGGGCTACCACTGCTAAGGAGTCTACCTGCCTTTGAAGGGATTCAAGGGAATCGCTAATGATGGAGATAGCCTCTGAAAATTCAGCAGACAATTTGTGGCAGAAATAAACAGAGGAGGAAATGCCTCCTACTCATGTCCCTACTGCAGTGAGGACTCCCATACCCACTAAGAGGGGAACAACGGCCGCCGTTTTGTGGCAAGGTCTGAGAAGACCACAAGGGGATTCGACTTCTCCCTCTGTTCTGATAGAAAGATTGGGGGTTAGGAAGACATAAAGGCAGAGCGAGTGTGACAAGTCCTGGGGAGCACAGGTGTAGGCTGTAGTCCCACAGAGGAGAAAAATACCCGGTGGAGGGGAGGCTAAGGGAGGGGATAAATTTATAGATTGTGCATGGTAGTAAGGTGTAGGAGTAGTTGAGGTAGTGGTTTGAGAGGTATTTGTTAAACAGGTAGTGTTTTCTGTGTTAAAGAGAGAGATGTTGTATAGGGTGCGTTGAGGTCTGGTATAGGTAAGAGTTAAGTTAGTGGTCCAATATGTTGGGATTGGAGTGGCTATGATGAGGGTTCGAGCCAAATTCTGCTGGACAGACAAATCCAGCAGGATGTAGAACTGGGATTACAGGCTTTATTAGGGGAAAGAGTCCTGCTGGGCTGTCTCGCAATGGGAGAACAGCAACTCATGCAGAGGTGGGCACTCCTTTTGAGGGGTGGAATGGGAAGGTTTGGGAGTTTAGTGTGTTTGCTCTCATGCTGATTGGTAGCTAAATGTATGTCATGTATAGGAACAAAGGCTTAGGGTATTTGGCAGGTGTTGATTGGTGGTTCAATGTATAGTCCATATAAGGTGTCTGGATAGGTACTCAGGTATTTCCAGGCCACAGGTTATGTCATACTCCGCCCACCAGTTGTGGAAAGGGAGGATCTATCAGCTAGATGTTACAGTGAGTAATAAACAGCCCCAAAGCTTCAGTGGCTTATACTAAAGAAGGTCTCTTTCTTGTTCATGCCACATGACCTCCCTGGTTCTCTAGGGACCAGGATAAAGGTGCAGTTACCGTGTAGGTAACTGCTAGGTGTTAGTAGCAATGAACAGAGAGACTGCCAGTCTCTGGTTCCACACTCTTGTGTTAGGAGGGACAGGTCTCACTCCCAACACATTTTATTAGTCAAAGCACATCTCAGGGCTATAGCCGAATTCAGAGGTTCTGGAGGGGAACCTGACAAACTTGATGGCCCTATGAAGGACATCACAGGGTGCCAATCAATCTGGGGGACTTTTCAAGGGTGAAGGAGAGCGATGGGGATTGGTAGGAAATAACCACAGGATTCAGTCAGCATGGATTAGTTTCTCTTCATCCAGGTGGACTTTGTCCCTGTGCTTCCCTAAGCCATTACAGGCAACATTCAAAGGAATGAACTTAAAAAAAAAAAAGCCCTAACCAGTTTGTCTCAGTGGATAGAGATTCCGCCTGCGGACTCTAGGGTCCCAGATTCGATTCCAGTCAGGGGCATGTACCTTGGTTGCGGGCACATACCCAGTGGGGAGTGTGCAGGAGGCAGCTGATGGATGTTTCTCTCTCATTGATGTTTCTAACTCTCTGTCCCTCTCCCTTTCTCTCTGTAAAAAGTCAATAAAATATATTTTTTTAAAAAACTTAAAAACAAAAACCAGTTTGGTCAGTGTTCACTGGCAGTAAACTCAGAACCACTTCTGAGTATGAAGTTGTTAAAATCTTAGGCTGCCTGAGTTCCTACACTGTGCTGAGGGGGAAGACACACATGTTAAGAGAGTTGATTAGGAAGGACAGAGGACTGCAAACATTCCAGCATGCATATTCTTTTACATTCACATCAGTCACTACCCTGACTCTATGTCTCTTTATCATTTCAATTGCCCTGGTGAGCACTCCCATTGGGGATCACTGTAAAATATGCTGACATTTACATCAATGGTGACCCTGTGGTTTCCATTCATTCTGCTCATGAACTTGTGCTAAATATGGTCCCTCCATAGTTCTCCCTATTTCCATTGGAGAGAGCACTGGGGAACTTTTTCCTCCTGGTCATAGTGCTCCCGGATGGCCATGCACTCCCAGTAGGTTAGCAGGATACAGAAGTTCTGGAGTGATGCTCTGAGCAGCCCCAGGCACTTTCCCCTATTAAGTGTCAGCCTAGCTTTCACATAGGCAAGGGTGTGACCTGGTTTCCAGGGACTAGGAGACTCACAGGATTATCCCCATCTTCTCCAGGGATGTCCGGTTCCTTATCCTGAAGGGGGGAATTATGGGCCTAAGAGTTCTTCCCCTCAGCGTTGCCCCATGTACATCCATATGCACCAGAAAATGAATCAGGCTGGACAGAAGGCAGCAGTCAAGGGCAGGCACAGCTGTGACCTGTAAGGGCCAAGGGCATGGACACTGTTGACTGTTCCAGACTCGGGAAGTATCAAGTCCCCTGTCCTTGTTTGCTGGTTCTAGAGGAGGACATCCCCAAAACAATGGGGCAGAATTGCTATGACAGGTGGTAAGAGCTCAGCCAGAAATGTGATGCCAGGGTGGTCACTGGGGCTTCCCTGAGAAATTCTGGGAAGGGGTGGCAGGGGTGGCATATGGGGCGTATTTTCTCTGAGCACAGCTCTGCATATATTAAAAAGTAAACATTCACCTATACTGCAACAGTTTTATAAGCAAAACATACATCTATATAAAGAACATTTATCAGAATCACCTGATCTCAGTGGAAGTCTGTCTTCTTTCACCTAAGAGGCTAATAGAATCAAGACCACAAATTTCAGAATAAACCCACACAATGTGTGTCATAGTCATGATCCCCTTGTTGCTTTTATTTAAGAACAAAGATCCCCAATAGTTTCTGAGTAAAGTAATGTGTTTATTTTATTTTTAACTTAGGTTAGTCTTTGCGTGATAAAAATTTACTTTCCCTTGGGAGAAGGTGATTCTGAGGGATTCCAACATAACTTTGGAAACTGGAGGGTGTAGAGCCCCTGAGGAACTAGAAACTGTGCTTCCCTAGAGAAACCCTGGAGCCTGCCACCCAGGCATGTGCCCTCGACCTAAATCAAACCTGGGACCTTTTAGTCCGCAGGCCTATTTTCTGTCCACAGAGCAAAACCAGGGCTGAACAGGAATCATTCTTGATGTTGAGAGTGTTTTGGCATCAAAAAGTGGTAGAGCCCTAGCCATTTTGGCAGAGGTAGGTACTTTCATTATTTTCAAACTTATCCTTCTATAAGAGGTTATGTTAGATGTATAAGAATTATTAGTTAGCCCTGGCTGGATTTGGTTCAGTGGATGGAACGCCAACCCACAGAACGAAGGGGCATGGGTTTGATTCCTGGTCAAGGGCATGTGCCTCGGTTGCAGGTTTGATCCCAGGCCTCAGTTGGGATTCATGCGAGGAGCCACCAGTGGATGTGCCACTCTCACATGGACGTTTCTCTCTCTATCTCCATCTACTCTCCCCCTTCCATGTTCTCTCTAAAGGTCAATGTGAAAAATACCTTCCAGTGTGGATTTAAAAAATATATTAGTGAATAGTTGAGGTAGCCCATTTTACTACAGAAACATACCATTAAGTATTCCAAGGGCTTTGAACAAGAGCTGGAGGTGGTGTGTGTGAGCCAAGGTGTCAGGAAGTCTGTCATTAAAATGGATGAGTAAGCCCAGCTGGTGTAGCTCAGTTGGTTGACATCATCCCATGAACCGGGAGGTCACAGTTTGATTTTGGTCAGGGCACGTGCCTGGGTTGTGGGCTCAATTTCCAGGACAGGACATTCAGGATGCAGCCTGAATTTCTCTCTTCCCCTCCCTTCCTCTCTCTGAAATCAATAAAAACATATTTTTTTTTAAAAAAAGGATGAGTGAGAAAAGCCAAGTACTCAATTAATAAACATGCTTATTTAATAATTTAATACATTGAAACTGAAAAATGATCTAACGCATCAGCTCCTAGAGCAATATAGACTTCTCCTCACTTGCTAAGTAAAGCATTGGCACAAGGTTGCCACTGAATTAATTAGATGGAGTCAGAGCCTAATCATTCACCGAGTCCTGATTCTGGTTGTGCCGTGGGGATTGTTTCCATCTCTTCTGGGCTGGACAGGATTCTGATTTCCCAAGTACATTTAGCCAATGTAGAGTCATTTGTTGTTCTTCAATTCATTTATTTGCTGTTTTGTGTTGTTTTCTTCTTCTCCTGGTGACCTGGGGATAACCATTTAGCCACTGGGCGCAAAAAGAACAAAGGGAAGAACAAAGACAAGTGTCCATTGGCCCGCCCAGCTGTGTTGAAACGCTTTCAGTCCTCATCTTCCTTGAACATCCCACCCCCTTAAAAATAGGTGCTCCCTTTTCCCGACACTGGAGATTCCCTTCCTTTTACCAGTTCCTCCACCAAATACCCTCCCTTATTTATGAAAAACCAACAAAAAAACAAAAAAAAATACCAAAACCATCAAAAAGAAAAATCATAAAGACCACCAATGGCCCGTACTGAAAGGCCAGAGGACCCATAGTGGCCCCTCCTCCTGACACCAAAGCAGATCCAGAGCCTTCAAACTACCAGCACGCCTTCTGAAGACAACGGCTTCCTCTCCTGTCGGCCTGCGGTGCCCGAGCGGCTGTAGAAAGAGGAAAGGGTTCCCGTGCTGCTTCCATTTGTTCTGTTAGTGACAACGCTGTGCCAGCCCTAAGGGTCACACCCCATATGCGAAACCCCTGTCTGAACCTCCAGCCACTGGTATCTTTTGAACAAATCCACTTTGGCCTGGGGATGCTCACAGTGCAATGACAAACAGCTTTTCCAGTGGCAGACACTGTGTGAGCATGCCCCTTAGGACACGTGTCAGCTACTTCACCTCCATTAAAACATGTGTGTGCATATGCATGTGCGTGTGCATGTGCAGGTGAGCAGATACACACATGCACGCACTGGCTCATGGCTGGGCCCTTGTGGTCTGGCAACTCGACTCCCTCTCCCAGAAGCCTAGTGGTCCCAGGAGAAGCCCAGACCCGCCAAACCACAAAGACCTGGAGGCCCTGGGTGGACCCTGGAGTCAGGCTCACTATTAACCCAGAGCCTTGCCAAGCCAGGCCTGGGCCCCACATCCTGCAGGCCAGGGCGGTCTTCCAGGCAGGTGGCCTCAGGCTTTGCTTCTCTCCAGCTGGCTCCTGGGGCCAGTTTTCTATAAACACTGAGTCTGCCCAGCCTGGGTGATGGGCCAGTGAAATCCCTGCCCGTTCCCTCCCAGCAAGTGTCCACAGTGTGCAGGGGGGAACATGTGCAAGAGGCAGGTGCAGCCTGATTTGCAAAGTGGCTGCAGTGCCCCAGCGTCCCCCATTGAGGATGACACTTTGATTTATTATTTCTGAGTGACTTCCAAGGGTAGGAACCAAATGTAATATATTACATACATGTGTTCACACTGGTGAAATATATGTGCTTTGAGGTGTCCCCCAAATATATTTCCTACAGGGTGTCCCCCCAAATGTAAACACACTTTAACAGCTGATAACTCAATTTTCACTCCATTTCAGGGTTAACAGATTTGACGTAATGGGTGAAGCCAGACTAAACTTTGAACAAAGATGTATCCCCTGGACTTTCTTTTGGGGACACATAAAGGATGAGGTGTCTGGCACAGAAAGGGCCACAGTCCAGACATCGAAGCTGCTGTTGACAGAAGATGTGAACAGACAGAACGCAGTGATTCTTGGTGTTTGTGATTCCGTTGCTTCCTCAGCAGCAGCGCCTAGACCAGAAATAAGGGGAGTGATGGAGACGCAAACAATAAGAATCGTTCCTTCGGTTTAGTGTTTGTACGTATCTCTTTCCATAGCTGCCCTGGATTCCTCAACTTTATCTTTATGTATCCCCATAAAGAGCCTAGTGGAAAAACTGCTTTAATTCAAAGCTTAGTCGTTCTTCACCCATTTTTTCCAATCAGTTAAACTTGAAAGGGGGTGAAAATTCAGTGAGTTATCAGCTGTTAAAGTGTGTGCTCATTTTTTGGAAATCTACTTTGTGTTCCATTGGGAGTCATTCTCTTCCACCAGAGTCTCACCTGCGTGTCTATTTGGGAATGAGTGGGCGCCCTACATTTATGTTCACAAGGCAGTCATTTTTTTTTGCTTCAGGAGTTGATTTATTGTTTCTTTTCACTGTGTGCACATTTTTTGGACCACCCTATGTTCATATTCCACAAGGCATCGTTCATTTTTATCTATGTTTATATTCCATCGGGAGTCTTTCATGGTAATTGGGAGGCTGACCTCCATGTACCTGTCTTGGGGAAAACTCCCTGTTTATATTCCATAGGGAATCATTCATGTTTATCAGAAGCCTGAACTCTGTGTACCTTTCTTGGGGGACACTCCATGTCTATGATCCATAGGGAGTCATCATGTTAATTGGGAGTCTGACCTCTATGTACCTTTCTTGGGGGACACTCCATGTGTATGTTCTATCGGGAGTCATTTGTTTGCAGCGGGAGTCTCACCTGCTGCTGTGTGTATTTGGCCGTGTTCCTGACACATTTTGTTTCCTCTTGCTTACGAAAGGTGCTCATTGTGGGATGGACTAAACCTGGTGATTTGGGTTCTATAAAGATTTTTTCCATTTGAGCTAAAGTACTGAGAAAGATATGTTAACATAGTCAATATTTGGAGCTCTTTGAGTTCTGTATCAAATAGCCCTTGATTCTTGGATCACAAGGATGGGTTTGTAATAAAATGAGATGTTGTAAAATTGAGTTCTAGTTTTTCTCACTGCACGTCACTGTCAGTGCTGTTGGGGCGTTGGGTCTCTGGGCTCCCTGCTCAGCCCCCCAGACTCCCCAGCCCCTGTAATCCACCAGCTCCCTTTGCCAGGAGGTGAGAGCATGGGAAAGTGAGGTTTCCAGTTTACCATGCAATAGCGTTTATTTTAAGTTTCTAATGGTTGAATCCCATTTTTATATGGGATTTATATCAAAACAGGAGGTACGCTTAAAGTGATCCGTTGGATTTTTCCAAGCCTACTCAACCAGGAAGCGTCAGAAGAAGGAGGCAGGGAGGAAGGCATGTAGAGATCCCCTCCTGACCTAATCTAATGGTGTTCTGTCCAGCTGTCACCTGCATGTCCCCTTCCTTCCTCACCAAACCTCTCCTGTAAGGTGCCTCCTCTGTCCTCCTTCCCCATTCTTTCCTGAGGTCCTGCAGCTGTGGGAGCTGCCCACTCAGCCTAGCTGCCATCCCCAGTGCTTTGAGCCAAACTGAGCAGCGCCACCTGCAGGCCTCCTCCCGTGCACCTTTGGCTTTTGCAGGCTCTGACACTGGCCAGTCACCCCTTGGAGCTCTCAGCCTCTGTCCCATGATTCTCTCTCCCCTGGGACAGGGCTCACGCTTGCCAGTCGCTCTGTCACTCACTCATTCCTTCCACGAACACTCATTGACTGCTTCCACCATGGAGGTACCTCCCTCCAGACCCCCTCTGCAGGGTTGACCTCCTGCTCCCCTAGGTCTGAAGCTCTACTCCTAAGCTTCAAGCCTGAGGTCGGCTGCCTTAGCTCCCCTGTCCAGGCTACAGGCTTCGTCCACTCTCCCTGGCTCCTCTGGGCTCCCTAATTATTCAAGCAAACCACCAGTCAATCACAGAAGCCAAAAGCCTGTGGTGCAGGCTGGACCCCACCTCTCTCCATATCCCACATTTGATAGGTCCCCTGAACCTGAGAATGTCTATCGAATCTGCCCACTCCATCTTAGATGACTTTCTCATCCCAGGTCCCATACACACCCCATTCCCTGGGTCCTGGCAGGGGCTTATCAGCTGGTCTGCCTGTGTCCCTGAACTTTTCAGCCCCATGCAACCTCTTGGCATTCACCCTGGGTGACCTTCCTTTTTGAACCTTCCCTCCCTCAGCCTCCACACTAGCTACTTCCATCCCTTCGTGGTCTAGCTTCTCCATGGGTCACCTCAGAATGCACCCAACACTCTACCACCCTCCAGCTCAAGCTCATACCCATGCGCCACTTTCATTGCAATCTTCCCAGTAGGCTCCAAACACCTCAAGCCCCAGCCTCTCCTAGGAACCTCCAGATCTGTTGCCAGCTTTGATGTCCCAAAGACACCTCCAACTCAAAATGCTCAGCACATGGTTCACCATCCTCCCCCCACCAAAGCCTCTTTGTTCATCCTCTCATCACCTCTGTCCCCCATCCAGACCTATGCTGTGCCAGCATGGCCATGGGTGAACCTGAAAGGGTGGGGGGTGGCAATGGTGAAGGATTAAAGAAGAAAGACAAGAGAATAAAGCTGGGGCTAGGTGGGACGCTGCCCTCTGAATAGAGAGACAGTGCCATGGCCTGCAAGCCGAGTCTACTTTTACAGCCAGACTCCATGAAACAAAGTAAGGGCATGGTCAAGATGTTCACAATATTCTCCCTGGTTTCTAATCTACTCAATTACATGCACCTGAACTCTATGAAGCACCTCCCACAGCCTACCTCACTGAGCGACATGGACCACAGGTTCGGACCATAAGGTCAAACTTACAACTATAGCCTTTGGCTATAATTGTGCCGGGACTTGCATGTGGCTTTCCCATGAGAGGATCGTGTCCTCTTATTAGTCTGAAGCTTGAACCTGTCCAAACAAAGTAGCCGCTCTCCACACAGACCATGTGCGGTATCCCCCTCTCTCTTTCCTGTGTGGTATCCATCACTCCCTCAGCTGCTTCCAACTCTAATGTTTTATTCAAATACCCAGCCACACCCA
This sequence comes from Myotis nattereri, assembly GCF_964212035.1. Classification (NCBI taxonomy): domain Eukaryota; kingdom Metazoa; phylum Chordata; class Mammalia; order Chiroptera; family Vespertilionidae; genus Myotis; species Myotis nattereri. Next base: position 8,229,162 of record NC_138097.1, on the reverse strand, counting down.
GGTGGTGGGTCCCTGGGCAGTACCATGTGGTCCCCTTGCTGAGAGGGCATCCCAAACCATACCCCACTGAGCTCCAGAGATGCACCTCTACACTGGCCTGAGATCTCTGTGATCTGGGGAGTGGGAAATATCCACGTGACAGCTCTGGGCTGAGGTCTGCCTGCAGAGACAGGGGGATCACCTATGGGACAAGGGGCACTCCCCCTGGGGAGAACAGCAAAGTGAGAAAATTAGAAAAGTTTGGAAAAAGCTTGGGAAACATACAGCCAAGTGTTTATCAACCAACCAGAGGAAGGGGACGGAATATGTTTATCTGTATGCATACACACACACACACACACACACACACACACATACATGTATGCACACAGCTCATTGATTCCCTTAGAAAGTTCTAATTGATTTTGCCAAACAGTTGTATTTATAGCCAACCTATGCTTGCCCTCAACTAACAGATGAGTGTGGTTCCAACGTGAATGTTGGATGATGTTTTCTTTTATGCTATCAAGTAAAAAAAGCTGAAGGTGTCTATGAGAACCTCACTCAATCAGGTAGTCCTTTTTTGAATGGCAGCCTCAATTTCTTATAGTGTACTTGTATAGCACCCTGGCCCTACCACTAGCCCTGTTGCACACCCATCGGCCCCTGTGTCATTCATGGGATGTTTTATATTTGCAACCAGCCCTTTCACCAGGTCCAGAGAAACAGAACTTTCTGTCCACCAACTGCCCTGAATGCCTGGGGAGGGTTCTGACTTTCATTCACTGAGCAGCTACTGTGGGTCAGACTCCTTCTAAGCACTCTGTGGGAATAAATGGATTTACTTCATGTAGTTCCTGTTAAATGTGGTGACAAAAAGGGTGACTGACTCCCTCTTCCCAATTATCACCAGGAAATGATTGAATGAGAGACAGGCATGCTGTCCAGGGTGTAAGAAAGGAGGGAGACCCTGTAGAGACTTGGGTGGGGGTAGTGAGGGTGCTGAGTATATGCAACACTGGAGGAGGTGGGACAGATGGAAGACGAACATTGTCATGTCTGCTCTTGAGTCTCCCTCGCACAGCCCTGCACACCTGTTCTCAGGCCCTCTAGGCAGATATCAGCCCTGGTCCACTTATGAAGGCACAGGATGGTAGGTGCCCAGGGAGGCAGTGAGGAGGCAATACCCCAGGCACCCCCCCTCCTCCTCCTCACCCCCATCCTGGAGGCTGCAGCTGGGAGTCCCTTCCTCCACTGTGCCTTCTCTGCAGGAGCTTAGGAGACAGTGATCTGGGCAGGTGGGCAGGGACCAGAGCTCTCCACACTGCCTCTGAAACACTCACCCCCAGAAATCAGGGTGAGGACATGGCTGGTCCTTCTGGAGCTGCAAGGGAAAACCTCTCCCAGCTTCTGGCGGTGCCAGCTATCCCTCGTTCCTTGGCTTAGAGACCCATCCTCCCCACCCATCTCTGTGTCCAAGTCACATGACCTTCTCTCTGTGAGTGAGTCTAATTTCCCTCTTACAAGGACACCTGTCACTGCAGTGAGGGCCCAGCCATCGAAGACCCAAGGCCTCCTCTGAGCTTGAATACAACTGCAAAGGCCCCATTCCCAAATAAGGCCACGGTCACTGTGTCCCGTCCGCATGGATGTGGGGACCCTGCAGCACACACCTCAGGACAGGTATCACACGGCACACGGAGACAGCGAGGCCCGGGGTTGAGTGGAAACAGCAGTCTCAGAACAGCAAGCTGAGTAGAAATTTCCCGTAAATACTGGTAAATGCACGCCCAGGCCCAAGGGCACATTTTGCTACAGGCATGAGGCCTCTGTACCAGGACCTGCAGGGCTTTCCTGTGTGAAGTGAGAGCCCATCTCTGCACTCACCTACTCAGTGCACAGTTCTGACAGTGGACACATTGCAGCCTCCCGCGACCAGGGGGCGACGCGTCGCCTGTTGCAGTGCTCTGCCCTCCAGAACCACCCGGAAGTCCGGCCTCTGCCGGGAGTCAGCAAAGTGTGTCCAGTAGACAGCGGAGTCCGGGGGTGCAGGACTGTTAGGCTGTGTGGCTGCTGGCAGCGCGGGCCGGAAGCCTCAAGTGGGGACGTGGGCCTGGGGGCGGCGGGCGGGGCCCTGAGGCGGCTGCCCTGCGGGGAGGAGGGCGTGCAGGCGTCCTCAGAGGGCAGCCCTGGTGGAGGTGTGCTCCCTGCAGGGAGTCAGGCAGCTTCTGCAGCAAAGATGGGCAGTGGGGGCTGCGGGGCGCTGGCTGAGGACCCCCACTCTGCGTGGGCCAGCTGCTTGGGAGCCGCCTTCTGAAGTCGGGGTTTGGGTTCTGAGAAAGACTCCTCCGCACGGGCCAGGCCCGCCCTCCCGCAGAGGGTGATGGAGCCCGCGCTGCCTGTGCCCTGTGTGGCCCCAGCTCAGGGCGCTGTCCCAGGGCTTTCCTGGGCCCAAGTCCTCCTGTGACGGACCGGGATCCTCCTCAGGCCAAGGGTCTGGGCTCAGACAGAATGTCACCGAGTTGGAATAAACGCCATAGACCTGACCCCCTGCAGCAGGTCAGGCGTCCACTGGACGTGGGCACAGGAGGTCATTGGTCCACTTCGCACATCGACTTCTCTCCTGGCCTGAAGGACACCAGGAAGGACTGGTGCAGGGGCCTCGGCATGGTGCCTGGGAGCATGGCGTCCCCTGAAACCTGTGCCAGAGGGATGAGCTCTCCGGATGGGCGGCCATGAAGCTCCGGTTCTGTGGGGACAGGAGCGTCCTCGGGGGACCCAGAGTGTGTCACCAGCCCAGGGGACGGTCCCTGAGCTGCTCTTGAGTCTTTTATCAATCAAACATCAGGTCTCCGCAGAGTATGTGCAGGCCCCATCAGAGCTCATGTAAGTGCTTAATAACGTCGGCAACGTGAATGGTATTGCTGGTTTTAAACGCTCTACCAGATTGTAGTTTATATTGAAGACACCAAATAAATTCAAAATTTGAGAAACATTGATGTAATTAATTAATTCCAATCGTGTGTTGAAAACATTCAACATGAGTAGTTTATACATAAACTAGAGGCCCAGTGCACGAAATTCATGCACTGGTAGGGTCCCTAGCAGCTGCCTGCTCGTAGCTGGATACTCCCTCCATTCCCCCAGCCAGCCCCGCCCCCTGGTTGAACTCCAGGACAACTCCCCGTGGAGTGGACTGTTTGCATACTACGCTTCTGTTATATAAGATTATTTTTATGTCAGCAGAATTCTAATTTCTCTTTTCAAAAATATATTTCTATTGATTTCAAAGAGGAAGGGAAAGGGAGAAAGATAGAAACATCAGTGATGTGAGAGAATCATTGATCAGCTGCCTCCTGCAAACCCCACATCAGGGACTGAGCTCGAAACCTGGGCAGATGCCCTCACCAGGAATCAAACTGCAACTTCCTGGTTCGTAAGTTGACTCTTAACTGCTGAGTCATGCTGGCTGGGTAATTTCTCTCTCTCTCTCTCTCTCTCTCTCTCTCTCTCTCTCTCTCTCTATTTTAAGTTATATTTGAGCTTAATGCCCTGGTCATAGTATGCTCTTCAAGTTGATTTTCATGCAGGGGCTCCAATAGGGAGTTTACAGGTTATATTTATTATTTGTTCCCTAAAGAATGTCCCCTGTCTATGGACACTGGCCTCTGTGAAGTCATTCTCATCTGCCCAACTGTGCCTTTCTCTGGAGTCTTCTAGCATTTAGTGTTTGCCCTTCAGCAATGACACGTGTATATCACACTGTAACCTGTCTGGTTGAGCTCAGCTGCACCCACAATTGAAGCAGCCCCCCATAACCTGCTCTTCCCCTCAGGTTTCTTCTTCCAGCTTCTGCTCGTCAGAGTTTAATCTTTTACGTCTAGTGGCCGAGTTGCTGGTCACAACTGCTAGTTCTGTTCCGGGGTCTTCCTTCCCAGGTCCAGCAGGACTGCATTTGTGCAGGTCTCACTTCCCAACTGGAACTTCAGCACCACTCTATGCCTCGTCCTCCAGGCTCAGTGGGCACTTCAGAATGAGTGCCGTTAGATGTGCAGCATTGCAGACAGAGATGTGCGGTGGTATTTTTCCAAGGAGCCAGATGGCTGCTTGCTGAGGCAGTCCACCCTGGGCTTAGAAGACGAGAGGGTGTGCTTACAGGGGAGGCTCCAGTGCTGTGGCAGATTGCTCTGTGCTGCATCTGCCGGTCTGTGTTGCTGTGCATCAATACTGTACACTCAGACATGTTTTTAAAGTGTATGTCCTGTGGGCCTGTGCATCCTACCATGTGTATAATGATGCGTTGATTTTAAAAGTACTGACTCCTTCAGCATAAACACTACAGCTTGTTGAAGAGAAGGATCCCTGAGAGGAACTTGCTGCCACAATTGTCAGGTGTTTGCAATAACGTTTCGTCTGTTTCCTTTGTGCAGGTGAAAGCTCCCAATCTGGAGGCCACAGTGAGGAAGTTTGATGACGTCTGTAAAAAGGGCAGTGAAGGCAAAGAGTGTGACAACTTGTTCACCATCATTGCCCATTTGTATGACTTCCACCTGGTACAGTCTCTCCTCATATTAGTCATTTTGGAAAAACTTACAAGAAATGTCACAGAGAAAGATATGGGACTGATCCTATTAACACATTTCGTACCGCTCAGGAGTTTTCTCATGTTTTGCCTGTCATCTGTTAAGTACCGCTTATGACTGTTCCTGTTTTTCACGCCCAAGGAAAAAGGAGCGAATCTAGATACTTACGTAAATTTTGTTTGGTCCCTCTTCATAGAGGAAAATGTTTTACGCGGTACCATATGCTAAAAAAGTACTAGGAACTTCAGTTGTTTAATTGTTTAAATTGTTTTTGTAAATAAAAATGTTATAATGAAAACAACACCTAAAGTTCATTATGATGATTGAAATAACGTGCAGTTTGCCCAAAAACGTGCGGTCCCTGGCGTATGTCTTCGAGATTTCTATGCGGTACGCAATGTGTTAATGCTGAGAAATGTGGGGTTTTTGTTGAGAAAAGATAATGTTTTGTCACTTTAAATGATCACAGAGACCCAGGCCAAAGCCACCAGGGCAGGCGGCAAGTTCCAGGACAAGACAAGGTACGATGGGCCACTCGACCTGCCTCCTAAGTACCTAAGAGTTCAGAAGCTGACCAGCACATAGAAATAAGTGGGGTAAATGCTGTTTCATTGCCTAGTAATCTGTTATATTCTGCTTCTGCGATTTGATATTTTAAATCTTTAAAACTAGAGGCCAGGTGCACAGATTCAGCTCTCCGACATGCCCCGAGGAGTCCCAGGTTGCTAGAGGGTGCAGGCCTGGCCGAGGGACCCCACTGGTGGATGATTGGGCCAGGGAGGGATCGTGGGAGGGCTCCAGGGCATGTCTGTCCCATCTAGCCCAGTGCTGATCAGCTGGACCCCACAACAAGCTAACCTACCAGTCACAGCATCTGACCCCTGGTGGTCAGTGTGCATCATAGCATCTGGTCAATTGGTCGAACGGTTGGAGAGACAATTAGCATATTAGGCAGATATATATACATACATATATATGTGAGGCCCAGAGCAAGGGATTCATGTACTGGTGGGTGGGGGGGTGGCATGGCCTGCAAGGATCAGCCTGCAGGAAGTGCTGCTCATTCTGGTCAGCACTATAGGAGCGCAGTAACCACCATGGGGCAGATCCTACATCGAGTGTTGGCCCCCTATTGGTCATTATGCTTCATAGTGACTGGTCATTGTTCTGGTCGTTCTGCTGTTTGGTCACTGGGCTTTCATTATATACTAGAGGCCCTGTGCATGAAATTCATACACGAGGTGGGGGAAGGGGAGGGTCCCTCAGTCCAACCGGCACCCTCTCCAATCTGGGAGCCATCAGCGGATGTCCTCCTGATGGCTTAGGCCTGCTCCCCGAGGTTCTCTGCTCTCTGTGGGGCCTGCTTGCTCCACACCATGGCAAATGGCAAGCAGGCCCTGCTGGGCGCTTTCCTTCTCGGGGATCCCCATGGTGATCTACCAGCAGGCCATGGTGGGTGCTGCCTGCAGGCCAAAGTTGCCTGCTTGGGGATCGCCATGGCGACCCACCATGCCCAGCTACCTGTCAGCAGGTCCTGCTGGGTGCTGCATTTGGGCCATGCTTGCCTGCTTGCAGATGGCCGGGGTGACCCGCCAGCAGGCACTGCTGGGTGTTTGCCTGGTCCGGGTCACCACGGCAGTGCCTGCTGGCCTCTCATTGCCGGGGTGACGCAGCCAGCGTCCTGCCCTGGCTGCTATGGGCGCCGCCATCTTTCTCGCAGAGTGATGGTTAATTTGCATATTGCTCTTTTATTATATAGGATGATGTGAACAAGCCTTTTTTCATTATTAAGAAACAGGCTAGTTCTTGAGTTTAAGAATTGATTTATTTAACACTCATGTATTCAAAAATTATTTACTGAGGAAGGCCACTTGTCTTGGGGCTCAGGTGTCAGCACACCTGGACTTCCGGCTCAGCCAGTGGACAGCCCTGTACCTGAGTCTTCCAAGCCTCAGTTTCCCCTTCTAGAAAGCAGAGCTGAGCATGGCTCCTACCTTGTTTCTTTTCTGCAGGTCAGAGTAGGGGAGGACAGGGAAGCCCCAGAATGTGTGAGGAGCAGGATAAGGGTTTGTGTGGGGCCCACAGAGGCGCAGGCAGAGGCCATTGCAAGAATTTGGGCTTTTAGCCTTAAGGGACCAGAGGGTTCTGAGTGGGAAAATGGCAAAGGAAGTTTTCATGCTAGTGGTCCCTTTGGCTACAACGTAGAAGACGGAGGTGGTCAGGCAGGGAGATGGAGCCAGTGGTGGGAGGATTAACTCAGTTGCAGTGGGTGTGGCAGTGAGGACTGACTAGGTGGGTGAGAGGTGGGAGGGAAGGCCAGCGTGAGCCCATGTTCTCAGCTTGGGCCTTCGGTGGACAGCAGTACATGCAGATGACCCACACTCAAAAGGGAAGAAGGGCTCTTTTCTGAAATCCCGAAATGTTCACTGTTAGGAGGTGTGTTCTGAGCCCTCTGAGGAGGTCCTGAGGCTCTGAGGTGGGAGGCCTCAGGGTTGAAGCACTGACATTCAGACCTTTGGGAAGAAGAACGGTTGAGAGTAGGAAGAGCAGGAGGAAGGTCATGGGAACCAGGCTGGAGTGTTCCAGAGAAGAAGTTTCCCCATATTGAATGCACAGAGGTCAGGTTTAAAACAGAGAATTCAACCTGGCCATCCTGGCTCAGTAGTGGAGAGTCGACCGCTGAACTAGGAAGTGATGGTCTGATTCCCAGTCAGGGCATATACCTGGGTCTTTGGCTGCATCCCCAGTGTGGAGCATGCAGGAGGCAGCCGAGCAATGATTCTCTTATAATTGATGCTTCCATCTCTCCTTTTTCAATCCTCTCAGAAATCAATTTGATATATATATATTTTCTCACTGGAGGATATTTTCCATTGTTTTTTTTTAGAGAAAGTGCAAGAGAAAGGGAAATACAGAGAGATATGTCAATGTGAGGAAAACACATCGATTGGTTGCCTCCTGCATGCACCCAAACCAAGACCTGGACCAGGGTGGAATCTGCAACTAAGGAATGTGCCCTTGTGCAGAATCAAACTCAGGACCCTTTGTTCCATAGGCCAAAGTTCTATCCACTGAGTCAAACCAGTAATGGCAATACAAATATGTTTTAAAAAATAAATCAATTTAAAAAGCCCAGAAGTTAGCAGAGGCAGAAAGTACACTCTTGGTTGCCTAGGGCTGGTGGGTTGCGGGGAAATTTGGGGTGGCTTTTAAATTGTATTTGGAACTGCTTTTTGATGAGCGATGAAAATGATGTAAAATTGTGGACATGGATGCACAACCCTTAATATACTCAGTGTATATTTTGAATAGGTGAGTGATGGTATGTGAACTATATCAATAAAAAGTCAACTTTCGAAGAAATAGCAACATGGGATATCTGGGAGGTCTCTGTACTGTTCCTACAACGTTTCTCTCAGTATGGCATTATTTCCACGTTAAACGTTAAAAGAGTGAACATCCCAGGATTCGGGAAGGAATGGCAACTCTTGTGGAGAGGAGGGGTGATCCAGAGCACAGGGTCAGGAGGGAGGAGCGCAAGTGGGGGGATCAGTGGAAACAGTTGGGGGTGGGAGAACAGGAGAGGAACAACCAGAGATTTGTGGGTAGTGGTCAAGGCCCTCGTGGAGGTCTGGTGGAAGCTCAGTGCTGGATTGATGTTAAAAGGCTGCAGAGGCGGGAGAGGGATGGTCTACCTGAGACCATCAGGTTTATCAGCAGTGATGGCCAGCAGCAGAGTAGGTTTATTTCTTCCCAAGTTGAAGGTCAGTTGTACAGACAATTTGAAATGATGGCTTTCTCTTCCGTGTGTTTCTATTTTTAGGATTCGCTTGATGCTGGAAAAGATGTTGGTACTGAGGACAGTGACATGCAGAGGGTTCTGAGCTATGACCCTGAACCTGTAGAGAAACTGAGGCAATTGCAAAGAGCTTTGGGGAGTCACTTTTACTCCTAAGTGCTTTGCGTTCCCTGTGGACGTGGACCCATCGTGGAAGTCTGGGCGGTAGTTGAAGCTGTGAGTCAGGTGACCGGCCTGGTCAGCAAGGGTCCGAGGGATTGAATGGCAATTGTGTTTCGGTGGTGAGACCCTGTGATTGGCCTGTGTGCAGTGAGTCCCTGTTAGTTAGGCATCCTCCACCCTTACCCTGTGGTGCTGGACTGGGCTGTGAGCAGAATCGTCCTAGAACCTTCTGATCACTTTGGAAGAGGCCCCTCAGGTGTTAGCCAGAGGTGTTAGGACCAGAGGTGTTAGCATAGGAGGAGAGGGGTCTTGTCTGTTTATGCTTCCCAGGTTTTTTTATGTGGGGCCATAGCTGAGACCCACTGCCCTCTCTAATCAAGGTGAGTCCTCTGTCCTTCCTTTATTATTTTTTATTTTTTTAAAAAGAATTCATATATATATATATATATATATATATATATATATATATATATATAATTGGTTTCAGAGAGAGAGGAAAAGAGAGAGAGAGAGAGAGAGAGAGAGAGAGAGAGAGAGAGAGAGAGAGAAACATCAATGATGAAAATTATTGATTGACTGCCTCCTGCACACCCAACCCTGGGGTTGAGCCCAGATCTAGGGCATGTGCCTTGACCTGGAATCAAACGGTGACCACCTGGCTCATAGATCGATGCTCAACCACTAAGCCAGGTGGACCAGGCTCAGGTGCAGTAAAACTGCTTATATAAATAAAGGAATGTTATTGCTGGTTTAATTTACTCCAAGTTATTCTTTGAAACTATTGGGAAATTTGGCAAGAATTTAAACTAAAATTTGAAAATTACCTTGCAAGACCTAGTGGAACTCATTTTTTCTTTAAATACTGTCCTGAGGATATGCTTATGAGAGAGAGAGAGAGAGAGAGAGAGAGAGAGAGAGAGAGAGAGAGAGAGAAATGTTGATGTTAGAGAACATTATCAATTGGTTGCCTCTCATAGGCACTCCCATTGGGAATGGAACAGCCAACGTAGGTATGAAACCTGACTGGGAATTGAACCCAGAGCCTTTCAGTGTGTAGAGCGGTGCTCCAACCAACTGAGCCACACTGGCCAGGTCATGGAACCAAGTTGTAGGAAAGAAAACCTTGGATTACTCCTTAAATTTCTGCATCTCTGAGATCCAAAATACAGCTAAGTCAATGGGAGTTCATGGAACACCTCGATGATTTTGAGTGGATTAAATGAGATAGAATGTCTGCAACCTGCTCATCACTGTGCTAAGCTGGCACTCACTCTATTGTGGTTTCAGTCGGCCTCATCCTGTTCTCTGTGTCATTGTTATGAATGTTCCTTGAAATAGCTCCAGGTTCATAAATTTTGCATCATTTCTCTGAAACGTTGACCCTTAATATTGGGAGCAGAGAGTGGAAAATTTTAGCATCCAGTTACTATCTCATAGATATAAGCTCCTAAATTCAACAGTTATTGAAATCTTGAGTTGCATATTGATAAAAGAAGTAATTTTCAATATGTCAAGATTCCTTAAATTAAATGTAATTTGCTGTGTTCTCAGTTCGTATCACTACATCTATAAGTTTGTGTCCAGTTTAGATCACATTTTGTTTGACATCATTTTAAATCTCATCCCACAAATGCTTCCCACAAATGAAGCATGTTAGATTTATGGGATAGGTTCTACAAGAGGACTTGATTGAGGTAGTTATGAAAAATAACAGCTTTAGGTGTGATTTATTTTTATTTTTGTACTTTTGTTAGAGGCAGGAATATAATATTGGGACTAGCTATAATAAGAAGAAATATTAATTGTGCTCTGTTAACTGTGATTGTTCTGTTCGGATTAGAGAAAGCACATTCTAATCTGTTTGAGAGTTGTATGCCCTGGGGCTTGAGAGTTAACATGGGAATCCAGCCATCCTCCTTTCCTGAGAATGGCCTAGATTAACAACCTCATTGCCTGTAAACTGGCCCCTGAGGCACCTGCCCTCTTCGAACCCCAACCCTCATTGCCTGTAACCTGTAGCCACAGTATCTTGCCTCCTTTCCCAAGTGTGCAATTTCTACTTCCCCATGGAATGTGTATCATTCTACCCAGGAGAAGCTTATGGCTTATGGGGAGAGTAGAGCAGATGTTTGTGGATGGCCTGCTGCTCTCCCATTCTGCCCACATTAATGGAATAAACGCCATATATGAGACAACCCAGTCTCTGCTACATTTGTTCAAATAGTAACCAGCAGCATGGACCCATTGGTTGTCCAGTTTCACTTTAAGTAATTTTATAGCAGTTAGTGAAGCTAGGTAGTTAACATAAATGCTAATCAATACTCCCCCATCATAAGTCCAACGATTTCATCTACTTAAAACAATTCACATTTATTTTAAATTAAGAATGAATGTTTAATTAACCCAAGTAAAACCATGACTAATTTAGAAATAATTAAAACACATTTAGCTCATTGATTTACAGCCTAAATGTTTCAATTCTGTTCAGAGGATACCTGCATATTTGCTCTCTAAATGTCTTCCTTGCATGTGCTAATTTAAGACTCCTTGCACAGAAAGCTGTGTACAAAATCTTTTTGTTAAAATCTTTTCCATTCCGGCCATGTGCCTCAGTGATTGAGTGTCAAACTATGAACCAGGAAATCACCGTTCCATACCTGATCAGGGCACATGTCCAGGTTGGGGGCTCCATCCCCATTATGGGGCATACAGGAGGCAGCCTATCAGTGATTTTCTCTCATCATTGATGTTTATATATCTCCCTCCTTCTCCTTTTCCTTCTGAACTTAATAAAACTATGTATTTTAAAAGTAAGCAAATAAAGTATTTTCCAAATATACAGCTTTACTCTGTTCATTTTTCTTACATACTACACATTAGTAAATCGTCTGTCAAATTATTTTTTAGGCAGTTGACTGGTGAAGTTCAGGTGTTCTAATGTATGAACTATTCACAGTCGATGATGAGAAGAATTTCAGAAATGAGCTCTCTAGATAATACACAAAATAAAATAAATGTGTTGTTACCTAAATGATACGGATTGATTTCTGTAATTCAGCTGATGGGAAAACAATAATTTTTAGAAATGCGGTAGACAAAATTAGAATGAAATAGTTAATTTCCATTTGTATTCATGTAGGATGAAGATATGTATATCCTTTTTGTTTCTTTATATTTTATATGTCCAGATAGGATTTAAGTTTCATAGGGAGAGTGCCCTAATATTTGTGTATTCCAAAGCAGTTAACATGGGGCATGGCTGCTGGCAGAGCAGTTTAGAATGCGTCCCATAGGGCAGTTTGAAATGGGCGGCATGGAAACAGTGGAATGTGCGGTGCAGAGTCGGTGGGCGTGGAGTTGGTGGTGTGGAGTCGGTTGAGTACAGAGTCGGTGTGTGAAGAGTCTGTGTGTGAAGAGTCGGTGGACGTAGAGTCGGTGGACATAGAGTTGGTGGGCGTAGATTCGGTGAACTTAGAGTCGGTGAGAGCAGAGTCGGTGAGTGCAGAGCCTCTTCATGTGTAAGAAGGGACTGTCCCTGCCTCCCCCTCAGGGCTGTTGTGAAGAGTGAATGTGGCAAGGACAGAGGGCGCCTAGTGCAGGGCAGGGGATGGGCAGATAGACGGTGCCCAGGTGAATCCAGAGTCTGTGAGCAAACCCTTCCGGCTGCCAGGTCTTGATCAAAACTATGTCCACTGATGGGAGGTCCATGGCTTCCCTTCTACCAAGAATCTTGTGTTCTGGCCCCTTCGGGGAAAATGAACAGGAGATGGAAAGGCAGCAGTTACCGCCCACTCCCAGTCATTAGAAACCCTGGGTGGGGTCAACCTTGGAAAACTGCCACCGAGAGAAAGGGTCACATCCCCTGTATGCGTGTTCCCACACTGTGAAGGCATTCAGGAGAGACTCAGACCCCTAAGACACCCAGTGGTTCTGGAAGGGCTCCTGGGGCGGGAGCAGAGATGAGGGGAAAGAGCCAAATGGATCCCCCATGTGTGCTGGGCACTGGGACAGGAGTAAGTCCATCACACTCCTCCCGTGAGGGGACCTGCTAGGGACCAGCCATGGCGTCCCACACCCAGCATGTGCCTGACAGCCAGAGGCCCATAGTATTATTTGTTGTGTCTGAGCCCTCATTTCCAGGAAACTGCTTAGAGCTAATGGTTTTCCAAGAGGACATGGGGAAACTGTCCAGATAGGAACTGTGTGTGGAATAAAAGCTTGCCCGAATAGCTATTTATTTCCAGCCCCAGATCAGTGGAGTGACAGTGGAATCGAGAGACCTAGACTCAGCACTTAAACCCTGGACAGACCCTTAGCCCCACCCCTTCCGTGTTAAGGAAATGGGCTCAACGAAGTCTCATGGCTATCAGTAGCTGTACTTGTCAGACCCTCTTGCACCACATGTACAACAGATTGGGGCACTGTTAGGATTCTGTGGTGCCCTTCTCTGACTTTCTGATACTGGTTTGTTGCTTTTGCCGACATGGTGACCTGCTGATGGTGAAGAGTTTCTTATTAAGCTCAGTGGCTTGACTGGATTGGGCAACACTTAAGGCCTGCAAAACAGACCAGGCCTGCCTGGCCAGGGCTGGTGCCCTGGTTGGAGGAACCTTACCCAGGGGTTGCCTGTAAGAGGCAGCCGATCAATGGTTCTCTCATCATTGATGTTTCTGTCTCTCCCTCTCCCTTCCTCTCTGAGATATATATTTATATTTATATTTATATTTTATTTATTTATAAAATGGTGTGTGTGTGTGTGTGTGTGTGTTTAAAAAATAATCCTCAAAACCAGATAGGACCTGACTGCTGTGTTGCTTGTCTGAAAGGATGGATGTAGGTGGGTGACTATTGCAAAAAGGGTCTCTAGTAGTGTTTCGCATGTGGGTTGAGCTGTGATTTGGGAGTCCCTACGACCTTTCCAAGACATGTTAAATCTGCTAAGGAGCCGCAGAGCTGCCCTTCATCATATTCCTTGCCTGAAAGCCCAGTGCTGTACGCCCCTTTGTTCAGACACCACTGAGAGACATTGGGTGTCTTCATCACCTAAGGCCACTGGGTCAGCATGTCTGTTAGTGGCTGTAGGTCTCCCAGCTGGGCCCTGTGTTGGAGTCACCTCTGTGCAGCTGTGTTTTTGGAAGTGAGAAGGTGCATGGGGGCCCTTCATTCTGGGGGAATGAGGATAGATGCATGGGGAGGTGGGGCCTGTCCAGAGGGTGCCCCGGGTACATCCTCGCCCCACCCCTCTTACTGCACTAGGATCGTGGACACATCCTCCAGCGGTTTCTTGAGGAGCTGTTGGGGGACAGCATGGCCCTCGAGGCTGAACAGGTCCAGAGGATGAACCAGCACACCCACCTGAGCTGGAGGATGGAGCAGCTGTCAGAAGGTAGGTAGCAGCCCCTGGTGCCTGGGAGCCAGCCTGGATGTGGCTTCCTCATCCAGGGCGCTGAGCCCTTGGATCTGAATCTCATGTGTCAGCTCATCCTCACCCCAAGGGAATAACATTTTATTTAAAAGCCATTTGGAACTGTTTCATTGCAATTCTCCCCAAGGAGAACATGAAAGGTCTGGCAGCCTTGACGTCAGGACGTGAACTACAAAGTAACAGATTTCTCAGCTCCCATGTGGACAGTCCCAGGAGCTTCCAGATGACAGCACACTGGCACCCTTAGGATATCTTAGGTCTGTCCATGGGGGATTGAAAGCTCTGCATGGCAGGAGCCTTCCCCAGTGGTTACTAACCTCCAGTATACCTGACCCTGGGCATGATTTCCTCCATTCATTTCATAATTGGACAGATGGGTGCAGTCTGTACTCTGCCCCCTCTGGGCAGGGACTGCTGTGTGTTGGCTTCTCAGGGGAGCCAGGCCTCTTCCCCTCCCTCTTGTGTTTGCCCCCTCACAGCCCCAGAGGAGGTGTGGGGTTGGCCAGGGGAAGGTGGGGAGGGGGGCAGGCAGTGCACCCAGCAAACAAGTAGCCATTTCCTGTGCTCAAGAACATCACATGTGCACCTGAGGGTGCAGGTGAAGGTGTGCTTAGATCTCTGCAGAGCTCAGGAGGGCCTTGGGCAGGTTGTGGGGTGGGAGAGGTGCTGCTTTTCCAATATTGATCAACATTCCTAAGCATCATGGAGAGGCTGTTGAAAGAACCTGGATATTCCTTCTCTTCAAGGGTTCCGATCAGTTCCAAACCTAAAATCAGTTCATTGAGCTGTGAATCTGTGTGAGAAGCCAGTTTTTTTTTCAGTGGTTTGTTATCTTGGCACTCCTGGGACCAAGGGTGGGCAAAACAGGGATCCCTGCTCTGGGACTTCAGGTTCCTGGGGAGGACCACTGCCCCCTGGTGGCAGGCAGGAGTGGGGCCGGCTGGCAGGGACCTCTCAGACCTCATGTTTCTGTTAGAGACCAGGGAGGCTGGTGGGTTGGGAAGCCTCCCTGATTCAGGCCCTCTGTGTAGTTTGTGAGCGCTTTCAGGTCACTGCCCTTGACTCCTTCTTGGTGTTCACACTTCTGCTGCTTAGCTGGCAGGAGCCTCCCCAGTGGGGACTAACTCCAGTAGAACTGACATTCCTCAACATAGCGTGAATGTACTTCTGCGTGGATGGTGTGCTGGCTTCGTGAGTCAGAAAGGCCTGGCTTCAAGTCCTGGCTCCTTCACCTGTTAGCCAGGTGACCTCTTTTGTACCTCAGTTTTCTTATCTGCAAAATGGGGGTAATGAAGCTGCCTCACAGGATTGCTATGTGTACCTCCTGAGAGGAGACAGTGAAGCCTTACGCTGTGCCTGGCCCGAGGGCACCAACAAAGACGGCTGTCCTCAACGCCCTTGTTGAATTAAAAGACCCCATTGCTCTGCTTCTTGGGGTGCTCGGGAGCACAGTACCCAGTGGAGAACCATTGTTTTCCCCCCATAAACTGCTGTGTCAACATAAGAGCCTCTGCGGGGCTGGCCTTCAGGGAAGAAGAAATGAGGCTGGTCCTCAGCTCCACTGCTGCACTGGACGGTTCTTCACAGTCATTTCCCAGGAGCACAGAGCAAAGGGTGAGGCACTGAGTGAGGCAGGAGGTGGGCGGGGTGAGTTGCAGGTCAGTGGAGATGCATCTAATGCCACAAAACCATACACAGAAAAATAGTTAAAATGGTGAACCCAGTGTTGTACATATATTTCACCCCAATCTTCATAACATGTATTTTTTATAGATTTCAGAGAGGAAGGCGGAAGGAGAGAGAAATAGAAACATCAAAGATGAAAGAGAATCATTGATTGGATGCCTTCTGGATGCCCCATACAAGGCATGGAGGCTACAAACCGGGCATATGCCCTGACCTGAAATTGAACCATGACCTCATGGTTCATAGGTTGGCACTCTACCACTAAGCCACACTGACTGGGCTCACCCCGATTCATAAAACCATTATTTTTAAAGCGAATGCTGCAAAGGTGCCATTGAATGAGCACTGGTTGTGACTTAGTGGAGTCTTTGGCTGTTAGTGTCATTGGCAGCCTTGTCAGGATGAAGCCCTTGGCGTGCTTCCGTGTGTTGACAGCATGTGTGTTTGTCTGTGGGGTGCGCTGAGCTGGAGTTGGGCCAGGAAGGTTCATCTGCTCCACTGCTGAGTTGCCTGCTGCTTGAGGTCTTCAGTCTGTTCTGGCTTCTTGGGTCTGTGCTGCTCTCCTTGGTGGGAGCTGATCACATCCACCTTCATGTCCTGGGGTGAAAGCCGGCGTCCACTCTAGGTCCTTCAAGCCCCGAGGGGGTGAATAGGAAGCAGGTGGGTTGCAGCCATAGGAGCAGAGCAGTGTGAGTAGGGTCCCGGGGTTGAGGATGTGGCCCTGGAGGGACAGGTGAGGGAGCACCCTGACCCCTCACCCATTCATTTACCTAAAGTCACGCACCTGTGTGTGGTAGGAAGGGGCTGAGAACTCCCGTTCTTCCCAGGTCTGTGCTCCCCTTTCTGTTCTGTGTTCAAGCTGTTTAAAAGCAAAGGAGGAAATCTGCCTTCTTCTGTCTTTACCTTATGTTTTGATCGGCTTAGACCTTTTCAAGCCACTTAGATGTACTGCCTCATTCTTTTTTCAATGCAATTGTAAAAGTTCAAATTGAAATCTCCATCTGAAGGCCTGGCCCAGGGATGGTAGGTACTGGGCATACTTGCCTCCGAGCCTCTACCACCTGCAGACGTACTGGTCAGTTATCACAGCCCCCACACCCTGAGCTGAGCCACCCAGACCCCCACCACTCTGAGGGCTGGCACAGAAACTCCATCTCTTTGCCATCTCTGTTACTCTCTGAAATCCATGACTTGATGGCCAGGTTAGAACTTGGTAAAAAGTGGTTCCAGCAGTTCTACCATGTTGAGGTTTTGCATTGGCCTCTCCACCATCACATTCGTTCTTTTTAAGCTCTGGGTTGCTTCCCTACCAGGCCCCAGCTGAGCCAGCAGAGGGGCCATAACCGCCTGAGGAACCCTCAGGTGCCGACAGCAACAGCACCCTGTGAACAAGTGAGGGCGCCCAGCCAACCATCCCAGGTCCCTCCAACCTAGGGATCAGGGTGATGGTTGTCTTGGGGCCGGGGGCAGAGAAAGGAAGCCCAGGCCATGCAATCTGGGCTCTGGCATGACTTTTCTCTTTAGCCTCCAGCCATATCCTAGAAAACCAGACCCTCCAGGGCACGGTCCAGGAGATGCGAGGTGCCTCTCTGGCCTTGCAGGTCAGCAGCCTTAGTTGCACGACGCTTCAGGAGGAGAACCAGCATCTCCGGAAGCAGGTAACTGTGGGTGGTGTGCAGAACATACGTCCAAGCGGGTGGCCAGGTGGAGCACCCAGGTGTTGGTGGGGATGTGAAACTGGGAGAAATGCGGAATGCAGGGCAGCAACAGCTATGGTAGCGGGGCACGAGTCCTCATGGAGCAGAGCCTGAGGCAGCATCACATGTCGGTGCAGCAGAGTGAGTGGACACTATAGACGTGTCTGTGCCCCATTGCCCTCATCTTCATCTGTGAAATGGAGTTAATGCTGTGCCCCCTGTAGGTGTTTTGAGGATCAGATGAGTTAGCGTAGATAAAGGGTCTGAGCACATAGTAAGTGCTTACTGAAAGGAGAGCAGCGCCCTGTTAGCACAGGGAGGGCCTGAGAGGGAAGCAGTCATGGAAGCCACGCACGTGTGTATAGGACCACGGATGGGCCACTTCACGGCTGGGTCTTTGCTTCTGCAGAAGGAACAGTTGGAGATGGAACTCAGGAAGGAGAAGACCAGCAGCCAGGAGTGGGAGACCCTCACGGAGGAGCTCGTTAAAGCCCTAGAGCAGCTGCTCAATGAAGTTGGAGCCCTTCAGGTAGGCCCCCCAGAGCTCGTGCCTCCCCTGGCGCCCCTGCCTGCAATGGGGAGTGTCCAGGATCACAGCCGTGTCCTGGTCATTGGTCAGTGATTCCTGGGTGATTGGAAACAGGTATCTCTGCCCAGGGACACTGGCCATCTTGTTTTTGATGGACAGGACTTGGGGGAGGGGAGGGGTGGTGCTTCTGGCTTTGGTGCCTGGAGGCCAGGGATGCTGCTCCATGTCCTGCAGCCCCCCGGACAGCCCCGCTGGACAAAGAATGGTCCTGCTCCAAATGTCCAAGGTCACCCTGAGAACCCTGGCAAGCCTCCAGGGTGGGTTTGCCTGGCACCACCACACGGCCCAGGGAAGGCAGCCCAGCGCTGGGGCAGCGGCTCATTGATTGCACCCAGGGGCCAGGCTTCCCTCTTCCCCCTCTGCCAGCCTTGGCACAGCTGTTGTACCTCCCCAAGAAGTGGGCAGGAAGGTTCATCCTTGAGAAATAGCCTGTGAAAGTGTTCCATGAGGTAAGAGGTTTAGGGCTTGCCTTAGAGTAAAGTTCACTCTGTGAAGCAGACTTTCACAGGGGCTGGGTCTTTGGCTCTGCAGATGGAAAAGTGGAAGCTGCAACTCCACAAAGAAAAAGAAAACACCCAGAAGTTGGAGACCATCAGTAAAGTCCAGCACCGGGCCCTCCTGGATGAACACAGCCGCTACAAGACCCTGCTGCTTCGTTCTCTAGAAATGGAGAGCAAGGCGTTCAGGCGTAGGTGGGTGCCGTCAACTGTCGGGGTGACTAGCAAGCTCTCCAGGCTCCTGTCCCCTTCGCTCTGGCCCCTCATGGTTCCTCTGGATCTGCTGCTTCACAGGGAAGAGAAGTTAATGGAATGCCCCCCTATGCGATGTGGGGTGGCTGCAGCTGGAGGCTGAGGGGCAGGGGCGTCCCCCGGGGGAGGATGGTGTGCCCAGCTGATCCCGGCTCAGGGAAACCATGTGTCGGCATTGGGGTCCCTGCTCCTCTGGGGTTCCTGCCCCTCTTTCTCTTCTCTCCCAACCAAGAAAAAGGAGGGGGCGTTCACCACAGCTTCCGATGTAAAGGGGCATGCCTCACCAGCTTCCAGGCCTCTTCTTCCCTTTCAAAGTCTCAAAGTCTGGGCTTCTGTGTGTGTGCGTGTGTTTAACTTTTAATTTTGGAAAGTTTTGAATATATGGAAATGTGCAGAATTGTATAGTGTGATTCCCAGGTACTCATCCACGACATCAGTACTTCTATACTGTGCCCATCTCATATCGTTTTTACCTCTGACTCTCCACCTGCATACTCTTTTTTTTAAGGTAAAATTGATGTCCATTGACATGCACAAATCTCAAATTTGAGCTTCTGCTAGATCAGGGCTTTGTGTACGTGCAGACAGCCAACGTCGCCCAAGCTCCTGATCCAGCAGATCCCAGATTGCTCTGCGTCCCAGGGCAGGTGCAGCGGAATCCAGAGCCTGCGGGAGGTCTGATGTGCACAGGATTCCAACTCAGGAGAGAGGGGGAGAGATGAGGCTAAAGAGAGCCCCTCCCACACTTGGAGCAGCACAGGAGAGAGCTGTTGTCCACTTCCTATGCTTGTGAGACACCCCTGCTCACAGCATTTCCTTTGATTCCTCTTCAAAGACACTGAGCAAACGTGGGGTCTTCAGTAGTGTAAGTAGCTGAGGTGCAGGGTGTTTCAATCACAGGGTCTGGGAGGGCACTGAGCCAGCAGAGCCTGCTGAAGGTGCCTGCTGCTGCCATGAGTGTGGGGCCCATGAAATTCGTTTATTTACTAACCCAGTGGTTCCTGTCAACACCATAGGACCATCCACCCCCTTTATCCTCCAAGAGCTCCATCCTCTGGGAGTGCTAAGACGTCTGCTCCTACCAGACTCCGTTCCTTCCAGCCAGAATGAGCACCTTCTGCCTCTTGGCATCCCCCTCTCTGCCTCCTCCTGCACCCATCCCACATTCAAGTGATGCTTAGTGAGCTTCTGTGGGGCATATGGTGCTAGACCTGTTGGGAATGCTCCCAGCTGACTAATGAGGGGAGAATCGTGTGGTGCCCACCCCTCACCAGTTGCCTTCAGGCCTTATGATGTGGTTATAACAGTGTCGTGATATTGTTAATGTCTGCTCACATGGGGTAGGTTTGTGCAAGTGGCATCTCACTGGCTCTGAAGGAGGGGTTCATTGTCATTCTACTGGTAGCTCCTTGTTTGATAGACCTCCTGTGTTACTAGGTGGTGTTTACTGGTGCACAGAGAGCTGGAGCCCTTAGTCTCTGTGCAGCAGGGCTACAGGGTGGGAGGTGGAGGTGCCTGCAGCACAGGCTGGTGGCTGTGTGTTCATTTCACTTGACGCCTGAGTGGGACCCTCACTCCTTCGTTCCCCAGCACATGTTTCCTGGGTGTCAAGCCTCATCCCGGAGACTCAGTGGGGAGTGAGACTCGCAGTTTCTGCCCTGCAGTAGGGTGGTTACCATCAGTTGGAATGTGCTTGATCCGTGTCCTTTTCCAAGACACAACAGGGACGCAGGAGTAGGGAACCCTAATGTTCCTTGGCCCTATTTGTGAAACCTGGTTGGCTTTATCCAGAATCATTAACCTGGATGAGAAAGATCACCACCTGAAAGCTGGGGAAATCCCACCCCCTCCACTTGCCACTTCCCACTCATGGCAGCCTCCACTCGTGGCTGAAGGCCACAGGACTCTTGTCTTTCAGCAGCTGCCACAGCAGGTTTCTGAGTCTGAGTCCTCCCAAGTCTTGGCTCTGGCAGATGGTACAAGGACAGCTACTAGGGATGGTGGAGTGGAGGTGGAGGGCTCCAGACAGAGGCTGCAAACCCTGGAACCCTGCGTGTTCTCTGTCAGCCTGTCTCTGGGTATGGACAAGTCAGGAAGGGGTTCTGGAAAGGGATTTGCCTGTGTGGGGAAAAGAGAAAGTGGGTGACCCACAAGGAGCTGCTGAGTCACCCTAAGCAGGGGAGGTTCCAGTAGGTGGGCGGGACAGCCAGGGGCTGCTCAGGGACTCCCCTTTTTCTCTGCAACCCTCTAGAGAAGCTGTGCAGGACCCTATAAACACTGAGACAGGAAGAAAATAAAAGCCCTGAACTGAGGGGGAAATGAGGGGGAGCTGAGGGGAAGGTAAGGGCTGGAATGGGGGTGCCTGGAGGAACAGCCTGAGTGGATGTTCATGTGCCTGTGTGCCAATGGACCCTGGCAGCTGCTTGGGCCCCAACAGGCAGGCCTCTGGCCCCCACGCTGCCTGACTCAGCATAGGGAGGCTGTTCTGGAGTTGGGCGGAGTGCTCACCAGGCCCTGGTGGGGTAGAGGTTCAGCTGCCATGTGGGTGGGATTCCCTGAATATATGCTGGTTTCTGTGAGAAGGGTGTGCAGTTCAGAAAACAGTGTTGGTGTTCCCAGCGGGATAACGGAGAGAGGCTGCTGAGACAGGGACTGGAAGGGACCCTGGAGAAGTGTTGGGTGGGAAGAGAGACACTTGGCCCTGGGGCTGGAGGAGACTCCTGCCCATTGCCACAGACCTCAGCTCTGCAGAGAGAAGCCGCTTACAGAGGCTGTGCAGTCTCCCGTGTGTGGGTGCCTAGCGGTGTGTTTCCCTCCTAAGGGAGCAGGACCAGCACCAACATGAGGCCGCACTACAGGAGCTGAGGGACCTCGTGAGCACCCAGAGAGAGGCTCTGACGCAGGCGCAGGATGCGAATGTCCTGGCTGCCCAGGAGGAGAGGCTGCCACAGGAGGAGAGGTAACCGCCTTCGCCCCCTGCAGTGGCATCTGCCAGGTTGGAAGGATAGCAGCACTGGGATGCTGCATTGTCTAGGCGTGGATGACCTCCCCTCCCACCTTGATGATGGTGATGATTGTATCAGTCGTGGGCCCCTTCATCCTCGAACACCAGCCATCCCGTGAGGGAGAAACGCTTGGTCCTCGCATTCACGCATTGTCTATTGGTGAACTCACCTCCTCACTGAAATGCACTTAAATCCCCAAATCATACCCAGGCCTTTCATGGGCTTGTCCAGAGTGCAAGATACTGGAGTCGCTGATCGGCACATTTTCAGATGAGGTTGAACAAGACCTTTGGCTCCTGCCTTTTTCAGCTCTCACACTGCAAACCAGTGTCCCTTTTGTGGTCCACTGAGTGCCATGGAGTTCTATTTTCATGCTTTTTGATAGTGATGTCACTGTTAGAAATGGCCCCCAAATGGAGTGCTGAAGTGCTGTCTAGTGTCCCCAAGTTCAAGGCTTTACTGGGCCTTACGGGGAATAAAAGGGGAGGCACGTGAGGTTGCTTTTGGTCCAGGGTACGGTGCGCTTGGCTGTGAGTATATTACACAAGGCGTCTTGATGACTTGGTCGGTTGACAAAAATGTGGCCAAAGATTCACACGAACCGGCGGGTACAGTTTCAGTATCCACTAACGGGGTGTTCGCGGTGGCTTCATAGAGCTTTATACCGAGAATCATGAGAATTGACTGCACTATAGTTATTTCTTAAAACCAAACAAAACAAACAGAAAAAAAACACAGATGAGGGAAGAAGCTCAGAGAGATTAAATATCTTGTTCAAGTTCATGCTCCTAGTTATTGAGCCTGTCAGGATTCAATTCCAGGTCTTGTCTCAACCCAGAGGATGTCCATATGAAGCCTTCCTTCCCACAGCCCTGTTCTAACATGTATTGGGGGTTACAAATTCAGGTGCCTCCAGTGGCCAGGCAGGTCCAGCAGGTGGGGGAAGGAGTGTCAGTGCTATAGCAGACCCTCGTGGAGAATACACACCCTCTTAGGGCTCCCTGCTAAGAGGCAGGCCCGGACTGCCAGGTCATTCTTTTTATAATCTTTTTTTTAATAAACCTTACCCCATGGTAATTTTTCCATTGACTTTTAGAGAGAGTGAAAGGGAGGGAAGGAGAAGGGGAGAGAGAGAGAAACATCCATGTGAGAGCGTCACATCTATTGGATATCTACAGCACACACTCAAGCTACACGGGGGAGCAAACGGGCAACCCAGGTCTGTTCCCTTGAATGAGACTTGAACACATGACCCGTCTGTACATGGGTGATGCTGTAACTACTGAGCCATACCTGCTAGGGCCTTTTGTTTATGCTTTCTCCCCACCATCTGAGAAGATAGATACCTGAATGTTGACGTGACACTTAAAAATTTTTAAATTTTGTTGAACTAATTTAAATGGAAAAAGACAGGTGATGTGGGCCACACAGGGCAAATCTGTTCCAATTGAGACCCTGAGCCTCTGGTCATGTGAGATTTCTGGTGTAAATCTGCC
This sequence comes from Myotis nattereri, assembly GCF_964212035.1. Taxonomy (NCBI): domain Eukaryota; kingdom Metazoa; phylum Chordata; class Mammalia; order Chiroptera; family Vespertilionidae; genus Myotis; species Myotis nattereri. Next base: position 8,205,992 of record NC_138097.1, on the reverse strand, counting down.
CCCTGATACTCAATCGGGCAGTTAAGATGACGATGATGATAATTTCAGTGGATTTACATAACACTCCCCAACCTCATATTTTATTTGTTTCAGGAGAAGAAATTAGAAAGGGCTTGGAAATGGGGAGAAGAGCTGGGCAAAGACATATAAATTGACAGCAAAAATGTTCTGATTCCATGTATTTCAAAAGTATTTCAGTCAAAGAACCCTTTGTTCCCAGTCGGCAGGTCTGCCAAAGCCTTCCATGGGAAGGATTCTCACAGGGTGCTCTGCTGAGGTGGTGTCCGAGCCTGCCTGTCCTGTCTCCCCCAGCCCACAGTGGGCAGCTGTGCTAGCCTTCTAGAACCCCAAGGGACACAGTTTGAAAACCACTGAGTTTGTTCCACCCTCATTTACACACGGGAAAAATGGAGACCCAGCGAGGTTGTGGTTTTGATTAAGGTGCACACCTGGGACGGAGGCTGGGAGTGCTCCTCAGCCCTTGGCCCTGTGGCTCTCCACCCCCAGAGTCAACTTCTGGAACCAGCTGATGATGGCGGAGCAGAAGGAGCTGCACACCCAGAGGAAAGAGATGCGAAGCTCACTAGAGATCGTGCAGCGGGAAGTGGGGCTCTGGAAGGCCCAGTATGAAGGGGCGGAGGAGGAACTTCAGAGTATGGAAATCTCGCTGAAGAAGCTGAGAAGGCAGTGCGAGGTGAGGCCTGGGCTGGTGGCTCAGGACCGCAGGCGTGTGCCCTGGGCGACAGCCATGGATCAGCCATGTTGCAATGGGTGCTCATTGGCGTCTGTGCTCAAAGACCATGTGTAAGTGTCAGACAGAGGCTAAGAGGAAGCCAGAGGCATTTGAAGGGGACAAACCCCATGACTGGTGGGGTTGCGTTAGAAAACACCTTGCACCTGAGCTTTGCATTTTGCAAGGTCGGGGCAGTGCATGGAAACAGCCAGGTACTGTTTCATTTCCGAACCCTCGGCTGAGCACTTTGCTCTTTGCTCACCCATGTCCTCTCATTTAATTCTTGCAATGATTTTGTGAGCTGGGGTTCCCATTCTCGTTCCTCTTAAGTAGTGGGTTGCAACCCAGTTTGTCTGATGCCAAAAGTTGAGACTTTTCTGCTACAAAAACCGGGATGATATTCTAGAGCAGGAGCAGTCCAAGCTGAGCCATATATTCATATCCAACCCCTGCTCCTGTGTGTTTTTATGTCTGTGAAACAAGAATACATTTCTAAATATGTTACGTTTTATTTTATGGATATCAGCAAGAGGAAGGGAGAGGGAGAGAGTGATGGAATCATCCATGATGAGAGAGAATCCTTGATGGGCTGTCTCCTGCAGGCCCCCTACTGGGGATGGACCCCACAACCTGGTCATGGCTCTTGACCGAGAATTGCAACAGTGACCTCTTGGTGCTGGGAGGACGCTCAACCAAATGAGCCTCACCGGTGGGGCAGCTTATTAACAAGATGTTCTCCATTGTTTTTTAAGACTGTGATTAAGGCCTCAGAAGTTGTTGTCTATTTTGCAGTTGTGGCACATCACAGCTCAGACCGGCTGTGCTTTCAGTGCTCGGTGGCCACAGGAGGGCCGTGGCTGACTGGTTGGTCGGGACACGTGGCCATCCACGTGTCATTGGCTGTGTTGGTCATTCCCATTGGCGTGGATCACACCGAAATGACCATCTTTGAGCACTTGGCCTTCTTCTTCTTTTGGGAACCAGTTATCAGCAGTGGCATCACAGGGGCGCGTGGTATGTGAGACATTGTTGACCTGTGTTTTAGGTGCTCTCTCGTGAGAAGGAGAACTTCCAAGAAGAAAACTTTAAGCTCAAGAGGAAGACTCAGACACTGGCTAAGAGAAACAGAAAGCTTCTGAAAGAGAATGAGAAAGACGAGGCTTGGCGCAAGTAAGGGGTGTGGGCTGACCTGTCAGCAAAAGGATCCTGCTTTCTAGTCCGTGCCTAGGCCTCAAAATCCTGGGCAGAGAGTCCCTTGGTGCACTGGTGTCCCAAGGAAAGGGGACACCCCATCTTCCCATTGCATCCTCCTCTCGTTTTCCCTGGAACGGTTCTAGATTTCTGCAAGTCGGGGTGGTTGGCTTTTCAAAGATACTGCCCACTGCCAGATGGTTCTTCATCTGCCTTTGGAATTCAGTTCAGTTTAAAAAATATGATGGCAGTAAAGAGTGGTGCCTAGGGAAGGAATCCAGATTACAGGCGGAGGTTTTTCTGTGTGTTTTCCCTTAATGAGCTGGGGAGAGGGTTGTGGGTGCACCGTGGTTTTCCTCCCTCTGTGGACAAGACACATTCCTGGCTTTGGCATAGTCGCTGTGAGGTGCACAGAACCAGTTACCTGGTGGCCAGAAACTAGTTGGCGTGATGGGAAGTGAGCAGAGCTGTGTGCACAGCAGACAGATGTTGAGGAGCTTCAAAGAGGCCGAGGAGGAAGCGTGGTGGTGGGATTTGGGGTGCTGCTGCTGACCCGGATGGGGACAGGTCTAGCCAGTGGGGGGACCTGAGGTAGAGCATGGGTAGTCTGGGTGCAGGGAAGGTGCAGGCAGTGGCAGGAGGGAAGGCTGCAGCAGGCAACGCTCAGCTGTAGAAGGCATCCACACCAGGCTAATGAATTGGGTCCACTGGGAAGCGAGTGTTTATGGGAAGCTGGTCTACAGGGCCCAGGGAGCTGCCAGAAAGGAGGGCAGAAGGAAGAGCTTTGGTGTTGGAAACCTTGTGGTGGGAAGTCAAGTAACCCGAGATGCCTCTGCTGGGTCCAGGGTGGTCTTCCCCTCTCGCTGCTGTGCTGCTGAACTGTCCTTCCTTGTGATCAGGAATGGCTGGCCATGTGGGACAGAGGGACATGGTCACAGTGACCACGGGGGGCACTGTCCAAGTCCCTGGGGTCACGGTGCTGCTTTACTGTTCTCTCAGATTCTTCTGCTCATGTACAGGTGGTTAGCCACCTACCCAGGATGGTTTACATGGAAAGCCACACTGTAGTTTTGGGGCAGAAATGACTGTGGCCTGAGTTGGCTCTCTGTGACACAGGAGGTCAAAATTACCAGCAGAGGTTGGGCAGGTGCCAACTAGAAGAGTAGGGGCCTGGTATCGAGGGGGTGATCTGATGATGGTTTTGCATTAGCCAGTGTCTGCAATAGGCCAGGGAGTTGGCAGGCTTGCTGAGCCTGTTCCGAGCAGAGTCTACCCCAGTCCTGGGAGGGTTGTAGGTCCTGCCTTCTGTGAGTTTCTGCACCTAGCGGTGCAGGGTTGGTCAGAGCCAGACAGGAAAGCGCTCTAGCATAAGGCCAAGCAGCACAGCTGTGGGAAGAGAACAACTCAGTGCCAAGGGCGCTGGGAGCAGAGCAGGATCGGTGGTCAGGGGTCCAGCAGTTGGCAAGTCATCACTACTAACGGGGTGCTTACTTCACGGTGAACTGGTGGAAATTTCCTCGTACTGGTGGAACCTCGGCAGCTTCATGACAGACAGAGTTGGAGTAGCCGCCTTGATCCGGAGGACTCCTTTTCCAGCAAGGAAACGCGGGTCTGAGCTGTCTAGGCCCACGGGTTTCCGACCCTGAGTTTCACATGGTTCGGGGCTTGCTGTCTTGAGATGATATTCAGCCTGATCCTGGGTGCTTCAGCAGGTCTCCTCGACGTGTTAGGGTTCCCGGACCTATGTCACGTGCTTCCATCCCCATATTGCCGAGTCAACAATCAGTAAGGCCATGAGCACCGTGTTGTCTGAATCCCAGGAAAATGCCGACCCTTCTGGGCCTGGTCCCACGCTGGGCCGGTGAGTCAATTTACATGTTTTATTTTAAAAACCAGATTGTTTTTCTTTCTCCTCTATTTACAGAGTAAAAGTAAATTACCTGCCGACAATAACAGAAGAGCAAGAGGAAACAGTTATGGATTCCTATGAGTCCTGGGGTCCTGTTCCACAGAAGTGAGTTGACTTAATGGCAGTAACTTAAGCACAGAACAGAAAGCTTGCTCTTTCACGAGTGGGGAAAGCTGTAGCCATCTACAGCAGTGGCCAGTTCGTGGGGCCCCCGTCTTCCTCTCTATGGCTGGTCCACTGTGTGCATGTCTCTGCCAGCACTGAAGAATTTAGAGTTTCTTTCAGTCCCACCTTCCATACTCAGGATTATCATACGAGTGATGGTGAAGGCCAGCTGGCCATGAGCCTGTTTAAGGGTCAGAGAGTCTCAGGTTTAGAGCCACTAAAGCAGGACTATCAGGTTGTGTCTCCAAGTTTCAGGACCTAGAAAACCATGTGTCTGTTTTGGGAAGAAAGCTTGGGCCAGACACCTGCCTAGCACCCAGGGTCTTCAATCATAGGGACATCTAGGTCTTCCCGACATTCCTTTGGAGTCTCTGGACCCCAGGGTGGTTCACAAACACCTTCCCTTCTGCAGAGTATCAGCCCCAGTGGTGGGCCGGCTCGGTCCCCGAGACTGCCGGTCTGCTCCGTACAGCAGGGCTTCCTCTGGTGCAGGCCTGAGCCCCATGAGCTGGGCCTTCAGATTGTACTGTCCCAGCCCAGCCTAGAGGTCATATCACCATGAATCCTGTAAGACCTCTCTGTTGAAATCTCCACCTTCTGCCTGACCCTTCTGTTGACAGGGAAATGATGCATCGATGAGGAAATTCAGTAATTTGTGAAAGCACAGTGCTGGTCTATGGCAGAGCCAGGATTAAAACCCACATGGTTTAATAAGTTCTTCTTATTCTATTCGAATGCCCCCATTTCCGGTTAGCTGCAATGTTTGACTTACCCTTTAAATTCACTGTTTTCATTTATTTCTTTTTATTTTTATAACCTCCCTTGAGGATATTTTTTCCATTGATATTTAGAGAGAGTAGAAAGGAAGGAGGCGGGGAGAGAAACATCAGTGGGAGAGACACATCGATTGGTTGTAATCCTGTACACACTGTGATTAGGTCCGGTGATGAACCTTATAGTTGTATCTGAAGTTCCATTTCCCAAGAGGCTGGTGTGGGTTTCTGCCACAATGAACGCTTCTACCATCCCTGGGTCTGTGTGAATTCACTGAAAATAGTGCTCCACCCCCTGAGACCCACATATGAATATCGTGGTGCTGGAGAAGAGTACCATCCGTCTGAACCCCAAACGAACAGCCACTTGCCTGGCTGGAGGGACAGTGAGGGTTGGTAATGTCCTGAACCTCTACTCTAATAGGAAAAAGTGGTGGACTCGAGCCACAGCCTTCATCAAATTTTTCAAACCCAAAAACAATGGTTCTGGAGAACCAGCGAAGCGACCCCAACACAGCCCTCCCGGGCCCCTGGAGGCCACCCCATCATGCTCATACTGGGTGGAAGAGCAAGATGCCCCCAGTGAGCCACCTCCAAAAGGTAAGAGGGGTGACTGGGCTGTAGGTGGGAAATAAAGGGGAGGATCTCAGGTCTCCTTCACGGGCAGATCGGCACCACGGAGATGGCGTGCTGGGTGTGCACATGTGTGTAGGAGCCGGAAGCGGGTGTGCCTCCTCTTGGGTTTGTGAACAACCAAATATAAAATATAAGCCCTTGTCAGTGTTGGGCACTTTTTTCCCAGAACAATTTAGTTCTGCTAGCATGAGGAGCCTTACCCATCACATATAGTAGGTAGGTCCTGGAATGTACAGTGCGGATCTCCATAGAGTTAACGCAGAGAGAGCTCAAGAGGGTAAGTTTTTGGGTTTCCTTGTATCTGCCAGACCTAGGACAAGCCATGCCTGGAGGGATATCCCCTGCATTTAACATGTAATGGACATGCACAAGGTCTTCAGTAAGGCCTCAAGGCTCTGGTCTTCCCTTCCCTCTGAAAATCGGTTCTCTTCACCCACCTTCCTGGCCTTGATTCCTGTCATCAGGGGGTACACTATACCTGGTCATTTAGTTCTGTCAATGGGAGTGTGCCAGAGGTTCCAAAATTGATTTCTAGTTGCATGTGCTGCATGTATATCATCAGATATGAGAAGCTGTTAGTCAAAGCTGCACGATTATGTCCTCATAACAAGGATATGAATGGGTGGTGACAATGAGCATGTTGTAAGAATTGCCAACTGGCCGACAGTGACTGCGAGCGATTCTCAAAGGTGCTTCCTGACTTCAGAGAACAGGGGGTGAAAATGTGCATCTTACAATCAATTAAACAAAGCCATCGTCTTAAGCATGGTGTAGTTTTCAAATTCATCTTTAAATATCATGGTGTTGATTATTTACCTATAAACCTGCCCAGCATGCACCCTGAATAAGTTAAAATTGTTGAGGGACACTAGAGCTTTCTGAAGAACAGGGACAAGCCTGAGACTCATGTGCACGCAGCAGCTGGCATTACAGTACCTAACAAGACCTAGGGAGTGTGACAAGCCGCCTTCTGAGTGTGTCATGAGCACAAACCTCTCCAGGTGGCATTCACCACTTCAAGTTTTGGTGTGTCAGTGGAGATGCAAAAATGAAGTGTGCACATGCATGCCCCCTGTTTGGGGACAAATGCTTGCATTCTCAGTCTTTACAGCAGGTGAATTCTGTCAAATGCTCACATGCAGGTAAATGATAATGACGCTTATTAACATTTGATTTATCTAGAGGGGTTCTTTAGCCTGAGGTTTTCATATTGGCTCCTTAAATGTTGTGACATTTACCACCTCAACTTCTGTTATTGTCTAAATTGACTTAATGCATATGATCAGCCTAATTGAGTTAGCAAACCATTCAGAGAAAAAAATGCTTGACAGATCTAAACTGTCATTGGGATCCATGAATGAGCAAGTCAGTGGTAAATAATAGTAATGGCAGCCTTGCAATGGTGCTTCCTGGGCTCAGCACACTTTAGGGAGTTGACTCGCTTTATCTACCACCTTCAGTCCTAACTGCCGGGTGAGGTAGGCACGATTCCTATCCCCTTTTCAGTGCTGGGAAAGTGAGGTTTGACAGGGTGAAGCACTGGCCCAGGAAATAAGTGTTGGATTCGGGATCCCACCCCGGCTCTGACGGATTATGGTGCCTGAACTTTGACCCCTGTGAGCACTGCCTGCACTTCAAGCTGCTTTGGTCTCTGAAGATGCTGAATCAGGCTGTGGCCCCAGGATTGAGTAGTGGGTACTTATCATGTGGTGTGAGCTGTGGTCAGCAGGTGGCGATGGGGGAAAGAAGTAACAGAGGTTCTTCTATGTATGAACTTGAATCCTCAATCAGAAATCTGGTGAATCAGTTATGATCATGCACATGACATGCTCAGAATGTTAGACCAATTGTCAGACTATAATTTACAGGTCCTAAAGGGGAGGTGTAGAGTAGAGGATGCATATTGATCTAAACAGGAATAATACTTTCTGGATATATATTTTTTATTGATTTCAGAGAGGAAGGGAGAGGGACAGAGATAGAAACATCAATAATGAGAAAGAATTATTGATTGGCTGCTCCTGCATGCCCTCTACTGGGTTGGAGCCTGCAACCCAGGCATGTGCCCTTGACCTCAATCAAACCTGGGACCTTTTAGTCTGCAGGCCTATTTTCTGTCCACAGAGCAAAACCAGGGCTGAACAGGAATCATTCTTGATGTTGAGTGTGTTTTGGCATCAAAAAGTGGTAGAGCCCTAGCCATTTTTTTTATATATATTTTTTATTGATTAAGATGTTACATATGTGTACCCTCTACCCCCCCCCCCCCCCGCTCATGCCCTCACCCCCCCGTTGTCCGTGTCCATTGGTTAGGCCTATATGCTTGCATATAAGTCCTTTGGTTGATCTTTCCCCCTTGCCCCCACCCTCCCCTACCTTCCCTCCAAGGCCCGACAGTCCAATCAATGCCTCTCCGTCTCTGGATCAGTCCTTGTTCATCAGTTTATGTTGTTCATTATATTCCACAAATGAGTGAGATCCTGTGGTATTTATCCGCTCTCCAGTTCCATCGATGCTGTGGCAAATGGTAAGAGTTCCTTTTTCTTCTTCCGCTTCTTAAAGAATACCTTTCAGCATTTCATATAATGCTGGTTTGGTGGTGATAAACTCCTTTAGCTTTTTCTTATCCGTGAAGCTCTTTATCTGACCTTCCATTCTGAACGATAGCTTTGCTGGATAAAGTAATCTTGGTTGCAGGTTCTTGCTATTCATCTCTTTGAATATTTCTTGCCACTCTCTTCTAGCCTGCATGGTTTCTGTTGAGAAATCAGCTGACAGTCGAATGGGTACTCCCATGTAGGTAACTGACTGTCTTTCTCTTGCTGCTTTTAAGATTCTCTCTTTATCTTTTGCTCTTGGCATTTTAATTATGATGTGTCTTGGTGTGGTCCTCTTTGGATTCCTTTTGTTTGGGGTTCTCTGCGCTTCCTGGACTTGTAAGTCCATTTCTTTCACCAGGTGGGGGAAGTTTTCTGTCATTATTTCTTCAAAAAGGTTTTCAATATCTTGCCCTCTCTCTCCTTCTGGTACCCCTATAATTCTGATGTTGGTACGCTTGAAGTTGTCCCAGAGGTTCCTTACACTATCTTCATATTTTTTGAATCTCTTTTCTTTTTTCTTTTTCGGTTGGGTATTTTTTGTTTCTTTGTATTTCAAATCTGTGACTTGATTCTTGGGATCCTCTTGTCTGCTGTTGGATCTCTGTAAATTATTCTTTATTTCAGTCAGTGTATGCTTAATTTCTAGTTGGTCCTTTTTCATGTCCTCCATGGTCTCACTATACCCCTTGAGGGATTCATTAAATTTATCGGCGGTTTCCATAAAATTCTTGAAAAACCTTATAAACGTGGCCTTGAACTCTATATCCAGTCGTTTGCTTTCCTCCATTTCTGCCATTCGTGACCCGTTTCTTTGTCTCCGCATTTTGGCTGCTTCCCTGTGTTGATAGAGTGGCCCTGCGCACCAGGTGTCCTGTAGGGCCCAGTGGCTCAGCCTCCCCAGTTACCTGGGGTGGACACTCTTGGTGCACTCTTGGTGCCTTGGTTGTTGTAGGATCACTGGGAGGAATTGACCTCCAGGCCAACCGGCTGTGGGAATCAGCCGTGTCTGAAGTGGGAGAATGGTCCCCCTCTGACCACTGGGCACAGTGGCTCCTGGATCTAAGGAGGTGCTAATTCAGCCTCTGCCTGAGGCCACACAGCAGGAGCCACGAAGAGGCTCAGCTGTGAAGCAATGCAAGCCGATGCGGGGCCCTGGGCCTTCTCTTGGAAGTTCCGGGTCTGCCTGGCTCCGCTGCAATTAGGTACATTCACATGCAAAAGCCTCTGCCGCAGCCTGGGTGGGGCGGGGTCTCACGGAGTGAAAAGGGCGGAGAAAGAAGCGATGGCTGATTCTCCGCCTGGAGTCGCGCGACTCAGTGTCCCGGTAACGGCTGCAAGCACCTCTGAGGGAACGCCGCCCTCAAGTTCGCCCACTGCCACCTGACAGACCAGCTTCTCCCCGTATGAGTCCTGGGTCCCCAGAGACTCGCCGGAACTGGAGTTCAGAGCAGTCGGGAGCTTGTGATTCAAAAAGACAGCCGCGTCCTCAGGTGCCAGCCCCTTTCCGCGCGCGCGAGCCGCCTCCGTACCTCTGCACTTCACCTCCGCAGCTCCTCTGGCTCTCAGCGTGCCCCTCTTTTCTTCTAGTTGTAGAATTTACACTCAGCCAGCCTTCCTGTTGTTCTGGACGATGTTTGCTCCGTCCTTTGCGGTATTTTTCAATTGTTGTGTGAGGTGACAATTTCCCGGTGTTTATCTATGCCGCCATCTTAGTTTCTCCGAGCCCTAGCCATTTTGGCAGAGGTAGGTACTTTCATTATTTTCAAACTTATCCTTCTATAAGAGGTTACGTTAGATGTATAAGAATTATTAGTTTGCCCTGGCTGGATTTGGCTCAGTGGATAGAGCGCCAACCCACAGAATGAAGGGGCACGGGTTTGATTCCTGGTCAAGGGCATGTGCCTCGGTTGCAGGTTTGATCCCAGGCCTCAGTTGGGATTCATGTGAGGAGCAACCAGTGGATGTGACACTCTCACATGGTGTTTCTCTCTCTATCTCCATCTACTCTCCCCCTTCCACATTCTCTCTAAAGGTCAATGTGAAAAATACCTTCCAGTGTGGATTTAAAAAATATATTAGTGAATAGTTGAGGTAGCCCATTTTACTACAGAAAGATACCATTAAGTATCCCAAGGGCTTTGAACAGGAGCTGGAGGTGGTGTGTGTGAGCCAAGGTGTCAGGAAGCCTGTCATTCAAATGGATGAATAAGCCCAGCTGGTGTAGCTCAGTTGGTTGAGCATCATCTCATGAACCGGGAGGTCACAGTTTGATTTTGGTCAGGACACGTGCCTGGGTTGTGGGCTCAATTCTAAGGACGGGACATCCAGGATGCAGCCGATCAGTGATGGAAACATCATTGATCTTTGTATTTCTTTCTCCGTCTCCCTTCCTCTCTCTGAAATCAATAAAAACATATATTTTTAAAAAAGGATGAGTGAGAAAAGACAAGTACTAAATAAACATGCTTATTTAATAATTTAATATATTGAAATTGAAAAATGGTCTAATGTGTCAGCTCCTAGAGCAATATAGACTTCTCCTCACTTGCTAAGTAAAACAATGGCACAAGGTTGCCACTGAATTAATTAAGTGGAGTCGGAGCCTAAATGATTCAAGGAGTCCTAATTCTGGTTGTGCCATGGGTATTGTTTCCATCTCTCCTGGGCTGGACAGGATTCTGATTTCCCAAATACATTTAGCGAATGTAGCGTCATTCGTGTTATTCAGTTCATTTATTTGCTGTTTTGTGTTCTTTTCTTCTTCTCCTGGTGACCTGGGGATAACCATTTAGCTGCTTGGAGAAAAAAGAACAAAGGGAAGAACAAAGACAAGTGTCCATTGGCCCGCCCAGCTGTGTTGAAACGCTTTCAGTCCTCATCTTCCTTGAACATCCCACCCCCTTAAAAATAGGTTCTCCCTTTTCCAGATACTGGTGATTCCCTTCCTTTTACCAGTTCCTCCACCAAATACCCTCCCACATTTAGGAAAAGCCCACACAAAAACCAAAAAAACCCACAAAATACCAAAATCATCAAAAAGAAAAATCATATAAGACCACCAATGACCCGTACTGAAAGGCCAGAGCACCCATAGTGGCCCCTCCTCCTGACCCCAAAGCAGATCCAGGGCCTTCAAACAACCAACACGTCTTCTGAAGATAACGGCCTCCTCTCCTGTCGGCCTGCGGTAACAGAGCGGCTATAGAAAGAGGAACGGGTTCCCGTGCTGCTTCCATTTGTTCTGTTATTGAGAACACTGTGCCAGTCCTAAGGGTCACACCCCCATATGCGAAACTCCTGTTTGTACCTCCAGCCACTGGTATCTTTTGAACAAATCCACTTTGGCCTGGGGATTCTCACAATGCAATGACAAACCGCCTTCCCAGAGGCCACCACTATGAGAGTGTGCCCCTTAGGACACGTGTTAGCTACTTCACCTCCATTAAAGCATGTGTGTATTTGGCCTTGTTCCTGACACATTTTGTTTCCTCTTGCTTACTTGCTCTCATTGATTTCGCGAAACAGGTGTATTTATAGCTTACCCTCAATGAACAGATGAGTGTGGTTCCAACGTGAATGTTGGATGATGTTTTCTTTTATGCTGGCAAGTAAAACAAGCTGAAGGTATCTATGAGAACCTCACTCAATCAGGTAGTCCTTTTCTGAATGGCAGCCTCAATTTCTTATAGTGTATTTGTATAGCACCCTGGCCCTACCACTAGCCCTGTTGCACACCCATCGGCTCCTGTGTCATTCATGGAATGTTTTATATTTGCAACCAGCCCTTTCACCAGGTCCAGAGAAACAGAACTTTCTGTCCACCAACTGCCCTGAATGCCTGGGGAGGGTGCTGACTTTCATTCACTGAGAAGCTACTCTGGGTCAGACTCCTTCTAAGCACTCTGCGGGAATTAAGGGATGTACTTCATATAGTTCCTGTTAAACGTGGTGACAAAAAGGGTGACTGACTCCCTCTTCCCAGTTACCACCAGGAAATGATTGAATGAGAGACAGGCATGCTGTCCAGGGTGTAAGACCATAGGGAGAGCCTGTAGAGACTTGGGTGGAGGTAGTGAGGGTGCTGAGTATATGCAACACTGGAGGAGGTGGGACAGATGGAAGACGAACATTGTCATGTCTGCTCTTGAGTCTCCCTTGCACAGCCCTGCACACCTGGTCTCAGGCCCTCTGGGCAGATATCAGCCCTGGTCCACTTGTCAAGGCACAGGATGGTAGGTGCCCAGGGAGGCAGTGAGGAGCCAGTGCCCCAGGCACCCCCTCCTCCTGCTCTTCACCCCCATCCTGGAGGCTGCACCTGGGAGTCCCTTCCTCCACTGTGCCTTCTCTGCAGGAGCTTAGAAGACAGTGATCTGGGCAGGTGGGCAGGGACCAGAGCTCTCCACACTGCCTCTGAAACACTCACCCCCAGAAATCAGGGTGAGGACATGGTTGGACCTTCTGGGGCTGTAAGGGAAAACCTCTCCCAGCTTCTGGTGGTGCCAGCTATCCCTGGTTCCTTGGCTTGGAGACTCATCCTCCCCACCCATCTCTGTGTCCAAGTCACATGACCTTCTCTCTGTGAGTGAGTCTAATTTCCGTCTTACAAGTCACCTGTCACTGCAGTGAGGGCCCAGCCATCCAAGACCCAAGGCCTCCTCTGAGCTTGATTACAACTGCAAAGGCCCCATTCCCAAATAAGGCCACGGTCGCTGTGTCCCGTCCGCATGGATATGGGGACCCTGCAGCACACACCTCAGGACAGGTATCACAGGGCACACGGAGACATCGAGGCCCGGGGTTGAGTGGAAAGAGCAGTCTCAGAACAGCAAGCTGAGTAGGAATTTCCCGTAAATACTGGTAAATGCACGCCCAGGCCCAAGGGCACATTTTCCTACAGGCATGAGGCCTCCGTACCAGGACCTGCAGGGCTTTCCTGTGTGAAGTGAGAGCCCATCTCTGCACTCACCTACTCAGAGCAGAGTTAGGACAGTGGACACATTGCAGCCTCCCGCCACCAGGGGGCGACGCGTCGCCTGTCGCAGTGCTCTGCCCTCCAGCACCACCCGGAAGTCCGGCCTCTGCCGGGAGTCAGCAAGGTGTGTCCAGTAGACCTCGGAGTCCGGGGGTGCAGGACTGTTAGGCTGTGTGGCTGCCGGCAGCGCGGGGCCGGAAGCCTCCAGCGGGGACGTGGGCCTGGGGGCGGCGGGCGGAGCCCTGAGGCGGCTGCCCTGCGGGGAGGAGGGCGTGCAGGCGTCCTCAGAGGGCAGCCCTGGTGGAGGTGTGCTCCCTGCAGGGAGTCAGGCAGCTTCTGCAGCAAAGATGGGCAGTGGGGGCTGCGGGGCGCTGGCTGAGGACCCCCACTCTGCGTGGACCAGCTGCTTGGGAGCCGCCTTCTGAAGTCGGGGTTTGGGTTCTGAGAAAGACTCCTCCGCACGGGCCAGGCCCGCCCTCCCGCAGAGGGTGATGGAGCCCGCGCTGCCTGTGCCCTGTGTGGCCCCAGCTCAGGGCGCTGTCCCAGGGCTTTCCTGGGCCCAAGTCCTCCTGTGACGGACCGGGATCCTCCTCAGGCCAAGGGTCTGGGCTCAGACAGAATGTCACCGAGTTGGAATAAACGCCATAGACCTGACCCCCTGCAGCAGGTCAGGCGTCCACTGGACGTGGGCACAGGAGGTCATTGGTCCACTTCGCACATGGACTTCTCTCCTGGCCTGAAGGACACCAGAAAGGACTGGTGCAGGGGCCTCGGAATGGTGCCTGGGAGCATGGCGTCCCCTGAAACCTGTGCCAGAGGGATGAGCTCTCCGGATGGGCGTCCATGAAGCTCCGGTTCTGTGGGGACAGGAGCGTCCTCGGGGGACCCAGAGTGTGTCACCAGCCCAGGGGGACGGTCCCTGCGCTGCTCTTGAGTCTTTATCAATCAAACATCAGGTCTCCGCAGAGTGTGTGCAAGCCCCATCAGAGCTCATGTAAGTGCTTAATAACGTCGGCAACGTGAATGGTATTGCTGGTTTTAAACGCTCTCCTAAGTTGTAGTTTATATTGAAGACACCAGATAAATTCAAAATTTGAGAAAAATTGATGTAATTAATTCCAATCGTGTGTTGAAAACATTCAACCTGAGTAGTTTATACATAAACCAGGGGCCCAGTGCACACGGTTCATGCACTGGTAGGGTCCCTAGCAGCTGCCTGCTGGCAGCTGGATACTCCCTCCATTCCCCCAGCCAGCCCCGCCCCCTGGTTGAACTCCAGGACAACCTCCCATGGAGTGGACTGTTTGCATACTACGCTTCTATTATATAAGTTTTTTTATTCATTTTTTTAACATATTTTTTTGTTTTTTTACAGAGAGGAAGGGAGAGAGATAGAGAGTCAGAAACATCGATGAGAGAGAAACATCGATCAGCTGCCTCCTGCACATCTTCCACTGGGGATGTGCCCGCTACCCAGGTACATGCCCTTGACCGGAATCGAACCCGGGACCCTTGAGTCTGCAGGCCGACGCTCTATCCACTGAGCCAAACCGGTTTTGGCTATATAAGTTTATTTTTATGTCTGCAGAATTCTAACTTCTCTTTTCAAAAATATATTTCTACTGATTTCAGAGAGGAAAGGAAAGGGAGAAAGATAGAAACATCCGTGATGTGAGAGAATCATTGATCAGCTGCCTCCTGCAAATCCCACATAGGGGACTGAACTCGAAACCTGGGCATATGCCCTGACCAGGAATCAAACTGTGACATCCTGGTTCGTAGGTTGACTGTTAACCACTGAGTCATGCTGGCTGGGTAATTTCTCTCTCTCTCTCTCTCTTTTTAAGTTATATTTGAGCTTAATGCCCTGGTCATAGTATGCTCTTCAAGTTGATTTTCACGCAGGGGCGCCAATAGAGAGTTTACAGGTTATATTTATTATTTGTTCCCTAAAGAATATTGCCTGTCTATGGACACTGGCCTCTTTGAAGTCATTCTCATCTGCCCAACTGTGCCTTTCTCTGGAGTCTTCTAGCATTTAGTGTTTGCCCTTCAGCAATGACACGTGTATATCACACTGTAACCTGTCTGGTTGAGCTCACCTGCACCCACAATTGAAGCAGCCCCCCATAACCTGCTCTTCCCCTCAGGTTTCCTCTTCCAGCTTCTGTTCATCAGAGTTTAATCTTTTACGTCTAGTGGCCCAGTTGCTGGTCACAACTGCTAGTTCTGTTCCGGGGTCTTCCTTCCCAGGTCCAGCAGGACTGCATTTGTGCAGGTCTCACTTCCCAAGTGGATCTTCAGCACCACTCTATGCCTCGTCCTCCAGGCTCAGTGGGCACTTCAGAATGAGTGCCGTTAAATGTGCAGCGTTGCAGACAGAGATGTGTGGTGGTATTTTTCCAAGGAGCCAGATGGTTGCTTGCTGAGGCAGTCCACCCTAGACTTAGAAGACGAGAGGGTGTGCTTACAGGGGAGGCTCCAGTGCTGTGGCAGATTGCTCTGTGCTGCATCTGCCGGTCTGTGTTGCTGTGCATCAATAATGTACACTCAGACATGTTTTTAAAGTGTATGTCCTGTGGGCCTGTGCATCCTACCATGAGTATAATGATGCGTTGGTTTTAAAAGTACTGACTCCTTCAGCATAAACACTACAGCTTGTTGAAGAGAAGGATCCCTGAGAAGAACTTGCTGCCACAATTGTCAGGTGTTTGTAATAACGTTTCGTCTGTTTCCTTTGTGCTGGTGAAAGCTCCCAATCTGGAGGCCACAGTGAGGAAGTTTGATGACGTCTGTAAAAAGGCCAGTGAAGGCAAAGAGTGTGACAACCTGTTCACCATCATTGCCCATTTGTATGACTTCCACCTGGTACAGTCTCTCCTCATATTAGTCATTTTGGAAAAACTTACAAGAAATTTCACAGAGAAAGATATGGGACTGATCTATTAACACATTTTGTAACGCTCAGGAGTTTTCTCATGTTTCCCTCATCCTCTGTTAAGGACCGCTCATGACTGTTCCTGTTTTTCACGCCCAAGGATAAAGGAGCGAATCTAGATACTTATGTAAATTTTGTTTGGTCCCTCTTCATAGAGGAAAATGTTTTACGCGGTACCATACGTTAAAAAAGTACTAGGAACTTTAATTGTTTAGTTGTTTTTGTAAATAAAAATGTTATAATGAAAACAACACCTAAAGTTCATTATGATGATTTAAATAATGTGCAGTTTGCCCAAAAACTTGCGGTCCCTGGCCTATGTCTTAGAGATTTCTGTGCGGTACGTAATGTGTTAATGCTGAGAAATGTGGGGTTTTTGTTGAGAAAAGATAATGTTTTGTCACTGTCAGTGATCACAGAGACCCAGGCCAAAGCCAGCAGGGGAGGCGGCAAGTTCCAGGACAAGACGAGGTACGATGGGCCACTCGACCTGCCTCCTAAGTACCTAAGTGTTCAGAAGCTGACCAGCACATAGAAATAAGTGGGGGAAATGCTATATTTCATTTCCTAGTAATCTGTTATCTTCTGCTTCTGTGATTTGATTTTTTAATCTTTAAAACTAGAGGCCAGGTGCACAGATTCAGCTCTCAGACATGCCCCGAGGAGTCCCAGATAGCGAGAGGGTGCAGGCCTGACCGAGGGACCCCACTGGTGCATGATTGGGCCAGGATGGATCGTGGGAGGGCTCCAGGGCATGTCTGTCCCATCTATCCCAGTCCTGATCAGCTGGACCCCAGCAGCAAGCTAACCTACCAGTCACAGCATCTGACCCCTGGTGGTCAGTGTGCATCTTAGCATCTGGTCAATTGGTTGAACGGTTGGAGAGGCAATTAGCATATTAACCATATTTATATATATTTACATACATACATATATATTTGAGGCCCAGAGCAAGGGATTCATGTACTGGTGGGTTGGGGGGGTGCATGGCATGCAAGGATCAGCCTGCAGGAAGTGCCGCTCATTCTGGTCAGCACTATAGGAGTGCACTAACCACCAGGGGGCAGATCCTACATTGAGTGTTGGCCCCCTATTGGTCATTACGCTTCATAGTGACTGGTCATTGTTCTGGTCATTCTGCTGTTGGTCACTGGGCTTTCATTACATACTAGAGGCCCTGTGCATGAAATTTATGCACGAGATGGGGGAAGGGGAGGGTCCCTCAGCCCAACCGGCACCCTCTCCAATCTGGGAGCCATCAGCGGATGTCCTACTGATGGCTTAGGCCCGCTCCCCGAGGTTTTCGCCTCTCTGTGGGGCCTGCCTGCTCCACACCATGGAGATGGCAAGCAGGTCCTGCTGGGCACTTGCCTGCTCGGGGGTCTCCATGGTGATCTAACAGGAGGCCATGGTGGGTGCTGCCTGGAGGCCAAAGTTCCCTGCTTGGGGATTGCCGTGGCGACCCACCATACCCAGCTACCTGTCAGCAGGCCCTGCTGTGTGCTGCATTCAGGCCATGCTTGCCTGCTCGCAGATTGCCGGGGTGACCCGCCAGCAGGCCCTGCTGGGTGTTTGCCTGGTCCAGGTCACCACGGCAGTGCCTGCTGCCCTCTCATTGCTGGGGTAACGCAGCCAGTGTCCTGCCCTGGCTGCTATGGGTGCCGCCATCTTTTTTTGTAGAGTGATGGTTAATTTGCATATTACTCTTTTATTATGTAGGATGATGTGAACAAGCCTTTTTTCATTATTCAGAAACAGGCTAGTTCTTGAGTTTAAGAATTGATTTATTTAACATTCATGTATTCAAAAATTATTTACTGAGGAAGGCCATTTGTCTTGGGGCTCATGTGTCAGCACACCTGGACTTCCGGCTCAGCCAGTGGACAGCCCTGTAGCTGAGCCTTCCAAGCCTCAGTTTCCCCTTCTAGAAAGCAGAGCTGAGCATGGCTCCTACCTTGTTTCTTTTCTGCAGGTCAGAGTAGGGGAGGACAGGGAAGCCCCAGAATGTGTGAGGAGCAGGAGAAGGGTTTGTGTGGGGCCCACAGAGGAGCAGGCAGAGGCCATTGCAAGAATTTGGGATTTTATCCTAAAGGCACCAGAGGGCTCTGAGTGGGAAAATGGCAAAGGAAGTTTTCATGCTAATGGTCCCTTTGGCTACAACGTAGAAGACGGAGGTGGTCAGGCAGGGATAGAGCCAGTGGTGGGAGGATTAGCTCAGTTGCAGTGGGTGTGGCAGTGAGGACTGACTAGGTGGGTGAGGGGTGCGAGGGAAGGCCAGGGTGAGCCCATGTTCTCAGCTTGGGCCTTCTTTGGACAGCAGTATATGCAGATGACCCACACTCAAAAGGGATGATGGGCTCTTTTCTGAAATCCCGAAATGTTCACTGTTAGGAGGTGTGTTCTGAGCCCTCTGAGGAGGTCCCGAGGCTCTGAGGTGGGAGGCCTCAGGGTTGAAGCACTGACATTCAGAGCTTTGGGAAGAAGAGCGGTTGAGAGTAGGAAGAGCAGGACGAAGGTCATGGGAACCAGGCCGGAGTGTTCCAGAGAAGAAGTTTCCCCATATTGAATGCACAGAGGTCAGGTTTAAAACAGAGAATTCAACCTGGCCATCCTGGCTCAGTAGTGGAGAGTTGACCGCTGAACCAGGAAGTGATGGTCTGATTCCCAGTCAGGGCATATACCTGGATCTTTGGCTGCATCCCCAGTGTGGAGCATGCAGGAGGCAGCCGAGCAATGATTCTCTCATAATTGATGCTTCCATCTCTCCTTTTTTAATCCTCTCAGAAATCAATTTGATATATATATATTTCCTCACTGGAGGATATTTTCCATTTTTTTTTTT
This sequence comes from Myotis nattereri, assembly GCF_964212035.1. Lineage (NCBI taxonomy): Eukaryota > Metazoa > Chordata > Mammalia > Chiroptera > Vespertilionidae > Myotis > Myotis nattereri. The sequence goes on along the minus strand of NC_138097.1, from coordinate 8,187,233 downwards.
TTTAGAGAAAGTGTAAGAGAAAGGGAAATACAGAGAGAAATATCAATGTGAGGAAAACACATCGATTGGTTGCCTCCTGCACGCACCCAAACCAAGGCCTGGACCAGGGTGGAATCTGCAATTAAGGAATGTGCCCTTGAGCAGAATCAAACTCAGGACCCTTTTTTCCATAGGCCAAAGCTCTATCCACTGAGTCAAACCAGCTATGGCAATAAAAATATGTTTTTAAAAAGAAATCAACTTAAAAAGCACAGAAGTTAGCAGAGGCAGAAAGTACTCTCCTGGTTGCCTAGGGCTGGTGGGTTGCGGGGAAATTTGGGGTGGCTTTTAAATTGTATTTGGAACTGCTTTTTGATGAGCGATGAAAATGATGTAAAATTGTGGACATGGATGCACAACCCTTAATATACTCACTGTATATTTTGAATGGGTGAGTTTGATGGTATGTGGACTATATCAATAAAAAGTCAACTTTCGAAGAAATAGCAACATGGGATATCTGGGAGGTCTCTGTACTGTTCCCACAGCCTTTCTCTCAGTATGGCATTATTTCCAGGATAAAAGTTAAAAGAGTGAACATCCCAGGATTCGGGAAGGAATGGCAACTCTTGTGGAAAGGAGGAGTGATCCAGAGCACAGGGCCAGGAGGGAGGAGCGCAAGTGGGGGGATCAGTGGAAACAGTTGGGGGTTGGAGAACAGGAGAGGAACAACCAGAGATTTATGGGTAGTGGTCAAGGCCCCAGTGGAGGTCTGGTGGAAGCTCAGTGTCAGATTGATGTTAAAAGGCTGCAGAGGCGGGAGAGGGATGGTCTGCCTGAGACCATCAGGTTTATCAGCAGTGATGGCCACCAGCAGAGTTGGTTTATTTCTTCCCAAGTTGAAGGTCAGTGTACAGACAATTTGAAATGATGGCTTTCTCTTTCGTGTGTTTCTATTTTTAGGATTCGCTTGATGCTGGAAAAGATGTTGGTACTGAGGACAGTGACATGCAGAGGGTTCTGGGCTCTGACCCTGAGCCTGTAGAGAAACTGAGGCAATTGCAAAGAGCTTTGGGGAGTCACTTTCACTCCTAAGTGCTTTGAGTTCCCTGTGGACGTGGACCCATCATGGAAGTCTGGGCGGTAGTTGGAGCTGTGAGTCAGGTGACCGGCCTGGTCAGCAAGAGTTCCGAGGGACTGAATGGCAATCAGTCAGGTTTCTGTGTTTCTGTGGTGAGACCCTGTGATTGGCCTGTGTGCAGTGAGTCCCTGTTAGTTAAGCATCCTCCACCCTTACCCTGTGGTGCTGGACTGGACTGTACAGCAGAATCATCCTAGAACTTTCTGATCACTTTGGAAGAGGCCCCACAGGTGTTAGCCAGAGGTGTTAGGACCAGAGGTGTTAGCCTAGGAGGAGAGGGGGTTTGTCTGTTTATCCTTCCCAGGTTTTTTTATGTGGGCCATAGCTGAGACCCACTGCCCTCTCTTATCAAGGTGAGTCCTCTGTCCTTCCTTTATTATTTTTTATTTTTTTAAAAAAGAATACATACATATATATATATATATATATATAATTGGTTTCAGAGAGAGAGGAAAAGAGAGAGAGAGGGAGAGAAACATCAATGATGAAAATTATTGATTGACTGCCTCCTGCACACCCAACCCTGGGGTTGAGCCCAGATCTAGGGCATGTGCCTTGACCTGGAATCAAACGGTGACCACCTGGCTCATAGATCGATGCTCAACCACTAAGCCAGGTGGACCAGGCTCAGGTGCAGTAAAACTGCTTATATAAATAAAGGAATGTTATTGCTGGTTTAATTTACTCCAAGTTATTCTTTGAAACTATTGGGAAATTTGGCAAGAATTTAAACTAAAATTTGAAAATTACCTTCCAAGACCTAGTGGAACTCATTTTTTCTTTAAATACTGTCCTGAGGATATGCTTATGAGAGAGAGAGAGAGAGAGAGAGAGAGAGAGAGAGAGAGAGAGAGAGAGAAATGTTGATGTCAGAGAACACTATCAATTGGTTGCCTCTCATAGGCACTCCTATTGGGAACTGAACACCCAACCTAGATATGAAACCTGACTGGGAATTGAACCCAGAGCCTTTCAGTGTGTAGAGCGGTGCTCCAACCAACTGAGCCACACTGGCCAGGTCATGGAACCAAGTTGTAGGAAAGAAAACCTTGGATTACTCCTTAAATTTCTGCATCTCTGAGATCCAAAATACAGCTAAGTCAATGGGAGTTCATGGAACACCTCGATGACTTTGAGTGGATTAAATGAGATAGAATGTCTGCAACATGCTCATCACTGTGCTAAGCTGGCACTCACTCTATTGTGGTTTCAGTCGGCCTCATCCTGTTCTCTGTGTCATTGTCATGAATGTTCCTTAAAATAGCTCCAGGTTCATAAATTTTGCATCATTTCTCTGAAACGTTGACCCTGAATATTGGGAGCAGAGAGTGGAAAATTTTAGCATCCAGTTACTATCTCATAGATATAAGCTCCTAAATTCAACAGTTATTGAAATCTTGAGTTGCATATTGATAAAAGAAGTAATTTTCAATATGTCAAGATTCCTTAAATTAAATGTAATTTGCTGTGTTCTCAGTTCATATCACTACATCTATAAGTTTGTGTCCAGTTTAGATCACATTTTGTTTGACATCATTTTAAATCTCATCCCACAAATGCTTCCCACAAATGAAGCATGTTAGATTTATGGGATAGGTTCTACAAGAGGACTTGATTGAGGCAGTTATGAAAAATAACAGCTTTAGGTGTGATTTATTTTTATTTTTGTACTTTTGTTAGAGGCAGGAATATAATATTGGGACTAGCTATAATAAGAAGAAATATTAATTGTGCTCTGTTAACTGTGATTGTTCTGTTCGGATTAGAGAAAGCACATTCTAATCTGTTTGAGAGTTGTATGCCCTGGGGCTTGAGAGTTAACATGGGAATCCAGCCATCCTCCTTTCCTGAGAATGGCCTAGATTAACAACCTCATTGCCTGTAAGCTGGTCCCTGAGGCACCTGCCCTCTTCGAACCCCAACCCTAATTGCCTGTAACCTGTAGCCACAGTATCTTGCCTCCTTTCCCAAGTGTGCAATTTCTACTTTCCCATGGAATGTGTATCATTCTACCCAAGAGAAGCTGATGGCTTATGGGGAGAGTAGAGCAGATGTTTGTGGATGGCCTGCTGCTCTCCCATTCTGCCCACATTAATGGAATAAACGCCATATATGAGACAACCCAGTCTCTGCTACATTTGTTCAAGTAGTAAGCAGCAGCATGGACCCATTGGTTGTCCAGTTTCACTTTAAGTAATTTTATAGCAGTTAGTGAAGCTAGGTAGTTAACATAAATGCTAATCAATACTCCCCCATCATAAGTCCAACGATTTCATCTACTTAAAACAATTCACATTTATTTTAAATTAAGAATGAATGTTTAATTAACCCAAGTAAAACCATGACTAATTTAGAAATAATTAAAACACATTTAGCTCATTCATTTACAGCCTAAATGTTTCAATTCTGTAAAGAGGATACCTGCATATTTGCTCTCTAAATGTCTTCCTTGCATGTGCTAATTTAAGACTCCTTGCACAGAAAGCTGTGTACAAAATCTTTTTGTTAAAATCTTTTCCAGTCCGGCCATGTGCCTCAGTGATTGAGTGTCAAACTATGAACCAGGAAATCACCGTTCCATATCTGATCAGGGCACATGTCCAGGTTGGGGGCTCGATCCCCATTATGGGGCATACAGGAGGCAGCCTATCAGTGATTCTCTCTCATCATTGATGTTTATATATCTCCCTCCTTCTCCTTTTCCTTCTGAACTTAATAAAACTATATATTTTAAAAGTAAGTAAATAAAGTATTTTCCAAATATACAGCTTTACTCTGTTCATTTTTCTTACATACTACACATTAGTAAATCGTCTATCAAATTGTTTTTTAGGCAGTTGACTGGTGGAGTTCAGGTGTTCTAATGTATGAACTATTCACAGTCGATGATGAGAAGAATTTCAGAAATGAGCTCTCTAGATAATAGTCCACAAAATAAAATAAATGTGTTATTACCTAAATGATACAGATTGATTTCTGTAATTCAGCTGATGGGAAAACAATAATTTTTAGAAATGCGGTAGACAAAATTAGAATGAAATAGTTAATTTCCATTTGTATTCATGTAGGATGAAGATATGTATATCCTTTTTGTTTCTTTATATTTTATATGCCCAGATAGGATTTAAGTTTCATAGGGAGAGTGCCCTAATATTTGTGTATTCCAAAGCAGTTAACATGGGGCATGGCTGCTGGCAGAGCAGTTTAGAATGCGGCCCATAGGGCAGTTTGAATGGGCGGCATGGAAACAGTGGAATGTGCGGTGCAGAGTCGGTGGGCGTGGAGTTGGTGGTGTGGAGTCGGTTGAGTACAGAGTCGGTGTGTGAAGAGTCGGTGTGTGAAGAGTCGGTGGACGTAGAGTCGGTGGACATAGAGTTGGTGGGCGTAGATTCGGTGAACTTAGAGTCGGTGAGAGCAGAGTCGGTGAGTGCAGAGCCTCTTCATGTGTAAGAAGGGACTGTCCCTGCCTCCCCCTCAGGGCTGTTGTGAAGAGTGAATGTGGCAAGGACAGAGGGCGCCTAGTGCAGGGCAGGGGATGGGCAGATAGACGGTGCCCAGGTGAATCCAGAGTCTGTGAGCAAACCCTTCCGGCTGCCAGGTCTTGATCAAAACTATGTCCACTGATGGGAGGTCCATGGCTTCCCTTCTACCAAGAATCTTGGGTTCTGGCTCCTTCGGGGAAAATGAACAGGAGATGGAAAGGCAGCAGTTACCGCCCACTCCCAGTCATTAGAAACCCTGGGTGGGGTCAACCTTGGAAAACTGCCACCGAGAGAAAGGGTCACATCCCCTGTATGTGTGTTCCCACACTGTGAAGGCATTCAGGAGAGACTCAGACCCCTAAGACACCCAGTGGTTCTGGAAGGGCTCCTGGGGCGGGAGCAGAGATGAGGGGAAAGAGCCAAATGGATCCCCCATGTGTGCTGGGTACTGGGACAGGAGTAAGTCCATCACACTCCTCCCGTGAGGGGACCTGCTAGGGACCAGCCATGGCGTCCCACACCCAGCATGTGCCTGACAGCCAGAGGCCCATAGTATTATTTGTTGTGTCTGAGCCCTCATTTCCAGGAAACTGCTTAGAGCTAATGGTTTTCCAAGAGGACATGGGGAAACTGTCCAGATAGGAACTGTGTGTTGAATAAAAGCTTGCCCGAAGAGCTACTTATTTCCAGCCCCAGATCAGTGGAGTGACAGTGGAATCGAGAGGCTAGACTCAGCACTTAAACCCTGGACAGACCCTTAGCCCCACCCCTTCCGAGTTAAGGAAATGGGCTCAACGAAGTCTCATGGCTATCAGTAGCTGTACTTGTCAGACCCTCTTGCACCACATGTACAACAGATTGGGGCACTGTTAGGATTCTGTGGTGCCCTTCTCTGATTTTCTGATACTGATTTGTTGCTTTTGCTGACCTGGTGACCTGCTGATGGTGAAGAGTTTCTTATTAAGCTCAGTGGCTTGACTGGATTGGGCAACACTTAATGTCTTCAAAACAGACCAGGCCTGCCTGGCCAGGGCTGATGCCCTGGTTGGAGGAACCTTACCCAGGGGTTGCCTGTAAGAGGCAGCCGATCAATGATTCTCTCATCATTGATGTTTCTGTCTCTCCCTCTCCCTTCCTCTCTGATATATATATACACTTACATTTACATTTATATTTATATTTATATTTATATTTATATTTATATTTTATTTATTTATAAAATGGTGTGTGTGTGTGTGTGTGTATGTGTGTGTGTTTAAAAAAAAAACCCTCAAAACCAGATAGGACCTGACTGCTGTGTTGCTTGTCTGAAAGGATGGATGTACGTGGGCGACTATTGCAAAAAGGGTCTCTAGTAGTGTTTAGCATGTGGGTTGAGCTGTGATTTGGGAGTCCCTACGACCTTTCCAAGACATGTTAAACCTGTAAGGAGCCGCAGAGCTGCCCATCATCATATTCCTTGCCTGAAAGCCCAGTGCTGTACGCCCCTTTGTTCAGACACCACTGAGAGACATTGGGTGTCTTCATCACCTAAGGCCACTGGGTCAGCATGTCTGTTAGTGGCTGTAGGTCTCCCAGCTGGGCCCTGTGTTGGAGTCACCTCTGTGCAGCTGTGTTTTTGGAAGTGAGAAGGTGCATGCGGGCCCTTCATTCTGGGGGAATGAGGATAGATGCATGCATGTGGGGCCTGTCCAGAGGGTGCCCCGGGTTCATCCTCACCCCACCCCTCTTCCTGCACTAGGATCGTGGACACATCCCCCAGCGGTTTCTTGAGGAGCTGTTGGGGGACAGCATGGCCCTCGAGGCTGAACAGGTCCAGAGGATGAACCAGCACACCCACCTGAGCTGGAGGATGGAGCAGCTGTCAGAAGGTAGGTAGCAGCCCCTGGTGCCTGGGAGCCAGCCTGGATGTGGCTTCCTCATCCAGGGAGCTGAGCCCTTGGATCTGAATCTCATGTGTCAGCTCATCCTCACCCCAAGGGAATAACATTTTATTTAAGGGCCATTTGGAACTGTTTCATTGCAATTCTCCCCAAGGAGAACATGAAAGGTCTGGCAGCCTTGACGTCAGGACGTGAACTACAAAATAACAGATTTCTCAGCTCCCATGTGGACAGTCCCAGGAGCTTCCAGATGACAGCACACTGGCACCCTTAGGATATCTTAGGTCTGTCCATGGGGGATTGAAAGCTCTGCATGGCAGGAGCCTTCCCCAGTGGTTACTAACCTCCAGTATACCTGACCCTGGGCATGATTTCCTCCATTCATTTCATAATTGGACAGATGGGTGCAGTCTGTTCTCTGTCCCCCCTGGGCAGGGACTGCTACGTGTTGGCTTCTCAGGGGACCCAGGCCTCTTCCCTTCCCTCTTGTGTTTGCCCCCTCACAGCCCCAGAGGAGGTGTGGGGTTGGCCAGGGGAAGGTGGGGAGGGGGGCAGGCAGTGCACCCAGCAAACAAGTAGCCATTTCCTGTGCTCAACAACATCACATGTGCACCTGAGGGTGCAGGTGAAGGTGTGCTTAGATCTCTGCAGAGCTCAGGAGGGCCTTGGGCAAGTTGTGGGGTGGGAGAGGTGCTGCTTTTCCAATATTGATCAACATTCCTAAGCATCATGGAGAGGCTGTTGAGAGAACCTGGATATTCCTTCTCTTCAAGGGTCCTGATCAGTTCCAAACCTAAAATCAGTTCATTGAGCTGTGAATCTGTGTGAGAAGCCAGTTTTTTTTTCAGTGGTTTGTTATCTCGGCACGCCTGGGACCAAGGGTGGGCAAAACAGGGATCCCTGCTCTGGGACATCAGGTTCCTGGGGAGGACCACTGCCCCCTGGTGGAAGGCAGGGGTGGGGCCGGCTGGCAGGGACCTCTCAGACCTCATGTTTCTGTTAGAGACCAGGGAGGCTGGTGGGTTGGGAAGCCTCCCTGATTCAGGCCCTCTGTGTAGTTTGTGAGCGCTTTCAGGTCACTGCCCTTGACTCCTTCTTGGTGTTCACACTTCTGCTGCTTAGCTGGCAGGAGCCTCCCCAGTGGGGACTAACTCCAGTAGAACTGACATTCCTCAACATAGCGTGAATGTACTTCTGCGTGGATGGTGTGCTGGCTTCGTGAGTCAGAAAGGCCTGGCTTCAAGTCCTGGCTCCTTCACCTGTTAGCCAGGTGACCTCTTTTGTACCTCAGTTTTCTTATCTGCAAAATGGGGGTAATGAAGCTGCCTCACAGGATTGCTATGTGTACCTCCTGAGAGGAGACAGTGAAGCCTTACGCTGTGCCTGGCCCTAGGGCACCAACAAAGACGGCTGTCCTCAACGCCCTTGTTGAATTAAAAGACCCCCATTGCTCTGCTTCTTGGGGTGCTCGGGAGCACAGTACCCAGTGGAGAACCATTGTTTTCCCCCCATAAACTGCTGTGTCAACATAAGAGCCTCTGCGCGGCTGGCCTTCAGGGAAGAAGAAATGAGGCTGGTCCTCAGCTCCACTGCTGCACTGGACGGTTCTTCACAGTCATTTCACAGGAGCACAGAGCAAAGGGTGAGGTACTGAGTGAGGCAGGAGGTGGGCGGGGTGAGTTGCAGGTCAGTGGAGATGCATCTAATGCCACAAAACCATACACAGAAAAATAGTTAAAATGGTGAACCCAGTGTTGTACATATATTTCACCCCAATCTTCATAACATGTATTTTTTATAGATTTCAGAGAGGAAGGCGGAAGGAGAGAGAAATAGAAACATCAAAGATGAAAGAGAATCATTGATTGGATGCCTTCTGCATGCCCCATACAAGGCATGGAGGCTACAAACCGGGCATATGCCCTGACCTGAAATTGAACCATGACCTCATGGTTCATAGGTTGGCACTCTACCACTAAGCCACACTGACTGGGCTCACCCCGATTCAAAAAACCGTTATTTTTAAAGCGAATGCTGCAAAGGTGCCATTGAATGAGCACAGGTTGTGACTTAGTGGAGTCTTTGGCTGTTAGTGTCATTGGCAGCCCTGTCAGGATGAAGCCCTTGGCGTGCTTCCGTGTGTTGACAGCATGTGTGTTTGTCTGTGGGGTGCGCTGAGCTGGAGTTGGGCCAGGAAGGTTCATCTGCTCCACTGCTGAGTTGCCTGCTGCTTGGGGTCTTCAGTCTGTTCTGGCTTCTTGGGTCTGTGCTGCTCTCCTTGGTGGGAGCTGATCACATCCACCTTCATGTCCTGGGGTGAAAGCCGGTATCCACTCTAGGTCCTTCCAGCCCCGAGGGGGTGAATAGGAAGCAGGTGGGTTGCAGCCATAGGAGTGGAGCAGTGTGAGTAGGGTCCCGGGGTTGAGGATGTGGCTCTGGAGGGACAGGTGAGGGAGCACCCTGACCCCTCACCCATTCATTTACCTAAAGTCACGCACCTGTGTGTGGTAGGAAGGGGCTAAGAACTCCCATTCTTCCCAGGTCTGTGCTCCCCTTTCTGTTCTGTGTTCAAGCTGTTTAAAAGCAAAGGCGGAAATCTGCCTTCTTCTGTCTTTACCTTATGTTTTGATCTCGCTTAGACCTTTTCAAGCCACTTAGATGTACTGCCTCATTCTTTTTTCAATGCAATTGTAAAAGTTCAAATTGAAATCTCCATCTGAAGGCCCGGCCCAGGGATGGTAGGTACTGGGCATACTTGCCTCCGAGCCTCTACCACCTGCAGACGTACTGGTCAATTATCACAGCCCCCACACCCTGAGCTGAGCCACCCAGACCCCCACCACTCTGAGGGCTGGCACAGAAACTCCATCTCTTTGCCATCTCTGTTACTCTCTGAAATCCATGACTTGATGGCCAGGTTAGAACTTGGTAAAAAGCGGTTCCAGCAGTTCTACTATCTTGAGGTTTTGCATTGGCCTCTCCACCATCACATTCTTTCTTTTTAAGCTCTGGGTTGCTTCCCTACCAGGCCCCAGCTGAGCCAGCAGAGGGGCCATAACCGCCTGAGGAACCCTCAGGTGCCGACAGCAACAGCACCCTGTGAACAAGTGAGGGCACCCAGCCAACCATCCCAGGTCCCTCCAACCTAGGGCTCAGGGTGATGGTTGTCTTGGGGCCGGGGGCAGAGGATGGAAGCCCACGCCATGCAATCTGGGCTCTGACTCAACTTTACTCTTTAGCCTCCAACCATATCCTAGAAAACCAGACCCTCCCGGGCACGGTCCAGGAGATGCGAGGTGCCTCTCTGGCCTTGCAGGTCAGCAGCCTTAGTTGCACGGCGCTTCAGGAGGAGAACCAGCATCTCCGGAAGCAGGTAACGGTGGGTGGTATACCGAACATATGTGCGAGCAGGTGGCCAGGTGGAGCACCCAGGTGTCGGTGGGTATGTGAAACTGGGAGAAATGCGGAATGCAGGGCAGCAACAGCTATGGTAGTGGGGCATGAGTCCACATGGAGCAGAGCCTGAGGCAGCATCACATGTCGGTGCAGCAGAGTGAGTGGACACTATAGACGTGTCTGTGCCCCATTGCCCTCATCTTCATCTGTGAAATGGGGTTAATGCTGTGCCCCCTGTAGGTGTTTTGAGGATCAGATGAGTTAGCGTAGATGAAGGGTCTGAGCACATAGTAAGTGCTTACTGAAAGGAGAGCAGCGCCCTGTTAGCACAGGGAGGGCCTGAGAGGGAAGCAGTCATGGAAGCCACGCACGTGTGTATAGGACCACGGATGGGCCACTTCACGGCTGGGTCTTTGCCTCTCCAGAAGGAACAGTTGGAGTTGGAACTCAGGAAGGAGAAGACCAGCAGCCAGGAGTGGGAGACCCTCACTGAGGAGCTCGTTAAAGCCCTAGAGCAGCTGCTCAATGAAGTTGGAGCCCTTCAGGTAGGCCCCCCAGAGCTCGTGCCTCCCCTGGCGCCCCTGCCTGCAATGGGGAGTGTCCAGGATCACAGCCGTGTCCTGGTCATTGGTCAGTGATTCCTGGGTGATTGGAAACAGGTATCTCTGCCCAGGGACACTGGCCATCGTGTTTTTTATTGACAGGACTTGGGGGAGGGGAGGGGTGGTGCTTCTGGCTTTGGTGCCTGGAGGCCAGGGATGCTGCTCCATGTCCTGCAGCCCCCCGGACAGCCCCGCTGGACAAAGAATGGTCCTGCTCCAAATGTCCAAGGTCACCCTGAGAACCCTGGAAAACCTCCAGGGTGGGTTTGCCTGGCACCACCACACGGCCCAGGGAAGGCAGCCCAGCGCTGGGGCAGCGGCTCATTGATTGCACCCAGGGGCCAGGCTTCCCTCTTCCCCCTCTGCCAGCCTTGGCACGGCTGTTGTACCTCCCCAAGAAGTGGGCAGGAAGGTTCATCCTTGAGAAATAGCCTGTGAAAGTGTTCCATGAGGCAAGAGGTTTAGGGCTTGCCTTAGAGTAAAGTTCACTCTGTGAAGCAGACTTTCACAGGGGCTGGGTCTTTGGCTCTGCAGATGGAAAAGTGGGAGCTGAAACTCCACAAAGAAAAAGAAAACACCCAGAAGTTGGAGACCATCAGTAAAGTCCAGCACCGGGCCCTCCTGGATGAACACAGCCGCTACAAGACCCTGCTGCTTCGTTCCCTAGAAATGGAGAGCAAGGCGTTCAGGCGTAGGTGGGTGCCGTCAACTGTCGGGGTGACTAGCAAGCTCTCCAGGCTCCTGTCCCCCTTCGCTCTGGCCCCTCATGGTTCCTCTGGATCTGCTGCTTCACAGGGAAGAGAAGTGAATGGAATGCCCCCCTATGCGATGTGGGGTGGGTGCAGCTGGAGGCTGAGGGGCAGGGGCGTCCCCCGGGGGAGGATGGTGTGCCCAGCTGATCCCAGCTCAGGGAAACCATGTGTCGGCATTGGGGTCCCTGCTCCTCTGGGGTTCCTGCCCCTCTTTCTCTTCTCTCCCAACCAAGAAAAAGGAGGGGGCGTTCACCACAGCTTCCAATGTACAGGGGCATGCCTCACCAGCTTCCAGGCCTCTTCTTCCTTTTCAAAGTCTCAAAGTCTGGGCTTCTGTGTGTGTGTGTGTGTTTAACTTTTAATTTTGGAAAGTTCTGAATATATGGAAATGTGCAGAATTGTATAGTGTGATTCCCAGGTACTCATCCGCAACATCAGTACTTCTATACTGTGCCCATCTCATGTCATTTTTACCTCTGACTCTCCACCTGCATACTCTTTTTTTTTAAGGTAAAATTGATGTCCATTGACATGCACAAATGTCAAATTTGAGCTTCTGCTAGATCAGGGCTTTGTGTGCGTGCAGACATCCAACGTCGCCCAAGCTCCTGATCCAGCAGATCCCAGATTGCTCTGCGTCCCAGGGCAGGTGCAGTGGAATCCAGAGCCTGCGGGAGGTCTGATGTGCACAGGATTCCAACTCAGGAGAGAGGGGGAGAGATGAGGCTAAAGAGAGCCCCTCCCACACTTGGAGCAGCACAGGAGAGAGCTGTTGTCCACTTCCTATGCTTGTGAGACACCCCTGCTCACAGCATTTCCTTTGATTCCTCTTCAAAGACACTGAGCAAACGTGGGGTCTTCAGTAGTGTAAGTAGCTGAGGTGCAGGGTGTTTCAATCACAGGGTCTGGGAGGGCATTGAGCCAGCAGAGCCTGCTGAAGGTGCCTGCTGCTGTCATGAGTGTGGGGCCCATGAAATTCGTTTATTTACTAACCCAGTGGTTCCTGTCAACACCATAGGACCATCCACCCCCTTTATCCTCCAAGAGCTCCATCCTCTGGGAGTGCTAAGACGTCTGCTCCTACCAGACTCCGTTCCTTCCAGCCAGAATGAGCACCTTCTGCCTCTTGGCATCCCCCTCTCTGCCTCCTCCTGCACCCATCCCACATTCAAGTGATGCTTAGTGAGCTTCTGTGGGGCATATGGTGCTAGACCTGTTGGGAATGCTCCCAGCTGACTAATGAGGGGAGAATCGTGTGGTGCCCACCCCTCACCAGTTGCCTTCAGGCCTTATGATGTGGTTATAACAGTGTCGTGATATTGTTAATGTCTGCTCACATGGGGTAGGTTTGTGCAAGTGGCATCTCACTGGCTCTGAAGGAGGGGTTCATTGTCATTCTACTGGTAGCTCCTTGTTTGATAGACCTCCTGTGTTACTAGGTGGTGTTTCCTGGTGCACAGAGAGCTGGGGCCCTTAGTCTCTGTGCAGCAGGGCTACAGGGTGGGAGGTGGAGGTGCCTGCAGCACAGGCTGGTGGCTGTGTGTTCATTTCACTTGACGCCTGAGTGGGACCCTCACTCCTTCGTTCCCAGCACATGTTTCCTGGGTGTCAAGCCTCATCCCAGAGACTCAGTGGGGAGTGAGACTCGCAGTTTCTGCCCTGCAGTAGGGTGGTTACCATCAGTTGGAATGTGCTTGATCCGTGTCCTTTTCCAAGACACAACAGGGACGCGGGAGTAGGGAACCCTAATGTTCCTTGGCCCTATTTGTGAAACCTGGTTGGCTTTATCCAGAATCATTAACCTGGATGAGAAAGATCACCACCTGAAAGCTGGGGAAATCCCACCCCCTCCACTTGCCACTTCCCACTCATGGCAGCCTCCACTCGTGGCTGAAGGCCACAGGACTCTTGTCTTTCAGCAGCTGCCACAGCAGGTTTCTGAGTCTGAGTCCTCCCAAGTCTTGGCTCTGGCAGATGGTACAAGGACAGCTATTAGGGGTGGTGGAGTGGAGGTGGAGGGCTCCAGACAGAGGCTGCAAACCCTGGAACCCTGCGTGTTCTCTGTCAGCCTGTCTCTGGGTATGGACAAGTCAGGAAGGGGTTCTGGAAAGGGATTTGCCTGTGTGGGGAAAAGAGAAAGTGGATGACCCACAAGGAGCTGCTGAGTCACCCTAAGCAGGGGAGGTTCCAGTAGGTGGGCGGGACAGCCAGGGGCTGCTCAGGGACTCCCCTTTTTCTCTGCAACCCTCTAGAGAAGCTGTGCAGGACCCTATAAACACTGAGACAGGAAGAAAATAAAAGCCCTGAACTGAGGGGGAAATGAGGGGGAGCTGAGGGGAAGGTAAGGGCTGGAATGGGGGTGCCTGGAGGAACAGCCTGAGTGGATGTTCATGTGCCTTGTGCCAATGGACCCTGGCAGCTGCTTGGGCCCCAACAGGCAGGCCTCTGGCCCCCACGCTGCCTGACTCAGCATAGGGAGGCTGTTCTGGAGTTGGGCGGAGTGCTCACCAGGCCCTGGTGGGGTAGAGGTTCAGCTGCCATGTGGGTGGGATTCCCTGAATATATGCTGGTTGCTGTGAGAAGGGTGTGCAGTTCAGAAAACAGTGTTGGTGTTCCCAGCGGGATAACGGAGAGAGGCTGCTGAGACAGGGACTGGAAGGGACCCTGGAGAAGTGTTGGGTGGGAAGAGAGACACTCGGCCCAGGGGCTGGAGGAGACTCCTGCCCATTGCCACAGACCTCAGCTCTGCAGAGAGAAGCCGCTTACAGAGGCTGTGCAGTCTCCTGTGTGTGGGTTCCTAGCGGTGTGTTTCCCTCCTCAGGGAGCAGGACCAGCTCCAACATGAGGCTGCACTCCAGGAGCTGAGGGACCTCGTGAGCACCCAGAGAGAGGCTCTGACGCAGGCGCAGGAGGCGAATGTCCTGGCTGCCCAGGAGGAGAGGCTGCCACAGGAGGAGAGGTAACCGCCTTCGCCCCTTGCAGTGGCATCTGCCAGGTTACATTTAGAGCACCTCACTCAGCACCCACTGAGCTAAGCTCAGGCGAGTCTCCTGGTAATGGTATATTTTTACCAACCCTGTCATGGTCACAGCTGGATGTTCACAAGGTAAAGGCACGCCAGATGGTGGCTGGGATGGAAGGATAGCAGCACTGGGATGCTGCATTGTCTAGGCGTGGATGACCTCCCCTCCCACCTTGATGATGGTGATGATTGTATCAGTCGTGGGCCCCTTCATCCTCGAACACCAGCCATCCCGTGAGGGAGAAACGCTTGGTCCTCGGCATTCACGCATTGTCTATTGGTGAACTCACCTCCTCACTGAAATGCACTTAGATCCACAAATCATATCCAGGCCTTTCATGGGCTTGTCCAGAGTGCAAGATACTGGAGTCGCTGATCGGCACATTTTCAGATGAGGTTGAACAAGACCTTTGGCTCCTGCCTTTTTCAGCTCTCACACTGCAAACCAGTGTCCCTTTTGTGGTCCATTGAGTGCCATGGAGTTCTATTTTCATGCTTTTTGATGGTGATGTCACTGTTAGAAATGGCCCCCAAATGGAGTGCTGAAGTGCTGTCTAGTATCCCCAAGTTCAAGGCTTTACTGGGCCTTACGGGGAATAAAAGGGGAGGCAAGTGAGGTTGCTTTTGGTCCAGGGTACGGTGCACTTGGCTGTGAGTATATTACACAAGGCGTCTTGATGACTTGGTCAGTTGACAAAAATGTGGCCAAAGATTCACACGAACCAGCGGGTACAGTTTCAGTATCCACTAACGGAGTGTTCACTGTGGCTTCATAGAGCTTTATACCGAGAATCATGAGAATTGACTGCACTATAGTTATTTCTTAAAACCAAACAAAACAAACAGAAAAAAAACACAGATGAGGGAAGAAGCTCAGAGAGATTAAATATCTTGTTCAAGTTCATGCTCCTAGTTATTGAGCCTGTCAGGATTCAATTCCAGGTCTTGTCTCAACCCAGAGGATGTCCATATGAAGCCTTCCTTCCCACAGCCCTGTTCTAACATGTATTGGGGGTTACAAATTCAGGTGCCTCCAGTGGCCAGGCAGGTCCAGCAGGTGGGGGAAGGAGTGTCAGTGCTATAGCAGACCCTCATGGAGAATACACACCCTCTTAGGGCTCCCTGCTAAGAGGCAGGCCCGGACTGCCAGGTCATTCTTTTTATAATCTTTTTTTAAAAAACCTTACCCCATGGTAATTTTTCCATTGACTTTTAGAGAGAGTGAAAGGGAGGGAAGGAGAAGGGGAGAGAGAGAGAAACATCCATGTGAGAGCGTCACATCTATTGGATATCTACAGCACACACTCAAGCTACACGGGGGAGCAAACGGGCAACCCAGGTCTGTTCCCTTGAATGAGACTTGAACACATGACCCGTCTGTACATGGGTGATGCTGTAACTACTGAGCCATACCTGCTAGGGCCTTTTGTTTATGCTTTCTCCCCACCATCTGAGAAGATAGATACCTGAATGTTGACGTGACACTTAAAAATTTTTAAATTTTGTTGAACTAATTTAAATGGAAAAAGACAGGTGATGTGGGCCACACAGGGCAAATCTGTTCCAATTGAGACCCTGAGCCTCTGGTCATGTGAGCTTTCTGGTGTAAATCTGCCCCCTGATACTCAATCGGGCAGTTAAGATGACGATGATGATAATTTCAGTGGATTTACATAACACTCCCCAACCTCATATTTTATTTGTTTCAGGAGAAGAAATTAGAAAGGGCTTGGAAATGGGGAGAAGAGCTGGGCAAAGACATATAAATTGACAGCAAAAATGTTCTGATTCCATGTATTTCAAAAGTATTTCAGTCAAAGAACCCTTTGTTCCCAGTCGGCAGGTCTGCCAAAGCCTTCCATGGGAAGGATTCTCACAGGGTGCTCTGTTGAGGTGGTGTCCGAGCCTGCCTGTCCTGTCTCCCCCAGCCCACAGTGGGCAGCTGTGCTAGCCTTCTAGAACCCCAAGGGACACAGTTTGAAAACCACTGAGTTTGTTCCACCCTCATTTACACACGGGAAAAATGGAGGCCCAGCGAGGTTGTGGTTTTGATTAAGGTGCACACCTGGGACGGAGGCTGGGAGTGCTCCTCAGCCCTTGGCCCTGTGGCTCTCCACCCCCAGAGTCAACTTCTGGAACCAACTGATGATGGCAGAGCAGAAGGAGCTGCACACCCAGAGGAAAGAGATGCGAAGCTCACTAGAGATCGTGCAGCGGGAAGTGGGGCTCTGGAAGGCCAAGTATGAAGGGGCGGAGGAGGAACTTCAGAGTATGGAAATCTTGCTGAAGCAGCTGAGAAGGCAGTGCGAGGTGAGGCCTGGGCTGGTGGCTCAGGACCGCAGGCGTGTGCCCTGGGCGACAGCCATGGATCAGCCATGTTGCAATGGGTGCTCATTGGCGTCTGTGCTCAAAGACCATGTGTAAGTGTCAGACAGAGGCTAAGAGGAAGCCAGAGGCATTTGAAGGGGACAAACCCCATGACTGGGGGGGTTGCGTTAGAAAACACCTTGCACCTGAGCTTTGCATTTTGCAAGGTCGGGGCAGTGCATGGAAACAGCCAGGTACTGTTTCATTTCCGAACCCTCGGCTGAGCACTTTGCTCTTTGCTCACCCATGTCCTCTCATTTAATTCTTGCAATGATTTTGTGAGCTGGGGTTCCCATTCTCGTTCCTCTTAAGTAGTGGGTTGCAACCCAGTTTGTCTGATGCCAAAAGTTGAGACTTTTCCGCTACAAAAACCGGGATGATATTCTAGAGCAGGAGCAGTCCAACCTGAGCCATATATTCATATCCAACCCCTGCTCCTGTGTGTTTTTATGTCTGTGAAACAAGAATACATTTCTAAATATGTTACGTTTTATTTTATGGATATCAGCAAGAGGAAGGGAGAGGGAGAGAGTGATGGAATCATCCATGATGAGGGAGAATCCTTGATGGGCTGTCTCCTGCAGGCCCCCTACTGGGGATGGACCCCACAACCTGGTCATGGCTCTTGACCGAGAATTGCAACAGTGACCTCTTGGTGCTGGGAGGACGCTCAACCAAATGAGCCTCACCGGTGGGGCAGCTTATTAACAAGATGTTCTCCATTGTTTTTTAAGACTGTGATTAAGGCCTCAGAAGTTGTTGTCTATTTTGCAGTTGCGGCACATCACAGCTCAGACCGGCTGTGTTTTCAGTGCTCGGTGGCCACAGGAGGGCCGTGGCTGACTGGTTGGTCGGGACACGTGGCCATCCACGTGTCATTGGCGGTGTTGGTCATTCCCATTGGCGTGGATCACACCGAAATGACCATCTTTGAGCACTTGGCCATTTTCTTCTTTTGGGAACCAGTTACCAGCAGTGGCATCACAGGGGCGCGTGGTATGTGAGACATTGTTGACCTGTGTTTTAGGTGCTCTCTCGTGAGAAGGAGAACTTCCAAGAAGAAAACGTTAAGCTCAAGAGGAAGACTCAGACACTGGCTAAGAGAAACAGAAAGCTTCTGAGAGAGAATGAGAAAGACAAGGCTTGGCGCAAGTAAGGGGTGTGGGCTGACCTGTCAGCAAAAGGATCCTGCTTTCCAGTCCGTGCCTAGGCCTCAAGATCCTGGGCAGAGAGTCCCTTGGTGCACTGGTGTCCCAAGGGAAGGGGACACCCCATCTTCCCATTGCATCCTCCTCTCGTTTTCCCTGGAACGGTTCTAGATTTCTGCAAGTCGGGGTGGTTGGCTTTTCAAAGATACTGCCCACTGCCAGGTGGTTCTTCATCTGCCTTTGGAATTCAGTTCAGTTTAAAAAATATGATGGCAGTAAAGAGTGGTGCCTAGGGAAGGAATCCAGATTACAGGCGGAGGTTTTTCTGTGTGTTTTCCCTTAATGAGCTGGGGAGAGGGTTGTGGGTGCACCGTGGTTTTCCTCCCTCTGTGGACAAGACACATTCCTGGCTTTGGCATAGTCGCTGTGAGGTGCACAGAACCAGTTACCTGGTGGCCAGAAACTAGTTGGCGTGATGGGAAGTGAGCAGAGCTGTGTGCACAGCAGACAGATGTTGAGGAGCTTCAAAGAGGCCGAGGAGGAAGCGTGGTGGTGGGATTTGGGGTGCTGCTGCTGACCCGGATGGGGACAGGTCTAGCCAGTGGGGGGACCTGAGGTAGAGCATGGGTAGTCTGGGTGCAGGAAAGGTGCAGGCAGTGGCAGGAGGGAAAGCTGCAGCAGGCAGCGCTCAGCTGTAGAAGGCATCCACACCAGGCTAATGAGTTGGGTCCACTGGGAAGCGAGTGTTTATGGGAAGCTGGTCTACAGGGCCCAGGGAGCTGCCAGAAAGGAGGGCAGAAGGAAAAGCTTTGGTGTTGGAAACCTTGTGGTGGGAAGTCAAGTAACCCGAGATGCCTCTGCTGGGTCCAGGGTGGTCTTCCCCTCTCGCTGCTGTGCTGCTGAACTGTCCTTCCTTGTGATCAGGAATGGCTGGCCATGTGGGACAGAGGGACATGGTCACAGTGACCACGGGGGGCACTGTCCAAGTCCCTGGGGTCACGGTGCTGCTTTACTGTTCTCTCAGATTCTTTTGCTCATCTAGGGGTGGTTAGCCACCTACCCAGGATGGTTTACATGGAAAGCCACACTGTAGTTTTGGGGCAGAAATGACTGTGGCCTGAGTTGGCTCTCTGTGACACAGGAGGTCAAAATTACCAGCAGAGGTTGGGCAGGTGCAGAAGAGTCGGGGCCTGGTATCGAGGGGGTGATCTGATGATGGTTTTGCATTAGCCAGTGTCTGCAATAGGCCAGGGAGTTGGCAGGCTTGCTGAGCCTGTTCCGAGCAGAGTCTACCCCAGTCCTGGGAGGGTTGTAGGTCCTGCCTTCCGTGAGTTTCTGCACCTAGCGGTGCAGGGTTGGTCAGAGCCAGACAGGAAAGCGCTCTAGCATAAGGTCAAGCAGCACAGCTGTGGGAAGAGAACAACTCAGTGCCAAGGGCGCTGGAAGCAGAGCAGGATCGGTGGTCAGGTGTCCAGGAGTTTGCAAGTGATCACTACTAACGGGGTGCTTACTTCACGGTGAACTGGTGGAAATTTCCTCGTACTGGTGGAACCTCGGCAGCTTCATGACCGACAGAGTTGGAGCAGCCGCCTTGATCCGGAGGACTCCTTTTCCAGCAAGGAAACCCGGGTCTGAGCTGTCTAGGCCCACGGGTTTCCGACCCTGAGTTTCACATGGTTCGGGGCTTGCTGTCTTGAGATGATATTCAGCCTGATCCTGGGTGCTTCAGCAGGTCTCCTCGACGTGTTAGGGTTCCCGGACCTATGTCACGTGCTTCCATCCCCATATTGCCGAGTCAACAATCAGTAAGGCCATGAGCACCGTGTTGTCTGAATCCCAGGAAAATGCCGACCCTTCTGGGCCTGGTCCCACGCTGGGCCGGTGAGTCAATTTACATGTTTTATTTTAACAACCAGATTGTTTTTCTTTCTCCTCTATTTACAGAGTAAAAGTAAATTACCTGCCGACAATAACAGAAGAGCAAGAGGAAACAGTTATGGATTCCTATGAGTCCTGGGGTCCTGTTCCACAGAAGTGAGTTGACTTAATGGCAGTAACTTAAGCACAGAACAGAAAGCTTGCTCTTTCACGAGGGGGGAAAGCTGTAGCCATCTACAGCAGTGGCCAGTTCGTGGGGCCCTCGTCTTCCTCTCTATGGCTGGTCCACTGTGTGCATGTCTCTCCCAGCACTGAAGAATTTAGAGTTTCTTTCAGTCCCACCTTCCATACTCAGGATTATCATACGAGTGATGGTGAAGGCCAGCTGGCCATGAGCCTGTTTAAGGGTCAGAGAGTCTCAGGTTTAGAGCCACTATAGCAGGACTATCAGGTTGTGTCTCTAAGTTTCAGGACCTAGAAAACCATGTGTCTGTTTTGGGAAGAAAGCTTGGGCCAGACACCTGCCTAGCACCCAGGGTCTTCAATCATAGGGACATCTAGGTCTTCCCGACATTCCTTTGGAGTCTCTGGACCCCAGGGTGGTTCACAAACACCTTCCCTTCTGCAGAGTATCAGCCCCGGTGGTGGGCCGGCTCGGTCCCCGAGACTGCCGGTCTGCTCCGTACAGCAGGGCTTCCTCTGGTGCAGGCCTGAGCCCCATGAGCTGGGCCTTCAGATTGTACTGTCCCAGCCCAGCCTAGAGGTCATATCACCATGAATCCTGTAAGACCTCTCTGTTGAAATCTCCACCTTCTGCCTGACCC
The DNA here is from genome assembly GCF_964212035.1 of Myotis nattereri. NCBI lineage: Eukaryota > Metazoa > Chordata > Mammalia > Chiroptera > Vespertilionidae > Myotis > Myotis nattereri. The sequence continues at coordinate 8,166,759 of NC_138097.1, read as the reverse complement.
TTCTGTTGACAGGGAAATGAGGCATTGATGAGGAAATTCAGTAATTTGTGAAAGCACAGTGCTGGTCTATGGCAGAGCCAGGATTAAAACCCACATGTTTTAATAAGTTCTTCTTATTCTGTTCGAATGCCCCCATTTCCGGTTAGCTGCAATGTTTGACTTACCCTTTAAATTCACTGTTTTCATTTATTTCTTTTTATTTTTATAACCTCCCTTGAGGATATTTTTTCCATTGATATTTAGAGAGAGTAGAAAGGAAGGAGGCGGGGAGAGAAACATCAGTGGGAGAGACACATCGATTGGTTGTAATCCTGTACACACTGTGATTAGGTCCGGTGATGAACCTTATAGTTGTATCTGAAGTTCCATTTCCCAAGAGGCTGGTGTGGGTTTCTGCCACAATGAACGCTTCTACCATCCCTGGGTCTGTGTGAATTCACTGAAAATAGTGCTCCACCCCCTGAGACCCACATATGAATATCGTGGTGCTGGAGAAGAGCACCATCCGTCTGAACCCCAAACGAACAGCCACTTGCCTGGCTGGAGGGACAGTGAGGGTTGGTAATGTCCTGAACCTCTACTCTAATAGGAAAAAGTGGTGGACTCGAGCCACAGCCTTCATCAAATTTTTCAAACCCAAAAACAATGGTTCTGGAGAACCAGCGAAGCGACCCCAACACAGCCCTCCCGGGCCCCTGGAAGCCACCCCATCATGCTCATACTGGGTGGAAGAGCAAGATACCCCCAGTGAGCCACCTCCAAAAGGTAAGAGGGGTGACTGGGCTGTAGGTGGGAAATAAAGGGGAGGATCTCAGGTCTCCTTCACGGGCAGATGGGCACCACGGAGATGGCGTGCTGGGTGTGCACATGTGTGTAGGAGCCGGAAGCGGGTGTGCCTCCTCTTAGGTTTGTGAACAACCAAATATAAAATATAAGCCCTTGTCAGTGTTGGGCACTTTTTTCCCAGAACAATTTAGTTCTGCTAGCATGAGGAGCCTTACCCATCACATATAGTTGGTAGGTCCTGGAATGTACAGTGCGGATCTCCATAGAGTTAACGCAGAGAGCGCTCAAGAGGGTAAGTTTTTGGGTTTCCTTGTATCTGCAAGACCTAGGACAAGCCATGTCTGGAGGGATATCCCCTGCATTTAACATGTAATGGACATGCACAAGGTCTTCAGTAAGGCCTCAAGGCTCTGGTCTTCCCTTCCCTCTGAAAATCGGTTCTCTTCTCCCACCTTCCTGGCCTTGATTCCTGTCATCAGGGGGTACACTATACCTGGTCATTTAGTTCTGTCAATGGGAGTGTGCCAGAGGTTCCAAAATTGATTTCTAGTTGCATGTGCTGCATGTATATCATCAGATATGAGAAGCTGTTAGTCAAAGCTGCACGATTATGTCCTCATAACAAGGATATGAATGGGTGGTGACAATGAGGATGTTGTAAGAATTGCCAACTGGCCGACAGTGACTGTGAGAGATTCTCAAAGGTGCTTCCTGACTTCAGAGAACAGGGGGTGAAAATGTGCATCTTACAATCAATTAAACAAAGCCATCGTCTTAAGCATGGTGTAGTTTTCAAATTCATCTTTAAATATCATGGTGTTGATTATTTACCTATAAACCTGCCCAGCATGCACCCTGAATAAGTTAAAATTGTTGAGGGACACTAGAGCTTTCTGAAGAACAGGGACAAGCCTGAGACTCATGTGCACGCAGCAGCTGGCATTACAGTACCTAACAAGACCTAGGGAGTGTGACAAGCCGCCTTCTGAGTGTGACATGTGCACAAACCTCTCCAGGTGGCATTCACCACTTCAAGTTTTGGTGTGTCAGTGGAGATGCAAAAATGAAGTGTGCACATGCATGCCCCCTGTTTGGGGACAAATGCTTGCATTCTCAGTCTTTACAGCAGGTGAATTCTGTCAAATGCTCACATGCAGGTAAATGATAATGACGCTTATTAACATTTGATTTATCTAGAGGGGTTCTTTAGCCTAAGGTTTTCATATTGGCTCCTTAAATGTTGTGACATTTACCACCTCAACTTCTGTTATTGTCTAAATTGACTTAATGCATATGATCAGCCTAATTGAGTTAGCAAACCATTCAGAGAAAAAAATGCTTGACAGATCTAAACTGTCATTGGGATCCATGAATGAGCAAGTCAGTGGTAAATAATAGTAATGGCAGCCTTGCAATGGTGCTTCCTGGGCTCAGCACACTTTAGGGAGTTGACTCGCTTTATCTACCACCTTCAGTCCTAACTGCCGGGTGAGGTAGGCACGATTCCTATCCCCTTTTCAGTGCTGGGAAAGTGAGGTTTGACAGGGTGAAGTACTGGCCCAGGAAATAAGTGTTGGATTCGGGATCCCACCCCGGCTCTGACGGATTATGGTGCCTGAACTTTGACCCCTGTGAGCACTGCCTGCACTTCAAGCTGCTTTGGTCTCTGAAGATGCTGAATCAGGCTGTGGCCCCAGGATTGAGTAGTGGGTACTTATCATGTGGTGTGAGCTGTGGTCAGCAGGTGGCGATGGGGGAAAGAAGTAACAGAGGTTCTTCTATGTATGAACTTGAATCCTCAATCAGAAATCTGGTGAATCAGTTATGATCATGCACATGACATGCTCAGAATGTTAGACCAATTGTCAGACTATAATTTACAGGTCCTAAAGGGGAGGTGTAGAGTAGAGGATGCATATTGATCTAAACAGGAATAATACTTTCTGGATATATATTTTTTATTGATTTCAGAGAGGAAGGGAGAGGGACAGAGATAGAAACATCAATAATGAGAAAGAATTATTGATTGGCTGCTCCTGCATGCCCTCTACTGGGTTGGAGCCTGCAACCCAGGCATGTGCCCTTGACCTCAATCAAACCTGGGACCTTTTAGTCTGCAGGCCTATTTTCTGTCCACAGAGCAAAACCAGGGCCGAACAGGAATCATTCTTGATGTTGAGTGTGTTTTGGCATCAAAAAGTGGTAGAGCCCTAGCCATTTTTTTTATATATATTTTTTATTGATTAAGATGTTACATATGTGTACCCTCTACCCCCCCCCCCTGCTCATGCCCTCACCCCCCCCCATTGTCCGTGTCCATTGGTTAGGCCTATATGCTTGCATATAAGTCCTTTGGTTGATCTTTCCCCCTTGCCCCCACCCTCCCCTACCTTCCCTCCAAGGCCCGACAGTCCAATCAATGCCTCTCCGTCTCTGGATCAGTCCTTGTTCATCAGTTTATGTTGTTCATTATATTCCACAAATGAGTGAGATCCTGTGGTATTTATCCGCTCTCCAGTTCCATCCATGCTGTGGCAAATGGTAAGAGTTCCTTTTTCTTCTTCCTCTTCTTAAAGAATACCTTTCAGCATTTCATATAATGCTGGTTTGGTGGTGATAAACTCCTTTAGCTTTTTCTTATCCGTGAAGCTCTTTATCTGACCTTACATTCTGAACGATAGCTTTGCTGGATAAAGTAATCTTGGTTGCAGGTTATTGCTATTCATCTCTTTGAATATTTCTTGCCACTCTCTTCTAGCCTGCATGGTTTCTGTTGAGAAATCAGCTGACAGTCGAATGGGTACTCCCTTGTAGGTAACTGACTGTCTTTCTCTTGCTGCTTTTAAGATTCTCTCTTTATCTTTTGCTCTTGGCATTTTAATTATGATGTGTCTTGGTGTGGTCCTCTTTGGATTCCTTTTGTTTGGGGTTCTCTGCACTTCCTGGACTTGTAAGTCCATTTCTTTCACCAGGTGGGGGAAGTTTTCTGTCATTATTTCTTCAAAAAGGTTTTCAATATCTTGCCCTCTCTCTCCTTCTGGTACCCCTATAATTCTGATGTTGGTACGCTTGAAGTTGTCCCAGAGGTTCCTTACACTATCTTCATATTTTTTGAATCTCTTTTCTTTTTTCTTTTTCGGTTGGGTATTTTTTGTTTCTTTGTATTTCAAATCTGTGACTTGATTCTTGGGATCCTCTTGTCTGCTGTTGGATCTCTGTAAATTATTCTTTATTTCAGTCAGTGTATGCTTAATTTCTAGTTGGTCCTTTTTCATGTCCTCCATGGTCTCACTATACCCCTTGAGGGATTCATTAAATTTATCGGCGGTTTCCATAAAATTCTTGAAAAACCTTATAAACGTGGCCTTGAACTCTATATCCAGTCGTTTGCTTTCCTCCATTTCTGCCATTCGTGACCCGTTTCTTTGTCTCCGCATTTTGGCTGCTTCCCTGTGTTGATAGAGTGGCCCTGCGCGCCAGGTGTCCTGTAGGGCCCAGTGGCTCAGCCTCCCCAGTTACCTGGGGTGGACACTCTTGGTGCACTCTTGGTGCCTTGGTTGTTGTAGGATCACTGGGAGGAATTGACCTCCAGGCCAACCGGCTGTGGGAATCAGCCGTGTCTGAAGTGGGAGAATGGTCCCCCTCTGACCACTGGGCACAGTGGCTCCTGGATCTAAGGAGGTGCTAATTCAGCCTCTGCCTGAGGCCACACAGCAGGAGCCACGAAGAGGCTCAGCTGTGAAGCAATGCAAGCCGCTGCGGGGCCCTGGGCCTTCTCTTGGAAGTTCCGGGTCTGCCTGGCTCGGCTGCAATTAGGTACATTCACATGCAAAAGCCTCTGCCGCAGCCTGGGTGGGGCGGGGTCTCACGGAGTGAAAAGGGCGGAGAAAGAAGCTATGGCTGATTCTCCGCCTGGAGTCGCGCGTCTCAGTGTCCCGGTAACGGCTGCAAGCACCTCTGAGGGAACGCCGCCCTCAAGTTCGCCCACTGCCACCTGACAGACCAGCTTCTCCCCGTATGAGTCCTGGGTCCCCAGAGACTCGCCGGAACTGGAGTTCAGAGCAGTCTGGAGCTTGTGATTCAAAAAGACAGCCGCTTCCTCAGGTGCCAGCCCCTTTCCGCGCGCGCGAGCCGCCGCCGTACCTCTGCACTTCACCTCCGCAGCTCCTCTGGCTCTCAGCGTGCCCCTCTTTTCTTCTAGTTGTAGAATTTACACTCAGCCAGCCTTCCTGTTGTTCTGGACGATGTTTGCTCCGTCCTTTGCGGTATTTTTCAATTGTTGTGTGAGGTGACAATTTCCCGGTGTTTATCTATGCCGCCATCTTAGTTTCTCCGAGCCCTAGCCATTTTGGCAGAGGTAGGTACTTTCATTATTTTCAAACTTATCCTTCTATAAGAGGTTACGTTAGATGTATAAGAATTATTAGTTTGCCCTGGCTGGATTTGGCTCAGTGGATAGAGCGCCAACCCACAGAATGAAGGGGCACGGGTTTGATTCCTGGTCAAGGGCATGTGCCGCGGTTGCAGGTTTGATCCCAGGCCTCAGTTGGGATTCATGTGAGGAGCAACCAGTGGATGTGACACTCTCACATGGTGTTTCTCTCTCTATCTCCATCTACTCTCCCCCTTCCACATTCTCTCTAAAGGTCAATGTGAAAAATACCTTCCAGTGTGGATTTAAAAAATATATTAGTGAATAGTTGAGGTAGCCCATTTTACTACAGAAAGATACCATTAAGTATCCCAAGGGCTTTGAACAGGAGCTGGAGGTGGTGTGTGTGAGCCAAGGTGTCAGGAAGCCTGTCATTCAAATGGATGAATAAGCCCAGCTGGTGTAGCTCAGTTGGTTGAGCATCATCTCATGAACCGGGAGGTCACAGTTTGATTTTGGTCAGGGCACGTGCCTGGGTTGTGGGCTCAATTCTAAGGACGGGACATCCAGGATGCAGCCGATCAGTGATGGAAACATCATTGATCTTTGTATTTCTTTCTCCGTCTCCCTTCCTCTCTCTGAAATCAATAAAAACATATATTTTTAAAAAAGGATGAGTGAGAAAAGGCAAGTACTAAATAAACATGCTTATTTAATAATTTAATATATTGAAATTGAAAAATGGTCTAATGTGTCAGCTCCTAGAGCAATATAGACTTCTCCTCACTTGCTAAGTAAAACAATGGCACAAGGTTGCCACTGAATTAATTAAGTGGAGTCGGAGCCTAAATGATTCAAGGAGTCCTAATTCTGGTTGTGCCGTGGGTATTGTTTCCATCTCTCCTGGGCTGGACAGGATTCTGATTTCCCAAATACATTTAGCGAATGTAGCGTCATTCGTGTTATTCAGTTCATTTATTTGCTGTTTTGTGTTCTTTTCTTCTTCTCCTGGTGACCTGGGGATAACCATTTAGCTGCTTGGAGAAAAAAGAACAAAGGGAAGAACAAAGACAAGTGTCCATTGGCCCGCCCAGCTGTGTTGAAACGCTTTCAGTCCTCATCTTCCTTGAACATCCCACCCCCTTAAAAATAGGTTCTCCCTTTTCCAGATACTGGTGATTCCCTTCCCTTTACAAGTTCCTCCACCAAATACCCTCCCACATTTAGGAAAAGCCCACACAAAAACCAAAAAAACCCACAAAATACCAAAATCATCAAATAGAAAAATCATATAAGACCACCAATGACCCGTAATGAAAGGCCAGAGCACCCATAGTGGCCCCTCCTCCTGACCCCAAAGCAGATCCAGAGCCTTCAAACTACCAGCACGCCTTCTGAAGACAGCGGCCTCCTCTCCTGTCGGCCTGCGGTAACAGAGCGGCTATAGAAAGAGGAAAGGGTTCCCGTGCTGCTTCCATTTGTTCTGTTATTGAGAACACTGTGCCAGCCCTAAGGGTCACACCCCCATATGGGAAACTCCTGTTTGTACCCCCAGCCACTGGTATCTTTTGAACAAATCCACTTTGGCCTGGGGATTCTCACAATGCAATGACAAACCGCCTTCCCAGAGGCCACCACTATGAGAGTGTGCCCCTTAGGACACGTGTTAGCTACTTCACCTCCATTAAAGCATGTGTGTATTTGGCGTTGTTCTTGACACATTTTGTTTCCTCTTGCTTACCTGCTGTCATTGATTTCGCGAAACAGGTGTATTTATAGCTTACCCTCAATGAACTGATGAGTGTGGTTCCAACGTGAATGTTGGATGATGTTTTCTTTTATGCTGGCAAGTAAAACAAGCTGAAGGTGTCTATGAGAACCTCACTCAATCAGGTAGTCCTTTTCTGAATGGCAGCCTCAATTTCTTATAGTGTATTTGTATAGCACCCTGGCCCTACCACTAGCCCTGTTGCACACCCATCGGCTCCTGTGTCATTCATGGAATGTTTTATATTTGCAACCAGCCCTTTCACCAGGTCCAGAGAAACAGAACTTTCTGTCCACCAACTGCCCTGAATGCCTGGGGAGGGTGCTGACTTTCATTCACTGAGAAGCTACTCTGGGTCAGACTCCTTCTAAGCACTCTGCGGGAATTAAGGGATGTACTTCATATAGTTCCTGTTAAATGTGGTGACAAAAAGGGTGACTGACTCCCTCTTCCCAGTTATCACCAGGAAATGATTGAATGAGAGACAGGCATGCTGTCCAGGGTGTAAGACCGGAGGGAGAGCCTGTAGAGACTTGGGTGGAGGTAGTGAGGGTGCTGAGTATATGCAACACTGGAGGAGGTGGGACAGATGGAAGACGAACATTGTCATGTCTGCTCTTGAGTCTCCCTCGCACAGCCCTGCACACCTGGTCTCAGGCCCTCTGGGCAGATATCAGCCCTGGTCCACTTGTCAAGGCACAGGATGGTAGGTGCCCAGGGAGGCAGTGAGGAGCCAGTGCCCCAGGCACCCCCTCCTCCTGCTCTTCACCCCCATCCTGGAGGCTGCACCTGGGAGTCCCTTCCTCCACTGTGCCTTCTCTGCAGGAGCTTAGGAGACAGTGATCTGGGCAGGTGGGCAGGGACCAGAGCTCTCCACACTGCCTCTGAAACACTCACCCCCAGAAATCAGGGTGAGGACATGGTTGGTCCTTCTGGGGCTGCAAGGGAAAACCTCTCCCAGCTTCTGGTGGTGCCAGCTATCCCCTGTTCCTTGGCTTGGAGACCCATCCTCCCCACCCATCTCTGTGTCCAAGTCACATGACCTTCTCTCTGTGAGTGAGTCTAATTTCCGTCTTACAAGTCAGCTGTCACTGCAGTGAGGGCCCAGCCATCGAAGACCCAAGGCCTCCTCTGAACTTGAGTACAACTGCAAAGGCCCCATTCCCAAATAAGGCCACGGTCGCTGTGTCCCGTCCGCATGGATGTGGGGACCCTGCAGCACACACCTCAGGACAGGTATCACACGGCACACGGAGACATCGAGGCCCGGGGTTGAGTGGAAAGAGCAGTCTCAGAACAGCAAGCTGAGTAGGAATTTCCCATAAATACTGGTAAATGCACGCCCAGGCCCAAGGGCACATTTTCCTACAGGCATGAGGCCTCTGTACCAGGACCTGCAGGGCTTTCCTGTGTGAAGTGAGAGCCCATCTCTGCACTCACCTACTCAGAGCAGAGTTCTGACAGTGGACACATTGCAGCCTCCCGCCACCAGGGGGCGACGCGTCGCCTGTCGCAGTGCTCTGCCCTCCAGCACCACCCGGAAGTCCCGCCTCTGCAGGGAGTCAGCAAGGTGTGTCCAGTAGACCTCGGAGTCCGGGGGTGCAGGACTGTTAGGCTGTGTGGCTGCTGGCAGCGCGGGGCCGGAAGCCTCCAGCGGGGACGTGGGCCTGGGGGCGGCGGGCGGAGCCCTGAGGCGGCTGCCCTGCGGGGAGGAGGGCGTGCAGGCGTCCTCAGAGGGCAGCCCTGGTGGAGGTGTGCTCCCTGCAGGGAGTCAGGCAGCTTCTGCAGCAAAGATGGGCAGTGGGGGCTGCGGGGCGCTGGCTGAGGACCCCCCACTCTGCGTGGACCAGTTGCTTGGGAGCCGCCTTCTGAAGTCAGGGTTTGGGTTCTGAGAAAGACTCCTCCGCACGGGCTAGGCCCGCCCTCCCGCAGAGGGTGATGGAGCCCGCGCTGCCTGTGCCCTGTGTGGCCCCAGCTCAGGGCGCTGTCCCAGGGCTTTCCTGGGCCCAAGTCCTCCTGTGACGGACCGGGATCCTCCTCAGCCCAAGGGTCTGGGCTCAGACAGAATGTCACCGAGTTGGAATAAACGCCATAGACCTGACCCCCTGCAGCAGGTCAGGCGTCCACTGGACGTGGGCACAGGAGGTCATTGGTCCACTTCGCACATCGACTTCTCTCCTGGCCTGAAGGACACCAGGAAGGACTGGTGCAGGGGCCTCGGCATGGTGCCTGGGAGCATGGCGTCCCCTGAAACCTGTGCCAGAGGGATGAGCTCTCCGGATGGGCGTCCATGAAGCTCCGGTTCTGTGGGGACAGGAGCGTCCTCGGGGGACCCAGAGTGTGTCACCAGCCCAGGGGGACGGTCCCTGCGCTGCTCTTGAGTCTTTTATCAATCAAACATCAGGTCTCCGCAGAGTGTGTGCAAGCCCCATCAGAGCTCATGTAAGTGCTTAATAACGTCGGCAACGTGAATGGTATTGCTGGTTTTAAACGCTCTACCAGATTGTAGTTTATATTGAAGACACCAAATAAATTCAAAATTTGAGAAACATTGATGTAATTAATTAATTCCAATCGTGTGTTGAAAACATTCAACCTGAGTAGTTTATACATAAACCAGGGGCCCAGTGCACAGGGTTCATGCACTGGTAGGGTCCCTAGCAGCTGCCTGCTGGCAGCTGGATACTCCCTCCATTCCCCCAGCCAGCCCCGCCCCCTGGTTGAACTCCAGGACAACCTCCCATGGAGTGGACTGTTTGCATACTACGCTTCTATTATATAAGTTTATTTATTTATTTTTTTAACATATTTTTTTGTTTTTTTACAGAGAGGAAGGGAGAGAGATAGAGAGTCAGAAACATCGATGAGAGAGAAACATCGATCAGCTGCCTCCTGCACATCTCCCACTGGGGATGTGCCCGCTACCCAGGTACATGCCCTTGACCGGAATCGAACCCGGGACCCTTGAGTCCGCAGGCCGACGCTCTATCCACTGAGCCAAACCGGTTTTGGCTATATAAGTTTATTTTTATGTCTGCAGAATTCTAACTTCTCTTTTCAAAAATATATTTCTACTGATTTCAGAGAGGAAAGGAAAGGGAGAAAGATAGAAACATCCGTGATGTGAGAGAATCATTGATCAGCTGCTTCCTGCAAACCCCACATAGGGGACTGAGCTCTAAACCTGGGCATATGCCCTGACCAGGAATCAAACTGCGACTTCCTGGTTCGTAGGTTGACTCTTAACCGCTGAGTCATGCTGGCTGGGTAATTTCTCTCTCTCTTTCTCTCTCTCTCTCTTTAAGTTATATTTGAGCTTAATGCCCTGGTCATAGTATGCTCTTCAAGTTGATTTTCATGGAGCGGCGCCAATAGAGAGTTTACAAGTTATATTAATTATTTGTTCCCTAAAGAATGTCCCCTGTGTATGGACACTGGCCTCTGTGAAGTCATTCTCATCTGCCCAACTGTGCCTTTCTCTGGAGTCTTCTAGCATTTAGTGTTTGCCCTTCAGCAATGACACGTGTATATCACACTGTAACCTGTCTGGTTGAGCTCACCTGCACCCACAATTGAAGCTGCCCCCCATAACCTGCTCTTCCCCTCAGGTTTCTTCTTCCAGCTTCTGCTCGTCAGAGTTTAATCTTTTACGTCTAGTGGCCGAGTTGCTGGTCACAACTGCTAGTTCTGTTCCGGGGTCTTCCTTCCCAGGTCCAGCAGGACTGCATTTGTGCAGGTCTCACTTCTCAAGTGGACCTTCAGCACCACTCTATGCCTCCTCCTCCAGGCTCAGTGGGCACTTCAGAATGAGTGCCATTAGATGTGCAGTGTTGCAGAAAGAGATGTGCGGTGGTCTTTCTCCAAGGAGCCAGATGGCTGCTTGCTGAGGCAGTCCACCCTAGGCTTAGAAGACGAGAGGGTGTGCTTACAGGGGAGGCTCCAGTGCTGTGGCAGATTGCTCTGTGCTGCATCTGCCGGTCTGTGTTGCTGTGTATCAACACTGTACACTCAGACTGCTTTTTAAAGTGTATGTCCTGTGGGCCTGTGCATCCTACCATGTGTATAATGATGCGTTGATTTTAAAAGTACTGACTCCTTCAGCATAAACACTATAGCTTGTTGAAAAAAGGATCCCTGAGAGGAACTTTCTGCCACAATTGTCAGGTGTTTGCAATAACGTTTCGTCTGTTTCCTTTGTGCAGGTGAAAGCTCCCAATCTGGAGGCCACAGTGAGGAAGTTTGATGACGTCTGTAAAAAGGGCAGTGAAGGCAAAGAGTGTGAAAACCTGTTCAGCATCATTGCCCATTTGTATGACTTCCACCTGGTACAGTCTCTCCTCATATTAGTCATTTTGGAAAAACTTACAAGAAATTTCACAGAGAAAGGTATGGGACTGATCTTATTAACACATTTCCTACCGCTCAGGAGTTTTCTCATGTTTCGCCCGTCCTCTGTTAAGGACTGCTCACAAGTGTTCTCCTTTTGCACGCCCAAGGAAAAAGGAGCGAATCTAGATATTTATGTAAATGTTGTTTGGTCCCTCTTCATAGAGGAAAATGTTTTACCCGGTACCATATGCTAAAAAAGTACTAGGAACTTTAATTGTTTAATTGTTTAATTGTTTTTGTAAATAAAAATGTTATAATGAAAACAACACCTAAAGTTCATTATGATGATTTAAATAACGTGCAGTTTGCCCAAAAACGTGCGGTCCCTGGCGTATGTCTTAGAGATTTCTATGCGGTACGCAATGTGTTAATGCTGAGAAATGTGGGCTTTTTGTTGAGAAAAGATAATGTTTTGTCACTTTAAATGATCACAGAGACCCAGGCTGAAGCCACCAGGGCAGGCGGCAAGTTCCAGGACAAGACAAGGTACGATGGGCCACTCGACCTGCCTCCTAAGTACCTAAGAGTTCAGAAGCTGACCAGCACATAGAAATAAGTGGGGTAAATGCTGTTTCATTGCCTAGTAATCTGTTATATTCTGCTTCTGTGATTTGATATTTTAACCTTTAAAACTAGAGGCCAGGTGCACAGATTCAGCTCTCCGACATGCCCCGAGGAGTCCCAGATTGCTAGAGGGTGCAGGCCTGACCGAGGGACCCCACTGGTGCATGATTGGGCCAGGCAGGGATCGTGGGAGGGCTCCAGGGCGTGTCTGTCCCATCTAGCCCAGTCCTGATCAGCTGGACCCACAACAAGCAAACCTACCAGTCACAGCATCTGACCCCTGGTGGTCAGTGTGCATCATAGCATCTGGTCAATTGGTCGAACGGTTGGAGAGACAATTAGCATATTAGGCATATATATATATACATACATATATATTTGAGGCCCAGAGCAAGGGATTCATGTACTGGTGGGTGGGGGGCGGGGGGCATGGCCTGCAAGGATCAGCCTGCAGGAAGTGCTGTTCATTCTGGTCAGCACTATCGGAGCGAGCTAACCACCATGGGGTAGATCCTACATGGAGTGTTGGCCCCCTATTGGTCATTACGCTTCATAGTGACTGGTCATTGTTCTGGTCGTTCTGCTGTTTGGTCACTGGGCTTTCATTATATACTAGAGGCCCTGTGCATGAAATTCTTGCACGAGGTGGGGGAAGGGGAGGGTCCCTCAGCCCAACCGGCACCCTCTCCAATCTGGGAGCCATCAGCGGATGTCCTACTGATGGCTTAGGCCCGCTCCCCGAGGTTCTCTGCTCTCTGTGGGGCCTGCTTGCTCCACACCATGGCAACGGCAAGCAGGCCCTGCTGGGCGCTTTCCTTCTCGGGGATCCCCATGGTGATCTACCAGCAGGCCATGGTGGGTGCTGCCTGCAGGCCAAAGTTGCCTGCTTGGGGATCGCTGTGGCGACCCACCATGCCCAGCTACCTGTCAGCAGGTCCTGCTGGGAGCTGCATTTGGGCCATGCTTGCCTGCTCGCAGATTGCCGGGGTGACCCGCCAGCAGGGACTGCTGGGTGTTTGCCTGGTCCGGGTCACCACGGCAGTGCCTGCTGGCCTCTCATTGCCGGGGTGACGCAGCCAGCATGCTGCCCTGGCTGCTATGGGTGCCGCCATCTTTCTCGCAGAGTGATGGTTAATTTGCATATTACTCTTTTATTATATAGGATGATGTGAACAAGCCTTTTTTCATTATTAAGAAACAGGCTAGTTCTTGAGTTTAAGAATTGATTTATTTAACACTCATGTATTCAAAAATTATTTACTGAGGAAGGCCACTTGTCTTGGGGCTCAGGTGTCAGCACACCTGGACTTCCGGTTCAGCCAGTGGACAGCCCTGTACCTGAGCCTTCCAAGCCTCAGTTTCCCCTTCTAGAAAGCAGAGCTGAGCATGGCTCCTACCTTGTTTCTTTTCTGCAGGTCAGAGTAGGGGAGGACAGGGAAGCCCCAGAATGTGTGAGGAGCAGGAGAAGGGTTTGTGTGGGGCCCACAGAGGCGCAGGCAGAGGCCATTGCAAGAATTTGGGCTTTTATCCTAAAGGCACCAGAGGGTTCTGAGTGGGAAAATGGCAAAAGAAGTTTCATGCTAATGGTCCCTTTGGCTACAACGTAGAAGACGGAGGTGGTCAGGCAGGGAGATGGAGCCAGTGGTGGGAGGATTAGCTCAGTTGCAGTGGGTGTGGCAGTGAGGACTGACTAGGTGGGTGAGGGGTGCGAGGGAAGGCCAGGGTGAGCCCATGTTCTCAGCTTGGGCCTTCGGTGGACAGCAGTACATGCAGAAGACCCACACTCAAAAGGGAAGATGGGCTCTTTTCTGAAATCCCGAAATGTTCACTGTTAGGAGGTGTGTTCTGAGCCCTCCGAGGAGGTCCCGAGGCTCTGAGGTGGGAAGCCTCAGGGTTGAAGCACTGACATTCAGAGCTTTGGGAAGAAGAGCGGTTGAGGGTAGGAAGAGCAGGAGGAAGGTCATGGGAACCAGGCTGGAGTGTTCCAGAGAAGAAGTTTCCCCATATTGAATGCACAGAGGTCAGGTTTAAAGCAGAGAATTCAACCTGGCCATCCTGGCTCAGTAGTGGAGAGTCGACCGCTGAACCAGGAAGTGATGGTCTGACTCCCAGTCAGGGCATATACCTGGGTTGTGGGCTCCATCCCCAGTGTGGAGCATGCAGGAGGCAGCCGAGCAATGATTCTCTCATAATTGATGCTTCCATCTCTCCTTTTTCAATCCTCTCTGAAATCAATACTATATATATATATATATATATATATATATATATATATATATATATACACAAACACACACACACACACACACACACACATATCTCCTCACTGGAGGATATTTTTCATTGGTTGTTTTAGAGAAAGTGCAAGAGAGAGGGAAAGACAGAGAGAAATATCAATGTGAGGAAAACACATCGATTGGTTGCCTCCTGCATGCACCCCAAACCAAGGCCTGTGCCAGGGTGGAATCTGCAACTGAGCCCTTGAGCAGAATCAAACTCGGGACCCTTTGGTCCACAAGCCAAAGCTCTATCCACTGAGTCAAACCAGCTATGGCAATAAAAATATGTTTTTAGAAATAAATCAATTTAAAAAGCACAGAAGTTAGCAGAGGCAGAAAGTACTCTCCTAGGGCTGGTGGGTTGCGGGGAATTTTGGTGTGGCTGTTAAATTGTATTTGGAACTGCTTTTTGGTGAGCATTGAAAATGATGTAAAGTTGTGGACATGGATGCACAACCCTTAATATACTCAGTGTATATTTTGAATGGGTGAGTTTTTGTTTTTGTGGGGTTTTTTTTGGCTTTTAAAGTAACATTTATTTTTTTAAAGTTAACATGTGCATATATAGGAAACTGAAAAACACAAGCAAAGAACTTAGCCATCCATAATCACATGCAGTTTACAGTCTGACGTGTCCTTCTAAGTCCTGTGTATCTACACAACTAAGCTTTCATTTTTATGTAATTAAGATGGTACAGTTATGTATCATGCTTTCTCACACATCATGAATATTTAGCATTTCAAAGTCCCAAAGCTATGAGTATTTTGATAACCAAGAATACCCAACATCAACTCAATCTGGAAGAAAATGTAATCCTGCCTTACTTGGTGACAAAAATTTCATAAAGGACAAAAGTAGCAACAAACCTCTAGATAAAAGATATTCACAAAGTTACAATTAAAATAATGTGTTCCCTTCATGTTCCATTAAAAATGAGACCCAAAGCAAGAGTACACAAAGTATAATGCTTCTACGAGAATTATGATTTATACTTTAAAATATTAGCAAGGTGGCAAGTTTTGATGGAAGTACGTAACAACATATTCCTATAGCAGTCTAAAGAGATGCATGCACATCAGTGGTTATCACCACAATGTGAATATGAACACATCCACACCCACCCCTCGGTATGAACAAGTCCTGATGTCCATTTCTGAGATGGTTCAACAACTCCATGTCCAAGATGCCTCTTTTCTAACAATTATAACAAAAAGATATTTACAAATTGGTTAATTCACTAGCTCTACTTTTTATCAGACATTGTCACCTCAGGACATCTAAAAAGCTCCAATGTTGCAAAATAAAGAACCTTGTCCACAATAAACACAGGAACTTTACAAAAATGCATCTAGACCTATAGTTATAACCTAAAACTTTCTGAAAATGATGTAAAATTATGGACATGGATGCACAACCCTTAATATACTCAGTGTATATTTTGAATGGGTGAGTGATGGTATGTGAACTATATCAATAAAAAGTCAACATTTGCAGAAATAGCAACACGGGATATCTGGGAGGTCTCTGTACTGTTCCCACAGCCTTTCTCTCAGTATGGCATTATTTCCAGGATAAAAGTTAAAAGAGTGGACAGCCCAGGAGTCGGGAAGGAATGGCAACCCCTGTGGAGAGGAGGGGTGACCCAGAGCACCCGGCCAGGAGGGAGGAGCGCAAGTGGGGGGATCAGTGGAAACAGTTGGCGGTGGGAGAACAGGAGAGGAACAACCAGAGATTTGTGGGTAGTGGTCAAGGCCCCAGTGGAGGTCTGGTGGAAGCTCAGTGTCAGATTGATGTTAAAAGGCTGCAGAGGCGGGAGAGGGATGGTCTGCCTGAGACCATCAGGTTTGTCAGCAGTGATGGCCACCAGCAGAGTTGGTTTATTTCTTCCCAAGTTGAAGGTCAGTGTACAGACAATTTGAAATGATGGCTTTCTCTTCCGTGTGTTTCTATTTTTAGGATTCGCTTGATGCTGGAAAAGATGTTGGTACTGAGGACAGTGACATGCAGAGGGTTCTTGGCTCTGACCCTGAGCCTGTAGAGAAGCTGAGGCAATTGCAAAGAGCTTTGGGGAGTCACTTTCACTCCTAAGTGCTTTGAGTTCCCTGTGGACGTGGACCCATCGTGGAAGTCTGGGAGGTAGTTGGAGCTGTGATCAGGTGACCGGCCTGGTCAGCAAGAGTTCCGAGGGATTGAATGGCAATCAGTCAGGTTTCTGTGTTTCTGTGGTGAGACCCTGTGATTGGCCTGTGTGCAGTGAGTCCTTGTTAGTTAAGCATCCTCCACCCTTACCTTGTGGTGCTGGACTGGACTGTACAGCAGAATCATCCTAGAACTTTCTGATCACTTTGGAAGAGGCCCCACAGGTGTTAGCCAGAGGTGTTAGGACCAGAGGTGTTAGCCTAGGAGGAGAGGGGGCTTGTCTGTTTATCCTTCCCAGGTTTTTTTATGTGGGCCATAGCTGAGACCCACTGCCCTCTCTAATCAGGGTGAGTTCTCTATCCTTCCTTTATTATTTTTATTTTTTAAAAAAGGATTCCATCATATCTATCTATCTATCTATCTATCTATCTATCTATCTATCTATCTATCTATCTATATTTGGTTTCAGAGAGAGAGGAAGAGAGAGAAAAATCAATGATGAGAATTATTGATTGACTACCTCCTGCACACCCACCTTGGGGTTTGAGCCCACAACTGGGGCATGTGCCTTGACCTGGCTCATAGATCGGTGCTCAATCACTAAGCCAGGTGGACCAGGCTCAGGTGCAGTAAAATTGCTTATATAAATAAAGGAATGTTATTGCTGGTTTAGTTTACTCCAAGGTATTCTTTGAAACTATTGGGAAATTTGGCAAGAATTTAAACTAAAATTTGAAAATTACCTTCTAAGACCTAGTGGAACTCATTTTGTCTTTAAATACTGTCCTGAGGATATGCTTACGAGAGAGAGAAAGAGAGGAAGAGACAAAGAGAGAGAGAGAGAGAGAGAGAGAGAGAGAGAGAGAGAGAGAGAGAGAGAGAAATGTTGATGTTAGAGAAAAGTATCAATTGGTTGCCTCTCATAGGCACTCCCATTGGGAACTGAACACCCAACCTAGATATGAAACCTGACTGGAAATTGAACCCAGAGCCTTTCAGTGTGTAGAGCGGTGCTCCAACCAACTGAGCCACACTGGCCAGGTCATGGAACCAAGTTGTAGGAAAGATAACCTTGGATTACTCCTTAAATTTCTGCATCTCTGAGATCCAAAATACAGCTAAGTCAATGGGAGTTCATGGAACACCTTGATGACTTTGAGTGGATTAAATGAGATAGAATGTCTGCATCATGCTCATCATTGTGCTAAGCTGGCACTCACTCTATTGTGGTTTCAGTCGGCCTCATCCTGTTTTCTGTGTCATTGTTATGAATTTTCCTTAAAATAGCTCTAGGTTCATAAATTTTGCATCATTTCTCTGAAACGTTGACCCTGAATATTGGGAGCAGAGAGTGGAAAATTTTAGCATCCAGTTACTATCTCATTAACATAATGTATCTCCCTCTGATTGGTCCCCTCATGCTATATATACCCCTGTCGTTCCACAATAAAACGGATCTCATCACTGAACCTGGTCTCCGGAGTTGTGCATGCAGACGCCCTAGCGCGTTTGGGCTCCGTCGTCCTCACCCCTGAGGGACCCCCTGCTTCATGTTTCAGTGGTTGAGCATTGACCTATGAACCTGGAGGTCACGGTTGCATTCCTAGTCAGGACACATGCTCAGGTGGTGGTCTGGATCCCCATTGTGAGGCATGCAGGAGACAGTCTATCAGTGATTCTCTCTCATCATTGATGTTTCTATCCCTCCCCCCTCCCTTCCTCTCAGAAATCAATGAAAATATTTTTTAAATGTATGTTTTAAATCAATTATACTTACAACAAAGTTTAAGAAATGATTAAAACTTGCCACTTCCCAATTATTTTTCTATTTTATTATGAAAGTTCTTGAGCATGTTTATACCTATTGTAACAATCGGTTGGAAATAAAATATAATAATTTACTACTGAAATATCTCATCAGCCCATATTCAGTGCTGTCACTTTTGAAGTCTGAAAGTGATGATGATGAGAGTATTTACACCAGAAAAAAATGGACAAATACTACAATACTTCACTTAATATACTATTTTTAAATATATTTTATTGACTTTTTACAGTGAGGAAGGGAGAGGAATAGAGAGATAGAAACATCGATGAGAGAGAAACATCGATCAGCTGCCTCCTGCACACTCTCCACTGGGGATGTGCCTGCAACCAAGGTCCATGCCCTTGACCAGAATCACACCTGGGACCCTTCAGTGCACAGGCTGATGCTCTATCCACTGAGCCAAACCGGTCAGGGCATAGATATACTATTGAATGCTTCAACTTAAACTGAATGGTGGAGAATAGTAGCAACGCAGGTTAATCTTATAAGTGTATCATGCAAGTGGGCTTTAAATTGTATATAGGATACAATTTTAGAAAAACAGTGTTCCTCCCAGTATTCAAGACAGATAGCTCCAAATGGCAAAGAAAGAAGTTGAGTCCTTGAGGACTGAGTGATGTCCCATCTGTAGGCCATGCGGACTCATCTCCTTCAGCTAAACCATCACTATAAACGTTATTAGCGTGCACAGGAGTGAGTCCGGGGCAGGACTGCAAGTGGTCTTGCACCGTGGAGGCTCCTCTAGGGGGCACTAAGGCTCGAGGGCTTATTAATTCCTTTCCACTTAGCAGTACAAGAACCACCGGAGGAATATACTGCAGAGACATCAATGCAGCTGTGGATCACACGGTTTATTACACTCACACGGGGAACTTACAAATCTCCTGGTGCCTTGGGCACTGGCTCAGGGGACCCGGGTGCTGATGTTGTTGGGCCGGTGTCTGTGGGTGCGGCCGGAAGGGCTCGGGTTCTGGAACAGGCTGTGCCCGGAGCTCAGCGGTGCCCCCGGGAGTCCCCCTGGAGGAGCGGCTCAACCTGCAGCAGCAGGCGTCCGACCTCCGCCAGGAGCAGACTCCATGGCGCCTTAGCCTTCCGCGGGCCTCAGGGTGCGGCAGCAGGTGTCTTCCATCCAAGGGCTGAGCACAGCGGCTCGGGGTCCCCAGGAGAACTTGTATGAGTCTCGGGGCCTCTTTCTGTAGCCAGTTTGCTTGCATGGCCCAGGGCAGCCCAGGCCTCCTCTGGGGGGAAAGACTGTGGGTGCGCTTATAGGGCTGCGCCCTGTGCAGTGTGTGGGTAGGGTTGGGGATAGGGATGGGAGTGGTGTTAGGCAATAGCTATGTAATTTACATGTGGAATTACCCTTTGATCCAGCAATTATTCTTCTGGAATATATTCTAAAGATCAAGTGATGACAAGAAGTAATGCATATGCACAGGGCCTTTCTGCCCCCCCACCCCCCCATTTTTCACAGCCAAGGACTGACTGACTGGAATAACCCCAGTGGCTTTGTGGATGGGAGTCTCCTGAGAGAATGTGGGGAGATCTGAAAATACAGCAGTTAAAATCCATTATGGTTTGTAAATAGGGTTGCATGAATCTCCTCTACCCCTATACAGCTGTCTTCAAGTATTTCTATGTGGAGAAGCGGTGGAGACATAAAGATATAAATTAGACATATAAGTGAGGCAATTTCATAGTTCAGTCATTTAGTTAATGAGAAACTATTAAGCATCTACTCTTCTAAAAGCAATGCAGATACATGGTGAAGAAAATGATTAGCTTTCTCACGGATGGCACATTCTAGTTGGCAGAAAGTAGACAATAAACAAAGACTTAACAGGTCAAGTGTGAACAAAAACGTGACCACATACTAAACCTGACGAGCTCAGGGGAGGTGCCTGGCAGCCCTTACACTCAGAGACCTAAAGTCCCCACACAGTGCTATCAGTGGAAGTGGGCATCCCCTTCCCCACTGGGTGCTTGGAGTCGGGTCCTTACAATATCTGGAGAAAGAGAAATGTCTGAGACTCACACTGGAGGAGGAGTGGTTGACATCCCTGCGTTGGCCAAGTCCCGTGTCCCTTAGTCCAGGCCTGGAAAATGTGCATCTGGGGACTCAGCAGAGCTTGAAGCAGAGCCAGTGTCCAGAGTTTCCTTCCCCTGGAGGAGCTGGGTCCTGCATGACATCAGCTTAGTTGCAGTCCATTAGTCCATTGTGTGTGGGGTCCACACGGCCTTGGGCTCTGTGGGCCAAAGCAGGAGCACAAGAGTCCCGCAGGCCAGGATTGTGTGCCTAGCAAGGAAGAGAACTCCTTTGTTTAGGAGGTAAGTGTCTTACATCTTCTCACACTTGCAGTGGCCACACCTATTGTAACCAATGACCTGTTCCCAGGTGTTACTGACAGTCAAGTAAGTACCTTCCCTATTTCACGGAGACTTGACTGGGCATGCATCTACTCTTCCCCTGTCCAGTCCCTTCCCCCTGCCCTCTGGGGCGAAACCCCAGGGGAGTGTTACATTGCCATTTTCTGGCAAAGCTGCACAAAAGACATGCCTATGAAATTTGGCCTTCCCTTTGCTCCTCTCCCCTTGTTTGTAACTGGGTTTATTACAGCGGTATCACGGATGCAAAAAGAAGCAGACCATTTGATGGATGAGAACAGAAAACCCCAAAACTAAAAGCATAACTTGAGAATTGAATGCACAGTAAAGTGACATTGTAAGCTAGGCGAGAGAAGGTGGTTTGTGACAGGTGAATTGCCCCTTTTTAACAAGAAGTTCTCAAAAGTTAATACCATGCTACGAAATGAACCTTTGATTGGTTAAATATTTATTTGGGGGAAAGGAAATGTAAGTGTAAGAGGTGGGCCACAGGGGGGATTAAGAGGCACGCGGAAAGAGGTTTTATTTCATCTGGAGAACAGGCACTGGTTTCCCACAAATTTGCACTTACAGACACATATCGCCACAATCTCTGAAGCCATGAAAACATCCATCTGTTCTTGCATTAGGTACATTCCCTGGAGCTTGGCTGGGGCACCAAGGGATGAGGAAGAGAAATAAACTGAGTCACAAGGAGATTTGGAGAAGTTTTTAAGGGGAGTTTTCTGGGGCCCCAGACCTTGAGCATCCTGAAGTTCCACACCACCCTAGCCCTGGCCTTAGGCAAAGACTGCCTTTTCACTGTGGTGAGTAACCTTTGCAAGTGCCTGGAAACACTTGGCCAACTCCCAGGGAGTTTGAACAGGACCCACACCTGCCCACAGGCAGTTGCTGAGATTTGAGAGGCTTGGGCCTTGCACATGGGCTCTGGCTGCCCTTGACCACAAGGCTCTGTGCACATGGGCAGTTATGTCAGAGGCTGTTGCTTGGTTACAATGATTCTGAGCTGAGAGATGCCCAACTGCCCAACTGCCCTGCTGGAATGCTGTGGTGGGAGGTGGTTGGCTAGAGAGCTAGTTTTGGGCTCAGGAGGCGCTAAAAGTGAAGGGAAGGTGAGGCTTCTCTGAAGCCTAGACTCTCCACGATGAAGAAAGTGTTTTCTTTTCTGAAGAATGCCAGCGTGGCAGGCAAGGACTCCCCTTCCAGCGGGTCGAAGAAACCCCCTATTAGGGGGGCGTCGAAGGTCTCCCCTACCAGTGTGGTTGACTTTCCTACGAACGGGGTGAAGAAATCCCTTATCAGAGGGGCGAAGGTCTCCCCTACCAAAGGAGTCATGGACTCCTCTACCAGCGGGGATGTGGTCACTCCTCCCAGAGGGGCCAAGGTCTGCGCTACCAGCCAGGGGTCCCGTGGCAGGGAATTCAGAGATCCCTGCATTCTAGACAAAAGTCTGCATGAGATCCACAGAGCTGCCAGAGATAACAACCGGTTGAGATTGCAGCTAATCCTCTCTTTGGGGATAAGTGATGTGAACGCAAGAGACAAGAATGCCAGGTAATAGGGACTGCAAGGCTGGGGCCTGGGGTCCACTGGGAGGAGGTGGGTAGACCTGGGAGAGGCACACCCTGGCCTGGGCTCAGCAGCTGGAGATCAGCCCTCCTGTCAGCCAGGGTGCAGGGCTGACTTCCCCTCCGGGGCCCCGCAGCACCTCCCTGGTGGACACCTGACCTGGGGTCGGGCTCTCAGACCAACTTTGTGAGCAGCAAAAACAAAAACAGAAAGACGCACTCATAATTCCTCTTACAGAACCCTTTACTGGCAAGTTTTAAGTGATTTAACTACATGTCAATAATTGAAACAAAATTGAGCATATATTGCACTTTATATTTGATGTACACATTTTATACCATAATGTTGCATAGTATAGGAAAGTGAATAATGAGAGAGATAATTCCCATAATAGATCAACCTCTAGGTTAAAAGTTCTTTGGATAAAATCCAATAACCACTTTATATCAATGTATGCCTATGTTTTTTATTAAAAATATTTTATTGATTTCAGAGAGGAAGGGAGAGAGATAGAAACATCAATGTTGAGAATGTTTCATCAGCTGCCTCCTGCATGCCCCACACTGGGGATTGAGCCCACCACTCAGACCTGTGCCCTGTCCTGGATCAAACTGTGACCTCCTGGTTCATAGGTTGAAGCTCACTTACCAAGCTACATCAGGGCTCACCTATGTTCTTTATGGAGCGACCTCAGAAGGAATTGGAAGTGGGAAGATGGCTGTGGTCCTGTTTAGGAAGATTCAATTTCTCAAAATGTGTGCTATGTTTATCAATTTTATAAGCAAATAGATATGGTTTAAAATTTTCAAGTTACATGTTATAATTTATCATTGTGATGAGATTAAGAACATTTTTGTATAGTAGGCACCGGTTGATCATTTTAGATATCAGCGTGTGCTGTAGATTTCCACAAAGTAGTTGTTTACTAATAGCTGAAAAGACAGGTAAATGATTGGAACAGAATGGAAAATGCCCAAACACCCAAATATATGTAAGACTTAGAACTTGATGCTGGTGACATTTCATGTTTGTAGGAAAAGGTCAGTGACAACTGGTGGAGAAATATCTGTTGAGTATTTGGAGAAAACTAGCTAGATTTTTATCACCTCCAAATAAATTCCAGATTAAAAAATTTAGGTATACAAAATAAGAAAAGTACCAGAAGAAAACACAAATTCCGACTTATACTTTTTTCCTTTTTAAAAAAATTTATTGATTTCACAGAGTAAGAGAGAGAGTGAGAAATAGAAGCATCAATGATGAGAGAGAATCATTAATTGGCTGCCTCATGCACACACACCGTGGGCCCCACTAGGGATTGAGACTGCAACCCGGGCATGTGCCCTTGACCGAAATTGAACCCGGGACCCTTCGGTGCCCAGGCTGATGCCCCGTCCACTGAGCCAAACCAGCTAGGGCTATTTATACTTTGTTAAATGATTCTAAACCCTTCAAACCCCTGGAGGTTGATTGAGCAATATAAAAAATTCAAACCCTCTGTGTGTCAGAAAGTAATACTAGCAGGCTAAAAGAAGAAGTACTAGCAAAATATTTGCAATGTATGTTTATCAGAGAAAAAAAAGTCCTCACTTTATGGAGAAGTTTTTTGAAATTGGCAAGAAAAAAACTAATTCGAAAGTGGACAAAGTACTTTTTGCATATGTGCAAGTGACCAATGACAAAGGAAACAATATTTAGTGTCCTTGGTAGCAAAAGGAATTTAAGTTAAAAGAGGAAAATAATATTTTCCATCCACAAGGTTTGTGAAGATGACCAGTGATTATCCTTATACTGCTGCTTAAAGTTTAAGTTGCTTCCTACTTTGGCCATAGGCAATTTGGTGCTGAGTACCACATTTAAAAACATATTTATATTTCCTATACCCATCAATTCTATTTATACTAAAATATCTCTATGAAATAGACAATTTACATAGTTTGTTTTATTCAGCACTGCTTAAAATAGCAATATAATGAGAAGAAAAAGGTCAGTCTGGTTACACAAACACAAAAACAGATTATGATCATAGCCAAAAATAAATGCAAAATGTGATACAATTTATTTCTGAGAATTTGAATTAAAAATGAACATTTAAAAAAAAATCTGATTTCTGCAAGGATCCTGTACAAAAATTCTAGTAAGTATTATTATGAATGAAATAATCCTGGGGAAGAGCAATAATATGAATCCTGCACAGATAAAATTGGTTGCTTACTTCCTATTTTTTGGACTTATGTTTGAAAGATTTTTGAGGATTGGTATCTTCAGAAGTAAAGGGAATCTTTTTTTACGTTTCTTTTTATTTTTGACACTGTTACAGATATCCCCCACCCCCATCTCCCCTCTTAGTGCCTTTCCACCCAGCCCCTTTTAGCCTTCACTTCACAGTTGTCTGTGTCCATGGGCTGTGCAAATATGCACATATGTTCTTTGGCTAATCTCTTTGAGTTCCCCCAACCCCCTCCCTCTGAGATCTGTCAGTCTGTTCCCTATATCCATGCCTCTGGTCCTATTTTGTTTGTTAATTTATTTTGTTCCACATGTAAATGAGATCATACGGTATTTGTCTTTCTCTGATTGGCTTATTTTGCGCAGCATAATAATCTGCAGGTTCATCCATGCTGTCACAAAGCATATGAGAGTTCCTTCTTTTTTAGAGCAGCATAGTATTCCATTGTGCAAATGTACTACATCTTTACTCATCTGACGATGGGCACTTGCGCTGCTTTTTATATGTGACTGTAGAGTGTATGCTTATATCTAATTACACACATATGTGTTTTATATATTATTTTATATACATATTTATTACCTATAAATGATTATAGATTAATCATTTTAGCTGTGTGCTTATAAAAATCAAAAATCAAAAATAGCGCCCAGTATAACTCAGTTGGTTGGAGTGTTGTCTGGTACCCCTCCTCTGAACTGAAAGGGTGTGGGTTCATTCCAGGTCAGGACACATATCTAGGTTGTGGGTTCCATCCCTGGTCGGGGTACCTATGGGAGGGGACTGATTGATGCTTCTCCCTCACATTGATGTTTTTTTCTCTCTCACTCTCCCCCGCTCCCTCCCTCTTTCTCTAGAATGAATTAAAAATAATTTTTTATAGTTAAAACTTTTTTATTTTTGTCTTGTTTTTGACAGTATGACAGATGTCTCCTATTTTTTTCCATTTTTGTCCCCCCTCAACCCAGCCTCCACCCCACCACATGCCTTTCCCAAACTATTGTCCGTGTCCATGGGTTGTCCATATATGTATATACGTTCTTTGGCTAATCTCTTCCTGTTCCCCCTTCCCCACCCTGGGATCTGTTATTCTGTTCCATGCATCCACACCTCTGGACATTGTTTGTTCATCAGTTTATCTTGTTCATTAGATTCCACATATAAGTGAGATAATGTAATATTTGTCTTTCTTCAACTGGATTATTTCTTTAAAAAAGTAGAAAATAGAAGTGATTATTACTATTCCAGAAGTATCATTTTAACTTATAAAAGTTTTCTTTAAAAATATTGAACTCTCCCACTGTTTATTCATTCTTTCAATCCATTTGTACATGAAACATAACTGAATATCTATTATGTAGCAGACATAGTGTACTCAGGACCCTTTCAGTCTGTCTCCCAGACCCTTTTTTCATTCTTAAAAGGTTCATGTTGGCCAATATGAGCAAAATGAGATATTAAGAATGGAAGTATTAGGACTTAATCACAGTTGAAGCTTTTTTCTCCCTGCTTTCAACAATGGGGGGGATGATGACACATTTTAATTCCTTAACTAATAAAGAATTAAAAGATTAAAAAAAAACACACAAAAAAAACAAAAGTGTTTCTGAAGGGAGGAAATTGTAAAGGGTAACCGTTACCTGCCCTTTTGACAAGTATAATAGTATTAAATAATATTGATCATTGGGAACATCTGTTTTCCAGACAATCTATACCAGGTACATCTAAATATTGGACAAAATGAGTCATCCTATTTATTTGAATCCTGAATTTCCTTTGGTTTATGTTTTCTTGAAAATCAAAGTATGAATTACTTTAAAAAAATTCTTGTTTTGCTTTTTTAGTCTCTTTCCTCCATAAGGCTTTTAAGAACTAAAATTTATTTAAATGCCAACCATTGATTAGAACAGCAAGAGCTCTGTTGTACTCACCGTTATGTCACTTAATGTAAGGCACCATGGATGGCATGATGCCAGTATTTTATACATCAATAAACTTTTTAAAATGCTGCCAATAATAGTTGTAACACGTTCTGAATTAGAAATTGGATTCCAGTGTCAGAGATGTTAAAGTGTGAGAAGATAAACGTTTTAGAATCATTGAGATACTGTGTTCTTTCTGATCTTTAAAACAGGTCTGCAGAGTAGGTATAATGAGGTCATTTTATTTAATTGAAATGCCTTTATAAAGTGGTAGTAATTATGACAATAATGTTATCTAACAATTATTGAGCCGGCTTTTTTGTGTGTGCTAGGAACTGTAGTAAACACTTTGCATAGATTCTCATTTAAGCAAACAGTGATGTCCTGGGAGATAATTACTCTTTTTATCTCGATTTTGTTGATGAGGGAATTGAGGCACAGAAAGGCCAAGTGGTAACTAATAAGTGGCAGTTAAGATAGGATCAGACCCCCGTTGAGCTGAATTCCCAGGGCTTCTCTCTACTCAAATAGGCTGCTCTATCATTAATGTGCTGAGTAACGAGAACTAATAATGATTGCACTGTTTGCAGAAGAAAAAGAAATGTTGGTTTTGAAGTCATAGGGACACATGTTTTCAATGACATGGATAATGTGTGTTTTGAGACAGTGCCCTTTAAGTTCCTAAAGAGTCCTCTGACATCCATAGGACTGCTCTCCATGTGGCATGTGCCTATGGCCATTCAAAGATCGTGAAATACCTAATCAAGAGAGGATGCGAATTGAACCTCTGTGACGCTGAGAATCAGACAGCTCTGATGCAGGTATGCACTCACCAACTATGTCAGCACGAGATGGGGTTGATGTAATTACTTAGAATAAAAATGGATTTACCTCATTGACTATAAGTCATTGGTGAAAGAATGAGATGGGTTTGATTTAATTACTTAGAATAAAAATCAATTCATCTCATTGAACTAAAAGTCATTGGTGAAACTTGTGGATTGTTTACTTTGATTCCTAGAACTTATCATCTATTTCTTGACATAATACTGACAGGCCCTACAACACCGGAAAACGTACTGTGCAAATGTGCTGCTAGACCATGGCGCCGATCCAAATATAGTGGACATTGAAGGCGACACTGCGCTCCACCATGCTGTCCGTGGTGACAGTATAGTCATAGTGGAAAGGCTGCTTTCGGACAATGCAGATATTGAAGCGAGAAACAAGGTATAGCTCAAGTAACCTTATTTACAAAATATTTGAAATACATGTTTTTAGTTTAGTTACAAGCATTTTTTTAAAAAATTATGTTTGTATTGAGATAGGAAGGAAGAGGGAGAGAGAAACATCGTTGATGAGCGAGAATCATCCATTGGCTGTCTCCTGCACATCCCCTACTGAATATTGAGCCCACAAATCTGGCATGTGCCCTGACTTGTCATCAACTGTGACCTCTAGGTTCATGGGTCTGCACTCAAACACTGAGCCACAGCAGCTGGGCACAAGCATTTTCTTTCTCACATCCATACACTGAAGAGAATGTATCAGGCCCTGTCACCATGGAAACAACTCAAAAGCCCAGTCAGAGGCGGCTGGAGAAATGTAGCATCCACGGAAGGGGGCAAAGCTCTGCCTCCCTTCCACCCCAGAAGGAAGAACTTCCTGTTAGTGCCTGGGAGTGGGAGATAGGCTCAGAGCCCACTGAGGACTGAAGGCCTGGGGGAGTGAAGTGATGCTGTGGACTGGCTGCTCTGCTGGCAGGCGCTTAGGAAATGGTGCTGCTGGGGATGGGTGGGAGGAGGAGGCCTAGTACCCGGCAAGGGGAGCTGGGTGAGAGCGAGTGGGAAGAGGAAGCCCCAATCCACAGGCAACAAAGCCATGACAGTGTACCACGATAGGAACAAAGATTCTTGGAGCCAGTGCTGTCCGTGTTGGAAGTGAGATTGGGAGAACGATGTTGCAGTTCATCTAGTGAAGAGGGAGTGGAGGGCATGTTAAAAGGGAAGGACAGCCAGTGACTGCACAGGGGTGAGAAGAAAGAGGCTCTTATTTTTTTTTTTTCAATCCTCACCACAGGATATTCTTTCCCATTGATTTTAGAGAGAGTGGAGGGAGGGAGAAATGAGGGAGGGGGGGAGAGAGAGAGAGAGAGGGAGAGAGAGAGAGAGAGAGAGAGAGAGAGAGAGAGAGAGAGAGAGAGAGAAACATCTATGTGAGAGAGGCACATGGATTGGTTGCCACCGCCAGGGGCCCCCTCTGGGGCTAGGGATCAAACCTGCATCCCAGGGACTTACCTTTGAATTGGAATCTAACTCTCGACACTTCCATGTGCAGGCTGACACTCCAGCCATTGTGTAACACTGGCCAGGGCAAAAGGGGCTACTTTTTGTTTACTTTCTATATTATATGTGTAAGTTCAGAGGGTATTTCATAATTTTTAATATTCAATTTGGATCTATGTAATTTCCTAAATTAAGAATTGTTTTTACTGCTTTACAGTGTGACCTCACACCACTTGCACTTGCTAAACTTCTAAACAAGAGTAACTTAGTGGAATTTTTAATATCCAGAGGTGCAAAACAGGATGAGGACAACAGGTACAATAGTTTGTTGTTTTTAAAATTTTATTTGGAGAGAACATTTCTGAAAGCTGGGGGCAGTAAAACCGGAAGAGCTTCGGCTAGAAGAAGCGGGTGTTCGTTGGAACCATGCTAAGCTACCAGAGAGACACCAATAGTGCTGCCAGGGAGACCAGAGGCTCCTTCCTCCTCTGTCGCCAGATCTGCGCTCCAGGTCACGCTCTGCCTGTGGAGCATCTTTGTTCAGGGAGTGGAAGGTCCCCTCAGGCCTTTCCAGACTAGTACGCACCAGCTTGCCTGAGGTTCCCGAACTGAGTTGGCCCCTCCAGGGATCTCTTTGCCATAACAATGAAACTTTCCCAAGCGACTTAATTTTACCTCAGGTTTCAAAATATTGTAAATTATGCCTCACATGGAAGCCAGTCAACAGAAAGCTCTGAATCCCAAGTAGGTTATTGGTCCATAAAATTGCTAAGGGCCCATCCATGACTCATCAGTATCCAGGGGTGACCAGTAGGATTGCGTCTTCCAAGCCAATTGGGGTGGCCAGGGAGATTCAGCATCGTTCTCATAAAGATCTGCTGGGTCACAGTGTGAGGAGGCAGAGAAGGGTAGTAGGAGTCCAGGCCAGGTGCTGGCTTCTGTTAGTTTTCTGTGGTTGGTATGATTCGCTGCAAAAAGCAGGGAGCATGGTGTTATCTGACTGCATGAGGTAATATATTAGTACCTACATTTAGCTGTCAGTTACATAATAGCTGAGATGCCCTGAAATACAAACCACAATGTCAGTACAGGTAATAACCAAAATTCATAACGTTTTCTGAAAACTGCAACATTTGGATGTTAGAAACCATGAAGAGTTCACATTGGGATTTATTTGGGATTCAAAAATAATTTCAACAAATAAAGTTTATTTTTTTCTTTACTGTTTTACTGAACATGTACTTTTGCTCTATCATCTCATTTAATCCTAATGACAACCTTCTGAAATAAGGTAGTAAGATTCTTCTTTTGTAGAGGAGGACCTTGAGCCAAAGAAAAGTGACTTGTTTGAGGAGAAATAGCTGTGGGATATAGAACTAAGAGGTGTGAGTTCAAGACATTTGTGATAATGTCAAGCTAACTCTAATTAATTCATTGAACTACGCACAAATCATGACTTGTTACAACTTTTTTAAATTCCATACTTCATAAAACAGTTGTATAACTTACAAATTTAAAGTAGATAGTATAAATAAAGTTTTAATATTAGTGCTGATATTATCTGAAATATTCTAAGAATTTACAATATTTGTAACTATCTTATGTTAATATTAAGAGAGTAATATTTATCACCATTTTTTGTACACAGTAAGCAAGAACTAACTTCTGAAAAAAAAGGACCCCAAACAACTGAAAGTTGTACTCCTGGTAAGACTTCTGATAGTGAATTTCCCTTGGGGGTCCACCATGTATGAAGTAAGAGTAAGGAAGTTTTGATAATGAAAGAACAGGGAAAAATTACCAAACAATGTGCAAGTTGCATATATAGTTTTTCTTAATCTCTTTCTTAGTACCATAGTATCTAGTCTGATGAACAAAGTTAATTGTAGGTCATTTAAAATCTGGGGCAGTATGGTTTGAAAAGAAGTTCATTTATTTAGTTCTGGCCCCTAAAATCCCACATTGTTTTTTTATGTTAAAAAGAAAAAAGATGTTAAGTTAGTGTGGTGTATGTTTCCTCTAAATTCACAAGAACAAATTGGACTTGTTCTAAAATGGATCTTTCGTTTTAACTGCGAATTGATTACATTTAGTAATAGAATACTTGCTATTACATAGTGATTTTTCTCACTAAAAAAGTAAATAAATCTAGGACCTCAACAATACTTCTCTGGTACCAAAATCTATGGCAAATGATAAGAGCTACAACACTTAGCCAGTGTGGAAGAATCCCAATGAGATTGTTTATAAAAGGTACATAACCATTGTACAGTCATCAGAAAGACCATGCCTGATATGAAGCATAGCCTGTTTTTTCTATTATACCAACAAGGTCTCACTATTATCAACTTCATTCTTCAGAAGTCAAAACAGAAGGAGATATGTTGACTTCATTAATTTGATAATTATCAGGACACTGGAATTTCTTTAGAACAAGATGCTCTGCTGCCATTGGTCAGATGATAATGATAACCAAGATTCAAATAGCCCAACCTGGGACTCAACAAATTCTAATAAATGTACAAAAATGTTTCCCAATAACAAAAATGCCAGATGTGGCACCTGGTTCATTGTACAATCTTTACTGTGTGAGGACACCTTGGACTTAGTAGACCTTTATCAGAGGACTTGGGTAGTTGGTTTGCAAATGATAGGAAATACAAGGATGAAATGGCATTTCGACCTTGGAGGTGCTCATAATATGGAAGAGGTGTCGCTGTTTTATTTCTCTGTTTCTCTAAACAGAATTTTCAAAGAAAATGTCAAAATTTAGGTATTCATTTTTCAGCTGAATGGTCTGCCTTTTAACTTTCAGGTGTTTTTCAGGTACTAAGTGTTATTCTAATGTTGCAGAATTGAAACATTTTAAAAACAGTCATTGCCCTCTAAGATCTTGTTAGCATCATTGTCATTTCTATTACTTACTCTACTTTATATAGTGCTTCGTATGTGTCAGAGCTCATTAGCGTCTTATAATTATCCCTATTTATTCATTTTATTGGTTTTAGTATGTGTCAGACACTTTAAGTCCATGATGAGATTTAGAGTTTTAAAAATGTGGCTGAGGCTTTTTCCCCCCCGCAGTGACTGTACCAATTGACAATCACATGGACAGTGCTCCAGGCTTTCTCTTTTCTCCACATCCTCGCCAACACTTGTTATTTATTTATATTTTGATGACAGCAATTCTGAGAGGAGTGAGGATTTACTTCCTCATGACTTTCATTGGCGTTTCCCAGATTAGTGATGTTGAGTTTTGTGTTTCCTTAATTTTTTTTTAAATATGTTTTTGTTGACATTAGAGGGAGAGGAAGGGAAAGGGAGAGAGATTGAAACAACAATGAGGGAAAACCATCACATCCATGGGCTGCCTCCTGCACACCCCCTCCTGGGATCAAGCCTGCCACCCTGGCATCTGCCCTGCCCTGGAATGTCACCAGCGATCTCTTGGTGCAATGGACCAAGGACTCCATCTACTGAACCGCACTGGCTAGGCCTATGTCTTTGTTTTAAATAGGAAGAAACTGAGAGGCTTGCAGTTGGCTTCCCTACCTTTTTATAGGCTTGGGTTAATCGCGTGCTCATACCTAAACCAGTAAGTGGTAAACTAGTGACTCTGAGGAGCTTACTATAATCATTTTTCCTGTTTGAAGTTCAGGGAGATAATACTAGCTTCTTTGTGTATCAGGACAGTGAATGTCCATAATGAGCTGTGGTTCTCCCGCGAGAATGAAACCTAAGGTAGAGAGCCAGACATATTTACTGCCGGGATTCATTGGAGTTTTGAGCAGAAGAGGAACAAGATCAGATTTGATGAGGGCCCTCTCATTGTGGTATGAAACAGGGATCACCAACCTTTCTCTGCAAAGGGCCTGATTTTAGTCCATGTGGTCTGACATATCTACTCAAGTCTGCCATTGTAGTGTGAGAGCAGTCCTAGAGCATCTGTAATGAGTAGGCAGGGCTGTGTTCCAGTGAGACTTTATTTGTAAAACCAGTTGGCAGCGTATATTTGTCCTGTGGACCTTAGTTTACTGACACCTCATGTAGAGGATAGATGGAAGGGAATCATAAAAACGCCTGGGAGACAAAGGGCAGTTGACAGTAGCAAAATAAAGCAGAGACAGTAGAGAGGTTGAGTTCATATGATTGTGGTGATGATTGCATGTAAAGATTTAGTCGGGAGAGAGAATTCTAAGGTGCTTCATAGGTTCCCAGGTGGTGCACTGGCATTTAGATTGGACATGAAGAATAGGACTTCATCAGATGAGCAAAAAAAAGCAACAGTTCAACAGGAAAGACCGGTTTTTTTTCAATACAGGTTGAGTTTAATGATTACCTATGGATATCCCTACATTTTGGATACAATTTCTTTTATTACTTGACTTATCCTATCAACAACTGCCTTCAATAGGTGAGCCCTGATTTTATTTCAATAAGAAAAAAAAAGATTAGGAATAAATAAAAAGAACTCTGTAATCATTAGAATGTTCCTTTAGTATACCGTATATGATAATTACTGTTCTTTTAGAGTTATCCCAGTTACTTGATTGATTCACAACTGTTGTACAAAGGAATTGAACCTTGTTTTGTTGGAGAAAATGGTCAGTGTGATGTCTTCATTTCCTTTATAGAAACTTTGATACCGTAGAACATGTTGTGAGTCCTTAGAATTCTGTAATTCCTATTGTGACTAAATAGGAATGTTGCTTATTTCACATTATTTTCTGACATCAGTGTTTGATTTATCCCTTTCATGTCTTTATTCCAATAGCTATAAATCTACAGAAAAGTCCAGAAAAAGCACGGACCAAAACAAAACCAATGACAGGTATTCTTTGAAATCAACTTCTATATTCTAATCATGTCTAACACATCAATCCAAATAATATTTTCACATACGCAATCTTATTAGCGGTTCCTAAACCCACCCCTAGGTTTGCTTATTCACTGGAAAACTTTACAGGACTCAGCATATAGTGGTGCTCATTCCTGAGATTTATTACAGTGAAAAGACTGGAGAAAAATCAGCAAGTAGTAAAGGTGTGTGTGACAACATATTGAGGACAGCAGGCACAACCTTCCTTGAGCCCTCTCCCTGTGGAGTTACCAGGATGTGCTTAGATATTCCAGTGTCAAATTCTGACAACTCATGTGAAATATGTCCTCTACCAGTCTTGTGACACTCAATGAGAGGTTTTTAAGGCATCTTCCAATAGCATGTACTAAAAGTTTAGATTCCCAGAAGGAAAGAAAGTGTGCAGTATGAACTCCATTGGTTTTACAAGATGTTTAGACACAAGGGGCTATTGTTCTCAGTTAGGAAAAGGTGGAAAGCCTCCCCCGCTTTAGGTTTTCAGACACCAACTGAAGGGTAGCCATTTAAGAAGGACTTTCTGAGGATAGCAGACTTAGGCCTGCTGTAGCAAGGAGTACATTATTTTGAACAAAAATTAATAAGTTATATTTTTAGAGCAGTTTTAGGTGCACAGTAAAATTGAGCAGAAGGTATAGAGTGCTCATAAACCACACAATTGCAAACATACACAGCCTTATTCATTTTTGGTAATAATTTATTTTTATTATTTCAGAGAGAAAGGGATAAAGAGGCATAGATAGAAACATCAATTATGAGATAGAATTATTGATAGGCTGCCTCCTCACACACCACACTGGGTATTGAGCCCACAACCCAGGCATGTGACTCTACTGCGAATTGAACCTTAACCTCCTGGTTCCTAGGTCAATGCTCAACGACTGAGCCACCCCGGACTGGTGGCTTGATCATTTTTTACCTCCAGCAACAGTGAAGTATATTTATTACAATGGATGAATGTGCACTGACTCATAATTATCAACTAAAGTCCTTAAATTACAGTAAGGTTCACTCTTGGTATTGTGCATGCTATAGATTGTGACAAATGCATGAAAGCATTTGAATATCCACCATAGAATGTAGAATCATATCATCGTAGTGGCCCTGCACACAAATCTGTGCGTGAGTAGCTCGCTTCTGCTCGCCTCAGCTGGCCACTCTGCCCACAAATGCTGGTAGTTCTCTGCTGTGCGTAATTGCTGCCCCACCCTCCTGTAGCTCTCTGCTTGTTGCCCCAATCTCCTGGAACTCTCCACCTCTTGTAGATTGGTTGTGACATTATGGTATCCTGGCTAATTTGCATATTCCTTTATTATTATATTAGATAGTATCTCTTCACTATCACCAAAATCTTCTGTGCTCTACTTATTCACACTGCACTTTTCCCTAACCTCTGGAAACTACTGATCTTTTTTACTGTCTCCCTAGATTTGCCTTTTCCTGAATGTTGTGTAGTTGGAATCACACAGTGGGTATCTTTTTGAATATTAAAAATGAATTCCAAGGTAATTGGATGTAGTTGCCCAAGAAGTTCTGTGGCCTTCGTTGTTGTTTTTTATTAACATAGGATCTGAAGATATATGCCGTATAAGCTGAAAGAGAATGATTTCTATTTGCATGTTAAATCTACTGGGAAGGGTTAAGAAAGATGACCTCACACACTATTGCAGAGCACTAACAATTGGACCAGCCTGCTCTACGAGATGGGTCCAAAGAGACTCTCCCAATTGAAGGAGACAGCCTCAAGTAGTTCAAATTTATACACCAGGAATCACAAAGTCTTTTCTATTTACATTCCAATTGGAAATGGAGCCAGAGAGAATTTGTTTACTATATTTTACTGTGCTGCAACGTGTAGTGCCTCACGACAATGTTTCCTTATGATAGCAGTGTTTCATCCTTGACTAGCTAGTCTGCACCTACTAGTAAGAGCTAGAGAATTTGTATTGTGTTAGGGAAAAAGAAGTATACTCTCCTCTAACTGCTCCTAATGGAAGAAGCCAGAAAGCTTGAGCTATTAAAGTTTGACATGGTTAGTCTATAGTTCTGTTCCCACTAACAATAATATTTTCTGTCAGTCTGATGGGGTTTGGTTAGGATTATTGTTCCTTGTATATAGCAGGGCTCAGGTAAGTATCAAATTTTGATAGATCCCATTTTCTTTTCTTTTCTTTTTTTAGTTGTATATGCTTAAAAAGAGAAAGTAAATGTTCTTAATGCATTAGTGGCCTACAATAATATTTACTCTAGTATAGTCTTCAGGTGTGGTCCCAAAGTTACACTTTCTAGCAATGTATCAATTCAGTACTTTTAAAGTCCTGTATTCTTATTGTTTTAAAATATATTTTACTTTTCTTTTTGAATAGTGCGTGATGTCTCTAAAGAAGACTCTTTAAGCAGGTAGGATTTTTCAAAATTATATGCTCACTAAGAAAATGCAGAGAAAAGAAACTAACATTTCTAAAGTGTTGTACTGTGGGCTATACCCTGTACCAATGGTTGGCAAACCACGGCTCACGAGCCACATGCGGCTCTTTGGCCCCTTTAGTGTAGCTCTTCCACAAAATACCATGTGCGGGCACACACATACAGTGCAATTGAAAATTGGTGGCCCACACGCAGAAGTCGGTTTTCAGCCTGGGCGAGTTGATTTTGAAGAAGTGGCCTTAGAAGAAGTGGGGGGTGTCGGTTGGTTGGGCGAAGGGAGACAGGGTGCAGGCGGGCCACAGGATACGCACCAGGGGGGAGGTGCTTGTGATTCATGCACAAGTTGAGTGAGCCAGTCAGTCAGCAGTCTCATGGTGCAGTGGTTAATGCTAATCGCATCTGCAAATCGTGTGTGGGTGACAAAAGATAGAGGAAACAAGTATACAAGACGAGTGTGGATAGGAGAGTTGGAAGGGGTAGACCTCAGGGAATGTACTTCAATCAGACTGAGGAATTTTTTAACAAAGGCCAGCTTAGGAGTACCCTAATTAAGTTAATCACAGTGTACCTACCTATATAGTTTAAGTTTAAAAAATTTGGCTCTCAAATGAAATTTCAGTCGTTGTACTGTTGATATTTGGCTCTGTTGACTAATGAGTTTGCCGACCACTGGTCTAGGAGGCCCAGTTAGTCTAAGCCAGCGGTTCTCAACCTGTGGGTCGTGAACAATGAAAATACATCCTGCATATCAGATATTTACATTATGATTCATAAGAGTAGCAAAATTACAGTTATGAAATAGCAACAAAAATAATTTTGTGGTTGGGGGTCACCACAACATGAGGAACTGTATTAAAGGGTCATGGCATTAACTTAAGCATTTATCTTACTCTCCCAGACAATTGTAGTGGTAAATAGGACCTTGTTTTTGCCACCAAAGCTTCTAAGGCCCATCTCAGTTAGCTATGGCCACAGAACAAAGATTATCTAAGCAAGGCCTCATGGGGCATCTGTTTTTAGTAAAATGATATGAATTCTTCCTGAAACTAAGTTTTTATCTGTTAGTAAAGAATATCTCTGTATAGGTTATGTAATGTTAATTATATTCAGCATCTAATTAGGGGATATTTCTAATTGTTTCCCTATTTACCGACTTCCCAGTCTTGTTCTCCCAGTCTCATTTGCCAAATTGTATGAAGTTTTGCCTTTTTTCCTAGAGTCCTTTGTTTGTCTGCCTTAACTTTTCCTGATTTTTTTAACGTTCTTCTCTCCTTTTCTTGGTGTTTCTTTCATTGTGTTATTTTTTTCCACTTCGTCCAGCTCTGGTGTTCTCCATTTTTCTGTAGACAGAATCTAAGGCAGGTACAATTGCAGGAGTTTAAGGAAGCCTAGCAATTAATTAATCAAAACACCCTTTAGTACTGCAACTTCTGATTAACACACTGGCCAAGTGGTAGATCTTCCTTTAAATCTTCCCCTATGTCAGATTAGTGTCCTCAGCAGAGTTTCTTATCTGTGAGAGGACTTGAAATGAGCAATACAAAAGTGGGATAGGAGGTGGCCTTTCCCCCCCTTCATTTTAGCCTTGGAGGGATTGTACACAGGTGAACACTGCAGCATGTAAATGGTCAACTCTAGACAGACAGGGTATTCACTTGGGGAATATATCAAGTTAGCTGTTTCAATAACATAATTGCAGAGGCTGAGGGTGAAGTGACCTCTGTGTTATATACATAGCTCCCATGCTTGCAGGAAATAATGAGTTCACAAATACAGTGCGGTTTCTTCTCCAGCAAGGTACTGATGTCTTTTCTCAAGAGAACTGTGGGTAGATGGCAGAAGGATAAGTATTTGTTAGTGGTTTTAATTTATAAGTGTTTGTTTTAAAATGCTAGTAATCAATCAATATGGTATAATCATTTCACTGTCATTTTATTTTCGAATTAAAGAGTCACATTTATTGCAATCTGGGACTACGAGGGAGCCATACACTCCAAATCTCGAAGTCTCACTGTTACTTTTTTTTAAAAAATATTTTATTAATTTTTTACAGAGAGGAAGGGAGAGCGCTAGAGAGTTAGAAACATCGATGAGAGAGAAACATTGATCAGCTGCCTCTTGGACACCCCCATTGGGGATGTGCCCGCAGCCAAGGTACATGCCCTTGACCAGACTTGAACCTGGGACCCTTGAGTCCGCAGGCCAATGCTCTATCCACTGAGGAAACCGGTCAGGGCCTCACTAATACTTTTTATGTAACAGGTGAGATTTTATAGTTTGCTTCTGGCAGTCTGGGGATGCCAGTCAGTTAGTCTAGGTCAGTGGTCAGCAAACTGCGGCTCGTGAGCCACACGTGGCTCTTTGGTCCGTTGAGTGTGGCTCTTCCTAAGCCTCAGGAGTACCCTAATTAAGTTCATCACAATGTACCTACCTATATAGTTTAAGTTTAAAAAATTTGTCTCTCAAAATAAATTTCAGTGGTTGTACTGTTGATATTTGGCTCTGTTGACTAATGAGTTTGCCGACCACTGGTCTAGGTCATCAGCCAGAAAACAAACAGAGGCTCAGCTATTTCGAAGAAGCCATGGACCAAATACTTTATCTCAGAACTTTTAAGATTTCTGCCCATATCATTCCAAGTAGGACCACTATGCATGAGGTTATAAATCTCAGCTTTGATTTCTCCAACTAGTTATTTGAGGTCCTGAAGCGTTCACTGTAGCTTCGGGGGCTATCTCCTGAACAAAGGGCCTTGAAAGGACTGACTCCATCCTGTCCCTCACCCTCCATATGAACCATAGGAACTCCATCCTGTTCCCATAACCTCCATTTTCTAAGAACTGCCATTTAAAAATTTCCACTAAACACAGATGGTCCTTTGTTCTGTTAATTCCAGGAAGTAACTAAACCAGATATCCTCCCTGATAGAAGTAACTCTGCTATTTCTAGCTTCTGTAAGCACGCTTGCTCGAATAATGGGGAAAATAAGACATTTTGGGGGAGGGCTTAGCAATCTGAATCTGTGCCAGGAACCTAATGCATATCCTTGTTAGCCTTTAGTCCAGCCTTGGACAAACTACGGCCTGTGGGCTTGAAATGAATAAAACTCAAAAAAAGAAAAAGACCGTACCCTTTTATGTAATGCTGTTTACTTTGAATTTATATTAGTTCACACAAACACTCCATCCATGCTTTTGTTCCGGCCCTCCGGTCCAGTGTAAGAACCCATTGTGGCCCTCGAGTCAAAAAGTTTGCCCACCCCTGCTCTAGTCACTGCTCCCTCTTAATTATGTGGCCCTGCAAGACGCTCTGCCAGAGTGGGGGTCTGGTCCGTCCTTGGTTCCTCCCATGCCAGGTGTCTACTGTTTATCTGAGCTGTGCTCAAAGCTGAAAGCTTTCTGCAACATATGTGCTAAGCACACTGCCCACATTCCAGCACATGTATTTGTTTGTTTGTTTGTTTGTTTTCGCCTTTATAGGCTACCCCTAACTAAGTTCATTCAGGGCCGCGAGAATTTGAGAGACCCAAGTCCTCCTATGGCCACTGCCTTTTGAAATAAAGACTCCGAATTCGGCTCTCTGATTATGGCCTCTTCTGGTTAGCTCACTGAATTTCCAATATAACACTCCTATACACTCCCTTGAATTTTTCAGGAACATAAAGGATTCCCTAAGTCCAGGTAGACAATTTTCTCTTACAAGTCAGATGGAGATGTAAAAAACAATATTCTAATTTTTATGGTGGTTCCATTGATTCTATTGCTACTGAGTTGCCATTGAAACCCACCACATAATCATGATTGATCTTAGCTCCCATCTTGGCCTTGCTGATCCACATTCCTGAGTCTTCTTGTCAACTCACACTTGGACTTGGGGGTCACACCTTTTTTTAGTTTACATACATATACTTTGTATGCTTAGCCACTACTCCAATTCCCAGCACCCTATTCTGGCAGCTGGGACTCCTAGCTCCTGCCACCCACAGCCTCCCTCACACACTGGAAAGCTTATGTGCAGCTCACTTCTCAGCCCAGATCTCTGGGGATGAGTTATCCTTTGAGCTTTGTGGGGTTTTCTGTTTTGTTTTGTTTTTCTGCTAGCAGGTGTTACGTACAACAATACTAAGCTGCCAAAGAGATTCAAATAATGACACAGGAAAAAATCAGACGATCTTTCTCCTTTGTTGCTATATCTATACCGAAGGTCACTGTATACCCTGTGGAGCATCTTTGTTTAGGTAGTGGGAGGCCCCTTGTCGCTTTCTCAGAGTAGTAAGCACCAGATTTCCTGAGGTTCCGTAATTGAGGTTGGCCCCTCAGTGATCTCTTTGCCATAATAATGAACCTTCCCCAAGTGATTTGAATTTACCTCAGGTTTCAAAATATTTGAAATTATGCCTCACATGGAAGCCAGTCAACAGAAAGCTCTGAATCCAAAGTAGGTTATTGGCCCTTAAAATTGCTAAGGACCCATCCATGACCCATAAATATCCATGGGTGGCCAGTAGGATTGCATCTTCCAAGCCAATTGGGGATGGACAGGGAGATTCAGCATCATTCTCATAAAGATCTGCTGGATCACAGTTTGAATAGGTAGAGAAGGGGTAGTCTTAGTCCAGGCCAGGTCCTGATCTTTATCTGTTTTCTGTGGTTGGTATGATTTGCTACAAAAAGAAGGGAGCATTGTGTTATCTGAGGTAATATACCTCATGAGGTAATATATTTGTACATAAATTTCAGTTAAAAGTTATGTAACAGCTGAGATTCCCTGAAATACAGACCACAATCTGAGTACAGGTAATAAACAGACTTAATAACATTTTCTGAAATCTGCAACATTTAGTAACCATGACAAGTTCACATTGGGATTTATTTGGTATTTAAAATAGTTTCAACAAATAAAATTCATAACCAGCTTTTTTCTTTGCTTTATTGTTTTTCTGAGAATAACTTTTGCTGTATTATCTCATTTGATCCTCCTTAGCCTTCTGAAATAAATAATAAGAGTCTTATTTTGTAGAGGAGGACCTTGAGCCCCACAAAGACTTATTGGTAATCGAAATAGGATGTGTGAGTTTAAGACATTTGTGATTACGTCTAGCTAACTCTAATTAATTCACTGAACTATACTGCTCTCATATCATGACTGTTATACCTTATATTTTTTTCATTACATACTTCACAAAACAGTTGTATACCTTACCCATTTAAAGTGTATGGAATAATTGAAGTTTTAACATTAGTGCTGATATTATCTGAAATATTCTAAGAATTTACTATATTTGGAGAATATTTTTATGTTAATATTAAGAAAGCAATATTACTTATCACCATTTTTTTTTTCTGCACAGCAAGCAACAACTAACGTCTAAGCATAAAGAAAAAAAGAAACACACAAAATCTGAAAGTTTCACTCCTGGTAAGATTTCTGATAATGAATTCCTCTTGGTGCTCCTACCATAGATGAAGTAAGAGTAGGGAAGTTTTGATAACGAAAGTTCAGGGAAAAAATACCAATGTGTAAGTTGCAAGTATAGTTTTCCTTAATCTCTTTCTTAATAGAATAGTAATCAGTATTATTAAAAAAGTTAATTGTAGGTAATTTAAAATCTGGGCAATATGGTTTGCAAAGAAGTTTATTTATTTAGTTTTGACCCCTAAAATCCCACATTATGTCTTTATGTTAAAAAGAAGAAAGATGTTCAGTTAAGATGGTGTATGTTTCCTCTATATTCACATTATACCAAACTAGACTTGTTCTGAAAATGAATCTTTATTTTTAATTGTGAATGAATTATATTTAGTAAATGAATATTTGTTATTGCATAGTGATTTGTCCACCAAAACAAACTAACTGTAACCAGGAACTCAACAATACTTTCCTGGTAGCACAAACAGATGGCAAACAGTAAAAGCTACATCACTTAGCCAGTGTGTAAGATTCCTAATGACATTGTTTTGTAAAGACATCTACCCATAGTTCTGAACTCAGAAAGGCAATGCTTGTTGAGAAGCACAGGGCATTTTTTATATTATATCAACAAGGTCTCACTATTTTCAACTTTATTCTTCAGAAGTCAAAACAGAATGGTATAGGTTAACTTCATTAATTTAGTAATTATCAGGAAACTGTAATTTCTTTAGAACAAAATGCTCTGTGTCCAGTATTCAGAAAAAAATGATAATAAATATTTGAACAGCCCACCCTGGGACTCAACCAATTATACGAAATGTACAAAAATGTTTCCCAGTGACAAAAATGCCAGATGTGGCACCTACTTCATTGTACACACTGAACTGTCTGATGGCACCTTGCACTTGGTAGACCTTCATCAGAGGGTTTGTGTAGGTTGGCTTTGCAAGTTGTAGGAAATCAATGAAATAGCATTTTGAGCTTGAAGTTACTCATAATCTGAGAGAAGTGTTACTGGTTTATTTCTCTGCTTTTCTAAACAAAATTTTCAAAGAAAATGTCAAAATTCAGTTATTCATTTTTCAGCTGAATGGTCTGCCATTTAACATTCAGGTGTCTTTAAGGTACTAAGTGTTATTCTGATGTGGCCAAATTGGAACATTTCAAAAACAGTCATTGCCCTTTGAGATTATGTGAAGTTCATTTTAATTTCCATGATTTGCTATACTTTATTTAGTGTTACTGGGTACCAGATTGCATTAGGGTTTTACAATTATCCTTGTTGATTCATTTTATTGGAGTTTAGTATGCACCAGCCCCTTTAATTCTATGATGAGAATTCAAGTTTTTAAAATGTAGGTTAAGCTTTGGCTGGGTTTCTCAGTTGCTGAAAGCATTATCCCTGATATGTCAAGGTTGTGGATTTGATGCCTGGTCAAATATCAGACTGATCCAATGAATGCATAAATAAGTATAACCACACACCAGGGTTTCTATCTGTCTCTGTATCTTTAATCAAATTTGAAACAGTTCAAAAAAATGTGGATGGGTTTTAGAGTAAGCATGCAGACCACAAAGAACTTTTTCAGGTAAAGGGGCAGGAGGGGTGATGTTAGACAGGAGGAATGTCTATTATGATTATACCATTCTCAGCAGAAAGGGCAGAGCAAGGGTAAGATGCACAAGTGAATGTTGTGGGAATTATGAGCAGTACAGTTTCATCGGTGCGACCTGTGTGCTATGGGAATGGTTGGTAATGGGTGAGTGCCTAGCTAAGGCAGGCTTAGGAAAGTTTTTGCTA
Organism: Myotis nattereri; assembly: GCF_964212035.1. NCBI lineage: Eukaryota > Metazoa > Chordata > Mammalia > Chiroptera > Vespertilionidae > Myotis > Myotis nattereri. Next base: position 8,123,729 of record NC_138097.1, on the reverse strand, counting down.
CCACAGAGTGGTCTAGAGCTTATCCTCCAGGCCTTGGGAAATTTCTCAGATAGGATGCTTTTAGCTTCGGGATTAGGTGGCCTAATTCACAGAGGCGGAAACAGTAGAAACCAGGAATGTTTTGGTGACTCAGTGATGCCATCAGGATGGCAGTTATTGTCCTTTGTGCAGCTGTGAAGTCGTGAGCATTTATGTCTGCTCTCCTGCTCAGTAATTAGCTCTGGCTCCAAAGCCTCCTATTCTCACATGTCAGTATGTGAAGGCCAAAGGGACTGCTTTTCCGTAAACATTTCTTTTTCCTTCTACAACATTTTGTTAAAGTAGAGTTGGCACACATTGTATTACTTTAAGGTGAACAACCACAGTGCTTTGACATTTATGTTCCTTGTGATATGTCTAGTATTCCTCTATCACTGAGCAAAGTTATTATGATATTGACCCATTTCCTGTGATGCACAGCACACTACACCCCTCTGGCTTGTGGAATTTATACCTGGAATTTTGCACTTTATATTCTTTTATTTCACCCATCACCTCTGCTTACTATGCTTTAGCAACCACCAGTTCGTTCTCTGTAGCTATGGAGTCTGTTTCTGTGTTGTTGTTTTAGATTGCACCTGTAAATGAGAACCTATGGTATTTGTTTTCTTTGTCATATTTCTCTTCCTAAGACCCTCCTAGTCCATCCATGTTGCCATAAAATGCAAGAGTTTATTGTGTTTTTTTAAAAATGTCTAAGTAGTCTTTCAATTTTTACTTATCTATTGAAGGGCACCTATGTTTCTTCTATATCTTGGCTATTGTAAATAATGCTGTAGTGAATATAAGGGTACAAATAACTTTTTAAATTCTTGTTCATGTTTTTGTTGAATAAATATCCAGGACTAGATGGCAGTTCTATTTTTATTTTATTGAGGAATGTCCACTGCTTTCCACAGTGACTGTGCCAATTTCCAATCACATGAGCAGTGCTCCAGGCTTTCTCTTTTCTCCACATCCTCACCAACATTTGTTATTTATTTATATTTTGATGACAGCCATTCTGAGAGGAGTAGGAGGTACTTCCTTATGACTTTCATTTGCATTTCCAGATTGGTGATGCTTAGCTATGTGTTTCCTTAATTTTTTTTTAAATATGTTTTTATTGACTTTAGAAGGAGAGGAAGGAAAAGGGAGAGATTGAGACATCAGTGAGGGAGAACCATCACATCCCTGGGCTGCCTCCTGCACACCCACTCCTGGGGATCAAACCTGCCACCCTGGCATCTGCCGTGCCCTGGAATAACACTAGGGATATCTTGGTGAATGGGACAGAGGACTCAATCTACTGAACCACACTGGCTGGGCCTATGTCTTTGTTTTAAATAGGAAAGAACTGAGAAGCTTGCACTTGACTTCCCTAACTTTTTATAAGCTTGGGTTAATCCCATGCTCATGCCTAAACTAGTTTAGTGGTAAACTAGTGACTAGGATGAGCATATTATAATCAGTTCTCTTTTTCCAACTGATACACAATGAAGACACCAGCTTATCTGTGTATCAGGACAGTTAATGTCCCAATAGAATTGTGGTTCTCCAGCAAAAATTAAGACTAAGATAGAGATCCAGAAATATTTACTGCAGGGATTCATTTGGAGTTTTAAGCAGAAGTGGAACAAGATTAGATTTGATGAGGGCCCTCTGATTGTGGTGTGAAGCAGGGGTCACCAACCTTTCTCTGAAAAGGGCCTGATTTTAGTCCATGTGGTCTGTCATATGTACTCAAGTCTGCCATTGTAGTATGAGAGTAGTCCTAGAGAATCTGTAAGCCTGTAGGCACGGCTGTCTTCCAGTGAGACTATTTGCAAAACAGCTTGTATTGGCCTGTGGGCCCTAGTTTGCTGACTCCTTCTGTAGAGAACAGATGGAAGGAAACTGCATAAAGGGCCTGGAAGACAAAGGAACATTTTGCCTCCTTGAATAAGAATCAGTCCAATTAGAAAGTTTTATGCTTTCATGGTCAAATGAGATAGGAAGCTAAATTTATTCCATTTGAAATGTTGTTTTCTAGGCCTATGTCTTTCTCAGTTCTTTTGCTTAAACAAATCTCATTCATTTAAACAATAATATTTGATGATATGCTCCCACACCCCCAAGAGAGCCATCTTTTAAGAGCTCATGATTGACTAGGGCAGTTGACAGTAAGTAGCAAAGTAAAGCAGAGACAGTAGAGAGGTCTAGTTCATATGACTGTGGTGATGATTGCATGTAAAGAACTGGTGGAGATACAGAAATCTAAGGTGATTCATAGGTTTCCAGGTAGTGCACTAGCATTTAGATTGGGCATAAAGAACAGGAAGACCATGCTATGGCACACACAGGTGCCAGGCCAGCCAAAGCGGGCACTATGTGATTGGTGGGGCGGCCCGTCACTGCCCCACAATTGCCTTGAGGAGGAACGCCCAGTCAGTGGGATGATGAAACAGGTGGTTCCATGATCGCCCCAAAGAGGGAGGCCCAGGCTACTGATTGCAAGGTGATCAATGGGGGCGGGGGCTCCTCAGAACCAGGGACCTGGGGAGGTGTGTGGCTGTGGAAGTGGGCAGCACCAGGCCAAGGTGGGTGTCGGGGTGGGAGGCACATGGCATTGAGGCACCCCCGGCCATGAGGCAGCCAGGGCTTCCAGGGCCCTGGCCCCTGGGGCTGGAGAGGCCCAGAAACTGGGGCTCTGAAGGCCTAACCTTGCATAAATTTTGTGCATCGGGCCTCTAGTTTATGATAATTACTGTTTTCTTTACAGTTACTCATTACTTGATTGATTCACAACTGTTGTACAAAGGAATTAAACCTTGTTTAGTTGGAGAAAATGGTCAGTGTGATGCCTTCATTTCCCTTACAGAAACTTTGATACTATTGTAGATGTTGTCAAACAGCAGGATTCTGCATTTTCTACTGTGACTAAATAGGAATGTTGCTTATTTCACATTATTTTCTGACATCAATGTTTGATTTATCCTTTTTATGTCTTTATTCCAATAGTTATAGATCTACAGAAAATTCCAAATGGAGCATGGACCGAAACAAAATCAATGATAGGTATTCGGCGAAATCAGCTTATGTATTGTAATCATGTATAACATTTCAATTCAAAGAATATTTTCACATAATGCAATTTTGTTAGAGGTTCCTCAATCCACGCATAGGTTTGCTCATTCACTAGAAAACGTTACAGGACCCAGTATATAGTAGTTGTTCTCATACCTGAGATTTTGATAGTGAAAGCTCACAGTCAAGTCAGCCAAGAGAAGAGGTGTGTGTGACAAAGGGCGGAGGACACCAGGCACAAGCTCCCAAGAGTCCTCTCCCTGTGGAGTTACCTTGATGTGCTTAGTTATTCCACTATATAATTATGACAACACACGTGAAATATGTCATCCACCAGTCTTCTTAGACTCAATGAGAGGTTTTTAAGGCATCTTCCCCATAGCATGTACCAAAATTTTAGATTCCCAGAAGGAAAGCAAGTGTGTAGTATGAACTCCATTGGTTGTAAAAGGTATTTAGACACAGGGGCCATTGTTCTCAGTTAGGGAAAGGTGGAAAGACTCCCCAGATCCATATTTTCAGATACCAACTGAAGGATAGCCATTTAAGCAGGACTTTCTAAGGATAGCAGTCTTAGGCCTGCTGTGTGAAATGTCTCTGCAATGCAGGAGTAGCCCTGACTGACTCTTTGGCCTTGATCTAAACATTTTAAGAGCAAGTAGTATTTAACATAACATGGTACTGGTTTCAGTTGCATCATCCATAATTGCTTTCTATGAGGGTTACTTTTGTGACTCTTGGTGAGTATCTCCAGATATATGTGCATAAAATTACTAGGGCAATATTCGGCAATTATAAGCCCTCCTTTTTATCCAGTTAATGCTTCAAGATAATTCTTAGATAAACTCAGCAGAATGATTTCTGATTTGAGAATAGAAAGTGTCTTCTAATTATATGGATGATTCAGTTTTGATTTATATTGCACTAAATTCCTGTTTATAAATACAACGCAAGAAATTCAATTGTATTTATCAGCTATTTTCTTGCACTGGTATACATTTAAAAGTATTGGCATTATTTATGTCTTTTCACATCTTTCAGCCAATGGCAGGAATAATACCCACTTTCTGATACTGGGGTTTTATCTTAAACTCCAAGGTTACTATCTTGAAAATTGCATTAATATGTTGATATGTGTTAATAGCAGATGCAGGGAGTACATTATTTTGCACAAAAATTAATAAGTTATATTTTTAGAACAGTTTTAGTGCCCAGTAAAATTGAGCAGAAAGTATAGAGTGCTCATAAACCTCACAATTGCAAACATACACAGCCTTATTCATTTTTGGTAATAATTTATTTTTATTAATTTCAGAGAGAAAGAGATAAAGAGGCATAGATAGAAAAATCAATTATGAGATAGAATTATTGATAGGCTGCCTCCTCACACACCACACCGGGTATTGAGCCCACAACCCAGGCATGTGACTCTACTGTCAATCAAACCTTAACCTCCTGGGTCCTAGGTCAAGGCTCAACGACTGAGCCACCCGGGCCTGGTGGCTTGTTCATTTTTGACCTCCAGCAACAGTGAAGTATATTTATTACAATGGGTGAATGTGCACTGACTCATCATTATCAACTAAAGTCCTTAAATTACAGTAAGGTTCACTCTTGGTATTGTGCATGCTATAGATTGTGACAAATGCATGAAAGCACATACCTACCATTAGAATGTAGAATCATATCATCCTAGTGGCCCTGCACACAAATCTGTGTGTGAGTAGCTCCCTTCTGTTTGCCTCAGCTGGCCACTCTGCCCACAAATGCTGGTAGCTCTCTGCTGTGCGTAATTGCTGCCCCACCCTCCTGTAGCTCTCTGCTTGTTGCCCCAATCTCGTGGAACTCTCCACCTCTTGTAGATTGGTTGTGACATTATGGTATCCTGGCTAATTTGCATATTCCTCTATTATTTTATTAGATAGTATCTCTTCACTATCACAAAAATCTTCTGTGCTCTGCTTATTCATCCTGCACTTTTCACTAACCTCTGGAAACTACTGATCTGTTTTACTGTCTCCCTAGATTTACCTTTTCCTGAATGTTGTGTAGTTGGAATCACACAGTGGGTATCTTTTTGAATATTTAAAAAATGAATTCCAACGTAATTGGATGTAGTTACCCAAGAAGTTCTGTGGCCTTCGTTGTTGGTTTTCATTAGCATAGGATCTGATTACATATGCCATATAAGCTGAAAGAGAATGATTTCTATTTGCATGTTAAATCTACTGGGAAGGGTTAAGAAAGATGACCTCACACACTACTGCAGAGCACTAGCAATTGGACCGCCCTGCTCTATGAGGTGGGTCCAGAGAGACTCTCCCAATTGAAGGAGACAGCCTCAAGTAGTTCAACTTTATACACCTGGAATCACAAAGTCTTTTCTACTTACATTCCAAGTGGAAATGGAGCCAGAGAGAATTTGTTTACTATATTTTACTGTGCTGCAACGTGTAGTGCCTCACGACAATGTTTCCTTATCATAGGAGTGTTTCATCCTGGACTAGCTAGTCTGCACCTACTAGTAAGAGCTGGAGAATTTGTATTGTGTTAGGGAAAAAGAAGTATACTCTCCTCTAACTGCTCCTAATGGAAGAAGCTAGAAAACTTATGCTATTTAAGTTTGACATGGTTAGTCTATAGTTCTGTTCCCACTAACAATAATATTTTCTGTCAGTCTGATGGGGTTTGGTTAGGATTATTGTTCCTTGTATATAGCAGGACTCAGGTAAGTATCAAATTTTGATAGATCCCATTTTCTTTTCTTTTCTTTTTTTAGTTGTATATGCTTAAAAAGAGAAAGTAAATGTTCTTAATGTATTAGTGGCCTACAATAATATTTACTCTAGTATAGTCTTCAGGTGTGGTCCCAAAGTTACACTTTCTAGCAATGCATCAATTCAGTACTTTTAAAGTCCTGTATTCTTATTGTTTTAAAATGTATTTTACTTTTTTTTTAAATAGTGCGTGATGTCTCTAAAGAAGAATCTTTAAGCAGGTAGGATTTTATGGATTTTTCAAAATTATATGCTCACTAAGAAAATGCAGAGATAAGAAACTAACATTTCTAGAGTGCTCTACTGTGGACTATATACCAGTGGTTGGGAAACCACGGCTCACGAGCCACCTGCGGCTCTTTGGCCCCTTTAGTGTGGCTCTTTCCCAAAATACCATGTGCGGGCACACATGTACAGTGCCATTGAAAATTGGTGGCCCACGCGCAGAAGTCGGTTTTTGGCCTGGGCGAGTTGATTTTGAAGAAGTGGCTTCAGAAGAAGTAAGGGGTGTCCGTCGTTTGGGTGAAGGGAGACAGGGCGCAGGCAGGCCACTGGATACGCAGCGCGGGAAAGGCATGCGCGATTCATGCACAAGTTGAGTGAGCCAGTCAGTCAGCAGTCTCATGGTGCAGTGGTTAGTGCTAATCGCATCCGCAAATCTCAGGCGGGTGACAAAAGATAGAGGAAACAAGTATACAAGACGAGTGTGATTAGGAGAGTTGGAAGGGGTAGACCTCAGCGAACGTACCTCAATCAGATTGAGATGCTTTTAGCAAAGGCCAGCTTAGGAGTACCCTAATTAAGTTAATCACCATGTACCTACCTATATAGTTTAAGTTTAAAAAATTTGGCTCTCAAATGAAATTTCAATCGTTGTACTGTTGATATTTGGCTCTGTTGACTAATGAGTTTGCCGACCACTGGTCTAGGAGGCCCAGTTAGTCTAAGCCAGCGGTTCTCAACCTGTGGGTCCTGATCAATGAAAATACATCCTGCATATCAGATATTTACATTATGATTCATAACAGTAGCAAAATTACTGTTATGAAGTAGCAAAAAAAGAAATAATTTCATGGTTGGGGGTCACCACAACATGAGGAACTGCATTAAAGGGTCATGGCATTAACTTAAGCATTTATCTTACTCTCCTAGACAATAGTAGTGGTAAATAGGATCTTGTTTTTGCCACCAAAGCTTCTAAGGCCCATCTCAGTTAGCTATGGCCACAGAACAAAGTTTACCTAAGCAAGGCCTTATGGGGCAAGTGTTTTTAGTAAAATGATATGAATTCTTCCTGAAACTAAGTTTTTATCTGTTAGTAAAGAATATCTCTGTATAGGTTATGTAATGTTAATTATATTCAGCATCTAATTAGGGGATATTTCTAATTGATTTCCCAATTTACTGACTTCCCAGTCTTGTTTTCCCAGTCTCATTGGCCAAATTGTATGAAGTTTTGCCTTTTTTCCTAGAGTCCTTTGTTTGTCTACCTTAACTTTTCCTGATTTTTTTAACGTTCTCCTCTTTCCTATTCTTGGTGTTTCTTTCATTGTGTTATTTTTTTCCACTTCGTCCAGCTCTGGTGTTCTCCATTTTTCTGTAGACAGAATCTAAGGCAGGTACAATTGCAGGAGTTTAAGGAAGCCTAGCAATTAATTAATCAAAACACCCTTTAGTACTGCAACTTCTGATTAACACACTGGCCAAGTGGTAGATCTTCCTTTAAATCTTCCCCTATGTCAGATTAGTGTCCTCAGCAGAGTTTCTTATCTGTGAGAGGACTTGAAATGAGCAATACAAAAGTGGGATAGGAGGTGGCCTTTCCCCCCCTTCATTTTAGCCTTGGAGGGATTGTACACAGGTGAACACTGCAGCATGTAAATGGTCAACTCTAGACAGACAGGGTATTCACTTGGGGAATATATCAAGTTAGCTGTTTCAATAACATAATTGCAGAGGCTGAGGGTGAAGTGACCTCTGTGTTATATACATAGCTCCCATGCTTGCAGGAAATAATGAGTTCACAAATACAGTGCGGTTTCTTCTCCAGCAAGGTACTGATGTCTTTTCTCAAGAGAACTGTGGGTAGATGGCAGAAGGATAAGTATTTGTTAGTGGTTTTAATTTATAAGTGTTTGTTTTAAAATGCTAGTAATCAATCAATATGGTATAATCATTTCACTGTCATTTTATTTTCGAATTAAAGAGTCACATTTATTGCAATCTGGGACTACGAGGGAGCCATACACTCCAAATCTCGAAGTCTCACTGTTACTTTTTTTTAAAAAATATTTTATTAATTTTTTACAGAGAGGAAGGGAGAGCGCTAGAGAGTTAGAAACATCGATGAGAGAGAAACATTGATCAGCTGCCTCTTGGACACCCCCATTGGGGATGTGCCCGCAGCCAAGGTACATGCCCTTGACCAGACTTGAACCTGGGACCCTTGAGTCCGCAGGCCAATGCTCTATCCACTGAGGAAACCGGTCAGGGCCTCACTAATACTTTTTATGTAACAGGTGAGATTTTATAGTTTGCTTCTGGCAGTCTGGGGATGCCAGTCAGTTAGTCTAGGTCAGTGGTCAGCAAACTGCGGCTCGTGAGCCACACGTGGCTCTTTGGTCCGTTGAGTGTGGCTCTTCCTAAGCCTCAGGAGTACCCTAATTAAGTTCATCACAATGTACCTACCTATATAGTTTAAGTTTAAAAAATTTGTCTCTCAAAATAAATTTCAGTGGTTGTACTGTTGATATTTGGCTCTGTTGACTAATGAGTTTGCCGACCACTGGTCTAGGTCATCAGCCAGAAAACAAACAGAGGCTCAGCTATTTCGAAGAAGCCATGGACCAAATACTTTATCTCAGAACTTTTAAGATTTCTGCCCATATCATTCCAAGTAGGACCACTATGCATGAGGTTATAAATCTCAGCTTTGATTTCTCCAACTAGTTATTTGAGGTCCTGAAGCGTTCACTGTAGCTTCGGGGGCTATCTCCTGAACAAAGGGCCTTGAAAGGACTGACTCCATCCTGTCCCTCACCCTCCATATGAACCATAGGAACTCCATCCTGTTCCCATAACCTCCATTTTCTAAGAACTGCCATTTAAAAATTTCCACTAAACACAGATGGTCCTTTGTTCTGTTAATTCCAGGAAGTAACTAAACCAGATATCCTCCCTGATAGAAGTAACTCTGCTATTTCTAGCTTCTGTAAGCACGCTTGCTCGAATAATTGGGAAAATAAGACACCTTTGGGGAGGGGTTAGCAATCTGAATCTGTGCCAGGAACCTAATGCATATCCTTGTTTTCCTGTAGTCTAGTCACTGCCCCCTCTTAATTATCTGGTCCTGCAAGCCGCTCTGCCAGCATGGGGGTCTGGTCCATCCTTGGTTCCTCCCATGACAGGTGTCTTCTGGTTATCTGAGCTCTGCTCAAAGCTGAAAGCTTTCTGCAAGTTATCTGCTAAGCACACTGCCCACATTCCAGCAAGTGTTTCTTTTATTGTTTGTTTGTTTTGGGTTTTTATTATTTTGGTGTTTTTTTTTTTCCTTTATAAGCTAACCCCTAATTAAGTTCATTCGGTGCTGCGAGAATTTGATAGACCCAAGTCCTCCTATGGCCACTGCCTTTTGAAATAAAGACTCCAAATTCGGCTCTCTGATTATGGGCTCTTCTGGTTAGCTCACTGAATTTCCAATATAACACTCCTATACCCTCCCTTGAATTTTTCAGGAACATAAAGTATTCCCTAAGTCCAGGTAGACAATTTTCCCTTACCATTCAGATGGAGACCTAAAAAACTACATTCTAATTTTTATGTTGGTTCCATTGATTCTATTGCTACTGAGTTGCCATTGAAACCCATCACATAATCAGGATTGGTCTTTGCTCCCAGGTTGGCCTTGCTGATCCACATTCCTGAGTCTTCTTGTCAACTCACACTTGGACTTGGGGGTCACACCTTTTTTTTAGTTTACATACATATACTTTGTATGCTTAGCCACTACTCCAATTCCCAGCACCCTATTCTGGCAGCTGGGCCTCCTAGCTCCTGCCACCAACAGCCTCCCTCACACACTGGAAAGCTTATGTGCAGCTCACTTCTCAGCCCAGATCTCTGGGGATGAGTTATCCTCTGAGCTTTGTGGGGTTTTCTGTTTTGTTTTGTTTTTCTGCTAGCAGGTGTTACTTACAACAATACTAAGCTGCCAAAGAGATTCAAATAATGACACAGGAAAAAATCAGAGGATCTTTCTCCTTTGTTGCTATATCTATACCGAAGGTCACTGTATACCCTGTGGAGCATCTTTGTTTAGGTAGTGGAAGGCCCCTTGTCGCTTTCTCAGAGTAGTAAGCACCAGATTTCCTGAGGTTCCGTAACTGAGGTTGGCCCCTCAGTGATCTCTTTGCCATAATAATGAACCTTCCCCAAGTGATTTGAATTTACCTCAGGTTTCAAAATATTTGAAATTATGCCTCACATGGAAGCCAGTCAACAGAAAGCTCTGAATCCAAAGTAGGTTATTGGCCCTTAAAATTGCTAAGGGCCCATCCATGACCCATAAATATCCATGGGTGGCCAGTAGGATTGCATCTTCCAAGCCAATTGGGGATGGACAGGGAGATTAAGCACCATTCTCATAAAGATCTGCTGGGTCACAGTTTGAGGAGGTAGAGTGGGGGTAGTCTTAGTCCAGGCCAGGCCCTGAGCTTTATCAGTTTTCTGTGGTTGGTATGATTTGCTACAAAAAGAAGGGAGCATTGTGTTATCTGACCTCATGAGGTAATATATTTGTACATAAATTCAGTTACCAGTTATGTAGCAGCTGAGATGCCCTGAAATACAGACCAAAATCTGAGTACAGGTAATAAACAGACTTAATAACATTTTCTAAAATCTGCAACATTTTGTAACCATGACAAGTTCACATTGGGACTTATTTGGCATTCAAAATAGTTTCAACAAATAAAGTTCATAACCAGCTATTTTCTTTGCTTTATTGTTTTTTGAGCATAACTTTTGCTGTATTATCTCATTTTATCCTCCTTAACCTTCTGAAATAAATAATAAGATTCTTATTTTATAGAGGAGGACTTTGAGCTGCCACACAAAGACCTATTGGTTATAGAATTAGGATGTGTGAGTTTAAGACATTTGTAATTATGTCTAGTTAACTCTAATTAATTCACTGTACTATACTGTCCTCATATCATGACTGTTATACCTTATGTTTTTTAATTACATACTTCATAAAACAATTGTATACCTTACCCATTTAAAGTGTATGGAATAATTGATCTACACGATGGAATTCTATGCTGCTCTAAAAAGGAAGGAACTCTTACCATTTGCAACAGCATGGATGGAACTGGAGAGCATTATGCTAAGTGAAATAAGCCAGTCAATGAAGGAAAAATACCACATGATCTCACTCATTCATGGATAATAGAGACCATTATAAACTTTTGAACAATAATAGATACAGAGGCAGAGCTGCCTCAAACAGATTGTCAAACTGCAGCGGGAAGACCGGGGAGGGTTGTGGGGCATGATGTACGGGAGTAAGAGGTCAGCCAAAGGACTTGTATGCATGCCTATAAGCATAACCAATGGACATAAGACACTGGGGGTTAGGGGAGGCTAGGGGATTGTCTAGGGTGGGGGGAAAAAATGGACACATATGTAATACCCTTTGTAATACTTTAAGCAATAAAAAAATAAAGTGTATGGAATAATTGAAGTTTTAACATTAATGCTGATATTATCTGAAATATTCTAAGAATTTACTATATTTGGAGAATATTTTTATGTTAATATTAAGAAAGCAATATTACTTATCACCATCTTTTCTTCACAGCAAGCAACAACTAACTTCTAAACGTAAAGAGAAAAAGGAACCCACAAAATCTGAAAATTTCACTCCTGGTAAGATTTCTGATAATGACTTCCTCTAGGTGCTCCTACCATAGATGAAGTAAGAGTAGGGAAGTTTTGATAATCAAAGTGCAGGGAATAAACACGAATGTGTAAGTCGAAAGGATAGTTTTTCTTAATCTCCTTCTTAATAGAATAGTAATGAGCATTATTAACAAAGTTAATTGTAGGTAATTTAAAATGTGGGCAATATGGTTTGCAAAGAAGTTCATTTATTTACTTCTGACCCCTAAAATCCCACATTATATCTTTATGTTAAAAAGAAAAAAAGATGTTAAGATGTTGTATGTTTCCTCTATATTCACATTATCCCAAACTGGACTTGTTCTGAAAATGAATCTTTAGTTTTAACTGTGAATGGATTATATTTAGTAAATGAATATTTGTTATTGCATAGGGATTTGTCCACAAAAAAAGTAACTGTAACTAGGAACTCAACAATACTTTCCTGGTAGCACAAACAGATGGCAAACAGTAAGAGCTACAACACTTAGCCAGTGTGTAAGATTCCTGATGACCTTGTTTTATAAAGACATCTATCCATAGTTCAGAAAGGCAATGCTTGTTGAGAAGCACAGGGCATTTTTTCATATTATACCAACAAGGTCTCACTATTTTCAACTTTATTCCTCAGAAGTCAAAACAGAATGGTATAGGTTGACTTCATTAATTTAGTAATTATCAGGAAACTGGAATTTCTTTAGAAGAAGATGCTCTGTGTCCAGTATTCAGAAAATAATGATAATAAATATTTGAACAGCCTATCCTGGGACTCAACCAATTATAATAAATGTACACAAATGTTTCCCAGTAACAAAAATGCCAGATGTGGCACCTACTTCATTGTACAGTCTGAAATGTATGATGACACCTTGCACTTGGTAGACCTTCAACAGAGGGTTTGTGTAGGTTGCCTTTGCAAGTTGTAGGAAATCAATGAAATAGCATTTTGAGCTTGAAGTTACTCATAATCTGAGAGAAGTGTTACTGGTTTATTTCTCTGCTTTTCTAAACAAAATTTTCAAAGAGAAATGTCAAAATTCAGTTATTCATTTTTCAGCTGAATGGTCTGCCATTTAACATTCAGGTGTGTTTCAGGTATTAAGTGTTATTCTGATGTCGCCAAATTGGAACATTTCAAAAACAGTCATTGCCCTTTAAGATCATGTGAAGTTCATTTTAATTTCCATGATTTGCTATACTTTATTTAGTGCTTACTGGGTGCCAGATTGCATTAGGGTTTCACAATTATCCCTACTTATTAATTTTATTGGTGTTTAGTACTCACCAGCCCCTTTAAGTCTATGATGAGAATTTGAGTTTTTAAAATGTAGGTTAAGCTTTGGCTGTATTTCTCAGTTGCTGAAAGCATTGTCCCTGATATGTCAAGGTTGTGGATTTGATGCCTGGTCAAATACCAAACTGATCCAATGAATGCATAAATAAGTATAACTCCAAACCAGGGTTTCTATCTGTCTCTCTACCTTTAATCAAATTTTAAACAGTTCAAAAAATGTGGATGGGTTTTAGAATAAGCATGCAGACCACAAAGAAGTTTTCCAGGTAAAGAGGCAAGAGGGGTGATGTTTGACAGGAGGAATGTCTATTATGATTATATCATTCCCAGCAGAAAGGGCAGAGCAAGGGCTAAGATGTACAAGTGGATGTTGCAGTAATTATGAGCAGTACAGTTTCATCGGTGCGACCTGTGTGCTATGGGAATGGTTGGTAATGGGTGAGTGCCTAGCTAAGGCAGGCTTAGGAAAGTTTTTACTACCACAGAGTGGTGTAGAGTTTATCCTCCAGGCCTTGGGAAATTTCTCAGATAGGATGCTTTTAGCTTCGGGATTAGGTGGCCTAATTAACAGAGGGGGAAACAGTAGAAACCAGGAACGTTTTGGTGACTCAGTGATGCCATCAGGATGGCAGTTATTGTCCTTTGTGCAGCTGTGAAGTTGTCAGCATTCATGTCTGCTTTCCTGCTCAGTAGTTACCTCTTGCTCCAAAGCCTCCTATTCTCACATGTCAGTATGTGAAGGCCAAAGGGACTGCTTTTCCGTAAACATTTCTTTTTCCTTCTACAACATTTTGTTAAAGTAGAGTTGGCGCACATTGTATTACTTTAAGGTGAACAACCACAGTGGTTTGACATTTATGTTCCTTATGATATGTCTAGTATTCCTCTATCACTGAGCAAAGTTATTATGATATTGACCCATTTCCTGTGCTGCACAGCACACTACACCCCTCTGGCTTATGGAATTTATACCTGGAATTTTGCACTTTATATTCTTTTATTTCACCCATCACCTCTGCTTACTATGCTTTAGCAACCACCAGTTTGTTCTCTGTAGCTATGGAGTCTGTTTCTGTGTTGTTGTTTTAGATTGCACCTGTAAGTGAGAACCTATGGTATTTGTTTTCTTTGTCATATTTCACTTCCTAAGACCCTCCTAGTCCATCCATGTTGCCATAAAAGGCAAGAGTTTTTTGTGTTTCTTTAAATGTCTAAGTAGTCTTTCAATTTTTACTTACCTATTGAAGAGCACCTATGTTGCTTCCATATCTTGGATATTGTAAATAATGCTGTAGTGAATATAAGGGTACAAATAACTTTTTAAATTCTTGTTCATGCTTCTGTTGAATAAACACCCAGGAGTAGATTGCAGTTCTATTTATTTTTTTGAGGAATGTCCACTGCTTTCCACAGTGACTGTGCCAATTTACAATCACATGAGCAGTGCTCAAATCTTTCTATTTTCTCCACATCCTCGCCAGCACTTGTTTATATATACTTTGATGAAAGCCATTCTAAGAGGAGTGAGGAGGTACTTCCTTATTACTTTCATTTGCATTCCCAGATTGGTGATGCTGAGCTATGTGTTTCCTTAATTTTTTTAAAATATGTTTTTATTGACTTTAGAGGGAAAGGAAGGAAAAGGGATAGATTGAAACATCAGTGAGGGAGAGCCATCACATCCCTGAGCTGCCTCCTGCACACCCACTCCTGGGGATCAAACCTGCCACCCTGGCATCTGCCCTGCCCTGAAATATCACCAGCGATATCTTGGTGAATGGGACAGAGGACTCAATCTACTGAACCACAGTGGCCGGGCCTATGTCTTTGTTTTAAATAGGAAAGAACTGAGAAGCTTGCCCTTGACTTCCCTAACTTTTTATAGGCTTGGGTTAATCCCATGCTCATTCCTAAACCAGTTAGTGGTAAACTAGTGACTAGGATGAGGATATTATAATCATTTCTCTTTTTCGAACTGATACACAATGAAGACACCAGCTTATCTGTGTAACAGGACAGTAAATGTCCCAAAAGAATTGTGGTTCTCCAGCAAAAATGAAGACTAAGTTCGAGAGCCAGTAATATTTACTGAAGGGATTCAGTGGTGTTTTGATCAGAAGAGGAAGAAGATTAGATTTGATGAGGGCCCTCTGATTGTGGTGTGAAGCAGGGATCACCAACCTTTCTCTGAAAAGGGCCTGATTTTAGTCCATGTGGTCTGTCATATGTTCTCAAGTCGGCCATTGTAGTATGAGAGTCGTCCTAGAGAATCTGTAAGCGAGTGAGACTATTTGCAAAACGGCTTGTATTGGCCTGTGGGCCCTAGTTTGCTGACTCCTCCTGTAGTGAACAGATGGAAGGAAACTGCATAAAGGGCCTGGAAGACAAAGGAACATATTGCCTCCTTGGATGAGCATCAGTCCAATTAGGAAGTTTTATGCTTTCATGGTCAAATGAGATAGGAAGCTAAATTTATTCCATTTGAAATGTTTTCTAGGCCTATGTCTTTCTCAGTTCTTTTGCTTAAACAAATCTTATTCATTTAAACAATAATATTTGTTGGTATGCTCCCACACCCCGAGAGAGCCATCTTTTATTTTTTAAAATATATTTTATTGATTTTTTACAGAGAGGAAGGGAGAGAGATAGTTAGAAACATTGATGAGCGAGAAACATGGATCAGCTGCCTCCTGCACATCTCCTACTGGGGATGTGCCCGCAACCCAGGTACATGCCTCTGACTGGAATCGAACCCGGGACCCTTCAGTCCATAGGCCGACACTCTATCCACCAAGCCAAACCGGTTCTGTCAAAGAGAGAGCCATCTTTAAGAGCTCATGTTTGACTAGGGCAGTTGACAGTAAGTAGCAAAGTAAAGCAGAGACAGTAGAGAGGTCTAGTTCATATGGCTGTGGTGATGATTGCATGTAAAGAACTGGTGGAGAGACAGAAATCTAAGATGATTCATAGGTTTCCAGGTAGTGCACTAGCATTTAGATTGGGCATGAAGAACAGGAAGACCATGCTATGGCACGCACAGGTGCCAGGCCAGCCAAAGCGGGCACGATGTGATTGGTGGGGTGGCCCGTCACTGCCCCACAATCGCCTTGAGGAGGATGGCCCAGACCACCAGCCAGTGGGATGATGAAACAGGCGGCTCCATGATCGCCCCAAAGAGGGAGGCCCAGGCCACTGTCTTCAGGGTGATCAATTAAGGGGCTCCGCAGAACCAGGGAACTGGGTGTGTGTGGCTGCGGAAGTGGGCAGCACCAGGCCAAGGTGGGTGTCGGGGTGGGAGGCACATGGCTGTGATGCACCCCCAGCCATGACGCAGCCAGGACTGCCAGGGCCCTGCTCCTGGGGCTGGAGAGGCCTAGCAGCCGGAGCTGTGAAGGCCTAACCTTGCATAAATTTTGTGCATCGGGCCTCTAGTTTATGATAATCACTGTTCTCTTGCAGTTACTCATTACTTGATTGATTCACAACTGTTGTACAAAGGAATTAAACCTTGTTTAGTTGGAGAAAATGGTCAGTGTGATGCCTTCATTTCCCTTACAGAAACTTTGATACTATAGTACATGTTGTCAATCAGTAGGATTCTGCATTTTCTACTGTGACTAAATAGGAATGTTGCTTATTTCACATTATTTTCTGACATCAATGTTTGATTTATCCCTTTTATGTCTTTATTCCAATAGTTATAGATCTACAGAAAATTCCAAATGGAGCATGGACCGAAACAAAATCAATGATAGGTATTCGGCAAAATCAACTTATGTATTGTAATCATGTATAACATATCAATCCAATGAATATTTTCACATAATGCAATTTTGTTAGAGGTTCCTAAATCCATGCCGAGGATTGCTCATTCACTAGGAAATGTTACAGGACCCAGTATATAGTAGTTGTGCTCACACCTGAGATTTTGATAGTGAAAGCCCACAGTCAAGTCACCCAAGAGAAGAGGTGTGTGTGACAAAGGGCGGAGGACACCAGGCACAAGCTTCCAAGAGTCCTCTTCCTGTGGAGGTACCTGGATGTGCTTAGTCATTCCAGTGTGTAATCAGGACAACACACGTGAAGTATGTCATCCACCCGTCTTCTTAGACTCAATGAGAGGTTTTTATGACATGGTAGTCACATAGCCATCTTCCCCATAGCATGCACCAAAATTTTAGATTCCCGGATGGAAAGCAGGTGTTCAGCATGAACCCCAGTGTTTGTACAAAGTGTTTAGACACACAGGGCCACTCTCCTCAGTTAGGGAAAGGTGGAAAGCCTCCCCAGATTCATCTTTTCAGACACCAAGTGAAGGGTAGCCATTTAAGCAGGACTTTCTAAGGAGAGTAGTCTGAGGCCTGCGACATGAAATGTCTGCACAGCCAGATTGACTGACCTTTTAGCCTTGATCTAAGAATTTATTTTAAGAGCAAGTAATATTATAACATAACATGGTACTGGTTTCATCACATCATCCATAATTGCTTGCAATGCTGGTTACATTTGTGACTCTTGGTGAGTATTTCCCAGGTATTTGTACATAAATTACTAGGGCAATATTAGGCAATTATAAGCTTTCCTGTTTATCCAATTAATGCTTCAAAATAATATTTAGATAAAATCAGCATAGATTTCTGATTTAAAATTAGAAGAAAATTTGACTTTTAATTTTATGGATGATTCAGTTTTGATTTATACTGCACTAAACCCCTGTTTATAATTATAAAGCAAGATATTCAATCATATTTGTCAGTTATTTTCTTTCCTTAGTATACAATGAAAATTATTTGCTTTATTTATCTTTCCACATGCTTCACTCAGTTGTGGGGATTACACCCATATTCTGATACTTGGATATTTATCTTAATTTCCAAGGTGATTGTTTCTTGAAAATAGCGTTAATATGTTGATATATGTTAATAGCAGATTCAGGAAATACAGTTTTTAACAATTCTTTATTGTTTAAAGTATTACATGAATCTCCTTTTGTCCTCCATTGACCTCTCCCACACCTTCTCTTTCCCAAGCACAAGCCCTGACCCCCTTACTGCCTTTGTTCATTGGTTTTGTTCATGTGCATGCATACAAGTCCTTTGGTTGATCTCTTACCCCCTGCCCCCACCACCTTCCCTCATAGGTTGTTCAGTCTGTTTGATGCTTCTATGTCTCTGGTTCTATTTTTGTTCATCAGTTTATGTTAGTCATTATATTCCACAAATGAGTGAGATCATGTGATATTTATCTTTCTCTGGCTGGCTTATTTCGCTTAGCATAATGCTCTCTCGTTCCATCTGTGCTGTTGCCAATGGTATGATTTTTTTTTTTACAGCAGCATAGTATTCCATTGTGTAGATGTACCACAATTTTCTAATCCACTCGTCTGCTGATGGGCACTTAGGCTGTTTCAAATACTTACCTATTGTAAGTTGTGCTCCTATGAACATAGGGGTGCATATATCGTTTCTTATTGGTGCTTCTGGTTTCTTGGGATATATTCCTAGAAGTGGGATTTCTGGATCAAATGGCAGTTCTGTTTTTCATTTTTTGAGGACACTCCATACTGTTCTCCACAGTGGCTGCACCAGTCTGCCTTCCCACCAGCAATGCATGAGGGTTCCTTTTTCTCCACATCCTTGCCAACACTTGTCGTCTGTTGATTTGTTGATGATAGCCATTCTGGCAGGTGTGAGATGGTACCTCACTGATGTTTTGATTTGCATCTCTCAGATGATTAGTGACTTTGAGCATGTTTTCATAGGTCTCTTGCCCTTCTGTATGTCTTCTTTCAAAATGTGTCTATTTGGATCCTTTGCCCATTTTTTTTAAGCATTTTTATTGATTTTTTTTACAGAGAGGAAGGAAGAGGGATAGAGAGTTAGACACATCGATGAGAGAGAAACATCGATCAGCTGCCTCCTGCATACCCTCCACCGGGGATGTGCCTGCAACCAAGGTACATGCCCTTGACCGGAATCGAACCTGGGACCCTTCAGTCCGCAGGCCGACGCTCTATCCACTGAGCCAAATCAGTCAGGGCCTTTGCCCATTTTTTGATTGGATTCCTTTTATTAAGCTGTTTGAGTTCCCTTTAAATTTTGGAGATTAAACCCTTATCAGAGATAACATTGGCAAATATGTTCTCCCATGCAGTGGACTTTCTCTTTGTTTTGTTGATGGTCTCTTTTGCTGTGGAGAAGCTTTTTATTTTAATGTAGTCCCACTTGTTTATTTTCTCCTTAGTTTCCAATGCCCTAGGATCTGTATCAGTAAAGATATTGCTATGAAATATGCCTGCTATTTTACTGCCTTTGGCTTTTTCTGAGAATTTTATGGTTTCCCATTTACCTTTAAATCCTTTATTTATTTTGAGTTTATTTTTGAGTATGGTGTAAGTTGGTGTTCTAGTTTCATTTTTTTGCAAGTATCTGTTCAATTTTTCCAGCAGCATTTATTGAAGAGACTGTCTTGACTCCATTGGATTCTCATGCCTCCTTTCTCAAATATTAATTGAGAATAATGACTTGGGTTGATCTCTGGGTTCTCTGTTCTCTTCCATTGGTCTATATTTCTGTTCCTGTGCTAGTACCAGGCAGTTTTGAGAACAGTGGCTTTGTAATATCGCTTGATATCTGGTATTGTCATCCCTCCAACATTGCTCTTCTTTCTCAATATTACTGCAGCTAATTGGGATCTTTTTTGACTCCAGATGAATTTTTGGAGGGTTTTTTTCTAGGTCTTTGAAGTATGCCATTGGTATTTTAATGGGGATTGCATTGAATTTATAGATTACTTTGGGTAGTATGGACATTTTAATGATGTTGATTCTACTAATTCATGAACACAGTATATTCTTCCATTTGTTTATATCTTCCTCTATCTCTTTTTTCAGCATCCTGTAATTTTCTGAGTACAGGTCTTTTACCTCCTTGGTTAAATTTATTCCTCGGTATCTTAATTTTTTTGTTGCAATGGTAAATGGGATTTTTTTTTAAGTTTCTCTTTCTGTGAGGTCATTATTGGTGTATAAAAAAGCCATATATTTCTGGGTGTTAATTTTGTATTTTGCTACATTGCCAAATAAATTTATTAAGTCTAGTAGTATTTTGATGGAGTCTTTAGGGTTTTTGATGGACAATATCATGTCATCTGCAAATGATGACAATTTTACTTCTTCTTTTCCAATTCAGATGCCTTTTATTTCTTCTTCTGTTTTTTATTATTTTTATTTTTATTTTTTTTATTGCTTAAAGTATTACAAGGAGTATTACATATGTCTCCTTTTTTTTCCCCCGCCCTTGACAATCCCCTGGCCTCCCCTACCCCCCAGTGTCTTACGTCCATTGGTTATGCTTATATGCATGCATACAAGTCCTTTGGTTGATCTCTTACCCACCCCCCTCCTGCCCTCCCACCCTCCCCGGCCTTCCTGCTGTAGTTTGACAGTCTGTTCCAGGCAGCTCTGCCTCTGTATCTATTTTTGTTCATAAGTTTATAATGGTCTTTATTATCCAGAAATGAGTGAGATCATGTGGTATTTTTCCTTCATTGACTAGCTTATTTCACTTAGCATAATGCTCTCCAGTTCCATCCATGCTGTTGCAAATGGTAAGAGTTCCTTCTTTTTTACAGCAGCATAGTATTCCATCATGTAGATGTACCACAGTTTTCTAATCCATTCATCTACAGATGGGCACTTAGGCTGTTTCCAGTTCTTAGCTATGGTGAATTGTGCTGCTATGAACATAGGAGTGCATATATCCTTTCTGATTGGTGTTTCTGGTTTCCTGGGATGTATTCCTAGAAGTGGGATCACAGGGTCAAATGGGAGTTCTATTTGTAGTTTTTTGAGGAAACTCCATACTGTCTTCCATAGTGGCTGCACCAGTCTGCATTCCCACCAGCAGTGCACAAGTGTTCCTTTTTCTCCACATCCTCTCCAGCACTTGTTGTTTGTTGATTTGTTGATGATAGCCAGTCTGACAGGTGTGAGATGGCACCTCATTGTTGTTTTGATTTGCATCTCTCGGATGATTAGTGACTTGGAGCATGTTTTCATATGTCTCTTGACTTTCTGAATGTCCTCTTTTGAAAAGTGTCTATTTAGATCCTTTGCCCATTTATTGATTGGATTGCTTATCTTCCTTTTGTTCAGTTGTATGAGTTCCCTATAAATTTTGGAGATTAGGCCCTTATCAGATATGACATTGGCAAATATGTTTTCCCACGCAGTGGGTTTTCTTGTTGTTTTGTTGATGGTTTCTTTTGCTGTGCAGAAGCTTTTTATTTTGATGTAGTCCCATTTGTTCATTTTCTCTTTAGTTTCAAGTGCCCTAGGAGCTGTATCGGTGAAGAAGTGGCTTCGGCATATGTATGAGATTTTGTTGCCTTTGGATTCTTCTAGTATTTGTATGGTTTCCTGTTGTATATTTAAGTCCTTTATCCATTTTGAGTTTATTTTTGTGTATCGTGTAAGTTGGTGGTCTAGTTTCATTTTCTTGCGTGTATCTGTCCAATTTTCCCAACACCATTTATTGAAGTGACTACCTTGACTCCATTGTATGTTCTTGCCTCCTTTGTCAAATATTAATTGAGCGTATTGGTTGGGGCTGATTTCTGGGCTCTCTATTCTATTCCATTGATGTATATGTCTGTTCTTGTGCCAGTACCAGGCAGTTTTGAGAACAGTGGCTTTGTAATATAGCTTGATATCTGGTATTGAGATCCCAACTACTTTGTTCTTTCTCAGGATAGCTGCAGCTATTCGGGGTTGTTTTTTATTCCAGATGAATTTTTGGAGAGTACGTTCTAGGTGTGTGAAATATGCCATTGGTATTTTAATGGAATTGCGTTGAATTTATAGATTGCTTTGGGCAGTATGGACATTTTAATGATGTTGATTCCACCAATCCAAGAACATGGTATGTTCTTCCATCTCTTTATGTCTTCCTCTATCTCTTTTTTCAACATCCTGTAGTTTTCTGTGAAGAGGTCTTTTACCTCTTTAGTTAAGTTTATTCCTAGGTAGTTTAATTTTTTTAGTGCGATGGTAAATGGGATTGCTTTTTTAGTCTGTCTTTCTGAACATTCACTATTGGTGTATAGAAATGCCATATATTTCTTGGCGTTAATTTTGTATCCTGCTACATTGCTGAATTCTTTTATTAAGTCTAATAGTTTATTGATGGAGTCTTTAGGGTTTTTAAGTATAATATCATGTCATCTGCAAATAAAGACAGTTTTACTTCTTCTTTTCCAATTTGGATGCCTTTTATTTCTTCTTCTTGTCTAATTGCAATGGCTGATACTTCCAGTACTATGTCAAACAGGAGTGGTGAGAGTGGGCATCCCTGTCTTGTTCCTGTTCTTCGGGCAACTGGTGTTAGTTTTTGTCCATTGAGTATGATGTTGGCTATGGGTTTGTTATATATGGCTTTTATTATGTTGAGGTATGATCCTTCAATTCCCACCTTGCTGAGAGTTTTTATCAAAAATGGGTGTTGAATTTTGTCAAATGCTTTTTCTGCATCAATTGATATGACCATGTGGATTTTTCTTTCAATTTGTTTATGTGATGTATCACGTTTATTGATTTGCGGATATTGTACCATCCTTGCATCCCTGGGATAAATCCTAATTGGTCGTGATGTATGATCTTTCTGATGTACTGCTGGATCCGATTTGCTAAGATTTTGTTGAGGATTTTGGCATCTACGTTCATGAGGGATATTGGCCTGTAATTCTCTTTCATTGTGTTGTCTTTACCTGGTTTTGTTATTAGGGTGATGCTGGCTTCATAGAATGAGCTTGGAAGTGTTCCTTCCTCTTGGATTTTTTGTAGTAGTCTGAGGAGGATAGGTTTTAGTTCTTCCTTGAATGTTTGGTAAAACTCCCCTGTGAAGCCGTCTGGTCCTGGGCTTTTGTTTGCTGGAAGCTTTTTGATGACTGCTTCAATTTCTTCCATAGTTATTGGCCTATTGAGATTTTTAGATTCTTCCTGATTAAGTTTTGGAATGTTGTATTTTTCTAGGAATATGTCCCTTTCCTCCAGGTTGTCTAGTTTGTTGGAGTAGAGTTGTCCATAGTATTTTTTAACAATCATTTGTATTTCTGTGGGGTTTGTTGTTATTTCGCCTCTATCATTTCTGATTTTGTTGATTTGGGTCCTTTCTCTTTGCTTCTTTGTGAGCCTGGCTAGAGGTTTGTCAATCTTGTTTATCCTTTCAAAGAACCAGCTCTTTGTTTCATTGATTTTCTGTATTGTTTTTTTGGTCTCTATGCCATTTATTTCTGCTCTAATCTTTATTATCTCCTTCCTTCTGCTCACTCTGGGCTTTTCTTGTTGCTCTCTTTCTAATTCTTTGAGCTATAGATTTAGATGATTTACTACCATTTTTTCTTGTTTGTTGAGATAGGCCTGCAGAGCCATAAACTTCCCTCTCAGGACTGCTTTCATTGTGTCCCAAAGGTTTTGGATTGTTGTGTTTTCGTTGTCATTTTTTTCCAGGATGTTTTTAACTTCTTCTTTGATCTCATTGGTAACCCAATCAATATTTAATAACGTGCTCTTCAGCTTCCAAGTGTTTGAGTATTTTTAGTTGTTTTTATTGTAGTTTATTTCTAATATTATGGCCTTGTGGTCTGAGAAGATGCTTGGTATGATTTCAATCTTCTTGAATTTGGGGAGACTTTGTTTGTGACCCAATATGTGGTCTATTTTTGAAGATGTCCCATGAGCACTTGAGAAGAACGTATATTTTGTGGCTTTGGGGTGAAGTGTTCTGAAGATGTCAATTAAGTCCATCTGATCTAGTGAGTCATTTAGGATTGCTGTTTCTTTGCTGAGTTTTTGTCTAGCGGATTTATCCAGTGATGTCAGTGGTGTATTAAAGTCCCCTACTATGATTGTATTGTTGTCGATCTCTCCCCTGATATCTTCCAGGAGTTTTCTTATGTATGTGGGTGCTCCTGCATTGGGTGCATATATGTTTATCAGGGTTGTGTCCTCTTGTTGTATTGATCCCTTTAGTATTATGAAGTGGCCTTTCTTATCTCTTGTTATGGCCTTCACTTTGAGGTCTATTTTGTCTGATATAAGTATTGCTACCCCAGCTTTTTTTTCATTTCCATTTGCCTGAAAGATATTTTTCCATCCCTTCACTTTCAGTCTGTGTGAGTCCCTTCTAATGAGGTGGGTCTCTTGTAGGCAGCAAATATATGGGTCATGTTTTTTTATCCATTCACCCACTCGATGTTTTTTGATGGACCATGTAGTCCATTTACGTTTAAAGTTATTATTGAAAGGTACTTTTTGTAGCCATTTCTATTTTTGTGTGTGTGTGTATGTGGCTGTTTTCTTTCTGGGCTTTTTAGTTCTTCTTTTTACACCAGTCCCTTTAGCATTTCTTGCATTGCTGGCTTGGTAGTGATAAACTCCATTAGCCTTTTTTTTTTTTTTGTCTCTGAAGCTTCTTATTTCCCCTTCAATTTTGATTTATAGCCTTGCTGGATAGAGTATTCTTGGATTCAGTCCTTTGCTTTGCATCACTTTGTAAATTTCTGTCCATTCTTTTCTGGCCTGATGTGTTTCTGTTGAGAAATCATTTGATAATCTGATGGGGGATCCTTTGTAGGTAACTCTCTATTTCTCTCTTTGCAGCCTTTAAGATTCTGTCTTTGTCTTGTACATTTGCCATCGTTATTATGACGTGTCTTGGTGTGGGTCTTTTGGGGTTCTTCTTGCCTGGGACTCTCTGTACTTGTGTAACTTTTTTCTTCCCCATATCTGGGAAGTTTTCTGACATTATTTCTTCAAATAGATTTTCTAATCCTTGCTGCTCTTCTTGTCCTTCTTGCAGCCCTATTATGTGTATGTTACTTTGTTTCATGTTGTCCCGAAGCTCCCTTAGGCTCTCCTCCTGCTTTTTAATTTTTTTCTCCAGTTGCTGTTCAGATTGAGCTTGTTTCTCTGCCTTATCTTCTAATTCACTAATTCGGTCCTCTGCTTCTTCTAGTCTGCTGTTGAAACTTTCCATGCTGTTTTTGATTGTAGCTATATTACTTTTCATTTCTTCCTGATTCTTGCATAGGTTGTTGATTTTCTCATCCATCCGGTGAATGAATTGTACAACCATTATTCTGAAGTTTTTTCCTGTCATGTTGCATGCTTCAACTTCATTAATGTCCTTTCTTGGTGACTCCTCATTGTCTTTCCTCTGGGTGTTGTTTCGTCTCTTCATTCTGATTCTCTCCTGATGGTTCAAACGTCGAGTTGCGTGGGCCTGGGCCGTGTGCAGTGGGAGCCTCCCACCACCCTAGTGTCACTGAAGAGCTCTGACACTAAGATATGTGGTTGTGTGGGTTGGTGGGAACCAGGCTCGCTCAGAGTCAGTGTTGTCAGCGCTCAATGTGGCCTCGTACGCGCCCTTAGAATCAGGGACCCTGCCTGCACCGTGCTGAAACAGAGACCCCCCTGAAGCGTGTTGAAAACCACAGCCCCCTAGCGTGCACCAGGAGCCAGAGTTCCCCAGAATCCAGTATCAGAGTCTCTGTTGCTTCGCGGGACCTTGCCTTGAGAATCAGGGTCCCTGTGTGCCCTTGCACCAGGAATTGGAGTCACTGGCTCTTAGTATGAATGCACAGGAAATCAGGATCTCAGGCGCAGGTGATAAGAAACACAGTCAAGTCACTGGTGCTTGGTGCTGCCTCCTGCCCAGAGAATCGGGGTCCCTGGTCCTGTGCTACGCGGGACAAATTCCCAGTGTTCGCGCGCTTGCTCCCAGCCCAGGACTCCTGAACCTGGCCCTAAGCAGGATCAGTTCCAAGGTGCTCCTGCACTTCGAGGCTAAAGTTCCTGGAGTGCTGATGCCCCGGCAAGGGATGGGTCTATCAGTTAGTTACTCTGGTGCTGCAGGCAAGACTGCAGGAAGGGGGGATGGGCTCTGTTACTCATGGATCTGCCACGAGGATTTCTGAACTTTTGGTGTCCACAGGTCTGTAGCTGTGGTCACAGGTCTCTGTCCCCAGTGGCTGCAGGGTCCTGGTATGCATCTGAGATCAGACTGGGTGGTGCTGAGGCTAGGATCCTAGTCTCAAGCAGCTCTGTTTCCCAAGATGACGTGGTCGCCGTGCCTGTGCTGGCCGCCCAGGAGTGTCCGCGCAGGGAGCGGGACTCCGCTGCCTGAGACTGCCGGGTTTAGCAGCCCCTTAGAAGACCTGCAGAATCTAACTGTCCCTAGCTCATACACACACACACCACACGCATCCACACACTCCTCTCTATTTCTTCTTCTTGTCTAATTGCTATGGTTAGCACTTCCAGTACTCTGTCAAACAAAAGTGGTATCCTTGTCTGGATCCCATTCTTAGGGTATCCCTGTCTGGTTCCCATTCTTAGGGGAAATGGTTTTAGCTTTTGCCCATTGAGTATGATGTTGGCTGTAGGTTTGTCATAGAAGGCTTTTATTATGTTGAGGTATGACCCTTCTATTCCCACTTTCTTGAGATTTCTTTTTTTTATCAGAAAAGGGTGTTGGATTTTGTCAACTGCATCAATTGATATGATTATGTGATTTTTGCTTTTCAATTTGTTTATGTGATATATCACATCTATTGATTTGTGGATATTGTACCAGCCTTGCATCCCTGGAGGAAATACATTTTTTAAATAAAAATTAATGTCTTTGTATTTTATCATTTTAAAGGACTTATTTATTAGAGCAGTTTTCAGTGCATAGCAAAACTGAGTGGAATGTACAGCGATTTCCCATAAACCACATAAACTCAAACACACACAGCCTTGCTCATTTTTAAAATTTATTTTTTTCTTGGTTTCAGAGAGAAAGGGATAGGGAGACAGAGATAGAAACATCAATGATGAGAGGTAATCATTGATCCACAGTCTCCTGCACACCCCAAATTGGGGATCAGGCCCACAACCAGGGCATGTGCCCCCACCGCTCATCAAACCTTGACCTCTGGTTCCTAACTGGATGCTCAACCACTGAGCCTTGCAGGCCTGGTGCCTTGCTCATTTTTGACCTCCAGTAACAATAAAGTATATTTTTTACAATGGATGGATGTGCATTGGCTCATCATTATCAACCAAATTCCAGAGTTTACATTAAATTTCACCGTTGGTGTGGAACATCCTATGGGTTTTGACAAATGTATGATGGCACATACTCACCATTACAGTACCATATAGAATCCATTCACTACCTTAAAATCCTCCACACTCTACTTATTCATCCTTCCCTTCCCCCTAAACTCTGGAAACCACTGATCTTTTTTACGTCTCCCTACATTTGTCTTTTCCTGAATGTTGTACAGTTGGACTCGTACAGTTGATATCTTTTTGAGTGTTTAAATAAATGAATTCCAAGGTAATTGTATGTAGTTATCCAAGATGTTCTTTGGCTTTCGAGGTTTGTTGTTCTTCATAAGCATGGGATCTGATGACATATGCTCTACTAGCAGAAAGAGAATGATTTCTATAGGCATTTGACAGCTAATGGGGAGAGTTGAGAAAAATGACCTCACACACTGCTACAGAGCACTAACTCTCTGGCCTACCCTGTTCTCTGAGATGGGGACAGGTACACTCTAGCAATGGAAGGAGACAGTCTCAAGGGGTTCTACTTTATACAACTGGAATCACAACGATTTTCCTACTTATCTTGCAATTGGAAAAGGGGTCAGAAGGAAACTGTTTCCTATGTTTTGCTTTGCCTAGTGCCCAAGCTTTCTTATGATAAGAGTGTTTAATCCTCAACCGGCTAGTCTTCACTCAAGAGCTGGAGATGTTGTATTGTGTTACAGTAAAATAAGTCTACTCTCTTCTAACTGCTCTTAGTGGAAGAAGCCAGAAAACTCATGTTATTTAAGTTTGGCATGGTTAGTTCATGATTGTTTCCACCCAAAGTGCAATTTTCTGTCAGTCTGGTGGTCTTTGGATAGGATTATGTTCATTGCACATGGCAGTTCAAAATTAAGTATACATTTTGATAGGCCCGGTTCTTTTTTTCTTTCTTTGCATTACATATGTTTAAAAAGAGAAAGTAAATGTTCCTAATGTATTAATAGCCTACCAATAATAGGGTTATTGTTCAGTCTAATATAGTCTTCAGATGTGGTCCTGAATTTATACTTTCTAACAATGCATTAAACCGGCACTTTTAAAGCCCTGTATTCTTATGTTTTAAAATGTATTTTACTTCTTTTTTCTTTTTTTAAATAGTGATTGAGGTATCTTCAGAAGACTCTTTAAGCAGGTAGGATTTTATGGATTTTTAAAAATGTTATGGTAACTACCAGAATGCAGAAAAAAACTAACATTTCTAGAGTGCTCGACTGTGGTCTAGATCCTATAATATATAATTAGCCTGTGTTATACAGTCATCACAATAGTTTTGCAAAGTAGGTGTGCTAATGTAGCCTACATTTCTATTAATGAGGCAACTGTGGTTCAGGGAGGTAGATGAATTAACCCATGATTCCATTGTTAGCAAGGGACTGACTGATGATTTGACTGTCAACCAGCCTGGCTCCCAAATTATTTTGTTGTCCCCCACTATACACTGATAAGTTCCTGTGTAGCTCAGGCAACTAGATATTGATGTAAATCCGAACAACTCGTGAAATCAAATCTGATTGTGTGTTAAATCTGATTTAGAGTTTGCTAAGAGGTCCAGTTAGTTCTACCATTTATCTCACTATTCTTGACAATTGTAGTGGTAGATAGGACCTTGTTTTTCCCACAAACGCTTTTAGGGAACAACTCAGGTAGCTATGGCCAAAGAACGAAAGGTTTAACCTCAGCAAGTCTTAATCGGGTAAGTGTTTTTAGGTTAAATGAGATGAAATCTTCTTGAAATGAATTGCTTATCTGTAAGAAAAGAATATCTATGTATAGTTCATGTTATGTTACCTAAATTCAGCATCCATTTTGAGTACTTAATATCATTTCACTGTTCCTTTTATGTGCCAGGTGAGATTTCATAGCTTGGTTCTGGCACTTTGGGAATGCCAGCCAGCTAGAATAGGTAATTAGCCCCAAACAAGCAAAGGCTCACCTAGTTTGAAGAAACAATGAGCCATATTCTTTGGTCTCAGAATTTTTAAGATTTTACATTCCAAGTAAAACTTCTATGTATGGGGTCACAAATAAAATCTCAGCTTTGATTTTTCTAACTAGTTATTCAGGATCTTGAAGTGTTCAATGTAGCACAAAAAACAGTACACCCTCGCCCTTAATTTTTCAGGAACATATAGGATTCCCTAAGTCCAAGGGAGAGAATCTTCTTTCATAAGTTGGATGAAGATGTCAAAAAGTACATTCTAAAATTTCTGTTGAAACCATTGAATCTCTTGCTGCTGAGTTGCCATCTAAACCCTTCCTACAGTCACAATTGATCTTTGCTCCCGGGTTGGCCTTGCTGTTGCAGATTCCTGAGTCTTCATGTTGACTCACACTTGGACTTCAGGGTCACACCTATTTTTACTTTACCACACCCTATTCTGGCAGCTGGGCCTCCTAGCTCTACCCATCTATAGCCTCCCTCACACACTGGAATGCTTATATGGAGCTCACGTCTTAGCCAAAATCTTTGGGAATGAGTTATTCTTTGAGCTTCATGTTTGTTTGTTTTTTGACAGCAGATGTTACTTAGAACAATTCTAAACTGCCAAGGAGATTCAAATAATGCTACAGGAAAAGATCAGACATTCCATTTTCTCTTATTATTATATTTATTTATTTTATCATATCTATACTCCAAGGTCACTTTATATCCTATGAAGCATCTTTTTTTAGGTAGTGGATGGTCGCATACGTCCTCACCAAGTGTAGTAAGCACCAGCTTGCCTGAGGTTACATAATTTAGATTGGACCCTCAAGGAATCTCTTTGCCATCACAATGAAATTTCCCAGGTGACTGGAATTTACCTCAGGATTTAAAAAATTTAAGTTTACCTCATATGGAAGCCAGTCAACAGAAAGCTCTGAATCAAAAGTAGGTTATTGGTTCTTACAATTGCTAAAGCACTATGCATTACTCATCAGTATCCATGGATGACCAGTAGAATTGTATCTTCCAAGTCAATTGGGGGTGGAGAGGGAGATTAAGCATCGTTCTCATAAAGATCTGCTGGGTCACAGTTTGAGTAGGTAGCGAAGGGGTATTATTAGCCCAGGCCAGGCCCTGACCTTGATTAGTTTCCTGTGGTTTTTATGATTTGCTACATGAAGAAGGGAGCATAGTGTTATCTGACTTCATTCTGTTATACTAGAGTCCCGGTGCACAAAATTCGTGCAGCGGGGGAGTGTCCCTTGCCCATCCTGCACCCTCTCCAATCTGGGATCCCTCGGGGGATGCCTGACTGCCGGCGTGGGATCGGGCCTAAACCGACAGTTGTACAGCCTTCTCACAATCCGGGACTGTTGGCTCCTAATTGCTCGCCTGCCTGCTGGTCTGATTGCCCCTAACTGCTTCTGCCTGCCAGCCTGATCACCCCCTAATTGCTCCCCTGCCAGCCTGATTAACACCTAACTGCTCTTTTTCCAGCCCAATCGCCCCCAAATGCCCTCCCCTGCAGGCCTGATCTTACCCCCAACTGCCCTTTCCTGGCAGCCTGTTCTCGCCCCCAACTGCCCTCCTCTGCAGGCCTGGTCCCCCAGCAGCCCTCTTCTGCCAGCCTGGTTGCCCCCAACGCCCCTCCCCTGCTGGCCTGGTTGCCCCCAACTGCCCTCCCCTGCTGGCCTGATTTTGCCCCCAACTGTCCTTCCCTGCCAGCCTGATCGCCTCTAACTGCCTCTGCCTGTCTGATCACTCCTAACTGCCCTACCCTGCAGGCCTGTTCTTGCCCCCTACTGCCCTCTTCTGCAGGCATGATCTTGCCCCTAACTGCCCCCCTCTTCTGGCCAATTTGGTTCTAACTGGTCAGTTTCTATGCCAGTCGGGGTCAAAAACTCTGCCTCCTAGGCAGCCATTGGCTCCTCACACTTCAACCAGATTTGGATCTCACTGGTCAGTTTCTATGCCAGTCAGCATCTCTGGGCTTATCAATGGAGCCTGGTCAGAAAGGCGGGGCTGATCAGCAGCCCCAGTGGAGGCTTGGAGAGAAATGGAGTCGGGGCTGCTGGAGAGAAAGAGAGAGGCAAGTGCTGATCAACAGCTGCCATAGAAGCTACGGATCAGACCCTGCTTCTCTCTTTAGGCCTCTCTCCAGGCCTGATTCACACCCCCCTCAGCAGTGAGTGCTGGGTCACCATGCCTGCAGCCGAAGCAGTCCCTGCTGGCTCGCCACAGCAACCCAGGGCTGACTGCAGGACTGACTTCCGGTTGGTCGAGCCTATGGTTGTGACAGACCCAGGGTTTTTAAATATTAAGATTAGATAACATAATAGAATATGCTCAGGGTATAGTGATCTCTGTAATCTATTTTACATACATTTTGTTGCCAGTTACGTAATAGCTGAGATGCCCCGAATTACAAACCACAACATAAGTATAGGTAGTAACCAAGATTCATGACATTTTCTGAAAACTGCAACATTTGAATGTTAGAAACCATGAAAAGCCCACATTGGGCTATATTTGGGATTCACAAATAGTTTCAACAAAAAAACTTCATAACTCAATTTTTTCTTTTCTTTACTGTTTTCTAAGCATATGTTTTTGCTCTATTATCTCATTCAATCTTCCTACCAACCTTCTAAAGTAAGGTAGTAAGATTCATATTTTGTAGAGGAGGACCTTGAGCCAAAAATGTGACTTGTTTGAAAACAAAGAGCTGTTGGTTATACAACTAGGACGTGTGACATTTGCCATTGAGTTCAGCTGACTCTAATTAATTCACTGAACTATACTTTCCTCAAATCATGACTATGATACCTTATTTTTTTTAATTATATACTTCATAAGACAGTTATATAACTTACAAATTTAAAGTGTATGGGATAATTAATGTTTTAATATTAGTTCTGACATTATCTGAAATATTCTAAGAAGTTATCACATTTGGAAAATATTCTTATATTAATATTAAAGAGTAATATTATTTAACACCTTTTTTTCCCACACAGCAAACAACCACTAACATCTAAATATAAAGAAGGAAGGGGATTACAAAAATCTGCAGATTTGAATCCTGGTAAGACTTCAAATAGTGAATTACTCTTGGTGGTCCTACCATAGATGAAGTAAGGGTAAGGAAATTTTGATAATGAAAGAGCAGGGGAAATCTACCAAACAATGTTTAAATTGAATGTATAGTTTTTCTTAATAGAATAGTAATCAGTGTTATTAACAAAGTTAATTAGAGGCAATTTAAAATCTGGGGCAATATCATTTAAAAGGATGTTCATTTATTTAGTCCTGACCCCTAAAATCCCATATGATATACTTATGTAAAAAAGAAAAAAGATTTAAAGTTAGGATGGTGTATGTTTTCTCTATATTCACATTATACCATATTGGACTTGTTCTAAAAACAGATCTTTGGTTTAGTTTTAAATAGGAATGGATTACACTTAGTAAATGAATACTTGTTATTACATAGTGATTTGTCTTACTAAAACTAGGAACTCAACAATACTTTCCTGGTAGCACAAACAAATGGAAAACAGTAAGAGCTGTAACACGTAGCCAGTGTGCAAGAAGCCCAATGAGATTGTTTTCTAAAGACGTCCAGCCAGAATACTGAGGTCAGAGAGGCAATGCCTGTTGAGAAGCTTAGCACATTTTTCATATTATACCCACATGGTCCCCATATTATCAGCTTCATTCCTCAGAAGTCAAAACAGAATGAGATATGTTCACTTCATTAGTTGGATAATGGTCAGGACACTGGGATTTCTTTAAAACAAGATGCTCTGTTGTCATTGGTAATGATAATGATAATAAATATTCAAAAAGTCCAACCTGGGACTCAACAAATTTTAATAAAGTATAAAAATGTTTCTCAAGACAAAAATGCCAGGTATGTTCCCTAGTTCTTTATGCTGTCTGAATTGTATGAAGACACCTTGGAGTTAGGACACAATTATCAGAGGGCTTGTGTTAGTTGGTTTTGCAAGTTATAGGAAACACAAAGATGAAATAGCATTTTGACCTTGAATGTACTAATCATATGAGAGGTGTCCCTGGTTTATTTCTCTGTTTGCTTTTTTAAACCAATTATCAAAGAAAATGTCAAAATTCAGTTATTCATTTTTCAGCTGAATGGTCTTCCATTTAACTTCAGGTGTCTTCCAGGTACTAAGTGTTATTCTGACGTTGCAGAATTGAAACATTTTAGAGATAGTCCTTGCCCTTTAAGAGCTTGTTAGTATCATTGTCATTTCTATTCTTTACATTACTTTATTTATTGCTTACCACATGCCAGATCACATTAGGAACTTCTATTACCCTTGTTTATTCTTTTATTGGAGTTTAGTGTATGCCAGCTACTTTAGGTCCATTATGCATATTAGAATTTTAAAAATGTAGGGTAAGCTTTGGCCGGGTTTCTCAGTTGCTGAAAGCACTGTCCCTGATATGCCAAGGTTTTGGATTTGATGCCAGCTTAGGGAACATGCCAGATTCACACAATGAATTCATAAATAAGTGGAACAACAAATCAGTGTTTCTTTATCTACCTATAATCATTTTTTTAAGTTTAAAAATAAATAATGTGGATTAGTTTTAAAATAAGCATGCAGACCACAAAGATGTTTTCCAGGTAAAGGGGCAGAATGGTGATGTTAGGCAGGAGTGATATATATTATGACTAGAGGCCCGGTGCACGGAATTCCTGCCCTGGAGGAGGGTGTCCCTCAGCCCGGCCTGCACCCTCTCCAATCCGGGACCCCTCGGGGGATGTCCAATCAGCAGTTGGACATAACTCTTGCAATCCGGGACTGCTGGCTCCTAACCACTTGCCTGACTGCCTGCCTGGTCACCACCTAATTGCACCGCTGCCGGCCTGATTGACACCTAACTGCTCCCCTGCAGGCCTGGTCCCCCCCAACTGCCCTCCCCTGCTGGCCACCTTTTGACAATGGTGGTGGACAACTTGTGACAATGTGGGGGCGGCCATCTTGTGATGACGTGGGGTGGCCATCTTGTGACACGAGGGCATGAGGGTCAATTTGCATATTACCTCCTTATTATATAGGATTACACATTTGGCAGCAGGAAGGGTAGGGCAAGGGCTCAGATGCACAAGTGAATGTTGCTGGAATTATGAGCAGTACAGTTTCAGCGGTGCAACATGTGTACCATGGGAATGGTTGGGAATGAGGTGAGTGCCTAGCTAAGGCAGGCTTATGAAAGTCTTTACTACCACTGACAGATGTGGATCATATCCTCCAGGCTTGGGAAATTACCAGCTAGAATGCATTCAGCTTCAGATAATAGGTGGTCTAATTAACAGAGGCCAAAACAATAGGAACCAGGATTGTTTTGGTGACTCAGTGATGTCATCAGGATTCCAGTTTGTGTCCTTTGTGCAGCTGTGAGGGTGAGAGTGCTTATATCTGCTTTCCTGGTCAGTTATTAGTTTTGGCTCCACAGCATCCTATTCTCACACGTCAATATGTGAAGGTCAAAAGGACTGCTTTTCCTTAGACATTTCTTTTTCACTTTTAAAACATTCTGATAAAGTAGAGTTGGCATACATTATATTACTTTCAGGTGCACAATCACAGTGGTTTGACATTAAAATACCTTATGATGTGTTCACCATGATATGTCTAGTACCATCTATCACCATGCAAAGTTATTATGCTATTGTCCCATTCCCTGTTCTGCACAGGACAATCCTGTGGCTTATGTCATTTATAACTGGAATCTGGCACTTATTCATACTCTTTTATTTCACACATCTCCTCAGCTTACCCTCTGGCAACCATCAGTTTGTTCTCTGTAGCTATGGGATCTGTTTCTGTTTTCTTCTTTTGGATTGCACCTGTAAGTGTGATGCTATGGTATTTGTCTTTCTGTCTTCTTTCAGTTAGTATAAGACTCACTCAGTCCATCCATGTTGCCATAAATGGCAAAAATGCTTTGTTTATTTATATTTGAACAATTTTTATTATATATATATATGTGCATATAAACATAAAAACACACACATATCTATACACACATATATATGTGAGTGTGAATATGTGCCAATACATTTCACATCTTTGTTATTTACTTATTTAATTGAAGGACACCTATGTTGTTTCCATATCTTGGCTACTGTAAGTAATGCTGTAGTGAACATAGGGGTGCCGATGTCTTTTCAAATCTGTGTTCATGTTCCTGTTGGATAAATCCCCAGAAATAGATGGCAGTTCTATTTCTAATTTTTTGAGGAATGTCCATGCTGCTTTCCGCAGTGACTGTGCCAATTTACAATCATGTGAGCAGTGCTCCAAGCTTTCTCTTTTCTCCAATCCTCCCAACATTTGTTAGTTATTTATATTTTGATGACAGCCATTCTGAGAGGAGTGAGGAAGTACTTCCTTAGGAATTTCATTTCCATTTCCCAGATTAGTGATGGTGAGCTATGTGTTTCCTTAAATTTTTTTACAAAATATGTTTTTATTGAGTTTAGAGGGAGAGGAAAGAAAAGGGAGGGAGAGATAGAAACATCAGTGAGGGAGAACCATCACATCCATGGGCTTCCTCCTACACACCCACTCCTGGGGATCAAGCCTGCCACCCTGGCATCTGCCCTGCCCCAGGATGTCACCAGCAATCTCTTGGTGAATGGGGCTATGGGCTCCACCTACTGAACCACATTGACTGGGCTTATGTCTTTCTTTTAAATAGGAAAGAACCTAGAGGCTTGCAGTCAACTTCCCTAACTTTATATAGGCTTGGGTTAATCCCACACTCATTCCTAAACCAGCTAATGGTAAACTAGTGACTCTGATGAGCTTACTATAATCCCTTGTCTTTGGAGTGGGGGAGGTACCACCTTCTTTGTTTATCAGGAGAGTAAATGTCCCAATAGAGTTGTGATTCTCCAGCAAAAATGAAGACTAAGGAAGGGAGCCAGCAGTATATACTGCAGGATTTACTGGAGTTTTGAGAAGATGAACAAGATAAGATTTGATAGGTGCCCTGTGGCAGTGGTATGAATCAGGCATAAGCGAGCTTTCTCTGTAAAGGGCCTGATCTTAGTCCATGTGGTCTGTCATATCTACTCAAGTCTGCCATTGTAGTGTGAGCGCAGCCCTAGAGCATCTGTAAGTGAACAGGCACAGCTGTGTTCCAGTGAGACTTTATTTGGAAAACCAGATGGCAGCTTCTACTTGGCCTGTGGGCCCTAGTCTGCTGACCCCTTATGTAGAGGATAGATAGAAGCATAAAGGGACTGAGAGACTAAAGGGACATTTTTGCCTCCTTGGACTAGCTTCAGTCCATTATTAAAATTCATGCATCTGTGCAGAAATGAGTCAGGAAGCTCAATTTATTCCATTTAAAATGTTGGTGTTTTTCTAGGTCAATGTCTCCCTCATTTGTTTTGCTTAAAGAAATCTTATTAATTTAAAAAGGACCAATAATAGTTGTTGGTATTTTGCCCCCTGTGAGAGCCATCTGTTAAGAGCCTGTGTTTGATTAGGGCAGTTGACAGTAGCAAAGTAAAGCAGAGAAAGTAGAGAGGTCTAGTCCATATGATTGTGGTGGTGATGGCAGGGGAAGAGTTAGCAGGGAGAGAGAAATCTAAGGTGATTCATAGGTTTGCAGGTAGTGCACTGGCATTTAGATTGCACATGAAGAATAAAACGTTGTCAGATGAGCAGGAAAGAGCAACAGTTCAACAGGAAAGACCACTAGTTTTCCAGACAGGTTGAGTTTAATGAATATCTATGGATATCCTTACATTTTTGATACAATTTTTTTTTTACTTTTTGACTTTTCCTGTCAACGGGGCAGTCAGACATCCCCCAAAGGGTCCCAGATAGGAGAAGGTGCAGGCCAGACTGAAGAACACCCCTCCATGCACAAATTTGATGCACTGGGCCTCTATTGATAATATAGCATGGTACTGGTTTCAGTCACTTCATCCTAATTGCTTGTAATACTCATTACTTCTGTGACACAGGGCGAGCATTTCATAGGTATTTGTAAGTTAGTAGGGTGATATTAAGCAATTATAAGCTTTCCTTTTTATCCACATAATGCTTCAAGATAATTTTTAGGTAAAATCAGCTTAATGATTCCTGATTTAAAATTAGAATAAAAAGTGTCCTTTAATCATATGTATGATTCAGTTTGATTTATATTGCATTAAACCCCTGTTTAAAATCACAAAGGAAGACATTCAATCATATTTATCAGTTATTTTCTTGCATTAGTATACATTTAAAAGTACTTGCTTTATTTATGCCTCCCATATGCTTAACTCAATTGCCAGGAAAATACTTATATTCTGATAATTGGATCTTTAACCTAATTTCCAAGGTGACTGTGTCTTGAAAATAGCATTAATATGTTGATATATGTTAACTGCAGCTTCAGTAAATACATTATTTTAAAGAACAATTAATAAGCCTTATTTTTTAGATCAGTTTTAGATGCACATTAAAATTGAGCGGAAAGTACAGAGAGTGCTCCCCCCTACCCCCCGCAAACACACACAGTCTTCCTCTTTTTGTCATCCTGCATCAGAGAGGGACATTTATTACAATGGAAGGACATGCAATGACTAGTCATTATCAACCAAAGTTCATAGTTTACATTAAGGATCAGTCTTGGTATTGTACATCCTCTGGTCTTTGTATGATGGTACATACACACCATTACAGTATCATATAGAGTCATTTCACTCCCCTAAAAATTCTCCGTGCCATACATGCTGAAAGAGAATGCTTCTTCCAGGCATTTGCCACCTATTGGGGATGGCTGAGAAAAATGACCTGATGCACGTCTGCAGAGCACTAGGTGTCTCTCCCACCTTCTCTCTGAGGTGGGGACAGGTACACCCTAGCACTGGAAGGAAGCAGTCTCCAGGGGTTCTACTTTATACAACTGGAATCACAAGGTCTTTCCTACTCATTTGCTATTGGAAATGGGGAAAGAAAGCGTCTGTTTCCTATGGTTTGCTTTGAAGCAAAATGTATTGCCTAGTCATCAAGCTTCCTTGTGGTAGAATGTTTCATCCTAAACTGGCTAGTCTTCACTCAAGAGCTGGAGGTGCAGTGTGTTATGGTAAAATAACTCTCTTCTTACTGCTATTAATGGAAGGAATCCAGAAAACTCATGCTGCTTAAGTTTGACATTGTTAGTCTATGATTCTGCTTCCACTAATGATACAGTTTTCTGTCATTCTAATGGGGTTTGGTTAGGATTATGTTCATTGTACACAGCAATTCATAGGTAAGTATCAAATTTTGATACATCCCATCTTTTTTTGCATTTGATATATTTAAAAAGAAAAAGTAAATGTTCTTAGTGCATTAATGGCCTACCAATAATATTCACTCTAGTATAGTCTTCAGGTGTGTTCCCAAAGTTATACTTTCTAACAATGCATTAATCTGGTACTTTTAGAGTCCTGTATTTTTATTGCTTTAAAATGTATTTTACTTTTTTAAAATAGTTTTTGAGACCTCTGAAGAAGACTCTTTAATCAGGTAAGATTTTATGGATTTTTCAAAATTATATGTTAACTAAGAAAATGCAGAGAGAAACTAACATTTCCAGAATCTCCTACTGTGGGGTAGATACTACCTATACTATGTAATTAACTATGTTACATGGTCATCACAATAACTCTGTAAAGTAACTGTGCTGTTGTAGCCTATGTTTTATTAATGGGGCGAGTGTGATTCAGGGAGATGGATGAATTGACCCATGATTCCATAGTTAGGAAGGGGCTGACCCATGATATGACTGTCAACCATTTTGGCTCCCAAATTATTCTGTTGTCTCTCAACATAAACTGATCAGTTCCTGTGTAGCTCTGCCATGGACGTACAGATGCAAACCAGATCATCTCAGAAAGTCAAATCTGATTGTGTGTTACCTCTGATTTAGAGTTTTTCTTAGTAGCCCAGTTAGTCTAAGCAGTTATCTTACTCTCCTTGACAAATGTAGTGGTAAATAGGACCTTGTTCTTCCCACCAAAGCTTTTAGGGCCCATCTCAGTTAGCTATGGCCACGGAACAAAAGATTTTACCTAAACAAGGCCTAAACAGGCAAGTGATTTTAGGTAAAATGATATCTATTCTTCTTGGGAGGAATTATCTGTGAGTAAAAAATATCTATGTTATATTCATTACATTCAGCATCTAATTAGAGGATATTTCTAATAGATTTCTCTATGTACTTATTTCCCAGTCTGGCTTTCCCCTCAGGCTGGTATGTTTGCCTAGTTGTATGAAGGTTTTTTCTTTTTTCCTAGAGTCCTTTTTTCATCTTCCATTGCTTTCCTTCATTCTTTTACTCTCTTTACTTTTTCTGGTGTTTCTTTTGTTGTGTTATTTATTTGCTCTTCCGGCATCTCTAGTGTTCTCCATTTTTCTGTATACAGAATGAAAGGCAGGTAGATATTCAGGTGTTTAAAGAAGCTTATCAATTAATTAATTAAGAAAAATCCTCTTGTACTTCAACCTGTGTTTACCATCCTGGCCAAGTTGTGGTTCCTTATTTAAATCTTCCCCTACTTCAGATTAGTGACCTCAGTAGAGTTTCTTATCTGTGAGAGGACTTTAAATGAGCAATACCCAAGTGGGATAGGAGGGGGCCTTTTTCCCCCTTCATTTTTGCCTTGGAGGTAATGTACACAGATGAACACTTCAGCATGTAAATGGTCAATTCTAGACAGACGAACAGGGCATTAACTTGGGGAGAAATCAAGTTAAATAACATAATAGAAGACGCTGACAGTGAAGTGACCTCTGTGTTACATGCAGAGCCAGCATGCTTGCAGGAAATAATGAGTCAAGAAATACAGTCAGGCTGCTTCTTCAGCAAGGTACTGATGTCTTTTCTCTAGTTTACTGTGGGTGGGTTGCAGAAGAATATGCTTTTGTTAGTGGTTTTAATTTGTGTTTAAGATACTAGTTTTCACTAATTGAGGTTTAGAATCATTTCACTGTTCCTTTTTTTTTTAATATACTTTATTGATTTTTTACAGAGAGAAGGGAGAGAGATAGAGAGTTAGAAACATCGATGAGAGAGAAACATCGATCAGCCGCCTCCTCCACATCTCCCACTGGGGAAGTGCCCGCAACCCAGGTACATGCCCTTGACCGGAATCGAACCCGGGACCCTTCAGTCCGCAGGCCGACGCTCCATCCACTGAGCCAAACCGGTTTCGGCTCACTGTTCCTTTTTTGTGACAGATAAGATTTCATAGTTTGGGTCGGGTAGTTTGGGGATGCCAGTCAGTCTAGGCCAGTGGTAGGCAAACTGTGGCTCGTGAGCCACATGTGGCTCTTTGGCCCCTTGAGTGTGGCTCTTCCACAAAATACCAGGTGCGGGCGCGCACGTACAGTGCAATTGAAACTTTGTGGCCCATGGGCAGAAGTCGGTATTTTGGGGAAGAGCCACACTCAAGGGGCCAAAGAGCCGCATGTGGCTTGCGAACCGCAGTTTGCCAACCACTGGGCTAGGGCATCAGCCAGAAACCCAAGGCTCAACTAGTTAGAGGGAGCAATGGGCCAGATTCCTTATCTTAAAATTTTTAAGATTTTTACCCATTGCATTCCAGCAGAACTCCTATTCATGGGATTATAAATAAAGTCTCATCTCTGATTTTTCTAACGAGTTATTTTGGTCTTGAAGTGTTCACTGTAGCAGAAAAATCTGTTGTGTCTGGGGGTATCTCCTATCCATTCCCCTTTTAATTCTTCAGGAATATAGCAGATTCTCTAAGTTCAAGGGAGACAATCTTCTTTCACAAGTCAGATGGAGAGGTGAAAAAGGGCATTCTAACTTTTCCGTTTTTTCCATTGATTTTATTGCTGCTGAGTTGCCATTGAAATCCATCATATAGTCATGATTGATCTTTGCTCCCTGGTTGGCCTTGCTGATTCAGATTCCTGAGTCTTCATGTTGATTCACACTTGGACTTGAGTTACTGCCTTTTTTTTTTTTTTTTTTTTTTTTTAGCTTATATACCTATGCTCTATATGCTTAGCCACTATTCCAAGTACCAGCACCCTTTTCTGGCTGCTGGGCCTCCTAGCTCTACCCATCCACAGCCCCCCCCCCCCCGCCTCAACTGGAAAGCTTATGTGGAGCTTACTTTTTTTAGAAAAAAATTGTTTTATTGCTTAAAGTATTACAAAGAGTATTACATATGTCTCCTTTTTTATTTATTTATTTATTTTTTGGAGCTTCCTTTTTACCCCAGATCTTTTCAGACTAGTTACCCTTTGAGCTTGTTGTTGTTTTTTTCCAGCTAGAAAGTGTTAGTTGGAAACATTTGAGCTGCCAGGGAAATTCAAATAATGTTGCAGGAAAGGGCCAGATGATCCTTTCTCCTTTGTTACAGGATCTGCACCCCAAGGTGACTTTTTATTCTGTAGAGCACCTTTACTTAGGTAGTGGAAGGTCCCACATCACTCTCCCAGAGCAGTAGGCACCAACTTGCCTGAAGTTCCATAATTGAGGTTGGCCCCTCAAGTGAGTGATCTCTTTGCCATAACAATGAAAGTTTCCCAAGTGACTTAAATTTACCTTAGATTTCAGAGTATTTTAAATTATTCCTCACATGGAAGCCAGTCAACAGAAAGCTCTGAATCAAAAGTAGGTTATTGGTCCTAAAAATTGCTAAGGGCCCATCCATGACCTATAAACATCCATGGGTGACCAGTAGGATTGCATCTTCCAAGCCAATTGGAAATGGACAGGAAGATTAAGCATCATTCTCATAAAGATTTGCTGGGTCACAGTTTGAGTAGGTAGAGAAGGGATAGTCTTAGTCCAGGCCAGGTCCTGACCTTTATCAGTTTTCTGTGGTTGGTATGATTTGCTGCATAAAGAAGCGACCACGGTGTTATCTGACTTCATGGGGAAATCTCTTTGTACATAAATTTAGGTGCCACTTGCATAATAGTTGAGTTACTCTGAAATACAAACCACAATGTAAGTACAGATAATAACCAAAATTCATAACATTTTCAGAAAACTGCAATATTTGAATATGAGAAACTATGAAAAATCCACATTGTTATTTTTTTGGAAATCCAAAATAATTTCAAGAAATAAATGTCAGGACTAGATTTTTACTTTGGTTTACAATTTTCTGAGCATATC
This sequence comes from Myotis nattereri, assembly GCF_964212035.1. Classification (NCBI taxonomy): domain Eukaryota; kingdom Metazoa; phylum Chordata; class Mammalia; order Chiroptera; family Vespertilionidae; genus Myotis; species Myotis nattereri. The sequence continues at coordinate 8,081,391 of NC_138097.1, read as the reverse complement.
TTTTTGCTGTATCATTTCTTTTAATCCTCCTAGCAAACGTCTAAAATAAGGCACTAAGTTTCTTATGTTGTAGAGGAGAACTGAGCCAAAGATAAGTGACTTGTTTGATAACAAATAGCCATTGGTTATAGAACTAGGGTGTCTGAGTTCTAGAAACTTGTAATTATGTCCAGCTAACTCTAATTAATTCACTGAATTATACTACTCTCAAATCATGATGGTTACATTTTTTTATTTTGTACTTCATAAAACAGTTGTGGAACTTACAAATTTAAAGTGTATGGTATCATTAACATTGCAACATTAGCTCTGATATTATCTGAAATATCCTAAGAATTTACAATATTTTGAAAATATGTTTATATTAATATTAAGAGAGTAATGTTATTTATCACCACTTTTGTGCACAGCAAGCAACAGCTAACTTCTAAATATAAAGAAGAAAGGAGGCCTCAAAAATCTGAAAGTAGCGCTCCTGGTAAGACTTCTGATAGTGAATTCCTCTTGGTGCTCCTGCCACAGATGAAGTAAGAGTAAGAAAGTTTGATAATGAGAGAGCAGGGAAATAATACCAAACAATGTGTAAGTTGCATTTATAGTTTTTCTTAATCTCTTTCTTCATAGTATAGTATTCAGTATTAGTAACAAAATTAAAATCTGGGGCAATATCATTTGAAAAGAAATTCATTTAGTTAGTCCTGATCCCTAAAATCCCATAAAATATCTTTATGTAAAAAAAAAATTATGTTAGGATGGTGTATGTTTCCTCTGGGTTCACATTATACCAAATTGGACTTGTTCTAAAATGGATTTTTTGTTTAGTTTTCATTGTGATGGGGTATATTTTCCAAGTACTTGTTATTACATAGAGATTTGTCTCACTAAAAAAAGGAACTAACACTAGGAACTCAGCAATACTTTCCTGATAGCACAAACAAATGGCAAACAATAAGAACTACATCCCTTAGCCAGAGTGCAAGAATCTGAATGAGATTGTGCTTTAAAGATGTCTACCCATAGAACGGAAGTCAGAAAAACAATACCTGTTGAGAAGCATAGCGTATTTTTCACATTATACCAACAAGGTCTCACTATATCAACTTCAATCCTCAGAAGTCAAAACAGAAGGAGATATGTTGACTTCATTAATTTGATAATTATCAGGACACTGGGATTTCTTTAGAACAGTGGTTCTCAACCTTCCTAATGCCGTGACCCTTTAATACAGTTCCTCATGTTGTGGTGACCCCCAATTTCACTGTTACAAATTGAACATAATTAAAGCTTAGTGATTAATCACAAAAACAATATGTAATTATATATGTGCTTTCCGAAGGTCTTAGGTGGCCCCTGTGAAAGGGTCATTCGACCCCCAAAGGGGTCGAGACCCACAGGTTGAGAACCACTGCTGTAGAACAAGATCCTCTATTGCCATTGGTGAAAAAATAATCATAATAAATATTCAAATAGTCCAACGTGGGACTCAACAAATTAAAATTAACGTACAAAAATGTTTCTCAATAACAAAAATGCCAGATATGTTACCTAGCTCATTGTGCAATCTGAATTGTGTGAAGATACCTTGGTCTTAGTAGACTTTATCAGAGGACTTGTGTAGTTGGTTTTGCAAGTGATAGGAAACACAAAGATGAAATAGTGTTTTGACCTTGAAGGTATGTGTAATATGGGAGAGCTTCCCCAGGTTAATTTCTCTTTTATTTTTTTAAAACAAAATTTTCACAGAAAATATCAACATTTAGTTATTCATTTTTCAGCTTCATGATCTGCCATTTAACTCTCAGGCGTCTTTTAGTTACTTGTTACTGTGATGTTGCAGAATTCAAATACCATCCCTGACTCCAAGAGCTTGTTATGATCTTTGCCATCTATATTACTTACTACTCTTTATTCAGTGCTTATTAGGTGCCATATCACACTAAGTGCTTACGAATATAGTTATTTATTCTTTCTTCTGCCTGAGTAATATATCAGTCTCTCTCTCTCTCTCTCTCTCTCTCTCTCTCTCTCTCTCTCTCTCTCTCTATATATATATATATATATATATATATATATCACATATAGAAAACACATATACATAACACATCATCTTTATTCGCTTATCTATGGAAAGAATCCTAGGTTGCTTCCATATCTTGGCTATTGTGAAGAGCTGCAATGAACATAGGAGTGCACAGATACTTTTTTTCAAAATTCATATATATATATATATAGATATATAGATATATATATATATCTATATATCTATATATATATATATCTGTTGGGTAAATACCCAGATGAGTAATGGCAGTTCTGTTTCTAATTTCTTTAGGAATCTCCATGCTGTTTTCCACAATTACTGTACCAATTCATATTCACATGAACAGTGTGTGAGGCTTTGTCTCTACTCCATGTTCTCGAAAACACTTGCTTTTATATTTATAGCACAGCCATTCAGAGAGGAGTGAGGTGGTACTTCTCTATGGCTTTAATTTGCATTTCCCTGATTAGTGATGTTGAGCTATTTGTTTCTTTGAATTTTTTAAAACATGTTTTTAATTATTTTTAGAGAGAGAGCAAGGGAAAGCGAGAAATAGAAACATCAATGAGAGAGAACCATCACATGCATCGGCTGCCTCCTGCACGCCACTGCTGGGGTTGTGCCTGCAACTGGAGCATGTGCCCTGACCGGGAATTGAACCAGGAACAACTCTTAATCCACTTAGCAATACTGGCCTGTGGGTTTCTTTTAAAGAGTGAAAAAACTGAGAGACTTGGTGTTGACTTCCCCTAACTTTTGATGGGCTTGGGTTACATCTGATGCTCAGTCTTAAATCCTTTAGTGGTAAACTAGTTACTTTAATGAGCGTAGTATAATCATATCTCTCTTTAGAGCTGGGGAAAGAACACCTTCATTGTGTATCAGAAGAGTAAATGTCCAAATACAGTTGTGGTTCTCAGGCAATAAGGAAGACTAAGGTAGGGAGCCAGTAATACTTACTACAGGGATTCACTGGAGTTTTTGGCAGAAGACTAACAGGATTACATATGATTAGGGTCCTCTGGCTGTGGTGTGACACAGGGATAAGGAAGATTTTTCTTTTAAAGGGCCTGATTTTAGTCCATGTGGTCTGTCATATCTACTCAAGTGTGCCATTGTAGTGTGAGAGCAGTCCTAGAGAATCTGTCAGTGAATATGCATGACTGTGTTCCAGTGAGACTATTTGCAAAACCAGATGGCAGCTTGTATTTGGCCCGTGGGCCCTATTTTGCTGCCGCCTCCTGTAGAGGATAGATGGAAGGAAAACACATAAAGAGATGGGAGACCAAAAAATGTTTTGCCTCTGGACTAGCATAAGTCTACTATGAAGTTTTCAAGCATCCATGCTGAAATGAGTCAGGAAGCGCAATTCATTCCTTTTATGTTTTTCTATGTTTATGTCTTTCTCATTTGTGTTTTTCTACGTTTATGTCTTTCTCATTTGTTTTGCTTTAAAAAATCTTATTAATTTAAGAAAGAACAATAATAGTTAGTAGTATTTTCCCCGCTGTGAAAGCCATTGTCTAAAAGCCCATATTTGACTAGGGCAGTTGACAGTAGCAAAATAAAGCAGAAACGGTAGATTTTGTGATGATTTCATGTAAAGACTTACTGAGGAGAGAGAAATCTAAGGTGATTCATAGGTTTCCAGGTCGTGCACTGGCATTTTTTTCAGTTGTTGTTCTTAATCCTCACATGAAGGTATTTTTGCATTGATTTTTAGAGAGAATGGAAGGGAGAGGGAGAGACAGAGAGAAACATTGATGTGAGTGGGACATGTCAATTGGTTGCCTCCTGCATGCACTCCAACCAGGGACAGGGAACCTACAACCAAGGTACATGCCCTTGAACGGAATCACACCTGGGATAGTTCTGTCTGTGGGCCAAGGTTCTATTCACTGAGCAAAACCATTTAGGGCCTGAATTGGCATTTGGAATGGACATGAAGACCAGGACTTTAACCAATCAGAAGGATAGAGCAACAGTTCATGAAGAAAGACCAGTATTTTCCCATACAGGTTGAGTTTAATGAATATCCATGGATATCCCTATATTTTGGATAACATATCTTTCACTTTTTACTTGTCCTGTCAACAACTGTCTTTAATAGGTGAGCCACAATATTAGTTAAATAAGAAATTTTAAAAAAAGATTAGTAATAAAGAAAAAGAACTCTGCAATCATTTGATCACTCTTTTATTATATACTAGAGGCCCGGTGCACAAAAATTTGTGCACTCAGCGGTGGGGGAGAGGGTGTCCCTTAGCCCGGCCTGTGCCCTATCGCAGTCTGGGGCCCCTCAGGAGATAACGACCTGCTGGCTTAGTCCTGCTTCCGGGTGGCAGAGGGCAGGCCCAATCCCTAGGTGCAACCCCTGGTCGGGCTCAGAGCAGGGCCTATCAGGGAGTTGGGGCACCGCTCCCTGTCATGCACAGAGCAGGGCAGATTGGGAAGTTGAGAGGCAACCCTCAGTCACACTCAGGGTAGGGCCGATTGGGGGGTTGGGGCACCGCCCCCTGTCACACTCAAGGCAGGGTCGATGGGGAGGTTGCGGCGCCACCCCCTCTCACCCACAGAGCAGGGCCAATCAGGGGGTTGGGGCGCTGCCCCCTGTCACGCACAGAGCATGGCCCATCAGGGGGGTTGGGGCTCCATACCCTGTCACACACAGAGCAGGACCCATCAGGGGGTTGAGGAGCTCCCCCCTGTCACTCACAGAGTAGGGCCAATAGGGGAGTTAGGGCACCGCCCCCTGTCACACACAGAGCAGTGCGGATCAGGGGGTTGGGGCACCGCCCTCTATCACCCACAGAGCAGGGCCGATCAGGGGGTTGGGGTGCCGCCACTCTCACACTCAGGGCAGGGCTGATGGGGAGGTTATGCCTCTACCCCGTCACACACACAGCAGGGCCCGTGTGTGTGTGTATGGGGGCGGGGGTTGGGGCGCCGCAACCTGTCACACACAGAGCAGGGCCGATCAGGGGGTTGGGGCACTGCACCCTGTCACAAACAGAATAGGGCAGATAGGGAGTTTGTGGCCCCAACCCCTGTCATACACAGAGCTGCAGGGTGATCAGGGGATTTGGGCGCTGCCCCCGTCATGCTGATCCTGGTGCTGGGAAGCCTCTCGTCTCCGCTGATCCCAGTGCTGGGAGGCCTCTCGTCTCCGCTGATCCCAGTGCTGGGAGGCATATTACCCTTTTACTATATAGGATAGAGGCCTGGTGCATGGGTGGGGGCCGGCTGGTTTTCCCTGAAGGGTGTCCTGGATCAGGGTGGGGTTCCCCACTGGGGTGCCTGTCCAGCCTGGGTGAGGGGATGATGGCTGTTTGCAGCTGGTCACACACCCTTCAGGGTGGGGGTCCCCACTGGGGTGCCTGCCCAGTCTGGGTGAGGGGCTGAGGACTGTTTTCAGGCTGGTGGGTGACTGAAGCTCCCAACTGCTCCTTTTTTTCTTTTTTTTATTCTGGGCCAGCTTTAGCTCTGGCTCCAGCTCTGAGGCCTCTGCTGCTGAAAGCAGGTATCTGGTTTGTTTGGGTTCTATAATCGAAACACTGTATCAACTCCAGCTATGAGATCCTGGCTGGCTGAAAGCAGGTCTGGGGTTTTGTTTAGCTTCTATATTTGTAACAATGTTTCAAACTGCAAGCTCAGAGGCCGGCAAGGCAGGCAGGGGATGTTGGTTTCCTCCATCACTGAAGCAAGCAAGCCTCATGTTAGCTTCAAGCTGCCTGGCTGCTAGCTGCCATCTTGGCTGGCAGTTAATTTGCATATATCCCTGATTAGCCAATGGGAAGTGTAGCGGACGTACGGCTAATTACCATGTTTCTCTTTTATTAGATAGGACTAGAGGCCTGCCTGCCCCGATGGGGGCCAATTGGGGTTGGGGTCAGCCAGGAGATCAAATGTTGGAAGCTATAGCTTTCCTCCGGCTGGATCTAATTATGAAGGATGGCTAAAAGAAAACCCACAACAGAACAGTTTTGCATTTCACGTGCCATGAGATGAAGTTGTTTATGGGTTGTTTGCAAACATATATCAAGATGGATAATGGCCCTTTAATGATTTTTGCCTTCTTTCTGGGACTCTACTCTTAGTTTCATGATATGATCTTCATTCTTGTTTGTTAAAAAGTTTTTCTCTTTTTGAATGTGCCTGTGTTTCACTGTTGCTCCTTGCAGCCTGCAGATCCTCTTTGGTAACCCATTTAAAGAGAGATTGAAAGCTCACCTAATCTGCAAGTCACTGCAATTTCACAAAATCCCCACGCAGCCTCTCTACATTTCTCAGCAAAGGGCCGCCATCCATTAATGCTTATGTCGCCTTTTTGGCTAACTTGGAAGGTCTCCTGGGGCTGCAGGCCATGGATGGAGAATTCTACACCTTGGCTGCAATATTAGCAGAGCCCTCTGGAGACTCTGGTTGGGGTCAGAGGGTCTGATAATTATTTTCTTGTGCTTGCACTAACTGTACATGCACCAGGGAGCCCGGCAGTGATTTAGGAGTGTTTGGGGTCATTCGGGGTGGGAGTCGGCCAGGGGGAGGGGCTGCAAGCAGTTGGCGGTCGGCTGAGCCCCCGATCAGGGTGTTGGGGGCCGACTGGGGGCTGAGCTGGCCAGGAGGAGGTGCCGATCCCGGCCAGTTGAGGCTGGTTGGCTGTTGCAGTGCATGTCATAGCCACCAGTCTTTCTGGTCATTCTGGCATAACAGTCGCTGGGCTTTTATATAAATAGATGATAATTATTTTTTTGCAGTTATCCAAGTTAGTTGATTATGAAAAGCAATTAAACCTTGTTTGGTTGGAGAAATTTGTCAATGAGATGTCTTCCTTTCCTTTATAGGAACTTTGCTATAGAACATACTGTCAAGCATTGGGATGCTGTGTTTCTTATTCTGACTAAATAGGAACGTTTCTAGTTTCACATAATTTTCTGACAACATTGATTCATTTATCCCTTTCATGTCTTTATCCCAATTGTTATAGCTCTACAGAAAACTCGAAAACAAGCAAGGATGGAAGCAAAGTCAAGGACAGGTATTCAGTGAAATCAACTTCTGTATTGTAATCATGTATAACACATCAATTCAAATAACATTTTCACATAATGCAATTTTGTTAGGTGTTTTGAAACACACCCCGAGGTTTGTTTATTCACTGGAAAATTTTACAGGACTCAGCATATAGGTGTGCTTACACGTGAGTTTTATTACAGTGAAAGGTTTATAGCAAAATCAGCAAAAGAGAAAAGGTGCATGTGACAAAGTGTGGCAGACATCTGGTATAAGCTTCCAAGAGTCCTCACCCTGTGGAGTTACCAGGATGTGCTTAGTTATTCCAGTATCAAATTCTGAGAACACACATGAAACATGTCATTTACCGGTCTTATTAGATTCAGTGCCAAGGTTTTTATGGCACGCTAGTCACATAGACATCTTCCCCATAGCATGTACCCAAATTCTAGATTCCCAGAAGGAAATCAAGTGTTCAGTAAGAACCCCATCAGTTGTACAAAGTATTAAGGCACAGGGAGCCACACTTATCATTTACAGAAAGGTGGAAAGCCTCCCCAGATTCAGGTTTTCAGACACCAACTGAAGGGTAGCCATTTAAGCAGGACTTTCTAAGGATAGCAGTCTTAGGCCTCCTGCATGGAAATTTTCTGCAGGGCAGGTATAGCCCTGACTGAATTTTTGGCTTCGGCCTAAAATTATGTTTTTAATTCAAGTAATATGGTAATATAACATGGTATTGGTTTCAGTCCCATCATGTATAATTCCTTGCAATGCTGGCCACTTTTGTGACTCTTGGTGAGTATTTCTCAGGTATTTGCACCTAAATTACGAGGGCAATCTTAGGCAATGATCAACTTTCCTTTTTATCCAGTTAATGTTTCAAGATAATTTTTACATAAAATCAGTGTAATGATTTCTGATTTAAATTAGAATAAAAAGTGTACTTTAATTATATGGATGTTTCATTTTTTATATATATTTCACTAAATTCCTGTTTATAATTTCAAAGCAAGTTATTCAGTCATATTTATTAGTTATTGTCTTACCCTAGTATCCATTAAACACTATTTGCTTTATTTATTTATTTCCATATGTTTCACTCCATTGTGAGGATAATTCCCATTTTCTGATACTTGGATCTTTATCGTAATTGTTCAGGTGACTGTGTCTTGAAAACAGCATCTATATGTTGATGTATGTTAATAGAAGATTCAAGGGATTAATTATTTTGAAGAAAAATTACTAAGACTTATTTTTTAGAGCAGTTTCAGATGCACAGTCAGATTGAGCGGAGAGTACAGTGTGTGCCCATAAACCACACAGCCCCAAACACACAGCCTCGCTCATTTTTTACATCCTGCACCAGAGAGGAACATTTATAACAATGGATGGATGTGCACTGAAAAATGTATGATGGCACATCCCCACCATTACAGTTTCATATAGAATCATTTCACTATCCTAGAACTCCTCTGTGCTTTGCTTATTCATCCCTCCCTTCTCCCTAATCCCTGGAAAACACTGATCTTTCTTAGTCTCCGTAGGTTTGCCTTTTCCTGAATATTGTATAGTTGGATTCATACAGTGGGTATCTTTTTGAATGTTTAACAAATGAAAATTCTAAGGTAAATGGATGTAGTTATCCAAGATGTTGTTTCCTTCATTATTTGTTGTTGTTGTTCATCAACATAGGATCTGATGACATGTCCCATACATGCTGAAAGAGAAGGATGTCTATAGGCATTTGCCACCTAAGGGAGAGGGTTGAGAAAAATGACCTGTGCACTACTGCAGAGCACTAACTGTCTGGACCACTCTGCGGTATGAGGTGGGAACATTTACTCTAGCAATGCAAGGAGACAGTCTCAATGGGTTCTACTACATACAACTGGAATCACAAAGTATTTCCTACTTATCCTGGAATATGAAATGGGGCCAGAGAGAGTCTGTTTCCTATCTGTAGCTGTGCTTCAAAGTGTAGTATCTAGCGATTAAACTTCCTTGTCATAGAGTGTTTCATCCTCAATTAGCAAGTCTTCACTGAAGAGCTAGACAATTTATATTGTGTTACGGCAAAATAAGGATACTCTCTTCTAACTGCTGCTAATAGGAGGAGTCCAGAAAACCAATGCTATTTAAGTTTGGCATTGTTAGTCTATGATTCTGCTTCCACTAATGACATAATTTCATGTCAGTCCCATGGGGTTTGGTTAGGATTATGTTCATTGTACATAGCAGTGCACAGGAAGGTATCAAACTGTGATGCCTCCCATTTTTCTCTGTGTGTGTTTGGTATATTTAAAAAGAGAAAGTAATTGTCCTCATGTGTGAATGGCCGACCGATAACATGACTAATGTTCACTCTAGTGTAGTCTTCAGGTGTGGCCCAAAGTTGTACTTTCTAATGTATTAGTCCAGTACTTACAAGCTCCTGTATTGTTATTGCTTTAAAATGTATTTTATTTTATTTTTTAAAAACAGTGGTTGATACCTCAGAAGAAGATTCTTTTAGCAGGTAGGATTTTTAAAAATTATATATTAATTAAGGGAATTCAGAGAAAAGAAAATAACATTTCTAGAGTGTTCTACTATGGGCTAGAGCCTATACTATGTAATTAACCTGTGTTATATAGTCATCACAATAGATTGGCCAAGTAGCTGTGCTAATGTAACCTACTTTTTATTTATGGGGCAACTGCGATTCAGGGAAGTGGATGAATTGATCCATGATTCCATAGTTAGCAAGGGCTGAGGCATGATTTGACTGTCAACCATTTTTGCTCCCAAATTATTCTGTTGTCTCTCAACATACACTGGTAAGTTCCAGTGTAGCTCTGCCTTGGAGATACAGATGCAAACCAGATCATCTCAGAAAGTCAAATCTGATAGTATGTTAACTCTGATTTAGAGTTTCTAAGAGGCCCAGTGAGTCTAAGCATTTATTGTATTCTCCTTGACAAGTGTAGTGGTAAATAGGACCTTGTTTTTTCCACCAAAGCTTTAGGGCCCATCTCAGTTAGCTATGGCCACAAGACTAAAGGTTTTACCAAAGCAAGGCCAAATCTGGCAAGTTTTTTTAGGTAACATAATATCTATTCTTCTTGGAATGAGATATTCTAAGTAAAGAATATCTATGTGTAGATCATGTTATCTTCATTAAGTTAAGCCTATGTTTAGAGGATGTTTCTAATTGATGCCTCTATTGTTGACTTCCCAGTCTGGTCTCTTCTGTAGGCTGGCACCTTACACTCCTTCTTTGAGGTTTCCCTTTGTCTCTATAGTTGTTTTTTTCCCTCTTGCATGAGTTTTTGATTTATTTTATTCTCTGCTTTTATTTCTGTTTCTTTCTTTGTGTTATTTTTTTTCCAGTTCTGCCAGCTATGGCATTATCCATTTTTTTTATAGACAGAATCAAAGACACATAGAATTTCATAATTTCAAGGAAGCCTAGCCATTAATTAAAAAAAACCTTCCCTAGCACTTCAACTTGTGTTTGACATCCTGTCCAAGTGGTTGTTCACATGGAGTGTTGGAAGCACATGAAAGTGACTCATTGAGATAATAATAAGTGGTGGAACAGAGAGGTAAATTCAGGTGCTCAATGCAATGCTCGTCCCTTTTTTTCATTCTGTAGGTGAGTTTTCCTAATAGAAATAAAGGGAGTGTGTTGTGAACACAGTCAATAGAGGATAAGAATGGAATTAGCAGGGAATCCCAAGTTTCAAGTGGAACAACACTAGGTTCGGTTTGAAATAAGAGTTTTGGAAAAGATATGAAAATATATGACAAGTTAAAGATAAGTTTTTAGAAGACGGACATTGAATGTGGGTTGTTCTCCAGAAAGGCAGATTAAAGCATGGGGCTCAAGGATGTACTGAAGTAGTTGCTGCTCTTTTGCTTGGTTGTTTAATTGGAGAAACTAGCAGCATTCAAGGTTTCTTTACAAAAATATGAAAAGAATTTGAGCCACTGGAAAGATTCTTTTGATCGCATGAAGGACTGTGGTCCCTCTGCCTGACTCATGGAGTGGGGCTTACGTCCCCTTGAGTCCTAGGGAATGGAAATTGCTAAACTACATAGATCTATTGCCCAAGGCAGGTGTCTTCTCCCCTTTACCTGGTTTCCCAATTAGCTGATGTGCTTCCCATGTACATGGAGGACTGGGCAGGGGCAGGACTAGATGTCAAAACTATATCAGAAACGAAGTTGGGTGACACTGAAAACTTTTTGTAAATAGAGCCCCACCGTTAATTATATCAGGAATCATTATTTGATATGCAGATGGCTTATCTTACACTTAAACTTTTTGTTGCTTGTTTTAAAGAAGTGAACTCACTCATTTTTGTTGTATATTTTACTGTAAAGACTTTGCAGCAAACCTGGCATTGATGATTCAAGGTCTACATCACGCAATGAAGACTTGAAGGTGAAGTGCTCCCTTGTGAAATTAATTTTCCTGCTGTCAATTTAATTTTGTTTGGCACTTACTCTTATAACTTTGTAGCAGCCTACCTATCTTTGATTTATGTTTCTAATGCAAAATTAGTCTTTTTATTGTTAAATGGTCAACCAAGATATGCCTTTTTAAAAATTGATTTTAGAGAGAGAGGAAGGGTTAGAGGAAGAGAGAGAGAAAGAAAGAGAATCACTGACATGGGAGAGAAACACTGATTGGTTTTCTTTCCCATGAGCCCCAACTGACAACCTGGGAATGTGCCCTGACAGAGAATTGAACCCATGACCTTTTGGTGAATGGGGTGTCAATCCAACCAACTCAACCACATAGGCCAGACCAGAAAATAAGTTTATTTTATCGTGTGATTCCTTGTATATGTCATTCCCATAATAAGTGACTAAATAGAGATAGAAATCAGAGACTGCGGTAGGAGGAATGGAGATTCTCTATTTCATGAGAATGAGGTTTCCTTCTGGAGTGCTGAAAAGTTTTGGAACTAGATAGAGGTCATCATTGCACAGTATTACAAATGTACCAAATGCTACTGAATTTTTCACTTTAAAATGGTTTAGTTTTTGTTTGGTGAACTGTACTCACTACAAAAAAAACTGTCATAATAATAATTAATCAATCAATTGAACTAAGATCATGTTACACCTTCATTTTTTTTATTTTTTAACTTGTTTTATTGCTTAAAGTATTACAAAGGGTATTGCATATGTCTCATTTTTCCCCCGCCCTTGAAAGTCCCCTGGCCTCTCGTACCCACCAGTGTCTCATGTCCATTGGTTATGTTTATATGCATGCGTATAAGTCCTTTGGTTGATCTCTTACCCCCCCCCCCTTTCTGTCCCCCTACGCTCCCCGGCCTTCCCGCTGCAGTTTGACAGTCTGTTTGAGGCAGCTCTGCCTCTGTATCTATTTTTGTTCATAAGTTTATAATGGTCTTCATTATCCATGAATGAGTGAGATCATGTGGTATTTTTCCTTCATTGATTGGATTATTTCACTTAGCATAATGCTCTCCAGTTCCATCCATGCCATTGCAAAAGGTAAGAGTTCCTTCTTTTTTACAGCAGCATAGTATTCCATCATGTAGATGTACCACGTTTTTCTAATCCATTCATCTACTCATGGGCACGTAGTCTGTTTCCAGATCTTAGATATGGTAAGCTGTGCTGCTATGAACATATGGGTGCATATATCCTTTCTGATTGGTGTTTCTGGTTTCTTGGGATATGTTTCTAGAAGTGGGATCACAGGGTCAAATGGGAGTTCCATTTTTAGTTTATGTTTTGTTTTGTTTTGTTTTGTTTTGTTTTGTTTTGTTTATTCTCCATTCAGGCTGCCATGAATTCATTCTTTTTTTTATTTTTATTTTATTGCTTACAGTCTTACAAAGGGTATTACATATGTGTCCCTTTTTTTTCCCCCGCCCTTGACAATCCCCTGGCCTCCCTACCCCCCAGTGTCTTATGTCCATTGGTTATGCTTATATGCATGCATACAAGTCCTTTGGTTGATCTCTTACACCCCTCCATCCTGCCCCCCACCCCTCCCTGGCCTTCCCGCTACAGTTTGATAATCTGTTTGAGGCTGCTCTGCCTCTGTATCTATTATTGTTCAAAAGTTTATAATGGTCTCTATTATCCATGAATGAGTGAGATCATGTGGTATTTTTCCTTCATTGACTGGCTTATTTCACTTAGCATAATGCTCTCCAGTTCCATCCATGCCGTTGCGAATGAGAAGAGTTCCTTCTTTTTTACAGCAGCTAGTATTCCATCATGTAGATGTACCACGGTTTTCTAATCCATTCATCTACTGATGGGCACTTAGTCTGTTTCCAGATCTTAGATATGGTAAGCTGTGCTGCTATGAACATATGGGTGCATATATCCTTTCTGATTGGTGTTTCTGGTTTATTGGGATATGTTTCTAGAAGTGGGATCACAGGGTCAAATGGGAGTTCCATTTTTAGTTTTTTGAGGAAACTCCATACTGTCTTCCATAGTGGCTGCACCAGTCTGCATTCCCACCAGCAGTGCACCAGTGTTCCTTTTTCTCCACATCCTCTCCAGCACTTGTCGTTTGTTGATTTGCTGATGATAGCCAGTCTGACAGGTGTGAGATGGTACCTCATTGTTGTTTTGATTTGCATCTCTCGGATGATTAGTGACTTTGAGCATATGTTTCTTGGCTTTCTGAATGTCCTCTTTTGAAAGGTGTCTATTTAGATCCTTTGCACATTTTTTTGATTGGATTGTTTATCTTCCTTTTTTTAAGTTGTATGAGTTCCCTATAAATTTTGGAGATTAGGCCCTTATCAGATATGACATCGGCAAATATGTTTTCCCACGCAGTAGGTTTTCTTGTTGTTTTGTTGATGGTTTCTTTTGCTGTGTGGAAGCTTTTTATTTAGATGTAGTCCCATTTGTTCATTTTCTCTTTAGTTTCAAGTGCCCTAGGAGCTGTATCAGTGAATAAATTGCTTCGGCATATGTCTGAGATTTTGTTGTCTTTGGATTCTTCTAGAATTTTTATGGTTTCCCGTCATACATTTAAGTCCTTTATCCATTTTGAGTTTATTTTTGTGTATGGTGTAAGTTGGTGGTCTAGTTTCATTTTCTTGCATGTATCTGTCCAATTTCCCAACACCATTTATTGAAGAGACTATCTTGACTCCATTGTATGTTCTTGCCTCCTTTGTCAAATATTAATTGAGCATATTTGTTCGGTCCGATTTTGGGCTCTCTATTTTATTCCATTGATCTATATGTCTGTTCTTGTGCCAGTAACAGGCAGTTTTGAGAACAGTGGCTTTGTAATACAGCAAATGTACCACATACAGCAAATCTGTATTGAGATCCCACCTACTTTGTTCTTTCTCAGGATCGCTGCAAGTATTCGGGGTCTTTTTTTATTCCAGATGAATTTTTGCAGAGTTAGTTCTAGATCTGTGAAATATGCCGTTGGTATTTTAATGGGAAGTGCGTTGAATTTATAGATTGCTTTGAGTAGGAGGACATTTTAATTATGTTGATTCTACCAATCCGTGAAAACGGTATGTTCTTCCATCTGTTTATGTCTTCCTCTATCTCTTTTTTCAACGTCCTGTAGTTTTCTGAGAAGAGGTCTTTTACCTCTTTAGTTAAGTTTATTCCTTCCTAGGTAGCTTAATTTTTTTGATGAGATGGCAAATGGGATTATTTTTTTAGTCTCTCTTTCTGTAAGTTCACTATTGGTGTATAGAAATGCCTTAGATTTCTTGGAGTTAATTTTGTATCCTGCTACATTGCCAAATTCATGTATTAAGTCTAGTAGTTTTTTGATGGAGTTTTTAGGGTTTTGTATGTATAATATCATGTCGTCTCCAAATAAGGACAGTTTTACTTCTTCTTTTCCAATTTGGATGCCTTTTATTTCTTCTTCTTTTCTAATTGCAATGGCTAATACTTCCAGTACTATGTCGAACAGGAGTGGTGAGAGTGGGCATCCCTGTCTTGTTCCTGTTCTTAGGGGAAATGGTATTAGTTTTTGTCCATTGAGTATGATGTTGGCTGTGGGCTTGTTATATATGGCTTTTATTATGTTGAGGTATGATCCTTCAATTCCCACCTTGCTGAGAGTTTCTATCAAAAATGGGTGTTGAATTTTGTCAAATGCTTTTTCTGCATCAATTGATATGACTATGTGGTTTTTTCTTTCAATTTGTTTATGTGATGTATCACGTTTATTGATCTGTGGATATTGTACCATCCTTGCATCCCTGGGATAAATCCTAATTGGTCGTGGTGTATGATCTTTCTGATGTACTGCTGGATCCGATTTGCTAAGATTTTGTTGAGGATTTTGGCATCTACGTTCATGAGGGATATTGGCCTGTAATTCTCTTTCATTGTGTATTCTTTACCTGGTTTTGTTATTAGGATGATGCTGGCTTCATAGAATGAGCTTGGAAGTGTTCCTTCCTCTTGGAGTTTTTGTAGTAGTCTGAGGAGGATAGGTTTTAGTTCTTCCTTGAATGTTTGGTACAACTCCCCTGTGAAGCCGTCTGGTCCTGGGCTTTTGTTTGCTGGAAGCTTTTTGATGACTGCTTCAATTTCTTCCAAAGTTATTGACCTATTGAGATTTTTAGATTCTTCCTGATTAAGTTTTGGAATGTTGTATTTTTCTAGGAATATGTCCATTTCCTCCAGTTTGTCTAGTTTGTTGGAGTAGAGTTGTCCATAGTATTTTTTAACAATCATTTGTATTTCTGTGGGGTTTGTTGTTATTTCGCCTCTATCATTTCTGATTTTGTTGATTTGGGTCCTTTCTCTTTGCTTCTTGGTGAGCCTGGCTAGAGGTTTGTCAATCTTGTTTATCCTTTCAAAGAACCAGCTCTTGGTTTCATTGATTTTCTGTATTGTTTTTTTGGTCTCTATGCCATTTATTTCTGCTCTGATCTTTATTATCTCCTTCCTTCTGCTCACTCTGGGCTTTTCTTGTTGCTCTCTTTCTAATTCTTTGAGATGTAGAGTTAGATGATTTACTACCATTTTTTCTTGTTTGTTGAGGTAGGCCTATAGAGCTATAAACTTCCCTCTCAGGACTGCTTTCATTGTGTCCCATAGGTTTTGGATTCTTGTGTTTTCATTGTCATTAGTTTCCAGGATGTTTTTAATTTCTTCTTTGATCTCATTGGTAACCCAATCAGTATTTAATAGCATGCTATTCGGCTTCCAAGTGTTTGCGTATTTTGGGTTGTTTTTATTGTAGTTTATTTCTAATATTATGCCCTCGTGGTCTGAGAAGATGCTTGTTATGATTTAAACCTTCTTGAATTTGGGGAGACTTTTTTTGTTACCCAATATTTGGTCTATTTTTGAATATGTCTCATGAACACTTGATTAGAATGTATATTCCATGGTTTTGGGGTTAATTGTTCTGAATATGTCAATTAAGTCCAGCTGATCTAGTGAGTCATTGAGGATTGCTGTTTCTTTGCTGATTGTTTGTTAGAGGATTTATTTAGTGCTGTCAGTGGTGTATTAAAGTCCTGTACTATGATTGTATTGTTGTTGATCTCTCCTTTGATATCTAACAGGAGTTTTTTTATATATTTGGGTGCTCCTGCATTGGGTGCATATATGTTTATCAGAGTTATATCTTCTTGTTTTATTGATCCCTTTAGTATTATGAAGTGGCTTTCCTTATCTCTTGTTATGGCCTTCACTTTGAGGTTTATTTTGTCCGATAAAAGTATTGCTGCCCCAGCTTTTTTTTCATTTCCATTTGCCTGAAAGATATTTTTCCATCCCTTCACTTTCAGTCTGTGTGAGTCCCTTCTTCTGAGGTGGGTCTCTTGTAGACAGCAAATGTATGGGTCATGTTTTTTTATCCATTTGGCCACTCGATGTTTTTTGGTTGGAGCATTTGGTCCATTTACGTTTAAAGTTATTATTGAAAGGAACTTGTTTGTAAACATTTTGTTTTTGTATGTGTGTTGCTGTGTTCTTTCTGAGCTTTTTATTTCTTCTTTTTACACCAGTCCCTTTAGCATTTCTTGCATTGCTGGCTTGGTAGTTATAAACTCCCTTAGCCTTTTTTTTGTCTGTGAAGCTTCTTATTTCCCCTTCAATTTTGAATGATAGCCTTGCTGGATAGAGTATTCTTGGATTCAGTCCTTTGCTTTGCATCACTTTGTAAATTTCTGTCCATTCTTTTCTGGCCTGATGTGTTTCTGTTGAGAAATCATATGACAATCTAATGGGAGATCCCTTGATTGTAACGTTCTGCCTCTGTCTTGCAGCCTTTAAGATTTTCTCTTTGTCCTGAACATTTGCCATGGTAATTATGATGTGTCTTGGAGTGGGTCTTTTCAGGTTCACCTTGTTTGGGACTCTCTGTGCTTGTGTGATTTTTTCTTCTCCACCTGTGGGAAGTTTTCTGATATTATTTCTTCAAATAGGTTTTCTAATCCATGTTCCTCTTTCTGTTGTTCTGACACCCCTATTATCCGTATGTTGTTTCATTTCATGTTGTCCCATAGCTCCCAGGCTCTCCTCCTGTCCTTTACTTTTTTTCTCCAATTGCTGTTCAGTTTGGGTGTGTTTTGTTTCCCTGTCTTCTAATTCACTAATTCGGTCCTCTGCTTCTCCTAGTCTACTGTTGAAACTTTCAATGGTGTATTTATTGCAGCTATATCACTCTTCATTTCTTCTTAGTTCTTACATAATTTATTGACTTTTTCATCTGTTTCTTCTTGCTTCTTGCATAAGTTGTTGATTTTTTCCTCCATCCGGTTTATGCACTCAAGGACCCTTAATCTGAATTATTTTTCTGTCATGTTGCATGCCTCTGTATCACTTAGCTGCTTTTCTGGCGAGTCCTCCTTTTTGTTGCTTTGGGGGTTACTTTGTCTACCCATGTTTGATCGTACCGCCATATCTAGATGTTGAGTCGTTCAGCGGCTGCTCCTTGGGTGGCAGTGGCTCCTCGGGCTCCGGTTGCTCCTCGGGCGGTTGTGGTAGCAGCTGCTCCTCAGTTGGTAGCAGCTCCTCTGGTGGGTGCTGTTCACAGTTGTGGTGGCTCCTCTGGCTGGTGGGGGGAGGCTTCACACACAGCTGCTGTTCCTCAGACAGAGCCATGTTACACCTTTAAAAGCAATCCAATAGGCTCATTTAAAACCGGTCTTCTGGTGAAAGGTTACATTGTTAATTGGAGACTTTTCTTGTTTCTTGAGATAGGCCTACATTGCTGTGAATTTCACTCTTAGGACTGCTTTTGCTGTTCCATAGATTTTGGGTTGTCATGTTCTCATTTCAGTTGTCTCAAGGTATCTTTTGATTTCTTTCTTGATCTCATTGTTAACCCATTCACTGTTTAGTAGCAGGTTATTTAGCCTCCATGTGTTTTTAGGTTATCAGGTGTGTGTGTGTGTGTGTGTGTGTGTGTGTGTGTGTGTGTGTGTGTGTAATTGATTTGTAGTGTGATAACACTACAACTGTGTGGTTGGAGAAGATGTATGAAATGATTTGAGTCTTTTTAAATTCACTAAGGCTTTTTTTATGGTCTTACGTGTGGTCTATCCTAGAAAATGTTCCATGTGTACCTGAAGAAAATGCATTCCCTGCAGTGTTACAGTGTAATGCTCTGAAAAAAATCAATGAAATTCATCTGGTAAAATGTGTCCTTTAAGGGTACTGTTATCTTTTTTATTTGTTTTGGAAGATCTATCGATTGATGTCAATGGGGTATTAAACTCCCAACTATGATGATATCAATATTTGTTGTATATAATTAGGTGCTCTTATGTTTGCAAAGTTTCTTTCTTGTTTTTGGATGGATCCCATTATTATTATACCAGAGACCCGGTGCACAAATTTGTGCACGGGTGGCATCTGGCCAGCCTGCCCCTATTGGGGTGATTGGGCCAGCTGGCCAGAGAGAGGGGCCACAGGTGGTTGGTGGGCCAGCCCCTACCCCTGGTCGAACTCCCAGTTTAACTCCCAGTCGAACTCCTGGTCCAAGGGACAATTTTCATATTAGCCTTTTTTTATATAGTATAATGGCCTTCTTTGTCTCATGTTATAGTCTTACTTATAAATTTCATTTGATCTGATATAATTATTGCTATCCTGGTTTGTGGTATTTTGGGGGGATTACATTTGAAAAAAATTTTAATTTATTTTTTTTTACTTACTGATTTAAGAGAGAGAGACCAAGAGAGAGATGCAAAGAAAGAGTATGTGTGTGTGTGTGTGTGTGTGTGTGTGTGTGTGTGTGTGTTAGAGAGAGAGAGAGAGAGAGAGAGAGAGAGAGAGAGAGGGAGGGAGACAAAACATTGGAACTTAGAATTCTAATATTCTAATATGATCACTTCAGGATATTTTTATTTCATGTTAGTCGCAGTTTGCATTCAATATTAGTTTGTATTAGTTTCACATGTACAGCATAATGGTTAGATAATCATATACTTTATAAATTGGTCTCCCCAATATTTCAAGTACTTTCCTGCACTATACATCATCATTGTGATTTTATTGAGATATTTTACTAACAAACATATATACTTCAACATATACTTTTATCACCCTCTCAGATGTGTTCATTGAGCCAAAGCTCTACATTGTATTGTTTAATAAAGTATGATACTGCCATAAAAAATGAAACCTTACCATTGTGACAGCATGGATGGACGTAGAGGGCATTATGCTAAGTGAAATATGTCAGACAGAGAAAGATAAGTCCCATTCGATTTCATTTATATGTGGAATGTAAAGAGCAAAATAGATGAACTTAGAAATTTAAGAGAGACCCTTAGATGACAGAGATCTGACTAATGGATGCCAGAGGGAAGGGGGTCGGTAGATTGGGTCAAAAGTAAAGGGATCAACAGGTACAAGTTGGTAGTTATAGAATAGTCACGGGGATGTCAAGTACACATAGAGAATGTAGTCAATCATATTGTAATAAGTATGAATGGTGTGAGGTGGATATTGAAATATCAGGTGATCACTTTGTAAAGTATCTGATTGTCTAACCACTATGCGGCCCTACTGAAACCCATACAAATAATATTGTGAACTATAATGGAAAGATTAAAAAACATAACAAGCGATAGAATATCTGCCAAATATAAAAGCATGGCGATCATCATTTTGACATGTGTGATATAATCATATAGATCACATAAATTATTTGCAATAAGATCAGTATTTGTCTCTAAAGGAGAAAACTGAGTTTTGAGGTGCATTGACTTTTGAAATGGAAAAAGAGCTGTAACCGATTTGGCCCAGTGGATAGAGCGTCGGCCTGCGGACTGAAGGTTCGATTCCAGGTTTGATTCTGGTCAAGGGCATGCACCGTGGTTGCGGGCACATCCCCAGTAGGAGGCATGCAGGAGGCAGCTGATTGTTGTTTCTCTCTCATCAATAATTCTAGCTCTCTAGCCCTATCCCTTCCTCTCTGTAAAAAATCAATAAAATACATTTTTTTAAAAAAATGGATAAAGATTGAGACATGGTGCTCCTAAGAAAAAGTGCATGAGCCCTCTCATTACACTAAGGCATTAAATTACTTTTTAAAAGTCATGCTTAATTTACCTCATTAATTTGATGAAATGTTCTGTTTATTTATCTGATTCAGCATTATAGGATTATATCATTTCTTTTGGTGCCATAAAATGCTAGGAATTACATCCTTATGAAGTTTGGACAGGCCATTTAACTTTGGTTTTATTTCTGTTGTCAGTATATGGGGCTAAAGTAAGTAGATAACTACTTCTATGTCCTCTAGCTATAAGATGTTATAGTGATTGTATTACCCATTTTCCAGCATTGTACATTCACCAAAAATCCATTGGTTTCAATCTGCTCCAGTGCTGTGGTAAACTTTGGTTCATATGTTTTATGAATGCCACCACTTTTTTGATGGCATCAAAGATGTTAAAGAAAAAAGAATTGTGAAAGGCAACGGGGGAGGGAATAGCTTCTGGCAGACACAGGAGAGCTTCCTATTTGTTTCTAAGGCACAATGTCATGTCCACTAAATCTGGCTGTAATGCAAGACCCAGGTGGGGAGGACAGAAGAGGACATATTTTGCATTTTTTTTTTTTTTTACTTTTACTTCTCTGTGTCTGCTAGATAAATGGGGTGGGGTGGGTAAGGGGAATGATAGGTAGCAAAGAGTGGATGTGATGTGAATAAGAGCTCAAAATTAAGACAGCCCTGTAAAATCTTGGAAAATTCTGCTTCTTTACTGAAACAGAAACGAAACAGAATTTACAGCTTCAATGACCTATAATGATAAAAACACAAAATATTTTATTGATTAAAGTCGTGGCAATTAAACTAAGAGCCAAATGATAAAATTAATGAAAACATAAACAGTCTTTTTAATGATTAAGGTAATAACTATATCCTTAATATCAAACCTTCATCAAAGGTTGAAGAAGAAGAAAAGAAGCAAAAAAGTAGTAAAAGGAAAGTGACAGGAAACAAGTATAATGCTGCTGCTGATGACAGTGATGCATGGAGTCAGCAAAGCAAAGTTGAACAAACTGAGAAGCAGCAGCTTCCTATTATGGAGAATGAAGATTCTGACAGGTAAGCCGACAGCAGTATTTAATGGTAGGTAATTATTCTTTTCCTGTAAAACAAATTCCAATTTGAGCAAATATTCATGATTAACACATTTTATATGTTTACTAGGGAGACTGATCCTTCCCTGGTAATCAGAAAAATATAAATCAACAAACAATGGGATACCAATTTTTGAATTTAAAATGATAAATATTTTATGTAAAAAATAACAACCAGAATTGGCACATGGGAGGAAAAGGCACTCCCCTGCACTACTGTTACATGAAATTGGCACATCTTTTTCAAAGGGTAATGGAGCTAGTTTCGAAACTTCAAGTATGTCATTCCTTTATCCCAATAGCTTCATTTCCAGAACTAGAACCTACAGGAAAACATGACTTGGATATACGCACACGTACACATTCTAAGGACATCAATTATATATTATTATGTATATAAAATATAGTTACAGTAGGTCATCATATGTATTTTATATATACAATATGACTGGTTATGTATATATGTGTGTATACATGCATTAACGATATTTATACAAATGTTACATATATGCATATGGATAAGGATATTTATTACAACATTGCTTACATAAAGTTGTAGGTAGTGTAAATTTCTATCTATAAAGTAATACATTATTATACACATAAAATAATGTAGTATGCAGCCACTGGAAAAATGGGGGTATTTCTGGTCTACAGAATACTGATTGTTGCCCTTGTAGTTAAAGCATTGGGTTTAATGTCATGTCTTGAGTAAATTTTGTGAGAATACTCTTAATATCTGTTCAGTTATGAAAGGAAGTTATATGCTACACTGTCACTCTACTTTGTTTCCACCTAAATTGCTAGTTACTAGATTTTTGTGTTTTGTTCCTAATACCTGAGTGCTCAAATATTGGGCACTCAAATTAATCTGAAAGCTGGGGGATTTCACAAGGCAACTTGTTCCATTTCTTATCTACACATTTCAGCATATTGTGTAAAACCTATTAAAACACATCAAGGGATTAATCTGCTAGGTGAGGGGCTGACAGACCTTTTCTCTGAAGTGCCAGATGGTCAGTATTGTAGGCTTCACGAACCAGGGGGGTCTCTGAAATCTGTCATAGACACTAGGTAAAGGAGTGGGTGTGGCTGTGTTCCAATCAATCTTTATTTACAAAAACAGGCTCTGGGCTGGATTTGGTGTGCAGGCATTCGTTTGCTGACCTTTGCATTATAAAACCAAGGTGCTCCTAATTTAGTGAACTCACCTGGTCTCCCCCTTGCCTAGATTGACCTTACCATTCTATTTTGTTTCTCTTCACCTCCCATTTTTTACACATTCAAATGTCCAGGGATTCAGTCTTTGATCTTTTTTCTCATGACGTTTACTACCTTGTATATACTAATGATCTTCAAATGTATATCCCCAGCCCAGATCTCTCTCATCAATGCCAGACCTATAAATCAAACTGCCTACTTGGTATCTCTTTTTTTAATAGCTATTGGGTGTTCCAGACTGAAGATGTTCAAAATTAATCTACTGATAGTCTTTGTCACGCCTGCCCTTCACGTGGTCTCTCCTGTTTGAGTGAACAACAGCTCTTCAATTGCTCTGCCAAAAACTTGGTGTCATCCTCAACTCCTGTCTTTTTCTCTGTCTTAAACCTCACATCTCATCTGTGAGAAAATCTTGTCAGAATTCCTTCAAAATATAGTAAAACCTTGCGACAAAGGGCCAGTTTGGGAAAGGGGGTGTCCTTAAAGTGGAAAGACCATGATCTTATCTAATATAATAATTGAGGAATATGCAAATTAGCTGGGACACCATAACATCACGACCGATCTACAAGCGCCAGAGAGCTACAAGAGGGCAGGGCAGCAGGCAAAGAGCTATAGGAGGGCAGGGCAGCGAGCTAGGAGCAGCAGAGAGCTCCCAGCAGTGGTGGGTTTGCAGCCAGCTAAGGCAAGTGGCAGCGAGCTACTCATGCACAGATTTATGCACAGGCATACTAGTATATAATAAAGTAGGTTTTCTGAATGCGTATGCTAAAAAATTGGCACATTAGTTTTCCTGTTTTTATATATGTAGACCCATGAAAGTAAAATTAAGTATTTATGAAAAGCTTAATCTCCCAGAGAAGTTTTCTATAGGTGTTACTGCTTATATACTCACCATAGATTTGAGACTGTAGTAAGTATGCAATCTTAATAGAAATAACCATTTTTCAGAAAATACACTTTAATTATATTTAACTAAACAAATAAACAATGTTCTAAAAACAAAACAAAATTTAAATGTTATAAGAACAGAAAAAACGTTTTCCTTTTAATCATTTTTGGATGATGATATATCCAGACACTCCTGTTGTGATGTGACATATAATGTTCGATGTTGAGGAGCTTGGTTTAGGTAATCCTGCTTTGACAAAACTATCCTGTTTAGCTTGAACTTTTGAAGTCTGCTGCTTTTTATAATTAACTCCCCAATATTGTGAAATGGGTTTAATGAAGCTAAATTTCATTATCTGGTGAATTGTCAATAAATGTTATTAGACTGTGGAGATGGGATCCAAGCGCTGATATCTTTGTGTTTGGGGCGTGTTGTTTCTTCTTTCTCCTCATTTTCACTCCCATCCTCATCCTCCCAGGTCATCGCCTCATCTGCTACTTCACTTTCAGTCATAGCGTGATACCCAGGGTCACCTTCATCTTCTAACCACTGTAAAACACCTTCCTCAGCTACTTCTTCTCCACCAATATTCGGTGTTGTCCCGCAGTAATCAGTAACCTCCAGCCCTTCTCAATGCAAGTCTCCCTTCCTCGTCAAGAACATTCTTCCAACCATTTTCCAGTGTTTGCCCTTTCACTTCTTTACATGCTGCAGCAAAGTTTAAAAATTGTTGATTTTAAACAATAATTCTTTAAAACGGTAAGTTTTGTAAGGTATGCTGTCCTCTTGTATGTACATCATTACCCTCTTTGCGCAATAAAACCATGATTTCTTCTAAAATGTTTCTTGAGTATATTCATTTGGTCGCCAGAATTATCCCCAGGTCCATGGGCTGGATACATGATGCTATATTTTTTGGCAAAAACATACATCTAAATTTTCCATCTTCTGAACAGAACATATGTTTGGATGGATGAGCAAGGGCATTGTCTGACTGCAATACACAGTTTGCATCTTCTGGTGGTATTCCAAGCTCTTCACCGTGAAACTTCCTAACTTCTGGTACAAACTCTTTCAAAAACCAGTCCACGTTGAGCCATGCCTTTTTAGAGGTGTCATACAAAACAGGCAGATGAGTCATCATATTTTTTAAAACTCTAGGCTTATGAGTTTTGCCAACAATTACAGGTGTCAGTGTATACGATCCATCGGCGCTGGCACATAGCAGTGCCAGGATCCTGTCCTTGCTGACTTTTCTTCCAAGAGTTGTTTTTTCATATTTGGAGGCTTGTGTGTTTTCAGGCACAGAAGCCAGAATAAAACACTTTGGTCAGCATTGTAAATCTGAGATGACAATAGCATTTTGTTATTGATACGTCCTATTATTTTTTGCCTTAATGGTTCAATCTCTTCTGTTGTAGCACTTAACGCTTCACCATAAGTTCATTTGTCCATAACTCAGTGCTTTTTGTGAAAGGGCCAAAGCCATCCATCACTTGCTTTGAACGGTGTGTTCATATGATTTGAGAACTTAAATGCTGCAGATTTCCATTCAGTTCCCTGCACTGGGCCCACAAGAACGCTGTTGTGTGCACACTTCAACAATGCTTCCTCAACTGAGGTGCCACGTGCCCAGTTCATTTGCTTTCTGGTGCCAATTTCATCAATTTCATGTTTTCTGCTACTGATGTTTGCATCTATATCAAATATTAACGCAAATTTTAAAATTGTCTTTGTTTTGTTGTTACTGTTATTGTTATCCCTCACTGAAGCATATTTTTTTAATGGACTTTTTAGAAAAAGTGGAAGCAAGAGAGGGGGAGACAGAAACATCCATGTCAGAGAAACACATCAAGTGGACCAGAGCTGGGGATCAAACCTGCAAGCCAGGTATGTGCCCTTGATCAGGAATCAAATCCCTGATCCTTTCGGTGTGTGGGCCGAAGCTCTCACCACTTCGCCACAATGGCCAGGGCCATCTTTGTTTCTTTTTAATGCTCAATACAGTTTGCTTTTTTAATTCCATGTTACTAACATGTATGAACACACACTGCCGACTCTTCTAACTTGTGATTCAGTGTTAAAGTAACTATTTTCCCTTTGTTTATATTTTAAGGTTAGGTGGAATGATGTGTTTAACACATATGTTTAAATTTATAGTGAATAGGTCTAGTAATGTGTGCATTCACGAGTCACCAAGAATAAGCAAATGCACACGGCTGTGGCGCAAATCAGTGCACATGGGAATGTCGGCTGGAATATGTGAAAACTTCTTCAGAACGTCACTCCACTTGCCAACAGAACCAATTACCTATGCACAATGTGGTGTGATCATGTCTTGATCATTTGCCGAACATTGTTTAGGAGCGCCGATTCTTGGATTTAAATATGTAGACTATAGTTGGCGATAAGTAATGTGTATTTATGTTGGTGAAATTACTGCAGTGGTTTTACAACAAATGGCTTTTTGATAAAATTTGTTAAAAATAACTGTGAATTAATCACAAAAAAATAACCTGCTGAGTATAAGCAAATTTTGGTTAAAGGCATTTTAAAATTAATGGGGTGTTACTTTCCACATATGACATACAGATCAGAAGTTTTATCCATTAAGCCCAAAGTCTGTTAATTCAAGGTCCACAAACTCAAGAGTTGATTGTATGTCCAGAATCCAATCATGTTTTCCAGGCCCAGGTCACCATCATCTGCTATCTAGATTAGCTTAATAGTTAATTGAGTTTGTTCTGTCTTTTTTCCTTCTCTCCTCCCTGTCTCCCTTCCTCACTTCTTTCCTTCCCCCTTCCTGACACCTTCCTTCTTCATCCCCTCCCCCCACTCCTTTGTCCTTTCCTTTCCCCCTAATTTTCTTTTTCCCACCAATTCTAGTCTTTTGTTTAATTCTCGACACAGTGGGCCTATTAGAATATAAGTCAGATTGTGCTGTTCCTCTGATCAACGCCTTTGAATTGCCTGATTCACTCAGAGTGCATGAGTCCCACAGATGCCCAGGCGTTCTGATTTAGAATCAAACTCGCATTGAGGTTTATGGAACAATGCTCCAACCAACTGAGCCACCTGGCCAGGGCTAACCAAATGTGTTCTGTTTAAAAGCTGCCTTTCATCAGGTATGTTCAAAATGAAAACTAGTTCATAGTCAATAATTAGGGACTTATTTTTGAAGTTTGGTTCAAGAGGAATTGTTTAATAATTGTTCTCAGGAAATCCGCCCCCTTTCTAATATGTTTTTATTAATTTTGGAAAGAGAAAAAGGGAGAGGTAGTGAGGAATAGAAACATCAATTATGAGAGAGAATCATCAATCAACTGCCTCATTCATGCATGCCCCCTACTGAAGATTGAGCCAGCAACCTGGGCATGTGCCCTGACTTGGAATTGATCTGGTGCCTCTTAATTCATGGGTAGATGCCGAATCACTGACACACACTGGCCAGGCAACCCCCCTGTTTTGTTTTGTTTTTTTAGATGTTTAGTGTTAACCAGGAGAGTTATTTGTATAACTTTTTCCCAATTAGTTGATGTGCTTCCCAAGTACATTGAGAGTTGGGCAGGGGCAGGACAAGCTGTCAGATCAGTAATGGAGTTGGATAGTTGGTAGCACACATATGTTATGAGTGGATCACTGAGACTCCATTTAAGTTGTTTTCCAGAGCCGGGAAATAGAGAGCTCCTATTCTTGGTCATTTGAGCCCGTCCTTGTTTCAGAAGTCTGTGCCCTCATAGGCTGAAGATTTAAATGTTGGAGACTGGCATGGAGCCTGCAGATCTGGGAGTGGGATGGCTAACAAGATATAACTTTGCTCTTTGACATTTGGACATTTAACTCTCCACCATTTCGGGGAACTTCCTGTATGATTTTTGGATTAAAGGAAGGAATGGGTTCTCTTTAATAAGTGGTTTCCATGCTAAAGAAGCAAGACTGCCATTTTTGATGACATTCAGTAGTCTTTGAACCAGGGACAGACAAGGACGAAGGGGCAGTGTATCTCCATACCTTGATTTAGGTCATCAGATGTGTTCCAGTTCAGGAAACAAAAGTTATGTCAGCCATTAAGGGAAAAACAAATTAGTCTCAGTCAGAGTGTGTCTTAAGTTAAATAGTTCATAGGTTGGGAGAGGTGGTGGCAGAAATAAATACTTTTTTTAAACAGAGCTCCAGCATTAATTATATCAAGAATCTTTATTTGATATACAGGTAACAAATCTTTGACCTAAATTGTTTGTTGCTTGTTTTAAAGAAATGAGCTCACTCATTTTTGTTGTATATTTTACTGTAAAGACTTTGCAGCAAACCTGGCATTGTTGATTCAAGGTCTACATCACGCAATGAAGACTTGAAGGTAAAGTGCTCCCTTGTGAAATTAATTTTCCTGCTGTCAATTTAATTTTGTGTGGCACTTCCTCTTATAATTTTGTAGCAACCTACCTATCATTGATTTATGTTTGTAATGCAAAATTAGTCTTTTTATTGTTAAATTCTCAACCAAAAGATGCCTTTTTAAAAACTGATTTTAGAGAGAGAGGAAGGGTTAGAGGAAGAGAGAGAGAAAAAAAGAGAATCATTGACATGAGAGAGAAACATGGATTGGTTTCTTTCCCCATGAACACCACTTGGATTAAACTGACAACCTGTGTATGTGCCCTGACTGAGAATTGAACCCATGACCTTTTGGCGCATGGGATGATGCTCCAACTAACTCAGCCACATCGGCCAGGCCAGAATATATGTTTATTTTATTGCCTGATTCCTTTTATATGTAATTTCCACAATAAGTGATTACTTAGAGATAGAAATCAGAGACTGCGGTAGGGGGAATGGGGAGTCTCTATTTCATGAGAATGAGGTTTCCTTCTGGAGTGCTGAAAAGTTTTGGAACTAGATAGAGGTCATCATTGCACAGTATTGCAAATGTACCACATGCTACTGAATTTTTCACTTTAAAATGGTTTATTTTATGTTTGGTGAACTATACTCACTACAAAAAGAAAACTCTCATCATAATAATTAATCAATCGAATTAAGATCATGTTACACCTTTAAAAGCAATCCAATAGGCTCATTTAAAACCGGTCTTCTGGAGAAAGGTTACATTGTTAATTTGAGACTTTCTTGTTTCTTGAGATAGGAATACATTGCTGTGAATTTCACTCATAGGACTGCTTCCGCTGTTCCATAGATTTTGGGTTGTCATGTTCTCATTTCATTTATCGCAAAGTATATTTTGATATTTTGATTTCTTGATCTCATTGTTAATCCATTCACTGTTTAGGAACAGGTTATTTAGCCTCCATGTGTTTGTATGTTTTCAGGTGTGTTTTGTGTGTGTGTGTGTGTGTGTGTGTGTGTGTGTGTGTGTGTGTGATTGATTTGTAGTTTGATAACACTACAAATGTAGTTGGAGAAGGTGTGTGAAATGATTTGAATCTTTTTAAATTCACTAAGGCTTTTTTTATGGTCTTACATGTGGTCTATCCTAGAAAATGTTCCATGTGAACTTGAAGAAAATGTATTCCCTGCAGTGTTACAGTGTAATGCTCTGAAAAAATCAATGAAATTCATCTGGTAAAATGTGTCCTTTAAGGGTGCTGTTATCTTTTTTATTTGTTTTGGAAGATCTATCCATCATAGTTGGGGGTATTAAACTCCCAACTATGATGATATCAATAGTTGCTGTATATAATTAGGTGCTCTTATGTTTGCAAAGGTTCTTTCTTGTTTTTGGATGGATCCCATTATTATTATACCAGAGACCCGGTGCACAAATTTGTGCATCGGTGACATCCGGCTGGCCTGCCCCAATTGGGGTGACTGGGTCAGCTGGCCAGTGAGAGGGACCACAGGTGGTTGGTGCGCCAGCCCTGCCCCCTTGTCAAACTCCCAGGTGATCTCTTAGTCGAACTCCTGGTCCAAGGGATAATTTGCACATTAGCCTTTTATTATATAGGATAATGGCCTTCTTCATCTCTTATTATAGCCTTACTTTTACATTTCATTTTATCTGATGTAATTATTGCTATCCTGGCTGTTTTTGTTTGTTTGTTTACATTTGAAAAACAATTTAATTTATTTTTTTACTTACTGATTACTCTTAGAGAGGGAGACCAAAGGAAAGATGCAAAGAAAGTGTGTGTGTGTGTGTGTGTGTGTGTGTGTGTGTGTGTGTGAGAGAGAGAGAGAGAGAGAGAGAGAGAGAGAAACATTGATTTGTTTTTCTTCTTAATTATGCATTCATTGGTTGCTTCTTGTATAAGCCTTGATGAGAGATTAACTTGCAAACTTTGTGTATCAGGACAATGCTCTAACTAATGAGTTACCATGTCAGGGCCTTTTTAGTTTGCATTTTCAAGAGATATAATTTTCCATCCCTTTGCTTTCAGTCTGTGTGTATCTTTCACTAAGGTTAGTTTATTGTAGACAGCACATGTAGGGGTCTTATTTTCTTATCCATTCATCTATTCTACGCCTTTTGATAGGAGCATTTAAACCATTTACAATTAAAGTGATTATTAATAGGCACATACTTTTTGCCATTTTATTCTTTATAAATTATGTTCTCCACCTTCTTTTTTTCTTCTTCTTTCTGTAGAAGTCCCTTTAACATTCCCTTTAATACTGTTTTTTGGGTTTTTTTTTTGTTTTTTTTTTGTTTTTTTTTTTTCTTTTTGATGAACTCCTTTAGCTTACGAGGGAAGCTCTTTATTTTTTCTTCAATTTTTAATAATAGCCTTGCTGGGTAGAGTAGTATTGGTTGTAGGTCCTTCTTTTTCATAATTTTGAATATTTTATGCCAATCCCTACCAGCCTGAAATGTTTCTCCTGAGAAAGCATCTGACAGACTTATGGGGACTCCTTTGTAGTTAACTATCTACTTTTTCTCTTTTAGCCTTTAAGATCCTCTCTTTGTCTGTAAGCGTTGCCATTTTAATTATGAAGTGTCTTGGTGTGGGCCTCTTTGAATTCATCTTGCATGGGATTCTCTTTGTATCCTGCCCATGTGGTCCTTGTATTTCACCAGGTCAGGGAAGTTTCAAGTCATTATTTCTTCAAAATATGTTCTCAATTTTTTGCACTTTCTCTCCTCCTTCTCTACAATGTGGATGTTACTATTGTTTGTGTTGTCCCTGATGTCATTGAAACTAGCTCATTTTTTAAAGAAAAACAAAACTTTTTTGCTGCTCTAATTGGGTGCTTCCTGCTAGTTTGTCTTCTAAATCAAAGATCCTATTCTTTGCTTCATTTAATCTGCTGTTGATTCCTTCTAGTGTATTCTTAATTTCAGATAGTGTACTCTTTGTTTCTGAGTGGTTATTTTATGTGGATTCTTTGTCCTTTTTTATGAGTGCTATCTCTGTGTTGAAGTTATTACTACATTCCTTGAGCATCTTTGTAACCATGTTATTGAACTCTGTATCTTATGCATATTTTCCCGCCTTTTCATTTAGTTAATTTTTCTTGGAACTACTTCTTTTCCTTCATTTGGGGCATGTTTGACTCCCCATTTTGTCTGCCTCTCGCTATTTGTTTCTGTATATTAGTTAGATCTGCTTTGCAACCTAGTCTTGATATTGTGGCCTTATGTGCTAGGTGTCTTTGAATCTCGTTGACACAATCTTTCTGATCACCTCAGTTAGGAGCTCCTGAAATGTCACTTGTGTGTGTTCTGTGAAACCTCCTTTTTTAAAGCCTTGATTGCTGTTGGCCTGTTTGTGGATGGGGTTGATATTCAGGCTGGCTGAATACACGCAGTATACAATTGCTGTGCAAAGGCTGACCCTGTGTTGAGCAAGTCAAGCCAGGTCAGTTTGCTCAGACATTCATTTGGGTGTTCTGCTTGTGGATCTAATTGGGTCATGCTCTGAAGTTCCCCCACCTAACCCTCGGGTGTGTTGGTTCTGGGGCCTCTTGGAAGGGACTGTGCTGCAAGTCAATGTCAGTCTCTGCCTGTGATTTCCCTTGGGCTACCTGTGTGGAGCTGTAAAGAGATCCAGTATTTGTGACTGCCTCTGCTGGGCCTGGGTGCAGCTGGGAGGGGCCAGCTGCACAGCAATGCCTCCTTCCACCAGTATCCAGCCGATGGGGCAGCTGAGCAAAAAGCCCAAGTCACTTGGAGATCCACCTCTGCCTACAAGCTTTCTGTTGGGGTCATTCACTGAAAGAGTGCCCATTGGTATATGAGTTGCATGAGGTAAGTGACTGATCAGGTAGGTGGAAGTGGTGTTTACCATGTTGATACAGATTCATACTCCTTTTCATTTTTGGGTGTCAGGGCACTGAGCACAAGTCCCAGGGTACACAGATGCCACTTATCAGCCACCAGGTACCCGTGGACTGTTGTGGTTGGGTGGGGCCTCAGGAAGACATTAAGGGAAGGCTATCAAAATTCATCGAGGCCCAAACACCAAGATTTGGCTGTATGAAGGGAGGACTCAGCACTGGAATGGTGGCTTTAGTTAGATATGTTAGATAAGCAAGGGAATAAAGACCCCCCCCCAACCCAAACTCACACTACTCAGTCTCTGACACCACCTGAATCCACCCAGACCTGCTAAAGAGATCTCCATGAAACACCATGGGCCCAGTCCTTTGCAGTGTGTAGCTCCACAGGGCGGGGGACAAGGATTCAGGGCGATGGTCTAGAATATTCCCCAGGCTGAGGCCATAGGAAGGGAGGGCTTGGCATCTGTGAGCATTGTGGGAGAGGGACTCAGCACAGGGAGGGCGCCCAGAGGCCATCCCCTCAGCACTCTCTCCCAGCGCCACACAAAGCAGTCTCCTCACATGACTCCCAGGCCACTCTGAGCCACCCTTTCTTCATAGTCCCAGGGAAGGTGGTGGGAAGGATACTTGTGTGCTAGCCAGTTGCGAGGGCTCCTGGGTTTCTAGCAGACTCCCAACTCTTCCTGTAGGGCAGAATCTCTGCTGATTTTCACAAACAGATGTCCTGTGGGCTCCTCTTCCAGGCTCTGGTTCTCAGGGATGGGAGCGTGGGGTTGAGACAACATGCTCCTCAGGGAGACCATTTCACTGAGGCATGCCTCCGCAATCTCAACTACCACAAGTGAATGAAGGGCCAGCCCTTTTTGAATCTCTGTCCTTCCTATCAGTCTAGCTGAGGCTTCTTCTGTAGCTCCTTGGTTATAAGACTTATATTCAGCTAGTCTTCATTTGGTTATTCAGGTTGGTAGTTATATAATTGAGTTGTAATTCCAATCTGGTCCATGGAGGAAGTGAGTGTAACTTTCACCTCCTTTGACTCCATCTTGGATCACCCTAAAACATTCTGAAATGCACTGCAGGGGCTCACTATTCAGTATATGGGGAGGTGAATTGTTTTTTAAGTGAGGACGGCATTGTAATGTTAAAATTCAGTTACTAATTTATTTCTAATAGATTTAGCATCTAATGAATTTTTTGATTCCAGTAGCATTACAATTAAGTTTAATGTTTTCATTTTAATTAAGATCAAGGCAAGCTTTTCTCTCTCTCTCTCTCTCTCTCTC
The DNA here is from genome assembly GCF_964212035.1 of Myotis nattereri. Taxonomy (NCBI): domain Eukaryota; kingdom Metazoa; phylum Chordata; class Mammalia; order Chiroptera; family Vespertilionidae; genus Myotis; species Myotis nattereri. Next base: position 8,048,123 of record NC_138097.1, on the reverse strand, counting down.
TCTCTCTCTCTCTCTCTCTCTCTCTCTCTTCTCCTCAGTTACAGTTCATTCATTTTGGAATAGGTAGTCATAGATTAAGAATTCTAAAAGTAAAATTTAAAGTATATTCTAATTATTCTTTGTCCATACTTGATTACTTAAGGATAAAGTTATTTCAGAAACACATACCTCGACAGCAAGGACATCTATAAATCAAAGAAAGCATATTCACCGTCCACCGTTGCATCTGGAAAACATGTCTCAAGAATCACAAATAAACAGGGCATGTGACGAAGAGGATTCATCTTCATATTCAGGACACTCGTTTGTGCAAAAGGATGAGGAAAATGTGCATCAAGCAAGGCACATTAGAGACAGGAAGAATTTACAACTTTCCAGAGATGAGTCTAAGCAGAAGTCACGTGGACTTTCTGTAAAATTCAAAACCACTGACTGTCCTAAGGAAGAGCCACTACGTGATAACGCTAAAGAAGGAGCAAGCTTAAGACAAATGCCTTCTAATTTGACAAGTAAAATGCTTGATTCTGAGGGGAAAGGTGCATTTGGAAAGACTATCTCTGCAGCATTACAAACATTTCCTAAACGAGGAGAAACCACTCTCAAAATTGTTTCTCCATCTCATGGACACCCCGGGTCCCCAGAAGACTCTCCGTGGGACTCTTCTTCTGAGCTTTCTTTAAGAGAAAAGGAATTACACTCTGAAAATGATCACAAACCTCATGCTGAACAAGTTTTAAACAAAAATGAGCAGAGTTTTTATAATGATACAGAAAATAAAAAAGTAAGGACCCTAGTAGTTAAATCTGGAGTGAAAGAACACCAAGAGTTTGCTATGCAGATGACAAAAAATATGAACCCAAATACCACAGATTGGAAATTAGGCATCGGACCTACACCTCAGTCTCGTGATCCGAAAAGCCAACCTGAATTGCAGCTTCCCTGCTGCAATGAAACAAAACTCATCATTGAAATAAACCATGATATGCCTGCTGTTACAAATACTTATAAGGAAACAAAGCCAAATCAAGACTTGTTCCAGAATCCATTATGTGCAGATAATTTCAATGCTAATTGTTGTAAAGGCATGGACTCTAGATTACAAGATATGAGCTCCACTGCACTGCACAATGACAGAACACCTGAAGTATATGTAATTGAAGAACTAAAGAAAGATATACAAAGTCTTAAGACTGATGTACACATGTTAAAAGGAAAGAGCCTGCTTTGGGGAAAAGAGGAAGTTCAACTTCAAAAAGAGGTAGAATTTCACTTGCTGTTACTTTTTGTTTTCTCTCTTTATCAATTCTCTGATCCTTTCTGATTTTCCACTCCTGAAAAATATATTGTATGTAAAATGAGGTTGTCTAAATATGTAATCATATATATATATATATATATATATATATATATATATATATATATATATTGTCAGCTATATAGCAGGAGTATAGGAAAATATTCTCCTCTTCTTTAATTGACTTCAGTCATTCTGTCTTTCTTCTGAGTTGGCAACTAATTTAGCTGTGTACCATGTAACCTATGTAGTATGAACCATTAAAAAGTATAAAGGAGAATGTTTAAAAAATGTAATAAGTACTATGCTGTTGTTTTTTAAGTCCATTGGCTTCAATTTACATTACATCTTATAGCTCAGGGAGTGTGGATCATTGGTGGAGCACTGACCCCTGAATCAAGGTGTCCCTGATTGGCTTCAGGATCAGGGCACAGTGTTGTGGCTGGATCTATAGTAGGGGATGTGCAGGAGGAATCCAATCGATATTTTTCTTTCATCGATGTTTCTCTCTATCCCTCACCCATGCTGTTTTTCTAAAATCAATTTAAAAAAACATAAATTGCCCTACCCAGTTTGGCTCAGTGGATAGAGAGTGGGCCTGTGGACTGAAGGGTCCCAGGTTCGATTCCGGTCAAGGGCATGTACCTTTGTTGCTGGCACATCCCCCGTGGGGGGTGTGCAGGAGGCAGCTGATCGATGATTCTAGCTCTCAATCCCTCTCCTTTCCTCTCTGTAAAATATCAATACAATGTATTTTTAAAAAACAAACCATAAATTGCATCCCAGAAATAATAAAATGGAAGGAAGCTATACTGGGAGAAGGGATATAAACAAATATCCCCAGCTAAACTCATCTATTTTGTGCTATAGTGTGTACAATCTTCTATGGTTTACTCAAAACCTTGGAACTTAGAATTCTAACATGATCATTCAGGATATTTTTATTTCATGTTAGTTACAGTTTGCATTCAATATTAGTTTGTATTAGTTTCACATGTACAGCATAATGGTTAGATAATCATATACTTTACCAATTGGTCCCCCCAATATTTCAAGTACCCACCTGCACTGTACATCATCATTGTAATTTTATTGAGATATTTTACTAACAAACATATAAACTTCCACATATACTTTTATCACCACTCTCAGATGTGTTTGTTGAGTCAAAGCTTTACATTGTGTTGTTTAATAAAGTATGGTAGTGCCATAAAAATGAAACCTTACCATTTGTGACAGCATGGATGGACCCAGAAGGCCTTATTCTAAGTGAAGTATGTGTCAGACAGAGAAAGATAAGTCCCATCTGATTTCATTTATATGTGAAATGTAAAGAGCAAAATAGATGAACTAAGAAATTTGAGAGAGACTCATAGATAACACATCTGACAGATGGATGTGAGAAGAAAGGGAGTCAGTAGACTGGGCAAAAAGTAAAGGGATTGAGAAGTACAAAATGGTAGTAACAGAATAGTCACAGAGATGTCCAGTTCAGCATAGAGAATGTAGTCAATCCTACTGTAATAAGTATGAGTGGTGTCAGGTGAGCACTTGAAATATCAGGAGGATCACTTTGTAGAGTATCTGATTGTCTAACCACCATGTGGCACAACTGAAACTAATACAAATAATGTTGGATGTGAACTGTAATGGAAAGGTTAAAAATATAGAAACAGAGAATACCTTCCAAAAATAAAATCATGGCAATTATCATTTTGAAATGTATGTATCATATCGGTCACATAAAGTATTTGCAACAAACTCAATATTTTTCTCTAAAAAAGAAAACTGAGTTTTGAGGTGGAAAAAAAGTTGAGACATTATGCTCCTTTATTAGAAAAAGTGTATGAGGCCTCTCATTACACTAAGATAGCAGTTCCCAACCTGTGGGTCACGACCCCTTTGGTGGTCGAATGACCCTTTCACAGGGGTCACTTAAGACCATCCTGCATATCAGATATTTACATTATGATTCATAAGAGCAGCAACATTACAGTTATGAAGTAGCAACGAAAATAATTTTACGGTTGGATCACAACATGAGGAACTGTATTTAAAGGGCCAGAAGGTTGAGAATCACTGCACTAAGGCATTAAATTTCTTTTCCAAAGTCATACTTAATTTCCCTGGTCAATTTGATGAAATTTTCTGTTTATTTATCTAATTCAATATTATAGGATTCCTAGAGGCCCAGTGCACAAATTCGTGCACCAGATCAGACCAAAACCGGCTCTCCAACATACCCCAAGGGGTCCCAGATTGTAAGAGGGCACAGGCCAGGCCAAGGGACCCTGCTGGTGCATGATAGGGGCTGGGGAGAAATATGGGAGATTGGTCAGGTGGGGAGGGACCACGGGAGGGCTCCAGGGGCATGTCCAGCCCATCTTTCTCAGTCCCAATCAGTTGGATCCCAGCAGCAAGCTAACCTAGCAGTCAGAGCATCTGCCCCTTGGTGGTCAGCGCACATCATAGAGACTAGTCAACTGGTTGACTGTTGGTCCCCTGGTGGTCAATGCACATCATAGGGAGCGATTGAGCAACCTTAGCATATCATTAGCATATTACACCTTGATTGGTTGAATGGCTGACTGGATGACTAGACACAAAGCATATTAGGCTTTTATTATATAGGACTAGAGGCCTGGTGCATGAAATTCGGAAACGGAGTGGGGTGGGGTGAGGTCTCTCAGCCTGGCCTGCAGCCTCTGGCAATCCAGGACCCCTCGGGGGATGTACAACTGCTGGTTTAGGCCCGATCCCACAGCAGGATCAAGCCTAACCCAGCAGTCAGACATCCCTCCCACAATCCGGGACCGCTGCCTCCTAACCTCTCACCTACCTGACTGCCTGATCACCCCTAACAGCTCACCTGCCTGCCTGATTGCCCCTAACCACTCTGCCTGTCTGCCTAATCATCCCTAACCACTCACCTGCTTGCCTCATTGTACCTGACTGCTCGCCTGCCTGCCTGATTGCCACTAACCACTGGCTTGCCTGCATTGTCACCCCTAACCACTGAGCTGCCTGCCTGATCACCCCTAACAACTCACCTGCCTGCTTGATCACCCCTAACCACTTAGCTGCCTGCCTGATCACCCCTAACCACTCAGCTGCCTGCCTTATTGCCCCCAACTGCTCACCTCCCTGCCTGATTGCTCATAACCCCTCTGCCTACGTGCCTCATAGCCCCTAACCACCTCTGCCTCGGCCCCCACCATAGTGGCTTCATCCAGAAGGTCGTCCAGGATGACGTCTGGAAGGTCGTTTGGCTGTCCGGTCTAATTAGTATCTTATGCTTTTATTATTATAGATACTCTTTCTTTTGCTGCCATAAAATGCTAGATAATGCATCTTTAGGAACTTTGGACAGATCATTAAACCTTGGTTTTATTCCCATTATCTGTGAATATGGGCTAAAGAAAGTAGATAACTACTTCTATGTCCTCTAGCTATAAGATTTTATAGTGACTGTGGCATTAGGGGAGCATTACATTAGCCAACAATCCATTGGTTTCACTCTGCTACAGTGTTGTGGTAAACTTTTGTTACTATTTATTATGAATACCACCACTTTTTTTGATGCCATTAAAGATCTTAAAGAAAAAAATTATAAAAGGCAATGGGGGAAGGAGTAGCTTCCTGCAGAAAGAGGATAGCTTCCTACTTGCTACTGACGCACATTGCCACATCCTCTAAATCTGGCTGTAATGCAAGACCCAGGTGGGAAAGAGGACACATTTTGCATTTTTTACTTTTACTTCTCTGTCTCTGCTAGATAAATGGGGTGCGGTGGATAAGGGGAATGTTAGGTAGCAAAGAGTGGATGTGATGTGAATAAGAGCTTAAAATTAAGACAGCCCTGTAAAATCTTGGAAAATTCTGCTTCTTTACTGAAACAGAAATGAAGCAGAATTTCAGCTTCAATGACCTATAATGATAAAAACACAAAATATTTTTATTGATTGAAGTCGTGGCAATTAAACTAAGAGCCAAATGATAAAATTAATGAAAACATAAACAGTGTTTTTAATGACAAAGCTAATAGCAATATCCTTAATATCAAACTTTCATCAAAGGTTGAAGAAGAAGAAAAGAAGCAAACAAGTAGTAAAAGGAAAGTGACAGGAAACAAGTATAATGCTGCTGCTGATGACAGTGATGCACGGAGTCAGCAAAGCAAAGGTGAACAAACTGAGAAGCAGCAGCTTCCTATTATGGAGAATGAAGATTCTGACAGGTAAGCCGACAGCAGTATTTAATGGTAGGTAATTATTCTTTTCCTGTAAAACAAATTCCAATTTGAGCAAATATTCATGATTAACACATTTTATATGTTTACTGGGGAGACTGATCCTTCCCTGGTAATCAGAAAAATGTAAATGAACAAACAATGAGATACCAATTTTTGAATGTAAAATGATATTTTATTTAAAAAATAACAATCAGAATTGGCACATGGGAGGAAAAGGCACTCCCCTGCACTACTGTTACATGAAATTGGCACATCTTCTTCAAATGGTAATTTAGTTTCAAAACTTCAAGTATGTCATTCCTTTGTCTCAATAGCTTCATTTCCAGAACTAGAACCTACAGGAAAATATGACTTGTATATACACACATGTACACATTCTAAGGACATCAATTATATATTATCAGCTATAAAATAAATACATCATGGAGATGTAATATACAGTTTGGTGACTATAGTGAATAATATGGTATTGCATATTAGAAAGTGGCTAAGAGAATATATCTTAGAAGTTCCTTTCAAGGAAAAAAAAATTCTGTATATATGTATAGGAACAGGAGTTACATTAACTGTGGTGATCATGTTGCAATATCTTATATACTAAAAGGGTAATATGTAAATGAACTGAACAGCAGAACGACCAGTGGCTATGATGTGCAGTGACCACCAGGGGGCAGATGCTCAACACAACAGCTGCCCCCTGGTGGTCATTGCGCACTCACAGGGAGAGCACCATTCAGCCAGAAGCTGGGCTCAGGGCTGGCGAGCGCAGGAGCAGTGGCAGGAGCCTCTCCCACCTCTGCTACAATAGGTCATTATATGCACTTTATATATATGTACATATATATATATTATGGCAGATGTTAAGGATATATAATATACATTTATGCAATAAGGATACTAACATAAATGTTACATATATACATATATATAAGTATATTTATTACAACATTGTTTACAAAAATGTTGTAGGTAGTGTAAATACCTATTTATAAGGTAATACATTATTATACCCATAAAATAATGTAGTATGCAGCCCCAGGAAAAATGGGGGTAATTCTAGCCTACAGTATACTGATTGTTTCACAATTGACTTATATTTAAAGCATTGGGTTTAATGTCATGTCTTAAGCAAATTTTGTGAGAATACTCTCAATATCTTTTCAGTTATAAAAGGAAGTTATATGCTACACTGTCACTCTAACTTTGTTTGCACCAAAATTGCTAGTTACTAGATTTTTGTGTTTTGTTCCTAATACCTGAGTTCTCAAATATTGGGCACTCAAATTAATCTGAAAGCTGAGGGATTTCACAAGGCAACTTGTTCCATTTCTTATCTACAAACTTCAGCATATTGTGTAAAACCTATTAAAACACATCAAGGGATTAATCTGCTAGATGAGGGGCTGACAGACCTTTTCTCTAACATGCCAGATGGTCAGTATTGTAGGCTTCACGAGCCATCGGGGTCTCTGAAATCTGTCATAGACACTAGGTAAAGGAGTGGGTGTGGCTGTGTTCCAATCAATCTTTATTTACAAAACCAGGTTCTGGGCTGGATTTGGTGTGCAGGCATTCGTTTACTGACCTTTGCATTATAACCAAGGGGCTCCTAACTTAGTGAGTCTTCTTTTTGAAGGTACCCTGCATGCATGCCTTTATCTTTCCTTTCTTAGGAGAACAGATTTCAGTATGCACCACACCCAATTTTTCAACATATTACACAATTGACAAAAATGCAGTTTATAAAGTAAGAATAGTACCTGCATGTTTCCCCCTTTATTTTTGTTACAATTTCATATGACTAATTACAGTGTACTTTGTACATTTGAGTAGTGTAACATATTCTAGAGTTGGATGATTTTCATCTAGCAAGAAATCCTTCTGTCATCTTTGTAAGCATGAGAAACATCACAATCAGGTTATATAATATTGTGTATCTAGAGAAATTTCATGGGTTCTTTTACTTGTATAGTATTGTAAATTTGGCATGTTTTTAACCATGGAATGTCACGGTGATATGAAAAAAACTTTTAAGTATTACAAAATACTTTCTAGTCACTATGAAAGGATTGAAAGCTACAGTTAACATGAAGAAGATGAGATCATTCAAAGTCCTTCAAAGAACTATCTGTACTCACTGATTCTAATTTCCCTTCCATGCACTCTTGAGCCCACTCTAGTAATTTTCAGTGCCCCCTCTTCTATACAATTGTTTTTCTCGAGGTTAGTACTTGTTTTCCCTCTAATAAATCCAGACATAATGTTTTAGACCTGGTTTTACATAACCTATCAGCAATGTTTGACCCAATGGAAAACTCTTCTTTCATTTGGCTTTCAGGACTTTGAGTTTTCAGGGGGTGAAAACACACTCACCTGGTTTCCCCCTTGCCTGCCTAGCCTGTCTCTTAGTCGTTTGGCTTCTCCTCATCTCCCACCTTTACACATTCAAATGTCCTGGGATTCAGTCTTTGGTCTTTTTTCTACCAAAATTGACTTTTACTACCTTGTATACACTAATGATCTTCAAAATATATCCCCAGCCCAGATCTCACTCCTTAATGCCAGACCTATATATCAAACTGTCGGCTTAATATCTCTTTTTAAAATATATATTTCTATGGATTTCAGAGAGGAAAGGAGAGGGAGAGAGAGAGATAGAAACATCAGTGATGAGAGAGAATCATGGATAGGCTGCCTCCTGCACACCCCCTACTGGGGATTGAGTAATGTGTCAGCAGATCTTGTGAGATTACTTTCAAAATACAGTGGAACCTGAATATAAGGGACTAATTCAGGCAAGGGGTATACATTAAAGATGAAATTCAGTTATATATAATAAAGTAGGTTTTCTGAATGTGTATGTGAAATAAATTTACACATTAGTTTACCTGCTTTTACATATGTAGACACATTTGTATGTATGAAAAGTTTAATTTCACAGAGAAGTTTTCCAAACGCATTATTGTTAATATATTCACCGTAGTTTTGAGACTGTAATAAGTATGCAATCTAAGTGGAAATAACCATTTTGCAGAAAATACATTTTAATTATATTTAACTCAACCAATGAACAGTGTTCTAAAAACAAACAAAATTTAAATTTTATAAGAACAGAAAAAAAGTTTTCCTTTTAATCGTCTTTGGATGATGATATATCCCGACACTCCAATTGAGGTGTCACTTTAATGTGTGATTTTGAGGGGCTTGCTTTAGGTAATCCTGCTTTGAAAAAACTATACTGTGCTGCTGTTTTTTTAAAATAATTAACTCCCTAATGTTTTAAAAATGGGTTTAATGAAGCTGAATTTCATTATCTGGTGAATTGTCAATAAATGTTATTAGACTGTGGAGATGGGATCCAAGCGCTGATAACTTTGTGTTTGGGGCATGTTGATTCTTCTTCCTCCTCGTCTTCACTTCCATCCTCATCCTCCCAGGTCATCGCCTCATCTGCTTCTTCACTTTCAGTCACAGCGTGATACCCAGGGTCACCTTCATCTTCTAACCACTGTAAAACACCTTCCTCAGCTACTTCTTCTCCACCAATATTCGGTGTTGTCCCGCAGTAATCAGTAACCTCCAGCCCTTCTAAATGCAAGTTTCCCTTCCTCGTCAAGCAAATTCTTCCAACCATTTTCCACGGTTTGCACTTTCACTTCTTTTCATGCTGCAGCAAAATTCAAAAATTGCTGATTTAAAATGGTAACTCTTTAAAACAGTAAGTTTTGTAAGGTACGCTGTCCTCTTGTATGTTCATTGTTACCTTCCTTCTGCAATACAACCACTACTTCCTCTAAAAACTTTCTGCAGCTATTCATTTGATTGCCATAATTATATTTTAAGGTCATGGTTGGAATGATGTATTTAAGATATATACATAATTTTAACTTTATACTGAGTAGGTCTAGTAATTCCAATCACCAAGAATGAGCAAATGCTCATGGCTGGGGCACAGCTCAGTGCACTTGGGAATGAAGGCAGCACATGTTAAAACTTCTGCAGAAAGTCACTCCACTCACCAACAAACCCACCTACCGACACGCCATGTGGTGTGATCACATCCTGATCATTTGCCGAACACTGTTTAAGAGCAGTGTCTCATGGATTTAAATACTCAGACTATGTTTGTCGTTAAGTGGTGAAATTACTACAGTGGTTTTAGAACATATGGCCTATTTTATAAAATTTGTTAAAAATAACTGTGAATTAATTACACAAATAACCTGTTAATATAATTATAAGCAAATCTTGGTTGTATTTTTAATTTAATGGTTTCATTCGTTTATTTTCACACATGACATACAGACTAGAGTTTTATCTGTTAATTCCGAAGTCTGTTAATTTTAGGTCCACAAAAATCGAGAGTTTACTGTACCAGTATATCCAGAATCCAATCACATCTTCCAGGCCAGGTCACTACCATCTACTATTTAGATCAGCTTAATAGTCAGCTAATTGATTTTCTTCTTACTTTTTTATTTCTCCCTCCTTCCCTCCCTCCCTCCCTCCCTCCCTCCCTCCCTTCCTCCCTCCCTTCCTTCCTTCCTTCCTTCCTTCCTTCCTTCCTTCCTTCCTTCCTTCCTTCTTCCTTTTTCCCTCCCTCCCTCCTTGCCTCTCTCCTTCCCTTTAATTCTTATTTACTTTCTTACCATCAATTCTAGTCTTGTGTTCAATTCTAAACACAGTGGGCCTATTAAAAGATAAGTCAGATTGTATTGTTCCTCTGGTCAATACCTTCTAATTGTCTGTTTCACTCAAAGTACATGCCTCGCACAGGCCTTCCCAACTGGGGATTGAACCCCAAACCTGGGTAGGCGCTGTTCCATCTGCTATGTTCAAAATGAAAACTATTTCATAGTCAATAAATAGAGACTTATTTTTGAAGTTTGGGTCAAGAGGAATTGTTGAATAATTGCTCTCAGGAAGATCCTTTTTAATATGTTTTAATTAATTTTAGAAAGAGAGGGCAGGAAAGGGAGAGATAGAAACATCAATGATGAGAGAGAATCATCAATCAGCTGCCTCATGCATGCCCATTCCTAAGGATCATGCAGCAACCCTGCATGTGCCCTGACTGGGAATTGGTCTGGTGACCTCTTGGTTGATGCTCATCCATTGATGTTTAGTGTCTAAATGTTTAGTTTTACCTAGGAGAGTAATTTGTATAACTGTATGTAGGTTATAATTTTATTTTAATCCTCACCCAAGGGTATATTCTTAATGATTAGAGAGACAGAGACAAACATCAGTGTGAGGGAGAAAGGTCCAATGGTTGCCTCCTGGTATGCTTCCCGTCCAGAGACTGAGCCCAAAACCCAGGTAGGTGCCTTGATGTGGAATCAAACTGGCAACCTTTTGGTGTATAAGATGATGCTCCAATCAACTGAGCCACCCAGCCAGGCTTTTTTGAACATTTGTGGAGTTATATAATCATGATATTCTTATGCATGCATTTATTCCATAAAAAAGTAAGTATACTTTTCTGTTGGTAAATTTAGCTTTTTATATTAAGATTAGATACAAAAGTTACCAAGTAATTTCATTTTCAAAGAAAACCATAACTAATTGGATTCTTGCCATTTTCTAACTATGTATATGATGACATGCAGGTATTTTATTTTTTTCTATTTTCTATTTTCTCCAGTTTTGCTGAGCTATAATGGACATTAACATTGTATATTTTGAAGGGATACAGTGTGTTTATTGGATACACTTTTATGTTGTTAAATGATTACCACGGGATTCTTTGTTCACATTTCCATTACATCACATAGTTACCCATTCTTTCTTCGTGGTGAGAACATTTAGGTCTACTCCCTTAGCAACCTTCAAGTATATAATACAGTGTTGTTAACTATAAGCACCATGCTGCACATCAGGCAGGGTGTAATCGTATATGAACATATATGACATTTATTTAAATAATGCTGGCAATATGAGAGAGCAGGAGGTCATCCAAGAAAATCTATTCTGTACCCCCACACCACACGCCAGCTGTTTATATGGGGTAGAAAGACAAAGATTACATGGGGAAGTAGGCAAAAGAAATAAGAATGGGTATGGTGCAAATGCAATAAAAATGGATATTACAGGCATGGGGCAGTATGCAGAAGGAATAAAAATGGGTATAATGGTTAAAGATTGCACCAATGAATGCTGGGACTCCAGTGTTTCATCAACAAGGTGGTTAATCTTTCCATGATAACAGGTAGTTAAGGAGGATGGACCACATTTCCTGGTTAATTTCCAAGTCCAAGGGGGGTGGGGGGAACTCCCTGCCAGATGAGAATATGTTTTCTTTAATTGGCACAAAAAAAACCCCGGTTAACAGAGCACGACTAATATTTGTTATAACTATAGCTGGTCTCTGCAATCTATTTCTGCCTCTAGCAGCAGGATTTCCTTCTTTCTCTTTCCCTGGAAAAATTCCACTGTGTGTGTGTGTGTGTGTACATATATATGTGTTTACACACATTTACTATATAAACACACATATACATGTACATTCACATACTAAATACACATACATACATACATACATACATACACACCACATCCTCTTAACTGTTCATTAATTGGTGGACACATAGGTTATCCATCTTGGCTATTGTGAATAAGGCTGCAGTGAACATGGGAGTGCAGCTATCTCTTTGAGGCGGTGATGAAAAATGTATGACTACTCTCTAAATGTTTGTTAAATCCATTGGTCTAATGTTTGGTTCAAGGTTAACATTTCCATCTCTTCACACTGAGCCTTTAAGTGTCTTTAAGGATGAATTGAGCCCTGGCCTGTGTGGCTCATTTGGTTGCAGCACCATCCCTTACACCAAAAGTTTATTGGTTTGATTCCCAGTCAAGGCATATACCTAGGTTGTGGGTTTGATCTCTGGTTTGGCTATGTATGGGAGGCAACCAATCAATGTTCTCTCTCACATTGATGTTTGTCTGTCAGTCTGTCTGTCTGTCTGTCTCTCTTTCCATTCCCCTCTTGCTAAGACCACTGGGCATAATCTCAGGTGAAGATTTAAAAAATTAAGAAAATGAATGAATTTAGTCTCTTGTAGACAGCATATAGTTAGGTCTTATTCTAATCCGTGAAGATATTCTCTACTTTTTGTCTTTTTATTGAATTTATTGTGGTGTCTCTAGTTAACAAAGTTACACAGGTTTCAGGTGCACATTCTACAACACATCATCTGTACACTGCATTCTGTGTTCACCACCCCAAGTTATCCTATGCCATTTGATTGGAGAATTCAATCTATCTACAAAGTAATTATTGGCATGTAATGACTCACTAATGCTATCTAGTTGTTTTGTGGCTGTTTTGTAGTTTCATTGTTCCAGTCTTCCTCTCCTGCCGCCTTCTTTTGTGAATTGAAAATTTTCCATAGTGTGCTTTGATTCCTGCTCTTTATCTTTTGTGAATCTGCTGAAGATTTTTGCTTTGTGGTTACCATGAGATTTATATAAGACATCTTACAACAGTTTATCTTATGTGGATCACATCATTGGTTATATTTAACTGCAGATGTATCTTAAGAAAAGAAAAAGAGAAGAGACAAAAAGGTGATCTGATATGTGAAAAATATAGGGTGCAGTTAAGAAAGAAAGAAGAGCACTCTATTAAAGAAGTTGAAATGAACTCACCACTTGAAACCACGATTAGAGCAAAAGACATCACACTGGCGATTATAAGAGACAATGAGGTAAATTTATCTTTGGGGAAAATCTCTTATTTCTAACAGTACTTCGTCAATAGTTATAGCCTGTCATTTAATGTATATTATTAATTAAAAAACAAAACAAAAAATATTCTCATTCAAAATGTGAACTGTGACCTTTATGATTTCAACTATTATTAACTTATTACTGTCCTTGGCATCTAATAGATGCTCTGTGAATGTTTTCTAAATGAAGAAATAGAAAATAAATTGAGCCTACCCATTAACATAAATGTTCATTCTGACTCTTAGTAAATGTTAACATACAAGCTAAGTTGCCTTGAGACGGTGATGGAACTAGTCAAATGTTCATAAAGAGATTTTCTTTCAGTATACTGTATTTTTGCTCTATGACAAATGTAGCTATCACTTAAAATTTCAGTTTTTCATGGAAAGGAAAGATCCTTGTGCTTTAAAAGGCTACATCCTTTTCACAGTTTATGTAAGGTACTGCTCTTAAGCTTTGGAATTTTTTTTAATGAAATGAGACCGAAAACTAAATGAAATGTGACCCTATCAGTTGTCGGCAAACTCATTAGTCAACAGAGACAGATATCAGCAGTACAACAATTGAAATTGCTTTTGAGAGCCAAATTTTTTAAACTTAAACTATACAGGTAGGTACATTGTCATTAACTTAATTAGGGTACTCCTAGGCTTAGGAAGAGCCACACTGAAGGGGCCAAAGAGCCGCATGTGGCTCACGAGTCGCAGTTTGCCGAGTCGCAGTTTGCCGAGCACGGCCTAGGTTGTAGAAGAGCAAAATGTATCTTCATCCCTTACTCAGAGGCGACCTTCTGGAGAACAGAACGCCAGCATATTACAAGATGGCCTGTGGACTGAAGGGTCCTAGGTTCAATTCTGGTCAAGGGCATGTACCTTGGTTTCTGGCATGTCCCCAGTAGGGGGTGTGCGGGAGGCAGCTGATCGATGTTTCTCTCTCATCGATGTTTCTAACTTTCTATCCCTCTCACTTACTCTCTGAAAAAAAAAATCGAGAAAATATATTTTTGAAAAAGAAATAACCTATAAAAAATGAACTCTGAGGTAGTTTATTTAGGCCTTTTCAAATGTATGTATGTGTGAGTTTGTATATATTTTAAAAAACAATACTGTACACATGGAAACAAGAGGATTTAAAAAGCATATGAGAGAGAGAGAGAGAGGTGTGGCTTTTGGTGCCCATTCGATAAAATGATATTGCTAATTCAAATCCATTTGTCTCAACCAGTGGCATACACAATGGCCTCATCCAAAGAGAAGGCTTTTAATATTTACCATAGGAATCAATGTGTTGTCCATGATCTCAAAGGTATTGCGACTAACAACAAATGTTCCAGATTTTGGTGCTGATTTCATTTCCTTGATATATTCATATAGAGGTTAGATTTCACTTCCAGTGATGGTAAGGAGGAAAGTACAGCAGGTGCAGAGATCATATTTTAGATGTCATTCTTCTACTTTAGAGAAAATTAACAATTTGTTCTAAGTAGCATCCCATGTTAATAGAAGGGACTTCTGAAGAGAATGCAGGCCATCTACACTAATAAAAGAGAAACATGGTAATTGGCGTACGACCGCTACCATTTTCATTGGCTAATCAGCGAGATATGCAAATTAACTGTCAGCCAAAATGGCCGCCGGCAGCCAGGCAGCTTGAAACTAACATGAGGCATGGTTGCCTCAGTGACGGAGGAAACCAACGTTCCCCACCTGCAGCTGAAGGCCTCTGAGCCTGCAGTTTCAAACATTGTAACAAATACCGCTGGGCTTCAGCCAGCGGGATCACAACATTGTAAGCAAAGGCCAGAAACCTACTTTCAGCAGCGGAGGCCTAAGAGCTGGAGCCAATCCTCAAGCTAAAGCTGGCCCAGAATAAAAAAAAAAAAAAAAAAAAAAGGAAAAAAGAAGCGGTTGGGAACTTCAGTCACTCCCAGACTGAAAACAGCCCTCAGCCCCTCAGCCAGACTGGCCAGGCACCCCAGTGGGGACCCCCACCCCGAAGGGTGTGTGACCAGCTGCAAACAGCCATCATCCCCTCACCCAGGCTGGCCAGGCACCCCAGTGGGGACCCCCACCCTGAAGGGTATGTTACCAGCTGCAAACGGCCATCATCCCCTCACCCAGGCTAGCCAGGCACCCCAGTGGGGACCCCCACCCTGATCCAGGACACCCTTCAGGAAAAACCAGCCGGCTCCCACCCGTGCACCAGGCCTCTATGCTATATAGTAATAGGGTAATATGCCTCCCGGCACTAGGATCAGCGTGACAGGGGGCAGCACCCAAACCCCCTGATCGGCCCTGCTCTTTGTGTGACAGGGTGCGGCACCCCAACCCCCCCCCCCACGGGCCCTGCTCTGTGTGTGACGGGGTAGAGCCATAACCTCCCCATCGTCCGTGCCCTGAGTGTGACAGTGGCGGCGCCACAACCCCCTGATTGGCCCTGCTCTGTGGGTGATAGAGGGCGGCACCCCCAACCCCTGATCCGCCCTGCTCTGTGTGTGATAGGGGACGGTGCCCCAATTCCCCTATCGGCCCTACTCTGTGAGTGACAGGGGGGAGCTCCCCAACCCCCTGATGGGCCGTGCTCTGTGCATGACAGGGTACGGAGCCCCAACCCCCCTGATGGGCCCTGCTGTGTGCATGACACGGGGCAGCGCCCCAAACCCTGATTGGCCCTGCTCTGAGCATGACAGGGTGGCGCCGCAACCTCCCCATCGACCCTGCCTTGAGTGTGACAGGGGGCGGTGCCCCAACCCCCCAATCGGCCCTACCCTGAGCATGACTGAGTGTGGCATCACAACCTCCCAGTCCGCCCTGCTCTGTGCATGACAGGGGGTGGTGCCCCAACTCCCCAATCGGCCCTGCTCTGAGCCCGACCAGGGGCTGCACCTAGGGATTGGGCCTGCCCTCTGCCACCTGGGAGCATGCTTAAGCCAGCAGGGCGTTATCTCCCGAGGGGTCCCTGACTGTGAGAATGCACAGGCCGGGCTGAGGGACACCCCCACCCCACCCCCCCCACCCCGAGTGCACAAATTTTTGTGCACTGGGCCTCTAGTCTAATCTAATAAAAGAGAAACATGGTAATTGGCATACAACCGCTACCCTTCCCATTGGCTAATCAGGGCGATATACAAATTAACTGTCATCCAAGATGGCGGCCGGCAGCCAGGCAGCTTGAAACTAACATGAGGCTTGCTTGCTTCAGTGACGGAGGAAACCAATATTCCCCGCCTGCCTTGCAGGCCTCTGAGCCTGCAGTTTGAAACATTTTAACAAATATAGAAGCTAAAAAAAAAAAACCCAGAAACCAGCTTTCATCGAGCTGGGATCTCAGAGCTGGAGTCAGAGCTGGAGTTATACATTGTTTCGATTACCTACTTTCAGCAGCGGAGGCCTAAGAGCTGGAGCCTTAGAGCTAAAGCTGGCCCAGAATTAAAAAAGAAAAAAAGGAGCGGTTGGGAGCTTCCGTGACCCGCCAGCCTGAAAACAGCCCTCAGCCCCTCACCCAGGCTGGCCAGGCACCCCAGTGGGGACCCCCACCCTGAATGGTGTGTGACCAGCTGCAAACAGCCATCATCCCCTCACCCAGGCTGGCCAGGCACCCCTGTGGGGACCCCCACCCTGATCCAGGACAACCTTCAGGGCAAACCAGCCAGCCCCAACCATGCACCAGGCCTCTATCCTATACAGTAAAAGGGTAATATGCCTCCCAGCACTGGGATCAGTGGAGCCGAGAGGCCTCCTGGCACCAGTATCAGCGTGACGGGGCAGCGTCCAAACCCCCTGATCACCCTGCGGCTCTGTGTGTGACAGGGGGTGGGGCCACAACCTCCCTATCCACCCTGCTCTGTTCGTGACAGGGGAAGGCACCCCAACCTCCTGATCAGCCCTGCTCTGTGCCTGATACGGGGGAGCTCCCCAACCTCTGATCGCCCTGCGGCTCTGTGTGTGACAGGGTGCGGTGCCCCAACCCCCTGATCTGCCCTGCTCTGTGTGTGACAGGGTGTGGCGCCCCACCCCCCACCCCCCATGGGCCCTGCTCTGTGTGTGACAGGGTAGAGCCATAACCTCCCCATCGGCCCTGCCCTGAGTGTGACAGTGGTGGTGTCCCAACCCCCTGATCAGCCCTGCTCTGTGGGTGATAGAGGGCGGCGCCCCAACTCCCCTATCAGCCCTACTCTCTGAGTGACAGGGGGGAGCTCCTCAACCCCCTGGTGGGCCCTGCTCTGTGCGTGACAGGGAGGAGCTCCCAACCCCGATGGGTCCTGCTCTGTGCGTGACAGGGGGGAGCTCCCCAACCCCCTGATCGACCCTGCTCTGTGCATGACAGGAGGGAGTTCCCCACCCCCCCTGATGGGCCCTCGTCTGTGCGTGACAGGGGGGAGCTCTCCAACCCCCTGATTGACCCTGCTCTGTGAGTGACAGGGGGTGGCACCGCAACCTCCCCATTGACCCTGCCTTGAGTGTGACAGGGGGCGGTGCCCCAACCCCCCAATCGGCCCTACCCTGAGCGTGACTGGGGGTGGCATCGCAACCTCCCGATCCACCCTGCTCTGTGCACGACAGGGGGCGGCGCCGCAACACCCCAATCGGCCCTGCTCTGAGCCCGACCAGGGGCTGCACCTAGGGATTGGGCCTGCCCTCTGCCACCAGGGAGCAGGCCTAAGCCAGCAGGGCGTTATCTCCCGAGGGGTCCCAGACTGCGAGAGGGCACAAGCCAGGCTGAGGGGACCCCCCCTTCCCCCCCAAGTGCACAAATTTTTGTGCACCAGGCCTCTAGTAATATATATTTAGTGATAATTTATTGGTAAGTAATTTATTCCTAGTAAAGTAGATCAGTGGAACCACCCTCCCCATATCACAGTTAATACTAATTTAAACATCATGAACAAGAAATAAAGGCTATTGAAGCAACAAATAATCTCACAGTTTTCTAAAAAGAGCTCTGTAAATTTTATATTATTCACTACCTGTTTTTCGAAAAATAGGCTTCTTTTGTGTTTCCATATCTACACTAGAGGAGAACTATGGATTGGTGCAAGATCACAAATTGTAGAGTCTGAAAACCTGGGGAAAATCCTGAACTTGCTTATGTTTTTAACCCCTCCATTCCAGATTGTGATAACTGAATGAGTTCATTGATGGATGTAGAAGTGCTCAGGAAAATGCTGGATTATCAGTTATTAGTAGAGATAGTTTTTATAAATGACTATGAAAGTATTAGAAAAGTAGAATATCTATGGGATAATATTGGGGAAAAAGAATTTTGGGGAAATTTAGTTTATCCTATTATAGGCATGGTTAATACTCTTACTGTGGGGTATGTTCAGACTGTAATCTCAATTTGTAAGTGTAATTAGAATTATTAATCTTTTACTTAAATGCATTCTGGGCTTGTGGTGATTTAGAAAAACCCTTTCTAATTCTGAGACTCTTAAAATTCTGTTGTGTGTTTTTTCACTTAAAAATTTATCATATTACATTATATTTTTGAACTTTGGGGAATTTGTGCTTGTATAAAGTTAGAGGTTTGGATCCAAATCTATTTTTTTCCAGTGAGATATCCACCTATTGCAACCTTTTATCATAACACAGGTTATTCTTTAATTTCCGAGGCGATCATGACGTGTCATTTCAGTGTTTTAGCTCACAGTCTCCTTCGTGTTCCTCAGGTTTCTGGGAGTTCTGAAAAAGAAAAATGTCGATTGGATGAAAAGCGCATGTTGTGGGATGAAATTGCCAAGCTGAGACTGGAAATGGACTCAGTAAAAAATCAGACCCTGGAAATGGGAAAAGGATATTTTGAGGACATTGCAATTGGCAAAGAAAAGAAGGACCATCCTCAAAAGACAATAACAGAAACAGTATCTCAACACAATGCGCAGCTTGAAGTTCTGAGAGCTGAGGTTAGGATGCTAAACCATAAAATGGAGATGGAACAACAAAACAGAGGAAGACTGGAAGCACAAGTTGAGTCATACCGGTCTAGACTAGCTACAGCTGTACAGGACCATGAGCATTGTCAGGCATCCAAAAGAGAGCTACAACTGGCTTTCCAGAGAGCAAGAGGTGAATATTTTTGTTTATGGGACAAAATGAATTTGGATATGTCTAACCTAAAACATAACAATGAGATTCTTTCTCAACGACTTTCTGAAGTGGAAAGTAAAAACAGTAGCTTAGAAATTGAGCTTCACCACATGAGAGATGCTCTCAAAGAAAGGACATTGGTTTCAGAAGGTGTAGAAAGAGACCTCAGTCAAAAACAGTGTCAAAAGGAGGAAACTGAACACGTGTATCAAAAGGAGCCAGGTGGAGTGGATAAAGACATTGGACAGCAGGAATCCTTCATGGAGAGGCTATCTCAGCTACAGAGTGAAATGATGTTGCTTCAGCAGCAACTGGATCAGGATCACAACCAAGCTGACAGAGAAGAAAAGACGGTAATTAACACCCAAGATCAGATTCAGATTCGGGATATCATAAAAATATTTGATCGTAAAAATCAAAAGTATGTTCTTCGGCTGCATGGAATAATGATGGACTTAATCACCAAATGGAATGGTTTTAAAGAAACAGTATATCAGTATGAAAATACTAATGCAGAAAGAAATGTAAGTATCCAGACACACAAGTATTTTTCAAATTTCCTAAGAGAAAATTCAGAGTAATATTTGATGATGGCTAAATGCTGAATCTAGTTGAATATTAAAAACGTAGAGACTATAGCCCTAGCTGGTTTGGCTCAGTGGCTAGAGCATTGACCGAGGACTGAATTGTCCCAGGTTCAATTCTGCTCAAGGGCACATGCCCGGTTGCAGGCCCAGTCCCTAGTAGGAGTGCAGGGGACAGTCAATCAATAATTCTTTCTCATCTTTGATGTTTCTATCTCCCTCTCCCTCTCCCTTCTTCTCTGAATTATATATATATATATATATATATATATATATATATATATATATATGGTATAGTTTATAAATGTGTTTGCTCTGTCAGCTTCAAAGCAGACATTGTATCCAGTAGATGAACATTAGACCTGATAGATGCTTTGTTTTGAGTAAAGACATTTGCTGCCCATGAAATTTTAAGAGGTTACATTATAGACTATTAATAGATATAGATTTATACTAATAATTTGGTCTTACATTGATAGCATAATAATTTTAATCTTTCTGTCACCAAATTTAAAACCATTAGGAAGTAGATAAATGGAAATGCTCTACCTAAAATGAGTATTTTGAAATTAAGATTCAATTAAGTGGATTAATTTGACAGCTAAGTTCAGACTTCCAGATGAACTGAAATGTAGATGCTGTATCATATAGTACCTTTCCTTCAGTAGCATCTTATATATTTGAGTTGGTATAATGTTATTTTTATTCATGACAATTTGAATTAAATTTGGAAATATTTCAGTCTCAAGTAATATATTCATATGACCTCGCAACTCTTTTCAAGGCATCTACTTTTCGTTACATCATAATTTGGGACAAATATGATGAGTTTTTGCAAATCTATACTTGATTTCATCTTCCCCCTATTATTTCTAATACTCTTTGAATACTTTTACAAATAATGTGCTTATGTTTCTCATTTTGAGGCCTAATTACTATCATTTGGGGATAAGTTTGTCCAACACAGAGAGAATTGTAGCTCTCTGTGATTCATTACCTTGGCATTGGATCTCCATTTCAGATTAGTGAGGGCTGGCAGGGTTTATGTGTAGCAGGAAGGAAGGTGAAGGCCTGATTACCTAGGGCCTTGAAGGCCATTGGAATGACTTTCCTTCTAAGTTAGGAACCTATTGGGAGGATTTGAGCAGGAGATTGAATGTGTGAGGAACTCGAAGTTAATTGAAGACTCTGGTTAAAAAATAAATAAAAAGAGAAAATTTTCCATAATATCGAATTTACTACCACTTGATCCACCTAATGCCCATTTCTCTTTGAGATGTTAGTAGATTGTAAAGCTTTGAGATTTATGGCGGAGGGGGATTGAGAGTGGGACTGAATCAGCTGTCTGATGAGGCAGGAGGGTTAAATTTTCTGTGACTTTACCCTGATTAAGCAAACAGGAGCATGTCCATATGAGGAAAAGAAGGTGAATTGATGTAGCTGGTGATATTTTTCCAGTCATAGATGATTGTCATAACATTATGATAATAATATATGACTCTAACAAGATATACCCAGGGTAGGGCAAAAGTAGGTTTATAGTTGTTTGTATGGAGAAAAATACAATAATTAGTCAATTAGTAACATAATTTAAAATAATCTGATTTATAAAATCAGTAACAGAAATATCTTCCTAGGCAACTGTGAGACAACTTCAACAAGAACTGGCTGATACCAAGAGAAAACTATCTACAACAGAGACTTTTCTGGAGATTGAATCACGTCATCATATGCATTTAGAAGATAAGAAACCAGATTTCAAGAACAAGCTAGGTCAAAGCAGAAGTCAAGTATGTATGAAATTTAACCTGTCATCAGTTAATCTATAGCTGGTTAAATAATATAAAGTGTTTTAGGGTACTACTTTTCATGGCAGCTTTCTTGTGTATTTCATTGTGGTTAATATATGTAAAGCCAATGTCCCTAATGACCAGACTGACCAAATGACCAGACTGACCAAACGACCCGTCGCCGTGAGGTGGCATTGACCACTTGCTGGTCTCTCCCCACAGCACACGAGAGGGGTCAGGCGGGACTGGGGACTGGTGAGCAGGCTGAACTGCTGACCTCTTGGCCTTCCTGTCCCCCTCCCCAACCCGAGGCTCCGATGGACCAGCGATGGTGAACAGGGGATCGGGGTGGGTGGCGGGAGGACCAGGCTGACTGTCAGGCCTTTGGGATCACCAGCTCATCCCAGGCTGCTTGGAGGCTCAGGCCTGGGGGAAAGAAGGAGCCAGCAAGTTCTTCTCCATGCACGTGCCTTCCTTATCTCTTGTTATGTCCTTCATTTTGAGGTCTATTTTGTCAGACACAGGTATTGCTACCCCAGCTTTATTTTTCCTTTCCATTTGCCTGGCAGATATTTTCCATTCCTTCACTTTCAGTCTGTGGGACTCCCTTGTTCTGAGGTGGGTCTCTTGTATACAGCGTGTATATGGGTCATGGATTGTCTCGCCAGCTGTTTAACTCGCCAATTCCGAGTGGATGTTATTCGACTTAGTTGTCCCTTCTGTCTGCTCCGTGAGAAGGCGCAGGACACGTCCACCTATTTGGCCGCCATTTGAAAACCAGCATTCTGTTCTCAATGTCAGTATCTGTGCCAGTTACTTATTGCTGCTTAATAAACCACCTCCAAACCTCGTGTCTTAACGCAGCACTTACCGTGTGCACAAATCTGCAGTGAGGCCAGCTCATTTCATTTCCACTTGCCACCAGCTGGGATGACTTGAAGCTGGGAAGTGGAATCATCTACAGCAGCGCTTCTCAACCTTCCTAATGCCGGGACCCTTTAATACAGTTCCTCATGTTGTGGTGACCCCCAATCATAAAAGTATTTTCATTGCTATTTCATGACTGTAATTTTGCTACTGTTTTGAATCGTAATATAAATATCTGATATGCAGGATGTATTTTCATTGTTACAAATTGAACATAAAGCATAGTGATTAATCACAAAAGCAATATGTAATTATATATGTGCTTTCTAATGGTCTGAGGCAACCCTTGTGAAAGGGTCGTTCGACCCCCAAAGGGGTCACGACCCGCAGGTTGGCGATCCACAGGTTGAGAACTGCTTATCTAAAGGCTTGTTTGTTCACGGGCTGGTCAGGTGCAGTGGGCTTCTGGCTGGGACGCTCCCTGGGGCAGTCTCAGCTGGACACCGGTATGAGGCCTGACCATGTGGCCGGGGCTGCTTCGTTTTTCACACCGTGGTGGCTGGGTTCCCAGAGTGAGCTTCCCTGGGGAGAGAGTCAGAGGGCACCTGACACAGCAATCACCATCATCACTGACCTGACAGCAAGTTTGTTGTTGATGGTGATGATGTTGTTTTGTTTACTATGTTCCCTTATTTTGTGGGAAGTAACAAAGAATTTCAAGATAGCATTATTGAGTTAAGCCTCCCACGCCCACTTTTTTGGTTCTAAAAAAAATGTAGAGTTTATGGAGCTAAACTTTAACAGTAAGAGTTTTAATTTCTCCGCAATCCAGGGAATCATTTCTTCTTGGAATGCAATTCTAATTAGCACCAAATGTTTTTGGTTCAGTAAAAGACCTATGGCATTAGAATCCATATTTGTAAGAGTCATGAATTAGTCTCATTTTGAAAGTCTTATCTTGGGAAGCATTTGATAACAGTTCTGAAAACCACAATATGATATCTCTAAAACTTTTTTAAAGATTGTGAAGAGGTAAGGTGGGGGAAGAGGTAAGAGACTTTCTACTAAGGGCCAACAGGTAGTCATTTTGTGGAGGAAAGACATGAAACAGTCATAGAAAAAGGAGCATAAAGTCAAGTGCAGATGTTGTGGGGCAAAGGCGGCACCAGTAAATGTATTTTTGTGACTCCTGGTCATTTTAACTTTGGTTTTGATTCTGAGTAATTAAGGTTCCACCATACAGATAACATGCTATTGCCATTGAATTCATTTCAAAATGTCATACTGGTGAACACACCTTCATAACCAAACTAAATCCTGTTCTTCATGCAGAATGATGATCTTATTGGAAAACTGCAACCGTCATCTTCAAACTGTATACGTCTGGATGAAGAAAAGACAGCTCAAGAGGAGTTATCGAGGGAAGCACTTCTAAAGGAATGTAAAGAACTAGAGGCTGAGACAGAGCAGTGGAAACAAAGGGTAAAAATGCTGAGAAGATATCGGGACAAGCATATGGCAGAAGACTTTGAAGTAGAAAAGCATACACCGAATCTTGATGAATTGGTAAAGGATATAACAGACAACATGACACAACTCGACTTATTTTTACAGGTTAATTTATTGATTTAATGTGCTATAAATCCCTTCACTGCAAAATACGTTTCTGATAAATACAGGGGTTTTGCCTTTCCTTTGCTTCCTTTAATGGCAATTTATTTTACAGATTTCTGGAAAGAAGGTGGCATTTGTTTTTCCTTTTTAGTATTTCAGTTTCCATCATTATTATCACTGAATTGATCTTTCTGAATGATTCTTAGCGGAGGATCATTTTATTTTTAAGACCAGTTGATGTTAAACAAGACTATTTGAAAGAAAAGGGGGCCCTGACCGGTTTGGCTCAGTGGATAGAGCGTCGCCTTGCGGGCTGTATGGTCCCGGGTTCGATTCTGGCCAAGGGCATGTACCTTGGTTGCTGGCACATCCCCAGTCGGGGGTATGCAAGAGGCATCTGATCAATGTTTCTCTCTCATCAATGTTTCTAACTCTCTATCCCCTTCCCTTCCTCTCTGTGAAAAATCAATAAAACATTTAAAAAAAAAAAAAGAAAGGGTAATGTGATTTAAAAATTGTTCCATACTCTTGAGTTAAGTTATATCCTTCTACTTTAAAATTTTTAAACTGATTCTATTATTCCTTGATTTATCAGTTTACATGAGTACTCATAGAAGAATGATTAACCTTATAACTCAGATGTAATTCAGTGGACATTGATGATAAATATTTTAAATGTCAGCTTTTTTTCACACTGAAAACTGACCTCTGAGTCATTGACTCAGAACTAAAGAAGACAATTGTAACTGTTCATGGTATACTTACTTTAAAAATGTATCCTTTTTGTTTGCTTTAGACACACAGAGCGTCTCAAAAAATCTCAGAGCCGTTAACATGTACTCATAATGCTTCAAATAGAAGTCATCTGGAACTCAGAACTCCACTGTTGCAAACTTCTCAAGATGATAGCAGAAAGAGAGTCAGAAAAACACATGTGACTCTACCAAGAAGTATTGGAACGCAGCAAATGATTGGAAAGGAAACAAACTTTGTAAGTCAAATGCAGAATCAGAGAAAATAAACTTAACTCAGTAATTAGCCTCTAAACTTAAAACATAATTACTATTGTGCCAGGTTCATGAGATTAGTGCGGCGTGAAAGCTAACTAAATAGTACAACTTTGGCAAATGAACTTACTATGCAGATGTTCTTCCAGGACAGTTGCATCTCTCCTCCTTTTTTGGTTTTACGTGCCTTTAATTTTTTCCCCTTAATATTATCATATAGTTAACCTGATCTACCAGTCTTTAAGCTGAATGTCTTGAAGCTCTAAAACTTAGCAGTCCTATATAATAAAAGGCTAATACACAAATCGACCAAACGGTGGAACGACTGGTCGCTATGATGGGTCCTGACCAGCAGGGGGCACAAGCTCAATGCAGAAGCTGACCCCTGGTGGTCATTACGCACCCACAGGGGGAGCACTGCTCAGCCAGAAGCTGGGCTCATAACTGGCGAGTGCAGCGGCAGTGGCAGGAGCCTCTCCCACCTCCACAGCAATGCTAAGGATGTCCAACTGACTGCTTAGGCCAGAGATGGCGAACCTTTTGAGCTCAGCATGTCAGCATTTTGAAAAACCCTAACTCTGGTGTCGTGTCACATATAGAAATTCTTTTATATTTGGAACCATAGTAAAACAAAGATTTATATTTTTGATATGTATTCTATATATTTAAATGCCATTTAACAAAGAAAAATCAAACAAAGAAAAGGAGTTCGCATGTCACCTCTGACACGCATGTCATAGGTTCGCCATCACTGGCTTAGGCCATCTGTCGGACATCCCCCGAGGGCTTCCAGACTACAAGAGGGCACAGGCCCAGCTGAGGGACCCCCAACTCCGAGTGCATGAATTCCGTGCACCGGGCCTCTAGTACTATTATAAAATCGCTTGTCAGAATTCCCCTAAATAGAAACATTTAAGATAACAACTTAAACACAATGGGTTAAGTTACTCCAACACAATCAGGTGCTTGGTAAATTTACTTTCTTGATTGTGACCTTTGCTATTATCACTAGAGGGCGCCATTAGACAAACTGTCCTTTATAGTTTTCTACTCTATATAAAGACATACATGTTAAATAGGGAAAGATTAACGTAGGGGTGTGGGGCAGTAAATTGACAAAGTGGCTAAAAATAATGTGATCTGCAGGAGGAAGGTGTGGGGAAGACAGAAAGGGCAGATCCCACCTCTAACGCCTTAGTAACAATGGTATAAGCAATGGCCTCTGGAGCTGTTTTTGGTCATTTGATCACCAGCCAGGCTATCTTGTTCTCCTTAGAGGTTGTTGCTCTAAATTATGCCTCAGTGTCAAATGATTAACATCTCCAAGGTAATGAGTGTATTGTACAAGGGTGGTGAAGGCAAATGCTTGGCAATGTCTTTGCGGGATTTTTAAAAAAATCTCTAAAGTGGCTACTAAGTATGTCCAAGGGCATCTTCAAGAATCTTGTAAGTACCGCCCTTCCAGAGGTAGCAAGTATTACCCGATAAGCCATCTGCATCGCTGACAGCCTCCTGACTTTGGATTCCTTAGCTGGGACCCCCTCTCCCCATTCCCTAGAAACATAAGTACGTTTCAGAACAGTTTAGAACCTATACTTGAAATCGAGTAGCTCTGCTCTGACACATTTTCATTGTTAAAATGCAATTTAATGAGAAATTCCATTTATTATTGTGGCTATTTAAAAAATGCAAGTCATTGAGGGAAAAATAAAATACTAAGCATCTGCTGTTTACCATCCTCACAGGGCTCAGAAGCAGCCAGCAGAGGGCAGCACCGAAGTGCTCCTTCTGGCAGGAACAGCAGAGCAGATGACTGAGTGCTGCTAACACGAGGCCGGTCCTGGAGACACCTGGTGGTGGGAATCCTGAGGACAGCTTTGCAGGCAATAGGAAACTTGGTGTTCCTCCTCTGAGAATCTTTCTTTATGCACCAAATAAACTTGTAATACTAAACTGTTAATATTTGTCTTTAAGTGAAAATTTTTTGCCATCTTCTTACATAGAGAACATTCTTAATTGCTACTTTCCTTAAGCATTTTTATTTCAGTTTTTGTAAAATGTCTTACTGAGCAGTTGTACATTTTCTAAATAGTGAAATGAAGGAAATACTTGAATTTTTATTTTATATATTTGCATTTTTAAGTGAAGTTCACTTATGTCTACATCTTCCCAGCCCTTGAATGACTGATGACTAAGATGGAAATGTCAGGCCATCTTGACATAGCAACTAGCTTTTGTTGCGTATCAGTTATTAATATATCCATTCATTATCTCATTCATTGAGCTTTTTAGTTCCATAATTCGTTTGGTTCATTTTTCAGTTTTCATCTCTTTGGTAAGGTCCTTCTTTTGTTCATTAATTTTATTCCTGAGCTCATTGAACTGCCTTCTTGTATCTCGTTGAGTGTCTGCATGACTGCTGTTTTGATTTCTCTCGCCCTTATATCACAATCACCCATTATTTTGAGTTCCTTTCTGGAGAATATAGTCATTGTCTTCCTGTGTAATTGTTACCTTGGTGGTCCATGCTGCTTGATGGGTTGTTCCTCTGCTGGCACTTTTGAAGTGGTGAGCACTTTTCTTATTTAGGAACATTTTCCTTTCCACAATTCAGCAGGTTGATAATTAGAGGTCTTTCTTTAGCTGTCCAGTAGGTGGCCGGATAGCGCAGTTTTTGTTTTCTCTTACCTGTACTACTTAAGCTTGGGGAGGGGCACTTCTCCTCACTTGCTCAGTAAAGCATTGGCACAAGGTTGCCACTGAATTAATTAGATGGAGTCAGAGCCTAATCATTCACCAAGTCCTGATTCTGGTTGTGCCATGGGGATTGTTTCCATCTCTCCTGGGCTGGACAGGATTCTGATTTCCCAAGTACATTTAGCCAATGTAGAGTCATTTGTTGTTATTCAGTTCATTTATTTGCTGTTTTGTGTTGTTTTCTTCTTCTCCTGGTGACCTGGGGATAACCATTTAGCCACTGGGCGCAAAAAGAACAAAGGGAAGAACAAAGACAAGTGTCCATTGGCCCGCCGGGCTGTGTTGAAACGCTTTCAGTCCTCATCTTCCTTGAACATCCCACCCCCTTCAAAATAGGTTCTCCCTTTTCCCGGTACTGGAGATTCCCTTCCTTTTACCAGTTCCTCCACCAAATACCCTCCCTCATTTATGAAAAACCCAAAAAAAGAAAACACAAAAAATGAATCAGAGCCTTCAAACTACCCACACGCCTTCTGAAGACAACGGCCTCCTCTCCTGTCGGCCTGCGGTGCCCGAGCGGCTGTAGGAGGAGGAACGGGTCCCCGTGCTGCTTCCATTTGTTCTGTTAGTGACAACGCTGTGCCAGCCCTAAGGGTCACACCCCATATGCGAAACTCCTGTCTGAACCTCCAGCCACGGGTAACTTTTGAACAAATCCACTTTGGCCTGGGGATGCTCACAGTGCAATGACAAACCGCCTTTCCAGTGGCAGACACTGTGTGAGCATGCCCCTTAGGACACGTGTCACCTACTTCACCTCCATTAAAGCATGTGTGTGCATATGCATGTGCATGTGCATGTGCAGGTGAGCAGATACACACATGCACGCACTGGCTCATGGCTGGGCCCTTGTGGTCTGGCAACTCGACTCCCTCTCCCAGAAGCCTGGTGGTCCCAGGAGAAGCCCAGACCCGCCAAACCACAAAGACCTGGAGGCCCTGGGTGGACCCTGGAGTCAGGCTCACTCTTAACCCAGAGCCTTTCCAGGCCTGGGCCCCACGTCCTTCAGGCCAGGGCGGTCTTCCAGGCAGGTGGCCTCAGGCTTTGCTTCTCTCCAGCTGGCTCCTGAGGCCACTTTTCTATAAACACTGAGTCTGCCCGGCCTGGGTGATGGGGCAGTGAAAGCCCTGCCCGCTCCCTCCCAGCAAGTGTCCACAGTGTGCAGAGGGGAACATGTGCAAGAGGCAGTGCAGCCTGATTTGCAAAGTGGCTGCAGTGCCCCAGCGTCCCCCATTGAGGATGACACTTTGATTTATTATTTCTGAGTGACTTCCAAGGGTAAGAACCAAATGTAACATATTACATACATGTGTTCACACTTGTGAAATATATGTGCTTTGAGTGTCCCCCAAATATATATACTACAGGGTGTCCCCCCAAATGTAAACACACTTTAACAGCTGATAACTCAATTTTCACTCCATTTCAGGGTTAACAGATTTGACGTAATGGGTGAAGCCAGACTAAACTTTGAACAAAGATGTATCCCCTTGACTTTCTTTTGGGGACACATAAAGGATGAGGTGTCTGGCACAGAAAGGGCCACAGTCCAGGCATCGAAGCTGCTGTTGACAGAAGATGTGAACAGACAGAACGCAGTGATTCTTGGTGTTTGCGATTCCGTTGCTTCCTCGGCAGCAGCGCCTGGACCAGAACTAAGGCAAGCGAAGGCAGTGCAAACAACAAGAATCGTTCCTTCGGTTTGGTGTTTGTACGTATCTCTTTCCATAGCTGCCCTGGATTCCTCAACTTTATCTTTTATGTATCCCCGTAAAAAGCCTAGTGGAGAAATTTTCTTCATTCAAAGCTTAGTTTGGCTTCACCCATTTTTTCCAATCAGTTAAACTTGAAAAGGGGTGAAAATTCAGTGAGTTGTCAGCTGTTAATCTGTGTGCACATTTTTTTGGAACTCTACTTTCTGTTCCATTGGGAGTCATTCTCTTCCACCGGAGTCTTACCTGTGTGTACATTGAAGGGGGGGGGGCGCCCTATATTTATGTTCAAAAGGCAGTCATTCTGTCCTTCAGGAGTTGATTTATTATTTCTTTTCACTGTGTGCACATTTTTTGGACCACCCTATGTTTACATCCCATAGGGAGTCATTCATTTTATCAGGTGTCTGACCTCTGTACACCATTCTTGTGGACACTCCATGTTTATATTCCAAAGGGAGTCATTCATATTCATTGGGAGTCTGATCTCTGTATACCTTTCTTGGGGGACACTCTATGAATGTTCTATAGGGAGTCATGTGTTTGCATTGGGAGTCTCATCTGCTGCTGTGTGTATTTGGCCGGGTTCGTGACCCATATTTTTTCCTCTTGCTTACTAAAGGTGCTCATTGTGGGATGTACTAAACCTGGTGATTTGGGTTCTATAAGGATTTTCTCCATTTGAGCTCAAGTACTGAGAAAGAAATGTTAACATGGTCCATTTTCTGAGTGCTTTGAATTTTGTATTAAGTAGCCATTGATTCTGGAACACAAGGACGGAATTGTAATAAAATGAGATGTTGTAGAATTGAGTCCTAGTTTTCCTCACCGCTCGTCACTGGCAGCACTGTTGGGGCGTTGGGTCTCTGGGCTCCCTGCTCAGCCCCCCAGTTTTCTGAGCCCCTGGAATCTACCAGCTCCCTTTGCCAGGAGGAGAGCATGGGAAAGCGAGGTTTCCTGCTTACCCTGCAACAGCGTTTATCTTATGCTCCTATTAGTTGAATCCCATTTTTATAGGAGATTTATATCACAACAGGAGGTCAGCTTAAAGGGATCCATTGGATTTTTCCAAGGCCATTCAAAGAGGAATGTCAGGATAAGGAGGGAGGGAGGAAGGCAGGTAGAGATCCCCTCCAGACCTAATCTAATGGTGTTCTGTCCAACTGCCGTCTGCATGTCCCCTTCCTTCCTCACCAAACCTCTCCTGTCAGTTGCCTCCTGTCACTTCCTTCCCCATTTTTTCCTGAGGTCCTGCAGCTGTGGGAGCTGCCCACTCAGCCTAGCTGCCCTCCCCAATGCTTTGAGCCAAACTGAGCAGCGCCACCTGCAGGCCTCCTCCCGTGCCCCTTTGGCTGTTGCAGGCTCTGACACTGGCCAGTCACCCCTTGGAGCTCTCAGCCTCTGTCCCATGATTCTCTCTCCCCTGGGACAGGGCTCACACTCCCCAGTCGCTCTGCCACTCACTCATTCCTTCCATGAACACTCATTGACTGCTTCCACCATGGAGGTACCTCCCTCAAGGCCCCCTCTGCAGGGTTGACCTCCTGCTCCCCTAGGTCTGAAGCTCTACTCCTAAGCTTCAAGCCTGAGGTCGGCTGCCTTAGCTCCCCTGTCCAGGCTACAGGCTTCGTCCACTCTCCCTGGCTCCTCTGGGCTCCCTAATTATTCAAGCAAACCAGCAGTCAATCACAGAAGCCAAAAGCCTGTGGTGCAGGCTGGACCCCACCTCTCTCCATATCCCTCATTTGATAGGTCCCCTGAACCTGAGAATGTCTATCAAATCTGCCCACTCCATCTTAGATGACTGTTCTCATCCCAGGTCCCATACACACCCCATTCCCTGGATCTTGGCAGGGGCTTATCAACTGGTCTGCCTGTGTCCCTGAACATTTCAGCCCCATGCAACCTCTTGGCATTCACCCTGGGTGACCTTCCTTTTTGAACCTTCCCTCCCTCAGCCTCCACACTAGCTACTTCCATCCCTTCGTGGTCTAGCTTCTCCATGGGTCACCTCAGAATGCACCCAACACTCTACCACCCTCCAGCTCAAGCTCATACCCATCCGCCACTTTCATTGCAATCGTCCCAGTAGGCTCCAAACACCTCAAGCCCCAGCCTCTCCTGGGAACCTCCAGATCTGTTTCCAGCTTTGATGTCCCAAAGACACCTCCAACTCAAAATGCTCAGCACATGGTTCACCATCCTCCCCCCACCAAAGCCTCTTTGTTCATCCTCTCATCACCTCTGTCCCCCATCCAGACCTGTGCTGTGCCAGCATGGCCATGCCATGGGTGAATCTGAAAGGGTGGGGGGTGGCAATGGTGAAGGATTAAAGAAGAAAGACAAGAGAATAAAGCTGGGGCTAGGTAGGACGCTGCCCTCTGAATAGAGAGACAGTGCCATGGCCTGCAAGCCGAGTCTACTTTTACAGCCAGACTCCATGAAACAAAGTAAGGGCATGGTCAAGATGTTCACAATATTCTCCCAGGTTTCTAATCTACTCAATTACATGCACCTGAACTCTATGAAGCACCTCCCACAGCCTACCTCACTGAGCGACATGGACCACAGGTTCAGACCATAAGGTCAAACTTATAACTATAGCCTTTGGCTATAATTGTGCCGGGACTTGCATGTGGCTTTCCCATGACAGGATCGTGTCCTCTTATTAGTCTGAAGCTTGAACCTATCCAAACAAAGTAGCCGCTCTCCACACAGACCATGTGGGGTATCCCCCTCTCTCTTTACCGTGTGGTATCCATCACTCCCTCAGCTGCTTCCAACTCTAATGTTTTATTCAAATACCCAGCCACACCCAGGTGGTGGGTCCCTGGGCAGTACCATGTGGTCCCCTTGCTGAGAGGGCATCCCAAACCATACCCCACTGAGCTCCAGAGATGCACCTCTACACTGGCCTGAGATCTCTGTGATCTGCGGAGTGGGAAATATCCACGTGACAGCTCTGGGCTGAGGTCTGCCTGCAGAGACAGGGGGATCACCTATGGGACAAGGGGCACTCCTCCTGGGGAGAACAGCAAAGTGCGAAAATTAGAAAAGTTTGGAAAAAGCTTGGGAAGCATACAGCCAAGTGTTTATCAACCAACCAGAGGAAGGGGACGGAATATGTTTATCTGTATGCATACACACACACACACACACACACACACACACACACACACATATACATGTATGCACACAGCTCATTGATTCCCTTAGAAAGTTCTCATTGATTTTGCCAACAGTTGTATTTATAGCCAACCTATGCTTGCCCTCAACTAACAGATGAGTGTGGTTCCAACGTGAATGTTGGATGATGTTTTCTTTTATGCTAGCAAGTAAAACAAGCTGAAGGTGTCTATGAGAACCTCACTCAATCAGGTAGTCCTTTTCTGAATGGCAGCCTCAATTTCTTATAGTGTACTTGTATAGCACCCTGGCCCTACCACTAGCCCTGTTGCACACCCATCGGCCCCTGTGTCATTCATGGGATGTTTTATACGTGCAACCAGCCCTTTCACGAGGTCCAGAGAAACAGAACTTTCTGTCCACCAACTGCCCTGAATGCCTGGGGAGGGTGCTGACTTTCATTCACTGAGCAGCTACTGTGGGTCAGACTCCTTCTAAGCACTCTGTGGGAACAAATGGATTTACTTCACGTAGTTCCTGTTAAATGTGGTGACAAAAAGGGTGACTGACTCCCTCTTCCCAGTTATCACCAGGAAATGATTGAATGAGAGACAGGCATGCTGTCCAGGGTGTAAGACAGAAGGGAGAGCCTGTAGAGACTTGGGTGGAGGTAGTGAGGGTGCTGAGTATATGCAACACTGGAGGAGGTGGGACAGATGGAAGACGAACATTGTCATGTCTGCTCTTGAGTCTCCCTCGCACAGCCCTGCACACCTGGTCTCAGGCCCTCTGGGCAGATATCAGCCCTGGTCCACTTGTCAAGGCACAGGATGGTAGGTGCCCAGGGAGGCAGTGAGGAGCCAGTGCCCTAGGCACTCCCCCTCCTCCTCCTCACCCCCAGCCTGGAGGCTGCAGCTGGGAGTCCCTTCCTCCACTGTGCCTTCTCTGCAGGAGCTTAGGAGACAGTGATCTGGGCAGGTGGGCAGGGACCAGAGCTCTCCACACTGCCTCTGAAACACTCACCCCCAGAAATCAGGGTGAGGACATGGTTGGACCTTCTGGGGCTGCAAGGGAAAACCTCTCCCAGCTTCTGGTGGTGCCAGCTATCCCTGGTTCCTTGGCTTAGAGACCCATCCTCCCCACCCATCTCTTGGTCCAAGTGACATGACCTTCTCTCTGCGAGTGAGTCTAATTTCCCTCTTACAAGGACACCTGTCACTGGAGTGAGGGCCCAGCCATCCAAGAGCCAAGGCCTCCTCTGAGCTTGATGACAACTGCAAAGGCCCCATTCCCAAATAAGGCCACGGTCGCTGTGTCCCGTCCGCATGGATGTGGGGACACTGCAGAACACACCTCAGGACAGGTATCACACGGCACATGGAGACATCGAGGCCCGGGGTTGAGTGGAAACAGCAGACTCAGAACATCAAGCTGAGTAGAAATTTCCTGTAAATACTGGTAAATGCACGCCCAGGCCCAAGGGCACATTTTGCTACAGGCATGAGGCCTCTGTACCAGGACCTGCAGGGCTTTCCTGTGTGAAGTGAGAGCCCATCTCTGCACTCACCTACTCAGTGCACAGAGTTCGGACAGTGGACACGTTGCAGCCTCCCGCCACCAGGGGGCGACGCGTCGCCTGTCGCAGTGCTCTGCCCTCCAGCACCACCAGGAAGTCCCGCCTCTGCCGGGAGTCAGCAAGGATTGTCCAGTAGACAGCGGAGTCCGGGGGTGCAGGACTGTTAGGCTGTGTGGCTGCTGGCAGTGCGGGGCCAGAAGCCTCAAGCGGGGACGTGGGCCTGGGGGCGGCGGGCGGAGCCCTGAGGCGGCTGCCCTGCGGGGAGGAGGGCGTGCAGGCGTCCTCAGAGGGCAGCCCTGGTGGAGGTGTGCTCCCTGCAGGGAGTCAGGCAGCTTCTGCAGCAAAGATGGGCAGTGGGGGCTGCGGGGCGCTGGCTGAGGACCCCCCACTCTGCGTGGACCAGCTGCTTGGGAGCCGCCTTCTGAAGTCGGGGTTTGGGTTCTGAGAAAGACTCCTCTGCACGGGCCAGGCCCGCCCTCCCGCAGAGGGTGATGGAGCCCGCGCTGCCTGTGCCCTGTGTGGCCCCAGCTCAGGGCGCTGTCCCAGGGCTTTCCTGGGCCCAAGTCCTCCTGTGACGGACCGGGATCCTCCTCAGGCCAAGGGTCTGGGCTCAGACAGAATGTCACCGAGTTGGAATAAACGCCATAGACCTGACCCCCTGCAGCAGGTCAGGCGTCCACTGGACGTGGGCACAGGAGGTCATTGGTCCACTTCGCACATCGACTTCTCTCCTGGCCTGAAGGACACCAGAAAGGACTGGTGCAGGGGCCTCGGCATGGTGCCTGGGAGCATGGCGTCCCCTGAAACCTGTGCCAAAGGGATGAGCTCTCCGGATGGGCGTCCATGAAGCTCCGGTTCTGTGGGGACAGGAGCGTCCTCGGGGGACCCAGAGTGTGTCACCAGCCCAGGGGGACGGTCCCTGAGCTGCTCTTGAGTCTTTTATCAATCAAACATCAGGTCTCCGCAGAGTGTGTGCAAGCCCCATCAGAGCTCATGTAAGTGCTTAATAACGTCGGCAACGTGAATGGTATTGCTGGTTTTAAACGCTCTCCTAAGTTGTAGTTTATATTGAAGACACCAAATAAATTCAAAATTTGAGAAACATTGATGTAATTAATTAATTCCTATCGTGTGTTGAAAACATTCAACATGAGTAGTTTATACATAAACTCGAGGCCCAGTGCACGAAATTCATGCACTGGTAGGGTCCCAAGCAGCTGCCTGCTGGTAGCTGTATACTCCCTCCATTCCCCCAGCCAGCCCCGCCCCCTGGTTGAACTCCAGGACAACTCCCCGTGGAGTGGACTGTTTGCATACTATGCTTCTGTTATATAAGATTATTTTTATGTCAGCAGAATTCTAATTTCTCTTTTCAAAAATATATTTCTATTGATTTCAAAGAGGAAGGGAAAGGGAGAAAGATAGAAACATCCGTGATGTGAGAGAATCATTGATCAGCTGCCTCCTGCAAACCCCACATCGGGGACTGAGCTCGAAACCTGGGCAGATGCCCTCACCAGGAATCAAACTGCAACTTCCTGGTTCGTAAGTTGACTCTTAACTGCTGAGTCATGCTGGCTGGGTAATTTCTCTCTCTCTCTCTCTCTCTCTCTCTCTCTCTCTCTCTCTCTCTCTCATTTTAAGTTATATTTGAGCTTAATGCCCTGGTCATAGTATGCTCTTCAAGTTGATTTTCATGCAGGGGCTCCAATAGGGAGTTTACAGGTTATATTTATTATTTGTTCCCTAAAGAATGTCCCCTGTCTATGGACACTGGCCTCTGTGAAGTCATTCTCATCTGCCCAACTGTGCCTTTCTCTGGAGTCTTCTAGCATTTAGTGTTTGCCCTTCAGCAATGACACGTGTATATCACACTGTAACCTGTCTGGTTGAGCTCAGCTGCACCCACAATTGAAGCAGCCCCCCATAACCTGCTCTTCCCCTCAGGTTTCTTCTTCCAGCTTCTGCTCGTCAGAGTTTAATCTTTTACGTCTAGTGGCCGAGTTGCTGGTCACAACTGCTAGTTCTGTTCCGGGGTCTTCCTTCCCAGGTCCAGCAGGACTGCATTTGTGCAGGTCTCACTTCCCAACTGGAACTTCAGCACCACTCTATGCCTCCTCCTCCAGGCTCAGTGGGCACTTCAGAATGAGTGCCGTTAGATGTGCAGTGTTTCAGACAGAGATGTGCGGTGGTATTTTTCCAAGGAGCCAGATGGCTGCTTGCTGAGGCAGTCCACCCTAGGCTTAGAAGACGAGAGGGTGTGCTTACAGGGGAGGCTCCAGTGCTGTGGCAGATTGCTCTGTGCTGCATCTGCCGGTCTGTGTTGCTGTGCATCAATACTGTACACTCAGACATGTTTTTAAAGTGTATGTCCTGTGGGCCTGTGCATCCTACCATGTGTATAATGATGCGTTGATTTTAAAAGTACTGACTCCTTCAGCATAAACACTACAGCTTGTTGAAGAGAAGGATCCCTGAGAGGAACTTGCTGCCACAATTGTCAGGTGTTTGCAATAACGTTTCGTCTGTTTCCTTTGTGCAGGTGAAAGCTCCCAATCTGAAGGCCACAGTGTGGAAGTTTGATAACGTCTGTAAAAAGGGCAGTGAAGGCAAAGAGTGTGACAACCTGTTCACCATCATTGCCCATTTGTATGACTTCCACCTGGTACAGTCTCTCCTCATATTAGACATTTTGGAAAAAGTTACAAGAAATTACACAGAGAAAGATATGGGACTGATCCTATTAACACATTTCGTACCGCTCAGGAGTTTTCTCATGTTTTGCCTGTCATCTGTTAAGTACCGCTCATGACTGTTCCTGTTTTTCACGCCCAAGGAAAAAGGAGCGAATCTAGATACTCATGTAAATTTTGTTTGGTCCCTCTTCATAGAGGAAAATGTTTTACGCGGTACCATATGCTAAAAAAGTACTAGGAACTTTAATTGTTTAATTGTTTAATTGTTTTTGTAAATAAAAATGTTATAATGAAAACAACACCTAAAGTTCATTATGATGATTTAAATAACGTGCAGTTTGCCCAAAAACGTGCGGTCCCTGGCGTACGTCTTAGAGATTTCTATGCGGTACGCAATGTGTTAATGCTGAGAAATGTGGGCTTTTTGTTGAGAAAAGATAATGTTTTGTCACTTTAAATGATCACAGAGACCCAGGCCGAAGCCAGCAGGGCAGGCGGCAAGTTCCAGGACAAGACAAGGTACGATGGGCCACTCGACCTGCCTCCTAAGTACCTAAGAGTTCAGAAGCTGACCAGCACATAGAAATAGGTGGGGTAAATGCTGTTTCATTGCCTAGTAATCTGTTATATTCTGCTTCTGCGATTTGATATTTTAAATCTTTAAAACTGGAGGCCAGGTGCACAGATTCAGCTCTCCGACATGCCCTGAGGAGTCCCAGATTGCTAGAGAGTGCAGGCCTGGTCAAGGGACCCCACTGGTGGATGATTGGGCCAGGGAGGGATCGTGGGAGGGCTCCAGGGCGTCTCTGTCCCATCTAGCCCAGTCCTGATCAGCTGAACCCCACAACAAGCTAACCTACCAGTCACAGAATCTGACCCCTGCTGGTCAGTGTGCATCATAGCATCTGGTCAATTGGTCGAACAGTTGGAGAGAAAATTAGCATATTAGGCAGATATATATACATACATATATATTTGAGGCCCAGAGCAAGGGATTCATGTACTGGTGGGTGGGGGGGGCGGGGGGGCATGGCCTGCAAGGATCAGCCTGCAGGAAGTGTTGATCATTCTGGTCAGCACTATAGGAGCGAGCTAACCACCACGGGGCAGATCCTACATCGAGTGTTGGCCGCCTATTGGTCATTACGCTTCATAGTGACTGGTCATTGTTCTGGTCGTTCTGCTGTTTGGTCACTGGGCTTTCATTATATACTAGAGGCCCTGTGCATGAAATTCATGCACGAGGTGGGGGAAGGGGAGGGTCCCTCAGCCCAACCGGCACCCTCTCCAATCTGGGAGCCATGAGCGGATGTCCTCCTGATGGCTTAGGCCCGCTCCCCGAGGTTCTCTGCTCTCTGTGGGGCCTGCTTGCTCCACACCATGCCGAATGGCAAGCAGGCCCTGCTGGGCGCTTTCCTTCTCGGGGATCCCCATGGTGATCTACCAGCAGGCCATGGTGGGTGCTGCCTGCAGGCCAAAATTGCCTGCTTGGGGATCGCCGTGGCGACCCACCATGCCCAGCTACCTGTCAGCAGGTCCTGTTGGGTGCTGCATTTGGGACATGCTTGCCTGCTCGCAGATTGCCGGGGTTACCCGCCAGCAGGGACTGCTGGGTGTTTGCCTGGTCCGGGTCACCACGGCAGTGCCTGCTGGCCTCTCATTGCCAGGGTGACGCAGCCAGCGTCCTGCCCTGGCTGCTATGGGTGCCGCCATCTTTCTCGCAGTGTGATGGTTAATTTGCATATTACTCTTTTATTGTATAGGATGATGTGAACAAGCCTTTTTTCATTATTAAGAAACAGGCTAGTTCTTGAGTTTAAGAATTGATTTATTTAACACTCATGTATTCAAAAATTATTTACTGAGGAAGGCCACTTGTCTTGGGGCTCAGGTGTCAGCACACCTGGACTTCTGGCTCAGCCAGTGGACAGCCCTGTACCTGAGCCTTCCAAGCCTCAGTTTCCCCTTCTAGAAAGCAGAGCTGAGCATGGCTCCTACCTTGTTTCTTTTCTGCAGGTCAGAGTAGGGGAGGACAGGGAAGCCCCAGAATGTGTGAGGAGCAGGAGAAGGGTTTGTGTGGGGCCCACAGAGGCGCAGGCAGAGGCCATTGCAAGAATTTGGGCTTTTATCCTAAAGGCACCAGAGGGTTCTGAGTGGGAAAATGGCAAAGGAAGTTTTCATGCTAATGGTCCCTTTGGCTACAACGTAGAAGACGGAGGTGGTCAGGCAGGGAGATGGAGCCAGTGGTGGGAGGATTAACTCAGTTGCAGTTGGTGTGGCAGTGAGGACTGACTAGGTGGGTGAGGGGTGGGAGGGAGGGCCAGGGTGAGCCCATGTTCTCAGCTTGGGCCTTCGGTGGACAGCAGTACATGCAGAAGACCTACACTCAAATGGATGATGGGCTCTTTTCTGAAATCCCGAAATGTTCACTGTTAGGAGGTGTGTTTTGAGCCCTCTGAGGAGGTCCCGAGGCTCTGAGGTGGGAAGCCTCAGGGTTGAAGCACTGACATTCAGAGCTTTGGGAAGAAGAGCGGTTGAGAGTAGGAAGAGCAGGAGGAAGGTCATGGGAACCAGGCTGGAGTGTTCCAGAGAAGAAGTTTCCCCATATTGAATGCACAGAGGTCAGGTTTAAAACAGAGAATTCAACCTGGCCATCCTGGCTCAGTAGTGTAGAGTCGACCACTGAACCAGGAAGTGATGGTGTGATTCCCAGTCAGGGCATATACCTGGGTCTTTGGCTGCATCCCCAGTGTGGAGCATGCAGGAGGCAGCCGAGCAATGATTCTCTCATAATTGATGCTTCCTTCTCTCCTTTTTCAATCCTCTCAGAAATCAAATTGATATATATATATATATTTCCTCACTGGAGGATATTTTCCATTTTTTTTTTTTTTTTTTAGAGAAAGTGCAAGAGAATGGGAAATACAGAGAGAAATATCAATGTGAGGAAAACACATCGATTGGTTGCCTCCTGCACGCACCCAAACCAAGGCCTGGACCCGGGTGGAATCTGCAACTAAGGAATGTGCCCTTGAGCAGAATCAAATTCAGGACCCTTTGTTCCATAGGCCAAAGCTCTATCCACTGAGTCAAACCAGCTATGGCAATAAAAATATGTTTTTAAAAATAAATCGATTTAAAAAGCACAGAAGTTAGCAGAGGAGAAAGTACTCTCCTGGTTGCCTAGGGCTGGTTGGTTACGGGGAAATTTGGGGTGGCTTTTAAATTGTATTTGGAACTGCTTTTTGATGACCGATGAAAATGATGTAAAATTGTGGACATGGATGCACAACCCTTAATATACTCAGTGTATATTTTGAATGGGTGAGTGATGGTATGTGGACTATATCAATAAAAAGTCAACATTTGAAGAAATAGCAACATGGGATATCTGGGAGGTCTCTGTACTGTTCCCACAGCCTTTCTCTCAGTATGGCATTATTTCCAGGATAAAAGTTAAAAGAGTGAACAGCCCAGGATTCGGGAAGGAATGGCAACTCCTGTGGAGAGGAAGGGTGATCCAGAGCACCCGGTCAGGAGGGAGGAGTGCAAGTGGGGGGATCAGTGGAAACAGTTGGGGGTGGGAGAACAGGAGAGGAACAACCAGAGATTTGTGGGTAGTGGTCAAGGTCCCAGTGGAGGTCTGGTGGAAGCTCAGTGTCAGATGGATGTTAAAAGGCTGCAGAGGCGGGAGAGGGATGGTCTGCCTGAGACCATCAGGTTTATCAGCAGTGATGGCCACCAGCAGAGTTGGTTTATTTCTTCCCAGGTTGAAGGTCAGTTGTACATACAATTTGAAATGATGGCTTTCTCTTTCGTGTGTTTCTATTTTTAGGATTCGCTTGATGCTGGAAAAGATGTTGGTACTGAGGACAGTGACATGCAGAGGGTTCTGGGCTATGACCCTGAGCTTGTAGAGAAACTGAGGCAATTGCAAAGAGCTTTGGGGAGTCACTTTCACTCCTAAGTGCTTTGCGTTCCCTGTGGACATGGACCCATCGTGGAAGTCTGGGCGGTAGTTGGAGCTGTGAGTCAGGTGACCGACCTGGTCAGCAAGAGTTCCGAGGGACTGAGTGGCAACTGTGTTTCTGTGGTGAGATCCTGTGATTGGCCTGTGTGCAGTGAGTCCCTGTGAGTTAAGCGTCCTCCACCCTTCCCCTGTGGTGCTGGACTGGGCTGTGAGCAGAACCATCTTAGAACCTTCTGATCACTCTGGAAGAGGCCCCACAGGTGTTAGCCAGAGGTATTAGGACCAGAGGTATTAGCCTAGGAGGAGAGGGGGCTTGTCTGTTTATCCTTCCCAGGTTTTTTTTTTTTTTTATGTGGTGCCAAGCTGAGACCCACTGCCCTCTCTAGTCAGGGTGAGTTCTCTGTCCTTCCTTTATTATTTTTATTTTTTTAAAAGAATTCCATCATATATATATATATATATATATATATATATATATATATTTGGTTTCAGAGAGAGAGGAAGAGAGAGAAACATCAATGATGAGAATTATTGATTGACTGCCTCCTGCACACCCACCGTGGGGTTTGAGCCCACAACTGGGCCATGTGCCTTGACCTAGAATCAAACGGTGACCACCTGGCTCATAGATTGATGCTCAACCACTGAGCCAGGTGGACCAGGCTCAGGTGAAGTAAAACTGCTTATATAAATAAAGGAATGTTATTGCTGGTTTAGTTTACTCCAAGGTATTCTTTGAAACTATTGGGAAATTTGGCAAGAATTTAAACTAAAATTTGAGAATTACCTTTCAAGACCTAGTGGAACTCATTTTGTCTTTAAATACTGTCCTGAGGATATGCTTATGAGAGAGAGAAAGGGAGAGAGAGAGAGAGAGAGAGAGAGAGAGAGAGAGAGAGAGAGAGAGAGAGAGAAATGTTGATGTTCGAGAAAAGTATCCATTGGTTGCCTCTCATAGGCACTCCCTTTGGGAACTGAACACCCAACCTAAGTATGAAACCTGACTGGGAACTGAACCCAGAGCCTTTCAGTGTGTAGAGCGGTGCTCCAACCAACTGAGCCACACTGGCCAGGTCATGGAACCAAGTTTTAGGAAAGAAAACCTTGGATTACTCCTTAAATTTCTGCATCTCTGAGATCCAAAATACAGCTAAGTCAATGGGAGTTCATGGAACACCTCGATGATTTTGAGTGGATTAAATGAGAGAGAATGTCTGCAACATGCTCATCACTGTGCTAAGCTGGCACTCACTCTATTGTGGTTTCAGTCGGCCTCATCCTGTTCTCTGTGTCATTGTTATGAATGTTCCTTAAAATAGCTCCAGGTTCAAATTTTGCGTCATTTTTCTGAAACGTTGACCCTGAATATTGGGAGCAGAGAGTGGAAAATTTTAGCATCCAGTTCCTATCTCATAGATATAAGCTCCTAAATTCAACAGTTATTGAAATCTTGAGTTTCATATTGATAAAAGAAGTAATTTTCAATATGTCAGGTTTCCTTAAATTAAATGTAATTTGCTGTGTTTTCAGTTCATATCACTACATCTATAAGGTTGTGTCCAGTTTAGATCACATTTTGTTTGACATTTTAAATCTCATCCCACAAATGCTTCCCACAAATGAAGCATGTTAGATTTATGGGATAGGTTCTACAAGAGGACTTGATTGAGGTCGTTATGAAAAATAACAGCTTTAGGTGTGATTTCTTTTTATTTTTGTACTTTTGTTAGAGGCAGGAATATAATATTGGGACTAGCTATAATAATAAGAAATATTAATTGTGCTCTGTTAACTGTAATTGATCTGTTCCGATTAGAGAAAGCACATTCTAATCTGTTTGAGAGTTGTATGCCCTGGGGCTTGAGTTAACATGGGAATCCAGCCATCCTCCTTTCCTGAGAATGGCCTAGATTAACAACCTCATTGCCTGTAAGCTGGTCCCTGAGGCACCTGCCCTCTTCGAACCCCAACCCTCATTGCCTGTAACCTGTAGCCACAGTATCTTGCCTCCTTTCCCAAGTGTGTAATTTCTCCTTTCCCATGGACTGTGTATCATTCTACCCAAGAGAAGCTGATGGCTTATGGGGAGAGTAGAGCAGATGTTTGTGGATGGCCTGCTGCTCTCCCATTCTGCCCACATTAATGGAATAAACGCCATATATGAGACAACCCAGTCTCTGCTACATTTGTTCAAGTAGTAACCAGCAGCATGGACCCATTGGTTGTCCAGTTTCACTTTAAGTAATTTTATAGCAGTTAGTGAAGCTAGGTAGTTAACATAAATGCTAATCAATTCTCCCCCATCATAAGTCCAAGGACTTCATCTACTTAAAACAATTTACATTTATTTTAAATTAAGAATGAATGTTTAATTAACCCAAGTAAAACCATGACTAATTTAGAAATAATTAAAACACATTTAGCTCATTGATTTACAGCCTAAATGTTTCAATTCTGTTCAGAGGATACCTGCATATTTGCTCTCTAAATGTCTTCCTTGCATGTGCTAATTTAAGACTCCTTGCACAGAAGAAAGCTGTGTACAAAATCTTTTTGTTAAAATCTTTTACAGTCTGGCCATGTGCCTCAGTGATTCAGCGTCAAACTATGAACCAGGAAATCACCGCTCCATACTCGATCAGGGCACATGTCCAGGTTGGGGGCTCGATCCCCATTATGGGGCATACAGGAGGCAGCCTATCAGTGATTCTCTCTCATCATTGATGTTTATATATCTCCCTCCTTCTCCTTTTCCTTCTGAACTTAATAAAACTATATATTTTAAAAGTAAGTAAATAAAGTATTTTCCAAATATACATCTTTACTCTGTTCATTTTTCTTACACACTACACATTAGTAAATCATCTGTCAAATTGTTTTTTAGGCAGTTGACTGGTGGAGTTCAGGTGTTCTAATGTATGAACTATTCACAGTCGATGATGAGAAGAATTTCAGAAATGAGCTCTCTAGATAATACTCCACAAAATAAAATAAATGTGTTGTTACCTAAATGATACGGATTGATTTCTGTAATTCAGCTGATGGGAAAACAATAATTTTTAGAAATGCGGTAGACAAAATTAGAATGAAATAGTTAATTTCCATTTGTATTCATGTAGGATAAAGATATGTATATCCTTTTTGTTTCTTTATATTTTATATGCCCAGATAGGATT
Organism: Myotis nattereri; assembly: GCF_964212035.1. Lineage (NCBI taxonomy): Eukaryota > Metazoa > Chordata > Mammalia > Chiroptera > Vespertilionidae > Myotis > Myotis nattereri. The sequence continues at coordinate 8,003,885 of NC_138097.1, read as the reverse complement.
TAAGTTTCATAGGGAGAGTGCCCTAATATTTGTGTATTCCAAAGCAGTTAACATGGGGCATGGCGGCTGGCAGAGCAGTTTAGAATGCGGCCCATAGGGCAGTTTGAAATGGGCGGCATGGAAACAGTGGAATGTGCGGTGCAGAGTCGGTGGACGTGGAGTTGGTGGTGTGGAGTCGGTTGAGTACAGAGTCGGTGTGTGAAGAGTCGGTGTGTGAAGAGTCGGTGTGTGAAGAGTCGGTGTGTGAAGAGTCGGTGGACGTAGAGTCGGTGGACATAGAGTTGGTGGGCGTAGATTCAGAGAACTTAGAGTCGGTGAGAGCAGAGTTGGTGAGTGCAGAGCCTCTTCATGTGTAAGAAGGGACTTTCCCTGCCTCCCCCTCAGGGCTGTTGTGAAGAGTGAATGTGGCAAGGACAGAGGGCGCCTAGTGCAGGGCAGGGGATGGGCAGATAGACGGTGCCCAGGTGAATCCAGAGTCTGTGAGCAAACCCTTCCGGCTGCCAGGTCTTGATCAAAACTATGTCCACTGATGGGAGGTCCATGGCTTCCCTTCTACCAAGAATCTTGGGTTCTGGCCCCTTTGGGGAAAATGAACAGGAGATGGAAAGGCAGCAGTTACCGCCCACTCCCAGTCATTAGAAACCCTGGGTGGGGTCAACCTTGGAAAACTGCCACCTAGAGAAAGGGTCACATCCCCTGTATGCGTGTTCCCACACTGTGAAGGCATTCAGGAGAGACTCAGACCCCTAAGACACCCAGTGGTTCTGGAAGGGCTCCTGGGGCGGGAGCAGAGATGAGGGGAAAGAGCCAAATGGATCCCCCATGTGTGCTGGGCACTGGGACAGGAGTAAGTCCATCACACTCCTCCCGTGAGGGGACCTGCTAGGGACCAGCCATGGCGTCCCACACCCAGCATGTGCCTGACACCCAGAGCCCATAGTATTATTTGTTGTGTCTGAGCCCTCATTTCCAGGAAACTGCTTAGAGCTAATGGTTTTCCAAGAGGACATGGGGAAACTGTCCAGATAGGAACTGTGTGTTGAATAAAAGCTTGCCCGAAGAGCTACTTATTTCCAGCCCCAGATTAGTGGAGTGACAGTGGAATCGAGAGACCTAGACTCAGCACTTAAACCCTGGACAGACCCCTAGCCCCACCCCTTCCGTGTTAAGGAAATGGGCTCAACGAAGTCTCATGGCTATCAGTAGCTGTACTTGTCAGACCCTCTTGCACCACATGTACAACAGACTGGGGCACTGTTAGGATTCTGTGGTGCCCTTCTCTGACTTTCTGATACTGGTTTGTTGCTTTTGCCGACATGGTGACCTGCTGATGGTGAAGAGTTCCTTATTAAGCTCAGTGGCTTGACTGGATTGGGCAACACTTAATGTCTTCAAAACAGACCAGGCCTGCCTGGCCAGGGTTGATGCCCTGGTTGGAGGAACCGTACCCAGGGGTTGCCTGTAAGAGGCAGACGATCAATGGTTCTCTCATCATTGATGTTTCTGTCTCTCCCTCTCCCTTCCTCTCTGAGATATATATTTATATTTATATTTTATTTATTTATAAAATGGTGTGTGTGTGTGTGTGTGTGTGTGTGTGTGTGTGTGTGTTTAAAAAATAATCCTCAAAACCAGATAGGACCTGACTGCTGTGTTGCTTGTCTGAAAGGATGGATGTATGTGGACGACCATTGCAAAAAGGGTCTCTAGTAGTGTTTAGCATGTGGGTTGAGCTGTGATTTGGGAGTCCCTACGACCTTTCCAAGACATGTTAAACCTGTAAGGAGCCGCAGAGCTGCCCATCATCATATTCCTTGCCTGAAAGCCCAGTGCTGTACGCCCCTTTGTTCAGACACCACGGAGAGACATTGGGTGTCTTCATCACCTAAGGCCACTGGGTCAGCATATCTGTTAGTGGCTGTAGGTCTCCCAGCTGGGCCCTGTGTTGGAGTCACCTCTGTGCAGCTGTGTTTTTGGAAGTGAGAAGGTGCATGGGGGCCCTTCATTCTGGGGGAATGAGGATAGATGCATGGGGAGGTGGGGCCTGTCCAGAGGGTGCCCCGGGGTACATCCTCGCCCCACCCCTCTTCCTGCACTAGGATCGTGGACACATCCCCCAGCAGTTCCTTGAGGAGCTGTTGGGGGACAGCATGGCCCTCGAGGCCGAACAGGTCCAGAGGATGAACCAGCACACCCACCTGAGCCGGAGGATGGAGCAGCTGTCAGAATGTAGGTAGCAGCCCCTGGTGCCTGGGAGCCAGCCTGGATGTGGCTTCCTCATCCAGGGAGCTGAGCCCTTGGATCTGAATCTCATGTGTCAGCTCATCCTCACCCCAAGGGAATAACATTTTATTTAAAAGCCATTTGGAACTGTTTCATTGCAATTCTCCCCAAGGAGATCATGAAAGGTCTGGCAGCCTTGACGTCAGGACGTGAACTACAAAATAACAGATTTCTCAGCTCCCATGTGGACAGTCCCAGGAGCTTCCAGATGACAGCACACTGGCACCCTTAGGATATCTTAGGTCTGTCCATGGGGGATTGAAAGCTCTGCATGGCAGGAGCCTTCCCCAGTGGTTACTAACCTCCAGTATACCTGACCCTGGGCATGATTTCCTCCATTCATTTCATAATTGGACAGATGGGTGCAGTCTGTTCTCTGTCCCCCCTGGGCAGGGACTGCTACGTGTTGGCTTCTCAGGGGAGGCAGGCCTCTTCCCCTCCCTCTTGTGTTTGCCCCCTCACAGCCCCAGAGGAGGTGTGGGGTTGGCCAGGGGAAGGTGGGGAGGGGGGCAGGCAGTGCACCCAGCAAACAAGTAGCCATTTCCTGTGCTCAACAACATCACATGTGCACCTGAGGGTGCAGGTGAAGGTGTGCTTAGATCTTTGCAGAGCTCAGGAGGGCCTTAGGCAGGTTGTGGGGTGGGAGAAGTGCTGCTTTTCCAATATTGATCAACATTCCTAAGCATCATGGAGAGGCTGTTGAGAGAACCTGGATATTCCTTCTCTTCAAGGGTCCCGATCAGTTCCAAACCTAAAATCAGTTCATTGAGCTGTGAATCTGTGTCAGAAGCCAGTTTTTTTTTTCAGTGGTTTGTTATCTCGGCATGCCTGGGACCAAGGGTGGGCAAAACAGGGATCCCTGCTCTGGGACATCAGGTTCCTGGGGAGGACCACTGCCCCCTGGTGGAAGGCAGGGGTGGGGCCGGCTGGCAGGGACCTCTCAGACCTCATGTTTCTGTTAGAGACCAGGGAGGCTGGTGGGTTGGGAAGCCTCCCTGATTCAGGCCCTCTGTGTAGTTTGTGAGCCCTTTCAGGTCACTGCCCTTGACTCCTTCTTGGTGTTCACACTTCTGCTGCTTAGCTGGCAGGAGCCTCCCCAGTGGGGACTAACTCCAGTATAACTGACATTCCTCAACATAGCGTGAATGTACTTCTGCGTGGATGGTGTGCTGGCTTCGTGAGTCAGAAAGGCCTGGCTTCAAGTCCTGGCTCCTTCACCTGTTAGCCAGGTGACCTCTTTTGTACCTCAGTTTTCTTATCTGCAAAATGGGGGTAATGAAGCTGCCTCACAGGATTGCTATGTGTACCTCCTGAGAGGAGACAGTGCAGCCTTACGCTGTGCCTGGCCCGAGGGCACCAACAAAGACGGCTGTCCTCAACGCCCTTGTTGAATTAAAAGACCCCATTGCTCTGCTTCTTGGGGTGCTCAGGAGCACAGTACCCAGTGGAGAACCATTGTTTTCCCCCCATAAACTGCTGTGTCAACATAAGAGCCTCTGCGGGGCTGGCCTTCAGGGAAGAAGAAATGAGGCTGGTCCTCAGCTCCACTGCTGCACTGGACGGTTCTTCACAGTCATTTCCCAGGAGCACAGAGCAAAGGGTGAGGCACTGAGTGAGGCAGGAGGTGGGCGGGGTGAGTTGCAGGTCAGTGGAGATGCATCTAATGCCACAAAACCATACACTGAAAAATAGTGAAAATGGTGAACCCAGTGTTGTACATATATTTCACCCCAATCTTCATAACATGTATTTTTTATAGATTTCAGAGAGGAAGGCGGAAGGAGAGAGAAATAGAAACATCAAAGATGAAAGAGAATCATTGATTGGATGCCTTCTGGATGCCCCATACAAGGCATGGAGGCTACAAACCGGGCATATGCCCTGACCTGAAATTGAACCATGACCTCATGGTTCATAGGTTGGCACTCTACCACTAAGCCACACTGACTGGGCTCACCCCGATTCATAAAACCGTTATTTTTAAAGCGAATGCTGCAAAGGTGCCATTGAATGAGCACTGGTTGTGACTTAGTGGAGTCTTTGGCTGTTAGTGTCATTGGCAGCCTTGTCAGGATGAAGCCCTTGGCGTGCTTCCGTGTGTTGACAGCATGTGTGTTTGTCTGTGGGGTGCGCTGAGCTGGAGTTGGGCCAGGAAGGTTCATCTGCTCCACTGCTGAGTTGCCTGCTGCTTGAGGTCTTCAGTCTGTTCTGGCTTCTTGGGTCTGTGCTGCTCTCCTTGGTGGGAGCTGATCACATCCACCTTCATGTCCTGGGGTGAAAGCCGGCGTCCACTCTAGGTCCTTCAAGCCCCGAGGGGGTGAATAGGAAGCAGGTGGGTTGCAGCCATAGGAGCAGAGCAGTGTGAGTAGGGTCCCGGGGTTGAGGATGTGGCCCTGGAGGGACAGGTGAGGGAGCACCCTGACCCCTCACCCATTCATTTACCTAAAGTCACGCACCTGTGTGTGGTAGGAAGGGGCTGAGAACTCCCGTTCTTCCCAGGTCTGTGCTCCCCTTTCTGTTCTGTGTTCAAGCTGTTTAAAAGCAAAGGAGGAAATCTGCCTTCTTCTGTCTTTACCTTATGTTTTGATCGGCTTAGACCTTTTCAAGCCATTTAGATGTACTGCCTCATTCTTTTTTCAATGCAATTGTAAAAGTTCAAATTGAAATCTCCATCTGAAGGCCCGGCCCAGGGATGGTAGGTACTGGGCATACTTGCCTCCGAGCCTCTACCACCTGCAGACGTACTGGTCAGTTATCACAGCCCCCACACCCTGAGCTGAGCCACCCAGACCCCCACCACTCTGAGGGCTGGCACAGAAACTCCATCTCTTTGCCATCTCTGTTACTCTCTGAAATCCATGACTTGATGGCCAGGTTAGAACTTGGTAAAAAGCGGTTCCAGCAGTTCTACCATGTTGAGGTTTTGCATTGGCCTCTCCACCATCACATTCGTTCTTTTTAAGCTCTGGGTTGCTCCCCTACCAGGCCCCAGCTGAGCCAGCAGAGGGGCCATAACCGCCTGAGGAACCCTCAGGTGCCGACAGCAACAGCACCCTGTGAACAAGTGAGGGCGCCCAGCCAACCATCCCAGGTCCCTCCAACCTAGGGATCAGGGTGATGGTTGTCTTGGGGCCGGGGGCAGAGAATGGAAGCCCAGGCCATGCAATCTGGGCTCTGGCATGACTTTTCTCTTTAGCCTCCAGCCATATCCTAGAAAACCAGACCCTCCAGGGCACGGTCCAAGAGATGCGAGGTGCCTCTCTGGCCTTGCAGGTCAGCAGCCTGAGTTGCACGACGCTTCAGGAGGAGAACCAGCATCTCCGGAAGCAGGTAACTGTGGGTGGTGTGCAGAACATACGTCCAAGCGGGTGGCCAGGTGGAGCACCCAGGTGTTGGTGGGGATGTGAAACTGGGAGAAATGCGGAATGCAGGGCAGCAACAGCTATGGTAGCGGGGCACGAGTCCTCATGGAGCAGAGCCTGAGGCAGCATCACATGTCGGTGCAGCAGAGTGAGTGGACACTATAGACGTGTCTGTGCCCCATTGCCCTCATCTTCATCTGTGAAATGGAGTTAATGCTGTGCCCCCTGTAGGTGTTTTGAGGATCAGATGAGTTAGCGTAGATAAAGGGTCTGAGCACATAGTAAGTGCTTACTGAAAGGAGAGCAGCGCCCTGTTAGCACAGGGAGGGCCTGAGAGGGAAGCAGTCATGGAAGCCACGCACGTGTGTATAGGACCACGGATGGGCCACTTCACGGCTGGGTCTTTGCTTCTGCAGAAGGAACAGTTGGAGATGGAACTCAGGAAGGAGAAGACCAGCAGCCAGGAGTGGGAGACCCTCACTGAGGAGCTCGTTAAAGCCCTAGAGCAGCTGCTCAATGAAGTTGGAGCCCTTCAGGTAGGCCCCCCAGAGCTCGTGCCTCCCCTGGCGCCCCTGCCTGCAATGGGGAGTGTCCAGGATCACAGCCGTGTCCTGGTCATTGGTCAGTGATTCCTGGGTGATTGGAAACAGGTATCTCTGCCCAGGGACACTGGCCATCTTGTTTTTGATGGACAGGACTTGGGGGAGGGGAGGGGTGGTGCTTCTGGCTTTGGTGCCTGGAGGCCAGGGATGCTGCTCCATGTCCTGCAGCCCCCCGGACAGCCCCGCTGGACAAAGAATGGTCCTGCTCCAAATGTCCAAGGTCACCCTGAGAACCCTGGCAAGCCTCCAGGGTGGGTTTGCCTGGCACCACCACACGGCCCAGGGAAGGCAGCCCAGCGCTGGGGCAGCGGCTCATTGATTGCACCCAGGGGCCAGGCTTCCCTCTTCCCCCTCTGCCAGCCTTGGCACAGCTGTTGTACCTCCCCAAGAAGTGGGCAGGAAGGTTCATCCTTGAGAAATAGCCTGTGAAAGTGTTCCATGAGGTAAGAGGTTTAGGGCTTGCCTTAGAGTAAAGTTCACTCTGTGAAGCAGACTTTCACAGGGGCTGGGTCTTTGGCTCTGCAGATGGAAAAGTGGGAGCTGCAACTCCACAAAGAAAAAGAAAACACCCAGAAGTTGGAGACCATCAGTAAAGTCCAGCACCGGGCCCTCCTGGATGAACACAGCCGCTACAAGACCCTGCTGCTTCGTTCCCTAGAAATGGAGAGCAAGGCGTTCAGGCGTAGGTGGGTGCCGTCAACTGTCGGGGTGACTAGCAAGCTCTCCAGGCTCCTGTCCCCTTCACTCTGGCCCCTCATGGTTCCTCTGGATCTGCTGCTTCACAGGGAAGAGAAGTGAATGGAATGCCCCCCTATGCGATGTGGGGTGGCTGCAGCTGGAGGCTGAGGGGCAGGGGCGTCCCCCGGGGGAGGATGGTGTGCCCAGCTGATCCCGGCTCAGGGAAACCATGTGTCGGCATTGGGGTCCCTGCTCCTCTGGGGTTCCTGCCCCTCTTTCTCTTCTCTCCCAACCAAGAAAAAGGAGGGGGCGTTCACCACAGCTTCCGATGTAAAGGGGCATGCCTCACCAGCTCCCAGGCCTCTTCTTCCCTTTCAAAGTCTCAAAGTCTGGGCTTCTGTGTGTGTGCGTGTGTTTAACTTTTAATTTTGGAAAGTTTTGAATATATGGAAATGTGCAGAATTGTATAGTGTGATTCCCAGGTACTCATCCACGACATCAGTACTTCTATACTGTGCCCATCTCATATCGTTTTTACCTCTGACTCTCCACCTGCATACTCTTTTTTTTTAAGGTAAAATTGATGTCCATTGACATGCACAAATCTCAAATTTGAGCTTCTGCTAGATCAGGGCTTTGTGTACGTGCAGACAGCCAACGTCGCCCAAGCTCCTGATCCAGCAGATCCCAGATTGCTCTGCGTCCCAGGGCAGGTGCAGCGGAATCCAGAGCCTGCGGGAGGTCTGATGTGCACAGGATTCCAACTCAGGAGAGAGGGGGAGAGATGAGGCTAAAGAGAGCCCCTCCCACACTTGGAGCAGCACAGGAGAGAGCTGTTGTCCACTTCCTATGCTTGTGAGACACCCCTGCCCACAGCATTTCCTTTGATTCCTCTTCAAAGACACTGAGCAAACGTGGGGTCTTCAGTAGTGTAAGTAGCTGAGGTGCAGGGTGTTTCAATCACAGGGTCTGGGAGGGCATTGAGCCAGCAGAGCCTGCTGAAGGTGCCTGCTGTTGCCATGAGTGTGGGGCCCATGAAATTCGTTTATTTACTAACCCAGTGGTTCCTGTCAACACCATAGGACCATCCACCCCCTTTATCCTCCAAGAGCTCCATCCTCTGGGAGTGCTAAGACGTCTGCTCCTACCAGACTCCGTTCCTTCCAGCCAGAATGAGCACCTTCTGCCTCTTGGCATCCCCCTCTCTGCCTCCTCCTGCACCCATCCCACATTCAAGTGATGCTTAGTGAGCTTCTGTGGGGCATATGGTGCTAGACCTGTTGGGAATGCTCCCAGCTGACTAATGAGGGGAGAATCGTGTGGTGCCCACCCCTCACCAGTTGCCTTCAGGCCTTATGATGTGGTTATAACAGTGTCGTGATATTGTTAATGTCTGCTCACATGGGGTAGGTTTGTGCAAGTGGCATCTCACTGGCTCTGAAGGAGGGGTTCATTGTCATTCTACTGGTAGCTCCTTGCTTGATAGACCTCCTGTGTTACTAGGTGGTGTTTACTGGTGCACAGAGAGCTGGGGCCCTTAGTCTCTGTGCAGCAGGGCTACAGGGTGGGAGGTGGAGGTGCCTGCAGCACAGGCTGGTGGCTGTGTGTTCATTTCACTTGACGCCTGAGTGGGACCCTCACTCCTTCGTTCCCCAGCACATGTTTCCTGGGTGTCAAGCCTCATCCCGGAGACTCAGTGGGGAGTGAGACTCGCAGTTTCTGCCCTGCAGTAGGGTGGTTACCATCAGTTGGAATGTGCTTGATCCGTGTCCTTTTCCAAGACACAACAGGGACGCAGGAGTAGGGAACCCTAATGTTCCTTGGCCCTATTTGTGAAACCTGGTTGGCTTTATCCAGAATCATTAACCTGGATGAGAAAGATCACCACCTGAAAGCTGGGGAAATCCCACCCCCTCCACTTGCCACTTCCCACTCATGGCAGCCTCCACTCGTGGCTGAAGGCCACAGGACTCTTGTCTTTCAGCAGCTGCCACAGCAGGTTTCTGAGTCTGAGTCCTCCCAAGTCTTGGCTCTGGCAGATGGTACAAGGACAGCTACTAGGGGTGGTGGAGTGGAGGTGGAGGGCTCCAGACAGAGGCTGCAAACCCTGGAACCCTGCGTGTTCTCTGTCAGCCTGTCTCTGGGTATGGACAAGTCAGGAAGGGGTTCTGGAAAGGGATTTGCCTGTGTGGGGAAAAGAGAAAGTGGATGACCCACAAGGAGCTGCTGAGTCACCCTAAGCAGGGGAGGTTCCAGTAGGTGGGCGGGACAGCCAGGGGCTGCTCAGGGACTCCCCTTTTTCTTTGCAACCCTCTAGAGAAGCTGTGCAGGACCCTATAAACACTGAGACAGGAAGAAAATAAAAGCCCTGAACTGCGGGGGAAATGAGGGGGAGCTGAGGGGAAGGTAAGGGCTGGAATGGGGGTGCCTGGAGGAACAGCCTGAGTGGATGTTCATGTGCCTGTGTGCCAATGGACCCTGGCAGATGCTTGGGCCCCAACAGGCAGGCCTCTGGCCCCCTCGCTGCCTGACTCAGCATAGGGAGGCTGTTCTGGAGTTGGGCGGAGTGCTCACCAGGCCCTGGTGGGGTAGAGGTTCAGCTGCCATGTGGGTGGGATTCCCTGAATATATGCTGGTTTCTGTGAGAAGGGTGTGCAGTTCAGAAAACAGTGTTGGTGTTCCCAGCGGGATAACGGAGAGAGGCTGCTGAGACAGGGACTGGAAGGGACCCTGGAGAAGTGTTGGGTGGGAAGAGAGACACTCGGCCCTGGGGCTGGAGGAGACTCCTGCCCATTGCCACAGACCTCAGCTCTGCAGAGAGAAGCCGCTTACAGAGGCTGTGCAGTCTCCCGTGTGTGGGTGCCTAGCGGTGTGCTTCCCTCCTCAGGGAGCAGGACCAGCTCCAACATGAGGCCGCACTACAGGAGCTGAGGGACCTCGTGAGCACCCAGAGAGAGGCTCTGACGCAGGCGCAGGAGGCGAATGTCCTGGCTGCCCAGGAGGAGAGGCTGCCACAGGAGGAGAGGTAACCGCCTTCGCCCCCTGCAGTGGCATCTGCCAGGTTACATTCAGAGCAACTCACTCAGCACCCACTGAGCTAAGCTCAGGCGAGTCTCCTGGTAATGGTATATTTTTACCAACCCTGTCATGGTCACAGCTGGATGGTCACAAGGTAAAGGCACGCCAGATGGTGGCTGGGATGGAAGGATAGCAGCACTGGGATGCTGCATTGTCTAGGCGTGGATGACCTCCCCTCCCACCTTGATGATGGTGATGATTGTATCAGTCGTGGGCCCCTTCATCCTCGAACACCAGCCATCCCCTGAGGGAGAAACGCTTGGTCCTCGCATTCACGCATTGTCTATTGGTGAACTCACCTCCTCACTGAAATGCACTTAAATCCCCAAATCATACCCAGGCCTTTCATGGGCTTGTCCAGAGTGCAAGATACTGGAGTCGCTGATCGGCACATTTTCAGATGAGGTTGAACAAGACCTTTGGCTCCTGCCTTTTTCAGCTCTCACACTGCAAACCAGTGTCCCTTTTGTGGTCCATTGATTGCCATGGAGTTCTATTTTCATGCTTTTTTATGGTGATGTCACTGTTAGAAATGGCCCCCAAATGGAGTGCTGAAGTGCTGTCTAGTGTCCCCAAGTTCAAGGCTTTACTGGGCCTTACGGGGAATAACAGGGGAGGCACGTGAGGTTGCTTCTGGTCCAGGGTACGGTGCGCTTGGCTGTGAGCATATTACACAGGGCGTCTTGATGACTTGGTCGGTTGACCAAAATGTGGCCAAAGATTCACACGAACCGGCGGGTACAGTTTCAGTATCCACTAACTGAGTGTTCACGGTGGCTTCATAGAGCTTTATACCGAGAATCATGAGAATTGACTGCACTATAGTTATTTCTTAAAACAAAACAAAACAAACAGAAAAAAAAACACAGATGAGGGAGGAAGCTCAGAGAGATTAAATATCTTGTTCAAGTTCATGCTCCTAGTTAGTGAGCCTGTCAGGATTCAATTCCAGGTCTTGTCTCAACCCAGAGGATGTCCATATGAAGCCTTCCTTCCCGCAGCCCTGTTCTAACATGTATTGGGGGTTACAAATTCAGGTGCCTCCAGTCGCCAGGCAGGTCCAGCAGGTGGGGGAAGGAGTGTCAGTGCTATAGCAGACCCTTGTGGAGAATACACACCCTCTTAGGGCTCCCTGCTAAGAGGCTGGCCCGGGCTGCCAGGTCATTCTTTTTATAATCTTTTTTAAAAAATCCTTACCCCATGGTAATTTTTCCATTGACTTTTAGAGAGAGTGAAAGGGAGGGAAGGAGAAGGGGAGAGAGAGAGAAACATCCATGTGAGAGCGTCACATCTATTGGATATCTACAGCACACACTCAAGCTACACGGGGGAGCAAACGGGCAACCCAGGTCTGTTCCCTTGAATGAGACTTGAACACATGACCCGTCTGTACATGGGGGATGCTGTAACTACTGAGCCATACCTGCTAGGGCCTTTTGTTTATGCTTTCTCCCCACCATCTGAGAAGATAGATACCTGAATGTTGACGTGACACTTAAAAATTTTTAAATTTTGTTGAACTAATTTAAATGGAAAAAGACAGGTGATGTGGGCCACACAGGGCAAATCTGTTCCAATTGAGACCCTGAGCCTCTGGTCATGTGAGCTTTCTGGTGTAAATCTGCCCCCTGATACTCAATCGGGCAGTTAAGATGACGATGATGATAATTTCAGTGGATTTACATAACACTCCCCAACCTCATATTTTATTTGTTTCAGGAGAAGAAATTAGAAAGGGCTTGGAAATGGGGAGAAGAGCTGGGCAAAGACATATAAATTGACAGCAAAAATGTTCTGATTCCATGTATTTCAAAAGTATTTCAGTCAAAGAACCCTTTGTTCCCAGTCGGCAGGTCTGCCAAAGCCTTCCATGGGAAGGATTCTCACAGAGTGCTCTGTTGAGGTGGTGTCCGAGCCTGCCTGTCCTGTCTCCCCCAGCCCACAGTGGGCAGCTGTGCTAGCCTTCTAGAACCCCAAGGGACACAGTTTGAAAACCACTGAGTTTGTTCCACCCTCATTTACACACGGGAAAAATGGAGGCCCAGCGAGGTTGTGGTTTTGATTAAGGTGCACACCTGGGACGGAGGCTGGGAGTGCTCCTCAGCCCTTGGCCCTGTGGCTCTCCACCCCCAGAGTCAACTTCTGGAACCAGCTGACGATGGCGGAGCAGAAGGAGCTGCACACCCAGAGGAAAGAGATGCGAAGCTCACTAGAGATCGTGCAGCGGGAAGTGGGGCTCTGGAAGGCCAAGTATGAAGGGGCGGAGGAGGAACTTCAGAGTATGGAAATCTCGCTGAAGAAGCTGAGAAGGCAGTGCGAGGTGAGGCCTGGGCTGGTGGCTCAGGACCGCAGGCGTGTGCCCTGGGCGACAGCCATGGATCAGCCATGTTGCAATGGGTGCTCATTGGCGTCTGTGCTCAAAGACCATGTGTAAGTGTCAGACAGAGGCTAAGAGGAAGCCAGAGGCATTTGAAGGGGACAAACCCCATGACTGGTGGGGTTGCGTTAGAAAACACCTTGCACCTGAGCTTTGCATTTTGCAAGGTCGGGGCAGTGCATGGAAACAGCCAGGTACTGTTTCATTTCCGAACCCTCGGCTGAGCACTTTGCTCTTTGCTCACCCATGTCCTCTCATTTAATTCTTGCAATGATTTTGTGAGCTGGGGTTCCCATTCTCGTTCCTCTTAAGTAGTGGGTTGCAACCCAGTTTGTCTGATGCCAAAAGTTGAGACTTTTCCGCTACAAAAACCGGGATGATATTCTAGAGCAGGAGCAGTCCAACCTGAGCCATATATTCATATCCAACCCCTGCTCCTGTGTGTTTTTATGTCTGTGAAACAAGAATACATTTCTAAATATGTTACGTTTTATTTTATGGATATCAGCAAGAGGAAGGGAGAGGGAGAGAGTGATGGAATCATCCATGATGAGAGAGAATCCTTGATGGGCTGTCTCCTGCAGGCCCCCTACTGGGGATGGACCCCACAACCTGGTCATGGCTCTTGACCGAGAATTGCAACAGTGACCTCTTGGTGCTGGGAGGACGCTCAACCAAATGAGCCTCACCAGTGGGGCAGCTTATTAACAAGATGTTCTCCATTGTTTTTTAAGACTGTGATTAAGGCCTCAGAAGTTGTTGTCTATTTTGCAGTTGTGGCACATCACAGCTCAGACCGGCTGTGTTTTCAGTGCTCGGTGGCCACAGGAGGGCCGTGGCTGACTGGTTGGTCGGGACACGTGGCCATCCACGTGTCATTGGCGGTGTTGGTCATTCCCATTGGCGTGGATCACACCGAAATGACCATCTTTGAGCACTTGGCCATTTTCTTCTTTTGGGAACCAGTTACCAGCAGTGGCATCACAGGGGCGTGTGGTATGTGAGACATTGTTGACCTGTGTTTTAGGTGCTCTCTCGTGAGAAGGAGAACTTCCAAGAAGAAAACGTTAAGCTCAAGAGGAAGACTCAGACACTGGCTAAGAGAAACAGAAAGCTTCTGAGAGAGAATGAGAAAGACAAGGCTTGGCGCAAGTAAGGGGTGTGGGCTGACCTGTCAGCAAAAGGATCCTGCTTTCCAGTCCGTGCCTAGGCCTCAAGATCCTGGGCAGAGAGTCCCTTGGTGCACTGGTGTCCCAAGGGAAGGGGACACCCCATCTTCCCATTGCATCCTCCTCTCGTTTTCCCTGGAACGGTTCTAGATTTCTGCAAGTCGGGGTGGTTGGCTTTTCAAAGATACCGCCCACTGCCAGATGGTTCTTCATCTGCCTTTGGAATTCAGTTCAGTTTAAAAAATATGATGGCAGTAAAGAGTGGTGCCTAGGGAAGGAATCCAGATTACAGGCGGAGGTTTTTCTGTGTGTTTTCCCTTAATGAGCTGGGGAGAGGGTTGTGGGTGCACCGTGGTTTTCCTCCCTCGGTGGACAAGACACATTCCTGGCTTTGGCATAGTCGCTGTGAGGTGCACAGAACCAGTTACCTGGTGGCCAGAAACTAGTTGGCGTGATGGGAAGTGAGCAGAGCTGTGTGCACAGCAGACAGATGTTGAGGAGCTTCAAAGAGGCCGAGGAGGAAGCGTGGTGGTGGGATTTGGGGTGCTGCTGCTGACCCGGATGGGGACAGGTCTAGCCAGTGGGGGGACCTGAGGTAGAGCATGGGTAGTCTGGGTGCAGGGAAGGTGCAGGCAGTGGCAGGAGGGAAAGCTGCAGCAGGCAGCGCTCAGCTGTAGAAGGCATCCACACCAGGCTAATGAGTTGGGTCCACTGGGAAGCGAGTGTTTATGGGAAGCTGGTCTACAGGGCCCAGGGAGCTGCCAGAAAGGAGGGCAGAAGGAAAAGCTTTGGTGTTGGAAACCTTGTGGTGGGAAGTCAAGTAACCCGAGATGGCTCTGCTGGGTCCAGGGTGGTCTTCCCCTCTCGCTGCTGTGCTGCTGAACTGTCCTTCCTTGTGATCAGGAATGGCTGGCCATGTGGGACAGAGGGACTTGGTCACAGTGACCACGGGGGGCACTGTCCAAGTCCCTGGGGTCACGGTGCTGCTTTACTGTTCTCTCAGATTCTTCTGCTCATCTAGGGGTGGTTAGCCACCTACCCAGGATGGTTTACATGGAAAGCCACACTGTAGTTTTGGGGCAGAAATGACTGTGGCCTGAGTTGGCTCTCTGTGACACAGGAGGTCAAAATTACCAGCAGAGGTTGGGCAGGTGCAGAAGAGTCGGGGCCTGGTATCGAGGGGGTGATCTGATGATGGTTTTGCATTAGCCAGTGTCTGCAATAGGCCAGGGAGTTGGCAGGCTTGCTGAGCCTGTTCCGAGCAGAGTCTACCCCAGTCCTGGGAGGGTTGTAGGTCCTGCCTTCCGTGAGTTTCTGCACCTAGCGGTGCAGGGTTGGTCAGAGCCAGAGAGGAAAGCGCTCTAGCATAAGGTCAAGCAGCACAGCTGTGGGAAGAGAACAACTCAGTGCCAAGGGCACTGGAAGCAGAGCAGGATCGGTGGTCAGGTGTCCAGGAGTTTGCAAGTCATCACTACTAACGGGGTGCTTACTTCACGGTGAATTGGTGGAAATTTCCTCGTACTGGTGGAACCTCGGCAGCTTCATGACCGACAGAGTTGGAGCAGCGCCTTGATCCGGAGGACTCCTTTTCCAGCAAGGAAACCGGGTCTGAGCTGTCTAGGCCCACGGGTTTCCGACCCTGAGTTTGACATGGTTCGGGGCTTGCTGTCTTGAGATGATATTCAGCCTGATCCTGGGTGCTTCAGCAGGTCTCCTCGACGTGTTAGGGTTCCCGGACCTATGTCACGTGCTTCCATCCCCATATTGCCGAGTCAACAATCAGTAAGGCCATGAGCACCGTGTTGTCTGAATCCCAGGAAAATGCCCACCCTTCTGGGCCTGGCCCCACGCTGGGCTGGTGAGTCAATTTACATGTTTTATTTTAACAACCAGATTGTTCTTCTTTCTCCTCTATTTACAGAGTAAAAGTAAATTACCTGCCGACAATAACAGAAGAGCAAGAGGAAACAGTTATGGATTCCTATGAGTCCTGGGGTCCTGTTCCACAGAAGTGAGTTGACTTAATGGCAGTAACTTAAGCACAGAACAGAAAGCTTGCTCTTTCACGAGTGGGGAAAGCTGTAGCCATCTACAGCAGTGGCCAGTTCGTGGGGCCCCCGTCTTCCTCTCTATGGCTGGTCCACTGTGTGCATGTCTCTCCCAGCACTGAAGAATTTAGAGTTTCTTTCAGTCCCACCTTCCATACTCAGGATTATCATACGAGTGACGGTGAAGGCCAGCTGGCCATGAGCCTGTTTAAGGGTCAGAGAGTCTCAGGTTTAGAGCCACTAAAGTAGGACTATCAGGTTGTGTCTCCAAGTTTCAGGACCTAGAAAACCATGTGTCTGTTTTGGGAAGAAAGCTTGGGCCAGACACCTGCCTAGCACCCAGGGTCTTCAATCATAGGGACATCTAGGTCTTCCCGACATTCCTTTGGAGTCTCTGGACCCCAGGGTGGTTCACAAACACCTTCCCTTCTGCAGAGTATCAGCCCCGGTGGTGGGCCGGCTCGGTCCCCGAGACCGCCGGTCTGCTCCGTACAGCAGGGCTTCCTCTGGTGCAGGCCTGAGCCCCATGAGCTGGGCCTTCAGATTGTACTGTCCCAGCCCAGCCTAGAGGTCATATCACCATGAATCCTGTAAGACCTCTCTGTTGAAATCTCCACCTTCTGCCTGACCCTTCTGTTGACAGGGAAATGAGGCATCGATGAGGAAATTCAGTAATTTGTGAAAGCACAGTGCTGGTCTATGGCAGAGCCAGGATTAAAACCCACATGTTTTAATAAGTTCTTCTTATTCTATTCGAATGCCCCCATTTCCGGTTAGCTGCAATGTTTGACTTACCCTTTAAATTCACTGTTTTCATTTATTTCTTTTTATTTTTATAACCTCCCTTGAGGATATTTTTTCCATTGATATTTAGAGAGAGTAGAAAGGAAGGAGGCGGGGAGAGAAACATCAGTGGGAGAGACACATCGATTGGTTGTAATCCTGTACACACTGTGATTAGGTCCGGTGATGAACCTTATAGTTGTATCTGAAGTTCCATTTCCCAAGAGGCTGGTGTGGGTTTCTGCCACAATGAACGCTTCTACCATCCCTGGGTCTGTGTGAATTCACTGAAAATAGTGCTCCACCCCCTGAGACCCACATATGAATATCGTGGTGCTGGAGAAGAGCACCATCCGTCTGAACCCCAAACGAACAGCCACTTGCCCGGCTGGAGGGACAGTGAGGGTTGGTAATGTCCTGAACCTCTACTCTAATAGGAAAAAGTGGTGGACTCGAGCCACAGCCTTCATCAAATTTTTCAAACCCAAAAACAACGGTTCTGGAGAACCAGCGAAGCGACCCCAACACAGCCCTCCCGGGCCCCTGGAGGCCACCCCATCATGCTCATTCTGGGTGGAAGAGCAAGAGGCCCCCAGTGAGCCACCTCCAAAAGGTAAGAGGGGTGACTGGGCTGTAGGTGGGAAATAAAGGGGAGGATCTCAGGTCTCCTTCACGGGCAGATCGGCACCACGGAGATGGCGTGCTGGGTGTGCACATGTGTGTAGGAGCCGGAAGCGGGTGTGCCTCCTCTTAGGTTTGTGAACAACCAAATATAAAATATAAGCCTTTGTCAGTGTTGGGCACTTTTTTCCCAGAACAATTTAGTTCTGCTAGCATGAGGAGCCTTACCCATCACATATAGTTGGTAGGTCCTGGAATGTACAGTGCGGATCTCCATAGAGTTAACGCAGAGAGAGCTCAAGAGGGTAAGTTTTTGGGATTCCTTGTATCTGCCAGACCTAGGACAAGCCATGTCTGGAGGGATATCCCCTGCATTTAACATGTAATGGACATGCACAAGGTCTTCAGTAAGGCCTCGAGGCTCTGGTCTTCCCTTCCCTCTGAAAATCGGTTCTCTTCTCCCACCTTCCTGGCCTTGATTCCTGTCATCAGGGGGTACACTATACCTGGTCATTTAGTTCTGTCGATGGGAGTGTGCCAGAGGTTCCAAAATTGATTTCTAGTTGCATGTGCTGCATGTATATCATCAGATATGAGAAGCTGTTAGTCAAAGCTGCATGATTATGTCCTCATAACAAGGATATGAATGGGTGGTGACAATGAGGATGTTGTAAGAATTGCCAACTGGCTGACAGTGACTGCGAGAGATTCTCAAAGGTGCTTCCTGACTTCAGAGAACAGGGGGTGAAAATGTGCATCTTACAATCAATTAAACAAAGCCATCGTCTTAAGCATGGTGTAGTTTTCAAATTCATCTTTAAATATCATGGTGTTGATTATTTACCTATAAACCTGCCCAGAATGCACCCTGAATAAGTTAAAATTGTTGAGGGACACTAGAGCTTTCTGAAGAACAGGGACAAGCCTGAGACTCATGTGCACGCAGCAGCTGGCATTACAGTACCTAACAAGACCTAGGGAGTGTGACAAGCCGCCTTCTGAGTGTGACATGTGCACAAACCTCTCCAGGTGACATTCACCACTTCAAGTTTTGGTGTGTCAGTGGAGATGCAGAAATGAAGTGTGCACATGCATGCCCCCTGTTTGGGGACAAATGCTTGCATTCTCAGTCTTTACAGCAGGTGAATTCTGTCAAATGCTCAGATGCAGGTAAATGATAATGACGCTTATTAACATTTGATTTATCTAGAGGGGTTCTTTAGCCTGAGGTTTTCATATTGGCTCCTTAAATGTTGTGACATTTACCACCTCAACTTCTGTTATTGTCTAAATTGACTTAATGCATATGATCAGCCTAATTGAGTTAGCAAACCATTCAGAGAAAAAAATGCTTGACAGATCTAAACTGTCATTGGGATCCATGAATGAGCAAGTCAGTGGTAAATAATAGTAATGGCAGCCTTGCAATGGTGCTTCCTGGGCTCAGCACACTTTAGGGAGTTGACTCGCTTTATCTACCACCTTCAGTCCTAACTGCCGGGTGAGGTAGGCACGATTCCTATCCCCTTTTCAGTGCTGGGAAAGTGAGGTTTGACAGGGTGAAGCACTGGCCCAGGAAATAAGTGTTGGATTCGGGATCCCACCCCGGCTCTGACGGATTATGGTGCCTGAACTTTGACCCCTGTGAGCACTGCCTGCACTTCAAGCTGCTTTGGTCTCTGAAGATGCTGAATCAGGCTGTGGCCCCAGGATTGAGTAGTGGGTACTTATCCTGTGGTGTGAGCTGTGGTCAGCAGGTGGCGATGGGGGAAAGAAGTAACAGAGGTTCTTCTATGTATGAACTTGAATCCTCAATCAGAAATCTGGTGAATCAGTTATGATCATGCACATGACATGCTCAGAATGTTAGACCAATTGTCAGACTATAATTTACAGGTCCTAAAGGGGAGGTGTAGAGTAGAGGATGCATATTGATCTAAACAGGAATAATACTTTCTGGATATATATTTTTTATTGATTTCAGAGAGGAAGGGAGAGGGACAGAGATAGAAACATCAATAATGAGAAAGAATTATTGATTGGCTGCTCCTGCATGCCCTCTACTGGGTTGGAGCCTGCAACCCAGGCATGTGCCCTTGACCTAAATCAAACCTGGGACCTTTTAGTCCGCAGGCCTATTTTCTGTCCACAGAGCAAAACCAGGGCTGAACAGGAATCATTCTTGATGTTGAGTGTGTTTTGGCATAAAAAGTGGTAGAGCCCTAGCCATTTTTTTATATATATTTTTTATTGATTAAGATGTTACATATGTGTACCCTCTACCCCCCCCCCCCTCTGCTCATGCCCTCACCCCCCCGTTGTCCGTGTCCATTGGTTAGGCCTATATGCTTGCATATAAGTCCTTTGGTTGATCTTTCCCCCTTGCCCCCACCCTCCCCTACCTTCCCTCCAAGGCCCGACTGTCCAATCAAAGCCTCTCCGTCTCTGGATCAGTCCTTGTTCATCATTTTATGTTGTTCATTATATTCCACAAATGAGTGAGATCCTGTGGTATTTATCCGCTCTCCAGTTCCATCCATGCTGTGGCAAATGGTAAGAGTTCCTTTTTCTTCTTCCTCTTCTTAAAGAATACCTTTCAGCATTTCATATAATGCTGGTTTGGTGGTGATAAACTCCTTTAGCTTTTTCTTATCCGTGAAGCTCTTTATCTGACCTTCCATTCTGAACGATAGCTTTGCTGGATAAAGTAATCTTGGTTGCAGGTTCTTGCTATTCATCTCTTTGAATATTTCTTGCCACTCTCTTCTAGCCTGCATGGTTTCTGTTGAGAAATCAGCTGACAGTCGAATGGGTACTCCCTTGTAGGTAACTGACTGTCTTTCTCTTGCTGCTTTTAAGATTCTCTCTTTATCTTTTGCTCTTGGCATTTTAATTATGATGTGTCTTGGTGTGGTCCTCTTTGGATTCCTTTTGTTTGGGGTTCTCTGCACTTCCTGGACTTGTAAGTCCATTTCTTTCACCAGGTGGGGGAAGTTTTCTGTCATTATTTCTTCAAAAAGGTTTTCAATATCTTGCCCTCTCTCTCCTTCTGGTACCCCTATAATTCTGATGTTGGTACGCTTGAAGTTGTCCCAGAGGTTCCTTACACTATCTTCATATTTTTTGAATCTCTTTTCTTTTTTCTTTTTCGGTTGGGTATTTTTTGTTTCTTTGTATTTCAAATCTGTGACTTGATTCTTGGGATCCTCTTGTCTGCTGTTGGATCTCTGTAAATTATTCTTTATTTCAGTCAGTGTATGCTTAATTTCTAGTTGGTCCTTTTTCATGTCCTCCATGGTCTCACTATACTCCTTGAGGGATTCATTAAATTTATTGGCGGTTTCCATAAAATTCTTGAAAAACCTTATAAACGTGGCCTTGAACTCTATATCCAGTCGTTTGCTTTCCTCCATTTCTGCCATTCGTGACCCGTTTCTTTGTCTCCGCATTTTGGCTGCTTCCCTGTGTTGATAGAGTGGACCTGCGCTCCAGGTGTCCTGTAGGGCCCAGTGGCTCAGCCTCCCCAGTTACCTGGGGTGGACACTCTTGGTGCACTCTTGGTGCCTTGGTTGTTGTAGGATTACTGGGAGGAGTTGACCTCCAGGCCAACCGGCTGTGGGAATCAGCCGTGTCTGAAGTGGGAGAATGGTCCCCCACTGACCCCTGGGCACAGTGGCTCCTGGATCTAAGGAGGTGCTAATTCAGCCTCTGCCTGAGGCCACACAGCAGGAGCCACGAAGAGGCTCAGCTGTGAAGCAATGCAAGCCGCTGCGGGACCCTGGGCCTTCTCTTGGAAGTTCCGGGTCTGCCTGGCTCCGCTGCAATTAGGTACATTCACATGCAAAAGCCTCTGCCGCAGCCTGGGTGGGGCGGGATCTCACGGAGTGAAAAGGGCGGAGAAAGAAGCTATGGCTAATTCTCCGCCTGGAGTCGCGCGACTCAGTGTCCCAGTAACGGCTGCAAGCACCTCTGAGGGAACGCCGCCCTCAAGTTCGCCCACTGCCACCTGACAGACCAGCTTCTCCCCATATGAGTCCTGGGTCCCCAGAGACTCGCCGGAACTGGAGTTCAGAGCAATCGGGAGCTTGTGATTCAAAAAGACAGCCACGTCCTCAGCTGCCAGCCCCTTTCCGCGCGCGAGCCGCCGCCGTACCTCTGCACTTCACCTCCACAGCTCCTCTGGCTCTCAGCGTGCCCCTCTTTTCTTCTAGTTGTAGAATTTACACTCAGCCAGCCTTCCTGTTGTTCTGGACGATGTTTGCTCCGTCCTTTGCGGTATTTTTCAATTGTTGTGTGAGGTGACAATTTCCCGGTGTTTATCTATGCCGCCATCTTAGTTTCTCCGAGCCCTAGCCATTTTGGCAGAGGTAGGTACTTTCATTATTTTCAAACTTATCCTTCTATAAGAGGTTATGTTAGATGTATAAGAATTATTAGTTTGCCCTGGCTGGATTTGGCTCAGTGGATAGAGCGCCAACCCACAGAATGAAGGGGCACGGGTTTGATTCCTGGTCAAGGGCATGTGCCGCGGTTGCAGGTTTGATCCCAGGCCTCAGTTGGGATTCATGTGAGGAGCAACCATTGGATGTGACACTCTCACATGGATGTTTCTCTCTCTATCTCCATCTACTCTCCCCCTTCCACATTCTCTCTAAAGGTCAATGTGAAAAATACCTTCCAGTGTGGATTTAAACAATATATTAGTGAATAGTTGAGGTAGCCCATTGTACTACAGAAAGATACCATTAAGTATCCCAAGGGCTTTGAACAGGAGCTGGAGGTGGTGTGTGTGAGCCAAGGTGTCAGGAAGCCTGTCATTCAAATGGATGAGTAAGCCCAGCTGGTGTAGCTCAGTTGGTTGAGCATCATCTCATGAACCGGGAGGTCACAGTTTGATTTTGGTCAGGGCACGTGCCTGGGTTGTGGGCTCAATTCTAAGGACGGGACATCCAGGATGCAGCCGATCAGTGATGGAAACATCACTGATCTTTGTATTTCTTTCTCCGTCTCCCTTCCTCTCTCTGAAATCAATAAAAACATATATTTTTAAAAAAGGATGAGTGACAAAAGACAAGTACTAAATAAACATGCTTATTTAATAATTTAATATATTGAAATTGAAAAATGGTCTAATGTGTCAGCTCCTAGAGCAATATAGACTTCTCCTCACTTGCTAAGTAAAACAATGGCACAAGGTTGCCACTGAATTAATTAAGTGGAGTCGGAGCCTAAATGATTCAAGGAGTCCTAATTCTGGTTGTGCCGTGGGTATTGTTTCCATCTCTCCTGGGCTGGACAGGATTCTGATTTCCCAAATACATTTAGCGAATGTAGCGTCATTCGTGTTATTCAGTTCATTTATTTGCTGTTTTGTGTTCTTTTCTTCTTCTCCTGGTGACCTGGGGATAACCATTTAGCTGCTTGGAGAAAAAAGAACAAAGGGAAGAACAAAGACAAGTGTCCATTGGCCCGCCCAGCTGTGTTGAAACGCTTTCAGTCCTCATCTTCCTTGAACATCCCACCCCCTTAAAAATAGGTTCTCCCTTTTCCCGATACTTGAGATTCCCTTCCCTTTACAAGTTCCTCCACCAAATACCCTCCCACATTTAGGAAAAGCCCACACAAAAACCCAAAAAACCCACAAAATACCAAAATCATCAAAAAGAAAAATCATATAAGACCACCAATGACCCGTACTGAAGGGCCAGAGCACCCATAGTGGCCCCTCCTCCTGACCCCAAAGCAGATCCAGATCCTTCAATCTACCAGCACGTCTTCTGAAGATAACGGCCTCCTCTCCTGTCGGCCTGCGGTAACAGAGCGGCTATAGAAAGAGGAAAGGGTTCCCGTGCTGCTTCCATTTGTTCTGTTATTGAGAACGCTGTGCCAGCCCTAAGGGTCACACCCCATATGCGAAACTCCTGTTTGTACCTCCAGCCACTGGTATCTTTTGAACAAATCCACTTTGGCCTGGGGATTCTCACAATGCAATGACAAACCGCCTTCCCAGAGGCCACCACTATGAGAGTGTGCCCCTTAGGACACGTGTTAGCTACTTCACCTCCATTAAAGCATGTGTGTATTTGGCGTTGTTCTTGACACATTTTGTTTCCTCTTGCTTACTTGCTCTCATTGATTTCGCGAAACAGGTGTATTTATAGCTTACCCTCAATGAACAGATGAGTGTGGTTCCAACGTGAATGTTGGATGATGTTTTCTTTTATGCTGGCAAGTAAAACAAGCTGAAGGTGTCTATGAGAACCTCACTCAATCAGGTAGTCCTTTTCTGAATGGCAGCCTCAATTTCTTGTAGTGTATTTGTATAGCACCCTGGCCCTACCACTAGCCCTGTTGCACACCCATCGGCTCCTGTGTCATTCATGGAATGTTTTATATTTGCAAACAGCCCTTTCACCAGGTCCAGAGAAACAGAACTTTCTGCCCACCAACTGCCCTGAATGCCTGGGGAGGGTGCTGACTTTCATTCACTGAGAAGCTACTCTGGGTCAGACTCCTTCTAAGCACTCTGTGGAAATTAAGGGGTGTACTTCATATAGTTCCTGTTAAATGTGGTGACAAAAAGGGTGACTGACTCCCTCTTCCCAGTTTTCACCAGGAAATGATTGAATGAGAGACAGGCATGCTGTCCAGGGTGTAAGACCGGAGGGAGAGCCTGTAGAGACTTGGGCGGGGGTAGTGAGGGTGCTGAGTATATGCAACACTGGAGGAGGTGGGACAGATGGAAGACGAACATTGTCATGTCTGCTCTTGAGTCTCCCTCGTACAGCCCTGCACACCTGGTCTCAGGCCCTCTGGGCAGATATCAGCCCTGGTCCACTTGTCAAGGCACAGGATGGTAGGTGCCCAGGGAGGCAGTGAGGAGCCAGTGCCCCAGGCACCCCCTCCTCCTGCTCTTCACCCCCAGCCTGGAGGCTGCAGCTGGGAGTTCCTTCCTCCACTGTGCCTTCTCTGCAGGAGCTTAGGAGACAGTGATCTGGGCAGGTGGGCAGGGACCAGAGCTCTCCACACTGCCTCTGAAACACTCACCCCCAGAAATCAGGGTGAGGACATGGTTGGTCCTTCTGGGCTGCAAGGGAAAACCTCTCCCAGCTTCTGGTGGTGCCAGCTATCCCTGGTTCCTTGGCTTGGAGACCCATCCTCCCCCCCATGTCTGTGTCCAAGTCACATGACCTGCTCTCTGTGAGTGAGTCTAATTTCCCTCTTACAAGGACACCTGTCACTGCAATAAGGGCCCAGCCATCCAAGAGCCAAGGCCTCCTCTGAACTTGATTACAACTGCAAAGGCCCCATTCCCAAATAAGGCCACGGTCGCTGTGTCCCGTCCGCATGGATGTGGGGACCCTGCAGCACACACCTCAGGACAGGTATCACACGGCACACGGAGATATCGAGGCCCGGGGTTGAGTGGAAAGAGCAGTCTCAGAACAGCAAGCTGAGTAGGAATTTCCCGTAAATACTGGTAAATGCACGCCCAGGCCCAAGGGCACATTTTGCTACAGGCATGAGGCCTCCGTACCAGGACCTGCAGGGCTTTCCTGTGTGAAGTGAGCCCATCTCTGCACTCACCTACTCAGTGCACAGTTCTGACAGTGGACACATTGCAGCCTCCCGCCACCAGGGGGCGACGCGTCGCCTGTCGCAGTGCTCTGCCCTCCAGCACCACCCGGAAGTCCCGCCTCTGCCGGGAGTCAGCAAGGTGTGTCCAGTAGACAGCGGAGTCCGGGGGTGCAGGACTGTTAGGCTGTGTGGCTGCTGGCAGCGCGGGGCCGGAAGCCTCAAGCGGGGACGTGGGCCTGGGGGCGGCGGGCGGAGCCCTGAGGCGGCTGCCCTGCGGGGAGGAGGGCGTGCAGGCGTCCTCAGAGGGCAGCCCTGGTGGAGGTGTGCTCCCTGCAGGGAGTCAGGCAGCTTCTGCAGCAAAGATGGGAAGTGGGGGCTGCGGGGCGCTGGCTGAGGACCCCCCACTCTGCGTGGACCAGCTGCTTGGGAGCCGCCTTCTGAAGTCGGGGTTTGGGTTCTGAGAAAGACTCCTCCGCACGGGCCAGGCCCGCCCTCCCGCAGAGGGTGATGGAGCCCGCGCTGCCTGTGCCCTGTGTGGCCCCAGCTCAGGGCGCTGTCCCAGGGCTTTCCTGGGCCCAAGTCCTCCTGTGACGGACCGGGATCCTCCTCAGGCCAAGGGTCTGGGCTCAGACAGAATGTCACCGAGTTGGAATAAACGCCATAGACCTGACCCCCTGCAGCAGGTCAGGCGTCCCCTGGACGTGGGCACAGGAGGTCATTGGTCCACTTCGCACATCGACTTCTCTCCTGGCCTGAAGGACACCAGAAAGGACTGGTGCAGGGGCCTCGTCATGGCGCCTGGGAGCATGGCGTCCCCTGAAACCTGTGCCAGAGGGATGAGCTCTCCGGATGGGCGTCCATGAAGCTCCGGTTCTGTGGGGACAGGAGCGTCCTCGGGGGACCCAGAGTGTGTCACCAGCCCAGGGGACGGTCCCTGCGCTGCTCTTGAGTCTTTTATCAACAAACATCAGGTCTCCGCAGAGTATGTGCAAGCCCCATCAGAGCTCATGTAAGTGCTTAATAACGTCGGCAACGTGAATGGTATTGCTCGTTTTAAACGCTCTCCTAAGTTGTAGTTTATATTGAAGACACCAGATAAATTCAAAATTTGAGAAACATTGATGTAATTAATTCCAATCGTGTGTTGAAAACATTCAACCTGAGTAGTTTATACATAAACCAGGGGCCCAGTGCACAGGGTTCATGCACTGGTAGGGTCCCTAGCAGCTGCCTGCTGGCAGCTGGATACTCCCTCCATTCCCCCAGCCAGCCCTGTCCCCTGGTTGAACTCCAGGACAACCTCCCATGGAGTGGACTGTTTGCATACTACGCTTCTATTATATAAGTTTATTTATTTATTTTTTTAACATATTTTTTTGATTTTTTACAGAGAGGAAGGGAGAGAGATAGAGAGTCAGAAACATCGATGAGAGAGAAACATGGATCAGCTGCCTCCTGCACATCTCCCACTGGGGATGTGCCCGCTACCCAGGTACATGCCCTTGACCGGAATCGAACCCGGGACCCTTGAGTCCGCAGGCCGACGCTCTATCCACTGAGCCAAACCGGTTTTGGCTATTAAGTTTATTTTTATGTCTGCAGAATTCTAACTTCTCTTTTCAAAAATATATTTCTACTGATTTCAGAGAGGAAAGGAAAGGGAGAAAGATAGAAACATCCGTGATGTGAGAGAATCATTGATCAGCTGCTTCCTGCAAACCCCACATAGGGGACTGAGCTCGAAACCTGGGCATATGCCCTGACCAGGAATCAAACTGCGACTTCCTGGTTCGTAGATTGACTCTTAACCGCTGAGTCATGCTGGCTGGGTAATTTCTCTCTCTCTTTTTCTCTCTCTCTCTTTAAGTTATATTTGAGCTTAATGCCCTGGTCATAGTATGCTCTTCAAGTTGATTTTCATGGAGCGGCGCCAATAGAGAGTTTACAAATTATATTAATTATTTGTTCCCTAAAGAATATCCCCTGTCTATGGACACTGGCCTCTGTGAAGTCATTCTCATCTTCCCATCTGTGCCTTTCTCTGGAGTCTTCTAGCATTTAGTGTTTGCCCTTCAGCAATGACACATATATATCACACTGTAACCTGTCTGGTTGAGCTCACCTGCACCCACAATTGAAGCAGGCCCCCATAACCTGCTCTTCCCTCAGGTTTCTTTTTCCAGCTTCTGCTCGTCAGAGTTTAATCTTTTACGTCTAGTGGCCGAGTTGCTGGTCACAACTGCTAGTTCTGTTCCGGGGTCTTCCTTCCCAGGTCCAGCAGGACTGCATTTGTGCAGGTCTCACTTCCCAAGTGGACCTTCAGCACCACTCTATGCCTCCTCCTCCAGGCTCAGTGGGCACTTCAGAATGAGTGCCATTAGATGTGCAGTGTTGCAGACAGATATGTGCGGTGGTATTTCTCCAAGGAGCCAGATGGCTGCTTGCTGAGGCAGTCCACCCTAGGCTTAGAAGACGAGAGGGTGTGCTTACAGGGGAGGCTCCAGTGCTGTGGCAAATTGCTCTGTGCTGCATCTGCCGGTCTGTGTTGCTGTGTATCAATACTGTACACTCAGACATGTTTTTAAAGTGTATGTCCTGTGGGCCTGTGCATCCTACCATGTGTATAATGATGCGTTGATTTTAAAAGTACTGACTCCTTCAGCATAAACACTACAGCTTGTTGAAGAGAAGGATCCCTGAGAGGAACTTGCTGCCACAATTGTCAGGTGTTTGCAAGAACGTTTCGTCTGTTTCCTTTGTGCAGGT
Source organism: Myotis nattereri (assembly GCF_964212035.1). Classification (NCBI taxonomy): domain Eukaryota; kingdom Metazoa; phylum Chordata; class Mammalia; order Chiroptera; family Vespertilionidae; genus Myotis; species Myotis nattereri. The sequence continues at coordinate 7,976,540 of NC_138097.1, read as the reverse complement.
GAAAGCTCCCAATCTGGAGGCCACAGTGTGGAAGTTTGATGACGTCTGTAAAAAGGCCAGTGAAGGCAAAGAGTGTGACAACCTGTTCACCATCATTGCCCATTTGTATGACTTCCACCTGGTACAGTCTCTCCTCATATTAGTCATTTTGGAAAAACTTACAAGAAATTACACAGAGAAAGATATGGGACTGATCCTATTAACACATTTCGTACCGCTCAGGAGTTTTCTCATATTTTGCCTGTCATCTGTTAAGTACCGCTCATGACTGTTCCTGTTTTTCACGCCCAAGGAAAAAGGAGCGAATCTAGATACTTATGTAAATTTTGTTTGGTCCCTCTTCATAGAGGAAAATGTTTTACGCGGTACCATATGCTAAAAAAGTACTAGGAACTTCAATTGTTTAATTGTTTAAATTGTTTTTGTAAATAAAAATGTTATAATGAAAACAACACCTAAAGTTCATTATGATGATTTAAATAACGTGCAGTTTGCCCAAAAACGTGCGGTCCCTGGCGTATGTCTTAGAGATTTCTATGCGGTACGCAATGTGTTAATGCTGAGAAATGTGGGCTTTTTGTTGAGAAAAGATAATGTTTTGTCACTTTAAATGATCACAGAGACCCAGGCCGAAGCCAGCAGGGCAGGCGGCAAGTTCCAGGACAAGACAAGGTACGATGGGCCACTCGACCTGCCTCCTAAGTACCTAAGAGTTCAGAAGCTGACCAGCACATAGAAATAAGTGGGGTAAATGCTTTTTCATTGCTTAGTAATCTGTTATATTCTGCTTCTGCGATTTGATATTTTAAATCTTTAAAACTAGAGGCCAGGTGCACAGATTCAGCTCTCCGACATGCCCCGAGGAGTCCCAGGTTGCTAGAGGGTGCAGGCCTGGCCAAGGGACCCCACTGGTGCATGATTGGGCCAGGGAGGGATCGTGGGAGGGCTCCAGGGCGTGTCTGTCCCATCTAGCCCAGTCCTGATCAGCTGGACCCCATAACAAGCTAACCTACGAGTCACGGCATCTGACCTCTGGTGGTCAGTGTGCATCATAGCATCTGGTCAACTGGTCGAACAGTTGGAGAGAAAATTAGCATATTAGGCAGATATATATACATACATATATATTTGAGGCCCAGAGCAAGGGATTCATGTACTGGTGGGTGGGTGGGGGGGCATTGCCTGCAAGGATCAGCCTGCAGGAAGTGTTGTTCATTCTGGTCAGCACTATAGGAGCGAGCTAACCACCACGGGGCAGATCCTACATCGAGTGTTGGCCGCCTATTGGTCATTACGCTTCATAGTGACTGGTCATTGTTCTGGTCGTTCTGCTGTTTGGTCACTGGGCTTTCATTATATACTAGAGGCCCTGTGCATGAAATTCATGCACGAGGTGGGGGAAGGGGAGGGTCCCTCAGCCCAACCGGCACCCTCTCCAATCTGGGAGCCATGAGCGGATGTCCTCCTGATGGCTTAGGCCCGCTCCCCGAGGTTCTCTGCCCTCTGTGGGGCCTGCTTGCTCCACACCATGGCGAATGGCAAGCAGGCCCTGCTGGGCGCTTTCCTTCTCGGGGATCCCCATGGTGATTACCAGCAGGCCATGGTGGGTGCTGCCTGCAGGCCAAAGTTGCCTGCTTGGGGATCGCCGTGGCGACCCACCATGCCCAGCTACCTGTCAGCAGGTCCTGCTGGGTGCTGCATTTGGGCCATGCTTGCCTGCTCGCAGATTGCCGGGGTGACCCGCCAGCAGGCACTGCTGGGTGTTTGCCTGGTCCGGGTCACCACGGCAGTGCCTGCTGGCCTCTCATTGCCGGGGTGACGCAGCCAGCATCCTGCCCTGGCTGCTATGGGTGCCGCCATCTTTCTCGCAGAGTGATGGTTAATTTGCATATTACTCTTTTATTATATAGGATGATGTGAACAAGCCTTTTTTCATTATTAAGAAACAGGCTAGTTCTTGAGTTTAAGAATTGATTTATTTAACACTCATGTATTCAAAAATTATTTACTGAGGAAGGCCACTTGTCTTGGGGCTCAGGTGTCAGCACACCTGGACTTCCGGCTCAGCCAGTGGACAGCCCTGTACCTGAGCCTTCCAAGCCTCAGTTTCCCCTTCTAGAAAGCAGAGCTGAGCATGGCTCCTACCTTGTTTCTTTTCTGCAGGTCAGAGTAGGGGAGGACAGGGAAGCCCCAGAATGTGTGAGGAGCAGGAGAAGGGTTTGTGTGGGGCCCACAGAGGAGCAGGCAGAGGCCATTGCAAGAATTTGGGCTTTTATCCTAAAGGCACCAGAGGGTTCTGAGTGGGAAAATGGCAAAGGAAGTTTTCATGCTAATGGTCCCTTTGGCTACAACGTAGAAGACGGAGGTGGTCAGGCAGGGAGATGGAGCCAGTGGTGGGAGGATTAACTCAGTTGCAGTGGGTGTGGCAGTGAGGACTGACTAGGTGGGTGAGGGGTGGGAGGGAAGGCCAGGGTGAGCCCATGTTCTCAGCTTGGGCCTTCGGTGGACAGCAGTACTTGCAGATGACCCACACTCAAAAGGGAAGAAGGGCTCTTTTCTGAAATCCCGAAATGTTCACTGTTAGGAGGTGTGTTCTGAGCCCTCTGAGGGGGTCCTGAGGCTCTGAGGTGGGAGGCCTCAGGGTTGAAGCACTGACATTCAGAGCTTTGGGAAGAAGAGCGGTTGAGGGTAGGAAGAGCAGGAGGAAGGTCATGGGAACCAGGCTGGAGTGTTCCAGAGAAGAAGTTTCCCCATATTGAATGCACAGAGGTCAGGTTTAAAGCATAGAATTCAACCTGGCCATCCTGGCTCAGTAGTGGAGAGTCGACCGCTGAACCAGGAAGTGATGGTCTGATTCCCAGTCAGGGCATATGCTTGGGTTGTGGGCTCCATCCCCAGTGTGGAGCATGCAGGAGGCAGCCGAGCAATGATTCTCTCATAATTGATGCTTCCATCTCTCCTTTTTCAATCCTCTCAGAAATCAATACTATGTATATATATATATATATATATATATATATACACACACACACACACACACACACACACACAACACACACACACACACACACACATATCTCCTCACTGGAGATTATTTTTCATTGGTTGTTTATAGAAAGTGCAAGAGAGAGGGAAAGACAGAAATATCAATGTGAGGAAAACACATCGATTGGTTGCCTCCTTCATGCACCCCAAACCAAGGCCTGTGCCAGGGTGGAATCTGCAACTGAGCCCTTGAGCAGAATCAAACTCAGGACCCTTTGGTCCGCAAGCCAAAGCTCTATCCACTGAGTCAAACCAGCTATGACAATAAAAATATGTTTTTAGAAATAAATCAATTTAAAAAGCACAGAAGTTAGCAGAGGCAGAAAGTACTCTCCTGGTTGCCTAGGGCTGGTGGGTTGCGGGGAATTTTGGTGTGGCTGTTAAATTGTATTTGGAACTGCTTTTTGGTGAGCACTGAAAATGATGTAAAATTGTGGACATGGATGCAGAACCCTTAATATACTCAGTGTATATTTTGAATGGGTGAGTTTTTGTTTTTGTGGGGTTTTTTTGGCTTTTAAAGTAACATTTATTTTTTTAAAGTTAACATGTGCATATATAGGAAACTGAAAAACACAAGCAAAGAACTTAGCCATCCATAATCACATGCAGTTTACAGTCTGACGTGTCCTTCTAAGTCCTGTGTATCTACACAACTAAGCTTTCATTTTTATGTAATTAAGATGGTACAGTTATGTATCATGCTTTCTCACACATCATGAATATTTAGCATTTCAAAGTCCCATAGCTATGAGTATTTTGATAACCAAGAATACCCAACATCAACTCAATCTGGAAGAAAATGTAATCCTGCCTTACTTGGTGACAAAAATTTCATAAAGGACAAAAATAGCAACAAACCTCTAGATAAAAGATATTCACAAAGTTACAATTAAAATAATGTGTTCCCTTCATGTTCCATTAAAAATGAGACCCAAAGCAAGAGTACACAAAGTATAATGCTTCTACGAGAATTATGATTTATACTTTAAAATATTAGCAAGGTGGCAAGTTTTGATGGAAGTACTTAACAACATATTCCTATAGCAGTCTAAAGAGATGCATGCACATCAGTGGTTATCACCACAATGTGAATATGAACACATCCACACACACCCCTCGGTATGAACAAGTCCTGATGTCCATTTCTGAGATGGTTCAACAACTCCATGTCCAAGAAGCCTCTTTTCTAACAATTATAACAAAAAGATATTTACAAATTGGTTAATTCACTAGCTCTACTTTTTATCAGACATTGTCACCTCAGGACATCTAAAAAGCTCCAATGTTGCAAAATAAAGAACCTTGTCCACAATAAACACAGGAACTTTACAAAAATGCATCTAGACCTATAGTTATAACCTAAAACTTTCTTCTAGGTATGGAGATATTAGCAAAGAGCCCTTCCCTTCACCCTTCCTCTTCTCCCTCCTCCACCACGTCGGTGACTAAATACAGAACACCTGGCTCCAAGAGGTGGATTAACAAAGACACTCCCAGACGACAGTCCTTCCTAAAAACTAACAAGAGGGCTTTGATAAAGGGATTATTTTACTACCTCTACTTTTTATATACTTCAGGCTTTATCCTTCAATACACGGCAATATTTACTAATATGCATATATGTAATAATGGTTAGATAATTTTAATTTCTCTAAAGACTCATGGGCACAGAACCCTTTTTTCTGTACTTCCTTCCCTCCCCCTTCCCTTGTGAACAGTTAGCATACTCTCTAAGACATCAAATTTAACAGTTCCATTCCTCAAATACCACCATTCCTATATATTAACAGAAAAAATACTTAAAGGGTGTTACTTTAACTCTCTTAACATATGTTGTGCACTTTCAAACATCTAGAAAGACTAGCCATCTCAAATAAGGATTTGATTAAACTGCACACAGAGGCTATAATCTAAAAGTGTCTTCTGAATAGGAAGGAACTTTCTGGCCTAAAACCCTTCCCCTTTTCATCTCTATCAACACAGTGGACAGTACAATAAGCATCTGTAATGCTTAGAGAGGATTTTAACAATTTTACTTCTCATGCTTTCAGAACAGTTCTTCTTAGGAATCTAACATAAACTGTACAGCATGTATTTGTTTACTAACTACTTCTGTCACACACTGGCAACCTCTGTAACATCTAGAAATGCTAGATGTTGTAAATTAGAACAGTTTGTCCTTCACATACAGTATATACACAGCTAAGTAAAACGCAATGCACAGGCACAAGGGAAGATGGTTAATCTTGCCTAACTATAAATATACTTGTATAAAGCCCTTTGCACTTTCTTCTCCCTCCTCCCTGAACCAGTACAAATATAATAATGTGTACTACTCAGAGAGGTGGTTTGATCATCCCATTTCCAAAACATAGTATTTGAAATGAATTTTAACGAAAGGATATATACAAAATGTGTCATTTTACTACCTCTACTTTTAACATATTTTGTGCACTTCTAAACACCTAGAAAGACTAGATGTTTCAAATAAGGACTTAAGTTTGTCCACTATATACACAGTAGTGTTGAATAAACTACACACATGTAACAATGGTTATATCTGAAAGTGTCTTCCTTATAGGAACATTCTAGTTTGGAACCCTTCATTTCCTCCTGACCACCATCAACTCAACAGGTTGAGTACGCACATGTGTCACTTACAGGTAGATTTCACAACCTGATTGCCACAGTCCTTTTCAGAAGACAGTCTTTCTATGAATTTTAACACAGAGTGTACAAAATGTGTTCGTTTACTAACTCTACTTTTGTCATACATTGGCAACCTCTTTAATATCTAGAGACTAGATATTATAAAATTGGACCTATTTGTCCAGTATATTCACAATATATACAGTAAAAGTAAATGAAATGCATGTAACATATAGAGCGGCAAAGGATAAGCTAAAGTGTTCTATTACACACTAGCAAAGCATCTTTTTGCAATTTCTTCCCTCCCACCTCCTTCAACCTAGTAGTGAACAAGTACATAGAGTACACTGTTCAGAGAGGTGATTTAACAATTCCATTTCTAAAGACAGTATTTTCTATCAGGTTTTAAAAGCTATTTACAAGAAGCATTCTATTACTTCTACTTTTAAGTACATCAAGCACTTCTAAACGTCTAGAAAGACTAGATATTTCATATAATTCTTACTTGCCCACTACGTGCACAGCACTGTTAAAATTGCACATACTAACAGTGGTTATAATCTGAGGTGTCTATTAAATAGAACCATGTTGGCCTGAACCATTCCCTCTCACTCCCTTCTCTTCACCACCAATTCAGTGGACAAGTACAGGTGTGTGTAATATTTAGAGGTGGTTGAACAAATTCATATCCAAAAGTCATTTACACAAGACAAGCTTTCCTATGAATTTCAACACAAAGTGTACAAAATATGATAATTTTACTACTTTGTCATATACTGGCAACCTCTTTAACATCTAAAGACTAGCTACTGCAATTTTAGGACTTATTTGTCCATTATATACACAGCAAAACAAAATGCACATAACGTATAAAAATGGTTTTATCTGAAAATATCCAAAAATGAACACACTAGCATATTACATTTTGCAATTCTTTTCCTCCCACCTCCTCCAAACGACTGAACAAATATCGACTATATTATATTGCTCACAGAGGTGGTTTAACAATTCCATTCCCAAAAGATAGTATTTCCTATGAATTTTAGTAAAAAGATAGTTACAAAAGTGATATTTTACTACCTCTACATTGAACTTACGTGGGGCACTTCTAAACATCTAGATGGACTAGATGTTTCAAAAAAGGACTTAATTTGTCCACTTAATTTGTCCACACAGCAGTTTTAAATAAACTGCACACATTTAACAGTTATAATCTGAAAGTGTCTTTGAAAGATGGACATTGTAGCCTAAGCCCATCTTTCCCTTCTTGCCCTCCTCCACCAACCATGGAAGCTGCAGTGCTCAAATATTCAGAAGACAATCTTTCCTAGAAATTTTAGCACAAATGTACAAAATGCATTAGTTTACTAACTCTACTTTTGTCGTACACTGGCAACCTCTTTAACATCTAGAAAGAGTAGATGTTGTAAACTAGGACTCATTTGTCCATTATATACACTATAAACACAGCTAAGGAAAACTAAATGCATGAACATAAAGGACAATGGTGAATCTGCCTCCTTTTGAAACACACTGGCATCGAGCTCTTTGCCCTTCCTTCTCCCTTGAGCCAGTGCACAGATGTGTACTGTCAAAGAGGTGGTTTGGCCATTTCCCAAAATAAGAGTATTTGATATGAATTTTAACAAGGTATTTACTAAGATGTCTTTTTTTTTTTTTTTTTACTACCACTACTTTGATCAGTCACTTCAGAACATACAGAAAGATAGGTATTTCAAAAAAGTACTTGGCATTTTCCACTGTTGTACAGCAGTGAGGAATACAATGCACACATCATTTTATGAAAATGTCTTCTGAACATGACCCGTCTGGCTCAGAGGCTTCTCTCCTTCCTCCTCACGGTCTTCTCTCCAGGTCCTCTGACCCACGGGGCGACCATGGCTGTGTCGCTCCGGGTGTCGCGTGCCGTTTCTAGAGGTAGTCTGACAATTCCATCTCAAAGTCATTTCCAGAAGACATTTCTTTTTTCTTTTCTTTTTCTTTTTTTTAACTTTTTTAAAAATATATTTTCTTACTGATTTTTTACAGAGAGGAAAGGAGAGAGATAGAGAGTCAGAAACATCGATGAGAGAGAAACATCGATCAGCCGCCTCCTGCACATCTCCCCCTGGGGATGTGCCCACAACCCAGGCACATGCCTTTGACCGGAATCGAACCCGGGACCTTTCAGTCCGCAGGCCGATGCTCTATTCACTGAGCCAAACCGGTTTGGGCGACATTTCTTTTGATATATATTTTTTTAAATGGGCGTTTGCAAGACGTGTGATTTTCTAACTCTACTTTATCATACGTTGGCAACCTCTTTACAGCTAGAAGGCCTAGATGTAGCAAAGTTCTCTTTGGAAAGGTTAGGGGGAAAGTTGCGAGCAGCTTTTTCATATTATATACACAGGTGCCTATAAAGGGCCAGTAAAGCTTCGCAAAGGGTGGCGGGCCCTTCCTAGTAGCCAGATGTGGCATATTCTTCTGCCATTTCTCTTCCGAAATCAAGGTTTATAGTAGAATGAAGACCAACCGCCCGGAGGCCCGCTCACCGGGCCACCCGCCATGGAGGGGGCTCCGCTCCCCTTCGGCCCGTGAAGGCCTTTGTCCATCGTGGTCCAGAGGAGGTGAGGTCTCCTCCCACTGGGACAGAGGAGTCACCCCAGGCGCCCATCCGCGCCGCTTCCAGCCCTGGGGGTGGACAAGCTGTGTCCATGCAGACCCGCCTCTGGGCCTCCGAGGCCCTAAGGGCCTCCCTCTGCGCATTCCAGCGGCCGCCATGCTTCTCGCCCGCCAAGCCCATCGCTCAAGGCAGCGCGGCCTCAGGGGCTGGTCGCCTCCAGGGGCGGGTCGCGGTGGCTTGGCGGGGGTTCCGGGGCTCCCCTTAGGCCACGGAGGGTTAGGCTGGAGATCCCGGGGTGCACAGGATGGGCCTGGGGGAGGCCACCGCCCTCGGGTCGCAGAGATGGAGGTGGGGGTGGAGAGCGAGGTTCGCTGCTGCCTCTGAGCTTGGACCTGGGCAGTGGGCACCCGCAGGGAGGGCTCGGGGTCCGCAGGACAGAGCCTGCTGCCCTTCCCCGGGCTCCCCAGTTCACAGGCCGGCCAGGGCCGGGGGCCTGGAGGGGCCCGGAGGAGGCCGCGGGAGCCCAGAGAAGGCCGCGCTCCCTTCTCGCTGCGCTCTCTGCCGGAACTCGAATGGGTGAGTTTGATGGTGTGTGAACTATATCAATAAAAAGTCAACATTTGCAGAAATAGCAACACGGGATATCTGGGAGGTCTCTGTACTGTTCCCACAGCCTTTCTCTCAGTATGGCATTATTTCCAGGTTAAAAGTTAAAAGAGTGAACAGCCCAGGAGTCCGGAAGGAATGGCAACTCCTGTGGAGAGGAGGGGTGACCCAGAGCACCCGACCAGGAGGGAGGAGCGCAAGTGGGGGGATCAGTGGAAACAGTTGGCGGTGGGAGAACAGGAGAGGAACAACCAGAGATTTGTGGGTAGTGGTCAAGGCCCCAGTGGAGGTCTGGTGGAAGCTCAGTGTCAGATTGATGTTAAAAGGCTGCAGAGGCGGGAGAGGGATGGTCTGCCTGAGACCATCAGGTTTGTCAGCAGTGATGGCCACCAGCAGAGTTGGTTTATTTCTTCCCACGTTGTACAGACAATTTGAAATGATGGCTTTCTCTTCCGTGTGTTTCTATTTTTAGGATTCGCTTGATGCTGGAAAAGATGTTGGTACTGAGGACAGTGACATGCAGAGGGTTCTTGGCTCTGACCCTGAGCCTGTAGAGAAACTGAGGCAATTGCAAAGAGCTTTGGGGAGTCACTTTCACTCCTAAGTGCTTTGAGTTCCCTGTGGACGTGGACCCATCGTGGAAGTCTGGGAGGTAGTTGGAGCTGTGATTAGGTGACCGGCCTGGTCAGCAAGAGTTCCGAGGGACTGAATGGCAATCAGTCAGGTTTCTGTGTTTCTGTGGTGAGACCCTGTGATTGGCCTGTGTGCAGTGAGTCCTTGTTAGTTAAGCATCCTCCACCCTTACCTTGTGGTGCTGGACTGGACTGTACAGCAGAATCATCCTAGAACTTTCTGATCACTTTGGAAGAGGCCCCACAGGTGTTAGCCAGAGGTGTTAGGACCAGAGGTGTTAGCCTAGGAGGAGAGGGGGCTTGTCTGTTTATCCTTCCCAGGTTTTTTTATGTGGGCCATAGCTGAGACCCACTGCCCTCTCTAATCAGGGTGAGTTCTCTATCCTTCCTTTATTATTTTTATTTTTTAAAAAAGGATTCCATCATATCTATCTATCTATCTATCTATCTATCTATCTATCTATATTTGGTTTCAGAGAGAGAGGAAGAGAGAGAAAAATCAATGATGAGAATTATTGATTGACTACCTCCTGCACACCCACCTTGGGGTTTGAGCCCACAACTGGGGCATGTGCCTTGACCTGGCTCATAGATCGGTGCTCAATCACTAAGCCAGGTGGACCAGGCTCAGGTGCAGTAAAATTGCTTATATAAATAAAGGAATGTTATTGCTGGTTTAGTTTACTCCAAGGTATTCTTTGAAACTATTGGGAAATTTGGCAAGAATTTAAACTAAAATTTGAAAATTACCTTCTAAGACCTAGTGGAACTCATTTTGTCTTTAAATACTGTCCTGAGGATATGCTTACGAGAGAGAGAAAGAGAGGAAGAGAGAAAGAGAGAGAGAGAGAGAGAGAGAGAGAGAGAGAGAGAAATGTTGATGTTAGAGAAAAGTATCAATTGGTTGCCTCTCATAGGCACTCCCATTGGGAACTGAACACCCAACCTAGATATGAAACCTGACTGGGAATTGAACCCAGAGCCTTTCAGTGTGTAGAGCGGTGCTCCAACCAACTGAGCCACACTGGCCAGGTCATGGAACCAAGTTGTAGGAAAGATAACCTTGGATTACTCCTTAAATTTCTGCATCTCTGAGATCCAAAATACAGCTAAGTCAATGGGAGTTCATGGAACACCTCGATGACTTTGAGTGGATTAAATGAGATAGAATGTCTGCATCATGCTCATCATTGTGCTAAGCTGGCACTCACTCTATTGTGGTTTCAGTCGGCCTCATCCTGTTTTCTGTGTCATTGTTATGAATTTTCCTTAAAATAGCTCTAGGTTCATAAATTTTGCATCATTTCTCTGAAACGTTGACCCTGAATATTGGGAGCAGAGAGTGGAAAATTTTAGCATCCAGTTACTATCTCATTAACATAATGTATCTCCCTCTGATTGGTCCCCTCATGCTATATATACCCCTGTCGTTCCACAATAAAACGGATCTCATCACTGAACCTGGTCTCCGGAGTTGTGCATGCAGACGCCCTAGCGCGTTTGGGCTCCGTCGTCCTCACCCCTGAGGGACCTCCTGCTTCATGTTTCAGTGGTTGAGCATTGACCTATGAACCTGGAGGTCACGGTTGCATTCCTAGTCAGGACACATGCTCAGGTGGTGGTCTGGATCCCCATTGTGAGGCATGCAGGAGACAGTCTATCAGTGATTCTCTCATCATTGATGTTTCTATCCCTCCCCCCTCCCTTCCTCTCAGAAATCAATGAAAATATTTTTTAAATGTATGTTTTAAATCAATTATACTTACAACAAAGTTTAAGAAATGATTAAAACTTGCCACTTCCCAATTATTTTTCTATTTTATTATGAAAGTTCTTGAGCATGTTTATACCTATTGTAACAATCGGTTGGAAATAAAATATAATAATTTACTACTGAAATATCTCATCAGCCCATATTCAGTGCTGTCACTTTTGAAGTCTGAAAGTGATGATGATGAGAGTATTTACACCAGAAAAAAATGGACAAATACTACAATACTTCACTTAATATACTATTTTTAAATATATTTTATTGACTTTTTACAGTGAGGAAGGGAGAGGGATAGAGAGCTAGAAACATCGATGAGAGAGAAACATCGATCAGCTGCCTCCTGCACACTCTCCACTGGGGATGTGCCTGCAACCAAGGTCCATGCCCTTGACCAGAATCACACCTGGGACCCTTCAGTGCGCAGGCTGATGCTCTATCCACTGAGCCAAACTGGTCAGGGCATAGATATACTATTGAATGCTTCAACTTAAACTGAATGGTGGAGAATAGTAGCAACGCAGGTTAATCTTATAAGTGTATCATGCAAGTGGGCTTTAAATTGTATACAGGATACAATTTTAGAAAAACAGTGTTCCTCCCAGTATTCAAGACAGATAGCTCCAAATGGCAAAGAAAGAAGTTGAGTCCTTGAGGACTGAGTGATGTCCCAGTCAGTAGGCTATGCGGACTCATCTCCGTCAGCTAAACCATCACTATAACCGTTATTAGCGTGCACAGGAGTGAGTCCGGGGCAGGACTGCAAGTGGTCTTGCACGGTGGAGGCTCCTCTAGGGGGCACTAAGGCTCGAGGGCTTATTAATTCCTTTCCACTTAGCAGTACAAGAACCACCGGAGGAATATACTGCAGAGACATCAATGCAGCTGTGGATCACACGGTTTATTACACTCACACGGGGAACTTACAAATCTCCTGGTGCCTTGGGCACTGGCTCAGGGGACCCGGGTGCTGATGTTGTCCGGCCGGTGTCTCTGTGTGCGGCCGGAAGGGCTCGGGTTCTGGAACAGGCTGTGCCCGGAGCTCAGCGGTGCCCCCGGGAGTCCCCCTGGAGGAGCGGCTCAACCTGCAGCAGCAGGCGTCCGACCTCCGCCAGGAGCAGACTCCATGGCGCCTTAGCCTTCCGCGGGCCTCAGGGTGCGGCAGCAGGTGTCTTCCATCCAAGGGCTGAGCACAGCGGCTCGGGGTCCCCAGGAGAACTTGTATGAGTCTCGGGGCCTCTTTCTGTAGCCAGTTTGCTTGCATGGCCCAGGGCAGCCCAGGCCTCCTCTGGGGGGAACAGACTGTGGGTGCGCTTATGGGGGCTGCGCCCTGTGCAGTGTGTGGGTAGGGTTGGGGATAGGGATGGGAGTGGTGTTAGGCAATAGCTATGTAATTTACATGTGGAATTACCCTTTGATCCAGCAATTATTCTTCTGGAATATATTCTAAAGATCAAGTGATGACAAGAAGTAATGCATATGCACAGGGCCTTTCTGCCCCTCCCCACCCCCCCATTTTTCACAGCCAAGGACTGACTGACTGGAATAACCCCAGTGGCTTTGTGGATGGGAGTCTCCTGAGAGAATGTGGGGAGATCTGAAAATACAGCAGTTAAAATCCATTATGGTTTGTAAATAGGGTTGCATGAATCTCCTCTACCCCTATACAGCTGTCTTCAAGTATTTCTATGTGGAGAAGCGGTGGAGACATAAAGATATAAATTAGACATATAAGTGAGGCAATTTCATAGTTCAGTCATTTAGTTAATGAGAAACTATTAAGCATCTACTCTTCTAAAAGCAATGCAGATAGATGGTGAAGAAAATGATTAGCTTTCTCACGGATGGCACATTCTAGTTGGCAGAAAGTAGACAATAAACAAAGACTTAACAGGTCAAGTGTGAACAAAAACGTGACCACATACTAAACCTGACGAGCTCAGGGGAGGTGCCTGGCAGCCCTTACACTCAGAGACCTAAAGTCCCCACACAGTGCTATCAGTGGAAGTGGGCATCCCCTTCCCCACTGGGTGCTTGGAGTCGGGTCCTTACAATATCTGGAGAAAAAGAAATGTCTGAGACTCACACTGGAGGAGGAGTGGTTGACATCCCTGCGTTGGCCAAGTCCCGTGTCCCTTAATCCAGGCCTGGAAAATGTGCATCTGGGGACTCAGCAGAGCTTGAAGCAGAGCCAGTGTCCAGAGTTTCCTTCCCCTGGAGGAGCTGGGTCCTGCATGACATCAGCTTAGTTGCAGTCCATTAGTCCATTGTGTGTGGGGTCCACACGGCCTTGGGCTCTGTGGGCAAAAGCAGGAGCACAAGAGTCCCGCAGGCCAGGATTGTGTGCCTAGCAAGGAAGAGAACTCCTTTGTTTAGGAGGTAAGTGTCTTACATCTTCTCACACTTGCAGTGGCCACACCTATTGTAACCAATGACCTGTTCCCAGGTGTTACTGACAGTCAAGTAAGTACCTTCCCTATTTCACGGAGACATGACTGGGCATGCATCTACTCTTCCCCTGTCCAGTCCCTTCCCCCTGCCCTCTGGGGCGAAACCCCAGGGGAGTGTTACATTGCCATTTTCTCAAAAGACATGCCTATGAAATTTGGCCTTCCCTTTGCTCCTCTCCCCTTGTTTGTAACTGGGTTTATTACAGCGGTATCACGGATGCAAAAAGAAGCAGACCATTTGATGGATGAGAACAGAAAACCCCAAAACTAAAAGCATAACTTGAGAATTGAATGCACAGTAAAGTGACATTTTAAGCTAGGCGAGAGAAGGTGGTTTGTGACAGGTGAATTGCCCCTTTTTAACAAGAAGTTCTCAAAAGTTAATACCATGCTACGAAATGAATCTTTGATTGGTTAAATATTTATTTGGGGGAACAGAAATGTAAGAGGTGGGCCACAGGGGGGAATAAGAGGCACGCGGAAAGAGGTTTTATTTCATCTGGAGAACAGGCACTGGTTTCCCACAAATTTGCACTTACAGACACATATCGCCACAATCTCTGAAGCCATGAAAACATCCATCTGTTCTTGCATTAGGTACATTCCCTGGAGCTTGGCTGGGGCACCAAGGGATGAGGAAGAGAAATAAACTGAGTCACAAGGAGATTTGGAGAAGTTTTTAAGGGGAGTTTTCTGGGGCCCCAGACCTTGAGCATCCTGAAGTTCCACACCACCCTAGCCCTGGTCTTAGGCAAAGACTGCCTTTTCACTGTGGTGAGTAACCTTTGCAAGTGCCTGGAAACACTTGGCCAACTCCCAGGGAGTTTGAACAGGACCCACACCTGCCCACAGGCAGTTGCTGAGATTTGAGAGGCTTGGGCCTTGCACATGGGCTCTGGCTGCCCTTGACCACAAGGCTCTGTGCACATGGGCAGTTATGTCAGAGGCTGTTGCTTGGTTACAATGATTCTGAGCTGGGAGATGCCCAACTGCCCAACTGCCCTGCTGGAATGCTGTGGTGGGAGGTGGTTGGCTAGAGAGCTAGTTTTGGGCTCAGGAGGCGCTAAAAGTGAAGGGAAGGTGAGGCTTCTCTGAAGCCTAGACTCTCCATGATGAAGAAAGTGTTTTCTTTTCTGAAGAATGCCAGCGTGGCAGGCAAGGACTCCCCTTCCAGCGGGTCGAAGAAACCCCCTATTAGGGGGGCGTCGAAGGTCTCCCCCACCAGTGTGGTTGACTTTCCTACGAACGGGGTGAAGAAATCCCTTATCAGAGGGGCGAAGGTCTCCCCTACCAAAGGAGTCATGGACTCCTCTACCAGCGGGGATGTGGTCACTCCTCCCAGAGGGTCCAAGGTCTGCGCTACCAGCCAGGGGTCCCGTGGCAGGGAATTCAGAGATCCCTGCATTCTAGACAAAAGTCTGCATGAGATCCACAGAGCTGCCAGAGATAACAACCGGTTGAGATTGCAGCTAATCCTCTCTTTGGGGATAAGTGATGTGAACGAAAGAGACAAGAATGCCAGGTAATAGGGACTGCAAGGCTGGGGCCTGGGGTCCACTGGGAGGAGGTGGGTAGACCTGGGAGAGGCACACCCTGGCCTGGGCTCAGCAGCTGGAGATCAGCCCTCCTGTCAGCCAGGGTGCAGGGCTGACTTCCCCTCCGGGGCCCCGCAGCACCTCCCTGGTGGACACCTGACCTGGGGTCGGGCTCTCAGACCAACTTTGTGAGCAGCAAAAACAAAAACAGAAAGATGCACTCATAATTCCTCTTACAGAACCCTTTACTGGCAAGTTTTAAGTGATTTAACTACATATCAATAATTGAAACAAAATTGAGCATATATTGCACTTTATATTTGATGTACACATTTTATACCATAATGTTGCATAGTATAGGAAAGTGAATAATGAGAGAGATAATTCCCATAATAGATCAACCTCTAGGTTAAAAGTTCTTTGGTTAAATCCAATAACCACTTTATATCAATGTATGCCTATGTTTTTTATTACAAATATTTTATTGATTTCAGAGAGGAAGGGAGAGAGATAGAAACATCAATGTTGAGAATATTTCATCAGCTGCCTCCTGCATGCCCCACACTGGGGATTGAGCCCACCACTCAGAACTGTGCCCTGTCCTGGATCAAACTGTGACCTCCTGGTTCATAGGTTGAAGCTCACTTACCAAGCTACATCAGGGCTCACCTATGTTCTTTATGGAGCGACCTCAGAAGGAATTTGAAGTGGGAAGATGGCTGTGGTCCTGTTTAGGAAGATTCAATTTCTCAAAATGTGTGCTATGTTTATCAATTTTACAAGCAAATAGATATGGTTTAAAATTTTCAAGTTACATGTTATCATTTATCATTGTGATGAGATTAAGAACATTTTTGTATAGTAGGCACAGGTTGATCACTTTAGATATCAGCGTGTGCTGTAGATTTCCACAAAGTAGTTGTTTACTAATAGCTGAAAAGACAGGTAAATGATTGGAACAGAATGGAAAATGCCCAAACAGCCAAATATATGTCAGACTTAGAACTTGATGCTGGTGACATTTCATGTTTGTAGGAAAAGGTCAGTGACAACTGGTGGAGAAATATCTGTTGAGTATTTGGAGAAAACTAGCTAGATTTTTATCACCTCCAAATAAATTCCAGATTAAAAAATTTAGGTATACAAAATGAGAAAAGTACCAGAAGAAAACACAAATACCGACTTATACTTTGTTCCTTTTTAAAAAAAATTATTGATTTCACAGAGTAAGAGAGAGAGTGAGAAATAGAAGCATCAATGATGAGAGAGAATCATTAATTGGCTGCCTCATGCACACACACCGTGGGCCCCACTAGGGATTGAGACTGCAACCCGGGCATGTGCCCTTGACCGAAATTGAACCCGGGACCCTTCAGTGCCCAGGCTGATGCCCCGTCCACTGAGCCAAACAAGCTAGGGCTATTTATACTTTGTTAAATGATTCTAAACCCTTCAAACCCCTGGAGGTTGATTGAGCAATATAAAAAATTCAAACCCTCTGTGTGTCAGAAAATAATATTAGCAGGCTAAAAGAAGAAGTACTAGCAAAATATTTGCAATGTATGTTTATCAGAGAAAAAAAAGTCCTCACTTTATGGAGAAGTTTTTTGAACTTGGCAAGAAAAAAACTAATTCGAAAGTGGACGAAGTACTTTTTGCATATGTGCAAGTGACCAATGACAAAGGAAACAATATTTAGTGTCCTTGGTAGCAAAAGGAATTTAAGTTAAAAGAGGAAAATAATATTTTCCATCCACAAGGTTTGTGAAGATGAACAGTGATTATCCTTATACTGCTGCTTAAAGTTTAAGTTGCTTCTGACTTTGGCCATAGGCAATTTGGTGCTGAGTACCACATTTAAAAACATATTTATATTTCCTATACCCATCAATTCTATTTATACTAAAATATGTCTATGAAATAGCAATTTACATAGTTTGTTTTATTCAGCACTGCTTAAAATAGCAATATAATGAGAAGAAAAAGGTCAGTCTGGTTACACAAACACAAAAACAGATTATGATCATAGCCAAAAATAAATGCAAAATGTGATACAATTTATTTCTGAGAATTTGAATTAAAAATGAACATTTAAAAAAAAATCTGATTTCTGCAAGGATCCTGTACAAAAATTCTAGTAAGTATTATTATGAATGAAATAATCCTGGGGAAGAGCAATAATATGAATCCTGCACAGATAAAATTGGTTGCTTACTTCCTATTTTTTGGACTTATGTTTGAAAGATTTTTGAGGATTGGTATCTTCAGAAGTAAAGGGAATCTTTTTTTACGTTTCTTTTTATTGTTGACACTGTTACAGATATCCCCTACCCCCATCTCCCCTCTTAGTGCCTTTCCACCCAGCCCCTTTTAGCCTTCACTTCACAGTTGTCTGTGTCCATGGGCTGTGCAAATATGCACATATGTTCTTTGGCTAATCTCTTTGAGTTCCCCCAACCCCCTCCCTCTGAGATCTGTCAGTCTGTTCCCTATATCCATGCCTCTGGTCCTATTTTGTTTGTTAATTTATTTTGTTCCACATGTAAATGAGATCATACGGTATTTGTCTTTCTCTGATTGGCTTATTTTGCGCAGCATAATAATCTGCAGGTTCATCCATGCTGTCACAAAACATATGAGAGTTCCTTCTTTTTTAGAGCAGCATAGTATTCCATTGTGCAAATGTACTACATCTTTACTCATCTGACGATGGGCACTTGCGCTGCTTTTTATATGTGACTGTAGAGTGTATGCTTATATCTAATTACATATGTGTTTTATATATTATTTTATATACATATTTATTACCTATAAATGATTATAGATTAATCATTTTAGCTGTGTGCTTATAAAAATCAAAAATCAAAAATAGCGCCCAGTATAACTCAGTTGGTTGGAGTGTTGTCTGGGACCCCCCCCTCTGAACTGAAAGGGTGTGGGTTCATTCCAGGTCAGGACACATATCTAGGTTGTGGGTTCCATCCCTGGTCGGGGTACCTATGGGAGGGGACTGATTGATGCTTCTCCCTCACATTGATGTTTTTTTCTCTCTCACTCTCCCCCGCTCCCTCCCTCTTTCTCTAGAATGAATTAAAAATAATTTTTATAGTTAAAACTTTTTTATTTTTGTCTTGTTTTTGACAGTATGACAGATGTCTCCTATTTTTTTTCCATTTTTGTCCCCCCTCAACCCAGCCTCCACCCCACCACATGCCTTTCCCAAACTATTGTCCGTGTCCATGGGTTGTCCATATATGTATATACGTTCGTTGGCTAATCTCTTCCTGTTCCCCCTCCCCACCCTGAGATCTGTTATTCTGTTCCATGCATCCACACCTCTGGACATTTTTTGTTCATCAGTTTATCTTGTTCATTAGATTCCACATATAAGTGAGATAATGTAATATTTGTCTTTCTTCAACTGGATTATTTCTTTAAAAAAGTAGAAAATAGAAGTGATTATTACTATTCCAGAAGTATCATTTTAACTTATAAAAGTTTTCTTTAAAAATATTGAACTCTCCCACTGTTTATTCATTCTTTCAATCCATTTGTACATGAAACATAACTGAATATCTATTATATAGCAGACATAGTGTACTCAGGACCCTTTCAGTCTGTCTCCCAGACCCTTTTTTCATTCTTAAAAGGTTCATGTTGGCCAATATGAGCAAAATGAGATATTAAGAATGGAAGTATTAGGACTTAATCACAGTTGAAGCTTTTTTCTCCCTGCTTTCAACAATGGGGGGGATGATGACACATTTTAATTCCTTAACTAATAAAGAATTAAAAGATAAAAAAAAAACACACAAAAAAACAAAAGTGTTTCTGAAGGGAGGAAATTGTAAAGGGTAACCGTTACCTGCCCTTTTGAAAAGTATAATAGTATTAAATAATACTGATCATTGGGAACATCTGTTTTCCAGACAATCTATACCAGGTACATCTAAATATTGGACAAAATGAGTCATCCTATTTATTTGAATCCTGCATTTCCTTTGGTTTATGTTTTCTTGAAAATCAAAGTATGAATTACTTTAAAAAAATTCTTGTTTTGCTTTTTTAGTCTCTTTCCTCCATAAGGCTTTTAAGAACTAAAATTTATTTAAATGCCAACCATTGATTAGAACAGCAAGAGCTCTGTTGTACTCACCGTTATGTCACTTAATGTAAGGCACCATGGATGGCATGATGCCAGTATTTTATACATCAATAAACTTTTTAAAATGCTGCCAATAATAGTTGTAACACGTTCTGAATTAGAAATTGGATTCCAGTGTCAGAGATGTTAAAGTGTGAGAAGATAAACATTTTAGAATCATTGAGATACTGTGTTCTTTCTGATCTTTAAAACAGGTCTGCAGAGTAGGTATAATGAGGTCATTTTATTTAATTGAAATGCCTTTATAAAGTGGTAGTAATTATGACAATAACGTTATCTAACAATTATTGAGCCGGCTTTTTTGTGTGTGCTAGGAACTGTAGTAAACACTTTGCATAGATTCTCATTTAAGCAAACAGTGATGTCCTGGGAGATAATTACTCTTTTTATCTCGATTTTGTTGATGAGGGAATTGAGGCACAGAAAGGCCAAGTGGTAACTAATAAGTGGCAGTTAAGATAGGATCAGACCCCCGTTGAGCTGAATTCCCAGGGCTTCTCTCTACTCAAATAGGCTGCTCCTTCATTAATGTGCTGAGTAACGAGAACTGATAACGATTGCACTGTTTGCAGAAGAAAAAGAAATGTTGGTTTTGAAGTCATAGGGACACATGTTTACAATGACATGGATAATGTGTGTTTTGAGACAGTGCCCTTTAAGTTCCTAAAGAGTCCTCTGACATCCATAGGACTGCTCTCCATGTGGCATGTGCCTATGGCCATTCAAAGATCGTGAAATACCTAATCAAGAGAGGATGCGAATTGAACCTCTGTGACGCTGAGAATCAGACAGCTCTGATGCAGGTATGCACTCACCAACTATGTCAGCACTAGATGGGGTTGATGTAATTACTTAGAATAAAAATGGATTTACCTCATTGACTATAAGTCATTGGTGAAAGAATGAGATGGGTTTGATTTAATTACTTAGAATAAAAATCAATTCATCTCATTGAACTAAAAGTCATTGGTGAAACTTGTGGAATGTTTACTTTGATTCCTAGAACTTATCATCTATTTCTTGACATAATACTGACAGGCCCTACAACACCGGAAAACGTACTGTGCAAATGTGCTGCTAGACCATGGCGCCGATCCAAATATAGTGGACATTGAAGGCGACACTGCGCTCCACCATGCTGTCCGTGGTGACAGTATAACCATAGTGGAAAGGCTGCTTTCGGACAATGCAGATATTGAAGCGAGAAACAAGGTATAGCTCAAGTAACCTTATTTACAAAATATTTGAAATACATGTTTTTAGTTTAGTTACAAGCATTTTTTTAAAAAATTATGTTTGTATTGAGATAGGAAGGAAGAGGGAGAGAGAAACATCGTTGATGAGCGAGAATCATCCATTGGCTGTCTCCTGCACATCCCCTACTGAATATTGAGCCCACAAATCTGGCATGTGCCCTGACTTGTCATCAACTGTGACCTCTAGGTTCATGGGTCTGCACTCAAACACTGAGCCACAGCAGCTGGGCACAAGCATTTTCTTTCTCACATCCATACACTGAAGAGAATGTATCAGGCCCTGTCACCATGGAAACAACTCCAAAGCCCAGTCAGAGGCGGCTGGAGAAATGTAGCATCCACGGAAGGGGGCAAAGCTCTGCCTCCCTTCCACCCCAGAAGGAAGAACTTCCTGTTAGTGCCTGGGAGTGGGAGATAGGCTCAGAGCCCACTGAGGACTGAAGGCCTGGGGGAGTGAAGTGATGCTGTGGACTGGCGGCTCTGCTGGCAGGCGCTTAGGAAATGGTGCTGCTGGGGTTGGGTGGGAGGAGGAGGCGTAGTACCCGGCAAGGGGAGCTGGGTGAGAGCGAGTGGGAAGAAGAAGCCCCAATCCACAGGCAACAAAGCCATGACAGTGTACCACGATAGGAACAAAGATTCTTGGAGCCAGTGCTGTCCGTGTTGGAAGTGAGATTGGGAGAACGATGTTGCAGTTCATCTAGTGAAGAGGGAGTGGAGGGCATGTTAAAAGGGAAGGACAGCCAGTGACTGCACAGGGGTGAGAAGAAAGAGGCTCTTATTTTTTTTTTTCAATCCTCACCACAGGATATTCTTTCCCATTGATTTTAGAGAGAGTGGAGGGAGGGAGAGATGAGGGAGAGGGAGAGGGAGAGGGAGAGGGAGAGGGAGAGGGAGAGGGAGAGGGAGAGAGAGAAACATCTATGTGAGAGAGGCACATGGATTGGTTGCCTCCGCCAGGGGCCCCCTCTGGGGCTAGGGATCAAACCTGCATCCCAGGGACTTACCTTTGAATTGGAATCTAACTCTCGACACTTCCATGTGCAGGCTGACACTCCAGCCATTGCGTAACACTGGCCAGGGCAACAGGGGCTACTTTTTGTTTACTTTCTATATTATATGTGTAAGTTCAGAGGGTATTTCATAATTTTTAATATTCAATTTGGATCTATGTAATTTCTTAAATTAAGAATTGTTTTTACTGCTTTACAGTGTGACCTCACACCACTTGCACTTGCTAAACTTCTAAACAAGAGTAACATAGTGGAATTTTTAATATCCAGAGGTGCAAAACAGGATGAGGACAACAGGTACAATAGTTTGTTGTTTTTAAAATTTTATTTGGAGAGAACATTTCTGAAAGCTGGGGGCAGTAAAACCGGAAGAGCTTCGGCTAGAAGAAGCGGGTGTTCGTTGGAACCATGCTAAGCTGCCAGAGAGACACCAATAGTGCTGCCGGGGAGACCAGAGGCTCCTTCCTCCTCTGTCACCAGATCTGCGCTCCAGGTCACTCTCTGCCTGTGGAGCATCTTTGTTTAGGGAGTGGAAGGTCCCCTCAGGCCTTTCCAGACTAGTACGCACCAGCTTGCCTGAGGTTCCCTAACTGAGTTGGCCCCTCCAGGGATCTCTTTGCCATAACAATGAAACTTTCCCAAGCGACTTAATTTTACCTCAGGTTTCAAAATATTGTAAATTATGCCTCACATGGAAGCCAGTCAACAGAAAGCTCTGAATCCAGAGTAGGTTATTGGTCCATAAAATTGCTAAGGGCCCATCCATGACTCATCAGTATCCTCGGGTGACCAGTAGGATTGCGTCTTCCAAGCCAATTGGGGTGCCCAGGGAGATTCAGCATCGTTCTCATAAAGATCTGCTGGGTCACAGTGTGAGGAGGCAGAGAAGGGTAGTAGGAGTCCAGGCCAGGTGCTGGCTTCTATTAGTTTTCTGTGGTTGGTATGATTCGCTGCAAAAAGCAGGGAGCATGGTGTTATCTGACTGCATGAGGTAATATATTAGTACCTACGTTTAGCTGTCAGTTACATAATAGCTGAGATGCCCTGAAATACAAACCACAATGTCAGTATAGGTAATAACCAAAACTCATAACATTTTCTGAAAACTGCAACATTTGGATGTTAGAAACCATGAAAAGTTCACATTGGGATTTATTTGGGATTCAAAAATAGTTTCAACAAATAAAGTTTATTTTTTTCTTTACTATTTTACTGAACATGTACTTTTGCTCTATCATCTCATTTAATCCTAATGACAACCTTCTGAAATAAGGTAGTAAGATTCTTCTTTTGTAGAGGAGGACCTTGAGCCAAAGAAAAGTGACTTGTTTGAGGAGAAATAGCTGTGGGATATAGAACTAAGAGGTGTGAATTCAAGACATTTGTGATAATTTCAAGCTAACTCTAATTAATTCATTGAACTACGCACAAATCATGACTTGTTACAACTTTTTTAAATTCCATACTTCATAAAACAGTTGTATAACTTACAAATTTAAAGTAGATAGTATAAATAAAGTTTTAATATTAGTGCTGATATTATCTGAAATATTCTAAGAATTTACAATATTTGTAACTATTTTTAATATTAGTGCTGATATTATCTGAAATATTCTAAGAATTTACAATATTTGTAACTATCTTATGTTAATATTAAGAGAGTAATATTATTTATCACCATTTTTTGTACACAGAAAGCAAGAACTAACTTCTGAAGAAAAAGGACCCCAAACAACTGAAAGTTGTACTCCTGGTAAGACTTCTGATAGTGAATTTCCCTTGGTGGTCCACCATGTATGAAGTAAGAGTAAGGAAGTTTTGATAATGAAAGAACAGGGAAAAATTACCAAACAATGTGCAAGTGGCATATATAGTTTTTCTTAATCTCTTTCTTAGTACCATAGTATCTAGTCTGATTAACAAAGTTAATTGTAGGTCATTTAAAATCTGGGGCAATATGGTTTGAAAAGAAGTTCATTTATTTAGTTCTGGCCCCTAAAATCCCACATTGTTTTTTTTATGTTAAAAAGAAAAAAAAATGTTAAGTTAGTGTGTTGTATGCTTCCTCTAAATTCACAAGAACAAATTGGACTTGTTCTAAAATGGATCTTTCGTTTTAACTGCGAATTGATTACATTTAGTAATAGAATACTTGCTATTACATAGTGATTTTTCTCACTAAAAAAGTAAATAAATCTAGGACCTCAACAATACTTCTCTGGTACCAAAATCTATGGCAAATGATAAGAGCTACAACACTTAGCCAGTGTGCAAGAATCCCAATGAGATTGTTTATAAAAGGTACATAACCATTGTACAGTCGTCAGAGAGACAATGCCTGATATGAAGCATAGCCTGTTTTTTATATTATACCAACAAGGTCTCACTATTATCAACTTCATTCTTCAAAAGTCAAAACAGAAGGAGATATGTTGACTTCATTAATTTGATAATTATCAGGACACTGGAATTTCTTTAGAACAAGATGCTCTGTTGCCATTGGTCAGATGATAATGATAACCAAGATTCAAATAGCCCAACCAGGGACTCAACAAATTCTAATAAATGTACAAAAATGTTTCCCAATAACAAAAATGCCAGATGTGGCACCTGGTTCATAGTACAATCTTTACTGTATGAGGACACCTTGGACTTGGTAGACCTTCAACAGAGGACTTGGGTAGTTGGTTTGCAAATGATAGGAAATACAAGGATGAAATGGCATTTCGACCTTGGAGGTGCTCATAATATGGAAGAGGTGTCGCTGTTTTATTTCTCTGTTTTTCTAAACAGAATTTTCAAAGAAAATGTCAAAATTCAGGTATTGATTTTTCAGCTGAATGGTCTGCTTTTTAACTTTCAGGTGTCTTTCAGGTACTAAGTGTTATTCTGATGTTGCAGAATTGAAACATTTTAAAAAACAGTCATTGCCCTCTAAGATCTTGTTAGCATCATTGTCATTTCTATTACTTACTTTACTTTATAAAGTGCTTAATATGTGTCAGAGCTCATTAGCGTCTTGTAATTATCCCTATTTATTCATTTTATTGGTTTTAGTATGTGTCAGACACTTTAAGTCCATGATGAGATTTAGAGTTGTAAAAATGTGGCTGAGGCTTTTCCCCCCCGCAGTGACTGTACCAATTTACAATCACATGGACAGTGCTCCAGGCTTTCTCTTTTCTCCACATCCTCGCCAACACTTGTTATTTATTTATATTTTGATGACAGCCGTTCTGAGAGGAGTGAGGATTTACTTCCTCATGACTTTCATTGGCATTTCCCAGATTAGTGATGTTGAGTTTTGTGTTTCCTTAATTTTTTTTTAAATATGTTTTTGTTGACATTAGAGGGAGAGGAAGGAAAAGGGAGAGAGATTGAAACAACAATGAGGGAAAACCATCACATCCATGGGCTGCCTCCTGCACACCCCCTCCTGGGATCAAGCCTGCCACCCTGGCATCTGCCCTGCCCTGGAATGTCACCAGCGATCTCTTGGTGCAATGGACCAAGGACTCCATCTACTGACCGCACTGGCTGGGCCTATGTCTTTCTTTTAAATAGGAAGAAACTGAGAGGCTTGCAGTTGGCTTCCCTACCTTTTTATAGGCTTGGGTTAATCGCGTGCTCATACCTAAACCAGTAAGTGGTAAACTAGTGACTCTGAGGAGCTTACTATAATCATTTTTCCTGTTTGAAGTTGAGGGAGATAATACTAGCTTCTTTGTGTATCAGGACAGTGAATGTCCATAATGAGCTGTGGTTCTCCCGCGAGAATGAAACCTAAGGTAGAGAGCCAGAAATATTTACTGCAGGGATTCATTGGAGTTTTGAGCAGAAGAGGAACAAGATCAGATTTGATGAGGGCCCTCTCATTGTGGTATGAAACAGGGATCACCAACCTTTCTTTGCAAAGGGCCTGATTTTAGTCCATGTGGTCTGACATATGTACTCAAGTCTGCCATTGTAGTGTGAGAGCAGTCCTAGAGCATCTGTAATGAGTAGGCAGGGCTGTGTTCCAGTGAGACTTTATTTGTAAAACCAGTTGGCAGCGTATATTTGTCCTGTGGACCTTAGTTTACTAACACCTCATGTAGAGGATAGATGGAAGGGAATCATAAGAAAGCCTGGGAGACAAAGGGCAGTTGACAGTAGCAAAATAAAGCAGAGACAGTAGAGAGGTTGAGTTCATATGATTGTGGTGATGATTGCATGTAAAGATTTAGTCGGGAGAGAGAATTCTAAGGTGCTTCATAGGTTCCCAGGTGGTGCACTGGCATTTAGATTGGACATGAAGAATAGGATTTCATCAGATGAGCAGAAAAGAGCAACAGTTCAACAGGAAAGACTGGTTTTTTTTTTCAATACAGGTTGAGTTTAATGATTATCTATGGATATCCCTACATTTTGGATACAATTTCTTTTATTACTTGACTTATCCTATCAACAACTGCCTTCAATAGGTGAGCCATGATTTTATTTCAATAAGAAAAAAAAGATTAGGAATAAATAAAAAGAACTCTGTAATCATTAGAATGTTCCTTTAGTATACCGTATATGGTAATTACTGTTCTTTTAGAGTTATCCCAGTTACTTGATTGATTCACAACTGTTGTACAAAGGAATTGAACCTTGTTTTGTTGGAGAAAATGGTCAGTGTGATGTCTTCATTTCCTTTATAGAAACTTTGATACCGTAGAACATGTTGTGAGTCCTTAGAATTCTGTAATTCCTATTGTGACTAAATAGGAATGTTGCTTATTTCACATTATTTTCTGACATCAGTGTTTGATTTATCCCTTTCATGTCTTTATTCCAATAGCTATAAATCTACAGAAAAGTCCAGAAAAAGCACGGACCAAAACAAAACCAATGACAGGTATTCTGTGAAATCAACTTCTATATTCTAATCATGTCTAACACATCAATCCAAATAATATTTTCACATACGCAATTTTATTAGCGGTTCCTAAACCCACCCCTAGGTTTGCTTATTCACTGGAAAACTTTACAGGACTCAGCATATAGTGGTGCTCATTCCTGAGATTTATTACAGTGAAAAGACTGGAGAAAAATCAGCAAGTAGTAAAGGTGTGTGTGACAACATATTGAGGACAGCAGGCACAACCTTCCTGGAGCCCTCTCCCTGTGGAGTTACCAGGATGTGCTTAGATATTCCAGTGTCAAATTCTGACAACTCATGTGAAATATGTCCTCTACCAGTCTTGTGAGACTCAATGAGAGGTTTTTAAGGCATCTTCCAATAGCATGTACTAAAATTTTAGATTCCCAGAAGGAAAGAAAGTGTGCAGTATTAACTCCATTGGTTTTAAAAGGTGTTTAGACACAAGGGGCCATTCTTCTCAGTTAGGAAAAGGTGGAAAGCCTCCCCCGCTTTAGGTTTTCAGATACCAACTGAAGGGTAGCCATTTAAGAAGGACTTTCTAAGGATAGCAGACTTAGGCCTGCTGTAGCAAGGAGTACATTATTTTGAACAAAAATTAATAAGTTATATTTTTAGAGCTGTTTTAGGTGCACAGTAAAATTGAGCAGAAGGTATAGAGTGCTCATAAACTACACAATTGCAAACACACACAGCCTTATTCATTTTTGGTAATAATTTATTTTTATTATTTCAGAGAGAAAGGGATAAAGAGGCATAGATAGAAACATCAATTATGAGATAGAATTATTGATAGGCTGCCTCCTCACACACCACACTGGGTATTGAGCCCACAACCCAGGCATGTGACTCTACTGCGAATCGAACCTTAACCTCCTGGTTCCTAGGTCAATGCTCAACGACTGAGCCACCCCGGATTGGTGGCTTGATCATTTTTTACCTCCAGGAACAGTGAAGTATATTTATTACAATGGATGAATGTGCACTAACTTATCATTATCAACTAAAGTCCTTAAATTACAGTAAGGTTCACTCTTGGTATTGTGCATGCTATAGATTGTGACAAATGCATGAAAGCATTTGAATATCCACCATAGAATGTATAATCATATCATCGTAGTGGCCCTGCACACAAATCTGTGCGTGAGTAGCTCGCTTCTGCTCGCCTCAGCTGGCCACCCTGCCCACAAATGCTGGTAGCTCTCTGCTGTGCGTAATTGCTGCCCCACCCTCCTGTAGCTCTCTGCTTGTTGCCCCAATCTCCTGGAGCTCTGCACCACTTGTAGATTGGTTGTGACATTATGGTATCCTGGCTAATTTGCATATTCCTCTATTATTATATTAGATAGTATTTCTTCACTATCACCAAAATCTTCTGTGCTCTACTTATTCACACTGCACTTTTCCCTAACCTCTGGAAACTACTGATCTTTTTTACTATCTCCCTAGATTTACCTTTTCCTGAATGTTGTGTAGTTGGAATCACACAGTGGGTATCTTTTTGAATATTAAAAATGAATTCCAACGTAATTGGATGTAGTTACCCAAGAAGTTCTGTGGCCTTCGTTGTTGTTTTTCATTAGCATAGGATCTGAAGACATATGCCATATAAGCTGAAAGAGAATGATTTCTATTTGCATGTTAAATCTACTGGGAAGGGATAAGAAAGATGACCTCACACACTACTGCAGAGCACTAACAATTGGACCACCCTGCTCTACGAGATGGGTCCAAAGAGACTCTCCCAATTGAAGGAGACAGCCTCAAGTTGTTCAACTTTATACACCTGGAATCACAAAGTCTTTTCTATTTACATTCCAATTGGAAATGGAGCCAGAGAGAATTTGTTTACTATATTTTACTGTGCTGCAACGTGTAGTGCCTCACGACAATGTTTCCTTATGATAGCAGTGTTTCATCCTGGACTAGCTAGTCTGCACCTACTAGTAAGAGCTAGAGAATTTGTATTGTGTTAGGGAAAAATAAGTATACTCTCCTCTAACTGCTCCTAATGGAAGAAGCCAGAAAACTTAAGCTATTAAAGTTTGACATGGTTAGTCTATAGTTCTGTTCCCACTAACAATAATATTTTCTGTCAGTCTGATGGGGTTTGGTTAGGATTATTGTTCCTTGTATATAGCAGTGCTCAAGTAACTATCAAATTTTGATAGATCCCATTTTCTTTTATTTTTTTAGTTGTATATGTTTAAAAAGAGAAAGTAAATGTTCTTAATGCATTAGTGGCCTACAATAATATTTACTCTAGTATAGTCTTCAGGTGTGGTCCCAAAGTTACGCTTTCTAGCAATGCATCAATTCAGTACTTTTAAAGTCCTGTATTCTTATTGTTTTAAAATATATTTTACTTTTTTTTTTAAATAGTGCGTGATGTCTCTAAAGAAGACTCTTTAAGCAGGTAGGATTTTTCAAAATTATATGCTCACTAAGAAAATGCAGAGAAAAGAAACTAACATTTCTAAAGTGTTCTACTGTGGGCTATACCCTGTACCAATGGTTGGCAAACCACGGCTCACGAGCCACATGCGGCTCTTTGGCCCCTTTAGTGTAGCTCTTCCACAAAATACCATGTGCGGGCACACACATACAGTGCAATTGAAAATTGGTGGCCCACGCGCAGAAGCCGGTTTTTGGCCTGGGCGAGTATATTTTGAAGAAGTGGCCTTAGAAGAAGTGGGGGGTGTCGGTTGGTTGGGCGAAGGGAGACAGGGTGCAGGGGGGCCACAGGATACGCACCAGGGGGGAGGCGCTTGTGATTCATGCACAAGTTGAGTGAGCCAGTCAGTCAGCAGTCTCATGGTGCAGTGGTTAATGCTAATCGCATCTGCAAATCCTGTGCGGTTGACAAAAGATAGAGGAAACAAGTATACAAGACGAGTGTGGATAGGAGAGTTGTAAGGGTTAGACCTCAGGGAATGTACTTCCATCAGACTGAGGATGTTTTTAACAAAGGCCAGCTTGGGAGTACCCTAATTAAGTTAATCACAATGTACCTACCTATATAGTTTAAGTTTAAAAAATTTGGCTCTCAAATGAAATTTCAATCGTTGTACTGTTGATATTTGGCTCTGTTGACTAATGAGTTTGCCGACCACTGGTCTAGGAGGCCCGGTTAGTCTAAGCCAGCGGTTCTCAACCTGTGGGTCGTGATCAATGAAAATACATCCTGCATATCAGATATTTACATTATGATTCATAAGAGTAGCAAAATTACAGTTATGAAGTAGCAACAAAAATAATTTTGTGGTTGGGGGTCTCCACAACATGAGGAACTGTATTAAAGGGTCATGGCATTAACCCTTAGCATTTATCTTACTCTCCTAGACAATTGTAGTGGTAAATAGGACCTTGTTTTGGCCACCAAAGCTTCTAAGGCCCATCTCAGTTAACTATGGCCACAGAACCAAGTTTATCTAAGCAAAGCCTCATGGGGCATCTGTTTTTAGTAAAATGATATGAATTCTTCCTGAAACTAAGTGTTTATCTGTTAGTAAAGACTATCTCTGTATAGGTTATGTAATGTTAATTATATTCAGCATCTAATTAGGGGATATTTCTAATTGATTTCCCAATTTACTGACTTCCCAGTCTTGTTCTCCCAGTCTCATTGGCCAAATTGTATGAAGTTTTGCCTTTTTTCCTAGAGTCCTTTGTTTGTCTGCCTTAACTTTTCCTGATTTTTTTAACGTTCTTCTCTCCTTTTCTTGGTGTTTCGTTCATTGTGTTATTTTTTTCCACTTCGTCCAGCTCTGGTGTTCTCCATTTTTCTGTAGACAGAATCTAAGGCAGGTACAATTGCAGGAGTTTAAGGAAGCCTAGCAATTAATTAATCAAAACACCCTTTAGTACTGCAACCTCTGATTAACAGACTGGCCAAGTGGTAGATCTTCCTTTAAATCTTCCCCTAAGTCAGATTAGTGACCTCAGCAGAGTTTCTTATCTGTGAGAGGACTTGAAATGAGCAGTACCCAAGTGGGATAGGAGGTGGCCTTTCCCCCCCTTTATTTTAGCCTTGGAGGGAATGTACACAGATGAACACTGCAGCATGAAAATGGTCAACTCTAGACAGACAAACAGGGTATTCACTTGGGGAATATATCAAGTTAGCTGTTTCAATAACATAATTGCAGAGGCTGAGGGTGAAGTGACCTCTGTGTTATATACATAGCTCCCATGCTTGCAGGAAATAATGAGTTCACAAATACAGTCAGGTTTCTTCTCCAGCAAGGTACTGATGTCTTTTCTCAAGAGAACTGTGGGTAGATGGCAGAAGGATAAGTATTTGTTAGTAGTTTTAATTTATAAGTGTTTGTTTTAAAATGCTAGTAATCAATAAATTAAGGTATAATCATTTCACTGTTAGTTTGTTGTTTTTTTTTTCCGAATTAAAGAGTCACATTTATTGCAATCTGGGATTAGGAGGGAGCCATGCACTCCAAATCTCGAAGTCTCACTGTTACTTTTTTAAAAAATATTTTATTAATTTTTTACAGAGAGGAAGGGAGAGGGCTAGAGAGTTAGAAACATCGATGAGAGAGAAACATTGATCAGCTGCCTCTTGGACACCCCCATTGGGGATGTGCCTGCAGCCAAGGTACATGCCCTTGACCAGACTTGAAACTGGGACCCTTGAGTCCGCAGGCCAATGCTCTATCCACTGAGGGAACCAGTCAGGGCCTCACTATTACTTTTTATGTAACAGGTGAGAATTCATAGTTTGCTTCTGGCAGTTTGGGGATGCCAGTCAGTTAGTCTAGGTCAGTGGTCGGCAAACTGCGGTTCCCGAGCCACATGTGGCTCTTTGGCCCGTTGAGTGTGGCTCTTCCTAAGCCTTAGGAATCCCTTAACTAAGTTAATCACAATGTACCTACCTATATAGTTTAAGTTTAAAAAATTTGTCTCTCAAAATAAATTTCAGTGGTTGTACTGTTGATATTTGGCACTGTTGACTAATGAGTTTGCCGACCACTGGTGTAGGTCACCAGCCAGAAAACAAACAGAGGCTCAGCTATTTCGAAGAAGCCATGGGCCAAATACTTTATCTCAGAACTTTTAAGATTTCTGCCCATTTCATTCCAAGTAGGACCACTATGCATGAGGTTATAAATCTCAGCTTTGATTTCTCCAACTAGTTATTTGGGGTCCTGAAGCGTTCACTGTAGCTTCGGGGGCTATCTCCTGAACAAAGGGCCTTGAAAGGACTGACTCCATCCTGTCCCTCACCCGCCATCTGAACCATAGGAACTCCATCCTATTCCCATAACCTCCATTTTCTAAGAACTGCCATTTAAAAATTTCCACTAAACACAGATGGTCCTTTGTTCTGTTAATTCCAGGAAGTAACTAAACCAGATATCCTCCCTGATAGAAGTAACTCTGCTATTTCTAGCTTCTGTAAGCACGCTTGCTCGAATAATGGGGGAAATAAGACATTTTGGGGGAGGGCTTAGCAATCTGAATCTGTGCCAGGAACCTAATGCATATCCTTGTTAGCCTCTAGTCCAGCCTTGGACAAACTACGGCCTGTGGGCTTGAAATGAATAAAACTCAAAAAAAGAAAAAGACCGTACCCTTTTATGTAATGCTGTTTACTTTGAATTTATATTAGTTCACACAAACACTCCATCCATGCTTTTGTTCCGGCCCTCCGGTCCAGTGTAAGAACCCATTGTGGCCCTCGAGTCAATAAGTTTGCCCACCCCTGCTCTAGTCACTGCTCCCTCTTAATTACCTGGCCCTGCAAGACGCTCTGCCAGAGTGGAGGTCTGGTCCGTCCTTGGTTCCTCCCATGCCAGGTGTCTACTGTTTATCTGAGCTGTTCTCAAAGCTGAAAGCTTTCTGCAACATATCTGCTAAGCACACTGCCCACATTCCAGCACATGTATTTGTTTGTTTGTTTGTTTGTTTGTTTGTTTTCGCCTTTATAGGCTACCCCTAACTAAGTTCATTCAGGGCCGCGAGAATTTGAGAGACCCAAGTCCTCCTATGGCCACTGGCTTTTGAAATAAAGACTCCGAATTCGGCTCTCTGATTATGGCCTATTCTGGTTAGCTCACTGAATTTCCAATATAACACTCCTATACACTCCCTTGAATTTTTCAGGAACATAAAGGATTCCCTAAGTCCAGGTAGACAATTTTCCCTTACCAGTCAGATGGAGACCTAAAAAACTACATTCTAATTTTTATGTTGGTTCCATTGATTCTGTTGCTACTGAGTTGCCATTGAAACCCACCACATAATCATGATTGATCTTAGCTCCCAGCTTGGCCTTGCTGATCCAGATTCCTGAGTCTTCATGTGAACTCACACTTGGACTTGGGGGTCACACCTCTTTTTAGTTTACATACATATACTTTGTATGCTTAGCCACTGCTCCAATTCCCAGCACCCTATTCTGGCAGCTGGGCCTCCTAGCTCCTGCCACCCACAGCCTCCCTCACACACTGGAAAGCTTATGTGCAGCTCACTTCTCAGCCCAGATCTCTGGGGATGAGTTATCCTTTGAGCTTTGTGGGGTTTTCTGTTGTGTTTTGTTTTTCTGCTAGCAGGTGTTACTTACAACAATACTAAGCTGCCAAAGAGATTCAAATAATGACACAGGAAAAAATCAGACGATCTTTCTCCTTTGTTGCTATATCTATACCGAAGGTCACTGTATACCCTGTGGAGCATCTTTGTTTAGGTAGTGGAAGGCCCCTTGTCGCTTTCTCAGAGTAGTAAGCACCAGATTTCCTGAGGTTCCATAATTGAGGTTGGCCCCTCAGTGATCTCTTTGCCATAATAATGAACCTTCCCCAAGTGATTTGAATTTACCTCAGGTTTCAAAATATTTGAAATTATGCCTCACATGGAAGCCAGTCAACAGAAAGCTCTGAATCCAAAGTAGGTTATTGGCCCTTAAAATTGCTAAGGGCCCACCCATGACCCATAAATATCCATGGGTGGCCAGTAGGATTGCATCCTCCAAGCCAATTGGGGTGGACAGGGAGCTTAAGCACCATTCTCATAAAGATTTGCTGGGTCACAGTTTGAATAGGTAGAGAAGGGGTAGTCTTAGTCCAGGCCAGGTCCTCAGCATTATCCGGTTTCTGTGGTTGGTATGATTTGCTACAAAAAGAAGGGAGCATTGTGTTATCTGACCTCATGAGGTAATATATTTGTACATAAATTCAGTTAAAAATTATGTAACAGCTGAGATGCCCTGAAATACAAACCACAATCTGAGTACAGGTAATAAACAGACTTAATAACATTTTCTGAAATCTGCAACATTTAGTAACCATGACAAGTTCACATTGGGATTTACTTGGGATTTAAAATAGTTTCAACAAATAAAACTCATAACCAGCTTTTTTCTTTGCTTTATTGTTTTTCCAGAATAACTTTTGCTGTATTATCTCATTTGATCCTCCTTAGCCTTCTGAAATAAATAATAAGATTCTTATTTTGTAGAGGAGGACCTTGAGCCCCACAAAGACTTATTGGTAATCGAAATAGGATGTGTGAGTTTAAGACATTTGTGATTATGTCTAGCTAACTCTAATTAATTCACTGAACTATACTGCTCTGATATCATGACTGTTATACCTTATATTTTTTTCATTACATACTTCACAAAACAGTTGTATACCTTACCCATTTAAAGTGTATGGAATAATTGAAGTTTTAACATTAGTGCTGATATTATCTGAAATATTCTAAGAATTTACTATATTTGGAGAATATTTTTATGTTAATATTAAGAAAGTAATATTACTTATCACCATTTATTTTTCTGCACAGCAAGCAACAACTACCGTCTAAACATAAAGAAAAAAAGAAACACACAAAATCTGAAAGTTTCACTCCTGGTAAGATTTCTGATAATGAATTCCTCTTGGTGCGCCTACCATAGATGAAGTAAGAGTAGGGAAGTTTTGATAACGGAAGTGCAGGGAAAAAATACCAATGTGTAAGTTGCAAGTATAGTTTTCCTTAATCTCTTTCTTAATAGAATAGTAATCAGTATTATTAACAAAGTTAATTGTAGGTAATTTAAAATCTGGGCAATATGGTTTGCAAAGAAGTTTATTTATTTAGTTTTGACCCCTAAAATCCCACATTATGTCTTTATGTTAAAAAGAAGAAAGATGTTCAGTTAAGATGGTGTATGTTTCCTCTATATTCACATTATACCAAACTAGACTTGTCCTGAAAATGAATCTTTATTTTTAATTGTGAATGAATTATATTTAGTAAATGAATATTTGTTATTGCATAGTGATTTGTCCACCAAAACAAACTAACTGTAACCAGGAACTCAACAATACTTTCCTGGTAGCACAAACAGATGGCAAACAGTAAAAGCTACATCACTTAGCCAGTGTGTAAGATTCCTAATGACATTGTTTTGTAAAGACATCTACCCATAGTTCTGAACTCAGAAAGGCAATGCTTGTTGAGAAGCACAGGGCATTTTTTATATTATATCAACAAGGTCTCACTATTTTCAACTTTATTCCTCAGAAGTCAAAACAGAATGGTATAGGTTGACTTCATTAATTTAGTAATTATCAGGAAACTGTAATTTCTTTAGAACAAAATGCTCTGTGTCCAGTATTCAGAAAAAAATAATAATAAATATTTGAACAGCCCACCCTGGGACTCAACCAATTATACTAAATGTACACAAATGTTTCCCAGTGACAAAAATGCCAGATGTGGCACCTACTTCATTGTACAGTCTGAAATGTATGATGACACCTTGCACTTGGTAGACCTTCATCAGAAGGTTTGTGTAGGTTGGCTTTGCAAGTTGTAGGAAATCAATGAAATAGCATTTTGAGCTTGAAGTTACTCATAATCTGAGAGAAGTGTTACTGGTTTATTTCTCTGATTTTCTAAACAAAATTTTCAAAGAAAATGTCAAAATTCAGTTATTTATTTTTCAGCTGAATGGTCTGCCATTTAACTTTCAGGTGTCTTTCAGGTACTAAGTGTTATTCTGATGTCGCCAAATTGCAACATTTCAAAAACAGTCATTGCCCTTTGAGATCATGTGAAGATCATTTTAATTTCCATGATTTGCTATACTTTATTTAGTGTTACTGGGTACCAGATTGCATTAGGGTTTTACAATTATCCTTGTTTATTCATTTTATTGGAGTTTAGTACTCACCAGCCCCTTTAATTCTATGATGAGAATTCAAGTTTTTAAAATGTAGGTTAAGCTTTGGCTGGGTTTCTCAGTTGCTGAAAGCATTGTCCCTGATATGTCAAGGTTGTGAATTTGATGCCTGGTCAAATATCAGACTGATCCAATGAATGCATAAATAAGTATAACTACACACCAGGGTTTCTATCTGTCTCTGTATCTTTAATCAAATTTGAAACAGTTTAAAAAAATGTGGATGGGTTTTAGAGTAAGCATACAGACCACAAAGAAGTTTTCCAGGTAAAGGGGCAAGAGGTGTGATGTTTGACAGGAGGAATGTCTATTATGATTATACCATTCTCAGCAGAAAGGGCAGAGCAAGGGTAAGATGCACAAGTGAATGTTGCGGGAATTATGAGCAGTACAGTTTCATCGGTGCGACCTGTGTGCTATGGGAATGGTTGGTAATGGGTGAGTGCCTAGCTAAGGCAGGCTTAGGAAAGTTTTTGCTACCACAGAGTGGTCTAGAGCTTATCCTCCAGGCCTTGGGAAATTTCTCAGATAGGATGCTTTTAGCTTCGGGATTAGGTGGCCTAATTCACAGAGGCGGAAACAGTAGAAACCAGGAAAGTTTTGGTGACTCAGTGATGCCATCAGGATGGCAGTTATTGTCCTTTGTGCAGCTGTGAAGTTGTCAGCATTCATGTCTGCTTTCCTGCTCAGTAATTAGCTCTGGCTCCAAAGCCTCCTATTCTCACATGTCAGTATGTGAAGGCCAAAGGGACTGCTTTTCCGTAAACATTTCTTTTTCCTTCTACAACATTTTGTTAAAGTAGAGTTGGTGCACATTGTATTACTTTAAGGTGAACAACGACAGTGGTTTGACATTTATGTTCCTTGTGATATGTCTAGTATTCCCCTATCACTGAGCAAAGTTATTATGATATTGATCCATTTCCTGTGATGCACAGCACACTACACCCCTCTAGCTTATGGAATTTATACCTGGAATTTTGCACTTTATATTCTTTTATTTCACCCATCACCTCTGCTTACTATGCTTTAGCAACCACCAGTTTGTTCTCTGTAGCTATGGAGTCTGTTTCTGTGTTGTTGTTTTAGATTGCACCTGTAAGTGAGAACCTATGGTATTTGTTTTCTTTGTCATATTTCACTTCCTAAGACCCTCCTAGTCCATCCATGTTGCCATAAAATGCAAGAGTTTATTGTGTTTTTTTAAAAATGTCTAAGTAGTCTTTCAATCTTTACTTATCTATTGAAGGGCACCTATGTTTCTTCTATATCTTGGCTATTGTAAATAATGCTGTAGTGAACATAAGGGTAGAAATAACTTTTTAAATTCTTGTTCATGTTTCTGTTGAATAAATATCCAGGACTAGATGGCAATTCTATTTTTATTTTATTGAGGAATGTCCACTGCTTTCCACAGTGACTGTGCCAATTTCCAATCACATGAGCAGTGCTCCAGGTTTTCTCTTTTCTCCACATCCTCACCAACACTTGTTATTTATTTATATTTTGATGACAGCCATTCTGAGAGGAGTAGGAGGTACTTCCTTATGACTTTCATTTGCATTCCCAGATTGGTGATGCTTAGCTATGTTTTTCCTTAATTTGTTTTTAAAATATGTTTTTATTGACTTTAGAAGGAAAGGAAGGAAAAGGGAGAGATTGAAACATCAGTGAGGGAGAACCATTACATCCCTGGGCTGCCTCCTGAACACCCACTCCTGGGGATCAAACCTGCCACCCTGGCATCTGCCGTGCCCTGGAATAACACTAGGGATATCTTGGTGAATGGGACAAAGGACTCAATCTACTGAACCACACTGGCTGGGCCTATGTCTTTGTTTTAAATAGGAAAGAACTGAGAAGCTTACCCTTGCCTTCCCTACCTTTTTATAGGCTTGGGTTAATCCCATGCTCATTCCTAAACCAGTTAGTCGTAAACTAGTGACTAGGATGAGGATATTATAATCAGTTCTCTTTTTCCAACTGATACACAATGAAGACACCAGCTTATCTGTGTAACAGGACAGTAAATGTCCCAAAAGAATTGTGGTTCTCCAGCAAAAATGAAGACTAAGGTAGAGATCCAGAAATATTTACTGCAGGGATTCATTTGGAGTTTTAAGCAGAAGTGGAACAAGATTAGATTTGATGAGGGCCCTCTGATTGTGGTGTGAAGCAGGGATCACCAACCTTTCTCTGAAAAGGGCCTGATTTTAGTCCATGTGGTCTGTCATATGTACTCAAGTCTGCCATTGTAGTATGAGAGTAGTTCTAGAGAATCTGTAAGCCTGTAGGCACGGCTATCTTCCAGTGAGACTATTTGCAAGACAGCTTGCATTGGCCTGTGGGCCCTAGTTTGCTGACTCCTTCTGTAGAGAACAGATGGAAGGAAACTGCATAAAGGGCCTGGAAGACAAAGGAACATTTTGCCTCCTTGAATAAGAATCAGTCCAATTAGAAAGTTTTATGCTTTCATGGTCAAATGAGATAGGAAGCTAAATTTATTCCATTTGAAATGTTGTTTTCTAGGCCTATGTCTTTCTCAGTTCTTTTGCTTAAACAAATCTCATTCATTTAAACAATAATATTTGATGATATGCTACCACACCCCCAAGAGAGCCATCTTTTAAGAGCTCATGATTGACTAGGGCAGTTGAGAGTAAGTAGCAAAGTAAAGCAGAGACAGTAGAGAGGTCTAGTTCATATGACTGTGGTGATGATTGCATGTAAAGAACTGGTGGAGAGACAGAAATCTAAGGTGATTCATAGGTTTCCAGGTAGTGCACTAGCATTTAGATTGGGCATAAAGAACAGGAAGACCATGCTATGGCACACACAGGTGCCAGGCCAGCCAAAGCGGGCACGATGTGATTGGTGGGGCGGCCCACCACTGCCCCACAATTGCCTTGAGGAGGA
The DNA here is from genome assembly GCF_964212035.1 of Myotis nattereri. NCBI lineage: Eukaryota > Metazoa > Chordata > Mammalia > Chiroptera > Vespertilionidae > Myotis > Myotis nattereri. The sequence continues at coordinate 7,937,789 of NC_138097.1, read as the reverse complement.
ACGCCCAGTCAGTGGGATGATGAAACAGGTGGTTCCATGATCGCCCCAAAGAGGGAAGCCCAGGCTACTGATTGCAAGGTGATCAATGGGCGGGGGGGGGGGGGCTCCTCAGAACCAGGGACCTGGGGAGGTGTGTGGCTGTGGAAGTGGGCAGCACCAGGCCAAGGTGGGTGTGGGGGTGGGAGGCCCACAGCTGTGAGGCACCCCTGGCCATGAGACAGCCAGGGCTTCCAGGGCTCTGGCCCCAGGGGCTGGAGAGGCCCAGAAACTGGTGCTGTGAAGGCCTAACCTTGCATAAATTTTGTGCATCGGGCCTCTAGTTTATGATAGTTACTGTTTTCTTTACAGTTACTCATTACTTGATTGATTCACAGCTGTTGTACAAAGGAATTAAACCTTGTTTAGTGGGAGAAAATGGTCAGTGTGATGCCTTCATTGCTCTTATAGAAACTTTGTTACTATTGTAGATGTTGTCAATCAGTAGGATTCTGCATTTTCTACTGTGACTAAATAGGAATGTTGCTTATTTCACATTATTTTCTGACATCAATGTTTGATTTATCCCTTTTATGTCTTTATTCCAATAGTTATAGATCTACAGAAAATTCCAAATTGAGCATGGACCGAAACAAAATCAATGATAGGTATTCGGTGAAATCAGCTTATGTATTGTAATCATGTATAACATTTCAATTCAAAGAATATTTTCACATAATGCAATTTTGTTAGAGGTTCCTAAATCCACGCATAGCTTTGCTCATTCACTAGAAAACGTTACAGGACCCAGTATATAGTAGTTGTGCTCATACCTGAGATTTTGATAGTGAAAGCCCACAGTCAAGTCACCCAAGAGAAGAGGTGTGTGTGACAAAGCATGGAGGACACCAGGCACAAGCTTCCAAGAGTCCTCTCCCTGTGGAGTTACCTTGATGTGCTTAGTTATTCCACTATATAATTATGACAACACACGTGAAATATGTCATCCATCAGTCTTCTTAGACTCAATGAGAGGTTTTTAAGGCATCTTCCCCATAGCATGTACCAAAATTTTAGATTCCCAGAAGGAAAGCAAGTGTGTAGTATGAACTCCATTGGTTGTAAAAGGTATTTAGACACAAGGGGCCATTGTTCTCAGTTAGGGAAAGGTGGAAAGCCTCCCCAGATTCAGATTTTCAGATACCAACTGCAGGATAGCCATTTAAGCAGGACTTTCTAAGGATAGCAGTCTTAGGCCTGCTGTGTGAAATGTCTCTGCAATGCAGGAGTAGCCCTGACTGACTCTTTGGCCTTGATCTAAACATTTTAAGAGCAAGCAGTATTTAACATAACATGGTACTGGTTTCAGTTGCATCATCCATAATTGCTTTCTACGAGGGTTACTTTTGTGACTCTTGGTGAGTATCTCCAGATATATGTGCGTAAAATTACTAGGGCAATATTAGGCAATTATAAGCCCTCCTTTTTATCCAGTTAATGCTTCAAGATAATTCTTAGATAAACTCAGCAGAATGATTTCTGATTTGAGAATAAAAAGTGTCTTCTAATTATATGGATGATTCAGTTTTGATTTATATTGCACTAAATTCCTGTTTATAAATACAACGCAAGAAATTCAATTGTATTTATCAGCTATTTTCTTGCACTGGTATACATTTAAAAGTATTGGCATTATTTATGTCTTTTCACATCTTTCAGTCAATGGCAGGAATAATACCCACTTTCTGATACTGGGGTTTTATCTTAAACTCCAAGGTTACTATCTTGAAAATTGCATTAATATGTTGATATGTGTTAATAGCAGATGCAGGGAGTACATTATTTTGAACAAAAATTAATAAGTTATATTTTTAGAACAGTTTTAGTGCCCAGTAAAATTGAGCAGAAAGTATAGAGTACTCATAAACCGCACAATTGCAAACATACACAGCCTTATTCATTTTTGTTAATAATTTATTTTTATTAATTTCAGAGAGAAAGAGATAAAGAGGCATAGATTGAAAAATCAATTATGAGATAGAATTATTGATAGGCTGCCTCCTCACACACCACACCGGGTATTGAGCCCACAACCCAGGCATGTGACTCTACTGTCAATCAAACCTTAACCTCCTGGTTCCTAGGTCAAGGCTCAACGACTGAGCCACCCGGGCCTGGTGGCTTGTTCATTTTTGACCTCCAGCAACAGTGAAGTATATTTATTACAATGGGTGAATTTGCACTGACTCATCATTATCAAATAAAGTCCTTAAATTACAGTAAGATTCACTCTTGGTATTGTGCATGCTATAGATTGTGACAAATGCATGAAAGCACATACCCACCATTAGAATGTAGAATCATATCGTGCTAGTGGCTCTGCACACAAATCTGTGTGTGAGTAGCTCCCTTCTGTTTGCCTCAGCTGGCCACCCTGCCCACAAATGCTGGTAGCTCTCTGCTGTGCGTAATTGCTGCCCCACCCTCCTGTAGCTCTATGCTTGTTGCCCCAATCTCCTGGAACTCTCCACCTCTTGTAGATTGGTTGTGACATTATGGTATCCTGGCTAATTTGCATATTCCTCTATTATTATATTAGATAGTATCTCTTCACTATCACAAAAATCTTCTGTGCTCTGCTTATTCATCCTGCACTTTTCACTAACCTCTGGAAACTACTGATCTGTTTTACTGTATCCCTAGATTTGCCTTTTCCTGAATGTTGTGTAGTTGGAATCACACAGTGGGTATCTTTTTGAATATTTAAAAAATGAATTCCAACGTAATTGGATGTAGTTACCCAAGAAGTTCTGTGGCCTTCGTTGTTGTTTTTCATTAGCATAGGATCTGATGACATATGCCATATAAGCTGAAAGAGAATGATTTCTATTTGCATGTTAAATCTACTGGGAAGGGATAAGAAAGATGACCTCACACACTAATGCAGAGCACTAGCAATTGGAACGCCCTGCTCTATGAGATGGGTCCAGAGAGACTCTCCCAATTGAAGGAGACAGCCTCAAGTAGTTCAACTTTATACACCTGGAATCACAAAGTCTTTTCTATTTACATTCCAATTGGAAATGGAGCCAGAGAGAATTTGTTTACTATATTTTACTGTGCTGCAACGTGTAGTGCCTCACGACAATGTTTCCTTATGATAGGAGTGTTTCATCCTGGACTAGCTAGTCTGCACCTACTAGTAAGAGCTGGAGAATTTGTATTGTGTTAGGGAAAAATAAGTATACTCTCCTCTAACTGCTCCTAATGGAAGAAGCCAGAAAACTTATGCTATTTAAGTTTGACATGGTTAGTCTATAGTTCCGTTCCCACTAACAATAATATTTTCTGTCAGTCTGATGGGTTTTGGTTAGGATTATTGTTCCTTGTATGTAGCAGTGCTCAAGTAAGTATCAAATTTTGATAGATCCCATTTTCTTTTCTTTTCTTTTTTCAGTTGTACATTCTTAAAAAGAGAAAGTAAATGTTCTTAATGCATTAGTGGCCTACAATAATATTTACTCTAGTATAGTCTTCAGGTGTGGTCCCAAAGTTACACTTTCTAGCAATGCATCAATTCAGTACTTTTAAAGTCCTGTATTCTTATTGTTTTAAAATATATTTTACTTTTTTTTTAAATAGTGCGTGATGTCTCTAAAGAAGACTCTTTAAGCAGGTAGGATTTTATGGATTTTTCAAAATTATATGCTCACTAAGAAAATGCAGAGATAAGAAACTAACATTTCTAGAGTGCTCTACTGTGGACTATATACCAGTGGTTGGGAAACCACGGCTCACGAGCCACATGCGGCTCTTTGGCCCCTTTAGTGTGGCTCTTCCCCAAAATACCATGTGCGGGCACACATGTACAGTGCCATTGAAAATTGGTGGCCCACGCACAGAAGTCGGTTTTCAGCCTGGGCGAGTTGATTTTGAAGAAGTGGCTTCAGAAGAAGTAAGGGGTGTCCGTCATTTGGGTGAAGGGAGACAGGGCGCAGGCAGGCCACTGGATTCGCAGTGCGGGAAAGGCATGCGCGATTCATGCACAAGTTGAGTGAGCCAGTCAGTCAGCAGTCTCATGTTGCAGTGGTTAGTGCTAATCGCATCCGCAAATCTCACGCGGGTGACAAAAGATAGGGGAAACAAGTATACAAGACGAGTGTGGATAGGAGAGTTGGAAGGGGTAGACCTCAGCGAACGTACCTCAATCAGATTGAGGATGCTTTTAGCAAAGGCCAGCTTAGGAGTACCCTAATTAAGTTAATCACAATTTACCTAACTATATAGTTTAAGTTTAAAAAATTTGGCTCTCAAATGAAATTTCAGTTGTTGTACTGTTGATATTTGGCTCTGTTGACTAATGAGTTTGCCGACCACTGGTCTAGGAGGCCGAGTTAGTCTAAGCCAGCGGTTCTCAACCTGTGGGTCGTGAACAATGAAAATACATCCTGCATATCAGATATTTACATTATGATTCATAACAGTAGCAAAATTACTGTTATGAAGTAGAAAAAAAAGAAATAATTTCATGGTTGGGGGCCACCACAACATGAGGAACTGCATTAAAGGGTCATGGCATTAACCCTTAGCATTTATCTTACTCTCCTAGACAATTGTAGTGGTAAATAGGACCTTGTTTTTGCCACCAAAGCTTCTAAGGCCCATCTCAGTTAGCTATGGCCACAGAACCAAGTTTATCTAAGCAAGGCCTCATGGGGCAAGTGTTTTTAGTAAAATGATATGAATTCTTCCTGAAACTAAGTGTTTATCTGTTAGTAAAGAATATCTCTGTATAGGTTATGTAATGTTAATTATATTCAGCATCTAATTAGGGGATATTTCTAATTGATTTCCCAATTTACTGACTTCCCAGTCTTGTTCTCCCAGTCTCATTTGCCAAATTGTATGAAGTTTTGCCTTTTTTCCTAGAGTCCTTTGTTTGTCTGCCTTAACTTTTCCTGATTTTTTTAACGTTCTCCTCTTTCCTATTCTTGGTGTTTCTTTCATTGTGTTATTTTTTTCCACTTCGTCCAGCTCTGGTGTTCTCCATTTTTCTGTAGACAGAATCTAAGGCAGGTACAATTGCAGGAGTTTAAGGAAGCCTAGCAATTAATTAATCAAAATACCCTTTAGTACTGCAACTTCTGATTAACACACTGGCCAAGTGGTAGATCTTCCTTTAAATCTTCCCCTAAGTCAGATTAGTGACCTCAGCAGAGTTTCTTATCTGTGAGAGGACTTGAAATGAGCAATACAAAAGTGGGATAGGAGGTGGCCTTTTCCCCCCTTCATTTTAGCCTTGGAGGGATTGTACACAGGTGAATACTGCAGCATGTAAATGGTCAACTCTAGACAGACAAACAGGTATTCACTTGGGGAATATATCAAGTTAGCTGTTTCAGTAACATAATTGCAGAGGCTGAGGGTGAAGTGACCTCTGTGTTATATACATAGCTCCCATGCTTGCAGGAAATAATGAGTTTACAAATACAGTCAGGTTTCTTCTCCAGCAAGGTACTGATGTCTTTTCTCAAGAGAACTGTGGGTAGATGGCAGAAGGATAAGTATTTGTTAGTGGATTTAATTTATAACTGTTTGTTTTAAAATGCTAGTAATCAATCAATACGGTATAATCATTTCACTGTTATTTTATTTTCGAATTAAAGAGTCACATTTATTGCAATCTGGGATTAGGAGGGAGCCATACACTCCAAATCTCGAAGTCTCACTGTTACTTTTTTTAAAAAAATATTTTATTAATTTTTTACAGAGAGGAAGGGAGAGGGCTAGAGAGTTAGAAACATCGATGAGAGAGAAACATTGATCAGCTGCCTCTTGGACACCCCCATTGGGGATGTGCCCGCAGCCAAGGTACATGCCCTTGACCAGACTCGAACCTGGGACCCTTGAGTCCGGGGGCCAATGCTCTATCCACTGAGGAAACCAGTCAGGGCCTCACTAATACTTTTTATGTAACAGGTGAGAATTCATAGTTTGCTTCTGGCAGTTTGGGGATGCCAGTCAGTTAGTCTAGGTCAGTGGTCAGCAAACTGCGGCTCGTGAGCCACACGTGGCTCTTTGGTCCGTTGAGTGTGGCTCTTCCTAAGCCTCAGGAGTACCCTAATTAAGTTAATCACAATGTACCTACCTATATAGTTTAAGTTTAAAAAATTTGTCTCTCAAAATAAATTTCAGTGGTTGTACTGTTGATATTTGGCTCTGTTGACTAATGAGTTTGCCGACCACTGGTCTAGGTCATCAGCCAGAAAACAAACAGAGGCTCAGCTATTTCGAAGAAGCCATGGGCCAAATACTTTATCTCAGCACTTTTAAGATTTCTGCCCATTTCATTCCAAGTAGGACCACTATGCATGAGGTTATAAATCTCAGCTCTGATTTCTCCAACTAGTTATTTGGGGTCTTGAAGCGTTCACTGTAGCTTCGGGGGCTATCTCCTGAACAAAGGGCCTTGAAAGGACTGACTCCATCCTGTCCCTCACCCTCCATCTAAACCATTGGAACTCCATCCTGTTCCCATAACCTCCATTTTCTAAGAACTGCCATTTAAAAATTTCCACTAAACACAGATGGTTCTTTGTTCTGTTAATTCCAGGAAGTAACTAAACCAGATATTCTCCCTGATAGAAGTAACTCTGCTATTTCTAGCTTCTGTAAGCACGCGTGCTCGAATAATGGGGAAAATAAGACACCTTTGGGGAGGGGTTAGCAATCTGAATCTGTGCCAGGAACCTAATGCATATCCTTGTTTTCCTGTAGTCTAGTCACTGCCCCCTCTTAATTATCTGGTCCTGCAAGCCGCTCTGCCATTGTGGGGGTCTGGTCCATCCTTGGTTCCTCCCATGACAGGTGTCTTCTGGTTATCTGAGCTCTGCTCAAAGCCGAAAGCTTTCTGCAAGGTATCTGCTAAGCACACTGCCCACATTCCAGCAAGTGTTTCTTTTATTGTTTGTTTGTTTGGGGTTTTTATTTTTTTGGTTTTTATTTTTTTTCCTTTATAAGGTAACCCCTAATTAACTTAATTCGGTGCTGCGAGAATTTGAGAGACCCAAGTCCTCCTATGGCCACTGCCTGTGGAAATAAAGACTCCAAATTCGGCTCTATGATTATGGGCTCTTCTGGTTAGCTCACTGAATTTCCAATATAACACTCCTATACCCTCATTTGAATTTTTCAGTAACATAAAGGATTCCCTAAGTCCAGGTAGACAATTTTCCCTTACCAGTCAGATGGAGACCTAAAAAACTACATTCTAATTTTTATGCTGGTTCCATTGATTCTATTGCTACTGAGTTGCCATTGAAACCCATCACATAATCAGGATTGGTCTTTGCTCCCAGGTTGGCCTTGCTGATCCACATTCCTGAGTCTTCTTGTCAACTCACACTTGGACTTGGGGGTCACACCTTTTTTTAATTTACATACATATACTTTGTATGCTTAGCCACTACTGCAATTCCCAGCACCCTATTCTGGCAGCTGGGACTCCTAGCTCCTGCCACCCACAGCCTCCCTCACACACTGGAAAGCTTATGTGCAGCTCACTTCTCAGCCCAGATCTCTGGGGATGAGTTATCCTCTGAGCTTTGTGGGGTTTTCTGTTTTGTTTTGTTTTTCTGCTAGCAGGTGTTACTTACAACAATACTAAGCTGCCAAAGAGATTCAATAATGACACAGGAAAAAATCAGACGATCTTTCTCCTTTGTTGCTATATCTATACCGAAGGTCACTGTATACCCTGTGGAGCATCTTTGTTTAGGTAGTGGAAGGCCCCTTGTCGCTTTCTCAGAGTAGTAAGCACCAGATTTCCTGAGGTTCCATAATTGAGGTTGGCCCCTCAGTGATCTCTTTGCCATAATAATGAACCTTCCCCGAGTGATTTGAATTTACCTCAGGTTTCAAAATATTTTAAATTATGCCTCACATGGAAGCCAGTCAACAGAAAGCTCTGAATCCAAAGTAGGTTATTGGCCCTTAAAATTGCTAAGGGCCAACCCATGACCCATAAATATCCATGGGTGGCCAGTAGGATTGCATCCTCCAAGCCAATTGGGGATGGACAGGGAGATTAAGCACCATTCTCATAAAGATTTGCTTGGTCACAGTTTGAGTAGGTAAAGTGGGGGTAGTCTTAGTCCAGGCCAGGTTCTGAGCGTTATCCGTTTTCTGTGGTTGGTATGATTTGCTACAAAAAGAAGGGAGCATTGTGTTATCTGACCTCATGAGGTAATATATTTGTACATAAATTCAGTTACCAGTTATGTAGCAGCTGAGATGCCCTGAAATACAGACCAAAATCTGAGTACAGGTAATAAACAGACTTAATAACATTTTCTAAAATCTGCAACATTTTGTAACCATGACAAGTTCACATTGGGACTTATTTGGCATTCAAAATGGTTTCAACAAATAAAGTTCATAACCAGCTATTTTCTTTGCTTTATTTTTTTTTGAGCATAACTTTTGCTGTATTATCTCATTTTATCCTCCTTAACCTTCTGAAATAAATAATAAGATTCTTATTTTATAGAGGAGGACTTTGAGCTGCCACACAAAGACCTATTGGTTATAGAATTAGGATGTGTGAGTTTAAGACATTTGTAATTATGTCTAGTTAACTCTAATTAATTCACTGTACTATACTGTCCTCATATCATGACTGTTATACCTTATGTTTTTTAATTACATACTTCATAAAACAATTGTATACCTTACCCATTTAAAGTGTATGGAATAATTGATCTACACGATGGAATTCTATGCTGCTCTAAAAAGGAAGGAACTCTTACCATTTGCAACAGCATGGATGGAACTGGAGAGCATTATGCTAAGTGAAATAAGCCAGTCAATGAAGGAAAAATACCACATGATCTCACTCATTCATGGATAATAGAGACCATTATAAACTTTTGAACAATAATAGATACAGAGGCAGAGCTGCCTCAAACAGATTGTCAAACTGCAGCGGGAAGACCGGGGAGGGTTGGGGGGCATGAGGTACGGGAGTAAGAGGTCAACCAAAGGACTTGTATGCATGCCTATAAGCATAACCAATGGACATAAGACACTGGGGGTTAGGGGAGGCTAGGGGATTGTCTAGGGTGGGGGGAAAAATGGACACATATGTAATACCCTTTGTAATACTTTAAGCAATAAAAAAAATAAAGTGTATGGAATAATTGAAGTTTTAACATTAATGCTGATATTATCTGAAATATTCTAAGAATTTACTATATTTGGAGAATATTTTTATGTTAATATTAAGAAAGCAATATTACTTATCACCATTTTTTCTTCACAGCAAGCAACAACTAACTTCTAAACGTAAAGAGAAAAAGGAACCCACAAAATCTGAAAATTTCACTCCTGGTAAGATTTCTGATAATGACTTCCTCTAGGTGCTCCTACCATAGATGAAGTAAGAGTAGGGAAGTTTTGATAATCAAAGTGCAGGGAATAAACACGAATGTGTAAGTTGCAAGGATTGTTTTTATTAATCTCTTTCTTAATAGAATAGTAATCAGCATTATTAACAAAGTTAATTGTAGGTAATTTAAAATGTGGGCAATATGGTTTGCAAAGAATTTCATTTATTTACTTCTGACCCCTAAAATCCCACATTATATCTTTATGTTAAAAAGAAAAAAGATGTTAAGATGTTGTATGTTTCCTCTATATTCACATTATCCCAAACTGGACTTGTTCTGAAAATGAATCTTTAGTTTTAACTGTGAATGGATTATATTTAGTAAATGAATATTTGTTATTGCATAGTGATTTGTCCACAAAAAAAGTAACTGTAACTAGGAACTCAACAATACTTTCCTGGTAGCACAAACAGATGGCAAACAGTAAGAGCTACAACACTTAGCCAGTGTGTAAGATTCCTGATGACCTTGTTTTATAAAGACATCTATCCATAGTTCAGAAAGGCAATGCTTGTTGAGAAGCACAGGGCATTTTTTCATATTATACCAACAAGGTCTCACTATTTTCAACTTTATTCCTCAGAAGTCAAAACAGAATGGTATAGGTTGACTTCATTAATTTAGTAATTATCAGGAAACTGGAATTTCTTTAGAAGAAGATGCTCTGTGTCCAGTATTCAGAAAATAATGATAATAAATATTTGAACAGCCTATCCTGGGACTCAACCAATTATAATAAATGTACACAAATGTTTCCCAGTAACAAAAATGCCAGATGTGGCACCTACTTCATTGTACAGTCTGAAATGTATGATGACACCTTGCACTTGGTAGACCTTCAACAGAGGGTTTGTGTAGGTTGCCTTTGCAAGTTGTAGGAAATCAATGAAATAGCATTTTGAGCTTGAAGTTACTCATAATCTGAGAGAAGTGTTACTGGTTTATTTCTCTGCTTTTCTAAACAAAATTTTCAAAGAGAAATGTCAAAATTCAGTTATTCATTTTTCAGCTGAATGGTCTGCCATTTAACATTCAGGTGTGTTTCAGGTATTAAGTGTTATTCTGATGTCGCCAAATTGGAACATTTCAAAAACAGTCATTGCCCTTTAAGATCATGTGAAGTTCATTTTAATTTCCATGATTTGCTATACTTTATTTAGTGCTTACTGGGTGCCAGATTGCATTAGGATTTCACAATTATCCCTACTTATTAATTTTATTGGTGTTTAGTACTCACCAGCCCCTTTAAGTCTATGATGAGAATTTGAGTTTTTAAAATGTAGGTTAAGCTTTGGCTGTATTTCTCAGTTGCTGAAAGCATTGTCCCTGATATGTCAAGGTTGTGGATTTGATGCCTGGTCAAATACCAAACTGATCCAATGAATGCATAAATAAGTATAACTCCAAACCAGGGTTTCTATCTGTCTCTCTACCTTTAATCAAATTTTAAACAGTTCAAAAAATGTGGATGGGTTTTAGAATAAGCATGCAGACCACAAAGAAGTTTTCCAGGTAAAGAGGCAAGAGGGGTGATGTTTGACAGGAGGAATGTCTATTATGATTATATCATTCCCAGCAGAAAGGGCAGAGCAAGGGCTAAGATGTACAAGTGAATGTTGCAGTAATTATGAGCAGTACAGTTTCATCGGTGCGACCTGTGTGCTATGGGAATGGTTGGTAATGGGTGAGTGCCTAGCTAAGGCAGGCTTAGGAAAGTTTTTACTACCACAGAGTGGTGTAGAGTTTATCCTCCAGGCCTTGGGAAATTTCTCAGATAGGATACTTTTAGCTTCGGGATTAGGTGGCCTAATTAACAGAGGGGGAAACAGTAGAAACCAGGAACGTTTTGGTGACTCAGTGATGCCATCAGGATGGCAGTTATTGTCCTTTGTGCAGCTGTGAAGTTGTCAGCATTCATGTCTGCTTTCCTGCTCAGTAGTTACCTCTTGCTCCAAAGCCTCCTATTCTCACATGTCAGTATGTGAAGGCCAAAGGGACTGCTTTTCCGTAAACATTTCTTTTTCCTTCTACAACATTTTGTTAAAGTAGAGTTGGCGCACATTGTATTACTTTAAGGTGAACAACCACAGTGGTTTGACATTTATGTTCCTTATGATATGTCTAGTATTCCTCTATCACTGAGCAAAGTTATTATGATATTGACCCATTTCCTGTGATGCACAGCACACTACACCCCTCTGGCTTATGGAATTTATACCTGGAATTTTGCACTTTATATTCTTTTATTTCACCCATCACCTCTGCTTACTATGCTTTAGCAACCACCAGTTTGTTCTCTGTAGCTATGGAGTCTGTTTCTGTGTTGTTGTTTTAGATTGCACCTGTAAGTGAGAACCTATGGTATTTGTTTTCTTTGTCATATTTCACTTCCTAAGACCCTCCTAGTCCATCCATGTTGCCATAAAAGGCAAGAGTTTTTTGTGTTTCTTTAAATGTCTAAGTAGTCTTTCAATTTTTACTTACCTATTGAAGAGCACCTATGTTGCTTCCATATCTTGGATATTGTAAATAATGCTGTAGTGAATATAAGGGTACAAATAACTTTTTAAATTCTTGTTCATGCTTCTGTTGAATAAACACCCAGGAGTAGATTGCAGTTCTATTTATTTTTTTGAGGAATGTCCACTGCTTTCCACAGTGACTGTGCCAATTTACAATCACATGAGCAGTGCTCAAATCTTTGTATTTTCTCCACATCCTCGCCAGCACTTGTTTATATATACTTTGATGAAAGCCATTCTAAGAGGAGTGAGGATGTACTTCCTTATTACTTTCATTTGCAATCCCGGATTGGTGATGCTGAGCTATGTGTTTCCTTAATTTTTTTAAAATATGTTTTTTTTTGACTTTATAGGGAAAGGAAGGAAAAGGGAAAGATTGAAACATCAGTGAGGGAGAGCCATCACATCCCTGAGCTGCCTCCTGCACACCCACTCCTGGGGATCAAACCTGCCAACCTGGCATCTGCCCTGCCCTGAAATATCACCAGCGATCTCTTGGTGAATGGACAGAGGACTCAATCTACTGAACCACACTGGCCAGGCCTATGTCTTTGTTTTAAATAGGAAAGAACTGAGAAGCTTGCCCTTGACTTCCCTACCTTTTTATAAGCTTGGGTTAATCCCATGCTCATTCCTAAACCAGTTAGTGGTAAACTAGTGACTAGGATGAGGATATTATAATTATTTCTCTTTTTCAAACTGATAGACAATAAAGACACCAGCTTATCTGTGTAACAGGACAGTAAATGTCCCAAAAGAATTGTGGTTCTCCATCAAAAATGAAGACTAAGTTCGAGAGCCAGTAATATTTACTGAAGGGATTCAGTGGTGTTTTGATCAGAAGAGGAAGAAGATTAGACTTGATAAGGGCTCTCTGATTGTGGTGTGAAGCAGGGATCACCAACCTTTCTCTGAAAAGGGCCTGATTTTAGTCCATGTGGTCTGTCATATGTTCTCAAGTCTGCCATTGTAGTATGAGAGTAGTCCTAGAGAATCTGTAAGCGAGTGAGACTATTTGCAAAACGGCTTGTATTGGCCTGTGGGCCCTAGTGTGCTGACTCCTCCTGTAGTGAACAGATGGAAGGAAACTGCATAAAGGGCTTGGAAGACAAAGGAACATTTTGCCTCCTTGGATGAGCATCAGTCCAATTAGGAAGTTTTATGCTTTCATGGTCAAATGAGATAGGAAGCTAAATTTATTCCATTTGAAATGTTTTCTAGGCCTATGTCTTTCTCAGTTCTTTTGCTTAAACAAATCTTATTCATTTAAACAATAATATTTGTTGGTATGCTCCCACACCCCGAGAGAGTCATCTTTTATTTTTTAAAATATATTTTATTGATTGTTTACAGAGTGGAAGGGAGAGAGATAGTTAGAAACATTGATGAGCGAGAAACATGGATCAGCTGCCTCCTGCACATCTCCTACTGGGGATGTGCCCGCAACCCAGGTACATGCCTCTGACTGGAATCGAACCCGGGACCCTTCAGTCCAAAGGCCGACGCTCTATCCACCAAGCCAAACCGGTTTTGTCAAAGAGAGAGCCATCTTTAAGAGCTCATGTTTGACTAGGGCAGTTGACAGTAAGTAGCAAAGTAAAGCAGAGACAGTAGAGAGGTCTAGTTCATATGGCTGTGGTGATGATTGCATGTAAAGAACTGGTGGAGAGACAGAAATCTAAGATGATTCATAGGTTTCCAGGTAGTGCACTAGCATTTAGATTGGGCATGAAGAACAGGAAGACCATGCTATGGCACGCACAGGCGCCAGGCCAGCCAAAGCGGGCACGATGTGATTGGTGGGGTGGCCCGTCACTGCCCCACAATCGCCTTGAGGAGGAAGGCCCAGACCACCAGCCAGTGGGATGATGAAACAGGCGGCTCCATGATCGCCCCAAAGAGGGAGGCCCAGGCCACTGTCTTCAGGGTGATCAATTAGGGGCTCCGCAGAACCAGGGAACTGGGTGTGTGTGGCTGCGGAAGTGGGCAGCACCAGGCCAAGGTGGGTTTGGGGGTGGAAGGCACATGGCTGTGATGCACCCCCAGCCATGACGCAGCCAGGACTGGCAGGGCCCTGCTCCTGGGGCTGGAGAGGCCTAGCAACCGGAGCTGTGAAGGCCTAACCTTGCATAAATTTTGTGCATCGGGCCTCTAGTTTATGATAATCACTGTTCTCTTGCAGTTACTCATTACTTGATTGATTCACAACTGTTGTACAAAGGAATTAAACCTTGTTTAGTTGGAGAAAATGGTCAGTGTGATGCCTTCATTTCCCTTACAGAAACTTTGATACTATAGTACATGTTGTCAATCAGTAGGATTCTGCATTTTCTACTGTGACTAAATAGGAATGTTGCTTATTTCACATTATTTTCTGACATCAATGTTTGATTTATCCCTTTTATGTCTTTATTCCAATAGTTATAGATCTACAGAAAATTCCAAATGGAGCATGGACCGAAACAAAATCAATGATAGGTATTCGGCAAAATCAACTTATGTATTGTAATCATGTATAACATATCAATCCAATGAATATTTTCACATAATGCAATTTTGTTAGAGGTTCCTAAATCCATGCCGAGGTTTGCTCATTCACTAGGAAATGTTACAGGACCCAGTATATAGTAGTTGTGCTCACACCTGAGATTTTGATGGTGAAAGCCCACAGTCAAGTCAGCCAAGAGAAGAGGTGTGTGTGACAAAGGGCGGAGGACACCAGGCACAAGCTTCCAAGAGTCCTCTTCCTGTGGAGGTACCTGGATGTGCTTAGTCATTCCAGTGTGTAATCAGGACAACACACGTGAAGTATGTCATCCACCCGTCTTCTTAGACTCAATGAGAGGTTTTTATGACATGGTAGTCACATAGGCATCTTCCCCATAGCATGCACCAAAATTTTAGATTCCCGAATGGAAAGCAGGTGTTCAGCATGAACCCCAGTGTTTGTACAAAGTGTTTAGACACACAGGGCCACTCTCCTCAGTTAGGGAAAGGTGGAAAGCCTCCCCAGATTCATCTTTTCAGACACCAAGTGAAGGGTAGCCATTTAAGCAGGACTTTCTAAGGAGAGTAGTCTGAGGCCTGCGACATGAAATGTCTGCACAGCCAGATTGACTGACCTTTTAGCCTTGACCTAAGAATTTATTTTAAGAGCAAGTAATATTATAACATAACATGGTACTGGTTTCATCACATCATCCATAATTGCTCGCAATGCTGGTTACATTTGTGACTCTTGGTGAGTATTTCCCAGGTATTTGTACATAAATTACTAGGGCAATATTAGGCAATTATAAGCTTTCCTGTTTATCCAATTAATGCTTCAAAATAATATTTAGATAAAATCAGCATAGATTTCTGATTTAAAATTAGAAGAAAATTTGACTTTTAATTGTATGGATGATTCAGTTTTGATTTATACTGCACTAAACCCCTGTTTATAATTATAAAGCAAGATATTCAATCATATTTGTCAGTTATTTTCTTTCCTTAGTATACAATGAAAATTATTTGCTTTATTTATCTTTCCACATGCTTCACTCAGTTGTGGGGATTACACCCATATTCTGATACTTGGATATTTATCTTAATTTCCAAGGTGATCGTTTCTTGAAAATAGCGTTAATATGTTGATATATGTTAATAGCAGATTCAGGAAATACAGTTTTTAACAATTCTTTATTGTTTAAAGTATTACATGAATCTCCTTTTGTCCTCCATTGACCTCTCCCACACCTTCTCTTTCCCAAGCACAAGCCCTCACCCCCTTACTGCCTTTGTTCATTGGTTTTGTTCATGTGCATGCATACAATTCCTTTGGTTGATCTCTTAGCCCCTGCCCCCACCACCTTCCCTCATAGGTTGTTCAGTCTGTTTGATGCTTCTATGTCTCTGGTTCTATTTTTGTTCATCAGTTTATGTTAGTCATTATATTCCACAAATGAGTGAGATCATGTGATATTTATCTTTCTCTGGCTGGCTTATTTCGCTTAGCATAATGCTCTCTCATTCCATCTGTGCTGTTGCCAATGGTATGATTTATTTTTACAGCAGCATAGTATTCCATTGTGTAGATGTACCACAATTTTCTAATCCACTCGTCTGCTGATGGGCACTTAGGCTGTTTCAAATACTTACCTATTATAAGTTGTGCTCCTATGAACATAGGGGTGCATACATCGTTTCTGATTGGTGCTTCTGGTTTCTTGGGATATATTCCTAGAAGTGGGATTTCTGGATCAAATGGCAGTTCTATTTTTCATTTTTTGAGGACACTCCATACTGTTCTCCACAGTGGCTGCACCAGTCTGCCTTCCCACCAGCAATGCATGAGGGTTCCTTTTTCTCCACATCCTTGCCAACACTTGTCGTCTGTTGATTTGTTGATGATAGCCATTCTGGCAGGTGTGAGATGGTACCTCACTGATGTTTTGATTTGCATCTCTCAGATGATTAGTGACTTTGAGCATGTTTTCATAGGTCTCTTGCCCTTCTGTATGTCTTCTTTCAAAATGTGTCTATTTGGATCCTTTGCCCATTTTTTTAAGCATTTTTATTGATCTTTTTTACAGAGAGGAAGGAAGAGGGATAGAGAGTTAGACACATCGATGAGAGAGAAACATCGATCAGCTGCCTCCTGCATACCCTCCACCGGGGATGTGCCTGCAACCAAGGTACATGCCCTTGACCGGAATCGAACCTGGGACCCTTCAGTCCGCAGGCCGACGCTCTATCCACTGAGCCAAATCGGTCAGGGCCTTTGCCCATTTTTTGATTGGATTCCTTTTATTAAGCTGTTTGAGTTCCCTTTAAATTTTGGAGATTAAACCCTTATCAGAGATAACATTGGCAAATATGTTCTCCCATGCAGTGGACTTTCTCTTTGTTTTGTTGATGGTCTCTTTTGCTGTGCAGAAGCTTTTTATTTTAATGTAGTCCCACTTGTTTATTTTCTCCTTAGTTTCCAATGCCCTAGGAGCTGTATCAGTAAAGATATTGCTATGAAATATGCCTGCTATTTTACTGCCTTTGGCTTTTTCTGAGAATTTTATGGTTTCCCATTTACCTTTAAATCCTTTATTTATTTTGAGTTTATATTTGAGTATGGTGTAAGTTGGTGTTCTAGTTTCATTTTTTTGCAAGTATCTGTTCAATTTTTCCAGCAGCATTTATTGAAGAGACTGTCTTGACTCCATTGGATTCTCATGCCTCCTTTCTCAAATATTAATTGAGAATAATGACTTGGGTTGATCTCTGGGTTCTCTGTTCTCTTCCATTGGTCTATATTTCTGTTCCTGTGCTAGTACCAGGCAGTTTTGAGAACAGTGGCTTTGTAATATCGCTTGATATCTGGTATTGTCATCCCTCCAACATTGCTCTTCTTTCTCAATATTACTGCAGCTAATTGGGATCTTTTTTGACTCCAGATGAATTTTTGGAGGGTTTTTTTCTAGGTCTTTGAAGTATGCCATTGGTATTTTAATGGGGATTGCATTGAATTTATAGATTACTTTGGGTAGTATGGACATTTTAATGATGTTGATTCTACTAATTCATGAACACAGTATATTCTTCCATTTGTTTATATCTTCCTCTATCTCTTTTTTCAGCATCCTGTAATTTTCTGAGTACAGGTCTTTTACCTCCTTGGTTAAATTTATTCCTCGGTATCTTAATTTTTTTGTTGCAATGGTAAATGGGATTTTTTTTAAGTTTCTCTTTCTGTGAGGTCATTATTGGTGTATAAAAAAGCCATATATTTCTGGGTGTTAATTTTGTATTTTGCTACATTGCCAAATAAATTTATTAAGTCTAGTAGTATTTTGATGGAGTCTTTAGGGTTTTTGATGTACAATATCATGTCATCTGCAAATGATGACAATTTTACTTCTTCTTTTCCAATTCAGATGCCTTTTATTTCTTCTTCTGTTTTTTATTATTTTTATTTTTATTTTTTTTATTACTTAAAGTATTACAAGGAGTATTACATATGTCTCCTTTTTTTTCCCCCGCCCTTGACAATCCCCTGGCCTCCCCTACCCGCCAGTGTCTTACGTCCATTGGTTATGCTTATATGCATGCATACAAGTCCTTTGGTTGATCTCTTACCCACCCCCCTCCTGCCCTCCCACCCTCCCCGGCCTTCCTGCTGTAGTTTGACAGTCTGTTCCAGGCAGCTCTGCCTCTGTATCTATTTTTGTTCATAAGTTTATAATGGTCTTTATTATCCAGAAATGAGTGAGATCATGTGGTATTTTTCCTTCATTGACTGGCTTATTTCACTTAGCATAATGCTCTCCAGTTCCATCCATGCTGTTTCAAATGGTAAGAGTTCCTTCTTTTTTACAGCAGCATAGTATTCCATCATGTAGATGTACCACAGTTTTCTAATCCATTCATCTACAGATGGGCACTTAGGCTGTTTCCAGTTCTTAGCTATGGTGAATTGTGCTGCTATGAACATAGGAGTGCATATATCCTTTCTGATTGGTGTTTCTGGTTTCCTGGGATGTATTCCTAGAAGTGGGATCACAGGGTCAAATGGGAGTTCCATTTGTAGTTTTTTGAGGAAACTCCATACTGTCTTCCATAGTGGCTGCACCAGTCTGCATTCCCACCAGCAGTGCACAAGTGTTCCTTTTTCTCCACATCCTCTCCAGCACTTGTTGTTTGTTGATTTGTTGATGATAGCCAGTCTGACAGGTGTGAGATGGCACCTCATTGTTGTTTTGATTTGCATCTCTCGGATGATTAGTGACTTGGAGCATGTTTTCATATGTCTCTTGACTTTCTGAATGTCCTCTTTTGAAAAGTGTCTATTTAGATCCTTTGCCCATTTATTGATTGGATTGCTTATCTTCCTTTTTTTAAGTTGTATGAGTTCCCTATAAATTTTGGAGATTAGGCCCTTATCAGATATGACATTGGCAAATATGTTTTCCCACGCAGTGGGTTTTCTTGTTGTTTTGTTGATGGTTTCTTTTGCTGTGCAGAAGCTTTTTATTTTGATGTAGTCCCATTTGTTCATTTTCTCTTTAGTTTCAAGTGCCCTAGGAGCTGTATCGGTGAAGAAGTGGCTTCGGCATATGTCTGAGATTTTGTTGCCTTTGGATTCTTCTAGTATTTGTATGGTTTCCTGTTGTATATTTAAGTCCTTTATCCATTTTGAGTTTATTTTTGTGTATGGTGTAAGTTGGTGGTCTAGTTTCATTTTCTTGTGTGTATCTGTCCAATTTTCCCAACACCATTTATTGAAGTGACTACCTTGACTCCATTGTATGTTCTTGCCCCCTTTGTCAAATATTAATTGAGCGTATTGGTTGGGGCTGATTTCTGGGCTCTCTATTCTATTCCATTGATGTATATGTCTGTTCTTGTGCCAGTACCAGGCAGTTTTGAGAACAGTGGCTTTGTAATATAGCTTGATATCTGGTATTGAGATCCCAACTACTTTGTTCTTTCTCAGGATAGCTGCAGCTATTTGGGGTTGTTTTTTATTCCAGATGAATTTTTGGAGAGTACGTTCTAGGTGTGTGAAATATGCCATTGGTATTTTAATGGGAAGTGCATTGAATTTATAGATTGCTTTGGGCAGTATGGACATTTTAATGATGTTGATTCCACCAATCCAAGAACATGGTATGTTCTTCCATCTCTTTATGTCTTCCTCTATCTCTTTTTTCAACATCCTGTAGTTTTCTGTGAAGAGGTCTTTTACCTCTTTAGTTAAGTTTATTCCTAGGTAGCTTAATTTTTTTAGTGCGATGGTAAATGGGATTGCTTTTTTAGTCTGTCTTTCTGAACATTCACTATTGGTGTATAGAAATGCCATATATTTCTTGGCGTTAATTTTGTATCCTGCTACATTGCTGAATTCTTTTATTAAGTCTAATAGTTTATTGATGGAGTCTTTAGGGTTTTTAAGTATAATATCATGTCATCTGCAAATAAAGAGAGTTTTACTTCTTCTTTTCCAATTTGGATGCCTTTTATTTCTTCTTCTTGTCTAATTGCAATGGCTAATACTTCCAGTACTATGTTGGACAGGAGTGGTGAGAGTGGGCATCCCTGTCTTGTTCCTGTTCTTAGGGCAAATGGTGTTAGTTTTTGTCCATTGAGTATGATGTTGGCTATGGGTTTGTTATATATGGCTTTTATTATGTTGAGTTATGATCCTTCAATTCCCACCTTGCTGAGAGTTTTTATCAAAAATGGGTGTTGGATTTTGTCAAATGCTTTTTCTGCATCAATTTATATGACCATGTGGTTTTTTTCTTTCAATTTGTTTATGTGATGTATCACGTTTATTGATTTGCGGATATTGTACCATCCTTGCATCCCTGGGATAAATCCTAATTGGTCGTGATGTATGATCTTTCTGATGTACTGCTGGATCCGATTTGCTAAGATTTTGTTGAGGATTTTGGCATCTACGTTCATGAGGGATATTGGCCTGTAATTCTCTTTCATTGTGTTGTCTTTACCTGGTTTTGTTATTAGGGTGATGCTGGCTTCATAGAATGAGCTTGGAAGTGTTCCTTCCTCTTGGATTTTTTGTAGTAGTCTGAGGAGGATAGGTTTTAGTTCTTCCTTGAATGTTTGGTAAAACTCCCCTGTGAAGCCGTCTGGTCCTGGGCTTTTGTTTGCTGGAAGCTTTTTGATGACTGCTTCAATTTCTTCCATAGTTATTGGCCTATTGAGATTTTTAGATTCTTCCTGATTAAGTTTTGGAATGTTGTATTTTTCTAGGAATATGTCCCTTTCCTCCAGGTTGTCTAGTTTGTTGGAGTAGAGTTGTCCATAGTATTTTTTAACAATCATTTGTATTTCTGTGGGGTTTGTTGTTATTTCGCCTCTATCATTTCTGATTTTGTTGATTTGGGTCAATTCTCTTTGCTTCTTTGTGAGCCTGGCTAGAGGTTTGTCAATCTTGTTTATCCTTTCAAAGAACCAGCTCTTGGTTTCATTGATTTTCTGTATTGTTTTTTTGGTCTCTATGCCATTTATTTCTGCTCTAATCTTTATTATCTCCTTCCTTCTGCTCACTCTGGGCTTTTCTTGTTGCTCTCTTTCTAATTCTTTGAGCTGTAGATTTAGATGATTTACTACCATTTTTTCTTGTTTGTTGAGATAGGCCTGTAGAGCTATAAACTTCCCTCTCAGGACTGCTTTCATTGTGTCCCAAAGGTTTTGGATTGTTGTGTTTTCGTTGTCATTTGTTTCCAGGATGTTTTTAATTTCTTCTTTGATCTCATTGGTAACCCAATCAATATTTAATAACGTGCTCTTCAGCTTCCAAGTGTTTGAGTATTTTGAGTTGTTTTTATTGTAGTTTATTTCTAATATTATGGCCTTGTGGTCTGAGAAGATGCTTGGTATGATTTCAATCTTCTTGAATTTGGGGAGACTTTGTTTGTGACCCAATATGTGGTCTATTTTTGAAGATGTCCCATGAGCACTTGAGAAGAACGTATATTTTGTGGCTTTGGGGTGAAGTGTTCTGAAGATGTCAATTAAGTCCATCTGATCTAGTGAGTCATTTAGGATTGCTGTTTCTTTGCTGAGTTTTTGTCTAGCAGATTTATCCAGTGATGTCAGTGGTGTATTAAAGTGCCCTACTATGATTGTATTGTTGTCGATCTCTCCCCTGATATCTTCCAGGAGTTTTCTTATGTATGTGGGTGCTCCTGCATTGGGTGCATATATGTTTATCAGGGTTGTATCCTCTTGTTGTATTGATCCCTTTAGTATTATGAAGTGGCCTTTCTTATCTCTTGTTATGGCCTTCACTTTGAGGTCTATTTTGTCTGATATAAGTATTGCTACCCCAGCTTTTTTTTCATTTCCATTTGCCTGAAAGATATTTTTCCATCCCTTCACTTTCAGTCTGTGTGAGTCCCTTCTAATGAGGTGGGTCTCTTGTAGGCAGCAAATATATGGGTCATGTTTTTTTATCCATTCACCCACTCGATGTTTTTTGATGGACCATGTAGTCCATTTACGTTTAAAGTTATTATTGAAAGGTACTTTTTGTAGCCATTTCTATTTTTTTTGTGTGTGTATGTGGCTGTTTTCTTTCTGGGCTTTTTAGTTCTTCTTTTTACACCAGTCCCTTTAGCATTTCTTGCATTGCTGGCTTGGTAGTGATAAACTCCCTTAGCCTTTTTTTTTTTGTCTCTGAAGCTTCTTATTTCCCCTTCAATTTTGATTTATAGCCTTGCTGGATAGAGTATTCTTGGATTCAGTCCTTTGCTTTGCATCACTTTGTAAATTTCTGTCCATTCTTTTCTGGCCTGATGTGTTTCTGTTGAGAAATCATTTGATAATCTGATGGGGGATCCTTTGTAGGTAACTCTCTATTTCTCTCTTGCAGCCTTTAAGATTCTGTCTTTGTCTTGTACATTTGCCATCGTTATTATGACGTGTCTTGGTGTGGGTCTTTTGGGGTTCTTCTTGCCTGGGACTCTCTGTACTTGTGTAACTTTTTTCTTCCCCATATCTGGGAAGTTTTCTGACATTATTTCTTCAAATAGATTTTCTAATCCTTGCTGCTCTTCTTGTCCTTCTTTCAGCCCTATTATGTGTATGTTACTTTGTTTCATGTTGTCCCGAAGCTCC
Source organism: Myotis nattereri (assembly GCF_964212035.1). NCBI lineage: Eukaryota > Metazoa > Chordata > Mammalia > Chiroptera > Vespertilionidae > Myotis > Myotis nattereri. The sequence goes on along the minus strand of NC_138097.1, from coordinate 7,915,225 downwards.
CTTAGGCTCTCCTCCTGCTTTTTAATTTTTTTCTCCAGTTGCTGTTCAGATTGAGCTTGTTTCTCTGCCTTATCTTCTAATTCACTAATTCGGTCCTCTGCTTCTTCTAGTCTGCTGTTGAAACTTTCCATGGTGTTTTTGATTGTAGCTATATTACTTTTCATTTCTTCCTGATTCTTGCATAGGTTGTTGATTTTCTCATCCATCCGGTGAATGAATTGTACAACCATTATTCTGAAGTTTTTTCCTGTCATGTTGCATGCTTCAACTTCATTAATGTCCTTTCTTGGTGACTCCTCATTGTCTTTCCTCTGGGTGTTGTTTCGTCTCTTCATTCTGATTCTCTCCCGATGGTTCAAACGTCGAGTTGCGTGGGCCTGGGCCGTGTGCAGTGGGAGCCTCCCACCACCCTAGTGTCACTGAAGAGCTCTGACACTAAGATGTGTGGTTGTGTGGGTTGGTGGGAACCAGGCTCGCTCAGAGTCAGTGTTGTCAGCGCTCAATGTGGCCTCGTACGCGCCCTTAGAATCAGGGACCCTGCCTGCACCGTGCTGAAACAGAGACCCCCCTGAAGCGTGTTGAAAACCACAGCCCCCTAGCGTGCACCAGGAGCCAGAGTTCCCCAGAATCCAGTATCAGAGTCTCTGTTGCTTCGCGGGACCTTGCCTTGAGAATCAGGGTCCCTGTGTGCCCTTGCACCAGGAATTGGAGTCACTGGCTCTTAGTATGAATGCACAGGAAATCAGGATCTCAGGCGCAGGTGATAAGAAACACAGTCAAGTCACTGGTGCTTGGTGCTGCCTCCTGCCCAGAGAATCGGGGTCCCTGGTCCTGTGCTACGCGGGACAAATTCCCAGTGTTCGCGCGCTTGCTCCCAGCCCAGGACTCCTGAACCTGGCCCTAAGCAGGATCAGTTCCAAGGTGCTCCTGCACTTCGAGGCTAAAGTTCCTGGAGTGCTGATGCCCCGGCAAGGGATGGGTCTATCAGTTAGTTACTCTGGTGCTGCAGGCAAGACTGCAGGAAGGGGGGATGGGCTCTGTTACTCATGGATCTGCCACGAGGATTTCTGAACTTTTGGTGTCCGCAGGTCTGTAGCTGTGGTCACAGGTCTCTGTCCCCAGTGGCTGCAGGGTCCTGGTATGCATCTGAGATCAGACTGGGTGGTGCTGAGGCTAGGATCCTAGTCTCAAGCAGCTCTGTTTCCCAAGATGACATGGTCGCCGTGCCTGTGCTGGCCGCCCAGGAGTGTCCGCGCAGGGAGCGGGACTCCGCTGCCTGAGACTGCCGGGTTTAGCAGCCCCTTAGAAGACCTGCAGAATCTAACTGTCCCTAGCTCATACACACACACCACACGCATCCACACACTCCTCTCTATTTCTTCTTCTTGTCTAATTGCTATGGTTAGCACTTCCAGTACTCTGTCAAACAAAAGTGGTATCCTTGTCTGGATCCCATTCTTAGGGTATCCCTGTCTGGTTCCCATTCTTAGGGGAAATGGTTTTAGCTTTTGCCCATTGAGTATGATGTTGGCTGTAGGTTTGTCATAGAAGGCTTTTATTATGTTGAGGTATGACCCTTCTATTCCCACTTTCTTGAGATTTCTTTTTTTTATCAGAAAAGGGTGTTGGATTTTGTCAACTGCATCAATTGATATGATTATGTGATTTTTGCTTTTCAATTTGTTTATGTGATATATCACATCTATTAATTTGTGGATATTGTACCAGCCTTGCATCCCTGGAAGAAATACATTTTTTAAATAAAAATTAATGTCTTTGTATTTTATCATTTTAAAGGACTTATTTATTAGAGCAGTTTTCAGTGCATAGCAAAACTGAGTGGAATGTACAGCGATTTCCCATAAACCACATAAACTCAAACACACACAGCCTTGCTCATTTTTAAAATTTATTTTTTTGTTGGTTTCAGAGAGAAAGGGATAGGGAGACAGAGATAGAAACATCAATGATGAGAGGTAATCATTGATCCACAGTCTCCTGCACACCCCAAATTGGGGATCAGGCCCACAACCAGGGCATGTGCCCCCACCGCTCATCAAACCTTGACCTCTGGTTCCTAACTGGATGCTCAACCACTGAGCCTTGCAGGCCTGGTGCCTTGCTCATTTTTGACCTCCAGTAACAATAAAGTATATTTTTTACAATGGATGGATGTGCATTGGCTCATCATTATCAACCAAATTCCAGAGTTTACATTAAATTTCACCGTTGGTGTGGAACATCCTATGGGTTTTGACAAATGTATGATGGCACATACTCACCATTACAGTATCATATAGAATCCATTCACTACCTTAAAATCCTCCACGCTCTACTTATTCATCCTTCCCTTCCCCCTAAACTCTGGAAACCACTGATCTTTTTTACGTCTCCCTACATTTGTCTTTTCCTGAATGTTGTACAGTTGGACTCGTACAGTTGATATCTTTTTGAGTGTTTAAATAAATGAATTCCAAGGTAATTGTATGTAGTTATCCAAGATGTTCTTTGGCTTTCGAGGTTTGTTGTTCTTCATAAGCATGGGATCTGATGACATATGCTCTACTAGCAGAAAGAGAATGATTTCTATAGGCATTTGACAGCTAATGGGGAGAGTTGAGAAAAATGACCTCACACACTGCTACAGAGCACTAACTCTCTGGCCTACCTGTTCTCTGAGATGGGGACAGGTACACTCTAGCAATGGAAGGAGACAGTCTCAAGGGGTTCTACTTTATACAACTGGAATCACAACGATTTTCCTACTTATCTTGCAATTGGAAAAGGGGTCAGAAGGGAACTGTTTCCTATGTTTTGCTTTGCCTAGTGCCCAAACTTTCTTAAGATAAGAGTGTTTAATCCTCAACTGGCTAGTCTTCACTCAAGAGCTGGAGATGTTGTATTGTGTTACAGTAAAATAAGTCTACTCTCTTCTAACTGCTCTTAGTGGAAGAAGCCAGAAAACTCATGTTATTTAAGTTTGGCATGGTTAGTTCATGATTGTTTCCACCCAAAGTGCAATTTTCTGTCAGTCTGGTGGTCTTTGGATAGGATTATGTTCATTGCACATGGCAGTTCAAAATTAAGTATACATTTTGATAGGCCCGGTTCTTTTTTTCTTTCTTTGCATTACATATGTTTAAAAAGAGAAAGTAAATGTTCCTAATGTATTAATAGCCTACCAATAATAGGGTTATTGTTCAGTCTAATATAGTCTTCAGATGTGGTCCTGAAGTTATACTTTCTAACAATGCATTAAACCGGCACTTTTAAAGCCCTGTATTCTTATGTTTTAAAATGTATTTTACTTCTTTTTTCTTTTTTTAAATAGTGATTGAGGTATCTTCAGAAGACTCTTTAAGCAGGTAGGATTTAATGGATTTTTAAAAATGTTATGGTAACTACCAGAATGCAGAAAAAAACTAACATTTCTAGAGTGCTCGACTGTGGTCTAGATCCTATAATATATAATTAGCCTGTGTTATACAGTCATCACAATAGTTTTGCAAAGTAGGTGTGCTAATGTAGCCTACATTTCTATTAATGAGGCAACTGTGGTTCAGGGAGGTAGATGAATTAACCCATGATTCCATTGTTAGCAAGGGACTGACTGATGATTTGACTGTCAACCAGCCTGGCTCCCAAATTATTTTGTTGTCCCCCACTATACACTGATAAGTTCCTGTGTAGCTCAGGCAACTAGATATTGATGTAAATCCGAACAACTCATGAAATCAAATCTGATTGTGTGTTAAATCTGATTTAGAGTTTGCTAAGAGGTCCAGTTAGTTCTACCATTTATCTCACTATTCTTGACAATTGTAGTGGTAGATAGGACCTTGTTTTTCCCACAAACGCTTTTAGGGAACAACTCAGGTAGCTATGGCCAAAGAACGAAAGGTTTAACCTCAGCAAGTCTTAATCGGGTAAGTGTTTTTAGGTTAAATGAGATGAAATCTTCTTGAAATGAATTGCTTATCTGTAAGAAAAGAATATCTATGTATAGTTCATGTTATGTTACCTAAATTCAGCATCCATTTTGAGTACTTAATATCATTTCACTGTTCCTTTTATGTGCCAGGTGAGATTTCATAGCTTGGTTCTGGCACTTTGGGAATGCCAGCCAGCTAGAATAGGTAATTATCCCAAAACAAGCAAAGGCTCACCTAGTTTGAAGAAACAATGAGCCATATTCTTTGGTCTCAGAATTTTTAAGATTTTACATTCCAAGTAAAACTTCTATGTATGGGGTCACAAATAAAATCTCAGCTTTGATTTTTCTAACTAGTTATTCAGGATCTTGAAGTGTTCAATGTAGCACAAAAAACTGTACACCCTCGCCCTTAATTTTTCAGGAACATATAGGATTCCCTAAGTCCAAGGGACAGAATCTTCTTTCATAAGTTGGATGAAGATGTCAAAAAGTACATTCTAAAATTTCTGTTGAAACCATTGAATCTCTTGCTGCTGAGTTGCCATCTAAACCCTTCCTACAGTCACAATTGATCTTTGCTCCCGGGTTGGCCTTGCTGTTCCAGATTCCTGAGTCTTCATGTTGACTCACACTTGGCCTTCAGGGTCACACCTATTTTTACTTTACCACACCCTATTCTGGCAGCTGGGCCTCCTAGCTCTACCCATCTATAGCCTCCCTCACACACTGGAATGCTTATATGGAGCTCACGTCTTAGCCAAAATCTTTGGGAATGAGTTATTCTTTGAGCTTCATGTTTGTTTGTTTTTTGACAGCAGATGTTACTTAGAACAATTCTAAACTGCCAAGGAGATTCAAATAATGCTACAGGAAAAGATCAGACATTCCATTTTCTCTTATTATTATATTTATTTATTTTATCATATCTATACTCCAAGGTCACTTTATATCCTATGAAGCATCTTTATTTAGGTAGTGGATGGTCGCATACGTCCTCACCAAGTGTAGTAAGCACCAGCTTGCCTGAGGTTACATAATTTAGATTGGACCCTCAAGGAATCTCTTTGCCATCACAATGAAATTTCCCAGGTGACTGGAATTTACCTCAGGATTTAAAAAATTTAAGTTTACCTCATATGGAAGCCAGTCAACAGAAAGCTCTGAATCAAAAGTAGGTTATTGGTTCTTACAATTGCTAAAGCACTATGCATTACTCATCAGTATCCATGGATGACCAGTAGAATTGTATCTTCCAAGTCAATTGGGGGTGGACAGGGAGATTAAGCATCGTTCTCATAAAGATCTGCTGGGTCACAGTTTGAGTAGGTAGCGAAGGGGTATTATTAGCCCAGGCCAGGCCCTGACCTTGATTAGTTTCCTGTGGTTTTTATGATTTGCTACATGAAGAAGGGAGCATAGTGTTATCTGACTTCATTCTGTTATACTAGAGTCCCGGTGCACAAAATTCGTGCAGCGGGGGAGTGTCCCTTGCCCATCCTGCACCCTCTCCAATCTGGGATCCCTCGGGGGATGCCTGACTGCCGGCGTGGGATCGGGCCTAAACGGACAGTTGTACAGCCTTCTCACAATCCGGGACTGTTGGCTCCTAATTGCTCGCCTGCCTGCTGGTCTGATTGCCCCTAACTGCTTCTGCCTGCCAGCCTGATCACCCCCTAATTGCTCCCCTGCCAGCCTGATTAACACCTAACTGCTCTTTTTCCAGCCCAATCACCCCCAAATGCCCTCCCCTGCAGGCCTGATCTTACCCCCAACTGCCCTTTCCTGGCAGCCTGTTCTCGCCCCCAACTGCCCTCCTCTGCAGGCCTGGTCCCCCAGCAGCCCTCTTCTGCCAGCCTGGTTGCCCCCAACGTCCCTCCCCTGCTGGCCTGGTTGCCCCCAACTGCCCTCCCCTGCTGGCCTGATTTTGCCCCCAACTGTCCTTCCCTGCCAGCCTGATCGCCTCTAACTGCCTCTGCCTGTCTGATCACTCCTAACTGCCCTACCCTGCAGGCCTGTTCTTGCCCCCTACTGCCCTCTTCTGCAGGCATGATCTTGCCCCTAACTGCCCCCCTCTTCTGGCCAATTTGGTTCTAACTGGTCAGTTTCTATGCCAGTCGGGGTCAAAAGCTCTGCCTCCTAGGCAGCCATTGGCTCCTCACACTTCAACCAGATTTGGATCTCACTGGTCAGTTTCTATGCCAGTCAGCATCTCTGGGCTTATCAATGGAGCCTGGTCAGAAAGGCGGGGCTGATCAGCAGCCCCAGTGGAGGCTTGGAGAGAAATGGAGGCGGGGCTGCTGGAGAGAAAGAGAGAGGCAAGTGCTGATCAACAGCTGCCATAGAAGCTACGGATCAGACCCTGCTTCTCTCTTTAGGCCTCTCTCCAGGCCTGATTCACACCCCCCTCAGCAGTGAGTGCTGGGTCACCATGCCTGCAGCCGAAGCAGTCCCTGCTGGGTCGCCACAGCAACCCAGGGCTGACTGCAGGACTGACTTCCGGTTGGTCGAGCCTATGGTTGTGACAGACCCAGGGTTTTTAAATATTAAGATTAGATAACATAATAGAATATGCTCAGGGTATAGTGATCTCTGTAATCTATTTTACATACATTTTGTTGCCAGTTACGTAATAGCTGAGATGCCCCGAATTACAAACCACAACATAAGTATAGGTAGTAACCAAGATTCATGACATTTTCTGAAAACTGCAACATTTGAATGTTAGAAACCATGAAAAGCCCACATTGGGCTATATTTGGGATTCACAAATAGTTTCAACAAAAAAACTTCATAACTCAATTTTTTCTTTTCTTTACTGTTTTCTAAGCATATGTTTTTGCTCTATTATCTCATTCAATCTTCCTACCAACCTTCTAAAGTAAGGTAGTAAGATTCATATTTTGTAGAGGAGGACCTTGAGCCAAAAATGTGACTTGTTTGAAAACAAAGAGCTGTTGGTTATACAACTAGGACGTGTGACATTTGCCATTGAGTTCAGCTGACTCTAATTAATTCACTGAACTATACTTTCCTCAAATCATGACTATGATACCTTATTTTTTTTAATTATATACTTCATAAGACAGTTATATAACTTACAAATTTAAAGTGTATGGGATAATTAATGTTTTAATATTAGTTCTGACATTATCTGAAATATTCTAAGAAGCTATCACATTTGGAAAGTATTCTTATATTAATATTAAAGAGTAATATTATTTAGCACCTTTTTTTCCCACACAGCAAACAACCACTAACATCTAAATATAAAGAAGGAAGGGGATTACAAAAATCTGCAGATTTGAATCCTGGTAAGACTTCAAATAGTGAATTACTCTTGGTGGTCCTACCATAGATGAAGTAAGGGTAAGGAAATTTTGATAATGAAAGAGCAGGGGAAAACTACCAAACAATGTTTAAATTGCATGTATAGTTTTTCTTAATAGAATAGTAATCAGTGTTGTTTACAAAGTTAATTAGAGGCAATTTAAAATCTGGGGCAATATCATTTAAAAGGATGTTCATTTATTTAGTCCTGACCCCTAAAATCCCATATGATATACTTATGTAAAAAAGAAAAAAGATTTAAAGTTAGGATGGTGTATGTTTTCTCTATATTCACATTATACCATATTGGACTTGTTCTAAAACAGATCTTTGGTTTAGTTTTAGATGGGAATGGATTACACTTAGTAAATGAATACTTGTTATTACATAGTGATTTGTCTTACTAAAACTAGGAACTCAACAATACTTTCCTGGTAGCACAAACAAATGGAAAACAGTAAGAGCTGTAACACGTAGCCAGTGTGCAAGAAGCCCAATGAGATTGTTTTCTAAAGACGTCCAGCCAGAATACTGAGGTCAGAGAGGCGATGCCTGTTGAGAAGCTTAGCACATTTTTCATATTATACCCACATGGTCCCCATATTATCAGCTTCATTCCTCAGAAGTCAAAACAGAATGAGATATGTTCACTTCATTAGTTGGATAATGGTCAGGACACTGGGATTTCTTTAAAACAAGATGCTCTGTTGTCATTGGTAATGATAATGATAATAAATATTCAAAAAGTCCAACCTGGGACTCAACAAATTTTAATAAAGTATAAAAATGTTTCTCAAGACAAAAATGCCAGGTATGTTCCCTAGTTCTTTATGCTGTCTGAATTGTATGAAGACACCTTGGAGTTAGGACACAATTATCAGAGGGCTTGTGTTAGTTGGTTTTGCAAGTTATAGGAAACACAAAGATGAAATAGCATTTTGACCTTGAATGTACTAATCATATGAGAGGTGTCCCTGGTTTATTTCTCTGTTTGTTTTTTTAAACCAATTATCAAAGAAAATGTCAAAATTCAGTTATTCATTTTTCAGCTGAATGGTCTTTCATTTAACTTCAGGTGTCTTCCAGGTACTAAGTGTTATTCTGATGTTGCAGAATTGAAACATTTTAGAGATAGTCCTTGCCCTTTAAGAGCTTGTTAGTATCATTGTCATTTCTATTCTTTACATTACTTTATTTATTGCTTACCACATGCCAGATCACATTAGGAACTTCTATTACCCTTGTTTATTCTTTTATTGGAGTTTAGTGTATGCCAGCTACTTTAGGTCCATTATGCATATTAGAATTTTAAAAATGTAGGGTAAGCTTTGGCCGGGTTTCTCAGTTGCTGAAAGCACTGTCCCTGATATGCCAAGGTTTTGGATTTGATGCCAGCTTAGGGAACATGCCAGATTCACACAATGAATTCATAAATAAGTGGAACAACAAATCAGTGTTTCTTTATCTACCTATAATCATTTTTTTAAGTTTAAAAATAAATAATGTGGATTAGTTTTAAAATAAGCATGCAGACCACAAAGATGTTTTCCAGGTAAAGGGGCAGAATGGTGATGTTAGGCAGGAGTGATATATATTATGACTAGAGGCCCGGTGCACGGAATTCCTGCCCTGGAGGAGGGTGTCCCTCAGCCCGGCCTGCACCCTCTCCAATCCGGGACCCCTTGGGGGATGTCCAATCAGCAGTTGGACATAACTCTTGCAATCCGGGACTGCTGGCTCCTAACCACTTGCCTGACTGCCTGCTTGGTCACCACCTAATTGCACCGCTGCCGGCCTGATTGACACCTAACTGCTCCCCTGCAGGCCTGGTCCCCCCCAACTGCCCTCCCCTGCTGGCCACCTTTTGACAATGGTGGTGGACAACTTGTGACAATGTGGGGGCGGCCATCTTGTGATGACGTGGGGTGGCCATCTTGTGACACGAGGGCATGAGGGTCAATTTGCATATTACCTCCTTATTATATAGGATTACACATTTGGCAGCAGGAAGGGTAGGGCAAGGGCTCAGATGCACAAGTGAATGTTGCTGGAATTATGAGCAGTACAGTTTCAGCGGTGCAACATGTGTACCATGGGAATGGTTGGGAATGAGGTGAGTGCCTAGCTAAGGCAGGCTTATGAAAGTCTTTACTACCACTGACAGATGTGGATCATATCCTCCAGGCTTGGGAAATTACCAGCTAGAATGCATTCAGCTTCAGATAATAGGTGGTCTAATTAACAGAGGCCAAAACAATAGGAACCAGGATTGTTTTGGTGACTCAGTGATGTCATCAGGATTCCAGTTTGTGTCCTTTGTGCAGCTGTGAGGGTGAGAGTGCTTATATCTGCTTTCCTGGTCAGTTATTAGTTTTGGCTCCACAGCATCCTATTCTCACACGTCAATATGTGAAGGTCAAAAGGACTGCTTTTCCTTAGACATTTCTTTTTCACTTTTAAAACATTCTGATAAAGTAGAGTTGGCACACATTATATTACTTTCAGGTGCACAATCACAGTGGTTTGACATTAAAATACCTTATGATGTGTTCACCATGATATGTCTAGTACCATCTATCACCATGCAAAGTTATTATGCTATTGTCCCATTCCCTGTTCTGCACAGGACAATCCTGTGGCTTATGTCATTTATAACTGGAATCTGGCACTTATTCATACTCTTTTATTTCACACATATCCTCAGCTTACCCTCTGGCAACCATCAGTTTGTTCTCTGTAGCTATGGGATCTGTTTCTGTTTTCTTCTTTTGGATTGCACCTGTAAGTGTGATGCTATGGTATTTGTCTTTCTGTCTTCTTTCAGTTAGTATAAGACTCACTCAGTCCATCCATGTTGCCATAAATGGCAAAAATGCTTTGTTTATTTATATTTGAACAATTTTTATTATATATATATGTGCATATAAACATAAAAACACACACATATCTATACACACACATATATGTGAGTGTGAATATGTGCCAATACATTTCACATCTTTGTTATTTACTTATTTAATTGAAGGACACCTATGTTGTTTCCATATCTTGGCTACTGTAAGTAATGCTGTAGTGAACATAGGGGTGCCGATGTCTTTTCAAATCTGTGTTCATGTTCCTGTTGGATAAATCCCCAGAAATAGATGGCAGTTCTATTTCTAATTTTTTGAGGAATGTCCATGCTGCTTTCCGCAGTGACTGTGCCAATTTACAATCATGTGAGCAGTGCTCCAAGCTTTCTCTTTTCTCCAATCCTCCCAACATTTGTTAGTTATTTATATTTTGATGACAGCCATTCTGAGAGGAGTGAGGAAGTACTTCCTTAGGAATTTCATTTCCATTTCCCAGATTAGTGATGGTGAGCTATGTGTTTCCTTAAATTTTTTTACAAAATATGTTTTTATTGAGTTTAGAGGGAGAGGAAAGAAAAGGGAGGGAGAGATAGAAACATCAGTGAGGGAGAACCATCACATCCATGGGCTTCCTCCTACACACCCACTCCTGGGGATCAAGCCTGCCACCCTGGCATCTGCCCTGCCCCAGGATGTCACCAGCAATCTCTTGGTGAATGGGGCTATGGGCTCCACCTACTGAACCACATTGACTGGGCTTATGTCTTTCTTTTAAATAGGAAAGAACCTAGAGGCTTGCAGTCAACTTCCCTAACTTTATATAGGCTTGGGTTAATCCCACACTCATTCCTAAACCAGCTAATGGTAAACTAGTGACTCTGATGAGCTTACTATAATCCCTTGTCTTTGGAGTGGGGGAGGTACCACCTTCTTTGTTTATCAGGAGAGTAAATGTCCCAATAGAGTTGTGATTCTCCAGCAAAAATCAAGACTAAGGAAGGGAGCCAGCAGTATATACTGCAGGATTTACTGGAGTTTTGAGAAGATGAACAAGATAAGATTTGATAGGTGCCCTGTGGCAGTGGTATGAATCAGGCATAAGCGAGCTTTCTCTGTAAAGGGCCTGATTTTAGTCCATGTGGTCTGTCATATCTACTCAAGTCTGCCATTGTAGTGTGAGCGCAGCCCTAGAGCATCTGTAAGTGAACAGGCACAGCTGTGTTCCAGTGAGACTTTATTTGGAAAACCAGATGGCAGCTTCTACTTGGCCTGTGGGCCCTAGTCTGCTGACCCCTTATGTAGAGGATAGATAGAAGCATAAAGGGACTGAGAGACTAAAGGGACATTTTTGCCTCCTTGGACTAGCTTCAGTCCATTATGAAATTTTCATGCATCTGTGCAGAAATGAGTCAGGAAGCTCAATTTATTCCATTTAAAATGTTGGTGTTTTTCTAGGTCAATGTCTCCCTCATTTGTTTTGCTTAAAGAAATCTTATTAATTTAAAAAGGACCAATAATAGTTGTTGGTATTTTGCCCCCTGTGAGAGCCATCTGTTAAGAGCCTGTGTTTGATTAGGGCAGTTGACAGTAGCAAAGTAAAGCAGAGAAAGTAGAGAGGTCTAGTCCATATGATTGTGGTGATGATGGCAGGGGAAGAGTTAGCAGGGAGAGAGAAATCTAAGGTGATTCATAGGTTTGCAGGTAGTGCACTGGCATTTAGATTGCACATGAAGAATAAAACGTTGTCAGATGAGCAGGAAAGAGCAACAGTTCAACAGGAAAGACCACTAGTTTTCCAGACAGGTTGAGTTTAATGAATATCTATGGATATCCTTACATTTTTGATACAATTTTTTTTTTACTTTTTGACTTTTTCTGTCAACGGGGCAGTCAGACATCCCCCAAAGGGTCCCAGATAGGAGAAGGTGCAGGCCAGACTGAAGAACACCCCTCCATGCACAAATTTGATGCACTGGGCCTCTATTGATAATATAGCATGGTACTGGTTTCAGTCACTTCATCCTAATTGCTTGTAATACTCATTACTTCTGTGACACATGGTGAGCATTTCATAGGTATTTGTAAGTTAGTAGGGTGATATTCCGCAATTATAAGCTTTCCTTTTTATCCACATAATGCTTCAAGATAATTTTTAGGTAAAATCAGCTTAATGATTCCTGATTTAAAATTAGAATAAAAAGTGTCCTTTAATCATATGTATGATTCAGTTTGATTTATATTGCATTAAACCCCTGTTTAAAATCACAAAGGAAGACATTCAATCATATTTATCAGTTATTTTCTTGCATTAGTATACATTTAAAAGTACTTGCTTTATTTATGCCTCCCATATGCTTAACTCAATTGCCAGGAAAATACTTATATTCTGATAATTGGATCTTTAACCTAATTTCCAAGGTGACTGTGTCTTGAAAATAGCATTAATATGTTGATATATGTTAACTGCAGCTTCAGTAAATACATTATTTTAAAGAACAATTAATAAGCCTTATTTTTTAGATCAGTTTTAGATGCACATTAAAATTGAGCGGAAAGTACAGAGAGTGCTCCCCCCTACCCCCTGCAAACACACACAGTCTTCCTCTTTTTGTCATCCTGCATCAGAGAGGGACATTTATTACAATGGAAGGACATGCAATGACTAGTCATTATCAACCAAAGTTCATAGTTTACATTAAGGATCAGTCTTGGTATTGTACATCCTCTGGTCTTTGTATGATGGTACATACACACCATTACAGTATCATATAGAGTCATTTCACTCGCCTAAAAATTCTCCGTGCCATACATGCTGAAAGAGAATGCTTCTTCCAGGCATTTGCCACCTATTGGGGATGGCTGAGAAAAATGACCTGATGCACGTCTGCAGAGCACTAGGTGTCTCTCCCACCTTCTCTCTGAGGTGGGGACAGGTACACCCTAGCACTGGAAGGAAGCAGTCTCCAGGGGTTCTACTTTATACAACTGGAATCACAAGGTCTTTCCTACTCATTTGCTATTGGAAATGGGGAAAGAAAGCGTCTGTTTCCTATGGTTTGCTTTGAAGCAAAATGTATTGCCTAGTCATCAAGCTTCCTTGTGGTAGAGTGTTTCATCCTAAACTGGCTAGTCTTCACTCAAGAGCTGGAGGTGCATTGTGTTATGGTAAAATAACTCTCTTCTTACTGCTGTTAATGGAAGGAATCCAGAAAACTCATGCTGCTTAAGTTTGACATTGTTAGTCTATGATTCTGCTTCCACTAATGATACAGTTTTCTGTCATTCTAATGGGGTTTGGTTAGGATTATGTTCACTGTACACAGCAATTCATAGGTAAGTATCAAATTTTGATACATCCCATTCTTTTTTGCATTTGATATATTTAAAAAGAGAAAGTAAATGTTCTTAGTGCATTAATGGCCTACCAATAATATTCACTCTAGTATAGTCTTCAGGTGTGTTCCCAAAGTTATACTTTCTAACAATGCATTAATCTGGTACTTTTAGAGTCCTGTATTTTTATTGCTTTAAAATGTATTTTACTTTTTTAAAATAGTTTTTGAGACCTCTGAAGAAGACTCTTTAATCAGGTAAGATTTTATGGATTTTTCAAAATTATATGTTAACTAAGAAAATGCAGAGAGAAACTAACATTTCCAGAGTCTCCTACTGTGGGGTAGATACTACCTATACTATGTAATTAACTATGTTACATGGTCATCACAATAACTCTGTAAAGTAACTGTGCTGTTGTAGCCTATGTTTTATTAATGGGGCGACTGTGATTCAGGGAGATGGATGAATTGACCCATGATTCCATAGTTAGCAAGGGGCTGACCCATGATATGACTGTCAACCATTTTGGCTCCCAAATTATTCTGTTGTCTCTCAACATAAACTGATCAGTTCCTGTGTAGCTCTGCCATGGACGTACAGATGCAAACCAGATCATCTCAGAAAGTCAAATCTGATTGTGTGTTACCTCTGATTTAGAGTTTTTCTTAGTAGCCCAGTTAGTCTAAGCAGTTATCTTACTCTCCTTGACAAATGTAGTGGTAAATAGGACCTTGTTCTTCCCACCAAAGCTTTTAGGGCCCATCTCAGTTAGCTATGGCCACGGAACAAAAGATTTTATCTAAACAAGGCCTAAACAGGCACGTGATTTTAGGTAAAATGATATCTATTCTTCTTGGGAGGAATTATCTGTGAGTAAAAAATATCTATGTTATATTCATTACATTCAGCATCTAATTAGAGGATATTTCTAATAGATTTCTCTATGTACTTATTTCCCAGTCTGGCTTTCCCCTCAGGCTGGTATGTTTGCCTAGTTGTATGAAGGTTTTTTCTTTTTTCCTAGAGTCCTTTTTTCATCTTCCATTGCTTTCCTTCATTCTTTTACTCTCTTTACTTTTTCTGGTGTTTCTTTTGTTGTGTTATTTATTTGCTCTTCCGGCATCTCTAGTGTTCTCCATTTTTCTGTATACAGAATGAAAGGCAGGTAGATATTCAGGTGTTTAAAGAAGCTTATCAATTAATTAATTAAGAAAAATCCTCTTGTACTTCAACCTGTGTTTACCATCCTGGCCAAGTTGTGGTTCCTTATTTAAATCTTCCCCTACTTCAGATTAGTGACCTCAGTAGAGTTTCTTATCTGTGAGAGGACTTTAAATGAGCAATACCCAAGTGGGATAGGAGGGGGCCTTTTTCCCCCTTCATTTTTGCCTTGGAGGTAATGTACACAGATGAACACTTCAGCATGTAAATGGTCAATTCTAGACAGACGAACAGGGCATTAACTTGGGGAGAAATCAAGTTAAATAACATAATAGAAGACGCTGACAGTGAAGTGACCTCTGTGTTACATGCAGAGCCTGCATGCTTGCAGGAAATGAGTCAAGAAATACAGTCAGGCTGCTTCTTCAGCAAGGTACTGATGTCTTTTCTCTAGTTTACTGTGGGTGGGTTGCAGAAGAATATGCTTTTGTTAGTGGTTTTAATTTGTGTTTAAGATACTAGTTTTCACTAATTGAGGGTTAGAATCATTTCACTGTTCCTTTTTTGTGACAGATAAGATTTCATAGTTTGGGTCAGGTAGTTTGGGGATGCCAGTCAGTCTAGGTCAGTGGTAGGCAAACTGTGGCTCGTGAGCCACATGTGGCTCTTTGGCCCCTTGAGTGTGGCTCTTCCACAAAATACCACGTGCGGGCGCGCACGTACAGTGCAATTGAAACTTTGTGGCCCATGGGCAGAAGTCGGTATTTTGGGGAAGAGCCACACTCAAGGGACCAAAGAGCCGCATGTGGCTCGCGAACCGCAGTTTGCCAACCACTGGGCTAGGGCATCAGCCAGAAACCCAAGGCTCAACTAGTTAGAGGGAGCAATGGGCCAGATTCCTTATCTTAAAACTTTTAAGATTTTTACCCATTGCATTCCAGCAGAACTCCTATTCATGGGATTATAAATAAAGTCTCATCTCTGATTTTTCTAACGAGTTATTTTGGTCTTGAAGTGTTCACTGTAGCAGAAAAATCTGTTGTGTCTGGGGGTATCTCCTATCCATTCCCCTTTTAATTCTTCAGGAATATAGCAGATTCTCTAAGTTCAAGGGAGACAATCTTCTTTCACAAGTCAGATGGAGAGGTGAAAAAGGGCATTCTAACTTTTCCGTTTTTTCCATTGATTTTATTGCTGCTGAGTTGCCATTGAAACCCATCATATAGTCATGATTGATCTTTGCTCCCTGGTTGGCCTTGCTGATTCAGATTCCTGAGTCTTCATGTTGATTCACACTTGGACTTGAGTTACTGCCTTTTTTTTTTTTTTTTTTTTTTTAGCTTATATACCTATGCTCTATATGCTTAGCCACTATTCCAATTACCAGCACCCTTTTCTGGCTGCTGGGCCTCCTAGCTCTACCCATCCACAGCGCCCCCCCCCCCCAACTGGAAAGCTTATGTGGAGCTTACTTTTTTTAAAAAAAAATTGTTTTATTGCTTAAAGTATTACAAAGAGTATTACATATGTCTCCTTTTTTATTTATTTATTTATTTTTTGGAGCTTCCTTTTTACCCCAGATCTTTTCAGACTAGTTACCCTTTGAGCTTGTTGTTGTTTTTTTCCAGCTAGAAAGTGTTAGTTGGAAACATTTGAGCTGCCAGGGAAATTCAAATAATGTTGCAGGAAAGGGCCAGATGATCCTTTCTCCTTTGTTACAGGATCTGCACCCCAAGGTGACTTTTTATTCTGTAGAGCACCTTTACTTAGGTAGTGGAAGGTCCCACATCACTCTCGCAGAGCAGTAGGCACCAACTTGCCTGAAGTTCCATAATTGAGGTTGGCCCCTCAAGTGAGTGATCTCTTTGCCATAACAATGAAAGTTTCCCAAGTGACTTAAATTTACCTTAGATTTCAGAGTATTTTAAATTATTCCTCACATGGAAGCCAGTCAACAGAAAGCTCTGAATCAAAAGTAGGTTATTGGTCCTAAAAATTGCTAAGGGCCCATCCATGACCTATAAACATCCATGGGTGACCAGTAGGATTGCATCTTCCAAGCCAATTGGAAATGGACAGGGAGATTAAGCATCATTCTCATAAAGATTTGCTGGGTCACAGTTTGAGTAGGTAGAGAAGGGATAGTCTTAGTCCAGGCCAGGTCCTGACCTTTATCAGTTTTCTGTGGTTGGTATGATTTGCTGCATAAAGAAGCGACCATGGTGTTATCTGACTTCATGGGGAAATCTATTTGTACATAAATTTAGGTGCCACTTGCATAATAGTTGAGTTACTCTGAAATACAAACCACAATGTAAGTACAGATAATAACCAAAATTCATAACATTTTCAGAAAACTGCAATATTTGAATATGAGAAACTATGAAAAATCCACATTGGTATTTTTTGGGAATCCAAAATAATTTCAAGAAATAAATGTCAGGACTAGATTTTTACTTTGGTTTACAATTTTCTGAGCATATCTTTTTGCTGTATCATTTCTTTTAATCCTCCTAGCAAACGTCTAAAATAAGGCACTAAGTTTCTTATGTTGTAGAGGAGAACTGAGCCAAAGATAAGTGACTTGTTTGATAACAAATAGCCATTGGTTATAGAACTAGGGTGTCTGAGTTCTAGAAACTTGTAATTATGTCCAGCTAACTCTAATTAATTCACTGAATTATACTACTCTCAAATCATGATGGTTACATTTTTTTATTTTGTACTTCATAAAACAGTTGTGGAACTTACAAATTTAAAGTGTATGGTATCATTAACATTGCAACATTAGCTCTGATATTATCTGAAATATCCTAAGAATTTACAATATTTTGAAAATATGTTTATATTAATATTAAGAGAGTAATGTTATTTATCACCACTTTTGTGCACAGCAAGCAACAGCTAACTTCTAAATATAAAGAAGAAAGGAGGCCTCAAAAATCTGAAAGTAGCGCTCCTGGTAAGACTTCTGATAGTGAATTCCTCTTGGTGCTCCTGGCACAGATGAAGTAAGAGTAAGAAAGTTTGATAATGAGAGAGCAGGGAAATAATACCAAACAATGTGTAAGTTGCATTTATAGTTTTTCTTAATCTCTTTCTTCATAGTATAGTATTCAGTATTAGTAACAAAATTAAAATCTGGGGCAATATCATTTGAAAAGAAATTCATTTAGTTAGTCCTGATCCCTAAAATCCCATAAAATATCTTTATGTAAAAAAAAATTATGTTAGGATGGTGTGTATGTTTCCTCTGGGTTCACATTATACCAAATTGGACTTGTTCTAAAATGGATTTTTTGTTTAGTTTTCATTGTGATGGGGTATATTTTCCAAGTACTTGTTATTACATAGAGATTTGTCTCACTAAAAAAAGAAACTAACACTAGGAACTCAACAATACTTTCCTGATAGCACAAACAAATGGCAAACAATAAGAACTACATCCCTTAGCCAGAGTGCAAGAATCTGAATGAGATTGTGCTTTAAAGATGTCTACCCATAGAACGGAAGTCAGAAAAACAATACCTGTTGAGAAGCATAGCGTATTTTTCACATTATACCAAGGTCTCACTATATCAACTTCAATCCTCAGAAGTCAAAACAGAAGGAGATATGTTGACTTCATTAATTTGATAATTATCAGGACACTGGGATTTCTTTAGAGCAGTGGTTCTCAACCTTCCTAATGCCGTGACCCTTCAATACAGTTCCTCATGTTGTGGTGACCCCCAATTTCACTGTTACAAATTGAACATAATTAAAGCAGAGTGATTAATCAAAAAAAGCAATATGTAATTATATATGTGCTTTCCGAAGGTCTTAGGTGGCCCCTGTGAAAGGGTCATTCGACCCCCAAAGGGGTCGCGACCCACAGGTTGAGAACCACTGCTGTAGAACAAGATCCTCTATTGCCATTGGTGAAAAAATAATCATAATAAATATTCAAATAGTCCAACGTGGGACTCAACAAATTAAAATTAACGTACAAAAATGTTTCTCAATAACAAAAATGCCAGATATGTTACCTAGCTCATTGTGCAATCTGAATTGTGTGAAGACACCTTGGTCTTAGTAGACTTTATCAGAGGACTTGTGTAGTTGGTTTTGCAAGTGATAGGAAACACAAAGATGAAATAGTGTTTTGACCTTGAAGGTATGTGTAATATGGGAGAGCTTCCCCAGGTTAATTTCTCTTTTATTTTTTTAAAACAAAATTTTCACAGAAAATATCAACATTCAGTTATTCATTTTTCAGCTTCATGATCTGCCATTTAACTCTCAGGCGTCTTTTAGGTACTTGTTACTGTGATGTTGCAGAATTCAAATACCATCCCTGACTCCAAGAGCTTGTTATGATCTTTGCCATCTATATTACTTACTACTCTTTATTCAGTGCTTATTAGGTGCCATATCACACTAAGTGCTTACAAATATAGTTATTTATTCTTTCTTATGCCTGAGTAATATATCAGTCTCTCTCTCTCTCTCTCTCTCTCTCTCTCTCTCTCTCTATATATATATATATATATATATATATATATATATATATATCACATATAGAAAACACATATACATAACACATCATCTTTATTCGCTTATCTATGGAAAGAATCCTAGGTTGCTTCCATATCTTGGCTATTGTGAATAGCTGCAATGAACATAGGAGTGCACAGATACTTTTTTTCAAAATTCATATATATATCTCTGTTGGGTAAATACCCAGATGAGTAATGGCAGTTCTGTTTCTAATTTCTTTAGGAATCTCCATGCTGTTTTCCACAATTACTGTACCAATTCATATTCACATGAACAGTGTGTGAGGCTTTGTCTCTACTCCATGTTCTCGAAAACACTTGCTTTTATATTTATAGCACAACCATTCAGAGAGGAGTGAGGTGGTACTTCTCTATGGCTTTAATTTGCATTTCCCTGATTAGTGATGTTGAGCTATTTGTTTCTTTGAATTTTTTAAAACATGTTTTTAATTATTTTTAGAGAGAGAGCAAGGGAAAGCGAGAAATAGAAAAATCAATGAGAGAGAACCATCACATGCATCGGCTGCCTCCTGCACGCCACTGCTGGGGTTGTGCCTGCAACTGGAGCATGTGCCCTGACCGGGAATTGAACCAGGAACAACTCTTAATCCACTTAGCAATCCTGGTCTGGCCTGTGGGTTTCTTTTAAAGAGTGAAAAAACTGAGAGACTTGGTGTTGACTTCCCCTAACTTTTGATGGGCTTGGGTTACATCTGATGCTCAGTCTTAAATCCTTTAGTGGTAAACTAGTTACTTTAATGAGCGTAGTATAATCATATCTCTCTTTAGAGCTGGGGAAAGAACACCTTCATTGTGTATCAGAACAGTAAATGTCCAAATACAGTTGTGGTTCTCAGGCAATAAGGAAGACTAAGGTAGGGAGCCAGTAATACTTACTACAGGGATTCACTGGAGTTTTTGGCAGAAGACTAACAGGATTACATATGATTAGGGTCCTCTGGCTGTGGTGTGACGCAGAGATAAGGAAGATTTTTCTTTTAAAGGGCCTGATTTTAGTCCATGTGGTCTGTCATATCTACTCAAGTGTGCCATTGTAGTGTGAGAGCAGTCCTAGAGAATCTGTCAGTGAATATGCATGACTGTGTTCCAGTGAGACTATTTGCAAAACCAGATGGCAGCTTGTATTTGGCCTGTGGGCCCTATCTTGCTGACGCCTCCTGTAGAGAATAGATGGAAGGAAAACACATAAAGAGATGGGAGACCGAAAAATATTTTGCCTCTGGACTAGCATAAGTCTACTATGAACTTTTCAAGCATCCATGCTGAAATGAGTCAGGAAGCGCAATTCATTCCTTTTATGTTTTTCTATGTTTATGTCTTTCTCATTTGTGTTTTTCTACATTTATGTCTTTCTTATTTGTTTTGCTTAAAAAAATCTTATTAATTTAAGAAAGAACAATAATAGTTAGTAGTATTTTCCCCGCTGTGAAAGCCATTGTCTAAAAGCCCATATTTGACTAGGGCAGTTGACAGTAGCAAAATAAAGCAGAAACGGTAGATTTTGTGATGATTGCATGTAAAGACTTACTGAGGAGAGAGAAATCTAAGGTGATTCATAGGTTTCCAGGTCGTGCACTGGCATTTTTTTCAGTTGTTGTTCTTAATCCTCACATGAAGGTATTTTTCCATTGATTTTTAGAGAGAATGGAAGGGAGAGGGAGAGACAGAGAGAAACATTGATGTGAGTGGGATATGTCAATTGGTTGCCTCCTGCATGCACTCCAACCAGGGACAGGGAACCTACAACCAAGGTACTTGCCCTTGAACGGAATCACACCTGGGATAGTTCTGTCTGTGGGCCAAGGCTCTATTCACTGAGCAAAACCATTTAGGGCCTGAATTGGCATTTGGAATGGACATGAAGACCAGGACTTTAACCAATCAGAAGGAAAGAGCAACAGTTCATGAAGAAAGACCAGTATTTTCCCATACAGGTTGAGTTTAATGAATATCCATGGATATCCATATATTTTGGATAACATTTCTTTCACTTTATACTTGTCCTGTCAACAACTGTCTTTAATAGGTGAGCCACAATATTAGTTTAATAAGAAATTTTAAAAAAGATTAGTAATTAAGAAAAAGAACTCTGCAATCATTAGATCACTCTTTTATTATATACTAGAGGCCCGGTGCAGAAAAATTTGTGCTCTCAGGGGGGGAGGGTGGTCCCTCAGCCCGGCCTGTGCCCTCTCGCAGACTGGGACTACTCGGGGGATAACGACCTGCTGGCTTAGGCCTGCTCCAGGGTGGCAGAGGACAGGCCCAATCCCTAGGTGCAACCCCTGGTCAGGCTCAGAGTAGGGCCGATTGAGGAGTTGGGGCGCCGCCCCCTGGCATGCACAGAGCAGGGCGGATTGGGAGGTTGAGATGCCACCCTCAGTCACGCTCAGGGTAGGGCCGATGGGGGGTTGGGGGACCGCCCCCTGTCACACTCAAGGCAGGGTCGATGGGGAGGTTGCGGCGCCACCCCCTCTCACCCACAGAGCAGGGCCAATCAGGGGGTTGGGGCACTGCCCCCTGTCACACACAGAGCAGGGCCCATCAGGGGGGTTGGGGCTCCATACCCTGTCACACACAGAGCAGGACCCATCAGGTGGTTGAGGAGCTCCCCCCTGTCACTCACAGAGTAGGGCCAATAGGGGAGTTAGGGCACCGCCCCCTGTCACACACAGAGCAGTGCGGATCAGGGGGTTGGGGCACCGCCCTCTATCACCCACAGAGCAGGGCCGATCAGGGGTTTGGGGTGCCGCCACTCTCAAACTCAGGGCAGGGCTGATGGGGAGGTTATGCCTCTACCCCGTCACACACACAGCAGGGCCCGTGTGTGTGTGTATGGGGGCGGGGGTTGGGGCGCCGCAACCTGGCACACACAGAGCAGGGCCGATCAGGGGGTTGGGGCACTGCACCCTGTCACAAACAGAACAGGGCAGATAGGGAGTTTGTGGCCCCAACCCCTGTCATACACAGAGCTGCAGGGTGATCAGGGGATTTGGGCGCTGCCCCCGTCATGCTGATCCTGGTGCTGGGAAGCCTCTCGTCTCCGCTGATCCCAGTGCTGGGAGGCCTCGCGGCTACGCTGATCCCAGTGCTGGGAGGCATATTACCCTTTTACTATATAGGATAGAGGCCTGGTGCATGGGTGGGGGCCGGCTGGTTTTCCCTGAAGGGTGTCCTGGATCAGGGTGGGGTTCCCCACTGGGGTGCCTGTCCAGCCTGGGTGAGGTGATGATGGCTGTTTGCAGCTGGTCACACACCCTTCAGGGTGGGGGTCCCCACTGGGGTGCCTGCCCAGTCTGGGTGAGGGGCTGAGGACTGTTTTCAGGCTGGTGGGTGACTGAAGCTCCCAACTGCTCCTTTTTTTCTTTTTTTTATTCTGGGCCAGCTTTAGCTCTGGCTCCAGCTCTGAGGCCTCTGCTGCTGAAAGCAGGTATCTGGTTTGTTTGGGTTCTATAATCAAAACACTGTATCAACTCCAGCTATGAGATCCTGGCTGGCTGAAAGCAGGTCTGGGGTTTTGTTTAGCTTCTATATTTGTAACAATGTTTCAAACTGCAAGCTCAGAGGCCGGCAAGGCAGGCAGGGGATGTTGGTTTCCTCCATCACTGAAGCAAGCAAGCCTCATGTTAGCTTCAAGCTGCCTGGCTGCTAGCTGCCATCTTGGCTGGCAGTTAATTTGCATATATCCCTGATTAGCCAATGGGAAGTGTAGCGGACGTACGGCTAATTACCATGTTTCTCTTTTATTAGATAGGACTAGAGGCCTGCCTGCCCCGATGGGGGCCAATTGGGGTTGGGGTCAGCCAGGAGATCAAATGTTGGAAGCTATAGCTTTCCTCCGGCTGGATCTAATTATGAAGGATGGCCAAAAGAAAACCCACAACAGAACAGTTTTGCATTTCACGTGCCATGAGATGAAGTTGTTTATGGGTTGTTTGCAAACATATATCCAGATGGATGATGGCCCTTTAATGATTTTTGCGTTCTTTCTGGGACTCTACTCTTAGTTTCATGATATGATCTTCATTCTTGTTTGTTAAAAAGTTTTTCTCTTTTTGAATGTGCCTGTGTTTCACTGTTGCTCCTTGCAGCCTGCAGATCCTCTTTGGTAACCCATTTAAAGAGAGATTGAAAGCTCACCTAATCTGCAAGTCACTGCAATTTCACAAAATCCCCACGCAGCCTCTACATTTCTCAGCAAAGGGCCGCCATCCATTAATGCTTATGTCGCCTTTTTGGCTAACTTGGAAGGTCTCCTGGGGCTGCAGGCCATGGATGGAGAATTCCACACCTTGGCTGCAATATTAGCAGAGCCCTCTGGAGACTCTGGTTGGGGTCAGAGGGTCTGATAATTATTTTCTTGTGCTTGCACTAACTGTACATGCACCAGGGAGTCCGGCAGTGATTTAGGAGTGTTTGGGGTCATTCGGGGTGGGAGTCGGCCAGGGGGAGGGGCTGCAAGCAGTTGGCAGTCGGCTGAGCCCCCGATCAGGGTGTTGGGGGCCGACTGGGGGCTGAGCTGGCCAGGAGGAGGTGCCGATCCCGGCCAGTTGAGGCTGGTTGGCTGTTGCAGTGCATGTCATAGCCACCAGTCTTTCTGGTCATTCTGGCATAACAGTCGCTGGGCTTTTATATAAATAGATGATAATTATTTTTTTGCAGTTATCCAAGTTAGTTGATTATGAAAAGCAATTAAACCTTGTTCGCTTGGAGAAATTTGTCAATGAGATGTCTTCCTTTCCTTTATAGGAACTTTGCTATAGAACATACTGTCAAGCATTGGGATGCTGTGTTTCTTATTCTGACTAAATAGGAACGTTTCTAGTTTCACATAATTTTCTGAGAACATTGATTCATTTATCCCTTTCATGTCTTTATCCCAATTGTTATAGCTCTACAGAAAACTCGAAAACAGGCAAGGATGGAAGCAAAGTCAAGGACAGGTATTCAGTGAAATCAACTTCTGTATTGTAATCATGTATAACACATCAATTCAAATAACATTTTCACATAATGCAATTTTGTTAGGTGTTTTTAAACACACCCCGAGGTTTGTTTACTCACTGGAAAATTTTACAGGACTCAGCATATAGGTGTGCTTACACGTGAGTTTTATTACAGTGAAAGGTTTATAGCAAAATCAGCAAAAGAGAAAAGGTGCATGTGACAAAGTGTGGCAGACATCTGGTATAAGCTTCCAAGAGTCCTCACCCTGTGGAGTTACCAGGATGTGCTTAGTTATTCCAGTATCAAATTCTGAGAACACACATGAAACATGTCATTTACCGGTCTTATTAGATTCAGTGCCAAGGTTTTTATGGCACGCTAGTCACATAGACATCTTCCCCATAGCATGTACCCAAATTCTAGATTCCCAGAAGGAAATCAAGTGTTCAGTAAGAACCCCATCAGTTGTACAAAGTATTAAGGCACAGGGAGCCACACTTATCATTTAGAGAAAGGTGGAAAGCCTCCCCAGATTCAGGTTTTCAGACACCAACTGAAGGGTAGCCATTTAAGCAGGACTTTCTAAGGATAGCAGTCTTAGGCCTGCTGCATGGACATTTTCTGCAGAGCAGGTATAGCCCTGACTGAATTTTTGGCTTTGGCCTAAAATTATGTTTTTAAAGCAAGTAATATGGTAATATAACATGGTATTGGTTTCAGTCCCATCATGTATAATTCCTTGCAATGCTGGCCACTTTTGTGACTCTTGGTGAGTATTTCTCAGGTATTTGTACCTAAATTACGAGGGCAATCTTAGGCAATGATCAACTTTCCTTTTTATCCAGTTAATGTTTCAAGATAATTTTTACATAAAATCAGTGTAATGATTTCTGATTTAAATTAGAATAAAAAGTGTACTTTAATTATATGGATGTTTCATTTTTTATATATATTTCACTAAATTCCTGTTTATAATTTCAAAGCAAGTTATTCAGTCATATTTATTAGTTATTGTCTTACCGTAGTATCCATTAAACACTATTTGCTTTATTTATTTCTTTCCATATGTTTCACTCCATTGTGAGGATAATTCCCATTTTCTGATACTTGGATCTTTATTGTAATTGTTCAGGTGACTGTGTCTTGAAAACAGCATCTATATGTTGATGTATGTTAATAGAAGATTCAAGGGATTAATTATTTTGAAGAAAAATTACTAAGACTTATTTTTTAGAGCAGTTTCAGATGCACAGTCACATTGAGTGGAGAGTACAGTGTGTGCCCATAAACCACACAGCCCCAAACACACAGCCTCGCTCATTTTTTACATCCTGCACCAGAGAGGAACATTTATAACAATGGATGGATGTGCACTGAAAAATGTATGATGGCACATACCCACCATTATAGTTTCATATAGAATCATTTCACTATTCTAGAACTCCTCTGTGCTTTGCTTATTCATCCCTCCCTTCTCCCTAATCCCTGGAAAACACTGATCTTTCTTAGTCTCCATAGGTTTGCCTTTTCCTGAATATTGTATAGTTGGGTTCATACAGTGGGTATCTTTTTGAATGTTTAACAAATGAAAATTCTAAGGTAAATGGATGTAGTTATCCAAGATGTTGTTTCCTTCGTTATTTGTTGTTGTTGTTCATCAACATAGGATCTGATGACATGTCCCATACATGCTGAAAGAGAAGGATGTCTATAGGCATTTGCCACCTAAGGGAGAGGGTTGAGAAAAATGACCTGTGCACTACTGCAGAGCACTAACTGTCTGGATCATTCTGCGGTATGAGGTGGGAACATTTACTCTAGCAATGCAAGGAGACAGTCTCAATGGGTTCTACTACATACAACTGGAATCACAAAGTATTTCCTACTTATCCTGCAATATGAAATGGGGCCAGAGAGAGTCTGTTTCCTATCTGTAGCTGTGCTTCAAAGTGTAGTATCTAGCGATTAAACTTCCTTGTCATAGAGTGTTTCATCCTCAATTAGCAAGTCTTCACTGAAGAGCTAGACAATTTATATTGTGTTACGGCAAAATAAGGATACTCTCTTCTAACTGCTGCTAATAGGAGGAGTCCAGAAAACCAATGCTATTTAAGTTTGGCATTGTTAGTCTATGATTCTGCTTCCACTAATGACATAATTTCATGTCAGTCCCATGGGGTTTGGTTAGGATTATGTTCATTGTACATAGCAGTGCACAGGAAGGTATCAAACTGTGATGCCTCCCATTTTTCTCTGTGTGTGTTTGGTATATTTAAAAAGAGAAAGTAATTGTCCTCATGTGTTAATGGCCGACCGATAACATGACTAATGTTCACTCTAGTGTAGTCTTCAGGTGTGGCCCGAAGTTGTACTTTCTAATGTATTAGTCCAGTACTTACAAGCTCCTGTATTGTTATTGCTTTAAAATGTATTTTATTTTATTTTTTAAAAACAGTGGTTGATACCTCAGAAGAAGATTCTTTAAGCAGGTAGGATTTTAAAAAATTATATATTAATTAAGGGAATTCAGAGAAAAGAAAATAACATTTCTAGAGTGTTCTACTATGGGCTAGAGCCTATACTATGTAATTAACCTGTGTTATATAGTCATCACAATAGATTGGCCAAGTAGCTGTGCTAATGTAACCTACTTTTTATTTATGGGGCAACTGCGATTCAGGGAAGTGGATGAATTGATCCATGATTCCATAGTTAGCAAGGGCTGAGGCATGATTTGACTGTCAACCATTTTTGCTCCCAAATTATTCTGTTGTCTCTCAACATACACTGGTAAGTTCCAGTGTAGCTCTGCCTTGGAAATACAGATGCAAACCAGATCATCTCAGAAAGTCAAATCTGATAGTATGTTAACTCTGATTTAGAGTTTCTAAGAGGCCCAGTGAGTCTAAGCATTTATTGTATTCTCCTTGACAAGTGTAGTGGTAAATAGGACCTTGTTTTTTCCACCAAAGCTTTAGGGCCCATCTCAGTTAGCTATGGCCACAAGACTAAAGGTTTTACCAAAGCAAGGCCAAATCTGGCAAGTTTTTTTAGGTAACATAATATCTATTCTTCTTGGAATGAGATATTCTAAGTAAAGAATATCTATGTGTAGATCATGTTATCTTCATTAAGTTAAGCCTATGTTTAGAGGATGTCTCTAATTGATGCCTCTATTACTGACTTCCCAGTCTGGTCTCTTCTGTAGGCTGGCACCTTACACTCCTTCTTTGAGGTTTCTCTTTGTCTCTATAGTTGTTTTTTTCCCTCTTGCATGAGTTTTTGATTTATTTTATTCTCTGCTTTTATTTCTGTTTCTTTCTTTGTGTTATTTTTTTTCCAGTTCTGCCAGCTATGGCATTATCCATTTTTTTTATAGACAGAATCAAAGACACATAGAATTTCATAATTTCAAGGAAGCCTAGCCATTAATTAAAAAAAACCTTCCCTAGCACTTCAACTTGTGTTTGACATCCTGTCCAAGTGGTTGTTCACATGGAGTGTTGGAAGCACATGAAAGTGACTCATTGAGATAATAATAAGTGGTGGAACAGAGAGGTAAATTCAGGTGCTCAATGCAATGCTCGTCCCTTTTTTTCATTCTGTAGGTGAGTTTTCCTAATAGAAATAAAGGGAGTGTGTTGTGAACACAGTCAATAGAGGATAAGAATGGAATTAGCAGGGAATCCCAAGTTTCAAGTGGAACAACACTAGGTTCGGTTTGAAATAAGAGTTTTGGAAAAGATATGAAAATATATGACAAGTTAAAGATAAGTTTTTAGAAGACGGACATTGAATGTGGGTTGTTCTCCAGAAAGGCAGATTAAAGCATGGGGCTCAAGGATGTACTGAAGTAGTTGCTGCTCTTTTGCTTGGTTGTTTAATTGGAGAAACTAGCAGCATTCAAGGTTTCTTTACAAAAATATGAAAAGAATTTGAGCCACTGGAAAGATTCTTTTGATCGCATGAAGGACTGTGGTCCCTCTGCCTGACTCATGGAGTGGGGCTTACGTCCCCTTGAGTCCTAGGGAATGGAAATTGCTAAACTACATAGATCTATTGCCCAAGGCAGGTGTCTTCTCCCCTTTACCTGGTTTCCCAATTAGCTGATGTGCTTCCCATGTACATGGAGGACTGGGCAGGGGCAGGACTAGATGTCAAAACTATATCAGAAACGAAGTTGGGTGACACTGAAAACTTTTTGTAAATAGAGCCCCACCGTTAATTATATCAGGAATCATTATTTGATATGCAGATGGCTTATCTTACACTTAAACTTTTTGTTGCTTGTTTTAAAGAAGTGAACTCACTCATTTTTGTTGTATATTTTACTGTAAAGACTTTGCAGCAAACCTGGCATTGATGATTCAAGGTCTACATCACGCAATGAAGACTTGAAGGTGAAGTGCTCCCTTGTGAAATTAATTTTCCTGCTGTCAATTTAATTTTGTTTGGCACTTACTCTTATAACTTTGTAGCAGCCTACCTATCTTTGATTTATGTTTCTAATGCAAAATTAGTCTTTTTATTGTTAAATGGTCAACCAAGATATGCCTTTTTAAAAATTGATTTTAGAGAGAGAGGAAGGGTTAGAGGAAGAGAGAGAGAAAGAAAGAGAATCACTGACATGGGAGAGAAACACTGATTGGTTTTCTTTCCCATGAGCCCCAACTGACAACCTGGGAATGTGCCCTGACAGAGAATTGAACCCATGACCTTTTGGTGAATGGGGTGTCAATCCAACCAACTCAACCACATAGGCCAGACCAGAAAATAAGTTTATTTTATTGTGTGATTCCTTGTATATGTCATTCCCATAATAAGTGACTACATAGAGATAGAAATCAGAGACTGCGGTAGGAGGAATGGAGATTCTCTATTTCATGAGAATGAGGTTTCCTTCTGGAGTGCTGAAAAGTTTTGGAACTAGATAGAGGTCATCATTGCACAGTATTACAAATGTACCAAATGCTACTGAATTTTTCACTTTAAAATGGTTTAGTTTTTGTTTGGTGAACTGTACTCACTACAAAAAAAACTGTCATAATAATAATTAATCAATCAATTGAACTAAGATCATGTTACACCTTCATTTTTTTTTATTTTTTAACTTGTTTTATTGCTTAAAGTATTACAAAGGGTATTGCATATGTCTCATTTTTCCCCCGCCCTTGAAAGTCCCCTGGCCTCTCGTACCCACCAGTGTCTCATGTCCATTGGTTATGTTTATATGCATGCATATAAGTCCTTTGGTTGATCTCTTACCCCCCCCTTTCTGTCCCCCTACGCTCCCCGGCCTTCCCGCTGCAGTTTGACAGTCTGTTTGAGGCAGCTCTGCCTCTGTATCTATTTTTGTTCATAAGTTTATAATGGTCTTCATTATCCATGAATGAGTGAGATCATGTGGTATTTTTCCTTTCATTGATTGGATTATTTCACTTAGCATAATGCTCTCCAGTTCCATCCATGCCATTGCAAAAGGTAAGAGTTCCTTCTTTTTTACAGCAGCATAGTATTCCATCATGTAGATGTACCACGTTTTTCTAATCCATTCATCTACTCATGGGCACGTAGTCTGTTTCCAGATCTTAGATATGGTAAGCTGTGCTGCTATGAACATATGGGTGCATATATCCTTTCTGATTGGTGTTTCTGGTTTCTTGGGATATGTTTCTAGAAGTGGGATCACAGGGTCAAATGGGAGTTCCATTTTTAGTTTATGTTTTGTTTTGTTTTGTTTTGTTTTGTTTTGTTTTGTTTATTCTCCATTCAGGCTGCCATGAATTCATTCTTTTTTTTTATTTTTATTTTATTGCTTACAGTCTTACAAAGGGTATTACATATGTGTCCCTTTTTTTCCCCCCGCCCTTGACAATCCCCTGGCCTCCCTACCCCCCAGTGTCTTATGTCCATTGGTTATGCTTATATGCATGCATACAAGTCCTTTGGTTGATCTCTTACACCCCTCCATCCTGCCCCCCACCCCTCCCTGGCCTTCCCGCTACAGTTTGATAATCTGTTTGAGGCTGCTCTGCCTCTGTATCTATTATTGTTCAAAAGTTTATAATGGTCTCTATTATCCATGAATGAGTGAGATCATGTGGTATTTTTCCTTCATTGACTGGCTTATTTCACTTAGCAAAATGCTCTCCAGTTCCATCCATGCCGTTGCGAATGAGAAGAGTTCCTTCTTTTTTACAGCAGCATAGTATTCCATCATGTAGATGTACCACGGTTTTCTAATCCATTCATCTACTGATGGGCACTTAGTCTGTTTCCAGATCTTAGATATGGTAAGCTGTGCTGCTATGAACATACGGGTGCATATATCCTTTCTGATTGGTGTTTCTGGTTTATTGGGATATGTTTCTAGAAGTGGGATCACAGGGTCAAATGGGAGTTCCATTTTTAGTTTTTTGAGGAAACTCCATACTGTCTTCCATAGTGGCTGCACCAGTCTGCATTCCCACCAGCAGTGCACCAGTGTTCCTTTTTCTCCACATCCTCTCCAGCACTTGTCGTTTGTTGATTTGCTGATGATAGCCAGTCTGACAGGTGTGAGATGGTACCTCATTGTTGTTTTGATTTGCATCTCTCGGATGATTAGTGACTTTGAGCATGTTTTCATATGTTTCTTGGCTTTCTGAATGTCCTCTTTTGAAAGGTGTCTATTTAGATCCTTTGCACATTTTTTTGATTGGATTGTTTATCTTCCTTTTTTTAAGTTGTATGAGTTCCCTATAAATTTTGGAGATTAGGCCCTTATCAGATATGACATCGGCAAATATGTTTTCCCACACAGTGGGCTTTCTTGTTGTTTTGTTGATGGTTTCTTTTGCTGTGCAGAAGCTTTTTATTTTGATGTCGTACCATTTGTTCATTTTCTCTTTAGTTTTAAGTGACGTAGGAGCTGTATCAGTGAAGAAATTGCTTCGGCATATGTCTGAGATTTTGTTGTCTTTGGATTCTTCTAGAATTTTTATGGTTTCCCGTCATACATTTAAGTCCTTTATCCATTTTGAGTTTATCTTTGTGTATGGTGTAAGTTGGTGGTCTAGTTTCATTTTCTTGCATGTATCTGTCCAATTTCCCAACACCATTTATTGAAGAGACTATCTTGACTCCATTGTATGTTCTTGCCTCCTTTGTCAAATATTAATTGAGCATATTTGTTCGGTCCGATTTTGGGCTCTCTATTTTATTCCATTGATCTATATGTCTGTTCTTGTGCCAGTAACAGGCAGTTTTGAGAACAGTGGCTTTGTAATACAGCAAATGTACCACATACAGCAAATCTGTATTGAGATCCCACCTACTTTGTTCTTTCTCAGGATCGCTGCAAGTATTCGGGGTCTTTTTTTATTCCAGATGAATTTTTGCAGAGTTAGTTCTAGATCTGTGAAATATGCCGTTGGTATTTTAATGGGAAGTGCGTTGAATTTATAGATTGCTTTGAGTAGGAGGACATTTTAATTATGTTGATTCTACCAATCCGTGAAAACGGTATGTTCTTCCATCTGTTTATGTCTTCCTCTATCTCTTTTTTCAACGTCCTGTAGTTTTCTGAGAAGAGGTCTTTTACCTCTTTAGTTAAGTTTATTCCTTCATAGGTAGCTTAATTTTTTTGATGAGATGGCAAATGGGATTATTTTTTTAGTCTCTCTTTCTGTAAGTTCACTATTGGTGTATAGAAATGCCTTAGATTTCTTGGAGTTAATTTTGTATCCTGCTACATTGCCAAATTCATGTATTAAGTCTAGTAGTTTTTTGATGGAGTTTTTAGGGTTTTGTATGTATAATATCATGTCGTCTCCAAATAAGGACAGTTTTACTTCTTCTTTTCCAATTTGGATGCCTTTTATTTCTTCTTCTTTTCTAATTGCAATGGCTAATACTTCCAGTACTATGTCGAACAGGAGTGGTGAGAGTGGGCATCCCTGTCTTGTTCCTGTTCTTAGGGGAAATGGTATTAGTTTTTGTCCATTGAGTATGATGTTGGCTGTGGGCTTGTCATATATGGCTTTTATTATGTTGAGGTATGATCCTTCTATTCCCACTTGCTGAGAGTTTCTATCAAAAATGGGTGTTGGATTTTGTCAAATGCTTTTTCTGCATCAATTGATATGACTATGTGGTTTTTTTCTTTCAATTTGTTTATGTGATGTATCACGTTTATTGATTTGCGGATATTGTACCATCCTTGCATCCCTGGGATAAATCCTACTTGATCATGGTGTATGATCTTTCTGATGTACTTCCTGATCCTATTTGCTAAGATTTTGTTGAGGATTTTGGCATCTCTGTTCATGAGGGTTATTGGCCTGTAATTCTCTTTCATTGTGTTGTCTTTACCTGGTTTTGGTATTAGGGTGATGCTGGCTTCATAGAATGAGTTTGGAAGTGTTCCTTCCTCTTGAATTTTTTGTAGTAGTCTGATTAGGATAGGTTTTAGTTCTTCCTTGAATGTATGGTAAAACTCCCCTGTGAAGCCGTCTGGTCCTGGGCTTTTGTTTGCTGGAAGCTTTTTGATGACTGCTTCAATTTATTCCATAGTTAGTGGCCTATTGAGATTTTTAGATTCTTCCTGATTGAGTTTTGGAGTGTTGTATTTTTCTAGGAATTTGTCCATTTCCTCCAGGTTGTTTAGTTTGTTGGAGTAGAGTTGTCCATAGTATTTTTTAACAATAATTTGTATTTCTGTGGGGTCTGTTGTTAATTCACCTCTATCATTTCTGATTTTGTTTAATTGGGTCCTCTCTCTTTGTTTCTTGGTGAGCCTCGCTAGGGGTTCGTCAATCTTGTTTATCCTTTCAAAGAACCAGTTCTTGGTTTCATTGATTTTCTGTATTGTTTTTTTTTTTTTTTTTGTCTCTGTGTTGTTTATTTCTGCTCTAATCTTTATTATCTCCTTCCTTCTGCTCACTCTGGGCTTTTCTTGTTGCTCTCTTTCTAATTCTTTGAGATGTAGAGTTAGATGATTTACTACCATTTTTTCTTGTTTGTTGAGGTAGGCCTATAGAGCTATAAACTTCCCTCTCAGGACTGCTTTCATTGTGTCCCATAGGTTTTGGATTCTTGTGTTTTCATTGTCATTAGTTTCCAGGATGTTTTTAATTTCTTCTTTGATCTCATTGGTAACCCAATCAGTATTTAATAGCATGCTATTCGGCTTCCAAGTGTTTGCGTATTTTGGGGTGTTTTTATTGTAGTTTATTTCTAATATTATGCCCTCTTGTTCTTTGAAGATGCTTGTTATGATTTAAACCTTCTTGAATTTGGGGAGACTTTTTTTGTTACCCAATATTTGGTCTATTTTTGAATATGTCTCATGAACACTTGATTAGAATGTATATTCCATGGTTTTGGGGTTAATTGTTCTGAATATGTCAATTAAGTCCAGCTGATCTAGTGAGTCATTGAGGATTGCTGTTTCTTTGCTGATTGTTTGTTAGAGGATTTATTTAGTGCTGTCAGTGGTGTATTAAAGTCCTGTACTATGATTGTATTGTTGTTGATCTCTCCTTTGATATCTAACAGGAGTTTTTTTATATATTTGGGTGCTCCTGCATTGGGTGCATATATGTTTATCAGAGTTATATCTTCTTGTTTTATTGATCCCTTTAGTATTATGAAGTGGCTTTCCTTATCTCTTGTTATGGCCTTCACTTTGAGGTGTATTTTGTCCGATAAAAGTATTGCTGCCCCAGCTTTTTTTTCATTTCCATTTGCCTGAAAGATATTTTTCCATCCCTTCACTTTCAGTCTGTGTGAGTCCCTTCTTCTGAGGTGGGTCTCTTGTAGACAGCAAATGTATGGGTCATGTTTTTTTATCCATTTGGCCACTCGATGTTTTTTGGTTGGAGCATTTGGTCCATTTACGTTTAAAGTTATTATTGAAAGGTACTTGTTTGTAAACATTTTGTTTTTGTATGTGTGTTGCTGTGTTCTTTCTGAGCTTTTTATTTCTTCTTTTTACACCAGTCCCTTTAGCATTTCTTGCATTGCTGGCTTGGTAGTTATAAACTCCCTTAGCCTTTTTTTTGTCTGTGAAGCTTCTTATTTCCCCTTCAATTTTGAATGATAGCCTTGCTGGATAGAGTATTCTTGGATTCAGTCCTTTGCTTTGCATCACTTTGTAAATTTCTGTCCATTCTTTTCTGGCCTGATGTGTTTCTGTTGAGAAATCATATGACAATCTAATGGGAGATCCCTTGATTGTAACGTTCTGCCTCTGTCTTGCAGCCTTTAAGATTTTCTCTTTGTCCTGAACATTTGCCATGGTAATTATGATGTGTCTTGGAGTGGGTCTTTTCAGGTTCACCTTGTTTGGGACTCTCTGTGCTTGTGTGATTTTTTCTTCTCCACCTGTGGGAAGTTTTCTGATATTATTTCTTCAAATAGGTTTTCTAATCCATGTTCCTCTTTCTGTTGTTCTGACACCCCTATTATCCGTATGTTGTTTCATTTCATGTTGTCCCATAGCTCCCTTAGGCTCTCCTCCTGTCCTTTACTTTTTTTCTCCAATTGCTGTTCAGTTTGGGTGTGTTTTGTTTCCCTGTCTTCTAATTCACTAATTCGGTCCTCTGCTTCTCCTAGTCTACTGTTGAAACTTTCAATGGTGTATTTATTGCAGCTATATCACTCTTCATTTCTTCTTAGTTCTTACATAATTTATTGACTTTTTCATCTGTTTATTCTTGCTTCTTGCATAAGTTGTTGATTTTTTCCTCCATCCGGTTTATGCACTCAAGGACCCTTAATCTGAATTCTTTTTCTGTCATGTTGCATGCCTCTGTATCACTTAGCTGCTTTTCTGGCGAGTCCTCCTTTTCGTTGCTTTGGGGGTTACTTTTTCTACCCATGTTTGATCGTACCGCCATATCTAGATGTTGAGTCGTTCAGCGGCTGCTCCTTGGGTGGCAGTGGCTCCTCAGGCTCCGGTTGCTCCTCGGGCGGTTGTGGTAGCAGCTGCTCCTCAGTTGGTAGCAGCTCCTCTGGTGGGTGCTGTTCACAGTTGTGGTGGCTCCTCTGGCTGGTGGGGGGAGGCTTCACACACAGCTGCTGTTCCTCAGACAGAGCCATGTTACACCTTTAAAAGCAATCCAATAGGCTCATTTAAAACCGGTCTTCTGGTGAAAGGTTACATTGTTAATTGGAGACTTTTCTTGTTTCTTGAGATAGGCCTACATTGCTGTGAATTTCACTCTTAGGACTGCTTTTGCTGTTCCATAGATTTTGGGTTGTCATGTTCTCATTTCAGTTGTCTCAAGGTATCTTTTGATTTCTTTCTTGATCTCATTGTTAACCCATTCACTGTTTAGTAGCAGGTTATTTAGCCTCCATGTGTTTTTAGGTTATCAGGTGTGTGTGTGTGTGTGTGTGTGTGTGTGTGTGTGTGTGTGTGTAATTGATTTGTAGTGTGATAACACTACAACTGTGTGGTTGGAGAAGATGTATGAAATGATTTGAATCTTTTTAAATTCACTAAGGCTTTTTTTATGGTCTTACGTGTGGTCTATCCTAGAAAATGTTCCATGTGTACCTGAAGAAAATGTATTCCCTGCAGTGTTACAGTGTAATGCTCTGAAAAAAATCAATGAAATTCATCTGGTAAAATGTGTCCTTTAAGGGTACTGTTATCTTTTTTATTTGTTTTGGAAGATCTATCGATTGATGTCAATGGGGTATTAAACTCCCAACTATGATGATATCAATATTTGTTGTATATAATTAGGTGCTCTTATGTTTGCAAAGTTTCTTTCTTGTTTTTGGATGGATCCCATTATTATTATACCAGAGACCCGGTGCACAAATTTGTGCACGGGTGGCATCTGGCCAGCCTGCCCCTACTGGGGTGATTGGGCCAGCTGGCCAGAGAGAGGGGCCACAGGTGGTTGGTGGGCCAGCCCCTACCCCTGGTCGAACTCCCAGTTTAACTCCCAGTCGAACTCCTGGTCCAAGGGACAATTTTCATATTAGCCTTTTTTTATATAGTATAATGGCCTTCTTTGTCTCATGTTATAGTCTTACTTATAAATTTCATTTGATCTGATATAATTATTGCTATCCTGGTTTGTGGTATTTTGGGGGGATTACATTTGAAAAAAATTTTAATTTATTTTTTTTACTTACTGATTTAAGAGAGAGAGACCAAAAGAGAGATGCAAAGAAAGAGTGTGTGTGTGTGTGTGTGTGTGTGTGTGTGTGTGTGTTAGAGAGAGAGAGAGAGAGAGAGAGAGAGAGGGAGGGAGACAAAACATTGGAACTTAGAATTCTAATATTCTAATATGATCACTTCAGGATATTTTTATTTCATGTTAGTCGCAGTTTGCATTCAATATTAGTTTGTATTAGTTTCACATGTACAGCATAATGGTTAGATAATCATATACTTTATAAATTGGTCTCCCCAATATTTCAAGTACTTTCCTGCACTGTACATCATCATTGTGATTTTATTGAGATATTTTACTAACAAACATATATACTTCAACATATACTTTTATCACCCTCTCAGATGTGTTTATTGAGCCAAAGCTCTACATTGTATTGTTTAATAAAGTATGATACTGCCATAAAAAATGAAACCTTACCATTGTGACAGCATGGATGGACGTAGAGGGCATTATGCTAAGTGAAATATGTCAGACAGAGAAAGATAAGTCCCATTCGATTTCATTTATATGTGGAATGTAAAGAGCAAAATAGATGAACTAAGAAATTTAAGAGAGACCCTTAGATGACAGAGATCTGACTAATGGATGCCAGAGGGAAGGGGGTCGGTAGATTGGGTCAAAAGTAAAGGGATCAACAGGTACAAGTTGGTAGTTATAGAATAGTCACGGGGATGTCAAGTACACATAGAGAATGTAGTCAATCATATTGTAATAAGTATGAATGGTGTGAGGTGGATATTGAAATATCAGGTGATCACTTTGTAAAGTATCTGATTGTCTAACCACTATGCGGCCCTACTGAAACCCATACAAATAATATTGTGAACTATAATGGAAAGATTAAAAAACATAACAAGCGATAGAATATCTGCCAAATATAAAAGCATGGCGATCATCATTTTGACATGTGTGATATAATCATATAGATCACATAAATTATTTGCAATAAGATCAGTATTTGTCTCTAAAGGAGAAAACTGAGTTTTGAGGTGCATTGACTTTTGAAATGGAAAAAGAGCTGTAACCGATTTGGCCCAGTGGATAGAGCGTCGGCCTGCGGACTGAAGGTTCGATTCCAGGTTTGATTCTGGTCAAGGGCATGCACCGTGGTTGCGGGCACATCCCCAGTAGGAGGCATGCAGGAGGCAGCTGATTGTTGTTTCTCTCTCATCAATAATTCTAGCTCTCTAGCCCTATCCCGTCCTCTCTGTAAAAAATCAATAAAATACATTTTTTTAAAAAAAATGGATAAAGATTGAGACATGGTGCTCCTAAGAAAAAGTGCATGAGCCCTCTCATTACACTAAGGCATTAAATTACTTTTTAAAAGTCATGCTTAATTTACCTCATTAATTTGATGAAATGTTCTGTTTATTTATCTGATTCAGCATTATAGGATTATATCATTTCTTTTGGTGCCATAAAATGCTAGGAATTACATCCTTATGAAGTTTGGACAGGCCATTTAACTTTGGTTTTATTTCTGTTGTCAGTATATGGGGCTAAAGTAAGTAGATAACTACTTCTATGTCCTCTAGCTATAAGATGTTATAGTGATTGTATTACCCATTTTCCAGAATTGTACATTCACCAAAAATCCATTGGTTTCAATCTGCTCCAGTGCTGTGGTAAACTTTGGTTCATATGTTTTATGAATGCCACCACTTTTTTGATGGCATCAAAGATGTTAAAGAAAAAAGAATTGTGAAAGGCAACGGGGGAGGGAATAGCTTCTGGCAGACACAGGAGAGCTTCCTATTTGTTTCTAAGGCACAATGTCATGTCCACTAAATCTGGCTGTAATGCAAGACCCAGGTGGGGAGGACAGAAGAGGACATATTTTGCATTTTTTTTTTTTACTTTTACTTCTCTGTGTCTGCTAGATAAATGGGGTGGGGTGGGTAAGGGGAATGATAGGTAGCAAAGAGTGGATGTGATGTGAATAAGAGCTCAAAATTAAGACAGCCCTGTAAAATCTTGGAAAATTCTGCTTCTTTACTGAAACAGAAACGAAACAGAATTTACAGCTTCAATGACCTATAATGATAAAAACACAAAATATTTTATTGATTAAAGTCGTGGCAATTAAACTAAGAGCCAAATGATAAAATTAATGAAAACATAAACAGTCTTTTTAATGATTAAGGTAATAACTATATCCTTAATATCAAACCTTCATCAAAGGTTGAAGAAGAAGAAAAGAAGCAAAAAAGTAGTAAAAGGAAAGTGACAGGAAACAAGTATAATGCTGCTGCTGATGACAGTGATGCATGGAGTCAGCAAAGCAAAGTTGAACAAACTGAGAAGCAGCAGCTTCCTATTATGGAGAATGAAGATTCTGACAGGTAAGCCGACAGCAGTATTTAATGGTAGGTAATTATTCTTTTCCTGTAAAACAAATTCCAATTTGAGCAAATATTCATGATTAACACATTTTATATGTTTACTAGGGAGACTGATCCTTCCCTGGTAATCAGAAAAATATAAATCAACAAACAATGGGATACCAATTTTTGAATTTAAAATGATAAATATTTTATGTAAAAAATAACAACCAGAATTGGCACATGGGAGGAAAAGGCACTCCCCTGCACTACTGTTACATGAAATTGGCACATCTTTTTCAAAGGGTAATGGAGCTAGTTTCGAAACTTCAAGTATGTCATTCCTTTATCCCAATAGCTTCATTTCCAGAACTAGAACCTACAGGAAAACATGACTTGGATATACGCACACGTACACATTCTAAGGACATCAATTATATATTATTATGTATATAAAATATAGTTACAGTAGGTCATCATATGTATTTTATATATACAATATGACTGGTTATGTATATATGTGTGTATACATGCATTAACGATATTTATACAAATGTTACATATATGCATATGGATAAGGATATTTATTACAACATTGCTTACATAAAAGTTGTAGGTAGTGTAAATTTCTATCTAAAAGTAATACATTATTATACACATAAAATAATGTAGTATGCAGCCACTGGAAAAATGGGGGTATTTCTGGTCTACAGAATACTGATTGTTGCCCTTGTAGTTAAAGCATTGGGTTTAATGTCATGTCTTGAGTAAATTTTGTGAGAATACTCTTAATATCTGTTCAGTTATGAAAGGAAGTTATATGCTACACTGTCACTCTACTTTGTTTCCACCTAAATTGCTAGTTACTAGATTTTTGTGTTTTGTTCCTAATACCTGAGTGCTCAAATATTGGGCACTCAAATTAATCTGAAAGCTGGGGGATTTCACAAGGCAACTTGTTCCATTTCTTATCTACACATTTCAGCATATTGTGTAAAACCTATTAAAACACATCAAGGGATTAATCTGCTAGGTGAGGGGCTGACAGACCTTTTCTCTGAAGTGCCAGATGGTCAGTATTGTAGGCTTCACGAACCAGGGGGGTCTCTGAAATCTGTCATAGACACTAGGTAAAGGAGTGGGTGTGGCTGTGTTCCAATCAATCTTTATTTACAAAAACAGGCTCTGGGCTGGATTTGGTGTGCAGGCATTCGTTTGCTGACCTTTGCATTATAAAACCAAGGTGCTCCTAATTTAGTGAACTCACCTGGTCTCCCCCTTGCCTAGATTGACCTTACCATTCTATTTTGTTTCTCTTCACCTCCCATTTTTTACACATTCAAATGTCCAGGGATTCAGTCTTTGATCTTTTTTCTCATGACGTTTACTGCCTTGTATATACTAATGATCTTCAAATGTATATCCCCAGCCCAGATCTCTCTCATCAATGCCAGACCTATAAATCAAACTGCCTACTTGGTATCTCTTTTTTTAATAGCTATTGGGTGTTCCAGACTGAAGATGTTCAAAATTAATCTACTGATAGTCTTTGTCACGCCTGCCCTTCACGTGGTCTCTCCTGTTTGAGTGAACAACAGCTCTTCAATTGCTCTGCCAAAAACTTGGTGTCATCCTCAACTCCTGTCTTTTTCTCTGTCTTAAACCTCACATCTCATCTGTGAGAAAATCTTGTCAGAATTCCTTCAAAATATAGTAAAACCTTGCGACAAAGGGCCAGTTTGGGAAAGGGGGTGTCCTTAAAGTGGAAAGACCATGATCTTATCTAATATAATAATTGAGGAATATGCAAATTAGCTGGGACACCATAACATCACGACCGATCTATAAGCGCCAGAGAGCTACAAGAGGGCAGGGCAGCAGGCAAAGAGCTATAGGAGGGCAGGGCAGCGAGCTAGGAGCAGCAGAGAGCTCCCAGCAGTGGTGGGTTTGCAGCCAGCTAAGGCAAGTGGCAGCGAGCTACTCATGCACAGATTTATGCACAGGCATACTAGTATATAATAAAGTAGGTTTTCTGAATGCGTATGCTAAAAAATTGGCACATTAGTTTTCCTGTTTTTATATATGTAGACCCATGAAAGTAAAATTAAGTATTTATGAAAAGCTTAATCTCCCAGAGAAGTTTTCTATAGGTGTTACTGCTTATATACTCACCATAGATTTGAGACTGTAGTAAGTATGCAATCTTAATAGAAATAACCATTTTTCAGAAAATACACTTTAATTATATTTAACTAAACAAATAAACAATGTTCTAAAAACAAAACAAAATTTAAATGTTATAAGAACAGAAAAAACGTTTTCCTTTTAATCATTTTTGGATGATGATATATCCAGACACTCCTGTTGTGATGTGACATATAATGTTCGATGTTGAGGAGCTTGGTTTAGGTAATCCTGCTTTGACAAAACTATCCTGTTTAGCTTGAACTTTTGAAGTCTGCTGCTTTTTATAATTAACTCCCCAATATTGTGAAATGGGTTTAATGAAGCTAAATTTCATTATCTGGTGAATTGTCAATAAATGTTATTAGACTGTGGAGATGGGATCCAAGCGCTGATATCTTTGTGTTTGGGGCGTGTTGTTTCTTCTTTCTCCTCATTTTCACTCCCATCCTCATCCTCCCAGGTCATCGCCTCATCTGCTACTTCACTTTCAGTCATAGCGTGATACCCAGGGTCACCTTCATCTTCTAACCAC
The DNA here is from genome assembly GCF_964212035.1 of Myotis nattereri. NCBI lineage: Eukaryota > Metazoa > Chordata > Mammalia > Chiroptera > Vespertilionidae > Myotis > Myotis nattereri. The sequence continues at coordinate 7,873,890 of NC_138097.1, read as the reverse complement.
TGTAAAACACCTTCCTCAGCTACTTCTTCTCCACCAATATTCGGTGTTGTCCCGCAGTAATCAGTAACCTCCAGCCCTTCTCAATGCAAGTCTCCCTTCCTCGTCAAGAACATTCTTCCAACCATTTTCCAGTGTTTGCCCTTTCACTTCTTTACATGCTGCAGCAAAGTTTAAAAATTGTTGATTTTAAACAATAATTCTTTAAAACGGTAAGTTTTGTAAGGTATGCTGTCCTCTTGTATGTACATCATTACCCTCTTTGCGCAATAAAACCATGATTTCTTCTAAAATGTTTCTTGGGTATATTCATTTGGTCGCCAGAATTATCCCCAGGTCCATGGGCTGGATACATGATGCTATATTTTTTGGCAAAAACATACATCTAAATTTTCCATCTTCTGAACAGAACATATGTTTGGATGGATGAGCAAGGGCATTGTCTGACTGCAATACACAGTTTGCATCTTCTGGTGGTATTCCAAGCTCTTCACCGTGAAACTTCCTAACTTCTGGTACAAACTCTTTCAAAAACCAGTCCACGTTGAGCCATGCCTTTTTAGAGGTGTCATACAAAACAGGCAGATGAGTCATCATATTTTTTAAAACTCTAGGCTTATGAGTTTTGCCAACAATTACAGGTGTCAGTGTATACGATCCATCGGCGCTGGCACATAGCAGTGCCAGGATCCTGTCCTTGCTGACTTTTCTTCCAAGAGTTGTTTTTTCATATTTGGAGGCTTGTGTGTTTTCAGGCACAGAAGCCAGAATAAAACACTTTGGTCAGCATTGTAAATCTGAGATGACAATAGCATTTTGTTATTGATACGTCCTATTATTTTTTGCCTTAATGGTTCAGTCTCTTCTGTTGTAGCACTTAACGCTTCACCATAAGTTCATTTGTCCATAACTCAGTGCTTTTTGTGAAAGGGCCAAAGCCATCCATCACTTGCTTTGAACGGTGTGTTCATATGATTTGAGAACTTAAATGCTGCAGATTTCAATTCAGTTCCCTGCACTGGGCCCACAAGAACGCTGTTGTGTGCACACTTCAACAATGCTTCCTCAACTGAGGTGCCACGTGCCCAGTTCATTTGCTTTCTGGTGCCAATTTCATCAATTTCATGTTTTCTGCTACTGATGTTTGCATCTATATCAAATATTAACGCAAATTTTAAAATTGTCTTTGTTTTGTTGTTACTGTTATTGTTATCCCTCACTGAAGCATATTTTTTTAATGGACTTTTTAGAAAAAGTGGAAGCAAGAGAGGGGGAGACAGAAACATCCATGTCAGAGAAACACATCAAGTGGACCAGAGCTGGGGATCAAACCTGCAAGCCAGGTATGTGCCCTTGATCAGGAATCAAATCCCTGATCCTTTCGGTGTGTGGGCCGAAGCTCTCACCACTTCGCCACAATGGCCAGGGCCATCTTTGTTTCTTTTTAATGCTCAATACAGTTTGCTTTTTTAATTCCATGTTACTAACATGTATGAACACACACTGCCGACTCTTCTAACTTGTGATTCAGTGTTAAAGTAACTATTTTCCCTTTGTTTATATTTTAAGGTTAGGTGGAATGATGTGTTTAACACATATGTTTAAATTTATAGTGAATAGGTCTAGTAATGTGTGCATTCACGAGTCACCAAGAATAAGCAAATGCACACGGCTGTGGCGCAAATCAGTGCACATGGGAATGTCGGCTGGAATATGTGAAAACTTCTTCAGAACGTCACTCCACTTGCCAACAGAACCAATTACCTATGCACAATGTGGTGTGATCATGTCTTGATCATTTGCCGAACATTGTTTAGGAGCGCCGATTCTTGGATTTAAATATGTAGACTATAGTTGGCGATAAGTAATGTGTATTTATGTTGGTGAAATTACTGCAGTGGTTTTACAACAAATGGCTTTTTGATAAAATTTGTTAAAAATAACTGTGAATTAATCACAAAAAAATAACCTGCTGAGTATAAGCAAATTTTGGTTAAAGGCATTTTAAAATTAATGGGGTGTTACTTTCCACATATGACATACAGATCAGAAGTTTTATCCATTAAGCCCAAAGTCTGTTAATTCAAGGTCCACAAACTCAAGAGTTGATTGTATGTCCAGAATCCAATCATGTTTTCCAGGCCCAGGTCACCATCATCTGCTATCTAGATTAGCTTAATAGTTAATTGAGTTTGTTCTGTCTTTTTTCCTTCTCTCCTCCCTGTCTCCCTTCCTCACTTCTTTCCTTCCCCCTTCCTGACACCTTCCTTCTTCATCCCCTCCCCCCACTCCTTTGTCCTTTCCTTTCCCCCTAATTTTCTTTTTCCCACCAATTCCAGTCTTTTGTTTAATTCTCGACACAGTGGGCCTATTAGAATATAAGTCAGATTGTGTTGTTCCTCTGATCAACGCCTTTGAGTTGCCTGATTCACTCAGAGTGCATGAGTCCCACAGATGCCCAGGCGTTCTGATTTAGAATCAAACTCGCATTGAGGTTTATGGAACAATGCTCCAACCAACTGAGCCCCCTGGCCAGGGCTAACCAAATGTATTCTGTTTAAAAGCTGCCTTTCATCAGGTATGTTCAAAATGAAAACTATTTCATAGTCAATAATTAGGGACTTATTTTTGAAGTTTGGTTCAAGAAGAATTGTTGAATAATTGCTCTCAGGAAGATCCGCCCCCTTTCTAATATGTTTTTATTAATTTTGGAAAGAGAAAAAGGGAGAGGTAGTGAGGAATAGAAACATCAATGATGAGAGAGAATCATCAATCAACTGCCTCATTCATGCATGCCCCCTACTGAAGATTGAGCCAGCAACCTGGGCATGTGCCCTGACTTGGAATTGATCTAGTGCCTCTTAGTTCATGGGTAGATGCCGAATCACTGACACACACTGGCCAGGCAACCCCCCTGTTTTGTTTTGTTTTTTTTAGATGTTTAGTGTTAACCAGGAGAGTTATTTGTATAACTTTTTCCCAATTAGTTGATGTGCTTCCCAAGTACATTGAGAGTTGGGCAGGGGCAGGACAAGCTGTCAGATCAGTAATGGAGTTGGATAGTTGGTAGCACGCATATGTTATGAGTGGATCACTGAGACTCCATTTAAGTTGTTTTCCAGAGCCGGGAAATAGAGAGCTCCTATTCTTGGTCATTTGAGCCCGTCCTTGTTTCAGAAGTCTGTGCCCTCATAGGCTGAAGATTTAAATGTTGGAGACTGGCATGGAGCCTGCAGATCTGGGAGTGGGATGGCTAACAAGATATAACTTTGCTCTTTGACATTTGGACATTTAACTCTCCACCATTTCGGGGAACTTCCTGTATGATTTTTGGATTAAAGGAAGGAATGGGTTCTCTTTAATAAGTGGTTTCCATGCTAAAGAAGCAAGACTGCCATTTTTGATGACATTCAGTAGTCTTTGAACCAGGGACAGACAAGGACGAAGGGGCAGTGTATCTCCATACCTTGATTTAGGTCATCAGATGTGTTCCAGTTCAGGAAACAAAAGTTATGTCAGCCATTAAGGGAAAAACAAATTAGTCTCAGTCAGAGTGTGTCTTAAGTTAAATAGTTCATAGGTTGGGAGAGGTGGTGGCAGAAATAAATACTTTTTTTAAACAGAGCTCCAGCATTAATTATATCAAGAATCTTTATTTGATATACAGGTAACAAATCTTTGACCTAAATTGTTTGTTGCTTGTTTTAAAGAAATGAGCTCACTCACTTTTGTTGTATATTTTACTGTAAAGACTTTGCAGCAAACCTGGCATTGTTGATTCAAGGTCTACATCACGCAATGAAGACTTGAAGGTAAAGTGCTCCCTTGTGAAATTAATTTTCCTGCTGTCAATTTAATTTTGTGTGGCACTTCCTCTTATAATTTTGTAGCAGCCTACCTATCATTGATTTATGTTTGTAATGCAAAATTAGTCTTTTTATTGTTAAATTCTCAACCAAAAGATGCCTTTTTAAAAATTGATTTTAGAGAGAGAGGAAGGGTTAGAGGAAGAGAGAGAGAAAAAAAGAGAATCATTGACATGAGAGAGAAACATGGATTGGTTTCTTTCCCCATGAACACCACTTGGATTAAACTGACAACCTGTGTATGTGCCCTGACTGAGAATTGAACCCATGACCTTTTGGCGCATGGGATGATGCTCCAACTAACTCAGCCACATCGGCCAGGCCAGAATATATGTTTATTTTATTGCCTGATTCCTTTTATATGTAATTTCCACAATAAGTGACTACTTAGAGATAGAAATCAGAGACTGCGGTAGGGGGAATGGGGAGTCTCTATTTCATGAGAATGAGGTTTCCTTCTGGAGTGCTGAAAAGTTTTGGAACTAGATAGAGGTCATCATTGCACAGTATTGCAAATGTACCACATGCTACTGAATTTTTCACTTTAAAATGGTTTATTTTATGTTTGGTGAACTATACTCACTACAAAAAGAAAACTCTCATCATAATAATTAATCAATCGAATTAAGATCATGTTACACCTTTAAAAGCAATCCAATAGGCTCATTTAAAACCGGTCTTCTGGAGAAAGGTTACATTGTTAATTTGAGACTTTCTTGTTTCTTGAGATAGGAATACATTGCTGTGAATTTCACTCATAGGACTGCTTCCGCTGTTCCATAGATTTTGGGTTGTCATGTTCTCATTTCATTTATCGCAAAGTATATTTTGATATTTTGATTTCTTGATCTCATTGTTAATCCATTCACTGTTTAGGAACAGGTTATTTAGCCTCCATGTGTTTGTATGTTTTCAGGTGTGTTTTGTGTGTGTGTGTGTGTGTGTGTGTGTGTGTGTGTGTGTGTGATTGATTTGTAGTTTGATAACACTACAAATGTAGTTGGAGAAGGTGTGTGAAATGATTTGAATCTTTTTAAATTCACTAATGCTTTTTTTATGGTCTTACATGTGGTCTATCCTAGAAAATGTTCCATGTGAACTTGAAGAAAATGTATTCCCTGCAGTGTTACAGTGTAATGCTCTGAAAAAATCAATGAAATTCATCTGGTAAAATGTGTCCTTTAAGGGTGCTGTTATCTTTTTTATTTGTTTTGGAAGATCTATCCATCATAGTTGGGGGTATTAAACTCCCAACTATGATGATATCAATAGTTGCTGTATATAATTAGGTGCTCTTATGTTTGCAAAGGTTCTTTCTTGTTTTTGGATGGATCCCATTATCATTATACCAGAGACCCGGTGCACAAATTTGTGCATGGGTGACATCCGGCTGGCCTGCCCCAATTGGGGTGATTGGGTCAGCTGGCCAGTGAGAGGGACCACAGGTGGTTGGTGCGCCAGCCCTGCCCCCTTGTCAAACTCCCAGGTGATCTCTTAGTCGAACTCCTGGTCCAAGGGATAATTTGCACATTAGCCTTTTATTATATAGGATAATGGCCTTCTTCATCTCTTATTATAGCCTTACTTTTACATTTCATTTTATCTGATCTAATTATTGCTATCCTGGCTGTTTTTGTTTGTTTGTTTACATTTGAAAAACAATTTAATTTATTTTTTTACTTACTGATTACTCTTAGAGAGGGAGACCAAAGGAAAGATGCAAAGAAAGTGTGTGTGTGTGTGTGTGTGTGTGTGTGTGTGTGAGAGAGAGAGAGAGAGAGAGAGAGAGAAACATTGATTTGTTTTTCTTCTTAATTATGCATTCATTGGTTGCTTCTTGTATAAGCCTTGATGAGAGATTAACTTGCAAACTTTGTGTATCAGGACAATGCTCTAACTAATGAGTTACCATGTCAGGGCCTTTTTAGTTTGCATTTTCAAGAGATATAATTTTCCATCCCTTTGCTTTCAGTCTGTGTGTATCTTTCACTAAGGTTAGTTTATTGTAGACAGCACATGTAGGGGTCTTATTTTCTTATCCATTCATCTATTCTATGCCTTTTGATAGGAGCATTTAAACCATTTACAATTAAAGTGATTATTAATAGGCACATACTTTTTGCCATTTTATTCTTTATAAATTATGTTCTCCACCTTCTTTTTTTCTTCTTCTTTCTGTAGAAGTCCCTTTAACATTCCCTTTAATACTGTTTTTGGGGTTTTGTTTTTGTTTTTGTTTTTGTTTTTCTTTTTGATGAACTCCTTTAGCTTACGAGGGAAGCTCTTTATTTTTTCTTCAATTTTTAATAATAGCCTTGCTGGGTAGAGTAGTATTGGTTGTAGGTCCTTCTTTTTCATAATTTTGAATATTTTATGCCAATCCCTACCAGCCTGAAATGTTTCTCCTGAGAAAGCATCTGACAGACTTATGGGGACTCCTTTGTAGTTAACTATCTACTTTTTCTCTTTTAGCCTTTAAGATCCTCTCTTTGTCTGTAAGCGTTGCCATTTTAATTATGAAGTGTCTTGGTGTGGGCCTCTTTGAATTCATCTTGCATGGGATTCTCTTTGTGTCCTGCCCATGTGGTCCTTGTATTTCACCAGGTCAGGGAAGTTTCAAGTCATTATTTCTTCAAAATATGTTCTCAATTTTTTGCACTTTCTCTCCTTCTCTACAATGTGGATGTTACTATTGTTTGTGTTGTCCCTGATGTCATTGAAACTAGCTCATTTTTTAAAGAAAAACAAAACTTTTTTGCTGCTCTAATTGGGTGCTTCCTGCTACCTTGTCTTCTAAATCAAAGATCCTATTCTTTGCTTCATTTAATCTGCTGTTGATTCCTTCTAGTGTATTCTTCATTTCAGATAGTGTACTCTTTGTTTCTGAGTGGTTATTTTATGTGGATTCTTTGTCCTTTTTTATGAGTGCTATCTCTGTGTTGAAGTTATTACTACATTCCTTGAGCATCTTTGTAACCATGTTATTGAACTCTGTATCTTATGCATATTTTCCCGCCTTTTCATTTAGTTAATTTTTCTTGGAACTACTTCTTTTCCTTCATTTGGGGCATGTTTGACTCCCCATTTTGTCTGCCTCTCGCTATTTGTTTCTGTATATTAGTTAGATCTGCTTTGCAACCTAGTCTTGATATTGTGGCCTTATGTGCTAGGTGTCTTTGAATCTCGTTGACACAATCTTTCTGATCACCTCAGTTAGGAGCTCCTGAAATGTCACTTGTGTATGTTCTGTGAAACCTCCTTTTTTAAAGCCTTGATTGCTGTTGGCCTGTTTGTGGATGGGGTTGATATTCAGGCTGGCTGAATACACGCAGTATACAATTGCTGTGCAAAGGCTGACCCTGTGTTGAGCAAGTCAAGCCAGGTCAGTTTGCTCAGACATTCATTTGGGTGTTCTGCTTGTGGATCTAATTGGGTCATGCTCTGAAGTTCCCCCACCTAACCCTCGGGTGTGTTGGTTCTGGGGCCTCTTGGAAGGGACTGTGCTGCAAGTCAATGTCAGTCTCTGCCTGTGATTTCCCTTGGGCTACCTGTGTGGAGCTGTAAAGAGATCCAGTATTTGTGACTGCCTCTGCTGGGCCTGGGTGCAGCTGGGAGGGGCCAGCTGCACAGCAATGCCTCCTTCCACCAGTATCCAGCCGATGGGGCAACTGAGCAAAAAGCCCAAGTCACTTGGAGATCCACCTCTGCCTACAAGCTTTCTGTTGGGGTCATTCACTGAAAGAGTGCCCATTGGTATATGAGTTGCATGAGGTAAGTGACTGATCAGGTAGGTGGAAGTGGTGTTTACCATGTTGATACAGATTCATACTCCTTTTCATTTTTGGGTGTCAGGGCACTGAGCACAAGTCCCAGGGTACACAGATGCCACTTATCAGCCACCAGGTACCCGTGGACTGTTGTGGTTGGGTGGGGCCTCAGGAAGACATTAAGGGAAGGCTATCAAAATTCATCGAGGCCCAAACACCAAGATTTGGCTGTATGAAGGGAGGACTCAGCACTGGAATGGTGGCTTTAGTTAGATATGTTAGATAAGCAAGGGAATAAAGACCCCCCCCAACCCAAACTCACACTACTCAGTCTCTGACACCACCTGAATCCACCCAGACCTGCTAAAGAGATCTCCATGAAACACCATGGGCCCAGTCCTTTGCAGTGTGTAGCTCCACAGGGCGGGGGACAAGGATTCAGGGCGATGGTCTAGAACATTCCCCAGGCTGAGGCCATAGGAAGGGAGAGCTTGGCATCTGTGAGCATTGTGGGAGAGGGACTCAGCACAGGGAGGGCGCCCAGAGGCCATCCCCTCAGCACTCTCTCCCAGCGCCACACAAAGCAGTCTCCTCACATGACTCCCAGGCCACTCTGAGCCACCCTTTCTTCATAGTCCCAGGGAAGGTGGTGGGAAGGATACTTGTGTGCTAGCCAGTTGCGAGGGCTCCTGGGTTTCTAGCAGACTCCCAAATCTTCCTGTATGGCAGAATCTCTGCTGATTTTCACAGACAGATGTCCTGTGGGCTCCTGTTCCAGGCTCTGGTTCTCAGGGATGGGAGCGTGGGGTTAAGACAACATGCTCCTCAGGGAGACCATTTCACTGAGGCATGCCTCCGCAATCTCAACTACCACAAGTGAATGAAGGGCCAGCCCTTTTTGAATCTCTGTCCTTCCTATCAGTCTAGCTGAGGCTTCTTCTGTAGCTCCTTGGTTATAAGGCTTATATTCAGCTAGTCTTCATTTGGTTATTCAGGTTGGTAGTTATATAATTGAGTTGTAATTCCAATCTGGTCCATGGAGGAAGTGAGTGTAACTTTCACCTCCTTTGACTCCATCTTGGATCACCCTAAAACATTCTGAAATGCACTGCAGGGGCTCACTATTCAGTATATGGGGAGGTGAATTGTTTTTTATGTGAGGACGGCATTGTAATGTTAAAATTCAGTTACTAATTTATTTCTAATAGATTTAGCATCTAATGAATTTTTTGATTCCAGTAGCATTACAATTAAGTTTAATGTTTTCATTTTAATTAAGATCAAGGCAAGCTTTTCTCTCTCTCTCTCTCTCTCTCTCTCTCTCTCTCTCTCTCTCTCTCTCTCTCTCTCTTCTCCTCAGTTACAGTTCATTCATTTTGGAATAGGTAGTCATAGTTTAAGAATTCTAAAAGTAAAATTTAAAGTATATTCTAATTATTCTTTGTCCATACTTGATTACTTAAGGATAAAGTTATTTCAGAAACACATACCTCGACAGCAAGGACATCTAAAAATCAAAGAAAGCATATTCACCGTCCACCGTTGCATCTGGAAAACATGTCTCAAGAATCACAAATAAACAGGGCATGTGACGAAGAGGATTCATCTTCATATTCAGGACACTCGTTTGTGCAAAAGGATGAGGAAAATGTGCATCAAGCAAGGCACATTAGAGACAGGAAGAATTTACAACTTTCCAGAGATGAGTCTAAGCAGAAGTCACGTGGACTTTCTGTAAAATTCAAAACCACTGACTGTCCTAAGGAAGAGCCACTACGTGATAACGCTAAAGAAGGAGCAAGCTTAAGACAAATGCCTTCTAATTTGACAAGTAAAATGCTTGATTCTGAGGGGAAAGGTGCATTTGGAAAGGCTATCTCTGCAGCATTACAAACATTTCCTAAACGAGGAGAAACCACTCTCAAAATTGTTTCTCCATCTCATGGACACCCCGGGTCCCCAGAAGACTCTCCGTGGGACTCTTCTTCTGAGCTTTCTTTAAGAGAAAAGGAATTACACTCTGAAAATGATCACAAACCTCATGCTGAACAAGTTTTAAACAAAAATGAGCAGAGTTTTTATAATGATACAGAAAATAAAAAAGTAAGGACCCTAGTAGTTAAATCTGGAGTGAAAGAACACCAAGAGTTTGCTATGCAGATGACAAAAAATATGAACCCAAATACCACAGATTGGAAATTAGGCATCGGACCTACACCTCAGTCTCGTGATATGAAAAGCCATCCTAAATTGCAGCTTCCCTGCTGCAATGAAACAAAACTCATCATTGAAATAAACCATGATATGCCTACTGTTACAAATACTTATAAGGAAACAAAGCCAAATCAAGACTTGTTCCAGAATCCATTATGTGCAGATAATTTCAATGCTAATTGTTGTAAAGGCATGGACTCTAGATTACAATATATGAGCTCCACTGCACTGCCCAATGACAGAACACCTGAAGTATATGTAATTGAAGAACTAAATCAAGATATACAAAGTCTTAAGACTGATGTACACATGTTAAAAGGAAAGAGCCTGCTTTGGGGAAAAGAGGAAGTTCAACTTCAAAAAGAGGTAGAATTTCACTTGCTGTTACTTTTTGTTTTCTCTCTTTATCAATTCTCTGATCCATTCTGATTTTCCACTCCTGAAAAATATATTGTATGTAAAATGAGGTTGTCTAAATATGTAATCATATATATATATATATATATATATATATATATATATATATATATATTCTGTCAGCTATATAGCAGGAGTATAGGAAAATATTCTCCTCTTCTTTAATTGACTTCAGTCATTCTGTCTTTCTTCTGAGTTGGCAACTAATTTAGCTGTGTACCATGTAACCTATGTAGTATGAACCATTAAAAAGTATAAAGGAGAATGTTTAAAAAATGTAATAAGTACTATGCTGTTGTTTTTTAAGTCCATTGGCTTCAATTTACATTACATCTTATAGCTCAGGGAGTGTGGATCATTGGTGGAGCACTGACCCCTGAATCAAGGTGTCCCTGATTGGCTTCAGGGTCAGGGCACAGTGTTGTGGCTGGATCTATAGTAGGGGATGTGCAGGAGGAATCCAATCGATATTTTTCTTTCATCGATGTTTCTCTCTATCCCTCACCCATGCTGTTTTTCTAAAATCAATTTAAAAAAACATAAATTGCCCTACCCAGTTTGGCTCAGTGGATAGAGAGTGGGCCTGTGGACTGAAGGGTCCCAGGTTCGATTCTGGTCAAGGGCATGTACCTTTGTTGCTGGCACATCCCCCGTGGGGGGTGTGCAGGAGGCAGCTGATCGATGATTCTAGCTCTCAATCCCTCTCCTTTCCTCTCTGTAAAATATCAATACAATGTATTTTTAAAAAACAAACCATAAATTGCATCCCAGAAATAATAAAATGGAAGGAAGCTATACTGGGAGAAGGGATATAAACAAATATCCCCAGCTAAACTCATCTATTTTGTGCTATAGTGTGTACAATCTTCTATGGTTTACTCAAAAACTTGGAACTTAGAATTCTAACATGATCATTCAGGATATTTTTATTTCATGTTAGTTACAGTTTGCATTCAATATTAGTTTGTATTAGTTTCACATGTACAGCATAATGGTTAGGTAATCATATACTTTACCAATTGGTCCCCCCAATATTTCAAGTACCCACCTGCACTGTACATCATCATTGTAATTTTATTGAGATATTTTACTAACAAACATATAAACTTCCACATATACTTTTATCACCACTCTCAGATGTGTTTGTTGAGTCAAAGCTTTACATTGTGTTGTTTAATAAAGTATGGTAGTGCCATAAAAATGAAACCTTACCATTTGTGACAGCATGGATGGACCCAGAAGGCCTTATTCTAAGTGAAGTATGTGTCAGACAGAGAAAGATAAGTCCCATCTGATTTCATTTATATGTGAAATGTAAAGAGCAAAATAGATGAACTAAGAAATTTGAGAGAGACTCATAGATAACACATCTGACAGATGGATGTGAGAAGAAAGGGAGTCAGTAGACTGGGCAAAAAGTAAAGGGATTGAGAAGTACAAAATGGTAGTAACAGAATAGTCACAGAGATGTCCAGTTCAGCATAGAGAATGTAGTCAATCCTACTGCAATAAGTATGAGTGGTGTCAGGTGAGCACTTGAAATATCAGGAGGATCACTTTGTAGAGTATCTGATTGTCTAACCACCATGTGGCACAACTGAAACTAATACAAATAATGTTGGATGTGAACTGTAATGGAAAGATTAAAAATATAGAAACAGAGAATACCTTCCAAATATAAAATCATGGCAATTATCATTTTGAAATGTATGTATCATATTGGTCACATAAAGTATTTGCAACAAACTCAATATTTGTCTCTAAAAAAGAAAACTGAGTTTTGAGGTGGAAAAAAAGTTGAGACATTATGCTCCCTTATTAGAAAAAGTGTATGAGGCCTCTCATTACACTAAGATAGCAGTTCTCAACCTGTGCACGACCCCTTTGGTGGTCGAACGACCCTTTCACAGGGGTCACTTAAGACCATCCTGCATATCAGATATTTACATTATGATTCATAAGAGCAGCAACATTACAGTTATGAAGTAGCAACGAAAATAATTTTATGGTTGGGTCACAACATGAGGAACTGTATTTAAAGGGCCAGAAGGTTGAGAATCACTGCACTAAGGCATTAAATTTCTTCTAAAGTCATACTTAATTTCCCTGGTTAATTTGATGAAATTTTCTGTTTATTAATCTAATTCAATATTACAGGATTCCTAGAGGCCCAGTGCACAAATTCGTGCACCAGATCAGACCAAAACCGGCTCTCCAATATACCCCAAGGGGTCCCAGATTGTAAGAGGGCACAGGCCAGGCCAAGGGCCCCTGCTGGTGCATGATAGGGGCTGGAGAGAAATATGGGAGATTGGTCAGGTGGGGAGGGACCACAGGAGGGCTCCAGGGACATGTCCAGCCCATCTTTCTCAGTCCCAATCAGTTGGATCCCAGCAGCAAGCTAACCTACCAGTCAGAGCATCTGCCCCTTGGTGGTCAGTGCACATCATAGAGACTAGTCAACTGGTCAACTGTTGGTCCCCTGGTGGTCAATGCACATCATAGCGAGCGATTGAGCAGCCTCAGCATATCATTAGCATATTACACCTTGATTGGTTGAATGGCTGACTGGATGACTAGACACAAAGCATATTAGGCTTTTATTATATAGGACTAGAGGCCTGGTGCATGAAATTCGGAAACGGGGTGGGGTGGGGTGGGGTCTCTCAGCCTGGCCTGCAGCCTCTGGCAATCCAGGACCCCTCGGGGGATGTACAACTGCTGGTTTAGGCCCGATCCCACAGCAGGATCAAGCCTAACCCAGCAGTCAGACATCCCTCCCACAATCCGGGACCGCTGTCTTCTAACCTCTCACCTACCTTACTGCCTGATCACCCCTAACAGCTCACCTGCCTGCCTGATTGCCCCTAACCACTCTGCCTGTCTGCCTAATCATCCCTAACCACTCACCTGCTTGCCTCATTGTACCTAACTGCTCGCCTGCCTGCCTGATTGCCACTAACCACTGGCTTGCCTGCATTGTCACCCCTAACCACTCAGCTGCCTGCCTGATCACCCCTAACAACTCACCTGCCTGCTTGATCACCCCTAACCACTTAGCTGCCTGCCTGATCACCCCTAACCACTCAGCTGCCTGCCTTATTGCCCCCAACTGCTCACCTCCCTGCCTGATTGCTCATAACCCCTCTGCCTACGTGCCTCATAGCCCCTAACCACCTCTGCCTCGGCCCCCACCATAGTGGCTTCATCCAGAAGGACGTCCAGGATGACGTCTGGAAGGTCGTTTGGCTGTCCGGTCTAATTAGTATCTTATGCTTTTATTATTATAGATACTCTTTCTTTTGCTGCCATAAAATGCTAGATAATGCATCTTTAGGAACTTTGGACAGATCATTAAACCTTGGTTTTATTCCCATTATCTGTGAATATGGGCTAAAGAAAGTAGATAACTACTTCTATGTCCTCTAGCTATAAGATTTTATAGTGACTGTGACATTAGGGGAGCATTACATTAGCCAACAATCCATTGGTTTCACTCTGCTACAGTGTTGTGGTAAACTTTTGTTACTATTTATTATGAATACCACCACTTTTTTGATGCCATTAAAGATCTTAAAGAAAAAAATTATAAAAGGCAATGGGGGAAGGAGTAGCTTCCAGCAGAAAGAGGATAGCTTCCTACTTGCTACTGACGCACATTGCCACATCCTCTAAATCTGGCTGTAATGCAAGACCCAGGTGGGAAAGAGGACACATTTTGCATTTTTTACTTTTACTTCTCTGTGTCTGCTAGATAAATGGGGTGCGGTGGATAAGGGGAATGATAGGTAGCAAAGAGTGGATGTGATGTGAATAAGAGCTCAAAATTAAGACAGCCCTGTAAAATCTTGGAAAATTCTGCTTCTTTACTGAAACAGAAATGAAGCAGAATTTCAGCTTCAATGACCTATAACGATACAAACACAAAATATTTTTATTGATTAAAGTCGTGGCAATTAAACTAAGAGCCAAATGATAAAATTAATGAAAACATAAACAGTCTTTTTAATGACAAAGCTAATAGCAATATCCTTAATATCAAACCTTCATCAAAGGTTGAAGAAGAAGAAAAGAAGCAAAAAAGTAGTAAAAGGAAAGTGACAGGAAACAAGTATAATGCTGCTGCTGATGACAGTGATGCACGGAGTCAGCAAAGCAAAGGTGAACAAACTGAGAAGCAGCAGCTTCCTATTATGGAGAATGAAGATTCTGACAGGTAAGCCGACAGCAGTATTTAATGGTAGATAATTATTCTTTTCTTGTAAAACAAATTCCAATTTGAGCAAATATTCATGATTAACACATTTTATATGTTTACTGGGGAGACTGATCCTTCCCTGGTAATCAGAAAAATGTAAATGAACAAACAATGAGATACCAATTTTTGAATGTAAAATGATATTTTATTTAAAAAATAACAATCAGAATTGGCACATGGGAGGAAAAGGCACTCCCCTGCACTACTGTTACATGAAATTGGCACATCTTTTTCAAAGGGTAATGGAGCTAGTTTCGAAACTTCAAGTATGTCATTCCTTTGTCTCAATAGCTTCACTTCCAGAACTAGAGCCTACAGGAAAATATGACTTGTATATACACACATGTACACATTCTAAGGACATCAATTATATATTATCAGCTATAAAATAAATACATCATGGAGATGTAATATACAGTTTGGTGACTATAGTGAATAATATGGTATTGCATATTAGAAAGTGGCTAAGAGAATATATCTTAAAAGTTCCTTTCAAAGAAAAAATAATTCTGTATATATGTATAGGAACAGGAGTTAGACTAACTGTGGTGATCATGTTGCAATATCTTATATACTAAAAGGGTAATATGTAAATGAACTGAACAGCAGAATGACCAGTGGCTATGATGTGCAGTGACCACTAGGGGGCAGATGCTCAACACAACAGCTGCCCCCTGGTGGTCATTGCGCACTCACAGGGAGAGCACAACTCAGCCAGAAGCTGGGCTCAGGACTGACCAGCGCAGCAGCAGTGGCAGGAGCCTCTCCCACCTCTGCTACAATAGGTCATTATATGCACTTTATATATATATATATATATATATATATATATATATATATATATATATTATGGCAGATGTTAAGGATATATAATATACATTTATGCAATAAGGATACTAACATAAATGTTACATATATACATATATATATAAGTATATTTATTACAACATTGTTTACAAAAATGTTGTAGGTAGTGTAAATACCTATTTATAAGGTAATACATTATTATACCCATAAAGTAATGTAGTATGCAGCCCCAGGAAAATTGGGGGTAATTCTAGCCTACAGTATACTGATTGTTTCACAATTGACTTATATTGAAAGCATTGGGTTTAATGTCATATCTTAAGCAAATTTTGTGCGAATACTCTCAATATCTTTTCAGTTATAAAAGGAAGTTATATGCTACACTGTCACTCTAACTTTGTTTGCACCTAAATTGCTAGTTACTAGATTTTTGTGTTTTGTTCCTAATACCTGAGTTCTCAAATATTGGGCTCTCAAATTAATCTGAAAGCTGAGGGATTTCACAAGGCAACTTGTTCCATTTCTTATCTACAAACTTCAGCATATTGTGTAAAACCTATTAAAACACATCAAGGGATTAATCTGCCTGGTGAGGGGCTGACAGACCTTTTCTCTGAAGTGCCAGATGGTCAGTATTGTAGGCTTCATGCACCATGGGGGTCTCTGAAATCTGTCATAGACACTAGGTAAAGGAGTGGGTGTGGCTGTGTTCCAATCAATCTTTATTTACAAAACCAGGTTCTGGGCTGGATTTGGTGTGCAGGCATTCGTTTGCTGACCTTTGCATTATAACCAAGGGGCTCCTAACTTAGTGAGTCTTCTTTTTGAAGGTACCCTGCATGCATGCCTTTATCTTTCCTTTCTTGGGAGAACAGATTTCAGTGTGCACCACACCCAATTTTTCAACATATTACACAATTGACAAAAATTCAGTTTATAAAGTAAGAATAGTACCTGCATGTTTTCCCCTTTATTTTTGTTACAATTTAATATGACTAATTACAGTGTACTTTGTACATTTGAGTAGTGTAACATATTCTAGAGTTGGATGATTTTCATCTAGCAAGAAATCCTTCTGTCATCTTTGTAAGCATGAGAAACATCACAATCAGGTTATATAATATTATATATCTAGAGAAATTTCATGGGTTCTTTTACTTGTATAGTATTGTAAATTTGGCATGTTTTTAACCATGGAATGTCACGGTGATATGAAAAAAACTTTTAAGTATTACAAAATACTTTCTAGTCACTATGAAAGGATTGAAAGCTACAGTTAACATGAAGAAGATGAGATCATTCAAAGTCCTTCAAAGAACTATCTGTACTCACTGATTCTAATTTCCCTTCCATGCACTCTTGAGCCCACTCTAGTAATTTTCAGTGCCCCCTCTTCTATAAAATTGTTTTTCTCGAGGTTAGTACTTGTTTTCCCTCTAATAAATCCAGACATAATGTTTTAGACCTGGTTTTACATAACCTCTCAGCAATGTTTGACCCAATGGAAAACTCTTCTTTCATTTGGCTTTCAGGACTTTGAGTTTTCAGGGCATGAAAACGCACTCACCTGGTTTCCTCCTTGCCTGCCTAGCCTGTCTCTTAGTCGTTTGGCTTCTCCTCATCTCCCACCTTTACACATTCAAATGTCCTGGGATTCAGTCTTTGGTCTTTTTTCTACCAAAATTGACTTTTACTACCTTGTATACACTAATGATCTTCAAAATATATCCCCAGCCCAGATCTCACTCCTTAATGCCAGACCTATATATCAAACTGTCGGCTTAATATCTCTTTTTAAAATATATATTTCTATGGATTTCAGAGAGGAAAGGAGAGGGAGAGAGAGAGAGATAGAAACATCAGTGATGAGAGAGTCATGGATAGGCTGCCTCCTGCACACCCCCTACTGGGGATTGAGTAATGTGTCAGCAGATCTTGTGAGATTACTTTCAAAATACAGTGGAACCTGAATATAAGGGACTAATTCAGGCAAGGGGTATACATTAAAGATGAAATTCAGTTATATATAGTAAAGTAGGTTTTCTGAATGTGTATGTGAAAAAAATTTACACATTAGTTTACCTGCTTTTACATATGTAGACACATTTGTATGTATGAAAAGTTTAATTTCACAGAGAAGTTTTCCAAACGCATTATTGTTAATATATTCACCGTAGTTTTGAGACTGTAATAAGTATGCAATCTAAGTGGAAATAACCATTTTGCAGAAAATACATTTTAATTATATTTAACTCAACCAATGAACAATGTTCTAAAAACAAACAAAATTTAAATTTTATAAGAACAGAAAAAAAGTTTTCCTTTTAATCGTCTTTGGATGATGATATATCCCGACACTCCAATTGAGGTGTCACTTTAATGTGTGATTTTGAGGGGCTTGCTTTAGGTAATCCTGCTTTGAAAAAACTATACTGTGCTGCTTTTTTTTTAAAATAATTAACTCCCTAATGTTTTAAAAATGGGTTTAATGAAGCTGAATTTCATTATCTGGTGAATTGTCAATAAATGTTATTAGACTGTGGAGATGGGATCCAAGCACTGATAACTTTATGTTTGGGGCGTGTTGTTTCTTCTTCCTCCTCTTCTTCACTCCCATCCTCATCCTCCCAGGTCATCGCCTCATCTGCTACTTCACTTTCAGTCACAGCGTGATACCCAGGGTCACCTTCATCTTCTAACCACTGTAAAACACCTTCCTCAGCTGCTTCTTCTCCACCAATATTCGGTGTTGTCCCGCAGTAATCAGTAACCTCCAGCCCTTCTAAATGCAAGTTTCCCTTCCTCGTCAAGAACATTCTTCCAACCATTTTCCATGGTTTGCACTTTCACTTCTTTTCATGCTGCAGCAAAATTCAAAAATTGCTGATTTTAAATGGTAACTCTTTGAAACCGTAAGTTTTGCAAGGTACGCTGTCCTCTTGTATGTTCATCATTACCTTCCTTCTGAAATACAACCACTACTTCCTCTAAAAACTTTCTGCAGCTATTCATTTGATTGCCATAATTATATTTTAAGGTCAGGGTTGGAATGATGTGTTTTAAGATACATACATAATTTTAACTTTATATTGAGTAGGTCTAGGAATTCCAGTCACCAAGAATGAGAAAATGCACATGGCTGGGGCACAGGTCAGTGCACTTGGGAATGAAGGCAGCACATGTTAAAACTTCTGCAGAAAGTCACTCCACTCACCAACAAAACCAACTGTCCACACTCCATGTGGTGTGATCACGTCCTGATCATTTGCCTAACACTGTTTAGGAGCAGTGACTCGTGGATTTAAATACGCAGACTATATTTGTCAATAAGTGGTGAAATTACTACAGTGGTTTTACAACATATGGCCTATTTTATAAAATTTGTTAAAAATAACTGATTTAATCACAAAAAATAGCCTGTTAATTTAATTATAAGCAAATCTTTATTGCATTTTTAATTTAAAGGTTGCTTTCATTAATATTCACATATGACATACAAACCAGAAGTTTTATCTGTTAAATCCAAAGTCTGTTAATTGAAGGTCCACAAAAATCGAGAGTTTACTGTACCAGTATATCCAGAATCCAATCACATCTTCCAGGCCAGGTCACTACCATCTGCTATCTAGATTAGCTTAATAGTCAGCTAATTGAATTTCTTCTTACTTTTTTTTCCTTCCTTCCTTCCTTCCTTCCTTCCTTCCTTCCTTCCTTCCTTCCTTCCTCTTTTCCTTCCTCCTTTCTTCTTCCCTCCTTTCCTCCCTGCCTCTCTCCTTCCATTTTCTTCTTATTTACTTTCTTACCATCAATTCTAGTCTTTTGTTCAATTCTAAACACAATGGGCCTATTAAAAGGTAAGTCAGATTGTATTGTTTCTCTGGTCAATACCTTCTAATTGCCTATTTCACTCAAAGTACATGCCTCCCACAGGCCTTCCAACTAGGGATTGAACCCAAAACCTAGGTAGGCGCTGTTCCATCTGCTATGTTCAAAATGAAAACTATTTCATATTCAATAATTATAGACTTATTTTTGAAGTTTGGGTCAAGAGGAATTGTTGAATAATTGCTCTCAGGGAAATCCTTTTTTTTAATATTTTTTATTGATTAAGATGTTACATATGTGTACCCTCTACCCCCCCCCCCCGCTCATGCCTTCACCCCCCCCCCCCCCGTTGTCCGTGTCCATTGGTTAGGCCTATATGCTTGCATATAAGTCCTTTGGTTGATCCTTCCCCCTTGCCCCCACCCTCCCCTACCTTCCCTCCAAGGCCCAACAGTCCAATCAATGCCTCTCCGTCTCTGGATCAGTCCTTGTTCATCAGTTTATGTTGTTCATTATATTCCACAAATGAGTGAGATCCTGTGGTATTTATCCGCTCTCCAGTTCCATCCATGCTGTGGCAAATGGTAAGAGTTCCTTTTTCTTCTTCCTCTTCTTAAAGAATACCTTTCAGCATTTCATATAATGCTGGTTTGGTGGTGATGAACTCCTTTAGCTTTTTCTTATCCGTGAAGCTCTTTATCTGACCTTCCATTCTGAACGATAGCTTTGCTGGATAAAGTAATCTTGGTTGCAGGTTCTTGCTATTCATCTCTTTGAATATTTCTTGCCACTCTCTTCTGGCCTGCATGGTTTCTGTTGAGAAATCAGCTGACAGTCGAATGGGTACTCCCTTGTAGGTAACTGACTGTCTTTCTCTTGCTGCTTTTAAGATTCTCTCTTTATCTTTTGCTCTTGGCATTTTAATTATGATGTGTCTTGGTGTGGTCCTCTTTGGATTCCTTTTGTTTGGGGTTCTCTGCGCTTCCTGGACTTGTAAGTCCATTTCTTTCACCAGGTGGGGGAAGTTTTCTGTCATTATTTCTTCAAAAAGGTTTTCAATATCTTGCCCTCTCTCTCCTTCTGGTACCCCTATAACTCTGATGTTGGTACGCTTGAAGTTGTCCCAGAGGTTACTTACACTATCTTCATATTTTTTGAATCTCTTTTCTTTTTTCTTTTTCGGTTGGGTATTTTTTGTTTCTTTGTATTTCAAATCTTTGACTTGATTCTTGGGATCCTCTTGTCTGCTGTTGGATCTCTGTAAAAGATTCTTTATTTCAGTCAGTGTATGCTTAATTTCTAGTTGGTCCTTTTTCATGTCCTTCATGGTCTCACTATACTCATTGAGGGATTCATTAAATTTATCGGCGGTTTCCATAAAATTCTTGAAAAACCTTATAAACGTGGCCTTGAACTCTATATCCAGTCGTTTGCTTTCCTCCATTTCTGCCATTCGTGACCTGTTTCTTTGTCTCCGCATTTTGGCTGCTTCCCTGTGTTGATAGAGTGGCCCTGCGTGCCAGGTGTCCTGTAGGGCCCAGTGGCTCAGCCTCCCCAGTTACCTGGGGTGGACACTCTTGGTGCACTCTTGGTGCCTTGGTTGTTGTAGGATCACTGGGAGGAATTGACCTCCAGGCCAACCAGCTGTGGGAATCAGCCTTGTCTGAAGTGGGAGAATGGTCCCCCTCTGACCCCTGGGCACAGTGGCTCCTGGATCTAAGGAGGTGCTAATTCAGCCTCTGCCTGAGGCCACACAGCAGGAGCCACGAAGAGGCTCTGCTGTGAAGCAATGCAAGCCGCTGCGGGGCCCTGGGCCTTCTCTTGGAAGTTCCAGGTCTGCCTGGCTCGGCTGCAATTAGGTACATTCACATGCAAAAGCCTCTGCCGCAGCCTGGGTGGGGCGGGGTCTCAGGGAGTCGAAAGGGTGGAGAAAGAAGCTATGGCTGATTCTCCGCCTGGAGTCGCACGTCTCAGTGTCCCGGTAACGGCTGCAAGCACCTCTGAGGGAAAGCCGCCCTCAAGTTCGCCCGCTGCCACCTGACAGACCAGCTTCTCCCCGTATGAGTCCTAGGTCCCCAGAGACTCGCCGGAACCGGAGTTCAGAGCAGTCGGGAGCTTGTGATTCAAAAAGACAGCCTCGTCCTCAGGTGCCACCCCCTTTCCGCGCCCGCGAGCCGCCGCCGTACCTCTGCACTTCACCTCCGCAGCTCCTCTGGCTCTCAGCGTGCCCCTCTTTTCTTCTAGTTGTAGAATTTACACTCAGCCAGCCTTCCTGTTGTTCTGGATGATGTTTGCTCCGTCCTTTGCGGTATTTTTCAATTGTTGTGTGAGGCGACAATTTCCCGGTGTTTATCTATGCCGCCATCTTAGTTTCTCCTCAGGGAAATGCTTTTTAATATGTTTTAATTAATTTTAGAAAGAGAGGACAGGAAAGGGAGAGATAGAAACATCAATGATGAGAGAGAATCATTAATCAGCTGCCTCATGCATGCCGATTACTAAGGATCATGCCAGCAACCCTGCATGTGCCCTGACTGGGAATTGGTCTGGTGACCTCTTGATTCATGGGTCAATGCTCATCCATTGATGCTTAGTGTTTAAATGTTTAGTTTTAACCAGGAGAGTAATTTGTGTAACTATATGTAGGTTCTAATTTTATTTTATTCCTCACCCAAGGGTATATTCTTAATGATTTGAGAGACAGAGACAAACATCAGTGTGAGGGAGAAAGGTCCAATGGTTGCCTCCTGGTATGCTTCCCGTCCAGGGACTGAACCCAAAACCCAGGTAGGTGCCTTGACGAGGAATCAAACTGGCAAACTTTTCGTGTATAAGATGATGATCCAAACAACTGAGCCACCCAGCCAGGCATTGTTGTACATTTGTGGAGGTATATAATCATGATATTCTTATGCATGCATTTCTTCCATAAAAAAGTAAGTATACTCTTCTGTTGGTAAATTTAGCTTTTTATATTAAGATTAGATGCAAAATTTACCAAGTAATTTCATTTTCAAAGAAAACCATAACTAATTGGATTCTTGCCATTTTCTAACTATGTATATATGACATGCAGGTATTTTATTTTTTTCTATTTTCTACTTTTTCTAGCTTTGTTGAGCTATAATGGACATTAACATTGTATATTTTGAAGGGATACAGTGTGTTTATTTGATACACATTTATGTTGTTAAATGATTACCACGGGATTCTTTGTTCACATTTCCATTATATCACATAGTTACCCATTCTTTCTTTGTGGTGAGAACATTTAGATCTACTCCCTTAGCAACCTTCAAGTATATAATACAGTACTGTTAACTATAAGCACCATGCTGCACATCAGGCAGGGTGTAATCGTATATGAACATATGTGACACTTATTTAAATAATGCTGGCAATATGAGAGAGCAGGAGGTCATCCAAGAAAATCTATTCTGTACCCCCACACCACACGCCAGCTGTTTATATGGGGTAGAAAGACAAAGATTACATGGGGAAGTAGGCAAAAGAAATAAGAATGGGTATGGTGCAAATGCAATAAAAATGGATATTGCAGGCATGGGGCAGTATGCAGAAGGAATAAAAATGGGTATAATGGTTACAGATTGCACCAATGAAGGCTGGGACTCCAGTGTTTCATCAACAAGGTGGTTAATCTTTCCATGATAACAGGTAGTTAAGGACGATGGACCACATTTCCTGGTTAATTTCCAAGTCCAAGGCGGGTGGGGGGAACCCCCTGCCAGATGAGAATATGTTTTCTTTAATTGGCACAAAACAATCACGGTTAACAGAGCACGATTAATACTTGTTATAACTATAGCTGGTCTCTTCAATCTATTTCTGCCTCTAGCAGTAGGATTTCCTTCTTTCTCTTTCCCTGGAAAAATTCCACTGTGTGTGTGTACATATATATGTGTTTACACACATTTACTATATAAGCACACATATACATGTACATTCACATACTTAATACACATACATACATACCACATCCTCTTAACTGTTCATTAATTGGTGGACACATAGGTTATCCATCTTGGCTATTGTGAATAAGGCTGCAGTGAACATGGGAGTGCAGCTATCTCTTTGAGGTGGTGATGAAAAATGTATGACTACTCTCTAAATGTTTGTTAAATCCATTGGTCTAATGTTTGGTTCAAGGTTAACATTTCCATCTCTTCACACTGAGCCTTTAAGTGTCTTTAAGGATGAATTGAGCCCTGGCCTGTGTGGCTCATTTGGTTGCAGCACCATCCCTTACACCAAAAGTTTATTGGTTTGATTCCCAGTCAAGGCATATACCTAGGTTGTGGGTTTGATCTCTGGTTTGGCTATGTATGGGAGGCAACCAATCAATGTTCTCTCTCACATTGATGTTTGTCTGTCAGTCTGTCTGTCTGTCTGTCTCTCTTTCCATTCCCCTCTTGCTAAGACCACTGGGCATAATCTCAGGTGAAGATTTAAAAAATTAAGAAAATGAATGAATTTAGTCTCTTGTAGACAGCATATAGTTAGGTCTTATTCTAATCCGTGAAGATATTCTCTACTTTTTGTCTTTTTATTGAATTTATTGAGGTGTCTCTAGTTAACAAAGTTACACAGGTTTCAGGTGCACATTCTACAACACATCATCTGTACACTGCATTCTGTGTTCACCACCCCAAGTTATCCTATGCCATTTGATTGGAGAATTCAATCTATCTACAAAGTAATTATTGGCATGTAATGACTCACTAATGCTATCTAGTTGTTTTGTGGCTGTTTTGTAGTTTCATTGTTCCAGTCTTCCTCTCCTGCCGCCTTCTTTTGTGAATTGAAAATTTTCCATAGTGTGCTTTGATTCCTGCTCTTTATCTTTTGTGAATCTGCTGAAGATTTTTGCTTTGTGGTTACCATGAGATTTATATAAGACATCTTACAACAGTTTATCTTATGTGGATCACATCATTGGTTATATTTAACTGCAGATGTATCTTAAGAAAAGAAAAAGAGAAGAGACAAAAAGGTGATCTGATATGTGAAAAATATAGGGTGCAGTTAAGAAAGAAAGAAGAGCACTCTATTAAAGAAGTCGAAATGAACTCACCACTTGAAACCACGATTAGAGCAAAAGACATCACACTGGCGATTATAAGAGACAATGAGGTAAATTTATCTTTGGGGAAAATCTCTTATTTCTAACAGTACTTCGTCAATAGTTATAGCCTGTCATTTAATGTATATTATTAATTAAAAAAAAAAACAAAAAATATTCTCATTCAAAATGTGAACTGTGACCTTATGATTTCAACTATTATTAACTTATTACTGTCCTTGTCATCTAATAGATGCTCTGTGAATGTTTTCTAAATGAAGAAATTGAAAATAAATTGAGCCTACCCATTAACATAAATGTTCATTCTGACTCTTAGTAAATGTTAACATACAAGCTAAGTTGCCTTGAGACGGTGATGGAACTAGTCAAATGTTCATAAAGAGATTTTCTTTCAGTATACTGTATTTTTGCTCTATGACAAATGTAGCTATCACTTAAAATTTCAGTTTTTCATGGAAAGGAAAGATCCTTGTGCTTTAAAAGGCTACATCCTTTTCACAGTTTACGTAAGGTACTGCTCTTAAGCTTTGGAATTTTTTTTAATGAAATGAGACCGAAAACTAAATGAAATGTGACCCTATCAGTTGTCGGCAAACTCATTAGTCAACAGAGACAGATATCAGCAGTACAACAATTGAAATTGCTTTTGAGAGCCAAATATTTTAAACTTAAACTATACAGGTAGGTACATTGTCATTAACTTAATTAGGGTACTCCTAGGCTTAGGAAGAGCCACACTGAAGGGGCCAAAGAGCCGCATGTGGCTCACAAGTCGCAGTTTGCCGAGTCGCAGTTTGCCGAGCACGGCCTAGGTTGTAGAAGAGCAAAATGTATCTTCATCCCTTACTCAGAGGCGACCTTCTGGAGAACAGAACGCCAGCATATTACAAGATGGCCTGTGGACTGAAGGGTCCTAGGTTCAATTCTGGTCAAGGGCATGTACCTTGGTTTCTGGCATGTCCCGAGTAGGGGGTGTACGGGAGGCAGCTGATCGATGTTTCTCTCTCATCGATGTTTCTAACTTTCTATCCCTCTCACTTCCTCTCTGAAAAAAAAAATCGAGAAAATATATTTTTGAAAAAGAAATAACCTATAAAAAATGAACTCTGAGGTAGTTTATTTAGGCCTTTTCAAATGTATGTATGTGTGAGTTTGTATATATTTAAAAAAAAAATACTGTACACATGGAAACAAGAAGATTTAAAAAGCATATGAGAGAGAGAGAGAGAGGTGTGGCTTTTGGTGCCCATTCGATAAAATGATATTGCTAATTCAAATCCATTTGTCTCAACCAGTGGCATACACAATGGCCTCATCCAAAGAGAAGGCTTTTAATATTTACCATAGGAATCAATGTGTTGTCCATGATCTCAAAGGTATTGCGACTAACAACAAATGTTCCAGATTTTGGTGGTGATTTCATTTCCTTGATATATTCATATAGAGGTTAGTTTTCACTTCCAGTGATGGTAAGGAGGAAAGTACAGCAGGTTCAGAGATCATATTTTAGATGTCATTCTTCTACTTTAGAGAAAATTAACAATTTGTTCTAAGTAGCATCCCATGTTAATAGAAGGGACTTCTGAAGAGAATGCAGGCCATCTACACTAATAAAAGAGAAACATGGTAATTGGCATACGACCGCTACCATTTTCATTGGCTAATCAGCGAGATATGCAAATTAACTGTCAGCCAAGATGGCGGCCGGCAGCCAGGCAGCTTGAAACTAACATGAGGCATGGTTGCCTCAGTGACGGAGGAAACCAACGTTCCCCACCTGCAGCTGAAGGCCTCTGAGCCTGCAGTTTCAAACATTGTAACAAATACCGCCGGGCTTCAGCCAGCGGGATCACAACATTGTA
Source organism: Myotis nattereri (assembly GCF_964212035.1). Taxonomy (NCBI): domain Eukaryota; kingdom Metazoa; phylum Chordata; class Mammalia; order Chiroptera; family Vespertilionidae; genus Myotis; species Myotis nattereri. Next base: position 7,847,776 of record NC_138097.1, on the reverse strand, counting down.
AGCAAAGGCCAGAAACCTACTTTCAGCAGCGGAGGCCTAAGAGCTGGAGCCAATCCTCAAGCTAAAGCTGGCCCAGAATAAAAAAAAAAAAAAAAAAAAAAAGGAAAAAAGAAGCGGTTGGGAACTTCAGTCACTCCCAGACTGAAAACAGCCCTCAGCCCCTCAGCCAGACTGGCCAGGCACCCCAGTGGGGACCCCCACCCCGAAGGGTGTGTGACCAGCTGCAAACAGCCATCATCCACTCACCCAGGCTGGCCAGGCACCCCAGTGGGGACCCCTACCCTGAAGGGTATGTTACCAGCTGCAAACGGCCATCATCCCCTCACCCAGGCTAGCCAGGCACCCCAGTGGGGACCCCCACCCTGATCCAGGACACCCTTCAGGAAAAACCAGCCGGCTCCCACCCGTGCACCAGGCCTCTATGCTATATAGTAAAAGGGTAATATGCCTCCCGGCACTAGGATCAGCGTGACGGGGGCAGCACCCAAACCCCCTGATCGGCCCTGCTCTTTGTGTGACAGGGTGCGGCACCCCAACCCCCCCCACGGGCCCTGCTCTGTGTGTGACGGGGTAGAGCCATAACCTCCCCATCGTCCGTGCCCTGAGTGTGACAGTGGCGGCGCCACAACCCCCTGATTGGCCCTGCTCTGTGGGTGATAGAGGGCGGCACCCCCAACCCCTGATCCGCCCTGCTCTGTGTGTGATAGGGGACGGTGCCCCAATTCCCCTATCGGCCCTACTCTGTGAGTGACAGGGGGGAGCTCCCCAACCCCCTGATGGGCCGTGCTCTGTGCATGACAGGGTACGGAGCCCCAACCCCCCTGATGGGCCCTGCTGTGTGCATGACAGGGGGCAGCGCCCCAAACCCTGATTGGCCCTGCTCTGAGCATGACAGGGTGGCGCCGCAACCTCCCCATCGACCCTGCCTTGAGTGTGACAGGGGGCGGTGCCCCAACCCCCCAATCGGCCCTACCCTGAGCGTGACTGACTGTGGCATCACAACCTCCCAGTCCGCCCTGCTCTGTGCATGACAGGGGGTGGTGCCCCAACTCCCCAATCGGCCCTGCTCTGAGCCCGACCAGGGGCTGCACCTAGGGATTGGGCCTGCCCTCTGCCACCTGGGATCATGCTTAAGCCAGCAGGGCGTTATCTCCCGAGGGGTCCCTGACTGCGAGAATGCACAGGCCGGGCTGAGGGACACCCCCCCGCCCCCGAGTGCACAAATTTTTGTGCACTGGGCCTCTAGTCTAATCTAATAAAAGAGAAACATGGTAATTGGCGTACAACCGCTACCCTTCCCATTGGCTAATCAGGGCGATATACAAATTAACTGTCATCCAAGATGGCGGCCGGCAGCCAGGCAGCTTGAAACTAACATGAGGCTTGCTTGCTTCAGTGACGGAGGAAACCAATATTCCCCGCCTGCCTTGCAGGCCTCTGAGCCTGCAGTTTGAAACATTTTAACAAATATAGAAGCTAAAAAAAACAACAACCCAGAAACCAGCTTTCATCGAGCTGGGATCTCAGAGCTGGAGTCAAAGCTGGAGTTATACATTGTTTCGATTACCTACTTTCAGCAGCGGAGGCCTAAGAGCTGGAGCCTTAGAGCTAAAGCTGGCCCAGAATTAAAAAAGAAAAAAAAGGAGCGGTTGGGAGCTTCCGTGACCCGCCAGCCTGAAAACAGCCCTCAGCCCCTCACCCAGGCTGGCCAGGCACCCCAGTGGGGACCCCCACCCTGATCCAGGACAACCTTCAGGGCAAACCAGCCAGCCCCAACCATGCACCAGGCCTCTATCCTATACAGTAAAAGGGTAATATGCCTCCCAGCACTGGGATCAGTGGAGCCGAGAGGCCTCCTGGCACCAGTATCAGCGTGACGGGGCAGCGTCCAAACCCCCTGATCACCCTGCGGCTCTGTGTGTGACAGGGGGTGGGGCCACAACCTCCCTATCCACCCTGCTCTGTTCGTGACAGGGGAAGGCACCCCAACCTCCTGATCAGCCCTGCTCTGTGCCTGATACGGGGGAGCTCCCCAACCTCTGATCGCCCTGCGCCTCTGTGTGTGACAGGGTGCGGTGCCCCAACCCCCTGATCTGCCCTGCTGTGTGTGACAGGGTGTGGCGCCCCACCCCCCACCCCCCATGGGCCCTGCTCTGTGTGTGACAGGGTAGAGCCATAACTCCCCCTTCGGCCCTGCCCTGAGTGTGACAGTGGTGGTGTCCCAACCCCCTGATCAGCCCTGCTCTGTGGGTGATAGAGGGCGGCGCCCCAACTCCCCTATCAGCCCTACTCTCTGAGTGACAGGGGGGAGCTCCTCAACCCCCTGGTGGGCCCTGCTCTGTGCGTGACAGGGTGGAGCTCCCAACCCCGATGGGTCCTGCTCTGTGCGTGACAGGGGGGAGCTCCCCAACCCCCTGATCGACCCTGCTCTGTGCATGACAGGAGGGAGTTCCCCACCCCCCCTGATGGGCCCTCGTCTGTGCGTGACAGGGGGGAGCTCTCCAACCCCCTGATTGACCCTGCTCTGTGCGTGACAGGGGGTGGCACCACAACCTCCCCATCGACCCTGCCTTGAGTGTGACAGGGGGCGGTGCCCCAACCCCCCAATCGGCCCTACCCTGAGCGTGACTGGGGGTGGCATCGCAACCTCCCAACCCGCCCTGCTCTGTGCACGACAGGGGGCGGCGCTGCAACACCCCAATCGGCCCTGCTCTGAGCCCGACCAGGGGCTGCACCTAGGGATTGGGCCTGCCCTCTGCCACCAGGGAGCAGGCCTAAGCCAGCAGGGCGTTATCTCCCGAGGGGTCCCAGACTGTGAGAGGGCACAAGCCAGGCTGAGGGGACCCCCCTTTCCCCCCCAAGTGCACAAATTTTTGTGCACCAGGCCTCTAGTAATATATATTTAGTGATAATTTATTGGTAAGTAATTTATTCCTAGTAAAGTAGATCAGTGGAACCACCCTCCCCATATCACAGTTAATACTAATTTAAACATCATGAACAAGAAATAAAGGCTATTGAAGCAACAAATAATCTCACAGTTTTCTAAAAAGAGCTCTGTAAATTTTATATTATTCACTACCTGTTTTTCGAAAAATAGGCTTCTTTTGTGTTTCCATATCTACACTAGAGGAGAACTATGGATTGGTGCAAGATCACAAATTGTAGAGTCTGAAAACCTGGGGAAAATCCTGAACTTGCTTATGTTTTTAACCCCTCCATTCCAGATTGTGATAACTGAATGAGTTCATTGATGGATGTAGAAGTGCTCAGGAAAATGCTTGATTATCAGTTATTAGTAGAGATAGTTTTTATAAATGACTATGAAAGTATTAGAAAAGTAGAATATCTATGGGATAATATTGGGGAAAAAGAATTTTGGGAAATTTAGTTTATCCTATTATAGGCATGGTTAATACTCTTACTGTGGGGTATGTTCATACTGTAATCTCAATTTGTAAGTGTAATTAGAATTATTAATCTTTTACTTAAATGCATTCTGGGCTTGTGATTTAGAAAAACCCTTTCTAATTCTGAGACTCTTAAAATTCTGTTGTGTGTTTTTCCACTTGAAAATCCATCATATAATATTATATTTTTGAACTTTGGGGAATTTATGCTTGTATAAAGTTAGAGGTTTGGATCCAAATCTATTTTTTTCCAGTGAGATATCCACCTATTGCAACCTTTTATCATAACATAGGTTATTCTTTAGTTTCAGAGGCTATCATGACGTGTCATTTCAGTGTTTTAGCTCACAGTCTCCTTTGTGTCCCTCAGGTTTCTGGGAGTTCTGAACAAGAAAAATGTCGATTGGATGAAAAGCGCATGTTGTGGGATGAAATTGCCAAGCTAAGACTGGAAATGGACTCAGTAAAAAATCAGACCCTGGAAATGGGAAAAGGATATTTTGAGGACATTGCAATTGGCAAAGAAAAGAAGGACCATCCTCAAAAGACAATAACAGAAACAGTATCTCAACACAATGCGCAGCTTGAAGTTCTGAGAGATGAGGTTAGGATGCTAAACCATAAACTGGAGATTGAACAACAAAACAGAGGAAGACTGGAAGCACAAGTTGAGTCATACCGGTCTAGACTAGCTACAGCTGTACAGGACCATGAGCATTGTCAGGCATCCAAAAGAGAGCTACAACTGGCTTTGCAGAGAGCAAGAGGTGAATATTTTTGTTTATGGGACAAAATGAATTTGGATATGTCTAACCTAAAACATAACAATGAGATTCTTTCTCAACGACTTTCTGAAGTGGAAAGTAAAAACAGTAGCTTAGAAATTGAGCTTCACCACATAAGAGATGCTCTCAAAGAAAGGACATTGGTTTCAGAAGGTGTAGAAAGAGACCTCAGTCAAAAACAGTGTCAAAAGGAGGAAACTGAACACGTGTATCAAAAGGAGCCAGGTGGAGTGGATAAAGACATTGGACAGCAGGAATCCTTCATGGAGAGGCTATCTCAGCTACAGAGTGAAATTATGTTGCTTCAGCAGCAACTGGATCAGGATCACAACCAAGCTGACAGAGAAGAAAAGACGGTAATTAACACCCAAGATCAGATTCGGGATATCATAAAAATATTTGATCGTAAAAATCAAAAGTATGTTCTTCGGCTGCATGGAATAATGATGGACTTAATCACCAAATGGAATGGTTTTAAAGAAACAATATATCAGTATGAAAATACTAATGCAGAAAGAAATGTAAGTATCCAGGCACATAAGTATTTTTCAAATTTCCTAAGAGAAAATTCAGAGTAATATTTGATGATGGCTAAATGCTGAATCTAGTTGAATATTAAAAACGTAGAGACTATAGCCCTAGCTGGTTTGGCTCAGTGGATAGAGCATTGACCCAGGACTGAATTGTCCCAGGTTCAATTCTGCTCAAGGGCACATGCCCGGTTGCAGGCCCAGTCCCTAGTAGGAGTGCAGGGGACAGTCAATCAATAATTCTTTCTCATCTTTGATGTTTCTATCTCCCTCTCCCTCTCCCTTCTTCTCTGAATTTTATATATATATATATATATATATATATATATATATATATATATATAGTAGAGTTTATAAATGTGTTTGCTCTGTCAGCTTCAAAGCAGACATTGTATCCAGTAGATGAACATTAGACCTGATAGATGCTCTGTTTTGAGTAAAGACATTTGCTGCCCATGAAATTTTAAGAGGTTACATTATAGACTATTAATAGATATAGATTTATATTAATAATTTGGTCTTACATTGATAGCATAATAATTTTGATCTTTCTGTCACCAAATTTAAAACCATTAGGAAGTAGATAAATGGAAATGCTCTACCTAAAATGAGTCTTTTGAAATTAAGATTCAATTAAGTGGATTAATTTGACAGCTAAGTTCAGATTTCCAGATGAACTGAAATGTAGATGCTGTATCATATAGTACCTTTCCTTCAGTAGCATCTTATATATTTGAGTTGGTATAATGTTATTTTTATTCATGACAATTTGAATTAAATTTGGAAATATTTCAGTCTCAAGTAATATATTCATATGACCTCTCAACTCTTTTCAAGGCATCTACTTTTCGTTACATCATAATTTGGGACAAATATGATGAGTTTTTGCAAATCTATACTTGATTTCATCTTCCCCCTATTATTTATAATATTCTTTGAATACTTTTACAAATAATGTGCTTATATTTCTCATTTTGAGGCCTAATTACTATCATTTGGGGATAAGTTTGTCCAACACAGAGAGAATTGTAGCTCTCTGTGATTCATTACCTTGGCATTGGATCTCCATTTCAGATTAGTGAGGGCTGGCAGGGTTTATGTGTAGCAGGAAGGGAGGTGAAGGCCTGATTACCTAGGGCCTTGAAGGCCATTGGAATGACTTTCCTTCTAAGTTAGGAACCTATTGGGAGGATTTGAGCAGGAGATTGAATATGTGAGGAACTCAAAGTTAATTGAAGACTCTGGTTAAAAAATAAATAAAAAGAGAAAATTTTCCATAATATCGAATTTACTACCACTTGATCCACCTAATGCTCATTTCTCTTTGAGATGTTAGTAGATTGTAAAGCTTTGAGATTTATGGGGGAGGGCCATTGAGAGTGGGACTGAATCAGCTGTCTGATGAGGCAGGAGGGTTAAATTTTCTGTGACTTTACCCTGATTAAGCAAACAGGAGCATGTCCATATGAGGAAAAGAAGGTGAATTGATGTAGCTGGTGATATTTTTCCAGTCATAGATGATTGTCATAACATTATGATAATAATATATGACTCTAACAAGATATACCCAGGGTAGGGCAAAAGTAGGTTTATAGTTGTTTGTATGGAGAACAATCCAATAATTAGTCAATTAGTAACATAATTTAAAATAATCTGATTTATAAAATCAGTAACAGAAATATCTTCCTAGGCAACTGTGAGACAACTTCAACAAGAACTGGCTGATACCAAGAGAAAACTATCTACAACAGAGACTTTTCTGGAGATTGAATCACGTCATCATATGCATTTAGAAGATAAGAAACCAGATTTCAAGAACAAGCTAGATCAAAGCAGAAGTCAAGTATGTATGAAATTTAACCTGTCATCAGTTAATCTATAGCTGGTTAAATAATATAAAGTGTTTTAGGGTACTACTTTTCATGGCAGCTTTCTTGTGTATTTCATTGTGGTTAATATATGTAAAGCCAATGTCCCTAATGACCAGACTGACCAAATGACCAGACTGACCAAACGACCCGTCGCCGTGAGGTGGCATTGACCACTTCCTGGTCTCTCCCCACAACCCACGAGAGGGGTCAGGCGGGACTGGGGACTGGTGAGCAGGCTGAACTGCTGACCTCTTGGCCTTCCTGTCCCCCTCCCCAACCCGAGGCTCCGATGGACCAGCGATGGTGAACAGGGGATCGGGGTGGGTGGCGGGAGGACCAGGCTGACTGTCAGGCCTTTGGGATAACCAGCTCATCCCAGGCTGCTTGGAGGCTCAGGCCTGGGGGAAAGAAGGAGCCAGCAAATTCATCTCCATGTGCGTGCCTTCCTTATCTCTTGTTATGTCCTTCATTTTGAGGTCTATTTTGTCAGACACAGGTATTGCTACCCCAGCGTTATTTTTCCTTTCCATTTGCCTGGCAGATATTTTTCATTCCTTCACTTTCAGTCTGTGGGACTCCCTTGTTCTGAGGTGGGTCTCTTGTATACAGCGTATATATGGGTCATGGATTGTCTCACCAGCTGTTTAACTCGCCAATTCCAAGTGGATGTTATTCAACTTAGTTGTCCCTTCTCTCTGCTCCGTGAGAAGGCACAGGACACGTCCACCTATTTGGCCGCCATTTTGAGAACCAGCATTCTGTTTTCAATGTCAGTATCTGTGCCAGTTACTTATTGCTGCTTAATAAACCACCTCCAAACCTCGTGTCTTAACGCAGCACTTACCATGTGCACAAATCTGCAGTGAGGCCAGCTCATTTCATTTCCACTTGCCACCAGCTGGGAAGACTTGAAGCTGGGAAGTGGAATCATCTACAGCAGCGCTTCTCAACCTTCCTAATGCCGGGACCCTTTAATACAGTTCCTCATGTTGTGGTGACCCCCAATCATAAAAGTATTTTCATTGCTATTTCATGACTGTAATTTTGCTACTGTTTTGAATCATAATATAAATATCTGATATGCAGGATGTATTTTCATTGTTACAAATTGAACATAAAGCATAGTGATTAATCACAAAAGCAATATGTAATTATATATGTGCTTTCTAATGGTCTGGGGCAACCCTTGTGAAAGGGTCGTTCGACCCCCAAAGGGGTCACGACCCGCAGGTTGGCGATCCACAGGTTGAGAACTGCTTATCTAAAGGCTTGTTTGATCACGGGTTGGTCAGGTGCAGTGGGCTTCTGGCTGGGACGCTCCCTGGGGCAGTCTCAGCTGGACACCGGTATGAGGCCTGACCATGTGGCCGGGGCTGCTTCGTTTTTCACACCGTGGTGGCTGGGTTCCCAGAGTGAGCTTCCCTGGGGAGAGAGTCAGAGGGCACCAGACACAGCAGTCACCATTATCACTGACCTGCCAGCAAGTTTGTTGTTGATGGTGATGATGTTGTTTTGTTTACTATGTTCCCTTATTTTGTGGGAAGTAAAAAAGAATTTCAAGACAGCATTATTGAGTTAAGCCTCCCATGCCCACTTTTTTGGTTCTGAAAAAAATGTAGAGTTTATGGCGCTAAACTTTAACAGTAAGAGTTTTAATTTCTCCGTAATCCAGGGAATCATTTCTTCTTGGAATGCAATTCTAATTAGCACCAAATGTTTTTGGTTCAGTAAAAGACCTATGGCATTAGAATCCATATTTGTAAGAGTCATGAATTAGTCTCATTTTGAAAGTCTTATCTTGGGAAGCATTTGACGACAGTTCTGAAAACCACAATATGATATCTCTAAAACTTTTTTAAAGATTGTGAAGAGATAAGGTGGGGGAAGAGGTAAGAGACTTTCTACTAAGGGCCTACGGGTAGTCATTTTGTGGAGGAAAGACATGAAACAGTCATAAAAAAGGAGCATAAAGTCAAGTGCAGATGTTCTGGGGCAAAGGCGGCACCTATACATGTATTTTTGTGACTCCTGGTCATTTTAACTTTAGTTTTGATTCTGAGTAATTGAAGGTTCCACATTCCAAGACTCTACCACCATACAGATAACATGCTATTGCCATTGAATTCATTTCAAAATGTCATACTGGTGAACACACCTTCATAACCAAACTAGATCCTTTTCTTCATGCAGAATGATGATCTTATTGGAAAACTGCAACCGTCATCTTCAAACTGTATACGTCTGGATGAAGAAAAGACAGCTCAAGAGGAGTTATCAAGGGAAGCACTTCTAAAGGAATGTAAAGAACTAGAGGCTGAGACAGAGCAGTGGAAACAAATGGTAAAAATGCTGAGAAGATATCAGGACAAGCATATGGCAGAAGACTTTGAAGTAGAAAAGCATACACCGAAGCTTGATGAATTGGTAAAAGATATAACAGACAACATGACACAACTCGACTTATTTTTACAGGTTAATTTATTGATTTAATGTGCTATAAATCACTTCACTGCAAATTATGTTTCTGATAAATACAGGGGTTTTGCCTTTCCTTTACTTCCTTTAATGGCAATTTATTTTACAGATTTCTGGAAAGAAGGTGGCATTTGTTTTCCCTTTTTAGTATTTTAGTTTCCATCATTATTATCACTGAATTGATCTTTCTGAATGATTCTTAGCGGAGGATCATTTTATTTTTAAGACCAGTTGATGTTAAACAAGACTATTTGAAAGAAAAGGGGGCCCTGACCGGTTTGGCTCAGTGGATAGAGCGTAGCCCTGTGGGCTGTATGGTCCTGGGTTCGATTCCGGCCAAGGGCATGTACCTTGGTTGCTGGCACATCCCCAGTCAGGGGTATGCAAGAGACAGCTGATCAATGTTTCTCTCTCATTAATGATTCTAACTCTCTATCCCCTTCCCTTCCTCTCTGCGAAAAATCAGTAAAACATATTTAAAAAAAAAAAAAAGAAAGAAAGGGGAATGTGATTTAAAAATTCTTCCATACCCTTGAGTTAAGTTATATCCTTCTACTTTAAAATTTTTAAACTGATTCTATTATTCCTTGATTTATCAGTTTACATGAGTACTCATAGAAGAATGATTAACCTTATAACTCAGATTTAATTCAGTGGACATTGATGATAAATATTTTAAATGTCAGCTTTTTTTCACACTTAAAACTGACCTCTGAGTCGTTGACTCAAAACTAAAGAAGACAATTGTAACTGTTCATGTTATACTTACTTTAAAAATGTATCCTTTTTGTTTGCTTTAGACACAAAGAGCATCTCAAGAAATCTCGGAGCCGTTAACATGTACTCATAATGCTTCAAATAGAAGTCATCTGGAACTCAGAACTCCGCTTTTGCAAACTTCTCAAGATGATAGCAGAAAGAGAATCAGAAAAACACATGTGACTCTACCAAGAAGTATTGGAACGCAGCAAATGATTGGAAAGGAAACGAACTTTGTAAGTCAAATGCAGAATCAGAGAAAATAAACTTAACTCAGTAATTAGCCTCTAAACTTAAAACATAATTACTATTGTGCCAGGTTCATGAAATTAGTGGGGCGTGAAAGCTAACTAAATAGTAAAACTTTGGCAAATGAACTTACCATTCAGATGTTCTTCCAGGACAGTTGCATCTCTCCTCCTTTTTTGGTTTTACGTGCCTTTAATTTTTTCCCCTTAATATTTTCATACAGTTAACCTGATCCACCAGTCGTTAAGCTGAATGTCTTGAAGCTCTAAAATTTAGCAATCCTATATAATAAAAGGCTAATATACAAATGGACCAAAAGGTGGAACGACTGGTCGCTATGATGCGTACTGACCAGCAGGGGGCACAAGCTCAATGCAGAAGCTGACCCCTGGTGGTCATTACGCACCCACAGGGGGAGCACTGCTCAGCCAGACGCTGGGCTCATAGCTGGCGAGTGCAGCGGCAGTGGCAGGAGCCTCTCCCACCTCCACAGCAGTGCTAAGGATGTCCACCTGACTGCTTAGGCCAGTGATGGCGAACCTTTTCAGCTCAGCGTGTCAGCATTTTGAAAAACCCTAACTCTGGTGTCGTGTCACATATAGAAATTTTTTTATATTTGGAACCATAGTAAAACAAAGATTTATATTTTTGATATGTATTTTATATATTTAAATGCCATTTAACAAAGAAAAATCAACCAAAAACCTGAGTTCATGTGTCACCTCTGACACGCGTGTCATAGGTTCGCCATCACTGGCTTAGGCCATCTGTCAGACATCTCCCGAGGGCTTCCAGACTACAAGAGGGCACAGGCCCAGCTGAGGGACCCCCACTCCGAGTGCATGAATTCCGTGCACCGGGCCTCTAGTACTATTATAAAATCGCTTGCCAGAATTCCCCTAAATAGAAACATTTAAGATAACAACTTAAACACAATGGGTTAAGTTACTCCAACAAAATCAGGTGCTTGGTAAATTTACTTTCTTGATTGTGACCTTTGCTATTATCACTAGAGGGTGTCTTTAGACAAACTGTCCTTTATAGTTTTCTACTCTATATAAAGACATACACGTTAAATAGGGAAAGATTAATGTAGGGGTGAGGGGCAGTAAATTGACAAAGTGGCTAAAAATAATGTGATCTGCAGGAGGGTGTGGGGAAGACAGAAAGGGCAGACCCCACCTCCAACGTCTTGGTAGCAATGTTATAAGCAATTGCCTCTGGAGCTGTTTTCGGTCATTTGATCACCAGCCAGGCTATCTTGTTCTCCTTAGAGGTTGTTGCTCTAAATTATGCCTCAGTGTCAAATGATTAACATCTCCAAGGTAATGAGTGTATTGTACAAGGGTGGTGAAGAGAAATGCTTGGCAATGTCTTTGAGGGATTTTTAAAAAAATCTCTAAAGTGGCTACTAAGTATGTCCAAGGGCATCTTCAAGAATCTTGTAAGTACCGCCCTTCCAGAGGCAGCAAGTATTACCCGATAAGCCATCTGCATCCCTGACAGCCTCCTGACTTTGGATTCCTTAGCTGGGACCCCCTCTCCCCACTCCCTAGAAACATAAGTACTTTTCAGAACAGTTTAGAACCTATACTTGAATCGAGTAGCTCTGCTCTGACACATTTTCATTGTTAAAATGCAATTTAATGAGAAATTCCATTTATTATTGTGGCTATTTAAAAAAAAAAAAAAAGCAATTCATTGAGGGAAAAATAAAATACTAAGCATCTGCTGTTTACCATCCTCACAGGGCTCAGAAGCAGCCAGCAGAGGGCAGCACCGAAGTGCTCCTTCTGGCAGGAACAGCAGAGCAGATGACTGAGTGCTGCTAACACGAGGCCGGTCCTGGAGACACCTGGTGGTGGGAATCCTGAGGACAGCTTTGCAGGCAATAGGAAACTTGGTGTTCCTCCTCTGAGAATCTTTTTTTATGCCTCAAATAAACTTGTAATACTAAACTGTTAATATTTGTCTTTAAGTGAAAATTTTTGCCATCTTCTTACATAGAGAACATTCTTAATTGCTACTTTCCTTAAGCATTTTTATTTCAGTTTTTGTAAAATGTCTTACTGAGCAGTTGTACATTTTCTAAATAGTGAAATGAAGGAAATATTTGAATTTGTATTTTATATATTTGCATTTTTAAGTGAAGTTCACTTATGTCTACATCTTGCCAGCCCTTGAATGACTGATGACTAAGATGGAAATGTCAGGCCATCTTGACATAGCAACTAGCTTTTGTTGCGTATCAGTTATTAATATATCCATTCATTATCTCATTCATTGAGCTTTTTAGTTCCATAATTCGTTTGGTTCATTTTATAGTTTTCATCTCTTTGGTAAGGTCCTTCTTTTGTTCATTAATTTTATTCCTGAGCTCATTGAACTGCCTTCTTGTATCTCGTTGAGTGTCTCCATGACTGCTGTTTTGATTTCTCTCTCCTTTATATCACAATCACCCATTATTTGGAGTTCCTTTCTGGAGAATATAGTCATTGTCTTCCTGTGTAATTGTTACCTTGGTGGTCCATGCTGCTTGATGGGTTGTTCCTCTGCTGGCACATTTGAAGTGGTGAGCACTTTTGTTATTTAGGAACATTTTCCTTTCCACAATTCAGCAGGTTGATAATTAGAGGTCTTTCTTTAGCTGTCCAGTAGGTGGCAGGATAGCGCAGTTTTTGTTCTCTCTTACCTGTACTACTTAAGCTTGGGGAGGGGCACTTCTCCTCACTTGCTCAGTAAAGCATTGGCACAAGGTTGCCACTGAATTAATTAGATGGACTCAGAGCCTAATCATTCACCACGTCCTGATTCTGGTTGTGCCATGGGGATTGTTTCCATCTCTCCTGGGCAGGACAGGATTCTGATTTCCCAAGTACATTTAGCCAATGTAGAGTCATTTGTTGTTCTTCAATTCATTTATTTGCTGTTTTGTGTTGTTTTCTTCTTCTCCTGGTGACCTGGGGATAACCATTTAGCTGCTTGGAGAAAAAAGAACAAAGGGAAGAACAAAGACAAGTGTCCATTGGCCCGCCCGGCTGTGTTGAAACGCTGTCAGTCCTCATCTTCCTTTAACATCCCACCCCCTTCAAAATAGGTTCTCCCTTTTCCAGACACTGGAGATTCCCTTCCTTTTACCAGTTCCTCCACCAAATACCCTCCCACATTTATGAAAAACCCAAAAAAAGAAAACACAAAAAATGCAAAATACCTAAACCATAAGAAAGAAAAACCCTAAAGACCACCAATGGCCTGTACTGAAAGGCCAGAGCACCCATAGTGGCCCCTCCTCCTGACCCCGAAGCAGAATCAGAGCCTTCAAACTACCAGCACGCCTTCTGAAGACAGCGGCCTCCTCTCCTGTCGGCCTGCGGTGCCCGAGCGGCTGTAGAAGGAGGAAAGGGTTCCCGTGCTGCTTCCATTTGTTCTGTTAGTGACCACGCTGTGCCAGCCCTAAGGGTCACACCCCATATGCGAAACCCCTGTCTGAACCTCCAGCCACGGGTATCTTTTGAACAAATCCACTTTGGCCTGGGAATGCTCACAATGCAATGACAAACCACCTTTCCAGTGGCAGACACTGTGTGAGCATGCCCCTTAGGACACGTGTCAGCTACTTCACCTCCATTAAAGCATGTGTGTGAATATGCATGTGCGTGTGCATGTGCAGGTGAGCAGATACACACATGCACGCACTGGCTCATGGCTGGGCCCTTGTGGTCTGGCAACTCGACTCCATCTCCCAGAAGCCTAGTGGTCCCAGGAGAAGCCCAGACCCGCCAAACCACAAAGACCTGGAGGCCCTGGGTGGACCCTGGAGTCAGGCTCACTCTTAACCCAGAGCCTTTCCAGGCTTGGGCCCCACGTCCTTCAGGCCAGGGCGGTCTTCCAGGCAGGTGGCCTCAGGCTTTGCTTCTCTCCAGCTGGCTCCTGAGGCCCGTTTTCTATAAACACTGAGTCTGCCCGGCCTGGGTAATGGGGCAGTGAAAGCCCTGCCCGCTCCCTCCCAGCAAGTGTCCACAGTGTGCAGGGGGGAACATGTGCAAGAGGCAGTGCAGCCTTATTTGCAAAGTGGCTGCAGTGCCCCAGCGTCCCCCATTGAGGATGACACTTTGATTTATTATTTCTGAGTGACTTCCAAGGGTAGGAACCAAATGTAATATATTACATACATGTGTTCACACTTGTGAAATATATGTGCTTTGAGGTGTCCCCCAAATATATATACCACAGGGTGTCCTTCCAAATGTAAACACACTTTAACGGCTGATAACTCAATTTTCACTCCATTTCAGGGTTAACAGATTTGACGTAATGGGTGAAGCCAGACTAAACTTTGAACAAAGATGTATCCTCTGGACTTTCTTTTGGGGACACATAAAGGATGAGGTGTCTGGCACAGAAAGGGCCACAGTCCAGGCATCGAAGCTGCTGTTGACAGAAGATGTGAACAGACAGAACGCAGTGATTCTTGGTGTTTGTGGTTCCGTTGCTTCCTCGGCAGCAGCGCCTAGACCAGAACGAAGGCAAGCGAAGGCAGTGCAAACAACAAGAATCATTCCTTGGGTTTGGTGTTTGTACGTATCTCTTTCCATAGCTGCCCTGGATTCCTCAGCTTTATCTTTTATGTATCCCCGTAAAAAGCCTAGTGGAGAAATTTTCTTCATTCAAAGCTTAGTTTGGCTTCACCCATTTTTTCCAATCAGTTAAACTTGAAAAGGGGTGAAAATTCAGTGAGTTAGCAGCTGTTAATCTGTGTGCACATTTTTTGGACCACCCTATGTTTACATCCCATAGGGAGTCATTCATTTTATCAGGAGTCTGATCTCTGTACACCATTCTTGTGGACACTCCATGTTTATATACCAAAGGGAGTCATTCATAGTCATTAGGAGTCTGACCTATGTATACCTTTCTTGGGGGACACTCTATGAATGTTCTATAGGGAGTCATGTGTTTGCATTGGGAGTCTCATCTGCTGCTGTGTGTATTTGGCCGGATTCGTGACCCATTTTTTTTCCTCTTGCTTACTAAAGGTGCTCATTGTGGGATGTACTAAACCTGGTGATTTGGGTTCTATAAGGATTTTCTCCATTTGAGCTAAAGTACTGAGAAAGAAATGTTAACATGGTCCATTTTCTGAGTGCTTTGAATTTTGTATTAAGTAGCCATTGATTCTGGAACACAAGGACGGGATTGTAATAAAATGAGATGTTGTAGAATTGAGTCCTAGTTTTCCTCACCGCTCGTCACTGGCAGCACTGTTGGGGCGTTGGGTCTCTGGGCTCCCTGCTCAGCCCCCCAGTTTTCTGAGCCCCTGGAATCCACCAGCTCCCTTTGCCAGGAGGAGAGCATGGGAAAGCGAGGTTTCCTGCTTACCCTGCAACAGCGTTTATCTTATGCTCCTATTAGTTGAATCCCATTTTTATAGGAGATTTATATCACAACAGGAGGTCAGCTTAAAGGGATCGATTGGATTTTTCCAAGGCCATTCAGCGAGGAATGTCAGGAGAAGGAGGGAGGGAGGAAGGCAGGTAGAGATCCCCTCCAGACCTAATCTGATGGTGTTCTTTCCAGCTGCCGCCTGTATGTCACCTTCCTTCCTCACCAAACCTCTCCTGTCAGTTGCCTCCTGTCACTTCCGTCCCTATTCTTCCCTGAGGTCCTGCATCTGTGGGAGCCGCCTTCCCCAATGCTTTGAGCCAAACTGAGCAGGAGCACCTGCAGGCCTCCTCCCCTGCGCCTTTGACTTTTGCCGGACCTGACACTGGCCAGTCACCGCTTGGAGCTCTCAGCCTCTGTCCCATGGTTCTCTCTCCTCTGGGACAGGTCTTCAGCGCTCATACTTGCCATTTTCTCTGTCACTCCTCAATTCCTTCCACAAACACTCATTTAAAGCTTCCTGTTTGCTCTCTCCCGTGTTCCACCATGGAAGCAGCCCTCTCTCTCCTCCTTGCAGGGCTGGCACACCTGGTTCCCTAGCACTGACTGCTCTTGAGCTTAAGGTCTGAGGTCGGCTCCCTTTAGACCCCCTGCCCTCCCTGCAGGCTTCCTCCACTCTCCCTGGCTCCTCTGGGCTCCCTACTTATCCACTCACACCAGCTGTCAATCACAGAAGCCAAAAGCCTATGGTGCAGGCTGGACCCCTCCTCTCTCCACTTCCCACAGGTGATCGCTCCCCTGAACGTGAGAATGGTTATGCAATCTGCCTGCCCATCTTAGCTGACTGTTCTCATCACAGGTCCCCACAACACCCTTGTCCTTGCGTCTTGGCAGGGGCTTGTCAACTGGTCTGTCTGCCTCCTGCAACTTCTCAGCCCCATGGCACCTCTAGGCATTCACCCCAGTGATCTTCCTTTTTGAACCTCCCTTCCCTCAGCCTCAACACTAGCTACACCATTTCTTTGTGGTCTAGCTTCTTCATGGGTCACTTCAGGGTGCACCTAATTTTCTATCACCTCCCAGCCCTGCCTCCAGACCCAGTCCATCTCACACACATCCACAGCTTTCATTGCAATCTTCCCAGAATGCTCCAAACACCTCCAGCCCCAGCCTCTCCTGGGAACCTCCAGATCTGTTTCCAGCTTAGATGTCCCAAGACACCTCCATCACAAAATGCTCAGCAAACTATTCACCATCCTCCCCCACCAAAGCCTCTGTGCTCCTCCTCTCATCACCTCTGTCGCTGTCCTCCAGGCCCTTGTTGGGTCTCCCGCTCTCCTTCCCATGTCCTGTTCATCACTCCCTCAGCTGCTTCCAACTCTAATGTCTCACTCACATAGCCAACCAAGCCCAGGTTTTGGGGCCCCCTGGGCAGTACCATGGGGTCCAGTTGTTGAGGGGGCAACCCAAACCATACCCCACTGAGCTCCAGGGCCCCTTCTCTACCCTGGCCTGGGAGCTGTGAGATCTGGGGGTGGGAAATATCCAAGTGACAGCTCAGGGCTGAGGTCTGTCTGCAGAGAGGTGGGGCCACTGGGCAACCTCCTGCAGCCCCTCCCCCTAACTGACCCCACCCCCACTGGGCCCCCACCACCCTGATCGGCCTGTGGCCCCTTCCCCCACCTGGGCCCACCCCAGATTGGCCCTTCACCCCAAAAACGGGCAGGGCCCAATAGCCAACCACCCCTGGCCTCTCCCTTGGGCCACTGACCCCCAGTCAGCAACCCCCTACCCAATAGGGGGCGGGGCCAGCTGGCTCACCCACCACAGCCCCTCCTCATGGCTGACCCCACCCCAATCGGCTCCCCCAATCCCAATTGGGGTGCTGCCTGCCATCCAATCACCTGTGGCCTCTCTCCCCAGATGACATGGCCCTGATCGGCCCCAATTGGGGCTCAGTTGGCTGGACCCCAACCATGCACAAATTTGACCACTGGGCCTCTAGTTATCCTATCTAATAATAGACAAACATGGTAATTGACAGTACCTTCACTGTGCTTCCCATTGGCTAATCAGGGTGATATGCAAATTAACTGCCCAAAAAGATGGCGGTTAATTTGCATACCTAGACACAATGCTGGGAGGCAAAAGGTGAAGGATGGAAGAAGCCGCCTGCCGCTGACAGTGATCGGAAACCCAGGAGGCAGGCAAGAGCTGGGTGGCATGGCAAAGGAGAACCGTGATCGGAGAACTGGAGCCGCCTTTGCCGACCCCCCAGCCGGTGATTGGAGAAGCCGTGCGGGGAAGGGAAGAGGCAGCCGCCAGCAGCCACCTCTTCCCTGCCCTGGCCAGCCGGTGATCACAGAAGTACTCATATTTTTTTTTAAAGTACCTGTATTTTTAATAATTTCTTGACATGGTAAAATAATTTTACATTACGATCCAAGGGTGGTGGGGTGAGGAGAAGGAGCAGCAGAACAATCCAACAAACAAAAAGGGAAACAGAAATGCATTGGGGCATTGCCCAACTAAAATGCATTTGGTTTGTTACTGAGTACTACTCATGGGAAGACAGCATCCTGACTCCTTCTCTATACAGCATATTGGGAGTAAAAATGATGCATCCGGGTGGAAATATGATTAGGGGTTGGAAGATAGACAGGGAGAGAAGTAAGAAATAGACACTGAGAGAGTCTCTGGCTGGCTGGCTGCAAATACTGACTCTCCAGTAGTGATAGAATAAAAAAGTGGGGGATATCTCTGGAAGATTCAAGAGATAGGGGGCAACTCTTCTATGGTTTTGACTTCCCCAGCAGATTTCCACATACACATGTGTAGATGCCTATGTTTTCATGCACACACATATACACATAAGTGACTGCCCCCGCCCCCTGTAAGCACAGAAGAAGAAGCCGCCCACCTTTGGTCCAGGCGCCAGCATATGTGGCTGGCTGCAGCCCAGGAGACGGACAAGCCACCCGCCTGAGGTCCCAGGCTGCAGCCACCCAGAGAAGCTGCCAGCCCTGTGTTCCAGTGCGCCAGCACCTGTGGCCAGGGAAATAGGTTTCCTCTTCTCCTACTGCAGTCATTACTTCAATAGTCCCCTTCTGAATTTCTCTCCTGTGCTGCAACCCAACTCCGCTTTTCTTCGGAAGGATACGGAACAGAGAGAGCAGTGTGAAAAGCTTACATTTTTAAGCCGGTAAGGTTGGTACTGAAACATATAAATGGAAAACTAGAGTCCTTAAGGTCACAAAGGCTACAAAGGACAGGGACAGTGCATGACCTATTATCTCCAGCAATCCATACGGGGACTGAAAACTTTGCAATGATGACAATTAGTGAAGATATGAATCAACTAAAATAGTTGACAGGCACAATTCTTCCATCTTTGAAAATATCTACATCAAATCTGTTCAAATAGATTTTCATCTGCATAACATAACACATTCTGACAAGACCACCACCACCACCAATGTGGTCAGTGTCTTGCTGATAAATGTTTAATAACTGAGGGAACCCTCTCCCCCCCTTCCCCGAGTGCACAAATTTTTGTGTATCGGGCTACCAGTTGATTATAAATTGCATTCAGAACCAGAGATAGAGAAGCATTGATCAGACTGTCAAACCTCAGAGGGAAGGTAGGGGAGGGTGGGGGTAAGGGGGAGAGATCAACCAAAGGACTTGTATGCATGCATATAAGCCTAACCAATGGACACAGACAACAGAGAGTAGGAGTGTCTGGGAGGGTAATGGCGGGATGAGGACACATATTTAATACCTTAATCAATAACGGAATTAAAAAATGTTTTAATTTATTTCAGAGAGGTTAGAGAGAGGGAGAGATATAGAAACATCAATGATGAGAGATCATTATCGATAGGCTGCCTCCTAGAGACCCCCTATTGAGGTGGAACCCACAACTTAGCATGTTCTTTGACCAGGAAGCTGAAGATAGTCATTGTGGTTGGTTTGGACAACCAGGATCAGAAAGTGTGGTCATGGCTGAACTGTGGGCCCTATGGACAGAGTTGACCTTCTCTGCAGGAGGCTGCACAGTTTGTCTTGAGCCCCAGGCTGCCTTCTGATGGGTACTTTGTACACAGAGGGAAATTTTCAGAACTGAATGCAAAGAAAAAGACCAGTGGGGTACACTTTTGCTTAAAAGTGTATCTGTAAGGTATTTTAGTATACTCACCACAATGATAGTACCCCAGAGAAAAATGACATACACAGAGGCAGAATTGATGATAAGCATCCACAGAATTTCAGAGGATCTGGCCAAAATCACAACAACAGGACAGGATATGGAATAAAAGAAATGAAATTTGAGATAATGAGCAGCCTCGGACATTTACAATAAATCTATCTCAAGAAATCATCTTTAGAAAGCCCAAATCAGCTTCCAAGATGCCCTTATTGGATTCCTGCGTTTTAAGAAAGACTGCAAGACCTGGCCAGTTAAGTCAGTGGTTAGAGCTTTCGCTCCAGGAGCGAATGGTCCCAGGTACCATTATGGTCAAGGGCAAAGACCTCAGGTTTGGGTTTAATCCTAAGGCCATTTCAGAGCACATAAGGGAGGCAACCCATTGATGTGTCTCTCTCTTGAGGATTTCTCTCTCTCTCTCTCTCTCTCTCTCTCTCTCTCTCTCTCTCTTCCTCTCCACCTCCTCTGACCATTCCACTCTATATAGAAGTCAATGAGAAAAAAACAAACAAACCTTAGGTGAGGATCAAATAAGTATTCTATATATTTAAAAATATATCCATTGACTTTTTAAAAAGAGATGAAGAAAGAGAGAGAGAGCGAGAGCGAGAGCGAGAGCGAGAGAGAAATGAGAAACATCAAGTAGCTGCCTCCTGTATGCCACCCAAAGGGAATCCAGGAAAGTATATTCCCTGACCTGGAATGGAGCCAGTGACCTTTCAGGGAAAGGGATGGTGCCAACCTACTGAAGTACAATGGCGAGGGAAGAGTTTATACTTGCATTATTATTTATGAAATGGAGGCCTGGTGCATGAAATCCATGCACTCGGGGGGTGCCTCAGGCCGGCTTCTGCCCTCTTGCAGTCCGGGAGCCCTCCGGGGATGTCTGACTGCCCTGGAGGTGGGAGAAGCCCCCCCCCCCACCACCACCACTGTACTCTCCAGTTATAAGCCCAGCTTCTGGCTGAGTGGTGCTACCCCTGTGGGAGTGCACTAACCACCAAGGGGCAGCTCTTGCATTGAGCATCTGCCCCCTGGTGGTCAGTTCATGTCATAGTGACTCCTTGGTCGATTTGCATATTAGCCTTCTATTATATAGGATTAGTGAATTAATTTCCATACAACAACTCTAAATCTACTTTACCACACCCTATATTTACCTCCTGCCTTTCATCATCTGTCTGTCTTCTACCTTCCCCATCCCTAAATGCATTTATTCATTTTCTTCCCTTACAAGATTAGTTCATATTTTTCATAATATTGTAAGCACTATAAGGTACGTATTCTTCAACAAATATTGGTCTCCTTCATGATACACGGTTATTTTACATTCAACACTAATACTTATGTTAAATGTTAATTGTTTTTTATTGCTGAGTAGTATTGTGTTCTGTATATGAACACTTTAACTATTGATCTGTTTATGGTTTTTGTTATTTCCAGGTTTGGGGTATTATAAATAAATTTTCTGGAAATGTGGCATTCAGTTATTTATATAAATGAATGTTTTACGTATCTAAATGTTACAGTGTAGGTGCGTGTTATGCCTTTGAAGATACGCAAAACTCTGATCTAGAATGGTCATTCCCTTTGCCTTCCCAGACACACACAATAATAAAAATTCTAGTTTTTCTTTATCCTTGTAAACACATATAAACACATGCAATGTTTAATATTTTTAAATTGTAGGCCCAAAACTCAGTATAGTGTTAACTTGTTTTGTTGTAAATCCATTTCCATAAGAAATTTTTATGGTGAGCATTTCTTTATACATTTATTTCTGCTGTCTTTATCTCTTTTGTTGAAAGTTTGGTCAGAAATTTTTGCAATTTTTAAAATGAAATTAGGATTTAACTGATAGGAGGACAGTTCAGCATCTAAGATATCTGTATTCACTTCACTCATTCCTTAAAGACCCAGTTGGTTTATTTGCCATTGGGAACTATATGTTTTGAATAGTGAAAGCAAAACAGTTTTTCTCAAACTTTATCTCATGCACAATTTAATGCCCACTTGCAAGATACACTATTAAGTTTAATCTATGTTGCTAACATTCTCCACTATTCATTTTAAGTTAAAGCATTCAATAGTACATGAGTGAAGTTAAGTTTTGTACTATTTGTCAATTTTCTTGTTGTAAAACACTGTCATCATGATCAGTTTCAAACTGATAAAATGATGGCACTAAACATGGGCCTGATAAGGTATTTCAGTACCAAATCATTACATATTATTTCCAACATGCTGAGGCAGTAGGTACAAATATACTCAAGAGCATTCATGATAATATAGTAAAATAATAGAAAGTGGCAAGTTTTAAACATTTTAAACTTTGATGTAAGTATAATTGATTTAAAGCATACATTCAAAATATTTTTATTGATTTCAGAGAGGAAGGGAGAGAGAGGGAGAAAGAGAGAAACATCATGATAAGAAAGAATCGCTGTTAGATTGCTTCCTGCATGCACCAAAATATGAATCCAGCCCACCACCTGAGCATGTGTCCTGACCAGGAATTGATCAGTGACCTGCGGGGTCATGGTTCAACAGTCAACCACTGAACCACACCAGCTGGGCTATATTATTTAAAATTTTAAAAAAAGTAATTTTTTAATGGTTGACAGTATTACAGATGTCTCCCATTTTCCCCTGTGCATATATATTCCTTGGGGGATCTCTCCCAGTCCTCCCCACAGCCCTCTCCTGGGAGATTGGCCAGTCTGTTCCCCTTAGCCAGGCCTCTGGTTCCATCTTATCTTTCCCCAGTTCCTCTTGCTGAACAATCACCTTTATTCTCCAGTGTCATTGGCTGGGAACCTAGCCATCCTGTCCGCGTTTGAGAAAACTACATTACCCAGAAAGCAACGCCTGACGTGGGCGGAGCTAAAGGGCACTTTTGTTGTCAGGGCATCCGGTTAGGGCGGGACTTCCGCCTTCCTCCTCCTGGCGGGCATTTTGACCCTTTCACTTTCTTCAAGGCTTCACAGGCCTCAGCCCACTGGTCGTGAGTAGGAGGAGGCCTGGGAGGCAGCGTCCTTGCTGTGCGGGTGTGTGTGAGGCTGGTTGGGCACCAACAGGCCGGGAGGGGGGCCTCCGTGCCCCCGGGACTCCTCTCTGCCCACAGCGTTCCCTCAGCCTGACCCCGTTGAACCCCCCAGCCTTGGGGACCGGCCTCTCGGGTCCCGCCGCCCAGGAAGCCGCATCCAGAACAGTGAGTGTCTCCTGGGTGGCACAGGGTGTGATGGGGGAAGAGGGCCGCAGGCTGCAGTGCCACCTTCTAAGGACACGGCGGTGGGGCCGAGGCAGGAGGATTCGGAAACGCGGGTCTGTTGTGGGTCTAAAGGCAACAGCGATGAGGGGAGGTTTTGCACGAGCGGTTTTACTTTCACTCTCAGAACCTGGGGCCCTAGATGGTTGTGAAAAAAAGAGGGAATTTTCTGAGGCCGGATTCTAACTTTTCCTAACTTTGCTCAGAGGAAGGACAGACTGTAAGACAGAGGGCAGTATCTGTGGACAGAAGGGGAAGTCCCGTAAATGATAAGGCAGCTGGCAGAGTGAGCCCTGAGGACTGAGCCCCGAGATAACACCGGCATCTGGAGGGACCTCTCCTCTGGGCGGGGCAAGGGCACTGAGCAGGTGAGCCCGTAGAACAGTGGTTCTCAACCTTCCTAATGCCGCGACCCTTTAATACAGTTCCTCACGTTGTGGTGACCCCCAATTTCATTGTTACAAATTGAACATAATTAAAGGATAGGATTAATCACAAAAACAATATGTAATTATATGTGTGTTTTCCCATGGTCTCAGGCGACCCCCATGAAAGAGTCGTTCGACCCCCAAAGGGGTCATGACACACAGTTTAAGAACCTCTGCCATAGAGCTTGCTGGTAGCCAGGCTGTAAACAGACCAGAATATGCAAAAGCTTAGAGTGAAGAGTGAGCTGAATCAGGAACTGACAGATAGGATTAAAAAAAAAACCACTATACACAGACACACACACACATACACACATACTAGAGGCCCGGCCCACAAAAATTTGTGCACTGGGGGGAGGTCCCTCGGCCCAGCCTATGCCCATTCACAGTCCAGGACCCCTTGGGGGATGTCCACCTGTCGACTTAGGCCCACTCCCCGGGGGATCAGGCCTAAGCTTGCAGTCAGACATCCTTCTTGCAGCCAGGGAGCCCTTGGGGGATGTCCGACTAAAGGCTTAGGCCCCCAAGGGATCGGGTCTAAACCATTTGTTGGACATTCTTAGTGCTGTCACTGAGGTGGGAGAGGCTCCTGCCACCACCACTGTGCTGGCCAGCCATGAGCCAGCTTCTAGCTGAGTGGCACTCCCCATATGGAAGTGCACTGACCACCAGGGGGCAGCTCCTGCATTGAGTGTCTGCCCCCTGGTGGCCAGTGCGCATCATAGCAACCGGTCATTCTGCCGTTCAGTCAATGTGCATATTAGCCTTTTATTATTATTATATAGGATGTCCCTATTTCCCCCCTTTTGCCCCCTCTACCCAGCTCTTGCCCCCCACTTCTCTCTGGCTATCAGCATACTGTTGTCTGTGTCCATGGGTAGTGCATATATTTTCTTTGGCTAATCCCTTCTTTAAATTCACTTATTTAAATTTTTATTTTCAGTTAAGTGGTTATAACTGCACTATTATATATTTTCTATCATATCATTTAGAATTAAGATATTTTTTAATTGAACCCTTGTAAATTTTAGCAAAAATTAATGAATTATGCTAGAAGCTGCAGATACCGGTTTGGCTCAGTGGATAGAGCGTCGGCCTGCGGACTGAAAGGCAACAGGTTTGATTCCGGTCAAGGGCATGTACCTGGGTTGCGGGCACATCCCCTGTAGGAGATGTGCAGGAGGCAGCTGATCAATGTTTCTCTCTCATCGATGTTTCTAACTCTCTATCTCTCTCCAATCCTCTCTGTAAAAAATCAATAAAATATATATTAAAAAGAAATTATGCTAGAAGCAATTAGGAGATTTTTCATGTAATGCAGATACATTTCAATTAATATTTTATTTTTAATTTTTTAATATTTTAATTTGAAAGAATCTCATACATGTAAAAAAAAAAAACTATAAAATACTACAACATATTATATGTACCCTTCACCCAATTTCTTAGGTGTTAATAATTTAAACATAACCATTATACAACTAACAAAATTTGGAATATATTTTTCTTATAATCTCTTTAATGTTACTTAAATCCATTTACTTTGTTTTTGTTAATCTTCACCCAAGGATATTTTTCCATTGAATTTTAGAGAGAGTAAAGGGAAAGGGAGAGACACATTGAATGGTTGCCTCCTGCACATGCTCTGATAGGGACTGGGGATCAAGCCAGCAACTGAGGTACATGCCTTTGACTGCAATCAAACCTAGACCCTTCAGTCCATGGTCTAATGCTCTATCCACTGAGCAAAACAGGCTGCAGCTTAATTCATTTGCTTTTAATCTATATGTGTCTTTATATTTAAAGTGGGTTTTGTTTTTTATTCACGCTCATAATCTGTCTTTTAATAGGTGCATTTATGCCACTGACTTTCAGAGTGTTTACTGATAGAGTTACTACCATATCAGGTGGCTTCTGGGGCTTCAGGGGCCGGCCTGGGGCTTCTGGGCCGGCTTGCGGCCCGGGATTGCATCCGATCATGGCTGGCAGGCAGGCGGCTTCTGGGGTCGCACACTGGGCCTGGATGGTGACTCTCGCTGTCCCTCCCTGCCTGCAGTATGCAAATTAGCCACCATCTTTGTTGGTGGTTAATTTGCATATCACACTGATTAGCCAATGGGAAGCATAGCGAAGATACCATCAATTACCATGTTTGTCTATTATTAGATAGGATGGAGAGAGAGAGAGATTTATTGGTTGATTTGAGAGGTAGAAATGGAGGAAGAGAGACAGAGAAACGGTGATGAGCAAGAAACAAGGATTGGTTGCTGCCTGCACAACCCCTGTTATAGATCCAGCCCACAAACAGGCATGAGATCTCACAAATGCATGGGTCTGTGCTCAACCAACTGAACCACATCATCCAGGACTGCAGATCACTTTAATACAGGGAATCATGGTCACTGTGGAAATGGTATTAGTAGCTCAGAGGGGACACTGTGAGCCTGGCTTTCTGCTGGTCCACTGTTTCTGGCAGGTGGGTACCAGAACAGAGCATAGCAATAGAAGCTGAAATGTAGAGTATGGGGGAGAGAGAATGGTTTTGCAGTGGCCAGGGCCTTTAAAAGATGAGTGGACGTGAGAGGAATTGGAGGCTGGAGAGTAATTCAAACAATAGGAGATTGGGTTGGTACATATTTATTTCTGTAAACACTCACCAGGATATTGTTGTGACCCTCAGTGTGCCCTGGCGGGGGAGTAACAGTCAGTCTTGTGCAGTAGCTTAGCGACTTGAATCTGTGAGACTCTCTGGGCATGGTACAGAGGGCCTCCACAGCTGGGACTTGAGTAACGGTTAAGTGGAGAGGTGTTGGCTGTGACTGGTGAAAGGACATCAAGTGCAACACCAGGGGAGGTGGGTTCAGGGTATCTGAGATCTGATTGTGGTTCTTCATAGGTTAGACTGAAGGAAAAACTGTCATGGAGAGAGGCTTTCATAGCAGGACTGAAGGCTGCCTCTATGACTGTGGACTATCAGAGTCAGGACAGTACGTGATCCTGTTTGAACTTGGCAAGCATTCTCTGGACAACACATGCTGAGTAATAAGGAAGAGCGCAAGGAGATGACTGTGGGGTCTGGGACTGTAGGAGTGGAGGTGTGAGAGAGGTGTGGAAGATAGAGTGATGTGCACTTGGAGAGGGAGTGTGACTTCATGGCCAGAGCACCCTGACATTGACATAAGAGTGAATGAAGGGAGAGTCCATTTCTGGTGGAGTCTGGATGATAAAATAAGGGTTATTTGGGGGCAATTGCCTGAAAAGAGGGGTGTTTTGGTACTACTTGCCAGGTTCAGAGATTAGGTGACATTTATGTACCCACCTGCCTTTTGTTGTTGGGGGAGACACACTGATTCTTAGGAATGAGATAGCATACATCAGTGATACCTGGGCTTGGAAATCTCCACGGGCATGGGTAAGGGAGAAGGGTAAGAGAGAAATGGATTATGGAGGTGGCAATCTATAATTCTGGAAAGTAAGGTAATTAGGAAACAACCCGTCCTCGCCACAGCAAATTTGCATTACCTTTGAAGTTGTGCCTCTGGGAATGAAGCTGTGTGCGAGAAGTGTTCAAAGAGCTATGTGCAGCAGGTAGTACAAAGCGATGAGCTCAGCACCCTGGGATTGTGGTTTGAGGGTGAAGTGTGATGCCATGTTTTTGGTGTCTTTGAGGAACAATCTGATGGACTACAAAGGTAATGCCTGACAAGACCAATATCAAATCACTCACACTCTCTTTATGGCCAACATCTCTTCCTACCCTCTGTTTTTGACACCTACTCTACTGTCAAGAGGAAGTATGGCGTAAATGTGAATCCCATAGCTCAGTTATGTTCTATCTGCTCAACTGCCTTTATTGTGGGAAGACAAAATATCACTAGAAATATAAGATGACAGTGATTTTCATGTTATGAAGGCCTGGCATCTTCTCTGGTGTGTAGAGTGGAGAGAGCAGATTGATGTGTATGATGGAATATGACAGAGTTGGAACCTTAGGAGTGAATCTGGTTCCGGGCTGTACTGTCCCCATTATGACAGTATATGAACTTTGAGGACGTGGACATTGCCTTCTCTCAGGAGGAATGGGGACTCCTTGATGAGCCTCAGAGACTTCTCTATTGTGATGTGATGCTGGAAGTTTTTGCGCTTTTATCATCTGTAGGTAAGACCTTCATATTCTCCCAATGTCCTGAGATGATGATCTCTCTTCCTTTATTCCTCTGATGTACCTTTCACTCTTGTACAGCCAGACCATGGGCTCTGCTAATTTCCCCAATGTCTTGTCAAATGTGCTGTGGCTGCCATGGGTGAGGTCTGTGGAGAGCCCTGAGCCAAGGACTCCACAAACATCCCTAACACTCATTGCCTCAGACAGTGCAGGATGCAGGAGTATCTAGGAGTCAGGAGTCTTACAGACAGCTTAATGGGTCCCACTTGCTGTTTCTCTCCCTGGGAGGATGACTTTGTCCAGATCCATGACTTCGATTTCTACCTCCTTCCTCTAGCCAAAGGTCCTTGGTGACTGCCTGTGCCAGGTTAAGGTCTTTACTTACATGAACCTTAAACTGTACTTACAAGATCACACGTCAGTTGTTTGTAATATTATCTTCTGTAAATAATTGCAAGCCAAATTGCTCTAGGCCAGTGCTGGCTGCCCATCTCTGTCAAGTATGGACAGGGCCTCACTTGTGTCCCAGTGCAGCTTTTACTTAATATGGGTGCCTTCAAGCATTAGGGAGGTTGGGGAAGACTTGCCAGCCATCTCAGACATTCTCCAGCACCAGGCCACTTTTAACACTGGGTAGTGAGATTTCACAAGAATTTCTCAGTGGAAGAAGTCATGACGAGTGGGCTGAATGTGAAAAAGCTGCCAGCCACAACCAGAAAGTTGTTCAACATCAGGTTGTCTGCTCCAGAGTAGTGATTTATAAGTGTAAAAAATGTGGAAAAGCTTTTAGAAAAATCTTTATCCTCATTCATCATAGAAGAGTTTACACTGTAGAAAAGCAATATGAGTGTAGTGATCGTGAGAAGTCCGTCATCCTGAGGTCCAAACTCATTCAACAACACAAAGTCCACACTGGAGAAAAGCTGAATGAGTGTCGTGATTGCAGGAAGTCGTTCAATCAAAGCAGTACCATCAGTCAACACCAGAGAGGTCACACTGGTGAAAAACTTTATGAATATAATGAATGTGGGAAATCCTTTACCTGCAATAATCACCTTCTTATCCACAGGAGAGTTCACACTGGAGAAAAGCCATATGAGTGTAGTAACCATGGGAAGTCATTTACACACAGGTCTACCCTCATTCAACATCACAGCGCTCACAGTAGAGAAAAGCTATATGAGTGTAGTGATTGTGGGAAGTCCTTTAGGCAACACAGTAACTTCACTCAGTACTAGAGAGTTCACAGTGCTGCAAAACCTTATGAGTGTAGTGAATATGGGAAATCTTTTACCTGCAACAATCACCTCCTTATCCACAGGAGAGTTCACACTAGAGAAAAGCTATATGTGTGTACTGATTGTGGGAAGTCCTGTGTGCTCAGAAAAAAATGAATTCTGTATTCTTACTTATGTTTGAGGAAATGATGAGTACTCCGAGCTCTTAGGATCTTCACTCCTTTGTCTCTGACTAAGGACTGGACCTAACCATTGTTTCCCCCAGACCAGAATCCTAAAATATGCTACACCTTTCAGGGACATTGTGCTTCTCACATTGTGCTGTGATGAATTTTTTCACCAACATGCAAACCACTTGGTGTATATGGCTCTGGTTTATGATCTTTTTCTAAAGGTGCTTTTTGCATTTGTCCCTTCAATTTATTGGTTCTATTCTCTGCCTGGGATGAATTGAAAGCACAGTTGTGATCTGTCAGCAGGTAGAGGTGAAGAGATACTGTGGGGATCCCAAACTTTCAGTGCTTCTGAAGGGACAACATGATGGCAGAAAATCACTCTTTGGCCATTATTTGCTTATTTTGCATTTCTGCCGAAGGCCTTAAAGCAAGTCTGCAGGACTTTATGGTTCTAATTTGCAGCCTGGTAACTCTATTATTGGTGAAGTCAAAGGTCACCCTGAAGAGGAGGTCTTTGCTGTGCTTCTGTGAAGCACTTTGTTCACAGTGTGTATGACATACGTCTCAGCAAATCGTCCATATGTCATGATGTACTACATTTCATAGGCTGGTGTCATTTGTGGTAAGAATCTGGGGATTGCGCGCAACCACAATTAGGGCAGAAGCACTGTTTCAATCGTGAGTGGGAGAGAGTGCAGTAAATTAGTTGAAAAATGCCTCTTCTGAACGTTTTCCACAAATGTTGCAGGGCCTGTGGCTTGCGTGATGTTTGTGTACAGATAGTCTCAGGACCTCCATACCAGTTTACTATGACTGAAGTCATTTGCAGAGAAAATAATCTTGTAATTTTGCTATTCTGCTGGCCCCCCTAGGGTGTTCACCTCTAGGTTGATGCTCAACATACAAGAATTCAAAGGTAGAGGAAAAATAATCCTATAATCAATGCCAGGACGTTTCTTGCAACCAGTCAACATTCCTATGGATTCTGATGATAATAGTCTAAATTGCTTACCAATAGTTGCTGGGACTATGGCAAGGCTGTTCCTTCCAGGATATGAGAAATGACATGCAACAAGCTGCACTTTTTTAATATGTACTATTTGGTGAGTTTTGATGTACATATAAAGCTGTGAAGTTGTCACACATGAAATAAATTTATCTGTCACCAATGTACAGGGTGGAGCAAAAATAGGTTTACAATAGTGAGCACCCAAAACACATAGTTTATTGTTTTTAAAAAAGTATTTTAAACTTGACTTTTATTGATTCTTTTAGGGAGAATGGGAAGGATGGGGGAAGAGAGAAACATTGCTTTTATTGATTCTTTTAGGGAGAATGGGAAGGAAGGAGGGAGAGAGAAACATCTATATGAGAGACATATGTTAATCTGATGCCTCTTGCATGCCCCCTACTGGGGTTTGAGGAAGACATGTTCTTGTGCCCTGACCTGTTCTAGTGACCTTTAATTGTAGGGGATGATGCCTAACTGAGTGAGTAACACTAACCAGGGTAGAGTAAATTCTTGTATTATTATTTGTTAATTAATGTATTACTTCCCATACCAACAACTCTAACCCTACTTTTGGCATACCCTATATTTACCTTCTGCCCTTTTACAAACTCTCTCCCTACTTTCCCCAGTCCTACAAGTAGGCATTGATTTTCCTTCCATTACAACACAGTAGTGCATATTTTTCATAATTTAATAGGCACTAGAAGGTGTGTTCTCTTTAACAAATATTGGTTTCCGTCACCCTACATAGTTATTTTGAGATTCAACACAAATTGTGTACTGTGAATTACTACTTTAATTATGTGTCTATGATTTTGGTTATTTCCAGGTTTGGGGTATTATAGATAAATCTGCTGGGCATATTGTGTTCAGTTCATTATCTAGATGTGTGTTTTACTGATCAAACTGTTGTTGCGTAGGTGAATGTTTTACATTGTAAGATATGTGGAACTGTGATCTAAAATGCTCATTTCTTTTTTTTTAAATTAAATCTTTATTGTTCAGATTATTACATCAGTTACTCTTTTTTCCCATCATAACTCCCCTCCACCCAGTTCCCACCCCACCCTCCGCCCTCACTCCCCACGCACTGTCCTCATCCATAGGTGCATGATTATTGTCCAATCTCTTCCCTCACCCCACACCCCTTCCACGCCCCCCCCCCCCAGAATAGTCAGTCCATTCCCTTTCTATGTCCCTGATTCTATTACAATCGCCAGTTCATACTGTTCATCAGATTATTTATTCCCTTGATTTTTGGATTCACTTGTTGATAGATGTGTATTTGTTGTTCATAATTTGTATCTTTACCTTTTTCTTCTTCTTCCTCTTCTTAAAGGATACCTTTCAGCATTTCATATAATACTGGTTTGGTGGTGATGAACTCCTTTAGCTTTTTCTTATCTGTGAAGCTCTTTATCTGGCCTTCACTTCTGAATGATAGCTTTGCTGGATAAAGTAGTCTTGGTTGTAGGTTCTTGGTATTGATCACTTTGAATATTCTTGCCACTCCCTTCTGGCCTGCAAAGTTTCTGTTGAGAAATCAGCTGACAGTCGTATGGGTACTCCCTTGTAGGTAACTGATTTTCTTTCTCTTGCTGCTTTTAGGATTCTCTCTTTGTCTTTTGCTCTTGGCATTTTAAGTATGATGTGTCTTGGTGTGGCCCTCTTTGGATTCCTTTTGTTTGGGGTTCTCTGCGCTTCCTGGACTTGTCTCTTTCTTTCACCAGGTAGGGGAAGTTTTCTGTCATTATTTCTTCAAAGAGGTTTTCAATATCTTGCTCTCTCTCTTTTTCTGGCACCCCTATAATTCGGATGTTGGTACGCTTAAAGCTGTCCCAGTGGCTCCTTACACTATCTTCGTATTTTTGGATTCTTTTTTCATTTTGCTTTTCCGGTTGGGTGTTTTTTGCTTCTTCGTATTTCAAATCTTTGACTTGATTCTTGTGACCCTCTGGTCTGCTGTTGGGAGTCTGTATAATGTTCTTTATTTCAGTCAGTGTATGCTTAATTTCCAGTTTGTCCTTTATCACAACATTGAGGGTCTCATTAGATTTCTTGAGGATCTCATTACATTTATCGGCGGTCTCACCAGTCTTCGTGAAGATCTCACTACATTTACCGGCGGTCTCACCAGTCTTTTCGAGGGCCTTATTAAAATTATTGGCAGCTTCTAGACAGTTCTTTAAAGACCTTAAAAGTGTGGTATTGAACTCTATATCCAGTAGTTTGCTTTCCTCCAATTCTGTCGTTTGTGTCCTGTTTCTTTGTCTCGGCATTTTTTATACTTTGCCGTGTCAGTAGAGTGCCTTTCTGTGCTAAGTGTCCCAAATAACTGAGGTAGACACTCTTGGCGCACCCCCTTGTGGTCTTTGTGCACAGTCTTGTAGTTAAGCCTTGATTGTTGTGGGTATTACTGAGAGGAATTTACCTCCAGGCCAGTTGGCTGTGAGAATCAGCTGTGTCTGCAGTGGGAGAACTTCTGTGCTGGAGACACCCCTCTGGGGCTAGACTTGCTTCGATGGGGCTTTGGTGCTCACTGAGTCTGCCCCCTGAGTGTGTCTTTTATGGTTCCACGGAGCTGCAAACTGGATGGTCCCACTCTGACCTCTGGGCTTCCAGGCTCCTGGGTCTCTAGGGAGGTGCTAATCTAGCCTTTGCCCGAGGCTATCCAGCAAAAGTCTCCCTGCAGGGCTTGGGCAGGGCAGTTCCCAGGGGATCAACAGGGCGGGGTTAGCAATTATGGCTCCTCTCAGTCTTGCCCTCAGAGGCTCTGCTTCTCAGTGTCCCAGTAATCGCTGCAAGCCCCACGGAGAGAAAGCTACCCTAGGGTTCTGAGCGATGCCAGACAGTCCCGCTTCTCCCGTATGAGTCTGGGTCCCTAGAGACCCCCCCGGAGCTGGAGCTCAGAGCCTGAGACTTCCTCCCAATTAAAAACGACAACCGCGCCCTCAGCCGCCAGCCCGCTCCGCATGCACTCCGCACCTTAGTATTTTACTTCAGCACTGCGCCTCCTCTGAGTCTCGGTATGCTTTTTTCTTTCCTCCTAGTTGTAGAACTTCCACTCAGCCAGCCTTCCTGTGGTTCTGGATGATGTCCGTTCCGTCTTTTAGTTGTATTTTTGAAGTGGTTGTTCGAGGCAGCAAACTCCGGTGTTTTACCTATGCTGCCATCTTGGTTTTTCCCTAAAATGCTTATTTTCTTTGCATTCCCACCCACCCACAGTAATAAAAATTCCTGTTTTTCTGAAACTCTGGCAGCACATATGATGGTAAATTTTTTTTAAATACTAGCCCAATCAATGAGTATAGGATTACCTCACCTTTGTTTTACTTTCATTTACCTAACAATTTTTGATGGTGAGCATTTGTTTCATATATATATTCACATTGTCTTTATCATATTTGTTAAAATGTCTGCTCAGAATGTTTTAACAATTTTTAAAATGAATTTATTACCTGGAGAGCATTATGCTAAGCAAAATAAGCCAGTCAGAGAAAGATCAGTATCACATGATATCATCATTTGTGGAATATAATGAACAGCATAAACCAGCGGTTCTCAACCTGTGGGTCACGGCCCCTTTGGGGGTTAAACGACCCTTTCACAGGGGTCGCCTAAGACCATTGGAAAACACATATATAGTTATATATTGTTTTTGTGATTAATCACTATCTTTTAATTATGTACAATTTGTAATAACGGAATTGGGGGTCACCACAACATGAGGAACTTTATTAAAGGGTCGCGGCATTAGGAAGGTTGAGGACCACTGGCATAAAGTGATGAACAAAAATTGATTCAGCGACAAAAGCATCAAAGAGACTGTCAAACCTCAGAAAAATGGCATGAGAGGGTGAGCGGGGTTTGGAGGATAAGAGATCAGCCAAAGAACTTGTATGCCTATAAGCATAATCAATGGGCACAGACAATGCGGGAGTGGAAGCCAGGGTGGGGGAGGAGGGGTTTGGCTGGAGAGGTCAAAGGGTTGAAAATGGGACATAAGTAATTCTTTCAAAAATAAGACATTAAAAATATAAAATGAGCCCTAGCTTGTTTGCCTCAGTGGCTAGAACATCAGCCTGTGGACTAAAGGATCCCAGGTTCAATTCAAGTCAAGGGCACATGCCCCGTTGTGGGCTCCATTCCTAGTGGGGTGTGCACAGGAGGCAGGCGATCAATTATTCTCTCTGATCATCGATGTTTCTCTCTCTCTCTCTCTTTCTCTCCCTCTCTGAAATCCATAAAAGCATATATACCAGTTGTTCTGCTGTTCGGTCTCTTTGCATATTAGCCTTTAAATACACAAAGAGACTGAACAGCAGAACAGCTGGTCACTATGATGCGCACTGACAACTAGGGTACAGACGGTCAATGCAGGAGCTGCACCATGGTTGTCAGTGCGCTGCCACAGGAGAGCGCCGCTCAGCCAGAAGATGGGCTCAAAGCTGCCAAGTGCAGTGCAGGTGGCAGAAGCCTCTCCCACCTCTGTGGCCCTCCTTGGGGAGCGGGCCTAAACTGTCAGTCGGACATCTCCCAAGGGATCCCAGACTGTGAGAGGGCTCAGGCCAAGCTGAGGGACCACCCTCTCCCTAGTGCTAGAATTTCATGCACCAGGCCTCTAATATGTGTGTGTGTGAATTTATTATTTAACCAAAAGGAGGACAGTGCACAATTTTAAGAAATATTTGAAGTTCACTCATACCTCAATGACTCAAGTAACTTTTTTTGCTATGTATATGGAACCATATGTTTTGAATATTGGAATGGAAAATTTTCCCTCATATTTTTCCTAGGTATAATTTAAACCCACTTATATCATACTCTCACAAGTTTAATCTGTATTGGTAACATTCTCCACCATTCTTATTTAAGTCGAAGCGTTCAAAATTCAAGTGAAGTCTAGGATTGTAATCTTTATTAATATCCCTTGTGTAAATACTTTCATCATTGGAGGTTCAAACAGCCAAAATGATGGCTCTGAACATGGACATGATAAGGTATTTCAGTAGTACATCATTATATTTTTTATTTCCAATATGCTGATATAGTAGCACCAATTATGTTCAAAAATTTTCATAATAAAACAGTAAAATTATTGGGAAACATCAAGTTTAAACTGTTTTTAAAAACTGATTTACGTAGAATTGATTTAAAATGGACATTAAAAAAATATATATCCTTTTGGTTTTCCCTGCATGCCTGCATCGTTGATACCAAGTTCCTCCTGCCCTTATCAGTGCTTCATTCTCGGCCTGTGAAATAGTTGATGCAGTAATACAGTCTGACATTGAAATAGCTTACTTTAAATATTTTCTTGTAAAAAAGACACTTATGAAATCCCATGAATCCTATTCTAGCTTTCCACCACTATCTGTCATCATGATGGTTTTGTATCTATCTATTCTCAGGTATATTATTGGGTTGTTTTACTTAAAATGTAACATCTGTCTGACCGAGGTCAAACAACTAAGTGTGTCAGAGAACAATTTCAATAATGGAATGTTGCAAATTCCACCCCTGGTGAGATCAGTTAATCAAAGAATATATAAAACTAATGGGAAAAATTCTCTCTCTCTCTCTCTCTCTCTCTCTCTCTCTCTCTCTCTATATATATATATATATATATATATATATACACACACACACACTGAGTGGCCAGATTATTTTGACCACCCCATCAGTACTTCATGGGATGGTCATAATAATTTGGCTGGTCATAATAATCTGAATATATATATATATATATATATATATATATATATACATATATATATATATATATATATATATATCCATATTTCTCTGTCTCAAATCAATTTATTTGTTTTAATCAACTAGTCAGTCCACACACATGTTAACACCAGCACAGCCCAGGGACCTGTGGTGACTAGCAGCCATCAGAGCATGCGATGGATGATCCAAAGAACTGTATGGGAGGTGCCCTTTATGTCAGTGTAGCAGGTGGGGGAACCAGGCTGAGCTGCACAGTCACCCACAGGGCATGATGACATCAGTGTGTTCCCTGGGACTAAAACCAGAGCAGCCGAGCACTAACATTGACAGACGAGTGAATGAAAAGGGAGTCCATTTCTGATGGTGTCTTCATGATATGATATGGGAAATTTTAGGATAATTCCTAACAAGATGGGTTGTTGTGGTGCTACATGCGAGGTCCAGAACTTAGGTGACATATATGTGCCCACCTGTCATTTCTAGTTGAGGGCTGACCCAGTAAACAGTAGGAATGAGATAGCATACATCAGTGTCACCTGCACTTGAAAATCTCCACCAGCATGGGGAAGGGAGAACACAGAAGGTTGAGAGAGAAATATATTACAGAGGTGGTGAACTAGAATTTTAGAAAATAAGCTATTTAGAAAACAACCTGTCCTCGTGATGGCTTATTTATGTCATTAGTGAAGATGTGCCTCTGGGAATGAAGCTGTGAGATAAATGTGGATCAAAGAACTACGGGCAGCAGGTAATGCGAAGTGATGGCCTCAGCAAACTGGGATTGGAGTCGGAAGTATAATGTTCATTACCATTTTGGTGACTTTGAGGGACAATTTGGAGGACAACATGGGTATTGCATGACAAGACTAGTGTCAAGTCACTCACACTCCCTTTATGTGCAACATCTCGTCCTACCCTATGTTACTGACAGCCACTGTTATTGAAAAGGGGCAGTCTGACTCTCATTTGAGGCCCAGAGCACAGGTATGTTATAAGTGCTCATCTGCCTTTATTGTTGTGAGAGACACAGCATCAATCTACACTAATAAAAGACAAACATGCAAATTGCCTGCACCTTCGCTATGCCTTAAGCCATGCCCACCAGCCAGTCAGAGCGACTATATGCAAATTAACCAGACAAGATGGCGGCCGGCAGCCACAGAGCTGGAGCAAGCAGGAGGCTTGGTTGCCCCAATGATGGAGGAAGCCAAGCTTCCCGCTTGCCACGGCGGGCTCTGAGCTCCACTCAAAGCAACAAAGTTTCAATTATAGAAGGTAAATAAACCCCAGATACCTGCTTTCAGCTGGCCATGGCCACAGTTCTGGAGCGAACAGGAGGCTTCCCTCCCGCCCACCCTGGCCAGCTCTGAGCTCCTCTCAAAGCTACAAAGTTTCAATTATAGAAGATAAATAAATCCCAGAATTAAACAAGAAAAGAAAAGGAAAGGAAAGGAAAGAAAAGGAAAGGAAAAAGAAAAGAAGGAGAGGCTGGGAGCTTCCGTCGCCAGGGGGCTTGGCCAGCCTGGAAACAGCCCTCAGCCCATCACCCAGACTGGGCAGGCACCCCAGTGGGACTCCCCACCCTAAAGGGCATGTGGCCAGCCTGAAAACAGCCTTCAGTCCCTCACCCAGGCTAGAGAAACCACCATGGGGTGAGGGTCCCCACTGGGGGGGGGGGGGCTTGACCAGCCTGAAAATAGACATCAGCCTCTCACCTAAGCTGGCCAGGCACCCCAGTGGAGATCCCCACCCAGAAGGGGGTGTGACCAGCTGTAAACAGCCATCATCCCCTCAGCCAGGTTGGCCAGGCACCCAAGCGGGAACCCCACCCTGATCTGGGTCACCCTTCAGGGCAAACCAGCCGGCCCCCACCCATGCACCAGGCCTCTATCCTATATAATGAAATGGTAATATGCAAACTGACCCTAACAGCAGAATGACTGGGAATGACTGGTCACTGTGACACACACTGACCACCAGGGGGCAGAAGCTCAATGCAGGAGCTGCCCCCTGGAGGTCAGTGCGCTCCCACAGGGGGAGCTCTCCTCAGCCACAAGCTAGGCTGATGGCTGCCAGTACAGCGGTGGTGGTGGGAGCCTCTCCCACTTCCTCAGCAGCGCTAAGGATGTCCAACTGCAGCTTAGGCCTGCTTCCTGCTGGCAAGTGGACATCCCCCGAGGGCTGCCAGGCTGCCAGAGGGATATGTGACTACCAGCTTGGGCCCGATCCTCCAGGGAGTGGGCCTAAGCCAGCAGGTAGACATCCTCCGAGGGGTCCCAGACTGCAAGAGGGCATAGGCTGGGCTGAGGGACCTCCCCCAAGTGCACAAATTTTTGTGCACCGGGCCTCTAGTAGGAATATAAGGAGAGATTGACTGTGATGGGACTAAGGCCTGCTGTCTTCCCTGATGTGGGGAGTAGAGGAAGCAGATGGATGTGCAGGGTGGGGAGTGTGACAAACATGGCATCTCAAGAGAGAATCTTATCATGGGATGTACTCTCCTCATTATGACAGGATATGAACTTTGAGGACGTGGCCATTGCATTCGCTCAGGAAGAGTGGGAGATTCTTGATGAGGCTCAGAGACGTCTGTACTGTGATGTGATGCTGGAAGTGTTTTCATTTGCATCATTCGTATGCAAGGTCTTCATTTCTCCTAGTGTCCTGAAGTGATGCCCACCCTTTATTTATTCTCCAGACA
Source organism: Myotis nattereri (assembly GCF_964212035.1). NCBI lineage: Eukaryota > Metazoa > Chordata > Mammalia > Chiroptera > Vespertilionidae > Myotis > Myotis nattereri. The sequence goes on along the minus strand of NC_138097.1, from coordinate 7,809,384 downwards.
TAGCAGTCTCTCTCTCAAAGCAAGACCATGGGCTCTGCTCATTTCCCCCACTGTCTTGTGAAATGAGCTGTGGCTGCCAGTGCTGAGCTCTCAGAGAGCCCTGAGCAATAGACTACACAAACTTCCCTAACTCCAGTTGCCTCAGAACCTGCAGGAAGTGTCTGGGTGTCAGCAGTCTTACAGACAGCCTAATGGGTCCGTCCTGCTCTTCCTCACCCAGGAAGGGTGACTATCCAGATCCATGGACTCCACTTCTGCACCTTTCCTGTTGGTGAATGCCTGTGCCAGGTATCTTCTTCATATACATGAACCAGGGGCTGTTTTTGTAAGACCCTCCTTCCATTGTTGTTTGTAATATTACCTTCTGTGAATACTATTCAAGCGGAATGCTATGGGCAAGTGATAGCTGCTCACCTCTGTTATCTTTCATTGATACTTGGAATATTGCGTTTGTACATATTTCTAGAGAAGGAGGTACAGGGAGAACCCTGGGTTTCTTCAGGGTGAACATACAGGATGGTCCTAGAGGAAGCCTGGCCTGGCTGAGTGGCAACTCGGGGGAGGTATGATATAAGGATGGTGTTCAGATTACCAGGAACCTGCTCCTATCTAATGATGTTTGGTGCAAGTTCCAATGGCCACCCTTCATTTATACATTTCCTTTTCCATATTTGGCACTTTGCTGGCTTCTCATTTCATCATTGACTTGCTAGCTTTGGCTATCTTTGCCTTTGTGTCCTTTTTACATCACCTATTCCTTTGCACATCTCTTCCTGCAGTATTCTACAACATGGTCCTATGCAAGTGTTGTAAGGAGCACATACACTGAGTGGCCAGATTAACACATTGTATGTGGGAAACGTATTTATACGTTTTACCTATACGTTTTATGTTGACTGCCCGCATACAATGTTTTATTATGACCACCCCAAGAGTACTTCATTGACACTTCCAAAATACTGAATATTGAAAACTTCCTAAGCAAATACTCTCAAGGTTTTATTATTATTATTATTATTATTATTATCATCATCATCATCATCATCATTATTATTTGCATAACTAATTAATTTCATTGTACTTATGTGGTGGTCATAATAATCTGGCCGGTCATAATAATCTGGCCACTCATGTACATGCTTAAATACCTCTAAAATACCAGCTACTTGTTTATTGAGTTTTACTTGGAATGAGATGTAATCAACCTTCTGCACAGCTTGCCCATGTCGCCAGCATAGAAGATCTGCTGCAGTGATGACAAACCTTTTGAGCTCGGCGTGTCAGCATTTTGAAAAACCCTAACTTAACTCTGGTGCCGTGTCGCAAATAGAAATTTTTTGATATTTGCAACCATAGTAAAACAAAGATTTTTATTTTTGATATTTATTTTATATATTTAAATGCCATTTAACAATGAAAATTCAACCAAAAAAATGAGTTTGTGTGTCAACTTTGACAAGCGTGTCATAGGTTCGCCATCACTGATCTACTGAATGCTGTTAGCAGCAGAATGAGCTGGACAGTCCGCTTTTATTCCATGTGGTGCTTGTCATGTTTTTGCTCTATTTCTGTTGAAGTCTCCCTTGCTTTGCGATGTTCAGTGCTCAAGAACTTCACAGTGACCCCTTACTAATCCATCTTTCAGGTCTTTTATTTTCAGCCAATTGCATGAAACCAATGTAGTATGTGCAACCCACTTCTATAATGGGACTTGCCCCTGTCACCAGAGTCAACATTCATTTCCTCATCATTCCTCTGTTTTCAGGTCCTTGGTGTAAGATGGATGATGTGGAGGCCTATTCTGAGCACAGTGTATCTGTAGGAGAGTCTCAGGTCAGGGCTTCCAAGACAGCTGCAGCCACCCAGAGGACCCATCTGTGTAAGCCGTGCTTCTCAGTGTTAAAAGATATTTTGCACCTGAGTGAGTTACAAGTGGTTTACTTTGAGAAGAACGTGTTCTTAAGTGATGCATGTTTGAGAGACTTGTGTTTCAGTGCAAACTCTCACCAGCAACAGAAGGATGCCAGTTGAGAGAAGCCCTGGAAAGAAGATATGGAGAGTACCTTGCTTGTGACCAGTTGCTCCTTCTAATTATCTGGGATTCCTCTAGCTAGTACGGAAGTTGGGGAAAACTTCCCAACCATCTTAGGCTTCTCCAGCACCAGGCAACTCTTAACACTATGGAGCCACCCAGTAACAATGAGATTTCACAGGAATTTCCAAGTGGAAAAAGACATCACCAGTGGGTGGAATGTGAAAGAGCTGACAGCCAGAAACAGAAAGTTGCTTATCAGAAAGGTCTCTGCTCTGGAGATATGATTTCTGAGCATAATAAATGTGGGGAAGTGTGTAGTCAAAGGTTTAACCACCCTCCACATGGGGGAGTTCACACTGGAGAAAAGCTATATGAGTGTAGCGAATGTGGGAAGCATTTCAGAAAAAAGGCTACCCTCATTATCCACAGCAGAGTTCACACTGGAGAAAAGCCATATGAGTGTAGTGAATGTGGGAAGCATTTCAGTCAAAGAACTACCCTCACTAAACACCACAGAGTTCACACTGGGGAAAAGCTGTATGAGTGTAGCTAATGTGGGAAGCATTTCAGACAAAGGACTGCCCTCACTAAACACCAAAGAGTTCACACTGGAGAAAAGCCATATGAGTGTAGCGAATGTGGGAAATATTTCAGAGAAAGGGCTACCCTCGCTAACCACAGCAGAGTTCACTCTGGAGAAAAGCCATATGAGTGTAGTGAATGTGGGAAACATTTCAGTAAAAGGTCTAACCTCACTAAACACCACAGAGTTCACACTGGAGAAAAGCCATATGAGTGTAACGAATGTGGGAAGCATTTCACTGGAAGGACTGAACTCACTAAACACTATAGAGTTCACACTGTAGAAAAGCCATATGAGTGTAACGAATGTGGGAAGCATTTCAGAGAAAAGGCCGCCTTTACTATACACCAAAGAGTTCATGCTGGAGAAAAGCCATATGAGTGTAGCGAATGTGGGAAGCATTTCACTGAAAGGACTCAACTCACTAAACACTACAGAGTTCACACTGGAGAAAAACCATATGAGTGTAGCGAATGTGGGAAGCATTTCAGAGAAAAGCCTGTCCTAACTAAACACTGCAGAGTTCACACTGGAGAAAGGCCATATGAGTGTAGTGAATGTGGGAAGCATTTCAGTACAAGGTCTATCCTCACTATACACCAAAGAGTTCACACTGGAGAAAAGCCATATGAGTGTAGCAAATGTGGGAAGCATTTCAGAGTAAAGGATACCCTCATTATCCACAGCAGAGTTCACACTGGAGAAAAGCCATATGAGTGTAGTGAATGTGGGAAGCATTTCAGAAAAAAGGCGGCCCTCACTGTACACTGCAGAGTTCACACTGGAGAAAAACCATATGAGTAGTGAATGTGGGAAGCATTTCACTGAAAGGGCTGAACTCACCAAATACTACAGAGTTCACACTGGAGAAAAGCCATATGAGTGTAGCGAATGCGGGAAGCATTTCAGAGAAAAGGCTGCCCTCACTATACACCAAAGAATTCACACTGGAGAAAAGCCATATGAGTGTAGCGAATGTGGGAAGGATTTCAGAGAAAAGGCTGCCCTCACTCTGCACCAAAGAGTTCACACTGGAGAAAAGCCATATGAGTGTAGCGAATGTGGGAAGCATTTCTCTGAAAGGACTCAACTCACTAAACACTACAGAGTTCACACTGGAGAAAAACCATATGAGTGTAGCGAATGTGGGAAGCATTTCAGAGAAAAGCCTGTCCTAACTAAACACTGCAGAGTTCACACTGGAGAAAGGCCATATGAGTGTAGTGAAGGTGGGAAGCATTTCAGTACAAGGTCTATCCTCACTATACACCAAAGAGTTCACACTGGAGAAAAGCCATATGAGTGTAGCAAATGTGGGAAGCATTTCAGAGTAAAGGATACCCTCACTAACCACAACAGAGTTCACACTGGAGAAAAGCCATATGAGTGTAGTGAATGTGGGAAGCATTTCAGAAAAAAGGCGGCCCTCACTGTACACTGCAGAGTTCACACTGGAGAAAAACCATATGAGTAGTGAATGTGGGAAGCATTTCACTGAAAGGGCTGAACTCACCAAATACTACAGAGTTCACACTGGAGAAAAGCCATATGAGTGTAGCGAATGCGGGAAGCATTTCAGAGAAAAGGCTGCCCTCACTATACACCAAAGAATTCACACTGGAGAAAAGCCACATGAGTGTAGCGAATGTGGGAAGGATTTCAGAGAAAAGGCTGCCCTCACTATGCACCAAAGAGTTCACACTGGAGAAAAGCCATATGAGTGTAGTGAATGTGGGAAGCATTTCAGACAAAGGACTGCCCTCACTAAACACCAAAGAGTTCACACTGGAGAAAAGCCATATGAGTGTAGTGAATGTTGCAAGTCCTTCCGTCAAAGGTCTAACTTCACTATACACCAAAGAGTTCACCAAAGAGTACACATATGAGTGTAGCGAATGTGGGAAGCATTTTAGTAAAAGGTCTACCCACACGAAACACCACAGAATTCACACTGGATAAAAGCCATGCAAGTGTAGTGAATGTGGGAAGCATTTTAGTAAAAGGTCTACCCTCACTAAACACCACAGAGTTCTCACTGGATAAAAGCCATACAAGTGTAGTGAATGTGGGATGCATTTTAGTAAAAGGTCTACCCTCACTAAACACCACAGAGTTCACACTGGTGAGTGTATTGATTGTGGGATTTCTTTTTAGCTACAACCATAACCTGGTTAGACACCTGAAATTTCACACTGGAGAAAAGATGTAAATATTTAGGGAATGTTTTATTTTTCTCACTAAGAATAAGAACACTTAAGGGGCTCTATGGGACCCATTTACATCAATGTAAACCCCTTTAATGAGAATATACACTCTGGTAGATTTGTCATAAATTTGAGGTACAAGGGAGACTTGAAGGAGCTGTGTTGTACTTGCTAACATGTTCAGACCTACAACCCAAATGATGTCACTGTGAATGTTTATCGCTGAAGAGGTTTCACCTCTAACACCTGGCTCACCTGCAGAGTGTGCATCGGTCACATTCCTTGGGTGCTCAGGGGAATGTATTCTGTGTTCTTACTTCTGCTTGAGGTAATTATGATTCCTCCAAGCTCTTGGCAGTATCTTCATTCATTTCTCTATGACTAGAAAATGGACCTGACCCAGGATTCATCCGGAGCACCCGTTCTCAGCTAAGAAGTGCTACCTCTTTCGGGGACATAGTGGTACTAACATTATGGTTTGATAAATTTTGAGGGTTTTTATTCACCAACTTGCCAACTCTGTGCTCTCCTCTGCTCTGGTTTATGATCTTTTTTATAAAGGTGTTTTTACATTTATGTTGTTATTTATTAGTGCATTATTGTCAACACCAACTACTCTAAACCTAAATTTGCCACAGTCTATATTTACCTCCAGTCATTTTGTAATATTTCTGCTTCCCCAACCCTCCATGCAGACATTGATTTACCTTCTTTTACAATACAGTAGTTCATATTTCTCATAATTTTATTGGCACTATAAGGTGAATTCTCTTTAACAGACACTGGCTTCCTTCATGCTACACAGATAGTTTGAGATTTAACACTAACGTTTATATAAATAGTTATTTTTTTTATTTCTAGAAAATATAGTATTCTATGGATAACCACTTTTACTATTGAGCTGCCTATGATTTCAGTTATTTCTATGTTTGGGGTTTTATAAATAAAACAGCTCAGAATATTATATTACATTCTTTCTACAGATGTATGTTTTATCAAATTGTTTCAGTGTCAGTGAACGTGGTACATTTCAACATATATGAAACTGTGACCTCAAATGGTCAATCAGTTTGCCTTCCCACCCACCCAGAAAATTCTCTGCAACTCTGCCAGCACATGCAAAGGTTAATCTTTTTACGTACTAGCCCCATCAATGAGTGTACTGTTAACTCGCTTTTGTTTTAAATTCATTTCCATAAAAATGTTTGATGGTGATCATTTCTTTGTGTATTTCTTTCACTGTCTTTATCTTCTTTGTTAACATGCTCAGGATTTTTTGTTTACTTTTAAAGTTAATTTATTATTCTATTCTAACCAATAGGAGTGCGGTGCAGCCTCTACGACATATGTTTGAATTTCACTCAGTCCTCAGATACTCGACTGATTTTTTGGCCATATGGAATTCTTGGTTTTTGAATTCTATAAACAAAATGGTTTTTCTCAATTTTTACGATTTATAGCCCACTTGTACCATACACTTATACATTTAATCTGCATTGTTAATTCTCCACCAGTGTTCTTTAAGTTTAAGCATTTAATGATACATTAAAGTCTAGGTTTGTAGTAGTTGAAAACTTCCCTGGTGTAAATACCACCACCACATTCAAACTGCCAAAATGTTGGCATTGAACATGGACATAAGATATTTCAGTAGTACATCATTATATTTTACTAGTGGCTGGGTGTCTGGACTTGTGCACATTGAAAGGAAATTAATTAGAAAATGACAAGTGGGGTGGGACTGGCTGAGAAGGGTCCCTCGCACCCTAGTGCCAACCTCCCCCAGTCCCTCCCCTTTAGGCCGCACCTGGGGCAGCGCCTTGGCTTCAAGGGTGTCTGTGGAATGAGTGGGATTCTTCTGGCAGGTGAGGTCCTGCGGCCTGGCCTGCATGGAATCGGGCCGAAACCAGCTCTCCGATATCTGCTGAGGGGTCCTGGATTATGAGAGGGCAGTTCTCAGGTGACACACCCAGAATCAGGCTCCCTCCTCTCTGGTTCTGGGATGCGTGACCCGAGAAACGCCATTGTCTTCCATCACTATCTCTCATCCCAGTGGTTCTGGTATCTATCTATTCTCAGATACATTAGTGACTTATTTTACTAAAAACCCCCGATAAGTTTGTCCCTGACCAGAGAGCTAAATTGATTAAAGCATCATCTCAATAGAGCCAAGTTTGTGGGTTCCATCCTCAGTCAAGCTCCATGCAAGAATCAAACAATGTGCTGCCACCGAGACGTAGCAGCTGGTTCCGGAGCCGGAGGCGCCACCAGGGATTATTGGACCCAGCAGATTGTCCCTGGATCCAGGCTGAACAATCTGCATTTCCATCTTAACAGCGGGAAGAAAGGGTAGCTGGGCAGTGGAATTCCTGCTCCACGGACACGATGCTTTCCAAGCTAGCTCGTCTGCAGACTGTGGCGGGGCTTTGCCAGGGCGCCCACACGTCAGTGGCTTCTGCTACATCCGTGACATCTAAGAAGACGGTCCAAGGCCGTCTATGGTCTGATGACGATTTTGAACGGGAAGCCAAGTATGGCGCTCACAACTAAAGGGTGTCCCAAAATTCACGCAAGAAGTAATTTTGATAGAAAACACAGGTTTATAATTAAAACTTGTAAATTTTTTATTGATTCATAAAGTATATAGTATAGGGTTAGGTATGGAATAGCACATCGGGTAAATGGCCTCCACGGCTTTGCTGGCACATACGAAAGCTGTGGTCTTCATTGGTCTTCATTGTCCTTCATTGTCCCTGCTCCTGTGCCATAATTGGTACTTGGTAATGCTTATCAAATTGAAGGGATTGAAATCACAGGGTAACAGATATTAGAATCTGATTCAATGAACCAAGTAAAATTAGGCTTTTATTTTTTGTTGTTAATGCTCATGCAAAATTCAAATCTTGTGTGAATTTTGGGACACTCTTTACCACCCCTTACTGGTTACCCTGGAGAGAGGGACAGGTATTTCCCTGTGGGATGTGGAAGGCAGGAAATGCTTTGATTTCCTGAGTGCACACAGCCCGGTCAACCAAGGGCATTGCCGCCCCAAGATCATGGACGTCCTGAAGAGCCAGGCAGAGAAGTTGACGCCGACCTCGAGGGCCTCTTACAACAATGTGCCGGGCGAGGACGAGGAGAACGTCACGAAGCTCTTCAGCTACCCCCAGGTTCTCCCCATGAGCACAGGGTGGGGCCGGGGAGACCGCTTGCAAACTAGCGTGGTGGTGGGGCTGCACGGGGAAGGGCATCCCCAAGGACAAAGCCACTATCGTCTTCGCAGCTGGAAACTTGGGGCAGGGCTCTGTGTGCCATCTCCAGCTCCATGGACCCCAGCAGCGACGACGGCGTTGGCCCCTTCATGCCGGGGTTCGAGACCATTCCCTACAACGATCTGCCTGCTCTCGAGCGTGCTCTTCAGGATCCAAACGATGCCGCGTTCATGGTCGAATCCATTCAGGGCGAGGCGGGCGTCATTGTCCCGACCCAGGCTACCTGATGGGTGTGCGCGAGCTCTGCGCCAGGCACCCGGTCCTGTTTATTGGATGTGACCCAGACGGGACTGGCCAGGACTGGCCGGTGGCTGGCGGTCGGCCATGAAAACGTCAGGCCTGACCTCGTCCTCCTGGGCAAGGCCCTTTCCGGTGGCCTGTACCCCGTGTGGGCGGTGCTGTGTGACCATGAGATCATGCTGACCATCCAGGCTGGGGAGCGCGGCTTCACGTACGGGGGCAACCCCCCGGGCAGCCGGGGGTCCGAGGTTTTGGAAGAAGAGAACGAGCTCAGGAAGCTGCCCTCGGACATCGTGACCACCGGGGGTGGGAAGGGGCTGCTGAACGCCATCGTCACCCGGGAAACCAAAGATTCCGATGCTTGGAAGGTGCGCCTGCGCCTTGGAGATAATGGACTTCTGGCCAAGCCCACCCACGGCGACATCATCAGGTTCCGCCTCCGCTGGTCATCAAGGAGGACGAGGTCCAGGAGGCCGAGGAGATCAACAAGATCATCAGTCTTTCTGGGCCCGCCCCCGCCGGCTTTCTGAGGGCGGGGCCTGCTTCCCCGGGGGCGGGGCCTGCTTCCCCAGGGGCGGAGCCAGCTGGGCTGGCAGCTTGGCCACATCCTCATAACAGCCTGTGTGGTGCTGCTCTCAGCGCGGGCTCATTCCACTCCCCTGTGTCTTCAAGGACCTTTTAAAACATATGTTATTTTCAGTTCATACATGCTAGAGCGGCATTTATAACCACGCAGGTGGCTGTGTAAGAGAACGTGAGGGAGTCTGTTTGATCACGTGTGTGTGCTGAGGCGAAATGCTCTCTCTGTATGTAGGCAGCCTTTTCGGCAAGTCCCATGTGGTTTTTACAGGTTTTTATCATTTCCTCGCTGGTGTAAATATATTGTATTTCAAAACGTTATATGGGGTTTTACATAGAAGACTGCTTTAACCTTATCAAGTTGAATCATAATCACTGAATTTTAGGAAGGATGAAATGGTTAAGCTTATTTAAAGTACTAGGTTTAAAGAAACTTTACATTAGCCAACACCAAGACATGTCATTATTTTGAATTGAGAACTAATGTTCAACATTCCCAAATTACATTTTCAATGTTGGTATAATTTGTAAAAAAAAATACTCATTTTCCGTTTTTCTTTAAATTTAAAATAAAGCTTATATTAAAAAAAGAATCAAACAATGTATAAAATTAGTGGAACACAAAATGGGTGTTTCCCTCTCCCTATTCTTCTCTCTCTTTCTCTCTCATCAATATATTTGTGCGTTTTTTTACAAAACGAGTCAACACGTGCGAACACCATCACAGACCAGGCAGGGACCCTGTGGTGAACCAGCCATAAGGGTTCTCATGAGGGCAGAGCACACAGTGAGGGAGAGGACAGGAGGGGAGGGGCCCTGCTGTCAGTGTGGAGGGTGGGGAACTGGGGCTGAGCTGAGTCATCCACAGGTAATCATGGCATCTGTGCTCCCTGAGACTAAACCCTAAGGGGCTGGGGAAAGCTCTGGGCCTGGACATGGGCTTTGTGGTCTCAGCACCTTCCAGCCAGGGGTGGAGATTGGGCTATTTTGGATTCAGGTAGTTGAGGAGTCCAGATCCCTCCCAGCCGTTCTGGAGCAGCCCCTAATAGTTGAGGCCCTCAAATGAGTTCACCGACCTCTGTGCAGCCCATACACTCTCCTAAGCCCCACGAGCATTGTTTGAATCTCTCTATTTTTGCATTTCTGTGTAATTTTCCATTTTCATTTCATAAAAATACCACTGCCCAACCAGTCCTGGAGGTAGCATGGATTCTCCAGGAAATGGTGCTGTGTGATTTTAATAGTGAGACCATTCTGAAGTACAAGCATTTCCTGAAGGAGAGGCTTGGTCTCAACATGATACCACATTGGGGGGATGCATTCCAGGTGGTCTCCCCGCTCCATAAGTTTGGCCCATGCCGAGCAGACCCTTGCACCTGGAGTGAGGTGATGGAGCCTAGATTCTGAGGGACAATATACTGTGGGATGTGAGGTTTAGGGTGCAGAGAGGTTGGGCCCCTGCACAGGTTTGGTTGTAGGGTCTCCTGCCAGCATATGGGGGTGTGTCCATTGTGTGTGTGTCCTGTGGCACTGTCTGGGTGGCCCCAGTTATTTGTTTCTGTGTGTGTGTTCCCCTCAAGGTATTGCCTATGTCTACATTGTGGGTCTATGTGAGCTGGACCTAAGTCTGGCACCTGAGTGCCCAGAAGAGGCTGTTCTCTACCTGCATGTTTCTGTGCTCGTGTTATCTGTATATTTCTCTCTGAGTCTGTGCACTCCAACCACTGACAAGTCATAGTGAATCTCTGGAGAGGAGATGTAGAGGACTACCTGTTTTTCTTCCCCACCATCAGTTGAGCCCCTTATTCTCCTGCTCATCCAGGCATCTGGAGGTCCCATCTTGGGTATGAGTTAAGCACAGGGCCAAGAACCTCAGGCTGTAGCAAGGTGGGGAATTGGGGCAGACTGTGATGACAGACAGGAGGTATAGAGCGTGGATTGGAAATGGTTGTTGAAGACTGTGCCTTCTTGGAGTAGCTGGATGAGCCAGGATCCTTGGAAAGGAATGTGAAGATGGGTGCATATGGGGGAAAGCTGAGGGGTAGACTTATATGCTCCTAAGTCCCCACTAATAATGAGGAACTGGACATCCCTGGAGAGGGTGTCCCTTGCCCATGTGAAAGCTAAGCTGAAAACTAATAGAGGAAGATGCCTGGGTCTACTCAGAGCATCACTCCTGGACCTCTAGGTTCTAGTTATCTACAGGGGGTGCATGGCTACATGGGACCTAGAGGGAGAATTAGGCTCTACTCACTCCAGTGCCTAAAGTTATGTTGGAATTCCTCAGAAACAGCTTCTACTAAGATAAGTTAATTTTTATCACTCAAAGTCTAACCTAAGTTATGGAAATGAAGGGATGACTTTATTCAGAAACCATCATATTTTAGTGGTTAAATGAAAGCAAGGAGGGGATCATGACTATCACACTAATTATGTGGGGTTTTTCTGAGATCAGCGATAGTGATTCTGCTAGCCTCCCAGGTAAAAGAAGACACATTGACTGCATTCAAATGATTCTCTGATAACTGTTCTAGAGAGATTGCTCTGGATTTAATGCTATGTTCTTGAAAATTCAATACATTTCTCTTTTTTAATCCTCAGCTGAGGATATGTTTATTGATTTTAGATAAAGAATAAAGAGAAACAGGGAGAGAAATAAGTAAACATTAATGGGAGAGGAACATGGATCAGTTGCCTTTCATACATGCCCCAACCAGGATCAAATCCAAAATCTATTGTGTGTGTGTGGGGGGGGGGAGGTGCAATATGAGATGATTCTCCAACCCACTGTACTACCTCTTCAAGACAGCACCTCAGTTCTTAATGTTTCCTTCAAAACAGTGTATTAGTATGTCTCAGCATTAAGGGGAGTGTTGCTTTGCTTGTCAGTGTTGGTTGTATGTGTGAATTGCTGCCCCTTTGAGTGTTCCTGATTGTATCTGTGTTTTTTATTTTCTTTGTGTCTGTGTACTATGTCCACGTATGTCCCTTCTGGTGTGTGCCTGTGTGTGTGGGTGTGCATTGTGACGCTGTCTTGTTCCCATGTGTTCTTATCTGTGTGTATTTGTGTATTCCCCTCAAAGTGATGTCCGAGTCTATAGTCTGGGTCTGTGTGAGCCGGCCACAAGCCCTGCACCTGAGAGCCCATCTTTGCCTGGGGATGTTCTGTACCCGTGCATTTGTGTGCTTATGATGTCTGCATGTTCCCTGTGAGATTGTATGTGTGCACCCCAGCAACAGACAAATGCATAGGCAATCTCCACAGGGGTGACTTAGAGGACAATATGTTCTTCTCTGCTCCCCAGGCTGAGCCCTTTCTCTTCCAAGCCACTGTTATACCCCTTTGGGTCCCATCTCAGGTTCATGGATAGATGAAGTGAAGGGTCATAGAACTGCAGGCTGAGCGAAGTTGGAGAGCTGGGAAAAACTGGTGGCAGAATGGAAGAATAGAGTGTGGATGCACTGTTTTTGGCAGACTCTAAGCCTTTGAGGATCTGGAAGATCCTGAATCCCTGAGAAGGAATCACTGGATGGGTGCATATGGGAGAAAGCTGAGGGTGAAGAATCCTAGGACCCTAATTCCCCCTTAGGAATGAGGACCTGGATACCCCTGGAGAGGGCTGGGATAGTCGGGTGGTCCTCCTGGTCCCTGAAGAGAAGGTCAATCCATTGCCCGTGTGTAAGCTATTCTGACACCTAATAAGGAAGGTGCCTGGGGTTGCCCGGAGCATCACTTTATGACCTCAGGACTCTCATCATTTACTGGGTGAGCTTGGACACTCAGGAACATTGAGACAAGGAGGGAAAATTAGGCCCAGTGCTCCCTCCAATGGGGATGAAGAGAACAATGGAGGGACCACATTGAGCACAGGTTCAGGCACAAATGAATGGGAACCTAGGACCAACATTGATGGTAATGTCAGCATGTTTACATTCAGCCCCACCTGACGGAGCCCTCGCCTGAGCTATGCAAATGATAGAGACTCGGAGACAGAGTACTGACTGATATTAATTTCAAAGAACATGGATGCTGGAATGCTTGCAGTCCTGTACCTTCCACTAAACATTCTTAACATGTAGATCTTCACCTCGAACATAGTGGGGGAACTGAGGCAGCCAGGGATTTCTTAAAGGTCACACTCAGAAGTGGGCTCTGAGTTCATGGCCAATGACTTCTGACCAAATTCCTCTTATTGAAGTTCACTCCTTTGAATCTAGACAGTGGTGGTTATGGGCAGCTCTGGGACAAAATGCACCTGGATGAGGGCAAAGTGAACCATCTGAACTAATTTCCACTCTCACTTCCTACCAATCTTCACTGCTCTTCTTCGCCCATACACAGCCCCAAGAGAGGCTGGCCCCATGTAGTCACATGAATATGGCCATCAAGCATGTCAGACTTCCCTACTGACCACGTGAATTTGCTGCAGCCCTGTAAAGTGCTTTGACCAATGAAATATGCTGAGCGTGAAGCCTGTCACTGCTAACAGAAAAGTCTGGAAGCACTGAGACTTGCCACCATCTCTGTACATCTCTGATATATCCAGGAGGTATGTATATGGTGGCTTCTCTTTATACAAGTCCCAGGAGAATCAGGGAGATCATGTGGCATGAACAAGAAAGATACCTTCTTTACTATAAAAACCAATAAATCTATGGGTCTGTTTGTAATTTATAATAACATCTAGCCAATCCTAATAGTTACAGAGCCTAACAGTAGAAGCCAGAACTCTGTTGTTAGAGACACATGGGTTTGTCTTCCAGCCCTGCCTTTTATTAACTCTATAATCATGCAATTTATGTTGAAATAGTTCATGTAAAGCATTGAATCCAGGGCTTGGCACGTGTAGTAAACATTCAGTAACTCTTAGCTCCATAGTTTCACAATGTGTGATGACTGCAAACATGCAGACAATGTAGGAAAGGTCAACTTGTTGGCCATGTACCCTTTAAAATTTTGTTTTTAAACAACTAGGATAGGATAATGTACATTTTCTCCTATCCTGATTTTTCTATTAATAATAGGATGTTTTGATAAAAAATAAAATATCTGATGGCTGGAGTGTGTCTGTTGGTTGAGTGTAGTCCCATGCACAGAAAGGTTACCAGTTAGATTCCTCGTGAGGCACAAGCCAAGTTTTCTGGGTGTAAGCCTAGTGGGTGGGGGCCATGCAGGAGGCACCAATCAGTGATTTTCCCTTTTCCTTTCCTTCATTCTCTCTATAAAAATCAAATAAAATAACTTAAAAACAATATATCCATTTAAATTTGTGGTCTTCAGGAATAATGGAAATAATACTTTTCACCTCAGGGAGCATTCTGAACTTCATGAAATCTAAAATTACATCTCAAAACAAGAGATCATTTGCAGACAACACTTCCATGCAACCTGTGACTAGCCCCCAAATCCTAAATTTGTCATTTTCCAGCGCCACCAGGGGTCCCCAACACCCGTATTTGCAATGATCAGTCAGTGATTGAGATCTTAATTTCACCTGTAGGGCCTGAAAAAGTAAGTTACCCAAAGTGCACTGCACCGAATTATGGCTGCATTTAGCCAATGAAAGCCCAGGCCAGGGGTCTTATCCAGTGCTGATTGGTCTGGGTGTTGCTTCCAGGTGCTCACTTTGACCTCTTTGTTCTGTTAACCTATAGGCTCCAGCGCTGGGTCACAACTAGGACCAGGCTTCAGAGGCACTGTCCCCATGGTGCAGTGGTTTGTCTGAAGCTTGTTGAACAGCAACAGTCAGCATTGAGGCCTATGTGCCTCCCAGACTCCATTTTGCTTGAAGACTTCTACTCAGCTTCACTCCATTTACCCTCCATCCTTGCCTGCCGGTGCCTGTCAGATCCTGAAACCCAGGTCACTGAGTCCAGAACAGTGAGTCACTTGTGGGTGATACATGGTGTGGTGTGTGAAAGAGGGTGACAGGCTGCAATGCCACCCTGTAAGATTTTGGTTGGTGTGGCTGAGCTGGGAGGACTCGGGAATCCTGGCCTTGTTTTGTATCTAAAGGCATCAGAGAAGACGAGGCAAAGTATTTGGTGAGAAGTTTCCGTTTAATTTTCAGGATCCTAGGGCCATCGATGGTGGAGAATAAAAGAGGGACATTGTCTGAAATAGGGTTTTAAACTCTTCCCAACTGCTGGGAATGAAACTAGAAGGGAGAGGATCCCAGTTGGGGACAGGAAGCAGAAGTCCCTTGAAAGATAGCCAAGTAGGCAAGATTGTGCCCTTAGGACTGAGGCCCTGACATGATGCTGTCATCTCCAGGGGCTGGGGAAAGGTTCTGACAGGCAGAGCCATGAATCCTGGTGGTGGTTGCCAAGTTCTCAACAGACCTTTAGTTTCCACAGATTGCTGCAAATGAAGAATCGCTTAGGGGTACTGATTTGTGGAGCTTATTTCAGGGCCTCACACTCTTGTGGCCTCTGAGATAGTGGAGTCCTGGGACTGTCCTGCCACTCTTCCCGCCCCTGGGCCTGGGAAACTTTAAAAGACACTAAGCTCAGAATCCAAACTTCAGGTCTACAGTTGTACGATGTGCTCCCTGATTTTGGCAATGTGGGAGTTCCCCCCAGAACCTGTAAAGCAGGGGTCCTCAAACTTGTTATTTTTTTTTTATTGCTTAAAGTATTACAAAGAGTATTGCATATGTCTCCTTTTTTCCCCTGCCCTTGACAATCCCCTGGCTGCCCCTACCCCCCAGTGTCTTATGTACATTGGTTATGCATACATGCAAGCATATAAGTCTTTTGATTGATCTCTTACCCTCCCTTCTGCTCCCCTAACCTCCCCGGCCTTCCTGCTGCAGTTTGACAGTCTGAGGCAGCTCTGCCTCTGTATCTATTTTTGTTCATAAGTTTAAAAAGGTCTTTATTATCCATGAATGAGTGAGATCATGTGGTATTTTTCCTTCATTGACTGGCTTATTTCACTTAGCATAATGCTCTCCAGTTCCAGCCATGCTGTTGCAAATGGTAAGAGTTCCTTCTTTTTTACAGCAGCATCGTATTCCATCATGTAGATGTACCACAGTTTTCTAATCCATTCATCTACTGATGGGCACTTAGGCTGCTTCCAGATCTTAGCTATGGTGAATTGTGCTGCTATGAACATATGGGTGCATATATCCTTTCTGATTGGTGTTTCTGGTTTCTTGGGATATATTCCTAGAAGTGGGATCACAGGATCAAATGGGAGTTCCATTTTTAGTTTTTTGAGGAAACTCCATACTGTCTTTCATTGTGGCTGCACCAGTCTGCATTCCCACCAGCAGTCCAC
Organism: Myotis nattereri; assembly: GCF_964212035.1. NCBI lineage: Eukaryota > Metazoa > Chordata > Mammalia > Chiroptera > Vespertilionidae > Myotis > Myotis nattereri. The sequence goes on along the minus strand of NC_138097.1, from coordinate 7,793,186 downwards.
ATCCTCTCCAGCACTTGTCGTTTGTTGACTTGTTCATTATAGCCAGTCTGACAGGTGTGAGATGGTACCTCATTGTTGTTTTGATTTGCATCTCTCTGATGATTAGTGACTTTGAGCATGTTTTCATATGTCTCTTGGCTTTCTGAATGTCCTCTTTTGAGAAGGGTCTGTTTAGATCCTTTGCCCATTTTTTGATTGGATTGTTTATCTTCCTTTTGTTAAGTTGTATGAGTTCCCTATAAAGTTTGGAGATTAGACCCTTATCAGATATGACATTGGCAAATATGTTTTCCCATGCAGTGGGCTTTCTTATTGTTTTGTTGATGGTTTCATTTGCTGTGCAGCAGGTTTTTATTTTGATGAAGACCCATTTGTTCGTTTTCTCTTTAGTTTCAAGTGCCCTAGGAGCTGTATCAGTGAAGAAATTGCTTCAGCATATGTTTGAGATTTTGTTGCCTTTGGATTCTTCGAGAATTTTTATGGTTTCCCATCATACATTTAAGTCCTTTATCCATTTTGACTTTATTTTTGTGTATGGTGTAAGTTGGTGGTCTAGTGTCATTTCCTTGCATGTATCTGTCCAATTTTCCCAACACCATTTATTGACGAGACTATCTTGACTCCATTGTAAGTTCTTGCCTCCTCTGTCAAATATTAATTGAGCATATTGTTTCGGGCCGATTTCTGGGCTCTCCATTCTATTCCATTGATCTATGTCTGTTCTTGTGCCACAACCAGGTAGTTTTGAGAACAGTGGCTTTGTAATACAGCTTGATATCTGGTATTGAGATCCCACCTACTTTGTTCTTTCTCACGATTGCTGCAGCTATTCAGGGTCTTTTTTTATTCCAGATCAATTTTTGCAGAGTTTGTTCTAGATCTGTGAAATATGCCGTTGGTATTTTAATGGGAAGTGTGTTGAATTTATAGATTGCTTTGTATGGACATTTTAATGATGTTGATTCTACCAATGAATGAACATTGTATGTTCTTCCATCTGTTTATGTCTTCCTCTATCACTTCTTTCAACATCCTGTAGTTTTCTGGGTAGAGGTCTTTTACCTCTTTAGTTAAGTTTATTCCTGGGTAGCTTAATTTTTTTGGTGCGATGGTAAATGGGATTGCTTTTTTAGTCTCTCTTTCTGAAAGTTCACTATTGGTGTATAGAAATACCTCAGATTTCTTGGGATTAATTTTGTATCCTACTACATTGCCAAATTCAAGTGTTAAGTCTAGTAGTTTTTTGATGGAGACTTTAGGGGTTTGTATGTATAATTTCATGTCATCTGCAAATAAGGACAGTTTTACTTCCTCTTTTCCAATTTGGATGCCTTTTATTTCTTCTTCTTTTCTAACTGCAATGGCTAATACATCCAGTACTATGTTGAACAGGAGTGGTGAGTGTGGGCATCCCTGTCTTGTTCCTGTTCTTAAGGGAAATGGTGTTTTTGTCCATGGACTATAATGTTGGCTGTGAGCTTGTCATATATGGCCTTTATTATGTTGAGGTATGATCCTTCTATTCCCACCTTGCTGAGAGTTTTTATCAAAAATGGGTGTTGGGTTTTGTCAAATGCCTTTTCTACATCAATTGATATGACTATGTGGGCTTTTTCTTCAATTTGTTTATGTGATGCCTCACGTTTATTGATTTTTGGATATTGTACCACCCTTACATCCCTGGGATAAATCCTACTTGGTCATGGTGTATGATCTTTCTGATGTACTGCTGGATCCGATTTGCTAAGATTTTGTTGAGGATTTTGGCATCTCTGTTCATGAGGGTTATTGGCCTGTAATTCTCTTTCACTGTGTTGTCTTTACCTGGTTTTGTTATTAGGGTTATGCTGGTTTCATAGAATGAGCTTGGAAGTGTTCCTTCCTCTTGAATTTTTTGTAGTAGTCTGAGGAGGATAGGTTTTAGTGCTTCCTTGAATGTTTGGTAAAACTCCCCTGTGAAGCCGTCTGGTCCTGGGCTTTTGTTTGCTGGGATCTTTTTGATGACTCCTTCAATTTCTTCCATAGTTAGTGGCCTACTGAGATTTTTAGATTCTTCATGATTGAGTTTTGGGATGTTGTATTTTTCTAGGAATTTGTCCATTTCTTCCAGGTTGTCTAGTTTGTTGGAGTAGAGTTGTCCATAGTATTGTTTAACAATCATTTTTATTTCTGTGGTGTCTGTTGTTATTTCGCCTCTATCATTTCTGATTTTGTTGATTTGGGTCTTCTCTCTTAGCTTCTTGGTGAGCCTGGCTAGAGGTTTGTCAATTTTGTTTATCCTTTCAAAGAACAAGCTCTTGGTTTCATTGATTTTCTGTATTGTTTTTTTTTTTTTTGTCTCTTTGTCATTTATATCTGCTCTAATCCTTATTATCTCCTTCCTTCTGCTCACTCTGGGGTTTTCTTGTTGCTCTCTTTCTAGTTCTTTGAGTTGTAGAGTTAGATGATTTAGTACCATTTTTTCTTGTTTTTTTGAGATAGGCCTGTAGAGCTATAAACGTCCCTGTCAGGACTGCTTTCATTGTGCCCCATAGGTTTTGGATTGTTGTGTTTTCATTGTCATCACTTTCCAGGATGTTTTCACTTTCTTCTTTAATCTCATTGGTAACCCAATCAATTTTTAATAACATGCTATTCAGCTTCCAAGTGTTTGAGTATTTTGGGTTGTTTTTATTGTAGTTTATTACTAATATTATGCCATTGTCATCTGAGACGATGCTTGGTATGATTTCAATCTTCTTGAATTTGTGGAGACTTTGTTTGTGACCCAATATGTGGTCTATTTTTGAAAATGTCCCATGAGCACTTGAGAAGAACGTATATTCTGTGGCTTTGAGGTGAAATGTTCTGAAGATGTCAATTAAGTCCATCTGATCTAGCGAGCCATTTAGGATTGCTGTTTCTTTGCCGATTTTTTGTCTAGAGGATTTCTACTGTGATGTCAGTGGTGTATTAAAGTCCCCAACTCTGATTGTTATTGTTGGCGATCTCTGCCTTGATATCTTCCAGGAGTTTTTTTTATGTATTTTGGTGCTCCTGGCTGCATATATGTTTATCAGGGTAATATCCTCTTGTTGTATTGATCCCTTTAGTATTATGAAGTGGCCTTCCTTATCTCTTGTTATGGCCTTCACTTTGAGGTCTATTTTGTCCGATATAAGTATTGCTACCTCAGCTTTTTTTTTTTTTCATTTCCATTTGCCTGAAAGATATTTTTCCATCCCTTCACTTTCAGTCTGTGTGAGTCCCTTCTTCTGAGGTAGGTCTCTTGTAGACAGCAAATATATGGGTCATGTTTTTTTATCCACTCAGCCACTCGATGTCTTTTGATTGGAGCATTTAGTCCATTTATGTTTAAAGTTATTATTGAAAGGTACTTGTTTGTAGCCATTTCTATTTTTTGTGCCTATTTTCTTTCTGAGCTTTATATTTCTTCTTTTTACACCAGTCCCTTTAGCATTTCTTGCATTGCTGGCTTGGTGGTGATAAAGTCCCTTAGCCTTTTTTTGTCTGTGAAGCTTCTTATTTCCCCCTCAATTTTGAATGATAGCCTTGCTGGATAGAGTATTCTTGGATTCAGTCCGTTGCTTTGCATCACTTTGTAAATTTCCATCCATTCTTTTCTGGTCTGATGTGTTTCTGTTGAGAAATCATTTGATAATCTAATGGGGGATCCCTTGTATGTAACTTTCCGTCTCTCTCTTGCAGCCTTTAAGATTCTCTCTTTGTCCTGAACATTTGCCATGGTAATTATGATGTGTCTTGGTGTGGGTCTTTTCGGGTTCACCTTGTTTGGGACTCTCTGTGCTTGTGTGACTTTTTTCTTCCCTACCTCAGGAAGTTTTCTGATATTATTTCTTCAAATAGGTTTTCTAACCCTTGTTCCTCTTTCTGTTGTTCTGGCACCCCTATTATTTGTATGTTGTTTCGTTTCATGTTGTCCCATAGCTCCCTTAGGCTCTCCTCCTGTCTTCTAATTTTTTTCTCCAGTTGCCATTCAGTTTGGGTGTGTTTTGCTTCCCTGTCTTCTAATTCGATAATTCAGTCCTCCACTTCTCCTAGTCTACTGTTGAAACTTTCAATGGTGTTTTTTATTGTAGCTATATCACTCTTCATTTCTTCTTGGTTCTTACATAATTTATTGATTTTTTTTTCATCTGTTTCTTCTTGCTTCTTGCATAAGTTGTTGATTTTTTCCTCCATGCGGTTTATGCACTCTAGGACCCTTAATCTGAATTCTTTTTCTGTCATGTTGCATGCCTCTGTAACACTTAGCTGCTTTTCTGGCGAGTCCTTCTTTTCTTTCCTTTGGGGGTTTCTTTGTCTACCAATGTTTGATTATACCACCATATTTAGATGTTGAGTCGTTCAGTGGCTGCAGCTCCTCGGGCTGTGGCTGCTCATCGGGCGGTTGTGGTAGCAGCTGCTCCTCAATTGGTAGCAGCTCCTCAAGACACATCTCAAATATCATTTCAAATGTCAAATCGCAAACAGGGGAAGGGAGGTTGGGGAGTGGGAGATTGTTAGTGAGGCTTTGGGAAATGGGAGGTGGGGGGTGGTGGTGTGGGGTGTGGGATTTGGGGGTAGGGGTGAGGGGCAGGAGTGGGAGGTGGGGGTGATGGTAGTGTTGGGGGATGGGAGCTGGCAGGTGGGTGTGGTGGGTGGCCAGTGGGGGCTGGGTGTGGAGTGTGGTGAAGCAGGTGGGGGCTGGGTGTGTGGCAGGTGGGGGTGGCAAGTGGGGAGTCGGGCATAGGGTTGGTGGGTGACAGGTGGGGGAGGGAGAAGAGGGCATGGGGGGATAAATGATAATGGAAGGAGACTTGACCTGAAGGTAGTGAACACACAATACAATATACTGATGATGCATTATAGAATTGCACACCTGACTTATGCAATGTTATTAATGAATGTCACCCAAATAAGGTTGATTAAAAATAAATAAAAGGTGCATCTTTTGAGGTTGATTAGGTTATGAGGGTGGAGCCCTCATGGATAGGATTAATACCCTTTTCAATGATATCCCATGCTAGGCTAATCAGGAAATGACTTTATATGTTATATAAATGTCTAACCACTATTTTGTGCACTTGAAACTAATATTGAATGTCATCCCTAATTGAAAAAAATTAAATTAGTAAAACAATTTTTAATAAAAATAAAAATGCAAATCAGAGAGATCTTTAAAAAATATAAATGAGATCATTTCACTCTGTGCCTAAAAGACTTAAGTGCTCCAGCAGTGGTCAGCTCTCCAGAAAGAATCATGCCTGTGAGGGTGATACACTGCTGGGAGAGGAATGCCTTATCTTATTCCTCCAGTTGCTCCCTTCACTGCTCTAGTGACGTGTGGCACTGGTGCAAGGCAGTACTGTGCTTCCTCGAGAGTGAGCTAAGCATCACTTTCGCTGCTTAGCTGTAGTGTGGGAGCAGACACGAAAAAAAATAAATTTAAGCCTTAAAGGTTCTAACAGCATTTCAACCCACCAAATGGACCTCTATGCTCCCTTGCTTACACTCGAGCCAGCCTGGCTCATCCAGCCTTGAGGAAAGAAGGCAGGGATAGTGCTGCTCAGGAATCCCATGAGCATGCATGTGGTCAGAAGTCTGGAGAGAGCTCCAGTTCTCTTAGGATAGAAATGGAGGGATGAATCTGCTGAAATCAGCCACCCATGAGGGGACTCTACTTCTCACTACATGAGGAGGGCATCACACTTGCATGATCCGCCATGCTCTTGCTCCCCTGGGGCATCCCAGGGGACCCATGAATCATCCACCACAGGAAGCAGCTCTCTGGCCTTTGAGAATCTACAGACCCTCTGCAAAGCTCTTCAACTCACATGGCTGATCTCAGACTACAGATCCCAGACATCTTCAATCCTGGAGAGCAGCCTCTTTTGACTTTTTCATTCTCCTTCTACAAACAATGCCAGGTCTGTGTCTTCTGTACACTGCTCAAAGATGTGTGAGGACCCAGCGGGTGGCAGCTGGACCTGGTATACAATGGGAAATTTTCTGAGTGGCCTCACACCCAACACTGACACTGAGCTTGAACCTGCATCAATCTGGTGAACACCACTCACCTCTACCTGGGGACTCCCTGAGAACCTACCTCATGCAATTTGTGTGCGTCCAGAGACTCTATCATTAACTGGGACTAATGGGCACCCAGAAGATGGAGGCAGACAGAGAGGCAGAACATGGTATGCTCTGGGACTTTTGCTGACCTGTCCCCAGGCTCAATGCTAGTAAAAGCCAGCTTTGGTGCCCTGCTTGGACCATCCTGTGCTCACTCAGCCTCAGCAGAGGCTGTCACAATTTGTGAATTGCTTTGCAGATGCAAATAGATTGCCCTGGGCCAGTCACATAAAACGTCTGACATTGTTCAACACCAGAGTCCCTCCCAGGAAACCCGAGGACCAACACGCCCAGTGGCCAGCTTCAGAGCACATCAGAGCAGGATACAATTAGCTTCACAAGAGGCATATCCAAAGAGAGATCTAGGAAGGCTCCAGAACCTGCTGACATGAATTGCGCTCCATCTGGTCAACACCGGTCAGGAGCCCATACATTACATTGTAGGCAGCGTACATTGTGGTCCCAGTCAACTAGCCTGAGCATCGATTAAATACATGGATGGGCCAATAGCCATCAAGAATCAACTACCACTGGGAGGTTCACATACCACACACGGAACATCCCTGGAGCACTCAACTCAGGTGATCAAGAAGACTTTGCCACTGGGTTCCACAGGACACCTACTACACAAAGCCACACTACCAAGACTTGGATTCTAATACAAAAAAAACCAAACACACATAGGGAGGCAAAATGCAAAGAAACATGTCCCGAATTTAAGAATGGGACACACATCCAGAAAAAATGCTAAATGAAGTGAAGGCTAGCAATATACCAAATACAGGGTGTTTTAAAAAAAAATGGTTTCAAGGATGTTAATAGAAGTTAGGCAAAGAATGGATGAAATCAGTGGGAACTTGAAAACTGACAGTAGGCATGAAAAAGAATATTTAAGCCATATAAAAGATCCATTCAGAAATAAAGAGTACAATCTCTTCAATGAAGAATACACTAGAGGAAATAAATAGTTGGATGAAGGAGAGAATCAAATTAGTGATTTGGAAGACAAGGTCCCAGAAGTCAAAAGCAGCAAAAAGAAAAAAAGAGTTTTAAAAATGAGGACTGTTTAAGGGACCTTGGGACAACATGAAGTATAACAACATCCACATTATAGGAATATAAGAAGAAAAGAAAGATTAAGGGGCTACAGCCTATTAAAAGAAATAATGACTGAACACTTCACTTACCTGGTGAAGGAAAAGATACACAAGTCCAGGAAGCACAGAGTCTGAAACAAGATGAACCCAAAAAGGACCGACACCAAGACACATCATGATTAAAATGACATAGACTGAGGACTGCACATCTTAAAAGCTACAAAAGAAAGACGGTTAGTTACCTACAAGGGGGCTCCCATTAGATTGTCAGCTTGTTTCTCTGCAGGAACATGCCAGGCCAGTAGGGATTGGCACAAAATATTCAAAGTAATGAAAAGGTAGGACCTTTAACCAGGACTACTTTACCCAGCAAGGCTGTCATTTAAAATTGATGGAGAAATAAAGAGCTTCCCAGACAAGAAACAGAAAAAGAAGTGTATTACCACCAAACCATTAGTATAAGAACTATCAAGAAGGAATAAAATGGAAACAGAGTTAAAAGAATAAAATTTATCTATGAATAATCACTGTAAATGTAAGTGGCTTAACTGCTGCAATTAAAAGGCATGGTGGCTGAATAGATAAGAAAACAAGAACCACATATATGTAGTCAACAAGAGACCTACCTCAGAATTAAAGATATACAGACAAAAAGCAAGGAGATGGCAAAAGGTATTTCATGCCAAAGCAAATAAAAAAAAAGCTGGAGAGGTAAAACATATAGGTGACAAAATACACTTTAAAATAAAGGCTATATTGAGCGATAAGAAAGGACACCACATAATGAGAAAGGGAGCAATCCAACAAGGGGATAGAACCCTTACAAACATGTATTTTTTCCAACATAAGAGCACCTAAATATATAAAATCGTAATGTGCATAAATGGAGAGTTCAACAATAATACAGTCATAGTAGGGCATTTTAACACCACCTTGGCATCAATGGCTGGATCTTCCACATAGAAAATCAAGAAGGAAAGAGTGGCCTTAAATAACAGACTAGATCAAATGGATGTAATTGGTATCTTCAGAGCATTTCACCCTGAAGGAGTAGTATATACATTCTTTTTAAGTGGACATGCAACATGGTCTAGGATACACCACCTGTTAGGGCACAAAAACAGTCTCAGTATATTTAAGAAGAATGAAATCATATCAACAATCTTTTCTGACCATAACTATAAACAACTGGAAGTCAATAAGAAAAAATTGGTATACAGATTATCTATTACTGAATTGTACACACCTAAAACCACCCTGCCCCAATAAATTTATTAACAGAGAAATAAAAGCAATGAAAAGGAAAAAAAAATAAATACATAAAATAAAAATATGGAGATACATGGTGGTGAGAATTACATGTCAATATAGTTAATGCATACTTAACTGTGGTTAAAACTCTAAACTATAAATGTTATATTTATTTGACCACAATAAAATTTAGTAATTATAGGATTAAAAAAAAAAACACAGAAAAAGAAAAAGAAGAAACTGTAAAACACAGAAAGTCTTAGAGGCTAATTAACATGTTACTAAACAATGAGTGGTTATCAACGAGAGCAAGGAAATAATGAAATAATGCCTTATTTCATGGAAAGGAGAGCACAACAATCTTAAGTCTATGGAACAAGCATAAGCAGTCCTAAGAGGGAAATTCATAACATCACAGGCCTACCTCAAGAAACAAGAAAAATCTGAAATACATCACCTGACTTTACACTTAGAGGAACTAGTGCAAAAGAAAAACAAAGACACCACAAAGTGAGAAGAATAAAGAAAATAGTAAAGATCAGAGCAGAAATAAAGCAGTAATAAACAAACAAGAGACCAGAGAAGCACGGGCCATTGTGTCTCAGTGGTTAGAGCTGTGATCCATGCACCAAAGGATCATGGGTACGATTCCCAATCAAAGGCACGTACGTACCTGGGTTACAGGTTCACCCCTACCCCCTACTGAGGTGTGTGTGTGTATGTGTGAGAGACAACCATTTGATGTGTGTCTCACATGGATGTCTCTCTCTCTCTCTCTTTCTTTCCCCTCCCTCCCTCCCTCCCTCTTCTCTAAAAATAAAATTCCTTGGAAAATATATCCTTGGTGAAGATTAAAAGAAAAAATAACTTCTCAACAAACGCAGGTGCTGGACTGGATGGCTTTACAGTGTATTTCATCAAACATTCAGAGAAGAACTAATACCTGTTCTCCTCAAACTCATCCAAAACACTCAAGACAAGGGAAGACTCCCAAGCTCGTTTTATAAGTCCAGCATTATCCTAATCCCCAAACCAGAATAAGACTTTACAAAGAAATAAAATTATAGGCCAATATCCCTGATGAACATAGATGCTAAAATCCTCAACAAAATATTGGCAAACTGGATCCAGTAATACATTAAAAAGATTACACACCATGATGAAGTGGGATTTATTCTGGGGATGCAAGCTTGGTACAGTACCTGCACATAAAAAACATGATACAGCATAAACAAAATAAAGAATAAAAATCACATGGTTGTAACAATAGATGCAGAAAGAGCATTCAACAAAAGACAACACCTATTCATTATAACAACTCTCAGCAAAATGTGAATAGAGGGAATACACTTCAACATAATAAACATCATGTAGAAAGAAAGAACAAAAGAAAGAAGAAAATGAAAGAAAAGGAAAGAAAAAGTTGCAGAAAATACAAATAAGTAAAACCATATATGGTGTTCAAAATAGAAACAATTACCAATATTAAAATGTCCAATGACATATTTCAGAGAGCTACAACAAATATCACAAAAATTTATATGGAAGTAAAAAAAAAAAAACAGAAAAAAATAAAAAACGCAACACACACACACAAATACATACAGACACACAAAAACAAAACAAACAAAATAAAACCAAACCAATAGACATAGTGATCTTGAGAAGAAGAAAAAAGTTGGAGGAGTCATGCTACCTGATAACAAACTGTACTCCAAGGCCATAATAATATATATATATATAGCATGATAATGGCATAAAACAGATATAAAGATCATTGGAACAGAATTAAAAGCCCAGAAATAAACACATACATTTATGATCAATTAATATTTGTCAAAGGACACAAGAACATACAATGTGGTAAAGATAGTACACTAAATAAATGTTATTGGGAAAATTGGACAGATATGTAGAAAAATGAATGCAGACTACATTACACCATATTGAAGAATAAATTCAGAATAAATTAAAGACTTGAAAGTGAGATTGAAACCATAAAAATCCTAGAAGAAATAAAGACAATAAATTTTCATAGCCATATTTTTTATTCTGATATATCTATTTGGGCAAGGGTAGCAAAAGAAAAACTAAACAAATGGGACTACATCAAACTAAAAAGTTATTGCACAGCAAAGGAAACCATCAACAAAATGAAAACACAACCCACTGAATGGGAGAACATATTTGCCAATGATACATCTGATAAGGGCTTAATATCCAAAATTTATGAAGAACTTATAAAACTCAACATCATAAAAAATTAAACAGTCCAATTTAAAAATGAACAAAGGACCTAAATAGACTCTTTCCAACGAGGACCTGCAGATGACCATTACACAAATAAAAAGATGCTGAGCATCACCAATCATCACAGAAATAGAAATTAAAATCACAGTGAGGTATCACCTGACATCTGTCAGAATGGCTATCACCAATAAGTCAATAAACATCAAGTGCTGGTGAAGTTGTGGAGAAAAGGGAACCCTCATGTACTCTGGATGGAAATGCAGATTGGTGCAACCACTGTGGAAATAAGTATGAAGTTACCTCAAAAATTAAAAATAGAACTGCTTTATGACCTAACATTTCCACTTCTGAGAATATAACTGCAGAAACCTGAAACAATGATCTGAAAGGATATATGCAGCCCTATGTTCATTGCAGCATTATTTACAATAGCGAAGATTTCACAGCAGCCCAAGGCCCCAGCAGCAGATGAGTGGAGAAACAGCTGTGGTACATTAACACAACGGAATACTACTCACCCACACACACAAAAAGGAAATAAAGGAAATCTTACCTTTTGCAACAGCATGGATGGAGCTGGTGAGTATTATGCTAAGTGAAGTGAAGTAAACCAGTCAGAGAAATACAAGTTCCTTATGGTTTCACTTATATGTGCAATCTAATGAACAGAATAAACTACCATCAAAATAGAAACAGGCTCATAGATATAGAAAACAGACTGACAACTGTCAGGGGGAAGGGAGGTTGGGGGACTAGGGGGAAAAGGTGAAGGGACTAAGCAAAGAAAAAAACTCATAGACACAGACAGCAGTTTGGTGATTATCAGAAAGGGGTGTGGGTAGAAGAGGGTTTAGAAATGATAAATAGTGATGGAAGGAGACCTGACCTGGGGGCAGGGGGGAGGGCGGTGAGACACATAATTCAACATTCAGATGATGTATTATATAGAACTGCATACCTGAAAGCTACATGATTTCATTACCAATCTCACCCCAATAAATTCAATTTAGAAAAATAGGACATTGTGACACATGTTACAATCTGGATGGACCCTGAAGACATGATGCTCAGTGAAATAAGCCAGTCACAAAAGGAAAAACACTGTGTGATTCCACTCACCTGAGGAACCTAGAGCCGTCAGAGTCATAGAGACAGAGGTAAGATGGAGAGGACCAGGGATAGGGGAGTGGATGCAGAATTGTTGTTTAGTGTGGACAGAGCTTCAGTTGGAGATGACAACAGTGATGGAGATGATGGTGGTGACGGCAGCACAACAATATGAATGTACTTAACACCACTGGACTGTGCCCTGAAAAATAGTTAAAATGGTAAATTTCATTGTGTATATTTTACTGTGATAAAGATACACAAAACAATAAATAAATAGAAGGCACTGTCCTGGGTGCGGGAGAATCAGGTAGAGCTGTTCTCTGTCTGCCCTACATGGGTGGTTGGGTCACTGTCAATATCCTGGTTGTGAGATTTTTATAAGATATTATTGAAGGAAACCAGGTCAGATTATGTGGGCCACCTCTGCATTATCTCTTACAAATAATGTGAAACTACAATTATATTTTTAAAAGGTTAAAAAGTAAAAGGGGTGACCCAGATTTGGTTGTCTTGCCCCAGATAATCTGGTCCAGCAGGTCCAGTTGGGATCTGGGCTGAATATAAGGAACTGCCCACAGGAACTGGTAGTCATTGGGATTGAGGGCCACCATCCAGACCAGTGACCTCCAGAGCTACATTCTCATCCCATCACGGAGCTTCCACAGCCTTTAATACATCTGCTGTGTCACAGCCGCTTCCAAGGTGATCACTCGGGGGAACAGCTCCTTCACTGTACCACCTGGTTTCTTAAAGGAGCGTCAAACCTTTTAACCATCTCACAAAACACAACACAAGGCAGTGCAATCCTCCCACAGTTACCCTCTGATTTATTAAACGACACCCACCAAGTGACAAGGATGGGCCTTTTGTGCCATTCCAGGAACTCTGGGCCAGGGTCTCGTCGACAGAGCAGATTCACTTCTCGGTGTCTTGGTTGGGTCCTGGGCACAGGGCCCAGGAGTGACGCTACCCAAGGACAAGGATGAAGGAAGGCAGCATTGTCATTGCAAGCATATGCCTTTTAATCAACTACCGATCTCAACTGCAGAAAAGATACCTATACTCTGCTAAAGTTCAGGAAGGATAAATAATTTTTCTCTTTGTAGTCGACAGAGTGGTACTCACAATTAAGGTAAAAATAATATGTTGTTCATATGCTCTCTCCTTCCAGAGATGGCTCCAATTTACCTGTCAACTTGATTGTGAGATGGAACAAGTAATCCCGGTGAGTGAAATCAACACATCCCATTTTTAGGGGGTTAACCGAAGATGAGAGAGGAAACATCACTCATCAAAGGTCTGACACCTTACTCTGTCGTCCAGTCGGGGAGGTTCTAATTGTTCATCAAAGACTGTATCATTAGGGTAATTATGTGGGCTGTCATGAAGGACTTTTCACTGTCTGCACCCAATAATATCTTGCTCCTTGTGGTCCATGATGTGGGCCAGGGAGCCACCAAAGCTTGTCCTCTCCACACCGTGATTCAGGGCTCCAGGGACACTCAGGCTTGTGGATTCAGCTGGCAGTGAGCACAAACCAATGGTGCAGAGGTCAGACAGACGAGTGGTGTAAGGAAGGCCTGGGAGCAGACACTCATGGCTGTCCTTGCCTCTGGTCAGACCTGACTCACATAGTAAGAGAGTAACAAAAGCAGAACAGCATAAACTCCTTGCATCCTGGTACATAGGACAGAACACTCACCCTCTTATTGCTGTACATGTGCAGCCAGCCAACTCAGTCACCTTCTTCAGGAAGAACATCCAGAGAGAACAACAAAGTATCTCATGCCAAGCCACGTAGAACTTCAAAGTACTGAGAGTGAAAAAACCACTGTCTATGCATTTCTAGAGAAAGACTACTTGCTGTCCAGACCCATTTTCTTGATTTTTTTTCTTCTTCTCAAAAGAATAGAACACATCATTCTGGAGCCAACAAGATGGAGCAGGTCAATGGCTAGCTGTCCACCCAATGATGACAACCACGGTCACAGACAGAAGAGAAACTGCAGACTCCAGAGAGAAAACAGCAGTGGGCTGACTGGGGATAGAAGTGAGAACTTGACGAGTGACCAGTGAAATGCAGACACCATAACTAAAACAAAACAAATCAGGATACACATGTAATAAATAGTATCATCTTGCCCTGGGAGGTGTGCTCAGTGGTTGAGCATTGATCTATGAACCAGGAGTAACGTTATGCATGGCATCCCCATCAGGGCACATACCCTGGTTGTGGACTCCATCCCCAGTAGGAGGCGTGTAGGATGCAGCTGATGAATGATTCTTTCTCATCATTGACGTTATTATCTTTCTCTCCCTCTCCGTTCCTCTCTGAAATCAATACAAACTACATTTAAATTAAATAAATAAATAAATAGCATCACCTCAATAAGGTATCTGGATACATAAATTTACATAAGGCAAAAGGAAATACTTTGAAATGTTGAAAGTGGTTAACCTTGGTTAGTGGAGAGAAGTGGTTTCTTTTACCTCATACTATTCTTTGTAAATTTCTACTAATGATCCGGTATTATTGTGATAATGAGAAAAAGTCTTCTAAAATAAACATTTAAGTAACTCTTTTTTTGTTTGTTTGAAATGCATTTTGCATCTATGTTCAGTGACCATCCACTTATCTTTGAGAAACTTAAAAAGTGCTTTGGGTGTGAAATATTCTTTAAAATTCATTTTAACAGCTCCTGAATGAGAACACTGGGCTTTGGAGATGCTGGGTCTGCTTGGAAAAAATAATGGGGCAGGGGCTGGGGACAGGGCAGGGGATGGGGCAGGTAAGGTACCCTGAATAGAGGCTCCTTGGCAGTATGCCTCAGGGTCCACAGCTCAGGGTGTATTTGAAGAATTCCTCACTGGAAGGCTGATATCTACAGTAACGATTCAGATTTGATAAACTTTAGACATGAGCCATAGCTAATTTTCTTTTTAAAACGTGTTTTGCTGTTCTAATTGAAAAATCCTATCTAATAATAGACAAACATGGTAATTAACCATACCTTCGCTACTATCGCTATTGGCTGATCAGCACGATATGCAAATTAATTGCCAACAATATGGCGGATAATTTGCATACTGCAGGCAGGGCGGGACCCTGGGAGCTGCCATCCAGGCCTCTGTGTGCGACCCCAGGAGCTGCTGGGAATCCAGGCCGCAGGCAAGGCACCGCACGGGACCAAGGAGCCACCTTGCCTGTCGCCCGTGATGGTCATCATGATCTGAAAGCTGGGCCACAGGCAAGGCAGCACCCTGGGACCCAGGAGCCTGTAGGCGAGATCTGCAGGCAAAGCAGCCATCAAGCTAAGAGGGGGAGGGTTGGGGGTGGAAGGAGCTACAGGAGCAGCTCTGGCCGGAGACTTAAGACTCCCGCTGGAGTGAGGAGCAAAGACTAAAGGCTCCTGCCACAGCAAAGACTGTGTCCAGAGCGAAGATGGAAGGCGGTGGCCAGAGTGAAGGTCTGGCTCCCGGGTGCCAGAGGAAAATTGGTGCTGGCAGCCAGGGGAAAGAAGGCCTATTGCGCGAATGTTTGTGCAACGGGCCTCTAGTCTGTATATATAAAAGGCTGATATGCTACGTGTCCGACTGTGCGACCAGTCCCTATGACGCGCACTGACCACCAGCGGGAGACGTTCAATGCTGGAGCTGTCATGACGTGAACTGGCAATTTACCAAGAAACGGCACCACGAACCTGGAACCCATAAGCAACAATCAGCTTCCCCCAAGTGGGACACAGGCCCTGCCACCACCCTGGAGCAAAACCCCACCAAATAGCAGCCAACACTGCCTGGACCCCATGGTGCAAAGCCCACAGCCCAGCCCTGATGCTGTGGGTGCCAGGTAATGACATCACATAGTGACACCTGGCTTCCTCTCCCTAGGGACTAGCCTCATTGGAGTTTCCTCACCCCACTTGCTGTATAGCCAAGTGCAAACATTTTACAGTTTAACCAAATCTCTATGAAATGTTTTCACATGCTCATCTCATTTGGTCCTCTCAAAAGTCCTTGAGTAGGTAGGTAGGAGAATCGGTAGAGCCCTATTTTCTTTTCATTAGCTGGAAAACGGAGATTTAGAATGTTTAGAAACTTGACCCAACTGAAAAGAAGTAAGAAATGGTAGAACATGAAAATGACTTGAGGTTTTCTTACTGTGCAGAATATAGTCAAACGGTGCTATTGTTAAATATTTCACCCTTTGTTCTCCCTGCATGATCTACAATAATAATTTGCTTTTTATTGATATTTACTGCTGCGTTGCTGACAATATCCTGAAAGAAAAGTTGGGGTGCTTCAATGGGCTGGAAAAAGTTTAGCTAAATCAGAAAACAGGTCAAAGTAAGCAAGCTTATCAACATATATATAAAGCTCTTAGTGTGCCAGTCGTACCGATGTGTTTCAATCTCTTATTGTTGATGGTGAATTTGGTTGACACTTTTATTATAGAGAAAGGGCCAATAGCGATATTAAAATATCTCTTCCAATTAATTTCCTTTCAATGTGCATAAATTCGTGCACTTGGCCAACTGTCCAGTAACCCAAAATAGTAAATTTGGCATTATCTTTTTAAAACATCAATTGCATATTCTTTGTGTTGGTATGAAAAGGTTGTTTGTAAAGGTTCAGAAAATACAGATGTGTTGAGCATTATATGTCACATTTATTAAAATTCAATACGTAACTTCCCAGGTATGAAAAACATCAGGTGAAGTCAATTAATTTTCTTTGGGTAAAAATCAACTGTTGAAAATATCAAATTAAAATGTGGCTGTATCTTCTTCCTTAAAAGTTAAAAACATAATAGATGTGATTTAACTCACGCAAATGGTTTGTGAAGCTGAAATACTTCCATGCAGGGTCTGCTCAATCCTGGCATTAGCTTAGTGCAAGGACTGAGAGCCACATGTCACCTATTCTGTCCAGTGAGGAAGGCAGCTGTGTGTGAATCATTCCTGCCACTAAACCCGTTGGACAGCCAGCCTGCGAGGCAGCAAGGATGCCAGGCTCAGCTCACAGGTGGGAGAAGTGCTGCCATGTCTCTCAGAACAGTTCCAGACTCAGCCTGAGAAGGACAAGCCCTACCAGCCAAGACCCAGTCAGGCCAGTGCTGGGCTCTAAGTATGACTGACAATTGTCTTTCCCCCTTATT
Organism: Myotis nattereri; assembly: GCF_964212035.1. Taxonomy (NCBI): domain Eukaryota; kingdom Metazoa; phylum Chordata; class Mammalia; order Chiroptera; family Vespertilionidae; genus Myotis; species Myotis nattereri. Next base: position 7,776,185 of record NC_138097.1, on the reverse strand, counting down.
TCTTCAGAAACCAAACCAACCCCCCTTCGAACCAAAATTTAATAATCATCCTTTCACTCAAGTCACTGCTGAATGAACACCAAGTTGTATATGAGCTCATGAGGTGACTTCCCTCCTAGACACACATTATAAGAGTCTGGAATAAACTCTGTCCCTGCCCAGTCCCTTCACTCCACCTGTAGGAACCACCCCCCTCCCACAGCCCCTCCCTCCCAAACACATCTACACCCTGTTTGACCAGGTAGTTAACTTTACTGGGGACTACAGATCCGTCTTGTCCCCTGGTTTGAGACACAAGCTCTGGAGAAGCAGGACCCCTCACTGCCTGGCTTAATAGACATGGGGCCCTGCTGGGGTCTGGCTGGAACTCTGTCCCCAGCTGCCTTCTGTCAGCACAGCAGCCAGCACTCATCCAGGTCCAGGGAGCATATGCAACCTGTACTGGGATGACAGGGGCAACAGCTGCGCACAGGGAAGCAGCCCACACGGGGGCTCTTGGTCTCTCACTGGGGCTCTTGCTCCCAGGTGGGGACTTGATGGAGCCCCTCCACTCTCCTGCTGGGCCTCAGAACCACACACCTTGCCCAGCACCAATTCTCCCGGGAACTGCCCTGGGCTTTTGCCTGCCCAGACCCACCCACCTACCCAGCTGCTACTGCTGCTCTCAGCCTTGCCACCTGAGAGGAATCTGGGCTTCTCAACAATCTGAATGTGAAATAACCCAGCCTAAAACCCCTGAATGGAAGGTGCAGAGACCACAGGGGCATGTCCTAGCTCAAAGCTTCTCCCACTTCTTGGCTTTAATTCCAGAGATGTCATCATCTCCTAGGGGTGATTGTGCAGCTCAGCCCAGGTATCCCACCTGCCACTCTTAAGGCAATAGCGCCTCCCATACTGTTCTCTGGACCATTGCCTGCTCTACCCTCATGAGAATCCTGGCTGCTGGTCACCCCGGGGCCCCTGGGCTGTGCTGGTGTTCACACGTGTGGACTCACTGGGTGAATAAACACATATGTTGATTTTAGAGTGAGAGAAAAATAAGGATGGAGAGAAACACATACAGCAGTTCTTCTTTTCTGTACTCTCATACCTTCAGCGGTTGATTCTTGTAATTGCCGTGACCAGTGATGGAACTTACAACCTGGGCATATGGAGATGATTCGCCGACCCACTGAGCTCTTTGACCTCAGCAAGACATATACAGCAATTTATGTAAAATACCCAATCATGTATGAATCGGTAGATACAAAAACGATCATGATGACAGAGAGTGGTGGAAGACAACATAGGATTCATGGGGTTTCATAAGTGTCTTTTTACATAGATATATTTCAAGTAAGCTATTTCTAAGGCAGGCTGTGTTTTTGCACCAGTTCTTTTATGTGCCGAGAATGAAGCACTGATAAGGGCAGGAGGATCTTGGTTTCAGCCATGCAGGAATCCATGGAAACACCAAAAGCATATGCTAAAAAAATATATACTTTAAATGAATTATACTTACATCTAACTTTTTAAAAAATATGTATTTTATTGATTTTTTACAGAGAGGAAGCGAGAGGGATAGAGTTAGAAACATCACTGAGAGAGAAACATCGATCAGCTGCTTCCTGCACACTCCCTACTGCAGTGATGGCGAACCTTTTGAGCTCGGAGTATCAGCATTTTGAAAAACCCTAACTTAACTCTGGTGCCGTGTCACATATAGAAACTTTTGATATTTGCAACCATAGTAAAACAAAGACTTATATTTTTGATATTTATTTTATATATTTAAATGCCATTTAACAAAGAAAAATCAACCAAAAAAATGAGTTCACGTGTCACCTTGACACGCGTGTCATAGGTTCACCATCACTGCCCTACTGGGTATGTGCACACAACCAAGGTACATGCCCTTGACTGGAATCGAACCTGGGACCCTTCAGTCCACAGGCTGACGCTCAGTCAACTGAGCCAAACCAGTCAGGGCTACATCTAACTTTAAGAAAGTTTGAAAAATGGGCAGTTCCCAATAATTTTATTATGAAAGTTCTTGAGCATATTTGTTGCTACTGTACCAGCATGTTGCAAATAAAATATAATGATGTGCTACTGATATATCTTAACATGTCTATGTTCAGTGCCTTCATTTTAGCAGTTTGCAACTGACGATTAGAGTATTTACACCGAGAAAAGTAACAAATATTATAAACCTACACTTCATTTAATGTAATGCTTACGTTGAACATAGGATAAAAATAATGTGAGAACCACCTTAAAAGGTACTACTTCTTTGCTGCAGATGGGTATTTTGGACAAACCTTGAGTCAGGCCCATTCCCTAGTCAGAGAAGAAGGAATGAAGATCCTGCCAAGAGTTCAGAGTATTTATTTATTTATTTATTTTATAAATGAGACTTTATTTAAATTTTGCCAGTTGTTCATTTGTTTTAAAAACATATTTATTTCAGAGGGGAATTGAGAGGTAGAGAAAGATAGGAACATCAATGATGAGAGGGAATCATTGATCAGCTGACTCCTGCATGCAGCCCACTGGGGGACGAGCCCACAACCCCAGCATGTGCCTTTGACTGGAATCAAACCCAGGACCCTTCTGTCTGCACACCGACACTCTATCCACTGTGCCAAACCGGCCAGGGTGAGTTCAGAGTATTTAGAATTTATTCAAGCACTAGAGAGCATGCAGGGTTTTTGACTGATTCACACTATGTGAGCCAGGTGGTAGAGGTGAAGTCACTTCAGTCATAAACCCTCACAGTGACATCAATCACGGAATAGACCTGGGCAGTATGCCAGTTTAAGCAGCTCCCTAAAACCTCACTTGTATCTGAAACTTATGAGGAATCTAGCAGAGTGTATGTCCTGAAAAAAATGGAGTATATTAAGGCAAATGTCCATCATAGAATCTCCTTCAGTGTTGTTATTCTGGGTAAAAAAAAAAAAAAAAAGGAACCATTCCCTATGCATTTAAGGCTTTTCTCCAGTGTGAAATCTCAGGTGTCTCATAAGGCTATATTTTCAGGTAAAAGATTTCCCACAATCTGTATAGTCATAAGGCTTTCCCCCCCGTGTGAAATGTCCTGTGGAAATAGAGGTGACTATTTTGCCTAAAAGACTTCCCACATTCACTACACACATAAGGCTTTTCTCCAGTGTGAATTCTCTGATGTTGAATGAGGTTAAAGATTTGTCTGAAAACTTTCCTACAATTGTCACACTCATAAATCAGTTCTCCAGAACATACACCTGAGATTCAACAACTTTCTGGTTGTGGCTGGCAGCTACTTCACATTCACCCCAGTAGTGATGACTTTTTCCACTGAGAAATTCCTGTGAAACCTCACTGCCACAGTGTGGCTCCTCACTGTTCCGTGTGCCCTGGGGCTGGAGAAGCTCTGAGGGAGCTTGGATGTCTTCCCCAGCCTCTCTGCTGCTTGAAGGCACCTCTGATAAGAAGAAGCTGCACCTGGTCACAAATGAGGGCCTGTTCGTAGCTACTTTCCAGGACATCTCTCCACTGGCATCCCTCTGTTGCTGATGAGGGTTTTCACTGGAACAGAAGTCTCTCACACATGCATCACTGAAGAAGTGAACTAAGTGCCAGGTGGGTAATTAATCACTTTAACTACGAACAATCATGCTTAAGCTACATAATCTTTACTCCCTGGAATGGAGATAAGAAACGCCCTAACCTTTGAAATAGAGATTGATAGGATTGGAATCAACTGGTATAAATACAGATGTAAGGAGACAGAACGAAGAGAGACAGAACGAAGAGAGACAGAACCTAGGCACAGAACCTACACAGAACGTTCTCTAGAGACAGAAGAACTTCGCTGGAGAGAACATGGCAAAAGATCCTGGACAGAAACTGGCCTCAGAACCTAGAGACAGAACCTAGCGAGAGAACATGGCAAAAGATCCTGGACTGAACCTGACTACAGAAATTGGCAAGAGAACCTGACTAGAACCTGGTGACTGAACCTGGCTGGAGAACCTGGACAGAATCTGGCTGGAGAACCTAGCGAGGGAACATGGCTACAGAACCTGGCTGGAGAACCTGGAGAACCTAGCAAGAGAACATAGAGACAGAACCTGACTGGAGATCCTAAGCAGAACCTCTCTGGAGATCCAGACCAGAACTTGGCTGGAATCCTGGCTGGAGATCCTGGCTAGGCTGCTGATCAACTGAACACTGCCTCCGTGTCCTTCCTTCTTCGCTGACTCCGTCCACACCTTTGGGGACCCCTGGACCCGCTGGGGTGGACCCCGGCAATATAGATATATCCTCCCATGAGTATAGTTTTCCATTGATTTTTCTAGAGAAAGTGGAAGAGAGAGGGAAAGACAGGGAGAAATAGCAATGTGAGGTAAGCACATCGATTGGTTGCCTCCTGCATGCACCCCAACCAAGGCCTGGGCCAGGGTGGAACCTGCAACGGAGGTATGTGCCCTTGACTGGAATTGAACCTGGGACCCTTTAGTCCACAGGCCAATGCCCTATCCACTGAGTCAAACCAGCTAGGGCAAAACAATATGTTTTTTTTTTTTAAATGAATAAGTTCAAAAAGCAAAGAAGTTGGCAGAGGCAGGAAGTACTCTCGTGGTTGCGGAGGGCTGGTGGGATGGGGGGCATTTTGGTGTGGCTGTTAAATGGTGTTTGGAGCTGCTTTTTGATGAGCTATGAAAATGATCTAAAGTTTGGACAGGGATGCACAACCCTTAATATGCTCAATGTACATTTGGAATGGGTATGTTTGATGGTAAAGGGTGTCCCAAAATTCATGCAAGAAGTAATTTTGATAGAAAACACAGGTTTATAATTAAAAATCATAAATTTTTTATTGATTCATAAAGTATATAGTCTAGGGTTACATACGGAATGGATATTGGGTAAATGGCCTCCGACTTTACTGGCACATATGCACTCTTTTGTTGAAATTTTCCATGACCGTTTTGCATAAATGTGGCGGAATTTTGATGAGGCTCATTTTCATCTTGATGGCTTGGTTAATTGACAAAATTGTTGCATTTGGGGTTCAGAAAATCCATTAGAGATTGTTGAGAAACAAATGCGTCCACAACGTGTCACTGTTTGGTGCGGATTTGGGGCTGGAGGCATCATCGGACATTCTTCTTTGAAATGCGGCTGCTCAGGCAATAATAAAAGAGTGCCTATGTAACAGCAAAGCCGTGGAGGCCATTTACCCAGTATGCTATTCTATACATAACCCTATACTGTATAATCTATGAATCAATAAAAAATGGACAATTTTTAATTACAAACCTGTGTTTTCTATCAAAATTACTTCTTGCGTGAATTTTGGGACACCCTTTATGTGAATTATATCAATAAAAAGCCAACCTTTGAAGAAATAGCAACACGGGATATCTGGGAGGTCTCTGTACTGTTCCCAAGGCCTTTCTCTCGGTATGGCATTATTTCCAGGTTAAAAGTTAAAAGAGTGAACAGCCCAGGAGTCGGGAAGGAATGGCAACTCCTGTGGAGAGGAGGGGTGATCCAGAGCACCCGGCCAGGAGGGAGGAGCGCAGGTGGCGGGATCAGTGGGAGGAGTCGGGAATGCAGGGAGCAGGAGAGGAAAAGTGGGAGATCTGTGGGTAGTGGTCAAGGCCCTGGTGGAGGTCAAGTACCGGATTGATGTTAAAAGGCTGCAGAGGCGGGAGAGGGATGGTCTGCCTGAGACCATCAGGTCTATCAGCAGTGATGGCCACCAGCAGAGTTGGTTTATTTCTTCCCAAGTTGAAGGTCAGTTGTACAGACAACTTGAAATGATGGCTTTCTCTTTCGTGTGTTTCTGTTTTTAGGATTCGCTTGATGCTGGAAAAGATGTTGGTACTGAGGACAATGACATGCAGAGGGTTCTGGGCTCTGACCCTGAGCCTGTAGAGAAACTGAGGCAATTGCAAAGAGCGTTGGGGAGTCACTTTCACTCCTAAGTGCTTTGCGTTCCCTGTGGACGTGGGCCCATCGTGGAAGTCTGGGAGGTAGTTGGAGCTGTGAGTCAGGTGACCGGCCTGGTCAGCAAGAGTTCTGAGGGACTGAATGGCAACTGTGTTTCTGTGGTGAGACCCTGTGATTGGCCTGTGTGCAGTGAGTCCCTGTCAGTTAAGCAACCCCCACACCTACCCTGTGGGGCTGGACTCGGCTGTGCAGCAGAATCAACCTGGAACCTTCTGATTACTTTGAAAGAGGCCCCACCAGGACCAGAGGTGTTAGCCTCGGAGGAGAGGGGGCTTATCTGCTTAACCTCCCCAGGTTCTTTTACATGGGGCCACAGCTGAGACCCACTGCCCTCTCTGTTTAGGGCAAGTACTCTGTAACTTTCTTTTTTATTTTTATTTTATTTTTTAAGATAATTATTATTTTATATATATACTAGAGGCCCGGTGCACAAAAATTTGTGCACTTGGGGGGGAGAGGGGGTTCCCTCAGCCCGGCCTGTGCCCTCTCGCAGTCTGGGACCCCTCGGGAGATAACGACCTGCTGGCTTAGGCCTCTTCCCCGGTGGCAGAGGGCAGGCCCAATCCCTAGGTGCAGCCCCTGGTCGGGCTCAGAGCAGGGCCGATTGGGGAGTTGGGGCGCCGCCCCCTGTCATGCACAGAGCAGGGCAGAAAGGAAGTCAGAAAAACAATACCTGTTGAGAAGCATAGCGTATTTTTCACATTATACCAACAAGGTCTCATTATATCAACTTCAATCCTCAGAAGTCAAAACAGAAGGAGATATGCAGACTTCATTAATTTGATAATTATCAGGACACTGGGATTTCTTTAGAACAGTGGTTCTCAACCTTCCTAATGCCGTGACCCTATAATACAGTTCCTCATGTTGTGGTGACCCCCAATTTCACTGTTACAAATTGAACATAATTAAAGCAGAGTGATTAATCAAAAAAAACAATATGTAATTATATATGTGTTTTCCGATGGTCTTAGGCGGCCCCTGTGAAAGGGTCATTCGACCCCCAAAAGGGTCGCGACCCACAGGTTGAGAACCACTGCTGTAGAACAAGATCCTCTATTGCCATTGGTGAAAAAATAATCATAATAAATATTCTAATAGTCCAACGTGGGACTCAACAAATTAAAATAAACTTACAAAAATGTTTCTCAATAACAACAATGCCAGATATGTTACCTAGCTCATTGTGCAATCTGAATTGTGTGAAGACACCTTGGTCTTAGTAGACTTTATCAGAGGACTTGTGTAGTTGGTTTTGCAAGTGATAGGAAACACAAAGATGAAATAGTGTTTTGACCTTGAAGGTATGTGTAATATGGGAGAGCTTCCCCAGGTTAATTTCTCTTTTATTTTTTTAAAACAAAATTTTCACAGAAAATATCAACATTCAGTTATTCATGTTTCAGCTTCATGATCTGCCATTTAACTCTCAGGCGTCTTTTAGGTACTTGTTACTGTGATGTTGCAGAATTCAAATACCATCCCTGCCTCCAAGTGCTTGTTATTATCTTTGCCATCTATATTATTTACTACTCTTTATTCAGTGCTTATTAGGTGCCATATCACACTAAGTGCTTACGAATATAGTTATTTATTCTTTCTTATGCCTGAGTAATATATCAGTCTCTCTCTCTCTCTCTCTCTCTCTCTCTCTCTCTCTCTCTATATATATATATATATATATATATATATATACACATATATATATTCATATATATATATACATATACATATATATTCATATATATATATATATATATGTCACATATACAAAACACATATACATAACACATCATCTTTATTCATTAATCTATGAAAAGAATCCTAGGTTGCTTCCATATCTTGGCTATTGTGAATAGCTGCAATGAACATAGGAGTGCACAGATATTTTTTTTCTATCTGTTGGGTAAAACCCAGACGAGTAATGACAGTTCTGTTTCTAATTTCTTTAGGAATCTCCATGCTGTTTTCCACAATTACTGTACCAATTCATATTCACATGAACAGTGTGTGAGGCTTTGTCTCTACTCCATGTTCTCAAAAACACTTGCTTTATATTTGTAGCACAGCCATTCAGAGAGGAGTGAGGTGGTACTTCTCTATGGCTTTAATTTGCATTTCCCTGATTAGTGATGAGCTATTTGTTTCTTTGAATTTTTTAAAACATGTTTTTAATTATTTTTAGAGAGAGAGCAAGGGAAAGCGAGAAATAGACACATCAATGAGAGAGAACCATCACATGCATCGGCTGCCTCCTGCACGCCACTGCTGGGGTTGTGCCTGCAACTCGAGCATGTGCCCTGACCGGGAATTGAACCAGGAACAACTCTTAATCCACTTAGCAATACTGGTCTGGCCTGTGGGTTTCTTTTAAAGAGTGAAAAAACTGAGAGACTTGGTGTTGACTTCCCTAACTTTTAATGGTCTTGGGTTACATCTGATGCTCAGTCTTAAATCCTTTAGTGGTAAACTAGTTACTTTAATGAGTGTAGTATAATCATATCTCTCTTTAGAGCTGGGGAAAGAACACCTTCATTGTGTATCAGAACAGTAAATGTCCAAATACAGTTGTGGTTCTCAGGCAATAAGGAAGACTAAGCTAGGGAGCCAGTAATACTTACTACAGGGATTCACTGGAGTTTTTGGCAGAAGACTAACAGGATTACATATGATTAGGGTCCTCTGGCTGTGGTGTGATGCAGGGATAAGGAAGATTTTTCTTTTAAAGGGCCTGATTTTAGTCCATGTGGTCTGTCATATCTACTCAAGTGTGCCATTGTAGTGTGAGAGCAGTCCTAGAGAATCTGTCAGTGAATATGCATGACTGTGTTCCAGTGAGACTATTTGCAAAACCAGATGGCAGCTTGTATTTGGCCCGTGGGCCCTATTTTGCTGTCGCCTCCTGTAGAGGATAGATGGAAGGAAAACACATAAAGAGATGGGAGACCAAAAAATGTTTTGCCTCTGGACTAGCATAAGTCTACTATGAAGTTTTCAAGCATCCATGCTGAAATGAGTCAGGAAGCGCAATTCATTCCTTTTATGTTTTTTCTATGTTTATGTCTTTCTCATTTGTGTTTTTCTACATTTATGTCTTTATTATTTGTTTTGCTTAAAAAAATCTTATTAATTTAAGAAAGAACAATAATAGTTAGTAGTATTTTCCCCGCTGTGAAAGCCATTGTCTAAAAGCCCATATTTGACTAGGGCAGTTGACAGTAGCAAAATAAAGCAGAAATGGTAGATTTTGTGATGATTGCATGTAAAGACTTACTGAGGAGAGAGAAATCTAAGGTGATTCATAGGTTTCCAGGTCGTGCACTGGCATTTTTTTCAGTTGTTGTTCTTAATCCTCACATGAAGGTATTTTTCCATTGATTTTTAGAGAGAATGGAAGGGAGAGGGAGAGACAGAGAGAAACATTGATGTGAGGGGGACATGTCAATTGGTTGCCTCCTGCATGCACTCCAACCAGGGACAGGGAACCTACAACCAAGGTACTTGCCCTTGAACGGAGTCACACCTGGGATAGTTCTGTCTGTGGGCCAAGGCTCTATTCACTGAGCAAAGCCACTTAGGTCCTGAATTGGCATTTGGAATGGACATGAAGACCAGGACTTTAACCAATCAGAAGGATAGAGCAACAGTTCATGAAGAAAGACCAGTATTTTCCCATACAGGTTGAGTTTAATGAATATCCATGGATATCGCTATATTTTGGATAACATTTCTTTCACTTTATACTTGTCCTGTCAACAACTGTCTTTAATAGGTGAGCCACAATATTAGTTTAATAAGAAATTTTAAAAAACATTAGTAATTAAGAAAAAGAACTCTGCAATCATTAGATCACTCTTTTATTATATACTAGAGGCCCGGTGCACAAAAATTTGTGCACTCAGGCGGGGGGAGGGTGGTCCCTCAGCCCGGCCTGTGCCCTCTCGCAGACTGGGACCCCTCGGGGGATAACGACCTGCTGGCTTAGGCCTGCTCCAGGGTGGCAGAGGGCAGGCCCAATCCCTAGGTGCAACCCCTGGTCAGGCTCAGAGTAGGGCTGATTGAGGAGTTGGGGCGCCGCCCCCTGGCATGCACAGAGCAGGGCGGATTGGGAGGTTGAGATGCCACCCTCAGTCACGCTCAGGGTAGGGCCGATGGGGGGTGGGGGACCGCCCCCTGTCACACTCAAGGCAGGGTCAATGGGGAGGTTGCAGCGCCACCCCCTGTCACACACACAGCAGGGCCCATCAGGGGGGTTGGGGCTCCATACCCTGTCACGCACACAGCAGGGCCCATCAGGTGGGTTGGGGCTCCTTACCCTGTCACGCACACAGCAGGGCCAATCAGGGGGTTGGGGCACTGCCCCCTGTCACACACACAGCAGGGCCCATCAGGGGGGTTGGGGCTCCATACCCTGTCACGCACACAGCAGGGCCCATCAGGGGGGTTGGGGCTCCTTACCCTGTCACGCACACAGCAGGGCCATTCAAGGGGTTGGGGCACTGGCCCCTGTCACACACAGAGCAGGGTCCATCAGGGGGTTTGGAGCTCTGTACCCTGTCACGCACAGAGCAGGGCCCATCAGGGGGTTGAGGAGCTCCCCCCTGTCACTCACAGAGTAGGGCCAATAGGGGAGTTGGGGCACCGCCCCCTGTCACACACAGAGCAGGGCGGATCAGGGGGTTGGGGCACTGCCCTCTATCACCCACAGAGCAGGGCCGATCAGGGGGTTGGGGCGCCGTCACTCTCACACTCAGGGCAGGGCCGATGTGGAGGTTAAGCCTCTACCCCGTCACACACACAGCAGGGCCCGTGTGTGTGTTTGTGTGTGTGAGTGGGGGGGTGTTGGGGCGCCGCACCCTGTCACACACAGAACAGGGCCAATCAGGGGGTTGGGGCACTGCACCCTGTCACAAACAGAGCAGGGTAGATAGGGAGGTTATGGCCCCGCCCCCTGTCACACACAGAGCCGCAGGGTGATCAGGGGGTTTGGGCGCTGCCCCCTGTCATGCTGATCCCGGTGCTGGGAGGCCTCTCGGCTCCGCTGATCCCAGTGCTGGGAGGCCTCGTGGCTCCACTGATCCCAGTGCTGGGAGGCATATTACCCTTTTACTATATAGGATAGAGGCCTGGTGCATGGGTGAGGGCTGGCTGGTTTGCCCTTTAGGGTGTCCTGGATCAGGGTGGCGGTCCCCACTGGGGTGTCTGGCCAGCCTGGGTGAGGGGATGATGGCTGTTTGCAGCTGGTCACACACCCTTCAGGGTGGGGGTCCCCACTGGGGTGCCTGGCCAGTCTGGGTGAGGGGTTGAGGGCTGTTTTCAGGCTGGGGGTGACTGAAGCTCCCAACTGCTCCTTTTTTACTTTTTTTTTCATTCTGGGACAGCTTTAGCTCTGGCTCCAGCTCTGAGGCCTCTGCTGCTGAAAGCAGGTATCTGGTTTGTTTGGGTTCTATAATCGAAACACTGTATCAACTCCACCTCTGAGATCCTGGCTCACTGAAAGCAGGTTTCTGGGGTTTTGTTTAGCTTCTATATTTGTAACAGTGTTTCAAACTGCAAGCTCAGAGGCCGGCAAGGCAGGCAGGGAATGTTGGTTTCCTCTGTCACTGAAGCAAGCAAGCCTCTTGTTAGCTTCAAGCTGCCTGGCTGCTGGCTGCCATCTTGGCTGGCAGTTAATTTGCATATCACCCTGATTAGCCAATGGGAAGGGTAGCGGACGTATGGCTAATTACCATGTTTCTCTTTTATTAGCTAGGACTAGAGGCCTGCCTGCCCTGATGGGGGCCAATTGGGGTTGGGGTCAGCCAGGAGATCAAATGTTGGAAGCTATAGCTTTCCTCCGGCTGGATCTAATTATGAAGGATGACCAAAGGAAACCCACAACAGAACTGTTTTGCATTTCACGTGCCATGAGATGAAGTTGTTTATGGGTTGTTTGCAAACATATATCAAGATGGATAATGGCCCTTTAATGATTTTTGCCTTCTTTCTGGGACTCTACTCTTAGTTTCATGATATGATCTTCATTCTTGTTTGTTAAAAAGTTTTTCTCTTTTTGAATGTGCCTGTGTTTCACTGTTGCTCCTGGCAGCCTGCAGATCCTCTTTGGTAACCCATTTAAAGAGAGATTGAAAGCTCACCTAATCTGCAAGTCACTGCAATTTCACAAAATCCCCACGCAGCCTCTCTACATTTCTCAGCAAAGGGCCGCCATCCATTAATGCTTATGTTGCCTTTTTGGCTAACTTGGAAGGTCTCCTGGGGCTGCAGGCCATGGATGGAGAATTCCACACCTTGGCTGCAATATTAGCAGAGCCCTCTGGAGACTCTGGTTGGGGTCAGAGGGTCTGATAATTATTTTCTTGTGCTTGCACTAACTGTACATGCACCAGGGAGCCCGGCATTGATTTAGGAGTGTTTGGGGTCATTCGGGGTGGGGGCCGGCCAGGAGGAGGGGCTGCACACGGTTGGCGGTCTGCTGAGCCCCCGATCGGGGTGTTGGGGGCCGACTGGGGGCTGAGCCGGCCAGGAGGAGGTGCCGATCCCGGCCAGTTGAGGCTGGTTGGCTGTTGCAGTGCACGTCATAGCCACCAGTCTTTCTGGTCATTCTGGCATAACAGTCGCTGGGCTTTTATATAAATAGATGATAATTATTTTTTTGCAGTTATCCAAGTTAGTTGATTATGAAAAGCAATTAAACCTTGTTCGGTTGGAGAAATTTGTCAATGAGATGTCTTCCTTTTCTTTATAGGAACTTTGCTATAGAACATACTGTCAAGCATTGGGATGCTGTGTTTCCTATTCTGACTAAATAAGAATGTTGCTAGTTTCACATAATTTTCTGACAACATTGATTCATTTATCCCTTTCATGTCTTTATCCCAATTGTTATAGATCTACAGAAAACTCGAAAACAAGCAAGGATGGAAGCAAAGTCAAGGACAGGTATTCAGTGAAATCAACTTCTGTATTGTAATCATGTATAACAAATTGCTGGGGTCCAACCCCAGCAGGTCCAGGGGTCCCCAAAGGTGTGGATGGAGTTGGCGAAGAAGGAATGACAAGGAGAAAGCATTCAGTTGATCAGCAGTCTTGCCAGAATCTCTAGCCACAATCTCTAGCCAAGTTCTGTTTAGGATCTCCAGCTAGGTTCTCTAGCCAGGTTCTGTGTCCATGTTCTCTTGCTAGGTTCTGCAGGTTCTCCAGCCAGGTTCTGTAGCCATGTTCCCTCGCTAGGTTCTCCAGCCAGATTCTGTCCAGGTTCTCCAGCCAGGTTCAGTCACCAGGTTCTAGTCAGGTTCTCTTGCCATGTTCTATCCAGATTCTGTAGCCAGGTTCTGTCTCTAGGATCTTCATCTAAGTTCTGTCTCTCGGTTCTGTCTTCTAAGTTCTGTCTCCTGTTGTCTTGTTACATCTGTATTTATACCAGTTGATTCCAATCCTATCAATCTCTATTCCAAAAGTTAGGGCGTTTCTTATCTCCATTCCAGGGAGTAAAGATTATGTAGCTTAAGCATGATTGTTCATAAAGTGATTAATTACCCGCCTGGCACTTAGTTAAGAGGTTTTATTCCCTCCCTAACTTCAGGGGAAAATCCCTACCTGGGGAAACAACCTTTCTCGGAGAGGTGACCTTGGTTAAAACACAGCGCCAAGAAGGTGAGCAAACATATTGAGAACAGTATGCCATATATGCCAGGTCCCTTGAAACAGCAAGGATGGACTGGCTCCCGGCAACAAATCAATCCAAATAACATTTTCACATAATGCAATTTTGTTAGATGTTTCTAAACACACCCCTAGGTTTGTTTATTCACTAGAAAATTTTACAGGACTCAGCATATAGGTGTGCTTACACGTGAATTTTATTACAGTGAAAGGTTTATACCAAAATCAGCAAAAGAGAAAAGGTGCATGTGACAAAGTGTGGCAGACATCTGGTACAAGCTTCCAAGAGTCCTCACCCTGTGGAGTTACCAGGATGTGCTTAGTTATTCCAGTGTCAAATTCTGAGAACACACATGAAACCTGTCATTTACCGGTCTTATTAGATTCAGTGCCAAGGTTTTTATGGCACGCTAGTCACATAGACATCTTCCCCATAGCATGTACCCAAATTCTAGATTCCCAGAAGGAACCCCATCAGTTGTACAAAGTGTTTAGGCACAGGGAGCCACACTTATCATTTAGAGAAAGGTGGAAAGCCTCCCCAGATTCAGGTTTTCAGACACCAACTGAAGGGTAGCCATTTAAGCAGGACTTTCTAAGGATAGCAGTCTTAGGCCTGCTGCATGGAAATTTTCTGCAGAGCAGGTACATCCCTGACTGAATTTTTGGCTTTGGCCTAAAATTATGTTTTTAAAGCAAGTAATATGGTAATATAACATGGTATTGGTTTCAGTCCTATCATGTATAATTCCTTGCAATGCTGGCCACTTTTGTGACTCTTGGTGAGTATTTTTCAGGTATTTGTACCTAAATTATGAGGGCAATCTTAGGCAACGATCAGTTTTCCTTTTTTATCCAATTAATGTTTCAAGATAATTTTTACATAAAATCAGTGTAATGATTTCTGATTTAAATTAGAATAAAAAGTGTACTTTAATTATATGGATGTTTCATTTTTATATATATTTCACTAAATTCCTGTTTATAGTTTCAAAGCAAGTTATTCAGTCATATTTATTAGTTATTGTCGTACCCTAGTATCCATTAAACACTATTTGCTTTATTTATATATTTGCATATGTTTCACTCCCTTATGAGGATAATTCCCATTTTCTGATACTTGGATCTTTATCGTAATTGTTCAGGTGACTGTGTCTTGAAAACACCATCTATATGTTGATGTATGTTAATAGAAGATTCAAGGGATTAATTATTTTGAAGAAAAATTACTAAGACTTATTTTTTAGAGCAGTTTCAGATGCACAGTCAGATTGAGCGGAGAGTACAGTGTGTGCCCATAAACCACACAGCCCCAAACACACAGCCTCGCTCATTTTTTACATCCTGCACCAGAGAGGAACATTTATAACAATGGATGGATACGCACTGAAAAATGTATGATGGCACATACCCACCATTACGGTATCATATAGAATCATTTCACTATCCTAGAACTCCTCTGTGCTTTGCTTATTCATCCCTCCCTTCTCTCTAATCCCTGGAAAACACTGATCTTTCTTAGTCTCCATAGGTTTGCCTTTTCCTGAATATTGTATAGTTGGATTCATACAGTGGGTATCTTTTTGAATGTTTAACAAATGAAAATTCTAAGGTAAATGGATGTAGTTATCCAAGATGTTGTTTCCTTCGTTATTTGTTGTTGTTGTTCATCAACATAGGATCTGATGACATGTCCCATACATGCTGAAAGAGAAGGATGTCTATAGGCATTTGCCACCTAAGGGAGAGGGTTGAGAAAAATGACCTGTGCACTACTGCAGAGCACTAACTGTCTGGACCACTCTGCGGTATGAGGTGGGAACATTTACTCTAGCAATGCAAGGAGACAGTCTCAATGGGTTCTACTACATACAACTGGAATCACAAAGTATTGCCTCCTTATCCTGCAATATGAAATGGGGCCAGAGAGAGTCTGTTTCCTATGTGTAGCTGTGCTTCAAAGTGTAGTATCTAGCGATTAAACTTCCTTGTCATAGAGTGTTTCATCCTCAATTAGCAAGTCTTCACTGAAGAGCTAGACAATTTATATTGTGTTACGGCAAAATAAGGATACTCTCTTCTACCTGTTGCTAATAGGAGGAGTCCGGAAAACCAATGCTATTTAAGTTTGGCATTGTTAGTCTATGATTCTGCTTCCACTAATGACATAATTTCATGTCAGTCCCATGGGGTTTGGTTAGGATTATGTTCATTGTACATAGCAGTGCACAGGAAGATATCAAACTGTGATGCCTCCCATTTTTCTCTGTGTGTGTTTGGTATGTTTAAAAAGAGAAAGTAATTGTCCTCATGTGTGAATGGCCGACCGATATCATGACTAATGTTCACTCTAGTGTAGTCTTCAGGTGTGGCCCGAAGTTGTACTTTCTAATGTATTAGTCCAGTACTTACAAGCTCCTGTATTGTTATTGCTTTAAAATGTATTTTATTTTATTTTTTAAAAACAGTGGTTGATACCTCAGAAGAAGATTCTTTAAGCAGGTGGGATTTTAAAAAAT
This sequence comes from Myotis nattereri, assembly GCF_964212035.1. NCBI lineage: Eukaryota > Metazoa > Chordata > Mammalia > Chiroptera > Vespertilionidae > Myotis > Myotis nattereri. The sequence goes on along the minus strand of NC_138097.1, from coordinate 7,760,019 downwards.
TATATATTAATTAAGGGAATTCAGAGAAAAGAAAATAACATTTCTAGAGTGTTCTACTATGGGCTAGAGCCTATACTATGTAATTAACCTGTGTTATATAGTCATCACAATAGATTGGCCAAGTAGCTGTGCTAATGTAACCTACTTTTTATTTATGGGGCAACTGCGATTCAGGGAAGTGGATGAATTGATCCATGATTCCATAGTTAGCAAGGGCTGAGGCATGATTTGACTGTCAACCATTTTGGCTCCCAAATTATTCTGTTGTCTCTCAACATACACTGGTCAGTTCCAGTGTAGCTCTGCCTTGGAGATGCAGATGCAAACCAGATCATCTCAGAAAGTCAAATCTGATTGTGTGTTACCTCTGATTTAGAGTTTCTAAGAGGCCCAGTGAGTCTAAGCAGTTATTGTTTTCTCCTTGACAAGTGCAGTGGTAAATAGGACCTTGTTTTTTCCACCAAAGCTTTGGGGCCCATCTCAGTTAGCTATGGCCACAAGACTACAGGTTTTACCAAAGCAAGGCCAAATCTGGCAAGTTTTTTTAGGTGACATAATATCTATTCTTCTTGGAATGAGACATTCTAAGAAAAGAGTATCTATGTGGCCTCGCCCCCCGCCACCGTCCGAGGTCAGGGGGACAGGCCGGACCCTGCCCTCCGCTGACGCCTGCGCGGCTTCCTTCCTGGAGAACCACGTTCGGGCTCCTTCGCTGCGCTGCGGCTCCGCAGAAGGTCCGGACCGCCCGTGGCGGCCAATCCTGGGCCCCAGCGGCCCGGCGTCGGCAGGAGCCGTTCAACCGTCTCCGAAGGCTGCGTGGGGCCGCGCACACCTCCGGGCGCTGATTGGTCAGCCTGTGGCCCCGCCCCCTCGTCCCTGCAACGCCTCGCTCTCCTTTGAGCTGGATTTCAAGCCAAGCGCTGGGCAGCGGTTGGTCCGGCTGCCCTGAAGCTCGGGTTGGACGTGTCCGGAAAGGCCGCCGGCCTATAGAAGGACTTTGCTGGGCCTGTCGTCGCGCCCGGCTCGCCTGGCGGTTCTTGGACCGGGGCTGGTTGGGAGGTTGCCTTGGGCTCGCTGAAGCGGCACCTGGGAGAGATGGCGGAGGGCGATCATCGCAGCACCAACGTGGTGGCTGCAGAGACTGCAAGTCTGGAAGAGCAGCTGCAAGGATGGGGAGAGGCGATGCTGATGGCCGACAAAGTCCTCCGATGGGAGAGAGCCTGGTTTCCGCCTGCCATTACGGGTGTGGTTTCCTTGGTGTTTCTGAGTATCTATTATCTAGATCCAACTGTGCTATCCGGTGTTTCCTGTTTTGTTATGTTTTTGGGCTTGGCTGACTACCTTGTTCCCATCCTGGCGCCTAGAATTTTTGGCTCCAATAAATGGACCACTGAGCAGCAGCAAAGATTCCATGAAATTTGCAGCAATCTAGTAAAAACTCGTCGCAGAACTGTGGGCTGGTGGAAACGCCTCTTCACACCAAAGGAAGAAAAGCCGAAAATGTACTTCATGACCATGATCATTTCTCTTGCTGCGGTTGCTTGGGTGGGACAGCAGGTCCACAACCTTCTTCTCACCTACCTGATGGTGACTTTCTTACTGTTGCTTCCTGGACTAAACCAACATGGAATCATTTCCAAGTACATTGGAATGGCCAAAAGGGAGATGAACAAGCTTCTTAAGCAAAAAGAAAAGAAAAACGGGTAACGCATCTTCTTTATTCAGTGTGATTAATGGAGTATACATTGTGCGTGGGAACAGTGTCTGTTACCTGGACACTAAAGTGTTACAGAAGTAGCTCTTTGTCTCAAGCATTCTGCCCTTAGTTACTAGAAATTCAGACTTGCCACACAAGGCTTTATACAGAGTCTTCATGCCAAGTGTATCTGGGTGCATTCTCATCAATTGGCCTTATATGGACAACTCATGAATACAGCTTATTTTGATTTTTCTCACACAGGGTTGATTACTTATAGGCAGCTTCCTTTAAAATAATATAGTGATGAACTTCAATCTTTAGTACAGTTAAATGACTTTGGATAATTGTTCAAGTTGATCTTTGCTTTAGCTAGATATAAGGTGTAGTGGTCTGTGGCTATAGGAAACTGGCTGTACCGTCTCCTTCCCAGGCTGCTTAAAAAGAAGTCCAGCTTCAAGAATATAGAGACCAAGTTTACCACTTCAATGAAGAGACCAATTCTGTTTCTATACCATGCAGAAGCACCCTCATGAAATGAAATGAAACTAATTACATGCCCTAGTATGTATTGGTTTCTCCCTTGTGCAAAACTGAGCAGCTGATCCTCCGAAATGGGGAACCTGACAGTTTTAGAGCTCTTGTCCCGTTGGACTTAGCTTTCAAGTTAGTAGGTCCTAAAGGCTTTTTAATAGCAGGCTTCCAAAAGCTTGAATTTAGGATTTTTAGCATACTTTAGCTTCAGATTTTCAGCTGTCTAAAACTAAAGTACATAGAGATGAAGACTCGTGCCTATGACTTTTACTCTAAGACCAGCTAATAAAGGACAAATGTCTTCTTCCTGTTTCATCAAGATTCAGTAGAAAATAATTTTCTCCCACTCATTTTTCAATTCTCATTTTATGGTATTGTTGGCTGCTTGGTCCCCGTAGATTTGGTCTAGGAGGTGGTGACTATGCTGGCATCTGACTATTTTTCCTAGATATTTCTCTAAAGATTATAAGGGCTGTTGGTGAGAGCAAACTTGTGTACATGATAGATGGCCTTAGGTCTATAGCGATGTTCTAACTCTTGGAAAGCGTTTTAGAATCATTTTCCCTCTCAGTAGCAGGATATTTAGAGTAGTTGAAATCTGTGGAATGAATGAACCTTTTAAGGGCCGAAAATGTGACATATTTGGGAACAATTCTTTAACTCTGATTAACTAGCTGTAATATAGTTCTGTGAATTTATTGCACTGATGCTGTAAAACCTGGATCTTGTGGTATATCTGTCCCTACATAAGTGTTGTTTTCTCCCCTCCAATATTGCTGTCAACAGTGGCACCCATGTAGCATATGTTTGAGTTTTTTGTTTCATACTACAAGCTACCTTAATTTACATGTGTTTCCTCATTGTAAATAAGCCTGTCTTCTTACCTGGATTTTTTGTGTGTATACATGTTCTACCAACTTCTTTTGTGATTTTAATTCTGTATTACTTCTTCTACTTCCTTTTGTGAAAAGGGGAAAAAATAAAAGCTGGTATCCCTAAAAAAAAAAAAAAAAAAAAAAAAAGAATATCTATGTGTAGACCATGTTATCCTCATTAAGTTAAGCCTATGTTTAGAGGGTGTCTCTAAGCGATGCCTCTATTGCTGGCTTCCCAGTCTGGTCTCTTCTGGAGGCTGGCACCTTACACTCCTTGTATGAGGTTTCCCTTTGTCTCTATAGTTGTTTTTTTCCCTCTTGCATGAGTTTTTGATTTATTTTATTCTCTGCTTTTATTTCTGTTTCTTTCTTTGTGTTATTTTTTTTCCAATTCTGCCAGCTATGGCGTTATCCATTTTTTTATAGACAGAATCAAAGACACATAGAATTTCATAATTTCAAGGAAGCCTAGCCATTAATTTAAAAAAACCTTCCCTAGCACTTCAACTTGTGTTTGACATCCTGGCCAAGTGGTTGTTCACATGGAGTATTGGAAGCGCATGAAAGTGACTCATTGAGATAATAATAAGTGGTGGAACAGAGAGGTAAATTCAGGTGCTCAATGCAATGCTCGTCCCTTTTTTTCATTCTGTAGGTGAGTTTTCCTAATAGAAATAAAGGGAGTGTGTTGTGAACACAGTCAGTAGAGGATAAGAATGGAATTAGCAGGGAATCCCAAGTTTCAAGCGGAACAACACTAGGTTGGGTTTGAAATAAGAGTTTTGGAAAAGATATGAAAATATATGACAAGTTAAAGATAAGTTTTTAGAAGAAGGACATTGAATGTGGGTTGTTCTCCAGAAAGGCAGATTAAAGTATGGGGCTCAAGGATGTACTGAAGTAGTTGCTGCTCTTTTGCTTGGTTGTTTAATTGGAGAAACCAGCAGCATTCAAGGTTTCTTTAGAAAAATATGAAAAGAATTTGAGCCACTGGAAAGATTCTTTTGATCGCATAAAGGACTATGGTCCCTCTGCCTGACTCATGGAGTGGGGCTTATGTCCCCTTGAGTCCTAGGGAGTGGAGATTGCTGAACTACATAGATCTATGGCCCAAGGCAGATGTCTTCTCCCCTTTACCTGCTTTCCCAATTAGCTGATGTGCTTCCCATGTACATGGAGGACTGGGCAGGGGCAGGACTAGATGTCAAAACTATATCAGAAACGAAGTTGGGTAACACTGAAAACTTTTTGTAAATAGAGCCCCACCGTTAATTATATCAGGAATCATTATTTGATATGCAGATGGCTTATCTTACACTTAAATTTTTTGTTGCTTGTTTTAAAGAAGTGAACTCACTCATTTTTGTTTTGTTTTTTACTGTAAAGACTTTGCAGAAAACCTGGCATTGATGATTCAAGGTCTACATCACGCAATGAAGACTTAAAGGTGAAGTGCTCCCTTGTGAAATTAATTTTCCTGCTGTCAATTTAATTTTGTGTGGCAATTACTCTTATAACTTTGTAGCAGCCTACCTATCTTTGATTTATGCTTCTAATGCAAAATTAGTCTTTTTATTGTTAAATGGTCAACCAAGATATGCGTTTTTAAAAATTGATTTTAGAGAGAGAGGAAAAGTTAGAGGAAGAGAGAGAGAAAGAAAGAGAATCACTGACATGGGAGAGAAACACTGATTGGTTTTCTTTCCCATGAGCCCCAACTGACAACTTGGGAATGTGCCCTGACAGAGAATTGAACCCATGACCTTTTGGTGCATGGGGTGTCAATCCAACCAACTCAGCCACATAGGCCAGACCAGAAAATAAGTTTATTTTATTGTGTGATTCCTTGTATATGTCATTCCCATAATAAGTGACTACATAGAGATAGAAATCAGAGACTGCGGTAGGAGGAATGGAGATTCTCTAAAATGGTTTAGTTTTTGTTTGGTGAACTATACTCACTACAAAAAAATTATTATTGATTAATAATAATCAAACAATTGAACTAAGATCATGTTACACCTTCATTTTTTTATTTTTTAAATTGTTTTCTTGCTTAAAGTATTACAAAGGGTATTACATATGTCTCCTTTTTTCCCCCGCCCTTGACAGTCCCCTGGCCTCCCATGCCCCCCAGTGTCTCATGTCCATTGGTTATGCTTATATACTTGCATATAAGTCCTTCGGTTGATCTCTTACCACCCCCCCCCCCCCCCCGTCCCCCTACCCTCCCGGCCTTCCTGCTGCAGTTTGACAGTCTGTTTGAGGCAGCTCTGCCTCTGTATCTATTTTTGTTCATAAGTTTATAATGGTCTTCAATATCCATGAATGAGTGAGATCATGTGCTATTTTTCCTTCAGTGACTGGCTTATTTCACTTAGCATAATGCTCTCCAGTTCCATCCATGCTGTTGCAAATGGTAAGAGTTCCTTCTTTTTCCAGCAGCATAGTATTCCTTCATGTAGAGGTACCACAGTTTTCTAATCCATTCATCTACTGATGGGCACTCTGGCTGTTTCCAGAACTTAGATATGGTGAGTTGTGCTGCTATGAACATAGGGGTGCATATATCCTTTCTGATTGGTGTTTCTGGTTTCTTGGGATATATTCCTAGAAGTGGGATCACAGGGTCAAATGGGAGTTCCATTTTCAGGTTTTTGAGGAAACTCCATACTGTCTTCCATAGTGGCTGCACCAGTCTGCATTCCCACCAGCAGTGCACAAGTGTTTCTTTTCCTCCACATCCTCTCCAGCACTTGTCGTTTGTTGATTTGTTGATGATAGCCAGTCTGACAGGTGTGAGATGGTACCTCATTGTTGTTTTGATTTGCATCTCTCGGATGATTAGTGACTTTGCGCATGTTTTCATATGTCTCTTGGCTTTCTGAATGTCCTCTTTTGAAAGGTGTCTATTTAGATCCGTTGCCCATTTTTTGATTGGATTGTTCATCTTCCTTCTTTTAAGTTGTATGAGTTCCCTATAAATTTTGGAGATTAGGCCCTTATCAGATATGACATTGGCAAATATGTTTTCCCACACAGTGGGTTTTCTCATTGTTTTGTTGATGGTTTGTTTTGCTGTGCAGAAGCTTTTTATTTTGATGTAGTCCCATTTGTTCATTTTCTCTTTAGTTTTAAGTGCCCTAGGAGCTGTATCAGTGAAGCAATTGCTTCAGCATATGTCTGAGATTTTGTTGCCTTTGAATTCTTCTAGAATTTTTATGGTTTCCCGTCGTACATTTAAGTCCTTTATCCATTTTGAGTTTATTTTTGTGTATGGTGTAAGTTGGTGGTCTAGTGTCATTTTCTTGCATGTGTCTGTTCAATTTTCCCAACACCATTTATTGAAGAGACTATCTTGACTCCATTGTATGTTCTTGCCTCCTTTGTCAAATATTAATTGAGCATATTTGTTCGGGCCGATTTTGGGCTCTCTATTTTATTCCATTGATCTATATGTCTGTTCTTGTGCCAGTACCAGGCAGTTTTGAGAACAGTGGCTTTGTAATACAGCAAATGTACCAAATACAGCAAATCTGTATTGAGATCCCACCTACTTTGTTCTTTCTCAGGATCGCTGCAGCTATTCGGGGTCTTTTTTTATTCCAGATGAATTTTTGCAGAGTTTGTTCTAGATCTGTGAAATATGCCGTTGGTATTTTAATGGGAAGTGCGTTGAATTTATAGATTGCTTTGAGTAGTATGGACATTTTAATGATGTTGATTCTACCAATCCATGAACACGGTATGTTCTTCCATCTCTTTATGTCTTCCTCTATCTCTTTTTTCAACGTTCTGTAGTTTTCTGAGAAGAGGTCTTTTACCTCTTTAGTTAAGTTTATTCCTTCCTAGGTAGCTTAATTTTTTTGGTGCAATGGTAAATGGGATTGCTTTTTTTAGTCTCTCTTTCTGAAAGTTCCCTATTGGTGTATAGAAATGCCTCAGATTTTTTGGGGTTAATTTTGTATCCTGCTATATTGCCAAATTCATGTATTAAGTCTAGTAGCTTTTTGATGGAGTCTCTAGGGTTTTGTATGTATAATATCATGTCGTCTGCAAATAAGGACAGTTTTATTTCTTCTTTTCCAATTTGGATGCCTTTTATTTCTTCTTCTTGTCTAATTGCAATGGCTAATACTTCCAGTACTATGTTGGACAGGAGTGGTGAGAGTGGGCATCCCTGTCTTGTTCCTATTCTTAGGGGAAATGGTATTAGTTTTTGTCCATTGAGTATGATGTTGGCTGTGGGCTTGTCATATATGGCTTTTATTATGTTGAGGTATGATCCTTCAATTCCCACCTTGCTGAGAGTTTCTATCAAAAATGGGTGTTGAATTTTGTCAAATGCTTTTTCTGCATCAATTGATATGACTATGTGGTTTTTTTCTTTCAATTTGTTTATGTGATGTATCACATTTATTGATTTTTGGATATTGTACCATCCTTGCATCCCTGGGATAAATCCTACTTGATCATGGTGTATGATCTTTCTGATGTACTGCTGGATCCTATTTGCTAAGATTTTGTTGAGGATTTTGGCATCTCTGTTCATGAGGGTTATTGGCCTGTAATTCTCTCTCATTGTGTTGTCTTTACCTGGTATTGTTATTAGGGTGATGCTGGCTTCATAGAATGAGTTTGGAAGTGTTCCTTCCTCTTGAATTTTTTTTAGTAGTCTGAGGAGGATAGGTTTTAGTTCTTCCTTGAATGTTTGGTAAAACTCCCCTGTGAAGCCGTCTGGCCCTGGGCTTTTGTTTGCTGGAAGCTTTTTGATGACTGCTTCAATTTCTTCCATAGTTCTTGGCCTATTGAGATTTTTTGATTCTTCCTGATTGAGTTTTGGAATGTTGTATTTTTCTAGGAATTTGTCCATTTCCTCCAGGTTGTCTAGTTTGTTGGAGTAGAGTTGTCCAAAGTATTTTTTAACAATCATTTGTATTTCTGTGGGGTCTGTTGTTAATTCACCTCTATCATTTCTGATTTTGTTTATTTGGGTCCTCTTTCTTTGCTTCTTGGTGAGCCTGGCTAGGGTTTCGTCAATCTTGTTTATCCTTTCAAAGAACCAGCTCTTGGTTTCATTGATTTTCTGTGTTGTTTTTTTGGTCTCTATGCCATTTATTTCTGCTCTAATCTTTATTATCTCCTTCCTTCAGCGCTCTCTGGGCTTTTCTTGTTGCTCTCGTTCTAATTTTTTGAGATGTAGAGTTAGATGATTTACTACCATTTTTTCTTGTTTTTTGAGGTAGGCCTGTAGAGCTATAAACTTCCCTCTCCTGACTGCTTTCATTGTGTCCCATAGGTTTTGGATTGTTGTGTTTTCACTGTCATTAGATTCCAGGATGTTTTTAATTTCTCCTTTGATCTCATCGGTAACCCAATCAATATTTAATACCATGCTATTCGGCTTCCAAGTGTTTGCGTATTTTGGGTTGTTTTTATTGTAGTTTATTTCCAATATTATGCCCTCATGATCTGATAAGATGGTTGTTATGATTTCAATCTTCTTGAATTTGGAGAGTCTCTGTTTGTGACCCAATATGTGGTCTAGTTTTGAATATTTCTCATGAACACTTGATTAGAATGTATATTCCATGGTTTTGGGGTGAAGTGTTCTGAAGATGTCAATTAAGTCCAGATGATCTAGTGAGTCATTGAGGATTTCTGTATGTTTGCTGATTGTTAGAGGATTTATTTAGTGCTGTCAGTGGTGTATTAAAGTCCCGTACTAGAGTGTATTGTTGTTGATCTCTCTTTTGATATCTTCCAGGAGTTTTTTTTTATATATTTGGGTGCTCCTGCATTGGGTGCATATATGTTTATCAGGGTTATATCTTCTTGTTTTATTGATACCTTTAGTATTATGAAGTGGCTTTCCTTATCTCTTGTTATGGCCTTCACTTTGAGGTTTATTTTGTCCAATATACGTATTGCTGCCCCAGCTTTTTTTTCATTTCCATTTGCCTGAAAGATATTTTTCCATCCTTTCACTTTCAGTCTGTGTGAGTCCCTTCTTCTGAGGTGGGTCTCTTGTAGACAGCAAATGTATGAGTCATGTTTTTTTTTATCCATTGGGCCACTCGATGTTTTTTGGTTGGAGCATTTAGTCCATTTATGTTTAAAGTTATTATTGAAAGGTACTTGTTTGTAGCCATTTTCTTTTGTGTGTGTGTTGCTGTGTTCTTTCTGAGCTTTTTATTTCTTCTTTGTACACCAGTCCCTTTAGCATGTCTTGCATTGCAGGCCTGGTGGTTATAAACTTCCTTAGCCTATTTTTTTGTCTGTGAAGCTTCTAATTTCCCCTAAAATTTTTTTGTTTGTTTTTTGTTTGTTTGTTTGTTTTTATTGCTTAAAGTATTACAGAGGGTATTACATATGTGTCCGTTTTTTCCCCCCGCCCTAGACAGTCCCCTAGCCTCCCCTATCCCAGAGTGTCTTATGTCCATTGGTTATGCATACAAGTCCTTTGGTTGATCTCTTACCCCCCTACCTCCTGCCCCCCAACCATCAGCGGCCTTCCCGCTGCAGTTTGACAATCTGTTTGAGGCAGCTTTGCCTCTGTGTCTATCATTGTTCAAATGTTTATAATGGTCTCTATTATCCATGAATGAGTGAGATCATGTGGTATTTTTCCTTCATTGACTGGCTTATTTCACTTAGCATAATGCTCTCCAGTTCCATCCATGCCATTGCAAATGGTAAGAGTTCCTTCCTTTTTAGAGCAGCATAGTATTCCATCGTGTAGATGTACCACCGTTTTCTAATCCATTCATCTACTGATGGACACTTAGGCTGTTTCCAGATCTTAGCTATGGTGAATTGTGCTGCTATGAACATAGGGGTACATATATCCTTTCTGATTGGTGTTTCTGGTTTCTTGGGATATATTCCTAGAAGTGGGATCACAGGGTCAAATGGGAGTTCCATTTTCAGGTTTTTGAGGAAACTCCATACTGTCTTCCATAGTGGCTGCACCAGTCTGCATTCCCACCAGCAGTGCACAAGTGTTCCTTTTTCTCCACATCCTCTCCAGCACTTGTCGTTTGTTGATTTGTTGATGATAGCCAGTCTGATAGGTGTGAGATGATACCTCATTGTTGTTTTGATTTGCATCTCTCGGATGATTAGTGACTTTGCGCATGTTTTCATATGTCTCTTGGCTTTCTGAATGTCCTCTTTTGAAAGGTGTCTATTTTGATCCTTTGCCCATTTTTTGATTGGATTGTTTATCTTCTTTTTGTTAGGTTGTATGAGTTCCCTATAAATTTTGGAGATTAGGCCCTTATCAGATATGACATTGGCAAATATGTTTTCCCACGCAGTGGGTTTTCTCGTTGTTTTGTTGATGGTTTCTTTTGCTGTGCAGAAGCTCTTTATTTTGATGTAGTCCCATTTGTTCATTTTCTCTTTAGTTTCAAGTGTCCTAGGAACTGTATCAGTGAAGAAATTACTTCGGCATCTGTCTGAGATTTTGTTGCCTTTGAATTCTTCTAGAATTTTTATGGTTTCCTGTCATACATTTAAGTCCTTTATCCATTTTGAGTTTATTTTTGTGTATGGTGTAAGTTGGTGGTCTAGTTTCATTTTCTTGCATATATCTGTCCAATTTTCCCAACACCATTTATTGAAGAGACTATCTTGGCTCCATTGTATGTTCTTGCCTCCTTTGTCAAATATTAATTGAGCATATTGGTTCGGGCCAATTTGGGGCTCTCTTTTCTATTCCATTGATCTATATGCCTATTCTTGTGCAAGTACCAGGCAGTTTTGAGAACAGTGGCTTTGTAATACATCTTGATATCTGGTATTGAGATCCCACCTACTTTGTTCTTTTTCAGGATTGTTGCCGCTATTCGGGGTCTTTTTTTATTCCAGATGGATTTTTGCAGAGTTTGTTATAGATCTGTGAAGTATGCCGTTGGTATTTTAATGGGAAGTGCGTTGAATTTATAGATTGCTTTGAGTAGTATGGACATTTTAATGATGTTGATTCTACCAATCCATGAACACGGTATGTTCTTCCATCTGTTTATGTCTTCCTCTATCACTTCTTTCAACATCCTGTAGTTTTCTGAGAAGAGGTCTTTTACCTCTTTAGTTAAGTTTATTCCTAGGTAGCTTAATTTTTTTTGGTGCGATGGTAAACGGGATTGTTTTTATAATCTCTCTTTCTGAAAGTTCACTATTGGTGTATAGAAATGCCTCAGATTTCTTGGGGTTAATTTTGTATCCTGCTACATTGCCTAATTCATGTATTAAGTCTAGTAGCTTTTTGATGGAGTCTCTAGGGTTTTGTATGTATAATATCATGTCGTCTGCAAATAAGGACAGTTTTACTTCCTCTTTTCCAATTTGGATGCCTTTTATTTCTTCTTCTTGCCTAATTGCAATGGCTAACACTTCCAGTACTATGTTGAACAGGAGTGCTGAGAGGGGGCATTCCTGTCTTGTTCCTATTCTTAGGGGAAATGGTGTTAGTTTTTGTCCATTGAGTATGATGCTGGCTGTGGGCCTGTCATATATGGCTTTTATTATGTTGAGGTATGATCCTTCTACTCCCGCCTTACTGAGAGTTTTTATCAAAAGTGGGTGTTGAATTTTGTCAAATGCTTTTTCTGCATCAATTGATATGACTATGTGGTTATTTTCAGAAGAGTCGCTTAAGACCATCCTGCATATCAGATATTAACATTATGATTCATAACAGCAGCAACATTACAGTTATAAAGTAGCAATGAAAATAATTTTATGGTTGAGTCACAACATGAGGAACTGTATTTAAAGGGCCAGAAGGTTGAGAATCACTGCACTAAGGCATTAAATTTCTTTTCTAAAGTCATACTTAATTTCCCTGGTTAATTTGATGATATTTTCTGTTTATTTATCTAATTCAATATTATAGGATTCCTAGAGGCCCAGTGCACAAATTCGTGCACCAGATCAGACCAAAACCGGCTCTCCAACATACCCCAAGGGGTCCCAGATTGTAAGAGGGCACAGGCCAGGCCAAGGGACCCTGCTGGTGCATGATAGGGGCTGGAGAGAAATATGGGAGATTGGTCAGGTGGGGAGGGACCACGGGAGGGCTCCAGGGGCATGTCCAGCCCATCTTTCTCAGTCCCAATCAGTTGGATCCCAGCAGCAAGCTAACCTACCAGTCAGAGCATCTGCCCCTTGGTGGTCAGTGCACATCATAGAGACTAGTCAACTGGTCGACTGTTGGTCCCCTGGTGGTCAATGCACATCATAGCGAGCGATTGAGCAACCTTAGCATATCAGTAGCATATTACACCTTGATTGGTTGAATGGCTGACTGGATGACTAGACACAAAGCTTATTAGGCTTTTATTATATAGGACTAGAGGCCTGGTGCATGAAAGTCGGAAACGGGGTGGGTTGGGGTGGGGTGGGGTCTCTCAGCCTGGCCTGCAGCCTCTGGCAATCCAGGACCCCTCGGGGGATGTACAACTGCTGGTTTAGGCCCGATCCCACAGCAGGATCAAACCTAAACCAGCAGTCAGACATTCCTCTCACAATCCGGGACCGCTGCCTCCTAACCTCTCACCTACCTTACTGCCTGATCACCCCTAACAGCTCACCAGCCTGCCTGATTGCCCCTAACCACTCTGCCTGTCTGCCTAATCATCCCTAACCACTCACATGCCTGCCTCATTGTACCTAACTGCTCGCCTGCTTGCCTGATTGCCACTAACCACTGGCTTGCCTGAATTATCACCCCTAACAACTGAGCTGCCTGCCTGATCACCCCTAACAACTCACCTGCCTGCTTGATCACCCCTAACCACTTAGCTGCCTTCCTGATCACACCTAACCATTCAGCTGCCTGCCTTATTGCCCCCAACTGCTCACCTGCCTGCCTGATTGCTCATAACCCCTCTGCCTACGTGCCTCATAGCCCCTAACCATCTCTGCCTCGGCCCCCACCATGGTGGCTTCATCCAGAAGGACGTCCAGGATGACGTCTGGAAGGTCGTTTGGCTGTCCGGTCTCATTAGTATCTTATGCTTTTATTATTATAGATACTCTTTCTTTTGCTGCCATAAAATGCTAGATAATGCATCTTTAGGAACTTTGGACAGATCATTAAACCTTGGTTTTATTCCCATTATCTGTGAATATGGGCTAAAGTAAGTAGAGAACTACTTCTATGTCCTCTAGCTATAAGATTTTATAGTGACTGTGACATTAGGGGAGCATTACATTAGCCAACAATCCATTGGTTTCACTCTGCTACAGTGTTGTGGTAAACTTTTGTTACTATGTATTATGAATACCACCACTTTTTTGATGCCATTAAAGATCTTAAAGAAAAAAATTGTAAAAGGCAATGGGGGAAGGAATAGCTTCCTGCAGAAAGAGGATAGCTTCCTACTTGCTACTGACGCACATTGTCACATCCTCTAAATCTGGCTGTAATGCAAGACCCAGGTGGGAAAGAGAAGAGGACACATTTTGCATTTTTTACTTTTACTTCTCTGTCTCTGCTAGATAAATGGGGTGCGGTGGATAAGGGGAATGTTAGGGAGCAAAGAGTGGATGTGATGTGAATAAGAGCTCAAACTTAAGACAGCCCTGTAAAATCTTGGAAAATTCTGCTTCTTTACTGAAACAGAAATGAAGCAGAATTTCAGCCTCAATGACCTATGATGATAAAAAACAAAATATTTTTATTGATTAAAGTCGTGGCAGTTAAACTAAGAGCCAAATGATAAAATTAATGAAAACATAGTCTTTTTAATGACAAAGCTAATAGCAATATCCTTAATATCAAACCTTCATCAAAGGTTGAAGAAGAAGAAAAGAAGCAAACAAGTAGTAAAAGGAAAGTGACAGGAAACAAGTATAATGCTGCTGCTGATGACAGTGATGCACGGAGTCAGCAAAGCAAAGGTGAACAAACTGAGAAGCAGCAGCTTCCTATTATGGAGAATGAAGATTCTGACAGGTAAGCCGACAGCAGTATTTAATGGTAGGTAATTATTCTTTTCCTGTAAAACAAATTCCAATTTGAGCAAATATGCATGATTAACACATTTTATATGTTTACTAGGGAGACTGATCCTTCCCTGGTAATCAGAAAAGTATAAATCAACAAACAATGAGATACCAATTTTTGAATTTAAAATGATAAATATTTTATTTAAAAAATAACAATCAGAATTGGCACATGGGAGGAAAAGGCACTCCCCTGCACTACTGGTACATGAAATTGGCATATCTTTTTCAAATGGGAATTGAGTGAGTTTCACAATGTCAAGTATGTCATTCCTTTGTCTCAATAGCTTCACTTCCAGAACTAGATCCTACAGGAAAACATGACTTGTATATACACACATGTACACATTCTAAGGACATCAATTATATATTATCAGCTATAAAATAAATACATTATGGAGATGTAATATACAGTTTGGTGACTATAATGAATAATATGGTATTGCATATTAGAAAGTGGCTAAGAGAATATATCTTAAAAGTTCCTTTCAAAGAAAAAAAATCTGTATATATGTATAGGAACAGGAGTTAGACTCACTGTGGTGATCATGTTGCAATATCTTATATACTAAAAGGGTAATATGTAAATGAGCTGAACAGCAGAATGACCAGTGGCTATGATGTGCAGTGACCACCAGGGGGCAGATGCTCAACACAACAGCTGCTCCCTGGTGGTCATTGCGCACTCACAGGGAGAGCACCATTCAGCCAGAAGCTGGGCTCAGGGCTGGCGAGCGCAGGAGCAGTGGCAGGAGCCTCTCCCACCTCTGCTGCAATAGGTCATTATATGCACTTTATATATATGTATATATATATATATATATATATTATGGCAATTGTTAAGGATGTATAATATACATTTATGCATTAAGGATACTAACATAAATGTTACATATATACATATATATATATATGTATATATATATATATATATATATATATATATATGTATATATATTACAACATTGTTTACAAAAATGTTGTAGGTAGTGTAAATACCTATTTAAATGGTAATACATTATTATACCCATAAAATAATGTAGTATGCAGCCCCAGGAAAAATGGGGGTAATTCTACTCTACAGTATACTGATTGTTTCACAATTGACTTATATTGAAAGCATTGGGTTTAATGTCATGTCTTAAGCAAATTTTGTGCGAATACTCTCAATATCTGTTCAGATATAAAAGGAAGTTATATGCTACACTGTCACTCCGCTTTGTTTCCACCTAAATTGCTAGTTACTAGATTTTTGTGTTTTGATCTTAATTCCTGAGTGCTCAAATATTGGGCACTCAAATTAATCTGAAAGCTGGGGGATTTCACAAGGCAACTTTTTCCATTTCTTATCTACACATTTCAGCATATTGTGTAAAACCTATTAAAACACATCAAGGGATTAATATGCTAGGTGAGGGGCTGACAGACCTTTTCTCTGAAGTGCCAGATGGTCAGTATTGTAGGCTTCACGCACCATGGGGTCCCTGAAATCTGTCATAGACACTAGGTAAAGGAGTGGGTGTGGCTGTGCTCCAATCAATCTTTATTTACAAAACCAGGCTCTGGGCTGGATTTGGTGTGCAGGCATTCGTTTGCTGACCTTTGCATTATAACCAAGGGGCTCCTAACTTAGTGAGTCTTCTTTTTGAAGGTACCCTGCATGCATGCCTTTACCTTTCCTTTCTTAGGAGAACAGATTTCAGTGTGCACCACACCCAATTTTTCAACATATTACACAATTGACAAAAATTCAGTTTATAAAGTAAGAATAGTACCTGCATGTTTCCCCCTTTATTTCTGTTACAATTTAATATGACTAATTGCAGTGTACTTTGTACATTTGAGTAGTGTAACACATTCTAGAGTTGGATGATTTTCATCTAGCAAGAAATCCTTCTGTCATCTTTGTAAGCATGAGAAACATCACAATCAGGTTATATAATATTATGTATCTAGAGAAATTTCATGGGTTCTTTTACTTGTATAGTATTGTAAATTTGGCATGTTTTTAACCATGGAATGTCACGGTTATATGAAAAAAACTTTTAAGTATTACAAAATACTTCCTAGTCACTATGAAATGATTGAAAGCTACAGCTAAACATGAAGAAGATGAGATCATTCAAAATCCTTCAAAGAAGTATCTATACTCACTGATTCTAATTTCCCTTCCATGCACTCTTGAGCCCACTCTAGTAATTTTCAGTCCCCCTCTTCTGTAAAATTGCTTTTTCTCGAGGTTAGTACTTGTTTTCCCTCTAATAAATTCAGACATAATGTTTTAGACCTGGTTTTACATAACCTATCAGCAATGTTTGACCCAATGGAAAACTCTTTAAATTTGGCTTTCAGGACTTTGAGTTTTCAGGGGGTGAAAACACACTCACCTGGTTTCTGCCTTCCCTGCCTAGCCTGTCTCTTAGTCGTTTGGCTTCTCCTCATCTCCCACCTTTACACATTCAAATGTCCTGGGACTCAGTCTTTTTTCTTTCTTCTACCAAAATTGACTTTTATTACCTTTTATATACTAATGATCTTCAAAATATATCCCCAGCCCGGATCTCACTCCTTAATGCCAGACCTATATAGCAAACTGTTGGCTTAATATCTCTTTTTAAAATACATATTTTTATTGATTGCAGAGAGGAAAGGAGAGGGAGAGAGAGAGATAGAAACATCAGTGATGAGAGAGAATCACTCTCATGAGTGATGAGAGTGTATAGGCTTCCTCCTACACACCCCCTACTGGGGATCGAGTAATGTGTCAGCAGATCTTGTGAGATTACTCTCAAAATACAGTGCAACCTGAATATAAGGGACTAATTCGGGGAAGGGGTATACATTAAAGATGAAAGTCAGTTATCCTACCTAATAAAAGAGAAACATGGTAATTAGCGTACGACCGCTACCCTTCCCATTGGCTAATCAGGGTGATATGCAAATTAACTGCCAGCCAAGATGGCGGCCGGCAGCCAGGCAGCTTGAAACTAACATGAGGCTTGCTTGCTTCAGTGACAGAGGACTCCAACCTTCCCCACCTGCCTTGCCGGCCTCTGAGCCTGCAGTTTGAAACATTGTAACAAATATAGAAGCTAAACAAAACCCCAGAAACCTGCTTTCAGTGAGCAGGATCTCAGAGCTGGTATTATACATTGTTTCGATTATAGAACCCAAACAAACCAGATACCTGCTTTCAGCAGCAGAGGCCTCAGAGTTGGAGCCAGAGCTAAAGCTGGCCCAGAATTAAAAAAAAAAAAAAAAAAAAAGTAAAAAAGGAGCAGTTGGGAGCTTCAGCCCTCAGCCCCTCACCCAGGCTGGCCAGGCACCCCAGTGGGGACCCCCACCCTGAAGGTTGTGTGACCAGCTGCAAACAGCCATCATCCCCCACCCAGGCTGGCCAGGCACCCCAGTGGAGACCCCCACCCTGATCCAGGACACCCTTCAGGGCAAACCAGCCAGCCCCACCCATGCACCAGGCCTCTATCCTATATAGTAAAAGGGTAATATGCCTCCCAGCACCGGGATCAGTGGAGCCGAGAGGCCTCCCGGCACCGGGATCAGCGTGACAGGGTGCAGCGCCCAAACCCCCTGATCGCCCTGTGGCTCTGTGTGTGACAGGGGGCGGGGCCACAACCTCCCCATTCGCCCTGCTCTGTTTGTGACAAGGGAAGGCGCCCCAACCCCCTGATCCGCCCTGCTTGTGTGTGACAGGGGTCGGTGCCCCAAATCCCCTATTGGCCCTACTCTGTGAGTGACAGGGGGGAGCTCCTCAACCCCCTGATGGGCCCTGCTCTGTGCATGACAGGGGGTGGCGCCGCAACTTCCCCATCGACCCTGCCTTGAGTGTGACAGGGGGCGGTGCCCCAACCCCCAAATCGGTCCTACCCTGAGCATGACTGAGGGTGGCATCGCAACCTCCCAGTCCGCCCTGCTCTGTGCCTGACAGGGGGCAGCTCCCCAACTCCTCAATCGGCCCTGCTCTGAGCCCGACCAGGGGCTGCACCTAGGGATTGGGCCTTCCCTCTGCCACCCGGGAGCAGGCCTAAGCCAGCAGGGCGTTATCTCCTGAGGGGTCCCAGACTGCGAGAGGGCACAGGCCGGGCTGAGGGACCGCCCCCCCCCCCCCGAGTGCACAAATTTTTGTGCACCGGGCTTCTAGTATAAAATAAAGTAGGTTTTCTGAATGTGTATGTGAAAAAATTTACACATTAGTTTACCTGCTTTTACATATGTAAACACATTTGTATGTATGAAAAGTTTAATTTCACAGAGAAGTTTTCCAAACACATTATTGCTAATATATTCACCGTAGTTTTGAGACTGTAATAAGTACGCAATCTAAATGGAAATAACCATTTTGCAGAAAATACATTGCAATTATATTTAACTCAACAAATGAACATATTCTAAAAGCAAAACAAAATTTAAATTTTATAAGAACAGAAAAAAATTTTCCTTTTAATCGTCTTTGGATGATATATCCTGACACTCCAATTGAGGTTTCACTTTAATGTTTGATCTTGAGGGGCTTGCTTTAGGTAATCCCGCTTTGAAAAAACTATCCTGAGTTATTCAATCAAGATCCCTTCTCCTATAAAAGCAACATGAAGAGCTGTGTTTGGCATTTCATTTTGAAGGGTGTTTGCTGGTTTCCATTGCCCAAGAACTGCATTTAATACCAGATAAGACTCATCATGATCCCGTTTTCTCAAGCTTCCGACCAGAGGAGCTGGTTGCTGAGAATATGGCAGAGATGGTTTCCCCAGGATTTTTACAAATCTATCTCATTTTTAAATATTGGATTAGGCATTCTCCTACTGGGAATTTCTGTGATCGCTTTCTTATCGAATGATATACCTTTTTCTCTTGCAATGATAATGGCTGTTTCTGGAGTTGTTTTTGCTGTTATTGTTGTAATGTTCATTTTCTATGAAGCTGGCCAAAACTCAGAAGATTCACCTTCCGCCTTAGAATTATCAAACCTTGGAAATACTCAGGGGCGTAGAAATATTGATTGTGAAATGGACCCATGGGCAGCAGGCACTAGACTATAACTTCTATTAAACCCAAATATCTTTGTGCCTTTGGACCCTTGTACACATTGTTTTAAATAGAAATAAACTCTGGCTTTCATATATATATATATATATATATATATATATATATATATATATATATAAAACTATCCTGTGCTGCTGGGTTTTTTTAATAATTAACTCCCCAATATTTTGAAATGGGTTTAACGAAGCTGAATTCATTATCTGGTGAATTGTCAATAAATGTTATTAGACTGTGGAGATGGGATCCAAGCGCTGATAACTTTGTGTTTGGGGCGTGTTGTTTCTTCTTCCTCCTCATCTTCACTCCCATCCTCATCCTCCCAGGTCATCGCCTCATCTGCTACTTCACTTTCAGTCATAGCGTGATACCCAGGGTCACCTTCATCTTCTAACCACTGTAAAACACCTTCCTCAGCTGCTTCTTCTCCACCAATATTCGGTGTTGTCCCGCAGTAATCAGTAACCTCCAGCCCTTCTCAATGCAAGTCTCCCTTCCTCGTCAAGCAAATTCTTCCAACCATTTTCCGCGGTTTGCACTTTCACTTCTTTTCATGCTGCAGCAAAATTCAAAAATTGCTGATTTTAAATGGTAACTCTTTGAAACCGTAAGTTTTGTAAGGTACGCTGTCCTCTTGTATGTTCATCAATACCTTCCTTCTGCAATACAACCATTACTTCCTCTGAAAACTTTCTGCAGCTATTCATTTGATTGCCATAATTATATTTTAAGGTCAGGGTTGGAATGATGTGTTTTAAGATATATACATAATTTTAACTTTATACTGAATAGGACTAGTAATTCCAGTCACCAAGAATGAGCAAATGCTCATGGCTGGGGCACAGCTCATTGCACTTGGGAATGAAGGCAGCACATGTTAAAACTTCTGTAGAAAGTCACTCCACTCACCAACAAAACCAACTGTCCACACTCCATGTGGTGTAACCACGTCCTGATCATTTGCCTAACACTGTTTAGGAGCAGTGTCTCATGGATTTAAATACTCAGACTATGTTTGTCGATAAGTGGTGAAATTACTACAGTGGTTTGACAACATATGGCCTATTTTATAAAATTTGTTAAAAATAACTGTGAATTAATTACACAAATAACCTGTTAATATAATTATAAGCACATCTTGGTTGTATTTTTAATTTAATGGTTTCATTCGTTTATTTTCACACATGACATACAGACCAGAGTTCTATCTGTTAATTCCGAAGTCTGTTAATTCAAGGTCCACAAAAATCGAGAGTTTACTGTACCAGTATATCCAGAATCCAATCACATCTTCCAGGCCAGGTCACTACCATCTACTATTTAGATCAGCTTAATAGTCAGCTAATTGATTTTCTTCTTACTTTTTTATTCCTCCCTCCCTCCCTCCCTCCCTCCCTCCCTCCCTCTCTTCCTTCCTTCCTTCCTTCCTTCCTTCCTTCCTTCCTTCCTTCCTTCCTTCCTTCCTTCTTCCTTTTTCCCTCCCTCCCTCCTTGCCTCTCTCCTTTAATTCTTATTTACTTTCTTACCATCAATTCTAGCCTTGTGTTCAATTCTAAACACAGTGGGCCTATTAAAAGATAAGTCAGATTGTATTGTTCCTCTGGTCAATACCTTCTAATTGCCTGTTTCACTCAAAGTACATGCCTCGCACAGGCCTTCCCAACTGGGATTGAACCCCAAACCTGGGTAGGCGCTGTTCCATCTGCTATGTTCAAAATGAAAACTATTTCATATTCAATAATTAGAGACTTACTTTTGAAGTTTGGGGTCAAGAGGAATTGTTGAATAATTGCTCTCAGGAAGATCCTTTTTAATATGTTTTAATTAATTTTAGAAAGAGAGGACAGGAAAGGGAGAGATAGAAACATCAATGATGAGAGAGAATCATTAATCAGCTGCCTCATGCATGCCGATTACTAAGGATCATGCCAGCAACCCTGCATGTGCCCTGACTGGGAATTGGTCTGGTGACCTCTTGGTTGATGCTCATCCATTGATGTTTAGTGTCTAAATGTTTAGTTTTATCTAGGAGAGTAATTTGTATAACTGTATGTAGGTTATAATTTTATTTCAATCCTCACCCAAGGGTATATTCTTAATGATTTGAGAGACAGAGACAAACATCAGTGTGAGGGAGAAAGGTCCAATGGTTGCCTCCTGGTATGCTTCCCGTCTAGGGACTGAACCCAAAACCCAGGTAGGTGCCTTGATGGGGAATCAAACTGGCAACCTTTTGGTGTATAAGATGATGCTCCAATCAACTGAGCCACCCAGCCAGGCATTTTTGAACATTTGTGGAATTATATAATCATGATATTCTTATGCATGCATTTATTCCATAAAAAAGTAAGTATACTTTTCTGTTGGTAAATTTAGCTTTTTATATTAAGACTAGGGGCCCGGTGCACGAAATTCATGCACTGGGTGTGTGTGGGAGGGAGTGTCCCTCAGCCCAGCCTGCCCCCTCTCACATACTGGGAGCCCTAAGGCATTGACCCCCATCACCCTCCAATCGCAGGATCGGCCCCTTGCCCAGGCCTGACGCCTCTGGCCTAGGTGTCCGGCCCGGGCAGCGGGGACCTGCAGTGGCAGGGGTGGGTGCCGCGATAGCGCGGGCCCCGCCCCTGCCCCTGCAGGATGCCTCTGGCTGAGACGTCTGGCCCGGGCAGCGGGGACCCGCACCTGCAGCGGCCCCGCGATCGTGGGCTTCACTTTAGGCCCAGGCAAGGGACCCCTAGCTCCTGGGACTGCCATCTTCGACCGTGCCCAGCTCCCATCGCTGGCTCCACCCCTACTTCCTGCTATCACTGGCCAGTGCGGAAAAGGCACCTGATTCTCCGATCATGGCTGGGGGGCAGGGCAAAGGCGGCCCCAGGGCCACCTTTGCCCTGCCCCCCAGCTCTTAGCTCCCCCCTGGGTTTCCGATCACTGTCAGTGGCAGGGGGCTTCTTCCTGCTTTCCCTTTCGCCTCCCTGCATTGTGCCTACATATGCAAATTAACCGCCATCTTGTTGTCAGTTAACTGCCAATCTTAGTTGGCAGTTAATTTGCATATAGCCCTGATTAGCCAATGAAAAGAGTAGCGTCCTACGCCAATTACCATTTTTCTCTTTTATTAGTGTAGATTAGATACAAAAGTTACCAAGTAATTTCATTTTCAAAGAAAAACATAACTAATTGGATTCTTGCCATTTTCTAACTATGTATATATGACATGCAGGTATTTTATTTTTTTCTATTTTCTATTTTCTCCAGTTTTGTTGAGCTATAATTGACATGAACACTGTATATTTTGAAGGGATACAGTGTGTTTATTCGATACACTTTTTATGTTGTGAAATGATTACCATGGGATTCTTTGTTCACATTTCCATTATATCACATAGTTACCCATTCTTTCTTTGTGGTGAGAACATTTAGATCTACTCCCTAAGCAACTGTCAAGTATATAATACAGTGTTGTTAACTATAAGCACCATGCTGCACATCAGGCAGGGTGTAATCGTATATGAACATATATGACATTTATTTAAATAATGCTGGCAATATGAGAGAGCAGGAGGTCATCCAAGAAAATCTATTCTGTACCCCCACACCATATGCCAGCTGCTTATATGGGGTAGAAAGACAAAGATTACATGGGGAAGTAGGCAAAAGAAATAAGAATGGGTATGATGCAAATGCCATACAATGGGTATTACAGGCATGGGGCAGTAAGGAGAAGGAATAAAAATGAGTATAATGGTTACAGATTACACCAATGAAGGCTGGGACTCCAGTGTTTCATCAACAAGGTTGTTAATCTTTGCATGATAACAGGTAGTTAAGGAGGATGGACCACATTTCCTGGTTAATTTCCAAGTCCAAGGCGGGTGGGGGGAACTCCCTGCCAGATGAGAATATGTTTTCTTTAATTGGCACAAAACAATCATGGTTAACAGAGCATGACTAATATTTGTTATAACTATAGCTGGTCTCTGCAATCTATTTCTGCCTTTAGCAGTAGTATTTCCTTCTTCCTCTTTCCCTGGAAAAATTCCACTGTGTGTGTGTGTGTGTGTGTGTACATATATATATATGTGTGTGTGTCTACACACATTTACTATATAAATACACACATACATGTACATTCACATACTTAATACACATACATACATACCACATCCTCTTAACTGTTCATTAATTGGTGGACACATAGGTTATCCATCTTGGCTATTGTGAATAGGCTGCACTGAACATGGGAGTACAGCTATCTCTTTGAGGCGGTGATGAAAAATGTATGACTACTCTCTAAATGTTTGTTAAATCCATTGGTCTAATGTTTGGTTCCAGGTTAACATTTCCATCTCTTCACACTGAGCCTTTAAGTGTCTTTAAGGATGAATTGAGCTCTGGCCTGTGTGGCTCAGTTGGTTGCAGCACCATCCCTTATACCAAAAGTTTATTGGTTTGATTCCCAGTCAAGGCATATACCTAGGTTGTGGGTTTGATCTCTGGTTTGGCTATGTATGGGAGGCAACCGATCGATGTTCTCTCTCACATTGATGTTTGTCTTTCTGTCTGTCTGTCTATCAGTCTCTCTTTCCATTCCCCTCTTGCTAAGACCACTGGGCATAATCTCAGGTGAAGATTTAAAAAAATTAAAAAATGAATGAACTGAGTCTCTTGTAGGCAGCATATAGTTAGGTTTTATTCTAATCCGTGAAGACATTCTCTACTTTTTGTCTTTTTATTGAATTTATTGAGGTGACTCTAGTTAACAAAGTTACACAGGTTTCAGGTGCACATTCTACAACACATCATCTGTACACTGCATTCTGTGTTCACCACCCCAAGTTATCCTATGCCATTTGATTGGAGAATTCAATCTACATAAAAGTAATAATTGGCATGTAATGACTCACTAATGCTATCTAGTTGTTCTCTGGCTGTTTTGTAGTTTCATTGTTCCAGTCTTCCTCTCCTGCCACCTTCTTTTGTGAATTGAAAATTTTCCATAGTGTGCTTTGATTCCTGCTCTTTATCTTTTGTGAATCTGCTGAAGATTTTTGCTTTGTGGTTACCATGAGATTTATATAAGACATCTTACAACAGTTTATCTTATGTGGATCACATCATTGGTTATATTTAACTGCAGATTTATCTTAAGAAAAGAAAAAGAGAAGAGACGAAAAGGTGATCTCATATGTGAAAAATATAGGGTGCAGTTAAGAAAGAAAGAAGAGCACTGTATTAAAGAAGTTGAAATAAACCCACCACTTGAAACCACGATTAGAGCAAAAGACATCACACTGGCGAATATAAGAGACAATGAGGTAAATTTATCTTTGGGGAAAATCTCTTATTTCTAACAGTACTTCGTCAATAGTTATAGCCTGTCATTTAATGTATATTATTAATTTAAAAAAACAGAAAATATTCTCATTCAAAATGTGAACTGTGACCTTTATGATTTCAATTATTATTAACTTATTACTATCCTTGGCATCGAATAGATGCTCTGTGAATGTTTTCTAAATGAAGAAATTGAAAATAAATTGAGCCTACCCATTAACATAAATGTTTATTCTGACTCTTAGTAAATGTTACATACAAGCTAAGTTGCCTTGAGACGGTGATGGAACTAGTCAAATGTTCAGAAAGAAATTTTCTTTCAGTATACTGTATTTTTGCTCTATGACAAATGTAGCTATCACTTAAAATTTCAGTTTTTCATGGAAAGGAAAGATCCTTGTGCTTTAAAAGGCTACATCCTTTTCACAGTTTACGTAAGGTACTGCTCTTAAGCTTTGGAATTTTTTTTTAATGAAATGAGACTGAAAACTAAATGAAATGTGACCCTATCAGTGGTCGGCAAACTCATTAGTCAACAGAGACAGATATCAACAGTACAACAATTGAAATTGTTTTTGAGAGCCAAATTTTGTAAACTTAAACTATACAGGTAGGTACATTGTCATTAACTTAATTAGGGTCCTCCTAGGCTTAGGAAGAGCCACACTGAAGGGACCAAAGAGCCGCATGTGGCTCACGAGTCGCAGTTTGCCGAGCACGGCCTAGGTTGTAGAAGAGCAAAATTACACTCAGAGGCGACCTTCTGTAGAACAGAACGCCAGCATATTACAAGATGGAATTCTGACCAAATAACTTTGCAAAACAAAGTTGATAGAAATAGTTCATAAGAGCCCTGACCGGTTTGGCTCAGTGGATAGAGCTTGGGCCTGTGGACTAAAGGGTCTCAGGTTCAATTCTGGTCAAGGGCATGTACCTTGGTTTCCAGCATATCCCCAGTAGGGGGTGTGCAGGAGGCAGCTGACCGATGTTTCTCTCTCATTGATGTTTCTAATTTTCTATCCCTCTCACTTCCTCTCTGAAAAAAAATAAAATAAAACATATTTTAAAAAAAGAAATAGCCTATAAAAAATGAACTCTGAGGTAGTTTATTTAGTCATTTTCAAAGGTATGTATGTGTGAGGTTGTATATATTTTAAAAAACAATACTGTACACATGGAAACAAGAGGATTTAAAAAGCATATGACGAGAGAGAGAGAGAGAGAGAGAGAGAGAGAGAGAGAGAGAGAGAGAGAGAGAGAGAGGTGTGGCTTTTGGAGCCCATTGAATAAAATGATACTGTTAATTCAAATCCATTTGTCTCAACCAGTGGCATGCACAATGGCCTCATCCAAAGAGAAGGCTTTTAATATTTACCATAGGAATCTATGTGTTGTCCACGATCTCAAAGGTATTGCTATTAACAACAAATGTTCCAGATTTTGGTGGTGATTTCATTTCCTTGATATATTCATATAGAGGTTAGTTTTCACTTCCAGTGATGGTAAGGAGGAAAGTACAGCAGGTTCAGAGATCATAATTTAGATGTCATTCTTCTACTTTTGAGAAAATTAACAATTTGTTCTAAGTAGCATCCCATTTTAATAGAAGGGGCTTCTGAAGAGAATGCAGGCCATAATATATATTTAGTGATAATTTATTGGTAAGTAATTTATTCCTAGTAAAGTAGATTAGTGTAACCACCCTCCCCATATCACTGTTAATACTAATTTAAACATCATGAACAAGAAATAAAGGTTATTGAAGCAACAAATAATCTCACAGTTTTCTAAAAAGAGCTCTGTAAATTTTATATTATTCACTGCCTGTTTTTTGAAAAATAGGCTTCTTTTGTGTTTCTGTATCTACACTAGAGGAGAACTATGCATTGGTGCCAGATCACAAATTGTAGAGTCTGAAAACCTGGGGGAAATCCTGAACTTGCTTATGTTTTTAACCCCTCCATTCCAGATTGTGATAACTGAAAGCGTTCATTGGTGAATGTAGAAGTGCTCAGGAAAATGCTTGATTATCAGTTATTAGTAGAGATAGTTTTTATAAATGACAATGAAAGGATTAGAAAAGTAGAATATCTATGGGATAATATTGGGGAAAAAGAATTTTGGGAAGTTTACTTTATCCTATTATATGCATGGTTAATACTCTTACTGTGGGGTATGTTCAGACTGTAATCTCAATTTGTAAGTGTAATTAGAATTATTAATCTTTTACTTAAATGCATTCTGGGCTTGTGGTGATTTAGAAAAACCCTTTCTAATTCTGAGACTCTTAAAATTCTGTTGTGTGTTTTTCCACTTAAAAATTTATCATATTACATTATATTTTTGAACTTTGGGGAATTTATGCTTATATAAAGTTAGAGGTTTGGATCCAAATCTATTTTTTTCCAGTGAGATATCCACCTATTGCAACCTTTTATCATAACACAGGTTATTCTTTAATTTCAGAGGCGATCATGACGTGTCATTTCAGTGTTTTAGCTCACAGTCTCCTTTGTGTCCCTCAGGTTTCTGGGAGTTCTGAAAAAGAAAAATGTCGATCGGATGAAAAGCGCATGTTGTGGGATGAAATTGCCAAGCTGAGACTGAAAATGGACTCAGTAAAAAATCAGACCCTGGAAATGGGAAAAGGATATTTTGAGGACATTGCAATTGGCAAAGAAAAGAAGGACCATCCTCAAAAGACAATAACAGAAACAGAATCTCAACACAATGCGCAGCTTGAAGTTCTGAGAGCTGAGGTTAGGATGCTAAACCATAAACTGGAGATGGAACAACAAAACCGAGGAAGACTGGAAGCACAAGTTGAGTCATACCGGTCTAGACTAGCTACAGTTGTACAGGACCATGAGCATTGTCAGGCATCCAATAGAGAGCTACAACTGGCTTCCCAGAGAGCAAGAGATGCATATTTTTGTTTATGGGACAAAATGAATTCGGATATGTCTAACCTAAAACATAACAATGAGATTCGTTCTCAACGACTTTCTGAAGTGGAAAGTAAAAACAGTAGCTTAGAAATTGAGCTTCACCACATAAGAGATGCTCTCAAAAAAAGGACATTGGTTTCAGAAGGTGTAGAAAGAGACCTCAGTCAAAAACAGTGTCAAAAGGAGGAAACTGAACACGTGTATCAAAAGGAGCCAGGTGGAGTGGATAAAGACATTGGACAGCAGGAATCCTTCATGGAGAGGCTATCTCAGCTACAGAGTGAAATGATGTTGCTTCAGCAGCAACTGGATCAGGATCACAACCAAGCTGACAGAGAAGAAAAGACGGTAATTAACACCCAAGATCAGATTCGGGATATCATAAAAATATTTGATCGTAAAAATCAAAAGTATGTTCTTCGGCTGCATGGAATAATGATGGACTTAATCACCGAATGGAATCGTTTTAAAGAAACAATATATCAGTATGAAAATAATAATGCAGAAAGAAATGGAAGTATCCAGGCACATAAGTATTTTTCAAATTTCCTAAGAGAAAATTCAGAGTAATATTTGATGATGGCTAAATGCTGAATCTAGTTGAATATTAAAAATGTAGAGACTATAGCCCTAGCTGGTTTGGCTCAGTGAATAGAGCATTGACCGAGGACCGAATGGTCCGAGGTTCAATTCTGCTCAAGGGCACATGCCCGGTTGCAGGCCCAGTCCCTAGTAGGAGTGCAGGGGACAGTCAGTCAATAATTCTTTCTCATCTTTGATGTTTCTATCTCCCTCTCCCTCTCCCTTCTTCTCTGAATTATATATATATATATATATATATATATATATATATATATATAATGTATAGTTTATAAATGTGTTTGCTCTATCAGCTTCAAAGCAGACATTGTATCCAGTAGATGAACATTAGACCTGAAAGATGCTTTGTTTTGAGTAAAGACATTTGCTGCCCATGAAATTTTAAGAGGTTACATTATAGACTATTAATAGATATAGATTTATATTAATAATTTGGTCTTACATTGATAGCATAATAATTTTGATCTTTCTGTCACCAAATTTAAAACCATTAGGAAGTAGATAAATGGAAATGCTCTACCTAAAATGAGTATTTTGAAATTAAGATTCAATTAAGTGGATTAATTTGACAGCTAAGTTCAGATTTCCAGATGAACTGAAATGTAGATGCTGTATCATATAGTACCTTTCCTTCAGTAGCATCTTATATATTTGAGTTGGTATAATGTTATTTTTATTCATGCCAATTTGAATTAAATTTGGAAATATTTCAGTCTCAAGTAATATATTCATATGACCTCTGAACTCTTTTCAAGGCATCTACTTTTCGTTACATCATAATTTGGGACAAATATGATGAGTTTTTGCAAATCTATACTTGATTTCATCTTCCCCCTATTATGTATAATATTCTTTGAATACTTTTACAAATAATGTGCTTATGTTTCTCATTTTGAGGCCTAATTACTATCATTTGGGGATAAGTTTGTCCAACACAGAGAGAATTGTAGCTCTCTGTGATTCATTACCTTGGCATTGGATCTCCATTTCAGATTAGTGAGGGCTGGCAGGGTTTATGTGTAGCAGGAAGGGAGGTGAAGGCCTGATTACCTAGGGCCTTGAAGGCCATTGGAATGACTTTCCTTCTAAGTTAGGAACCTATTGGGAGGATTTGAGCAGGAGATTGAATATGTGAGGAACTCAAAGTTAATTGAAGACTCTGGTTAAAAAATAAATAAAAAGAGAAAATTTTCCATAATATCGAATTTACTACCACTTGATCCACCTAATGCCCATTTCTCTTTGAGATGTTAGTAGATTGTAAAGCTTTGAGATTTATGGGGGAGGGGGATTGAGAGTGGGACTGAATCAGCTGTCTGATGAGGCAGGAGGGTTAAATTTTCTGTGACTTTACCCTGATTAAGCAAACAGGAGCATGTCCATATGAGGGAAAGAAGGTGAATTGATGTAGCTGGTGATATTTTTCCAGTCATAGATGATTGTCATAACATTATGATAATAATATATGACTCTAACAAGATATACCCAGGGTAGGGCAAAAGTAGGTTTATAGTTGTTTGTATGGAGAACAATACAATAATTAGTCAATTAGTAACATAATTTAAAATAATCTGATTTATAAAATCAGTAACAGAAATATCTTCCTAGGCGACTGTGAGACAACTTCAACAAGAACTGGCTGATACCAAAAGAAAACTATCTACAACAGAGACTTTTCTGGAGATTGAATCACGTCATCATATGCATTTAGAAGATAAGAAACCAGATTTCAAGAACAATCTAGATCAAAGCAGAAGTCAAGTATGTATGAAATTTAACCTGTCATCAGTTAATCTATAGCTGGTTAAATAATATAAAGTGTTTTAGGGTACTACTTTTCATGGCAGCTTTCTCGTGTATTTCATTGTGGTTAGTATATGTAAAGCCAATGTCCCTAATGACCAGACTGACCAAATGACCAGACTGACCAAACGACCCGTAGCCGTGAGGTGGCATTGACCACTTGCTGGTCTCTCCCCACAGCCCACGAGAGGGGTCAGGCGGGACTGGGGACTGGTGAGCAGGCTGAACTGCTGACCTCTTGGCCTTCCTGCCCCCCAACCCGAGGCTCCGAAGGACCAGCGATGGTGAACAGGGGATCGGGGTGGGTGGCGGGAGGACCAGGCTGACTGTCAGGCCTTTGGGATCACCAGCTCATCCCAGGCTGCTTGGAGGCTCAGGCCTGGGGGAAAGAAGGAGCCAGCAAATTCATCTCCATGCGCGTGCCTTCCTTACCTCTTGTTATGTCCTTCATTCTGAGGTCTATTTTGTCAGACACAGGTATTGCTACCCCAGCTTTATTTTTCCTTTCCATTTGCCTGGCAGATATTTTCCATTCCTTCACCTTCAGTCTGTGGGACTCCCTTGTTCTGAGGTGGGTCTCTTGTATACAGCGTGTATATGGGTCATGGATTGTCTCACCAGCTGTTTAACTCGCCAATTCCGAGTGGATGTTATTCGACTTAGCTGTCCCTTCTATCTGCTCCGTGAGAAGGCGCAGGACACGTCCACCTACTTGGCCGCCATTTGAAAACCAGCATTCTGTTCTCAATGTCAGTATCTGTGCCAGTTACTTATTGCTGCTTAATAAACCACCTCCAAACCTCGTGTCTTAACGCAGCACTTACCGTGTGCACAAATCTGCAGTGAGGCCAGCTCATTTCATTTCCACTTGCCACCAGCTGGGATGACTTGAAGCTGGGAAGTGGAATCAACTAAAGCAGCGCTTCTCAACCTTCCTAATGCCGGAACCCTTTAATACAGTTCCTCATGTTGTGGTGACCCCCAACCATAAAAGTATTTTCATTGCTATTTCATGACTGTAATTTTGCTACTGTTTTGAATCGTAATATAAATATCTGATATGCAGGATGTATTTTCATTGTTACAAATTGAACATAAAGCATAGTGATTAATCACAAAAGCAATATGTAATTATATATGTGCTTTCTAATGGTCTGAGGCAACCCTTGTGAAAGGGTCGTTCGACCCCCAAAGGGGTCACGACCCGCAGGTTGGCGATCCACAGGTTGAGAACTGCTTATCTAAAGGCTTGTTTGTTCACGGGCTGGTCAGGTGCAGTGGGCTTCTGGCTGGGATGCTCCCTGGGGCAGTCTCAGCTGGACACCGGTATGAGGCCTGACCATGTGGCCGGGGCTGCTTCGTTTTTCACACCGTGGTGGCTGGGTTCCCAGAGTGAGCTTCCCTGGGGAGAGAGTCAGATGGCACCAGACACAGCCATCACCATTATCACTGACCTGCCAGCAAGTTTGTTGTTGATGGTGATGATGTTGTTTTGTTTACTATGTTCCCTTATTTTGTGGGAAGTAACAAAGAATTTCAAGACAGCATTATTGAGTTAAGCCTCCCACGCCCACTTTTTTGGTTCTAAAAAAAATGTAGAGTTTATGGCGCTAAACTTTAACAGTAAGAGTTTTAATTTCTCCGTAATCCAGGGAATCATTTCTTCTTGGAATGCAATTCTAATTAGCACCAAATGTTTTCGGTTCAGTAAAAGACCTATGGCATTAGAATCCATATTTGTAAGAGTCATGAATTAGTCTCATTTTGAAAGTCTTATCTTGGGAAGCATTTGATGACAGTTCTGAAAACCACAATATGATATCTCTAAAACTTTTTTAAAGATTGTGAAGAGGTAAGATGGGGGAAGAGGTAAGAGACTTTCTACTAAGGGCCAACGTGTAGTCATTTTGTGGAGGAAAGACATGAAACAGTCATAGAAATGGAGCATAAAGTCAAGTGCAGATGTTGTGTGGCAAAGGCGGCACCTATACATGTATTTTTGTGACTCCTGGTCATTTTAACTTTGGTTTTGATTCTGAGTAATTGAAGGTTCCATATTCCAAGACTCTACCACCATACAGATAACATGCTATTGCCATTGAATTCATTCAAAATGTCATACTGGTGAACACACCTTCATAACCAAACTAGATCCTTTTCTTCATGCAGAATGATGATCTTATTGGAAAACTACAACCGTCATCTTCAAACTGTATACGTCTGGATGAAGAAAAGACAGCTCAAGAGGAGTTATCGAGGGAAGCACTTCTAAAGGAATGTAAAGAACTAGAGGCTGAGACAGAGCAGTGGAAACAAATGGTAAAAATGCTCAGAAGATATCAGGACAAGCATATGGCAGAAGACTTTGAAGTAGAAAAGCATACACCGAAGCTTGATGAATTGGTAAAGGATATAACAGACAACATGACACAACTCGACTTATTTTTACAGGTTAATTTATTGATTTAATGTGCTATAAATCACTTCACTGCAAATTATGTTTCTGATAAATACAGGGGTTTTGCCTTTCCTTTGCTTCCTTTAATGGCAATTTATTTTACAGATTTCTGGAAAGAAGGTGGCATTTGTTTTCCCTTTTTAGTATTTCAGTTTCCATCATTGTTATCACTGAATTGATCTTTCTGAATGAGTCTTAGTGGAGGATCATTTTATTTTTAAGACCAGTTGATGTTAAACAAGACTATTTGAAAGAAAAGGGGGCCCTGACCGGTTTGGCTCAGTGGATAGAGCGTTGCCCTGTGGGCTGAACAGTCCCGGGTTCGATTCCGGCCAAGAGCATGTACCTTGGTTGCGGGCACATCCCCAGTCGCGGGTATGCAAGAGGCAGCTGATGAACGTTTCTCTCTCATCAGTGTTTCTAACTCTCTATCCCCTTCCCTTCCTCTCTGTGAAAAATCAATAAAACATTTTTTTTAAAAAAAGGAAGGGGAATGTGATTTAAAAATTGTTCCATACTCTTGAGTTAAGTTATATCCTTCTACTTTAAAATTTTTAAACTGATTCTATTATTCCTTGATTTATCAGTTTACACGAGTACTAATAGAAGAATGATTAACCTTATAACTCAGATTTAATTCAGTGGACATTGATGATAAATATTTTAAATGTCAGCTTTTTTTCACACTTAAAACTGACCTCTGAGTTGTTGACTCAAAACTAAAGAAGACAATTGTAACTGTTCATGGTATACTTACTTTAAAAATGTATCCTTTTTGTTTGCTTTAGACACAAAGAGCATCTCAAGAAATCTCAGAGCCGTTAACATGTACTCATAATGCTTCAAATAGAAGTCATCTGGAACTCAGAACTCCGCTTTTGCAAACTTCTCAAGATGATAGCAGAAAGAGAATCAGAAAAACACATGTGACTCTACCAATTAGTATTGGAACGCAGCAAATGATTGGAAAGGAAACGAACTTTGTAAGTCAAATGCAGAATCAGAGAAAATAAATTTAACTCAGTAATTAGCCTCTAAACTTAAAACATAATTACTATTGTGCCAGGTTCATGAGATTAGTGGGGCGTGAAAGTTAACTAAATAGTATAACTTTGGCAAATGAACTTACCATTCAGATGTTCTTCCAGGACAGTTGCATCTCTCCTCCTTTTTTGGTTTTACATGCCTTTAATTTTTTCCCCTTAATATTTTCATACAGTTAACCTGATCTACCAGTCGTTAAGCTGAATGTCTTGAAGCTCTAAAATTTAGCAATCCTATATAATAAAAGGCTAATATACAAATGGACCAAAAGGTGGAACGACTGATCACTATGATGGGTCCTGACCAGCAGGAGGCACAAGCTCAATGCAGAAGCTGACCCCTGGTGGTCATTACGCACCCACAGGGGGAGCACTGCTCAGCCAGAAGCTGGGCTCATAGCTGGCGAGTGCAGCGGCAGTGGCAGGAGCCTCTCCCACATCCACAGCAGTGCTAAGGATGTCCAACTGACAGCTTAGGCCAGTGATGGCGAACCTTTTGAGCTCAGCGTGTCAGCATTTTGAAAAACCCTAACTCTGGTGTCATGTCACATATAGAAATTTTTTTTATATTTGGAACCATAGTAAAACAAAGATTTATATTTTTGATATGTATTCTATATATTTAAATGCCATTTAACAAAGAAAAATCAAACAAACAAAAGGAGTTCGCATGTCACCTCTGACATGCATGTCATAGGTTCGCCATCACTGGCTTAGGCCATCTGTCGGACATCCCCCGAGGGCTTCCAGACTACAAGAAGGCACAGGCTCAGCTGAGGGACCCCCACTCCGAGTGCATGAATTCCGTGCACCGGGCCTCTAGTACTATTATAAAATCGCTTGCCAGAATTCCCCTAAATAGAAACATTTAAGATAACAACTTAAACACAATGGGTTAAGTTACTCCAACACAATCAGGTGCTTGGTAAATTTACTTTCTTGATTGTGACCGTTGCTATTATCACTAGAGGGCGTCTTTAGACAAACTGTCCTTTATAGTTTTCTACTCTATATAAAGACATACATGTTAAATAGGGAAAGATTAACGTAGGGGTGTGGGGCAGTAAATTGACAAAGTGGCTAAAAATAATGTGATCTGCAGGAGGAGGGTGTGGGGAAGACAGAAAGGGCAGACCCCACCTCCAACGCCTTGGTAGCAATAGTATAAGCAATGGCCTCTGGAGCTGTTTTCGGTCATTTGATCACCAGCCAGGCTATCTTGTTCTCCTTAGAGGTTGTTGCTCTAAATTATGCCTCAGTGTCAAATGATTAACATCTCCAAGGTAATGAGTGTTTTGTACAAGGGTGGTGAAGGCAAATGCTTGGCAATGTCTTTGAGGGATTTTTAAAAAAATCTCTAAAGTGGCTACTAAGTATGTCCAAGGGCATCTTCAAGGATCTTGTAAGTACTGCCCTTCCAGAGGCAGCAAGTATTACCCGATAAGCCATCTGCATTGCTGACAGCCTCCTGACTTTGGATTCCTTAGCCCGGGACCCCCTCTCCCCACTCCCTAGAAACATAAGTACTTTTCAGAACAGTTTAGAACCTATACTTGAAATCGAGTAGCTCTGCTCTGACACATTTTCATTGTTAAAATGCAATTTAATGAGAAATTCCATGTATTATTGTGGCTATTTAAAAAATGCAAGTCATTGAGGGAAAAATAAAATACTAAGCATCTGCTGTTTACCATCCTCACAGGGCTCAGAAGCAGCCAGCAGAGGGCAGCACCGAAGTGCTCCTTCTGGCAGGAACAGCAGAGCAGATGACTGAGTGCTGCTAACATGAGGCCGGTCCTGGAGACACCTGGTGGTGGGAATCCTGAGGACAGCTTTGCAGGCAATAGGAAACTTGTTGTTCCTCCTCTGAGGATCTTTCTTTATGCATCAAATAAACTTGTAATACTAAACTGTTAATATTTGTCTTTAAGTGAAAATTTTTGCCATCTCCTTACATAGAGAACATTCTTAATTGCTACTTTCCTGAAGCATTTTTATTTCAGTTTTTGTAAAATGTCTTACTGAGCAGTTGTACATTTTCTAAATAGTGAAATGAAGGAAATATTTGAATTTTTATTTTATATATTTGCATTTTTAAGTGCAGTTCACTTATGTCTACATCTTCCCAGCCCTTGAATGACTGATGACTAAGATGGAAATGTCAGGCCATCTTGACATAGCAACTAGCTTTTGTTGCGTATCAGTTATTAATATATCCATTCATTATCTCATTCATTGAGCTTTTTAGTTCCATAATTCGTTTGGTTCATTTTATAGTTTTCATCCCTTTGGTAAGGTCCTTCTTTTGTTCATTAATTTTATTCCTGAGCTCATTGAACTGCCTTCTTGTATCTCATTGAGTGTCTCCATGACTGCTGTTTTGATTTCTCTCTCCTTTATATCACAATCGCCCATTATTTTGAGTTCCATTCTGGAGAATATAGTCATTGTCTTCCTGTGTAATTGTTACCTTGGTGGTCCATGCTGCTTGATGGGTTGTTCCTCTGCTGGCACATTTGAAGTGGTGAGCACTTTTCTTATTTAGGAACATTTTCCTTTCCACAATTCAGCAGGTTGATAATTTGAGGTCTTTCTTTAGCTGTCCAGTAGGTGGCAGGATAGCACAGTTTTTGTTTTCTCTTACCTGTACTACTTAAGCTTGGGGAGGGGCACTTCTCCTCACTTGCTCAGTAAAGCACTGGCACAAGGTTGCCACTGAATTAATTAGATGGAGTCCGAGCCTAATCATTCACCAAGTCCTGATTCTGGTTGTGCCATGGGGATTGTTTCCATCTCTTCTGGGCAGGACAGGATTCTGATTTCCCAAGTACATTTAGCCAATGTAGAGTCATTTGTTCTTCAATTCATTTATTTGCTTTTTTGTGTTGTTTTCTTCTTCTCCTGGTGACCTGGGGATAACCATTTAGCCACTGGGCGCAAAAAGAACAAAGGGAAGAACAAAGACAAGTGTCCATTGGCCCGCCCGGCTGTGTTGAAACACTTTCAGTCCTCATCTTCCTTGAACATCCCACCCCCTTCAAAATAGGTTCTCCCTTTTCCCGATACTGGAGATTCCCTTCCTTTTACCAGTTCCTCCACCAAATACCCTCCCTCATTTATGAAAAACCTGCCGGGGTCCAACCCCAGCGGGTCCAGGGGTTCCCAAAGGCGTAGACGGAGTCGGCGAAGAAGGAATGACACGGAGACAGCGTTCAGTTGATCAGCAGCCTAGCCAGGATCTCCAGCCAAGTTCTGGTCTCGATCTCCAGAGAGGTTCTGCTTAGGATCTCCAGCCAGGTTCTGTGTCCATGGTCTCTTGCTAGGTTCTCCAGCCAGGTTCTGTCCAGGTTCTCCAGCCAGGTTCAGTCACCAGGTTCTAGTCAGGTTCTCTTGCCAATTTCTGTAGTCAGGTTCAGTCCAGGATCTTTTGCCATGTTCTCTTGCTAGGTTCTGTCTCTAGGTTCTGAGGCCAGTTTCTGTCCAGGATCTTTTGCCATGTTCTCTCCAGCGAAGTTCTTCTGTCTCTAGAGAACGTTCTGTGTAGGTTCTATGCCAATTTCTGTCTCTCTCTGTCTTGTCACATCTGTATTTATACCAGTTGATTCAATCCTATCAATCTCTATTACAAAGGTTAGGGCGTTTCTTATCTCCATTCCAGGGACTAAAGATCATGTAGCTTAAGCATGATTGTTCGTAGTTAAAGTGATTAATTACCCGCCTGGCACTTAGTTAAGAGGTTTTATTCCCTCCCTAACTTCAGGGGAAAATCCCTACCTGGGGAAACAACCTTTCTCAGAGACCTTGGTTAAAACACATAGTGCCAAGAAGGTGAGCAAACATATTAAGAACAGCATGCCACACATGCCAGGTCCCTTGAAACAGCAAGGATGGACCGGCTCCCGGCAAAAACCCAAAAAAAGAAAACACAAAAAATGCAAAATACCTAAACCATAAGAAAGAAAAACCCTAAAGACCACCAATGGCCTGTACTGAAAGGCCAGGGGACCCATAGTGGCCCCCTCCTCCCGACCCCGAAGCAGATCCAGAGCCTTCAAACTACCAGCACGCCTTCTGAAGACAACGGCCTCCTCTCCTGTCGGCCTGCGGTGCCCGAGCGGCTGTAGAAGGAGGAAAGGGTTCCCGTGCTGCTTCCATTTGTTCTGTTAGTGACAACGCTGTGCCAGCCCTAAGGGTCACACCCCATATGCGAAACCCCTGTCTGAACCTCCAGCCACTGGTATCTTTTGAACAAATCCACTTTGGCCTGGGGATGCTCACAGTGCAAGGACAAACCGCCTTTCCAGTGGCAGACACTGTGTGAGCATGCCCCTTAGGACACGTGTCAGCTACTTCACCTCCATTAAAGCATGTGTGTGCATATGCATGTGCGTGTGCATGTGCAGGTGAGCAGATACACACATGCACGCACTGGCTCATGGCTGGGCCCTTGTGGTCTGGCAACTCGACTCCCTCTCCCAGAAGCCTGGTGGTCCCAGGAGAAGCCCAGACCCGCCAAACCACAAAGACCTGGAGGCCCTGGGTGGACCCTGGAGTCAGGCTCACTGTTAACGCAGAGCCTTTCCAGGCCTGGGCCCCACGTCCTTCAGGCCAGGGCGGTCTTCCAGGCAGGTAGCCTCAGGCTTTGCCTCTCTCCAGCTGGCTCCTGGGGCCAATTTTCTATAAACACTGAGTCTGCCCGGCCTGGGTGATGGGGCAGTGAAAAGCCCTGCCCGCTCCCTCCCAGCAAGTGTCCACAGTGTACAGAGGGGAACATGTGCAAGAGGCAGTGCAGCCTGATTTGCAAAGTGGCTGCAGTGCCCCAGCGTCCCCCATTGAGGATGACACTTTGATTTATTATTTCTGAGTGACTTCCAAGGGTAGGAACCAAATGTAACATATTACATACATGTGTTCACACTTGTGAAATATATGTGCTTTGAGTGTCCGCCAAATATATATACTACATCTTGTCCCCCCAAATGTAAACACACTTTAACGGCTGATAACTCAATTTTCACTCCATTTCAGGGTTAACAGATTTGACGTAATGGGTGAAGCCAGACTAAACTTTGAACAAAGATGTATCCTCTGGACTTTCTTTTGGGGACACATAAAGGATGAGGTGTCTGGCACAGAAAGGGCCACAGTCCAGGCATCGAAGCTGCTGTTGACAGAAGATGTGAACAAACAGAACACAGTTATTCTTGGTGTTTGCGATTCGATTCCGTCACTTCCTCAGCAGCAGCGCCTGGACCAGAACTAAGGCAAGCGAAGGAGGCGCAAACAACAAGAATCGTTCCTTCGGTTTGGTGTTTGTACGTATCTCTTTCCATAGCTGCCCTGGATTCCTCAACTTTATC
This sequence comes from Myotis nattereri, assembly GCF_964212035.1. Classification (NCBI taxonomy): domain Eukaryota; kingdom Metazoa; phylum Chordata; class Mammalia; order Chiroptera; family Vespertilionidae; genus Myotis; species Myotis nattereri. The sequence continues at coordinate 7,721,297 of NC_138097.1, read as the reverse complement.
TTTTATGTATCCCCGTAAAAAGCCTAGTGGAGAAATTTTCTTCATTCAAAGCTTAGTTTGGCTTCACCCATTTTTCCCAATCAGTTAAACTTGAAAAGGGGTGAAAATTCAGTGAGTTGTCAGCTGTTAATCTGTGTGCACATTTTTTGGACCACCCTATGTTTACATCCCATAGGGAGTCATTCATTTTATCAGGAGTCTGATCTCTGTACACCATTCTTGTGGACACTCCATGTTTATATTCCAAAGGGAGTCATTCATATTCATTGGGAGTCTGACCTATGTATACCTTTCTTGGGGGACACTCTATGAATGTTCTATAGGGAGTCATTTGTTTGCATTGGGAGTCTCATCTGCTGCTGTGTGTATTTGGCCGGATTCGTGACCCATTTTTTTTCCTCTTGCTTACTAAAGGTGCTCATTGTGGGATGTACTAAACCTGGTGATTTGGGTTCTATAAGGATTTTCTCCATTTGAGCTAAAGTACTGAGAAAGAAATGTTAACATGGTCCATTTTCTGAGTGCTTTGAATTTTGTATTAAGTAGCCATTGATTCTGGAACACAAGGACGGGATTGTAATAAAATGAGATGTTGTAGAATTGAGTCCTAGTTTTCCTCACCGCTCGTCACTGGCAGCACTGTTGGGGCGTTGGGTCTCTGGGCTCCCTGCTCAGCCCCCCAGTTTTCTGAGCCCCTGGAATCCACCAGCTCCCTTTGCCAGGAGGAGAGCATGGGAAAGCGAAGTTTCCTGCTTACCATGCAACAGCGTTTATTTTATGCTCCTATTAGTTGAATCCCATTTTTATAGGGGATTTATATCACAACAGGAGGTCAGCTTAAAGGGATCGATTGGATATTTTTCCAAGGCCATTCAGCGAGGAATGTCAGGAGAAGGAGGGAGGGAGGAAGGCAGGTAGAGATCCCCTCCAGACCTAATCTGATGGTGTTCTTTCCAGCTGCCGCCTGTATGTCACCTTCCTTCCTCACCAAACCTCTCCTGTCAGTTGCCTCCTGTCACTTCCCTCCCTATTCTTCCCTGAGGTCCTGCATCTGTGGGAGCTGCCTTCCCCAATGCTTTGAGCCAAACTGAGCAGTAGCACCTGCAGGCCTCCTCCCCTGCGCCTTTGACTTTTGCCGGACCTGACACTGGCCAGTCACCCCTTGGAGCTCTCAGCCTCTGTCCCATGGTTCTCTCTCCTCTGGGACAGGTCTTCAGCGCTCATACTTGCCATTTTCTCTGTCACTCCTCAATTCCTTCCACAAACACTCATTTAAAGCTTCCTGTTTGCTCTCTCCCGTGTTCCACCATGGAAGCAGCCCTCTCTCTCCTCCTTGCAGGGCTGGCACACCTGGTCCCCTAGCACTGACTGCTCTTGAGCTTAAGGTCTGAGGTCGGCTCCCTTTAGACCCCCTGCCCTCCCTGCAGGCTTCCTCCACTCTCCCTGGCTCCTCTGGGCTCCCTACTTATCCACTCACACCAGCTGTCAATCACAGAAGCCAAAAGCCTATGGTGCAGGCTGGACCCCTCCTCTCTCCACTTCCCACAGGTGATCGCTCCCCTGAACGTGAGAATGGTTATGCAATCTGCCTGCCCATCTTAGCTGACTGTTCTCATCACAGGTCCCCCCAACACCCTTGTCCTTGCATCTTGGCAGGGGCTTGTCAACTGGTCTGTCTGCCTCCTGCAACTTCTCAGCCCCATGGCACCTCTAGGCATTCACCCCAGTGATCTTCCTTTTTGAACCTCCCTTCCCTCAGCCTCAACACTAGCTACACCATTTCTTTGTGGTCTAGCTTCTTCATGGGTCACTTCAGGGTGCACCTAATTTTCTATCACCTCCCAGCCCTGCCTCCAGACCCAGTCCATCTCACACACATCCACAGCTTTCATTGCAATCTTCCCAGAATGCTCCAAACACCTCTAGCCCCAGCCTCTCCTGGGAACCTCCAGATCTGTTTCCAGCTTAGATGTCCCAAGACACCTCCATCACAAAATGCTCAGCAAACTATTCACCATCCTCCCCCACCAAAGCCTCTGTGCTCCTCCTCTCATCACCTCTGTCGCTGTCCTCCAGGCCCTTGTTGGGTCTCCCGCTCTCTTTCCCATGTCCTGTTCATCACTCCCTCAGCTGCTTCCAACTCTAATGTCTCACTCACATAGCCAACCAAGCCCAGGTTTTGGGGCCCCCTGGGCAGTACCATGGGGTCCAGGTGTTGAGGGGGCAACCCAAACCATACCCCGCTGAGCTCCAGGGCCCCATCTCTACCCTGGCCTGGGAGCTGTGAGATCTGGGGGTGGGAAATATCCAAGTGACAGCTCAGGGCTGAGGTCTGTCTGCAGAGAGGTGGGGCCACTGGCCAACCTCCTGCAGCCCCTCCCCCTAACTGACCCCACCCCCACTGGGCCCCCACCACCCTGATCGGCCTGTGGCCCCTTCCCCCACCCAGGCCCACCCCAGATTGGCCCTTCACCCCAAAAAGGGGCAGGGCCCAATAGCCAACCACCCCTGGCCTCTCCCTTGGGCCACTGACCCCCAGTCAGCAACCCCCTACCCAATAGGGGGCGGGGCCAGCTGGCTCACCCACCACAGCCCCTCCTCATGGCTGACCCCACCCCAATCGGCTCCCCCAATCCCAATTGGGGTGCTGCCTGCCATCCAATCACCTGTGGCCTCTCTCCCCAGATGACATGGCCCTGATCGACCCCAATTGGGGCTGAGTTGGCCGGACCCCAACCATGCACAAATTTGACCACTGGGCCTCTAGTTATCCTATCTAATAATAGACAAACATGGTAATTGACAGTACCTTCACTGTGCTTCCCATTGGCTAATCAGGGTGATATGCAAATTAACTGCCAAAAAAGATGGCGGTTAATTTGCATACCTAGACACAATGCTGGGAGGCAAAAGGCGAAGGATGGAAGAAGCCGCCTGCCGCTGACAGTGATCGGAAACCCAGGAGGCAGGCAAGAGCTGGGTGGCATGGCAAAGGAGAACCGTGATCGGAGAACTGGAGCCGCCTTTGCCAACCCCCTCAGCTGGTGATTGGAGAAGCCGTGCGGGGAAGGGAAGAGGCGGCCGCCAGCAGCCACCTCTTCCCTGCCCTGGCCAGCCGGTGATCACAGAAGTACTCATATTTTTTTTTAAAGTACCTGTATTTTTAATAATTTCTTGACATGGTAAAATAATTTTACATTACGATCCAAGGGTGGTGGGGTGAGGAGAAGGAGCAGCAGAACAATCCAACAAACAAAAAGGGAAACAGAAATGCATTGGGGCATTGCCCAACTAAAATGCATTTGGTTTGTTACTGAGTACTACTCATGGGAAGACAGCATCCTGACTCCTTCTCTATACAGCATATTGGGAGTAAAAATGATGCATCCGGGTGGAAATATGATTAGGGGTTGGAAGATAGACAGGGAGAGAAGTAAGAAATAGACACTGAGAGAGTCTCTGGCTGGCTGGCTGCAAATACTGACTCTCCAGTAGTGATAGAATAAAAAAGTGGGGGATATCTCTGGAAGATTCAAGAGATAGGGGGCAACTCTTCTATGGTTTTGACTTCCCCAGCAGATTTCCACATACACATGTGTAGATGCCTATGTTTTCATGCACACACATATACACATAAGTGACTGCCCCCGCCCCCTGTAAGCACAGAAGAAGAAGCCGCCAGAAGAAGAAGCCGCCCACCTTTGGTCCAGGCGCCAGCATATGTGGCTGGCTGCAGCCCAGGAGACGGACAAGCCACCCGCCTGAGGTCCCAGGCTGCAGCCACCCAGAGAAGCTGCCAGCCCTGTGTTCCAGTGCGCCAGCACCTGTGGCCAGGGAAATAGGTTTCCTCTTCTCCTACTGCAGTCATTACTTCAATATTCCCCTTCTGAATTTCTCTCCTGTGCTGCAACCCAACTCCGCTTTTCTTCGGAAGGATACGGAACAGAGAGAGCAGTGTGAAAAGCTTACATTTTTAAGCCGGTAAGGTTGGTACTGAAACATATAAATGGAAAACTAGAGTCCTTAAGGTCACAAAGGCTACAAAGGACAGGGACAGTGCATGACCTATTATCTCCAGCAATCCATACGGGGACTGAAAACTTTGCAATGATGACAATTAGTGAAGATATGAATCAACTAAAATAGTTGACAGGCACAATTCTTCCATCTTTGAAAATATCTACATCAAATCTGTTCAAATAGATTTTCATCTGCATAATATAACACATTCTGACAAGACCACCACCACCACCAATTTGGTCAGTGTCTTGCTGATAAATGTTTAATAACTGAGGGAAACCTCTCCCCCCCCTCCCCGAGTGCACAAATTTTTGTGTATCGGGCTACCTGTTGATTATAAATTGCATTCAGAACCAGAGATAGAGAAGCATTGATCAGACTGTCAAACCTCAGAGGGAAGGTAGGGGAGAGATCAACCAAAGGACTTGTATGCAGGCATATAAATCTAACCAATGGACACAGACAACAGGGAGTAGGAGTGTCTGGGAGGGTAATGGCGGGATGAGGACACATATTTAATACCTTAATCAATAACGGAATTAAAAAATGTTTTAATTTATTTCAGAGAGGTTAGAGAGAGGGAGAGATATAGAAACATCAATGATGAGAGATCATTATCGATAGGCTACCTCCTAGAGACCCCCTGTTGGTGTGGAACCCACAACTTAGCATGTTCTTTGACCAGGAAGCTGAAGATAGTCATTGTGGTTGGTTTGGACAACCAGGATCAGAAAGCGTGGTCATGGCTGAACTGTGGGCCCTGTGGACAGAGTTGACCTTCTCTGCAGGAGGCCGCACAGTTTGCCTTGAGCCCCACGCTGCCTTCCAATGGGTACTTTGTACACAGAGGGAAATTTTCAGAACTGAATGCAAATAAAAAGACCAGTGGGGTACACTTTTGCTTAAAAGTGTATCTGTAAGGTATTTTAGTATACTCACCACAATGATAGTACCCCAGAGAAAAATGACATACACAGAGGCAGAATTGATGATAAGCATCCACAGAATTTCAGAGGATCTGGCCAAAATCACAATAACAGGACAGGATATGGAATAAAAGAAATGAAATTTGAGATAATGAGCAGCCTCGGACATTTACAATAAATCTATCTCAAGAAATCATCTTTAGAAAGCCAATATCAGCTTCCAAGATGCCCTTATTGGATTCCTGTGTTTTAAGAAAGACTGCAAGACCTGGCCAGTTAAGTCAGTGGTTAGAGCTTTGGCTGCAGTTCCGTCCCTGGTTCCATTATGTTCAAGGGCAAAGACTTCAGGTTTGGGTTTAATCATAAGGCCATGTCAGGGCACAGAAGGAAGGCAACCCATTGATGTGTCTCTCTCTTGAGGATTTCTCTCTCTCTCTCTCTCTCTCTCTCTCTCTCTCTCTCTCTCTCTCGCTCTCTTCCTCTCCACCTCCTCTAACCATTCCACTCTATATAGAAGTCAATGAGAAAAGAACAAACAAACCTTAGGTGAGGATAAAGTAAGTATTCTATATATTTAAAAATATATCCATTGACTTTTTAAAAAGAGATGAAGAAAGAGAGAGAGAGAGCGAGAGCGAGAGAGAGAGAGAGAGAGAGAGAGAGAGAGAGAAATGAGAAACATCAAGTAGCTGCCTCCTGTATGTCACCTAAAGGGAATCCAGGAAAGTATATTCCCTGACCTGGAATGGAGCCAGTGACCTTTCAGGGAAAGGGATGGTGCCAACCTACTGAAGTACAATGGCCAGGGAAGAGTTTATACTTGCATTATTATTTATGAAATAGAGGCCTGGTGCATGAAATCCATGCACTCGGGGGGTGCCACAGGCCGGCTTCTGCCCTCTTGCAGTCTGGGAGCCCTCCGGGGATGTCTGACTGCCCTGGAGGTGGGAGAAGCCCCTGACACCACCGCTGTACTCTCCAGTTATAAGCCCAGCTTCTGGCTGAGTGGTGCTACCCCTGTGGGAGTGCACTAACCACCAAGGGGCAGCTCTTGCATTGAGCATCTGCCCCCTGGTGGTCAGTTCGTGTCATAGTGACTCCTTGGTCGATTTGCATATTAGCCTTCTATTATATAGGATTATTGAATTAATTTCCATACAACAACTCTAAAGCTACTTTACCACACCCTATATTTACCTCCTGCCTTTCATCATCTGTCTTCTACCTTCCCCATCCCTAAATGCATTTATTCATTTTCTTCCCTTACAAGATTAGTTCATATTTTTCATAATATTGTAAGCACTATAAGGTACATATTCTTCAACAAATATTGGTCTCTTTCATGATACACAGTTATTTTACATTCAACACTAATACTTATGTTAAATGTTAATTATTTTTTATTGCTGAGTAGTATTGTGTTCTGTATATGAACACTAACTATTGATCTGTTTATGGTTTTTGTTATTTCCAGGTTTGGGGTATTATAAATAAATTTTCTGGAAATGTTGCATTCAGTTATTTATATAAATGAGTGTTTTATGTATCTAAATGTTACAGTGTAGGTGCGTGTTATGCTTTTGAAGATATGCAAAACTGTGATCTAAAATGGTCATTCCCTTTGCCTTCCCAGACACACACAATAATGAAAATTCTAGTTTTTCTTTATTATTGTAAACACATATAAACACATGCAATGTTTAATATTTTTAAATTGTAGGCCCAAAACTCAGTATAGTGTTAACTTGTTTTGTTGTAAATCCATTTCCATAAGAAATTTTTATGGTGAGCATTTCTTTATACATTTATTTCTGCTGTCTTTATCTCTTTTGTTGAGAGTTTGGTCAAAAATTTTTGCAGTTTTTAAAATGAAATTAGGATTTAACCAATAGGAGGACAGTTCAGCATCTAAGACATCTGTATTCACTTCACTCATTCCTTAAAGACCCAGTTGGTTTATTTGCCATTGGGAACTATATGTTTTGAATACTGAAAGCAAAACAGTTTTTCTCAAACTTTATCTCATGCACAATTTAATGCCCACTTGCAAGATACACTTTAAAGTTTAATCTATGTTGCTAACATTCTCCACCATTCATTTTTAGTTAAAGCATTCAATAGTACATTAGTGAAGTTAAGTTTTGTACTATTTGTCAATTTTCTTGCTGTAAAATACTGTCATCATGATCAGTTTCAAACTGATAAAATGATGGCACTAAACATGGGCCTGATAAGGTATTTCAGTACCAAATCATTACATATTATTTCCAACATGCTGAGGCAGTAGGTACAAATATACTCAAGAGCATTCATGATAAAATAGTAAAATAATGGCAAGTGGCAAGTTTTAAACATTTTAAACTTTGATGTAAGTATAATTGATTTAAAGCATACATTCAAAATATTTTTCTTGATTTCAGAGAAGAAGAGAGAGAGAGAGAGAGAGAGAGAGAGAGAGAGAGAGAGAGAGAAACATCATGATAAGAAAGAATCGCTATTAGATTGCTTCCTGCATGCACCACAATATGAATCCAGCCCACCACCTGAGCATGTGTCTTGACCAGGAATTGATCAGTGACCTGTGGGGTCATGGTTTAAGAGTCAACCACTGAACCACACCAGCTGGGCTCTTCCAAGACTTTCAGGGATCCCACTCAGGCTGTAACCAGGGTAGCAATAAGCAGTGGCAGCTCATCCTGGGCTAATCCCTGAATCTGCTCTCAAGACCTCCTTTACTCTGAATGCCCAGTGAGCTAACAGCAGCCTCACTTGGGCTCATTTATTTCCCACAATGTTTCTAGAGAGGCAAAGTATCCATGCCTGGTCTCTGCGCTGTTGCTTGTTCTATCAGAAGGCCTACATTTTTTCATTATCCCCAGCTTCAGTTAACGTACCCTCAAAATCTTCTGAACTCGGGGTGTGAAATCTTTTCTAACATGAAGTAATGAACTCAAACTCTACTGACCAAGCTGAGGCAGACCCGCTCTAGGCTCCTTCCTGTTGCTGAACACAGCTATGCCTGGGACATCCTCTATAGAGAGAGACCAAGGCATGATTTTTCTTTGAGAACTTGAAAGAAATGTGATAGCCCTCATTCACCTCAGTGTTGTTGACTCAAATCAATCTTTACAATATTCCTTTTTTAAATTGATTTTTTAGAGAGAGAGGGAGATGTAGAAACATCAATGATGAGAGAGAATCAGTGATCAGCTGTCTCCTGCATGACCCCTACAGGGATGGAGCTCCCGAACCTAGGCATGTGCCCTGACCTGGAATCCAGCCAGAGATAACTTGATTCATGGGTCCACACCCAACCACTGAGCCATGCCATGTGTGCAAACTATCTTTTTTATTATAGAGTTTATTAAAAATAGTCTCAGTTTCCTCCATCCTCACTCCCCTTTGCTTCCCTCTCTCCTGACCACACCATTTCTAGGCCCTCACCCCATTATTGTCTATGTCCATGGACTATGCATATATGTATATACTTTTAAAAATATTTTTTTACTGATTTTGGACAGAGGAAGAGAGGGGGAGAGATGAATACATCAATGATGAGACAGAATTACTGATTTGCTGCCTCCTGCAGGTCACCACCCCCACCCAATTGAGAATTGAACCTACAACCCATCTTGTTCCCTGACCAGGAATAGTACCATGACCGCATGGATCATAGGTCAATGCTCAACCATTGAGCCACACCAGCTGGGCTATATTATTAAAAATAAAAAAATGTATTTTTTTTTTTATCGTTGACAGTATTACAGATGTCTCCCATTTTCTCCTGTGCATATATATTCCTTGGGGGATCTCTCCCAGTCCTCCCCACAGCCCTCTCCTGGGAGATCTGCCGGTCTGTTCCCATTAACCAGGCCTCTGGTCCCATCTTATCTTTCCCCAGTTCCTGTTGCTGAACAATCACCTTTATTCTCCAGTGTCATTGGCTGGGAACCTAGCCATCCTGTGGGCATCTGAGAAAACTACATTACCCAGAAAGCAACGCCTGACGTGGGCGGAGGTAAAGGACACTTCTGTTGTCAGGGCATCCTGTTAGGGCGGGACTTCCGCCTTCCTCCTCCTGGCGGTTATTTTGACCCTTTCACTTTCTTCAAAGCTTCACAGGCCTCAGCCCACTGGTCGTGAGTAGGAGGAGGCCTGGGAGGCAGCGTCCTTGCTGTGCGGGTGTGTGTGAGGCTGGTTGGGCACCAACAGGCCGGGAGGGGGGCCTCCGTGCCTCCGGGACTCCTCTCGGCCCACAGCGTTCCCGCAGCCTGACCCCGTTGAACCCCCCAGCCTTGGGGACCGGCCTCTCGGGTCCCGCCGCCCAGGAAGCCGCATCCAGAACAGTGAGTGTCTCCTGGGTGACACAGGGTGTGATGGGGAAGAGGGCCGCAGGCTGCAGTGCCACCTTCTAAGGACACGGTGGTGGGGCCGAGGCAGGAGGATTCGGAAACGCGGGTCTGTTGTGGGTCTAAAGGCAACAGCGATGAGGGGAGGTTTTGCACGAGCGGTTTTACTTTCACTTTCAGAACCTGGGGCCCTAGATGGTTGTGAAAAAAAGAGGGAATTTTCTGAGGCCGGATTCTAACTTTTCCTCACTTTGCTCAGAGGAAGGACAGACTGTAAGACAGAGGGCAGTATCTGTGGACAGAAGGGGAAGTCCCGTAAATGATAAGGGAGCTGGCAGCGTGAGCCCTGAGGACTGAGCCCCGAGATAACACCGGCATCTGGAGGGACCTCCCCTCTGGGCTGGGCAAGGGCGCTGAGCAGGTGAGCCCGTAGAACAGTGGTTCTCAACCTTCCTAATGCCGCCACCCGTTAATACTGTTCCTCACGTTGTGGTGACCCCCAATTTCATTCTTACAAATTGAACATAATTAAAGGATAGGCTTAATCACAAAAACAATATAATTATATGTGTGTTTTCCCATGGTCTCAGGCGACCCCCATGAAAGAGTCGTTCGACCCCCAAAGGGGTCATGACCCACAGTTTAAGAACCTCTGCCATAGAGCCTGCTGGTAGCCAGGCTCTAAACAGACCATTTTCTTTCCCTGAATTCCGGCAAATGCAGAGTTGAATGGTGTATGGATTTGAGGAGCTTATTTCAGGGCCTCACACAGTTATGGCCTCTAACATACTGGTGTCCTGGTACTGTCAGCTGCTCTTGTAGCCCTTGGCCCTGGGGACTTTGACCAGACACTAAGCCCAGACTCCTAAGGGTAGGAGTAGGGCTTCATGACGTGGACCTTGTTGTCAAAAGGGAGGTCCTATAGGGTATAGGTTCCAGAATATGCAAAAGCTTAGAGTAAAGAGTGAGCTGAATCAGGAACTGGCAGATAGGATTAAAAAAAACAAAAAAATAAACACTATACACACACACACACACACACACACACACATATACATACTAGAAGCCCGGCGCACAAAAATTTGTGCGCTGGGGGGAGGTCCCTCGGCCCAGCCTATGCCCATTCACAGTCCAGGACCCCTTGGGGGATGTCCACCTGTCGACTTAGGCCCACTCCCCGGGGGGATCAGGCCTAAGCTTGCAGTCAGACATCCTTCTTGCAGCCAGGGAGCCCTCGGGGGATGTCCGACTAAAGGCTTAGGTCCCCAAGGGATCGGGTCTAAACTGTTAGTTGGACATTCTTAGTGCTGCCACTGAGGTGGGAGAGGCTCCTGCCACCACCACTGCGCTGGCCAGCCATGAGCCAGCTTCTGGCTGAGTGGCACTCCCCATATGGAAGTGCACTGACCACCAGGGGTCAGCTCCTGCATTGAGCGTCTGCCCCCTGGTGGCCAGTGCGCATCATAGCAACCGGTCATTCTGCTGTTCAATCAATGTGCATATTAGCCTTTTATTATTATTATATAGGATGTCCCTATTTCCCCCCTTTTGCCCCCTCTACCCAGCTCTTGCCCCCCACTTCTCTCTGGCTATCAGCATACTGTTGTCTGTGTCCATGGGTAGTGCATATATTTTCTTTGGCTAATCCCTTCTTTAAAGTCACTTCTTTAAATTTTTATTTTCAGCTAAGTGCTTATAACTGCACTATTTATTTTCTATCATATCATTTAGAATTAAGATATTTTTTTAATTGAAACCTTGTAAATTTTAGCAAAAATTAATAAATTATGCTAAAAGCAATTAGGAGATTTTTCATGTAATGCAGATACATTTCAATTAATATTTTATTAATTTTTAATTTTTTAATATTTTAATTTGAAATAATCTCATACATGTAAAAAAAAACTATAAAATACTACAGCATAGTATATGTACCTTTCACCCAATTTCTTAGATGTTAATAATTTAAACATAACCATTATGCAACTAACAAAATTTGGAATATATTTTTCTTATAATCTCTTTAATGTTACTTAAATCCTTTTACTTTGTTTTTGTTAATCTTCACCCAAGGATATTTTTCCATTGAATTTTAGAGAGAGTAAAGGGAGAGGAAGAGAGACATTGATTGGTTGCCTCCTGCACATGCTCTGATAGGGACTGGGGATCAAGCCAGCAACTGAGGTACATGCCTTTGACTGGAATCGAACCAGCACTCTTCAGTCCATGGTCTAATGCTCTATCCACTGAGCAAAACAGGCTGCAGCTTAATTCATTTGCTTTTAATCTATATGTGTCTTTATATTAAAGTGGGGTTTGTTTTTTATTCACCCTCATAATCTGTCTTTTAATTGGTGCATTTATGCCACTGACTTTCAGAGTGTTTACTGATAGAGTTACTACCATATCAGGTGGCTTCTGGGGCTTCAGGGACCGGCCTGGGGCTTCTGGGCCGGCCTGCGACCCGGGATTGAATCTGATCACAGCCGGCAGGCAGGCGGCTTCTGGGGTTCCAAAGGGGACCTGGATGGCAGCTCTCGCTGTCCTGCCCTGCCTGCAGTATGCAAATTAGCCGCCATCTTTGTTTGTGGTTAATTTGCATATCGCACTGATTAGCCAATGGGAAGCATAGCGAAGATACCATCAATTACCACGTTTGTCTATTATTAGATAGGATGGAAGAGAGAAAGAGAGATTGATTGATTGATTTTAGAGGTAGAAATGGAGGAAGAGAGACAGAGAAACAGTGATGAGCAAGAAACAAGGATTGGTTGCTGCCTGCACAACCCCTGTTATAGATCCAGCCCACAAACAGGCATGAGATCTCACAAATGCATGGGTCTGTGCTCAACCAACTGAACCACATCATCCAGGACTGCAGATCACTTTAATACAGGGAATCATGGTCACATTGGTAATGGTATTAGTAGCTCAGAAGGGACATTGTGAGCCTGGCTTTCTGCTGGTCCACTGTTTGTGGCAGGTGGGTACCAGAACAGAGCATAGCAATAGAAGCTGAAATGTAGAGTGTGGGGGAGAGATAATGCTTTTGCAGTGGCCAGGGCCTTTAAAAGATGAGTGGACGTGAGATGAATTGGAGGCTGGAGAGTAATTCAAACAATAGGAGATTGGGTTGGTACATGTTTATTTCTGTAAACACTCACCAGGATATTGTTGTGACCCTCAGGGTGCCCTGGCTGGGGAGTAACAGTCAATCTTGTGCATTAGCTTAGCGACTTGAATCTGTGAGACTCTCTGGGCATGGTACAGAGGGCCTCCACAGTTGGGACTTGAGTAACGGTTAAGTGGAGAGGTGTTGGCTGTGACTGGTGAAAGGACATCAAGTGCAACACCAGGGGAGGTGGCTTCAGGGTATCTGAGATCTGATTGTGGTTCTTCATAGGTTAGATTGAAGGAAAAACAGTCATGGAGAGAGGCTTTCATAGCAGGACTGAAGGCTGCCTCTATGACTGTGGACTATCAGAGTCAGGGCAGTACGTGATCCTGTTTGAACTTGGCAAGCATTCTCTGGACAACACATGCTGAGTAATAAGTAAGAGCGCAAGGAGATGACTGTGGGGTCTGGGACTGTAGGAGTGGAGGTGTGAGAGAGGTGTGGAAGATAGAGTGATGTGCACTTGGAGAGGGAGGGTGACTTCATGGCCAGAGCACCCTGCCATTGACATAAGAGTGAATGAAGGGAGAGTCCATTTCTGGTGGAGTCTGGATGATAAAATAAGGGTTATTTGGGGGTAATTGCCTGAAAAGAGGAGTGTTTTGGTACTACCTGCCAGGTTCACAGCTTAGGTGACATTTATGTACCCACCTGCCTTTTGTTGTTGGGGGGTGACACACTGATTCTTAGGAATGAGATAGCATACATCAGTGTTACCCGGGCTTGGAAATCTCCACGGGCATGGGTAAGGGAGAAGGGTAAGAGAGAAATGGGTTATGGAGGTGGCAATCTTTAATTTTGGAAAGTAAGGTAATTAGGAAACAACCCATCCTCGCCACAGCAAATTTGCATTACCTTTGAAGTTGTGCCTCTGGGAATGAAGCTGTGTGCGAGAAGTGTTCAAAGAACTATGTGCATCAGGTAGTACAAAGCTATGAGCTCAGCACCCTGGGATTGTGGTTTGAGGGTGAAGTGTGATGCCATGTTTTTGGTGTCTTTGAGGAACAATCTGATGGATTACAAAGGTAATGCCTGACAAAACCATTATCAAATCACTCACACTTTCTTTAAGGCCAACATCTTTTCCTACCCTCTTCTTGACTCTACTGTCAAGAGGAAGTATGGCGAAAATGTGAATCCCATAGCTCAGTTATGTTCTATCTGCTCAATTGCCTTTATTGTGGGAAGACAAAATATCACTAGAAATATAAGATGACAGTGATTTTCATGTTATGAAGGCCTGGCATCTTCTCTGGTGTGTAGAGTGGAGAGAGCAGATTGATGTGTATGATGGAATATGACAGAGTTGGAACCTTAGGAGTGAATCTGGTTCCGGGCTGTACTATCCCCATTATGACAGTATATGAACTTTGAGGACGTGGACATTGCCTTCTCTCAGGAGGAATGGGGGCTCCTTGATGAGCCTCAGAGACTTCTCTACTGCGATGTGATGCTGGAAGTTTTTGCACTGTTATCATCTGTAGGTAAGACCTTCACATTCTGCCAATGTCCTGAGATGATGATCTCTCTTCCTTTATTCCTCTGATGTAGCTTTCACTCTTCTACAGCCAGACCATGGGATCTGCTAATTTCCCCAATGTCTTGTCAGATGTGCTGTGGCTGCCATGGGTGAGGTCTGTGGAGAGCCCTGAGCCAAGGACTCCACAAACATCCCTAACACTCATTGCCTCAGACAGTGCAGGATGTGTCTGGGAGTCAGGAGTCTTACAGACAGCTTAATGGGTCCCACCTGCTGTTTCTCTCCCTGGGAGGATGACTTTGTCCAGATCCATGGCTTCCATTTCTACCTCCTTCCTCTAGCCAAAGGTCCTTGGTGACTGCCTGTGCCAGGTTAGGGTCTTTACTTACATGAACCTTAAACTGTACTTACAAGCTCACACTTCAGTTGTTTGTAATAGTATCTTCTGTAAATACAATTGCAAGCCAAATTGCTCTAGGCCAGTGCTTGCTGCCCATCTCTGTCATCTTTCTTTTTTTTTCTTTTTTTTATTGTGTTATTGCTTAAAGTATTACAAAGGGTATTACATATGTGTCCTTTTTTCACCCCCGCCCTTGACAATCCCCTGGCCTCCCATACCCCGCAGTGTCTTATGTCCATTGGTTATGCTTATATGCATGCATACAAGTCCTTCGGTTGATCTCTTACCCCCCTCCCCCTGCCCTCCAACCCTCCCTGGCCTTCCCGCTGCAGTTTGACAATCAGTTTGAGGCAGCTCTGCCTCTGTATCTATTATTGTTCATAAGTTTATAATGGTCTTTATTTTCCATGAATGAGTGAGATCATGTGGTATTTTTCCTTCATTGACTGGTTTATTTCACTTAGCATATACTTGGAATATTTCTGTTGTATGTATTTGTAGAGAAGAATGTGCAGGATGAACCCTGATATTTTTTACACGGTGAACATGCAGGATGGTCTCAGAAGAGGCCTGCCCTGTTGAGTTGCAATGGTGGGCTAGATATGATGTAAGTAAGGGTGGTGTTTAGATGATACCAAGCACCTGCTCATTTACAACAGTGTTTAGGTGCAGTTACCATGGGCAGTAGCACATTTCTACCTTTTCTTTTTATTTATTTATTTATTTTTTAAATTTTGTTTTATTGCTTAAAGTATTACAAAGAGTATCACATATGTCTCTTTTATCCCCCCCCCCATGACATTCCCTCGGCCTCCCCTACCCCCCAGTGTCTTACGTCCATTGGTTATGCTTATATGCATACATACAAGTCCTTCGGTTGATCTCTTACCCCCCACTCCAGTCCCTCAACCCTCCCCAGCCTTCCCACTGTAGTTTGACAGTCTGTTTGATGTGGCTTTGCCTCTGTATCTATTTTTGTTCATCAGTTTTTAATGGTCTTTGTTATCCATAAATGAGTGAGATCATGTGGCATTTTTCCTTCATTGACTGGCTTATTTCACTTGGCATAGTGCTCTCCAGTTTGATCCATGCTGCTGCAAATGATAAGAATTCCTTCTTTTTTACAGCACCATAGTATTCCATAGTGTAGATGTACCACAGTTTTCTAATCCATTCATCTGCTGATGGGCACTTAGGCTTTTTCCAGATCTTCACTATGGTAACTTGTGCTGCTATGAACATAGGAATGCATTTATCCTTTATGATTGGTGTTTCTAGTTTCTTGGGATATATTCCTAGAAGTGGGATTACTGGGTCAAATGGGAGTTCCATTTTTAACTTTTTGAGGAAATTCCATACTGTCTTCCATAGTGGCTGCACCAGTCTGCATTCCCACCAGCAGTGCACAAGTGTTCCCTTTTCTCCACATCCTCTCCAGCACTTGTCGTTTGTGGATTTGTTGATGATAGCCATTCTGACAGGTTTGAGATGATACCTCATTGTTGTGTTGATTTGCATCTCTCGGATGATTAGTGACTTGGAGCATGGTTTCATATGTCTCTTGGCTTTCTGAATGTCCTCTTTTGAAAAGTGTCTATTTAGGTCCTTTGCCCATTTTTTTATTGGATTGTTCATCTTCCTTTTGTTAAGTTGTATGAGTTCCCTATAAATGTTGGAGATTAAACCCTTATTGGTGATAACATTGGCGAGTATGTACTCCCACGCAGTGGGTTTTCTTGTTTTGTTGATGGTTTCTTTTGCTGTGCAGAAGCTTTTTCTTTTGATGTAGTGCCATTTGTTTATTTTCTCATTAGTTTCCAATCCCTAGTTCCAGGAGCTGTATCAGTGAAGAAATTGCTTCGGCATATGTCTGAGATTTTGTTGCCTTTAGATTCTTCTAGTATTTTTATGATTTCCCGTCTTACACTTAAGTCCTTTATCCATTTTGAGTTTATTTTTGTGTATGGTGTAAGTTGGTGGTCTAGTTTCATTTTCTTGCATGTATCTGTTCAATTTTCCCAACACCATTTATTGAAGGGACTATCTTGACTCCATTGTATGTTCTTGCCTCCTTTGTCAGATATTAATTGAGCATATTGGTTCGGGTGGACTTCTGGATTCTCTATTCTATTCCATTGATCTGTATGTCTGTTTTTGTGCCAGTGCCAGGCAGTATTGAGAACAGTGGCTTTGTAATACAGCTTGATATCAGGTATTTTGATCCCACCTACTTTGTTCTTCTTTCTCGGGAACGCTGCAGCTATTCGGGGTCTTTTTTATTCCAGATGAATTTTTGGAGAGTTCGTTCTAGGTCTTTGAAATATGCTGTTGGTATTTTAATGGGAAGTGCATTGAATTTATAGATTGCTTTGGGTAGTATGGACATTTTAATTATGTTGATTCTACCAATCCATGAACACGGTATGTTCTTCCATCTGTTTATGTCTTCCTCTATATCTTTTTTCAACGTCCTGTAGTTTTCTGAGTAGAGGTCTTTTACCTCTTTATTTAGGTTTATTCCTAGGTATCTTAATTTTTTTGGTGTGACGGTAAATGTGATTGCTTTTTTCGTCTCTCTTTCTGTAAGTTCAGTATTGGTGTATAGAAATGCCATTGATTTCTTGGTGTTGATTTTGTATCCTGCTACATTGCTGAATTCATTTATTAAGTCTAATAGTTTTTTGATGGAGTCTTTAGGGTTTTTTTATGTACAATATCATGTCATCTGCAAATAAGGACAGTTTTACTTCTTCTTTTCCAATTTGGATGCCTTTTATTTTTTCTTCTTGTCTAGTCGCAATGGCTAATACTACATTTCTCCTTTTTTTTTTTTTTTTTTGCCATCCTTGACACTGTGCTAAATTGTCATTTCACTTGTGACTTCCTGGCCTTTGACTACCTTCAACTGTGTGGCCTTTTTGCATCACCTGTTCTTCTGCATTGCTCCATCTTCAGTATTCTCTAACATTGACCTGTACATGTGTTATGAGATGCACCTACAAGCTTAAATAGTTCTTGAACATCAGCTACTAATTTATTGAATAGTAGAGGCCCGGTGCATGAAATTTGCCCATGGGTAGAGTCCCTAGGCCAGGCTGGCGATCATGGCCGATCAGATTTTCTGCCTCCCCACCTCCTCTATCCCTTGCCACACGTGTGCACCACCGAATGGTTTCCCCCTCTCGCTGCCACCGCATGGTTCCCCTGTCTCCTCCTTCCCTCCTTTCCTCGTTGCCCACGCCCTGCTGCTGCCATTGGTCACCTACCATGTTCCACACTGCCTCCTGGTGGTTAGCGCATGTCATAGCGAGCGATCATTCTCTAGTTTGAACTCCGGAGGGGTCACTTTGCATATTACCCTTTTATATATATAGATTACTTGGAATGAGACATAACCATATTTCAGCACAGCTTTCCATGTCACCAGCAGACAAACCATGCTCAACTCTGTTAGCAGGTAAATGAGCTGAAGATCCTGCTTCTTATTCCATGTGGTGCTTACTGCATGTGTCATATTTTGTTTGAGATCTTCCTTGTTTTGTGATCTTCAGTAGCCCAGACCTTCATGGGAGTAACTTATAATCCTTCCTATTGATCTTTTGTTTTGAGTCAATTGCACGGAACCTTGTTATGTGCAACACACTTTTGTAAAGGGACTTCCACCTGTCACCACAGTCAGCATTCAGTTCCTCACCATTTTTCTATTTTCACGTTGTTGGCATCAAACAGATGATGAGGAGACCAATTCTGAGCAGAGTGTATATGTACCAGGAGAGTCATGTCAGGGCTTTTAAGACAGCCCCAGCAACCCAGAAGACCCATCTTTTTCTCAGTCTTAAAAGATATTTTGGACCTGACTGAGTTACAAGCAGTATATTTTGAGCAGAAAGCCTTCATGCATAACATATATGTGCGAGAGACTTCTGTTTCATTGCAAACCCTCACCAGCAACAGAGAGATGCCAGTGGACAGAAGCCCTGGAAAGAAGATATGGACAGGGCCTCACTTGTGTCCCAGTGCAGCTTTTACTTAATATGGGTGCCTTCAACCATTAGGGAGGTTGGGGAAGACTTGCCAGCCATCTCAGACATTCTCCAGCACCAGGCCACTTTTAACACTGGGTAGTGAGATTTCACAAGAATTTCTCAGTGGAAGAAGTCATGACGAGTGGGCTGAATGTGAAAAAGCTGCCAGCCACAACCAGAAAGTTGTTCAACATCAGGTTGTCTGCTCCAGAGTAGTGATTTATAAGTGTAAAAAATGTGGAAAAGCTTTTAGAAAAATCTTTATCCTCATTCGTCATAGAAGAGTTTACACTGTAGAAAAGCAATATGAGTGTAGTGATCGTGAGAAGTCCGTCATCGTGAGGTCGAACTCATTCAACAACACAAAGTCCACACTGGAGAAAAGCTGAATGAGTGTCGTGATTGCAGGAAGTCGTTCAATCAAGGAAGTACCATCAGTCAACACCAGAGAGGTCACACTGGTGAAAAACCTTATGAATATAGTGAATGTGGGAAATCCTTTGCCTGCAATAATCACCTTCTTATCCACAGGAGAGTTCACACTGGAGAAAAGCCATATGAGTGTAGTAACTGTGGGAAGTCATTTACACACAGGTCTACCCTCATTCAACATCACAGCGTTCACAGTAGAGAAAAGCTATATGAGTGTAGTGATTGTGGGAAGTCCTTTAGGCAACACAGTAACTTCACTCAATACTAGAGAGTTCACAGTGCTGCAAAACCTTCTGAGTGTAGTGAATATGGGAAATCTTTTACCTGCAACAATCACCTCCTTATCCACAGGAGAGTTCACACTAGAGAAAAGCTATATGTGTGTACTGATTGTGGGAAGTCCTGTGTGCTCAGAAAAAAATGAGTTCTGTATTCTTACTTATGTTTGAGGAAATGATGAGTACTCCGAGCTCTTAGGATCTTCACTCCTTTCTCTCTAAGGAATGGACCTAACCATTGTTTCCCCCAGACCACAATCCTAAAATATGCTACACCTTTCAGGGACATTGTGCTTCTCACATTGTGCTATGATGAATTTTTTCAGGTAGTTATTCACCAGCATGCAAACCACTTGCTGTATATGGCTCTGGTTTATGATCTTTTCATAAAGGTGCTTTTTGCATTTGCACCTTTAATTTATTGGTTCTATTCTCTGCCTGTGATGAATTGAAAGCACACTTGTGATCTGTCAGCAGGTAGAGGTGAAGAGATATTGTGGGGATCCCAAACTTTCAGTGCTTCTGAAGGGACATCATGATGGTAGAAAATCACTCTTTGGCCATTATTTGCTTATTTTGCATTTCTGCCAAAAGCCTTGAAAGCAAGTCTGCAGGACTTTATGGTTCTAATTTGCAGTCTGGTACCTCTATTATTGGTGAAGTCAAAGGTCACCCTGAAGAGGAGGTCTTTGTTGTGCTTCTGTGAAGCACTTTGTTCAGTGTGTATGACATACGTCTCAGCAAATGATCCATATGTCATGATGTACTAAATTTCATAGGCTGGTGACATTTGTGGTAAGAATCTGGGGGTTGCGTGCAACCACAATTTGGGGAGCAGCACTGTTTCAATCGTGAGTGGGAGAGAGTGCAGTAAATTAGTTGAAAAATGCCTCTGCTGAATGTTTTCCACAAATGTTGCAGGGCCTGTGGCTTGTGTGATGTTTGTGTACAGATATTTTCAGGACCTCCATACCTGTTTACTATGACTGAAGTCATTGGCAGAGAAAATAATCTTATAATTTTGCTATTCTGCTGGCCCCCCTAGGGTGTTTACCTCAAGGTTGATGCTCAACATACAAGAATTCAAAGGTAGAGGAAGAATAATCCTATAATCAACCCCAGGATGTTTCTTGCAACCAGTCAACATTCCTATGGATTCTGATGATAATAGTCTAAATTGCTTACCAATATTTGCTGGGACTATGGCAAGACTGTTCCTTCCAGGATATGAGAAATGACATGCAACAAGCTGCACTTTTTTAATATGTACTATTTGGTGAGGTTTGATGTACATATAAAGCTGTGAAGTTGTCACACATGAAATAAACTTATCTGTCACCAATGTACAGGGTGGAGCAAAAATAAGTTTACAGTAGTGAGCACCCAAAACACATAGTTTATTGTTTTTAAAAAAGTATTTTAAACATGACTTTTATTGATTCTTTTAGGGAGACTGGGAAGGATTGGGGGAGAGAGAAACATTGCTTTTATTGATTCTTTTAGGGAGAAAGGGAAGGATGGGGGGAGAGAGAAACATCTATATGAGAGACATATGTTAATCTGATGCCTCTTACATGCCCCCTACTGGGGTTTGAAGAAGACATGTTCTTGTACCCTGACCTGTTGTAGTGACCTTTAAGTGTAGGGGATGATGCCTAACTGAGTGAGTAACACTAACCAGGGCAGAGTAAATTCTTGTATTATTATTTGTTAATTATTGTATTCCCATACCAACAACTCTAACCCTACTTTTGGCATACCCTATATTTACCTTCTGCCCTTTTACAAACTCTCTCTCTACCTTCCCCAGTCCTACTAGTAGGCATTGATTTTCCTTCCATTACAACACAGTAGTGCATATTTTTCATAATTTTATAGGCACTAGAAGGTGTGTGCACTTTAACAAATATTGGTTTCCTTCACCCTACATAGTTATTTTGAGATTCAACACAAATTGTGTACTGTGAATTACTACTTTATGTGTCTATGATTTTGGTTATTTCCAGGTTTGGGGTATTATAGATAAATCTGCTGGGCATATTGTGTTCAGTTCATTATCTAGATGTGTGTTTTACTGATCAAACTGTTGTTGTGTAGGTGAATGTTTTACATTGTAAGATATGTGGAACTGTGATCTAAAATGCTTATTTTCTTCCCACCCACCACAGTAATGAAAATTCCCGTTTTTCTGAAACTCTGCCAGCACATATGATGGTAAATTTTTTTAAATACTAGCCCAATCAATGAGTATAGGATTACCTCACCTTTGTTTTACTTTCATTTACCTAACAATTTTTGATGGTGAGCATTTGTTTCATACATATATTCACATTGTCTTTATCATATTTGTTAAAATGTCTGCTCAGAATGTTTTAACAATTTTTAAAATGAATTTATTACCTGGAGAGCATTATGCTAAGCAAAATAAGCCAGTCAGAGAAAGATCAGTATCACATGATATCATCATTTGTGGAATATAATGAACAGCATAAACCAGCGGTTCTCAACCTGTGGGTCACTGCCCCTTTGGGGGTTAAACGACCCTTTCACAGGGGTCGCCTAAGACCATTGGAAAACACATATATAATTACATATTGTTTTTGTGATTAATTACTATGCTTTAATTATGTTCAATTTGTAACAATGAAATTGGGGGTCACCACAACATGAGGAACTTTATTAAAAGGTCGTGGCATTGGGAAGGTTGAGAACCACTGGCATAAAGTGATGAACAAAAATAGATTCAGAGACAAAAGCATCAAAGAGACTGTCAAACCTCAGAAAAATGGCATGAGTGGGTGAGCGGGGTTTGGAGGATAAGAGATCAGCCAAAGAACTTGTATGTGTATAAGCATAATCAATGGGCACAGACAATGTGGGAGTGGAAGCCAGGGTGGGGGAGGAGGTGTTTGGCTGGAGAGGTCAAAGGGT
Source organism: Myotis nattereri (assembly GCF_964212035.1). NCBI lineage: Eukaryota > Metazoa > Chordata > Mammalia > Chiroptera > Vespertilionidae > Myotis > Myotis nattereri. The sequence continues at coordinate 7,699,281 of NC_138097.1, read as the reverse complement.
TGAAAATGGGACATAAGTGATTCTTTCAACAATAAGAAATTAAAAATATAAAATGAGCTCTAGCTTGTTTACCTCAATGGATAGAACATCAGCCTGTGGACTGAAGGGTCCCAAGTTCAATTCAAGGGCACATGCCCAGTTGTGGGCTCCATTCCTAGTGGGGTGTGCACAGGAGGCAGGCGATCAATTATTCTCTCTCATCATCAATGTTTCTCTCTCTCTCTCTCTCTCTCTCTCTCTCTCTCTCTCTCTCTCTCTTTCTCTCCCTCTCTGAAATCCATAAAAGTTATATATATATATATATATATATATATATATATATATATATATATATATAAAGGCTAATATGCAAAGAGACTGAACAGCAGAACAGCTGGTCACTATGATGTGCACTGACAACTAGGGTACAGACGCTCAATGCAGGAGCTGCACCCTGGTTGTCAGTGCGCTGCCATAGGAGAGCACCGCTCAGCCAGAAGCTGGGCTCAAAGCTGCCAAGTGCACTGGAGGTGGCAGAAGCCTCTCCCACCTCCGTGGCTCCCCTTGGGGAGCGGGCCCAAGCTGTCAGTCGGACATCTCCCAACGGCTCCCAGACTGTGAGAGGGCTCAGGCCAAGCTGAGGGACCACCCTTTCCCTAGTGCTAGAATTTCATTCACCAGGCCTCTAATATGTGTGTGTGTGAATTTATTATTTAACCAATAGGAGGACAGTGCACAATTTAAGAAATATTCGAAGTTCACTCATACCTCAGTGACTCAAGTAACTTTTTTGCTATGTATATGGAACCATAGGTTTTGAATATTGGAATGGAAAATTTTCCCCCATATTTTTCCTAGGTATAATTTAAACCCACTTATATCATACTCTCACAGGTTTAATCTGTATTGGTAACATTCTCCACCATTCTTATTTAAGTCTAAGCATTCAAAATTCAAGTGAAGTCTAGGATTGTAATCTTTATTAATATCCCTTGTGTGAATACTCTCATCATTGTGAGGTTCAAACGGCCAAAATGATGGCTCTGAACATGGACATGATAAGATATTTCAGTAGTACATCATTATATTTTTTATTTCCAATATGCTGATACAGTAGCACCAATTATGTTCAAAAATTTTCATAATAAAACAGTAAAATTATTGGGAAACATCAAGTTTAAACTGTTTTTAAAAACTGATTTAAGTAGAATTGATTTAAAATGGACATTAAAAAATATATATATCCTTTTGGTTTTCCCTGCATGCCTGCATCGTTGATACCAAGTTCCTCCTGCCCTTATCAGTGCTTCATTCTCGGCCTATGAAATAGTTGTTGCAGTAATACAGTATGACATTGAAATAGCTTACTTTAAAAATTTTCTTGTAAAAAAGACACTTATGAAATCCCATGAATCCTATTCTAGCTTTCCACCACTATCTGTCATTATGATGGGTTTTGTATCTATCTATTCTCAGGTACATTATTGGGTTGTTTTACTTAAAATGTCACATATGTCTGACCGAAGTCAAACAGTTAAGTGGGTCAGAGAACAATTTCAATAATGGAATGTTGCAAATTCCACCCCTGGTGAGATCAATTACAAGAGTTAATCAAAGAATATATAAAATTAATGGAAAAAATTCTCTCTCTCTCTCTCTCTATAGATAGATAGATAGGTAGATAGATAGATAGATATAGATAGATATAGATATATATTGAGTGGCCAGATTATTATGAACACCCCATCAGTACTTCATTGACACTTCCAAAAATACTGAATATTGAAAACTTTCTAAGAACATACTCTCAAGGTATTATTATTATTGTTATTTGCATAACTAATTCACTTCATTGTGCTGATGGGATGTTCATAATAATTCGGCTGGTCATAATAATCTGAATATATATATATATATATATATATATATATATATATATACATATATATATATATATCCCTATTTCTCTGTCTGAAATCAATATATGTGTTTTAATCAACTAGTCAGTCCACACACACGTGAACACCAGCACAGCCCAGGGACCTGTGGTAACTAGCAGCCATGGTTCTCTTCAGAGCAGAGCATGCAATGGATGATCCAGAGAACAGTATGGGAGGTGCTCTTTATGTCAGTGTAGCAGGTGGGGGAACCGGGCTGAGCTGCACAGTCACCCACAGGGCATGATGACATCAGTGTGGTCCCTGGGACTAAAACCAGAGCAGCTGGGCACTAACATTGACAGACAAGTGAATGAAAAAGGAGTCCATTTCTGATGGTGTCTTCATGATATGATATGGGAAATTTTAGGATAATTTCTAACAAGATGGGTTGTTGTGGTGCTACATGCGAGGTCCTGAGCTTAGGTGACATATATGTGCCCACCTGTCATTTCTAGGTGAGGGCTGACCCAGTGAACAATAGGAATGAGATAACATACATCAGTGTCACCTGCACTTGAAAATCTCCACCAGCATGGGGAAGGGAGAACACAGAAGGTTGAGAGAGAAATATATTACAGAGGTGGTGAACTAGAATTTTAGAAAATCAGCTAGTTAGAAAACAACCTGTCCTTGTGATGGCTTATTGATGTCATTAGTGAAGATGTGCCTCTGGGAATGAAGCTGTGAGACAAGTGTGGATCAAAGAACTACGGGCAGCAGGTAATGCAAAGTGATGGCCTCAGCAAACTGGGATTGGAGTCGGAAGTGTCATGTGCATTACCATTTTGGTGTCTCTGAGGGACAATTTGGAGGACAACATGGGTATTGCCTGACAAGACCAGTGTCAAGTCACGCACACTCCCTTTATGTGCAACATCTCGTCCTACCCTATGTTACTGACAGCCACTGTAATTGAAAAGGAGCAGTCTGACTCTCATTTGAGGCCCAGAGCACAGGTATGTTATAACTGCTCATCTGCCTTTATTGTTGTGAGAGACACCTCATCAGTCTACACTAATAAAAGACAAACATGCAGATTGCCTGTACCTTCGCTATGCCTTAAGCCACGCCCACCAGCCAGTCAGAACAACTATATGCAAATTAACCAAACAAGATGGCGGCCAGCAGCCACGGAGCTGGAACAAGCAGGGGACTTGGTTGCCCCAATGATGGAGGAAGCCAAGCTTCCCGCTTGCCAGGGTGGGATCTGAGCTCCACTCAAAGCAACAAAGTTTCAATTATATAAGGTAAATAAACCCCAGATACCTGCTTTCAGCTGGCCATGGCCACGCTGCTGGAGTGACCAGGAGGCTTCCCTCCTGCCCACCCTGGCCAGCTCTGATCTCCTCTCAAAGCTACAATTTCAATTATAGAAGGTAAATAAATCCGAGAATTAAAAAAAGAAAAGAAAAGAAGGAGAGGCTGGGAGCTTCCATCGCCAGGAGGCTTGGCCAGCCTGAAAACAGCCCTCAGCCCCTCACCCAGACTGGCCAGGCACCCCAGCTGGACTCCCCATCCTAAAGGGGGTGTGGTCAGCCTGTAAACAGCCTTCAGCCCCTCACCCAGGCTACCCAAACCTGCATGGGGTGAGGTTCCCCACTGGGGAGGGGGCTTGCCATCAGCCTCTCACCCAGGCTGGCCAGGCACCCCAGTGGGGACCTCCACCCTGAAGGGGATGTGACCAGCTGCAAACAGCCATCAGCCTCTCACCCAGGATGGCCAGGCACCCCAGAGGGACCCCCACCCTGATCCCAGTCACCCTTCAGGGCAAACCAGTCGGCCCCCACCCATGCACCAGGCCTCTATCCCATATAATAAAAGGGTAATAGACAAACTGATCCTAACAGCAGAACGACTGGGATTGACTCGTCACTATGACACACACTGACCACCAGGGGGCAGACGCTCAGTGCAGGAGCTGCTCCCTGGAGGTCAGTGCACTCCCACAGGGGGAGCTCTCCTCAGCCACAAGCCAGGCTGATGGCTGCCAGTACAGCGGTGCTGGTGGGAGCCTCTCCCACTTCCTCAGCAGCATGAAGGATGTCGACTGCAGCTTAGGCCTGCTTCCTGCTGGCAAATGGACATTTCCGGGCTGCCAGAGGGTTGTGTGACTACCAGCTTGTGCCCGATCCACCAAGGAGTGGGCCTAAGCGAGCAGGTGGACATCATCCGAGTGGTCCCAGACTGCAAGAGGGCATAGGCTGGACTGAGGGCCTCCCCCCAAAGTGCACAAATTTTTGTGCACCGGGCCTCTAGTAGGAATATAAGGAGAGATTGACTTTGATGTGACTAAGGCCTGCTGTGTTCCCTGATGTGGGGAGTAGAGGAAGCAGATGGATGTGGTGCAGGGTGGGGAGTGTGACAAACTTGGCATCTCAAGAGAGAATCTTATCATGGGATGTACTGTCCTCATTATGACAGGATATGAACTTTGAGGACGTGGCCATTTCGTTCGCTCAGGAGGAGTGGGAGATCCTTGATGAGGCTCAGAGACGTCTGTACTGTGATGTGATGCTGGAAGTGTTTTCACTTGTATCATTTGTAGGTAAGACCTTCATCTCTCGTAGTGTCCTGAAGTGATGTCCATTCTTTATTTATTCTCCTAACATAGCACTCTCTCTCTCTCAAAGCAAGACCATGGGCTCTGCTAATTTCCCCCACTGTCTTGTGAAATGGGCTGTGGCTGTCAGTGCTGAGCTCTCAGAGAGCCCTGAGCAATAGACTCCACAAACTTCCCTAACACCAGTTGCCTCAGAAACTGCAGGAAGTTTCTGGGTGTCAGCAGTCTTACAGACAGGTTAATGGGTCCCTCCTGCTCTTCCTCACCCAGGAAGGATGACTATATCCAGATCCATGGCCTCCACTTCTGCACCTTTTCTGTAGATAAGGACCTTGGTGAATGCCTGTGCCAGGTATCTTCTTTATATACAAGAACCAGGGGCTGTTATTGTAAGACCCTCCTTCCATTGTTGTTTGTAATATTACCTTATGTGAATACTATTGCAAACCGGATACTATGGGCAAGTGATGGCTGCTCGCCTCTGTTGTCTTTCATTCATACTTGGAATATTTAGTTTTTAGATATTTCTAGAGAAGGAGGTGCAGGGAGAACCCTGGGTTTCTGCAGGGTGAACGTACAGGATGTTCCTAGGGGAAGCCTGGCCTGGCTGAGTTGCAGCTCGGGGGAGGTATGACATAAGGATGGTGTTCAGATTGTACCAGGAACCTGCTCCTGTCTAATGATGTTTGGTGCAAGTTCCAATGGCCACCCCTCATTTATACATTTCCTTGTCCATATTTGACACTTTGCTGGCTTCTCATTTCATGAATGACTTTCTAGCTTTGGCTATCTTTGCATTTGTGTCCTTTTTACATCACCTATTCGTTTGCACATCTCTTTCTGCAGTATTCTACAACATGGACCTATGCAAGTGTTATAAGGAGCACATACACTGACTGGCCAGATTATTATGACCACCTCATCAGTACTTCATTGTCACTTCCAAAATACTGAATATTGAAAACTTCCTAAGCAAATACTCTCAAGGTTTTATTATCATTATTATTATTCTTTGCATAACTAATTCATTTCATTGTACTGATGGGGTGGTCATAATAATCTGGCCGGTCATAATAATCTGGCCACTCAGTGTACATGCTAAATACCCCTAAAATACCAGCAACTTGTTTATTGGATTTTACTTGGAATGAGATGTAACCAACCTTCTATACAGCTTGCCCGTGTCACCAGCATAGAAGATCTGCTGCAGTGATGGCAAACCTTTTGAGCTCGGCGTGTCAGCATTTTGAAAAACCCTAACTTAACTCTGGTGCCATGTCACAAATAGAAATTTTTTGATATTTGCAACCATAGTAAAACAAAGATTTATATTTTTGATATTTATTTTATGTATTTAAATGCCATTTAACAATGAAAAATCAACCAGAAAAATGAGTTCGTGTGTCAACTCTGACACGCATGTCATAGGTTCGCCATCACTGATCTACTGAATGCTGTTAGCAGCAGATTGAGCTGGACAGTCCGCTTCTCTTCCATGTGGTACTTGTCATGTTTCTGCTCTATTTCTGTTGAAGTCTCCCTTGTTTTGTGATCTTCAGTGCTCAAGAACTTCACAGTGACCTCTTACTAATCCATCTTTCAGGTCTTTTATTTTCAGCCAATTGCATGAAACCAGTGTAGTATGTGCAACCCACTTTTATGATGGGACTTACCCCTATCACCAGAGTCATTCATTTCCTTCATCATTCCTCTGTTTTCAGGTCCTTGGCGTAAGATGGATGATGTGGAGGCCTATTCTGAGCACAGTGTATCTGTAGGAGATTCTCAGGTCAGGGCTTCCAAGACAGCTGCAGCCACCCAGAGGACCCATCTGTGTAAGCCATGCTTCTCAGTGTTAAAAGATATTTTGCACCTGAGTGAGTTACAAGTGGTTTACTTTGAGAAGAATGTGTTCTTAAGTGATGCATGTTTGAGAGACTTGTGTTTCAGTGCAAACCCTCACCACCAACAGAAGGATGCCAGTGGAGAGAAGCCCTGGAAGGAAGATTTAGAGAGTACCTTGCTTGTGAACAGTTGCTGCTTCTACTTATCTGGGATGCCTGTAGCTAGTACAGAGCTTGGGGAAGACTCCCCAGCCATCTTAGGGCTTCTCCAGCACCAAGCCACTCTTAACACTATGGAGCCACACAGTAACAATGAGATTTCACAGGAATGTCTCAGTGGAAAAAGACATCACCAGTGGGTTGAATGTGAAAGAGCTGCCAGCCAGAAAGAGAAAGTTGCTTATCAGAAAGGTCTCTGCTCTGGAGATATGATTTATGAGTATAATAAATGTGGGGAAGAGTCTAGACAAATGTTTAACCACCCTGCACATGGGAGCGTTCACACTGGAGAAAAGCCTTATGAGTGTACTGATTGTGGGAAGGTCTTCAGTGAAAGCACTGCTCTCACTAAACACCGCAGTGTTCACACTAGAGAAAAGCCATATGAGTGCAGTGAATGTGGGAAGCATTTCAGAGAAAAGGCTGCCCTCACTAAACACCACAGAGTTCACACTGGAGAAAAGCCATATGAGTGCAGTGAATGTGGCAAGTCCTTCAGTCAAAGGTCTCAACTCACTATACACCACAGAGTTCATACTGGAGAACAGCCATATGAGTGTAGTGAATGTGGGAAGCATTTCACTGAAAGGACTGCCCTCACTAAACACCACAGAGTTCACACTGGAGAAAAGCCATATGAGTGTAGTGAATGTGGGAAGCATTTCAGTAAAAGGACTGCCCTCATTATACACCACAGAGTTCACACTGGAGAAAAGCCATATGAGTGTAGTGAATGTGGGAAGCATTTCAGAGAAAAGGCTGCCCTCACTAAACACCACAGAGTTCACACTGGAGAAAAGCCATATGAGTGTAGTGAATGTGCGAAGCATTTCAGTGAAAGGTCTGCCCTCATTATACACCACAGAGTTCACACTGGAGAAAAGCCATGTGAGTGTAGTGAATGTGGCAAGTCCTTCAGTCAAAGGTGTCACCTCACTAAACACCACAGAGTTCACACTCGAGAAAAGCCATATGAGTGTAGTGAATGTGGGAAGGATTTCAGACAAAAGGCCGCCCTCACTGTACACCAAAGAGTTCACACTGGAGAAAAGCCATATGAGTGTAGTGAATGTGGGAAGCATTTCAGAGAAAAGGCTGCCCTCTCTATACACCAAAGAGTTCACACTGGAGAAAAGCCATATGAGTGTAGTGATTGTGGGAAGCATTTCAGAGAAAAGGCTACCCTCACTAACCACCACAGAGTTCACACTGGAGAAAAGCCATATGAGTGTAGTGAATGTGGGAAGCATTTCAGAGAAAAGGCTGCCCTCTCTATACACCAAAGAGTTCACACTGGAGAAAAGCCATATGAGTGTAGTGATTGTGGGAAGCATTTCAGAGAAAAGGCTACCCTCACTAACCACCACAGAGTTCACTCCGGGGAAAAGCCATATGAGTGTAGTGAATGTGGGAAGCATTTCAGTGAAAGATCTTCCCTCACTAAACACCACAGACTTCACACTGGATAGAAGCCATATGAGTGTAGCGAATGTGGGAAATCCTTTAGTGAAAGCTCTATCCCGAGTGAACACAAGAGAGCTCACACTGGTGAGTGTATTGATTGTGGGATTTCTTTTAGCTACAACCACAACCTGGTTAGACACCTGAAATTTCACCCTGGAGAAAAGATGTAAATATGCAGGGAATGTTTTATTTTTCTCACCAAGAATAAGAATACTTAAGGGGCTCTGTGGGACCCATTTACATGAATGTAAACCCCTTTAATGACAACATACACTCTGCTAGATTCGTTATAAATTTGAGGTACAAGTGAGACTTGAAGGAGCTGCGTTGTACTTGCTAACATGCTGAGACCTACAACCCAAATGATGTCACTGTGAGTGTTTATCGCTGAAGAGATTTCACCTCTAACACCTGGCTCACCTGAGGAGTGTGCATCGGTCACATTCCCTGGGTGCTCAGGGGAATGTATTCTGTGTTCTCGCTTCTGTTTGAGGTAATTATGGTTTCTCCAAGCTCTTGGCAGTATCTTCATTCATTTCTCTATGACTAGAAAATGGACCTGACCCAGGATTCATCCAGAGCACCCGTTCTCAGCTAAGAAGTGCTATCTCTTTCAGGGACATAGTGGTACTCACATTATGCTTTGATAAATTTTGAAGGTTTCTTATTCACCAACCTGCAAACTCTGAGCTCTCCTCTGCTCTGGTTTATGATCTTTTTTCTAAAGGTGTTTTTATATTTGTGTTGTTATTTATTAGTGCATTATTTTCAACACCAACTACTCTAAACCTAAATTTGCCACACTCTGTATTTACCTCCAGTCATTTTGTAATATTTCTGCTTCCCCAACCCTCCATGCAGACATTGATTTACCTTCCTTTACAGTAGAGTAGTTCATATTTTTCATAATTTTATTGGCACTGTAAGGTGAATTCTCTTTAACAAACACTGGCTTCCTTCATGCTACACAGATAGTTTGAGATTTAACACTAACGTTTATATAAATAGTTAATTTTTTATTTCTAGAAAACATTGTATTCTATGGATAACCACTTTTACTGTTGAGCTGCCTATGATTTCAGTTATTTCTACGTTTGGGGTTTTATAAATAAAACAGCTCAGAATATTGTATTCCATTCTTTCTACAGATGTATGTCTTAAATTGTTCCAGTGTCAGTGAATGTGGTACATTTCAACATATATGGAAGTGTGACCTAAAATGGTCAATCACTTTGCCTTCCCACCCACCCAGAAAATTCTATGCAACTCTGCCAGCACATGCAAAGGTTAATCTTTTTAAGTACTAGCCCCATCACTGAGTGTACTGTTCACTCACTTTTGTTTTAACTTCATTTCCATAAAAATGTTTGATGGTGATCATTTCTTCATGTATTTCTTTCCCTGTCTTTATCTTCTTTGTTAAAATGCTCAGGATTTTTTGTTTATTTTTAAAGTTAATTTATTATTTTATTCTAACCAGTAGGAGGGTGGTGCAGCCTCTATGACATATGTTTGAATTTCACTCAGTCTTCAGATACTCGACTGATTTTTTGGCCATATGGGATTCTTGGTTTTTGAATTCTATAAACAAAATGTTTTTTCTCAGTTTTTACCCTATGTACGATTTATAGTCCACTTGTACCATACACTTATACATTTAATCTGCATTGTTAATTCTCCACCAGTGTTCTTTAAGTTTAAGCATTTAATGATACATTGAAGTCTAGGTTTGTAGTAGTTGAAAACTTCCCTGGTGTAAATATCACCACCACATTCAAACTGCCAAAATGTTGGCATTGAACATGGACATAAGATATTTCAGTAGTACATCATTATATTTTACTAGTGACTGGGTGTATGGACTTGTGCACATTGAAAGGAAATTAATTAGAATGTGACAAGTGGGGTGGGACTGGCTTAGATGGGTTCCTCACACCCTATTGCCAACCTCCCCCAGTCCCTCCCCTTTAGGCCGCACCTGGGGCAGCGCCTTGGCTTCAAGGGTGTCTGTGTAGTGAGTGGGATTCCTCTGGCAGGTGAGGTCCTGCAGCCTGGCCTGCAGGGAATCGGCTGAAACCGGCTCTCCGATATCTGCTGAGGGGTCCTGGATTATGAAAGGGCAGTTGTCAGGTGACACAACCCAGAATCAGGCTCCCTCCTCTCTGGTCCCGGGATGCATGACCCGAGAATCACCGTTGCCTTCCATCACTATCTCTCATCCCAGTGGTTCTGGTATCTATCCATTCTCAGATACATTAGTGACTTATTTTACTAAAAACCCCCAATAAGTTTCTCCCTAGCCAGAGAGCTCATTTGATTAAAGCATTATCTCAATAGTGCCAAGGTTGTGGGTTCCATCCTCAGTCAGGCTCCATGCAAGAATCAAACAGTGTGCTGCCACCGAGACGTAGCCGCTGGTTCTGAGCCGGAGGCGTCACCAGGGATTATTGGACCCAGCAGATCGTCCCTGGATCCAGGCTGAACAATCTGCATTTCCATCTGAACCGCGGGAAGAAAGGTTAGCTGGTCAGTGGGATTCCTGCTCCAAGGACACAATGCTTTCCAAGCTAGCTCGTCTGCAGACTGTGGTGGGGCTTTGCCGGGGCGCCCACACGCCGGTGGCTTCTGCTACATAAGTGGTGACTAAGAAAACAGTCCAAGGCCGTCTATCGTCTGATGAAGATTTTGAAAGGGAAGCCAAGTATGGCGCTCACAAGTAAAGGGTGTCCCAAAATTCACGCAAGAAGTAATTTTGATAGAAAACAAGTTTATAATTAAAAATTGTAATTTTTTTATTGATTCATAAAGTATACAGTATAGGGTTATGTATGGAATAGCACATCGGGTAAATGGCCTCCACGGCTTTGCTGGCACATATGCAAAGCCATGGTCTTCATTGGTCTTCATTGTCCCTGCTCCTGGGCCATAATTGGTACTTGGTAGTGCTTATCAAATTGAAGGGATTGAAATCACAGGGTAACAGATATTAGAATCTGATTCAATAAACCAAGTAAAATTAGGCTTTTATTTTTTGTTGTTGTTAATGCTCACGCAAAATTCAAATCTTGCGTGAATTTTGGGACACTCTTTACCACCCCTTACTGGTCACCCTGGAGAGAGGGACAGGTATTTCCCTGTGGGATGTGGAAGGCAGGAAATACTTTGATTTCCTAAGTGCGCACAGCGCCGTCAACCAAGGGCATTGCCACCCCAAGATCGTGGACGCCCTGAAGAGCCAGGAGGAGAAGCTGACGCCGACCTCGCGGGCCTCCTACAAAAATGTGCCGGGCGAGGACGCGGAGAATATCATGAAGCTCACCTACCACCAGGTTCTCCCCATGAACACAGGGTGGAGGCCGGGGAGACCGCTTGCAAGCTAGCGCAGCTTTGGGGTGCACCGTGAAGGGCATCCCCAAGGACAAAGCCAAGATCATCTTCGCAGCTGGAAACTTGGGGCAGGACTCTGTGTGCCATCTCCAGCTCCACGGACCCCAGCAGCGATGACGGCTTTGGCCCCTTCATGCCGGGGTTCGAGATCATTCCCTACAATGACCTGCCTGCTCTCAAGCGTGCTCTTCAGGATCCAAATGATGCTGAGTTCATGGAACCCATTCATGGCGAGGTGGGCGTCATTGTCCCGACCCAGGCTGACTGAGGTGTGTGCGCGAGCTCCGCGCCAGGCACCCGGTCCTGTTTATTGGATGAGACCCAGACGGGACTGGCCAGGACTGGTCGATGGCTGGCGGTCGGCCATGAAAATGTCAGGCCTGACCTCGTCCTCCTGGGCAAGGCCCTTTCTGGTGGCCTGTACCCCGTGTGGGCGGTGCTGTGTGACCATGAGATCATGCTGACCATCCAGCCCCGGAGCCCGGCTCCACGTACGGGGGCAAGCACCTGGGAAGCCGCGGGGCCATTGCCACCCGCGAGGTTTTGGAAGAAGAGAATGAGCTCAGGAAGCTGCCCTCGTACATCGTGACCACCGGGCGTGGGAAGGTGCTGCTGAACGCCATCGTCACCCGGGAAACCAAAGATTCTGATGCTTGGCAGGTGCACCTGCGCCTTCGAGATAATGGACTTCTGGCCAAGCCCACCCACGGTGACATCATCAGGTTCCGCCTCTGCTGGTCATCAAGGAGGACAAGGTCCAGGAGGCCATTGAGATCATTAGCAAGACCATCAGTAATTCTGGGCTCGCCTCCGCCAGCTTTCTGAGGGCCCCCACTGCTTTCTGAGGGCGGGGCCTGCTTCCCATGGGTGGGGCCTGTTCCCATGGGGCGGGGCCTGCTTCCCTGGGGGCGGGGCCTGCTTCCCCAGGGGTGGAGCCAGCTGGGCTGGCAACTAGGCCACATCCTCATAACAGCCTGTGTGGTGCTGCTCTCAGCGCGGGCTCATTCCACTCCCCGGTGTCTTCAAGGACCTTTTAAAACATATGTTATTTTCAGTTCATACATGCTAGAACGGCATTTATAGCCACACAGCTTGCTGTGTAAGAGAACATAAGGGAGTCTGTTTGATCATGTGTGTGTGCTGAGGCGAAATGCTCCCTCTGTATGTAAGGCAGCCTTTTGGCAAGTCCCATGTGGTTTTTACAGGTTTTTATCATTTCCTTGCTTGTGTAAATATATTGTATTTCAAAAAGTTATATGGGGTTTTATATAGAAGACTGCTTTAACCTTATAAAGTTGAATCATAATCACTGAATTTTAGGAAGGATGAAATGGTTATGAAAGGACAGAACAGGACTGATAGCTGTGTCCTTAACCCGTCTTCCAAGAAAAAGCCGCAGAACGTATCAGTTACTCAGCCTGCCCTTATCTCGGCCAATGGGAAAGAGGGTGGAAGTAGCCCATGGCCAAGAGTATGCTAGCCACCCCCCCCCATCTTTGTGTAACCAGACCCTAGCTGCACCCTGCCCTTGCGTCACTAGCCCCCGGCCCTCACTCAACCAACCATAATCAGCCAAATCAGTGGTCAGAGTGTGCCCCCACCCCCCGACCCCAAGCCTTATAAATTCTTTGTTCCCTTGGGACTCAGGACTCTCTTTTGCATCCAGTAATGGAGGCGGGGGGGGGGGACCAAGTCCCGGGCTTGAATAAAAGACTCTATGCTTTTGCATCGGACTCGGCTCCCTCGTGGTCTGTCTTGGGGGATCTTGAAATCTGGGCATAACTTTTGGGGGCTCGTGCGGGACCCCGAAGACTCACGAGGGACCCCGATCCGGAGAGTCTGACTGACCGCGGTAAGTATTTGTGTGTTGTCTGTTGTGTTCTGTGTGTTCTGTCCTGTGTGAGCTCTCTTCTGAAATGTGTTATGCCCGTAACGGCCTAGGTGGACGCATTGGGGGGCCACGGGTGGGAGGAGGCAGGGGACGCCCCGATCCTCCATCTGGAGGGGCGCAGAAACACCTCATTCTGAGACGAGGCCGGTCACTCCCGCCAGTTGGCACATGGCCATTGTCTAATCTGTAGTTTTGCTTCTGCGGAGTCGGAACGTTGTTTTGGTTTTGCTTCCATAGGGTTGGAAGACTGTATTTGTCTGGGTTTGTGGGTTTTTGTTTTGTTTTGTTTTGTTTTTTCTGTTTTCTGTGGACTTACTGGATGGACGTTATGGGACAGACTCAAAGTACTCCTTTAAGCATTATGGTCATTTTAAAGTCAAGCGCTGGGCCAAACCTGCTTGCCAGCCTCAGGTGTGGTTTTCTAGACCCACTGGGAACTTGGGACCTTGAAGCTTACTGAATTCAAATGATAAAAAACTTATGTCTTGCATCTTTGAAGTTTATTCTTAAAAATGTTACTGATTGAGAAATGCTGAATATTTGACTTGCCAGCTAAAAGTTTAAGGTTTGGATTGAATTGGGAAAAACTGTGTGTTGTGGAAGCTAAATGCCTTTGCTGAATGAATGTCTGGTTAAAGTGTTTGAGTGTGGAGGGAGGGGGCCTGCCCTCTCCTCTCCTTTGTGTGGCTCCACAACTTTGGTCAGGCAGGCATCTGAGTGAGGATCTGTGAAAACAGGTCACCCCCTCCCTTGTCTGTCTCTCGTCACCAATCATCATGAGGTTGGGACAAAGTAAACCTGTTCTTAATTACATGTTAAAAAATTTTTTTTAACAAGAATCGGTTTGTAATAAAATGAGATGTTGTAAAATTGAGTCCTAGTTTTCCTCACTGCTCGTCATTGTCAGTGCTGTTGGGGCGTTGGGTCTCTGGGCTCCCTGCTCAGCTCCCCAGTCTCCCCAGCTTCTGGAATCCACCAGCTCCCTTTGCCAGGAGGTGAGAGCATGGGAAAGCGATGTTTCCTGTTTACCATGCAACAGCGTTTATTTTACGTTCCTATTAGTTGAATCCCATTTTTATATGGGATTTATATCAAAACAGGAGGTACACTTAAAGTGATCCATTGGATTTTTCCAAGCCTACTCAACCAGGAAGTGTCAGAAGAAGGAGGCAGGGAGGAAGGCATGTAGAGATCCACTCCAGACCTAATCTAATGGTGTTCTGTCCAGCTGTCCCCTGCATGTCCCCTTCCTTCCTCACCAACCCTCTCCTGTAAGGTGCCTCCTCTGGCCTCCTTCCCCATTCTTTCCTGAGGTAATGCAGCTGTGGGAGCTGCCCACTTAGCCTAGCTGCCCTCCCCAATGCTTTGAGCCAAACTGAGAAGCGCCACCTGCAGGCCTCCTCCCCTGCCCCTTTTGCTTTTGCTGGCTCTGACACTGGCCAATCACCCCTTGGAGCTCTCAGCCTCTATCCCATGATTCTCTCCCCTGGGACAGGGCTCACACTTGCCAGTCGCTTGGTCACTCACTCATTCCTTCCACAAACACTCATTGAATGCTTCCACCATGGAGGTACCTCCCTCCAGGCCCCCTCTGAAGGGTTGACCACCTGCTCCCCTAGGTCTGACGCTCCACTTCTAAGCTTCAAGCCTGAGGTCGGCTGCCTTAGATAACCTGTCCAGGCTACAGGCTTCCTCCACTCTCCCTGGCTCCTCTGGGCTCCCTAATTATTCAAGCAAACCAGCAGTCCATCACAGAAGCCAAAAGCCTGTGGTGCAGGCTGGACCCCACCTCTCTCCATATCCCACCTTTGATAGGTCCCCTGAACCTGAGAATGTCTATGGAATCTGCCCACTCCATCTTAGATGACTGTGCTCATCCCAGGTCCGATACACACCCCATTCCCTGGGTCTTGGCAGGGGCTTATCAGCTGGTCTGCCTGTGTCCCTCAACTTTTCGGCCCCATGCAACCTCTTAGCATTCACCCTGGGTGACCTTCCTTTTTGAACCTTCCCTCCCTCAGCCTCCAAACTAGCTCCTCCCATCCCTTTGTGGTCTAGCTTCTGCATGGGTCACCTCAGAATGCACCCAATATTCTGCCACCCTCCAGCCCAAAACAAGCTCATACACATCGGCCACTTTCATCACAATCTTCCCAGAAGGCTCCAAACACCTCAAGCCCCAGCCTCTCCTGGGAACCTCCGGATCTGTTTCCAGCTTTGATGTCCCAAAGACACCTCCAACTCAAAATGCTCAGCACATGGTTCACCATCCTCCCCCCACCAAAGCCTCTTTGTTCATCCTCTCATCACCTCTGTCCCCCATCCAGACCTGTGCTGTGCCAGCATGGCCATGGGTGAACCTGAAAGGGTGGGGGGTGGCAAAGGTGAAGGATTAAAGAAGAAAGACAAGAGAATAAACCTGGGGTTAGGTGGGATGCTGCCCTCTGATTAGAGAGACAGTGCCACGGCCTGCAAGCCGAGTCTACTTTTATAGCCAGTATCCTTGAAACAAAGTAAGGGCATGGTCAAGATGTTCACAATGTTCTCCCAGGTTTCTAATCTACTCAATTACATGCACCTGAACTCTATGAAGCACCTCCCACAGCCTACCTCACTGAGCGACATGGACCACAGGTTCGGACCATAAGGTCAAACTTACAACTATAGCCTTTGGCTATAATTGTGCCGGGACTTGCATGTGGCTTTCCCATGAGAGGATGGTGTCCTCTTATTAGTCTGAAGCTTGAACCTGTCCAAACACAGTAGCCGCTCTCCACACAGACCATGTGGGGTATCCCCCTCTCTCTTTCCCGTGTGGTATACATCACTTCCTCAGCTGCTTCCAACTCTGATGTTTTATTCAAATCCCAGCCACACCCAGGTGGTGGATACCTGGGCAGTACCATGTGGTCCCATTGCTGAGAGGGCATCCCAAACCATACCCCACTGAGCTCCAAAGATGCACCTCTACCCTGGCCTGAGAGCTCTGTGATCTGGGGAGTGTGAAATATCCACGAGACAGCTCTGGGCTGAGGTCTGCCTGCAGAGACGGTGGGATCACCTATGGGACAAGGGGCACTCCCCCTGGGGAGAACAGCAAAGTGAGAAAGTTAGAAAAGTTGGGGAAAAGCTTGGGAAGCATACAGCCAAGTGTTTATCAACCAACCAGAGGAAGGGGAGGGAACATGTTTATCTGTATGCATACACACACACACACACACACACACACACACACACACACACACACATATCCTATCTAATAAAAGAGAAACATGGTAATTGTCGTATGACTGCTACGCTTCCCATTGGCTAATCAGCGAAATATGCAAATTAACTGCCAGCCAAGATGGCGGCCGGCAGCCAGGCAGCTTGAAACTAACATGAGGCTTGCTTGCTTCAGTGACGGAGGAATCCAATGTTCCCCGCCTGCCTTGCCGGCCTCTGAGCTTGCAGTTTAAGAAACATTGTAACAAATATAGAAGCTAAACAAAACCTCAGAAACCTGCTTTCAGCGAGCCCGGGATCTCAGAGCTGGAGTTATACATTGTTTCCATTATATAAACAAAACAAACCAGATACCTTCTTTCAGCAGCAGAGGCCTCAGAGCTGGAGCCAGAGCTAAAGCTGGCCCAGAATAAAAAAAAGAAATAGAAAAAAAGGAGCAGTTGGGAGCTTCAGTCAGCCTGAAAACAGCCCTCAGCCCCTTACCCAGACTGGCCAGGCACCCCAGTGGGGACCCCTACCCTGAAGGGTGTGTGACCAGTTGCAAATAGCCATCATCTCCTCACCCAGGCTGGCCAGGCACCCCAGTGGGGACCCCCACCCTGATTCAGGACACCCTTCAGGGATAACCAGCCAGCCCCACCCATGAACCAGGCCTCTATCCTATATAGTAAAAGGGTAATATGCCTCCCAGCACCAGGATCAGCGGAGCCGAGAGGCCTCCCGGCACCGGGATCAGCGTGACAGGGGCCAGTGCCCAAACCCCCTGATCACCCTGTGGCTCTGTGTGTGACTGGGAGTGGGGCCACAAACTCCCTATCCGCCCTGCTCTGTGCCTGATGGGGGGAGCTCCCCAACACCCTGATCACCCTGCGGCTCTGTGTGTGACAGGGTGTGGCGCCTCAACCCCCACCACCCACCCCCTGCCATGGGCCCTGCTCTGTGTTTGCCGGGGTAGAGCCATAACCTCCCCATCAGCCCTGCCCTGAGTGTGACAGGGGGCGGTGCCCCAACTCCCCTATTGGCCCTACTCTGTGAGTGACGGGGGGAGCTCCCCAACCCCCTGATTGACCCTGCTCTGTGTGTGGCAGGTTACGGAGCCCCAACCCCCTGATGGGCCCTGCTCTGTTGGTGAAAGGGGGTGGCGCCAAAACCTCCCCATCGACCCTGCCTTGAGTGTGACAGGGGGCGGTGCCCCAACCCCCCAATCGGGCCTACCCTGAGCATGACTGAAGGTGGCATCGCAACCTTCCAATCTGCCTTGCTCTGTGCATGACAGGGGAAGGCGCCCCAACTCCCCAATCTGCCCTGCTCTGAGCCCGACCAGGGGCTGCACCTAGGGATTGGGTCTGCCCTCTGCCACCTGGGAGCAGGCCTAAGCCAGCAGGTTGTTATCTCCCGAGGTGTCCCAGACTGCGTTAGGGCACAGGCCGGGCTGAGGGACCCCCCTTCCCTCCCCGAGTGCACAAATTTTTGTGCACCGGGCCTCTAGTATATATATAGCTCATTGATTCCCTTAGAAAGCTCTCATTGATTTTGCCAAACAGGTGTATTTATAGCCAACCTATGCTTACCCTCAACTAACAGATGAGTGTGGTTCCAACGTGAATGTTGGATGATGTTTTCATTTATGCTAGCAAGTAAAACAAGCTGAAGGTGTCTATGAGAACCTCACTCAATCAGGTAGTCCTTTTTTGAATGGCAGCCTCAATTTCTTATAGTGTATTCCTATAGCACCCTGGCCCTACCACTAGCCCTGTTGCACACCCATTGGTCACTGCGTCATTCATGGAATGTTTTATATTTGAAACCAGCCCTTTCACCAGGTCGAGAGAAACAGAACTTTCTGCCCACCAACTGCCCTGAATGCCTGGGGAGGGTGCTGACTTTCACTCACCTTGCAACTACTGTGGGTCAGACTCCTTCTAAGCACTCTGTGGGAATAAATGGATTTATTTCATGTAGTTCCTGTTAAATGTGGTGACAAAAAGGGTGAATGAGTCCCTCTTGTCAATTATCACCAGGAAATGATTGAATGAGAGACAGGCATGCTGTCCAGGGTGTAAGACAGGAGGGAGAGCCTGTAGAGACTTGGGTGGGGGTAGTGAGGGTGCTGAGTATATGCAACACTGGAGGAGGTGGGACAGATGGAAGACGAACATAGTCATGTCTGCTCTTGAGTCTCCCTCGCACAGCCCTGCACACCTGTTCTCAGGCCCTCTGGGCAGATATCAGCCCTGGTCCACTTGTCAAGGCACAGGATGGTAGGTGCCCAGGGAGGCAGTGAGGAGCCAGTGCCCCAGGCACCCCCTCCTCCTGCTCTTCACCCCCAACCTGGAGGCTGCAGCTGGGAGTCCCTTCCTCCACTGTGCCTTCTCTGCAGGAGCTTAGGAGACAGCGATCTGGGCAGGTGGGCAGGGACCAGAGCTCTCCACACTGCCTCTGAAACACTCACCCCCAGAAATCAGGGTGAGGACATGGTTGGTCCTTCTGGGGCTGCAAGGGAAAACCTCTCCCAGCTTCTGGTGGTGCCAGCTATCCCTGGTTCCATGGCTTGAGGACCCATCCTCCCCACCCATCTCTTGTCCAAGTGACATGACCTTCTCTCTGTGAGTGAGTCTAATTTCCCTCTTACAAGTCACCTGTCACTGCAGTGAGGGCCCAGCCATCCAAGACCCAAGGCCTCCTCTGAACTTGAGTACAACTGCAAAGGCCCCATTCCCAAATAAGGCCACGGTCGCTGTGTCCCATCAGCATGGATGTGGGGACACTGCAGAACACACCTCAGGACAGGTATCACAGGGCACACGGAGACATGGAGGCCCGGGGTTGAGTGGAAACAGCAGTCTCAGAACAGCAAGCTGAGTAGAAATTTCCCGTAAATACTGGTAAATGCACGCCCAGGCCCAAGGGCACATTTTCCTACAGGCATGAGGCCTCCGTACCAGGACCTGCAGGGCTTTCCTGTGTGAAGTGAGAGCCCATCTCTGCACTCACCTACTCAGAGCAGAGTTCTGACAGTGGACACATTGCAGCCTCCCGCCACCAGGGGGCGACGCGTCGCCTGTCGCAGTGCTCTGCCCTCCAGCACCACCCGGAAGTCCCGCCTCTGCTGGGAGTCAGCAAGGTGTGTCCAGTAGACAGCGGAGTCCGGGGGTGCAGGACTCTTAGGCTGTGTGGCTGCTGGCAGCGCGGGGCCGGAAGCCTCAAGCGGGGACGTGGGCCTGGGGGCGGCGGGCGGAGCCCTGAGGCGGCTGCCATGCGAGGAGGAGGGCGTGCAGGCGTCCTCAGAGGGCAGCCCTGGTGGAGGTGTGCTCCCTGCAGGGAGTCAGGCAGCTTCTGCAGCAAAGATGGGCAGTGGGGGCTGCGGGGCGCTGGCTGAGGACCCCCACTCTGCGTGGACCAGCTGCTTGGGAGCCGCCTTCTGAAGTCGGGGTTTGGGTTCTGAGAAAGACTCCTCCGCACGGGCCAGGCCCGCCCTCCCGCAGAGGGTGACGGAGCCCGCGCTGCCTGTGCCCTGTGTGGCCCCAGCTCAGGGCGCTGTCCCAGGGCTTTCCTGGGCCCAAGTCCTCCTGTGACGGACCGGGATCCTCCTCAGGCCAAGGGTCTGGGCTCAGACAGAATGTCACCGAGTTGGAATAAACGCCATAGACCTGACCCCCTGCAGCAGGTCAGGCGTCCACTGGCCGTGGGCACAGGAGGTCATTGGTCCACTTCGCACATCGACTTCTCTCCTGGCCTGAAGGACACCAGAAAGGACTGGTGCAGGGGCCTCGGCATGGTGCCTGGGAGCATGGCGTCCCCTGAAACCTGTGCCAGAGGGATGAGCTCTCCGGATGGGCGTCCATGAAGCTCCGGTTCTGTGGGGACAGGAGCGTCCTCGGGGGACCCAGAGTGTGTCACCAGCCCAGGGGGACGGTCCCTGCGCTGCTCTTGAGTCTTTTATCAACAAACATCAGGTCTCCGCAGAGTGTGTGCAAGCCCCATCAGAGCTCATGTAAGTGCTTAATAACGTCGGCAACGTGAATGGTATTGCTGGTTTTAAACGCTCTCCTAAGTTGTAGTTTATATTGAAGACACCAAATAAATTCCAAATTTGAGAAACATTGATGTAATTAATTCCAATCGTGTGTTGAAAACATTCAACCTGAGTAGTTTATACATAAACCAGGTGCCCAGTGCACAGGGTTCACGCACTGGTAGGGTCCCTAGCAGCTGCCTGCTGGCAGCTGGATACTCCCTCCATTCCCCCAGCCAGCCCCGCCCCCTGGTTGAACTCCAGGACAACCTCCCATGGAGTGGACTGTTTGCATACTCTGCTTCTGTTATATAAGATTATTTTTATGTCTGCAAAATTCTAATTTCTCTTTTCAAAAATATATTTCTACTGATTTCAGAGAGGAAAGGAAAGGGAGAAAGTTAGAAACATCAGTGATGTGAGAGAATCATTGATCAGCTGCATCCTGCAAACCCCACATAGGGGACTGAACTCGAAACCTGGGCAGATGCCCTGACCAGGAATCAAACTGCGACATCCTGGTTCATAGGTTGACTGTTAACCACTGAGTCATGCTGGCTGGGTAATTTCTCTCTCTCTCTCTCTTTTTTTAAGTTATATTTGAGCTTAATGCCCTGGTCATAGTATGCTCTTCAAGTTGATTTTCACGCAGGGGCGCCAATAGAGAGTTTACAGGTTATATTTATTATTTGTTCCCTAAAGAATATTGCCTGTCTATGGACACTGGCCTCTGTGAAGTCATTCTCATCTGCCCATCTGTGCCTTTCTCTGGAGTCTTCTGGCATTTAGTGTTTGCCCTTCAGCAATGACACGTGTATATCACACTGTAACCTGTCTGGTTGAGCTCACCTGCACCCACAATTGAAGCAGCCCCCCATAACCTGCTCTTCCCCTCAGGTTTCCTCTTCCAGCTTCTGTTCATCAGAGTTTAATCTTTTACGTCTAGTGGCCGAGTTGCTGGTCACAACTGCTAGTTCTGTTCCGGGGTCTTCCTTCCCAGGTCCAGCAGGACTGCATTTGTGCAGGTCTCACTTCCCAAGTGGATCTTCAGCACCACTCTATGCCTCCTCCTCCAGGCTCAATGGGCACTTCAGAATGAGTGCCGTTAAATGTGCAGCGTTGCAGACAGAGATGTGTGGTGGTCTTTTTCCAAGGAGCCAGATGGTTGCTTGCTGAGGCAGTCCACCCTAGACTTAGAAGACGAGAGGGTGTGCTTACAGGGGAGGCTCCAGTGCTGTGGCAGATTGCTCTGTGCTGCATCTGCCGGTCTGTGTTGCTGTGTATCAATACTGTACACTCAGACATGTTTTTAAAGTGTATGTCCTGTGGGCCTGTGCATCCTACCATGAGTATAATGATGCGTTGGTTTTAAAAGTACTGACTCCTTCAGCATAAACACTACAGCTTGTTGAAGAGAAGGATCCCTGAGAGGAACTTGCTGCCACAATTGTCAGGTGTTTGCAAGAACGTTTCGTCTGTTTCCTTTGTGCAGGTGAAAGGTCCCAATCTGGAGGCCACAGTGAGGAAGTTTGATGACGTCTGTAAAAAGGGCAGTGAAGGCAAAGAGTGTGACAACCTGTTCACCATCATTGCCCATTTGTATGACTTCCACCTGGTACAGTCTCTCCTCATATTAGTCATTTTGGAAAAACTTACAAGAAATTTCACAGAGAAAGATATGGGACTGATCTATTAACACATTTTGTAACGCTCAGGAGTTTTCTCATGTTTCCCTCATCCTCTGTTAAGGACCGCTCATGACTGTTCCTGTTTTTCACGCCCAAGGATAAAGGAGCGAATCTAGATACTTAAGTAAATATTGTTTGGTCCCTCTTCATAGAGGAAAATGTTTTACGCGGTACCATACGTTAAAAAAGTACTAGGAACTTTAATTGTTTAATTGTTTTTGTAAATAAAAATGTTATAATGAAAACAACACCTAAAGTTCATTATGATGATTTAAATAATGTGCAGTTTGCCCAAAAACGTGCTTTCCCTGGCGTATGTCTTAGAGATTTCTGTGCGGTACGTAATGTGTTAATGCTGAGAAATGTGGGGTTTTTGTTGAGAAAAGATAATGTTTTGTCACTGTCAGTGATCACAGAGACCCAGGCCAAAGCCAGCAGGGGAGGCGGCAAGTTCCAGGACAAGACGAGGTACGATGGGCCACTCGACCTGCCTCCTAAGTACCTAAGTGTTCAGAAGCTGACCAGCACATAGAAATAAGTGGGGGAAATGCTATATTTCATTTCCTAGTAATCTGTTATCTTCTGCTTCTGTGATTTGATTTTTTAATCTTTAAAACTAGAGGCCAGGTGCACAGATTTGGCTCTCAGACATGCCCCGAGGAGTCCCAGATTGCTAGAGAGTGCAGGCCTGACCGAGGGACCCCACTGGTGCATGATTGGGCCAGGATGGATCATGGGAGGGCTCCAGGGCGTGTCTGTCCCATCTAGCCCAGTCCTGATCAGCTGGACCCCAGCAGCAAGCTAACCTACCAGTCACAGCATCTGACCCCTGGTGGTCAGTGTGCATCTTAGCATCTGGTCAATTGGTTGAACGGTTGGAGAGGCAATTAGCATATTAACCATATTTATATATATTTACATACATACATATATATTTGAGGCCCAGAGCAAGGGATTCATGTACTGGTGGGTCGGGGGGGTGCATGGTGTGCAAGGATCAGCCTGCAGGAAGTGCCGCTCATTCTGGTCAACACTATAGGAGTGCACTAACCACCAGGGGGCAGATCCTACATTGAGTGTTGGCCCCCTATTGGTCATTACGCTTCATAGTGACTGGTCATTGTTCTGGTCATTCTGCTGTTGGTCACTGGGCTTTCATTACATACTAGAGGCCCTGTGCATGAAATTCATGCACGAGGTGGGGGAAGGGGAGGGTCCTTCAGCCCAACCGGCACCCTCTCCAATCTGGGAGCCATCAGCGGATGTCCTACTGATGGCTTAGGCCCGCTCCCCGAGGTTTTCGCCTCTCTGTGGGGCCTGCCTGCTCCACACCATGGAGATGGCAAGCAGGTCCTGCTGGGCACTTGCCTGCTCAGGGCCCCCATGGTGATCTAACAGGAGGCCATGGTGGGTGCTGCCTGGAGGCCAAAGTTGCCTGCTTGGGGATTGCCGTGGTGACCCACCATACCCAGCTACCCAGGCCCTGCTGTGTGCTGCATTTGGGCCATGCTTGCCTGCTCGCAGATTGCCGGGGTGACCCGCCAGCAGGCCCTGCTGGGTGTTTGCCTGGTCCAGGTCACCACGGCAGTGCCTGCTGGCCTCTCATTGCTGGGGTAACGCAGCCAGTGTCCTGCCCTGGCTGCTATGGGCGCCGCCATCTTTTTTTGTAGAGTGATGGTTAATTTGCATATTACTCTTTTATTATGTAGGATGATGTGAACAAGCCTTTTTTCATTATTCAGAAACAGGCTAGTTCTTGAGTTTAAGAATTGATTTATTTAACATTCATGTATTCAAAAATTATTTACTGAGGAAGGCCACTTGTCTTGGGGCTCAGGTGTCAGCACACCTGGACTTCCGGCTCAGCCAGTGGACAGCCCTGTACCTGAGCCTTCCAAGCCTCAGTTTCCCCTTCTAGAAAGCAGAGCTGAGCATGGCTCCTACCTTGTTTCTTTTCTGCAGGTCAGAGTAGGGGAGGACAGGGAAGCCCCAGAATGTGTGAGGAGCAGGAGAAGGGTTTGTGTGGGGCCCACAGAGGCACAGGCAGAGGCCATTGCAAGAATTTGGGCTTTTATCCTAAAGGCACCAGAGGGCTCTGAGTGGGAAAATGGCAAAGGAAGTTTTCATGCTAATGGTCCCTTTGGCTACAACGTAGAAGACGGAGGTGGTCAGGCAGGGAGCTGGAGCCAGTGGTGGGAGGATTAGCTCAGTTGCAGTGGGTGTGGCAGTGAGGACTGACTAGGTGGGTGAGGGGTGCGAGGGAAGGCCAGGGTGAGCCCATGTTCTCAGCTTGGGCCTTCTTTGGACAGCAGTATATGCAGATGACCCACACTCAAAAGGGAAGATGGGCTCTTTTCTGAAATCCCAAAATGTTCACTGTTAGGAGGTGTGTTCTGAGCCCTCTGAGGAGGTCCCGAGGCTCTGAGGTGGGAGGCCTCAGCGTTGAAACACTGACATTCAGAGCTTTGGGAAGAAGAACGGTTGAGAGTAGGAAGAGCAGGACGAAGGTCATGGGAACCAGGCTGGAGTGTTCCAGAGAAGAAGTTTCCCCATATTGAATGCACAGAGGTCAGGTTTAAAACAGAGAATTCAGCCTGGCCATCCTGGCTCAGTAGTGGAGGGTCGACCGCTGAACCAGGAAGTGATGGCCTGATTCCCAGTCAGGGCATATACCTGGGTCTTTGGCTGCATCCCCAGTGTGGAGCATGCAGGAGGCAGCCGAGCAATGATTCTCTCATAATTGATGCTTCCATCTCTCCTTTTTTAATCCTCTCAGAAATCAATTTGATATATATATATTTCCTCACTGGAGGATATTTTCCTTTTTTTTTTTTTTTTAGAGAAAGTGTAAGAGAAAGGGAAATACAGAGAGAAATATCAATGTGAGGAAAACACATCGATTGGTTGCCTCCTGCACGCACCCAAACCAAGGCCTGGACCAGGGTGGAATCTGCAATTAAGGAATGTGCCCTTGAGCAGAATCAAACTCAGGACCCTTTGTTCCATAGGCCAAAGCTCTATCCACTGAGTCAAACCAGCTATGGCAATAAAAATATGTTTTTAAAAAGAAATCAACTTAAAAAGCACAGAAGTTAGCAGAGGCAGAAAGTACTCTCCTGGTTGCCTAGGGCTGGTGCGTTGCGGGGAAATTTGGGGTGGCTTTTAATTTGTATTTGGAACTGCTTTTTGATGAGCGATGAAAATGATGTAAAATTGTGGACATGGATGCACAACCCTTAATATACTCAGTGTATATTTTGAATGGGTGAGTTTGATGGTATGTGGACTATATCAATAAAAAGTCAACATTTGAAGAAATAGCAACATGGGATATCTGGGAGGTCTCTGTACTGTTCCCACAACCTTTCTCTCAGTATGGCATTATTTCCAGGATAAAAGTTAAAAGAGTGAACAGCCCAGGAGTCGGGAAGGAATGGCAACTCTTGTGGAGAGGAGGAGTGATCCAGAGCACAGGGCCAGGAGGGAGGAGCGCAAGTGGGGGGATCAGTGGAAACAGTTGGGGGTGGGAGAACAGGAGAGGAACAACCAGAGATTTATGGGTAGTGGTCAAGGCCCCAGTGGAGGTCTGGTGGAAGCTCAGTGTCAGATTGATGTTAAAAGGCTGCAGAGGCGGGAGAGGGATGGTCTCCCTGAGACCATCAGGTTTATCAGCAGTGATGGCCACCAGCAGAGTTGGTTTATTTCTTCCCAAGTTGAAGGTCAGTGTACAGACAATTTGAAATGATGGCTTTCTCTTTCGTGTGTTTCTATTTTTAGGATTCGCTTGATGCTGGAAAAGATGTTGGTACTGAGGACAGTGACATGCAGAGGGTTCTGGGCTCTGACCCTGAGCCTGTAGAGAAACTGAGGCAATTGCAAAGAGCTTTGGGGAGTCACTTTCACTCCTAAGTGCTTTGCGTTCCCTGTGGACATGGACCCATCGTGGAAGTCTGGGCAGTAGTTGAAGCTGTGAGTCAGGTGACCGGCCTGGTCAGCAAGAGTTCCGAGGGACTGAATGGCAATCAATCAGGTTTCTGTGTTTCTGTGGTGAGACCCTGTGATTGTCCTGTGTGCAGTGAGTCCCTGTTAGTTAGGCATCCTCCACCCTTACCTTGTGGTGCTGGACTGGACTGTACAGCAGAATCATCCTAGAACTTTCTGATCACTTTGGAAGAGGCCCCACAGGTGTTAGCCAGAGGTGTTAGGACCAGAGGTGTTAGCCTAGAAGGAGAGGGGGCTTGCCTGTTAATCCTTCCCAGGTTTTTTTATGTGGGGCCATAGCTGAGACCCACTGCCCTCTCTTATCAAGGTGAGTCCTCTGTCCTTCCTTTATTATTTTTTATTTTTTTAAAAAAGAATATATATATATATATATATATATATATATATATATATATATAATTGGTTTCAGAGAGAGAGGAAAAGAGAGAGAGAGGGAGAGAAACATCAATGATGAAAATTATTGATTGACTGCCTCCTGAACACCCAACCCTGGGGTTGAGCCCAGATCTAGGGCATGTG
This sequence comes from Myotis nattereri, assembly GCF_964212035.1. Taxonomy (NCBI): domain Eukaryota; kingdom Metazoa; phylum Chordata; class Mammalia; order Chiroptera; family Vespertilionidae; genus Myotis; species Myotis nattereri. The sequence goes on along the minus strand of NC_138097.1, from coordinate 7,672,548 downwards.
CCTTGACCTGGAATCAAACGGTGACCACCTGGCTCATAGATCGATGCTCAACCACTAAGCCAGGTGGACCAGGCTCAGGTGCAGTAAAACTGCTTATATAAATAAAGGAATGTTATTGCTGGTTTAATTTACTCCAAGTTATTCTTTGAAACTATTGGGAAATTTGGCAAGAATTTAAACTAAAATTTGAAAATTACCTTCCAAGACCTAGTGGAACTCATTTTTTCTTTAAATACTGTCCTGAGGATATGCTTATGAGAGAGAGAGAGAGAGAGAGAGAGAGAGAGAGAGAGAGAGAGAGAGAGAAATGTTGATGTCATGGAACACTATCAATTGGTTGCCTCTCATAGGCACTCCCATTGGGAATGGAACAACCAACGTAGATATGAAACCTGACTGGGAATTGAACCCAGAGCCTTTCAGTGTGTAGAGCAGTGCTCCAACCAACTGAGCCACACTGGCTAGGTCATGGAACCAAGTTGTAGGAAAGAAAACCTTGGATTACTCCTTAAATTTCTGCATCTCTGAGATCCAAAATACAGCTAAGTCAATGGGAGTTCATGGAACACCTCGATGACTTTGAGTGGATTAAATGAGATAGAATGTCTGCAACATGCTCATCACTGTGCTAAGCTGGCACTCACTCTATTGTGGTTTCAGTCGGCCTCATCCTGTTCTCTGTGTCATTGTTATGAATGTTCCTTAAAATAGCTCCAGGTTCATAAATTTTGCATCATTTCTCTGAAACGTTGACCCTGAATATTGGGAGCAGAGAGTGGAAAATTTTAGCATCCAGTTACTATCTCATAGATATAAGCTCCTAAATTCAACAGTTATTGAAATCTTGAGTTGCATATTGATAAAAGAAGTAATTTTCAATATGTCAGGATTCCTTAAATTAAATGTAATTTGCTGTGTTCTCAGTTCATATCACTACATCTATAAGTTTGTGTCCAGTTTAGATCACATTTTGTTTGACATCATTTTAAATCTCATCCCACAAATGCTTCCCACAAATGAAGCATGTTAGATTTATGGGATAGGTTCTACAAGAGGACTTGATTGAGGCAGTTATGAAAAATAACAGCTTTAGGTGTGATTTCTTTTTATTTTTGTACTTTTGTTAGAGGCAGGAATATAATATTGGGACTAGCTATAATAATAAGAAATATTAATTGTGCTCTGTTAACTGTGATTGTTCTGTTCGGATTAGAGAAAGCACATTCTAATCTGTTTGAGAGTTGTATGCCCTGTGGCTTGAGAGTTAACATGGGAATCCAGCCATCCTCCTTTCCTGAGAATGGCCTAGATTAACAACCTCATTGCCTGTAAGCTGGTCCCTGAGGCACCTGCCCTCTTCGAACCCCAACCCTCATTGCCTGTAACCTGTAGCCACAGTATCTTGCCTCCTTTCCCAAGTGTGCAATTTCTACTTTCCCATGGAATGTGTATGATTCTATCCAAGAGAAGCTGATGGCTTATGGGGAGAGTAGAGCAGATGTTTGTGGATGGCCTGCTGCTCTCCCATTCTGCCCACATTAATGGAATAAACGCCATATATGAGACAACCCAGTCTCTGCTACATTTGTTCAAGTAGTAACCAGCAGCATGGACCCATTGGTTGTCCAGTTTCACTTTAAGTAATTTTATAGCAGTTAGTGAAGCTAGGTAGTTAACATAAATGCTAATCAATACTCCCCCATCATAAGTCCAACGATTTCATCTACTTAAAACAATTCACATTTATTTTAAATTAAGAATGAATGTTTAATTAACCCAAGTAAAACCATGACTAATTTAGAAATAATTAAAACACATTTAGCTCATTGATTTACAGCCTAAATGTTTCAATTCTGTTCAGAGGATACCTGCATATTTGCTCTCTAAATGTCTTCCTTGCATGTGCTAATTTAAGACTCTTTGCACAGAAAGCTGTGTACAAAATCTTTTTGTTAAAATCTTTTCCAGTCCGGCCATGTGCCTCAGTGATTGAGTGTCAAACTATGAACCAGGAAATCACCGTTCCATACCTGATCAGGGCACATGTCCAGGTTGGGGGCTCGATCCCCATTATGGGGCATACAGGAGGCAGCCTATCAGTGATTCTCTCTCATCATTGATGTTTATATATCTCCCTCCTTCTCCTTTTCCTTCTGAACTTAATAAAACTATATATTTTAAAAGTAAGTAAATAAAGTATTTTCCAAATATACAGCTTTACTCTGTTCATTTTTCTTACATACTACACATTAGTAAATCATCTGTCAAATTGTTTTTTAGGCAGTTGACTGGTGGAGTTCAGGTGTTCTAATGTATGAACTATTCACAGTCGATGATGAGAAGAATTTCAGAAATGAGCTCTCTAGATAATACTCCACAAAATAAAATAAATGTGTTGTTACCTAAATGATACGGATTGATTTCTGTAATTCAGCTGATGGGAAAACAATAATTTTTAGAAATGCGGTAGACAAAATTAGAATGAAATAGTTAATTTCCATTTGTATTCATGTAGGATGAAGATATGTATATCCTTTTTGTTTCTTTATATTTTATATGCCCAGATAGGATTTAAGTTTCATAGGGAGAGTGCCCTAATATTTGTGTATTCCAAAGCAGTTAACATGGGGCATGGCTGCTGGCAGAGCAGTTTAGAATGCGGCCCATAGGGCAGTTTGAAATGGGCGGCATGGAAACAGTGGAATGTGCGGTGCAGAGTCGGTGGGCGTGGAGTTGGTGGTGTGGAGTCGGTTGAGTACAGAGTCGGTGTGTGAAGAGTCGGTGTGTGAAGAGTCGGTGGACGTAGAGTCGGTGGACATAGAGTTGGTGGGCGTAGATTCGGTGAACTTAGAGTCGGTGAGAGCAGAGTCGGTGAGTGCAGAGCCTCTTCATGTGTAAGAAGGGACTTTCCCTGCCTCCCCCTCAGGGCTGTTGTGAAGAGTGAATGTGGCAAGGACAGAGGGCGCCTAGTGCAGGGCAGGGGATGGGCAGATAGACGGTGCCCAGGTGAATCCAGAGTCTGTGAGCAAACCCTTCCGGCTGCCAGGTCTTGATCAAAACTATGTCCACTGATGGGAGGTCCATGGCTTCCCTTCTACCAAGAATCTTGGGTTCTGGCCCCTTCGGGGAAAATGAACAGGAGATGGAAAGGCAGCAGTTACCGCCCACTCCCAGTCATTAGAAACCCTGAGTGGGGTCAACCTTGGAAAACTGCCACCGAGAGAAAGGGTCACATCCCCTGTATGCGTGTTCCCACACTGTAAAGGCATTCAGGAGAGACTCAGACCCCTAAGACACCCAGTGGTTCTGGAAGGGCTCCTGGGGCGGGAGCAGAGATGAGGGGGAAGAGCCAAATGGATCCCCCATGTGTGCTGGGCACTGGGACAGGAGTAAGTCCATCACACTCCTCCCGTGAGGGGACCTGCTAGGGACCAGCCATGGCGTCCCACACCCAGCATGTGCCTGACACCCAGAGGCCCATAGTATTATTTGTTGTGTTTGAGCCCTCATTTCCAGGAAACTGCTTAGAGCTAATGGTTTTCCAAGAGGACATGGGGAAACTGTCCAGATAGGAACTGTGTGTTGAATAAAAGCTTGCCCGAATAGCTACTTATTTCCAGCCCCAGATCAGTGGAGTGACAGTGGAATCGAGAGGCCTAGACTCAGCACTTAAACCCTGGACAGACCCTTAGCCCCACCCCTTCCGTGTTAAGGAAATGGGCTCAACGAAGTCTCATGGCTATCAGTAGCTGTACTTGTCAGACCCTCTTGCACCACATGTACAACAGACTGGGGCACTGTTAGGATTCTGTGGTGCCCTTCTCTGACTTTCTGATACTGGTTTGTTGCTTTTGCCGACATGGTGACCTGCTGATGGTGAAGAGTTTCTTATTAAGCTCAGTGGCTTGACTGGATTGGGCAACACTTAAGGTCTTCAAAACAGACCAGGCCTGCCTGGCCAGGGCTGATGCCCTGGTTAGAGGAACCTTACCCAGGGGTTGCCTGTAAGAGGCAGCCGATCAATGATTCTCTCATCATTGATGTTTCTGTCTCTCCCTCTCCCTTCCTCTCTGATATATATATATTTATATTTATATATATTTATATATATTTATATTTATATTTTATTTATTTATAAAATGGTGTGTGTGTGTGTGTGTGTGTTTAAAAAAAAACCCTCAAAACCAGATAGGACCTGACTGCTGTGTTGCTTGTCTGAAAGGATGGATGTACGTGGGCGACTATTGCAAAAAGGGTCTCTACTAGTGTTTAGCATGTGGGTTGAGCTGTGATTTGGGAGTCCCTAAGACCTTTCCAAGACATGTTAAACCTGTAAGGAGCCGCAGAGCTGCCCATCATCATATTCCTTGCCTGAAAGCCCAGTGCTGTACGCCCCTTTGTTCAGACACTACTGAGAGACATTGGGTGTCTTCATCACCTAAGGCCACTGGGTCAGCATGTCTGTTAGTGGCTGTAGGTCTCCCAGCTGGGCCCTGTGTTGGAGTCACCTCTGTGCAGCTGTGTTTTTGGAAGTGAGAAGGTGCATGAAGGCCCTTCATTCTGGGGGAATGAGGATAGATGCATGCATGTGGGGCCTGTCCAGAGGGTGCCCCGGGGTACATCCTCACCCCACCCCTCTTCCTGCACTAGGATCGTGGACACATCCCCCAGCGGTTTCTTGAGGAGCTGTTGGGGGACAGCATGGCCCTCGAGGCTGAACAGGTCCAGAGGATGAACCAGCACACCCACCTGAGCTGGAGGATGGAGCAGCTGTCAGAAGGTAGGTAGCAGCCCCTGGTGCCTGGGAGCCAGCCTGGATGTGGCTTCCTCATCCAGGGAGCTGAGCCCTTGGATCTGAATCTCATGTGTCAGCTCATCCTCACCCCAAGGGAATAACATTTTATTTAAAAGCCATTTGGAACTGTTTCATTGCAATTCTCCCCAAGGAGATCATGAAAGGTCTGGCAGCCTTGACGTCAGGACGTGAACTACAAAGTAACAGATTTCTCAGCTCCCATGTGGACAGTCCCAGGAGCTTCCAGATGACAGCACACTGGCACCCTTAGGATATCTTAGGTCTGTCCATGGGGGATTGAAAGCTCTGCATGGCAGGAGCCTTCCCCAGTGGTTACTAACCTCCAGTATACCTGACCCTGGGCATGATTTCCTCCATTCATTTCATAATTGGACAGATGGGTGCAGTCTGTACTCTGCCCCCTCTGGGCAGGGACTGCTGTGTGTTGGCTTCTCAGGGGAGCCAGGCCTCTTCCCCTCCCTCTTGTGTTTTCCCCCTCACAGCCCCAGAGGAGGTGTGGGGTTGGCCAGGGGAAGGTGGGGAGGGGGGCAGGCAGTGCACCCAGCAAACAAGTAGCCATTTCCTGTGCTCAAGAACATCACATGTGCACCTGAGGGTGCAGGTGAAGGTGTGCTTAGATCTCTGCAGAGCTCAGGAGGGCCTTGGGCAGGTTGTGGGGTGGGAGAGGTGCTGCTTTTCCAATATTGATCAACATTCCTAAGCATCATGGAGAGGCTGTTGAGAGAACCTGGATATTCCTTCTCTTCAAGGGTTCCGATCAGTTCCAAACCTAAAATCAGTTCATTGAGCTGTGAATCTGTGTGAGAAGCCAGTTTTTTTTCAGTGGTTTGTTATCTCGGCACGCCTGGGACCAAGGGTGGGCAAAACAGGGATCCCTGCTCTGGGACATCAGGCTCCTGGGGAGGACCACTGCCCCCTGGTGGACGGCAGGAGTGGGGCCGGCTGGCAGGGACCTCTCAGACCTCATGTTTCTGTTAGAGACCAGGGAGGCTGGTGGGTTGGGAAGCCTCCCTGATTCAGGCCCTCTGTGTAGTTTGTGAGCGCTTTCAGGTCACTGCCCTTGACTCCTTCTTGGTGTTCACACTTCTGCTGCTTAGCTGGCAGGAGCCTCCCCAGTGGGGACTAACTCCAGTATAACTGACATTCCTCAACATAGCGTGAATGTACTTCTGCGTGGATGGTGTGCTGGCTTCGTGAGTCAGAAAGGCCGGGCTTCAAGTCCTGGCTCCTTCACCTGTTAGCCAGGTGACCTCTTTTGTACCTCAGTTTTCTTATCTGCAAAATGGGGGTAATGAAGCTGCCTCACAGGATTGCTATGTGTACCTCCTGAGAGGAGACAGTGAAGCCTTACGCTGTGCCTGGCCCGAGGGCACCAACAAAGACGGCTGTCCTCAACGCCCTTGTTGAATTAAAAGACCCCCATTGCTCTGCTTCTTGGGGTGCTCGGGAGCACAGTACCCAGTGGAGAACCATTGTTTTCCCCCCATAAACTGCTGTGTCAACATAAGAGCCTCTGCGGGGCTGGCCTTCAGGGAAGAAGAAATGAGGCTGGTCCTCAGCTCCACTGCTGCACTGGACGGTTCTTCACAGTCATTTCCCAGGAGCACAGAGCAAAGGGTGAGGCACTGAGTGAGGCAGGAGGTGGGGGGGTGAGTTGCAGGTCAGTGGAGATGCATCTAATGCCACAAAACCATACACTGAAAAATAGTTAAAATGGTGAACCCAGTGTTGTACATATATTTCACCCCAATCTTCATAACATGTATTTTTTATAGATTTCAGAGAGGAAGGCGGAAGGAGAGAGAAATAGAAACATCAAAGATGAAAGAGAATCATTGATTGGATGCCTTCTGCATGCCCCATACAAGGCATGGAGGCTACAAACCGGGCATATGCCCTGACCTGAAATTGAACCATGACCTCATGGTTCATAGGTTGGCACTCTACCACTAAGCCACACTGACTGGGCTCACCCCGATTCATAAAACCGTTATTTTTAAAGTGAATGCTGCAAAGGTGCCATTGAATGAGCACTGGTTGTGACTTAGTGGAGTCTTTGGCTGTTAGTGTCATTGGCAGCCTTGTCAGGATGAAGCCCTTGGCGTGCTTCCGTGTGTTGACAGCATGTGTGTTTGTCTGTGGGGTGCGCTGAGCTGGAGTTGGGCCAGGAAGGTTCATCTGCTCCACTGCTGAGTTGCCTGCTGCTTGAGGTCTTCAGTCTGTTCTGGCTTCTTGGGTCTGTGCTGCTCTCCTTGGTGGGAGCTGATCACATCCACCTTCATGTCCTGGGGTGAAAGCCGGCGTCCACTCTAGGTCCTTCAAGCCCCGAGGGGGTGAATAGGAAGCAGGTGGGTTGCAGCCATAGGAGCAGAGCAGTGTGAGTAGGGTCCCGGGGTTGAGGATGTGGCCCTGGAGGGACAGGTGAGGGAGCACCCTGACCCCTCACCCATTCATTTACCTAAAGTCACGCACCTGTGTGTGGTAGGAAGGGGCTGAGAACTCCCGTTCTTCCCAGGTCTGTGCTCCCCTTTCTGTTCTGTGTTCAAGCTGTTTAAAAGCCAAGGAGGAAATCTGCCTTCTTCTGTCTTTACCTTATGTTTTGATCGGCTTAGACCTTTTCAAGCCATTTAGATGTACTGCCTCATTCTTTTTTCAATGCAATTGTAAAAGTTCAAAATGAAATCTCCATCTGAAGGCCCGGCCCAGGGATGGTAGGTACTGGGCATACTTGCCTCCGAGCCTCTACCACCTGCAGACGTACTGGTCAGTTATCACAGCCCCCACACCCTGAGCTGAGCCACCCAGACCCCCACCACTCTGAGGGCTGGCACAGAAACTCCATCTCTTTGCCATCTCTGTTACTCTCTGAAATCCATGACTTGATGGCCAGGTTAGAACTTGGTAAAAAGCGGTTCCAGCAGTTCTACCATGTTGAGGTTTTGCATTGGCCTCTCCACCATCACATTCGTTCTTTTTAAGCTCTGGGTTGCTTCCCTACCAGGCCCCAGCTGAGCCAGCAGAGGGGCCATAACTGCCTGAGGAACCCTCAGGTGCCGACAGCAACAGCACCCTGTGAACAAGTGAGGGCACCCAGCCAACCATCCCAGGTCCCTCCAACCTAGGGATCAGGGTGATGGTTGTCTTGGGGCCGGGGGCAGAGAATGGAAGCCCAGGCCATGCAATCTGGGCTCTGGCATGACTTTTCTCTTTAGCCTCCAGCCATATCCTAGAAAACCAGACCCTCCAGGGCACGGTCCAGGAGATGCGAGGTGCCTCTCTGGCCTTGCAGGTCAGCAGCCTTAGTTGCATGACGCTTCAGGAGGAGAACCAGCAGCTCCGGAAGCAGGTAACTGTGGGTGGTGTGCAGAACATACGTCCAAGCGGGTGGCCAGGTGGAGCACCCAGGTGTTGGTGGGGATGTGAAACTGGGAGAAATGCGGAATGCAGGGCAGCAACAGCTATGGTAGCGGGGCACGAGTCCTCATGGAGCAGAGCCTGAGGCAGCATCACATGTCGGTGCAGCAGAGTGAGTGGACACTATAGACGTGTCTGTGCCCCATTGCCCTCATCTTCATCTGTGAAATGGAGTTAATGCTGTGCCCCCTGTAGGTGTTTTGAGGATCAGATGAGTTAGCGTAGATAAAGGGTCTGAGCACATAGTAAGTGCTTACTGAAAGGAGAGCAGCGCCCTGTTAGCACAGGGAGGGCCTGAGAGGGAAGCAGTCATGGAAGCCACTCACGTGTGTATAGGACCACGGATGGGCCACTTCACGGCTGGGTCTTTGCTTCTGCAGAAGGAACAGTTGGAGATGGAACTCAGGAAGGAGAAGACCAGCAGCCAGGAGTGGGAGAACCTCACTGAGGAGCTCGTTAAAGCCCTAGAGCAGCTGCTCAATGAAGTTGGAGCCCTTCAGGTAGGCCCCTCAGAGCTCGTGCCTCCCCTGGCGCCCCTGCCTGCAATGGGGAGTGTCCAGGATCACAGCCGTGTCCTGGTCATTGGTCAGTGATTCCTGGGTGATTGGAAACAGGTATCTCTGCCCAGGGACACTGGCCATCTTGTTTTTGATGGACAGGACTTGGGGGAGGGGAGGGGTGGTGCTTCTGGCTTTGGTGCCTGGAGGCCAGGGATGCTGCTCCATGTCCTGCAGCCCCCCGGACAGCCCCGCTGGACAAAGAATGGTCCTGCTCCAAATGTCCAAGGTCACCCTGAGAACCCTGGCAAGCCTCCAGGGTGGGTTTGCCTGGCACCACCACACGGCCCAGGGAAGGCAGTCCAGCGCTGGGGCAGCGGCTCAGTGAGTGCACCCAGGGGCCAGGCTACCCTCTTCCCCCTCTGCCAGCCTTGGCACGGCTGTTGTACCTCCCCAAGAAGTGGGCAGGAAGGTTCATCCTTGAGAAATAGCCTGTGAAAGTGTTCCATGAGGTAAGAGGTTTAGGGCTTGCCTTAGAGTAAAGCTCACTCTGTGAAGCAGACTTTCACAGGGGCTGGGTCTTTGGCTCTGCAGATGGAAAAGTGGGAGCTGCAACTCCACAAAGAAAAAGAAAACACCCAGAAGTTGGAGACCATCAGTAAAGTCCAGCACCGGGCCCTCCTGGATGAAAACAGCCGCTACAAGACCCTGCTGCTTCGTTCCCTAGAAATGGAGAGCAAGGCGTTCAGGCGTAGGTGGGTGCCGTCAACTGTCGGGGTGACTAGCAAGCTCTCCAGGCTCCTGGCCCCTTCACTCTGGCCCCTCATGGTTCCTCTGGATCTGCTGCTTCACAGGGAAGAGAAGTGAATGGAATGCCCCCCTATGCGATGTGGGGTGGGTGCAGCTGGAGGCTGAGGGGCAGGGGCGTCCCCTGGGGGAGGATGGTGTGCCCAGCTGATCCCGGCTCAGGGAAACCATGTGTCGGCATTGGGGTCCCTGCTCCTCTGGGGTTCCTGCCCCTCTTTCTCTTCTCTCCCAACCAAGAAAAAGGAGGGGGCGTTCACCACAGCTTCCGATGTAAAGGGGCATGCCTCACCAGCTTCCAGGCCTCTTCTTCCCTTTCAAAGTCTCAAAGTCTGGGCTTCTGTGTGTGTGCGTGTGTTTAACTTTTAATTTTGGAACGTTTTGAATATATGGAAATGTGCAGAATTGTATAGTGTGATTCCCAGGTATTCATCCACGACATCAGTACTTCTATACTGTGCCCATCTCATATCGTTTTTACCTCTGACTCTCCACCTGCATACTCTTTTTTTTTAAGGTAAAATTGATGTCCATTGACATGCACAAATCTCAAATTTGAGCTTCTGCTAGATCAGGGCTTTGTGTACGTGCAGACAGCCAACGTCGCCCAAGCTCCTGATCCAGCAGATCCCAGATTGCTCTGCGTCCCAGGGCAGGTGCAGCGGAATCCAGAGCCTGCGGGAGGTCTGATGTGCACAGGATTCCAACTCAGGAGAGAGGGAGAGAGATGAGGCTAAAGAGAGCCCCTCCCACACTTGGAGCAGCACAGGAGAGAGCTGTTGTCCACTTCCTATGCTTGTGAGACACCCCTGCTCACAGCATTTCCTTTGATTCCTCTTCAAAGACACTGAGCAAACGTGGGGTCTTCAGTAGTGTAAGTAGCTGAGGTGCAGGGTGTTTCAATCACAGGGTCTGGGAGGGCATTGAGCCAGCAGAGCCTGCTGAAGGTGCCTGCTGCTGCCATGAGTGTGGGGCCCATGAAATTCGTTTATTTACTAACCCAGTGGTTCCTGTCAACACCATAGGACCATCCACCCCCTTTATCCTCCAAGAGCTCCATCCTCTGGGAGTGCTAAGACGTCTGCTCCTACCAGACTCCGTTCCTTCCAGCCAGAATGAGCACCTTCTGCCTCTTGGCATCCCCCTCTCTGCCTCCTCCTGCACCCATCCCACATTCAAGTGATGCTTAGTGAGCTTCTGTGGGGCATATGGTGCTAGACCTGTTGGGAATGCTCCCAGCTGACTAATGAGGGGAGAATCGTGTGGTGCCCACCCCTCACCAGTTGCCTTCAGGCCTTATGATGTGGTTATAACAGTGTCGTGATATTGTTAATGTCTGCTCACATGGGGTAGGTTTGTGCAAGTGGCATCTCACTGGCTCTGAAGGAGGGGTGCATTGTCATTCTACTGGTAGCTCCTTGCTTGATAGACCTCCTGTGTTACTAGGTGGTGTTTACTGGTGCACAGAGAGCTGGAGCCCTTAGTCTCTGTGCAGCAGGGCTACAGGGTGGGAGGTGGAGGTGCCTGCAGCACAGGCTGGTGGCTGTGTGTTCATTTCACTTGACGCCTGAGTGGGACCCTCACTCCTTCGTTCCCCAGCACATGTTTCCTGGGTGTCAAGCCTCATCCCGGAGACTCAGTGGGGAGTGAGACTCGCAGTTTCTGCCCTGCAGTAGGGTGGTTACCATCAGTTGGAATGTGCTTGATCCGTGTCCTTTTCCAAGACACAACAGGGACGCGGGAGTAGGGAACCCTAATGTTCCTTGGCCCTATTTGTGAAACCTGGTTGGCTTTATCCAGAATCATTAACCTGGATGAGAAAGATCACCACCTGAAAGCTGGGGAAATCCCACCCCCTCCACTTGCCACTTCCCACTCATGGCAGCCTCCACTCGTGGCTGAAGGCCACAGGACTCTTGTCTTTCAGCAGCTGCCACAGCAGGTTTCTGAGTCTGAGTCCTCCCAAGTCTTGGCTCTGGCAGATGGTACAAGGACAGCTATTAGGGGTGGTGGAGTGGAGGTGGAGGGCTCCAGACAGAGGCTGCAAACCCTGGAACCCTGCGTGTTCTCTGTCAGCCTGTCTCTGGGTATGGACAAGTCAGGAAGGGGTTCTGGAAAGGGATTTGCCTGTGTGGGGAAAAGAGAAAGTGGATGACCCACAAGGAGCTGCTGAGTCACCCTAAGCAGGGGAGGTTCCAGTAGGTGAGCGGGACAGCCAGGGGCTGCTCAGGGACTCCCCTTTTTCTCTGCAACCCTCTAGAGAAGCTGTGCAGGACCCTATAAAAACTGAGACAGGAAGAAAATAAAAGCCCTGAACTGAGGGGGAAATGAGGGGGAGCTGAGGGGAAGGTAAGGGCTTGAATGGGGGTGCCTGGAGGAACAGCCTGAGTGGATGTTCATGTGCCTGTGTGCCAATGGACCCTGGCAGCTGCTTGGGCCCCAACAGGCAGGCCTCTGGCCCCCACGCTGCCTGACTCCTCATAGGGAGGCTGTTCTGGAGTTGGGCGGAGTGCTCACCAGGCCCTGGTGGGGTAGAGGTTCAGCTGCCATGTGGGTGGGATTCCCTGAATATATGCTGGTTTCTGTGAGAAGGGTGTGCAGTTCAGAAAACAGTGTTGGTGTTCCCAGCGGGATAACGGAGAGAGGCTGCTGAGACAGGGACTGGAAGGGACCCTGGAGAAGTGTTGGGTGGGAAGAGAGACACTCGGCCCTGGGGCTGGAGGAGACTCCTGCCCATTGCCACAGACCTCAGCTCTGCAGAGAGAAGCCGCTTACAGAGGCTGTGCAGTCTCCTGTGTGTGGGTGCCTAGCGGTGTGTTTCCCTCCTCAGGGAGCAGGACCAGCTCCAACATGAGGCCGCACTACAGGAGCTGAGGGACCTCGTGAGCACCCAGAGAGAGGCTCTGATGCAGGCGCAGGAGGCGAATGTCCTGGCTGCCCAGGAGGAGAGGCTGCCACAGGAGGAGAGGTAACCGCCTTCGCCCCCTGCAGTGGCATCTGCCAGGTTACATTCAGAGCAACTCACTCAGCACCCACTGAGCTAAGCTCAGGCGAGTCTCCTGGTAATGTTATATTTTTACCAACCCTGTCATGGTCACAGCTGGATGGTCACAAGGTAAAGGCACGCCAGATGGTGGCTGGGATGGAAGGATAGCAGCACTGGGATGCTGCATTGTCTAGGCGTGGATGACCTCCCCTCCCACCTTGATGATGGTGATGATTGTATCAGTCGTGGGCCCCTTCATCCTCGAACACCAGCCATCCCGTGAGGGAGAGACGCTTGGTCTTCGGCATTCACGCATTGTCTATTGGTGAACTCACCTCCTCACTGAAATGCACTTAAATCCCCAAGTCATACCCATGGCCTTTCATGGGCTTGTCCAGAGTGCAAGATACTGGAGTCGCTGATCGGCACATTTTCAGATGAGGTTGAACAAGACCTTTGGCTCCTGCCTTTTTCAGCTCTCACACTGCAAACCAGTGTCCCTTTTGTGGTCCATTGAGTGCCATGGAGTTCTATTTTCATGCTTTTTGATGGTGATGTCACTGTTAGAAATGGCCCCCAAATGGAGTGCTGAAGTGCTGTCTAGTGTCCCCAAGTCAAGGCTTTACTGGGCCTTACGGGGACTAAAAGGGGAGGCACGTGAGGTTGCTTTTGGTCCAGGGTACGGTGCACTTGGCTGTGAGTATATTACACAAGGCGTCTTGATGACTTGGTCGGTTGACAAAAATGTGGCCAAAGATTCACACGAACCGGCGGGTACAGTTTCAGTATCCACTAACGGAGTGTTCGCGGTGGCTTCATAGAGCTTTATACCGAGAATCATGAGAATTGACTGCACTATAGTTATTTCTTAAAACAAAACAAAACAAACAGAAAAAAAACACAGATGAGGGAAGAAGCTCAGAGAGATTAAATATCTTGTTCAAGTTCATGCTCCTAGTTATTGAGCCTGTCAGGATTCAATTCCAGGTCTTGTCTCAACCCAGAGGATGTCCATATGAAGCCTTCCTTCCCACAGCCCTGTTCTAACATGTATTGGGGGTTACAAATTCAGGTGCCTCCAGTGGCCAGGCAGGTCCAGCAGGTGGGGGAAGGAGTGTCAGTGCTATAGCAGACCCTCGTGGAGAATACACACCCTCTTAGGGCTCCCTGCTAAGAGGCAGGCCCGGACTGCCAGGTCATTCTTTTTATAATCTTTTTTTTTAAAAAACCTTACCCCATGGTAATTTTTCCATTGACTTTTAGAGAGAGTGAAAGGGAGGGAAGGAGAAGGGGAGAGAGAGAGAAACATCCATGTGAGAGCGTCACATCTATTGGATATCTACAGCACACACTCAAGCTACACGGGGGAGCAAACCGGCAACCCAGGTCTGTTCCCTTGAATGAGACTTGAACACATGACCCGTCTGTACATGGGTGATGCTGTAACTACTGAGCCATACCTGCTAGGGCCTTTTGTTTATGCTTTCTCCCCACCATCTGAGAAGATAGATACCTGAATGTTGACGTGACACTTAAAATTTTTTAAATTTTGTTGAACTAATTTAAATGGAAAAAGACAGGTGATGTGGGCCACACAGGGCAAATCTGTTCCAATTGAGACCCTGAGCCTCTGGTCATGTGAGCTTTCTGGTGTAAATCTGCCCCCTGATACTCAATCGGGCAGTTAAGATGACGATGATGATAATTTCAGTGGATTTACATAACACTCCCCAACCTCATATTTTATTTGTTTCAGGAGAAGAAATTAGAAAGGGCTTGGAAATGGGGAGAAGAGCTGGGCAAAGACATATAAATTGACAGCAAAAATGTTCTGATTCCATGTATTTCAAAAGTATTTCAGTCAAAGAACCCTTTGTTCCCAGTCGGCAGGTCTGCCAAAGCCTTCCATGGGAAGGATTCTCACAGGGTGCTCTGTTGAGGTGGTGTCCGAGCCTGCCTGTCCTGTCTCCTCCAGCCCACAGTGGGCAGCTGTGCTAGCCTTCTAGAACCCCAAGGGACACAGTTTGAAAACCACTGAGTTTGTTCCACCCTCATTTACACACGGGAAAAATGGAGGCCCAGAGAGGTTGTGGTTTTGATTAAGGTGCACACCTGGGACGGAGGCTGGGAGTGCTCCTCAGCCCTTGGCCCTGTGGCTCTCCACCCCCAGAGTCAACTTCTGGAACCAGCTGATGATGGCGGAGCAGAAGGAGCTGCACACCCAGAGGAAAGAGATGCGAAGCTCACTAGAGATCGTGCAGCGGGAAGTGGGGCTCTGGAAGGCCAAGTATGAAGGGGCGGAGGAGGAACTTCAGAGTATGGAAATCTCGCTGAAGAAGCTGAGAAGGCAGTGCGAGGTGAGGCCTGGGCTGGTGGCTCAGGACCGCAGGCGTGTGCCCTGGGCGACAGCCATGGATCAGCCATGTTGCAATGGGTGCTCATTGGCGTCTGTGCTCAAAGACCATGTGTAAGTGTCAGACAGAGGCTAAGAGGAAGCCAGAGGCATTTGAAGGGGACAAACCCCATGACTGGTGGGGTTGCGTTAGAAAACACCTTGCACCTGAGCTTTGCATTTTGCAAGGTCGGGGCAGTGCATGGAAACAGCCAGGTACTGTTTCATTTCCGAACCCTCGGCTGAGCACTTTGCTCTTTGCTCACCCATGTCCTCTCATTTAATTCTTGCAATGATTTTGTGAGCTGGGGTTCCCATTCTCGTTCCTCTTAAGTAGTGGGTTGCAACCCAGTTTGTCTGATGCCAAAAGTTGAGACTTTTCCGCTACAAAAACCGGGATGATATTCTAGAGCAGGAGCAGTCCAAGCTGAGCCATATATTCATATCCAACCCCTGCTCCTGTGTGTTTTTATGTCTGTGAAACAAGAATACATTTCTAAATATGTTACGTTTTATTTTATGGATATCAGCAAGAGGAAGGGAGAGGGAGAGAGTGATGGAATCATCCATGATGAGAGAGAATCCTTGATGGGCTGTCTCCTGCAGGCCCCCTACTGGGGATGGACCCCACAACCTGGTCATGGCTCTTGACCGAGAATTGCAACAGTGACCTCTTGGTGCTGGGAGGACGCTCAACCAAATGAGCCTCACCGGTGGGGCAGCTTATTAACAAGATGTTCTCCATTGTTTTTTAAGACTGTGATTAAGGCCTCAGAAGTTGTTGTCTATTTTGCAGTTGTGGCACATCACAGCTCAGACCGGCTGTGTTTTCAGTGCTCGGTGGCCACAGGAGGGCCGTGGCTGACTGGTTGGTCGGGACACGTGGCCATCCACGTGTCATTGGCAGTGTTGGTCATTCCCATTGGCGTGGATCACACTGAAATGACCATCTTTGAGCACTTGGCCATTTTCTTCTTTTGGGAACCAGTTACCAGCAGTGGCATCACAGGGGCGCGTGGTATGTGAGACATTGTTGACCTGTGTTTTAGGTGCTCTCTCGTGAGAAGGAGAACTTTCAAGAAGAAAACGTTAAGCTCAAGAGGAAGACTCAGACACTGGCTAAGAGAAACAGAAAGCTTCTGAGAGAGAAAGAGAAAGACAAGGCTTGGCGCAAGTAAGGGGTGTGGGCTGACCGGTCAGCAAAAGGATCCTGCTTTCCAGTCCGTGCCTAGGCCTCAAGATCCTGGGCAGAGAGTCCCTTGGTGCACTGGTGTCCCAAGGGAAGGGGACACCCCATCTTCCCATTGCATCCTCCTCTCGTTTTCCCTGGAACGGTTCTAGATTTCTGCAAGTCGGGGTGGTTGGCTTTTCAAAGATACTGCCCACTGCCAGGTGGTTCTTCATCTGCCTTTGGAATTCAGTTCAGTTTAAAAAATATGATGGCAGTAAAGAGTGGTGCCTAGGGAAGGAATCCAGATTACAGGCGGAGGTTTTTCTGTGTGTTTTCCCTTAATGAGCTGGGGAGAGGGTTGTGGGTGCACCGTGGTTTTCCTCCCTCTGTGGACAAGACACATTCCTGGCTTTGGCATAGTCGCTGTGAGGTGCACAGAACCAGTTACCTGGTGGCCAGAAACTAGTTGGCGTGATGGGAAGTGAGCAGAGCTGTGTGCGCAGCAGACAGATGTTGAGGAGCTTCAAAGAGGCCGAGGAGGAAGCGTGGTGGTGGGATTTGGGGTGCTGCTGCTGACCCGGATGGGGACAGGTCTAGCCAGTGGGGGGACCTGAGGTAGAGCATGGGTAGTCTGGGTGCAGGGAAGGTGCAGGCAGTGGCAGGAGGGAAAGCTGCAGCAGGCAGCGCTCAGCTGTAGAAGGCATCCACACCAGGCTAATGAGTTGGGTCCACTGGGAAGCGAGTGTTTATGGGAAGCTGGTCTACAGGGCCCAGGGAGCTGCCAGAAAGGAGGGCAGAAGGAAAAGCTTTGGTGTTGGAAACCTTGTGGTGGGAAGTCAAGTAACCCGAGATGCCTCTGCTGGGTCCAGGGTGGTCTTCCCCTCTCGCTGCTGTGCTGCTGAACTGTCCTTCCTTGTGATCAGGAATGGCTGGCCATGTGGGACAGAGGGACATGGTCACAGTGACCACGGGGGCCACTGTCCAAGTCCCTGGGGTCACGGTGCTGCTTTACTGTTCTCTCAGATTCTTCTGCTCATCTAGGGGTGGTTAGCCACCTACCCAGGATGGTTTACATGGAAAGCCACACTGTAGTTTTGGGGCAGAAATGACTGTGGCCTGAGTTGGCTCTCTGTGACACAGGAGGTCAAAATTACCAGCAGAGGTTGGGCAGGTGCCAACTAGAAGAGTCGGGGCCTGGTATCGAGGGGGTGATCTGATGATGGTTTTGCATTAGCCAGTGTCTGCAATAGGCCAGGGAGTTGGCAGGCTTGCTGAGCCTGTTCCGAGCAGAGTCTACCCCAGTCCTGGGAGGGTTGCAGGTCCTGCCTTCCGTGAGTTTGTGCACCTAGCGGTGCAGGGTTGGTCAGAGCCAGACAGGAAAGCGCTCTAGCATAAGGTCAAGCAGCACAGCTGTGGGAAGAGAACAACTCAGTGCCAAGGGCGCTGGAAGCAGAGCAGGATCGGTGGTCAGGTGTCCAGGAGTTTGCAAGTGATCACTACTAACGGGGTGCTTACTTCACGGTGAACTGGTGGAAATTTCCTCGTACTGGTGGAACCTTGGCAGCTTCATGACCGACAGAGTTGGAGCAGCCGCCTTGATCCGGAGGACTCCTTTTCCAGCAAGGAAACCCGGGTCTGAGCTGTCTAGGCCCACGGGTTTCCGACCCTGAGTTTCACATGGTTCGGGGCTTGCTGTCTTGAGATGATATTCAGCCTGATCCTGGGTGCTTCAGCAGGTCTCCTCGACGTGTTAGGGTTCCCGGACCTATGTCACGTGCTTCCATCCCCATATTGCCGAGTCAACAATCAGTAAGGCCATGAGCACCGTGTTGTCTGAATCCCAGGAAAATGCCGACCCTTCTGGGCCTGGTCCCACGCTGGGCCGGTGAGTCAATTTACATGTTTTATTTTAAAAACCAGATTGTTTTTCTTTCTCCTCTATTTACAGAGTAAAAGTAAATTACCTGCCGACAATAACAGAAGAGCAAGAGGAAACAGTTATGGATTCCTATGAGTCCTGGGGTCCTGTTCCACAGAAGTGAGTTGACTTAATGGCAGTAACTTAAGCACAGAACAGAAAGCTTGCTCTTTCACGAGTGGGGAAAGCTGTAGCCATCTACAGCAGTGGCCAGTTCGTGGGGCCCCCGTCTTCCTCTCTATGGCTGGTCCACTGTGTGCATGTCTCTCCCAGCACTGAAGAATTTAGAGTTTCTTTCAGTCCCACCTTCCATACTCAGGATTATCATACGAGTGATGGTGAAGGCCAGCTGGCCATGAGCCTGTTTAAGGGTCAGAGAGTCTCAGGTTTAGAGCCACTAAAGCAGGACTATCAGGTTGTGTCTCTAAGTTTCAGGACCTAGAAAACCATGTGTCTGTTTTGGGAAGAAAGCTTGGGCCAGACACCTGCCTAGCACCCAGGGTCTTCAATCATAGGGACATCTAGGTCTTCCCGACATTCCTTTGGAGTCTCTGGACCCCAGGGTGGTTCACAAACACCTTCCCTTCTGCAGAGTATCAGCCCCGGTGGTGGGCTGGCTCGGTCCCCGAGACTGCCGGTCTGCTCCGTACAGCAGGGCTTCCTCTGGTGCAGGCCTGAGCCCCATGAGCTGGGCCTTCAGATTGTACTGTCCCAGCCCAGCCTAGAGGTCATATCACCATGAATCCTGTAAGACCTCTCTGTTGAAATCTCCACCTTCTGCCTGACCCTTCTGTTGACAGGGAAATGAGGCATTGATGAGGAAATTCAGTAATTTGTGAAAGCACAGTGCTGGTCTATGGCAGAGCCAGGATTAAAACCCACATGTTTTAATAAGTTCTTCTTACTCTATTCGAATGCCCCCATTTCCGGTTAGCTGCAATGTTTGACTTACCCTTTAAATTCACTGTTTTCATTTATTTCTTTTTATTTTTATAACCTCCCTTGAGGATATTTTTTCCATTGATATTTAGAGAGAGTAGAAAGGAAGGAGGCAGGGAGAGAAACATCAGTGGGAGAGACACATCGATTGGTTGTAATCCTGTACACACTGTGATTAGGTCCGGTGATGAACCTTATAGTTGTATCTGAAGTTCCATTTCCCAAGAGGCTGGTGTGGGTTTCTGCCACAATGAACGCTTCTACCATCCCTGGGTCTGTGTGAATTCACTGAAAATAGTGCTCCACCCCCTGAGACCCACATATGAATATCGTGGTGCTGGAGAAGAGCACCATCCGTCTGAACCCCAAACGAACAGCCACTTGCCTGGCTGGAGGGACAGTGAGGGTTGGTAATGTCCTGAACCTCTACTCTAATAGGAAAAAGTGGTGGACTCGAGCCACAGCCTTCATCAAATTTTTCAAACCCAAAAACAATGGTTCTGGAGAACCAGCGAAGCGACCCCAACACAGCCCTCCCGGGCCCCTGGAGGCCACCCCATCATGCTCATACTGGGTGGAAGAGCAAGAGGCCCCCAGTGAGCCACCTCCAAAAGGTAAGAGGGGTGACTGGGCTGTAGGTGGGAAATAAAGGGGAGGATCTCAGGTCTCCTTCACGGGCAGATCGGCACCACGGAGATGGCGTGCTGGGTGTGCACATGTGTGTAGGAGCCGGAAGCGGGTGTGCCTCCTCTTAGGTTTGTGAACAACCAAATATAAAATATAAGCCCTTGTCAGTGTTGGGCACTTTTTTCCCAGAACAATTTAGTTCTGCTAGCATGAGGAGCCTTACCCATCACATATAGTTGGTAGGTCCTGGAATGTACAGTGCGGATCTCCATAGAGTTAACGCAGAGAGAGCTCAAGAGGGTAAGTTTTTGGGTTTCCTTGTATCTGCCAGACCTAGGACAAGCCATGTCTGGAGGGATATCCCCTGCATTTAACATGTAATGGACATGCACAAGGTCTTCAGTAAGGCCTCAAGGCTCTGGTCTTCCCTTCCCTCTGAAAATCGGTTCTCTTCTCCCACCTTCCTGGCCTTGATTCCTGTCATCAGGGGGTATACTATACCTGGTCATTTAGTTCTGTCAATGGGAGTGTGCCAGAGGTTCCAAAATTGATTTCTAGTTGCATGTGCTGCATGTATATCATCAGATATGAGAAGCTGTTAGTCAAAGCTGCACGATTATGTCCTCATAACAAGGATATGAATGGGTGGTGACAATGAGGATGTTGTAAGAATTGCCAACTGGCCGACAGTGACTGCGAGCGATTCTCAAAGGTGCTTCCTGACTTCAGAGAACAGGGGGTGAAAATGTGCATCTTACAATCAATTAAACAAAGCCATCGTCTTAAGCATGGTGTAGTTTTCAAATTCATCTTTAAATATCATGGTGTTGATTATTTACCTATAAACCTGCCCAGCATGCACCCTGAATAAGTTAAAATTGTTGAGGGACACTAGAGCTTTCTGAAGAACAGGGACAAGCCTGAGACTCATGTGCACGCAGCAGCTGGCATTACAGTACCTAACAAGACCTAGGGAGTGTGACAAGCCGCCTTCTGAGTGTGACATGTGCACAAACCTCTCCAGGTGGCATTCACCACTTCAAGTTTTGGTGTGTCAGTGGAGATGCAGAAATGAAGTGTGCACATGCATGCCCCCTGTTTGGGGACAAATGCTTGCATTCTCAGTCTTTACAGCAGGTGAATTCTGTCAAATGCTCACATGCAGGTAAATGATAATGACGCTTATTAACATTTGATTTATCTAGAGGGGTTCTTTAGCCTGAGGTTTTCATATTGGCTCCTTAAATGTTGTGACATTTACCACCTCAACTTCTGTTATTGTCTAAATTGACTTAATGCATATGATCAGCCTAATTGAGTTAGCAAACCATTCAGAGAAAAAAATGCTTGACAGATCTAAACTGTCATTGGGATCCATGAATGAGCAAGTCAGTGGTAAATAATAGTAATGGCAGCCTTGCAATGGTGCTTCCTGGGCTCAGCACACTTTAGGGAGTTGACTCGCTTTATCTACCACCTTCAGTCCTAACTGCCGGGTGAGGTAGGCACGATTCCTATCCCCTTTTCAGTGCTGGGAAAGTGAGGTTTGACAGGGTGAAGCACTGGCCCAGGAAATAAGTGTTGGATTCGGGATCCCACCCCGGCTCTGACGGATTATGGTGCCTGAACTTTGACCCCTGTGAGCACTGCCTGCACTTCAAGCTGCTTTGGTCTCTGAAGATGCTGAATCAGGCTGTGGCCCCAGGATTGAGTAGTGGGTACTTATCATGTGGTGTGAGCTGTGGTCAGCAGGTGGCGATGGGGAAAAGAAGTAACAGAGGTTCTTCTATGTATGAACTTGAATCCTTAATCAGAAATCTGGTGAATCAGTTATGATCATGCACATGACATGCTCAGAATGTTAGACCAATTGTCAGACTATAATTTACAGGTCCTAAAGGGGAGGTTTAGAGTAGAGGATGCATATTGATCTAAACAGGAATAATACTTTCTGGATATATATTTTTTATTGATTTCAGAGAGGAAGGGAGAGGGACAGAGATAGAAACATCAATAATGAGAAAGAATTATTGATTGGCTGCTCCTGCATGCCCTCTACTGGGTTGGAGCCTGCAACCCAGGCATGTGTCCTTGACCTAAATCAAACCTGGGACCTTTTAGTCCGCAGGCCTATTTTTGTCCACAGAGCAAAACCAGGGCTGAACAGGAATCATTCTTGATGTTGAGTGTGTTTTGGCATCAAAAAGTGGTAGAGCCCTAGCCATTTTTTTAATATATATTTTTTATTGATTAAGATGTTACATATGTGTACCCTCTACCCCCCCCCCCTCTGCTCATGCCCTCACCCCCCCGTTGTCCGTGTCCATTGGTTAGGCCTATATGCTTGCATATAAGTCCTTTGGTTGATCTTTCCCCCTTGCCCCCACCCTCCCCTACCTTCCCTCCAAGGCCCGACAGTCCAATCAATGCCTCTCCGTCTCTGGATCAGTCCTTGTTCATCAGTTTATGTTGTTCATTATATTCCACAAATGAGTGAGATCCTGTGGTATTTATCCGCTCTCCAGTTCCATCCATGCTGTGGCAAATGGTAAGAGTTCCTTTTTCTTCTTCCGCTTCTTAAAGAATACCTTTCAGCATTTCATATAATGCTGGTTTGGTGGTGATAAACTCCTTTAGCTTTTTCTTATCCGTGAAGCTCTTTATCTGACCTTCCATTCTGAACGATAGCTTTGCTGGATAAAGTAATCTTGGTTGCAGGTTCTTGCTATTCATCTCTTTGAATATTTCTTGCCACTCTCTTCTAGCCTGCATGGTTTCTGTTGAGAAATCAGCTGACAGTCGAATGGGTACTCCCATGTAGGTAACTGACTGTCTTTCTCTTGCTGCTTTTAAGATTCTCTCTTTATCTTTTGCTCTTGGCATTTTAATTATGATGTGTCTTGGTGTGGTCCTCTTTGGATTCCTTTTGTTTGGGGTTCTCTGCGCTTCCTGGACTTGTAAGTCCATTTCTTTCACCAGGTGGGGGAAGTTTTCTGTCATTATTTCTTCAAAAAGGTTTTCAATATCTTGCCCTCTCTCTCCTTCTGGTACCCCTATAATTCTGATGTTGGTACGCTTGAAGTTGTCCCAGAGGTTCCTTACACTATCTTCATATTTTTTGAATCTCTTTTCTTTTTTCTTTTTCGGTTGGGTATTTTTTGTTTCTTTGTATTTCAAATCTGTGACTTGATTCTTGGGATCCTCTTGTCTGCTGTTGGATCTCTGTAAATTATTCTTTATTTCAGTCAGTGTATGCTTAATTTCTAGTTGGTCCTTTTTCATGTCCTCCATGGTCTCACTATACTCATTGAGGGATTCATTAAATTTATCGGCGGTTTCCATAAAATTCTTGAAAAACCTTATAAACGTGGCCTTGAACTCTATATCCAGTCGTTTGCTTTCCTCCATTTCTGCCATTCGTGACCCGTTTCTTTGTCTCCGCATTTTGGCTGCTTCCCTGTGTTGATAGAGTGGCCCTGTGCACCAGGTGTCCTGTAGGGCCCAGTGGCTCAGCCTCCCCAGTTACCTGGGGTGGACACTCTTGGTGCACTCTTGGTGCCTTGGTTGTTGTAGGATCACTGGGAGGAATTGACCTCCAGGCCAACCGGCTGTGGGAATCAGCCGTGTCTGAAGTGGGAGAATGGTCCTCCTCTGACCACTGGGCACAGTGGCTCCTGGATCTAAGGAGGTGCTAATTCAGCCTCTGCCTGAGGCCACACAGCAGGAGCCACGAAGAGGCTCAGCTGTGAAGCAATGCAAGCCGCTGCGGGGCCCTGGGCCTTCTCTTGGAAGTTCCGGGTCTGCCTGGCTCGGCTGCAATTAGGTACATTCACATGCAAAAGCCTCTGCCGCAGCCTGGGTGGGGCGGGGTCTCACGGAGTGAAAAGGGCGGAGAAAGAAGCGATGGCTGATTCTCCGCCTGGAGTCGCGCGACTCAGTGTCCCGGTAACGGCTGCAAGCACCTCTGAGGGAACGCCGCCCTCAAGTTTGCCCACTGCCACCTGACAGACCAGCTTCTCCCCGTATGAGTCCTGGGTCCCCAGAGACTCGCCGGAACTGGAGTTCAGAGCAGTCAGGAGCTTGTGATTCAAAAAGACAGCCGCGTCCTCAGGTGCCACTCCCTTTCCGCACGCGCGAGCCGCCTCCGTACCTCTGCACTTCACCTCCGCAGCTCCTCTGGCTCTCAGCATGCCCCTCTTTTCTTCTAGTTGTAGAATTTACACTCAGCCAGCCTTCCTGTTGTTCTGGACGATGTTTGCTCCGTCCTTTGCGGTATTTTTCAATTGTTGTGTGAGGTGACAATTTCCCGGTGTTTATCTATGCCGCCATCTTAGTTTCTCCGAGCCCTAGCCATTTTGGCAGAGGTAGGTACTTTCATTATTTTCAAACTTATCCTTCTATAAGAGGTTACGTTAGATGTATAAGAATTATTAGTTTGCCCTGGCTGGATTTGGCTCAGTGGATAGAGCGCCAACCCACAGAATGAAGGGGCACGGGTTTGATTCCTGGTCAAGGGCATGTGCCGCGGTTGCAGGTTTGATCCCAGGCCTCAGTTGGGATTCATGTGAGGAGCAACCAGTGGATGTGACACTCTCACATGGATGTTTCTCTCTCTATCTCCATCTACTCTCCCCCTTCCACATTCTCTCTAAAGGTCAATGTGAAAAATACCTTCCAGTGTGGATTTAAAAAATATATTAGTGAATAGTTGAGGTAGCCCATTTTACTACAGAAAGATACCATTAAGTATCCCAAGGGCTTTGAACAGGAGCTGGAGGTGGTGTGTGTGAGCCAAGGTGTCAGGAAGCCTGTCATTCAAATGGATGAATAAGCCCAGCTGGTGTAGCTCAGTTGGTTGAGCATCATCTCATGAACCTGGAGGTCACAGTTTGATTTTGGTCAGGGCACGTGCCTGGGTTGTGGGCTCAATTCTAAGGACGGGACATCCAGGATGCAGCCGATCAGTGATGGAAACATCATTGATCTTTGTATTTCTTTCTCCGTCTCCCTTCCTCTCTCTGAAATCAATAAAAACATATATTTTTTAAAAAGGATGAGTGAGAAAAGACAAGTACTAAATAAACATGCTTATTTAATAATTTAATATATTGAAATTGAAAAATGGTCTAATGTGTCAGCTCCTAGAGCAATATAGACTTCTCCTCACTTGCTAAGTAAAACAATGGCACAAGGTTGCCACTGAATTAATTAAGTGGAGTCGGAGCCTAAATGATTCAAGGAGTCCTAATTCTGGTTGTGCCGTGGGTATTGTTTCCATCTCTCCTGGGCTGGACAGGATTCTGATTTCCCAAATACATTTAGCGAATGTACCGTCATTCATGTTATTCAGTTCATTTATTTGCTGTTTTGTGTTCTTTTCTTCTTCTCCTGGTGACCTGGGGATAACCATTTAGCTGCTTGGAGAAAAAAGAACAAAGGGAAGAACAAAGACGAGTGTCCATTGGCCCGCCCAGCTGTGTTGAAACGCTTTCAGTCCTCATCTTCCTTGAACATCCCACCCCCTTAAAAATAGGTTCTCCCTTTTCCCGGTACTGGAGATTCCCTTCCTTTTACCAGTTCCTCCACCAAATACCCTCCCACATTTAGGAAAAGCCCACACAAAAACCAAAAAACCCCACAAAATACCAAAATCATCAAAAAGAAAAATCATATAAGACCACCAATGACCCGTACTGAAAGGCCAGAGCACCCATAGTGGCCCCTCCTCCTGACCCCAAAGCAGATCCAGAGCCTTCAATCTACCAGCACGCCTTCTGAAGATAACGGCCTCCTCTCCTGTCGGCCTGCGGTAACAGAGCAGCTATAGAAAGAGGAAAGGGTTCCCGTGCTGCTTCCATTTGTTCTGTTATTGACAACGCTGTGCCAGCCCTAAGGGTCACACCCCCATATGCGAAACTCCTGTTTGTACCTCCAGCCACTGGTATCTTTTGAACAAATCCACTTTGGCCTGGGGATTCTCACAGTGCAATGACAAACCGCCTTCCCAGAGGCCACCACTATGAGAGTGTGCCCCTTAGGACACGTGTTAGCTACTTCACCTCCATTAAAGCATGTGTGTATTTGGAGTTGTTCTTGACACATTTTGTTTCCTCTTGCTTACTTGCTCTCATTGATTTTGCGAAACAGGTGTATTTATAGCTTACCCTCAATGAACAGATGAGTGTGGTTCCAACGTGAATGTTGGATGATGTTTTCTTTTATGCTGGCAAGTAAAACAAGCTGAAGGTGTCTATGAGAACCTCACTCAATCAGGTAGTCCTTTTCTGAATGGCAGCCTCAATTTCTTATAGTGTATTTGTATAGCACCCTGGCCCTACCACTAGCCCTGTTGCACACCCATCGGCTCCTGTGTCATTCATGGAATGTTTTATATTTGCAACCAGCCCTTTCACCAGGTCCAGAGAAACAGAACTTTCTGCCCACCAACTGCCCTGAATGCCTGGGGAGGGTGCTGACTTTCATTCACTGAGAAGCTACTGTGGGTCAGACTCCTTCTAAGCACTCTGCGGGAATTAAGGGATGTACTTCATATAGTTCCTGTTAAATGTGGTGACAAAAAGGGTGACTGACTCCCTCTTCCCAGTTATCACCAGGAAATGATTGAATGAGAGACAGGCATGCTGTCCAGGGTGTAAGACCGGAGGGAGAGCCTGTAGAGACTTGGGTGGAGGTAGTGAGGGTGCTGAGTATATGCAACACTGGAGGAGGTAGGACAGATGGAAGACGAACATTGTCATGTCTGCTCTTGAGTCTCCCTCGCACAGCCCTGCACACCTGGTCTCAGGCCCTCTGGGCAGATATCAGCCCTGGTCCACTTGTCAAGGCACAGGATGGTAGGTGCCCAGGGAGGCAGTGAGGAGCCAGTGCCCCAGGCACCCCCTCCTCCTGCTCTTCACCCCCATCCTGGAGGCTGCACCTGGGAGTCCCTTCCTCCACTGTGCCTTCTCTGCAGGAGCTTAGGAGACAGTGATCTGGGCAGGTGGGCAGGGATCAGAGCTCTCCACACTGCCTCTGAAACACTCACCCCCAGAAATCAGGGTGAGGACATGGTTGGTCCTTCTGGGGCTGCAAGGGAAAACCTCTCCCAGCTTCTGGTGGTGCCAGCTATCCCTGGTTCCTTGGCTTGGAGACCCATCCTCCCCACCCATCTCTTGTCCAAGTGACATGACCTTCTCTCTGCGAGTGAGTCTAATTTCCCTCTTACAAGTCACCTGTCACTGCAGTGAGGGCCCAGCCATCGAAGACCCAAGGCCTCCTCTGAACTTGAGTACAACTGCAAAGGCCCCATTCCCAAATAAGGCCACGGTCACTGTGTCCCGTCGGAATGGATGTGGGGACCCTGCAGCACACACTTCAGGACAGGTATCACACGGCACACGGAGACATCGAGGCCCGGGGTTGAGTGGAAAGAGCAGTCTCAGAACAGCAAGCTGAGTAGGAATTTCCTGTAAATACTGGTAAATGCACGCCCAGGCCCAAGGGCACATTTTGCTACAGGCATGAGGCCTCTGTACCAGGACCTGCAGGGCTTTCCTGTGTGAAGTGAGCCCATCTCTGCACTCACCTACTCAGTGCACAGAGTTCTGACAGTGGACACATTGCAGCCTCCCGCCACCAGGGGGCGACGCGTCGCCTGTCGCAGTGCTCTGCCCTCCAGCACCACCCGGAAGTCCCGCCTCTGCCGGGAGTCAGCAAGGTGTGTCCAGTAGACAGCGGAGTCCGGGGGTGCAGGACTGTTAGGCTGTGTGGCTGCTGGCAGCGCGGGGCCGGAAGCCTCCAGCGGGGACGTGGGCCTGGGGGCGGCGGGCGGAGCCCTGAGGCGGCTGCCCTGCGGGGAGGAGGGCGTGCAGGCGTCCTCAGAGGGCAGCCCTGGTGGAGGTGTGCTCCCTGCAGGGAGTCAGGCAGCTTCTGCAGCAAAGATGGGCAGTGGGGGCTGCGGGGCGCTGGCTGAGGACCCCCCACTCTGCGTGGACCAGCTGCTTGGGAGCCGCCTTCTGAAGTCGGGGTTTGGGTTCTGAGAAAGACTCCTCCGCACGGGCCAGGCCCGCCCTCCCGCAGAGGGTGATGGAGCCCGCGCTGCCTGTGCCCTGTGTGGCCCCAGCTCAGGGCGCTGTCCCAGGGCTTTCCTGGGCCCAAGTCCTCCTGTGACGGACCGGGATCCCCCTCAGGCCAAGGGTCTGGGCTCAGACAGAATGTCACCGAGTTGGAATAAACGCCATAGACCTGACCCCCTGCAGCAGGTCAGGCGTCCACTGGACGTGGGCACAGGAGGTCACTGGTCCACTTCGCACATCGACTTCTCTCCTGGCCTGAAGGACACCAGGAAGGACTGGTGCAGGGGCCTCGGCATGGTGCCTGGGAGCATGGCGTCCCCTGAAACCTGTGCCAGAGGGATGAGCTCTCCGGATGGGCGTCCATGAAGCTCCGGTTCTGTGGGGACAGGAGCGTCCTCGGGGGACCCAGAGTGTGTCACCAGCCCAGGGGGACGGTCCCTGAGCTGCTCTTGAGTCTTTTATCAATCAAACATCAGGTCTCCGCAGAGTGTGTGCAAGCCCCATCAGAGCTCATGTAAGTGCTTAATAACGTCGGCGACGTGAATGGTATTGCTGGTTTTAAACGCTCTCCTAAGTTGTAGTTTATATTGAAGACACCAGATAAATTCAAAATTTGAGAAACATTGATGTAATTAATTCCAATCGTGTGTTGAAAACATTCAACCTGAGTAGTTTATACATAAACCAGGGGCCCAGTGCACAGGGTTCATGCACTGGTAGGGTTCCTAGCAGCTGCCTGCTGGCAGCTGGATACTCCCTCCATTCCCCCAGCCAGCCCCGCCCCCTGGTTGAACTCCAGGACAACCTCCCATGGAGTGGACTGTTTGCATACTATGCTTCTATTATATAAGTTTATTTTTATGTCTGCAGAATTCTAACTTCTCTTTTCAAAAATATATTTCTACTGATTTCAGAGAGGAAAGGAAAGGGAGAAAGATAGAAACATCAGTGATGTGAGATAATCATTGATCAGCTGCTTCCTGCAAACCCCACATCGGGGACTGAGCTCGAAACCTGGGCAGATGCCCTGACCAGGAATCAAACTACGACTTCCTGGTTCGTAGGTTGACTCTTAACCGCTGAGTCATGCTGGCTGGGTAATTTCTCTCTCTCTTTCTCTCTCTCTCTCTCTTTAAGTTATATTTGAGCTTAATGCCCTGGTCATAGTATGCTCTTCAAGTTGATTTTCACGCAGGGGCGCCAATAGAGAGTTTACAGGTTATATTTATTATTTGTTCCCTAAAGAATATTGCCTGTCTATGGACACTGGCCTCTGTGAAGTCATTCTCATCTGCCCATCTGTGCCTTTCTCTGGAGTCTTCTGGCATTTAGTGTTTGCCCTTCAGCAATGACACGTGTATATCACACTGTAACCTGTCTGGTTGAGCTCACCTGCACCCACAATTGAAGCAGCCCCCCATAACCTGCTCTTCCCCTCAGGTTTCCTCTTCCAGCTTCTGTTCATCAGAGTTTAATCTTTTACGTCTAGTGGCCGAGTTGCTGGTCACAACTGCTAGATCTGTTCCGGGGTCTTCCTTCCCAGGTCCAGCAGGACTGCTTTTGTGCAGGTCTCACTTCCCAAGTGGACCTTCAGCACCACTCTATGCCTCCTCCTCCAGGCTCAGTGGGCACTTCAGAATGAGTGCCATTAGATGTGCAGTGTTTCAGACAGGGATGTGCGGTGGTCTTTCTCCAAGGAGCCAAATCTCTGCTTGCTGAGGCAGTCCTCCCTAGGCTTAGAAGACGAGAGGGTGTGCTTACAGGGGAGGCTCCAGTGCTGTGGCAGATTGCTCTGTGCTGCATCTGCCGGTCTGTGTTGCTGTGCATCAATACTGTACACTCAGACATGTTTTTAAAGTGTATGTCCTGTGGGCCTGTGCATCCTACCATGTGTATAATGATGCGTTGATTTTAAAAGTACTGACTCCTTCAGCATAAACACTACAGCTTGTTGAAGAGAAGGATCCCTGAGAGGAACTTGCTGCCACAATTGTCAGGTGTTTGCAAGAACGTTTCGTCTGTTTCCTTTGTGCAGGTGAAAGCTCCCAATCTGAAGGCCACAGTGTGGAAGTTTGATAACGTCTGTAAAAAGGGCAGTGAAGGCAAAGAGTGTGACAACCTGTTCACCATCATTGCCCATTTGTATGACTTCCACCTGGTACAGTCTCTCCTCATATTAGACATTTTGGAAAAAGTTACAAGAAATTACACAGAGAAAGATATGGGACTGATCCTATTAACACATTTCGTACTGCTCAGGAGTTTTCTCATGTTTTGCCTGTCATCTGTTAAGTACCGCTCATGACTGTTCCTGTTTTTCACGCCCAAGGAAAAAGGAGCGAATCTAGATACTCATGTAAATTTTGTTTGGTCCCTCTTCATAGAGGAAAATGTTTTACGCGGTACCATATGCTACAAAAGTACTAGGAACTTTAATTGTTTAATTGTTTAATTGTTTTTGTAAATAAAAATGTTATAATGAAAACAACACCTAAAGTTCATTATGATGATTTAAATAACGTGCAGTTTGCCCAAAAACGTGCGGTCCCTGGCGTACGTCTTAGAGATTTCTATGCGGTACGCAATGTGTTAATGCTGAGAAATGTGGGCTTTTTGTTGAGAAAAGATAATGTTTTGTCACTTTAAATGATCACAGAGACCCAGGCCGAAGCCAGCAGGGCAGGCGGCAAGTTCCAGGACAAGACAAGGTACGATGGGCCACTCGACCTGCCTCCTAAGTACCTAAGAGTTCAGAAGCTGACCAGCACATAGAAATAGGTGGGGTAAATGCTGTTTCATTGCCTAGTAATCTGTTATATTCTGCTTCTGCGATTTGATATTTTAAATCTTTAAAACTAGAGGCCAGGTGCACAGATTCAGCTCTCCGACATGCCCTGAGGAGTCCCAGATTGCTAGAGAGTGCAGGCCTGGTCAAGGGACCCCACTGGTGGATGATTGGGCCAGGGAGGGATCGTGGGAGGGCTCCAGGGCGTCTCTGTCCCATCTAGCCCAGTCCTGATCAGCTGAACCCCACAACAAGCTAACCTACCAGTCACAGAATCTGACCCCTGCTGGTCAGTGTGCATCAAAGCATCTGGTCAATTGGTCGAACGGTTGGAGAGACAATTAGCATATTAGGCAGATATGTATACATACATATATATTTGAGGCCCAGAGCAAGGGATTCATGTACTGGTGGGTGGGGGTGCGGGGGGGCATGGCCTGCAAGGATCAGCCTGCAGGAAGTGTTGATCATTCTGGTCAGCACTATAGGAGCGAGCTAACCACCACGGGGCAGATCCTACATCGAGTGTTGGCCGCCTATTGGTCATTACGCTTCATAGTGACTGGTCATTGTTCTGGTCGTTCTGCTGTTTGGTCACTGGGCTTTCATTATATACTAGAGGCCCTGTGCATGAAATTCATGCACGAGGTGGGGGAAGGGGAGGGTCCCTC
This sequence comes from Myotis nattereri, assembly GCF_964212035.1. NCBI lineage: Eukaryota > Metazoa > Chordata > Mammalia > Chiroptera > Vespertilionidae > Myotis > Myotis nattereri. The sequence goes on along the minus strand of NC_138097.1, from coordinate 7,641,453 downwards.
AGCCCAACCGGCACCCTCTCCAATCTGGGAGCCATCAGCGGATGTCCTCCTGATGGCTTAGGCCCGCTCCCCGAGGTTCTCTGCTCTCTGTGGGGCCTGCTTGCTCCACACCATGGCGAATGGCAAGCAGGCCCTGCTGGGCGCTTTCCTTCTCGGGGATCTCCATGGTGATCTACCAGCAGGCCATGGTGGGTGCTGCCTGCAGGCCAAAGTTGCCTGCTTGGGGATCGCCGTGGCGACCCACCATGCCCAGCTACCTGTCAGCAGGTCCTGTTGGGTGCTGCATTTGGGCCATGCTTGCCTGCTCGCAGATTGCCGGGGTGACCCGCCAGCAGGGACTGCTGGGTGTTTGCCTGGTCCGGGTCACCACGGCAGTGCCTGCTGGCCTCTCATTGCCAGGGTGACGCAGCCAGCGTCCTGCCCTGGCTGCTATGGGTGCCGCCATCTTTCTCGCAGTGTGATGGTTAATTTGCATATTACTCTTTTATTGTATAGGTTGATGTGAACAAGCCTTTTTTCATTATTAAGAAACAGGCTAGTTCTTGAGTTTAAGAATTGATTTATTTAACACTCATGTATTCAAAAATTATTTACTGAGGAAGGCCACTTGTCTTGGGGCTCAGGTGTCAGCACACCTGGACTTCCGGCTCAGCCAGTGGACAGCCCTGTACCTGAGCCTTCCAAGCCTCAGTTTCCCCTTCTAGAAAGCAGAGCTGAGCATGGCTCCTACCTTGTTTCTTTTCTGCAGGTCAGAGTAGGGGAGGACAGGGAAGCCCCAGAATGTGTGAGGAGCAGGAGAAGGGTTTGTGTGGGGCCCACAGAGGCGCAGGCAGAGGCCATTGCAAGAATTTGGGCTTTTATCCTAAAGGCACCAGAGGGTTCTGAGTGGGAAAATGGCAAAGGAAGTTTTCATGCTAATGGTCCCTTTGGCTACAACGTAGAAGACGGAGGTGGTCAGGCAGGGAGATGGAGCCAGTGGTGTGAGGATTAACTCAGTTGCAGTGGGTGTGGCAGTGAGGACTGACTAGGTGGGTGAGGGGTGGGAGGGAGGGCCAGGGTGAGCCCATGTTCTCAGCTTGGGCCTTCGGTGGACAGCAGTACATGCAGAAGACCTACACTCAAATGGATGATGGGCTCTTTTCTGAAATCCCGAAATGTTCACTGTTAGGAGGTGTGTTTTGAGCCCTCTGAGGAGGTCCCGAGGCTCTGAGGTGGGAAGCCTCAGGGTTGAAGCACTGACATTCAGAGCTTTGGGAAGAAGAGCGGTTGAGAGTAGGAAGAGCAGGAGGAAGGTCATGGGAACCAGGCTGGAGTGTTCCATAGAAGAAGTTTCCCCATATTGAATGCACAGAGGTCAGGTTTAAAACAGAGAATTCAACCTGGCCATCCTGGCTCAGTAGTGGAGAGTCGACCACTGAACCAGGAAGTGATGGTGTGATTCCCAGTCAGGGCATATACCTGGGTCTTGGGCTGCATCCCCAGTGTGGAGCATGCAGGAGGCAGCCAATCAATGATTCTCTCATAATTGATGCTTCCTTCTCTCCTTTTTCAATCCTCTCAGAAATCAAATTGATATATATATATATATATATATATATATATATATATATATATATATATTTCCTCACTGGAGGATATTTTCCATTTTTTTTTTTTTTTTAGAGAAAGTGCAATAGAATGGGAAATACAGAGAGAAATATCAATGTGAGGAAAACACATCGATTGGTTGCCTCCTGCACGCACCCAAACCAAGGCCTGGACCAGGGTGGAATCTGCAACTAAGGAATGTGCCCTTGAGCAGAATCAAATTCAGGACCCTTTGTTCCATGGGCCAAAGCTCTATCCACTGAGTCAAACCAGCTATGGCAATAAAAATATGTTTTTAAAAATAAATCGATTTAAAAAGCACAGAAGTTAGCAGAGGCAGAAAGTACTCTCCTGGTTGCCTAGGGCTGGTGGGTTACGGGGAAATTTGGGGTGGCTTTTAAATTGTATTTGGAACTGCTTTTTGATGAGCGATGAAAATGATGTAAAATTGTGGACATGGATGCACAACCCTTAATATACTCAGTGTATATTTTGAATGGGTGAGTTTGATGGTATGTGGACTATATCAATAAAAAGTCAACATTTGAAGAAATAGCAACATGGGATATCTGGGAGGTCTCTGTACTGTTCCCACAGCCTTTCTCTCAGTATGGCATTATTTCCATGTTAAACGTTAAAAGAGTGAACATCCCAGGAGTCGGGAAGGAATGGCAACTCCTGTGGAGAGGAGGGGTGATCCAGAGCACCCGGTCAGGAGGGAGGAGTGCAAGTGGGGGGATCAGTGGAAACAGTTGGGGGTAGGAGAACAGGAGAGGAACAACCAGAGATTTGTGGGTAGTGGTCAAGGTCCCAGTGGAGGTCTGGTGGAAGCTCAGTGTCAGATGGATGTTAAAAGGCTGCAGAGGCGGGAGAGGGATGGTCTGCCTGAGACCATCAGGTTTATCAGCAGTGATGGCCACCAGCAGAGTTGGTTTATTTCTTCCCAGGTTGAAGGTCAGTTGTACATACAATTTGAAATGATGGCTTTCTCTTTCGTGTGTTTCTATTTTTAGGATTCGCTTGATGCTGGAAAAGATGTTGGTACTGAGGACAGTGACATGCAGAGGGTTCTGGGCTATGACCCTGAGCTTGTAGAGAAACTGAGGCAATTGCAAAGAGCTTTGGGGAGTCACTTTCACTCCTAAGTGCTTTGCGTTCCCTGTGGACATGGACCCATCGTGGAAGTCTGGGCGGTAGTTGGAGCTGTGAGTCAGGTGACCGACCTGGTCAGCAAGAGTTCCGAGGGACTGAGTGGCAACTGTGTTTCTGTGGTGAGATCCTGTGATTGGCCTGTGTGCAGTGAGTCCCTGTGAGTTAAGCGTCCTCCACCCTTCCCCTGTGGTGCTGGACTGGGCTGTGAGCAGAACCATCTTAGAACCTTCTGATCACTCTGGAAGAGGCCCCACAGGTGTTAGCCAGAGGTATTAGGACCAGAGGTATTAGCCTAGGAGGAGAGGGGGCTTGTCTGTTTATCCTTCCCAGGTTTTTTTTTTTTTATGTGGTGCCAAGCTGAGACCCACTGCCCTCTCTAGTCAGGGTGAGTTCTCTGTCCTTCCTTTATTATTTTTATTTTTTTAAAAGAATTCCATCATATATATATATATATATATATATATTTGGTTTCAGAGAGAGAGGAAGAGAGAGAAACATCAATGATGAGAATTATTGATTGACTGCCTCCTGCACACCCACCGTGGGGTTTGAGCCCACAACTGGGCCATGTGCCTTGACCTAGAATCAAACGGTGACCACCTGGCTCATAGATTGATGCTCAACCACTGAGCCAGGTGGACCAGGCTCAGGTGAAGTAAAACTGCTTATATAAATAAAGGAATGTTATTGCTGGTTTAGTTTACTCCAAGGTATTCTTTGAAACTATTGGGAAATTTGGCAAGAATTTAAACTAAAATTTGAGAATTACCTTTCAAGACCTAGTGGAACTCATTTTGTCTTTAAATACTGTCCTGAGGATATGCTTATGAGAGAGAGAAAGGGGGAGAGAGAGAGAGAGAGAGAGAGAGAGAGAGAGAGAGAGAGAGCGAGAGAGAGAAATGTTGATGTTCGAGAAAAGTATCCATTGGTTGCCTCTCATAGGCACTCCCTTTGGGAACTGAACACCCAACCTAAGTATGAAACCTGACTGGGAACTGAACCCAGAGCCTTTCAGTGTGTAGAGCGGTGCTCCAACCAATTGAGCCACACTGGCCAGGTCATGGAACCAAGTTTTAGGAAAGAAAACCTTGGATTACTCCTTAAATTTCTGCATCTCTGAGATCCAAAATACAGCTAAGTCAATGGGAGTTCATGGAACACCTCGATGACTTTGAGTGGGTTAAATGAGATAGAATGTCTGCAACATGCTCATCACTGTGCTAAGCTGGCACTCACTCTATTGTGGTTTCAGTCGGCCTCATCCTGTTCTCTGTGTCATTGTTATGAATGTTCCTTAAAATAGCTCCAGGTTCAAATTTTGCGTCATTTTTCTGAAACGTTGACCCTGAATATTGGGAGCAGAGAGTGGAAAATTTTAGCATCCAGTTCCTATCTCATAGATATAAGCTCCTAAATTCAACAGTTATTGAAATCTTGAGTTTCATATTGATAAAAGAAGTAATTTTCAATATGTCAGGTTTCCTTAAATTAAATGTAATTTGCTGTGTTTTCAGTTCATATCACTACATCTATAAGGTTGTGTCCAGTTTAGATCACATTTTGTTTGACATTTTAAATCTCATCCCACAAATGCTTCCCACAAATGAAGCATGTTAGATTTATGGGATAGGTTCTACAAGAGGACTTGATTGAGGTCGTTATGAAAAATAACAGCTTTAGGTGTGATTTCTTTTTATTTTTGTACTTTTGTTAGAGGCAGGAATATAATATTGGGACTAGCTATAATAATAAGAAATATTAATTGTGCTCTGTTAACTGTAATTGATCTGTTCCGATTAGAGAAAGCACATTCTAATCTGTTTGAGAGTTGTATGCCCTGGGGCTTGAGTTAACATGGGAATCCAGCCATCCTCCTTTCCTGAGAATGGCCTAGATTAACAACCTCATTGCCTGTAAGCTGGTCCCTGAGGCACCTGCCCTCTTCGAACCCCAACCCTCATTGCCTGTAACCTGTAGCCACAGTATCTTGCCTCCTTTCCCAAGTGTGTAATTTCTACTTTCCCATGGAATGTGTATCATTCTACCCAGGAGAAGCTTATGGCTTATGGGGAGAGTAGAGCAGATGTTTGTGGATGGCCTGCTGCTCTCCCATTCTGCCCACATTAATGGAATAAACGCCATATATGAGACAACCCAGTCTCTGCTACATTTGTTCAAGTAGTAACCAGCAGCATGGACCCATTGGTTGTCCAGTTTCACTTTAAGTAATTTTATAGCAGTTAGTGAAGCTAGGTAGTTAACATAAATGCTAATCAATTCTCCCCCATCATAAGTCCAAGGACTTCATCTACTTAAAACAATTCACATTTATTTTAAATTAAGAATGAATGTTTAATTAACCCAAGTAAAACCATGACTAATTTAGAAATAATTAAAACACATTTAGCTCATTGATTTACAGCCTAAATGTTTCAATTCTGTTCAGAGGATACCTGCATATTTGCTCTCTAAATGTCTTCCTTGCATGTGCTAATTTAAGACTCCTTGCACAGAAGAAAGCTGTGTACAAAATCTTTTTGTTAAAATCTTTTCCAGTCTGGCCATGTGCCTCAGTGATTCAGCGTCAAACTATGAACCAGGAAATCACCGTTCCATACTCGATCAGGGCACATGTCCAGGTTGGGGGCTCGATCCCCATTATGGGGCATACAGGAGGCAGCCTATCAGTGATTCTCTGTCATCATTGATGTTTATATATCTCCCTCCTTCTCCTTTTCCTTCTGAACTTAATAAAACTATATATTTTAAAAGTAAGTAAATGAAGTATTTTCCAAATATACATCTTTACTCTGTTCATTTTTCTTACACACTACACATTAGTAAATCATCTGTCAAATTGTTTTTTAGGCAGTTGACTGGTGGAGTTCAGGTGTTCTAATGTATGAACTATTCACAGTCGATGATGAGAAGAATTTCAGAAATGAGCTCTCTAGATAATACTCCACAAAATAAAATAAATGTGTTGTTACCTAAATGATACGGATTGATTTCTGTAATTCAGCTGATGGGAAAACAATAATTTTTAGAAATGCGGTAGACAAAATTAGAATGAAATAGTTAATTTCCATTTGTATTCATGTAGGATAAAGATATGTATATCCTTTTTGTTTCTTTATATTTTATATGCCCAGATAGGATTTAAGTTTCATAGGGAGAGTGCCCTAATATTTGTGTATTCCAAAGCAGTTAACATGGGGCATGGCGGCTGGCAGAGCAGTTTAGAATGCGGCCCATAGGGCAGTTTGAAATGGGCGGCATGGAAACAGTGGAATGTGCGGTGCAGAGTCGGTGGGCGTGGAGTTGGTGGTGTGGAGTCGGTTGAGTACAGAGTCGGTGTGTGAAGAGTCGGTGTGTGAAGAGTCGGTGGACGTAGAGTCGGTGGACATAGAGTTGGTGGGCGTAGATTCGGTGAACTTAGAGTCGGTGAGAGCAGAGTTGGTGAGTGCAGAGCCTCTTCATGTGTAAGAAGGGACTTTCCCTGCCTCCCCCTCAGGGCTGTTGTGAAGAGTGAATGTGGCAAGGACAGAGGGCGCCTAGTGCAGGGCAGGGGATGGGCAGATAGACGGTGCCCAGGTGAATCCAGAGTCTGTGAGCAAACCCTTCCGGCTGCCAGGTCTTGATCAAAACTATGTCCACTGATGGGAGGTCCATGGCTTCCCTTCTACCAAGAATCTTGTGTTCTGGCCCCTTTGGGGAAAATGAACAGGAGATGGAAAGGCAGCAGTTACCGCCCACTCCCAGTCATTAGAAACCCTGGGTGGGGTCAACCTTGGAAAACTGCCACCTAGAGAAAGGGTCACATCCCCTGTATGCGTGTTCCCACACTGTGAAGGCATTCAGGAGAGACTCAGACCCCTAAGACACCCAGTGGTTCTGGAAGGGCTCCTGGGGCGGGAGCAGAGATGAGGGGAAAGAGCCAAATGGATCCCCCATGTGTGCTGGGCACTGGGACAGGAGTAAGTCCATCACACTCCTCCCGTGAGGGGACCTGCTAGGGACCAGCCATGGCGTCCCACACCCAGCATGTGCCTGACACCCAGAGCCATAGTATTATTTGTTGTGTCTGAGCCCTCATTTCCAGGAAACTGCTTAGAGCTAATGGTTTTCCAAGAGGACATGGGGAAACTGTCCAGATAGGAACTGTGTGTTGAATAAAAGCTTGCCCGAAGAGCTACTTATTTCCAGCCCCAGATCAGTGGAGTGACAGTGGAATCGAGAGACCTAGACTCAGCACTTAAACCCTGGACAGACCCCTAGCCCCACCCCTTCCGTGTTAAGGAAATGGGCTCAACGAAGTCTCATGGCTATCAGTAGCTGTACTTGTCAGACCCTCTTGCACCACATGTACAACAGACTGGGGCACTGTTAGGATTCTGTGGTGCCCTTCTCTGACTTTCTGATACTGGTTTGTTGCTTTTGCCGACATGGTGACCTGCTGATGGTGAAGAGTTCCTTATTAAGCTCAGTGGCTTGACTGGATTGGGCAACACTTAAGGCCTGCAAAACAGACCAGGCCTGCCTGGCCAGGGTTGATGCCCTGGTTGGAGGAACCGTACCCAGGGGTTGCCTGTAAGAGGCAGACGATCAATGGTTCTCTCATCATTGATGTTTCTGTCTCTCCCTCTCCCTTCCTCTCTGAGATATATATTTTTATTTATATTTTATTTATTTATAAAATGGTGTGTGTGTGTGTGTGTGTGTGTGTGTGTGTGTTTAAAAAATAATCCTCAAAACCAGATAGGACCTGACTGCTGTGTTGCTTGTCTGAAAGGATGGATGTATGTGGACGACCATTGCAAAAAGGGTCTCTAGTAGTGTTTAGCATGTGGGTTGAGCTGTGATTTGGGAGTCCCTACGACCTTTCCAAGACATGTTAAACCTGTAAGGAGCCGCAGAGCTGCCCATCATCATATTCCTTGCCTGAAAGCCCAGTGTTGTACGCCCCTTTGTTCAGACACCACGGAGAGACATTGGGTGTCTTCATCACCTAAGGCCACTGGGTCAGCATATCTGTTAGTGGCTGTAGGTCTCCCAGCTGGGCCCTGTGTTGGAGTCACCTCTGTGCAGCTGTGTTTTTGGAAGTGAGAAGGTGCATGGGGGCCCTTCATTCTGGGGGAATGAGGATAGATGCATGGGGAAGTGGGGCCTGTCCAGAGGGTGCCCCGGGGTACATCCTCGCCCCACCCCTCTTCCTGCACTAGGATCGTGGACACATCCCCCAGCAGTTCCTTGAGTAGCTGTTGGGGGACAGCATGGCCCTCGAGGCCGAACAGGTCCAGAGGATGAACCAGCACACCCACCTGAGCCGGAGGATGGAGCAGCTGTCAGAAGGTAGGTAGCAGCCCCTGGTGCCTGGGAGCCAGCCTGGATGTGGCTTCCTCATCCAGGGAGCTGAGCCCTTGGATCTGAATCTCATGTGTCAGCTCATCCTCACCCCAAGGGAATAACATTTTATTTAAAAGCCATTTGGAACTGTTTCATTGCAATTCTCCCCAAGGAGATCATGAAAGGTCTGGCAGCCTTGACGTCAGGACGTGAACTACAAAATAACAGATTTCTCAGCTCCCATGTGGACAGTCCCAGGAGCTTCCAGATGACAGCACACTGGCACCCTTAGGATATCTTAGGTCTGTCCATGGGGGATTGAAAGCTCTGCATGGCAGGAGCCTTCCCCAGTGGTTACTAACCTCCAGTATACCTGACCCTGGGCATGATTTCCTCCATTCATTTCATAATTGGACAGATGGGTGCAGTCTGTTCTCTGTCCCCCCTGGGCAGGGACTGCTACGTGTTGGCTTCTCAGGGGAGCCAGGCCTCTTCCCCTCCCTCTTGCGTTTGCCCCCTCACAGCCCCAGAGGAGGTGTGGGGTTGGCCAGGGGAAGGTGGGGAGGGGTCAGGCAGTGCACCCAGAAAACAAGTAGCCATTTCCTGTGCTCGACAACATCACATGTGCACCTGAGGGTGCAGGTGAAGGTGTGCTTAGATCTTTGCAGAGCTCAGGAGGGCCTTAGGCAGGTTGTGGGGTGGGAGAGGTGCTGCTTTTCCAATATTGATCAACATTCCTAAGCATCATGGAGAGGCTGTTGAGAGAACCTGGATATTCCTTCTCTTCAAGGGTCCCGATCAGTTCCAAACCTAAAATCAGTTCATTGAGCTGTGAATCTGTGTGAGAAGCCAGTTTTTTTTCAGTGGTTTGTTATCTCGGCACGCCTGGGACCAAGGGTGGGCAAAACAGGGATCCCTGCTCTGGGACATCAGGCTCCTGGGGAGGACCACTGCCCCCTGGTGGAAGGCAGGGGTGGGGCCGGCTGGCAGGGACCTCTCAGACCTCATGTTTCTGTTAGAGACCAGGGAGGCTGGTGGGTTGGGAAGCCTCCCTGATTCAGGCCCTCTGTGTAGTTTGTGAGCGCTTTCAGGTCACTGCCCTTGACTCCTTCTTGGTGTTCACACTTCTGCTGCTTAGCTGGCAGGAGCCTCCCCAGTGGGGACTAACTCCAGTAGAACTGACATTCATCAACATAGCGTGAATGTACTTCTGCGTGGATGGTGTGCTGGCTTCGTGAGTCAGAAAGGCCGGGCTTCAAGTCCTGGCTCCTTCACCTGTTAGCCAGGTGACCTCTTTTGTACCTCAGTTTTCTTATCTGCAAAATGGGGGTAATGAAGCTGCCTCACAGGATTGCTATGTGTACCTCCTGAGAGGAGACAGTGAAGCCTTACGCTGTGCCTGGCCCGAGGGCACCAACAAAGACGGCTGTCCTCAACGCCCTTGTTGAATTAAAAGACCCCATTGCTCTGCTTCTTGGGGTGCTCGGGAGCACAGTACCCAGTGGAGAACCATTGTTTTTTCCCCATCAACTGCTGTGTCAACATAAGAGCCTCTGCGGGGCTGGCCTTCAGGGAAGAAGAAATGAGGCTGGTCCTCAGCTCCACTGCTGCACTGGACGGTTCTTCACAGTCATTTCCCAGGAGCACAGAGCAAAGGGTGAGGCACTGAGTGAGGCAGGAGGTGGGCGGGGTGAGTTGCAGGTCAGTGGAGATGCATCTAATGCCACAAAACCATACACTGAAAAATAGTTAAAATGGTGAACCCAGTGTTGTACATATATTTCACCCCAATCTTCATAACATGTATTTTTTATAGATTTCAGAGAGGAAGGCGGAAGGAGAGAGAAATAGAAACATCAAAGATGAAAGAGAATCATTGATTGGATGCCTTCTGCATGCCCCATACAAGGCATGGAGGCTACAAACCGGGCATATGCCCTGACCTGAAATTGAACCATGACCTCATGGTTCATAGGTTGGCACTCTACCACTAAGCCACACTGACTGGGCTCACCCCGATTCATAAAACCGTTATTTTTAATGCGAATGCTGCAAAGGTGCCATTGAATGAGCACAGGTTGTGACTTAGTGGAGTCTTTGGCTGTTAGTGTCATTGGCAGCCTTGTCAGGATGAAGCCCTTGGCGTGCTTCCGTGTGTTGACAGCATGTGTGTTTGTCTGTGGGGTGCGCTGAGCTGGAGTTGGGCCAGGAAGGTTCATCTGCTCCACTGCTGAGTTGCCTGCTGCTTGAGGTCTTCAGTCTGTTCTGGCTTCTTGGGTCTGTGCTGCTCTCCTTGGTGGGAGCTGATCACATCCACCTTCATGTCCTGGGGTGAAAGCTGGCATCCACTCTAGGTCCTTCAAGCCCCGAGGGGGTGAATAGGAAGCAGGTGGGTTGCAGCCATAGGAGTGGATCACTGTGAGTAGGGTCCCGGGGTTGAGGATGTGGCTCTGGAGAGACAGGTGAGGGAGCACCCTGACCCCTCACCCATTCATTTACCTAAAGTCACGCACCTGTGTGTGGTAGGAAGGGGCTGAGAACTCCCGTTCTTCCCAGGTCTGTGCTCCCCTTTCTGTTCTGTGTTCAAGCTGTTTAAAAGCAAAGGAGGAAATCTGCCTTCTTCTGTCTTTACCTTATGTTTTGATCGGCTTAGACCTTTTCAAGCCACTTATATGTACTGCCTCATTCTTTTTTCAATGCAATTGTAAAAGTTCAAATTGAAATCTCCATCTGAAGGCCCGGCCCAGGGATGGTAGGTACTGGGCATACTTGCCTCCGAGCCTCTACCACCTGCAGACGTACTGGTCAATTATCACAGCCCCCACACCCTGAGCTGAGCCACCCAGACCCCCACCACTCTGAGGGCTGGCACAGAAACTCCATCTCTTTGCCATCTCTGTTACTCTCTGAAATCCATGACTTGATGGCCAGGTTAGAACTTGGTAAAAAGCGGTTCCAGCAGTTCTGCTATCTTGAGGTTTTGCATTGGCCTCTCCACCATCACATTCTTTCTTTTTAAGCTCTGGGTTGCTTCCCTACCAGGCCCCAGCTGAGCCAGCAGAGGGGCCATAACCGCCTGAGGAACCCTCAGGTGCCGACAGCAACAGCACCCTGTGAACAAGTGAGGGCACCCAGCCAACCATCCCAGGTCCCTCCAACCTAGGGCTCAGGGTGATGGTTGTCTTGGGGCCGGGGGCAGAGAGTGGAAGGCCACGCCATGCAATCTGGGCTCTGACTCAACTTTACTCTTTAGCCTCCAACCATATCCTAGAAAACCAGACCCTCCAGGGCACGGTCCAGGAGATGCGACGTGCCTCTCTGGCCTTGCAGGTCAGCAGCCTTAGTTGCACGACGCTTCAGGAGGAGAACCAGCATCTCCGGAAGCAGGTAACGGTGGGTGGTATACCGAACATATGTGCGAGCAGGTGGCCAGGTGGAGCACCCAGGTGTCGGTGGGGATGTGAAACTGGGAGAAATGCGGAATGCAGGGCAGCAACAGCTATGGTAGTGGGGCATGAGTCCTCATGGAGCAGAGCCTGAGGCAGCATCACATGTCGGTGCAGCAGAGTGAGTGGATACTATAGACGTGTCTGTGCCCCATTGCCCTCATCTTCATCTGTGAAATGGGGTTAATGCTGTGCCCCCTGTAGGTGTTTTGAGGATCAGATGAGTTAGCGTAGATGAAGGGTCTGAGCACATAGTAAGTGCTTACTGAAAGGAGAGCAGCGCCCTGTTAGCACAGGGAGGGCCTGAGAGGGAAGCAGTCATGGAAGCCACGCACGTGTGTATAGGACCACGGATGGGCCACTTCACGGCTGGGTCTTTGCCTCTGCAGAAGGAACAGTTGGAGTTGGAACTCAGGAAGGAGAAGACCAGCAGCCAGGAGTGGGAGACCCTCACTGAGGAGCTCATTAAAGCCATAGAGCACCTGCTCAATGAAGTTGACACCCTGAAGGTGGACAGAGCCCTTCAGGTAGGCCCCCCAGAGCTCATGCCTCCCCTGGCTCCCCTGCCTGCAATGGGGAGTGTCCAGGATCACAGCCGTGTCCTGGTCATTGGTCAGTGATTCCTGGGTGACCAGTTTCCTTCCTCAGCTGAAGCTCAGAGCAGCAATCTTCAGCGCAGCAGTAGGTTGGAAACAGGTATCTCTGCCCAGGGACACTGGCCATCGAGTTTTTTATTGACAGGACTTGGGGGAGGGGAGGGGTGGTGCTTCTGGCTTTGGTGCCTGGAGGCCAGGGATGCTGCTCCATGTCCTGCAGCCCCCGGGACAGCCCCGCAGGACAAAGAATGACCCTGCTCCAAATGTCCAAGGTCACCCTGAGAACTCTGGCAAGCCTCCAGGGTGGATTTGCCTGGCACTACCACACGGCCCAGGGAAGGCAGCCCAGCGCTGGGGCAGCGGCTCAGTGAGTGCACCCAGGGGCCAGGCTTCCCTCTTCCCCCTCTGCCAGCCTTGGCACGGCTGTTGTACCTCCCCAAGAAGTGGGCAGGAAGGTTCATCCTTGAGAAATAGCCTGTGAAAATGTTCCATGAGGTAAGAGGTTTAGGGCTTGCCTTAGAGTAAAGTTCACTCTGTGAAGCAGACTTTCACAGGGGCTGGGTCTTTGGCTCTGCAGATGGAAAAGTGGGAGCTGCAACTCCACAAAGAAAAAGAAAACACCCAGAAGTTGGAGACCATCAGTAAAGTCCAGCACCGGGCTCTCCTGGATGAACACAGCCGCTACAAGACCCTGCTGCTTCGTTCCCTAGAAATGGAGAGCAAGGCGTTCAGGCGTAGGTGGGTGCCGTCAACTGTCGGGGTGACTAGCAAGCTCTCCAGGCTCCTGTCCCCCTTCGCTCTGGCCCCTCATGGTTCCTCTGGATCTGCTGCTCCACAGGGAAGAGAAGTGAATGGAATGCCCCCCTATGCGATGTGGGGTGGCTGCAGCTGGAGGCTGAGGGGCAGGGGCGTCCCCCGGGGGAGGATGGTGTGCCCAGCTGATTCGGCTCAGGGAAACCATGTGTCGGCATTGGGGTCCCTGCTCCTCTGGGGTTCCTGCCCCTCTTTCTCTTCTCTCCCAACCAAGAAAAAGGAGGGGGCGTTCACCACAGCTTCCGATGTACAGGGGCATGCCTCACCAGCTTCCAGGCCTCTTCTTCCCTTTCAAAGTCTCAAAGTCTGGGCTTCTGTGTGTGTGCGTGTGTTTAACTTTTAATTTTGGAAAGTTCTGAATATATGGAAATGTGCAGAATTGTATAGTGTGATTCCCAGGTACTCATCCGCAACATCAGTACTTCTATACTGTGCCCATCTCATGTCATTTTTACCTCTGACTCTCCACCTGCATACTCTTTTTTTTAAGGTAAAATTGATGTCCATTGACATGCACAAATCTCAAATTTGAGCTTCTGCTAGATCAGGGCTTTGTGTGCGTGCAGACAGCCAACGTCGCCCAAGCTCCTGATCCAGCAGATCCCAGATTGCTCTGCGTCCCAGGGCAGGTGCAGTGGAATCCAGAGCCTGAGGGAGGTCTGATGTGCACAGGATTCCAACTCAGGAGAGAGGGGGAGAGATGAGGCTAAAGAGAGCCCCTCCCACACTTGGAGCAGCACAGGAGAGAGCTGTTGTCCACTTCCTATGCTTGTGAGACACCCCTGCTCACAGCATTTCCTTTGATTCCTCCTCAAAGACACTGAGGAAACGTGGGGTCTTCAGTAGTCTAAGTAGCTGAGGTGCAGGGAGTTTCAATCACAGGGTCTGGGAGGGCATTGAGCCAGCAGAGCCTGCTGAAGGTGCCTGCTGCTGCCATGAGTGTGGGGCCCATGAAATTCGTTTATTCACTAACCCAGTGGTTCCTGTCAACTCCATAGGACCATCCACCCCCTTTATCCTCCAAGAGCTCCATCCTCTGGGAGTGCCAAGACGCCTGCTCCTACCAGACTCCGTTCCTTCCAGCCAGAATGAGCACCTTCTGCCTCTTGGCATCCCCCTCTCTGCCTCCTCCTGCACCCATCCCACATTCAAGTGATGCTTAGTGAGCTTCTGTGGGGCATATGGTGCTAGACCTGTTGGGAATGCTCCCAGCTGACTAATGAGGGGAGAATCGTGTGGTGCCCACCCCTCACCAGTTGCCTTCAGGCCTTATGATGTGGTTATAACAGTGTCGTGATATTGTTAATGTCTGCTCACATGGGGTAGGTTTGTGCAAGTGGCATCTCACTGGCTCTGAAGGAGGGGTTCATTGTCATTCTACTGGTAGCTCCTTGCTTGATAGACCTCCTGTGTTACTAGGTGGTGTTTACTGGTGCACAGAGAGCTGGGGCCCTTAGTCTCTGTGCAGCAGGGCTACAGGGTGGGAGGTGGAGGTGCCTGCAGCACAGGCTGGTGGCTGTGTGTTCATTTCACTTGACGCCTGAGTGGGACCCTCACTCCTTCGTTCCCCAGCACATGTTTCCTGGGTGTCAAGCCTCATCCCGGAGACTCAGTGGGGAGTGAGACTCGCAGTTTCTGCCCTGCAGTAGGGTGGTTACCATCAGTTGGAATGTGCTTGATCCGTGTCCTTTTCCAAGACACAACAGGGAAGCAGGAGTAGGGAACCCTAATGTTCCTTGGCCCTATTTGTCAAACCTGGTTGGCTTTATCCAGAATCATTAACCTGGATGAGAAAGATCACCACCCTGAAAGCTGGGGAAATCCCACCCCCTCCACTTGCCACTTCCCACTCATGGCAGCCTCCACTCGTGGCTGAAGGCCACAGGACTCTTGTCTTTCAGCAGCTGCCACAGCAGGTTTCTGAGTCTGAGTCCTCCCAAGTCTTGGCTCTGGCAGATGGTACAAGGACAGCTATTAGGGGTGGTGGAGTGGAGGTGGAGGGCTCCAGACAGAGGCTGCAAACCCTGGAACCCTGCGTGTTCTCTGTCAGCCTGTCTCTGGGTATGGACAAGTCAGGAAGGGGTTCTGGAAAGGGATTTGCCTGTGTGGGGAAAAGAGAAAGTGGATGACCCACAAGGAGCTGCTGAGTCACCCTAAGCAGGGGAGGTTCCAGTAGGTGGGCGGGACAGCCAGGGGCTGCTCAGGGACTCCCCTTTTTCTCTGCAACCCTCTAGAGAAGCTGTGCAGGACCCTATAAACACTGAGACAGGAAGAAAATAAAAGCCCTGAACTGAGGGGGAAGTGAGGGGGAGCTGAGGGGAAGGTAAGGGCTTGAATGGGGGTGCCTGGAGGAACAGCCTGAGTGGATGTTCATGTGCCTGTGTGCCAATGGACCCTGGCAGCTGCTTGGGCCCCAACAGGCAGGCCTCTGGCCCCCACGCTGCCTGACTCAGCATAGGGAGGCTGTTCTGGAGTTGGGCGGAGTGCTCACCAGGCCCTGGTGGGGTAAAGGTTCAGCTGCCATGTGGGTGGGATTCCCTGAATATATGCTGGTTTCTGTGAGAAGGGTGTGCAGTTCAGAAAACAGTGTTGGTGTTCCCAGCGGGATAACGGAGAGAGGCTGCTGAGACAGGGACTGGAAGGGACCCTGGAGAAGTGTTGTGTGGGAAGAGAGACACTCGGCCCTGGGGCTGGAGGAGACTCCTGCCCATTGCCACAGACCTCAGCTCTGCAGAGAGAAGCTGCTTACAGAGGCTGTGCAGTCTCCTGTGTGTGGGTGCCTAGCGGTGTGTTTCCCTCCTCAGGGAGCAGGACCAGCTCCAACATGAGGCAGCACTACAGGAGCTGAGGGACCTCGTGAGCACCCAGAGAGAGGCTCTGACGCAGGCGCAGGAGGCGAATGTCCTGGCTGCCCAGGAGGAGAGGCTGCCACAGGAGGAGAGGTAACCGCCTTCGCCCC
Organism: Myotis nattereri; assembly: GCF_964212035.1. Lineage (NCBI taxonomy): Eukaryota > Metazoa > Chordata > Mammalia > Chiroptera > Vespertilionidae > Myotis > Myotis nattereri. The sequence continues at coordinate 7,625,554 of NC_138097.1, read as the reverse complement.
CTGCAGTGGCATCTGCCAGGTTACATTCAGAGCAACTCACTGAGCACCCACTGAGCTAAGCTCAGGCGAGTCTCCTGGTAATGGTATATTTTTACCAACCCTGTCATGGTCACAGCTGGGTGGTCACAAGGTAAAGGCACGCCAGATGGTGGCTGGGATGGAAGGATAGCAGCACTGGGATGCTGCATTGTCTAGGCGTGGATGACCTCCCCTCCCACCTTGATGATGGTGATGATTGTATCAGTCGTGGGCCCCTTCACCTCGAACACCAGCCATCCCGTGAGGGAGAGACGCTTGGTCTTCGGCATTCACGCATTGTCTATTGGTGAACTCACCTCCTCACTGAAATGCACTTAAATCCCCAAGTCATACCCATGGCCTTTCATGGGCTTGTCCAGAGTGCAAGATACTGGAGTCGCTGATGGGCACATTTTCAGATGAGGTTGAACAAGACCTTTGGCTCCTGCCTTTTTCAGCTCTCACACTGCAAACCAGTGTCCCTTTTGTGGTCCATTGAGTGCCATGGAGTTCTATTTTCATGCTTTTTGATGGTGATGTCACTGTTAGAAATGGCCCCCAAATGGAGTGCTGAAGTGCTGTCTAGTGTCCCCAAGTTCAAGGCTTTACTGGGCCTTACGGGGAATAAAAGGGGAGGCATGTGAGGTTGCTTTTGGTCCAGGGTACGGTGCACTTGGCTGTGAGTATATTACACAAGGCGTCTTGATGACTTGGTCGGTTGACAAAAATGTGGCCAAAGATTCACACGAACCGGCGGGTACAGTTTCAGTATCCACTAACTGAGTGTTCACGGTGGCTTCATAGAGCTTTATACCGAGAATCATGAGAATTGACTGCACTATAGTTATTTCTTAAAACAAAACAAAACAAACAGAAAAAAAACACAGATGAGGGAAGAAGCTCAGAGAGATTAAATATCTTGTTCAAGTTCATGCTCCTAGTTATTGAGCCTGTCAGGATTCAATTCCAGGTCTTGTCTCAACCCAGAGGATGTCCATATGAAGCCTTCCTTCCCACAGCCCTGTTCTAACATGTATTGGGGGTTACAAATTCAGGTGCCTCCAGTAGCCAGGCAGGTCCAGCAGGTGGGGGAAGGAGTGTCAGTGCTATAGCAGACCCTCGTGGAGAATACACACCCTCTTAGGGCTCCCTGCTAAGAGGCAGGCCCGGACTGCCAGGTCATTCTTTTTATAATCTTTTTTTTTAAAAAACCTTACCCCATGGTAATTTTTCCATTGACTTTTAGAGAGAGTGAAAGGGAGGGAAGGAGAAGGGGAGAGAGAGAGAAACATCCATGTGAGAGCGTCACATCTATTGGATATCTACAGCACACACTCAAGCTACACGGGGGAGCAAACCGGCAACCCAGGTCTGTTCCCTTGAATGAGACTTGAACACATGACCCGTCTGTACATGGGTGATGCTGTAACTACTGAGCCATACCTGCTAGGGCCTTTTGTTTATGCTTTCTCCCCACCATCTGAGAAGATAGATACCTGAATGTTGACGTGACACTTAAAATTTTTTAAATTTTGTTGAACTAATTTAAATGGAAAAAGACAGGTGATGTGGGCCACACAGGGCAAATCTGTTCCAATTGAGACCCTGAGCCTCTGGTCATGTGAGCTTTCTGGTGTAAATCTGCCCCCTGATACTCAATCGGGCAGTTAAGATGACGATGATGATAATTTCAGTGGATTTACATAACACTCCCCAACCTCATATTTTATTTGTTTCAGGAGAAGAAATTAGAAAGGGCTTGGAAATGGGGAGAAGAGCTGGGCAAAGACATATAAATTGACAGCAAAAATGTTCTGATTCCATGTATTTCAAAAGTATTTCAGTCAAAGAACCCTTTGTTCCCAGTCGGCAGGTCTGCCAAAGCCTTCCATGGGAAGGATTGTCACAGGGTGCTCTGTTGAGGTGGTGTCCGAGCCTGCCTGTCCTGTCTCCTCCAGCCCACAGTGGGCAGCTGTGCTAGCCTTCTAGAACCCCAAGGGACACAGTTTGAAAACCACTGAGTTTGTTCCACCCTCATTTACACACGGGAAAAATGGAGGCCCAGAGAGGTTGTGGTTTTGATTAAGGTGCACACCTGGGACGGAGGCTGGGAGTGCTCCTCAGCCCTTGGCCCTGTGGCTCTCCACCCCCAGAGTCAACTTCTGGAACCAGCTGATGATGGCGGAGCAGAAGGAGCTGCACACCCAGAGGAAAGAGATGCGAAGCTCACTAGAGATCGTGCAGCGGGAAGTGGGGCTCTGGAAGGCCAAGTATGAAGGGGCGGAGGAGGAACTTCAGAGTATGGAAATCTCGCTGAAGAAGCTGAGAAGGCAGTGCGAGGTGAGGCCTGGGCTGGTGGCTCAGGACCGCAGGCGTGTGCCCTGGGCGACAGCCATGGATCAGCCATGTTGCAATGGGTGCTCATTGGCGTCTGTGCTCAAAGACCATGTGTAAGTGTCAGACAGAGGCTAAGAGGAAGCCAGAGGCATTTGAAGGGGACAAACCCCATGACTGGTGGGGTTGCGTTAGAAAACACCTTGCACCTGAGCTTTGCATTTTGCAAGGTCGGGGCAGTGCATGGAAACAGCCAGGTACTGTTTCATTTCCGAACCCTCGGCTGAGCACTTTCTCTGCTCACCCATGTCCTCTCATTTAATTCTTGCAATGATTTTGTGAGCTGGGGTTCCCATTCTCGTTCCTCTTAAGTAGTGGGTTGCAACCCAGTTTGTCTGATGCCAAAAGTTGAGCCTTTTCCGCTACAAAAACCGGGATGATATTCTAGAGCAGGAGCAGTCCAACCTGAGCCATATATTCATATCCAACCCCTGCTCCTGTGTGTTTTTATGTCTATGAAACAAGAATACATTTCTAAATATGTTACGTTTTATTTTATGGATATCAGCAAGAGGAAGGGAGAGGGAGAGAGTGATGGAATCATCCATGATGAGAGAGAATCCTTGATGGGCTGTCTCCTGCAGGCCCCCTACTGGGGATGGACCCCACAACCTGGTCATGGCTCTTGACCGAGAATTGCAACAGTGACCTCTTGGTGCTGGGAGGACGCTCAACCAAATGAGCCTCACCGGTGGGGCAGCTTATTAACAAGATGTTCTCCATTGTTTTTTAAGACTGTGATTAAGGCCTCAGAAGTTGTTGTCTATTTTGCAGTGGTGGCACATCACAGCTCAGACCGGCTGTGTTTTCAGTGCTCGGTGGCCACAGGAGGGCCGTGGCTGACTGGTTGGTCGGGACACGTGGCCATCCACATGTCATTGGCGGTGTTGGTCATTCCCATTGGCGTGGATCACACTGAAATGACCATCTTTGAGCACTTGGCCATTTTCTTCTTTTGGGAACCAGTTACCAGCAGTGGCATCACAGGGGCGCGTGGTATGTGAGACATTGTTGACCTGTGTTTTAGGTGCTCTCTCGTGAGAAGGAGAACTTTCAAGAAGAAAACGTTAAGCTCAAGAGGAAGACTCAGACACTGGCTAAGAGAAACAGAAAGCTTCTGAGAGAGAATGAGAAAGACAAGGCTTGGCGCAAGTAAGGGGTGTGGGCTGACCTGTCAGCAAAAGTATCCTGCTTTCCAGTCCGTGCCTAGGCCTCAAGATCCTGGGCAGAGAGTCCCTTGGTGCACTGGTGTCCCAAGGGAAGGGGACACCCCATCTTCCCATTGCATCCTCCTCTCGTTTTCCCTGGAACGGTTCTAGATTTCTGCAAGTCGGGGTGGTTGGCTTTTCAAAGATACTGCCCACTGCCAGATGGTTCTTCATCTGCCTTTGGAATTCAGTTCAGTTTAAAAAATATGATGGCAGTAAAGAGTGGTGCCTAGGGAAGGAATCCAGATTACAGGCGGAGGTTTTTCTGTGTGTTTTCCCTTAATGAGCTGGGGAGAGGGTTGTGGGTGCACCGTGGTTTTCCTCCCTCTGTGGACAAGACACATTCCTGGCTTTGGCATAGTCGCTGTGAGGTGCACAGAACCAGTTACCTGGTGGCCAGAAACTAGTTGGCGTGATGGGAAGTGAGCAGAGCTGTGTGCGCAGCAGACAGATGTTGAGGAGCTTCAAAGAGGCCGAGGAGGAAGCGTGGTGGTGGGATTTGGGGTGCTGCTGCTGACCCGGATGGGGACAGGTCTAGCCAGTGGGGGGACCTGAGGTAGAGCATGGGTAGTCTGGGTGCAGGGAAGGTGCAGGCAGTGGCAGGAGGGAAAGCTGCAGCAGGCAGCGCTCAGCTGTAGAAGGCATCCACACCAGGCTAATGAGTTGGGTCCACTGGGAAGCGAGTGTTTATGGGAAGCTGGTCTACAGGGCCCAGGGAGCTGCCAGAAAGGAGGGCAGAAGGAAAAGCTTTGGTGTTGGAAACCTTATGGTGGGAAGTCAAGTAACCCGAGATGCCTCTGCTGGGCCCAGGGTGGTCTTCCCCTCTCGCTGCTGTGCTGCTGAACTGTCCTTCCTTGTGATCAGGAATGGCTGGCCATGTGGGACAGAGGGACATGGTCACAGTGACCACGGGGGCCACTGTCCAAGTCCCTGGGGTCACGGTGCTGCTTTACTGTTCTCTCAGATTCTTCTGCTCATCTAGGGGTGGTTAGCCACCTACCCAGGATGGTTTACATGGAAAGCCACACTGTAGTTTTGGGGCAGAAATGACTGTGGCCTGAGTTGGCTCTCTGTGACACAGGAGGTCAAAATTACCAGCAGAGGTTGGGCAGGTGCAGAAGAGTCGGGGCCTGGTATCGAGGGGGTGATCTGATGATGGTTTTGCATTAGCCAGTGTCTGCAATAGGCCAGGGAGTTGGCAGGCTTGCTGAGCCTGTTCCGAGCAGAGTCTACCCCAGTCCTGGGAGGGTTGCAGGTCCTGCCTTCCGTGAGTTTGTGCACCTAGCGGTGCAGGGTTGGTCAGAGCCAGACAGGAAAGCGCTCTAGCATAAGGTCAAGCAGCACAGCTGTGGGAAGAGAACAACTCAGTGCCAAGGGCGCTGGAAGCAGAGCAGGATCGGTGGTCAGGTGTCCAGGAGTTTGCAAGTGATCACTACTAACGGGGTGCTTACTTCACGGTGAACTGGTGGAAATTTCCTCGTACTGGTGGAACCTCGGCAGCTTCATGACCGACAGAGTTGGAGCAGCTGCCTTGATCCGGAGGACTCCTTTTCCAGCAAGGAAACCCGGGTCTGAGCTGTCTAGGCCCACGGGTTTCCGACCCTGAGTTTCACATGGTTCGGGGCTTGCTGTCTTGAGATGATATTCAGCCTGATCCTGGGTGCTTCAGCAGGTCTCCTCGACGTGTTAGGGTTCCCGGACCTATGTCACGTGCTTCCATCCCCATATTGCCGAGTCAACAATCAGTAAGGCCATGAGCACCGTGTTGTCTGAATCCCAGGAAAATGCCGACCCTTCTGGGCCTGGTCCCACGCTGGGCCGGTGAGTCAATTTACATGTTTTATTTTAAAAACCAGATTGTTTTTCTTTCTCCTCTATTTACAGAGTAAAAGTAAATTACCTGCCGACAATAACAGAAGAGCAAGAGGAAACAGTTATGGATTCCTATGAGTCCTGGGGTCCTGTTCCACAGAAGTGAGTTGACTTAATGGCAGTAACTTAAGCACAGAACAGAAAGCTTGCTCTTTCACGAGTGGGGGAAGCTGTAGCCATCTACAGCAGTGGCCAGTTCGTGGGGCCCCCGTCTTCCTCTCTATGGCTGGTCCACTGTGTGCATGTCTCTCCCAGCACTGAAGAATTTAGAGTTTCTTTCAGTCCCACCTTCCATACTCAGGATTATCATACGAGTGATGGTGAAGGCCAGCTGGCCATGAGCCTGTTTAAGGGTCAGAGAGTCTCAGGTTTAGAGCCACTAAAGCAGGACTATCAGGTTGTGTCTCTAAGTTTCAGGACCTAGAAAACCATGTGTCTGTTTTGGGAAGAAAGCTTGGGCCAGACGCCTGCCTAGCACCCAGGGTCTTCAATCATAGGGACATCTAGGTCTTCCCGACATTCCTTTGGAGTCTCTGGACCCCAGGGTGGTTCACAAACACCTTCCCTTCTGCAGAGTATCAGCCCCGGTGGTGGGCTGGCTCGGTCCCCGAGACTGCCGGTCTGCTCCGTACAGCAGGGCTTCCTCTGGTGCAGGCCTGAGCCCCATGAGCTGGGCCTTCAGATTGTACTGTCCCAGCCCAGCCTAGAGGTCATATCACCATGAATCCTGTAAGACCTCTCTGTTGAAATCTCCACCTTCTGCCTGACCCTTCTGTTGACAGGGAAATGAGGCATTGATGAGGAAATTCAGTAATTTGTGAAAGCACAGTGCTGGTCTATGGCAGAGCCAGGATTAAAACCCACATGTTTTAATAAGTTCTTCTTACTCTATTCGAATGCCCCCATTTCCGGTTAGCTGCAATGTTTGACTTACCCTTTAAATTCACTGTTTTCATTTATTTCTTTTTATTTTTATAACCTCCCTTGAGGATATTTTTTCCATTGATATTTAGAGAGAGTAGAAAGGAAGGAGGCGGGGAGAGAAACATCAGTGGGAGAGACACATCGATTGGTTGTAATCCTGTACACACTGTGATTAGGTCCGGTGATGAACCTTATAGTTGTATCTGAAGTTCCATTTCCCAAGAGGCTGGTGTGGGTTTCTGCCACAATGAACGCTTCTACCATCCCTGGGTCTGTGTGAATTCACTGAAAATAGTGCTCCACCCCCTGAGACCCACATATGAATATCGTGGTGCTGGAGAAGAGCACCATCCGTCTGAACCCCAAACGAACAGCCACTTGCCTGGCTGGAGGGACAGTGAGGGTTGGTAATGTCCTGAACCTCTACTCTAATAGGAAAAAGTGGTGGACTCGAGCCACAGCCTTCATCAAATTTTTCAAACCCAAAAACAATGGTTCTGGAGAACCAGCGAAGCGACCCCAACACAGCCCTCCCGGGCCCCTGGAGGCCACCCCATCATGCTCATACTGGGTGGAAGAGCAAGATGCCCCCAGTGAGCCACCTCCAAAAGGTAAGAGGGGTGACTGGGCTGTAGGTGGGAAATAAAGGGGAGGATCTCAGGTCTCCTTCACGGGCAGATCGGCAGCACGGAGATGGCGTGCTGGGTGTGCACATGTGTGTAGGAGCCGGAAGCGGGTGTGCCTCCTCTTAGGTTTGTGAACAACCAAATATAAAATATAAGCCCTTGTCAGTGTTGGGCACTTTTTTCCCAGAACAATTTAGTTCTGCTAGCATGAGGAGCCTTACCCATCACATATAGTTGGTAGGTCCTGGAATGTACAGTGCGGATCTCCATAGAGTTAACGCAGAGAGAGCTCAAGAGGGTAAGTTTTTGGGTTTCCTTGTATCTGCCAGACCTAGGACAAGCCATGTCTGGAGGGATATCCCCTGCATTTAACATGTAATGGACATGCACAAGGTCTTCAGTAAGGCCTCAAGGCTCTGGTCTTCCCTTCCCTCTGAAAATCGGTTCTCTTCTCCCACCTTCCTGGCCTTGATTCCTGTCATCAGGGGGTACACTATACCTGGTCATTTAGTTCTGTCAATGGGAGTGTGCCAGAGGTTCCAAAATTGATTTCTAGTTGCATGTGCTGCATGTATATCATCAGATATGAGAAGCTGTTAGTCAAAGCTGCACGATTATGTGCTCATAACAAGGATATGAATGGGTGGTGACAATGAGGATGTTGTAAGAATTGCCAACTGGCCGACAGTGACTGCGAGAGATTCTCAAAGGTGCTTCCTGACTTCAGAGAACAGGGGGTGAAAATGTGCATCTTACAATCAATTAAACAAAGCCATCGTCTTAAGCATGGTGTAGTTTTCAAATTCATCTTTAAATATCATGGTGTTGATTATTTACCTATAAACCTGCCCAGCATGCACCCTGAATAAGTTAAAATTGTTGAGGGACACTAGAGCTTTCTGAAGAACAGGGACAAGCCTGAGACTCATGTGCACGCAGCAGCTGGCATTACAGTACCTAACAAGACCTAGGGAGTGTGACAAGCCGCCTTCTGAGTGTGACATGTGCACAAACCTCTCCAGGTGGCATTCACCACTTCAAGTTTTGGTGTGTTAGTGGATATGCAGAAATGAAGTGTGCACATGCATGCCCCCTGTTTGGGGACAAATGCTTGCATTCTCAGTCTTTACAGCAGGTGAATTCGGTCAAATGCTCACATGCAGGTAAATGATAATGACGCTTATTAACATTTGATTTATCTAGAGGGGTTCTTTAGCCTGAGGTTTTCATATTGGCTCCTTAAATGTTGTGACATTTACCACCTCAACTTCTGTTATTATCTAAATTGACTTAATGCATATGATCAGCCTAATTGAGTTAGCAAACCATTCAGAGAAAAAAATGCTTGACAGATCTAAACTGTCATTGGGATCCATGAATGAGCAAGTCAGTGGTAAATAATAGTAATGGCAGCCTTGCAATGGTGCTTCCTGGGCTCAGCACACTTTAGGGAGTTGACTCGCTTTATCTACCACCTTCAGTCCTAACTGCCGGGTGAGGTAGGCACGATTCCTATCCCCTTTTCAGTGCTGGGAAAGTGAGGTTTGACAGGGTGAAGCACTGGCCCAGGAAATAAGTGTTGGATTCGGGATCCCACCCCGGCTCTGACGGATTATGGTGCCTGAACTTTGACCCCTGTGAGCACTGCCTGCACTTCAAGCTGCTTTGGTCTCTGAAGATGCTGAATCAGGCTGTGGCCCCAGGATTGAGTAGTGGGTACTTATCATGTGGTGTGAGCTGTGGTCAGCAGGTGGCGATGGGGAAAAGAAGTAACAGAGGTTCTTCTATGTATGAACTTGAATCCTTAATCAGAAATCTGGTGAATCAGTTATGATCATGCACATGACATGCTCAGAATGTTAGACCAATTGTCAGACTATAATTTACAGGTCCTAAAGGGGAGGTTTAGAGTAGAGGATGCATATTGATCTAAACAGGAATAATACTTTCTGGATATATATTTTTTATTGATTTCATAGAGGAAGGGAGAGGGACAGAGATAGAAATATCAATAATGAGAAAGAATTATTGATTGGCTGCTCCTGCATGCCCTCTACTGGGTTGGAGCCTGCAACCCAGGCATGTGTCCTTGACCTAAATCAAACCTGGGACCTTTTAGTCCGCAGGCCTATTTTCTGTCCACAGAGCAAAACCAGGGCTGAACAGGAATCATTCTTGATGTTGAGTGTGTTTTGGCATCAAAAAGTGGTAGAGCCCTAGCCATTTTTTTAATATATATTTTTTATTGATTAAGATGTTACATATGTGTACCCTCTACCCCCCCCCCCTCTGCTCATGCCCTCACCCCCCCGTTGTCCGTGTCCATTGGTTAGGCCTATATGCTTGCATATAAGTCCTTTGGTTGATCTTTCCCCCTTGCCCCCACCCTCCCCTACCTTCCCTCCAAGGCCCGACAGTCCAATCAAAGCCTCTCCGTCTCTGGATCAGTCCTTGTTCATCAGTTTATGTTGTTCATTATATTCCACAAATGAGTGAGATCCTGTGGTATTTATCCGCTCTCCAGTTCCATCCATGCTGTGGCAAATGGTAAGAGTTCCTTTTTCTTCTTCCTCTTCTTAAAGAATACCTTTCAGCATTTCATATAATGCTGGTTTGGTGGTGATAAACTCCTTTAGCTTTTTCTTTTTTTTTTTTTTTTTTTTTTTTTTTTTTTAAATATATTTTATTGATTTTTTACAGAGAGGAAAGGAGAGAGAGATAGTTAGAAACATCGATGGGAGAGAAACATCGATCAGCCGCCTCCTGCACATCTCCTACTGGGGATGTGCCTGTAACCCAGGTACATGCCCTTGACCGGAATCGAACCTGGGACCTTTCAGTCCGCAGGCCGACGCTCTATCCACTGAGCCAAACCGGTTTCGGCTCCTTTAGCTTTTTCTTATCCGTGAAGCTCTTTATCTGACCTTCCATTCTGAACGATAGCTTTGCTGGATAAAGTAATCTTGGTTGCAGGTTATTGCTATTCATCTCTTTGAATATTTCTTGCCACTCTCTTCTAGCCTGCATGGTTTCTGTTGAGAAATCAGCTGACAGTCGAATGGGTACTCCCTTGTAGGTAACTGACTGTCTTTCTCTTGCTGCTTTTAAGATTCTCTCTTTAGCTTTTGCTCTTGGCATTTTAATTATGATGTGTCTTGGTGTGGTCCTCTTTGGATTCCTTTTGTTTGGGGTTCTCTGCACTTCCTGGACTTGTAAGTCCATTTCTTTCACCAGGTGGGGGAAGTTTTCTGTCATTATTTCTTCAAAAAGGTTTTCAATATCTTGCCCTCTCTCTCCTTCTGGTACCCCTATAATTCTGATGTTGGTACGCTTGAAGTTGTCCCAGAGGTTCCTTACACTATCTTCATATTTTTTGAATCTCTTTTCTTTTTTCTTTTTCGGTTGGGTATTTTTTGTTTCTTTGTATTTCAAATCTGTGCCTTGATTCTTGGGATCCTCTTGTCTGCTGTTGGATCTCTGTAAATTATTCTTTATTTCAGTCAGTGTATGCTTAATTTCTAGTTGGTCCTTTTTCATGTCCTCCATGGTCTCACTATACTCATTGAGGGATTCATTAAATTTATCGGCGGTTTCCATAAAATTCTTGAAAAACCTTATAAACGTGGCCTTGAACTCTATATCCAGTCGTTTGCTTTCCTCCATTTCTGCCATTCGTGACCCGTTTCTTTGTCTCCGCATTTTGGCTGCTTCCCTGTGTTGATAGAGTGGCCCTGCGCGCCAGGTGTCCTGTAGGGCCCAGTGGCTCAGCCTCCCCAGTTACCTGGGGTGGACACTCTTGGTGCACTCTTGGTGCCTTGGTTGTTGTAGGATCACTGGGAGGAATTGACCTCCAGGCCAACCGGCTGTGGGAATCAGCCGTGTCTGACGTGGGAGAATGGTCCTCCTCTGACCACTGGGCACAGTGGCTCCTGGATCTAAGGAGGTGCTAATTCAGCCTCTGCCTGAGGCCACACAGCAGGAGCCACGAAGAGGCTCAGCTGTGAAGCAATGCAAGCCGCTGCGGGGCCCTGGGCCTTCTCTTGGAAGTTCCGGGTCTGCCTGGCTCGGCTGCAATTAGGTACATTCACATGCAAAAGCCTCTGCCGCAGCCTGGGTGGGGCGGGGTCTCACGGAGTGAAAAGGGCGGAGAAAGAAGCTATGGCTGATTCTCCGCCTGGAGTCACGCGACTCAGTGTCCTGGTAACGGCTGCAAGCACCTCTGAGGGAACCCGCCCTCAAGTTCGCCCACTGCCACCTGACAGACCAGCTTCTCCCCGTATGAGTCCTGGGTCCCCAGAGACTCGCCGGAACTGGAGTTCAGAGCAGTCAGGAGCTTGTGATTCAAAAAGACAGCCGCGTCCTCAGGTGCCACTCCCTTTCCGCACGCGCGAGCCGCCTCCGTACCTCTGCACCTCACCTCCGCAGCTCCTCTGGCTCTCAGCATGCCCCTCTTTTCTTCTAGTTGTAGAATTTACACTCAGCCAGCCTTCCTGTTGTTCTGGACGATGTTTGCTCCGTCCTTTGCGGTATTTTTCAATTGTTGTGTGAGGTGACAATTTCCCGGTGTTTATCTATGCCGCCATCTTAGTTTCTCCGAGCCCTAGCCATTTTGGCAGAGGTAGGTACTTTCATTATTTTCAAACTTATCCTTCTATAAGAGGTTACGTTAGATGTATAAGAATTATTAGTTTGCCCTGGCTGGATTTGGCTCAGTGGATAGAGCGCCAACCCACAGAATGAAGGGGCACGGGTTTGATTCCTGGTCAAGGGCATGTGCCGCGGTTGCAGGTTTGATCCCAAGCCTCAGTTGGGATTCATGTGAGGAGCAACCAGTGGATGTGACACTCTCACATGGATGTTTCTCTCTCTATCTCCATCTACTCTCCCCCTTCCACATTCTCTCTAAAGGTCAATGTGAAAAATACCTTCCAGTGTGGATTTAAAAAATATATTAGTGAATAGTTGAGGTAGCCCATTTTACTACAGAAAGATACCATTAAGTATCCCAAGGGCTTTGAACAGGAGCTGGAGGTGGTGTGTGTGAGCCAAGGTGTCAGGAAGCCTGTCATTCAAATGGATGAATAAGCCCAGCTGGTGTAGCTCAGTTGGTTGAGCATCATCTCATGAACCGGGAGGTCACAGTTTGATTTTGGTCAGGGCACGTGCCTGGGTTGTGGGCTCAATTCTAAGGACGGGACATCCAGGATGCAGCCGATCAGTGATGGAAACATCATTGATCTTTGTATTTCTTTCTCCGTCTCCCTTCCTCTCTCTGAAATCAATAAAAACATATATTTTTAAAAAAGGATGAGTGAGAAAAGACAAGTACTAAATAAACATGCTTATTTAATAATTTAATATATTGAAATTGAAAAATGGTCTAATGTGTCAGCTCCTAGAGCAATATAGACTTCTCCTCACTTGCTAAGTAAAACAATGGCACAAGGTTGCCACTGAATTAATTAAGTGGAGTCGGAGCCTAAATGATTCAAGGAGTCCTAATTCTGGTTGTGCCGTGGGTATTGTTTCCATCTCTCCTGGGCTGGACAGGATTCTGATTTCCCAAATACATTTAGCGAATGTAGCGTCATTCGTGTTATTCAGTTCATTTATTTGCTGTTTTGTGTTCTTTTCTTCTTCTCCTGGTGACCTGGGGATAACCATTTAGCTGCTTGGAGAAAAAAGAACAAAGGGAAGAACAAAGACGAGTGTCCATTGGCCCGCCCAGCTGTGTTGAAACGCTTTCAGTCCTCATCTTCCTTGAACATCCCACCCCCTTAAAAATAGGTTCTCCCTTTTCCAGATACTGGTGATTCCCTCCCTTTACAAGTTCCTCCACCAAATACCCTCCAACATTTAGGAAAAGCCCACACAAAAACCCAAAAAAACCACAAAATACCAAAATCATCAAAAAGAAAAATCATATAAGACCACCAATGACCCGTACTGAAAGGCCAGAGCACCCATAGTGGCCCCTCCTCCTGACCCCAAAGCAGATCCAGAGCCTTCAAACTACCAACACGTCTTCTGAAGATAACGGCCTCCTCTCCTGTCGGCCTGCGGTGCCCGAGCGGCTGTAGAAGGAGGAAAGGGTTCCCGTGCTGCTTCCATTTGTTCTGTTATTGAGAACACTGTGCCAGCCCTAAGGGTCACACCCCATATGCGAAACTCCTGTTTGTACCTCCAGCCACTGGTATCTTTTGAACAAATCCACTTTGGCCTGGGGATTCTCACAGTGCAAGGACAAACCGCCTTCCCAGAGGCCACCACTATGAGAGTGTGCCCCTTAGGACACGTGTTAGCTACTTCACCTCCATTAAAGCATGTGTGTATTTGGCGTTGTTCTTGACACATTTTGTTTCCTCTTGCTTACTTGCTCTCATTGATTTTGCGAAACAGGTGTATTTATAGCTTACCCTCAATGAACAGATGAGTGTGGTTCCAACGTGAATGTTGGATGATGTTTTCTTTTATGCTGGCAAGTAAAACAAGCTGAAGGTATCTATGAGAACCTCACTCAATCAGGTAGTCCTTTTCTGAATGGCAGCCTCAATTTCTTATAGTGTATTTGTATAGCACCCTGGCCCTACCACTAGCCCTGTTGCACACCCATCGGCTCCTGTGTCATTCATGGAATGTTTTATATTTGCAACCAGCCCTTTCACCAGGTCCAGAGAAACAGAACTTTCTGCCCACCAACTGCCCTGAATGCCTGGGGAGGGTGCTGACTTTCATTCACTGAGAAGCTACTGTGGGTCAGACTCCTTCTAAGCACTCTGCGGGAATTAAGGGATGTACTTCATATAGTTCCTGTTAAATGTGGTGACAAAAAGGGTGACTGACTCCCTCTTCCCAGTTATCACCAGGAAATGATTGAATGAGAGACAGGCATGCTGTCCAGGGTGTAAGACCGGAGGGAGAGCCTGTAGAGACTTGGGTGGAGGTAGTGAGGGTGCTGAGTATATGCAACACTGGAGGAAGTGGGACAGATGGAAGACGAACATTGTCATGTCTGCTCTTGAGTCTCCCTCGCACAGCCCTGCACACCTGGTCTCAGGCCCTCTGGGCAGATATCAGCCCTGGTCCACTTGTCAAGGCACAGGATGGTAGGTGCCCAGGGAGGCAGTGAGGAGCCAGTGCCCCAGGCACCCCCTCCTCCTGCTCTTCACCCCCAGCCTGGAGGCTGCACCTGGGAGTCCCTTCCTCCACTGTGCCTTCTCTGCAGGAGCTTAGGAGACAGTGATCTGGGCAGGTGGGCAGGGATCAGAGCTCTCCACACTGCCTCTGAAACACTCACCCCCAGAAATCAGGGTGAGGACATGGTTGGTCCTTCTGGGGCTGCAAGGGAAAACCTCTCCCAGCTTCTGGTGGTGCCAGCTATCCCTGGTTCCTTGGCTTGGAGACCCATCCTCCCCACCCATCTCTTGTCCAAGTGACATGACCTTCTCTCTGCGAGTGAGTCTAATTTCCGTCTTACAAGTCACCTGTCACTGCAGTGAGGGCCCAGCCATCCAAGACCCAAGGCCTCCTCTGAACTTGATGACAACTGCAAAGGCCCTATTCCCAAATAAGGCCACGGTCGCTGTGTCCCGTCCGAATGGATGTGGGGACACTGCAGAACACACCTCAGGACAGGTATCACACGGCACACGGAGACATCGAGGCCCGGGGTTGAGTGGAAAGAGCAGTCTCAGAACAGCAAGCTGAGTAGGAATTTCCCGTAAATACTGGTAAATGCACGCCCAGGCCCAAGGGCACATTTTGCTACAGGCATGAGGCCTCTGTACCAGGACCTGCAGGGCTTTCCTGTGTGAAGTGAGCCCATCTCTGCACTCACCTACTCAGTGCACAGAGTTCTGACAGTGGACACATTGCAGCCTCCCGCCACCAGGGGGCGACGCGTCGCCTGTCGCAGTGCTCTGCCCTCCAGCACCACCCGGAAGTCCCGCCTCTGCCGGGAGTCAGCAAGGTGTGTCCAGTAGACAGCGGAGTCCGGGGGTGCAGGACTGTTAGGCTGTGTGGCTGCTGGCAGCGCGGGGCCGGAAGCCTCCAGCGGGGACGTGGGCCTGGGGGCGGCGGGCGGAGCCCTGAGGCGGCTGCCCTGCGGGGAGGAGGGCGTGCAGGCGTCCTCAGAGGGCAGCCCTGGTGGAGGTGTGCTCCCTGCAGGGAGTCAGGCAGCTTCTGCAGCAAAGATGGGAAGTGGGGGCTGCGGGGCGCAGGCTGAGGACCCCCCACTCTGCGTGGACCAGCTGCTTGGGAGCCGCCTTCTGAAGTCGGGGTTTGGGTTCTGAGAAAGACTCCTCCGCACGGGCCAGGCCCGCCCTCCCGCAGAGGGTGATGGAGCCCGCGCTGCCTGTGCCCTGTGTGGCCCCAGCTCAGGGCGCTGTCCCAGGGCTTTCCTGGGCCCAAGTCCTCCTGTGACGGACCGGGATCCTCCTCAGGCCAAGGGTCTGGGCTCAGACAGAATGTCACCGAGTTGGAATAAACGCCATAGACCCTGACCCCCTGCAGCAGGTCAGGCGTCCACTGGACGTGGGCACAGGAGGTCATTGGTCCACTTCGCACATCGACTTCTCTCCTGGCCTGAAGGACACCAGAAAGGACTGGTGCAGGGGCCTCGGCATGGTGCCTGGGAGCATGGCGTCCCCTGAAACCTGTGCCAGAGGGATGAGCTCTCCGGATGGGCGTCCATGAAGCTCCGGTTCTGTGGGGACAGGAGCGTCCTCGGGGGACCCGGAGTGTGTCACCAGCCCAGGGGGACGGTCCCTGAGCTGCTCTTGAGTCTTTTATCAATCAAACATCAGGTCTCTGCAGAGTGTGTGCAGGCCCCATCAGAGCTCATGTAAGTGCTTAATAACGTCGGCAACGTGAATGGTATTGCTGGTTTTAAACGCTCTACCAGATTGTAGTTTATATTGAAGACACCAAATAAATTCAAAATTTGAGAAACATTGATGTAATTAATTCCAATCGTGTGTTGAAAACATTCAACCTGAGTAGTTTATACATAAACCAGGGGCCCAGTGCACAGGGTTCTTGCACTGGTAGGGTTCCTAGCAGCTGCCTGCTGGTAGCTGGATACTCCCTCCATTCCCCCAGCCAGCCCCGCCCCCTGGTTGAACTCCAGGACAACCTCCCATGGAGTGGACTGTTTGCATACTCTGCTTCTATTATATAAGATTATTTTTATGTCAGCAGAATTCTAACTTCTCTTTTCAAAAATATATTTCTACTGATTTCAGAGAGGAAAGGAAAGGGAGAAAGATAGAAACATCCGTGATGTGAGAGAATCATTGATCAGCTGCTTCCTGCAAACCCCACATCGGGGACTGAGCTCGAAACCTGGGCATATGCCCTGACCAGGAATCAAACTGTGACTTCCTGGTTCGTAGGTTGACTCTTAACCGCTGAGTCATGCTGGCTGGGTAATTTCTCTCTCTCTCTCTCTCTCTCTCTCTCTCTCTCTCTCTCTCTCTCTCTCTTAAGTTATATTTGAGCTTAATGCCCTGGTCATAGTATGCTCTTCAAGTTGATTTTCATGGAGGGGCGCCAATAGGGAGTTTACAGGTTATATTTATTATTTGTTCCCTAAAGAATATCCCCTGTGTATGGACACTGGCCTCTGTGAAGTCATTCTCATCTGCCCAACTGTGCCTTTCTCTGGAGTCTTCTAGCATTTAGTGTTTGCCCTTCAGCAATGACACGTGTATATCACACTGTAACCTGTCTGGTTGAGCTCAGCTGCACCCACAATTGAAGCAGCCCCCCATAACCTGCTCTTCCCCTCAGGTTTCTTTTTCCAGCTTCTTCTCGTCAGAGTTTAATCTTTTACGTCTAGTGGCCGAGTTGCTGGTCACAACTGCTAGTTCTGTTCCGGGGTCTTCCTTCCCAGGTCCAGCAGGACTGCATTTGTGCAGGTCTCACTTCCCAACTGGACCTTCAGCACCACTCTATGCCTCCTCCTCCAGGCTCAGTGGGCACTTCAGAATGAGTGCCGTTAGATGTGCAGTGTTGCAGACAGAGATGTGCGGTGGTCTTTCTCCAAGGAGCCAGATGGCTGCTTGCTGAGGCAGTCCACCCTAGACTAAGAAGACGAGAGGGTGTGCTTACAGGGGAGGCTCCAGTGCTGTGGCAGATTGCTCTGTGCTGCATCTGCCGGTCTGTGTTGCTGTGTATCAATACTGTACACTCAGACATGTTTTTAAAGTGTATGTCCTGTGGGCCTGTGCATCCTACCATGTGTATAATGATGCGTTGATTTTAAAAGTACTGACTCCTTCAGCATAAACACTACAGCTTGTTGAAGAGAAGGATCCCTGAGAGGAACTTGCTGCCACAGTTGTCAGGTGTTTGCAATAACGTTTCGTCTGTTTCCTTTGTGCAGGTGAAAGCTCCCAATCTGGAGGCCACAGTGAGGAAGTTTGATGACGTCTGTAAAAAGGGCAGTGAAGGCAAAGAGTGTGACAACCTGTTCACCATCATTGCCCATTTGTATGACTTCCACCTGGTACAGTCTCTCCTCATATTAGTCATTTTGGAAAAACTTACAAGAAATTACACAGAGAAAGATATGGGACTGATCCTATTAACACATTTCGTACCGCTCAGGAGTTTTCTCATGTTTTGCCTGTCATCTGTTAAGTACCACTCATGACTGTTCCTGTTTTTCACGCCCAAGGAAAAAGGAGCGAATCTACATACTTATGTAAATTTTGTTTGGTCCCTCTTCATAGAGGAAAATGTTTTACGCGGTACCATATGCTAAAAAAGTACTAGGAACTTTAATTGTTTAATTGTTTAATTGTTTTTGTAAATAAAAATGTTATAATGAAAACAACACCTAAAGTTCATTATGATGATTTAAATAACGTGCAGTTTGCCCAAAAACGTGCGGTCCCTGGCGTATGTCTTAGAGATTTCTATGTGGTACGCAATATGTTAATGCTGAGAAATGTGGGCTTTTTGTTGAAAAAAGATAATGTTTTGTCACTTTAAGTGATCACAGAGACCCAGGCCGAAGCCAGCAGGGCAGGCGGCAAGTTCCAGGACAAGACAAGGTACGATGGGCCACTCGACCTGCCTCCTAAGTACCTAAGAGTTCAGAAGCTGACCAGCACATAGAAATAAGTGGGGTAAATGCTGTTTCATTGCCTAGTAATCTGTTATCTTCTGCTTCTGTGATTTGATATTTTAATCTTTAAAACTAGAGGCCAGGTGCACAGATTCAGCTCTCCAACATGCCCTGAGGAGTCCCAGATTGCTAGAGAGTGCAGGCCTGGTCAAGGGACCCCACTGGTGCATGATTGGGCCAGGGAGGGATCGTGGGAGGGCTCCAGGGCGTCTCTGTCCCATCTAGCCCAGTCCTGATCAGCTGAACCCCACAACAAGCTAACCTACCAGTCACAGAATCTGACCCCTGCTGGTCAGTGTGCATCATAGCATCTGGTCAATTGGTCGAACGGTTGGAGAGACAATTAGCATATTAGGCAGATATATATACATACATATATATTTGAGGCCCAGAGCAAGGGATTCATGTACTGGTGGGTGGGTGGGGGGGGGCATGGCCTGCAAGGATCAGCCTGCAGGAAGTGTTGATCATTCTGGTCAGCACTATAGGAGCGAGCTAACCACCACGGGGCAGATCCTACATCGAGTGTTGTCCCCCTATTGGTCATTACGCTTCATAGTGACTGGTCATTGTTCTGGTCGTTCTGCTGTTTGGTCACTGGGCTTTCATTATATACTAGAGGCCCTGTGCATGAAATTCATGCACGAGGTGGGGGAAGGGGAGGGTCCCTCAGCCCAACCGGCACCCTCTCCAATCTGGGAGCCATCAGCGGATGTCCTCCTGATGGCTTAGGCCCACTCCCCGAGGTTCTCTGCTCTCTGTGGGGCCTGCTTGCTCCACACCATGGCGAATGGCAAGCAGGCCCTGCTGGGCGCTTTCCTTCTCGGGGATCCCCATGGTGATCTACCAGCAGGCCATGGTGGGTGCTGCCTGCAGGCCAAAGTTGCCTGCTTGGGGATCGCCGTGGCGACCCACCATGCCCAGCTACCTGTCAGCAGGTGCTGCTGGGTGCTGCATTTGGGCCATGCTTGCCTGCTCGCAGATTGCCGGGGTGACCCGCCAGCAGGCACTGCTGAGTGTTTGCCTGGTCCGGGTCACCACGGCAGTGCCTGCTGGCCTCTCATTGCTGGGGTGACGCAGCCAGCGTCCTGCCCTGGCTGGTATGGGTGCCGCCATCTTTCTCGCAGAGTGATGGTTAATTTGCATATTACTCTTTTATTGTATAGGATGATGTGAACAAGCCTTTTTTCATTATTAAGAAACAGGCTAGTTCTTGAGTTTAAGAATTGATTTATTTAACACTCATGTATTCAAAAATTATTTACTGAGGAAGGTCACTTGTCCTGGGGCTCAGGTGTCAGCACACCTGGACTTCCGGCTCAGCCAGTGGACAGCCCTGTACCTGAGCCTTCCAAGCCTCAGTTTCCCCTTCTAGAAAGCAGAGCTGAGCATGGCTCCTACCTTGTTTCTTTTCTGCAGGTCAGAGTAGGGGAGGACAGGGAAGCCCCAGAATGTGTGAGGAGCAGGAGAAGGGTTTGTGTGGGGCCCACAGAGGCGCAGGCAGAGGCCATTGCAAGAATTTGGGCTTTTATCCTAAAGGCACCAGAGGGTTCTGAGTGGGAAAATGGCAAAAGAAGTTTTCATGCTAATGGTCCCTTTGGCTACAACGTAGAAGACGGAGGTGGTCAGGCAGGGAGATGGAGCCAGTAGTGGGAGGATTAACTCAGTTGCAGTGGGTGTGGCAGTGAGGACTGACTAGGTGGGTGAGGGGTGGGAGGGAGGGCCAGGGTTAGCCCATGTTCTCAGCTTGGGCCTTCGGTGGACAGCAGTACATGCAGAAGACCCACACTCAAAAGGGAAGAAGGGCTCTTTTCTGAAATCCCGAAATGTTCACTGTTAGGAGGTGTGTTTTGAGCCCTCTGAGGAGGTCCTGAGGCTCTGAGGTGGGAGGCCTCAGGGTTGAAGCACTGACATTCAGAGCTTTGGGAAGAAGAGCGGTTGAGGGTAGGAAGAGCAGGAGGAAGGTCATGGGAACCAGGCTGGAGTGTTCCAGAGAAGAAGTTTCCCCATATTGAATGCACAGAGGTCAGGTTTAAAACAGAGAATTCAACCTGGCCATCCTGGCTCAGTAGTGTAGAGTCGACCACTGAACCAGGAAGTGATGGTGTGATTCCCAGTCAGGGCATATACCTGGGTCTTTGGCTGCATCCCCAGTGTGGAGCATGCATGAGGCAGCCGAGCAATGATTCTCTCATAATTGATGCTTCCTTCTCTCCTTTTTCAATCCTCTCAGAAATCAATTTGATATATATATATATTTCCTCACTGGAGGATATTTTCCATTTTTTTTTTTTAGAGAAAGTGCAAGAGAAAGGGAAATACAGAGAGAAATATCAATGTGAGGAAAACACATCGATTGGTTGCCTCCTGCACGCACCCAAACCAAGGCCTGGACCAGGGTGGAATCTGCAACTAAGGAATGTGCCCTTGAGCAGAATCAAATTCAGGACCCTTTGTTCCATAGGCCAAAGCTCTATCCACTGAGTCAAACCAGCTATGGCAATACAAATATGTTTTTAAAAATAAATCGATTTAAAAAGCACAGAAGTTAGCAGAGGAGAAAGTACTCTCCTGGTTGCCTAGGGCTGGTGGGTTGCGGGGAAATTTGGGGTGGCTTTTAAATTGTATTTGGAACTGCTTTTTGATGACCGATGAAAATGATGTAAAATTGTGGACATGGATGCACAACCCTTAATATACTCAGTGTATATTTTGAATAGGTGAGTGATGGTATGTGAACTATATCAATAAAAAGTCAACATTTGAAGAAATAGCAACATGGGATATCTGGGAGGTCTCTGTACTGTTCCCACAGCCTTTCTTTCAGTATGGCATTATTTCCAGGATAAAAGTTAAAAGAGTGAACAGCCCAGGATTCTGGAAGGAATGGCAACTCCTGTGGAGAGGTGGGGTGATCCAGAGCACCCGGCCAGGAGGGAGGAGTGCAAGTGGGGGGATCAGTGGAAACAGTTGGGGGTGGGAGAACAGGAGAGGAACAACCAGAGATTTGTAGGTAGTGGTCAAGGTCCCAGTGGAGGTCTGGTGGAAGCTCAGTGTCAGATTGATGTTAAAACGCTGCAGAGGCGAGAGAGGGATGGTCTACCTGAGACCATCAGGTTTATCAGCAGTGATGGCCACCAGAAGAGTTGGTTTATTTCTTCCCAGGTTGAAGGTCAGTTGTACATACAATTTGAAATGATGGCTTTCTCTGTCGTGTGTTTCTATTTTTAGGATTCGCTTGATGCTGGAAAAGATGTTGGTACTGAGGACAGTGACATGCAGAGGGTTCTGGGCTATGACCCTGAGCCTGTAGAGAAACTGAGGCAATTGCAAAGAGCTTTGGGGAGTCACTTTCACTCCTAAGTGCTTTGCGTTCCCTGTGGACATGGGCCCATCGTGGAAGTCTGGGTGGTAGTTGGAGCTGTGAGTCAGGTGACCGACCTGGTCAGCAAGAGTTCCGAGGGACTGAGTGGCAACTGTGTTTCTGTGGTGAGATCCTGTGATTGGCCTGTGTGCAGTGAGTCCCTGTGAGTTAAGCATCCTCCACCCTTCCCCTGTGGTGCTGGACTGGGCTGTGAGCAGAACCATCTTAGAACCTTCTGATCACTCTGGAAGAGGCCCCACAGGTGTTAGCCTGAGGTATTAGGACCAGAGGTATTAGCCTAGGAGGAGAGGGGGCTTGTCTGTTTATCCTTCCCAGGTTTTTTTTTTTATGTGGTGCCAAGCTGAGACCCACTGCCCTCTCTAGTCAGGGTGAGTTCTCTGTCCTTCCTTTATTATTTTTATTTTTTTAAAAGAATTCCATCATATATATATAGATTTGGTTTCAGAGAGAGAGGAAGAGAGAGAAACATCAATGATGAGAATTATTGATTGACTGCCTCCTGCACACCCACCGTGGGGTTTGAGCCCACAACTGGGCCATGTGCCTTGACCTAGAATCAAACGGTGACCACCTGGCTCATAGATTGATGCTCAACCACTGAGCCAGGTGGACCAGGCTCAGGTGAAGTAAAACTGCTTATATAAATAAAGGAATGTTATTGCTGGTTTAGTTTACTCCAAGGTATTCTTTGAAACTATTGGGAAATTTGGCAAGAATTTAAACTAAAATTTGAAAATTACCTTTCAAGACCTAGTGGAACTCATTTTGTCTTTAAATACTGTCCTGAGGATATGCTTATGAGAGAGAGAAAGGGAGAAAGGGAGAGAGAGAGAGAGAGAGAGAGAGAGAGAGAGAGAGAGAGAGAAATGTTGATGTTCGAGAAAAGTATCCATTGGTTGCCTCTCATAGGCACTCCCATTGGGAACTGAACACCCAACCTAAGTATGAAACCTGACTGGGAACTGAACCCAGAGCCTTTCAGTGTGTAGAGCGGTGCTCCAACCAACTGAGCCACACTGGCCAGGTCATGGAACCAAGTTTTAGGAAAGAAAACCTTGGATTACTCCTTAAATTTCTGCATCTCTGAGATCCAAAATACAGCTAAGTCAATGGGAGTTCATGGAACACCTCGATGATTTTGAGTGGATTAAATGAGATAGAATGTCTGCAACCTGCTCATCACTGTGCTAAGCTGGCACTCACTCTATTGTGGTTTCAGTCGGCCTCATCCTGTTCTCTGTGTCATTGTTATGAATGTTCCTTAAAATAGCTCCAGGTTCAAATTTTGCGTCATTTTTCTGAAACGTTGACCCTGAATATTGGGAGCAGAGAGTGGAAAATTTTAGTATCCAGTTCCTATCTCATAGATATAAGCTCCTAAATTCAACAGTTATTGAAATCTTGAGTTTCATATTGATAAAAGAAGTAATTTTCAATATGTCAGGTTTCCTTAAATTAAATGTAGTTTGCTGTGTTTTCAGTTCATATCACTACATCTATAAGGTTGTGTCCAGTTTAGATCACATTTTGTTTGACATTTTAAATCTCATCCCACAAATGCTTCCCACAAATGAAGCATGTTAGATTTATGGGATAGGTTCTACAAGAGGACTTGATTGAGGTCGTTATGAAAAATAACAGCTTTAGGTGTGATTTATTTTTATTTTTGTACTTTTGTTAGAGGCAGGAATATAATATTGGGACTAGCTATAATAATAAGAAATATTAATTGTGCTCTGTTAACTGTAATTGATCTGTTCCGATTAGAGAAAGCACATTCTAATCTGTTTGAGAGTTGTATGCCCTGGGGCTTGAGTTAACATGGGAATCCAGCCATCCTCCTTTCCTGAGAATGGCCTAGATTAACAACCTCATTGCCTGTAAGCTGGTCCCTGAGGCACCTGCCCTCTTCGAACCCCAACCCTCATTGCCTGTAACCAGTAGCCACAGTATCTTGCCTCCTTTCCCAAGTGTGTAATTTCTCCTTTCCCATGGACTGTGTATCATTCTACCCAAGAGAAGCTGATGGCTTATGGGGAGAGTAGAGCAGATGTTTGTGGATGGCCTGCTGCTCTCCCATTCTGCCCACATTAATGGAATAAACGCCATATATGAGACAACCCAGTCTCTGCTACATTTGTTCAAGTAGTAACCAGCAGCATGGACCCATTGGTTGTCCAGTTTCACTTTAAGTAATTTTATAGCAGTTAGTGAAGCTAGGTAGTTAACATAAATGCTAATCAATTCTCCCCCATCATAAGTCCAAGGACTTCATCTACTTAAAACAATTCACATTTATTTTAAATTAAGAATGAATGTTTAATTAACCCAAGTAAAACCATGACTAATTTAGAAATAATTAAAACACATTTAGCTCATTGATTTACAGCCTAAATGTTTCAATTCTGTTCAGAGGATACCTGCATATTTGCTCTCTAAATGTCTTCCTTGCATGTGCTAATTTCAGACTCCTTGCACAGAAGAAAGCTGTGTACAAAATCTTTTTGTTAAAATCTTTTCCAGTCTGGCCATGTGCCTCAGTGATTCAGCGTCAAACTATGAACCAGGAAATCACCGTTCCATACCCGATCAGGGCACATGTCCAGGTTGGGGGCTCGATCCCCATTATGGGGCATACAGGAGGCAGCCTATCAGTGATTCTCTCTCATCATTGATGTTTATATATCTCCCTCCTTCTCCTTTTCCTTCTGAACTTAATAAAACTATATATTTTAAAAGTAAGTAAATAAAGTATTTTCCAAATATACATCTTTACTCTGTTCATTTTTCTTACATACTACACATTAGTAAATCGTCTGTCAAATTGTTTTTTAGGCAGTTGACTGGTGGAGTTCAGGTGTTCTAATGTATGAACTATTCACAGTCGATGATGAGAAGAATTTCAGAAATGAGCTCTCTAGATAATACTCCACAAAATAAAATAAAAGTGTTGTTACCTAAATGATACGGATTGATTTCTGTAATTCAGCTGATGGGAAAACAATAATTTTTAGAAATGCGGTAGACAAAATTAGAATGAAATAGTTAATTTCCATTTGTATTCATGTAGGATGAAGATATGTATATCCTTTTTGTTTCTTTATATTTTATATGCCCAGATAGGATTTAAGTTTCATAGGGAGAGTGCCCTAATATTTGTGTATTCCAAAGCAGTTAACATGGGGCATGGCGGCTGGCAGAGCAGTTTAGAATGCGACCCATAGGGCAGTTTGAAATGGGCGGCATGGAAACAGTGGAATGTGCGGTGCAGAGTCGGTGGACGTGGAGTTGGTGGTGTGGAGTCGGTTGAGTACAGAGTCGGTGTGTGAGGAGTCGGTGGACATAGAGTTGGTGGACGTAGATTCGGTGAGAGCAGAGTCGGTGAGTGCAGAGCCTCTTCATGTGTAAGAAGGGACTGTCCCTGCCTCCCCCTCAGGGCTGTTGTGAAGAGTGAATGTGGCAAGGACAGAGGGCGCCTAGTGCAGGGCAGGGGATGGGCAGATAGACGGTGCCCAGGTGAATCCAGAGTCTGTGAGCAAACCCTTCCGGCTGCCAGGTCTTGATCAAAACTATGTCCACTGATGGGAGGTCCATGGCTTCCCTTCTACCAAGAATCTTGTGTTCTGGCCCCTTCGGGGAAAATGAACAGGAGATGGAAAGGCAGCAGTTACCGCCCACTCCCAGTCATTAGAAACCCTGAGTGGGGTCAACCTTGGAAAACTGCCACCGAGAGAAAGGGTCACATCCCCTGTATGCGTGTTCCCACACTGTGAAGGCATTCAGGAGAGACTCAGACCCCTAAGACACCCAGTGGTTCTGGAAGGGCTCCTGGGGCGGGAGCAGAGATGAGGGGAAAGAGCCAAATGGATCCCCCATGTGTGCTGGGCACTGGGACAGGAGTAAGTCCATCACACTCCTCCCGTGAGGGGACCTGCTAGGGACCAGCCATGGCGTCCCACACCCAGCATGTGCCTGACACCCAGAGGCCCATAGTATTATTTGTTGTGTCTGAGCCCTCATTTCCAGGAAACTGCTTAGAGCTAATGGTTTTCCAAGAGGACATGGGGAAACTGTCCAGATAGGAACTGTGTGTTGAATAAAAGCTTGCCCGAAGAGCTACTTATTTCCAGCCCCAGATCAGTGGAGTGACAGTGGAATCGAGAGACCTAGACTCAGCACTTAAACCCTGGACAGACCCTTAGCCCCACCCCTTCCGTGTTAAGGAAATGGGCTCAGCGAAGTCTCATGGCTATCAGTAGCTGTACTTGTCAGACCCTCTTGCACCACATGTACAACAGACTGGGGCACTGTTAGGATTCTGTGGTGCCCTTCTCTGACTTTCTGATACTGGTTTGTTGCTTTTGCCGACATGGTGACCTGCTGATGGTGAAGAGTTCCTTATTAAGCTCAGTGGCTTGACTGGATTGGGCAACACTTAAGGCCTGCAAAACAGACAGGGCCTGCCTGGCCAGGGCTGGTGCCCTGGTTGGAGGAACCTCACCCAGGGGTTGCCTGTAAGAGGCAGCCGATCAATGGTTCTCTCATCATTGATGTTTCTGTCTCTCCCTCTCCCTTCCTCTCTGTTATAAATTATATATATATATATATTTATATTTATATTTTATTTATTTATAAAATGGTGTGTGTGTGTGTGTGTATGTGTGTGTGTTTAAAAAAAACCCCTCAAAACCAGATAGGACCTGACTGCTGTGTTGCTTTTCTGAAAGGATGGATGTACGTGGGCGACTATTGCAAAAAGGGTCTCTAGTAGTGTTTAGCATGTGGGTTGAGCTGTGATTTGGGAGTCCCTACGACCTTTCCAAGACATGTTAAACCTGTAAGGAGCCGCAGAGCTGCCCATCATCATATTCCTTGCCTGAAAGCCCAGTGCTGTACGCCCCTTTGTTCAGACACCACTGAGAGACATTGGGTGTCTTCATCACCTAAGGCCACTGGGTCAGCATGTCTGTTAGTGGCTGTAGGTCTCCCAGCTGGGCCCTGTGTTGGAGTCACCTCTGTGCAGCTGTGTTTTTGGAAGTGAGAAGGTGCATGGGGGCCCTTCATTCTGGGGGAATGAGGATAGATGCATGGGGAGGTTGGGCCTGTCCAGAGGGTGCCCCGGGTACATCCTCGCCCTACCCTTCTTCCTGCACTAGGATCGTGGACAATCCCCCAGCGGTTTCTTGATGAGCTGTTGGGGGACAGCATGGCCCTCGAGGCTGAACAGGTCCAGAGGATGAACCAGCACACCCACCTGAGCCTGAGGATGGAGCAGCTGTCAGAAGCTAGGTAGCAGCCCCTGGTGCCTGGGAGCCAGCCTGGATGTGGCTTCCTCATCCAGGGAGCTGAGCCCTTGGATCTGAATCTCATGTGTCAGCTCATCCTCACCCCAAGGGAATAACATTTTATTTAAAAGCCATTTGGAACTTTCATTGCAATTCTCCCCAAGGAGAACATGAAAGGTCTGGCAGCCTTGACGTCAGGACGTGAACTACAAAATAACAGATTTCTCAGCTCCCATGTGGACAGTCCCAGGAGCTTCCAGATGACAGCACACTGGCACCCTTAGGATATCTTAGGTCTGTCCATGGGGGATTGAAAGCTCTGCATGTCAGGAGCCTTCCCCAGTGGTTACTAACCTCCAGTATACCTGACCCTGGGCATGATTTCCTCCATTCATTTCATAATTGGACAGATGGGTGCAGTCTGTTCTCTGTCCCCCCTGGGCAGGGACTGCTACGTGTTGGCTTCTCAGGGGAGCCAGGCCTCTTCCCCTCCCTCTTGTGTTTGCCCCCTCACAGCCCCAGAGGAGGTGTGGGGTTGGCGAGCGGAAGGTGGGGAGGGGGGCAGGCAGTGCACCCAGCAAACAAGTAGCCATTTCCTGTGCTCAAGAACATCACATGTGCACCTGAGGGTGCAGGTGAAGGTGTGCTTAGATCTCTGCAGAGCTCAGGAGGGCCTTGGGCAGGTTGTGGGGTGGGAGAGGTGCTGCTTTTCCAATATTGATCAACATTCCTAAGCATCATGGAGAGGCTGTTGAAAGAACCTGGATATTCCTTCTCTTCAAGGGTTCAGATCAGTTCCAAACCTAAAATCAGTTCATTGAGCTGTGAATCTGTGTGAGAAGCCAGTTTTTTTTCAGTGGTTTGTTATCTCGGCACGCCTGGGACCAAGGGTGGGCAAAACAGGGATCCCTGCTCTGGGACTTCAGGTTCCTGGGGAGGACCACTGCCCCCTGGTGGCAGGCAGGAGTGGGGCCGGCTGGCAGGGACCTCTCAGACCTCATGTTTCTGTTAGAGACCAGGGAGGCTGGTGGGTTGGGAAGCCTCCCTGATTCAGGCCCTCTGTGTAGTTTGTGAGCGCTTTCAGGTCACTGCCCTTGACTCCTTCTTGGTGTTCACACTTCTGCTGCTTAGCTGGCAGGAGCCTCCCCAGTGGGGACTAACTCCAGTATAACTGACATTCATCAACATAGCGTGAATGTACTTCTGCGTGGATGGTGTGCTGGCTTCGTGAGTCAGAAAGGCCTGGCTTCAAGTCCTGGCTCCTTCACCTGTTAGCCAGGTGACCTCTTTTGTACCTCAGTTTTCTTATCTGCAAAATGGGGGTAATGAAGCTGCCTCACAGGATTGCTATGTGTACCTCCTGAGAGGAGACAGTGAAGCCTTACGCTGTGCCTGGCCCTAGGGCACCAACAAAGACGGCTGTCCTCAACGCCCTTTTTGAATTAAAAGACCCCATTGCTCTGCTTCTTGGGGTGCTCGGGAGCACAGTACCCAGTGGAGAACCGTTGTTTTTTCCCCATAAACTGCTGTGTCAACATAAGAGCCTCTGCGGGGCTGGCCTTCAGGGAAGAAGAAATGAGGCTGGTCCTCAGCTCCACTGCTGCACTGGACGGTTCTTCACAGTCATTTCCCAGGAGCACAGAGCAAAGGGTGAGGCACTGAGTGAGGCAGGAGGTGGGCGGGGTGAGTTGCAGGTCAGTGGAGATGCATCTAATGCCACAAAACCATACACTGAAAAATAGTTAAAATGGTGAACCCAGTGTTGTACATATATTTCACCCCAATCTTCATAACATGTATTTTTTATAGATTTCAGAGAGGAAGGCGGAAGGAGAGAGAAATAGAAACATCAAAGATGAAAGAGAATCATTGATTGGCTGTCTCCTGCATGCCCCATACAAGGCATGGAGCCTACAACCTGGGCATATGCCCTGACCTGAAATTGAACTGTGATCTCATGGTTCATAGGTTGGCACTCTACCACTAAGCCACACTGACTGGGCTCACCCCGATTCATAAAACCGTTATTTTTAAAGCGAATGCTGCAAAGGTGCCATTGAATGAGCACTGGTTGTGACTTAGTGGAGTCTTTGGCTGTTAGTGTCATTGGCAGCCTTGTCAGGATGAAGCCCTTGGCGTGCTTCCGTGTGTTGACAGCATGTGTGTTTGTCTGTGGGGTGCGCTGAGCTGGAGTTGGGCCAGGAAGGTTCATCTGCTCCACTGCTGAGTTGCCTGCTGCTTGAGGTCTTCAGTCTGTTCTGGCTTCTTGGGTCTGTGCTGCTCTCCTTGGTGGGAGCTGATCACATCCACCTTCATGTCCTGGGGTGAAAGCCGGCGTCCACTCTAGGTCCTTCAAGCCCCGAGGGGGTGAATAGGAAGCAGGTGGGTTGCAGCCATAGGAGCAGAGCAGTGTGAGTAGGGTCCCGGGGTTGAGGATGTGGCCCTGGAGGGACAGGTGAGGGAGCACCCTGACCCCTCACCCATTAATTTACCTAAAGTCACGCACCTGTGTGTGGTAGGAAGGGGCTGAGAACTCCCGTTCTTCCCAGGTCTGTGCTCCCCTTTCTGTTCTGTGTTCAAGCTGTTTAAAAGCAAAGGCGGAAATCTGCCTTCTTCTGTCTTTACCTTATGTTTTGATCTCGCTTAGACCTTTTCAAGCCACTTAGATGTACTGCCTCATTCTTTTTTCAATGCAATTGTAAAAGTTCAAAATGAAATCTCCATCTGAAGGCCCAGCCCAGGGATGGTTGGTACTGGGCATACTTGCCTCCGAGCCTCTACCACCTGCAGACGTACTGGTCAGTTATCACAGCCCCCACACCCTGAGCTGAGCCACCCAGACCCCCACCACTCTGAGGGCTGGCACAGGAAACTCCATCTCTTTGCCATCTCTGTTACTCTCTGAAATCCATGACTTGATGGCCAGGTTAGAACTTGGTAAAAAGCGGTTCCAGCAGTTCTACCATGTTGAGGTTTTGCATTGGCCTCTCCACCATCACATTCTTTCTTTTTAAGCTCTGGGTTGCTTCCCTACCAGGCCCCAGCTGAGCCAGCAGAGGGGCCATAACCGCCTGAGGAACCCTCAGGTGCCGACAGCAACAGCACCCTGTGAACAAGTGAGGGCGCCCAGCCAACCATCCCAGGTCCCTCCAACCTAGGGCTCAGGGTGATGGTTGTCTTGGGGCCGGGGGCAGAGGATGGAAGCCCACGCCATGCAATCTGGGCTCTGACTCAACTTTACTCTTTAGCCTCCAACCATATCCTAGAAAACCAGACCCTCCCGGGCACGGTCCAGGAGATGCGAGGTGCCTCTCTGGCCTTGCAGGTCAGCAGCCTTAGTTGCACGACGCTTCAGGAGGAGAACCAGCATCTCCGGAAGCAGGTAACGGTGGGTGGTATACCGAACATATGTGCGAGCAGGTGGCCAGGTGGAGCACCCAGGTGTCGGTGGGGATGTGAAACTGGGAGAAATGCGGAATGCAGGGCAGCAACAGCTATGGTAGCGGGGCACGAGTCCTCATGGAGCAGAGCCTGAGGCAGCATCACATGTCGGTGCAGCAGAGTGAGTGGACACTATAGACGTGTCTGTGCCCCATTGCCCTCATCTTCATCTGTGAAATGGGGTTAATGCTGTGCCCCCTGTAGGTGTTTTGAGGATCAGATGAGTTAGCGTAGATGAAGGGTCTGAGCACATAGTAAGTGCTTACTGAAAGGAGAGCAGCGCCCTGTTAGCACAGGGAGGGCCTGAGAGGGAAGCAGTCATGGAAGCCATGCACGTGTGTATAGGACCACGGATGGGCCACTTCACGGCTGGGTCTTTGCCTCTCCAGAAGGAACAGTTGGAGTTGGAACTCAGGAAGGAGAAGACCAGCAGCCAGGAGTGGGAGACCCTCACTGAGGAGCTCGTTAAAGCCCTAGAGCAGCTGCTCAATGAAGTTGGAGCCCTTCAGGTAGGCCCCCCAGTGCTCGTGCCTCCCCTGGCGCCCCTGCCTGCAATGGGGAGTGTCCAGGATCACAGCCGTGTCCTGGTCATTGGTCAGTGATTCCTGGGTGACTGGAAACAGGTATCTCTGCCCAGGGACACTGGCCATCTTGTTTTTGATGGACAGGACTTGGGGGAGGGGAGGGGTGGTGCTTCTGGCTTTGGTGCCTGGAGGCCAGGGATGCTGCTCCATGTCCTGCAGCCCCCCGGACAGCCCCGCTGGACAAAGAATGGTCCTGCTCCAAATGTCCAAGGTCACCCTGAGAACTCTGGCAAACCTCCAGGTGGGTTTGCCTGGCACCACCACACGGCCCAGGGAAGGCAGCCCAGCGCTGGGGCAGCGGCTCAGTGAGTGCACCCAGGGGCCAGGCTTCCCTCTTCCCCCTCTGCCAGCCTTGGCACGGCTGTTGTACCTCCCCAAGAAGTGGGCAGGAAGGTTCATCCTTGAGAAATAGCCTGTGAAAGTGTTCCATGAGGTAAGAGGTTTAGGGCTTGCCTTAGAGTAAAGTTCACTCTGTGAAGCAGACTTTCACAGGGGCTGGGTCTTTGGCTCTGCAGATGGAAAAGTGGGAGCTGCAACTCCACAAAGAAAAAGAAAACACCCAGAAGTTGGAGACCATCAGTAAAGTCCAGCACCGGGCCCTCCTGGATGAACACAGCCGCTACAAGACCCTGCTGCTTCGTTCCCTAGAAATGGAGAGCAAGGCGTTCAGGCGTAGGTGGGTGCCGTCAACTGTCGGGGTGACTAGCAAGCTCTCCAGGCTCCTGTCCCCTTCACTCTGGCCCCTCATGGTTCCTCTGGATCTGCTGCTTCACAGGGAAGAGAAGTGACTGGAATGCCCCCCTATGCGATGTGGGGTGGCTGCAGCTGGAGGCTGAGGGGCAGGGGCGTCCCCCGGGGGAGGATGGTGTGCCCAGCTGATCCCGGCTCAGGGAAACCATGTGTCGGCATTGGGGTCCCTGCTCCTCTGGGGTTCCTGCCCCTCTTTCTCTTCTCTCCCAACCAAGAAAAAGGAGGGGGCGTTCACCACAGCTTCCGATGTAAAGGGGCATGCCTCACCAGCTTCCAGGCCTCTTCTTCCCTTTCAAAGTCTCAAAGTCTGGGCTTCTGTGTGTGTGCGTGTGTTTAACTTTTAATTTTGGAAAGTTTTGAATATATGGAAATGTGCAGAATTGTATAGTGTGATTCCCAGGTACTCATCCACGACATCAGTACTTCTATACTGTGCCCATCTCATATCGTTTTTTACCTCTGACTCTCCACCTGCATACTCTTTTTTTTAAGGTAAAATTGATGTCCATTGACATGCACAAATCTCAAATTTGAGCTTCTGCTAGATCAGGGCTTTGTGTACGTGCAGACAGCCAACGTCGCCCAAGCTCCTGATCCAGCAGATCCCAGATTGCTCTGCGTCCCAGGGCAGGTGCAGCGGAATCCAGAGCCTGCGGGAGGTCTGATGTGCACAGGATTCCAACTCAGGAGAGAGGGGGAGAGATGAGGCTAAAGAGAGCCCCTCCCACACTTGGAGCAGCACAGGAGAGAGCTGTTGTCCACTTCCTATGCTTGTGAGACACCCCTGCTCACAGCATTTCCTTTGATTCCTCTTCAAAGACACTGAGCAAACGTGGGGTCTTCAGTAGTGTAAGTAGCTGAGGTGCAGGGTGTTTCAATCACAGGGTCTGGGAGGGCATTGAGCCAGCAGAGCCTGCTGAAGGTGCCTGCTGCTGCCATGAGTGTGGGGCCCATGAAATTCGTTTATTTACTAACCCAGTGGTTCCTGTCAACACCATAGGACCATCCACCCCCTTTATCCTCCAAGAGCTCCATCCTCTGGGAGTGCTAAGACGTCTGCTCCTACCAGACTCCGTTCCTTCCAGCCAGAATGAGCACCTTCTGCCTCTTGGCATCCCCCTCTCTGCCTCCTCCTGCACCCATCCCACATTCAAGTGATGCTTAGTGAGCTTCTGTGGGGCATATGGTGCTAGACCTGTTGGGAATGCTCCCAGCTGACTAATGAGGGGAGAATCGTGTGGTGCCCACCCCTCACCAGTTGCCTTCAGGCCTTATGATGTGGTTATAACAGTGTCGTGATATTGTTAATGTCTGCTCACATGGGGTAGGTTTGTGCAAGTGGCATCTCACTGGCTCTGAAGGAGGGGTTCATTGTCATTCTACTGGTAGCTCCTTGTTTGATAGACCTCCTGTGTTACTAGGTGGTGTTTACTGGTGCACAGAGAGCTGGGGCCCTTAGTCTCTGTGCAGCAGGGCTACAGGGTGGGAGGTGGAGGTGCCTGCAGCACAGGCTGGTGGCTGTGTGTTCATTTCACTTGACGCCTGAGTGGGACCCTCACTCCTTCGTTCCCCAGCACATGTTTCCTGGGTGTCAAGCCTCATCCCGGAGACTCAGTGGGGAGTGAGACTCGCAGTTTCTGCCCTGCAGTAGGGTGGTTACCATCAGTTGGAAGGTGCTTGATCCGTGTCCTTTTCCAAGACACAACAGGGAAGCAGGAGTAGGGAACCCTAATGTTCCTTGGCCCTATTTGTGAAACCTGGTTGGCTTTATCCAGAATCATTAACCTGGATGAGAAAGATCACCACCTGAAAGCTGGGAAAATCCCTCCCCCTCCACTTGCCACTTCCCACTCATGGCAGCCTCCACTCGTGGCTGAAGGCCACAGGACTCTTGTCTTTCAGCAGCTGCCACAGCAGGTTTCTGAGTCTGAGTCCTCCCAAGTCTTGGCTCTGGCAGATGGTACAAGGACAGCTATTAGGGGTGGTGGAGTGGAGGTGGAGGGCTCCAGACAGAGGCTGCAAACCCTGGAACCCTGCGTGTTCTCTGTCAGCCTGTCTCTGGGTATGGACAAGTCAGGAAGGGGTTCTGGAAAGGGATTTGCCTGTGTGGGGAAAAGAGAAAGTGGATGATCCACAAGGAGCTGCTGAGTCACCCTAAGCAGGGGAGGTTCCAGTAGGTGGGCGGGACAGCCAGGGGCTGCTCAGGGTCTCCCGTTTTTCTCTGCAACCCTCTAGAGAAGCTGTGCAGGACCCTATAAACACTGAGACAGGAAGAAAATAAAAGCCCTGAACTGAGGGGGAAATGAGGGGGAGCTGAGGGGAAGGTAAGGGCTGGAATGGGAGTGCCTGGAGGAACAGCCTGAGTGGATGTTCATGTGCCTGTGTGCCAATGGACCCTGGCAGCTGCTTGGGCCCCAACAGGCAGGCCTCTGGCCCCCACGCTGCCTGACTCAGCATAGGGAAGCTGTTCTGGAGTTGGGTGGAGTGCTCACCAGGCCCTGGTGGGGTAGAGGTGCAGCTGCCATGTGGGTGGGATTCCCTGAATATATGCTGGTTGCTGTGAGAAGGGTGTGCAGTTCAGAAAACAGTGTTGGTGTTCCCAGCGGGATAACGGAGAGAGGCTGCTGAGACAGGGACTGGAAGGGACCCTGGAGAAGTGTTGGGTGGGAAGAGAGACACTCGGCCCTGGGGCTGGAGGAGACTCCTGCCCATTGCCACAGACCTCAGCTCTGCAGAGAGAAGCCGCTTACAGAGGCTGTGCAGTCTCCTGTGTGTGGGTGCCTAGCAGTGTGTTTCCCTCCTCAGGGAGCAGGACCAGCTCCAACATGAGGCCGCACTACAGGAGCTGAGGGACCTCGTGAGCACCCAGAGAGAGGCTCTGACGCAGGCGCAGGAGGCGAATGTCCTGGCTGCCCAGGAGGAGAGGCTGCCACAGGAGGAGAGGTAACCGCCTTCGCCCCCTGCAGTGGCATCTGCCAGGTTACATTCCGAGCAACTCACGCAGCACCCACTGAGCTAAGCTCAGGCAAGTCTCCTGGTAATGGTATATTTTTACCAACCCTGTCATGGCCACAGCTGGATGGTCACAAGGTAAAGGCACGCCAGATGGTGGCTGGGATGGAAGGATAGCAGCACTGGGATGCTGCATTGTCTAGGCGTGGATGACCTCCCCTCCCACCTTGATGATGGTGATGATTGTATCAGTCGTGGGCCCCTTCATCCTCGAACACCAGCCATCCCGTGAGGGAGAGACGCTTGGTCCTCGCATTCACGCATTGTCTATTGGTGAACTCACCTCCTCACTGAAATGCACTTAAATCCCCAAGTCATACCCATGGCCTTTCATGGGCTTGTCCAGAGTACAAGATACTGGAGCCGCCTGATGGGCACATTTTCAGATGAGGTTGAACAAGACCTTTGGCTCCTGCCTTTTTCAGCTCTCACACTGCAAACCAGTGTCCCTTTTGTGGTCCACTGAGTGCCATGGAGTTCTGTTTTCATGCTTTTTGATGGTGATGTCACTGTTAGAAATGGCCCCCAAATGGAGTGCTGAAGTGCTGTCTAGTGTCCCCAAGTTCAAGGCTTTACTGGGCCTTACGGGGAATAACAGGGGAGGCACGTGAGGTTGCCTTTGGTCCAGGGTACGGTGCACTTGGCTGTGAGTATATTACACAAGGCGTCTTGATGACTTGGTCGGTTGACAAAAATGTGGCCAAAGATTCACACGAACTGGCGGGTACAGTTTCAGTATCCACTGACTGAGTGTTCGCGGTGGCTTCATAGAGCTTTATACCGAGAATCATGAGAATTGACTGCACTATAGTTATTTCTTAAAACCAAACCAAACAAACAGAAAAAACACACAGATGAGGGAGGAAGCTCAGAGGGATTAAATATCTTGTTCAAGTTCATGCTCCTAGTTAGTGAGCCTGTCAGGATTCAATTCCAGGTCTTGTCTCAACCCAGAGGATGTCCATATGAAGCCTTCCTTCCCGCAGCCCTGAT
The DNA here is from genome assembly GCF_964212035.1 of Myotis nattereri. Lineage (NCBI taxonomy): Eukaryota > Metazoa > Chordata > Mammalia > Chiroptera > Vespertilionidae > Myotis > Myotis nattereri. Next base: position 7,589,931 of record NC_138097.1, on the reverse strand, counting down.
CTAACATGTATTGGGGGTTACAAATTCAGGTGCCTCCAGTGGCCAGGCAGGTCCAGCAGGTGGGGGAAGGAGTGTCAGTGCTATAGCAGACCCTCATGGAGAATACACACCCTCTTAGGGCTCCCTGCTAAGAGGCTGGCCCGGGCTGCCAGGTCATTCTTTTTATAATCTTTTTTAAAAAATCCTTACCCCATGGTAATTTTTCCATTGACTTTTAGAGAGAGTGAAAGGGAGGGAAGGAGAAAGGGAGAGAGAGAGAAACATCCATGTGAGAGCGTCACATCTATTGGATATCTACAGCACACACTCAAGCTACACGGGGGAGCAAACGGGCAACCCAGGTCTGTTCCCTTGAATGAGACTTGAACACATGACCCGTCTGTACATGGGGAATGCTGTAACTACTGAGCCATACCTGCTAGGGCCTTTTCTTTATGCTTTCTCCCCACCATCTGAGAAGATAGATACCTGAATGTTGACGTGACACTTAAAAATTTTTAAATTTTGTTGAACTAATTTAAATGGAAAAAGACAGGTGATGTGGGCCACACAGGGCAAATCTGTCCCAATTGAGACCCTGAGCCTCTGGTCATGTGAGCTTTCTGGTGTAAATCTGCCCCCTGATACTCAATCGGGCAGTTAAGATGACGCTGACGATAATTTCAGTGGATTTACATAACACTCCCCAACCTCATATTTTATTTGTTTCAGGAGAAGAAATTAGAAAGGGCTTGGAAATGGGGAGAAGAGCTGGGCAAAGACATATAAATTGACAGCAAAAATGTTCTGATTCCATGTATTTCAAAAGTATTTCAGTCAAAGAACCCTTTGTTCCCAGTCGGCAGGTCTGCCAAAGCCTTCCATGGGAAGGATTGTCACAGGGTGCTCTGTTGAGGTGGTGTCCGAGCCTGCCTGTCCTGTCTCCCCCAGCCCACAGTGGGCAGCTGTGCTAGCCTTCTAGAACCCCAAGGGACACAGTTTGAAAACCACTGAGTTTGTTCCACCCTCATTTACACACGGGAAAAATGGAGGCCCAGCGAGGTTGTGGTTTTGATTAAGGTGCACACCTGGGACGGAGGCTGGGAGTGCTCCTCAGCCCTTGGCCCTGTGGCTCTCCACCCCCAGAGTCAACTTCTGGAACCAGCCGATGATGGCGGAGCAGAAGGAGCTGCACACCCAGAGGAAAGAGATGCGAAGCTCACTAGAGATCGTGCAGCGGGAAGTGGGGCTCTGGAAGGCCAAGTATGAAGGGGCGGAGGAGGAACTTCAGAGTATGGAAATCTCGCTGAAGCAGCTGAGAAGGCAGTGCGAGGTGAGGCCTGGGCTGGTGGCTCAGGACCGCAGGCGTGTGCCCTGGGCGACAGCCATGGATCAGCCATGTTGCAATGGGTGCTCATTGGCGTCTGTGCTCAAAGACCATGTGTAAGTGTCAGACAGAGGCTAAGAGGAAGCCAGAGGCATTTGAAGGGGACAAACCCCATGACTGGTGGGGTTGCGTTAGAAAACACCTTGCACCTGAGCTTTGCATTTTGCAAGGTCGGGGCAGTGCATGGAAACAGCCAGGTACTGTTTCATTTCCGAACCCTCGGCTGAGCACTTTGCTCTTTGCTCACCCATGTCCTCTCATTTAATTCTTGCAATGATTTTGTGAGCTGGGGTTCCCATTCTCGTTCCTCTTAAGTAGTGGGTTGCAACCCAGTTTGTCTGATGCCAAAAGTTGAGACTTTTCCGCTACAAAAACCGGGATGATATTCTAGAGCAGGAGGAGTCCAAGCTGAGCCATATATTCATATCCAACCCCTGCTCCTGTGTGTTTTTATGTCTGTGAAACAAGAATACATTTCTAAATATGTTACGTTTTATTTTATGGATATCAGCAAGAGGAAGGGAGAGGGAGAGAGTGATGGAATCATCCATGATGAGAGAGAATCCTTGATGGGCTGTCTCCTGCAGGCCCCCTACTGGGGATGGACCCCACAACCTGGTCATGGCTCTTGACCGAGAATTGCAACAGTGACCTCTTGGTGCTGGGAGGACGCTCAACCAAATGAGCCTCACCGGTGGGGCAGCTTATTAACAAGATGTTCTCCATTGTTTTTTAAGACTGTGATTAAGGCCTCAGAAGTTGTTGTCTATTTTGCAGTGGTGGCACATCACAGCTCAGACCGGCTGTGTTTTCAGTGCTCGGTGGCCACAGGAGGGCCGTGGCTGACTGGTTGGTCGGGACACGTGGCCATCCACGTGTCATTGGCGGTGTTGGTCATTCCCATTGGCGTGGATCACACCGAAATGACCATCTTTGAGCACTTGGCCATTTTCTTCTTTTGGGAACCAGTTACCAGCAGTGGCATCACAGGGGCGCGTGGTATGTGAGACATTGTTGACCTGTGTTTTAGGTGCTCTCTCGTGAGAAGGAGAACTTCCAAGAAGAAAACGTTAAGCTGAAGAGGAAGACTCAGACACTGGCTAAGAGAAACAGAAAGCTTCTGAGAGAGAATGAGAAAGACAAGGCTTGGCGCAAGTAAGGGGTGTGGGCTGACCTGTCAGCAAAAGGATCCTGCTTTCCAGTCCGTGCCTAGGCCTCAAGATCCTGGGCAGAGAGTCCCTTGGTGCACTGGTGTCCCAAGGGAAGGGGACACCCCATCTTCCCATTGCATCCTCCTCTCATTTTCCCTGGAACGGTTCTAGATTTCTGCAAGTCGGGGTGGTTGGCTTTTCAAAGATACTGCCCACTGCCAGATGATTCTTCATCTGCCTTTGGAATTCAGTTCAGTTTAAAAAATATGATGGCAGTAAAGAGTGGTGCCTAGGGAAGGAATCCAGATTACAGGCGGAGGTTTTTCTGTGTGTTTTCCCTTAATGAGCTGGGGAGAGGGTTGTGGGTGCACCGTGGTTTTCCTCCCTCTGTGGACAAGACACATTCCTGGCTTTGGCATAGTTGCTGTGAGGTGCACAGAACCAGTTACCTGGTGGCCAGAAACTAGTTGGCGTGATGGGAAGTGAGCAGAGCTGTGTGCGCAGCAGACAGATGTTGAGGAGCTTCAAAGAGGCCGAGGAGGAAGCGTGGTGGTGGGATTTCGGGTGCTGCTGCTGACCCGGATGGGGACAGGTCTAGCCAGTGGGGGGACCTGAGGTAGAGCATGGGTAGTCTGGGTGCAGGGAAGGTGCAGGCAGTGGCAGGAGGGAAAGCTGCAGCAGGCAGCGCTCAGCTGTAGAAGGCATCCACACCAGGCTAATGAGTTGGGTCCACTGGGAAGCGAGTGTTTATGGGAAGCTGGTCTACAGGGCCCAGGGAGCTGCCAGAAAGGAGGGCAGAAGGAAAAGCTTTGGTGTTGGAAACCTTGTGGTGGGAAGTCAAGTAACCCGAGATGCCTCTGCTGGGTCCAGGGTGGTCTTCCCCTCTCGCTGCTGTGCTGCTGAACTGTCCTTCCATGTGATCAGGAATGGCTGGCCATGTGGGACAGAGGGACATGGTCACAGTGACCACGGGGGCCACTGTCCAAGTCCCTGGGGTCACGGTGCTGCTTTACTGTTCTCTCAGATTCTTCTGCTCATCTAGGGGTGGTTAGCCACCTACCCAGGATGGTTTACATGGAAAGCCACACTGTAGTTTTGGGGCAGAAATGACTGTGGCCTGAGTTGGCTCTCTGTGACACAGGAGGTCAAAATTACCAGCAGAGGTTGGGCAGGTGCAGAAGAGTCGGGGCCTGGTATCGAGGGGGTGATCTGATGATGGTTTTGCATTAGCCAGTGTCTGCAATAGGCCAGGGAGTTGGCAGGCTTGCTGAGCCTGTTCCGAGCAGAGTCTACCCCAGTCCTGGGAGGGTTGTAGGTCCTGCCTTCCGTGAGTTTCTGCACCTAGCGGTGCAGGGTTGGTCAGAGCCAGACAGGAAAGCGCTCTAGCATAAGGCCAAGCAGCACAGCTGTGGGAAGAGAACAACTCAGTGCCAAGGGCGCTGGGAGCAGAGCAGGATCGGTGGTCAGGGGTCCAGCAGTTGGCAAGTCATCACTACTAACGGGGTGCTTACTTCACGGTGAACTGGTGGAAATTTCCTCGTACTGGTGGAACCTCGGCAGCTTCATGACCGACAGAGTTGGAGCAGCCGCCTTGATCCGGAGGACTCCTTTTCCAGCAAGGAAACCCGGGTCTGAGCTGTCTAGGCCCACGGGTTTCCGACCCTGAGTTTCACATGGTTCGGGGCTTGCTGTCTTGAGATGATATTCAGCCTGATCCTGGGTGCTTCAGCAGGTCTCCTCGACGTGTTAGGGTTCCCGGACCTATGTCACGTGCTTCCATCCCCATATTGCCGAGTCAACAATCAGTAAGGCCATGAGCACCGTGTTGTCTGAATCCCAGGAAAATGCCGACCCTTCTGGGCCTGGTCCCACGCTGGGCCGGTGAGTCAATTTACATGTTTTATTTTAAAAACCAGATTGTTTTTCTTTCTCCTCTATTTACAGAGTAAAAGTAAATTACCTGCCGACAATAACAGAAGAGCAAGAGGAAACAGTTATGGATTCCTATGAGTCCTGGGGTCCTGTTCCACAGAAGTGAGTTGACTTAATGGCAGTAACTTAAGCACAGAACAGAAAGCTTGCTCTTTCACGAGTCGGGGAAGCTGTAGCCATCTACAGCAGTGGCCAGTTCGTGGGGCCCCCGTCTTCCTCTCTATGGCTGGTCCACTGTGTGCATGTCTCTCCCAGCACTGAAGAATTTAGAGTTTCTTTCAGTCCCACCTTCCATACTCAGGATTATCATACGAGTGATGGTGAAGGCCAGCTGGCCATGAGCCTGTTTAAGGGTCAGAGAGTCTCAGGTTTAGAGCCACTAAAGCAGGACTATCAGGTTGTGTCTCTAAGTTTCAGGACCTAGAAAACCATGTGTCTGTTTTGGGAAGAAAGCTTGGGCCAGACGCCTGCCTAGCACCCAGGGTCTTCAATCATAGGGACATCTAGGTCTTCCCAACATTCCTTTGGAGTCTCTGGACCCCAGGGTGGTTCACAAACACCTTCCCTTCTGCAGAGTATCAGCCCCGGTGGTGGGCTGGCTCGGTCCCCGAGACTGCCGGTCTGCTCCGTACAGCAGGGCTTCCTCTGGTGCAGGCCTGAGCCCCATGAGCTGGGCCTTCAGATTGTACTGTCCCAGCCCAGCCTAGAGGTCATATCACCATGAATCCTGTAAGACCTCTCTGTTGAAATCTCCACCTTCTGCCTGACCCTTCTGTTGACAGGGAAATGAGGCATTGATGAGGAAATTCAGTAATTTGTGAAAGCACAGTGCTGGTCTATGGCAGAGCCAGGATTAAAACCCACATGTTTTAATAAGTTCTTCTTACTCTATTCGAATGCCCCCATTTCCGGTTAGCTGCAATGTTTGACTTACCCTTTAAATTCACTGTTTTCATTTATTTCTTTTTATTTTTATAACCTCCCTTGAGGATATTTTTTCCATTGATATTTAGAGAGAGTAGAAAGGAAGGAGGCGGGGAGAGAAACATCAGTGGGAGAGACACATCGATTGGTTGTAATCCTGTACACACTGTGATTAGGTCCGGTGATGAACCTTATAGTTGTATCTGAAGTTCCATTTCCCAAGAGGCTGGTGTGGGTTTCTGCCACAATGAACGCTTCTACCATCCCTGGGTCTGTGTGAATTCACTGAAAATAGTGCTCCACCCCCTGAGACCCACATATGAATATCGTGGTGCTGGAGAAGAGCACCATCCGTCTGAACCCCAAACGAACAGCCACTTGCCTGGCTGGAGGGACAGTGAGGGTTGGTAATGTCCTGAACCTCTACTCTAATAGGAAAAAGTGGTGGACTCGAGCCACAGCCTTCATCAAATTTTTCAAACCCAAAAACAATGGTTCTGGAGAACCAGCGAAGCGACCCCAACACAGCCCTCCCGGGCCCCTGGAGGCCACCCCATCATGCTCATACTGGGTGGAAGAGCAAGATGCCCCCAGTGAGCCACCTCCAAAAGGTAAGAGGGGTGACTGGGCTGTAGGTGGGAAATAAAGGGGAGGATCTCAGGTCTCCTTCACGGGCAGATCGGCAGCACGGAGATGGCGTGCTGGGTGTGCACATGTGTGTAGGAGCCGGAAGCGGGTGTGCCTCCTCTTAGGTTTGTGAACAACCAAATATAAAATATAAGCCCTTGTCAGTGTTGGGCACTTTTTTCCCAGAACAATTTAGTTCTGCTAGCATGAGGAGCCTTACCCATCACATATAGTTGGTAGGTCCTGGAATGTACAGTGCGGATCTCCATAGAGTTAACGCAGAGAGAGCTCAAGAGGGTAAGTTTTTGGGTTTCCTTGTATCTGCCAGACCTAGGACAAGCCATGTCTGGAGGGATATCCCCTGCATTTAACATGTAATGGACATGCACAAGGTCTTCAGTAAGGCCTCGAGGCTCTGGTCTTCCCTTCCCTCTGAAAATCGGTTCTCTTCTCCCACCTTCCTGGCCTTGATTCCTGTCATCAGGGGGTACACTATACCTGGTCATTTAGTTCTGTCGATGGGAGTGTGCCAGAGGTTCCAAAATTGATTTCTAGTTGCATGTGCTGCATGTATATCATCAGATATGAGAAGCTGTTAGTCAAAGCTGCACGATTATGTGCTCATAACAAGGATATGAATGGGTGGTGACAATGAGGATGTTGTAAGAATTGCCAACTGGCCGACAGTGACTGCGAGAGATTCTCAAAGGTGCTTCCTGACTTCAGAGAACAGGGGGTGAAAATGTGCATCTTACAATCAATTAAACAAAGCCATCGTCTTAAGCATGGTGTAGTTTTCAAATTCATCTTTAAATATCATGGTGTTGATTATTTACCTATAAACCTGCCCAGCATGCACCCTGAATAAGTTAAAATTGTTGAGGGACACTAGAGCTTTCTGAAGAACAGGGACAAGCCTGAGACTCATGTGCACGCAGCAGCTGGCATTACAGTACCTAACAAGACCTAGGGAGTGTGACAAGCCGCCTTCTGAGTGTGACATGTGCACAAACCTCTCCAGGTGGCATTCACCACTTCAAGTTTTGGTGTGTCAGTGGAGATGCAAAAATGAAGTGTGCACATGCATGCCCCCTGTTTGGGGACAAATGCTTGCATTCTCAGTCTTTACAGCAGGTGAATTCTGTCAAATGCTCACATGCAGGTAAATGATAATGACGCTTATTAACATTTGATTTATCTTGAGGGGTTCTTTAGCCTGAGGTTTTCATATTGGCTCCTTAAATGTTGTGACATTTACCACCTCAACTTCTGTTATTATCTAAATTGACTTAATGCATATGATCAGCCTAATTGAGTTAGCAAACCATTCAGAGAAAAAAATGCTTGACAGATCTAAACTGTCATTGGGATCCATGAATGAGCAAGTCAGTGGTAAATAATAGTAATGGCAGCCTTGCAATGGTGCTTCCTGGGCTCAGCACACTTTAGGGAGTTGACTCGCTTTATCTACCACCTTCAGTCCTAACTGCCGGGTGAGGTAGGCACGATTCCTATCCCCTTTTCAGTGCTGGGAAAGTGAGGTTTGACAGGGTGAAGTACTGGCCCAGGAAATAAGTGTTGGATTCGGGATCCCACCCCGGCTCTGACGGATTATGGTGCCTGAACTTTGACCCCTGTGAGCACTGCCTGCACTTCAAGCTGCTTTGGTCTCTGAAGATGCTGAATCAGGCTGTGGCCCCAGGATTGAGTAGTGGGTACTTATCCTGTGGTGTGAGCTGTGGTCAGCAGGTGGTGATGGGGGAAAGAAGTAACAGAGGTTCTTCTATGTATGAACTTGAATCCTCAATCAGAAATCTGGTGAATCAGTTATGATCATGCACATGACATGCTCAGAATGTTAGACCAATTGTCAGACTATAATTTACAGGTCCTAAAGGGGAGGTTTAGAGTAGAGGATGCATATTGATCTAAACAGGAATAATACTTTCTGGATATATATTTTTTTTACTGATTTCAGAGAGGAAGGGAGAGGGACAGAGATAGAAACATCAATAATGAGAAAGAATTATTGATTGGCTGCTCCTGCATGCCCTCTACTGGGTTGGAGCCTGCAACCCAGGCATGTGTCCTTGACCTAAATCAAACCTGGGACCTTTTAGTCCGCAGGCCTATTTTCTGTCCACAGAGCAAAACCAGGGCTGAACAGGAATCATTCTTGATGTTGAGTGTGTTTTGGCATCAAAAAGTGGTAGAGCCCTAGCCATTTTTTTAATATATATTTTTTATTGATTAAGATGTTACATATGTGTACCCTCTACCCCCCCCCCTGCTCATGCCCTCACCCCCCCGTTGTCCGTGTCCATTGGTTAGGCCTATATGCTTGCATATAAGTCCTTTGGTTGATCTTTCCCCCTTGCCCCCACCCTCCCTTACCTTCCCTCCAAGGCCCGACAGTCCAATCAATGCCTCTCCGTCTCTGGATCAGTCCTTGTTCATCAGTTTATGTTGTTCATTATATTCCACAAATGAGTGAGATCCTGTGGTATTTATCCGCTCTCCAGTTCCATCCATGCTGTGGCAAATGGTAAGAGTTCCTTTTTCTTCTTCCGCTTCTTAAAGAATACCTTTCAGCATTTCATATAATGCTGGTTTGGTGGTGATAAACTCCTTTAGCTTTTTCTTATCAGTGAAGCTCTTTATCTGACCTTCCATTCTGAACGATAGCTTTGCTGGATAAAGTAATCTTGGTTGCAGGTTCTTGCTATTCATCTCTTTGAATATTTCTTGCCACTCTCTTCTAGCTTGCATGGTTTCTGTTGAGAAATCAGCTGACAGTCGAATGGGTACTCCCATGTAGGTAACTGACTGTCTTTCTCTTGCTGCTTTTAAGATTCTCTCTTTATCTTTTGCTCTTGGCATTTTAATTATGATGTGTCTTGGTGTGGTCCTCTTTGGATTCCTTTTGTTTGGGGTTCTCTGCGCTTCCTGGACTTGTAAGTCCATTTCTTTCACCAGGTGGGGGAAGTTTTCTGTCATTATTTCTTCAAAAAGGTTTTCAATATCTTGCCCTCTCTCTCCTTCTGGTACCCCTATAATTCTGATGTTGGTACGCTTGAAGTTGTCCCAGAGGTTCCTTACACTATCTTCATATTTTTTGAATCTCTTTTCTTTTTTCTTTTTCGGTTGGGTATTTTTTGTTTCTTTGTATTTCAAATCTGTGACTTGATTCTTGGGATCCTCTTGTCTGCTGTTGGATCTCTGTAAATTATTCTTTATTTCAGTCAGTGTATGCTTAATTTCTAGTTGGTCCTTTTTCATGTCCTCCATGGTCTCACTATACTCATTGAGGGATTCATTAAATTTATCAGCGGTTTCCATAAAATTCTTGAAAAACCTTATAAACGTGGCCTTGAACTCTATATCCAGTCGTTTGCTTTCCTCCATTTCTGCCATTCGTGACCCGTTTCTTTGTCTCCGCATTTTGGCTGCTTCCCTGTGTTGATAGAGTGGCCCTGTGCGCCAGGTGTCCTGTAGGGCCCAGTGGCTCAGCCTCCCCAGTTACCTGGGGTGGACACTCTTGGTGCACTCTTGGTGCCTTGGTTGTTGTAGGATCACTGGGAGGAATTGACCTCCAGGCCAACCGGCTGTGGGAATCAGCCGTGTCTGAAGTGGGAGAATGGTCCCCCTCTGACCACTGGGCACAGTGGCTCCTGGATCTAAGGAGGTGCTAATTCAGCCTCTGCCTGAGGCCACACAGCAGGAGCCACGAAGAGGCTCAGCTGTGAAGCAATGCAAGCCGCTGCGGGGCCCTGGGCCTTCTCTTGGAAGTTCCGGGTCTGCCTGGCTCGGCTGCAATTAGGTACATTCACATGCAAAAGCCTCTGCCACAGCCTGGGTGGGGCGGGGTCTCAGGGAGTGAAAAGGGCGGAGAAAGAAGCTATGGCTAATTCTCCGCCTGGAGTCGCGCGTCTCAGTGTCCCGGTAACGGCTGCAAGCACTTCTGAGGGAACGCCGCCCTCAAGTTCGCCCACTGCCACCTGACAGACCAGCTTCTCCCCGTATGAGTCCCGGGTCCCCAGAGACTCGCCGGAACTGGAGTTCAGAGCAGTCGGGAGCTTGTGATTCAAAAAGACAGCCGCGTCCTCAGGTGCCAGCCCCTTTCCGCGACCGCGAGCAGCCCCCGTACCTCTGCACTTCACCTCCGCAGCTCCTCTGGCTCTCAGTGTGCCCCTCTTTTCTTCTAGTTGTAGAATTTACACTCAGCCAGCCTTCCTGTTGTTCTGGACGATGTTTGCTCCGTCCTTTGCGGTATTTTTCAATTGTTGTGTGAGGTGACAATTTCCCGGTGTTTATCTATGCCGCCATCTTAGTTTCTCTGAGCCCTAGCCATTTTGGCAGAGGTAGGTACTTTCATTATTTTCAAACTTATCCTTCTATAAGAGGTTACGTTAGATGTATAAGAATTATTAGTTTGCCCTGGCTGGATTTGGCTCAGTGGATAGAGCGCCAACCCACAGAATGAAGGGGCACGGGTTTGATTCCTGGTCAAGGGCATGTGCCGCGGTTGCAGGTTTGATCCCAGGCCTCAGTTGGGATTCATGTGAGGAGCAACCAGTGGATGTGACACTCTCACATGGATGTTTCTCTCTCTATCTCCATCTACTCTCCCCCTTCCACATTCTCTCTAAAGGTCAATGTGAAAAATACCTTCCAGTGTGGATTTAAAAAATATATTAGTGAATAGTTGAGGTAGCCCATTTTACTACAGAAAGATACCATTAAGTATCCCAAGGGCTTTGAACAGAAGCTGGAGGTGGTGTGTGTGAGCCAAGGTGTCAGGAAGCCTGTCATTCAAATGGATGAATAAGCCCAGCTGGTGTAGCTCAGTTGGTTGAGCATCATCTCATGAACCGGGAGGTCACAGTTTGATTTTGGTCAGGGCACGTGCCTGGGTTGTGGGCTCAATTCTAAGGACGGGACATCCAGGATGCAGCCGATCAGTGATGGAAACATCATTGATCTTTGTATTTCTTTCTCCGTCTCCCTTCCTCTCTCTGAAATCAATAAAAACATATATTTTTAAAAAAGGATGAGTGACAAAAGACAAGTACTAAATAAACATGCTTCTTTAATAATTTAATATATTGAAATTGAAAAATGGTCTAATGTGTCAGCTCCTAGAGCAATATAGACTTCTCCTCACTTGCTAAGTAAAACAATGGCACAAGGTTGCCACTGAATTAATTAAGTGGAGTCGGAGCCTAAATGATTCAAGGAGTCCTAATTCTGGTTGTGCCGTGGGTATTGTTTCCATCTCTCCTGGGCTGGACAGGATTCTGATTTCCCAAATACATTTAGCGAATGTAGCGTCATTCGTGTTATTCAGTTCATTTATTTGCTGTTTTGTGTTCTTTTCTTCTTCTCCTGGTGACCTGGGGATAACCATTTAGCTGCTTGGAGAAAAAAGAACAAAGGGAAGTACAAAGACGAGTGTCCATTGGCCCGCCCGGCTGTGTTGAAACGCTTTCAGTCCTCATCTTCCTTGAACATCCCACCCCCTTAAAAATAGGTTCTCCCTTTTCCAGATACTGGTGATTCCCTTCCTTTTACCAGTTCCTCCACCAAATACCCTCCCACATTTAGGAAAAGCCCACACAAAAACCAAAAAAACCCACAAAATACCAAAATCATCAAAAAGAAAAATCATATAAGACCACCAATGACCCGTACTGAAAGGCCAGAGCACCCATAGTGGCCCCTCCTCCTGACCCCAAAGCAGTTCCAGAGCCTTCAAACAACCAACACGTCTTCTGAAGATAACGGCCTCCTCTCCTGTCGGCCTGCGGTGCCCGAGTGGCTGTAGAAGGAGGAAAGGGTTCCCGTGCTGCTTCCATTTGTTCTGTTATTGAGAACACTGTGCCAGCCCTAAGGGTCACACCCCCATATGCGAAACTCCTGTTTGTACCCCCAGCCACTGGTATCTTTTGAACAAATCCACTTTGGCCTGGGGATTCTCACAGTGCAATGACAAACCGCCTTCCCAGAGGCCACCACTATGAGAGTGTGCCCCTTAGGACACGTGTTAGCTACTTCACCTCCATTAAAGCATGTGTGTATTTGGCGTTGTTCTTGACACATTTTGTTTCCTCTTGCTTACTTGCTCTCATTGATTTTGCGAAACAGGTGTATTTATAGCTTACCCTCAATGAAGAGATGAGTGTGGTTCCAACGTGAATGTTGGATGATGTTTTCTTTTATGCTGGCAAGTAAAACAAGCTGAAGGTATCTATGAGAACCTCACTCAATCAGGTAGTCCTTTTCTGAATGGCAGCCTCAATTTCTTATAGTGTATTTGTATAGCACCCTGGCCCTACCACTAGCCCTGTTGCACACCCATCGGCTCCTGTGTCATTCATGGAATGTTTTATATTTGCAACCAGCCCTTTCACCAGGTCCAGAGAAACAGAACTTTCTGCCCACCAACTGCCCTGAATGCCTGGGGAGGGTGCTGACTTTCATTCACTGAGAAGCTACTCTGGGTCAGACTCCTTCTAAGCACTCTGCGGGAATTAAGGGATGTACTTCATATAGTTCCTGTTAAATGTGGTGACAAAAAGGGTGACTGACTCCCTCTTCCCAGTTTTCACCAGGAAATGATTGAATGAGAGACAGGCATGCTGTCCAGGGTGTAAGACCGGAGGGAGAGCCTGTAGAGACTTGGGTGGAGGTAGTGAGGGTGCTGAGTATATGCAACACTGGAGGAGGTAGGACAGATGGAAGACGAACATTGTCATGTCTGCTCTTGAGTCTCCCTCGCACAGCCCTGCACACCTGGTCTCAGGCCCTCTGGGCAGATATCAGCCCTGGTCCACTTGTCAAGGCACAGGATGGTAGGTGCCCAGGGAGGCAGTGAGGAGCCAGTGCCCCAGGCACCCCCTCCTCCTGCTCTTCACCCCCATCCTGGAGGCTGCACCTGGGAGTCCCTTCCTCCACTGTGGCTTCTCTGCAGGAGCTTAGGAGACAGTGATCTGGGCAGGTGGGCAGGGACCAGAGCTCTCCACACTGCCTCTGAAACACTCACCCCCAGAAATCAGGGTGAGGACATGGTTGGTCCTTCTGGGGCTGCAAGGGAAAACCTCTCCCAGCTTCTGGTGGTGCCAGCTATCCCTGGTTCCTTGGCTTGGAGACCCATCCTCCCCACCCATCTCTTGTCCAAGTGACATGACCTTCTCTCTGCGAGTGAGTCTAATTTCCGTCTTACAAGTCACCTGTCACTGCAGTGAGGGCCCAGCCATCCAAGACCCAAGGCCTCCTCTGAACTTGATGACAACTGCAAAGGCCCTATTCCCAAATAAGGCCACGGTCGCTGTGTCCCGTCCGAATGGATGTGGGGACACTGCAGAACACACCTCAGGACAGGTATCACAGGGCACACGGAGACATCGAGGCCCGGGGTTGAGTGGAAAGAGCAGTCTCAGAACAGCAAGCTGAGTAGGAATTTCCCGTAAATACTGGTAAATGCACGCCCAGGCCCAAGGGCACATTTTGCTACAGGCATGAGGCCTCTGTACCAGGACCTGCAGGGCTTTCCTGTGTGAAGTGAGCCCATCTCTGCACTCACCTACTCAGTGCACAGTTCTGACAGTGGACACATTGCAGCCTCCCGCCACCAGGGGGCGACGCGTCGCCTGTCGCAGTGCTCTGCCCTCCAGCACCACCCGGAAGTCCCGCCTCTGCCGGGAGTCAGCAAGGTGTGTCCAGTAGACAGCGGAGTCCAGGGGTGCAGGACTGTTAGGCTGTGTGGCTGCTGGCAGCGCGGGGCCGGAAGCCTCCAGCGGGGACGTGGGCCTGGGGGCGGCGGGCGGAGCCCTGAGGCGGCTGCCCTGCGGGGAGGAGGGCGTGCAGGCGTCCTCAGAGGGCAGCCCTGGTGGAGGTGTGCTCCCTGCAGGGAGTCAGGCAGCTTCTGCAGCAAAGATGGGAAGTGGGGGCTGCGGGGCGCAGGCTGAGGACCCCCCACTCTGCGTGGACCAGCTGCTTGGGAGCCGCCTTCTGAAGTCGGGGTTTGGGTTCTGAGAAAGACTCCTCCGCACGGGCCAGGCCCGCCCTCCCGCAGAGGGTGATGGAGCCCGCGCTGCCTGTGCCCTGTGTGGCCCCAGCTCAGGGCGCTGTCCCAGGGCTTCCCTGGGCCCAAGTCCTCCTGTGACGGACCGGGATCCTCCTCAGGCCAAGGGTCTGGGCTCAGACAGAATGTCACCGAGTTGGAATAAACGCCATAGACCCTGACCCCCTGCAGCAGGTCAGGCGTCCACTGGACGTGGGCACAGGAGGTCATTGGTCCACTTCGCACATCGACTTCTCTCCTGGCCTGAAGGACACCAGGAAGGACTGGTGCAGGGGCCTCGGCATGGTGCCTGGGAGCATGGCGTCCCCTGAAACCTGTGCCAGAGGGATGAGCTCTCCGGATGGGCGTCCATGAAGCTCCGGTTCTGTGGGGACAGGAGCGTCCTCGGGGGACCCGGAGTGTGTCACCAGCCCAGGGGACGGTCCCTGCGCTGCTCTTGAGTCTTTTATCAATCAAACATCAGGTCTCCGCAGAGTGTGTGCAAGCCCCATCAGAGCTCATGTAAGTGCTTAATAACGTCGGCAACGTGAATGGTATTGCTGGTTTTAAACGCTCTACCAGATTGTAGTTTATATTGAAGACACCAAATAAATTCAAAATTTGAGAAACATTGATGTAATTAATTAATTCCAATCGTGTGTTGAAAACATTCAACATGAGTAGTTTATACATAAACTAGAGGCCCAGTGCACGAAATTCATACACTGGTAGGGTCCCTAGCAGCTGCCTGCTGGTAGCTGGATACTCCCTCCATTCCCCCAGCCAGCCCCGCCCCCTGGGTGAACTCCAGGACAACTCCCCTTGGAGTGGACTGTTTGCATACTACGCTTCTGTTATATAAGATTATTTTTATGTCAGCAGAATTCTAATTTCTCTTTTCAAAAATATATTTCTATTGATTTCAAAGAGGAAGGGAAAGGGAGAAAGATAGAAACATCCGTGATGTGAGCGAATCATTGATCAGCTGCCTCCTGCAAACCCCACATCGGGGACTGAGCTCGAAACCTGGGCAGATGCCCTCACCAGGAATCAAACTGCAACTTCCTGGTTCGTAAGTTGACTCTTAACTGCTGAGTCATGCTGGCTGGGTAATTTCTCTCTCTCTCTCTCTCTCTCTCTCTCTCTCTCTCTCTCTCTCTCTATTTTAATTTATATTTGAGCTTAATGCCCTGGTCATAGTATGCTCTTCAAGTTGATTTTCATGGAGGGGCGCCAATAGGGAGTTTACAGGTTATATTTATTATTTGTTCCCTAAAGAATGTCCCCTGTGTATGGACACTGGCCTCTGTGAAGTCATTCTCATCTGCCCAACTGTGCCTTTCTCTGGAGTCTTCTAGCATTTAGTGTTTGCCCTTCAGCAATGACACGTGTATATCACACTGTAACCTGTCTGGTTGAGCTCACCTGCACCCACAATTGAAGCAGCCCCCCATAACCTGCTCTTCCCCTCAGGTTTCTTCTTCCAGCTTCTGCTCGTCAGAGTTTAATCTTTTATGTCTAGTGGCCGAGTTGCTGGTCACAACTGCTAGTTCTGTTCCGGGGTCTTCCTTCCCAGGTCCAGCAGGACTGCATTTGTGCAGGTCTCACTTCCCAACTGGACCTTCAGCACCACTCTATGCCTCCTCCTCCAGGCTCAGTGGGCACTTCAGAATGAGTGCCGTTAGATGTGCAGTGTTGTAGACAGAGATGTGCGGTGGTCTTTCTCCAAGGAGCCAGATGGCTGCTTGCTGAGGCAATCCACCCTAGACTAAGAAGACGAGAGGGTGTGCTTACAGGGGAGGCTACAGTGCTGTGGCAGATTGCTCTGTGCTGCATCTGCCGGTCTGTGTTGCTGTGCATCAATACTGTACACTCAGACATGTTTTTAAAGTGTATGTCCTGTGGGCCTGTGCATCCTACCATGTGTATAATGATGCGTTGATTTTAAAAGTACTGACTCCTTCAGCATAAACACTACAGCTTGTTGAAGAGAAGGATCCCTGAGAGGAACTTGCTGCCACAGTTGTCAGGTGTTTGCAATAACGTTTCGTCTGTTTCCTTTGTGCAGGTGAAAGCTCCCAATCTGGAGGCCACAGTGAGGAAGTTTGATGACGTCTGTAAAAAGGGTAGTGAAGGCAAAGAGTGTGACAACCTGATCACCATCATTGCCCATTTGTATGACTTCCACCTGGTACAGTCTCTCCTCATATTAGTCATTTTGGAAAAACTTACAAGAAATTACACAGAGAAAGATATGGGACTGATCCTATTAACACATTTCGTACCGCTCAGGAGTTTTCTCATGTTTTGCCTGTCATCTGTTAAGTACCACTCATGACTGTTCCTGTTTTTCACGCCCAAGGAAAAAGGAGCGAATCTACATACTTATGTAAATTTTGTTTGGTCCCTCTTCATAGAGGAAAATGTTTTACGCGGTACCATATGCTAAAAAAGTACTAGGAACTTTAATTGTTTAATTGTTTAATTGTTTTTGTAAATAAAAATGTTATAATGAAAACAACACCTAAAGTTCATTATGATGATTTAAATAACGTGCAGTTTGCCCAAAAACGTGCGGTCCCTGGCGTATGTCTTAGAGATTTCTATGTGGTATGCAATATGTTAATGCTGAGAAATGTGGGCTTTTTGTTGAAAAAAGATAATGTTTTGTCACTTTAAGTGATCACAGAGACCCAGGCCGAAGCCAGCAGGGCAGGCGGCAAGTTCCAGGACAAGACAAGGTACGATGGGCCACTCGACCTGCCTCCTAAGTACCTAAGAGTTCAGAAGCTGACCAGCACATAGAAATAAGTGGGGTAAATGCTGTTTCATTGCCTAGTAATCTGTTATCTTCTGCTTCTGTGATTTGATATTTTAATCTTTAAAACTAGAGGCCAGGTGCACAGATTCAGCTCTCCGACATGCCCTGAGGAGTCCCAGATTGCTAGAGAGTGCAGGCCTGGTCAAGGGACCCCACTGGTGCATGATTGGGCCAGGGAGGGATCGTGGGAGGGCTCCAGGGCGTCTCTGTCCCATCTAGCCCAGTCCTGATCAGCTGAACCCCACAACAAGCTAACCTACCAGTCACAGAATCTGACCCCTGCTGGTCAGTGTGCATCATAGCATCTGGTCAATTGGTCGAACGGTTGGAGAGACAATTAGCATATTAGGCAGATATATATACATACATATATATTTGAGGCCCAGAGCAAGGGATTCATGTACTGGTGGGTGGGTGGGGGGGGCATGGCCTGCAAGGATCAGCCTGCAGGAAGTGTTGATCATTCTGGTCAGCACTATAGGAGCGAGATAACCACCACGGGGCAGATCCTACATCGAGTGTTGTCCCCCTATTGGTCATTACGCTTCATAGTGACTGGTCATTGTTCTGGTCGTTCTGCTGTTTGGTCACTGGGCTTTCATTATATACTAGAGGCCCTGTGCATGAAATTCATGCACGAGGTGGGGGAAGGGGAGGGTCCCTCAGCCCAACCGGCACCCTCTCCAATCTGGGAGCCATCAGCGGATGTCCTCCTGATGGCTTAGGCCCACTCCCCGAGGTTCTCTGCTCTCTGTGGGGCCTGCTTGCTCCACACCATGGCGAATGGCAAGCAGGCCCTGCTGGGCGCTTTCCTTCTCGGGGATCCCCATGGTGATCTACCAGCAGGCCATGGTGGGTGCTGCCTGCAGGCCAAAGTTGCCTGCTTGGGGATCGCCGTGGCGACCCACCATGCCCAGCTACCTGTCAGCAGGTGCTGCTGGGTGCTGCATTTGGGCCATGCTTGCCTGCTCGCAGATTGCCGGGGTGACCCGCCAGCAGGCACTGCTGAGTGTTTGCCTGGTCCGGGTCACCACGGCAGTGCCTGCTGGCCTCTCATTGCTGGGGTGACGCAGCCAGCGTCCTGCCCTGGCTGGTATGGGTGCCGCCATCTTTCTCGCAGAGTGATGGTTAATTTGCATATTACTCTTTTATTGTATAGGATGATGTGAACAAGCCTTTTTTCATTATTAAGAAACAGGCTAGTTCTTGAGTTTAAGAATTGATTTATTTAACACTCATGTATTCAAAAATTATTTACTGAGGAAGGTCACTTGTCCTGGGGCTCAGGTGTCAGCACACCTGGACTTCCGGCTCAGCCAGTGGACAGCCCTGTACCTGAGCCTTCCAAGCCTCAGTTTCCCCTTCTAGAAAGCAGAGCTGAGCATGGCTCCTACCTTGTTTCTTTTCTGCAGGTCAGAGTAGGGGAGGACAGGGAAGCCCCAGAATGTGTGAGGAGCAGGAGAAGGGTTTGTGTGGGGCCCACAGAGGCGCAGGCAGAGGCCATTGCAAGAATTTGGGCTTTTATCCTAAAGGCACCAGAGGGTTCTGAGTGGGAAAATGGCAAAAGAAGTTTTCATGCTAATGGTCCCTTTGGCTACAACGTAGAAGACGGAGGTGGTCAGGCAGGGAGATGGAGCCAGTAGTGGGAGGATTAACTCAGTTGCAGTGGGTGTGGCAGTGAGGACTGACTAGGTGGGTGAGGGGTGGGAGGGAGGGCCAGGGTTAGCCCATGTTCTCAGCTTGGGCCTTCGGTGGACAGCAGTACATGCAGAAGACCCACACTCAAAAGGGAAGAAGGGCTCTTTTCTGAAATCCCGAAATGTTCACTGTTAGGAGGTGTGTTTTGAGCCCTCTGAGGAGGTCCTGAGGCTCTGAGGTGGGAGGCCTCAGGGTTGAAGCACTGACATTCAGAGCTTTGGGAAGAAGAGCGGTTGAGGGTAGGAAGAGCAGGAGGAAGGTCATGGGAACCAGGCTGGAGTGTTCCAGAGAAGAAGTTTCCCCATATTGAATGCACAGAGGTCAGGTTTAAAACAGAGAATTCAACCTGGCCATCCTGGCTCAGTAGTGTAGAGTCGACCACTGAACCAGGAAGTGATGGTGTGATTCCCAGTCAGGGCATATACCTGGGTCTTTGGCTGCATCCCCAGTGTGGAGCATGCATGAGGCAGCCGAGCAATGATTCTCTCATAATTGATGCTTCCTTCTCTCCTTTTTCAATCCTCTCAGAAATCAATTTGATATATATATATATTTCCTCACTGGAGGATATTTTCCATTTTTTTTTTTTAGAGAAAGTGCAAGAGAAAGGGAAATACAGAGAGAAATATCAATGTGAGGAAAACACATCGATTGGTTGCCTCCTGCACTCACCCAAACCAAGGCCTGGACCAGGGTGGAATCTGCAACTAAGGAATGTGCCCTTGAGCAGAATCAAATTCAGGACCCTTTGTTCCATAGGCCAAAGCTCTATCCACTGAGTCAAACCAGCTATGGCAATACAAATATGTTTTTAAAAATAAATCGATTTAAAAAGCACAGAAGTTAGCAGAGGAGAAAGTACTCTCCTGGTTGCCTAGGGCTGGTGGGTTGCGGGGAAATTTGGGGTGGCTTTTAAATTGTATTTGGAACTGCTTTTTGATGACCGATGAAAATGATGTAAAATTGTGGACATGGATGCACAACCCTTAATATACTCAGTGTATATTTTGAATAGGTGAGTGATGGTATGTGAACTATATCAATAAAAAGTCAACATTTGAAGAAATAGCAACATGGGATATCTGGGAGGTCTCTGTACTGTTCCCACAGCCTTTCTTTCAGTATGGCATTATTTCCAGGATAAAAGTTAAAAGAGTGAACAGCCCAGGATTCTGGAAGGAATGGCAACTCCTGTGGAGAGGTGGGGTGATCCAGAGCACCCGGTCAGGAGGGAGGAGTGCAAGTGGGGGGATCAGTGGAAACAGTTGGGGGTGGGAGAACAGGAGAGGAACAACCAGAGATTTGTAGGTAGTGGTCAAGGTCCCAGTGGAGGTCTGGTGGAAGCTCAGTGTCAGATTGATGTTAAAACGCTGCAGAGGCGAGAGAGGGATGGTCTACCTGAGACCATCAGGTTTATCAGCAGTGATGGCCACCAGAAGAGTTGGTTTATTTCTTCCCAGGTTGAAGGTCAGTTGTACATACAATTTGAAATGATGGCTTTCTCTGTCGTGTGTTTCTATTTTTAGGATTCGCTTGATGCTGGAAAAGATGTTGGTACTGAGGACAGTGACATGCAGAGGGTTCTGGGCTATGACCCTGAGCCTGTAGAGAAACTGAGGCAATTGCAAAGAGCTTTGGGGAGTCACTTTCACTCCTAAGTGCTTTGCGTTCCCTGTGGACATGGGCCCATCGTGGAAGTCTGGGTGGTAGTTGGAGCTGTGAGTCAGGTGACCGACCTGGTCAGCAAGAGTTCCGAGGGACTGAGTGGCAACTGTGTTTCTGTGGTGAGATCCTGTGATTGGCCTGTGTGCAGTGAGTCCCTGTGAGTTAAGCATCCTCCACCCTTCCCCTGTGGTGCTGGACTGGGCTGTGAGCAGAACCATCTTAGAACCTTCTGATCACTCTGGAAGAGGCCCCACAGGTGTTAGCCTGAGGTATTAGGACCAGAGGTATTAGCCTAGGAGGAGAGGGGGCTTGTCTGTTTATCCTTCCCAGGTTTTTTTTTTTATGTGGTGCCAAGCTGAGACCCACTGCCCTCTCTAGTCAGGGTGAGTTCTCTGTCCTTCCTTTATTATTTTTATTTTTTTAAAAGAATTCCATCATATATATATAGATTTGGTTTCAGAGAGAGAGGAAGAGAGAGAAACATCAATGATGAGAATTATTGATTGACTGCCTCCTGCACACCCACCGTGGGGTTTGAGCCCACAACTGGGCCATGTGCCTTGACCTAGAATCAAACGGTGACCACCTGGCTCATAGATTGATGCTCAACCACTGAGCCAGGTGGACCAGGCTCAGGTGAAGTAAAACTGCTTATATAAATAAAGGAATGTTATTGCTGGTTTAGTTTACTCCAAGGTATTCTTTGAAACTATTGGGAAATTTGGCAAGAATTTAAACTAAAATTTGAAAATTACCTTTCAAGACCTAGTGGAACTCATTTTGTCTTTAAATACTGTCCTGAGGATATGCTTATGAGAGAGAGAAAGGGAGAGAGAGAGAGAGAGAGAGAGAGAGAGAGAGAGAGAGAGAGAGAGAGAGAGAGAAATGTTGATGTTCGAGAAAAGTATCCATTGGTTGCCTCTCATAGGCACTCCCATTGGGAACTGAACACCCAACCTAAGTATGAAACCTGACTGGGAACTGAACCCAGAGCCTTTCAGTGTGTAGAGCGGTGCTCCAACCAACTGAGCCACACTGGCCAGGTCATGGAACCAAGTTTTAGGAAAGAAAACCTTGGATTACTCCTTAAATTTCTGCATCTCTGAGATCCAAAATACAGCTAAGTCAATGGGAGTTCATGGAACACCTCGATGATTTTGAGTGGATTAAATGAGATAGAATGTCTGCAACCTGCTCATCACTGTGCTAAGCTGGCACTCACTCTATTGTGGTTTCAGTCGGCCTCATCCTGTTCTCTGTGTCATTGTTATGAATGTTCCTTAAAATAGCTCCAGGTTCAAATTTTGCGTCATTTTTCTGAAACGTTGACCCTGAATATTGGGAGCAGAGAGTGGAAAATTTTAGTATCCAGTTCCTATCTCATAGATATAAGCTCCTAAATTCAACAGTTATTGAAATCTTGAGTTTCATATTGATAAAAGAAGTAATTTTCAATATGTCAGGTTTCCTTAAATTAAATGTAGTTTGCTGTGTTTTCAGTTCATATCACTACATCTATAAGGTTGTGTCCAGTTTAGATCACATTTTGTTTGACATTTTAAATCTCATCCCACAAATGCTTCCCACAAATGAAGCATGTTAGATTTATGGGATAGGTTCTACAAGAGGACTTGATTGAGGTCGTTATGAAAAATAACAGCTTTAGGTGTGATTTATTTTTATTTTTGTACTTTTGTTAGAGGCAGGAATATAATATTGGGACTAGCTATAATAATAAGAAATATTAATTGTGCTCTGTTAACTGTAATTGATCTGTTCCGATTAGAGAAAGCACATTCTAATCTGTTTGAGAGTTGTATGCCCTGGGGCTTGAGTTAACATGGGAATCCAGCCATCCTCCTTTCCTGAGAATGGCCTAGATTAACAACCTCATTGCCTGTAAGCTGGTCCCTGAGGCACCTGCCCTCTTCGAACCCCAACCCTCATTGCCTGTAACCAGTAGCCACAGTATCTTGCCTCCTTTCCCAAGTGTGTAATTTCTCCTTTCCCATGGACTGTGTATCATTCTACCCAAGAGAAGCTGATGGCTTATGGGGAGAGTAGAGCAGATGTTTGTGGATGGCCTGCTGCTCTCCCATTCTGCCCACATTAATGGAATAAACGCCATATATGAGACAACCCAGTCTCTGCTACATTTGTTCAAGTAGTAACCAGCAGCATGGACCCATTGGTTGTCCAGTTTCACTTTAAGTAATTTTATAGCAGTTAGTGAAGCTAGGTAGTTAACATAAATGCTAATCAATTCTCCCCCATCATAAGTCCAAGGACTTCATCTACTTAAAACAATTCACATTTATTTTAAATTAAGAATGAATGTTTAATTAACCCAAGTAAAACCATGACTAATTTAGAAATAATTAAAACACATTTAGCTCATTGATTTACAGCCTAAATGTTTCAATTCTGTTCAGAGGATACCTGCATATTTGCTCTCTAAATGTCTTCCTTGCATGTGCTAATTTCAGACTCCTTGCACAGAAGAAAGCTGTGTACAAAATCTTTTTGTTAAAATCTTTTCCAGTCTGGCCATGTGCCTCAGTGATTCAGCGTCAAACTATGAACCAGGAAATCACCGTTCCATACCCGATCAGGGCACATGTCCAGGTTGGGGGCTCGATCCCCATTATGGGGCATACAGGAGGCAGCCTATCAGTGATTCTCTCTCATCATTGATGTTTATATATCTCCCTCCTTCTCCTTTTCCTTCTGAACTTAATAAAACTATATATTTTAAAAGTAAGTAAATAAAGTATTTTCCAAATATACATCTTTACTCTGTTCATTTTTCTTACATACTACACATTAGTAAATCGTCTGTCAAATTGTTTTTTAGGCAGTTGACTGGTGGAGTTCAGGTGTTCTAATGTATGAACTATTCACAGTCGATGATGAGAAGAATTTCAGAAATGAGCTCTCTAGATAATACTCCACAAAATAAAATAAAAGTGTTGTTACCTAAATGATACGGATTGATTTCTGTAATTCAGCTGATGGGAAAACAATAATTTTTAGAAATGCGGTAGACAAAATTAGAATGAAATAGTTAATTTCCATTTGTATTCATGTAGGATGAAGATATGTATATCCTTTTTGTTTCTTTATATTTTATATGCCCAGATAGGATTTAAGTTTCATAGGGAGAGTGCCCTAATATTTGTGTATTCCAAAGCAGTTAACATGGGGCATGGCGGCTGGCAGAGCAGTTTAGAATGCGACCCATAGGGCAGTTTGAAATGGGCGGCATGGAAACAGTGGAATGTGCGGTGCAGAGTCGGTGGACGTGGAGTTGGTGGTGTGGAGTCGGTTGAGTACAGAGTCGGTGTGTGAGGAGTCGGTGGACATAGAGTTGGTGGACGTAGATTCGGTGAGAGCAGAGTCGGTGAGTGCAGAGCCTCTTCATGTGTAAGAAGGGACTGTCCCTGCCTCCCCCTCAGGGCTGTTGTGAAGAGTGAATGTGGCAAGGACAGAGGGCGCCTAGTGCAGGGCAGGGGATGGGCAGATAGACGGTGCCCAGGTGAATCCAGAGTCTGTGAGCAAACCCTTCCGGCTGCCAGGTCTTGATCAAAACTATGTCCACTGATGGGAGGTCCATGGCTTCCCTTCTACCAAGAATCTTGTGTTCTGGCCCCTTCGGGGAAAATGAACAGGAGATGGAAAGGCAGCAGTTACCGCCCACTCCCAGTCATTAGAAACCCTGAGTGGGGTCAACCTTGGAAAACTGCCACCGAGAGAAAGGGTCACATCCCCTGTATGCGTGTTCCCACACTGTGAAGGCATTCAGGAGAGACTCAGACCCCTAAGACACCCAGTGGTTCTGGAAGGGCTCCTGGGGCGGGAGCAGAGATGAGGGGAAAGAGCCAAATGGATCCCCCATGTGTGCTGGGCACTGGGACAGGAGTAAGTCCATCACACTCCTCCCGTGAGGGGACCTGCTAGGGACCAGCCATGGCGTCCCACACCCAGCATGTGCCTGACACCCAGAGGCCCATAGTATTATTTGTTGTGTCTGAGCCCTCATTTCCAGGAAACTGCTTAGAGCTAATGGTTTTCCAAGAGGACATGGGGAAACTGTCCAGATAGGAACTGTGTGTTGAATAAAAGCTTGCCCGAAGAGCTACTTATTTCCAGCCCCAGATCAGTGGAGTGACAGTGGAATCGAGAGACCTAGACTCAGCACTTAAACCCTGGACAGACCCTTAGCCCCACCCCTTCCGTGTTAAGGAAATGGGCTCAGCGAAGTCTCATGGCTATCAGTAGCTGTACTTGTCAGACCCTCTTGCACCACATGTACAACAGACTGGGGCACTGTTAGGATTCTGTGGTGCCCTTCTCTGACTTTCTGATACTGGTTTGTTGCTTTTGCCGACATGGTGACCTGCTGATGGTGAAGAGTTCCTTATTAAGCTCAGTGGCTTGACTGGATTGGGCAACACTTAAGGCCTGCAAAACAGACAGGGCCTGCCTGGCCAGGGCTGGTGCCCTGGTTGGAGGAACCTCACCCAGGGGTTGCCTGTAAGAGGCAGCCGATCAATGGTTCTCTCATCATTGATGTTTCTGTCTCTCCCTCTCCCTTCCTCTCTGTTATAAATTATATATATATATATTTATATTTATATTTTATTTATTTATAAAATGGTGTGTGTGTGTGTGTGTATGTGTGTGTGTTTAAAAAAAAACCCTCAAAACCAGATAGGACCTGACTGCTGTGTTGCTTTTCTGAAAGGATGGATGTACGTGGGCGACTATTGCAAAAAGGGTCTCTAGTAGTGTTTAGCATGTGGGTTGAGCTGTGATTTGGGAGTCCCTACGACCTTTCCAAGACATGTTAAACCTGTAAGGAGCCGCAGAGCTGCCCATCATCATATTCCTTGCCTGAAAGCCCAGTGCTGTACGCCCCTTTGTTCAGACACCACTGAGAGACATTGGGTGTCTTCATCACCTAAGGCCACTGGGTCAGCATGTCTGTTAGTGGCTGTAGGTCTCCCAGCTGGGCCCTGTGTTGGAGTCACCTCTGTGCAGCTGTGTTTTTGGAAGTGAGAAGGTGCATGGGGGCCCTTCATTCTGGGGGAATGAGGATAGATGCATGGGGAGGTTGGGCCTGTCCAGAGGGTGCCCCGGGTACATCCTCGCCCTACCCTTCTTCCTGCACTAGGATCGTGGACAATCCCCCAGCGGTTTCTTGATGAGCTGTTGGGGGACAGCATGGCCCTCGAGGCTGAACAGGTCCAGAGGATGAACCAGCACACCCACCTGAGCCTGAGGATGGAGCAGCTGTCAGAAGCTAGGTAGCAGCCCCTGGTGCCTGGGAGCCAGCCTGGATGTGGCTTCCTCATCCAGGGAGCTGAGCCCTTGGATCTGAATCTCATGTGTCAGCTCATCCTCACCCCAAGGGAATAACATTTTATTTAAAAGCCATTTGGAACTTTCATTGCAATTCTCCCCAAGGAGAACATGAAAGGTCTGGCAGCCTTGACGTCAGGACGTGAACTACAAAATAACAGATTTCTCAGCTCCCATGTGGACAGTCCCAGGAGCTTCCAGATGACAGCACACTGGCACCCTTAGGATATCTTAGGTCTGTCCATGGGGGATTGAAAGCTCTGCATGTCAGGAGCCTTCCCCAGTGGTTACTAACCTCCAGTATACCTGACCCTGGGCATGATTTCCTCCATTCATTTCATAATTGGACAGATGGGTGCAGTCTGTTCTCTGTCCCCCCTGGGCAGGGACTGCTACGTGTTGGCTTCTCAGGGGAGCCAGGCCTCTTCCCCTCCCTCTTGTGTTTGCCCCCTCACAGCCCCAGAGGAGGTGTGGGGTTGGCGAGCGGAAGGTGGGGAGGGGGGCAGGCAGTGCACCCAGCAAACAAGTAGCCATTTCCTGTGCTCAAGAACATCACATGTGCACCTGAGGGTGCAGGTGAAGGTGTGCTTAGATCTCTGCAGAGCTCAGGAGGGCCTTGGGCAGGTTGTGGGGTGGGAGAGGTGCTGCTTTTCCAATATTGATCAACATTCCTAAGCATCATGGAGAGGCTGTTGAAAGAACCTGGATATTCCTTCTCTTCAAGGGTTCAGATCAGTTCCAAACCTAAAATCAGTTCATTGAGCTGTGAATCTGTGTGAGAAGCCAGTTTTTTTTCAGTGGTTTGTTATCTCGGCACGCCTGGGACCAAGGGTGGGCAAAACAGGGATCCCTGCTCTGGGACTTCAGGTTCCTGGGGAGGACCACTGCCCCCTGGTGGCAGGCAGGAGTGGGGCCGGCTGGCAGGGACCTCTCAGACCTCATGTTTCTGTTAGAGACCAGGGAGGCTGGTGGGTTGGGAAGCCTCCCTGATTCAGGCCCTCTGTGTAGTTTGTGAGCGCTTTCAGGTCACTGCCCTTGACTCCTTCTTGGTGTTCACACTTCTGCTGCTTAGCTGGCAGGAGCCTCCCCAGTGGGGACTAACTCCAGTATAACTGACATTCCTCAACATAGCGTGAATGTACTTCTGCGTGGATGGTGTGCTGGCTTCGTGAGTCAGAAAGGCCTGGCTTCAAGTCCTGGCTCCTTCACCTGTTAGCCAGGTGACCTCTTTTGTACCTCAGTTTTCTTATCTGCAAAATGGGGGTAATGAAGCTGCCTCACAGGATTGCTATGTGTACCTCCTGAGAGGAGACAGTGAAGCCTTACGCTGTGCCTGGCCCGAGGGCACCAACAAAGACGGCTGTCCTCAACGCCCTTGTTGAATTAAAAGACCCCATTGCTCTGCTTCTTGGGGTGCTCAGGAGCACAGTACCCAGTGGAGAACCATTGTTTTCCCCATAAACTGCTGTGTCAACATAAGAGCCTCTGCGGGGCTGGCCTTCAGGGAAGAAGAAATGAGGCTGGTCCTCAGCTCCACTGCTGCACTGGACGGTTCTTCACAGTCATTTCCCAGGAGCACAGAGCAAAGGGTGAGGCACTGAGTGAGGCAGGAGGTGGGCGGGGTGAGTTGCAGGTCAGTGGAGATGCATCTAATGCCACAAAACCATACACTGAAAAATAGTTAAAATGGTGAACCCAGTGTTGTACATATATTTCACCCCAATCTTCATAACATGTATTTTTTATAGATTTCAGAGAGGAAGGCGGAAGGAGAGAGAAATAGAAACATCAAAGATGAAAGAGAATCATTGATTGGATGCCTTCTGCATGCCCCATACAAGGCATGGAGGCTACAAACCGGGCATATGCCCTGACCTGAAATTGAACCATGACCTCATGGTTCATAGGTTGGCACTCTACCACTAAGCCACACTGACTGGGCTCACCCCGATTCAAAAAACCGTTATTTTTAAAGCGAATGCTGCAAAGGTGCCATTGAATGAGCACAGGTTGTGACTTAGTGGAGTCTTTGGCTGTTAGTGTCATTGGCAGCCCTGTCAGGATGAAGCCCTTGGCGTGCTTCCGTGTGTTGACAGCATGTGTGTTTGTCTGTGGGGTGCGCTGAGCTGGACTTGGGCCAGGAAGGTTCATCTGCTCCACTGCTGAGTTGCCTGCTGCTTGGGGTCTTCAGTCTGTTCTGGCCTCTTGGGTCTGTGCTGCTCTCCTTGGTGGGAGCTGATCACATCCACCTTCATGTCCTGGGGTGAAAGCCGGTATCCACTCTAGGTCCTTCCAGCCCCGAGGGGGTGAATAGGAAGCAGGTGGGTTGCAGCCATAGGAGTGGAGCAGTGTGAGTAGGGTCCCGGGGTTGAGGATGTGGCTCTGGAGGGACAGGTGAGGGAGCACCCTGACCCCTCACCCATTCATTTACCTAAAGTCACGCACCTGTGTGTGGTAGGAAGGGGCTAAGAACTCCCATTCTTCCCAGGTCTGTGCTCCCCTTTCTGTTCTGTGTTCAAGCTGTTTAAAAGCAAAGGCGGAAATCTGCCTTCTTCTGTCTTTACCTTATGTTTTGATCTCGCTTAGACCTTTTCAAGCCACTTAGATGTACTGCCTCATTCTTTTTTCAATGCAATTGTAAAAGTTCAAATTGAAATCTCCATCTGAAGGCCCGGCCCAGGGATGGTAGGTACTGGGCATACTTGCCTCCGAGCCTCTACCACCTGCAGACGTACTGGTCAATTATCACAGCCCCCACACCCTGAGCTGAGCCACCCAGGCCCCCACCACTCTGAGGGCTGGCACAGAAACTCCATCTCTTTGCCATCTCTGTTACTCTCTGAAATCCATGACTTGATGGCCAGGTTAGAACTTGGTAAAAAGCGGTTCCAGCAGTTCTACTATCTTGAGGTTTTGCATTGGCCTCTCCACCATCACATTCTTTCTTTTTAAGCTCTGGGTTGCTTCCCTACCAGGCCCCAGCTGAGCCAGCAGAGGGGCCATAACCGCCTGAGGAACCCTCAGGTGCCGACAGCAACAGCACCCTGTGAACAAGTGAGGGCACCCAGCCAACCATCCCAGGTCCCTCCAACCTAGGGCTCAGGGTGATGGTTGTCTTGGGGCCGGGGGCAGAGGATGGAAGCCCACGCCATGCAATCTGGGCTCTGACTCAACTTTACTCTTTAGCCTCCAACCATATCCTAGAAAACCAGACCCTCCCGGGCACGGTCCAGGAGATGCGAGGTGCCTCTCTGGCCTTGCAGGTCAGCAGCCTTAGTTGCACGGCGCTTCAGGAGGAGAACCAGCATCTCCGGAAGCAGGTAACGGTGGGTGGTATACCGAACATATGTGCGAGCAGGTGGCCAGGTGGAGCACCCAGGTGTCGGTGGGGATGTGAAACTGGGAGAAATGCGGAATGCAGGGCAGCAACAGCTATGGTAGTGGGGCATGAGTCCACATGGAGCAGAGCCTGAGGCAGCATCACATGTCGGTGCAGCAGAGTGAGTGGACACTATAGACGTGTCTGTGCCCCATTGCCCTCATCTTCATCTGTGAAATGGGGTTAATGCTGTGCCCCCTGTAGGTGTTTTGAGGATCAGATGAGTTAGCGTAGATGAAGGGTCTGAGCACATAGTAAGTGCTTACTGAAAGGAGAGCAGCGCCCTGTTAGCACAGGGAGGGCCTGAGAAGGAAGCAGTCATGGAAGCCACGCACGTGTGTATAGGACCACGGATGGGCCACTTCACGGCTGGGTCTTTGCCTCTCCAGAAGGAACAGTTGGAGTTGGAACTCAGGAAGGAGAAGACCAGCAGCCAGGAGTGGGAGACCCTCACTGAGGAGCTCGTTAAAGCCCTAGAGCAGCTGCTCAATGAAGTTGGAGCCCTTCAGGTAGGCCCCCCAGAGCTCGTGCCTCCCCTGGCGCCCCTGCCTGCAATGGGGAGTGTCCAGGATCACAGCCGTGTCCTGGTCATTGGTCAGTGATTCCTGGGTGATTGGAAACAGGTATCTCTGCCCAGGGACACTGGCCATCGTGTTTTTTATTGACAGGACTTGGGGGAGGGGAGGGGTGGTGCTTCTGGCTTTGGTGCCTGGAGGCCAGGGATGCTGCTCCATGTCCTGCAGCCCCCCGGACAGCCCCGCTGGACAAAGAATGGTCCTGCTCCAAATGTCCAAGGTCACCCTGAGAACCCTGGAAAACCTCCAGGGTGGGTTTGCCTGGCACCACCACACGGCCCAGGGAAGGCAGCCCAGCGCTGGGGCAGCGGCTCATTGATTGCACCCAGGGGCCAGGTTTCCCTCTTCCCCCTCTGCCAGCCTTGGCACGGCTGTTGTACCTCCCCAAGAAGTGGGCAGGAAGGTTAATCCTTGAGAAATAGCCTGTGAAAGTGTTCCATGAGGCAAGAGGTTTAGGGCTTGCCTTAGAGTAAAGTTCACTCTGTGAAGCAGACTTTCACAGGGGCTGGGTCTTTGGCTCTGCAGATGGAAAAGTGGGAGCTGAAACTCCACAAAGAAAAAGAAAACACCCAGAAGTTGGAGACCATCAGTAAAGTCCAGCACCGGGCCCTCCTGGATGAACACAGCCGCTACAAGACCCTGCTGCTTCGTTTCCTAGAAATGGAGAGCAAGGCGTTCAGGCGTAGGTGGGTGCCGTCAACTGTCGGGGTGACTAGCAAGCTCTCCAGGCTCCTGTCCCCTTCACTCTGGCCCCTCATGGTTCCTCTGCATCTGCTGCTTCACAGGGAAGAGAAGTGACTGGAATGCCCCCCTATGCGATGTGGGGTGGGTGCAGCTGGAGGCTGAGGGGCAGGGGCGTCCCCCGGGGGAGGATGGTGTGCCCAGCTGATCCCGGCTCAGGGAAACCATGTGTCGGCATTGGGGTCCCTGCTCCTCTGGGGTTCCTGCCCCTCTTTCTCTTCTCTCCCAACCAAGAAAAAGGAGGGGGCGTTCACCACAGCTTCCGATGTAAAGGGGCATGCCTCACCAGCTTCCAGGCCTCTTCTTCCCTTTCAAAGTCTCAAAGTCTGGGCTTCTGTGTGTGTGCGTGTGTTTAACTTTTAATTTTGGAAAGTTTTGAATATATGGAAATGTGCAGAATTGTATAGTGTGATTCCCAGGTACTCATCCGCGACATCAGTACTTCTATACTGTGCCCATCTCATATCATTTTTACCTCTGACTCTCCACCTGCATACTCTTTTTTTTAAGGTAAAATTGATGTCCATTGACATGCACAAATCTCAAATTTGAGCTTCTGCTAGATCAGGGCTTTGTGTACGTGCAGACAGCCAACGTCGCCCAAGCTCCTGATCCAGCAGATCCCAGATTGCTCTGCGTCCCAGGGCAGGTGCAGCGGAATCCAGAGCCTGCGGGAGGTCTGATGTGCACAGGATTCCAACTCAGGAGAGAGGGGGAGAGATGAGGCTAAAGAGAGCCCCTCCCACACTTGGAGCAGCACAGGAGAGAGCTGTTGTCCACTTCCTATGCTTGTGAGACACCCCTGCTCACAGCATTTCCTTTGATTCCTCTTCAAAGACACTGAGCAAACGTGGGGTCTTCAGTAGTGTAAGTAGCTGAGGTGCAGGGTGTTTCAATCACAGGGTCTGGGAGGGCATTGAGCCAGCAGAGCCTGCTGAAGGTGCCTGCTGCTGCCATGAGTGTGGGGCCCATGAAATTCGTTTATTTACTAACCCAGTGGTTCCTGTCAACACCATAGGACCATCCACCCCCTTTATCCTCCAAGAGCTCCATCCTCTGGGAGTGCTAAGACGTCTGCTCCTACCAGACTCCGTTCCTTCCAGCCAGAATGAGCACCTTCTGCCTCTTGGCATCCCCCTCTCTGCCTCCTCCTGCACCCATCCCACATTCAAGTGATGCTTAGTGAGCTTCTGTGGGGCATATGTTGCTAGACCTGTTGGGAATGCTCCCAGCTGACTAATGAGGGGAGAATCGTGTGGTGCCCACCCCTCACCAGTTGCCTTCAGGCCTTATGATGTGGTTATAACAGTGTCGTGATATTGTTAATGTCTGCTCACATGGGGTAGGTTTGTGCAAGTGGCATCTCACTGGCTCTGAAGGAGGGGTTCATTGTCATTCTACTGGTAGCTCCTTGCTTGATAGACCTCCTGTGTTACTAGGTGGTGTTTCCTGGTGCACAGAGAGCTGGGGCCCTTAGTCTCTGTGCAGCAGGGCTACAGGGTGGGAGGTGGAGGTGCCTGCAGCACAGGCTGGTGGCTGTGTGTTCATTTCACTTGACGCCTGAGTGGGATCCTCACTCCTTCGTTCCCCAGCACATGTTTCCTGGGTGTCAAGCCTCATCCCGGAGACTCAGTGGGGAGTGAGACTCGCAGTTTCTGCCCTGCAGTAGGGTGGTTACCATCAGTTGTAATGTGCTTGATCCGTGTCCTTTTCCAAGACACAACAGGGACACAGGAGTAGGGAACCCTAATGTTCCTTGGCCCTATTTGTGAAACCTGGTTGGATTTATCCAGAATCATTAACCTGGATGAGAAAGATCACCACCTGAAAGCTGGGGAAATCCCACCCCCTCCACTTGCCACTTCCCACTCATGGCAGCCTCCACTCGTGGCTGAAGGCCACAGGACTCTTGTCTTTCAGCAGCTGCCACAGCAGGTTTCTGAGTCTGAGTCCTCCCAAGTCTTGGCTCTGGCAGATGGTACAAGGACAGCTATTAGGGGTGGTGGAGTGGAGGTGGAGGGCTCCAGACAGAGGCTGCAAACCCTGGAACCCTGCGTGTTCTCTGTCAGCCTGTCTCTGGGTATGGACAAGTCAGGAAGGGGTTCTGGAAAGGGATTTGCCTGTGTGGGGAAAAGAGAAAGTGGATGACCCACAAGGAGCTGCTGAGTCACCCTAAGCAGGGGAGGTTCCAGTAGGTGGCGGGACAGCCAGGGGCTGCTCAGGGACTCCCCTTTTTCTCTGCAACCCTCTAGAGAAGCTGTGCAGGACCCTATAAACACTGAGACAGGAAGAAAATAAAAGCCCTGAACTGCGGGGGAAATGAGGGGGAGTTGAGGGGAAGGTAAGGGCTGGAATGGGGGTGCCTGGAGGAACAGCCTGAGTGGATGTTCATGTGCCTGTGTGCCAATGGACCCTGGCAGCTGCTTGGGCCCCAACAGGCAGGCCTCTGGCCCCCACGCTGCCTGACTCAGCATAGGGAGGCTGTTCTGGAGTTGGGCGGAGTGCTCACCAGGCCCTGGTGGGGTAGAGGTTCAGCTGCCATGTGGGTGGGATTCCCTGAATAGATGCTGGTTGCTGTGAGAAGGGTGTGCAGTTCAGAAAACAGTGTTGGTGTTCCCAGCGGGATAACGGAGAGAGGCTGCTGAGACAGGGACTGGAAGGGACCCTGGAGAAGTGTTGGGTGGGAAGAGAGACACTCGGCCCTGGGGCTGGAGGAGACTCCTGCCCATTGCCACAGACCTCAGCTCTGCAGAGAGAAGCCACTTACAGAGGCTGTGCAGTCTCCTGTGTGTGGGTGCCTAGCGGTGTGTTTCCCTCGTCAGGGAGCAGGACCAGCTCCAACATGAGGCCGCACTACAGGAGCTGAGGGACCTCGTGAGCACCCAGAGAGAGGCTCTGATGCAGGCGCAGGAGGCGAATGTCCTGGCTGCCCAGGAGGAGAGGCTGCCACAGGAGGAGAGGTAACCGCCTTCGCCCCCTGCAGTGGAATCTGCCAGGTTACATTCAGAGCAACTCACTCAGCACCCACTGAGCTAAGCTCAGGCGAGTCTCCTGGTAATGGTATATTTTTACCAACCCTGTCATGGTCACAGCTGGATGGTCACAAGGTAAAGGCACGCCAGATGGTGGCTGGGATGGAAGGATAGCAGCACTGGGATGCTGCATTGTCTAGGCGTGGATGACTTCCTCTCCCACCTTGATGATGGTGGTGATTGTATCAGTCGTGGGCCCCTTCATCCTCGAACACCAGCCATCCCGTGAGGGAGAGACGCTTGGTCCTCGCATTCACGCATTGTCTATTGGTGAACTCACCTCCTCACTGAAATGCACTTAAATCCCCAAGTCATACCCATGGCCTTTCATGGGCTTGTCCAGAGTGCAAGATACTGGAGTCGCTGATCGGCACATTTTCAGATGAGGTTGAACAAGACCTTTGGCTCCTGCCTTTTTCAGCTCTCACACTGCAAACCAGTGTCCCTTTTGTGGTCCATTGAGTGCCATGGAGTTCTATTTTCATGCTTTTTGATGGTGATGTCACTGTTAGAAATGGCCCCCAAATGGAGTGCTGAAGTGCTGTCTAGTGTCCCCAAGTTCAAGGCTTTACTGGGCCTTACGGGGAATAAAAGGGGAGGCACGTGAGGTTGCTTTTGGTCCAGGGTACGGTGCGCTTGGCTGTGAGTATATTACACAAGGCGTCTTGATGACTTGGTCGGTTGACAAAAATGTGGCCAAAGATTCACACGAACCGGCGGGTACAGTTTCAGTATCCTCTAACGGAGTGTTCGCGGTGGCTTCATAGAGCTTTATACCGAGAATCATGAGAATTGACTGCACTATAGTTATTTCTTAAAACAAAACAAAACAAACAGAACAAAAAACACAGATGAGGGAGGAAGCTCAGAGAGATTAAATGTCTTGTTCAAGTTCATGCTCCTAGTTATTGAGCCTGTCAGGATTCAATTCCAGGTCTTGTCTCAACCCAGAGGATGTCCATATGAAGCCTTCCTTCCCACAGCCCTGTTCTAACATGTATTGGGGGTTACAAATTCAGGTGCCTCCAGTGGCCAGGCAGGTCCAGCAGGTGGGGGAAGGAGTGTCAGTGCTATAGCAGACCCTCGTGGAGAATACACACCCTCTTAGGGCTCCCTGCTAAGAGGCAGGCCCGGACTGCCAGGTCATTCTTTTTATAATCTTTTTTTAAAAAACCTTACCCCATGGTAATTTTTCCATTGACTTTTAGAGAGAGTGAAAGGGAGGGAAGGAGAAGGGGAGAGAGAGAGAAACATCCATGTGAGAGCGTCACATCTATTGGATATCTACAGCACACACTCAAGCTACACGGGGGAGCAAACGGGCAACCCAGGTCTGTTCCCTTGAATGAGACTTGAACACATGACCCGTCTGTACATGGGTGATGCTGTAACTACTGAGCCATACCTGCTAGGGCCTTTTGTTTATGCTTTCTCCCCACCATCTGAGAAGATAGATACCTGAATGTTGACGTGACACTTAAAAATTTTTAAATTTTGTTGAACTAATTTAAATGGAAAAAGACAGGTGATGTGGGCCACACAGGGCAAATCTGTTCCAATTGAGACCCTGAGCCTCTGGTCATGTGAGCTTTCTGGTGTAAATCTGCCCCCTGATACTCAATCGGGCAGTTAAGATGACGATGATGATAATTTCAGTGGATTTACATAACACTCCCCAACCTCATATTTTATTTGTTTCAGGAGAAGAAATTAGAAAGGGCTTGGAAATGGGGAGAAGAGCTGGGCAAAGACATATAAATTGACAGCAAAAATGTTCTGATTCCATGTATTTCAAAAGTATTTCAGTCAAAGAACCCTTTGTTCCCAGTCGGCAGGTCTGCCAAAGCCTTCCATGGGAAGGATTCTCACAGGGTGCTCTGTTGAGGTGGTGTCCGAGCCTGCCTGTCCTGTCTCCTCCAGCCCACAGTGGGCAGCTGTGCTAGCCTTCTAGAACCCCAAGGGACACAGTTTGAAAACCACTGAGTTTGTTCCACCCTCATTTACACACGGGAAAAATGGAGGCCCAGCGAGGTTGTGGTTTTGATTAAGGTGCACACCTGGGACGGAGGCTGGGAGTGCTCCTCAGCCCTTGGCCCTGTGGCTCTCCACCCCCAGAGTCAACTTCTGGAACCAGCTGATGATGGCGGAGCAGAAGGAGCTGCACACCCAGAGGAAAGAGATGCGAAGCTCACTAGAGATCGTGCAGCGGGAAGTGGGGCTCTGGAAGGCCAAGTATGAAGGGGCGGAGGAGGAACTTCAGAGTATGGAAATCTCGCTGAAGAAGCTGAGAAGGCAGTGCGAGGTGAGGACTGGGCTGGTGGCTCAGGACCGCAGGCATGTGCCCTGGGCGACAGCCATGGATCAGCCATGTTGCAATGGGTGCTCATTGGCGTCTGTGCTCAAAGACCATGTGTAAGTGTCAGACAGAGGCTAAGAGGAAGCCAGAGGCATTTGAAGGGGACAAACCCCATGACTGGTGGGGTTGCGTTAGAAAACACCTTGCACCTGAGCTTTGCATTTTGCAAGGTTGGGGCAGTGCATGGAAACAGCCAGGTACTGTTTCATTTCCGAACCCTCGGCTGAGCACTTTGCTCTTTGCTCACCCATGTCCTCTCATTTAATTCTTGCAATGATTTTGTGAGCTGGGGTTCCCATTCTCGTTCCTCTTAAGTAGTGGGTTGCAACCCAGTTTGTCTGATGCCAAAAGTTGAGACTTTTCCGCTACAAAAACCGGGATGATATTCTAGAGCAGGAGCAGTCCAAGCTGAGCCATATATTCATATCCAACCCCTGCTCCTGTGTGTTTTTATGTCTGTGAAACAAGAATACATTTCTAAATATGTTACGTTTTATTTTATGGATATCAGCAAGAGGAAGGGAGAGGGAGAGAGTGATGGAATCATCCATGATGAGAGAGAATCCTTGATGGGCTGTCTCCTGCAGGCCCCCTACTGGGGATGGACCCCACAACCTGGTCATGGCTCTTGACCGAGAATTGCAACAGTGACCTCTTGGTGCTGGGAGGACCTCAAACAAATGAGCCTCACCGGTGGGGCAGCTTATTAACAAGATGTTTTCTCCATTGTTTTTTAAGACTGTGATTAAGGCCTCAGAAGTTGTTGTCTATTTTGCAGTGGTGGCACATCACAGCTCAGACCGGCTGTGTTTTCAGTGCTCGGTGGCCACAGGAGGGCCGTGGCTGACTGGTTGGTCGGGACACGTGGCCATCCACGTGTCATTGGCGGTGTTGGTCATTCCCATTGGCGTGGATCACACCGAAATGACCATCTTTGAGCACTTGGCCATTTTCTTCTTTTGGGAACCAGTTACCAGCAGTGGCATCACAGGGGCGCGTGGTATGTGAGACATTGTTGACCTGTGTTTTAGGTGCTCTCTCGTGAGAAGGAGAACTTTCAAGAAGAAAACGTTAAGCTCAAGAGGAAGACTCAGACACTGGCTAAGAGAAACAGAAAGCTTCTGAGAGAGAATGAGAAAGACAAGGCTTGGCGCAAGTAAGGGGTGTGGGCTGACCTGTCAGCAAAAGGATCCTGCTTTCCAGTCCGTGCCTAGGCCTCAAGATCCTGGGCAGAGAGTCCCTTGGTGCACTGGTGTCCCAAGGGAAGGGGACACCCCATCTTCCCATTGCATCCTCCTCTCGTTTTCCCTGGAACGGTTCTAGATTTCTGCAAGTCGGGGTGGTTGGCTTTTCAAAGATACTGCCCACTGCCAGATGGTTCTTCATCTGCCTTTGGAATTCAGTTCAGTTTTAAAAATATGATGGCAGTAAAGAGTGGTGCCTAGGGAAGGAATCCAGATTACAGGCGGAGGTTTTTCTGTGTGTTTTCCCTTAATGAGCTGGGGAGAGGGTTGTGGGTGCACCGTGGTTTTCCTCCCTCTGTGGACAAGACACATTCCTGGCTTTGGCATAGTCGCTGTGAGGTGCACAGAACCAGTTACCTGGTGGCCAGAAACTAGTTGGCGTGATGGGAAGTGAGCAGAGCTGTGTGCGCAGCAGACAGATGTTGAGGAGCTTCAAAGAGGCCGAGGAGGAAGCGTGGTGGTGGGATTTGGGGTGCTGCTGCTGACCCGGATGGGGACAGGTCTAGCCAGTGGGGGGACCTGAGGTAGAGCATGGGTAGTCTGGGTGCAGGGAAGGTGCAGGCAGTGGCAGGAGGGAAAGCTGCAGCAGGCAGCGCTCAGCTGTAGAAGGTATCCACACCAGGCTAATGAGTTGGGTCCACTGGGAAGCGAGTGTTTATGGGAAGCTGGTCTACAGGGCCCAGGGAGCTGCCAGAAAGGAGGGCAGAAGGAAAAGCTTTGGTGTTGGAAACCTTGTGGTGGGAAGTCAAGTAACCCGAGATGCCTCTGCTGGGTCCAGGGTGGTCTTCCCCTCTCGCTGCTGTGCTGCTGAACTGTCCTTCCTTGTGATCAGGAATGGCTGGCCATGTGGGACAGAGGGACATGGTCACAGTGACCACGGGGGCCACTGTCCAAGTCCCTGGGGTCACGGTGCTGCTTTACTGTTCTCTCAGATTCTTCTGCTCATCTAGGGGTGGTTAGCCACCTACCCAGGATGGTTTACATGGAAAGCCACACTGTAGTTTTGGGGCAGAAATGACTGTGGCCTGAGTTGGCTCTCTGTGACACAGGAGGTCAAAATTACCAGCAGAGGTTGGGCAGGTGCAGAAGAGTCGGGGCCTGGTATCGAGGGGGTGATCTGATGATGGTTTTGCATTAGCCAGTGTCTGCAATAGGCCAGGGAGTTGGCAGGCTTGCTGAGCCTGTTCCGAGCAGAGTCTACCCCAGTCCTGGGAGGGTTGTAGGTCCTGCCTTCCGTGAGTTTCTGCACCTAGCGGTGCAGGGTTGGTCAGAGCCAGACAGGAAAGCGCTCTAGCATAAGGCCAAGCAGCACAGCTGTGGGAAGAGAACAACTCAGTGCCAAGGGCGCTGGGAGCAGAGCAGGATCGGTGGTCAGGGGTCCAGCAGTTTGCAAGTGATCACTACTAACGGGGTGCTTACTTCACGGTGAACTGGTGGAAATTTCCTCGTACTGGTGGAACCTCGGCAGCTTCATGACCGACAGAGTTGGAGCAGCCGCCTTGATCCGGAGGACTCCTTTTCCAGCAAGGAAACCCGGGTCTGAGCTGTCTAGGCCCACGGGTTTCCGACCCTGAGTTTCACATGGTTTGGGGCTTGCTGTCTTGAGATGATATTCAGCCTGATCCTGGGTGCTTCAGTAGGTCTCCTCGACGTGTTAGGGTTCCCGGACCTATGTCCCGTGCTTCCATCCCCATATTGCCGAGTCAACAATCAGTAAGGCCATGAGCACCGTGTTGTCTGAATCCCAGGAAAATGCCGACCCTTCTGGGCCTGGTCCCACGCTGGGCCGGTGAGTCAATTTACATGTTTTATTTTAAAAACCAGATTGTTTTTCTTTCTCCTCTATTTACAGAGTAAAAGTAAATTACCTGCCGACAATAACAGAAGAGCAAGAGGAAACAGTTATGGATTCCTATGAGTCCTGGGGTCCTGTTCCACAGAAGTGAGTTGACTTAATGGCAGTAACTTAAGCACAGAACAGAAAGCTTGCTCTTTCACGAGTGGGGAAAGCTGTAGCCATCTACAGCAGTGGCCAGTTCGTGGGGCCCCCGTCTTCCTCTCTATGGCTGGTCCACTGTGTGCATGTCTCTCCCAGCACTGAAGAATTTAGAGTTTCTTTCAGTCCCACCTTCCATACTCAGGATTATCATACGAGTGATGGTGAAGGCCAGCTGGCCATGAGCCTGTTTAAGGGTCAGAGAGTCTCAGGTTTAGAGCCACTAAAGCAGGACTATCAGGTTGTGTCTCCAAGTTTCAGGACCTAGAAAACCATGTGTCTGTTTTGGGAAGAAAGCTTGGGCCAGACACCTGCCTAGCACCCAGGGTCTTCAATCATAGGGACATCTAGGTCTTCCCGACATTCCTTTGGAGTCTCTGGACCCCAGGGTGGTTCACAAACACCTTCCCTTCTGCAGAGTATCAGCCCCGGTGGTGGGCCGGCTCGGTCCCCGAGACTGCCGGTCTGCTCCGTACAGCAGGGCTTCCTCTGGTGCAGGCCTGAGCCCCATGAGCTGGGCCTTCAGATTGTACTGTCCCAGCCCAGCCTAGAGGTCATATCACCATGAATCCTGTAAGACCTCTCTGTTGAAATCTCCACCTTCTGCCTGACCCTTCTGTTGACAGGGAAATGAGGCATTGATGAGGAAATTCAGTAATTTGTGAAAGCACAGTGCTGGTCTATGGCAGAGCCAGGATTAAAACCCACATGTTTTAATAAGTTCTTCTTATTCTATTCGAATGCCCCCATTTCCGGTTAGCTGCAATGTTTGACTTACCCTTTAAATTCACTGTTTTCATTTATTTCTTTTTATTTTTATAACCTCCCTTGAGGATATTTTTTCCATTGATATTTAGAGAGAGTAGAAAGGAAGGAGGCGGGGAGAGAAACATCAGTGGGAGAGACACATCGATTGGTTGTAATCCTGTACACACTGTGATTAGGTCCGGTGATGAACCTTATAGTTGTATCTGAAGTTCCATTTCCCAAGAGGCTGGTGTGGGTTTCTGCCACAATGAACGCTTCTACCATCCCTGGGTCTGTGTGAATTCACTGAAAATAGTGCTCCACCCCCTGAGACCCACAGATGAATATCGTGGTGCTGGAGAAGAGCACCATCCGTCTGAACCCCAAACGAACAGCCACTTGCCCGGCTGGAGGGACAGTGAGGGTTGGTAATGTCCTGAACCTCTACTCTAATAGGAAAAACTGGTGGACTCGAGCCACAGCCTTCATCAAATTTTTCAAACCCAAAAACAATGGTTCTGGAGAACCAGCGAAGCGACCCCAACACAGCCCTCCCGGGCCCCTGGAGGCCACCCCATCATGCTCATACTGGGTGGAAGAGCAAGATGCCCCCAGTGAGCCACCTCCAAAAGGTAAGAGGGGTGACTGGGCTGTAGGTGGGAAATAAAGGGGAGGATCTCAGGTCTCCTTCACGGGCAGATGGGCACCACGGAGATGGCGTGCTGGGTGTGCACATGTGTGTAGGAGCCGGAAGCGGGTGTGCCTCCTCTTAGGTTTGTGAACAACCAAATATAAAATATAAGCCCTTGTCAGTGTTGGGCACTTTTTTCCCAGAACAATTTAGTTCTGCTAGCATGAGGAGCCTTACCCATCACATATAGTTGGTAGGTCCTGGAATGTACAGTGCGGATCTCCATAGAGTTAACGCAGAGAGAGCTCAAGAGGGTAAGTTTTTGGGTTTCCTTGTAGTTGCCAGACCTAGGACAAGCCATGTCTGGAGGGATATCCCCTGCATTTAACATGTAATGGACATGCACAAGGTCTTCAGTAAGGCCTCAAGGCTCTGGTCTTCCCTTCCCTCTGAAAATCGGTTCTCTTCTCCCACCTTCCTGGCCTTGATTCCTGTCATCAGGGGGTACACTATACCTGGTCATTTAGTTCTGTCGATGGGAGTGTGCCAGAGGTTCCAAAATTGGTTTCTAGTTGCATGTGCTGCATGTATATCATCAGATATGAGAAGCTGTTAGTCAAAGCTGCACGATTATGTCCTCATAACAAGGATATGAATGGGTGGTGACAAGGAGGATGTTGTAAGAATTGCCAACTGGCCGACAGTGACTGCGAGCGATTCTCAAAGGTGCTTCCTGACTTCAGAGAACAGGGGGTGAAAATGTGCATCTTACAATCAATTAAACAAAGCCATCGTCTTAAGCATGGTGTAGTTTTCAAATTCATCTTTAAATATCATGGTGTTGATTATTTACCTATAAACCTGCCCAGCATGCACCCTGAATAAGTTAAAATTGGTGAGGGACACTAGAGCTTTCTGAAGAACAGGGACAAGCCTGAGACTCATGTGCACGCAGCAGCTGGCATTACAGTACCTAACAAGACCTAGGGAGTGTGACAAGCCGCCTTCTGAGTGTGACATGTGCACAAACCTCTCCAGGTGGCATTCACCACTTCAAGTTTTGGTGTGTCAGTGGAGATGCAAAAATGAAGTGTGCACATGCATGCCCCCTGTTTGGGGACAAATGCTTGCATTCTCAGTCTTTACAGCAGGTGAATTCTGTCAAATGCTCAGATGCAGGTAAATGATAATGACGCTTATTAACATTTGATTTATCTAGAGGGGTTCTTTAGCCTGAGGTTTTCATATTGGCTCCTTAAATGTTGTGACATTTACCACCTCAACTTCTGTTATTGTCTAAATTGACTTAATGCATATGATCAGCCTAATTGAGTTAGCAAACCATTCAGAGAAAAAAATGCTTGACAGATCTAAACTGTCATTGGGATCCATGAATGAGCAAGTCAGTGGTAAATAATAGTAATGGCAGCCTTGCAATGGTGCTTCCTGGGCTCAGCACACTTTAGGGAGTTGACTCGCTTTATCTACCACCTTCAGTCCTAACTGCCGGGTGAGGTAGGCACGATTCCTATCCCCTTTTCAGTGCTGGGAAAGTGAGGTTTGACAGGGTGAAGTACTGGCCCAGGAAATAAGTGTTGGATTCGGGATCCCACCCCGGCTCTGACGGATTATGGTGCCTGAACTTTGACCCCTGTGAGCACTGCCTGCACTTCAAGCTGCTTTGGTCTCTGAAGATGCTGAATCAGGCTGTGGCCCCAGGATTGAGTAGTGGGTACTTATCATGTGGTGTGAGCTGTGGTCAGCAGGTGGCGATGGGGGAGAGAAGTAACAGAGGTTCTTCTATGTATGAACTTGAATCCTCAATCAGAAATCTGGTGAATCAGTTATGATCATGCACATGACATGCTCAGAATGTTAGACCAATTGTCAGACTATAATTTACAGGTCCTAAAGGGGAGGTGTAGAGTAGAGGATGCATATTGATCTAAACAGGAATAATACTTTCTGGATATATATTTTTTATTGATTTCAGAGAGGAAGGGAGAGGGACAGAGATAGAAACATCAATAATGAGAAAGAATTATTGATTGGCTGCTCCTGCATGCCCTCTACTGGGTTGGAGCCTGCAACCCAGGCATGTGCCCTTGACCTAAATCAAACCTGGGACCTTTTAGTCTGCAGGCCTATTTTCTGTCCACAGAGCAAAACCAGGGCTGAACAGGAATCATTCTTGATGTTGAGTGTGTTTTGGCATCAAAAAGTGGTAGAGCCCTAGCCATTTTTTTTATATATATTTTTTATTGATTAAGATGTTACATATGTGTACCCTCTACCCCCCCCCCCCGCTCATGCCCTCACCCCCCCATTGTCCGTGTCCATTGGTTAGGCCTATATGCTTGCATATAAGTCCTTTGGTTGATCTTTCCCCCTTGCCCCCACCCTCCCCTACCTTCCCTCCAAGGCCCGACAGTCCAATCAATGCCTCTCCGTCTCTGGATCAGTCCTTGTTCATCAGTTTATGTTGTTCATTATATTCCACAAATGAGTGAGATCCTGTGGTATTTATCCGCTCTCCAGTTCCATCCATGCTGTGGCAAATGGTAAGAGTTCCTTTTTCTTCTTCCTCTTCTTAAAGAATACCTTTCAGCATTTCATATAATGCTGGTTTGGTGGTGATAAACTCCTTTAGCTTTTTCTTATCCGTGAAGCTCTTTATCTGACCTTCCATTCTGAACGATAGCTTTGCTGGATAAAGTAATCTTGGTTGCAGGTTCTTGCTATTCATCTCTTTGAATATTTCTTGCCACTCTCTTCTAGCCTGCATGGTTTCTGTTGAGAAATCAGCTGACAGTCGAATGGGTACTCCCTTGTAGGTAACTGACTGTCTTTCTCTTGCTGCTTTTAAGATTCTCTCTTTATCTTTTGCTCTTGGCATTTTAATTATGATGTGTCTTGGTGTGGTCCTCTTTGGATTCCTTTTGTTTGGGGTTCTCTGCGCTTCCTGGACTTGTAAGTCCATTTCTTTCACCAGGTGGGGGAAGTTTTCTGTCATTATTTCTTCAAAAAGGTTTTCAATATCTTGCCCTCTCTCTCCTTCTGGTACCCCTATAATTCTGATGTTGGTACGCTTGAAGTTGTCCCAGAGGTTCCTTACACTATCTTCATATTTTTTGAATCTCTTTTCTTTTTTCTTTTTCGGTTGGGTATTTTTTGTTTCTTTGTATTTCAAATCTGTGACTTGATTCTTGGGATCCTCTTGTCTGCTGTTGGATCTCTGTAAATTATTCTTTATTTCAGTCAGTGTATGCTTAATTTCTAGTTGGTCCTTTTTCATGTCCTCCATGGTCTCACTATACTCCTTGAGGGATTCATTAAATTTATCGGCGGTTTCCATAAAATTCTTGAAAAACCTTATAAACGTGGCCTTGAACTCTATATCCAGTCGTTTGCTTTCCAGAAGCGATGGCTGATTCTCCGCCTGGAGTCGCGCGACTCAGTGTCCCGGTAACGGCTGCAAGCACCTCTGAGGGAACGCCGCCCTCAAGTTCGCCCACTGCCACCTGACAGACCAGCTTCTCCCCGTATGAGTCCTGTGTCCCCAGAGACTCGCCGGAACTGGAGTTCAGAGCAGTCGGGAGCTTGTGATTTAAAAAGACAGCCGCGTCCTCAGGTGCCAGCCCCTTTCCGCGCGCGCGAGCCGCCGCCGTACCTCTGCACTTCACCTCCGCAGCTCCTCTGGCTCTCAGCGTGCCCCTCTTTTCTTCTAGTTGTAGAATTTACACTCAGCCAGCCTTCCTGTTGTTCTGGACAATGTTTGCTCCGTCCTTTGTGGTATTTTTCAATTGTTGTGTGAGGTGACAATTTCCCGGTGTTTATCTATGCCGCCATCTTAGTTTCTCCGAGCCCTAGCCATTTTGGCAGAGGTAGGTACTTTCATTATTTTCAAACTTATTCTTCTATAAGAGGTTACGTTAGATGTATAAGAATTATTAGTTTGCCCTGGCTGGATTTGGCTCAGTGGATAGAGCGCCAAACCACAGAATGAAGGGGCAGGGGTTTGATTCCTGGTCAAGGGCATGTGCCGCGGTTGC
Organism: Myotis nattereri; assembly: GCF_964212035.1. Lineage (NCBI taxonomy): Eukaryota > Metazoa > Chordata > Mammalia > Chiroptera > Vespertilionidae > Myotis > Myotis nattereri. Next base: position 7,545,571 of record NC_138097.1, on the reverse strand, counting down.
AGGTTTGATCCCAGGCCTCAGTTGGGATTCATGTGAGGAGCAGCCAGTGGATGTGACACTCTCACATGGTGTTTCTCTCTCTATCTCCATCTACTCTCCCCCTTCCACATTCTCTCTAAAGGTCAATGTGAAAAATACCTTCCAGTGTGGATTTAAAAAATATATTAGTGAATAGTTGAGGTAGCCCATTTTACTACAGAAAGATACCATTAAGTATCCCAAGGGCTTTGAACAGGAGCTGGAGGTGGTGTGTGTGAGCCAAGGTGTCAGGAAGCCTGTCATTCAAATGGATGAATAAGCCCAGCTGGTGTAGCTCAGTTGGTTGAGCATCATCTCATGAACCTGGAGGTCACAGTTTGATTTTGGTCAGGGCACGTGCCTGGGTTGTGGGCTCAATTCTAAGGACGGGACATCCAGGATGCAGCCGATCAGTGATGGAAACATCATTGATCTTTGTATTTCTTTCTCCGTCTCCCTTCCTCTCTCTGAAATCAATAAAAACATATATTTTAAAAAAGGACGAGTGAGAAAAGACAAGTACTAAATAAACATGCTTATTTAATAATTTAATATATTGAAATTGAAAAATGGTCTAATGTGTCAGCTCCTAGAGCAATATAGACTTCTCCTCACTTGCTAAGTAAAACAATGGCACAAGGTTGCCACTGAATTAATTAAGTGGAGTCAGAGCCTAAATGATTCAAGGAGTCCTAATTCTGGTTGTGCCGTGGGTATTGTTTCCATCTCTCCTGGGCTGGACAGGATTCTGATTTCCCAAATACATTTAGCGAATGTAGCGTCATTCGTGTTATTCAGTTCATTTATTTGCTGTTTTGTGTTCTTTTCTTCTTCTCCTGGTGATCTGGGGATAACCATTTAGCTGCTTGGAGAAAAAAGAACAAAGGGAAGAACAAAGACAAGTGTCCATTGGCCCGCCCAGCTGTGTTGAAACGCTTTCAGTCCTCATCTTCCTTGAACATCCCACCCCCTTAAAAATAGGTTCTCCCTTTTCCAGATACTGGTGATTCCCTCCCTTTACAAGTTCCTCCACCAAATACCCTCCCACATTTAGGAAAAGCCCACACAAAAACCAAAACCCCCCACAAAATACCAAAATCATCAAAAAGAAAAATCATATAAGACCACCAATGACCCGTACTGAAAGGCCAGAGCACCCATAGTGGCCCCTCCTCCTGACCCCAAAGCAGATCCAGAGCCTTCAAACTACCAACACGTCTTCTGAAGATAACGGCCTCCTCTCCTGTAGGCCTGCGTTGCCCGAGTGGCTGTAGAAGGAGAAAAGGGTTCCCGTGCTGCTTCCATTTGTTCTGTTATTGAGAACACTGTGCCAGCCCTAAGGGTCACACCCCATATGCGAAACTCCTGTTTGTACCTCCAGCCACTGGTATCTTTTGAACAAATCCACTTTGGCCTGGGGATTCTCACAGTGCAATGACAAACCGCCTTCCCAGAGGCCACCACTATGAGAGTGTGCCCCTTAGGACACGTGTTAGCTACTTCACCTCCATTAAAGCATGTGTGTATTTGGCGTTGTTCTTGACACATTTTGTTTCCTCTTGCTTACTTGCTGTCATTGATTTCGCGAAACAGGTGTATTTATAGCTTACCCTCAATGAAGAGATGAGTGTGGTTCCAACGTGAATGTTGGATGATGTTTTCTTTTATGCTGGCAAGTAAAACAAGCTGAAGGTGTCTATGAGAACCTCACTCAATCAGGTAGTCCTTTTCTGAATGGCAGCCTCAATTTCTTGTAGTGTATTTGTATAGCACCCTGGCCCTACCACTAGCCCTGTTGCACACCCATCGGCTCCTGTGTCATTCATGGAATGTTTTATATTTGCAACCAGCCCTTTCACCAGGTCCAGAGAAACAGAACTTTCTGTCCACCAACTGCCCTGAATGCCTGGGGAGGGTGCTGACTTTCATTCACTGAGAAGCTACTCTGGGTCAGACTCCTTCTAAGCACTCTGCGGAAATTAAGGGGTGTACTTCATATAGTTCCTGTTAAATGTGGTGACAAAAAGGGTGACTGACTCCCTCTTCCCAGTTTTCACCAGGAAATGATTGAATGAGAGACAGGCATGCTGTCCAGGGTGTAAGACCGGAGGGAGAGCCTGTAGAGACTTGGGCGGGGGTAGTGAGGGTGCTGAGTATATGCAACACTGGAGGAGGTAGGACAGATGGAAGACGAACATTGTCATGTCTGCTCTTGAGTCTCCCTCGCACAGCCCTGCACACCTGGTCTCAGGCCCTCTGGGCAGATATCAGCCCTGGTCCACTTGTCAAGGCACAGGATGGTAGGTGCCCAGGGAGGCAGTGAGGAACCAGTGCCCCAGGCACCCCCTCCTCCTGCTCTTCACCCCCAGCCTGGAGGCTGCAGCTGGGAGTTCCTTCCTCCACTGTGCCTTCTCTGCAGGAGCTTAGGAGACAGTGATCTGGGCAGGTGGGCAGGGACCAGAGCTCTCCACACTGCCTCTGAAACACTCACCCCCAGAAATCAGGGTGAGGACATGGTTGGTCCTTCTGGGGCTGTAAGGGAAAACCTCTCCCAGCTTCTGGTGGTGCCAGCTATCCCTAGTTCCTTGGCTTGGAGACCCATCCTCCCCACCCATCTCTGCGCCCAAGTCACATGACTTTCTCTCTGCGAGTGAGTCTAATTTCCCTCTTACAAGTCACCTGTCACTGCAGTGAGGGCCCAGCCATCCAAGAGCCAAGGCCTCCTCTGAGCTTGATGACAACTGCAAAGGCCCCATTCCCAAATAAGGCCACGGTCGCTGTGTCCCGTCTGCATGGATGTGGGGACCCTGCAGAACACACCTCAGGACAGGTATCACACGGCACAGGGGACATCGAGGCCCGGGGTTGAGTGGAAACACCAGTCTCAGAACAGCAAGCTGAGTAGACATTTCCCGTAAATACTGGTAAATGCACGCCCAGGCCCAAGGGCACATTTTCCTACAGGCATGAGGCCTCTGTACCAGGACCTGCAGGGCTTTCCTGTGTGAAGTGAGCCCATCTCTGCACTCACCTACTCAGTGCACAGAGTTCTGACAGTGGACACATTGCAGCCTCCCGCCACCAGGGGGCGACGCGTCGCCTGTTGCAGTGCTCTGCCCTCCAGCACCACCCGGAAGTCCAGCGTCTGCCGGGAGTCAGCAAGGTGTGTCCAGTAGACAGCGGAGTCCGGGGGTGCAGGACTGTTAGGCTGTGTGGCTGCTGGCAGCGCGGGGCCGGAAGCCTCCAGCGGGGACGTGGGCCTGGGGGCGGCGGGCGGGGCCCTGAGGCGGTTGCCCTGCGGGGAGGAGGGCGTGCAGGCGTCCTCAGAGGGCAGCCCTGGTGGAGGTGTGCTCCCTGCAGGGAGTCAGGCAGCTTCTGCAGCAAAGATGGGAAGTGGGGGCTGCGGGGCGCTGGCTGAGGACCCCCACTCTGCGTGGACCAGCTGCTTGGGAGCCGCCTTCTGAAGTCGGGGTTTGGGTTCTGAGAAAGACTCCTCCGCACGGGCCAGGCCCGCCCTCCCGCAGAGGGTGATGGAGCCCGCGCTGCCTGTGCCCTGTGTGGCCCCAGCTCAGGGCGCTGTCCCAGGGCTTTCCTGGGCCCAAGTCCTCCTGTGACGGACCGGGATCCTCCTCAGGCCAAGGGTCTGGGCTCAGACAGAATGTCACCGAGTTGGAATAAACGCCATAGACCTGACCCCCTGCAGCAGGTCAGGCGTCCACTGGCCGTGGGCACAGGAGGTCATTGGTCCACTTCGCACATCGACTTCTCTCCTGGCCTGAAGGACACCAGGAAGGACTGGTGCAGGGGCCTCGGCATGGTGCCTGGGAGCATGGCGTCCCCTGAAACCTGTGCCAGAGGGATGAGCTCTCCGGATGGGCGTCCATGAAGCTCCGGTTCTGTGGGGACAGGAGCGTCCTCGGGGGACCCAGAGTGTGTCACCAGCCCAGGGGGACGGTCCCTGCGCTGCTCTTGAGTCTTTTATCAATCAAACATCAGGTCTCCGCAGAGTGTGTGCAAGCCCCATCAGAGCTCATGTAAGTGCTTAATAACGTCGGCAACGTGAATGGTATTGCTGGTTTTAAACGCTCTCCTAAGTTGTAGTTTATATTGAAGACACCAAATAAATTCAAAATTTGAGAAACATTGATGTAATTAATTAATTCCAATCGTGTGTTGAAAACATTCAACATGAGTAGTTTATACATAAACTAGAGGCCCAGTGCACAGGGTTCATGCACTGGTAGGGTTCCTAGCAGCTGCCTGCTGGCAGCTGGATACTCCCTCCATTCCCCCAGCCAGCCCCGCCCCCTGGTTGAACTCCCCATGGAGTGGACTGTTTGCATACTACGCTTCTATTATATAAGGTTATTTTTATGTCTGCAGAATTCTAATTTCTCTTTTCAAAAATATATTTCTATTGATTTCAAAGAGGAAGGGAATGGGAGAAAGATAGAAACATCAGTGATGTGAGAGAATCATTGATCAGCTGCCTCCTGCAAACCCCACATCGGGGACTGAGCTCTAAACCTGGGCATATGCCCTGACCAGGAATCAAACTGTGACTTCCTGGTTCGTAGGTTGACTCTTAACCATTGAGTCATGCTGGCTGGGTAATTTCTCTCTCTCTCTCTGTCTCTCTCTCTCTCTCTTTAAGTTATATTTGAGCTTAATGCCCTGGTCATAGTATGCTCTTCAAGTTGATTTTCATGGAGGGGTGCCAATAGGGAGTTTACAAGTTATATTAATTATTTGTTCCCTAAAGAATATCCCCTGTCTATGGACACTGGCCTCTGTGAAGTCATTCTCATCTGCCCAACTGTGCCTTTCTCTGGAGTCTTCTAGCATTTAGTGTTTGCCCTTCAGCAATGACACGTGTATATCACACTGTAACCTGTCTGGTTGAGCTCAGCTGCACCCACAATTGAAGCAGCCCCCCATAACCTGCTCTTCCCCTCAGGTTTCCTTTTGAGCTTCTGTTCCTCAGAGTTTAATCTTTTACGTCCTTTTGCTTAGTTGCTGGTCACAACTGCTAGTTCTGTTCCGGGGTCTTCCTTCCCAGGTCCAGCAGGACTGCATTTGTGCAGGTCTCACTTCCCAAGTGGAACTTCGTCACCACTCTATGCCTCGTCCTCCAGGCTCAGTGGGCACTTCAGAATGAGTGCCATTAGATGTGCAGTGTTGCAGACAGAGATGTGCGGTGGTCTTTCTCCAAGGAGCCAGATGGCTGCTTCCTGAGGCAATCCACCCTAGGCTTAGAAGACGAGAGGGTGTGCTTACAGGGGAGGCTCCAGTGCTGTGGCAGATTGCTCTGTGCTGCATCTGCCGGTCTGTGTTGCTGTGTATCAATACTGTACACTCAGACATGTTTTTAAAGTGTATGACCTGTGGGCCTGTGCATCCTACCATGTGTATAATGATGCGTTGGTTTTAAAAGTACTGACTCCTTCAGCATAAACACTATAGCTTGTTAAAGAGAAGGATCCCTGAGAGGAACTTGCTGCCACAATTGTCACGTGTTTGCAATAACGTTTCGTCTGTTTCCTTTGTGCTGGTGAAAGCTCCCAATCTGGAGGCCACAAGAGGAAGTTTGATGACGTCTGTAAAAAGGGCAGTGAAGGCAAAGAGTGTGACAACCTGTTCACCATCATTGCCCATTTGTATGACTTCCACCTGGTACAGTCTCTCCTCATATTAGTTATTTTGGAAAAACTTACAAGAAATGTCACAGAGAAATATATGGGACCGATCCTATTAACACATTTCATTCTGCTCAGGAGTTTTCTTGTGTTTCGCGCGTCATCTGTTAAGGACCACTCACGAGTGTTCTTGTTTTTCACGCCCAAGGTAAAAGGAGCGAATGTAGGTACTTATGTAAAATTTTATTGGTACCTCTTCATAGAGGAAAATGTTTTACGCAGTACCATACGTTAAAAAAGTACTAGGAACTTTAATTGTTTAATTGTTTTTGTAAATAAAAATGTGATAATTATTGAAAATTAACCCCTAAAGTGCATTATGATGATTTAAATAACGTGCAGTTTGCCCAAAAACATGTGGTCCCTGGCGTATGTCTTAGAGATACCTTTGCGGTATGCAATGTGTTAATGCTGAGAAATGCGGGCTTTTTGTTGAGAAAATATAATGTTTTGTCACTTTCAGTGATCACAGAGACCCAGGCCAAAGCCAGCATGGCAGGCGGCAAGTTCCAGGACAAGACAAGGTACGATGGGCCACTCGACCTGCCTCCTAAGTACCTAAGTGTTCAGAAGCTGACCAGCACATAGAAATAAGTGGGGGAAATGCTATATTTCATTTCCTAGTAATCTGTTATCTTCTGCTTCTGTGATTTGATTTTTTAATCTTTAAAACTAGAGGCCAGGTGCACAGATTCGGCTCTCCGACATGCCCCGAGGAGTCCCAGGTTGCTAGAGGGTGAAGGCCTGGCCGAGGGACCCCACTGGTGCATGATTGAGCCAGGGAGGGATCGGGGGAGGGCTCCAGGGTGTGTCTGTCCCATCTAGCCCAGTCCTGATCAGCTGGACCCCAGCAGCAAGCTAACCTACCAGTCACAGCATCTGACCCCTGGTGGTCAGTGTGCATCATAGCATCTGGTCAATTGGTTGAATGGTTGGAGAGATAATTAGCATATTATACACACACACACACACACACACACACACACACATACTGGTGTGGGCGGCATGGACTGCAAGGATCAGCCTGTGGTGGAAGTGCCGCTCATTCTGGTCAGCACTATATGAGCGCAGTAACCACCACGGGGCAGATCCTACATCGAGTGTTGGCCCTCTGTTGGTCAGGACGCTTCATAGTGACTGGTCATTGTTCTGGTCGTTCTGCTGTTTGGTCACTGGGCTTTCATTATATACTAGAGGCCCTGTGCATGAAATTCGTGCATGAGGTGGGGGAAGGGGAAGGTCCCTCAGCCAAACCTGCACCCTCTCCAATCTGGGAAACATCAGCGGATGTCCTACTGATGGCTTAGGCCCGCTCCCCGAGGTTCTCGGCTCTCTGTGGGGCCTGCCTGCACCACACCATGGCAACGGCAAGCAGGCCCTGCTGGGCGCTTGCCTGCTTGGGTTCCCCACAGTGATCTGCCAGCAGGCCCTGGTAGGTGCTGCCTGCGGGTCAAACTTGCGAGCTTCGGGATTGCCCTGGCAACCCACCATTCCCAGCTACCTGTCAGCAGGCCCTGCTAGGTGCTGCATTCGGGCCATGCTTGCCTGCTCGCAGATTGCTGGGGTGACCCGCCAGCAGGCCCTGCTGGGCGCTTGCCTGGTCCGGGTCACCACGGCAGTGCCTGCTGGCCTCACATTGCCGGGGTGATGCAGCCAGCGTCCTGCCATGGCTGCTATGGGCGCCGCCATCTTTTTTGAAAAGTGATGGTTAATTTGCATATTACTCTTTTATTATATAGGATGATGTGAACAAGCCTTTTTTCATTATTAAGAAACAGGATAGTTCTTGAGTTTAAGAACTGATTTATTTAACACTCATGTATTCAAAAATTATTTACTGAGGAAGGCCACTTGTCTTGGGGCTCAGGTGTCAGCACACCTGGACTTCTGGCTCAGCCAGTGGACAGCCCTGTAGCTGAGCCTTCCAAGCCTCTGTTTCCCCTTCTAGAAAGCAGAGCTGAGCATGGCTCCTACCTTGTTTCTTTTCTGCAGGTCAGAGTAGGGGAGGACAGGGAAGCCCCAGAACGTGTGAGGAGCAGGAGAAGGGTTTGTGTGGGGCCCACAGAGGCGCAGGCAGAGGCCATTGCAAGAATTTGGGCTTTTATCCTAAAGGCACCAGAGGGTTCTGAGTGGGAAAATGGCAAAGGAAGTTTTCATGCTAATGGTCCCTTTGGCTACAACGTAGAAGACGGAGGTGGTCAGGCAGGGAGATGGAGCCGGTGGTGGGAGGATTAGCTCAGTTGCAGTGGGTGTGGCAGTGAGGACTGACTAGGTGGGTGAGGGGTGCGAGGGAAGGCCAGGGTGAGCCCATGTTCTCAGCTTGGGCCTTCGGTGGACAGCAGTACATGCTGATGACCCACACTCAAAAGGGAAGATGGGCTCTTTTCTGAAATCCCAAAATGTTCACTGTTAGGAGGTGTGTTCTGAGCCCTCTGAGGAGGTCCTGAGGCTCTGAGGTGGGAGGCCTCAGGGTTGAAGCACTGACATTCAGACCTTTGGGAAGAAGAGCGGTTGAGAGTAGGAAGAGCAGGAGGAAGGTCATGGGAACCAGGCTGGAGTGTTCCAGAGAAGAAGTTTCCCCATATTGAATGCACAGAGGTCAGGTTTAAAACAGAGAATTCAACCTGGCCATCCTGGCTCAGTAGTGGAGAGTCGACCGCTGAACCAGGAAGTGATGGCCTGATTCCCAGTCAGGGCATATACCTGGGTTGTGGGCTCCATCCCCAGTGTGGAGCATGCAGGAGGCACCCGAGCAATGATTCTCTCATAATTGATGCTTCCATCTCTCCTTTTTCAATCCTCTCTGAAATCAATACTATATATATATATATATATATATATATATATATATATATATATATACAAACACACACACACACACACACACACACATCTCTCCTCACTGGAGGATATTTTTCATTGGTTGATTTAGAGAAAGTGCAAGAGAGAGGGAAAGACAGAGAGAAATATCAATGTGAGGAAAACACATCGATTGGTTGCCTCCTGCATGCACCCCAAACCAAGGCCTGTGCCAGGGTGGAATCTGCAACTGAGCCCTTGAGCAGAATTAAACTCAGGACCCTTTGGTCCACAAGCCAAAGCTCTATCCACTGAGTCAAACCAGCTATGGCAATATGTTTTTAGAAATAAATCAATTTAAAAAGCACAGAAGTTAGCAGAGGCAGAAAGTACTCTCCTAGTTGCCTAGGGCTGGTGGGTTGCAGGGAATTTTGGTGTGGCTGTTAAATTGTATTTGGAACTGCTTTTTGGTGAGCACTGAAAATGATGTAAAATTGTGGACATGGATGCACAACCCTTAATATACTCAGTGTGTATTTTGAATGAGTGAGTTTTTGTTTTTGTGGGGTTTTTTTTGGCTTTTAAAGTAACATTTATTTTTTTAAAGTTAACATGTGCATATATAGGGAACTGAAAAACACAAGCAAAGAACTTAGCCATCCATAATCACATGCAGTTTACAGTCTGACGTGTCCTTCTAAGACCTGTGTATCTACACAACTAAGCTTTCATTTTTATGTAATTAAGATGGTACAGTTATGTATCATGCTTTCTCACACATCATGAATATTTAGCATTTCAAAGTCCCAAAGCTATGAGTATTTTGATAACCAAGCATACCCAACATCAACTCAATCTGGAAGAAAATGTAATCCTGCCTTACTTGGTGACAAAAATTTCATAAAGGACAAAAATAGCAACAAACCTCTAGATAAAAGATATTCACAAAGTTACAATTAAAATAATGCGTTCCCTTCATGTTCCATTAAAAATGAGACCCAAAGCAAGAGTACACAAAGTATAATGCTTGTACGAGAATTATGATTTATACTTCAAAATATTAGAAGGTGGCAAGTTTTGATGGAAGTACTTAACAACATATTCCTATAGCAGTCTAAAGAGATGCATGCACATCAGTGGTTATCACCACAGTGTGAATATGAACACATCCACACCCACCCCTCGGTATGAACAAGTCCTGATGTCCATTTCTGAGATGGTTCAACAACTCCATGTCCAAGATGCCTCTTTTCTAACAATTATAACAAAAAGATATTTACAAATTGGTTAATTCACTAGCTCTACTTTTTATCAGACATTGTCACCTCAGGACATCTAAAAAGCTCCAATGTTGCAAAATAAAGAACCTTGTCCACAATAAACACAGGAACTTTACAAAAATGCATATAGACCTATAGTTATAACCTAAAACTTTCTTCTAGGTATGGAGATATTAGCAAAGAGCCCTTCCCTTCACCCTTCCTCTTCTCCCTCCTCCACCACGTAGGTGACTAAATACAGAACACCTGGCTCCAAGAGGCGGCTTAACAAAGACACTCCCAGAAGACAGTCCTTCCTAAAAACTAACAAGAGGGCTTTGATAAAGGGATTATTTTACTACCTCTACTTTTTATATACTTCAGGCTTTATCCTTGAATACACGGCAATATTTACTAATATGCATATATGTAATAATGGTTAGATAATTTTAATTTCTCTAAAGACTCATGGGGCACAGAACCCTTTTTTCTGTACTTCCTTCCCTCCCCCTTCCCTTGTGAACAGTTAGCATACTCTCTAAGACATCAAATTTTACAGTTCCACTTCTCAAATACCACCATTCCTATATATTAACAGAAAAAAATACTTAAAGGGTGTTACTTTAACTTTTTTAACATATGTTGTGCACTTTCAAACATCTAGAAAGACTAGCCATCTCAAATAAGGATTTGATTAAACTGCACACAGAGGCTATAATCTAAAAGTGTCTTCTGAATAGGAAGGAACTTTCTGGCCTAAAACCCTTCCCCTTTTCATCTCTATCAACACAGTGGACAGTACAATAAGCATCTGTAATGCTTAGAGAGGATTTTAACAATTTTACTTATGCTTTCAGAACAGTTCTTCTTAGGAATCTAACATAAACTGTACAGCATGTATTTGTTTACTAACTACTTCTGTCACACACTGGCAACCTCTGTAACATCTAGAAATGCTAGATGTTGTAAATTAGAACAGTTTGTCCTTCACATACAATATATACACAGCTAAGTAAAACGCAATGCACAGGCACAAGGGAAGATGGTTAATCTTGCCTAACTATAAACAGACTGGTATAAAGCCCTTTGCACTTTCTTCTCCCTCTTCCCTGAACCAGTACAAATATAATAATGTGTACTACTCAGAGAGGTGGTTTGATCATCCCATTTCCAAAACATAGTATTTGAAATGAATTTTAACGAAAGGATATATACAAAATGTGTCATTTTACTACCTCTACTTTTAACATATTTTGTGCACTTCTAAACATCTAGAAAGACTAGATGTTTCAAATAAGGACTTAAGTTTGTCCACTATATACACAGTAGTGTTGAATAAACTACACACATGTAACAATGGTTATATCTGAAAGTGTCTTCCTTATAGGAACATTCTAGTTTGGAACCCTTCATTTCCTCCTGACCACCATCAACTCAACAGGTTGAGTAGGCACATGTGTCACTTACAGGTAGATTTCACAATCTGATTGCCAAAGTCCTTTTCAGAAGACAGCCTTTCTATGAATTTTAACACAGAGTGTACAAAATGTGTTCGTTTACTAACTCTACTTTTGTCATACATTGGCAACCTCTTTAATATCTAGAGACTAGATATTATAAAATTGGACCTATTTGTCCAGTATATTCACAATATATACAGTAAAAGTAAATGAAATGCATGTAACATATAGAGAGGCAAAGGATAAGCTAAAGTTTTCTATTACACACTAGCAAAGCATCTTTTTGCAATTTCTTCCCTCCCACCTCCTTCAACCTAGTAGTGAACAAGTACATAGAGTACACTGTTCAGAGAGGTGATTTAACAATTCCATTTCTAAAGACAGTATTTTCTATCAGGTTTTAAAAGCTATTTCCAAGAAGCATTCTATTACTTCTACTTTTAAGTACATCAAGCACTTCTAAACGTCTAGAAAGACTAGATATTTCATATAATTCTTACTTGCCCACTATGTGCACAGCACTGTTAAAATTGCACATGCTAACAATGGTTATAATCCGAGGTATCTATTAAATAGAACCATGTTGGCCTGAACCATTCCCTCTCACTCCCTTCTCTTCACCACCAATCCAGTGGACAAGTACAGGTGTGTGTAATATTTAGAGGTGGTTGAACAAATTCATATCCAAAAGTCATTTACACAAGACAAGCTTTCCTATGAATTTCAACACAAAGTGTACAAAATATGATAATTTTACTACTTTGTCATATACTGGCAACCTCTTTAACATCTAAAGACTAGCCATTGCAATTTTAGGACTTATTTGTCCATTATATACACAGCACATAACAAAATGCACATAACGTATAAAAATGGTTTTATCTGAAAATATCCAAATATGAACACACTAGCATATTACCTTTTGCAATTCTTTTCCTCCCACCTCCTCCAAACTACTGAACAAATATCGACTATATTATATTGCTCACAGAGGTGGTTTAACAATTCCATTCCCAAAAGATAGTATTTCCTATGAATTTTAGTAAAAAGATATTTACAAAAGTGATATTTTACTACCTCTACATTGAACATACGTGGGGCACTTCTAAACATCTAGATGGACTATATGTTTCAAAAAAGGACTTAATTTGTCCACTTAATTTGTCCACACAGCAGTTTTAAATAAACTGCACACATTTAACAGTTATAATCTGAAAGTGCCTTTGAAAGATGGACATTGTAGCCTAAGCCCATCTTTCCCTTCTTGCCCTCCTCCACCAACCATGGAAGCTGAAATGCTCAAATATTCAGAAGACAATCTTTCCTAGAAATTTTAGCACAAATGTACAAAATGCATTAGTTTACTAACTCTACGTTTGTCGTACACTGGCAACCTCTTTAACATCTAGAAAGAGTAGATGTTGTAAACTAGGACTCATTTGTCCATTATATACACTATATACACAGCTAAGGAAAACTAAATGCATGAACATAAAGGACAATGGTGAATCTGCCTCCTTTTGAAACACACTGGCATCGAGCTCTTTGCCCTTCCTTCTCCCTTGAGCCAGTGCACAAATGTGTACTGTCAAAGAGGTGGTTTGGCCATTTCCCAAAATAAGAGTATTTGATATGAATTTTAACAAGGTATTTACTAAGATGTCCTTTTTTTTTTTTTTTTTTTTTTTTTTTTTTTTTTTACTACCACTACTTTGATCAGTCACTTCAGAACATACAGAAAGATAGGTATTTCAAAAAAGTACTTGGCATTTTCCACTGTTATACAGCAGTGAGGAATAAAATGCACACATCATTTTATGAAAATGTCTTCTGAACATCACCCGTCTGGCTCAGAGGCTTCTTTCCTTCCTCCTCACGGTCTTCTCTCCAGGTCCTCTGACCCACGGGGCGACCGTGGCTGTGTCGCTCCGGGTGTCGCGTGCCGTTTCTAGAGGTAGTCTGACAATTCCATCTCAAAGTCATTTCCAGAAGACATTTCTTTTTTCTTTTTTTTAACTTTTTTTTAAATATATTTTCTTATTGATTTTTTACAGAAAGGAAGGGAGAGAGATAGTTAGAAACATCAATGAGAGAGAAACATCGATCAGCTGCCTCCTGCACATCTCCCCCTGGGGATGTGCCCACAACCCAGGTACATGCCCTTGACCGGAATCGAACCCGGGACCTTTCAGTCCGCAGGCTGACGCTCTATCCACTGAGCCAAACCGGTTTCGGCGACATTTCTTTTGATATATATTTTTTTAAATGGGCGTTTGCAAGACGTGTGATTTTCTAACTCTACTTTATCATACGTTGGCAACCTCTTTACAGCTAGAAGGCCTAGATGTAGCAAAGTTCTCTTTGGAAAGGTTAGGGGGAAAGTTGCGAGCAGCTTTTTCATATTATATACACAGGTGCCTATAAAGGGCCAGTAAAGCTTCGCAAAGGGTGGCGGGCCCTTCCTAGTAGCCAGATGTGGCATATTCTTCTGCCATTTCTCTTCCGAAATCAAGGTTTATAGTAGAATGAAGACCAACCGCCCGGAGGCCCGCTCACCGCTCCACCCGCCATGGAGGGGGCTCCGCTCCCCTTCGGCCCGTGAAGGCCTTTGTCCATCGTGGTCCAGACGAGGTGAGGTCTCCTCCCACTGGGACAGAGGAGTCACCCCAGGCGCCCATCCGCGCCGCTTCCAGCCCTGGGGGTGGACAAGCTGTGTCCATGCAGACCCGCCTCTGGGCCTCCGAGGCCCTAAGGGCCTCCCTCTGCGCATTCCAGCGGCCGCCATGCTTCTCGCCCTGCCAAGCCCATCGCTCAAGGCAGCACGGCCTCAGGGGCTGGTCGCCTCCAGGGGCGGGTCGCGGTGGCTTGGCGGGGGTTCCGGGGCTCCCCTTAGGCCACGGAGGGTTAGGCTGGAGATCCCGCGGTGCACAGGATGGGCCTGGGGGAGGCCACCGCCCTCGGGTCGCAGAGATGGAGGTGGGGGTGGAGAGCGAGGTTCGCTGCTGCCTCTGAGCTTGGACCTGGGCAGTGGGCACCCGCAGGGAGGGCTCGGGGTCCGCAGGACAGAGCCTGCTGCCCTTCCCCGGGCTCCCCAGTTCACATGCCGGCCAGGGCCGGGGGCCTGGAGGGGCCCGGAGGAGGCCGCGGGAGCCCAGAGAAGGCCGCGCTCCCTTCTCGCTGCGCTCTCTGCCGGAACTCGAATGGGTGAGTGATGGTGTGTGAACTATATCAATAAAAAGTCAACCTTTGCAGAAATAGCAACACGGGATATCTGGGAGGTCTCTGTACTGTTCCCACAGCCTTTCTCTCAGTATGGCATTATTTCCAGGATAAAAGTTAAAAGAGTGGACAGCCCAGGAGTCGGGAAGGAATGGCAACCCCTGTGGAGAGGAGGGGTGACCCAGAGCACCCGGCCAGGAGGGAGGAGCATAAGTGGGGGGATCAGTGGAAACAGTTGGGGGTGGGAGAACAGGAGAGGAACAACCAGAGATTTGTGGGTAGTGGTCAAGGCCCCAGTGGAGGTCTGGTGGAAGCTCAGTGTCAGATTGATGTTAAAAGGCTGCAGAGGTGGGAGAGGGGTGGTCTGCCTGAGACCATCAGGTTTATCAGCAGTGATGGCCACCAGCAGAGTTGGTTTATTTCTTCCAAAGTTGAAGGTCAGTGTACAGACAATTTGAAATGATGGCTTTCTCTTTCGTGTGTTTCTATTTTTAGGATTCGCTTGATGCTGGAAAAGATGTTGGTACTGAGGACAATGACATCCAGAGGGTTCTGGGCTCTGACCCTGAGCCTGTAGAGAAGCTGAGGCAATTGCAAAGAGCTTTGGGGAGTCACTTTCACGCCTAAGTGCTTTGCGTTCCCTGGGGACGTGGACCCATCGTGGAAGTCTGGGAGGTAGTTGGAGCTGTGAGTCAGGTGACCGGCCTGGTCAGCAAGAGTTCCGAGGGACTGAATGGCAATCAGTCAGGTTTCTGTGTTTCTGTGGTGAGACCCTGTGATTGGCCTGTGTGCAGTGAGTCCCTGTTAGTTAAGCATCCTCCACCCTTACCTTGTGGTGCTGGACTGGACTGTACAGCAGAATCATCCTAGAACTTTCTGATCACTTTGGAAGAGGCCCCACAGGTGTTAGCCAGAGGTGTTAGGACCAGAGGTGTTAGCCTAGGAGGAGAGGGGGCTTGTCTGTTTATCCTTCCCAGGTTTTTTTATGTGGGCCATAGCTGAGACCAACTGCCCTCTCTAATCAGGGTGAGTTCTCTTTCCTTCCTTTATTATTTTTAGTTTTTTAAAAAAGGATTCCATCATATCTATCTATCTATCTATCTATCTATCTATATTTGGTTTCAGAGAGAGAGGAAGAGAGAGAAACATCAATGATGAGAATTATTGATTGACTACCTCATGCACACCCACCTTGGGGTTTGAGCCCACAACTGGGGCATGTGCCTTGACCTGGCTCATAGATCAGTGCTCAATCACTAAGCCAGGTGGACCAGGCTCAGGTGCAGTAAAACTGCTTATATAAATAAAGGAATGTTATTGCTGGTTTAGTTTACTCCAAGGTATTCTTTGAAACTATTGGGAAATTTGGCAAGAATTTAAACTAAAATTTGAAAATTACCTTCCAAGACCTAGTGGAACTCATTTTGTCTTTAAATACTGTCCTGAGGATATGCTTACGAGAGAGAGAAAGAAAGAGAGAGAGAGAGGGAGAGAGAGAGAGGGAGAGAGAGAGAGAGAGAGAGAGAGAGAGAGAGAGAGAGAGAGAAATGTTGATGTTAGAGAAAAGTATCAATTGGTTGCCTCTCATAGGCATCCCATTGGGAACTGAACACCCAACCTAGATATGAAACCTGACTGGGAATTGAACCCAGAGCCTTTCAGTGTGTAGAGCGGTGCTCCAACCAACTGAGCCACACTGGCCAGGTCATGGAACCAAGTTGTAGGAAAGATAACCTTGGATTACTCCTTAAATTTCTGCATCTCTGAGATCCAAAATACAGCTAAGTCAATGGGAGTTCATGGAACACCTTGATGACTTTGAGTGGGTTAAATGAGATAGAATGTCTGCAACCTGCTCATCACTGTGCTAAGCTGGCACTCACTCTATTGTGGTTTCAGTCGGCCTCATCCTGTTTTCTGTGTCATTGTTATGAATTTTCCTTAAAATAGCTCTAGGTTCATAAATTTTGCATCATTTCTCTGAAACGTTGACCCTGAATATTGGGAGCAGAGAGTGGAAAATTTTAGCATCCAGTTACTATCTCATTAACATAATGTATCTCCCTCTGATTGGTCCCCTCATGTTATATATACCCCTGTCGTTTCACAATAAAACGGATCTCATCACTGAACCTGGTCTCCGGAGTCGTGCATGCAGACGCCCTAGCGCGTTTGGGCTCCGTCGTCCTCACCCCTGAGGGACCTCCTGCTTCATGTTTCAGTGGTTGAGCATTGACCTATGAACCTGGAGGTCACGGTTGCATTCCTAGTCAGGACACATGCTCAGGTGGTGGTCTGGCTCCCCATTGTGAGGCATGCAGGAGACAGTCTATCAGTGATTCTCTCTCATCATTGATGTTTCTATCCCTCCCCCCTCCCTTCCTCTCGGAAATCAATGAAAATATTTTTTAAATGTATGTTTTAAATCAATTATACTTACAACAAAGTTTAAGAAATGATTAAAACTTGCCACTTCCCAATTATTTTTCTATTTTATTATGAAAGTTCTTGAGCATGTTTATACCTATTGTAACAATCGGTTGGAAATAAAATATAATAATTTACTACTGAAATATCTCATCAGCCCATATTCAGTGCTATCACTTTTGAAGTCTGAAAGTGATGATGATGAGAGTATTTACACCAGAAAAAAATGGACAAATACTACAATACTTCACTTAATATACTATTTTTTAATATACTTTATTGACTTTTTACAGTGAGGAAGGGAGAGGGATAGAGAGCTAGAAACATCGATGAGAGAGAAACATCGATCAGCTGCCTCCTGCACACTCTCCACTGGGGATGTGCCTGCAACCAAGGTCCATGCCCTTGACCCAAATCACACCTGGGACCCTTCAGTGCTCAGGCTGATGCTCTATCCACTGAGCCAAACCGGTCAGGGCATAGATATACTATTGAATGCTTCAACTTAAACTGAATGGTGGAGAATAGTAGCAACGCAGGTTAATCTTATAAGTGTATCATGCAAGTGGGCTTTAAATTGTATATAGGATACAATTTTAGAAAAACAGTGTTCCTCCCAGTATTCAAGACAGATAGCTCCAAATGGCAAAGAAAGAAGTTGAGTCGTTGAGGACTGAGTGATGTCCCAGTCAGTAGGCTATGTGGACTCATCTCCGTCAGCTAAACCATCACTATAAACGTTATTAGCGTGCACAGGAGTGAGTCCGGGCAGGACTGCAAGTGGTCTTGCACCGTGGAGGCTCCTCTAGGGGGCACTAAGGCTCGAGGGCTTATTAATTCCTTTCCACTTAGCAGTACAAGAACCACCGGAGGAATATACTGCAGAGACATCAATGCAGCTGTGGATCACACGGTTTATTACACTCACACGGGGAACTTACAAATCTCCTGGTGCCTTGGGCACTGGCTCAGGGGACCCTGGTGCTGATGTTGTCGGGCGGGTGTCTGTGGGTGCGGCCGGAAGGGCTCGGGTTCTAGAACAGGCTGTGCCTGGAGCTCAGCGGTGCCCCCGGGAGTCCCCCTGGAGGAGCGGCTCAACCTGCAGCAGCAGGCGTCCGACCTCCGCCAGGAGCAGACTCCATGGCGCCTTAGCCTTCCGCGGGCCTCAGGGTGCGGCAGCAGGTGTCTTCCATCCAAGGGCTGAGCACAGTGGCTCGGGGTCCCCAGGAGAACTTGTATGAGTCTCGGGGCCTCTTTCTGTAGCCAGTTTGCTTGCATGGCCCAGGGCAGCCCAGGCCTCCTCTGGGGGGAACAGACTGTGGGTACGCTTATGGGAGCTGTGCCCTGTGCAGTGTGTGGGTAGGGTTGGGGATAGGGATGGGAGTGGTGTTAGGCAATAGCTATGTAATTTACATGTGGAATTACCCTTTGATCCAGCAATTATTCTTCTGGAATATATTCTAAAGATCAAGTGATGACAAGAAGTAATGCATATGCACAGGGCCTTTCTGCCCCCCCCCCCCCCCGCCCATTTTTCACAGCCAAGGACTGACTGACTGGAATAACCCCAGTGGCTTTGTGGATGGGAGTCTCCTGAGAGAATGTGGGGAGATCTGAAAATACAGCAGTTAAAATCCATTATGGTTTGTAAATAGGGTTGCATGAATCTCCTCTACCCCTATACAGCTGTCTTCAAGTATTTCTATGTGGAGAAGCGGTGGAGACATAAAGATATAAATTAGACATATAAGTGAGGCAATTTCATAGTTCAGTCATTTAGTTAATGAGAAACTATTAAGCATCTACTCTTCTAAAAGCAATGCAGATAGATGGTGAAGAAAATGATTAGCTTTCTCACGGATGGCACATTCTAGTTGGCAGAAAGTAGACAATAAACAAAGACTTAACAGGTCAAGTGTGAACAAAAACGTGACCACATACTAAACCTGACGAGCTCAGGGGAGGTGCCTGGCAGCCCTTACACTCAGAGACCTAAAGTCCCCACACAGTGCTATCAGTGGAAGTGGGCATCCCCTTCCCCACTGGGTGCTTGGAGTCGGGTCCTTACAATATCTGGAGAAAAAGAAATGTCTGAGACTCACACTGGAGGAGGAGTGGTTGACATCCCTGCGTTGGCCAAGTCCCGTGTCCCTTAATCCAGGCCTGGAAAATGTGCAGCTGGGGACTCAGCAGAGCTTGAAGCAGAGCCAGTGTCCAGAGTTTCCTTCCCCTGGAGGAGCTGGGTCCTGCATGACATCAGCTTAGTTGCAGTCCATTAGTCCATTGTGTGTGGGGTCCACACGGCCTTGGGCTCTGTGGGCAAAAGCAGGAGCACGAGAGTCCCGCAGGCCAGGATTGTGTGCCTAGCAAGGAAGAGAACTCCTTTGTTTAGGAGGTAAGTGTCTTACATCTTCTCACACTTGCAGTGGCCACACCTATTGTAACCAATGACCTGTTCCCAGGTGTTACTGACAGTCAAGTAAGTACCTTCCCTATTTCACGGAGACTTGACTGGGCATGCATCTACTCTTCCCCTGTCCAGTCCCTTCCCCCTGCCCTCTGGGGCGAAACCCCAGGGGTGTGTTACATTGCCATTTTCTGGCAAAGCTGCACAAAAGACATGCCTATGAAATTTGGCCTTCCCTTTGCTCCTCTCCCCTTGTTTGTAACTGGGTTTATTACAGCGGTATCACGGATGCAAAAAGAAGCAGACCATTTGATGGATGAGAACAGAAAACCCCAAAACTAAAAGCATAACTTGAGAATTGAATGCACAGTAAAGTGACATTTTAAGCTAGGCGAGAGAAGGTGGTTTGTGACAGGTGAATTGCCCCTTTTTAACAAGAAGTTCTCAAAAGTTAATACCATGCTACGAAATGAATCTTTGATTGGTTAAATATTTATTTGGGGGAAAGGAAATGTAAGTGTAAGAGGTGGGCCACAGGGGGGAATAAGAGGCACGCGGGAAGAGGTTTTATTTCATCTGGAGAACAGGCACTGGTTTCCCACAAATTTGCACTTACAGACACATATCGCCACAATCTCTGAAGCCATGAAAACATCCATCTGTTCTTGCATTAGGTACATTCCCTGGAGCTTGGCTGGGGCACCAAGGGATGAGGAAGAGAAATAAACCGAGTCACAAGGAGATTTGGAGAAGTTTTTAAGGGGAGTTTTCTGGGGCCCCAGACCTTGAGCATCCTGAAGTTCCACACCACCCTAGCCCTGGTCTTAGGCAAAGACTGCCTTTTCACTGTGGTGAGTAACCTTTGCAAGTGCCTGGAAACACTTGGCCAACTCCCAGGGAGTTTGAACAGGACCCACACCTGCCCACAGGCAGTTGCTGAGATTTGAGAGGCTTGGGCCTTGCACATGGGCTCTGGCTGCCCTTGACCACAAGGCTCTGTGCACATGGGCAGTTATGTCAGAGGCTGTTGCTTGGTTACAATGATTCTGAGCTGGGAGATGCCCAACTGCCCAACTGCCCTGCTGGAATGCTGTGGTGGGAGGTGGTTGGCTAGAGAGCTAGTTTTGGGCTCAGGAGGCGCTAAAAGTGAAGGGAAGGTGAGGCTTCTCTGAAGCCTAGACTCTCCACGATGAAGAAAGTGTTTTCTTTTCTGAAGAATGCCAGCGTGGCAGGCAAGGACTCCCCTTCCAGCGGGTCGAAGAAACCCCCTATTAGGGGGGCGTCGAAGGTCTCCCCTACCAGTGCGGTTGACTTTCCTACGAACGGGGTGAAGAAATCCCTTATCAGAGGGGCGAAGGTCTCCCCTACCAAAGGAGTCATGGACTCCTCTACCAGCGGGGATGTGGTCACTCCTCCCAGAGGGGCCAAGGTCTGCGCTACCAGCCAGGGGTCCCGTGGCAGGGAATTCAGAGATCCCTGCATTCTAGACAAAAGTCTGCATGAGATCCACAGAGCTGCCAGAGATAACAACCGGTTGAGATTGCAGCTAATCCTCTCTTTGGGGATAAGTGATGTGAACGAAAGAGACAAGAATGCCAGGTAATAGGGACTGCAAGGCTGGGGCCTGGGGTCCACTGGGAGGAGGTGGGTAGACCTGGGAGAGGCACACCCTGGCCTGGGCTCAGCAGCTGGAGATCAGCCCTCCTGTCAGCCAGGGTGCAGGGCTGACTTCCCCTCCGGGGCCCCGCAGCACCTCCCTGGTGGACACCTGACCTGGGGTCGGGCTCTCAGACCAACTTTGTGAGCAGCAAAAACAAAACCAGAAAGACGCACTCATAATTCCTCTTACAGAACCCTTTACTGGCAAGTTTTAAGTGATTTAACTACATATCAATAATTGAAACAAAATTGAGCATATATTGCACTTTATATTTGGTGTACACATTTTATACCATAATGTTGCGTAGTATAGGAAAGTGAATAATGAGAGAGATAATTCCCATAATAGATCAACCTCTAGGTTAAAAGTTCTTTGGATAAAATCCAATAACCACTTTATATCAATGTATGCCTATGTTTTTTATTAAAAATATTTTATTGATTTCAGAGAGGAAGGGAGAGAGATAGAAACATCAATGTTGAGAATGTTTCATCAGCTGCCTCCTGCATGCCCCACACTGGGGATTGAGCCCACCACTCAGACCTGTGCCCTGTCCTGGATCAAACTGTGACCTCCTGGTTCATAGGTTGAAGCTCACTTACCAAGCTACATCAGGGCTCACCTATGTTCTTTATGGAGCGACCTCAGAAGGAATTTGAAGTGGGAAGATGGCTGTGGTCCTGTTTAGGAAGATTCAATTTCTCAGAATGTGTGCTATGTTTATCAATTTTACAAGCAAATAGATATGGTTTAAAATTTTCAAGTTACATGTTATCATTTATCATTGTGATGAGATTAAGAACATTTTTGTATAGTAGGCACAGGTTGATCATTTTAGATATCAGCGTGTGCTGTAGATTTCCACAAAGTAGTTGTTTACTAATAGCTGAAAAGACAGGTAAATGATTGGAACAGAATGGAAAATGCCCAAACACCCAAATATATGTAAGACTTAGAACTTGATGCTGGTGACATTTCATGTTGTAGGAAAAGGTCAGTGACAACTGGTGGAGAAATATCTGTTGAGTATTTGGAGAAAACTAGCTAGATTTTTATCACCTCCAAATAAATTCCAGATTAAAAAATTTAGGTATACAAAATAAGAAAAGTACTAGAAGAAAACACAAATACCGACTTATACTTTTTTCCTTTTTAAAAAAATTTATTGATTTCACAGAGTAAGAGAGAGAGTGAGAAATAGAAGCATCAATGATGAGAGAGAATCATTAATTGGCTGCCTCATGCACACACACCGTGGGCCCCACTAGGGATTGAGACTGCAACCCGGGCATGTGCCCTTGACCGAAATTGAACCCGGGACCCTTCGGTGCCCAGGCTGATGCCCCGTCCACTGAGCCAAACCAGCCAGGGCTATTTATATTTGTTAAATGATTATAAACCCTTCAAACCCCTGGAGGTTGATTGAGCAATATAAAAAATTCAAACCCTCTGTGTGTCAGAAAATAATATTAGCAGGCTAAAAGAAGAAGTACTAGCAAAATATTTGCAATGTATGTTTATTAGAGAAAAAAAAGTCCTCACTTTATGGAGAAGTTTTTTGAAATTGGCAAGAAAAAAACTAATTCGAAAGTGGACAAAGTACTTTTTGCATATGTGCAAGTGACCAATGACAAAGGAAACAATATTTAGTGTCCTTGGTAGCAAAAGGAATTTAAGTTAAAAGAGGAAAATAATATTTTCCATCCACAAGGTTTGTGAAGATGACCAGTGATTATCCTTATACTGCTGCTTAAAGTTTAAGTTGCTTCTGACTTTGTCCATAGGCAATTTGGTGCTGAGTACCACATTTAAAAACATATTTATATTTCCTATACCCATCAATTCTATTTATACTAAAATATCTCTATGAAATAGACAATTTACATAGTTTGTTTTATTCAGCACTGCTTAAAATAGCAATATAATGAGAAGAAAAAGGTCAGTCTGGTTACACAAACACAAAAACAGATTATGATCATAGCCAAAAATAAATGCAAAATGTGATACAATTTATTTCTGAGAATTTGAATTAAAAATGAACATTTAAAAAAAATCTGATTTCTGCAAGGATCCTGTACAAAAATTCTAGTAAGTATTATTATGAATGAAATAATCCTGGGGAGGAGCAATAATATGAATCCTGCACAGATAAAATTGGTTGCTTACTTCCTATTTTTTGGACTTATGTTTGAAAGATTTTTGAGGATTGGTATCTTCAGAAGTAAAGGGAATCTTTTTTTACGTTTCTTTTTATTGTTGACACTGTTACAGATATCCCCCACCCCCATCTCCCCTCTTAGTGCCTTTCCACCCAGCCCCTTTTAGCCTTCACTTCACAGTTGTCTGTGTCCATGGGCTGTGCAAATATGCACATATGTTCTTTGGCTAATCTCTTTGAGTTCCCCCAACCCCCTCCCTCTGAGATCTGTCAGTCTGTTCCCTATATCCATGCCTCTGGTCCTATTTTGTTTGTTAATTTATTTTGTTCCACATGTAAATGAGATCATACGGTATTTGTCTTTCTCTGATTGGCTTATTTTGCGCAGCATAATAATCTGCAGGTTCATCCATGCTGTCACAAAACATATGAGAGTTCCTTCTTTTTTAGAGCAGCATAGTATTCCATTGTGCAAATGTACTACATCTTTACTCATCTGACGATGGGCACTTGCGCTGCTTTTTATATGTGACTGTAGAGTGTATGCTTATATCTAATTACACACATATGTGTTTTATATATTATTTTATATACATATTTATTACCTATAAATGATTATAGATTAATCATTTTAGCTGTGTGCTTATAAAAATCAAAAATCAAAAATAGCGCCCAGTATAACTCAGTTGTTTGGAGTGTTGTCTGGTACACCTCCTCTGAACTGAAAGGGTGTGGGTTCATTCCAGGTCAGGACACATATCTAGGTTGTGGGTTCCATCCCTGGTCGGGATACCTATGGGAGGGGACTGATTGATGCTTCTCCCTCACATTGATGTTTTTTTCTCTCTCACTCTCCCCCGCTCCCTCCCTCTTTCTCTAGAATGAATTAAAAATAATTTTTTATAGTTAAAACTTTTTTATTTTTGTCTTGTTTTTGACAGTATGACAGATGTCTCCTATTTTTTTCCATTTTTGTCCCCCCTCAACCCAGCCTCCACCCCACCACATGCCTTTCCCAAACTATTGTCCATGTCCATGGGTTATCCATATATGTATATATGTTCTTTGGCTAATCTCTTCCTGTTCCCCCTTCCCCACCCTGAGATCTGTTATTCTGTTCCATGCATCCATACCTCTGGACATTTTTTGTTCATCAGTTTATCTTGTTCATTAGATTCCACATATAAGTGAGATAATGTAATATTTGTCTTTCTTCAACTGGATTATTTCTTTAAAAAAGTAGAAAATAGAAGTGATTATTACTATTCCAGAAGTATCATTTTAACTTATAAAAGTTTTCTTTAAAAATATTGAACTCTCCCACTGTTTATTCATTCTTTCAATCCATTTGTACATGAAACATAACCTGAATATCTATTATATAGCAGACATTGTATACTCAGGACCCTTTCAGTCTGTCTCCCAGACCCTTTTTTCATTCTTAAAAGGTTCATGTTGGCCAATATGAGCAAAATGAGATATTAAGAATGGAAGTATTAGGACTTAATCACAGTTGAAGCTTTTTTCTCCCTGCTTTCAACAATGGGGGGGATGATGACACATTTTAATTCCTTAACTAATAAAGAATTAAAAGATAAAAAAAACACACAAAAAAAACAAAAGTGTTTTTGAAGGGAGGAAATTGTAAAGGGTAACCGTTACCTGCCCTTCTGAAAAGTATAATAGTATTAAATAATATTGATCATTGGGAACATCTGTTTTCCAGACAATCTATACCAGGTACATCTAAATATTGGACAAAATGAGTCATCCTATTTATTTGAATCCTGAATTTCCTTTGGTTTATGTTTTCTTGAAAATCAAAGTACGAATTACTTTAAAAAAATTCTTGTTTTGCTTTTTTAGTCTCTTTCCTCCATAAGGCTTTTAAGAACTAAAATTTATTTAAATGCCAACCATTGATTAGAACAGCAAGAGCTCTGTTGTACTCACCATTATGTCACTTAATGTAAGGCACCATGGATGGCATGATGCCAGTATTTTATACATCAATAAACTTTTTAAAATGCTGCCAATAATAGTTGTAACACGTTCTGAATTAGAAATTGGATTCCAGTGTCAGAGATGTTAAAGTGTGAGAAGATAACCATTTTAGAATCATTGAGATACTGTGTTCTTTCTGATCTTTAAAACAGGTCTGCAGAGTAGGTATAATGAGGTCATTTTATTTAATTGAAATGCCTTTATAAAGTGGTAGTAATTATGACAATAATGTTATCTAACAATTATTGAGCCGGCTTTTTTGTGTGTGCTAGGAACTGTAGTAAACACTTTGCATAGATTCTCATTTAAGCAAACAGTGATGTCCTGGGAGATAATTACTCTTTTTATCTCGATTTTGTTGATGAGGGAATTGAGGCACAGAAAGGCCAAGTGATAACTAATAAGTGGCAGTTAAGATAGGATCAGACCCCTGTTGAGCTGAATTCCCAGGGCTTCTCTCTACTCAAATAGGCTGCTCTTTCATTAATGTGCTGAGTAACGAGAACTAATAATGATTGCACTGTTTGCAGAAGAAAAAGAAATGTTGGTTTTGAAGTCATAGGGACACATGTTTTCAATGACATGGATAATGTGTGTTTTGAGACAGTGCCCTTTAAGTTCCTAAAGAGTCCTCTGACATCCATAGGACTGCTCTCCATGTGGCATGTGCCTATGGCCATTCAAAGATCGTGAAATACCTAATCAAGAGAGGATGCGAATTGAACCTCTGTGACGCTGAGAATCAGACAGCTCTGATGCAGGTATGCACTCACCAACTATGTCAGCACTAGATGGGGTTGATGTAATTACTTAGAATAAAAATGGATTTACCTCATTGACTATAAGTCATTGGTGAAAGAATGAGATGGGTTTGATTTAATTACTTAGAATAAAAATCAATTCATCTCATTGAACTAAAAGTCATTGGTGAAACTTGTGGAATGTTTACTTTGATTCCTAGAACTTATCATCTATTTCTTGACATAATACTGACAGGCCCTACAACACCGGAAAACGTACTGTGCAAATGTGCTGCTAGACCATGGCGCCGATCCAAATATAGTGGACATTGAAGGTGACACTGCGCTCCACCATGCTGTCCGTGGTGACAGTATAGTCATAGTGGAAAGGCTGCTTTCGGACAATGCAGATATTGAAGCGAGAAACAAGGTATAGCTCAAGTAACCTTATTTACAAAATATTTGAAATACATGTTTTTAGTTTAGTTACAAGCATTTTTTTAAAAAAATTATGTTTGTATTGAGATAGGAAGGAAGAGGGAGAGAGAAACATCGTTGATGAGCGAGAATCATCCATTGGCTGTCTCCTGCACATCCCCTGCTGAATATTGAGCCCACAAATCTGGCATGTGCCCTGACTTGTCATCAACTGTGACCTCTAGGTTCATGGGTCTGCACTCAAACACTGAGCCACAGCAGCTGGGCACAAGCATTTTCTTTCTCACATCCATACACTGAAGAGAATGTATCAGGCCCTGTCACCATGGAAACAACTCCAAAGCCCAGTCAGAGGCGGCTGGAGAAATGTAGCATCCACGGAAGGGGGCAAAGCTCTGCCTCCCTTCCACCCCAGAAGGAAGAACTTCCTGTTAGTGCCTGGGAGTGGGAGATAGGCTCAGAGCCCACTGAGGACTGAAGGCCTGGGGGCGTGAAGTGATGCTGTGGACTGGCTGCTCTGCTGGCAGGCGCTTAGGAAATGGTGCTGCTGGGGATGGGTGGGAGGAGGAGGCGTAGTACCCGGCAAGGGGAGCTGGGTGAGAGCGAGTGGGAGGAGGAAGCCCCAGTCCACAGGCAACAAAGCCATGACAGTGTACCACGATAGGAACAAAGGTTCTTGGAGCCAGTGCTGTCCATGTTGGAAGTGAGATTGGGAGAACGATGTTGCAGTTCATCTAGTGAAGAGGGAGTGGAGGGCATGTTAAAAGGGAAGGACAGCCAGTGACTGCACAGGGGTGCGAAGAAAGAGGCTCTTATTTTTTTTTTCAATCCTCACCACAGGAGATTCTTTCCCATTGATTTTAGAGAGAGTGGAGGGAGGGAGAGATGAGGGATGGGGGGTGGAGAGAGAGAGAGGGAGAGAGAGAGAGAGAGAGAGAGAGAGAGAGAGAGAGAGAGAGAGAGAGAGAGAGAAACATCTATGTGAGAGAGGCACATGGATTGGTTGCCTCCGCCAGGGGCCCCCTCTGGGGCTAGGGATCAAACCTGCATCCCAGGGACCTACCTTTGAATTGGAATCTAACTCTCGACACTTCCATGTGCAGGCTGACACTCAAGCCATTGCGTAACACTGGCCAGGGCAAAAGGGGCTACTTTTTGTTTACTTTCTATATTATATGTGTAAGTTCAGAGGGTATTTCATAATTTTTAATATTCAATTTGGATCTATGTAATTTCTTAAATTAAGAATTGTTTTTACTGCTTTACAGTGTGACCTCACACCACTTGCACTTGCTAAACTTCTAAACAAGAGTAACATAGTGGAATTTTTAATATCCAGAGGTGCAAAACAGGATGAGGACAACAGGTACAATAGTTTGTTGTTTTTAAAATTTTATTTGGAGAGAACATTTCTGAAAGCTGGGGGCAGTAAAACCGGAAGAGCTTCGGCTAGAAGAAGCGGGTGTTCGTTGGAACCATGCTAAGCTGCCAGAGAGACACCAATAGTGCTGCCGGGGAGACCAGAGGCTCCTTCCTCCTCTGTCACCAGATCTGCGCTCCAGGTCATGCTCTGCCTGTGGAGCATCTTTGTTTAGGGAGTGGAAGGTCCCCTCAGGCCTTTCCAGACTAGTACGCACCAGCTTGCCTGAGGTTCCCTAACTGAGTTGGCCCCTCCAGGGATCTCTTTGCCATAACAATGAAATTTTCCCAAGCGACTTAATTTTACCTCAGGTTTCAAAATATTGTAAATTATGCCTCACATGGAAGCCAGTCAACAGAAAGCTCTGAATCCCAAGTAGGTTATTGGTCCATAAAATTGCTAAGGGCCCATCCATGACTCATCAGTATCCACGGGTGACCAGTAGGATTGGGTCTTCCAAGCCAATTGGGGTGGCCAGGGAGATTCAGCATCGTTCTCATAAAGATCTGCTGGGTCACAGTGTGAGGAGGCAGAGAAGGGTAGTAGGAGTCCAGGCCAGGTGCTGGCTTCTGTTAGTTTTCTGTGGTTGGTATGATTCGCTGCAAAAAGCAGGGAGCATGGTGTTATCTGACTGCATGAGGTAATATATTAGTACCTACATTTAGCTGTCAGTTACATAATAGCTGAGATGCCCTGAAATACAAACCACAATGTCAGTACAGGTAATAACCAAAATTCATAACGTTTTCTGAAAACTGCAACATTTGGATGTTACAAACCATGAAAAGTTCACATTGGGATTTATTTGGGATTCAAAAATAATTTCAACAAATAAAGTTTATTTTTTTCTTTACTGTTTTACTGAACATGTACTTTTGCTCTATCATCTCATTTAATCCTAATGACAACCTTCTGAAATAAGGTAGTAAGATTCTTCTTTTGTAGAGGAGGACCTTGAGCCAAAGAAAAGTGACTTGTTTGAGGAGAAATAGCTGTGGGATATAGAACTAAGAGGTGTGAGTTCAAGACATTTGTGATAATGTCAAGCTAACTCTAATTAATTCATTGAACTACGCACAAATCATGACTTGTTACAACTTTTTTAAATTCCATACTTCATAAAACAGTTGTATAACTTACAAATTTAAAGTAGATAGTATAAATAAAGTTTTAATATTAGTGCTGATATTATCTGAAATATTCTAAGAATTTACAATATTTGTAACTATCTTATGTTAATATTAAGAGAGTAATATTATTTATCACCATTTTTTGTACACAGTAAGCAAGAACTAACTTCTGAAAAAAAAGGACCCCAAACAACTGAAAGTTGTACTCCTGGTAAGACTTCTGATAGTGAATTTCCCTTGGGGGTCCACCATGTATGAAGTAAGAGTAAGGAAGTTTTGATAATGAAAGAACAGGGAAAAATTACCAAACAATGTGCAAGTTGCATATATAGTTTTTCTTAATCTCTTTCTTAGTACCATAGTATCTAGTCTGATTAACAAAGTTAATTGTAGGTCATTTAAAATCTGGGGCAATATGGTTTGAAAAGAAGTTCATTTATTTAGTTCTGGCCCCTAAAATCCCACATTGTTTTTTTATGTTAAAAAGAAAAAAGATGTTAAGTTAGTGTGGTGTATGTTTCCTCTAACTTCACAAGAACAAATTGGACTTGTTCTAAAATGGATCTTTTGTTTTAACTGCGAATTGATTACATTTAGTAATAGAATACTTGCTATTACATAGTGATTTTTCTCACTAAAAAAGTAAATAAATCTAGGACCTCAACAATACTTCTCTGGTACCAAAATCTATGGCAAATGATAAGAGCTACAACACTTAGCCAGTGTGGAAGAATCCCAATGAGATTGTTTATAAAAGGTACATAACCATTGTACACTCGTCAGAAAGACCATGCCTGATATGAAGCATAGCCTGTTTTTTATATTATACCAACAAGGTCTCACTATTATCAACTTCATTCTTCAGAAGTCAAAACAGAAGGAGATATGTTGACTTCATTAATTTGATAATTATCAGGACACTGGAATTTCTTTAGAACAAGATGCTCTGCTGCCATTGGTCAGATGATAATGATAACCAAGATTCAAATAGCCCAACCTGGGACTCAACAAATTCTAATAAATGTACAAAAATGTTTCCCAATAACAAAAATGCCAGATGTGGCACCTGGTTCATTGTACAATCTTTACTGTGTGAGGACACCTTGGACTTAGTAGACCTTTATCAGAGGACTTGGGTAGTTGGTTTGCAAATGATAGGAAATACAAGGATGAAATGGCATTTCGACCTTGGAGGTGCTCATAATATGGAAGAGGTGTCGCTGTTTTATTTCTCTGTTTCTCTAAACAGAATTTTCAAAGAAAATGTCAAAATTTAGGTATTCATTTTTCAGCTGAATGGTCTGCCTTTTAACTTTCAGGTGTCTTTCGGGTACTAAGTGTTATTCTGATGTTGCAGAATTGAAACATTTTAAAAACAGTCATTGCCCTCTAAGATCTTGTTAGCATCATTGTCATTTCTATTACTTACTCTACTTTATATAGTGCTTCGTATGTGTCAGAGCTCATTAGCGTCTTATAATTATCCCTATTTATTCATTTTATTGGTTTTAGTATGTGTCAGACACTTTAAGTCCATGATGAGATTTAGAGTTTTAAAAATGTGGCTGAGGCTTTTTCCCCCCCGCAGTGACTGTACCAATTGAAAATCACATGGACAGTGCTCCAGGCTTTCTCTTTTCTCCACATCCTCGCCAACACTTGTTATTTATTTATATTTTGATGACAGCCATTCTGAGAGGAGTGAGGATTTACTTCCTCATGACTTTCATTGGCGTTTCCCAGATTAGTGATGTTGAGTTTTGTGTTTCCTTAATTTTTTTAAATATGTTTTTGTTGACATTAGAGGGAGAGGAAGGGAAAGGGAGAGAGATTGAAACAACAATGAGGGAAAGCCATCACATCCATGGGCTGCCTCCTGCACAACCCCTCCTGGGATCAAGCCTGCCACCCTGGCATCTGCCCTGCCCTGGAATGTCACCAGCGATCTCTTGGTGCAATGGACCAAGGACTCCATCTACTGAACCACACTGGCTGGGCCTATGTCTTTGTTTTAAATAGGAACAAACTGAGAGGCTTGCAGTTGGCTTCCCTACCTTTTTATAGGCTTGGGTTAATCGCGTGCTCATACCTAAACCAGTAAGTGGTAAACTAGTGACTCTGAGGAGCTTACTATCATCATTTTTCCTGTTTGAAGTTGAGGGAGATAATACTAGCTTCTTTGTGTATCAGGACAGTGAATGTCCATATTGAGCTGTGGTTCTCCCGCGAGAATGAAACCTAAGGTAGAGAGCCAGACATATTTACTGCCGGGATTCATTGGAGTTTGAGCAGAAGAGGAACAAGATCAGATTGGATGAGGGCCCTCTCATTGTGGTATGAAACAGGGATCACTGCCGGGAGCCGGTCCATCCTTGCTGTTTCAAGGGACCTGGCATATATAGCATACTGTTCTTAATATGTTTGCTCCCCTTAGCGCTGTGTGTTTTAACCAAGGTCACCTCTCCGAGAAAGGTTGTTTCCCCAGGTAGGGATTTTCCCCTGAAGTTAGGGAGGGAATAAAACCCCTCAACTAAGTGCCAGGCGGGTAATTAATCACTTTAACTATGAACAATCATGCTTAAGCTACATAATCTTTACTCCCTGGAATGGAGATAAGAAACGCCCTAACCTTTGTAATAGAGATTGATAGGATTGAATCAACTGGTATAAATACAGATGTAATAAGACAGCAAGACACAGAACTTAGGAGACAGAAAGAAGACAGCACCTACACAGAACCTACAGACAGAAGAACTTCGCTGGAGAGAACATGGCAAAAGATCCTGGACTGAACCTGACTACAGAAATTGGCAAGAGAACCTGACTAGAACCTGGTGACTGAACCTGGCTGGAGAACCTGGCCAGAACCTGGCTGGAGAACCTAGCGAGGGAACATGGCTACAGAACCTGGCTGGAGAATCTGGAGAACCTGGCTGGAGAACCTAGCAAGAGAACATGGACACAGAACTTGGCTGGAGATCCTAGCCAGAACTTCGCTGGAGATCCAGACCAGAACTTGGCAGGAGACCCTGACAAGAGAACCCGGCTATGATGATCAACTGAACGCTGCCTCCGTGTCATTCCTTCTTCGCCGACTCCGTCCACACCTTTGGGGACCCCTGGACCCGCTGGGGTTGGACCCCGGCAGATCACCAACCTTTCTCTGCAAAGGGCCTGATTTTAGTCCATGTGGTCTGACATATCTACTCAAGTCTGCCATTGTAGTGTGAGAGCAGTCCTAGAGCATCTGTAATGAGTAGGCAGGGCTGTGTTCCAGTGAGACTTTATTTGTAAAACCAGTTGGCAGCGTATATTAGTCCTGTGGACCTTAGTTTACTAACACCTCATGTAGAGGATAGATGGAAGGGAATCATAAGAAAGCCTGGGAGACAAAGGGCAGTTGACAGTAGCAAAATAAAGGAGAGACAGTAGAGAGGTTGAGTTCATATGATTGTGGTGATGATTGCATGTAAAGATTTAGTCGGGAGAGAGAATTCTAAGGTGCTTCATAGGTTCCCAGGTGGTGCACTGGCATTTAGGTTGGACATGAAGAATAGGACTTCATCAGATGAGCAGAAAAGAGCAACAGTTCAACAGGAAAGACCGGTTTTTTTTCAATACAGGTTGAGTTTAATGATTATCTATGGATATCCCTACATTTTGGATACAATTTCTTTTATTACTTGACTTATCCTAT
The DNA here is from genome assembly GCF_964212035.1 of Myotis nattereri. Classification (NCBI taxonomy): domain Eukaryota; kingdom Metazoa; phylum Chordata; class Mammalia; order Chiroptera; family Vespertilionidae; genus Myotis; species Myotis nattereri. The sequence goes on along the minus strand of NC_138097.1, from coordinate 7,513,039 downwards.
CAACAACTGCCTTCAATAGGTGAGCCATGATTTTATTTCAATAAGAAAAAAAAGATTAGGAATAAATAAAAAGAACTCTGTAATCATTAGAATGTTCCTTTAGTATACCGTATATGATAATTACTGTTCTTTTAGAGTTATCCCAGTTACTTGATTGATTCACAACTGTTGTACAAAGGAATTGAACCTTGTTTTGTTGGAGAAAATGGTCAGTGTGATGTCTTCATTTCCTTTATAGAAACTTTGATACTGTAGAACATGTTGTGAGTCCTTAGAATTCTGTAATTCCTATTGTGACTAAATAGGAATGTTGCTTATTTCACATTATTTTCTGACATCAGTGTTTGATTTATCCCTTTCATGTCTTTATTCCAATAGCTATAAGTCTACAGAAAAGTCCAGAAAAAGCACGGACCAAAACAAAACCAATGACAGGTATTCTGTGAAATCAACTTCTATATTCTAATCATGTCTAACACATCAATCCAAATAATATTTTCACATACGCAATTTTATTAGCGGTTCCTAAACCCACCCCTAGGTTTGCTTATTCACTGGAAAACTTTACAGGACTCAGCATATAGTGGTGCTCATTCCTGAGATTTATTACAGTGAAAAGACTGGCGAAAAATCAGCAAGTAGTAAAGGTGTGTGTGACAAAATATTGAGGACAGCAGGCACAACCTTCCTTGAGCCCTCTCCCTGTGGAGTTACCAGGATGTGCTTAGATATTCCAGTGTCAAATTCTGACAACTCATGTGAAATATGTCTCTACCAGTCTTGTGAGACTCAATGAGAGGTTTTTAAGGCATCTTCCAATAGCATGTACTAAAATTTTAGATTCCCAGAAGGAAAGAAAGTGTGAAGTATTAACTACATTGGTTTTAAAAGATGTTTAGACACAAGGGGCCATTGTTCTCAGTTAGGAAAAGGTGGAAAGCCTCCCCCGCTTTAGGTTTTCAGATACCAACTGAAGGGTAGCCATTTAAGAAGGACTTTCTAAGGATAGCAGACTTAGGCCTGCTGTAGCAAGGAGTACATTATTTTGAACAAAAATTAATAAGTTATATTTTTAGAGCAGTTTTAGGTGCACAGTAAAATTGAGCAGAAGGTATAGAGTGCTCATAAACTACTCAATTGCAAACATACACAGCCTTATTCATTTTTGGTAATAATTTATTTTTATTATTTCAGAGAGAAAGGGATAAAGAGGCATAGATAGAAACATCAATTATGAGATAGAATTATTGATAGGCTGCCTCCTCACACACCACACTGGGTATTGAGCCCACAACCCAGGCATGTGACTCTACTGTGAATCGAACCTTAACCTCCTGGTTCCTAGGTCAATGCTCAATGACTGAGCCACCCCGGACTGGTGGCTTGATCATTTTTTACCTCCAGGAACAATGAAGTATATTTATTACAATGGATGAATGTGCACTGACTTATCATTATCAACTAAAGTCCTTAAATTACAGTAAGGTTCACTCTTGGTATTGTGCATGCTATAGATTGTGACAAATGCATGAAAGCATTTGAATATCCACCATTGAATGTAGAATCATATCATCGTAGTGGCCCTGCACACAAATCTGTGCGTGAGTAGCTCGCTTCTGCTCGCCTCAGCTGGCCACCCTGCCCACAAATGCTGGTAGCTCTCTGCTGTGCGTAATTGCTGCCCCACCCTCCTGTAGCTCTCTGCTTGTTGCCCCAATCTCCTGGAGCTATGCACGACTTGTAGATTGGTTGTGACATTATGGTATCCTGGCCAATTTGCATATTCCTCTATTATTATATTAGATAGTATCTCTTCACTATCACCAAAATCTTCTGTGCTCTACTTATTCACACTGCACTTTTCCCTAAACTCTGGAAACTACTGATCTTTTTTACTATCTCCCTAGATTTACCTTTTCCTGAGTGTTGTGTAGTTGGAATCACACAGTGGGTATCTTTTTGAATATTAAAAATGAATTCCAAGGTAATTGGATGTAGTTGCCCAAGAAGTTCTGTGGCCTTCGTTGTTGTTTTTCATTAGCATAGGATCTGAAGACATATGCCATATAAGCTGAAAGAGAATGATTTCTGTTTGCATGTTAAATCTACTGGAAGGGTTAAGAAAGATGACCTCACACACTATTGCAGAGCACTAACAATTGGACCACCCTGCTCTATGAGGTGGGTCCAGAGAGACTCTCCCAATTGAAGGAGACAGCCTCAAGTTGTTCAACTTTGTACACCTGGAATCACAAAGTCTTTTCTATTTACATTCCAATTGGAAATGGAGCCAGAGAGAATTTGTTTACTATATTTTACTGTGCTGCAACGTGTAGTGCCTCACGAAAATGTTTCCATATGATAGCAGTGTTTCATCCTGGACTAGCTAGTCAGCACCTACTAGTAAGAGCTAGAGAATTTGTATTGTGTTAGGGAAAAATAAGTATACTCTCCTCTAACTGCTCCTGATGGAAGAAGCCAGAAAACTTAAGCTATTAAAGTTTGACATGGTTAGTCTATAGTTCTGTTCCCACTAACAATAATATTTTCTGTCAGTCTGATGGGGTTTGGTTAGGATTATTGTTCCTTGTATATAGCAGTGCTCAAGTAAGTATCAAATTTTGATAGATCCCATTTTCTTTTCTTTTATTTTTTTAGTTGTATATGTTTAAAAAGAGAAAGTAAATGTTCTTAATGCATTAGTGGCCTACAATAATATTTACTCTAGTATAGTCTTCAGGTGTGGTCCCAAAGTTACACTTTCTAGCAATGCATCAATTCAGTACTTTTAAAGTCCTGTATTCTTATTGTTTTAAAATATATTTTACTTTTTTTTTAAATAGTGCGTGATGTCTCTAAAGAAGACTCTTTAAGCAGGTAGG